>NC_069794.1:78378627-83378627 GCF_027406575.1 Nycticebus coucang | reverse complement strand
CAACACCCGGCTATTTTTTTGTTGTAGTTGTCACTGTTGTTTAGCTGGCCTGGGCCAGGTTCAAACCCACCAACCTGGGGTGTATGTGGCTGGCGCTGTAACCCCTGTGCTGTGGGCACCGAGCCATCTTTTTCCCTCTGCCTCCACTATAAGGACACATTAGTCTTTTTGTTCAGCCTCTGAGCTGAACTTTGAGACAGCTGATCTACCACTTCTCTCCCACATCTTGCATTTCAGTACTTGTATCTCAGTAAATAGCTGCTTTATTCCTTCAGTTAGTCAAACCAAAATGCTTGCACTCATACCTAATTCTTAATCTTTTCCTCATACCTCATATCCAATTTGTTTTCGAATCTTGCTTTCCTTTAAAAGAAAAATATCCAGAATGTGATCACTTCTTACTATCTTTACCCCACAATGAATGAATTAACTCTAGAAGGAGGCACTTGCACCCATCTATTAATATTTATCAAAGTGTGGACAATCTACTAGGGCCTTCCCACCGCTCATATGGAGCCTGGACATGAGGGTAGATCAGGGGCAGAGGTTCCTGCTCTAAAGTATCTCCTCTGTTGCTATTTCTTATTTGATTTCATCCAGAGAAAGAAAAAGAGGACAAGAGAAAAGTCTCAAGAACCATTAGGTTAATGATAATAGGTGTCAAAGCCTAAGCACTGCTCTTATTAAGAGGACTCAACCCTTGCCAGCCAAGCATCCCTCTGTTAATCCCTATGTGAGGGTTTAAAGATGAGAAGAGGAAGAAAAGACAGAGAAAGAAGTGTTTTATACAACTCTGTTTTGAAATTGAGAGACAGTTTTGCATAAACTGCACTTAAAAAATGTGGACCCTAGAGCCAGACCAAGTCTAAACTTGCCTCTAGCTGGGTGATACTGGGAAAATTCTTTAACTTCTCTGTATTTCAGTTGTCTTTGTGAGATGGGGTTAAAACTAGCTTTGTCCTTACTTCATATAGTTGTGAATATTAGGTGAGTTGGTATATGTAAAGCAATTAAACAATCCTAACAGTAAGTGTATGAGAAATATTATAGTTTTTAAAAGACAGTTTTCAAAGTATTGTAGGATGTGGACCTTAGTCTTTCAAATGGCATAGGGAGTTATAAACATATTGGTGGTGAGTCATATTCTAGTAATTCCATTTCCCTCTATTAAGGCTCTCTTTCATTGTATAGTAAAGAACTGTTTAGAGGACAGTGGCTACACATTAAGTGTATTCAGCTCCATACAAATCACCATGCTGGAGTGAGTCTTGAGTCTTTGGTGTATTGCCATTTAATTGAATAAATAAACCAACAACAAACTTCCTTCTTTTTCTCCTTGCTCTGCAATAGGATAGTTCACATCTGGGCAAAGGCAGGGGACTTTAGAGTGACATACTAGTCTGCAGCATGAATTTCAAAACTGACATTAACCTTGCACTTCAACTAGAGCTTTCACTGGAATCAGGTAGAACTGGCCATGAAAGAGAATTACCAACACAGATGGAATTCTTTACTTGATATCCTTTCTGTAGAGGTCCCATCACAGCTGGTTCCCCAATATTCAAGAATGTGAAAACAGGCACAGCAGCGGTTAAGTGACAAGGAACAGGGTGTTCAAGTGTCCTGTCCATTGAAAATTGCTCAGCAGCATGGGATGGAATAAACCAGGCCAGAGGCCAGGGGAAGTTTTAGTAAAGTTCTTTGTCCAATGCCCAACCAATCAACTGACCATTCTTTTTTCTCATCATCTCTGTCTTTTTTCATGTTCGTTTGCTTATTTGCTTTTCTGTTCCTCTGTTCTGGATTTTTTACTTTCAGCTATATCTGTTGTCTTTCCCCTGCTGCATTTTACTATGTCTCCATCAGTAATTTATCCAGTGTGAAATCTAGGATAACTAAAACTTTATATTTTAAATTAGAAAATTTCCTAAATACTGTTTTTCTCTTAGGATCAAATATTGTCAGGCAGTGCCTGTGGCTCACTGGGTGGGGCATTGGCCCCATATACCAAGGGTGGTGGGTTCAAACTCAGCCCCAGCCAAACTGCAACCAAAAAATAGCCGGGCGTTGTGGCGGGTGCCTATAGTCCCAGCTACTCAGGAGGCTGAGGTAAGAGAATCGCTTAAGTCCAGCAGTTGGAGGTTGCTGTGAGCTGTGTGACGTCATGACACTCTACTGAGGGTGACAAAATGAGACTCTGTCTCTACAAAAAAAACCCAAACATTGTTGTCAGTTAAGAAGAGCTGTGAGCTTGCAGTGTGCTGGATGAGAGTACTGTTGCTCACTGAGCTTTGTGAGATAGCATCCTTGGCCTCAGGGCCAAATGATAGTAACACATTGCCAGTTGTTTTGACCACCAGAACTGCCTTTACACATTTCCAAACACACAAGTAGTGGTGTAGCCTCTTGTTTAGAACAACTACTAGCTAGATAGTTATAAGCATATCACCAATTACTGGGCTCAAGTGTTCAATATTAGCCATTCTTTTTAATTTTTTAAAATCTAAGATATTAGAAAACCCAAGATATTTATTGATAGGTTTTGAATATGCAGTCATGTACCACATAACAATAATTTGATCAACAACTGACCACAAATGTAACAGCGGTCCCATAAGATTATAATCTGGCATTTTTACTGTACCTTTTCTATGTTTAAACATATTTAGATACACAAGTACTTACCATTGTATTGTAACTATCTACAGTATTCACTACAGTGACAGGTTTGTAGCCTGGGAGCAATAGGCCATACTATGTAGCCTAGGTGCGTAGTAGGATATACCATCTCGGTTTGTGTAAGTATGCTATATAATATTTGTACAACAATGAAATCATCTACTGACGCATTTCTCAGGATGTATTTCCATTGACGCGTGACTGTATATGAAGGTTTTTTTTTGTTAAGGAAAATATGGCGGGTGCCCAAAAAATGTATATAAATTTTGAGAGACGTTATCGGTGTTTTACTTTTAGAAGTTGAAGGTGCTGTGACTGGTCGGTCAAGTGTACCTAGACATGCTGAGCACATCCATTTTACCTTCAGTTCATGAACTTTGAGGGAATGATCAATTTTACTTCCAACAAGATCTCTTAAAATGTGAATACATTTTTGGCACTCTTGGTATTAGGAACTCACAAAATTATTGATTTATTAAATGATTGTGTGTATATTAGCTTTAACTTTCTCAAAGTTTACTCATTTTCAATTTGTATGATTAAAGCATCTTTTTTTTGAGATAGTCTCACTTTGTTGCCCTGGGTAGAGTGCCATGGCATCACAGCTCACAGCAACCTTAAACTCTTGGGCTCAAGCGATTCTCTTGCCTTAGCCTCCCCAGTAGCTGGGACTATAGGTGCTTGTCACAATGTCTGACTATTTTTAGAGACAGGGTCTCACTCTTACTGAGGCTGGTCTTGAACTCCTAAGCTCAGGCAGTCTACCTGTCTTCCAGAGTACTCAGATTATAGGTATGAGCCACCATGCCCAGCAAGCATCTCTTTTTAAAAGTGATTTTTTTCCTCCAAATCAAGTTTTGTTTTTTGTTTTTTTGTTTTTCTTTTTTTGAGACAGAACCTCAAGCTGTCGCCCTGCGTAGAGTACCATGGCATTACAGCTCATAGCAACCTCCAACTTCTGGGCTCAAGCGAGTCCGCTGCCTCCGCCTTCCAAATAGCTGGGACTACAGGCGCCCACCACAATGCCTGGCTATTTTTTGGTTGCAGCCGTCATTGTTGTTTGGCGGACCCAGGCTGGATTCAAACCCACCAACTCAGGTGCATGTGGCTGGCGCCTTAGCCGCTTTAGCCACAGGCGCAGAGCCCAAATCAAGTTGTTAATTCTTACTATCCTGACAGGTGCCACAATTTATACTTTAACAAAGGCACTTAAAATTAGCTAAATATCTAAGATGGGTATACATATAAAAGATATACTAATTAAGACCATTAAAAAAGTATTAGGTACCCTGCTCGGGAGGCTGAGGCAAGAGAATCGCGTAAGCCCAAGAGTTAAGAGGTTGCTGTGAGCCGTGTGACGCCACGGCACTCTACCCGAGGGCGGTACAGTGAGACTCTGTCTCTACAAAAAAAAAAAGTATTAGGTACCATAATTTGTACTTGGCCAGAACCTTTATATTCAGAAACGATTGTAGGTGGTGGCTGTAGCTCAGTGGGTAGGGCGCTGGCCATATACTCTGAGGCTGGTGGGTTTGAACCCAGCCCAGGCCAGCTAAAACAACAACTGCAAAAACAAGAAAAAATAGCCAGGCCTTGTGGCAGGTGCCTATAGTCCCAGCTACATGGGAGGCTAAGGCAAGAGAATGGCTTAAGCCCAAGAGTTGGAGGTTGCTGTGAGCTGTGACACCACGGCACTCTACCCAGGGTGACAGCTTGAGACTCTGTCTCAAAAAAAAAAAAAAAAGAGAGAGAAATGATGGTAAAATGAAAACCTTGGGCCAGGTGCAGTGCCTCATGCCTGTAATCCCAGCACTCTGGGAAGCCAAGGCAGGTGGATTGCTTGAGCAAGAGCAAGATCCTGTCTCTAAAAATAGCCAGGCATTGTGGCAGTCACCTGTAATCCCAGCTACTCAGGAGGCGGAGGCAAGAGAATCACCTGAGCCCAAGAGTTCGAGGTTGCTGTGAGCTATGATGTCACAGCATTGTACTGAGGGCAACAAAGTGGGACTTTGTCTCAAATAAATAAGCCTGTGGCTCAGAGAGTAGGGCGCCAGACCCATACGCCAACGGTGGTGGGTTCAAACCCAGCCCCAGCCAAACTGCAACAAAACAATAGTTGGGCGTCATGGCGGGCGCCTGTAGTCCCAGCTGCTGGGGAGGCTGAGGCAAGAGAATTGCGTAAGCCCAAGAGTTAGAGGTTGCTGTGAGCTGTGTGACGTCATGGCACTCTACTGAGGGCGGTAAAGTGAGACTCTGCCTCTACAAAAAAAAAAAACAAAAAAAACCCTAAGATTAAAAACTGTATACTATATACCCTGAGTGGTTTATATCTTACCAAACAAAAGCAGTCTTTCACTATTAATAGATTTAATGTCTCTGGTAGGTCGAAGAGAGATACACCTTGATATTTTGAATTAAAAAGTGATTTTTATTTTTTTAACTTTTTTTTTATTGTTAAATCATAGCTGTGTACATTAGTGCAATCGCCTGTACCCATTCTGAGATGCACCATAGATGTGGCCCCACCCATTACCCTCCCTCCACCAAAACTTCCCCCCTCCCTTCCCCTTCCTTGGCCCTTTCCCCATAGTCTTGTGCTATAGTTGGGTTATAGTCTTCATGTGAAAGCTATAATTTAGCTTCATAGTAGGGCTGAGTACATTGGATACTTTTTCTTCCATTCCTGAGATACTTTGCTAAGAAGAATATGTTCCAGCTCCATCCATGTAAACATGAAAGAGGTAAAGTCTCCATTTTTCCTTAAGGCTGCATAGTATTCCATGGTATACATGTACCACAATTTGCTAGTCCATTCGTGGGTCGATGGGCACTTGGGCTTCTTCCATGACTTAGCAATTATGAATTGGGCTGCAATAAACATTCTGGTACAGATGTCTTTGTTATATTGTGACTTTTGGTCTTCTGGGTATAAACCTAGTAAAGAAATTATAGGATCGAATGGCAGGTCTATTTTTAGGTCTCTAAGTATTCTCCAAACATCCTTCCAGAAGAAACGTATTAGTGGGCATTCTCACCAGCAGTGTAGAAGTGTGCCCTTTCCCCCACATCCACACCAACATTTCTGGTTTTGGGATTTTGTTATGTGGGCTACTCTTACTGGGGTTAGGTGATATCTCAAGAGTAGTTTTGATTTGCATTTTTCTGATGATTAAGGATGATGAGCTTTTTTTCATGTGTTTGTAGATCTTGCGTCGGTCTTCTTTAGAGAAGTTTCTCTTCAAGTCCCTTGCCCACCCTGAGATGGGGTCACGTGTTCTTTTCTTGTTAATACGTTTGAGTTCTCTGTGGATTCTGGTCATTAGACCTTTATCGGAGGTATAACCTACAAATATTTTCTCCCATTCTGAGGGCTGTCTGCTTGCTTTACTCACTATGTTCTTGGCTGTGCAGAAGCTTTTTAGTTTGATCAGGTCCCAGTAGTGTATTTTTGATACTGGTTGAATTGCCTGGGGAGTCCTCCTCATAAAATATTCACCCAGGCCGATTCCTTCAAGAGTTTTCCCTGCACTTTCTTCAAGTATTTTTATAGTTTCATGTCTTAAGTTTAAATCTTTTATCCATTGAGAGTCTATCTTAGTTAATGGTGAAAGGTGTGGGTCCAGTTTCAATCTTCTACAGGTTGCCAGCCAGTTTACCCAGCACCATTTGTTAAATAGGGAATCTTTTCCCCACTGAATGTTTTTAATTGGCTTGTCAAAGATCAAATAACGGTAAGTAGCTGGATTCATCTCTTGGTTCTCTATTCTGTTCCAGACATCTACTTCTCTGCTTTTGTGCCAGTACCAAGCTGTTTTGATCACTATGGATTTATAGTACAGTCTCAGGTCTGGTAGCATGATTCCTCCTGCTTTGTTTTTATTGCTCAGTAATGTTTTGGTTATTCAAGGTTTTTTTCTGATTCCATATAAAACAAAGTATTATTTTTTCAAGATCTTTAAAGTATGAAAATGGAGCTTTAATAGGAATTGCATTAAAATTATATATTGCTTTGGGCAGTATGGACATTTTAACAATGTTGATTCTTCCCAGCCATGAACATGGTATGTTTTTCCATCTGTTAACATCTTCGGCTATTTCTTTTCTTAGAGTTTCATAGTTCTCTTTGTAGAGATCTTTCACGTCCTTTGTTAGGTATACTCCCAAATATTTCATCTTCTTTGGCACTACTGTGAAAGGAATAGAGTCCTTGACTGTTTGTTCGGCTTGGTTATTGTTGGTATATATAAAGGCTACAGAGTTATGGGTGTTGATTTTGTAGCCTGAGACATTGCTATATTCCTTGATCACTTCTAAAAGTTTTGTAATAGAATCCCTAGTGTTTTCCAGATATACGATCATATCATCTGCTTAGAGTGAAAGTTTGATCTCTTCTGACCCTATGTGGATACCCTTGATCGCTTTTTCTTCCCTAATTGCAATGGCTAAAACTTCCATTACAATGTTAAAGAGCAATGGAGACAATGGGCAACCTTGCCTGGTTCCTGATCTAAGTGGAAATGATTTCAATTTAACTCCATTCAATACGATATTGGCTGTGGGTTTGCTGTAGATGGCCTCTATTCGTTTAAGAAATGTCCCTTCTATACCAATTTTCTTAAGTGCTCTGATCATGAAGGGATGCTGGATATTATCAAAAGCTTTTCTGCATCAATTGAAAGAATCATATGGTCTTTATTTTTAAGTTTGTTTATGTGTTGAATTACATTTATAGATTTACGTATATTGAACCAGCCTTGAGACCCTGGGATAAATCCAACTTGGTCATGGTGTATAATTTTTTTGATGTGTTGTTGGATTCTGTTTGTTAGGATCTTATTGAGTATTTTAGCATCAATATTCATTAGTGATATTGGTCTATAATTTTCTTTTCTTGTTGGGTCTTTCCCTGGTTTGGGGATCAAGGTGATGTTTGCTTCATAGAATGTGCTGGGTAATATTTTTTCTTTTTCTATATTTTGGAAGAGGTTTAGTAGTATAGGTACTAGTTCTTCTTTAAATGTTGGTAGAATTCTGACGTAAAGCCATCTGGTCCTGGGCTTTTCTTTTTAGGGAGATTTTGTAAAGTTGATGCTATTTCAGAACTTGATATAGGCCTGTTCAACATTTCCACTTCGTTCTGGCTAAGTCTTGGTAGGTGGTGTGCTTCCAGGTATTGGTCGATTTCTTTCAGATTTTCATATTTGTGAGAGTAGAGTTTCTTATAGTATTTGTTAAGGATTTTTTGAATTTCTGAGGGGGTCTGTTGTTATTTCATCATTACCATTTCTGATTGATGAAATTAGAGATTTTACTCTTTTTTTCCTGATTAGGTTGGCCAAAGGTTTATCTATTTTATTGATCTTTTCAAAAAACCAGCTTTTGGATTTATTGATCTGTTGTATAATTCTTTTGTTTTCAATTTCATTTAATTCTGCTCTGATTTTGGTTATTTCTTTTCTTCTGCTGGGTTTGGGGTTGAAGTGTTCTTCTTTCTCCAGTTGCTTGAGATGTTCCATTAAGTTATTGACTTCCTCTCTTTCCGTTTTCTTGAGGAAGGCTTGCAGTGCTATCAATTTCCCTCTTAGGACTGCCTTTGCAGTATCCCAGAAGTTCTGGTAATTCGTGTCTTGATTGTTGTTTTGTTCCAAAAATATGGTGATTTCCTTCTTAATCGTCTATAACCCATGTATCCTTCAGCATAAGGTTGTTTAGCTTCCATGTTTTTGTATGGATATGCAGGTTGCTGTTGTTATTTAGTTCAACTTTTATTCCATGATGGTCTGAGAAGATGCAAGGAATAATTTCTATTTTTTTAAATTTGCTGAGGTTAGATTTGTGGCCTAGGATGTGGTTGATTTTGGAGTATGTTCCGTGGGCTGATGAGAAGAACGTGTATTCAGTTTTTTTTGGATGAAATGTTCTGTAGATGTCTGTTAAGTCCAGATGTTGAATGGTTGAGTTTAAATCTAAAATTTTTTTGCTTAGCTTCTTTTTGGAGGATCTATCCAGGACTGCTAAAGGGGTGTTAAAATCTCCAACAACTATGGAAGTGGAGGAAATTGAGTTGCTCATGTCTGTTAGAGTTTCTCTTATAAATTGAGGTGTGTTGTGGTTGGGTGAATAAATATTAATAATTGAGATCTCATCATATTGAGTATTACCTTTAACAAATATGAAGTGTCCATCCTTATCCTTAATTATTTTGGTTGGTTTAAAGCCTATTGCATCTGCGAACAGGATTGCAAAGCCTGCTTTTTTCTGCTTTCCATTTGCCTGGAATATAGACGACCATCCCTTCACCTTGAGTCTATATCTGTCTTTTAATGTAAGATGCGATTCTTGGATGCAGCAGATATCTGGCTTGAGTTTTTGTATCCAGTCCGCCAACCTATGCCTCTTTAGAGGACAGTTTAAACCATTCACATTAATTGAGAGTATTGATAAGCCTTTCAAGAGACCGGTGGACATTTTTAATCCTAAAAAGTGATTTTTAAATACAGCACGAAGTACATGCACATTTTAGAATTTCTTGTACTAAAGAGTTTTAAATCTACACACGAAGACAATGTTATAGTTTGTTAATGCTATGCATATAATTGTAATAAATTTTTTTAATTCTTTTGTATTTCAGAGAAAGAGTTTTAAAGAAAACTGTACACAGTCTCAGCAAAACCAAACAGAAGAGAAACAGAAATCGAAACAAAAAGCAGAATACTCAGAGTAAAATTATGGAGGAAAACTCATTTAAAATCTTAAGTTATCTTACACCAGGTGATCAGGATCCATCTCAGAGTGAAGAGGAAGAGATCAGAAGAGAAGCAAAAGAGCGTCCTTTCACTGGTGGTCTACAAAATGAAGTGGGAGCTTCCGTGAATGGCCATAAAGAAAATCGATGGAAAACTGTAGATCCTGAAGACAGTTTTCCAAATGTTATTTCTAGAGTTGAGTTGGAGAGTACACCAAAGAATTACCTCCGTAAGGAAGGTGATGACTGGTTTCTAACAGTGTCATCAATGCCAAATAAATGCTCTGTTACTTGTCCAATATTGACTCAAAATCGTTCCTGTGACACAAGTGATGACTGCCCTGGCATGAAGGTAGCAAAGCATATTGGAAATAGGCATACCAGAGGATTAGGCATCCAGGACCTATTTGCTGAACCCCCTTTCTCTTTTATGAAGAAGAAAGAGGTGATAGGTAAAAGTCATCCAGATGAACCAATGCTGTGCCATCAACATGGATCCAGAACTTCAGATAAAGTTTTAATTGAGAAACAAAGACTACAAGAAACTAAAAACAGTGATTGGGCTTTTTTCACAGCCAGTTTATCTGATGAAGATTTACAGCTGGGCTCTGATAGTCAACCCTATTTTGCTGGCTGGCCTGAGGGACCTCATAAGTTTGCATGTGAACAGAGATCAAAGAAAGATAGATCATGTAAATTGGCCTGTCCTGATGGCAGGGAGCAATTGATTTCATTGATCTCCACTTCTGTAGGAACATCAGGATCAGGAAGCATTTCAGAAAGCATGATGGAGAAGCTACTGATAGAAAATGAAGATTTTTCACCTCCACCCGGAACTATAAATTCATTCATAGAAACAGAAACGTCTATCTTTAAAAGCTGCTTACCTCAACCAGATATGCCAGAGAGTGTCTTACAATCAACAAAGAATAAGAAACAGAGGCAGAAAAGCATTTTCAGCTTGGCACCAAACTTTAACTTACTGGGACAGAATCATACTAACGCAAAACAAAGGGAGGAACATGACGTGTTAATAGAAAACCATGGACTAAAAATTATTTTGGGAAATGAAAAAGATAGAATTTCAGAAATAAACAATGAAAGAGAGAATAAAAAACTTACGACCTTCCATCATCATCCATCATGGTTTTACTTTCATTTTACAGAAGTTCCCCCTCTATTTATTGGTGGGCAATTTTATTCTTATTGCCTGTCATTTAACAGACGAAGGCACGCTGCCTGTTTTTATAAAAATGCTGCTCCTTCTCTTGTGCTGCGCTGTATCTCTACCTTCTGGAAGGTGTCGTCTACAAGCAAGAAACCATGTTTGACTTTCAAACCTCAGATAAGAGTAGCTAACAAACTAGATGATGTAGGGTCTCTTTCTTCAGAAATTCTAAGTAACCAGCCTGATACTTTGTGCTCTATGAGGGCCACTTCTGATCTTCACTTTTTGAATGAAAGGTTTGATTTAAAGCTGAAGAGGTGGAAGGAACCTAAGTACTTACTGACTGAGGATAGCCAAGATTTAATAAACACTGACTCCATTTCCCTTGGGCTACCGTTATCACAAGGGTTTGCCTTTCAACTAGTAAAACTTTTTGGATCTCCAGGAGTTCCAATGGGTGAATTTTTTTTTTTTTTTCCAGAAAAAGATCTAGTGTAACAGAAGCAAGAAATTTTTGAGGTGTTGGTGTTTCTACCTGGTGTTGGTAATCTCATGTAGTTTATTGATTTCGTGGTGCTTCCCAGCAATTGAAGTGAGGCCTCATAGCAAATGGTACTTGACCTTCAAAGCCCCCACCCCTTGCCACCAATAGTCTCCTTAAAAGTCTTTGAGTATGTAGAAAAATTTAACTCTAATTTTCAAAGACACTGGGAAGAATGAAGGATGGGTCTGGCAAACTGATTATGTAACGGAGATGGGTGGCTTTTTTTTTCTTTTCTTTAAATCTTTCAACCTTTCCCATGTTTGGCACATGACTCTTTGCTTTCTCATTCACAGTTACCAAGTCTGAGGTGCACAACTAGTAAAGGAGGATGGCAAAGATTAAATGATGAAAAGATACCTGAAACAGTTGAATTTGTTTTTTAAAGGCACCTTGAGAAGGAAGTGGGAGAGATTAGGAGGGAATAGACTAGTTGACCACTTGTCTTATGTTTAATAAGATATTTGCAAATGAAAAATATCTTAAGATATTTGGAAATGAAAAATCTGCATGTGAATAAAACAAGACAAAATGTGATTTTTAAATATTCTGCATAAATTTCGTATCAATAATAAGCATATCTAAAATGCTAAATATCTTAAAGAAGATACAGAGCATATACCCCAGCCTTTTCTTATCTGTAATACGATAGCTGATACTTCCTGGTACTCTTCCTTGGAGACAGAAATTTTGACAAGAGTCTGAAGCTCTAGTTTCTGCAGTTCTCTCTTTTGCCCTTATCTGCCAGGGCTTTATATTCTATCTCAAAGCTTGTTTCCCTGAGTTTTTTTTTTTCACTTTGGCCCTAAACTTTTGATATTCCAGGTAAACTTGGTCCTAGCACTCAGACCAAGATTGCCTGAATCCCAGGGCCCAGGACTCATGGTTAATCACCCTGCTCCATGCCATCATGTTTATCATATTTATAAACTTTGTAAATAATCACATCTTAACCACTATAACTTTTTGTCTTCCTAGATTCAGGAAAGAAACATATTAATTTTTAAAAATTAAATTTGCTTTGGGGAATTTCAAATGGTAATCGAAGACATTTTAGAACAGGGATCTTAGTCCTTTTGCATATTCTAAAACTATATGCAAAACTTTTTGTGTTATATGTAGCTTATTTGGGAGTAAATCCATAGATTTTATTAACTTCTCAGATGGATCTGTGGCCCAAAATGATGAACAACCATTGCCTTAGATCACCGGAAAGCATGATGGTACGGTTGTGAAAAGACTCTAAATCCCTTACTGCCTGAACACACAATATCATGATAATCAGCAATGATCAAGTATCTGTTAATTAAACTTCACAAGGGTTTTTAAAGGAAATAGGCCTCATTCATCAGATAGCTCACCTTCTAAGTGGGGAGACAGGACTAACACAAAACAAAATTACTATACATAGAAAATCTAAATGACAAGCTTATGAATATTTTATGAGTGAGGTTAGCAGTGCTAAAAGGATTGTTGAAGAGAATATGGGGCTATGGTTTTGTCTGGGATACCTTCAATGTGGAAGTGGCTTGAAAGAAAAGCAGAGGGAAAGAATTTCCCATTTGGAAATGGCATTTGCTTACGAAGTGAAAAGAAGAACCCTATTCGGATCCTGTGACTGATTTGCTGGGCTGAAGTGTATTACCGGAATTTCCTCCTTCAGTAGGTTCTTGGTCTTGGAAATTGGAAGAATGAACTCACAGACCACAGATTAGTGGAAACATAGGATTTATTAGACAGAAAGGAATAGCGGAGTAAAAGCACCAGAGCTTCTGACAAAGGGAAAGACCCAAGTCCGAAGTCTCAAAGGACATGGGTCCTTTGCCTAGAGGTATACAGTAGTAGTCTTAAGAATTACTTTGGCCAGAACTTGGTAGGTGGAAAAACACTTTTTCAAAGTTAATGAGTAGATCAACAAATGAATGAATGCAGTCCCTCCCTCTAGGGGCAATGTTAAAAAAGAGCATATTAGGTCTTTCCAAGTTTTTGCTGCAGAGAAGGAATTAGGGTGTGTGCTCCCTATGCAAGGTGGAACCACCCAAAACCTTTCAGCCTGCTTTGTTCATGACCTTGCTAGAGCCCAGAGAGTTTGGCCTGGAAAGGGCAGCCTGTTTGTGCCTTGAGATGTGGGTCTGATTTCTTAGCTAACCTGGGCCTAGAGAATGGGGGTTGGGGGGATGGGGCCCTGTACCAAGTGGACACTTTGCGCCTTGTAAATAAGACAAAGCTCTCAAATGAATCCTAGTATTAGTAGCTCCGCAGACAGTGGGATTATATGGTAGGGCTATACATAGGCCTTCAAAAAAACCCAAACTATTCAAGGTACTAAGAACATGAATACAAGAAAAGTATTTTGTGTGCTTTGGTATGGCTAATATGCATATGTTAATATTTGGGCATTAATGTTCATGAGCATCTTAAATATTTGTGATGATTTTTCCCCAGGACACTCATGTAGAAGGAGCAATTTGCAAGAAGGCTAACTTGCTATAATGTTTCGTATGTGTCGCAGGAAAGAATGACAACCTAAATGCCTGTGACAGTACTGCTCAAAGCTAGTATATATGTGTTGATGTATATGTATTTACATTTATATGAAAATATGAACTATGATACATATAATTATTTTGAAGAGATAGGGTCTTGCTGTGTCACTCAGATTAGAGTGCACTGGCGAGGTCATATCTCACTGCAGTGTTGAATTTCTGGTCTCAATCGATCCTCCTGCCTCAGCCTCTCAAAGGTCTGAGATTATAGATATGAGGCGCTGTTCCATGCCACATACATATCATTTTGTGTATGTGTGTGTATATGCACACACACACATACGCTAAGAATTTTTATTGGGTCTGGATAATGTTTACTATTCAAGATCTGGGACAAACTCCTTTAGCCATCATGGAAATTTCTTCAAAACCAGACATTTCATGTTATAGTGGTACAGATGCTATATTTACATATCTTCACATTTAAGGTAAGAAACTATGACATTAGAGATGAAATTTTTTCCCATCTTTTTTAACAGAATCCTTGTTGCCTGATGACTACGTGGTTCCCCTTGATGGGAAGACACTGAAGATGATCTATTTGCAATGGAAAACATCAGTGGAGGTATATCTTTATAGCTTTCAAAGAAGGCCTTCTCCAGCTGGTTTCTTTAAAAATAAAATTGAAGTTTCCATCTTTATTCTCTTCACCCAAACCCTCCCCAGTCTCTGGAAACTATAGTTCTAGTCTCTACTTGGTAAGATCAACTTTTTAGATTCTACATAACAGTGAGATCGCACAATGTTTTGTCTGTGTCTGGCTTCAGTTAACGTAATTTCTTCCAGGCTTATCCATGTTGTTACAAAAGATAGGATTTAATTCTTATTTTTATGGCTGAATAGTATTCCATTATATAAGTTCTGATGTTCTATTGCACAGTATGGTGACTATAGTTAATAATATATATTTCAAAATAGCTCGAAGAGAGGATTTTAAATGTTCTGGCCACAAAGAAATACATTTGTAAGGTGATGGATATGCTGGTTACTCTGATTTTGAAAGACTTGGGGGCAGAACCCCCCCCCTCAGCCCGGAGCTCTGACCACCCCAATCAACCGTAAGAGTCGTCTCTTGATGCAAAAACGCAAGAGGATTTTTATTCCTGTATACGGGGGACTTGATTCACAACTCTTTTAGGAGCCGAGAAATCAAGTCCCCCACAGCAGTTTTTTACAAGCTTTTAAAGGCAAAAACTACAAAATGGGCGGGATAGAAGACATGCAGGGATTCTATCAAAGTAAGAGAGAATACACAAACCTGGGATTCTAAGTAGATAAGGAGAACTCTAATTCACTATTCAACTGTCTTAAGACAAGACTAACAGTCTTGTCTAACAGACTAACAATTTACTATTTACTTAATAGTAAATATTTGCTGAAGCTCCTGGGGCTATTTACTTAATAGTAAATATTTGCTGAAGCTCCTGGAACAGTTACAAAAGGTCACATTCCTAAGGTAGGGGGCGAGAAGTGGTCACATTCTCATGGTAATATTTTCTTTCAATTTGATCGTTACATAATGTACACATGTAGCAAAACATCACATTGTGTCCCATAAACATGTACAGTTGTTATAAGTAAATTAAAAACTATAGAATGGGGGCTGGGGACAGTGGCTCACACCTGTAATCCTTGCACTCTGGGAGGCCAAGGTTGGGTGGACTGCCAGGTTTGAGACCAGCCTAAGCAAGCAAGAGATCCGGTCTCTAAAAATAGCTGGGTGTTGGGGCGGCATCTGTGGCTCAGTGAGTAGGGCGCCGGCCCCATATACTGAGGGTGGCGGGTTCAAACCTGGCCCTGGCCAAACTGCAACAAAAAATAGCCGGGCATTGTGGTGGATGCCTGTAGTCCCAGCTACTGGGAGGCTGAGGCAAGAGAATCGCCTAAGCCCAAGAGTTTGAGGTTCCTGTGAGCTGTGATGTCACGGCACTCTATGGAGGGCGACTGAGTGAAACTCTGTCTCTAAAAAAAAAATAAAATAGCTGGGTGTTGTGGCAGGTGCCTGTAGTCCAGCTACTCCAGAAGCTGAGACAAGAGAATTGCTTGAGCCCAAGAGTTTGAGGCTGCTGTGAGCTGCGATGCTAGAGCACTCTACCAAGAGTCACAAGTAAGACTTTGTCTCAAAAACAAAAAACAAACAAACAAACAAACAAAAAAACTATGGAATGAAGAAAGTAAAACTGTAGAAGAGGGAAATGCTACATCCCTTCTATTAAATTAGAAAAATAATGTATGTAAATAGATAGATAATATAGACATGCTGTCTTTCAATCAGTTCCCAAGAGAGATTGCATTTAATTCCTGCGTGCAGTATTGTGTTGTGTATGCAGGACTGAGGCCCTCTATGGGTGACTGAGGAGCCCTTTAAGAGAGGTTTTTTTTTTGAGACAGAGTCTCAAGCTGTTGCCTTAGGGTACTGTGACATCATAGCTCACAGCAACCTCCAACTCTTGGGCTCAAGTGATCCTCTTGCCTCAGTTTTTCTGTTTTTAGTAGAGACAGGGGGTCTTGCTTTTTTGCTCAGGCAGGTCTTAAACTTGTAAGCTCAAGCAATCCACCCACCTCGGCCTCCCAGAGTGTTAGGATTACAGGTGTGAACCACCGCACCTGGCCTAGGAGAGGTTTTTATTCTTCATCACATCTTTTCTCCTAACTAGCCCTTAGTCTTATCCTGTTATGATAGAGTAACAGCTACAAAATATATTCATATTTACATGACTTGGAAGCATCTCATTACTGTGATCTGTTGATCTGCAGTGAATGAAAGACATGACTATTCTGAGAGCTGCTCATTTTCCAGGTGGCTGGGGGAGGAGAATGCCAATAGAAACTCTAGAAAAGCCAGTATTCTTCCTGATACGGGGGAGGCGGCTGGGCTTCTGTTCACTTTAGTTGGTAGTGACTTATATATGCCCAGAGGCAATGATAGGGTTATATTTTGAAATAAATTATGAAATCATAGTGTAGTGAAAATTTATAGGACTAATAGTTCAGGGTAGTAGGTATTTTTTAATTCTTCACATAAACACAGCTGTGAGAAAAGTAGACCCATTTTATGTGTCCATTTAGTAAAACCAAATACATTTTTCTCAACTTCTTATTCCTCCTTATTCTCCGTGGAGACCTTATTGCAACTTAGAACACACACTCCACATACATATACGGAGCAATACTTTAAATGATAAAATTAACATTTGTAGTGGTTATATGTCTTTTGCCATTTTAGGAATGTCCCCACGTGAGTAAAATGACAGTGCAAACTTAACTCCAATGCCAAATATTAATCATTATTTTATGTATTTTAATTATAATTTCTAGAAAAGACAGAAGAAGATTGGTTTAAAAAATGAGAATTCCTTGAATGGTAAGTACACTTTATTTTAGCGAAATTTTTATGATCAGAAGGAAGTAATATTGACATTAGTTGGTTGTATTAGTGCATATGAACCATGATTGAAGAGTAAAATATAAAAAATGTAGTTTGTTACCATAGCAACCTTGTATGCTATTGCACATGTGATGTTTTTATTTCCTTTAAGTGAAATACAAAAAAGCTTAGATTGTTGCTTCCAAATTTACTTTCCCACTTTATTGGTTAAAACATATTTTAGAGCATTCATTCTGTCAACACACAATTTGTGAGAAATTTCATTCCTTGGATTGGTATAAGATGAGGGCTAGGAGTATTATGGGTATAGATTATATTTAAATATTAAAAGATTCTCTATGAAAAGAGGTAAGACAAATAGAGAAACTAATATTTTATACACACACACACACATATATGTGTGTATACATATATGTGTGTGTGTGTGTTTTGTTTTGTTTTGGGTTTTGTTTTGTTTTTTTGAGACAGAGTCTCAGTATGCTGCTCTTGGTAGAGGGCCTTGTTGTCACAGCTGACAGCAACCTCCAGCTCTTGGGCTTAAGCGATTCTCTTGCCTCGGCCTCCCAAGTAGCTGGGACTGCAGGCAACTGTCACAAGGCCCTATTTTTTCTTGTCGTTGCAGTTGTCATTGTTGTTTTAGCAGGCCCAGGTCAGATTCAAACCTGCAACCCTTGGTACATGTGGCCAGCGCCATAACCACTGTGCTACAGGCACTGAGCCTTGTTTTTTTTGAGACAGAGTCTCACTTTGTTGCCCTTGGTAGAGTGCCGTAGCATCATAGCTCACGGCAACCTCAAACTGTTAGGATCAAGCAATTCTCTTGCCTCAGCCTCCCAAGTACCTGGGATTACAGGTGCCTGCCACAACGCCCAGCTATTTTTAGAGCGGAGGTCTTGCTCTGGCTTAGGCTGGTCTCAAACCTGTAAGCTCAGTCAATCTACCCGCCTTGGCCTCCCAAAGTACTAGGATTACAGGCATGAGCCACCATGCCCAGCCACTCATGTTATATTTTAAATTTGACATCAAGCTCACGTTAAAATAAACACATTGTACTTCATAAAAATGCCTAAATTATGAAATAAACACAGCTGCTATGATTTTAGTGTTACGCGTATCTGCATTTGATAAGAATTGAATGCATTGTACATTTACCATATTTTAACTCTTATTTCTAAGAGTATTCTGTGTTTCTATTTCTCAACTAGAAATACACATATACCCAATAAAGATATATTTTGCTTGTTTCAAACCTACTCTGTTGCAAGAAGAAGAAGAAACTAAAGATATGGAGTAGAGTTTAGAGATTTAGAAGAATCACTAGGAAATGTGAAATAAATGTGGCATAGAAAAATAATATATTAGGCTGCATGCAGTGGCTCACACCTGTAATCCCAGCACTCTGGGAGGCCGAGGCAGGTGGGTTGCCTGAGGTCACGGGTTTGAGACCAGCCGGAGCAAGAGTGAGACTCTATTTCTAAAAATAGCCGGGCGGGCACCTGTAGTCCCAGCTACTTGGAAGGCTGAGGCGGGAGGATCACTCTTGAGCCCAAGAGTTTGAGGTTGAAGTGAGCTATGACGCTACAGCACTCTACTGAGGGCGCAGAGTGAGACTTTATCTGAAAAAAAAAAACAAACCCACAAATATATTAATGAGTTGCCTCATGTCAGATATTGTTCTACATACTGAAGATATAGCTATGAAAAGTTACAGGGATTAAAAGTAGCCACAACATGTTGGGTGTGGACTTGGCAGAAAGAGCCTCTAGCCTGCCCTTGACTGAAGTTGTGTCACAGGGCATGGACGTTCCCCCGTGTTCCAGCCCCAATGTGCTGAGATACCAGTACAAGCAGCATGCAACAAGCGTGGATATATTCAGCTGTGGCCAATTCCAGAAGTCTTTTCTATCTGCTAAATTTGGATGTTTTGTGTCAAGGACACTATTGGGACTATAGTTTTGATTTTTATGTTGACTTTTGGCATGCATGCTGAACTGCCCTCTGTGAACCTGGTCTCATAAAGCATTCTGTCCCTAATTATTAATCTGTTCTTGTTAGGGAATTTTTTTTTTTTCGGGGGGACAGAGTTTCATGATGTCGCCCTCGGTAGAGTGACGTGGTGTCACAACTCACAGCAACCTCAAACTCTTAGGCTTAAGCGATTCTCTTGCCTCAGCCTCCCAAGTAGCTGGGACTTACAGGCGCCCTCCACAACGCCCATCTATTTTTGTTGTTGTTCTTGTCATTGTTATTTAGCAGGCCTGGGCTGAGTTCAAACCCACCAGCCCCAGCATATGTGGCCATTGCCCTAACCACTGAGCAGCAGGTGCCAAGCCACTTGTTAGGAAAGTTTATGAGTGTTGCAGCTCTACGCAGACTTTTTTTACAATTATATTGAGAAAGGACCTCCCTGTTTGGTGTTTTGCATAGTGTACTGACCAGTGGGTCTCAAGAGGTAAATAGAAATTTGGGATGAGGAAAATAGCAGGAGACTATGGGTGGCTTTGGGAAACACAAGGCCCTGTCTATTTCAAAATGCTCTCCCTGCTGGTTGCTGGGTATTTGATGGCACTCCTTTGTGGAAGTGGGGTGGAATTCTAGAAAGAGGATGGGTTCTACCCTTAAACTACTGATGACTGTGTGACCTTAAACAAATGGCCTTCTCATCTCATCCTTGCTGTTTCTTTACCTGTGAAAAATATAATACCAACCTGTCATAGGAATGTTAAATAAGGACTAAATGAAATAACTTGTACAAGGTACTTAGCATAGTGCCTGAAAAATAATAGGCTGTTAATAATGGTTAATTCCCTTACCCTAAATACCGTCTTGGTATTTAAAGAAAGTATTGAAAAGCATGGACTTTGAAATGCTCTCTGGCAAAATAGAAATTGTGTTCTATAGGAGAGGAACATATTGGCCTAGTAAACATGTTGACACATTTGCATGAATTAGTGCATTTATTAATTTTTTGTAACATAAATAGCTGAATCCTCAGGGAATAGGATGTAGAATGACTTTCAATTTGGGAACAGGAACTTTGGAATGTCAGAGGAATGGGCAATTGAATGAGGAAGGACCAGGCAGAGTGTGATCTGAGGGGAAAGGATAAAGTCCTAGATGCCAGGGGTATGGCATAGCTGGGGAAGCAAAGGTTGGGAACCTGAAAACAGACTCTGTTCATGTCACTGTTTTGTCTGGACTTGTCTGTGCTTGTGTTTGTTTGTAGTTGAGTTTTCCTGTCTTCCTGCTGCTGCTGAAGATCCTGATCATCTAGAAAAGTCAGAGTGCTGAGTGCCAACCCAAAGGATTCATTCTTTCCAGAGATCTACCCATTGGATACCAAAATTCATTTGGATAATCTGTCCAACCATTCTTGATAAGTTATCTGAATAATAAAATACTCAGCAAAAGAGGTAACAACTGGAACGTTTTATCATCTCATTTTGAAGACGTTTGCCATGATTTAATTTGTTCGCTAGAAGAAAACAAGGCATAGAAAACTTAAGTACCTTATTTTTAAAATTGCAGCAGGGTTAGAAGGGTAGGCCTTTATATCCAAGTATTGGTTTATGATCCTATTTATAGAATTCTGAAATCCAAAAAGTTCTGAAAACCAAAAGTTGTTTTTGTTTTGTTTCCAATCCTTTTATTGCAGTAAAAGATACAAATTAAAAATTACCATTTCAACCATTTTAAAGTGTATTATAAGTACACTTATAATGTGGTACCATCATCCATCTCCAGAACTCTTTTCATCTTGCAAAACTGCAATTCTGTACCTATTAAATAAATCCTCACTCTCCCTAACCCCTGGCAAACACTGTAGTTTGGCATCAAAACTAAGCTAGCAGTCAAACTTGATTGGAAAGATAATTTTACTCCTTACCCATCCCACTTGGTGTGTATTTATATATTTCACTGCAGAAACATTAATGTGTTAAATTATCAGGGGTTGCCTCTGTCCCCATTTGTAGTATAAGGTAATATGCAGTGTGTGTACTCGCACTGTATGACCTCCAACAAACACACACTTTCTGAGTTCTGAAACATATCTAACCCCCAGGAGTTCAGCGGGGATTGTGGGACCTGTAGTGTGCTAGGTTACTATTATCATTTTTTATTCTGTTTCAGTTTAGTTGTATTTAAGAAAATTAAAATATATGAAAATTGGTATTTGAAAATAGAAATAAACTGTAGGCTTGTTCCCAGAGACGGTGGTCCTCAGTATTTGTTGAACTCTGCAGGCTCCTAGAGCCTTGACAAACTAGGCTGACCTTTGGCCCAGGATGGGATGGTTTTAGGGCAGATCCAACTAGTATTAGGGTTTTAAGTACAGACAGCTGGGAAGGGAATGTGGCATCTGCCAAAGTCTTGCTGTCTTTTGGCCTTCAGCAGCAAAGCATTTATGGCTTTCCAGCAAATGTACCCAAGGACAGAATAAGAAATATCTAACAGTGGCTATGATTTAGGCAGGACCAGTTCTGGAACACTTCTATGCTGTGCTAATGCATACCAGCTGAATAGCCACATAGACTTGTACTGCGGGTCCAGAAGGCCCCTGGCTCTCTCCAGACCCTGCTTTAATGACCTTGCCCTAATTTCCAGAATGGAGCTTTAGAAAAATAGGTTTGTACTTCTCTTCCTCCCTCCTAGATTCCGTCCCCAAAGCTTATACCAAGTGTCCCTGTGCACAGTGGCAATTTAGGTGCTGTGGAAATAGAAGACACTGTCCTTGCCTTGGGGGAGAAGTCTGACCCCCAAAAGAGTGAGGAATGGAATGCTGGAGGCAGTGTGGGATAGAGTTGTCAAAATCAGACTTGCCCAGAGGACGTTTCTGTGTTGGCAGACTTCTCCAAGGTCACCAGAGTCCTGAGCATTTTTCCTGTCAATTCAGTCAAGCCAATATCCTCTTCATTATTTTTCTTCCCTTGCTCCCTTCCTCTAACCTCTTTCCATTTCCTAAAGCCTCCATGAGGCTTCTAGGGGAAGGATAAGGGAAGAGCCAAGAAGGGAGGCAGTAGGGGTAGGAAGGGCCAGGTCCTACCTCTGACTGCCTAAATTGTATATGTCCATCTGGAAGAGAGAGAGGCCTGAATCCAGCAGAAGGCAATGGAGGAACCAGGAGTCCATCATAGAGGACTAAAGCAGGCAAAGATAATTTTTTTTTTTTTGTCCTCTCAATTCACATAGCTCATTTATGAATAAGACATATTGATAAAGATGAATGATCAGTAAGATAAATAGGTAAAAATTGATAAATATGATATATATCAATATGAAAAATACGTATATAAGATAAATTTATATTTTTGAGTTAAAAATCAGGAAAAAGTTTTTGGTAGAGGAAGACAGAACATAGGATTAGAGAAAACTGGAATATTTTATTATGATATTTATGGCTACATAATAGTTTAAATTGTTCTATTATGTTAAAAGGTCTTTGGTTACATGGCTTTGGAAGCTTTGTCTTATTTTCAGATTTTCTGCCCTCTTGACATTCCTGGGCTAGAAATCTGGTGCTAATTTATTGTTAAACATTCCACATCCTGAGTTATTTGGAGCTGTAGGTGTAAAGATTAAATCCCTCGTTTCCACTAGTTCTTCTTTTGTACCTTCTTATTTTTCATATCTTGTTAAATAATAATAGTTAGAGAAACATTTGAATGTTTCTTCATTTTCCAGAAATGTTGATAAGATTAGTTTCTTCATATCCATTTAATGGTTTCTAGTGCAGCAAAGTGAGATTGTACTTACTTTGTTTATATTACTCCTTAGATGACATTGTCACTATCTTATCCAGTCTTCATTTTTATTTTTTTTTATTTATTTTTTTTTTTGTAGAGACAAAGTCTCACTGTACCGCCCTCGGGTAGAGTGCCGTGGCATCACACGGCTCACAGCAACCTCTAACTCTTGGGCTTACGCAATTCTCTTGCCTCAGCCTCCCGAGCAGCTGGGACTACAGGCGCTCGCCACAATGCCCGGCTATTTTTTCGTTGCAGTTTGGCCGGGGCTGGGTTTGAACCCGCCACCCTCGGCATATGGGGCCCGCGCCCTACTCACTGAGCCACAGGCGCTGCCCTATTTTTATTTTTTTTAATTAAGACAGAGTCTCACTTTGTCACCCTTGGTAGAGTGCCATTGCATCACAGCTCACAGCAATGTCAAACTCTTGGGTTCAAGCGATCTCTTGCCTCAGGCCCCCTAATAGCTGGGACCATAGGCACCCACCACAATACCCAGCTATTTTTTTGTTATTGTTTAGCAGGCCGCACCCAGTTCAAACCCACCAGCCCCAGAGGAGGTGGCTGGTATCCTAACCACTTAGCTAACCCTAACCATGGGCGCCCAGCCTAGTTTTCATTTTTTGTAAATCCCAAACTCAGTTCATTTACTGAGAAAGTAGTTTAGGTCCACAGTTATTAAGCACCTTCTGAATGTCAGGCATTGTGTTAGATCCTGAACTGATAAGGTTAAGAAAGACGCTATCCATTCCCTTAAATTTCCAGTCTACTGGGAAGCAATAGATAAGATACACAGTGAACTTTGTGTGTTTTAAGGAATAAATTGAGGATAATAGGCTTGCCGTCTGGTTAAACATTAATGAAAGGAAAGCAAAAGTGTTGTGGGTCACTTCCAGGCATCGGAAGCCATTTTCTTCTTGAAACTCTCCCTCCTGTGCTCCTGTACACCTCATGTTCTGTTTACCCTGCTAATCATCAGTGGTCCCTCCTCTGCTGGCTCCACTTCAGAGGCACAGTCCTGAAAGTCAGCGTCCTCAGGGCCCCCTCCTTAGCAGTCTGCTCTGTTCTCCATCTCCTCACAGGGAAGGATTTCCAGCACTCTGTCTCAGCTCAGCTGTCTCTTCTCAGCAGCATACTCCTGTTTCCCAACATTCATTAGGTAGCTCCACCTGCCACAGGCCCCTAACCTCAAAGCTTGCGTGTCTTCCTGCAGCCCTGTCTCAGGCTGCCTGGGACACCCTCTACAGAGAGAAATGGAAGTGGACAGAAATCTCATGCAGCACTGTCCAAGAGAAATATAATACAAGGCCAGCCACATATGTAATTTAAACTCTTTAGTAGCCAAATGAAAAATAAAGAAACCAGCTCGGCGCCATTTGCTCAGTGGTTAGGGCGTCAGCCACATACATGGAGGCTGGCGGGTTCCAACCCTGCCCGGGCCAGCTAAACAACGACAACTACAACAAAAAAAAAAGCCGGGCGTTGTGGCAGGCGCATGTAATCCCAGCCACTTGGGAGGATGAGGCAAGAGGATCTCTTAAGCCCAAGAGTTTGAGGTTGCTGTGAGCTGTGACGCGACAGCACTCTACCAAGGATGACATAGTGAGACTCCGTATTAAAAAAAAAGAAAGAAACCCTGTAATATTCTGAAATTAAAAAAAAAAAACAAGTGGAGTTAATTTTAATAATATTTTAATCCAATATATTATCATATAACATATATTATCATTTAACATGTAATCAATTAAACGTAGCTGGGAAAACGGAGGTGGCAGCCCCACATACCAGCCCCATCCCGCCTCAGGGTTCCTGCTGGTGCCCTGCACCCTACGAGAGGTCTCTTCTTTCTTTTCCTACTGAACTTCTGAAATTTGGTGTGTATTTTTGTGTGAATTTGGTGTGTACTAGGCACATTTCAAGTGCTCAACAGCCACATGTGACTAGTTGCTCTCATACTAGATAGCGCAGGTCTAGAATGGAAAAGGTAGTTTTTCAGGCTGGGCAAAAACATGCTTGTAAGGAGTAAGATGGGACACTTGGGGTGTAAGTGTCACTGTTTTTATGATTCATGTATATTTTCTGTTCTTTATGGTTTTCACCATATTAGAGAAGCCTTTGAAATTCCCTGGCCTCTCAGCAGCACTGAGAAGAATCGAGAATTCTCCTGGCGGGGAAGGGACATTCGAGAGAGAGCCTCACATCCTCCACCCTTCCCCTCCCACAGAGGGAAATCCCCAAGGGGAAGACGACTTCTCAGCATAGAGCCCTCCCCTAGCTGAATAGCCTCTTCCTAACGCTCATGGTGAAAGGGCTACGTTTTCTTTTAGAAAGAATTCACACCTTCACAATTCCTTTTCACAATTTTCATACCTTACCTGTCAGAAACAAAATTTATTTACATTAATTATTATAGTCAAAGCCACTGCACAGCCTGGGTTTTCCAGGATTTTGAATATTGTGTCTTTTGGTCTGGTTCAGAAAACAGGATCACTCTATCATGTTCCGGGTGCGAACTGTTGGAGAGTCACTATGGTGATCAACCAATGGGTGCTCGCTAGTTCCTGGAACTTGGAGCTAAGTCTGTGCATTTCTCTGCAGACCGTGCCCCGTAGATCCGAAAAGAGTTCTCAGGTCCCGGGTTCTTTTCAGATGGCATCAAAGCAGGCCATAAATTCATAATTCATCTGACTTTTAAGGGGTGCTTTTTCTAAGGAAGAAGAGATTTAAAGTTAAATAGAGACAACAAAGCTTTCTAAGAATGTTTTTGGCTGAGATACTGGCCCAGGGAGAGCAGTGTTAGCCCTTGGGACATCAGCCAGATGTTGCTGTTCACAAACTGGGGGAGACAGTGGCCTTTACTGTTGTTATTACAAATGCTGTTCACGTTCTTTAATCTTTAACTAAAATTATTTCATTTCAAGGTCTAGGCTGGGGTGGAGGAGGGCTGTGGTAGGAGGGCTGGCATCCAGAGCAACTACAGGGAAGTGTCCCGGAGTTCCATCGGGCCCCCTCCCTTCTCGAAGGGCGAAGGGCACCCCAGGAACCTGGAGTAGGCGCGGGGGAGTTGTGGGGGCTGCGTCACCCGCGTTTTCCCGGCTGTCAGTCTCCCAGCGCCCGCGGCTCTCCAGGTAGGGACGCCCCCTCCCAGGCAGCGCAGCTCGGGCGGGTGGGGAGGAGGGGCTGGGCTCCGAGCGCCCGCCCCTCCATCTATCACATGGCCGGAGAGTCACAAAAACAACAGCTTTGGCCAAGACCGAGACTTCAGGAAAGGGAACCCAGGGCCCTTGCAGCCAGCCCCCTCCCCATGGAGGACAGTTTTCTTGAATCCTTTGGGAGGCTGAGCCTCCAGCAGCAGCAGCAGCCGCCGCCGCCGCCGCCGCAGCAGCAGCAGCGGGCTGGGCCGCCGCCCCCGCGGGGGACACCTCCGCGCCGCTTTAGGAAACACCTCTACCTTCTGCGAGGCCTCCCGGGCTCCGGGAAAACCACACTGGCCAGGTAATGACAGCGGCCTGGGCGCCGGTGCGTGGGCCCCGGGCCACCACGCGCCCCGGCCGAGCGCGCCCCTGTCCAGAGCCGCTTCTGGGCGCCGCTCGCGCCCTCGCCGAGGGCGCCCGCCCGGCCGGCCCCAGCCCCGGCCCGGCCTCGCGGGGAGCCCGGCCGCCGCCCCGGGAGCCGTCGCTGCCCCTGGTCCCCAGGGCCGCGGGCGTGCGGAGAGGAGGGCGCTCGTCTTGTTTCCCGCTGCGCTGCCCCGGGAGCACGGACTCGGCACTGCGCCTAGCGCAAGCCCCAGATGGCACCGACCCCTTCCCCGGTCATGCTTGGCCTGGTGCCACCCGGCGAGGCAGCCTTCGCCGCCCCCAGCCCCGGGTCGGGTAGGCCCGCAGGGACTCTTCGGGAAAACCGGTGGTGACTGCAGAGAAAACCCCCGGGCCGCCGGCTAGCGCAAAGGCGGCTGCCACAGTGCGTCAACAGGCGTTTTAACTGGAGTGGATAGACTGGGGGTCCAGGGCTGGGGGCCAGGGTGGCAGTGGCCGTGGCCCGGAGCTTGCGGGCCCTCTTTGAAAATCTGGTGGATTCCGGCAGCCTGCGTTTCCTTTGGCAGCTGCGAAGACGCACAGGTGCACGAGGGAGGGGGGGCTGGCGGCGCCACCACCGACCGTCATTGACAGAGCCTCGCCACGAGCGCCCAAATTCGTTCACTTGCGAATTGCGTAAGCGGTCCTCCCACCCCCGTACCGAGTCAGCGGGAATTACGCAGGCTGCCAGCCTGCTGCCACCTTGCTAGGCCTGCCGCTCCAGCCTGAACTCCCAGCACTCCCCGCCTCGGACTTGAGGTCCCAGCCACGGTGAACTGCTTCTCCCTGTAAACCAAGCTGTTCCTCTCCTTGCCCTGGCCGCCGCCGGCCCGCCTTCCTGGCTTGACCTCCCACCTTGCTTTGCCCAGCTAGTTTTATTTACCTTTTAGGCCTGGGCAACTACACCACCCTGCCCCTCTTGGGGACTCCTTGGCTTCGTGTTCACACCAATGACTACGCTTAGTTTTGCTTCTTCTTATCTTCTTGTAAGTAGGGGCCATTTCTTATCCCGCCAAGCTCCTTGTCTGGCACACAGTAGCTGTTAAGTAGAGGAAGCGGTCCCTTGCCTTCAAAGAGCTTTCCATCGCATTGGAGACAGGAAGCCAGGGCTATAAGATAGGGCTTTGGATCTGCTGACGGATCAAGGTGGCCTGCAGTTGTGTGCCGATGTCAATGGTATTCAGTAATCTTAAGAGGAAAGGCTGAGTCATTTGGGTGTCAGGGAGCTGTGACAGCCCTGGTGAGGTACTGTCACTTTTAATTAGGATTCCTGGTGGATTTTTGGAGTAAGAGTCTTTAGCCAAAGAATATTGCTACATTTCCATGGATCACAGAGCTGGGTGATTCTGGAGTTTCCCTGGGTGCCCTTTCCTAAGCCACAAACACATTTCAATAGTCTCTCTCTGGGTCACTGGGAAGGTGGTAGACAGTGGTACCAGGGGAACCTTGGATCCAGCAGAACTTGGTTATCTGTGGTACAGTCATGGTGGGTCCATCTTTTACCAAATGGGTATTTTCTGAATGTCAAATCCTGTTTAATTTTACTTTTGCGTTGCTCATCTGTGGCCTTTCACACACTGAATGTTAAAAAAGGAAGTAAACATCTGTGGCCAGACTTTGATTCTGACTACCGGGAAGGGAAGCTGCCTCATACGAAACATCAGGGGTTTGGACTCAATTCCTCATCTGTAAAGCCAACGGGCTGCCTGGGTGGTCTTTAAGGTCCCTTCAGGCTCTAACATTCTACACTTTTAGGATTGTAATTCCTGATTGGCATTTGGCTAAGCAGAAGACAACGGATGAGAGACCAGCTTATTACAGGACATCTCTCTAGGGACGACTGCAGTGACCCTGGCCTGGGAGCCTGAAGATTGTGCCTTTAGATGTCCTTCATCACTAACTAGCTGGTGACTTTGGGCAATCTCGTAGCTTCTCTGGGCTTGATGTTCCTTAGATGTGACTACTGAGGACGATTAGATTAGAGGATTTATTGAAGATCCATCTTAATTCCCACTTGTCAGACTTAAAAATAGTATGTGCATATCAGTTAGGTGAAGAGCTCTGACCTTGGTGTCAGTTTATGGCTTCCTATTCAGGCTCCACCACTCATCAGTTTTGCTCTTCCCACAGCTCCTCTGTGCCTCCGTCACCTCTCTTACATGGGGAAGTCTGCTGTGTCTGCTGCAGAGGGTTGTTGTGAAGACTAAATGTGTGGGAGGACTGTTTAAACTCTGAAGTGTTGTATAAATTTTAAGAGGTATTAGTTACTGCATAAGCTGTTGATCAGCTGTGATAAATATTCAGTGTTCCAGGGGAGCAGCCTGGCTCTGAAGGGAAGATGGCAGCTGACTGAGCTCTCCTGTCATGCTAGGCACTGGCGGTTCTGGGAGCAGAGGAGCCTTGGCACACTTTGGAGCAGGTCGTGCATTTATATAAAAGTCTGGGAAGTAAGCAAGGAGATGGGCCCTGAGGGAATGGGGGGAGGAAGTCTCCGGTGTGTCCCTCAGGAACTGCCTTCCCCACTTTGGGGGGCGGGGTAGGGTGGGAGAGTAGAGAAGGGCAAATTGTTTAAAAGTGCACATGTATAAAAAAAAAAAACAGTAAAACTGTAAGGTTATTTATGTATTGTTGGATTCTTGGAAATTCATGTTTTCTTTATTATATGTATTTTCCAAATTTTCTATAATGAACATGTATTTCTTAGAATAATAAAACTTTTTTTCTTTAAAAATTGGAGAAAATTGCCTTTTACAGATGTGGGTTCATCTTTTTCTGCTTAACCTTTATTTCTCATTTGATTAAAGGACTAATAAAAATTTTTTTTGAAATTAGGATATGTCTTGTCTTCCAAGTCAATGGTAGATTTCTGTACTTTCCATCTGTATAGTTTCATAGTTTGAAGTGGCTAGAATGTGGGAAACATCAGTTAAAATTCTTTGACTTATTAAAAAGAAGTTTGAATTTTATTTGCTTTAAAAAAATTTAAGCACATCTAGTACTCAAAAATTAGTGTGCTCCCTCAATATGTTTTATCACCTCTATCTCATTTAGAAAACATTTTAAAAATAGGTTCTTACCATTGATGTGTAAGATCTATGTCCAGGAAGTAATTGGACAAGTGCATGAAGATAGAGGAATGTTCATCACAGTTTTTCGTATGACAAAAAATGTGAGCGACTTAACTGTACAAAAATAGAACTTTGGCTTATAAGTCATGCAGTTATTAATGGAAACAAGGATACCTAACATGCAAATATTACTCCCCCCCATTAAGTTAGAAAGCCTGTTACAAAGATACACATATATACACATCCCATTTTCTGTTCAAAGAAAGGGGTCTACATATATTCTTTTTTTTTTTTTATTGTTGGGGATTCATTGAGGGTACAATAAGCCAGGTTACACTGATTGCAATTGTTATGTAAAGTCCCTCTTGCAATCATGTCTTGTCCCCATAAAGTGTGACGCACACCAAGGCCCCACCCCCCTCCCTCCGTCCCTCTTTCTGCGGGTCTACATATATTCTAAGAAAAATATGTGAAAAGATAGATATCTATTGATAGTCGTTGACTTTAGATAGTGGGATTATGAACTTTTCCCCTCTTTTATTTTTCTGTGTATCACTTGTTTACTTTTTAAAGGTGAAAATAAAGGTAGTATTAAGTAAAACGTTTTGTTAAATGAAATGGCTAGAAAGACCCAGTTTTCACAACCAAGCTTTCATTACATAACTGTCATTTTATGCAAAGAAGTGTTTTCTTTCTCGGGGTTACTCCTCAGTTGGACATCCACTAAGAAACTCTTATCTATGGATTTTTAGTGACTTATTGTGATTCATTTTATTAGCTAGCATAGGTCACTTGGATCTTCAACACCTCAGATTGTTTTTCATTAAAATTTATCTACTATTCCGTTAATAAGTTTACTGTGACAATTTCAGCTACTGTGGTAAACAGTAAACTGGCTCTGTATGTGAAGCACTGTGGAATGTGTGTTCTACATAAACAGCAAGTATTTTTAATTATTAGTCACTAATCAACAGTAACGATGTTTATGAGTACTTAGGAGACTGATGCCACTTCCTAGGTGAGGCACATACCAAATAAGGCTAAGAGAGAGAACCTCCAGGAGATAACCAGTGGAAAGCAGCAATCTGTGCCCTGCTGTGGGTGAGTAAGGCAGCAGCTTGCGTGCTGCTGGGGTTCACGGCCAGGGGAGTGTGGTTGAGCAGAGAAGGAATAACATCACGCCAAAGGTGGGAAAGAGCTGGATGTTGTGCTTTTGGCGGCTGCGTGGTTGTGAGCGCAGTGGCTGGGTAAACCCAGGGCCAGAACATTAAAAACTAAACCGAGAATAGACAGCTTTTGTCAGAAGAAATAAGATTCCAATCCCAAGCCCCTTTGGCTCTCAGTAGAGGAGCCAGAATTATGTTTCCCCAGCTGCGCTGACGCACCTAGATCTGGACCTGTCCTTTCCTCCTACCTCAGTGAAAACCTCTGTGGACGAACCTGTGCTTTCCACTGTGTGTGTGTTAAGGTGTTGAGCAGTTTTAAGCATTTTTAAGTGTACAATTCAGTGGCATTAATTACATTCATGATGTGCTGCCACTACCACTATTTCAAAATTTTTTATTACTTCGTTCTGTGCCCATTAAGTAACAACTCCCATTTCTTCCTGCCCTTTCCCCTGGTAACCTCTGAGCTACTTTCTCTCTGCGTGTTTGCCTGCTCTCCATACTTCCTACTGTAGTTGTCCTCTTGTATCTGGCTAATTACAGTTTAGCTTATTGTTCTCAAGTTCAACCATGTCGTAGCACGTGACAGAACTTCATTGTTTTTATGGCTGAATGAAATACTCATGGGTATGCCACTAAAGTGAGCTCTCTAAATGAAATGAAGTGGCAAAAGCAGAATGTAGCCTTTCTTTTAAAAAAAAAAAAAAAAAAAAAATGGCGGGTGGCGCCTGTGGCTCAAGGAGTAGGGCGCCGGTCCCATATGCTGGAGGTGGCGGGTTCAAACCTAGCCCCGGCCAAAAACCACAAAAAAAAAAAAAAAAAAAAATGGCCTTATTTGGAAAATTAAAAGTTGCCAACCTTATGTCATTTCTTCAGAATTTTTTCAAATCTTTACATATCAATCAAAGCAAAGTGTGGGGACCTCATTCCAGTCCACATTGCATCCTTTGCAGTGTTCTGGTTTCTTTTGGCACCATTACAAATGGTTTGTATCAGGATTCCATTAGGCTCAAAGGAGGCTCACTGACAGCTGTCTTTCCTTCTTATTCATATCTGGATAACACAGAATTTTCCAACAAGGGAAATAACCTTTTCATTATTTTTTGTACTAGCCTTCCAAGGAAGTGAAAGGATGCTTTCCTAAAGTGATGCAGTGGTCAGACAGATGGGGAGGAGGGTATATTTTACAGACAAATCAACAGTGGAATGTGGGAATCAGCGAGAACAGGGGTCCAGTTAGGTTGACTTAGTAGTGAGTAGTCAGACCTCAAAGTGTACTCTTGCTCCACACTCTGCTCCACCAAGCTCCTGGCCAGTAGGCCTGAACCACAGTGCTTTTATTCATGGGGCCAGTGCTCTTATTAATAAAAGCAAGATCAAAGTAGAAAGTTTGTAGCATTGCAACTCTGTGACCATCAAAAGAGAGAATCAAAAGACAGGCGACATCTCAGATCTTTAGTCACTTAGGTCTACTTGGGAAATGACTCCTAGCTTTTCATATTTTTCATGATTTTCCTAAAGTAGGTCCTAAATCTCATGTCTCCACTGCTGAGAGTACTTGCAACCTCTTTCTGGAGCTTGGGCTGAATGAGGACTAGGATGCTTTATAAAAAAGAGGAAAAATATGCAATTCCGTATGTGTCTGTATTCACTCACTGGAGAAGTTGAGTGAGGAAAGGTTGCCCAACCATCGGAACAAATGGAAGAGCACCCCGCTGAACTGGGGCAATCAAATATTGCAGGTGTGAGTTATGATGTGAGGGGAGGAAGAAACGGATGAAGAAATAAAAGAATTGTTTTTTTCTTTTTTTTTTTTTTGTAGAGACAGAGTCTCACTTTATGGCCCTCAGTAGAGTGCCATGGCATCACACAGCAACCTCCAACTCCTGGGCTTAAGCGATTCTCTTGCCTCAGCCTCCCGAGTAGCTGGGACTACAGGCACCCACCACAACACCTAGCTATTTTTTGGTTGCAGTTCAGCTGGGGCCGGGTTTGAACCCGCCACCCTTGGTTTATGGGGCCGGTGCCTTACCGACTGAGCCACAGGCGCCGCCCTAAAAGAATATTTTCATAGGCCAAACTCAGGGTATGTTAAAAATTCCCTTAAGAGTTCATCTAGTCCAAGCTCAAGACAGTAAACTCCGAGAAGTTAAACATCTTGATTAAGGTCATAGGGATAAATTCCCCATAATCCTAATCCAGAGATTTTTCTTCAAGCCCAAAGGAAGTGTCCGTGGGGAGACACTGCCCTTGAAAGGGCAGTGAGGTTGGTTTCCATCTTTTGTGTAAAACACCTAAAGGCCCTATTCAGGGGCCTACTAATGTAGCCTGGATTTCAACTGTCAGGGTAAGGAAGCTCCATTTTATTGTTATTTGTCAATATTAATGATATGTTTCTCCTAATATAAAAAATACTACTGGGTGGTGCCCGTAGCTGAGTGGGTAGGGCACCAGCCACATACACCGAGGCTGGTGGGTTTGAATCTGGCCCAGGCCAGCTAAAACAACAATGACAACTGCAACAAAAGAAAAATAGCAGGACGTTGTGGCAGGCACCTGTGGTCCCAGCTACTTGGGAGGCTGAAGCAAGAGAATCGCTTAAGCCCAAGAGTTTGAGGTTGCTGTGAGCTGTGACGCCATAACACTCTACCCAGGGCTATAGATTGAGACTGTTTCAAAAAAACAAAACAAAATACTACTCACCAGGAAATTTATTTTCTTTATTAACATTGTCTATTGGGGGTAACGGGAGAAGAGGAGATTTAGATTTTTAAGTATTCATATTTATCCTGATTATGATGCACTGGAGAGAGATTTTGGAGTCAACTCCCAACTCCTAAGGGTATCCCAGGCCTCTTCCTCACCAGTTCACCTGAGAGGATGTCTCTAACTTAGTATAATGCCTTAGTTCCTTGGCATTTCAAGGAGCCTTTGTCTCTGTATGATGGCACCTGTCTAGAGCTGTTCAGACTAGATGAATCCACTAAGAAATTATTTTTAGCACTTCGAGTTATCTAAGATGCCTAGGTTCTCTGGAACCTAGGAAGTAATATACTAAAGAAAAGTGAGTCTAATTTCTAATTGTTCCTTCATAAGGCTCTTTGTCAGATCATGGGTATGGCTTGGGGAGAAGGCTGTCTTTTGTCAAGGTAAGAGTCTGGGAAAGGGGAAGGGAGAAATGGAGAAAGAAAAATAAGCATGTGCTCACTGGGTGCTGACCGTGTGCACTTTATAGACATTGGTTTATTGGATCTTCACAATAATCCCTGGATGTCATTTTTATTTTATAGATGAGGGCATTACGAACAGAGAATCACACATGTGACTCTGAAACCCCGGAGATTTCATAATAAGCAGAGTTGTCTTATGTCAGGGATGTTTATGGACAAACACGTCTCTGTCCACTTTTTGCAGTCAGTAGGGAGTCCTGTTGAAGTACAACTGTGTGGCGAGGGTCTCTCAGTGTTTTCTTCCCACACGTTCTGAGGGTCTGTTGAAGAAGAGGGTCTTAGAGGGCCTTTCTCTTGACCTACAGTAGGGTCTCTCACTGCTCTTTGCCTTGTACCTTGGCTTTTTTTTTCTTTCCAGCATTGGCACCACCTGACGTAACCTTATTTATTATCAGTTTCTTTTACTAGAACATAAGCTTCATGAGATATGATGTGAGTTCCATGAAATCAGGAACTGTATTTGGTCCCACTCCTAAAAGAAGGCCTGGCACGTAATAGGCCTGCACTAAACATCTGATGAGGGGGTTTGTTAATGAACAGTGATAGGAGAAGCCTCCTGAGAGATGGAAGCTTAGACGTCAGCATGGCCCTTGAGTAAAGATCACAACCAAAGAGGAGCTGATTCACATAAAGAGAAACGCAGAATGAATGGTGTGGAGAACAGATGAGAAAAAAGAAAAAGAAGGAATAGAGCCCCTCATTCCAAATCACAAGAAATGATTCCTATTTTTAACATGTGAAAATGTTTGCTGTGGCAGCTCCTTTACCTGACAGTTACACTAGGAAGGAATTTAAAAATTAGGATCAAAGATGCAGCTGCTTTCTCATTCAAGTACCAGTCAAAACAGAGCCCAAAGTGACAGTTTTCCTACACAGCTATAGTCTCTTCTGTCATCTGTCACTGATCTATGACATTTTTGGAAAAGATACTTTAAAAAGTTAGGACTGAGGTGGCTGTGCCTGGTTCCTTCCCAGTTCTGAGCATGATGAATTGACCAACCGAACACGACTGCAGGTGAAACCCGCTCTGTGGCCGGATTCTACTGAGGGGCGCTGTTCACGCGCAAGGCACTGAGGAATTTCTGATCCGTGGAGTAAGTGGGACCACATTGACCGATGAGAACAAGGGCCATCTGGGAGTCTGGCTTTGGATCTAATAAACATTCATCTACTTTGAAGGCATGTGAGGGGTAAAGGCAAGAGAGAGTAGGTGAGGAACGCTTCACTGGCGTCCCCTTACACTACTATGCCTTGGTGACACGTGAGGCTGGCAGTGATTGAGGTCTGACTCTCCAAGGGCAGGGCTCAGCCACAAAGGTCAGGCTGCATCAGACCTTGGGGGAGGCTGCCCAGGTCATCTGTAGCCTTGGCTCCTTCCCTGGTCTCAGGCTGCTGGGCCGTGGAACCGATTTCCTACCTCCCATTTTAAAGTCTTGGAGGAGAATTCCAGTGCCATGCAGAGAAAATTCAAGAAGAATCCTTCCACCTTATCTCCTTTAGGGGGTAAATTTGAAGTTTGGGTAAATTTTTCATTGTACAAAGATGAGTAAATAAAAAAGTTTACATAATTAGGGCAAGAGGGCGTCACATGGTGCAAGAATTTATTTTTGCCAAGAATTTATTGAGCATCTCCTGGGCCTTCATGGAACATTATATTCTAGCAGGGGAAAATTTTTTTCTGAAGGGAAAAAGCGATTTTAGGTGGCAACTGTTCTGTTTTCTCAGAAAACTGAAGGATTCCACTTGAGTTCAGTATCCCCCAGAACTGGCCACACATGCATAAGAGATAAGCATAATGAATGAAACTTGTTCATGACAGGGACAACTGCAGACAACCTAAATATCACTAGAGAAAAGCATAAATAAATGGGGTTTTTTTGATCAAGCATAACAGTTTAATATGGGGCCTTGCCAAGATTTTCATCCCACAGTACCACGCCATGGTCTTAATTTCTTCATCTGTAACGTGGGGGTTACTAACAGTACTAACCTCCCAGATCTCTTTGAGCATTACATGAGAAACATACAGCTGTCAGAATAGTGCTTAGCACTCATTAAGTGCTTAATGTTAGCTGTGTTTATTATTTTGCTGATAATGGAGGCGTATGTAGCAATTAAAAGGAATGCACTAAGTCTATATGTCAGCCTGAATATATCTAAAAAATGTAATGCTCCTTCATTTTTTAATTCAATAAATATTTACTGAGTGTCTACTGTGTTCCAGGCAGTGTTCTAGCCACTGAGAATCATCAGTGAACAAAACAAAGATCCTGCTCTTGAGGACCTTATGTGCCAGAGGTAGGGAAATGGATGTAAAATGTAAGGACATTGTGTGTTATGCTAAGAGGTGACAAGTGCTGTGGGAAAAAGACAGTGGAGCATAGCGAAGTGCTTGGATATGCCAGAGTTAAGGTGGGGGTTGGTTGAATTTTAAGCCAACAAAACAAAAATGACAAAATGTTAATGATTATGAGCTCCAGGTAGTGGGCATAATGTTATATTATTTCCATTGTCTTTATGCTTACATTTTTCCTTGAAAATTCCTCTTTATGACATGAAAAATAAAAGAAAATGATAAGGGGTAGCACCTGTGGCTCAAAGGAGTAGGGCAATAGCCCCATATGCCAGAGATGGCGGGTTCAAACCCAGCCCCAGCCAAAAACTGCAAAAAAATAAAAAAGAAAGAAAATGGATAAGGAGTCTGAAATATGAAGGACATAAATAAATAAGGCTAAGAAGCAGAACATTAAAAAGGAGCTAAGTGAAAAAATATATATTTAAAAGAACCTAAGGTAAATATGGAATTTTTTTTTTTTTTTTTTTTTTGAGACAGAGTCTCAAACTGTTACCCTGGGTAGAGTGCCGTGGTATCATAGTTCACAGCAACCTCCAACTCTTGGGCTCAAGCAAGCCTCTTGCCTCAGTTTTTCTATTTTTGGGAGAGAAGGTGGTCTTGCTTTTGCTCGGGCTGGTCTCAAACTCATGAGCTCAAGCAATCCTCCCACCTGGGCCTCGATTATAGGCATGAGCCACCTGGCCCAGCTAAATGTTGAAATCTTAAAGTCTCTTAGGAATAGTGAAGATCAGAATCACAATGCAAAAAATTAAACGGTTAACATAGAAGACATTTGTGAAAATAAATATAACCAGAATAAATATAACCAAAGCAACAATTACAGGTATAATAGAACATATTTTTGACTTGAAGACTTAGAAATGATAACAAATTCATTCCTAGACATATGCTGGGAAGACGGTTGCAAAAGCTGTTAATTAACTACCCTTCTTTCTTAACCGTATTTTGTTGGGGGTGACAATGTGTCACTGCAGTTTTCAAGGCTCTCTTGCCTCTTCCCTCTAAGTGGAACACAGATGTGCAGGCAGTGCTGCAGTGCTACCCGGTGTCCACTAGAAGGCCCCCTCAAGAATGGAAGGTGCCTGCTAAGAAAGATGGTAGCAGAAAGAGGGACGGAGGGAGAGGGGTGGGGCCTTGGTGTGTGTCACACTTTCTGGGGGCAAGACATGATTGCAAGAGGGACTTTACCTAATAATTGCAATCAGTGTAACCTGGCTTATTGTACCCTCAATGAATCCCCAACAATAAAAATTAAAAAAAAAAAAAAAAAAGAAAGAAAGATGGTAGAGGCTGGGTGTAGTGGCTCACACCTGTAGTCCCAGCCCTTTGGCAGGCAGAGGTGGGAGGATCCCTTGAACTCAGAAGTCTGAGACCAGCCTGAGCAAGAGCAAGACTGCATCTCTATTAAAAATAGAAAAATTAGCTGGTGGTGTGGTGGGAGCTTGTAGTCCCAGCTACTGGGAGGCTGAGGCAGGAGTTTGAGGTTGATGTGAGCTGGGCTGATGCCATGTACTGTAGCCTGGGCAACAGGGTGAGACTCTGTCTCAAAAAAAAAAAAGAAAAGAAAAGAAAGATGGTAGAGACTTTGCAGTCCATGTTGATCATGGAGTTGGGCTACCAGCCCTGAATTCTGCCTCTGGGGTTTTACACATGAGATACATATGTTGGTGTGAATGCCAATACTGCAGAGAGACAGCTTTGCAGCCTTTAGAAATAAACATGTCCTACATAAATAAATCTTAATTTTATTTAAGCCACTATTATCTGGTGTTTCTGCTTGATGCAGCTGAACCCACTTCCGACTGAAATGTATATTAGAAAAAGATGTGGAAAGAAGATTGTAACCTGGTAATTCTCATCCAGCCTAGTTGCTAGTGTGTGAAGACTCAGGTCCACAAGCGCTTACACCGTATGTAACACCTCGTGCCTCCGTCAGAGACCGGGGTGAAAATCTAGCAGCGCCACATTCAACCTGTGTAAACCCAAGCCAGTTATTTAAACTCTTAAAGTCCTAGTTTCTTTAATTATAAACCGGACAAAATATTACTCACTTCATAAAATTATCAAAAGGTTAAGGTGAGATAATATATGCCAATCTCTTTATTCAGTGCTTAGCACTCTTGGAAAAAAAGAAAATTTATTGAACAATCAACTTAGCCAATCATGAAGGGATCAAAGACAACAAGAAAGGTATGCCCTTTTATTTGCTATTGTTCAGAAAGGTCTCTCCAACAAAAATAAGACAAGAAAATTTAAAAGTATAAATGTTATAAAGCAAGGATTCTCAACTATTGAATATATCATGAAAATAAGGAAATATTGGAACAGATGATAATGAAGCACTTGCATAGCCAGCTTAGTGGAACAAAACAGTCCAATAAATGCCCAGTTATATGTGATCAGTTAGTATGTACTAAAAAGTGTTTTAAAATATAAGAAATACATGAATTAGTCAATCATTAGTTTTGGGATAACCAGGTTACTGTGTGGGAAAAAAGTTAAAATTTTAACCAATGCCATGAACCAACGTAAAATTTTTCATGGATGGAGGAAGAAAATATAATGGAAAATAGACATATTTTCATAATCCTGGGGGAGGAAAGTGTGTTCTAAATGTACAATCAAAGGCGTAAACAAAAAAATTTTTAAAAAAATTAAAAAATAAATAAAAGATGAATACATGTGATACAGATAGATAAGTTTCATTTTAGCTCTTTTCTTTTTTTTTTTTTTTGAGACAGAGTCTCACTATGTCCCCCTCGGTAGAGTGCTGTGGCGACACAGCTCACAGCAACCTCAAACTCTGGGGCTTTGGCGATTCTCTTGCCTCAGCCTCCCAAGTTGTTGGCACTACAGGTGCCCACCACAACACCCAGCTATTTTTTTGTTGTAGTTGTCATTGTTACTTAGCAGACCCAGGCTGGGTTCGAACACACCGTCTTTGGTGTATGTGGCCGGCACCGAGCCCAAAATTTGGACTTTTATATGTCAGAGATGATTATAAACAAAATTAAAAAGCATTTACTGAATGCAATTGAGGAAGTGACATTCAGTAAGAAAGCTAACACTCCCATTAAGCAGGCTTTCTTAACCAAAGGACATGAAAATGCAGTTCAGAAAAGAATATCTCTAAATGATCAACGTACATAGGAAAAATACTTACCTTGCTGGTAATCAAAGAAGCTGGGAACAAACCAAATGCCTAACCATGAAGACTGGGGAGGTAACGATGGTAAATCCATCTGAGTAAGTATGAGTATGCCATATCGTTCAAAAATTGACATGTCATAGAATATTTCATGATGTGGGAAATAATTTGCCATGAAAAAAGAGTGAAAATTTGTTATGTTCTATGTTGTGTCTGTCTTCATGTAACAAGAGATGAGCTAAAAGGCTAGGTGCAGTGGCTCATGCCTGTAATCCCAGCACTCTGGAGGCCGAGGCAGGTGGATTGACTGAGCTCAGGAGACCAGCCTGAGCAAGAGCGAGACTCCATCTCTAAGCAAATAGTTGAACTCTTTGGCGGGTGCCTGTTGTCCCAGCTACCAGGCAGGCTGAGTCAACAGAATCGGTTTGAGCCCAAGATTTTGAGGTTGCTTGAGCTATGATGCCACAGCACTCTACTGAGGGTGACAAAGTGAGACTCTGTTTCAAAAAAAAAAAAAAAGATGAGCTAAAATGAAACTATATCTATCTATATCTTGATCCTGGATCCAAAATGTTAATAATAATTATTTTTAGATGAGCAAATATGGGAACCTCCGATTTATTTATTTATTTTTGAGACAGAGTCTCACTTTGTTGCCCTGGGTAGAGTGCTGTGCCATCACAGCTCACAGCAACCTCCAACTCTTGGGCTTAAGTGATTCTCTTGCCTCAGCCTCCCGAGTAGCTGGGACTGTAGGTGCCCACCACAATGCCGGCTACTTTTAGAGACAGGGTCTTGTTCTGGCTCAGGCTGGTCTCTTAACTTGTGAGCTCAGGTGATCCACTCACCTCAGCCTCCCAGAGTACTGGGATTGATTACAGGTGTGAGCCACTGAACCAGGCTTTTAAAAATTTCTTCAATGGATATATATTTTGTTGCTAATCAGAAAGGAGAAATGATATTTTTGAAGTTTGTGTAGACAGACACATGAGCCATCTTGAAGAGGTAACTACTGGCCGATTTGGAACAATTTGAGCATAATAAGGAATACAATGGTAGAGATTAAAAAGGAGAGAAAGAAATCTCTTTTTCTTTTTTTCTGAGACAGAGCCTCAAGCTGTCACCCTGGGTAGAGTGCTGTGGCATCACAGCTCACAGCCTCCAATTCCTGGGCTTAAGCAATTCTCTTGCCTCAGCCTCCCAAGTAGCTAGGACCACAGGCGCCTGCCACAATGCCCAGCTATTTTTTGGTTGTAATTGTCAATGTTGTTTGGCAGGCCCGGGCTGGATTTGAACCCACCAGCTCTGGTGTATGTGGCTGGTACCTTAGCCACTTGAGCTACAGGCACTGAGCCCTCTTCTTCTTCTTTTTTTCTTTTTAATTGTTTTGTTTAAGATAGAGTCTCACTTTGTCACCCTGGGTAGAGTGCCAATTGCATCATAGCTCACAGCAAAGTCAAACTCTTGGGCTCAAGCTATCCTCTTGCCTCAGCCTCCCCTGTAGCTGGGACTACAGGGGCCCAAAACAATGCTTGGCTAATTTTTTTATTTTTATTTTATTTTATTATTTTATTTATTTATTTATTTTTTGAGACAGTCTCACTCTGTCACCCTGGGTACAGTACCGTGGCTTCATAGCTCACAGCAACCTCCAACTCTTGGGCTCAAGCTCAGTTTTTATATTTTTAGTAGAGACGAGGTCTTTCTCTGGTTCAGGCTGGTCTTGAACTTGTGAGCTCAGGCAATCCACCTGGTTTAGCCTCCGAGAGTGCTAGGATTCCAGGTGTGAGCCACCTTGCCCAGCTATTTTTCTATTTTAAGTAGAGAGAGGGTCTCACTCTAGATCAGGTTGGTCTCAAACTCCTGAGTTCAAGCAGTCCACCCACCTCAGCCTCTCGGAGTGCTAGGATTACAGGTGTGAGCTCCCATGCCCAGCCAAGAAATCTTTTCTTTGCAAGATGATGTCACCTAATAAATGTAGAGTAAATTACAGAATGAGAAAACCAAAATTTTCTTACTCTCAATGTAATCATTGATTCAGACAGTAGTCAGAGAAATAGATGTAAAGATCATTGAGGGAAAGGAGACCCAGTGGAGAGGTCTGGCTGACACCACATTTTAGTCAAATGATCAAACTTAGCATGATGGGACAGTCATCATGTGTAATCAGCAGTGCACAAACATCACCTTTGTACTTTCCTTCCAAAAAATGTTTAATCTAGGTTTAACCACAAGGAAATAATCAGACAAACCCAGAATGTAGAGTACTCTCAAATCAGCTAGAGAAGCAAAAGTGCATGAGGACAGCTGTAGATTTAAGGACACTAATGAGACATAATAACCAAATATACGTGTGTGTGTGTATATATTTGTGTGTGTGTATATATATATATTTGCGTGTGTATATGTGTGTGTCTTTCTCTCTCTGTCTCTCTCTCTCTACATGTATATATATATATATACTTTTTTTTTTTCCTTAAAGAGAAAGTTTAGAGCACTTCCAAAGAGAGTTGGAAGTGGGTCCCTCTCATGGAGGAGAAAAGGTGAGAGGAGAGCTCTGAAAGATTTCCAGGGAAATTAAAAAAAATTCAATTAAAAAAATATAACATTACCATTATGAAGTAATGTTGATTTTTCAGATGTGACAATGGGATTGTGGTTATGCAGAAGGTTGTTCTTATTCTTTTTTTTTGCAGTTTTTGGCCAGGGCTGGGTTTGAACTTGCCACCTTGGTTTGAACTTGCCACCTCTGGCATATGGGGCTAGCGCCCTACTCCTTTGAGCCACAGGCACCACCCAGTTGTTCTTATTCTTAAGAGATACTTGACAAAGAGTTTAGAAATAATGTATCATGATATCTGCAACTTACTTTCATGTGGGTTCCTCAAAAATATGTATCTGAGAGATATAAATAAACTGAAATGAAGCCTTTGGTGGCGAGATGAAGAGTAAGCTGTGTTCATTATGCTGTGTTTCAGCTCTTTTCTGTAGGTTTGTACATTTTCTAATTAAAAGATTGGGAGGGAAAGTTAAGATGGAAATAAAAAAGAGAGAAAACTATAGAATAAATGAGAGCAAAGGGATCTGGCAGTCAAATACAATGTGTGGATCTTGTTTGGCCTCTGATTCAAACAAACCAACTGTAAGAAAACATTTATGAGACAACCAGGGAAATGTGAGCACTAAGGAGATGCTGGTTGCATTGACTATGAAGTCTAGATGAAACAAGATTGGCCATATGATAATGGTCATGGGGACAGGAGGGTTGACTATATCATCTATTATTCTATCTACTTTTGCGTGTTTGAAATTTTTCATAATAAAAAATTTTGGATCAAGTTAAAATTGCATAGCAGTGTTGGACTTTGAGAGTGAGTGTGTTACTGGCTGAATAGATATCTAAATATCTCTTTTTGGTTACTGTTAAATAGTTACGCAAAAGAATAAGTTGTGAAATACAGATTAATAACTTAGTTTCTTTCATAGTAGTGATTTTAAGTGCATTTGAGGGGAAGGAGGTGGGAACGTGAAGGTATGTGGAAGTAATTGTCTTTCTATTTTTTCCCCTTTTCTTTCATTTTTCTTCTCTCAATTTCCCTAATGCATGAGGCTCCTGACCACCATAAGGAAAGATAGAGCTGGGCATTTTCCTCATCACTTCTGAAGCTGATGGAATGGTATTTATTGCTTCCACTTAAGTTTGAGAATCTCAAGATTGCCTACTTAATAAGTTCTTTATTTAGCTAGTAGAATTTTTATTGTCCCGCATATCCAATATGCTACTATGGCTGCCAGGGAGGGCTAATGTAACATTTAGGTGAAGATAAAATAAGATTATAAAGGAACCGGTCATTTAGGAAGATCATACAGATGCAAAAAAAAAAAAGAAAAGAAAAGAAAGAAAAACGGGAAAAAAAAGAAAGAAAAAAATCCATTGGAGTCTCGAAGGTGGAGAACACTCTTGCTTTTGTTTGGCTGTTTGTTAGGAAGACTGTTGAGCCCACAGTCAGGAGTCTTAGGAAATGAGAAGGTGGTCTCGCCCCATGGCGGTCCTGAACAACTTAAATTTTATTTTAAGATAAAATTTTGCAATCAAAAAGGGTAGTGGTTTTGTTTTGTTTTTGTTTTCTAGAAAGGAGTAGGATTCAAATAAGATACTTATGAATTGGACACTCATGCCTTAAAGTCTTTTTGAAGGAAACAATTAACATCCAATCAGTAAAATAAGCCATAAAGAGGGATTCAAGAACAGATGAGGATATGTGTGCAAAAAAAAAGTCAACTCTGAAAATGTTTAAAAAACCAAACCTATGAGTAGCAGACTAAATAGGTAAACAAAAGACCAGATTTAGAAGGGAAGTCACATCTGGGACCAAAAGAAAAAGAACATTGGAACCAGTTACCGTGATTGCTTAACTTCGTACACAGAAGATAAGAGAAATACATAATATGCTATTATTTAACCTCTGAACTTTTACTAACTCTATTAACTTTTACTATTTAGACTAAATATTGATGAAAATAATTTCAAAACTGTATAGTGTTCACAAATACAAAATATACATACCTGACAAAATACCTGAAAATGTATCTAGTGCTACCCTTAGATTTTTTTCCGCATGGTGTGTTTATAATTGTGCAGTGGCTCACACCTATAATCCCAGCACTCTGGGAGGCTGAGGCAGGCAGATTGCCTGAGCTTACGAGTTTGAGACCAGCCTGAGCTAGAGCGAGACCCCGTCTCTAAAAACTAGCCGGGTGTTGTGGCAGGCGCCTGTAGTCGCAGCTACTCTGGAGGCTGAGGCAAGAGGATCACTTGACCCAGAGAGTTTGAGGTTGCTGTGAGCTGTGACGCCACAGCACTCTACCGGGGGTGACAATGTGAGACTGTCTAAAAAAAAAAAAAAATTGTTTGCATTGGAAGTCAAAATTTAGATTTTTGATTTGGACTTTTCAGTTTATGTATCTTTAAAGGCAAATAATAAATGCTCATGTGGAAACTCTGAGCGTTTGTTCCACGGAAACCTCTTAGTTCTTCTACCTTCCTTTGTGTCACTTTCTGATCTGCAGTAGATTTAAAGTGGCTGCGTGTACTGTCAAGAAGCCAAAACTATTTTCCCACCCCTACGATGTGTGAGCGAGCAAAGTGGACTTCCAGGATAATGCGCTGGAAGCCTCGCTAGCAGCGTCCTTTTGTGCCCTGACACACTGCACCTGGGGAGGGGCCTGGGCCAGCTCCTCGAGCATGTGAGGTGCACAGATGCTGTGAGAGCCGCTCCTCTGGCTGAGTGAAGAAGGCCTGCTTGGCTGGTCTGTTCCCAAGCAGGATAGTCAGGTGGCACAGCTGGAGGGGTGACCCACACACGGATCTGTCCACTTTATCTGATCCCGTGGGATTTTGCTGACCGGCAAAATAAGTTCATTCCCTCTTCCACAGACTTCCCAGCACGTGAGAACAACCATCACCTTGTATCAAATTTACCTTCTGCTCTCTTCTTAAACATCCCACATTTCTTTGATGATCTTTGCTCCTCTGACGTGGTTTCCATGGTTTTCTGACCTTATGTTTACCTGGTCACTCTCCCGTGGACGAATTCCAGCTTCCTGAGTTTCTCTCCAAAATGTGTGGCCCTCAAAACGGAAAACAGTGTTTCAAAGACAATTTGCTTCTTTTAAAACTTAGTGCAGGGGTCCTCAAACTAAGGCCTGCGGGCCACATGTGGCCCGCCGAGGACACTGATCTGGCCCTCAGGGTGTTTTTGCCACCGCTGCCTGTCCTGCTGCAGTGTGCATGTGTGGAATGTGTGCGGCCCTCTCCGACTCCCCTCCTCTCAGTCTCCGGACTAACTGGTGCACACTTGCATCACTTGTTACCACTAGCAGTGACAAATACGAACCAGACGTTGACCATCTCATTAGCCAAAAGCAGGCCCATAGTTCCCATTGAAATACTGGTAAGTTTGTTGATTAACTTCTTCCCGTTTTGTTTTTTTAATTCAAAAAAAGATATGTGCAGTGTGCATAGGAATTTGTTCACAGTTTTGTTTTTTTTTTAAACTATAGTCTGGCCCTCCAACGGTCTGAGGGACAGTCTGGCCCCCTGTTTAAAAAGTTTAAAAACAAGGCGGCGCCTGTGGCTCAGTCGGTAAGGCGCCCGCCCCATATACCGAGGGTGGCGGGTTCAAGCCTGGCCCCGGCTTAACTGCAACCAAAAAATAGCCGGGTGTTGTGGCGGGCACCTATGGTCCCAGCTGCTTGGGAGGCTGAGGCAGGAGAATTGCTTAGGCCCAGGAGTTGGAGGTTGCTGTGAGCTGTGTGATGCCACGGCACTCTACCGAGGGCCATAAAGTGAGACTCTGTCTCTACAAAAAGAAAAAAAACAAAAAAAGTTTAAGAACACCTGCCTTAGTGTCTTGTTCTTGTTTTTCCCTAAAGTTCCGGCTCCTTAGAAGCCTCAAGTACTGGCTTCCTCCTACTTGCCATGCTCTTAACCTCTTCCCCAAGAGGCAGCAGTTTTCTCATCTCCCCAGGTTACCTCCCTAAGAACTTGCTGCTCCCTTAGTGGCGTCTTGCTACAGGGTGTGTGTCGGGGGGGTCTGGCTCCTTGGCGAGGCTGTGAATTCTTTGAAAGCAGCTACTTTATTGTGTAGCTTAACACTTCACAGAGCACTTGGCACATGTTAAGTGCTCAATAAATGTGTAATGGGTTGGATAATTAATATTCTTTGGGTATTAAAATATATTACCTTGTGGCCCACATTTTCTCACAAGGCTATCAAGAAAGGCTGTCGGATTCCTGTTTAAATCAAGATACGTTCTTTGAATTTCCCTGTTTACCACCGGAGTCCACTGAAGAAGAAAATGCATTATTTGTAATTACTTTTTCAATTATCCATCTTTGCTTCCTTCTTTATAAATGCCCATCAAGGCTTCTTAGGAAGTTTGACAGATATTTATATGTTTATTAACTGTTCTGGAATGTATATTTACTCATTTTAAAAAATTGAAGCTTTTTTTTTTTGAGACAGAGTCTTAGTTGCTTTCGGTTTGAGTGCTGTCGTGTCGTAGCTCACAGCAACTTCAAACTCCTGGGTTCAAATAATGCTCCTGCCTCAGCCTCCTGAGTAGTTGGAACTACAAGTACTGGATAGTTTTTCTATTTTTGGTAGAGATGCCGGGGTGGGGTGGGGGAGGTTTGTCTCTTGCTTAGGCTGGCCTCAAACTCCTGAGCTCAAGTGATACTCCTGACTCAGCCTCCGGGAGTACCAGGATTACAGGCCTGAGCTCCTGTGCCAGGCCCATTGTTAGTCTTATTAACAAAGTAACAGTACTTTTATTTTTTTATGCACTTATTTGTAAAGTGTCTTACAGGGTACATAGTGTTCTCCCAAGCTGTATCTCATTTGAACTTCACTGGAAGCTCCGTTTAGTAGGCAGGATTATCTGTTTTCCAGTTAGGGGAGCAGATGTTTAGGGAGATGGCGTCACACGCCTGGCTGGTGGAGGACTGAACCTGAGCCCGCCGGAGAAGCTCAGGTGCTCTCCCGTCAGTGGCTCCTGTGCTTTGTGCTCACTCTGTTCTTTCTGGATTAAGGATAATTCTTTTTTTTTTTTTTTTTGCAGTTTTTGGCCGGGGCTAGGTTTGAACCTGCCACCTCCGGTATATGGGGCCTGTGCCCTACTCACTGAGCCAGAGGTGCTGCCCTAAGGATAATTCTCAATGGAGAACAACCAACGAAAAAGAAGTTGAATAGCTTTGCTTTCTCTTTGCATTTCCTGCCCTCGTCATTCTCCATCCATTTTTTCCTCTAGCTCTTAAATATCTTCTTATTCTGAGCATGGTCCCTGTGACCATATTTTCTATTTGCCGGCTGAGTTTGTTTGGAAGTTATGGTTAAGCTGGTGGGGGCTGTGCAGGGATAAAGGAAAGAAACTCACGCTACTTGTGTTCGTTCCATGCTGACTTGGTGTTTGTCCATGTCATTAGATCTTTGTCGCGAGATGGATGACACTATTCCTCAATTTTTAGTAGATAAGCAAAGGAGGCTCAGAGATGGCCCCAGTTACTACTGAGCTTAATAGCCTCCTTTTGCCAAAAAATAGTACAAGGAAGGATTTCAAATGGAAACATTTTCTCTTTGAAGTTATTTTGTACAAAACTTAATATACTTTTTCATGTTTTGTTTTTGCTTTAAGAAGGGGTGGCTTTTTTTTTTTTTCTGTGAATTTTCATATTTAGGCCAAGAGTGGCAGTGGTTTGGGAAGCTGTGAGGGGAGCTGGTCTACCCCTTTCTTTACCCTTGTGCTTCTTCCCCATCTGGCTTAGGTCATTGTTAAAATGTTACCTGATACATACCCCCCCCCCCATCACATTTCAACTAGTTTCTCATGTGAGTCCCTTCAGATAACAGAGCACCAAGGAAATGGGACTCAGGCCAGGTAAGAGTTTAGGGGCCAAGGGAACGTTGCAGCATGAGGGCCTGGCCCCCAGGCGCAGGTCTCAGGAAGGCTGCGGTACCTCTGAGGGACTGGCCTGGGGACCCGTGACTAGGAGGAAGACAGTCACCAGCTCCCCCTCTTAGCCTCAGAGTTTTGTCTTGAGTCAGTTTTGGTCGCTGAAGAAGTCAGTGGCAGTGACCAGCACCTCTTAGGTTCAGGGACTGGCAACATAGAGCTGCCTCTCAGCCGTGTCCTACCTCCTGTTAGGGAGCGATGCCTTCGAGAAATAATAAGCATCTCCCTTTTTAAAGCGAATTTCAACAACCCATAACCTGGTGGTCTCAGAATTATAAACTGCTAAATGTTAGAGATGGAAGAAAATTGTTTCTACTGTGACTATGCATATAATTAAAAAAAAACGCTTTCATTTTTCTACTTTTCAGACAATTGCAACATGACTTTCCCAGGGCCTTGATTTTCAGCACGGATGATTTTTTCTTCAGGGAAGATGGTGCCTATGAGTTCAATCCTGACTTCCTGGAGGAAGCTCATGAATGGAACCAAAAAAGAGGTGAAAAATTCCTTTCCAAACTCCTGGGAAACCCTATTGTGTACACAGATAGTAGCTGCTGCAGAAAGACGAAGTTTTAGGGAAGGAGCTTAATCAAAAGTTCTGCCATTTCCCCCCCCAAACAGAATGCCAGACCATAACCTTCTTAGATTCCAGGAAAAAGAAAATTATTGATAATGGGTTCTGAAATAAGTGTCATTGAAGTTGTGTAATGAGGACATCCTGTAATGAACGTGAGACCATGTGGATTACCTCAGCCTTCTGACTGTTGCGTGTTGTTCACTGTTCTGTAACATTGTGTTGCAGCGAGGAAAGCAATGCGGAATGGCATATCCCCCATTATTATTGATAATACCAACCTCCACGCCTGGGAAATGAAGCCCTATGCAGTCATGGTAGGAAGAAGTATCATTCTGAATTTTCAGTTGTGGACATTTGTAAGAAAGTTGAATCATTTGTTCTTTCCTCTTTTTCTGATCTTCTGCGATTTCATATTTATTAACAGTGTGGATTCCAGGGAGCAGTAAAGGGGTTTTATTTTAGTGTTTCTTTGCTTTTCAGTTGCTAAAATTTGCTGAGATGCTAATCTCACCACAGGGCACAATTTCTAAATAGTCCTCGGTAAATGGTCTTGGGTCTGAATTCTTGATAGTTTTAATGTCTTTATTATTTTCTGTACAGAGGAGCACCCACTGAAACGTACTGAGAAATTCTGGACTAGATGACGCTACCAGTGCAGTTACAGGCTATGACAGGACAGGTCTGCCTTTGGTGAACGGGGTTTTCAGCTCTGTGGGCTGTTGCTGCCTAGTAGTAACAGGGCAACAGAATTTTTAAATTTCAAAACAGATTTAGGATTAACACTGTAACCCTGTTAGGACAGTAGAATACGGATATAAATGCACATATAACTCAGCTCTCCATCGTCGGAATAAGATGAATATAACAATGTATAAATTATTCTCTAATTTTGAAGTCTATTTGATCTTTTTTCAGACATATTTCACCACTTGTGATGTTTTCTTTCCCATCGGATATAAAAAGGAGAAAATATCCAGAACCATATAGGGGACTAGGAAGCAGACAGCTGACTGTCACACAGAATCCCTAACTGGCTAATTGTGAAGTGCCATTTCCCAAACTGGGCTCATATTTTTAGGTTTCTTTTTATATTTTGGGTCAAACAGCATAGCTACAGGTGTGCTTTTCTCTACTGATCAGTTCTACTTAACATCGAGGTTGTGGAACTTCAGTAAACATAAAAAAGAATGAGCAACAATTTTGTGGTTCATGTTTGAGAGTCCACTGTGGCAAGAAATGAACAGGAATGTGAACAGTTGAGTGAATTAAGGCGCAACTCCCAAACCATGAGTTAGGGATTAACTGGGAGTAGCTTAAGGGAAGTCATTTTCCTTTTTATTTTCTAGATATGTATAAACTTTTTTTAGCCTTCCACAGCTATTAATTAGACTTAGAATTCAGATGTTATGCTATTTGAATCCTTCCCTAATTATAAGGGCCCAGCTGAAGAACGAAGAGGAAATCTTTTTATGTAGGTCTTTGCAGTCTGTCTTTTATAACACAATAAACAGTAGTGATATGAGAAAGTTCAGATTTAGATAGAGTAGTAGTCAATTTATGAATGCGAAGAATATTTGTTTTGTTTTGAGACAGTCTCATTTTGTTGTCCTTGGTAGAGTGGAATGGCATCATAGCTCACAGCAACCTCGAACTCCTGGCTCAAGTGATTCTCTAGCCTCAGGCTCCCAAGTAGCCTGGACTAAAGGTGCCACGACGCCCAGCTATTGTTTTTGGAGACTGGGCCTTGCTCTTGCTCAGGCTAGTCTCAAACCTGTGAGCTCAGGCAATCCTCCTAGAGTGCTAGGATTACAGGCATGACCCACCCCTGGCCAGATAAAAATAGTATTTGGATATTGATATGGAATTTGCAGTTTTCTAAACTTGAGGAAATGGGGCATGGTGCCCCGAACAGAACAGTGTTGCACAGCAGGGAACACTAGTTTTTGGAGGGCAGATTGTGTGACTTATGTGGAAATCACCTTTATTCCACGAGCTCTGTCCTATGGCACTCTCACTTTCTGAAGTGAGACATGAGGAGTAGCTCAAGGCATCTGACAGAAATAAATCACGGGAATCATACAAGTGACTTGGAGGAACCCACGTCTGTTGCTCATACCTGTGTCCAGGACCTTTGAAACTAGTTGTCATCTTTTTTTAAAAAGATATCCAAAACAAAGCAACATTACAATTTTCCTACATACTAGATAAAATCAACCAAAATTTATCATTGGGAATCATAATACAATCTGAGAATGGTTAAGTACGGGAATGAACCAACTAAATTTTAAGGCATTGGATTACTGGTAAAACAAAAGGAATTTTAGAAAAGATTTGTAGTAAATGTTAAATGGCAGCATAAACATTCCCAAACATACATACTGTGTCTTCAATGTTTTATGTACTTTTGAAAAATCAGGCACTTGAAAATAACTATGAAGTTATATTCCGAGAACCTGACACTCGCTGGAAATTCAACGTTCAAGAGTTAGCAAGGTACTTCTTTGTTTTTCTAGTTCCTCATTTTGTATCCTGCTATTTTCAGGTATTTCAGAACGAACAAAAGAATCTTTTCAGGCTGGAAATGGACATGGTAGTTTTCAGGCCCAAAATGGTAATAATTGGAAATTGATAATTTTGGAATTATTAATGTGAAGACTTTGGTTTTGGGTCAGTTTTCTAATATGATGCTAAATGCTAAATCTTGCCTTGAACTTGGTCCTTTAAAAGGACGCATTTAACATTCTGCTAAAATGCTTCTTCATTAATAAACATGTAAGAGCGCTTCCTCTGCATGGGACTGCACATGTATGTCACTGGTGTTTTTGCATTTAAGCTGAATAAGGATTGTTAGATGTTGTGCGGTCAACGGTTCACTTCTGGTCTAGATGCTGCTTCTAATTTATAAAGCAATAAATGTCCAAAAACTAACTTGATTGGATGCATGGGTTCTGATATTCTCTGTGTTATTTGATAATGTTAATGACTTAACTGAGTGAGATCAGAATTTACTTGTTAGGAGTAAGGTTCATTTTACGGTTACAAGCAGAGTGTTTCCAAAGTGGGTGGGATAGGTGGGTCTATGGACGACCCCCATCAGAATCACCTGAGGTGGTGATTCCATCCTGTACCTGGAATCTCTTAAATATATCCCCAGAGGATTCTTGTGCCCACTAGAATTTAAGATTTTTTTTGTTTTTGTTTTGAGACAGTCTCATTATGTTGCTCTCAGTAGAGTGCTGTGGTGTCACAGCTCACAGCAACCTCAAACTCTTGGGCTTAACTGATTCTCTTGCCTCAGCCTCCCTAGCACAGGTGCCCGTCACAACACCCGGCTATTTTTTTGTTGCAGTTGTCATTGTTTAGCTGGCCGGGTTTGAGACCAGCCTTGCTATATGTGGCTGGTGCCGACCTAAGAATTTAAGATTGCTTTAAGGGCAGCTCCTGTGGCTCAGTGAGTAGGGCACCGGCCCCATATAGTGAGGGTGGCAGATTCGAACCCTGCCCGGGTCAAACTGCAACAAAAAAATAGCCAGGTGTTGTGGTGGGCGTCTGTAAGTCCCAGCTACTTGGGAGGCTGAGGCAAGATAATCACCTAAGCCCAAGAGCTGGAGGTATCTGTGAGCTGTGATGCCACGGCACTCTACCAAGGGTGGCAAAGTGAGACTCTGTCTCAAAAAAAAAAAAAAAAAAAAGATTGTTTTAATAAGCAGCTCTTAGAAGTACATGTTAAGGATTGATTGACATAGATGCATGTCTCATCAACAGGCAAATCTATGATTCTCTTTTATGTCTTGAAGCACATAATTAAGATTACCAGAAACAAAGCCTTTCTGAAGCTTCAGCTCCTTGCTAGCATCAGGGTGGTTTGGGTTGTGCAGGGCAGCAGGAGGAGCAGAGCCTGAAAGAGAACCCCATTGCAAGATGTGTGCTTTTGCCAGAGTTAAGTTTTGAGAACGGGGACTGCAATATCTATGCAACATGGGACTTGTAGAATACAAGTAACTCATTTTGATATCCTGCCTTAAATATTTGCATTTTTTTTTCCATGTAGAAGAAACATTCATGGAGTTCCAAGAGAAAAAATACTCCGAATGAAAGAACGGTATGAACATGATGTTACCTTTCACAGTGTTCTTCATGCAGAAAAACCAAGCAGAATGAACAGAAACCAGGACAGGAATAATGCATCACCTTCCAACAATGCAGGATACTGGAATACCTATTCAGAATTTCCAAACCGGAGGGCGCATGGCAGCTTCACAAGTGAGAGCTCCTTTAACAGAAGGGGTGGCTATCACCATGGATATTAGAGGCCTGTCTTACAGCCATCCAAAATTTTCCTAAATCAATTTTTACTTCAATTTTTGGTATTTATTTGTTGTTTAGTTGTTTTAGTCAGAGCTCTAATGCCTGTGTAAATAGTTGAACTCAAGTTTCTGAGCAGAAGTTATTATTATTCGTTATCTTCAACAAGCATTTGTTAAAGTGTTCCTATGTGCATGGTCTGATGCTGGGAATTCTGCAGATTTAATTAAACGGTTTCTTTCTCTAGGGAAAGAATTTGAAACCAAAACCTGAGAACATACCCAAGAAAATAATCAATTACATAGGTTCGTAAATGAAATGTTTATATTATATATATGCTTCAGTACCACTTTCTCAGAAATAATCTATTTTTTCAGGAAATTAATCTCCATCAGGAAAGTTGGAAAGGAGGGGGAGAAGCGGAGGGCAGGAAGTTGTTGTGCCATTGCTACTTTGTATCCACAGATGTTCAGATGTGTGACTCTAATGATGATGCCGATTTTCCTTCAGAATATGCTAGAAAGATTATCTAAGGGAACAATGTCCTTCAAAGTAGACACATTGGGAAATCATTCCTTTATTTTAATAATGTATCACTGTTAAAAATATCTGTGGGATCTTTAATAGCTATAGAGGTTATCAGGGAAAATCAGTGTCATTATTTAAAGTCATACCTTGTGTTTTAACTTCCACTTTATTCAACAGGATTGAACCTGAACAAATTTTGGCTGTTGTGCTCATTGTGTAAATAAAATAAACCTGCCTTCATAAAACACCAATTTTTAAGATGGATAATTAAGCAACTTCTAAAATTATGTCTATAAAAGCGTGCAATTAGTTGGCAGCTCAAATGTTTGGGAGTGCAAGGAATTAAGCACCTCCAGATGCAGGTCACACAGGGATATGTAAAAGCCAGGCTCATTACAAAATAAGCAGTTAATGTTTTATGTGGCATTATTTAAAACAAAGTTTTACTGTAACTCCAGAATGTCCCTTTTACACTGATAACCAAATTTATGAATCTACATTAAATCCCAACAGGTTGGAATTAGATTGATTCGGTGCGAGACCATGATGGACAGGGCCATGCAGGGCGTATGTGCTACTTCTTGTTGGCCAGCAGCTTTTTTTTAATGTTCTGTGAGGCATTCTTTTAAGTGTCCTCTATAATGGTGCTTTTATGGTTATTAAAAATTGTACACAGTATGGCATTTATATGGATTTGTCATTGCATTGTTTATGGTTTGACAATACAAGAATTATCTAAATCCCAAGGAATCTAACCATATAATCAGTTTTTCTGTACCATAAATAAGCTTATTTGCCAGTCTTCTTTGATAAATAGGAGGCATAAAGGTAAAGATAAAGCAACCTTACATTTTACTTGCTTATATAAATGTGATGTGTAAATTAGAAAGACCATTTTAATATTCCATCATTTGACACTATTGAAATCTACTGAACATCTTGATGACATTAACACTTTTAAAATTGGTATTTCTTTTTAAGTAACATTGTTTGGCTGACAAAAAATGGTAAAAGTGAACCAAGTTATCATAATTTTGCTAAATTCTATGTGTCCCATACATAATAACCTAATAAAAATTACCCACTTACTGATGCTATTTTCCAGACCCAGGTAATCCTGGGTATTTCAGCTAAAATGGTTATTGCATAACCAGCTCAATATGGATGGCTTGACTCATCTAGGTTACTAGAAGGGAGTGTCAGAGAGCCCAAAGCAGGAATTACCTTGACTCCATAGCAGTCAAAAGGGTCAGATTCAGGCCCTCCTGGTTTGGCTGGGATTTTGGTTCAGCTGGGCTAAGTGAATGACCACTATGGAGCAGTGGCTGTAGGTTATGGATCCACAGTCTTTACATAGCTCTACAGCAGCAGTTCTCAACATGTGGGTCGTGACCCACAGGAACTATGTTAAAGGGCCGTGGCATTAGGAAGGTTGAGAACCACTGCTCTAAAGAATAATTTCCTGGCCTTTTTAGTTTCCTACCTCTCTTTTCCTAGATGACACCTGGAATAGTGTGAAATAAAAATTGGTTAAATGCTGCCTAATTTACTTCTCCCATATAGAATGATCTACTTTTCCTCTCAATTCCCACAGCTCCTGATTTATGTAATTTTTTGGACATCCAACACCTAGCAAGTGTTTTATAGACACAGCAGGTTCTCATTAAATGATTCTTGAATAAATAACACAAACTGCTTTTACCATTTATCCCTTGTCATGTAATACATGTTGACTTTGTCATCAAGTCATCACTTTTGGGGGGATAATCTGCACTTGAGCTGCACACTTACTTCGTGTCACTTGGATATTTGTAATTTATAAAAAGTTGTGTGCATTAGACCTCTCTATAAAGGGTGGTCTAAATAAGAGTAAGAATGGAGGAGATAATTAGCAGTTTTTCCAAGGAGTACAAAAAGGTTATTATAAATGCTAATTCTATTCATCTGAGACTTAAAATTTCATTTCTTGTTCTACAGTGGATCACTGGGAGAATGATTAGTACAGAACACATTTTTTTTGTCTTTAATGTAAATTTTATTTTTAAATTTCCAAATATTAAAGGGTACAAATGTTTTAAGTTTCATGAATCACTTTTGTAATGCTTGAGTCCCAGCCAGGTATGGTATGTTTTTACTCCTTGCCACCTCCGGCCTCCCTCCTAGTTGATTTCCACTGAGTTTTACTTCCCTCTGTGCCAGCGGGTGTCAACCTGTGGGTCGCAACCCCTTTGTAACAATGAAAATACATGGAGGCATTAAAAAGGTTGAGAACCACTGCTCAGTGCACATGTGTGCTCACTGGTTAGTTCCAATTTAATAGTGAGTACATATGTTTGTTTTTTCCATTCTTGAGATGCTTCCCTTAGAATGGTCTCCAGTTCCATCCAGGGTGTTGTATTCTTTTATTTTATGGCTGAGTAATGGCCCATGGTATACATACACATTTTATTGATCTACTCACAGCAAACTGTTTATGAACACAACTTAAATCACATAAATAAGACTTGCAGAACACAAGTTAAAAAGAATAGCAAGGGCCATGCCCAGGGGCTCAAGCCTGTAATCTTAGCACTCTGGGAGGCCAAAGTGGGTGGACTGCTTGAGTTCAGGAATTCAAGACCAGCTTGAGGAAGAGAGAGACCCCATCTCTGCTAAAAACAAAAAAAACCAGCTGGGTGTCCTGGTGCATGCTTATAGTCCCAGCTACTTCGGAGGCTGAAGCGGGAGCATCTCTTAAGCCCAAGAGATTGAGGTTGCTGTGAGCTATGATGATGCAATAGCATTGTGCCCCTCCTCCCACTCCCCAGCATGGCCAAAAAAGGGGGCAGAATACACTATTATGTTAATGCTTTTCTAAAAAAGAATAAAATCATAGATAACAATTATGGAAGGAAAGAAGTGAATTTTTAAAAAGATTTATCTTTGGCTTTGAAGTATGTTTACAATTAGATTTGACGACACATTATATATAAATTTAAGAAATATTAAAACACCCGATTTAAGAAGGCCTCCATGCTGTTAGCTCTTAGAACTGCTATATCCCTTTTCTCTTTTAAAGTTAAGAAAGCAAAAGAAAATAACAAATCAGAGTATTGTCTTAAATTGAACTAATCTTTTGGCTTTGGGGGAGGCTTAACGGGGAGTATGTCTGGGTCTTATGACAAGTGCTAAAAATAAAGCAGGCAGAATCAGAATTTCAGAACTTCTCTGAAGTTTCAGTCTGGATGACCATTTTGTTAAAATTAACCGTATGAAATATTTTGATTTAAAGTATTTGAATTTTTAATTCAAATAATTTAATTTCAGAGATCACACTGAAATCATAAAAAGGAAGAGTTGCACTGAAGATTCTATTTTGCTTGCAGACAAGATGATTTAAAAATGTATAATCGGTCAAAAGAAAACAACACTTGTAATACCTCACTCATCCTAACTTTTGATCAGGATGAAACTAGAGCAGAAACAACACATACAGTAAGGAAAACTATTTTATAAGCAATTTATCCCTAAAAAAATCCCCTAAAATAGGAACTAAAAGAAATTACCTATGTTAGAATAACTGTACTAAGGCTTGGCGCCTGTAGCACAGTGGTTACGGCACCAGCCACATACACTGAGCCTGGCGAGTTTGAACCCAGCCGGGGCCTGCTAAACAACGACAACTGCAACAAAAAATAGCCGGGTGTTGTGGCGGGCGCCTGTAGTCCCAGCTACTTGGGAGGCTGAGGCAAGAGAATCGCTTAAGCCCAAGAGTTTGAGGTTGCTGTGAGCTGTGATGCCACAGCACTCTTCCGAGGGCCACATAGTGAGACTTGTCTCAAAAAAAAGAACAGTTGTACTAAGAAACTTCATTTCACTTAATGAATGACACAGCCTAAAAGAAGAATATTTTTATTTGTAAAATAATACTTGTGATGAAATCCAATCATGAAGATTTAAAGAAGATTTTTTCTTCATTAGTTAATAAATTTACAGTTTTAAGGGATATCACTGAAGTATGCCGATACAGAGTCAAAGACAAGACGTGTGATATACAAACACTTAGAAGTAAACTTGAAATTATTTCCTTGCTTTTTTTGTTATGCAACATAAATACCGATATGTAGTTGAAACTGTGTTTCTGTATAAACTGGAAAGGTTAAAAGTTAATTTATTGTCATTTTTGTTTTTGTCGCTTTTGCAATCTTTTAGATATGTTTTTTATTATACTTGTGTCCTGCATATTAGTCTCACAGTCTTTTGTACTGACTTGGGAATTCTTTGGTTCTTTGTTCAGGGAAGTAGTACAGTGCCTTTTCAGTCTCAGATAATCTTTTGAATCGGTGGTAGCAGTCCTAGTGGGTTCACTGATAGATACACATTGATTTTCTCCTGCTGAACTAGACAAAAGGGCTTGGGTACTTATCAATGCAAGTTCTTCATCAGCTATTAAATTACTTTCCAAAGGAGAAATTTCACTGAATTTTTTAGGTGAAGGCATCTGAGGAGAATTCAATTCTTTTTTCTTTATAGATGTTTCATGTTTGGTGCCAATACTCCGTGGTGGCTGAAATGCCTTCTGTGCCGCTGGAGAAACAAATGTACAAATGGGACTAACAGGCGGAGGTAAAGGCAGTCTACTCAAGAAATCCAAGGCTCTTCTCTTTTTGCAGCTTTTTGGATCGTCAATCTCTTTCTCCCCTTTACAACAAGACTTAGAAGTCATTCGGGCTGATACAGGAGTGGAAATAAGCTTCATTTTTGGCGTACAAAGTGATGAAGGGCTTTGATAATTTATCTCACTATTAGAAGAAGACATCTAATAAAAAAAATTAGAAGTACCCTATCATGATCGTGTATATAAGGCAAAATCAAATTAATTTTTCATTAAAATAGTTAAGTATATAAATGCTACATATATTCTTACTCCTCTAACTGCTAATAAGTTACATAATTTGAGAGATATTCATGTTATTCCCATTCCAGAAGGAAATTGTTTTGCATAAAAGGATTTAAAAATGACATAAAAAAATGAAGATAAATCACAGTGAAAGATTAAAAAAAGAAGGTAGCAATGTCACTTGTGTTTTAATCTTTTCTTTTTAATTATTAATAGGTTAAACAAAGATAAGCATTTTAAAGCCATTTTAAGAATATACCCTCTGGTTTATAATACCTACGTTTCTAACTTTGTGACCTAGACAATGCTTAATATCTCTCTGTACCACAGTCTCCTCTCTGTAAGATGAGACAATTATAGGAAGCACTCACTTAATGTCAATAAATTCTTGGAAACAGACTTTAAGTGAAATGATATATAGTAGGTTCTTGAATAATGTCATTTCCTTCAAAACTGCCTTTTTGTAACACTGATTAAAAAAAATTGGTTCCATTTTATGTAATTTCACTTAAAATCAGTTTCCAAGAACCTAAGGATAACATTAAGTGAAGACTTACTCAGCTTTTATCTCTTAGGGTTGTTATGAGGATTAAATGAGTTAATATAGATATACTCATCATTTAGTAGCTAGTTAAGAATCAGCCATTAGCCAATATCAAAGATTTTAGCTTAAATTGCATCTACTATGATTTAATGAGTTAAAACCAATATAGCTTAGAAACAGTTATAATCATATGGAACAGTTCTAGAAAAACAAAAAGGCAAAAAAGGCTTTTATTTTTTTATATATATATATATATATTTTTTTTTTTGCAGTTTTTTTTTGGCCAGGGCTGGGTTTGAACCCACCACCTCCGGCATATGGGGCTTTGAGCCACAGGCGCCGCCCAAAAAAGGCTTTTCAATCACATCTACTTGGGAGGCTAAAAATGAAAGCACCTGTTTTTAAAATTTGCCCCCGAAGACCTTTACATTCTTGCTTCAGTAAATAAGAAAAAATTTCCAATAACCTATACCCATAGGAATTGCATTAAATATCACAGTTTTTAATTAAGTGTAATTACATTTTACCATGTTTACTAGGTATACACCAGAATATGCTGTTGGCTCCATATATAATATTTATAATATTTCTCAAGTTTATATTAACTTACCAGAAACTTATTTCCTGTACCAAGGACTGTTTGAGCAGTGTGTGGCTCTGAAGTACAGTCTTTAGTTGGAGTGGACCACTTGGGATCACTTGCATTAAGCATATGGATAAGCTTGTTTTCTGCATCTTTGCAAAATATATCAATATTCTAAGAAAATAAATTTTAAAAGCTATTTTATAAATTGTAAACCCACATATTTATGTTTTCAGAAAGTTTTCTTTTAAAGCCAAAAATAATTCAGACCAAAAAAGAATGAGACACCCAAAATTTGACAGTAATTGTCAAACATGCCAGTATAAAAATGCAAAACCAACACTAGTGATATAGGGGAACGGAGTTGCTGCAGAGGGAGAGTGTGTATATGTGTATGAAAGAAAGAGAAATAGGAGATCTCCTCAGCCGTATACTTTAACCAGAAAGGTACCATTATAATACTTGATTGGGGTTGGAAGATTTGAACTCAAGTTCCAGCTTTATTTACTACCCAAAGCTAGAAAACACCTAACAGGTACAGAGTACACCTTAGGTTAGTAAAATGAGAGAATTGCCTCATTTACCTTGTCTATTCCGAGAATTAACTGAAATAATGTACAAGCTAAACTACATCAAACTGTTTAAGAAATCAAAACCGTTTAAATGCCAGGAATTTCATATGGTTTATCCTAATTTTTTTTTTTTTTTTAAGAGACAGAGCCTTATTACATTGCCCTCGGTAGAGTGCTGTAGCATCACAGCTCACAGTAACTTCAAACTCTTGGGCTTAAGCGATTCTCTTGCCTCAGCCCCCAAGTAGCTGGGACTCCAGGCGCCCGCCATAGCGCCCGGCTGTTTGTTGTTGTTGCAGTTGTCATTGTTGCTTTACCTGGCCCGGGCCAGGTTTGAACTGCCAGCCTGGTGTATGTGGCTGGCACCCCACCCACTGAGCTACGGATGCTGCCAGGTTTAATCTAATTCTTGACAGTATTTTGTAAAACTTTAAAAACAGTAATATTAGTAAACTGCCCCTGAACAGGTCTCAGAGAAAACCTGGTATATAAATAGTAGGTACCCTGGACGGGAGCCAAATAATGAATGCAACTCCCAAATAAAAACTAGGTAAGTGGCTCAGCACCCATAGCACATGTACACCGAAGGTGGCGGGTTCGAACCTGGCCTGGGCCAACCAAACAACTGCAACAAAAAAATAGCCAGGCATTGTGGCAGGCACCTGGAGTCCCAGCTACTTGGGAGGCTGAGGCAAGAGAATTGCTTAAGCCCAAGAATTTGAGAATTTGAGGTTGCTGTGAGCTGTGACACCACAGCACTCTACCGAGGCTGACATAGTGACTCTGTCTCAGAAAAACTAGGTAAGTAAGAGTATTACTCACTATACATATTGAGTCTTTAGGTAAATAAAATGCTAACAAACTTTCTTTATATAACTAGCTACTTTAATGTTTTAAAAATATAATTTACATAAAAGTTAAATAACACATACAGTAGAACCTCTGTAAGCTGACCACTCAAAGAACTTAACAAACTAGTTAACAAGTGGTCAACGTAAGGAACTAAGTCTTTTGTACATGATAGGTACATGTGTTGCACGTCCATCTATGAAAAATCAGGTCAACTTAAGGGAGTGGTCAATGTAAGAAAGGTGGTCAACAACGGAGATTCTCCTGTATTTCTAATGTTAAATTACAGTATAAGAAGTTTATTTTTCGTAGATTCTTCCTAGTTACCAATTCATAAAATCTAAAATCTTACTGGGAAGCAGCATTACATAGCAGTTAAGAGTTTAGGTTCTAGGCTTGGTGCCTGTAGCTCAGTGGGTAGGGCGCCAGGCCTGCCAAACAACGACAACTACAACCAAAAAATAGCTGGGCATTGTGGTGGGCACCTATAGTCCCAGCTACTTGGGAGGCTGAGGCAAGAGAATCACTTGAGCCCAGGAGTTTGAGGTTGCTGTGAGCTGTAACACCACAGCACTCTACTGAGGGCAACATAAGGAGACTCTGTTTCAAAAAGAAAAAAAAAAAAGAGTTCTGTATTCAGATGGCCTAAGTATGAATCCTATTTCTAGCAAGGTGGCATGTGACCTAAAGCAACCCATTTAATCTATCTGTTTCTCACTGACAAAATAGAAAAACAGTTCTCTACTTTTTAGTGATGTTGGAAAAATTAAATGAGACAGGCTTACAAGGCATAATATACAGTAAGCACTTAGTAAACATTAGCTAATATTATAATGTAATGCATATATAGATTTGAGCATAAAGTGCATAAATGATCTTGGGAAAATAATGTTAGTGCCTCCTATCTGAGGTTAATTCAAAGAGGTATAAACTGTTTAAGACACAGTTTAATATAAACTTAGTTAATCTATATATTAACTAATCACACTGCCAACTGCTACGATTCACAGATGACACGTATTTTTCTTGTTACCCATTTCCAGTTTGCCTACATGGCTTGTATCTCTGAACATCCTTCTCACAGTATATAATTATAATTTCTTTCAAATCATTCTTTTCTTCCTGGTTGCTGTCATTCCCCATCTCATGAGGTTGATAGACAATTTATAACCAAACTGTCCCTCATATACTATTTCAACTATGCAATTTGCACAAAAGCCACTTCCTTGATACTTGACTATTAAAAAGGAAAATATCAAAATGTGAGGTAATGCTAAAAAGTAATTTTACCTCAATAGTATTTTTCATTTTGTTGAATATCTCTTGAAAGTGGCTCTCTTTTGGATTGGCAGAAAACATGGAAAAGTCTCCAGCAAATAAAGTAGGAATTCCTGATTTGGATTCTGGTCGCCACAGGAGGTTACTTGCAGCAATTAACGCATGAAGTTTAATAATGTCTTCATTGAGATCTATCCAAAATTTTATTGCTAATAAATTATGACATTCATCTGACAAATAGACCAAAGGAGCAAGCCCTAGAATTAAAAAAAGAAAAAATTACTGTGTATGTGTTAGATACATTTAAAAATCCAAGGAAGCTCTAATAATGCCTATTTATTTTGGTATATTCTAATGGCAAAAAAAAAAAAAATCAAATAGACAGCTGAAGTTAGAGAAAGCTCACGATTTTCAAAATGACCGGTTGTTTATAGTGCAATAATTTTAATGCCGATATGACAACGTTTTGTTACTGAGGCTGCATGGAAACAGGTATATTCATACACTGCCGACAGAAATACAGATCCTTAAAGCCGTTCTGGAGAAAAATTTAACAATACTTACCAAAGCTACACACGCATTTACCTTTTCACCCAGCAATCCCACTTCTAGTACTCCATTCTGAAGACAGACCTCCAATAATAGTAAAATATATATGAACAAAGTTCATGAAAACACCTGTGAATGAGGTTGCTCACTGAAGCACTGTCTGTAATAAAATATTGAAGCAGCCTATATTAGCTCATTCATAGGAGAGTTCTTGGTAAACTGTGGTACCATACAGTGGTATACCATGAAGCTACACAAAAGAATGAGGAAGACCTCTATGAAATGATTTCCAGGACACAGTGTTAAGTGAAAAAGCAAGAACACACACGAAAAGGTTAGGGTATGTTCTCCTTTTCATAAGGAAGAAGGGGATATGAGAAAACACGTACGTATCTGTTCATTTAAGAGGAAAAGAAAGACAGGAGGGAAAAACCAGAAACTAAAAGGACAGAGTCTGGGTGCGGGGGGTGAGGAGGAAGTGACACTTTTCTGACTCCATCTTTTTGTACAGGTCTGTTTCTTAGAACCACAGTGATATGTCACATACTCAATAAACAAACCCACTCAGATATGAGGGAATCCAATATGGAATACAAATGTTTCCTAGCCTTGCTGAGAGGCTGTGGAAGCAATAATCCTCCGTAGTAGTGAGCACATATAGCAACCGGACCCTGGTTCTAAACACAATTCTTTACTAAAAAGGAACCAGTGTTCCTTGGAGAAATGGTTGATTCTTGAACAGAGGAAACACACAAGATGAACCTGCTGTGATGCCAAAAAGGAAGTACTAAACACACACACACACAAAAACAAAGTCTTTTTTTTTTTTTTTTTTGCAGTTTTTGGCTGGGGCTGGGTTTGAACCCGCCACCTCCGGCATATGGGGCTGGTGCCCTACTCCTTTGAGCCACAGGTGCAGCGCCCAAAACAAAGTCTTGTTGAAAGAACACAGGAATCAACCTGGAAAAGGTCCTAATGGCCAAAGCTAAAAACAATTTGAACAACAAAATAATGAAGGTATTTTAATGTAAATAATAAATGTTCTTAAGTCCATATTGGTATAAATAAGCAAATAAATACACTGGGGGGAAAGCAACAGCTTTTCCTTAAAGAATTCCAATTAATGTAAAATGAAAAAGAAATCATTAGGCAAATACTACAGTAATAAGTATTACAGACAAAATCAACTGAATGGATGCTAAAATTAATGGGTGAGAATATGAGATGAAATAGGATTTGCAGTCTCAAAGAATCTCACCTCAGATGGTATTAACTACAAAGGGAAAGGTTATATAAGAGAGAAACCTGGCAGATATCTTAATCAAGTGATCATGATTATCGTTACCATCACCATGAAATACCATCATTAATCCCTTGATACAATGTACAGAGGACACAACATCATTTCTGGAGGTAATCTTGTCAAAAATACATACCTTCCTCCTAGTAATGAGAAAAAAGACAAACCCAAACTGAGGGAAATGCTACAAAATAATTGATCATTCTACTGAAAAGTATCATGACCATGAAAAAAAGAAAAGACTAAAAAATTGTTTAAGATTGGCAGAGACTAAGAAGAAATAATGCCTGAATGAAATATGGCATCCTGGTTAGGAGACTAGAATAAAAAAGCAACAGGCTGGGCATGGTGGCTCATCCCTGTCATCTCACCACTTTAGGAAGCCAACGGCAGAGGACTGTTTGAGGGCAGGAGTTTGAGGTCAGCATGGGACAACAAAGTGAAACCACTTCTCTACAAAAAACTAAAAAATTAGCCAGGTATGATGCCAGTAGTCCCAGCTACTCAGTAAACTGAGATAGAAGGATTGCCTGAGCCTAGTTTGAGGCTGGCTGTAGTAAGCTATGATCAGTCTGGACACTGGAGTGAGACCTTGTCTTAAAAAAAAAAAAAAAAAAAAAAAAGGAAAGAAAGAAAAGTAGTGTGAAAAACTTTAAGCTCAAATAAATCTACAGTGTAGGCTATCATTATAACAACGTTAACTTCCTGATTCTAAGTGTATTAATACTATGGTCATTCAAAAAAATTTTTTTTCTTTTTCTTTTTTCGAGAGAGTCTCACTATGTTGCCCTTGGTAGAGTGCTGTGGTGTCACAGCTCACAGCTGAAACTCTTGGGTTTAAGCGATTCTCTTGCCTCAGCCTCCTGAGTAGCTGGGACTACAGGCGCTCACAACACCCAGTTATTTATTTATTTATTTATTTATTTATTGTAGAGACAGAGTCTCACTTTATGGCCCTTGGTAGAGTGCCATAGCCTCACCCAGCTCACAGCAACCTCCAACTCCTGGGCCCAAGTGATTCTCTTGCCTCAGCCTCCCGAGTAGCTGGGACTACAGTTATTTATTTATTTTTTTTGTACAGACAGAGTCTCACTTTATGGCCCTCGGTAGAGTGCCATGGCATCACACAGCTCACAGCAACCTCCAACTCCTGGGCTTAAGCGATTCTCTTGCCTCAGCCTCCCCAGTAGCTGGGACTACAGGCGCCTGCCACAACGCCCAGCTATTTTTTGGTTGCAGTTCAGCCGGGGCTGGGTTTGAACCCGCCATCCTCCATATATGGAGCCGGTGCCTTACCGACTGAGCCACAGGCGCCGCCCAACACCCAGTTATTTTTGGTTGCAGTTGTCATTTTTGTTTAATGGGCCAGGCTCAAACCCACCACCGAGCTATGGGTGCTGAGCCTCAAGCAAGATGTTAATAATAGGAGAAGCTGGGTAAAGAATATTTGGAAAGTGTATTATTTTGTAAATTTTTGAAGTTTTTGAATTAGTTCAAATGAAAAGTTATAAAGGGTCAGTGAATTAGGTATGACTGAGGCTAAGAAGGTGGGGCTGGTGTAGGCAACTGAGCATTCAAACCTATTACTGACAGTTTTTTTTTTTGTTTTGGTTACTCTGAGGATTACCTGTCCCTTGTAGACAATAGGGGTCTCAGAATGCCCACAGGACAAAAGTCCACGTGACGAGTGCTAAAACAGCCAAACCCACAAAATGCTACAAAAGCTGGAGGAAGAAAGGTCTCACCCAGAACGAAAGCATCTGCCTAGGAAGGTAACATTTGAGCTGAATAATGCCTCAAAAGAATTCATCAAGCAAGGGAGAAAAGAGAATTCTAGGGTAAGCGAAGGATATTTTTAAAAATGGGAAGCATTAAGTGCCATAGCACATCAGGAATATGAAATTGTACAGTTCAGGGCAGGCACAGTGGCTCATGTCTATAATCCCACACTTTGGGAGGCTGAGGTGGGTGGATCCCTTGAGCTCAGGAGTTGGAGACCAGCCTGAGCAAAAGCAAGACCCTGTCTTTAAAAATAGCCCAGAATTATAGTTGGCGCCTATAATCCCAGCTACTTGGGAGGCTGAGGATCACTTCAGCCCAAGAATTTGAGGTTGCTGTGAGCTATGACACCACAGCACTCTACCAAAGGTGACAGAGACTGTCTCAGAAAAAAAAAGAAACTGTATAAAGTTGAGTTGTGCAGGGTGGTGGCTTAAGGCAGGGAAGTTGGAAGCATTTTTTATGCAATATGAAGTTTAGGTTTCATTTTCCTTCTTTCTTTTTTTTTATAGTTGGGGATTCATTGAAGATACAAGAAACCAGATTACACTGATTGCATTTGTTAGGTATCGTCCCTCTTACAATTGTGCCTTGCCCCCAAAAGGATCACATACGGAGACCCCACCTAGGTTTCATTTTCTGTTTTTTTTTTTTTTTTGAGACAGAGTCTCACTTTGTTGCCCTCAGTAGAGTGCCGTGACATCACAGCTCACAGAAACCTCCAGCTGATGGACTTACACGATTCTCTTGCCTCAGCTTCCCAAGTGCTGGGACTACAGGCGCTCGCCACAATGCCCGGCTATTTCTTTGTTGCAGTTTGGCCAGGGCTGGTTTGAACCCGCCACCCTTGATATATGGGGCTGGAGCCCTACTTACTGAGCCACAGGTGCGGCCCCTAGGTTTCATTTTCTGAAGAACAGGGAGCCACCATAGATTTTAAGCTGGGAAGCGTCAAAATTAGATTTAGGTGTTAGATGACCATGACTTCTGGCTTAAGGTGGCACTTTAAAACTTCCTAATAAAATTTTCTTGGGCGGCGCCTGTGGCTCAGTCGGTAAGGCACCGGCCCCATATACCGAGGGTGGTGGGTTCAAACCTGGCCCTGGCTGAACTGCAACCAAAAAATATCTGGGCGTTGTGGCGGGCGCCTGTAGTCCCAGCTACTTGGGAGGCTGAGGCAAGAGAATCGCTGAAGCCCAGGAGTTGGAGGTTGCTGTGAGCTGTGTGATGCCACGGCACTCTACCGAGGGCCATAAAGTGAGACTCTTCTCTACAAAAAAAAAAAAAAATTCTCTCTAACACTTTCCATCAAATTAAAATAAAAGATTCACCAAAACCCTACAGAGAATATCTTGATGTAAAATTTAAAAGCTCATGATTAAGGAGACAGGTTGTAGATATTATCAAGCACAGCAAGGCTCAGAGTCTAATCCTCTTTCCAACCAAACTGGCAAAGTGACAATAATTTTGAGAATTCTATTATTCCTAAATCTAAGGAAAAGCAAACAGAATGGGTTTTACTTTCTTCTTCTGCTGAACAGAAAGAATGACAAAAAAATCACAGGAGAAAAAAAATCAGGAGACCAGGATTGGCTGATGGAAGTAAAGTTTCCAGGGTATTATAGGTTAAATCTGTCTCCTCAAAAGACATTGAAGTCCTAAGTCTTAGTACCTGTCAATGTGACCATACTTGGAAATACAGATGCTTAAGTTACATCCCAATAAAGCCATCACAAGTTAAAAATTTCGTAAGTTGAAAATACACTTAATACACCTGAGTCAATGAACATCACAGCTTAGCCCAGCCTACCTTACATGTGCTCGAACACTTACAATAGACTGTGGTTGGGCAAAGTCCTCTAATACAAGGCCTGTTTTATAATGAAAGTATTGAATATGTAATGTAATTTATTGCATGCTGTACTGAACCATGAGACAATAATTTAAGATTACTCACTTACCTGGGAAAAATCATCTAGAACCAGATATATATTCCAGGGATACAGAATGTATAATTGATAGAAATGCAAACATCCAGCCCTCATACAGCAATTAAGGGCAAAAACCAACAAATTGGTCTTGAGAAGTAGAGACCCAAGGATTATACCGGGTCTTGGCAGGCCTCCTCACCTTTTTTCTCGCACGTACCCTGCCTCACCACCATCACCTAATTTGGGACCATCAGAACTAATCCCATGTCATTCCCCACTAGAAGGGAAATCAGTCATCACTTGGTCTCCAGAAGACTTTGTATCTGGTCCTTTCTGATACACCTCCTTGGGCCCTCTGGAACTCAGTAAAACCTCTGTTCTCAACATGTCCTGCAGCTTTTCTCTCCACCGTCTGGTTGTAACTAAAGCTGGGCCCATGCTCCTGGAGGTGGGGACGGGGCACATGCCCTCTTCACTCTTCATTGCTGCTTCCCCTGCCCTAATAAAAACACTCAGCTTTGAACTGCAGGTTACCAGACTCTACCATTCGCTACTTCTCTTTGCTAAAGGCATCGACTAACCCCTGGACTTACTGACTCCCTTCCACTCCTTGAAGGTTTTAATTCATAACTATCATTCTGTCATCACTATGGCCATGTTTCTTGATTTCAGTATCCTCAAGGGTAATCCTTCCAACACCCTGGGTTCCCAAATTCTTTGTTTTCTTCTCCTTGAATGACTACATCCTCCATTTTCCATCAGTAACTTACTCCAATGAACATATACAAGACTTTATTTCTAGTAATTTTATCCCTCTAGAATCTTGATTTCAAAATATCTCATTCTTTTAACTATCACCTATGATCTTTCCAGGTCAGTCCCTCTAGAACCCTAACTCAAACAATCTTCCAGCTTCCCTGGGACCTACTTTTCTTTTTCTTTCTTTCCTTTTTTTTTTTTTTTTGGAGACAGAGTCTCATTATGTCGCCCTTGGTAGAGTGCTGTGGCATCACAGCTCACAGCAATCTCAAACTCCTGGGCTTAATTGATGCTCCCACCTCAGCCTCCCAAGTAGCTGGGACTACAGGCACCTGCCACAACACCAGACTATTTTTTGGTTGCAGCCGTCATTGTTGTTTAGCAGGCCGAGGGTGGGCTCGACCTGCCAGCCTCGGTGTATGTGGCAGGTGTCCTATCCAGTGTCCTACCCACTGAGCTAAGGTCACCGCCTACAGTCTATTTTTTATATCTGCTGTTTACTGATCTACATTCCATTAATGTCTCTTCTTTGTTCTGTGTTGTGTTTAAAGCCCAAGGTCAATTATCAAAATCTTTCTCTTACATATATCCCAAAATTCTTTGCCTTTCCTGCTTTGCATTATTCACCAGGCTAAAGTACAACCCCGTTTAAATCCCATTTTCCAGGCCAAGGAGGGTGGACTGCTTGAGCTCAGGCATTCAAGATCAGTCTGAGCAAGAGCTAGACCCCATCTCTAAAAATAAGTGGGCATTGTGACGGACGCCTATAGTCCCAGCAATTCGGGAGGCTAAGGCAAGAGGATCACTTGAGCTTGAGAATCTGAGGTTGCTGTGAGCTATGAAGCTATGAGGTAGCTTGGGCCACAAAGTGAGACTCTGTCTCAAAAATAAATATATAAATAAATAAATAAATCTCATTTCTAACTACTTAATTACCCACACCATCATAGCTGAACATGGTTAGAAAAATATCATATAAGCACAATACATTCACTTTATATTTATATTCATGAACATTAACCTCCCGTGGGTCCTGGCAGTCATGTTTTTAACTAGTCCATTCACTCTGCCAGTTTCTCATAGGATTCTTTCATGTCTTTCCTTTTTTCTCAAACCTTCAATAATTTTTCCTTCATTCTGACTCTCAACTGATGATTTTGTTCTCCATTTTGCTGAGGAAACAGAAGCGATCAGAAGAAGCCTGCTACAAGTTTCCACTTTGACATCAACTTTTATCTGTCACTCCTTTTTCCTCTGTGTCTAAGTATGAACGGTCTCTGCTGCTAAGGCCAACCTCGCCACACAGCCACTAGGTACCACCCCAGGCAGCTGTGACAGTCTCGTCTCTGGCTCCCATCTTCAACGCAATTGGGTCTTTCTCATCAACGCACAGCGTGTTCATCTGAAAAAACAAATACTCTCTTGATCCCAACTCCCCTTCCTGCTAAAACTTCATTTTTCTTTTTCTCCCTTAAACTAAACGGATTGTCTACAACCACTTTCTATAGTCCCGTCTCCGTTTCCTTTGCCCTCCTTTCATCAGTACTTCACTCCTCCTCATGCCGCTGCCCAGCCCAGGATGGAGTCTTAGTCCTCATCTCACTAGCCGTGTTATCAAATGGCATCTGACATACTTAATCACTCTCACCACTCTGTGATTCTTTTTAATCTTGGCTTTCACCATTCCTCACTCCTTTCATATTTCTCCCACCTGTTTCTTTTACTGGTTCTCTTGTATCTCCTCTTAGTCTCTGCCTGTTAACATCAAAGTGCTTGACTCAGGACTTGGATTTATTTTCTTCTCTATTCTCAGTCACAGTAACCTCATTTTGCCTCAAGGCTTTATTTATTTATTTTTTTCTTCAAGACAAAGTTTCACTATGTTGTCCTTGGTAGAGTGCCTAGTGCCATGGCATCACCGCTCACAGCAATCTGCAACTCTTGGGCTTAGGCAATTCTCTTGCCTCAGCCTCCCAAGTAGCTGGGACTATAGGCACCCGCCACAATGCTTGGCTATTTTTTGTTACAGTTCTCATTGTTGTTTTAGCTGGCCTGGGTCAGGATCAAACCCGCCACCCTCGGTGTATGTGGCTGTAACCACTGTGGTATGGGCGCCGAGCCAGCCTCATGGTTTTGAACATCATTTTTAAGTCGATGACTTACAAATTCATCTTCAAACCAGACCGTCCCCCTGAACAGACTCCCATGTATTCAGCTGTCAAGTAAACTTCTACGTCATGGTTAATAAGCATCTAAAGCTTAACTACCCCAAACTGAGCTCCCCACCTTTCCTCACATACCTGCTTTTCTTATGGTGGCAACTCCATTTTTCCTGATGCTTAGGCCACTCCACACTGTCCCTCTATCTTCAAAATACAAACAGAATCTGGCTAGATGCAGTGGTTGCCACCTGTAATTCTAGCACTTTGGAAGGTCGAGGTAGGAGGATTCCTTAAGCCCAGGAGTTCAGAGACCAGACTCAGCAAGAGTAGAGTAGAGACCCCATCTCTACTAAAAAATAGAAAAATTAGCCAGGTATTGTAGTAGGGGCCTGTAGTCCCAGCTACTCAGAAGGCTGAGCCAGGAGGATCACTTGATCAGGAGTTTGAGGTTCCTGTGAGCTAGGCTAGCACCATAGCACTCTAGCCTGGCAACAGAGTAAGACTGTCACAAACCATCTCCTCTCCCCACAAAACCAGAATCTGACTGCCTCTCACTAGTACCATTGCTTTTGTCTGTTTCATCATCTTTATTTTTGCCTAAATTCTTGTAATAGCCTCTAATTAGTGGTCCTCTACCTTTTTAGCACCATGGACCACTTTCATGGAAGAAGTTTTTCCATGGAGGGTGGTAGGGGCAGAGGCAGGGGGGTGCATTAGATCATCATAAGGAACACACAGGGTATGGGCAGAGCTCAGATGGGGATGTGAGCAGCTGTAAATATAGATAAAGCCTAGCTCACCCTGTCAGCACTTACATCCTGCTGTGCAGCCGGGGGAAATGGCTTCCCTCCCTTCTCTGTACTGTTATCCTCCTCCAGTCTATTCTCAACGCAACAGCCAGAGTGTTCTTGTGAACCTAAGTTGGACTGTGTCCCTCCTCTACTTGAAACCTTCCTGCGACTTCCCATCATTCTCATAGTAAAAGTTAAAGTCCACACAAGGACCCTTACACCACCTGGTCCTTCACTGCCTCTCCTTCTGGCTGTTACTGCTCAGTCTCTGGCCTCTGCCGATGTGTAAAGGCACCAAGCATCATCCTATGCTTGTAGCCTTTTTAACTGCCTGGAACATTCTTCCCAGATGTCCATATGCCTCAAATGTCAACGTTTAGAGAGGTCTTTCCTCACCTCTCTCTCTAAAATGACATCCTTCTTTCTTCCCCCTAACACCATCCCATCTTCCTTACTTTTTTCCCTTAGCACTAAGAAAACTGTACTACTTACTTGGTTTGTAATCTCCTTCTCCCACCATAACACACACTCCATGAGGGCAAGGATGCTTGTCTATTTTGTTCACTGCTATGTACCCAGCACTTAGAACACTACTTAGCACATAATAGTCACTCAACTGAATAACTAAATAAGTTACCTTCTCTCCATAATAACAATAAAATATGCAAAGACAGTCATCCAAATATGACCACGATGAAATAAAATAATATGGCAACAATGTGGCATATTAACATAATGAAAGATAAACCCACAAGGCATTAAAACACAACCAAACAAAACACAATTAAAAACAAGAAGAGCACAGCAAAAGACAAAGTGTAAAACAAGCAAGAAAATAAAATTCAACAAATAAAATTCTTAAATTCTTCACAACTGATTCATGCTATTAATAAAAACATTTACTGGCCGGGCACAGTGGCTCATGCTTGTAATCCCAGCACTTGGGAGAGGCCGAGGCGGGTAGATTGCCTGAGCTTATGAGTTTGAGACCAGCCTGAGCTAGAGCAAGACCGTGTCTCTAAAAAAAAAAAAAAAAAAAAAAAGAAAAGCTGGGCATTGTAGTGGCTTGAACCCAAGAGTTTGAAGTTGCTCTGAGCTAAAACGCCATGGCACTCTACCTAGGGTGACCAAGTGAGAAAAATAAATAAATAAAAATAAATAAATAATAAATAAAATCAAAGCTTGACTGTGACATGATAAATAGCTCTAGAAGATGAAAAGGAGTTTGGAGTATGAAAGAAATAAATTGAAAGGCTGGGCATAATAGCTCATGCCAGTAATTTTAGCACTCTGGGAGGCTGAGGTGGGTGGACTGCTTCAGCTCATGAGTTCAAGACCAGTCTGAGTAAAATCAAGACTTGTCTCTACTAAAAATAGAAAAATTGAGGTAAGAGGCTTGCTTCAGCCCAAGAATTGGAGGTTGCCATGAGCTATGATGCCACGGTGGCACTCTACCTCGGTCTCAAAAAAAAGAAATTGAGAACATCAATATATCATCACAATGCCTTTGATACATGATGCATTAGAAACAGCAAGAAATAAAATACCGCAGAAAATGAAATCATGGACATAAAAGACTGGATATGATGATGGTGAATAAAGATGGAAAAGACAAAGAAAAAAGCAGAGAAGGGATAAAATAAAAAACAAAAATAGTCTAACATAAAGCTCTTTGGCATTCTTAAAGTAGGGATTTCAAAAAATAAAACTCAAGATACACTCATAGACGTTATAAAATTCCCCTAAAATAAAGAAAGGACTATATCTACAGATTAAAAGACCATCCCATGTTCCAGGAGAACTGTATAGAGAACGCTTATATGAAAGACAGATTAATTTTGGACTTCAAAACATAAATCTTCAGGCATAAAAGAAAATCGCCTAAAATGGGAGAAAAAAATCAGGCCAGTCTGAGATCACTGAATGCCCAAAGAAAAGTTTCTACAAAGTTCTGAAGGAAGAGAGAGAAGTATGACCCAAGAATATTGTATCTAGCCAAGATAAAGTCTTAAAATTATGGCAGAAGGTACACATTTCAAACATGTGAGGACATCATGGAATATGGCATACTTGAATCCTTTTTGAAAAAATGGTAATTAACTTCAGACAAAAAGAGAAGGAAGGGAGAAACCACGGCACAGCAGTTGGTAAACAAGGAATTCCCTAAATATTTGAGACCCTATTCTGCACTACACACTGTTTTTTAAGAGCTGGGAATACCACAAAACCAAATCCTTGCCCTTACAGAGCTTATACTCTTCAACAGAGAGAATAAAACAGATAAATACAGATTATCAGGTACTAAAGAGTGCTATGGAGAAAAATGAAGCAGAGTAAAGAGAATAAAGAGGACTGTTATGAAGGTGGTCAGGCAAGGACTTCTTACAAAAAGGTTTCATTTAACAAGAGACCTGAAAGAGTCAAGAGAGCCAGCCATGTGGCTGTCTGGCAGAAAGTGTTTCTGGGAGAGGGGGCAGTGAGCATTTAGGCTCTGAGATTAGACAGCAAGGAATGTATTACTATGGCTGCAGTGGAATTGGAGGGCACGTGCAAGGAGATGAGGTTGAGGTGCCTGGCACACAATCTATAATCAATAAATGGAGCCCAGGTACAGTAGCTTACACTTGTAATTTCAGTACTTTAGGAGGCTGAGACAGGAGACTCACTTGAGCCAACGAATTCAAGACCAATCTAGGTAACATAGCCAGACATTACTTGTACAAAAAATTAAAAATTTAGCCAGGTGTGTGCAGTCCCAGCTACTTGGGAAGTTGAGACAGTAAGATTGCTTAAGCCCAGGAGTTGGAGGTTGCAGGGGGTTAGGACTGTACCACTGCATTCCATCCTGGATGACAGAGCAAGACTTCATTTCCTATAAATAAGTAAACAAATAAATAAATAAATGGAAGGCTTTGTGCTTAAAGTAGAAATCTAAGCTGGGCCTTGACATGGTTTTACAGATAAAATACATGGAAAGAGGAATGTGCTATGTCCTATTTAGGAATAAAATACAGATTAACTTAGCTAAGATGCTGGTAAGCAGTAAAAGCTGAAGGTGTTTGAGGTTTGAATTTCAGCTAACCGCACAGGTAGATTATATTTATTTTCCTCATAATTACTGATATGTTGCAAAAACTTTTTAGCAATTAAAAAAATTAAATAGCACAGAATGTGATGTAAATTGTTAGCTTGAAATAATGCAGAATTGCTTTTCATTAATAATCAGAGCTTGTAAAAAGAAACTTACTTTCAAATCCCTAGTTAGCAAATTTTCAGCTGGTAGCTCCAACTAATCACATGGAAGACAAATTATAAAAGGCAATGCTTTTCAAAAGAATCAATGAAATGCTACAATTAAAGACGCTGTGGGTTACCTGTTTTTTTCACAACAGAAACTACAACTCCTATTAGGTCCACCTCACAACAAGGTGGCTGAAAGTCTGGATCTAATAATCTGTTGAAGTGAAGGGGCTCCCTTGGCTGGTAAACTTGGAATAAGATTTCATCTGAAGCCTACAAAAAGCAAAACAAAACATTTAATACATGAAGAGTCTATAAGCTAATGTGTATTTGTCAAAAGTGAAATATTATTATGAAAAAAGGGAAGAAAAATTATAATTAAAGATTTGTACCGGTAGTTCCTGATACTGAGTTTTTTTTGTTGCTGCTAATTGGATGTTAGCTTTTTCAGATTTAATTTTAGATTTTGATGTTGCAAGATGATAGATTCTGTATCTCTTTCCCTCTGTTAACAGGGAATATAATTCTGTTGATGGACACCAGATACTCAATGTTACTGTTTAGAGAAGGATAAAAAAGATACAATGGGAAGAATTGATCATCATTAAAATTGTTATTTAAAAATAAATACAGATAATAAAGATCTAAGGATTATATTATCACTTTGTGGGCACTGATAGTCCATTTTGTTCCTCTGATATACACCAACTTTAAACTTTATCTAGCATTTGTAATCATTTCTAAGATTATTTTTAATTTAACAAGAGCAATAAAAACAAAACATGTACACACTGACCTGAATCTTTTTCTTTTTTTGCATAGCTTACGATACGCAACTTCCACACAGTTGTAACATCCCTTGATAAACCTTGTTCACCTTGTTCAGCAGATTTCATGGCCTTCCTGAATTCCAACTGGATCTGTGCTTGTTTCTTATCATTCAACATTTGCCTATGATTATTCAAGGCTCTTAACTGCTCTTCACTGAAATAACACTATGACCATTTAACACATTGGGATAGAAAGCGAACAAAAGACAATATTGGAATAAAAAACAAACAAAACAAAAAAGTCTCATTATTATAACTGGATCACTCTAAATGGGAATAAATACAACACAATCAAGTTCATCTTAAGGGAGTAGGTTAATGTACTCAGTTTATTACATAATATCCTCTGGTGTCTCAACCTATTTCCCTATGGCAAAAACAATCCCCTAATTTTAAAGGTACTCTAATAATCATAATTGCCACTACATACATCATATATGACTAACATTTAGATGCAGATGCTCATTATACTTGAGAAACAGATGTTATGTATGGTAAATTCATTAATCCATTTAATTTTCACAACAGTCCTATGAGGTGAGTACCATTATTGTTACATCATAGATGAGAAAACTAAGGCACAAAGAAAATAACTTCCACAGGCCACATAGGGAGAAGCTGGCTCAAGAACCTTCATTCTAAGCCCTTGTAGTACAATTTCATGAAATCACTGAAACAGGAGATACAATTTAAAACTGGCATGTACTACAAACATTTTTGTCTTTTTCTCTATACTTCTCTCCTACTCAGTTAAGCAAATTCCTGCCTGTACCTCTTGGGAATCTAAGACAGTGTTAACAAAAATAAATACATGAATAAATAAATAAAATAGGAAACAAAATCTAGACATATAACATGCTAGACTGCTACTGCCTCACACCTCATAATACTCTAATCTACACTGGGAAGAATATACAATCTCTGTACCCTGCAAAGGTCTTTCAAAAGAGGCAAATGATGTTTAAACATAATTTTTAACATTTTCCATTTACCACTGTCATTGAAAACAAATTCTAAGATGCCTATTTTAGAAATTGATGGTTATATTCCCAAGAACTATAATAACTTTACCTAAGTCAAATCTCATGGAATTATAAATCCTTAGAACTCTTAGAGATAACCTACTCTGAAGTTGTCCCTTGAGAGAAGGCGAGAATGAGGCAACAAATCACTTGTTCAGTTACAGAGTAGCAGGACCAGGTCTAAAATTTAGGCCTACAAACTTATTCAGCCTCCTTTGTTCCTCCTTATAATATTAGTAAATTCTATGAAGGAAGCCACACTGTAAGATAGAAACAAATAACTTTGTGGGAAAGCGTAATAAAGGCTTAACATACAGACTTTTGGGAAGAATACTCACAGGATTTAAAACTGGACTCACTTCTCAAAGGGAGAGTCCATGTTGCAACATTTGAGAATAGGAGGAAATTCTATTCAGAATAGCACTGCTGGCTTGGTGCCTATAGCTCAGTGGCTATACTTTCTCAAGTATAATGAGCATCTGCATCTCGCTAGCCATATGCACCAGAGCTGGCGGGTTCAAACCCACCCCAGGCCTACCAAACAACGACAACTACAACAGCAACAACAAAAATAGCTGTTGTTGCAGGTACCTGTAGTCCCAGCTACTTGGGAGGTTGAGGCAAGAGAATCGCTTAAGCTCAAGGGCTGGAGGTTGCTGTGAGCTATGACACCATGGCATTCTACCCAGGATGACATAGTGAGACTCTGTCTTAAAAAAAAAAAGACTAGCCCTGCTCACATTACTGATGAAGTACTGTTTATTTTGTAGTCCCACTCTTTAAGAAAGTTAATGCTATATTCACAAGGTTTATTAAATCAAATAAAATTAATCAATAAACAGTCCATAGTTTTAGTAAAATATTTCCTCCTTCTCCTTTCTATCTAGAAAACTAATCCTAGAATTTGCATTAAGGTGTTTATAAACTTAGTTTAGGACATAATTTATCTTAATACATGAAATAATATTCTAATAACTATAACTAACATTTATATGGAAATTTTATATATTAACCTAATTTGATCATAAAAAGATTTTATATCCACTTTATAGCCATTTTATTCCCATTTGCCTAATTAATACTGATAAATAGCAGAGCTATTTATGATTCTGAAGGCTATGCTATTTCTAACATAGTTTAATGCTTCGGAATCATTTGTGACTTAGTGCCTGAGGTCCCAGCTACTTGGGAGGCTGAGGCAAGATAATCGCTTAAGTCCAAGAGTTTGATGTTGTTGTGAGCTGTGACTCCATGGCACTCTGCCAAGGGCGACATAGAAACACTCTATCTCAGAAAAAAAGAAAGAAGCTCTAGGTAGAACCCGAGAAAGAGCTAAGAACATGGAAACTAAGCTAGTGCTTTGAAGATATTTGTTTTATCTTTAAACAAGTTTTGCCTATTTTTAAACTACATTTAATACATAAAATTCCTCCTGGAAAAAAACAAAACAAAAACCATATATACATAAATAAAAAATTTTATATATATCTATCTATATAAATAAAAAAATTCTTGACCCATTCCCATCCTCCACTTGGTAAAAACTGAAAATTACCACACTGGTTTGGAAAATCTCTGAGATCACCGAGGACCCCAGCAACGTACATGTCAACATTCTGCTTCCTGTAATGATCAGGGAGAGAATATACTTCCCACCTTAAAGGATGAAGATCAAAGTTCATTATCTGCCCTCTTCCTCTCTCACCTCAAGGTAACTTGGATCTGGTGCATTTTTCACTGCTTCATAAAGCTCTGCGCCGTCTTGCAGAGCATGGACTTGCTGTCTTGTTAGTGCACGGGATGCTGTATGTTGTTTTGTGGTGTTTTCTAGGGGGAAGAAAGGCATCACTAAATCAGCTAAACCAAAATGAAAAACAATCCTTAAATTGGAGAGGATCAAGCAAAAAATACCCAAAGAAGAACAATTAAAAAATGAACCATTTGGCTCGGCGCCTATAGCTCAGTGGCTGGAGTGCCAGCCATATACACAGGGGCTGGCGGGTTCGAACCCAGTCCAAGCCTGCTAAACAACAACGACAACTACAACAAAAAATATAGCCAGGTGTTGTGGCGGGCGCCTGTAGTCCCAGATACTTGGGAGGCTGAGGCAAGAGAATTGCTTAAACCCAAGAGTTGCTGTGAACTGTGACGTCACAGCACTCTACCGAGGGCAACATAGTGAGACTCTGTGTCAAAACAAACAAAAAACCCCGATTTATCTGCTAAGTTTTCTAAGAAAATTTAATATGGTCAAAGAAAAAGTCAGAGTTTACTGAGAGTAATTAGCATATTAAGTACAAGCATACTTGATTGATAAGCATTTCACTTTGCACAGCACCCAGTTGCATGTTTGTGGCATCCTGTGTCAAGCAAGCCTATTGCCACCCTTTCCCCAACAGGATATGCTCATTTTGTGTCCGTCACATGTTGGTAATTCTCATGAAATTTCAAACTATTTCATCCCTATGATAAAATCTGTTATGGTGATCTGTGATCAGTCATCTGTGATGTTACTGTTGTAACTGTTTTGAGGTGCCACAAGCAACGCCTATACTTGTATGAGATGGTAAACTTTAATAAATGTTTTGCGTGTTCTGACTCTTCCACCAGCTGGCCATTACCCCATGTCTTTCCCTCTCTGTGGGCATCCCTAGGCCCTGAGACACAATATTACAGTTAGGCCAATTAATAACCTTACAATGGCCTCTAAGTATTCAAGTGAAAGGAAGTGCCACACGTCTCCCCCTTTAAAATCAAGATACAAATGATTAAGTTTGGTGAGGAAAACATGTTGAAAGCTGAGACAGGGCAAATGCTGGGCCTCTTGTGCTAAGCAGTTAGCCAAATTATTAATGCAAAGGAAAAGTTCTTGAAGAAAATTAAAAGTGCTACTCCAGTGAATTAATGAATAATCAGAAAGCAAAACAGCCTTGTTACTGTTACAGAAAAAGTTTGAGTGGTCTGGATAGATCACACCAGTCACAACATTCCTTTATGCCCAACCCTAATCTAGAGTAAGGTCCTAAGTCTCTTCAATTCCATGAAGGCTGAGCAAGGCAAGAAAGCTGCAGGAGAAAAGTCTTAAGCTAGCAGAGGTTGGTTCCTGAGGCTTAAGGGAAGAAGGCATCTCTATAACATAAAAGTGCAGGTCAAGGCAGCAAGTGCTAATGGGAAGCTGCAGCAAATTATCCAGAAGATCTACCTAAGATCACTGATAAAGGCAGATTCACTAAACTACAGATAATTCAATGTAGATGAAACAGTCTCATATTGGAAGAAGATGCTATCGAGGATTTTTATAGTTAGAGAAGTCAATTCCTGGTTTCAAAGTTTCAAGGGACAAGCTGACTCTCTTGTTAGGGACTGGCAGCTGGTGACTGAAGTTGAAACAAATGCTCATTTACCATTCTAAAAATCCTAGGGCCCTTAAGAATTACGCTAAATCTGCCTATATTCTAGAAATGGAAAAATAAATCCTGGATGACAGCACATCTGTTTACAGCATGATTTACTGAATATTTTAAGAACACTGTTGAGAGCTATTGCTCAGACAAAAAAAAAAAAAAGATTTTTTTTCCAAAATACTACTGCAGCAAATGGATCATGGAGTAATTTCAATTTTTAACCTAGGATTTAAAAAATACAGCTTGTACGCCTATCGTGCCATAGACAGAGATTCCGCTCATGCATCTGGGCAAAGTAAATTAAAAATCATTCTAGATGCCATTAAGAACATTCATGATACATGGGAGGAGGTAAAAATATCAACATTAACAGGAATTTGGAAGAAGTTGACTCCAACCCTCCCAGATGACCTTAAGGGATCCAAGATGAAGTCACTGAAGATGCTGGGAAAGAGCAAGAGAACTAGAATCAGAAGTGGAGCTGAAGATAGGACTGAATTGCTGCAGTTTCATAATAAAACTTGAATGGATGAGAAGCTGATGCTCATAGATGAGCAAAGAAAGTGGTTTCTTAAGAAGAAATCTACTCTTGGAGAAGATGTTGTGAACATTGTTGAAAAACAAAGGGTTTAGAGAATTACATACAAAAATTCATAAAGCAGTGGCAGGGTTTGAGAGGACATGACTATTGTCAAAGTTCTACTTTGGGTAAAATGCTATAAAACACATCACATGCCACAGAGAAATCTTTCATAAAAGGAAGAGCAAATCCATGAAGCAATCTTCATTGTTGTCTTCATTTTAAAAATTGCCACAGGCACCTCAACCTTCAGCAACTACTATCTCCATCAGTCATGAGCTATCAACATCAAGGCAAAACCTTCCACCCACAAAAGATTACGAACTTGCTGAAGACTCAATCGTTAGCACTTTTTATTAAGTATTTTTTAATCAAGTTATGTGGTTTTTTTTGGCATAGTGCTATTGCACACTTAACAGACTGAAGTATAGTGTAAACATAACTTTAATATGCACAGGGAAACTGAACAATTTCTGTGACTTCCTGTCTTTGGACATTGGCTTTATTATAGTGGTCTGGAACCCAACTTGCAGTATCTCTGAGGTATGCCTGTAAATGAGTTCATGATTCACTCATTCACAAAAACACTATGAGCTAGTGATAATTTTAAGCAAAAAAAGTATGAGTCCAATCTTTCTGCAGATTTATATAGAATACTAAGTTAAATATTAAGTGAAAATTGGGAAATTCAGGGATATAGGAAATGCAGGAAAGCATGAGATCTTCAGCAACAAAAGTAAAGTAGAATAAACTTTTGTCCTTGAAACATTAAAAAAACTATGATTTTTCTTATTAAAATTGATGGCATAGACATAACAAGTGCTAGCTTAGGGGAAGATAATCTCGCAGTTCTCTCTCTTGTTGCTGTTCTTGCCCTAATACCAAAAAAAGGATACTCTAGACACTTTAGGACTAACGCTTAAGAGGCAATATACTTAAGGTTTCAGAAAAGTACTGTAAGTATATAAGGTTTTATTGCCTAATACAACTACGAATATGAAAACTCAGTGTGTTAAAAGAAGATGTGATAATTTGGTGTTAGTTAAATGCTTATCTGTGTATCAGGGTAATGATTTTTTTTTTTTTGTAGAGACAGAGTCTCACTTTATGGCCCTCGGTAGAGTGCCGTGGCCTCACACAGCTCACAGCAACCTCCAGCTCCTGGGCTTAAGCGATTCTCTTGCCTCAGCCTCCCGAGTAGCTGGGACTACAGGCGCCCGCCACAGCACCCAGCTATTTTTTTGTTGCAGTTTGGCTGGGGCTGGGTTTGAACCCGCCACCCTCGGCATATGGGGCCGGCGCCCTACTCAACTGAGCCACAGACGCCGCCCAAGGGTAATGATTTTTTTTTAATTAGAAAAAAATTCAGATTCACAACCAGAAAAATAATCTACTATTCAAAATAAAGACAATTCACTCAATTATAAACGTGAAATCGGAAGCCTCTGACACTTAGTTCTCATGCAAAAACAAAATATTTGTAACATACAACTCATTTTACCTTCATACTCTTCAAATTCTGCTTGAATTTTAGTAAATAAGGCTTCCAGTCTCTTTTGTTGGGCCTCTGCATATTTTGCTGCTTCCTTTTCTTCTTCTCTTTCATTGCGAAATATGTATAATCCAGATGATGTCTTCTCCATCCACTGTAATAATGTGTTACACACACACACACACAAAAGGTAAAGGAAGAACATTCTAATTAATTGTCTCAAAGGAAAGAAATATATGGTAACGTCAAGAATATACCATACCTGTATAGGATATGTTCTTTGAATAATTACATCAGCACAACCTACATTTCCTCCGTCACTGAAAAGTGACGACAAGCGCAGAGGAAAAGGTCTAGGGTCAGGAAAGAATCCAAGTTTGGTATACCAGCGTGCAGGCCGAGTACTATTAGCAGAAATCTGGACAAAGTAATGAATAAATTGATTTAGAAGTTAAATATACATTCAATTATATCTAGATTTCATAAGAGTTTTTATTCTTTTAAAGTTGTTTATGAAGATTAGAAAGAAAGTGAATATTTGAAAGAAAAACTGTATGAAAAGTGAAAATATTTTCAAAGCATAGTACTTCTTTTTTCTTTCTGAGACAGGGTCTTGCTCTGTAGCCCAGGCTGGAGAGCAGGGTACAATCATAGCTCGCTGCTGCCTCCAACACTTGGGCTCAAGCAATCCTCCTGCTTCAGCCTCCCACGTAGCTGGGACTGCACATGCATACCACCACACCTAATTTTTTTAAAAGTTTTTTTAGAGATGGGGTCTGGCTATGTTGCTCAGACTGGTCTTGAACTCCTGGGCTCAAGCAATCCTCTCATCTCAGCCTCCCCAAATAGTGGGATTATAGGGTGAGCCACCATACCTGGCCAAAATATATTTCTTAAAAGTACTGTTTATACTGCTAAGGTCTTAATACTATTTAAATATTTCTATTAGAAATAAATAAAAGGGACTTCAATTTAAACATGATGGATTAAAATAAACTTATTTACCTAGGCTTCCTCAAAAACCTACAAGACAAAGAACACTAAAGAGAATAGTAGATGATCTATCACCAAAATTTTGGAAGCTAAAGTCTGTTGGATAAGTAAATGACAAAGTAAATTCAGAATGACAATAGCTAGTAAAAATAGCAAACACACACAGAGCTCTTAATAGGTACCTGATAGGATGTTAAGACTGACATGTATTAACATTTAATCTTGGTGTGGTGGCTCACGCCTGTAATCCTAGCATTCTGGGAGGCCAAGGTGGGAGCATACCTTGAACTTAGGAATTTGAGACCAGCCTGAGCAAGAATGAGACCCTATTTCTATTAAAAGTAGAAAAACTAGTTGGGGGTCATGGCAGGCACCTGTAGTACCAACTACTAGGGAGGCTGAGGTGGAAGGTGACTGAACATAAGAGTTTGAAGTTGCTATGAGCTACGCTGAAGACACAGCATTCTAGCTTGGGCAACAGAGTAAGACTCTGTCTTAAAAACAAAAAATAAAACACATTTAATCTTCACAACCCCCAAGCCATATCCCCATTTAACTGAAGTATATGAGAAATTATATAACCTGACCAATGTTACTCAGCCACTAAACTTGTTGCAAAGATTCAATTTGAAACAAAATAACTGAAGGAAAACACTGAAATTAGAGGCAAGGGTACCTCTGAACACGGGAGAATAAGGTAGGGCTAAAAATAGGAGCAGTTGAAATTTTACACAAAGATAGTTAAGTGCCCAGATTTCTTCTCCTTTCCCTAGGTAGCTGTCCCTCTGTTACACTAAAATAAAATCCTTATGAGACTTTTTGAAGAGGCTGAATCACAAATTTCCCTTACTCTAAAAGAGGCAGCTAGAGTTGAGGTGAGATGCTATTATAAAAACAAAACCGAAATGAAAATCCTTATGCTGGAAATGAGTCTCTATTAATTTCCTTACTCTACTCAGGTCTCAGAACAGTCACTAATATTTGAGGGTCTCAAAATTAAAAGCTAAATTCCCCCTTATCACCCGATGAGCTAATAAGCCTCACCTAACACAGAGCTCATAATAAGCTCCTTGGTATCCCTCCTTTTTTTTTTTTGGTAGTTGAAATTTGAACGTATTGCTTTTTGTGATAGAGAATGTATACCATGGGAAACGATGGGGTAAGAGGAGGTTAGAAAGGACTTACAGGATGATTTGTGTCGGATAATTTGGGGAAGAGCTCAAGGAAGGGGGGCTTTGCTCTGGATTAGAGGCTGTCAGGAAGGGCCATAATCCCATGTTCTCTACTGAAGAGAAAATATTAGCCAATGGTCACCATTATGTTAAACGTCTAAACTGAAACCCAAAAGAAAAAACAGGTTCTCAAATGGAAAAAAAAAAATGCAGGAAGCAGAAAATACTAAAATAAACAGAACATTAATAGCTTTAGACAAATGAGAAGATATTGTATCTATGAAACAAGAACCGAATATGACCAAACATTTAGAGAATAATAAAAGTCTGTTGAAAATTGAAAATTAAGTGGTAAACACAAATTTACTTTAAGGATTAGAGAAAAAAATTAAGAACAATCCTACAAGTTGGAATAAAAAAAATGACAATAAAAAAGTATGAGAAACGATAAGAAAATTGGAGGACCACTCCAGGAGGCCTATCATACAAATATCAGGAGTCCCCCCACCTCATTGCACTAAATGAAAAAAATAGTAGAGAAAATAATGGAAGGGAGGAAATTATTAAAGAATGACTTAAAGAAATTTTTCTAGAACTCAATGAAGGACATGTGTTTCTACATTGAGTGATAGTGCACATCTCTTATCTAGGTCAATGATGAAAAAAAGAAAAAACAAGAAAAAAGACAGATACTACTACATTTTTACATTACTTAAAATATCAAAACAGGGGGCGTGCCTGTCGTTCAGTGGGGAGGGTGCCTGCCACATACACAGAGGCTGGCTGGTTCAAACCTGGCCAGCTAAACAATGACAACTGCAACCAAAAAGTAGCCAGGCACTGTGGCAGGCGCCTGTGGTCCCAGCTACTTGAGAGGCTGAGGCAAGAGAATTGCTTAAGCCCAAGAGTTTGAGGTTACTGTGAGCTGTGACATTACAGTACTCTACCCAGGGCGACATAATAAGACTGTCTCAAAAAACAAACAAAAAAAAATCAGTGGCACCTCTTGGCCCCATACATGGAGGGTGGCAGGTTCAAACCTGGCCCCCGGCCAAACTCAACAAAAAAATAGCCGGGCATTGTGGCTGGTGCCCGTGGTTCCAGCTACTGGGGAGGCTGAGGCAAGAAAATCACCTAAGCCCAAGAACTGAGAGTTACTGTGAGCTGTGATGCTGCGGCACTCTACCAAGGGCAATAAAGTGAGCCTGTCTCTTAAAAAAAAAAAAAAAAAAAAAAAAAATCAAAATAATGGAAATAAAACAATTTTTTTTTTTTTTTGGTAGAGACAGAGTCTCACTTTACTGCCCTTAGTAGAGTGCCATGGCGTCACACAGCTCACAGCAACCTCCAACTCCTGGGCTTAGGTGATTCTCTTGCCTCAGCCTCCTGAGTAGCTGGGACTATAGGCGCCCGCCACAACACCCGGCTATTTTTTTGTTGCAGTTTGGCCGGGGCTAAGTTTGAACCTGCCACCTTTGGTATGTGGGGTTGGCGCCCTACTCACTGAGCCACAGGCGACGCTGAAATAAAACAATCTTTAAAATGTCTTCAAAACAGGTCACATAATGAAGGACTAAGACTGAAAAATAGCAGTGAGCTTAGCAGGAACTATATTAGGCGCAAGAAGGTAAAAGGAAGTCTTAAAAACTGTGAAGGCGTTATTTTCAACCTAGAATTCTACATTCAGCCAACCTTACAACAAAACAACAAAAAGCGAAATGCTCCCTTTCTCAAGAAGCCTCTGAGAGTTGTGTGTCTTTAGAACTAGGGAGTAGTCTAGAAATATGTCACGAATCCAGGAAACAGTGCTTTTAACACAGAAAAGAGGTGAGAAGAATTTCCAGAATTAAGAGCTGTGCAGCATCTATTGAAAATAACTACTTCAGAATAGAGTAGGAGTAAGAAGAGCTGGGGGGGAGGGGGAGTTCCACATAGTGGTGGAGACTTTTGTAGCTCTGATGCAAGAATGAGTCGGTAATAAGGATATAGACAATTAAGAAAAACAACAAACAAGACAAATAGTAAACTCCCTGGGGAGCAGTAAGTTTTAAATAAAGGAAATTCAATCATAGCACATCAGGTGCTAATTAGCAAAAAGACATTCTTCTTAGCCATTTAATGTATGCACTGAAGACAGCCTTCACTAAAAATTACGCTACATTAGAATGGGGAGGATTGGGGAAGAGAAATATGTGCAATGTTGGTGTAAGAGAGCTAAATTCTCATCTTCCACAGCAGGAAGTTAACAGTTACTGTCTGCACTGAAGAGGAAAAGATGACATGGCAGGGGGAGTCAAGGAAAGGGCCAACAGGACTAAAAATGGCTGCCTGTTGGGAGCATGAAAAGGGAAGTGGGAGGCTGTGCTAGTGACTGCTTTCCTTTGGTCATATGCCTTACATTACTTGAGTTTTCCAATTATGCACATGTATTAATTTGATAAAAACAAAACAAAAAAATAACTTTGTTATTCTAAGCAATATAAAACGAAAGCCTATTAGCTTGATGAAATGTTTTTGGTAAAAAGCAATCCAATGTGGAGCTGACACCAAATAAAATATCTTTACCTTAAAAATGTTTAATTTATAAAATGATCTCTTTACAGTGATCCAGAATAACAGAAGTAAATTCTCTACAGGGTTACCTTATAAGTGAATTTGAAGATGCAGCATCATCAGTAGTTGCTGACAGCAATACTACAGACTATTAACATGGCAAAGTTCTTGTATGGAAGAAAGGTGTATTTTAGTGTTATATATTTGAGAACCGCTGAAGTCTAATTCTGTAATTACACTGGAATAGGAATCTGATCCAGTAAACAGGGTGCAGCCAAAGCTAACAATAAGAGCTACAGGTATCAAAACTGAACAGCTAGTATAAGGTCACTCTTGCTCTTTAATTGAAACTATTACTTAAACTTAAGAAACATCTCTGGCTCTCCCCAAAACAGCACAAAAAAACTTAATGATCTGAGAGTCTGCCTTTTTTTTTTGAGACACTTACTCTGTCACCCTCAGTAGGGTGCCATACTGTCATAGCTCACAGCAATTTCAAACTCCTGGACTTGAGCAATCCTCTTGTTTCAACCCCCGCCACCCCCGCCCCAGTAGCTAGGACTACAGGAGCCTGTCACAATGGCCAGCTAGTTTATTTTCTTTCTATTTTTAGTACAGATGGGGTCTCGCTCTTGCTCAGGCTGGTCTCGAACTCCTGAGCTCAAGCAGTCTATCCACTGCAGCCTCTCAGAATGCTAGAATTATAGGCGTGAGCCACCATGCCTGGTCAGATTCTGCTTCTTCTGTAAGAGTATCAGTACATTTTCAAGAAATGGAGCATCCTTAACAAAGTAAATTTAAAATTTTAAATGTAAAACCACTCTAGATTTTAACTCCATAAGTGACTGATTTTTACCAAAAGTAGACATTAATTTACCTTTAACATAAGAGACTCTGGGGCTTCAAAAGGTGTACAAGCTTCAGGAGAGCCCAGCAGTTCTGCTCCATGAATAATAATCTTCTGACCCACGCTCAGTCTGCCATTCTTTAAAAGAGCTAACAAGGGAGGGTCTAACAGGGCCTTGACAGCATACCACCCATCTGTAAGTTCAATAACGGACACTTTTTTGGTATCCCCATTATTAGTTTTACTGCTAGAAGTTTCAGATATATTTGCACTCAATGAAATTATATCTGAAACACACAGAACAAGTGTTTTTGCAGCTGTGTCATCCCTTTCCATTATCTTTTTTAAAGCTGATCTTCTGCTTCTGTCAATTTCCAAATCATATCTGCAAATGAATAGAAAAATGCATATTTTAGGAATTATGACTCTAGAATTCCATTATAAAAAAGTCACTGAATAAGTGAGAATAAAAATTAATCAAAACACAGAGAGAAAATTTAAAATTCTATAGCCAGTAATATATCAAATTTTATTATTATTAAAATATGAATTCCAAAAAGCCAAAAAACTGCAAAAATGCTTTATTAGCAATCCCTGAATAGTGGATTAAATCAGTAACTCATATGCTTCTCATATGCCAAGAGGTTAAGGAGGGGGTAGGGGAAGAGGTAAGCATGAGGTATATGTGTAATCTCTCTTAAGTGAGGGATGACAGAGAACAGCTCGGTACAGCATCAACAGTGGTGTGGGATGGCGAGTGTCACCAACAACTGGCTCATGCACCATCTTTGATGTGGAAGTCACAGACTGCACAGAAGCCTGAACTACACTGCAGTATATGACTACATAATGTTTTTGTTTTTTTCTTTTGAGAAGAGCCTCAAGCTGTCACCCTGGGTAGAGTGCTGTGGCATCACAGCCCACAGCAACCTCCTGGGCTCAAGTGTTTCTCCTGCCTCCGCCTCCCAAATAGCGGGACTATAGGCACCCGCCATAATGCCCATCTATTTTTTGGTTGCAGCCATCCTTGTTGTTTGGTGGACCAGGCTGGATTCGAACCGGCCAGCTCAGGTGTATGTGGCTGGTGCTTCAGCCGCTTGAGCCACAGGCACTGAGCCATGACTACATAATGTAATGCTTTAAACTTGCCTGTATTTTAGTTGAAGAAGCACCCTTTCTGGGCTTAGGCATCTATTAGCAAATTCCTTAGGAAAAGCAAATTCCATAGCTGCCAGCTTCCATATAATCCATCTATAGTGATTATAGACCCAAACTCTAGAAATAAGCTTTGGATCCACACCTGGGGTATCACACAGAGCCCTGAATAAAGGTAGAATAATATCATAAATAAATCATCACATAGGATGACACTGAGTTCAACAATGACACCTAGTCTCTGTACAAAAACTACGTTGTACATTCAATTAGTTTGTATGGGTTAATGTAAGATCTATAAGTAACATAATTTTAGAAAATTATTTAACATATACCAAAGTATCATACTTATAAAAACTCCACTTAACATAAAATTCAATGCAAAAACTTAAAAACACACACATACATACATACGCACACACACTCTCCCCTCTTAGAGCCTGGGAAGCTTTCCCTGGACAGTCCTATACTGTCCCCTTACCTTCTTCAGGTCATTTATTAAATGTCACTGACATGGTAAAGCCTTCCTGACTATTTTATTTAAACGCTGTACTTCTCCTCACCCAACTTTCTCTACCACCTTCCCAGCTTCATCTATCTTCACAGTACTTAACACTTTCTAACATACTATACAATTCACATGTTATTTTTAAAGCTTTTCTGTGTTTTCTATGCCCACTAGAATGTACGACTCACTAGGCAGGGATTTTTTTGTTTTGCTTTGTTATCCTTAGTACCCAGAATAGTACCTGGCACATAGTATTTGCTAAATGATCAAAAACAACTAATTATAAAAGCAACATACACACACGTATTTATTTTTGGAGAATGAGATCCTTAATTTAAAATAATTGTATTTTAGATTATTTTTCTTATTAAGGAGATTGTTTTTAGAAATGACACCTGAGAATGCCATTCTCTGGTCCTGATACTCTCCTTCATGCTGTCCCCTCTATCCCCAAATCTCTAATTCCTCCTCCTTTCTTATACTCACTCTTAGCACTAAGACAACTGAAATAAAAGAGAACTTCCACCCTCACCTCTACCCACCCACAGCATCCACATCCTTACACTTTGCCTTCTACCATTTGTGCACTAACTCCCCCCCCTTTCTACTTAAATCAAGGCCACTGACTGGGAAATATTTCCTACTCTCTATGCACAATCTCCACTAGCATAAAAATAATTTTTTTCTACCTTAAAACAAACAAGACCCTTTCGTTCTACTACCTCCAAGTAGTCCTTGTCTTTTCAGAAATTCCTGAAAGAACTATATTCTGTCTCCAACTCTTCAATCACCTTTTAATTGCTTTCTTTTTTTTTTTGCAGTTTTTGGCCAGGGCTGGGTTTGAACCTGCCTCCTCCGGCATATGGGGCCAGTGCCCTTTAATTGCTTTCTAATTGGCCTTTCACTCATTGATCTACTGAGCTATTTTTATTAAGCTTAGTAATGTCTTTTACAGTATTAAATCCAGTGCTCAATCTCAATTCTTACCTTATTTTAACCAATCAGCCGTGAATGCCATAGTTGGTCATTTTCTATTCCCTGGAATCCCATCTTCATGCAGCACCCCCCACCCCCATTCTCCTTGCATTTATTCTTTTCTAGTTGCTTTCTCAGTCTCTCCTGACTTCACATTTATATCTTAACTTTAAGTTTTATTCTCAAACTTATTTCTTTGGCTATACTTCATCTATGTGTAGACTTCTATATCCAACTCGTATCTCTACTTAGATGGATATCACATCGCCAACTTCAAATGTCCAAAACTGTACTATCAATTTCTTTTTTCCTTTTTTTGAGACAGAGTTTCACTATGCCAGCCCTTTGTAGAATGCCATGGTGTCACAGCTTACAGCAACCTCAAACTCTTAGGCTCAAGCAATTCTCTTGCCTCAGTCTCTCTAGTAGCTGGGACTACGGGCACCCACCACAACGCCTGGCTATTTTTTTGTTTGTTTAGCAGGCCTGGACTGGGTTTGAACCTACCAGCCCTGGTGTATGTGGCTGGTGCCCTAACCAGTGAGCTATGGGCGCACAGCCTGTACTATCAATTTCCCTTCCATTTTTGGTCTTCTCTTAATTCTGGTAGGGTTATTTATGTGGTAGCTGCATTCTTCCAGCCGCTAAGGACAAAATCTTCAGAGCCACTCTACTCTCCTCACTCACACTCTACTTGCAGTCCTTGAGCAAATCCTGATGGTGCCACCTTTAAAACATACCCAGATCCAACTGCTTCTCACCAACTCCATTGCCCCTGCCTGGTCCAAGCAACCATCTCTTACCCACATTACTGTAATAGCTGCTGCTGCTGCTTCTTTTTTTTTTTTTTTTTTTTTTTGAGACAGACACTTTATCACCCTTGGTAGAATGCTGTGGCATCATAGCTCACAGAAACCTCAAACTGTAGGGCTCAAATGATTCTCTTGCCTCAGCCTCTCAAGTAGCTAGGACTACTGGTGCCCACCACAATGCCCACTATTTTCAGAGACAGGGTCTCGCTCTGGCTGAGGCTGGTCTCGAACTCCTGAGTGCAAGTAATTCACCAGCCTCGGCCTCCCAGAGTACTGGGATTACAGGCGTGAGCCACCACGCCCAGTCTTAGTATAGCTTTTTAAGTGGTCTCTCTGCTTCTTACCCTCAGACCACTATCAATAAGTAGCCAGAATTTTTTTTTTTTAGATCATGTCACTCTATGTTTTAAACTTTCTGATGGTTTACTCAGAGTAAGAATTGTTACTCAAGAATAAAATCTAAGGCTCTTATGAAGGTCTCTGAGGTCTTCCCTTTCTATTCATATACTTGTACTCTTCTCCTGCCCACTACCCTCCACCTACAGTAACTTCTGTTCCTCAAACCTTTCAGGCATGGTCCCCTCTTAGAGCCTGGGAAGCTTTCCCTGAACAGTCCTATACTTGGTCCCTTTACCTTCTTCAGGTCATTTATTAAATGTCACTGACATGGTAAAGCCTTCCTGACCATTTTATTTAAACGCTGTACTTCTCCTCACCCAACTTTCTCTACCACCTTCCCAACTTCATCTATCTTCACAGTACTTAACACTTTCTAACGTACTATACAATTCACATGTTATTTTTAAAGCTTTTCTGTGTTTTCTATGCCCACTGGAATGTACGACTCATTAGCAGTGATTTTTTTGTTTTGTTATTCTTAGTACCCAGAATAGTACCTGGCACATAATAGGTAAACAATAGGTATTTCTTAAATGATCAAAAAACAACATAAGAGCAATGCTGTAACTTATGAAGCTGCCCACTGGACTACAGGATAATCATTCTTAACAACTGTACATTATGTGGTCTATGTAGTATAAAAAAATAATACAACCATTTTACCATACACTTCCTATTAGAACCTATAACAGATGTTTGTTATGTAAGACATGAGTAACAGGTAAATAATGTTTCTGTTTTCAAATACTCTAGAGGCTGGCCCAGCACCTGTAGCTCAGTGGCTAGGGCGCCAGCCACATACACGGGAGCTGGCTGGTTCGAACTCAGCCTGGGCCTGCCAAAATACTCTAGAAGCCGTGTATGTTGGCTCACGCCTATAGTCCTAGCACTCTGGGAGGCTGAGGTGAGTGGATTGCTTCAGCTCATGAGTTTGAGACCAGTCTGAGCAACAAGCGAGACCCTGTCTCTACTAAAAATAGAAAAACCCAGGCAAGAGGACCGCTTAAGCCCAAGAGTTGGAGATTGCTGTGAGCTATGATGCCATGGCCACTCTACCCAAGGTGACAGCTTGAGACTCCGTTCTCAAAAACAAACAAAAAAAACTCCATAAAAGTTTTACCACTTTCCCCAAACTGTTACTTCTGTTTAACTATTAGTGTTTATTTGTTAAACACGATATTTATATTTATTAAAATACAACAAAAAAGAATATGACATAAGTCTGTGTGTGGGGGGAGTCTGCTATATGGCCATTTAAATTTGACTTTTCTTTTTTTTTTTTTTTTTTTTGAGACAGTCTCAAGCTGTCACCATGGGTAGAGTGCCATGGTGTTGCAGCTCACAGCAACCTCAAACTCTTGGGCTTAAGTGATTCTCTTGCCTCAGACTCCCAAGTAGCTGGGACTACAGACGCCTGCCACGATGCCGGCTATTTTTTGTTACTGTTGTCACTATTGTTTAGCTAGCCCAGGCTGGGCTTGAACCTGCCAGCCTTGGTGTATGTGGCTGGCATTGTAACCCCTGTGCTATGGGCACTGAGCCAAATTCGACTTTTCTTATCAGCCTTTATTAGTAAATGTATAAGAAAAATGTCCCAATTTAAGAAAACCCTGCTTATTAAATTCCAAGAGAAACCTTATTCACTTTTAAAAAGATTTCAACAGAATGTTTACTGAGCCATAGTGTACTGATTTGATGTATTAAAAATTTAGTATCTAGCCAACGTTTTTTAGCTTAAAATATATCAAAGACACAAAAGAGAAACTTGGAGGAAGAGAGAAATGGTGGAATACATAAAGAGTTAATCTTTTTGCATACGGTACCTATAAAATTCTTCTTTCCCAGCCTTTCCATCATTGGAGGGTATCAGCCATCCACCATCGGCCAACTGTATTCCCTTTCCAGCCCATAAATACTCCTTAGCAAAATAATCCTGAATATGAAACTGAAAATACTCTGCGTTTTTGCTGTTAATTGTTATGCAATGTTTAGAAACACCATACATATACAGCTGTACAAAAACAGAAAAAAACTCATAATGAAAAGCAAATCAAAATGAACATGTTTCACAGAATAAAAACAATTATAACAAACCAAAACTAAATATACCAAAAATTTTTCATTTAAATACTAGAATATTCAATATAAAAATATTTAAATTATTTACTGAAAGCTAAAAATTTTAATGCACTATAAACGACAAATACATTTAAGAGTCTGCTGTACCCTTTTTACTCCCCCTATGTATATGCTTCTTGCTAAATCTGCCAAATCTACAGGGATAAAAATTACCAATGTTTTACTATATATCTTAAATTCAAAAATGTAGAAGGAAAATAACAGGGAAATGTTTAAGTATTTCCAGGAAAATGACCTCGGAGCTCAGATTTGTGGATGGCTCAGCCTACTTTTAAGGTACTTAACTTTTACCCCAGCATGCCTAACCCCAAATATCTTTTTCTTTGTTCAGAGTTTGACTTAGGCTCCTTGATTTGGAATTGTGACTCTTTTACTTGCTAGATACAAGCTTTAGGACTGTTACTTAACTTTTGCCATGGTTTAGTCCTCTTAATTTGCAAAATGATTGACAAAGTAATATACCTTTTTTTTGGAGTGGCTGTGAGGATTGAGTAAGATATAACCAATGCACGTAAAGTGCCTTGGACATAGAAAATCCCCAGTAGGCTGGGCATGGTAGTTCATACCTGTGAAGGACTCTCTACATAACATAGATGAAAAAAGTTGGTTCCATTTTGCAGTTATTTCACTTGAAACCAGTTTCCAAGAATCTTAATGATGACATTAATGAAGACTTGCCTAGCTTTTATCTCACAGGTTGTTATGAGGCTTAAATGAATTAATCTGTATTAAATCATATACAGACGAGGGTTAGTGACTCATACCTCTACTCCCAGCATTTCAGGAGGCTGAGGCTGGACAACTGTTTGAAGCCAGGAGCTTGAGACCAGACTGAACAACACAGTAAGACCCAATGTCTACAAAAACCAGAAAAAATAGCCAGGCCTGGTGGCATGTGCCTATACTCCCAGCTACTTGAGAGGATCACTTCAACCCATGAGTTTGAGGTTGCAGTGAGCTATGGTTGCACCACTGAACACTATAGTCCAGGTGACAGAATGAGACCCTATCTCAAAATAAAAAAGAAAGAGAAAAAGAAAAAATGCTTACTAAATGTTAGCTATTATAAATATTATTTTCACCTATTGCCTAAAATTATATCTAGATAGTAGCGGCTTAACGAGAATCCTCTTTTAAAAATGTAAATAGCTTATAATAAGTTTAAAAAAATCAGTTATTCACAATTGGATTTCAATGAGACTTCTTTCTTTTCATCTGACATACCTACTAAGAGCACTGACAGTAACAAAATGAGTAAGATTTGGAGAAGGAAGAAAAATAGTCATTTTGAAGCACAGATCACTTTGGAAGAATAAAGCAGGCCTAGAAGAAAGGGAGGCTGCCAATGCTGGCTAATTAGGAAGCATGATGATTTCATTCATTCATTCCTATGGTTTGTTCATTCTAGAAAGATTTATACATACTAGTTAATAAAATTTCACTTTTTTCTAAAAGCTATGAGCACTACAGACAGAAGAATACCTGTTTATGAGAACATGCAGCGGGAACTCGACCTCCTACTGCTGCTTTCAGAGAGATTCTAGGCAGAGAGGATGTTTTTGCAAGATATAGACTGCCTGGCTGTGGGGAGATATGATGCCTTTGTTTCTTTATAATCCGCATATCTTGTGTATCTCTGGCATTCTGAAGACTTGTAATTAAATCTGTTAAAGAACAAACAGCAAAAATAAAAGTGAATGTAAATTTAAAAAGCACACCTCTTACTTTGTAACATTTACGCATATCACTTTACTCTAATTTTACATACACAGAAAAAGGGAGCTCCTAACCCTTTTAAAACTTTATGGATGCGGCCTGGTGCCTGTAGCACAGGGGTAACCGCTGGCCCAGGCTAACAAAACAATAATAACAAAAATAGCTGGGTATTGTGGCAGGCGTCTGTAGTCCCAGCTACTTGGGAGGCTGAGGCAAGAGAATCACTTAAGCCCAAGAGTTCAAGGTTGCTGTGAGCTGTGATGCCACAGCACTCTACCAAGGGTGACATAGTAAAACTGTGTCTCAAAAAAAACTAAAACAAAAAAAACCTTTATAGATGCAAAGTTTCAACTTGTAAACTTGTATGAATAGTAGAAATAGGCTAGGCCCCCATAGCTCAGCGGCTCCAGCGCAAGCCACATAAACTGGACCTGGCGGGTTCCAACCCAGACCAGGCCTGCCAAAACAATGACAATTGCAACAAATAAATAGCCAGGTGTTATGGCGGGTGCCTGTAGTCCTAGCTACCTGGAGACTGAGGCAAGAAAATCTTCACTTGAGCCCAAAAGTTTGATGTTGCTGTGGGCTGTGACGCCATGGCACTCTACTGAGGGCAACATGATGAGACTCTGTCTCAAAAAAAAAAAAAAAAAAAAAAAGAAGAGTAGAAATATATTTATTGAGGAAGAAAAGAAAGTTCTTTCATATAATGGAACGCCAGTGAAATAACATAAGAGGATGGAGTTAGAAAATTTATTAAAAATAGCCGGGCGTTGTGGCGGGCGCCTGTAGTCCCAGCTACTCGGGAGGCTGAGGCAAGAGAATAGCTTAAGCCCAGGAGTTGGAGGTTGCTGTGAGCTGTGTGAGGCCATGGCACTCTACTGAGGGCCATAAAGTGAGACTCTGTCTCTACAAAAAAAAAAAAAAAAAAAAGAAAATTTATTAAATAACCAAACTAGCAGATGAATGTTTGATGAAGAACAAGGTATTTAGATTGTCTCAAACTATCTCCCCACAGATGACTCATTAAGCACAAAAAGAAAAAATGTCAGTGAAGAAACTTGGTAGACAGTACTTTTAACCGAGTAAGCAGAGGTAATATCTTCAAAACTGGCAAACTGACCCTGTGTGCTTCCTGATATGGTGCCTTGGAAAACATGCAACATTACTTTGGTATAATCTTGCCAAAAAACGTATACTATGAACATAATTTTTAGGAAACACCATGTAAACCCAGACTTTGGGCTATTCTGCAAAATAACTGGCCTTTAATCTTTAAAAAGGGTTATGGTAATGAAAAACAAGGAAAGGTTTAGGACCTGTTCTAAGAAGACTAAAAAATATGACAATAAATACAATCTTAGGCCTAAATTGGCTCCTGAACTTGGGAAAAATACCTAATAAAAACTAGATTATTGAGGCAATGGCTTAGGCTCTAACCTAGCACTCTGGGTGGAAAAGGCAGGTGGGATTGCTTGAGCTCAACAGTTCAAGATCAGCCTGACCAATGTACTCAATACTACTATGAAATCAATATATAGTCACATACACATGCATATGAATGGCAAAACATAACTATAGTCCAGAAAGTAGAAGGGAAGAGGAGAGAGAAGGGAAGGGAATCACACCTGTGGTGCTTATTACAGGGGTATTTGCAAAACTTGGTAAATGTAGAATATAAATGTTTTGGCACAGTAACTGAGATAACGCCGGAAAGGCTATGTTAACCACTGTGATAAAAATGTGTCAAATGGCTTATGAAGTGAGTGTATGATGCCCCATAATCATATCATTGTATACAGTTATGATTTAATAAAAAAATTAAAAAAAAAAAATAATAAAAAAAAAAAAGAGAGAAGGGAAGGGAGGGGGGATATGGGTAGAGGGAGAGCATTTGGGGGGATCTCACCTAATGTGTACAAAGTTATAATTTAATAAAAAATAATTTTAAAAAATAAAATAAAAATAAAAACAGTCTGGGATTGTGGCAGGTACCTGTAGTCCCAGCTACTTGGAGGCTAAGGCAAGAGGATTGCTTGAGCCCAAGAGTTTGAGGTTGCTATGAGCTATGACACCACGGCACTCTACTCAGGGCAACAAAGTGAGGCTGTCTCAAAAAAAAAAAAAAAAAAAAGAAAAAGAAAAAAACTAGATTATTGCATCAACTGATAAAATTTTAATATGGTCTATGGATAGTAGAAGTGCATTCAAGTTAAAATATATATATTAATTATTTCAATTTTTGATGAAAATTAGTAGTATGCTAAAAAATATATTCTGGTAACAGCTTTTCTCAAAACAAAAAAGTCCACAAATAGTCATCTCTGAAAGAAAAATGTTAGGATAATCTAATCTTTGGCTTTAGAGAATCAAGCATTAGAAAAGGTTCAGAAATTATAATAGAACCTCTACAAGCCGACCAACCAAGGGACCATAACAAACTGGTCAACATAAAGAACTAGGCTACTGTACTGACACATACATGTGGTGCATGTCCGGTCTATGAAAATCTGTAAACTTAAGGAGGTGGTCAATGTAGGGACGTGGTCAGCTATGGAAGTTCTACTTTTTTAAGTGCCATAAAAGGAGGAAACTCCCCCCCCCCCAGGACATTATTTAATAAGAGAAATATCTAACTGAAAGGCAAAAATACGTCACACAAATTGTCATACAATACCTAAAGGTTCTTCTTCACATTTTGCAAAATTTATAGTTGCTGCCTGATTAGAACTGTTTTGGTTAAGTTGGTGAATCTCACTGTTGTTATTATTTTCACTATCACCAGAGCCATGTTCATCTATGTTTTGTTTCTGTTTATTTTCTTCCACAATAGTATTGCTAGCACACTGGTTATCTCTGTGAAAATGTGATTTAGTTTTAAAAGGTGGGACAAAGATTTTGGTCGATTTGCCTGTAGAAATTGAGCGTCTCATTTCTTCACTTCTTGTAGTAGGAACTTTATAAAATGGCTGCCCCAAAACTGATAAATTGCTTGAAGAGTTTTCTGAAGTCAGGTGTTCATAAAAATGAGATTTAGACAGAAATTCTTGACCAGGTGCAGTAAAATTTGGATTCTGTATTCCTTGACGTTTTTTAGTTGTGCTACAATGGGTAGAAAATATTTAAATTTGATTATTAAGCAGTAGATATACACATCATATAAAAGTTTAGAATGTGCCTTTTTTTTTCTTTTATTGCAGACTCTCAATTGCCGCATGGCCATCCTATTCTGGCAACTGTTATTGCATCCATCAGTGTTGTCATTCCCAAACAATATCACACTTTTCAAGGCTAAGCTTTTTTCTCACATACTAATTCTTGGCCTTTGCCTTTACAACCTACTTCACATAATAAGACTCGATCAAACGTGAACCCTCCTCCCTGTGTCCCTCCTTACTCCCTCTATTTACTTCCTTTACCAGGGGAATATCTATGGCTCGTACCTTAACCTGAACTTTCTATCCCATCTGATAACTCAGTCTTCTCAGGAGCTCTCCTCTTTCAATTATTATTCCACCCTCTCCCTCCTCCCTCTTCTATCTGTTTATTCTTTTTAATGCCCCTTACATTTATCTTGAAAGCCTTGCACATTTTTTTTTTTTTTGAGACAGAGTCTCAGTTTATCACTCTCAGTAGAGTGCCATGGCATCATAACTCATAGCAACCTCAAACTCTTGGGCTCAAGTGATTCTCTGCCTCAGACTCCCAAGTAGCTGGGTCTACAGGCGCCTGCCACAATGCTTGGTTATTTTTTAGAGACACAGTCTTGCTCTTGCTCTGGCTGGTCTCAAACTCCTGAGCTCTGGCAATCCACTTGCCTCAGCCTCCCAGAGTGGTAGGATTATAAGCATGAGCCACCGTGCTCAGCCCCTTTGCATCTTTTAAACCCTTTTTTTTCTGAGTCTCATCTCTGCCTCACAATAATATTCATTGTTACCTAACCTCCATGGTCAACCTCCTTCAATAGGTAATCTATTTCCTGTCCCTTCAATAAGAAAATAAGACTAGCCATTTTCACTTTTTCAATTTTCCCTCGTGAACTCTCAAATCTCCCACTACTCTATAGAAATCGTCTCAGTAAAGTTGCTAATGACTTCCCAGATGTGTGCGTGTGTGCGTGCACGTGTATACACGCACACATCTGTGTAAGAACACACCCACACGTGCAAATTCATTCTGTTTAACCTTCCTGACAGTTACCATTTTCCTTCTTTTAAAATCTTCAACATCATTGTGCTACTATTTCTTTTGTTTCTTTTATGGGTTTTACTTCTTCCTGATCCTTAAAAATATTCATGTCTACAAAGTTTGATTTCTTCTCTAGAAACTTTCTCAGGCTGACATAAGTCATTTCCATTGCTTAAATTGTCACCCATATAGGGTGGCGCCTGTGGCTCAGTGAGTAGGGTGCTGGCCCCATATACCAAAGGCTGGCGGGTTCAAACCCAGCCCCGGCTGAACTGTAACCAAAAAATAGCCGGGCGTTGTGGCGGGTGCCTGTAGTCCCAGCTGCTTGGGAAACTGAGGCAGGAGAATCGCTGAAGCCCAAGAGCTAGAGGTTGCTGTGAGTCCTGTCACATCATGGCACTCTACTGAAGGCGGTAAAGTGAGACTGTGTCTTTACAAAAAAAAAAAAAAAATTATCGCCCATATAACAATAAAAACATCTTTTATCGGGTGGCGCCTGTGGCTCAGTGGGTAGGGCGCCAGCCCCATGTACTGAGGGTGGCGGGTTCAAGCCCAGCCCCGACCAAACTGCAACAAGAACAACAACAACAAAAATAGCTGGGTGTTGTGGCGGGCGCCTGTAGTCCCAGCTACTTAGGAGGCTGAGGCAAGAGAATCGCCTAAGCTCAGGAGTTGGAGGTTGCTGTGAGCTGTGTGACGCCATAGCACTCTGCTGAGGGTGATAAAGTGAGACTCTATCTCTATGAGAGAAAAAAAAAAATCCTTTATCCTCATGCTCAACTTTTCCTCAGGTATTGTCCCTACATTTAAACTGTATAAAACATCAGACACCTCTATCTTGCTATTTCATACATCTCAAACCCAACATGTCCAAAATTAAATCTATTGCCTTCAGTGGCTCATAGGCTCTTTTTGATAACTTGATACCTCGTTGAAAACCTCAGACTTCCCTTTGCCAGAATCTTGAACATATGGAAGTTAAAGTTACCCTAGAATTCATTTAGTTTATCCATGCATCTTGCCATCAAATATTCAATGAATTCCTACCTTTTTTTGGCTGGGGAATACAGTGCCAACCAAAAAAAAAAAAAAATCACAGCTTGTACACTCCAGTGGAAACAAACATGTCATCTGGCCTAGACACAAGTGTGCCTTGACCAGAAAGAGCAAGAGGAAGAAAGTGAAAAGCTAACACTAGACAGGGGGCCTAGTGGTCAGATCATGGAGCACCTGAAGACTATGTAAGGGCTTTTGGCTCTTACTCTGAGATGGGCGCCCACAAAATAGTTCGGAGTAAAGAAATGACATAGTGTGTTTTATGTTTAAAAGAATTCCTCTGGCTTTTTTGTTGAGAATTCACTGTGTATGGGGGGTGGGAGTTAAGTCAGAAGCAGGGAAACCAGTTCCATTCAAATAATCCTGACAGTTTATAATGATTTAATCCAAGGTGTCAGAGGTAAAGTGTTAAGAAGTGATTGAATTTTGGATATATTTTGAAAGCAGAGTTGCTAGACTTTCACTTTCGTTAGAAAATAGATTAGGGGCTCAGCGCCTGCAGCACAGTGGTTATGGTGCCAGCCACATATACCAAGGGTGGTGGGTTCGAACTGGCCTGGGCCAACTAAATAACTGCAACAAAAAAATAGCTGGGCGTTGTGGTGGGTGCCTGTAGTCCCTGCTACTTGGGAGGCTGAGGGAAGAGAATCATTTAAGCCTAAGACTTTGAGGTTGCTATGAGCTATGACGCCACGACACTCAACTGAGGCCGACATAGTGAGACTCTGTCTCAAAAAAAAAAAAAAGAAAAGAAAGAAAAAAAATAGATTAGGGTAAGGGACATATGGTTTGGAGATTTTAAAATTGAGATGCCTGTTAGTCATCCACATAAAAATGTTAGTTGGGTAGTAGGCTGAGTATGCTGTTTACAGAATAGACCTGGGGCTAAAGATCCTAATTTTGGAGCCGCCAGCAAATGGATAATATATAAAGCCATGGAGAGTGGATGTGACCACCAAAGAGGAAGGGTAGGTAGTGAAGAGAACTGGAGGTGAACCTAGAGGACTTGAATGTTTTGTGGTTAGTAGAAGAACCAGTAAAGGAGATACAACAGCTAATGGGATAGAAGGAGAAGTAAGAGATGTCCCAGAAGTCAGAGTAGAGAGGTGTTAAGACAGCAAAAGTGATTGTGTCAATGCTACTCCTAGGTTAACATGAGGATGGAGAGCTGACAAGATTTAGCAACATGGAGCTGGCTATCGGGAAGCAGAGGGACTGCAGTGTCCAAAGCTGCCTTGCACCGCTCCACTGCTTCTCTCCACGTACCCTGGTGCCACTGCTCTCCTTCCTCAGGCTGCTGCTTTTCCCTGGGTCTATGGAAGTGATGGAAGGACCTCTCAACCTGGCTCATCAACAGAGCAGACGGCAGAGCGTTAGCTATAGGAAAATACGAAGGGGCTATTTCTTGTCACAAAAAGGCTGCAGCTTATTTTTCCGAAGCCATGACACTGACACAGGTTAAGCAGGCTCAGTTATCACTGGAATTGCAAAGGGACAGCCACATGAAACAGCTTCTCCTCATTCAGGAGTGATGGAAAAAAAGGGTGAGGAAAGGTTGAAAGCTCAGCAGAACGCAGACAAGGATGTATCTACTCATCATCGGGCAGCTCATAAACCCTCTGCTGAGGACACAAGGGCCAGAGTCTCCTTCTTCCTCAGAAGTACAGCCCTTCCACAGAGACACCTGCCTGAAATTCACGGGATCTTCGACAGGAATCCAGATACACTGCTTTTTTTTTTTTTTTGGTTTTTGGCCGGGGCTGGGTTTGAACCCGCCACCTCTGGCATATGGGACCGGCGCCCTATTCCTTGAGCCACAGGCGCCGCCCTACACTGCTGTTTTTACTTGAAAAAAGAATCAGTCAACAGAGCCATGTATGAACATCTGGAAGTTAAAGTTACCCTAGAATTCATTTAGTTTATCCATGCATCTTAAACATTCAATGAATTCCTACCTTTTTTTGTTTGTTAACCCGGCACAATGGCTCACATCTATAATCCTAGCACTCTGGGAAGCCGAGTTCATGGGCTCAAATCCCCAAATCCCCAAAAGATGATAAAATAATTATAGAGAAGCAGGCAAGCAAAATCGCAGATTTAAAGAGACACGTGGAATTCCTTGTGGCTAAGAACGAAAGGCTAGGGAAAGAAAATAAACAATTAAGGGCTGAAAAGACCAGACTTCCAAAAGGTCTGAAAGAAAAGGAGTTGGAAGTAGATGCTGATTTTGTAGAAAAGTCAGAGTTATGGAGGTTGCCACCACCTTCAGAAACTGCTACAGCCTCTTCAACTTGGCAGAAGTTTACAGCAAATACCAGGAAAGCCAAGGACACTCTAATAACAAATATTCCTCCCTTGGATTTTCCATCTCTAGAACTTCCCCTTATGGATCTCTCTGACGATGTTTTGGAAGGACTTATGAATAATTAAAATGTAAGGTCACCTTTGTTAAGGTCACAGAAGAGGAAAATGTAAGGCCACAGATGAGTGAGAAGAAGAAATAATACAATGATACAGTTAATCCAGCAAAAAAAAAAAAAAAGTGGGGGGGAACCACATATAACAGTAATCCCAGAAATGCTTCATCATCTAGCATTCCATGGAAGAGGCATTGCCAGGACTTGGTAACAGCCACTGTGAAATATGTCGCATATCTGAGTCACTGACTTGAGCTAATAATTCTGACTCAGCTGATACTGAACTCTTGGAGGTTCACTTTCTCCTGATAAAAACCAAATGGCTACCTGGAATTATTTTTTCAAGCAACAATTATTTTTCTTATCTTCAGGGCTAAAATACGTAAAAGTATGCTATGTGTAATTAATCTATAATGCCATAAATGATAATGCAAAACCTACATAGTATGGTGGCCTGATGGGCTGCCTTGTATTTGAAACATGCTTTTTATTATGCATTGACTGTATGCATTTTGTCATGCACATTTTGTTTGCTTAAATAAGGTGTGTAACATACACACTTTTCTAGATGAAACTACATGTGCCGCACTTTGCACTACTCATAACATAACCTCAAGATTATCAGGAGAAATATTTAAATTTCCAATTTATGAAGAATCAAATTAGTTATGCTTTTTAAAACAAATTACCAGTTTACATAATTAATCAGTGTGCATTTTAAGTTCTCATTTGTTTACTGTGTAATGCATCATTTGAAAATAGCAAGGAAATGTCCTTTGTTTTTAATGGTGCATGAGTAGAGAAAAAAAGACTGACGTGGGTTCAGCAGCGCACTGGAAGAAATGAAGTGGAGATAATGGGCAGAGACAATTCCATTGTCTCTGGAGTTTTAAGGGGAGTAAAGCTGAGATTAGAGTGGTCAAGAAAGTCTCTTCTTAAGATGAGAGACTTATAGCAACTGCTTATGCTAATGGGAATAATCTAGTAGAGAGGAAAAAACTACAAATGCAGGAGAAAGAAGGGAAAATTGAAGCGACTGGTTTCCTTGTATAAGTGATTTACATGAGAACTAATGCACAAGAATGAATAAACCTTCAAAATTCTTTTGAAGTATAAACCCAAAATTCTTTTCACTGATCTCCTTTTTACCCTTTGGTTTTTAAATATGAAGAATACTGTGAGAATGAGGAGTTGATTTTGTAGGTTTATGTTCAAGATATCTATTTGAATCTACATGGAGATAATTTGCCAGTCTCAATCACCATCTAGCCAAACCTAACGAATTTATAACCTACTTATTTCCCTGCCCTTTATCTCCTCCGCTAGACCTTAACTTCCTTACTAATCTCCTTGTAACAGTTTGCTTTGGTCAATTTTTAAAACATAAATCTGCTGATGTTGTTCCTCCTTAGAAACTTCTCAAGGACAGCCTATCACCCTTCTAGGTTTCGACTCATCAGAAAGGATACACAGGAAGCTTCCTGTTTGGTTCTAATCTCCCTATTTCTTTTTGTTTCCTGCAGAGGTCTTTTCCCTCATCAAATCTCAATATTTAGAATGACCTCTTTAACCAAGCCTTCTTTACATTCTGATGTATTACTTTTCCCATTAAGTTTTCTGTCACATAATTCAGCTGCCAATTTTTCATTGTTTTCACATCACCCTGTTACTTCTATTTTAGAATTTACATCATGTTAAATAATTCTTGTTTCCATGCCTCATTTCTAGACTAGCAAAAATAGGAAATAATAAAAGCGTTTCTATTATTTATCTTTATAGCCATAAGCATAGTATACATTAGAGCAGATGCTTTAACAAATGTTTGTTAAGCTGGGCGCAGTGGCTCACACATATAATCCTAGCACTCTGGGAAGCCAAGCTCATGGGCTCAAGACCAGACTGAGCAAGAGCTATTTCTCTAAAAATAGCCGGATGTTGCGGCAGGCACCTGTAGTCCCAGCTCCTTGGGAGGCTGAAGCAAGAGAATCGCTTAAGGCCAAGAGTTTCAGTTGATGTGAACTGCGATGCAATGGCACTCTACCGAGGGTGACAAAGTGAGACTATTTAAAAATCAAAAAAAACAAATGTTTGTTAAATACATTAATCAGTATTTTCCCATTTCATATGTAAATTAATGTAATATACAGATAAATAACTAGGCATTTACTTATTTAATATTACAACTTGTTTTTGATAAAAAAGAAATGAAAACAAAAAGATCACCTGGCTTTCTATATTCAAAAGATATAAATTGCACACGAACTTTATAAACACCCTGCACATAAATGCAGCCTGCTAAATATAGTCCAGAAATACACTTCAATAACTTCAATAATTTTTATAAGTAGTTATCTTTTAAAAAGGTAACATTGAAACAATTTCTTTCTTTCTTTTTTTTTTTTTGTAGAGACAGAGTCTCACTGTACCGCCCTCGGGTGGAGTGCTGTGGCGTCACACAGCTCACAGCAACCTCCGACTGCTGGGCTTACGCGAGTCTCTTGCTTCAGTCTCCCGAGCAGCTGGGACTACAGGCGCGCGCCACAACGCCCGGCTATTTTTCTGTTGCAGTTTGGCCGGGGCTGGGTCCGAACCCGCCACCCTTGGCATATGGGGCCGGTGCCCTACTCACTGAGCCACAGGCGCCGCCCCACTGAAACAATTTCAATCAAATCTTTGGGCTTAAAAATTTATCAGCTAGAAAAGGTTTTGTAACTGCTTTCAACAACTTGAGATAGAAAATGTAGTTAGTTCTTTGTTAACTCCACTTTCACCTTACTACATATATTCACATGTTCCCTCTCACCTCTCCCCATCCCACCATGTTGTGTACCTGAGCCTATCAATATTCATCATTTACAGTATGGATAAGTGAACACTTTTTACAGTTAAGAGTGTTACACTGGTATGAAGTATAATAACATGTAGTATATTGTGATTGTATTTCCTTGCTTTCTCTTTAGGTAATACATTTTTTAAAAATCTGCTTAATTTTCTACATACTCATCATTTATTCACATCTAAACTCTCAGCTATATATATGTGTATATATATATATATAAAAACCTTTCATTCTATTCATAATGATTTTTTGTTTTTAAAAAAAATTTTCTTCTCTTTAAAAGGAGAAATAATAAAAGTGTTCCTATTAAGTTGTTTTCATTAGTTTTCGGTTTATTATAGTACTTTGGTTACTTTTTCTGATGTCTGGTAATTTCTGGATGTCTGTTTATATTTCAGAATGGAAGACCAAAAAGTTATTTGAAAGCCCTTGGTAAAAGACGGAACTCATTGATTGCAGGCTATACTGTAGATTGACTGGAAATTTCCAATAGTGAAAACTTGGTTGTCTACATTGTGAAAGCGAAATGGGGGTAAAAGGGCTTGACAGGAGATCCCTGACATTATGCATATATTAACTTATATCCCTGACATTATGCATATATTAACTTATATCCCTGACAGTATGCATATATTAATTTATTCCCCTTACTTCTGAGCACTTAATTCTTCCTTCAACTGTGCCTGGTATGTTCAACAAGAGGGCTCACCCCCATACTCTAGCTGGAGAGTGAGCCTTGTCTTTGGTAGAGTAGCAAGATGTAGTCGCCCAGCTTCACAGAGTGAAGGAGTGTATCTGTGTCTTAAACATACTTTTAACATTTTTTGGCTCCCTCCTCCATTAACACCCAATTGTGAAGACACGTAGAGGCACCACCTCCTGAGCTTTTGAGACTTTGCTATAAAATGGTTGGTTCTCTCCTGTCCCCACTACCAACTTTGAATTAGTTTTCTCTTGCACACTTCAAAAAATTTAATTACTGTGTTCTCTCTCATTTCTATTTTTTATGTATGTTTCTTCACTGTCACTTTGGTAAAATTTAAGAAGACAAAGAAGATGAGTATGTTTAATTCACCATCTTTACTAAGAAATTTCTTTCTTTTTTTTTTTTTTTTTTTTTTAGACACAGCCTCTAGCTGTCGCCCTGGGTCTCTAACTCCTAGGCTCAAGTGATTCTCCTGCCTCGGTCTCCCAAGTAGCTGGGACTACAGGCGCCCACCACAACACTGGCTATTTTTTGTTGCAGCCATCATTGTTGTTTGGCGGGCCCAGGCTGCATTTGAACCCACCAACTCAGGTGTATGTGGCTGGCGCCTTAGCCACTTGAGCCACAGGCGCCAAGCCTACCAAGAAGTTTCTTAATACATGAAACATTCAAGTACTGCTTTATTTTTATATTGTAGGCAAAGCCTCTCAGGGACCTCACTATTCTTTGGTTGCAAAGTGGCATATGCCTTTCTTGATTTAGGAATGGAGCTATAATTCTGGGATCTCCCTTCTCCTTACGTCCTCTATCTTTTCTTCCTCATTTATCACTTGGTTTTGGCTAGTTTCCTTAGAAAGTACATAAGAGATAATATTTATTTTAGTGCTTTGTATCTGAAAAGTGTTTACCTTCACACTTAATTCATATTTTGGTTAGTGCTAGGATTCTAGGTTAAAGTCATTTTCAGAATTTTGAAGGCCCTGCGCTGTATTATACATTGTAACTTCTAGATTCCATTGTGGATAAGGATACATGTATGACTGATGAGACTACCTGAAACCTGATTTTTACCTTCCTCTAATAAATTTAAGATTCTTTTCTGCTCTTACTATTCTAAAATTTCACAAGAATGTGTCTGACTGTGCCATTTTTATTCACGTATTCACCTAGCAGTTTCTTTTAATAGAGGAAACTCATGTCCTTCAGTACTCGTGAAACTTTAAAAATCACTTAAAAAAATTTGGTTCTTTGGCTTGGCACCTGTAGCTCAGTAGCTAGGGCACCAGCCACATACACCCGATCTGGAGGGTTAAAACACGGCTCAGGCCTGGCAAACAACAATGACAACTACAACAAAAAATAGCCAGGTGTTGTGGCAGGTACCTGTAGTCCTAGCTACTTGGGAGGTTGAGGCAAGAGAATTGTTTAAACTCAAGAGTTTGAGGTGGGTCTGAGTTGTGACGCCATGGTACTCTAACTGAGGGCGACATAAGTAAGAAAGACACTGTCTCCAAACACAAAAAAAAAAAAAAAATTCTGTTTTTCATTTTTCTTTCTTAAACTCTATATTTTCAGACACAAGACTGACTTTTTGAATTATCTTTTCATTGCTTATTTCATCTTTTTTATTTTGTTCTATATTCTGGGAGCTTTCATGATTTTTATCTGTTATTATTTAACTGAGTTAATTTATTTATGCCACCATATTTTTAATTTCTAAGAGCAATTTTTATAACTACCTGTTCTTATTTTAAGGCTGTAATATCTGTTACCTAAGCATACTAATATACATGTTTTTAAGCAATAGGGTGGAACTTATTGATGGAAAGATTGATAGAAAAACTGACAAACAAAAAAGAGGAGGAACAGAACCTCTGGCAGTAGAGGTGGTATTAATAAGTTTTTATAAAGTTTTCTTCTCCTTGCATAGTCTATTTCCTCTAAGTTCCTTTTTGCTTTGGTTTTTGTACTTGGGTGACTATCCTTCACAGGAGCTTTCTTCCAGTGACTAGGGGCCCTTGATTATCTATTTTTATTTAAAAATAAAGAACTAAATTGCTGATTGGAAGCTCTGAGCTTCACTGATGATTGGCTATGCTATTCCATTTGAGTACCACCAGGGGTCAGTATTTTTAGGTATTTTCTACTGAGCTGGTTATGTTCCCAAGAAAATCTTCCAGTCTTCTACCTCCCAGAGGGCCCAACTGCTAACATTTGGGGGCTAAGAGTGGGAAAGAGGCTAGGGAGTCTGAGTGCTTAATTCACAGATTTTTACTTAATCTTTGTTTTTAGTACTTCTCCCTCAAATGTGCCTGATGTCCCGTCCCTTCAGCCTATTCCCAATTCAGAATCTTTCTAATTCATCTTCTCCAAATAATAAATTGCTGGTTCTTAGGGAAGCAAGGAAACTGCCTATCTGCAGTGGGGAAGGGAAATATAGATGGTTAAAACAGATTTTCGACCAGTCTTCCTATATTGTACCTCGCCTTAAGAAGTACATGCTGCTGCTAATTTGAGTCTTTCTAAGGTTCTTAAGGAGAAAGTGGATAGCTTCTCTCCTTGCTCTAATGTCAGGGTTTAGCTTTTTTTTTTTTTTTTGAGACAGAGCCTCACTTTGTTACCCTTGGTTGAGGGCCGTGGCATCACAACTCACAGCAACCTCAAATTCTTGGGCTTAAGTGATTCTCTTCCCTCAGACTCCCAAGTAGTTGGGTCTACAGGTGCCTGCCACAATGACTGGCTATTTTTTGTGTAATAGTCATTGTTGTTTAGTAGGCCCAGGCTGGGTTGGAATCCGCCAGCCCCAGTGTATGTGACCGACACTCTAACCACTGAGCTACAGGTGCTGAGTTAGGTTTTAGTTTTCTGAGGCTTGCTAAGCCATTCATGTTTTTGGATTCCAAACTTTTGCTGTTTGTTTCTTCTGATCATTGTCCTTGGGAATTATACATTTAAAAAATCCTCTTAAGTAATTTTAGTAAGATTTAGGGATGGAGGAAAGATAAAAGAATATTTTTGACATTCGCTATGTTTTTGTTAGTTGATTTTGAGCAATCCTTAACTCCTCTCAACCTCACTATCTCATAAAATTGGATAAAATTTGTCTACTTTGCAAAGATGTCAGGAAACTTAAAAATGAAATAATACTAGGACCAGCAATACAAAATATTACCAAAGTACAGAATCATTTTATACTGATGCAGCATGTCCAATTTTGGTGCCATTATTTTTAGACATACTGATTTAAAAAACCAGCCTTTTCCTACACTACATATTAGTAGAATTTTAAGAAATTTAAACATATCTTACCAAAAGGGTCCACAGGTAATTGGCTCTAAATAAATGTGCTGCATAAACAATCTTCTATCTTTCATTGTACCTGAAGAAAATTATTTTATATTATATATTAATAAAAATCTAATGTTATTTTCTGTTTATTACATGTTACTGTAAATATTTACACAAAAATTTGAGTGACAGACTTTAAAATTTTCAATGCATATAAAGGATGCTCAGTAAATGATTCATAAATTGAAAACGGTTATACCAAATAACTCACAGTACAAACATACAAAAGAATTCAGTATAAATTTAATTGATGTTAAAAATCATAATTCAAAGGTTTTAGCTAATTGTCAATCAAATTAAAAACGTCTTATGAAGGTTTAGAAGCTAATCTTTACATATTACTCATTTTCAGTAAATAATTTATACCTATTAAATCTCAATAAATCCATTAGTAGGGAACTGGTTGAATTAAACTAGGATGCTTTGACAGAGCAACAAAATCAACTATGTAACCATAAAAAAAGAATGAGGATGGGCGGCACCTGTGGCTCAAAGGGGGTAGGGCGTCAGCCCCATATGCCAGAGATGGCGGGTTCAAACCCAGCCCTGGCCAAACACTGCAAAAAAAAAAAAAAAAAGAAGAGAGAATGAGGATGATCTCTGCACACTCATTAAGTAAATTCTTAAGTAAATAACAAGCAGCAAATACAGTGAAAATGGCATCTATACCATTATCTTTATAGTAAGAAAGGTAATACATATACATATATTTGCTTATTTTTATAAGAAGAAATCCTGAAACAATAAACCAAAAACTATAAACCATTACCTAGAGTTGTCAAGAGTGAGCAAGTGTTAGGAAAGGTAGTAAATAGTCTGGAGGAGATAGGAACAGAATCAAAACCTCTCTATAGTTTTGACAAATGAACTATTTTACTTATTTAAATCTAAACTTAAATAAGAAAAAGCAAATCCTAATATCAGAAACAGATGGAAATAAATGAATCTAATTGTCAAAAATGAATAAAATGAGAATTAAGGAAAACAAGTGACAATATTTGTTGCCGGTGGTAAAATTCAAGCTTTTAAATGAAAATTAGAAATTTGGGAAGTTTATATCTGGCTTGACAACTTTCTAATACTTAAACTTTCCAGATTAGATCAGTAATGACATGAAGAAAAATGACTATTAATACTGTATAAGATTATCGACTTTCGGTAGACATAACTGCATAACTCAGTGAATTAACATTTTCCAAGTGACCAACATATATTAAAATATTAAACTATCAATTTTAATTTCCAATATGGTAAACATCAATAGCTATAATCCACATAAACAAATGGTCTTTCGGACCCTGAATTTTAAGAGCATAAAGAAGTCATGAGAAAAATGTTGGAAAACCACTAATATAAGATACAGCAAATAATTTCAGCATCACAAAAATAATACTAGCAGCTATAAAACACCTAGCACACAAATCTTGATTTTTTAAATAAGTACTCAAAGATTAACCAATGTATAGTCAAAATAAAAACAAAAACACCCAAAACCCTTGAAGATGTTTCTACTTTCTTTTTTTTTAAGATACAATAAAAGGTTTTTTTATTCAAAGGTATAACTGGATAAGTAGATTTGTTTACAACCATTCTTGTGAAATACTTTTTAAAAAAATACGACCAACTTCTTTGCAAATAGCATACACATACCTCAACTATGCTGACTTAATTTTTGGTGGATAATGTACATGATTAGGCAGAAATAGGCAAGCTCACACTGGTAGATTAACTATCCAATAATCAATCAAAACTCCGTTTGTGGCCCCCCGCTACTTGATCAATTTCTGTTCCCACTTTGTCTTCTACCATCTTGTTGACTTCCTGAGCAACTCCCCTGTGACACTGTCTACCAGACCGGTCACCAGATTGACTACCTGATTGACCTGACCTGGCTGACCGGCCACTCCTCTGTCTGGAATTAGAAGATGTGTTTCCATCATAATATTCAATTTCAGGTAGTTTGGCTGGCACTGAGAGTACCCAGTCTGAATCATACCATTCTGCCTGTAACCTTTCTGACTCAGCTGTGGGAACATCAAAGCAAATACCCATATTTCCTTTTAGAAGGTACATTCTGGTAATCTGGGACACAGCATTACTACTCAGCTTTCTGTTAAGGTCTTTCCAAGCACAGCTGACATCCTGTATTTCCTCTAGGCTTTCCAAAGTTATGGTCACAAACCCCTTATCAGAGGTGATTAAAGATCGTGGTTCAAAGTCTGATGCACCAGAAATGTGGGCTAATGCTGCAGCTAATGCATCCACTGCCCCCTTCTCTTCTATCAGTCTCTGAGCTGATGGTTGGAAAAAATCAATAGCAGCATAAGAAACCGAAGCCAGAGACCTGATGGTATCCATGCTTTTAGACTTAACTAAATCCATTGTAGAAGGAATACCTACACGTTTAAAAGTAATTCCTGCTTTTTGTTCCACATATCTTGGTTGACCTCTTTTTCTTGGTTGATAAAAACATACAAATCCCTGTCTGGCCAGCTCTACCCGTGCATCCAAAGTGGTGGATAAAGGACTCAACATCCTGAGAACTTTGAATCACCAGGTCAACCTCAGGAATGTCCAAACCACAGGCAGCCACACTGGTTGCCACCAAAACTTTAAAACTACTTTCTCTGAAGCCTTTCAGCGTAATTTCTCTTTGTGATTGTGCAATGTCTCCATATAAACACTGGGCATTCTGTTTTATGTGTGGATTCATGGCCATTTCAGTTATATTCTTCGTAGTCTCACAGAAAATAATAGCCCTCCCTTCAGAACCACTTTAGACTTGAAGGACATCTCCAATAAATGCTGGCCTCTGAGACCAATGACACTTGGATGGCCAAATTTTCCACAGTAGTTGTAGCGTTTTGAGTTATTTTTCCAACAAGGTCAACTGGTTCATATCTTGATTTCATGTATTTTTTTTTGCAACTTTGTATATCTACTGTGGGCAAGTTGCAGAAAAAAGTAAAGTCTGAGGATTGTCTTCAGAATCAGTTTTGTAGGAATCATGAATAATATCTTCAACTTGCTCAGCAAAACCTAAATCTACATTTGATCCACTTCATCAAGAACAAGATGGTGCAGTTTAGAAAGATCCAATCAGCCGCTCTGCAAATGGTCTTTGATATGACCTGGGGTCTCACCCAAGATGTCAACACCATTTCGAATGTGATTAATTTGGCTTTGATATGATGTTCCACCATAAAAACATGCCACACTGAGCTTCCTAGTTATATCTTTGTAGTCTTTGGCTACTTGCTTTGCCAGTTCCCTTGTTGGAGCCAAAACAAGTACCTTTGGTGAGCGGCTTTTTTAAATTATTAATTTCTTTGGAGTCTGTCAATCAAGGGGATGGCAAAAGAGAATGTCTTTCCTATTCCTGTCCGTGCTTGAGCTATTAAATCTTTTCCTTTATATACAGGACCAAAGATCTTAACTTGAATAGGAAAGAGATGTTACCCCTCGACCTTTCAGAAGCTTTATAGTTTCTTCAGAAATAGGAAAATTTGAGAAGCCTCCTTCTTTCTGTTCAGTGTCTCCTCCAGTTTATTGTCATTTGATTTATGAGTGGAACTATCTAAGGATGATACTCGTTTTGATTTTTTTCATATTCATCAATATCTCCATTTGGTAGATTTTTTCTTCTTGACATATGAGATTTAGAGAATTCATCTGAAAGTCTATAAAATCCTTCTTCAGCGTCTCCATTTAGCTTCTCTTTCATTTTAGCGTTTTTGGGCTTGGGTGCATCCAAGTCATTCACAACACCATTTTCTCTTGTTTCTGATTTCTCATCTGAGTCATAATGGTGCCTTGATTTCCTTCTATCACTCTTTTGCCTCTCCTTCCCCTGACTCTCAGACTCCTCCAAGGGTGCTTCCAGCTCCATAATGTCCCCCCCAGAGGAGTTTCCCTGTCATTACTGACCACCACCGCTGCCACCTCCCTCCAGGCACAGTGGCCACAACCACCTACGGGCAGCGACGGCATGAAAGGAAGTGGGGGCAGGGCAGCCGCCTGGCCAGGGCCGTGCCAAGATATTTCTACTTTCAAATTGGAGATGATTTAAACATCAAGAAGAATGTTTTCTTTTTGTAAAGAAGTATATTATTTATAATGTTTTACCTATAAACTTTATACATATATTATAAAAATCCAAGAAATCAATTTTACTTAACAAATTATTCACTACCATTAACAGTAACTATTATACTAAATTGCTCCCTACTGTGAAAAACTATACTTAGAGAGGGAAAATTTTTTCCTTTTCCTTTTGAGGTAAAGCTATAGTTAAATCTCTAGTTGTTAAGAGAAAGCTCTTCTTTGTTGCAGATTAACAGCTAATAAATGGAAAAGGAATAACAATTTGAAAATCAGTTTTTCAACCTCCAAGTAAATAATTGATTCAGGCAAATATTTGTGACTTAAAGATTGCTGAATAATCTGGATATTCTCAAAGTACCAGAGTATCATCCCATAGATTAGTTGCTAATTGCAAATAGGACAATATACCATTTCAATGAAGTGATCTTGCAGTCAGCATCTTAACCAAGTCATCGCATCATTTGACATTTATGCTCCTGATATGATGACCATAAACATACACATACACAACTCTTCCATAAGGCATTCTTGCCAAAAATGCATAGCCTAATCCAATTCATGTGTTCTATCCAAATACAGAATAGAGCAAATTAAATGATAGCACATGGAGACAAATTCAAAACGTAGGACAGTCCACAAAATAACTGGGTTGGTACTTTGAAGTGTCAGTGTCACAGAAAATGAAATAAAAATCTTAAAAAAAAAGGCAAGAGGGGACTATGATAGATTAAACTGCATCAGACATTAGGAAATTTTCTTTGGTGATAATGCTCTGTGTTATACCTTTATTAAGTTGTCATTATGTCTGAAACTAACATTCAAAGGGTCCAAAAAAAATACACATATGCCTACACACACATCCACACACATAAACACATTTATATAGATATATTACCATGTGTACATAAGTCTAAATCTTAGATAAGAATCAGGAAAATAATAACAACTACTAAATAGAGATGGGGAATATGTAGACATTCATTATACCCTCTCAACTTTTCTGTGAAAACGTTCATAATAAAAAGAAGGTGTGAAAAATGGGAAACCAAAGCAGCCTGCCAGCATACTACTCCCAAGGAAAGAAGTGAAAGGCGCAAGCAGCTGCTTACATACAGATTACTCTTCTCTGAAGAGGCATTGTGAAATCACAGAGAAACAACATGGGATACTTACTGTGGATAAAAAAAAGCAATGGGGTGATAGATGCAATGAGATCAGAGAAAGCAAGAAGAACATTAGGACCAGAGAGAGTTGGAGCCTAGCACTTGCCCTGCTGGCACAGTGAAAACTGAACTGTAAGACAGTACCCACCACCCCCATAGCCCTTTGCTGGGTTGGACTGCAAAGGCACTGCACTAGATAAGTGTGGTGGGGACCAGACAGCAGCTAAAGCCATCCTGAGGTCTCCTAGCACTGTGCCAGGTCTGTACCAATCTGGGGAGGAGGCGGACTGTCTTGTAGCTTCCTTGAGCTGTACTCTGACTTGAAGCCAAGTACTTCTCTCCTATCCTATAGCACAAACAGACTCTGAACACAGTAATTGACTGGGGCGTAGTAGCCTCTGACCTGAGGGGCTTTGGACTGTTTCAGCAGGCCCAGGGTGGGGCATGGAAAACTGCAGTCTCTCCCTAGGCTGCTGGAACCTGCCTCTACCTGCCTGAATTGGCATCTGTAGGACCCCTGACCCTGTTGAACAGCCTGCCCTTACTCAGCCCCAAGTGCCTCCTGCCTGCTTGGTCCTGATCCTGCCCTCCAGGTGGGATCACCCCTGCCATCTGCAAAGCCCAGCTTTTGACTCAGAGATACTGCTCAGCAGCTCTGCTTCTGGATTCCCCCCGGTTCTGATGCTCTCATGCTAGCGTCATTACGATGGATATAATAGAACTTAAAGAAATGCCTAGTCATTCAGGGATTTTCAAAACATAGTAAAAAGTTTCAGCAACAGATTAAACCAAGAAGGAAGAATCTCGGAGCTTGAAGAAAAGGCTCTTGAGCTAACCCAATCATTTAAAGAGGCAGGGAAGAGAACAATAAAGGCAGAACAACCACTTAGAAAAGATGGAACTATTTGAAGTAAACAAACATACAAATTATAGGCAACCCTCAGGGAGAAGAAAGCACTAAAAGCACGGAAAATCTGAGGGAATTACTAAGAAAGACACCTAGTGTCACAAGAGAGCCAAATACGAGATGGTCATGCAACATCAGGAAGATTCATAGCAAACAAAACATCTCTAAGACACATAGTAATCAACATGGCCAAAGTCAAGAAAAAAACTCTACAAGCAACAACTGACCTGTAAGGAAACCCATTAAAATAACTGCAAACTTCTCAACAGAAAACTTACAAACCAGAAGGGAGTGGGATGCCGTCATCATCTTCTACACAGAACTACCAGCCTAGGATTTTTGTATCCTGCTAAATTAAGTTTCACGACAGTGCAGGCGACAGACCCAGCAGCATGGAAGAAACAGCATTATTCAGAAACCAGCAAGAATTTGGCATTTCTACTACTCTATTCTGTTCCTCCAGAATATTTATTTCATTTTTGTTACTTCTCTTTATTTCCAGTACATTATGGTACCTGACGCAGATCTGGACCCTCATCATGTCTCCAAAAATGATGCTTCAGAAAATGCTGCTGGAGTTGTCAAAAAGAACAAAGGGGAATGGGGGACGACGGCTGATTGGAGCCAATTCTCAATAGAAGCCCCAGTCTGGAGGGAGAGATAACGACCAGAAAGAACTCACCAAAGCTGCAGGAGGGGAGCCGAGCTGAGAGATGAGATAGATAATTGCTTGTCTTCCCTGCTGAGGCAAGCTTCTACTCCAAACAAACAATTTTCAGAGGTGGAGACAAGATGGCTGACCGAAGCCAGCTTTCCACAGAGGCTCCCGTCCAGAAGGAGAGTTAAAGGACAGAAATTTAGCAAGTAACCTGGTGGATTAGAGCTGCACCAAGAGACAAGGTTGAAGAACGCACATCAACCCCTCTGAGACGAGCTGCGAACCCAAGGATACAAACAAAAGGTACAAAATCCATCACCACGTGGACAGGAGTTCCCTCCCCCATGAGAACGGCTTGGAGTGCCCCACAAACAAACGAGCAAAGTTCAAAGCTCCTCCCACCACACTCCAAAGGACAGACCCTCTAAAAACTGGACCTACCTCCCCTACTAGGGTGCCATGGCATTCTCCTGCCAGGCATAAAACTGTATATAGTCTCTACCTGCAATTCTGAGCCCCCAACACACCCCTCCACTCTCACTCTGAGGTCTGCAGGCCTGTCCCCCAGGAGCCAGATTCTTGCGTGATTTCTTGAAGGGTGTGGACAGGGCCTGGACTGCAGCTGGTCAGTGCTGATTCTGAGGCACGGGAGTGAGGAGAGGACAGTCGTCTGTGTGGGAACCACGCTGGAGCGGCAGTGCCCCGAGGCGCAGAGCAGTAGCTGTTTTTGGCAACAGTAGGGCTCACCCCCCGAATATTCTGAAGCCTCACTCCATCTCCCTGGACAACCAGAGGAGGCTGGGTATCTTCTCAGATGGCAACCACCACTGAACAGATCTGGGACTGAAACACAGGCCCCGTGAGTAAAGGGTTTGTCTGAGGCGGTACTGGCCTGGATGGAACGCGGGGACTAGAAAACACATGTGTAGAGCCGGGAAAACTGCCAGGGTGAGGCTGACCCAGAGGACCGCTTTAATGAGCCTAAGATGCACCTGGCCCTCAAGGGATCATCAGCCTATAGACAAAGGAAGGCAGCAGGCTAGACCTGACAGATAAGCGTGATGTAAATACAAACCTGCAGGAGTAAAGACAGGGCCTGAGGCACAGGTTCTGGGAACTCAAAACAGCTTCTCTTCTGCAGGGGAATTTAGCAGGGACAGAAACAAATTCCCACAAAGTTGTTCTGTTCTGTCAGTAACAGGGGCGGGGCTGGAACTGAGTGAAAATGCCCCAGGCTCCATCAAGCACCCGAGGTTGTCAGGCCTCACCTCTCCCTACTGAATAGAGACAAAGAGCAGCAGCCTGGCTGAGCAGATATAGATTTCCTTGTGATTCAGACAGGTGCAAACCCCCTGAAGTATCTGCCCACTGGAGGCAACTAGGTCACAGCCCTGCAGGGCTATCAGTGACTGGGTGTGACAGAGGTGCAAGGTGGGAAAGGAGGCATCAACGTTCCCAGACTAATCTATTTGCTGAGTGGGTCCTCCTGACTTCACGGAACATTGGAGTAAGTCATATTTGAGTTGTCACAGACCCCTGCGATTCAGTTAACAGAGACCTTTTAAGCTCTCCCACCTGAGACAGGTGCTGACTGAGACAACTGATTTGGACCTTTTGAACTGAGCCAATCACCTGAGGACTATTCAGGTGGTACCCTGGGTGTGTGGCTGTAGGAAGGTTTGATTTTCCTTTTCCAATAGTTGCCTGTGGAGGGCGGGGGTGACTTAATTGCTGGTATTTCTCCACAACTGAGACTTCAAACCACAGTAACTGTTTCAATAGGGTTGAACAGAGACCAGCTAAAAACAAGACAAAACCACTTAGCCCCACCACACCAAAAAGGTCCCCAGTTTCTCAGGCCATAGCACTGTACAGGTCCCCGACAAAGCTCCAGGGAAAAACTCAAATGGTGTATAACAATCATGGGACAGAATCAGCGGAAAAACCCTGGTAAACATGAATAACCAGAATAGATCAACCCCTCCCCACAAAGAAAGATATGGCAGATGTAACTGAAGATCCCATTCATAAACAGCTGGCCGAGATGTCAGTAATCGAATTCAGAATTTATATTGCAAACGAGATGAATAAAATGGAGAAAAATTTGGAATTAGAAATTCGAAGAGCAATTCAAAAGTCAGAATTAGAAATTTGAGGAGAAATTCAAAAGTTGTCTCAACAATTTAACGAATTTAAAGACAAAACCACCAAAGATTTCGACACACTGAAGCAAGAATTTGCAGCTCTCAAAGATCTGAAAAATACAGTAGAATCCCTCAATAACAGAGTGGTGTAAGCAGAAGAAAGGATTTCTGACATTGAAGACAAAGCCTTTGAAAGCTCCCAAACCCTAAAAGAGGAAGAGAAATGGAGAGAAAAATGGATCATTCCCTCAGAGAGCTATGGGATAACTGGAAGAAGGCTAATATCTGCCTCATTGGAATCCCTGAAAGCGATGATGGGCCTCGCAAGGCACAGAGGCCCATCTCCATGAAATTACAAAAGAAAATTTTCCAGACATCCCAAGAGATTCTGAAATTCAGACAGCAGACAGTTTCAGAACCTGACCATGACTCAATCCCAATAAGACATCCCCCAGGCATACCATAATTAATGTCACTAAAGTTAATATGAAGGAGAAAATTTTGAAAGCAGCCAGACGTAAGAAATCCATTACCAATAGAGGGAAGAATATTAGAATGACTGCAGATCTCTCTGCTGAAACTTTCAAGCCAGAAGAGGGTGGTCATCGACTTTTAATCTCCTAAAACAAAATAACTTTCAAGTCTGGATCCTATATCCAGCTAAACTGAGTTTATTTATAATGGAGAAATTAAATACTTTAATGACATTCATATGTTGAAGAAATTTGCCATAACCAAACCAGCTCTTCAGGATATTCACACCTATCCTCCATAATGACCAGCCCAATCCTCTACCACAAAAGTAAACTCACTCAGAAATTTTTGATCAAACTCCAACTTCCATAATGGCGAAAGGATTAAAAATGTCCACTAGACTTTCGAGAAACTCGATACGCAAAATTTTACCAGACTTATCAATATTCTCCATTAATGTGAACAGCTTAAACTGTCCTCTAAAGAGGCACAGGTTAGCTGACTGGATACAAAAACTCAGGCCAGATATTTGTTGCATACAAGAGTCACATCTTACCTTAAAAGATAAATTAGAGACTCAGGGTGAAAGGACAGTCGTCCATATTTCAAGCAAATGGTAATCAGAAAAAAGCAGGTGTTGCAATTATATTTGCAGATACAATAGACTTTAAACCAACAAACGTAAGGAAGGGTAAAAATGGTCACTTCATATTTGTTAAGGGTAATACTCAATATGATGAGATTTCAATTATTAATATTTATGCACCCAACCAGAATGTGCCTCAATTTATACGAGAAACCTTAACAGACATGAGCAACTTGATTTCCTCCAGCTCCATAATAGTTGGAGATTTCAACACTGCTTTGGCAGTGTTAGATCAATCCTCCAATAAGAAACTGAGCAAAGAAATTTTAGATTTAAACCTAACTATCCAACTTTTGGATTTAGCAGACATCTACAGAACATTTCATCCGAACAAAACTGAATACACATACTTCTCATCAGCTCATGGAACATACTCCAAAATCGATCACATCTTCAGTCACAAGTCTAACCTCAGTAAATTTAAAAAAATAGAAATTATTCCTTGCATCTTCTCGGACCACCATGGAATAAAAGTTGAACTCAGTAACAACAGGAATCTGCATACTCATACAAAAACATGGAAGTTAAATAACCTTATGTTGAATGATACCTGGGTCAAAGATGAGATTACGTAGGAAAATGCCAAATCTCTGGAACAAAACGACAATGAAGACATGAATTATCAGAACCTCTGGGATACCGCAAAAGCAGTCTTAAGAGGGAAATTTATAGCACTGCAAGCCTTCCTCAAGAGAACGGAAAGAGACGAAGTTAACAACTTAATGGGACATCAAGCAAAGGGAAAAGGAAGAACATTCCAACCCCAAACCCAGTAGAAGAAAAGAAATAACCAAAATTAGAGCAGAATTAAATAAAATTGAAAACAAAAGAATTATACAATAGATCAATAAATCAAAAAGTTGGTCAATAAAATAGATAAACCTCTGGCTAACCTAATCAGAAAAGAAGAGTAAAATCTCTAGTTTCACCAATCAGAAACAACAAAGACGAAATAACAACAGACTCCTCAGAAATTCAAAAAATCCTTAATGAATATTACAAGATACTTTATTCTCAGAAATATGAAAATCTGAAGGAAACTGACCAATACTTGGAAGCATGTCACCTACCAAGACTCAGCCAGAATCATGCGGAAATATTGAACAGGCAAATATCAAGTTCTGAAATAGCATCAACCATACGATATCTCCCTAAAAAGAAAAGCCCGGGACTAGATGGCTTCAGGTCAGAATTCTACCAAACCTTTAAAGAGGAATTAGTACCTATATTACTCAACGTGTTTCAAAAGGTAGAAAAAGAAGGAAGACTACCCAACACGTTCTATGAAGCAACCATCACCCTGATCCCCAAACCAGGAAAAGACACAACAAGAAAAGAAAATTATAGACCAACATCACTAATGATTATAGATTCAAAAATATTCAACAAGATCCTAACAAACAGAATCCAGCAACACATCAAACAAATTATACACCATGACCAAGTCAGTTTTATCCCAAGGTCTCAAGGCTGGTTCAATATACGTAAATCTATAAGTATAATTTAGCACATAAACAAATTAAAAAAAAAAGACCGTATGATTCTCTCAATTGATGCAGAAAAAGCTTTTGATAATATCCAGCATCCCTTCATGAACAGAACACTTAAGAAAACTGGTATAGAAGGGACATTTCTTAAACTTATAGAGGCCATCTACAACAAACCACAGCCAATATTGTATTGAATAGAATTAAATTGAAATCATTTCCACTCAGACCAGGAACCAGACAAGGCTGCCCATTGTCTCCACTGCTCTTTAACATTGTAATGGAAGTTTTAGCCACCGCAATTAGGGAAGAAAAGGTGATCAAGGGTATCTATATAGGGTCAGAAGAGATCAAACTTTCGCTCTTCGCAGATGATATGATCGTATATCTGGAAAACACCAGGAATTCTACTACAAAACTCTTAGAAGTGATCAAGGAATACAGCAGCGTCTCAGGTTACAAAATCAACCATCATAAATCAGTAGCCTTTATATATACCAACAATAGTCAAGCTGAAAAAACAGTTAAGGACACTATTCTGTTCACAGTAGTGCCAAAGAAGATGAAATATTTGGGAGTTCATCTTACAAAGGACGTGAAAGATCTCTATAAAGAGAACTATGAAACTCTAAGAAAACAAATAGCTGAAAATGTTAACAAATGGAAAAACATACCATGCTCATGGCTGGGAAGAATCATCATTGTTAAAATGTCCATACTACCCATACATTGCATTATACAATGTTAATGCGATCTCTATTAAAGCTCCACTGTCATACTTTTAAGATCTTGAAAAAATAATACTTCGTTTTATATGGAATCAGAAAAAAACCTCAAATAGCCAAGACATTACTCAGAAATAAAAACAAAGCAGAAGCAATCACGCTATCTGACCTCAAACTATACTATAAATCGATAGTGATCAAAACAGCATGGTACTGGCACAAAAACAGAGATGTAGATGTCTGGAACAGAATAGAGAACCAACAGATGAGTCCAGCTACTGACCGTTATTTGATATTTGACAAGCCAATTAAAAACATTCAGTGGGGAAATGATTCCCTATTTAACAAATGGTGCTGGGTGAACTGGCTGGCAACCTGTAGAAGACTGAAACTGGACCCACACCTTTCACCATTAACTAAGATAGACTCTCACTGGATTAAAGAGTTAAAGTTAAGACAGAAACTATAAAAATACTAGAAGAGAGTACAGGGAAAACCCTTGAAGAAATCGGTCTGGGCGAGTATTTCATGAGGGGATCCCCTGGGAAACTGAAGCAGCTTTAAAAATACACTACTGGGACCTGATCAAACTAAAAAGCTTCTGCACAGCCAAGAACACAATAAATAAAGCAAGGAGACAACCCTCAGAATGGGAGGAGATATTTGTAGGTTATGTCTCTGACAAAGGTTTAATAACTAGAATCCACAGAGAACTCAAACGTATAAGCAAGAAAACAAGTGATCCCATTTCAGGCTGGGCAAGAGACTTGAAGAGAAACTTCTCCGAAGAAGACAGGCACACGGCTTACAGACATATGAAAAAATGCTCATCATCTTTAATCATCAGAGAAATGCAAATCAAAACTACCTTGAGATAACATCTAACTCCAGTAAGATTAGCCCATATTACAAAATCCCAAGACCAGAGATGTTGGTGTGGATGTGGAGAAAAGGGAACACTTCTACACTGCTGGTGAGAATGCAAATTAATACATTCCTTTTGGAAAGATGTTTGGAGAACACTTAGAGATCTAAAAATAGACCTGCCATTCAATCCTATAATTCCTCTACTAGGTATATACCCAGAAGACCAAAAATCACATTACAACAAAGATATTTGCACCAGAATGTTTATTGTAGCTCAATTCACAATTGCTAAGTCATGGAAAAAGCCCAAGTGCCCATTGATCCACGAATGGATTAATAAACTGTGGCATATGTACACCATGGAATATTATGCAGCCTTAAAGAAAGATGGAGACTTTACCTCGTTCATGTTTACGTGGATGGAGCTGGAACATATTCTTCTTAGTAAAGTATCTCAAGAATGCAAGAAAAGTATCCAATGTACTCAGCCCTACTATGAAACTAATTTGTGGCTTTCATATGAAAGCTATAACCCAGTTATAACTTAAGAACATGGAGAAGGTGGGGAGGTGGGGGGACGATGGCCGGAGGGAGGGTGATTGGTGGGATTACACCTGTGGTGCATCTTACAAGGGTATATGTTAAACTTAGTATATGTAGAATATAAATGTCTTAACGCAATAACTAAGAAAATGCCAGGAAGGCTATGTTAACCAGTGTGATGAAAATGTGTCAAACTGTTCATAAAACCAATGTATGATGTCCAGTGATTGCATTAATGTACACAACTATGATTTAATATAAAAAAAATTAAGTTTCACCTTTGATAGAGAAATTAAGTCTTTTTTCAGACAAGCAAATATTGAGGTAATTTGTTGTACGTATACGTGCCCTGCGGGAAATACTCAGATTTGCATTATACATAGATCAGCATAATAGACATCTACCAGTGCAAAATTACCCCAAAGGTAAAGTTCAGAACCCATACACCATAATAAGTCAAGAGGTAAAACAAAGCAATGATGTTCTATGGTTCTATGTGACAGGGTGAACAGAAATCCACCCCACGGCCAGGTGCGGTGGCTCACCTGTAATCCTAGCACTCTTGGAGGCTGCGGTAGGTGGATTACATGAGCTTAGGAGTTGGAGACCAGACTAAGTAAGAACGAGTCTCTGTTCCTCCTAAAAATAGAAAACCTAGCTGGGTGTGATAACACATGCCTGTAGTCTCAGCTACTTGGGAGGCTGAGGCAAGGAGCCCAGGAGTTTGTGGTTGCTGTGAGCTATGATGATGCCACAGCACTCTACCCAGGGCAACAGAATGAGACTCTGCCTCAAAAAAACAAAACAAAACAAAGCAAACAAACAAAAAAAAAAATCAAAAAGAAATCCACCACACTTACAAAGTGAATGGCTTGCATTCCTAACTTAAGAGACAGAAACTGGTTAAACAGATAAAAGAATACAAGTCAAGTATCTTCTGTCTCCAGGAAACACATCTAACCCACAAGGACTTATTCAGATTCAAGATGAAAGGATATAAAACAATATTTCATGCAAATGGAAACCTAAAGAAAGCTGTTATAGCCACTCTCATATCAGACAACATAGACTTCAGATCATAGTAAAGAAAGACAAAGATTATATAATGGCAAAAACAGCAATTCGACAAGACAACAGGAAAATCGTAAAAAGGTATGCACCTAACACAGGTGTGCCCAGATTCTTAAAGTAATCCTATTAGATCTAAACAAAATAATAATCAGGAGCAACATAACAGCCAGGTACATCCCACTGACAGAGCTATAAAGATCCTTCAAGAAGAAAACAAACAGAGGCATTGGACTTAATGGGACTCTAGAACAAATTGGCTTAAGCGATATTTAAAGAACATCCTATTCAAAAACTACTGAACAGACATTCTTTTCATCAGCACATGGAATATTCACTAAGATGGATCACATCTTAAGCTTCAAAACATGTCTCCAGAAATTAAAAAAAAACAAAACAAAACACAAAAAACAGAAATTATCTTCTCAGACCATAATGGAATAAAATTAGAAATCAATCCCAACAGAAGCAATCAATTCCATGGTCATGGAAATTAAACAACTCACTGCTGAAAGATTATTGGGTAAAGGAGGAAATTAAGATGGAAATCAAAAGATTCTTCAAACTAAATGACAAAGGGGACAAAAGTTATCAAAATCTGTGGGTTGATTCAGCAAAAGCAGTCCTAAGAGAAAAATTTATAGCCTTACATGCTTACATCAAAAAGATGGAAAGATCACAAATTAACAATCCAATGAATCGTCTCAAGGCATGAGAAAAGGAAGAGCAATCCAATCCCAAACCCAGCAGAAGAAAAGAAATAACAAAAGTCAGAGGATAACTAAATGAACAAAAGACTTATACAGAAGATTAATGAAAAAAAATTGGTTCTTTGAAAAGATAAACAAAATCAGTAGACCTTTCTCTACATTAACCAGAGATAGAAAAGGGCCCTAATAAGTTTAATCAGTAATGAAAAAGGAGATATTACAACTGATACCACAGAAATACCAACTATCATTTCTGAATACTATAAAAACCTCTAACTTGAAAATGTTGAAGAAATGGAAAAATATTAGAAGCACACAACCTCTCTAGGGTCTACCAGGAAGAAACAGAATTCCTAAACAGATACACATTGAGTAACAAATTCAAGCAACAATAAAAAGTCTTTCATTGAACATAAAAGTCTCAGACCAGATGGTTTTACAGCCAAATTTTATTAGACCTACAAAGAAAAACTAGTATCTGAGTTCCAGAGCAGACAAGCCTTGCGTGGTACAGTCCGGGCATGGACCGCAAGTGTAAGGAGAGGTCCACTGAAGATGGGAGCGATAAAGAGGACCTTGACTCCACGGAAGCCCTGGCCCGGATTCGGGACACCCCAGAAGACATTGTGCTGGAAGCACCGGCCAGTGGGCTGGCGTTTCATCCGGCCCACAACCTACTGGCTGCAGGGGACATGGATGGAGTGTTTGTCTTTTCCTACTCTTGCCAAGAGAGAGAAACCAAGGAGCTGTGGTCATCAGGTCACCATCTGAAGTCCTGCCGAGCTGTGGTCTTTTCTGAAGATGGGCAGAAACTTGTTACTGTCTCCAAGGACAAAGCCATCCATGTTCTAGATGTGGAGCAGGGCCAAATAGAAAGACGTATTTCCAAAGCTCATGGTGCCCCCATTAACAGTCTGTTGCTGGTGGATGAGAATATTTTGGCCACAGGGGACGATACAGGTTGTATCTGTCTATGGGACCAGCGGAAGGAGGGCCCCTTAATGGCTATGCAGCAGCATGAGGAATACATTGCAGACATGGCTTTGGATCCAGCCAAGAATTTGCTTTTGACAGCCAGTGGAGATGGCTGCCTTGGTGTCTTCAACATCAAGAGATGCCAGTTTGAGCTGCTCTCACAGCCTCAGTCTGGGGACCTGACCTCTGTCACCCTCATGTAATCTGGGAAGAAGGTCACCTGTGGCTCCAGTGAAGGTACCATCTACCTCTTCAAATGGAATGGCTTTCGGGCCACAAGTGATGGCTTTGCCCTGAGAGTTGAGTCCACTGACTGCATGGTTCCAGTCACTGAGAGTCTACTGTGTATTGGCTCTACCGATGGAATAATCAGGGCTGTGAACATCCTGCCAAACCAAGTGGTGGGCAGTGTGGGTCAGCATGCTGGGGAGCCTGTGGAAGAGCTGGCCCTTTCCCACTGTGGCCGCTTCCTGGCCAGTAGTGGCCATGACCAACGCCTCAAGTTTTGGGACTTGACCCAGCTGCGAACTGTGGTGGTGAATGGCTACCGTCAGCGCAAAAAAAAGGGAGGGCTGCTGTGTGCCCTGAGTAGCAAGGCTTGGAGCACTGATGACTTCTGTGTAGGACTGAGGGAAGAGGGAGAAGACACTGTGGCTTGGCAGGAAGATGAAGAGGAGAGTGAGGACACTGTGGCTTGGCAGGAAGATGAAGAGGGAGTGACTGAGGGTATGAACTGAATCTCAGGACAGGTTCTCACTGACTAAGAGTCTTGCTTGTTGGGCTGGTCCCAGAGAAGATGTGAATTTTAATACCCTTTTGTGCAGCACAAGATGATGGGCTCAGGACACTGATGTTAGGAAAGTACTTGTACTGTAGCAGTTAGTCTACCAGTGTTGGACAAACCCTATGCTTGGGCAAGACAGCACAGACACATGTGTGTACTAACCTGGTGTTTAATATAAATACAACCAGCATAGAAAAATTCAAAACTATACATGAGCCCAAACCGGAGTGCCAGTGGCAGGGACAAAGAGCAGAAGAATTTCTCACCCTTTGGCTCAGTCAGCCCCCCACACCCCCTAATTAAAAAGGACAAATTAAGAACATAAAGATTCATGCTAAAAAAAAACCAAAAAAAAAACTAGTATCTATGCTGTAGAAATTATTTCATAACATTAAGAAGGAAGGAATCCTTCCCAAATCGGTCTATGAAGCCAGTATCACCTTGATACCAAAACCAGGAAGGGACACAACAAAACAAGAAAACTACAGAGCAACATTCCTTGTGAATATAGATGCAGAAATTCTCAACAAAACTCTAGCAAACTAAATTAAGTAGCACATCAAAAAAAAAAAATAATAAAAATAACCTGCAGGGCATGGTGGCTTACCCACCATGATAGGGTAAGGTGGGTGAGGTGGGTGGATTGCCTGAGCTCACGAGTTTGAGACCAGCCTGAGCCAGAGTGAGCCCTCATCTCTAAACAGCCTGGAGTTGTGTATACACCTGTAGTCCCAGCTACTTGAAAGCTAAAGGGAGACAATCACTTAAGCCAGAGTTTGAGGTTGCTATGAGCTGTGAAGCCATGGCACTCTACCACGGGTAGCAGTGGGAGTCTGTCTCAAAAAACAAACAAACAAAAACAACAACAACAAAAAAAACACCATGATCTGGGCTTCATCCCAGGTATGCAAGGATGGTTCCACATACGTAAATTCATAAACAGAAGCAAAAACAAAGATAATATAACCATCTTTATAGATGCAAAAAAAAAGTTTTGATAAAATTCAGTGTTCTTTTATGATAAGATCCCTTAACAAAATAGGTATAGATGGAACATACCTCAAAATTATAAAAGACATATGACAATCCCACAGCCAACACTATACTCAACAGGGAAAAATTGAAAACATTCCTGCTTACATTTGGAACTAAACAAAGTTGCCCACTGTCAACACTTCATTCAACCTAGTGCTGGAAATCCTAGAGAGCCATCAGGCAGGCAGGAGAAAGGTATTCAGATAGGGAAGGGGAGGTTGAACTATCACTCTTTGCTGACGATAAAATCTTTATGCAGAAAACTTCAAAGATTCTGTCAAGAAACAGCTGGAATTCATAAATTCAGCAGAGTCTCAGGTTACAAAATCAATATGCACAAATCAGTAGCATTTCTATATACCAACAAAAGTAAAGCTAAGAATGAAATCAAAGACTCAATACCTTTCACAATAGCAACAAAGAAAATAAAATACCTAGAAATATATTTAACCAACAAGTCGAAAGATCGCTACAAAAAGAACTGTAAATAACTGGGGTAGGAAACTGCAGAGGATTAAACAAATCATGCTCACAGATTGGAAGAATAAACATTGTTAAAACATCTATACTACCTCCAGACCTGGCTCCACTCTTGGCTTCTCTTGTCCTCTTCTGCTCTTTTCCTGGTGTTCTTTTTTTCCCCTCGGTGGGATATGGGTAATAGAACAGCTGTGGGCTTTTGGGGACCTTTAACTTTTTTCTTTCATTTATAAAAACACTAAACATTCAATTCCAGAGAATCAAAAATCCCACCTTCCCACCGAACACTACTAAGGAGCATGTCTTCCGCTCCATTCCTTTTCTCTTTTTCTTTCTTGTTAACGCTTTTAAAAATAAATGAGTTTTGTATATAAATAAAGTTTTTAAAGTGTGAAAAAAATAAAATAAAAAAAATCTATACTACCCTAAGTGATTTACAGATTCAGTGCAATCCCCATATCAATGTCATTTCTCACAGATCTTAGAAGAAAAAAATTCTATACTTTGTATGGAACCAGAAAAGAGTCCAAATAGCCAAACCTTAAGCAAAAAGAACAAATCAAGAGGCATCGCATTTTTAGACTTTAAGCTATACTCCAAGGCTATAGTAAATAGAATAGCATAATACTGGCACAAAAACAGAAACGGACCAATGAATCAGATAAAAAACCATCCTCACACTGCCATCTGATCTTTGACAAAGACAAAAACATACTCTGGGGAAAAGAGTCCCAATTTAAGAAAGGGTGCTGGGAAAATTGAATAGCTACATGTAGAAGATCAAAATCAGATCTTTACCTCTCATCATTCACAAAAATTAATTCAAGATTCATAACAGATTTAAACCTAAAGCATGAAACTGTTAAGAATTCCAGAAGAAAATGTTGGAAAAACTCTTGTAGATATTGGCCTAGGCCCTGAAAAATTAACACATGGGACTTTATTAAGTTAAAAAGTTTCTGCACAGCCGAGGAAATAATCAATACAGCAAACAGACAGAATGGGAGAAAATGTTTGTATCCTATATATCATCAGATATGTAAAGGCTAATAACCAGAATCTGTGAAAATCCCAAGCAAATCAGCAAGAAAAAAATCAACCCCCTAAAAAAGCAGGAAAAGACATGAACAGAAGCTTTTCAAAAGAAGAAAAACTAATAGTCATATGAAAAAATGCTCAGAAGCTTTAATCATCAGGGAAATGCAAATCAAAACCACAGTGAGTTATCAGGTAACTCAAGTGCAAATGCCTTTTAACAAAGAGTCCCAAAACAAACAGATGCTGGCATGGATGTGGAGAGAAAGGAACACTTACACATTGTTGGTGGGATTACAACCCTTGTACACTGTTGGTAGGTGTGGAGATACCTCAAAGAACTAAAAGTAAACGTACCATTTGATCCAGGATATTTACCCAAAGGAAAAGAGTCATTTTATCAAAAAGACACTTGTACTAAAATGTTTATTGCAGCTAGGATGGTAGGGTAGAGGTGAAAGGAAATGATCAAATTCTTCATTGAAGGCAGAACCTATAGAACTTATTGATGGGTTCTGCCACCTGTGGAATCAACCCAAGTGCCCATCAGTACATGAGTGAATTAATAAAAAATGTGGTATATTTATACCATGAAATACTACTCAGCCATTAAAAAAAGGTGAACTAATGCCTGTTATGTGTATAATAACCTGGATGGAACTAGAGACCATTCTCATAAGTGAAGCATCACAAGAATGGAAAAACAAACACCACATATTCTATTAAATTGGAAATCATCAATCCAACATGCACATGCACATAGAGAAGTAAAACTCTACAGAAATCAAACAGGGGATAAGTAAAATCCCATTTAATGGATATAATGCATATTATCTACCCTGTTTCCCCGAAAATAAGACAGTGTCTTATTTTAAGGTGTGCTCCCAAAGATGCGCTAGGCCTTATTTTCAGGGGACGTCTTATCTTTCCTGTAAGTAGGTCTTATTTTCGGAGGATGTCTTATTTTCGGGGAAACAGGGTAGGTGATGGGCACACTTATTTTTTTTTTTTTTTTTTTTATTGTTGGGGATTCATTGAGGGTACAATAAGCCAGTTACACTGATTGCAATTGTTAGGTAAAGTCCCTCTTGCAATCATGTCTTGATGGGCACACTTATAACTTTGACTTGAACTATACAAAAGCAATTCATGTAGCCAAAACACGTGTGCCCCTGTAATAGTCTAAAGAAAAAAAGATCACCATGAATAAATGAAATACTTAAACAAAATAATAAAGTATGTGAGTGACCAAGTTAAAAATAAAAGTTAGAAGGAAAGAATCAATAACCGGCAAGTGGTAATGATTCCACTTGAAAAAAATTATTTGAAAAAAATAAAATGAGGTGATCAAATAAATACTGAATATTTACCGAATCAAAATAATTCCAAAAGGGGAGTTAAGATAATTTTAAGATAATGATTTTATGCAACATCAGCAGCACTGTTAGAATTAAATAAATGTTCTTCTATGTACTTCTCCCTGGACTATGTTGAAACCAATTCTTTTAAAAAGACAAGATTTGTGTACATATGTAATACTATTTAATACCATTTTTTCAATAGCTACAGTGTTGCATCTTAAGCAGATTCAAAAGATAGTTTATCAAGTAATAAATATAGTAAAAATTATCCTACAAATTACTTATATTCTCATAAAGAACAGAGATCATGGTTTTAGTTTAGTTTTTTTTTTTTTTTTTGAGACAGTCTCATATGTTACCCTTGATAGATTGCTGTAGCATCACAGCTCGCAGCAACCTCAAACTCTTGGGCTTAAGTGATTCTCTTGCCTCAGCCTCCCAAGTAGCTGGGACTACAGGCGCCTGCCAGAATGCCCGGCTATTTTTTTTGTTGCGGTTGTCATCGTTCTTTAGTTGGCCCAGGCCAGGTTCATACCCACCACCTCTGGTGCATGCGGCTAGCGCCATAACCACTGTGCTATGGGCATCAAGCCATGGTTTTAGTTTTTAACCCTGCTCAGAATTTCTGTGCATAATAAGGTTTAGTAAGCAAAGTTAGCAGAAAAACAGAATTAAGTGCAGTTTCCTGAATATTCAAATTATCCTGCTTTTGAGATAGCTTTCAAATTTCTATCATTAAATGGGAGATCAGTCAGAAAATTCCAAATCGTTTCCTCTTCTTGTGAGACTTACCCATGTTTCAGAACTAAGCCTTTACAGTTTAATGTAATTATTCCTCACTAACTGAACTCTTCCTATCCAAACTCAGAAACCAAACACGTAGTGAGCAATAGTTACATTTATTTTATTTTCAAAGATTCAATGATAAGAAGTTTGGATTTCAGCCTAAATAACATAAAAGCCAGGTAACATCATCTGACCAGGATGATGATTCTGGTTATAGTGGTGATAGCAGCCTGAAAGAAGGGCAAAGACAAAAGCTGGAGATCAGCTGGAAGCTAGGGTGGTAGGGTAGAGGTGAAAGGAAATGATCGAATTCTTCTTTGAAGGCAGAACCTATAGAACTTATTGATGGGTTCTGCCACCTGTGGCCCTCTGGATCCTTGAGTGCAGCCTTTTGACTAAATCCAAAACCTACAGAATAAATTCTTTTATGAAAAAGGGTGTAGTACAGAAAGATCAAGAACCATCTTGAAATCAGAAGGCCACAGGATCCACAGCTCTAGATGGAGTATAAGGAAACAAAAGAGTAATAAAATACATCAAGGTTTTGATGAGATCAACCAACAGAATGAGAAAGGAAAGGAAAGGCAAGAGAAAGAACAGGTTTGTCTGGGACAAGGATGGAATCATGAGTTCAGTAGCAGCTACAGTAACTCTGAGGTGCATATTAGAGATCCAAGTAGAGATGTATCAAGTAGCAAACCAATCAGTCTGGAATTCAGGGACAGGCTAAAGCTGCATATATAACTTTGGCAACTAATGAAGTTTAGGTAGAAAAGAGATCTAAAGTTTAGGGTTTTCACATGAAAGCTATAACCCAGTTACAACCTAAGAATAGGGGGAAGGGGAAAGGGAGGGGAGGGAGGGTGATTGGTGGGATTACACCAGCGGTGCATCTTACAAGGGTATATGCGAAACTTGGTAAACTTTCTGTGAAGCTAGTGAATGATGCCCCATGAATATATCAATGTACACAGCTATGATTTAATAAAAAAAAAAAAAAGAAAAGAGATCTAAAGACAGGGCGGCACCTGTGGCTCAGTCGGTAGGGCACCGGCCCCATATACCGAGGGTGGCAGGTTCAAACCCGGCCCCGGCCAAACTGCAACCAAAAAATAGCCGGGCGTTGTGGCAGGAGCCTGTAGTCCCAGCTACTCGGGAGGCTGAGGCAAGAGAATCGCTTAAGCCCAGGAGTTGCCGTGACCTGTGTGAGGCCACGGCACTCTACCGAGGGCCATAAAGTAAGACTCTGTCTCTACAAAAAAAAAGAAAGAAAAAAGAGATCTAAAGACAGAGTGCCTTGGGGCACTCCTATTTACCATGAGGAAAAAATGAGGAAGAAAAAGCTAATGAGAGGGAGAAGGAGTTGCCATCTACAAGGAGAACAAAGAGAGTGGTGGTCTGGAGAAGAGTGATCAACTATGTCAAATGTGGTTAAAACATGGAGTCAAATGAGGACTGAGAAATGCTCACTTGATTTGGCAACGTGGAGAGCACTGTAATTTAGCAAAGACTGATCTTGGTGGAATGCTGGGGGCTCAAAAGCCTATAAAATGCCAGATTTAAAATACTAGTATTTATTAAATTCTTATACCTTTTTAAAATAAAAAGGTCATTATTTTGTAATTACATTTTCCAATTACCTTGGCATCATATTAGATATTATGAAGGAAAAGTCCACTTATCAAACAAGGTAAGATATATTAAACCGCATCGTAAATTTCTTCCAATACACATATTCAAAATAACTGGGAAAAATAACTTTAAGATTATTACATATAGTTATCTATGAGAGGATACAAATAAAAAGAAAATTTTACCATCTGGAGTGCTTTTTGAAACCTTTAATGATTTTTCTTGATTTTCTACTATCCTGTCAAATTCATTTAACAAGTTTCTTTTGATTGAAGGTTCTCCTAAAGATAAATTTCCATACATGTTTTTGAAGAAAATATCAGTTTTACTTTTCAAAAGATTATTGTCCACTTTTTACAATAGTCCACTCTTAGAATATATTAATTGCCAAATTATAATAAAATATTAGTAATACATGTAGTAACACTTATTTAAAAATTCTAGAGGCTAACAGGGTAAGATTAAACCATAACTCAAGCTATGCATTTCTGTTTGTAAAACGTGACCTTTCTGGCTAGCATTTTGGGAGGCTGCGGTGAGTGAACTGCCTGAGCTCAGGGGTTAGAGACCAGGCTGAACAAGAGTGAGACCCTGTCTCTAAAAATAGCCAGGCGCCCACAGTCCCAGCTACTTGGGAGGGTGAGGCAAGAAGGATCAATTGAGCTCAAGAGTTTGAGATTGCTATGATGCCATGGCCCTCTACCAAGGGTGACAAAGTGAGATGTCTCAAAAAAAAAAAAAAAAAAGAAAAAAGAAAAAAAAAAAGAAAAGGGTGACAATTCTACTTTGAAAGAGAAAATGCATTTTTTAGTATCAATTTAATTTCTTTTTTTTTTTTAACCATTAAAAAATATCACTATTGGGCAGTGTCTTTTGCTCAAAGGAGTAGGGCGTCAGCCCCATATGCCCGAGGTGGCGGGTTCAAACCCAGCCCTGACCAGAAACTGCAAAAACAAAACAAAACAAAAAAACAAAAAACCAAAAACAACCCGCCCCCACAACGAAAACCACTATTTACTACTGTCTACGTATAAACAGATGTTACCAGATACCATAGATAAAGTACTTCTTAGTAACCCGGCACAAAATATGATTCTAGGCTTATTGGCAATAAAAAAAATTTAAATTTGTCAGCAGTAGGCATTAAACTCAAGGAGAACTTTGTTATACAGATCCTTGAATTAGAATAAAACCAAAGTTTTTAAAAAATTACCAAATTTCAAAAACATCAGTAATAGTAGTACCTGTTCTTTAAAAATTCTAGAGGCTAAGATTAAACCATAGTTACGCATTTCTGTGTCAATGCTGAGATATTTTTCTTTTTGGTGCTTTATTACAGGGAACAAATTTGTAGAATAAGTAAAAATGTCCATGCAGGGCTTTAACAATGTTAGATCATTATAAAGTGGTTTAATTGTTTAATAAGGACCGATACTGTTCAAATAACCAGAAGCTGTTAACTGATATACATATCAGAAATAAGGAAAACAAATAGTAACGCTGTTGAAAATATTTATAAACATGAATTTTTTTTTCTAGGTAGAAAGTCAAGCTATGTCATTATGCATATAAACAATGGGTTGCTATAAAGAAAGCTATTATTTTCTACAAAAGAATTATGAATATATTTAAGCGCACACACACTTCAAAATTTTACACTAAAGAATAGCAAAGAGTTTAAGTATTACAAACTTACCACTTGAACTCTACATAGTGACCTGGATAACACTTGATTAAGTACATCTGTATCAACCAAGATCACTTACTGGCAAAAGGCACCAATGGTAGAATAAATAGACAGGCTTCAGGGTCTTAATACTATGGAGGGACAGGGCACAAGTACTACTGATAACTCAAATATTCTATGAGTTTACAGGATTTTAAAAGGAGCTAAGTTATGTAAGATTATCCACTCAGAAGTTGCAGAGTTAGTTTTGGCATTTACTTTATTTAAAAATTATTTAAAATTATTTAAATATTTAAATAATTATTTAAAATTATTCCCAGAGACACTGACAGGAAAAACACATATATATCCAAGTAACCTAATACAGTCACGTAACAGCCATTACTGTGAAAGACAGACCACAAATACAATGGTGATCGCATAAGATTATGGTACAGAGTTTTTACTGTACCTTTCCTATGTTTAGATACACAAACACCATTATGCTACAATTGCCTACAGTATTCAGTACTATAACATGTTGTGCAACTTACAGAGTGTTAGGCCTAGGCCAAAGTAGAAAAATACCAGTTAATGCCTGGCAAATTTCTGGGCTGCAAGCTCTCAACAAAATGGAGTAAGTCTGGTTCACACCCAAGATACATGGGAAAGTACTCACTAACTTCTTTTTTTTTTTTTTTTTGTAGAGACAGAGTCTCACTTTATGGCCCTCGGTAGAGTGCCGTGGCCTCACACAGCTCACAGCAACCTCCAACTCCTGGGCTTAAGCGATTCTCTTGCCTCAGCCTCCCGAGTAGCTGGGACTACAGGCGCCCGCCACAACGCCCGGCTATTTTTTGTTTTGGTTGCAGTTTGGCCGGGGCCGGGTTTGAACCCGCCACCCTCGGTATGTGAGGCCGGCGCCCTACTGACCGAGCCACAGGCGCCGCCCCAGTACTCACTAACTTCTTGCTTGACCAACTCCCCTGAGAAATGGACAGGGAAGTACCACCTATCCCCTGTCTGACCTTTAAGACATACCAAGTGAAGAAAATATTAAAACAAAGAAGTATGATGTATGGCTAACTAACCACAAAATTGTGCTTCTGTGCAATGCTTGCTTGCTACCCTACCCAGATGCACCTGGACGGCCTGCAAGCTAACCAGGATGCAGACCAAGCCTTAAAAACCCAACCCCTTAAGCACTCGAGGCTGCTCTCAGAAACCCCATGTTGGGACACTGAGGCAGTCGCTGGCCGGCTCTTCAATAAAAGGACTCTGCTGTAAATTTGGCTTGTTTGGCAGTGTGGTCTTTGTGGACTCCTGGGCACAACAAGCATAGGAGCAACATGTAGCCCAGGTGTGTAGTATGCCCACCCAGGTTTGTGTAGGTACACTCTATGAGGTTGGCATAACGATAAAATCACTTAAGTGCACATTTCTCAGAACATATCCCTGTTGTTTAGCAACATATAACTGTAGTTGAACAAAGCTATTAGATATATTCTGAAAAGGCAGCTACAACATAACCAAAATAGCATTAAGATCCTGATACTACAGTATTTCCTAACAATACGGTTTTCAGAACAACTCCTAGATGAAAAATAGCCAATACGAATGCTGACTACTATGTGTATCAGGTTCAGTAGTCAGTGCTTGAGATAACAATATTTTGATCCTCATAATTACTCCATGGAGTAATTTCCCACACATGGGAGTGTCATGCATATCTTACAGATAAGGAAATTGAGGCTTAGCAAAGTAAGCAGTATAATTAAGTAGCATATGATACCAAATAAATGGTATAAAGAGACACCAACTTTTAAAGTTCATAAAAACCAGAGTCTGAACTTCTAATATATATGCAAAGTTAGTAAGCAAAATATATGCAAAACAGTTAATAAGTTAGCATTATGTAGATTTTGTTAAAATATGATGGTTCCACTTTTCCAGAGAAACTCAACCTTCACAGTAGTTTCTCAATTATAACGGTATTAATAATCTCTAAAAATGAATTAAGCATCCCTCAAAACATGACTTCTTGGTATACAGATGCGAGATACTAAGTCAAATCACAAGGCATATAAAAGCTACAAAAAAAAAAAAATACTTCCCTTACAACACTCTTATCACTAGTATACTAAGACTACTAAACATTTTAAAAATAGTGACGGGCAAACCAGTAAGTAAAAATAACCACTTACCAACTGAGACAAGGTCATCTCCTCTTCTTTTTCTAATTCGTGAATTTAACCAAACTGTTCCCTCATTTTCTTGGCATGTAAAATGAGTGTGTTCAGCATGACTTAGTGGTTCTGAATCTATCAGTTCACCATCTTCCATAAAAGCTTTGGCAATTTCCACTGCTTCTATTTCAAAGCAGTTTTCTGAATCTTTGTAATAAGTAGAAGAAACTTCTATATTTGTTTTCACAGGAATATCGGGAAAAGTTTCAGTTTTACCTATTCCCATTTTTATGTTTTTAGGTAAAGGTTGTTCTTTTCCCAAAACATGAATGTTCTCCACAAGTGATACTTTGGTTCCTAATACCAACTGTTGTTGGTCTTGCTTAAAATGTGACATATATGGAGGAACTTTAATAGAGTGATTATTCTCTGAAGAGTTACTTTCAATATTAAGGTTATTTAGTAATTTAAATTCTGTATTGTAGGCTTTTTTCATTTCTGAGTTCACAGAATATTCTGCAGTTCTCTTATCAATACAAGGAAGAGAAAGGAGTTTTGATATACCTGGTCTGGATGTAGTTGACTGCTGAAGAGTACAGTCAGTTTTGATTAAATCAAACTCCTCTAATAATCCCTTAACTTTGTGTAAGGCACTTTCTGAAACGGAAACCTGTTTTCCACTTGCTGTACTAAATCCAGAGAAAGCAGATGAATTTACCACATTACATGAAAACCCTTTTTGGGATATTAACTTTTGTGGGATATGCATCACTTTTTCTTCTCTTGTGAACTGGTCTGCATACACTTCATTACTTTTAAAGGATACTTTTGAAAAGTGTTGCTTGGCACTCTCTTCTATCTCAGAAAACACTTGTCTTGCCTGTTGTAATGAAGAATCTGATACCTGTATGGATTTTCCACTTGCTGTACTAAAAATCACAGAAGGATTTGTAGAAGAGATTAACTCAGGAAACTTTCTTGTATTACATAAACTTGAAGTTTTCAAACTAAAATCACAAGGTGATAGTGGAGAAGCTTTGTCCAATTCAAGCATACTTTGATCATGTAATATCTGCTTGTTTTGAATATCAGCAAAAATCTTATGCGAATGCATAGAACTTTCTTTATCTGTAGAGTCAGGAAGAATATCCTCTGAATCATCTAATGTCTTGAAATAATCTGCCACAATTCTTGTTTGGCAAGTGCTAGATTTACCCTTAGTGTTTGTCTGAATTACCTCACTGCAGTTGTCTGTAAATATCTCTTTTACTTTTTTAATTGTTTCTCGTGAAACGTGTACTATTTTACCACTGGCTGTGCTGAATGCAGGTGGCTCTACTTCAAAATTATTTGAATCAGATACAGACAATTTAAAGGCTGTGTTTTCATTTGTGCATAGTGAAGAGTTAGTCACAAGTTTCTGAATACAAGTATCTTTGTGTACAGTCTGTGGGTATACATTTGCTTCTTTTACAGTGGATGTTACTTCAGAAAAATTAGTATTTCTTCTATCTTCAATATTCTTCACCACTGGCTCAATACAAGAATCGGTATTATTTTTTGAGAGATATCCTGAATCATGAGAATAAAAATCAGAATGGTAGGAATAGTTAGACATGCTACTGAAACTTAAATAAGTTGTATCTTGTTTTTCAGGAAGATGATTTTTGCCATTTTCAGTTATAATACTGTCTGAACCACTTTCATGCGAAGGAATATCTACATAATTCTCAGGGTATTCCTTTACACATATAACTTTATTGGAATTTATTTCTTCTGGCTGATCACCCAATTCTCCTTCACTGAGCAATTTTTTTGCTTTAAACAGTGAAGCCTGACTCACAGAAATTTTTCTACCATGCCCTGTATAAAATGTTAAAGCTGAATTTTCAACAGCTGAATAGGAGGACTGGTTTGTGCAGCAAGTTGCAGAACTTTTTGCTGTTTCTTTTTCTACATTTTCATGTACTTTAACTTTCAAAGATACATTTGATGTATTGAGGTCTTCAGATTGTCTATAGAAATGATCACTTAAGGGCTTAGGTAGCACTGCAGTTGGATTAGAAATATGGTTTTCCATATCATCACCTAGAGAATTCATTTCTTCACATTTTGGGACAGTTGTTACTTCAACTGTCTCACATTCTAATACAAGCCCTTCTTTACATGTTCTTTCCTCCCTTTTATCCTTTTGGATCTTTGCTCCTTGACTGTTAAAACTGATTTCACTAATTTGTTCATTAAAAAGATTTCTCACTTTTTCCAAAGATTCTTTTGCAACTTTCACTTTTTTCCCACTAGCTGTATGAAAACTCAACAGGGTAGCTTGTTTGATCTTTTTGTTTCCACATTCAGGCTGTTGGTGGAGAATTGCTAATTGGTTTCGAGTACCAATTGAAATACTTTCCTTTAATATTTTGTTTTTAAATATGTCTGTTTCCTCACGACTTAAAATGTCTACTTTGTTCTTACTTAGGCCAGAAAGTAATTTAGAATTCAAGAAAAAGTTATTTAATTCTTCTTCTGTTTTAGGATCAAAGAAATTTACAACTTTATTTAATGACTCTTTGGAGACTTTGATATTTTTCCCACTTGCAGTCTGAAAAGATATATCAAAAATCTCAAAATCTTTTCTGTTTTGGTCCATTTGACTAGCATTTAATTGTTCTTTATTTGAAGTATCCACATAACATGTTTCTTCCGCTTTCACAATTTCCAAACAAGTTAAATCTGACAAACTTGCTTTCATTTGAGTGTTTCCCTCCTTCATAAACTGGCTAGGTAATTTAAAATATATGTTATGCTGATCAGTACATGGCAAGTCATTTGCATCTTTATGACTATAAACTGTATCATTTTTACTTGAGTCACTGCCATCAGATTCCCCCAAGTTACAAGTTTTTCTATTAGCAGCAACACATTTGTTATCATTTTCATCAATATTTCTCTTACAATTTTCAGTACTTTTTTCAACAAAAGTGCCAGTAGTCATTTCAATATTTTGTAATACTAGTTGGCATTTATTTTTCTCATTTAAATTTTTATTATTATGACTTTCTATCTTAAATGCTGAAACCATAGAATCGTTACATTTACCTGAAGAGAAACTTCTTTGATCTACTTCTGTAGATGTTTCCTCACTAATATTCTCAATATCACCACACAGTTTCACAGCTTTTTGCAGAGCTTCACTAGAAACACTCAGTTTTTTGCCAAGAGCAGAAGAAAAGCCTCTAAACTCCACTTCATTTTCACATGTTAAATAACCAGAAGCACTTTTGTTACAGTTGTTTTGCGACAAGCAAGTGAACTTTTGTTTAACTTCAACTGCACCTTCAAATTTCTTGCTGGTTTCTACCTGAGCCATAGATGAGGCATTAATTGTGACATTAAGATCAACATCTTTCCATTCCTCAGAAGTGGTATTTAAGAGATCCATCTGGTTTGCAGGCACATCAAATGTGTTACTCTGCATTACAAGGCTTGGTTTTCTAAACTGTGTAAATTCAAACTGACTTCCAGATTCTTCCAGTATGATAGAAAGTTCTGTAATTTCTGCCTTTTGGCTAGGTGTTAAATTATGGTTTGAATTAAAATTTTGCTTCGAAAATAACATCTCAGAAGGTATCTGATTATTTTCAGAATTAGAAACAAATGGACTATTCTGCACATACGCAGATACAGTGTTAATTGACTCTGAAACAAGCTTATGAAGTTCGCTCAGTTTCTTTTGATTACCTAACGTGAAGGCATTTACACTTTCAACACAAATTAAATTAGCAGGATACTGTTCTTCAATATCTTTGAAAAGCATTTTGCTTTTCTTAATGTTATGTTCAGAGAATTTGATTTCTTTATTTGAAGCTGTTCTGAAGCCATCTCCAAAATTGTGATTTGAAATTGGATTTAAGAGTCCTGCCTGCTTGTCCATGCAATCATTTTTGTTTGACTTTTTATCTATATCCAAGGAACTATCTGGTTTTAAGTCTTGATCTAGAGTCACTTTGAGATGCTGCTTTACACTGTTTCTGTTCTCCTCTGGAAAATCATAAACTATATCTGATGAGTTCAAATCTTTTGTAATCAACACTTGGGCTGCCTGTTTGTCACCTACGTCTGCATATACTACCACGGTAGAGTTCTTAAGAAGGGGTTCTTTCACACAACTAAGGTCTGCCTCAGGAAGTTCCTTAGTATTTCCTAAAATGGGATTATTCCTTTCATTAGTTACTTGACAGACAAAATTCTCATTGTCTTGAAAAAGTTCTTCAGAGTTTGGATCGACAGTTATTTTTGAAATTAAAGTAGTTTCTTCTAGGTCTTTTTGGATCATAGATAAATTTGTATTTTGGCTGAATTGTACCTTCACTGAAGGTGACGCTGTTATGTAATTTTCAGGGAGTAATTGCTCAATATTTTTAGAATTTTCATTTAAAAAACATACTTCTTGATTCTTTTCTGCAGGAATATTTTTGGTTAACTCAAAACCAACTTTACAATTTTTACATCTTTCTTTCTCTGACATTTTGTATAATTCTTTCTTGCAGGAAATCACAACAGATTCTGACAGAGGATCCTTGGAGGACAAAGTCAGAGTGCTGGTATTATCATGGTTATATAAAAGACTTTTCTGGGACTGAAAGTGCATACCACTACATTCGACTTCTGAATGATGTACTGCAGGGTGACATGCTGCAACCAAGACCTTTTCCTTCATGGCTGAAACATTTTCATTTTTTGAATCATTTTCATATTGTCTTTCCTGCTGGCATGACAGATAATCCATTTCAGAGGTTATAAATTGTTGCAGTTTTTCCTCCTTAATTTTTCCTTCTTTATAATCAAGATCTTGAGAGATTACAGTATTATTAGGAGAATTGCTTTTATTATGGTAACATTTCCTCAGAAGTGTCCCACAAGAGCTGGTTAAGGACAGAGCTGGTTCTTCAGAATCATTCTGTAAACAGTTCCTTTTGACAGAAGAATGCAATAAACCTAAAGATAAAAGCATAAAGTGATAAAGTTAAAAAAAAAATCACATCCACTTGTTTTCAATAAGTTAGAAAGGTAGTGTTTAAATCAAGAATTACATGAAAAACAAGGAATGTCAGACTTAAAAAAAAAAAAATCAGAGAATCTTAAATACTCTGTTTTGAAGTTATTACATTTTTAAGCTAAAAATAAATGGGACCTAAATAATTATTTGGCAATATATATCAACTCAATCCAAATCATCATCTAGTGAAGGAAGCAGTGAACTATCACAAATAAAACTAAAAGTGATTTTTTTTTTTTGAGACATGTCTTGCTCTGTTGTCCTTGTCCAAGTGAAATGGTGTCATCAAAGCTCACTGAACTTCTGGACCTCAAACTTCTGGGCTCAAAATGTCTTCCTGCCTCAGCCTCCCGAGTAGCTGGAACTGGGCTTTTTCTTTCTTTTTGTAGAAACAGGGTCTCACTCTTCTTGTTCAGGCTGGTCTCAAACTCCTGACCTCAATCCTTTCAAAGTGCTAAGATTACAGGCATGAGTCGTCGTGCTCAGCCTATTAAGTAATTTTTATTAGAAAATAAAATGGGAAAATATTCATTGCTAACATGAATATTGGAATAGTAGGGGACAAAAAAGCAAAAGTAGGAAAATAACCATTAGAAGCTCAGTGCCTGTGGCTCAACCAGCTAAGGCGCCAGCCATATACACCTGAGCTGGCGGGTTCAAATCCAGTCCAGGCCTGCCAAACAACAATGATGGCTGCAACCAAAAATATAGCCAGGCGTTGTGGTGGGCACCTGTAGTCCCAGCTACTGGAGGCAGGAGAAGCACATGAGCCCAGGAGTTAGAGGTTGCTGTGAGCTGTGATGTCACAGTGCTCTATCCAGCACAACAGCTTGAGGCTCAGTCTCGGAAAAAAAAAAAAAAATTAGAAAAGTAACCATTTCCTTTAGCTAATCCTTTCGTGTTAAAGGGAAAAAAAATTTTAAATACATGGAGGTCTATAGATGAAGGGCCCTGAAAATAACCTAATCTCAATTATAAAGGCATACAAGTTAAACTGCATTGTCCAGTTAGTTTCTTGACCTTCACTCTGCATTTTCTAACAAGTCAAAGTTCTTAATCACATTTAATAAGAGCTCACATGTATTAGATTTTATTGGCTTTAATTCTGACATACAGAGCATCATTTTTCTCTGAAAATTTAACTCAAACCTCAAACAATTCTCTACTTGAGTACCACCAACCCTCTATTCACTGAGCCATTATGTCCCACTAAAATCTTCTCTTAGGGAGATAATCAATTTTTAAACCGTATATCTCCTGATAGGTGAATTATTGCTAAAACAAAAAGCTAACTATGCATACTTTGGAGATCCAGAAACAGAGAAATAACTCTAAGCAATTTCTAAATTAAGAAAATTATGTAACAAAAAAATCATTATTTTAGAACAGGTTTAGTCAGCAACTAGTTTTTTTCTTTCATATGCTTTAGAGAAAGAACATAGTAAATAGCAACACATCTTTACAGAGTTGTACAATTTACATATAATATACTTTTAAAATTAAAGCAGGACTTAAGTAAACAAGCCCTTAATGTTTATGAATCAAAAGCTGTCTCAAGAGTGATCTATAAATATACAATGCAAATGATAGGTTTGAATGCAACAGGTTTGAGTGAAATGCCTAAACATTAACAAATATATTGTCCAAAATCAAATGGAGACTTTAACTAGAGAAAAACTGCAGAGGAATGTAATCACCATCCATAAAACTATATACACTATTTGCAAAATAAAAAAGGAGGGGGGATACCTGAATTGTCATTCGTAAAAGTAAGTGGTGCTTGAAAAACATTTGATTCAAATTGAGCTGAACAGTTACTTATTTCTGATTTTTGGTCTTTCCGTATTTTTTTTCCTTGATAAGATGTTTCATCATTTATAGCATAAACAAACTTTTTGGTTTTCTTTTTCAAAGTGGATATTAAGCCTGTATTCTTCAAAGGTACAGAAGTATGTGTGACAGTGGCTAACCTGCTTTCATTATCAATTGAACTCAGATATAAAGAATCCTCTTTCTGTGAGCAAATAGTGTATATTTCCAGGTTACTCTCAGAGGTTCCAGTTTCTTCTTTAACATTTGAATGAGCCATGCTACCCATGAAAACCGCACTGGAAGTCTCTTCAGATGATTCTCTTATCTTGAATATAGATTTATTGATATCCTGAAATAGAGAAGCTGTTGGAGGAGTTCCAGACATTGCATGCTTTACTGAAAGAATGGAGTCTTCATAAGAGTCAAGATGCTGCTGTTCATTTCCCTTATTTACCACTGTTTCCTCATTTAGTATCTTCTCTAGTTCTGGTATATTAGAAATACGTGGCAAAGAATTTTCTGAAGTAATAAAATTGGTACATTCTTTCTCTGTATCTACTAAGTTTTTTGCTGAGTTATTTTGGTCACAAGAAGAAATACATAGTGGGGATATTTTCTCCATCTGGGTTCCACTTAGACCTGAAAGGGTTAGATGAGACCATTCACTGGCACAAGACTCTACAACTTCCTTGGAGATTTTGTCACTTCCATTCCCAAAGGGCTTCTGCTTTGCTTCATTTGAATCTAACAGATCACCATCATTTGGTTTCATTTCAGAAGTAAATGAGTGTTTTTCAGCTTCTTCATATTCACCAGTTTTTGTTTCATGGAAAACTTTTTTCCTAGTATTGTCTGTTCTTACTTGCCTTAGATTTTCTGTTTTATATTTAGAAAAACATAATGAAAAACTATCTTCTTCAGAAGTATCTGCAACTGCTTCGTGTACTTCATCTTCTAGGATATTTGGCTCTGACTTTCCAAAGTATTCTTTACAGCTATTTACTTCAAATGAATTCCCTAAAATTTTTCCTAATCCTGTTAAAATTTAAAAAAGAACCACATTAATAACATTTATAATACAACCATAAAATTCTATTATTCTCATAACCTTCTCATACAGCATCTATGTTATATATTAAATAACATATTCAGCATTTAAAGTGTTATTATGAGGACTAGCTATTTTTGTGTTATCTTTCCTGAACATCTGATAAAGCCTGATTTGCCTTTTATTTACACTCCAATCGCTAATAATCTTTCTTTACCAACTTTACCCAATTAAAACTCATCTAATTGCACTATATATATCACAGAATTTAATACTCTAAGACCTATAAAACCAGATGTTCCAAACCAATTTTGCATTCCTACAACTGAGTAAAATCTAATTTCATGTATATACATATGTGTATAATACACAGAGCTATCCAATCCTACACATTTATATAAAAATATGCACTAAGAAAAATGCAATATTCTGATGCCTTAGTAGGTAAATTATGATATAGCTCAATCATTCTTATTTTCTAATTAGAAAAAAAGGACTTCCTATTTTGTTACTTGTCAATCTTACTGTTACCTGAAAATTTTGAGCAATAGGTTTTGTTTTGCATCACAATAATATATTGAATAGTATGTACATTCTTAGTATGATGTTTAAATATTATCTAAATCAAGTTTCTACTATCAATATCTCAGGATAAAACATTGCTTCAGTATTCAAGAAAGGAGAAGCAATGAGTTTTCTAAGAGAAGAGGAGCAATCTTTCAATGATGTCAATTAAAAACAGTAGTTGAACTCAACAAGACTTACCACAACTTCTAGCTTCTCTTTCATTTTTGTTTTCATGGTCTGTCACAGAAGAGATAAATCTATCATTTTCCTTCAGACTTTCATCATGGTTAGAAAAATAGCTTTTTAAAATCTGCAAAAGTTACAGTTTAAAATCACTAGTATAAAAAACTTTCAACACACACATAGTAGTCCCCCCTTCATCTGCAGTTTTACTTTCCAAGGTTTCAGTTACCTGTGATTAATCTAGGTTCAAAAATATTAAATCAAAAATTCCCAAAATAAATAATTCCTAACTTTTAAATCATATGTCGTTTGGAATAGTGTGATAAAATCTTGTAACATCTTGCTTTGTCCCACCTGGGATATGAATCAACCCTTTGTCCAGCATATCCACTCTGTATACACACACTACTGCCTTAGTAGCTATCTTTGTTATCAGATCTACTGTCACAGTATCAGGGTTTATGTTCAAATCACTCTTATTTTACTTGGTAATGGCTCCAAAATGCAAGAGTAATGATGCTGGCAATTCAAATATACCAAGGAAAAGCCATAAAGTGCTTCTTTTAAGTAAAAAGATTAAAGTTTTTAACTTAATTAAAGAAATCATATGCTAAAGTTGCTAAAGTCCGTGGTAAGAAAAGATCTCCTATCTGTGAAATTGTGAAGAAGGAAAAAGAAATTCATGCTAGTTTTGCTGCTGCACCTCAAACCACAAAAGTTATAGCCACATCGTGTGCTAAGTGTTAAGATAAAAAAGGCATTACATTTGTGAGTGGAAGGTGTAAACAGAAAGTGAGTTTTAACTGATGGCAACATGTGCACCAGAAAACACTGAGCCTAACAAGTATGACTTCAGCAAGGGATCTCCTGAAATAAACGACACTAAGCCATTGCAAGTAAGTGATGAGTACAGAGATTCAGAAATAGGTTTAAACTGAAAAATATAAAAATTACCAGAGAGGCTGCATTTGCTGATGAAGCAGTTGCCATCACATGAGTTTATCGTACAATAAGATATTTTGAGAGAAAATAAGCATGCACAGATTCATATGACTTAGTACATAGTATGTTGTTGTAATTGTTTTATATTAGTTATCATTAATTTTTTACTGTGCCTAATTCATAAATTAAACATCATAGGTATGCTGAGAAAAAAAACCATGTATATAGGGTTTGGTACTTTCTGAGGTTTCAAGCATTCCCTAGGGTTCTTGCAATGTATTTCCCATGAATATGAGGGGACTACTGTATAAAATGCAAACTTACTCCCAGAAAGACATAAGAGTATCATAGGAAGTCAAGGAAAAATCACATATAGGATCACATTTAGAGAGTCAAAAGCTTAGATAAATTATAAACTAGGGAATAAAAAATGCAAAACAAATACTTTATCAAGGAATTCCAAAATTATAAGCAATATATTATTATCAGTTTGTCATATTTACTTACAGCAGTAGTATCATTAGGAAATACAATTTCAGATGCATCTTCACTTCTGACTGTAAAATGAAAGTTAAATTTACTTGTACTATATTATAAATTAAAATAAATGCAAAAACTTACATTTTTAGTGAAATATCAAAAACCGCAAATACCATTTGATTAAACAACACATTTGAGAGGGAGGGTAGGGAGGGGGAAGAATGGGCAGAGGGAGGGTGATGGGTGGGATTACCACCTACAAGTACATCTTACAAGGGTACATGTGAAACTTAGTAAATATAGAATATATTAATATGTCTTAACACAATAACTAAGAAAATGCCAGGAAGGCTATGTTAACCAGTGTGATGAAAATGTGTCAAACTGTTTATAAAACCAATGTATGGTGCCCCATGATCTCATTAATGTACACAGCTATGATTTAATATTAATAAAAAATTTAAAAAAACACCAACACACTTGAAACAAAATGGATTGATGTTAAGTACCATAATTATAAAGGTCAATTAAAATAGTGAATAACTTACTAAGTGGTAAGAAATTATGGATTAGTGATTCTGACTTTATGACAGTACTGTCCATAATGACTTTGGAAAATCACACCAAGCTATTAAGGTCATGACTTAAGAGCTAAAGGTTAAAGCTTTTAGCATTTATTAATACAGCTTAAAAGCATACTGTATGTTAAATACTTCTTACTTTTCAAAATGGTTTTTAACCATATTATTTCATCAAAGCAACAATACAAGAAAGTTAAATTACTCCTAGCTAAGGGGAATCAAAATGGATTACTTTGTTAGAATAAAAACAAAATCCTGGCTTGGGAAAAAATTAAACTCAAGCTTTGAGTACAACCTACACTAATAAACACTTTGACTCCTTATACCCAAAGATTCATACAAGTAACAAAGTTTCACAAAACAAACTTAACCATGTGTAGGATTTTTGGAAAAAATATAGGACATCTTATTAAATTTTAATAATTTTAATTTTAGATAAACAATGAATTAATTCTGAGTCTAAGTATGTCCTATGAAATAACAAACTTAAAAATTATGTTTATCTAAAATTCAAATTTAACTAGATGCACTGTATTTTCACTTTCTAAACTTGGCAACCCTAGCTACATGTGATACATTGAAATTTTTCTATTCTTTTTATCGTATTTTTAAAAAGTCAATATGACTCACAAAATAAATTTCACAACTATTAGGGGGTCATGGATCTGCAATTTGAGAAACATGATCTCACCCAGTATCTTCAAAAAAAAGAGAACAATGTTGGTGATTATTTACTTTTTCCTCCATTATTATCCAATTTTCATGTTTTGCCCATAAATTGTGACGTTTGTTCAGATAAACTTCCAAATACTTGTTCTCAGTGCATTTAATACATTAATGACATTTCTTTAAATTTGTATGTTTATTGTTATAAGAGAAACTATGGTGAGCCTGCAGAGAGCTTACAGTCCAATGGATAAATTAAGCATTCCAGTTAATCCCACAGTGTGTAACTCAAGTGTACAATTTAAGACCTCAATTCGATACTTCTAGTAATACAGATGTGTAGAACAGACTTAAGTAGAAAGATCAAAAGCTTATTTAATGCTGCTTTAACGCCCAAAGTATCAATATGATTTGTAAAAAAATTCAGTTACATCAAATACTGGCTCTTAAATGCTTATATGTATAGGTAACTGAGCATCTGTAAAACTATTCTAGATTAATGATGAAGCAGTAAAATAAAATAATAATGCTTAACACCTACAGGATACAACTTAATGTATTTGTAATTTATCTCCATCTATACTAAATAGAATAAAATTATTCTGAATTGGTAACACACAGTATTATTTAAATATTTCTTTTTAACAGAAACATTAAAGATTACAATTTATCAATTGTAATCTACCTTTTCTTATATAATACATATTTGTTAGTATTACCTATGAGCACAGTAGAACTAAGGGTAGGTGGTGTGGCTAAAGAACTTGACCAAGACATATCAGGATCCACCTCAGCACCTAGACTTTCAGAAATATGTTTTTGTGTCTGACCCTACAAAGAAAAACAATATTTCAGAGAAATACACTGATAATTAAGAATATTTTTTCATTCAGTTTTTTCATTTATCATTACTAGATGCCAATGTGAGGCAGAACACTAGGTACAGATCTGTAAATCTCAGAGCAAAGGTACAATACCATTGTTAAATTCTCAAATATGACATCATAAAAATAACCAAGGTAGAGTATTTTACCTTCACAAACTTTGGTGTATGAAATAAACTCCCACATACCACTGGGGATAAAAGAGAGGAAAATTACTAAGTTTTATCTTTATTAACATTTCTAGTATTTTTTTTTTAACAAACCTCTGCAATTATTAGTTTATTAGTATCATCCAGGATTCAGATGTTCAGTATTCCTCCTGAAATTACATAAACAAATGCAAATGGAAAGAATCCAAGTCACAATTATGTAACAAAATAGCACTCCATCACAAAAGCATGTAAAATTACAAGAATGCTATTTTAAAATACTGACACTTTAAGAGAATGATAATCTCAAAAACCACAAAATTGGCTCAGCACCTGTAGCTCAGTGGTTAGAGCACCGGCCACGTACACCAGGACTGGCAGGTTCGAACCCAGCTGGGCCTGGTAAACAATGACAACTACAACAAAATAATAGCTGGGTGTTGTGGCGGGGGCCTACAGTCCCAGCCACTTGGGAGGCTGAGGCAAGAGAATCGCTTAAGCCCAAGAGTTTGAGGTTGCTGTGAGCTGTGACACCACAGCATTCTACTGAGGGTGAAATAGTGAGACTCTGTCTCAAAAAAAAAAAAAAACACCACAAAATTGCCAAACTGTTCCCTAAACTGCTAAGAAGATAACATGACTCTAACGAATGAGTGTGGGTTTTGTAAGGAAAAATTAAATTCAAATGAATTGAATAACTTGTATTAAGACGCAAAGTTTAAGCACCTTCTTTCCTCTTATCAATTTGATTTAAAAAGGAGCAAACCAAAGTACAAGAAAATATAACCTATTTTAAATGCGGTATTATTTTAAAGGGGGGCCCAATTACTTAAACATACTTAATGGAGAATCTGAAGTTTCCTGAGCTGTCCATATTTAGGTAAATGGGAAAAGACATTTACAGCCAGCACTTTCCTAGTCTTTGCTGGGTTTAACATCAACAAAAACTGCAATATGGCAGTCTTGTATTCTAAGCTCACACTTTTGGAATACATTCTCAGATCTTCTTTAATGTCGGGACTGCAAAATATAACTGCCATTACATGGTAATGGGAGTTTAAGAATAGAGTTCTCATGTAAAGATTAGAAAGCACTTTTCTATTAGTCCTTCAAAGACAGACTTTTCTAATAATCCCATGCTGTGAGTAGATTGCTTACTCTTCACTTTGTAAAATATAAGTGGACTAATGTGAAATTTGTCATCAACTTTGGAGTTTTAGTTATAGATGAAAACTATCTCAATTTAACTTTTATTACCCCCATCATGACATGCAGGGTACGGAAACAAAAGCTTTTTATCAGCTCATTATATGAAAAGATAATGTAATATTTCATGTGATCAATAATGAGCAAAAAGCAAAAGACTAGCTCCCTCAAGAAAAATTCAGAGCTATGAAAAGGACAAGAGAACTAATAAAAAAAAAAACGTCCAGTGCTCGCTTCAGCAGCAAATACACTAAAATTGGAACGATACAGAGAAGATTAGCATGGCCCCTGTGCAAGGATGACACGCAAATTCGTGAAGCGTTCCAAATAAATAATAAATAAAAAATGTATTTACTCGGAAGCATTCAGAATGTCAACAAAATAGGTGCAACTGTTTTTTTGCAATTACAGAGTGGTACTCAGTTAACAGAACAATTATTTCGTATAAGCTGCATCAGAGACAACTAAAGATAAAAAAACTACCATCCCCATATATATAACTAATTTGTGCTATGTGTGAACAAGAATGCGCTTTAAATTTTCATGCCAATTTACAACCCCCATACTAGGCAAGGTTAGTGGCTATTGAAAACACCACCAGGACAGGGTTACCTAAAGACACATTCTGTAGTGTGTTAACTATACAAAAAGACACCGTACAGTTTAAAAACAAATCCTACACAGCCTTAAAAAGAGTGCGTTGTGTACAGGGGGTTAAATGCTTCATAGATAAGAAAAAAACAAAAAAAAACAAAAAACTACGGGGCAGTGCCTATGGCTCAACGGAGTAGGGCGCCAGCCCCATATGCTGGAGGTGGCAGGTTCAAACCCAGCCTCAGCCAAAAACTGAAAAAAAAAAAACAAAAACAAACTACGCTAGAACCAACTTATTAATCATCATCATCTTCTTCCTCCTCCACCACCTCATCTTCCTTCCTTTACTTGCTTTTTTCAGTCTTGACACCTCCCTTTTTTGCTGTACCAGGCTTTCCTTTAGCTCGGTATGCAGCAATATCCTTTTCGTTTTTTTCCTTCAGCTTTGCAGCCTTCTTTTCATAAGGCTGCTTGTCATCCGCAGCAGTGTTATTCCACACCTCTCCCAGCTTCTTTCCAACATCACTAATGGATAGGCCAGAATGTTCTCCTTTGATTTTGGGGCAATTCTCAGAACAGAACAAAGAAAAGGCCAAAGGAGGCCTCTTGGGTGCATTGGGACCCTTGAACTTTGTTTCCCCTTTAGGAGGGATACAGGTTTTCATTTCTTTCATAATGGGCCTTGTCTGCCTTTGCCATTATCTTCAAATTTTCCTTTCTCTTTAGCAGACATGGTCTTCCAAGTCTCTGAGCTCTTCTTAGAAAACTCTCAGAGTTGACTGAAGCATCTAGGTGGTTCTTTTTGTGCTCCTCCCGACAAGTTTGCACAAAGAATGCATATGATGACATTTTGCCTCTCAGCTTCTTAAGATCTCCTTTGCCCATGTTTAGTTATTTTTCCTCAGTGAGGCAGAGTCACCCAGTACCCGTCCGGTTCTCACTTGCCTGGGCACTGTTTCTATGGAGCTCAATGTACTACAATGGCTCTGAGAGCAGAAGCCAGATGCCACATTTCTAGCATTCTAAGAATAAAAGAGCCTTGTTTAATCTTACCTGATTTTTCTCTTTGTGGTGTAACATGTGCATATTGTAGAACAGGACTAAAACAAACCAAAAAAATCCCTCAAATTATTTTAAAAATAACAATGGCAAAAACATACAAAACACTAATTTTTTAAAAAAGAATCACTTCAGTTGTTAGAATTATACTACTTTTAAATGTTTATATTACTTTTTCCAATGTAAATCTCTCTAAAGAATTAAGTAACCACGAAGCAATGTTTAACATGCTCAGAGAAAGCAATAAAGTACTCACAAATTTCAGCTGCTACAATTTGTGTATTTTAAACTTAAAAATTATGTAAAGTAAATCTACAAAAGCATCACGTTCTCTCCAAAGATTCAAAGGACACAAATAATCATCTAATTATGTGATATATATAACTATATATATGTGACACATACAAAAATTCAAGGACTTACTGCTTTCTCATCATTATTTTTGTTACTTAAAGACACAGAATATACAGAACACCAGCCAATTCAATATTACAAGAAAGACTACTTTTATGTTTTCTGATGTAAAAATTATTCTATTAAAGAACTCAATCTAAAAGATTTAAATAATACATGATTTTCCAACAGGCTCTCAGCTAAAATATTAGCATAAAAATTAAATTCATCTCATAAGACAAATATGTAGAGAAATGTTTCATCTAAATATTTTAATGTAATAGCTTCATCATACCTTTCACTAAGACAAGAACTTAGAAGTGGCCTGGTAACATCACCTGCTTGATCCATTTTAGCCTTTACTGTACGATGACTTTTATGCTTACTGCTGGCAATATTGTTTCCTGAAATAGTACATAATTCAGTGAGAATGTATAAAGTCTGGATTGATTATAAATTTTCACTCTTTGCAGCTATTTAAAAACAAAAAATCTCATCTATACTGGGAAAAAGAATGAATAGGGAAGTCAGTCTCAAAGGTTTTTCAGTTTGCTGATTCTCCCAGAAAGAGATGTCTTCCCCTTCCCAAACAACATTAAACATATAATATGCATAATAACCTTTGGGTGATCCAATTCAAGATATAACTTTAAACTCAGAGTTCATAATTTAGTAGGTGAAATTTAAAAAAAAACTGGAGGTTCGGTGCCTGTAACTCAACAGTTAGGGCACCGGTCACATGCACTGGGGCTGGAGGGTTCGAACCCCACCCAAGCCTGCTAAAAACAAACAAACAAAAAAAAAAACAGGTCTTGTGGCGGGTGCCTGTCATCCCAGCTATAAGGGAAGTTGAGGTAAGAGAATCGCTTGTGCCCAAGAGTTTGAGGTTGCTGTAAGCTCTAACACCACAGCACTCTAGTGAGGTCAACATAGTGAGACTTTGTCTCAAAAAAATAATAAAAAAATATTTTTAAAATTGTACACAAGTACAATGTGCTATGTTCTATTATTAAGTTATATGTAGTACCATGGAGGAAAAGAACAAGGGGAAAGACATTTACTGAAAGCCAATCAGTTACCAAATCTGATCATATTATTCTTCTGCCAAAAATCTTTAAAGATCTTATTTTTCAAGATAAAGATAAAACCCTTTAACAGAACTCTATAGTATCAAGCCCTTTCACAATTTGACTTAATTTTTATGATGCTATTCTATCACATTCTACTTTTTAGCCATATCCAACTATTCGCATGTCCTAAAAAGAATGCCCTTTTTAATTTCTAAGACTTTGTACAAGCTGTCTCTTTCTCTTTTTCCCTCTAGCCCTGGAGTATCTCTTTCAGGTTTCCATTTAGTAACTATTAACGCCTTTTCCAGAAAACTTAAGTGATCTCTGAGGTGAGAAACTTTATTCCTGTTTCTGGTATTAGACTTATGAGGTCCTTAAGTTAGAGATTTTGTCTTATCACTATATCCGTAGCAACTACAATAATTTCTAACATATTATAGTCACTCCACAAATACTGGCTGAATGAATAAATTAGCTATCAGTAGGGGAAGTGAGTTAGAGATAGCAGTACATATCTACATTTCTTTTTTTTTTTTTTTTCAGTATGTGGCTGGGGCTGGGTTTGAACCAGCCACCACTGGCATATGGGGCTGGCACCTTACTCTTTTGAGCCACAGGCGCCACCCAGTACATGTATTTCTATTCTTGTTGATCGTATCTACTTTCTAAGGGAATAATGCTTAGACATGGTTTCTAAAACTATAGGTGGCTCCCTCAATAACAAACCCAATTTAGGTTTTCCATATTCCTATTTTCTGTATTACAGTATGTTACATTTGACTCTCCAGGGCATAAAGTACTCAGGTGGTTCTGTGGGTTTGATGGCGACTATAAATTTGGCACCTGAGGCACATTTTACTTTCAGAAAAAATATACTTTAAAAAATAGTTGCAGGCTGGGATGGTTTGAGCTCAAGAGTTTGAAACCAGTCTGAGCAAGAGCGAGACCCCGTCTCTGAAAACACCTGGGTGTTGTGGTGGGCACCAATAGTTCCAGCTACTTGGGAGGCCGAGGCAAGAGAATCACTTGAGCCCAAAAGTTTGAGGTTGCTGTGAGACCTGACACCATGGCACCTTACTGGGGGCAAGAAAGTGAGAATCCTATCTCAAAATAAATAAATAAACAAACAAATAAATACATAAAAATAGTTGCCTTGAAAGATCCTATCATCTCTAACTTCGAGAGTCTTTGGGAAAACTTTAATTAAAGGTTATTTAAATAAAATGAAAACCAAACTAAAACTATTTGTAGAAGCATGGACAAAACGTCTCATTATATTCTCAATTCTCAAGTAACATGGAATAGACATAATCACTAATAACTCAAATGTATGTATAACTTTAAAAAAAACCAATTCAACAAAACATCCAAGCTTTTTCTCTAATGAGATTTTTAGTTAAAGATACCTATCATAAAGTAGCTAAACCACTATTTTGAAAGAAAAGGCACTTAAAAAAATAAAACGAATAATGACATACTACTATACATCTACTAGAATGGCTAAAGCTATTCTAAAAGAATACCAGGAACTTTCATTCACTGCCGGTGAGAATGCAAAATGGTACAGCTACTTTGAAAGACAGCTTGCAGTTTCTAATAAAATTTAAACGCACTCATATCATAATCCAATTATGCTCCATGGTATGAACCCAAATGAGTTGAAAACTTGTATCTACACAAAAACCTATACATGAATGTTTATAGCAGCTTTATTCATAGTCGCCAAAATTTGGAAGCAATCAAGATGTCCTTCAATAGAGGAACAGAAAAACTGTAGTACATCCATATGATGGAGTATTATTCATGTTAAAAAGAAATGAGTTATTAAGCCATGAAAAGACATGGAGGAACTTAAATGCATATTGCTAGGTGAAAAAAAACAGCCTAAAACAGCTATGTTCTGTATGATTCTAACTATATGACATTCTGGAACAGGTAATACTATTGAGAGAATAAAAAGATTAGTGGCTAATTAGGGCTCAGGAGGAGGGGAGGGTGAATAGGTGGAGCACAAGAGCTGTATAGCAAAACTATTCTGTATAATACTGTAATGATAGACACATGACATTATAATAATACATTTGTCAAAATCTTTAGGACTGTACAAAGGGTGAACCCTAATGTAAACTAAAGCCTTTAATATATCAATATTTGTTCAGCAATAAAAAGAAATCCAGCTGTAAAAAATAAAAAGTAAAAAAAAAAAGAACCAGGTGAAAATAAGTTTTTTCCAAATAAACATTTCCCAAATAATTTGAGGATTTTACAAGCAAGTTGAAGTATGGTAAAATAAAAGCATATGATTTCAGGCAATGAGAAGGGCTGCTGGAAAGCAGAAATAGCACATCTCATAGAACTTTAGAATTTAGGAAGGACTTAAAAATAATAATACATAAAAAAGTTTAAAACTGAACAAAGTTAAAAAACACAGCTTAAGTCTATCAGTCTTAGATTTCAATATTGAATTTAAGCAAACTTAAAAGCAAAAGGTCTCAACAGACTATAGTGAACAGAATTATTATGCACCATAGCCTTAAAAAAGTTAACTCCTGGGCGGCGCCTGTGGCTCAAAGGGGTAGGGCGCTGGTCCCATATGCTGGAGGTGGCAGGTTCATACCCAGCCATGGCCAAAAATCACACACACAAAATAATAATAATAATAAATAAATAAATAAAAATTTAACTCCTTTGTGGTGGGTTTGGAGTGGACTTATTATTATTAATTAATTATGATCCTTCCTTGATTATACACATACCAATTCCAGGGTATTAACCCCTGACTCTGGGTATGTCTTTCAAGATTTGGTAGATTTGGGACAAACTGCTTTTCCTAACCACACTAGACAGATGGCTGCTTGCTTTACATAGCACGCTCTTAAATTAAAAAATACCACCCAAATATATATTGTGTTTTTCTCCCTTACAAGACTGGAGTACCTAGAGGCCAAAGGGCTTTGCGTTTTCATTTCTTTCCTTAATGCTTCAAGTTGCCAGGCATAAAAATGCATCAAGTATTTGTTGAATGGATGATTTACTTTTCAGTATTTTCTTCTATATTTTCATCTGCTAAATATTCCCTAAGTGCTATCCTAGGCCTCATCATAATTAATTTTCTGACCACACGTAATGATTTTACCACTTTAAACAGGTTGAATTTTCTTTCTTTTTTTTTTGAGGCAGAGCCTCAAGTTGTCACCCTGGGTAGAGTGCCGTAGCATCAAAGCTCACAGCAACCTCCAACTTTTGGGCTCAAGCAATTCTCTTGCCTCTGCCTCCCAAGTAGCTGGGACTATAGGCACCCGCCAGAATGCCTGGCTATTTTTTTTTTTTTTTTTTTGGTTGCAGCCGTCATTGTTGTTTGGCAGGCTCGGGCTGGATCAAACCCACCAGCTCAGGTATATGTGGCTGGCGCCTTACCCGCTTGAGCCACAGGCGCCGAGCCAACAGGTTGAATTTTCTAATCTAAAAATCCAATATCTGAGATGTTCTAAAGTCTTAAGCTTTTTGAATGCCAACTCTTTTGAATGACTCTTCAAGGAATGGTCACTGGACAGGCACAGTGGCTCTTGCCTGTAATCCTAGCACTCTGAGAGGCCGATCTGGGTGGACTGCTTGAGTTCCAGGAGTTCAAGACAAGCCTGAGCAAGTGCAAGACCCCATCTCTACTAAAAATAGAAAAAAATATCCAGGCATAGTGGTGCATGCCTGTAGTCCTAGCTACTGAGGAGGCTGAGGCAAGAGGATTGCTTAAGCCCAAGAATAGTTTGTGAGCTAGAAAGTAAGACTCTGTCTCCAAAAAAAAAAAAAAGGAATGGTCACCAGAGCATTTCAATTTTGAGTTTTGGGGTTAGGAACACTCAACTGGTAAGTGTAACACAAATATTCAAAAATCTGAAAAAAATCCACAATCTGAAATAGTCTGGTCCCAATCATTTTGTAGAAAGGATATTTAACCTGTAAATAAAGTCGACTTCTGCAACTTCCTCTCCTATCTGTGTTCTTACAGTAGTTTTAGCTTTGTATTTCCAAAAGTTTGAGGGACATTTCCACCGTAACATTCCATTAACCGTCTCTGACAACAATTTGAAACTCAGCTAAATTATTTTCCATCCTTTCAACTTTTTCCTTCCCAAACCTTTTTCTCCAATTTCAATATGCTACCAATTTCTATAACTGTCACGACCATATTTTAACTCAGTCATGCTTTGTCATTTGTTCCTTTCTTTTGAATCCTCCATATCCAGATTACTAAAGGGTCCTGCAGTTATTACTTTCCATATCTGCTTTCACTACCACATGTATTACTACATATGTATGTAGTAACAGTTCGACTGCAATTTAAAATAGACAATTATTCTAAATGGCACATGAACTTTATGGACATCCTATATAATTCACGCTCTTTACTCCATCACCTGGATTACTACACATCTCCTAACCGATCTTCCTATCTTCACTCTTCCCTTTTCATAAAGATAATAAAAAACCTTTATCTCCAAAGACTGCTGCCAGATAATTAGGCTTCCTGAAGCAAAACTAATATTCATTCCATGAATACTTAACACTATATATACACCATTTGGTATGTAATAATATATAAGAGTATCTTTGGCCGGGCATGATGGCTCATGCTTGTAATCCTAGCACTCTGGGAGGCCAAGCTGGGTGGACTGCTTGAACTCAGGAATTCAAGACCAGCCTGAGCAAGAGTGACATCTTGTCTGTACTAAAAATAGAAAAACTAGCCAGGCATGAGGCAAGGGCCTGTAGTCCCAGCTACTCGGCAGAATGAGGCAAGAGGATTGCTTGAGCCCAAGAGTTTGAGGTTGCAGGGAGCTATGAGGCCAGGGCACTTTAGTCTGGGTAACAGAGTGACACTCTGTCTCAGAACAAAAAAAAAAAAAAGACAATCTTTGACCATTACCTATATTCCCTTTATATATGCATTTCCTAGTGCCATCTTTCAAAGTATGTATCATACTATAATTGCTGAACTTCTCCTTCACTAGAAGCTCAATGAAGATAGGGAATATTTCTCAAAAACAGAGATAAATCATCCAAGATCTGAAAGATGAATGAGTAAACTAGCTAAAATCAAAAGAACAAAGTAAGTGTAGGAAGAGGTAATAATACTTCTGAAAAGCCAGATCTTCAGTAGGAATGAATGATAAATAAAAGCTGGAGAGAATATGGTAAGATGATTTAATGCTAGACCAGGTCACAAAGGACCTTGTAAGCCAAAATTAAGTTCAGATTTTATCATGAGGACAAAGAGAGGTCATTAAGGTCTGATGCTGCAAGTAGCAGAATAAAATTTGCATATGCCTTCTCTGCTCAACAACCAATCAAATAAATTCCATTTCTTTAGCCTAGCATTCAATGCCCACCTTTAATCTGCTTTCCTTTTACCCTTGGTTGTCTACTGGTCCCTTTCAGACACAAAATACCCCAAACCAACTTGAATTACTTGCTGAGAAGTTATCAGTATTCCCTAAACAAATTACATATTCTTTGTCATGTTGTTCCCTCTGCCTAGAACATTATCACTCTACCACAATCTCTTATTTCTGAATCTAACCTATCCCTCAAGGTTCAATTCAAACAAATAATTACTTAACTCTCCCCAATATTATTTTCTCTTTTCAACTCTCATTGTACTTTCTTATATTTTTCTTTTGCACATATTACATTTAGCCTTACACTATACTTTACCTGTGTATTATTTAATCCCCTTACTAGAGAGCAATACTCTGAAGAAAGGGAACGTATGTTACTTACATCAAGTAGGTAATAAATATGTGAACAACTGAATGCATAATCTTACTATATAATTGCTTAGAAATAAATGTTACCCAGGCCAGGGAAACTGCTACCAAATCAACGTATTTATAGCATATTGATAAAAATATTCTTCTGTATCCTCCGTGATAGCCTGTAGAAATAGTTTAGTTTAACATGAAAAGAAGTTCTAGGTTTTTTAATATAGGACTTAATTCAGCAAATTGGGTGGCAAAATCTATCAACCAAAGGAAGAGAGGAAAAGGAACATTTATTAAGTACCTCACTTCATTATTCCAAACTTATTAGGTGTTATTTTCATCATCTCCATTTTTCGGCTGAGGAAAGTGAAGCCAAAAATATCAATTTGCTCAATGTCACACAGTTATTTAATAAAAGAGCTGATATTTTAATATACGTTTGTTTGAATCCCTAAGTTTGTGTTAGTATTCTTCCCTTAAATACCATATCACATTACTTACCCAAGTCTAATTTGCATTTATCTAATTCTTTTACAGCAGATTGGTACAGTGGCAAAGTCCGACGTTGTTCTTTGAATATTAGGGGAGTTGAAGGTTTAAATATTATGGGAGTTGAAGCCATCTGTCGATAAAAGGGTTTCCTTTGTGGTGTTTTAAATATGTGTGGTTCATAACTGCTGATTTTATATTCAGATTCTTCTGCAGGTTCAGAATTATAAGGTGTAGCTTCTGAAGAAAGTTCTTCAAACCAATTAAGGCTTATTGGTCCTAAATCTATAAGAAAAATAAAAAAATCTCACCTTAGTTTTAACCGATGACAAAAATTTATGAGCCAGTAGTTAAAAATCATAATAAGGAAAAGGATGTTTGAGATTTTGACTGTGGATTACTTTTGTTAAGGCATTATCACCTCAGCAAGATCATTAATCTTATGATCTTATGTATCTGTAGCAAGGTGTAACAATTCACAAGTTACAATACAGTCCTTACTTCTATTACCTTTTTATTTATTTTCCATCTTAATATTCACAATTCAGAATAAAAAAACATTCATAGTAAGAATGCATTTCATAGAGAAAATTCAAATAATTACGAAGACCACATTAGCCTTCACACATTAGTGTATATGGCAAATGTAAGAGTGTAAGAAACTTGCAGACTCATAAAAAAATGGTAAAAAAGATTCCCTTTTAAAGTGAAATGACAAAATTTCAATTATGATCTATGAATCTTATATAGTAGCAGTTTTCATGACTCATGAAGTTCAAAAGCTCTAGACTATTTTCATAATAACAGTACAGAATCATCTGCCTTCTTTATGATGTTGACATTTGTACCATGGTGCAAAGATAATTAAAACTGCTGGCACATTTCTATTAGTTAGGGCAGTGGCACCAAACTGTACTACTGTAGTAAGTTATTACATACCTTAACACCATGCCCTTACTAAGAAAAGCAGTAATTCAAGCTTAACTTAAGAATATCCTAACAAATAAAAGTAAATTTTATTAAAGCTCAAGACCCGAATACATCTTTTTAATATTCTGTGACAACATGAGAAATATTTATAAAGCACTTCTGCATGCTTACGTACAATAGTTGTCTAGAAAAGCACTCGTGTGATGAGCTGTGAGCAAAATTATAGCTACTGGAATGAAAAGCCATTTTTACTAAAAGAACAACTAGTAGACAAACTAAGTTAAACTTAGATAATTTGGTAGACATTTTCTCACAAATTAATGAACTTTTTACTACAAGGAAAACAACACAGTTTATTGCCAATGATAAAATGTGACCCTTCAAATTAAAATTAAAATTTCCAGTGGCTCCTAGTAGCTAACTTCTTCTCAATTCTAAAAAACCTTTCTAATAAAATCTGTGGTGAAATTAATGAACGTGATTTTTAAAAATACTGTTTAATGAAATGTGTGAATATTTGGAATATCCACATAATTCAGAACACCAATTATTTTGCCAACAATTACTGCATGATGTTACAATATGGAAAGATCTATTGATATGTCTTAGATCTCTGAAAGAGCTATACAAAGTATAAGAAAAACTAGTAATGAAAAATATCCATAAGTAACTGAAGACTATTAAAAATACATTCTTTTTTCAATTACCTAGCTATGTGGATTTTCTTCACATATTTCTACAAAAACAACATATTGCAACAGACTAAATGCAGACTGAGATGACAATCTAAAGTCAGATATTAAAGGGAACTGCAAAATAGTAAGAAAAAAAAAACCCTATTTCACTCTTCTTTTTTGTGGGATGAGTCTCACTACATTGCCCTTGGTAGAGTGCTGTGGCATCACAGCAACCTCCAACTCTTGGGCTTAAGCAATCCTCCTGCCTCAGCCTCCCAAGTAGCTGGGACTGCAGGCACCCACTACAATGCCCAGCTATTTTTTGCTGCAGCTGTCATTGTTGTTTAGCTGACCTGGGCTAGTATGGAACCTGCCACCCTGGGTGTACATAGCTGAAATAAATGGTACCCAGGCCAGGGAAATTGCTACCAAATCAAGATCACGTGCTACGGGCGCCGAGTCCACTCTTCTATTTTTTTGTTGAAAGTGTGTTGTTTTTTTTTTTCCTGCCAGCACCTACAGTTTAGTTGAAGATATTTGTATATTTTGCTGAAAACAGTAACTGCCTAAAGTCACAATAAAAATATATTATCTCTAGCAACCTTCCTAATGCCGCAACCCTTTAATACAGTTCCTGTGGGTCACCACCCACAGGTTGAGAACCACTGATCTATAGAGGCATGCAATGGGTTTATTTTTATTTTAAGTTCATTAATACGTTTAAGTTCTTAGTTTTAATTTTAATACACTAAGCTACATAAACAAGCTCTTTAGGGATATTCTTATTATTTTTAAGAGTGGAACAAGTACTAAGACCAAAATGTTCAACGACTGCCATAAAGCAACATTATCATCAATGTTTCTGATTTTTCGGTAGTACTTTAAAAACAATTCTTCCTACTGTTAACCAAGGGGCCAGACTCCACTTTATCTACTGGGGATTCTATATTCATCCTCTGGTTAACCTGTAAAAGATTATGTTCTTACCTGGATTTATGACTCCATAAGGAACAGTGTATGGTATAAATAAAACTGTGTGGTATTGTAGTCTTTCTTGGAAAACATGCATGTTTGTTTCAGAAAACATTTTCTCAATGTGATGTTTTTACCTAGTTATATAAAACTTTCCAATACCTGCTTTGTTGCATCGTGTCTTAAAAATTTCAAAGAAAGTTGGCCTCTCTTTGGATCCAACAGACATTTTTATTTACCATATCACTCAACTCTTGGGAAATAAGTTCTGCAAAAGAGAAGACCAAAATACACTTCATAGGGATACATTCCTTGTTAAGTGAATCAGAAGTAAAACTCCTTAGCGCTGGTAAGTCTGCTTAAAGTTACACGTTCTATCTCAGGCCCATCTTTTGGGATGATAACAGAAGTTTACCGGGAGGGTAGGCACATTCTATAATTGTGCTGTCCAATACAGTAGCCACTAGCCACACTGAGCACTTGAAACGTGCCTGGTGCGACTCAAAAGAATTTTAAATATTTCCTTTTAACTACTTAACTAGTCACGCGTGGCTAGTGGCTGCGCATTTATAGATGGTTCTTGCTGGAGACAAGTGCCATGTGATAATTCCCAATCAGGAAAGCCTCAGAATACAGCAATTACCTGGGGGTTCTGTGCGCGGAAGCTGTGAAACATTTTCCAAGGTAGCAGTATTCCCTTAAGTAAGTTACCGTGTTTCCAATTAAAGAAATTTCAGATCGGGACACCTGGCACAGCTAGAAGGCAATGAGGCAAATCCCGAGCGGCTGGCGGGGTCCAAAGGCCAGGACCGCAGCTGGGAAACTGAGTTCCAGGAAAAGGGGCGGGGCCCGAATCTGCTTGGCGGGAATTCGCCTACGGGACACGGACTTTTCTCTCAGGCAAGGACGGGGGTTAAAAGAGACAAAACAAGAAAGAAGCCAGCTCCGACCCAGTGCACAACAGGCGCTCCCCCGCCATCCTAGACGACCGGCACGGCAGGAGACACACCCGTTTCCACGCCGACCACCACTGACCCGTTCCAGAAGAGCAGCTCTCTTTTGCCTGGAGTAAACTGAGGGAAACCGCATCGGCACTTAAATCACCAATCCGACCCCTCGGGCTTCTCCTCGGCGGCCCTCCACATCAGGCCACCACCAAACCGCAGCGCCTGAGCAGCTGCGCCCACGCCGCCCAGTTTTAGACGCTCGCGCCAAAAGCCCGCTCTGGTCACGTGATGCTGTGACGTAACACGCAGGGTACGTACCGCCCGGAAGTCAGGCCGGCGTCCGCCCCGCTGCTACCTCTGCTTCTCAGCGTAGCGGAAGGGAATTCTTGTTAGATCCGGGGCATTTAGCCTCGGGCTGAAACAAAAGCTGGAGTTGGTGTGCGTGTTTTCTTCTTGATTCTTCAGAATGCGAGACGGCAGCTCTCCGTGTCTATTTTAAGTCCCACCTTCCTTTCTGCTCCAGCTCACGTTTGGGTTGGGTGGGTCCCCTCAGGACACGCCTTGGGACCTTTGAAAAGGTCTTGTTCTGACCTTAGAGACAGTGTTTCCTCAAGGCCTGTCCCCTAAAGTGGGCTGATCTTAAAAAAGCCTAAAATGGTGTGTGGTTGTGGACGGCTCCCTTCCTGACTGCACGATAGTGGGAAGGGCTATTTGAAGTTAGAGGCTCTTAGGACCTGGTCTTGGGAGCAGGTGTTCAAGACCTCTGAGCCAATTTCAACGCTTGGAAAACTCTGAAACCCCTCTTAACCTGCTCTTGTAGTGTTAGCTGCATCCCTCTGCAGGCTTCATTAGTCTTTTCAACATTTTTAGGGTTCCAGATGGCCATGTTGTATGACTGTCTTCCCCAAAAATTGACCTGTAAGACCTGTCCTTATCTCTGAATTCACAGGGTCTGTGACAGGCCTACCATAGGGTTAATTCGGGTTTGTTGTAAGAAAGACTTCAAATTGATTCAGGAGGCGAGGGCTGCTCATGGGCCTTGTTGCTTCTAGAAGGTGCTTGAGCACTAAACAGCCGAAACAACCTAGACTTAGAAAAAGGGTGGGCTCCATTTGTTTCCTTAGGTATCATTTCAATTGGATAATCAGTAATCTTTAGTTTAATGCAGATAGATTCCAAAGCTTTTGGAGGTCTAATTAAAAAAGAAACACAGGTCTGATCCTTGCTAATAAAACCTACCACTTACTGAACATTTTATGGATTGGGCATTCTGTTTTGTGCTTTCAAACAATATCATGCTTAATTGTACAGTAATTGTATAAGTTAGGGAAACTGACATAGTAGTTAAGTACCTGGTAACAAGGCCCAAGTTTGAATTGAAGTCATTTAACTGCATATACTTTACTGTGATTAAATCTGCATTTATCCTCTAAAGGGGGGAGGTGGAGTGTCTCACTAGGAGTAAACTAATGAGAACCCTTAGCACATCACACAACCCTCTGAAATATATTCTCTCTCACTGTATACGGCCCCCTTAGAACTTTATATTCCTTGCTCTCTTGGTGCCAGGGACTTATGAACTTTGCCATCAACTACTTTCTTCCTTACACTCTTCCCGTGTTGCTGCTCAAATAATTTACCGTTCGTATTCAATTTACTATATGCTTTACTTTTTATATATTAAATTTTTTAAAAATTAAAGTTGTATATACTTAATGTGTCCAATATATTTTGATGGACATGATTACCACCGTCAAACAGTTGACATCCATCTCTTCACAGTTACCTTTCTTTTGTGTGTGGTGAGAGAATAAATTTCTTAGCAAATTTGCAGTATAAAATACAGTATTAAGTGTAGTCATCTTGCTATATATTAGATCTCTAAACTTACTCATCCTGCATAACTAACTTTATACCCTCTGACCAGGAGCTCCCCATTTCTTCTTTCTTCCACTTCCCTGCAGCTCATAACTACTGTTATACTCACTGCTTCTATGTTATTTGACTTTTTTAGATTCCAGATATGAGATCATGTGGTATTTTTCTATCTAGCTTATTTCACTTATCATAATATCCTCCAGTTTTATCCATGTTATTGCAAATGTCAGGATCTCATTTTTAAGGCTGAATAATATTCCATTACATATATATTATATACACACACCCCCAATTTCTTTATCCATTCATTTGTCACCATACACTTAGGTTATTAACATAAGTTAACAGTTGCAAATAATGTTGTAATAAACAATGGAGTGCAGATAATCACTTCAGGATATTGAGTTCATATGCCTCTCCTCTGTATTTAATTTTTTTTTGAGTAACCTCTATACGTTGTTCTTAACAGCTGTACATTCCCATCAGCAACTAACAGGAAATAAATGAATGAATTGTGTGAAGCATATGTGTGAATGAGTCCTAAATGAAAAACAGCTTTGAAAAAAAGATTCAGGAACAGTGAATAGAAAAGGTAGGGAAAAACAATTCAGGAATCAGGTGGCAGTTAATGCTCCCTAGATGGGCAGATCCTCCCACCTTCAATTAGGGTAATGGATAACAGCAGCTCCCATTAGAATCTGAAATAAATGGAGATGCATGGAGAAATCTAAACCAACTTGATTAGGAGAAAGAAGGGGTGGATGAAGCTGGGAGGCAAAACAAGCACACAGACAAACTGCACTAGGATATTGGGCTGCGCCTGAGCACATGGTGAGCAGAACCCGGTGAGCTGATGGAGCGCTTCTTCCGTGTTCCCTGTGGGTTGTACCAGGGGTACGGGAACACGCTGCCTTTGGCCCAGCCAGGACTCTTAGGGCACAAACAGCCCGACTGGAGGCAAAATATGGGTCCCCCCACTTTTCTGGCTAGGCCAGGGCTACTGGTGCCCGCGAACGCCTCTGACTACTACGTGGACCCTTACAAGAGGGCACAGCTTAAGGCAATTCTCTCCCAGATGAACCCCAGCCTGAGCCCACGGCTTGGCAAGGCCAACACCAAGGAGGTGGGCGTGCAGGTGAGCCCGCGGGTGGACAAGTCCGTGCAGTGCTCGCTGGGGCCTCGCACCCTGCGCAGTCGCTCCCCCTGGGACGGCACCGGCCACAGGGAGCCCCTGCGGGCCTGCGGAGTCTATTCGCCCATGATCGGCTGCAGGGGCTTTGTCCGGCTGCGGGAAGATGGGGACAGCAAGGCGCATCAGGGCCCTGCAGAGGTCAGCCAGCAGCAGCTAGCGGCGCCAAAGTCAGGCGATGCCCAGCAGGAGGAGCCGGGACAGCAGGATGAGACCGGGGAGGACGGTACCCCGCGTCCTCAGGACAGGAAGAGCAGACAGGTACATGGAGACCCAGATGGCCGTCCGCTCCGGAAGCTCAACTTCCAGGTGGACTTTCTCTTTCCTAACCCCATCTCTTCTCTCTCTCGACTTGGTGCAAGAGAGGGAGTTCTGGAAAACATGTATTTTTATATTTTGTAAGGTTTTGCTAAAGTTTTGGGAAACCCTAACTAAGCTGGTGAAAATCCAAAGTCTGGTAACCCATTGCTGTTGGGAATGAGGAGACAGGGCTTCAAGTGTGTGAAACAGGAAATCAGACTTTCGTTTTGGGGAGATTGTGCTGGTAGCATTTGGAAAATGGCTTGGAAAAGTAATGAGAGATGGCAACAAGAAAAATCCCGGAGTGGTGTTTAAGAGAGGAGAAGCTAAAGTAATGCAGTAGCCTTAAGAATAGATTTGGGAGGGTACATAATTTTTTTTTTTTCTCATAAAGCCATAAGGAAGGAAAGGATCTGCCCCTCCTCCCACCCCCAAGATAATAAAAGACTTTTCTTCCCTGATTTTCAGTTTTTGGAACCAAAGTATGGCTATTTTCACTGTAAAGATTGTAAGACCAGGTGGGAGAGTGCTTTTGTGTGGTGTATTTCTGGAACTAATAAGGTAAGTAAAAGTAAGTGGTACGTGAAAGGAGAATGGGGTGGGCAAAGGTGTTAAATAGGAGAACTTATTTCCTGATAAGAGTTGATTGTGGAAACTCTTGTCTCACTCATCAATGAATGTTGGAATCTAACTGAATTGCGTTGTTTACACGAGTTTCTGACATATTTGACAAAGTGTCAGGTTACTTAGATGAACTTTTGGTCTTCTCTGCATTTGAACTTTCTGTAACCATTTTTTAGTTGGTGTATTTTCAACAGTTGGGGCCTCTGCTCTAGGAAATGTCCACTGCTTGTCCACAAGGTGGGGCAATAAGAGAAATAATTAGAGATTTACTTAGGCTCAGCCTAAGTCTTGTTTTCTCCCTCCCTAATTTGAGTTAATTTTCAACATACTAAGATTGGGAAAGACTGGTCATTGTTGTAGACGTTCATTTCAGAATGAAAACAGCAACCACAATGAGCAGCTTCTGTTTCCTTTTTCTTCGCCTGGGCACTTTATTTTGCACTGGTCTACCGGAGGCCTATTTCATTAACTTCTAAAGCATTTGAATTTTAGTCCCAGTGCTACTTGCTGTGTGTTTAGTCTGCTATGCAGCCTTGAAGAAAGATGGAGACTTTACCTCCTTCATGTTTACATGGATGGAGCTGGAACATATTCTTCTCAGTAGAGTGTCTCAAGAATGGAAGAAAAAATATCCAATGTATTCACCCCTACTATGAAACTAACTTAGGACCTTCACATGAAGCTATAACCAAGTTTCAACCTAAGAACAGGGGGAAGGGGGAAAGCGTGGGGAGGGAGGGGGGAGGTGGGTAGAGGGAGAGGGATTGAAAGGATCACACATGTGGTGCATCTTACAAATGTACATGTGAGCCTTGGCAAAAGTGGAATGTAAATATCTTGACAAAGTAACTAGGATAATGCCAGGAGGGCTATGTCAACTAATGAGATGAAAATGTGTCAAATATTCTATGAACCAAGTGTATGGTGCCCCATGGTCATATTGATGTACACAGCTATGATTTAATAAAAAAAAAAGAATAAATAAAAGGTTTGGGGAATAGAAAAAAAAAAATAAAGCACTGAAGAGTGGAAGGGCAAAGAGGCCTGCTAAGACTTGAATCAAAACTTAATTTTTGGACTAGCTATTTTCTAGACCCAGAAGGTGAACAGATTTTTAAAGTTAAAATTATTTCCCTTTTCTTGCTAGAAGAAAGACAATTTTTTTTTTAAATTAAATCATAGCTGTGTACATTAATGCGATCATGGGGCACCATACACTGGTTTTATAGACCGTTTGACATATTTTCTTTTTCTTTATATTTTTTATTAAATCATAGCTGTGTACATTAATGCGATCATGGGGCACCATACACTGGTTTTATAGACCATTTGACATATTTTCATCACACTGGTTAACATAGCCTTCCTGGCATTTTCTTAGTTATTATGTTAAGACATTTATATTCTACATTTACTAAGTTTCACATGTTAGAAGAAAGACAATTTCAAGGCACTAGTCTACACAGAACAAGACATAGAACTGTTATGGGAGAGGCTGGGGCAAGAAGATCCTTGAGCCCAGGAGTTTGAGGTTGCTATGAGATGTGATATCAGGATACTCTAACCTGGGGCAACAGAGTGAGACTCTGTCTTAAAAAAAAAAAAAAAAAAAGACATAAAACTCATTCTCAAGGAATTTATTTCATAGGAGAGATGGAGACAAAATGCAATTTGGCAATACCTGCTATGGTACCCATGGTAGGAAGTGGTAGGGAAGTAACACAGGATGAGGGTGATGGACCCTGAGGGAAGGCGAGGTTATTTTAAAGAATGCATAGGAGGAGCTCATCAAGTGAGGCAGAGAGGAAATGTGCATAGGAAATTGCGCAAAGCCTAGAAAGCATGATATTGATGGGTACAAGTAATTTAAAGTGGGGAAATACTTAAAATTGAAATGTACAAGGGCTATTAGACCAAGACAAATTGAGACTATAAAGGGTTTACCCCACACAGTAAAATGACAACTGTTTCTTCCCATAAGCATGGACTATGGTACTTTATGTATCTTATCAAGGAGTTGTCAGGACTACAGAAAAGTAAATAGTATCTCAATTTTAAAATTAGGTTTAAAGAGTAAGAAAGAATCACTGATCGCACTAGTAGAGTTTAAATCCTTGAAGGTAGAGGTTGGGTAAAAGCAAAGTACAGGTGAGGGAATGGATCATTTAGAAGCTGGGAACTTAAGAGAGGTATGTGTGTGTATAAAGCTTATTTTTAAAAACAAAAAACCCCACAAACACACAAAAACCAACCAACCAAATTTCTCTTTAGGTTTATTTCAAACAACTCTGTTGCAAATGCCAGAAGAGTTTTAACCCTTATCGAGTAGAAGCAATCCAATGTCAGGTAAGCATATAGCACGCTTGACAGTATTTAAACATGAAGCTGCTGTGATAAATGTTAGGATTTGATAGAATTGGATATTGGTATAGGTGTGTTAGATTTTCTATATATTTGAATTTTATGTTAAAGAAATCTAGTTTGCTTTCCTTGAGGACAGGGGGATTCACTATTTTACATGGTGTTTGTGTATGTGTGTGTTTCCTCAGACACCCTGTGTATGATTAGAGTGTAGTCATTTAATAGACAACTGCAATTAAGATTTTATTATGTGCTGAACTTTTGGCTAATGCTTTGCCTGAGGTATTTCCTGTGTCTAACTTTTGTGATAGTTATCTCTATTTCATAGATCAGAAACCTAAGTTCAATAAAATAACTTGTCCAAGGTTAGACTGATTAATATTAGAGCCATGATTGGATTCCATGGTGTTTGTCTTCAATGTCTATAGTCATAGACCTACATGAGATCCTTAACTTTAACCCCTAAGGTCTTTTGGGGGAGGTGGGGGGAGAGAATCTAAAACAGCTTGAAGGAAACCTGACTTTAAGCTTTTCAGAAAAGTATAGCATAGTTAATTTTTGTAACCAAGAGGGTTTTTTAAAGCCTAAATATTAAAAATATTTCTTTTTCTGTAATTAGTAGAAATAAATGATTTTATTTTTTGCAGGATATTTAAAAAACTAGTTTATATATGATTTATCCTCAGATTTTTTTAGTCTGACATTCTCACTTGTTTTGCATATGTTCATTTTAACTACCTATTAATTGGACTTAAATATTTTTTCTTACTATTTTTCTACACTCTTCTCCTTTTTCTTGTATTCACTTGAATTGACTTTTTAAAAATGTTATTCCATTTTTGCCTCTATCTTGGTAGTCATTCTTCAATGTTCTTCTGGTGGTTACCATAGAGATTACAACATGACCCGTTGACTTGTCAAAGTCTAAACAAATTATTAATCTTGCCTCTCCCTAACAATGCAGTAACTTTAGGGCACTATAATTCCGTATCACTTTTTATCACTTTACCCTATTTATTTGTTACTGTTGTATATTGTAATTTTACCTACATTTTAAACTTTATAAGGTATTTTATATAGTCAGTATTTAGTTCTAGCTATACATTTGCTCTTTTTGTTACTCTTAAATCTTTTATCTTGGGTCACTTTCTTTTGACTTGAACACACTTTAATATTTTCTATAGGACGGGTCTGTAGGTAACAGATTCTATTTGTCTATATATCTTTGGGAGATTTTTGCTGGCTATAGAACTTTAGGTTGGTAGTAGTTCTTTGTGCCTTTTAAGGGTCTTTCCTTAGTTCTATAAGTTGGCTGTTGGTCTTGTAGCATCTTTTGAAGGGATCTCTCTGCTTTTCCTAAATCAGCTTGCTTTTAAAATCTTTCTGTTTTGGTTTTCAGCAGTTTTACAATGATGTGACTAGTTATGGTTTCTTTGTATTTATCCTGCTTGGGGTTGATAATGTTTCCTGAATCTGTAGCTTGAAGATTTTCACTACTCAGAAATGAATGGTTGAAATATTATCAACCATTATTTTTTCAAATATTACTTCTCCTCCTATTCATTCTTTCAATTACTCATATCAGACCTTTTCTGCTTTTTCACTATATTTTCCATGCTTTTGTCTCTCCTAACTTTAAACTGGGCATCCCCTATTAAACCTTCTTCCATTTATTTTTCTAAAAAATTTTATTTTAAATTATGGTTACAAATAGTTGTATCTATTTCTGTTTCTCATACCAGCTCTTTTCAATCTGCTTTTAAACCCATCCATTGAGCTACACTGATTTCAGTTATTGTATTTTTCTGTTCCAGAATTTTGATTTCTTTAATAAAACACTCCTAGTTTTCTGCTGGAAGTACTAGTCTTATTTCCTTGTACATATTAAACATAAGTATTATAAAGTCTGTCAGATAATTCTTTTTCATAAAGATATTATGAGAATTAAATTAATATAGGCTGGGAGTGGTGGCTCATGCCTGTAATCCTCGCATTCTAGAAGGCTGAGGCAGATGAACTATCTGAGCTCACAAGTTCAAGACCAGCCTGAGCAAGAGGGAGATCCCATCTCTAAAAAAGAAAAATAGCCAGGCATTGTGGTGGGAACCTGTAGTCCTAGCTACTTGGGAAGTTGAGGCAAGAGAATCACTTGAGCCCAAGAATTTGAGGTTGCTGTGAGCTGTGACACCACGGCACTCTACTCAGGGCAACAAAGTGAGACTCTTGTCTAAAAGAAAAATTAATATCTATAAAGTGCTCAGAACAGCGCTAAGTACATATTAGACACCTGTGAGTATTAGCTGTTAGAATTTTCTTTTTTATTTATTTTTTTATTGTTGGGGATTCATTGAGGGTACAATAAGCCAGGTTATACTGATTGCATTTTGTAGGTAAAGTCCCTCTTGCAATAGAATTTTCTTATAAAGAGACATACATCTCAATGAGAGAGTAGAGGATATGAATACAGTATAAAGTTTGATAAGTCATAGTAAAGACTCCTGTTTGGAAAATGAAAATGCCTATTTTTATAATATAAAAAGGAAAGCTCGACTTACTGTGTATGGCTGTGGGACAGATTTAGAAAATAGAGCAGTGATTATCAATGTCAAAGACTGGCAGAGTTGAAAGGGTTGACAGAGTAAACCAGTGTCTATAGGATGTAATGTTTTATTTATTGGAAGGGGATAATGATTCAAAGGTGCTATTTCAGATCCCATTGGGCATGTCTGGAAAGAAAATTTAACTTTTTCTAGAATATACTTACCTTCTAGCTATAACCACCCCAAACATCTTCAGGCATGGCCCAGTGTGAGTGGGGGTAGTAGAGTAAAATCACCCTTGGTTGAGAGGCTCTGCTCTAGTCTTTTTAAATGTTCCCAATTAGATAATCAAATAATTTTATTCCAGCCCACTGTTTCTGACCTCATTCTGGCTACCAAGGTAAAAACCTACATGGTGAAGATACTCTACAAAACTTACCTGTAAAAACTTTTCTCTTGGCTCAGTGATATTCTCCTTCACATCTCTCGTCAGTCATCCCGAACAACTCGTGACACTTAATGGAATATGAGTAGTTCTGTAGAACTTGATCTTGGGCTTCTCACAGGACTCAGATGAGGATAAGGATATTAGGGATGGGGTAGTGGGGAGAAGTGTTTTCATTTGAGGATTACATTTGAAACGCTAATTTGATCATTTAGTGTCCAAAACTGTTCCTTGTTTTCTGAAGACCTGTTCAAAGTCTCGTTGTTCCTGTCCTCAAAAGAAAAGACACATTGATCTCAGGAGGCCTCATCGACAGGAACTGTGTGGTCGCTGCAAAGACAAGAGATTCTCCTGTGGCAATATTCACAGCTTTAAATACATCATGTGACAGGCAGCGTGGCTTGCACAGGACACCTGTGCTCTCCTTGTAACTGACTGTGCTGTCTTTCGTTTTTGTAACTTGGCTCTGACCTGGCATTGGAAAATGGACGTGACTTTTGTACTTTTTGTAGGTTGTATAACTGTTGTACAATGTGAACAGAATAAAATAAATGCAAGTGAACTAGACCATGAAGGCACATTAATCAGTGATCCCTGGGTGAAAACATCAATGTAGCATTGGAAATGGTAGATACTGTCAACAATGAAGAGGAGAAATACCCAATTGACAAACTCTTATAAGTTGGTAGCTCTTAGCACTGGGAATATAGAGGTGATGAAAGGGCAAGGTCCTTGTCCTCGAACATCCATAATGAGAGCAAATGCTGAAACAGCACTTAGTATGTGTCAGGCATTGTTGTAACCCATCACAGCAGCCATATCAAGTAGGAAATACCATGAACTATTAGTACCATACTATTTTTATAAACAAGGGGATGGAGACAGAGGTCAGAAGGTACAGCTAGGATGTGAATTCCCAGGTACACAAGGACTTGCTCTATGCTTTTAACTGCCGTTATGCATCCATATTTTTCAAATTCAGATTGTGCTAAGTGCCATGAAAGAAGCAGTAACCCTTTTAGATAGGGTGGCTGGGAAGACACAACATGGAATTGAGACCTTAGGATGAGGGGTGTTGGGAGAAGATGGTTTTGATTCAAGGGAGCAGAGCCAAGGGCCAGAGGGATGGGGGTGCACACCTGGCTACTTGGGAAATAGGAGCGTGCTGAGGCTAGTGTGGGGCATGAGGCTGAACAGGGTTTAGGTCACAAAGGGTTCTCAAGGCCACGATCAGGCATGTGACAGCAGATAAAGGGGTTTCAACAGAGCAGTGAGATCAGTGCTGTACATGAGCAAAATGATGGCCTGGACAAAGGTGGTGGCCAGTGGAGGGAGAGAGTCTATGGATTTAGGATAATTTTTGGAAACGTCCAGTGTTGGGGCCAGGCATGGTGGATCATGCCTGTAATCCTAGCACTTTGGAAGGCAGGTAGATTTCCTGAGCTCAGGAGTTTGAGACCAGTCTGAGCAAAGTGAGACCCCGTCTCTACTAAAAACAGAAAAACTAATCAGGCATTGTGGTGGGTGCCTGTGGTCCGAGCTATTTGAGAGGACTGCTTGTGCCCAAGAGTTTGAAGTTGCCATTGGCTAAGATGCTATAGCACTCTACCCTGGGTAACTGAGACTGTCAAAATAAAAAAAGGAGAAATGTATAGTGTTAGAGGTGGAGGATGGAGGAAATAAACAATGACTTTTATAAAGACAGAGTCTCACTTTATCACCCTGGGTAGAGTGCCGTGGCGTGACACAGCTCACAGTAACCTCCAATTCCTGGGCTTATGTGATTCTCTCGCCTCAGCCTCCAGAGTAGCTGGGACTACAGGCGCCCGCCACAACACCTGGCTATTTTTTTGTTGCAGTTTGGCCTGGGCCAGGTTTGAACCCGCCACCCTGGGTATATGGGGCCAGCACCCTACCTGCTGAGCTGACAGGCGCCACCCTAAACAATGACTTTTAGATTCTCTTGGATTTCTGCTTTGAGCTGTGGGAGTGGTTAGTTTTAAGAAGTATTTTATTTCTTCTCAAAAGTTATTACATTATAAAAATGAGAGGTATTCTAGTTAGGAGGCATGGTCTGAAGCTGGTTTACCTAACTTCAAATCATGGGTACAGTACTTGGGAGATGGATGACTATGCGCAAGTTATTTACTTTATCTCAGTTTACCCATCTGTAATGTGGGGATAACATGTTTCTGTTTCAACGGTAGAAGAACTAAAGGAGCTGATGCATGTTAGAATAAATAGTACTTGTGACCTTATGAAGACTCAGGACCTTTAGATACTCTCATTTTGGTGACGCCATTTAGGGATCCATATCCCTAAAACAGAGGAAGGCCTCTGTTTTCTTGTTATACTTGAGATATCCAAATGGAATCAAGGTGTCCAACTTTTTGGCTTCTCTGTGCCACACTGGAAGAAGCAGGGTTACCTTGGGCCACATGTTAAATAACAAACACTAAAGAAAGTTGACGAGCCAAAAAAAAAAAAAAAAAATGTCCATGCATAATTTTCGTGATATCTACCGTCACAGATAAGCAAAAATAGTACTCACATAATCTGCATGCAGCCCTTGGGCTGCAGGTTGGATTCCCCTGATTGTAGGCTGTTGGGTATATGCATCTGGAACTTAGGAGAGAAGTCAGGGCTAAACGGATTTGGAGATAACAGATAGTTTTTAAAGCCATGGGCCTAGATGGGGTCACCTGGGAGCAGGGTCCAGGACAGGGTCCTAAGGCATACCAGCATTTACAGCAATGATCCCTAAACTTGGATATACCAGGAGACATCTGAAGAACTTGTTAAATGAAGATTCTGATTCAATAGGTCTGGGGTCTCAGACTTGTGAATCTAAGAAGCCCCCAGATACTATCTGTATCCCAGATCCAACTTTTAGTAGCCAGAACTTACAGATCAGGCAAAAGAGGTCATCGAGGGGGATGATGTGATGAAAGTGAAGACAAGAAAGTATTTTGAGGAGGGAAGGTTGACTGAGTCAAATTCTCCTGGGAGGATGAGAAAAATGAAGACAGGCACCATCCATTTGATATGGAGGTGAGCGATGATCTTGAAAAAAGACCTATCAGTGGAATAATGGGTTTGGAGCCAGAGTACTATTGCTAGTGAATAGAAGTAATACTTTCTAGAAACTTTGCTGTTAGAAAGCAGAGAAACTAGTGATAACTACAACAGCCTTTTGGGGGTCGGGGTGGCAGGGAAGGGAGGTGCTGGGTATGTTCGCACACTAGTGGGAATCGTCTAGCAGAGAGACAGTGATGGCACAGCATGGAGAGTGGATCCCCCAGGAGAAAGCTGTGGAGAAGTCAGGAGAGGCAGGTGCAAAGCACCAGTGGAAATGATTAGCTCTCTCTCTTTTTTTTTTTTTTTTTTTTTTTTTTTGAGACAGAGTCTCACTTTGTCACCCTCTGTTGAGTGCTGTGGTGTCATAGCTTACAGCTACCTCAAACTCTTGGGCTCAAGCAATTCTTTTTCTTTTTATTAAATCACAGCTGTGTTCATTAAGGCAATCATGGGGAACCATACACTGGTTTTATAGACCATTTGACATATTTTATCACACTGGTTAACATAGCCTTCCTGGCATTTTCTTAGTTATTGTGTTATAACATTTATATTCTACATTTACTAAGTTTCACATGTACCCTTGTAAGATGCACCGTAGGTATAATCCCACCAATCACCCTCCCTCTGCCCATCCTCCCCCCTCCCTCCTCTCTCTCTCCCCCTTCCCCCATTCTTAGGTTATAACTGGGTTATAGCTTTCATATGAAAGCCATAAATTAGTTTCATAGTAGGGCTGAGTACATTGGATACTTTTTCTTCCATTCTTGTGATACTTTACTAAGAAGAATATGTTCCAGCTCCATCCATGTAAACATGAAAGAGGTAAAGTCTCCATCTTTCTTTAAGGCTGCATAATATTCCATGGTGTACATATACCACAATTTATTAATCCATTCGTGGATCGATGGGCACTTGGGCTTTTTCCATGACTTAGCAATTATGAATTGGGCTGCAATAAACATTCTGGTACAAATATCTTTGTTATAATGTGATTTTTGGTCTTCTGGGTATATACCTAGTAGAGGAATTATAAGATTGAATGGCAGGTCTATTTTTAGATCTCTAAGTATTCTCCAAACATCTTTCCAAAAGGCATGTATTAATTTGCATTCCCACCAGCAGTGTAGAAGTGTTCCCTTTTCTCCACATCCACGCCAACATGTCTGGTCTTGGGATACTGTGATATGGCCTAATCTTACTGGAGTTAGATGATATCTCAAAGTAGTTTTGATTTGCATTTCTCTGATGATTAAGGATGATGAGCATTTTTTCATATGTCTGTGGGCCGTGTGCCTGTCTTCTTCAGAGAAGTTTCTCTTCAAGTTCCTTGCCCAGCCTGCGATGGGATCACTTGTTCTTTTCTTGCTTATACGTTTGAGTTCTCTGTGGATTCTTGTTATTAAACCTTTGTCGGAGACATAACCTGCAAATATCTTCTCCCATTCTGAGGGCTGTCTGCTTGCTTTAATTTCTGTGTTCTTGGCTGTGCAGAAGCTTTTAGTTTGATCAAGTCCCAGTAGTGTATTTTTGAAGCTGCTTCAATTGCCCGGGGGGTCCTCCTCATAAAATATTCGCCCAGACCGATTTCTTCAAGAGTTTTCCCTCCACTCTCTTCTAGTATTTTTATGTTTCATGTCTTAAGTTTAAATCTTTAATCCAGTGAGAGTCTATCTTAGTTAATGGTGAAAGGTGTGGGTCCAGTTTCAGTCTTCTACAGGTTGCCAGCCAGTTCATCCAGCACCATTTGTTAAATAGGGAATCTTTTCCCCACTGAATGTTTTTAATTGGCTTGTCAAAGATCAAATAATGGTAAGTAGCTGGATTTATCTCTTGGTTCTCTATTCTGTTCCAGACATCTACCTCTCTGTTTTTGTGCCAGTACCATGCTGTTTTGATCACTATCGATTTATAGTATTGTCTGAGGTCAGGTAGCGTGGTTCCTCCTGCTTTGTTTTTATTTCTGAGTAATGTCTTGGCTATTCGAGGTTTTTTCTGATTCCATATAAAACGAAGTATTATTTTTTCAAGATATTTAAAGTATGACAGTGGAACTTTAATAGGGATTGCATTAAAGTTGTATATTGCTTTGGGTAGTATGGACATTTTAACAATGTTGATTCTTCCCAGCCATGAGCATGGTATGTTTTTCTATTTGTTAACATTTTCAGCTATTTCTTTTCTTAGAGTTTCATAGTTCTCTTTATAGAGATCTTTCACATCCTTTGTTAGATAAACTCCCAAATATTTTATCTTCTTTGGTACTACTGTGAATGGAATATAGTCCTTAACTGTTTTTTCAGCTTGACTATTGTTAGTATATATAAAGGCTATCAATTTATGAATGTTGATTTTGTAACCTGAGATGCTGCTGTATTCCTTGATCACTTCTAAGAGTTTTGTAGTAGAATCCCCAGTGTTTTCCAGATACACAATCATATCATCTGCATCAAGCAATTCTCTTGCCTCAGCCTCTCCAGTAGGTGGGACTACAGGTGCCTGCCGTAATGCCCAGCTATTTTTAGAGATGAGGTCTTGCTCTGGCTCAGGTTGGTCTCAAACCTGTGAGCTCAGGGCAATCCACCTGCCTCAGCCTCCCAAGTGAATGATTAGCTCTTAATTGGAGCAATGATGTTCCCCTTACTATAAGGGACAGAATGCCTGGACTATACAGCTAGTTAGATGAAAATGCTTTTATAGATTCAGTGGTGAAGACTAGACTGATTTGGTATCTCAATGAATTATGAAGCAAACTCATTAGCTGAGACTGGCAGGATGCTGAGGACAGGGCAACATATGAAAAAATTCTCTCATGTCTCAGGAAATTGAAATGATCAGGAAGACATAATTGTGTTAATATTAAGCATTGTCTGACAGTGTTGAGAACACGTTTTGAGATGTGGGTACATTGGAGCTTTGCTGGTGCCACTGGCAGGGTCGGTGCAGTTGCTCTCCAGTAATGCCGCCTTTGGGTGCTTCTGGTGAGGGTGTGGGAAGGGTGGATCTTAGGTTCAGCCAGGCTTGGGGTTTGACCTGCTGAGTGACACAGGGAGTAAGGCATCCCCTGAGAATGATAGCAAGGGAGGGATTCTGCTCGTCCATGGGATTTCACCATGTTCCTTAGAGGAGTGAAGTGAGTTGAGGGCCACAGACTATTATGCATGACGGGAGAAGAACTGTCAGGGGTGAGGAGTAGAGTAAAGTGGAACTGGAAGAATTTCTGAGTGGGCTGCAGGCTGAAGGCAGGATTGTGGAGCTGCTATGGATGGGATGTAACCAGGAGACTGAGTGGCTAAGGTGGAGCTGAGTGAAGATGCCTGGAGGTAACAATATTACAGAGAGGAAAAAGATTTTGTGTGGGTTGTCCCCAAACGTGTTGAAGTCCAAGAAGCTTGGGTGGAGAAGAGGCCGTGAGGTTTCAGTGACTAGGAGACAGGGAGCAGCAGGTCTTTGCCTCAGCAGTTCTCACCACAGCTGCAACTTACAATCACAGGGATGTGGGGTGGGGCATGGAACTTAAAATCATAGGAGGAGCAGAGGAGCTGCAGAAAGGCCCTCCCTTCTCGGTGTGATCTAAGAAATCTAGGGTGGGGCATGAATTACAGAGTTTTTAAAAAGCTTCCCTAAGAGTTTCAGTGCAGCCAGGGGTCGCAGCCATTGCTGTGGGTGACAGTGAAGGGGTTGAGGTGGGGGTGAGGTGGTGGGATGGGGTATATCTAGTAGAGCTGAGTGGCATGAATTTCAAAGTCTCTGGGCTTTTTGGAATAGAAATGAGGAAAGAAAGGTTGGAAATGGAAGAGTAGTGCAAGGGAGAATTTTTTTCTATCTCCTGATCTGGGGACTCTTGGAAGTTGAGACAGGTGGCTTAAGTTCTTGGACCCTTACTCTGAAGTTCAAATACAATATTGGTGCAAGAGTTTGGTGTTGAAAGCAGGGTTCTACGCTAGAGGAGTTAGTGACAGAGAAGGAAACATCGGCCAGGAAACTGATCTGTCAGTGATACAGTAAATTCTATCCACTCATTTCCTGTGGCCTCAAATAGGAAACAAAGCAACAAAAAGATCAATGACAGATTTGGGTAGAATCACTGCACAATGACTGGAGGGAGGTGCTCTTTGAGAAAAAGAGCAGTTTGCTGTGGCAAGTTTCTGCTAGGTCGAAGTGGGATGTTTTTTAAAATGCTTATTTGGGAAACTCTGTTCTAGACTTGACAGATTGGTCTTTAGAGGTGTCAACCTGAAGGAATCTGCATTTTTTTTTTTTTTTTTGAGACAGTCTTACTCTGTTGCCCTGGGTAGAGTGCTATGGCATCATAGCTCACAGCAACCTCAAACTCTTAGGTTCAAGCGATCCTCTTGCCTCAGCCTCCCAAGCTGCTGGGACTACAAGCACCTGCTACAGTGCCCACTAGTTTTTAGAGATGGGGTCTCACTCTGGCTTAGGCTGATCTTGAACCTGTGAGCTCAGGCACTCCACCCTCCTTGGCCTCCCAAGTGCTGGGATTATAGGTGTGAGCCATTGTGCCCAGCCTTAGTCTTTCTATTTAGTAGAGATGGGGTCTTGCTTTGCTCAGGCTGGTCTCGGACTCCTGAGTTCAGGCGATTCACCCACCTCGGCCTCCCAGAGTGCTGGGATTATAGGAGTGAGTCACCGCTCCTGGCCAGGAATCTGCATTTTTCACAAGCACTCTGGGGTGATTCTTAAGTTTGAGAGCCAAGAAAGCGGTGTTTCAATCTTGGCAGTGCGTAGAATCCCCTGAGAACCCTTAAACAGAACTAGAGTGTGAGCACAGCTTCAGACCAACTGAGTCAATTGGGAAGGAACCTGGGTATTGGGGGTTTAAGTTTCCTTCCTGACGTAATTTGCTGCTAAGATTTCAAATCCGTTGCCTGTGCTCTGAAGGAGAGAGAGAGAACCTTATTCCAACTGGCCAGGCTGGGCAAGTTTCTTTTTTCCCTCAGGGGCTTGATGAAATACCTAATCTTTAACCCAGATTTCTCTCAACAACAGATTGGCCTATCTACCCGATAACTCACCATCTTGCCGTGGGTGTTGTGTTCCTTCATTTATATTGCTATATGGGAATATGTGAGGCTGGGCAATTGAAGAATAGGTTTATTTGGCTCACAGTTGTGCAGGATGCCCAAGAATCATGGCATTGGCATCTGCTTCTGGTGAGGGCCGCAGGAAGCTTACATTCATGGTGGAAGGTGAGGAGGAGGGGGAGAGTGAAGGGAGTGCCAGGCTCTTTTTAACAGAATGGCACCAAGCCATTCTTGGGGGATCCACCCCCATGACCCAAACACCTCCTGCCAGGCCGTACCTCCAACATTGGGAATAAAGTTTCACATGAGATTTGGAGGGGCCAAATATCCTAACGACGTCAGATTTGTAAGGGGCATCCAAAGACTTACACCTTGATCTCCACCTCTCCAACATACACTTCCCCATCTTGGAAATGGTGACTCCATTCTTCAGTTCTTCGGCGTACACTTGGGAGTTCCTCACATTCCACGTGTGATTGGTGAGTGCTGTCAGCCCTGCCTCTGAAATAGTGCCACCACGAGCCCATTTCTAATCCCCTCCATCTCCACGGTGCTACCCACGCCACCAGCATCACGTTGCTGCAGCCTTCTCCCTGGTCTTCCTCCTCCTACCTCCGCGCACTTCTCATGTTTATGCTGCACACAGCCAGAGTGGTCCTTTAAAAATTTTTTTATTGTGGTAAAACACATAACAGGAAATGCCATTTTAAAGTACATAATTCATTGGCACTGAGTACATTCACAATGTTGTATAAGCACCACCACTGAACTTTTATTTCCAGAACGTTTTCATTATCTCAGAGTAATCTTTTTAAAACACAGGTCAAAGCATGTCGCTGCTTGGCCCTCTAAACATCCAGTGGCATCCCTTGGCTTAGCGAAGGACCAAGTCCCTCCTGTGGCCCAGGAACAGAACCTCTTCTGCTGTCCTCTCTCAACAGTCTCTTTACTCATCTGACTTGGTCAGCCTTCCCTGCTGTCCTGTCAACAAATAATTCTTCGGCTTCCCAGGATCTTTGTGCGTGGTTTTCCCTTGGCTGGAATGGCTCCCCCAGATCACCATGCTCTGCCCCAGATCACCTTCTTGGGTGCTAGCTGAGTAACAGCATTACTCTCCATCCCTGTTTTGTTCCTCATGGCACTTATCACCACCTGACAGGCAAGTACATCTTCCCTCACTGAAGGGTATGAGAGCCATGAGAACAAGGATGATACCTGTTTTGGTAACTGCAGTATCCTCTAAAACAGTGCCTAGCTCACAGCGGGTACACCATGAATATTTGCTGAATGAAGAAACTATCTCGGCTCATGGTAGGTATCAAATATTGATCCAAAGTAAATGCATTGAAAACTTTATTATTATTATTTTTTTTTTTTTGCAGTTTTTGGCCAGGGCTGGGTTTGAACCCACCACCTCCGGCATATGGGGCCAGCGCCCTACCCCTTTGAGCCACAGGCGCTGCCCCGCATTGAAAACTTTAAAAACCAGTTTTATTAAGATCTAATTCACACACCATAGGAGTTACCCTGGGACACTAATTTTTCTGTTATTAAGGAAGGTATTTGGAAGCAGGTGAAAGCTATTGAGGTAAGCAGCCTGGAGGGATTCTTTCTAGAATTCTGTCATTCACTGAAAAGATCAACATTTGTTAGGACTTGGAACCGGAAGAGCCTTTAACCTCACTCTGTCTGTGGACACTTGCATGTGTGATGCTGGCGGTTCACAACATGGTCCCAGCTGTGCTAGTACATTTGCTTAACGTCTCACCTATCGGTGGGAAGAAGACACATTCACGTGCTTCTAAACTGTACGGTGCTTTTTCTAAAACACTGTATTTGGAGACTATTAATTTTAATCATGTCTAAATAACACAGCACCTATCTAGATTGCTTTATTTTGCCAGTGGATATAAAGCATTACCGTGCTTGGGTGCTAGGAAGCATGGAGATAGGAGGAGGCACTTTATCACTGAACATCTATTAGATATTTACCTTATCCTTTAGTATCTCTACTCCTCTCTCCCCAGGGAAGGCAATTAAACCAAATGCTTCAATAACAGCTGCACAGCACAATAGCCAAGGTGGATCTAAACCCATTGCTGGAGGCCTGGTGGCTCACGTCTGTAATCCTACCACTCTGGGAGGCCCAGGCTGGTGGATCTCCTGAGCTTATGAGTTGCGAGACCAGGCTGAGCAAGAGCAAGACCCCGTCTCTAAAAAACAGCTGGGTGTTGTAGTGGGTGCCAGTAGCTACTTGGGAGGCCGAGACCAAGAGGGCAACCAAAGTGAGACTGTCTCAAAACAACAACAACAAAAACCATTGCTGGGCTCAGCTGGGCGGAGGTGCTTCCCTACACAATTTTTTCTACCTCCACTCAAGGGAGAGGAGGTGAAGAAACGGAGGAAGAGAAGAAAACCCTTCACATGAACCCATCTCTTTTTAAAAATAAAATTAAGAAGCAAGACAAACCCTACTACCTCCTGTGACCACAATTTAATATTTCGGATTCCAGTGTCCTAATTCAGCCCTAACTAATCAGATCTTTCTACCATGGATTCCAACAAAACTCTCTGAAAGTTGGCTGTTATAGTTACTCCTAGAAACCTTGATTTTATGAGGTATTGTTCAGAGAGGATGAGTTAGTTGTTTCCTTCAAATCATAGCAAATTATCTTTCAGGTAAGTTGAAAAAGTAAATCAGCAGAAGAATGTTTGCAGCAGTCCAGAAAATTATTAAGATCTATTAGTAGTTGTATCTGTGCTAACACACACAAAGAAGTCCTGGTTCACACTCCCTACTGCACAATCCTTTTAGGAAATTTCTGCTAATGATTCAGTCGTTGTACGCTAGAAAAGCAAGTTATATTTATTAGTCCAGGTAAAATACAAGTAAGAAGACAGTGTAATTTAGATTGTTGTATTGCTCTCTTTATTCCTGTTTCTCTAGTGGGATGGAGAGATAGGCATAGAGGAATTAAAACTCCTACTTTTTCCTGTTCATTAAAGACCTATTTCAAAATTTTAAGGATGACAACTTAATGATAGGTTAGGGAGATTTAGAGCTCTCACTCTTCTGATTTTTTTTCTTTGGTTCGTTACAGAAAGAACTGGTTGAAGGTCACAGTCTTTATTTGGTATCCACTTCCAGAGAGTATACTTACCTCCAGCTTCACAGGACCATGCACGGCACAGCCCCCATAGAATCCACGCGAATGGTGGCCCTTTGGGTTGTCACTGTGGCAACACACATGCAAACTTTAAATGTGTATCCAAGGCAAACACTTTCATTAGCTAGAAACTAGAAATAAAATTCATGGTCAACGTGTACTTTGTCTTTTTTTTTTTTTTTTTTTTTGTCTAAAGGAAGTTCTGAACAGAATCTCAGTCAAGATTACATCACAAAAACTTTAAATGTATTTACAGAGTGAATAAGTTACATAGATAAACTTTGAATATGTTGTCTGATGTGCAACAAGTTCACATGCATCCATTTAACACTTGACAGCATTAAGTTTAAGGGGGGGGGGACTTAAGAATGGCCCTTTACATATATATTACAAACAAATATGACATTTCTTAAGAAAGTGACAACTTGTGTTTTACCGTTATGATTCTACTTCCGGCTATCCAACTGGATATTAAAATATGCATGCGTGACAGGTGAAGAGATTTGGAATTTATATTGTGAATAATTTTTCTCTACAAAATGGCCAAGTTAATTAAAATTAACACTCATCCTTCTGTGGTATAAATATGCTCAAAAAAGCAACTTTCTAGTAAAAAGCAGCCAAGGTCCTTAAAAAGAGTCTATCTGGACCATTTTTGGTGCAAAGAGACCCAGGGCCTTCGGGAACAGTAGCCTAGCAACACAAGGAAGATACTTTATAGCAGCTCCTTTTAGATACAGTAATTGTATTCGAATTACAGTGTACATTAAATTGTAGTCCATTTACAATTCCCTTTTCATACATACAGGCTGTCAGCTTTTGACCATCTTACAATTTTCAGTGGCCAGCTTCATTCTGCCTGCCTCTCTCTATCCTCTGAAGAAAGGGAAAAGAAAAAAGAAAACGAAAAAAGGAAGACGAGGGAAAGAATGTACAAGTTTTAGAATATAAAATTTTCTTTTAGTGAAGAAAACATTGCACTTTTGCCAATCTAAAATTGTGTCTAGAAAGGAAGGTACTCTTCAGAGCAGTCAGCTTTGGTATGCAATGGAAGTCACCGCTTCAGTAGTGAGTTGCATATGCTGAATGAAATGATCACACGCCTGTGCCACACGGCGTGGCGGATGGAAGCTGTCCCAGGGCGTTCTAAGCTACCTTGGTTCTTATAGTATTGCTACAGGTTGGAAGTTCCGCCATCCTCTTTAGAAAAAGCCCTACAGGTAACAAGAGGGAGAACAGTCTGTCCAAGCCTTTTGAAGGCTGAGAAGACACTGAAGGACGTCGCCCCAGCATGGCAGCAGTGCCAGCCTGGAACCCATGGGGCCTGGGAGGCTCCTGTCAGAGACTAGTGCCAGAAACGCTGGAGTCTGGAAGGAAGGCAGTGAGGACTCGGTAACTCTGGGCCCTGCGGATCATGTCCCGGATCTCCATGTTCAGCTCCATCAGCTTGGTGCAGATCTCAGTGAGGCTCTGGTTGGACCCCACCAATGCGTAAGTACCCGTCTGTCCCAGAGTTTGGTGACGGAAATAAATATTCAGTAGTGTCTGGACTTCGTCATCAGAACTGCTTCCAAAGATGTCATTGGGCCATAGACTTCTGCAGTCAAAAAGAATAGCACAGATGAGAGGCACTGTTGGCCATAAAGTTGGGACGTTATGAGTCTTCATTAGTATAAGAATATTAGTTCATTTTTTTGAGACAGTCTCACTCTATCACCCTGGGTAGAGTGCTGTGGCACCATAGTTCACAGCAACCTCAAACTCTTGGGCTCAAGATCCTCTTGCCTCAACTTCCCAAGTAGCTGGGACTACAGGCATCCACCACGTCGCCTGGCTAGTTTTAGAGATGGGGTCTCACTCTTGCTCAGGTTGGTCTGGAATTCCTGAGCTCAAGCAGCCCACCTGCCTCCACCTTCCAGAGTGCTAGGATTGCAGGCGTGAGACACCACTAATGGCCAAGACCATTAGTTTATTTTTTTAAAAAGGCTTTGAGATAATTCTCATGCCATATAATTCACCCACTAAAGCATGCAATTGCGTGTGTTTTAGTATATTCAGAGTTGTGCAAACATCACATAAATTTAGAATGTTAGATACTGTTTTTAATGAAATGCCCAAAGTATAAAAATATCAGAATGGAATCTGATACTCTTAAACATTTATCCTAGTTGCTACAGCATCTTGGTTCCAATAAATGTGAATATAGTATCAAAACAGATGGACAACCCCCCCCAAAATATGTTTAAATGTTAATTAAAAATTATATCAAGGTATGCATTCAAAGCCTTCAGTATTCTGTCATTTTAGGGATGACAAATGACAAGAACCAACGCCAATACTCTATTGAGTCAGGGTCTCACTGTATCACCCAGGCTGGTCTTCTACTCCTGGCCTCAAGTGATTCTCCTGCCTCAGCCCCTCTAGTAGCTGGGATTACAGATGTGAGCCTGTTATCACCTTGCAGCACCAACACTTTCGATGTGTAAGTTCAGAAATCCGAGTGTTTCTGACTTGGTGCCAGTAAAGATCTGAGAAGAGACATATAAAGTATCTAAGCACGCCTCCTGTAGTGAGCTAGTCCCTGAAGGTGACAAAGTAACAACATTTTCTCTAACCACCTGTAAAAGAAATAGCAGAGTCACCTGCATTCCCTGATTTGCCGCAAAGCTTTGCCCAGTTCGTTGTTCTTCAGGCACTCCAGCATGGACTGGATGGCTGCTTCCGTGGACGTGAAGGATGGCTCAGACCACGCACCCTCTGCATAAAGAGGGTCCGCGGCGATGGCTGCTGTGGCTTCCTTCAGGTGTTTCTTTAGGTCACTCAGTTCCCTGGACATATTCAGCAGCTGTTAAAAAAAATTTTTTTTTTTAAAATACTGCGTTTAGGTAAAGAAGGAATTTTACATTCCAAAAGGAAAAAAATGGATCATATGGGTTTGATTTAAGCACAAGCTTAATTTAAATACATTGGTAAATTCAAACAGGACAGGTGACAGTGGACTCAATGATGTGTGTCAGGATTGAGGGTTGTGTGTGCATTGCATGGAGTAACTCTGAGCCAGCAGATGGGATCCTCTCCTTATATTAAAAAGTAAGACTTCATTTAAAAGGTAGAGGGAAAAGTAGAGTAGACCTGGTTGAAATGTTGATGCCGTAGTAAATACAATGGGAACACAGATGCGTTAACAGACTTTCATGCTTTAGTCTTCTCATCTGTGAGACTGAAGACATTACCTACCTCACCTCACAGAATAACCTCAAAGATTAAATGAAATAATGTATATAAAAGGCGTAGGACAGTTTTAGATAATGTGTAAGTGCTCAATAAATGTAATCCTGAGCATGAACTCTGTTTTAACAGCTAAGTTTTTCTCACTGTTCTATGCCGTGGAAAAAGACTGAAGACAATTTTGAAAAGGAGGAATATTAAAGTAAAATATTAGTATTAAGGCCACAGAGGTAAAAGATGTTTTCCCTGAAGGTTACTATACTCAAAGATCCAGAGTGTTAGAAAAGATTTAAATAAGAGAAACCCTGTATCACTTTTAAGTGCCCCAAAATGTGCTATGGAAGACAGCTGTTCTGCAATTTGATCTCAAGAGCATTTTTTTTTTTTATTTTATGAGACAGTCTCATTCTGTTGCCCTGGGTGGAGTGCCATGGCTTCAGAGCTCATAGCAACCTCAAACTCTTGGGCTGTGAGCAATCTTGCCTCAGCTTCCCGAATACCTGGGACTACAGGCATGCACCACTATGCCCTGCTAGTTTTTATTTGTTTATTTGGGGTTTTGTTTGTTTCGTTGGTTGTTTTTTTCTTGTTTCTATTTTTAGTAGAGATGGGGTCTCACTCTTGCTCAGGCAGGTCTCGAACTCCTGCGCTCAAGCAATCCTCCTGCCTCGGCCTCCCAGAGTGCTAGCATTACAGGCATTAGCCATCACACTCGGCCATCAAAAGCATTTTTAAAAGGCATAAAGTTAAAACGTTTTTTTCCTGGTGTATGGCAATTTGCTGAGTTGATGATGCCCATTTACTTTGGAAAGCTATTTACTGTTCCCCTTCATTCCTAGCTTTTGTACTCATGGTACAAACTATTAAGCAAAAGATACAAAGGACTATTTTTTCTTCACACAAATGTCTGTTAAATTCAACTACACCTACTGTAGATGAAGGTTGAAAATTTACTGAGATAATCTTTCAAAATAAGATACAAGAATATCTTGGTTTTGTATTTAATTTTAAGTTTTTAAGTCAGTTTTTCAATTATTTTAAACCTAGGTCAGTTTTTAACACTGTGTGTGTATTTAAATAGCACAGTGTCATACAGGCTTATCTCAGGGATGCTGTGGGTTTGGTCTGAGACTGCAGCAATAAAGTGAATATTCAAATGAAGTGAGTCACATGATTTTTCCAGTGTGTATAAAAGTTCTACTTATACTATATTGTAGTCTAAGTAGAATTATGTCCAAAAGGCAACGCATGTGACTTAACTAAAAAATACTTTATTGCTGGGCGGCGCCTGTGGCTCAGTGAGTAGGGCGCCAGCCCCATATGCCAAGGGTGGCGGGTTCAAACCCAGCCCCAGCCAAACTGCAATAAAAAAATAGCCGGGCGTTGTGGCGGGTGCCTGTAGTCCCAGCTACTCGGGAGGCTGAGGCAAGAGAATCGGGTAAGCCCAAGAGTTAGAGGTTGCTGTGAGCCGTGTGATGCCACGGCACTCTACCTGAGGGTGGTACAGTGAGACTCTGTATCTACAAAAAAAAAAAAAAAACTTTATTGCTAAAAATGCTAATGATCATCTATCTGAGTCCTCAGTGAGTCATAATCTTGCTGCTAGTGGAGGGAGAGCCTCGCCTTGAGGTCGACGGCTGGTGACTGGACTGGGGTGGTGGTGCCGACGGCTGGCACGGCTGTGGCAATTTCTTAAGCTGAGACAAGAATGACATTTGCCTCAAGGATTGACTCCTCCTCCTTTCACAGAAATATTTCTCTGTAGCATGTGGCGCTGTGTGGTAGCATGTCACTGACGGCAGAACTTCCTTCAGAACTGGAGTCCATCCTCTTAAACTCTGCCACTGCATTACTGTTAAGTTTATGTAAATCTCTAAATCTTTTGTTGTCATTTTAACAATGTTCACAGCATCTGCACTAGGAGTGGATTCCCCCTCAAGAAACCACTTTCTTTGCTGGGTCACAGAAGCGACTTCTCATTCATTCAGACTGTAGCAGGAGATGGCAGTAGTTCAGCCCCATCTTCAGGCTCCACTTGTAATCCTAGTTCTCTTACTACCTCCCTCACATCTTTAGAGACTTCCTCTGCTGAGAGCTTGGACCCCTCAAAGTCCCCCAAAGCCTTGCCCTTCTTCCAAACTCCCTCTCGAGGCTGTTATTTTCACCTCCTCTCATGAATCATGAATACTATTAATGGCATTTAGAATAGTGAATCCTTTCCCACACTTGATGATCCCTGGGCTGCAGAATGGTGGTTGTGTTAGCAGGTATGAAATCCCACATTAACCTCCTTGTACCTCTCCATCAGAGCTTTGGGTGTCTAGGTGTGTTGTTAATGAGCAGTAATATTTTCAAAGAAACCTTTTTTTCTGAGCATTACATCTCAGGTGGGCTTAAAATATTCAGTAAACCACACCGTAGATAGATGGGCTATCATCCAGGCTTTGATCCTTCATTTATAGAATGGTAGGTAGATTTAGCATAATTCTTAAGGTGCCTAGGAGTTTTCAAATGCTAAGTGAGCACTGACTTCAACTTCAAGTCACCAGCTTCTTGGCCCTGTAGTAGGAGAGTCCGGTTGTCCTTTTTTCTTTTGGCCTTTGAAACTTTGAAGAAAGGCATTGACTTCTCTCTTGCTAAGTCCTACAAGGCATCTTCCAGTAGAAGGTTGTTTCACCTACACTGAAACTCTGTTGTTGAGGTAGCCCCCTTCGTCCATGATCTCAGCTAGATCTTCTGTATAATTTCCTGCTGCTTCTCCATCAAGATTTTGCTTCACTTTGCACTTTTAGGGAGATGGCATCTTTTCTTAAACCCTGAGAAGAAACTTCTAGTAACTTAAGATTTTTCTTTTGCAGCTTCCTAACCTCTCTCAGCCTTCTTGGAATTAAAGTGAGTTGGGGCCTTGCCCTGGATCCGGCTTTGGCTTGGGGTGGGTTGTATCTTGATCTTCTATCCAGAACATTCAAACTTTCTCCATATCAGCAATTAGACAGTTTCTCCTTCTTACCATTCCTGTTGTTCACCAAAGTAGCACTTCTAATTTCTTCAAGAACTTTCCTTTGAATTCACAAATTGGCTGTTTGGCACAAGGGGTCGACCTTCTGGCCTCCCTCGGCTCTCAACATGCCTTCCTCACTAATCTGTCTTTTGATTTAAAGTGAGAGATATGTGACCTTTCCTTTCTCTAGAACATTTGGAGGCCATTATAGGGTTCTTAATTGGCCTACTTTCAATATTGTGTCTTGGGGACTAGGAAGGTTCAAGGAAAGGGAGAGAGACCCCAATGGCCAGCTAGTAGAGCTGTCAGAACATTTATAGATTAAGTTTATCTATAAATGGCATCATAGCTCACAGTCACCCCAGACTCCTTGAGGTATTGTGAGAACTACTAAAATGTGACTCAGAGGACATGAAGTGAGCAGATGCTTTTGGAAAAATGGCACCAAGAGGCTTGTTGGACACAAGGTTGTTACAAACCTTCACTTTGTAAAAAAACATAGTATCTGTAAAGTGTAATAAAATAAAATAACAAGAAAATGAGTTGTGTCTGTATATACAATATTTACAACTTACATATGATACTTAATACTTACCAAGACTTGCAATATTGAGAATCTCATTAGATTTAAAATAATTACACATATAATATACACATACATACACACGTATGCATGGTATCATAATTTGCCATTCTAAAGTCAATCTCCAGTTGCTTTTTTAAAATAGAAAATGACATGTGAGTTGGATTTGTGTGTCCTCTATGACAAAGATGACTCTAGGGATCCTGTTAGTTCTTGCTTAGAAGAAGAAGAAGAATAAACTTAACCTTGGTCATATGATAACAGGTAAATGTCAACTGTTCTCTCTTTTATCTGATAACTTCTAGTTCTATAGAGGAAAATTGGTTTGTGAAAAGCTCCTCACAAAAAAGTCTGATTCATGCCTCCCTTGAAATGAGCATTTGAAAATATCCTTAAAAGTTACACAGTTTCATACCCTTAAAAGTTACACAGTTTCGGGCGGCGCCTGTGGCTCGGTGAGCAGGGCGCCGGCCCCATATACCGAGGGTGGTGGGTTCAAACCCAGCCCCGGCCAAACTGCAACAAAAAAATAGCTGGGCGTTGTGGCGGGCGCCTGTGGTCCCAGCTACTCAGGAGGCTGAGGCAGGAGAATCGCCTAAGCCCAGGAGTTGGAGGTTGCTGTGAGCTGTGACGCCACGGCACACTACAGAGGGCAATAAAGTGAAACTCTGTCTCTACAAAAAAAAAAAAAAAAGTTACACAGTTTCTTTTCTTTTTTCAAAGCAAGTAGTAAATGGTAAAATGGTTGTCATTCTCTGTCTCTTGCGGCTTCCCCTTGTCTGTCCTCTCCTGAGACTGTGTGGTTCCCCAGACTTTATCCTCATGTCTCTGCTCTGGCTGGGATGGTTTCTGCTGGGACTTCTGCTTGTTCACAATCATGACCACACCTGTGTCTTTTGTCTAGACCTCTCTCCTGACCCCCAGATCCTAATATTTAACTACCTGCAAGAGGTCAGTCATTCTTAAGCCTGGTTCTGGGCCAGCAGGCAGGAAGCTTGATGTCTGGTTGTCCCTGTGCCTCAGTCTTTCCTTTTATAGGCCTGTCTCAGCTGTGGCGCCACAGTCACCGGGTTCATCTGAGCCGGAAACTGAGTGTCATCTCTGACTCTTCCCTCCCCTCATCAGCTGTATGTGTCTTCTGTCTTAACTGTGTCTCACATTCCTTCCTTCCTTCCTCCTCTCCATACCCAGCACTTCTGTCTTGGTGCAAACTCTCTTCTCCTGTCAGATTTCAGCAGCTTCATAAATGGTCTCCACGTCTCCAATCCGGCTGTAATCAAATGACAGCTGCCGTAGAGATCTAACTGAACTACTCCTGGGCGCAGTATCTCCATGATCTTGCGCCCTCCGTCTCTCCCCCGACAGGTCTTATTTCATCATTCCTTTTTGGCTTGCGTTTTTACATTCTGGCAATACTAAATTGCACGTGGTTCCTTTCTGTTTACCACCAGGCTTCTGGCCATGCAGTCTAATCAGAATGCTCCTGAGTAGCCCCTGCTTCACCTCCCCAAGACATCCTTTAGGAGTCTGCTAGGGCGACTTCCTCCTGAAACCTCTCCAGTTTCAACCTTTCTCACTTACAGAGAAATTAGGGGTTCATACTCTGTGCTCCCCTAATACTCAGTGCACACCACCTTCATTTCACTTACTACATCACAGTGGTATTTCTTCACTTGTAGAAAAGGTTTGGCTCGCTCAGCAGTGGTATGTTTAAATTATTTTACTTTCTAATTTATTATTATTATTTTTAAGACAGAGTGTCACTTTGCTGCCGTTGGTAGAGTGCCATGGCATCATAGCTCACAACCATCCCAGATTCCTAAGGTCAAGTGATTCTCCTGCCTCAGCCTCCCAAGTAGTTGGGATTACAGGTGCCTGCCACAATGCCCAGCTATTTTTAGAGATGGAGTCTTGCTTTGGTTCAGGCTGGTCTCGAACTCCTGAGCTCAGACAATCCACCCGCCTCGGCCTCCCAGAGTACTAGGATTGCAGGTGAGAGCCACCGCATCTGGCCTACTTCTATATTTAAAAGTATTAAAGCATCCTGATGCCAAGCAGGACAGGAAACTGAATGAACCAAACACACTGTAGATATTTCATTTTTATCTTGGTAAAATGGAAGTATGGCAAGTATGAAGAGCTAAATGCAAGGAAGAAAAACCACAATATGAGGTTATTCTTCAAATAATGATGCCCAGCCCCAGGGCCAGGATGGAGGGGATTCCAATGACGCATCTCGGGCATACACACAGGAGGGTGTGTGTTCTTGCTCTTACACTTGTCCTTAAATTTCGAGGCACCTCACTTTCCTGCCCTAGTCCTGACCATGCATTTAGAACTGAGAATAGAAATAAACATAAGACACATTTATTTCAGACTTGTGCTTGAGCAAAATAATTATGTGGGAATGAAGTCACTCGGGCGGTTATACATGGGATGGGTTTGGGAATGCGCGGACTCACCTCTGGCATGGAGCTAACTTCATGCACCTGGCCGATGAGCTTACAGTAGGACTGAAAAAGCAATAGCAGCTGGAAGTGTAGTTTATATAATCTCTGACACAGTTCCAATTGCTAAAGAGAGAATGTGCATGGGAAGAAATGGTTACTAAGGATCGTTCTTGCATAACCGGTAAAATTTCAGTGGAGACAAACACAGTTTCTTAAATTAAGGAAACGTAACTTGCCATTAGCATTCCAAATAAAATAGAAAAACAAAACCCAGTCAATAAATATCAGTGAGAAATCCACAGCATCATACAGAATATCATAGTCTATTATAATGGAAGATGACTAGAGAGTAGCAGCTAGAAAGGGACTGAGTGAATTACCAAATTTCCATTCTATTTGCCCATTAATACCTACAAACTATAGCTGAGTGGTTGTCTTTGTTTTTAGAGGCTATGAATTGTTTTTAAAAGCAAAGAATTCATTTTTATTAACAGTATTTTTGAAAGGGAAAACATTAAGTTGTTCTGGATGTTAAAGTTATAAATTCAGTAAACAGATCACTCTGGGACAACCTTGGCTTCCATTCGGGTGCAGACAGGCACCTTAAAGTCTGTGTAAACACAAGAGTCACACCATCCTTCACTGTACCAGTTTACTGATGAGGCTCCTACTTCATGCATAAGAAATATTTGGAACCCAAGAGATAAAAAGGGGCCAAAAATGCTTAGAGAAAAGGAGAAATTATGAAAACATTCAAAACTTTCTGTGGAAGGATATTAGAAAGTAATCATACAACACGGTCCTTGAGACCTCGTAGATACCTATGGAATGTAAAATGTTTTTATGATCTGGCTTATGTAAACACCACGAGGAGGAAAAATCATGAATAATTCCAGTGCAAATGATCATACCAGTCTTTGAACTGTGTCCTTTACACTTTGCCTATTTTATTCCAAGAATGAATTAGCTTGTAGGTAGTGGGTGAGAGTCTATGAAAGGAAAAGAATAACCTTCACTAGACAGAATTTCATGGCCAGCAGTCACCAGGGAAAGTGGGTTAAATGTGGTTAAACTAAACACTGTTCTGTTTTCCAGTGGAGCAGGATAAATAGGGCCTTTCTTTTACTAAGGATTATAAACAACTCAGGTCACAATTGAGAGCTTCTGAGGTGACTTAAAATTGTTCCTTCAAATTAGTTTAAGAATAGAAATCAAAATAATTTAGATTTTAGGAAAAACATCCTATTGATTATTATCAACAGACTTTTGACTAATTCTTAAAAGTTACTCAAATTTATGCTAAGACTATGCTGCATGAAATACCCCCCCAAATCCCCTTCCCTGCTTCTTAGGGGGAAAACAATTCTGCTTGGATTTATTGATCTCTCAATACTGGTAACCAGCCTAAGTTTAAAGAAACAGTTTCAATCACTGATGACCTCAAATGAGATATTTGGTTCTTTTAGTAAAACATTTTACAGTATGGTCATTTAAACTTTTCTTTATGGCATCCTTTTAAATACTGGTATAAAAGATAACTGCCAGAGACTTGCAAATAAATAAAAAGGTATTGTTTAAAAACAATGTTACCTTCACAATTTAGGGTGAAACCTAGCTATGAAAACTCCGACTTTCCGAAGTGCCAAATAATGGTAGTTATTACTTGAAATGTTCCGCTGACAGTATGAGAATTCATAGCAATGTAGGTTTCTACCTGGGGGGCGAAAGCAGCCCAGAATGCTATCAATAAACTACCACGTCTCAATCTACCAAATAAAATAAAATGAAATGAAAAAGGGGAAACATGCTAAGAGATACAATAGTAACGGTAAAAATAAGGTTTGTTATGGGTCCATGCCTAAATGGACAAAGAGTATGAAAGAAAGTTAACTTACTGCCAGAGATTCCATTTGCTACACAGCAAGCATGGCACAGGAAACAAAGGAAAGGAAAGAAAGTACAGGGTCAGTGTACGCATGCAACAGAAAGCACGGCCCTCTTCCAAGAGCAGAACCGTCAGCAGTATTAGCATTGCTCGCTCAAACTCCATCAATGGTTGCAAATGTTGTACCCATTCAACATGCACAGCATTCCAGTTAAAAACAAGCTCTAATGGGAAACATATCATTGAAAAAACTTAATTTTTAATCTTTCAGGCTCTCTGATTAGTTGGTTTAGATTTTGTCAGTCAAAGAGACTAGAAATCAAAACTTTTATTGCTTAAAGATTTTAGTGGTTGTGATGCACATAAGTATGTGAACATTGTAACACTGGGAGGCTGGATGACTAATTTGAAGAACTGTGGCCCCAAACAAATTACACCATTGCTTTACTCTAATTCAGGCAGAGTGTTTATTGTGTTTAGTTGCATATCTACTACACGACGATCATCCAATTGACATTGAATATAATTACTATCTAAGTGGCATTTTCTTTAGTTCAGCTGCCTTCCACATCAAGGATATTTTATAGCCCTGCTATAATTTGTAATCACAAAGGACTAAACATTATGTATAGAAGTAATTTTCTTACATTTTACTTTTATAATAATTTTTCTCCAACAGACAATTTCTTTCTTTTTTTTAGACAGAGTCTCACTATGTCGCCCTCGGTAGAGTGCCGTGGCATCACAGCTCACAGCAACCTCAAACAAATACCAGGTTGGGCTTAAGCGATTCTCTTGCCTCAGCCTCCCAAGTAGCTGAGACTACAGGTGCCTGCCACAATGCCTAGCTGTTTTTTGGTTATAGTTGTCATTGTTGTTTAGCAGGCCCAGGCTGGATTTGAACCTGCCAGCTCCGGTGTATGTGGCTGGCACCATAACCACTAAGCTACAGGTGCCGAGCCCCAACAGACAATTTCTAAAAGTAATTTAAAATTGATGGTTAGTCTAAAATAATATAAATTTGTAATATAAACTTGTAATATAAATTTTGATGTCCCCATATCATAACCATAGAATGGGTTTAAGGAAAGTTTGGGGATGTGGAAAGAGATAACCACAACTTGACAGAGTATTTTTCAATTTGACCATTCTTAATTATGGGTTAATGTAACTGGTTCTGAAGTTTCAAAATGTTTAAGGACTTACCTAACAGTTTCTAATCTTTGACCATAAAAAAACCCTAATTTTAAAGCTATCTCAAAAAATCTCTGGATTACCATCAGTTTAATATATTCTACTTTATTATAAGGTATAGTGCATAAGATCAACTGTCAAACTATTATTTATTGATATCTACAACTGTAATTAAAGGATCACCACCAACAATCCCCATCCTGTCTCCCAAGGGTCTCTTCTTCCCTCACTTATTGATAATATCTTGTGGGTCTGGCATATTGATGACTGTTGCGTTATGTTTACTGAGTGGTTTTTTGGACCTTGGCCATAAATATCTTTCAAAGTTTTAAAAGGTAAACACCTTTAAGCCTGTGCTGTAGATCGCACAGCTTGAGTATTTAGTATTTTTAAGAAAACTTTATGTCTAGAAGTTTCTACATCCAAATGTTTTTTTTTCTTTTTTTTTTCATCCAAATGTTATGTACTGAAATACAATGTCATATTAGATTGGCACACGGGGCCAGTTGAAGTGTATTTAGATGCAGAATCTGTACCGTGAAGACTTTTTGGACAACATCAAATACGACTGAAATGTTTAGTACGCGGTTTAGCAAGGAGCTGCTTCTAGCATGGAATTTATTTTTCAGAAGTGTGGAATGAAGCAATGCTAAGTGAATTTCAGGGTCTTGTGTGAAGAAAACAGCCGTCTTTTTATTGTTTTCCAAAACAAGGTTGTAATTCACGGTGGTCATTAAATCAGTTAAAGGAAAATCTCTGTTCAATACAGTGAAATGGTACAAAGGAATTTCATTGTCGATGAATCCCTCCCACTCAGCTCTCAGGGCATGAAATAATGTGTTTCTTGGGAGATGGCCAGCCCTGACAAATACCAGTTCCCGGTATCCTTCCTAAACTCTCCTTTTTAGGTAGGCTAGTTCAAGCTTCCTTGGTATTTATTATCTCAGAGTCCTTTTCTAGGCCACAGGCTGGGACCTAGTTTGCATTCAGAGTTCCAAAAAGATAGTGAAAAATTCCTTCCTAGGGGGATCATTTTATGGAAAATGTTAAAACATTTCTCCACCGTGCTCATGTTTTCCTGTTTCTAAGTTCTGAAAATAATCCCTTGAGAAGTCTTTATAAACTTACATGTGTTTCCATGACTTTAGGTTCTTTTGAACATGTGGGAATTTTTTTTTTAAGACATAGACTTTCACTGTATCACTCAGGCTGGAGTGCAGTGGCCTCATCACTACAGCCTCAAATTCTTGGGCTCAAGCAGCTGGGACTAGAGGCATGTACCACCACGTCTGGCTAATTTTTTAAATTTTATTGGAGAGATAGAATCTACTATGATATTGCCAATCTCCTAGCCTTAAGCAATATTCCTGCCTCAGCCTCCCAAAATGCTGGGATTACAGGCACAAGCCACCGTACCTAGCTGGGAATGTCAATGTTTTATATGGTCACAAGGATATTCGTCAAGTCCTATACCTGCTCTCCTGACGTGGATTGATTTATAAATTTGATTTAGAGGTATGTTTTCTCAAAATAAGAAAAAGAGATCAAAAAGTCAAGATGTTAAGAACTGATCATCAACAACTGAGGAAGGGGCAACTTAAAGTCTGAGAATAATCTACCTCACACTGATTAACAGTAGCATAGCCACACCTGGTTTCTCTGTATTCTCATACCGGTTCCTGACATAGCCAGTCAGGGAAAATCTAGGACATTTTTGACATGACAGAAGATGAATCACAGTGTACTATATTAGCTATTATTTGCATCATATTTAATCTCTGAAAGTCAAGGGTTTAAACTAAATGGGATAAAATTTAGGAAGCCTTATTGATAAGCCCTCTTAAGCAGGGAGGAACAGTATGTACCCAGCTATTGCTAAACTGCCTGGGTCTGGCACATGGATGACTATTTCTTTGATGAGTAGTTTTTTGGACCTTGGTCATAAATATCTTTCAGTGCTTAGAAAGATAAATACCTTCAAGCCTATGATACAGATTATACACCGTAAGGTATTTACATTTTTTTTTTTTTTTTAAGACAAAGGCTCACTCTGTTGCTCTGGGTAGAGTGCTATGGTGTCATAGCTCACAGCAACCTCGAATCCTGTGCTATAGTGATCCTCCTGTCTCAGCCTCCTGAGTAGCTGGGGACTGTAGGTGGGCACCACTGTACCAGTTAATTTTTCTATTTTAGTAGAGGCAGGATCTTACTCTTGCTCAGGCTGGTCTTGAACTCTTGAGCTCAAGCAATCCACTTGCCTCGTCCACCCACTGTGCTAGGATTACAGGCGTGAGCCACCATGCCTTGCCAGGTATTTACTATTATTTTTGAGGAATCTGTAAACTAACTCTGGACATTTCTTTAGCCAATATGGGAAAGAAGATTACTTATAGAAGAAAAACTGACTGTATCTGAAAGATGATGTTTAATGGATAACCACTTAACTGGAAAAAAGTCTCATCTTGTTCAGTGTATAAATTTTTCAACTTGTGTAAGAAGAGAGGTTACAGGCTTCTTGTTCATGGCTTATGTAGATAAGACAGTACAGACCTGAGAGGTTAGTGTCCAAAAAGACCCTACCTTGGAATGATGATTTGCAAGTAGTAAGATGAAATATAGTAGGGCTAAATGTAAATTATTATACTTGAGTCTAAAGAGTAGGTGTTCAGTAGTGTTCAGACATATCTTTTGAATTATTCCAGAAGACAACTTGACTAAAACTGGGAGATAGAGAAAATCACTTAATGAGGTGGAAGCACCCCAGCTTTTCAGGGGCCATCTCTGCAGAACTAGGAGGGTGAACTTGATAGGGCCAAGACTGAAGCTGGTGGCTGGAGAACCAGAAATGAGATGTCCAGAGACCCTGCACCACTAAACTACCTACTTATATCCATTCCAGAATGAATTCCACAAGAAACGGCGAGGACAATGGGAACCAACATCTTTAATTAGAAGTACTGCTTTTATTATTATTTTTTTTAAGACAAGCATGAAACAAAGCTTACTGAGGAAGAGAAAGACAGGCTTAGAGGGTAAGAAAGCTTACAAAGCAGGATTCATTCGCCATGGACAGCGAACCAGCCTCCGTTGTCAGTGCAATAGGCAAAGAGGCAGAAATGCTGGTTTTAAGTTACGAAGAGATTTCTCTCTGTGTTTGATATGTGCAGGCTGAGAAACACCACTTACCACTTTTCTACAAGAGTGAAGGTGATCTCATGAGAGACATGCAAATCTCACTCTTTGTTTTATGTTCTGTTTAGTCTGTGCTGGCCCTTATTGTAGAAGGACTAGTATTATAATGACCAAGAAGCTTAAGTTACTTACTAATCATGTCTGTCTTTTAAAAAAAAATGTCTTTCCCAAAAGATACTTCCCAAGTATTAGCAACACTTTTCTTGGAAACACGGTTCATTTTATTGTTTTGAACATATACTGGAAATCCTCCTTCAACTGTGAGTTCAGCAGACAGAGGCTTCTATATACACACAGAGGTGTTTCTCATGTATGCAAATAAAATAATGCTATTTACATCATTTTCTGAAATACACAACCCTCTGAAGCTTTCATTCCAAATTTTGGGGACTTGGGTATAGAGGAATACTTTTCTATTAGAAGAAAAACAACAGTCCAAGCACCATGATGCTTGGTGCCTGCCCCTTGCCTTCAAGGTTAAGACTCAGCGGGCAGTAGGGGTGATAGACAGTCCACATGGGGAAGTGATGGAATTAGCTCTAGAATTGAGCTCACTGCTGCCACTTAGGAAGGCAGGAACAGGGTTTCTAGAACTACTTATTTAGAGAAACTAGGAATCCTGTTTTGAGTATATGTGTGTATGTGAAAATTAAAATTTTTTAAAGTCAGGGTCAGTGAAAAAATCATGTGCAAGCTTAATAAAAAAGCATGCAAGCTGGCTCAGCGCCTGTAGCACAGTGGTTATAGCACTAGCCACATACACTGAAGTTGGCGGTTTCAAACCCAGGCCCAGCCAGCCAAACAACAATGGCAACTGCAACAAAAAATAGCCAGGTGTGGTTGTGGGTGCCTGTAGTCCCAGCTACTTGGGAGGCTGAGGCAAGAGAATCGCTTAAGCCCAGGAGTTTGAGGTTGCTGTGAGCTGTGATGCCACAGCACTCTACCGAGGGCCGACATAAAAAAAGCAAAGAAAGTGTATAAACTTTCTTCATTATTTTAATGCCTGTAACGTCAAATTCAGAATGGAAGAGAAATTGAAAAATAAATATTCAAACTCAGTGAAAGGTTATATTCTCCTCCACAAACAATTTCTCACTTAAATCACTTGTCAAGAATGACTAGAACTGACGACTGGCAAAGAGCAGACCATGCTGCGTATGGTTTGGGGATTGGGAAGATCTCATATGCCTCTCTGCACACCATCACTATCTCTGACAGACTGATACATCTAAATGTCCAAGAATTTACTTTGCTACGTTTAGTCAGGTAAATACTAATCCTTTCATAAAATGCCTACTTCTCTGAAAGAGAACACACAGGTGTAGTTTTACTTATATGTTCACTTTGCAATTTACATCGAGATACAGAGTCTGCAAGTTATAAGCTGACTCATCCTCATTCTACCTGTCCCTGGACCCAGGGTGAGAAGAAATAATTGGCAACATCAAATTATTCCAGAAGACAACTTGACTAAAACTGGGAGATGGAGAAAATCACTTGAAGGTAAGCACCTGAGGTCATTTGTTCGTGTTGCTTTGGGATGGAAGCCAAATGGTGGCGCTGCTCAGCAAAATAATATCTCTGCCAACTTTGGATATAAGATCTGGATATTTAGCTGGAGCAACACCCATCATTTCTCCTCAAGTCCAACCTTTAGCACATAAAGACTTCTTTCTCCCCAGTTAGCCCATTTCCAGCCTTGTCGAGTCATTCCCTGTGATGGGAACCGAAGCGACCTGATTTGTAAACACCCCTGAGGCCTAGCCATACTTCAAGTTCAGCAGTAATTCAGTCAAGGCTGGCAGAATTAGTGTGTGGTGTGAGCTGCATGCCCAGTGACTGTTCCAGGGTCTACTAACAAATTAAAACAATTTAATCAAGTATGCAGATGATTTAAAAAGTCACCCAGTCTTGCTTGCTTGACTTACTAGGATTGCCAACTTCTCTTGTTAGATGGCATACCATTTGCCTTCCAGACTAGCCTCAGACCCCAGAACTGTCACCTACACCGGATAGAAGCATCTTCTTCAGGACATCTGGTCATTGCCTGGGTTTACCAGTCACCATTGTGTCCATGAGGCATCTGGGAAAACTGTGAAATGCTTAGCTAATACCAACAACGGGGCCAGCGCCTGGTTGGTTTTGCAAAGATGTTGAAAAAAATCAGACTCAGAATTTGCCTTTCGGTCATTCTTTTCCTAACAAACCCCACTCTTCTCATTCCTGGGTGTTTAATATACCTTCCTAATGTATGAAGATTCCTAAACCATATTATACACTAAGACATATGCTGGAAATCATTCTCTAATGCTTTCCTAAGTGTATGTTTTGCCTCCAAAACTAAGTTAGAGAAGGTCATGAACAAATGAAGAGTATGGCCTTTAGAGTTTGACTCTCGGCTTCAGTTTTCTCATCTGCAAAATGGAAAAACTCTATTTCAAAGGATTGCTTTGAAAGGTCAAAGTAGATTAGATATGTACAGTACTTGAAAAAACTTACTTTCTTCTTTCCACTTTTGTACTCTCAAGCCTTTATTGGAATGGTAACAGAGTTGTCACAAATAAATGAACCACCAGACAAACACTATTTTCTTAATCCTTGGGTTTAGTAAAAATACAAGAGATGGGGAAAAACAAGGACTACAAAACAGAAGCAAAGAAAGATGGATGTGGATCAGGAAGAAATGAGTGAGAAGAAATAAGCAAACATAAGAGAGAAATTTTTGTTTGAGGAAGATGGAAAAGAACTGGGAACAAAAAGGAAAGCAACTAAACAAAGTAAAAAAACTTAATAGAAATAAACTACAAGCACAGTAGAAACATTTTAAAATGGGGATGTTTGAGAAATAGGAATTATTTAACTGGATTTTCTGGTCATCCTTAAGGTTAACCAGGAAGCTCTAAACAAAAACATATAGGCAGACACTAGGTCACCAATGAGATGGGTTCTGTAGGTTTGTTTTCAAGTTGAATTTGTATGTAAATTAGAACAGGTACATTTACCTATTACCTGTACCAGCTTCCATTCATAAGTGCAGTTGTACATCAGTTGGATGTTTGTAACTTGGGGACTGCCCGTAATAGATTTAATTTCAACCCTTGCTCCTAAAAATCTGCAATGTATTAATGAATTTTCTCAGTTAAGGTTTTATTATAGAGAATATAACAGAATTTGATGATTGAGGGTAAATGTTCAGATAACTAATTATTTTTATATACTATTATATAAACTGTATGTATATGAACAGGACTAAGTTTGTGCTACTTGTAAATTCTAACCTGGTAACTGTTTTCCGGACAGAATTTGTCTTAGTGGCAGAGTATAGTGGAGCCGTAAGTGCTATAAAAGCTGAAACCCAGGTAATATTTTATTTTACTTTTTCTGGGGTCTGGTAACAGCACAGGTTATTCAGTGAAAATGTGAGTCACAAATCATCAGAGGCAGCCCATCACGGATGTAGGAATGGAAGGAAATGCTGGAGTTCACTGAGATACTGAACTGCGCGTTGCTTATGAGAGATATTCAACTATGCATTGCTTATGAGAGAGACAGCATATAAAATCACTAAACACCTATTTTAAAATATATAAGTGAACTATTTATTTTATTATTGCTATTATTATTTTTTTTAGAGACAGAGCCCTCAGTAGAGTGCTGTGGCATCACAGCTCACAGCAACCTCCAACTCCTGGGCTTAGGTGATTCTCTTGCCTCAGCCTCCAGAGTAGCTGGGACTACAGGCACCTGCCACAGTGGTTGGCTATTTTTTGTTGCAGTTTGGTGGGGACTAGGTTCAAACCCGCCACCCTTGGTATATGGGGTCAGCACCCTACCCACTGAACCACAGGTGCTGCCCCCCCCAACTATTTATTTTTATATTTGCTTATGTTTCAGCCATGGTGCCTTGGGTAAGTCAAGCTTTGGTGTTTCTTCAGCTACAGAATGGGCTAATGCTACCAGTGGCCTGCTGCCCATCCAGACAGATCGAATAACTTAAGGGACATGAAGGTTCTCTGTAAACCATCAAGTGAAATATAAATGTGTGTATTCAAGGAAGGCAATGGTGCAAAAATACAAACCACACTCCAATACCCCATCTAGATATTTCTCAGCCTTGTAGTTTGCCTATTCAATCTCTGGTCCCTTTACAAAAATGCATCAAGGGGCTCACCAGGTGACTCTCAGGACCACAAACTTCATCCATAACAGTGACCAAATTGGAATTGAAACATTAGTATTCCGTTGAAAATTTTTACTCCAAACCTTTGAGCACAAACCAAATTTTATTTTGTTCTTTTTACATTAGTAAAGTACTGTTTCTAACACAGGAAGATGACTTTGGATTCTCTAGCGGGTATGAATCTAAAATGCTTCTCCAGTGGTTATGATGTAATTCCAAGTTAACACCTTCTCCACCCAGCCTGGGCAGCAGCCTCCCAACTTCCCTGATCCGCCCTTCCACTTTGATCTGTTTCCTCAGTAGACAGAGTGGGAGAGCCTTAATCTAATCGTCCAGTGGTACTACTTTTCAGTTCCTTCCCAGTGCTGTTAAATACCCAAGCCCTGCGTGATTTGGCTTCCAACTTCTCAGGTTCTTCTCAGCCTTTTTTCTATATGGCTTTCTGCACTCCCAGCCACAGGGCTCTCTTGGTTTCTTTGAAAGGCCAGGTTCTCCCTGCCTCAGGGCCTTTACACAGGCTCTCCATTCAACCCTGCTCCACTGGCCAACTCCAGGTCGTATCTTAGATCTCTGCCTTGATGACACTTCCAGGGAGGAGCCATTCCATAACCACCCTCCCCAACTGAGCCGGTGGCCTTGCTATGTACTTCCCTCTCCCTAACAGACCTTGTTGCGGTTTATGCCTGTTTGACTTTTTGATTACTATCTACTTCCCTGAAAAGATCAGAAGCTCCACAAAGGCAGAGAGCTTGTTGCTTATTATTATTAGTCTCATTCTATCACCCGGCTAGAGTACAATGGCATCAGCCTTGCTCACAGCAACCTCAAACTTCTGGGCTTAACATATCTTCCAGCCTCAGTTTCCCTAGTGGCTAGGACTACAGGTGCCTGTCACAAAGCCTGGCTAATTTTTCTGTTTTTAGTATAGAAGGGATTTTGCTCTAGTTCAAGCTGGTCTTGAACTCCTGATCTCAAGGGATCCTCCCACCTTGGTCTCCCAGAATGCTGGGATTACTGGCATGAGCCACTATGCCTGGCCTGCTGCTCATCATTATATCTTTGGGGGGGTCATAGAGATAGTAGGCCATACAGCATACTGACGAGGTATGTACTTAAAGCAATTCTAAATTAGGAAATCTGTTTTAGAGCTGAAAGGTCAAGAGAAACTCTCTTTACTGAAGGAACTAAGTGGTTCAGTGAAGAATTAATGAAATTTGGTTTTATGTTCTGAGTTACGAATGGATTTATTAGGGAATGATTAATATAGTTAGAGTATCCAGCAAAAATGTTACTTTAACCCATCCACTTTTTCCAAAAAGAAGAAAAATATCCCCAAATCCCATCAACACACAGTCATGCATGGCTTAAATGTAGTTCTGTCTTACTGTGTTGATTTATGTAAATACCCGCCATGACTCGTCCTGCCTCTCCCTTTCTCAAGTTCTACACTTCTAGGGTGGATAAAAACCAACACACAATGTCAGCACAGAAAAGATAAACCCTAAAAGGCTTTTATTACCTTTTCTTCTGAGTCCCCTGGTTGACAGGTGATGACTCCATCTCTTGATCCTCCTGCAAATGTTGCCTTACAATTTGCAAGCCACTGTCGAAAGAAAAAGATAGAGCCGTAAAGTCAGTAATGTCCCGAGAACATTTTTAACATACATTCTTTCAAGTAAAAATTAAGCTTCTGAAGACAGTAAAAGGACATTTTGCTATTATGACTTTTTGAAAAGAGTCATTTGGGGGGATTAAGTGAAATGACAGCATCTGTTTATATGGGTTCGGTGATGTCACTTCCATCACTCTAGGGTACAGTTTTTATCATACTATTTCTAATTTATGTATACATGAAAATGAACACACATACATATTCATATTTGTTGCTAGAAACCTTCCATACATTTGAGGTTAGGAGATAGGACCACACAGCTTGGTAATTCTGGTCAACACGACCTGACTTGCAGTTCACTGACTTGTCTGTTACGTTGAGATGGCTTCTGGGGGGCGAATCTTCACTAATGGCCCTGCTATTTAGAGTTTCTGCCCATCTTACACATCTGGGTAGTAACTGACACAAATGTGCAAAGGAACCTTTGAGCAGAAAACAATGAGTCTTGGAGAATTAAAATCCACACCTGACGTCAAGGGGTTGGGTTCATCAACTGGAATGAAAAAACGATTACTTTAGTGGTTTATGACTGAGAGGCTGGAAAACAATAACAGGTAAAAAGAGTCGCAGAAATAGAAGACAAAGAGAAGTGTTATGGGGAAACGTCAGAACTCTTGCCCTTGTAGGTCATGAAAGGATCACTAAGAACAGCAACAAAGCAACCAAAACCCAGGAACTTCACAATGAATGTCTTCTATATATATGGCCCTTTGCTAGGTAGTTTAACAGATACTGTTTCTATTTTTCGAGGCACTATTGTGTCACGGTAAAGAGCATGAACCTTTGAATCCTACACATCTGGGTTTCATTCTTGCACCTTCTAGCTAACAAAGGTAATAATAGTGACGCCCATGGCAGTTGTGAGCATTAAACGCTTTAGTCCAAGAGATTTAACTTTTACCAGGTTATCTGATACGTTGAAAGGACTCAGAAAATGGTAACTGCCACGACTATTACAACTCTTACATAACAATTCCATAAATTAGTTGTTATTACCACTAGCTGACAGATGATGCATCTGAGATGAGAGAAGGCAAGTAGCTTATCCAAGGTCACTAACCCTTAAGTAACTGAGCTGTGGTTTGAACCAAGTCCATCTTACCAGGAAATGTGTACTGTTTTTATAGTGCCTGACATGTCACAGGGAGTACTCAAGAGATACTACCACACGCAATTGTTCTTATTTTTTGAACCACTGAATTCTCTGGCCTTCCAATTGCGTATTTGTCAGAAAACAGGTGGTTTGCATGGATGGTTTTTACATCACTTCTGTCTGGAACATTTTGTGATCTAGATTGGGGTGTCCAACCTTTCGGCTTCTCTGGGCAACACTAGAAGGAGACGAATTGTCTCAAACCACTTATTAAATACACAAATACTAACAAAAGCTGATGAGAAAAAAAGAAAGAAAGAAAAGGTCCATGCATAATTTTCATGATATCCACCACCACAGATAAACAAAATTTCCTCGTCTAATAATCCTAATTATGCAGCAACCCATTCAGAGAATGTTTTAAAATCATCGAGCAGGTCCTAAGTTTGTGATTGCTCATATAGAAGATGTACACATCTAAGTAATGAAACATCATTTAAAAATATTTTTTATTATATAAGTTAAGTGGGCAACATAAAACTAAAGGGATATTTGGCATTGTATTTGAGAAACTAATGCATCAATATCTTGTTTGATATAAGTAGCTGCAATTCTCAGTGAGTTCTCAAGGTGCTCATCAGATATTTTGGTTCTAATTTTACTCTTAATGTGCTTCGTTCTTGAAAAGAGTTGCTTGCAAATATAGTTGCTGCCAAAAAAGTAACATTAAAAAGGCGTGATTGTCAAGTGAGAGATATTTGTCTCTGGGAAGACGAGGACCTGTAAGAGTCCAGTATAGACACGTGATCAAACTTTTCTATAAGTTGAACGTCAGATTGCAGCTCTATTCCATTTGAAAATTGGCAGGTAACATATTTATATCGACTGAAAATGGAGTTGCAAATGCACCAAAATATTTTTTTCTCAAAAATCTTGAAATCTGTTTTCAAATTCTTGTATCAAATTGAAAAGCAAATTCACAGTTCACAGGATTGTGTTTGGCCAACATGTCAAAATGCGTAGAATTGTTTGCTTTAATTTGAGTTTGCCATAATTTCATTTCATTTGGAATACTGTTATGATTTGAAACATTGTATTGATAAGTTGGTTTTTCCCTTCAAGATGCATGTTTCACTCATTTAAATGAGTGGTTAATGGCTAGAGTGCTGGCCACATGCACTGGTGATGGTGGATTCAAACCTGGCCTGGGCCTGCCAAACAACAATGACAACTATAACCAAAAAATAGCCGGGCGTTGTGGCAGGCGCCTGTAGTCCCAGCTACTTGGGAGGCTGAGGCAAGAGAATCACTTAAGCCCAAGAGTTTAAGGTTGCTGTGAGCTGTGACGCCATGGCACTCTACCAAGGGCGATATAATGAGACTCTGTCTCAAAAAAAAAAAAGTGGTTAAATGTTAATCTGTAAGCCAGTTTTCATTGTCAAGTTCTGGCAAAAATTTGGCTTTTGATACCATAAATGACTTGAAGCATTTGGCCTCAACTTATCCATCTTTTGAAAAGTAAATGATGTTGGTATAGTCACCGTCAATACTTTTAAGGAGTTCCTGGAATTGGTGAAGATTCAGTTCCTTGGTGCTTATGAAAGTCATAGTTTAATGATGATTTGCAAGAAGTTATCCATTTTTAAAGCTTTTGCATGTAAATTTTCTAGATGTACTGTGAAGTGATATTTCATCAAATGTGAGTTTTGGGTGGCAATTGCATTGTCTTCTATTAATTTTACAAGCCCTCTCTTTTATCTATCATCACTGGGGCACCATCAGTAACTATACCAGATATGTTGACAATGGACAGAGAGTATCGCTTTAACATATTTTTTACAGCTCTGCATAAATCTCTTGATTTAGTTGTGTCTTTTAATGGCACTAACGCCCTTTCTTCAGTGCCATGTTTGTCATCAGTACCTCTAACAAAAAGGCCACGTTGAGCCGTATTTATAGCATTAGTGCTGTCATCTACTGTCAAAACATAACATTTGAAATTAGCAACTTTATTCTCCAAACCCTTGGCTATAGCCTCATGAGAAAAGCTGATTTTAGAAATATCTCCCTTTTTATCAGGGCAAATTATAACTGCCATGTTTTCCATACATTTCTTAATAAACTCACCATCCAGTAAAACAGTTTTGATATTTTTGCTATTAAATATGCTACCACGTAGCTAGCTATTATAATAGAATCCCTCTGAAGTGTAACTTTTTTTTTTTTTTTTGAGACAGTCTCACTATGTCTCCCTCGGTAGAGTGCTGTGGCATCACAGCTCACAGCAACCTCAAACTCTTGGGCTTAAGCGATTCTCTTGCCTCAGCCTCACAAGTAGCTGGGACTACAGGTGCCCGCCACAACACGTGGCTATTTTTTTGTTGCAGTTGTCATTGTTGTTTAGCTGGCCTGGGTTGGGTTCGAACCCACCAGCCTTGGTGTATGTGGCCACTGTGCTACGGGCGCTGAGCCTGAATTGTAACTTTTACAACATTTTTTGTTGAGAAGACACTTTTTTCAGTTCTGCTATTTTGATCTTATGACACAATCCTTCATATGCATTGAATTTGGCAGCATGTTTCTGTACATAATCCCTTTTCAAATTATAATCTTTGAAAACTTGCAGAAAAATTCCCTACAGATTAAGCAGAATGGCATTCGGTGTGTTCCCACCTAATGGGCACAATGTAGGGGGGTATATGGCACACCTCCTGGGTGCAGGACACAATTACAACAGGGACCTTACCTAATAAATACAAACCTTGTAACCTAATCATTTGTACCCTCATATTAATCTGAAATTTAAAAAAAAGCAGAGTGCCTGACTACCCCATTTCCCTCTTATTTTAAGGTGTGCTCCCAAAGATGCGCTAGGTCTTATTTTCAGGGGACGTCTTATCTTTCCTGTAAATAGGTCTTATTTTCAGAGGATGTCTTATTTTCGGGGAAACAGGGTATTTGCCTGGGTAAAAAAGTAGTAATCTGTCTACTTTTCATTGAACAATCTTCCTTCATCAGAACTCATAAAAAGAAATTTTATGAGTTCTGATTTCTTTTTTTTTTTTTTTTTTCTTAGACTCTGTCTCACTTTATTGCCCTCAGTAGAGTGCCGTGGCATCACACAGCTCACAGCAACCTCAATTCCTGGGCTTAGGCGATTCTCTTGCCTCAGCCTCCCGAGTAGCTGGGACTACAGGCGCCTGCCACAACGCCCGGCTATTTTTTTGTTGCAGTTTGGCCAGGGCTGGGTTTGAACCCAGCACCCTCAGTATATGGGGCCGGTACACTACTCACTGAGCCACAGGTGCTGCCCAGAGTTCTAATTTCTTTTGAGACATGGTGGAAGCCATGCTGAAATTAAAAATATAATAATAGATAAGGGACTGTATTTACTTTTTTATAAAAATTAATTGATAGGAAAGTAGAAACCAAGATTTGGGCCCTTCCACATCTCGCTTGCCAAAGTGGGCAAGGCAGAGGCTGATTATAAAATGCAATCTGAGATGTGTGAGGTGCCACCAAGGTGTGGAAGTGCCTTAAAAGTCAAATACAAATCCTTAACTGACTTCTAAATTACATTAGGCACCTTAGTTGAAATATAATGGATAATTGCCGCCTCACCAAGTCACCAACAGCACATACAACCCCTGATGGTGTCAATTTGACCGTCTGTGCTTGGAAGGTAACACACTGGAAGCCATACACCACTGCAAAACTGAAGCCGCGTGTGTGTACAAAGAGTAAGAGCGTACGTGTATTTATCTTGCATGACATCGTGACACAACATTGTTGTCTGCAAAGTTCATACTCGAGAACTGCGCAAATGAGTTCCACCAAAAAGATCACAAAAAAATTCCCATGATGTTTTAAGTAAGCTTATGATTTTGCACTGGGCCGTATTCATAGCTGTGCTGGGCTGCATGCAGCTTGCAGGCCACGGGTTGGACACCCCTAACATAGATCTGTGAAGGGAAAGAAGAAGAAACAGCTAGGGACAAGAAAAACCATGAGGTTAAGAGAAAGCCCCAGGAGTGGGTTAGAAGAGGCAAGATCCACCCCAGCCAGTTCTGGGTGAGGCTAACGCTGGAAGGAAGTAACCCAATAATTTCACATCTCTGTTTCACTGATCAAGTGACATAGTAAGCAGATAATCATTTCTTCCAATTTCTTTGTTGGGGCATTCTGAGGCTCAAAAGCTGAAAAATTATTTTGTAGAGACCATTTTTAATATAATAAAAATTACATACAGTTCTACCACTATGAAATTGGAATTGTGATCCTTATCAGAGGGAAAAATGAAGTATGTTTTCTACTCTCTGAAGAAACTACCTTGGGTTAATCACAGCACCTCCCAGGGAGGCTGGGTTCATTTGATTTTAACTGAAAGCACACGCACAGAAACACAAAAGCTTACTGAGAGAGTGGCCTCTTTTCTGTTGTTGTAGGTATCCAAATATTCTTGCAGTTCTAGAACACTGAACTTGAGCTTGTCCAGAAGTCCACAAGAAAGGAGCTAAAGACAGGAAAATAATTTGTATTAAAACTACTGGAGAGAGACCAACATGAGCACATGGCTACACAGATAGGAGAAGTATATTCAGAAGTTATATAAAGGAGTAGAGTGTCACCCATTTTAATATGCTGTGAAATTTGGAATTTTCCTTCACTGTCGGCTGTAACTGCAACACCAGCTTGCTAATCCAAGCCTCCTATGAAACTGTTTTTTTCCCATATCAGTATAGGCAGACAACTCTTACCAAGTATTCTACAGATGCTCACATTAAGATATGGTATCCATTTATATGAATACTTGTGAAGACAGACCTCCAAAGGGACTTTCAAACTATTGCTTAACCTGTACCTTAAATCATCTAAGATAGAACAGTTTTTCATATTACATTCCTTACTGCAAGACAACAACGATCAGGTTCTTGGAATGACTGACCCTCTAGGCCCTAGAGTCTAGGGATTATTAGAATCAAAGCACGGGCTCATTGGATCTGAACCTGAGAAGCTATTGAGAATCTGTGACGGTTCTGTGACGTGACATGGGATGTGAAGAAAGGGAACACCACCTCTGCCCTCAGAGAGCTTATCAGTGTTGCAGGGTTATCGTCATAGTCATAAGGCCAATATTCAACTATTGGCCAGTGACTGTGTTCATTATTCTTTATACTCATCATTGCAGTTTGGGCTGGGCGAATCCAGAAGGCGGTGAGTGAGTCTCTGAGACTTGTGGTAGAAAAAATGATGAGAATTGTGCCCTGGAATTATGCGGCCAGGCTAGGCCAGCTCCAGGGGGCTAGCTGACCACACATGCACAGCTGTCCGAGCCAGCAGAGAGGGGTGTCAAGGATGCAGATGGAACACAAGGGTGGACCTTTCTCCAAATTCCCCGAGATGGCTTTGCTGCAGCGCGGGTTGGCAATGTAATTACTCTGCAGACCCAACGGCCTTTGGGAGTCACATCACAGCACAGTGCTGCCCACAACATTGAAGGCATCTTTAAAACAAACCACAACACAAGCATGCTACCATGAAGTTCTAAATACAATAAGTTGGGCAGGCTTTTAGTTGCCAGAGCAGGACTGGGATACTTACAGTTTCAGCATCCACGAAAAGTGTAGGGCATTCAGAGCAGGAGGTGAGCATCTGGGAAGAGCTGACAAATTTGGATCCAATTCCCCGGAGGTTATCACCAAGGTAACTGGCTGCATCACAAGTTAGGAAGCAGAACCTTTTCTGAATATTCTGCAAGGCAGAATAGTGAAGTAAAATTTGTAAAGGCCAAGTTTAACACAGGTATTAAAATATTTTTTGTGGGGGAGGGAAGGGAGAGCTTCTTTTTCAAAAAAATTTATTTGATTTTTTTATACTTGACAAAGAAAAATAGTATATAGTGTGTAAACATGTTTTGAAATACGTATACATTATGGAATGGCTACATTGAGCTAATAAACACGCATCTTCTCACACACCATTTATTTGTGGTGTAAACACTTAAAAATCTACTCTCAGCAATTTTCAAAAATATATTATTAATAGAAAAAACTTTTTTAATCTTTATTAAAATATCAAATGAGCATGGTTCCTATGGGACAGGGGTAGCGGAATGAATGTTTATGTTAAATCAACTAAGAAATCGTTTGGTGTGGCTGATGTTTAAATGACTTGCTTACAGCCACACAACTCGTAAGGGAATGAGTGAAGATGGGCTTGACTACAAAGTTCACTGTCCTTATGTAACTCCATAATGCCTCCTGAAAGTTATTATTCTTGGCTCGGCACCCGTAGTACAGTGGTTACGGCACTGGCCACATGCACCGAGGCTGGCAGATTCGAACCCAGCCCGGGCTGCAAAACAACAATGACAACTGCAACAAAAAAATAGCCAGTGTTGTGGCGGGTGCTACTCCCAGCTACTTGGGAGGCTGAGGCAAGAGAATTGCTTAAGCCCAAGTATTTGTGGTTGCTGTGAGCTGTGATGTCACAGCACTCTACCCAGGGCAACATAGTGAGACTCTGTCTCAAAAAAAAAAAAAAAAAAAGTTGCTCTTCTTCTCCTAATACCTGAGGAAAAAAAGTCATTATCGGGAAAAATCTGATCACTGCACCTATAGGCGTGCCAAAAGGAGGACAGTTTTGCCCCCTGAACTTCCAGCACACAATGCCTTTAACGAAAAAATGAAATATTTAACAAAAAAATAATTCTGGTCCTAACCATTGGCTCCCTCCAAAGAGATGTTATGCCTTTTGGGTTGTTAAACTGAATCCATGAAAAATATTATCTGTTTTATAAAGGGGAAGTTAGCATGTCCCCTAACAGCAGGCTTTTGTTTTTTTATAAATTACATTAGAAAAATGCCAACTACGTTGCATATTTTTTTACTGTATCTGAGAATCTTGCTAGTATACATAACACACACGTATCTCTACAGTGTTAGGTTGTTTTTTATGTGCAATTAAATAAATAACTCCAAATCAATAATGTAAAAGCTGAAAGGAACTTGAAATTCCACGTCTACCATGGCCCAGTGAGTTGAGTGGCAGAGCTGGACTAGGATTCACGCCCCCAAATAGTTTGGGATTCCTTCCAGGTTGCCTAAGCATAAGGTAAGCTCTCGGTTTATTTTTCATTCGATCTGTCAGGGAACTTCAGAGCCACATTTGGACAGGTGACATGTAGGGGACAGAAATTCAGTTGGGTCTTCTCCTGAATTCCGTATCATTTGGAGACACTGTGCGACAGATGATGATGATATCCCACCCATGAGGAACAACAAGAAAACACAGTAACTGAGATGGTTGGCAAGACACCATACTGGATCAACAGAAACCATTTTCTTGGATTTAAAACCAAATTCTTTTTGCAATTACCTGCCTCTTTCAAAATCCACCTGAACACTGGGAAGGGTGGCGTTCGTACTTTCAGGAAAATGTTGGAAAACATTAAACAGACATGGTGAGGAAATAACAAGTGGGTAGTGAAATGTATTTCATTTCCAGTGTATTTTATGGACACCCACTTTGCTTCTGGTATTACTCTCAATCACATAGTATTTGATGGGGGTTGAGAAAGTTCTTAAAGCTAAATGTAATATTAAAAAGTGAATAGGAGGTATATATTTAAAAAAAATTATTATTATTATTGCAGATAGCTCCACAGGTGATGTAACACAAGGATGAAAACGTAATTCAAACCCAACTGAGTCCCCACGGGGCTCATGCCCAGCCCCACCTGTCAGCTTGGGTTGCATTTCAGGTTTTAGTGCTTTCTTCTCTCCTTTCCACAACTGCTTTGCTCTCTGGACAGTGGTTGGTTGCAGTGAAAACCGAACTTAACTCTTCATTGGGGTGGTGAAAGGAGCATTTTAGAGTTGTCACCAGACAAAAAAGTGTCATCTCAGCTCCTCTTGGGAGAAGGGGCCGTCTGTCTACACAAAAGACACTGAATGCAACGTCTGAAGCCTTTTCACTCCTTTAGCCACAGCTTTACCATTTGGGAGTTAAGCACTGGTGGATAAGGTCTCTCTCCTGTGATCTGAGTGTCCCTCTCAGAAATGACTAGAGCGTTCTCAGGGGAGGTGGCCCAGAGCACTCATGCAGGGCTGCCCAGCTCTCCGGGGTGGGGAGGAGGGCACTGCTCCTGGGCTCTCCCCAGATGGACCAGACTCTGTGGAGGGGCCATGGCCATGAAGCACATGCCAGTGACCATGAGGAACAGCCAGTGCTGCCTGCCTGCCAGATGCACAGCCTGAGCTGTTTCTCCACATGAGCTGTCTCTGAAAAGATAAAACTCACAGATACTATTTTTACTTGTACAATGGAGGACACTGAGGCTTGGGAAATTTAAAGACTGTCCCCAAGTCAATCACTGACCAGAACTGGGATTTGAAACTCGGTAGGTTTAACTCCAAAGGCTATTCTGACCTCCCCATACTGTTTTCCACCCAGAAGCCATCATCCCATACAATGCTCTTCTCCCGCATCTCAGCTAGTGGGTTGCTGGGCACCACGGGGTGGAGGGTGAAGTTGGGGTCTCCTTTCTGCTTTCTTCATGTTACCTGCATACCTGGGAAGGTGGGAGAGGAAGTCAGACTGAGTGGTGGCTCCAGCTCTGGGCCATGTCTGACCTGCCACTTATTGGTAATGACCCTGCTGGTCTACTGGCATGTAATCAGAAGCTATACATTTAAGGTTTCCATTCATACTTCTTACATTTTCTGAGGACCTATTTTATGTTAGCAACTGTGTCAGTTGCTGGGAAATCAAGGTAAGCAAGGCACTGTTACCTGCCCTCTTCAAGGGAGACAGACATCTGAACAAGTGATTATAGTGAGACAAGCCTAACACACGGGAGTACAAGGATCCAAGGCAACAGGGTAAGGGAGAAACAACAGAAGGCGGCTTCGGTCACTGAAGTGATGCCCAAGCTGGGCTTTGACTGCAATTGAGAGTGGGAAGCAGGAACAAGGGGAGATGACTGTTTTAGGTAGAGGCATGGTGTTGCTCAGAGCAGTCAAATTAAGCCTGAATAATCCAGTAACTGTAATAAGAGAAAATGACTGCAACAGCCACACTTAAATTTATTATTAATCATTATTTAAAAATAGCTTTTAAAACAATATAAGGTACTTTTTTTCTGAATCTTTAACATTCAGTTCACCTCAAGTAGTGTCTGGTAGTTTGCTTTAAAAGTTTGCTTTAGCATTAAGCTGGCTTAATGCTAAAGTGTTGCTGGAATTCTTATCTTTCAGCAGCCAACTGTTTTCTGGTTGAAACCTCACACCTTCTCCAGTCCTAAATGAATCCCAGACATGACCTCAAAGTGTCCACTGAACTTTCTAGTCGGTTTCACTTAAAGAGTTGAGAGAGAGTCCAGCTAATAAGATGGCAAGTGAGAAACTATAGCTATCAGTACTATTGATGAATAATTCTCCACAAATGGATTATAAGAAGGGCCCCCACGCTCAAAAACAGTTTACTTTTACATTACTAAAATATTTATCTTCCTGAATTCGAAGTTATTTGAAGTACATGATTTTAATTTTGTTCAATTTTTTGCTAACTAGAATAACAGATTAATAAGTAACCTTAGAGAGGCAGTTGTTACACTGGACTGATTCTTAAGGGCTACTAAGTAGGTGGCACTTTCTCATACCATAAAAACAAATCTACAATGCACAGCAACCGTGCTACAAAGCCATTTATCTCAAAGCAGACCTGAGTTAAGGGACAGTTGACTACTAAAATGATATTTTAACATAATTTTACTTATGGGGTCTCCTAGTCTCCAAGATTTCTTAACTCACTTAAAAGGGACATTATTTTCATTTTGCACATTTTTTATTTTGAGGCAGAGTTTTACTCTGTCACCTTCAGTAGATTGCTGTGGCATCACAGATCACAGCAACCTCAAACTCTTGGGCTTAAGCAATTCTCTTACCCCATCCTCCCAAGTAGCTGGGACTACAGGCGCCTGCCACAACGCCCAGCTATTTTTTAGAGATGTGGGTCTCACTCTTGCTCAGGCTAGTCTTGAACTTGTGAGCTCAGGCAATCCACCCACCTCAGCCTCCCAAGAGCTGGCATTACTGGCATAAGCCACAGCGCCCAGGTATGTCTCAGACTCTTGAGTGGCTAGGACTAGAGGTGCCCACCACAATGCCTGGCTAATTTGTTAGTAGAGATGGGATCTCACACTTGCTTAGGCTGGTCTCAAACTCCTGAGCTCAAGCAATCCACCCACCATGGCCTCCCAGAGTGCTGGGATTACAGGTGTGAGCCACTGGGCCCAGTCTGTCATTTTGTACTTTAGAAATAATTCTTTTTCGTTTTCTTGCCTTTCCCTTCTGCCATGACTCTTCCTGCAGCTGATTACAGGCCCCCTTCCCTCAGTTGCACCAAATTACTGTCCCTATCTCATGACATAGTCAACAGAACTCAGCATCTACACAAGTTAACTAGATTCTAACTAGTCAGGCCATTCATTCATCCATTATTCGAGGCTATTCAAAATTGGAACTAGATAACTTCTTTCCTTTGTTCCCTTGTATTATCAGTGCTGTTTAATGATTTATTAAAAATAAGTTTAAAGAAAATGCTGAGGAAAAATAATTTCCATTATACGAGAACAGGAAATTGAAAGAAAGCATAAAGATGGAAATAAAAGACACTTAAAATCTCGTCACCCCTAAGAAGACACAATAAAACTCTCATATATAATTTTCATTATTTTATAAACATTTCAAGAAAAAGGAACACTACATACTGTATTTTTTAAATGATCTTTCTCTTAGTTCTAACTGTGGTAATCATGTTTCCACATCAACAAATCCTCTCCTACAACCTCATTCTCGTGGTTTCACAGCTATGTTACTCCCACCATTCCCATTTTCATAGTATCTTCTTCAACCTCAGCACCCAGCTCTGGGTGTTTCTTCATAATAAGGCATGTTCCTATCTTTTGCCGCCTCCCACCCCTTGCCAGTTACTTGATGAAATTTGGAGGGTAAAAGTTTACAGCAAGATGGATGGAGAACTAATGGGAATTCTCATGACCAACCAGCAATCAGAAGTCGCACTCCCTACACATACTTAATTCAGTACTCATTGTAAGTGTGTTATGGGGGTAACGAGCGAAATTTAAGGTGTCCGCACATGAGGCTTCCACAGAGAATGGAGTGTGCAAATGCCAGGCGTCTGCTGAGGGGCTGGAAGTCCACTGAAACCAACCTGCGCTTTGCTGGCCATGTGTGGTACTGCACCCCTCTGGAGGAGGGGATATTTATGACAATTTGCACAAAGACACTGCATAGACTGTGGGTGGGGCTGTGGTTTACACAGGAGAGGCAGCTGTTAGAGTGGCCTGATTCTTTTTTTTTAAGTTTTGGGCCGGGGCTGGGTATGAACCCACCACCTCCAGTATTTGGGGCCAAAGCCCTACTCCTTGAGCCACAGGTGCCGCCCAAGATTGGCCTGATTCTTAAGGGCTAACAAGTAGGAGGCATTTTCCCTTATCAAAAAGGAAATCTGCAATGCACAGTGATCCTGCTACACCACCAAGAATGGCCCTTTATCTCTGTTCAAAAGCAACTAAAAGGAGGAAGCAAGTATTGGCAGGTTAAGGAATTTATTGGATAGGGGCAGGAGAAGACAAAAGACAAAGAAGTCCAGGCACAAATAATGAAGAAGAAAGACAGATAAACAAAAGCCAGGATGGAGGACAGGTTTGGCAGAAGATATGCATTAGTGGGGTCACGGCTGTTTAGGACGGATGATGTCAACAAAGGCCCAAATGGCAGAAGTGAAGGAACTTCATGGTGGCCTAAATCCTTCAACTTGAACATCTTCACAATACCACCTTGAGAAGGTTGAGGAGATTAAGATTGGAAAAATGAAATTTTAAAGACAGAGAAAATTTCAGGGGTGTCTGCAGGAGAAAATAGTACAACCTCAGAACAAAACAACTCCTTCTTAAATGAGAAGCCACCATACCTTGAACAGGGAGGAGAACACGTGAAAGGTGTACACGGCGCAGGAGCCGTCTGCGTCGCACATGAGCTGGTTGATGTGGCTGCGCCAGGCCTCCTCAGCGTCGTCGCAGGCTGTGGGCTGGAAGGCGGCAAGGATGGCCGAGAAGAAGGGCGAGGGAGGCGGAGAGACTCCCCTGTCGCCTTCTCCGAAGCTGGAAGAAATGAAAACAACCATGTCAAGAAATGATGTCCTTCTCATCTTTTTACTGGGGTGCACAGATTCTAACCCTGAGTGTCGCACGATGAAGCAACCCTCTGCCCAGTCCTCCATCTGCGGTTGCTCTGGGGATTTGGCTTTTATTCAGAGGTCACTGAGATTCTTCTTCGATTCTAGGACAAAGAATTTTCATCTCCAGAATATCCATGATTCTTCCATTTCTGATCTCCTCTCTGCAGACTCCATACCTCTTTCTCAGAGGCTGTGGCCCTAGACAAAGCGAGTGTTAGTTCCTATGCTTTGGCACTTTCATTCCTCTTCATTTTTCCTTGCAAAAAATTATAATAAAAATCTGAATCTTCTAATTTTTCCTGTTGGGAGGGAGAATACTAATGGATGTATACACATAAATGCCCAGAAGACTGGGGTAGAGGGAGGAAAGGAAGGCAAAGAAGAGATTAGACAGTAAGAGAGAGATGTAGGAAGAAAGGAGAGACAAAGAATAAAACAGGAAAAGTCAAATTCTTCTCGAGGTATTAGCCTTTTCCTTTGACAGCGAGGTATTGCTCCCTGGGAGAGAAGGCCTTTGTCTACCCAGGTCAGAGCTTATACTCGGCTCTTATTGTTAACTTTCAGGAGAGTAATTTTAGGATCTTGACTTCCCCTGAAGTAACTCCGTAGCATTATTTGTGATTTATTCTAGATGCTGCATTAGTCTAACCCAGTGATTTTCAACTCGTGTGCCGCAGCACCTGGTGTGCCATGAGAGGATCTTAGGTATGCTGTGAAATTTTAAAAATCTAACTAATTAAATTATTTTCAAAAGAAGTTCAAAGCATGACAAGTATATTCTTTTCTCTTTTAACGCTTTTTTGGGGGGATGAATATATTTTAAGTGTGCCACAAAAATTTAACTATAGGTTCAAGTATGCCAAGAGATCAAAAACATTGAAAAACACCAGTGTAACCTATGGTGATAACTATTCCTCTTCACGTTTTTTTTTTTCTATTTGTATTTCTTACTAGTCTCAGAAATATCAACCCAGCTAAAAGACACCCACTTAAGAAAGAGTATTTTGGGGTAGAAAGAGCCTCTTGTTCTAGTCTTTTAACTCCAAATGGAAAGAACTTATTTCTAAGGCTTGGCAAACCTTGCTTCAAGCTTACAAGGTCTGGACCATGTCCTCAGACTCTTCTTTGGTTTTCACGTTCCTTTATGCCTTAGGCATCTTATCTTGGTTTTACAAGAGGCCCTGCAATGAAGCTGAGTGATTCTAACTCAGCTGAAGGACTCCATCAACTAGGATATCCTAGCAATGGGATAAGGGGGATGTTTAACTTTAGTGCAGATGCAATACAAATACAAAATGCCACTCGCACCACTCATTTCCCCCATGGGCCTGTTACCTTGCAAGTGTAAACTGGTCCAGTGCTCTGTTGCTTTTTTCCTCTGCCTCGGTCATGTCCAGGCTAAAGCTGTCACTGCATTCGAAAGTTGCTGGGAGTTCATTGATGGAACCAGAAAGATCATCTTCATGCCCAGTGGTGTCCTCCTCTTCCCGCGCAGCTTCCACCTGGAAAGTAAAAAGAGAAAAGAATCCCAGATGTCTAAGAATATATACAAGATAGTTTGTTCATTTGAAGAAAAAAATAAATAAAAGACTGAAATGCTGGCAGTGATAGAAATGGGGGCATTTATTTTCTAGCCATAATACAGTCAGTTTCTAGACTGGATTCAGGAATTCTTTGAAGTACTGTTATTATTTATCTTCTTTTCAGTCTTTTTCTGCAAGAGTCCCCATAGGGGCTCTCAGTCAGTTATCATATTTGACTCATGTTTGTGGGGTATAAATGCTAACCTTGGAAAAGACCCTGGGTTGAGCCTTCCCATTTTATAGATGAGGACACAATGTTCCACCTAGGACAGGGACTTGCCTAATATCAGGTTGAGAATCACAGTCAGAGCTGACACAAACAACATATTTGGATTGATTACTCCCTCCAGTGTACAACTCCAGCCCCTTGAAAGCAAGGCTCTTTGGAGTTAATTCTCCAGCACTGAACCCCTTTACCAATGGAAACTAGAGTGTACAATCATCAGTGCCTGACACAGCAGTTCCAGAGTCCTCTGCTGAGCCTGCGGGTTGCTAGACGTTTCCATGTTGGGACTCCCCTAAGGTCCATTTACACACATGCTTTACCCCTTGAAGATAACAGACAGGAGCGTCTGCTCTTACCCTGCTACAAAATGTGGAATAAGCAGTAAAACGAGAACTGGGCCAGGCAGAACTGGGACAATGAGAGGCAGGAAAGAGACTTAACAAGTAAAATGGAAAGAGGCTGGGCTTGGGCCTGGGCCGAGGGAAATCAGCGGAGGACTAATTGTTCTTTAGGAGAGGAAGGAAGGCAACTGTGTTACACATCAGAAGAGCAGAGGAAGAAAATACACCTATATGTTTCAGGGAGTCATTTTCTTAAAAACAAAACTCAAGGCAAAACAGAAGTGTATGTGAATTAGAGCTTTATCACTGGTTAACATCTGGCCGCTCACTTGGTATGTATTTAGTATTTTGAATCTAGAACTAATAGGGAAAATTAACAGGAAAGTTAAAGACATATTAAAGAAATGGGATATCTCATGTATTTGGAGGAATTTCTGGTAAATACCGAGTTTTAGAAGCTCATCTATATCTGCTTTCTCCTTCTTAAAACTATAGTGGTGCCAATGAGGCTGGCCATTGGTGACTGGTACAGGTTATAGTATACATAAGCTTACTCTATCAGGGAAAGGCAGAGTTCTGATAAAAGTTTCTTTACTTTTTCTAACATCACAGATACATCAAGCATTGCAGAAGCCCAGCTGATGTAAAAGACAGGAATAACACTTCAGAAAAGAGTGGCTATCCAACCTTCTTTGGTAGGATTAGATGATTTCTAATATTTAGGCTGTACTTTATCTGAGAAATAAATATATTTTAGCATTCAAAATGGAAAAATGGAGACAATTACTACATTAATTCTGAGAAGTATCAAATGATAATAACTTCACATATATTTTGTGATGTTTCTCCATGAAATTTAATTTCTTAATCTTAGGATTCTGGCATTTTAACCCAGACAAGTTTTTATTTTTATTTTTTTGCTAAAAAAGTACTTCGCTAATTCTAAGAATCCTAAACATAGTCCCCTTCTCATGGGTAATTTTAGAAATGATTCTTATTTAAGCTTCAGTATTTTTAGGTAATTGCAACTTGACGTTTGTCCTCAGCTTAAAGTACATAGATTTGTCTAGATTTCTGTTCTATTTTAGTAAACCATAAAAGAATACAAAATGGCCAACATTATATTTTTCCCTTAGAAATGTCAGAAGTCATACACTTTCATAAATATTTCTTCTATTTTACTTTCTCTTTCAAACTTTTACCTCCATAACCATGCTCAGGATAAAGAATGCTTTATTTTACCCCAACAACTATCCTAACCATAGATTAGTTTGGTATTTCTGCCATCGGGAAGTAAAATTTTATACTCATGGGCACAGATGTGGGCACAGCATGTGAACGGATAGCTTTATAGACAGGATATTTTCTGGGATATTTTAATTAAATAAACTTCAAATGAAATACACACTGTTAGAATTTTTAAAAAGCAAACTCTTTTCAATAAGAAGACCATGTCCATTAGTTACTTTTCTCCTCAGAGAGTCTAGCTTAGAAGAGTTTTGTGTGAATCTGGCATAGTAACTGTGATTGACACTAAAAATTCCAATAGTATGCCAAAAGGCAAGCTTTGAATCAATGTACAAATTGTATAATTGTTTCCTACATAGGAAAAAATGTCCCCAAATACATGCATCCACCCACACCTCAGCATATTGTTTTATAAAAGTCATGACAAAGAGCAGCAGTTTTCCAGTCACAGCAATCTCGACACACACCAATTTGTTTTGCCACCTATCAGCAGGGCTCAGGCAACATGTTTCCTTTCAAAAAGTCCTCAAATCAAATCTCTTTCAACCAAGAAGATGGCTGCTCAACTTCAAAACATGGGCTCTGATGCACAAACTTTAATTATTCAAAAAAAAGTGAGAAAGAAAAAAGATAAAGATAGTCCCTACACTTTTGACCCCGTAAGAATGCTCAGTAAATCAGAAGCGCTTTTTCTTTTTTAAGGAAACTACAATAATCGCCAAAATCTCTTTACCTTTGAACCCTCAGAAATCTGCAGATTATTCATGTCAGGCAAAGAAGCATCAAAGCTAGCCATTCGGGAGTTAAAGGAGTGAGGGTCAGCAGGGGTCGAGTCACAGGCTGAGCTGAGAAGTTCCATGTGATTGGTCTCCTCAGAGGGAGAGAGAGTCATGATCTGTTTAAAAAGAAAAGGAAATAAAAAATAGTATAAAGTTCCCATTCTTTAAAGCTCTAATTATTCCTTACTTTAAGAGTCCAAACCATTGTTCTCTAGTTGTTGGTTGATAGGTTTTATTTTTAACTTCTATTATTTCACTGTTACTGAAGCATATTGAAACATAGCAGGTGGTAAGCTAGTATTATGATGGCACAGACCTCTAAAACACCAGTACCTGTATTTTCAGTTACAAAACATCTGCTGTTATCTCCTGAAACTTTGGGGATCTGAGGAATTTTTTAAAAAGAGCCCACCATCATAAAAGTTATTTGGGAAAAATCTGGGCCTTCCAAGATTTGATGGCTTTCAAGGTACATCAGTATACCTGGCATTTGTTTTTATTTATAATCTACAGAGAAGAATTGGGCAGTTAAAATCCATTAGATACCACCTGACAGTTCAGATTTCAGTTTAACAGTTATGGAAAGTTTCTTTAGCTGGAACTGCAAACTACACTCCTGTATTAATTATAAAAAATAAGTCCCCGATTCCTAGAGTGGGAGAGCTGATACTTACAAGGTCTGAGTGCTCCAGGATCTGGCTGGCTGTGAGGTCCTCCTCCTCAGATGACTCATCGGAGTCCTCATGGTTCATTTTATTGAGGCTGGGAGTGCTTCCTGAAAGTTGGCGCTCCTCCAGAATCTGCATATCACACTTGTCCAGGCTGTCCAGAGAACGTCTGCGCACTCCCCAGTTGAAATTGTCCATACTCTCCCCCTGAAATCACACCATCGTCCATTTTTTATGCCCAAATCCTGCCGCACGTCCACCTTTACACATTCATTGGTCACAGCATAGAAACAGATATTGTCATCCTCAACTCTCAGACCCTTATCGACTTTGGTACCAAAACTTCTGCTTCCCTGATGCACGAAAAGTCAGAGGCAGAAATCCTTAGCACTTTTCTTTCGCATGTTGGGTAATTATTACTTTTTTACCAAGTTGGCTTTAATAAACCCTATAAATGATCTGGAATTAGAAAAATCTATAACAGACCAATAATATTAAACTTAAGAAGTGTCAGGCCTCCCTCCCACCACCAGTCTCCCTCCCTCCCTCATGGCTGGCCCTTGTTTAGTATTGTTTTCCGAGGGAGAAAAAGTAGGAGCTATGCTTGTAGTACATTCTGACATCCCCTGGGTATTAAGTAGAGAGTATGAGGTAAACATTCCAGCTTATTTCTGCCACAGTGGTTTTCACAGATAAAATGCAGAGTCAAAGACTGTCAAAAGCAGCTGGGCCAAGTCTGACGGATCATGCACTACGCAGAAGCCAGAGCAGCCATGGCTTCACTTTAGCTTTAGGTTCATCTTTAAATAATTGTCCCAACTTATGGGTGGCGCCTGTGGCTCAAGGAGTAGGGCGCCAGTCCCATATGCCGGAGGTGGCGGGTTCAAACCTAGCCCCGGCCAAAAAAAAAAAAAAAAAAATTGTCCCAACTTAGAGTTCATCTCCCGCATCCAGAATGAGCAACTCAGGACAAAGTATTGTTGCTGACTTGTACATTTTGATTTACTGAGGACTAGCTTAAGTGTTAAAGAAAACTTATAGTTGGATTCAGACTTTCTCTATAAACCATCAGATATTAAATAAGTTTATTTGACTGACATAACATTTTTTTTCTAGAAACTAGTATGGGTTTTACACTTCTCTCTGCTAAGAGTAAAGCAACAGAAATATTACCTAGTCCGCTGATAAGCAAATTTTTACCTAAACAAGTAGGTGATCTGAACAAAATCTAGCACAGAATATTTTCATTTATTGGTAATTTGAATCACTACTGATGGTCCACTGTAATAACTTTTTGATGAGTGAGCAGCATAATAAGACAAAAGATGCAAATAACTATTAAACTTGGTGAGCATTAAATTAATTAATTTTCCTCTGGTTTAAGGGTCTATTATTTCTACTTCCTAAGGAGACAAGCTTGCCATTTTCACAGATTTGTCATATAACAGAGGCTTGGGTTTTCTAAAGTCTGTTTTGGCTATTCATGGTGGAAGGCAACAGGTACAAACCCTACACAGTCTGGATATGATACAGAAATTGCTATCATTATTCATCGCTGTTCATATTTAAAATTGATCAGAGGGCTGTTTGATTATAAGGAGAAGGCAGACTCAGAATATGTTTTGGCTTCTATATTCTGTATCTGCACTTGCTGTTTTATCTGTATCTGCTGTGATAAATTACCACCAAATGTATTTTTTTTTTTTTTGGTGGAAAAAGGGGCTAACTATTGTGCTTGAATTTAAAAATATCTATTGCAGTGAGAAAATGAAAAAGAAATGTAGAAGAGACAAAAGTTCTGGGAAGAAAAGGAAAACCTAACATGTAAAGAAAGAAAAAAATAATACTATATAGAGTAAAAAAGAATGTGAAAATTACAGTGAAAAAAATACAAACATAGGTTCACAAAGCTAATTCTCTTGTACCAAACAAATGGATGGGTTGCATGAATTATCTTAGGCAACAATTCTGGAGGTCTCCCATACTGAATGTGAGACAGAAGTATAAGCCTGCAGAACGTTACAGACACCTCAGAGATGCTAAGCATCTAAGAGACTGCTGTACCAGGCCACTGAGATGGTTAATTTGGTGGCAGCTCTGGTGAAGACTTGAATCAATCAGGCATGAGAATAGGAAGAGAACAGGAAGGCAGGGAAAGCTTCCTGGCTTCTAAGTAAGCTTAGAGTAAGACCTGGCTGTCTAGAGGATGTGATTTCCACTAGAGGCAAAGGTGCTGTATTGATGTGCCCGGTGGTAGGGTTATAGTCTAGCCAAGTTAAAGCCCATGGTGACTAAAAGTCAACCAGGCAGCATGATACAGGAATAACCCTTATAAGAGAGTCCCCCTCCACCTTCCCTCTCCCCTAAATGCCAGATTTGTATTTTGTGTTACAAACAAAGTTAAAAGCCAGAACAGTGTTTTATTGCTATGCCAGATTTTCTATGTGTGAGACTACTCCAGACGGACAATCTGTATACGTCAGTTACCAGACTTATAAACCACTCAGGATTTATATTGAGATGGGGAAGGAATAATGATTGAACACTCTAGAAATGTTGGAAACACTATTCTTTGAAAAAACATTTTCATATTAGAACTCTGTCCAATGAGAACTGTTGAAGGAACTTGGGTGCACTATGGTCAAATATGTTCTCCAAAATGTAGCTACTTAGATCTAGTCTGATATACATAGATACAGCGTGATCATAAGTCAGTCTTTCCAGGAGGATCCTGTTTACTGCCCATTGTCTGGGCGTAATTATTATTAGTGTCTCCTTTTACTTGCAAAGGGCCCTGGTTTGGATGAAAACTTACATACTCTATAGAGATAACTTTTAATTCCTGGAAAACAAAATGATTGGATCAGAAGTATATAGGGTATATAATTAGATGCAGATTGTTGATTTCACTGCTAATAAGATAATTTAACATCAAAACCCATTCATTTGTACAACTTCCTAATTACAGACTGTAAGATTTCCATAAATCATATTTGAAAACTCATGCTCTCTCAAGAGATATAATCATGCAGCTTCCTAAACTAGACATGTAAAGTTTTTTTTTAAGTCTTGTGTTTCTATTTTAGAAAAAAATTTCATACTATAGCAGCCAAGAAAAATACCTCTTCTATCACACACATCTAAATGGATAAATGGAAATAGGCACGCAAATAAGCATACATGTACTAGAACGGAAGAAAAAGCAATTACGTTGTTATAAATCTGCAAAGATGCAAAACATCTACTGGCATATCTGAATTAAAAAGTAGTATCAACTTACCTGAAGTTCCTGGGTAGCAGATTGAATAGACAGAAAAACAAATAAAAGGTCTATTTAAAATGATTATATTAAAGATACTCAAGTGCGTCTGTCTTAGTTTTAACACAACAGCAACTAATAGTGCTAACAATATATACTTTTGTAGGTGTAACTTAAATAAAAAAGGTAAATATACACCAACCCCAATGGAAAAGGTCAGGCTTAAACATTAGAAGTGCCACCGCTTAGCAGTGAATGATGTAGCTGGGGTAACAAGTCATACGATTTTGGAAATAGCTATCCACTTCAGTGATAACTTTGGGTCTTCTCAACACTTTTGTTTTTTTGGAATGCCTAAATATTTTTTTGTGAGAAAACTGTTAAGTGTCATGGGAAAATGAATGAGGGTCATCAACTGGATAAAGGAAAGGTGATATCACCTGATCCTGCTCACAAAGTGAGGTGTTTGTGAACATGATCTGTTTACTGCCGATGTGCAATTAATAGCAAAGACACAACACTTTTTTCCCCTTTTTTGGAGACCGAGTCTCATGCAGTTGCTCCAGCTGGAGTGCAGTGGCAATGTCATAGCTCACAGCATCCTCAAACTCCTGGGCTCAAACAATCCTCTTGCCACAGACTCCCAAGTAGCTACAGGTATATGCCAGCCTGGGACCAGAAGAACTTCTGGATTTTTTTTCAGACTTTAGAATATTTGCATAACCATAATGAGATATCTTGGGGATGGGACCCAAGTTTAAACACAAAATTAATTTTTGTTTTGCCTACCCTTCATACGTATGTCCTGGAGATATATTTATATGGCATTTTAAACAATTTTGTGCATGAAACCAAGTTTTGACTGTGACCCACACATAAGATCAGTTGTGGAATTTTCTACTTATAGTGTCATGGTGGTGTTCAAAAGTTTTGGATTTTGGAGCTCTTAGGATCTCGAACTTTCAGATTAGGGATGCTAATTCTGTATTATTAAATCCATTTAATAGACAAAGAAGCAGAAACCAAGAGGAATTGCGTCCATGCCTAAGTTCCTATGGCTACATCAGTAGTGGAGTTGAAATTCAAACTTGGAGCTGCTAGATTCTGAATGTCCAAGCATCTTCACTCTTCCACTCTGTACATGTGTTAGAATCCCTTATTTTGATTTTATTGAAAAGCAGCAAAACATTCCCAAATGGTTTATTTTATTTGGATAAAATATACTCTCACCCCCTTAAGTTTCTTATAAAATCTTAATCCTAGAACATAAAATAATCAACCACTGTGATGTTTTAGCTGTTGGTTAGGACAATAGGGAGAAGTCAAGAAAGAAGGTCTATTATTCATTATTTCTTATCCCTAAAAAAATTAGTACAATGTTCATTTCTAAGTGATGGGCATGTCATGTTTTCCCCTTATTTTGATAGAAGTTAAATTTGTTAGTAGCTTTGACACTGTATCTGATCCCTCGCCTTACACCATTCCCGCTGGGTCACTTCACATAACATTTTTCTAGGGCTGACATGAGAAAATGATGCCTCTCTCGCTTCCTCAGTAGCCCCTCTTTGGTTTAACTTCCAGAGTGAAGCAGCCCAAGGTTGAATTCTAACTGAAAGTGAACGTTAGGTCAGAAGCCAGATAAGGGAGGTCATCTTTTGACATGAGCCGAACTCTGAGCTGGCTCAGAGACATTTTGAAAATATTCAAAACAGTTGTATTTTGCTTTACACATTTAAAACAACCTCACTGCATTTAGTGAATGCTTTTCCTATCACCAATGGTGGCTCATAGAAAACTGAGATACTTTTCTTTGGGTCTCTAACAACTCAAGGTGAAAATCAAGCTGGCACCTTAAGGAAGCCTTATGGTCAGTGCCTTTATACTCTTAAGGACTGGGTCTGCTAAATTTGTTTTCCAGGGAAGGAATCGTAGACGAACACATTGTTTATTCTGAGGATGTGATTCTCTCTTGCTGGCACAGACATCCAGGGTCATCAGTGGGTGAGAGAGGATGACCATGGAGAGCTCTTTGGCCTCAGCTGGATATAAACAGCAGCACGGACATCTTTTAGCATCATTTCCCAGTTTGAGGTTAGGTAAGGAGGTGTACATCCCTCCATTTTAATTATAGGATTGGCAGAAATCACTTGGGATATACACGTATTGTGCAGTCAGATATGAGCTGAGCAAAACCCAGGCCCCTTAACCAGGCATGTTTACCTGAGCCAATCTCACTTCAATGAATTGAGTTTTCGTCCCAAAGGCAACAGCAAAGACCACCTCTCAGCCAGAACACACAGCTCAAAGCTATTGAAATGAAGGTGACTGACAGGGTGATGCTCCTCCCTCCAATCTCTGTTTTCAAAAACTTGATTCATAGCTGAAAGCATTTTATTACTATGAGTATCATTCCAAGCCAATGAATCTGCATTTGCCCTGTTAAGACTTGAATTCAAAGAGGGACTTTACCTAACAATTGCAATCAGTGTAACCTGGCTTATTGTACCCTCAATGAATCCCCAACAATAAAAAAAAAAAAAAAAAGACTTGAATTCAGCTGCTCCAGGTACCTGGAACTTGCCACCAAAATAAAGCAGAGCAGAGAGCTCTCTTGTATTTTATCTCAAGGTTTAATGATTTCATCCAACAGCACAAAAATGCTGGATCCCTCCGGCTCTGGTCTCATATTGTAGCAGATAAGCTTTGAAGTACTTGAATTACAGCAGCTTCATGTTTGCAACAATTAAATGCTGAGCATATTTTACCCAGGTACCAGCGAACAGGCTCAGAACTAAAATGTTTTTGTGATTTTCTTTTTTTAAAGTTCACCTTTGGACTACACACACACACACACACACTCTCTCTCTCTGTCACACGCACACACACATGCACAGTCTTTGTGTGGTCATTAAAACTTAGCAATAACTTGGCAGCTTCTGCTATGGGCTCAGACAGGAAGGGTGTGTTAACTTTTCCCAAAGTTAAGCCTCTGTACTTTGAGTAAGTTGATTCAAAATAAAGTTTGCAGCTTTCCAAATTAAAGACCTTGTTACAAAAACTCATTATTTAGCAGGTAAAAAGAAACTGTTTCATTAGTTAAGGCAAAAGTTGAAGGGTCTATTTTTACAGAGACTATAACATACCTCTCCGTCCTCCAGCTCCACATCTAGGAAGTCAAAGTCTCTGAAGACTCTAAACTGCTGTTCACTGTTGGTGTCATCCATGTTCTCCTGTTCTCGGGCACCGTCCTCAGAAGACACCAAGCTCGTCTGGTGCTCAAGCAGATCCAAATCCCCACATGATGAAAAAATCACCTATGAATCAAAAGAGTCCTCTCCTGAGAGACTGTTCTTCCTTTGGTTGGTTGTGAGACAAAAAACTGCAATTGGCTCTTCACAGCACTGTATTTCCAGTACACACCTAATTCCTTAAGTGGGTATTTTTAGAATGTTCTTTTTCTTATTTATGTTGGACAGGTGCCTTCATTAAACTCGTTGCAAAGATGCAAGTCCGTGCACCAGGAAAATGTACAAGAGTCAAACTGCTGCTTCTTAATGAAGACTGGATGCTACATGCGCACGTGTGTGTGTGTGTGTGTGTGTGTGTGTGTGTAAAACTGATCATGGGTTCACAAAAGGGAACAGCCAAGAAAATGTTCCATGCTTCTGAACTGATGGAGGTTAGAAATTGTACACATTCACACACACACACCCCAAATACATAAAAATAACATTTTAAAAAGTACTATTGCTACCATGATACGTTGTTGTAGAATGAACTATGGGAGCAGATGATTTAATCCTTAGAGAGACAAAGCAGAAGCTGACAAGGAATAAGGAAGAGAAGCCAAAAAGTACAGTTACTTCTTCACTGAAAAGCAGTGGAGCCACCGTGCCCATAATTTATACTTAAATTCCTGTCCTGTTGACTTAAACAAAACATTCTTTACTTTAAAAATCTTAAGTAAGGGAATGTTTTCAAATTACCTTCTATGTTGAGGTTCTTTTCACCAAGCCATTTTAGTAGAACGTTGTAGAAATAATAAACTGCAAATGAACCTAAATGTTTTGCTATCAAGCCTCTACTGAACAGAGATTAATACTATATACAATTAATAGTATTCTTTATATAACCATTATAAAGTCTTCTTGAAAGGTAGGCAAATAGTTTAGAAGAATTTAAATACAATGAACATCTTTCAGAAGAAAAGAGTAATTGGATTGCAAGTGAATCTCTGCTTCTCTGTAGCCAGAGCGTGGACCTTGCGTCCTCATAAAATGGCTCGAAACATGCAGTTTGCAGAGCGCTTGCAAATGGGTATGAGCAATAAACAGCCTTGAAGACTAGTCAACTAGTCTGTGAAAGATGAGACACAAGAATTCTGATTTCCATAGCTAAATGCTTTTTCTTTCCTTCTTTTTTTTTTTGAGTCAGTCTCACGCTGTCGCCCTTGGTAGAGTGTCATGGCACCATCACAGCTCACAGCAACCTCAAACCCTTGGGCTTGAGCAATTCTCAGCCTCCTGAGTAGCTGGGACTATAGCCGTTAGCCACAATGCCCAGCTAGATTTTCTATTTTTAGCAGAGTCAGGGTCTTGCTCAGGCTGGTCTTGAACTCCTGAGCTCATGTAATCCACCTGCCTTGGCCTCCCAGAGTGCTAGGATTACAGGCGTGAGCCACCACGCCTGGCGAGTGCTGCTTCTCTTATTTGTAATATACTCCGGGTAAATTATGATTGTTAGCTGGAAAGGCCTCAGCACAGGGGCAGACAGTATGAATCTGAAGGAGAACATGCCGCCCACATGGTAATAAGGAATCGGCCTCGCTGGCTGTGATGTAGTGCAGAGGCAAAACACTCTTGTTTCTGTTGTGGGCTGTGTGGCTCTATCTGCTCTGTCCCCTCTGCCCTAACTCATGTCACAGAAGCAACTCCACTCCCTGATCAGTAACACTAAAAAGGAAACTTAAGTGGAGGCCCAGCTTTGCTGATGGCTGGCCGGGGTACTTTCCCAGATGATAACAGTTTGCACTTTTGCAAGTATTTACAAGCCTCTGCTATTTAACCTGCTCATGAGCTATGCTTGTAGATACACTTTGAAATTTCTAAAGTAGAGAGAATTTGTTTGCTAGTTCTTACTTTATTTTGCTATGTCTTTCTTGTAAATAATAAAGCTCCTGTGATATAGATGAAATAAATGTACTTGGTGAAATCAGCCTTTGACATTTTTATTGTTTTTGCTCTAATACACTCACACCCAAAATTTGAATTTTTCAAACTTTTAGAAAAGATTCAGAAGCTTACTTAGACTTTAATCATGCATTCATTCAAAATTCCAATGGCGATTTTTTTTTTTTTTTACTATAGTATCAGTAGAAGTTTATATGAGAAAAAAACATGATCTGTGAATAAAATAAGGAAATCACAGTAAGAAATGTGTGGGCAGAGAGTAAAATTACATCCAAAAAGAATGAGCATATATGTCATATGTGGTAGTTAGTACAGATTAGCATATATATTATAAATAAGTCTAGGCATATTTATTAAAAAAAAAGCAAGAAATGAAAAAACAATGAAAATGATTTGAGTATTCACAAACTGGAGAAAAGACAGGCAGCAAAATATTTCATGGTTTCTGAACTCAGTGAGATTAAAAACCACAGCACGGGGAGAACAACTTAGGGGTTCAATTAAGAAGAGATATCACACATTCCATTCCCAGGTGATTCCTCTGAACCATGTGACCAGAACAGACCAAACGCAAAAGAAAACCATACCAAAATAAGCTTGATACACGACAGAACTTACTGAGGGGTTTTTGCTTAATCCTACTTCTTGGCCACACAGAGAAAGGACGTGCACCAACTTCTCTTTTGTCCTCTTCTGGAAAAGAAACACAAGATAAGCTTTCACGATGGATTCCTGTGAACAAATGTGCCCTAATATTATAGCCGCTAGACACACAGGGCAGAGTGCTTAAAATGTGTTCAGTAAGAATTGAGATGAAAAAGACACAGAGACTTGATAGGGAAGAAGAAGGTAAAGTATCTCATTAATAATTGTAAAATATTGATAACATGTTGAAATAATAGCTTAGATATATTTGGTTAAGTAAAAAATGTTACTAAAATTAATTTTGCCAGGCCAAGTATGGTGGCTCACAACTATAATCCTGGGAACACTGGGAGGCCGAGGTGCGTGGACCTGGACTCCAGAGTGAGACTCTGCCTCTACTAAAAACAAAAAAATAGCCAGGCATTGTGGCAGGGTCTGAAGTGCCAGCTACTCGAGAGGCTAAGGCAAGAGGATCACCTGATAAGAGTTTGAGGTTGCTGTGAGCTATGATGCCACAGCACTCTACTCAGGGCGACAGAATTCTGTGTCTCCAAAAAAAAAAAAAAAATCTATATATATATAAAGTAATAACGTTGCCTGTTTCTTTTTTACTTTTTTTTTTTTTTTTGTAAAGACAGAGTCTCACCTTATCGCTCTCGGTAGAGTGCCGTGGCGTCACACGGCTCACAGCAACCTCCAAATCCTTGGGCTTAGGCGATTCTCTTGCCTCAGCCTCCCGAGCAGCTGGGACTACAGGCGCCCGCCACAACGCCCGGCTATTTTTGGTTGCAGTTTGGCCGGGGCTGGGTTTGAACCCGCCACCCTCGGCATATGGGGCCGGCGCCCTACTCACTGAGCCACAGGCACCGCCCTCTTTTTTACTTTTTTTAAAAAGTAGACTATTGGAAGATTTTAAAAGAGGCCACTATATGTTTCTACTGGCTAGTGGTGTTCTAAGTTATCCTGAGGAGTGTGTGTGTGTGAAAAGCAACCCTTAGGTTCTTCAGCGGATATCCATTACTTCCTCTGATAATCTTTTCTTGTACATTACAACCTTCAGTATTAGCAAGACTTTCCCTATACCTAAATTACATCTATTATGCTATAGCACAAGTCTATTTTCCTCAAATGGAGAATAGTTTTACTTTCTGCAGAATGAAATAATACAATTATTTTGTAAGCCATATCAAATCTTTCTCAACTTATTCTCCCGAAAGTTAAACGGATTCAATTCCTTGTGTTTTTCTTCATAAACCGTCTTTTCCAGCCCCTGAAGGAATGGCGATGCTTCTATAAACCATCACTTTTTAGAATGACAGATACAATAGGTGTCAGAATGATTTGTGAGTTGAGAATGAAAACAAAGAGTAAGCTGAGCCCAAAAAATGTTAATGTAGTTCAGAGATGGTCTTAAAGCAGTCTTCTGAATCTCTTTAAAACGATTTTTCTCCCCTTTTAATCTGATTTGTAACAGGGAAAGTACTAGGAGGCCAACAGCACTCTTAGATTTTACTTCTTAATGGAACTTGGTTCACTGCCTCCTTCTTTCCAAATTACAGCAGGGACAGAAAATATGGTGTCTATTCAAAATGAGAGGCAGGAGGACACTGCATGATGGCAAGAGATCTGCTAAACTATTTCCTCATGTCATAGAGGTCATTTTTACAATTCTAAGAAGGAATGACTGTGGAAGGACGTGGAATTGGACTGTACATTTTTTTTTTCTCTTTTCCAACAACTCAAATGAATACTCACTGAGAACCTGCTGTGTTCCAGCAGCCAAGATGCTGTGTGCTCCGTTCCCCTGACCCTCACCATGAAGGTGAGTCCTACTGGGCATGCAAACAAGAGTTGTTCCTGCCCAGCACCCTTTTTGCCTTCTGGTAACAGCAGTCCCTCTTTTTATCTTGGGAAAGGTTCCTCTCCCACTGAGTGGGGGTTTTGCTTCCTTCACGTGTCCTGAAAAACTTTTCTCTAGAATTGCTACAGATGTCAAAAGAGGGAAGGCCTCTGTCCTTCTGGAATCACCAAAGTCAAAGACCTTATAAATCCGGAGCTTCCAGAGGTCACTGGTACCCCCCCACCCCCCACAGAGAGAGCCTGGCTGGAAATGAAGTCAGAGTGCATGTGGGGTGGGGTGGGGGGACAGGGACGGAGACTTTGGGAGGGCACGGTGGGCACAGTGAGAAGGAGAGAGAAAGGCTAAGGATCTAGTTCTGGACATTTATGTATGAGCATCCAAGTGGGCTTGAAGCATGAGGCATGAGTTAATAAATTCCTTTTCCATGTAAGGTAATTTTTCAATCAGTTTTTGTCACAGGTCATTAAAAGACCCCTGAATAACGCAGGGGTTTTACTAGACAGTAGTTCCGACTGTATCAATACAGTGGCACAGTCACCATACAGCAAACACTGCCTGTCTGAATATGGTAGGGTGGGCTGTGATAACAACTACTGGGGACTGTGGCAGCACGCTGCCCTGGCTGTGTGTGGACACCACGAATGAAGTTCCTGCTCTGAAGACAGCAGGGTGTACAGCCCTATCGACCCTTTGGGTGTCCAAGTCGATAGAATTGGTTGTGAGAAATAAGGATGTGTTGTATGGAGGAGACAGGGGAATGGCAGAGAGGCAGGATTTCTTTAAATGCCTGCAGGGCTGCCGTGTGAAAGAGAGATCAGATTTTGTCTTTTAAGCCTTAAGAAAACCAGACCTCATGGGTAGAAGCAACAGAGAGTCAGGCTTCAACTCAACATAATGAGCTATTCCGAGAGAAAATGGATTCCCTTAAAATCCCGTTGAAGTGCTGAGACCAACAGCCACATGGGCAGTTGGGCTCAATGGGTCCCTAAACTCCCTTCCTGTGCCACAAATCTAGGATTATATACCTGAGAATACTGGGGCCTTTTCCAGCTTACAGGAACAAGGACATTGGAGTTGGAGCCGGAGGAAGTGGAGGATGCGCTCCGGGTGACAGCCATGGCTCTCGGCTTCCCATCACGCCCAGCAGAATTCTGCAGCTCATCGTACCGCCTCCCGATGATTGGCGTCTTGAGAAGAAAGAATACACATGTTCTTCTACCTCATAAATGGTTCTGTGGTGGATGGGACCACTCTCCCCCAAAACAACCAAGAATTGCTTATTTGATTAAAAATCAGATGAGAGAAGTTCAGTGTTAAAAGTAGATTCATTTTCCTCATGGGCAGGTAATAACATTTAGAAGCATTTTGCATCTTCAACTTTTTCCCACCCTCTTTAGTAGCAGAAAACAAACCCAACTGCTTATTCTTTAATATACTTTAGAAACCACTGATAAAGATTAGAAGCAAAATGCACAGTATTTCACTGTTTTAGCTTGAACAAATTTCTTAGAGCAAGAGACCAAAATTTCCTCCCTTCTTCCCAACCTTTAATCATCGATCTTTATATGCTCTCAATTTTTAAAAAAATGTATTTAAATTATTTATATCTTTTCAATTATTCAAATGAATGAGGTCAGGGTCAGGTACTTGGGCAATACTTGCGGAATTTCAATTCCTGGCTCGGTGTCTGTAGCTCAGCGGCTAGGGCGCCAGCCACATACACCGGATCTGACAGATTCAAACCCAGCCTGGGCCTGCCAAACAACAACTACAGCCAAAAAATAGCCGGGCGTTGTGGTGGGCGCCTGTAGTCCCAGCTACTTGCAAGGCTGATGCAAGAGAATTGCTTAAGCCCAAGAGTTTGAGGTTGCAGTGAGCTGTGATGCCACAGCACTCTGCCAAGGATGACATAGCGAGACTCTGTCTCAAAAAGAAAAAAAAAGAAATTTCGATTCCTGAGACCTCTGGGTAGGCAGCACTTTCCAAACTTTAGCCCCAACCAGGTTTCCTCCACAGATACCAGCTCAGGGGACTGACACCTGGGTGGTAATTCTATACCTGGCTGCTAAGGCTCATCATTCTGGAGCGGCTCAGGGGCTCCAGGTGTGAAGCTAACTGGCTACATGCTTTCTGTACGTCTCTGGAACAGAATAAACTCAAGTCTAAGAGTATAAAAAAATAGCTTTTCTATTTTTTTAGTAAGGTAAGTAAGGTAAGAAAAAAAGTAAGGTAAGAAAAAAAGTTAAACTAGTAAGGTAAGAAAAAAAGTTAAACTCGAACTAAGATCGAATTGATGTCTTAACTGTTTACAAACTAAATATACACGCAGACGCAGGAATCACAATGGCAGCAAAACATAGCTTATCCTGAATACTGAAATGATGAAAGATTAGTCAGAACTGTTGCATCAAAAACCCAACTTGATATAAGTTCTAGATATAATCAGATGTGATGATTTCTTAGCGAATATACTCATTCAGGAGTTTTGGAAATATTTATTAATGATCTATTATGCACCAGACACTGCCCCAGGCCCCGCTCATGAAGATGAACAGAATGTAGCTTCTGCTTTGGGAGTTTGTGGGTCACAGGGTTTGAGGCCTGAGAGCAAAGTTAATTTTTTTATACCTTCGACTTAAATAACTAGACCGGCTTCCCAAATGTTTGTTCATGAACCAGGGTAGATGACCACATTTAACCCTTTCTTTTCTTCTTTCTCTAGCTTAGGTCCCTGGTCCCTTTCTCCCTACCCTCTCATCCTGCTCTTTGAGACAAGAATTTAATTTTACTTGTTTACAGAGCAGTGTGGCTTCAGAAAGCAACCATGGAGGTGGATTCTGTATTCCTGCAAATGTCAGTGATTTGCTGGACTGGCTGTCATTTGGGGAGAAAGGTTGTGGATATAATGACATGATGTGATCATTGTCAGATAGAGGAAGGATGAGTGAGGGTCATGGTTTAAAATGCTTCTGATCATTCCACTTTTTTTTTTTTGTACAGACAGAGTCTCACTTTGTCACCCTCAGTAGAGTGCCGTGGCATCACAGCTCACAGCAACCTCCAATTCCTGAGTTCAGGTGATTCTCTTGCCTCAGCCTCCCAAGTAGCTGGGACTATAGGCGCCCGCCACAGTGCCCGGCTATTTTTTTGTTGCAGTTTGGCCAGGGCTGGGTTTGAACCCATCATCCTCGGCATACGGGGCCGGTGCCCTACCCACTGAGCCACAGGCACCACCCCTGATCATTCCACTTTTAACATCTTGAAAAAAAATCAGTCTTTTATATAACAGAGGCTAGTTTCTTTCTATTTTTAAAAGCTGCCAATTGAGAGCCCCAGTGAATATGACACTCGAGGTATTCTTTAAAAAGCAGAACCTAATTGAGGCCTTATAGCTCTTCATTTACTAGAAATGTGAAATAAGTCTAGTCTTCTCCAGGCAACTACTTTTGACTTTTGCCACCATAAATTTAAGCTAAAATTCACAGAAAACAATTGACCAAGCTAAGTACCTCTGAAATATCAAAGTGAAAGTCCAGTGTTTTTCCAGGCAATTCCTTAGAAGCACTAGTCCACACTCGATGTATTTCTATTTTTGAGAGGTCACTGTGCTGGTATGAAGGCAAAACGAGGCTGGCAGACCGAGAAACTACCAGCTTCAAGATATTCAAAGCTTCTCTCCAGTGAACACTCTGCAGGAAATAAAACATTCAAAGATTAAACATAATTTCATTTTTTTAAAGCTCACATATTGCTACTGAAGCTTCTTATGACCAGTCTGAATTCACTGACTTAGAACAGTGCAGGAGATTCTGTGATAAGAAAAAGGCAAATGACATAAAAAGGTAATTCGTATATAAAATGAGCTGCATTTAGTGAACAAGTAAATAAAAAAAAAAAGATCATTTTGTCCATATTCAAATAAATAAGAGTCTAAGCATACAAAGTAACCATTATTCCTAATGAGGCACCTCTTAATTTGGCAGGGAAATTCCTCAAAATCTTCCCCACCCCCAGTTTCCATCTGCCTGGTCCTCCTCCCAGTTTCCTGGTTCCCCAAGCTCTATTCGCTCCCAGGACACCCCGATATCTTCCTTCGGTTCTCTTTTTTCCTCACCTGTTGTCTTCCTGATTTCCTCACCCAGGAATCTGGAAGCCTCACCTCTTCTCTTTCCCTTCCTCCTGGCAATTCGTTCCCGCCTCTCCATTTCTGCTGGCACTGGTTCTGCTGAACACTTTCCTACCTTGCTCACACTATTTCAACGGTGCCTTAACTGGTACTGTGCTTGTACCTCTGTTTAAGTCCCTGGGATCTAGATAGAGTGATCTCTCTAGAAATCTTCAGACCAAGCCACTTCCCTGACTTAACTCCCTCAAGGGCTCCCTCCAGTGGAGGGGTAGAGTCCACACTCCTGGATCTCCGCCTGCAGGGGTCATCTGCCCCGGGTGGGTGACATGTGACAGCTGGAGTCCCTCTAACCAGGCAAGGTCTCTATCCTCTGTGACTTCATTCATTCTATTGCTTTATCCTAGAATGCCTTTCCTCTCCTGATGTGAATGGCCACATCAAATTCCTATTCTTCGTTTATTTAAGACTCTGTTTTACCATCTTTGTTTCTCTGACAATCCTAGTCAGACTAAAGTGCTTTCCCCATAGAAATCAGAAACACAGATGCACCAACTTGATAAAAATTGTTATTATTACTTTTTTGCCTAGGTTTCACTGCAAAGCACATGAAATAGAACATACTTTCTTTCCTATTAAATTCAGCACACAGGAGGTAGGTCATGGTCTGAAATTGAAATAAGCCACTATTCAAGGCAAGACATTGCATATCAGAGATGATCTCCAGGCCTAAGACACAATGGATGCCCTAATAAAACAACGAGATGGGGCATAGGGTAGTAGAAAGATGGGATTGGCCCCCATCTCCTGCGAGCAAAGTAAAGTGAAAAACGGTTCCGGAACCATCACTGCGTGTGGCACAAGTATTGGAACAGTATTGCTTGAAAAATGAAAAACTCATGCTTGGAAATAACTTTTAACAAGAAATAATTTTCTGTAAGTAATATGATTGGTGAAGTAAAAAGGAATGACCAAAATTTATACTGTGTGGCTCCGTCATTGAGTTTAAACCAGAAAGCACTTGCCCTTGAATTCTGTAATGCACTAACTACACTCCAGGAAGGAAATGGGGGGGGGGAGGGAGGCGAATAAAATTAGGAGAAAGAGGTGTTTCTGCTCTCGAGCTTGCCTTCTCCACATAAGCCCAGTGGCTCTGCACTGCCCCCACAGCCTGGGGCCCCCTTCCTCAGTCTGCAGTCCTGTTTCAAGTTAATTTACAGGCCTTCTAGAACTTGTTCTGGTCTGTTTGCCTTTTTGACATTTATTTTATTTTCATTCTTTGTCTTTTTTTTTTTTCTGGTAGTCTGGAGATGTTTCCTGGTGTTCACCAAGTGTCCTGCTGGGAAGGTTGCCTGGTACAATGAAACAAAAGCTCTGGCTTTGGAGCAAGGTGGACCTGGAGCCAAATCCCAACTCCACCCTTGACTAACTGAGGTCTTGAGGCCAGTCTCTTCATTAAAAAAAAAAAAGAAAAGAAAAAAAATTAAAGACTGCTTATTATGGAAATACTGAAATATGCACAGAAACAGAGAACTAGTGTAATGAATTCCCTTCCATTCTCCATCAACTAGTCACATCTTGTCATCTTGTTTTATTTATCCCCTCAACAGTTGCTTTTTTTTTTTTTTTTGGTTAGTGGAATATATTCAAGTACATTTATGTAAGTTCCTTAACCTTAGTTCCCTCAACTCTAAAGTGATGATTTTAACTTATAAATGACTCTTCACATTTTGAAGAGTCAAGTCTAGAACCTGGCACACTTATAAATGCCCTCTCCTTCCTCCTTCTCTGAAATTGGACACTGAAAATAAGACCCTTCCCCTGGCCTCCCAGACTGTGGCCTCACGAGGAAGAGATGCGTCCTTTGCAGGCATGGGAATGTGCCAAGCTCCTGTCCCACCTCTCTCCTCAGAGTACTGCTCAGGGTGTGGTCAGCAACCGCTCCTGACCTCCTGTGCTGTGTCAAGGAGTGAGTACACAGTCCAGCACCCAGAGAGCTTTGCTTCCCGGTGAGGCACAACCTCCTTCTTTCTGGAATGACTCACTGATTGCCCAGTGAAGCTATCCAAATACTTACTTGCACGTATTTTTCAATGGTCTTCAGAACTTCTACATTAAATTGTTTGACAGGCACTCCGGAAAGGTCCATGTAGCTGAGCAGACTGTGGATGACCTGGAGCAAAGGCTGCTGCACACTGGGGAGGCCTTTCTCCAGCAGCTGCGGGGGCAGAGCACAGCCGCAGTCAGTCACTCATACACCAGACCTTCCATGGAGGAACCCACCTCTCCCAATACCTTTATGATTGTGTAGTTTTTTAAGAGGGGAGAGAAAATCATAACTAGGAAGAAATGAAGATGTTATTAAAAGCTATTACGTGGGGAGGGATGAATACATGAATATAAAATTCACACAACAGAATATAAGGGAATAAAGCACAAAAGGGAAGTTTCAAACACCATAATTATCAAGAATTACAAATTCAAACAAAAGATACGGTCTATCTGTTGTCAAACTGGCAAAGACTAGAAATGGATAATATTCAGTGTTGATGAGGAGATGAAGAAATGGGTATTCTTCCCATCAGGGGAAATATAAATTGGATAATTTGGCAAAAACCTCATAAGAGCACTAAAGAGGTCTTTATGCTTCGAAATAGTAATTATACTTTTAAGAGTGTTTTCTAAACCAGAGACAGGTACTAAGATCTCTGTACAAGATTTCGCCATGGCATTATTCATAACAGCAAAAAACAAAACCATACTCAGAACAAGAAAGCTCTGTAAGCAGTTTAAATACTGAACACCAGGGAAATGCATATATAAGTTCAGAGTAAATTACATAATGAAATACCATGCAGTTAATGCCATGGCATTTTTTTTGCAGTTTTTGGCTGGGGCTGGGTTTGAACTTGCCACCTCCGGTAGATGGGGCTGGCGCCCTAACTCCTTTGAGCCACAGGTACTGCCCAATACAATGGCATTTTTAAAGATAAATAAAAGATATCAGATGATATTAAGTAAGAAACAAAGGATACACAATTTCTATGTGTTAATAATAGAAAATGCCAATATTGACGTCAATGGGAGTGTTATACAGAAACATCCTCGGAAAGAAATACAAATGTCTTAATAGTATTCCTATAATTTGCGGTAATTTTTCTTTTCTTTTTAAAAACTTCTCTGTACCTTTTATACTTTCTCTTATGAACATGCACTGCCTTTGTAGTCAGGAAAAAAAATCAAAAGGAAAGCAAACTAATGAGAAAATATAAATGACAGCTATCACAGTAAGTTCACTGTTCTAAATAAATAACTGACAGAAATGATTCTAAGCCTTAAAATTCCACATCGAAAGTGGTCAAAGGAAGTAACTGACTGGTTAATCCATGAAACAGTTACGTAAATCTGTGGGAAAATGTATATCTTCATTAGAAAAGAAATATATAATGAAAATAATTTGAAAGTATGAATAAAAAGCATTAAAGGTGAATATACATAATGATAAAATATTGCGGGGATATGAGAAAACAGTAATATTTATACCTTATTTTATAGTCCTGTAACTTGGGGAAGTCTTTGTGAAGACTAATAGCTCAGAAGAGTAGAACTACACAGCATATCCATGTATCCATGCAATCGGACTGGATAGTTCTACTTTGGGAAAGGTAGAGGCATTTGACATTATTTGATAAAACAGCAGCCATTGGATCGGCTGTCCCAGTACTTCTCTTGTGCTGAAGACTGTATATGTTTGCTTAGTAAATCTTGTAGGGACAGGTATGACCAGGTAATTATTAAAAGTCTCAAGGTGGCACTTATAAGAGGTCCTTTAAAATGTCAGTGATGTGGTTATAGAAAGAGCAAATGAATCCTGGGTTGTCAATTAAGCCCACATATTGCTGGTCAGGAGTGCAAGTCAAAAGCTTGCAGGATCAATTATAAATGTTGATGGATGGGACATCTACCCTCTGCTAGGTAGACAGTTTCAAGCTTGTGGACCCTTTGAGAAAATGGCTGATTTTTTTAACCTATCCGACATCTAGGTTGGTGACATTAACTAAAAGGAAAACTAGGACAGACTGTCCTCATGTCTTCTAACAGGTCCTAGAAACAGGCATGCATTTCCTGGAAGGAAAAGCCACATGAAAGTGCTAAAACAAGGTAGCTGTTTTAGCTGCTGCCAATTATTTGCTTCATAGACTTCGTGACCTTGTGCATTAACCTTGGGGACCAGAGATGCTAATGAAATATATTTCATCTCTTCCCAGCATGCTATGGAGTTCTAGCACCAAGGAACTCAGAAATCAGGGTGGGGGTTGTTACGAATGTGCTAGAAACACATTGTATGGTGACAAAAATACCACTCCTGTTTTAAAAATAAACAAAAAAGTGAAGACAAAAAGTTGATGTCAGAATGTAGGCATTCTTTGTTAAGTAGTTTGAACACAACAAGCACAGTGACTACCCAGAGTAATCACGATGCAATTGCTTCCTCTCTGCCACACACTGACAGGCATCAATGTAGAACACAGGTCTTTAAACTTTGGGGTAGGCTAGGTTTAGGTTCAAAGGTTGGCCCTGCTGTCTTAAAATGACGACAAATTACTTAACCTGGTTGAGCCTCAGATTCTTTATTATATGTATATGTATTATATGTGAAATATGTAGATATTATTATCTACATTACTGGGTTGTGAGGATTTAAATGATTTCCATTAGCATCTATAATAATATATAACGGGCACTCAGTAAAGGGAAGTTAAGAGTGTATTACCAGCTTGATATAAATATTTTACCCATGGAAGCTATGATACATTTTATCCTTAACTGAAAAGCTTACCTCTGCCAGGTAGGTGACCATATTCAAGGTAATGTCAGCATACGCTTCATGAAGGTATCGGCAAACCACATTGACCCACGTAGCACAGTCCCTTGTGTAGCTGTGCGTTTTATAAAGAGTCATAACGTGGGCAAGATTTGAAAGTTTGGGGTTCTTCTCTTCCAAACAAACCTTTTAATATAAGAAAATCAATTAGGGGCCTCTGTGCCTTTTCTTTGCTTCAACAACGGGGTCCCCTTCTCTTACCCTATAGACCTATCTTTCTCCTTGTCAATAAACTTTGTCTCATATTTGCCTTACTTTGGGCTGTCTATTCATTTTCCAACCAAGAGCACTCCAAGAAGTGAGGACGTAGGCACCCAACATTTTAGATTTACAAGAAGCAGCCGGTAGCCCCCAAAGTTGTGTACAGTTAGTTAATAAACCTTCCTTTTCTTGCTAAAAAAATAAATAAATAAATAAATATGGATATCATAACCCAAACAAGAAATAAATGTTAGCAATTTCACCGTAAGTTCTGGCAGTCTAGAAATTAGAATGATTTACTTTTTGGTAGCTACAGAAGTGCTTAGGTTGGCTAATGTAATTTTCACAAATTCTTTCCACCTGTTTTCTCAATAATGAAAGCAAATATGACAATTTCCATTAGCCACCCAAAGATGCACATTACTGGTGATATCACTCATTATTTCCAGTTTTTGAGAAAAGTATTGCCTTCTCTGGGCTTGATAATTTCTGTCTGACATTGTGCCTTCCTGACGGCTTGTACAGATCTGCCTGAAGTTTAGAACCATAACTCATACCTGAGCAATCCTTTCAGCTACATCCTTACAGAACTGATTGGGATTTTCGAAATGCTGAATCAGCTGGGGCAGAAGACACAAGACATTCAGTGGAAACCCTGGATTAGAGAAGATACAACAGAGTTAGCTGAATACAGGGTCTTTTAACTGTTAACTAGGGGAAGGAAAGTTTTAAAGATTTTATTCTGAGGTGATGCAAAAACAGTCTTTTGAAACAGTTGAAATATGATCTAATATAAAATCCAGAAAAAAGGTACCACAGTTTCACCAGTTACAAAGAAACACTGAAAGAGATTTGTAATTTTAAGATACAGTGGTTATATTGCTACGATCTGTGTGTGAATAAGGATGACTGGTCCAGATATTATCGGCACAAATTAAACTGAACCAAAGCACTAGTTTGAAATTTTTATTAAAAAACATACAGTAGAACCTCCATAGCTGACCACCTCCCTACATTGATAACCTCCTTAAGCTGATCTAATTTTCACAGACGGGACATGCACCACATGTACGCATCAGTACAGTACACCTTGTTCCTTATGGTGACCACCTCCATATGATGACTAGTTTGTTACAGTCCCTCGGGTGGTCAACTTAAAGAGGTTTTACTGTATTTTAGGAAAATTGATGTGAAAGGACATGGGCCAATCAATTTAGGTCTTAGTCATGTCATTGAGAAGACTCTTTATAATGAAGAGGAATGATTTAGTATGTCTGTGATAAACTCTGGCTTCGTGAAATGAATTCTGGGCCATATACTGTTATGTTAAAAATCTTGTTTGTTGATTGTGCTTAATGCAAAACAATAGGGAACCAAGAGAATTTTCAATAGGGGAAGAAAGGTACATAAAAATAAAAGATTTGAGAGGTAAGAAAAGAAGGGAAAGCACTTTTATAAGAGCAATTAAATAAATAAATAGTACCTGCAGTTTGATCTCAAAGGCATAAATAAATCACTGAAGTTTTACATATGAATTCTGCCCCTTTTCTGCTATTGTCTTCAAAATATCTTCTATAATATAATGAATACTTGCAGAGAATTTCAAGAAAAAAAAAATAAACTATTCCCAAAGGCCCATTTCTAAGCAGAATTGTTAAAACCAGTAAGTTCATATTAGCTCATTACACCAATGATGAGCACAGCCACCACCAAGAATTGTAAGAGAGTGAATGATGCTGGCTTTACCAATAGCTTGGGATGAATCCACCATGGGTATTTTGGACACCGGTGTCAGCAAACTGAAAAGGTGCAGGGTAAGGTCTGTGGTGGTGAGGGATGTGAAGCCTTTTAGCAGCAGCTGCTGCAACCCTGAGAAGTCGGCCCACTTGAGCTGCGCCTGGAGTTTCTCAAGTTTCTCTCGGTTCTCAGCTTTATCGAGCGGCATATGCGCCAGCAGTCTACTCAACAACCTTAAGGCCATGAGGTACTCAAACTCAAAATCAGACTCCATCAAGGCCACTGTGACCCAGAAGATGGTGGCCAGCAGGTTAGTGGGATGGTTTATGTGGGATGGGTCCGTGAGACTGTCTTTCAAGGAGGATGAGCTTCTGGTTTTTGAGGAGAGGCCTTGTTGGGTACAAGCCTGAATTCTGTCCAGGGTGGCACTTCGAGGTGGGTCAGAGGATCGGTCAACAACACCAAACTTCTTGGGCACAGAGAAGCTTCTTTGATGCCGGCTTCGTTCTGCAGTGGTGGTATTGCCACTGGCAGTTCCAGGATTCACGTTGAGTTGTCCTGTGCTCTTTCTGCTTGCTGTTAGTTTAGTGCTCGAGCTTAAATCTGGTGATGAAGAGCTGGGTATAAAAATATATAAGTTGAAAAGACTGTCAACATGCTTCAGTGAAAACCAGTCCTTTCAAGTCCTCTTGAGAAACATTAAAGGAGGGAAACCATTCTTTGGAAATACAACTCTATATTACTTTCTTTTTCCTTATCCTTAAACATACAAGCCAGGAAGCACAGACAAGAAACCCTTTACCAATAAAACAAAAACAAAACCCAATATTGACTTCCACTTATTGAAAGTGTAAAGAAATCAACAATTGGCCTTAAAGTTTGTTGATTGTTTTTGTTTGTTTGAATACGGGTAGGACTACTTATGAAATAAAATGTACCTGATAGGTGTAAACTTCAATAGTCTATTACGCGACCAATAAACAGAAGAGTTCTCTAGAAATTATGTTTTCTAGAAAGAAGTTAGTAAATATTCATGTCAAAAGACTTTTTTGGGTACTTATAAAAATTCATTAAAAATGATTTCTAAGTCTATTCATGCTGAAAAGATAAAACTTTCTTTCTTCCTTCTTTTCTTTTGGAGACAGAGTCTGACTTTGTCACCCCAGGTAGGGTGCCATGGCATCACAGCTCACAGCAACCTCAAAACTCTTGGGCTTAAGCGATTCTCTTGCCTCAGCCTCCCAAGTAGCTGGGACTACAGACACTTGCCTTAGTGGTCACCTAATTTTAGAAACAGGGTCTTGCTTTGGCTCAGGCTGATCTTGAACTCCTGAGCTCACGCCATCTACCAGCCTCGGCCTCCCAGAGTGCTAGGATTACAGATGTGAGCCACTGCACCCAGCCCCAGATAATACTTTTTATTAACATTCTTGCTAAATTAGTGCTGATTTAGATAAATCTGTAGGTTTACATCTGTAGGTATGTATGGTAAGTATGTATGATGTTAGTATTCACTCTGTAGTTACCTTTCCATAAACAATGTTTAACTCAAAAATGGAACAAGGCCCAGTGGGGTACAAGATAGTATTACTGATTTGATTTGAAGCAAGATGAGCTCAATTACACAGCAGAATATACAACTGTAAATGGTTTGAAATGGGTCATTAAGCATGGATAGGAGAACAACAAGGTGCCAAGGTAGTTAATTTCTTCTGGTAAAGTCAACATTTATTTCAACTGCTTTTATAGCAATGGTTCAGATGAGCTACAAATGCATTCATTTAAAGGATAATATTTAGTTTTAGTTTCTATTTACCAATGCAGTAAGTAGAATAACTATTACACAAAATCTGAAAAAATATTCCAAGACGTAAAAAAGAAAATTAAAAATCATTAATATTTGTATTATTTAGGGATAATATTTGGTGTCTATCTTCCTGACATTTAAAAATTCTTCTAAAACATGTGTGTGAATCTGTAGTAACTTCCTTTCTTTTTAACTTAAGAAAATATCATACATACTTTTTCAGCCCCTAAGTACATTTCGAAAATGAGATTTATTCTTTGTACTCTGCCCAAAGTCCAGAATCTCCCAAATAATCAGTACAGTATATCTGATTTTAAAATGTCATCAAGCTGATTCTCACCGGGATAACACAGTTAGGAGATCACTGTTCTTCAAGCAGTCGGACAAGTTATCCACAGCAGCCTCCAACGTAAGGAGTGCCTCCATCACATAACCCTGCCAAACAGGCAAAGACAGCATTTTGTCCTGCTTATCACCACTGTTAACTTCCTGAAGATAAATGTAATTCACGTAAACTTTATTCCAGTAATGTTAATATCATTGACATTTAGACATTCATTGCTGCTTTAATTTATGAAGTCTAAAAACAAATTTTAAGAACCACTTAGGAAATTTGGATGGCTTAGGAGTTAGCAGATAAGCATAAAGATTTTATTTCCCTAGGTCTGAGGGCTTCAACAGCTCGATTTCATTTGAAATCCAATGGGGACAGGGAGGCAAGCACTGCTCCCTGCTGAGGGGAGGAGGGCATTTCAAATACAGAATAGTGATATCCAAAAGCCAGAGACTGAGATGAGGTATAGAGAGTGCTGTGCATCTGTGGCGTTTTGGACAGCACTTCTGATGGCCAGAGGAGGAAAAGCAGGTAGAGTTTATTGGTATTTAGGCTTTTCTGAGAGGCAGAACATTTCTGATGGGAAAGAAGGGCTTGGCCTGAGAAGCAAAGCCTCTAATGCCCATGGCTTTCCATCTGCCCAGCTCCAGAATATCTGGGCTCTACCTATACGGTCTTCTGTGGCAAATACTCTCGCCATTCTGTCAGCTCTTCTCAGTCTACTGAAGGCTGACCACACAGGGAGGGGTGCTGCCCCATCCAGGTACAATGGGGATCCCTGCTCTGTGTGGGGAGACTGTATAACTGCATTCTAGGTGGGTGGCAAGAAGCCAAAATAATACAAAATAAACCCCTTACTGCCCACCAAATAAAACCACAAAACAACAAAGAAGGAGCCTCTAAGGACTTTCCAGTTGTTGGCTTACCAAAAGGAGGTAAGATCCATTATTAAATATACATAGTATTTAATTTTTAGAACAACACTTTTTGGAGTTATTTTGCAAATATAACAATCACTCCTTAAAATCTTTTTAATGAAAGGCTCAAAGAAGGTTAATTCTGATCATTGAAATAAGAAAGCTCCTCCTCCACAAGCCCAGTGGCCTCCCTCCCCTTCCATACCTGAATCTCATCTCCATGTTCTCCGATCACTTCTACCAGTCTTGAGAGAAGGTCAGATAAGGCGTGTGCTGACAGAGGTTGCTTGAGGGCCCTGAATATCTGGAAGGACCGACCTGCATAGTGCCTTGAAGAGCTTGCAAGGGCTGTCTGCAACGCAACTTCACTTAAGTGTTGCTCCAGGTGGAAACCTACGGCAAGAAGAGCCCGGGAAGAGGTCAGCCTCTCCTCTGCACACCCTGAAGCATCACAGTGACTTGTAAGTTTACAACAGGCCAACTGCACAGAGCTACCTTGCAGGGGGACTTATTTGAAAATCACCTGTTTTAAAATAAAATCAAATCGTAAATAAATCTTGGGGAGACACAATGTAGTAGAAAGAGGTAGAAGTTTCAGAACAGTGTTTTTCAACCTCTTTTATCTCATGGCACACTTGAACCTATAGTTAAACTTGCGTGGCACACTTAAAAATCATGGTGATCCAAAAAAAGATAAAAAAAGAATATACTTACTGTGCTTTGAACGTCTCTTAAAAATAATTTAATTAATGATCTTTAAATTTTCCATGGCACACCTAAGATCTTCTCATGGCACAGCAGTGTGCCACAGTACAGAGATTCACTGCTTTAGAACAAGATGGTCCTGGTTTTGAATGAGGGGCTTTTTAACTCTGGGAAACAAATTCATTCTTGGTGAGCCTGTTTCCTTATCTTTAACTTACATGTGATAACGTTTACCTCATAGAGTTGTTGGGAGAATTAAACAACTTCTGATGTGTCTAACCCAGTGTCTGACACATTAGGTATTATTATTTATTACCCTGCTATTTTTCTATATTATTCTTCTGTTCTACTTTTTTATGTAGAATACTTTCATTCCTTTTTTTACGTAAGAGAATTTGCTAGTGGCTCTACAATTCAAACACAACTAAGGACTGTGCCAAAGTCTTTGCTCTGTAAATACGCAGATATTGAAATGCAGACGCTGCAAAGAAAGCAGACATAATTTAAACTTTTGCCTGAATACTTATTCTTCTAATAGCATAAAGGTAACGTCAGCTTCAGAAAACCATCTGATCAGACGGGAATGAAAATATAAGACAAAGCTTATATTATATTAATATAATTCTGAATTCTGGGTCACTGAGCTGTACACTTGCTGTGCTTCTCTGCATGGAGAAAAACAGGCTATCAGAGTGAAAGGACTGAGTGCAAACAGTGATTTGGGCTGTCTCCATGATCCATAGGCTGTCACATGAAAGTGGAACAGAGGGGACAAATAGATTATATGAGAAACTGTTCCTGCAGAGAAAACAGAGGTGAACTTGAAAATAGACTTCAAACATATTCAGGGTGCCAATAAAGGATTAAATCCATATGGGCAGTTCATCATGTCCAAATGGATTGCCCTTCAAAATAATATATTTATTTTTCTTTCTTTTTTTATTATGGTTTTTAAAATATATTTATTTATTTTTTCATTTCAGATTAATGTGTGAGGGTAAAATTAGGTTACAATGTTTGCCTTTGTTAGGTAAAGTCCTTGTTGTAGTTGTGTGCCACACCCAGAAGGTGTGCCGTGTACTCTTACACTGTCCCCACTAGGTGGGAGCACACCCGTCCTCCTGCCTCCTCCTCCTCCCTACTCCAAAATGAATTGAATTGAGTTTTTCTCTTGTGTGGGGGTGTATTAGTTCATCCACAGGCTTCATATTAGTATTAAGTATATCGGACACCTGCTTTTCCATCCTTGCGATACTTTACTAAGAAGAATGTGTTTCAACTCCACTCCCCCAAAATATTTTATGTCTTTTTTATTATGTCACATTTTACTACTGAATCCATTTCGTATGTGAGGGTTAGGTCCCCTGGCAGTGACCAAACGCATATTTAAATCATAATGAACCTGAAGGCTAGGACTTTGCTAGTAGGACTATGGTTTCCACCTCTACAATGAATTATAATTTGGGAAAAGGAAAAGGCTTCCTTTTCTTTCCAGCCACATAGTGAATCTACACTTCTGGCCTTCCTTGCAGTTACATGTGACTGAATTCTGGCCTATAGAATGTGGGAAGCAGCACCAGACACCCCTTTCAAACGTGGTGGGTCCACTCATCCTGAGGAATCCTCCACTCACTCACTCTTTCTCCACCTGCTGGTGGATACAGGGGGTCTAGCAGAGGCCTCTGAGCTTAGGGGATGGCACAGCCACAGGCTAGAGGGACCGTGAAACACGTCATGGAAGGCCTACTGAACACCCACCTGAACTGTTATGTGATCTAGGAATAATCTTATCCTATGTCAACTCTCTGAGCTCTAAGGGTTGTTTGTTACAGCAGCTATCCCATCCTGACTAACACAAGTGAACACAAACCCGAAGAAATAGGAACACACTGTGTGTGTATAGTGAAAACAGGCTGAAAGCAGGGATGTACAAAAATCAGAATGAGTAAGAATAGCTTAATCAAGATGTGAAAAGACTTACATTTTAAGCAGCCTAAAGTATTGGCTGAGAATTCAATAAAAGGCATTCACATATTTTATCGTTTTTTATCAACTTCATATAATCAAAGGTTTGAGACAAATTAATGGTTCACATACAAATAGTAAATAATTTTGTTTTGGCTTGTGTTCAATTGTTAAGTGACTTTTGGGGTTTCAAACAAATTCCAACAGGGAAGTTCAAAACAAGAAATGGCAATTCCATTGCTAGAATGACTTCCTCATTTCAGTTGATCAGTATTTTGTGTTTCTTAGTAACATCCTCTGATAACGTAAAGAGATGTGGGTCATAGGAAGTGTTTCAAACTAGGAAATGTGCTAATTATTTCAGAAGCTAGAAAAGTGAGCTGGATTTAATATGGCCAGTCTGGTGCAAGGAAAAAGGTAGAGATGATCTTACAACATGTTGAAGAACCACATTTAAATTTCACACACGAATCAGTTCACGCCACGTTGGATCAGAAAGGAACTCAGCTGAGGCCAAACAATTAAGTATTATAAAGTATTAAACTATAGTCTAAATAGGACTCATTCACGCTGTGTTCAGAATTTTGAACAGTCATTTGTATAGGAATCGTTAGCCAACACTTTTGAAACCAAAAATATTTTATCACATATTCTTTTAAACAGTTTGAACATTTCAACCAGATGTGCAACCAGGCTATTTTTCATAGTTGAGTTGAGATTGATAAATTAATGAGATTTATGTCTCAAGACTTTCTTTAAAGGCAGCAGAACAGGGAAGTTGGGGAAATCATTTAATAGAACGTAATGAAAATATACATGGTATTAACTATCAGAAGCATCTGAAATAAGCTTTAAAATGCCCCTTCGAATATACTTATGCTGCAGTGGTAGAGCATCAGGGCCACATTACAAGGTGTGTAGTCATGTGAGTGAGTGAGCTCATAGACAAAAGCTGAAAGAGGCATTTGGGCAAACAGAATGAAGTACCTGATCTGGAATCTTTAAACACGGATACAACGTGCCGTAGAAAATTAGTGAGCTGTTCAGCACTCTTTGAATTTTGATTTTTAGGAGTGATGTCCTCATGGCACCAAAGTGGACCAAATGCCCTTAAACAAAACACAAAAAAAGTCAAAAAATAAAACTGTCATTTTTGCATTTTTAAAATCATGCACGCAGTTCTGACTCCAAAAGTACAATGTATTTTTTTTTAAATTTTGCTAATGGATCTGGGGGTATATTTCTGTTTTACAAAACCTACCAGCATACTCAAAACACATCTAGCTAATTTATAGAGGAATACTTTTTTTGTGTTTTAAATAAAATTTACTTACAAAATGAAAACTTCCCAATTTAGTGGAATAGCGCTTGGCATATTGTGTTTGTTAAATAAAGTGATATAAAATGCTAAATAAAATATAGATTTAGACACGGCCTCAGTTTTGACATTTTAGCATTTGTAGAGATAAGGTTTTGATCAGGATCACATCACTAAGTTGCCAATTATTGTAGAACCAACCTGGAGACGTTGCCTTTGTCATTTACTTGGTTTTCAGTAATAACAGCATGGAGCCAGCTAGGAGAATTTCAGAGGACAGCCCTTACCAATACATGATATCTACGGAGGAGGAGAGGTGGCAATACCTTTCCTCTGTCAAACCCTTCAGTGTCTGAAGAACCCCGGATGCACATGTCCTGTGGGAAAGGCGCCATCAGCCCCTCCCTGAGCATCCTGTACATTGAACCCTGCATTAAGCTGAAAACTACACAAAATAATCTGAATCATCACTTGTAAAAAGAAAACTCTTTTTGAATTGTTTTTCGTTAATCGATAGAAAGAAAAATCATGTGTGGGCGGCACCTGTGGCTCAGTTGGTAGGGCGCCGGCCCCATATACCGAGGGTGGCGGGTTCAAACCCGGCCCCGGCCAAACTGCAACGAAAAAATAGCCGGGCGTTGTGGCGGGTGCCTATAGTCCCAGCTACTCGGGAGGCTGAGGCAAGAGAATCGCTTAAGCCCAGGAGTTGGAGGTTGTTGTGAGCTGTGTGATGCCACAGCACTCTACCCGAGGACCATAAAGTGAGACTCTGTCTCTACAAAAAAAAAAGAAAAATCATGTGAAATATTAGATAACACATACACAGGCTAGATTTCCAGGACTTAACTCACTGAGGAAAGAGGGCACAACACCGGGTCACAGGGAAGCATACTGTCCTATGAATACCAGACCACAGGTGTTAGATACTCTGAAGCCTTACAAGCTAAACAGTTAATTAGCGAAAGCAGATGACCTGACAGAACAGGACCACTTGTAGTTTTTCTTGGTTGTGATTTAGTATTAGTTCTATTCCTCTCCTAGAATGCTTCCTATTGTTTCTGGTTTTTGCCTTCTCTTTGCAAATGGCTGTTTGGACCAGATGAGCAGACAATGGTCCCCTCTGCAGCTGCTCTGGGTCAATGAGCATGGCCAATACCCTTGGTTTCAAGAGTGATGTTCTTTGCCATCTCACAGAGCTCCCAGACCAGGTGGCTCTAACAGGTGATGAAGGTCACACTCCCTGTGGGGCATGACAGTCTCCTGCCTCCATCTGCTGCATCAATGTCATCCATGAAATCTCCCTACCCCATGATTGTCACATCAGTGGGATCTTAGGTATTTCTTCCATGTCTGGCTTTCACACAATATGTGCTAAATTGTACATATTAGCAGATGTAATTTAGAAGAGAAATAGGAATTTGTTAAAACTCCAGGATCACTTTTCCATCGGTTTGGTTTAAAGCCCTGGCATTTTTCCAGAAGGCCGACCTACAAAGGCCAGCGGGACTCCCTGCCCCTCATTACCTGGTCGTCAGAAACTCGATGAGCTTGTTGGCCTTCTCGTCTGTTTCAGCGGCTGTGTCCACATCTTCCACCTCCTGGGTCATCTGCGGGAGGTTCCCACTGCTGCCTCCCAGGCTGATGCTGGAGGAGGTGGAACTGGAACTCAGCCCAGAGTCTGGCACAGGCGATGACTGGTCCTCTCTCAGAAAGTCAAAGCCACCTGGTGAGAGAAGAAGGACAGGAGGGCTGTTCCAGGCAGGGTGCTTCTCAGCATGCTGGTCCTGAGGTGAGCACAGAGAAGTGTGCAGTTATTTCAGTTTGGTTCGATTTTGGCTATGGCTATGAAGGAACAAGACTGAGAGTTTTCCTCTGCTTTTGGAATCCGCTGCACTGCTGTGCCCACCAGTGTGTGTCTGGGATGGGAGGTCATCTGCTGCTTTCTATTCTGGTATTTTAGTCAGTGCTTGTTATAAAAGAAAGCGGTGTGTGTGTGTTGTGCATGTATGTGCATAGGCGAGGCCAAGGAACATTTCAACTTCTGACTGTGCTCAGTAAATTATTTCTGGGCATTAGATTACTTAAACCTGTGACATGATACCCCTTCTGTGGATAATAGCTACTTAATGGCTGGTGCCTAAGTTACACATAATATTTTTTGAGTAAATGTGCCCTGAAGATTTAATATTTTTATGCATATATTAATAATTTTAATGAAGTATGTTGCATGCTTTTCAAAGAAATATGGCATAAGGACAGACTATGTTTTTTCACTACGTATTATATTTGGTTGACATTCTGCATCTGGGTATGCCTCGGATTTGAAAATGTATACATGCCACCATCCCTCTCTCCCTACTTAATAGTCATAAAAAGCACCTGGTCCTGGTATGTCTGACAGTTACATTGAATTAGAAGTGAGGAGCCCTGGGTTTGAATGGCATCTCTGCCACTTACAGTGCAACCTCATAGAGTTTATATAATTCCCTCTCAGTTGCCTATTATAATAAAGTGAAGACAATAATTCACGGGTATTTAGCGTGAATTTGAAAGCAACTATAATTGAAACTGGGTACTCAATAAATACTTATAAAAAGGGGGACATTTCTCATACTCTTTCCCTGTGTGCTACAGAGTCAACCACTCTAGCTACGTATTTACTGTGTGTCTCGCCTGAGGATATTATGTGCATTTTGAGGGTTTAAATCTCCACTCTAAATCACTTCACACCACCTGAGTGACATAACAAATGCAAAACTGATGAATTCAGAGACACAAACTTAACAGACAGTAAATTTTGTCAGCCTAACTCCACATACTTAATGGAACAGACATTTATCTTTAGGATTTAGGATAGCCAAAACTTTTCAGTTTTATTAAGCATCTATGGTAAAAAGAATTGTGTCTCTAAGATGACATTGATAGGTTATTTCTAGTCATTTGTAGTTCAATTCAAAGTAAAGAGCTTCAACTGAGGTTAGTGGGCCTTAGGTCTCGTACCTAGCACTGTCTTGACTTCTAACAGACATTAACATTTTTCTTTAGAAAAGTAATACAAAATTACTTTTATATTAAAATATAAAATATACGATTATATTGTATAATCGTATATTTTATACAGCTCACGGCAACCTCAAATTCTTGGGCTCAAGTGATCTTCCTGCCTCAGCCTCCCAAGTAGCTGGGACTACAGGCTCCCGCCACAACACCTGGCTAGTTTTTGTTTTGTTTTTTTCTATTTTAGTAGAGATAGGGTCTTGCTCTTATTCAGGCAATCCACCCGCCTCGGCCTCCCAGAGTGCCAGGATCACAGGCAGGAGCTACCGTGCCCAGCCCATTTTAAGTTATTATAATGCTCTAGTCCTAAATGAAAATCACTGATTATCTCTTTGGAGAAAGTTTTCATGAACAGGCTTGACATGGCAGACTAATTTCTCTGATTCAGTCAATGCCTTCTGCTCCTATTTCTACGAAGAAATTCGTGGTTTCAAAACAGAAATGGCTTTTAACAGCTTCTCACTAATGGCGCCATCGAGGGAAAAGTCAGTCCTTCAGGGGCGGTAGAAGGTACACAGGTGACAGCCTGCCGGGACCTGCTTTCAGGCAGTGGGATGGTGGCTGGTTTTTGCATTCTCATCCTTCAGTGTTCTAGACAGATACTCTTCACCAATGGACATTTAAATTTTGGATACATCAATAGGAAAAAAATATTTAAAAAAATTTAATAATAAGGAAGGCTTTTGAGAGGCAAGTTCACATGAGGTAAAAAGGTGTGTATTCACTGAGCTGTTATTTATCCCTTGGAGAGTAGGAGGTACTAGCATGAGAGAAGTTAACTCAGGCTCCGTGGGCACCTTCGGTTCTCTTTCCACCTGTGACTGTGTCAGGCTGTCTGCCACTCCTTCCCTTGTTACCTGTGTAGAGATATTCAGGTTGGTAAGCTGGCTGAACAGTTAGCGTCTTAGCTTCACCCATTTCTCGAGTCTGCAGAAGCACAGAAGCAATGGAATGAAAATTGCTGTTGCAGGAGAGGGCGATCAAGAGGTGAAGAAGCAATTTTTTGCTGTGTTCAAAGACTTCAGGCCGGTAGTGGTCCAAACCTGGAACAAAACGGTGGAATCTCTCAGTATAAACAAACGTTAAGCTCGTTTAGATTCCGGGGATAGTAAAGATTCCAAGATACCCAGGAGGAACACGTTAAAAGAATGTTTAGTTTTCTTTGTTACTGTTTATGTTACCAACATAAAGAATTCGGGCTCAGCAAAAATAAAATGCTTTATTTCTTAAATGAAATATTCTTATAAAATGCTGATGAATGGAGTTCTCTTGACCTCTCGGTGGCATGTGACATGGTTAGCATTCCTCCCCTTCTTGAGATGTTCTCTTCCCTGGATATCCCTGTTACCGAAGGATTCTAATTTTATTCATCTGTAAATGAACTTCTCAGTCTCCCTGGTTGGTTTCCTCTCTCCATTTTTGGCTCTACAAAGGTCAGTGCTTGGCCCACTCTGTTCTGTGTTCTTTCTCTTTATGTCTCAACCAGGTCTCATGTCTTTAAATTTATCACCTCAGCTGAAGACCTTCAAAAAGGCCCAAGTTACTTCTGGTATCTTTACAGACGTGGTATTGGTGAGGTACCACTGTATTTATATCATAGAAATGGGACAATTTCAAATAACGACTGATCAACTGAAATTTTAGAGCAGATGTCACGAAAGTGTAATGAAAAAGAGAGAAGACCAAATATTTCAGAAATGAGGCAAGAAAGATTTCCACGTAAAAGGAAATCTCTATGGATTACTTCTGCATATTTTTATCCCTATTGGTTGGAATTGTTCTTAGAGCCAGCCTTACCTAGGAAGACAGCATGAAGTAATAATGGCAGATGAAGGGCCCAATCTTCTCTTACACTGTGATCAACCACCATCTCGGTCATAAAAATTACAGCAATATTGCACCTAATCAAAGAAATGATGAAATTAATGCAACTTCAGAAGAGGATGGAAGTATACTGCAAGATCATTAAATCACAATTAAACACAACTCTTAAGTCTTTTTGAAGAATTATGTAACACTCTTAATTCCAGGGAAATACAGGGTGTCCCAAAGGTCACCCGTAAAGTCACTGTAAGAAGGGAAAAGGTAGGCCCGGCGCCTGTAGCTCAAGCAGCTAAGGCACCAGCCACATACACCAGAGCTGGCGGGTTCGCATCCAGCCTGGGCCTGCCAAACAACAATGACAACTACAACCAAAAAATAGCCAGGCGTTGTTGGGGGCGCCTGTAGTCCCAGCTACTTGGGAGGCTGAGGCAAGAGAATTGCTTCAGCACAGAAGTTGGAGGTTGCTGTGAGCTGTGATGCCACAGCACTCTACCCAGGACAACAGCTTGAGCAGCTTGAGGCTCCGTCTCAAAAAAAAAAGGGAAAAGAGGAAATCATAGCTAAATGATCTTCATTTACAAAATATTCCTTATGGAATTTTAGAAAGAGGTGGCCAACACGTAGACAATATTTTGTAAATTTTTGCAAAATTTTATAATGACTATTTTGTAAATGAAGGTACATTTAGCTACAATTTTCCATTTATGCACGGTGACTTTATAGGTAACCTTTGGGACACCCTGTAGACTTTAACTTCTAATGTAGCCTAGAGCTCCATGAAACGCAAGTACATTGGTTGAGCAAATCTCATAATGGAGAGTCTAATAGTCCTGAGGAGTAAAAGTTGAGGAGTGAAGAGAAATTGAAATCAAGGTCCCTCTTTTCAGGTTGCTTACAGTTTAAAAAAGCATCACAGAATGCAATCTATATCAAGATTCTACCAAGGAGAAATTCAAAAGACCACAGGGCAGCTTTGCACATTGGTTAATATTTAGCCAAGCTCTACTAATATACCGGCAGCTGGCAGTCAAGTCAGGCACAGTCCCACTAATTTAAAAGGAATTTTCATTTGGAGGGACCTCGAATAGGTTTTCTTCTTCTTATATGTAGAAAAGTCCCATCAAAGCTACATGGTCATTTCCTTCTGCCTGTACATACTGCTCACCTGTGGAGTGGTCCCCGGGGAGTGATGGTCTCTGGGAGATAGTCAACCAGGGGGGCCCAGCATCCTCCAGTACAAGGCATTGGTAAGGGCTGGGGCTGCTTGGTCTCTGTAATAGTTAGCAACCAGCTTGTGTAGGGAGAAATTGGATCATCTATAGGGTGAGAAAGACAAGTGTGCTTTATTTTCGGGGAGAGGATATTTTTGTTTTCCCTACTTGGTATTTTTAGAAAGATTCGCAGAATGTGCACTTATAAAAATAACTTGCCAACCATTTCATTTGGTGAGTATGAATTACATGATCAAATGGGTTAGAATTACTTGTTTAGGTAATTACTTGATTAGTTGTTACTTGCTAACTGATTCATAGTTATTCGTTATAAAGCAAAGGAAAATACAGACACACACACAGAAAAACATTAAATTATGGGAATGCCCATTACTGTGAAAAAAAAACTTGCTCTTCTTCCAGTTTCCCCATCTCAGGAAAGCACAGTTCCATATATCCAGGGCACATCTTAATCATCTCTGGCTTCCCAGTCACATCCCACATCTAACTCACAATCAGGATGGTGCTGACGGTGATAGTACTGATATTAGGAGCTAGCACAGAGTGCTTACTTGATGCCAGGGATTGTTCTATGCATTTCAAATAGTAACAGCCTGATGATAACTACCTATTTTTACCACTATTTTGTAGAGAGGAAAGTGAGATTCAGTAACGTGCCATCGTCAGCACACTTGGTGAGCTCTGCCTCCAAAACATCTCCGGCATCTGACCATCTTTCCCCACGTCCATCACAATGTTCCTGGCCTACGCCACCACATTCTCTCACCTGGGCTACTACCAGAGCCCCTTACTGTCTCACTGCTTCTATCCTTGCCCCCATGCAGTCCACATGCCATGCAGTAGCCAGGGCATTGCTTTTAAATCAAAGTCAGTGATGTCTTTCTCTGCTCAACACTCCCCAGTGGCTCCCCCACAAATCCATGGGATGGCCTCTGAGGTCTTACAAGGTCCTCCCCCTGTACCTCTCCTGGCTTATCTCCTGTGACTTTCCCCTGGCTCACTCCACCCCAGTCACAGGCTTCCTTTGGGTCCATCCAGTCTCAGGGCCTTCACATCTGCTACTGCCTAGGGCTGGGACTCTCTTCCCAGACAGCTGCCTGGCTTAATCCTCCGCTTCGGTTCTCTGCCCAAATACCACTTTCACACAGCAGCTTTCCTTAACCCTGGGGCACAGAGCACTGAGTCACCAGCACTGCCTGCCCCCTGCCCAGGGTAAGTTCCAGGAGGGTGAGAACTTTCTCCATTTGGTTCACTTGGTGTGTTCCTACGACCTGCAATGGCGCCTGGCATACAGTAGAGGATTAATAAGTATTTGTTGAGTGAATGAACTCCATAACAGTATCTTTAAAGTGAGCACAACAACTGATTTCATGGAGTTATTTCTTATTATGCCATCAGTACAAGTCAGTGGCATTCAAGATAAGCAATCCCTCCCCGCCCCCCCCCCCCCACACCCAGTATGTGGCTTCAGTCAAGCAGGCTTAATTTTGGGATAAGTTGAATGGATTAGGAAGAAATATGTGTTATGCTGTCTTTAGGAAATTTCCCCCAAATATAGTTTTTCTTGGTTTTACTTCTGAAAGGTAGCAGAAGGTTGCTGACTTGATGCTGCTGGTCCTATGTAGAACGGTGGCCTTAACAGTTAGCACAGCTGGTGGGAGCGATGCTTTCCTGTTGTGACAATCGGGCTTCGAGCAAGGACAGGCACCAGACCCAAGAATACCCCACTTCTCCAGGGATGTGAGAAATTTTCAGTCAGTGAGGCCCGATTTCCCTCAGAGTGACTGTGGGCACTTTTTAATACACCAATAAATGCACGCCTGGCACCCTAGAATTCTATGCCATGAAGCTTGGCCACACAATTTTAGCCTGGAAAAAATTTAAAGCAGGTACACTAGTAACTTATCTCAGTTCTAACTCTCAGTAAATTGCCTGCAGAATGGCTTACTTTCAGCAAATTAACTATTGGAATAGCTGTCTAATAAAAGTTAGTTTCCAAATGTACCTCTAAGTAATTAGCTGCTCTTCAACAAAACTTGAAAGGGGAGTAACAAAGGGAGACTACCGAAGCATTAAAAGGAAAAAAACAACTTGCGAGATTTTGGTTAGGAAAGGATATTCTTTGTTTCAGTGATATTCTCAGATTATATCCAAACAGTAAAAATGTACCAAGGACAATGAAGGTCGTCTAAAATGCATTTTTTTTTTTTTTGGTTCTCAAATTTTGGGTCACCAAATATTTCCTTAATAACTTTTCCTGAACTAGCAACTCTTCATTTCTCTGGTACTGCTTTCTTCATCTCTACAATATGGTCCTTTCTAGAACTAATGGTCTGATGTCCTGAGATTCAACTGTTCAGAGTTTGGGTGGTTTAGTCCTCTGCTTGGACACACAAAAAGGAAGGAAAATACAAACAGCTTTATTCTACCTCTTATTGACAGTTCTAGGAAAAGTCTTCCATGGACACAGCTGAAACCTCAGGTAGAGCATGACCATTACATATGGATTGCAAACATTCCTTCCACTGGTATTTTGAACGGTGAATAATTGCCTGTCTATATATTTATAAGTAGGGCCAGGTTACCTGAAATGTGGCCTCATTATATCCACCTCACTCTTACCTGAATCTACACACTTCCATGAAAATAAAACAACTCAAAACAACAATCACAAAGGTTGGGCATGGTGGCTCATGCCTGTAATCCCAGCACTTCAGAGGCTGAGGTGAGTGGATTGCCTGAGCGTACAGGTTTGAGACTAGCCTGAGCAAGAGCAAGACCCCGTCTCTAAAAATAGCCGGGTGCCTATAGTCCCAGCTACTTGGGAGGCTGAGGCAAGACAATCACTTGTCTAAGAGTTTGCGGTTGCTATGAGCCGTGACGCCCTGGCACTCTACTGAGGGCAACAAAGAGACTGTCTCACAAACAAAACAAAACAAAACAAAAAAACAACCACTACAAAGGTCTATGCACTGACTCACAAAATGAACTTAATTCATGATCTATCACTATATTAGTAATTTCTGCCAAAATAGAAAAATATACCCCACCAGATAGTTCACTGATTTCCTTAGCACATTTAAATGTCACCGGGAACATTCTGTGGTTCCAGAATTCCTGTAACTCATGACCAGCTCATACTCCGTTATCTGCTCAGTGTCTACATCAGCTGCCTAGGACTTACAGAGAATCAATAATGTATTGGCTTTTTTGGTTTCCCAACTGCCAAAAGAAGTTCCTGTAACAAATCTATCTCCCAGGTTAGCAAGGTTTTCATTTGGCTACCGACACCATGCTGCTGAGGGATGCAACGTGAGAACTGATCCTATCCTGAGTGAACAGACTCACAAAGCTTCAAGGCTACATGCACTCCCAACATAGGCTGGACAACTGAACTGCAACGCATGTTTTCTAATGGGCCAAGGGCTTTCTAGCCTTTTCCCAACTGTCTCACCAATGAAAAATGCCAAGAATGTAAAATATGGCATTGGGTAGTAGTTTGAGTTTTTATAATATTGATTTGTCTATTGGTTGGCTTTTAATGTTTTTAAAAAATTCAGATTGGTATGAGGGTGCAAACGATCAGGTTACAACATTTATATTTCATTGGTCAGCTTTTCCAAAAACCTTTAAGATGCTAACTCTATGTTCATCTGCATTGTTGGATTAAATGGCTACTTAACATTTATAGATAGACCCTTTTTAGTAATTAGACCAAGGATAATAGAAATACTCATTTTCCATCTTCTGGCCATTTGCATTCCAAACGAAAGCCACCAGCCTGTCGATACTTACTTTTATCCTCATCATAGGATCCTCCCGAGCTATTGCTGTATCTTGACTCAAGGCGAGTGTGGGCTCTGATGACATTACTAAACCTTCAAATACAAGAACAACTGTCATGAAATATTGACATGTGTACATATGTGCTGTCACTCAGAGACAGATACCGTTACACAGAGGTTGATTTTTTTGGCTGCTACTTCCAATAATGCTTTTCTTGAAGGAATACTATAAAAATTGTACCCTAAATGTTTCTCTTTTTTAAAAAATATTTTTGTGAAGACCAGCCAGTGGTCATTCTTAAGCTCAAAGTTACAGGTTCAAACCTTGAAAAGATAAAAATCTTGAGACTAATCTTTCAATTGAACTAGAAAACGGTAACATTTGTTTTGGAAAGAAAAAGGGCATTAATACCAAATAATATGATTCCCTTATTCACATAGTCTGGCAAACAGTGGGTGGTCAATAAATGTTTATGGGGTGATTGAACAAATGAAAGCAGACAGAATTGGACATACACAAAGATAGTTTCATAACATATCTTGGACTTTACCTGGCTTTAAAGGTTCCCCTAAAATAGTCTGAGTGTGTTTAAAAGGTATGAATTGGTGTGCTGTAGGACCAAGGAGACTCTTTGTCTGGTCTCTCTTGTGGCTTATGAAGAGATAACCAAAAAAGAAAAAAAAAAAAACGGTTGATGTAGTTTCACATACATTATCTTATATGATCTTGCTCACTTGCCTTTCAGTTAAGCATTATTTTCCTTGTAATGATAACACTGAGGTTAAACCGCTTGTTGGGTGTCAACCACAGGGAGGTGGCAGTGTAGGCAACTTTCCACGCCATGCCGCCTCCCAGCATGGAACACATGGCTCTGAGGCTGAGGTTGCGCTCACTAGCTCTGGCCATTCTATTCAACATCTATTCACTTAGATGCTGGCCAAGGCCTTTACTTTCTTGGGGAACTTGTTCCCACAACTGCGAAACGGGAACGATAATAATACTTCATCTTTTATTTTTGAGAGGTTATTCTGGGGATCCAAAGTAATAATGGGAGAGTGTTTCCAAAACCACAAGACACTATCCAACTATACTAGAAAGCCTTGTCTCGGGGCCACCAAAGGCTTTCAAATCAATAGCATGAGTGTATTTATCATCATACCACCTACGTGGTAGAGGAACGGTTGGTTCAAGGGAACTGTAGGCAAAATGGCACATTCCTATTTATGTTATATAAAATGATACATGGTAGGTTTTATCTACTCAACTTGTATATAGCCAGAGAAGAGAAATGAGGTTATCTAGAAGTATCTAGAAAATTCAAGCCCAAAATAGATGTGTCTCCCTCCATTACTAAGTGAGTGTTGTGACTTAGAACAGTTTAACACTCCATATCCCTCTGGAACACTGGAAGATGCAGGGCTGTAGCCGTCCTCACCAATGTATAGAGAAAGCAAGGATTCAGGAAAAAGTAGCAGATGTGCCCCTAAGATACCCACCTTGTCCAGCTGTGTAACCTCAGAATATTGCGTCGATGATTTGGATTTGCTGAATTATAAAGCGTGATAGACTATGCTAACTCTGGCTTTATTCACTGAGATATTTGCAACAGTGTTTTTCTTCCTTCCTGATACAACCAATTTTTCCCCAGTCACTTGATACTTTGAATATTCACATCTTTGGGGCTATTACTTTGTGAATTTATAAAAATAGAGTATCTAGGACATCTGCTTAGTGGCACACAAATCAGGCCATGTACTCATCTAAATCAGACTGGTACTTAGGAAATTAGCAAAGCAACAAAACTTTGCCTTCTGAAGACATTTTAAAATCACATTTATGCTGATATGTCATTAAGCAAGGAAGAAAAGCAGGTAATGATGGAAAGCCACGTCTGGAGATGTCCATCAGGCAGAATGACCTGCGCCATTCCTGGCTACAAACCGTGATGAGTACCAGGTTTTAAATCATGCTCTAGAGGCCCCAGGAAGGGAAGAATGATAGAATGGATGGCAATTCTCTTTTCTTTTTTGAGATAGCTCTGAAGGGCTGATAGGTACAGTTGATAAGGCTGAATGAAAGGGAGGAGCAAGCCCCTTCCAGACTGTTCTCCTTGCTCCGAAGAAAATGAAACTCTAGTGCCACAGAGTATATGCTTGACAAAGAAAGAGTACAACACTGACTCTCAAGAGAAAAATCTGTTATTTACCTTTACTTTCCTGGGTTGAAAAACCTTATTTGGGGTCTGGTCTCTGTAAAGAGTTTCTCTCTAAGAGTTTCAAGGATTAAGTACATTGAAGACCCTTTTAACATCAAAGGTTCATGTCTTAAGAAACATGAAAATAGATCTGATAAGAGAAAATCTAGAAGGATAAACTGTTTCCCTAAGTTTCATCCTGCAGATTTAGCTCAAATTAATATTTAGGCAATTATATTAATAGTATATTAATAAATACTAATGTATATGAATACTATCAATTCAGATGGTATTAATCTCTACTTCTGTTTCAAACACAGATCCTCAAAATTTATATAGCTTTATTGCTTTAGCTCCCTCTGAAAAATCTTTTTGGGGCAGCACCTGTGGCTCAGTGGATAGGGTGCCGGCCCCAAATACGGAGGGTGGTGGGTTCAAACCCGGCCCTGGCCAAACTGCAACAAAAAAACAGCCGGGCATTGTGGTGGGCACCTGTAGTCCCAGCTACTCAGGAGGCTCAGGCAAGAGAATTACCTAAGCCCAGGAGCTGGGGGTTGCTGTGAGCTATGTGATGCCACGGCACTCTACTGAGGGTGATAAAGTGAGATTCTGTCTCCATAAAAAAAAAAAAAAGAAAAGAAAAAAAAAGAAAAATCCTTTTGTGGGACTATAAAGTTATAATGGTTTTTTTTTTTTAAGGGTTGATAGATTAGAAATACTTAAGCAGATTAATTCTACATATTTTAAAACAGCTACAAACTGCTATTTTAATAAAATCTACATTCATTTTGTTGTCTAATGAAAGAAACATGATCACTCTTAGAGTTTATGGGTGCTTTTTACTAGTAATTTCTGATGAATACTTTCTTTTAAAAAATACAGTGAGACTTATAAAATTTGCTATATTTCTTTTTTTTATTTTGGCTTTGGGGGCCTCAGAGATAGGTTAATAATAAGTGGAACTAGTCTGCCTCAGTTAGGACTTCTGACACAACCATCTTCCCCTGTTAGTAGTTTGGCTCTTGTTCTTACCCTTGATTTATTGATCTTTTATTATTATTATTGAGCCACATGGTTTGTTTGGCTTCTGTTGGTAGGAATGGTTATTACATATTACTAAAGCACAGTAATTTAGTTATGAAGAACATGGCATCAGGGAGGCTGCTTTGCCTGACTCCATGGTGCTTCCTGGAAACAACAATGTGTCCTGTGAGGACAGCCCCCGGGAGTTGGACAGCACAGCCGCCTGGGTGGTGTTTCTGGACAACACTGCCTCCGTAGACTCTGCCTATGAGGAATAAAAGGATCACTCAATCGCTGTCTTCTGTGATGGGCCAGTGAAGGGAGCGGGAAGCAGAGCCTGGCTGGTGTTCCGATGGCTTCCCCACCTGTGGGGCTGTGAAGTGTGTCCTAAATGCCTACGATGTGCGGCACGCTATGCTAATCACTAAGGATAGAAATATGTGTCAGAGGTATGTAGCGTCCGTTCTGTAGGAATTCAAATCTAGTGGTTGAGATGACAATGTGTGTAAGTACCTATAAACTGGCAAGCCAGGGACTAAAAGGAGGTGATAAGTAGATTGACGAGAAAGATGGGATTTTAGGCTAAGGCACAGTCTACTTTCAGAGAAAAGAAAAAAATTTAGTAGAGAAATAGTCTCGGTGGAATATAAGATCAATGGAATAGTGGCATCCATTGGGATGGAATATTCATATATGTATATTTGTGCATATACATGTGAATATGATCTATCAGTATATTTCTAGGCAGATATACTTGGTATAGAATCTGATGTGAATGAATATGAGATATACATAGATAGGTAGATAAATTGCTTCAGGCTTTCCAATGGCCAACAGAGATACAGTGACACAGCAGAAGAGCCAGAGCTAAATGAGAAAACATCTCTCAAAGATGCTTCTCTGATCTTGATATTATAGGGACAATTGTCTTCTTAAATTTAAAGCCTACAACTAAAAGTTTAAGCTTTTAGAATTCAGAATTCTGGTCCTCAAGAGGCCTTTGTAATGATTTGTTAATATATAAAAATCTATCATCTTTCTACCTCAAGTAAAATGCAGATGGGAAATCTGACTAAACAAGAAATGATCATAATGTTACACTCCATTCAGAAAGTAAAATACGTTCAGAGAAATGTGATTTTTACCATGAGGTGGTTTTACAAAAAAGAAAACACCAAATATTGATTACCAAACAAAAAAACAAAACAAAACAAAAAACATGCTAATTAACAACCTTGTCCTTTCAACAATGTGTGGAATATGAAAACCTTTATTCATTTCTCAGGAAAAAAGGCCTGTATTAGAGAACAATAAAGGACAGGGTCTATAATTCACGATCTGAATTCCCATCTGAAGGAAGTCCCTACAGACGGGCATCGCCTGAAGGCCACGCCGCTGCTCAGTGACGCAGTGAGGAATCTGGTAGGCGCCTGAATTAGAGAGCATGCCTTCAGAACTCACAGACAGAGGGCCCCACGTCAGGCAATCTTCCATTTCAGCCCCTCCTGTAATTCCAGCACACATGATGAAATCCGAGGACACTCACGAAGCATTCTGGGCTTCCTAGAGGGCATTTGGGCTAAGTGGATTAGTTTCTTTTTCTTTCCTTTCCTCTTTCCTTTCTCCTTCCTTCCTTCCTCCTTTCCTCCCTCCCTCCTTCCCTTCCTCTTTATTGCCCTTGGTAGAGTGCTGTGGCATCATAGCTCACAGCAACCTCAAACTCTTAGCCTCAAGTGATCCTCTTGTTTTCAGCCTTCCAAGTAGCTGGGACTATAGGTGCCTGCCACAGTGCCCAGCTATTAGAGATGGGGTCTTACTCTTGCTAAAGCTGGTCTCGAACCCACCAGCTCAAGCAATCCACCAGCCTCGGCCTCCCAGAGTGCTGGGATTATAGGGGTGAGCCACCACACCCGGGGTGTTAAAGATCTAATGTAAACATGCGAGGCTGATAACCTGTTCGTTTAGATAAGTACGTCATCACCCAGGGGCTACCATCCTCATAGCTACTCTTCATGCTATCCCAGGATGAACCAAGGGCTTGGATGAAAATTCCCTGCTCTTCATGTGTACACCTGATAGGAGTGTGTTGTTAAAGGCCTTACCGTTTCAAATGGCTGAGATTACAAATGACTTTTGGGGCACACACAATTTATTCAAACTAATAATAGTTTCATTATTTGATCCTTTAAAGTTTTCTCTAATTTAAATCTGTGAATGTCCCATCCTTGTTACTAATTTCTCAAGTAAAAGGGCTCCCTTATTACCTTTCAGTATAAAATGTTCAGCCAAAAGAGTTTCCAACACCGTGAGGGTCATCCTGATTTTTATTTTTTAATTTGAGTTCTTTTTCTCTCTCCTGGTGCATTTTATTTACTTATGAGAAGTTCACAGGCAGTGAGAAGGCAGGGATGTGGGCCACAGAAATATTATCATTAAAGATCTAATGTAAAGGGGATGGAGACTTCTTTAGCAGAAAAGATAGCGTTTCTGGTTAAACAAGACATGATAAAGCAAAAATAAAATAAGAGTGATAATGTTTCACAGAACTCACCTCAAGACATCAACTCCATCCCAAGGAAATTATTTAATAACCAGTTCTGAAAATTTCACGTGGCGATTCCCTCTAATTCCTGATGGTCTGTGCCCACAATTAAGGCCTGGGGTGCAGGGGATTTTGCCATTAGAACAACACACCTGTTTATCTTTCTCTCCTCTGACTTTGTGTGGGAAGAAGTGTTATCTTTAGGGATATCCAGAAGAGAGTTGGAAAGTGAGTCTGTGTTTCCAAAAACAGAGGATTTGGGGTATATGTATAATTTATGAAACCCCACAAACTCATACTGATGCCTTGGTAAAGACTACTGTTGAAAATTATAGAGAATATTATGTCAAATTTGTGCACCAACCTTTCGTCAGATTCTTTCAATACCTTGCTCTCTTCAGCATCTGGGAAATTGTCCTGGCCAGCAACCACTGTATTGCTGCTGGACGTGGTTCCTGCAGATAGTATTAGAAAAAAGCCACTTGACAAAAGATGTACATGGAGATGTCAAGCTCAAGTGATTCCAGGAAAGGATTTCTCATAAAACCCCATGTTTGAAAGATTTCTTACCTCTTCTGCACAATCTCAGACATTCTAAACAAACTTCCAAGTGCACACCACTAAAACGGGAAAATCCTAAACATTTGTTATGGTCAAACTAAATTCCTTAACTCTCTGTGAAATGAGGCTATGACATTCTTGAAACTTTTTCTTCCGGGCCATTTCAGTAATGAGGCCATTTATAGTGGTTGGCTCTGCTGTTGGCTGCATTAGTATTTCTGGGTCCAGTTATTAAACTAATGCTAGTGAGGCAAGTCCAAGTGCCCAGGGCTTCTGATTCCTGGGCTAATGCATCTCTGTAAGCGCACTGCTCTAGCAGCAGGGTGCAAGGCAAAAAGAGGGCGTCAGAGACTAGCGGAGGGGAGGAATTGGAAGGCAGACGTAATATTTGCTAAACTGAAGGGAAATGGCTTCAAGGGATTTGAGAAGGAAGGTATATATTTCATTAAACAATGTCAAGACACCAATTTATTAAGAATGATATTGTTTTTGAGGGGAATTTTGATCAACCCTGGAGAATATTAGCCCCAGGAATCCCACAGATACCAGAGGAAGGGTCGAGGAGTGAGATTCTTGAGTGACTGCAGTGTCCTGCCTAGGACTGACCTGAGGTAAAAAAGCTCGGTGGCAGAGGAGGAACAGGCCACTGATTCTTGGGCATCCTCATAAAATCATTTCCTTACTCTGGCAATGCCCTAAGTGTCCCAGTTAGCACTCCTTCAGCCATTTCTCTCTCTCTCTCTTTTTTTATTGAGACAGTCTCACTATGTCACCCTTGGTAGAGTGCTATGGTGTCCCAGCTCACAGCGACCTCAAACTCTTGGGCTTAAGTGAGTCTTTTGCCTCAGTCTCCCAAGTATCTGGGACTACAGGTGCCCACCACAATGCCTGGCTATTTTTTTAGAGATGGGATCTCGCTCTGGCTGGTGTCGAACCTGTAAGCTCAGGCAATCCACCCGCCTCAGTGTCCCAAGTGCTGGGATTATAGGCATGAGCCACCGCTTCCAGCTAAGACATCTCTTAACTGAATGTCTCTACAGGAATAAGAAAAAGTAACAAGCACACACTCATATCCTTTCAGGGATCTGTATAAAGCAAAGCCCAGGGACCCACGAGCGCATCTGCCCAGCTGCCCTTCTCCCTACCGGAGGCAGCGGCGGAGGCCTTGCTGCTGGCCGTGAGGCGGTAGAAGGGTGGATTGTCACAGTGCTGGACAATGGGGTTCACAGGCTCTGTCTGCTGTAGCTCGAAGAGAAGCTCTTCCATGGTTTGAATAGTGTTATTACGGCACAAGTATATGGCCACCTTTTTAATCTGAGAAGGGAAAATAAGGGATGTTTTCCAGAGCTTAGTCCACAAACATGCGAGGCTGATAACCTGTTCGTTTAGATACGTACGTCATCACCCAGGGGCTACCATCCTCATAGCTACTCTTCATGCTATCCCAGGATGAACCAAGGGCTTGGATGAAAATTCCCTGCTCTTCATGTGTACACCTGATAGGAGTGTGTTGTTAAAGGCCTTACCGTTTCAAATGGCTGAGATTACAAATGACTTTGGGGCACACACAATTTATTCAAACTAAAAACTTGCTATCTGAAGTCTTAGCTTCAGAAAAAAATTATTTATACACATCCTGGGGAAAAAATACTCTGCTAGTTATTTTTGTTTAAAAAGAGGAATCTAGTCCCCTGCTCTTCTCTTTTCCCCTAGAAACCAAAGACTTTTCACTGTTTCATGGTTTTATGTTTTTAAAATAACTCTGGATTAAAGCTCTGAGATATCCTAGGCCTCACAGGCCGTCAGTCCACCCTGAAGCCTGAGGGTGAGATTTATGTGGCTCAAAAGAGCAGGAAGGCATAAAACCGCTCACAAAAACAACCAGCAAAGAAATGCCAGATGAGTTCGGAGTTGTGAAAATGCCGTTGTTCTGGTGATCCCACCACCTTTAAATATCAACAGTGAACATCAGCCATGCAGGGACACATCTCTCTGCCTGCGTCTCTCCTCTACCACCTGAATTTGAAGAGAGAAACCTGGATATTCAGCGTTTCTATTTCTGTTTTAAGAGCATCGAGATGTAAACATGAAGAACTTTCATTAGTAATAATCTCATGCTTCACCGAGGGTCTCTTACATAATGAGTCTAATGTCTACAGAAGGCAGCTTTTGTGCCCATTAGAAACACAGCCACTTTCTACATTGATAGGTTTCTGTGTCCCAAGGCTCAGAGCAGGGAGCTGACAGAGGCATCACTAGCACATGTACCCTTTGTCTAGGGGCAGGAGGGAACTTTTATGTAACATTTGGACGAGCTCACGGGAGACAGAGTGACCAACATAACTAGGTGTCTCTATTTTAGGTGAAGCAAAGAGCACACGGGAGCCCCAGCAGGAACAATGACTCCCGAAGATGGGCGCGCCACTTACATAGGGCAGGAGAACGGTGTCACTGCTGACCCCGCAGAGGCTGATGAGGAACTGCAGAGTGATTCTCAGGTTGTTGCTCCATTTCTCGTTGTTGGCCAGCGCGTTCCACGCATTCTCCATCTCTGGTCCAGGAACTTCATCTCCATACTGGAGCAACGGAAATGAAAGCCGGCCCAGGAGACGCACGTGCAAAATGTAAGGGTACAAAAAGGACTGATTGAAAGCAGTTTTGAGGGTCACAGCCACCTCAAAATCGTAAGAAGGGGGAAACATGGCCATTCATCTGAAAGATGTCATCTTTCAGTAGAGAGCAATTTATAAAGTGCACATCAGCCATGCCCAATACCCATTCATGTGATATTTTTTTTATAAAATGTCAGGCTTTTCATTTTTATTATTATTTTAAAAATAATACGAAGTTTACCCTCATAACCTTTTTTTCTTTTTGTAGACAGAGTCTCACTTTGTGCCCTGGGTAGAGTGCTATGATGTCACAGCTCACAGCAACCTCAAACTCTTGGGCTCAAGCGATCCTCCTGCCTCAGCCTCCCAAGTAGACAGGCACCCACTGTCATGCTCAGCTGGTTTTTCTATTTTTAGTAGATATGGGGTTTCACTTTTGCTTAGGCTGGTCTTGAACTCCTGAGATCAAGTAATCCACCCGCCTCAGCCTCCCAGAGTGCTAGGATTACAGGCATGAGGCACTATGCCCGGCCACCATTGTTATTAAATGTGTACAGTTCAATGGCATTAAGTCTATTCACAAGGTTGTGATTTTATTTTATTTATTTATTTATTTATTTTGAGACAGAGTCTTAAGCTGTCACCCTGGGTAGAGTGCCATGACGTCACAGCTCACAGCAACCTCAAACTCTTAGGCTTAAGAGATCCTCTTGCCTCAGCCTCTCAAGTAGCTGGTACTACAGGCACCTGCCACAAAACCTGGCTATTTTTTGGTTATAGTTGTTATTGTTGTTTGGCAGGCCCAGGCTGGATTTGAACTCGCCAGCTCCGGTGTATGTGGCTGGCGCCACAGCCGCTTGAGCTACAGGCGCTGAGCCAAGGTTGTGATTTTAAATGGAAAAATGCCATTGTCCCCTGGCTTGCAGACCAGTGTTTGGTCAATCCAGGGTTTTCTCTGATGACAGAGCTGTGCTGAACGAGGCACCAAGTTTCCTCTGGGCTTACCTTGGCTGTCATGTACATCAGGTTATTCAGAACCAGTGATGTGGCTTCTGGGGAGCCCCAGCCATTCCCTTTCAGCCCGTGAGAAGCAGTTACTTCTCCTTCCCGGTCCTTCACTTCGTCCTCCGGGCTGCTGGGGCTGGACCCGGGGAGGAGGAGCCTGCTGTCCACCAGCTCGATGTTGTGCAGCCAGGGCAGCAGGTAGGCGAGCATGATCTGGCGCCCATTGGGGTGCGTCGTCGGGAACCGCTGGCTGACTTCTAAAGACAAGTGTCGCGATGAAGAGCAAGTGTTAATGCATTGAAATAAACCAAAATACAAACATCAACTTGCAGATCAAACACTGCCTTTCATTCCCACTGCCTTCCTATTTTCAAAAGGAGAACTTCCCAAAGCCACAGAAAGCATAAATCCAAGGCTTGCCCACAAGCCTCTCACTCTACGTCCGGTGCCCTTTTCAGGACAGAGGAATAGCACCGTGGGCCGGCCCAGATTCAGTGAAAGTGGAAGAAGGTGGAGTCCACCTAAGTTCAAATCCACTGCTAGGGAAGGGATATCTCAGAGCAGCGGGAAGGGCATGCTTCTCAGTGTCCTCATCTGTGTAATGGGGCTGATAGGGTAAAGATTAAAAGACATAATCGCTATGTATGCGTATGCTTAGCGCAGGGCTCACCATCCAGCAGGCTCTTAGAAATGGTGGTTAGAATTATTCTAACGATGATTATCTCTGCCTAACCCAATGCCTTACAAAGTGTATTCCATGAAACATTATTACTATTATTTTTTGAAACAGACTCTGACTCTGTTGCCCAGGCTAGAGTACCTTGCTGTCAGCCTTGCTCACAGCAATCTCAAACCCCTGGGCTCAAGTGATTCTCCTGCCTCAGCCTCCTGAGTAGCTGAGACTCCAGGTGCCTGCCACATGCCTGATTAATTTTTCTATTTATAGTAGAGATGGGGTCTCACTCTTCTTCAGGTCCGTTTCAAACTCAACTTAAGCAATCCTCTCACCTCAGCCTCCCAGAATGCTCGGATTACAGGTGTGAGCCACTACACCTGGCCAACATTTGTTGGTTTTGTTGTTGTTTAGGTAGAGGCGGGGGTCTTGCTTTTTCTTCAGGCTGGTGTTGAACTCATGAGCTCAAGCAGTCCACCTGCCTCTGCCTCCCTGACCAACATTTATTTTTAAAATGTGAGATGTAGACCTCCAAGAGGAATAAGCCCAGTTTATGGGGTCTATTTAAAAATTACTGAGCATAAAGAAAGTGCCTGCCAAGTGCTGCGCTTCCCTCTGTGAGATCTGTGAGTCACGGATCTGCGTATCTATGAGGACACAGCTCTGCGTCCAGCCCAGTCATTTCGCTAGTACGTTCTCAGACAGCATTGCTGCAGTGCCACTGCCAGCAGCATTTAATTTTACTATCTGAATAAGCTTTCCACAGATATAGAAGCACAGCTTTACGTATATGCAGTAGGCAGTGAAATAATCTCCTATTTCTCACATCTAGAGAAGAAAGAACTTTATCCTCAGGGAAATTAGAAAGCTTAGTTCATGCAGGTGCCACCACGACCTCACTTGGGGAGCTCCTGGCTGCTAAATGACAGAATCACACTGATGCCGGAATTATACCAACATGAGCTACTAAATTCCTGAAACAGCAACTTGCATTGATTTGGCCACAGGTATTTGGAGAAAACTTTGCTTGAGCTCAGGAGTTTGAGACCAGCCTGAGCCAAGAGTGAGATCTTGTTTCTACTAAAAATAGAAAAACTAGCTGAGAATCACAATGGGTGGCTGTAGTCTCAGCTACTTGGAAAGTTGAAGTAGGAGGATCGCTTTAGCCCAGGAGTTTGGAGGTTGCTATGAGCTACCATGGTGCCAGAGTGAGACTCTGTCAAAAACAAAAACACTACAGAGTTTTTTGTAGCAATGACCACCCACTAACTACTACATAATTGGCTTATCTATTATGTTAATTGCATTGGTCAGTTGGATATGATGTCTGAGAGGGTGGGGATGTCTGTCTGGGGTATTCCAAGCATCTAGGTTGCCATTAGACAGTAAATGTGTCTTTGAAAGAGAAAGAGAAAAAAAAAAAAAAAAAAAGCCACAGACACAAAAACAACCCCATATTCATTCTCCAGAAACCATTTAAATAAAATGTGAGCAATGTCAGTGGGACGCTTGATACCTTTTCTGGCTCCTATGGGAGGGACCTGAATAACTTGTCTGGCAACTTACAAGTAATCAGGTCACTGGAAATCACAGGCAATAAAAAATCTCACCACAAAATTTGTAATAGTAAAGGCAGTAAAAACAAGAGTTATATTATAACCTCCTAATTTTTCCAGGTTACTTTTTATAAAGTTATTCTTCATGAATCAAAATAGCCATTCTTGAAGAAAATGTAGGCTCAGGCAGCTTGCAATTCCTGAGCTGAGCATCTGATGTTCAGCTCACTGTTTTGTTTACCTCCTCTCTCCCAAATTAGGAGCCTCCCCCACTGGACTAGCTTGTCCCTCTCAGTTGATAAACATGCTCCAATCTCACTCATCCTTAAATACTCCTCCTCTGACTCTGAAGTCCACTGGAGCTCCAGCTTCCCTTTATTCTTTCTATCTCAGCCAGGCCACCACAATCTGGTTTCTACAGCTACCTCCCCAGGGAACTATCTACCATTGCCAACCCATCGTGAATGCCAGAGGGTCATTTTTAGGTGGCATCTTCCAGGACCTCTCTACTGCACTGGAGGCTGCGGAAGGTGCACTCTCGCCTGCTACATCCTGTTTTTCCTGAGGTTTCCATGAAATGGTATCCTGGGTGTTCTCTGCCCACTTCCTTCTGTGTCCCCTTGTTCTTCTGCAGCCCAGGATGCAAAAGTTGGCTATGCACATCATTTCTTTGGCTGTGTGCTCTCTCCATTCCTGCTCTCATCTCTGCCTGTGGCTCTGCCACCTCCTGTCCTTCTGTGAGTCTCAGGCTAGTCCAGGCCTGTCTGTACAGAGGCCAGCAAAGACCTACCCTCAATATCCCAGGCTGAGCGGCTGATCTCTGCCTCACCTGAAACCTTCCTCCCTGTATTGAGCATGTGTTCCTGTACGGGTGCAGGGTTATCACCACGGACCTCCCAGTACCACACCAGGCACTCTCTGTACGCGTTTCTGGCAGCCTTTGACTTCAGTCTCTCTCCTCCACTCTTACTAGGTCATCTTCATTCAGGCCCCGAGGATTTATCATTTACTCCTTGGACTTCTGACATTGTTTCTTTTCTTTCTTTCTTTTTCTTTCCTTTCTTTCCTTCCCTTCCTTCCTTCCTTCCCTTTCTTTCTTTCTTTTTTTTTTATTAAATCATAGCTGTGTACACTAATGTGATCATGGGATACCATACACTGGTTTTATAGACCGTTTGACATATCTGATACTGTTTCTTATCTTGTCTCCTCTTTCTAGGCTGGACGTTTTCTAATCCACCCTCCACATTGCAGCCAGTCTTTCTAAAATGCATTCTGATCTTGTCACTCTCTTTTCTTGTTTGAACCTCATCAAAGGCTTTCAGAATCCCATCCGCTTGGTTAGATGCCCTCCCTGATCACGAAGCTCTGAAGCGGGGTTCAATGAGCACATGTGGAAGGTCACTGGCCTCCAAACTCTTCAGAGTGCAACTCAAGGCCTGCCAAGGTGCGACTTCTGTCCCTCTCTCTGTCCATGGTCATTTTTAGCTTTCTACCCTCTCTGCATTGGCCTCTAGGTGATCCTCTGAATGTGTCATGCTCTTTTATCCTTCTAAGGCAATGCATATGGTATTTTCTTGTTGGTCATTTCCACCAACTACTTGTCTGTTCTGCATATTTTTACTTTTCTTTCAAACTGCAGTTCAGATATCAACTTCTCTGGGAAATCTTTCCTAATACTCCTGGCCCAATAGTTGATGACTCCCTCAGTATCTATTTCATACATTAAGCATATGTTTTAAAAATTGTACTTGCTGCTCTGTATCAAAATCACATGATTGGTCATCTTTCTCTGCTACTGGACTGTGAACTTCTGATGGGAGAGACTGTTTTACCACCTCCTGTATTCCTAGAACCCAAGCACAGTGCTTAGCACAAAGGCAGCACTCAAATCTTGGTTGAAGTGAATAAAAATAAATTTTTGTTTTTTGAGAAGAGAAGTGGTTTACTAGAATGGGTTTTCTTGGATGTCTCCACTGTTTAAGGTACTACACGAAGAGGTGACTAACTCTGCCTCAGGTGGGTGGGAAGTTCTGCACAGTAGAGGTGGAGTTTAAGTTAGATCTTAAGAATGGGTGAAGCTGGGGGAGGGAGCTGTCAGGGCCATTCCCAGCAAAGGGAACAGTAGGTACAGAAGCAAGGAGGAAATGAAATTAGAGTAGAGAATTCTTGGATGAAAAGGTAGAAAGCAAGTCTGGAAAAGGAGAATTGTTTTCCTTAGTTGAAGAGTTCCAGTTTTTTTCAGCACTGGCTTCAGAGGAAGACAGATCTAGACTTTTAATTCTGGCTTGGCTGGTCTTGAGCAAATAGTTTAACATCTCTAAGCCTTAGTTTCTCATCTATAAAATAAGGATGCTAGGGGTGGTGGTGATAATTCCACGTCAGGACTGGGCCAATTGCTTGGTATTCTTTGCCCAAGATAATCCTGAAACACCCTATGAGATAGTTTTTATTATTGCAGATGAAGAAATGGAGACTTGCCTGAGGTTAAACAGCTAAGAGAACGGCAGGGCCAGGGTCTGAACCCAGGCTGCTTGACTCCAGAGCATTTGTTGTAACCATTATACTACAACAGGGTTGTAGAGATTACATAATAAATCCAATACACGTGAAGTGCCAACACAGAGCCTGGCACCAATAAATGGAAGTCATTACTGTCAACAATTGTTTTAAGGATAATGGGTAGAGAAATTTTGATTTGAGAAGTATTGTACCTCACTGGATTTGCATAGTGAGTGCAAGTCGGATTGTGGTCAGGGAGGCAAAGGCGGGTCTGAGGAGAATCTGGACAAAGCAGTGTTGAAGATGAGAGCTCTGTGCTCCCTCCATTTCTGACCTCACCTGTGTCTGGGGCTCTAACCCTTTCTCATCTTTAAAAAATAAGTAAAAAGCTGGGCACAGTGGCTAACGCCTATAATCCTAGCACTCTGGGAGGCTGAGGTGGGCGGATTGCTTAAGCTCAGGAGTTCAAGATCTGACTGAGCAGCTGTGAGACCCTGTCTGTACTAAAAATAGAAAAACTAGCCAGGCATCCTGACAAGTGCCTTAGTCCCAGCTACTTGGGAGGCTGAGGCAAGAGGATCACTTGAGCTCAGGAGTTTGAAAGGCTGAAGCAAGAGGATCACGTGAGCTCAGGAGTTCGAGGTTCCTGTGAGTTAAGATGCCATGGCACTTTAGCTTGGGGCAGCAGCGTGAGACTCTGTCTCAAAAATTATTAAATAAATAAAACAAATTTCTTTTTATTCACTTCAAAAAGAGGACGAGTTCAAGAGACCAAAGTGCTACTACATGAGCTCAGGCAAGAAGTTAACTGACAAACGCAAGTATTTTAAAGTGGATTTTCACAAAAGATATTCATGAAGATTGATCATAAAGTGTGCCAAAAATCAAACTGTCAACAACTTTTCTATGTAGCAACATAGAATGCACAAAATACCACCACTACCAACAAACAACTCACAAAAGTTGTACACGTATGAGGGTGGCCAATTAAATTTGCAAACCCATATATATTTATATGGGTTCTACGAAGAACTTCTACGTAGTTCTCATCGTAGGAAAACGTGCTACTCAATACTGAGTATTACCATGGTCACTTTTGAGGTACTCCCCTTGGGAAGCTATGCACCAAAGCCTGCACCTAGTCCACCCTTCAAAGCAATTTTGGAACTTTATTTCTGGAATAGCCATCAGAGCTACAGTCACCAGATGGCCAGGGAAGTACTTTGAAGGTGACTATTATGATATTCAGCAAATGAGGCATATATCACTTTTTCCTAGAATGAGTTTGTGAACTTAATTGTCCGACCTCATTTGAATTATGTTATACTTCCCATATTTAGTTTCTTTGGGAAATTAATATCTTAGGGAAATTTACATATATAATATACGGAGAAGTATTAGTCTAAGTATCTTCTGCATCTGTCGTATCTATATACACGACACTATTTTACAGAAAAAATTTTTACATATTAAAGATATTTTATTATTGACCTTCATATGTAACTGGATTTAGCCCACAGCAATGCTGATCTAGAAATTCAGCATCACTAATTCTGACTCCAAAATCAAACTACAATTTGAAAAGAAAAGTTACTCATCACAGGAGAAATAACCACCTATGCCATTATTGACTACTGTGCGGTACCTGAGAAGAGAGGGAGAGTGAGCTCAGGGTACATCCTGGCCAGCTCACAGGACAGGAGGGCGAGTGACACACTGTAGAGGGGGGGCAGTGGCCCATGGGTCCCGTACAGAATACTGCCAGGTCTCTGTTCAGCAACTTTCTTTGAGTATACAAAAAGCTTTGCTTCAAGTATCTGTAAAGAGGTAGAAAAGTAAGGAATGGTATGTAGAACACGAGCTGGACATGTCAGGAGCATTTGTATTTAATAAAGATTAGAAGTAACCCAGCTACGGAATGCCTATTTTATTGTAATAGTATAGTACTAAAGGTAAAACATCAACTACTAGGTTTACAGATGAGTATATAATGGTTTTCTCACTCTTTATATCCACCAATGATATATAGAAATAAATGAAACCCTTTGATAAACAGCAATTTAGTGATCAACTGCCATTACTGTTTTCTGCACTCAAGGGTGAATGATGTTTTCTATGCCAGGAAATGATACGTGCCTGCATGAGCTGCATGGAGATTTCATAAATCTCTCTGTTGGTGTCAGAAGCCTTGAACAGAACAAGGTTTAACAATGTCACTATGTCAAAGGGATAGTTCCTAAAAAAAAAAAAAAATACAAATAAATCAACAGCAGGGTTTATAAGACAGCATGGCTGGTAATCCTGATAGATCATCACCTCTCACAATTCTAGATGCCACCCTGACCTCACTTGCAGACATTCCCACCCCCAGTCAGCCATTTGCCATTTTGTTTTTTTTTTTGGCCTTCTCCTTTTGCCATGTATCAGTAGAAGGTTAGCGTTGGGCAAATTGACATTATTATTTTTTAAAATTAAATGTTATAACCCCAGGATAAAGAAAACAAAAATCTATCTGATGCAAATAGATTTTAGTGAAAGCCAAATTACAAGTGAAAAGGACATAAGACAGTGTGCTAAACTTCTCAAAAGCTCGCTGAATTAACACTGTCATTTGATCCCCTAACTTTATTAAGTACCTGTTTTCAGGAAGAACATAAAGTACTGATGATACAAAGTTTGTGAGTCTGGTCTCTATCCTCAAGGAAGGCTTACAGTTTAGTTACAGAGACAACTGTATACAGTCTCCTCCTGATGAGTATTGTGGTAGGAATGTCCACAGAACCCACAAGAATCCTCATGAGGGATGTCAGATATGGGGTTAGGGAATGCTTTTCGGAGGAGGAAACAAGTAAAATGTTTCAAAGCACCAGGAGACATTGGCCAGGCCATAGAAAAGGTAGTGTGGGATATCCTAGGCAGAAAGAACAGCATTTTGAAAGATTATAAGAATGAAATAGCAAGACACCTTCTGTAAAAGGAATTTCCATGTAGTAGACTGAGTAAAAGAAATAAGTAGAGGAAAAGAAGGAGATGGGGCTAGGGTGGTGGGTAGGTTTGGAAGATGACCAGTCTGTGGTGTGGACTTCACCTTAAAAGTTCCAGAGAAGGACGACAGGATTTGCAGCAGGGGTGGGAGGCAGTGACAGTTGTTTCTCAAGAATCACTGGCCCCCCAACCTTGAATTTCTCAATAATTATAAGAAATAAGTTCCTTTTCTTTATAAATCACCCAACTCCAGGTAGTCTGCTACAAGGCGCAAGAAAAGGACTAAGATAATCACTCATCTAGAAAGGTACGTTCTACTACGAAGATACCCCATTTTACCAGAACTATGGTGAGCAAAGATAATGAAAATTGGTTAAATATACAAAAAAGTTGTCCATGTTTTACTTTTAATATTACTCAAATATTATTTAATGATGCTAGTGATACATGAATACCTTTTTCTTCTAAAATGATTCAAGCAACACACTTATTATTCAGTAGTTGTTGGAGGGAAAAGCTATGAAATAATACCCTCCATCTAACTCTGAAGATGGTTCACTTGCAAGGCTGGCAAGTTATTGCTGATTGTAGATGGGTGTGGAGAAGAAAATGTAGAAATATTCCATCTCCTTTCTCTCTTGCAAATGATATATTCCTACCCTGGCAGCAATCACTGTCAATATTTTGATATTTCGACTCTTTTCTAAGCATCTACACAAATATGTGTACCTAAATACCCCTCCCCCAATGCACGGGATTTTAAACATAAATGTAATTATACTACCTGCATGTATTATTTGCTGATTTTCTTTAACACTGAACTATGAAGTTCACTTCTTCATAGCTGCTGAGTATTTCACAGTATGGATTATAAATAACTGTTCTTACAGTGTATGCTGTGGTGCGCCACCTAGATTCTTCTTTCAGGATGAGGCACTTTATCCTCCATCTACAGTTGTTGGCAGCTTATATCTCTCAGTAAACTCCTGCCCTGGTAATTACCTTCAGTTAGAGAGTTCTGCTTAGGCCAAGGTCATGCCTGCTCTGCAGTAGCCCCTGTGGGACTGACCAAGGTTTCCTTTTCTCTGCCCAGTCCTACTTCCTTCATTTCTGCATAGATGATGATCCCAAGGGCACATTTTACTAGATTACCTGCACTCAAATCTCCACCTCAGAGTCTGTTTCCTGGGGTATGCAACGTTTAACATACATTGATAGACATTTAGCTTATTTTCAATTTTTCGCTATTATAGTGCCACAAACATCACATGTACAAGTATTTCTTCAGAAAAGACTCTTAGAGAGGTCATGTTGGGTCCAAGGGCACATTTAAAATTTTAGTAGATACTACTATATTGCCTTCCAAAACAGTTTGACTCCTTTGCACTCCAAAAATGATTACTTCTCTTGAACTTGTTTTAGGTGAATCCAGCATAAGTTTAGTATATCTGATGGGAAGTTCAGGAACTCCTCCCAGATGGTGGTGGTGATGATGGTGACAGTACGAATGATGATGAATGATAGATGACAAGTGATATAATGTGCTTACTTTGTGCCAGTTACCTGATTTGTCATCTAATCTTCACAACAAGCTCTAGAGAAGAAGGTAAGTATTTGCTTGAGGTCATGTAGAAGTGGTAGAGTCCAGAATATGGCTGAATCCAAGGAATTCAAGATTTTTGTTTTAAATAATTCAAGCATTTTCCTAAAGTACTCTCAGCCTCCCAGACAGCCTCTGGACAGTACATGTCATAGCCAGTGCCATCTTGAATTTCTATAAATTACAATGTCCAAAAACAGACCTTTCTGACTTGAGAAAGCAGAAAAGAAGCTCCCTTCTGTGCTCCATAGTAGCAGAGAAGCCTTACTTACATTTTCTGTCTTCTGACACAGGGATTTAACATATATATATATAAGAACACTGAAAAACATTGGGGATTTGAAGGCAGGAAAGAGGTAAACAAAGCCTCCCTCTTACACAGGCAGGGCCATGCACTTGACCATTCAACTTGTTGCTTAAGACTGAGCTATGAAATTCATGGGGAGCAATGCTGAAAGAAATAATAGATACAGAAAAGAAAAGCAACCCAGAGGAGGAAAAAATGAGAAATTTCAAAAACAGCAAAAGAGCACAAATAAAATATCTGTACTCAGATGTCTAAAATAGGCTTATAAATGGAATCTTATACCTTTCAGTATTTAATTATTCAACATAGGTAGAGGAACAGTAAAGTAAAGACAGTTGTGATTATACGGAATAGAAATCAAATGATAAAATAAACGTGGAAGGTAGATATGACTCAAAAAGTAAATAAGAAATATAATTAGAAGAGAGGAGATTTTGAAGAATTTGGGAAATTTCCACCAGCTCTGGGTTATTTAGAACTAAATGACAAAGCTCAGGATAGCTTTGAGGTATTCTGAAAAGGAACAGATCTTACTAGTCAATAGAGGGGATTATTTCACAGCTTTTCCCCTCCAACAACTAGTGAATAATTAAGTGCTTTTAGGGTGCTTCCTATGTGCTAGAATTTATACCAATTGGTTTTATTTAATCCTTGCCTAACCCTATCATCACTTTCATCCTACAAATGAGTAAGCATTTGTAGTAATTTGCTCATGAGCACATGGCTTGATTAGATGGAGACTATCTGTGAACTCACGGAAGAACCCAGGACAGTATATTTCCAGAGCCCAAATTCCCAAACTCTGTTCTCTGGAAATATTCCAGGGGGCTGACACAACCAAACAAAGCTAGTTATCACCAGTTAGGGAGTATGATTGAAATTTGTGAATTATAAGCTTCACGTGTCTTCCTTGTTAATAGATGGATAGTATTCCCTTAGAAATGGATATTTACTTTTAAAAATTCCAATCTGCTAGGATTTAAATTAGGAAAGACTTATACAAGGTTAAGGCAAAACAAGGATATGGCAACAAAACTCATGACCAAAAGTAAACTCAACAAAACTCTAATGCTTTAAAACAACTATTAAACATATTTCAACAGCATGTTGGAAGGTCAAAGTAAAAAATAATGCAATTTTTAATTATTTAATTAAATGTGAAGAGAATTCTGATGAATTAAGCTAGTGATTGGAAATGGCCTATATTTTTTTAATATACTTTTTACCTTGATTTATAAAGGTAAATGGAAAATCATTTAGTCTCTTTCTCAATTTCCTTATTTATTCCATATTAATCTCATTAGGAGTTGAAGGGAAAATGAAAAAGAACACGCACAGAAGCCCAATAATTATTTGAACTAAAGCTCACTGACTAGTAAGCAATTTATTTTTGTGCTAAATTATAGCAGTGAACTGAATTTAATAGCTTTTAATCAAGCATATTAGCATATTTTATGAAAAATTCCACAAAATTAATATTGTTAATTGTACCATCACTTTATACTTTTATATTCGTTGCTGACTTTTATACTGTGTCTGACTTTCTCTCTCCCAATATCATTGGAATCAGAGTATAGCATAGCGATATAGTTTTGACTAGAGACCAGTGAGTTCATGGTACACATGTGTGTGTTCACACACATGCACATGTACACACACACAGAGTCCTTTACTTCTGTAAAAGAAACTAAAACAAAGAATGTAGAGAGCCAATTTTTTCCTGTTGTCACTTAAGGTATATTGATGTATTTCCCATGCAAAAATGGCTAATTTCTTCTTTTAAAACTAAAGGTAGAAAATTTAAATCGGTAAAAGCATTAAAAAAAATCGATCTTTTAGGTGTTCTAGTATAAGTTATAAGTAGTTCCATAATAAATGAATCTGCTTATAAACTGTCATATTCCTCTAAAAATAAATCCAGCACAAATCACTCCTATTTGAAAAGGAGGTAATTATTTATTTTACAAGAAGGATTCTTTGCTTTAGAAAATGACTAGTGGAAGTTATCCAAGAGGTAACTTGTTTGAGAAATTTAAAAGATGATTTAGTCTGCATATGACTCTTCAGAAACACATTTCTTAAGCTAAGGTATTTACTTACGTGTTAGACACAAACTCACTGAAATCAAATGAAGCAAAAGCTAAAAACAACAGAATTGCTTTTGGAAAAGAAATGCTGTGAACATAATCACAGAGCTGAAGCATATCTGGAGGCCTGCTGGACTACGTAGGCTAGGAATTTATGGGGAAAGAGCAAATTTAAGCCAGAACCGAAACTTTAAATTCTGAACATGCTCTGTGGTGACAAATGGCAGAAGTGCTGACCACTCTCTGGACAGTTCCATGCCAGCCATGATCTTCCCTGGCATCATGCCCTTCCTTAGGAGTAGCTGAGTGTCAGCAATGTAAAAAGGCAGTATTTGTCTAAGAAACCAAAATAGTTTAGGAAGACACCCTAACGTATCTACTCGGAAGATAAAAGGTTTTATGACCCAGTATTTTTGTGACAGTATTGAAATGGAGACTATATTGCTAAATTCATAAAGCATTGACTTGTATTCCCTAAGGAAAACTACCTAGGTTTATTTGGAGAGATACTGTATGGTACTTTATGAAATGGCCGTGCAATGAAATATATTTGACTAGGATAATTCACTGAGAGAAGGGCAGCAAAGATGTAAAACTTTTATTACTGTTACTTTTTTCAATAAGGTTCAAGTCATAGATTCTAAATACATTTTTTTTTAAATCATAGGGTTGTGTGAACAAAACTTAATGTTTAGAATCTTCAAATATCTGAAAATTTAAAAAAACACTGGAGAATGATTTTTGCAACCATGTTCTTTTCTGTAACATCCTGTAGGTATGTTTTTTAGTAATGCTTACATCAAATAAAACTCACTGGAAAATCAAGACGGTTTAGGATGCTGTTATATTTATCTGCTATAACTTTTACGGAGATAAAAGTTTGTAATAAAAAGTCTAGTACTAAGATTACGGAAAATGAAAGCTTTAGGCATGAAATGTTACCTATTAATCTTTAGAAAAGAAAGATAAAAGTTTTACAAAGAAACTTGTCTTTGTAAACAGGATACTTAGATGTCTTCTAAAATACTGTTCTTATTTAGACCCTTAATAAGTTGGAATTTAAAACTAACTCACTTTAACTCCCTTAATTTAGTACAACATTTAATTAAAAAGTAAAGTTGACAGTCAATGTGAATCTTTTTTTTAAAGAAAACTTGAGCTGCATTGTCACATCTCATTCCTGACACCACCTGTCAGGGCCCAGGACCGTCCAGGTCTTGGGCCCAGCTAAACTAGGTTCCGGACGCGGACCGCTAAGTTACCTTGCTCAGGTCTCTTAGGTGCCTGAGGGCTATCTACTTTAGCTGGACAGAGGGAGAGTGTCTTAGAGAGAGTAAAGCAGTCTTCTTAGAAAGACAGATCTTAGTCTTTAGCAGAGATTGGTAATCTTCAGCAGAGAGACGCCGTGCTGGCGTTCTGCAGGCAGGAGAGGAGACAGAGTCAGAGGAAGCAGTCCATGATAGAATGTGCACGCTCCCAACTGCCTTCTCCTCCAGCCTAATATAAGGCTGATCTCGTGCCTCTTGACACCACAGGTGCAGAGACTGCCAATTCAACACTGCTCTCATCTCGCGAGCTCTCATGCTTGTTAGGAGAGCTAAATCCCTCTCCAGGCCCTTTCCACCAAGGTGTTCCATTATTGAGCTATACAGGTATTTCTTATAACTCTCTCTCCTCCTAGCCTTAGGCTATATGGGCTGCTACACTGCATTCTCTCCATTTTCCAATATACAACCTCTTTGGGGGATAGGTTATGCAATTGAAGGAATCTTCATTAGCCCTTTCATCTTAGCTGTGAAATTATTTCATTCAATAAATCATAACACTAAATAGCATCACTGAATGACTAATTTATGTAACAAGAGCAGTGGTTTTAAAAGCGTCATCTATAGAATCTGGGATATCACATTTTCTTCTGATTTTTTCCTTTCTAAAATTCTGAACATTAAAAAATTTTAGGCCACTTCCTGGGTTTGGTTTGATCTGAAGATGGGTGAAGAGCTTACAGTTCATCCTTGTCACAAACATTTCTAGACATTCCTTTAGTTCATTTAACGTATCTTCTTTGTCATTTTCAAATCCTGCTGTAACATAGCACTGTGAAGTTCCAGGGAATTAAAAAGAAGGGTGCTATAACAACAAATCATTTTCTTGACAAAATGAGAAAAATCAATAGAACTGTAAACTTCTAGACAGCCGTTTATCTGCTGAGGACTTCTGAGCCATTTTATATTCCCAAGTAATTTACGTGGTCAGATAATTCCAACACAATCGGCTCTCAAACATTGCTATTACAACTGCCACTGACCACTGCTTGCAGAAATTCATACCTGCTTCCACACACAGTTGCTATGGCTTTGAAGCATCCAGATGCAAGCTGGTAGGAACCCGTGTAGCATCGGTCAATTGCCCAGTTGAAAAGATTTATTTGATCAGGATTAAGTTCCAGTAGTAAGACAACAACTTCACAGCCAAGCTGATGAACCTGAACACAAAGAGCAAATCAGTATTATTCATATTTAATGAAAGAATCTACTTGAGAAAGACACAAGATCAAGCCTAGCCAACACGAATTGAGTAAAAGAAATTTTTGATTAATTTTTATGTCATTATTCTTTAAGAGGGTATAATGTTCAACTGAAAACCGAAGTGTACACACTAAATTTGACTCTATATAGATGTTATATAGGGTCCATTCATTCTCAATTTTTAACTCAGAAAACATGATGAAGACTTCATTCAGTATGTTTTCCTTTTGTGTTTAAAATCTTTCTGAAAAGTATGTGTATTTGGTTAAAAAACCTAATATAACCAAGAATATCCTCTATGTAAACAATGTCTTTCAAGGAAAAAATCAGAGGGAGTATGATTGTGAGGCTTAATTACTAAATATACGATGTGAAGCTTAGCTGCTGAGCTTTCAAAAAGTAATACAGCTTTAATATACTCTTCTTCACCAGAGACTTTTATATGAAAAATAATCATACTAGACAGAATTAATAAGACACTTAATCGGTAATTCCTGAAGCTACTGTCAAATACTGACAGTGAGTATGCACGTTTTTCCAGGAGAAGCCAGAATTTTCTATTCTTAGTTTTGCCAGAAGTTTTTTTCATAAATAAATGTAGAATTTCATCAAATTCTTTTTTTGCATCTGAGATGATCATATATTTCTTTTTAAGATTTTAGTAATATAACTAATATACTAATGAACTGACAGATACTTGAATATTAAACCAACCTTGAAGTCCTTGAATAAACTCAATTTCATAATGAATCATCTTTTTTACATATCACTGAATTCAGTTTTCTAGTATTTTGTTTAAAGTTTTTGCATCTATACTAATGAATGACATATTACCTTTTAATTTTCATTCTTTCTACATCATTTTCTAGTTTAATTATCAAGGTTATGTTGTTGGTCTCATAAATGTATTGGGGTGTATTTCCTCTTCATCTGTTTTCTTTTTAAGCATTTGTATTAAATCCATGCAATTTGTTCCTTAAAGTTTGGTAGACTTTATCAGTAAAGCAATCTAGTCCTAAAGTTTTGTTTCTTTAAGACTTTCAAGTTACTGATTCAATTTGTTTATTGCTTATTTGGCTATCCTACTCTTCTTTTTCTTCTTCTGTTGTGTTTTTCTAGGAATTTGTCTATTTTTTTAATTAATTTATTTTTTGTATTAAATCATAGCTGTGTACATTAGTGCAATCAAGGGGTACAATGTGCTGGTTTCATATACAATCTGAAATATTTTCATCAAACTGTTTAATATAGCCTTCATGGCATTTTCTTAGTTACTGTATGAAGACATTTGTATTCTGCATTTAGTAAGTTTTGCCTGTACCCATTCTAAGATGCACCGTAGGTGTGGCCCCAGCAGTTACCCTCCCTCCATTCCAACCTCCCCCCTCCCCTCCCCTCCCTTGGCCCTTTCCCAATATTCTTGTGCTATAGTTAGGTTAGGTTATAGCCTTCATATGAAAGCTATAAATTAGCTTCATAGTAGAGTTGAGTACATTGGATACTTTTCCTTCCATTCTTGATATACTTTGCTAAGAAGAATATATTCCAGCTCCATCCAAGTAAACATGAAAGAGGTAAAGTCTCCATCTTTCTTTAAGGCTGCATAATATTCCATGGTATACATGTACCACAATTTATTAATCCATTTGTGGGTCGAGGGGCACTTGGGCTTCTTTCATGACTTAGCAATTATAAATTGGGCTGCAATAAACATTCTGGTACAGATGTCTTTGTTATGTTGTGATTTTTGTTCTTCTGGGTATATACCTAGTAAAAGAATTATAGGATTGAATGGCAGGTCTATTTTTAGATCTCTAAGTATTCTCCAAACATCCTTCCAAAAGGAACGTATTAGTGTACATTCCCACCAGCAGTGTAGAAGTGTTCCCTTTTCTGCACATCCACACCAACATCTCTGGTTTTGGGATTTTGTTATGTGGGCTAATTTTACTGGAGTTAGGTGATATCTCAAAGTAGTTTTGATTTGCATTTCTCTGATGATTAAGGATGATGAGCATTTTTTCATGTGTCTGTAGGCCGTGCGCCTGTCTTCTTTAGAGAAGTTTCTCTTCAAGTCCTTTGTCCAGCCTGAGATGGGATCACTTGTTCTTTTCTTGCTAATACGTTTGAGTTTCTGTGGATTCTGGTTATTAAACCTTTGTCGGAGGTATAACCTGCAAATATTTTCTACCATTATCAGGGCTGTCTGTTTGCTGTACTTACTACGTTCTTGGCTGTGCAGAAGCTTTTTAGTTTGAGCAGGTCCCAGTAGTGTATATTTGATGCTGCTTCAATTGCCTGGGAGTCTTCCTCATAAAATATTCACCCAGGCTGATACCTTCAAGAGTTTTCCCTGTACTTTCTTCTAGTCTTTTTACAGTTTCATGTCTTAAGTTTAAATCTTTAATCCAGTGAGAGTCTATCTTAGTTAATGGTGAGATGTGTGGGTTCAGTTTCAGTCTTCTACAGGTCGACAGCCAGTTCACCCAGCACAAGTTGTTAAATAGGGAATCTTTTCCCCACTGAATGTTTTTAATTGGCTTGTCAAAGATCAAATAATGGTAAGTAGCTGGATTCATCTCTTGGTTCTCTATTCTGTTCCGGACATCTATCACTCTGTTTTTGTGCCAGTACCATGCTGTTTTGATCACTATCGATTTATAATATAGTCTGAGGTCTGGTAGGGTGATTCCTCCTGCTTTGTTTTTGTTTCTAAGTAATGTCTTGGCTATTCAAGTTTTTTTCTGATTCCATATAAAACAAAGCATTATTTTTTCAAGATCTTTAAAATATGACAGTGGAGCTTTAATAGGAATTGCATTAAAATTATATATTGCTTTGGGTAGACATGAACATGGTATGTTTTTCCATTTGTTAACATCCTCAGCTATTTCTTTTCTTAAAGTTTCATAGTTCTCTTTATAGAGATCTTTCACATCCTTTGTTAGGTATACTCCCAAATATTTCATCTTCTTTGGCACTACTGTGAAAGGAATAGAGTCCTTGAGTGTTTTTTTTTTTTTTTTTTTGGCTTGGCTATTGTTGGTATATATAAAGGCTACAGATTTATGAGTGTTGATTTTGTAGCCTGAGACATTGCTATATTCCTTGATCACTTCTAAAAGTTTTGTACTAGAATCCCTGGTGTTTTCCAGATATACAATCATATCGTCTGCAAAGAGTGAAAGTTTGATCTCTTCTGACCCTATGTGGATACCCTTGATCGCCTTTTCTTCCCTAATTGCAATGGCTAAAACTTCCATTACAATGTTAAAGAGCAATGGAGACAATGGGCAACCTTGCCTGGTTCCTGATCTAAGTGGAAATGATTTCAATTTAACTCCATTCAATACGATCTTGGCTGTGGGTTTTCTGTACATGGCCTCTATTAGTTTAAGAAATGTCCCTTTTATACCAATTTTCTTAAGTGTTCTTATCATGAAGGGATGCTGGATATTATCAAAAGCTTTTTCTGCATCAATTGAGAGAATCATATGGTCTTTATTTTGTAATTTGTTTATGTGCTGAATTACATTTATAGATTTACGTATATTGAACCAGCCTTGAGAACCTGGGATAAATCCCACTTGGTCATGGTGTATAATTTGTTTGATGTGTTGTTGGATTCTGTTTGTTAGGATCTTATTGAATATTTTTGCATCAATATTCATTAGTGATATTGGTCTATAATTTTCTTTTTTTGTTGGGTCTTTCTCTGGTATAGGGATCAAGGTGATGTTTGCTTCACAGAATGTGTTGGATAATATTCCTTCTTTTTCTATATTTTGGAAGAGGTTTAATAATATAGGTACTAGTTTTTCTTTAAGTTTGGTAGAATTCTGATGTGAAGCCATCTAGTCCCAGGCTTTTCTTTTTAGGGAGATTTTGTATAGTTAATGCTATTTCAGAACTTGATATAGACCTGTTCAATGTTTCCACTTCATTCTGGTTAAGTCTTGGTAGGTGGCGTGCTTCCAAGTATTGATCAATTTCCTTCAGATTTTTGTATTTCTGAGAGTAAAGTTTCTTGTAATATTCGTTAAGGATTTTTTGAATTTCTGAGGGGTCTGTTGTTATTTCGTCTTTACCATTCATCTGATTGATGAAATTAGAGATTTTACTCTTTTTCTCCTGGTTAGGTTAGCCAAAGGTTTATCTATTTTATTGACCTTTTCAAAAAACCAACTTTTGGATTTATTGATCTGTTGTATAATTCCTTTGTTTTCACTTTCATTTAATTCTGCTAATTTTGGTTATTTCTTTTCTTCTGCTGGGTTTGGGTTTGGAATGTTCTTCCTTCTCCAGTTGCTTGAGATGTCCCGTTAAGTTGTTAACTTCCTCTTTTTCCATTTTCCTGAGGAAGGCTTGCAGTGCTATATATTTCCCTCTTGGGACTGCCTTTGCAGTATCCCAGAGGTTCTGATAATTCATGTTTTCATTGTCGTTTTGTTCCAGAAAGTTGGTAATTTCCTTCTTAATCTCGTCTATGACCCATCTATCCTTCAGCACAAGGTTATTTAGCTTCCATGTTTTTGTATGAGTATACAGATTCCTGTTGTTATTGAGTTCAACTTTTACAAATTTTTTTTTTTGTTGTTGTTGTTTTTTTTTTTTTGTAGAGACAGAGTCTCACTGTACCGCCCTCGGGTAGAGTGCCGTGGCGTCACACGGCTCACAGCAACCTCTAACTCTTGGGCTTACGCGATTCTCTTGCCTCAGCCTCCTGAGCAGCTGGGACTACAGGCGCCTGCCACAACGCCCGGCTATTTTTTTGTTGCAGTTTGGCCGGGGCTGGGTTTGAACCTGCCACCCTTGACATATGGGGCCGGCGCCCTACTCACTGAGCCACAGGCGCCGCCCTGAGTTCAACTTTTATTCCATGATGGTCTGAGAAGATGCAAGGAATAATTTCTACTTTTTAAAATTTGCTGAGGTTAGACTTGAGACCTAGGATGTGATCGATTTTGGAGTATGTTCCGTGGGCTGATAAGAAGAATGTGTATTCAGTTCTGTTGGGATGAAATGTTCTGTAGATGTCTGCTAAATCCAAATGTTAGATGGTTAGGTTTAAATCCAAAATTTCTTTGTTCAGCTTCTTATTGGAGGATCTATCCAACACTGCCAAAGGAGTGTTGAAATCTCCGACTATTATGGAGCTGGAGGAAATCAAGTTTCTCATGTTTGTTAGGGTTTCTCTTATAAATTGAGGCACATTCTGGTTGGGTGCATTAAATCCAGATGTTGAATGGTTAAATTTAAATCTAAAATTTCTTTGCTTAGTTTCTTTTTGGAGGATCTATCCAACACTTCTAAAGGGGTGTTAAAGTCTCCGACTACTATGGAACTGGAGGAAATTAAGTTGCTCACGTCTGTTAGAGTTTCTCTTATAAATTGAGGCACATTAGGGTAGGTGCATAAATATTAATAATTGAAATCTCATCATATTGAGTATTATCTTTAACAAATATGAAGCGTCCAACCTTATCTTTCCTTATTTTAGTTGGTTTAAAGCCTATTGTATCTGCGAATAGGATTGCAACGCCTGCTTTTTACTGCTTTCCATTTTCCTGGAATATAGATGACCATCCCTTCACCTTGAGTCTATATTTATCTTTTAAGGTAAGATGAGATTCTTTTATGCAGCAGATATCTGGCCTGAGTTTTTGTATCCAGTCAGCCAACCTGTGCCTCTTTAGAGGACAATTTAAACCATTCACATTAATTGAGAATATTGATAAGCCTTTCAAAAGTCCGGTGGACATTTTTAATCCTTTTGTGACTGTGGAAGTTGGAATTTGATCAAAAGTTTCTGGGTGAGTTTACTTTTGTGGTGGAAGTTTATGCTGGTCTTTATGGAGGATAGGTCTGAGATTATCCTGGAGGGCTGGTTTAGTTATGGCAAATTTCTTCAACATGGGAATGTCATTAAAGTATTTAGTTTCTCCATCATAAAGGAAATTTAGTTTAGCTGGATACAGGATCCTGGGTTGAACGTTATTTTGTTTTAGGAGATTAAAAGTCAATGACCATCCTCTTCTAGCTTGAAAGTTTTCAGCAGAGAGATCTGCAGTTATTCTAATATTCTTCCCCTTGTAGGTGATGGTTTTCTTTCATCTGGCTGCTTTCAGAATTTTCTCCTTCATATTAACTTTCATGAAATTGATTATGATGTGTCTGGGGGATGTCTTATTCGGATTGAGTCGTGCTGGAGTTCTGAAACTGTCTGCTATCTGAATTTCAGAATCTCTTGGCATGTCTGGAAAGTTCTGTTTCATAATCTCATGGAGAGAAGACTCTGTGCCTTGTGAAGCTACTTCATTTTCGGGGATCCCTATAAGGTGAACATGGGTTTTCTTCGAATTATCCCAGAGCTCTCTAAGAGAATGATCTGTTTTTGCTCTCATTTCTCTTTCTTTTTGGAAGTTTGGGAGCATTCAAAAGCTTTGTCTTCAATGTCTGAAATCCTTTCTTCTACTTGCTCCATTCTGTATTCTACTGTATTTCTCAGATCTTTGAGGGATGTAACTTCTTGTGTCAATGTGTCAAAATCTGGTCATTTGGTCTTTGAATTCATTGAATTCTTGAGACATCGTTTGGATTACTGCTTGGAATTCTAATTCGATGTTATTTGCTATACAGATTTTGAATTCGGTTTCTGACATCTCATCCATTTATTTATGCATGGGATCTTGTACTGTGTCTGCCTTGTTGTTCTTTGGGGGAGTTGATCTACTCTGATTATTCATATTGCCTAGTTTTTCTGTTGATTCTGCCTCATGATTGTTTTTCCCCGTTGCCTCTGGCTAGCCTCAGAGTTCATGAGCTGTCTCTCCGAGATTAGACCCTGGCAGGATCACTATATTATTACTGGATCTTTGTAGGGAGTGACCCTGTGTAGCTCCTCTAGGACTGCCCCAGCCAGGGAGTGCTAGCTGTGGGAGCAGCTCAGGTGTGTGGCACACCCGGATCCAGCAATAGGGCGGGGGATGGTGCACACAGTTGTGTTAGAACCATGCGCCTGGTGACTTTGGCACAGAGATCCCAAGGCTCCAGCAGTCTCTGGTCAGGAGGAGGGCTCCACACATAGGCACAGAGGGCTCTGGAGGGAGGGTGCAGTTTGTGCAGTTACCAGAGTCCCTGGCTGGACGGGCAGGCCAGTGCGGAGGCAGGCAGGGTATGGGAGGGAGGATGTGGGTTGCGCAGTTCCTGGAATTCCTGGCCGGGTTGGGCGGAGGCCCGGTGGGTGCCTGGTGCAGGCGCAGGACCTTGCATTTATTGGCGGAGTCCCTGGCCAGGGTGGGCGTGGGGAGGCCCGGCAGGCACAGGGCGGGGTCCCTAGATCACATGGTTTCTGGCAGAGTCCCCTAGCAGGGGTGTCGCCAGTCACGAAGTCTCCTGTCCGGGGAGGCATGGCTCGCTGGGTTGTGCTGGTGCTGGTGGAGTCCGCTGGCAGGACCAGGCACAGCTCACTGGGTAGGGTAGGTGGCAGCAGAGTCCCCTTTCTGGGAAGGGCGCAGCTCGCTGGGTTGCGCAGGTGTCAGTGGAGTCCCCTGGCAGGTGCGGGCACGGCTCTCTGGGTTGCATGGGTGCCGACGCAGTCCCCTGTCCGGGGCTGGTGTGGCTTGCTGGGTCACGTGGGCTCCGGCAGAATCCCCTGGCAGGGGCGGGCGCTGGTGGAGTCCCGTGGCAGGGGCGGGCGCAGCTCGCTGGGTCACACAGGCATCGGCGGAGTCCTCTGGCAGTGGTGGGCGGGGGTTGCTGGGTTGCACAGGCACTGGCAGAATCCCCTGTCAGTGGTGGCATGGCTCGCTGGGTCGCGTGGGCACCGGCGGAGTCCCCTGGCAAGGGTTGGCAGGGGTTGCTGGGTTACGTGTGCGCTGGCAGAGTCCCCTGGCAGGGGCGGTGTGGCTCTCTGGGTTGCGCAGGACCGGCAGAGTCCCCTGGCAGGGGTGGGCAGGGTTCGCTGGGTCGCGCGGGCACTGGCAGAATCCCCTGGCAGGGTTGGGAGCGGCTCGCTGGGTCCGGGGGTGGTGGGTGCTGGGCGTGGCCCCCGGAGTCTCTTGCTGAGGGAGCACTTGGTCTTGCAGACAGGGAGTGGGGGGCACTGCTCAAGAACCTCCTCCCTCAGTGTCAGCAGGGGTTAGGCTTCTGGTTCATCAGGTAAGGGAGGAAGGGTGTATTGGAAGTTCAGAATGGCAGGGAAGACTTTAGTTCAGTTTTTCTGCCTATTGAGAGTGTTCAGAGTCCACCACAGGGTCCCTCTGAGGAAGTAGTCTCCATGTCCCACAGCATTCACCCACGGGGTGAGACAAGATGCCCACACTTCACCGTTCGTCTGTAGAAAACCCACAGGAGCAGACAAAGAGAAAAAGGAAAGGAGACAGAAGAACAAAGAGACCACAGCTTTCTTGGGGGAGGGGACGGACACTTTTCCTTTCAGATGAATTTTGTATCTGAAGCTTGGTTTCTTGAAGTTGCAGCTTGCCTCAGCAGAGGTGACCTGGCTGGGCTCCCAGTCTTCAGCTTTATTGGGCTGTCTTTAGACATTATCCTCCCTTTTGTATGGGAGCCTCTTTCGGAAGCTGCTTGCAGTCGGCCATCTTGCCCTTCCCCCTTTTCGAATTTGTCTATTTTATCTAGATTTTCAAATTTAGTGCCACAAAAATGTTCATATGTTCTCTTCAATTTTTATGTCTATAGCGTCTGTAGTGATGCATCCCCGTTACAGTTCTGATGTTAGGTACATGTGCCTCTCACTCTTTCTTGCTTATTGTCTCTGTCACTCTATCTTTCTCTGTTACTTGATTAGACTTGTCATAATTTATTAATTTTATTAGTCTTTTAACAAATTCAACTCTTGGCTTTGTTGAACATTACAATTTTTTTCTCTATTATTGATTTCTACTCTTATCTCTATTATTTCCTTCATTGTACTTTTTTGTGAGTTTGATATGCTATTGTTTTTGTAACTTCTTGTGATGGATGCTTAGGTCATTGATTATCAGCCATTTTTTTCTTTCTAATACATGCATGTATTTAAGGCCATACATTTCATTCTAAGCAAGGCTTTATTAATGGCCCACAAATTTAATAGGTAATATTTTCAGTATTCTTCAGTTAAAAATATTTTCCTGTTTCCATTGTTATTTATGCTTTGACTCACTGGTTACCTGGGGGTATACTTTTAAATATCTTTTTGTTATTTAATACTAGTGTAATGTTACTGTGATGAAAGAGCATAGTCTGCATCATTTCAACGAATTGAACTTTTTTGAGACTTGCTTTCTGGCACAATTTATGGTCAATTTTGGTGGATGTTACTATATTTTTTCATTCTGATGCATTGTAGTGTAACGTGAGCAACACGTAGACCTATGCTGTGTGGTTGACACATGAAGAGTTTGTGTTGTGAACATAGCTTATATGTCTCAGTGGCTCAACTGAGACAGGACACTAAAGACACTTAAAAACAACGTATTTTTGCCTAGTACTTACGCGTAAATCTTGACAAGCCAGAATGTTGTCAAGCCACTTATATAGGTAGCCATCTGGGGAAAGCCCCACATTGTCGAAGACAGGACCACAGCACAGTACTGCAGACATCGCCTAAGGAGGAAAACACAACACAGCATGAAAATACAACCCAAAATAATCTAATGGTTCTTAAAAGATTTTGTAAAACACAAAATCAGATTTATAAATGATGAAGGCCCTTTAAAAGCAGTTTTATTTCTCCAAGATTTCAAAGCATTCTTTAGTAGATTTAGTAAAAAATATCAGATTCAAATTTGGCTTTTTTTTTGTTTTTAAAGACAGAGCCTTATTCTATCGCTCATGCTAGAGTACAGGGGGAGTCTTCATAGCTTACTATAACCTGAAACTCCTGGGCTCAAGCAGTCATCCTGAATCAGCCTCCCTTGTAGCTGGGCCTACAGGCATACACCACCATGTCTGGCTTATTTTTATGGGTTTTTTTCGTACAGATGGGGTTTTTCTCTTACTCAGGTTGATCTCAACTTCTAGCCTCAAGAAATCTTTTGACCTTGGCCTCCCAAAGTGGTAGGATTACAGGCGTAAGCCATGGCATCTGGCCTTTGACTCTTTTTGTGAGTTAAAAACCATACATTTAGCTTTATGGACACATAACTTTATACCTATAAAAACTCTGTATAAGTATTCAAAATAAAGTAACCATTTCCCAATATTTAAAATAAACTTTCCTTCAATGATTTCCAGTGAATTCTGTTTATGGGATAAATATAGCTTTTCATATTTGGCTTTCTTGACAAAATATGATGAATATAATGAACTGACAAACTATGAAATATAGAAAAATAAGAAATTATGATCCTTAACAAAGGTAAAGTAAATTAAAAATATAAACTTTAGTTCCAATAAAGGCAGGGGAAGAAATCAAGAGAAAGTAAGAGAAGAGAATCTGGATCAAGTCTGTAATTGGCAGGTCCAACTGACTGCCTGGGCCATAGTTTATTATTTTTTTTATTTTTATTTTTTAAATGGATATAAAACTATTTATTGACCACTGTTCACTATTATTTACAATAAAAGTAAACAATATACAATTAGATAACATTCTGATTATTATGACTTTTTTTATGGCTTCTGCTCAACCAGTAACCCAAATACTGAAAAGTTTGAGTCTACATGTAAGGAATGAGTTGTGGTAAGGAAAAAACATGCACGTCAATAGTTTTAGATTACAGAGTTTGTTCACACATTTATGAAACTGCCAACATGGTTTAACCATCTTATTAGGTTTCTGTAAGCCAAGCATAGGAATGGATTACCACAAGAATCTTTAATGACCATTTAACTAAGTCTTATTCATTTACCTCATTAGAACACACCAGGATTTGTCTAGTTTCCTCATGTGAGTGGGTAGGTTATTGGTTATGATAAAGCTTTTCCTTTTAGAAATTTTGTAAACACAATTTTGCATTTATATGACTATACATACAGATTCTGACATGGCTGTTTTTAAATTATCCATTTAAACTGTCGAATTAAGAATCAACTATTTAATTTGAAACATTATGGCTTCAGGAAAATTTTCTATTATTAAATTGCTCAGAATGATGGTATTGCAGACACCTGGGCTTACCTGTGATTTTTGTTTTGGTGAATGTTTAAAAACAAAGAAAATAATTTACATATGAATGTCACGTATACACATACAGAAACAAATTAAAAAAAAAACAAACAAAACAACAACCCCAGAATGGTCCTTAGGCGAAGAGTTAAACACAAGTTCTTACTGAATAATGGCTATGGAAATTTCCCTTAGTATTTAGAAAAGCTGTTTTTCTAATGCAGAGGAAATAATATACCATGGTATCAAGTGTTTTTTTTTTTCTGATAAAGGAAGCAACTAGAGAAAGCTTTTATTTGTTCAAAGTAACCAGTGCTATTGATGCAAGCCCCCCCAATGACTCTCCCAGTACTACTTTCAAAATGAACATATCAAACTTGATTTATTAGAATGTAGTTATTTCTTCACACTCTCAAGACCCAGATTTTTTATATATATAAATATATATAAAAAGCAATGCAAACAATTATTGAGCTTCATCTTCTGGACAAGAATGCCAAGTTAGTCTCTCTTCATAAAAAGCAATAACAATTTGAGGACACTTCATGTTTGCTTCTTTTGCCAGCACCAAATCTGCTCATCTGAATCTTTCCACTTCATAAGAAATATTAATTCTCCGCTGCTGTCTGTGGCACCAATTATTCTTTCAGGATCAAGACCTCTGGCAAAGCCTCTTGGTTTGTCAGCAGCATCTCTTTTCTTCTTTGATTTGCTATCATCCGATTCACTGTCAGATAAAGATTTTCTTTTTGTACCATCCTTTTTCTTTACCAGCTTTTTGAGAATTAAGAAATGCTTCAATTAACTCTGGACAATCTAAATTTTCTTCAGGTTCCCAAGTATTATCAGCATCTGTAAATCCCTTCCACTTCAGGAAATACTCGTCGATCCAGAACTTTTTCCACCACAAATTCTTCAGGCTCTGCCTCTTCAACCTTTTTACTCTTTCCATTCTGCTTCTTCCCCATTTTTTGCAATGTAGTTTTATTGGAGGCCATTTTTTATTGCAGACTTGAAGAGCTATTATTCACCAGCTCCGAGCTGCTCCGGGTCGCGAGTCTGTGGCGTCTCCGGCCCTGCGCGCCTTAAGCTGGAGCCACATACCTGGGCCATAGTTTAAATTAGCTCCACTGACGGGAAGTCTGCCTGAGAGTCAGTAACTTACGATATGAACGACAGAGCAGATACACAGTTAATTTTCTAAAGGAAATTAAAGGTAAAGGAGTCCCGCTTCTGAAGATATTGAACAATTCTAGTAGGACAGAAATTTATATCTGCCAGTTTTCTAGGACAGAAGATGACTAGAAAGTGAACGAACCTCTCAGTAGATTTTGAACTTACACCCATTTTTCCTGATACCTATTTTTTCCCTTAGATTGAAAGTTAATTGACAAGGCAGCTATATAAGGGATAAATGAGGAAAAAAATATGGTTTTCATAGAGGAGAAACACTGGATAAAGTGAGAGCTTGAAAAAGTTTTGCATTTTAAAACTATGAGCCCAAATGCAATGTTTACACATTTACACACATTTTCTGTCTTTATGTGTGAATATTTTAGAATTTCTGAAGTCAGTTTAAATATTTATGTACATGTGTGCACCTGTTTTTTTGTATATATAATATTTTATTATATTATTTAGTGTTATTTATTTTAACTTTATTTTAAAAGCATGGTTGTCAGTTTAAGGAAGGAGACCAATGATCTGACAAAAGTCACTCTATGAGGGATATAATAGAGTGTCACCTACCTTTAATGCACAATACTGGTATCTTGTAATCTGATGGTTTCTGTCACTGTAACGATCCAGAGGAGTAAACATAATGCTGAAGGGTCCTGCCCACTGGCTAAACAAGATGAAAAGATGGTGCCTCAGGCTTTGCTGGGGGAAGAGAAATCTCCGATGATGAACTGGGGAGAAACACAGGAGTTAGTCCGTAAGACTGAATACAGTCTGTATCACTATCATCTATCATTCTTAAGTTTGAGGGAAGGAACAATTTCATTTCCTAACTCCTATTTTCTTTAGGTCATAAAATATGTATTTAAAAAGTGAAGTTAAATTTTCTTTTTCCGTGTGCACTCTTCCTCTCCTCACGGTGCAGTTAGCAGCACCTTGACTCAGAGTGGGGAACAGAGATGGGACCCACAGAGACTGTTTTCTAATCCACACCTAGGAAAACTACAACATTTCCCACTCAGCTGCTGCTTACATCTAAAATGCCACTGGTCTTTGGGAAGAACTCTAAAACACAGTATAGACTATTTCAAATATACACTTTAACTAAAGAGGCTGACTCATACCTTAGTGTCATCAAAGATGAGGAGGATTGGTAAGAAGGTTACTAACAGCAAAATAATGAGAAACAGAGACAGTGGTTGAGCTGAGTTCTGCCTTTTGGTAATTATGTCCCAAATTTGTAATTGGAACAATTTTTACAGCAAACTGTCCAGCTGTTTTATTTTCTATGCTTCTATTAGAATGAAAACATTTGATACGTATTTATGCTATGAAAGGTAATTGTATAAGGTAATGTTAAACTAAATGTAATATGTAGTAAGCTATATAGAAATCTATTCAATGTGTTGCTAGGGGAGAGTCAGAGAGCAGGAATATTGCTGACATTACTTGTTCACAGATTAGCACAGAGATAATGTGAAAATAATAAGCCTGTGTGACTGTTCCCTCTGAATTACTTCCTTCCTTATAAATATCACATAAGTGGGGCAGCACCCATAGCTCAGTGGGTAGGGTGCCGGCCACATATACTGAGGCTGGTGGGTTCGAACCTGGCCTGGGCCAGCTAAAATCAACAATGACAACTGCAACAAAAAAATAGCCGGGTGTTGTGGGGACACTTGTAGTCCCAGCTACTTGGGAGGCTGATGCAAGAGAATTGCTTAAGCCCAAGAGTTTGAGGTTGCTGTGAGCTGTGATGCCACAGCACTCTACTGAGGGTGATACAGTGAGACTGTCTCAAAAAAAAAAAAAATCACATAAGTTCATTTTCAGATGGGAACCAAAATAAAGAATAGAAATGACCGGCATAATGCCATATTTAATTCCTATTGTTCCCTTCCCAATTCTGGTGCATTGTAACAATCTGTTCTCAAGTGTATTCCCAAGTATCTTAAATAAATAATTACATCCAAGACCTGTATACAGGCCAGTGGGATTAAAAAGGAAAACACAATAATAAAATAAATAAACATGAAAAGTAACTTGCAGTGATGTATCATTATACCTGGAACACACTGAATCAAGTTGGCCACCATTGCACTAAAATGTGCCCGGATATCTTTAAGAATTTCAACTTCTTTGTCATTTTCTGCTTCGAGGAGCATGCGGGTCAAGTCTACGTATTCTAAGAACAAAGCTCCCAGGGCTAACGTATCACGTTCTAAAGCTCCATTTGTGCTGGAATACAGAAAGAGGTTAAACTTTTAGACGGTCAGTCTTTATGTCCAAGTGGTACATGCTTCGTGAAAAACAAGATTCACTGTCAGAAATCACACACCAAACTTGTTCCTAAACTATAGGCAGCATAAATAGAAGGAAAAAAGAAAAGGAAAAGCAAGCTTTTTTTTGACTCATCTTAGTAAATGATATCATATTTAAAAAAGAAAACAAAAGAGAGAGAAACACACACACACACAAAAGACCAGTTTGGTAAGGAGAGATCAACTCGGTAGAATTTTGACGCTACCTGTCACTTATTACACTAGCATCCGCCAAAAGTTCAAAAATTCGAAGTAGTTGTAGCCTCAACAAGTCTCGCCGTTCTCGGCGTTTCTTGTTCTGTGTAGAAAGAGGTGATATCACTTAAGAACACAGGCAAAGCAATATTTACTGTAAAAACTGTATGAAAGATAGGCCTAATTGAGTCCATTTCCATGCTCTAAGCATAAAAGACAACAGGTAGTTTTCTTTCTTCCAAATCCTTAGAGAAAATGCTTGCTATTACAGGCTGTAAGAGAAACAGATCGTAAGTGGGTCAATAAATATTTATTGGGAGGGCAGGTTGAGAACTAACCTGGTGCTCCCAGTACCTGCTGAAAGGCTCAACAATCTGAAACACATGAAAGGGACAGGGATGCTCATAATGCCCCCAGCCCTTGGTCCCAGAGGTAACACCATTCGTTTTCAAATTGCTCAATTTCTTCTATTTCTTGTGTCATAGCTACTATATGGGAAACTGATTTTTTCTTTTAGTCTTATTATTTTTATCCTAGTACATTGTAAGTTCATTCTTTTCAGAATTCACTTTGAGGAAGACAATGTTGAGGAAAATGCTTCCTATGCCAAATAAGACAAATTACATTCTTGGTCCTTCAACTCTTTTTGAATAACAAGCAAACAAACCAAACACTGAAATCATGTTGAACTCAAAGAAGAGGACAATGAGTTTTCATATACGTGACTATTTAAGTTGTTTTGCATTTGTACATTTAGGATATGAAATCCATAGAACTAAATTCTTAATACTAAAAATAATAAAAACAACAAAAGTTGAAATATTAAGTGTCATTATTAAAAAATGATTGAGTGTATTCTTTAGGGGAAACTATTTGGCTTGGTTGAAATTCACACCCTTGTCCAAGTAAATCAAGCGTCAGTGACTTAAATTTAAAATCTTACCTCTGGTCTTCGTTCCAGGGCTTCTTTCATTAATGGATGAAGTTCTTCTACCAATTCTCTATGGAGAAAAGAGGGCAGCATTTGAAATTTATTGTTATGGACGACAAACTGGTCACTAAAATCCTGTATATCCACTGAGTCCTAAATCATTTGCTTTTCTCACTTTGCTTATTCTAACATCAAAATCTCCACTGACCTCCTGATTTCCAAACTGTGGTTTGAACTGGAAACAGGTGATGGCCTATACTTCACGTTATTGGTTTTAGTTCCAGTGCTCTGCATATAACTTTGGTTCAATACATATTTATTGACTTGATTTTGATTTAATATTCTGGAAAAATCTATGGCAAAAAACCCTTTCTGAACAATGAAACAGTATTTTCCAAGTGTTTACTAAATTCAAAGCACTTTATTACAAACGATGGAACTGAAGATGAATAAAATTGAGAAATTGTACAGAAATTATCAGTCCAGTTAGAGGAAAACAAATGGGTGTAATTACTATGTAATACCTCTGGCATCTATGCTCAGGAGACTGACTTCTAGCTGATTTTATAAAGAAAGTCTTTTTGGATTTCAGAGCCAAATTTCTTTATCTGAGATATATGATAAATACCAGTATGGCAAGTACTAAAATAGTGAAGTTCTCATAGAAGTCTTTATCTTTTTTTTTAATTTTTATTTTTACATATACACGTGTTAATTAGGCTTCCATTTTTTTTTTGCCTTCACAAAATTAAAAAGACTTAAAATATAATAATGATAACAATGTTTAAGATAAGGATTAGAAACAAAAACCTTGTAAAGAATGAATGAACATGAATACATTCAGAAAAGAAATCAGACAATTGCTACATCGAAATATTAAGCAATAATAATAATGTAAAGAAAGTAACATTAACATTGTCAAATAAGAGTATGTCTACTATAGAATGCTTTGACTCTGAGATTCAGTATGGAGTCATCAGCTAATTTCTTCTTATTTTTTTTTTAAGTATCAGAAAATAGACAACTAATATTTATAAATAAAAGTAAAAGATGATTTCAAAAAACAGATCATGCTAAATCTTATAGACAATAGAAAAAGAAGAAATACATCAAAATCATTCTATTTGATCTGGGTACACCCGACATTAAAGTTGGAGAAAATACATTATAATAAAGGAAAAATTACAAACATATGTCACTTATAAATGAGGATACAATACCCTAAACAACATATTAACATGTTGAGTTAAAAATTAATATTTAAGTAATATACTTTGGTCAAAATTAAAACCAATTTATGTGAAGATTAGTCACTATTTTCTTTTTTTTTCTTCTTTTCCTCTCCCTCAGCCCCTCCCTCCTTCTCTGTCTGCTCTCCCCTTCCCCCATGCCCCACCATGTCATTAATTGTCTTCAAATCAAAACTGAGTACATAGGATTCATACTTCTCCACTCCTGTGATGCTTCACTAAGAATAATGTGTTCCACCTCCACCCAGGTTAGTACAAATGCTGAAAAATCTCCATTTTTATGGCTGAATAATATTCCATTGAGTACATATACCACAGCTTACTGATCCATTCCTGGGTTGAAGGACATTTAGGTTGTTTCCACATTTTGGCAATTGTAAATTGGGCTCTGATAAACAGCCTAGTACAGGTGTCTTTATAATAAAAGGTTTTTTTTCCTTCTGGATAAATGCCCAGTAATGGGATTGCAGGATCAAATGGGAGGTCTAGGTTGAGTTCTTTGAGGTTTCTCCATACTTCCTTCCAAAAAGGTTGTATTAGTTTGCAGTCCCACCAGCAGTGTAAAAGTGGTCCTTTCTCTCCACAACCACGCCAGCATTGGCAGTTTTGAAATTTTGTAATATAGGCCATTCTTGCTGGGGTTAGATAATATCTCAGGGTGGTTTTAATCTGCATTTCTCTAATAATTAGGATGATGAGCATTTTTTCATATGATTGCTGGCCATTTGTCTGTCATCTTTGGAGAAGATTCTATTCATCTCTCTTCCCCATTGATGTACGGGATTGTTGTTTTTTTTCTTGTGAATTAATTGAAGTTCTGTATAGATCCTGGTTATTAAGTGTTTGTCTGATTCAAAATATGCAAATATCTTTTCCCATTGGGTACGGTGTCAATTTGCTTTGGTTGTTGTCTCCTTGGATGTACAGAAGCATTTCAGTTTAATTAAATCCCATTTGTTTATTATTGCTGTTGTTGCTATTGCCATGGCAGTCTTCCTCTTAAAATCGTTCCACAGGCCAGTATTTTCCAGTATTTTTCCTATTCCTTCTTTGAGGATTTTTATTGTTTCATGCCTTAAATTTAAGTCCTTTATCCATCTTGAATCAATTTTTGTGAGTGGAGAAAGGTACGGGTCCAGCTTTTACATGTGGATATCCAATTCTCCCAGCACCATTTATTGAATAGGGAATCTTTTCCCCAGTGGACGCTCTTGTTTGGTTTATCGAAGATTAGGTGGTTGTAAGTCGTTGATTTCATTTCCTGGTTTTCTAGTTGATTCCAAATGTCTATATCTCTATTTTTGCGCCATACCATGCTGTCTTAACCACTATGGCCTTGTAATTGAGCCTAAAATCCGGTATGGTGATACTCCCGGCTTTGTTTTTATTACTAAGAACTGCCTTAACTACATGGGGTTTTTTCTGGTTCCACACAAAACACAGAATCATTTTTTGCAAGTCTTGAAGATAGGATGTTGGTATTTTAATGGGGATGGTTTTGAATCGGTAAATTGCTATGAGAAGCATAGCCATTTTAATAATGTTGATTCTTCCCAGCCATGAGCAGGGTATGTTCTTCCATCTGTTAAGGTCCTCTGCTATTTCCTTTCTTAAGGTTACATAATTTTCTTTATAGAGGTCCTTCACCTTTTTTGTTAGGTATATTCCTAAGTATTTCATTTTCTTTGGGGCTATGGTGAAGGGAGTTGAGTCCTAATTAACCTCTCATCTTGGCTGTTGTTGGCGTATACAAAAGCAACTGACTTGTGGACACTGATTTTATATCCTGAAACATTACTGTATTTTTTAATGACTTCCAAGAGTCTTGTGGTTGAGAAGTCTTTTATCTTGCATAGTAAAAATACATCTTTCTTTTCTTTCTTTCTTTTTTTTTTTTTTTTTTGAGACAGAGTCTCACTCTGTCCCCTGGGTAGCGTGCCATGGCATCATAGCTCACAGCAACTTTAAACTCTTGGCTCAAGAGATCCTCTTGCCTCAATTTTTCTATTTTTTTTTTTGTAGAGACAGAGTTTCACTTTACTGCCCTCGGTAGAGTGCCGTGGTGTCACACAGCTCACAGCAACCTCCAGCTCTTGGGCTTATGTGATTCTCTTGCCTCAGCCTCCCGAGCAGCTGGGACCACAGGTGCCCGCCACAATGCCCAGCTATTTTTTTTGTTGTTGTTGCAGTTCGGCCGGGGCTGGGTTTGAACCCACCACCCTCGGTATATGGGGCCGGCGCCCTACTCACTGAGCCACAGGTGCTGCCCCAATTTTTCTATTTTTTAGTAAAGACAGGGTCTCACTTTTGCTCAGGCTGGTCTTGAACTCCTGAGCTCAAGCAATCCCTTGCGTTGGCCTCTCAGAGTGCTAGGATTACAGGGTGAGACACTGCACCGAACCCTAAAAATATGTTCTAATCACATTAACACATACCTTATATTGCATATTCAGAGGGTGCCAAAAGTATACGTACTTTATGAAAGCAAAAACTATATTAAAATTGTAATACTCAATATATACTAATAACAAAAGATGAACACAAATCATGTTGAGCACCTCTTGTAATTGCAGAAGCCAAACGTGTCTTGAGTATTACGCAAAAAGTTCTTAGGTTCTTTGGGAAAGAGTCCTTGGGGATTTCAGGGATTCTTATTGTTATCTTCTTATCTATCCGCATGATGCTATGTCTTAACTAATTAACCAATGACTGGTAAAACACTGGTTAACTGCCACCTACTGGGGTCAGAACTCACTATTACTTTTTTTTAAGGATAAAATCTGACTCTAACCATGAAATAACCTAATAGGTCTTTCTCAATTGCCTTTAAAATGTTTTGCACATCTTTATTTTTCGAATAGGGTTACTCATAGACTGCTGCGAGTGTTCTCTTTTCTCACATGGAAAATTTCATTTAAGATTTTATTTCTCCTTTCAGATGTTTATTGCTTAGCTAACGTCATCAGAGGCAGCCCAAACTAACATTTTATGATACTTCTTTCAAAAGGCTCTGACAGCTTCAGACAGAGAGGCCATATGACTGCAGATATGAATAAAGAATACAGAAAGCCATGTATGCTGGTTCCATTAAGGCAGACATATCCTATGGAAAGATCAACTAACGGCACAGAACACTCTGGAAAATGTCTGTGTGTAAATGGCATGGCAGGCTGTTATTATTTTGGCATTGTAGCCTCCCATTGTGGACTGAGGATCGATGCTGAAATACCTTCATTTGTATTTATCTATCAAAAACAAAGCTTGCCAGCGAACTAAACTCTGAGAGGTAAAATCAAAGTTGCCACGACTAAAGGCGAAATGTGAGGTAGGTGCAAGGAATGCCTGTTACACACACACCAACCAAAGAAAGAACAAAGAGAACCACACAAAGCTTATAAACTCTCCAGGCACACGCCAACATGCAGACTCAAACTTGAGTGAAAAGGGGATCTACGAGGGGAGCCGCATATATGAATTTAGAACAACTCATTAAAACTACTGTACCTGAAAACGAGGGAATTTGTTCTTCCAAATCCTAAAACTAAGGACTCTGTGATCTCAATGCTCTCTAGTCTCATCAAAGGCACCAATTGCTTTAACAGAACGCCCACCGATGGTGTACCGATGGCCTGAAACAAGTTGATTAAAAGTGAAAAAGAGGTAACGTGGCAACCGATGGTTCCCCTCAGCAAATGGCGATTCCACATTGTAACGATTTCCAAGTACTGAACCACATCCCGAGGCACTGCCATCGTATCAGGGAAAAAAGAAAACCCCACAAATTTCATATAGCAAAACAAATGCATTTTTCACCTGGGACACAGATTCTAAACAAAATTTTGTATGAAACTCTTCTTTTTTAAACCATTTAAATCTATAAAACCATCTTCAACAAAATAATCAAGGTATGGTTGAAAGGTGAATATTTGGTGAGGAGGGAGAGAGATGTGGTGTGTAGGACACGAACCAAACCTCAAGGCATAAATAAACACAAGTCACTGTATGGTCTTAAGCACGTTTCTTAACTTATTTTTATCTTTGGTTCCCTACTTATCAGGGAAGAGCAATAAATTATTCACATAATCACTCAATGGAATTTAGAAATGTACAGGATGAAAATCTGATCCCATAATACTCCAGATGGCAGGCACAGTGCAATTTGCACTGTGAACTCTAGACAAACAAGCTAAAAAAAAACCTTACAGAATAATTCTTCTGAAGCATGTCACGTCACCTTGTTATCGTAGCTCACTGTACCATCGGGTGTGGTTGCCATTATCTCTGGAGTGGAAGCTCTTAGGTGTCCTGGGCTCATAATACTGGGTTTTGCAACTCCAAAACAAAGAATAAGGTAATTTCTCCACAAGGTAACATAGTTGTCTCCACTGCCGGCAGTGCTGGTTTTCTTGGCATTAATTGGGCTACTAGAAATATGGAGTGAAAAACAAGAGTGAAACTGAGTTCTGGATTTTAAATATCCCATATTAAATAAAGATCAGATCATAGGAAATGCTCTAATAGAGATAAACAACTGTCCATCAAGGATGTTGGTCAAAGCATATCCACATTGTCTGAGAAGTTGAGTAGGAGAAATTTAAGAAGAAATTATTCTTTCACCAAGAATAGTCTGAGATTACAGATTTAGACAATCATATTGATTATTAAGTTAAAAAAACCCTCAAGCTCTAGATAAAATCTTTTAAATATGATTTGACTTAATGTTAAGAATTCTCTGGGGGAAGTTCAGAAATCTGAGATGATCATCATACCCAATTCTTGCATAAAAGGAAAATTTAAGAGGCCAAATGGTAAGATAAGAAAAGCAGAGGAAAGCACATGGATCCCTTACTTTGGGTCCACCAGGGGCATCACTGACTGGAGCCGAGTGAAGGCGTAAGGCCAGGCGTAGCTGAGGGCTGTTGGGCAGTGTTTGGGCAAGTTCTCCTGCCGGAGGAAACTGAAGAGGCAGAGGACCCAGGGGTCTTTGACAGACTGTGCAAATATCCAGACATGGGAAGGGCTCTTCACGTCATAATGGCTATTGACCAGGACTGCGTTCCACTCCACCAGCCACTGAAGGTCCACGTTGTGGGTCAGCGGTAACGTTGCCTGCAGGTACAGAGGGGAGGTGGTGAATCAAAGGTGAACTGAAATTCTTCATCTTCACAGGCTCCGCCTGAGTGTTCTTTCTTGCAAAATGCTTTTCCTGACCACCCCTGCATGGGGCTGGCTTTGGATCTGGACACCCATCCTGCACCCACCTCATATGACCTTGGTGTGCAGTCACCAGTACTTCCTGTGCTACAGGATAAGCAGCTTAAGGGCAAAGTTTAAGGACTGGGTTCATGTTCTGGCTGGTTAAATGTCACATACCACTGCTCAGTACACAGAAGCTGTTCACAAAGTATCCGTTGAACAGACACATGGCATTAAAATAAACACATGATTTAAACTCAACCATGGATTTACCATTTTAAAATCCGGAGAAGTTATTCATCTCAAGATTCATAAATGTGTTTTTATCCCTGTAATTAGTACCTATTTAAGGTGTGATTTTCTTTATCTTTACTTAGTCTGAAATACCTTCCCTTTGATTTATAAAGATGGCTAAACACAATTCTTTTTAGAAAAACCATTCTACTGATGATTTTTGAGATAAGATACCTACTTATTCTTGCCCTCTGGTAGCAAGCCAAAATAATATATTTCAAAAGCTCTTGAAAGATAAATATTCATATTGATAAGTTCTTATATTTCATTTTATTTTAAGTCCAGGTAAATCAAAGCTCAGGGGACACCAATTTTCAAATAATCTGGCTGCCATGATGAGAGGAAATTGCCTTTATGTTTGCTAGGTGTCTAAAGTGACGCATTTTATCTGGGGGTACAAGCGTTACACCGGCAGCCTCAGTGGTTAATGGGGCACAAGGAGCAGACTGGGGCTGTAGAGCCTGAGAAATGAGGTTCCCAGACAGACGCTGCCCAAAGCCTGTGACCTGGTACAGACCATCCCAGCTCTGCCGTAATCTATGAGTTGGGAATCATGGCGCTCCTCTCACCTAATCTCTCAGGGAATTATGTGAGACAATAGCTGTAAAAACACCTGGCCCAAGGCACACACTGCTTCTCCCACTCCTATCCCCTCCTTTAAGCTTCTGTCTAAGTGTAGTATTGCTGACCTAGTTACTCCCTGCTCACGACTGTGACGCCAGGAAAGAGAATGAATGAACGTGCATGAACAAAATAGTGACATCTGTGGGCAACTCTGACATGTATATACAACAATTGAAGTTAACGATTTGATTCAGTCTGTCTCCCTAAATTAAAAAAAAAAAGAAAGAAAGAAAAAAAACACCACTCTACACTTAGAAATTCTCAAAGAAGCCGCTCTGCTTCCTCATAGGTCACTGTTAGGGTCTGCACTGTTATTATTCTGACTAGAAGCAAGAGGAGGGCTACTGAAAAGAGCAGTTCAAGCTCCGAGAAGGCCAGGGAAAGCACACAGATGTCTTTAGATGTTGTATTCATTTATAATTATCTGGCAGGCATCTGCATCAGGCATCAGTAATATGGATTCTGCAAGGAGTCCTGCCCTGCCCCCCTTCAGCTATTTCACTGAAACCATGCCAGGTCCTATTACTATACTTTTATTTTTTAAAAGTCAGATAACCAAAAGCAGTTTCAATTTCCCTTCTACTTGTTCAGGAAATTGAAAGCTGCCAATATGCTTTTTAAAAGGAAGAGTGTATTTGGGCAGCAGATAAAACTCTCCTGGATTCAGAGTCCAAACAAGGTCAAGTCTGGCTCTAACACTTTCATTCTATGGAATTGTGGACTGACCCCCTTCACGTTTCTCAGTTTTGATAACTGGGTCAAATAAGACAATACATGTGAAAGCATATTGCAGAACAGAAAGCAGCCACACAAACAGAAGTTACACAGCAAGTCTAAAGTAAAATATTAAGTCTTAAAAGTACAGTAAATAAGGCAAATTATTTGTTGTTAGGAACCTTGAGCAACTCTTCTTGAAATGCAGTTCGTAAAATATTATCTATGTTCCTAAGGCTCAAATTTTGTTTGAAATTTATCTGACTTTCTCCTAAGCTAGCATTTGAAAAACCAGTCTTATTTTTATAAGTACCTTTGGGTCACTTTATTAAGCTGACATAAAGGCCTGATTCTTCCACATACTGTGTGTGTGTGTGACTCTTTTTCGGATTGCTCCAGAGCATGTATCTAAAAGCCACCAGCAACTGGGATCAAATGTGTACTTACCGAATCCGAAACTGCTACATGAATAAAACTTTCAAGAATGGAAGAACTGAGGTGATCCATGACATCAATCATGGGCCTGTCGTCATCCTGTACAAAGGGGAGGTGATTACTTTCCATGGGAAAATGAATCCTCCCCACCGACCCCACCACCTCCATCTGGTTCATGAAGCAGAACAGCATGTGAGATGGTGATAAGGGTTTTCTCACAGAAGAGCGAGTGCCCAGATGGCGAAAGGCAGTGAGTAAAATTCCCTGTGGTTCTCAGCTCTGTCTTCCAAGTTTACTGGAAGATAATTAGAACTCCAGTTTCACATTGTACTGAAAAGACATACACCTGAATTTCCAAGACTTGCATGTGAGAGTCTAAATACTTCCCAGTAACACAGCTTGTTCACTAGAGGGTTCATGTTAATTTCAAGGAATGAAACCCCCATGAGGACATGCTATGTCATTTGAAGTCACAGGACTGCTAAATTAACTGATACATTGTTAACTCTGATGGAATTTTAGTTCTGCAGAAACTAAAGACTGACTATGTGTTCTTTGTGGTATTTAGGTGGTCTACAGCTATTTAGTAAAAGAAGCAAATTGGAAAGGTCAGAAGAGAGGGTTTCTTAGTGAAAATTCTTCTACATGAATAATATGTAAGTGAATATATACACAGTTGCTGTTATAAGAAACCTGGAAACATAAAATTACTTACTTACAAGCCTATGGGAAAGCCCAGGAATGTCTGTATTCATGCGTGAATAAGAATGGCTTAAGGAAAGTTGTGGCTTGTCAAAGAAAGCAACATATGAGAAATATCCCTAGCACAATCTGGCTGACTAGCAGTTAAGAATACGGGGTATGATAAGCAAATATATGGATATGGCTCTGACTTCTGGCTCTGTCATTTCCTAGCTATTGACTTGAGTGAAGTAAGGCATTTACTTCCCTAAACCTCAGCCTCAGTACCTGTCGATTGGGATAATAACAAACCCAAGTCTCAGGTTGTTATTAGGGTTAAATGAGATACTGTAAGGCAGCTAGGGCAGTGCCTGACACATATAGAGCATTATTATCCTTACTTTCATAATTAGAAACATAATGGAGGCTTGCTAAAACAGCACATGCCTCAGAGATTTACCAGGTGCCAGAGATGTGCCTCTGGAATGTCTCAGAAATCTACCTGAAGAATGTGAACAGAAAGGACGGTGATGAGCTTGAAAATATGGGTATTTTGTAAAAAAAAAAAAATGATTTAAAGGATGGACATGGGAAGTTGCAATTTTCTAAAGAAGCATGTGACATTAAAAGCTGTTGGTTTTTTTTCCCCTTTCATCTGCTAAGGGTTTGGCCCCCTGTGCCAGGAGGACACACACGGCAACCTCTGAACCAGGGTGCATAGCAGTTGACCAAGTGTGGGGGCTCAGCCGGAGGTGACCGTGCTTAGCAACTGGTTCCTTCTCCCATCTCAAGAGGACACCTTTCTTCTGATGCCATCCTTCTACCATCATCAATATTGAATAACTTTCAATTATCCAGACTATTTGGTACCTTGATCATTTTAAATGGGATGCTTATTTTTTTCAAGTTTATGATATCTTCTTAATTAGATGAGTGCTGGACCCTAGGAAGGCAACAATCCATAACCAAAGCTCACTTCTTATCAAAGCAACAACCCTTACAAGACCAGAAATTATCTTTTCTCAGAAAAGATGACTTATCTTGACTTATTTTGAGTAGATCCAGGATGCCGTTACATAACTACAATCCCAAAAATGAATCAAAAATGATGTATGGACACGATGTGTGACATAAAAGTGTATAAAGTAGTAATGCATTATTTGGAGTTTTTAGTGAAAATTTTAAAACAGTTGCAAGAAATGAATTGGAAAATTCAGAAGAATCATCCATACCTCAGGCTGACCCAGGGCAATAAATAAAGCTCGGATTTCCTTGAGTATTAAAACAGACAGTTTACGTGTGGCCACTTGGAAACTGCAGAGTAAAACCAGAGCAAACCCTTCTACAGCATGGAGCACGCTGCAGTGGGGACCTCGTTCCGACTGAGTTCTGTGGCTGGAGCCATTGGGAATTAGCTGTCGAGCAAAAAGAACAACATTCTATGTTAAGCAAAACATCCATGAAAGCAGAAGGATACTCTTTATATGTACATCTTTGGGATCATTTCACCTTGTAATATTAAAATGAATGACAATAGCTTAGAATCAGACAAGTCTGTGAATTCATTATTACTCATGAAATATCCTAGATCCCTTTTTGTTTTTCAGATCAGTTGTTGCCTTGGAATACCATCAGCCATCTGTTACCTCTGATGAAAAATAACTTTTCAAAGGCTGTTAATATTAATAAAAACAAAACTTTTTTCATCTCTAACCATAGGGGATTGCGCTATGTACACAATTAAAGTGACCTCAATTTGTTTTCACTTAAATTCTCCATAGACTTCTCTATAGACTATTAAATCAAATTTTCAAACATTGACTTTCTATCCAGACTTGCTTAGTTGTTTGCATGTTAGAGTATCATTTAGGTTTTGTACATTTTTGTGTTTGATTCTGAAATTTCCTAAACCACAACCAAATGAGTCTAAAGCAAAAGCAAGCCGGACAACAAGGCAGATTCTATGTTCCTTTCCTTTTTTCTTCTTTTTCTTTTTTTTTTTTGTAGAGACAGTCTCACTTTATGGCCCTCGGTAGAGTGCCATGATATCACACAGCTCACAGCAACTCCTGGGCTTAAGCGATTCTCTTGCCTCAGCCTCCCGAGTAGCTGGGACTACAGGCGCCCGCCACAACGCCCAGCTATTTTTTGGGTGCAGTTCAGCTGGGGCCGGGTTTGAACCCGCCACCCTTGGTATATGGGGCCAGCGCCCTACCTACTGAGCCACAGGCGCCGCCCAACAACAAATAACTTTTTTTTTTGCAGTTTTGGCCAGGGCTGGGTTTGAACCCGCCACCTCTGGCGTATGGGGCCAGCGCCCTACCCCTTTGAGCCACAGGTGCCGCCCTCCTTTTTTCTTCTTTAGAGGCACAGGCAATCCCTGTTTTTTTACCTATCTTCTGTGGGCATGTGGAGAACACAAAGAAGAAGCAAGGAGCTGAATGTCATCTCTGGGTTTGGCCCCTCTGGGATTCCAGCTGTTCCTCCACAGTCCCTAGATTCTCAGTTTTTACGCTCCTTTCCAGCCAGACTCCTTTCTCCATCTGTTCATGGCGAATGCCAAGTCACCAGTGCCCTGGTTCTCCTCTGAAAACTTCCTCAACACATGCTCCAAAATGTTACTGATTTTTCCTATTTAGGACCAAGGTGTGAAAGGACAAGGAAACCCCAGGAGTGCACCATCTTCTCTGTGGATACTGGACAAAGCAACCAGTACATTGCTGACTAAAGTTAACTTGTTTATATGCGGTGGCCATAAAGTTCATGTGCAATTTATTTTTTGTTTTTTATTTTTTGAGACGGAGTCTCACTTTGCTATCCTTGGTAGAGTGCCGTGGCGTCACAGCTCACAGTAACCTCAAATGCTTGGGCTTAAGCGATTCTCTTGCCTCCGCCTCCCAAGTAGCTGGGACTACAGGCGCCCACCACAATGCTCGGCTATTTTTGTTGTTGTTGTTGCAGTTGTCATTGTTTAGCAGGCCTGGGCTGGGCATGAGCCTGTCAGCCTCGGTGTACGTGGCAGGTGCCCTAGTCACTGAGCTATGGGTGCCAAGCCAAGTTTATGTACAATTTAAAATAGTGTGTAATTGCCACTATTATTGCCACCCTGTATATCCACATCCACCTCCATATCCATCTCTAGCCCTGACTCCCAGATCTATAATCGTTTGCTCTTACAAATAAATTTGAGATAATTCTCCAGAAAAAAAAAAAAATTCTATTCTGTAAACGACCTTGTTGATGTTAACAAATCTGACCCGAGAGATATTGTGCCCTGAGATGCCTGTTCACGATTTATGCCGCTGGAAGAACTAAGAACTAAGGGCTACCCTGAAGTAGGAAGATCCTTGGAAGTTGGAAGTGAGGACCACAGAGGCTCCCAGGGCTGCCATGTACTCACAGGTGAATACATAAAAGAACATCTATTGGCAGGGCGGGTGTGGGAATCACCTCTGTGTTCCTGATTTTGTTGGCTTGCTCGTAGACTTTTCCCTGCGTTTGTATGACCAGTTTCCACTGGGTGAGCAGCTGCAGCAGCAGCTTGAGGGAGGAGTCCAGGAGGGTGTGATGCATGTCGTTTACTTCTCGCAGCAGGAAGTTGGTAAAGCCAAACAGGACATCTTCTCTCCAGTCGGAGAAGTCAACAAGCAAACCCTGAAGAGAATTCTGTGCAATATGTCGCAGTTCATCATCCATATGAATAGAGAGTCTGTGGAGTGAACGAAGGACATACAATAACTTAGGAACTGTTCTTCTAGACCTACGAGGAACATACATAGCTCTGTTTCTACTTGTGTCTTACAAAATGGGTCTCTCTCACCTTTTGCTTAGTACTTGACTTAAATGACTATTTAAAAAAAAAAAACTTTTAATTTTAGATGTACTGAAGAGTTGCAAAGGTAACACAAAGAGTTTCCATATAGCTTTCACCCAGCTTATTTCTTTTCTTTTTTTTTTTTATTAAATCATAACTGTATACATTGATATGATCATGGGGCATCATACACTCGCTATCACCATTAACAGCTTATATAACCACAGTACATGTTCAAAACTAAGAACTTAATATTGGTACAACACTATTATCTAAACTACAGACTTTATGTGGAGTTCACACCAGTTTTTCTATTAATATCCTTTTCCTGTTTCAGAATGTAATCCAACGTACCTCACTGCATTTAACTGTACTGTCTATGAACACTTTTTAATACATTGCTAACTACACAGTAAATTAGTATCAAACCCCATTTTTAAGGAATTTGTATTCCAGAGAAGCTAAAGAACTCATCCAGATCCAGAAGTTCAGTCAAAATGAGCAATCAGAGTCAGACAAGTGGTCCTAAATTGATTTTGTTCCTCCGGCAATGTTTGGCAACATCTGAAGACATTTCAGCTGTACAAAATGAGGGACAGGCATCTCTTTTAGTGGGTGGAGGACAGGGATGTTGCTAAACCTTCCATAATGCACAGGACAATTTTCCATGACAAAGAACTATCTGGCCCCAGGTGTTGATAGTGCCAAGGTTAAGAAACTCCGAATTAGTCAACTAAAGAACTTCCGCATATTTGTGGTTTTTACCTAAAATATCATGATACTATATCAATGCCAACATTGGTAGGGAGCCTTGTAATTAACAAAATGCTCTTTAGATTTTTTTCATTCATTCATTTAATAAACAGATACAGTAGAATCTCCACAGTTGACCACCTCCCTACATGGACCACCTCCTTAAGCTGACCTAATTTTCATGAACCAGACATGCACCACGTGTACCTATCAGTACAGTAGGCCTCGTTCCTTATGTTGACCAGTTTGTTACAGTCCCCTGGGTGGTCAACTTTCAAAGGTTCTACTATACTTTTGAGACCCTCCTAAGAGTCAGGCGCTGTGCCCACTTTGTACAGTGTTAGGATACAGAGTTCAGAGTGGCTGGGTCACTGGGTGACGAGGAGAGGCGGGAGCAGTGCTGGAGAAGGAACAGACCACTCATTGAAGGGTCTTTGGGGTGCCCAGGGGGCAAGGGGTTCAGAGTGTGTGCTTGAATCAGAATGCCTGGATCAGTGGCTTGTCTCTGTCACTCATTAGCTATGTGACCTCAAGCTAGTTACTTAATCTCTCTAAGACTCAGATCCCTCATGGATTAAAGTGGGATACTAACTGTAACTGCATCCCTTAAACGTGTTGGGAGGTTCATTGAGATGGTCCACGCACCGTGTTTAGTACCACACTGAGCATGCAGTAAGCACTCAGTAAGTGTCAGCTATTATTAGAAGAAAGTGAACTTTATCCTGAAAGTTACAGGGGAAGAAACATAATTAGATTCACATTTGAGAAAAGAGAATCAGGCAAGAACAGGGAAGGTGCCTTGGAGAAGAAACCAGCTAAGGTCATTGCAAAGACATAAGCAACGAGTGTGAGGGCCTGATCCAAGGTAGAGAAGTATATAGTGAGGCAAGGACGGCTGGAGATCAAAGATCCAGGACTAGTTTCTACAACTCTGGAGCCTAGAGATGTTCAGTGTCACCGAAGAATGTGGATGAGCCAATAGGGGCTCCCACAAATAAAGCAGATGTTAGGTTTTATCCCCAAGAAGCAGCAGAAGAAATTATAGCCCAGAATGGTTAAGGAATTTGCTAAAAGTTACTTGGTTAATAAGGGAAAGAGGCAGGATTTAAGTTCTGGACTTCTAATCCTTAATCCTAAATATTCTCCACAAAACAAGTCTGGTTACAAGTTGTTCCAGTTATATACTTTGATGGTATTTCAAAACCTTGATGATAAAATTCCTTTCTTATTCCCTAAAACAGTGATTTTCTACTGGTGTACCACAGCACACTGGTGTGCCACAAGAGGATCTTAGGAGTGCTGCAAAAAATTTTAAAGATCATTAATCAAATTATTTTCAAAAGAAGTTCAAAGCACAGTAAGCATATTCTTTCTTTCAATCAACATAATTTAAGTGTGCCATGGAAGTTTAACTATAGATTCAAACGTGCTGTGAGATTAAAAAAAAAACAAAAACAAAGGTTGAAAAACACTGCTCTAAAGCATGAAGTATACCAATTGGTCCAAGTTTGACAATAATAAACCAGATCAAGAACTCTTAAGTTCACCGACTTACACTGAGCCAAGAGTTATAGTTCGTCTCAAAAACATGTAAAATCTGCAAAGATGCTGAGAAGGAAGATCTAAGCCGATTCTTCAGGAACATCCTACACAATTAAATCTATAGTTCTCAAGTAGGTGATAGTTGCTGAAGGAAAACATAGAGGCACTTAACCTGAGCTTCTAATCAAGGATTATCTAAGGCAGGAGTTTTCAAACTTTCTTTTTATTTAAATCAGCAGTCCATCCATTTTTTTTCCAACAAAATTTTATGCAGAGCTCTTTGATGGATAATTTTATGTGTCAATCTGGTTGGCCACGGTGTACAGATAAGTGACCAAACATTATTCTGGGTGTTTCTGGGAGGGTGTTTTTAGATGAGATTACCACTTAAATGGGCGGACTTTGAGTAGATCAGACTGCTCTCCACAATGTGAGTGGGCCTCATCTGATCAGTTGAAGGCATGACTAGAACAAAGGACCAAAAAGAAAATTTTCCAGCCTTTACATTTTGTCAGCAACCTTGGTTCTTCCTGGCTGTACAGCCCACTGCCTACAGATCCAAACGGGAAACTTGGCTCTCCCAGGCCGCCAGCCTTCTGGCCCACCATGCAGATTTTGGACTTGCCAGCCTCCATAATCACATGAGCTAATTCCTTTTCATAAATTTCTTTCTCTCTTCTATACATCCTTTTGTTTCTGTCTCTCTTTGGAAAACTCTGACAAATACATCTCCAATACATAATAAATACATAAAATCTGAGTTGCTCTGGTTAAAGCCGGGGTAAAAGGCCTGAAGCCCACCCATTTGGGGAGGAAATACCCCTTGACTCCTTAAGCAGCTTTGAGTCATTTTTGCAGTCTGTTGTTAGAAAACACTAGTTTGGGAAAAGCCTTTGCAGTCATTTCTCTAACTTATATTTATTATTCCTAGTTGCTGCATTTATTTCTGGCTATGGTCTTGAATGTCTTAGAAAACAAGCTTCCAGAGATAATAAACCACTGTTTTTAAGGCAGGTAATAGCAGAATAACCAGGAATTGCAGATGCTAACTGTTGCTAACTGATGGTAACAATAGTGGTCATTGTTATGGATTGCATTGAGTCCCCCACAGAATTTGAGTCCCCCACAGAATTTGTGTGCTGACTTTCTAAGCCCCAGCTCCTTAGAATATGACCTTATTTGATCAGTGAAGATGTAATTATTAATAGCTAGTTAGGGTGATGTCATACAGGACTGCAGTCGGCCCTTAATCTAGTGTGACAGGTGTCCTTATGAGAAGGAGACTTTTGTAGATAGAGAAGTGTACGGGGATAACACCACGCAAAAATAAAGGCAGAGATAAGGGCGGTGATTGCATAAGCCAAGGAATGCCAAAGATCACCAGCAAACCACAGGAGACTAGGCAAGAGGCTTGGACTATTCTCTCTCATACTCCTCAGAAGGAAGAGGCCCTGATGACACCTTTAGCTTGGGGCTTGCAGCCTCCACGGTTGTGAGAGGATTTCTGCTGCTTAAGTCACCCATTTTGTGGCACTTGTTACAGCAGCCCTAGTAAACAAATGCAGTTACAAAACTAGGCAGGGACCAAGAACAAAAGCCTTATCAGGGTCTATTTACATGAATGAAGCCTTTAAGTGAGGGCCGCTGGGCTTTCCAAATGAGATTAATTCTACTCTTCATTTAACGTTGCTCTCACACACAAGTTGCAGTCTAGAATCTATTTTAACTTTGAATCTACGATGCAGATTCATTTTAAGGACTCTGATAGCCCCAGAAAATGTAAGACCAGGGAGAGGAAGGGACTTCCAGAATAGAAAGCTCAGCTGATTATAAAAGCAGAATGCCTGCAGAAGACCAAGGCCCAGACTGTCAAGAAACTGAGACTAAGGAAAAATAACCCATTAAGACAAGTCTGTGGGCAGCAGGTGAGCAGGGGAGGGAGATGCTGAGAAGGCGGAGGCTCTCCTCCTCTGTGTTCGTTCCCTGAAGCGTGTGAATACACAGCTGCCTGGCAGACACAGTCACCATCTTTTTCACCCAGATCGCTCTTATTTTTACTTTTATCAGACTTTAATCAGATAATCACAGATTATCTTGTAATACACTTGAGATTTAGCACTATAAAACATAAAACCGGAAAAGAAGACTCAGAATTAAATGAGAAAGATGTCCAGCCACTCCAAGCATTCAGGATCCGCAGGGAAGCGGCCTGGAGCTGGCCCACAAACTTCCAAGTCCTATTAGGTCCCCTTGGAGACAGAAGTTCCCCCAACTCCCAGCTGGCCCAACCCCAGAGAGATACAGGACTGGAAAAGAAAGAACAGGTTTGACTGCAAAACAAACAGGCACAGAATGTGTGTGTGTGTGTGTGTGTGTGTGTGTGTAAACTGTCCTTTGGGAGAGTTTGGGGGCAGTAATGGAAAGAGAACAGAGACGCTTTAGTAGAAAGCAACTTGTGAAGGAGTTTGACTAGTTTGGGGAATGAAGGTAACATTTCCAAGAAGGTGACGTGGTTCTTAGAAGCCTAAGCTGGAGTCTCAGGCACCTGGTTACACACAAGGAAAACCACCGAGGGGTTTAACAGGCCTCCTCCGGGACACAGCAGTGAAACATGCTGAGGGAAACCAGTATTGCAACCCTGAGGGCAGCTGTCCTTCCCCAGTAGCTGGGATCCGCAGCCCAACGGGGCCTGGCGTGATTCTCATTGCTCAGGTCAGTGAGCACACGCGGCTGCGTTCTGTGCAGGCCGTGTGCACCGGGCACATGGTCCTGGGGCTCTGTCTGCTGTGATGGAGAGCAAGCAAGTGGTGGTGATCTCAAGGGCACGTGCTGCTTAGACAAGGGTGTTACTGAATAATGAAGGGCATGTCATAAAATGTGGAAAAAACAGAACTTGGATAAAGCCACCTTTTAATAGAAAGTGCTTTCATAAGGGCGAGCTGCAGATCCTGAAGGAGTCCGCTAGCTATCATAGCTTTTCATAATTTTGTTGTAAAAGGGGCACAAATGCAAAGGGGGTGATTTCAAATCCACAAACCATGTCCAGAAGAAAAGATTAACTAAAAGAAACATCCTCCTCTAAAGCATGGCAAGGTAAACAAAAGGTTGTTAGGAAGCAGTGTAGAACTTGCTCCCCAATGAGGGCAGCGGAGGAAGAAACGGTTCCACAGTGAGGCCCAGCGACTAGGATTTCCAGAAGGCAGGGGCTTGCCTATCACCACTCAAGCAGTTCGCTGGGTGTGCTGCAAATTTCTTCTTGGAGGGTATTAAAGAACAGACTCCCAGGGCGGTGCCTGTGGCTCAAGGAGTAGGGCACTGGTCCCATATGCCGGAGGTGGCAGGTTCAAACCCAGCCCTGGCCAAAAAAAAAAAAAAAAACAACAACAACAACACACACACACAAAAAGAACAGCCTCCCATCTATTCACTCTGCTTTGAACTGTGTCCCAATTAACAGAAAGAAATGTGGTTAAGGGAACTATTGAGGCAATATATACAACTGAGACAAGTTCTTTCTCAGCCCCTTGAAACAGCTAACCACCTCCCACAACACAGCTGCAAAGTGAAAGCAGAATAAATGTTTAGTGTTTTTGAGATACCAGAGAAGATTGTGGGATCTTGTATGCAATGCCTGAGAACTTCCCACAAGTTATAAGGTAACACTGCATAAAATAAGTTTCTTATTTTGCATGAAACAAATGACATGTGGCTTTAGGAATAGTCTATAAATTTGGGCAACCAGCTTTACCTTCCTGAAATCCAATATCCTTGTCTAAAAATAAGGATGAATATGTGCCCAGTTTACCTAACACAATGCATATGGCATGAATTATACAGCATGGTATATATTCTTCAAATGTGAAGAAACCTACCAAGACAACTTCTGCTAAGAACTCATGTGTGTTAGGCTCCATGCTACCATGCTAAGTGATTCATACACATGGAGCAATTCTCACAAACCTAGGAGGTAGGTTACCAGGTCAAATTTTTGAAAAGGGTGGGTATATATTAAACTGAAAATTTTTAGTACATAAGTGGTACTGGGAGAAGTGACAAAGGACAGGAGGCTGTGGACAGCTAGGGAAAAGGTCCTTCCTGTGGTCAGAGGGTAGAGCAGGAAATACCTGGGAGGGGAGTGAGAGAGAAAAGATAGCAACTGCCCCAGGAAGAAGTGAGCTCCTCCTTCTGTGCACAGAGTCCCTGGGACCCCAGGCATCCCTCAGGGCAGGCTCTGATGAGGATGGGAAGGAAGTACCTTCAGGGGTCTCACCAGGACATTGAGAAGGCCTGTGCAGCTTTCATGGAGCCCACACAGAAAGATCCCTCCCACTTGGCCGTTAGAGGGGGCTGACGTGTAGTAGCCTGGAGAAAGGGGTTTGCAAGCTTCGTCCTGTACACCATTCTCATGTTCAGCACACTAATCTGTCAGTCTGAGGCCTGGGTGTCTGTGGTATTTAGTCACTAACAGACAAGCTAGGAAGGGGGTCTGGGAGCATTATGTGGAACCCATCTTTGAAACTCCTTATAGGGAACTGAGCTGAGTGGGATGGGGAGCCTGCACGAACACTGTCTTATCTTACTAACTATGAAGAAAACCATGTTTTCAAGGAAAAAATGTGCCACGAATGTGACTGTGAAGTGTCTGAAATAAAAGGTCTCACCCTTCTCTGTCTAGACCATATATTTATTGGCTCAGGTCAGCTTACTCCAAACTCAACTGGACTACAGGTGTACAAAGTGGCTGAGGACTTCCCGTGTGGCACCTGAAACCCATGTGGATTGAATTAGGAGATGTGACTGGCTCCTTTTCTCCTAGGTTAATAGGACTCTGTGCGAGTTGCATGCTCCTTTTTTCCCCTTGAGGAGAACTGCTTCTGGCTTCCTTTGAAGCTTGAAAAAGGTCGTCCCTTCATGGGTATCCCATATCAGCCATTTTCTTGCTTTCTCCTTAAGACTTAAACTCTCAAGACATTTGTTCTGTTACCTCTTGAAAAACCAGCATCCACTGCTTCAGGGTTCGTAACAACATATATAATAATAAACAGGATGCACATAACAGCACCTGCGTTCCAACCCTGTCTGACAGGATTCCCTCCCAAGGTATCCGGCACCAGGGTCTGCAGATTCAGCAGCCCAGGAATGGGCTACTGAAGACGATTCCAGAGATAGGAGTCACCTACACAGACTTATAGCAGAACAGCATTAGTCTTTGCCAGAACACTGTCTGCCTCGAAAAACTTAGTATTTCAAAGGCCTCATGGTACGTAATCACCAATTAGACCTTTACTGAAGAAAGTGAACTTTCCTTCCACTTCAATTTAACTGATAGCCATCTTTTCCCTGCAGAGGCCTCTTCCCTCTGATGAACCGCACAGTGCCAAGGCCTCATGTCATTTAGCCCTTGCAACAGGCCCGGGAGGTAAGGCAGTCTCATTCCAATTTTACCATAATTCTGCCCAGGGAAAAAGATGGTCTGAGGGGCTAAATTGTTTGTCAAGAGCCCACAGGTGGTAAAATGGCAAAGCAGGAATCCAAGTTTCTAGATGAGTCTGTTTGTTCATTTCTTCCCATTCTGGCATCCTGCTCCTCCCTGTCTCTCAGACGCTGGGCTCTCCTCCTCTAAGGCTCACAGGGCCACGGAGAGAGCCCTTTCCACTCCACAACCTCCCTCTGGGGAAACCCGAGGGGCTGCCCCTGGCACGCTGCCCTCTCCGCTCTGGGCACGCAAACTGACGGGCTGCTCCTCGCATGTGTCCGGGTCACTCTAGCACCCGTCTTGCAGTTTCTCTTTATTCCCCAGCTCTGGCCTCATCCTGGGAGAAGCAGTGTTGGCGTAAGGGACCCTTACAGTCTTAGTCTTTTTTCCCCTGAGCCTTCTCCACCCCTCAAATCATCATGCTTGTTATTCTTTGGAAATCTACCTTTTGTTCCCCCTCCTTGGGTCTTCTCCTCACCCAGATCTGGAAACCCCTTTTAGACTGAAGGACCCAGTGATGCCATTTTGGGCCTTTTCATCATTTCAGGCTTTTGTCCTCCATTTTAAAAGCAACCCTGAAAATCCTTTGTTTCATTTCTTAGTAAACCACACCCCTCCCTATCTCCTGGGATGCGTCTCTATCTCCCGGAGTGTGTCAGCTCCCTCCCCTGCCTCACCCCCCCCCCCACCGCTCCCCCATTGTAAGATTGGCGGGACCCTATCAGCTTTGCTTCCCACACCCCTCACCCCATATCCCCCTCATAAAAACCCCACGCAGAGCGAGCACAGCGCTCTCGTTCCCAGCTGAGTCTGGGAAGGCCAACAGCCCTGGCAAGAGCCTGAATAAATGCCCTCATGTGATTTGCATGGGTATCGGGCTCTCTCATATGGTCATTGGGGATTCTGATTCTCGGGTGTAACAAGATCCAGGCTTGTTTTTTTCTTTTTCCCTCTGCTCCTGATGGATGAGCTCTCCATTCATGTTCTGGTTGCTGAGCCTCGAAAGACTGTCCTAACCATGGACTAGAAGCAAGAAGGACCCCTGGGCTGAAGGCTGCTGCTGACACAGAACAGGTTCTGGTGGCAGTGACGTTGGCAGCTACAGGGGGGGAAGGCTTTGGTCAGAGAGCACCAGTTCCTGAAATGGTGGTTTTCTGGTACAAGATCATCAGGAGACCTTCACACCCATCACCATCCTTGTGCTAGTGGCTCCAGGAGAAGGAAGAGTGGCTGGGTCCACAGGCAGATGCAGAGGAACAGGCTGGGCAGTAGGCCCTGAATGCTGCTCCTTGACGGCAAGAGGTGGTGTCCATGGAAGAGAGGCCCACGGTCACAGCAACTAGGAAGCATGGGGTTCCACCGTGACATGTAGTCATGGAGAGTAGGAGCTTGGGTGATGCATTTGGCTAGTGATGTACAGGGTGTCCTCAGAAGGTGAGAGCATGTGGGTGAACTCGGTTGTGCGTAATGCATCTTTCACTCAGCCAGTGTGAATATTTGTTATCCTTCTCCCAGCTTTCCTTTATTCTGCCACAGATTAAACCATCTAAATGGACATTTCTTTTTATTGTATTTTTCTCCTGCTTAAAACTCCATCACTCCAAATGTCTCCACAAGCATTTAAAATCAGCTGAAAACCTACTTCTCCAGTCTTTTTTTTTTTTAAACAGAGTCTCAAACTGTCCCCCTGGGTAGAGTACTGTGGCATCATAGCTCACAGCAACCTCTAACTTTTGGGCTCAAGCGATCCTCTTGCCTCAGTTTTTCTATTTTTAGTAGAGACGGGGTCTTGCTTCTGCTCAGGCTGGTCTCGAACTCGTGAGTTCAAGTAATCCACCCACCTCGGCCTCCCAGAGTGCTGGGATTAAGCATGAGCCACCACGCCCACCCATTTCTCCAGTCTTACTTCGTTCTATCTCTTTTCATCTTTGGGTTTGTAAACTCCTTTTTTTATCTTTTTCTCCAAATCAATGTTCTTCCCCATTCCATCCATCTAGGCAAATAAGTCACTTTTGATTTTTCAATTAAAAGCATATATAACTGCAAATGAGAGCTTCAGATCAAACTGAGATGAACAAGCTTGCTAAACTGTAATGAGATAGTTCACTCAAAAGAGAAATTTTAGGTTCTAGTTAGACTGCGCATTCTCTCAGTGGATGGGGAGGATGATAAACTTCAGATTTGGGGCTGCCGTCCGAAGAACTGGACTAAAATCCACTTAGGATCCTGTTACCTTCCTGGCTGGTCCCCTGAAGGCCTTTGGGCCTCCGATGAGCTTCAGATCTGAAAGCTCTTTTCCAGCTGGACCACCCATCTCTGTGTCTTCACTCACGCCACCCCCTTCACCCTCCTGAATTCAAATTCCACCTTCTCCTAGGAGTTATTTGCTGCCTCCTTTAGTCCAGGGTAATCTCTCTGCCCACTGAACTCGTGTACAGCACTTTTTGTGCCATTTACATGCACGATTACAGATTTTGGGCTGTTACTCACCTTATGCATTTATGTACTTGCTTCTAAACTGGATGTTAAAACTCCTGCCCATGAGTAAAAATAAACGATTTCTTTATTCCTGCCTGCCCCTATATGTATAATACCTAGAATAGGATCTCATTCAGTAAATATTTGCCGATTGTTATTGCTCATTTTATTTTTTCAGGAATCACGACAGGATTAAAGTCAATTTTGTTTGAATAACGTTCACTCTGGCTCTCACTCACCGAGCCAGCAAGTCAATGAGCTCCAGTTTGGACATCCCATCAGGAAGCAGCCGAGGAATTGCGGCAACACAGGTCCTGAAAAGGTCTATTTTTGGCTTTCGCTCACCCCTAGAATTTGAAGACAAAATTTAAACACAGGTCAAAAGGTTGTGAAAATTTAAAACAATTTTTGACAATATGGTGAACAAAGACTAGAAGCCATGCCTTCTGAAGCACAGGCTGGTGATGGCTTTGAATGATTTTCAAATGTTTTTGCCTTCTGCAGTTTGATCTGTTCTAATAAAACTTTAAATAATTTAAATGTAAGGCAGAGATATAAATATGAAAAGAAAAATGCTGCTATCAATAGTATTTTACCAGAGGCTTGGGTTCCATGGGGTTTGGTCTCTGTGGGCTGCATTTAAAACACTGGCATCACAGAAATGCCTTGAATGCATCAGCGTGAAGAAATGTAATCATCCTTTTAGTCAGCAGCATTTAAAAATGGGATTTTAATATGTAAAAGGAAGGGTACCTTTTACAAGTGTGACACCTGGAAGCTTCTCTCTCTGATGAGTTGTGCTTCTCTCAAGCCCTTGTCCCATCTTTAACAAATCAAATGCTCCTTACAATCGCCAAGATGTGGAAACAATCTAAGTGCCCATCAACCCAGGAATGGATTAACCAACTGTGGTATGTGTATACCCTGGAACACTATTCAGCCATAAAAAAATGGAGACTTTATATCTTTTGTATTAACCCGGATGGAGCTGGAACACATTCTTGTTAGTAAAGTATCACAATAATGGAAAAGCCAAGTATCCAATGTACTCAATACTAACATGAAGCCAGCAGATGATCTAATACATACCCACATAAAAGAAAAACTCAATTCAATCTAAGTTGGGGGGAAGGGGAAATGAGGGAGGAGGGAGAAGGTAGGGAGTAGGGGGACCGGTGTGCTCCCACTGAATGGGCCCGCTGTAAGGGTATATGGCATACCTCCTGGGTGTGGGACACAACTACAAGAGGGACTTCACCTAACAAATGCAAACACTGTAACCTAGTTGTTTGTACCCTTGTATTAATCTGAAATAAATTTAAAAAAAATTGGAAAGGGTTGAAAAAAAAAATCAAGTGCTTCCAAGATAAGTCTTTCATAGTAAGTAAAATCATGACGTGTATGTGTGTGGACCCATTTCTGACTTTTAAAATTATACTGATGGGCCTGATCCCTCTGGAGATTCCTCCTTTCTTTTTCATTACTGTCTTCAGAATATGAATGTTTAATGGTAATTAATGCCTTCCGTATTCTGTTGGAAAATGCAAAGGAGAAATGTATATTTTGTGATAAGTTATTTAAAGTTTTGGTTATTTTAATAGGTCACTATTTGACTTTTAACTTTAAAAGCTTTTTTTTTTTTGAGACAGTCTTGGTAGAGTACCATGGCATCACAGCTCACAGCAACCTCAAACTCTTGGGCTTCAGCAATTCTCTTGCCTCAGCCTCCAAAGTAGCTGGGACTACAGGCACCCGTCACAACGCCTATTTTTTGGTTGTAGTTGTCATTGTTGTTTAGCAGGCCCAGGCCGGGCTTGAACCTGTCTGCCTCAGGGTATGTGGCTGCCACCCTACTCACTGAGCTATGGGCACTGAGCCTTAACTTAAAAATCTTAATCTAAAGATCATAATAAAGCAGCCATTTTGCTTTAGGACAATACAAGCTTTTGTAAGCTTGTTAAGAATAAATACAAAACCGTTTATAGAAAAATAAAACACATGTATGTTAACTTCTAAAATACTCTGTTTTTATGGACAGTCATCAGACTAGTTTTTCTCCATTTTCACAGCCTTTTGCATGAGCTGTTTGAGGTCTCTGGAGGGGAGGTGTTGCACAGTGGTTTCTAATCAGTTGAAGTAAAGGGATGTTTTTAGATGATATTCCTGATAGCTGTACAGTATTGGAGCTCAGCCATCTCCCTAATTGTTCATCTGAAACACAGTGAGTAGTTTAAACAGTTCTGCTAGCTTGCTCACCAGATGTCTCAAACAGCTGGGATTATTTTTATATCTGTCGGAAAACGGATGACCTTGCCTGGCCTGAAGTGTAGGGCAAACTCTGCCAGACTTCCAAGATGATAAAGCGAGCCCAGATTAGAAACTAATTGCAGCATGATTTCGTCTCACTACTGCAGTCTTTGCTCTCTGGGATTTAAGGGAAGCACATGAATTCCTAAATAACACAATTAAGAAAATTTATTAACATGTTAAAATGATTATTTTTTATTTCTTCTCTCTCTCTTTTTTTTCTTTTTCTTTTGCTGGCATGAACCACAGAAGGGATGAAGAATTGAGCAACTTCAACGTTCAAGTTCCTACCCTAAGCAGGGCCTGGGAAAGCAGTGGACTGGCTTTAAATATCAACTCGGATGACTGTTTCCATTAGCGCTGTGTGGGCCTCCACCCTCTTCTAAATGCTTATATGATTCTAACATTTTTCCTTGTTTTTTTAGAAATGAGGCAATGAGATATTTTCCACTCAGGGATGTGCCTTAAAAAATGGAGCATGAAAAAAATTCCTAACCCTCCTTGGGGGTCTTAAGAAGGTTGAATAGGAAAATGCAAAAAAGAATCTTAGAAAAAGTTTGAAACATTGTTTAAAACACAAATAAAATATTGACATTTACATTTAAATACGTCTTTTTTAAAGTTTTAAATATATTATGTTCATCCTGAACCTATCTTATTAATAAGAGGTCTGTTGATTATAAATATAGGTTTCCTTAAAGTTCATCAATTTCTGTACTGTTTTTAAGGGAAGCCAAGTAAATGGCTGAAATTTCAAAAGCATTTCTCATATATTCATTGTAAGTTGAAAATGGCTTTAAGATAGTCAAGGCATATGAAATAATGAGGTTGAAGGTTTTTGAATAACCTGACGATTCGCAAGGTAAGAACTAGAGCTGTAGATAATATACTTAATGTTATTAACCTTGCTTAATCTCAATTCTGCTATTATTTTGGTTGAACAGTCTAAAGCAACACGATCTTCCTATCATTTAAATCAAATGACTGGAAAGCTGCAGAATAACATGTACTGTACAATTCCACTTCTGTAAAAAAGAAAAAAGAGGTCTAGAAAGGAATCACATTGAGCCAGAGAAGAGTTGCAGATTTCAAGTGAGGCTTTGAGGAGGTTTTCATTTTTATCCTTAGATACTATTAAATAATTCTGTATATTTGCCTTTGTTTTAATCATGAGCCTGTGATACCACCATCATAAAAATGCACACCTACAATGTGAACTTCTGTTTGTAGGTAACAATCTTCAGATTCATTTATAGGTAACGATCTTCAGATAAATTTTGGTATTTGGAGCTAGATATGCTGGGTGACAAAAGAAACTTTCCTAATTGTATTTTTGGAAGTTTGTGCCATAGCTGCCAAAGGTAACTTAATTCACAGTCCAATAACAAAGTTGAAACTTTCTTTCTTTCTTTTTTTTTTTTTTTTTTGTTGCAGTTGTCATTGTTGTTTAGCTGGCCCGGGCTGGGTTTGAACCTGCCAGCCTCGGTGTATGTGGCTGGTGCCATAACCCTTGTGCTATAGGCGCCAAGCCTCAAACTTTCTTAAAATATGGAATTATAACCTAATGCTAGTGCCTGCCAAAATTTATCAAACATAGCAAATACAAGTTCTAATTGCAAATTTAGATCTTTACATTTTGGCTAAGAGTATTTATTTCTATACTCATAACTACAAATGCTTTCTTTCTTTTTTTTTTGCAGTTTTTTTTTTTGGCCAGGGCTGGGTTTGAACCCACCACCTCCGGCATACGGGGCTGGCACCCTACTCTGTGGAGCTATTACAAATGCTTTCTTAAAATGCTTTTCTTAAATTTATGACACAGTTGCATAGAAGCTATTAAGTAGGAAATGTCATGATATTTATAAAGATATAATGTTTGTCAATTGGGGATGTCACTGTATTATGTAGGTTATGATAGAGTTTGGGAAGAAAATGTTAACTTCTGAAAAACACAGACCAGAGTGTTGCGGGCCCATTTTCTAACTTGCTAACCTAATGATACTTGGAGGTACAGCCCCAACAGATCAGTCATAGATATGACCTTATTTTTATAGCTAGTCAAATACTGCCAAAGTTGTTTATTTTACTATCCTTACTACTTTTCAGAACTCTTTTTCTAAGATGCTGAGAACAAAACACAGAGTAAGTGAGAAGACTCTCTCTGTGTTCTCTGGTTAACATTCACTGTACTCACGTGATCATGTCTTCAGGTTCTTTGTTTAACATCTGGACGTTCGTCAGCATCATACACCTTCCTACTTCTTTATCGAGGTGCCTTAAAATATTGTCCACAGCTTTTCGTACTTGAGGGTAATATAAGGACATGCCTAAAAAAAACACAAAAAACCATGCACTATAGTTATACTTTCAACTAGGTATACCGAAGGATTCCTGGTTTATTTATCCTCTCTGACACTTTTTTAGTGAGGACCCTATGAATCCAGAACTTCCTTGAGCATAAGAGCTGAGTGCCATTCAATCTCATCTGCATGGCTGCTGCACAGTGCCTTGTACTTAGTGGGTGTTCACCAAATAATCATTTAAACGCAATTAACAGGAACCCTAATACTCAATGGAAAATATTTTCAGGAAGAGTTCAAATAACAATAAAATGCAAAATTCTACTTTTTGAAAGTTTCTGGCTGGTATAAGAAAATTCACCATAAGCCAGGCATGGTGGCTCAAGCCTGTAATCCTAGTACTTTGGGAGGCCAAGGCAGGTGGATTGCTTGAGCTCAGGAGTTCAAGATTAGCCTGAGGAAGAGTGAGACCCCCACTTCTACTAAAAATAGAAAAACTAGGCTGGTGTTGTGGCAACCACCTGTGGTCCCAGCTACTTGGAAGGCTGACGCAAGAGGATTGCCTGAGCCCAAGAGTTTAAAGTCATTGTGAGCTATGACGCCACAGTCCTTTACCCAGGATAGCAGAGTAAGACTCTGTCTCAAAAAACAAACAAACAAGAAAGAAAATTCACCATCAACTATGATTATATGAATAAAGGATAATTCTCATTTTGGCTTCTGATTTTAAAAATCACACAATATTCTGTGAAAAATGTGTGGATTTTTATTTTAGCAAAATACTCAAAATAACTTCCTATCATTAATTTTAAATTGGAGGAAAAATGTGTTTAAGCTGTATTACTTTTACTGCTCTCATTAAATACTACATCAATGTACTATACTGGAAGACAAATAAATAATATAAAATACATACACATATGTAATACTAACGAAAAGTAAATAGTTTTGTATTTAAAATTCGTATTTTAATCAAATTATCAATGATTACTTCTCAAGCATTAAACCTTTTAAGCTCATTTAAATATTGCATAAGTGAAGATAAATATTTTAAAGCAAAAAGTTTCCTTATATGTTTCCCTCATGTTTTTAGAATCCAGGAACTATCTTAACAAAGTTAAGTAAATGTCTACATTTGGGTGCTTCATAAGAAATAAATTGAAAGAAACAAACATAAAAAATCATCTCTTTGGATTAAGATAGTTAAATTAAAAAGTAAAATATTATCATGTAATCTAAACCCACAATATATCCTGGCATGTTGTGGGGTTTGGCATGTTTAAAACAGAAATTAGACTAATCTTACTGAAAAAGAAAGAAGAAGATGAACTATAAAAATGAGTGAATGAATTATACACGGGATTATCTACCAAAGCACATAGATGTCTTGGAAATTTACTGAAAAATGTAGATACTCAATATGACCATAGATAAAAGTTTAACATTTACATGGCAAAATATTTACCAGGAAGTTCCAACAAGTGTAAAGGGCAGTAAAACAAAACACAGCATGAATCAATCAAAACAATTAGAGTCAGAATGTTTCACTGGCTACTTCTTTAAAGATTTTTTTTTTTTTTAAAGTGCATCTTACTAAAGATAAGCATCCATTAGTTATTTTAAGGGCTTAATAAGGATCAGTTCTTTTTTTTTATTTTATTTTATTTTTTATTTTTTTTTATTAAATCATAACTGTAGGATCAGTTCTAACATGTTTGAAACCTACCTATCATTTTGGCTTCCTCTTCAGTTAGCGTTTTACTCAAATATGTTTTCTTTACTCTCAAAGTGTTTCCCGAAGGCAGAACTGCTCCTGTAACTGGCATGGGAGGTTCCCCGTCCTTCTGTTGCAAGCTGTCAGCTATGACCAAGAACGCCCGTAAACCAATGTTCATTCTCTGTGACAGACAAGATGTTCATGACAAAAAGAAAGGACTAATTACTGTAGTGGAATTAAACCATAAGTCTTCCAGGGAAGTAAGGATTGGCTTGCATTTGGAATAGGCACAGGGTAGGCTGAACCTATGAAAATTAGGTTTCTGTCACTGTTTGTTGGTGCATCATAGGAAAACAACTGGGAAGATGTCACCAAACTTGGAGGGCATGTTAGAGATGGTCTTATACTACATTCTTTCGAGGGAATGCTGGGTATATCTCAAAGGGATAGGTGGTCATCCTCTGGAGCATTTGTAACTAAGCTAAATGGAGGTAAACAAAGGCTCCTTTGTCTCCTGGAAGGAGAGAGACAACGCATATGTTAATTGATGAATGGAGACACTCCAAATGCGAACCACAAAATGAACATCACACCTGCTCTGAATTGCAGATCTTAACTTTTCATTTACAAAAGCTAGCAAGTTTGAGAAGAAATTTCAAAAATTCAATGCCACCAAACCTATTATTGATGGGAACACATGGATGTATAAGAAGAAATGCCATTCTGGGCCAGATTGTTATCTTCCTTAAGCTCTGGCAAGTCCTGACAATGGCTCTGAAAGATGGCTCCTCCACAAGAGAGTTGTTCTCCTTAGCTTTAATTTTAAAAGGTCAGAAATTATCAAAACATTTGTACTTTGTTAGACACCCATGTGGAAACATTTACCCTGATATTTTCAAACCTCATGAAGCAATACGCTCCCAAAGTAAACTATTAAACTACTGCCTATGGAAGAGAATAATAACAAGTCCTAAGAATGATAATTTAGTTATAATTTATTGAGTCCCTAAAATGTATCCAGAACTACTCATTAACTTTCACCCTGAAAATAGCCAAGGAAGGAAGTGGTCCTATGTTCAGGTGAAGGTAGTTTCATTTTTCAGATTAGGAAACCGAGGTAAAGTGAGAAGCTATTCATCCAAATCTGATTTGCCTGATTTCCTATTTTGTGGAACCCTATTATACTTTATAACGTAGACTAATACAGACTTCTATTCGTTTTTAAACTAAAGCTTTAAAAAGATATGATATTTCAACCAGGATTTGACAAACAATTTCTCTGTCTCATTTACACCCAACTCAGTGTACCTTATGATTGAATAACCTTAAATAAGAGGCTTTCTCCATTTTCTGGAATGAGAGAGTATTAACTTAAAAAATTAACTGTATATCAAACCCAATTCATTTCCATTTTTTGGTTGTTCCTTCATGAAATTTTTTCTAGGCTTGTGTATTTTTATCAAGTCACAGCAATGTTTTGGGCAAGAAATTATGATGTCCAGTTCAGCAGATGCAAGAGCAATATAATAACTGTGGGTTAACATACAAGGTCAAGCCGTAATTATTTGCAGGTGGATTATTCAGTTTATGAATCATCTTTGCCTGTTCTCTAAGTTTTCCTTTCCTCTGGACAAAGTTAAGGAAAGAAGTAAGATGGGATATTTTAGAATACATTCTGAAGTTAATTTCAAAAATAATTTTTTTTTTTTTTTTTGTATTTTATGTAATTCTGCGTTACTTCCCCCTGTTTTCTGTTTGGCCTTAGGAAGTTACTTAACTTTTCCAGTCCAAATATCAACTTCCTTTCTGTGAAATGAAAATAGTAATACCTATAGCTCATAGGTATTAGGTGTAGGTATTATTATTTTCATTAAAGAAGAAGCCTGAAGTTTCTGCTGGCAAATATTTATTGTAAGCCAGATCTCTTATTATTTTTTTAAGAGATATAATTCGCATGTATTCAAAGTCAGTCCTTTTAGTTGTACAGTAGAGTTTTGAGAAGCATTTTCACAATCAAGATCCAAAATATTTCCATCATATCCTCAAATTCCCTCACGCCTCTTTGCAGTTAGGCTCCACCCTCAAACCGGCACCTAAGAACCTGTCTAATTTCTACCTGTGGCTTTCCTTTTTCTAGAATGTGGTACACATGGAATCAAACAGTACATAACTTTTTGTGTCTTCCTTCTTTCACTTAGCATAATGCTTTTGAGATGCTGTTGCATGCATCAGTGGTCTGTTCCTTTCCACTGATGAGTAGTAGTCCACTGTGTTGATGATTCATAGTTTGTTCAGCCATTCACCAGTTGTTGGACATGAGTTGCTTTCTTATTTTTAATGATTATGAATGAAGTTGCTGTAAGGGGGGAGGTTGGCGGAGGGAGGGTGATTGGTGGGATTACACCTGCGGTGCATCTTACAAGGGTACATGTGGAACTTAGTAAATGTGGAATGTAAATGTCTTAACACAATAACTAAGAACATGCCAGGAAGGCCATGTTAACCAGTGTGATGAAAATGTGTCAAACGGTCTATAAAACCAGTGTATGGTGCCCCATGATCTCATTAATATACACAGGTATGATTTAATAATAATAAAAAAAAGAAGTTGCTGTAAATATTTGTACAAACCTTCATGGATATGTGTTTTGCTTTCTCTTGGATAAACATCCTGGGGTGGAATTGTTGGCTCAGGTGGTGCTTTTTTCGAAAGTGGTTGTACCTTTTTGCATTCTCACTATAGTATGAGGTTGTAGTTGTTCTCTATCTTCGTTAGCACATCTTATTGTTGTTTTACCTTGTATTTTCTTTTTTTTTTTTATTGTTTGGGGTGCAGTGAGGGCACAAAGAATTAGGTTACACTGATTGTGTTAGGTAAAGTCCCTCTTGTAATTGTGTCCCAGCTCCAAGAGGTGTGCCATGCACTTTAACTCCTCCTCCCCCATCCTCTCTCCCCATTCTCCTACCCGCCACCTTGTACTAGATCTTCTACTGCCTGCATGTTAGAATTGAGCACCCTGGATTCATGTTTCTCCATTCTTGTGATGCTTTACTAAGACTAATGTATTTCAACTCCATCCAGGTTAATACAAAAGATGTAAAGTATCCATCTTTTATAATGGCTGAATAGTATTCCATGGCAGACATATACCACAGCTTGTTAATCCCTTCCTGGGTTGGTGGGCATTTAGGTTATTTCCACATTTTTGGTGTTTGTGAATTGATCTGAGGTATTAACTTGCTTTTACTTAATAAATAATAATGTTGAACTTTTTTTTTGAGAACCAGCCTCAAGCTGTTGCCCTGGGTAGAGTGCTGTGGCATCACAGCTCACAGCAACCTCCAACTCCTGGGCTTAAGTGATTCTCCTGTCTTAGCCTCCCAAGTAGCTGGGACTACAGGCGCCCGCCACAATGCCTGGCTATTTTTTGGTTGTAGTTGTCATTGTTTGGCAGGCCTGGGCTGGATTTGAACCTGCCAGCTCTGGTGTATGTGGCTGGTGCCTTAGCTGCTTGAGCTACAGGTGCTGAGCCAGATGTTGAACATTTTTCATGGGCTTATTGGCCATTGTACATGTTCTTTGGTGAAGATGCTGTTCATTTTGCCCATTTAAAAAATTGGATTTTTCTTTTTTTTAATTTGTAAAATTATTTATTTATTTATTTTAATTAAATCATGGCTGTGTACATCAATGCAATCATGGGGTACAATGTGCTATTTTTATATACAATTTGAAATGTTTCATCAAACTGGTTAACATAGCCTTCACGGGCTGCCACAACACCTGGCTATTTTTTGGTTGTAGTTGTCATTGGCAACTACAGGCCCAGGCTGGCCCAGGCTGGGTTTGAACCCAGCGAGCTCCGGTGTACGTGGCTGGCGCCCTAGCTGCTGAGCTACAGGTGCTGAGCCAAAAATAATTGGGTTATTTTCTTATTATTGAGTCATGACAGTTCTTTATAGATATGGATAGAAGTACTTTGTCAGATACATGTTTGTAAATATTTTCTCCTAGTCTATGGTTCTCCAGTTTATTAATAGTGTCTTAAATGCAGACTTTTTCATTATTGATACTGGTCAATTTATCAGCTTTTTCTTTTATAGTTTATGGTTTTTATGGCCTAGACATTTTTGCCTACTTGAAGTTCCCAAAGATTTTTCTCTTATGTTTTCTTCTGGAAGAATTAAAGCACTGGATTTTACATTTAGGTTCATGATCCACTTTGAATTAATTTTTGTTTACAGTGCAAATGAAGGGTTGAGGCTCATTATTTTGCTGGTGGATATCCAATTGTTCAGCACTCTGTATTGGAAAGACCATTTTTTATCCATTGAATTAACTTGGAACCATTGTTGAAAATCAATTAACCATATACACGTCAGTCTCTTTCTGGAGTATCTCTTCTGCTCAAATGATCTTCATATTTATCCTCTGCCATCACCACACTGCACTGATCACCATATAAATTTCTAGTAAGTCCTGAAATCAGGCCTTGCTAATCTAACTCAAGTCTTCTTTTTCAAAATTATGTTGGTTTTTCTAGTTTCTTTGGTTTTCTATAGAAATTTTAATAACACCTTGTTGATTTCTGAAGAGAGGGATTTTAATTGGGGTTATTATTGGAATCAGTTTAATGTACATAGATCAATATGAGAACAGTTAACCTCTTGATAACATTAAGGCTTTTAATCCATAGTGTTTATCTCCACTTATTTGGTTTCTCTAAACATTTTGTGTTTTCAGATAAAAACATTGCACATATTTTGTCAGCTTTATTGCTAAGTCTTTTGTTTTTCATTGCTACTATAAATTGTTCAATTTCTAATTGGGCACTACTAGAATATAGAAATATATTGATATAATAAATTTATCTTCTATCCTATAAACCTCCTAAAATCATTTATTAGATCTAGTAGGTTTTATTTAGATTCTTTGGAATTTTCTACACAGATAATTAGATTATCTCTGAATAAAGACAAGTTTATTTCATCCTTTCTAATCTATATTCCTTTTATTTCTTCTTCTTGCCTCCAGCACTGGGTTGGACCTCAAGTGTAACTTATTTTAAATTAAGGCAAAACTGAGAGAAACTGATGAGCAAGAAACTCTTCTTACAGATGAGCAAATTCTCATGATGATCAGGGTGTATATCAGATGTTATCTAGGTCTGAAGTAAAACACGACAATTAGCTGGAAACTACCTGACAGTTGAGTGATGGTGCAATATAAACTTTGTAGCAAGATAACCCCTTAGATCTCCAGGCCTTGTTGCAAAAGCTACTTCAAAAATATTTTCAAAGACCCAATATGGGTTTGATTCTTAAGAAACTGCACCTAGCAGTATATTTCACCGAGTGTGTGACATTTTCTTCATAGGCCAGTCTATCTTTATGTCTGCTTTTCAGTGGGGTTCTGAGTATTTCTGGGCTTATAATTACTGACTGATAAATAAATCCTTCCATAACCCTACAAGCTCAAGAGAAATGAAAGAAGATACTTATATATTTCCTCTTACTGGTAATGTTTTTTAAATCAAAATTCCAAGCCCTCTGTATAGAGAAGTTAATGAATTCATTATTATTAAATGAGTTTGGGAGAAGAACCAAGGATACATTTTATAAGCAGTGATAATGATAGTAGCTTTTAACGTGTCTTTTTTTAGACATGAACTCCAGTAACTCTGAGAATTAAGTGTTAAAGAGAATAGAGCCATGACTACAGAGAAATGAATAATATTTTCAGAACCACCCCAGGAAAAGAAGACTGTTGATTGTCCAGCCCTAGGCCCGTCCACTGGCTTGGCACTGGTTTTGTTCCCTCACACTGGCCTGCTGACCCTAGCTGCAGAGATTCCAAAAGCCTGTGGTATCGTCACATACCAGGCAGAAACTCCCATTTTTGGGCTTCTTGTGCTTTCCCAAGATATGTTAAAGCCTTAGTATCAAGAAGAGAACACAGGGTGTGGTGCCAAGGAGCACGGGAATGCCAGGGGTCCCTCTACTACCAAAAAGCTGCCCTGTTTTGAGCCTCTGGGCCCTGGGTCTCCTTCCTCACTAACAGAATATCAGAGAGATAGTTAAGAACTAGGTGTGTGTGTATAATATTTAATTTTTCAATTTTTCTCTTTTCCTTTTGCTCAAGTATTTGCAGTATACTTTTCCCAATATCACAAATATTCTGTAAGGTAAGCTAGAAAAGTGCTCTGCACATTTTGCTGCTGAAAAAGCTATCTGTCAAGGGAAAATGTCACATAGCTAGGAAAAGCAGCAGAGCCCACAGCAAGTGGCAAATCCAGCTCTGCAGACTTCTGGTCCAGGGTTCTTTGTAAAATTTCATAGGAATAGGGCTACAAAAAGGCAGCTTGCCAGGCATAGTTCTGTGGGCTGACAGTGATTTTCAAAGTTTGAAATTCTACGTGTTGTACATTTGCGTAGCCCGCATTGTACCACGTTGTGTCTGAAACCCACTATATCTGTGGGATCACAGAAACATGTATGTGCACGTTACAAATGTCGCTGTGTTTTAGTGTATTTATTATTACACGCATTTGTTCTTCCTTGTGTCATCATTTCCCAATACCAAACCTGCCAATCTGCATCCAATCAGGTATAAGTAAAAGCACTGACTTTTCTAAAATGAAACAACCTGACTTAGCACCAGCTTTTCTTTTTGGCAACAATTACTCTATTATACTAGAACAGAATACGGTAACACACTAACCTTTTATCTAACTATATTTCATTCTAAGTTTATCCAAAATTGTACTTCTGAAATTCCTTAATCTGACTTTGGACATGGACAGAAACAGACTTTTAGAAAAGAACATCCCCTGCCCCATTCTCCAAAATCGCAAAGCAAGATGTGGCTCTGTGAATACACAATCTGTTAAAAGTACGTAAAAGGATCATTCATACCTCTGGATTGAGGCTGAAAGCTTTTGCTGGTTTTCCCACACAAAGAAAATCAAAAATGATTTCTTTCATTGCAAAATCTAACCGTTCCTGTAGTGAAAACAAAACGAAGGCATTAACACAGAAATTCAGCATAAAATGGCTATTGTCATCGGGCGCACCAGACAGGAGGGAGGTGTGTTCTGCTCCGTTTTACGGATCTCAGGGAGCCCCGAAGGAAGACCATGCTCATCTGAACTGATGGTGAGGCTAATTCTGTTTTCATGTGATGTGTGGGGATGCCTTTTTAATATAAGTTATGTAATTAACCCCTAAAGCACAAAATGACTAATGACAAAAACCCCCCAAAATCAAAGAACCAAAATGCTTGGGGTGCTTGGTTTAAACAATCCAAACTCTTCCTACTTATACTGCAATTACTGGTAACTTCTTGAAACTTGGTTTAAAGTATATTTTTACAGATAATCACTCCAAAATGACAATGTTTTTTCTATTCTCTGACGTTAAAATCCTTGGCTCAAATGATTACAAGCAATTCCACAAGTAAGATGAATAATCTATACATAAGACATATGAAGGTTACTTAATAAAGAATATTTAAGACAGAGTCAAATAATTCAAGACTGTGGTTACTAAGATACAACAGGTTTACTACACACAACATTTTTGAACTAATCAAAGCACATTCTCAGCCACATTATAAATACACGTAGAAAAGTTACATTGATTGTTCCACGTGCAGAGCAAATAATGTTCTCTCCCTAAGAACAGATATTATGGAGGTATTTTACTGAAACAAATACAAATAGAGATACCTAACAGTCTGGGAAGTAACAAGAGAAACTTACATCTTTACATCAATATCAATTATTCCTCAACAGTACGTCATACCTATTACTTCTCTTTAACTACTCAATATTCTGAGGCATACTGGGCAAGGATTCTTCATCCCCATATTACAAACAAAGAACCTGACAAAAAAGATATGGTCTGACTTGTTTAATGCTGTAGAGCCGTATCACAGCAGAGGTTACTGCTCTGCTGGAAATTACGAGGAGGTAAACACAAAGTGTTTTAAAAAGTATAACTCTCAGGTCCCAATAGTAAATTACAAATTACAAACTATATTTAATACTCCTGGACAAGATTTTAAGTCAGTTAATACATGTAAAGTGCTTAGCAAAGAGTAAGTGCTTGGTATATTCTAACATTTCTATTCACTTCTTTTTCATAGGATGAAAGTTAGAACATTATTATTTACTCCCTCAAATTTCACTAAATTGTCTTCTTTTGATTTCCTCTAACCATCAGATCTTTTGCCTCCTTTTTACCTGAAGAATCCAGAGTAAAGAACCAGGAAAACACAGGGACAAAGACTCAAGAGATTTTTCTATACTAATTAATAGGCTTTGGGACTCACGTGAGCCACTTAAAAACTCTTGTTTCTGTTTATTCATCTGTCAGAGGCTGAAAATATTTGATGTACTCTTAGAACAATTTGTTTTGAAGAAAAAGAATAGGCTACATGTCAGGGTCAGATGTGATGGCTCACACCTGCAGTTCTAGCACTCTGGGAGGCCAAGGCGGGTGGATTGTCTGAGCTCAGGAGTTCGAGACTAGCCTGAGCAAGAGTGAGATCTCATCTCAAAAACTAGCCTTGGGTTGTGGCCAGTGCCTATAGTCTCAGCTACTTGGGAGGATGAGGCAAGAGGATCACCTGAGCCCAAGAGTTTGAGGTTGCTGAGACCGTGGCCCCATGGCACTCTACCCAGGGTGACAAAGTGAGACTCTGTCTCAAAAAAAAAAAAAAAAAAAAAAAGAAAAGACAAAGGCTATGTGTGAAAACAAGTAAAACCTTTCCGAAAAGTCTAAACATGTTAAGATGTTATTTTAAACTTTGCATCTTTTAGTTCTTCCTAAGAAGGAGACCTGCTGATTAAGAGCAATTAGAAGATTCCCACTGCCAGAAACTCCCCATTACCTGGGCAATGAACTGGATGATTTTCACAAAGATGTTCAGAGGCATATCCCTTGGCACCACACCGCGGGACCCTTTGGGGAAAAGTGTTGTGATGATGGTTATAAGTCGGCTGGAAGATAAGGGGGGAAAGAAAAAACAAGCAAGATTGGCTGAGCTCCAGTTCTTTAAGGGAGAATGGCAGACGTTTCATCTTATCTAAGTATCAGAGAGAATTCAGAAAAAGAAAACAAATCACCTCACCCCTTTCCATTAGTATAATTACTCTATGAAAACCTTTTCTGGAAAACTAAGAGCAGTGGGAAAATTGTAGCTGCTTCCTTTTCTAAACTGGCAAACACAACCTTGGAAGTGGAACTTGTTGATCCCGGTGGAGGCTGGGATTTTTGTGATGGGTGCCGAGCCAATGACTAAGGAAAGCCTGAATATATTCCTTGGGAAGTTGATCTTTTACAAACTATCAGTTTTGAATAGGTTCTAGCTGGGTTAGCATAGGCAACGATTAAAGAAGACACTCTCCACAGTGGCTGGGTGATGTGGTTACCATTAACACAAGTCAACTCCTTACCTCTGAGTAGCCGTGTTGCTTTCACATTTAATTCGAATCATGTAAACCCAAAGTAATCTGTAGAGAGATTCCAGTGCAACTCGAGCCATCTTAGGGTCTTTATTCTACAACAGAAATTAAGATGTAAGACAATAATGATATCAGGAGATGATTCTTCTCTGAATGCTTGGAAAAGGCAGGCCTGACATGGGTGACAGGGTGCCCACGAGGCACGTTGCATCATCTGGGCCTTACAGGGTATAGGTCTCTTGTTCCTCATGGGATAAATAAAACATGAGGAGGAATCCAAATGGTCAGGATGGTGGGCTAGAGTAATTCTGAGGGAAGCCATGTCATTTTCAACTTTGCCAAGGTTAGTACTCCAGACATTGTCTTCCCCCTCCAGCTCTAGGGAACCCTAATTCTGTAGCACCAACAGGATAATCAGTCTGTCATTTCCATTGTTGATTATGTCATTTTAAACACTGTCATATTTCTTTGATTTCCTAAGCCCTCCTCCTCATCCCATCTGATTACTCTCCTAATAGTAGTGTGTACTAGCTACTGTGCTACAACCTGGGTTAGGGAGGGATGTTCACAGTCCAGAACCTTCTCTAAGGAAGACAAATGAATAGCTGAAAACACATGAAAAAATGCTCCTGTCCCTAATCATCAGAGAAATGCAAATCAAAATCACCTTGAGATATCACCTAACTCCAATGAGAACAGCACACATCATAAAATCCCAAGGAATGGAAAAGCAAATATTCCAATGTTCTCCAATGAGAACAGCCACATCATAAAAATCCCAAAGCTCCAGATGCTGCTGTGGATGTGGAGAGAAGGGAACACTGAGACACTGTTAGTGAGACTGCAAACTAGTACAACCTCTTTGGAAACAATCATGAAGAATCCTCCATGAACTCAAAATAGACCTTCCATTTGATCCCACAATCCCACTACTAGGTATCTACCTAAAAGAAAAAAAAAAATCATTTTTATCATAAGGACATTTACACTAAAATGTTCATCACAGCTCAATTCACAGTTGCCAAGACGTGGAAGAAACCCAAGTGCCCATCAACATATGAATGGATTAATAAACTGTGATATATGTACACCAGGGAATACTAACCAGCCATTAAAAAGATGGAGACTTTCCATCTTTTGTATTAACCTAGTTAGAGTTGGAATTCATTCTTCTTAGTAAAGTATCACAAGAATGAAAAAGCAAATATCCAATGTATTCAATACTCATATGAAGCCAGTAGATGAACTAATATACACACACAGGAGAAAAAACTCAATTTAATTAAAACTGGGGGGAAGGAGAAGTGGGGAGAGGTAAAGAAGAAAGAAAGGGAATTGGTGCTCTCCCACCTAATGGGCACAATATAAGGATATCCCGTATGCCCCTGGGTGTGGGACACAACTACAAGAGGGACTCTACCTAACAAACGCAAACCTTGTAACCTAATGTTAATCTGAAAAAAAAAAAAACCAAGATGTTAACAACCCAGGGAGGATGGGAGATAGACAATAAACAGGCAAGTCTAAGGTGGTATGAAAAACTATAGGGACAGGAGCCAAAGAAGGGGAGGAAAGTCAGTCTACTGCAAACTTGAAATGAACTTTAAATCCATGCATGTACTCATTCATTCATTCAGCAAATATTGGAGGGACTATGCTGGGCTGCCATGGTGCATGGCCCTAGAAACTTTGAAAAGGGTAAGGAAATGGTGGGTGGGGGATATCTATAGGCAGGCACAACAGCACATGGAAGCTGGCAGCTGGTGAAGCTCATTTGAATGTTAGTGAAGGGGCCAGATGCAGTGGCTGGGGAGGCTTGAGAGGAAGGGGCCACTTGAAGGAGTTTCCATGAGGGAGCAGGCTTCTTATGACAGTGACAAGGTGCCACTGAGATCGGAGAGACCACAGAGGAAGTCTCACAGAGACAGGGAGACTAGCTACGGGCATCCGGCAGTAACAGATCGCCCAGCGAGGAGAGCGTGGGCCTCATCGTCTGTCAGATGATGTCACCTTCATTCCTCACTGCTGACTCTCACTCCATCCTTTCATCCAGTTTTGTATTATAGATTTTACCCACAAACCAGCTCTTGAACTTGACATCTTCTCCATTCCCACTTCTTTTGCTGCAGTTCAGGCTTGCAAGCACTGTCACCTGGATTGCTGCAGTCACCTCCCAACAGTCTTCCTAGTACAGTTCCCTCCCACTGTGCCATCTTATCCAATTATAATTCTTTCTACTTAGAAATCACAGATTGGGTGGTTTCCCTGATGCTGGTGGGATCAAGTCACCACTTCTTGGCAAGGCACAGCCGACCAGTCAAGAGCTGGCTCTATGCTACCTGTGCTGTCTCCCACGAGCTCCATAAACTCTAGCCAGGCCATGTTCATTCTACGTTCATGTTAGGAATGTGCTGCAATCCCCCCCCATCCACCTGTCCTTGAACCCTTCATTTCTCCGAGGTGAACCCTATTCCTTCTTTACAGTGGACAGTGGACTTGGATGTCCTCTCCTTCAAGCATCCTTCTCTGTTCCTCCCTGATGTCCTGAATCCCATCCCATTAAAACCAATTATTCCCTCCTGAGTATCCTCTACCCCGCATCCATATACCTCTAGCATAGCCCTTCAACTCTCTACAAATGGGGTCTTGTTTAAACATCAGCTGTAAACAGTGAGTTCTTTAAAAGAAAAAGACCTTATTTACCTCTGGTATCTATCAGAATTCCTGCCATTCTACAAGGGGATCAGTAAATGTTTGCTAACCAGTCTTTAAATATCAGTCTTAATCTTGTAAGTCTTTTTTACCCGTATGTTACTTCTCTTTTCCTAGTCACCTATTTATTTTGACACGATGGTTCTGTTTTTATCTTGGTGTAGACAATTTGTATACTAACTTTTATAGAATTCATAATTGTTTAGAAATTATCTGGGGAGAGTTTCCTTTAAACTGTTTATGAAATAAAGATGAACCACATAAATTCTACAGGAAAGACTACCATATTCTACAGGAAATACCATATCATTTTATTACTGAACTTTCATAATGTTCTTTAATATCCAATATGGCCTACATTCTACTATGCATTGTTCTTTAATTTTTTTAGGGTTTTCCTAGATATTCTTGCATCCTTATTCTTCCAAATAATCTTTACAAGTACATGTATAGTGCTGGGAAAAAAAAATATTGTAGCTTTTTAAAAATACATATTTATATATCAAGTTTTATTTATTTGTGTCTGTTAATATAACAGACATAATTTGTTCAATCTTTCAGTTACTTAAAGGGCCTTGAAATTAGTAAAGTTCCATTTAAAATATTTCATCATTCAAAAATTTCAGGAATGATAACTACTCTTTCCCCAATTGCTCCAAGTCAGCAAATAATTATGATGTACTTACATGGCGGTTAAAGGCAGACTCCACACACAGATTACTCAACCTTGCTCTGTAATTTACTAGTTGTGTGGTTAGTGAACCTTGGGGAAGCTCCTTAATCTCTCTGGGTCTGATTTTCCTTGTCTGTGAAATGCAGAGGATCATCCTCCCTCCCTCCTCTGAGTGTGCTGGGAATTAAATGAGTTCATGCATGTAGAGTATTTGGCATTGCACCTGCCTACAGTAGCATTATGTATGAAGTACCAGCGATCCCACAGCAAACACAGAGGGTGTAAGGCCCTACCTTTAGGGAGCTTCTGTTCTAGTGGAAATGTCTCCTTGTTTGTCAGTTTTCCTTTTTAGACTAAATATCAGTGTTTTAGGTTTGCACAGTGTATCATTTGAAATTTTCTCAAACACACTATCTCACCTTGTAAATCATGACAAGGAAGGGCAGGTATCATTTTAATTTCTCTGTGGATCTTAGTGACTCACAGTGGCATCTTCCGTTTTAACTTCAATTTCTTTTAAGAAATTTTTCCTGTCCCTCCCACTCACTTTTTTCAGTGCATCTTTCTGTGACTGACATTCTTTTACTCATTTTTTGCTCCCATAGAGGCTGAAGAGCAAAATGACTGACTTGGGTTTTAGTTTGTTTTGCCTGTAGATTACGCACTGGCAATTGGTTTCGGCGTTTTGAGATAATGGCATGATCACTGCAATTGCCTCCGAAACCAATTCCCTGGCCTTTCTTCCATGGTCTGCACAGTCAAATGATAGTCTTAAAATACAAACAGGATTGTTTGCTTCATTTAAAGTCCTTAAGTGGCTTCTACTCGCCTACTGAAAAATGTCTAAATTTCATGATGTGGTACATGAGGGGACTTTTGTGACCTCACTCTCCCCTACCATCTCCTGCCTCCGCCCGTGGTAGGTGCATCTCATACTTCGGCATCCCCCCGTAATTCTCTGAGTGCCTAGGATACCTGTAAAAACATATTGACATAGGTAGCTAAACAATTTTAGCAATCTACTGATCTTGTTATACTTTAATACCTTCTAGTTTTCTTTTCCTTTTCAGTGAAAGTCATTCAAGTAAATCTACTTTTTCTATTTCTTTGCATATCTTTTTGACATTTCTTTTTGATCTTTGAATCGATTTACTTTGATCATAATTCACACTTTTTCACTAAAGTTTAGGATAATCTCTAAAATTATCATACCAACAATTCATGGAGATTATTTTTCTATTGAACAGTCAGATAAATAAAGCATTCATGAAAAATAACACACTTGTCATCTGATCACTAATTTTTAGGCCTTGTTTATGTGCATTAGAATTTATACATTTCACTTTGAAATGTGCCCTTATTACAGATCTGAAACAAAGATAAAAGATTTCCTCTTCCTAGAACTCTGGGAGGCCGAGGCAGGAGAATCACTTGGGGGTCAGGAGCTTAAGACCAGCCTGAGCAAGAGTGAGACCATCTCTACAACTGTAACTTGGACTTTACCTAACAAATGCAAATAATGCAATCTAATCATACATACCCTTATATTATTCTGAAATTTAAAAATATATTTACTTCAAAAGAACTTAAAAAAAAAACCCTAAAACTCCCAAAATTCATTCACATACAAAAACCTAAATAAATCAACTCTAAATAAATTTTTTTAAAAAGTAGAAAAATTATCTGGGCATGGTGACACATACCTATAGTCCCAGCTACTTGGGAAGCTGATGTGGGAGGATTGCTTGAACTTAAGAGTTTGAGGTTGTAGTGACTTGTACTGATACCACTACACTCTACCCAGGTCTCAAAAAAAAATTTTTTTTTCTCAAGGTTATAGAAATGAGGTTAACAGTAAATCAGAATAACTACACCTTGAAAATTAATACAAAATAGCTAATTATATATATATTATATATAATATATATATTTTGTATTAATGTGCCCTTATTACAGATCTGAAACAAATATATATATATATATATATATATATATATATATATATATATATATATTCCCCTCCACCCCCTTGAGATAGGATTATGCTCTGTCACCCAGGGTGGAGTGCAGTGGTGCAATCAGAGCTCACTGCAGCCTTGAACTCCTGGGCTCAAGTGATCCTCCTGCCTCAGCCTCCTGAGTAACTGGAACTAAAGCTTTGTGTCTTTACATCTGGCTAATTTAATTTTTTGAAGAGACAAGGTCTCACTATGTTGCCCAGGATGGTCTTGAATACCTGGCCTCAAGCAATCCTCCTGTTTTGGCCTCCCAAAGTGCTAAAATTACAGGTCTGAGCTACCTAGTCTGACTTAACATACTATTTAAATTTTGTACTTACAGAAAGAATAGTAGTCATTTAAAAATAAATGATGCCATGTATTTTAATGCATTCAGGTAGTGATTGTGGGACTATCAAATCCTTAATATATTACTCTTTGTCTTCGCTTATAAAAAATCATTAATAAACTTACTACTATATGAAAAGTTAAAGAAAAGCACTCCTTAAACTCACTGAGATTTTTACATAGAAATATGTAAGTACTGAGGACAAGTTTTATCAACTGTATTTATAGCAACCACACTTGCTTTGAGATTTTACTGGAAATCAAAATACCTTGCCTGCAGCTCCCTTCCCTGCCCTCCCTGAATATATCATTCTCCATCCTAATATCCTATTTGATCTTCTTTATAGCAGTTATCACTATCTGAAGTTTTTTTTCCTCATGTATTTATCTATTTTCTCCACTAAATTACAAGTTCTAAAAGACTAAGGAGCATTTCTGTCTCATTCATTACTTATTCCCAGCCCTGAACCGTGCCTGGTAGATGACCTGTAAAGAATTGTTGCCCAGCTGACTGAATAAATAAATGAAAGCATTTCAGCCCTAGCACAAGTGGTGACTGAGACAAAGGAGAATCTTTTCTAATTGTGCACTTTGGTTTCAACAACTGTAAAACCAGGCTGTATCATGCATAAACTTCAGATGAAGTGCTGCTATTTGAGCAATTTTTTTAAGACTCACATAAATAACATCCATGAATGCACAGGGAGAGTGTGCCACAGGAGAATGACAATGCCATTCACCTGTGGCATTGTCATGACTTCTATGACAATGTATATATATACAAAGTCATGGCCATGTGGCTTATAATAGACCTCCAGTGAATGAAAACAATTGTTATTAATCATACAATAAATGTATCTCTTAACCTTCGAGGTTTCTTTATTGGTTTGTTTTGGTTTTTATAATTTAAGTCTCACTGATATGTTGTATTCATTTTTCTAAAAGATAAGAAATTTAAAAAATTCTCCCCATTTCATCTATTTTGAAGGATAATAAATTACTACATACCTATTATGAACATAGTAACTATTATATTTTAAAAGTACTGTTAATTAAATCATCTACTGGCTTCATATTAGTAATGAGTACATTGGATACTTGCTTTTCATTCTTGTGATACTTTACTAAGAATACATGCCCACAAAACAGAAAAACTCAATTCAAGATGGGGGGAAGGGGAAGGAAGGAGAGGTCATGGTGGGGAGGGAGGGAGATTGGTGTGCCCCCACCTAATGGGCACAATGTAAAGATGGATGGAACTCTTCCCTCGGTACGGAACACAACTATAAAAGAGACTCTACCCAACAAATGCAAACATTGTAACCTAACTGTACCCTCACATTAATCTGAAATAAAATAATAAGCAAATAAAGAAAAATAAAATAAAATTACTGTTAAATCATGTTCTCAAAGTAGATTTCCCTTAGTCAGAGTTAGGTGTGGTATGGCAGATGTGAAGGGAAGGCATCATTTTTTATAGCTCTGAATACGTTCAGATTCTGCCATGAAATATATGGAAAAAATTATTGGTCTCCAAGGACCATGAGTTCCTGCAGGATGTGAACGTCTTGGCGAGTAGGTGCTGTACATTTTTCACCACTTTACAATGGCATATTGCTAATAAATGGTTGACTAAGTTAATGAAGTATAAATATTAAAGAATTCAACTCCGTGCTTCCAAAGCAGCCTGCTTCTGAGAGACTGATGCTGAGGAGCGATCAGGGCACTGACACTTAGCTAGCGTTGTGTCGGAGAGGGTGTTTACTTTGATAGCAGGCAGCGTTTCTGCTGCTCACACACTTCTCCTGTCCTCTTGATGGCTCACCTCACCCCAACACATCAAAGGTGGCTACCAACGGTCAACTTGTGGGATTCAGACACCGGGTTTATTATGCTGAAGCACCCAGGGGAGGGCGCGGGAAGGGAGGGCAGGATGCCAAAGGTGTATGGGGGGGGGCTGGTTTAGTGGTCCCTTATGAACTGATAAGGGTGGTTCTAAATCCCATGAAATACTGAAACTATTCACAACAAAATACACTTCTGAAGCCTTACTAGCTTCCCTAGCCCCCTCAGGTGTTTCTTCCCTATTCAGGACTCAGGAGGAGGTTTGGAAAGCATTCTGCATATTAATGGCATTTTAAAATGGTCCCATTCAAATCCCTACTGGGTTTAGTTCCAAATATATGTGATACAATTTTATTCCATTTGTAACTCATCAAGGATCTTTTTATATCTTTTAGCCTGGGGGTAGTGAATTCCAACAGTTTATTACCCATAAAGTAAACTATCATTGTCTTCACTTTGCCTAAGAACTACCGCGTTCATGATTCACGGGGTCTGTGACCTGCACGAATCTCACAGGGACCTCTGCACCCCAAACTTTGACATCCCTCACCGTCTGCATCACACAATTTGAAACTTCATTACATATTCCCTGATGAAATCCTAAGCTCTTCACGGACAGGGACTCTATTCTACATCCAGTTTTCATGCAGCTGACTTGTTCCATTCTTCCTGCTGCCAGCACCTTCCCTGGCACCTCACAGCAACAAAAATCCTTGTTGAACTGAACTGAACTCTGGAGAGTGCTTCAGTCCCTCTATAAGCATTGACTCCATCTATTTCTTCTGATCTCGCTGCCTTTCTCTTTTAGAAATTCTAATGAATGCTTGACATGTTGGCATAGGGAAATCCTGATAGGATTCAGACCTGCTTCTCTGCGGGGCTGTTTGTAACCTTCTTAATCTATCTGGTGGGCTCTGACCAGGGCTGCAGGCAGGATTCTAACTTTGAAGCAATTAAGTTCCAAAGTAAGATGCTCTACCATGTTTCAAAACCAACTTTGGACAAAAACATTTTGGCCTTTTTCTCTATAGCAATAAATCATTATGCAATATATTATTTTAATTCTAATCAAAAATCAATCAGATATATTAAACATAAAATATACAGAAAACAGCATTATCAGCCTTCTCAATCATTTCCTTTTCTGTTTCAAACAAATGTAAAAGAAAAAACACACTTCAGTGGAACTAATAACTGGATTTAAAAGTAGACCAAATAACAAAAATGACGTTGGGCTGCGCATTAAGAGTTGTAGAGCAGATGGATAAATTCCCAAATGAAGGACCTGGACGCGGCCACTATATAACAGTTGATAACCTTGAAAATTATTTCACTTTTTGCAGGACCAAAAGGCTTAATTCTCTATCCACTCCTATTATATTTCATTGCCAATTTGAAGAAAATGAATGATTCTAATTTTGTATTTCACAATCAGTTTTTAGAGTCAGTTCAATCAGTGTTTAAACAGGTTTAATGTAGATTATTGTGTAATTAAGGCACATGCAAAATAATGTAATTAATCTTAACCACTTCGCCAAATTAAAGTGTCATAAAAGTAAAAAACAAAAAAGGCAATGTGTATAAGCACATAGAAGATTTTATAACTAATTATATTTTTAAAATTCTATAGCAACAAATATCCAATGCATAAAAGAAATGGAACCATATCCTTGGCTATACTCCCAGAAGCCTATAAACCGGCCTGAGAACCGCACTGTCAATTTTTAGAAAATATTGTTTTCAAGCCAACGAATACTAACTTTAAGGTTAGATAAGCAGTTGTTGAGGAAAACGTGCCACCTGTTCAGGAACAGCTGCTTCTGACTAACACAAAGCAGGCAGGTCACCAGGGGATACAGGGCCTGAGGAAAAAGAGATACGGTCACAGGATAATTAATCTTTCAACAAACCAGGTAACACCATTCTCTGCACCCACCACCTCACTGTCTCCCGCTGCAGCCATATGGGCCAGAAGAAACCGGACAATGTGTAGCACAGCCCGGTGGGCAAAAGGTGGAGTTGAACATTGTGTGAATGCTTCCTGATAATCCTGGGGGTGGAATTATCTAGAACTGTGCATAGTGTATAAGAATAAGTTCCACGTATAATAACGTGGAAATCTGATCCACTGTTTTAGTCTTTACTTTTGAATTTCAAAACAAACTCATCATCTTAGGTAACTATCTCAATCCCCAGAAACAAAAAAGGAACACACATTAATTTTGCAAATGTTATTGGCTTTTTTGCTCATAAACATCTGCTAGCTTATCTCTGTCTTAGAGGTAGGTGTATATATTTTCTTTTGCGTGCAACCTTCCTGTAATTAAGGAGGATTCCTAAAAGAAATGTTATTGCCTTGGTAAATGCCACCAAGACAAATTTAACCACAGGAGGAATTTGCTTACGACCAAATAAACAGAGGTGCTCCTGAGTTCTTCCTGCAGAACTGGGCCAGTTTCCCACAGCAACTAGCGAGGACAGAACAGCTTCTAGACAGTATCCCCAAAACATATACACAGAACCCAGATAGTATATACTTTCATGGCTCACAAAAATTGAGGTCAGTGAAGATTCAAATAAAAATGTAACTGGCTCACCTATTAATTTGAATTAGCAAGAAACAGTTGCCACAATTAGATTAAGTGCTCTATAGTTCATTAACTTGTTCGTGTTTTCAAATTAATTTTGTTTTAAATGGACTTACTTTGAACTACCACTACCACTGAGTGCAACTGTAATGCCAATCAGTAATCACATACACACAAAAAAAGCATGCAGTTAGTCATAATGACCACAGAATGCAGACAAAGGAGCAAATTTGCCACCATTACCCACAAAGCAACTCTAGAGTATCTGCTCAGTCAGTCATGGTGGGGACGCTCAGACTGTGGACACTAACATGAACCAGCCAGCAACCAGCCAGGCCAAAGCAACCTGCTTCCTCTGGACTTTCACAGTCATAGCTGGTGCTCATTCATAAACCAGAGGTTTATCTACCACAGAGGGTAAAAGGGGGTGGTAATTTAAGACTTCCCTATGTTGCTCTTCAAAGCCTTCCCAAGAATTATTTTTTGGGCCTTCAGAGAATCTCTTCTATGAGCAACTACCTATTTCCCAACTCTCTTTCCTGCCTGGTTCAATTTTGATTCTGAGTATCAGGATAGGAATTAGCCCATGCGGGCTCCTGGAGATCAAGAAGATAAATTGTTATAAACATCACTCTTCAGGTTGGAAAATATTCTCAGAAATTAAAACAAAAAATCAAGTTAAGCCAATCTTGGAAATGAACAATAGAATCCTTAGGATCACAAGGGTCATTGGACAGACACAGCCTAATGGCCTTCTACGAATGTGTCTCCGTCATGGTCAACACTAACTGTGAGCTCCAAAATTTCAAATGCTACCTCTTTTTGAAAGAGCCGTTGGTAATGCCTCCACCTGGGGAGCCTATGACCCTTGAATAGACTCCTGCCTTGGAGCTTAGTCTCTGCAGTTCTACTTGGGTTTTGGATTTTCTTGTAGTTACTAACCAAGGAGTGCTTCTTTCGAGAAGAAAGTTCCAACGTGGTGTCATACAGGCTTTCCACAAAATTTCTAAGGCAGGGAACATTTACTTCATTTTTAACAGCCTGAAATAGAGATGTATGTGAATATTATATTTAATGAAATTGCTGATTCTGTAATCCAATTTGTAGAAGATTTTAGAAATGAAAACGTAACTCACGGCAGCGACTGGAACAAGGATTTCAACAAAAAGCCCAGCCAAGGCATGCTTAATGTCTTTGTCTTTGACCTCGAGGAAATAATGTGCACATTCCTAGGACACAGAAAAAGAATTCAGAGAGGGAGAGAAGATTGAGATGAACATGTAAGGTATACGGAAACAAATTCCAGCAAAAAGCTCCTAATTCAATCACACATATCAATTCAGCATATTCCATAATCTTTTAAAAATCACTAGATTTAAACACTTATATTGAAATCTAAATGTTTGTAATGGCCTCAAGGACATTTTGCAAGGCTTTTTTTTTTTCACTCTTCTATTTCAAATAGCATACAAAGAGCTTCTCTAACCAGCAAACACACATTTATCCATTGAATTACCTATGGGTTCATTCAATCATTTACTTTTACTTCCAATAATTTTCTACTGATTACTTGCTGTGGGTGGGGAGGGGGACTGGGTCCTTGGTTAGCCCACCAACACAGATGCCCAGAAAGGTGAACGTAGGGCAAGAGGCAGAGGACATTAAACTTATTTTGGGCCCCATGCCTGACAGCCTCGGGCACAGAGCTGTTTACTTGTTCACCCTGACATTTTAGGCGTGTTTATTATTCAGATAGTTTCATAAGCAAGCCTAGAATGTTTCCATTCCAACCTCAGACAAGGAAGCTTTTGGAATAGCTCCTCAAGAAAGGATGCCATTGCCTGAGGACTATGGTCTACATAAGGGTATTCGTGGTGCCCAGGGTCTCACGCTGTACTTGGCCTGCCCAGAATTCTGCCTGATCCTTTCCCCTTCCTGGCCTTATTGGTAGTAACTTGTTGTGGTCTCTATCAGGTATTGTTGTCATTCAAGAGTCCAGGGCTACATGCATGTGATGATACATTGATGCTACATTAGCTATTACCCTTTATTTTTGGTTACCCTCGGGAAGGCAGCTAAAAACGGTTCCTAAAGTTTGGGGTTCCTTGGGTTCCTCGGCCCAAGATGGGAAATACCAGCATAGGAAATCAAGGCAGTTTTCCTATACAGAACAGGCAGCGACTGTTTCCTTTACAGTTCCCAGACGGTGGCCTTCTCCTTACTTTGCATATGTATGAAAATACTCGCATGTCTTCATTTAAGTACACAGATACATTAATTATTAATGAGTGGGACAAAAATAATAGAATTGTCCTGTCCTCACTACTGCACTTGCCTAGTCTTTTTTTTTTTTTTTTAAAGAATATTTAGCAGTTAGTTACTGAGTGCTTATCCTGTGCTCAGAATCCTAGGACTGCTCTCTAAGGTTAGTGCCATTCTTGCCACCTTGCAGATAAGATTAGCAAGGCCAGGAAGGGTGAAGTGTGACTGGCCAAGGTCACAGAGCTGGCCAATGTAGGGGCTTGAATTAAGTAAAACCCAAGAAGTTTGATACACAGCCTCTTTCTCCCTGCCTCTCTGAGTTACCAACGCCTAATTTACATACCGTGTACTCCACCCATGTAAAGTGTACAATTCACTGGCTCTTAGTGTATTCACAGCTGTATTTTCATGACCACCATCAAATTCAGAACTTTTTAATGGCCTCCCCCCAAAGCTCTGAACCCCTTAGCCATCACCTTCAACCTTCTGATCTCCCCCTCATTCCCAGCCCTAGAAACCACTCATTTACCTTCTGTCCCTAGGGACTTGCCTATTCTGGACATTTCCCATAACAGAATGTCCACATATAATAATAGAAGATGCGACCTTTTGTGTCTGGCTTCTTTCACTAAACATAATGTTTCAAAGTTCGTCCGTATTGTATGGACTTTTATGGCTGAATACTATTCCATTGTATGGACATACCACATTTTGTTTATTTGTTTATCATTTTATAGATATTTAAATTGTTTCCATTTTTAGCTACTATAAATAAGGCTGCTATGAATATCTGTGTTCAAGTTTTTGTGGAGACATATATTTTCATTTCTCCTGGGTATATGCCTAGAAGTGGAATTGCTAGGTAATGTAGTAATTTATGTAGCTATTTGAGGAACTGCCAGACTGTTTTCCAAAGTGGCTGTGGCATTTAACATTCATACCAGCAATGTGTGAGAGCTCCAATTTCTCTATATCCTCACCCATATTTGTTATCTGGCTTTGTGATTGTAGTTATCCTTGTGGGTGTAAACTGGTGTAGCCCATGTTTATAATACCTACATCTACACTTTCTAGTAAGATCATCACCAAATCTAATTCACAGCAGCATTAGAAAAATCCCCTCAGATACACAAGCTTCATACACTCTACGAGCTGCATATTCTGGTAAGTCCTCATTGGCAACAATTCTTTTGTTATATATCACGATGAACACAATAAATGTCAAATGCATACAGTTTGGTTGATTTTTTAAAATTAAAATTCCTTTTCATACTATGGGTAAAACAGCTTCCTTTATTATTTAAAGTTTTCATGCCTGTGAATGTTAATGTAGCCAACCCAATGCTATCCATTTACAAAAGTAAAAAAAAAAAAAGCTATATTTTATTTGGAAAACGATATGTACAGTGGGTGAAAAGGAAAAATATCAACAAATGAGAAACTCCAATGTACATTATACTCCAAAGATGATATGAAAGATTAAAAATAAAACTGTCTACCTGCAACTGTACTGGTCACAAGGCACTTCCTGCATTATTGAAGGTAGGATGTCTTTTCATATTGGCATGTAAATGGGTTTTCATAGTCTAGATCCATCATTGTGAGGATGGGAAGTGGTCATGTTGAAAGCCCCTGAGCTCTCCTGCCCAAGGTATTACCTGCATAAACTGAAGAGAGGCCTCGAAATCCTCCACTGGATACATTTTAATTCGAAAGAATTTCATCCCCATTATCAAGCTGATAATGCTTTGAACCACATATGGGCTCTGCTCTTTGTGCCGTAACTCTTTTAGCTCTGCCATAAATTTCTTCTTTACAGCAGGGAATCTAAGAAGAGAACATAAGTGATTTATCAAACAGTGGGCAGAAAAGGCACTGTAGGGAGGGCCTCCAGCACCCAGGAGTGACTGGGCACAGTGACAGGGGCTTCAAATCAGTTTACGTACAGTGACCGTCATTTTGCAAGGATCTGATGTTTGGGATTTGGCAAAGAATCCAATTTTCTTTTCCTTTTCCTCTCTTACTCTGTAAGATGTTTAATATCTCCTTCAGGATAGGGAGCGACCCAGGGTTATTCAGACCCTCTCAAGATGACCTATTTCTTAAGTTGAGAGTGATGAAAAGCCCTATTTCCTGGGTTTAGCCATTTCCAAAATAGCTGCAGGCCTCAAGGGCCTGAAACATCAAATTGTGAGCATATGAACAGTAACACACGAGGTCAGCAATCTCTGACAGTGACAGCATGTGATTTTTGGATTTGTATTCTAAATAATGCCAAGAAATATTCCTACACCTATTTCCAAAGTTTTCTATTGTTTCTTTTATGGTTTTAGCTTAATGATTATTGAAAAATAGATTTTTAGGCTAAAAAAATCCAGCATTAGGAAAATTAAAATTATCTATACGATAAAGGTGAATGGGCGATACTACATGTATGAGATTTTTTGATTTAGTAAATGCAAAACAAATAAACAAAAAAGACAGTCCCTAGCATCAAGGAAAGTATAGTGTTTTGAAAGTAAAAGAATACTAATTATAACCGCAATAATATTGTTATGCAGGCTTACAGCTAAGACAGAAAGTATTAGCAGATCTTCAAAATACCTAAGGGCGAAGGAATGTACACATAAAAATCGTTTAAACTACTTGAGAGATGGCTAGTTTAAAAACAAGCTCCTGCCCACTCCCTCCCCCACCAACACTCCAAAGAAAACAGTCTAAGATCTGTTGCATTTTGTTTTCTGAGACTATTAGCCTGAGGTTCCATGACAAATTAGAAGCAAGGCATGATTTGAAAGGGTAATTTGATAATACAAATTAAAGGTGAACAGAATCTGAGAAGTTTGAAAGTGCTCCTGACACCTCAAAGTAGAAATTTTAGGCCAGATAACATAGGCAGCAAACACATAGGCATTGTTTCACTGAATGGTAGTGCAGGGTGGGTGTGGTGGCTCACCCTGTAAACCTAGCACTCTGGGAGGCTGAGGTGGGAGGATCCCTTGCCAGGAGTTTGAGACCAGCCTCAGCAAAAGCAAGACACTGCCTCCACTAAAAATAGAAAAAATTAGCAGGGCATGGTAATGGACGCCTGTAGTCCCAGCTGCTCCAGGAGGGTGAGGCAGGAGGTTCACTTGAGCCCAGGAGTTTGAGGTTGCAGTGAGCTACAATGATGCCACTGCACTCCAGCTGGGGCAACAGAGCGAGACCCTGTCTAAGAAAAGGAAAGGGAACCACCCAGCTGATGGTTGGCAAGTGTGGTGTGAGGGGATTCTCAAGGGCTGGCAATTTTCTAGTTTTTGGCTTAGATGGGCAGTTTACAAAGTGTTCATTTTATAACAATTTGTTTAATTGTCTTATGCATTTTTCTTTTAGGTTTGCTACATGTATTTTTCAATAAAAAAGATTTTAGGAAGATAGTAGATCACAAAATAAAAATGGCTTTTAGAAGATTTAAGTATCTTATGAATGGATATTCTCTGATGGGTTATTAACGTAGTTAAGAATATTTCAGGGCATATTCCTGATCTGTGGTGGCATTTTGTGTTTTGCTACAAGATACCCGTTTCAAGATAGCACCCCAACTGACCCCTTTGGTATTTATTAAATGCTATTAAAATGCAGGGTAGCCACAAAGTTCGTGTGCAATTTAAATAGTTGATAGAAAATACTTGTTAATTTATAAGTAAAATCTCTTGGAGATTAATTGCAAAGTAATCTATTATTTTTTCAGATTAGGACATTCATAAAAATTAAAATGCAAACTTCATTAAGATATACAAAAATCTACTTAATGTCAGATAATATCTATTTGAGATTTTACAACCATACTCTTAAATATTTTGGAATGTAAATTCCAAACTTCGGAGTCACCATTCTTTTGTGTATTTTACAGAAAAAAAAAATTGATGGTGAAGAAGATGCTGAGAATGAGAAAGGAGGAAAAAGAAGTTTAAAAATCTAGGCATCTTATTGGTGGGACCACACCTACAGTGCATCTTACAAGGGTACATGTGAAACTTGCTAAATGTAGAATGTAAATGTCTGAACATAATAACTAAGAAAATGCCAGGAAGGCTATGTTAACCAGTGTGATGAAAATGTGTCAAACGGTCTATAAAACCAGTGTATGATGCCCCATGATTGCATTAATGTACACAGCTATGATTTAATAATAAATAAATTTATTAAATTTTTATTTAATAAATAAAAATAAAATTTTATTTAATAAATTTATTTAATAAATTTTTATTAATAAATCTAGGCATCTTCGAAGTAGTCATCACTGTTTTAATAAAATCTACCAGAGTTGGACAAAATGCTTTAACAAATTGAATTTTAACTTATTTGACTTTGAAAAAGTCAATACTATGTATGAATACCACTTACTAGCAAAAATTTTTTCTTTCATGATGGTATTTGTGCAGTATTACCACTAAACTAGTAAGATCAAAAATAGTGATCTTGCTAAAACTGAAATTTCAAAGTATATACTAGTCATAATGAGGAAAGTACTTCATAACATTACCACCAGGAACTAGATAAATAACTTAAAATTATGATCATTACATTACTCAACTTTACTTTAAAATATAATAATCGCTTTGTATCAGATAAGCATACACTGTCCAACCCTCACCCCCCTGGAATAAAGGAAGCAGTTGTTTTCTAAGACAATGATAAAATAATGGTCCTGGTGTACTTATGAGAAAGAAGTAATGAGATAACTTGTGGTATGACACGAGTGAGATTGCACCAACTATTAGTCAAGGTTAACTACACATTGACGGACTGGGAACACATCAAGGACTATATGAGTCTGTGATCACTCCAGGAGCAGACTGGCCAAAGGTTGGCAAGTGACAAGAAAGCACTGGGGCACTGTCCCAGCTGAGGCATTTCTTATACCCTATTATTGCAGAATTGGGACAAATATTGATGTCATGAAAATAAAAAAAAGCCACTGTTGGATCACCAACACCGGCTTGGGGGACTACAAATCTGACCTAAGATGGAAATTGCTACAACCTTGGAATACTGCTTAGTTATGACAACGTTCTCAACCCATTCACAAGCAGCTCAGAATCACGTGGCTATGGAAGGTCATTCGGCAGTAACCAATACCATCATGCATGATTCACAAAAACTAAGAAAAACACAAAAGCCATTTTTGGCATATTAAACTTTCCAAATAATAGAAGAAGAGAATTATGCGGGAATAATTACAAAGGAATTAAAAAGGAATATATGAAGATTTTCAGGGTTTGACAAATCAGCCAAAATACATATTCATACCTCGTTTTTTCCTAACCTATTATAGGAATGAAATAGATACACATGAATTAATTTGCCAGATAATTGTAGCTTTTCCATTCAAAATGTCAATACCTTTATTAGTCAATTGCAATGAAAATTTCCTCCAAAATGCATTATACCTTTTTTCTTAATGATTCATGAACCGCAATTATTTTAATAGGCTATAATAAAAATATAATACAGCCTCATGCAAAATGGCCCAGGTAAGTTTATTGTTGAATTCTTATGTACGCTTTGGCTGGTTTCTTTTCCTTCTGTTGCCCTCAGCTTTTGAGCTTGATATTATTTCTCAGTGGTGTCCATGAATCATTCTCTAGACATTACCTCTCTTTTCTAACACTGATGTGTTATGTGTTAGGAATAGTTAGATAAGTAGATAAATTTGATTTAAAATCAAGGTGTGTTTTTTTTTTTTTTTTTGGTGGGGGGAGGGTCTATTTCCTACATTCTTGTCTACGTTTTGGCTTTTACTAAGTGCTTGAAAAAAAATTTTGGTCTGGTTTTTTTTTTAATTTTTATAAAGTGTATATTTCAGTGCTACTACATTAGGAAATTCCAACTCTTGAACACAAAAATCTTTTTCTGAGGACCGCATTTCATAAGTCTCAGGGCATCATTGCTGCTTGAAGCAAGCCTCCTGGGGTGCATTTACATTATGTCTCTGGCTCATTTTCCTTAACTGAGGCATTCGGGATTTTGCCCAATTTGCTTCAGGGCTGGACAAAATGAAGCCGGGTAAGTAGGTGTGACATCACTTTTGGAAGAGGTATATTATTATTAATATTCTAACACTACTTTGTTCTAGCCTGCTAAGCAGTGCCATGGGGCCAGATAAATTTAGCAATGAGAATTTCCCCCCGGACTTGTTTCCATGACAGAGTCTGGGACGTTTTTAGCTCAGCTGAATTAAGTAAGGTCTATAGTAAAGGGGACATTTATTGGAATCTTCCCATTTATGGATGATATATTGTAACTACCCACTCACAGACCATAGAAAACAGAACTTTAAAAACTAATTTCTTTGAAATATTTTGAGAGAGAGGAAAGTAATTTGGTTAGCCCCTCGCTTTGGTGCCATATCCTGAAACCCATGGATCTGACCCACTAGCCATGTGAAAATGATAACTTGGTACCTGCCTTGGAAGAGCATTCTAGTTGGTGTGAGAGATGGGGCATACCTGGCAAAAAAGCCCTGGTTCCTTATCAGCTCACACCACCCATTCCTTAAGTTAGGGCCAGAAGGAGAGAGGAGGCACTCAGGTTCTATGGTAAAGGGTTCTGATGCTCACTTACTTGGCTTGTGCCAACACCCCGATGACTTCCGCATACAGGTCTGCCACGATGTGCATATTGCCAGTGTTAGGACCAAGGTACCTAAGTAAAGCATAATTAAGCAAGTGAGCAGTCCCTAGTCATTTGAAAACAGCAAATCATTGATTTAGTTGTTTTTTTTTTTTCATTGATTTAGTTTTAAGCCCCCAACTTGTTCAAACATGCTAAGGTGAGAAATCACCTTACCCTTCTTTGTATTTAAAGTGCTTGAAAGCCAAGTTAATAACATCATGTAGTAAACTGTCGATGACAGGATGAAGTGGAATCTGAAACAAAGAAGATGGCTCAGTAACAATACTTCCGATAACTATATACAACAATCAGCAGCAATCAATAAACATAATTCATATGACCCTGTATTTAGACATCATAAACAGTTCAATAAACTTAGGCAGTCAAAACTTCAGGTTTTAGAACAATAAATATTACCTAAAAGTAACAATAAGTTTATTACCTACCTGTTTCAAAACTTCTATTAATACTAAAGAAAAAATAAAATCAATGGCGAGGTCCCGTCTTTCCATCAAATAATCTCGCTGTTGTTCATCACTGTAAAATTTAAATATTCACATTAAATGGCACTGAAGTTATTGTCAGAGTGACATAATTCATCAAACAGCTAGGACTTCTCCCCAGTGAACTGCAAACTCATTTTACCATTACGAGACTGCAGGGGTAAATACACGCTAATGCTCTGCTATCAACGTGGCAAGTAGAGAAACATTAGATTTGGGCTGAGCATATTTGACTTCACTTCAAATTTAATTTTCAACCATGTTAACTTGAGTAGCTATTTGTGAGTTTATAACCTCATCTTGTGGACTTTTCCGAGGGAGCACCCAGGAATTCTATCGTCTTGTTAGCTGATAACACACTTGAGAAGGCTACCATACCAGAGGTGTACATGAAAAGGGTCTTGAGAAAGGAATTAAAGGAAATGGTAAGGAAACGAGAGGGTCACCAGCTGAAGCAGTACTGTAGGTGTGGAGAAGGGATGAGCATTGCTTTTCTTTTTTCTTTTCTCCCTCTCTGCCTTTCCTCTTATACTTTTGCCACTTAGAATTAGGGAAAGGAGGGAAGAAGAAGTGAAGAAGTGGTAGAAGAGAAGAAGAGTAAAAAGGCAGAAGGAAGAGGTCGGAGAGGCAAAGCAGTGTCATTCTGACCACAGGCTCGCTTGGAGCTGAAGAAAGAAAGACAAATGACATGACTGCTGGGCTTTTTGGCACAGAATAGTGGCTAAGAGCACCGTGACTCTGCTGTGGAATGGTACTGGCTTAAAATTATGCCTCTTCTACTTACCAGCAATCTCTCCAACTATAAAATGAGAATAACAATGGTACTTATATGACTGTTTGCGAAGGTAAAGCATGTCAAGTATTTAGTATAATCCCCCAAACATATAAGGGCTCAATATTCATATATTAAAATAAAACCAGTGAGGAAGGAAGATAGGATTTGGACTTGTCAGGAAGATAATTTCAAAATAAATCAAGACTATTTTAAATATGGAATGTTTTTCTCTTTAGTTAAGAGAGAATCAAAAGCAAGGAAAGTAATAGTTAAGATATACAAAAGAGTTTCTGGAGTGCTCTTTAACTTTGAGCAGGTCAAACAAAGACCAGTGGATGACAGAATGGGTTAAGAGGGGAAGGTGCATCTTCACCTTTCGGGGGAAATGTATCAACAGGCCAGGAACCCATTCATTCAGCATCATTTATGAACAGCCCTGCCAGGAAAGGATTGTAGTGGACAAAAGCATTTGTCTGAAGTCTTCTAAGACCCACTGGAAAGAGCTACTGATAGTTGAGGGAAGGGAAAATCTTTGCAGCTGTCTTATGAAGGAGGCATCCACAAGTCAGCCCTTATATAAGACCTGACAATTAAGTTTGTGAACTTGCCACCATGTGCTTATGCTGGTACCACTGTCCAAATAGTTCAGTAAGGTTTCATGACTTTGGTACATCAGGATCTTACAGCTGTGGTCACGTCAATGTGTGGCAGTGTTTTGATGAGTGGTGTTTATTATTGTTGATGTGTTTCTGTGTGCTGTTGTGAGAATGTGGGAACTTGAATTAGAGCAAAAAACAAATACTCATGAATTTATTGTTAAACTTGGCAAGAGTGGAAATGAAATCAGGAACTCGTTAGTCCAAGCTTATGGGGATAATGCTAATAAGAAAACAGGAGTGCATAAATGGATTAAACATTTTTCTGAGGGGAGAGAAAGCATCACTGATGAAGAGAAGACAGGGTGGCCAGCAACGAGCAGAACTGATGAAAATATTGCAAAAATCCATCAAATTGTGTGTCAAAATCGTCAGGTGACTGTGAGAAGCATAGTAGACCAAGTAAAAATGGATAGAGAAAGGTTATGAAAGTCTTAACTGAAAATCTTGGCCAACAACTCATGGCTCTTGCATCATGTTAATGCTCCACCTCACACAGCACTGTCTGGGAGGGAGTTTTTAGTCAGTAAATAAATAACTATATTGGAAGATCCTCCCTACTCACCTAATCTGGCTTCCAGTGACTTTTTTGTTTTACCCAATGATAAAGGAAATATTGAAAGGAAGACATTTTGATGACATTCAGGACATTAAGGATAATATGACAATAGCTTTGATGGCCATTTCAGAAAAAGAGTTCCAAAATTGTTTTAAAGGGTGTACTAGGCATGGGCATTGCTGCATAACTGCCCAAGGGAGTACTTTGCAGATGACTTTAGTGAAATTCAGCAGTGAGGTATGGAGTACCTTTTGTAGGAAGCGTTCGTGTACTTAACTGTCAGACCTCATATCCATAATATCACAGAATAAGGATGTAAGAGACCAGACGATTCAAGGGAAGGAGAAGTAAGAGTTAAGCTTTTAACGCTCTGTAACTGTAAGAAACACCTGTGACATAACAACCTTGGTGATAACCCCTTGGTGATAAGGGCATGGGGAAGAGATTCAGCTCTCCTTAATACGAGAGTACGAGAGCACAAGCATCAGTGCCTGGCTGTCTTCACACCTGTGGTGCAAACAGCCATGGGATCACTTCTATAAGTAGCTGCAGGAGAGGTTACTCTGGATTCATTCATTTCTCTCACGGACTCACTCACTCTAACTCTTTTCCTCCTTCTGCTTGGAGGGTGCCTACTCGGAGCCCTTCTACAAAGATTGCTAAGATTCACTCTCCTAATAAGACTGTTTTTCTCCCTCAAAGACTGTTTCTCTCTCCTACTAAGACAAATTGCCCTCCAGGACCTAAGGGAACTTGTTCCCGAGCAAGGTAGTACAGTGGTCTGCGTCCGGACAATTAGATAGGCCTGGGCCGGCGATCTGGTATCCTGGCCCGACATAAGGAAACCGGTAATTAGGAAGACCAAAGGGAGGGACAACGCCCAGAGTGGCCAGCAGTGGCTGAGAGCATGTTTGTTTTGGACGGCCAATAAGGATCTTCCAGAGTGGCAGAGGAGCCTGAGAAAGCAGCAGTCATTGGAAGAAAAAAAAAACTGGACCTAGGATTCCACTTTAGTTAGTAAGTCAATATACTTTCCCAATATTGAATTCAACTTTATTGCTGGTCTGAGGTCTAAGTGCCAGGAATCAAAAAGATTTGACAAAAAAAAAAAAAAAAAGATTTGACAGACTTTTTTTTGGTAGTCAAAATGTCGATAATTACACTAATCTAAGAAACTATAACCTAATGTATTTCTCTCACATTTGACTATTTTCAGTTGCTTATGCTGTCCCTAAAGTTCCTTTTGACTTTCTTCTGGTAACAGAAGCTCACAGCATGCTCTAGAGACCCTTGTCTTTTGGTTTTGTCCTAAGCACACATTCTCTTATTATAAACATTCCACTGGGACTAACATGCTACCAAGTCAAATTTTACTGTCCTGATTCGGTATTCAATCTCAGTAGTTATGCTGATCGCCAGAAAATAATCAGTGGAGCAATCTAAAAACTCTATCATTTTCAATCCATAAAGAGATCAATTCATGAAAAATCTAGTTTTAGTAACTAAATTCTGACAAAGCAGAGGAACAAAACTAGAATTCAATTAATTCAACTCAATAAAACTGCTCTGCTCCCCACCCCCAGGTAAGTTTTAACATCTGTTCATAAGCCAACATGTAAAAATAACAAAACTATCTCATTAACTTATTAATCATATGGCTTGAAGCATTTTCAGATATAGAATTAAAATTCAATAGGTTAAAAAATATTTAACCCATTAGCAGTGGGTGGGGTATAGAATTTCTTGTCGAGGTGAAGAAAATGTTCACTATCTAATAGAATTAGACAGTGGTGATGGTTACACCACCCAGCCAATATACTAACAAGGCTGAATTATATACTTTAAATGGGTGAATTCTGCAGTACATAAATTACCTATAAATTTAAAAATTTCTTTCTTCAACTAAAATATTATTCAATATGAAAAAGTTACTAATCTCCTCCTGCAAACAAAATGATTAAAAATGATTGACTCTTGCATAAATTCAAGCACATTATAAGATTATACATTACAAATTCGAATGAAATGTAATTTGGTAAAATTACAGGTCTTAAATTTCAAGAGAAGTCTACATTTAAAAAAAAACAGTATTTAGGACTGTCAAGAAAAGTGAGAAAGATAAACCACTCACAAAAAGAACTTAATGTCTGATTTTCTGAGTGATTAATTTTTCTTTAAAAGCATTTTGTAAAAGGAACATAATCCATGCATGTGGAGAAATCTAGCTGCTTTTACAATAATCTCTCTCTTTTTTTTTTTTTTTAAAGAAAAAGGTAAGTGTATTAAACTTTCCTATGTATTCACTGCCTTGCTACAGGTTGGTTTTCATTTGAAATTTTACATGTTTACCTAAAATACGGGAGACACACATTAATAAGAATCTTTTTTTTTTTTTGCAGTTTTGCCTGGGGCCAGGTTTGAACCCATCACCTCTGGTACATGGGGCTGGTGCCCCACTCCTTTGAGCCACAGGTGCCGCCCGAATGAGAATCTTAAGTTTGATGAGCAGCAAGTTCCATTTGTCAAGCCCACAGAGAAGGGACCACAAGTAAATAAACAGGATGCTCAGCTGGCAGGAGGAGTCAGCAGTGGTGTAAACTAACTTCTCCAATTTGCTCATGAAGAGACTGAGGTAGAGAGAGGTGGTGAGCTGCCCAAAGTCAGTGGACTAATTAGTGGCGGCACAACCCACTATAGCACAATGGGCGCTGAAGGTTACTGGAACAAGAACTAAAACATCTCGACCTGTCAGGCAAAGCCTGCAGCCAGCATTCTGCTTTGGGTGTGGACTGGACAGAAGAGGGCAGAGGAAGGAAGCTGGCAACAAGGCAACCTGTGGCCCTGACACCCTGTCCCCACAATGCTGAAATAAGTCTGTGTATGAACTTTCCACTGTGAGTGCTGGCAGTGACTTGGTGTCGCAAGTGGGTTCCCTGCAGCAGACAAGGGGCCCCTGCAGCACCTGCAAGCTACCTTCAGAAGAGTTACAAGGACCTAGATTCCCTATAACTCTTATTTTTATTAACATTTCTTTAAAAAAAAACAAAACAGCCCAAACCATAATTCTAACACAAAAGAAATGTACCTTTTTGATTTATTGCTTGTTCTTGGTCTGTATTCATGTGATTCATCCTCAATTCCGTTTTGCCTTTTATACCAGTCAAATAACGTACGCAGAATGGAAGGCAGGCAGTACTCGGAAAGGGAGCTCATTGAGCTGATGACCTACAGAGAGAGAGGCAGGAGGTTAAAAGGCTTTGGTGGCACTGCCAATTACTCAGAAACGTTTTATTTCGCAAATAACCCCAAGCACTCTTCACTACAAATTTTTCTTACTTATCACAGTTCTTTCTTTCATAACTTTTATGAGTATATTCCCCAGAGCCCACGTCGCTTAATGCTGACAGATGTTCCTCATATAATAAAAATTTTGTGGTTCAAGAATGTTAATTACTTTGACTCCCTTTCATTCTAGAAATCAAATGTTAATTGCATACAGGTTATGAAACTGCAAAGCAATTATGTTCTCACGTTTACTAACTAGAGTATCTTATACTTAAGTCCTCCAAAATACTTACATAAATATATTAATACAATTACATAAATTGTGTAGGTGAAATAAGCAAACACGTCCCCTCCAAATAACCTAAGTGGTAATAACAATGTATTTTTTGTTGTCGTTTTTTTTTTTTTTTTTTGCTAATCATTATTCATCCATTGACTTGAGGTATGCCCCAAATTAGACTCAAGATATGAATGGGCAGAAATAGCTTACACTGTATTAAAGGCAAATTTATTTCTTCTTCTTTAAACAACAAACATGCTTTTGATAGACTCATTAATCTAATTTTCTTTTTTTTAATTATTATTTTTTATTGTTGGGGATTCATAGAGTGTACAAGAAACCAGGTTACATTGATTGCAGTTGTTAGGTAAAGTCCCTCTTATAATTGTGTCCTGCCCCCAAAAGTTTATTCTAATTTTCTTATCTGGAAAGATTCCTGACCTTTTACTAATTACCACAAAAATATCAACCTTAATACATACCTTATGCCATCTGCAAATATTAACTCAAAATGTGTCAGAAGTCTAATATAAAACCTAAAGGTATAAAACGGCTGAAGAAAACATAGGAGAAAATATTTGTGATTTTTGGATTAGGCATTGCTATGACCCCAAAAGCAAAGCCCATGTCAAAATTTGATATACTGAAAGTCATCAGAATTAAATTTTGGTTTTAGAAAGATAATTGTTAACAAAGAGATAAAGGACAAGCTTCAGACTGGGAGAAAATATTTGCAGAACGCATATCTGATACCAGGCTTGTATCCAGACTATGTAAAACTACAATGAGATAGGTTTTAAGTATCTAGTTAACAAACCAAATAAGAAAATTGTGATACCCAGTACTAATGAGAAGTGACAACAAGGACATGTTCATACACTGCGACAGAAAGGTGTAATATATCTGGAAGGTAATCTGCAAATGCATACCAAGGACCTAGTAACGATCATTTTCAAGCAGGCCACTTTTAGAACTTATCTCAAATACATAATTAGAGCTGAGTAAGAAATGTTCAGGGCAGCATTATTTGAAGAAAAGGAAAAGGAAATAACCTACATATCTAACTGTATGTAAATGTTTAAAAGATGCGGAATGTACTGAAGACTATTCAACCATTACAAATCACATTTCAAAAATATTTAATAACACAATGGTCATAATAAGTAAAAAAGGAATGATGAATTATTTAATTGGTATGATCTCAGTTTGGTATAGACACTATATGAGTAAACAGAAAATAAGACCAAGAGGAAATAGAGTGCATATTTAAACCCAGGGTTTTCAGGAGAGACAAACCACTAGGAAGAGGGTCGGTGGGAGCTTCAGAAAAATGAAGGTAGGATTCTAGCTGGGTCTTCTGTCTGGCCTTTAGAAAGGACAGAACTTTGAGATGAGAACTAAGGTAAAAAAATAAGCAGAAACCTGAAGAAAGCAAGCCTATAGTAACGAAGGCACAAAATAACTGTTGATGATTATAATAATCAATGTGATGAAGGTTTTGGGTGACCTGAAAGCAGGAATATCTGCTGGGTAAGAGTTTGGTCTGCCAGCATGAAGGAACGTAATGTTGAACATTTTTCTTCTTTAGAAAATATTTTTGAGTAGGGTTATAAGCCCTCAGAAATGGGGAGGTTTAATGTAGCAGTGAGTGATGTGGAGGAGCGCGCGCGCGCACACACACACACACACACACACACTTACTTGAATTGCATGAGGTTCTTACAACGGCTTCACACATGTAGTGATCTCGGCCTAAGCCAAGAAGATGGCAGAGGAAGTGGAAATCCTTAGTTAACTTAAAATATTTCTGCAGTTAAGCAGGCCAGGCCTAACTTCCTTTTATAAAACTGGAAATGAAAGCAAAGGAGCTAAAGTGCTTCATGACAACAGGATTTTCCACCGTCACTTTTTAAAGCAGCCTGAAATTGAACATTACTTTATCCTCAGATTCGCCCTCTTCACAGTCTATTTCATGCTGTCTCTCCTATGATGATAGTTGCACATATACAAAATTAGATATTGTCTTTAATTATGGGTTACTTACCATAAGTTAAAAATAAATAGGCTATTTCATCCATTGCATTTGACCTGCCCAGTGAACCTAGTCAACGTTAATTTTTTTCATTGAAAAACAGTCTTATTATTTTAAGAAGGAGCCCTACTTTTCCTTACTCCAGTAACATCCACAGTTAAGATGACTCATTTTCCTGCTGTGGTGGTGGATATAAATAACAGAAGTAACTTTTTGGAAGAAGGATCATCATGGTGTGTCAAGGGAGTAATTTACTAATTCTTTCTAAAGTTACCCCGGCACAAGAAAGGGTATTTCCCTAAGTCACCGTCATCTAAAAATGTTTTGAATGAGGAAATGTAGGGGTTCCTTCCATAAAGGAAAAGGGGTCAAGATTCAGAGTATGACTATGGCTTAACTGTCTTAATTATTGCATGTGTAATAAAATCCCAAAGTACCTACTATTGTATTTCAGTAATTTAAAAGTATTTGTGCTACTCTGGAGGAGTCTAAGGGGGCATGATGACTAAATGTTAATGGATATCCTAGAAGGTTTCTTGGAATGGAAAAAAGATATCAGGGAAAAACAAATGAAATACAAATAAAGCCCAGTATAGAGTTTAGTTAACAATAACGTACCTATATTGGTTTCTTAATTGTGATGAATGTGCTACGGTAATGTAAGATGTTAGCAGTAGGGGAACCAGCAACTGTCTGGACTATCTTTCCAACTTTTTTGTAAATCCAAAGTTATTCTGAAATTAAAAGTTTATTAAAAAATACTTACATGGGATATTTACAAGGTCCATTATGCACTACATAATTTCTCTCTTCTTGAAAGAGGTAGAAACTACATAATATCTCTATCTATAAAAGAGATAGAAACTTATGTTTGGCTCCTAAACTATCTTGGGGTAGAACACACAATGTTCAGTTACTGCATTCAGGTGGAATCCCCATGCTCCCTACAGAATGTTTGGAGTGTTCATCAAATTTCTATAATACAGTTTTAAATTTCTTTTTCTGTCAATTAAAAAGTCTGAAATTTACTAAATGTAGAATACAGATGTCTTAACACAATAAGAAAATGCTGTAAAGGCTATGTTAACCTGTTTGATGAAAATATTTCAAATTGTATATAAAACTAGCACATGTACCCCATGATTGCATTAATGTACACAGTTATGATTTAATTAAAAAAAAAGTCACCCTGAAGCCATTCTTGGTACTAGATCTCCTGGGCACACTTTTCATGGCAAAACAGTGAGACCATCTCAGAAAGGATGAAAGGTCAGCCTGGGGTGTTTTTCCATCTTTCTGTGACTGCCCTTTCAAGCCCAGACTTTCAGGAAGGAAGGGTGGAATTTGCAAAGACCTGGCTCTCAAAGCTCAGGAAGGGAGGAAGGTCTAGCTGGCTTCTTGGTTACTCAACTCCTTCATTTACGGGAAGCAGAGCCAATGGTGAGATGAATTCTAGCTCTGTGCTGCTGCTCACAGGAGGCAGGCCCATTTACAAAGCTGTTCTTGTTGCGTTTAAATGATCATATTCTTCCACCACAGATGAGCTAGGTACTGGGGAGCATGAAGGGATGAAGTGCACAGAATTGCAGAATTATTTCATACTGATGTTTTCTATTTTGAGGGGGACAGAGAGGAATACTAAATGTACTTTGTAAATGCGTTAATGTTTACTTTGGCATTTCATGTATACATAGGCTAAAAGAGACTGTTATGCTGTAGTTAAGACATGAATTTCTCATAAGCATTTTGTTTTACTCACTAAATACAAAAAGGAAAACTTCACACATAAATTTTGAATAATTACTCAATGGAGTCATTCCATATTTTACAGTAATAAGGCTAACTTCTCATAAATGGTGCATTTAACAAATAACTTTAAAGTAACACCACTGATGGTCTGATTTCTCAAATTTCCCTGGTCAAGTAACTTTGGGGATCATGCTACTTACTGTGTAAGACCATGAAGTACTAGTATACTAAAGTAATTTTAAATACAATTTATTTCTCCTTGGTCACATATCAGATACTATTTCTAGATTATAATATTTGATGAATAATGGTACACAACGAAGATTTAAGCACAGTTTATTGTAAAACCTTAAAATTATTTAATATAAAATTCTATATATTACATACACCTTTTCTTGCCAATTAGGAAAAGATCAGTATTTGACTTTGATAAATTGATCCATTTTACAGAACACAGTGTTCCCCTGGAGAATGATTTAAGAAATTCTGACTAACATTAATATCAATCCAATGCCAGTTAATTTATTTTTTTACTCTTTAAGTGTTTACTAAAATTTATTTATTTTTAAGACAGAGTCTCACTTTGTTGCCCTTGGTAGAGTGCCATGGAGTCACAGCTCACAGCAACCTCAAACTCTTCTTTATTTTTTTTTTATTAAGTCAAATACACATAGATCATGAATACATTTATGCATATGTGGGGTACAATGTGATTTTTTTTATACAGTCTGACCTGGTTACATCAAACCAATCAACATAGCTTTTGCCTCATTTACTTGATTATTGTGTTAAGACATTTATGTTCTACACTTGACAGATTTGACTTGTACCCTTGCAATATGCCCCAGAGGTGTGGTCTCACCTTTTACCCTCCCTCTATCAAACCTCCCCCTTTCCTACTCCATTTCTCTCCTTCATCCTGGGCTATAGTTGTGATCTATCTTTCATAATAAAGTGTAAGTAAATATAAGTAGGTTTCATAGAAGTACTGAGTACACTGGATGCTTCTTCCTCCATTCTTGAGATACTTAGGAGAATATGTTCTAGGTCCCTGCATGTAAACATAAAAGAGGTAAAGGGTCTATCTTTTTTTAAGGCTGCATAGTATTCCATGCTATACATATACCACAATTTATTAATCCATTCATGGATCCATGGACACTTGGGCTTCTTCCATGACTTGGCTATTATGAATTGAGCTGCAATGAATAACCTGGTGCAAATATCTTTTTTGCAAAGTGATTTTTGGTTTTTTGGATATACTCCTAGTAGAGGAATTACAGGATCCAATAGCAGGTCAATTTTTAGATCCCTGAGTGTTCTCCAAACTTCTTTCCAAAAGGAACATATTAGCTTGCATTCCCACCAGCAGTGGAGAAGTGTTCCCTTTTCTCCATGTTCACACCAACATCTGTAGTTTTTGGATTTTCTTATGTGGGATACTCTTACTGGAGTTAGATGGTATCTCAAAGTAGTTTTGATTTGCATTTCTCTACAGTCTTGGAAAGAGTGCAGGAGAAACACTTGAAGAAATTGGCCTGGGAGAAAACTTTATGAGGAGGACCCCCAGGGCAATTGAAGCAATACCAAAAATACATTACTGGGATCTGATCAAAGTAAAAAGCTTCTGCACTGCCAAGAACACAGTTAAGTAAAGCAAGTAGACTGCCCTCAGAATGGGAGAGGATATTTGCAGGTTATGTTTCTGACAAAGGTCTGATAACCAGAATCCACAGAGAACTCAAACTTATTAATAAGAAAAGAACAAGTGATCCCATTTCACTATGGGCAAGAGACCCAAACAGAAGTTTCTCCGAAGAAGAAAGGTGCATGGTATACAGACACATGAGAAAAAGAAACCTCAAATTCTTGGGCTTAAGTGATTCTCTTGCCTCGGCCTCCCAAGTAGCTGGGACTACAGGCACTTATCACAATGCCCAGCTATTGTTTTTTTTGGAGACTACGTCTCACTCTAACTCAGGCTGAGAGCAAGAAATCCTGAGCTCAAGCAATCCACCTGCCTTGACCTCCTAGAGTGCTAGGATTACAGGAGTAAGCCACCACTCCCGGCCTTCATTTATATATTTTAAATAACCTTTCATGGAATTGTAGCATTAGAATAAAATTGTAACACTAGAATTTCATCTCCTTCCTTTTCAGGAAATTACTACTTCCCAAGGCGGTAAAATGTGATTTAAGCTCTGTGGTAGGTGTTTGGATGTATTTTACCATGTGTTTCCTGTCTTATAGATGACATTTTTAACATATTAAGAATCTAAAATGCCACCAAAAACCATAACATCTACAGAAAAACCGTAATAGAGTTTTCCTGGAATGTTTGAGCAAATTATCTGGAATTTATATGTGTGACACCAGTAAAAAATGTTAGGTCACACTGAATTGCAAATAGCTCCAAGTTAACGTTCTCAGAACTGACTGACCATTTGTATGCCATGTTTTCATAATTTCACTGGTGTATTTGGGCAATGGGGATGGATTTGGGTTCAAGCTGCAGTCTACCACTTATCAGCTGCCATGAGTATGGCCTGTCACCACTTCTCTGCATCTGTGTGCTCAGCTGTAAAATGGGACTAAGAACACTTCACTGGCATTTTATGATGACAAAATGAGATGCTGTAAAATATGGGGCACATACCAGACCTTAAAATATATATGTTGAGACATCAAATATGTGTTTCCTTCTTTCATTTCCAAATACGAAAACCGAAGCACAGACAAAAAAAAAAAAAAAAATGACAGTGGTGAGATCACAGGCTAAATTAATGGTAGAAGGAATAATAGGAAGTGATGAGAATTTTATTCAACAAAATGTCACTTTCTATGTATATTGCGGGACCAACAAAAAAGCCCCACCTATTCCTTAAGTAAGTGCAAACTCCAGGGGCCTCCATTAGAACCCTTCAGCTTAGTTTGTGTTACTAGGAGAAGTAAACTCGGTGTCTCTTGCCTGGCACCTTGCAAATGATTATGTCAGATGTTACCAAGCATTAGACCTACAAGGTAGTGAATATTTGGCTCCCTGAGTTTGCTACAGCCAACAGCTCACTCCAAAGCCAACAGGAAGGGACAGTAAGGATGGTAACTTGGAACTATTCTGAAACCAGAATTAATTAGTTGAATAAAACCAATGACTATAATGTCCAACACATCCACATGTTAGGCTCAGGAGTTTCTCAACCACTGAGAAAAGTGTAGAGCCCAAATAGAAACGAAAAATGAACACAACCGTTGGCAGAAAGTCTAAGTATCAAGCTCTTATACTTCATTCAAAGAAGGGTTCCGTAAAACACCAGCAGCTTCATAGGAGCTTGCCCTCCCCTTTCTCATCTAATTACCAGTTTATCTGTCCTCCTCCCTGCTGGTTGCTCAATCACTCATGCATTGGTGATGCTACCTCTGCCTGCTTCACTCCCAACTCTTTTCTTGATCCTTGAAATCTGATTTCTGCTCTTGCCACCCTACTGACACCTTTATCTGAAAGATGAGCAAAGACAAACTCAACAGCCAACCACTGGCCTCTTTGGCAGTCATTTCTCTTGAAGCCTTCTAAACCAACAGCACTATTTACCAGGTGCTCCTATGATGCTGCCCTGTCTTAGTTAGCGTCTCATACCTTCTCTTATGTTCTGCGTGATTCCTTATGAAATGCCAAAGCATAGTACATGAATTCACCTGTCACAGTAAGGATATGAATTCTATTTCTGATTCTGATTGTTCTAGCACAGGTTCCTTTGTGAAGCAATCATAATTTACCATGCAAAGACGAAATAACTTCCACTTACTGTATGAGGCTGTTTCAAGAGACAAAGATAGAGCAATACTCCAAATAGAAAAACAACACGCAGTGTACAATTGTGTCATTAGACACCACATACGCAAAAGTCTACAGCCAGGAGCAGAGAAAATCAACAAGAAAACATATACATGCAGCTGGAAGGTATGTGAAAAAATAAAGATTTAGTTACTACTTTATTCAGCAGCCAGAATGTCCACATCTGGGCATAAATGCATGTAGTGATTGTCACTAATAGGGAAGGGTTGCAAACTCCGTCAGGTAAGCAGCATTTTGGAGTGCTGCTTTTCTCTTTTTTAAATGGGTTAACTTGATATTTGAGCTGCATCTGATCACCACCTACCCAGGCTATGTTTTCATTAAGGAGTCTGGAATAAAATGCTGTATCCTTTATATTTAAAAAAGGACGTCTGTAAAATTTCATAATACAAGAAAATCACTTGGATCTGAGTGGTGAGCTCACCATGCCTTTCATTTGCTGTTCACTTTCTGCAGATCACACACAGGAAACCCATCACTAAGTTCAATAACTATGTGCTAGCACACTGTTTTTCTACGCAGGTGGGTAAGTGTTGCCAGTCCCTGTAACTTAGCTATGACAGCAAGTCTCTTAGCTGATGTGACTCGATTTACTATTAAAATGAACTCTACATTTTCCAAACGTCACCTATAAAGTCCCCATACATAGGGAAAATGAGAAATGGTACCTAAATGTACCTTTATGTATAAATATTTCACATTACAAAATATTCTCTACCTGTTGGCCACCTCTTTGTAAAATTTTGTAATGAATATTTTGTAAGTAAAAGTTTAGCTACAATTTCTCATTTTCCCTATGTATGGCAACTTTTTGGGGTGACTTTTCAGACACCACATACATGTCAACAAATAGTCACTGTAGCAAAAAGCTCTCAAAGCTGCTTCCAGTGAGCTCCTGTTCACCTCTAGTTCTTCCTAGTCTCACCTTCCACAATGTTCCCTTACCAGCTGCTTTAATGGGCCCATCCCTGCCCTGGAAAGCTGTCTTCCAAGGCTTCTCCCACTTTTTTGAACACCATTTTCCTGGCCATTCTTTTGTGGATCCTACCACCTGATCTAAAACTCTATCGGGTATTTTTCATTTACTCACTTTATTCTCTTCTAGCTTGACTCCCTCTTTAGTACCAATAATTCTTAGATTTGTTCTTTCAAGGTAATTTTATATATCTTTATTGTTTTTCATTCCTTTTTTTCTCCTCTGACTGTGTATTTTGAAATAGCCTATCTTCCAGCTCACTGATTCTTTCCTTTGCTGGATTCATTCTGCTATTTGAGAGCCTCTAATGACTTTTTTAGTTCAGCAAATATATTTCTCAGTTCCAATATTTTGGTTTGACTTTCTAACTTATTTTGATCTATGTTATATTTCTCTGGTAAATTTCTGAACTGGTTTTCTGTGCTATCTTGGAGATCATTAAGTTTCCTTAAAGTACTATTTTGAATTCTTGGTCAGACAGCTCATATACATTGTTGTCTTATTATGGTCAGTTACTGGATCTTGTTTTGCCCATTTGGGGAGATCATGGTTCCCTGTTTGCAGTTGTTTCTTGTGAGTATATGCTATGTCTTTGCCTTGAAGATTTAATTATTTATTATAGTCTTCTGTCTGGTTTATTTTGGATTTTATTGAATATGTTTACTTAGCAATTCTTTACAGCTAGGTCACCACCTCCTTTTGGCTTAAAGCCTACGTTTGCCTTGGCTCTAGTAAATGATGGGAACTCAGCCCTTCCCAAGTGGGGAAAGTTTCAGAGGGTGAATATCCTAGCAGTGTGGAAAAACTGGCTAGGGGTTTGTATCCAAGGACCTGTGGAACGAACCTCCTATGGTGTGGTGCTGCTGAACAGGTACTCTGGTTTGGCATCTCCCTTGGCCAAGTTATAAAGCAGAGTTTTGGGGAACGAGAATGGTAGTCCCATCCCCCCCCCTTGTCTCTACATGTCCTCAGGGATATTTATCACTTCAATTGATTTCTATAGGTTAAGGCAAGGACAAGTGCCCTCCCAGGGAACCCAGGACGATGAAGACGTTGATCTCCTTCGATCTCACTTTTTTCAGTGTAGAAACTGAAGTAAGGGGAAATTTTCCACATACTTGGTGCTGGGCAGAATAAGGTGGTATGGCTGATGTGGAGGTCCAATTCTCTTACTATCTTCTCAAAGTTTTTTCACTTCTCTGTGGCTCCAGGAAATGTATCATCTTCACATTTGAGTTCTAAGATACTTCAGGTGATAATCTTGGCACTGTATATTTGCTTTTGGTTTTCTATGAGGGGCAGTGAAACCAACTTGCTTCTCCACCTCCATTTTGAAACCAGAAGTTCTTTCTCTTTCTAATCCCTCAGCATTTGGTGAGTGACCATATAACTGAATGAGTCTCAGTTATTTCTTCTGAGATAGTTCACGCTCTGTGAAAATTCAGTATGTATAAAACTGATGTATGTATAGCCTTCTCTGCTGGAAGAGCTCCTAATCCACAGACAACAGCCCAGACTCCTCATCAAGGAGGAAGAGTGAGCTTTGTGATGGGCTCCACTCCACCTTTCGCCTTGATCCCCAGCCCCACCCCTGTGATATGCTCCTTTCACCTTCAACTTCTTTATCCATGAGGCCCCTCTGCATATCCTAACCCATCTTGTTCATCTGGATAGCAGGTGTCTTTTCAGTGTCACTCTCCTCAATTGCTTTCTGTGATACACTTATCCACCTTCCTGGCTGCATTAACTGCTTCCTTATAGGAGTTCCTAGAGCACTTGATCTTTGATAGCCTTTACATTGCAGAATTATTTATGTAATGTTAATTTATGATAATATTTATGAATTATTTACCCTTCCTTTTAGAGTTGAGAATTTCTTAAGGACAGGAACTATTATCTTATTAATTTTTGGAATTCCATTAATCCTTCCACAGATCCTAGTATGCTTCAGGCACTCATTGTTTCCTGAACTGAATGAAAATTGCTCCAAATGATGATTTAAAACTAGAGTTACCTTTTGTTTCTCTTTCACTCAACCGATATTGATTCTTCTTATATAATTGTCCTTATCATTATCCTTTCTTGTGAGTTTCACTGCATTCATTTTAGTTCAGACCCTTTTACCCTTTCCTTATCAATGTCCAGTTCCTGAAATGTTTCTAACCTTCAAGGGTTTCTCCATTGCCCCTTTCATGAACATTGTCTCCTCCAGGCTAACATCAAGTTGCCACTTTGATCCCTTTAATACTGGTTTGTATAGAATAAATCCCCAGGCATGGGCATTAAGATCATCCACAATCTGAACCCTTCCTATCTACGCAGGCTGATCTGGTTCCTAACACTCCTTGACTGCAGGAAAATTTTGTGTCTTGGTGGAAAACCACAGTGTACTCTCAAGGACTTACCTGACTCAGTCTTTGGGGGCTCTGCCCCTTTTAATGCTTATGAACTATTTAAAACTGTGTAAATGGTAGATAACCAATAACAATGCAAAGTAATTCTTCTCTATAGACACAGAAAAACTGTCTAGTGAAGGTAACATTTTCGCCCAAGTGAAAGAAGCCAGTTTTCCCTCTCATTGCACATTTATTTCAACATTCCTTATTTATATTTAAAACATGACTGTTTTATTTGGATTTTCTTCTCAATGAGTTGCAACACCCCTCGTTAATGAGTTAAATAGACTCTTTGGTATATGCTTATTTTCTATCTGTATTAGATATAATGTATGATTTTTGCTTGTTCTTTAAGATTATCCTTTGACAATACTTGCCTTCTGCCTCAAATAAACTGATGCATTTATCACTCCCCCAAAGATAACTTACAATGTCATTTTTCTGGGTAGGGCCTTTGTATAAACTATTCCTTTCTTCTTTAATTTCCTACCTTCTTCTCTCACCATCAACACCCAGCCAAAACTTACTGATTCTTTTGTTTTAAGTACCTGTTAAACTACATTCTCTTCTAGAAAGCTTTTTCTAGTGAAGCAGATGACCCTAAAGTGCCCATCTTCTGTCCTTGAAGTCTCATACTGTTTACTGTCTATATCTGACATGAGACACTTGGCATACACATGGGCCCATGTCCCAACTATTTGTGCAGTACCTTATCATCCTCTTCTGGGTCTGAAGTTCCTACAATATAGAATGCAATCCTGGGGGACCTGGGTTCCTGAGGACTACATTCTTATATCTTTGTCCCACACAGAGCTTTGGATGTGCATGTGCATGTACACACAATCAATCAATAAATGTTTGCTAAATCAAAGAACTGCATTATTAGGACAATTTTTCATTCATTTTACATGCCCTGACAATTAATTTAGCCATTTAAACAAAGTTAGTCGCAAGATACATCTTCAAAATGCTGGTGGAAATCTCCTCTACCATTATTAGTTCTTGTTACTGGTGTGACTGTCTCACTGGCAGGGACTGGAGGTTATAGCCCATGTGGCTCTGCACCACTCTTGCCTGCTCCTTGCAGGCCTCCCGGGCTCTCCAGGGCAGGGCAAAGCTTGTTCTCTGGGGCCCACACCACCTGGGCCTTCTCCATTAACTTACATCCTAGCCTGGGGTTATCATTTATCTGATTACGGTTTTATTTACTTCTCAGCAGACACTGTGTTTCATTCATGTTTATTTCCACAAGCTGGCATAATACTTGGTATGTGGCTGCCACATAGTAGGTGCCATGTAAACATGGGTAAAATTCAAGTTTATGAAACTTGTGAAAAGCAAAATTCTGGGAATGAAATGAGGTTAAATGAAGAGCTATTAAACCAATAATTAAGACTGTAAAAATATAAAAGAAAACTTAAGAAAATATGAAGATTTAGCCTCTTACTATATACACATATTTAAATTCAAACTTGAAAATTGGCAAATTCAAGGAGAATTTCACAGTGGGGAAAAAAGAGGTGTAAACTGTAAATTCTATTAGTTTTATTGGGTGTTTTAGCAAAATACCTAGTGGAGACAGGTAGTTGTTACTCAATACCCAATCTTACAGCTAGATGTGGTCATGTAAGTAAGATCTGGCTAGCTGGATATGAATAGAAATGGTATATACAGTTTTGGAGGATTTTTCTTTTCTTTTTTTATGATTTTTTTTTATTAAAGCATAGCTGTGTACATTAATGCAATCATGGGGTACAATGTGCTGGTTTTATATAGCATTTGAAATATTTTCATCAAACTGGTTAGAATAGCCTTCACTGCATTTTCTTAGTTATTATGTTAAGACATTTATATTCTACACTTAATAAATTTAACATGTACCCTTATAAAATGCACCGTAGGTGTGGTCCCACCAATTACCTTCCCTCCACCCATCCTCTCCCCTCCCCTCCTCTTTCTCCTTCTTCTTGGGCTATAGTTGAGTTATAGCTGAAAGCTATAAATTGGTTTCATTGTAGGGCTGAGTATATTGGAAACTTTTTCTTTCATTCTTGAGATACTCTGCTAAGAAGAATATGTTCCAGTTCCATCCATGTAAACATGAAAGAGGTAAAGTCTCCATCTTTTTTTAAGTCTGCATAATATTCCATGGTGTACATATACCACAATTTATTAATCCATTCAAGGGTCAATGGGCACTTTGGCTTCTTCCATGACTTAGCAATTATGAATTGGGCTGCAATAAACATTCTGGTGCAAATATCTTCATTATAAAGTGATTTTTGGTCTTCTGGATATATGCCTAGTAGAGGAATTGAAGGATCGAATGGCGGGTTTATTTTTAGATCCGTAAGTGATCTCCAAACATCTTTCCAAAAGGAACATATTAATTTGCATTCCCACCAGCAGTGCAGAAGTGTTCCCTTTTCTCCACATCCTGCCAACATCTCTGGTTTTTGGGATTTTGTGATGTGGGCTAATCTTCGAATTCAGATTTTGGATTTCAAATAAGGTTAATAGAATGGAGGTAAAGTTGGAATTAGAAATTCAAGGAGCATTTCAAAAGTTGTCTCAAGAATTCAATGAATTCAAAGACAAAATCACCAGCGATTTTGACACATTGAGACAAGAACTTGCAGCCCTCAAAGATCTGAGAAATACAGTAGAATCCCTTAGTAACAGAATGGAGCAGGCAGAAGAAAAGATTTCTGACATTGAAGACATTGAACACTCCCAAATGCTCAAAGAGGAAGAGAAGTGGAGACCAAAAATGGATCCTTCTCTTAGACAGCTCTGGGATAATTTGAAGAAAACTAATATTCACCTTATAGGAATTCCTGGAGGCAACGAGGTTGCTTCGAAAGGCCCAGATGCTCTATTGCATGAGATAATCAAGGAGAACTTCCCAGACAGGCCAAGAGATTCTGAAATTCAGATAGCAGACAGTTTCAGAACCCCAGCATGACTCAACCTGAATAAGGCATCTCCCAGACACATTATAATTAACTTTGCCAAAGTTAATATGAAGGAGAAAATTCTGCAAGCAGCCAGACGTAAGAAAACCATAACCTACAAGGGGAGGAATATTAGAATGACTGCAGATCTCTCTGCTGAAACCTTTCAAGCTAGAAGAGGGTGGTCATTGACTTTTAATCTCCTAAAACAAAATAATTTTCAACCCAGGATCCTGTATTCAGCAAAACTGTGTTTCATTTATGATGGAGAAATTAAATACTTTAATGACATTAACATGTTGAAGAAATTTGCCATAACTAAACCAGCTCTCTAGGATATTCTCAGATCTAGCCTCCATAATCACCAGCACAATCCTCTACCACCAAAGTAAACTCACTCGGAAACTTTTGATAAAATTCCAACTTCCACAGTGGTGAAAGGATTAAAAATGTCCATTGGACTTTCGAAAAACTCGATTTTTCTTTTAAATAATTCTTTTTCCATTTATTTTTCCTGCTTCCTGGAATACAGATGTAATGTCTGAGCTCCAGCAGCCATACCAGACCTTGGGAATATAAGCTTCTATATATAAGAAAGAAAAAAATACTATCTCCTGATAGTATTTCTTCAGAACTGATTTCTTCTATACTTCTTCAACATTAGTGAGAAATAAACTTTTGTCTTGTTCAGGAAGATTTTATTTCATTATTTGCAGCCAAACGTAATTATAAATGATGTAAGACCTTGGATCCTTTACCCCTTGAAAAATCCCACCTGAATTCTCATTAACCTAGTTTTCAGAACCATAACCAGGTTATGGAGTAAAAAGATCACAGCTTTTATAGTCAAAACATGTGGATTCCAGTCTTGGCTCCTTTTTTAGTCATATAATATTAGGCAACTGTTCTGAGACTCATTTTCACTACATGGAATATGGAGATGATGGTATCTTCTTCCTGGAATTGTTGGAAGAATTAAGTGATGTCAAGTGAGATATATGATAAGGGGATTGGAAGTATTACATGATTTTTTTTTACTTCCATTTATAGGAAGAGAAAAATGAATTATGGGCTGGTTAAGTGCAGGAGTAAACAGGGTTATCTAGGATTAGTACTGGGGGATAGCTCTTCATACCCTATAATTTATGTCAGTGACATTTAAGGGAAAAAAATTTATACAAATATCTTCTAAATAAGAACCAGTTGTGTGCTGTTCAAAAGATGTACTAAGACAGTGCCTATCCTATGGAAAGTACTAAATAAATGTTACTTCTACAATGACTACTATAGCTATGATTACAGCAATGGACTTTACACCACTCGAGGTGGCATCTCCAGTGTGTTCATTTCCCATAGAGAGACCTCTGTAGGAATCCAGATTAAAATCCTATTGTCTGGAATCAGAACAAGGGGCATTATATAATTTAAACATTTATACCAAAAGACTAAGGAGACCTTGATATATTCAAGGCCTTGCCAAAGGAATTGCAATTCTTATAATTTGTTGGTTGCAACAGTAGATAAACATTGCTTTAGTCTGTTTTGTGCTGCTGAGAGTTGGGTTGTTTATTAAAAAATTGCAAGTTCCCAAAGCAGCCGATGCTGGCATGAGTGCAGAGCGAAGGCAACACTCATGCACTGTTGGTGGGACTGCAAATTACTACAGCCTTTATGGAAAGAAGTATGGAGAGTCTCCAAAGAACTAAAAGTAAGCCTTGCATTTGATCCTGCAATCCCATTACTAAGTAACTCAAATGCCCTTCAACACATGAATGGATTAATAAACTGTGGTATATGTATACCATCAAATACTATTCATCCATGAAAAGGTGGAGATTTTATATCTTTGTAACAACCTGAATGGATTTGGAGAACACTCTCCTAAGCATCACAAGAATGGAAAAACAAGTATCACATATGTTCAATACTAAATGGAAATTAGTAGATTAATAATTTTATGCTCACTTGAGAGAAAAACTCCACTAAATTTAAGAAGAGGGGAGAGAGACAGAGTTCAAAAGTTCCCACCCAGAGGGATCAATGTGCAGGTATATGGCACACTTCCTGGGTGAAGGAAACAACTACAACTTGGACTTCACACTACAAATGCAAATAATGTAACCTAATTCTGTGTACCCTCATATTAATCTGAAAAAAAAAAAAAGAACAGAAATTTATTTCTTATAGTTCTAGAGGTTGGAAGTCCACACCAAATCACTAGCAGGTTCATTATCTGGTGAAGGTTCCTCTTCTTTTCCAAATGGCACTCCAGATGGCATATCCTTATAAGATGAAAGGGCAAAAAAAGATGAGAGCCCTCTGCCAAGCCCTTTGATAAAAGCATGTAGAGGCTGGGTGAGGTGGTTCATACCTGTAATCCTAGCACTTTGGGAGGCTGAAGTTGGTGGACTGCTTGATCTCAGAAATTTGAGATCAGCCTGAGCAAGAGCGAGACTCTATCTCTACTCAAAATAGAAAAACTAGCTGGTCATACATATAGTCACAGCTGAGGCAAGAAGATTACTCAAGCCCGAGAGTTTGAAGTTGCTGTGAGCTATGATGCTGCGGCCCTCTACCCAGGGTAACAGAGTGAGACTCTGTGTCAATAAATAAATAAACAAATAGTAAGGGCACCTAGTCCTATTTGTGAGGAAGCATCCCTCATGGCCTAATCATCTTTTCAGGGCCTACATCTTAATAGTATCCCATTGCCAACACCTGAGTTTGGGCAGGAACACATTGAAAACAGCATGCACTTTCAGTAGTTAGTTTGCTAACTTTTTTTCACAAATCCACAGGTGAACCAAATTTCTGTCAAGCTCCTCTAAGGCCTGGGAGTCTTGCAATATATTTAGAATAAGAAAAAACATTGTAGACCGTCTTCTATGCTGGTTCACATATGAGTTTATGATTTAACAATGAGAGGACAATCCTACGTGTTTTATTTGAAAGTTCTTAGTGACCATCTTGCTGTTGGTTCATTCCTAAAGTATCTTTAACATGTAGAGAGATGTTACAGGCCAGTGCTATTCAAGTTTTAATGTACAAATGAGTCCCACAGGGCTTGCTAAGACGCAGATGCAGTAGCTCTGGGACAAGACTAAGAGGCTGTATTTCTAATAAGATTCCAGGAGATGTGTCTGATGCAGATCTGTAGACAACACTTTGAGCTACAATGTTATAAGTAACACAGCTAATTAGGCATCAAAGTTTGGATTTAAATCCAGGTCTGTCGAATTCCAAAGACTATCTCTTTTCCACAACGTTGAAATTCAGAAAAAGAAAACGGAACAATAAATGAAAAATCATGCTTAAGACCAATTATTTGGGATAACTATTATTTGCAATGGTAAAATGTAGAAGAACTATTTTGCCAGAGAATAAAGAGGTACATTAAGCTAGAGAAAAATAACATTCTTTTTTTTTTTGAGGAAAAGACAGATAATTTAATAGGATAAAGAGACAAAGAACATATATCACAATGGAAACTAAAGAAAACAGATGACAAATATTTAGATTCTTAAAGAGAATACAAAGAGCCACAAGTTGCCACATCTCCATAATGGTGGTTCTAAACAACATGTACCATATTCCCTAAGGGTCTCTGACCACCCTAACACCTGCCAAATGCCAACAGCATCTGACAACATGACTAGAGAAGACAGCTAGATGCCGCAGAGCAATGAGGCCCATCCTCCATTTTGCCAGCATTCTAGAAAACAGCCAGCTCTGCCAGCAACAGAAAGCAAGCCCAGAGCCACACTGGACTTGGAAAGCTAATCATAATCATGAACGTGTGAGGTCTCCTCAAACAGCAGCTCATAAAATAGAAAATGGAGAATACTGTCTGTACAGTAAGGCATGATGTTTCTGGATCATACAAATCTGGACTTGTACAGCCAGAGATATTTCCACATTAAAGGCATTTTCAAAGCCCTACAGAAAGTGTACTCTCTCTGTGTTCTTCATTAGACCCTAAAAAACACCATATTAGATTGGACCATGGTACATCCAGCAGGATTTTGTATTTGACATTGGCAGCAACTGAGATTTTTGAAGAAAAACATGTTGTCCTCTTTGTCATTAACTGTAGAAGTTGAGAAAACATCACCAACACATCTCCAGCTTTCTCTGATGTCCTGGTACCTGCCATTCTTAAATGCTCCTAGGGCCTTCCTGAAGTTACTGAACTAGAATCTATATGATCCGTATTTCTTGTGTTTATTACTACTGTTTAGAGCTGGGTGTCCTTTTACTAGTCCTAACCTACTTTCAAAAGACTTTCTTTGTATTTATTCTGTCTTAAATTGTTTTGCCCATGAATTATTTTCTATGTTGGAATATATAATTCATATATAATATGAATTTCTCTGTTGAACGTACATGTTCGTGATAATTGGGGTGATTTCTCTCCCACAAGATTGTGAATTCTTGAAGATCCAAAACTTACCCTAGATTTTATGTGCCCAGTACCTATCACTGTGTCAAGCAAATAGTAGGCATTCAAAAATAATGTTGGATAAAAACAGGATAAGCTCCAGTGTAGAGATTTGATCATCATATAATAGTGTTTTTCAACCTTTTTTTTTTTTTTTTACCTCAGGGCACACTTGAATCTATAGTTAAACTTCCCTGCCACACTTAAATAATATTGATCAAAAAAAAAAAAAGTGATTAAAAAAAAGAATATCCTTACTTGTGCTTTGAACTTCTTCCTCTTTTTTTTTTGGCTGGGGCAGTTTTTGGCTGGGGCTGGGTTTGAACCCACCACCTCCAGCATATGGGGCCAGCAACCTACTCTTTTGAGTCACAGGCACCACCCTGTGCTTTGAACTTCTTTGGAAAATAATTTAATTAATAATCTTTTTCTTTTACCTTTTTTTTTTGGAGACAGAGTCTCTCTCTGTTGCCCTGGATAGAGTGCTATGGTATCATCTTAGCTTACAACAACCTCGAACTCCTGGGCTCAACCGATCCTCTTGCTTCAGCCTCCCAAGTAGGCACTCACCACAACACCTGGCTAATTTTTCTATTTTTAACACAGAGGTCTCAGTCTTGCTCAGGCTGGTCTCAAACTCTTGAGCTCATGCAATCCATCCAGCCTTGTCCTCCCAGAGTGTTAGGATTATAGGCATGAGCCACCATGCCTGGCCTTAATTAATGATCTTTAAAAATTTTTGCAGCACACCTAAGATCTTCTCATGGCACACCAGTTGAAAATCACTGACATATTATTTATTCAGATGAATCTCAAGTTTTTTAATGGAATTTCCTTTAAATATCTTTTCTTTTTTTTGTGTTACAATATTTACTCATAAATTAGAGTTCAGAGTATGCCATTATTATACAAATACAAAAATATTCATTTAAGGTTATTTGAGATTATTGTACTTAGAATTTTGATCTAAATTATCTTTTCTTATTTTCTTTAATTCTGTTATACAAAGATTTAAGAAACAGTTGATGTTCTAGTCATATTATCCAAACACTTCGTAGTTCTTTCTTATCAAATTGATAGACATTTACTGATCATCTACACATATAAACCACAACTGTGAATGCTATAGTTCTTAAGGCCACATAGCCATATGCTCTTTGAGCATCTTAGACTTGACTTTTGCTCCTTTTCAAATCAACATAAACCAGAATAAAGTTATATATCACATACTTGATCAAACTGGGGGTCTTCTCCACGTTGTAGAGATTTTGTCAATGGCTTTTCCTAGAAAGAAAAAGAATATATACAAGAATAACTGTTAGAGGCTCTTAAATATTATAAAAGTAATGCCATTATTTTTACACTTTTTCTTATTCATTTCTCCTTTTATGGAAGGGGGAGATGCCAGCTTTCAAATGAGTGGGAAATCCTCCCTTCCCTGTTCTGACCTTAATATGTAATGTTTGATAATAACCACCATGATTCTTGCTCTTCATATTAACAAATACCTCTTTGACCAAAACATTTAGAGTTGATGCTTAGGAAAACTCCAATTAAAACCACAATGAGACAGCACCTCCCACCTTATCAAAAAGACAAAAGATAATAAATGTTGGCAAGGATGTAGGAAAAAGTGAATCCTCGTACACTGTTGTTGGGAATGCAAACAGCCATTATAGGAAACAGTGTGGAGGTTCCTCAAAAATAAAGAAAGTATAACTATCATAGCAGGTATAGCATGGTGACTATAGTTAGTTCCACCACTGGATATTTATCCAAAGAAATAAGTAGGTTGATATCTTCTGCATGCCCGTGTTCATTAAAGCATTATTCATATCAATAATAACTAAAATATTGTCTGCAAACGAATAACAAAGAAAATGTGGTATATATATACATAATGAAATACTATTAGCCTTAAAAATGAATGAAATCGGAGGCGGAGAATGATGGCGGATGGGACGGATGTGTAGCCAACCTCTCCCAAGTCACCAGGTGAGAGGAAGGGGGGTCTGGACCTTCTCCCTGTGTTGATTATTGGTGTGGACAGCAGCTGGAGACATGCAACAAATTGGCAGATTGCTGTATATAAGGTGTAATTTAAAACCACGGACTCTGTTGTAGAGATTTTCCCTGCTTAGCCGCACTGGCTGGCCGGGCCCACCCTCACAGAGGACAGCATCTTACAATTCCTGGCAAAACCCAATTGATGAAAATTTATTCCTGAGCCAAGTTTAGCAACTCAAAAGGGGTCCCGCTGAGAGCCACAAGAGGCTATGCAACCCAATGGAAAACTGAAGGGAAGGGATCCTGCCCAGGAAACAGATATTTTGAATTGGTGAAATGGCGGACACCTTCCCCCAGAACAACAGGAGTGTTGTTGGACCTTCCTGGTGGAGAATATTGGTGTAGGCTGGCAGTTCAGGCTGTGTGGTGAACTGGTGGGTGGCTGGACTAAAAAGTCCAGATTTAAAAGTGAGACTCTGAGCCCCAAAAACTGAGGATAAGGTCTCTGTGCGCTGCAGCAATGGGAGCCGGCAGCAGCTAAAACCGGTGGCAGCCAGCAATTTCCCCCATAGCCGATTACAGTTGCCAGTTTACAGGAGAACGTGGGAGCACAGAGGAAAGATTCGTGAAGCGTGGACTCCTGCACCGAGTTGGGAGGTCGGATAGGAGTGCTGTCTGAAACAAAGCAGCTGAGGTTGGACAATAATTAGATAATAAACTATTACAGAAAATCCAAAATGGCGGTCGGCCAGGTAGGGTGGTTACGTGGTAACAGTGTAAACTGTGTACCAGGTATAAGCCTGGGAACCACTCACAGCGCCACCTGATGTCCAGAGAGTATATAGCATTATAAATATTTGTACAAAAGTTGATCCCTAGGTCATACATATACATGTGTATTTCTACATATTACAGGAATAATATTTTTGTGGTTGGTGCCTTTCTTTTTTTTTTTTTCTTTTCCTCATAATTTTCTTGGAGGAGCTATTGTTAATTTTTATTATTATTATATATTTTTTTATTTTTTCTATTTTTAATTTTTTCTTTCTTCTTTTTTAATGTTCTTATGAACACCACTTTTTATTCCTTTTTCCCTTCTCTCTTCCTCTTCTTCCCTTCTTATGGTATTTGAAAGTGCCTACATCAGATTTTTAGAGGATTTCTTGTTTGTTTGTTTGTTTTGTTTGTTTTCTACCTTTCTTTTTCAATTACTTTACGATTATCATTATTTTTATTGTAGTTTTTGTTGTTGTCTGTATGTCTATGAGTTTCTGATTGTTTGTGCATCTGTGGGCTTGTGTATCTGGTAGCCTTTTTATCTGTTTATTTGCTCATTTGGTCTCAATGAGTTTGGTGTTTTGCTAAATCCTCGGGTTGGCTATTTTCCCTAATTCCAACAATTGCTTTGGACCTTTTGAACTGAGCCAATCACCCGAGGACTATTCAAGTGGTGCCCTGGGTATGTGGTTGTAGGAAGGTTTGATTTTCCTTTTCCATTTGTTGCCGGTGGGGGGCAGGGTGACTTAATTGCTGGTATTTCTCCACAGCTGAGACTTCAACCCAGAGTAACTGTTTCACTAGGGTCAGACAGAGACCAACTGAAAACAAGACAGAACCACTTAGCCCCACCACACCAAACAGGTCCCCAGTTTCTCAGACCGTAGCACTGTACGGATCCTCAACAAAGCTCCAGGGGAAAAGTCAAACAGTATAAAATAATCATGGGGCGGAATCAGCAGAAAAACTCTGGTAACATGAATAACCAAAATACATCAACTCCCCCAAGGAAAGATATGGCAGATGTAACTGAAGATCCCATTCATAAACAGCTGACCGAGATGTCAGAAATTGAATTCAGAATCTGGATTCCAACAAGATTAATAGAATAGAGGAAAATTTGGAATTAGAAATTTGAAGAGCATTCAAAAGTCAGAATTAGAAATTCAAGGAGAAATTCAAAAGTTGTCTCAAGAATTTAACGAATTTAAAGACAAAACCACCAAAGATTTTGATGCACCGAAGCAAGAATTTGCAGCCCTTAAAGATCTGAAAAATACAGTAGAATCCCTCAGTTGTGTAACAGAGTGGAGCAAGCAGATGAAAGGATTTCTGACATTGAAGACACAGCTTTCAACGCTCCCAAACTCTCAAAGAGGAAGAGAAATGGAGAACAAAAACGAATCATTCTCTCAGAAAGCTCTGGGATAATTCGAAGAAGCTAATATCCCCCGTCATTGGAATCCCTGAAAGTGAGGAAGTGGTCTTGCAAGGCACTGAGGCCCTTCTCCATGAAATTATGAAAGAGAATTTTCCAGACATGCCAAGAGACTATGAAATTCAGATAGCAGACAGTTTCAGAACCCCAGCATGACTCAACCCGAATAAGACATCCCCCAGGCATATCATAATTAACTGCACTAAAGTTAATATGAAGGAGAAAATTTTGAAAGCAGCCAGATTTAAGAAATGCATTACCTACGAAGGGAAGAATATTAGAATGACTGCAGATCTCTCTGCTGAAACTTTTCAAGCCAGAAGAGGGTGGTCATCGACATTTAATCTCCTAAAGCAAAACAACTTTCAACTCCGGATCCTGTATCCAGCTAAACTGAGTTTCATTTATGATGGAGAAATTAAATGTCTTAATGACATTCATATGTTGAAGAAATTCTCCCTAACCAAACCAGCTCTTCAGGATATTCTCAGACCTATCCTCCATAATGACCAACCCAATCCTCTACCACAAAAGTAAACTCACTCAGAAACTTATGATCAAACTCCAACTTCCACAGTGGCAAAAGGATTAAAAATGTCCACTGGACTTTCGAAAAACTCGATACCCCAAATTTTACCAGACTTATCAATATTCTCCATTAATGTAAACGGCTTAAACTGTCCTCTAAAGAGGCACAGGTTAGCTGACTGGATATAAAAACTCAAGCCAGATATTTGCTGCATACTAGAGTCACATCTTACCTTAAAAGATAAATACAGACTCAGTGAAAGGATGGTCATCCACATTTCAGGCAAATGGTAATCAGAAAAAAGCAGGTATTGCAATTCTATTTGCAGACACAATAGGCTTTAAACCAACAAAACTAAGGAAGGATAAGAATGGTCACTTCCTATTTGTTAAGGGTAATACTCAATATGATGAGATTTCAATTAGTAATATCTGGCACCCAACCAGAATGCGCCTCAATTTATAAGAGAAACCCTAACAGACATGAGCAACTTGATTTCCTCCAGCTCCATAATAGTCGGAGATTTCAACACTTCTTTGGCAGTGTTGGATAGATACTTCAATAAGAAGCTGAGCAAAGAAATTTTGGATTTAAACCTAACCATCTAACATTTGGATTTAGCAGACATCTACAGAACATTTCATCCCAACAAAACTGAATACACACACTTCTCATCAGCTCACGGAAAATACTCCAAAATAGATCACATCTTAGGTCACAAGTCTAACCTCAGTAAATTTTAAAAACAGAAATTATTCCTTGCATCTTCTTAGACCACCATGGAATAAAAGTTGAACTCAGTAACAACAGGAATCTGGATACTTGTACAAAAACATGGAAGTTAAATAACCTTATGCTGAATGATAGCTGGGTTAGAGACAAGATTAAGAAAAAAATTGCCAAATTTCTGGAACAAAACGACAATGAAGACACAAATTATCAGAACCTCTGGGATACCCCAAAGGCAGTCCTAAGAGGGAAATTTATAGCACTGCAAGCCTTCCTCAAGTGTAAAAAAAAAGAGGAAGTTAACAACTTAATGAGACATCTCAGGCAACTAGAAAAGGAAGAATATTCCAACCCCAAACCCAGTAGAAGAAAAGAAATAACCAAAATTAGAGCAGAATTAAATGAAATTGAAAACAAAAGAATTATACAACAGATCAATAAATCAAAAAATTGGTTTTTTGAAAAGTTCAATAAAATAGATAAACCTCTGGCTAACGTAACCAGGAAAAAAAGAGTAAAATCTCTAATTTCATCAATCAGAAATGACAAAGATGAAATAACAACAGAGTCCTCAGAAATTAAAAAAATCCTTAATGAATATAACAAGAAACTTTATTCTCAGAAATATGAAAATATGAAGGAAATTGATGAATACTTGGAAGCACATCACCTTCCAAGACTTAGCCAGAATCAAGTGGAAATGTTGAACAGGTCAATATCAAGTTCTGAAATAGCATCAACCATATGAAATCTCCCTAAAAGCCCAGTACCAGATGGCTTCACTTCAGAATTCTACCAAACCTTTAAAGAGGAACTAGTATGTATATTACTCAACCTGTTCCAAAATGTAGAAAAAGAAGGAAGACTACCCAACACGTTCTATGAAGCAAACATCACCCTGATCCTCAAACCAGGAAAAGACCCAAGAAGAAAAGAAAATTATAGACCAATATCACTAATGAATATAGATGCAAAAATATTCAACAAGATCCTAACAAACAGAATCCAGCAACACACCAAACAAATTATACATCATGACCAAGTCGGTTTTATCCCAGGGTTTCAAGGCTGATTAACATATGTAAATCTATGTATAATTCAGCACATAAACAAATTAAAAAACAAGGACTATATGATTTTCTCAATTGATGCAGAAAAAGCTTTTGATAATATCCAGCATCCCTTCATGATCGGAACACTTAAGAAAACTGGTATAGAAGGGACATTTCTTAAACTGATAGAGGCCATCTACAGCAAACCCACAGCCAATATCGTATTGAATGGAGTTAAATTGAAATCATTTTCACTCAGACCAGGAACCAGGCAAGGATGCCCATTATCTCTACTACTCTTCAACATTGTAATGGAAATTTTCGCCATCACAATTAGGGAAGAAAAGGCGATCAAGGGTATCAATATAGGGTCAGAAGAGATCAAACTTTCACTCTTCGCAGATGATATGATTGTATATCTGGAAAACACCAGGGATTCTACTACAAAACTCTTAGAAGTGATCAAGGAATACAGCAGTGTCTCAGGTTACAAAATCAACATTCATAAATTGGTAGCCTTTATATATACCAACAATAGTCAAGCTGAAAAAACAGTTAAGACTCTTTTCCTTTCACGGTAGTGCCAAAGAAGATGAAATATTTGCTATGAAGCAAATATTATCCAACAAAGGATGTGAAAGATCTCTATAAAGAGAACTATGAAACTCTAAGAAAAGAAATACCTGAAAATGTTAACAAATGGAAAAACATACCATGCTCATGGCTGGGAAGAATCAACATTGTTAAAATGTCCATACTACCCAAAGCAATATACAATTTTAATGTAATCCCTATTAAAGCTCCACTGTCATACTTTAAATATCTTGAAAAAATAATACTTCGTTTTATATAGAATCAGAAAAAACCTCGAATAGCCAAGACATTACTCAGAAATAAAAACAAAGCAGGAGGAATCACGCTACCTGACCTCAGACAATACTATAAATCGATAGTGATCAAAACAGCATGGTACTGGCACAAAAACAGAGAAGTAGATGTCTGGAACAGAATAGAGAACCAAAAGATGAGTCCAGCTACTTACCGTTATTTGATATTTGACAAGCCAATTAAAAACATTCAGTGGGGAAAAGATTCCCTATTTAACAAATGGTGCTGGGTGAACTGGCTGGCAACCTGTAGAAGACTGAAACTGGACCCACACCTTTCACCATCAACTAAGATAGACTCTCACTGGATTAAAGATTTAAACTTAAGACATGAAACTATAAAAACACTAGACGAGAGTGCAGGGAAAACCGTTGAAGAAATTGGTCTGGGTGAGTATTTCATGAGGAGGACCCCCCGGGCAATTGAAGCAGCTTCAAAAATACACTACTGGAACTGATCAAACTAAAAAGCTTCTGCACAGCCAAGAACACAGTAAATAAAGCATGCAGACACCCCTCAGAATGGGAGAAGATATTTGCAGGTTATATCTCCGACAAAGGTTTAATAACCAGAATCCACAGAGAACTCAAACGTATAAGCAAGAAAAGAACAAGTGATCCCATCGCAGGCTGGGCAAGGGACTTGAAGAGAAACTTCTCTGAAGAAGACAGGTGCACGGCCTACAGACATATGAAAAAATGGTCATCATCTTTAATCATCAGAGAAATGCAAATCAAAACTACCTTGAGATACCATCTAACTCCAGTAAGATTAGCCCATATCACAAAATTCCAAGACCAGAGATGTTGGTGTGGATTTGGAGAAAAGGGAACACTTCTACACTGCTGGTGGGAATGCAAATTAATACATTCCTTTTGGAAAGATGTTTGGAGAACACGTAGAGATCTAAAGATAGATCTGCCATTCAATCCTATAATTCCTCTACTAGGCATATACCCAGAAGACCAAAAATCACATTATAACGAAGATGTTTGTACCAGAATGTTTATTGCAGCCCAATTCATAATTGCTAAGTCATGGAAAAAGCCCAAGTGCCCATTGATGCACGAATGGATTAATAAATTGTGGTACATGTACACCATGGAATATTATGCAGCCTTAAAAAAGATGGAGACTTTACCTCTTTTATGTTTACATGGATGGAGTTGGAACATATTCTTCTTAGTAAAGTTTCTCAAGAACGGAAGAAAAAGTATCCAATGTACTCAGCCCTACTATGAAACTAATTTATGGCTTTCATATGAAAGCTATAACTCAGTTATAACCTAAGAATATGGGGAAGGGGGAAAGGGAGGGGGAAAGTGGAGGTTGGCGGAGGGAGGGTGATTGGTGGGATTACACCTGTGGTGCATCTTACAATGGTACATGTGAAACTTACTAAACGTAGAATATAAATGTCTTAACACAATAACTAAGAAAATGCCAGGAAGGCTATGTTAACCAGGGTGATGAAAATGTGTCAAACTGTTTATAAAACCAGTGTATGGTGCCCCATGATTGCATTAATGTACACAACTATGATTTAATAATAATAAATAAATAAATAAATAAATAAACAAAAAAAGTGATGGAAATCCCGTTATTTGTGACAACATGGATGGGCCTGAAGGACATTATGTGAAGTGATATAACCCAGCACAGAAAGACAAATGTTGCATGATCTCACTTTTATGTGAAATCTAAAAAAGTTAAATTCACAGAATCAGAGAGTAGAATGCTAGTTACCAGGGAGCGGGGATTGGGAAGCGGGAATAGAAGATTTTGGTAAAAGGAAACAGTGTAAGTTAGAAAAGAAAAGTACGTTCTGGACTTCTATTGTATAGCATGGTGACTGTAGTTAACAATATTGTATTGTCCTGTTGTCTGAATGTATCCCCTCAAATTCATATGCTGAAAACTAACTCTCAAGGTGATGGTGTTATAATCACCTTTGGGAGGAGATTACATCACAGAACCGTCATGAGTGAGATGAGTACCCTTATTAATCAAGCCCTGGGAAGAGGCCCTTGTCTTCCCTTTCCAGCATGTGAAGACACAGAGAGAAGACACCATGTATGAGGAGAAGACCCTCACTGGACCCCAAATCTGCTGGTGCCTTGATCTTGGACTTTCCAGTCTCCAGAACTGTGAGCAATACATTTCTATCGTTTATGAGCCAGCTCATTTATGGTAATTTATTACAGCAGCCTGAATGGACTAACACATACTGTATACTTGAAAATTGCTAAGAAAGTATATTTTTAAACATTCTCACCACAAAAAAATCATCATGTGAGATGATGATAAATTAGTTTGATTTACTCATTATACCTATATCAAAACATGTTTTATACTACAAATATATAATTTTTGTCAGAATTTTTAAAAAGAATCTGATGGTGTTAAGTGGCTCTGTGTTTTCAATGGAAACCATATAATAAAAACCATTTAGAATTTATTTGAAAAATTTTAGTATTTATCTTGGGACTTGACAGATAATAAAAAGTTGAAAGTGACATGCTATTCTAAGTCCCTAGATTTGAAAACAAAATAAAGTCAATGTATTAGATTGGTATTGAGAGCCAGCCTACCAATCATACGTTTACTAGTTACAGCTGGTGAATTATGGGCAGGTGATTTGTCTTGCTTCACATCTAAGCCTCTGCAAAAGGTTGGTGAAAGGAGACAGTTTGTTTAAGTTACAAAAGAAAAGTATGTTCTGGACTTCTATTGTATAGCAATAAAATAGTCCAGGTAGTGACAAGGGTCTATAGTAATAACTCCCCCTGATCATTTCATCATTGGTTATATTAGGAAGCCTTAATTGACTTTCCAGCAGGACATTTTATAATCACTTACCCTTATTTGTATTTTGTTTTGCTGTTGATCCAAAATTTGGATTCAGGATTGAAACCATGCTAAAAATTATGTATCATAAAGGAATAAATTTTACTTTGGCCAGCGTAGGTGCTCTGGAAACATACTATGTCTATGTTCTTACATAGACCCTGTCATTGTGAGTCTAGTCACTTCTTCAATGTGTTTTTTTTGTGGGGTGTGTGTGACAAACATTCCCTCTCTAGTCCTAGGTAAAGTGCCTCCTGAGTAGCTAGGACTACAGGCACCTGCTATCACACCCAGCTAGTTTTTCTATTTTTAGTAGAGATGGGGTCTTACTCTTGCTCAGGTGATCCACCTGCTTTGGCCTCCCAGAGCGCTAGGATTGCAGGCTGAGCCACCACACCTGGCCCACTTCTTCAATCTTATCCTCCACTCACAAAGGTGATACGTATCCAGGACAGAAACAAGCCCCTATCCACATCCCATAGGGTCTTTGTTCTTGAAAAAATGCACCCAGAGATCTGAAGATTCACTAAGAGATTTATGAGTCAAATACTTTGTCTCATTGGCAAAATATACAGCTTCAAAATGTGTGTTCCTCTAAAATATAGAGAATACTGTGTTTTTATGGGTCAGTAAACATTTTTTTTCTTCAAAGTATACTATTTAGAACATACTCGTGGGGGAGTAGATACAAAAATATAGGTAAGAGGGTGTGCCTGTGGCTAAAAGGAGTAGGGCGCCAGCCCCATATACTGGAGGTGGTGGGTTCAAACCCGGCCCCGGCCAAAAACTGCAAAAAAGAAAAAGAAAAATATAGGTAAGAACAAAGAAGAATAATTAAGGAAGCAACACATTCAGCTGACTGTACAAGAAAAAACTCTAGCAATTAAATTGGAAAGGATTCCCTGTATATGCAAAGGTTATACGGTCATATAATGCCACCTGAAGTTCTTTGTAATATCAACCAAAATACAAATATGAAAATTAAAGATGTGAAAACAAGCGTTATCCGGTCCCACAAATATCCTTGGAACAAAGCCAGTCTTAACATTTTTATGCAATGTTCTATTGAGTCATCAATGCCTAAGGATTCCCACTGTGTCAAATGCTATCTGCTGGGTGGAACACGGAAGAGTGCGGGATTCCTGCCACAGGGAGGAGGGTCCGAGAGGGAAAAAGTAATCAACCAGTCCTTATGAATGTTACCTCTGTCCTTGTTCATTATTCAGACCTCAGCTCAATTATCACTTCCCCAGGGAAGCCATACTCTGCCCTATTCCCTCACACCACATCTGCCCTTCCCTGTTACAAGCCTGCAAATCTCCACATACTTTTCTTTTCAGGGCACTTTCCATAGCATGAAGTCACAGCACAGGGTAGACCCATGTCACTTGCACAATTATGCATTCTTAAGTGATGTGCTGAGCACCACCCCCACTAGGCAGCAAACCCCAGAAATACAGTGACCTCTAGCTGCTTCTCTCAACACCTAAAGTCACAGGGCACAGCACTGCTTGGTGCTGGCTACAGATTTGGCAAATTAATAAAGGCTCTAGGCCAGGAGTGTCCAGCTTTTTCAGATACGTGTATGAAGATTCCCATTTGTGTGTATGCATTTGTTTTGTTTTAAAAATTTTTTAATTTTTTTTACTATGACAAAATATACATAAGCATATAATCCAGCATTAAGTACATTCACAATGTTATTCAACCATTGTTATTTATGTTCTGTTCTGTTCTGTTAGTTTTTGAGATCAAGTTTCATTCTGTTGCCCTGGGTGCCCTGGCATCATAGCTCACAGCAACCTCATACTCTTGGGCTCAAGCGATCCTCTTGCCTCAGCCTCCTCAGTAGCTGGGCCTACAAGCATGGCCATAATGCCTGGCTAGTTTTCTTTCTCTTTTTTTTTTTTTTTAGTAGAGATGGCATCTTACTCCTGCTCAGGCTAGCCTTAAACTCCTGAACTCAAGGGATCCATCTGCCCTAGCCTCCCAGAGTGCTTAGATTTCAGGGATGAGCCACTGAACCCAGTCTGCTAAGACCCTCTCTCTGTCTTCATAATGCCAGGAATTTTCAAAAAGTTCTTGGCCACAAAACACACTCAGACCTCTACCATATAAGATACTAATTTCATTTTAGTATCTATTATTTAAAACCATAATGACAAAGAGCCAATACTATGGCTTCAGTGACACTTATAAATGGCTATATACCAGCGAAGCAGCAATACTTATATATACTAGAAAAATGAGAATGTATGAGAATACATACATACAGGAGATCATAAAACTCAGCCAAAAGATACTGCTCAGTAGACCTGTGGAGCTCTAGACGTTTGTAGTAAGTCCGTGGGAGCCCGTATGCAATCCCCTCTTAACATCACCTGAAAGAGGATCCTGCCACAGCGGGGCAAGGAGGGTGACCACGTCCACCCTCATTCCAAAGTTCCCATACCTGAAAGTGATTTTTTTCCCATTACAAATTGGGTGAGATGATAAACACAACAATTTATGCTTGGCATTAAACTTGGCATTTTCACAAACACATAAAGGTAATAATGTTATCGCAAGTCTCACTTTCTCTGGGAAGCAAATTTGATATAAGTTGGTGCAATACACTGAAGTCAAGTCCATTAGCCAAAAACCTGGGTTAAATGCCCCCAATAAAATAATACACTAAGTGTTCCTTCTGTATTTTCACATAATACGCTGCCTTAATCATATTCTTCGAAGACTTAGTTCAAATGTCACTCCTAAGACAGCCCCTCCCCAGTTTTCCTGGACAGAGTCACCTGCCAGTTGTCACATAGCACATTGTTTTGCACCTGTTCTTTTCAGCATTTCCACTACGTCGTAATGTATCTATCTCCTCTATACCCCAGCACATAGCTGGGAATTAGGGTTTGCTAGATGGCTTTCTAGATACATATCCACTTGGAAAGATGGCTTTGGGCACGTAGAATTAAGTTTACATTTTAACATTACCAAGATTATCTTTGCATCGGCATAGATTTTATCAGGATAAGGAGGCCTAGGAGTAGGCCTTGGGGAGACTATATCATGCTGGATAAAAAAGAAAAAGAAAAGGAAAGATGGTGTAGGGGAGGAGAGGAGGGAAGTCAAAGGGGGAAGGAAAAACTCTGAGGAAGCAAAGACAGAGGAGGAGGAGGAGGGGAGGAGGGAAGAGAGAAAGAGAAAATAAAGGAAGGATGGGGAAGAAAGGCAGGAGGAAAGGAAGAATGAAGAGAGAAAAAGAGAAGAAAGGCGAGAGGCAAGCTTGCTCCATCTGAGTACAGGGCAAAGATCAGGAAGGCTCAGCCCTGCCCAAGAAAAAAGACCTGCAGAGCTGTGGCTCTGCTGGAAGTTCCCAGTTGCATGGAATCCAAGGTCTGTACATTTGGAATATGCCGGTTCCCAAAGAGCATAAAATGAGTAGTAATGCAGAATTAACACGGAATAAACAATGGTTGTTTAACTGACAAGTTGAAACACTATGGCAAAGGGGCTCAAAATAATAGTGTCATTTGTCAAGTAAGAACAGAAAGACTTCATATACATTTAAGATTTATCTTTGTTCTGTCTTTTGGTTCAATTTTACTTATGTACTGAAGGTTCATGAATATATTCGTTTTGCAAAATAATTCTGAAAAACCACAACTTTGAGGTGATGGATCCCTAAGCCGTCTAAAGCTAGAAACCTTATATGGTGACTCGAGCTCTACCAGATGCTCCAGCTTACTGGGCGACAGTGAGCAAGAAAGGACCTAGGAAAACCCAAACACTGGGAGATTTGGCACTGAACATGAGTGGTGCTCAAAGCACAGTGAAAAGAAATGTAGGCTGGCACTGTGGCTCCCACCTGTAATCCTAGCACTCTGGGAGGCTGACATGGGTGGACTACCTGAGCACAGGAGTTTGAGACCAGCCTGAGCAAAACAAGACCCCCATCTCTACTAAAAACAGAAAAACTAGCTGGGTGTATGGCAGGTGCCTATAGTCCCAGCTACTGGGAAGGCTGAGGCAAGAGGATCACTTGACTAAAAGTTTGAGGTTGCTGTGAGCCATGACCCCATGGCACTCTGCCCAGGGCAACAGAGTGAGACTCTGTCTCAAAAAAGAAAAGAAAGAAAGAAAGAAAGAAGGAAACCTAGACAAGTCCCTTCTGATGGAAAAAGCCAGTATAAATAATCTTGATCAAACAAATAACTCAAACCTGAATCTGACCAAGCCTTTAGGTTTAAATACAGGGATCTGAAGAATCTGTTATATTATGCCACAAAGATGCAATCAGCAAAATCCAGAGTCACAAAAACTCAGCAGGAAAGAAAGATGTTTCTTCATTAAATTAAGTTTCAAGGAGGGAGACAAAGAGAGATGGAGGGGGATCCCGGTGATTTTCTACAAAGTCTATTGCAATATGTGGATCTTATTGAATCCTGATTCAAACAATTTTTTAAAAGAGAATATGATGTTCATGAGGTAATTGGCGCACTTACTAGACATTTCATAATGTTAAGGATTAGTATTATTAATAAAATTGTAGGTATAATAGTTTTGTTCAAAGAAGAATTTTTATTTCTTTAGAGATACACACTGAAATGCTCATTTAGAGATGAGATTATTAGGTTTCTATTATTTGCTTCAAATAATATTGGGGGGGTGCGAGGAGTAGACAGAGTGGTCATGAATTGATAATCTTTGAATCTGATCATGGTTCACGATACTGGTCTGTTTGCCTACATTTATGTTTGAAATGCTCCATAAAACCCCAATCAAATAAAAAGTAAAAATAGGAGGTCATGATGTATCGCTTGACAGTAAGAAGAAAAAGCTTGTAATATCTCTTTTAAAGATGGTATAAGCCATTCTCAATACTCATGTCAATAGTACCTATCCAGTGTTTTAACTGTTCCCGATGGAGGTGCAGAGGGATCCACTTTCCGTTTCTCCCCCTTAACAGATAGGATTTGGGTGGTGAACACCTCTCTTTGGTGTGAGTGAGGAGGTGCAGCTCTCAGTCTGCACTCTGGGCTTTTTCTTTGAGTTTTCTTTCCCTGAATTAAAGAGCTCACTGGATTTTCTCCTGTGATAAAGAATTCTGGGCTCAGAGCCCATAGCTCAGTGAGTAGCGTGTTGTCCACATACACCAAAGCTGGCGGGTTCCAGCCTAACCCAGTCCTGCTAAACACCAATGACAACTGCATACACCCCCCCCCACCCCCCGCCAAAAAAAATAACCAGGCATTGGCTGTAGTCCCAGCTACTTGGGAGGCTGAGGCAAGAGAATCGCTTAAGCCCAAGAGTTAGAGGTTGCTGTGAGCTGTGACATGGTATTCTACTGAGAGCAACATAGTGAGACTCTGTCTCAAAAAAAAAAAAAAGAAAAAGGATTCTGTAGGCGTTTCAGAATTTCTCTGGGGAAATAGTAAGATCCCTATTTGTGCTTCTCACACCTGGGGGTGGGTTCCAGACTTCCCCACCCTCCTCCTAACAAAGCAAAAAGACTCTAAAAGCTCTGTGTACACATCTTCCTAGAAAGGCCAGGGGAAACTATCAACTTCCACTTTAATTTTAATCAATGCCAGTGTGCACTCACTACATTTCCACTTCACAATCTTTTCACACCAGGTGCCTCTCCAATCTCGACTAGAAAAGAAAGATGGACATAAAGGATGGGCCGCAGGCAGTTATAAGTCTAGAGAGAGTCTCATGTATCACAGGATATTTTATATGAGGAATACAAGGGGCTGACAGCTGATAAATCACTTTGTGCCTAGGACGTTTTACCAGCACCCCCAAAATTCCAAGGGTGCCCCCCACATAGTGTAAGATTTCACTGATCAAGATAGATCCATATTATTACTGCCCTCCGATGCATTTCAATAAATGTGTTTAACTCAGCAGCGCTACTGGAGTTAATATAAGATTATTCAGTTGGTTAAATGTATCACCAACCTTGCCCGAGATTCTACTTTCATGTCTTTTAATTATTACAGCAGTTGGGTATAGCAGTTAAGTGCACAGGCTTTGAAATCTGAGAAGCCTGAATTTGAATCTTGGGTGCCTCACTTACAACATATGGACTTCACTTAACCTCTCTACGCTTCAGTTAACCTTTAGGCAAAGGGGGAAAATTATACTAACCTACATCACAGAACTGTAAGATGAATGCCATACAGTACTCAGCAACTGGCTGCCGCTAATTAGTGTTAAAATTCCTTTTAATATCATTAGAATTGGCATTAGAGAAGATTAAAATGTGTGCCCTCTTTCATAATGTTCAGAAGCTGAAACTCAGTTTTACATATTTTCCTGGGGCAGTGCATACCCCTGCTAACATTAATTAAAGCTTTAATTTCAGCTTCCTGGAAGCTTCCCAGTGTAACTAGAAATTTCTATTACAGAAAATAGGGAGGAAAAAACTATAAAGAGTAATTGCCCTTCTGTCTTAAAAAAAAAAAAGCCTAACATTATTACAATGGTTTTTATTCTTAATATGTAATTTAGTGGAAACCTTTTAATTTAATGGTGGGGTGGCTATAAAAACAACCAAAAAAAAAAAAAAAAAAAACATAGCAAAACAACCAACCACTGAACTTCCCAAACCTTGAAACTACAGTGTTTTTGATTAAAAGAACATGTTTATGCATAATCAGTCAAAGGCTTTGATACCAGCTGCAGTGAAATTTTATAATACAAATGTCTAGTCTGAGTAATTAACAAGAATTTCAGAACAGAATTACTGCAGTTAGACATTTTTTTTTTTTGAGACATTCTCCTTCTGTTGCCTTCAGTAGAGCGCTGTGACTGCATCATAGCTCACAGCAACCTCAAACTCTTAGGCTCAAGCGATCCTCCTGCCTCAGCCTCCCCAGTTACTGGGACCATAGGCAACAGCCACAATGCTCAGCTAGTTTTTCTATTTTTAGTAGAAATGGGATGTCACTCTTGCTCAGGCCAGTTTGCAACTCCTGAGCTCAGGCTATACACCCACCTTGGCCTCTCAGAGTGTTAGGATTACAGGCGTGAGTTCTTTCTTCTTCACCACAGTGTAGGGAGATACTGATAGGGAAAGTCCCCATTCCTGAGGTGATGGTGCCCTTCAGGGTGGAGCAGTGATTTTCTTTTATTTATTTATTTATTAAATCATAGCTGTGTACATTAGTATGATCAAGGGGCACCATACACTTCGTTCATAGACCGTTTGACACATTTTCATCACATTAGTTAACATAGCTTTCATGACATTTTCTTAGTTATTTTGCTAAGATCTTTACATTTCACATTTACTAGGATTCACATATACCCTTGTAAGATGCACCGCAGGTGTAATCCCATTAATCCCCCTCCCTCCACCTACCTCCCCCCAGGGGGGAGCAGTGATTTTCAATTGGTACACCGTGAGAGGATCTTAAGTGTGCCATGAAAAATTTTAAAGATCATTCATTAAATTATTTTTGAAAGAGGTTCAAAGCATAGTAAGTATATATATTTTTAACTCTTTTGTTGACCAAAATAATTTAAGTATGCCATGAGATAAAAAAAAGGTTGAAAAACACTGCAGTCGAGAGCTCACTACAGCATCAAGTCCAGAACCACCAGCACAGAGCAGTGGGTGGCCCTCCTTCAGTCTGAGCCAACGAATAGGGGATTAAAAATGTTTTCATGTCTGACATATTCTTCTCTTCAGATCTTATTTGTGCCAGCCTTGACTCAACTTTGGAAACAAATCTAAGGCGTGAGCCTGAGGACTCACAGTTCTGAATACTGACTGTTTTTCCCCAAACAACATCCCCAACGCGAGGGACGATCAGGGGCCCAGGGATGTGATTCATTTGGAAGACGTACTCTGGTCCTGCTGATTGTCTGAACGGATTGTTGAACTTCTGGCAGAAGACTGAGTTGCTTGATGCCTGCCTCAGTTTGTCCAGGTAAAAATGAACATCACCCTCAGGATACCCTGAGTAGGTTTCTAATAAGAGCTCATGAACAGTAATTTAAACTCTTAGAGATCTGAGGAAGAAGCATGCTTAGAAGAACTGCCAAAATCGTTTCTCCTTTGTTCTGTTTAGTGATTAAAATTATCTTAAAACGGTATATGCTTTTACCCAAAACATTGGAGAAAGAAGCCAAAAACAAGAAAATGATACAGAAAATATCTCAAACAAGTTAAAGGTATTAGCAGGTAAGATGCTGTCCATACCCCATGCTATGAAAAGTGAAGGGAGATACAAGTCTGGAAGTATACTGTGGCACATTTTTTTTGAAGTCAGATCTCTTGAGATAATCTAGTCCTATCTGAAATGGTTTTCCTCATTTCAGTGTAGCTTATTTCTTTGCCAAATTTAACAGTCCAAGTACAAATCCATTATTTGAACAGTGGAGGGGAAACTTCAATTAAATTTAGCTACAAAGTTAATCTTCATTTTAATTGAACAAAAGAGAGGTTATCATGGGCACCCTTCTTCTTTAAAAAAAAAAATACTACATCTGCTATCAAGAAATGTAAAATGCAACCTTTACGCCTTCGTTTCTGGGTCACATTCTATTTTGTTGGTGTTTTCAATTTTACTTGACTCAACACAGCTGTCTAACTGTGCAGGCTACGTTCACTCATCAGTCCTCAGCCTCTGCTCGCTCGTCAGCCAGCTCCTCACTTCACTGGTGTTCCACATCCGCTTTCTCCTGCCTTTCTCTTGGTGTCACCATGCTCCAGCCCTTTCATCTTGGTGCCTTCCTTGAGCACACTCCCGCCTCTGGCTGAGATTTCCTCTCTACCCCTCTTCTCATACCCAGTTCTCCAATGGACGGTCTACACTTCCTGTTTTCCTTTCCTCCCCCATTCTTGCATCAACTACCTGTAATCTGCCTTTTCCCTCACCCCTAAAAAGAGTCTCCCTAGAGACCCCAATAGTTTTTTATTTTTTGACAATCTCACTCTGTCACCTCAGTAGAGTGTCGTGGCGTCACAGCTCACAACAACCTCAAACTCCTGGGCTCAAGCAATTTGCTTGCCTCAGCCTCCTGAGTAGCTGGGACTACAGGTGCCCGCCACAACGCCCGGCTATTTTTAGAGACAGGGTCTCACTCTGGCTCAGGCTGGTCTCAAATCTGTAAGCTCAGGCATCCACCCCCACCTGGGCCTCCCAGAGTGCTGGGATGACAGGTGTGAGCCACCGTGCCCTGCCTGAGACTGAAAGCACGTGTAGAGAGAATAAGATGGAGTCTGTCAGGCTGGGGCAGACCTGACACAGGTCTGGTCACCTCCTGTTCTTCATTTTTACTGTTTTATAAATTTAACTCCTACCCTAATGATGCCTATCTTAATACTTTAGGAATTAACTTAATTGTAAATATTGTAATAGATTGTCACTGAGTTGTGCTGATTATTATTTAAAATAAGAGTTATTATGGTCTTTACTGTGAACCATTATGTATAAGAGGGATGGAGGGAGGGGGGTGGGGTCTTGGTGTGTGTCACACTTTATGGGGGCAAGACATGATTGCAAGAGGGACTTTACCTAACAATTGCAATCAGTGTAACCTGGCTTATTGTACCCTCAATGAATCCCCAACAATAAAAAAAAAAAAAATTTGTAATTTTGGAAAGGGAAGAACAGAACAGTCTTAAGAGAGACTACTCTCACTGTTCTCCAGAAGTTTGGTGGACCTATCCCTGTCTCTGTACATTGGCTGACAGTGACAGGCGGCTGGCCCCTCTGTCAGGTAACAAGACCCTAATTTTCTAAACAGCAAGTCTGGTGACCATTTTGCAGTATTTTTCTCTCTGGATCTTTCAGCTGCCATGAGACACTACTGGCCACTCCTTCACTTCTTTGCACTTCAATCACCCCACCTCCTATCTGCCCGCCTCCATCCTCTGTGTCCTTCTTAGGCTAGTCTTTCTCCTAAAATATTTGTATTCTCTAAAGCTGAATCATCTTGGGGAAGCCTACTAGAAGCTTCTAACCCTACCTCCCTTTAACCCATGTGATTACAAATTAGGAATTGAGTAGAAATTCCCCAAGTCGTCAAAAAATGTCACCTAAGGGAATATGATGTTTTAAGAACTTTTTAAAATTGTAATATACTAGATAATATATCTAAACAACAGCTAAAAATATCTTATAAGACATAAGTTATATTACTGTTGGCGTGACCCAGGGAAATAAAAAATTCTGGGAGTTAAAATCACCACAGTGCTACAGTAAAGATCGCTGCTGCTGAGAATTGTATTGATGACTTTCAGAAATGTCAAAAAACCAAATGTTGTGTGAAAATATAACAATATTACATCATAGTGATTGTAAAGAATGAGCCAGAACTACTTAGTATTATGCCATTATTACTGAATGTGTTTTTATTGGCATTTTCTATAAGTCTAAAACATAAAGATATAATTTCAGATGATGTTTGGTTTGTGTTAAAAAAAGATATCTTTGTAAATAGCAAAAAGAGCATATAACCAGAAAGACCTAGACAGAAAATACCTTAAGGAATAAGCTTTCCCTGGTTTTGCCTTCTCAAAAAAGGAAACTTCAATAATTTCCTCATAAGTCACCAGACATAAAAATGAAGTCCTTCCCAATGAATGAACCAAACTGGAGATTAGTAAACTGAAGTAAAAAGACCTTTGATATTTTTTATTACTTCATGATGCTTTCCCCATCATCTATTTGCTATGAGACTCAGTTGGACTTTTACCTCAGTAGTGTGTTAAATTTCATTTCATAGCTGAAAAATTCCTGTTTATGTTATTTATTTATTTACTTATTTATTTTTGAGACAGTCTTGCTCTGTCACCCTGGGTAGAATGCTGCAGTGTCACAGCTCAGAATAACCTCAAACTCTTGGGCTCAAGAGATCATCTTGCCTCAGCCTTGGAGTAGGTGGGACTACAGGCCACAACACCCAGCTAAAAAAGTCCTGTTTAGGAGTCACAAAAGAAATTTTTTTGTTGTTGTTGTTGAGACAGAGCCTCAAGCTGTCGCCCAAGTGCCGTGGCGGCACAGCTCACAGCAACCTCTAACTCCTGGGCTCAAGCGATTCTCTTGCCTCAGCCTCCCAAGGAGCTGGGACCACAGGTGCCTGGCTATTTTTTTTTTTTGGTTGTACTTGTCATTGTTGTTTGGCAGGCCCAGGCTGGATTCCAACCCACTAGCTCTGGTGTGTGTGGCTGGTGCCTTAGCCACTTGAGCTACAGGTGCTGAGTCCACAAAAGAAAATTTGAAACTATATGATTCCAAATATACTCATAATAAGAAAAACAAACTTTAAGTTGAACCATGCACAGAAAAAAAAGTGAATTCATGAACAATTTAAATATCACCTCGATTTTTCAAATCTTTCTTTTCTTTTCTTTTGAGACAGAATCTCTCTCTGTCGCCCTGGGTAGGGTACCCTGGAACCATAGCTCATAGCAACCTCAAACTCCTGGGTTCTAGCAATTTTTTTGCCTTAGCCTCCAGAGTATTTGGGACTATAGGCACCTGCTACAGTGCCCAGCTAGTTTTTCTATTTTTAGTAAAGACGCTGTCACTCTTGCTCAGGCTGGTCTTGAACCCCTGAGCTTAAGGTGATCCACCAGCCTTGGCTTCCCAGAGTGCTAGGATTGCAGGTGTGAGCCACCATGCCTGGCCTAAATAAAATCTTCCTACGATTATCTCTGGTTTTAGTCATCAATGATGTTTTGCTTCTGGGTTAGGGTGAGTTTTCAAGTTTCTGGTGAAATGTTTTGATAGATCATATAAGGGAGGTGGCAGGCTAAGCTACTTCAGTAAGAAACAGTTATTTTTAAAGTTATTTATTTATTTACAATTTGAAAATAAGCCAGTACGTTGTCAAGCGTGATATAAATATTCCCCATCTGACCAGTACTGTTTCTTAGTCTCCTTGCAGGACAGCATCGCTATGCTGTACAGGGAGCTAAATCTAGAAATTATTTTTATTTTCTTTATATTTTCCTTATTAGGTTTGTTGAAGCCACTGCAGCCTCTATTTAAAGAGGAGTTTGGCCAAAAAGACTAGCCAATTGTTCTTCTGGGAAACTGACTTGAAATCACAGGGCAGAGGGACATTCAGGCTGGTGTTTCTGCTATTTACACATTCTGAGTTAAGGGACATGTAACATTTGCTTAGTATGGGCGGACTGGAGTATATGGCAGTGCAGAAAAACCACCAACTTGCAAACCTGAGTACGATAAAATATTATAATAAAGTAGCACATTGTTGAGCTTACTGAATGGTTAGAAGGCTGTGAATATGATGAAATACCAGTTTATGAAGATCTACCATATAAACATTCAAACTTAGAGGCAGTCATTCTGTCCTTTAAGACAACTGGATTTCCCAATTCAAAAATTCCTTATACATTAAGACAGGTTCCAGATCAAAGGATCAGATAGCTTCAGATATAAGCCTGCAGTCAGGCATCTGAAAAGGTGAAACACAAGAGTATGGTTCAACGTTCAATCCCTATCTGGTCCAGAGGTGGAAAAAAGCTCTTTTGTACCCACCAGCAGAGTATATCTAGCCTTGTCTATTATCCGTCATCAGATACGGTCTAAATTCAGAAGAGGACGCTGGGGCGGATATGCACTTCACTTGCCAAAGGCCTTGCTTGCTCAGAGCCACAATCCAATTCATCAAAACTACTAGTTTGTTGGTGAGCAGTCCTTATCACAGCCCAGTGTCCTGCTTAACTTCAGGGCTAACTGAAGAGTTGTCCTGATGCCTGTTCTGTAACATCGGCACAGGAGGAGGTAGAAGCCTGAGAGATGGGGCTGAAGATCAAAAGTATGTCAACAACCATGACTGCCTGAACCTGGAACAAAATTAGCCTGCAGTGATGGTGTCAGTAGCTAATGGCTCAGGCTTTCGGTGTTTGTGCCAGCCTCTATGACTGATGCTCCTGCAGGTCTGCTCTTAAGGCATGACGTATCCCATAACAGAATCACTGATGTGTGATGCAACAGAATCTGGCATCCTGGACTTGTCAGACTTTTTACCCCAAGATGATATTTTGTGTTACTTCCAGTTTACTTTTGATCTTACTGTAAAACAGAAATTCCCTTCATTTGTTCCTTTCACGTCAACAAACCAGCTAGATCAGGTTCTGTTATTTTTAAGTCTCCATTGAGCATAACACACCACCTTCATGAATGATCACAGCTCGTCAGCTTACACCCCCTGCTCCAGACTCAGCACAGGAGTAAGGTCTAAAAGATCCTGCCTGCATCTGGTCCACCGTCCATTCTGTGAACAAAGGCTGTCAAGTCTTCAGCAATCCCCCAAATAAAAATCCCCATTATCACATCACTTTTCATCACAAAAAATATTTTTAAATTCCAGGGTGTCAGAGGATGATGAGACTCTCACTGTATCTGAGTCTCTGCTAAAGGGTGAGGTGAAAGTTAGGTGTATTGTCTTGCTTTTAAGTCAAGCAGATCTTTTCCAGATTTCAAAGTCCAAAGGGAATAAATTACTTTCTTCCTGAGTAACTCTCTGTCAAGAAAATTAGAATTTCTTCTTTTTCCCGTTGATGCTACAGCAGATCCAGATGGAATTCCTAGCCTGATCCCTGATTTAGCTCCTTGAAGGGACAATGGAAGATTAAATCAAGGTAGACCCACTAAGCCATGAATTATTAGAAGCAAGAGAAGCAAGAGTTAATAGTCCTTTTATTTCATTTGTTACATACACTAGAGCTAAAATTAGGCCTGGCTATTATTACTTTATGAATGAGAAAACAATGATGGATCATGTTTAAGTGACTTTGCCAGAAGTACAGGTTAGTGGCAAGGCTATGATAAAAAATCAAGTTTCCTGTATAACTGCCCAGTCATAGGAAGGAGGGTAGATAAGAGAGGCCAGCCTGAGAAGTGTGGTTGAAATTTTCTCAGCTTGCTTTACTTAGTTGAATACACTTTGGGCCACCTGGCCTCCCAGCAGGGCCTGGCACTATGGTGTTCCTACTTGTTCCTGAGACTCCCACTCTCAAGAACCAGAGAAATTTCTCCTTTGGGAGCCTTTGAAAAGCAAGGTAGGTGGACTCACTTTGAATCCCTCATGCTACTGCCTAGGTCTTCACAGTTCACACCTGAGTAAGCCTCAAGTATTTTGCTGAAAATACAATGAGATGACGAGAAAGGGCGTGACTTCTTTGAGTACTTCTATTTGCCTCCGTCACCTCTTAGAACACAGCACCCGGAGAGCCCAGACCAGGGCTGCTGGAAGTGGCTTTGGCTACACTTCTGTCAGTGCCAGGGCGGGAGTTCGGATCAGTCATCTGATAGTATTGATGACTGGCAAGGGCAGGCAGCCAACTGCCCCGTGCAAGCCTCCATTCTGTCAGGTGAACACAAACAGAGGAAGCCAGGCTGACTTCCAAGGAGATAAACCAGAAAACCGGGTTAGTTGATCGCAGCTCCCCAGGATGAGGAGGAGGCTGGTGACAAGGACAACTGAGTACTTTGTATGTGCTCGGGATTCTATCAGGCACCTCATACATCACCTCTAATCCACCCAACCCCTCTATGAACTAGGTATTGTTATGTCCATTTCGCAAAAGAGGAAAAAAAGGAGGTTGACTAGCTGGCCCAAGGTCACACAGCACTAAAAAGGTAGACTCTGAAGTCAAGTCCAGATGAAAAGTTTATCTCTTCTTGTCCATTCATCTACAGAAGGGATAGGAACTCTTAAATTGTGAAAAATTGGAGAAGGTCTTGTTTTTGGAAAAAGAGTTTACTGAGAAGGTAATTGCCTTTGACTACAATGACAGATGCTATATAAATGGATGGACGCGTAGATATTCTGAGGCTGTCTAGCTGCCGAGAGTCAGCTTGGCTCTCCACCTACTGCGGGGTGGAGGGGAGGACAGGTAACCATATCAATGAACAATGCGGTGTCCTTAGATGCCCCAGGCAGGAGGCTGGGCATCAAGATCACTTGCACTGAGCACTTTGTAGGTCATTCATCTTCCCAGTACAAGGACAAAACAAAATCCATTATTAACAGTTCAGAGGCTGGCAAAATGACCTTTGGAAACATACAGGTCCCACAGAGACATTCCCTTCAAGCTACTGTATTAATACCTCCTTCATATATTCACACATGCATGCATTCGAGAAATATTTACTGTCTGTCATATGTAAAGCACTCTCCTAAACGTGGGCCTACGGGATGTGTGCATGTGTACGTATGTGAGAAAAGATGCATCATTCACAGACACGGCCTCCTAGGAACTCCTCCAAGGAACCGACAGGCTAATATGGTGCTTCTTCAACTTAAAAAAATTTTCTTCTCTCTCATCATAAGAAATATATTTTACACCATGGCTTGTTATGCACACACAATTAAAAGTTTCATAAGACATTTACTCTTAAAACCTATAATATACTCTAATGCTTTGTAGTTTAGTCTATTCTAACTACTCTAATTCAATGACGGCAGAATGGGTTTTGTGAGAGAATGATACGGTGGTTCAGATAGAGCAGTGGTTCTCAACCTTCCTAATGCCACGACCCTTTAATACAGCTCCTTTTGGGGGTCACCATAACATGAGGAACTATATTAAAGGGTAGCGGCGTTAGGAAGGTTGAGAACCACTGAGATAGAGATTTACAGGTATGTAAGAGGGAGTGTCCACACAGGTATGGCTGTGTGCAGACAGCAGGGAAGAAATCAAGTAAAACCTTTTCAGATGATGAGGTATTTGAGTTAGGCCTTAAAAGAGGGGCAGGATGAGGAGCTGAGTGGCATTCCAGAGAGGGCTCAGCATGCAAAAATATGTCGCTGGAGAGAAACCTGGGTTCATAAACGGACCTAGTGGAAGTTAAGATAAGCTTTGGCCAAATCAAGGAGTGGAAAACTATGAAATGAAGAGTGTGAGCAAGAAATATAAGGGACAGGGTTGTGTTTAAAGAAATCTCACAGATGGGGATCAGAGGAGGAGGAATTGGTGACCACAGAATCCAGTCACATTACTGTCCTATAAGTAAGCAAATATAAGGGCAGAAAATTACCAAGCATTTTCCAGCAGACAAGAAAAGGATATGGCACAGAAGCCTACATCTCTGCCAAAAAATAACAAGGAAAATGAAAGTCCACTTTTTGTAAGAAATAACAATCCTAAGATTGGCTATATCTCTTTAGCTAAAGCATCCAGTGTGTCTACCTGGCTGTCAGCACCCAGCAGAATCCCTCACTCCGGGCACACAAGGAGGATTTGCTGATGATGAGAACGTATACTTTTCTTTTTCAATCTTTCTTACTTGGGGACGTTTTAGTTGCATCATAGAATGGAACAAAAATGTCTACTTCTAATTAAAAGAACGCTGTGACCTATGTGAGTTTTTCAGACCTCCCCAAGAAGAAAAGACCAACTCCACACAAGCAAATTCCAAGTTGAGGAAAGATAAAACAAGTTCAACCCCAACATTTTACTTCATAAATTCTTAAATATCAGTAAACTTTTCTTTTGAAAACATGGATGGCTCAAAAGATGTCAGGACCTAGACTTACGAGCATCTCTTTTAATTTTTATAAAGCTTCCCAGTTCCTCAGGAAAATTCACCAGGATACACAATTTCAGAGAGCCTCAGCTGGTCATTTGTGCACTTTCTTGGGCTGTGGGGCTGAAATGAATCTTCACCAGGCCTTCCCACTGCCTTCTGGAACACCCTAATATCCTCTGGAGCTGAGTGGCTTCTCTCCCTCCACCAGGTTAGGGTAGCCCAGCTGCCTCAGTACCTCTCAAGGAGCCAGAGGGTACCAAGGATCAGCTCTGTTCTGGGCAGTGGGAATCTGGAGGCTTGGCTGACTCCAGTTACAGGAGAGCCCTATGTCAGTTTTAGAAGTCAGCAATAGTATCTGTGATGATGTCTTTACATGAAGAAGAATATGCAAAGCCTGGGAATAAAGCGTGGAGGCCATTCAGACGGGGGTTCTGAGGATACCTGGCTTGAGTTAAAAATTGCCAGGACCTTGGGCAATTTTTTAACCCTTTCTGTACCAACGTTCCCCACCTGTAAATGTGATATCAATACTACCTACCTAAGGTCGTTGTGAAGATTAAAGGACATAATAAATTAAGCACAGTGCCTGGCACACAGTGAGTGAGTACACATAAATATTAGCTATTGTTAATTATAAGAGTACAAAAAACAAAAACATGAATGAATGGAAAAAAGGTATAGTACTATGAATATATTGGAATAACTTATTTATTCATTTTTTTAAGTGAGAAGATAGAGTTTGTTGACAGGGATAAAGACTGATAAGCATGATAAGCATAAGAGGGCAAATAAAGAGGGGGAACAGAACCTCTGGCAGCGGAGGGGGGAATCCAAGTAGGAAGCCCCTTATTGGAATGCTTTAAGCTGTAAAAACAAGAAACATTTCCCATAATTATAGAAATTCAATATACGAAAAGAATTTTTTTTTTTTTGCAGTTTTGGCCAGGGCCAGGCTCGAACCCACCACCCCTGGTATATGAGGCCAGCACCCTACTCCTTGAGCCACAGGTGCCGCCCATGAAAAGAATTTTATGAACAGAATGCACAACGCTAATCTCATAAAAACTTTAAAGCTCAAAGCTCATAACTTTCAGGTAAATATACTTAACAGACATTCCTGAATTTTGATTCCCATACCTTAAGTTGTGATTCCTACAAAGGTCATTTTTAACAGATCGTGTTGTATATCATCTGCTATACATTTTCAGAGACTTGTGGGCTCAATGAAATTGCACTTAATTATTTTAAGTTATGATTCTGCAAAGCAAACTTCTGCTTATCTTCTTAAGCCCAAATAACCCCGCAGAAGGCACAAAGGCGGGCTTCACAGAAACAGCTGCGTCACTCTGAATTCCTTTCCTTTTCTCTTATTGTGTGTGGCCCCTGCCAAGGTCAGAAGGCGAGTAATCTGAATCTACCACTGTCTCCCTTCCCTACTTTAAGAGATTGAGCACACTTTACAGCCCAGTTAGAGCAATTAATGTAAGGAGGAGCCAGGCCTGACTGAGGTTCCAGCAAGAGCATCTGCAAAGAAAGACAAGGACGGCCGAGGCCATCGTCTAAGGACAGACCTGAAGGTGAGTGAGTCAAAAATTTCCTGTCCTCCAACTGTCAGAAATTGAAGTGGTGTTTCTGAACGACTCACCAAAACACTTCACCTGACAATATAATACTGAGACCACATGTTCTCAAACTGAAAGTCTAGACAGCCACTTGAACAGGGATTTTTTTTCTCATTTACTTCAAAAACTGGACAAAAGATTTTCCCTAAAGTGTACATACAGGGTGGCCATAAAGTTCACATGCAATTTAAAATAGTTGACCTTATGTATTTTATGGACACCCTGTATGTAGTCTATGCATGCATATAGCAGAGGCTCTGAACACAATTTTTCTATGATTTATATGTTTTGTTAAATTATGCTTATTAGTCCTAAATGCAGCAGGCAGTGAAGCATGCTACTGAGCTGTATATGCTAAAGATTGTTTTAAAGTCCCTACATTCAATTTTTTCCCCTTAAATCAGGAAACCTATTATCTTTCAAAAAAAAGCCTTTACAAATTAAGAGAAAAGCAATCTATCCTCTGTCAGAGCAGTAAAGTCTAGTACATTTAGCATACAGGTACATTCAAGCTTTCTTTTCTTTCTTTCTTTTTTGAAGAGTCTTTCTCTGTCACCCAGGGGGCGAGGATCCCAGGCATGAGCCACCGCACCCGGCCCGCACACAGGTACATTTAAGAAGTAAGTTTCATGGCGTATACTCACCAGGGGTTCTGCCATAATGATCCGAATCTTGCGCTCAGCTTGAGTAGTGAAGTTGACAAACAGACTCTTGAGGACATATTCTCCTGGTTTGCTGTCTGGGTCCACACTGATAGGCAACATGGTTGGCGGCCCTTTCTCCCTGTGGGTGCCAGAAGCAGGTGGAACTGGAGGCTTGATGTAACCGTTACCAACTGGAGATGCTGAAAAACAGAATGGATATTCTTACTGGCTGAAAATAATGTCATAAATATTCAGATGGGCTATGTGACGCCATAAATATCGAGTCATGAATCATATGAAGAATGTCACACTTAATGTCATAACCCAACCTGATTCTTTAGAAATGGTGTCAGAAAGTAACGATTTTGATTACATTCTGTTTATTTGATGCCATATTTGATCACCTCAAAATTCTTTTGGTCACTATGTTAGATTATATTTACCTAAAGGAAGCTCATATTACAGCAGCTACATCTGATAGTATTTAGGATGTTTTTTGCTTCTTTTTTATCCTCTAGGGAAACAGCAGTCCCATTTAGAAATTGGGGAGAAGATGTACTTGGGGGAAAAGTGATTCCTTGCCCAGGTTTTTCTTCATGGTCCAGAGCTCTCAGTATTCTGTGCTTCATTTTAATGAAAAAAACTCTGGGTTCTTCCTTTCAGAAGTCTTCCAGAACAAATTTTCAGAGGCCTACCTGGCTCTTATTCCAGAAAGGGAATTATAGAGGATGGGAAAGAAAACATGAGGGCAACTTGAAAGATAAAAATCTTTTGAAAGATAAAAATCTCAGGCAGTGTCCGTTTATGCCCCTAAGATGTGGGTTTAACTTTTCACTCTTTTTTTTTTTTTTTTTGTAGAGACAGAGTTTCACTTTATCGCCCTCGGTAGAGTTCTGTGGCGTCACACAGCTCACAGAAACCTCCAACTCCTGGGCTTAGGCAATTCTCCTGCCTCAGCCTCCCGAGTAGCTGGGACTACAGGCGCCCGCCACAACGCCCGGCTATTTTTTTATTGCAGTTTGGCCGGGGCTGGGCCTGAACCCGCCACCCTCGGTACATGGGGCCGGCACCCCACTGACTGAGCCACAGGCGCCGCCCCTAACTTTTCACTCTTACTTGCCCTTTGCTTGAAGTTGCGATGCCCCTCCCCGCCCCCCTTCCTTTACAAAATGTAGGTTCCTTATTTGGACTAGATCTTGAGCAGAGGCAACTATGAAGGCTTTCAGGGAACGGCTTCCATTCAGAATGTGACAGTCAGACAACTCTGTTAATGAGATAGTTACTGGGAAAACATTTTTTAAAATTCATAAATGCAATTTCTTGTGTCTCTACTTTTTACAATACTTTGATACTTTGGCATGTTAAATTCTAGCATGCACCATCTCTTGCACCCAAGTACTCACAAGACAGTCAGTTATAAATATCCAATGAAAGAAATATAAGGTCAATGGGCCCAGAAGAGAGGCATTAGGAATGTTGAGAACAGAAGTATATAGAAAGCACATAGTAAAATGGAATTCAGTAGATCTGGGTGACTGGGTACAGAGATGAGGGGAAAAAGTCAAGAAAAAAATGGGTTTCCAGTTTGGATACTGGTTTGAATATCAAGGGAATTGTGGTCTTGTTGATAATAAAGGGAGAACAAAATTCTCCATGAAAACTGAATGTTCTTCTTATAATACAAATAAATTTCAGTCTTGTCTCACCTACTTTCTATCCCAAGCCAAATTCTGAAGAAGCCATATAAATGTTTTGTTTATTTTGTTGAATTACAAACATGTCCCCAATGTCATGTGATTTGCCCTCCTGTTTTCTTTCCCATCCTCTGTAATTCACTGAGCCTGACAGACAGTTGAGGGTCATTACATCTGATGGGTCTTTTCCATACTCAACCACCGTGAAGCTGTAAGAATATGGCCTCTCAAGTCATGCAAATGAAATAAAACATGTTGCATGTTATCGTCTTTCCTCTCCCTTCATTAACCACATCCTAGTCCAAGCCCTTGGAAAGCCATGGCTAGGTTATTATAACAGCCTCCTTGCAAACTTTATTTCATCTGCTTTATGTACCAAACTAATCTTTCTCTTGCACGGCTTTAATCATAACACTTTTCTGCTCGCAACTTTCAACACCTCTTGATCACCATTATCAAGCTCAGCACATGGCCCTTGGGCATCTTTCCTCCACCCCACGCCCAAGTTCCCTGGGTGCTCCAACTGCCCCATAGCACACCTGTCTCACTTCTACTTCCTTCTTCCTCTTCTGGGGCACCTGTCCATACTTTTCTGTCCATCTATTCCCCCTCTGTCTTCAGAGCCAATCCTGGTGTCCTCCCCATCATACCTTCCTCTCTCTACTGGGCAATCCTCAATGATTAGTTTGCATAATAAAAGTTAAACATTTAACCCAAATTGTTTGGTGTTTTGCTTTGACCTGTGCACCCCACATGACCTAAGAAAGACTAAAGTGATTACCATCTGGAGACCCGTGTTTTGCTTAGGGTTGGGTCTGTCATTGAACTGCATACTCTTCTAGCGAGATCCTCTGAAAGCTCCCAAGTAAGACCATAGCCTCCCAGGTGTAATACAGAGTTTTCTGCACCGACAATACTTAATAAATATCCTTAAGTACTAACTAAAAATGGCATCCGAATTGATTTACGTAGGTCTTAAAGTGATACACAGGGTGGAAGCTATGTGAGGAGAATCAGTATGACGAGAGTCTTTAAAGAACAGGGCACCACAGTCACAACGGAAGTGTCTTTAATTAAATGGTTCTGCATGCAGCTTCCTAAAAGGCACTATTTATTCTAAAGCGGCACATTCATAATCAAATGACGGAAATAAAGTCCTGGCCACTCCTCTGTGTGACCTCCTACTCTGTCAGTGCAGGCACTTTTGGAAATAGGACACCTCCCAAACTCCAGCTTAAAGCAGGCCATAATGTCTCAAGATATCTTCCTGATGTACCAAGAACACGATGCCACAGAACTGGAGACTGGACCATAAACCTAAAATGTCCACTTGGAGTACAACAGGATTTAATTCATTTCTAGATGACAGCAATAATTGGGTTGATGCAATTTATGCCATACTTGCAAGACAAGATCCATAATTGCATGACTCTGGGGCCCAGGAATCTTGACTATAGCAAGAGCACTTTCACGGGGTGACCTCCAACTGTCCTCCAGCAAAGATGCATTTTGAATTGACAACTGACATCCAGATACCAGAATCCTATCAGACAAACCTTCCATTTAAAAAGGCCAGCATGCCAACTCACTGCTATCTTAAGAAATATCGTTTACCCCTGGTTTAATGCCAGACATCTCTGTGAGTACAACGTATGTTTGAATAGTTCTAGTGAGCTGGAATGATCCTAGCCTGGCCAAGGCCTGTGCCAGAGAAGAAAAGGATTCAAGGGGTTGTCACCCATCACTCTGTGTTTCAAACACAGACCAGCCTGGGCAGACGGAGAAGCATGAAAGTTAAGGTGGTAACTGTCCATGAACTAGGTCCTCTCCCAAGTAAAGCTCTTCATCCTGCCATAATAAATTCATAGACAATCATAGCCTTTCGTCAGGATAATTTTCAAAAGTAAACGTCATGACATGGCGCTCTTCAGTACCTCCTCAGTTATTTGGTTACACTATGACCAGCAAATTCATGTTCTCTGATACTCCAAATTGAGTCACCATGCGCACACTAGTCTAACCCCTAGAACATTAGCATTAGAAACAAAACCACCAGAACCTCCCTCAGCACTTGCTTGCTCTTAAATTGACATAATTAAGATTATTTGTCCAGTTTTTAGGTTCACAATAGTCAGAAAACAGAAGGAGAAGGGTGTAACTTCTATGGGTAGAAACACTAGTAGCAAAAGAAGGAGAAAAGGGCCTTAGAGCTTAAAAAGGCAGTTGCCTAAATCCAAGTGGCTCACAGGCCGAGGAGCCCCTATTGCTCCATCCAGCATGTTGTCATCATTCAAAGGCACGATGATGAACCTGAATCCCACAGAAAGGTAAAAATACGGTGGAAAATAGAGCAATATAAATTTCCACTTCAAAAAGAGGAAACTAAAGAAACGTTTGCAGTAGAAAAGGGAAAAAATTGCCTGTAAGAATTTGGTCCTCAAGAATACAATCTATTTCTTCATGGGCCTAAGTTTTAAATAAAATTTATTTTTGATTGAAAAAAACAAAAACAGAACAAAACATGGATGCAGTAACGGCTACACTGAGGCCCCACACCTTTTCCAGTTTTGCAGATGCAGGCAGTGACTGAATCCGTTCCTCCCCATCTGGGGTGTCTTCCTTGCCTTTTACCCAGCCTCTCAAGCAAATCTGCCCACATTTCAGGGTCTAGCTCAATGGCCTGTCCGCTGGGGTCAGGGCCCTGCTTCCACTGGGCTCTACCTTCCAGCACCATCAGCTACCCACATCATCACCACCTTTCTCTGGAAATATGGATCCCCCACGATAAAAGGGTCCTGGCAGGTCCTTTTTTATCTTATCCCATCTAAATATTTGTCTTGAGGAAGCAAGGTTTAATTTGGTGTATTACAAACTTTTCCCATTTACATTTCCTGCATAAGATAATATTTTTTCTTTTTTAAAATTTTGTATTGCTGGGCACGGTGGCTCACACCAGCAATCCTAGCATTCTAGGAGGCTAAGGCGGGCAGATTGCTTGAGTTCAGGAGTTCAAGACTGGCCTGAGCAACAGTGAAACCCTGTCTCTACTAAAAATAGAAAAACTAGCCAGGTGTTGTAGAGGGTGTATGACTAGTTCTACTACCCAGGAAGCTGAGGTAAGAGGACTGCTTGAACCTTGGAGTTTGAGGTTGCTGTGAGCTATGATGCCACCACACTCTACCCAGGGCAACAGAGTGGGCTCCTGTCTCAAAAATAAATAATAAATAAATAAATAATTTTTTATTAATACATACTATTGTTACATATTTATGGGGCACATGTGATATTTTGTTACATGTGTAGGAAGTGCACTGCTTAAGTCAGGGATGTAGGATATCTATCACTTTGTGCATTTATCATTTCTCTGTGTTGGGAATATTTCAAGTTCTGCCTTCTAGCTATTTGTATATATGCAATGTGTTGTTGTTAACTGTAGTCACCCCACTCTGCTATTGAACCTTAGAACTCAGTCCTTGTATCTACCTGTATGTTTGTATCGATGAACTAACTTCTCTTCATTCTCATCCCCCACAAACAGATAAACCCTGTTTAATCTCTGGCAAATCATTTTACCCTCTGTCTCCATGAGATTAATTTTTTTTAGCTCCCACATATGAGTGAGGATATACAATATTGTCTTTACGTGCCTGGCTTATTTCAAGTAACATAATAACTTCCAGTTCCATCCATGTTGCTACAGAGGACAAGAGTTCACTCTTTTAAGGCCAAATAATGTTCCAGTGTGTATATATACCACATTTTCTTTATCCATTCATCTGTAGATGGACACTTAGATTATAATCATTTAAAACTCTTACGGCAATACCTGTTACATGTTAAATGCTCAATAAAACACTAGCTTTTCATGGCGCCTGCTGTTAAAATCTTAGATTACCCAAGAGAAAAATGTATTTCTGTTTTGCAATTGTACTTATTAAGTTATAATAATACTTCATACTTTTCTTACATTCAGCAGCTATTTCCATTTCTTCACTGTAAATAGTCTGTTCACATTCTTGGCCTATTATTTCTTGGATTTAATAATTTTCATATGTTTTATATGAACTCAATGTTATAAAGTTATTAAACCTTTTTCTGATGTCCCCCTCAAATCTTCTCCTCAGTTTGTGTTTATCTTCTAAGATTGCTTATGATGCTATCTCACAGAGAATTTTATTGTGGAAAAGCACACACAAAGTGTACTTCATCCATTTTAAAGAGTATAGTCCATGTAATGAATTTTTTTAGCTCCAGCTCCACCTGCCTTAATTCTTTTTTTGTCCTTCATCTTGTCTTTCTCTTTTCAAATTAACAGCTGAACTTCGCTACAACTCATTCAAACCAGGGCTCCTGGGGTGGGGTCTGAGGAGAAGTGGAGAAGAATGTTACTTTCACATATGAATCAGGTTTCTAATTATTGAATATTTTTGAAATTTGTCTTCTCTTTATATTTTCTCCTTGACATTTTAATCTTGGATTAAATATATTATACATTTTCTTCATTGCCTTCTTTTGTCTTAAATGGATTTTGTAGATGTTCTGTGATTATTTTTAATCCCAATTTTTTCCCTAACTGGGTCAAGCTGGATGATTTCAGGTGTTTTCCCTCTTTTACTGGGTGTCTATTTTTTATATCAAGCAAGGTCCATTCCTTAAATATGAGAGCTCTGTTTTACACTTTGGAGCCCATTCATTTCCTCTTTATTAGAGCTCTCTCTCACCAAAAATGATAATCTTTTGAACATGACTCTATTCCCTCCCCTCCCCCAATTTCATTGACTTAATAATCCTTAGGCTGTCTGCTCTTGGCTAGCTTAGATTTTCAGTACAATTTCTCTAAGTTACTAACATTTCCACGAATGACTCACTTCCTAATGGTACCACCAATGCTAACTCCTCCACAGCTTATACTTCACCTATATTTTTATTATGATACTAGAAAGAAAATGAGTTTCCTTATGTAGGAGTCACAGAGGCTAATAGCGGCAGTAGATGTTGCAAGAAAGCAATTGGTTTCTTGATCAGATTTTCAGAGAAGTGAAACCATCTCTCATTAGAAGCTATTGTTCATTTAACCATTATTTATTTCATAAGTGCATTGATTTCAGTCACTGTTCTAGGCATTGGGAAGACAGAGGCAAACCGGGCCCATGCTTCCTGCCCTAGAGGGGCGTACGCTAACATCATCAGCAGTGTCCATGTGCACACATGTGCGTGCGTGGGATACACTACATCAGAGCACAATTAAGTTCTCAAAAAAAGGGGGGGGGATTAAAAATCATAAGTAGCTAAGAGGAACCTGTTCTTCTGTATCTGCCCCAAAGTGTTCAGATGCTAGTTTGGAGCTGCTGCAGGGAGGAAGGGACGCCGCGTGTATTCTTGGTGTCTAAGAAAACAGGGACACATGTGGCTTGGGCAGGATCTACTTTCCAATCTGTCCTTTGGCTTGTCCCATACATATGTGTACGTCCGTTTGGGTAGACATGGGGATTTTCACCCACCTGTGAAGAGGATAAATCAAAATGCCCCATAAGCACATGGCTTCCCTGCCTTCTTCCTCAAAGTCCACTGATCCTTGGGAAAGAGAGACTTTTGCCTGCTTTTTCTCTAACTTGCCAAGACAGACAAGCACCGAGCCAGTTTTTCAAAACACTCAGTTCTTTTTCTGATGCTCCTATTACTGAAATCTGACCCCTAGCATTTGAAATAAAAAATGGTTTCCTATTTTTTCAAACATGTCTCTGAGATCATGTATGCTAGCCAACCATTCACAGTAGATACACTTACTACAAGGGTGGTCCAATTAAACAACTGCACTTCACAGAGATCTACGTCATTCTATCTTCCAACTAAGAAGTTCTCAATACCACCATTCTATCTTCCAACTAAGAAGTTCTCAATACCACATTCGTTTTGGGGGGTTCTGAAGGGAAACCCTATTAGTTTCCAAGAGCTGAGATGCTTCTTTAGGACCATGATTTTCCCCCATCCCTCTTTTCCCGTCAGACTTTGTTTACTGGCATTACAGGAACATTTCATCAAACATAACAAACCCAGAATGACGCAGCTTCTGTGAGAACATGTCACATGTGTATAGAACAATAATTAATTGTCCACTAATGCATTTATGAGGGTGCTTAAGAAATGCCATGTGAAAAGGTACTGCAAATACTCAAAATGACCAGAAATTCTGCAAGTCCTGTGAATTAGGATAAAAAGAAAAAACCCTCTTAACGTCACAGAAAGAATGATTGTCCTCTGAAGAATAGTATTGAGAAATAGAAAATGTTGGATTAAGAGAAACAAGTAGTTTGAGCAACAGAAAATGACTGCTTAACAAAGTGATGGATGATTCTTAAATAATTTTATATATTTTAAAGTATGTCAAGAAAATAGTATCAGGTGAGGAATACACCCAAATAATTTTTGCCTTGGAAGAAAAATATACCCAAAGCCATGCTTAATTGATTTCGGATGAATTAATTTTCATAAAATTTCCATAAAATTCTGATAATTCTGTAAAATATTCCTTCGATGTTAATGGATCACACACATTCCTTGCTTTCTCTTACATTATTTAGTTTTCCTGCAGTGCTCAGACAAAAGTGCTTTCAATTTTCAGGGTCCACAGGATATCTCCAGAATAATTGATACCTTTAATCCTTAAAATCATTCTAGAAGGCCAAATAATCTTCCTTTTACAGAAAAGACCAAGCAGGTTCAGAGAGGTTAAATGACTTATCCAAGGTCACCGTGGAATTAATTCAGGATCTCAACCGTGTCTGTTTGACGATCTATCTTGTGAACTTCTCATATCACCATGCCTTATTTTTTGTGTATTTACAACACTTACTATTTTATCATGGTAAGAACACTTAACATGAGATCTACTCTGTTAAAATTTTAAGTGCACAATCCATTACTGTTAACTATAGGTAAAACACTGTATAGCAGATCTCTAGAGCTCATTCATCCTGCTTAACTGGAACTTTATGCTTGTTGAGCAGCAACTCCCCATTTCCCTCTCCTCCCAGCCTCTGGCAACCACCGTTTTACTCTTGGGTTCTATCAATCTGCTTATTTTATACATGTTGTATAAGTTCACTCATGGAATATTTCTCCTTCTGTGACTGGTTTATTCCACTTAGCGTACGTCTTCAAGTTCACCTATGTTGCTGTATAGTGTAGAATTTCCTTCTTCAAGGTTGAATAATGTTCCACTGTATGTCTAAAGTCCTTTTCTTCATACGTCCATCATTTACTGATGTAGTGGAGCCAGACAAGATTCTCACAGACAAATTACCTGCCCCTGATGAAGATCAAACAAAATAAGTCCCCTTACCCACAGTTTTTACTCTGGCATGAAGTTAGTTGTAGGGTTTCAAGGAATGATGAAATAAATATAAATGTTGTGATTTGGAGAATGAAGTTTCCTATGGATTAGTTGAATGTTTTCTAGAAAGACTAATGTATCTACAGGCCAAGGTGTCCCTCACTTCAGGTTGTCCGTCCTCTTGAACTAAAATGCAACTTCTGGTCATTCGAGAGGTTGCAAGAAAGGTTGCAGAAAAAAACAATTGAGTGCTGAAGAACCATAAAAATAGATGAAATCTGATTAATGATATATACCTTGGAAAGGTCAAGACACCATCGTTTTCTACATATACTGATGCTGTAACCTTTGCCTGTTATCCCAACAAGGAGCAAGTGAGCTTGAAGGCACAGTTTCTCTGTTGACCTCCATCTGTGCCCTCTCAAAACCATTTTGTTTTTGTTCTCCCCAAGACTGAATACGTTGGAGAGAGTGAAGCAATTCAGTCAAGAGAAAGTTTGCACCAAGTATCTGCCCTATTCTCTTTTCTCTCTTCTTTCCCTTTCAGTATTTTGTCTGAGAGAAATGACAGTAACAGCTCAGTGACTTCCTTTATAAATGTCTGTCATCTGCTAAGATGTGATGACATGGACTCTCCCCTGATTTTCAAAGTAGGTACTGTCATCAGAGTCTGAAAGAACGTCTGCCAAGATCTGTGCGCAAAGGAAGATGAGGTTACATTGACATTTCAAGGTCCTTTCTCACCAAAAGGAGATTGAATAACCTGCTAGAGGCAGGATAATCCTGAATTTCAACTCCCCTTTTCTCCCCAGGAGAACTGACAAACTGCTCTCATTCCTTGCCCCTCCTTGACCCTCTTCCCATCCTTCTCTCATTGTCTTCCCCCACTTTCTCATTTTATGCAACAAAATCACATTAATTTGAACTTCACAAATTCCAATTGGCCTTGAATTTTTTAATATTAACTTTAGAAAAGACTTAACTTGCTGACTTACAAAGTGAATCACTGGTGCTCAGAATCTCTAGCACATCAGATTTACCTGGCAGGCTGGACTCCCACCCCTACCCCATTCAATGTCCAGTTGGGGGTCGGGCTGGGGAGTTTGCTGTTGGCCTGGGAGCACACTGACACCACTGATGTAAATAAACAGGAAAGCAAAACTGACAAAATTGTTTTTCCAATTCTATCTCCCCACAGCAAAACTCATACACTTTGTTAACTCCATCAAAGTGAACACTTTGTAGGCAAAATCCAATAAAAAGAAACTGGCCTGGGAGTGAAAGGTGGAAGTTCTAGCATGGCTCTCTGTGACCTTGGTGAAGGAACTTGTGCCAACTGGACTTTACTGTCTTTAACGTGCTATTCTTAAAGAGTCTAGACCTGATTATCCTTCCTAGCTCTAATGTTCTAGAACTGCATAAAAATAATGCACTGAAAATGCACAAAAACATGACTTGTTCAATTCTTCCACAATTCAAACAGCTACTAATTAATACTCACTTTCCCTTCAACTTAGATGAATTAGTGAGAGTCCACCAAATAACCCTGAACTTTCCACTTATACCTTCATTCTTCTCTGGTTCCATTTAAATTTTAAGACTGGAAAGTTCCCAAACTGCAGGTGGGCAATGAGGAACCCTGTTTTTACTTATACCTATAAATATTATGTACCAGGAGTCCACCTTTCACAAACCCTCTGCTAGGCCTAGTCCGTGTTCTGGACCATATTGTAGGCAGACACTAGGGAATGGTGGCATTTGACTTGGGTCTTCAAGGGTACACAGGATTCTAATAGGCAGGGATGAAAAGGTGCAACTTGGGCAAATGGAACAGCGCGGTAGGTACACAGAGCCATCTGTTAAGTGTCTCTCCTCCTTCCCTCTTCCTGCCATCTTCCGACCACCCATCCTTATCTTAGCATGTATGTTCAAACTCGGTCTTCACCAAGGAACTGTAGAGTCCTCAAAAGCAGGACTATGTCTTGTCTTTATTCTAAGCACTTAGCACAGTACCTAGCACAATTACTTAAATCACTGTACTTAGTTAATATTTATTGATTTGAACCCATCCAATTCCACAATACAGCATTTGTGTGCTTAAAAATATTTAAATAAGAATATATATAAAAATTAGTAACTTATTTAGTCTTACAAAAACATAAATCTCTAATTCTTGTTATTATTAGCAGTAAGGTCTTGAATGACAAGCCAATGAATGTAGGCTTTATTTGGAAGGCAAATTGGAGCCAGAGGGTTTCTAAGAAGAATGTTGATTGATGGCCTATACAGGATGGGATTTTAAGAAGGGCTCTTTTGGCTCGGCTCCTGTAGCGCAGTGGTTATGGCGCCAACCACATACACCAAGGCTGGCAGGTTCGAAACCCGTCCAGGCCAGCTAAACAACAATGACAATGGCAATGACAACAACAACAAAATAGCCGGGCTCTGTGGCAGGCGCTTGGGAGGCTGAGCCAAGAGAGTGGCTTGAGCCCAGGAGTTTGAGGTTGCTGTGAGCTGTGATGTTGCAGTACTCTACCGAAGGTGACATAATGAGACTCTGTCTCAAAACAAAAAAAAAAAAAAAAAAAGAAGGCTCTTTGAAAAGAGACCACAAATTACAAGATGACTGCACTTACCACAAGAGGACTAATGAAGGTGGAAACTGAGATGGTACCTATCAGAAAGGAAGATCCTACATGCATAAATGGATCTGAAATTCTATCACATCAGCCTTGACCCACAAGAAAACCTTCAAGATCCGTTTCCTGGTGAGATGTTCTAATGGTTAAAGTGTTGAAAAAGTATTTTCAGATTTTTGGCTATAGAAGCTTCCTCAAAATTCCCTACCTGTGGCAGGCCATTGGTCAGAGTTCTTGCATTGACACACTGAAAACTGTTGACTTACATATGTGGAAATGGCGAGGTGGTCTCCAGTCTCAGTAATAGGAGAGAAATGACTTTGGAGTGTGGTAAGGAGGGGACTGTATGCTGCCTTACGTCCCTTGGCATCAGGCTTTCAAAACATGAGCACTACTACGGAGTCACTTGAGACAACAGGATATAGGAACACATCAAATGTCACCACAGGAAGCAAAAGAGATCATCCAGAACCAGGTTCATTCTGGAAGAAAACTGTACCGATTTCTGTAAGTCTAGGGAAGAGATTAAAAATCGGTAGTATGACCACGGGAGACTTAAGAGACAAAGTAACCAAATGTGATGTGTGGACCTTATTGGAATCCTGATTTAGGCAAATCAATTGTTAAAAGACATATTTTATGACAATAAAAGAAATTTGAATATGGACTTAATATTGTGATTTCAAAAAATTATGGTCCATTTTACTGGGTATGTAAGAAAATAGTATTGTGGGTAAGTAAGAAAATATCCGTATTTCCTAGAATGCATACTGATTATAAGGGGTTTGATAAAATGATGTCTGTATTTGATTCAAAACACTTTAACAAAGAGAGAAAAAGTATAAATAAATCAAACATGACTAAATCTTAAAAACTGCAGAATCTGAGTTATGGCAATATGTTATATAATTTAATATTCTTTCTTCTTTTGTATTTGTCTGCAATATTTTGTAAAACACTTTTTAAAAACTAAGGATCACTTATAAAAAGTTACCCATATCTTATGACAGCAGCAATGAAGGCATGCTATATTAGAACCTCAATTTGAAACAAATGAATTATATAAAAAATAGAACACCATTTGTAATCCAGGTTTAAATACATAAGTTTGAGTGTTCAAGAGGATGTATGTGGGTTTTAATATGCTTCACCCTTCTGCATAACTGAGTGTTGGACCAAGTACTATCTCCAATCGTGGAGCATTTATATATATAACACACAGCAAGAATAATTGGGCTGGGATTTATATAGGCATCCTTTATTAGAGCCATGTTATAATATATTTAGGTTTTTTTGGGAAATTTTTTTTTGTTTTTTTTCAGTTTCTGGCCAGGGCTGGGCCACCTTTGGCATATGGGGCCGACACCCTACTCCTTTGAGCCACAGGCGCTGCCCTTTTTGGAAATATTTTTTCTTAAGACTGTGAGTACAAGCAGCTGATCAATTCATTAAATAACAAATTTTTTGCTGGAGGCCTAGTATGTGTAAGGCACTCTGCAAAGTTCTGTGGAGAATACAAAGATTGATTTAAAAAGATACTGTGAAATCCTTTTAAAAATTTAATACATGCAGCCACGAGGTACCACTAGGTTGAACAGCCAGAGGCTGATCAGTCAGGCTGAATGGCCAGTGGAAGAGGGCAGGGATTCAGGAGAGTGGCCATTCACTCTTTGTTCATTAGTTCACTCTATTTACTGAAGGCCCCCTCTACTCCAGGCACTGTGCTGTTGCTGAGGGAGCACGCAAGAGAGACAGGCATTCTGAAATAAACTTATTAATACACAGAAGTTCAATTGCAAAATAGGAAATGCTACAAAGGCTGCTACAAAACAGAATCCAGGGAGACCTGTCTGTGTTTGGGGGTAGGGGCAGGACTCTCTGGTCTGGAGACGCTGACGCCGACACCTAGCAGTGACTGGTGACAGAGACAGGGAAAGCTTCAAGGCAGATAAGTGGGGCATAAGAGCTGTAGGAATTATACCAGTGGGGAACAGAAGACATATGGTGGCTCCCTGGCTCTCTGACTGGGTCCGACTCGCCACTTCTCGGTCCGCCCCGGTAACAGTCTGCATGTCTTCTCTGTCAGCCTGAGCTCTGCCACGTCTGGACGTCCTATCCATGTGTTTTCCGTGTGTCTCGCCCATTACACTTAATCACCATGAGGGCAAGGAATTTGCTTTATTCTCACTTTGTAGCACAGTGGTAGGTTTAGTACCCAGCACTCCACAAATATACATTGTTTTAAGGATTAAGGAAGTGTTAGGATGTACAGATCTTGCACTGTCCCTGGCTTAGAAACCCTACAGTCAACCCAAGAGACACATCCGGACTGCTCAGGGAGCAGGACGACAGCCAAGCAGCACGCTCAGACCAAGACAGCACCAGCAGGCCTAGGAGCAGAACACCCTATCAAGGACGACAGCGTGTCATTGCAGTTGAGAACGTGACTCATGGTGTGTTGAGAACACCTGGTTAATGGAATCTTTAAAACAGAATTTGTCAAAGAGCAAGTAGTGCCCCATCACTGGATTATGAAACCAATTTAGTGACAAGTCTTACGTTGATGAAATAAAACAGAAAACAAGAGAAGAGAGCACAAGAGCAGAGCGATGGCATCCTGCACTGGGGTGGGGGGGGAGCAGGTTTCTCAGGGCTCTTGCTCCCAGTCCCCGTCTGCGTCTGCGGTTACGTCTGTGTGTTCATTCTGGGCACCACGTCGAGCTGTTTCTTACTATGGGTCACGGTCAAAAGATTCTGGGGGCTGAGGGGCCCACAGGCATTCCCGGACTGTTATCTGGGCAGTAGACTCAGGCCTGCCAGAAATGACAAACTGGCTTCATGAGCTGTTTTATTAGAACCTTAGTTAAGTCAGATATCAAGGGCAAGAGAAGAACACCAGTGGTGGTGTTGTTGAAGCTGAGTTGGTGTGTGCATTACACGAGGACCCGACAGTCAGGGACACCGAAGACTGTGCAGGCTGCACGTATGGAGACCTGCCACGGGGCAGTGCCAGCAGCGGCTGTATTTTGACAAATAAAGGTCACAGACCAAAGTTCCAACTATTCTTCTTAATGTTCCCCTTGGGTATTACATGATACAGGGAATCTAATCTTATACGTCTTTGTTAAGATAATATGCATTATACTGTAAAATGATATACCCATATAATATGCATTCTAATATAAAATATGTACACATTTATATATACAAGATAATACCCATATGTAATACAGATGTTATGCATATGCATTGTATAATGTACATATGATATATAACATATTATACATAAACCAATACACATTTCCAGCATCTATAGGCAGCAAAGAGCTCCCGGTGCAGTATATAAAACAGAAGCTCAAAGCATTAACTGAATAACCAAAACCTTTTTCAGTCTAGTTAGTGTTTGCTTTTATCAACACCAAGATATTTATTAAATTCCTGGCTGATATGGGCTTATCTATTTAGACACCAGCTCATTTAATTAAAAAGATTTTAGGTTTTATTAAACTGTTCAATAGTTATAAAATGTACAATGACTATGTAAAATTCACTTGATACAGGCCCATGAGAAGTTTAAATCTACCAGTTCACAGGACCAGATTAGTTGTTACTAATCCCTTATAAAAAGTAAAGTGTATATATTTTGAGCAAGAAAGGCAATGAATGAAAAAGTCGTCAAAATGATTATCAGACCGTGGGAGTGGTCTGTTCAAGAGAAAAACAGTCAGGGCCAGTAATGCCTCTGAGAGGTGCCACACATAAGCATTTGACCTGAGTTCTATCATGATGCAGTATTCATCCCAAATATTTATCCTAAACGATAAGTGTTATCATTTATCTTATGTACTTATTATTCATGTAAAAAAACTCTTAAGAGGAACAAAAAGTTTCCTAACATATTCTACTTTAAAAAACGACAAATGTTATGGGGTAAAATAATAACTGATAGAAATGATATGCCCAGAAACAGAATGCTACCTTATGTAAATTTCTAATAGTTTCATTAGACATACTACAGTGGGATAATTAACAAGTAATTCAATCTCCCCAATCTTTGATAAACAAAACGTTCCTCCCCTCTTAGATCAAGATGTTGTGCTTTTACCACATACAAATTAACTTTTCCTACCTTCACTGGATAAAAAGTTACCCAGTCAATATCCAAGACTCATGCAATTAACGCTGTGTCATGAATGTTTCCTCTCATTAATTTTTTTGGGACTGTTGTACAATGTTGCTTAAAAGGTAATGCTAGATTAATGAAACCACACTATGACTCTGATAAAGTAAAAGCCATGGCATGCAATCTGCACTCAGTGTTGGTTAACACATGGTGTCCTGTTTTTTAATCAATAAACAGAGAAACATTTTATTTTTTTAAGTGTTGGAGGAAGCTAAGCCAAAACCAAAGGGAAAATTGCTTTGGGCCTATTTTGCAACGCTTAAAACAAAACAAGTACGGGCATTTACATTAATATTTAGAAGAAATCAAGCATAAACCCTACCTCTGATATAATATTAAATATGATATTAACTCTTTTCCAAATACATACTAGCTATTTTTACAGATCAGCAACTTTAAAGCACAGTCATATCAAATCTTTTAGTGAAAGTTGAGCGGCTGGAAAAATTCCATTGCCTTACGGCTGCTTGTTCCATAGACTCACATACAAAAAAGACCATATCTTACCACTAAAATATGACAATCCCAAACCTAAGACCTAAAAGACCCCCTCCTGTCTTTAAACAGAGTCTTTATAAGTAAATCCCTAATGTCCCACCACTCCATCCAATAAAACCTTTAGGAGAATCCTCTCTCACATGGCATTTAATAACCCATTAGCCACTCCACACACATTTCATACCTACCAAGTCCTTTTATGAAGCTGATCACACAGGACCGTCTCCAACAAGCAGTTGTAATCTCCATGAGCCTGAACAGAAACCCAAACCAACGGTCTAGAATGGTACACTGACTATGTTCCAAAGCCAAAAAGCATAATGACGGGGTCCATGGTCCTATGGCTCATGGCCACCATAATGCCTCAGCCACCAGGTAGGGCTCCTTTTATAGTTTTGGCCCAAGGTGCTAAAGATCTACAGTAGAAGGCAAACTAAAACGGCCTTTCGTCCAGGGTAGACTGTTCATACCGATGGGACAATTTTTAGCTGCACAGTAAGACAGTGACCTAAAACTCGCAGAGTGCCCGTACGTCTATATTTATCCACGAGAACATACTATTGCTGACAGATTAGTGAAGCTGCTCAGAGCACTCCAGGAACATGAGCCCGACCCACACGGTTCATCACAAACAGTCCATGCATACCACGTCCACATGCTGCCCCACGGATCTGGCAGGGTGCTGTTGTGTTCCTGAGACAGGAGAAATGTGGGAGCAAAGATAACACAGGGTGTGTGATAGACTGCTGCTTTGGAAACCAGAGGCTCTTGGCCACTAGTACAAATAGCTTCACACAGCTTATATTCTTACAGACAAAACCAACAGCAGAGAATCCCCACTTGAAGCCAAGAGTCAGCAAGAAACCCTACACCCTTCAGGAAAACGGAACACTGAGCATCTGTTGACATAACTCGTAAAACAAGTGATTGGATTCAAATCCATCATGATATTATTTAAAAAGACACAGCCTAAACCGACTTCTGAAAAGCTCAACTTATCAAACTAAGAAGAAGCCACTATCAGAGAACCTTAAGTGCCTGACTTTCAAAAGAAAACAGATTCAGGAGAACGAAGAGATTGAGAAGGAAAATGCAAAGTTACTTAAAAACACAATAAAAGCGTGACTAATTGATCTTTCACTGGACATTATTTCTAACACAGGAATTCTAGGAAGTCAGTGAAAATCTATTTCTTCACAGCTGTGAAGAGCACAGAGAATTTTCTATTCTTGATTTACTCATAGTAATTGAAGGTCTTCTTTAGCACTATAGGTTGGAATTACAAAACAGCACGGAAAGAGAATTGAATGATAAGCTGAAACATTTCCCCGGGTGGGTGGGGGGGAATGTCCAAATTACTGAAATGAACACTTACAGTGATTCTGGTGAGCTAAACACTGGCAAAGATGTCACGCTGTGCCCCAGCATCCTACACATTTAGGGCTTAGAATGCCTTTTTAGAGTAGACGGAGGTGGATCTGTCTGGCATGTGGTTTACATTTTACTAAAAGGAATTAAAACAATTAAAAGACAACAGTGTGCCTATGCAGCACATCCATCTGTGTTTGGAGGGATAAGGGATCAGTCCTCCTCTTTCTGTTAATACAGCTCAATTGGACTCCAGACCCCACTAAAAAATTGCACTTTGTCAGCCTCAAGCCTCTAATGCTAGACCAACCTCTCAAAAGATGTTAACTGTCATTCAGTTAGCAGAACATTACTTAAATCAGCCTCATAGAGATATGGGGAAAAAAGTATTTACCATTTTTTTTCATTCTTTTTATAAATGCCAAACAACATTTAAGGGGAGTACAAGGGAAAAAAGTAGCTATCATTTATGGGGGCACTGAACTTGATTCAGACCCTATGTTAGGGACTCCAGGTATTATTTTATTATGATCTTGTAGTAATCTTATAAGGTAGGCATCATTTTCTTTTTTCTTTTTCTTTTTTGGAGACAGGATCTCACTCTGTCGCCCTGGTTAGAATGCCGTGGTATCACTGTAGCTCACAGCAACCTCAAACTCTTAGGCTCAAGCGAGATCCTCCTGCCTCAGCCTCCAAAGTAATTGGGAGCACAGGTGCCCACCATGATGCCCAGCTAGTTTTTCCATTTTTACTAGAGAAGGGGGTCTCATTTTTGCTTAGGACAGTCTTGAACTCCTGAGCTCAAGCAATCCGCCTACCTCAGCCTCCCCGAGTGCTAGAACTACAGGCTTGAGCCACTGCACCTGGCCAAGGTAGGCATTATTTTCATTTTAGAGTCAATGAAGAAGATTAAAAATGAGATTGCCCAAAGTCATTCAAATGCAAGTTTATCAGACTATATTTGTTAATTTTAGAATAATTTTAGTACTGTCCTTAATATGAATTAAGACAAACAATGGTAACCTTAGAGCATTTGTCTTAGTATACACTTAAGAGTTGTTCCCAAATAACCTATTTGTTTTTTAACCAGAAATTTTATATATCTGAAATCTGGCTGAATGCCAGGAAGTCAGTGATAATCTATTTCTTCACAGCTGTGAAGAGCACAAACAATTTTCTATTCTTGATTTACTCACAGTAATTGAAGGTCCCACAGTAATTTTGATGCCCTCCATCTCAACTGGCCCATCTCCGCTAAGAGCTGATTTTCCCTTACATTAACATAATTCTAACCATTTCCTCTCTGTTAGACCAAGATGTTGTGCTTTTACCACCTACAAATGTGAGATTAAAAGCAACAAATCATCAACAGGTGAAGATTCCTAAAGTTAACCATACTGACAGGTATTAAATACCTGCCAGCTGCCAGCTAATGGTGGCTAATGATAGAAAATTCAGTTTAAGTCATTTATTTTTTTTAAAGAGGGATCTGACAAAAGCCCAAAGTTTACTCAAAGCCCCCATGAAGACCCTATAAAATCTGAACCCTAGAAAGGCTAAAATCTGTCTTTGTAAAAAGTGATTCTCATGTTTCGCCACGTTTGGAAGCCACTGCTGCCCCTTGGGTATACTTAGTAATGAATGAATAAATAGAGGTCTAATAAATTGTCTCACCAGGCACAGGAATGCATAGAGGGGTTTGAAATAGTTGCCATCTTGAACAGAGCTATAGAGCAGGTTACTTTATATCTATAACTCAAAACGTAATGAATCAGGAAATAACCAAAAAATCTTGCAGTTTTCTTATGCTGTCCTTAATTTGTTTCTTACTTTTTAACAGCTTCAGAGGTTCCATTTCTCTGCCTCCAAATAAGTGTCGGAAAAATCTATGTACTTTCTACACAGAGACTAAGGTGAGTTCTCATCCCAACCCTAACTGGAACTTACATACAAGTCAAGCAAGCTTTTTTATCTAGGGTTTTTTTTTTTTTTGCAGTTTTTGGCCAGGGTCAGGTTTGAAACCCGCCACCTCTGGCATATGGGGCAGGCGCCCTACTCCTTTGAGCCACAGGTGCCGCCCTTTTATCTAGTTTTTAAACCCTCAGCAAATTGGATGCAAAAGATGCAAAAGCAAGATGTAAAAAAGGATCAATTGATAAAGTCTAAAAATGTACACATTTATCATAATGCGCAATTAACGACAACGAGGGCAGGCAGAGCCCTGGGTTAGAGTACACCTCCCGGAACCCCTCAACAATCCCTAAAGGGGGTTCAAATAGCTGGACAAAACAAAAAAGGGGTGTGTTCAAGATGACGCCCTCTCAGTTGTAAAAGATAAAAACTTCTGCAAGGTTTTCATATTTTCATTCCAAACACCTAAATACTTAATAAAAATTAACCTGACAGTGGGTGTCTAGTTTTGAGTGGCTTTTTCATTAGAATCTAGGCACCGTGAGAATGACGGTAAACAACTATTTGCATCTGAGAAAGGATCTTTGAAACTAAATTCTAAAGTTCTGACTTGTTCTTAAAACAGTAACCTTTTCTATGAAGTGTGTAAACTCTGATGAAATGGTTAATGCTGGGATCTCAGGGAGTTAGCTCATATTTTTTTAATCTGGTCATTAAGGAGGCAAATAGAATCCAACAATGTCTAAGGAACAGATACTCTGCATCTTAGGGAGCCATTCAGCTAAGTATCCCATATCCATTAACACTCAGTTTATGAATCACCTTTACTGGCTTTATTTAGAAGCAAATCTAAAAAAGAAATTTTTACGTGCACAGTAAGAGCACTGCGATCTGGGGGGCAATACGATAATTATTTTTTCTGTCAAGTTAAATTTTGCCTTTACAAGTGCAGCAGAGGAGCTGAGAGAAGGCACAGAAACCACACAGTCTTTGCCTCCTTCTCTACCGCCCTCTGCCCACAGTCCTGCTCTGCCCAAGGACCTTTGAGACTCAGGCCATCTCAAGTTTTTCTCCAAATTCCACCTTGAATTTGGGGTTGATGATATTTTTGAGAATTAAAAAATATGGCCCAAGAAAGGTGCCCCCTTCCAGGTCTCCCCTTCTGAAGTATCCAAAGCAGAGCATTAGGGACTCACCTGAACATAAATGAGGCAAAATATGGACTCTGTGGCAGCATGGACCTATAAGTCCATGTTCAAAGGACGGTTTCTGCTACTACCTAGCCGTGGGACCTTGGGCAAGTAACACAGCCTGACACTGAGACTATTCGTCTACAAAGATGGTGAAATCAGGTGCATACTATGAAAACACAGCAACCGTCCTGCAGCCTTTTAGAAGTAACTATACACTCTTCAGGCTAACCTGGAGAGCTTCATTCAAAGAACAGCTCATAAATCTAGCTGGCAGAATGACACGTGGGTGCTAGAAGTCATTACTAATGATTCTAATGCCTAAAAGTCTGAGACCTGACAAAACGATTAGGAATAATTCTACCTGTGCTAATCAAGTAGCTACTGGCCATGAATAGCTATTAAGCACTTGAAATTTGGCCAAGTGCAGCTGAGGAAATGAATTTTTATCCTTAATGAAATTAATTTAAATTCAAATTCAAAAACTGATACTTCATTCAGTTACTGAAAATATTTTAAGCATGTTCGGAGTGATATGCATATGTTAAGACTTACTTTTTCAAGTGCTGATTTTATTTAAATCTAAAAACAGGTCAAGTATTTTTAATAGGTTTCATTTTCAAATTTAGGTATGTTGATGGTGTAAAGTAAGGGTACCTCCTGGGTTTTGAGGAACTATTCCTCAAAAAAAGAATATAAAATGTTTTATTAATAGTTTTTAGGTTGATCACATGTCAGAATGATAATATTTTATTTCATTTTAATTTTGAGACAAAGTCTCACCTCTACAGCCCTGGGTAGAGTGCCATGGCATCACCATAGCTCACAGCAAACCTCAAACTCTTGGGCTCAACTGATCCTCCTGCCTCAGACTCCCAAGTAGCTGAGACTACAGGCGCCCATCAACTAGTTTTTCTATTTTTAGTATAGAAGGGGTCTCACTCTTGCTCAGGCAAGTGTCAAACTCCTGAACTTAAGCGATCTACCTGCCTGGGCCTCCCAGAGTGCTAGGATTATAGATGTGAGCCACTGTGCTCGGCCTGAAATGCTAATGTTTCAGATACTCTGAATTAGGAAAATAAATTATTAGAATTAATTTCAGATGCTTTTAAGCTCTTTTTAATGTGGCTACGAAGAAAACTTTGAATCATGTGTATGTCTGGCATTACATTTCCACAGGCACACTGTTTTAAACCAATTTCTGCTTTGTAAAGCCTGTACACACGAGGAACAATTTTTGCAGATAAACATGAGAAACTATTAAGAAAAAGCCACAGCGTTGTGTTTTTATGAATTAGTAACTGCATGTAGTCATATATGTAATCAATATATGATTAAAATGTTGATTTATTGGTTCAATAATATTTATTAATCCCTTCAAAAAGTTATCAGGCTGGGCAAAACTGGGAGGTGATTACCTTCAGCTCCACCCAATAGGAGAGAAAACTAAAGTAACTCATTTGAGATTGTGCACCCAGTAAACTCCAGGGAAAAGAACTAGAATACAGCTTTTCCAGGTGAGGAGTCTGTGCTCTTCCTGCTATATCAGCTTGCCTCCTAGAAGTTGAAAAACAAAAACACTATGAAAAGATGCTGATATTAAATACTTCCACACGCTACCCATAACTGTGCATATAAAGCCAAAAATGTGAAATTGATGAGGGGACAGATTTTTAACCATCTTAATCCTCCTTTAGCCCTAACTACACCATCCACGTTACAAGTGATCCCACTAGCTGCCGTGCTACTGACCTCATTCCTGCCGCTACCACGCAGACTCCCTCCTCGCCTGCTTCTTTGAGAACATCTCACACTTCTTTACAATTCACCATGGCTTCTGCTGCACCGTTGTTGTACATACTGGATTTTCGATGAATATGAGTTGCTTTGTTCCAATTTTTATTTTTTTTTAAACCATGTCTATGTGAACAGAAAAACTGTTCAAACAAACTGTATTGAAGAACTGTGACTTCCTAATACAAACCTGCATTAGCAAAACAGGCATAAGTGCAACGTTGACTTCCACCACTTCAGCGGAATCATTTCTGTATCATGTGCGCACAGGGCCATGGTCTCACGGAGTGAACGCCCACCTGAAAACTCAGGAGTCATTTGAGTGCTGGGGAAAACAAGCTCAATATTTAAGCAGAAAGTTAAACTGGCAAATGTTGGGATGTTTTTTTGTTGGGCTTCTTTTCATTCCAGTAGGTAGTTCTTCAACTCCCTTCCCTCTGCTCCTGCCAGCCATCCCACGGCTCCCTTCCTCGGCCGCTTCCTCTCCCAGCGACGCAATGTAAGCTTGACATGTCTTTTCCTTCAAGCCTGCCAACCCATCTTCTCCTTCAAAGTCCTTCTAAAAATCTCATTTGTACCACAAAGCCTCCCTTAAGCAAATAAAAGGGAAGCAGTTATTTTCCTCACCAGCTACATTCTGGGATGAAATAATCTTGAGCTCTGTAATCAGAAGCTAGAAATAATTAAATATGCATCCACCTGAAGGGAGTTGTATGGCTTCATCGCTTTTCAGTTTGAATTATTATCTCTGTTCTCAACCACACTGCTGTTAGTTTGTCTCTTTGAATTATCCTCATTAAGTTGCTTTTTCAGAATCTACTGACGTGCTGACATATCATGTTGACACATCTTCCTAAAATGCTGGATGCAGTGGAAATATAATTAAAGATTAATTTTAAGTCTCTCTTATTTAGCTATATGCATTCAGAGAATTGAGAGTGCACAAGATAGCTTATGTGTATGGTTCACAATCTATTTCACTGTCCGTTAGGCGCACTTGTGTCTTACTTTCTTAGGCGATGCCTTTACTTAAAATTGTTACCAGAGCACTCTGTGGTATTCTGAAGTAGTTGCAGTCATGACCTGGCAGCCCATAAAAGTCAGCAGCAATTTCCAAAAGCTTCCTCACATTAAGAGCTGGGAAGAGGCATTGGTACAATCTGATTCAACTGGCCAAATGGGATGGCGTTTGAACTGGCATAAAAACATGGAGAAATAAACTTTCATAAATTCACCAAAGGCTAGGAGAAACTGTCTCCTAGGGTGATGTATGCAGGTATACACAGGCTGGGAAAGCACACTGCTCTCCCTGGAGGGCAGAAAGAAAGGTGACATGACTGATAAAGCTTGTGCACCATAGTAGGACCAGAGTGTGGATAACTACAAATACAATAAAAGCAATGACAGACGTCATCTTCAACTTATTTCTTAAGAGGCGCTACCTTTGAAACCCTTCACGATGCTTTGGTTTTCTGCCAAAATTATCCCACATTTTTTGTCTGGGAGATTGTCACATGTAAAAAGTGGTTAGACAACTTACAAGAATTGATACCCCCAAACTATCCCAATGTAATCCAGCAAGGTAGCCAGCATCCATTAGATGCTTATTTGGCACTTATGTGTCTCAAGGTCATTTGGTCATTTAAAATTTATATTTCACTGAAAAACAAAACCTCTGCCAATGCATAATCTGGAAATATACACAAAATGAATGAATATAACAGGGGCTGCACACGGCAGCTGCAAAATTCCCTGCAAGAGATAACTCCACCATCACCTTTTACCCTCAACACAAATATTCTATTTAAAGAGTACATTTTCTATTCAGAATATAATTTCAAAACACTGTTCTTCAAATAATTGCTTCTCTCTCTATTTTTTAAAAAGCAGCTTGTATGAGCTACATAAGCATACATGTTTTTATCATAAATTAAACTGATGGATCCGAGGAAGATGCCAAATGCTGACAATTCCACTTCAGACAAGTGGCTTGAATCTGCTCCCTGCTCTTGAACTCCTCTGCTACTACTTGACTTTGAGTCCTTGTCATCTCTTTCCTGGGTCTTCCTCACAGTGGTTCCCCCTACCCCAGTTTTCAGTGAAGACTCCAGAATTTGCTGGGATGTGGTCATGTTGCTCCTTGGTTAAAAACCTACAGAGCTATCCTGGTACTTTCAGGACATGCCTAGACCCTTCGGCTGGTCCTTCGATGCTCTCCCTCATCAGATCCAACTTTGCCATGTGTCACTCTCCTCAGGGACCTTGGAATCTAGTTGTCACTCCCTTAACCACTCAGATGCTTTGCTACTTACCCAAAAGTGCTCCTGCTCTGCCCTCTGCCCTTTCACTTCTTCTCTGTAGCATTCTTCAAGTTCAAATGTTACAGCCTCTGTAGAACTATCCTCAGCCTCTTCCCTCCCTCTTAAAATGAGTCACTTCCTTCTCTGAGTGATTATTTAGGTCAGTATCCCTAGGTCCCAGCACAATGCCTGGCACAGGCAGAATATTTATTTAATCAGCATTTTTGTTCCCTCTGCAACTTCCTTACATCCCACTTTCATCAAAGTAGGCTATCTTTGACTGGGAAGCCCATAGCAGGCAAGAGCTAGGCCTCCTGGTCACGGAGTACCATCTACCACAGTGCTCCACATATGTAAGCATTTAATAATTGATAAGAAGGAAAGGGGAGGACTGTGATTCACTCTCAAGCACTTCCTGAAGCTTATCCAGGCATGCCCGTTTTGGGCTGCTGTTTGAGTATATGCACTTTAATCATCGTGATAAAATCTTTGGGTTCAGAATTTTTTTTTTTCTACTAAGGCATATCAGTTCCTCCAAATAAATATGAAACAGCAGCATACTTCACATGGGAAACTACCTTGATCGGTAAAGAATTAAATTAGCTCAGTAGATTTCACTGAACATGGTTTCCTTCCAATTTGGCAAAAAGTAGCTGGAAGGTTTAAAAGTAAAACTAAATTAAATCCTTGTAATGTAAATGACATTTAGGTAAATCTAGGGAAAAGTTACTATATTTATGAAGGACAACGCCTAACAGTACTGACGGATTTAAAAATAAACCAACCAACAAAATCTCTCTCTCAAAATATTTTCTCAGGTTGGCTGATCATTACACAAATAAAAAATGGTTTCACTCTAACTTCACTTAGAGTTTCGTGGACACATCTGCCTGGGGTTCCTTGATCATAATGGCATAATTTAGCTTAGTGAATCCAGTAAAACAAACAGAAAAGCAGGTGTGGGTTACAGAGGAAAAAGACTTTACAGGTGAGATTAGATGTTGAGTTCCCGCTTAAAGCAAAAGAAAGTTCTCAAAAGACAAACATTTTGTTATTGTTTGCTGGACACTAATCCACTAATGGGATAAATGCCCATAAACTTCCCATACCCACTCAAATAATTTTATGCACTCAGTCAACATTTAACATCATTAACAAGGACCAATGTGCCCCGAAATGTGCTGGACAGTATAAAAAGGAAGAGATAGTTGGCTCTTAGCCCAGGAGAGACTTAGACAAAGCACAGTTAACACAACAATGTTAACATTGCTACAACAGAAGTACGTACGTAGAAAAGGTAGGGAAGTGGATGTGGAAGATTTCACTCTGCAGGCTGCACTCACAGACAGGAGAGGAGTTTGGCCCAGGTACAGAAAGCTTGTGTTTCAGGTTTAATTCATGAGTGCTCACAGAAAATGTTGTAACTCTGGCAGATACCAAGCCTTGCTGCTACATTATCAGTCCCTATACAGAACTCGGAATAAGAAGGAAGGCATTTCACCTTGGACATTTTCAGATGGTTTATTTTCTGAAGTTCCAGAAACATACCTTCCAAACCAAATGTTCTCTCTACGGAGGGGTAAAGTTTAGATCACCACGTTGAGAAGTTGGTGAAAAAAAGACCCTGGGATTCATTGGTCCTTGGTCATATTGTCTTGGCAATGAGCAGACATGACAAAATCACTATCTCAGAGTAAATGAATGAAAAGAATGGCTACTATTTATTGAGCAATTATAGTAGTGAATATATTAAACATTTCATAATTATTAACTCAATTATGGCTCTCTGAAGAGATATACGTAGATATACATATTTACTTGTAGAGATACATACAATTATATAGATGATGCATTTAAAGGTGTATTTAAATGTATACTATATAACATACATATCACGTAGAATCTCTTTTTATTATATTAGTACTTTTATTCAGAATCAGAATTTAATTTCTTCAAGATCACAAAGCAAATATATGGTTGGGGCAAGTATATGTACAAAGTACATATCTGTAATGATTTCAAATCACATAGAAAAACTCTTGTTTGGTAAAAAGTAAATCAAACAAGACTAAATTCTTTCCATATTTTATATTACAATAAAAATTAATGAATCTAGTGTTTAAAAAAGTGGAAAAATGAAAAAAAGAGAGAGAGAAAATCAAAGTAAAACATCATGACTTCTCCACGTTGGGACAGGTCCCAGATTAAGACCCACAATTCCGTGTGGCTTTCCAGGATGGGTATTGAACTCTCCATACATGGAAACACAATGGAGAACTAGGTTTGCACAATGCGTCTTTCTTCTCTAAACCATGTGACCAGTGTTGCATCATTTTCCTCTCCAGCAGGGCTCAGTGAAGACTGTGATTCACTTCTGTTTTCAGCAAGAAAAAAAATAAAAGCAAATAACCCAAACAAGATAACTCTTGGTTGACTCCTCTGGACTTTGTTAACTTTCCACTTAAAGTGGAGGAGACGGAGGCTTGGGCTCTAGTTCTGGGCCTGTATAACTTTGGCATCCCCAGCAGCACAAGGCAAGGGTAGATCTTTTGGCACGAACTTAACACTGCTTGTAGAAAGCATTCCTACCTTCTCTGCCTTGTGTGGATCGATAGCAAGAAGCACATGAAAACACTGAGCTGAATAAATCAACTGAGTAGTCATCTTTCCGTATAAAACATAGGCCAGTCAGACACAGACTGAAATGGGGAGAGATGTCCTAGGAAAAGTATCAACAATTTATCTCTATCCTTTTCCCAGAGCCTAAAGAGCATTTTCACTCTCCTGGCCCAAGAAGTGACAGTCTCTTAGTCACTCCCTGAACAAGAGCCTTGTTTGGCAGAACAATATGATATTTAATGAGCTCATTGGGACAGTTTGATGGCTGTTGTTTTGTGTACGAGGGACACTTGAGAATTGTTGAGTGGGTTTTCCATCACTGGAGTGTGTGTTCTTCATGAGTAGTTATATCCTCTGCCTGAGCTCATTTAATATATTAACCAGAGAATTATACTTAGTTTTTGGTCTTGCTTAACTTTAGGTGAGTTTCTTCTCAATTTCTACACCATGATTTGTCCAATTGAGGCTGTTTAAATTGCACTAGCATAAAAATACAGAGTAATAGATGTCATTTCTTTCACCTTGAACTGTATTTGTAGCACTACAATGATACTCCCACCCCACCCCTGACCAAGGACTATCCCTAATACCCTGGGGATATCATCTGTATTTAGATTACAGACTATGAGTCAGGGATTGAGTCTGTGTCCACATCTCACAGAACTCCTAAAACCTACCAAAACTGATGGTTTGAATATGTATCTTCAGTGAAATTAATTCAGATGATGACTTCCTGTTCACCATATTTTAATTATTCACTGTGCTTGCACCCATCAACGCAAAAGCATTTTTCATGCAATCCCTGCCTATGTAAGCTAATGCACAATTATAGGAGTAAAGGGGAAGATCACCACGCAAAGCTGTGAGAAGGAACATACCATCCTGGAAAGGCGGTGACCCCAGGTGGCTGCAAAGGAGGACTTGTGAGGACTCCAGATGGGAGGTGAGAAAGGAAGACTGGAACCGGGCCCTGGCAGAGGGGACGGTGAAGATCCAGATGTGGGAGACATCATAGGGTGGAAACATAAGTTTTAGCAGTGATTTGGATGAACCACCGTGAAATTCGGCATTTACGACAAGGAAGCTGAGCCCAGTAGGGGGTCTTTTCTCCTCAGGCTGGTGAGAAAAAACTCCTACTTTAGAGCTGTGTATCAGTAACATAGGAAAAGAATAGGGAAAACCTGGCCATGGGGGCTAGTGGATGATATTAATCTACAAACAACGGTCACTCTTACCTATACACAACTAATACCTGGTGGGGTTGATTACTGGTCACATTTTCCCTCAATTATTGATTTATGTGGAGCTTCTTCACTTGACAATCTTGTTACAGCCAGGAACTTGGCTCATGTTCAACTTAAAATCATCTCAGGATATTAGAATTTTGTTTTATTTTTCAGCTACCTACACAAACTATGTCCAAAGGCTGGAAGCAGCAAGTTGATCAGGGTGGTAAAAGATGCATTTCTCTTCTTTTCAGAAAGAAAAACTTCCACAGAAGTTCCCCCAGCAAGTGAATCGCAGTTGCAAGCTTGCGTGGAAGGCCAAGCAAGTGAGCACCTGGCTATTTCAGGCATTCCGGTAGGAGACCAACAGTGGAGAAGGGGGTTGGGATGGCCCTTGTGGGCTTCCAACAAGAAGAGTCTCTGGATCCAGACCAGGTTAGATCTGTGCACCAATATGTACGAATGCACGCCCTTGGGTGAGTCTTACACTTATTCATTTGCCTTAGGTTTTTTCATCTACAACATGGTATTTGTTTCAACAGGATTTGATAACTCCCTATCTTTTTGAGTAGGCATCAGAGACAGAACATCAGGAAATGTCCCTTTCTCTAAAACTAGAGGCAAAGAGATACAAAATTTTTATTTGAGGTATTCTCAAAATGCTTTTCCACTGCTTTTTGACAAATACCACTGTGGTAACTTACTAGAGAGTGAATGTCAGTATAATTCTGCCTTTATCTGAGGCTCATCAATTTCACCTACTGTTACCCAGTATCTTTATCTTGCAAACAATGAGAAGCAGCATAGTTTAGTCTTCATCCTACAGAACAGGTTCTAATCCTAGTGTCATCACTTACACGTGGTCCCTTCATCTTTCCCCATGTATAAAACAGTATCATGGCCAAGATTAGAGGAAATGACTCACGCCAAGCATTTAACATAGCTCTTGACACTTTGTCAGAGCTTATAATTATCATCTACTAGTACCACCTTTCATGCAGTGTTATAATAGATGATCACTTATAAACAGTCATCTACTATGGTACAGTTTTTATTTTATGGAGTCACTATCGGTTGCCTACACTTCTTTCTTGGTAAAAGAATCTGTGTTGTTCAGGTCCACAGAAGGTGCACTTAGACCCACGCCAGGGTACAAATCATGACTTGTCTAAGCCAACTTGGCAATTCCATTCAACTTGGCCAGTGACTCGTCTAAAGGTACACAGGTGACACCATTCCCATCAGAGGGATGCAAGAGGAAGTTTCCTGGGGGATTCATCAAAAGCTTCTTGTTAGAAGAAAGCCTTGACCTGCACCTCCTTCCTTTTTGACGCATAAATGAAGCAAAGAGGTGGTCATCCGTGAACATACAACCCTAGTTAAAGACTGGACGGCCTGGGTCCTTGAGCTTCTAAACCCACCTGGAATCTCCCACATCTAGGCTGCGGGTTGGCCAAACTAATAAAAGTCTTTATTCTCTCAGTCTTTATAAGGTTATTCTTTATAGAAAAATCATCCTAAAAATGACAGAACATTTCAAATTACTAAGTGGCAACAGTGTGTTCTATGTGTTAACACTAACTGTGAACAGCTTGTTACTGAATGGTGAAACCAGAGGGATTTAGAAATGAAAGTCACTCATCTTCAGAATCCTACTTCAATCTTTTCCAATTGGTGTTTCCCCTCCTTCCCCCTACGTTTCTTTTTCTCTTATCTCTTTCTTTTCTTTTTTCTATCTCTGCCCTTCCTTAAAGTAGTTAACATTGTACAAAACATCTTTTGAATTTCAACTTCTCTACCTCTCAAAGAAAGTGGTAGTAAGGACTGATAGCTAACAAAACAGTTAACAGGAGAAAAGAAATAGAAGTTGAGAGAAAAGGAATTTGGGGATATTCACAATGCACTATACAGTAAAACTCCAGCTTCATCATTATACAATGTATCACGTAATGGAGTTCAACTTGCACCCCCTGAATCAATTAAAAAAATTTTAAACAGGAAAAAAACATAATAAAATATTCAATCTCATTCATAATTTTGATCTTTCTTAAAGTTCACTCATTTTAAATTCTTAGTTAAAAACAAAGTAGTTCAGGTTTTCAATCACCTTCAAAATCGATACCTCAATTGGCATGAACTAGGATCCAGTTTCCCATAATGATAAGCACCGGGCAGTTGTTAGTGAATGAATGCAAAATCAGCAGGCAAGACGCTACAATGTCTCTGATTTTCCCATTTTCTTGCAGCTGTGTTCAGTCAAATACAACAGAAAGGGGACAGGTTGTCTTGAGTCCTCCCCCTGCAAGAGAAACTGACAACAGGGCTGCGGCCACCACCAAAGCATGAGCACAGTGAAATACAACGTGGTGTGGCCTCAAAACCCCCTGAAGAGCTGAAATGCGCACTAGAAAAGTACAAGATTAATTTTAGGGGTGTTAACGTATACTACGAGTGATACTATATGCAATTGCAAGGCCTCATTTTTAGGGGAGATTTGTTAAAAATGTAATTTTCAGAAACTAAAAATTGAAAAGCAGACTTTAAAAAAACTTGCAATTTGTCTTATTTGTGGTCTGACTTGCAAATACTGAACTAACTGCTTACAACTGCTAAATCCATAAATGATCTATTCCCCTACGGCAACTTTTTTTTTTTTTTTTTAGTTTTTAAATTCCTTAATACTGTCATAGAACTTTCTGCCCACCTGTAGGCACTATGTTAAGGTGAATGATGGAACAAACTAAACAATGTATCAGACAGATTTTTTTAATAGCCTCTTGCATTCTTATGACCTTTTTTTTGAATTTCAACCTGGTTTTATTAAAATGTGTTATCTATCAAAACCTTAAGGGAGTGAGGCGGGCGAGGTGGCTCAAGCTTGTAACCCTAGCACTCTGGGAGGCTGAGGTGGTAGGATCACTTGAGCTCAGGAGTTCAAGACAAGTCCGAGCAAAAGCGAAAAGTGAGACCCGGTCTCTAATAAAATTAGAAAAAAATCAGCTGAAAATAGCTGTGCGTTATGGCGGGTACCCTCCAGCTATTCAAGAGGCTGAGACAGGAGTTTAAGGTCCCTTAAGCCCAGGCGTTTGAGGTTGCTGTGACTTAGGCTGACCCCGGGCACTCTAAGTGAAACTCCGTCTCATCCTCCCCCCAAAGAGTATCTTTTAGCTGTATGATCATGTGTTACAAAACCTGCAGAATGCCAGAAAATTCCATAAACACTATTATTTCACTTTGTAGAAAAAAAAATGCCCATCTTCAGACCAATACTACTTGCACTTCAGATTGGAGACAGCCTGTCCAAACTCACCGGGTTAGATATAGTCACTTTACTGTAAAAAGTACAATAGAAAGAACCTGATAGGCTTTTATTCCACTGTACTGAAAAGCATGCCAGTGCAAGAAGCTTACCAAGCTTGGAAAGCCAGGCTTAAGATCCAGTCTCTGTGTACCAGTCAAGTTCAATAATGTACAACTCTCCCTCCCTCGGTCCTAGCTGTGTAGGAGAAATAACCGACAAATATTCTGATGTTTACATAAACCTCAGATTTCGGCGGGAGGTTTCTAACCCTTTCACATTAATCAATAAGAAACAAAGCATCGAGTTTGTTCCCTTCATATAAGGAAGTCAGAGGAGGAGATGACCAAGGTCACACACAGAAAAATAACAGAAAACCAGGGAAGAAAAACCCAATCTTGTATGTGTACAGTTGAAGCATTTTATTGATTTGATTCTTACTTAATAAACCACTTTATTGATTGGCTGAATTCCTCCTGCATAAATGTAACATTCCAATGGAATTTTACTAAAGCATCGCCTTAGTTAATCTAATACCCTATCCTTTTTATGGCTGCCAAAACATATCCACCTGTTTAAGGCTAGATTTTAAAAAGTCAGGCTAGTGTTTCCAAAGCGTAGGAAAAAAAATTTTAATGTAAATTTAATTGTATATTTCCATAATTGTTGTCCATTAGCTGAGAAACTGTGAAATTTCAAAACTGTCTTCCACTGGTAAACTACTTTGCACTTGGCAATTGATTAAGAACAGCAGAAGCAGTCAGAGTTGTATATCAAATTAGAGTTGATAAAAGCACTTAATGTAGATATGAATGCATCCTTGAAAAAGATTTCAGCTCCCTTAAATTGACATGACAACAAATTCTTACAGCAGCATAAAAAGTATTAGCTGAAATGTTATGGCTTTGGCTTAAATTTCCATCTGCAGCTCATCAAATGACTAAACAGTAGAAAGGAATTAAACCAAATCAGACTCATTACAGAGTCTGATATGCTGGCAGAATATAAACTTTCACTGCTTAGCATCTGGAGTTGTGGGTGACTAACATTTAAATGCTGGTGCTTGTATGTTCTGTGAAAAAGAGGAAAGTGTAAGAATATAGGTGAGCTATCTGATCATTAAGTATAACCTACAAACATTTATAATTCATCTTCTCTCTCTCCCTCCCTTTCTCTCTGTTGATCTCTCTCTCTCTGACACACACACACCCCATTTCTCTTTAATCCCCCAAATAGTCTAACGAGTGAAAGAACCACTCAAAATGAAGGATCATTGCCTTTAAATGTTTGCAATGTGCAAATTCTGATTTAAACCTGGAAATCCTTTTCACATTTTTCTAACTTAAAGAATTCCTGCCTAAAACGCTTGCTGCTCCATATACTGATATCTGATCAAGTGTTCCAGGATAAATAGCTTACATTTCCTCTTCTCCTTTAGCCATCTGCTGGAAGGAATATTAGAAGGTGTTCTTACAGACAATCTCCTACAAACACCAGGTATCCAACTGTTCTCTGATGTCATGAAAGTATAAATCCATAAATTTAAAGTCAACACAATCTATCCGAGACATCCTTCCAGATAAAATTCTCCAAGTCCTACACTGTCTCTGAGACGTCACTGAATACACCTCTCCTGGTTTCCCTGAATACCTCTCCTCTCTGGAAGCTTCTGCATAAATATACCTGAATTCTGAATCCAACTAGGAAGGAAAGGAAGCTCTTGAGAGCCTCAATGGAGAAACCAGGTGTGACCCATTTACAAAGCTGCCACAATCTTATGCAAAGTTGATGTTCAATCAGTAGGTATCAAATAGCATTCGCCTTGCTTCTCTGACACTGTTGGGTAGCAAGGCATGTTGGAGCAATAACAAACAGAAATTAATGCTCAGGTAATAAGATTTTTAGTGTAATCCAGCATTGAAGGTCGATGTTCTTAGGGACGAGCGTACTCCCACTGCTCCTCCAACCCTGAGAGATAAAATCTTTCAGCTCAAAGACAGAGACAGCGTTCTCTTGTTCATGTAACCAACACTTCTATGATGGAGCAATATTTAAATGAATGTGATGAATGGGATCTATCAAATGAAAGAGATTAGTAAGAAAAAAATGAGGTTAAGCTGGGTACTATCTTGTTCCACAAATACCATTCATGTTTCCAGGAAGTGGTTGCTTGCTAAACCTTTTGCATTGAGGCAGAGTGCAAATAATAGGTGGTTCCCAGAAGGCATCTACATGGTGGAAAACCCTTACATGGTGGAAAATCATAAATTTTTAAATGTTAAAAATTTTTTTAAAGGTGACAAAGAGAAATGCTAAGGTACAAATAAATACAGAAAATCTTAATACATAGTTTTTTTTGGGGAAAACTTTTGGTGATAAATACCACACTATATATATTGTATTTTTAAAAGTCCTATTTAAAGGTAAAGACCATGGACTAAGATCATCATTTGTTCATTTAAGTCTAATCTGAAATCTCACAAAATATACCTACATGATGCCATATGGGTGTCTCTTAGCAAACAAACTGAACTTTGGAAGAATTAAGCCTTATCACCCTATACTAAGAGCATTTAAGTTAGTTTATTCACAATCAATCCATCTCACTCATCAAATGAAGCCATCTGCTGAGCAAACTATAAGTTACTAAATAAAATTGAAGATTTAGTACCAGCAACAATAAGTGACAAAAAGCTTATATATTGCCCTGTCCATCTATGCAGGCGTCCTCAAACTTTTTAAACAGGGGGCCAATTCACTGTCCCTCAGACCGTGGAGGGACTATAGCAGGAGGGCTGGACTATAGTTTAAAAAAACAAAAAAACTATGAACAAATTCCTAAGCACACTGCACATATCTTATTTTGAAGTAAAAAAAAAACAAAACGGGAACAAATACAATCACACCCCCTCATCTGGCCTGCGGGCAGCAGTTTGAGGACCCCTGCATGGAATAGCCTCCAACACAGTAAAATATCATTTATCATTAGCCCAAACTCATACCTGAGGCCATCTCATTCTGAATATTACATAAGCTCAAAAACACAGAACTTACTCATATAATCAAGACACAGGTAACCTATTCAGTTCCTTCAACTGTACCCAAAACTAACGAGTCATGGATATTAAAATGTTTTGGCACAGATGTCTTTTAAATAAAGAGAATATTTGCATGTTATATCAGTTGAAACATCTAAATATTGGCAACATTTTCTAATATCCTGAGCTGTTCCCAGATTATAAAATTATTCAGGTCATCGCTCCTTCTTTCTATTTCAGTTGTTACCAGTGCCTTCATCGAACAGCATGAAAAGAAGGCCAAGAAGTTGAAATTCAGTCATTTTTGTGCTACCCGTCCTGTCGATGCTTTTATGGCAGAGCAGGCCGCAGCCATCAGGTAAAATGAGACACCTGAATTATAGACAGGGTTCCATTATTCCTGGAAATACTTTCCCTGGTCTCACCGCTGAAGATAATTGGGAGTTTGCTCCTATTTTCTAAAGAGGAGAACAACACATCAGGGAAATCTCAGCAAGGCAAGCAAGCTACCATTCTAGAAGAGGCAATGATCACATGTATATCTTTCTTTACTTACAGGAGCCATTTAAATTATGTATTTTTATATACTTTTAAAATTAAGGGAAAAATCGACATACAACGCTCCTAACAGAAGAAATGTACCTGTTTACTATAATCCTATTTTGTGAGGGTGTGTAATCAAATGATCACAAAGCACAAAAATGCCTATGCAAACGTATTTATTATTAAGGTACTTAGGTCTTTCAAATAGGCGTATGCTAAGGGGATGGTGCTTTCTAGCACTGGTTTTAGAGAGAGAGAGAAAGAGAGAGAACGTAATCCAAAGGGAGGGAGGGTGGGGGGAGGCTAAGAACTGGCAGAGACATTAGCCAACAAAAATTGAAAGTACCTATAAAGAACTAAGTTCCCAACAGTGCTCTTGATCTTTCGGTCCTTTGGGGGATTAAAAAAACAATGCAATTATCAGTTGGATTCGGGGTACCAACTATCATCTTGGCTTTGAACAAATCACTTTCTCAATTCTCTTTTTTTTTCTCATCTGTAAAATATGGATAATACATAAACTCACAGGATTATTAGAAAATGTAAAAATAATAAACAGAGTGGTCACAGGGTCCTCTTTGCTTGGGAAAGTAGTCCTAGTTAACACCCAGTGTCCCAGAATAATTATTAACTTTCACTCTCAAAGTGTCCCAATTTGGATAATTTTGTGGTTGGCCTATATATAAATCACTATGCATAATATTTGATACAGAGTGACAGTCATTTAATTATTCAAGAACTGTTCATGCATTTATATGAAAAAAACAAAAACCTCTGATGTGTAATCATAAACCCAGGGGCAGACCTTTTCTATTTAGAAGAGCATGGATGTTGATCTGGGGGGTTTTGTCCTTACAGTTGTAAACTACTTAATCGGAAGTGACTCTGTGGCCTTAGAGAGGGGCATGTACCATCCAACACATCTAATGAGCTACAGACAGTGGAATAACTCTCCCACTGAGTGCCTAGAACAGTGCTGGGTACAGTGCCTAGAACAGCAGTTAAGTATGATTGCCCTTGAACTCTACCTCTCTGCTGGACTTAGGCAATTCAGTTAACCTTCTTAGTTTTCCACTTCTTTAAACTGACTTTACAAAGAAGTTAAAACTAACATTAGTGTTTTAATTTTCCTTAAAACTTTCTCAGAGGCTCCTTGAGATGCACCTACAACATAAATAGTCATCGATATTGTTCTGCAGGGAATAGCAGGTGCTTTCCATCCTCACATGTACAGGATTCTCTTTGGCGCCAGCGCCAACCCCATACTAACCAGCATTTCAGTGTTGAACATATACTGTCCATATCACCACAACTTAATTCATACAACATACTTGAAAAATGCTGGCTCTGTTTCTGCCAATTAATGCAGGTTGTTTAGAGCAACATTAAGACATTTTACACTACACATTAACCCTTCCTACTACAAAGAGATTGTTCAGTTCCCCAGAGCAGTTCATCTGTTAATGGAATTCTAAGTACCTGAAAGAGTTCATAGGCATTCACAAAGTTTCCCTCAATGGCATAGCAAGATTTGCCAAATGTTATAGGAAGGATGCACTGCCCTGGAGAGAGGGAAGAATTGAATGGATTTGGAATGTACCTTCATTTACTGGGCCCCAGGTTCACTGTACATCTTGGTGTGAACAGAAATACAAGGAAGCCCGTTAGAGCTTTGAGACTGGTGTAGGGACACACACCCAGTGTTACATAGTAATACAAAGCAAGCCCTTCTTTCCCAGGAAATAGCTTAGAACTATCCACTCTAAACTTTCTCTGTAGCCAACCAAATAGGGAAAGGTGACTTTCTATTGTTGAGAAAATTTCCAGCCCCACTCCCTGCTGCTAAAAGGTATGCACTTAGGGAAGGTAGGAATATTTCTTATACTAGCTGGGGTAAAAAAGAGGGTGGTGGGTGGCGCCTGTGGCTCAAAGGAGTAGGATGCCAGCCCCATAAGCTGGAGGTGGTGGGTTCAAACCCAGCCCTGGCCAAAAAAACTGCAAAAAATTTAAATAAATAAAAGAGGGTGGAGTTAAAAAGTAAATCTGGAAACAGAATGGCTCAAATTAAGCAACTAATTTTGACTTCTATTCATGTGGTTCCTCCTGTACAGATGTAGCAAGCATAACCTGCTCATAGAATAATCCCCTGAGAAAGAATCCCAAAGCTTAGAGAAGTAGCGTAAGTCTGATTTTAAGTGGGTTTGGAAGGGAGGGGAGCATTAGAATACACTAATATAATTTTGTCATTTATTGAACATTTACAGTCTGGTAGATATTAAGTACTTTACATATTAATACATCATTTTCTCCTATGAGGTACCCATTACATCTGCCCCCATTTAACAGATGAGGAAACTGAGACAGAGTAGTCAGTTAATTGCCCAAGGACATGCAAGAGCACAGGCTAGAGATCTGAATCAAAGCTGTCTGGCACTGCAACTGTGAATTCTATGTGAGGGCAGCCAGATTAGAAGGCTGCCATATATACAGGCATGGGCTTGGGAGCAAGTTAGCTAAACACAGAGAGATGTGTTTAAGCATGGTTGGACAGAAAAAACAACATGAAGATGGACCAGGAGCTCAAAGAAGATTCTGAGCGAAGGTCTGAACACTGAGAGGCAAGAGGGAGCCGGGGAGCAGCTCAGATTAAATGGAGAAGGCCATGTGATGGCCGTGGCCATGGCCATGAACACCATGGGACCATGGCTGCCAGCCTCACTGCACAGCCAGGGGAAGCCTGGGGAAGAGTGGTGAAGAACGACAGGACAGGTATCCAAGGGGACACGAAACCTTCTGCAATGAGGTCTACACAGGACATTTTATTTCCAGACATCAAGGCCTTTTTAATTCCTAGCTCCATTCAAATGAAAGGGCAGCCGGATGGAGTAGACGTGCCAGAAGAGACAAAAAGAACACTGAACAAAAGCCAACGTATCTCACCAGGTAGTGACTGATTTATTTAATTGGCTTGTTAATTCTTTGGAGGAGACCAAATACATATAAAATTACATTTTCCCCACAATGTGCCATACTTAAAAATAGATACTGGAAACCTTAACCTGGAAATGCTTTACAGGAATCATCTTTCCTCTCACAAACGCCTGTGAAGCAGTCAGCTGTAGTTATAGTTTGTTTTATTGCTTTTTAATTGTTGCACTTCTGTAAATAAGCACTACCATATAATTAGGAGGCTGATTCTCCATTCAGGTATGTGGGCGGGCACCCTCACCTCTCAAACCTGTGACACTAGGCATGCGCGTGCAAGGGCACAATTAGCTGCCTGCCCCTGGTGCATCCTCCCAGCCAAGGTTACTCTGAATGGGCTGAGCCCTAGGGCTTCTGTTTTCTACTTTGTCTTCTACAGACAGATTCCTTTCTCTCTTTGCTACTGAAAATATGTGAAACTTAGCAATGAGAGCTATGCTAGGCTTTAAGCAGGTTAGTGTTGTAACAAGCTTAAAGAAGATAAACATAAAGTACATTTCCTCTTCCTCTTTCAAGAAAGGACTGAAAACATTCTGACCTCCAAAGGAACACTGGCAAACCACTAACTTTAAATGAATGAATAAAGAAATTAATATACAGAGCAGTGCCTGTGTCTCAGTCACCTCTTACACCCCTTAGCCTGGCACATAGTAGATGTTCAGTAAATATTTGATGAATGAATTAGAAAAATTAAACATTGCATCATAGATACTCGCAAAGTCGAAATGAACATTTTCAAGTATTTCTTGATGTACATATGTGGGGAGATGGGACAGGAGCTTTGGAAGGATACTTGAAAATAGACAAGGGAGATTTTTAAAAGAAATCCGATTGGCCTCAGTATTGTCACAACACAATTTTCCAACTAGTGAGGCAATGACAAAAATTGATGGAAGAAAATAGTCTGGCTTTGGAATGATTGAGTGATGATTAAAAACCACATACTTATGACAAAGTCACAAGTGAGTTTTTTATTTTTGTTATTGGAAAACCGCACTATAAAGAACGCTGCACATCAAATTCTTTTCATTAATCAAAGAGTAGACAGACAAAGGAACATTCATCCCTGAGTGTAGCATATTAAACAAATAATGAATCCAAGTTAAATGATTTATGGCCATAACAAATAAAGGAATGCTGTTTGGACATCAGGATCACTCCCAAATGGCTTCCCACTTGTAGAAAGAAAACAGCTTCAGACAAGCCCCATAGAGTACACAGTGGTGCAAAATGACCAGGAAAAAATGGTTTCTAAAGATAACATTTAGAGATGCATATCCCTGAATACCTTAAGGCTGAAGGTACTTTGGTACTTCTCTCAAAGCAGTGAGAGCACAGGTTTTCCTGCCCAGGCTTTGTTTACCTAAAAGCAATCTTGTCACAGGTTGTTTGTGTAGGAGATAATTAACCACCAGCTTTGAGTATAGGTAGGTTAATTAGTATGCATATAATACAATTATCAAATTTTCTTGGAAAATTGTTTTAAAACAATTAAGAACCAACGTAATACCTGTCAGTCTTTTATCCAAAGCAAGTCCAAAGGCTGTCAGTGAAATGCAGAGGACTGTGTTTAAACTGTTCAGAAAATAAGGCATAGATCAAAACATAAACCGTGACATCACCTGAAGGCCTCATTTTAATTTGGTTTCAGATCTACAGTGGCCTAAAGGTTGTCTTTTTGAGATAGCATATGGTTAAAATCTTTATGTAGGTCAGAAATAGAATTTCAGAAGCCATCATATTCTGATATTCTAATCAATGAGTAAGGCCAAAAGCTCACTTGTCTATGTTTCAAAAAAAAAAGCATGTTATTTGAATTATAACGAACATCAGGATTTAGAAAAATTCAAATATTAAATACCATTCAGAACATTGTCTACATGGTCAAAGAAGAGATAAATACATCTGCAGATGCCTCTGTATACAAAAAAGGATGAGTCCTAGGTTTTGGACTATTAAGTACTTTTCTTAATGCAGACAATACCCTAATAAAACAATTCCAAAGTACACTGAAACCCGGCCACGCCCCTTTGATTAAATCACACTTCACAAAATATTTAGATAAAGCCTGAATAAATCAAATAAACATCGAGGCAGAAAATGCTGCCAGGAGTTTCCGATTCCTCGCTCCACCAGTCTGAAGGGCCATCTCACTTGAAAATTTAATCAAACAAAATCTACTGTAATTTCACTGCAGCCTCTGCACTTAAGGAAAGCTAGTTAAGTCTCTGACATTTTGATTTTTCACAGCAGATGGAAGCAAAAAAAAAAAAAAACTTCCTCAGCTCACAAACATATGTGTCCAGTTGAGATTTTATTTCTCAAACCTTACGCAACATCCAGCAAACAAACAAACAAAAAGGTTATTTTCCATTACTCACTATTACTCCAGGATTTCAGTAAATATTTGATACTGATTTCAAAGAAGCCTGAATCCTGCTGGCTGGCCATGTCTGCGGCATACAAAGGGGCTCCCAGGGCCGGAGCCGCCGGGGAGCAGGTACCGGGCGGAGACGCGCCTGTCACAGGCCGGCGATGCTAGGGAGGGTCAGCGGCGGAGAGGCCGGCTCTGCAGGTCCACCTCGGCGCGGGCAGCGAGTCCTCATCTAAAGGACACGGAGCAGCGGGAGAGAGATGCTCGGCCGCTCCTCCTCCGGGTCCAGGACTCGCTTCTTATTTGCTGGGCGCTGCTCTCGCTGCAGCCCTCCCAGGCGGCGGCCGCCGCTGCTTTCATTTCTGGGCTGCCATAACCAGCAAGGCCGTCCAGGTACGGTCCCGAGAGTGCCCACCTGGGCTGCGATCGGCTTTCTCGCGGCCGGCCTCCCGCACGGTGCAGGCGGCCGCGGGCCGAGCGCGGGGCCCGGAGCCCGGAGCCCGGAGCCCGGAGCGCCGCCCCAGCCCCTGCCCACCGTCTCAACCGGAGCCTCCGCCCGGGCTGGGGCAGGGATCTCCCAGCGTCTGCGGATCCTTTCTCTGCAGCGAGGCTTCCAGGGAGCAGCTTGGGTGCGCTCTGGCTGCGACTTCCCCTTGTGTCTGTCCCCGAAACACACACGACTGCAGCGCGCTGCGGTGAGCAGAGCCTTTGCGCCCCTGCGTCTGGTGGCAGCGACGTTTGTCAGCCTGGTCGCAGTCGGGAAGCTCGATTACAAGATGTTTACCTGCCTTCCCCCACCCCCAAACTTCCTTTCACAGGAATGGTTGTGCTTCCACCTACCAGAAATGCGGTCTTTTTTTAGGGGCACCTGTGCCCGAACGTGTGCTGCACCCAAAGGGGCTGTGCAAACCGCTTCGTCTGCTTGCTTTTGGAATGTCAGACTCCACGGTGGCTCTGTTTCTCGAACCTCTCATTTCTAAGAATTACCCGACCCAATAAAGCTTATTTTATTGGTATTTAAAGGATAAGAAGCAAAAGCATTAGATTCCTTGCTGTACAATGGTTTTACTTCGTGAATTCTTGATATCAGGTGTCCTGATTTGTTAGCTTTGTTTCAGGGTATCATTGGGGGACTGTTTGAGCAGGTGGGATTTGGCCAACTATCTCATAAAGCATGGGATCCTTCCCCCTCTCCAGTACATTTATGATTAATGTTTTCTAAAAGAATTAATAAACCATGTTAATAATTACGTAACATACACCCCAAATCAACACACAAATAGGACTTCCGAAATTAACAGTTCACTTGAAAAATGGAAGGGAAAGAGTACGGACATACTTTTATTTTTAAGACAAAGAATTTTACAATTTCAACACTGAATAGAACTTTTAGAGCTATGTTCTGAAATGCCCTAAGATACTTTGTCAATATAATGACCTTTTCAAACTCTTTATACTTACCCAAAAGGCAAGCCTTCAAGTACTCAGATTCCTAACTCCACTCACAGCACTTTATTCTGATGAAATATCTCATCAAAATACGGATTTCCTTTTAATTTACACACATATTAAGAGTTGATGAGCTAATTTCCTTTTATCACTTGTATTTTGAATGTATGGATTCTAGGTAAAAATAGGACCCAAAGATTTTACCTCAGAACAATTGTTACCTCTGAATACAAATTTATTTTATTTATTTATTTTTTGAGGCAGAGTCTCACTTTGTCACCCTTGGTAGAGTGCTGTGGCGTCACAGCTCACAGCAACCTCAAACTCTTGGGCTTCAGCAATTCTCTTGCCTCAGCCTCCCAAGTAGCTGGGACTACAGGTGCCCTCCACTATACCCAGCTAATTTGTTGTTGTTGTTGTTGTTGTCATTGTTGTTTGGCAGGCACTGGGCCAGCCCTGGGATATGTAGCTGGCACCCTAGCTGCTGAGCTATAGGTACCGAGCTGTGAATACAAAGTTAATACTCATGACCATTTGATCTGGTGCCTCTCCAGCCTTACAGGGTGATGAATAATCAGGGAGGCCACTCAGTGCCTTGGAATTGATGAAACAGGCTCTCAAGGCAGGAGTCCAAGTGGCACCAGCCCTTACTAACTTTGAGACCTGCAGCAAACTATAAATCTCACTAAGCTTGAGTTTCCTAATCTGCAAAGTGGGATAATAGTTGTACCCATTTCCTGTAGTTGCTGAAAAGAGTAAATGACATTAGATATGAAAAGCCCTCAGCACAGTGCACATAGTTAACACTTGATTACATTTTAGCTAAATCGATTTTTTATTATTAGGAAGCCTTAATGACACCAGGATAGAACTTTTTTTGGAAAAGTTAAATAGATTTTTGTACTATTTATGTGGTTTAGAAGGTGTATTACTTTTGAACAACAATGGTAACTGTTCAGGGGTAGCCAGTTGGAGACATTTAAAACCAACTGCAATGAGCAAACATAATATTCTGTGTTATCACTCAGACATTTAGGGCAGCACCTGTGGCTCAAAGGAGTAAAGCACCAGCCCCATATGGCGGAGGTGGCGGGTTCAAACCCAGCCCCGGCCAAAAACCACACACACACAAAAAGGGGAGAACTTAACTGGCTTTTCAAAGTCTTCTATGTTGGTATAAATATGGTAACTTGCTGAGAATGCCACTCATGGATATTTCAAATATTACATTCATAAAAATGTAAATGCTATTTAGAAAAGAATGTTTCAGTGGCATCTAGTTTTCCCTGTGAAGAGTGAATTAAGAACTAAAGGCCCAGTTTCTGTCTGTCAGAACTGACATCTTGGCCAGTGTATGCTTTTTTTTTTTTCTCATTTGAGTACCTTTAAAGAGAGCATATATTATAAAAGAATAGAAAAGGGCTTTTGTTTTGTGGAAAGGCTGCAAATCAAATATGACACCTGCTGCAAGCAAGGATAAAACATTTATCCTTTTGTCTCCTTTCTCTCTCTCTCTCAAAAAAAAAGAAAAGAAAATAACAGGCACCTGGACAGAGGTGCTTTAAAACACAACAGTAAAATCTGAATCTGTCTCTAGTTTGCTATGTGACCTCAGATGTCATTTAAGATGACCTAAAGCTATCTCATCTTTCATACCTTTAAAAACGAAGGCTCCTTCCTTAAAAATCGTAGGGGAACATACAATGAATCGTCCAGCAAGGAATTAGGCGTAGATGTTGGGCGCTGAATGAAAGGTAACAGCAATACAGGAAAAGTGGAAGAAGCCCTCAGGAAGTGACAGCAAAGAGTGGGGAAAAAGACACAAAGTAGCCTGAGAAAGTGGTGACAATTAATGACACTGACATTTGCTGAATGTTAATATCATATTAAAGTACATACTTTTATCAGAGTTAATCTTCACATCATACCTGTGAAATAAGTACTATTACTAGGCCCGTTTTACAAATTAAGGCTTAAAGAGACACAAAATAAGGTCCAAGTCATATAGCTCATAACATTTAGACCTACTAAATTTTTTAACTTGTGTCATTTATCATAACTTTGTATCTTTTTAAATCACAAGCAAGGTTACCAACTTCTTTAGGGAAAGTTCAGAAAGAGATGTGAAGACCCTCCTTACCACCAACAGAGGAGCTGCAGGTCCCCACTCTCCCAGCCTACTCATCGCCTGACTTCAGCCCAGGTGAGGAATCGTTCCCTATGGACTGAAGCCACAACCCAAAGTAATCTAGAGGAAAATGCCATTATTTTTCATATGAATTTGATTCATTGTACGGGCTGCACAGGCTGTGGTCTCTACAGGGCTGCCTGACCTAGAGTGGAGGTGAGGTAAGTGAGGATGGGAAGGGGTGGTAACAGTCTGGTTTGTGTCCAGCCTGCTGTGGGCCTGCATCACCTCTTTACAACAGGGAGCTAGTGGAGCTCAGAATAGATTTCCATCTTCACTCCAGACAAAGCGGTGCCTATTTTGTGATCAAGATACTATACAGGCTGGTGGTAGCCCTGAGTGGTCAGTGGGAATCAAGAGATCTGAATGTTTCAAGAAAAGGGTGAGCCACTGGTTACCTATGTCCCTGTGTCCCTGCTTGCTGTGTGGCCGAGTAGGAGAAGGGTGATAGATGGTGGGTAGATGGGAATTAACCTTCCCACCCCCACCTTGATTCCAATGATAACCATCTGTTCTATTTCTCCTTTCATAAGAGCTGTGTCTTAGTTTGGTATCCACCACAGCTCCTAGCACAGAGTAAGTCCTCATGCAATAAACATCTGTCTGTTGAGTGAATATATGGGTGAACAGGCTATCACGCCTGCCTAGCGTTATCGGCTGCCTGTGGGGGAAAAACATGCAACAGAAATGCCATCAGTTTGAGTTTTAATTCATACATAATTTATCCTTCTTTAGCAATTCAGGTAATTTTTTGAAGCTCAAATGTGTGGTATTCAAAAAAATGTGCAAACAAAGCTAGACAAACTGCCTGGGGGCGTGCCAACACCAAAAGCCATTACCTAACGATTTTAAAGCATCTGATTGAGTTGATTGGGTTAGGATTGGAGTCTGCCCTCTTTCCCTGTGTGGATGGGTGCACGTGGCACACACGTGTAATTACTGTCACCGAGTGCCATGTACATTCATGCCCAGAATGTGTTCAGCAGGGAGAAATGTTTCACTAGCAAGCATCCTAAACAAAGAAAAATTATTTAATGCAAGAAAAAAGTGCTTTATTAATTTTTGATCGGCACCTCCAAATGTATTACATTCCTATTATTTTATATTATATTTTAAGAACAGTTTGAATCAAATTAAGAGTCTCCTGGATCAAGATAGAAAGACAGCAACTATGATCAGTGGTGCCAGGTGAGGAAAAAAAGGTTTCTTTCTTTAAGCAGTAGAATAACAGGCCTTTTAGAGATAACAAAGTATAGTGTCAAGATAAATAAACTTTTCCTTTGACCTATTTTTGATGCAAAATTTAGGATGAACTATCCTTTTCTAAGCAAATATTAGAGAAAACATATGAAATGATGCCATACCATGTTTGTGTGGTAACCATCAAACACAATAATTGTTCCCTTAAAAATTCCAACCCACATACACACATCTTAACAAAAACAGATTCTGCAAATGTTGAAAACATTTATTCCACTAGTTCCACAGCAAATAATTCTTTTCAATGAATTCAAATACATAAATTTTTTTGAATACAACAGAACTTCATGAAAGAAGAGCTTATTGTTGCACAGATTCAGACATAAACAAGGACAATCATGTCCCTTAAAATTGTTTTCTTTTCTTTTCTTTTTTTTTTTTTTTTTGAGACAGAGTCTCACTGTATCACCCTAGGTAGAGTGCCCTGGTTGTCACAGGTCACAGCAACCTCAAACTCTTGGGCTTAAGGATTTTCTTGCCTCACCCTCCCAAGTAGCTGGGACTACAGGCACCTGCCACAACACCCAGCTATGTTTTCGTTGCAGTTGTTTAGTTGGACCAGGCCAAGTTCAAACCTGCCACCCTCGGTGTATGTGGCTGGCGCCGTAACCTCTGTGCTACGGGCGCTGAGCCTGTTTACATTTTTTTAAAAAATAGCAGAATTCATTTCTTTCTTCCCTGCTCAGTTTTCCTGCAAGGAATTTTACAAGGAACTGAGGGTCACAGCAAAAGAACTGAATATGAGTTTAGTGCAATGGGAAGCCAAAGGATTTGAGAAGGAGAAGACAATAAAAGCCACTGAGAAGTGGCAGCCGGGCGTGGGGTAGAGAAAGCCTGCAGTCCACCCCACCACTGCTGTACGCATGGACGGTGCCGTCCACGTGCCCACCGTCACCCAAAGCATTTTCGTAAGTCTAGAGTGGGGTAAGTGGATAGACATTTACTGAGTGCTTAACATTGAGGCATGGAGCTTTGAGGCTGTATTTCAAAGGACCCATTTAGACACAGCCAAACAGAGGGACACACCTGCTGGGCACCTCCCTAATACTGGCACTGAGACATCATTAGAATGAGCTGGGACAGGAGCTCAGTTAACCCGGGCCCCCACACAGATGAAAGGAAAATTGAGCCTCTCTCCCAACCCTGTCCTAGATGAGAATGGTGACTGCAGGAACAAATTGTCCATGGATATTAATTAGAAGGGAAGTGATTTTGTAGACCAGTATCATCACCTAGGATCTGTGTTGCTGGCAGTTGGCTATCATGTTGAATGGTTCATGGCCCCAGGTTCCTTGTCTATCAGCGTTTATCACACAGGTAGGCAGATGAAAACTGTTACCCAGTAAATCAACAGCAAGCAATGAACCCAGAATATTCAGTACAAAATGCCCCCAACTCCACAGTCGAGTAGGACAAGAGGGAGAGGGCCCTCGCATCCCAGAGGCCCCCACCCCTAACCACCTCTGCTGGCTGCCATCATAAGGTGGCCCTGCCAATAAGGCTGACGTTTTGTAAAGGTAAAGAAAGTCTAAGCATGTGCACACATGAAAAATATTATTAGTATCTTAGAGCTTCTAATATTCAGTTCCCAGGGTAAACCTCCATCTGAGTAGAGGTGTCTTAAAATCATCTCAAAAATGTACATAATTTAGGCATCTAATCAACCTCTCACAGTAGGACCTAAATATTTGGATATTATAAACCTAGAGCCTGAGCAAGGAGCTGCTGTGGTTCATATGCATTTTGCACACATGAAGACTTGATTTCAATTTCTTCAGAATAAAGGCATGGCACACTTAGTAATGTTGTATTTATAAACATGTATGCCAAAAGAAAATCCAGGAGGATTTCCACTACTACCACTGTTACCAGAATTTCTTTTTTCAGTAGGTCCTTGGTCTCAGGGATTAGAAGAATGAACCCATGGACCACAGATCAGTAGTACGATAGGATTTATTATACAGAAAAGAATACCAAAAAAGTACCAGAACTATGGCAGAGAGAAAGACCCAAGTCAAAAAATCTCTGCCTGGGTCCTTTGTCTAGCTAGAGGTGTATTATAGCCTTGAGAGTTACCTTTGGCCAGGAGTTGGTAGGTGGAAAAACACTCTCTCGAAGTGAATGGGCACAGTAATGAATGCATACAGTCCCTTCAGCTTGGGGTAAGGTGAATAAGTGGCATTTCCTTCATAAAATTGCCCGGGCCTAGGAAACTTACATGAAATGGCCCAGGCCTACAAACTGACACAAATTTGCCCACGCCTAAGAAATGGCGTGGGGGCGAGGCAGGGATGGTGTCTCTGCTCAGGCCTGAATGGGGGAACCTGTATCATGCAGCACCGGAAGTTGTGTGTGTGCCACGGAGGGCAGCTGCACACTGGTCGGTACTGTACTTTGAAATAAGGGGAAAGAAGAGGAGGTTGCAGCAGCAGGGCTGGCTGTGCCCTGGTCTCCCTCAACTTCCTAGGGACCGCGTGGTTTCGGCTGCACTTGCCCCGCTCCACCGCACTTGGTTCTCCAGCCCTCGCCTCCAAGGCCAGCGGCACCGACACCCCACCACCACCCAGGTGGCAACGCAGAGATGTAGAAGGCTCAGCAGGTCCTCCCAGCTAGGGCACCAACCGCCCTGTATCATCTACCACTTATGAAAGTACAAAATATTACTAAACATTTTACTATCCTGGGAGATGCCTGTGGCTCAAAGGGTTAGGGCGCTGGCCCCATATGCCAGAGGTGGTGAGTTCAAACCCAGCCCTGGCCAAAAACTGCAAAAAAAAAAAAAAAATTTACTATCCTATTTTCAAATACCACCAACCTCAGAAATTATTTATACTGAGATACAACAAATAGGTCCAATGTAACTAGCTACGATAGTAGCCACATATTAAGACGTGATTATTAAATATGAAATCTTTTCTGAAGAAGCAAAAACCTCAGCAGTTGCTTTATATATTACTATTTACCAAAAACACACAGATAGATGATTTATTTTTTTTTTTTGAGACACAGTCTTACTTTGTCACCCTGGGTAGAGTACTATGGTGTCATCATAGCTCACAGCAACCTTATCTCTTGGGCTCAGGTGATCTTTTTGTCTCAGCCTCCCAAGTAGCTGGGACTAGCAGGCACCCACCATGCACGGGAAGTTTTTCTGTTCTTAGTAAAGACGGGGTCTCACTCTTGCTCAGGCTGGTTTCAAACTCTTGAGGTCAGGCAATCCTCCTGCCTTGGCTCCCAGAGTGCTGGGATTACAAGTGTGAGCCACTGTGCCCAGCCTTGATAGGTGATTCTTGACAGAATAAAAAAAAAAAAATTATACAAATCGACACCACTTTGCCATTTAAAGGAAAACTAAGAAAATGCTGCTTCTTTGCATGAATGATAATCCAACAAACCAAACAAAAATCATTTTCATAGTAACAAAAATTACATTCCCTTTTAGGGCTAGAGTGAATATTCCCACCAATATCTCCAACTTCACATGCAAAAATAAATATTATAATTTAAGTTATAAGGGACCAATAAACGTTCCCCCAAAGGTACCATTTATTATACATAGTTATTGAAATTTATAATTTCTACATCAGTGAAGTTAGCAAAAATTCACAATTTTGATTAGTTTTGTAGGCATACTACTTAGATTTTACATTTCTTTTTCCTTCTAGGTATTAAAATTCTTTTCCTTGTAGGTATGATCACATGTTTAGTTACCTACCAACAAACTTTTAAGGACTGGACATCCGGAAACTCTTGATTCCACTTACTTTGACCCCGACTCCATGACTTTGAGCACATTATTTCTCCACTAAAGAAAGGAACACTGTTTCCCATCACCAAACTGCCTGGTCTATTAGAGCAGGCCGACCTTTGATTTTTCCATACTGTTAGGAGGAACCATGGCATGGGAAAAGCAGAACACTGGGTAACAAATTATTTTACGTCAGTCTTTGGCATACTTTATTTAACTTTTTGGCAACCTTCTCAGTTATTTTGACTAAGCTAGTGTCAAGAGGATCCATGAAAGCACACACTGGCTGACTGGCGGGGGAAGTTGACATGGGACCAAAAACTAATTAGAGCTTAGAAGGAGATAAATCAATATGAAAATGGTCAAGTCGTCTACTGTAAAATTAACAAGGAAATATCAAAGAGCTTTGTTCAGCTTAAAGGAAAACCAATAGAAACCACACAGGTTCTACAAACCAGGAATAAGTAACAGCCACAAGCCAGGTCACAATCACTGAGATTAAGGACAGTGTAACTGAGGAATTAAAGGAATGTACAGTATCACTTCATTTGGAACTTTAAAAAGAAGCGTCTGTCCTATGGAGCAGCTCAGAATTCACCTTGAAGTCTTCAAAATGACCATCTGTTTGTGGAGCTGTCTGCTACAGACCCCCAGCTCCCGCCTTCTACAAGACTGTGGTCTGAGCCTGACAATAGTGGAGCCACAGAAGCCCATTTATCACCTTCTCCACCCACAGACGTGGCTCAAGCACACAGTATTAGCAAATGTGACTGTGAAGGGGCAAGTATATTTTGGAGGATAGAGAAAGCCTTACAAGACTTGTTTTTAGAGAGAGTGGGAAATCACCACCCTGCTTTGACCAGACAGGCAGGGCTTTGTGTCGGAGGGTGGGGCTGTCAGAAACTGTCTAATGATGGAAGGCAGCAGCTCAGTGGGCTGGTGGGGAGAGCAGTTCCAACTGCAAAGCCCAGCTCAGGAGGCAGAAGTAAGGTGGGGAGTAATGATCTTTGCAGACCATCCGGGTGAGTGAGGTTACTCGGAGAAGCCCAGAGAACAGAGGTGGAGGCTCGGTATGCTGACCCTCACTGTTAGCCTTGGAGAAATCTAAGCTCACGGTCAGCTCAGCCCCACTCCACTGGGTACTGGCCCAGTGATCCAGTTACATGTTTGACCTATTTTTTTTTTTCTCATTTATAAGATACTCTTATCCTATCTGCCCTGTACATAAAGTTGTTTCATGATTTCAAAGGAGATTATGTAGATGAAAGGGCTTTGTACTCCCAGAGTGCTAGTATCAGATGCTCAGGGCTCCATCAGTTTAAGAATCACACAAACAAGAGGGTGGGTGGTCCCTTCTCAGCCCTTTACCCTTCCTGGTCCTTGTAACAGCCTGCTGGACTTTCAGTTTGAGGTTTAGGGACATGCCAGAGGCGTCCTGCTCTTTAAGTGGCCATTCACCAACTCTAGGAATGTGCTGGTGGTTTGCCTGGGTCTTGTCCAAATGCTACTCCGGCATCTCTGGATAAATACAGGATGGGTGGCAACTGTGGTGGATTACTACTCCACCCTACTTCAAGCCTTATTTTCCATCTCCTTGGCTCCCCAAGAGACTTCTCCCTTTTTCTTATCCTGTAAAGTTATTTTTAAATATTTACTCTGTCAATGAATTCTTACAGCCTTACCTTCATATATCACTTCTCACATATATAATTTAAATTTTGCGTTCATACAACAAGGGGTAGTGGAAGAGTATCGGAAAGGGTTGTGGATGTGGGCCTTCTGCTGGGCTCTAGGATACAAGACACAAGGTCCATGTCTCACTGATCGTTTCCCAGAAATCACAGGTACAATGTTTGTCCCCAAAGTTGTTGTTTGACTACTGAACAGCAGTGAATTGCAATCCTCATTCATGTTAAACACAGGCAATTAACACACATTCAAACATGATCTCAATTATCTATGTTTGAAAATATATCAGTTGTCATCCTCCGGAGTTAAATGAGCTCCTCCAAAGAAGGTGATACAATTTTCTCAGTTGCTGAAAGATCTTAACTTTTTGATAATCCTAGATAATTTTTTTTTAAAAAACAAGATTTTTTTTTAAAATGACACAGAATGGGAATGAATACATTAGATTGCATCATACACACAGTAAGGGTGAGTGCTGTTTCATGAAACTTCTGCACTCTCTCTGTGCATGTATATGTACACACACACAGGGGGATTCTGGGTTGCAATGTAAAGTGTATTTCTTATTTTGAGTCATGGCTTTAAAAGTTCATACATTGCTAGTAGGAATGCAAAATGATTTAGCTGCTATGGAAACAGATTTATGGTTCCTCAAAGAGTTAACATAAAATTGCCATATGATTCTGTAGTTCCGCCCTTAGATATAGACCCCAAAGAAATGAAAACAGGAGGGTGGCACCTGTGGCTCAAGGAGTAGGGCGCTGGTCCCATATGCTGGAGGTGGCGGGTTCAAACCCAGCCCCGGCCAAAAACCAAAAAAAAAAAAAGAAAGAAATGAAAACAGGAATTCAAACAAGTACATGTACAGGTGTGCGCACAGCATCGCTATTCACAGTAGCCGAAAGATGCAAACACCTCAATGTCCATCGCGGGATGAATGAACAAACAAAATGTGGTTGATAGGCAGGATACAATGTTGCTCAACTAAGAAACGGAATGAACTTTTGGTATATGCTGCAACACAGATGATCCTGAAAAACATCATGCTTTGTTAAAAAAAGTCAGACAGGAGGTGACGTATTTTAGCCTTCCATTTATAATAAATATCCAGAATCAGTGTGTCCATGTAGCCAGAACATGGGCTAGCTGTTGCCAGGGGCTGAAGGTAGGAGGAAATGAGGGGTATCTGAGCACCGATTAAGGCGTTAAGGGAAGACACAAAATATCCCTGAAGAGTCACTTTAAAATAGCTAATTTTATGTTGCTTCACCTTAATATATATATTGTAAGTTTGAACACCCTTGCTCCAGAAGGCTTATCACTAGAGCCCCTTCCCACTGGCGCTGACTCACTCTCGGCGCCGCTGCATCGCCACCTAGTGGTAGAGGTACCTTCCGTTTGGACTCCGTACTAAGACGTCAGGAGAGCCACTGTCACTATGCCACTGTCACATCCCAGTGACAGTGGTTAAGTCCATGCCTTAACTGGGATGTCTATTTCATGAGTGTCTAGATGGTGCACAGTGATAACCACCAGCCACCTTGAGCTTCAGGCAGGAAGGAAAAATGGTTTCCTGTCCCAGCCTTGAAATATTCCTCATAAGTCACTGAATCTTTCTGGGGTTGGTTTATCTGTCTATAAAATGGGAACAAAATTCCCTTTAGTTGGATCACTGTAAGGATTAAATAAGACAGCATAAGAAATGTACTGAACACAGGCAGATGCTCACACAGGGTGAATTCCCTTCTTATCCTTCTCCATGAGTCCTAAACAAGGTAACTCCTGCCTCCAAGAGGGCTCCCCCTTTTTCACACTGTTGTTGAGAGAAAGGAAAAGACTGTAGGAGTCTGCACAAAGCGGCAGGGATCTGGAGTAACTGTGCAAAGGAGGGGAGAGGGCACTGCAGAGAACATAGAGCAGAAACCCAGCACAATACAAAGTCAGGCGGCAAAGCAGCATCCAGGTCCCGGTGAGCGCCAGGTGTACAGCAGGGCTGGGAAGACAGGGCCAAAGAAAGGATCCAGCAGACAGTCTGTGATAGTTGTTGCCACAAATGCTGCCTGAAGGGGAGAGGCAGAAAGAGAGAGAGAGAGAGAGAGAAAGAAAGCCAAGAAGTACATAAAGCAAAATATCTGGATATTTTTGCAAGTGGTTTGTGTAAAGATTCCAACTTCCTAATGTGTTCTATACACATGGAATGGAAGGCTAACAGAATCATGAGATGTAGTTACAAACAACAACCAGGAAAGAGACACCAAAAACGAAATTGTGGGCTTTTCAAAGGACAAGGCCAAAGGGTATAAAGCAATTCAAAAAGCAAACATGAAATGAAAGAAGGTGCATGAAATTAATTTGAAATAAAATAGGGACTAAAATTATCGGAGCAAAAAGCACTTGCTCCCATGTCAAAATATTCAGGAGCTGTAGAAAATTCTATAAAGCGGTACCGTTTGGCATTGGAAAAACAGCAAGAGCAAATTCAAAATACCATTCTTCTGTCCTTCTAAGAACACTGAGGGGGTTAGTGGAGCAGGTGGTTAAGTAGGGAAGCTAGCTGCCCCAGAGGCCTTCCTTCCGATTCTGCCCCGCATTTCTGCCCTGGTCTACTCCTCAGCCTTCCCACTTACCTCCATCCGTCCTCAGGGAGGACCCTGCCTCCCACATGGCACTGGATAGAAGTGCCCCCACCTTTCTGCCACCAAAAGCACAAAGCCCCCTTTGCCCTTTTCTCCTGGCCCCATTTCACCTCCTTCTCAGGCACCTCACTCCATAGTTCTCTCCTGCTTCTTTAAAAAATTTTTCTTTTAACTCTATAATTTTGCGACAGATTACTCCCTTGCACCTTATTTTTTCTCTTTTGATGAGCTCTTTCCTGCCTTTATAGAAACACATCCAATACCTCTTTTCTTAAAAGCAAACAGTAAATGAAACAAAAACCTTCTTATCCTGCATCTTCTTCCAATTTCTACTGTATCTTCCTGAGTTCTCAATTATTGCTTAGTGTGTCAACACAGCTGCCTTTACACGCCGGCTTCAGTTCCTCTCCTGCACCCTGTCTCCCTTCAGCTCACGGAGGCTGACATCTAGGCTTCCATCCTGCTAAGGTGGCCAACAGCCTCCACCGAGCCAGCGGGCCCTCCTCAGTCCCTAACCTAAACGGCATCTCAACTGACCTGCTGGTCCACACCCTTCTTTTTGAAACTCTCTTTTCTTTGCTTCCATGACCTCATGCTTTCCTGGTGTTCCAGGTGGGGCACAGCTGGCCCCTGCCTCCCTCCACAGTCTCATCTTGTACTTTCTTTCCCTGCCATCTGGATCTCCACCTCCAGGCTGAACAGTGCTGTTCCACCAGCCTGGGGAACTTTCTCCCTTCTCCTCCCTTGGCCGAATCCTGTTTGTCTTTCCATCAGTCTAAGTATTAATTACTTCCTCAGAGAAGCCTTCCCTTGATCCCCTTATCTAAATCCAGAGCCACTACTAAAACGTTTATTGCCACAAATACTTTAACAGCACTTACCACAATTTGAAGTTTTGCATTTATTGTGTAGTTTCTAAAATGCTTTCTCCATGTTTGGACTGTCAACTTCACTAGGCAGATTTCATGGGTATTTTGGTCTCCATTTTACTCCTGTGCCCTGGGACACTGGGTGCATACAATAAACACTAGCACATGGTAGGGACTCTGTTCACATAAATACTGAATGGGCAGCTACGCAGGTCAAGGTACAATGAGCAAATCTCCCACCTAGTGGTGAGGAGTTCCTGGCTTTGCCCTGGCTGCTTCAGGCCGTTAGTGTTCTCCATGGAAAAGCTGTTAAATTTTTTTTCAGGCTCTCAGATATCTGTTTATTCTTTTTGGACTAAGGGAAGCATGATGAAGGGTAAGCTGGCAGCAGGGACCAGCAAAAGCCAAAGAAAGCAAACTGGAGAAAAACAGCCCAGATTTTCTCTGTGTTTGATTTCTCATTCCCTGACACACTCTCTAACTGTGTCGATTTGGATGGAGCTCTTTCCCTAGCAATGTGTTACACACCTGGAGACCACAGAAGCTCTACGTGTGGCAGGAGAGGCAATGCATGGGAGGTCCTTCGAAAGGGAAAGCAATCAGTAACTCTGAAGACAGAACCAAAATCTAGTGGGTCTGGGAGGGATGGATCTTAGAAGTCGCTGAGTCACATCTACCCACGATACAGATGACAACCTCTAGCCTAAGCTATAAATAAGATCTAAGGTCCTCATTGGTGGGAGAACTGGATGGACTGAAATCCAGTGCCTTTTGCATGCCCCCAAATGCCTGTTGGAGTAAAGAGCTGAGACATCAATCCCATGACTCTTGCATGTTAAAGAAGAGATTTCTCACTGGACCTATTTGACATGCTATTCAAAGCCATGTCTTCTGTCTGCTAGTGACTGCTTGCCTCAAAACCATGACATCTCTAATGAGATTCTGAAACTCTTTTTACTTGGGATAACTGGAGGTATTAAAAAGCCCCAGGACAGGGCGGCGTCTGTGGCTCAGTGGGTAAGGCGCCGGCCCCATATACCGAGGGTGGTGGGTTCAAACCCAGCCCTGGCTGAACTGCAACCAAAAAATAGCTGGGCGTTGTGGCGGGCGCTTGTAGTCCCAGCTACTTGGGAGGCTGAGGCAAGAGAATTGCTTAAGCCCAGGAGTTGGAGGTTGCTGTGAGCTGTGATGCCACAGCACTCTACAGAGGGCCATAAAGTGAGACTCTGTCTCTACAAAAAAAAAAAAAAAAAAAAAAAGCCCCAGGACAGCTGTCTAACTAGAACTGACTTACAATGTAAAAAATTTTGACCCTTATCCTTTACAACATTAAGAGCCCACTGAGTCGATGTTAATGAAGCTCGACAAATTCAGTGACATGCTGAGTTGTCTCAGCCTGACAACCCTCCCTCTTTATGGTTAGTTACTTAACTTTTTCTCCTCCTCACAGCTAACTTTTTAAAAAACTACCCACACATTTTCTAATTTACTGCCACTCTAGCTTGTTGGACACCGCCAATGTCCAAACCTCATGGAACCTTCTGGTCCTTACCTAGTTAGCTTCCTTATAGCATTTGGCATTATTAGTCACATAGTTTTGATACTTTCACTTTACTCGGGACCTGTGACATTAGTCTGCTCCGTTCTCTTCCCACCTCTGTAACTGGTGGGTCTCATGGCCTGAGGGGCTGCTTCTCTGCCCTTCTGTGCAATGCAAGAGTCCCTCAGATCCCCACATTCAGCTCCACTCCTTCTCATATGTAAATCTTGCCTGGGATGTTTCATCTAAACCTCTTATCTTCAGCCATTGCCTGACGTTTCCCAAATGACTTTTTCACTTCAGACCTCTCCGTGGAGGCCCACGCCCACATGTTGCCCCTTACTGTCCCTCTCTCTCCAGATCCTCCGCCGGTGCCTAAATGTGAGATCGCTGCTTTCCTTCTCCAGATCCTACCTTCTTCATTGCCTGAACGACACCACAACTTCCTAAGTCACTCAAGTGAGGAATCCATGAATCTCCTGCTCTCTCAAACTCTGTTGAGTCTGTGTCTTAAATGTTTCCTGCAACTCGTCTCATCTCCATTTCCACCATCATTGTCTTAATTAAAACACTTGCCATTTTTCATCTGGCTCAGTGGAATAGGCTTCTTATTGGTCTCTCAGCCCTCCATACTGCTGCCAGACGGTTCAGTCATTCTCTATTCAAGATAGAGCCCACCCTTTGGTTGCTGTCGTACAAGATCCCTTCACACTTCTCTAGCCTCATGTGAGCCTAAGCTTTAGCTCCTGGGAACTGTCTGCACGTCCCCCAAAGTCAGGCTTTCACCAACTCTTATGCCCTTCACTGTACATGCTGCTTTTGCTGCTTTTTCTTTTTTCTTAATTCTAGTTCTTACCCTCACCCGTGCTTCTGTGAAGTTCTGAATGACCCTCCCAGGCAAAGTGCAATGCTTTTCCTGTCCAGCACCATGGTGGCTTGCACCTGTAATCCTTGCACTCTGGGAAGCCGAGGTGGGTGGACCACCTGAGCTCAGGAGTTCAAGACCAGCCTGAGCAAAAGCAAGACTCAGTCTCTAAAACTAGCTGGGTGTTGTGGCAGGTGCCTGTAGTCCCAGCTACTCGGGAGCTGAGGCAAGAGAACCACTTGAACCCAAGAGTGTGAGGTTGCTGTGAGCTATGATGCCACAGCACTCTACTGGGATAGACAAAGTGAGACTCTGTTTCAAAATATTAAAAAAAGAAAAAAGTGCTCTTCCTCTGGGCTCCAGTAGCACTTGCATTTTTAGTTTACTTGTTTGCCTCCCCACTAAACTGTCAGCTCCTTGATGGCAGTGGAATTCCATGACCCTCATTTCTGAATTACTAGACCTATCATAGTGCCCGGCATGTAATAAACTCTGAAACATGCTGAATGCCAGCATGAGGTTTACTTCTGTGGGTATGATAGCACCCCTTTCAATACCTTCTGCTGTGCAGCTGCCAGGTGATTTTCTGTAGAAATCTACAGAAACGATAAAAATGAATAATCAGTTGTTTCATACAAACCAAAGGCTAAAAATCACGTGACAGTATGGAATACCTTGTTTTTATTAAAACATCCAATTCGAGAGATATAAATTCTAGAGATTAATTTCGAAATCCATTAATCACAAAATGTCCTTAAATGCCTTATGTTCAACCAGTAGAAAACAACCAGGCAGATGCAGGATATGACCCATGAAATCTTACACTCTCCAAACACGTGTCAGTAGCAAGGCTTCATGTCACTGGAACACGCTTACTTAGCTGATTGTCCACAACGGAGCAGCTCTAACCAAGAAAGACTCTGAGGCTTTCTTTAACAAAAAGGAGCTAATTAATCAATCCCCTTTCACATCTTGTGAAGGCCCACTATGTCTTTGAATTTCCCAGATGTAGAAAGTAAGGCATTCAAATAAAGATGGTTATGGTCAAACGATGCAATCAGACATCGTTCTTGCTTTTGCAAACTTTCCTCTAAGGACCCCCTGAGGTTGTGCAGGTGGCATTTCTGAGTGCCTAATCATCATGAGGCAGGTATGGTTTTATTCCTTTGCTCTGGGCGGCTGCTTTTCTAGAGCTCTGAGTCTGTGGCATCCTCCATGGTAACCGGCAGATCGGTGGACAGCTATGGCCCTGCTGGGATGCTGGACACTCGGGCTGCACACACAGGCCACGCTTGCCCTGCACAGTCACCTGCGCACACTGCAGCTGGCACAGGCTGCCTTCCGGGGCCTGACACACATAAATACTTGGAAGCATGAGAAGTGTTAGCTTTGTAACTGAAAAATTCTCAGATATAAGGTAAGGGTTTCTTCTCCTGTCACTGTAACCTCCTTACCTTGCTTTATTCTATTCAAAACATGTTTCACTCTCTGAATAACACATATTTACAATAGCCATAGTCTGTCTCCCACCCCCTCTAGGATATAAGATCTGCAAAGCAGGGGCTAAGACTGTTTTAGCCACTGCTGTAATTCTAATACCCAGAACAATGCTGGGCATGTCATAGGTGCTCAAGGATCATGCAACGAATAAATCTTGTTGCAATTTAACTTACTTTATCTCTATATATAATATAATGTGCCAAACTGGCATGTAAAATTGCAAACTAATGTCAGATAATATCTACATTAACTAGCGCTTATAACAGTACTTCTCTGCTCATGAACCTGGAGAAGGGATGGTCCATGCTAAATTAAAGGTCAGGTTTGACTGTCCCTGAAAACATTTCACTTTCTCTTCTGTTCTGCCAACATGGCCTCAGGGTGGGCAACCCTACCATGGGATGGCCAGGACTACTGTTTCTGTTAGATGATTGGTTCAATCCCCGTCCTCAGAATTTGATTAAACTCTCCTCACCCCAGCTAGGAAGAGAGTCAGTTCTGTGGACTGGCAGTTAAGAGATCTGGAGTACCTGTTACCCAAACAGTGGGTGCAAGGGCTGAGAACAAACATGGGAACTATCTGTCTGTGGGACGCCAGGCTGGAGCAGGGTGGCACGTGCCGAACTGGCCATTAAAGCCAAGGAAGCCCAAGGTAAGGAGCGAGAGAGGACACCCTAGGGCTGGTCTAGGGGACTGCTGGCCTTGCCTTTCACTGCCTCGGGTTTCTGCAGTGGGCCAGTGGAGGCAGGCCAGGTCCATTTAAGAGGAAAGGATGAACATTGCTTTTGAGCCTTGGCCCTGTAAAAAAGTGGGCTTTTTGTTTTGCAAATGGTCTTCTTGCCCATTAGGTTGAAAACAACTTCCATTTTCCCACATCACCAGTGAAACACTTTAAATGAATTTGACCTTTCAAGAATCATCAGGCAGACAACTTGAAAGTCCTTTTGTGATAAATGTGACAACAGCCAGAGGCCATTTAAGACTCAGGCTAGTGATATAGAAAAGATAGCAGTGAACAGCTTTAATCTTGTTAATATTTCTAATTAGAGTGCACTTTATATATGTTGGCTAGACCTTTAGCTATGTGTAGCTAATGGGTATTATTGCTAGTTCTATGTTCCGACCTATTAAATATTTTAATTAATGATTTGGAAGAAGCCAGAGGTGTCATACCTATCAGATTTGGGAATGAAGTGGGAGGGCTGTAACTATAACAAATGAAAGCCAGGATCTCTACTAAAAATGTTTGGGGTAGGGTAGAATAATTGGCCAGATATATTAAAAATAATATTTTCTTTCAGGATAAATGTCAAACTCTATTTTGGCCATTTTCCCTCCCCGACAAACTATCAAAATTAGGGTGCCTCTTTTATTACTTATGTGTCCATTCATTTCACAGCACATCTCACAATTTATAATTTTGTATTTTTTTTGTTTACTGGCTTATTGATGCCTTTGCTGGTTGATTTTAAACAATAAATAAGGCCGGGGCAAGTTCTACTTGGTTCCTTCTTGTATTTTCAGTGTCTGTGCCTCCACATGGCAGGTGCTCAGAACACATTTATTAAATGAATAACTGAACCAATGAATAAACTATGCAAAGGATGGAGGAAGACATGACTGAAAAAGAAGTCCTTTAAAGACTTGAGATTTCTCAGAGACTGCAAGCTCAGTGTTGGTCAACAATGCAGGGGCTATCAAAGGTAATCTAGATGTGGAGAACACAGGACAGGACCATCCTGTCTGATGCTTCCATGAAGTTGTCCTCCCACTTGCCTGGGTTCCAACTAAAGAGAGATGTGTGTTAGGGGCTGATTCCTGCCTGTATGTTGAAGCCTTAACTCTCAGTACTCAGAATGTAGTGCCATGGCATCACACAGCTCACAGCAGCCTCCAACTCTTGGGCTTAGGCGATTCCCTTGCCTCAGCCTCCCAAGTAGCTGGGACTACAGGCACCTGCCACAACATCCAGCTATTTTTTTGTTGTTGCAGTTTGGCCAGGGTCGGGTTTGAACCAGCCACCCTCAGTATATGGGGCCGGCGCCTTACACACTGAGCCACAGGTGCCGCCCTTAAATGAAATCTTTAGGGCAGACCCCTAATCCAATATTCCTGGTGTCTTCAGTAGATAAGGAGATTGGGATGGACACATACAGAGAAAAGACCACGTGAGGACCCAGGGATATAACAGCTGCCAAGGAGTGAGGTCTCAGAAGCAGCCAACCTTAGCAATATCCTGATCCTGGACTTCTAGTCTCCAGAATTGTGAACAAATAAATATCTATTGCTTAAGGGACCCGGTCTGTGGGATTAACTGATTAACCAACTAGGAGAGTTCAGTTTGAAAATGTGGTGATTTGAATGGGTGACAAAGACTTTCTTCAATCACCTAAATAATCATTATATGGAAGAAAATGTAAAGAAAAACTGTGCGACAAAAAGAGACGTCCGAAAATGGATCGAGCTCTAATTTACTTATTTACTGGAATTCATTGTTTACTGTGTGACTCCTCTGGCTGGATGTGTAAGCGCCGCATGCTCAGGCACACATTAGGTGTTCAGTAATTATGTTGAGTGGATTAATTTCCTCTGGAGATAATGAGTTTTCTGTCATGGGAGGTATTTAAGCAGAACGCTTCTGCTATGAGGAAGTTATTAAAAAGTCTCTTGCAGAGGGCACATGGTTAGACTACTTCTAGATTCTTTTTCAATGTTGAAATGTTCTTAACATTTTACTAGATTTTATTTCTACTAATGAACGATACATAGGTATTCCTCATAGATTTTAAACATTCGTTCTCAGCGAAGGATTGTAGTCAAAGTATCAGGGCCATACACTTACACTTTGCATTTCCTTAACCTGAACATATCATTCACCAATTGTACCTCCTAATACCTGATAAAAAATAACTTTTTAGTAATATTTACTATCCATTGTTTTCTGAAAGATAGCTCTAGCTCTTTTCAGGGTTTTCTTTTTTTACAGGAGATTTCTCCTCGTTCCATTTCTGTTTCTTATGTCTGTTTAATTTGGAGCATGAGCTCCAAGAGCACAAGACTGTGGAGTCTTAATAAATGTCTAATGATGAATAATTAATAATGTTAAAAATTATCATCACCTCCTCGTACTCCCAGGAGTAGTGGCAGATGGTGAATTCTGGCAGTGCCTAATTCTAGCTGTGCCTGTGGCTGCCCATAGATCTTTCAGGAAGCCAGCATTCAAAGAACAGAGTGAAACTCACAGGAATCTCATGAATTTTGCTGTTGTTTTTTCAAAGGTTCTTTTGGCACAGACTGTGGGCCAGCAGATGAGCCTGTATACTTTGTCACAGCAAGTTTAAAAAAAAAAAAAAAAAATCACCCCATGACCTTATAGTGATTTAAAAAGATAGGCCTGTCCTTGAATGCAAAAGAGTAAGGGGGACAGGGCACTCTCAGCTTCCACTCCCCTGAAGGTGAGTTCCCATTTCAAGGTCAAGATTTTAGGTTTTTCCCAAAGCTCAGAAATACTAAGTGTTACAATGTTCAGGTAATTGAAAAGCACAAACATTTTCGGTAAATACAGTTTCTGTTTCATAGTTCACTTGGGCAGATGTTTACCATTTGCCTGCTCCCACGAACTTTATTTCCAACTTGCTAGCAGGCTGCCACGTGCCAAGAGCAATACTACACCCGAGTCTACGATGGCTGTGTCTGCAACCCAGCACATGTCTAGGCTTGCAGTGCCTTTGTTGATATTCTAGCAGTGCCTCAAAATTATTTATTTTCCTGGGGAATATTGTCATGCCGAATGGAACCAAAGTCTATTAACCTTGGTCAGCAATCAGATGAAGAAACTTGGCTATGAAATAGCGATAAAAGTGAACATGTTTATCATCCCAGGAAGTACTCATCAATACTGTACTGGATAAATCCTAACCGTCAAGTTTCCCACCCAACTCCCACAGACCTGAATGTGAGCATGAAGGTTTGGGGGGAAACACATTGAAAACAAAGAGGCATTGCTATGAACAGAGTTAACCGTTTCATCTTTATCTTCTTCACTGAGCAGACACCTCTAGGTAGAGGCACTATGATACAAATGTTACTTAAGGGTCTGGGTTCTGAGCAATGTTCATTATTCTCAGTAGAATCCCAACTGTTGTATAAATCATTTTTAAAGGGGGACGTTAAAAAAAGCATTATGCTGGCACATTGTAAAGGATTGAGACAGCATTGGCATGGTAGAAACCTTACTACCTGGTCTGGATTCAGAGTATCTGTGTTCAAATCTAACCTCACCAATGAACCAAGTTGACGCCCTGAGCAAGTTCCTTAACTTCCCTGTACGTCAGCTCCTGCTCATATTGTAATAATATATATCACTTAGGACCGTAGTGAAGATGGAAAGAGATAGCACATGTGCCTAGCGTGTAATAGGCGTAATTATAATAATAGCACAATTATACTAATGATAGTGATTATTGCATGATTGCTATGTTCCAGCCACTACACTAAGCACTTTTCATGCATCATCTCACTTAATCCTCATAATAACTCTATGAACTTGGTATACTATCCCAATTTTATAGATAAAGAAACTGAAGTTTAGTGAAGCCAAGGTCATTCATAGCCAATATTTGCTTGCCTGATAAGATGTAGTTTTTATAAGCTTTAGCAGGTCCATGACTGAACCCAAACTGTACCTAACCTTAAAGGGTTGAATACCTTATTTTAATCCAATAAGAGACCTAACATCCATTAACTGCTTTCTATATGCCACACGATGGGCTATTTTACGGCTGTTATAACAATCCACAAGCCCATATTATTATGTGTGTTTATGGATGTGGTATTACCCCCATTTTAAAAAATTTTAGATTAGTATGAGGGTACAGATGATTGGATTACACGGTTTGCATCTGTAAGGTAGTCTAAGTTGTAGTTGTGTCCCTGACCCAGGAGGTGTGCCATGTACCCTCACAGGTGTACATGTGTTAGGTGAGGAACACCAACCCTTCCCTCTTTCCCTCTCCCCCCCCATTACTCCCATTGTAAAGAAGTTCATCAGACTTAAGTTATCGCGCAAGGTAGCATAGATGTAAGTGATTCGTGATTCCAACTCCAGCTTAGGTCAGCACATAGCCTTCCTTGAACTTTATGTCCTTATCTTTAGTAACATTAGTTAACTGATGATGACAATAAAGAATGATATAAAATTGATATTAATATAGATATAATAAATTATAAAATAACAAAAGATAACATTTTCTATGATCTAATGCTTGCTTAACGTGACTATTAAGCAACTAATTCAAAATCTAACCATGAACATTTCATTTTTACTGACGCAAATAAGTAAAATAAAAACAAAACCAAGCAACATCTGGAAAGAATATTAAAACACACACACACACACACACACACACACACACAAAACTAACAACAGGTCTTTCAAAGTAATTCTGGCCCAAAAAGAAATAAATCTTTCAGTGCCTTCGCTCTGTCAGCCAGCTTACCTTACTTTTTTCCTGGACAGGCAAACTCTTCCTCCTCCTTCTACGCCCATCACCCCTGGCCGCTTACCTGATGCCTGCCTTCCCCACCTAGCAGAGGTGTTAACTGCAAGCTCTAAACCTTCCTTAAGTTCTCTCTCGACCTACAATGTGGTCCACTTCACTGGTTCAAATTCTATCCTTCACTTCAGAGGGTGCCAAGTCCTACCATTCCGAAGCCTCTTGACTGTCTTGATTTCTCATCATAATCTCTTCCCAAACCCTCACTGTATTTATGGACGTGACTATACCACATGGCCCTTGGTTCTAGCTTCACTGGTTCCAGGTGGCCATCACTCCCACTAGATGACGCTGCCCTTAGGGATGGAGACTCTTCATTGATTTTCTGCATCCTGTTGTACCAAGAAGCTCTCAACAGTTTGACAGCAATGGAAGAGAATATTATTTTAAAGAAAAAAACAAAACAAAACAGAGTCTGCAATTGTGGCTAGCCATCTTTTTCCTACACATTATATTTAAGTGATATTAATAAAAAATTTATAAACAAAAATCAGCTGATCTAACTGTGCCCAGATCATTGGCTGTTTTCTAGGTTTGTGCAATCCAGTATCTAATAGCTTGATAATAATACCTTAACAATGAAGTTTGATAAAAGTGGTCTATGTTACTAATGAAAATAATATCTGTTCCTCTGAAAATAGAGCAGATGTTCATGAGTCTTTATCCCTTCAACTAATTTGTGCTTCCACCAAGCACAAATTAATTGCCTGATACTGTGTTGGACCCGCTGGATACAGTAAGATCTGGACTTGACCTTTAACAGGCTTACAATCTAGTAGCAAGTCAAATGGAGATTATTCAGTATGATGGCAGTTATAAACTAGGTTCGTATACTAATGACACTTTTGATAAAATAGAACCAGATCTTTACCAGGCATCCTCCAGTGTTCTACTATAACAGTGCTTTGAAATTTTGGAGGGGGCTTCCCTCATCCTTGCAATGAGAGAGGTGCTGCTGACATTCTGCCAGTGAGAAGCAGACCTGCTCAAAGCCCTGGAAGCAAGGAGCCCGCCTGCATAAGGAAAAACTGTCCCACAGCCCACTTGACTTTCAGAGGCTCCCTCTGACTTCCTTGTGGATGAAAAACTTGTTTATAATGATCTGCATCTGAAATCTGTTTTATATATAAAGAATATTTTCCCCCATTTAACATCTTTTAAATTGTCAAGGAATGCAATTAGTATGTAAGTTGAGGGAAAACTGCCCTGGGTTATGTTTGGAGGTTTAACAATTGATCATCCATTTGGGCTATTTTTGCCTAGCCCACACCCGCATCAGTCTGCCTGGGGCCAAGGGGCGGGGTGGGAGGCTGTGTAAGCACAGCATTTCTGTGAGGGTGCACATCCTACTTCTTCTGTGTGTCTCTCAGGTAATGGTGCTGGAGTCTGATACACAAAATTTATTTTATTTATTTATTTTTATTTTTTTGAGACAGAGTCTCGCTATGTTATCCTTGGTAGAATGCCGTGGCGTCACAGCTCACAGCAACCTCAAACTCTCGGGCTTAAGTGATTCTCTTGCCTCAGCCTCCCACGTTGCTGGGGCTACAGGTGCCCGCCACAACACCCAGGTAATTTTTTTGCTGCATTTGTCATTGTTGTTTAGCAGGCCTGGGCCGGGTTCGAACCCGGTGTATGTGGCCAGCGCCATAACCACTGAGCTATCGAAGCCAAGCCTGATGTATAAAATTTAAAGCAGTTTATCATAAATCGCTGTCCATACTTTTTTCTTTTTTCTTTTATTCTTCAGACAGGGATTTAAATATAGATTGTTTTTTATACACACACACACACATATATATGTGAGTTATACTATATTTGAATTGCACTTCAGGATAGTGAATGAGATATGATAAGATGTTATAAAAGGGGTAATTGTGTGTAATAGGTTGAACATCTTTATCTTTACTTCTAGGTTCTACAAAAAAACAAATACAAAGACAAAATACCTGAAGAAGTTATTATAGTCAAAAGAGGAGTCAGGGGCCAGGCGCAGTGGCTCACGCCTGTAATCCCAGCATTTGGGAGGACGAGGTGGGTGGATTGCCTGAGCTCACAGGTTGAAGACAAGCCTGAGCAAGAGCAAGACCCCATCTCTAAAAATAGGCAGGTACTGTGGCGGGCGCCTGGAGTCCCAGCTACTCGAGAGGCTGAGGCAAGAGGATCACTTAAGCCCAAGAGTTTGAGGTTGCTGTGAGCTATGACGTCACGTGAGCTATGACGTCACAGCACCCTCCCCAGGGTGACCAAGTGAAACTCTGTATCAAAAAAAAAGGAGTCAAGGAGGAAGAAGATAAAGTAATTTATACTAATAATACATACTTAGTGAACAACAGGAACCTGAAGAGGTGTAAAATATACTTTCCCTTCAAGACTTCTCAACATAATTGAATGTGCAAATACTATAATAGTTTCTGGGAAACTAGGAGAACCTCGACACTAAATCAACGGAACTTGGTAGAGAAGGTATACATGTTCCATCTGTCTCCCACAGGCACACCTGCTGATGGGCCACCGGGAAGATAGCTCATCTAGAGATGCAGTGCAGGCCGCAGCAAGGGGACATAGGTAGTACAAGGCAGTGACATTTAAGGGACTGATTCACGGAGAGGTGAAGAAAATAAGGGAACATCTGAAATGATTCATTTTACATCAATATCAAAATTAAAATCTTATATGTATATATACTCAGTAATAACTATAATATAGATTCATTTGGGGGCAGTTCTGCAGTCCTCTTTTCTAAGTCGTTTTACAATGAGTCTAAACAATTTGAAAGAGGAACTTTATATTTTATAAAAAGGATCTGCATGTTGGTAATTTCGAGGTACCTGATCTTAGACTTTATGATTAATATATAGGGAAATTTAAGCAGGAATTTGTTTCACAATGCAATTCACATAATTTTAATAAGGCTAAATAAGAACACACTGTCTAGGCTATAAAATCTGACAAATTAATAATGTGGACAAAATTACAGCTCAAATAGTTATTTTATTGGGAAGGAAAGGAAAATGCTGACCCATAAAAATGGTTCTTTGATGTGTCACCAGCTACAAAACTATTTTGTACACAAATTTAATCTTATTTTTGAAGTAGAGGATGTCTCTTTTTTGAATTACTAATAAAATTTGGATTTCTTCCTTAGAAAAGAAAAAAGAGAAAAAAGGGATTTGATTGAGTTTTATAAAGGTGATCTATGCCAGTTGGTTGCCACTTTTTATCTTTTTACTGCACAGATTTGTGCTGCTTCTAAGATCAAGAGCATCCTGGCCTGATGTCCACCTCTGAAGTGACACTTGCTGCTGCCTGTTTCCTCCAGAGGTCCCTCGACAAGTTTGATCTATGCAGCTAGGCCACTCTGGTCCTGGACCTTCCTTAACACTCGTGGACTTTCAGGGGACAAGATTTGATTTACTGTGTTCTCAAAGTGCTCTTGTAACTCAACTATGTAACCCACATTCTTGAATATTCTGGGAAGAAAAAAACAGCCTATAAGAGAGAGCTTTTATCATGCACAAATAAGGTAACTATTGAGGCCAGGAAGCATATTTTTCCCTGGCCTCTGCTCTTTAAAGAATTTATTCTACATGATCAAGAATTTATCTCAAAATCCTCCCATATACTAGGCTAAATAAAGATATCAGCAAAGACCTGGGACTAAAGATTCTCAATTAAAGGCTACCTTAGAGCCCAGCAAGATATATCATTGTTTTCAATGATATCCTCCCCCTTCCTCCACAGGAAACACAAAACTCAGAAAATATGTCAGGAAGCAAGATATTTTTAAGCTAGATATTTTTAAAAGAATCCCAAAGTAATTCTTTATCAGAATATAACATGGCAGTTTCAAGGAAAAATAGAATTTAGACCTCATCTATTTGTTAAAGCTGATTTATAAGCCATAACTACACTAACAGTCACATCTGGTATGAGATAATGTATTACAGTTTAATGAGCACATGGCTACACATTCTCTTGTTCAGATTCATAATATCCCTTAGGAGTTTTAAGTTGGGGAAAAATTAGACCTATTCTACTGAGTCAGGAAACTGAGGCATTGGATAATCAGTTCTGCCTTTGAAATAGTAGTAGAAAGAAAACACAGAAGTGAAAAGTCCATCTCACACAAATGAAGAGCCTCTCAGGCCCCTGGCCTGTGACATGTTCCCAGACGATGTCATAGGGACTTGGCGGTATAAGCACAGGGGAATGCACTCTTCCTGGAAAGCCCCAGAGTACCGGGGCTGGAGCTGTGGCCCAGCTGGGAGTCCCTTGTATGTTTCATCCTCGCCGTGTGACTGGGAAGGCCACCAGACCCAGCTTTCTGTAAAGTGCGGTACTCATCGAGACAGACAGCATCTATCTCAAAGGGTCATTGTGATTATAGGGTTACTGTGATTATAAAATAAACAAGTTAACAACGCCAGGGATCATTATTATTTCTTTGCAAGCACTGGAAAGCTCTCTCATCACCCAATGTATTTCTAATATGAAAACCTACTCGGGCCTATCATGGCTGAGCAGAAACAAGGCTCTCTGGGAAAAGAGTCTGATTATAAATTGGGTTAAAAAGGGATAGGTAGGGCGGTGCCTGTAGCTCAACAGAGTAGGCAGTGGCCCCATATGCTGGAGGTGGTGGGTTCAAACCCAGCCCCGGCCAAAAACTGCAAAAAAAAAAAAAGGGATAGCTATATGCAGAAATGATGGTGTATCACACAATGTTCCGGACATAGGCTGAGACTCACTGGCAAAGAGAAAGAGGTATTTGCCCAAAGAACACGTCACCACCACAGAGCAAGTTCCCGGATCCTACCCCCCTTGGATTTTTGAGGCATGCCTGCAAGTGACACTTTCTCACCCTTGATAAATTTTGATTCAGTCGCTGCATTAGCTGCTTGGGGAGACTTAAAACAAACCAACAAAAATTTGTTTTCCTATTATTTCCCCATATTCCAAAGCCCTTTTTTTTTTTTTTTTGTAGAGACAGAGTCTCACTCTATCACCCTTGGTAGAGTGCTGTTGTGTCACAGCTCACAGCAACCTCCAACTCCTGGACTTAGGCGATTCTCTTGCCTCAGCCTCCAAGTAGCTGGGACTACAGGTGCCCACGACAAGGCCTGGCTTTTTGTTGCAGTTTGGCCGGGGCCGGGTTCAAACCTGCCACCCTCGGTATATGGAGCTGGCGCCCTACCCACTGAGCCACAGGCGCCACCCCCAAAGCCCATTTTGGAGACAGCCATAAAAGATTGCAAACCTCAGCCTCTGGGATCAAGTCTTGAGATCAACTTTCTCATAAACCACAGTAATGACAAAAAACGTCACTTCATGTATAATTTACCTTGTACATTTTCCTGTAAATGCTAAAATATTGAAATATCCCACATAACATTAAGTTGTTGAAGCGTCAGTGATTTCTGGTCAGAGATTATGTGAATAAATAAAATCAACTTAGAAACTTGTGAAGTCTGTGTTTTCCATAGCACTGTGGGTTGTAAAGCTCTATGCAGTCACCAGTAAAGAATTTAGGTAATTAGGGTCTACAGCAGTGGTTCTCAACCTTCTAATGCTGAGGCCCTTTAATACAGTCCCTGTGGGTCATGACCCACAGGTTGAGAACCTCTGGTCTAGAGCTAAAAAGGCAGGTATGACCTGCATTCCCTCATGTAGGAGCTCACTGTATCACCACAGATCAAAAGGACACTTTCTAAGTCTGCATCCTACGTCTTGCAGGAGGAAGCTCTCTCTGGTAAGGGTTGTCTTTTATATTCTATCAGCACCAGCAGTAGAACTGGGCTCAAACCTGCAGGGTCCGGCCCCCTCCTGCCAGGTCCCTGACTGCTCGTGTGTTCGGCTGGGTGAGCAGCAACACTGACATTGATATAGGCCTCACAGAATTCCACTGCTGCCCCTTGGATCCTCAAAGTGGTTGTGACGTCAATGTCAGCATTTTAGGTTTTGCTTCGGCTCATACCATCCACCCCTGTCTTGAGGGTGCCAAACTGCACTGCTGAGGATGGCAGCGCACTAAAGCACTTCACTTTCCTGCCTCGCTAAAACAGTAACCCAGGCCACAGGGTTTGGGGAAGGAAGTACGAAACGTGACAAAGGCCTCTCAGGCCCTTGTCCTCCCACCCCCACTGCCTGCCTGAGCTGATGATAAAGCCTCTCCCAAAGCAAATGTGTGGCTCACACCTTTGGGACAGTCATATTCCTCGAGTTCGCTCCAGGCTTCTGACTCCCCCACGGAGAAGCAGCTGTGCATTCTGGAAACCACCACTCAGGGGAGTTGCACAGGTCTCCTAAAGAGCCAGCAGCAACAGAGGGAACAGCTCCAGCCAGGGAGCTTAACTTCTTTCAAGCTGTGTAAGTGACACCTAGTGGTGGCAATTAATAAAGCCCCCCCAAAGGAGAGGAAGGTTTGAAGTCATTGACCAGTGGTGGAGGTGAATTTCAAACTTCAGATCTGTCAGTCTGCTCTCATTCCACCTCTGTAAGACGTATCACTCTTTTTTTTTTCCCCCCTGAGACAGAGCCTCAAGTTGTTGCGCTGGGTAGAGTGCTGTGGCATCACAGCTCACAGCAACCTCCAACTCCTGGGCCCAAGCAATTCTCCTGCCTCCACCTCCCAAGTAGCTGGGACTACAGGTGCCTGCCACAATGCCAGTCTATTTTTCGGTTGCAGCCGTCATCATTGTTTCGAACCCGCCAGCTCAAGCATATGTGGCTGGCACCTTAGCCGCTTGAGCCACAGGTGCCGAGCCAAGAGATATCATTCCTAAAGGGCTTTATAGTTACAACGCATTTTCTTATACTTTATAACCTAGCGCCTAGCAATAATCCTGTAAGGTGATAGTGAGTACACAGGAAAATTTTAAAAAATCATAAAAAAAATCTTGATTCTTTTGCCTTCCCTTGACAAGAAATGACTCAGCAGGGAGAAATGGGAGAAATTATAAAATTCCTCCCCCAAAGACATCTCACCCTAGTCCCCAGACCCTTGAACATGATGAAAGATCACCCCAGGATCATGTTATATGGCAGAAATGACCTTTAAATAGGGAAATTATCTAGGTGATGGTATCTAATCACATGAGCTCTTAAAGGAGACAGGTTTCTCTGGATGGTGGCAGAAGAAGGGAACAGAGATATCCAAAGTCTCAGGAGGGTTTCAATGTGCTGTGGCCTTCTCCACATAAACTGGGGGACTGGGAAGAAGGAAGGCAGACAGCACCAGGAGATGTGCTGTGGACTGAATGCTTGTGTCCTTCTATTACTTACACTGAAATGCTAATCCCCAATGAGTTGGTATTTTGAAATGGAGTGTTTACGAGGTTATTAAGGTTAGATGAGGTCATGAGGGTGGGGTCCTGGTTGATAGATTAGTGCCCTTATAAGAAGAGACACCAGACAGTTTGTGCACACTTTCTCTGCCACGTAAGGACACAGCAGAAGGTGGCCATCTGCAGGCCAGCAGGAACACCCTCACCAGAACCCGACCATGCCGGCACCCTGATCATTAACTTCAAGCCCCCAGAACCATGAGAAAATAAATAAATGTCTGTTGTTAAAGTCACTCAGCCTGTAGTATTTTGTCAAGGCAGCTGAGCAGCCTAAGATGACAGCCAACAAGGAAATAGGGACCTCAGTCCTAAAACTGTAAGGATCTGGATTCAGCCAGCACCATGACGAAGCTGGAAAATGGAGTCTTCTCCAGAGCCTTCAGGTAAGAGCTGGCTTTGCCAAAACCTTGATTTTGGCCATGGGGGACCTTAAGCAGAGGATCAAGCATTTAACCCATGCTTGGATTCCTGACTCAAGGTAGCAGGTGGGTGTTGTTTTAAATCGCAAATTTTGTGACAATTTGTCATGCAAGACATGACATAAGAAAACTAATACAGATGTTTATCAAATTTTGAGATTATCCCAAAGTGGAAGTCCCAGAATTAGAGCTTCATCCTTTCAGTTACACGCAAACATACACACACTATCCTTTCACTTACAGACACACACACACACCCCTCATCTCATCCTGGTGCTAAATCCCACTCTGAGCTGTTTATCACATTTCCCCCCTTTCTGGTTATTACAGTGGCCACTCACCCACTTCCTGCTCACTCATTATCTTTATCTGCATTCTTATCTGGCTTCCCTTCTCCAGTCTCCCCACCCTTTTCTCTAATCCTAAGCAAGGCTGCCAAATTCAGTTTCTTAACATCGTGGTTCCTAACACTGTTTTCTGGAATGATGCTGACAGGAATGTAGTTCTCACCAGTTCAGGGTATTAAGAAAAAGCAAGTAAGGACAATGCAGTGAGTTATTTTCCCCCCATAAATCTAAATAGAGTGTGTGTGTGTGTGTGTGTGTGTGTGTGTGTGCGCCCTTCACAAACTTTTATTCTAACTTTCTCTGGTATGATGCTTTTTCTCTATGAAATGATGACTATGGATTGTAGGAGATTTCAGTCCAAATGTCCATGAATTCATTCCTGTTTGTGTGTGTCTTTGCATCGTGACTTAGTAGCTCCTTCTGTCAAGAGGAAAAAATCTTTTTATCCACCCCTTGAATCTGGGTTTGCTGGTGTTTCTTGCTTTGGCCAATGGAATATCAGCAAAGGCAAGATAAGGTCTTGATAAAGCCTTCTGCACTGGGATTTTCTCTCCTACTACTGGGAACAAGCCCTGTGTGGCCTCTTGAGATTTGAAACATATGGAGAGACATCCCAGCCATCCTAGCTGCCCAAACTGGGAGTTTCACACTTCTGAGTGGACAATTCTAAACTGTCTGGACCCAGGTGGGCAGGCCCAGACAAGAATGGCCCACAGGACCATATTTCTGTGCTGCTATAAGCCACTACATTTGGGGAGATTCCTTATACAGCAAGCTGATAGAACAATAGAAACTAGTTTGCACTAGTTTTATTTTTCTTCAATGTTCTTACTTAGAAAACTAAAAAAAGTCTTTGTTAAGTCCTTTTAATTTTCTAAACATGTAATTGGTCTAGGAAATTAACAAAAAATCTTGGAACACATGCATTAACCAACAGCTCCAAATATATCTTTGTCCTGTTCAAAAGGCTATGAAAACTGCTCCACAGAGGAACATCTATAGATTCTTCTGACTGATGAGTGATAGCAGGCTAAGGAAGGAGAGCAGGGGAGGGGCTAAGTGAATAAAGGTGTGTTGGACAGGAGTGGTTGGGGCAATAGGGTCTGAGGCAGGTGAAAGGGTCTTCTATCAAGACCATCAGGAAGCTGTCAGAAGTTAATTCAGCCAGATCTTTCTTGCCGCTTTCTGACCATTCCTATTCCTACCCACCCTGCTTTTTTAGGGTGGGAAACCCCTAATCTAATACTTAGCAGTTCTGGATACTACCAACCCAGAGGTTAGAGTCCTATTTACCTTATGGAGTGATGGTAGCTTGAACAATGTACACATGTGTGGAATCTGAAGCTATCCTCTGAGCAAACAGTGTGGTTGTCCTGTTACTTCATAGCGATTATAGAGCCGGCCAAGTGCATAGAAAGTACAATCTTTTAAAAGAACTAGTTTAACCATATTTTCATGATTTTAATTAGATCAAAATATTTTTCCTACAAGTTTTCAGTTCTACCACATTTGTACCAAATTTGAAATTGGTAGAAATGAGGAGGGATTTCTGCTTTCTGGAATATGGAGAATAGCCATATGGACTGACCTTTCTTGTGGAAACAACTCAAACATTCTGGATAAAATATTTAAAACATCTTTAATGCACTGATGCAATTAGTAGGAAAATAAATAATTTTGAGCCCTAAAACCTGAATGGATGAACTCAGAGTTACGCGCAGCTCTATAGCTGATTTTCTGTCTGGGAGCACCTATTTCCAGTACAGGAACTTTAGGTTTGATTTTTCAAGACCATATGGTGTGCAGGCAAAAAGCCTACACTAGAAATTGTACCCCCAGATGAGGAATAGTCTAATAAAAGTTCCTCTCTAGCATAAAGTTGAAATTGAAAGGGCAACACCTTCATTATAAGTGAATGAAAAATGACACCCATTCCTACCTTCACAGGGGAATGCAAAAAAGGAAAAGAAAAGGTAGAGTTTCAAATCTAGGCACTGAGCAGAGAGAAAAGGAATTATTGCTGAGAACTTGGATTTATAAATCAAACCTCATTTTAGTTCAGAGTTCAAATCCACGCTACTTAGGTAGCCCGAAATATCTCAGGTCCCAAATTTGATTTGGAATGATTCTTCTGGTTGTGCTCTTATGTAATGTTCCTGGTAGAAACAAATGCAAAATGTATCTATATGAACACATCTTTGTCCCAGGTTTGAAGAATTCCCACAAAGTTCCAAGGAAATAGTTCACAGGAAAAACAATAACTACCTAGCTAACTGGATAAATACACAAGGAAACAGGGCACCATAAGGAACAATTACTAGAAACAACAGACAGCAGAAATAGACCCCAAAAGATTCTGAATAGTGAAATTATTAGATACAGACTTCAAACTATATTTACCACGTTTAAATAAAAGATAAGTTTGAAAATATGTGCAAGAAATCAGAAATATTTTGAAAATCCAAATATATTAGAAAAAGAAATAAAATTCTAGAAATAGACATTTAATAATTGATATTATTCAACACAGCTGGAAGAAGAAAATATTAATGAGATTAACAGACAAGAAAGAAGGAAAATTCTAACATCTATTCAATTATAATTCTGAAAGAGTAGAATTGACATTTGACTTATTACTTGAGAACCCCCCAACTACGCTGCCAATTAAACTGAAGCACAGGAAATTTGTGCTGTGGGAAAAATGGAAAAAGAGAAGGACTGACCCTCAGTGTATAAATGGATACAAGATCGTTGTGACGGACTGAACAGAAATACTGCACCTTGGGGGCTCACTCATACATGGCTAGGAGTCATTTTTTGCCAGAGAGTAGTAGGTGTGGGAGTAACAAGAAAACAGGGTGAAGAGCTGAGCCTGACAGACCATCTCAGGCTTAAGGGTTAGAAGTGTAGAAATTACTCATACGTGTATCAATTCTTAAAATATGTCCTTAATCTTACCTATTAGGATAGGCACTATTAAAAAACTGGAAAATAAAAACTGCTGGGGAGGGTGTGCAGAAATTTGAACCCTTGCGCCTGAAGTAATAATGCAAAATGATGCAGCCTCTATGGAAAACAGCATGATGGTTCCTCAAAAAATTAAAAATAGAATTATTATATGTACAATCTAGTAATTCTACTTTTGGGTATATGCCCCAAAGAATCTAAAGTAGGTGCTTTAGAGAGTTATTTGTATCCCCATGTTCACGGCAACATTATACATAATAGCCAACAGGTGGAAACAACCCAAGTCTCCATTAACAGATGAATGGGTAAACAAAATGTGGTATATACCTACAATGGAATATTATTCATTCTTAAAAATAAAATAAATTCTGACACATGCTACAACATGAATAATGTCCTTGAGGACATTATGCTAAGAGAAATAAGCTGGTCACAAAAAGCAAATCCTGTATGGCTCCACCTCTATAAGGTATCTAGATTCAGCAAATTCATAGAGACAGAAAGTAGAATAGTGGTTGCCATGGACTAGAGGGTAGGGCTGAATGAGGAATTAGTGTTAAATGGGTATAGAGGTGCAGTTTTGCAAGATGAAAAGAGCTGTAGAGATTGTTTGCATAGCAATGTGTCTGTACTTACCAGTACTGAACTGTACACATAAAATAATTAAGATGATAAATTTTATGTTATCTGTATTTTACCACAGTACCACAAATTTAAAAATAATTAAGAATTGTCTTAAGAATAATAATAATAACTAATATTTAGTGAATGGTTACTGTGTGCTTGAGCTTTACCAGGCATGTTCCGATTTGAACTTCACACATGCTACAAGGAAAGTCCATCATCACATGGACATTATGGCTTCAGGACAGGGAGGCTTTGAGAGGTCAGCACTTTCTCCAGGCTATATGTCTAGTAATCGGAAGGACTAGGATTCAGATTCAGTCCTCCTGATTCCAAAGCTGGACTGTCTCAGAGAAATAGAAAATATACTGTAATTACTTTTAAGAAAAAGATACAATTGATGCTAGATTTGGAGTCAAAAGAAGTTGGGTTTGGATTCAACCAAGTCACTTACAATAAACATGGTTCTTAGTATATTACATAACCTTTCAGAATCTCAGGTTTTTCATTTGCAAATTGGCAACAGTAGTATAATCTGACTCCTATGCTTAGTTTGATAAATAAAACAATGCATATGAATGTGTAGCATGCTACACAAATTGACATCACTCTTATTATCATCTCTATAACTCTTGCATAATCCAAGATATTGGTAGATTTTTTTGTTAAAACTAGTAATATTTCAGAACAAACTCACAAGCCATCTTATGGAATTGGAAAAAGAAGAACAATCTAAGCCTAAACCCAGCAGAAGAAAAGAAATATCCAAAATTAAATCAGAGACTAATGAAATTGAAAACAAAAGAATCATTCAGAAAATTAATGAAAGAAGGAGTTGTTTTTTTGAAAAAATAAATAAAATAGATAAATCTTTGGCCAGACTAACTAGAAATAGAAAACTAAAATCTCTAGTGACCTCAATCAGAAATGATAAAGGGGAAATTACAACTGATGCCACAGAGATAACAAGAGATTATGTCTGAATATTACCAGAAACTCTATGCCCAGAAATTTGACAATGTGAAGGAAATGGATCAATATTTGGAATCACACCCTCTCCCTAGACTTAGCCAGGAAGAAATAGAGCTCCTGAACAGACCAATTTCAAGCACTGAGATCAAAGAAACAATAAAAAAGCTTCCAAAAAAAAAAAAAAATACCCTGGTCCAGATGGCTTCACACCAGAATTCTATTAAACCTTCAAGGAAGAGCTTATTCCTGTACTGCAGAAATTGTTCCAAAAAAATTGAGGAGGAAGGACTCTTCCCCCACATGTTCTACAAAGCAAACATCACCCTGATACCAAACCAGTAAAAGACCCAACTACAAAGGAGAATTTCAGACCAATTTCACTAATGAATATAGATACAAAAATTCTCAACAAATTCCTAGCCAATAGATTACAGCTTATCATCAAAAAAGTCATACTCCATGATGATAAGCAAGTCCAGCTTATCATCAAAAAAATCATACATCATGATCAAGTAGGTTTCATCCCAGGGATGCAAGGCTGGTTTAACATACCCACGTCCAAAAACAAAGACCATATGATCCTCACAATAGATGCAGAAAAAGCATTCAATAAAATCCAGCATCCTTTTCTAATTAGAACGCTGAAGAGTATAGGCATACGTGGAAGATTTCTGAAACTGATCAAAGCTATCTATGACAAACCCACAGCTAATATTTTACTGAATGGAGTAAAACTGAAAGCTTTTCCTCTTAGAACTGGAACCAGACAAGGTTGTCCTCTGTCACCATTACTATTCAATGTAGTGCTGGATGTTCTAGCCAATACAATTAGACAAGACAAGAAAATAAAGGGAATCCAAATGGGAGCAGAGGAGGTCAAAGTCTCCCTCTTTGCTGATGATATGATCTTATACTTAGAGAACCCCAAAGACTCAACCATAAGACTCCTGGAAGTCATAAAAAAATACAGTAATGTCTCAGGATATAAAATCAAGTCCATAAGTCAGTAGCCTTTGTATATACCAAGAACAATCAAGATGAGAAGCTAATTAAGGACACGACTCCCTTTACCATAGCTTTAAAGAAAATGAAATACCTAGGAATATACCTAACAAAGGAGGTGAAGGACCTCTATAAAGAAAATTATGAAATCCTAAGAAAGGAAATAGCAGAGGATATTAACAAATGGAAGAGCATACCATGCTCATGGATGGGAAGAATCAACATTGTTAAAATGTCTATACTTCCCAAAGCAATCTACCTATTCAAAGCCATTCCTATTAAAATACCAACAGAGTACTTTCGAGATTTGGAAAAAATGATTCTGCATTGTGTATGGAATTAAAAAAACCCCGTATAGTTAAGGCAGTTCTTAGTAATAAAAACAAAGCTGGGGGCATCACCATACCAGATTTTAGGCTGTATTACAAAGCCATAGTGGTCAATACAGCATAGTACTGGCACAAAAACCGAGACATATACATTTGGAATCGAATAGAAAACCAGGAAATGAAACTAACATCTTACAACCACCTAATCTTTGATAAACCAAACAAGAACATACCTTGGGGGAAAGACTCCCTATTCAATAAATGGTGCTGGGAGAACTGGACATCCATGTGTAAAAGACTGAAACTGGACCTTTCTCCACTCACAAAAATTGATTCAAGATGGATAAAGGACTGAAATTTAAGGCATGAAACAATAAAAATCCTCAAAGAAAGCATAGGAAAAACACTGGAAGATATTGGCCTGGGGAAAGACTCCACAAGAAGAATGCCATGGCAATTGCAACAATAAGCTTGATAACTAGGATATATAGAGAACTCAAATTAATTCACATGAAAAAAGCCAACAATCCCATATATCAATGGGCAAGAGACATGAATAGAACCTTCTCTAAAGAAGACAGAACATATGAAACAAACATATGAAAAATGTTCATCATCCCTAATTATTAGAGAAATGCAAATCAAAATCACCCTGAGATACCATCTTATCCTAGCGAAAATAGCCCACATTACAAAATCTCAAACCTGCAGATGCTGGTGTGGATGTGGAGAGAAGGGAACACTTTCACACTGCCTGTGGGACTGCAAACTAGTATAACCTTTTGGGAAGGAAGTATGGAGAACTCTCAAAGAACTCAAGCTAGACCTCCCATTTGATTCTGCAATCCCATTACTGGGCATCTACCCAGAAGGAAAAAAATCCTTTCATCATAAGGACACTTGCACTAGACTGTTTACCGCAGGTCAATTTACAATCGCCAAAATGTGGAAACGGCCTAAATGCCCACCAACCCAGGAATGGGTTAACAAGCTGTGGTATATGTACACCATGGAATACTATTCAGCCACAAAAAATGGGAGACTTTACAGCCTTTGTATTAACCTGGATGGAAGTGGAACACATTATTCTTTTTTTTTTATCTTTTTTTTTTTTTTTGTAGAGACAGAGTCTCTCTTTATAGCCCTCGGTAGAGTGCCGTGGCATCACACAGCTCACAGCAACCTCCAACTCCTGGGCTTAAGCGATTCTCTTGCCTCAGCCTCCCGAGTAGCTGGGACTACAGGCGCCCGCCACAAAGCCCGGCTATTTTTTTTTTTTTGGTTGCAGTTCAGCTGGGGCCGGGCTTGAACCTGCCACCCTCAGTACATGGGGCTGGCGCCCTACCGACTGAGCCACAGGCGCCGCCCGGAACACATTATTCTTAGTAAAGCATCACAAGAATGGAGAAGCATGAATCCTATGTACTCAATTTTGATATGAGTATAGTTAATGACAATTAATGACACAGTGGGGGTGGGGGAAGGGGAGAGTAGAGAGAGAAAGAAGGAGGGAGGGGTGGGGAAAGGAAGAGCAAAGAGAGGGAAAGAAGGAGGGAGGTGGGGTCTTGGTTTGTGCCATACCTTTTGGGGGGCAAGACACGATTGTAAGAGGGACTTTACCTAACAAATGCAATCAGTGTAACCTGGTTTCTTGTACACTCAATAAATCCCCAACAATAAATTAAAAAAAAAACTAGTAATATTCCAAATACTATAAAAGTAATAGAGGAGCAATTAGTACATAAAACACAACCCAATGCAGAAAACACAAGGTAAAAACTTTTAGCAGACTAATACACTTGGGTGGGAATTTTATTTGTTGTTCAAGCTAAGTCTGAGATTACAACATTCTTCCTTGTAAACTCTGGGGTCTGGTAAGACCAGCATAAATAGGCAAAGTTAAATTATAAACAGAATGCCATGGAGAAAGGGTAATTTACATTCTAGAACAGTGGTTCTCAACCTTCCTACTGCCGTGGCCCTTTAATACAGTTCCTCTGGGTTGCAACCCCCACATGTTGAGAACCGCTGTTCTAGAATGTACTTTATCTTGTCTGGTAAGTTTCCACCTCATCTTTTACCATTGTCCAGGTAACGAACCTAAAAGAAAGTATTATGCTCTTTTGATAAGCATATAAAACTTCAATATAAAAAAGAATTAAACCTTTGGAAACGAATTGAAGTCACAGCATAGAAATCATAGAATTTAAATTGAGACATACTTTATTATGCTTCAATTTTTTCAAAATAAATTATCTATTAAGCTACTCTAGTTGATGGAAGAATACTTGTATGTGACTAGGAGTACAGCATCTCCCCCTGTGATGTCTCTTTAGCAAATACAGTCACCTTTGCCCACCCAGGGTTTATCTCTTGGGAAATCAAAGTTCTGGTCTTTGTTTTTCTCATTTATTTTTGAACACAGTCCAAAGTATTGTTCTTCCCTCCTTGGGCACCTATGTTGTAAGAGAAAAAGAAATCATGTTCACAGGCCTATATCCAGACATTCTGAAGTCATGACCCATCTGCTGTTTATTGTCCTATTTTGGCCAAATCCCCTCTCCCATGACATGCTGTTTCAGATATTGTACACTTCCTAATTAGAGATGCAATGGACTGGAAAAGGGGATTTGAATGATCCCACTTCAGATTATGTAGGCTTTTTAGTCATTGTGGTCTATGAAAAAGGAGTAAGGCACCACAATGGCTGAGTAGGAATTATGTAGCAATATTCAATAGTTTAGGCAATCTGTGTCAATTGAGTTAAACACAAATAGGTCTTCAAAACATCTTTAAGTCACTTATGTTCTTGAGTCATTCTGTTTTAGTCCATTCAAGCTGCTACAACAAAATACCATACATTGGGTAGCTTATAAATAACAGAAATTTATTTCTCATAGTTCTGGAGGCTGGGAAGTCCAACCAACAAGGGACTGGCACACTCAGTATCCTGTGAGGGCCACTTTCTGGTTCTTAGATAGCTGCCTTTTGTTGTGTCCTCACATGGAAGAAAGGGTTTGGGACTTCTCTGGGGCTTCTTTTGGAAGGACACTAATCCCATTTATTAGGACTCTACCCTTATAACCTAATCATTTCCCAAACACCCCACCTCCAAGTACCATCACATAGGGGGTTAGGTTTCAACAAAAGAATGCTGCAGGGACACAAACATTTGGTCTATAACACCTTGTCAACAGAAGTAAATAAACATCCATAAAGTCAAATATATTTCACAATTGAAGGTAACCCTTCCTTTGGGGGGATCTTGTTCTCTTAGTTTTTTTCAGAGTTGCAGGGGTTTTTTGAGTCCATGGCTTCACCTTTGTACTACTTGAAACAAGCACAGGGCCTAGTGTATTTGTTGGGTAATGAACGAGTATATCAGGCCAAGAAGTGACAAAGTGATTAACAGATAAAATGCAAAATTAGATTTTTTCACTAAAAATATATATGTTATATGGTGTTGAAAGACACCATAATATATATTATGTGGTGTTGAAAGACAGATATATTTATGTGGTGTTGAAAGACACGATGCCCCCCGTTGTGAAGGGGTCCTGGGTGGTGGAATAGTAAAGAGTTAGGAAGAAGAGAGTACAATAGGTCTGCTGTCCAAAAGCTCTTCCTTCCCACACAGGGGACACATTAAAAATTGGAAAATAGTATGGAGATACCTCAAACAACTAAAAACTCCCAAATGATCCAGAAACTCCACTGCTGGGCATGTACCCCAAAGAAAGGAAATTAATATATTGAAGAAATAACTACATTACATGTTTATTGCAGCACTAAGCTCAATAGGCAAGGTGGAGAATCAACGTAATGGCCATCAACAGACAAATGGGTAAAGAAAATGTGGTACATAAATACAGCGGAATATTATTCAGCATAAAAAATGAAATTCTGTCATTAGGAGCAACATGGGTGGAACTGGAGGTCATTATGTTATGTGAAATACTCCAGGTATAAAAAGACAAAAAACTCATATTCTTACTCATATGCGGAAGCTAAAAACTCCATGGCGGTGGAGAGTAGAATGGTAGTAACCAGAGGTTGAGAAGTGGAGGGATGAAGAGAAGTTGGTTAAGAAGTACAAAAATACAATTAGATAGAAGAATTAAGTTTCAGGATTCACTAGTACAGTAACAAAATTGTAGTTAATAATTTATTGTATATTTCAAAGTAGCTAGGAGAGATTTGTAATGTTCCCAACACAAAGAAAAGATAAATGTTTGAGGTGACGGATCTGTCAATTCCCTTGATTTGATCCTTCACATTGTATAGAGGTATCAAAATATCACGTGTCCCCCAAGTTAATACAACTATTACATATCAATATACAGATGTAAAATATTAGATATTCCAAGCTAGCATTATCCCACTGCCACTAGGGAGCACACAAGGAAACAGCAATGGAACCAGACTGGCCGGAAGATGGCAACAAATGAGACTATGAGGAAAGATTTAGGGCTTCATTATAGAAATGAAATCGTTGTAGATTTTGTAGGTCTGTGGGGAGTGCAGAACCGTGAACGCTGTTTATAGGATTATAGTGTAACTATGCATTGCTTCTCAACATTTGAAGGTCCAGTAAATGCCACACTTTATTTTTTCCAATTAAGTCATAGGCAGCTCTAGTTCTTTGCTCAACATCTGTAGTCACTGGTCTTTGGTATTCCCTCTTCCCTTGGATTTGAGACCCCCAGAGGCTTTGATAGTTCTAAAAAGAGGGTTGCCAGTTTCTTGTTCCTGAGACCTCACCGCTAAGTTTCCTTTTTTTTTTTTTTTCAGTGGGGTGAAATGTGAAATTCACATACACAAAATTAACCATTTTTAAGTGAACAATTCCCCATAAGTCTTTGACCCCATCACCCCTCCTCATGCTGCTGTTGGGCGTGGACCAGCCGCTTTCTATTTGACATTGCTCCTCTGCATGGAAGTGAAATCTCACCTGCTCCAACTTCCTGCCTGGAAGAGGGAAGTGAAGTTCCCTGAGACAACTCTACCTCCTTTACCTAAAGCTGCCCTCAGTTTTTCTGTGCCTTACTCCCAAGGTCACAGCTGCAGTGCCTGCCTCTCAGGGGACCCAAGCCTGGTTCTCTCGGAGGTCCTGCCACACAGCCAGCTGGATCCAAGCACACTTGGGATTCACGTCTTCTGGAACCTGAAACTCTGTTCCCTTCCTGCCCAAGGGGATCAACAGTTAGGTTCTCCACTTATAATTTATTTTCAGCTATCATCTGTCAAATCCCAAATTTCAATCTATCTTTTCTTTGGACCGCTTATCAGAAAGAATATAAAGTGTTCAGGACTCTCCTCTCCTACCCACCCCCTCAAAAAAAAAACCCCACCTTTTTATAGTTCTTAGAAAGAACAGCCCATTGTTCTTGATAAATTACAAACTTTCCTCCTGAGTTAATCCATTCTCTTTATTCCATGGAAAGGACAGATGCCAAGACTCTGTGTCATATTAGAAATGAACAAATGCACATACATCACAGAACTCTCAATTGTTCAATTCACTAGCCAAGCCCAGTTTGCTCTACTAGTTCTATGGAAAAGTTTCAGATCATTTCTTGAGAGCATTTTGATAGGGAACACAGACACGTATTTGAATGGGATAATGGAAGCTTCATTAGAGAGAACAGTACACACTGGGTGACTGCAACTTGCCAAGAAGTAAGTGTCCAGTGTGTGCGGGTGTGTCCATTGAAAACTGACATTCTGTTAAATTCCTGGGGTAAAAAATAGAGGATACAGCACTCAGCATTTTATCTACATTCCATAAATACACAATAATAAGAGCACAGGGAAAGGCAAAAAGGAGTTTTTCCAGAATGCTATGCCAAGCACCTCTCTTTTACATTTCTGGTTAGAAGGCCAAGGGAAAACCAAGAATTTAAGTAAGGTGTTGCATTTCTTATTGGACAGATGGCATCTCACATGGTGCCTTCTAATTCACCTACAATTGGCAATCTCCCACAGGAACCACTAGCCTGAATTAAGGACCAAAAATAATTTACTCATAGGTTCACTGAAACATCTTTGAAGTGTTCCCTTTATACGGGACTATCTGGACAGTTTCGGGGAATTCTAGCTTCATTTTACCCTCATAAATTACTTGTTTAATATAATAAGTCAATCTTAGTACTGTGCCAATTAAGCATGTAGAAAAAAATCAGATGTGGAGCGTTCAAGAGGCACTTCATGCAGTGACAGAGAAAATGTTCCCTTCGGAGAGGGATGGATTAGTAAGTACCTGGCAGGGCAGGTAACTTCTGAGTCTGCCTTGGGAACGTAGCCCAGCACAGACTTGTAGGCATTCTCTGAATTCAATACTTGTTTGTTCAGGTGCTCTCTTTCACTGTGTGCACCCCATCTGGCCTTAAAGATCTTTTCTAGTTACTAAAAGAGCAACAAACCAGCCCTTTGTCTTCATTGGGTAACCTCTGAATCCTACTCTCCTCCATAGAATTCTCTATGTTTATTATCTTACAACACTTTTCCCCCCACAATGTTTGAACATTTTCCATGAGGTCAAAGATGGGGAAGGAACCCACATGGGAAAGAATCTCTTCAGTAGATCTCTTTTAAGTTTAATTTTTTAAAGAAAGTCTTTACCTTTCACTCTATAGCACATCTTTTATCTTGGTCTCAGTTTCATTTTAATAATTTGACCATCTTACATACTGATATTTCTCTTATTTTTTTTATCTCCTAAATAATTTATACATATAGCTATGTATACTACCACAAAATTCTTTTTATTTTCACTGGAGGCCAGCTACATCCAAGAGTATTCTTATATTTATGTATTGAAGCGTATGAGTTTAGCATGCTTGCTAATAATATTCATTTTTTTGTTTTTTTTTTAATTTTTTTAAGAAATTAGGTCTTTATCACCCACGTTGGCGTGTAATGGCATGGTCATAGCTTCCTGCTCACTGTAACCTTAAACTGCTGAGCTCAACCAATCCTCCCAAGTAGCTAGAACTTCAAGTGTGCATTACCACATCCAACTAAATTAAAACATTTTGGTTTTTTAGAGATAGGGTCTTACTATGTTGCCCAGGCTGGTCTTGAACTCCTGGAGTCCTGCTTAAATTTTGATATATCAATGGGAGCTTTAAAAATCTTTTTTAAAAAATCCCTTTTCTATTTTAAAAACAAAGCTTGGATATGAATGTCAGAAAGCTGAATACAAATTCCTTTTTACACTTTGTATTTCTGTTGTGATAAATTTAACCCTCGAAACAAAAGTTTCCCTTGCAGAACAGGCAGAGATTGAACATGAGGGAGTGCAAAAGAGAAAAGTACCTTTGTAACGATTATTCTTGTGCTGTATACGTGATGATTTGCAGATCGCTTCCCTCTTTTCTATTTCTACATTTATGGATTATGTTCTACATGCTGGGTACTTGGCTTTTTGCTAGGGACACATGACCTGGTTTGTGGCCTCACTGAGTCAGAGCCTGGACCTGCACTATCTGTTACAGGAGCCGCCATGTCACATGTGGCTATGGAGCTCTTAAGATGTGCTGCGTAAAACACAGATCAGATTTCAAAGACTAAGTATAGAAAAAGAATGTACACTCTGTCATTGATAATTTTGTACTGATTACATGTTAAAATATTAACATACTGGGTACATTGTGTTAAATAGAGTATTATAATTAAATCGCCTATTTCCTTTTTTTGAGACAGAGTTTCACTATGTCACCCTGGGTAGAGTACCATGCCGTCACTGCTCACGGCAACCTCAAACTCTTGGGCTTAAGCGATTCTCTTGCCTCAGCCTCCCGAGTAGGCTACAGGTGCCCACCACAACGCCCAGCTATTTTTTGGTTGTAGTTGTCATTGTTGTTTAGCTGGCCCGGGCTGGGTTTGAGCTGGCCACCCTCAGTGTACATGGCTGGCACCGTAAACACTGTGCTACGGGCACCGAGCCATAAATTGCCTATTTCCTTTTTTCTTGTGGCTATTAGAAATTTTAAATGACATTTGGGGTTCACATTTTATTTCTAACAGACAATGGTAGTCTGGGAATGAAAGGCGTATAAGGCTGTAAGAATAGTGACGGGCGGGGGGGTGCTAACAGCGGCTCTCAACCTGTGGGTTGCGACCCCTTTGTAAAAGTGAAAATACACTGTGGCCTTAGGAAGGTCGAGAACAACTGGGCTTGAAGGTCTCCCAGGAGCAGAGTGGGAGAGTCCCCATCTCAGCCTAAGTCAGACAGGGAGGGGGTGGGCAGCGAGTTGGCATTAACAGATATTCCATAGAGGGGGTGACACATGAGCTTAGTTTGGAAGAGTGCCTGGGGCAGGAGAAGGGACTGGGAAAAGGAAGGCCTTGCAGATGGGACAGCGCGTGCTATCTGCAGAGCTTGGGCACTTGGTATGTAGCAAGTATGCAATCTAAAATATGGAAGCTTTCACAGATACTGAGAGGAAGCAGAGGTTGGAGAATGAAGGGAACGGAAAGGAATTAGCTGGAGAGGAGACGGGAGAGGGGGAGAAACCAGACCATAATGTGCCAGCAGGTAGGGAGTTTGGGTTTTATCCTGTAGGTGTCAGAGAGATGAAAATTTAAAGAAGGGGAGGGTCAGATTTTCATATCGGAGGACTCGGCCTGGTGAATGATGAGTTAAAGGACACAAGATTGGAGGTAGGGAGATGAGTTTAGAGGGATTAAAAGGCTAGTATAAGTAAGAGACAGTAAAGAACACTCTGGCACTTTGAGATCAAGTTTTTATACCCCCATACCACAAATGAGCACCCCCAAAAAGCTGCAGATGTGGTCACGAAAATGCTGCCATTCATCTCGGAGAAATGACAACTAAGGGAAGTGGTAAATTCCAAAGAAAGGTGGAAAGCATGTTTTAGAAACTATGAAACTAAACATTTTATTCTTTGTTCACATTCTGGAACAAATTATAAAACAAGTAGCTTTTAAGCACTTTGAAAAGAAATTAGCATTCATTAGGAACCAATAGATATTCACTATATTAACCTCCTCTTTAGTAGAATTACCAGATTAAAAGGATCAAGGAAATGTAGCAAGGAATTTCACAAAACTCCTTTATTAAACTCTTACAGGAAAACTAAGAAAATACACCTGTTACTCAGGGGAATTCATAACCACACACGTGAGTGTCTATTATGCACCTTACACACAAAAGGCTCTCAGTAAATACTTATTTATTGAATGAATAAATGGATGATTAGCCATCACCAGTTTCCCCGGCAGTTTGTTCCCTATGCTATCTTCTAAGAGCAATGAGTTCATAGATTTATCACACATCACTCTGTAATTATTTTTTATGTGTCTGTCACTCCCACTAGAACATTTATAAAATCTTCCTGCCAGAGTCTTATTCATTTTTTGTCCCTATGGCCTAATGTTGTGCCTGAAATAAGATGGTGCTCAATTCATGTTTGTAAATTAAACAGAAAAAAATGAATAAATAGACTAGACAGACCCCAAACTGTGGAAGTTTGGGATTAAGTTACTACACTGTCTTTATAAACATGAATATGATAAAACTAACCCTCAAAAGGAAATATGGTCTTGAGCTGGATGAACATAATAAAGAATTCACTAGTCATTTTGGCAGTGGTTGGTGGTATGAAGTGACTGGTGTTACGTTTAAAAAGGAACCTTGAAAACTGAAGCCTAAGGTACTGAAAATAATGAAAAAAAAAATACTAAGAGATACTTAGGTTGAAAAGAGAAACTTAGAAGGACCAATTCACAAAGGCCTGTCACCAGGAGGAAAGACTCTGGACTTACTTTATATGGCTCAGGGCACAGACTCGGGTAATGGTACACACAGGTGAATTTGGTTACAGTATGGGGAAAAAGTTCTGACAATTAGAATTGCTCACTCGTGACGGGTTTTAAAGAAGGACGCTTCTTGTTTCTGAAAATTTCCAGAAGAGGTCAAAGAACCATTTAACAATTCAACAGATACATTGGGAGCATCCTGGATGGTATTCTTGGGTTGAAAGAAAGAACAACGGAGGCCGCCACCAGCTTCCTTCTAACACTCGGCTCCCACAGCACTATTCCTTCCAGAGCACGAGGCTGCCATTGCTCTCCATTCATACACTTCCCATGTCCATAACATTTCCATTACATGCACTCTCTACTCTATCTCAAATTGTTACTCACTTTTACTTTGACTAAGTTGTTTGGATTCAATTCATTCTATGCTGTGTTTAACTATTAATAGAAAAGTTAGCTTTCGGTGACTCTTTCATCTATTGATGTTGATTTGTGCAGATTTAAGAACAGCAGGTTCCTCCCTCCCCTATTTTAACCGTTAAACTACTTAGATAAATAGGTGTCTTCTCTTCAAAAAAAAAATATGGTATTTAATTGCCATCCTTCACCATACCGCCATCAAGATGTCTTTCTCCATTTTTCCTCTTCATGTCTAGCTGAAAACAAATTTCACATCTCCAGAATTACGCTCACCGGTTAGGGATTCCAATATAGCTCAGGAGTAGGCCATTAAGACCATTAAGTATAGATGAGTAAACCAACTCTAAACATAATTGGTTAAATGTTATATCTTTCATTTTTGTTATGTCTTTATTAGTAAGTTCATAACAGAGCACACTGGCTGCTGTGTGGTCCACGACACACTGTTGACCTCTAACAGGGCAGTGCTCACACAATGCATTCTTTTCCACTTTGCAACCCCAGTTCTACCTTGTGTAGCACTCAGAACATTGGAGGTGCTTAATATTTCTTGAATGAACCTATAAATAAATAAAATGGGCCTAGAAAGTAGGTCAATAACATGGTGGTAAGATTAAAACATCAGCAGTAGATGCGTGGTAGTTCAACTAGATGTCAAAAAGTTAATGTCAAGTTTGAACTATTATAAATATACAAAAAAATTATTCCAGAACAGTGATTTTCAAATGGTGTGCTGTGGCACACTGGTGTGCCTCGAACATTTTTAAAGGTCATTAATTGAATTATTTTTGTAAGAAGTTCAAAGCACATTTTTTAAACTCATTTTTTAGATCAACTTAAATTTAAGTGCACCTCGGAAGTTTAATTATGGCTTCAGGTGTGCCGTGAAATAAAAAATCTTGAAAAATACTGAAACAAAATGGCTTCTAGGGGAATAGAAGAGCAGGTTCCTCCCTCCCCAGCATAAATCCATGAAAGTAGCCTGTCTATGAAAAGCAAGGAGGTCAATCTGTGCCAGGCTTCCACAATATCTGGACCAGTACTAAAAGGAACAAAGTTAAATTTGGCTGTATTTAGAGAAGGATCTGCCATGGACACACTCTTCAGAGATGGACAAGAACTCACGGTCATCAAAGGAAGAGTCTCAGGTTATATATTCTACAACACTGCAGAAAACAGAAGCTTCCTAACCTTCAGATGAAGAAAACTGTGGACTGGTCTATGTCTTGCCCTATTTTGAGGCAAACCAGGATTAGGAGCCAGTTTCTGTTGCTTGGTCTAGATGCCACTTTAATTCCTTACCTGTCCTCCAACGAGAACCCTAATTACAACTCCTGCTTGATAAGGACCTTAGAAGTTCACCTTTCCCCTGGGTTCTAAGGACTAGATACACTTCTTGACCAACAGTTTCCTTAAGACTTCCAGAATCATCTTCTAGGATTATCCCCCCATGCAGTTCTTTCAACAAGCCCTTTGTTTTCCATCATAATAAATTTTCCTAAGCTTACATTCATCCCCAAAGTGATATAAAACGTATTTCTAAGTGTTTTCAAGTAGATAAATAGAACTGTCCAGTAGTATTTTTTTTTTAAATAAAAATAGTCTCAGTCATGGTTTGAAATTAAGTATAAACCTCAGTGCTAGGAGCAGGGAGTTGGCAGAGACTTTGCTGGTGGCTCTGGGCTTCTATACGGGGTAAATCCTGTATCATACAACTCTCGGGAGAAGCTTACTAGACAGTCTTGTGACTGCATCTGTGTATGGTTATGGGTAGTGAAGCCCTAGGATTGTGCTATCTCCCCTAATCTTACAACACCACATTTCATCAGGAAGAATTTTAAATTAATCAACTTTGTTCCTCATTTTGGTCAAAAGCCACTGTATACCTCAAGTTTACTGGCTGTTAAGCAAACAACATGCAGACGGCAGAAAAACATTAAGGACACCGGGAAACAGAAATATTACCTGACTCAGAGGATAGAGTCCCACACCAATGTCTCAAAGGCAAAATAACCCTGTTGGAATAGAATGTTTTCAGTGAAACTTAACTGGAATTTCTAGTTTCATCCTTCCAGCAATCAGTCAGTTTTAACTCCCTCAACCTACAAAGGAAATAAATTACTTACAATTCAAAACTTAGAACTGATCTTCAATAAGGAGTGGATAAGATGATAGAAGCATTGCCAAGAAAGAAACACAAAATGCCTCTTATTAAAGAAAAGAAGACAAACTTTTAAGGTAATTTGCTAGAACCTTTGTGTTCGCTTATTAAATGAATAGGGTACTTCATGATCATACGTGCCTTTTTTAGAACATACAGTCACTTTTGGAAAGATTTGCAAAAGAAGAAAAGAAAGGTGTTTTTATAATGAAATTGCTATAAAATATTTATGCAATATTATGCTAACATTTAGTTAATAGTATTATAAAAACTTGGGTCAAGTATTAAACACTTGTTAAATGGTGTCACAGTTCATCATAATCACCAAATCTCATAGTTCAAAGATAACTCAAGAAACAGGCTGGGGGCAGCTCACTCTGCCTCTAGATAGAGGCCATCATGTGTGCTGATAGAAAACATGGTCTTATTATTATGAATAGTCCCACTAAAATATTAAAACTGGTCTTGAAAGTACATGAGGTAATGGGTATGTTAGTTTGATTTAGCCATTCCACAATGTACGTGTATTGTACACATATATCAGAATATCATGTGCAATCCATAAATATATACAAATTTGTATTTGTCAATTAAAAAATGAGTTAATTGAAAAAAAAACCAACCCAAACAAGCTATGAAAGAATTAGCACAGGAAATGACTGGATTATAAAGTTCAAGCTTTTGTTTTCTGCAGTGTTGTAGAATATATAACATGAGTCTCTTTCTATTAAAATCACCCTGATATCCCTGAAATATAGTACACACTTTTTAATGTGTATTAGCTAGGTTTTTAAGAAAGGAAAAATTGGGCGGCGCCTGTGGCTCAGTGAGCAGGGCGCCGGCCCCAGACACTGAGGGTGGCAGGTTTGAACCCAGCCCCAGCCAAACTGCAACAACAACAACAACAACAACAAACAGCCAGGCCTGTTGTGGTAGGTGCCTATGGTCCCAGCTACTCAGGAGGCTGAGGTAAGAGAATCGCCTAAGCCCAAGAGCTGGAGTTTGCTTTGAGCTATGATGCCACAGCACTCTACCAAGGGCAACAAAGTGAGACTCTGTCTCTGAAAAAGAAAAAAAAAGAAGAAAGGAGAAATTATAGGGTTCCAGACATATCTCTGCAACTAAAAACCAGTGAGCACATTATGTGATGCTATGGCGACCCATGGAGAAGGGCTGGCAGCAATGACTGGCTTGGGGAGCTGGAGTTCCCAGGCTGACTAGAGACAGGAAATAAGGCCCTGGGCCCATGATGAGATATAGTGTTGTAGATATATAGGTATGTGGTTAAAAATACAAAAGGGCTTCAAAATATTCCTGGAAAATAGAATTAAAAGATAAAAATATAAACTTTATTTCTCAACATAAGCTCCATCACAGTCGAGATACTTCTGTAAGTGCTGATACTCTCCATTTAGACCATCCATAAAGAACTGGTTCTGGGAATTTAACCATGTAGTATTTTTACATTACCAACTAAAGAAAAATGGGTGCCCTTTAAAGATTATTTAAAATCAGGAAACAAAAGACGTCAGAAGGAGCCACATCAGAACTATAAGGAAAAAGAATAATAATATCCCATCGAACTGTCAAAAAACAGCACTTGTTTGATGAGAAGAATGAGCACATGCACTGCGGTGGTGAAGTTCCCTCCACAATTTTCTGCTCTGCTTTGACTAACTTTCTCAAAACACTCTTATAATAGACAGATATGTTATCATTCTTTGGCTTTCCATAAAGTCATCAAGCAAAATGCTTGAGGATCCCCCCAGATTGTCATCATGGCCTGTGTTCTTGACTGGTCTGTTTTTGCCTTAACTGGATCACTTCCAGCTCTTGGTAGCCATTGCTTTGATTGTGCTTTGTTTTCAAGATCATACTGGTGCAGCCTTGTTTCACCTCCTGTTCTAATTCTTCAAAGAAATGCTTCAAGATTTTGATCCCACTTGTTTAAAATTTTTGCTGAAAGCTCTGTTCCTGTCTGAAGCTGATCTGAGTGTCATAGTTTTGGCACCCATACAGTGGAAACTTTAATTTCAGTGAGAATTGTATAAACCAAACCAATTGAGATGTCTATGGTGTTGGCTATTGTTTGTGCTGTTAATTATTGGTCCTTTTCAATTAAGACATGAACAAGATGACTTATTTTCTTGCAAACTGTTGTGGAAGGTCTGCCACTGTGCACTACATATTCAACATTGCCTCATCCCACTTTAAACTGCTGATTTCTTTGGTGCATTGTCCTCATAAGCTTTCCATAAAGCACAGGCGATTTCACCATTCTTCCATCCAAGCTTCCTCATTAAATTTGATGTTTCTTCTTGCTTCAGTTTTAGCGGAATTCATGTTGTTCTGATATGGCCTTTCTCAAACTGATGTCTTACCCTTCTTAGTGCCTCAAACTAGATCCTGTTCAGACATGTCATAATAACTTAAAATGAGTTTATTTCAATTTCCATGAACTTTGGAATTCCCCTGTACAAAAACATTTCATAGGAATGAAATACACCAAAGTCAGAAGCCAATGATTGTCTCTTGAGAGAAGGAAAGGGGACGGGACGGAGATGGAAATTTAACTGTATAAGCAAGGTTTACTTTCTTAAAAATTAATAACTTTTATTTTGAGGATCAGTATATATAGGTGTCTGTTATAATATTTTTTATTCTTTTTGAATTGTTTTACAATTATCATATTTTTAATTTAAAGATAAAAGAAAAATCCATATGCATCACAAGTAAAATAAGGGGGTATATCTTAAGAGATAAAGGAAAAGGGACATTCTTGGGAGAATTCTTGGAAGAATCTAGGAAGCTGGTACATTGACCTGAGAATGAAAAGCTTGGCGATTTACCAATACCTGGAACCTGACAAGTTTTTCTAATCAATGCTCAAACTATATAAAATAGTGCTGTTTAGATAATGGAAGAGTATATGGAAGATGGGAAGGAAATGCTCTACAGGAGGCTCAACGCTGACAGCAGTCCTTGAATTTGCAATGACAATAGAATAAGGAGATATCTTTGAGCAGATCAGCATAGGGAGACTGGGAGTATTGTTGTTGTTACTGATGCTTTTTAAAAAATCCTCACCCATCATTTGCAGTATGTAACAGTATTTTACTGAGTTACACAGATACATGTTCACACACATACACACACACACACACACACACACCACCTAAATCACACACACACAAACACACAGCCTAAATGGAGTGTAATATCCCTAAAGCAAGGGATAAATTGGGATTCTAAGATTCCTTTTCAGCTGTAATTTCTGTTTTATGCCAAATTAATCTTCTAAAAAGATTTCCAGGAAGTGTTTGGAAGCCAAATAGGAGTTTCAAAATAAATTTTACATGTTCCAAAAAATGACAGGACCTACTAAAAGATAATACTTCAAAACCCCTATAGTATAAAATCTGTTTCTTATTAATGTGTTTAATAATAACCTACCCAGGGGTAAGAAAAAAAAGAAACCAATATGAAAAAATGAGACTACCCAACAAAGGGCCCTAAATGTCAACAAGTGCAAAAGGACTAATCAGATTTTGTAAGGAATTTCAGAAAACAATCAGACATGTTGGCTTTTTCCCTAATTTGTTCGTATTTTTCCTGCTACTCTTTTACTTTTGGGTAAGGTTATGTTTCCTATACACTTCCTTCCTATCTCTTACTTAAGACTCCATTGGGCCATAGTCATCTTTGGATGTCTCCCTATGAGAATACCTCTTACTAACCGCCACACACCTGAGCATTATGTAAGTTACCAGGCAGGAAAATCATCCTGCCCTCATTTTACATGAGGAAACTGAATCTATAAAAGGCTTTAATAAATCCTAAGTAAATACAAGCCCCAATATTTCTAATTCTAAAGCATATAATACTCTCTACTCTACTTACATCTTCATTTAACAAATAAATAGTCAGCACCCACTATGTGCCAAGGACTGTGCTAAGTGCTTGACGTGGGAAACACAAATAGAAATGACCCCTATTTCCCTCTAGGCAATGTAGATGTAGAATGGGCTCTGGAGCCACCTATGTCAGGAAGCACCAAGGACGCTGGTGGCGATTTTGTTTTTCTTTTTAAATTCCTGAGATGTTCAGTATAAAGTTTCCCAGGACCAAAACAAAGAACACAGGTTTTTAGTTCTGGGGCATGGCCTCTCTTCTACACAAAAGTTTCATGATGTACATGGCTCCCTTTTGACAATTTCTCTCTAACCTTCATCTGTGGATATGATGGACACTGGCTTTCTCCAGATTTGATCCTATATTATAATGTGATATAGATTATGGTTTCTTCCTCAGTCCATACTCTGGGCTATTAGATCTGGAGCATTTCCCCAAAAGCAGAACACCCAGTTAGCTAAGGACAACTCGAGGACCCCATCACAATGATTCTTTTCTCATACATAAAGCACTTTTATAAAACACAGATAGTGAATGTTTGGACCCCTGATTCCTTTACTATTAATAAGGAGTGTGGCTTTAATTTTGAAATTCCCTTTATGAAAGCTAAGGAAAAGTCACCAAAAAAACACCTCTCTATACACAAATATTTTCATCATAGTATTGTTAGAGACAAATATCGCAAAGTAGGTAATTGGCTACATATATTAACTGATGTGGAATATTATCACACATTAACTATTATGGTTATAAAATCAATGCAGGCAGGGCGCAGTGGCTCACACCTGTAATCCTAGCCCTCTGGGAGGCTGAGGTGGGTGGATTGCTTGAGAGACCAGCCTGAGCAAGAGACCCCATCTCTACTAAAAACTAGCGGGGTATGGTGGTACACACCTTTAGTCCCAGTGACTTGGAAGGCTGAGACAAGAGGATTGATAGAGTCAGGAGCTTGATGTTGCTATGAGTTATGATGATGCCACGACACTCTACCGAGGGCGACAAAGTGAGACTCAGTCTCAAATAAATAAATAAACACATAAATAAATAAATACAAAATAAAACAAAGACAAAATAGTTGCATATATGCATACACATGCAGAGGAGATAATATATTTTAAATGTGCAAAGAAATACTGAACAAAATATTTGCAGAGTTATTTTAAGAAACACGGGCAATTTTTTTCTTTTACTATAGTAGTAAAAGAAAGTTTTGCAGCTATTCTTCCAACCCTAACAATTTTGACATATTTTTATGAGTAGCAGCCACATAACTTCAAGTACAGCTTGAATATAAGGGGCCTAACAAATCTAAGGTTGAAATCTGTCTCCATAGTGCTGTCTTGGTTATTTTAACTCTTTGTGCATCCATTCTCTTGTCCGTAGAATGAGGAAAATAAAGATATCAACTTCATGGGATTGTCTGAAGAATTAGATGAGTGAAGGCCCCTAAAAAGCCAAGCACTGTGCCTAGAACATGGAAGGAAGTTGGTAGGAGTAGGCTACCATTCCAGTGTACACACATCAGTATGCCATTTGCAGACCAGGGCACAATCATTCATTCCTTTGTCCATTTATTTATTCAACACATGCTTATTGAGTCCCACCTAGGTGCCAGGCAATGTTCTAAAAGGCAAATGAGAAGGTATTTATCCTCAAGGAGCTCACAGTCCAATGGAACAGACAGGCAAGTGACTAAAATGTTATAACCAGAGTTGGCAAAGGATGTGCTTACAAAGAGATCCAACTTCGCCTGGACAGCAAGGCATCTTCCCAGAAGGGCTCACACCTAAATCCTAAGGAGACTTGGAATTAGTTAGGACAAGGAGGGCATGAGGAGGGTCAAAGTCTATTCTATCTAGTTGGGACAGCACGGAGGTGAGGAAAGGAACCTGAAGGTGGCAAGGGAGACCACAAAGGGAGAAGAAAATGGCATGCTGGTTTCTGTAGCTGCTCAGAGCTCAGTATGCCTTGAATGCAGAGATGAGCGTGGGAAGTCAGCAGCCACCTAGATGGGCGCCTGCCCCAATTACGTAAGGACTTCATGAGGCAATCTTATCACACGAGCCAGGGCTTTTAAGAGGTAAGTCTTTACTAGGCAAAATTATTATCTGTGTCTGTGCATGTCCGTGTGTCATCCCTTAGAAATGCAGCCGAATGCTGCTCTTGAGTCAAATCTCTGAATAATACAAAATCCCATGTTAAAATAGACCGAGGCATCACCCAGGGAATAATTGTGTCTTCCCGCTATCAGGAATTTGCTAAACAAAAATATCCCTGCATGCGTAAGGATGAATTATAATAAGCATTCCATCTAGGTTTCGTCATTTTTTTGGTAACAAAAAAGATGTGGTTGTTCCTTTCTCTATAGGAGGTGACATTTTGCTGACGTATGTGGCTACTTCACGAGATAAATGTGTCACAGGAAATGGATAAGGAGAAAAGAATTAGAGGCTGCTACTACTTGATATTTGTATAGCTTCTATTTTTCTTGAAAATAATTCAAAACATATAAAATAATCAAGTGTAGGACTGTGGAAAATTCCATCTCTTGGTGGTTTGGAAAAGTAAGGTATGAGTTAGAAGAAATATCCCAGGGTAAAATGCACCAACTGCTGACACCCCTCCTCAGCTGGAAGACTAGATCATCCCAACTTTGGAGCTTTTGCATTTTATAAGCAAATAGATTTTTCTCCTATCACAATGGAATATCTCAATACATAATTACTGTTTTTTAACATTTTATGCATAGATAGTAACTGTCATGTTGTTTCTTAAGGATTAGAAAAGTTGCCCTGATTGTTCTAAAGATAATATTATAAAAATAAGTTTAAAAATTGTCAGTTTTATTCTTCATGAACTATTACACTATGATTCGTTAAGTCAGATAAATGACAGTCCATATAAAATAGCAGTTGCTTAAAAACATACATTCTCTAGTATTGATAGCAATTTGAATCTTAGCCTAGGGAAACATAACTTTATAAAAAGGTCAGTGCCTTAAGGGAAAATTCTTTTTTCAATTTTCCTTTCATAATCTCTAAACATAACATTGAAACTGTCATCACAAATGCACACGTTTATTGACAAGGCTATAAATCTATCGAATTAGAGCCATTTAGAGAAGATTCTCACGCAATTTTTAAGAGGCCTCAGAGTTCATAATAAAGCATTGGCTTAAGAGCTAGGAGACAGGATTATTTTTATCACTTTGCTCCAAATTTACTGAAGAGCCTGGAGCCAACCAGTGTGCTAAAAGTGACCTTGCACACCACCCAATTTAAAGAGGATATTCTAGGAATCAGATGATAATTTTGGGATGCTTAGGACAGCTTGTTTGAGAAAGATAAATATAAATGCAAACAGTTCCTGATATAGAACCTGTCTAATGTGTATTACTACCAAAACACACGAGTTAAAAAAAACCCCAAAGATTAAAAAAATTATTTTGTGCTTTTCCTATTCTCTACTTCAAGCTAGTAGCATCACTGTCTATAAGGCCACATAATCTAGATACCCTGGTCAGAGTTAGATGCATGGGAAAGAAAGAAACCAATGCTTATTAGTTGTCTATTATCTACTAACTATCCTTTTTAATCTTTACAACCATCCGTTTTATAGGTGATGACACTGAGGTTCAGAAAAGCTAAGAAACTTATCTAAAATCACAAATAATGGAACCTACTCACTTATTCCTCAATTCCATATGTCCTCCATCTTCACACCCCCAGCCCATGCTTCCAACAGATTATTAAATCATAGAATTGCACCTCGGGATTCAAGCCCTTACCATCTCTCACCTACACTAACACGTGGTTTCTCTGGTTATAAAGTTTATTTTTTCTTGTACAAGAACATATAATTTTAAAAAACGATTTTAATTATTACATAAGTTATATATAGCACATAATAGTTATATATCTTTATAGGATAAGGGCATATAATCTTGAGTTATCTTTTTCTAAACACAAAACTGTTTACGCCATTCTCGTGTGTGCCTCTCTTCTTTCTGGGTTTATGAGTTACCTATGAACAAGGGTGACATCAGCAAGGTGGCAGACTAGAAAACTCTAGGCCCTTGTTTGCCCACAAAAGTACCAAATAAGCAATTATCAAATAGCTTTGTGTGAACTCTAGAAACAGTGAAGAAGCTGGAGCAACTGAGGGTCTAATCAAAACAAAGTCACACTTTTGAATCCTATTGTTTTGACATTTTGTCACTTTAACCCCATCCTCTCCCCAGCATCGCATGATATGCCACTCATTTCCAGCTTCCTCCCTCAGGAAAAAGGGGAAAGAGTGAGACTTTCTTGCCATGTTATGGCATATCTAGCAGCTGTGCAGGGGACTGGTTTCTGTTAAGCGTGACCAGGAACAAGGGAGGAACAGCAGCATAATGTGGCTATCAGTTGAAGGCCTCTAAAAGTTAACGGCAGGCCTGGTGGTTTGTGACAGCAGCAGGGAAATGGCACCTGTGGGCACTTGAGCACAGAAGATTATGGGCAAAGGAATACAATAGGACATGTGAGGCATTCAGAAGAAGCAGAGTGAGGCTCTCGGGGAAATTAAGACATTAGATGGGAGGTGGAGGTAGGAAGATCCTTGAGTTCAGGAGTTCAAGACCAGCCTGAGTAAGAGCAAGACCCCCCTCTACAAAACATAAAAAAATTAGTTGGGCATTGTAGTGGGTGTCTGAAGTCCTAGCCACTTAGGAAGTTCAGGTCGGAGGGTCACTTGAGCCCAGTTTGAAGTTGCTGTGAGCTAAGCTGATGCTATAGTGCTCTAGCCTGGGGCAACAAAGCGAAATTCTATTCTCCTTTCTCCCTCAAATAAAAACAATTTGTGTATAAAGGGTAATTGGAGGGAGGGAGGGGAAGCACATGACTGGGCCCAGGAAAGATATTCCCAGAAACATTCTGAGAAGACCCAGAAATGTTATGACAGGTGGATTAGTGGAAGTCTTCCCCTGCACAGAGCTAGTCGGCAAAAACCAAGAGAGAAAGCCGTTTTGTCAAATGCTCTATTTTATTTTATTTTCTTTCTTTTTTATTGAAAAAGAGTCTCATGCAGTCACCCTGGATAGGTGTTGTGGTATTGTAGTTCACAGCAACCTCAATCTCTTGGTTGCAGGTGATCCTCTTGCTTCAGCCTCATGAATAGGTGGGACGACAGAACTCCACCACAGTGCCAGGCTAGTTTTTTTTTTTTTTAGTAGAAATAGGGGTCTCCCTTTGCTTTATCTCCTGAGCTCAGGTGCTCCACCCACCTCAGCCTCCCAGAGTACTAGGACTGTAGGCATCAGCCACTGCACCTGGCCTCATCAACAGAAGATCACAAGGTATATGAAAAGTGGGAAACATGGCCTCTTTAAAGGAACAAAATAAATTTTAAGAAACAAACTCCAAAGAAACATAGCCTTGAACTCAATACTTTAAAATAGCTATCATTTTACAAATTAAAACTTTTTTTTAAAGAAATAGGGGTCCTCCTCTGTCCTCAGGCTGGTGTATAATAGTGTGATCATAGCTCACTGCAGCCTTGAACTCCTGGGCTCAAGGAAAGTGATTCTCCTGCCTTGGCTTCCTAAATAGCTGGGACCATGGGTGCCTGTCACCATGCCCAGTTATTTAAAAAAAAATTGTTTTATAGAGACGGGGTCTCATTATGTGGCTCAGGATGATCTGAAACTCCTGGCCTCAACCAATCCTCCACCTTGGCCTCCCAAAGTGCTGGGAGCCACTGTATCCAGCCCAACTGCCTCTAAATATGCTCTGTGAGCTAAAGGAGAACACAAAGAGGCAACTAAACAAAATCAGGAAAATAATCTATGAACAAAGAGCAAAAATTTATAACAGAACCAAATAGAAAGTCTAGAGCTAAAAAGAAAAAAAAAATTGAAAAATTTGCTAGAAGGATTCAATAGCAGATTTGAACATGCAGAAGAAAGAATGAACAACCTTGAGGATAGGTCATTTGAAATTAAGTCTGATTAACAAAAGAAAAACAATAATTAAGAAAAGTGAATAGAATAAAAGGAACTTAGGGAACACCATCAAATGGACTAATACATGCATTATGAGAGTTCCTGAAAGAGAACAGATAGAGATGGAGCAGAGAGGTTATTTGAAAAAATAATGGCTGAAAACTCCCCAAATTTGAGAAAGGATGTAGATATATAAATACAAGATTCTCAAAAAATTCTACACAGGCTAAGGCAAGAGGATCGTTCAAACCCAGAAGTTTAAGGTTCCTCTGAGCTATGACAACATGTTACCCTACTAAGGGTGACAAAGAGAGATTCTGTCTCAAAAATAAAAAAAATAATAATAAATAAAATAAAATAGTGTCCATGGCTTATATGCTTCTGGGTATATCCACACATTGATATATAATGTTAAGAATTTAAATATGAAAGTAACATAGGAAAAAATTATTGTAATGAGAAGCACAGTGTCTGCTGTTAGGTGTTGAAGGTTACCTAATTCTGAAGAGTTAGTGTAACTAAAGCATTCAGTACTCTTGCAGAACAACCTAACTAGGGTTCACTTTTCTGAATGATGGTTTAACTTCATAAAAGTGCAGTTACTGGCATTTCAGTTGGAAAGTTTCCAAAAATCCTTTTTGCAGGTAGAAATGATCTTGATGGTGGCCTGGGCCAAAAGACTTTTCCAGTTCACTGGAGTCACTCTTGGAAACCTTAGTTTGCATAAATAAAACTTCTAGAGACTAGGAATAAGAAAGGAAGATGAGGTGGATAAAACTAAAAGGGTTTATATGGTATTTTAATGAGGGCTACTTTGCTTTTGGCAGACAAACCTCAGCCTTTGGAAGAAGCTGTTGATGGGAACCAATTACAGATTAAATCCTTCTCTGAGCTGACTAGTGTTGCTGCAACAACAACAGATATTGTTTTGCATGAGCAGAAATGGTAACTCCAAACATAGCCAGACATAAGGAAATTGTGGCAAGAGTCCTTGGGAGAGGTCAGTAGAGAAAGTGTTCATAGATGAAGACCAAGGCACTCTCTCATTGTCAGAACACCGGAAGCACTACACTGGCCCAGTATATTTATATAAGAAACTTTCCAACTGAAATGCCAATAACTACAGTGGACCTTTATGTTTTTATCTCATTTCTTGTTCTCTGGTAAAGAGATAAGATTCCTATTTTACTGATAAAGAACTCAAGGGACAGAGTTCACACAATTAGTATTCTCTTGCTTCCTGGATCCAAAAGATGTTTTCTTTTTTATTGCTTCAAATTTTGTTGTTCTGAAAAAATTTACATAATTAAATTGTTCTTTTACAATTTACATAATTAAATATTGTATATGTATGTGTTTTGGAAGTCCTATCTGTTGCTACAACGACTCTCTCTTTCTCTTTTTTTTTTTGAGACAGAGCCTCAAGCTGTCACCCTGGGTAGAGTGCTGTTGCATCACAGCTCACAGCAACCTCTAACTCCTGGGCTCAAGCAATCCTTCTGCCTCCGCCTCCCACATAGCTGGGACTACAGGCACCTGCTACAACGCCCAGCTATTTTTTGGTTGCAGCTGTCATTGTTGTTTGGTGGCCTGGGCTGGATTTGAACCCACCAGCTCAGGTGTATGTGGCTGGTGCCTTAGCCGCTTGAGCCACAGGCGCCAAGCCAACTTTCTCTTTCTATATAATAAACATTGGATAAAATCTCCTTAAGGAACTAAATCAGGAAACAGATTAAACATTTAAGTGGTAGCACCATTTTTCTTTTTGCATTCTCTAGGAATAGTTAAAAGTCAACTAAGTAATTCCTTCTGAGTAGATAAACACAAATATGCTATCTGGAAAAAAATAATACACTAGAACTTTGGGGCTGTAACCATCTGCAATTAGCCTAGAAGATCTTTTTACAGATAAGCAAACTGACATCCAAAGAAGTGAAGCAACCTCGTTAGATGGTTTGGATGATAAAGTCTTTGGTCCTGGTGTAACTTCAACAACAGTGACTGCTTTACTAGGAGATAATATAGCTCATGCTATAAGCAATCCATCTCTAAAATGAAGAGATTTTAAAAAGAAAGTAAGACAGACTACTGTTTGATATTCATAAGTAATAATCAAGTCACCCAGAGCACATCCCAAGCCTGGAGAGGATGGCATAATGCCACCTGGGCTTAACAGAGGCACCACACCTCAAATGATTAATGTAGAAATACATATTTGATTACAAACATGGCAAGTCAGGAAGGCTAGACCTGCCAGGAATAGGTGTAGGAGGAACTGTTATTAAATATTTAAACACCGCTGATGTACAATAAGTATAATTGTGCCAAACACATAAAGTCCTTGCCCTAAGGAGTTTGCTGTCAGCTGTAAAGCTGGTTACTCCAGAGATATTTGTTATGTTGCTTCATTAGGCAAACAATCCATTCCATACATCAAAGCACTATCATTTCAATAAGTTTTCTTAGGGATAGAAAAATTTACACCTGATTTACACCAAAGTTATGTATACTTCTCACTATATATATATATATTTTTTTTTTTTTCAGAGACAGAGTCTCATTTTGTCACCCTTGGTAGAGTGCCGTGGCATCACAGCTCACAGAACCTCCAGCTCTTGGGCTTAGGCGATTCGCTTAGGTGCCCATTACAATGCCCGGCTATTTTTTCTGGTTGTTGTTGTTGTTGCAGTTTGGCCAGGGCTGGGCTTGAACCTGCCACCCTCGGTATATGGGCCCAGCGCCCTACTCACTGAGCCACAGGTGCTGCCCACTTGTCACTGTATCTTTGTTGAGTTCCTTGTCATCCTTTGGACCTCACTTGTCTATAGTGTTGCACAAGACCTAATTCTGCAGTAGCAGCACATAGGATGACACCAGCCAAAGTGAAATGCATTAGAAAGTTTTGATTTTGAAATCTGTGTTAAATAAGAAGAAAATGTCACATAATCATAGCCAATTACATATGTAGAAGCAAGATAAGCTAGGACGGAATATTGACTTGAAAACATGATGCAAGTTAATTGACACATGAAGAGCCAACTGCGCTTTACCCAGGATGCAGTCAAGGAGGGAGAGGGAAGTGGAAAAAGTGATGCTGCCTTTGGTGGAAAAAGATTTTCATTTAGTTGAAATGGTACATAGAGGATATTGTATTGAATTTCTTACATAAATCTGAGCAGGACTTAAAGTAGTTAATAATATAAGACAAAAATACTATTCAATAGGAACATATTAAAGCAAGAGTGAAATAACAAGAATCCAAATGATAAAGGATTTGGAGAGAAGAAACAAAATAAACTACTTTGACAGAAAACTAATTCTAAGGAAGACTGTTGATTCTTAGAAAATAATTTAACTCTGTACCTGTTACCGACAGCTAAGACAGAGCAGGTAGTTAAGACACACAGGTGAGCAAAGCATTTACTCATTCATTCCTAGGATTCATGATTTCTGAATTCAAAAGGCTTGGTGGCTGGGTGGGAGGTGATGACACCAACACCCAAGAATAGGGTTAAAAACCATGAGAGCTTCCTGTGCACAGACCTATGGAATGGAAGATCGAATACAACTAAATTATCTGGGCATAGGAATGTGAAGGACAGTGGGAGAGATAAGGAGACGTCTGAGCTTAGCCTTGAAATAGAACATAAGTCAGAGAGAAAAGCAAGGTGGGAAGACGGGGAGGCCTGTATGAGAGTGTGTGCTGAGAAGGTGACACGACGGCCAGACAACAGCCCATGTTTTGGTGTCTGGGGCAGTGTGCAGAGAAGGGTCAGGACAGGGGGACAAAGTTTCTTATTTGTTCATATATATATATGTATATAATTAGTATAGATATATATTTCTTGACACAATAGAACAAATATCTTTTTGGAAAGTGTACATCATGTTTTTGTAACACAAATAATTTAAAATGCATTTATATAGGGAATTTACTAATTCCTAGTATACATCATTTATACACTTAATAATAACCCTCTGATCATTTTCTGATTTTTGTATTAAATTATCTTTCAAAAGGGACATAGCTGTACTGTAAACTGGATTAACAAAAAGCTACTCCATTGAGTAACACTGTCCAAATTAATGTGAACTTAGCACAAACTGTGCTGGGTACTAAAAATATAATGTAGAACTCTGCTAACTCAAGGTGGTCTCACTCACGGATCCTTTAAGACCATCTTTTGTCATACATCACTGGCAGATTCTAAGTAAAGTTCTCTGGATTGTCCTTGAATAAGCTTTGTCCTGTATGTGTCTTAGCTAAATGGGTCACTGAGCTTGTTCATGTGATACAACCATCTTTCTAACAAGAGAAATCCTCTTAAGACAGGAGAAATATGAGTCTTAGCCCTAACTAATGAGTGTATCAAAGTTTTAACTGACAGAGCTTCCAACAGAGTGTGATCTTTGGGAAGTAAGATGGTCTGAACTGCAAGATGATGGGGGATCTTTAACCCCAATCATAGCACAGACTTCCCAGGGCTTTGTTCAGAATAGGTTTATTCTATACATAAAGAAGGGAAAACCAGGCGGCGTCTGTGGCTCAAAGGAGTAGGGCACCAGCCCCATATACCGGAGGTGGTGGGTTCAAACCCAGTCGCAGCCAAAAACTGCAAAAAAAAAAAAAAAAAAGGGAAAACCTGCTCTCTGAACTCTGAACTCCACTGTGTCCTAAAGAGGATGAGTCCTCTGAGAGAATGAGCTAAAGATCCTATCTAACAGAATCAAATCATGACTATTCATAGTATGCATTTGTAAGCCAACCCCAAACCTGATAAAACAGCATCAACATCTGAATTTTTAACAAGATTTGTAGGTGATACCCAATGACCACCACGGGCTTAAAGGATGTAATGTCAGACGGCCTTTTGGTTTAGATGAGTACTGATTGGTTTTGGATGTGAAATGAGAGGTGTGAGGAAGGGGTTGGTTGCAGGTGCTGGAAAGAGTAGAACTGCTCTATACAATAGAGGGAAGAGAAAGTGAGATTCTGGGGACACTGTGGTGGGACGGAATTTGAAAGGATACATGGGAAAAGAAATGGACAAAAGAGCCACCAAGATGGCCAGACGTTACGTTGAGACAAGCGTTGAGAAATCTGGAATGGGAGGGTGGCTGAGAGGGACCCCTGCTACTAAATCAAAGTCCTATGTACTCAATTCTGATATGAGGACAATTAATGACCTAGTACAGGGTGAGGGATGGGGGAAGAGGAGAGTAGAGAGAGGGAAGGAGGGAGGGGGTGAGGGTCACAGTGTGTGACACACCTTTTGGGTGCGGGACATAATTATAAGAGGGACTTTACTTAACAAATGCAATCAATGTAATCTGGTTCTTTGTACTCTCAATGAATCCCCAACAACAACAATAATAATAAAGTTGTTTGTGCTGAATGAATATCTAAATCCTGAATTCTCTTTGTCTTTCCAGATGTCAGGTGGAATCTGCTACACACACAGGCTTTTATGGTTGACTTTCTGTTTATAGAAATCAAGGCAAGAGGTTAAACTTCATTTCAGAATCCACACAGTACAGAATAGAAACAATACGAGAAGATAATAAAAAAGAATCCATTAATGCACAAAAAGAACAAACAAAACATTAGCAGGAGCAGGAGCTTAAGCACAAGGACACATGTCCCTGAAGTCACAAAAAATCTTCCAGTTGGTCTGGGCACAGTGGCTCACACCTATAAATCCCAGCACACTGGGAGGCCCACACAGAAGGATTGGAGGAATTCAGGACCGGCTTGGGCAACATAGTGAAACCCTGTCTCTATGCAAAAATAGAAAAATTTGCTAGGTGTGGTGGCAGATGCCCATAAACTTAGCTATTTGGCTGGGGAAAAAGGATCATTTGAGCCTAGGAGTTGGTGCCACCACACTCCAGCCTTCGCAGAAAAACAAAAACAAAAACAACTCAGGGTTGGGGTTGAGACTTTCCATAGGTATTGAATGGAAGCTTGATAAACTTTACTTAAATTTTAAAAGCAAAGTGTTCCCGACTTGGGAGCATTGGGTTTATGAAATCACATGATCTTCCTTTCCTTCCACTTTAAGCCAAAACAAAATAAAATGCTGATCTATATCTTTGAACTCCTGTACTCAGAAGAAATTAGCTTTTTATTTGTTTTTGAAATTTGCTTTGTTTTTAGATCTCCTAGAGATCTTTTCCCCAAGGCAATTATTATTCCTTACATCTCTCTTTAGAGGTATGGAACTTTCAGTTAGGTATCTTTTTAAACTGAGAGCCACATAAATTATCAGGGTGACATCCTTTTCAGGGACAAAATTAAGCCCTCCCCCAAATGAACATGGTATTCACTTTTCAATGGCAGGTGCAAGCCCACAGCTGTTCCATGACCATATTTAGGCCAAGTGCACTGTCTCCGTTTATTGCCCTTTAATCAAGAGGCTTATTAACTGATTTTTATTTTTTATTTTATTTTTTTTTTTTTTGAGACAGAATCTCACTATGTTGCCCTTGGTAGAGTGTTGTGGCATCACAGCTCAAAGCAACCTCAGACTCTTGGGCTTAAGTGATTCTCTTGCCTCAGCCTCCCAAGTAGCTGGGACTACAGGCGCCTGCTGCAATGCCCGGCTATTTTTGTTGTTGTTGTTGTTGTTGTTGTTGACATTGTTGTTTAGCTGGCCTGGGCCAGGTTTGAACCCGCCAGCCCCGGGGTATGTGGCCAGTGCCTTAACCACTGACCTATGGGCATCAAGCCCATTAACTGACTTTAAATTACGGGTTTGGCTGTGAACTGGGTGGGGAAAAAATGATACACTATTATTGTTTATTAAAATATATGGTTGTAAGGTTACTTTTGGTTGCAACTTTTTAAACATGAGATGGACTAAACTTCTTTTTGGTGAAAAGAGGACTTGAAACTGAGAAATTGTAAATTCTTACCTGGTTTCATTGTTTGCGCCCCTAACATTCACAGACCATTTTCCATATGCCTCAGTTTCCTCCTTATGATATGGGGATAGTAACAAAGCTCTGTCTATGAGGACTATGAGCATTCAGAAAGAACATATCCCTAAATGTTTTCCACACCGTGGAAGTGTCCACATACCGCCCTCGTTTTCTGGTGGATTGTATCTCTGAGAATCATGTTTCCTGTGTGTTGCCTTCAACCACAATTCCCTTTCTCTCAGTTGATGGCTGTTTTGTCAAAGAAAGACTTTTTGATCTCTTAAGGACAGACTGAAAACATAAAACCAGTTGAGGTTTCCTCTTTGCACACTAGATGAGGCTCACGGCTCAGTGTCTGCCAACTGTGGCTCATGTGCACTTCTTTTTTTTTTTTTTTGAGACACAGTCTCATTATGTCGCCCTCCGTACAGTGCTGTGGCATCACAGCTCACAGCAACCCCCAACTCTTGGGCTTCAGCAATTCTCTTGCTTCAGCCTCCCAAGTAGCTGGGACTACAGGTGCCTGCCATAAAGCCTGGCTATTTTTTGGTTGCAGTTGTCATTGTTAGTTAGCAGGCCCGGGCCGGACTCAAACTTGCTGGCTTCAGTGTATGCGGCCAGCACCCTACTCACCGAGCTATGGGCACCAAGCCTGATATGTACTTCTTAAAACTTCCAGCTCCCATCCACCCATCGGCCCTGCCCACCACAGTGTGTGGTGCACATGTGGACATGTGGGTGTTTAATGAACACAGGGGATGTATGGTCCGCTTGTCTCTGGGACCCATAGGAAGGTGTGGGTGTCAGTGTCTCCTCCCTTTTCACGCTAATAAAAATGACCCAGTGATTCTTAAACGAGGTTTCTGGGATGATCTCACAAAGGATGGTGTCATAGAACATTATGAGAACCAGTAGACCCTCGATGTAAACTGTCTGAAAGATCAGTATTTGTCTGTAAAATGATCCCATTGAGGCCAGGTCCGGTGACTCACGTCTGTAATCCCAGCATTCTGGGAGGCCCAGAGAGGTGGATTGCTTGAACTCAGGAGTTCAAGATCAGCCTGCGAAAGAGGCCCTGTCTACTAAAAATAGAAAAACTAGCCAGATGCCACGGCAGGAGCCTATACTCTCAGCTACTCAGGAGGCTGTGGCAAGAGGATCTCTTGAGCCCAAGAGTTTGAGGTTGCTGTGAGCTATGATGCCATAGCACTCTACCCAGGGTGACAGGGTGAGACTCTGTCTCAAAAAAATAATAACAATGACATTGAACTTGATGCTAAGATTTCTTTCAGATCCATAGTTTATTGATTCTTTGATTCCCCACTGTGCTTACCACCAAGTGAGTTATTTTCTCTAAGTTCCTCAGCAGCACAACCACCAACTTTTTGCAGCTTGAACTATGGATAAAAATAGTAAATCCCCAACACTCAAGAGCATATCTATACAACTAATAGAGAGGAGGGAAAATAAGAATGAAACTTTTGAGGAAATGCCAGAAGTTTTCCAAACTGCCACACAAATGTATTGTTGATTAAAACAACGATGACAACAACAAACTGAAATGGCTCATTACTGTCCAGACTTGGCAAGGTCTAAGCTTGAAGCATCCATATAACTTCTTTTAAAAAGTGGGGCGGCACCTGTGGCTCAGGTAGTAGGGCATCAGCCCCATAAGTAGAGGTGGTGGGTTCAAACCCAGCCCCGGCCAAAAACTGCAAAAAAAAAGTATGTAACTTTCCCTGCTTGCCCAATAACTAAATGAAGATATTTTGAAAGTGGAATTATCTGTCTCATCTAATCATATTCCTTAAAAGCTGAGTGGAGAAATGTTGCCACTTGGAGAAAATTCACGGCGTTTCAAATTTTATAACTCTGATTTAACGTCCTAAATTATAGCATAGTGCTATTATGCAGCATGTAAACAGATGTGATGCACCACGCCAGTCAGTAATGAGAGGCATGCAGCAGGGTGACACGCTGAGGTTGTAATCACAGACCACGGTAGATTAGGGGCTTATAAATACTAGGCTCTGGCTGGGGCACGGTCCCAGTCAGCTGATGAACGTGTATTTTGTGCACAACTTGTACATATGTACATATTAATCTATTTTCTAGTGTTTGCTAATCCCCAAACTTCCATATTTAAGCAAGGTAAAATAAATATGCTACTCTACTGCAGGTATAGCTCCTGGAAGAATGGGAGAGCAAGCAGTTTTGCACAGTTTTTCATCTCCTTCGACACATTTTATTTTCAGAGATAATGAAAGCAACATGCAATGCTGAACTTCTGTCCAAAAATCAAAATTCCATAGATTGGCAATGAATACCAACAAGCGCTAGATGCTATCGTGGTTTTAGAGAAATAAGAGGCAGGCTGCCCTAGGAAGGTCTTTGGAAGGGGAGCACACACTCCTACCGGCTTCCATTTCTCTCTCCCTTTTCCACAACACTGGCACATTCCCAGGAAACCTCCGAAGGGAGCACTTGGGCGGAGATACATAATTTGTGTTTGTTACTGTTTTTGGGGGAAGATGAAACAGAAACCTTCCTTTCTTGCCATCTCATTTCCTTTGATCTTATGTTAACTTATCATTATTTTCAATGTTCAGAAACTTTCAAAGAACCTTTTAAAGAGGGAACAATTACTTAACAAATAAGCCTGGACACTCCATTCATGCTTCCTTCCCTTTTGACCTCTAGGTGACATTCGAGGAGCGCCCCCATTTCCCACAGGCAAGCATCAACCCTTTCCTATCTGCAGGTTATTGATTATCTTGCCCTGTATCAATGAACTTTTCACAGTGAAAGCCACCTCATGTACTTGCGGCTGCAGGCGGTGCCTGTGGGTGCCACATGGTTGTGCTTTTTCCCTGTGTGTGTTTCCTGATATCTCTGCTAAGCCTTTACACGCATTTCTGAGGCCTTCTCTTTCCCTCCTTCCATATTCCCCATTGGTACAGACTTTGCATTTTCCTTTCAGGTTGTCTCTGAAAGAAATTACTCTCAGCCATTTCCCTTCATCCTGCACGTCTGTGTTTGTGCATGTGGGAGTGTCACGTGTGAAAAGCAGAAAGTGATTTACTGCCAATAAAACGGCTACTATCATTACTACAATATTAACTCAGACATGGTTAAGCATGTGATTTTCAGTCACTGACTTTCAGCTAAAGAACTGAACAGCTTGGGTACACTGGAAACAGCACAGCTCTTTCTAATTTAGCAGAAGTAAAGACAAAGTGCAAGGCCCGTAACTTAGGGATGTTTAAAAACTGCACTGCACTACATGATCTAAATGATTATGTAGTGATTTGTGGCATCCTTATTACAAGTAATTACAATTCAGCAGTATTTCCTTTAAGTTGTGCAGACTGCTATTTATTTTGGATAGATGTGATTCATTAACAAAAGACTACAGTTTACCTACCTCAGAATGATGGGGTTGTTGAGATGCACACAGTATCGTGGGTGGTATAGGTAAACTTTTCATCAATAAACATTTCTATAGTTTATATTACCATCTGTATCATTGACAGCTTTTACTTTAAGACAAAATGTTCCCCATCCTTCCAGTTTATCCTCTCCTCTCCTCTCTAACATGTATTGTTGCTATTTAAAAAGTCATGGTCCTCTCATGTTTTCACTCATATGTGGGAGCCAAAAACAACAACCAGTTTGAGCTCATGGAAGTAGAGAGTAGAATTGTATTTGAGGATGTGAAGGGTAGGAAGAAGGGGAAGGTGAGAAGAAGTTGGTTAATGGATACAAAATTGCAGCCAGATGGGAGAAGGGGGTTCTGGTGTTCTGCAGCAGTGGTCCCCAACCTTTTTGGCACCAGGGACAATTTTCATGGAAGACAATTTTTCCATGGACCAGGGTGGGGTTGGGGTAGGATGGTCTGGGAATGATTTATGCACATTACATTTCATCATACAGATCATCAGGCTTTAGATTCTCATAAGGAGCAGAGATGAAGCCTGGCTGACTGGCCCACCCCACACCTGCTGTGCAGCCTGGCTCCTAAGAGCTCATGCACTGGTACCATTCTGGGGCCCTGGGGTTGGAGACCCCAGTTCTACTGAGCTCCAGAATAAATGTGGTCAACTATAATTTATTGTATATTCTCAAAAAGCTATAAGTGAGGATTTATAAGCTCAGTGGTTAGGGCGCCAGCCACATACACTGGGGCTGGCAGGTTCAAACCCAGCCTGGGCCTGCTAAACAACAATGACGACAACAACAACAACAAAAATAGCCGGGTGTTGTGGCAGGCACCTATAGTCTCAGCTACTTGGGAGGCTGAGGCAAGAGAATCGTTTAAGCCTGAGAGTTTGATGTTGTTGTGAGCTGTGACGTCATAGCACTCTACAGAGGGCGACATAGTGAAACTCTGTCTCGAAATTAAGGGAAAAAAAAGCTATAAGTGAGGATTTTGAATGTTTGTAACACAAAGAAATGATAAACGTTTGAAGTGATAGAAATCTAATTACCCTGATTTGATCATGACACGTTGTGTCCACGTGTGGAAATATCACTCTGTGCCTCATAAATATGTACAATTATTACATATCAACTAACCTCTGTTGTGATCAGAGGTTAGCACAAAGAAAATGAGATGGGAAGTCTGGACCTCTGTAAAAGTTCTGGTTTTTACGAGAAGAGACCAGGAGGAAGTCTGTATATGATAGGGCTCAAATCTCAGGTTCTTCTGCCAAAAACACCCCAAGCTCTGCAGATGGTGGTGGCTGGGTGTATGCGCGTGTGGTAGGGGACTGGACTGCATGGGGCAGTGACAGAGGCCTGCCAGGCGTAGCTTGCTCCTACTTCCTACGTGTGAAACTTGGAATAATTTAGGCTCTTTCATGATCTTTTCCACTTTTAATAAGTCAGCTAGGGAATGGGGCAAACATCAGATGCACCTGGTGAAAATGTTCACAACGCAGTTAGAAGCCGGGGCCGAGTGTAGACTTACTAAATCACATCTGAGGGCCGGCGTTTGTGGGTTCTGACAAACATCCTCCACTAATTTAGATTTGCACAGTTGTTTGTAAACCAGTGGCCTGAGTTGGTAAGTTAATATTCCCTTAATTATGCTGGGGCTTGAAGATCTCAAAAGACTAGAACTCTTTCCTGAGTTGGGTCTTGAGGGGGGTCATTCAATTTATGACCCTTTTCTACCCAGTTGTTTTCTAGAGAGTAGAGAAGAGGGATAGATTACAAGAAGCAAACAAACCCTAAGGGGGAGGGCAATTAAAGCCCCCAGGATTTTCCTGCAGGAAAATGCTTCATTGCTAATTAGGGTTTCTGTACCAGATGACGTGGTGACAGTATTGCCATCAGCTGGTGCAACAGGGAAGCTTAAATATTGGTGCCAGAGACGCATTAACACCCACATGAATGCATTTTGCTCTTAGTAAAAAAATTAGATATAAAAGCAGAACACTGTTTGGGCAGCGCCTGTGGCTCAAAGGGGTAGGACGCCAGCCCCATATGCCGGAGGTGGCGGGTTCAAACCCAGCCCCAGCCAAAAACTGCAAAAAAAAAAAAAAAAAAAAAAGCAGAACACTGAATCAATATATTAACGAATGTTGAGTCTTTTGCATGCAATCAACATTCAATAAATAGTTTACATTTCTGTTGACTAGATACAGTCTTTCTCAAGTAACACCTTTCATTTAACCTTGGATACCTATTTTGATACTTACAATATAAAAAGAGTTTCTTGAAATTGTACTTTTTTACCCATAAAAATCAATTATTCTAAAACCCTATCTAGTATTAATTATTCATTATGATGTCTTTAGCCTTTCTTATATATCAGGGTGGGAGAGAAGTTACCTGACAGCTAAGGGAGCAGCATCAATAAATCTGATCCAAGGACAATCACCTTTGTGGTTCCTTCATTCATGTGCTTTGAACTCCAAGAACACTGACAATCAGTCATTCAGCAGAAAAGGATTAACTCCACTTAGGAGGGAAATTCAAAAATTAAAAGCATGACCGAAAAATACTCTGACCATCTTGTAATGTGAGCTTTTACATTCATGTCACTTAAAAATGTCCATTTTATCCTCATTTTGTAAATCTCTACTCTCAAATATATGTTCTTCTTATAAAGAAAGGATAAGAGTATTTAAATATTGAAGCAATGATTCTTTTTTTTTTTTTTTGCAGTTTTTGGCAGGGGCTGGGTTTGAAACTGCCACCTCTGGCATACGAGGCCGGCGCCCTACCCCTTTGAGCCTTTGAGCTACAGGCGCCGCCCGAAGCAATGATTCTTTAGGTAGCTACTTCCCCCAAATTATTTGAAAAGAAGAATGTTGGGAATGACCATTTCTTAATGTAACTGAATAACTGGATGATCATTTTCTTCCCATTTTTCAAAAGTATGTTATTTATACAGACCATTACAAGTGCTTAAAAAGTATTACTGAAGTGTATTGAATAAATATAAAATTACATAAATCGAAAAATATTTTCATGTTCTAAATATGAATATACTTAAGATACTAACTTAGGGATAGGGGAGAAAAATGTGTGGGAGCTTTTAGATCTGTAGCTGTGTGTAAGATTTAGAGCAATAAATGAAAACAAGGTACTTTTAGGCCAGACCTGTTTAAGTAACCTCTCAATATGATGATATGATAAGTCTTGAATTTAGAACTCTGTATTTTTTTCTGAAAAGGAGAAAAGCTTAAAAGTGAGCTATAAATCTAACATTTCTGTTTATGCCGGGCTCATTTTCAGATCCTATATAAAGGTAAAAACATGTCCCTTTGCTCATAAACCATACATATAAATATTACAGTATTGGCATTTTTGTTTTCCTTGAAAGTAACCAGATTACCACTAACAGCCTCATTAAGTTTGTTCTTGTTTCTTTTTGGAAAACAAAGCAAAATAAAAACTCCATCTCCCTTAATAAATGTGTCCAAAATATAAATTGCATTATTTAAGTAAACAGGCTACCTCAGTTTTGAGTGCATCAGAATGTTTGAATAAGAAATGCCATAAATATTGAATTTTAAATCAAAATGCATTGACTTTTAAGGTTTTAAGTCTAATCTCTCTTAATATATAAGTAGATTAATTTCAAGTAGTGAAATCGTTTACAACATTATACATAAGCTATTTTTAAATATCACAAGTGTAGGCCCCATTTTGGCTCACATTTGTAATTCTAGCACTCAGGGAAGCTGAGGCAGGTGGATCACCTGAGTTCAGGAGTTCAAGACCAGCCTGAGCAAGAGTGAGACCCCATCGCTACTAAAAATAGAAAAACTAGCTAGGCATTGTGGTGGGCACCAATAACCCTAGCAACTCAGGAAGCTGAGGCAAGAGGATCACTGGAGCCAGGAGTTTGAGGTTGCTGTGAGCTCTCTAGCCTGGGGCCACAAAGTAAGACTCTGTCTCATAAATGAAAAACAAATAAATAAATAACACAAGTAAACCCAATTATCTTTTAGGTTTTTGTTAAAGAAAAAAAGAAAAAGGATTGAATTTCCAAAAGCAAGTCATTTTTTTTTTTGAGACAGAGTCTCATTATGTCGCCCTCGGTAGAGTGCTGTGGTGTCACAGCTCACAGCAACCTCTAACTCTTGGGCTTAGGCGATTCTCTTGCCTCAGCCCCCCAAGTAGCTGAGAGTACAGGTGCCTGCCACAACACCCGGCTATTTCTTTGTTGCAGTTGTCAGTTTTGTTTAGCAGGCCCAGGCCGGTTACAAACCCACCTGCCTCAGGGTATGTGGCCAGCACTCTAACCACTGAGCTACAGGCACCGAGCCCAAAAGTAAGCCTTTAAACAAACAAAATAAGGCAGAGATATGTAAGTTTGTTAAACACAAAAATTGACGTTTCTAATACTGTACAATTTTCAGAGCCTCAATGACAATGCTCTTAAGTTTAATGATTCATTTAAAAAAAAATACATGATATTACATATGAGGTCAGACAAGGTCAGACAATTAAGTTCACGAATTCATCCCAGAAAAAGTGTTACCTATCTTATTACTAAATATCATAATGGTTACCAGATGGCGAAGGGGAGTACTTCAAAGGTGACCATAGTGATATTCAGTAATGAAGCATGTAGCAAATTTTTCAGTATGAGTTTGTGGATTTAATTGTCCAGTTTACAGAAGAGTCTCCATGTCATCCATTATTATGAGAATATTAAAATAAATGGGTCTTTTAGCAATGCCTCCTTATATAGAATTTACATTAGCAGAGGGTCTGATTAGCAACTCTGGATATCTTTCCAACCAAGAAAATTTGCAAGAGTTGGAGCTGCACCCACCACTCATCCATTAGAAGAAAAAGCACTAATTATGAAAAAAGAACTGAACCTGTAACAGAACACTAAAGTGTAAGAATAACATAGTCACCCTCAGTTGTGTATCATTTCATAGTCAGGCATTATCTCATCTGGGCTTAACACAGCTGGTGAAATTGACTTTTGCAACCCCATTTCACAGATGAGGAAACAGGTTCTGAGAGATCAAGCGGCTCATCCCAGGTTACATGTTTAGTAAATGGAGAATCAGAACCTGAACTCAGTTGTGATGTACATATTGACTTTGTGAAATCCTCGGGCTGAAGTTCCTTCATGAGAGGAGAGGTTCAAACTCTCTGAGGCTCCCTTGACTTTGTGCCCTGAGCGTGGCCTGCTCTCAAAGAGGCTGTTTAAAGAAGTTACGGGACTGGATAGGCAGGGAGGTGGCCAGCAGAGTGGTTGTAACCTACTTCCTCTCACTCGTCCGTCATCTTTCACCTCGCCTGACGACTTCACCAGCCCTTAAGCACCTACCATAGGCAAAACCCTGTGGTAGGTGTTGTGGGGAACACCACAGTGTAGGTGACATGGTCCCTGTCCTCACAAAGTGTAACTGCTGAGATCACTCAACCTGAGAGAACCGAGCACGTGCCAAGGAGCACTCTTCTCTTTTCTTTTTTATGAGACAGAGTCTCACTATGTTGCCCTCGGTAGAGTGCCATAACGTCACAGCTCACAGCAACCTCAAACTCTTGGGCTTAAGCGCTTCTCTTGCCTCAGCCTCCCAAGTAGCTGGGACTAGAGGTGCCCACCACCATGCCCAGCTGTTTATTTGTTGTTGTTGTAGTTGTCATTGTTGTTTTAGCAGGCGTGGGCTGGACTCGAACCTGCCAGCCTCCGTGTATGTGGCCAGCACCTTACTCACGGAGCTACAGGCACTGAGTCCCAAGGAGCACTCTTCATAGCACGTGTTTACAGAGGCCCTGCCCAAAGTCTCCAAGTCCCTTGAAGGGCCCACTGAAACATCATCAAATGCACCTGTCTGCAGGCATCTAGCATGACAGAATTCTAACAGACAACCCAACACTTAGAAAGCATGCCTAATTAGAGGGTGCCCTCCACTGCGCCTGTGGGGAAGCCTGGACCCCTGACTTCACAGTTTCCTTAGCAGTGGCATCTACTCCTGATGACCACCTTATGTTTCCAATAAAAACCTACATGCAATAAGAAAAGAGTAAAGCAGTTTTACTTTCAAAATGCTCAAAATACATTTAATCATAAAAATAACATGATTTCAAGTATGTATTATTTTTAGATTGGATATTTGACAGAACAGAAAACTTTCCTTTGGAATAAAACTTTGACTTAAAGACAAGGCAGGAGGCTGGACGACATGCTGGTGCGCCTGCCCTGTGAGTCCCTGCCAGGGTTTCCCACGCCTCTCGGCTAGGAAAGGTCCTCATCACACTTGTCCTCTGACTAAGCAACAGGGAAGTACCTGGAACCGCCTGTTTCCTCTGAGCAGATGACTCCTCACTTTTCACAACAGATGATTGTAGAATCAGTATGATATTTTAAGAACTAGCTGATTATACACACCAACTTGTTTGCTTAAGAGTGCTGAATGAACAACCCATTACCTGGGCCCCACTTTGTTCCAGTTGGAGGATAAGATGCTCATTTTAATGTGACATCCTTGTGGGTATAGTATGTGTTAGGACCACTTCTCTCTCTTCTTGATTTCTTTACCTGAGCCAGGACCCTGGCTAGGAACCCAGATGCTGGAGTTCTTCCAGAAGGAGAGACAAATCAGGCTGTCTGTTTGCTACAGAGGTACAGATTCTTAATGCCTGGACTCTCGAGACCCAAACTGTATGTTGAATCTCAGCCACAAAACTCACATTAACATTTCATGGTTGAGGCTTCTTTAAGGGAAGACAAAATGTTAGTTTTTGATGTTTTATATAAATATAGCTTTCAAGTCTGGGCACGATGGCCATAATCCTAGCAATTGTGAGGCCAAGGCAGGTGGACTGCCTGAGCTCACAGGTTGGACACCAGCCTGAGCCAGAGTGAGACCTCATCTCTAAAAGTAGCCAGGTGTTGTGGTGGGCACCTGTAGTTCCAGCTACTTGGGAGGCTGAAGCAAGAGAATCGCATAAGCCCAGGAGTTTGAGGTTGCTGTGAGCTGTGACGCCACGGAACTCTACCAAATGTGACAAAGTGAGACTCTGTCTCCAAAAAAAAAAAGAATATGAATATATATATATATATATATATATATATATATACACACACACATACACACACACAGCTTTCAAATGTATTGATTTTCTTTTTAAAGATTTACTACTTTGACCAAGGGGGTCATTCTTTCCTTTGTTCTAGAGGTATTTATTGAGTTCTACAACATGCAATGTGTCTTGGTAGGAAAATTCTCACCCTAGGTCAGAAACTGATTTTCTTCTCTCTTCTCAAGGCCTAGACTAGTTCCTGGCATCATCCTACTAGAATCCTAACATGTTTTTTAATGAATAAATAAATGACACACTTGGACAGCCATATTTACATTTTCTGCCCACCAGGAGTTCATATTGTGATTAAAAACCAGTATAAAATCTTTCCCCTTCTCAATTCCTATCTGCCAATTATCTCTTTCTTGGAGCTATAATCAGATAGGCTCTATAGCAGCGGTTCTCAACCTGTGGGTCGCGACCGACAGGAACTATATTAAAGGGATGCAGCATTAGGAAGGTTGAGAACCACTGCTCTGTAGGATTGGCACAGCTTCCCAGGAAATCAGTTAATTAAGCGCCAGACCAGACACCTACTTTGTGTAATTCTGTAATCCAAGACAACTGGGCCATTTAAGGAAGTAAATGAGATAGTCTCTGTTTTCAAAGATTTCTATACAAACAAAAAGTTAAGTGTGTAAGCAGTAGTAATGCTGAGGTGGTTGTCATAGAGGAGAACTAAAAGAGGCCAGAGGAAGAAGATTAGGTATTTACAGAAGATGGGTGGCTAAAACTGGGCTTTTAAGCCCAGGTGGAGAATGAACGACAGGGCACACATGCATGCAGGTGTGAGTGTGTGTGTGTCGGGAGACGAGGGAGAATGCCACGGGCAGAGTCTGGAAGAAAGCAAAGCATACAAGGCATGCCAAGAGTTAATTCCATGCAGTACAGTCTGGGTCAACCGAATGAACTGCATGCATGCTGTGTGCCTGCATTGTTATAGGTACTAGGGTTACAATGGCTACCAAGACTGATGCAGTCCCTGGTCACTGGCCACTGGGAGATACAGACAAGTAAACACACAGTGACAATACAGGGTGATAAGGGCTACGATAGAGAAAAGTCCAGGTGTTATGAGAAGGATGTAGAATGGACCCAACCCAGATATGGGATCAGGAACTGGAAAAAGGGATGTCAAGCTGAGCCCTACAGCCAAGGTGGAAATTAGTGAGGTGGAACTGGGCAGGTAGGGTGTACAGCACTCCCCTGGAAGTGCTCGTGTGAAGGGCCCTGGGGTCTGAGACGAGTTCGTGGGACCACAGGGCATGGAGTGGTGGGGAAGAGGCTGGGGATGGAAGCAGGGGCCAGACTTTACATGTCTTGTGCATCATTTCAAAAACTTTGGACTTTATCCTAAGAGCAGTAGTAACCGGAGAAATTTTCAACAAGAGAATAAAACAAACAGATTTGCATTTTAGATAAATAACTCTGCCGTGCGAGCTAACCCTGAAAGGAGAAATGGATGATATGAACAAAAGGGTAATATGGAGCTAGATTCCTGAAGGTTCAGCCCTAACACAAGAGCTAAATAAATATTTTGTGAATGAATGAATAAAGTGATCACCCAAACAATCATTCAGTGTAGGAACAAAAATGTGAAGCTTGAAGCAGAGGATAAAGTTGTCTATGTACACATAAGGGTCAGAGTGAAAGCTGACTGTAACGCTGGGTATCTTCAAGTCTTGCATCTCCTCGGACAAATGTTTACAGTTGATAGTGAAGTGGAGTGGGATAGAGTGGAAATAGCTTCAATGCTGGAGTTGAAAGAGTGAGGTCTGAGCTCTTGTTTTAACATTTATTAATTTTGACATGTGCCTCAGTTTCTCTGACCCTCAGGTTCCACATCTATTATGTCTACTCTTTATAAGCAACTACATAACCACATAAAATGGGAATGGTTATCGTAGTCTGTATACATTTCTGATTTCAGGTGGTGTGTATGGGTTGGTGGCCCAATGGTCTTTCTAAATCATCTACCGTAAAAAGTCGTTAGTATAACCCACATGACAGTGGAATCATGGTCTAGTTGACAGGGAATTTATAAACCAAGGAGCTAGGACTGCTCAAACTTTGAACAGGTAGCTCCTCAACTTGTTTACTGGAGACCCTGGTAGGAAGGCTGGGAGAGGGGTGAGAAGGGTCTGTTGTTCCTGCTGTCCCCAGGGGGAGCACGGAAGGCAGAAAAAAGCAGAAACAAATGACACAGTGGAAGGCCATGGGGACTTGGAGAATACACACAGGTGGTTAGGGACACTGTCTAGACTAGAACTCAGCTCCCCGAAGTTCAGTGCTCTTCTCACAACTCCACCTTGTCAAATTAAGCCAGTCACGTCTTAGAAGGCATGGCTTATGTAAGATCCAAACTAAGAGATCTTCTCACAATTTTGCGGCTGCAGCTAACGGCTAGGGACAGATGACCTTACAGAACGAGAGGGCAAAGAGGGAATCACGGCTGCAGGAGGGAGGTGTCCTCCTGATCTGGGTGTCTAGAAAGTGGACGAACCTACACAGGAGGGGCTGTGTCACTGGGGTGAATTAAAATGTACTTGAATCCAGACATGTTCAAAGAATAAAGAGAATAAAAAGCAAAAGGTATGGAACAGCTCTGGGAGAAGGTTCTGGAAGAAGTGCTAGTGAAACAACTCATTGGAAAGCACTTCTTGCCAGGCAGTTACAGGAAAACAAGGCAGGCTTGAGCTCCTGGGACCCTCAGGAGATCAAAGAGAACAGGCAGGAAGGACTGGGCTTTGTGAGACATACCTCAGACACTTAAACACTCCTCCTCCCAGCGTTTTTCCATAGCAGCTCCCTTTCCTTCCCCCCAAAACACCCACACACTGACACCCTCTGGCCAGTTCTAGACAGAACTTCCGTAGAGGAGAAGCTTCTCCTCTACGGAAGAGTTTGACATCAGGGCAACATGGCTGAACTAAAGAAATCTATTAAAACAACAGCTTCCTTAAGAAATGTAATTCCTAGTTTATGGCCTTGAGTCACATATCTCAAAATCATCTAGCTGTTTCCGAAAGCAGTATAAAGAGTCAGCTGTTAAGGAAGTCAATATAATTTTTATGAAGGAAAACGCAACTGAATTTTTTTTTTTTTTCGTTTTCTGTCTTCACAAAGGTAGCCCTCAGCAGTTGGGTCTGATCTATCCTCTAAAAAGAAGGTCCCAATCAATCGATCAATCAACCATAACAAACAGGACATTTCCACTTTTCCCTGGAAACTCCAATGCAAATAGTATTGAAACCAAGTTGGCTAAATAATTCATACTCTTCAGTGATCACTAGAGAGTTCAGTTAGGGTTCACAGTCACAAGCGTCTGGGGCAATCTCACATCTGTAACATCCGTAAACATCTGAGGCAGACATCAGAGTCTCCTATCAAGACTGAAATCCATGTGTCTCCCGAGCTCTAATACATTTCACCATCCTCACTGTTTTATTGAGCCCTGTACTACAAATGGTTTTAGGCTCTGGTGCAAGACAGGAATTTGAAGCATGCATTGGAGCATAATGGTGTTAATTTCCAGTGCACACAAACATCAACTTCACTCAACAAGCCAATAATCCTGCAAAAATAAAGAAAATACACCAGAGAGAGAAATGCAGCATGGAATTCCTCAGGATTGCAAGCAAAGCAATTCCACGGTCCTGCTGATGCCAGGGTAATAAAATAGATGCGTATTTACCAATCCTTAAAGAGGTTACAATTGAAAAAGAAAAGAAAAGAAAAGAAAGAGAGGGGGCTTTCAGTTCCAAGAATTATTCTAAGTTTTACATTCAAACATATTTATTTGGCTACTTAAAGCCCTCAAATGCAACCCAAGTTAATTTCAAATGAACATCTGATTGTAGCAAATGAAATACAGTCTGTGGGTATTTTGTTGTTTTGGTTTGATTTTGGTTTTGGTTTGGTTTTTTGTTTCAACCGGAAGACACAGATTTAAACAATCCCTACCTGGAAATATGGATGGTCTCTTCTTTGGGCGCCTCAGGTGAATGGGATCCAAGTTCTTAATGTTTCTTTGAAGTCTTCCTCTAATGTCATTTCCTATGAGTAGCTCAGGTGGCAGGCTGCTCCGTCTCGATGATTTATAATCATTTTGAGATGAATTTAGTTTGTTCTTCGTTCTGGAATATAAATTGCTGTCATCAACTGCCATTGTAGGAGACACATCAGAGACTCTGAACAAAAATCCAAAAAGCCAAACCCAGTGGCAGCCACTGCCACAGCTGCCACTGTGCCACCCGAGACTCGGATGTTCTCATGCTTTGCCCTGCACTTGTTTGGGAAGCTTAGCAAGTTGATAGGCGTGGACTTGAACAGGTGTAGAATTACTAAGTAGCCCCTCCTTTCTACAGTTAATAGCACAGGGGAGGAGAGATCAAAAAAAAAAAAAAATCATTAGGTGCAGAAGCCTGGGGAATTTGAGCAGATGTGACTCAGGGCCTGTGCTCTGGTGGATGGTAATAAAAGCAGTGCTATGGCTACTACATGAAATTTCTGCTTTATTGGTGCAATGCCATAAAGCAAACGCAACTTACTATTCAACAACGAAGGCCTACGCACACTACGAGCTTAATTTTTCTAATTATTACCCCAAATCTTAAGAGATTTTAAAAAGTGTGGAAGAAGCATTTTCACATTCCATTATACTTTTGTGCTTCAAACTACATTCATACACAGAACAAACATCCTTCTTTATTCAATTTCTTATTTGGCCGGCTGCCAGCTGGAAGTTAGCTGGAAGAGGGGGATGAGAGATGCTGGTGATGACCAGAAAGGAACCGGTTGTGGGTGTGCACCAGGCAGCAGTGCCGGGAAGCCTCTGTTGCACCTGACCCGCCCCTCCCATCCTGTGCCCCACCTGGCAGATGGCTTCTGCAGAAGTTCCCACTGTCCGGCCAGGGAGTCAGAGGTCTAGAAAACAAGTGTTAGCCATAGAAGTGACCTCCACTTACAAGTAAAAAGTGAATGTTTTTATCCTTGTTGGGATTCTGCCTGGCTTTCCACTAAAATGGCCAATGAGTTTGGTGGTCTGAGAAAAACCAGCATTTCCTCACTAAAGATTCCGACTTAACTTGTCACATATTTTCTTTTTCTCTCTTCCGGATTTTGCTTTTTTTGTGTCCTTTGTTCCCTTCCCCTTTGCTCTATTTATGTGGAAATGTTCTGTGCTCTTTTCTTTAACTGACTGTAGAGAAATCATAACTCTGTAATTTGTACTCCCTAGACATACCCCTGGGCTGTGTTCACCAGGAATTGAGCTCTCTCTCTCTCTGACACACATACACACACACACACACACACTCTCTGTGCTCTGTCGGGCTGCAGTGTGAGTCAAGAAGATAAAGAAGATGAGATCTGCCTTTTTTCTTCCAGTACCTGAGATCAGCAGATGCATTATGAAGGATTCAGGGGTTATATCAGAAATCACTGTTTACTTCTGATTTCCTAGATGCCAAGGAGGTTTTAAATTTAGGAGTTGAGTCTCTTTACCAAGTCGAGAACCCACTTCCACACTAATAGAAGTTTTATACTTTATTTTCCTTATGACTTTTCAGCAGCCCATCTCCAAACCACGAGAGATTTTTAAGAAGAAAAGCATTTTTAACCGGTATACCCAGATTAGAGTTGCCATTATAATCCAGCAATCATAGTTATATAATGGATTATTAAGTTATTTCTACTAATTCTGAGAATCACCTATTTCCCTTTCAGGACTTAGAACTACCTCATTAAATCAAAATGTACCATGAACTTCAAAACAATGAGTGTCTTTGTACAAAATCATTTTTAAAGGTCCAGTGAGACTGCTTGAATCTCACTTTATCTTAACAAAAAATCTTTTTTCCCTAGTTAAAAAAAATTAAAAGTACAGCATTTTTAGAAGTTTGACATAGTGATTTAATAGGGGAAAAATACATTTCCATAAACAAAACCTCAAAACAGTGTTTAATTCTCAAAAACACAGCAAGGTTGAGTCCTGGGGCATAAAAGATTGGATGCTTGGGGAGAATCAGGCAGTCAGAAAAGCAGAAACTCCAGCCATTCTGTGACTGCTTCTTTCCTGATTCACAGTATCACCTTGGGGCTAAACAAGAGCATACGTGAGAAAAATACAAGTCTCCAAGCAAAGGTGCTATTATCACTTATCACACAGAGTGTGCATCGGGTATGTCTGCACAGTGTGCACGCCTAATCTTGTTTTTGTCTTTAAGAGGCTGTCTGGAAGCACAGAGTTAAGTACACATGCAATCTGGAGTAGATTACAGTAATAGCTGTCATTTACTGCATACTTAAAACCAGCTATGTTCTGCGCTAAGCCTTTGGCCCACATTATCTTGCTGATTTCTCCTAATCACTCTATTTCATAGATGAACACAATGAGACAGTGAGTCAAAGATGTAGGAACTGGCGGAGAAAGATGTGATTATGACTCCAAAGCTCATATTCAAGACCACGTTTGTAACTACACTACCATAATGCATTGGTTAAACCTGTATGGTATCTAAAAGGAATTGAAAGCCTTTATTTTCCTGAAACAATTCTTGGTTTTAAGCAGATGATCCCTGCATCAGTTCTAAGATTGAGAAGTGATCTGCCTCACTTAACTTTGCCTGCCCTGAGTAACTAAGCTGTGGGCAGGTCTTTGAGTTCCATGAAATGAAAGTGGAAAAAACAGGAGAATTTAGATTTTTGCCAGAGTATGTCAGAAAGTAATTTGCTTTAATAATAAAGTATTCATGTTGAGGCTTTTCATATTAAATGCATTTTAAAGTATTACATTTTCCTGAGATTTAAATTATAATTAGGAAAAAAATCCCTCTACACTACTTTGGAGGTACCTTGAGTCCCCTTATCCTCTAATGACTAAGAAAGGGATATAGGGATTCCTGATAGGCCCAATTTAATCCATCTCCTAACTCATTTCCCCCTCATGTGGTAAGAATCCAGCTCATTTAATATACTTCCTTAACAGAGAAAGTGAGAACTTGAATTTTCTATTAAAATTCTAAGAGAAATATGAGGTGAGAAGATTGCCTGAGCTCACAGGTTCAAGAGCAGCCTGAGCCAGAGCAATTGTGGCCATTGTGGTGGGAGGAGCTACTAAAAACAGCTGGCCATTGTGGTGGGAGGAGCTACTTGGGAGGCTGAGGCAAGAGAATCGCTTAAGCCCAAGAGTTTGAGGTTGCTGTGAGCTGTGACGCCACGGCACTCTACCAAGGGCGATAAAGTAAGACTCTGTCTCAAAAAAAAAAAAATTTTAGGGAAATAGAAATAATTCTTATTGTTTCAGAAGTATTAAATCTGTGAACATAAATAAACTATCTCATAGTTCAAAATATTGAAATTGGTTGCAACATGAATAACAATCAACCCCTGAAGATTTAGCTTAGTTTGGTCTAACTGAGAATATTCATAAGGTTGTAATGTTAACTCCACCTCTCCCTCTTTATAGTAACAGCCAAAAGTAGAATTTCATTTGTTTTTCCAAACAATCAAAAGAATAATGACATTGGGTTCTGAGATAAGAGGAATATCAAAATTTATATTGATAAATTTTGAGCAATTAAGCAATTAAGCAATTATATTGAGCAATTAAGTAATTTTAAATAGATAACTGGACATTTTCTATTTAATAACCATTATGTTTTTAAGGTCTCCATTCTCTCATAACTTGTACATATTAACATCTTTTAAATTATCTTAATTTCTTATCTTGCAAGAAGTTGTGTATTTCATATTAAATGCTATCACCATCCTGTGAACATTTGATTCTTCCTAGTAGTGACACATCATCTTCTTTCTCTCAGTACGTTCAAATACTCCATGGAAAGATATTTCCTCATCATGTAGCTTTGATCTCTTTTTTAGTTTAATTTTTATTGTACATATTGTAGGTGTACGGCACTGTGTTTTTTAATTTTTATTTTTATTAAATCATAACTGTACATTGATGCATTTATGGGGTTCAGTATACTGATTTGATATACAATGTGAAATGCTTACATTGAACTGATTAACACATTTATCACAATTATAGTCTTTTCTTTTCTTTCTTTCTTTCTCTTATTTTATTTTATTTTTTTTGAGACAGAGCCTCAAGCTGTCACCCTGGGTAGAGTGCCATGGCCTCACAGATCACAGGAACCTCCAACTCCTGGGCTTAAGTGATTCTCTTGCCTCAGCCTCCCAAGTAGCTGGAACTACAGGCGCCTGCTGAACACGCAGCTATTTTTTCGTTGCAGTTGTCGTTTGGCAGGCCCGGGCCGGATTTGAACCCGCCAACTCTAGTATATGTGGCAGGCGCACAGCCTATACTCTTTTCTTAATAGTTTTAAAATGTACCATTGCATCATGCACGCTTTGATTTCCTTGTTGAGTTTTGGTAGCTTTTACATTTCATTCCCGCATGAGTTTGGGTTTTCTAGTGAGAGAGCGGCAATTGTATTGAGAACGTCAGAACTTTATAACTGTAAGCATCTTTCTCATTATCACCTTCCTAGAAATGATCCACCAAGAAGGCGTTAGGCCTGTTGGGAGTCACCAAAGTAGCTTCTGAATTTCAATCTGATCCAGCTTGTCCTGCATATCCTGCAAATATTTATTATTTATTACAGTCTTCATTCAGTTTTCAGCTGAGATGAACTATTATCCAGTCAGTGGGTTTGCCACTAGGAGAGAATAAGTGTAAAACGTCAGAGTGATAGATACCACCGAGCCAACAGCTAGACTGAGCTGTCCCTCCAAAAGGCCACCAGCCACCTCATGTCTTTGCTCAGTGTGGGTAACAAGGCCTGCAGTATTGCATATGGTGTGATTGGGTCTGAGGAAATCCTTTCGCAGTTCCTAAAAATGCAATGAAGCACTTACCTCACTGGGTCCCTACAGCAATGAATGCTAATGACCAGTTTTTCTTTTTCTCTTACAATTCTCTACTCCCTTGACTTCCACAACATTATCATCTCTCATTTTTCTTCCTGTATCTCAGGTCCTTCCTGCTCAGTTTCTTCGAGGGCTCCTTAAAAGCCTAATTTTCCTCCCTTCCTCTCTCTGGCAGGCCCATTTATTGATACTATGTGTCTGGCACCATGCTAACACCAAGATACCTACTCTAGAGAATCTCTTTATCTAAAATGAGAGTAGACCATACTAAACAAGTTATTGCAATACAGAGAAAAGTTATTGCAATACACACAGAAAGCTGCTCCGTCAACTCTTGCTGATAGGCAAGGGGATGGGAAGGGAAGGATTCTCGGAGGAAAAGCAGAGATTTCACAAGGTAGATGAGGTACCCTATGCAAAGGCACCAAGGTGTGACTTAGCATCAAATGTCCACAGAATGGCAAGTATAGCAATCCCACACCCACAACGGGCGGGGCTTTACATTATGCATAAGTACAGACTTTGGAAAAACAAGATCAGGCAATCTGAGGGAATAGGGAGCTGAAGGCAAAACAATGTGGTGGTGGGGTGTGTGTGTGTGTTTTAAATACCACCATAAATCAGACATCTGGAAGATACCTACTTAAAGAAAAAAGTATGTATTTAAAAAGAAAAAAAAAAACTGGCTTCAACTTTTAAGAACAAGTCGCTAATTCCCAACAAAATGTAAAAAGACATTTAAAAAATTCTGGCTCCAACAAGTAACCTCCTAAACCTTTATTTGTTCCAGAAACTGTGATACGGGGATTTGCTGAAGCAGACTCTAACAGTTTTTAATGTCATGCAGCCTGCACCTTTTTCAAAAGCTTCTGAACCAGTTCTTACTGGTATGAAATCTAAACTAACTTCATTTACACTTGCATTCTTCCTTGTTCAACTGTGCAAGTCTCAGCAAAATGCCAGTAACTGCCTGGCCTTTTCTCAAATTAAGGGAAGGCTTAAGGGCACATTTTTCTGGGCTTGTGTGGATCACTTTGGAGAGAAGGGACAACATAAACAAATCTCTCCATACTATTCCCAATGCATCCACATCACCTATGTGAGAAAGGGCTGATGGTTTTTCTTATTCTTCTGTTTAAGGGATTGAACTGAAATTTGCATTCATAAAGGAATTGAAGCTTTTGACATTTTTTATTTTATTTTTTTATTTACTTATTTATTTTTGAGACAGTGTCTCACTTTGTCGTCCTCAGTAGAGAGCTCACAGCAACCTCAAACTTTTGGGCTTAAGTGCTTGTCTTGCCTCAGCCTCCCAAGTAGCTGCCTGGACCTCTTTAGAGAAGAGGTCTCGCTCTTGCTCAGGCTGGTCTTCAACTCCTGAGCTCAGACAATCCACCTGCTTTGGCCTCGCAGAGTGCTAGGAATACAGGTGTGAGCCACCATGCCCAGCCCTTGTGACATTTTTTTAAATTCAAATACTAGACCAGTGTAACCTCAGAAATGGGGTTGCCAGAAGCAGGTTGGCCAGTGACTACTGTAACTGAGACGGCTGGTACATTTGCAGCTTCTCACCATCAGTCCTTCCCACCCACGGTTCCAACTTTCAGATGTACGCCATGTATGCTGATGAAATCTAAGTCCAAGCCTCACCCTGAGCTCCTCCACAGGGTTCTAGATCTCTATATTCTATTCATACTTACTTTTACCTGGTGGAAACTCAGCAGGTACAAAACTGGTCCCTCCAAACCTGCAGCTCCTGAATTTCTGAATTTTTTGATTTTACTTAAATGGCATGACCCAGTGACCCAAATCAGAACACTTGGAATTACTCTGTCCAAATCATGTCATTTTTACTCCTTAAACATCTTTTGATCTTCCCTGACCCTGTGGCACTGCCCCGGGGTACTAGTCATTATCTCCTCCCTGGGCTATTGCCTCAGGCTCCCAACAGGTCTGGCCACTGCTAGGCTTAATTCCTTCCACCTTCCACCTTTGACATGACATCTTGACCCTCATCACTTAACAAATTGGGTCTGGTCAGTCCATTTCCCTCTTAAAGATGTTGCTAAGACCTGTACAAAATAGATAATAAATAATAGCAAGTTGAGGAATGACATGTATTCACATAAATGTTAAGCAGTATTATTCTGGTGAATTAAATGGTACCTTTATAATTATAACACCATCTGTGTAAACTGCATCTGATTAGAGGGTGGTATTCCTGATAAAGATATTCCACAGAGTAAGAACAGGAAACTTTCTCGAGCTAAGAAAAGGCATTTATGAAAAACCTGCAGATGACATCATACTTGATGAAAGATGGAATGCTTTCCCTCTAAGATCAGGAATAAGGCAAGGACGTCTTCTCTCACCACCTCTATTCAACATGTACTGGAGGAGGTTTCTGGCACAGTCAGGCAAGAAAAGGGAATAAAGGACCTCCAAATTGCATGTAAAACTGTATTTGCAGATAAAATAATCATCCATGTATAAAATACATTGGAATCTACAAAAAAGAACTGTTAAGTGAGTTCAGTAAGGCTGTAGGATAAATGCATAAAAATAAATTGTATTTCTATAATAGCAATAAAAAACCAGAAATTAAAATTTTAAAAAATATCTTTTGCCTGCTTTTTAATGGGTGTGTTTTCTTCTTGCTAATTTGTTTGGGTTCTTTGTAGATTCTGGATAGTAGCCCTTTATCAAATGTACAGTTTGCAAATATTTGTCTGTAGTTTGTCTATTTTCTCTGTTGATTACTTCCTTTGCTGTGCAGAAGCTTTCTGATATAATTAACACTTACTTATTTTTCTTGTTGCTGTATTTGTCTTTGAAATAAAACAGAAAATAATGGAAAAAATAAAACACGAGAGAAAAAACAAATAAAAATTAAAAAACATAAAATATTACATATTTAGGGATAAATCTGATGAAAGATGCAGCAGATATGTACATTGAAAATTAAAATAATATTACTAAGAGGAATTAAAGAAACCTAAGTAACCTAAGCAAATAGAGAGACACGTTGATACTATGTTCATGGGTCAGAAGATTCAATATTGGTAAAATATCTTTCTAAATTCCCAAGCAGAATCCTAACAGGCCTTTTTTTGGTTGTAGAAACTGACAAACTGATATAAAAACTCATTTGGAAATGCAAGGTATCAAGAATAGCCAAAAAAACTTTGAAAAAGAAAAAAGTTGAAAGAGTAATACTACTGATCTCAAGACTTAACATAAAGCTACAATAAAGACAGTATGGTACTGGCATAAAGACAGAAGAAAAAATAGGGGAAGGAAATAGAGTCTAGAATGGCGCTATAAATAAATAGAAAACTGATTTCTGACAAAGGTCCCAAGAAAATTAAGTGTAGAAAAATTAGTGTTTTCAATAAATAATGGGAACAGTTAAATATCCATATGCAAAAATAAACTTGATCTATACCTCACAGGATATGCAAAAAAAGAAAAGGAAAAAAATAACTAAAATGGACCATAGATCTATAAAGTTTTTAGAAGAAAATGTGGGAGAAAACCTCTGATCCATAAAATGAAAATCAACAAACTGAACTTCAGACAAGGCTGCCCATTGTCTCCATTGCTTTTAACATTGTAATGGAAGTTTTAGCCACCGCAATTAGGGAAGAAAAGGCAATCAAGGGTATCCATATAGGGTCAGAAGAGATCAAACTTTTGCTCTTCGCAGATGATATGACTGTATATCTGGAAAACACTAGGGACTCTACTACAAAACTCTTAAAAGTGATCAAGGAATACAGCAGCGTCTCAGGTTACAAAATCAACATTCATAAATTGATAGCCTTTATATATACCAACAATAGTCAAGTTGAAAAAACAGTTAAGGACTCTATCCCATTCACACTAGTGCCAAAGAAGATGAAATATCTGGGAATTTATCTAACAAAGGACGTGAAAGATCTCTATAAAGAGAACTATGAAACTCTAAGAAAAGAAATAGCTGAAAACGTTAACAAATGGAAAAACATACCATGCTCATGGCTGGGAAGAATCAACATTGTTAAAATGTCCATACTACCCAAAGCAATATATAATTTCAACGCAATCCCTATTAAAGCTCCACTGTTGTACTTTAAAGATCTTGAAAAAACAATACTTCGTTTTATATGGAATCAGAAAAAGCCTCGAATAGCCAAGACATTACTCAGAAATAAAAACAAAGCAGGAGGAATTACGCTACCAGACCTTAGACTATACTACAAATCAATAGCATGATATTGGCACAAAAACAGAGAAGTAGATGTCTGGAACAGAATAGAGAACCAAGAGATGAATCCAGCTACTTAGCGTTATTTAATCTTTGACAAGCCAATTAAAAACATTCAGTGGGGAAAAGATTCCCTATTTAACAAATGGTGCTGGGTGAACTGGCTGGCAACCTGCAGAAGACTGAAACTGGACCCATACCTTTCACCATTAACTAAGATAGACTCTCACTGGATTAAAGATTTAAACTTAAGACATGAAACTATAAAAATACTAGAGGAGAATGCAGGGAAAACCCTTGAAGAAATCAGTCTGGGTGAGTATTTTATGAGGAGGACCCCCTGGGCAATTGAAGCAGCTTCAAAAATACACTACTGGGACTTGATCAAACTAAAAAGCTTCTGCACAGCCAAGAACACAGTAAGTAAAGCAAGCAAACAACCCTCAGAATGGGAGAAGATATTTGCAGGTTATGTCTCCGACAAAGGTTTAATAACCAGAATCCACAGAGAACACAAATGCATTAGCAAGAAAAGAACAAATGATCCCATCGCAGGCTGGGCAAGGGATTTGAAGAAAAACTTCTCTGAAGAAGAGAGGCACGCAGCCTTCAGGCATATGAAAAAATGGTCATCATCTTTAATCATCAGAGAAATGCAAATCAAAACTACTTTGAGATATCATCTAACTCCAGTGAGACTAGCCTATATCACAAAATCCCAAGACCAGAGATCTTGGCGTGGATGTGGAGAAAAGGGAACACTTTTGCACTGCTGGTGGGAATGCAAATTAATACATTCCTTTTGGAAAGAGATATGGAGAGCACTTAGAGATCTAAAAATAGATCTGCCATTCAATCCTGTAATCCCTCTACTGGGCATATACCCAGAAGACCAAAAATCACAGCATAACAAAGATATTTGTACCAGAATGTTTATTGCAGCCCTATTCATAATTGCTAAGTCATGGAAGAAGTTCAAGTGCCCATCGATCCACGAATGGATTAATAAATTGTGGTACATGTATACCATGGAATATTATGCAGCCTTAAAGAAAGATGGAGACTTTACCTCTTTCATGTTTACATGGATGGAGCTGGAACATATTCTTCTTCGTAAAGTATCTCAAGAATGGAAGAAAAAGTACCCAATGTACTCAGCCTTACTATGAAACTAATTTAGGGTTTTCACATGAAAGCTATAACCCAGTTACAACCTAAGAATAGGGGGAAGGGGGAAAGGGAGGGGAGAAAGGAGGGAGGTGGGTAGAGGGAAGGGAATTGGTGGGATTACACCAGCGGTGCATCTTACAAGGGTATATGTGAAACTTGGTAAATGTGGACTGTAAGTGTCTTGGCACAGTAACTGAGAGAATGCCAGGAAGGCTGTGTTAACCAGTGTGATGAAAGTGTGTCAGACGGTCTGTGAAGCTAGTGAATGATGCCCCATGATCATATCAATGTACACAGCTATGATTTAATAATAATAAAAAAATAGTATTCACATCATAGGGTTACTGTGAAGATTAAATGAACTAATATAAAAAAAAAACAAACTGAACTTTATCAAAGTTAAAATCTTCTCTTTGAAAGACACTGTGAAGAGACTATAAAGACACAGATTGCAAGAAAATATCTGCCAGGCATATATTTGGTAAAGAACTTGTATCCATTATAGATGAAGTAATATCACTATTCAATAATTAAGAGAGCAAAAAGGCTCGGCACCCGTGACACAATGGTTACAGCGCACCACATACACCAAAGTTGGCAGGTTCGAACCCAGCGGGGGCCAGCTAAGCAACAATGACAACTGCAACAAAAAAAAACAGCCGGGTGTTGTGGCAGGTGCATGTAGTCCCAGCTACTTGGGAGGCTGAGGCAGAAGAATCGCTTGAGCCCAAGAGTTAAAGGTTGCTATGAGCTGTGATGCCACAGCACTCTACTGAGGGCAACATAGTGAGACTCTGTCTCAAAAAAAAGAGAACAAGGCAGCGCCTGTAGCTCAAAGGAGCAGGCCCCATATGCCGGAGGTGGTGGGTACAAACCCAGCCCTGGACAAAAACTGCAGAAAAAAAAAGAGAACAAACAAGGAAATTAAAGAGATGGGCAAAATATGTGACCAGACACATCACCAAAATACAGAAGGCAAAAAAGTACATGAAAATGTGTTCAGCATTTCTTTAATTAGTCATTAAAGAAACACAAATTAAAACCACAGTGATATACGCTGCCTATCTATCAGAAGGGCTAAAATTAAAACTAAGTGTTTAGGAGTATGTGGATCATGCTAAGTGTTCAGGAGTATGTGGAAAAACTGGAATTTACATGTCGTGTTGGTAGGAATGGGAAATGGTAAAACCATTTTGGACAAAATTTGGTTTTTGTCAAAAATATAAACATACACATACCACACGATCTAGCCATTCCACTCTTAGATTCCTACTGAAGAGAAATGACGGCAAAGATTTATATTATGGTTATAACAGCTTTACTTATCATAGCCAAATACTGGGAACAAAATGTCCATTAACAAGTGAATGGATAAACTGTGGTATATATATACAATAGAATACTATTTAGCAATAAAAGCAATGCTACAGCATGGGTGAATCTCAAAATAATCAGACTGAGTGAAAGAAACCAGACCAAAAAGCTTGCATTTGGTATGATTCCATTTATATAAAATCTTAGAAAATGTAAACTAATCTACAGTGATAGAAACCAGATGGGTGATTGCCTGGTCATAGGGGTAGAGGGATGGGAGTTATGGGTTAGCAAGCAACTGGATGAAATGTTGAGGGGGTGGTGATGGATTTGCAGGTATATACTCATGTCATAACTAATCAAATTATATCATTTAAATATGAGCAGTTCATTATATGTCAATTATACCTAAATAAAACTTTTTTAAAAGGTAAAGCTATAATTGCCCAGTGCATTTGACCAAGAATTTGGAAATCTTCTGGGCTCCAGCTAACAAAATTCATAAGTAAAAGTGCAAATGATTCTGATTCTATCATCTGTGTCAAGAATGAACAAAAGATATACGTATGCGGAAGAGTTCTGTCTTTTTCACTTAAGACAAGGATTTTCTCATCCTGAACTGTTTTTGGGTTCTAATTCACACACTGTAAAACTTCAATGTCTGAAAGAACTCCTCCTTTGATATTCCAAGGTAACATGTTTGTTACACTGGGTAGCCCAGAGAAGGTACTTAATAAACATAAGAGAAAGAGGTAAGTAAATGAAAAAAATGAAGGCATTTTCTTTTTTTCTTTCTTTTTTTTGCAATTTTTGGCTGGGGCTGGGTTTGAACTTGCCACCTCTGGTATATGGGGCCAGTGCCGTACTCCTTTGAGCCACAGGGACACCCCCCTTCCCAAAACAAAGGCATTTTTTGACAGAAAGAGATTCCTACAAGGTACCAACAAAACGTGTGAAATCTTTTAGCCCAAGGAATTTCAAGATCAGAATAAACTTTGATTATCTCAGTCAGCTTTGTCACAGCCTTGCTAGACACCAAAGGGCTGGACAAAATAAACTAATCTGGAAATTCTCACGTTTTCTGACACTGCTTGGTCTTCAGACTCTTCTATCTTAAGTCTCCACATATACGTGAATACCCTCAACAGCTTTGAAGCTGGACCTCACCCTGCACAGACTGCCGAGGTGATACCACACACTGAACGAAACACGTCTGAAAAGTCCTAGCTATTTTAAACATCGAGGTAGCTCTATTTGGTTCAATTTCAGGTAAAGTCAGTGGAAAAACCTTTTAACTCATTGCCATTTAAATGTCAGCTTTACGTTATATGGTTAGCATTTTCAATTTACTTATGTACACAAGAGTAAAAATAAACTTTCTCAGAAACTGATATGAAGCAAACAAAAGGTCTGTAAGAATATGCATTTAAATATCATAATAAAAATTTGAATCTAACGGATAAAAAACTCTGCACCCAAATATATTGTTTTCCCAAACTTATTTAGAACACCTTTAAAAGAGGATTATGTACTAGGCCATGAAACAAATCTCAAAACATCAATTTATGTTGTCCTACTACATAAGACATCCTTGCATCACTATACAACAATATTGGAAATCAATATAAAATAATAGTAAAAAAAAAATCACCAAACCCATTCTCTCTTAATCTAATCCTGATAATAGTAATTTACTGTGCGTTTCCGCTGGTCAGGTCCTATGCTGAGCATTTCTTAGACAATACTTTATTTACCCTGATGAGTGTGGTACTAACATTTTCCAGAGGAGGAAATTCCTTCACCAGTTAAGGTAGGCCTTAATTTTCTACTTGAGTTTTCCTTGGCTCCTGTATCAGTTCAGATATCAGATCTCTCTTTGCTTCTATTTAATTTTTATAATATCTAAATAAAAAGGTGATTTATTTTATATCATAGTCTAGAAGCTAGGAAAAGCCCAAAGAGCAAAAACCAAACTTCATATAAGACATATCAGCATCTTTCCACCATCCATAAATTATTAACATAGATTTATATTATTGATTTGCAATGATTAGTTGAGAGATAGGATCTTAAGATAACTCTTGAAGCAGATTACTTTTGGCTTTTTGTACCGAATTCATACTTACCCTACTCATTTTACTAATACTAGTAGAAATTAGAATTTAAAGGAAGGCAGACATTTTCACAGCAGCCAAATCTCAAAAAAAATATGTATTTCAGGATATTTTTAGTTTTTTTTAAAATCCTCTCTTTTGATTACAAAGGAAATACATATTTGTTGCAGAATATTTGGAAAGCACAAAAAAGTAAAGGAGGCAGAAAACATTTTAGGACCTCAGCTATTAAGACAACCACGGTCAACATTTTGGCATATTTGCTTCCAGACTCTGCTTTGTCCTGCCACTCACCACCCACCCAGTTTCAACCTCTGCGCCTGTTCTCAGCCAGTGGAATGAATTCATGGATATGAATGGTGCCATGTGGCTGGGAGGAGCCACCCAAGTGAGATAAATGAGTGATGTCTGGTGTAAGGAAACAAGTGGTTGTAGATGGTGAAAACCGGGGTGACCATCTGTCCCCTTGGGCGATTGCTTCCCCAGACCCAGGGACTGTGGATCTGGAGGACTAAACATGCAAATTTGTCTCATCCTCTGATTTTTTAAAGAGAAACTTATAACCTGGATTACTCATGTTAAAATATCGTGATTTGTACATGTTGATTTTAAGTTTTTAAATACACTGTGTAGGCCAAAAAAAAAAAAAAAAAATGAAAATTGTGCACCAGTTGGGGTCCCTGGTTTCATTTCCTTCTTGGTATTCCATAGTCAGGCTTTTGTAAGACTTCTAGACTCAGTGCTTTACCCCATCGTTTTTGAACAGCCTATCTGCGAATGTCCTAGTCTCAGAAGGGCACCCAGATGAAAACTGTCTAGGTATGTCTACCAACAATCAACCTCTCTTACAGATTCGCTGTGCAAGGAAGCACGTCAAAGAACAAACCCTGCTTATCTTTGTTTATCTGGTATTTTCCAAACAGCTGAATATAGGGCTTCCTTTCCTCTTTTTTCCATGTAGCAACTATTAGAATCCTTCCACCCTGATACTTCCTAAACTTTGTTTTCTGCCTTAACACAAAAGCTGTAGCCCTAATGGCCAGGTGGGCCGCATGTCTGGCCATGGGAGGAGAAATCACAAGTTTTCTGGTGCACATTAAATTCCTGCACATTGCTCTCTCTAGGCCCCCATCTCTGCAAGGGAGGATAGGCCTTAAATGTGTACTCAACCACTGTTATGTGCTAAAGGTGTGCAGAGAAGTCATTTCATATAGTCTATATGAGGCTCAGGAGTCTGATACAAGCCAAATGAAGTGTCTTTATGATTTATAGAGATAAATAAATTAATTAACATATAAGGCTGGGCATGGTGGCTCATGCCTTTAATCCTAGCAGTCTGAGAGACTGAGACAGGTAAATAGCTTGAGCTCAGGAGTTCAAGACCAGCCTGAGCAAAAGTGAGACCCCATCTCTACTAAAAATAGAAAAACTAGCTGGGCGTTGTGGTGGGCACCTGTAGTCCTAGCTGCTTGGAAGGCCAAAGGAGGAGGATTGCTCAAGCCTCAGAGTTTCAGGTTGCTGTAAGCTATGATGCCACAGGCCATACAGTGAGACTCTGTCTCAAAAAAAAAAAAAAAAAAAATTAACATATGAACTTTTTGGCACACACCAACTATTTCAAGGGGGCAAATGAAGTCAAAACACGGTTTATATTTTTCTACAAATTGTCCTTAAAGGAAACAGAAAACAACTGAAAGTAAGTCAACAGTGTTCTCACTAAATCAGTAATTACTGTGTTAAACACAAACCTGTATTTTTCTTGTTGTTTAACAAGTTCCTCCACAAAGGATCAGCTATCACACCACCTAGATGAAACGCTACCCTATTAGGGAGGTCAGTTTTTTTCCAGCTATGATTGTTAGTGGTTTTATTTTGGTCCTTACAGAGACACAGGAGTTTGACTAGTAATTTAATAAAAATGATTTCTGTGGTTTTCCATTTTTTCCACAATAATTCCAAAATTCTGAAAATAATAGCTCTACTTGAGCTTTCATGTCTTTTGGTCAGAACTTTATTTTCTGCTTACTATTTATCTGAAGGACCAGGTTTAACTGTGGTTTTTCTAAATTCCCTTTTCTAAATTGAGAAATAACTCTTAAGAAGTTTATAGTAATAAGATATTTGAACTTTCTGAAAATTAAAGAATTTTGGAAAAGCTAGCATGGAATTCTCAATGTAGTTCAGATTTGAAATTAAAATATAATATTTACCAATTGTTACAAATGTTTATTCTTCTACCATTCCAGGAGAGGAACTGTAAGAAACCAACTTCTTTAAATCACTTAAAGTTTCTTGTATTGTTTGTGAGGTTGAAAGGTGATATACGCACACATCACACTATACAGATGTCCAAATGAACCTCTTTCCCTTAGAAAATGTCTAGGGAACATTTAACTTCACTTTAATATATCACAATGGCATTAGTAAATGTCCAGATCTAAAAAGAACTAGTATGTTGTACAGTTTTTTTTAACTTGTACAGTATGTCTATTTTATTATTTTTTTATTAAATCATAGCTGTGTACATAGATATGATCATGGGGGCATCATACACTAGCTTCATAGACCGTTTGACATATTTTCATCACAATAGTCAACATAGCCTTCCTGGCATTTTCTTAGTTATTGTGCCAAGACATTTACATTCCACATTTACTAAGTTTCACATATACCCTTGTAAGATGCACAACAGGTGTAATCCCACCAATCCCCCTCCCTCTACCCCCCTCCCTTTCCCCTTCCCCCTATTCTTAGGTTGTAACTGGGTTATAGCTTTCATGTGAAAACCCTAAATTAGTTTCATAGTAGGGCTGAGTACATTGGGTACTTTTTCTTCCATTCCTGAGATACTTTACTAAGAAGAATACTTAGTAGGGGAAAAACAAAACAGCTGGGCAAACACTCTAAACATATTGTTAGTGTGGTGATGAGGGGGATGTATGGACAGTGACTTTATCACAACAGATACCAGCCTCCTGGGGAGAATTCTCTCTTCTTTCCTCCGACCAAACAAGTTAGTCATTTGAGTCTTCTTTTCATATCCTGTAGCTGTCAAACACTCTTCCTTGACATGGATTCGAGCCTATAATTTTCTACACGCGCCACTCTTTTTTTTCTTTTCTGAGGAAGTGTGTGGCTTTTGGTTTATGTTGTTTTGTCTTCATTCCTTGCAAACACCTCTTCTGATGCATTACTTCACAAAGTACTTATTAGGCTGATTGTTAGCATACCTCCCCACACACATATATTTATATGTCAATCTATACTTATAAATCTGTATCTGTGTCTCAGCAGCTTTGAGCTTCACATAGGCATTGTTAATTGATGGAGAAAATTTAATCAACCTCTGGATTCTTGTTCTCGAGTACTGGCTGTGTGTTCTTCTAATACATACAATTCTTGTATCTATGTTACCATTTCATCCAACCACCTGAGAGACATTTCCATCTGGATACTCAGTGTCACCCAGAACTCAATGCAAAGGCCAACCAGAGAGAGGAACTTGCCACCCCAAACTTTTAGAGGAGATCTCAGGAGCTCTCTGCTACTTTTATTTTCTACAGACTCAGAGACAGAATTTACATACACTGAAATCTACCCTTTCCTACAGTTCCATGGGATTTGATAAATGCTTAGTCAAGTGACCACCACCACAACCTAAATAGTGGAAATTTGCATCATCCCCAAAGTTCCCAGGGCCCTCACCCCTCCTCGACCTGCTTCCTGTCCCCGCAGCTTTGCCTTTTCCAGAACTGTCATGTAATTGCAATCACACGGTAAACATGACCAGAACTGAAACAACGTAATGTCTAAATTGCTACCTGTCCTGCATTTTTTTGGCCACCTAAGTTTCTAATTTGGGAAATTACTCTAAATTCTCTCTTCTCACACGTACTGCTTGCCAGGTGCTGCCAATTTCACCTCCTACGTTTCATCACTTCCTCTCTTCCTGTCAACCTTGTCCTAACGCAGGTCTCCATTACTTCTCCATTATTGTATGCCTGGTTTCTTTTTTTCTTTTCTTTTTCAGACAGAGTCTCATTATTTCTCTCTCTGTAGAGTGCAATAAAATCACAGCTCACAGCAACCTCAAACTCTTGGGCTTAAGCAGTTCTCTTGTCTCAGCCTCCCAAGTAGCCGGGACTACAGGCACCCACCACAATGCCTGGCTACTTTTTGTTATTAAACAACAATTCTGTCATTGTTTAGCTGGCCCGGGCTGGGTTCAAACCCTCCAGCCTTGGTGTATGTGGCTGGGGCCGTAACCACTGTGCTACAGGTGCCGAGCCTATGCCTGGTTTCTGTAGCAGCTTTCTCTATGCCTCTAGTGCTCTGTCTTTCAAACTCCCGTAAATTTGGTGTCCACTGGTTCCACCTAAAAGGCCAATGGAGGCCGGGTGCGGTGGCTCACGCCTGTAATCCCAGCACTCTGGAAGGCTGAGGCAGGTGGATTACTTGAGCTTAGGAGTTCAAGACCAGTCTGAGTGACAGCGAGACCCTGTCTCCACTAAAAAAAATTTAGAAAAACGAGCCAAGCATAGTGGCACATACCAGTGGTCCCAGCTATTTGGGAGGCTAAGGAAAGAGCATTGCTTGAGCCTAAGAGTTTGTGGTTGCTGTGAGCTATGATGCCATAGCACTCTACCCAGGGCAGATTGAGATTCTGTCTATAAATAAATAAATAAAAATAAAAGGCCAACAGTAAGTTAATTCCTTTGCTTAAATTGTCTTAATGGCTCCCTATCGTCTACAGGTGGAAATGCAATGTTAGCTTCATTTCATTAGCTGGGTATGACCAAGCATTTACTCCATGACCTGGCACCACTTCACTTCTTTACAATCTTCTCTTATAAGTGGCTGTTCTGCAACTCAGCTGTATGTACTTAATATCCCCAAACACTCACCAGTCCCAGCTATTTCTCAGTCTATGCCTGAGTTCCTGTTGCCACTTCCTCCTGGAATCCTTCTCTAACCCTCTGCTCGGTCCTTAATTCCCTTCGCTTGCTCCCTGCACTGCAGGACACCTCTTCTGATTTCTCAGGCGCCGCTAAGAAACCATTTTGGCTCTCTGTAGCTGCCTCAGATAGCCCTCTGTGTGTACCTCACTCTGTACAACCACCTGCCACTGTCGTTGCTTACACTGTTTTATAATCATCTGCTTCTGTATCAGTCTCCTTTGCCGGCATATAACTCATTTCTTACTCATCTTTGTATGCGTAGTGCCAAGTAGACAGTAAGCATTCAGGAAATGTTTGCTGGCCTGTGGAACTGGAGGCGCATCCTCCTGAGCTGCTGGGACTGCCTTGTTGGGTGCAGTGAATTCTTGCAGGAGGCACCCAGGCTAGGATCAGGGAGAATTCTGTCTGCTGACTCCTTGCAAGTTCTACCAACAATTTGGGACTTACGAGTTATATTTTAATACCCACAAACACAAATACCTAACTAGTTGACCTTAGCAGAAGAAAGTAAGTTAGGAAAAAAAAAAAAAAAAGAAGAACAGAACCAACTGAAATAAATATTCAGGTAAAAAGCTGACATAGAAACATAAACACTTGATTCTAACCTTAGTAACAAATATCCAGGTTTTGTAAAAGAAATTGCAGGGTGCAGATTTACTTTAGCTTCCTTTTTGTCTAATTAGTAGCCAAACAATTGCTGATATGATTAGAAAGAACTTCTGAAAAGCAGCTTTATTTTCACCTGGTATATAAAACATCTTGTTAATGTTCTTGGCACTTTGTAGTGAAGGTGTTTCTGGTAGCAGGAGTTGGCCTGTGAAGTGCAAATAGCCCTGGGAACCTCACAATAGGTGGGTTCAGGTGCCTTAGAGCTATCCTAAAGATCAGATCAGAAACTCTGCAGAAAGCTCACACTGCCCGGAACTTGGTATTTGCTAAGTAAAAACAATTTCTTATTCCCTACCTTTGCAATTTCTAAAACAAATTGCATGGAAAAATTCTGGAACAAAAAACTCATGATGGGTCAGGAAATAGCTAGTTTTAAAGGTCTTACAGTGTTGTGATTTGACTTTTTAAAGACCGTTTATATAATATTTTTATATAAATAAAAATTAATGAAAGAATACACCACAAAACATACTGCAATCTCTTGGAATACAGCTGACAACACACCGCACAAAAGTACACAAGACACAATCCTAGAGCTTAAGGAATTTATCATCTACTGTAAAATGACTTTTGTCTGGCAGGTAGATGAGAGGATATAGAACCCGTGAAGTCAAAAGATCTGGGTTTGATTCCAGATACCAGCATTTATTAGCTGTGTGATCTAGGGTAAGTCAGCTAACCTTTCTGAATCTGTGTATCTTCATGTTTCAAGTAAGAATGATAACATCAGCTATGCAGAAAGTGGCTGCGGAGGAGTAAACAAAATACTTCTTGTGAACGAACTTGGATACAGAGCTTGGCCCCGAGTTGGCCTTAAGTAAGAGCCAGCTCTGAATCTTTATGAGTTGCCTTGAATTTTAGTGATTAACTTCAGGTGACAAGAGTAAAAAAAAAACTTCACGCAATGCAGAAAAACAGAAATAAAAATATATTGAGCACTATTTTCTACAAAATGTAGAAAGCCTAGAAAAGCAGAGACTTAAAAAGGGGGACGCAAAATTGTTGCCATTACAAAATATTCCTCACTTTATGTAAAGATGCTTCACGCCACGTTTTCCTGGGTTTCAGGCCCTCCTGTGTGTGTACGAATGTAGGTGTGTGTTTGTGTAAAATATATGTGTATGTATATGCAGGGATGTGAACGCATTTACACACCATCCTTTCATACGTTCATTATTTAAGAGATCATCAATATCCCAGGTTAACAATTTAACTATCACGCCAGTTAGGTAAGTAAAAAGAAAGAAAAACTCACTTTGGAATCTTTGTCTACACTACTCTTTTGTTTCCAGCCCCCATGCACCCCACTTTCTCGTTAATACGAGCCAGTGCAAGGAAAGAGGTTGGTCATGCGCAGCTGAGCTGTTTATGAACACAGCAGCTCTCACTCCATTGGTCCCTCTCTTCTGCTCCTGCTGCTAAGCCTATCAGCCCTGCTCTGAGAACTCTAATTCATGAAATTAGCCTCCCAAGGGGCTCTGGGGTGAAAAGGTAATTGGGTGGTGATGGAACAATGGCAGTGGGATGGAGGGGGCACAGTTCTCCACCGGAACCCCTAGTGGGAAGAGCAGGCCCAATATGGAGCTGGACAGCTGAAGAAATGTGCTAGTCCTTTAAGACAGATGCCCCGGACACGACCTGGATCAACAGGTTTATTTATGTGCTTTGTGTCAACACAAACTAACCTATGTTCCCGAGAAAGAAAGAACAGAGTCTGCTTCAAAAACACTTAGCTGTCTACTTTAAATCCTGGCCATTTCTGAAGGGTCTCCCAGCCTGTGGTGGTAGTTAGGTCGTATTTCCTACTAGAAATGATCTCGTACTTCATTCTCATGTCTTTTTTTTTTTTTTTTTTTGTTAAGAAGCCAAACAGAGTGGTGTAGCAGAAAAAGAGGAAAATTGTCTGATCCTTACTTTGGTTCTGCAACTAGCTAGCTATGAAACAAGACTTACAGCCTGTTTTCTTTCCAAATTTGTATGATAAGAGGTTTGAATTGCATGATTTTTTTTTTTTTTGAGACAGAGTCTCACTGTGCCACCCTCAGTAGAGTGCTGTACTGTCATAGCTCACAGCAACCTCAACCTCAAACTCTTGGGCTTAAGCAATTCTCTTGCCTCAGTCTCCGAAGTAATCTACAGGTGCCCGCCACAATGCCTGACTATTTTTTATTGCAGTTGTCATTGTTGTTTAGTTGGTCCAGACTGGGTTCGAACCCACCAGCCTAGGTGTATGTGGTTGGTGCTATAACCACTGTGCTACAGGCGCAGAGCCTGAATTGCATGATTTTGACTATTCTGCAAACATTTGGGATTCTATGAAACACAATTTTTAAATTTTTAAACCAAGATTTCTATTATTAAATTGTAGCAAATTAAGTGAATTAAATATGTGGTTTAAGATGACAGGGATCTAACAGAAATGTAAAGAAGGTGCTCTTATTATATGAAGAAAAATAAAGTAAAAAATAAAGTAAATAAAGTGGGGAAGATTTTAAAGATATAGAAACCAGAAATTAATTAATTAGAAAAATATAGAATGGATAAAGTTAAGAGTTGGCTCTTTAAAACGACAATAAAAGAGGCTGCGCTGCAACCCACAATCGGTGCCCGCCTGGACCTCTGGAAGAGCTGCGCTGTGACCCGCGACCAGCGAACGGCACCTGCCCAGACCCCATAAGAGCTGCACTGTGACCTGAGACATGCGATCAGCACCCGCCTGGACCCCGGTAAGAGCTGCGCTGCGACCCGTAACCTGCACCTGCCTGGCGCCGCAACTCGCACCCATGACCTGCACCCGCTGGGCCTTGGCACACCCTGACCAGGAACTCCAGGAGCCGCACAACCCCATGTCCTCCCTCCTGTACCCTCCCTGCCTCCACACAAGCCCGCTCGTCTGGCCAGGGACTCTGGTAGCCGCGTGCCCTCCGGAGCCCTTCCTGCCTGTGCGCGAAGCCCTTCTCTTGGCCAGAGACTACTGGAGCATTGGGCCCTCTGTGCCAAAGTCACTTGGTGCCAGGCACTCCCAGAACCATGTGCACCATCCCCCACCCTATCGCTGGATCCAGGTGTGTCACACTCTGGAGATGCTCCCACAACCAGAACACCCTGGCTGGGGCAGCCCCAGAGGTGCTACACCAGGGTCACTCCCTACAAAGATCCAGCAACAACAGAGTGATTCCCACTGGGGTCTAATCTTGGAGAGACACACCCCCAACTCTGAGGATGGCCAGAGGCAATGGTGAAAAACAATCATGAGGTGAAATCAACAGAAAAACTCTGGCAATATGAATAATCAGAGTAGATCAACTTCCCCAAGGAAGAATGGGGCAGACACAGCACAAGATCCCATGCACAAACAGCTGAGATGTCAGAAATCGAATTCAGAATCTGGGTAGCAAATAAGATCCAATTAGAATTCCAAACAGTAACCCAAAAGATGTCTCAAGAATTCAATGAATTCAAAGACCAAATGACCAAAGATTTTGACACCTTGAGACAAAATGTGTTGCAGCCCTCAAAGATCTGAGATACACAGTAGAATCCCTCAGTAACAGAATGGAGCAAGCAGAAAAAAGGATTTCTGACATTGAAGACAAAGCTTTCGAATGCTCCCAAACTCTCAAAGAGGAAGAGAAATGGAGTGCAAAAATAGATCACTCTCTCAGAGAGCTCTGGGATAATTTGAAGAAAACCAATATTCATCTTATAGGGATCCCCAAAAGCGATGAAGTGGCTTCACAAGGCACAGAGTCTCTTCTCCATATTATGAAAGACAACGTTCCAGACATGCCAAGAAATTCTAAAATTCAGATAGCAGACAGTTTCAGAACTCCAGCATGACTCAACCCAAATAAGACATCCCCCAGACACATCATAATCAATTTCACTAAAGTTAATATGAAGGAGAAAATTCTGAAAGCAGCCAGACGAAAGAAAACCATTATCTACAAGGGGAAGAATATTAGAATAACTGCAGATCTCTCTGCTGAAACCAATCAAGCTAGAAGAGGATGGTCATCGACTTTTAATCTCCTAAAACAAAATAACTTTCAACCCAGGATCCTGTACCCAGCTAAACTGAGTTTCATTTATGATGGAGAAATTAAATACTTTAATGACATTCCCATGTTGAAGAAATTTGCCATAACTAAACCAGCCCTCCAGGATATTCTCAGACCTATCCTCCATAAAGACCAGCATAATCCTTGACCACAAAAGTAAACCCACCAAGAAAATTTTGATCAAATTCCAACTTCCACAGTTGCAAAATAATTAAAAATGTCCACCGGACTCTCAAAAAGCTTATCAATATTCTCAATTAATGTGAATGGTTTAAACTGTCCTCTAAAGAGGCACAGGTTGGCTGACTGGATACAAAACCTCAAGCCAGATATCTACTGCATACAAGAATCGCATCTTACATTAAAAGACAAATATAGACTCAAGGTGAAGGGATGGTCATCTATACTCCAGGCAAATGGAAAGGAGAAAAAAAGCAGGCATTGCAATCCCATTCACAGACGCAATAGGCTTTAAACCAACTGAAATAAGGAAAGATAAGGATGGACACTTCATATTTGTTAAAGGTTATACTCAAAATGATGAAATTTCCATTATTAATATTTATGCACCCAACCAGAATGCACCTCAATTTACAAGAGAAACTCTAACAGACATGAGCAACTTGATTTCCTCCAGTTCCATAGTAAATGGAGATTTTAACGCCTCTTTAGCAGTCCTGGATAGATCCTCCAAAAAGAAGCTAAGCAAAGAAATTTTAGATTTAAAACTAACCATTTAACATCTGGACTTAATAGACATCTACAGAACATTACATCCCAACAAAACTGAATACACATTCTTCTCATCAGCCCACGGATCGTACTGCAAAATCGACCCCATCTAGGCCACAAATCTAACCTCAGCAAATTTAAAAATATAGAAATTATTCCTTGCATCTTCTCAGACCATCATGGAATAAAAGTTGAACTCAATAAAAACAGGAATCTGCATACCTATACAAAAACATGGAAGCTAAATAACCTTATGCTGAAGGATAGATGGGTTATAGATGAGATTAAGAAGGAAATCACAAATTTTTGGAACAAAACAACAATGAAGACACGAATTATCAGAACCTCTGGAATACTGCGAAGGCAGTCCTAAGAGGGAAATTTATAGCACTGCAAGCCCTCCTCAAGAAAACGGAAAGAAAGGAAGTTAATAACTTATTGGGCCATCTCAAGCAACTGGAGAAGGAAGAACATTCCAACCCAAACCTAGCACAAGAAAAGAAATAACCAAAATAACAGCAGAATTAAATGAAATTGAAAACAAAAGAATTATACAACAGATCAATAAAACCAAAAGTTGGTATTTTTAAATGATCAATAAAATAGATAAACCTTTTGCCAACCTAACCAGGAGAAAAAAGAGTAAAATTTCTAATTTCATCAATCAGAAATGGTAAAGATGAAATAATAACAGACCCCTCAGAAATTCAAAAAATCCTTAACAAACATTACAAGAAACTTTACTCTCAGAAATATGAAAATCTGAAAGAAAAAGACCAATACTTGGAAGTACGCCACCTACAAAGACTTAGACAGAACGAAGTGGAAATGTTGAACAGGCCTATATCAAGTTCTGAAATAGCATCAACTATACAAAATCTCCCTAAAAAGAAAAGCCCAGGACAGGACGGCTTCACGTCAGAATCCTACCAAACCTTTAAATAGGAACTAGTACCTATATTTCTAAACCTCTTCAAAATATAGAAAAAGAAGGAATACTACCCAACATATTCTACGAAGCAAACATCACCTTGATCCCTAAACCAGAGAAAGACCAACAAGGAAAGAAAATTATAGACCAATATCACTAATGAATATTGATGCAAAAATACTCAACAAGATCCTAACAAACAGAATCCAACAACACATCAAAAAAATTATACACCATGACCAAGTGGGATTTATCCCAGGCTCTCAAGGCTGGTTCAATATATGTAAATCTAAAAATGTAATTCAGCACATAAACAAACTAAAAAATAAAGATCATATAATTCTCTCAATTGATGCAGAAAAAGCTTTTGATAATATCCAGCATCTCTTCATGATCAGAACACTTAAGAAAATTGGTATACAAGGGACATTTCTTAAACTAATAGAGGCCATCTACAGCAAACCCACAGCCAATTTCATATTGAATGGAGTTAAATTGAAACCATTTCCACTTAGATCAGGAACCAGGCAAGGTTGCCCATTGTCTCCATTGCTCTTTAACATTGTAATGGAAGTTTTAGCCATTGCAAGTAGGGAAGAAAAGGCGATCAAGGGTATCCACATAGAGTCAGAAGAGATCAAACTTTCACTCTTTTCAGATGACATGACTGTATATCTGGAAAACACTAAGGATTCTACTACAAAACTTTTAGAAGTGATCAAGGAATACAGTAATGTCTCAGGCTACAAAATCAACACCCATAAATCTGTAGTCTTTATGTATACCAACAATAGCCAAGCCGAAAAAACAGTCAATGACTCTATTCCTTTCACAGTAGTGCCAAAGAAAATAAAATATTTGGGAGTTTATCTAACAAAGGACATGAAAGATCTCTATAAAGAGAACTATGAAACTTTAAGAAAAGAAACAGCTGAAGATGTTAACAAATGAAAAAACATACCATGCTCAAGGCTGGGAAGAATCAACATCGTTAAAATGTGTAGACTACCCAAAACAATATATAATTTTAATGCAATTCCTATTAAAGCCCCACTGTCATATTTTACAGATCTTGAATAAATAATACTTCATTTTATATGGAATCAGAAAAAACTTCGAATAGCCAAAACAGTACTCAGAAATAAAAACACAGCAGGAGGAATCCCGCTACCAGACCTGAGACTGTACTATAAATTGACAGTGATCAAAACAGCATGGTACTGGCACAAAAACAGAGATAGATGTCTGGAACAGAATAAAGAACCAAGAGACGAATCCAGCCACTTATTATTATTTGATCTTTGACAAGCCAATTAAAAACATTCAGTGGGGAAAAGATTCCCTATTTAACAAATGGTGGTGGGTGAACTGGCTGGCGATCTGTAAAAGACTGAAAGTGGACCCACACCTTTCACCATTAACTAAGATAGACTCTCACTAGCTAAAAGATTTAAACTTAAGACATGAAACTATAAAAATACTCGAAGAAAGTGCAGGGAAAACTCTTGAAGGAATCGGCCTGAGTGAATATTTTATGAGGAGGACTCCCCAGGCAATTGAAGCAGTATCAAAAATACACTACTGGGACCTGATCAAAGTAAAAAGCTTCTGCACAGCCAAGAACATAGTAAGTAAAGCAAGCAGACAGCCCTCAGAATGGGAGAAAATATTTGCAGGTTATACCTCCGATAAAGGTTTAATAACCAGAATCCACAGAGAACTTAGAAGTATTACCAAGAAAAGAACAAGTGATCCCATCTCAGGGTGGACAAAGGACTTGAAGAGAAACTTCTCTAAAGAAGAAAGACACATGATCTACAAACACATGAAAAAAAGTTCATCATCCTTAATCATCAGAGAAATGCAAATCAAAACTACTTTGAGATATCACCTAACCCCGGTAAGAGTAGCCCACATTACAAAATCCCAAAACCAGAGATGTTGGCGTGGATGCAGAGAAAAGGGCACACTTCTAAACTGCTGGTGGGAATGTACACTTATACATTCCTTTTGGAAGGATGTTTGGAAAAATATTTAGAGATCTAAAAATAGACCTGCCATTCGATCCTATAATTTCTTTACTAGGTATATACCCAGAAGACCAAAAATGACAATGTAACAAAGACATCTGTACCAGAATGTTGATTGCAGCCCAATTCATAATTGCTAAGTCATGGAAGAAGCCCAAGTGCCCATCCATCCACGAATGGACTAGCAAATTGTGGTACATGTATACCATGGAATATCATGCATCCTTAAAGAAAGATAGAGACTTTACCTCTTTCATGTTTACATGGATGGAGCTGGAACATATTCTTCTTAGCAAAGTATGTCAAGAATGGAAGAAAAATGTATCCAATGTACTCAGCCCTACTATGAAGCTAATTTATAGCTTTCATATGAAGGCTATAACCCACCTATAGCACAAGAATATGGGGAAAGGGCCAAGGGAGGGTAAAAGAGGGGGGAGGTTAGAGTGGAGGGAAGGTAATGGATAGGGCCACATCTACGGTGCATCCCAGAATGGGTACAGGCGAAACCTACTAAATCCAGAATACAAATGCCTACATACAATAACTAAGAAAATGCCATGAAGGCTATGTTGAACAGTTTGATGAGAATATTTCATTTTGTATATGAAACCAGCACATTGTACCCCTTGATTGCACTAATATACACAGCTATGATTTAACAATAAAAAAAACAAACAATAAAAGAGTAAAACTTCTGCCAATGGTAAAGATTAAGCCTGAGAGAAAGTACAAATACACTACTTTAGGAATGAAAAAGGAGGTGTAACCATAAATAAAGATGAAGAATAATATAAACACTTTGCTAGCAAATTTGAAAAAAATGCATTTTCACATTTTTTAAGGACAGAGGTCTTGCTGTATTGCTCAGGTTGGATTCTGAAGTTTTGGGCTCACGTGGTCCTCCGACCTGAGCTACCCCAGCAGCTGGAACTACAGGCATGGGTCACTATGCCTGGCTGAAAATTTTTAAGTAATAGATCTTATCGAAAGTTGCTACCTAAATAACTCAAGAAAAATGTTAGCATCCCAATACAAATAATTATGGAAAATACTGCAATGATGATTAAAAAATAAAACATAATTTCCACAAAGCCATGAGTATAAAATCATTTTATAAACAAATGTTAAGGAACAAATACTTCTTTATCACTGAAGTCATCCTGAGGAATAGAAAAGGATGGAAAGATTTCTAATTCACTTAACAAAACTCTCATATTCTTGATACAAAAAGCAGAAAAACACAGTGTCAGAAACAAACAAGCAAAGTTAAAAAACTTGTCTGATATCATATAGACACAGAAATCCTAAATAAGATGCGGATAAATCAAGTGTAAAGAGAATTCAGACCTAGTGAACAAACATTATTATTTATTTTTTTAACCTGAAAATATAAAAGATTCATAAAAATCTTTAAAACTTATTAGAGATTATATAAATTATAGTTATACAAATATACAGAGATCAATATCTATCTCACCTAGCAGCAAAAAAAAAAAAAAGAGAGACAATGTGAAGGACAAATAAATTCTATTTCCAACTATGATGAGAAATATTAAAAGTCTTAGACTGAACAAGAAATTCATGGAAACTATATAAGAAGATACTATAAAATGTTGCTGAGAGATGGAAAAATGGGCTTTAAAAATAGAGAAAATATCAGGCGGTGCCTGTGGCTTAAAGGAGTAGGGCACCGGCCCCACATGCTGGAGGTGGTGGGTTCAAACCCAGCCCCGGACAAAAACTGCAAAAAAAAAAAAAAAAAAGGAGAGAGAAAACATCTATATAAATTAGGTGGATTTCCAATAGGATTTTTTTCTGGGAACTTGATAAAATGATTCTAAAATAATCAGAGAAATCTGAATGACACTAGTTTAATCAAGGGATCAAAGTTAACATCACCCGTAGTGGCAGAAGGCAACATTCAGTTTGATATGATGTAAGGACACAACATTGCCAGGATGATATTCCTGCCAAAAACGCTGAAGATGAAGTTAATCACGAAGAGAACATTAGACAAACTCAGAATGAGGAACATTCTACAACTGACCTGCAGTCTTTTAAAATATCAAGGTCAAGACAGACAAAGAATGAAGACCTCCTGTTTCAAATAAAGTGGACTAAAGAGACTAAAGAAGTAAATATGATCCTGAATTAGACCCCCGACTTGGGTGGCTAACGGGAGGGTGGTGATGACAGGGGTGGTGATAAGACTATCCACAAAGCACATTGCAGCAATGGACAAAATTTCAATAGACTGTGGATAAGGGGATGAGGGTTTGGAGAGAGGGGAATGAGGGATTAGGGTTTGGGGAGAGGGGGATGGGGGTCACAGCTTACATGGCACACCTCTGGGAGGTGGGACACAATTACAAGAGGGACTTTACCTAACAACTGCAATCAGTATAACCTAATTCTTTGTACCCTTAATGAATCCCAAATAATAAATAAATAAATAAAAACAACTAAAGCAAAAAAAAAATTTTTTTTTCAATTTTTTTCTCATTCAGAAAATGTGCTATAGAAATAGAATAGCCTGGACCTTAGGAAATAAACATTTAAGTATTTAGGGTATATTTGCACTGCAGCTATATTTACAACTGACTCACAGCTAAAAAAAAAAAAAAAAAAAAAAAGTGGTGTGTGAGTGTGTGTGCGTGTATGTGTGCATGTTTCTGTGCAGAAAAACACGAAGGGAGGGAAAGGAAAAACAGGTGGAGACAATGTGACTGATAATGCAAATAGGGTAAAATGTAAATAACACAAATGGTGCATCTGGGAAAGGACATAGGAAGTTCTTTGTAACATTCTTCCAACTCATCCATAAGTTTGTGATTATATCAATATCAACATTTCGAATAATTACACATATGCAATATATACAAAATATGTGTACATATGTAATATATACGTAATATGAACAAATGTACAAGTAATGAGTGCTTATACTCTGAGGCATGAAAATATGCTTAATACCATAATAATTAAAACAACATGATAGCATAATCATTAAGAGTAACAAAATGGAATAGGAGGTCCAGAAAAAGTTGTAAGTACCAATAAGAATTCAGAATATGGTAAAGCTGAAACCCCAGATTCATAAGGAAAGTTAATCATGGGGTAGAGAAAGATTTCCAAAGTATGGCTAGGAGAGGAACTATAAAGATTGGTAGATTTGATCACGTACATTGAAAACTATGTACAGCATGGACGGAGTTGAAACACATTCTTCTTAGTAAAGTATCACAAGAATGGAGAAGCAAGAATTTAATGTACTCAATTCTAATATGAAGCCAGTAGATAATCTAATATACGCCCACATAAGAGAAAAGCTCAAATCAACTCAAGGTGGGAGCAGGACGAAGGACGAAGGAGGGGCATGGGTGTGTTCTCACTTAATCGGCACAATGTTAGGGTGGATGGCACACCTCTTGGGGACAGGACACAATTATAAGAGGGATTTTACCTAACAAATGCAAACACTATAACCTAATTCTTTGTACCCTCAACTATAAAACAAGAAAAAATATATATACAGCAATAAAATTACAATCAACAATGTTGAAAGACAAACATATTCACAACATAGGAAACGTTTCACAATATATATGACATAGTTATTATTCTTAAATTATAATAGTTAATGACACAGTTGTTAGTATTGTTCCTAAACAATAGTAGATGCTCAATATATAATATATTTATTTAATAAACTCCAAGAGAAAAGTAAGCTAAAGTCATGAACAAGTAATTCATCAGAAATGAATGAATAATAACCAACAAACATACAAAAATATCCTACCTTAATAATGACCAAAGAAATGCAATAAAACAGTGAGATTTTTTACTGGTTGGATTATCAAAGACACAGATACACATGTACTGGTATGGAAAGACGTTCACGAACGCCCTTCCTCTTTCCCTTGGCCAACTCATAGTTAGGTCACCTTTTCCAAAACCTCTCTGTGGTCATAGTCTCTCCTGGTATTTATCCTTCCTCTTATCACAATTTAAAATAATTATACCCGCAACTGATGTCACAGTTTAGGGTCCTCTGAAGCAAGGCCAGAGAAGAACTTGGGAGCAGAAGGTTTGTTTGGGAGGTGATCAGGAGAGACAGGAGTGAGGGATTGGGGGACAAGACAGGGAGGGGGAAGACACAAACAAAGGCTGATGGGGAGCAGGTTAAGTCGGTTGGCAGCGGGGCTCACTCCTGCTCATGTGTGCACTTCATATACGGGCTCCCGTCTCCCGTCTTCCGTTAAGTGTTAACGGGTTAAGTGTTGCTTCTGGGATGTGACTGTTTGAGCACATGAGCACATGAGGCATCGGGAAAGTTGAGGCCTGACGTGCAAAGGGGCAGTGTTCCCACAGTACGTACAGAGACTGGCCAGCTGGGGTGTGAGGCCAGGCATGCAGAGCGGTGGCTACTGATAGCTTTCAGGGATCCTGGCCCAAAGTAGTGCTTAATAAATATTTTGTAAATGAAAAACAGCTTACATAATATTATGTTTTATAAGATCCTGTTCTTTAGTTAAAAAAAAAAAAAGTATGTGTGCTACATCTGCAATAAATATAAGGACACATAAGACATGCAGTATTGGGGACGGCGCCTGTGGCTCAGTGAGTAGGGCACGGGCCCCATATACGGGAGGTGGCGGGTTCAAATCTAGTCCGGGCCAAAAACTGCAAAAAAAAAAAAAAAAAAAATACAGTATTGGGGAATTTACAAAAAGCGAATGAAATCGTGATGCCACTATTCTAGAAAGACGGCTTTATTGGCAACATCCGTCAATCAGTGCTAATAGTCGGAGAAGGTACTTTTGGGCCAGGCACTGCGCCGTGTGACTGTGTTCTCACAGCAATTCCGTGGCCACTTCTGGTCCCCCCTTTTTCATAGCTATGCTCTGTCCACAGAGATGCAAGGAGGCAGAGGCAGTGAGACGGGTTAGTTAGAAGGCAACGTGAGGCAGACGATGACCTGAGGCTGAGACAAGGACAATGCAGATACAGAGAATGGAACAGATAAGACAGAGATTTTATAATTAGAATACGCAGAACTAAATGACAGGCTTGGGAGTCCTTGGGGGGAAGCCACACTGTGAGAATGGGGGAGGTCAAAGTTATGACCTCAGGATTAGAATTTCTAGCTGGAGAGATGCATAATGATATTAAGTAAGGTAGGAGGAGGCAAAAGTTCAGGAATACAGAGATAACTTCTGTTTGCATGAAAACTTCTGTTTGACTTTGGGATACCTGAGAAACAAGACTTGCAAACATTAAGGAACGAGTCATGTGGGGTTTACTGCCCAGGAGAGAATCTGCCCTGTGGATTAGGTAGCCATCATCAGTGCACGCTGTCTAGATGATAGCTGAAACTAAAGAAAATAGAAGATTGCCCCAGAACAGGGCATCTAGAATACTAAGCTATGTTAAGGCAAACCAGAAGGGCAACTTTTCAATTAAAAGGAAAGATAGGCTCAGCGCTCGTATCACAGTGGTTATTACTGAGCCAGCCACATACATTGAGGCTGGTGGGCTCGAACCCGGTCTAGGCCAGCTTAAACAACAACATCAACAACAACAAAAAGCTGGGCATTGTGGCAGGTGCCTGTAGTTCCACCTACTTGGGAGGCTGAGGCAAGAGAATTGCTTAAGCCCAAGAGTTAGAGGTTGCTGTGAGCTGTGACACTGTGGCAGTCTACCAAGGGTGCCATAGTGAGACTCTGTCTCAAAAATAAAAAATAAATAAATAAAAGGAAAGAGAAAGAGCGGCAACTAGAATCAGAGAACTAGAGATAATATTATCTTGGGATTCAAAGAAGAGATTTTCGAGGAGGGCATTTTCAAGTAGCCAAAGAGTCAAATACTGTGTAGACTCACTGGGCATTGAGGTAACCTGGCCTTTGAACCAAGAGGGTTCCTCAAAGAATATTCCACTAAACTATAAGCCACATGAGGATAGAAAAGCATAGTGCTTGGTCTAAAGAGGTAGTCAGTGTTTAGTGAAATGCAGGAAGTAATGTGAGCTGCCTTGTAATAATGCCAGAATCTGAGCCACAAACTTATGTCAGCTGGTTGAAATAAAATCCCCCCTTTTGGTCCTTTCATTTAATAATAGCAGTGGTGAGAAACTTCTTCTCACTATTTGAAATGGTCTTTCTAATAATGTCTCCCCAGTCTTGTTTTTTTCTTCCTATTTCACTACTTTATGTTCAGAGGAAAGATGTTCTTCGTCTCAAACAGCTATGCCTCCCTGTGCCTAGTTAGTCGCAGTCTACACTGTGAAGAAAGACCAGGCCACATCACAAAGTCCCAAAACTGCAGATGCTGGCATGGATGTGGAGAGAAGGGAACACTTCCACACTGCTGGTGGGACTGCAAACTAATACAACCTTTATGGAAAGAAGTATGGAGAATCCTCAAGGAAAAAAGTTGACCTTTCGTTTGATCCTGCAATTCCATTACTAAGTATCCACCCAGATGAACAAATATCATTTTACAATAAAGAATTTGCACCAGAATGTTTATTGTAGCCCAATTCATAATTTCCAAGTCATAGAAGCAGCCCAAATGCCCAACAATCCATGAATGGATCAACAAATTGTGGTATATGTATACCATGGAATACTACTCAGCCATTAAAAAGATGGAGACTTTACATCTTTTATGTTTACCTGGATGGAGTTGGAGCATATTCTTCTTAGTAAAGTATCTCAAGAATGGGAGAAGTATCCAATGTACTCAATACTATTATGAAACAATATATAAACACTCACTCATACAAATGATAAAACACAAATACAATCTAGCAAGAGAGAGGGAAAAGCGGGGAGAGGGGAGGGAGATTGGTAGGAGGAGGGAGGGCATTTGGTGAGAAGTGCGTAATGTGTGTAATGCAAAGGTACATTTCAAAATAACTAAATTATAAATGTCTTACCACAAAAAATAAGTGAGGTGATGGTTATGCTAATCAGTTTGATTTAAGCATTCCACATTATATATCAGATCATGACACTGTACCCCATAAATGTATACAGTTATGATTTAATAAAAAAAAAAAAAAAAGATTGGGCCAGGCACAGTGGCTCACGCCTGTAATCCCAGCACTCTGAGAGGCTAAAGCAGGTAGATTGCTTGAGCTCAGAAGTTGGATACCAGCCTGAGCAAAACGAGACCCTGTCTCTACAGAAAATAGAAAAAGCCAGGCCTCATGGAGGGTGCCTATAGTCCCAGCTACTCAGGAGGCCAGGGCAAGAGGATCACTGAGCCAAGGAGTTTGAGGTTGCTGTGAGCTATGATTTCACAGCACTCTACGTAGGGTGACAGAGTGAGACTGTCGAAAGAAGGAAAGAAGGAAGGAAGGGAGGGAGGGAGGAAAAAGAAGGGAAGGGAGGAAAGATTGTTTAATTCGCTACATTTTAAGAGGATATGAGTACAAAAATATTAAAAATAATTTCACATAGAAACAAACACTATAGCTATTCTAAACTTATTCTTCCTTCTTCTAATGGGTCTGCTGTTCCTCCCAAGCAGACTGTGAAGCCTCTGGTAGTCAGTTTATTTTTTAAAATCTTCTGCCATATAAGTGGCTTAAATGTCTTGTGATTAAATGTCAAGCTTCTTTAAATTCAACTCGATGTTTTCAAAACTCTTATCAAATAATACGTGAAGTATGGATTAGATATTAAAAGACAGCTCATGTTGCCTAAGTCAAATAATCAGTAATTTAGATTTTTTAAAGAATTTTTTTTACATAGTGGTTTAACTTTTCTACTCATGTGAAGGTCATAGTAGATATCTTGCAAAAAGATCCCCAAAGCAATTTTTTCACCTATTGCCTACTATTTACAGGTGAATAAATGCATTTACCATTCAAAGAACCACTCAGAGGTGTCAATTAAGTACAAATTCATTCTCAGGAAGAAATGTATGACCACGAGAATTGGTCTGTGTGACGGGATCCTTCTTGGACACTTGCCATTTTCTCCAAGTCCATCTTGACGTATACCTGAGTTTGGAAAGTAGAGTTGACCACATTTCCGAAAACTGGAGTAGGGCTGTTCACCTTCTACAATTCAAATTCATAAAAACAATAGTTGCTGCTTACTCTGGGTTAGAAAAGCAGGAAATATATTTTTGTTATTTATTTATTTATTTTTTACAGTTTTTGGCTGGGGCCAGGTTTGAACCTGCCACCTCCAGTAAATGGGGCCGGCGCCCTACTCCTTTTGAGCCACAGGCACCACTGGAAATATATTTTTAGAAAACAAAACTATATAGTTAATGTGAAAAGCCTAGAAATGTCATGAAAGGGGAGGAATCTACATGTTTTCCCAAATGAGCTTTTACTGTTTAGAATTGTTTTTCACTTTTTCCATCTTCCAAAATTTTAATGCTATTCATCCCACGTAGAGGTTTGGCAATTCAGTTTGTAGCAAGATTCCAGTTGGCCCAATGTAGCATAGAGTGATGTGCTAAACTATTAAAAACAAACTGAAGAGGTCTTTGGAAAGAGGAACAAGGGATACAGTAGCAGGAAGGTTCATCTTTTAAAGAAAAAAGAATACATGAGGAAAATAACCCTCCTTAGCTCTAGCCTGTAATCTCAGTCATCTCTTAGTAGCTGCTGCTCTCTTCTTGGGTAAACTGCATAGTAGGCACAAACTCATCAAATGCTTTAGTGTAATGATCTGTACGATTTCTTTGAGAACTGTCTTACTTTCAAGATGGAACTGCTTTTCCACTAGGCAACCGGGGGTGGGGGGAGGCGGGGGGGAATCTCTGTATATACTTTTCACAATCTTTCTACTTTTTTGATGATGCTGTTTAGACTTGGGTTATGGCCTTCTTTCAAATATTTGGTGACAACAGTTTGCAAGGGACATAATACAAAGAATGAATGGCATTCAATTTGAATTCTAAATCCCTTTCACTTGCTGTCCAACGGTAGAAGCCACTTACTTTGCTCTTCAAACAGTAATTCCGTTCCTATCAGCTCGCATACTAGGAACAAACTAGCACATACTCAAGGACTTCCTTCTGCTCAGCAACCTGAGCAATGTCACTCCAACTCAATATGATTCAGGTCCAACGCCTACAATATTCCTTACAGCTCTATTCCAATATTAAATGGAAATGCCTGTGTGATGTCAGTCCTAAACCTTATAATTTACAGACTAGATTCTTGACCTTTAAAAAGAAAATTTCCCTAGAATAAACACATACTAAAATCAACAAGTATTTATTGAATGATTATTTTGTACAAGGAAATGTATTAATAAAAGTTCATTAAGAGGTAGGACCGGAAGACATGACATAAAGGTGTGAGCATTCAACAACAATCAAAAACTTAAATGACACTTCACAAGATGCAAGTGACAGACAGTTCAGTGTAAGTGTGGAAGAGCTATCATAAATCAATACATGATTCATTTTGAGAGGAATCACAGAGACAGTGGGTGCTATATGAGCTGAGAGTAAAACCTAATGACCATTCTGGGAAGGGCAGGAAAATATTAATGCAAAATGACTAATCAGCAATTGGATGCCAAAGAATGGATAGGATTTATATTGGCAGGGAAACGTGAAGGAAGCATTCTGGAAATGGCAATGGTGGAGGCTAAAGCTGAGCATTCTGGAAGTCGCAATGGCAGAGGTGAGAAAACCCTTCAGACCATACCAGCTGCGCACCCTCTACTCTCACTGTCTGCCTACCTGTTTCTGTTAGCGATGAAGAAAACAGTAAGTCTTTATTTAGCAAAAGACTCAATATTTTTTCATATAACTAGATATGCCAGAACTAAAATATGTTACTCCAAAATAGCAAGGTGCATAAAGTAACAAAACCACTGTCTGCCATTAAAGTTGCCTTAATTATAGCTACCAGTTGCTCCGTATAAGAAATAGGCATATTTAGAGCAATGAAAGTAGTCCAAATTCAGAGTGAGTTGGTAAATGTTGCCTATAATGTCTATTCACAAATACTATTCCTACCTCCACCTCTGCGAGACAGCATAATTTCCTGAAACCAAGAACAGGTTAGGTGTCAGCATGGTAGAAAGCCAACGATTCCTAAACTCATAGTATGTCTTGAAATTTTATGTATGTAAAAATCAGCAGAGGAACTTTTTAAAATGCAGATTCTTTTTTTCCCCCTGATACGTCTGGGGAGGGACCTGAGATTAATAATACATAGTATTTATTTTGATTATTTAATATGCCCCTCTTATATAGAGAAGCTCCAGGAGGGCAGGGATCTTTGTGTATTTCATTCATTGATGCATTCCAAGCACCTTAGAACGATGTCTGCTACATGTGAGGCACTAAGTCATCATGTGTTGAATGAGTAAATAGCCTTCCCCGCAAATCCCCACACCAAGTGGGTGGGGATGTCAATTCTGACTTCAGGGATTAGTCTTGCTAAAGGTAGGTCCAACGTTGCCAACTCTTGCTGCTAACTCTTTGAGATTGAGAAAGGTCTGCAGTGGAGGCAGAGGTGGCCAGGAGGCCAGAGGTGTGTTCCAGGTCATGTTTACAGTCACTGTCTTCCCCATGGGGCACAGCTCACCTTGGGCTCCGGCCTTCCCTTACCCAACACTAACGAGCATTAGGTTGGCTGTGGCATCAATTTCAGCCTCCTGTCCACCAGCTGTGCTGCTCCCTGGGTTGCTCAGGCCCGTATCCTTGTACCCTTCTGTCTCACCAAGCCTTCATCCAAATTCTGCTTTCTCCAAAACGCTGTGTTGTTTGGCTAAAGATCGGAATTCTCTTTTACGTTGGTGGTTGCCCTTCTAAGTTTTGGCAAAGTTGAAAGCGTTAGGCACTGACTTGGCCATCTAGCCCCCCATCACTCTGTTACCCTGTGACCTTCTAAAGACCATGAGCTTGGACCTACCACAAATGTTGCAAGGTTTTAAGCAACTGCATGAGTATCTGTAAGGCCTGTATGTTATATCTTCATAACTAAGGAGGCTGAGCTTCTTTCCATAACTAATTAAATTGTTTTCTGTATGTTTTAGGTTAATTTTCTTCTTCACCCAATTTTGTGTTAGTCTGTTCCTATATTTTATTGATTTATGGTTTTAAAAATACAGGGTGTCCAAAAGTTGTCTTATGTGTGGAAAATGGAAAATTATAGCTAAATATATTTTCATTTAAAAAATACGCATTACAAAATTTTACAAATACTAACAAAATATTTTCTACATGTTGGCCACCTCTTTTAAAAAATTTTTTTTAATTTAATTTTTTTTATTAAATCATAGCTGTGTACATTAATGTGATCACGGGGCACCATACACTGGTTTTATATACCATTTGACATATTTTCATCACAATGGTTAAGATAGCCTTCCTGGCATTTTCATAGTTATTGTGTTAAGACATTTAAATTCTACATTTAGTAAGTTTCACATGCTCTTTTTTAAAATTTTGTATGAATATTTTGTATTAGCTCACAAGTTCCCATTTTCTCTATGTATGGTGACTTTGGGGACATTCTGTATATTGTGGGCCACACACGGTGGTTCATGCCTATAATCCTACAACTCTGGGAGGCAGAGGCAAGAGGATCACTAGAGGCCAGGAGTTTGAGACCACCCTGAACAAGAGCAAGACTCTATTTCTACAAAAAATAGAAAAATTAGCTGGCATGGTGGGTCCTCACTTAAGTCCAGGTTACTTGGGAGGCTGAGGCAGGAACAAAGCTCGAGCCCAGGACTGGGGAGGTTGCAGTGAGCTACGATGGCGCCACTGCCCTCCAGCTGGGGTAACAGAGCGAAACTCTGTCTCAAAAAATATTGATGTGCTTTATATGTCTTGTCTGAGAAATCTTCCCGTAATATGAGACTTTGAAGATGTTTCCCTTATTTTTTTTCTTACCACTTAGTTTTTTAATCCATTTGGAATTTACTTTTGTACTTTTGTTTTTTTATATATGTATTTTTTTCATGTAGAAAACTAAACGTCCCAGCAACATTACTAAGTATTAATCATTTCCCCTACTTGATCTGCAGTGCCAACATCAAGTTCCATATATCAGCTTTCTGAGTATGTGTGAATATGTTGTGTTCTCTATTTGGTTTAGTCTATGTTTCCACCTCTGCACCAGTACTACTATGACTAAATTAGTGTAGCTTTAAAATAGATTTTGATATCTTACAGAGCAAGCTTCTCCAGAGAGGTCTTCAAATAGGCCTTAGGTATTTCTTTCTGGTGCTTTCTATATGAATTTTAGGATCAGCTTGTAAATTTCCACATTCTCACACACCCACGTGAAACCTACTTGGAGTTTCATTAGAATTTTATTGAGTTTTAAAATCAATTTGGTAAAAATTGACTTTGGTATTGAATTTTTCCACCTAAGAATGTGTGATCTTTCTCTCTTATTTACATCCTTTTATTGGTATGTCCCTCAGTAATATTTTCTGAAGTATATTTTTTAGTAATAATTTTCTCCATAAGGAGAAACAAGATGTTTGTGAATGATCTTACGTCTGAGAGTCTGGGGGCGCAGTTTCCCTAAGGCTTAGCTGCAGGCAATAGGTCTATGTATTTTTTCTTTTCCTTTTTCAGCTTCTTTAGGGAAGTGCAGGAATTGGGGTATCTTCTGGAGTCTGCCCAATTAATCTTTCAGGCAAGATTTGGTATTACTCTTCTCTCAGCCCATGGTCTTGTGGTTTTCCTCTGGTAAAGCTGGTGAGGGAGGCTTGCAAGGGCAGAGGAAGGGGCATCAATTATTTTTAGCAGGCCCATTATACCCAGATTTCATAATATTAGCCTCATGTTCAGACTAGAAAGTCAAAGAGATGAAATACCTTTCCCAAAGTTAAGAAGTGGTGCTCACTCAAACCCAAGCCTCCCTGACCCTGAATCCAGTACCTTAACATGATACCATGCTTTCCTTCCCCCAAACTGCTTCCCTAACCTCTGGCAATTAATTGAACCCAGGCCTCCACAGTGTGAACACAGGGATCTTCTGGCACCTGGAGGTTCCAGTGTTGATCTGGAAGCCCCGGCTAGAAACTGGGGAATCACATATTTCACCTTCAGGAGTCATTGAGTCTTTTGTGAGCTGCTCTCAAATCCATTCTCTGGCATCTCACAAGCACCTCCCACTCTGACAGCCTCCAGTGTCTCCGGCCTCCACCCCTGCCTATCATCTCATGGCAGGGTAATCCTTTTGTTACAAAAAACCCGATCTTAATCCCTGCTGTGCTCACAAACCTCCAATGCCTCCCTCTGCAGAGAGGCTGAAACTCACCTGCTTTCCTGACCTGTAAGGCCTCCGGAAAACCTCTTTAATGGCCTCACTCTCTGATTTCACTTCTGACTGTTTACTTCTCTATCCACTACAACCCCACCACCAGCCTCCTCCAGAACTTTTCCATCTTCCTAAATTGAAACTCTGTTACACACTAATTCCCCCGTTCCTTCCTCCTCCCAGCCCCAGGCAAGCACTATTCTCATCTCTGTGACTGTGACTAATTTAAGTACCTCACATGAGTGGGGTCGTGTAGTTTTTCTTTTTGTTTGTTTCTTTGCTTTGACTGGATTATTTTAGGTGGCACCATGTCCTCGAGATTCATCCATTTTGTATCATGTATCAGAATTCCCTTCTTTTTTAAGGCTGAATAATATTCCATTGTATGTATGCTGCATTTTGTTTATACATGTACTTGGCACTGGACATTTGGGTTGTTTCCATATGTTCTGTTGTTGATTGTGAATAATGCTGCTATTGTATTAAGTTTTAAAATGTGTTTCTTGTCTGTTTCTCTTCCCTTGAATGTTAAGTGTCAAAAGCACAGAGACTATTAGTATAGAACAGCATCTGCCTTCTGGTAGGAATAGGATGAGCCACGTGCAATGTCATGAGCCAAGTGTAACATCATAAGCAGAACAGTCATACTTGGTGAATGTGAAAAATTAATCCTTTGTCTCCCGATTCAATAGCTCCTCTCAGCCAGATGACTCTAGAAGGATACTATAGGATCTCCTTATCTTTAGTTTTGCAACTTTTCAACCCATTCCTCCTACTTCAGAGTGATCTTTCGAAACCATAGATATGATGATGACATTCTTCTTAAAAACATTCAGTGGCTCTCCTTTGTCCTTATATAAAAAATCAAAACTCCTTGCTGGGGCTTGCAAAGCCTTGGGTGACCTGGTCTGACTTACCTGCACGGCTTAGCTCTGGGCATCTCCACACAGGAGTCATAATCAGCTTCCTTTAGTTCCTGGAGTGTGGCGTGGTGGCTCAGGAGCTGTTACACATGTTGTTCCTTTTGCCTGCACCATCTCCTGCACTCTCTTGACCTGTTCCTGCTTCTCCCTTCGACTTTTTTTTTGGCCAGGGCCAGGTTTGAACCCACCACCTTGGGTATATGGGGCCAGAACCCTACTCCTTGAGCCACAGACACTGCCCCTCCCTTAGACTTTTATTTGAACATCACTCACAGGAAGAGACATTCGGAACGTGCAGAAAGTGAGTTAATTTAATCTACTGTGCTCACAGGAATTTCCCAGGTTTTTTGCCTTTGATCCCCTTAGATTGTAAGCTGCAAGAGGACAGGGATTATGTTTCTCTTATACACCTCTGAGTCTCTAGTGTTTATCATGGTACCTGGAACTTTCTAAGTAAAGTCTCAAAAAACACAAGCATACGGGCGGCGCCTGTGGCTCAGTGAGTAGGGCGCCGGCCCCATATACCGAGGGTGGTGGGTTCAAACCCGGCCCCGGCCAAACTGCAACCAAAAAATAGCCGGGCGTTGTGGCGGGTGCCTGTAGTCCCAGCTACTCGGGAGGCTGAGGCAAGAGAATCGCTTAAGCTTAGGAGTTGGAGGTTGCTGTGAGCTGTGTGAGGCCACAGCACTCTACCGAGGGCCATAAAGTGAGACTCTGTCTCTACAAAAAAAAAAAAAAAAAACAAACACAAGCATATCTATTATATTAACACAAAATTCAGTAATATTATGTTTTACAGATTAGAAATACTACGTATCAACCTAATGTTGTGTAGATATTCACATACAACCTGTTGGGACAAATATGACCCATCTGAGATCTTTGAAAAACATTTTTTAACCGAATTACCTAATGTCTACAAATGACAGGCCAAATGGAGCTCTGCCTTCTGTCCTTCGTGGCACTGTGAGACTCACTTCCACCAGGTGTCGCTCAAGTAGGTGGGGATCAATTAGTAATTATAATCAATGCTTCACGTAATTCATTAATTATTTTAAGCTGCTCAAGATTAATCCCACTGACATTATATCATGAAACAGGGGAAACCACAAAAAAGAATTGAAAGGAGAAAAGTAGATACAAAAAAGTTCTACAGACATTTTTTTTTTTCCCAGAGGCAGCCCGGAATTTGGAGAATTGGACCTTCTGCCAGCACACATTAGGGTGAAATAATTCAGGCCAGACTGTGTTGCCTGATCATAATGTAATAGTGGTGTTCAACTCTGTTAGCAGGTGTCAGAAGGATCCACAGAGGCAAACCTAGTTATGGTGTCCACATAAAGCAGAGGAGGGAGCCCCGACTCTGGAGACCAGCATCATATTGCTACCCCACATCTAGATTTATGTTCTTGTGGCCCACAGTGGGAAAAAAAAGAAGGAAGGGAAAGGAAATTAAAAAGGAAAAAGGGGAAAAGGAAAAGGAAAGGGAAAAGGAAAAGAAGTACAACCCTGCTATAGTTTCAGATCAACCTACTTTATAATAATTTTGCTTTATGATTTGGGGATTATACTGCTCTGTAACCCAAAATCCCTCTCTATTAATAGTAGGCATGAATTATAACTTTTTATACTAACAATAGATAAATCTGGGTTGATATTTATCAAGGTTTAGAATGTCTACCATCTCAGCTTATGATGCTCATCACTTGATGATGCTTATCTCCTCCTCAGGATAAAGACTGAACGATAGAGACTGGTTAAGTAAATTGCAGTGTTACCTGTGTGCATAGTGGAGATCTTCTCTGCCTCCTCACCCTGCAATGATGCAGTAGATCAGTGACTCAAATATGGGCATTCGGATATCTGCTATATGAAAATTCCAGAGCCATACCCTGGAAGTTCTGAATCTGTAGATCCAGACTGGGGCCTTGGAATCTGCATTTTAGCAAGCACTCCCCAGAGGGATTTTATGCAGCAAGTTTGTTGATAAAGATCATCACACAGAGACCAATATTATTAACATGAAAACGTGGAGATTACTAAACGAAAAAGCATGAGGCACAATATAGTGTTTATAGTATAATGTCATTGAAAAAATAGCTAGAGAGGGGGCGCCTGCAGGGACCCCAGGCAGCCACCACCGCTGGCCTGTTTGGTGTGTTAAGTGAAGAGTAGGACGGGGGCTGGGTGGCCAGAACCACAATCAGGGACACCTGTTCAGACCATAGGAAGCAGTATCTTGAAGAGGAATTGGACAGAGAGTCAATTCTTAGTAGAGCCAAAAGATGGAGAGTGAGAAACACAATAGGCTCCCGTCCAGAAGGAGAGTTGAAGGACAGAAATTTAGCAAGTAACCTGGTCGATTAGAGCTGCACCAAGAGAGAAGGTTGAAGAACACACATCAACCCTGCTGAGGCAAGCTGCGACCCCAAGGATACAAACAAAAGGTACAAAATCCATCACCAAGCGGACGGGAGTCCCCTCCCCCATGAGAATGGCTCGGAGTGCCCCATAAACAAATGAGCAGAGTTCCAAGGTCCTCCCACTACACTCCACAGGAGAGACCCTCTAAAAACTGGACCTACCACCCCTACTAGGGTGCCACGGCGTTCTCCTGCCGGGCATAAAACTGTATATATTCTCTATCTGCAATTCTAAGCACCCAGCACTCCCCTCCACTCTCACTCTGAGGTCTGGAGGCCTCTCCCCCAGGAGTCCAGATTCTTGGGTGATTTCTCGAGGGGTGTAGACAGGGCCTACACTGCAGCTGGTCAGTGCAGATTCTGTGGCACGGGAGTGAGGAGAGGACGGTCAGCTGGGAGAGAACCACGCTGCAGCAGCGGTGCCCCAAGGCACAGAGTAGCAGCCGTTTTTGGCAACAATAGGGCTCACCCCCGGATATTCCAAAGACACACCCCCGGTCTCCCTGGGCAACCAGAAGAGGCTGGGCATCTTCTCAGCTGGCAACCACCACGGAACAGATCTGGGACTGAAACGCTGGCCCCATGAGTAAAGGGTTTGTCTGAGGCGTTACCAGCCTGGGTGGAGTGTGGGGACTAGAAAACACATGCTCAGAGCCAGGAAATTCCCAGGGAGGGCTGACCCAGAGGACCACTTTACTGAGCCTAAGACACACCTGGCCCTCACGGGATCGTCAGCCTACAGACAAAGGAAGGCAGGAGGGTAGAACTGACACCTAACCATGCTGAGAATACAAACCTGCAGGAACAAAGACAGGGCCTGAGGTGCAGGTTCTGGGAACTCAAAACAGCTTCTTTTCTACAGGGGAATTTAGCAGGGACAGAAACAAATTCCTACAAAGTTGTTCTGTTCTGTCAGTAACATCAATCAGGGGCAGGGCTGGAACTGAGTGAACATCCCTCAGCCTCCATCAAGTGCCAGAGATTGTCAGGCCTCACCTCCCCCTGCTGGGTAGAGGCAGAGAGCAGCAGCCTGGCTGAGCAGACATAGATTTCCTTATGATTCATGCAGGTGCAAACCCCTGGAGTATCTGCTCACTGAAGGCAACTGGGTCACAGCCCTGCGGGGCTATCAGTGACTGGGTGTGACAGAGGTGCAAGGTGGGGAAGGAGGAATCAACCTTCCCAGACTAATCTATTTGCTGGGTGGGTCCTCTTGCTTCACGGAGCACCAGAGTAAGTAATATTTGAGTTCTCCCCAGACCCCTATGATCCTATTGGCAGAGACCTTTTAAACTCTCCCACTTGAGACAGGTGCTGACTGAGACAACTGATTTAGAACTTTTGAACTGAGCCAAGCGCCTGAGGACTATTCAAGTGGTGCCCTGGGTGTGTGGATGTAGGAAGGTTTGATTTTCCTTTTCCAATTGTTGCCGGTGGAGGGCGGGGGTGACTTAATTGCTGGTATTTCTCCACAGCTGAGACTTTAACCCAGAGTAACTGTTTCACTACAGTCGAACAGAGACCAGCTGAAAACAAGACAGAACCACTTAGCCCCACCACACCAAACAGGTCCCCGGTTTCTCAGGCCGTAGCACTGTACGGGTCCTTGACAAAGCTCCAGGGGAAAAGTCAAATGGTGAAAAATAATCATGGGGCAGAATCAGCGGAAAAACTCTGGTAACATGAATAACCAAAATACATCAACTCCCCCAAGGAAAGATATGGCAGATTTAACTGAAGATCCCATTCATAAACAGCTGGCCGAGATGTCAGAAATCGAATTCAGAATTTGGATTGCAAAAAAGATTTATAGAACGGAGGAAAATTTGAATTAGAAATTTGAGGAGATATTCAAAAGTTGTCTCAAGAATTTAACGAATTTAAAGACAAAAACACCAAAGATTTTAACGCACTGAAGCAAGAATTTGGAGCCCTCAAAGATCTGAAAAATACAGTAGAATCCCTCAGTAACAGAGTGGAGCAAGCAGAAGAAAGGATTTCTGACATTGAGGACAAAGCCTTTGAATGCTCCCAAACTCTAAAAGAAAAAGAGAAATGGAGAGCAAAAACAAATCATTGTCTCAGAGAGCTCTGGGATAATTCAAAGAAGGCTAATATCCGCCTCACTGGAATCCCTGAAAGTGATGAAGTGGCCTCGCAAGGCACAGAGGCCCTTCTCCATGAAATTATGAAAGAGAATTTTCCAGACATGCCAAGAGATTCTGAAATTCAGATAGCAGTTTCAGAACCCCAGCATGACTCAACCAGAATAAGATATCCCCCAGGCATATCATAATTAACTTCAATAAAGTTAATATGAAGGAGAAAATTCTGAAAGCAGCCAGACATAAGAAATCCATTACCCACAAAGGGAAGAATATTAGAATGACTGCAGATCTCTCTGCTGAAACTTTTCAAGCCAGAAGAGGGTGGTCATCGACTTTTAATCTCCTAAAGCAAAATTACTTTCAACCCCGGATCCTGTATCCAGCTAAACTGAGTTTCATTTATGATGGAGAAATTAAATACTTTAATGACATTCACATGTTGAAGAAATTTGCCATAACCAAACCAGCTCTTCAGGATATTCTCAGACCTATCCTCTATAATGACCACCCCAATCCTCTACCACAAAAGTAAACTCACTCAGAAACTTTTGATCAAACTCCAACTTCCACAGTGGCGAAAGGACTAAAAATGTCCACTGGACTTTCGAAAAACTCGATACCCCAAATTTTACCAGACTTATCAATATTCTCCATTAATGTGAACGGCTTAAACTGTCCTCTAAAGAGGCACAGGTTAGCTGACTGGATACAAAAACTCAGGCCAGATATTTGCTGCATGAAAGAGTCATATCTTACCTTAAAAGATAAATATAGACTGAGGGTGAAAGGATGGTCATCCATATTTCAGGCAAATGGTAATCAGAAAAAAGCAGGTGTTGCAATTCTATTTGCAGACACAATAGGCTTTAAAGCAACAAAAGGAAGGAAAGATAAGAATGGTCACTTCCTATTTGTTAAGGGTAATACTCAATATGATGAGATTTCAATTATTAATATCTATGCACCCAACCAGAATACACCTCAATTTACAAGAGAAACTCTAACAGACATGAGAAACTTGATTTCCTCCAGCTCCATAATAGTCAGAGATTTCAACACTCCTTTGGCAGTGTTGGATAGATCCTCCAGTAAGAAGCTGAGCAAAGAAATTTTGGATTTAAACCTAACCATCCAACATTTGCATTTAGCAGACATCTATAGAACATTTCATCCCCACAAAACTGAATACACATACTTCTCATCATCCCATGGAACACACTCCAAAATCGATCACATCTTAGGTCACAAGTCTAATCTCAGAAAATTTAAAGGAATAGAAATTATTCCTTGCATCTTCTCGGACCACCATGGAATAAAAGTTGAACTCAGTAACAACAGGAATCTGCATACTAACACAAAAACATGGAAGTTAAATAACCTTATGCTGAATGATAGCTGGGTCAGAGATGAGATTAAGAAAGAAACTGACAAATTTTTGGAACAAAACGACAATGAAGACACGAATTATCAGAACTTCTGGGATACTGCAAAGGCAGCCCTAAGAGGGAAATTTATAGCATTGCAAGCCTTCCTCAAGAGAACGGAAAAGAGGAGTTAACAACTTAATGGGACATCTCAAGCAACTGGAAAAGGAAGAACATTCCTAACCCAACCCAGTAGAAGAAAATAAATAACCAAAACTAGTGCAGAATTAAATGAAATTGAAAACAAAAGAATTATACAACAGATTGGGCGGCACCTGTGGCTCAGTCAGTAAGGCGCCGGCCCCATATACCGAGGGTGGCGGGTTCAAACCTGGCCCCGGCCAAACTGCAACCAAAAAATAGCCGGGCGTTGTGGCGGGCGCCTGTAGTCCCAGCTACTCGGGAGGCTGAGGCAAGAGAATTGCTTAAGCCCAGAAGTTGGAGGTTGCTGTGAGCTGTGTGAGGCCATGGCACTCTACCGAGGGCCATAAAGTGAGACTCTGTCTCTACAAAAAAAAAAAAAAAAAAGAATTATACAACAGATCAATAAATAAAAAAAATTGTTTTTTGAAAAGGTCAATAAAATAGATAAACCTTTGGCTAACCTAACCAGGAAATAAAGAGTAAAATCTCTAATTTCATCAATCAGAAACAAAAAAGACGAAATAACAACAGACTCCTTAGAACTTCAAAAAATCCTTAATGAATATTACAAGAAACTTTATTCTCAGAAATATGAAAACCTGAAGGAAATTGACCAGGTTTCCTAAGACTTAGCCAGAATGAAGTGGAAATGTTGAACAGGCCTATATCAAGTTCTGAAATAGCATCAACCATACAAAATTCTCCCTAAAAAAGAAAAGCCCGGGACCAGACCGCTTCACGTCAGAATTCTACCAAACCTTTAAAGAGGAACTAGTACCTATATTACTCAACCTGTTCCAAAATGTAGAAAAAGAAGGAATACTACCCAATACGTTCTATGAAGCAAACATCACCCTGATCCTAAAACCAGGGAAATACCCAACAAGAAAAGAAAATTATAGACCAATATCACTAATGAATATAGATGCAAAAATATTCAACAAGATCCTAACAAACAGAATCCAGCAACACATCAAACAAATTATACATCATGACCAAGTCGGTTTTCTCCCAGGGTCTTAAGGCTGGTTCAATATACGTAAATCTATACGTATAATTCAGCACATAAACAAATTAAAAAACAAAGACCATATGATTCTCTCAATTGATGCAGAAAAAGCTTTTGATAATATCCAGCATCGTTTCATGATCAGAACAGTTAAGAAAACTGGTATAGAAGGGACATTTCTTAAACTGATAGAGGCCATCTACAGCAAATCCACAGCCAATATCGCATTGAATGGAGTTAAATTGGAATCATTTCCACTCAGATCAGGAAACAGGCAAGGTTGCCCATTGTCTCCACTGCTCTTTAACACTGTAATGGAAGTTTTAGCCACTGTAATTAGGGAAGAAAAGGCGATCAAGGGTATCCATATAGGGTCAGAAGAGAACAAACTTTCACTCTTCACAGATGATATGATTGTATATCTGGAAAACCCCAGGGATTGTATATCTGGAAAACACTACAAAACTCTTGGAAGTGATCAAGGAATACAGCTGCATCTCAGTTTACAAAATCAACATTCATAAATGTAGCCCTTATATACACCAACAATAGTCAAACTGAAAATACAGTTAAGGACTCTATTCCATTCATAGTAGTGTCAAAGAAGATGAAATATTTGGGAGTTTATCTAACAAAGGACGTGTAAGATCTCTATAAAGAGAACTATGAAACTCTAAGAAAAGAAATACCTGAAAATGTTAACAAATGGAAAAACATACCATCCTCATGGCTGGGAAGAATCAACATTGTTAAAATGTCCATACTACCCAAAGCAATATACAATTTTAATGCAATCCCCATTAAAGCTCCACTGTCATACTTTAAAGATCTTGAAAAATAATACTTGAAAAAATAATACTTCATTTTATATGGAATCAGAAAATACCTTGAATAGGCAAGACATTACTCAGAAATAAAAACAAAGCAGGAGGAATCACACTACCAGACCTTAGACTATACTATAAATCCATAGTGATCAAAACAGCATGGTACTGGCACAAAAACAGAGAAGTAGATGTCTGGAACAGAACAGAGAACCAAGAGATGAATCCAGCTACTTAACATTATTTGATCTTTGAAAAGCCAATTAAAAACATTCAGTGGGGAAAAGATTCCCTATTTAATTAATGGTGCTGGGTGAACTGGCTGGCAACATGTAGAAGACTGAAAACGGACCCACACTTTTCACCATTAAATAAGATAGACTCTTACTGGATTAAAGATTTAAACTTAAGACATGAAACTATAAAAATACTAGAAGAGACTGCAGTGAAAACCCTTGAAGAAATCGGTCTGGGCGAGTATTTTATGAGGAGGACCCCCCGGGCTATTGAAGCAGCTTCAAAAATACACTGCAGGGACCTGATCAAACTAAAAAGCTTCTGCACAGCCAAGAACACAGTAAGTAAAGCAAGCAAACAACCCTCAGAATGGGAGAAGATATTTGCAGGTTATGTCTCCGACAAAGGTTTAATAACCAGAATCCACAGAGAACTCAAACGTATAAGCAAGAAAAGAACAAGTGATCCCATCGCAGGCTGGGCAAGGGACTTGAAGAGAAACTTCTCTGAAGAAGACAGGAGCGTGGCCTACAGACATATGAAAAAATGGTCATCATCTTTAATCATCAGAGAAATGCAAATCAAAACTACTTTGAAATATCATCTAACTCCGGTAAGATTAGCCCATATCACAAAATCCCAATACCAGAGATGTTGGTGTGGATGTGAAGAAAAGGGAATACTTCTACACTACTAGTGGGAATGCAAACTAATATATTCTTTTTGGAAAGATGTTTGGAGAACACTTAGAGATCTAAAAATAGATCTTCCATTCAATCCTATAATTCCTCTACTAGGTATATACCCAGAAGACCAAAAATCACATTATAACAAAGATATTTGTACCAGAATGTTTATTGCAGCTCAATTCATAATTGCTAAGTCATAGAAAAAGCCCAAGTGCCCATCGATCCATGAATGGATTAATAAATTGTGGTATATGTACACCATGGAATATTATGCAGCCTTAATGAAAGATGGAGACTTTACGTCTTTCATGTTGACATGGATGGAGCTGGAACATATTCTTCTTAGTAAAGTATCTCAAGAATGGAAGAAAAAGTATCCAATGTACTCAGCCCTACTATGAAACTAATTTATGGCTTTCACATGAAAGCTATAACCCAATTACAACCTAAGAATGGGGGAAGGAGGAAAAGGAGGGGAGGGATAGGGGAGGTGGGCGGAGGGAGGGTGATTGGTGGGATTACACCTGCGGTGCATCTTACAAGGGTATATGTGAAACTTGGTAAATGTAGAATGTAAATGTCTTAACACAATAACTAAGAAAATGCCAGGAAGGCTCTGTCAACCAGTGTGATGAAAATGTGTCAAACGGTCTGTAAAACCAGTGTATGGTGCCGCATGATCACACTAGCGTACACAGCTATGATTGAATAAAAAAAAAAAGAAAGAAAAGAAAATGTGTCAAACGGTCTATAAAACCAGTGTGGTGCCCCATGATCGCATTAATGTACACAGCTATGATTTAATCATAAAAAAAAAGAAAAAATAGGGCGGCGCCTGTGGCTCAGTCGGTAAGGCGCCGGCCCGATATGCCGAGGGTGGTGGGTTCAAACCCAGCCCCGGCCAAACTGCAACCAAAAAATAGCTGGGCGTTGTGGCGGGCGCCTGTAGTCCCAGCTACTCGGGAGGCTGAGGCAGGAGAATCGCTTGGCCCCAGGAGTTGGAGGTTGCTGTGAGCTGTATGAGGCCATGGCACTCTACCAAGGGCCATAAAGTGAAACTCTGTCTCTAAAAAAAAGAAAATACAGCTAGAGATGTAAGTAGATAGGCAGCAAGATAGATAAATATAGAGATGGAGAGGAAAAAAGGTTAGAGGGGCAGGTACCAAGGTGGTAATAGTAAATTGTTGCAGAATTATGGTGTTTTTCAAGTATATTTTTGCTTATATATATTTTCTAATTTTCTACAAGTATATTACTAAAAAGTAATTTTACTTGTAAAAGAAATGTTTATTGAGTTCTGAATGTGCACTGAGCATTAGGACTACAGAAATGGAATCCGGCCACAATTCCACCCTGAGAACGCTAGGCCCTGAGGGGGGACGGACAACCCAGTAAGACGTGTGGTGTTCCCCGTCTGCAGCGCTGTGGGGAGGCGGAGGAGTTGAGCCCTCACCTTCCTTAAGACTCCCCTGCTGTAGCAGGAACATTACAGCAGCACCTGCTCATCTGGCTGGAACAGGGCTGAGAAAGGCTGGAAAACACACCAGTCATAGCAGGTGTGGGGAATGTTTTACCATTTGAAAAACTGTCAGGATTTCTTTCTTCTGGTAAAAGAACCACCACTACAATAAACAAAACAAACTATAAACCCAAACCAAAAGAAAACAATAGAAAACCCCAAACCAAGCAAACCCACACTACAAAGAAATCACATGAAAACAATGGCCTTTCCAATTTTGGATGGGACCTCCCTGGAAAGACCGGGCAGAGCAGCTCGGTGCGCAGCGGCTGTGTGCTGCCGTCCCCCCTCCCTTTTTGCCCAGATGCTTTTTCTTCTGTCTCCTGTTTTCTGCCTAACTCAATACTCCCCCATTCTTCAAGCCCAGCTAGTAGTTAGCTCCACTCATCCCCCTGGCCTCCCCCAATCCTCCCATTCTATAGAATTTCCACCCTTTAAACACAGTACTTTACCTGATACACACTTGGAAAATCTCATCTGTTTGGTATGTGTTATTTATATCATGAGTTTTTTAAGTTGTCATGTGAATGTTTTATCTCCTAAAGTTGATTACCAGGTCGATGAGAGCACGGCCACTTCTGAGGGTTTTCCCTTGAAAGGCATTTCAAAAGCCACTGTCAGGCACATGCATTTTAGGCATACTATACATACTTTTCAGTAAATTATGTTGATCAAAAATACTTCAGACTTTTAAGAGAGTTAAACACTGTAAAATAAAACCTTCCTTATACATGTACTAAAATGCTTATGATTAAATGCCAGTTTAATTTTCCAACTATCCATAGTTAATTTTTTTCAGCACTACTACTTTATTAGGACACATTCATGTTTTATTTTAAATCCAACAATAGGCATATAGGGATAAAATGACCAAATTCTACATTTCTGAAAGTAAGCTTAGAAATAATTCATTTCCTCTGTATCTAGCAGAGTAGAACTACTAAACATTTTAACACACATGGCTTTCTCTTGAGAGAGGGCACAGTCATAATCTTGGAAAAATAAGAATGTGTTTTCTTTAACAAAAATAAAAGAGAAAAAAACTAAGAGAAGAACTATTGTTAGAATTTCTTTTTTTAAATTCAGCATGGGAAGAAAAGACTTGCTTTTGAGAAGACACTGATAAATAATAACAAATGTTGACTCTCATCATAAAGCTATATTGTGTAACTTCAAATAAATATGTCCAAGACATGGCATTGTATTATTTAAAAAGCTTTATTTTCTTTGTTAACGGCAGAATTAAAGGGACATAAGAGGCACATTACAACATTACTCCAGCGCCCTCTGGTGTCTATATCACAGCATGCCTTTTTTTTAGTTCATTATTGGCTGTTTCTATAGCTATTTGCAAAGGAACACTTTGGGACGCCCCTAATATGTTTGGAGGGGAATGCCTCATCAAAGAAAGCCAAATATTTGGATCTTACAACATCGTACCACCAGAATGTATTCTAATTATGTCTGTACACGCTGTTTACCTTGCTCTGGGAAGCTGGAGTAAAGGTGAGTTTAGTCAGTAAAGACGAGGGCTTGAAAAGGAAACCTCAGTAATCTTAGCCAATGCTTGTTTGTGGGAAATTTCCATGGGAAAGTCCAAGTCATCTGATGAAAGCTGAATGTTTAGTGGATACCTGCCATTATTAACCCTGCTTTATTAAACAGAAGTTGAATAAACAAGATGAGTGAAGTTTCACTGCTAGAAGGAGAGATGTTGGCACCCTTCTCTTTTGTGGATCAGAAATGCAATTATTACCCTTTAAAACATCATGTTTAGGAGTCACCTAACCTGAAATATTAAAATAAATTAACTGCAACTTGATAAACTAAAACAATGGATACAAGTATGCGAATTATAACTAGGCACAGACAAACAAACAAATCCACCCTGGAGGAAATATACCCCACGTCATACAATTTGTACTGAAGCAGTAGAATTATATGGCCATTTTTTCTTCTGTAATTTTGGCCATGATAAGAAACTACTTTTATAAAGAAGAAAAAAATTTAAGAAATAAAAATTCTAATAAGAAAATATGGTTGCCTGGGTCTTCCTGAAGATATATGGAAAGAAAATTAGGGCAAGGAGAGGAAATATTTTTGTTTCCAAATACATCTAGTTGGTTAACTTTATAAATCCAACTTTTTAACTTATGAAAACGTCCTCTACTGCCTTTTGACTCTCTAGTCCCTATCGAATCCCGAATCCCAAGTGCTAGAAGTAGCTGTCCTACCCTTTTATTGCCACAGCTGAGAAGTTGACGATTTATGAAGTCCAGTTCATCTGGTTAGCCACAGGAAGGGTGGGGCTCAAAACAGAGAAAAACTACCCAGTAGCCTCTGAAATTGTGAAATGAGAAAGGAAGACCAGGGAACTGGTTAAAGACCATGGAATACAGCTAGAGATAAAACTATTTTCAACGCTAAATCTCCAAAGGATAAATCAGAACAAGAAAGGTTTTATTCTTCTCAAAGGAAACTTTGTAATTATTGTCTTAAGAGTGTCACATGGTTGGAATGCCATAAATAGTGCTTCAATGACAAAAAAATACAAAGTTCTTTATCCCTGAATCAATGGGGTTGGCTTCAGAAATATCCTTAGGGAAGGGGTGTAGCTTAGCTCAGAGCCAGATAAACCTATGCAGATGGAGCTAATTCTGCCTGAGGAAGAATCCCGCTACTGGTCCTGCTGTACTTCCCATTTCATTTTGCATCAGTAAAAAGAAGGAAAGAATGAAAAGAGAATTGGTATATCCGCTGGGGAGGTTCTTAGTACTCCAAGAACTTTCCATTTTCTGCCAGAACTTACTTAGAGTTTGGAGTATGGTTTCACCACATGAACAAGGACCCAGCAGGGATAAGGTCACAAGGATCATGTCACCAAGCAGCATTAACTTTCCTTGCATCTAATGAGAAATTTATCAGATTTACAGTGTCATCATGTTTCTGCTTTATACAGGCCTTGTTCACAAATGCAGAAGAGTCTTCAATGAATTGAATCTATCAGCTGATGGTTAAATTTAAATTTTGTTTTTTGATCAGTCCTTAAGAAATTTAGCTAGATTAGTCAGGACCCTGCTATGAAATAAAATAGAAAATGTCATCAGTTTCCCACTTAGCAGATGTCCCTGTTGCTTACATTGGTTCATTTATTTGTTTAAAAAAAACGTGGTGGTGCCCGTAGCTCAGTGGGTAGGGGTACCTGTCACATACACGAAAGCTGGGGTTCGAATCCGGCCTGGGGCAGCTAAACAACAATGATAACTGCAACCAAAAAAATAGCCAGGCGCTGTGGCGGGCCCCTGTAGTCCCAGCTACTCAGGAGGCTGAGGCAAGAGAATCGCTTAAGCACAAGAATTTGAGGTTGCTGTGAGCTGTGATACCACAGCTCTCTACTGAGGGCAACATAGTGAGACTCTGTCTCAAAAAAAAAAAAAAAAAAAGGAAAAGAAAAAACATGGGCAGTGCCTGTGGCTCAGTGGGTAGGGGGGTTCCCAGATACGGAGGGTGGGGGGTTTCGAACCCGGCCCTGGCCGTCTAAAACAGCAGTGGCAACTGCAACAAAAATAGCTGGGCATTGTGGTGGGCACCTGTAGTCCCAGCTACTTGGAAGGCTGAGCTGACAGAATCGCTTAAGCCCAAGAGTTTGAGGTTGCTGTGAGCTGTGACGCCACAGCCGTCTACCGAGGGCTACACAGTGAGACTGTGTCTCAAAAAAAACAAAAAAGAAAGAAAACATTTTCTGAGCACTATCACCTACTATGTGCATTATTCCAAGTACTGAATTTATTGTGGTCAATAAAACCAACAAGACCACAGCCCTTATAATGCCTATAGTATAGTTATGTGTGTGCATGCATATATAAAAAGGAAAAGTTAATAGATAAATAAGAAAATGTCCAATGTAAAACCAATACATCACAGAGAATCGAAATGGAGCCACATGACAGAGACTGCTTTGGGTGTCAGGGAGGGATCTCTGAGGAGTAAATTAGGCTGAGACATAAAAGTTAAAAAGGATCCCAGCCCTGCACAGATAAGGGGTAAGATCTTCTAGCCCTGAAATGGCACATGAGAGGGCCCTGTGATAGAAACACGCTTGGTGTATCAGAGAAACAAAAAGTAAACCAGTATAGTTGGGTGTAGAAAAAAGGAAAAATGATGCAAAATGATACTGTTGCTGAAATTTCTCTCTATGCAAAGTCCTTGATCTTGCGGGTTAGAAAAATGAAACCACAGACCACAGTGATAAGTGAAAGGACAGAATTGATTGACAGAGAAAGAAATCAATAAGGGAGAGAAAGGTCAACAGAACCTCTGGTGGGGGGGGAGCAAATGGGAAGCCCCCATGGGCCTTTTGTTTAGGGTGCACATAGTGCCTGTGAGCAGGGGTCTGGGGGAATGCAAGTTTGGAGCTTGTCACAATAGGCCAGGGGCCTTACAGAAAACAGTTAGCAAATGACTGTATTAGCAAATGAATGCAGTCCTTCTAGTCCCTGTCCCCAGTGAGGCAGCAGGTGTAAGCTTTCCTCTCCAGGAGGGACTGTCCACGTGAAATACTGATCAGGCTGCTTTTCTCTGACCCTGCTTGAGTCCAGAGAATGTGGTCTGGAAAAGGCCTGTTTGCCTAGAAAATGGGGGACGGGGGGTTTCCTGTCCACCTCTGAACAAGGGAACTCTATTATCAATACTGGAGAACTAGGCAGGGTCCAGATGATGTAGGAGCTTCTATAAACCAGGTGGAGAGTCGAGATGGGATGCCCTGGGAATTGTAAATTGGGGAGGAGAGTGTGAGACAATATCGTTTATGATTTTAAAAGATCGGTGTGGCTGCCAGGTGAAGAACTGACTGAAAGGAGACAAGAATAGGAGCAGGGAAGACAAAACTGGGTGTTTTTTTAGTGTCAGAGACAAGGGTGACTGGGGGGGAGTGTGGATAACTGAAGCAGAAAGGGATAGATGGATGGGCACCTGTCTGGGAGGCAGGCTTCATAGAATGGATTGAACGTGGAGCGTGAAGGTAAGAAAATAATCAAGGATAAGCTGTAGATATTTGGGGGGGGGTGTCTGGATGTTGGATACTGCTGCTATCTGCAGAAATGGGAAAACTGGGGGAGGAAAAGGTATGTGATGGAGAATCAATCACATGAAGCCACATGAAGCCGGAGATGCCTCTGAGACCTCCAAGCAGCAGCATTTAGGACATGAAGTGAATTTTCTGGAGAGATGCCAGAGATATAGACCTGGGTTTTAATAGCACATGGGACTGAAGGAGGTGCCACCACAGAGTGTGTAGATAATGAAGAGGAGGGAGCTTGGGGCACTCAGCTTTTAGTGGTTTAGGCAAAGGAGGAAGAACCAGCAGAGAAGACAGAAAGAAGCGGCCAGTTAAAGGATGAGGACATGAGAATATGGTCTCCACAGAACACGTGAACTAAGCCCTCAGCTACCAGGAGATGTAGATAGGACTTAAGATATGAGGAGCTGGGAGCTGGGAAGTACACGGAACAGAGGGGGGAGTCTGCACAAAGGCAGAGCAACAGAAATAACAGTCAAACACCTTGAGCACCCCAAAGTGCGGCCTTTATGTGCACAATCTCCCTTTTCTAAAGTTGAAAATACTTTATTTACTGCATAGCTCATGTCTTCTCTTATTTCTATAAACAACTACCTTAAACATGCAATTAGATATTTCCAACGGTATAAGCAGATGTTGTAACAGACACTGAAAACTGGCTCCATCAACAATAGTCTTTGCTTTTCACTTTCCTATTTTTTCTTATTTTATTCAAAATCAAGGGCATTTGATACAACCCCCCCCCAAAAAAAGAGGTACAATTAAAATCAATTCTTTTTTTTTTTTTTTTACCATTTTTAGAAAATATTTTTTCCTGATAAGAAATTTAAATTCAGGAGGCGGAGCAAGATGGCGGCCGAGTAACAGCTTCCTTGCATCAGGGCACCGTGAGTCTGGGGAGATAGGACTCCAGGCATCTCTGGCTGGTGGGATCTGCCTATCATCACCCCTGTGAGGATACAGGGAGTCAGCGAGACACTTCTGGACCCCAAGAGGAGGACTAAAACAGTGGAAAAACGGCAAGTGGTCGCGTGTGTTCAATCCATCTAAACCCGCCCGCAACTTCCACAGGCACGAGAACTTAAAGAGCAAGAGGAAGTGAAAGGAAAATTAGGGCAAGGAAACAGATAAAAGAAATCACTCATGAGGAAGAATCAGCAGAAAACTCCAGGCAACATGAAGAACCAGTCCAGAACAACCCCGCCAAGGGACCATGAGGTAGCTACTGCAGATGATTCCACCTATAAAGAAATGTTAGGAATGACAGAAAGGGAATTTAGAATACACATGTTGAAAACAATGAAAGAAATGATGGAAACAATGAAGGAAACTGCTAATAAAGTACAAAATAACCAAAAGGAAATCCAAAAACATAATCAACATAATCAAATAAGAGATGAACGATATGAAGAATATAAAAAGGATATAGCAGAGCTGAAGGAACTGAAACAGTCAATTAGGGAACTTAAAGATGCAATGGAAAGTATCAGCAACCGGTTAGACCATGCAGAAGAAAGAATTTCAGAGGTAGAAGACAAAGTTTTTGAGATAACTCAGATAGTAAAAGAGGCAGAAAAGAAGAGAGAGAAAGCAGAACGTTCACTGTCAGAATTATGGGACTTTATGAAGCGTTCCAACATACGAGTTATAGGAATTCCAGAAGGGGAAAAAGAATGCCCCAGAGGAATAGAAGCCATACTAGAGAATATTATAAAAGAAAATTTCCCAAATATCACCAAAGATTCTGACACACTGCTTTCAGAGGGCTATCAGACCTCAGGTTGCCTCAACTCTACCCGAGCTTCTCCAAGACACATTGTGATGAACCTGTCCAAAGTCAAGACAAAAGAAAAGATTCTGCAAGCTGCCAGGAGTAAGCGCCAGTTGACCTACAGGGGCAAATCCATCAGAGTGACCGCAGACTTCTCTAATGAAACTTTCCAAGCAAGAAGACAATGGTCATCTACCTTTAATCTACTTAAACAGAACAATTTCCAACCCAGAATTCTGTACCCTGCTAAGCTAAGCTTCAAAACTGACAGAGAAATCAAATCATTTACGGATATACAAACATTGAGGAAATTTGCCACAACAAGACCAGCTCTACAGGAAATACTTCAACCTGTTCTGTACACTGACCACCACAATGGTTCAGCAGCAAAGTAAGAACTCAGAAATTAAAGGACAGAACCTAACCTACACACTGATGCAAAAGATAAAACTAAGCAATGGACTCTCACAAAATAAGATGAATAGAATACTACCACACTTATCAATTATCTCAATAAATGTTAATTCCCCACTGAAGAGACATAGATTGGCTGACTGGATTAAAAAACACAAGCCATCCATTTGCTGTCTGCAAGAAACACACCTGGCTTCAAAAGACAAATTAAAGCTCCGAGTAATCGGTTGGAAGACAATTTTTCACGCAAATGGAATTCAGAAGAAAAGAGGAGTTGCAATCTTATTTTCAGATACATGTGCATTTAAAGCAACTACAGTCAAAAAAGACAAAGATGGTCACTTTATATTGGTCAAGGGAAAAATACAACAAGAAGACATTTCAATTCTAAATATTTATGCACCCAATTTAAATGCTCCCAGATTCTTGAAACAGACCTTACTCAGTCTGAGCAATATGATATCTGATAATAGCATAATAACAGGGGACTTTAACACTCCTCTTACAGAGATGGACAGATCCTCTAAACAGAAATTAAACAAAGATATAAGAGATTTAAAGGACACCCTAGAACAACTGTGCTTGATAGACGCATATAGAACACTCCACCCCAAAGATAAAAAATATACATTCTTCTCATCACCCCACGGAACATTCTCCAAAATTGATCATACCCTGGGACACAAAACAAATATCAACAGAATCAAAAGAATTGAAATTTTACCTTGTATCTTCTCAGACCATAAGGCACTAAAGGTGGAACTCAACTCTAACAAAAATGCTCAACCCCACCCAAAGGCATGGAAATTAAACAATCTTCTGTTGAATAACAGATGGGTGCAGGAAGAAATAAAACAGGAAATCATTAACTTCCTTGAGCATAACAACAATGAAGACACAAGCTACCAAAACCTGTGAGACACTGCAAAAGCAGTTTTGAGAGGAAAATTCATCACTTTAGATGCCTACATTCGAAAAACAGAAAGAGAGCATATCAACAATCTCACAAGAGATCTTATGGAATTGGAAAAAGAAGAATAATCTAACCCTAAACTCGGTAGGAGAAAAGAAATCTCCAAAATCAAATCAGAGATCAATGAAATTGAAAACAAAAGAATCATTCAGAAAATTAATAAAACAAAGAGTTGTTTTTTTGAAAAAATAAATAAAATAGATAAACCATTGGCCAGACTAACTAGAAATAGAAAAGTAAAATCTCTAGTAACCTCAATCAGAAACGATAAAGGGGAAATAACAACTGATCCCACAGAGATACAAGAGATCATCTCTGAATACTACCAGAAACTCTATGCATAGGAATTTGACAATGTGAAGGAAATGGATCAATATTTGGAATCACACCCTCTCCCTAGACTCAGCCAGGAAGAAATACAGCTCCTGAACAGACCAATTTCAAGCACTGAGATCAAAGAAACAATAAAAAATCTTCCAACCAAAAAATGCCCTGGTCCAGATGGCTTCACTCCAGAATTCTATCAAACCTTCAAGGAAGAGCTTATTCCTGTACTGCAGAAATTATTCCAAAAAATTGAGGAAGAAGGAATCTTCCCCAACACATTCTATGAAGCAAACATCACCCTGATACCAAAACCAGGAAAAGACCCAAACAAAAAGGAGAATTTCAGACCAATCTCACTCATGAATATAGATGCAAAAATTCTCAACAAAATCCTAGCCAACAGATTACAGCTCATCATTAAAAAAGTCATTCATCATGATCAAGTAGGCTTCATCCCAGGGATACAAGGCTGGTTTAACATACGCAAGTCCATAAACGTTATCCACCATGTTAACAGAGGCAAAAATAAAGATCACATGATCCTCTCAATAGATGCAGAAAAAGCATTTGATAAAATCCAGCATCCTTTTCTAATTAGAACACTGAAGAGTATAGGCATAGGTGGCACATTTCTAAAACTGATTGAAGCTATCTATGACAAACCCACAGCCAATATTTTACTGAATGGACTAAAACTGAAAGCTTTTCCTCTTAGAACTGGAACCAGACAAGGTTGTCCTCTGTCACCTTTACTATTCAACATAGTGCTGGAAGTTCTCGCCAATACAATTAGGCAAGACAAGGAAATAAAGGGAATCCAAATGGGAGCAGAGGAGGTCAAACTCTCCCTCTTTGCTGACGATATGATCTTATACTTAGAGAACCCCAAAGACTCAACCACAAGACTCCTAGAAGTCATCAAAAAATACAGTAATGTTTCAGGATATAAAATCAATGTCCACAAGTCAGTAGCCTTTGTATACACCAATAACAGTCAAGATGAGAAGTTAATTAAGGACACAACTCCCTTCACCATAGTTTCAAAGAAAATGAAATACCTAGGAATATACCTAACGAAGGAGGTGAAGGACCTCTATAAAGAAAACTATGAAATCCTCAGAAAGGAAATAGCAGAGGATATTAACAAATGGAAGAACATACCATGCTCATGGATGGGAAGAATCAACATTGTTAAAATGTCTATACTTCCCAAAGCAATCTACCTATACAATGCCATTCCTATCAAAATACCAACATCATACTTTCAAGATTTGGAAAAAATTATTCTGCATTTTGTATCGACCCGGAAAAAAACCCATATAGCTAAGGCAGTTCTTAGGAATAAAAATAAAGCTGGGGGCATCAGCATACCAGATTTTAGTCTGTACTACAAAGCCATAGTGGTCAAGACAGCATGGTACTGGCACAAAAACAGAGACATAGACACTCGGAATCGAATTGAAAAACATGAAATGAAACTAACATCTTACAACCACCTAATCTTCGATAAACCAAACAAGAACATACCTTGGGGGAAAGACTCCCTATTCAATAAATGGTGTTGGGAGAACTGGATGTCTACATGTAGAAGACTGAAACTGGACCCACACCTTTTCCCACCCCAAAAATTGATTCAAGATGGATAAAGGACTTAAATTTAAGGCATGAAACAATAAAAATCCTCCAAGAAAGCATAGGAAAAACACTGGAAGATATTGGCCTGGGGAAAGACTTCATGAAGAAGACTGCCATGGCAATTGCAACAACAACAAAAATAAACAAATGGGACTTCATTAAACTGAAAAGCTTCTGTACAGCTAAGGAGACAATAACCAAAGCAAAGAGACAACCTACACAATGGGAAAGGATATTTGCATATTTTCAATCAGACAAAAGCTTGATAACTAGGATCTACAGAGAACTCAAATTAATCCACATGAAAAAAGCCAACAATCCCTTATATCATTGGGCAAGAGACATGAATAGAACTTTCTCTAAAGACCACAGACGAATGGCTAACAAACCCATGAAAAAATGTTCATCATCTCTATATATTAGAGAAATGCAAATCAAAACAACCCTGAGATATCATCTAACCCCAGTGAGAATGGCCCACATCACAAAATCTCAAAACTGCAGATGCTGGCGTGGATGTGGAAAGAAGGGAACACTTTTACACTGCTGGTGGGACTGCAAACTAGTACAACCTTTCTGGAAGGAAGTATGGAGAAACCTCAAAGCACTCAACCTAGACCTCCATTTCACCCTGCAATCCCATTACTGGGCATCTACCCAGAAGGAAAAAAATCCTTTTATCATAAGGACACTTGTACTAGACTGTTTATTGCAGCTCAATTTATAATCGCCAAAATATGGAAACAGCCTAAATGCCCACCAACCCAGGAATGGATTAACAAGCTGTGGTATATGTATACCATGGAATACTATTCAGCCATTAAAAAAAATGGAGACTGTGCATCCTTCGTATTAACCTGGATGGAAGTGGAAGACATTATTCTTAGTAAAGCATCACAAGAATGGAGAAGCATGAATCCCATGTACTCAATTTTGATATGAGGACAATTAATGACAATTAAGGTTATGGGGGGGGAGCAGAAAGAGGAACGGAGGGAGGGGGGTGGGGCCTTGGTGTGTGTCACACTTTAAGGGGGCAAGACATGATTGCAAGAGGGACTTTACCTAACAATTGCAATCAGTGTAACCTGGCTTATTGTACACTCAATGAATCCCCAACAATAAAAAAAAAAAATTGAAAAAAAAAGAAAAAATGGAGACTTTACATCCTTCGTATTAACCTGGATGGAAGTGGAAGACATTATTCTTAGTGAAGCATCACAAGAATGGAGAAGCATGAATCCCATGTACTCAATTTTGATATGAGGACAATTAATGACAATTAAGGTTATGGGGGGGAAGCAGAAAGAGGAACGGAGGGAGGGGGGTGGGGCCTTGGTGTGTGTCACACTTTAAGGGGGCAAGACATGATTGCAAGAGGGACTTTACCTAACAATTGCAATCAGTGTAACCTGGCTTATTGTACACTCAATGAATCCCCAACAATAAAAAAAAAAAATTGAAAAAAAAAGAAAAAATGGAGACTTTACATCCTTCGTATTAACCTAGATGGAAGTGGAAGACTTTATTCTTAGTAAAGCATCACAAGAATGGAGAAGCATGAATCCTATGTACTCAATTTTGATATGAGGACAATTAATGACAATTAAGGTTATTGGGAGGGGAAAGCAGAAAGAGGGACGGAGGGAGGGAGGTGGGGCCTTGGTGTGTGTCACACTTTCTGGGGGCAAGACATGATTGCAAGAGGGACTTTACCTAACAATTGCAATCAGTGTAACCTGGCTTATTGTACCCTTAATGAATCCCCAACAATAAAAAAAAAAAAAAAGAAAGAAATTTAAATCCATTCGTTCAAATAAAGTTTGGTGATTATCTCTGGGTTTCGATGATTCCAATGACAAATCATCCCCATTTTACTACAGAAAACAGGGCCAACTTTGTGCAGCCTTGCAATTGAATCTTAGTGATGGAAAAGGTATTGGTGTCCCATCTCAAAATTCTTATTCTTTCTATTTTTATTTAAACAATTGTCTTAAGAGGTTGGAAAATCTCCCCATTTCAAAGCTAAGGAAACTTCCATTTGCAGAGCCACTGAGCAGAGTTGCTGTGGTAGCTTCCTTTCTGCCTTCTGAACAGGAGGACTTACAGGCTGCCACACTTACTTCCCTCTGGGATAGCTTAGCCGTGAGTTGTGGTTGTTATTATTGCTATTGTGACGATTTAAATTTTACCACGGTAGCCACATTCCTAAGTGCCTAATCTAGTTTCCAAATAGCAATACATCGATTCTCTGTTTCCAGTGGGGAGAGAGGAGAGCAACCTTTCTACCCACTATATTCACATGGAGCTGCCAGATCTGAGTTAAAAACAATAAAGAGATGAAAATTCAGTTTGTGAAGGAGAAATGAAGTTAGTTAATAGACCTGTTCTTAGTGGAAAGGATTAAAAACCTGATACCTGGCTAAGAAATTAATCAGAAGACATTCCAATTCTTGTTTATTTGTTTTTATATTACACTTCTTTTGAAACCTTACTCTAAAAGCTGCCTTTACTTTTTACAATATATTACAATCGCATCATTCGGCAAGTAAGCGTAGGATAAAATCATCTGTATCCTGGATTTCCTCATCTGGCATTTTCTTTTCTTTTTTTTTTGTAGAGGCAGAGTCTCACTTTATGGCCCTTGGTAGAGTGCCACACACAGCTCACAGCAACCTCCAACTCCTGGGCTTAGGTGATTCTCTTGCCTCAGCCTCCCGAGTAGCTGGGACTACAGGTGTCCGCCACAACACCCGGCTATTTTTTTGTTGCAGTTTGGCCGGGGCTGGGCTTGAACCCGCCACCCTCGGTATAAGGGGCCAGCGCCCTACCCACTGAGCCACAGGCGCCGCCCCTCATCTGGCATTTTCTACCACTGCCAGAAACTTCATAGAACTGATGTTCTGGATAGTCCTTGAGGCGACAGAAGATCCCAAAAGCAAAAATGATAATACCTTACCTTTACAGAGAGCTTTACAGTTTACAAAATAGGTGCACACACATGGTTTTGTTGAACACTCAGACCCACTTAGTGAGGTGGCTCTGAGAGGATGGGGCACATACCAGAGGTCACAGAATCAGTAAGGCCTAGTGCGGGAATTCACAGCCAGACTTGCAGACTTGGGCTCGACTCCTTTTTCCACCACTGCAACTCTGTAGCATCCGGAAGATAAACTGTGCAAAAAGTTTCATGCTTGGTTTATTTCATTTCATGCTAGTTGTTTGACAAAGGGGCAATCGGGTTTGAGGCTTGGCGGTACAGCTTTCTCCTGCTCGTGTGTGACTGTGTGGGGTCCACTTCTCTTTCTGCTTCACTGTCCTCATCTGCAAAGTGAAGGGTGTGGACTAAAGACTCTCACAGCTCACAGAATTCTGAAATTGCATTAAACAGATCACAGGAATGACTAAAATATCCTATTTTCCTGCTATGCTTGTTGTACACCTTATATTTTTCCATGTGTTTGGGGGACGCAGTAATTTCACTCACACTGAGTCATGCACTCTAGTTCAGCTTTAAAGTGAGAGCTTATTAAATTATTAATTTGGATGTTCTTTGGGAAATTATAAGCATCTTTGCTTCCCACTAGACTATCAGCTTCTGAAAGACATTATTTTCTCTGTAATTCCCTATTCAGTGATCGAGTATCAATTAAGCATTTAATGTACATCTGGGAACCTAGACACAATTATAAAAACATAATTCAAATTTGATTCACAAAGAGTTTATAAAAAATAAAATTAATTTAATTCATTTACTAAAAATCACTGAAAAGCTGAATGGGAGTGATAGGCTGTAAGGACTAGGTAGTTAGAGAGCAAATTAATACACACAAGTTAGGTCTACTCACGCTTACCACTGTCACGAGGAAAATGGAAAAGAAAAAGGGCTCTCCAGTGGCAGCCTCTTTCTCAGTTTTCCTAATTATAATAGCGTGAGCAGGTGATTTTCTACCCATTTCATCTGTATGAATTTCCAGGATAATATAGGAAGTTACTCAAGGGCAAAGCTCATTTTCTTTTGTAAATAATAAACTAAAAGGATGAAACTGATTTTTCTATATAGCTTAGAATATGTGCACATATTTTGTAAACTTTTCATTCTTAGAATGAAAAGCAAGGTCAAGTGAGATTTCTACTAACCAATGCTAAGAACAGCATTTTTGAATGCTTTTAGACAGAAGGAGTCTAAAGATGCTGGTGAGGGAGGGGCACTGGTTGGGATGAGGTTCAGGGGATAGACGGACTAGTTCAATGGGCCGTTCTCTCTTGATTTGCAGTTCTGATCAAACAAACATTTCTGGAACAGCAGGCACGGGCAGACACTGGAATGGGAGAGGGTGAGGATGACGGAGATGAGACTCTGTGAGCTGAGAGCCTTTGCTTCCGGCTTCCACCAGGCTGATGCATTTGGCTGAGGCACTCCCAGTATCACAGAGGCCCTCAGGACCAGCACAAGCTGGGGACAATCTGTCAGGTGGAACAGACAGAACTTCCTTTGCACGACACTAACAGGTTCTAAAATAATGACTGTGGCTTTGTTTGTGCCATATGAAACCAAATTTTCCTAACAGCCCACTTAATAATGCCTATTTTAGGAAAAAAGTTTTTATCTACTTATGCCACTGCAAGAAACAAATTTCTCCAATATGTAATCATCCGTGAATATTTATAGCCCAGTTACTTAGTATGAGATGCTCAGAAGAAAAGCCTTTGAAAGCCACTTTGGAGTTGAGGCTTCTTTGTACCAAGCAAACAGGAAAAATATCAAGTGAGGAGCAATAATGAAATTATTACCTGATGCATCTACAGAAATCAAACTCTTTAAGAACAGACATAATAACAATTACTGTAGTTGTTAGAACTGTTTTGAGCCTGGATCTAGTTTAAAGTTAAAGGAGATTAGACGTCTATAGCCCCCGGTGGGTATATGGGACGGAACTTTATGAATCAAAGGAAAAGACCACACCCCCGCCTTGGTAAGGGAGGGTCCAGGGTTGCCCCAAGAGGCCCCTGTCACTGGAACTAAGACTCTCAGATGCTGCATTCTGATTTTATTCTTGCCCCTAAAGATAGATTTTGCTGTGTGAATGAGAAGTCATGGCTCTGGGCCCACATGTTAAGAGAAAATGTCTCTCTCCTCGGCTTCAGTTCACAAATGACCCAAAGGAAGACCTAGTTTGGTCTGATCTGAGTTGGAATCAATGACTATGACTCAGAAGAAGTAGGATATGACTGGGAGGGTAAGGCATCCCTCCCTCCCACTAGAGCCGAATGACCTGAAGACTTTGAGAGGAAGGTGACGGACAATGTGGGAAGATAAAACAGGAACTAACCACTGCAGCTATCACTTGTGAGGTTCTATGAGGGCCCTGGGGCTTATGTGTATTGTTTTGGTTAATTATTCCAACAACCATGTGATATAGGTTTTATTATACACAGTTCATAGATTACAAAAGGGTTAACTAGCTTTCCAGGTGTTATACAACTAGATAAAAGTGTGCTTGAAATTTTGGACCCAGCTGGATCTGATTGAGCCTAATTCTTTCTTTTCATAAAGTCTTGTGGGTTTAAAAAAAAGGAGGGGGGCTCTTATGTTGTCTTCATCTAGATTTAGCAAGGATAGAAAATATGTGGCATATATATGTACACTTCCAACTTCTGCACCCACGTAGACATTACTAAATGATCACAGACCCAGAATTTTCAGCATACTTCAATCATAAGAGACTGGCACACAGTTGAAACCTGAGTGTAACAAGTGTAGCTCAAACACCATCTGTATTGTCTTGTTTGTTCTGAGCAGATTCACTTTCTTTAACTACCCTGTTTTTCCGAAAATAAGACATCCTCCGAAAATAAGACCTACTTACAGGAAAGATAAGACGTCCCCTGAAAATAAGACCTAGCGCATCTTTGGGAGCACACCTTAAAATAAAACACTGTCCTATTTTTGGGGAAACAGGGTACCTACCCAAACCTAGTTACCTTTCTGCAATTTTTGAGCATTAGATTACTTAATGTTTTAGGGAGAAACAAAGGAACTATTAATACCCTTTACTTAAATGTGCAAAACTACAGGTAATGGCAATACTTTATTTTGAAAAGCATATAATGATGTGCCTTTGATGGTATTTGCTGACATTTAGAATTAAACTAATGTGCCTGAATAAAATGGAATTTTAAGAGAGACTTGGTGTATAAACTAGGTCAAGGCTGAAATTTTACTTGGTTTCTCGTATCCATTGAGCCAAAATGAGTTGTTCATTAGAGAAAATATGGAACTATGGTTAAGGCAGAGAGGTAAGAATGGAATTAAAGAAGAAAAGGAAAGGGATAAGAATACCACCCCCTAAGGAAAGGCACCCTTTCAAGCTTTAATGACATACAGGCAATTTCGTTTGAGCACAAAGTCTGAAAAACAATAACAACCACCACCACCACAACAAAAAACCACCAATAGTTTAAGGCTATTAAACCAATAAAGATTATTAAGATTTTAAAATACCACCTGAACCAAGATTAGCATTAGTTTCCTTATATGGACTTGAGTCTGATAGATATATTTACTTAACTACAAATATAAATTCTGTGTCACATGACCAGGGTTTTAAAATAGATCAGGAAAAACTGAGGAAGTAGGTAAAAATAAACGTAAAGAAATCAGGACTTGAGCCTGCTGTATACGTTTATTTAATCATAAATTCTGTGCCACATAACCAGGGTTTTAAAATAAATCAGGAAAACCCAAGGAAATAGGCAAAATAAGTGTAAGAAAATCTACTCACCTCTTCTTTTGGTCAACTTTGATCTATTTTTAATGGAAACCTATTTTGCTACCAAAATCATGTTTCTATTTGATACAGATCAATTTTTATATCCCCCAGAGTTATAATGTGAAGTTCGACAGGGAGGTGGGAAGTAAATATGAGGAATACAGTTTTTATAAGTCAAACAGAATACAGATTTTTCACAAACTCTTTCCAATACTCACATATCAGGACCACGTAAGTAACAAATACCTACCAATTCAACTCCTTTATAATTTTATCATGAATTGCTTCCCCTGAATAATACAATGTATTTGTCTCTAGAAGCCTCTAAGCTTCATTTATTTGGCAAGTATACCTCTTATTAACAAAAAAATTGCACATGCACCAGGACAGCCTTCTTGGTGCTCCATTCTTTCTTTCCCTTCTTTTTCCAGACTGCTTACATTTGCTGTGCTTTTAACACTTTGATAGAATCAGATGCACCTGCCCAAATAGGCCTGGCCTGCCCAGGAAGGGTCAGACTCATGTCCCTCCCAGGAAATAGGAATGCCGCCAATTGTGGCCCTCCCTGACCCTTTAAATCCCCATCCACTATAACCCATGGGTGGAATTCCTTTCTTGATTTCGCCCCATCTGCATCCAGGTGAAATAAGGACCACATTATTTCTACAGAATGGGGATTCCATTTTCCTTTGTTTCACACCTTGGAATAATCTTTTATCCTTGGGTCCAGAACCTTTCACTCTTCCCTTTCATCATTATTACTGTATCCTCACTCATAACTCCCTAGCTGAAATGCATACATCCTAGGTGACATGATTTTGAAAGAGAATGGAATGATCCCAAGAATTATACCAGAATCCAGATATCAAAAAAGACAGGACAAAGAAGATGTGATTATGAAGAGAGAACCAGAGAGATGGCAGCAGAAGGACCTGGACTGGCTTGAAGATGGGGAAGGGAGTCAAGGAAAGTGGGTACCCTCTAAAACTACAGTCCCAAACCCTGGGCTACAGACCAGTACCAGTCAGTGGTCTCGTAGAAACCAGGCCACACAGCAGGAAGTGAGCAGCTGGTGAACAAGTGAAGCTTCGTCTGTATTTACAGCTGCTCCCCACTGCTCACATCACCGCCTGAGCTGAGCCCCCCATCAGATCAGTGGCAACAATAGATTCTTATAGGTGCATGAACCATACTCTGTAAACTGCATATGTGAGGGATCTAGGTTGCAGGCTCCTTATAAGAATCTGATGTCTGATGATCTGAGGTAGAGATGTGATGCACCTGAATCGTCCCCAAACCACCATCTGTGGAAATAAAAACTGTCTTTCATAAAACTGATCTCTGGTGCCAAAAAGGTTGGGGAACCACTGACTAGAAGTTGGAATAAGTGAGAAAATACTTATTTTCCCCCGAGTCTCCAGAAAGGAATCCTCAATGTTAGCTCTGAGTGAGATCTGTGTTAGTTCGACTTCTGCTGTACAGAGCTGTAAGAAAATTTGTGTTCTTTTAAGCCACTGAGATTGTAGGAAATGAATATATCTTCTCTGTGATGATACCATTACCCTCCCCCTCCACACATCTCGTGTTTGGTCGTGGAAAGTTAAACACGAAATCAAATCTCACGATAACTCCATGCATTACAGAGTGGCATTAAGAACAAAGCTCTCCTAAACAAAACCCTAAAGATGGGATTGTAAAGAATCTTTATAGTATACTCATCTTCTCGCTTCTGTAGTTAATAACTATTTCTTACTCCTTTGTTAAAGGCCTCTAAGGAACTTGCTATTATTGTCCATCACAAATGTATCTCACATCCTTCATTTCACTGGTCCATTCCATCTGGTCAGCTTGGTCATGGTCCTTCCTGTCTGTCCTCCTGCACTGTCACCCATGGGTCCCTGTTCCTGAGTCACGTCCTTCCTGCTGGGGGCCTAATGTGGCCCCACACAAACACTGCTTCCTCTTCCTCCTCCCATCCCTCTCCCCTCAACTAAGACAAAGGATACAAAGGACCTAGTTAGCCCCACCCCTGAAGAAATTCACACCAAAGTACCCCAACTCACCAAAACTCTCTAGGAAAGAGGTGGAATTTGCCCACCCGATACAGCCCCACATAAAAAGGGTCTCTAATTGTCCTTCCCCCACAGCCTGGCACAGACATCATCCTTGCACTGCCTAGGTGAGTTGCAGTCCCCTTCAAGAAACCTGACCTGGATTTCTCCACTCTGGTCTCCTATCTGGGGGCCACTGTTTCCATCTGTCACTTCCTTGATGCCAACCGACCTGCCTCATTCACAGTTTAAGCCAGCACTCTCATCAGGAAGTGGTCCAACCAACCATTTGCACAGGAAGATGCCTATGCTCAAGAAACTAGTGAAATCAGGAGAGGAGCGGCACTGAGGTGAGTCGAGCCATCCTGCTGAGAAGGGCCGCCTCTGGAGCACCAGAACGCTCCTTTTCCTCTCGTCACAGTGTCTTCTGAGTTTTACAGGCCATTTGAGTTTAAAATTGGTTGCATCTGAGCCATCTCTCTGGTGCTGCAAACTCCCTGAGGAACTGAGAGGGACTTTATCTTTCTTAGAATCATTTCTGTATTGCATCACTTACAGAGCCTTCCTAGATTTGATTTCGTGTTTAAGCCTTCCATAGCCTTTAACTTATTAAAACTCTTAATAAGTTCCATCACAGTAGCCTATAAGACAATGGCGATTTTTTTTTTAAGATCGCACAGGCAGGCTGCCTGGCTTAAAATCCCAGATCTGTCGCTTATTCTCAGTGTGAACTTTGGATAAATTACTTAATCCTCCCATACTTTCATCTGCCTGTAGAAAATGACTGGACCCACCTCAAGCATTTCTTGCAGATGGGACAAACTAATATAGTAAAGCCATCATGCTTGCATTAGAATTTTCTCAAAGATCTTTCCTCAAGAGCAGGCAGGATCTTATCTCAGTGGGGACAGGGGTGGGCAAAGTGTGGGCTTTGACCCAGGTTATATGGGTTTAATGGCAACGTGTCTACTCCCTAGCTGGGTGGCCTTGGGCGAGTTAACAACTCTGGGCCCATTTTCTGTAAAATAATAGGAGCTCTTTCAATATGTAGTTTGAGCACCAAGTGGCATAACTCACATAAAGAGCTACTGGTAGTATCTGACACATGAGTAAATACTTATATACATGAGTTTTAATTAGGCTTCAACAAACTCCTGGCACGTGACCGGCACAAGTAGGATGGGATGAAGAGAGGTCAGTCTGGGGTCCCCTAGTCTGGCACAAGCACTTGCACTGTGAGGACAGTGTGAGTCACCCACAGCACCACAAGAAGCTGCGATGGGATCTGACAGAGCATCATTAATTCATTCCCAACCTTCCGGCCTCCACATTTGGCAGGTGCCCCCACCTTTCAACCCTGGGTGGCTTCACACCCCAGGCTGTGAGTTCTTCCATATGCCCTGGCAACTGAATTCCAACCTCCTCTCCACACGCGGCTCCTTCAGGCACTGTCAATTCGAGTCAGTCACCCAGCAACCCAGAAGGACCTTCTCCTTGCAGCCAGGGTGCCATCTGCTCTCTCGGCCCCTCACTCCAGAGCAGCCCTCTGCCACAGACACCTTCCCTGCTGCTCTCCACACCAGCTTGTTAGGGGAAGCCAGAAAAATGTTATTGTCCTTTAAAGGACGTGATGTGCTAAAAGCACAGTTCATGTTACTGCTCAGGGATAGGGCTGACAACCAAGTTGTATGCTAAATATAAGGCAAAAGACTAAAGACGCTAGACACCCAGAGAAAATGAGCTGACTCACCTGTGGTTTGCAGGGAGTTTATGGCAGCGCCCAGTGGGTGCTGGGCAATGGATCTGCAGAGTGAGTGATGAAGAGAGTGTCGACCATGTCAACAAAAAGGAGCCCTCCTCTGTGCAATAATGTAAAGAGGTTTATTCTGAGCCAAGTTTAAGGACCACAACCCAGAGCTACACCCAAGAAACCTTGAGCAAGTAGACTTATGGCGGTGGGGTTACAGTTTGGTTTATACATTTCAGGGAGACGGGAATTACATGTAAAGTTATAAATCAACACAAGGAAGATACACATTGGTTTGGTCTGAAAAGGTGGGATAGCTCAAAGAAGGAGGGCTTACAGGTTATAAGTGGGTTTAAAGATTCTTTAGCTGAGAATTGGCTGAAAGAGTTAGGCTTTGTTTAACTAATGCTAAAATATGGGTCTGTAAATCAGAGACAAACTACCAGACTTCTGCCCAGGCCCAAGTGGTCTGTTATGTATACTGAGGACTTGTGGTGTGTCTTGGATAGCTTGGAAAAGTCCCAAAGACGTTTCTGAGAAGGCAGGGGCAGTCTGCTGAGGCATGTCTGATCTCCTTTCTCACAGCTAGCAATTCAGTTTTAGGGGATACCTTTGCTTAAGAGGGGGGTGTCCAGTTAGCCGCTGGGGATGGGGGAGCCTTAAGATGTTCTTTTGGTTCACAGCATGTATTAAAATATTTTTTGAATGTTAAGTGCCAGTTTCCCTATTTCTGATCTTAATGCCTGAATACATTTTCATTTGTCACATACAAAATGGATTAGAAGACAGAATTCTGTACAAGGATAAACTGACAATGCATAACTTTCCACTTCCAACATCTTACCATTTTCTTTACTGTCTGATCTCAAGCTAGACTGTTGGTCTAACAACCTTCTCTCTCTCTCTTCCCCCTCTCTTCCCCTTTATTTCTCCTTCTCTCTTTCTATAACATAAAATAAATTTATAGTTTTATATCCTAATCTTGGCCTAGAGAAATTCTTTTCTCATCTTGCACAACGCACCTACTGAGTTTTCCACCTACCAAAGGGTCCTCACAAGGGGAAAGCAAGAAGGTCAGAGTCAGAGATGAAGCCCTGGCTGTGAAGGGAGAGGCCGGAGTGTATGAGGCCAGCAGCCAAGGAATGCAGGCAGCCTTGAGAAGCTGGAAAACGCAAGAGGAGAAGTCTCCCTTAGAGGGATTCCAGGAGGAACACAGCCGTGCTGATCCACTGTAGACCTCTGACCTCCAGAACTAGAAAAGCTTAAATCTGTGTTGTTTGAAGCCACTAAGTTTACGGTAATTTATTAGAGCAGCCAGAGGAGAAAACTGATACACTCAAGGGCAGAATATACAAGGCACTGTGTACTGTTTGTCCAAAGCAAAACATAAATAAAACAATAGAAGTGAAAATAATATGTAATATTAAGCAGCACCTAATCCATGTAGCATCGCAAATAAATTAAAAGCAATGATAGCTAGGTTAAGATTTAAACTTTCCAATATTCAACATTAGTTTTCAGGTAATTTTTAAAAACTATGTCTGAACAGGTATAAAATAGTGAGGTAGAAGAAATAAGACCTAATGTTTGATAGATCAATCGGGTGACCATAGTTAACATCAATCTACTGCACATTTCAAAACAGCTAGAAGATAATTCCAATGTTCCCAACATAAAGATAGATATCTAAGGTAAAGGATGTTCCAATTACTCTGGTTTGATCTTTACACATTATAAGAATGTACTTATTGTATCTAATTACCACATGTACTTGTAAAATATGCATATTTATTAGATATAGGGGTAAGAAAAAACATTAATGTATTAAAAAAAACTAAGTCTGATCTCAAGATCCAGCATTTTCTTTCTTTCTTTTTTTTTTTTTTTTTGGAGAGTCCCACTATGTTGCCTTCAGTAGAGTGCGGCGGCGTCACAGCTAACAGCAACCTCAAACTCTTGGGTTTAAGCCCAAGTAGCCCAAATAACTGGGACTACAGGTGCCTGCCACAACACCCGGCTGTTTTTTTTTTTTTTGTTGTTGTTGTTGTCATTGTTTGTTGTCATTGTTGTTTAGCAGGCCCTGGCTAGGTTCAAACCCACCAGCCTTGTTGCATACGGCCGGTGCCCTAACCACTGTGCTAAAGGTGCTGAGCCTGGATCCAGCATTTTTAATGCTACTATTTTTCCACTTCTTACGAGTTACTTCCCTTTATTTTTCTTTATTCACATCATTCTCCGTCTATTCACAAGGTCAAGTTTGTGGTCCAAAATTATCTCTTTTTCTTGTCTCTGAGCCATGCTCCGTTGGGAGAAAGCTCTGTTGTGGCTTTCAGCTCCCAGAAGTCTCATGGGGATAGTTAAGCAGCTATGAAGGCTGCTTCATGCTGAGGGCAGAGTCGCTGTTTTCACGGTGGGAAAACAGCTTTTACTCCCAGGGCTCCTCAGCGAGCCATCAGACAGTCCTGCGGACTCCTCTGGCAGGGTCCCCTTTCCTCCTAAGTCACAGAGTGGAGCCTCCACAGCCCCCAGCAGTAGAGACAAGGACCAGGGGTTGCAAGCCTCACTCTGTGGACGGCATCTGTTTGGATGTCTGCCCTCTGAATAAAGAGGTTTTTTCAGAACTGAGGGTCCTGAGGGCTAGAGATGAGGGAAAGGCTCTCCCAGCAACAAGACTGTAACTCCGCTTGTTAAACGTAATTCTAAGAGGTTGGTTATCTTCTGATTTTCTTCCAGTTAAAGTTATATGAAGGCATCCTTTCTCCACAGAACCCCACTAAAACATTGACTGAGGCAAACACAAAACCTTCTCCCTAACTTGAAGACCCTTTTCTCCTGCCTGTTCTTCAAAGCACCAAATCTTTTTCTATTTATTTATTTATTAAATCACAGCTGTGTACATTGATATGATCATGGGGCATCATTCACTAGCTTCACAGACCGTCTGACACACTTTCATCACACTGGTTAACACAGCCTTCCTGGCATTCTCTCAGTTACTGTGCCAAGACCCTTACATTCCACATTTACCAAGTTTCACATATACCCTTGTAAGATGCACCGCTGGTGTAATCCCACCAATCCCCTTCCCTCTACCCACCTCCCCCCTCCCTCCCCTCCCTTTCCCCCTTCCCCCTATTCTTAGGTTGTAAAGCACCAAATCTTTAAAAATGTTTCACTGACTGCTCCAGGTCAGAAAGATCACTCCCACTCCTGAACAACTCTAATGTTTGTTTTCTCAAGTTTGTCAACTTAAAAGCCTTAAGTAACTGGGCAAGGTGGCTCACGCCTGTAATCCGAGAATTTTGGGAGGCCTAGGTGGAAGGATTGCTTGAATCCAGGAGTTTGAGATCAGGGTGAGCAACATAGCAAAACCTCGTCTCTACAAAAAATAAAAATAAGAAATTTAGCTGGGCATGTGCCTGTAGTATCAGCCACTCAGGAGGCTGACGTGGTGATCCCTTGAGCCCAGTAGCTCAGGGTTACAGTGAGCTACAAGCAGGTCACTGCACTCCAGTAAGGGCAATAGAGTGAGAGCATGTCTCTATATAAAAATAAAATAAAATAAAAACACAATGAAACAGTAAGGAGCAATGCTACTGCAAATACAGCACTAGTAATAAAATCAAAATATGCAACTATACTGGTTTGTGCATTTTATTGGAATTTAAGGTAAAATAGCTGCTATGGCTGAGATGCCCATAGAAAGGATGTCTTCAAATACTGAAAAGATCAATACTAGTTTCCTAATCTGAATACATGCTTCAGAACAATGCAAAAATGAGAAAGAGGGCAAAGAATAAAATACATTCTATACGAATTTCTCAAACAAACTATCAAGAGACCCTAAGTATTTACCGACCCCCACAAAGATGTCCATGACAACTCAATCCCAAGTCTACCACCCCCTGAATTGTCTGACCTTTTGAACAGTTGTAGTAAAACACAGTAAGGATGATAAAGGTTAAAACTGAGTATAATATTATGTCATATGAAATGCAATTTCATATGGGGGAAAGCTTAATCAGTACAATAATAATATACATAATTCATGATGGTAAATGGCCAATTAAAATATAATGCGTTATTCATTATCTGAAAAAACACTGGGAATTAAGATTTCATAGAGAAATGCAAATTCCTATTGCATTGATTTTCTTAGAAAATCAAGGTGAATGTACCCTCATTTTCTTTGTTTCCCTGAAAACATAATTTGTGGTAACTTTGAATATTCCTTGAAATGAGCATTTGTAAATATAAATACCAGCACAATGTATCACTTCACTTAAATATCTTTGGAGGTGTTTTCATTTTCCACTCAAGCTTACAGTACTTTTTTGTATCTATTAAAGCCCTTAATTTGCTTCACTGTGATTTTTTTTTGTTTGTTTTTTTGTAGAGACAGAGTCTCACTGTACTGCCCTCGGTAGAGTGCCATGACGTCACACGGCTCAACAGCAACCTCTAACTCCGGGCTTACGCGATTCTCTTGCCTCAGCCTCCCAAGTAGCTGGGACTACAGGCGCCCGCCACAACGCCCGGCTATTTTTTGGTTGCAGTTTGGCCGGGGCTGGGTTTGAACCTGCCACCCTGGGCCGGCGCCCTACTTACTGAGCCACAGGCGCTGCCCTTCACTGTGATTTTTTAATCCACGTGTCTTTTTCCTCTTCCTCCTAAGCCAGCTCCTAGAGGATGAGTTTGCCAAGTTTCTCAAGGATGTATTTTATTCATCCTTTATGTAATTACTCACTAAATTCAAGAGTCTTATATTCTAAGCCCAATGTCCTCAGCCCTAAGCCAGTGCTTAGCTTACAATAGATGCTTAATAAAAGTTCATTGAACAAGTGGATATTTCTTACCATGAAAATCTTAAGAAGAAATGGAAAGATTTGGATAGACCAATATTGTCAAAAAATATTCAACAGGGACTTTACCTAACAAATGCAATCAGTGTAACCTGGCTTATTGTACCCTCAATGAATCCCCAACAATAAAAAATAAATAAATAAATAAAATAAAATAAAAACAAGTGTAAATGTTTCAAAACATTTTATCTAATACGATGTAATAACCCAGGGGTGTAGTGGGAAATGCCCCATAATATCATCACAAGGCACTGAAGATGTGCAGTTAGAATTCATCTCTGCTGCTCTAAAGATGTCAAATTGTGCACCGACTGTCTCACGTAGTTCAATTAAGTCTCTTTGACTTCCTTCCCCAGATCTCTCATAAACCTTACCTTGTTTTTTAAAATTTCACTAATTCCAATACCTGATTATTCAGGCTGTGAGAGCCTTACTGAGCTCACATCCTTCCCCCTGACCCCTTCCCAGGGCTGCTCAGGGCTGATCAGCAGCATTACTGATACTGGGTAACACTCATAGGCCCAGCTTCAGACATCCTAATAACGTAGGACGCGTCTAATTGTGTTGTTCTGACATCTCTATAAGAATGTACCTTTCTCACGAGAAGTCATTCGGTGTCTAATTTTCACGACTACGAAGTGAAAATCATTCAGCAGGTACCATGGGCCGGGCATGAACCCTGGGCACAGGCACTTGCTTAGTGGGAATATTAACCTTTTAATTGCAGTCTCTGTTTCTTTTCTGAGCTGATCAGACTATCTCGAGTAACCATTAGGCCTTTTATCTGAGGTGCTCAGAGTATAATTATCTCTCCTGACAAGAGAGCCCATTAATGACATTAAGTGGCCCTTTTGCTGACATCCATGAAAGAAAAAAAACTTAGAAACAGGATGAATGTCTTTATGTCCATATCACTTTTTCCCAACAGTCACAGACATAACATAATAAATGAGGCTTTACATAGGAAAACACCAGCAGCCTGACCTTGTATATAATTTTCCCCTCATGCAATGAAAAGTAACAACTGCAATATGTATAATTTTGAATTACATTTATTTGAAAAGAGAAGTAAACATCTTTTAAATTATTTCTTTCAATATTGCACAAATTGCAATTATTTTAAACATAGTGTTTAAAATAAATTCTTGCTTTTATATAGTCTTCCTCTCTCAAAAGCTAAATGACTGATAACAGCAGAAGTATGATCTCAAAATCAATACTGAAAAGCAGAAAATAATTGCTAGCTATTAGTTTCTTACCCTTCCTATAAAGTTTCAGATAAATAAGGGAAGGAGGAAAAAAAATATTTTCAGAATCAGCTGACATATAGAATAATTGAAGGCCCAAGAAACCTAATATCAATGTATCCGTTTCAGATTAGGATTTAGAAACGTGGTGCAACATTGCCAGTGAATTTTATAAGATAAAGTACAAGTGGAGCCAGGCTGGTGAATAATTGATATGTGCCTAAGATTAGAAAAGCTAATTCACAGGCTGTTCCAATGTGGTAGGCACTAGTAAGTCTCAAACCAGCAAGGAAGAGGCCTGACAACATGTCGCACAATTTTAGACCTCTGTGCTATTAATCACAGAGAACCATGTCATAGATAGTGAAAAGGCAGAACAGCCTTATATGTTAAATTCTGAGGGTTATATGATATAGTTACCTAGGCAATAAAAAGATAATAAAAAGTCAGTGACGTGGTGTTCTGGCTACAGAGCATTTCCACGTGTGCTTCTCACTGGATACTCAGCTGCTTTGTAAGATCCTGAAACAGTGTTTTTTCAACCTTCTTTTTATTTCACAGGACACTTGAACCTATAGTTAAACTTCCATGGCATACTTAAATTATGTCCATAGCTCAGTGGTTAGGGCACGGTCACATACACCGGGGCTGACAGGTTGGAACCTGGCCCCAGCCAGCTAAACAACAATGACAACTACAACAACAGAAAAATAGCCAGGCATTGTGGGGGGCGCCTGTAGTCCCAGCTACTTGGGAGGCTGAGGCAAGAGAATCACCTAAGCCCAAGAGATGGAGGTTGCTGTGAGCTATGGCGCCACTCTACGGAGGGCAACATAATGAGACTCTGTCTCAAAAAAAAAGAGAGAGAGTTAAAAGACAAGCTTATACTTCCAGTGCTTTGATCTTCTTTTGAAAATAATTTAACTAATGGTTTTTAATCTTTAAAAATTTTCCCAGCACATTAGTGTGCCATGACACTCTGGTTGGAAATCACTGCCCTAAGGAGCGGGCAGAAGTCAGGGTAGTTATCAGCCTGAAGTCACCTGGCTGGTGCAGGGCACAGGACCCAAGCCACCTTCTGCCTTCACCTCAAAATAAGACCCTCTTAAATTAATTTGCTTTGGGGATGTTTTCACGTCCATCTTCATTGTTAGATAAACAATATTTCTGATGCATTAAAAACACAAAGCCTACATCTCCCATCCCCAGCTAAACAAACGTCTGTTCAATTCCATGAGCAAAGGTACAGAAAGTGTCTTAAAACTGTACTGTCTGCCTTTTTATATTTTGTGCAGATCAGGAGGCTTGATAAGAAATCCAGGTCATGCTTGCATCTGGGCACCGTGAGTCTGGGGAGATAGGACTCCAGGCATCTCTGGCTGCTGGGATCTGCCTATCATGGAAAAATGGCCAGTGGTCGCGTGTGTTCAATGCGTCTAAACCTGCCCGCAACTTCCACAGGCACGAGAACTTAAAGAGCAAGAGGAAGTGAAAGGAAAATTAGGGCAAGGAAACAGATAAAAGAAATCACTCATGAGGAAGAATCAGCAGAAAACTCCAGGCAACATGAAGAACCAGTCCAGAACAACCCCGCCAAGGGACCATGAGGTAGCTACTGCAGAGGATTCCACCTATAAAGAAATGTTAGGAATGACAGAAAGGGAATTTAGAATACATATGTTGAAAACAATGAAGGAAATGATGGAACCAATGAAGGAAACTGCTAATAAAGTGGAAAATAACTAAAAGGAAATCCAAAAACAGAATCAAATAAGAGATGAACGATATGAAGAATACAAAAAGGATATAGCAGAGCTGAAGGAACTGAAACAGTCAATTAGGGAACTTAAAGATGCAATGGAAAGTATCAGCAACCCGTTAGACCATGCAGAAGAAAGAATTTCAGAGGTAGAAGACAAAGTTCTTGAGATAACTCAGATAGTAAAAGAGGCAGAAAAGAAGAGAGAGAAAGCAGAACGTTCACTGTCAGAATTATGGGACTTTATGAAGCGTTCCAACATACGAGTTATAGGAATTCCACAAGGGGAAGAAGAATGCCCCAGAGGAATGGAAGCCATACTAGAGAATATTATAAAAGAAAATTTCCCAAATATCACCAAAGATTCTGACACACTGCTTTCAGAGGGCTATCGGACCCCAGGTCACCTCAACTCTAACCGAGCTTCTCCAAGACACATTGTGATGAACCTGTCCAAAGTCAAGACAAAAGAAAAGATTCTGCAAGCTGCCAGGAGTAAGCGCCACTTGACCTACAGGGGCAAATCCATCAGAGTGACAGCAGACTTTTCTAATGAAACTTTCCAAGCAAGAAGACAATGGTCATCTACCTTTAATCTACTTAAACAGAACAATTTCCAGCCCAGAATTTTGTACCCTGCTAAGCTAAGCTTCAAAACTGATGGAGAAATCAAATCATTTATGGATATACAAACATTGAGGAAATTCACCACAACAAGACCAGCTCTACAGGAAATACTTCAACCTGTTCTGCACACTGACCACCACAATGGATCAGCAGCAAAGTAAGAACTCAGAAATTAAAGGACAGAACCAAACCTCCACACTGATGCAAAAGATAAAACTAAGCAATGGACTCTCACAAAATAAGATGAATAGAATACTACCACACTTATCAATTATCTCAATAAATGTTAATGGCTTGAATTCCCCACTGAAGAGACATAGATTGGCTGACTGGATTAAAAAACACAAGCCATCCATTTGCTGTCTGCAAGAAACACACCTGGCTTCAAAAGACAAATTAAAGCTCCGAGTAATCGGTTGGAAGACAATTTTTCACGCAAATGGAATTCAGAAGAAAAGAGGAGTTGCAATCTTATTTTCAGATACATGTGGATTTAAAGCAACTAAAGTCAAAAAAGACAAAGATGGTCACTTTATATTGGTCAAGGGAAAAATACAACAAGAAGACGTTTCAATTCTAAATATTTATGCACCCAATTTAAATGCTCCCAGATTCTTAAAACAGACCTTACTCAGTCTGAGCAATATGATATCTGATAATACCATCATAACAGGGGACTTTAACACTCCTCTTACAGAGCTGGACAGATCCTCTAAACAGAAATTAAACAAAGATATAAGAGATTTAAAGGAGACCCTAGAACAACTGTGCTTGATAGATGCATATAGAACACTCCACCCCAAAGATAAAGAATATACATTCTTCTCATCACCCCATGGAACATTCTCCAAAATTGATCATATCCTGGGACACAAAACAAATATCAACAGAATCAAAAGAATTGAAATTTTACCTTGTATCTTCTCAGACCATACGGCACTAAAGGTGGAACTCAACTCTAACAAAAATGCTCGACCCTACCGAAAGGCATGGGAATTAAACAATCTTCTGTTGAATAACAGATGGGTGCAGGAAGAAATAAAACAGGAAATCATTAACTTCCTTGAGCATAACAACAATGAAGACACAAACTACCAAAACCTGTGGGATACTGCAAAAGCAGTTTTGAGAGGAAAATTCATCGCTTTAGATGCCTACATTCGAAAAACAGAAAGAGAGCGCATCAACAATCTCACAAGAGATCTTATGGAATTGGAAAAAGAAGAACAATCTAAGCCTAAACTCAGTAGAAGAAAAGAAATATCCAAAATCAAATCAGAGATCAATGAAATTGAAAACAAAAGAATTATTCAGAAAATTAAGGAAACAAGGAGTTGGTTTTTTGAAAAAATAAATAAAATAGATAAACCATTGGCCAGACTAACGAGAAACAGAAAAGTAAAATCTCTAGTAACCTCAATCAGAAATGATAAAGGGGAAATAACAACTGATCCCACAGAGATACAAGAGATCATCTCTGAATACTACCAGAAACTCTATGCCCAGAAATTTGACAATGTGAAGGAAATGGATCAATATTTGGAATCACACCCTCTCCCTAGACTCAGCCAGGAAGAAATAGAGCTCCTAAACAGACCAATTTCAAGCACGGAGATCAAAGAAACAATAAAAAATCTTCCAACCAAAAAATGCCCCGGTCCAGATGGCTTCACTCCAGAATTCTATCAAACCTTCAAGGAAGAGCTTATTCCTGTACTGCACAAATTATTCCAAAAAATTGAGGAAGAAGGAATCTTCCCCAACACATTCTATGAAGCAAACATCACCCTGATACCAAAACCAGGAAACGACCCAAACAAAAAGGAGAATTTCAGACCCATCTCACTCATGAATATAGATGCAAAAATTCTCAACAAAATCCTAGCCAATACATTACAGCTTATCATCAAAAAAGTCATTCATCATGATCAAGTAGGCTTCGTCCCAGGGTTGCAAGGCTGGTTTAACATATGCAAGTCCATAAACGTTATCCACCATATTAACAGAGGTAAAAATAAAGATCACATGATCCTCTCAATAGATGCAGAAAAAGCATTTGATAAAATCCAGCATCCTTTTCTAATTAGAACACTGAAGAGTATAGGCATAGGTGGCACATTTCTAAAACTGATTGAAGCTATCTATGACAAACCCACAGCCAATATTTTACTGAATGGAGTAAAACTCAAAGCTTTTCCTCTTAGAACTGGAACCACACAAGGTTGTCCTCTGTCACCTTTACTATTCAACATAGTGCTGGAAGTTCTAGCCAATACAATTAGACAAGACAAGGAAATAAAGGAATCCAAATGGGAGCAGAGGAGGTCAAACTCTCCCTCTTTGCTGATGACATGGATGTCATACTTAGAGAACCCCAAAGACTCAACCACAAGACTCCTAGAAGTCATCAAAAAATACAGTAATGTTTCAGGATATAAAATCAATGTCCACAAGTCAGTAGCCTTTGTATATACCAAGAACAGTCAAGATGAGAAGCTAATTAAGGACACAACTCCCTTCACCATAGTTTCAAAGAAAATGAAATACCTAGGAATATACCTAACGAAGGAGGTGAAGGACCTCTATAAAGAAAACTATGAAATCCAGAAAGGAAATAGCAGAGGATATTAACAAATGGAAGAACATACCATGCTCATGGATGGGAAGAATCAACATTGTTAAAATGTCTATACTTCCCAAAGCAATCTACCTATTCAATGCCATTCCTATCAAAATACCAACATCGTACTTTCAAGATTTGGAAAAAATGATTCTGTGTTTTGTATGGAACCAGCAAAAACCCCATATAGCTAAGGCAGTTCTTAGGAATAAAAATAAAGCTGGGGGCATCAGCATACCAGATTTTAGTCTGTACTACAAAGCCATAGTGCTCAAGACAGCATGGTACTGGCACAAAAACAGAGACATAGACACTTGGAATCGAATTGAAAACCAAGAAATGAAACTAACATCCTACAACCACCTAATCTTCGATAAACCAAACAAGAACATACCTTGGGGGAAAGACTCCCTATTCAGTAAATGGTGTTGGGAGAACTGGATGTCTACATGTAAAAGACTGAAACTGGACCCACACCTTTCCCCACTCACAAAAATTGATTCAAGATGGATAAAGGACTTAAATTTAAGGCATGAAACAATAAAAATCCTCCAAGAAAGCATAGGAAAAACACTGGAAGATATTGGCCTGGGGAAAGACTTCATGAAGAAGACTGTCATGGCAATTGCAACAACAACAAAAATAAACAAATGGGACTTCATTAAACTGAAAAGCTTCTGTACAGCTAAGGAGACAATAACCAAAGCAAAGAGACAACCTACACAATGGGAAAGGATATTTGCATATTTTCAATCAGACAAAAGCTTGATAACTAGGATCTATAGAGAACTCAAATTAATCCACATGAAAAAAGCCAACAATCCCATAGACCAATGGGCAAGAGACATGAATAGAACTTTCTCTAAAGATGACAGAGGAATGGCTAACAAACACATGAAAAAGTGTTCATCATCTCTATATATTAGAGAAATGCAAATCAAAACAACCCTGAGATATCATCTAACCCCAGTGAGAATGGCCCACATCACAAAATCTCAAAACTGCAGATGCTGGCGTGGATGTGGAGAGAAGGGAACACTTTTACACTGCTGGTGGGACTGCAAACTAGTACAACCTTTCTGGAAGGAAGTATGGAGAAACCTCAAAGCACTCAAGCTAGACCTCCCATTTGATCCTGCAATCCCATTACTGGGCATCTACCCAGAAGGAAAAGAATCCTTTTATCATAAGGACACTTGTACTAGACTGTTTATTGCAGCTCAATTTACAATCGCCAAAATGTGGAAACAGCCTAAATGCCCACCAACCCAGGAATGGATTAACAAGCTGTGGTATATGTATACCATGGAATACTATCCAGCCATTAAAAAAAATGGAGACTGTACATCCTTCGTATTAACCTGGATGGAAGTGGAAGACATTATTCTTAGTAAAGCATCACAAGAATGGAGAAGCATGAATCTTATGTACTCAATTTTGATAGGAGGACAATTAATGACAATTAAGGTTATGGGGGGAGGAAAAGCAGAAAGAGGGACGGAGGGAGGGGGTGGGGCCTTGGTGTGTGTCACACTTTCTGGGGGCAAGACATGATTGCAAGAGGGACTTTACCTAACAATTGCAATCAGTGTAACCTGGCTTATTGTACCCTCAATGAATCCTCAACAATAAAAAAAAAAAAAATAAGAAATCCAGGTCATGGCTCAGTGGGTGGAGCTCAGTGGCTAGGGCACCAGCCCCACACACCGGAGTTGGTGGGTTCAAATCCAGCCCGCGTCTGCCAAACAACGATAACTACAACCAAAAAAAAAAAAAACAAAAAATAGCTGGGCACCTGTAGTCCCAGCTACTTGGGAGGCTGAGGCAAGAGAATCACTTAAGGCCAAGAGTTTGAGGTTGCTGTGAGCTGTGATGTCACAGCACTCTACCGAGGGCAACATAGTGAGACTCTGTCTCAAAAAAAAGAAAAGAAATCCAGGTCATAAGAGATTCCTCTTCGCCAGCCTCTATCTGTTGGACTATGCTGTTTGTCATACTGTCATTTGGGACATGAAACATGCTGAGTAACCAAGGACAAGCACCTGGAGGATTAGCAATGCATATCTAACCTAAAGTACAGCCACTAGCCTGAGGATTAGAAAGCTCCATAGCTTTTATGCCAAGTATCTATTAATATTTAAGCACAAAGGAAAGGGCTGGAAACCTAGCACTGTTGTGTTCCTTTTCATTTACCCTCCTTTCAACTCTAAGTTCTGTCTTAAGGAAATGAATTGCTCTACCTGATAGGGATGTTCTCTGCATGTGCAGGCACTGACCTGCAGGCTGGCACCAAAGAGAAGCCTCCTGGCCTCTCATTCATGCGTGTCACCAACAGCTGGCAGCAGGCACATGCCCGAGTGCCTGGTGAAGCCTCCTGGCCTCTCATTTATGCGTGCCACCAGCAGCTGGCAGCAGGCACATGCCCGAGTGCCTGGTGCTTTGTAGGAGTCGAACTGCTTCCTCGTGTCATAAACATTTAAAGGTTTGTTCACTGGTACCACGGAACTGCTACCGTCCACTGTGCCCCCAAATAAGGAAGTCAGTGAAAATGGCCACTCTGCAACATTCCTAAGCATTTTTAAGGCCTCTCCCAATCGCCCAGCCTCCAGTAATATGTAGGCAGAGGAATACCTGCAAAACTCACTGGGTAGCGTGACATTCCAAAGCACCAGCACGCATCAGGCACTGTTACAGGCATGTACTTTGAACAGCAGAAATACCACATTAAATTCAGCAGCATTTAAAAATAGCATATTAGGAATTATATAGGAATTAATAGGAATTATTTTTAATATGATGTTCAAGTGGGAACGTGAAATGCCATTTATCTAGTGTCTGCTTATCACTATTTCTGGTTTTCCTCTCGGTCATCTTGCAAGAATGGAAAACCACTGGCTCGAAGGAAAGAAAAATGCATCTGGAAGGTAGAAAAGGAAGCAGGATCCCATGAGCCGCAGGAGTTGTGATGGAGGAGGCGCAGCAGGGCCATGCGAGCCCCAGCTGAAGCTTTCAGCCTTGGCTTGGTTGTGGCCCCCGAGACAAGCTTTCTACCCACAGACACATACAAGTGCCTGATCTGTGTGTGTGCAGGGCTGACTCACAGAAACACAGGCTCACATAAACATACAACTGATGCAAAAGCTTCATAAAATAACACTCGGCCTTACCAAGTGTATTTTTTCTATTCTCTATTTCATACTTTTCTATTCTGTTTTATTCTACCAACTCGATTTCTATGTCATTAAAAATGATGATACCCTACTAGTTTTTTATAATCCACCTTGTAGAAAACAGTGCTCATCAGTATCTAGTTTCTACTTATTTGATAAAACCTGGATGCTAAGGGTTAGATTATGGCCTTGTTCCTTGTCTGGAAGAAAGGTTTTACACATTAAAAGTCTTTTATATATAATCATCCTCAGAATCCATAAGGAATTTGTTTTAGGACCCTTTCGGATACCCAAACCTATGACAATTCAAGTCCCTTATAAAATGGTGTAGTATTTGCATATAACTTACACATCCTTCCACATACTAAATCATCTCTAGATTACCGATAATACCCAATACAGTGGAAATGCTGTGTAAATAGTTGTTATACTGTATTGTTTAGGGAATAATGGACAGGAAAAAAATATGCACATTTCAATATAAATGAAATCATCCTTTAAAAAAGATATTTCTACTTGCAGTCGGTTGTCAATGGATGTAGAACTCATGGATATGAAGGCTGACTCTACATGAAAATATTTAAAAATATTTTTCTGCAAATATTTACAATAAGGAATTTATACCAATGATAAATAATTTTCTAAATGAAAAGAGATGAATGGAAATAAAAAGTTAACATACTTGGAAGAAAATTGTGGGACTCGGTGACTATAAGATTTCCCCCTTCTTTTATAAGCAAAGAGATAATAGTTTATCTCAAGATGAGCAGAGGAGGCGCAGTCCCTCCCACGTCTTGACATTTGGCACTTACTGTGCCCATGTGCCTTTCTCCTATATCCAGTAGCACCCACTAGTTTACTGGGAGGCAGAGACTTTTTCAAGTAAGTGATCTGAATCCTAGTCCTTTCCCCTTAAAGGGATAGGGATACGTTGAAAGAGAAAGCATACCATGACCACGTCTAGACAGAAGAGGTGCCTGAGAGAGGAATGTCCCTGAGGGGACAAGGAGACCAGGCCAGTGGAACTGCCTCTGCACCCGGGGCTTGGCTCTCAAAGGCTTATTGGTGTAGTCCATGCAATGGCTTATTTTATACCCTGTTCCAAGGCAGATAGCAGGATGATACTCTCAGACGGTGGGGATGAAATGAGATAGCCACACCCCTAGAGCCCTTGAGACAGAACGCAACACTCAGGAAGGCATCTCTGTTCTTGCCCCCTCAGGAACCACTGCAGCCTGGTCTGGAACCAACTGGCAGGACCTGGTCTGGAGACAGTGCCAGTAAACTGTCACTGGCAATCAACAGTGGCCTTATTAGGCCACTTCTATTTAGTCTTCTTCAGCAAGTGGCAAGACCATACCTCTGTCTTCAGCCATGGCAGTAATGGAGCGCCAGGCCCAGTGGGGTTGTGTGGTTCTGCCATAACCTCATCCCATAACCTCATCTCCATGGGTGTATAGTGCAAGAGCAAGAACTTTATCACTCAAGGGGCCTGACTGGGGACTTCTTCATCACCAGCATTTTCTAGCAAATATAATATGGAAGGAATCACATCATTTTCCCTTGAGGGCAGCAGTATGTGGCTCTGCACCAAGATGCAGGGACAATATTACAGATTTGCTAGAATGTTGGCTATGCTAATGGAGGGAGGCAGGGTGGGGCCAGCAGTATCTAGGCCAGCTGTGGGTTTTGCTCCCTACAGACAGCCTGGATATACAGACTGACCTCAGGACAGGCACCAGCATCTTTACTGAAGGCAACTTACTGAAATCATCAGGACGGATGCTGGTGTTTGTGCGATGACCAGATGTCCTGTTTAGGGCTGTGCTTTGAGGAGCAGGGGTGACATTGCTTGTTCCAGTGAACCTGGACACTGTAGTTTCTTTCCTTCTTTACATTTATTGGTTAATGTGTATGCATAATTGTGAACAAAACTCTGTGTTGTTCACAGAGCAGTACAGCTCAGACCACTGATTATGAAATGGTTAAAAGAGAAAAACAGAAAAATCTTGAGCAATACATCCAGAAAGATGTTTGAAGGTAGGATGTGGGAGATATTATAGAGTTGGGCTCATCCTCAAGACAGATCTCATCTTCCAAAAACTAGATCAGGATATGAACTTCAACCCCTCCTCATTTCTCACAGCCCAAGAAACAAGATTCCAGAAAAGCAGCCTTGGGAGAGACAGAGAAACGGAGACAAGACAGAAACAGGGACAGAAAAAGGGAGAAAGGAGTGGGCATTTCTTGTGTAATGAACAGCTGCAGCAGACGTCTTGCAGAAGGTTTTGAAATCCATGTGGTGTATAAACTGATGCAATACAAGAACTTCAGTTAATGACAATTAGATCCTTTAAAGTTTGAAGCAACGTGTGAGAGAGAAGCAACTCTGTAGCCTGCTGTAAAGGATCCAAGGGAGCATTAACTCCCAGAGACCCACAGCAAAGGACCAGAAAGTCTAAGCCATAGGCAAGGAGAGACCTGAGCAGATGGGGATGTTGATGACGGCCAGGGGGAGACCGGGTAAGGTGAACTAGCATGTCTGATTTGACTACAGGACGCAGGCTTTCTTGGCTAGATCTTTTCTTTTCCTTAGGAAATCAGAGCTAAAGAACCACAGGAAGTTTTACGGATTCCCAAATTCTTAGCAAGGTGCAGGTGTTCAGAGGGGGCAGAGTTGATGGGAGACACCCTGGATTCTCCTTGTCTGCAGGTGCTATACAACACACAGGGTGCTGCAGAGAACACTCCTAGGAACGAGAAAACTGACTCTATGCCTCACCTGAACAGGAAGCGTGAACCCTTTACACAGGTGACAGTAAGATGTTAAAATTAGCAAGCACAATAAACAGATGCAGATAAGGTGCTGGGAGAATTTGGAAGAAGGACAAATGATTTCTGGCTGGAGGTGGAAGCAGAAAGAATTTTGAGGCCAGAGGTTTTAGGCCCAAGAAAGGACAGTGCAAAGGCTAAAAGCCTGAGCTGTGGAGGAAGAGCTTGGATCTGGGCCTTGCCTTCTAGTCTACGGCTTTGTGGTCTCAGGCAATTCCTTACTTCTTGGAACTTTAGTTTCTGCAGTTGGTAAACATGTCCAGGGTTATAGGCGCCGATCTCCCAGTTGAAGACAGAGCCTTGCATGTGGTAAACATGCTGTATTAATGTTAGCTGCTATTACTGCTATGACTGAGGAGGCCTGTGCTGAACCCAGTCTCAGAGGCTGAGGATGATTTTGGTTTGTGGGATGGGGGCAGGGCTGTGACAGGGAAATCTCCCGACAAAGCCATTGTAGGAAAGGGTGGGTGATATCCTTCTCCCTCCTCTCTCCCCTTGACCCTCCCTGTTGAAGCAAATGTGACGCTATGTATGGTTGGAAGGAAAAATCCGAGTGTCCTTAAACGAGCCCATGGCAGGTTGCTCCTCCCGCCTGCCTGTGTGAGTGAAGGTGAGGGGGTGAGGGGTGAAGAGAAAAGGCCTGGCACACTCTACTCTTTGAGCACACGGGCAGGCCAGTCTTTAGCTGCCCTACTGTGTCTGGGCAGATCAGTCAACCAAGTCCCACAATGCAAAATGCAAACTGTAACACATACTCTACTTTATCTTTGGGCTCAAGCAGGAAATAAGTGTTTGTTTGCATGGGGGCTCCTTTAAATGAACAGGCCTATATCAAGTTCTGAAATAGCATCAACTATACAAAATCTCCCTAAAAAGATAAGCCCAGGACCAGATGGCTTTACGTCAAACCTTTAAAGAAGAACTAGTACCTATGTTACTAAACCTCTTCCAAAATATAGAAAAAGAAGGAATACTACCCAACACATTCTACAAAGCAAACATCACCTTGATCCCCAAACCAGGGAAAGACCCAACAAGAAAAGAAAATTATAGACCAATATCACTAATAAATATTGATGCAAAAATACTCAATAAGATCCTAACAAACAGAATCCAACAACACATCAAAAAAATTATACACCAGGACCAAGTGGGATTTATCCCAGGGTCTCAAGGCTGGTTCAATATACATAAATCTACAAATGTAATTCAGCACATAAATAAACTAAAAAATAAGGACCATATGATTCTCTCAATTGATGCAGAAAAAGCTTTTGAGAATATCCAGCATCCCTTCATGATCAGAACACTTAAGAAAATTGGTATAGAAGGGACATTTCTTAAACTAATAGAGGCCATCTACAGCAAACCCACAGCCAATATCGTATTAAATGAAGTTAAATTGAAATCATTTCCACTTAGATCAGGAACCAGGCAAGGTTGCCCATTGTTTCCATTGCTCTTTAACATTGTAATGGAAGTTTTAGCCATTGCAATTAGGGAAGAAAAGGTGATCAAGGGTATCCACGTAGGGTCAGAAGAGATCAAAAAAAAAAAAAAAAAAAAGAAGAGATCAAACTTTCACTCTTCGCAGATGATATGATCGTATATCTGGAAAACACTAGGGGTTCTACTACAAAACTTTTAGAAGTGATCAAGGAATACAGCAATGTCTCAGGCTACAAAATCAACACCCATAAATCTGTAGCCTTCATATATACCAACAATAACCAAGCCGAAAAACAGTCAAGGACTCTATTCCTTTCACAGTAGTGCCAAAGAAGATGAAATATTTGGGAGTATACCTAACAAAGGACATGAAAGATCTCTACAAAGAGAACTATGAAACTTTAAGAAAAGAAATAGCTGAAGATGTTAACAAATGGAAAACATACCATGCTCATGGCTGGGAAGAATCAACATTGTTAAAATGTCTATACTACCCAAAGCAATATATAATTTTAATGCAATTCCTATTAAAGCTCCATTGTCATATTTTAAAGATGTTAAAAAAATAATACTTCGTTTTATATGGAATCAGAAAAAACCTCGAATAGCCAAAACATTACTCAGAAATAAAAACACAGCAGGAGGAATCACGCTACCAGACCTGAGACTGTACTATAAATCCATAGTGATCAAAACAGCATGGTATTGGCACAAAAACAGAGAAGTAGATGTCTGGAACAGAATAGAGAACCAAGGGATGAATTCAGCTACTTACTGTTATTTGATCTTTGACAAGCCAATTAAAAACATTCAGTGGGGAAAAGATTCCCTATTTAACAAATGGTGCTGGGTGAACTGGCTGGCGATCTGTAAAAGACTGAAAGTGGACCCACACCTTTCACCATCAACTAAGATAGACTCTCACTGGATAAAAGATTTAAACTTAAGACATGAAACTATAAAAATACTTGAAGAAAGTGCAGGGAAAACTCTTGAAGGAATCGGTCTGGGTGAATATCTTATGAGGAGAACTCCCCAGGCAATTAAAGCAGTATCAAAAATACACTACTGGGACCTGATCAAAGTAAAAAGCTTCTGCACAGCCAAGAACATAGTAAGTAAAGCAAGCAGACAGTCCTCAGAATGGGAGAAAATATTTGCAAGTTATACCTCCGATAAAGGTTTAATAACCAGAATCCACAGAGAACTCAAACGTATTAGCAAGACAAGAACACGTGATCCCATCTCAGGGTGGGCAAGGAACTTGAAGAGAAACTTCTCTAAAGAAGACAGACACACGATCTACAAACACATGAAAAAAAGCTCATCATCCTTAATCATCAGAGAAATGCAAATCAAAACTACTTTGAGATATCATCTAACTCCAGTAAGAGTAGCCCACATAACAAAATCCCAAAACCAGAGATGTTGGCATGGATGTGGAGAAAAGGGCACACTTCTACGCTGCTGGTGGGAATGCCCACTAATACGTTCCTTCTGGAAGGATGTTTGGAGAATACTTAGAGACCTAAAAGTAGACCTGCCATTCGATCCTATTAATTTCTTCACTAGGTTTATACCCAGAAGACCAAAAATCACAATATAACAAAGACATCTGTACCAGAATGTTTATTGCAGCCCAATTCATAATTGCTAAGTCATGGAAGAAGCCCAAGTGCCCATCGACCCACGAATGGACTAGCAAATTGTGGTACATGTATACCATGGAATATTATGCAGCCTTAAAGAAAGATGGAGACTTTACCTCTTTAATGTTTACATGGATGGAGCTGGAACATATTCTTCTCAGCAAAGTATCTCAGGAATGGAAGAAAAAGTATCCAATGTACTCAGCCCTACTATGAAGCTAAATTATAGCTTTCAAATGAAGGCTATAACCCAAAAATAGCACTATAAGGAAAGGGCCAAGGAAGGGGAAGGGAGGGGGGAGGTTAGAGTGGAGGGAGGGTAATGGGTAGGGCCACACCTACGGTGCGTCTTCGAATGGATGCAGGTGAAATTTACTAAAGGCAGAATACAAATGTCTACATATAATAACTAAGAAAATGCCATGAAGACTACATTGAACAGTTTGATGAGAATGCTTCGGATTGTATATGAAACCAGCACATTGTACCCCTTGATTGCACTAATGTACACAGCTATGATTTAACAATAAAAAAAAAAATCACTCCCCCCACCCCCCCAAAAAAAAGAGCTGTAAGATAAAAAAAAAAAAAAAGAATTAGTAGCTCAGGCTAGGCACAGTGGCTGACACCTATAATTCTAGCACTCTGGGAGGCCAAGGAGGGTGAATAGCCTTAGCTTAGGACTTCAAGACCAGCCTGAGTAAGAGCAAGATCCTGTCTCAAAAAAAAAAGAAAAAGAGCCAGGCATTGTGGTGGACACCTGTAGTCCCAGCTACTTGGGAGGCTGAGGCAAGAGGATAACTTGAGCCCAAGAGTTTGAGGTTGCTGTGAGCTATGACACAATGGCACACAACCCCGGGGTGACTGAGTGAGACTCTGTCCCAAAAAAAGAAAAAGAAAAAGAAAAAAAGAAATTGTAGCCTAAACTCAACAAATTTGATGTAAAATATTAATAAAAAAATAATAAAAAAAATAAATGTACACGTCATGACTCTGTAATGTTGGGATCTGACCAGGGAGGGCTCACTTTCTCCCTCCAAAAAGCAACAGGCTTAGAACAAGCGAGTTCAAAAAGCAGGAGTCCCTTACATTCCAGAATCATGAGTCTTTCAGCCAAGTTACAGTTTCAAACTTTTCGAAGGTTCAACAAGGTAACTGGTCCAATGGCCGTCAACCCGCAGGGTCTGCAATGGTGAGGTTAGGACTATGTAGCTCGAATTCAGCCTACACAGATATGTTATCTGTTTCTGAAGAATGAGTGGTGTCAAGTTAAAAAAGTTAAATACACAGTTCCTTTCTTTTTCTCTGCTTTCCCCTCACAAAATGGGTTTAGTCAGGGGTGTCCAACCTTTGTTTTTCTCTTTTCAAATTCCCTACACCACAGGTAAGCAAAAAATGTCCTCACAAAATCAGCATGCAGCCCACAGGCCACAGGATGGACACCCCTGGTCTACATAATAAATAAAGCAAGTGGCAAGTGGGAGTATTTTATGGAGACTTCGAAAACTTGTGGTTTAATTCAATTCAATTCAATTCATATTTACTGGTTGTACATTATGGGTGCTTAGGCCAATGCACAGAGTTCTGCCAGGGATACAAAAGTTCCTATGATAGTCTCTGATCTTTTGTGTTTTACAATCTATTTGCAGAGACAAAAAAACTAAAAACATAAATTATTAAAGCCCAGTGATAAACAGCTCGAACTCTGGAGTCAAATGTAACTGTATGGTATTGTGCAAACCCCTTAATCTTTCTGTGCCTCAGTTTCTCGATCTACAGACAAATAAAGTTGTTTTACCTCATGAAGTTGTCACGTCATAGGGATGAACTGAGTCAACATGGTACAGAGGACAGAGCCTGGCAAGGAGCATGAGTTACTAATTATTGTTTTTCCATTACCAAGAGGATTCCGTTTTGACACCTCAGCCTGGCAGACACAGCCATTCTGCAGCCTCATCTCCATTCTTCCCCAGCAGATACATGAGTGCCCATTACATCAGACCACCACAGATGTTTTTCTTTCCTTCCCTTGAAGCAACATGGCCTTAGAGGCCGGCAGCCCTGGGTGCACATCACAGTCCTACAACCTCTGGATAACATTTTTACCATAACTAAAGTGTACTACACAAAATGTTTGTTGTCCCAAGCTCACAGAGACTTGTGTGACATTCACCTTTGTGCCCCAGAGTAGCTAAACAGGAGATCTGCTCGGGGAAGGAAGAAAGGAAGGGAGGGAGGGAGGGAGGGAGGGAGGGAAGGAAGGAAGGGAGGGAGGGAGGGAAGGAAGGAAGGAAGGGTTTTGCTAGCAGAAGGGACATTATAGAGAGGTGAAAACCGGGTGTGAGGGGACAATCTGGTTGACGTGTGTAAGGGAGTTTGACAAGAAAGCTATTGAGAATCCTGGATGCTGGATGAGGTTCAGAATTCCAAACTGGGGTCATGGAGAGTCAGAGAAGGCTTCTGAACAGGAAAAATGTACAAAGAAAACTGAAATTGCTTATAGTCCTGCCATCCAGAGATAACTGTTTCTAACATACTACTGAATGCATTTAATCCTTTTCAGGGCACACACGTCTATTTAACAATACTGGTTCTATTGTTACACATTTACACAAGGGCACATACTACAATTTGCACAATTTACACTAAACACATTTTAATAAATATTCCCATTTTAATAGTCTTTAAGCTCCATTTTTAATGGCAGCATTCACATCATTACTAATGAACCATCATGTGTATAAATAATTCTGTATTGCTGTTCCTTTGGACCATCTTCCATTTTTCACTACTGTAAATAATTCTGTGTGAACATCCTTACATGAAAATCTTTATAGGCATTTCTAATTATGTTCCAAGGACAGATTTCTATAAGTACAATTACTTATACTTTTACACATTTAAAGCTTGGCACTGTTACTAAATACATAACTTTCCAAAAGGCTCTCTCACCTTATAATTCTCCCAGCAGTATATAAATGTGTCCCTGCAACTTGGCCAGTATTGAGAGCTATTTTATTTTTTAAAAGCCCATTTAGTAAGTAGGGACTGTCTTAAGTTTTAATTTCTTTAAATACTAAAAAGAAAGACTCTTTCACATTAGCCACTTTGTAAAGAACAACCATCTCGCTAATCATGTCCCTTATACATAATTTTATTAAGATGGTAATATTTTAAAAATTGATTTGAAAGGTTTATTTATATATTAACGCTTTGTCATATTTCTTGCAAATATTGTTCTAATTTGTGTTTACATTTTATATTTTTGATATGCAGAAACTGTATGCAGTCACAATTATCAATGCAGTCAAATGTATCGATTTTTCTTTTGCAATGTTTTCATTGCTTTGATGCTTCAAAGTCTTTCCCCAAACTAACTGAGATATGGCTATCATATATAGTTTCTTTTTGATTTTTATGTTTTTATTTTTTACATTCAATTCTTTTAATCAACCTTGAAGTTATTTGATAGGACTTAATGAGAAGAAACTATTTGTCACAAGCAACTTGTAAAACATTGAGCTGAGTTCATTTTTAAAACATGAGAGTGGATAAGGTGGGCTGGGCATCTATGATTTAGGACTAGCATAGAATCTTGTTTGCTTTCTTGGTGTCAAGGTAATGTCCTCTTAACAATAAGACTTAATATAATTTGTGGCAGAAACTGAGTCTTACTTTCCTAACAAAGCAAAGCTCTAGAGGAGGGAAATATTAAACGCTTGTATCTTCATCTCTAATTATTGAAATCTGGTTATTCTGAACAAAAGATATTCACACAGCTACTGAGCCAGGAAGTTACTGAAGATGCTGTGCTGTGAGGGAGGTAAGGAGGAGGGGTGCCACCTTCTGACACTAGATATCCAATTGCACACGGATTCTCTTCCACCTCACTTTACTCTGAGAGGATGTAAGGAAGAATTTGACCCCGAGGGCATCTCAGCACACAGAGGTGATGATCAAATAAAATCACCATCATCGTAAAGATAACAAAAAAGGGAAACAAACTTGCTCAGACTTAGGTGAACTTTTATATTCAGTTGATCGTTTTAAATGAACTGGGAATGATTTTGCTGGGGCATCAGTTCAACAAGCTCTTGCATATTTGCTACATTACCCTACATTACTAAAATGTGTTGTTGTTGTTTTTTTATGCCAGTGATACATTAATTCCCCAGAATATAATAAATTTGGCCCAGCTTAATCTAGGACATATATTTTCCTCATACATATTTCATGTTGTCATCTTAACCTTACTGGCCAGTTGGTTCCAGAAGACAGGACTGGACATGCAGAGGAACTGAGGTGCTAAGGACCAAGTGACCTCACAAGATCTGGGTCTATGGGTTCCTAGCTCCAAGGCCGTCCTTTACCAAGGTGTGACCTCAGAAATACACACACACACACACACACACACACACACGCATTATAAATAGCCTGGGGGTAGTTTCAAAAGCTCCAGAGTACAACACTGTAGTCTTGTGTAAGTCATTTAACCTTATAGGTTTTCAAAAAAGCATTTTTTGAAACATAATTAAAAAGCATCTTTAATTATGGTAAAACATACATACCCATAAAATTGCCACTTTTAAACATACATTTTGGCACATTCATATTGTTGTTGAGCCACTGCCACCATCCATCCACAGAACGCTTATCATTTTGCAAAACTGAAACTCTGTACCCGTGAAACAGTAACTCCCCATTCCCTCTCTCCTTAGCCCCTGGCCACCAACATTCTAATACCCATTTCTATGAATTTGCTCTAGGAACCTAATATAAGTAGAACTACATAATACTTGACCTTTCACTGCTGGTTTATTTCACTCGGCATGTTTTTAAGATTCATCCATGTTGTACCATATATCAGAATTTTATTTTATTTTTTTTTGAGACAGAGTCTTACTAGATTGCCCTCAGTAGAGCACCATGGCATCATAGCTCACAGTGACCTCAAACTCTTGGGCTTTAAGCGATTCTCTTGCCTCGGCCTCCCAAGCAGCTGGGACTGCAGGAGCCCCACCTGGCTATTTTTTTGTTGTAGTTGTCATTGTGGTTTATCAGGCCCAGGTTAGGATCAAACCCGCCAGCCCTGGTGTAAGTGGCCAGCGCCCTAACCACTGAACTACGGGTGCTGAGCCCAGAATTTTCTTCCTTTAAGGCTAAATAATACTCCATCAAATGTACGTACCACGCTTTGTTTATGCATTCATCCGTCAGTGGATGCTTGGGTTACTTCCACTCTGGCTTCCTGTGAATAATGTTTCTATAAAGACGGGTGCACAACTATCTCTTTGTGTCCTCGCTTTCACTTCTTTTGGGCATATACCCAGAAGTGGAAATTGCTGGATCATATGATAGTTCAATTTTTAGCTTTTTGAGGAACTTCCAAACTGTTTTCCGCAGCAGCTGTGTACCATTAACATTCCCACGACAAGGGTTCCAACTTCTCCACATCCTCGCTAATGCTTCCTTCTGGGTTTTAAGTTGTCTGTTTACCTAAGTATTCAGTCTGGTGCTGAGAATGCAGTGGGGAACAAGATAGGTTCTGCCTGCCCTCTGGAAGCCTGCCTCTGACATGGAATGGGGATGGCTGTGAAGAGAGGATGGGCTGCCCGGAGCTAGAGCAACAAGGGCTTCATCCCAGAGCCTTCCCACTGTAGGTGGCAGAGGCGGCCACCGAGTAGATTCTAGCGTGAAACACATCCATAAACTTAAAAATATATTCAAACACATGTGTTTGTGAAAAAAGGATCCTTTGTTACCCTTCACCAAATCTAACACAGCATGTTGGATGAGTCTGAGATCCTTATATGGCTTAAAATTTGAAATGCTGGGAACAGAGACCATAATTAGCAACCTAAGGCCAGCCCGGTAGGATGGTTTGAAAGTTTTGAATTAGTTGCCAACACTTAAATATGGAGACATTTTCTTTCTTTTTTTCTTCTTCTTCTTCTTTTTTTTTGAGAAAGAGTCTCAGTTGCCCTGGGTATAGTGCCCATGGCGGCATAGTTCACAGCAACCTGAGATGCTTCAGCTCAGGAGATCCTATTGCCTCAGACTCCCAAGTAGCTGGGACTACAGGTGCCCACCACAATGCCTGGCTAGTTTTTTTCTATTTTTAGTTAGAGGCCTTGCTTTGCTCAGGCTGGTCTCAAACTCCTGAGCTCAGGCGATCCATAGCCGTGGCCTCCCAGAGTGTTAAGATTATAGGCATGAGCCACTGTACCTGGCCAAGAAATTTTCTACAGGAGTCTGGATTTCTGGCTTCAGAAAGTCTAGAAGCTTTAGGGCTGAGTGGGAACTGGCTGGGCAGAGAACAGCTCTGCCCACATAGAAAGTCACTGTAGGCGCAGGTGGCTGCTTTCATTCATTTTTCTTGTCTTCTTGGCCTTGTAAGAGATTGCTCTGGAGCTGTGCAGCCCAGTGTGTTAGCTGCCAGCCATGAGGCTGCTGAACACAAGAAATGTGACTAATCTAATCTGAATCGAAAGGTGCTGTATGTATAAAATACACAACAGACTGCAAAGACTCAAGTTTTTAAAGCCCAGTAGTATTTTTTATATTGATTATATGCTACAATGACAATATTTTGCATTCTCTGGATTAAAGAAAATGTATTATTAAAATAAATTTACCCATTGCTTTTTACTTGTTTTAATGTGTCTACTGGAAATTTTAAAATTACATATATGGCTCATATTATATTTCTATGGGTACTGCTGTTTTAGAGCTGCTTCTAGGATACAGTATCTGGAAATTTCTCTCCATAAGAAATGAGCATTTGAATTATGTCATTAATTTCTTCTTATAATGCATAACCACATACCCCACTTATTAAGCAAGGAAACAATCTCAAGGGGGAAACTGGTCATTTAGATAAATTGCAAGTCACATAAAATATGACTTCATAGATCTTACATCATTTTTAGACACATTTATTCCTGGCTAGTGGATATACTAAAATAATATACCTAAACATTGCTCTGAAACTTTACTACTGCTGCAAATTTAATTCCTATTTTTGGTTAAGGAGTAACCTAAAGTACTTGGTAAGTGACAATGTAAGTTTCCATATTTGTGCATGTCACTTACTGCACTTGATAATGAAACCTCAGCCATTCACGTAAATCCTCTTCACTATTCTTTTTGCTAAAAGCTTAATGAATGCTAGCATAATTAACATTTCAAAGTGGCCATGAGTCTATGATTTTATTGGATAAATTACTTTTTTAAAGTATTCTAACATAATTAAATAAGGGAATCACTATTAATTTCCAGCAAGTTTTGGGCAAAAGGCTATAAGCCAAGAACAAAGGAATCATCCTAATTGGTCTTTTGCATGTGTGTGTATGTGGCAAAGACAACCACCTAAATTGCTACTATTTTCCTAGCAAATGAGATGTATTAAAATTAAGTGAGATTCTAAGTCATAGATGTGTAAGATGAATATGAAATCTGGTAATTACACAAATTGGCACTCTTTTTTTTTTTTTTTTTTTTTTTTATCAATGTAACTGTTAGAGAAATTCCTGGGGGTGACATCCAACTTCACTGGAACACTACACCTGTCCATCTTTCTCTGTCTCCTTTTCTTCTCCCTCCTTTCTCTCTTCTGCTTACCTCTTTCTTCTCTTATTTTATGCACTCCCAAACCTCCAAATTTCTTGTAATTTGACCTGGTTTTATAAGGAATATTGTCTTTTATGACCTAAATAGCCTGATGCCATGGGTTCCAGGTCCATAAATTATTTCTTCCACATAGGACTGACATTCAAGCGGAGATGACAAAGTATGAAATCTCCAGTGTGCACATCAATGCCTCATTCCACTGTGTACGCAGCTCTCGTTGGAGTCTTTTCCATTTTGGTCCCAGAACACCAAATGGGTAAGAGGACATATGAAATGATGGCCAGCTGCCTTAGCAGAAATTTCATGCAGTATTGAAAGAGAGAACACGACCCATCAGCTTATTATAGGCTGGGGAAGTCTTTATTATTATAAAACTCCATCGTTATGCCAAGATAAAAGTGTGTGATAAAAATGGTGTGGAAGGATATACATTGTTAACACATCCCCAGACATTTAAAAAACTATTTCAACTCTTTGTCTCCTGAGATAATTTTTTCTAAAATATATAGGCTACAGTCTAGTTTTGCCAATGTAGCTTCTGTTTCTGCTTAATTGCCTAACTCCATTCACTGACATTTTATAGGGGCACTTAGAACTCAGTGTATCTCATAGACTAAAGCAAGGCATTAGAGAATCACAACTAACATAGCAGGAGTGATGAAACAGCAAGACCGCTCAGGGCAGGAACTGTGGGAGCCTTCCTCTGCGTGGTAATAAGAATAACGTGTATGGGCGGCGCCTGTGGCTCAAGGAGTAGGGCGCCGGTCCCATATGCCGGAGGTGGTGGGTTCAAACCCAGCCCCGGCCAAAAAAAAAAAATAAATAAATAAATAAAAAAGAATAACGTGTATGTCTCACTGACTAGAAGAGAAGTATTTTAGACGCCTCTAAGAACCCAAACGCCTGCTGAGTTCCAGCTTAGAAGATAGCATTACATTCTTTTTTGAACATAAGCATCAGAAGAGCCAATTATTTTCTGAAATGTGAAGCTGGAACACAAACACAAGCAAACCTTTGGTCTTTCTTTTTAAAATAATCTATGTTCACAGCTGCTTCCTCCTACCTGACACTCAGGAAAGATTCTTAGAATTTCTACCTAAAAGTCTATTTGGTTTTCATTTATGCCAGCATAAGCTCACTACGTGAGAACATCCAGGATTTAGGTTCAGCAGGTACCTCTGCTGACAATACTATCAGGAAGTGGTTATTATTAAGTCTTAACTTTATTAATCCTGACCCACGGCAACTACTAACTCTAGTCAGACATTACACGAACACACAAAGTACAGTAAAACAGCACTGATTAGACTAGCAGGAGATATGCATGGGTCTGGAAAAGTACAAATTACTAAAATACGAATAAATTGTATACACAGAGTCTCTACAAGTCCAGGAAATGTCTAGCGTCCTGTAGTGCTTGAGAGAACTGTTCTAGTGCCCACAGAAGCGGGCTTGCAAGAATCATGCTTAGCATAGTGAGCTCAAAGTGTTGCTCAGGAAACATCTGTTAAATAAAGGAATGAAAATTCCTAAGCAACTTAGAAAGAGGTTTGGTACTCAACAAAGCACAGTATCCAAGTTCACATCCTCAGTCCACTTCCTTAGACACATGACCTTGGTTAGTCACTTAAACCCCAAGTCTTGGATATCTTATTGGTAAAATACAGATAATATCATCTACTTCAGAGGCTACCTGTGAACATTAAGTTATATAACGTATAGGGGGTGCCTAGAACTTAGAGGCACTCACTCTACATGCCTAGTGCTCCTTACTGCTCATACTATTTATTTCTTTTGTTTTAAATATAGAAATTAGGGACTATGCCAAGATCTCACTTAAATAATCGTTAACTTCAAATAGTACATGAATTAATAAGATTTCAATGCATCAATAATAACAAAACAACTCAAAGGCTAATTATATCAAACACTTCATATAACTTTAAATATTCTTATATTTAAAGTCATGTTTGAAGGTAATATTTAATTTGAAGGTCATATTTACAAATAACTCACTGCATCCACACCATGTACCTTTATTCGCCTATGTATACTGTATTTTTTAATTTAGAAGAAAATCTAGATTTTCTCGGTGAATAGGTACAGATTCAGAAATAGCCATTCTAATACATTCCTATCATGGATAAATCCTGATGCACATGAATATTGAGATCTCAAAGCTCATGTCCCACTTAGACATGGTGTTTTTTCTTATGAAATACATTTCATGTCCTTGATGACCTGAAAATTTAATTCTGAACACATCAAATTTGAGCCCATGAACTCATACAGAAATCACATTTCAATGTTAGAAATGTTAGCAATGCTAACAAAGTTGGAAACGCTAATGTCAGGATAGCTGTTTGGTCCTGGAGTTTTACGATGTCTACCCCCTAACATGGCCCGAGGCCAATAATTAATTTCACATGCCAAAAACATCACTGGAAGAGCTTTCCGTGACCTTTATTTATTTTAAAGAAAAATTGTTAAAGAAAAGGCAAAAACATGTTTTAATAAATAAGCTCAGGCATTGTCTACCCTGAATTGGCTCTTACCTACATACTCCTTGAGCCCAGGGACATAGATCACTATTTACAATTTCTGTGTTATGCAAGAATGCATTTGAAAAGCAGAGAAGCACTGTGAGAATGATTTCCAGCTGTCCGAGATACATACACGTACATACCTATATGTGTTAACACTCACGGATCAACAAAACACACATGCTCTCACTCCATTCTCTGTACATATTTTTTGAAAGGGCTATCTAGTTATCTATCTACTTATGACCTATAATGTATGTATCTCATAGGCAGTCAAAGAGAGTTCTTTTGAAATAGACATTGTGTAATAAATATTGTGTATACACATGATTAGGTCTCCTTATAGGTTGAGCATTGAGTTTCAGGGTTAGCTATCACGACATCAGGATCCCAGATTCCTCTTCCACTCTGGTCCACATTCGAGGGTAATGCTAGGGCTCTTTATCTGACTTAGTTTCAAGTTTCCACTACATCTCAATTACATTTGTTACTCAATCTGCAGCCAATTAAACTACACATAAGCTAAAGGTATGGGTACATTTGGAAATATGTCCAGTCATCCCTCAATCGTGGTCATGATTTTGACACATTATACTTTGAAAACGGTCATGGCCATACGCAGACTATTTAGCATAGATAAGAGACTGCAATGTAAACAAGTTATCAAACTGAATTTGAATGCCCCTTATAATATCTCATATCGAACAATTGTTAAAATGTATTTCAGAAAACATTTACAAAAAAAAAAAAGGCTAGTGTCATACAAATGTTGCTCTAGTTTTATTAGGTGCATGACTTAGCATTTTCAAAGGAGGGTATATGTGGCATTTGTTGACATTTCACTTAAAGCCTAGATTTGAACAGCAGATCAAGAACTATGCCTTTGATTAAGTAATAAATGCAAACTATTTAAAAACAGTCAGGGTTGATGCCTAAAATAGGATTTTTCCATTTAACTGGCAACAAAAGGTCCCTGTAGACTTGCCTATACTGGCAAGGGAAAAATGAGTCTATTTCAGGGCTAAAATTTCAACTGGGCTCTTATTCTGCCAACACCCTGAATTTTCTAGTATGCCATGAAGAGCAGAACATTTTTAAACTCACTCAACAATTTATTTATAGAGTAAGAAAAGGGGAAAAGATATTATTTCTTCATTTCAATTCCAAGGATTGGATCAAAATCTGTTGGTTACTATTTAATATATCTTAAATTCTATTAATAGGAAGCAACTAGGGCTAAGTATCTCAAAACTGAACTAGAAGTCACAGGCTCACACACACACAAAATGTGCATCTATTATACTCAGCTTGGACAGATAACTAATGTTACAAAATCATTAATGCCCTGACATATATCAGAGAACACCAAGTAATTACATAAAAAGACCGTAAAGTGCAAGAAATGCCTTATAATGTTTTATGTCATCAATTAAGAATGTTCCTTTCTCAAACTAATTTTCATAAAAGCCTCTTTTGACCCACTAGCTAGTCCTGTTAACACTCATTTTTCCCCTCCCCTTCAATAGAAACCTGTGACATGTTCTGTAATAATCACCATTTTTTCTTCTGATACATTACTAAATTTTTAGATAAAAAGTTTTTCCTTTCTTTACCTTTATTTTTCTTAATTAAAGTCAGTGTCTGACTTCTTGTGAACAGTGCTAACTGCCTCTATTCTACCCTTATCCTCATCAAAGTATGGGTGGGTTTTTCTCACTGAGACTTTCCTCGAGCTTGAATCTCTCTCCTGAAGTTTTCTCAATGGCACTGCCCAAACCAGCTCACTAATCTTTCCAACTGCATCTTCAAGGCAAATCATTTATAAACTTAAACTCATTAAAAGGGTCATATTTCAGATCCCAAGGGAACCAAATGGAGCGCCAGAATCTACTCTGGTGGGCTGTTCTCTAAGGGAATCAAAACACAAAGTGAGCATAACCCAACACAAACATCCTACCTGGAACGCAGACGGAGCATCCGTTTCAAAAGCTTCTTGGGGAAGTCCAGGTTGTAGGATTTCAGTGAACACTAAAAGATGTTCTGAACCCTCCGACTTCACTTGCGAGTTTAGTGTAGACATAGCCTTAAAGACTTTGCTCCTTCTTGCTTGTGCAAATTTTTAAAAAATAAATTGGACTGCTGGTCTATTACCTGCCTTTTTTAATTGATTATATGTACTCAAATTCTATCACCCACCCTATGTTTCTAGGTCCCCAGTTCTCCCATCCAGTGCAGATCTCTTCATCCTCTCTGGAAACTTGGTCTCCGTTATCTCTGCAGCCTCCTCTCTGAGGCGGCTCATCCACAATTGAAATGTAACTTGACCAAGATTGCTGTCTACAACTTACCAGGACTCTCCCCTGAGGCTGCTCAGTCCTGTCATCTGACTCTCTCCTTTTCAGCATCTTCTTCTAACTCCACCCTCATTGATTTGCCCCTTCTGGACACATAGGCTCAATCATATTGAAGATGTATTTTCATGGAAGGTTCCACAACATTCTTTAAAAACTTGTCCTTCCTCTGGGACCTATACAAAAAAGAGGGGTCTCACTTTTCTGATTCCTTAGGGTCACATTAGAACCACCCTAGGGATACAAAGGCAGTGCAACTCCATGTTGAATTGACTTTTCCAGTCTTTGGTTGATTAATTCATGTCACTGCCTAATTAGCTTGAATGCAGATGGAGAATGCAGACTTGAACACAGACGGGACACTCGATTCTGCAGTAGAAACGAAGCAATCTGTGCCTCGTGTTTTACATTTGGTAATTTGTAAATACGACTGATGCTATCAAGTAGTATTCTACCACACGATGTTTAAGCCCTTTGGCAAAGATATTCCAAAGAAGTGACATCTCCAGAGGTAAAGAGAGGTTCCAGCACCCCAAGAGGTGGTTCCATCATGAGTAAAACAGGCAGAATATGCACAAAATTTGGACATTACACCTTTTAATAATCCTAATGTTCCTATTCTTGCTGAGATCTGGAGACAATCTGGCATTCCAGGAAAATTTAGAGAAAGGGATGGGATAATTTTGTGTGATTGTGTGTGTGTGTGTGTGTGTGTGTGTGTGTGTGTGAACCTAGGTCAGGAGTAGGCTGGCAATTTAAAAAAAGAGAAACAAGTTAATGACTAAATCATAGAAACCTGATTCTTATTTCCCGAATTGTGAATTCACTTTGAACGTGTAGTAAGAGCCGGGTTTACTTTAGATTCTTCTAGTCTTTGTATCCTTGAGGAAATCATCAAGTGTGGTAAGAATCTTAGAATTCATTACAACCCTCTTGTTTTATGATCCCGAAAGGAGAAACACTTCAGGCAACTCCCTCTCCATGGCCACCAAGCTGGGCAGGAGGAGCAACATGGTCAGAAGGTAGGCTCCCTCCACTGCCCTGTGAGTCCTCTACAGCCAAACCTGGAGCCACCTCCTTTTCTGAGTTACGACATTTCTGCCTTCTCTTTCTATTCTAGGTTTGAATCAGTGAGGCCCTCTCACAGTTGAAGCCTTAGATTTCCGGGTGGAGGGTCTTGTCTGTTTTCTTGTTAGATCTGGTACCTTTCCTGGCTCATGAAAAATGAAGGTGGATACACCCAGACGCTTGGCATGGCTTGGAAAGAGGCAATCTGATGTCTTTTAGTTTATTCTTAAAGCTCACATACACAGAGGGCTTTATAGACTAGAATTTTGTTGCAGTTGTTTTTCTCATTATCTATTTTACTTTTTGTTTCATACCACCTTCCTGAACTATTTAAACCAGCTCTTCTCTTTAATCTGCACACATCCGTAGCACCCCCATCTGGGGACATCTCCTAGTCAGCATACAATTTGATAAGAGTCTCGTCACTTCCATCACAGCTCACTCACAATATCCAGGATTGATTTAATCATCTTGTTTCTTAATCCCAAACTGGAAATAACCCCCTTATTTCTTTCACTGAAGCTAGCTCACTTCCCCTTCAACATTAACATTACTGGCCTGAGCAGAATCATTTAGAGCAGGTTAATTTCTTCTTCATCCCCCCACCCCCACCCCCGAGAGAACTGCGGAGCTTCCATCTGTACTTCTATCACCTAAAATATCCATTTCCAGGCTAGGCGCTAGCCACCTACACTGGAACTGGCGGCTTTGAATCCAGCCCAAGCCTGCCAAACAACAATGACAACTACAACCAAAAAACAGCCAGGCGTTGTGGCGGGTACCTGTAGTCCCAGCCACTTGGGAGGCTGAGGCAAGAAAATCACTTAAACACAAGAGTTTGAGGCTGCTGTGAGCTGTGATGCCATGGAACTCTATCGAGGATGACAAAGTGAGACTCTGTCTCAAAAAAAAATCCATTTCCATTTCATTCAGTCATTTACATTCTTTCTCTCTTTATTTTTTTTGAGACAGAGACGTCTCACTCTTATTTTTTTTGAGACAGAGACGTCTCACTCTTTCACCCTGGGTATACTGCCCTTGCATCAGCCTAGCTCACAGCAACCACAGCCTCCTGGGCTCAAGCAATCCCCCTGCCTCCACCTCTCGAGTAGCTGGGACTACAGTCAGGCACCTGCCACACCATCTGGCTCATTTTTCTGTCTTTAGTAGAGACAAGTTCTCACTCTTGCTCAGACTGGTCTTGAACTCCTGAGCTCAAGGGATCCTCTCCCCTTAGCCTCCCACAGTGCTCAGACTACAGGCGTGAGCCACTGCGCCTGGCCTCACGCAGCACTTCCCCTTGTGCATCACACTGACCTTCTCAGTTTAGTTTCAAGGCTTTGCATTTATTCCTCATTTATTAATCACCTCTCATTTGACTCACAGTCACACTATCCCAAAGCTGCTGTCCATATTCCTTTCCATTGTTAACAGTCTATGGTTTTATTGGGATTAAGTTTCTGCTTTGCTGGTGATGTTGGCCTTTTGGGGAGGCGTTTGCTTTTCACTAGCTTACTTCAGTGCCTCCTGCACAATTTTTACGAGATAAACAATCTCAGTTGTGTGGGGAGTAACTTCTAAGCCATCACTATAGAAACAGAAATAAAATTAACATGGGTATGTTGATGGCTGGAATATGACCTCAGCCAGAGGGGGCCTTATTGTACAGGACGGGGAGAGGTGTGGCTACGTAGGCTTCTGGATCTGCCTTCCCACTGTCCCATCTTGGCATGTAATACAGCCCCTGGGTGCCGTGTCCCACATGCAGTAGGCCCTCAGTTGATATGTGCTGCTGCTTGCTGTGGTAAGTATCTCAGAACAAATCCCTAACACCACCTCCCCACCCCAAGCAAACTGACCTCCCTCCCTTAAGCCCTCACTGAAACGTGTTTGAGACTCCACTATTATGCTTGTAATATTTGTAGGCAGGGTTTCCCTACCCAACCATGAGCAACCTGGGTGTCTGATTCCTATTTGGATGTCCATAGTTGGGGTTATCAATTGATTAGCAAATAAGACCTCCACTGCTTCCCTGAAAGGTCTCCTTTACTCTCAACTCCAGCCCTCAACATACAACTCCCATTTTGTAATATGGACTTTGTCAGTAAATACACACTGTGGCAAACAACGGGGAAATCAGTCACCCAGGGCTTACATTTTCACGGGTGCAATGTACTTTAGAGGTTTGTGCCACATACCCAGCATGATTATAGAATGTTGGGAGCATTGCCTAGTGTAGCAGTTGGCCTGGGAAGGGGCAGAAAGGAAGTCTGCAAACTAAAGCAGGAATTCTTTCTTCTACCTCCAATTGCAGGTGTCTGATTGGCCTATGGATGGCGTAGAGGGAAGCACAGCTGCTGGCGGGGTCCAGTGGTACACCCCTGAGCACCCCAGCTCTTCAACAGCCCCACTAAGGCTGGCCTCTTTAAGAAAGATGAGACTCCAGAAAGGAAGGAAAAGGTCAAAAAGTATGTTGCTCTGCTGAGGGGAAAATCCAAAATAAATGTCAACATCTGGACTTTGCTTCAATTGATCAAATAGCGCTAGAGAGGTTGCTTTTTCACTCCCCTGTCCATCTCGGCACACCCTGACCTCATCCCCAAATTCACTCTTAACTTTTCTTTTTTTTTATTAAATCATAAACACATAGATCCTGTATACATTAATGCATTTATGGGGTACAATGTGCTGATTTCATATAGAATTAGGAACATTTACCACTGGTTAATGTATACCTCATTTCATTTACTTGATTATTGTGTTGAGACATTTATACTCTGTACTTAATAGATCCGACATTGACTCTTAACTTTTCTACACCGCTTCTACTCATCTATCTAGGAATTTGACTTTCCCAGTGTACTGTTGACGTACGGCAGGCTGCCTTTTTATCCCTTGCCCAGTGTCTGATCTTCTGGGAGGTCGGGGAATGTTTGTTGAATGAACAAAGGCTGAGTAGGCACCAGGACAACAGCCAACGTGTAAAGAGAAGTTCTAGTGTGCCACGCTTTATAAATATTCACACACTAAATCCTCATAACGTGGACACTTCCCTCTTCCCTGTTTTATGAATGAGGAGGCCGAGGCATGGACAAGGTAAATAGCCGGCTCCAGCTCACACAATCCAGCCAGTCTGGCTCCATGTTCTTAACTATGCTGCCTCACTGTTTTGCTATTTTAAGTAAAAATAATAAGTCTTTAAAGAAAAATGCTCCCACCTTTAGACAAAAAACAAAGAAATACATGTTCCATGGTGGAAGGTGAAGAAATATATACAGATACTAAAAGTAACAGGGTTTTAGAGAATTTCTATGACAACACGTAGAAAAAAATATTGGTGGCACACTTGAAATAGCCCAATCTGCAGACTTCCTTTGAACCTTTTTTAAATCAGATTTTATTATTTCCTTTTATTGTCCAGACTCTAAATTTTAAAATGTAATTTATAATGTTTAAATATTTAAATTTTTTGCCTTATTATCATGGATCAGCACATACCTCAACAGTGTATACAAACATAGTTATAAATATAGCTTCGCAATTTCAGGATACTTAAACCTATAATGTAAAATATCAAATAGTTTATGCTTTAATGTCATATTTTTGAAGGCTATATAGCTAAGCACATTCGTTTATTTTGTCTGAATACAGTGACTTTAAATTAACTCATTCTTCCCCTACAGGCATTATTTCACCTATGCATAAGGAAACACACTGTCTCTTATATCACTATATCTAAACTTGGAAAAATACTATTATTTCTGTATTTCAAAAAAATTAAATAAAAGAATGGCTTTCAAACTTCTTTCACCAAGATTCATGGTAAGAAATATATATTATCATAATTTAGTATCTGCATAGGTATATACATGTTTACATGTATTTTTTTTTTGCAAAGTATCTAACCTTATAATACATGATACACTTTGATATTTTTCATTTAGTCTATTTAACTTTTTAAAAATAGCTGGCCTTGCCTCACTAAATTGATTTTCTGATTCACTGATGGGTCATTAATGGTTCATGATCTGTAGTTTTGCAAGACTGAAAATCTAGTGGGCTCCATTATTCACAAGTTCCTTTGATCCTGGAAACCCTGGGTCAATCTCTTATTGGCAGGCCACCAGTAAGAGAAGCTTACTGGTCATAAGGAGTTAATTTTTTATGTCAGCCCATAAAAAACCATGGCCTCAGGCAGCCAAAAGAGATACCACATCAGTGTGGGGTGCGCTTACCTCACTATCTAGGGATAACAGCTTCCTGATTAATAGCTTTACAAATTATTCATTAAAACTTGGCCTTGCAAAGTTAGTTGTTGGTCTAATTATTGCTGCTAGATTTCCTGTTTACACTGAACTCAATGTGTTAAGTTATTATCTTCATGGAAAAGTACTTAGATAAGGAAAAAAAGGTGAATTAAAGCAAGAAACCACATCCCTAGCATCATTTCCTTGGGTGCTTCAGTAAAGAATTCATGAACACCCCAAGAACTCAACTACAAAGCTCTTGGAAGTGCTCAAGAAATAGAGTAATGTCTCGGGATACAAAATCAATGTCCACAAATCAGTAGCCTTCATGTATGCCAATAATAGTCAAACTGAGAATCAAATTAAAGACATAATACCCTTCATAGCAGCTCCGGAGAAACGAAATACCTAGGAATATATCTAACAAAGGATGTGAAGGATCTTTGTAAAGAGAACAATGAAAGCCTGAGAAAAGAAACAGCAGAAGACATTCACAAATGGAAGAACAAATACTATGCTCATGGCTGGAAAGAATCACGTTGATAAACTGTCCATAATACCCAAAGCAGATTAATGTAATCCCCATCAAAGTACCATCATCACACTTTGAAGAACTTGAAAAAAAACTAGTACTTTGTTTCACATGGAATCAGAAAAAACCTGAATAACCAATGCAATTTTAAGAAATAAAAATGGGGCGGCACCTGTGGCTCAGTCGGTAAGGCGCCGGCCCCATATACGGAAGGTGGCAGGTTCAAACCTGGCCCTGGCTGAACTGCAACAACAAAAAAATAAATAAATAAAGAATAAGGAAAAAAAAATAAAAATGAATCTTCAGGCATCACGTTACTAGACTTTAGGTTATACTACAAGTCTATAGTGATCAAAACACTGTGGTACTGGTACAAAAACAGAGATAATAGATCTGTGGAAAAGAATAGAGAATCTAGAGATGAACCCAGCCATATATCGCCAGCTGATCTTTAGTAAACCAAAGATAAGCATGCACCACAGAAAATAATCCCTATTTAATAAATGATGCTGGGAGAGCTGGTTAGCCACATGTAGGAGGCTAAAACTGGACCTGCACTTCTCACCACTGACAAAATTAACTCTCACTGGCTAAAGATTTAAATTTACGACATGAAACAATAAAAATTCTAGATGAAAGTGTGGGAAAAACGCTTGACAAAATTGGCCTGGGAAACGACTTTATGAAGATCCCGTTGGCAATTACAACACCAAAAATAAATAAATGGGACATGATCAAGCTAAAAAGCTTCTGCACAGCTAAGGGTACCACAGCTATAGCAACAGACAGCGTTTGGAATGGGAGAAGGTATTTGCATACTATGAATCCGACAAAGGGCTAATAACTAGAATCTGCACAGAACTCAAATTAATCAACAAGAAAAGACAAAACGACCCCATGTCTATGTGGACAAGAGACTTGAACAAAAGCTTCTCTTAAGATGGCAGATGACTGGCCAACAAACACAAGAAAAAATGCTCATTATCCCTACTCATCAGAGAAATGCAAATCAAAACCACTCTGAGTTATCACCTAACTCCAGTGAGATTAGCCTATATCACAAAATCCCAAATCTGTAGACGCTGGCCTGGATGTGGAGAGAAGGGAACACTTTGGGACTAGGGGTGGGACTGCAAACTAATACAACCTCTATGGAAAGAAGTACGGTGAATTCTCAAATTCCAATCAAAAACCTTCCATTTGATCCTGCAATCCCATTACTAGATATCTACCCAGAAGAAAAAAAAATCATTTACCACAAGTACATTTGCACTATGTTTATTGCAGCTTAATTCACAATTACCAAGACTTGGAATCAACCCAAGTGCCCATCAACCCATGAATGGATTAATAGACTACGGTATACGTATACCATGGAGTACTAATCAACCATAGGATGGAGATTGTAAATGTTTTGTGTTTACCTGAATGGAGCTGAAACACACTCTTCTTGGTAAAGTACCACTAGAATAAAAAAATAATAATAAAAAAAAAGGAAAGAAAAGAGAAGTCTGGGTTTAGTGGCTCACACCCATAATCCTAGCACTCTGGGAGGCCAAGGTGGGTGGATTGCTTGAGTTCAGGAGTTCAAGATCCGCCTGAGTACCCTGTCTCTACTAAAAATATAAAAATTAGCCATGAGGGATGGTGAGGGCCTAGAGTCCCAGCTAGTTGGGAGGCTAAGGCAAGAGGATTGCTTGAACCCAGAAGTTTTAGGTTTCTATGTGCTGTGACACCACAGCACTTTACCCAGAGTGACAGAGTGAGACTCTGTCTCAAAAAAGGGGAAAAGAAAAAGAATGCAATGTACTCAATACTGATATGAAACCAATATATAAATAACTACATACTCACAAGAAAGAAAAACATAAGTATAATCTGGCATGGGGGAAGGGAGAGAAGGGAGAGAGGAGTGATTGGCGGAATCTCACCTAATGTGCACAATGTGAGGGTATTCGGCACGTCTCCAAGTGAAAGGCTCAACTACAACTTGAACTTTGTCTTAGAAATGAAAACAGTGTAACCTAAATATTCATACCCTCATATCAATCTGAAATTACAAAAAAAAGAAACCCAATGTAACTTAATCATTGATACCCTCATATTAATCTGAAATTAAAAAAAAAAAAAGAATTCATGAACACAACATTATTGCAGAGAAGACTAGGAGATGGCTGGAACACTTAAGTGACCAAAACCCAAAACCATCTAATAGTAAATGGTCCAGAAGTTTGACACAGTGCAATTAGTTCACACTGGTTTCTCCCAATCCCCACCAACACTGCAGCCCACTGGTCACTTAGGATCTTTTCAGTCAGAGTTTTTTGTTTTTTTTTTTTTTTTTTGAGACAGTCTCACCATGTTGCCCTGGGCAGAGTGCTGTGGCATCATAGCTCACAGCAACCTCAAACGCTTGGGCTTAAGCAATTCTCTTGCCTCAGCCTTCCAAGTAGCTGGGACCACAGGCGCCTGCCACAACACCCGGCTATTTTGTTGTTGTTGTCATTGTTGTTTAAGCAGGCTGTGGCTGGGTTCAAACCTGCCAGCCCGGCGTCTGTGGCTGGCGCCCTAACCACTGAGCTATGGGTGCCGAGCCAGTTAGAGATATTTTAAATGAATACTTTCTAAACTAAAGTATTCATTCCTAAACTAAGGTAGGTAGAGGTAAAACATTCCCCGCAGTGTACTGATACACATTTTTTCCTTGCATAATCCTATTTTTGCCTCTAATCATGCAGATATATATATCTGATCCAATTAAATTGGCTACTACAGGCACATTTATATTCTTAATTTTAGAGTTAAGAAAAGCTACAGTCAGCAAGAAATTTTTCTTGGAAGGATTTCTCTCCTTCTACTACTCTTGGGAGGATTATTTTGCAAAGAGGCCACCCATTTCTAAGCAGGCTATGTGGCTTCACCTAAGATGAAGTGCAGCTTCTCAGCTGACGCCAAATAGCCTTTCCTAAACCACCAGAGTGTTGAGTACACAATTTAGGTTGGTTCAGGGATTTCCACCCTAGGGTCATGTGTTGCACCCATTTAAATCATGAATTAGTACTAATAAGTACCAATCCCCAGTCTTAACGCCATATCATATATTTATATGTAACCGGCCAAGGAAGTTCTGTGCTACCCCAGAGAGGTGCAGAGCTTGATTTTCTTTGTTTCGAACACAATTAGCCCCTACTTAAGTTCATTCCTAAAAACAGGAAAACAGCTTTGCATCTTATGCAAGTGAGTACTAATTATATATGATATATCTTGTTTATTCTTTTATTGTTTCTTCCAAGTTTAGCTTCTGTCTTCCATGGCCTTGAGCTATTTAAGGGCTGGAGTTTTGTCTTGCATTTCTCTTGTATCATTTCCTACCTGCTTTTATTTATTTATTTATTTATTTTTGTAAAGACAGAGTCTCACTTTATCACCCCTGGTACATTGCCGTGGCATCACACAGCTCACAGCAACCTCCAACTCCTGGGCTCAGGCGATTCTCTTGCCTCAGCCTCCCAAGTAGCTGGGACCACAGGCGCCTGCCACAACGCCCAGCTATTTTTTGTTGCAGTTTGGCCAGGGCCGGGTTTGAACCCGCCACCCTTGGCATATGGGGCCAGCACCCTACCCACTGAGCCACAGGTGCCTCCCTTACCTGCTTTTATTTTGCCTCCCTCAGACAAGGGCACATCCCTGGCTCCTAGGCCCTAGTAAGCTGATTTCTGGGCCTACTGTGCCCAGTGGAGAAGTGAGTGGATTCTAGGATGGGAACAGTTTCTAAGAGAGTAGCCTTGAGGTCCAAGGAAACTTATACTTTTCTAGAAGTACATATCTGCATGAAAGTTGCTTCTGCTCCACTGTAAAGTCTTAGAAAACCTTGTCTGTAAGCACCAGGCCAGAGTCTGCATATGGGAAAGTATCTAACGCAAATTACTTTTGGAGATGAGAAAACTATAAGTTTTAAAAATTATTTTTAGTAAACAGGATGTTATTTTGGCGAAGTTAATTTCTAAAAACCTTAGGATTTGATGTTGATGTAAACACAAAACCAACTTTATAGCACTATAAGGCCTTCTAATCCTCATGCTTTCAGTGGCTGGAGAAATATTTTTTGGCACAGGACACTACACTAAGAAGCTTCGCTTCAGACATTCAGGGAAGAAGCATTTACTTGTCACATGGGTTCAAAATACAACGCTACTGTGAGCTCAATAATTACTGTGTAAACGCTACACGAAAACCTGTAACACAATTAACTGGTGTAACAGTGGAATATACTCCAAATGGTAAATTCTGGAAACCATTTAATTTTAATTTTCTGACACTCATATTCAAATAAATTTTCTTCATTGAGCAAGAAGACAATAAACCACACAAATATAGCCCATGTGGGGGCAGAGAAAATGAGTCTCACATTTTCCCCGGTGCCTGGATTTAAATATTATATTTCTAATTATAGAGTCATAGGCAGGACTGTTTTAGGCTGGAATGAAAAATTAGTGAGAAAAGATCATTTCCTGGATAAAACCAAGTCAGATCATTTTCTAATGTGTTATTGCTCTTTCCTTCTTTTTTTTCTATGAAGACATAAAATGTAGATGCCTTTTAGTTTAATGATACAAGTTTCTAAGTAATCAAACTAGAAATGCAGAGACATAATACATGGCCCAATGTTGACCAGCCAGGCTGGTCTAGCTGATTATAGCATCTTCCTTGGGTAAATTCTGAATCATCAGCATGCCACTTAAACATACCCCCCAAACCATGCTCTGAGGTTCCTCCCCGCTCATTGTAGATCTTAGTAAGACGTTACAATCACACGTCCTGTGTGATGGAATCGTCATCCTCATCAATGGAGCAGAAGTGGTGTTCTCTGACTGCTTTTCTCTGGCTAACAATCATGACACCGGAGTATTCACATCCTCTTTCTGACCTATTGATTATCTACTTCATCTCAATGGCTTATCTAGATTACTCAGGCTCCATCTGGACCAGCTAAATCAGCAGTTCTCAACCTGTGGGTTGCGACCCACAGGAACTGTATTAAAGGGTCGCAGCATTAGGAAGGTTGAGAACCACTGATCTAAGTGGTAGTGTGATGAGGCTCTCACTTCCCAACCCAGAGCCTTGGGGGGTTTTTTTCCATTTGGTCCCCAAAGGGAAGAAGAGATGGTCTCTCCCAGGGGAAGCTGCGGCCTGGCAAGAGGTGCACAAGGGAAGGCAGCTTCTCATACTTGTTACAGAGAGATTTTCGAACTGCTTTATTGTTGGAATCTACTAAATTTTGGTCTGTATGATGCACATTTTTTGCCCAAATTTTTGAAGGTAAAATAAGGATGTGCATTACAGGTGGGCAGTACTAATTCCATATTTATAAGTGGTTTTAATTCTCGTATTTAAAAGTGTACCTCTAGAGAGTAGTAACAGTATCCACATGCAAAACAACACCCTGGAATACAGTAAGTCATCGGTTTCGTCAAACTTATGACGAACTTGCAACAAATGCAATTCTGGCCAAAAAAGACCAATGTAGCCGGGCGCGGTGGCTCACGCCTGTAAGTGAGACCCCGACTCACGAAAAAAATGGAAAAACCCAGCCGGGCGCCGCAGCGAGCACCTATAATCCCAGCGGCTTCTGGAGGCTGAGGCAGCAGGGTGCTTGCAGCCTGAGTCTGAGGTTGCTGTGAGCTACCACGCCCACTGCCCTCTGCTCAGGGGCAAGGGTGGGACCCTGTCTCAACAACAACAACAAAAAAAGTAAAGAAATAAAAAATAAGCAACAAAATAAAATAAAAAAGCCAAAATAAAAATAAAATAAACGAAAAAAAAAGACTAATGTATTTCTCTTCATATGCTACAGGTGGGAGCTAGCAATCTACCTGCTATTTTTACCAAAAATTATTGGAAAATCCCTTAGGAAGATTTTTTTTCCCCTGAAAATTTGGGCCAAAAATGTGGGCACACGTTATACATAGCAAAATACACTATGTTGTTGTTTTCGACTTTTTCTGAATGACATTTGCTTTAAACGTATTCAGATCCAAGGCATTTTAAAGCATTCAGTTCAGAAACAACTTAAAAATAATAAAGCCAAGCCCCCCACCCCCACCCCCGTGCATGACCATCCCCAGCTGAGAGACCAAATGGCCTCAGATAGGAGCATAGCTAAATTAGTTATGCATTTCTGGCTTTATTTTCATAAAAAGCCAGCTACGCGTTCCACACAGCTTGGGCACTTCACATACTCTCTTGTTTACCCCTGACAACGACCCTGTGAAGTAAGCGTTACAATCTCTGTTTTATAAATAAGTTAACAAAGCTCTTACACGCCATGTCCTAGCCAAGCTACTGGGGTTGAGATTAGTTACCAAGCCTGGGAGCAAAGGCCTGGGATGATGTGATCTTGGTTGTACGGTGCCTGGATGAGTTCCTCCCTTTTCACTGCAATCTACCAGACCTCATCATTGCGAGGCCCAGGCTCTCCAAAAGGGTGGGCAGTTAGGAGCAGTGCCGTACTGCATGGCTCAGCTGTCTTCAAAATTGGCCCCCAAATCAAATGCTTGTGCTGGTGGCCACTATCTGCAGGGTCTGCCTCTCCTCACCCATTCTCAAATTTGGTCGAAACGAGCAGAGATTTTGCACAGTAAACCCCAGGGACACTTCACTGTGAAGCAAGAGAGGCGGCAGAAGTGCTTCCTTGATAAAAACACCAGGAAAACTGAACTTGTTAAACTCCCGATTGATGTATAACCAAACTAACTGATAGTTGTATAGGAAAACAAACATATTAATAAATTAACCTAAAAAGGAAAAGGATGATAGTAAACTATCCTGTGAATTTGATTAATAGAGAAAGCCAAGTAAATATTTCTATCCAGAATGTCTTGGGGACCTAAATTATCTGGTTTAAATATGCAGAGAAATCAGTTTTGTTGAACAACTGCCGTATCACCAAGTAGCAGGCATTCAAAGAGGAAAAAACACAAAAAGGCTATGAACAACTCTAGTCTGGAACTGAAAAAAGAAAAAATAAATAAATGCTTCTCTTTTAAACCGCTGCAATAACCAGACTTTTCTACATAACTTAAACATGTTTTTATAGAATCAAATAGCATCTAATTAGCTATTTCTAACCCCTGTCACCACAACTATATAGAGCCAGGGGTCCTCAAACTTTTTAAACAGGGGGCCAGTTCACTGTCCCTCAGACTGTTAAAGAGGGCCAGACTATAGTTTAAAAAAAAAACTATGAACAAATTCCTATGCACACTGCACATATCTTATTTTGAAGTAAAAAAAACAAAACAGGAACAAATACAATCACACCACCTCATGTGGCCTGCGGGCCACAGTTTGAAGACCCCTGATTAAGCAAACTGTGGATGTTTACTTTCTTGCACACTAACATGTACCCACTCATTAAGAAATAAAATTATAAGAGGTTTAATAAAATACAAAGCTACTGTCTTTATTCCATGAAAGAATCAGTTAATTGAAAATAAATAAATTGTTCTCAGATTGTTAAGAATAACTATGAAAGATTATTTCTGTCGATACTTACATTAAGATATATCTCTGTATATACATATAAAGCAAGTCCTCAGGTGTGTGTGGCTAGTTCCTTACACCTGGGAAACACGTAATTCTAAATGTATTTAAATCTCTCTCTACTACTGAAACTTACATTTACATGCAGAGTGATGTGAGCTCATCAAAATTCCCATTTTATTTCTTTTTAGGCTCCTACTAATACCAGTATTTTGTTACTCATATTATTGACAATCTTCAGTATACAACATAAATTAAGCCACGATTTTTGAACAAGGTATAATTAGTAGATCTGACTTCAAGTAAAGCAGTGTAAGGGACTTTGTCCAAAACTTGAAAATAGTAAGATGTATTTTAGAAATTTACCAATTTCATTATAATGAACCAGAAGTTAGCCTTTCATGCTTTCAGAAGAATTAAAACCAGTGTCATTGTCCCAAATTCAATGTTATCAATACTCTCTCACCACTTTTTTTTAAAGCGTAGCATTTTTAAAGTTCCCTAGAAAGGTGCAAAGCCACCCAGGTAACTGTAGGAAATAGCTGGTATCTTAAAGGATCCCATGGCGGGTATGAAAAGTAACCATGACAATCTGTGGAGGAAAAAGGTCTATAAAAATCAGAGAGAATAAGAAAGTACACACATCTGGGGCACCTTAGCTTAATGACAAACGGTTCCACATACATAGGTTTACAGCCCCAGAGGGCACATTACCACGTTCACACAGATGGCCCAAACCATCCAGAAAAGAGAAAATTCACTCCAGCACTCTGCTCCAGCAGACAGAGGATGTCTTCATTTTAGAAAGATTCCTAACAAAATGGGAATTTAAGTCACCTGGAAAATAACCTATCTGGACTATATTCCCCCATAATGATGGATAAATGAGGCTTTATTGTCCTTGTGAAATGATACATGATAGACAAAATATATATATAATATGTCTTTAAAGATAAAAGCGCAGACTCTTCCAAAAAACACACTAAGCTACTGCTGATACAAAGAAAAAGCTCTATTTGTAAACAACAGACTCTGTTAGGCACTTAAGCAGTGATGTTTTAGGATCAACTGCAGGATAATTAAATTAGCCTCTGCCATTCATCACTTTCCTTGGCTTCGGTTGGTCAATCCTAGGTGAAGATCTTTGTGAACCACGTTACCTTATTTAATAATGTGTTCAAGAAAAATAGAGACCACCTTGCAAAGCCTTGAAAAGGAGTAGATCCATCCACAAAAATCCAGAAACTTCATTCAAGTTCACACATAAAACTCTTGAGTAGACCTGAAAGGTCAAAAGGTTAACAGAAGGGATTTTAGCCAGCCAAATAGTGCAAAAAGCACTTAGACTCTCCCTTCTAAAACGAAGTGGAGCTTTCTCTATAATCCTGACACTGAGACCAATGTAATACTTCCCAAAATAAGAAGCTCATATTTTAATTTCTTTTTCCTCTTTGTCTATTAGGTCAATTCATCCAACTGTGTGACACAGAAGGATAATACTCACACTCTCAGACCTAACAGCATATGAAACAGGAGTTGATTATGATTTGATTTCCTTTTGATTTATATTACTGCAGGCCAGTCATTTAAAACAACAAAAAAATTTTTTTATATTAAATCATAGCTGTGTACATTAAAAAACAAAATTTTTTTTATTGTTTCAGGTTAACTGAGGGTATAAACAGTTAGGTTAAAATGTTTGCATTTGTGAGGTAAAGTCCCTCTTATAATTGTGTCCTGCCCCACAGAGGTGTGCCATCTACCCTCACATTGTGCCCAGGAAGTGGGACACACCCGTCCCCCTCTTTCCTCTCCGCTCCCCGCTCCCTCATTCCTCCACCCCCCACCTTGATTTGAGTTTTCTCTCTTAGGATGGTTAAGAATGGAGTAAGAACAATGTGTTCCACCCCAATCCAGGGTCATACAAAAGATGTAAAGTCTCCATCTTTGTACGGATGAATAGTATTCCACGGTATACGTATACCACAGCTTCTTAATCCATTCCTGGGTTGGTGGGCATTTGAGTTGTTTCCACATTTTGCAGGCCAGTCACTTTTAAAAAGGATATTCTGCTTAGTTTATTTATGTCATTTAAGCACATGCTCTTTCCAAACACCAAACGCTCTAGAGGAATTTATATCCTGAGGGGAAAACTAAATGTAATCAATTCTCCTTGCATTTATGACCCAAAGGAACATAGATTTTAAAAATTTCTGTGTTGGGCGGCGCCTGTGGCTCAGTGAGTAGGGCGCCGGCCCCATATGCCGAGGGTGGTGGGTTCAAACCCAGCCCCTGCCGAACTGCAACCAAAAAATAGCCGGGCGTTGTGGCGGGCGCCTGTAGTCCCAGCTGCTCGGGAGGCTGAGGCAAGAGAATCGCGTAAGCCCAAGAGTTAGAGGTTGCTGTGAGCCGTGTGATGCCACGGCACTCTACCCGAGGGCGGTACAGTGAGACTCTGTCTCTACAAAAAAAAAAAAAAAAAATTTCTGTGTTTATATATTGCAGAATTTTAGAATAATTGAAGTATTTTGGACCTACAGCTCTTCAGAACTACAACCAAAGTTGTAGGAATTTTATTCCCCCTGAAGCCAAAATCATAAAGACTTTTTAATAAAAGTTAGATGGTAGCTCACAGTTCAGCATCTTCTCAGAGCCTTCAGCCCATGCTGGGAGTGGCCAGTATCACCTTCCATACTGTTCAGCCTTACCAGAGCACTCTCCCTTTAATTTTTTGATTTCTTGGATTCACTGAGTGCCGAGGAAATTAAAAGGTTTGGTTTTAAAATGTTGCATCTCCCCCAGTATCTAGACACAGGGGTTAGGGGAACCACATCAAATTTCCTCCCTTCCAGGAGCAATTTGTATAAAACAAACTTATCATCAGTAAAGAAAAGACTATTTTAAAGAGGAAAATCCCTAAAACTTGTAGTTCTTAAGCACTTTGAGTCATGGATTCCTTTGAGAACTGAGTAAAGATATAGATTGTCTTCAGAAGAAAGAAAAGGAAGGAAGGACAGATGGGGGAGAGGGAAAGGAAAAAGAGAAAAGAAAAGGAAAGAAAAGAAAAGAGCACAGACACTTTGCCCATGTTTGACGATGATTTCCAGGGAGAAATCACTCATGCCTTGAATCTCAACCAGGACCCAGATACAATCAATAGTGCTGTGGCCATTTCCCTCAGGCCCTTGTTAGCTTTGAATTGCATTTCTCATTTCCTAGTCCAGGGTCCAGCTGGCAACAGTCCAGTGCTGGGTTAGTGGGCCTGGGGCTCTCTGTCGGGTGATGGATGAGAGGATGGCCCAGATTCTGGGCTCTTCCTCTCTCTGACTCCTAGTCAATGGTCTTCAGCATTCAGCCCTGGCTGAAAGCTCTGGGGGCTGTGCCAGATTTGACTGTCTCCTACCAAATGGAGGTAATTCGCATAATTTCTTTTCAACACTTCCAGTATTCCTTTCCAGGGCTAAGGACACAATTCAATAAGAAATCAAGTCCTTTGGTTTCTGCAAAAAAATGCAATTAAAAGTGCATATTATAATGTGTTTGTGCCCTATTGACATTCCTGATAAATACCTCAAATGTTTAACAAACACTGAGAAGCTGAAAACACCAAAAAGGCACTCATCCGATTTGTGCTAGCCTCTAAGTGCTGGCAAACGTCAGTGTCTGGGAAAGCTTTTAATGTTATTGATAGCTTATTCAAATAGACCGGAGCAGTCCCACAGGACCCAAATCACCACCACTGCTGAAGAACAAGGCACTTATAAAGCCAAGATGGGCAGAACACGCTCAGAAATAAGTGCTTTGCAATGCCTGAATCGGAGTGGCCCTTCTTAGCATCTCTGATGTGACCAGAGGGTAGTAACCCTTTCTTAGCCTCGAAATCCAAAGCAAAGAATGACTTCCTTTCAGGGGGTGGGGAAGGGGGACAAACAAACAAAGAGAACTCTTTTAAACAGGCAGTGCTGTAAGGACACTTACAAGAGTTGTGATGGTCACAGAGAAGGACGTGATGGTTGTAAAGGTTTTTTCAGATAAATCTGATGTTGTCACCAAGAGGACAAAACTATGAGAGGAACAGGGAAAGGCATCCATTGTACACAGGTGAAGGAGAGGGAGGGGGAAGAGAAACGGAGACATGGAAAAAAGAGTGAGTCTGGCAACCAAGACTTCAAGGTGGGGGAGGAAGAGAAGGGTGGAAAGAGGGCTAGGAGGTGAAGCAGCTGCCCCAGGCACAGCTGGTAAGTTAGTCCATGGCTCGGTGCTCCACAATAGGGAAGGCAAGAGAATAAAAATTTCAGAGACCAGGAATGGAATGAGCCACGATGATACCACTGTACCCTCATCTGGACGACAGATACCCTGTCTCCAAAAAAAAAAAAGCTGGGTATTGTGGCAGGTGCCTACAGTCCCAGCTACTTGGGAGGCTGAGGCAAGAGAATTGCTTAAGCCCAAGAGTTTGAGGTTGCTGTGAGCTGTGACGCCACAGCACTCTACCGACGGCAACATAGTAAAACTCTGTCTCAAAAAAAAAAAAAAAAAGGTATATAGGAGGCTAGAGAAAGATGACTCTGATTGATTTAAAAATGTGTATATGTACACACGCACACACACACAATTTTAAAATCAATCAGAGTCATCTTTCTCTAGCCTCCCATATATTTTCTCTACCTATATGTATATACATACTACATACATATACACATATGTATTTTTGTTTTTATTTTTGCAAAAGGTTGGGAGTAGGATGGAGGCAGACTGAGGAAAGCAGAGGTCAAAGGAGTAGAAAAACAAAAAGAGCCTTAATGAGCTGAAACATGTTTGAAGAGCTTTGGTGGACTTCTGGAAAACCCTGGCAACAAAAAAGCAAGATACGTGTTCTTGGGTAGTATGTTTGGATGGACAGCAAGAAGGAACAGTATGTGACTCTATGGGAATACAACACCTAGCTTTGCATTCCTCACACTCAGTACAGTCATGGAAATTTTGGAGGCTGACATGGGGGTTTCAGAGGTTAGTCTGCTTGTATCTTTGGCAACCAAATTTTGGCTACCTCATTGCTCATTAGGCTCTGAGTCAGGGGCTGATTAGGGGGAAATAAAAAGGGGAGAGGAGAAAACTCTCAAATCAGTTCATTTGTGAGTGGCTCCAATTGAAAGACTGATAGAGAGATTTAAACTATCATGTAGCTTGGTTATTATCCATGGGTTTCAATTATCTTTGGCATCTTGGCTCCCAAGAGAAGCGATAATTGAGAGCCAGCTGCAGAAATGGAATTATAAGAACCAGGAGGGTGTCAGCATTCCGAATGGCCGTTTTTACGGGCAGCTGGCCTTGGTTTTGAGGCCAGTTGGTAGAGCTGCGTGTCTCCTGCCATTCATCTATCAGAAGATGCAAGGCAGAAAAAAACCCATTGCGCTTTCACGTCAGAACCACCAGGATAACTCAGAGACCCCTTGTAGGTCATGAAAATAGTGGGAGGTGTATGATGACACCAATACTGACCAGACGCACGAGTCCAGATGTAAAACTCTCACTTAGTTTTCAAGCTTTGGTGTCCTGAAAACTCCATGGGGCAAGGAGTATGTCACATATAGACATGGATAAAGTCTTTAGCTTTGGGGCTCAGTAAAGCCTTTTCCAGGGTCTCAAAACACAAGAACCAAGGTCTGATCATTTCGGTCTATCTAAAAAATCTATGTGATGATTTACTATCATGGAAAGATATTTGATATAAATTGTTCTATGCAAAAAACACTGCTTACAAAACAGTATATAAGATGATTCCATTTTTGTAAATAATATACTCACATCTATATGTGAAAAAGAGAAATCTGGGAAGAAATATTCAAAAATGCAAATGATATTTATATTGAGGAGGAAGGATTATGAAAGGCTTTTATTTGCTTACCTAAGTCCTTGAATTTTATGATATTGAACACATATTGCTTGCGTAATAAAAATATATATCTAAAATACATTGACATTAAAAATGTATTTTAAAAAGTATTTTAAAATGTGTTAATCAGGTGTCATGCACCCACAGTGTTGGACCTCTGAGAATAAAAAGAGCAATTTGATAGCTGTTTTCTAGTGGCTGTCCGGGATTCCTTTAAAGAAAGGTCAGCACAGTCCAGATGTAGGCCTCGCTGGCTACGATATATTGGCAAGAATGTATAAGATCTTGCAGTCTATACTTAAACACCCTCTTTCTATTTAGTCAGTGCCTCAACAGTAAGCTAGAGGTGGCCTGTGGTTTTCTTCTTCCTGGAGAACATACATATCCAGGACTCAAAGGACAGCAAATATGGACAGTTCCCCAATCTTGGCGCCAGACTATCGAGGGGAAACGTTCTGCGTGATCTGCTTTTGGTGGATTTAACTCCACTGTTCTGCTGAGTGGGTGCAACCTCCTGCAAAGAATAGAGCTGCTCTGTGCCCGGCCCCTCCGTTCTAAAGTGCTTCTTTTTCCATTTCTGCTTCCCACTCATCTAGTCATCTCAGGTAAGGACGAAAAGACAGGTCCCGGCGGAGAAGACAGGGCTCTGCTGAGCTCAGAGAGCCAGGAAAAAAGGCACTGCAGACGTGTGATGGGGAACGGCTAGGATGGAATGGCTGTATAGAGGGCACAGTCGGGCTAAATCTGGGAGAGAAAAAAATGCTTGTGACTTTCACCAGACTGTTACATTATAGTCACTGCCAGAAGCAACAGAAGCACCAATAACACTATACCATTAGTGTGCTAGATACTTATACAAAATACCTTGCAAACTCACAACCAATCTGCCCAGTAGAAATGAAGGGCCCCATGTTACACACACGGAAGCCAAAGCAGAGAGAAGCAGAGCATTTGAATGTCCTGGGCATTTAATACAGCTCTTAAATGCTCCATCTGAGGACACTCTGGATTCTTCCGCCAGCTTCTTCACTGGCTAGCAGGGTGACTTTGGGAAAAACATTTAATTCTTTAACCTCTCTGTTCTTCAGTTTCCTAATCTGTGAAAAAGAGACAGTAACAGGGTCTACCCCATGGGGGCTATTTGGGGAGAGTAAATGATAGAAGGAGAGAAGGTAAAGTCCTCCGGGGTACCAACCACACAGCCTCCAACAGTCGCTGATTCTCTCCTCATTCTGTGGATGAGGGCACAGCAAGTCCAGATCCGCCAGAGCCAAAGATCTTCTCATTCCAAAAACATACTCAATAAAATGTAGTCCTGACTCCATACACTTGCTGGCCCCTATTAAGGTAATCGTGATGGGGAGGGGGGACAGGGAGGGGGAGTCATTCACCATTTCCATGCAATACTCATAGAGTTTTCACCTCCAGCTCTGACACAGCATAAAAAAACGCTGAAGTGAAAATTTCTTGGAATCGAGACCAAATTTCAAAACCTTCAATACTGTTTTGGATAAATGTGTTTTTAAGAGATATGACTAAGGTAGAGACAATGTGTTACTAGCATTGGTGAATGTCCAAACTGACGTCTTTTGTTGAATTTGTTTCTACCATCTGGAAAGACATCAAAGTAAAAGAAGAAAATCCTGGTAGTTAATTCTGTCTTAAATTGTATCTAAATAAAGGTCCCACAATTTACCTTCTTAGTGGTGGTTCAAAGATTGTTATTTTTGTTTAACTAATTTGACAAATGAAAAAAATCAGCAGACACAGAATTCCAACTTTCTAAATCACTTCTGATCATTGTCAGAGCATAAGCTACACCGTTACGAGGTGGCAATTAGTCTGTAAGTTTTATACTCTGGACCTATCATATGGTGATCTACCATTTATAGTTCCACTTCCTAAATGTCTGCTCATTTCCCTCAACCACCGAGGACTAGAATCTGAATACTCATGCCACATATCCCATATTCTTACCCAATTCATTGCATAGATAAGTTAGAAAACTTAGGTAACTTTTCACCAGCCATGTTCTTTCTTATTTGGTCCCCTTGTCATTTAGAATTATCTTATTACATTTCATTACTTATATACTTCTCAGTATTCTTTGTTCCAATGCATGTTTCTTTTGTTATATTCATGAATATTCAGAAAAATCTTGATTGCCTTCCTAACTTGGATAAATACATTACTTTGCTTGTTTTGTTTCATTCTTCTCCTTCCCCCAATATTTAATACTATGGCCTATCTTAAATATATTATACTATTTGGTTATGACCAAAACATATTATTCTTTTTCTTAGTGTTTTTTCTTTTTCAAACTGTTATTCTATTGGTCTAGCAACTCTTACTGAGTAATTGATCTTTTCTTCAAGGCTTATTTGTTATGTTTTAAACTAAGTTCACTAAATAATCAAAATACGGAATTTCTATACTATTCTCTTTAATCTGCCAAGTTTTCAATACAGTATCATAGAAATTTAGTAATGGTCATTTGTAATAGATATTTTAACTTGTTAAGGCAAGTTTACCTTTATGACTTCAATTTGTTTTTAAAAAAGCAGTTTTGGTGTTCTTGAATCTTCTTTCTAAATGATTTAACTAGCAGATTAGAAAGTATTTTGTGAACACTTTTATTGGCGATTAATAGAAATTAATTGCACCAGAAAAGGGTAGGAATTCCTCTGTAAACCAGCCAACCAGTTATTTTTTAATTCAACCAACATTTATTAAGCTCCTACCATTTGCAAGCACTTTGTGAGATTTTAGGGCTATAAAGACAAGCTCTTCCCACCCTACCCCCAAATGAGTGCAATTCAAATTCACAAAGGTTTAAGCTAAAACAGAATGCAAATACAGCACTTGGAACAGCTCCTTGAAGGCTGTTTCCTACCTGTACCCCACCATTATGAGGTTGTACTTACAAATATCAACGTGAAGAAGAGGCCCCAGAAAGGCAAGAACTTGTATTTCTGCAGAGTGTCTCATTTGGCTGAAAACTTCATTTTTACATGGGCCTTATTTGTGTATGGAACCAAAAGTCAAAAAGCCCCAGAAGCCAGACAGAAAAATGTCTCTTAGGTTACGAGACATGCTTCACTGATGTGCATAAAGCCAAAGACTGTCCAGACAAACATCAAACTCAGGTCAGCAACATAAGACAGACAGAAATCCTTTCACTGGCCAGTTTAGGCTAGCACTGCCACGTTAGTTAAAAGAGTTATGAGGGTAGTTTGGAAATACAATGGGGGAGCAGCTGAGCTCCAACCAGACATTCCTACAATTTCCATCCACATGGATTAGCCCCTATACCACACAAAGCAAAGGAGTATAAAGTGACAAGGTAAAAGTAGTTGTGAGCAGAGGAGAATCTAGGAGTATTCACTGTGAAGGAATTGCCTTTCTTAGATTGTTAGATGGACCCGTTTTGTGTTTTCATTACTGTTTCTTCATGTGCATGGTCAAGATTCACAGCAAAGTCATGGCACTTTAAAGGCACTATATGTATAATCATTAACCAACCACATAAAGAAAAGTCATGGGGCGGACCATAGCAAAAAGTAATTTAATTTACTTAGCAGTAAGCCCTAACACACCCACACTCCCGCCATTCATCATTACAAGTAAAATAATGTCCTGAGTCTAACCCCATCCATCCCTCTCATTGTCACCCTCCCAGAGTTAAACAGGCACATTTTAAACATGTTGCTACCATGTATTCTGTTAATTGCCTTCATGTAACTCTGGAAAAAAAAGCAGATGTGTGTAAATGTATTATTTGATCACCTGATTCAGACTAACACACAGTCCAGAAGAAAAGTATATCTCCTGGTATTTTGAGTAACTCACATTTAGGAGCCTACTCCTGAGCACAAAATTTGACACACAATATTCACTTTGCAACTTCAATTTTACTCCAAGAAACATCCCTTTTAGGAGCTGCATGTGACTTTCATGTTCCCTGATTTTTATTGACATTACAAATCCACGCTGAATAAGGAATTACCCTAGACATATAATTATCTTATAGTCTTAAGACCTTTCAACTAGGATGTATTTGCTTGTGGATTCCCTAATGCTTTTAAAAGACTTAAGTGTTTTGCCTCCTTTTCATTCTGGATGGTTCAAACTTCCACCTGAGGATGTATACTTTTTGTATAGTTTCTCATTTTTGTCTTTTCCTCAAGATAAACACTGCATGCCTGACTACAGTATCCATGAAGGATGGAGTGTTAGCATGGTTGGACCATCTAGCACCACGGCTCAGATTGATTAATGTTTACTGAGTGAGCACCAGGTGTCAGACCCTCAGCTAGGTCTTTCTGCCTATTTGGTTGAACACCCCTTGTGTACATGGGAACTAATTCATTAGCTGACCATTTAAAAACATCTTCATGCATTAACCATGAATTTTACTTTCTGCATTCTGATGTTTTTTTGACATCTTGAGGCCTTGCTGACCTGGAGGGACTGCCCTTCCCAGGGTTAGGGACGGCCTGGAGATAGTAAAGGTCTCCTGCAAGCACACCACATGCACAGCAACTTTACTGGGCTCTCAAACTCTGGGCCACCACTCCCCTCCCTAGTCACGGGAGGGCCAGGTCCCAGACAACTAGGAATAGCCCTGACAATTCAGAGGCCGCTGAAATTATTCATAGTAGCCAATCTTAAACCTGCTTATACCGCCTTGTTCATTCCTTCCCTTGGAAACTACAGTAAGGTTCTTGCCACATTTTCCCTGGCTGCCCTGGCCTTCTGCTTGACCCTTGGCTGGTGCTTCCTCATGTGGCCCCATGTGGCATGATGTGCAGGGACTCTAGTCTCTCGGGGACTGTGAGAAGAAGAAATTTCTTCCCCATTACAGTCATTTCTGTGTCTGTGTGTCTTACGATACCAGATTAAAACAAAACCTGGGTACCATTAAAGCATCCCACATAATCAGAGAGTTGGCAGCTGAGACTGTTTTGTCTTTCTTTCATCTCACCCTCTGTGTTCAGTAAACAAGTTTTTTTTTTTCTTTTGCCATTTATATTGCCTTGTTTGGCTCATGTTTTAACAATACTTAATAAAAACAATTATATGTGAGTTCCTTCAGTAGCCAACAACAAAAAATTTAATTGATAATAATTATTTTCAGCTACATGAAAGAACCAGCCCTGGGCTATCTGTCCCCCCACAGCACCCACCTCCAGGCCACATTGCTTGTTCTGTATGTGGGGACTGGCAGTCATTAGGCTCTGCCCACATCAATTCTCCCACCCTGAGCTAGCAGCCTGAGACCCACCCGTGACCTCAGTTTGTCAGATACGTGTCCAGAGGTCTCCTGTTTCATTGACTGGAAGCTGGGTGTGCTTTGCAGGTGTTCCTGCTGCAATGGGAGTCTGGGGTTAGCTGGGCGATGCTAATTCACTTCCGAGCATCGGGAAGGCGAAGCTTGTTACCTTGCCATTCCTTCTGCTGGTGTCTTCATCTAGCTTCCTGTCCTTGGTCGAAAAGTGCACTTTGCTCCAGCAGACAGATGGAGATCCATACTGCCCAGCAAAGTTTCCTTCTGTCTTTTTTTGGGGGGTAGGGGTGGGGCGGGAGGGAGGAATCTTATTTTAACAACAACAAAAAATCAAAATATAAAAGCTGTCCCTTTCTGAGATTAAAAACTGGACTTACTCTAAGGTAAGGTACTTAAGTAGCTAGGGATCCTCTTGTCCAGGTAAGGTCCTCAGCATGAGTTTGTTTCAGAGGTGCCTACTGAAGGAAAAAGCGGTTACCTGTTACTCCTGGTATGTATTAAATGTACAATAGGACAAGCATGTGAAATTGGAGGAGTTCCACTAATTAATGATTTTGGGTCGTACAATGGAACCAAGATACAATTGTTAAATATTTTTTTTAATGGACAAAGATCAACAAAAGCTACAATGGAATGCTTCTCTCCTGAGCTAGTTTTGTAATGGCATCAAATATATTAAATAGGACGCTGTAAATCCAATCAAGGACTTAATGCTGGCCATTGAGATGATAATTCTAAGAATATGTGTTCTAACCAGCAGGAGGGTAGTGAGCTACTCAATGTGTCTTTATGCCTTCCATGGGGGATATTCATTCACTATTTCTACAAATATATATCAAGCAGATTTATTAAGTGCCACAGACTGTCCTAAGTAGAGAACGACACAGAAAAAGTTCTTGCCCTCCTGCAGCTCACAATCCAACAAAATATATGACTGTATGAGTGAACGGGTGGACGAATGTACAAACCAGGTAAGCAGGTTAGAGGTCACGAAAATAAGTGAGCACAGATTAGTATATTTTGTTCATAAGTTTTTTTCACATTTTAATATCCTTAACATCAGGATGTGTCTTAATATCTACATATTAACACTGCTGACAACTTAGCCATATTTTTGGCATAAATATGTCATATTCTTGCAATGTGCATAAACTTGGTCACAGCTACTTATTTTGTTTTCACTTCTATTGTTACGGGCATTGTTAGCAACGTGAGTGTTCTGTTTAAGTTGCCATTTAAATGGTTTTCAAAAAGATTACACTCTAATTTGACACTGCAAGGAGACATTACTGTCTATGCATGAAGGCCCCAAAACAGAGCAGCAAGGCATAAATGTTATACTACTAAAGGAAACATTTGTCTTTGGCATTTCACTTGCAGAGCAAAATCTACATGCTTTACTAGACTGAAGAAAGAAAGACACAAGTTAATGAAGCTTTGTTACAATTTGTAACTGAGATTCAGGCAAATAGATTGCCCCAAGCAACACTACCAAAGGAATTGGCAGGAAGAAACACCAAAACCATGGAAGAGATGAAGGAAACTTGAAAGCAACGAGAGACTAGAGTGACCTACTCAGGCATTGCCAGGAAAGACCGTCACTAAGGTGGTATGTCATCACAAAATTGGCAGCAGTTTTCTTCTTGTACGGCATAAAAATAATGCTGTCTTAAAAACTGATGGCATTTTAGATTTGATGAAATGTAGAAATAAGGATGGATTGCTAGTTAGTGAGAAGTTCCAGAAGGAGAATAGAATGCAGAAGAGAAGTTTGTTGATTCTGGAGAGTTTTGAGTTCCTGACATATTTGCACACACACAACTTTAGATAAACTATGATTTCAATAATTCGGTATGGTTTTGCAGATCACTAGTCATTTAAAGATGTCTATTCACTCATTCCCTACAATGTGGTTGGCATTATCTTCCATTCTAATACAAGAGTGTGACGATGAACAAACCTCATATTCCACTTTCCTAACTTCAGTTAGTGCTGTTTCAATTTTTGGTAGTTTAGAAATACTAGAGTGGAGACGTAGAGGCTATACAGGATGACCATAAAGTTTGTGTGCAATTTATAACAGTATGCAATTTTAAATTGCTCATGAACTTTATGGCTGCCCTGTATTCTAAACTCAGACCTTAACATTCTACAGAGGATGGAGTAACATAATTGGAAATGAAGGTCCATCTGAATTCCCAAAGCATGCATACAGGGTTTTGAGATTTTTAGCACTGGAGTAACATGTGTAAAATGCCAACGATAAGGACATGTTTCCAGGCAGCATATGGTCACAGCTCAAAAACGCATTTATTTCTCTTTAAGCTTAGTACTGCAAATAATTTTTAAACCAGAGAGAGTTGAAAACCATACCAAGGAAGAAGACATACACACATCCCTCGGGGAATTATAAAGCAATAGCTATAGATTATAATAGACAAAATTTTTTAAGGCACAGCTTCAAAATTTACTGTGTCACAACCGTGATATCAATTTTTTAGACCATTCAGGCAAGTTAACAACTGCCCTAATGTAAAAGTGAGTATCAAATCAGGAATAAGTGTGCAGCCACATCTATCACCAAAACAACAGGTAAAAGGATTTCTATATGGTGAACATATATTTTAATAGTACTGACAATAGGCTGTTCCACATATGTGGGATTTCTCATTATGAAGAAGGCCTAATTCTATTCCTAGGACCCCACATCAATTTCCTTTCTGGTCTTCAGCAGAGAACTCAGGGATTCCCTAGACTGATACCACTTGCCCTGACACTTCATTTCAGGCGTTCCTTTTAGTAGGCTGGCCTGTGTCAGATATTTTCTGACAGTTGGTACAGGAAGACGAGTGTGCTGGCATGAACACTGCAGGGAATGTGTTTCTGCCAACTGGTAGGATCTACTTCCATGGCAGAGCTAAAATAGACTTGGAAGACTAAGCGGGTAGAGACTGCTCCTTAAGTGCCAGTGAGGGAAACTCCTGGTTACCTGTCTTCTGGGGCCAGTTCACCTGAACGGGTGAAGGGAGTTTACATATGTCAGTAAAAAATATGTGTAAGACACCTAGTAATGTGTCTAGCACATAGAACCTGCTCAATGCACATGGATATTTCATTAAATGTTTAAGTGTTTTTTACAAATATGATGTTTTCTGGCTTGGAGTAAATCATATGGACCAGAACAAATGTCTTTGGCTAAAGTGTTTTAAGGGTATTACGAACTTGTTTTACAGTATGCATGTGTCTGGATAAGAAAAGAAAAAAGTACATGCGAGAATCCACATGTGTGACCAGAAAGCTGTCAGACAGATGAGAATTAAACAGAATTTCACTTACATTTGTGGGGAATCTGCTAATCGCAAGACCATCCACATCTAAGTGTTACCACCTCTAACGTGCACTGCTTTATAATAGCTGTATTCCCACAATCTAGTATAAAACTCAACTTTTAATCATCTATTTCTCTGCATTAGAAGACATGTTGTGAAGCAAATAATCCCCAGGTAATCCATTTTGAATGGAATGTTGAAACTTTCTCCTTCCAAAGGAATAGCTGTGTTCTGTATTCCTTTTTCCCACCTCTCCTCCTAAGAGGTGGGCCGTACCTACCCACTTTAGTTTGTTCCACAGTACTCTCCCCAACATTCTGGGAAAGCCAGTTGAAAGCGTGTGGCAATAAGAAAATATTAAAGAACTGACAGAATCAATCATTGGCACTTTGGACACACTGGAGTACCAAGATCTTTAATTAAAAGGTCAGGTAGATCTAAATTTCTGAAGCTCTTACAGCCGAGGTGTCTATCGGTACAGCCCACTTTCCCGGGAAAGAACAAGGACCGTTGACTACCTGGGGCACTGTTTTCAAGCAAAAGCCACAAGGTGGGGACTGTGGATGCCGTCCCCAGAAAGCTCCCTCCCCAGGGTGGATGCCCACAGAGGAATTTTTCTCGAGGGAGGAAGATCCTGGGTCAGAAAGTGTGCCCAGAGTCAGCGAACGGGCACAGAGGGCGGCAGGGGCTGCTCGGGGACCACTGACTCTGGATGCTCGAGTCTCGGCATCAAACTTTCTCCTGGAACAAAACCTCTTTCACACCACATGGAGGCAGGAGGAGGATGGAGCCCGGAGACAGCCCTCCTCCCCCCACCCGCTTCCTCAGACGGCGCGGCCCCGCCCCACCCAGTCCCCGGCGCGGGCGCTGCGAGTCCCCGGGGCGCGCGGACGGACAGGGCTGGGTACCTTAGGAAGAGGCCGGGGCGCCGGCGCCCAGGGAGACCTGCAGCATCGCCCGGACGCCTCCACCGTCGGCGCCACCGCCGGAGGCTACTGCGCTGCGCCAAGCTTCGGAAACGCGGGCACCCGGCGCCGCCACCGACGCCGCCCGCGCCGCTCGCGCTCCCCGCGCCGCGCTCCGCTCGCTGCGCCCGGCCTCGGCTGCCCGGCGACCGCCACTGTCAAGCGGAGCCCCGCCCCCTGCGCGCCCGGCGAGCCGCGGACCCCCGGGACGCGCCGCCGCAGCCATTGGCCACGGGAGTCGTAGGCCCCGCCCCTTCCCGCCGCGCCCCGCCCACGCCGGAGGCGCGCGTTGCCGGCGCCTCTCCTGGGGCTCCGCGGGAGGGCGGGGTCCCGGGCTGGGCGAGGCCTCCCCCAGGCACCAGCGCGCTGGGCCTCCGCTCCCGGGCGCCGCGGTTTCACTCTGTGCTCTGCTGGTCCAGAGATAAAAACATGGTTAAAAAGAGAAGAAAAAGAAAACATCTTCCGGGCCCTGCGTGAGGAGGGCAGTGGTCTCGGCAGCTCTGGTGTGAAATCTACTTCTGTAGAGACATTTATTACGGAAGCCCGGGAAAGGCTGTCTAGGGTGGAGTGTGGGAATTACAGCCAAAGGTGGTTGGTTGGTTGGTTTTTGCTTTTACTTGTTTGTTTTTTTAATCTGAAGGTGTCAGGTTAAAAACACATTTTATTGACTTCATTTTAGGAAGAAACTAAACCCATTTGAAAGAACTTGTCCAAGGTTATGGAGCTACTTGGAGGTTGGTTCCATACTTAGGTGCTAAATCAACGCTGCCTCGTATTTTCTTTCTTTCCAAGTCATGCGAAGAGATGCATTCTAATATGTAAGAAATTAATTTTAAAAATCCATGGAGATAGAAAGTTCATTGGTGGTTGCTAGGGAGAGGGGTAACTGGTGGGTGATTGCTAATGGGTAGGGCTTTCTTTTTAGGGTGATGAGAATCTTCTGTATTTTGTTACAGGTGATGCACAACTGTGAACATTACAGAAACTACTGAATTGTACACTTTATTTTTTTATCATTATTATTTTTTTTTAAAGACAGAGTCTCACTTTATCGCCCTCGGTAGAGTGCTGAGGCGTCACAGCTCACAGCAACCTCCAGCTCCTGAGCTTAGGAATTCTCTTGCCTCAGCGTATCGAGTAGCTGGGACTATATGCACCTGCTACAACGCCCGGCTATTTTTTGTTTGTAGTTTTGGCCAGGACCAGGTTCGAACCCACCACCCTAGGTATATAGGGCCAATGCCCTACCCACTGAGCCACAGGCACCGCCCTGAATTGTACCTTTTAAATTGGTGAATTCTGTGGTGAATAGTATCTCAATAAAGCTTGTTAAAGTGCAATGAGAAGGATAGTGATGTGGGAAAATCCACGTAAGACATTATTTGGAATATGGCACAGTTGTGTGTTTTGTAGGCAGATACTATGATTTGCATGCTAGCACTATCCATTGAACAAACTGTCCAACTTTATCAAGTTAACTGTGACATGGGTGCAAAGATTGATAACGCAGGGTCTGCCTGCACAGAGTTCTCACTCTGTGGAAGGGTCAGTCTATAATATAATAAGGTAAGTGTTGTTACTCTGGGGAGGTAATTAACGGCCAGGTTTAGGTCACTAAGACAGAAGGAAGGACCTGGGTGCAATCATGGAGGGGCTGGAATGTGTGCAATGCCTTAGCAGTGGCTGAGGTAGCTGACTGTGGAGAGTGTGGCAGGAAGTCAAGCTGGACAGTTCCTCACAGGACAAAGAAATATGGACTAGAGCTCAGTTCAAGGGGGTCTGACTGGACTGGGTGTGGTGGCTCACACCTGTAATCCTAGAGCTCTGGGACGCTGAGGTGGGAGGATGGCTTGAGCTTAGGAGTTCAAGATGAACCAGAGCAAGAGGCAGACCCACCCATCTCTACTAAAAATGGAAAATTTAGCTGGGCATGGTGGCTGGTGGAAGCCTGTAGTCTTAGCTACTCGGGAGGCTGAAGCAAGAGGATCCATTGAGCCCAGGAGTTTGGAGTTGCAGTGAGCTATGATAACACTACTGCATTCTACCCAGAGCAGGAGTGAGACTTTGTAAGAAAAGAAGAAGAAGGCAGACTAATTAGGAAGTAAATTCTGTATGCCTTCCCATCCCTGGTGCAGTGTGTGATTTTGGTGAATGGTCTTAATCTAAACTCATTTCACCATCCTGTAAGAGAACAATAGTAATACCAACTTTGTTTCTACCTTTTTATTATTAGCATATTAGCAGTTTGTATGCATTCTCTCCTTAGTTAAAGGGGGTTGTCTTCAAGGCTTTTAGGCTTCTAAGTGATGGATATGGGATGAAACTCAATCTTATGACTCTGAATCTCTTATTCTCAACATTGTCAGTCTTTTGAGTTGTGAAGCTTCCTTAGAAATGCAAATAACTTGTGAGCTATAAAGCTCTCTAAGTAATAGCAAGTGAAACTTGTTTTTACTCAGGGAGCCTATCTGCTATTTGATTGGGAAGTAGAAATATGTGTTTTACAGGCCCGAGGAAGAAACTTAGCTACTGATCTGCACAGCAAAATCCAGGATTCCAGCATTTATAAAAAAGTGACTCTCCAATTTAAAAACCAGAATCTACACCATAAAATGTAAGCAAGTCTTCTCAAAAACATTGAAACATTCAAAATCAAAACCCTTATTCAGACCTTTACATTCCAAGGGAAAAATAGTAACAGTGCAAAAGTCCATTATAATGTCATCCTTTATGACCCGGCTTCTTCATGTTACTATTGGAACAATACAAGTTGTGACTTAATATGCTATGCCCAAAATTGTAATAAAGAACAGCATTAATATGTTCAAAACATGAAGTTGATTTTCATTTTAGTCAACAATTTTCAGCTTTTATGAAAAACAAGGTGGTATATAAATTTCAATGGTGAGATTTTAGGAATAGTTGTCTCTAACTTTACCGATGTAACTTATGAGCCGTCAATCAACAACTCTATGGATGTTTAAATATAAAGGTGTAAATCCTAAGAGCTTTGTTAAAAATTTAAAAATTTTATTTGTTGAATGAAACTGATGAGGTATGGAAAACATGTCAACATTTATGGAGAATATTTTGGACGAAGTTCTGCCTGATCTATCTATCATCAAACTATAAATGGCTGCTCTAGTAGGTCCTGTGCAATCTCTATTTGTAAATTAACTAAGTCAGACCACAGCTAGTGAACAATTTCAGCACCATTAAGTTACTGAAAATGGAATTGTTATACCACTAGGAAATATAATGGCTGGAAATTCAAATGTCAAGGTCAAAGTATAATTTGAAAGACACCAAATTTCTGGAGAAAAATCCTTTTTAATAGTATTTTCAAATTAGCTTTACAATAGTAGTGTGTAAACGACTTAAAATTGTATGCAGTCTGGGCATATCAAATATACAATGATATTTCAGTGAAATTGAAGCCCTAGTCCCAACTCTAGCACTATGAAGAAATTATACAACTCCACTTAAAATTAAGGTCTCAAAATAAATAAATAAAAACTGGAATCTCCTATTTTTATTGTCCGTGTACAATTTTCAGCATAGTGACAACACTTCTCTTTTCTCCATTTATCCTTCCATCCCTCATGGGATTATAAATACCTTTTGAAGGCAGGTACAGGTTGAGCATCCTTAATACAAAAATTCAAAATCTGTAATGCTCCAAATTTGAAGCTTTTTGAGCACTGACATAATGCCACACATGAAAAGTTCTACTCCTGGGCGGCGCCTGTGGCTCAGTGGGTAAGGCGCCGGCCCCATATACCGAGGGTGGAGGGTTCAAACCCAGCCCCGGCCAAACTGCAACCAAAAAATAGCCGGGCGTTGTGGCGGGCGCCTGTAGTCCCAGCTACTCGGGAGGCTGAGGCAAGAGAATCGCTTAAGCCCAGGAGTTGGAGGTTGCTGTGAGCTGTGTGAGGCCACGGCACTCTACCGAGGGCCATAAAGTGAGACTCTGTCTCTACAAAAAAAAAAAAGAAAAGTTCTACTCCTGACCTTACATTAGGGGGGTGACAGTCAAAACACAGGTGCACAACAGGGTATTCAGTGTCCCTAAGGGGAAAATAAAGACCCTGCAAGCCCCTTTGAGTTGTGATGTGTTTTCATCACACACCCAGATTTTCCCGGGTAAGCATACACACAGAAGGTAATGAAATGTGCTTATGTGCTTTTGCAGGCTACATGCCCCACATTTGGACAAAACCCGCATGCATTGCCCACTATTTTTTTTTTTTTTTGCTTATTCTCTGCTCTGTGGTGTACAGATATTGCTAAAAATGTCAAAAAGGCCTACAGATACCTCTACTGGTAACAATGTTAAGAAAAAGAGGAAGCATTTATGTTTATCTGTAGCACCCAAAGTCAAACTGTTAGAGAAACTGGACACCGATATAACTGTGGAATGTCTTACATAAGAGGGTGGTGTTAGCAGGACCACCATAGAGGGCCTGAAGAAACAGAAGGATACACTGTGAAAGTTCTGTGCTGAAAGTGATGAACAGGAGTTAATGAAAAGTAGAAAAAAATACAAACATCACATGTACCCAGTGCTAAATTCAAGCTAGTAGATTAACACCTACATGCTCACAACAAGAGAAAAAAAAACTCAATGAAATTCAGGAAAGGCGTATGGGTAAATTCCCAACCAACAGGGACATTGCACGGGTATATGGCACAGTACCTGTGTGTAGGACACACAGGCAGATGGGGGGAGTTTAGCCTTCAAGAAGGGGATATGGGTAAATTAATGCAAACTGTGGAAACTATTTGTACCCCCACATTAATCTGAAATTTGAAAAAAAAAAAAAAAACTAGACAGGGCATAAAGCTAAAGATGAAGATCTTGACCACGTGTTTAAAGGTTAGATGTGTTAGTGAACAGGTGCCACTTAATGGCATACTGATCCTGAAACAATCAGAGTTCTATTGTGATAAACTGAAAATTGAAGGAAACTGTAAATATTCAACAGTCTGGTTGGTTGCAGAAATTCAAGAAAAGACACAGCATTGAGTGTATAAAGATTTGTGGTGATAAATGATCTGCTGATCATGAAACAGCAGAGAAATTTATTGATGAGTTTGCTAAGGTCATCGCTGATGACAATCTGATACCACAACAAGTCTACAAGGAGGACGAAACATCTCTGTTCTGATGTTATTGCACAAGAAAGACCCTGACTGCAGCTGATGAGACAGCTCTTACGGGAATTAGGGATGCCAAGGACAGACAACTGGCTGGGAAGATCTGATGCAGCAGTCACCTGTAAGTGTAAACTTGCTACGATAGGCAAAAGCTTCCACCTTACTGTTTTTAAGGAGTGAATTTCTTACTAGTCCATTATAGCGCTTAAAAAAGACGTAGATCACCAGGGACATATTTTCTGTTTGGTCTCACAAGAGGCTTGTATTAGAGTAGGAAATTTGGACTAAATGATGACTCCAAGATTTTGTTATTCCTTTTTTTTTTTTTTATTGTTGGGGATTCATTGAGGGTACAATAAGCCATTTCCCCCCAAATGTGATTTCATTAATTTGGCTACGTGACCAGGGTATCCTTAGATCAATGAATAATAAATGTAAAAACATTTTCTTGAGCATCATACTAGCAGCAGTGAATAAAGGCGGGAGTGTGGAAGGTTTTCAGAAGGAGTGTGACATGAAAGGTGCTGTGTGTGCTGTTGCCAGGGCAAGGGACACTGTGACTAAAGACACAGCTGTGCATGCCCGGCCTGCCATTACACTCAGTGCTGGCGATGCATAAGGGGGTGACTCTGAAGGACTTCAGATGTCATGTGTGAAAAAAAGTCTGACCTTTTTACAGATGCAAGACCTTTGAATCCATCCATAAGCTGGAAGAAATAGATATTGAAGACGTTTTTAACATATATAATGAGGCTCAAGTTCTGTTCATTCATTGACCAATGCTGAGATAGCTGAAATGGTGCTGAGTCAAGGTACTTGTGATAACACTGACAGTGAAGACAACATTGTTAACACTGCAGAAAAAGTGCCCAGAGACGACATGTTGAAAATATGGGATGGGCTTATTTATTGAAGGAGGAAAGCAAGAAATCATGTCTGTTGTAACATTAAAGACAAACTTCTGAGACCAAACTGTTGTCCATCAGGCAGATGACTTCTGGAGAAATATTTTTAAAAGCCATTCATCAGAATTCATCTCTGCTCATCTCTGGAGGACCCACTTCCTGGTCTCTCAACTACTTTTCACTTAAAACAGCAACAACAACAAAAATCCAATGTTCAGTAACCTTCTAACCAAATCATGGAATTGTAGGTGGAGACTGAAAACTTGGCACTGTTTAATAGCAGTACGAGTATTCTGGTGATGCACCTTTCCTGCTTTCTTATATACCCTGATCACATTATTTTTTTCACTATAGTAATAGCTATGTCATATATTTTTTACTGCTACATACTTGTGTGTGAGCTCGGCGCCCTAGCACAGTGGTTATGGCACTGGTCATTGTGCCAGCTACATGTACCAAGGCCAGGGGGTTTGAGCCCGGCCTGGGCCAGCTAAACAACGATGACAACTGCAACAAGAAAATAGTTCCAGCTACTTGGGAGGCTGAGGCAGGAGAACCACTTAAGCCCAAGAGTTTGAGGTTGCTGTGAGCTGTGACGCCACAGCACTCTACCCAGGGCAACATAGTGAGACTCATCTAAAAAAAAAAAAAAAAAAAAGGCTCTCTGGTCCTCTCCTTTGTCAGACAGCCACTTCTTCTAGTGCAGCGCCAGCACCATCCCAGAGGCACCTCGGTGAAAGAGGTTGGAATAAACGGCTTTGGTCATATTGGGCTCCTGGTCACCAGGGCTGCTTTTAACTCTGGCAAAGTGGATATTGTCACCATCAATGACCCCTTCATTGACCTCAACTACATGGTCTACATGTTCCAGTATGATTCCACCCATGGCAAATTCCATGACACAGTCCAGGCTGAGAATGGGAAGGTTGTCATCAATGGAAATCCCATAACCATCTTCCAGGAGTGAGATCCCACCAAAATCAAATGGGGTGAGGCAGGCGCAGAGTATGTTGTGGAGTCCACTGGTGTCTTCACCACCATGGAGAAGGCTGGGGCTCACCTAAAGGGGGGTGCCAAAAGGGTCATCATCTCTGCCCCCTCTGCTGATGCCCCCATGTTTGTGATGGGTGTGAACCATGAAAAGTACGAAAACAGCCTCAGCGTTGTCAGCAATGCCTCCTGCACCACCACCTGCTTAGCCCCGTTGGCTAAGGTCATCCATGACAACTTTGGCATCATGGAGGGATTCATGACCACTGTTCATGCCATCACTGCCACCCAGAAGACTGTGGATGGCCCCTCTGGGAAGTTGTGGCGTGATGGCCGCGGGGCTCTCCAGAACATCATCCCTGCCTCAACTGGTGCAGCCAAGGCTGTGGGCCAGGTCATCCCTGAGCTGAATGGGAAGCTCACTGGCATGGCCTTCCATGTCCCCACTGCCAATGTGTCGGTCGTGGATCTCACCTGCCATCTGGAGAAGGCTGCCAAATACGATGATATCAAGAAGGTGGTGAAGCAGGCATCAGAGGGTCCCCGTAAGGGCATCCTGGGTTACACCAAGCACCAGGTCATCTCCTCTGACTTCAACGGTGACACCCATTCTTCCACCTTTGACCACCACTTTGTCAAACTCATTGCCTGTTATGATAATGAATTTGGCTACAGCAATAGAGTGGTGGATCTTGTGGTCCACATGGCCTCTAAAGCGTAAGAACCCCCAGACCACCAGCCCCAGCCAGAGCACGAGAGAAAGAGAAAGGCCCTTATCTGCGGGGGTGCCCCTGCCTACTCAGTCCCCCACCTCACTGAGAATCTCCCCTCGACACAGTTTCCACACCAGACCCCCTAAAGAATGAGAGGGGCCTAGGGAGCCTCACCTTGTCATGTAACATCAATAAAGTTCCCCGAATTCAGACAAAAATAATAATAATAAATAAATACTTATGTGCAATTTAGTGTAAAAAAAAATAATGAGTGCTTATCAGCAGCATATAGATTCAGAGCCAGGAGTTGATAGTGATGCCAAACAACCACAGATTGTTCCACAGATTGGGTGGCTAAGGTAGTGACACCTTTGCTTTCTGATGGTTCAGTGTACACAAGTTTGTTTCTTGCACGTAATTACTTAAAAATATTATATAAAATTGCCTTCAGGCTATGTGCATAAGGTGTATATGAATCACAAATGAATTTCATGTTTAGATGTTGAGTCCCATCCTCAAGATATTATATATATATATGTAAATATACCCAAATGTGAAAAGAATCCATAAAATCCCAAACATTTCTGGTCCCAGGCATTTTAGATGAGGGATACTCAGCTGTTTTGTTACTGTCCTTACTTTCCCTCCTTCCGCTTGTGTTCATAGCCCTATTCTTACCCCTCTTCACCAACTTAGGACCTTGAAGAATATTTGTTAAATGTCCATTTTATTATCAGAGGGGAATTTCTTTCCAATCCTAAACTTGAGTTTATGAAACTTGGGTATTACTTGGACCACATAGCATCTGTGCTCTAGGACGTTCAGATGTATTTGCAAGAACATTAGAGGATGACCTTAACATCATCCATACTTTGAGCTGTGAATTGAACATCTGAAATGTAGAAGTCAGTCTCAATCTACCCCCCAAATATTAATATTTTAACAGTAAATATGCTGAATACTTGAGAACAGAAAGATTTTAATATTTATTATAAAAATTTAAATTCCCAAAGAGATAATTTACTAGTGATTTTAAAAATGTTTGAAATCTTTTTTCTAAATCTTCATTTTTCTCCCTCCCCCCTCTTTTCAGTTCCTTTTTTTTTTTTCTTTCACAGGATTCTGATATCTAATTAACACCTCAGTCTTATAGTTTTCTTTTCTGTGAATTTCTGGGCAGAAGTCTAGGGAATTCAAAAGAATGGGGAGGTGCTACCATCCCCAGAGTCTAAGGCCTGGAGAAAAGCATCAGAAAGGCTGCAGCTATTCCTCTCCTAGGAGCAGGTGTTGTCCCTCCCTAAGGACTTATTATGGGTTGGAAGAAATGAGATAATGAAAATAAATAAGCTACTCTGTGAATGTTATCAAATATGATCAGCACCAGGCAGAAAGAGCTCCGAGTGAGTAAGAATTATTCACTGATAGAAGCAAAAGCACATGAACATTACAGTTTTATAAATATATTCAGGAGAAACTAATTTGAACAAAAGCACCGACCTAATTGGGCCACACATGATAGGGTGTGGGGAATAGGCCACACATTATAGGCCACACATGATAGGGGAAGTGTAAAGTGTGTTGCTGGGTTGGCTCAGCTGGCTGTCAGCTCTCAACTCTGCCCCGCTAGTCCTGGCATTGTAGTCTTTTCAAGCAGGCTTCCTCCTTTCCAAGGTCACGGGACAGAGAGTCATAGAGACAGTGGTCTACTTTCCCTTTGGATGCTCGTGAGGCCTGCTGCTAAGAGTGAAAAGCTACCCCGTTTCCCCGAAAATAAGACATGCTCCAAAAATAAGACCTACTTACAGGAAAGCTAAGATGTCCCCTGAAAATAAGACCTAGCACATCTTTGGGCGCACACCTCAAAGTAAGACACTGTCTTATTTTCGGGGAAACAGGGTAGTAACGGATAGGACTGGGGAGGAATCAAAATGCTCCCCTGCTTAGCTGTCTGCAGGCCCCGCTAGCCTGAGGTTCCTTGCCATTCTAGGACAATCGATTTACCTTATGACTGAATTCCAGGAAAGGAACCATAGCAGCAGATAAAGACCACAAAAAAATGGTAACCTGATGAAAAAGAATCATCTGTCCTGTAGTGTAAAGTATGAAAGCTAGGAAGTTAAAAAAAAAAAATACAACTGCACACACTCTCTTTAAAAAGTTAGTAGTGTGCAGCTATTCCCTGGCTGAAGCAAGAACACCTAATTCTATCTGGGATGTCTGGGAAGACATTGTGGTTGAGGTAGATTTGGAGCTGACCATGGAAGGATGACTGTGCATCAACATCTGAGAATGAAAGGGGAGGAAGGAACTTTCCCTGTGGCACAAGGAAAGTGATAGGGTGTAAAAATGTATATGAATTTCAAGAAAAGCAAGCTGACTTGATGTGGATGAAGTGTGGATGGGGAATTGAAAGATGAGCTTGAAATACAGTTGACTCTTGAACAACACAGGCTTGAACTGCATGAGTCCACTTACATGTGGATTTTTTTTCCAACCAAATGGGATGGAAAATACAGTATTCATGTGACCATAAACTTGAACGTAAGGAGGGCTGACTTTCTTATATGCAGGTTCTGCAAAGTATGCCCAGATCTTGGTGTATATTGAGGTGCTAGAACTAATCCCCCACATATACCGAGGGCTGACTGTATATTCTTCTGTTAACCTAAACGGCTTATACTATCTCTGTGTTTCTATATTTCCATGTCCCCATCAACCCCAGGAAAATAGATATATACTTAAGAGAGAAAAGAAATAGTCTTGATGTATTTTAGTAGTTACCATAGAGAATCAGAAACAATTTTTCATATTATGTGAAGAGAAAATCAAGCATGATATGTAATTATTCAGAATCAACCACTAAAAAGGCTCTTAAGCAGAATAAAGAAGAATAGTTGTCCCAGAGAAGCTACTGTTTTGACATTCATCGAGGGGACAACCAAAAATTTAGACTAAGATTATAGCCTTTGCTTAAGCTGATGTTCGCAATTCTAGTAACCTTAAATGATAATAAAATAAAAGAAAACCCAATGGATGTGTGTGTAAGGGAGAGTGATGTAAAATCATTATCCATTTTTTTTTTTTTTTTTGTAGAGACAGAGTCTCACTGTACCGCCCTCGGGTAGAGGGCCATGGCGTCACATGGCTCACAGCAACCTCTAACTCTTGGGCCTATGCGATTCTCTTGCCTCAGCCTCCCGAGCAGCTGGGACTACAGGCGCCCGCCACAACGCCCGGCTATTTTTTGGTTGCAGTTTGGCCGGGGCTGGGTTTGAACCCGCCACCCTCGGCATATGGGGCTGGCGCCCTACTCACTGAGCCACAGGCGCCGCCCCATTATCCTTTTTTTTAATAGATGACTTGAGGCTAAACTTTTCTCAAAAATGAAATTTAATTAATCCTTTTTTTTATTTCTTAAGCTTCTCTTTCTTTTTGCTTATTTAGTAGATTAGTTGAAATGGTTCTATTACTTTTTTCTTCTTCTGTCTCTTGGCCCGTACGAATTATACTTCGTGTCAGTGGGAGTGGCTGAGAAGGATGTCACCAGGGAGTTGATCTCTGAAGAATCCTAAAGAGTGCCCCAGGGAGCTGGAAAGAAAAAAGGTGAAACCTAGTTTTCTAAAGCAAAAAGGAATCATTTCTATAAAATAAGACTGATGAGTTTGACTGTGATTCTGAGTTAGGGTCTAGACCAGGTTATTCAAAGTCTGGATGTGAGTACCTAATGGAAAGAAGGACCACCAGAATCCAGCAGAGTTAGGTAAGAATAAGTCATGTCAGGTCATACAGAAATTTATTAGACTAGTGATATGCAGGAGAGAATGCTTATGGTTCCCCAACAAACACTCCCCATCTTCTTTTTATTAAAAAAATCCCTTGAGTTTTAGTTGGGTACGTGATAGCTTAGTTGGAAACCCACCACATTCTAGACCACGCTGTGGCTGGGTCTGGCCAAGAGGATGGAAGCAGGAACAATCCTGTCTTGGGATTTCTTGCCTTGACTCCTCCCCCGCCTTTCTGCAGGCTGGTGGTGGGGAGGAAACTTCAACCAAGTCATGAGAACAATACCCAGGGGATGGTGGAGCAAAAGCACAGAGGGTCCCTGAATCCCTGGATGCCGTCGGAAAGAAAACCCACCTGTCACCCTCCATCTTACTAAAGAGAAGTAAGCCCCTATTTTGTCTGAGCCACTTAATTTTTAACTCTCCATGTGATAGCAGTGTAGGTTCTACATGGTAGGAGAAACAATAAAATATGTAAACTTTAGTAAGTCATTTGCTTAGGTCTCCTATGATGTACTGCTATACAAAACGTAGAAATGTGTACAAGGCAATTATGTCATTTTGTAGCTGCAAGAATAACCTTGCTCAAATTGGCCTGATTAACCTGGAGTTGCAAACTATAGGCATTAGGTGAAATTTAGCTTTGCAGACATTTTGTTTTTAGTGCAGAGTGCTGGGGAAAAAATTTTTTTTTATCATTTGATTTTTAGGACAGTAAGTACTCTCTAACTCACTGCAGTTCGCAAGGTCTTACTCCTGCTTCTGTATATTTAAGTTCCCTGCTTGGCACCCGAAAGCCTTTGAATTAGCAACCTCACTTACTTAGGGTAGTAGGTGATGCAGCTCTTCCAAAGACCCCAAATAATACTGTGCCTTAAAGATGAAAGAGGTTTCTTTCTCTCTGACCTGAGAGTGGAAGATGGGGATTCTCAGTAAGCAAGTAGTTCCACCCCAAATGGTCACACAGGGGCTCGGGTTCCTTCCAACAAGTTGCTCCCTCATCTTCAGGTGGTTTTGTGTGATTGAGGATGGGTCACAGTGAGTCCCAGCCACTCTGCTGTCAGGGAAGGAAAAACAAACAAGCTCACGTGGAAGGAGGCATGCACTCATTTTAAATGTACGGTGTGGTGAGTGTTGATGAATGTGTACACCTGTTTGAGTACCACCCCAATCAAGATCTAAAATTTCGAGTTTAGGTTGTAAGCTTCTTTTTCTTTCTTTCCTTTTTACAGTCAAGGTCTTGCTCTGTCATCTAGGCTAGAGTATAGTGGCATGATCATAGCTCACTAAAACCTTGAATGCTCGGGCCCAAACACTCCTCCTGCCTCAACCTCCTGAGTAGCTAGGACTACAGCTGTGCCACCTTGCTTAGCTAATTTTTAATATTTTTTGAAAGATGCAGTTTTGCTATGTTGCCCAGGCTAGTATTGAACTTCTGGACTTAAGAAATCCTTCCACCTTGGCCTTCCAAAGTGCTGGGATTATAAGCAGGAGCCACTGTGACAGGCCAGCTTCTTTTTTTTTTTTAAATTACAGTACAACCTCTGTAAGTTGACCACTCAAGGAACCAATGGAGGTGGTCAACATAAGGAACTAGGGCTACTGTGCTGACACATACATGTGGTGCATGTCCCATTTATGAGAATTAGGTCAACTAAGGAGGTGGTCCATGTAGGGAGGTGGTCAACTATCGAGGTTCTGCTATAGTTTTAATGAAGTAGCTATTTTGATGAAGATATTTGTCTTTGAACTTCTGGATAGCATTAAGTCAAGAGGAATAAGAATCATGTTGGGTAACATGATAGCAAACCAAAAGCGTCTTAAGAATCCAGAGACATGAGGTAAATTTAATTTAGTAGAGTTAAGTATAAGCCTTCCACTTGAATTAAAAAATCAACCTCAAAAGGTAAAGAAAACCACACAAAAGAAACATGTAGCTTAATAAATTATAGACGGGAGCACTCTTGTAACTACCACTTGGCCATCAAATCAAGAACAGAACCTTTCTAGCCACCTGGGAAGCCCTTCTATGTCCCTGTTGCAATCACAACTCCTTCGCATCTGCCTTAAGTAACTACTGGCCGAAATTTCACAGTCATCACTTCCTCCCTTTCTTTATAGTTCTATCCCCTAAATGTTCATCCTTAGATGCCATGATTGAGTCTTACCCATTTTATAATTTGATAGGTTTCTTTTAGTGTCCAGATTTCTCTTCTATCCTTTTATTTTCTTTACAATTTTACTGTTGCAGAACTGGTGCTGTTTGAACAATGGGAATTCCCACTGTCTGAGTTTTGTTGACTGCAAAATATTCATTGTGCAGCTTAATGATTGCCTCTGTCCTTGTTATTTCCTGCAAACTGGTAGGTGGACTCAGACAGAGAGTTGCTCAGACTCAGGTTTGATTCCTCTTGCAAAGCGGTGGCAGTGTTTATTCAGCAGGAAGCATGTATTATCTGTTTGTTTCTCTTTTTTGTGGTTTCAGGCACTACTGACTAGTAGTGCCTAGATCTACTACTATAATTCGTTAAGGGTTGCAAAATAGTGATATTCAATTTTTGTCATTGCTGTTTTATTTCTTACTTGCATTACTTTTAAGATAGCATGCCTTCTTTAATGTACTATTTGATTATACAATGGTACAATTCCTATTTTAATTAAGGCAAAATGAATACTTACATTATTCCTTTATTTACCGGTTGTTTAAGATAATGGTTTTTCTAATATCTTCCAAAGGCGACCAGTTTCTTGGATAGCATTATAAAGTCATGAATGCTTAATAAGTGAAGAGTTATTGAGTCCCCACGATCACCCTCCTTTCTGACACCAAACACAATGTTTGGGGGTCTCCAAGCCTACCCTCATTTCTGATGCCAATTGCAAGTCTGCAAACCACAAGGAACTCTCTGAAATCTGTTTTACTAACAGATGTGGTGTTTTCCAGCATAATAATCTGGAAGAGCTCGCGAGTAAAATAAGCCAAGGGAAGAAGCACATGGATCAGAGTCCAAGTAAGTTCTATGTGCAGACCTTCGATTTGTTTTTTTCTTTTAATTTTTTTTTTTTTTTTTTGAGACAGAGTCTCCGTCTGTCACCCTGGGTAGAATACCATGGTGTCATAGCTCACAGCAACCTCAAATTCTGGGCTCAAGCAATCCTCTTGCCTCAGCCTCCCAACTGGCTGGGACTATAGGGGTGTATCACCACATTGACCAATTTTTCTATTTTTAGTAGAGTCGGGGTCTCACTCCCACTCAGGCTAGTCTTGAACTCCATGTCCCTTGGCCAGACTTTTGATGTGTCCTCTCTTCGTGGACACAATTCTTTAACGGAATTAGTGGCTTTCTAAGAAGAAAGCAATCTCTGGTTTCACAGATGGACTGTGGTGCTTCTGACAACCAGAGATCGTTTTCTTCTTAGAAAGCCACTAATTCCGTTAAACTAACCTCACCCCTACTGACCTCCCCAAATACGGTCATACTGAGGGTTAGGACTTCACTATATCAATTTCAGGGGGACATAAATACTCAGTTCCATAACATGGGGTATATAGATGGGCCATGGGGGAATTGTCAACTCCCTAAAAATTTAAATTTAAAAATGTATACAGATGTATTTGTATGGAAGAGTTTTTGTTCTCATAGAAATCCAAAAGTTATTATTGACCCACATTTTTAAAACCACTTTCATAATTGTGAGCTCCTTGAAAAAAAGAGAGCAGATCTTATGGCCCCTTTCAATGTGTGAATACACAAAGCAATTCATTTCTCTTTTTTAGGAGATATAAAGACAAGAAGTATAAAAGATATAAACTTTCTCTATTACTGTTTTATATGATCTTCATGGAAATGTGAGTTTGTGGAACAACTGTTGAGTATATTTATTGGGTGAAGCCAGAACCAGCTGTAGGGAATATGAAAATTGATAGGAATGGTAGTGCTGACAATAACATGCAGTGTGTAGGTGGACAAGTGGAAATCTTGTAGGCAAGTTAAGGACAAGACTTTCTGCCATCATTTTACCTTAAAAAAACTCCAATTGCCAGGCTGTCTTGGACTATATATTATGCTATATATAAAGCAATTTCTTTACTTTTCTTTCAAAAGAGGCTATTCTAGTGATAAAATAAAACGAGAGGTGCACCAACTTTAAGGATTAATACAATCCTAGGACAAGTTTGCAGCAGAGGAGAAGCATTTTTGGCAGATTTGAGCCATCTTAGCTAGGTTTGCAGATGGGCTTCTCTTCTCTAACTAGAACTTTTCTGTTTTCATTAGGTTAAAAGATAGCGTGTGCTGGAAGAACCATGTCTATACCATATCCTAAAGAACAACCGCAGCATTTTCAGCTCTAGGGAGGTTCCTGAAGCTCCTATGTTCTACACCCACGGCCCTCAGTATGATTCAGAACTAGACCTTTTTGAATTTTAAAAGCTGTCAGAAATTAATACACAGGAACATTAAAAATAGATAGACCAAACTCTGGAGCTCTGCTGATAAAAATTATACATCTGCAGTCTGGGTGGTTCATGACGAGATTGGCCCAAAACAAAGGCCTGCAGAGGTGACCGTCATCCTCCCATGAATCCTTGGTGTGCTAAGTTTCAATGGCATGCTTATCCCTTAGCAATTTACGGTTGCAAAATCAGGTTAAATTAAACTCAATAGCCACACTGAAGATGGATGGGTAAAATGCAGTGTGAGGGGTATACATACACAACAGGAGGGAGAACTATCCTGCTTGGGATCGAGGAGTTGAAAATTTGCAGTTATGTGAGTTGGGGTGGTCGTAGCACCACTGGGGAAAGCTGATTTTGGTTTCCTTCTTACACACAGCCCCTCCTCTGCTACCTGGCAGGCCCAGGGCAATCTGGCAGTGGCTTCTCAGTGCCTCGAAAGTTACTTTAAGGAGGTAGCAGCCCATGCCTGGGGCTTGCCTACAGGTATGAGACCTTGTGTATTTCTTGTGATACATGGACATTTTTTCTGTGGGCTAGGTACCCATATTTCTAAATGATGTATTTCTGTAATTGTCTTTTCAAACCACACCTACCAAGTTCTATAGTTAAAGGCTGTATTTTTTCGTTAAAGCTTCAAATTTGAGGTCATAATTAAATGACCACTAAAATATAATAAATTATAAATGGATAATTTTGAGGAGTATGGTAAAAACATACCCAAATTACAGGTTTTAAAATGCCAAAGAATCAGCAAAGTATTTATAATTTTGAAGAATTTGGAAATATTGAACAATTAATTGTTATAAATAAATACTAATGACATTTTCAATACATCTTTGCTTAGAAAAACAAATTAGTTTTAGATTCAACTATAGACTAAAGATGGCGCTGTAAAGAGCGGTGAATCAGCTGTAGCCTGATTTGTCATTTTGTCGCAAACCAGATTAATGTATTAATTAGTTTAATCATAATCTATTCATATATCAGACCAGCAATTTAAAATCTTAAAGTAATATATAATTATACACTAATATTTTTCCAAAATGGAGTCTTAATTTCTTTAAAAAGAAGAAATTACTCCTTACAATCAAATCATGCAGACAGAATTGAAAATATAGTTCTGATTTTGACAGAGCATGTATGCCTTTGATTTTTCTAGAAAATGAGCTGTGCATGCTTCTAGAATGAATAATGGTCAAGTATGCATTTAAAATCCTTTCAGGTATTGATTTTTGAATTATTTTTCAGAATCTATTATAGCTGTGCTAACAAACATAAGAGCAGACATCTCTGTAGTATTCAGCAATAGCTGGTGGATCAGCTATTACAGAAATAATGTACTTCATTTAACATCAGCAATAGATGTACTTAGACATTTGGATTTAGGATACTTGATTAAAAGGAAAAGACATGGAAATATTTCTATTTTACATGGTAGGAAATTAAACTTTTCTGTGTCAGTTATTAGAAAAGAGAAACTAAATCACAGATCAGTTTAATTTTTTTTTTTTTTTTTTGAGGTAGGGTCTCACTGCATCACCCAAGCTCCAGTGCAATGGAGCCATCATAGCTCACTGCAGCCTCAAACTCCTGGGCTCAGGTCATCCTCTTGCTTTAGCCTCTTGAGTTGCTAGAACTACAGGCATGAATCACCACATTTGGCTAATTTTCAAAATGTTTTATAGAGATAGAGTCTCACTACGTTGCCCAGGCTGATCTTGAACTCCTGGGCTCATGCAATTCTGCCACAGTGGCCTCACAAAGTGCTGGGATTACAGGCATGAATCACCTGGCCTTTTTAATAGTAGCCATTAGGTACAGTGACATAGTTGAATTTTTCTTAACGATGCTGTTTCTTGATTAGAATAAAATTAAGATTTTAAGGAAAAAAGATCATTAAAAGCCATAAAACATTATTCTTCATCTCATAAAAGTTGAATTGTTAGTTAAAACTTATTAAAAACTTGAATTACTTTTTTATTGCAGTTGATTATTAGTTTTGACAAACACATATTGAATGAAAGTTAATAGTAGAAACTCAAGTTATTGTTCTTTTTTTCTTTCTTTCTTAAGACAGGGTCTCACTCTGTTGCCCAGACAAGAGTGCAGTGGTATGATCATAGCTCATAGCAGCCTCGAACTCCTGGTCTCTAGCAATCCTTCTGCCTCAGCCTCCCAAGTAGCTGGGACTACAGGCACATACCACAACACCTGGCTAATTTTTCTATTTTTTATAAAGGTAGAGTCTTACTCTGTTGCCCAGGCTGGTTTTGAACTGCTGGCCTCAAGCAATCCACCTGTCTTGGCCTCCCAAAGTGCTGGGATTACAGGCAGGAGTCACTATACCTACTCTTATTTTTGTCTTTCTGTGTCTTGCAATTTTTTTTTTTTATTTTGAGACAGAGTCTCACTATGTTGCCCTTGATTGAGTACTGTGGTGTCACAGCTCACAGCAACCTAAAACTCTTGTGCTTAAGTGATTCACTTGCCTCAGCCTCCCAAGTAGCTGGGACTACAGGCACCCACCATAATGCCCAGCTATTTTGTTGTTGTGGTCATTGTTGCTTAGCAGGCCTGGGCCAGGTTTGAACCTGCCAGTCTTGGTGTTTGTGGCTGACACCCTAACCACTGAGCCATGGGCGCCAAACCTTGTCATTTTAATGTTGTTTTCTTTGTACAGCTAAAATTCAATGAACAAGTCTTTTAGAAATGAAGTTCATTATAACAAATTTGTCTAGATTTCAAACATATACATATATACTAATCATACAAAGCACAGCTACCTGTGTACGTTAACGACATAAAAAATACCTCTTTGAATCTTATTTATGTGTTACAGCTAAGTGGGAGGCAGGCATGAAGATTATTCTGGAAAGTTGTTAAGATCTGTCTCTTTAGTCCTTAATCCTTTCATTTTCCACTCTATTTCACTGAGTGAATGAATAAGTGTTGCTTTTAGTTATTTTGGATAGTCGGGACTTTGTGGGAACGTCAGATTGACATGGGCCTTACATTTGCTAATTTATAAGAATAAAAGTGGTGGGGGAGGAAGGCATCCTTGCTCATGGTGATTTTTATGTCACAGGTTCCTTGGGATCTGGGTTCCTTGAGATCTGGGCTCCCCACGTGCGTGTGAAGACCCAAAAAACAAGTGGCGAATCTGTGTTTGTTGAACTCCTTACTGGTGCCCTTCCACTCCCTGTTTACGGCCTCTCCTTCTGCCTTTCCTCACTCCTAGAGCCCCTCTCTCCTCCCTGCCGCCCTGTCCTCTTTGCTGGGTTTCGGCCCTTCCCCACCTGTCTAAATGGCTGGTGTACTTCTCACAAGAGACTGCTGCCTAATGTCTCTGCAGGTCAGCCTCCAACAGCATCACTCTTTCACACAGCTTTAACCTCAGGAAATGTAGAACTGAGGGAGTCAAAAAGCTGCGTGATGTTTTCTTTTAAATCAAAGTCCAAATACTGTAAATGTCTTCAAGTATTTACACTTACTACTTAACTTTTGGGGTGGTATTCAGCACTTATGCGCGCAATTGTTACCAGTCTTTTGGTGTTTTTTCTTTTGTTGTTGTTGTTTGTTTGTTTTCATTTTACTCATTTTATTTTTTGAGACAGATTCTTACTCTGTTGCCCTCCAGGCTAGAGTGCCACGGAATCACAGATCACAGCAACCTCAAATTCGTGGGCTCAAGGGATCCTCCTGCCTCAGACTGCCCAATAGCTGGGACCTCCAGGTGGCTGCCACATTGCCCAGCTAATTTTTCTATTTTTAGTAGAGGCAAGGTATCTTGCTCTTGCTCAGGCTGGTCTTGTATTCCTGAACTCAAGCAATCCACTCACTGTGGCCTCGCAGAGTGCCGGGATTACAGGAGTAGGTCACTGCACCTGGCCAAGTTACTTTTTCAGCACTGCTAGGTCACAGGCAATCATCACTGACAGACACCAAGATTCTGTCTGTTCTAAAGCTAAGCATGTAGGATTAAACCAATGGGAAGTAAAGGAACCAAAAGGCTTTTAGCCTGATAGCATCAATGTTCAAGGAAACTAGTAGGTGAGGACCTCCACTTCAGAAGATTAGGGATGGGAGGAATCTCCCCAGGGGGAAGGTGGCCTTTCTGGCCAGCTCTTTCTTTCTATAGTAGTTATCTCTGCTGCCACACCCAGCTTGCAGTCTGGCCCTCCTCAGCTGTCAAGACCGTGAGAATCACTAATAGCAAAAATGGTTCCCATGAACCATGCATCTTTAGGGGGTTATTATTAACAGGTGCATATTATATGTTGTCTGGGTGTTATTAGTAACAGGCACATGTTATACGTTATCCCCACCCAGTCTCTTCCTGTAAGACTAGTTAGCTTCTGGATTAGCTAGTTGCTCTTTAAATCCTGAGAGCATGGGAACTTGCTCCCTATTGGGGTAGGTCGTGGGTGGGGAAGGATTATACATCCTAGATTGGGGTTGTAGACGAAATAAAGGTATGGGGTCAAAGAAGACCAAGATTGGATGAGGAGTTCTCAAAGCCAAGGGAATGGGAGGAAAGAAAACATTGGGATTGGAAGAGCCTAAGGGGAGAAAAAAACAGATAAACAGGGAAGAGACGAGATACTTTGCCTTTGCATTTTTCTTTCAGTTTAGCTTAAACCTCATTCTATATTCTACCAAATTGATCCTCATCTGCTCTCGTTATCATTTATTAATATTTTTGGAATAGAATAAATTTCATTTATTTATTTAGTATTTCAAAAGATTGATTTATTTATGTATTTATTATTTCAAAAGATTCTAGGGGTACCAATGTTTTTGGTTACATGTATTGATTTTGTTATGCTTGGGTCAGGGTTGAAGGTGTGCTGTCACCCAGATCGTGTTCATTATACCTGCTAGATAGGTTTTCACCCACCCCTACGATCCCTCCTCAGCTTGATTTCCACTGAGTTTTACTTCCCTTTGTGCACAGGTGTGTTCATTGATTAGTTCCAATATAATAACGCGTTCATGTGGTGTTCTTTTTCCATACTTTAGATACTTCACTTTGGACAATGATCTCTAGTTCCATCCAAATTGTTGCAAAAGGCTTTAATGCATCTTTCCTCATGGCTGAGTAGTATTCCATGGTATACATATACCACATTTTGTTAATCTGTTCATGAATTGATGGCAACTTGGGCTGATTCCACATCTTTGAGATTATGACTTGTGCTGCAATAAACATTTGTGTGCAGGTATCTTTTTGGTAAAATGACCTCCTTTCCTTTGGGTAAATGCCCAGTAGTGAGATTCCTGGGTCAAATGGTAAGTCTACTTTTAGTTCTTGGGGAAATCTCCATACTGTTTCCGACAAAGGACGTACTAATTTGCAGTCCACCGTCCATGTGTTAAGTGTTCCTTTCTCTCAGCATCTATAGTTTTTGGACTTTTTAATAAAAGCCATTTTAGCTGGGGTAAGGTGATGTCTTCATTATGGTTTTAATTTACATTTCTCGGATTAGTGATGTTGAGCATTTTTCCATATGTTTATTGGCTATTTGTCTATCTTCTTTTGTAAAGCTTCTGTTTATTTCTTTTTTTTTTTTTTTGTAGAGACAGAGTCTCACTTTACGGCCCTCGGTAGAGTGCCGTGGCCTCACACAGCTCACAGCAACCTCCAACTCCTGGGCTTAAGCGATTCTCCTGCCTCAGCCTCCCGAGTAGCTGGGACTACAGGCGCCCACCACAACGCCCGGCTATTTTTTGGTTGCAGTTTGGCCGGGGCCAGGTTTGAACCCGCCACCCTCGGTATATGGGGCCGGCGCCTTACTGACTGAGCCACAGGCGCAGCCCGCTTCTGTTTATTTCTTTTGACCACTATTTACTGGGGTTGTTTGTCTTTTTCTTGATGATTTTCTTGAGTTCTTTGTAGATTCTAGTTATTAGCCCTTATGGGATATATAGCTTGCAAGCATTTTCTTCTCTTCTGTCTTCTGTTCTCTTCTGCCTATTTGATTTGTTGATTATTTCCTTAGCTGTGCAGAAGCTTTTTTATTTAGTCAAGTCCTACTTATTTATTTATTTATTTATTGCTTGGAGTCTTCTTCATAAATTCTTTGCCTAGGCCAATATCTAGAAAAAATTTTCCAACATTTTCTTCTAGAGTTCTTATGGTTTAATGCCTTACATGTAATGTCTTTTATCCATCGTGAATTAATTTTTGTGAGTGGTGAGAGATATAGATCCTGTTTAATGAAACATGTGGCAGGTGGCTATCCAATTTCCCCAGCATCATTTACTGAATATGGCTTCTTTACTCTAGTGTCTATTGTAGTTTGCTTTGTCAAAGACCAGTTGGCTGTATGTGGACGGTTTTATATCTGAGTTCTCTGCTCTGTTCCTTTGGTTTATGTCTCTATGTTTTGTGCTGTTTTGGTTATCTAGCCTTATAGTATAGTTTGAAATCTAGTAATGTGATGCCTTCAGATTTGTTCTTTTTGCTTAAGATTGCTTTGGCTATTTGGGCTCTTTTCTGGTTCCTGAAGCATAAAATTATTTTTTTCTAGGTCCGTGAAATGTGACATTGATTTTTTGATGGGAATTGCATTGAATCTGTAAATCACTTTGGGTAGTAAGGGCATTTTTAACCATGTTGATTCTACTGATCCATGACCATAATACATTTTTCCTTTTGTTTATGTCACCGGCAATGTCTTTCCTCGGGTGTTTTTGCATTTCTTTTTGTAGAGATCTTTCACTTCCTTGGTTAGGTATATTTTGAGGTATTTTATTTTCTTTGTAGCTATTGTGAGTGATATTGAGTCTTTGATTTGACTCTTGCCAATATACACTATATTAGTGTATAGGAAAGAATATTACTGGTTTGTGTACATCGGTGTTGTAACCCAAGACTTTGATGAATTTATTGATCAATTTCAGGAGTCACTTGATAGAGTCTTCTGGGTTTTGTAACTACCCTGTTTCCCCGAAAATAAGACAGTGTCTTATATTAAGGTGTGCTCCCAAAGATGCCGCTAGGTCTTATTTTCAGGGGACGCCTTATCTTTCCTGTGAGTAGGTCTTATTTTCGGAGGATGTCTTATTTTGGGGAAAACCGGGTATAAGACCATATTATCACCTGGAATAGAATAAATTTTAAAAGATCATTTATTCATACTTGTTGTCTTACTTTAATGGAGCAGGACCACTTTCTTCTTCTTCTTTTGAAATTCAAAGACAAAATTTATTGAAGATCTGAAAAACAATTCCTAAAAGATCAACTTTTCCAGAAAACTAGCTATACAACGCATTGCGTTTATCAGGTTAAAATGTGCATTAGACACAAATACAAAAGCCACGAAACAAGCCACCATTCTTCAACAATTTAAGCAAAGATAAAATGCCTATGGAACAAAATAGATGATTTGCAAAGGATGAGCTCTTTACTTTAAACGCCATTAAAAAAGAAAAAAGGATCACAAATGGGTGAGTGTGCTGAGTATACACTGACTTGAACCTTTGGCAGTAGGAGCCAGATCATTTTGTCATATAGCATTAACACGTATTATAAAAGTGCCTAGTGTCAAGGGACTAGAACCACCAGCATTCAAAAGCAGCTTGGTCACCTAGGCAGTAAAACCCTCTACAGCATGTCTCTCTGTTGTCCATCACTGAACACACTGGTAGCAACTTTGAAATGAAAAAAAAAAAAGTAAGAAAGAAAAAAGGAGCTATAACCCCTTTTATTTTCTCTGTTTAAAAACAAACAGAAAACAAACATCAATTCTGGTATACACTAATATTTTCAAAGTACATCTTTTGGACAAGAGAAAGACTAAGAACAAAAATGTGCTTACAGAGATCCAAACACATATGAGTGAAAGCATCTCTCACGCAGCTTTCCTGGTACTCAGCAGGAGCCACTTCGTGATAGCTGGCCCTAAATAAAGTTGCAGAATTCCTTGCCAGGTACTTTAGGAAATTATGAAGATAGTTCAGTAATAAATCAAGGCTCTTCTCATCCAAAGGTGTATAGGCCAACATTGCTCCAATTCATACAAATAATCTCAGTAGATGTGGTGCTCCACAGACTTGGGACATGGGTACGTCAGGGTGACCTGCAAGAATTTCAGCCAACTGCGGTCTCTCAAATTTGTAGAGAAGCTGAGTGCCCAACATTACATTGAAGTATTCTTTTATCACTGCCACAACTTCATTAACAGCATACTCCTTATTAACTGTGTTTCCATGAGATTTTTTATAATTTGCATAATCCTCCACATTTTTCTTAGCAGGAAGATAAAAGAACTGTTTTTTGTCTGGTAATGAAGTCCCAGTCATCAACAACATCCCATGGTTTTAGCTCTTCAGGAATCTTTAACTTCAACTCTGTTTATGAATGTTTCTTCATTTTCAACTGTAGGATCTACCTGGGCCCTTTTCTTCTGCGGACGTTCACTGGTACTGCCACCGTCTCCATTTCCAGGTGTTTTCTGCTTGTTCTTTTTTGTTTTCACTTCCACATTTTTTTGTTGTAGACCAGGTCTTCTTTCCTGGGAAAGCCCCTCTCATCCCTTCTGCATACTTCCTAATCTGGTCTTTGAAGTTCTGGCTGTTTCTGCAGATTGGTGTCCACATATTTGAGTACTCTGCTGCTTGGAAACCCGTTCATCCCAATCTTTATTGCAACCACTGTAATGTATAAAATATTTCACTTGTTTGTCCTTTATGACAACCTTTAAATTTTATTTTATTTTATTTTATTTTTGAGACAGAGCCTCAAGCTGTCACCCTGGATAGAGTGCCATGGCATCACAGCTCACAGCAATCTCCAACTCCTGGGCTCAAGTGATTCTCCTGCCTCCACCTCCCAAGTAGCTGGGACTACAGGCGCCCACCACAACATCCTGCTATGTTTTGGTTGTAGCCATCATTGTTGTTTGGCGGGCCTGTGCTGGATTCGAACCTGCCAGCTCAGGTGTATGTGGCTGGCGCTTTAGCCGCTTGAGCCACAGACTCTGAGCCAATAGTGAGTTTTTAAACAGGACATGCTTTGTCTTCATCCATTCTAGAAAAAGGCTAAATAAAAGAACATTTCCCTTAGTAAATTGTAAGTATTTTTGCAAAGGAGTACTTTTCATGAATCTAGGGAGTAACTGAAATTTTATTTGCAATTTTTAATTAATAACATTATTTTTAGTAAATTAGATGTGAAAAGCTCAAAGTCTCTGAAGGTTGCCAAAGGTATAGAGGCCCTTATAATTTTTTTTTTTTTTTTTGTAGAGACAGAGTCTCACTGTACCGCCCTCGGGTAGAGTTCCGTGGCGTCACACGGCTCACAGCAACCTCTAACTCTTGGGCTTACGCGATTCTCTTGCCTCAGCCTCCCGAGCAGCTGGGACTACAGGCGCCCGCCACAACGCCCAGCTATTTTTTTTGTTGTTGTTGCAGTTTGGCCGGGGCTGGGTTTGAACCCGCCACCCTCGGCATATGGGGCTGGCGCCCTACTGACTGAGCCACAGGCGTCGCCCCTTATAATATTTCTTAATTTTTCTTTTATTGCAATTTACCAGTAAGTGAACTGTTATATAGATTTGAGACTATTTTTCTCAGAGAGAAAGAGAGAGAGAAATCTTCCTGACTCAGCCTTCTGAGTAGCTGGGATTATGGGTGTCCGCTACCAAGCCCAGCTAATTTTTCTATTTTTTGTAGAGACAGGTCCCGCTCTTGCTCAGGCTGGTCTCAAACTCCTGGTCTCAAGCAATCCTCCTGCCTCAACCTCCCCAAATGCTAGGATTATAAGTGTTAGCCACCATACTCAGCCAGAAATTAAAAAAAAAAATTGCAGACAATTTTGACATTTCTTTTGAATTTTTTATTTTTGACATCTTTTTATGAACCTTTGAGACTTATATTCTCAGCCAAATGTGAAAATAGCCCAGAGAAATATTTTTCAAGAGTGATCTGAATGATTTAATGCCAGGAAGTATGGGTTTAAGCAATAGGCAAAGAAAAACAAAACAAACTCTAAACTCTACTAATAATAAATCATCTGAAGTCTTGCACTCTGTAGAGTGCCTTCCCACGACACATATTATCACATCATTAAGCTCTGTGAGATTGATGGGGAAGCAGTTTTCTTCTTACAGGCATTTCAGGTTCAAAGACAGTAAGAGGCTTGTTCAAGACCACTCTGCCTCTCTGTGGCTCATTTGGGACTTGACTTAGGTTTCTTGGTGCCCAGGGTGAGATTTGTGTTCCATTTCTACCCTAGGTCTGGCAACCTTATATTTTTCATGGTATATCTCAGGTATCTCCCGAAAGCAGACTGAGACAGAGTTTAGGATTCTGAGAGCATTAGGAAGTGCCTTTAGGATCAATGCCTGTGGCAGGGAAAGGAAGGAAGCAGATCAGACAGAGGAAGAAGAGCTGGGATGCAGGACAGCAGCTGAGGCCAGTGCCATTGGGAGCTCTGGACCAGAGATGGCCCATCCGAGATGTCATGCATTGGTCTTTCCAGGGCTGAAATGGCTGGGTCTACTTCAATCGCAGGATGCCAGGTGGCCTTGGAAGGGCATGACCTCGGGTGAGGTGGTTCTCTGCAGATGAGGGTGATCCCTGAAAGGGCTGGTTGACAGTTGAAGGCTGCAGACTGCACTCCCAGCGAATGGAACACGTCCATCCTTGAAGGGCCATGCAGTGGGTAGCGTATCGTCACAGCCACCCCAAAGAAGAGGTGGGGTTGTGACTTATTCTGCTTAGCTTCAAAAAGAGAAAAAAGAAAAATCTCAATTAGAAGCTTCTGAGAATGCTTACAGATCATGGCCATACAGTAACAGAAAATTCTAAGCCCACATTCCGCAGATCTCACCGCTATCGTCTCAGCTTTGTTTGCCTATATTCCAAAAGGAAAGAAGTTAAGCCTTGCACAGGTATTAAAGAAAAATCAGAAGGGAAAGTTTTTATGCTCAACATAGCTCACCGCCAAGAGCTTAGGGCCTGATTCCATCGCCCAAGAGCCGTGCTCCTCAGACCTAGCGTGCATACCAGTCAGCAGGGGATCTTGTGCAAATACAAGCCCCACGTCTATGAATCTGGGGTGTGATACAAGAGCTTGCATTTTATCAAGCTGTCAGGGGCTGCTGCTGCTGGTCTTCTGACCACACTTTGAATAGCAAAACCTCCCAAACTGCTCATCCTGACTCAGTCCTCTTTATTTTGCTTCTACTCCCCAAGCCAGGGTAAGAAATTTATTCTCTCAAAGTTGTGGAGGCTAGAAGTCTGAAGTCATCATGTTGGCAGCGCCATGCTCTTCATGCTCTGAAAGCCTGCAGGGAAGGATCCTTTCTCACTTCTCCCAGCTTCTGGTAGCCCCAGGCATTCCTTGGCTTGTGGCAACATCACTCAAAACTCTGCTTCCATCTTCACACGACTGTCTTCCCTGTGTGTCTGTGTCCAAATTTTTCTCTTCTTATACCAGTCTTTGGATTAAGGACTTAACCTAATGAACTCAACTTAACTTGATTACATCTACAATGATCTACAGGCATCAGGGGTTAAGACTTCTAGATATATCTTTTGGGGGCGGCACATTTCAGCACCTAGAATCCACCATGGTTGTAGGATACGACAAGCAATTTAAACATTTAGAAAACATTAGGAGCAAATCAATTCAATACTAAGGTGAATTTGATACTCACTTAATTTGTAAAATTCTTGAAGATAATGCTGCGAATGAAACTGGCAAACTCAAACCCTGGACAGAATGATCAGTTTCATTAGTTCCGTCAGGCTGGACACCTGCTTGTATGTAGGTCACTAGAAAACTTTTGAGACAGACTGTATTGTGGTCCATTATTTGACTTCCAAGGAACACATTTGACAGCGTTCTTTCTGTTTTACCCATCTGAATTTCAACTTGCTCTGCGTATCACTGTTGTTGGGAGGGTTTCATTTGCTTCTGTCTGTGAGGATTTTACATCTCTTGATTTTTGTGTTTCTCAAATCTTTTGTAAGGAGCCAAGTATGGTATACCAGAGCAGTTTTTCTGAGAGTCGGCCTGATAGATCCTCTGTCTGGTAGTTTTCCTGCAATAGATCCTGAGATCAGATAAAAGTGAGAGAAGTGCAGTCAGTATCTCTTCCTGGGGACTCGTGGCACACATTGGATTTTTAGGAACACAGACTTTTAAGATGATATATTTAATTTTGTTTCATTCTTTTTCTCCCCGAAACAACTTGCCTCCGGCCTTGTTTTCTCATAACACCCATTTATATCCCTACTTAAGCACTTTCAGATATGCTAATCGAGACTCTGAGAAACTGCCCACACCTCTGACTTTGGGCCTTTTTACTGTGCCTTTAGCACTGTGTTTCAGTTCCATTAGTGAGCACATCTCCTTCAACCCAAACTTCTCAGGGGCAGGGATCATTTCCCGCTTATCTTTATGTCTCTCGTGTTCAGCTCTGTGTTGGTCACATAAAAAAAAAAAAAAAATCCCTTCCTGAATGAATGAACTGATGCTTTCTGAATGAATGAACAGATTTGGAAAGAACCAAACTGCTGCACAGCAGCAGAGAAATGGTTAAATTAATTAGGATTAACACTTCAATGGGAAATTATGCATACCTATCTAGAAATATAACAATTATGAAAACTGTGTAACCCATGTACAAAATTTACAATATAACAAAAGAAAAACAGCACAATACCATTAGATGTATGCTAAATTTATAATTTAAAAAATCACACATGTGCACATTAAGGGCAAGAAATTAATAAAATAAAAAGTCATTCTATTAATATTAAGATAGGGGAATTTCAGGTGATTTTTATTCCTTTATTTTAAATGTCTTTCAATATTGCCATAATCTAGTTTGTGCAATACTGATTACCTTGGTAAAAAGAAAAGAAAACAGACCTCCAGTTTTTCCCAGCGCCACAGTTGGCTTGAGAGAGAGCCTAGTGGTCCCATAGCCCCGTGGGACCTCCAAGCTGCCAGGCCAAGCCAGTCAGCTCCCATAATTTCCAGGAAAGCTACACTTTACTTTTCAAAGCCACCTGCAGGAAAAACACCATCCCTTTTGGTAGAGGCTATTTTAAAATTGTTGATCTTTACATTGTATCTTCAATAGTTACTGACTCAAAACCTTCAATATTTACTGATTCAAATGTTCAATTTATTAATTCGAAGTTGCTTTGAGCTCATAAAATTTTGTTTCTTTTGGTATTCTTGTTAATTTATCACAAGATGTTTGTGTCCTTTAGCAGGTATTTATTTCACTATGATTACACAACTTCAATATGTGACAGCTTTCTAGGAGCTCCTGGTGGGTATAGATCAGGAGCCCATCCCGGGATGCTGTGGTTGGATGAAAACGCAGATTCCCTCCTCTCCTGTATGTGCTTTGCTAGTGGTTTAATTACATTCTGGCATTTTTGCTAGAGAAAGATTGCTTATATTTTGGTCGATGTTCTAAATTCTCCAGTGTGCTTCAATTCCAATACTTGTATCAAAATGTAGTATGCGATCATCACTCTTTTTCTTTGAATCTCCTCTCTTCTCTTACACATTTTGAAACAAATTCTGCCAAAGAAAAAACTGTTGTTTTCTCAGCCACCAGGAGTCCCTGAACTCAAGGGTCTATTCCTTGACGCGTGCTATTCTCTGAGCAGATTTTTCTCCCTCCTGTGAGTCACAATCAAGGGTGTGGCTTTACCTCCTGTGTTCAGCATCAGGTTGAAGGACATCAGACAGAGTCTTTCTTTTAAGGAAGTCTGGTTTCACTACAGATTACACAAAAGGTGCTCTATAGAGTAAATCGAAATTTGTAAAACAATCTCATCAGAATCTCAGTGTCTTCCTCAGGTAGAGTTCTTAAGGGTATGATTTCTCATCTTATAATCTGAGAAAGATTAGACACTTTCTAATGTGGCTTTACGTACAATTCCATGGGAAGGTAGAGAGTGATGGCTATTGGGAAATATATGGATATACATATGTCTGTCCCTATAAGGGAATCTTCCTGTCCTGAGTAGCATCATTTTGGCCATTTGATGTCCTTAAGTTGTTCTGGAGAATTGCGTTGTGATTTCAGGTGCTAAGGATTGACATGTTTTACTCATTTATTTATTCACTCAGTGGATAATTCTTGACTACCTACTACTACGTTTTAGGCCCTATTCTAGACACCCATTTATCCATCAGAACTTAATTCTGAAATGAACTATTTCTGAAACCTTTTGTATTTCTTTTTGCTTTATCCTTTCTTTTTTCTTTTCTTTCTTTTCTTTTTTTTATTGTTGGGGATTCATTGAGGGTACAATAAGCCAGGTTACACTGATTGCATTTGTTAGGTAAAGTCCCTCTTGCAATCATGTCTTGCCCCCAGAAGGTGTGGCACACACTAAGGCCCCACCCCATTGGTGGTTCAGTGGTAGAATTCTTGCTTTATCCTTTCTATCGTACCCTGACACTAATCTTTTCTTGACGAAGTAGGATTTGAGTCACTATGGTAGAGTGTAGGGTCACAGTGTTAAGAGTCAAGAGAACCAGATTATAGGGCAGGGTGCAGTGGCTCACACCTGTAATCTCAGCACTTTGGGAGGTTTAGGCAGGTGGATTGCTTGACCACAGGAGTTCGAGACCAGGCTGAGGAAGAGTGAAACACCATCTGTAAAAATACCTGGGCATTGTGGTGGACACCTGTAGTCCCAGCTACTTGGGAGGCTGAAGCAAGAGAATCACTTAAGCCCAAGAGTTTGAGGTTGCTGTGAGCTGTGATGCCAGGGCACTCTACCAAGGGTAACAAAGTGCGACTCTGTCTCAAAAAACAAACAAAGAACAGAACTAGAATATAGCTTCAGTTTTATGAAAAATAATTTGTGGTATGCTATGTATTTCTCTGCAGGTTATTTTATGTAAAAATTCCATGTAATCTGTAGACGGCTATACACATTTAAAGCACACATTATACACAGTCATTGTAATAGGGGGTCATTACACACACATATCTACAGTATTGACTAAAGTATATGGAGTTATTCGCCCTTATGCTGAATGAACCCAGATTTCAGGACTTTTAACATTTGTACATATTTGTGCATGGAGCAGGGTTGGGTAAATTGTGGATGGGAGGACTGGAGGAGACTCTCTGCTCTTACAAATTTACCTGGAGAGTGAATTTTCATACTATTTTCCTTCTGTTTTCAGAAAGACTTGTAGGGAGATGCTTTCTTGCATAAAATTTGGTCATGTTAAAGAAAAACCTATAATTTCAAAGTTTTCCCTTTTGTTTTGTGCAGCTAACCTGTAGAGGCTTTGGAAAGAAGTCCCTTTGTTTAGCAAAGCATTCATAGTTTGGATTTACAAAGGTAGGCTTAAACTTGGTTTAAGGCCAGGGTGAAGAACAAAACTATTCTGCAGAAAATAGTAACAGGATTTTGGAAATAGGAGACTGGCAGAGTAGGGAAAGTGTGTATGTGTGTGTTTGTGTGTGTACACCTGTGTGTGTGTGTGTAAGAAAAAACTCCAGGTGGAAACGATGTAGGCCTAAGGTGAGGTGGAAATGGCTAAAGGAACTTTTAGAATATACTTTATTTAAGTATGTCACTGAGCTGTAATCCTCCATTATTCTCAATTATCAGCACAAATCTACCATAAACAGGAGCTCTGTGTTTGTAATGATATGGGGAGTTGAGGGACAATGCTGCCTCCCCCAAACCTTCCTCTGCTGTGCTGGCGTGTTGGCGAAAGCAGCATATTGAGGGAGGCCTGGAGACCTGTGGTCCAGATAGTCAAGACTAGCGGATGCCCAGAGCTAAGCGTGAGGGGAGAAGGAAAGAGGCTCACAGCACAGGAACTGATTTATCCGATTGTAAATCCCCTAAAATGGAAAAGATTTCTGGACATTCTCTACCTAGGGTGAGGGCTTGAGCCACTTACATTTTAATTTTAAAAGATGCTACGACTAGAAACCTTTATGAACTAATATAATAGATAACAGAAAACCTTATGAACTAATATAACAGATAACAATGTACACAATGGAAAAATTAAACAGATAAATCATATTTGTCACATTTGCCTTACGTCTTTCTGTTTTTAGAACAATTGTTAAAGACGCAAATTAATAAAAAACAATTTTCTTTTCTTTCTCTTTTCCCAGGGGTAAGTCCTTTCTACTCCTTTCTTGAAATAGGAGTACTGTCATGCACCAAGTAACATTTTGGTCAACAGTAGAGGGCACATAACGTAATGCTCTCATAGGTTTACAAGGCGTTCTTTTACTTTTTTTTTTTTTTTTTTACCATTTTCATGTTTAGATACACAAATACTCATCACTGTGTTACAGTCCTCAGGACACTAACAGGATGTGCAGGTTTGTAGTGATGATTTGCAATGAGTTATACCATTTAGGTTTCTGTAAGTACACTGCACCGTGTTCGCATGATGACAAAAATTTGCCTCACTGTGCATTTCTCAGAGTCCATCCCCAGTGTTAAGTGACATGTGACTGGATATTATTCCCATGTATCGGCTATATCTGGGACATGTTGTTTTGTGTATTTTAAAATTTTATACTATGACATACATAATCTTTCATAACTTAATTTTTAATCAATATTATGTTCTTGACATTTATCTATTTTGATACATTAGATTGTTTTCACCTGTTGTATGTAAAATTGATTGAATGAGCCACAGTTTATTTATCCATTCTCCCGCGACAGTTAGGTTATTTCTGCTTTTGTGCTATTACGAACGGTGTGACATTAAGTATTTCTTAAACACTTACCCGTGCACATATGCAGGAATTCCTCTAGGAGGAACATCTACAAGTTGAATTGCTGGGTTCTCCTAGATACCCTAAAACTGTGATCCCCACTCCTGGGCTGCAGACTAGTACCTGCCTGTTAGGAACTGGGCCACACGGCAGGAGGTGAGTGGGGGCAGCAGGCGAAGCTTCATCTGGATTTAATAGCCGCTCCCCATTGCTCCCATCACTGTCTCAGCTGTCAGATCAGCACCAGCATCAGATGCTTATAGGAGTGTAAGCCTTACTGTAAACTGCACAGGTGAGGGATCTAGGCTGTGCCCGCCCTTTGAGAATCTAATCTCACCCTCACTTCAGTGGAAAAGTTGTCTTCCATGAAGTTGGTTCCTGGTGCCTAAAAAGGTTAGGGACTGCACCCTAAAACACCAGAAGCTGAGGCAAGGCTTAAGTGCTAATGCTTTACTAGGAAGGCAGTTGTCTAATGCTTTATTAGGAAGGCAGTGAGGCTGAGGAGAGCAGGAAGTGAGAGGCAGGCAGGCTGAGAAGCAAGTGGGTGGGCAGGGTACCCACTCGGCTACATGGGGTGCCTTTGGACAGGCTGTAAGGAAAAATGTTCCCAATAAAAGTCCATTGGAGGAGGACTGAAAGAAGAAATGGATCTGCTGTCTCTCATTTTTCTGCTCTTTCTTATGGACAAACTTAATTTCAGGGGAGTAAAATCACCTTGCATGTTCGGATTGCTGCATCAGCCCCTGCAGTAGCTGTTGAACATGCCAGATTCCACACCTGTCCTTGCTCCCCCACCTCTCACTCTCCAAGTAGGAAGGGAGAGGAAGAGCCAAAGACCTCTTGTCCTAGCTGGTCAGTGTCAGGGGTAGAACTTCCTAAGTTGCCATGGATTTGGCTGTGGTGAAAGCATCTGAATTGTATAGTGCAGGAGAAATTGGGAGGCACCCATGAGTATCCAGCAGGCCATGCCTGTTAGGCAAATGCTCACCCTTACTAAATAGTGCCCAAGTGTTCTCAAAGTGGTGGGGAAAATTTATACTCCCTCCCAACAGTGCAAAAGATTTTACTATACTACATCTTTGAAACTTGGTGCATTAGGACTTACTTTTAATAATCTAATGGTATAAACCAGCATTTCGTCTTTGTGTTACTTTGCATTTGTGTGATTAATGATGTTATTAAGCAGTTTTGTGTTTTTTATATTTATTGGCTATTTGGTTTTCTTCTTCTATGCATTATGTTTCAAATCTTTTGTCCTTTTAAAAAAAGTTGGCATGTTTGGGTGGCGCCTGTGGCTCAAGGAGTAGGGCACCGGTCCCATATGCCGGAGGTGGCAGGTTCAAACCCAGCCCCGGCCAAAAAAAAGCACAAAAAAAAAAAGTTGGCATGTTTACCTTATTCCTGTCAATTTATGGGTGCTCCTGTTATTTCTGAATACTATATATTTGTAATTTACTTGAGTTATAAAGACCTTTTCCCAGGCTGTAACCTGGTTTTTTTCTCTTTACATGGTGGGAGTTTTTCCAGTCATGCAGAAGTTTTATGTTAGTGTAACCAAGCAAATCAATACCTTTTTTTAGGGTATATAACACTGTATCTTAAGACACATATTCCTACTTTATTTAATAAAATTATTCTATTTTTTGTATTTATTCTATACATCTTACAGTTTTGCTTTTCATATTTAGTTTTTTAACCTAGAATTTATTCTAATGTATTACATGAGATAAAAATTTTATTTAATTTTTAATTTTTCCTATATGACTCAGAGCCATGTATTAATTAGTCTTTTCTTTTCCTATTGATTTCTCCTCCAGTATGAATGTGAAAAGTTCCAAAAGTAGAGGAAAGTTCTAAACAAAATTTGCAGTAAACCCCTGTATGTATACCACCTGGATTTTATTGTTAACATTTACTGTACTTGCTCTATCAAATATCTATTTACCATCCATCAATTCTTTCTGTTTTTCATGCATTTAAAATTAAAATTCATGCATCAGAACATTTTCTGATTTTTTAATATTACACATGTAGTATGCATGTGTAAACTATAATCCAATATGGTTTATATTTTTTTCTTTTCAGGTAAAATTTATACACAATCAAAGGTATAAATCCTAAGTCTACATTTTCTGAGTTTTGATAAATGCACACCCTTCTGTAATCCAAACTTTTATCAAGATTAGAAGGCTAGCATCAATGCAGAAAGTTTCCTCCTATCCCTTCTCAGTCAATACTCACATAATTTACTGAGAAATAAAATTGTAAAACTTCATAAAAACTATAAAAATCTTGCCTAGGTTTATTAGTCCTGTAGGGATTTTCCAAGTTCCTTTAATCTGATGTCTTTCACAAACTTTGGGAAAATTTTGGTCATTATTTGTCCAAAAGATTTTTTCCTCCATTTTCTCTCTCTCTTTTCCTTTAACAACTCCAGTTACACACATAGAAGCTCTTTTGATATTGTTCCTCTTCCTGAGGCTCTGTCCATGGTTTTCATTCTTTTTTCTATCTTTTCTTTATGCTGCATAATTTTTATCAGTCTATCTTCAAGGGTGCTAACTCTCCATTCTGCTATAGATTCACCCAGTATAATCGATTTGTATGTGTTAGGCTGAAAAGTGGCCCCCCAGAAGATATCTACGTCAAATGCCTGGAATCTGTGACTATTGCCTTATTTTGAAAAAAACAAACAAAAAAACACCAAAACACCAACACAGTCATTTCAGATACAAGTTAAGGATCTTAATCATCCAGGATTGTCTGGGTGGGCCTTAAGGACAAGCCTCTTTGTAAGAAACACACAGAGGAGATTTGCCAGACAGAATAGGAGGAGGCAATTGGATTAGGAGTGAAACACAGTCAGGAAATACCAACATTACCCAAAGCTGGCAGAGATAGTAAAGGTACTCTTTTCAAGATCTCCAGAGGGAATGTGGGCTTGCCAATACTTCAATATCAAGACTTCTGGCCTCCAGAAGTGAAAGAATAAATTTCTTTTCTTTTAGCTAGTCAGTTAGTGATAATTGTCATAACAACTACAGGAAAGTAATACACTGTACTTTTTAGTTCTAGAATGTCCATTTTTTTTTTTTTTTTGCAGTTTTTGGCTGGGGATGGGTTTGAACCTGCCACCTCCAGTATATGGGGCCGGCGCCCTACTCCTTTGAGCCACAGGTGCAACCCCTTTTGGTTTTGTTTATTTTAGTTTATAATAGCTTCTATGTCTCTATGAAGTTTTTTTATATTTTCATTCATTATCAACATAGTTTCTTTTATGTCAAGGGTAGTTATAATAGCTTCTTTAAAATGTTTGTCTGATAATTTCAACATCTGAATCACCAGAGAGTTAGTTTCCTTTGATTTTTGTTTTTTTTTCCAGAGAATGAGTCACATTTTACTTGGTCTTTAAGTGTAGAATTATTTTGGGTTGTATCCCAAACATTTGAATGTGATGTTATGGAGATTCTGTGTTCTGTTTTATTGGTTTAAAGTTATTGATTCGAAAAAGTTAGAGTCCATCTGCAAATGCTAGATTTGATAGTATCTACTCAGCTATTACTTTTTATATTGATTTTTAGTGCTGTATGTTCTATACCAAGGTCCTCTACATGTGTAGATCTGTCTTGGGCCCTCTATGCTAAGCCAATGGATTATTCATCAGGTCTTTCATTATTACCACATTGTTTTATCATTTGCATAATTCTTTATATCTAATAAAATAATTTCTCCTTAATTTTTCTCATGATTACATTTGCCACTCTTGACTCCTTGGTATTCCATATAAATTAGAGTCAGCCTTTCAAATTCGATAAAAATCTTAGTTGGAATTTTAATTGGAGTTAGATCTTTTATGGCTTCCAATGAAGTTTTAATTTCTACCATAGGGTCTTGCATACCAGTGCAATTTCTACTTTATTGTGATTTGCTGCTCTTATTAATATGTTCTCTTTTTTATTGTTGGGGATTCATTAAGGGTACAAGAAACCAGGTTACACTGATTGCATTTGTTAGGTAAGGTCCCTGTTACAATTATGACTTTAGTAATTAAATTTTCAATTTGATTTTACATATAGATCTTATGCCTTGTTAATACTAATAGTTTGTAGATTTTCTTAAACTTTTTTTATGGAGATAATTACACGGCCAATGAATAACAAAAGTTTTGTTCCTTTCTTTTACTTTCTTTTTGTGAGACAGAAACTAGAGTTGCACAGGCTAGAGTGCCTTGGCATCATAGCTCACAGCAACCTCAAATTCCTAGGCTCAAGCATTCCACCCACCTTGGGCCTCCCAGAGTGCTAGGATTACAGGCTTGAGCCAGTGTGCCCAACTTCTTTCACTTATGTTTAAATCTTCATGTGTTATTCTTCCTTCCTTATTGCGTGGTCTAGGACATTCAGCACAACTTTGTTTTTTTGTTTTTGTTTGTTTGTTTTTTTTATTGTTGGGGATTCATTGAGGATACAATAAGCCAGGTTACACTGATTGCAATTGTTAGGTAAAGTCCCTCTTACAATCATGTCTTGCCCCCATAAAGTGTGACACACACCAAGGCTCCACCCCCCTCCCTCCGTCCCTCTTTCTGCTTCCCCCCCCATAACCTTAATTGTCATTAATTGTCCTCATATCAAAATTGAGTACATAGGATTCATGCTTCTCCATTCTTGTGATGCTTTACTAAGAATAATGTCTTCCACTTCCATCCAGGTTAATACGAAGGATGTAAAGTCTCTATTTTTTTTAATAGCTGACTAGTATTCCATGTTATACATAAACCGCAGCTTGTTAATCCATTCCTGGGTTGGTGGGCATTTAGTCTGTTTCCACATTTTGGCGATTGTAAATTGAGCTGCAATAAACAGTCTAGTACAAGTGTCCTTATGATAAAAGGACTTTTTTCCTTCTGGGTAGATGCCCAGTAATGGGATTGCATGATCAAATGGGAGGTCTAGCTTGAGTGCTTTGAGGTTTCTCCATACTTCAACTTTGAATAGAGGTGATGATATCAAGCCTTCTGAACTTCTAATATATCATCAATTATACTATTTTTTAAAATATCCCCTCACCATGCCAAGAAAGCTGTTTCTATGTATACTTTGTTTATATATCCACCTTATAAATACATGCTAAATTTTATCATTTGCTTTTTCTGCAATTATGTGGATAATCATATGATTTTTTAAAATATACCATGGTGGTATATTACTTTGATACATTTTATAAAAAGAACTAATTTGGGGTATAGGATCTACTTGGTTAGATACTTTAAAATAAAATATATGGTTGATTTTGGTTTGTTGATATATTTAGAATTTTTGCATCTATGTATTTAAGTAAGATTGACTTGTAATTTTTCTTTCTTGTTCTTGTTTTATTTTGGTAATAAGAGTCTACAGGTAAAAAATATAAATTGGTAAAGTTGCTTGTGGAACTTTATATATTTTATATTTTCTAAAACAGTATATTTAAGATTGGAATCAGCCGATACTTGAAATTTGTTGAAACTTTCCTAAAAACCTCTCTGAGGCTTAAGGGTTTTGTTTGTTCTGAAATGTTTTGTGGGTAGATTTTAACCTATTGATTCATTTGTTTCATGATAGTTATATAGTAGTTATTATTAATTAAAGCTATCATGTTAACTATGTCTTCTTGAGTGTGTTTTGAAAGGTCGTGTTGTTCACACTGTTCTGTGTTGCTGAGTTCAACATATTTTCCTATTTCCATCATGATTTTATCTTTGACTCATAATTTATTTATAAGTCAAATTTCCAAAATGTATATGGGTTGTTGAGTTATTTTTGTTATTGATTTTTAATTTATATTGTGCTGGTCAGCATTATACTGTTTTTTAAATATTTAATCCATCTTTTTTTGTAGACGGCTATTTTGTAATTGTTCCATATATGCTTCAAAAAGATTCTTCCTTTAATTTGGGGATTGCATGGTTTTATACATTTCTAATAAATCAGATCTTTTAAACTGTGTTGTTCAAATTTATACCCTTCTTAAATTTTTGTTAGCTTTAGCTTCCTGCTACATAAAAAATGATAAAATCTCCCATTAGGTTGAAGATTTGTCCTTTTTCCTTATAATTCTGAAATTTTTTATTTATATGTTTTAAAGTTATAATGTTAGCCAAATACGCATTCAGAACTCTTCTGTGTTCAGGGCAAATTTATTTTATTGCTATATGGTGACTTTTTTTTCCCTTAAAATACCTTTTGCTTTAATATGTACTTTTAATTGATATTAATATTGTTTACCAGCTTTCTTTGGTTTGTATTTACCTGGAAAACATTATTAGTGATCACAGGTTTATTTGGATTGATTTTTACTTAGTATAGTCTCTTTTGCTATTTTTTTCCCTCTACTTTTCCTCCCTCCCTCCCTTTTCCCTTCACTCCCTTCTTTTGTATTTTGATTGGTCTTTTTTCTCACTTTTGGTTTGAAGTTCTACATCTTATTTCTATTATTTTAGTAGCTGCCCTTTGCATAAATTTTAATAGGCAAATATATTTTAACAAATCTAAACTTTCACAGGATTCATATTCTTTTCCAAACAATGCAACTTTTTTTTTTGAGACAGAGTCTCACTATGTTGCCCTGGGTAGAGTGTTGTGGTGTCATAGCTCACAGCAACCTCAAACTGTTGGGCTTAAGCGATTCTCTTGCCTCAGCCTCCCAAGTAGCTGGGACTACAGGCACCTGCCACAACGCCCAGCTATTTTTTTTTGTTGTTGTTGTTGTCATTGTTGTTTAGCAGGCCGGGGCTGGGTTCAAACCTGCCAGCCCTGGTGTCTGTGGCTGGCGCCCTAACCACTGAACTATGGGCGCCAAGCCCAATGCAGACATCTTTAAAGATTTAAATATGAAAATTCTTTTCTATCATAAAATCCATTTTATTCAACTTGTTAGTTCAAAGTTGTTTTCATTTCTTAGTCATCAGAAAATATATTTTTATCATTTTATATAAACAAATATTTCAACGTATATAATTCCTTTGCTTATCACTGTGTCTTGAGTACCTCATTTTCTTTTGAGCATAATTTTCTTCTTCACTAAGTATATTCTTTAGTGGTCCTTTCAGGATAGTTCAGGTAAATTTTCTCTATCTTAGGTTATATGAAAATGCTTTTCCTTCACTCTTTTGTTAAATAAGAGTTTAGCTGAATGAAGAATTCCAGGTTAGCAGCTACAATCTTCCAGTAATCTGATATTATCCTGTGCTTTCTAACTTCTGGTTTTGTTGCTGAATTCATCTGTCAGTTTCATCGTGTGTGCGTATATTTTTTTTCTCTTTCTGATTGCTTTTCTTTATCTTTGGTATTCTTCAGTTTCATTACAGCATGTTTAGGTATGAATTTAATTTTGCTTATCTTGTTTAGGACTCGTTATGATTCTAGATACGAGAATTCATTTGTTAATTCTGAAACATTCTGAGTCATTATTTCTTTGAATATTATTTCCCTTTCACTCTTTCTATGTTTTTCATCTGAGACTTCTTTGAAATATACATTTGACCTTCACGTTCTATCCTCTGTGACTTCTAAATCTCCATCATACTTTTTGTGTCTTTATCCCTTTTTCTCTATTCCACGTTTTCTTCATGTCTAACACCTAGTTTAATAACTTTCTCTTCAGCTGTATATAATATGCTTTTTAAACTATCCACTGAGTTTTCAATGTTAGTAGACACTCTTTTCATTTAAGACGTTCTTTTCCCTCTAGATTTATTAAAAGTATGATCAATAGCAGCAACGAAATGAGATTATCTTTAAGGTGTGCAATGTAATATTCTGGCATACATATGTATTATAAAATTATTACCACAATCAAAATAATTAACATATCCATCATCTCACATAGTGCCCTTCGAGTCCTCTGGATCATCTATCCATTGTGGAAAGTGAGGTATTGAAGTTTCCCATTATTATATTATTGTATTTCTGTCTATTTCACCCTTCAGTTGTGACTGTATCAGGATCTCTGCAATGTATGAAATTTATAAGATTATAACACATCTATTATTTATTTGAATAATAATGAGTTTCAGACAATGTGTTGGAATTTATAGTTGTTCACTCAAACCTTTCAGTAATTATGTAAAGTAGGTACTTCCCCCATTTTTATAAATAAATAAACTAAGAAGAAATTGTGGCATCGGGTTATTCTACTCAAATGTCATTCACTGAAGACCTCCTTTGCCATTTCTCCTTCTCTGGCAATAACTCTTCCACTTTCCTGATTTATTTTTTTTCTGTAGAACTTCTCATTCTTTAGCGCATTATAAATTTTGCTAATTTTCCTTTATTATTGTCTCTGCTTCCAAGAATGTAAGCTCTATTAAGACAGGTTTATGTGTTTACTCCTGTATTTCTATCACTCAGAATATTACCTGCAAATGGGCACTCAATAAATATTTGTGAGTAAATGAATTGTTCAAATAAGATGCGCTGTGCTTTTTCCTATATACCATTCTACTTTAAAATTTTAATTTATGAACCTGTGACAACTATTTGTCTTTAGTTCTTTAAAGTACATTAAAAAATAATTGATTTATTCTTTTAGCTTAGCAATGTTCTAAGTAGGTGAAGTTACCAAATAAATAAATTCCAATACAGAGATAGTGAGGTGGTTCTGTGTCTGCAAAAGCATGCATTTGTGAATAAATAATATTTGACTTCAGCAAGTTAAATGCTATGTGAAAACATAAGGCAATATATAAAGTGATGTATATGTACCACTGTTTTGTGGCAACTGTCAAGCAACTGCAGGCTGAGATCATAAAAATGATGTAAGCCGGCTGCTTCTCACATGCTAACATAAGTGTCCATTTTATGCCAAAACTTAAGGTGGGAGATCTAAATATGCACTAATGTGAGGAGACTAGTCTATGATCTGTAGTTACGATGATTGTGTGTTAATCGTTCCAGTTTCTACATTCCTAGATTTTGCTAGGTATAGGCCACCTGATTTTTAAGTGGTAATTACTGTTGTACTTTTGTAAGTGCCATGCCTTAGAAAAGCTTCATCGTCTGAGGTTTGCTCAGTATCTTTTCACTCAGCCCTGGAAGAAGTGGATTTTTGAACACAGGTGTCCCTTGTGTTAATTCTTCCTGCAAGGTGTTCAGTATCCCAGGGAAACTGAGAATTGAATGTTCCTCGCAATCTGTATGAATTTTTAGGTGACTGACACTTGGACCTTCAGCGTGTGGTTTTTATCCACATAATAAATAGGTCTTACCAGGAAGGGAATCACACACCTATCTGTTTGTGTGATATGATCATAAGGAAACTCACGTACAGAGAAGGGAAGATATGTAAGATCTTTGTCTAGGGTCATGTAAACTGTTGATGGCTAATCTGGAACCACAGCTCCAGCTCCCCGACTTTTAGCCCATGGTTCCCCCCGCAAATGTGTGTTAACTATTGCTAGAAAGGGTATAGCTTCCATTACAAAATCTTTACTGAGGCAAACACTCCAGCACCACAAATTCAGAAAATTGCTAAACTGGTAAACGTGTTATTGCATCCTGGGTGGGCCAGAAATAATTTCTTCTTGTATGAAAACTTGTTAGGAGCTTATAATTCAAAATAGTTATGAGTTTACTCAAAGCCTAGAGCTAAGAAGTGTCTGTGGGCTACAGACAACAGAATATTCCTATCCCTGGGTAGCAATTTTGTATCTTAGACTTGTTCCTTATTTCTTTGTTTGTAATTTGTTACTCCATGTGTGGCATGTGGAGAAATACCCAGATGAGGATTCCAGTGAAAGATACTGAGTAACAGGTTTCATCCTATTAGAAGTATTTCTGCAGGACTTTGAAGTCTTCTATTGAAAATCCTTTTTAAAGAATAGTCTAATTTTATTTCATTTTCTTGGTTCAGAAATAAACATTGTCATTATTAAATATGCGTCTTCCATCTTGAATAAATAGGATGTTAGAAAACTGACATATAAACAAATTAAGTATAAAAACAGATAAATAGAGATCTTTGTAATCATTCTCCCTTTCTTATTTACCAGGGTGAGAGAATTAAAAAATACAAATACTGTCTTTAATTAATATTGTGTTTCTTGGGTAAAGTTGTCTGAGGCAACTTTATATATGGCCATTTATGCTAAAGTGCAAAAACTAAAAGTAAATATGTGTCATATGTATTCCTGGTTAATTTTGGAAGATAGATTTCCATCAGGCCTCCTTGGAGCATTGATAAAATAATAGACCAGGCATGATAGATGATGTTTTACTATTTCTCATTTCTATCGTGTGCCTTCTCTGGATCTCTGCATTGCTCACTACCTGAGGATGTTAAAAAGCATAGCAAAGAATCACCTGGGGTGAGATAAATTCTAAAAAAAATGAAGTATGAGCAGGTATGTAGCAAATCACCAAGCATGGACTTGATCTGGCACCAGAGTCATCCTTAAGAGGTAAACGTCGGGGCGACGGGTCTGCTTTTGTGGCTTCATGATGTTACAGAGACCAGGGAAGTGGAGCTGTGGATCTGGGGTATGTGGCTAAGTGGGGAAAGGTGATAACGGCGACCTATGTCTGAGGCTCTAATATCTGTAATTTCACCTACAGCACCTGACGGTGAAGAGGCTATTTCAGCAACTGCAATGGACATAAACTATTTTGACGCAGAAAAGAAATAAGCCTTGAGAATAAAACAAAGCTAGGTAAACAAGTTTAACTGTGTCTAAGGCAGATTAAGTACGTACTGTTTGTACATTTCTCTCAGGCTCTGTAATTACTTTTTAGGGTATCTTTTCTTCTCTCTTTCAAGATGTGCTGCCAGTTACAAACAAATGCAAAGTTAGGACAGGGAGCAGGTGGGTGACTGGCCCTCATCCTCTCCTACTCAGAGATGGTACAGTCTATGGTCTCTTAAATTCTAGAGCAGTATTTCATTGATGTGGATATTGTCGTGGAAAACAGTTCGTGATTGCAGGTATGACCACATAGAAATACTGAGTTTAGAAAACAGATTTGACCTAACACAAAAGATCTCGCTGAATCTAGATAAAAGACTATTATTTACCAAAGCCATACACATTTCTAATGGTTTTCTATCCGTAGAGAAATGCAGAATAACACTGTAAATCAATAAGCTATTGGATTTCAACTTTATGCTACCTGTTGGCATGGTGCTGACCGGTGTAGATACACTGCCTCCATCTCCCCAGGCTGCTGCCGCCTCCCCGGAAGCACTTGGCCTTAGGCTTCCCCTCAGGCCCACTGCTCACCGTGGCCAAGTGGACTTTCACAAGTAACAGTTCTCAAATGCTTGGTTCATGGACCGTGGAAGAGGCTTTTCAAGTATGAGAGATATACTGAGGGGCACTAGGCTCGAGGTCTATCCCTTATATGTGCTCCTGATGTTACTGGTGAAAGACATTTTAATAAAATGTCAGTGAATCTAGAAAACAAATTCGGAAGTGATTCATCATGTTGAAGAGGTAAGTAAGATGGGGAACAGTTTGAAGCCCTAAGGAAAAGGGAAGCCTAGTGAATGGGCTAAAATATTATTCCTAGAAGTCTACTGAAAAGACTCTACTTACTTGAGAAGTATCTTACTTGATCAAAATGAAGGAACTTGTGTTGTGTATCTGTTCCACAGTGAGTAATAACAAGTAAATTACCATTATGGCTGTGACCCGTAAACTCTGAGTTTCTTTTTCTCCTGGAAACTATTGGATAAAAGGCCATGTGTGCCATTTAATACATAACAGATGATGATAAGGTGTTTTTAGTCAACTATTTGCATTTTATGTCATTAAAGGAACTGAGAATGAAATGAACAGTGACAAACTAAGTTACTGCCTCATGCTGTGGAAAAGGGGGAAGAAAAAGAAAAATGTTAGATGTATCTTGTGAACTAAAATGCTGTGTTTCCCGGCTATATTCTTTATCAGGAGAAACATACTGAACAGCCAATAAAACCTACCCACGATCTTTGTTAAGCTTAAATAATAATGGACAAATGCAAAATATAATTTTATTTACCTGATTCTTTTTTCACATATAAACTTTCAATATTAAAAAATGTCTAGGACATCACAAGCATGTGCGTTTTTCCTTTTCGAAAAAAAAAAAAAAAAAAACAACACACACAACACAAAAACCCCAAACTCACTTGCCTTTTTGTTATAAACTATGGGAACGTATCAGAGTAAGATGGTTCCAGATCAAACCATCCTTCTTGAATTCCCTTTAATATCTCTTATCTGTCTATTCTATGAAAGTAGAACTTGCCAGCAACAGGGTTACTGCTCTAGAGAAATTACACTTTAAAAAAATATTGAAGGATAGTTTTGGGCAGTAGAGGTACCCAATTTTCCTTTGTGCTGTGGGAAACCTTAAGAAAAATACCTTCTGACATTAAATAAAAGCCAAAAAGATAAATGGTACTGGACTTCCACAGTGTGCCTCTCTGGCCAGAGGTTAGACGTGGTATCCTTGAATGCAGTTTTGTCTTCAAAGTGGTTACTCTACTGGGGAGAATACAGGCGCCTGCCACAATGCCTGGTTATTTTTTTTGTTGCAGTTGTCAAGGTTGTTACTCTACTCTCTTTCTGTTCCATTTCTTCTCTGATCTGAGTGAGTGAACATTTCAGAAATCCTTCGCTGCCGATTCAGCAGGACATTGAGGGTTTAATTTGATATTGAAAAAGGGAAGGGATGTTAGATTTACGTTATTATGGCCACACTGAAGTAAGGTGTCATGAATGTTTATTTTATGGACAGTTCAGCTGGATGTAAAAGCAGCCAACCTGTGGGCATCCATGGGTGGCTTGATGATGTTGGCTGAGGAGAGATTAACAGCATCCCGCCCACTACACTTCGATTCATTTGCACATATCAGGCCTGTAGTGGGGAGGTGAAGAACCCTTTGGTGCAGTGTTCAGCTCAGGTGGTAACAGTACAGCTGCTATTAGAACGCAAGGCCAGGAGCCATTCTGCTGAGCTCTCTGGGCAGAAAGGTTTGCTGTTGGTGAGGATGAAAAAGCACTGCAGATGTCGTCTTCCAAAAGCTGTCCCTTGTTTTAGGTAGTCCATTGAAAGTCCAGTGACCCAAAGCCATTCCTAGGAAACAGGTTTCATCATACTGTCCCTGAGAGTTATTTTGTTCCACACTCCAAGTTTAAGTGAAGACGAATCGTCTGTCCACACGATGGATATAGATAAACTTTTTTTTTTAATTGTGAAAATTGATTTCCTCCGATGTTTGTACAGCAGTTGTTTCAACTTGTCCTTAAAAAAGCTGGTTGTAAGAGTGTAGAGGATGGGATTCAAAGCACTGTTTACTGGAAGAAAAAAAATCACTATCCAAGAAGTGATTGTACCTGGAGAAGAAAACACAGTGTGGGGGAGAAAACAAAAATTGAAGTTTCAAATGGACAGGAAAGGCAAACAACTCTTTGCAGTCAATGTTCTTTATGAGAGTACGTGTAAGTTTTCTGTCGCCTTATTGAAAATCTCTTTGTTGGAAGAGCACAGGACTACGGATTCAAGACCTGATCATTAACATGTGCTGAGTTGCAGTAACTAATTTGTAGGTTGTTGTGAGACCAAATAAGAGGAACTATGTGAAAATACCTGTGTAAACTATAAATTGCTATGTAATATATTTTTCTTTTTTTAAAATTTCCTTCTTTTATAAGAAATAAGAAAATGAGAAAATAATTCTTAATCAATAGAACAGCATTAAGGAAACTTTTGGTCCAAGAGTCAACCCTGAACTTGGTGTAACTGCGTCCAGGCCTGGAGGATTATGTGCCATCCTGGTGTTTCTTCCACCCTATTGCCCTAGTAAAGGTGTGAAGAGCAGACAGAAACACATCCTCCAAACTCGATGACATCCTCCTGCACACAGACTTACAAATGCTAATAATCAGGGAAAGAGGCCACAAAAAGTTCTTTTGGAGGAGAAATGTGGAATGGTGACTCCTTCCTGAGTGTATTGTTTGTTGATTAGAGTGAAATGTGTTTTTCTCCTTTAAACGCAGTCTGCTAGTGGGCGCAGTGGCTCCTGCCTGTAATCCTAGCGCTCTGGGAGGCCGAGGCCAGTGGATTGCTTGAGCTCAGTAGTCTGAGACCAGCCTGAGCAAGAGCGAGACCCCGCCTCTACTAAAGATAGAAAAATTAGCGGGGCACGGTAGCAGGCACCTATAGTCCCAACTACCCAGGAATCTGAGGCAAGGGGATCGCTTGAGCTCAGGAGTCGGAGCTGCTGTTAGCTATGATGACCACGCTCCACCCAGGGCGACAGAGTGAGCTTGACAATAGCGACAAATAAGTAAAGAAACGCAGCCTGTGGTCAGACACGCCTTGTCTGGGTGAGCACAGTTGGATAACAGGATCCTAAGACCTCGCCTGCCCTCTGCAGAAGCAGGCTGAGCACAGCCGGCTCTGCTGACCCCCCTGTTCAGCACTGAGCCCTGCGGTTCTCAAAGCCCACCTCACCATGCTGCCTCCTCCCACACCCTCACAATTGCAAAGAACTTCCAGCTCCACCGAAAAGCTGGAGGGAAAGGCCAAAGATACTTCCTGTCCCTGTCCTCTCCCCTCTCCACCCTGTCCAGCTGTAAGGCTCTTATCTGTTACCAGTTACTTTGTTCTCTCTTTCTGTTCCATTTCTTCTCTGATCTGACCTGACCTCTGCTCTTTCTTCCTTTCATCTCTCCCTTTCCTTGGCATGTATTTGCCTTCCTCTTTCTCCATCCCCTGTTTTCTCCTCCTCATTTTTTTTTTAACTGAAAAGAATAGAATAGAAAAAAAATCTGTTTTATCCTATCTAGGCTTACTAAATAGTTTTATATTATTTTTTAAATGAGGTAGTTTGAAGAGTTTATGATTAAAGAAAGACACCGTGAGTTGCCTTTTGTCTGTCGTGACCCCAAAGGGAATTGTGATCATTCATCCCACCTCATCCTCATAGAAAACAATGCCTGATAGTCTCTGCTTGTAATTAAGCAAAGACAAACAGTCTAAGTTCCACATGTCAGTTCCCCTCTGAGATTGCCCTTTCACTCTGTAATTTGAGAAAGAAGGGCTAAAACTGGCTTATCTTCTGGGTGACCCCATGTACTATCAGATGACTGTGACCAGTAGGCCCCAGAGTTCTTGGAAGGCAGGGATGGGGATTAGGTCAATGAGTGCTTATTTCCCATAACACCATGGAAGCTGTTAAGTGCAATAAAGGCTTTTCTGTTAGGTCCACCGAAGTGTTCAAGATAAATCTTGAAGTATTCAACTATAAATGTAAAGAAAGTCTGGGGCACGGCCCAGTAAGGTTTCCACACAGTATTTTTTCCTGTTTTAGTTTCCCTCATTGAGGTGTTAAGTTTATCGTAATCTGAAGTGTCTTAGCCTCTCTGAGGGTGACGGTGATTTCTGCTGCTATCAGATACTCGTGATCACCAGACAGTTGATTCTAAACCGCCCTCCTTTACGGGCTGAATCATGTTGCCTCAAATTCATGTGTTGAATCCTGCTGCCCAGTACCTCAGGATGTGACTGTGCTGATAGACAGGGCCCTTAAAGAAGTGACTAAGCTAAACTGAAGTCCCCAGGCTGGGCCCTTTCCAGTCCAACTGTTGTCCTTATGAGAAAAGGAGATTTGGACACAGGAAGAAGCCCCAGAGATGCACACAGAGGCAAGGCCAGGTGAGGACACAGTGAATTAAAGGCTATCTACATGATGATTTGAGAGGCTCCGGAAGAAACCACACCTGGTCACACTTTGCTTCAACTTCTAGCCTCCATATCTATGAGAAAATACATTTTTGTGGTACTTTGTTATAGCAGCTCTACCTACCAAATCAATATGGAAAGAGAAAAGACTCAAGGAATTAACAGATTCACAGAATATTAACACTGGAAAGAGTTTGAGAGGCCATTTAGACACAGTCTCAGTGAGGTGAGGCCCCTCCATGGGTCACTGGCTGGGTTGGGAGAGGAACTTGGGAGTCCCTCTGACCTATGCCACGTCCCTCTTCCAGCACACAAGGCTGCCTCTCCTCATATCCCAGATACACGATGGCCTAGGTTTGGGGGGGCAGATGTGTACACAGGAGTGGGGGGGCCCAGAGTGGGGGCAGATGGGTACACAGACCACCCTCCATTTTGCTACTCTTGGGCCAGTTCAGATTCATCAATTAAAAAGACATTTATTGGCGGCGCCTGTAGCTCAGTGGGTACACCAAGGCTGGTGAGTTCGAACACCAAGGTTGGTGAGTTCGAACCTGGCTCAGGCCAGCTAAAACAACAATGACAATTGAAACAACAAAAAAAATAGCTGGGCGTTGTGGCAGGCGCCTGTAGTCCCAGTTACTTGGGAGGCTGAGGCAAGAGAATCGCTTAAGCCCAAGAGTTTGAGGTTGCTGTGAGCTGTGATGCTACGGCACTCTACTGAGGGCAACAGCTTGAGACTCTGTCTCAAAATGAATGAATAAATAAATAAATGAACAAAACATTTATTAAATAACACGATATGAAAAGTACTGTGGAAAATGCAATGGTGAATAAGACATGATTCTCTCTTCCCGAAACTTACAATCTGAAGGGATCAGGGGATGCATTCAGAACTAAGGCCACGGGCAGTGCCTGTGGCTCAAAGGAGTAGGGCGCCAGCCCCATATGCCGGAGGTGGTGGGTTCAAACCCAGCCCTAGCCAAAAAAAATAAAAATAAAAATAACTAAGGCCACTATGAGAAGTTCACATGAGGCGAATAAGCAACTGATTTGGATGGAAGTGGGGTGAGGAGAAGTCAGGAGAGGCCTTGTGGTAGAGGGAGGGTTTGGGCTGAGCAGTAAAGGAGGAGATGGGGTGTTTAGTAGGCTGAGCTCTTAGAGGTTTGAAAGTATAATGCAGAGGGAGCAGAAGGTTCTACTTTCAGCAAAGACTGATGTCTTATCATAAAAGTAAAGAAAAAATTGCCCAGTCATTTGAACTGGCCTGGATTACAGAATGTACAAGGGTGGGGTGGGAGGTAAAAAAAATATTAAAATGCTAATCCCTGCATTTGGACTTTATTCTTCAAGCAGTGAAGGTTAATGGACATTTTAGTACTGTTGAATTTGAAATGTTAGCATGTAAAAATTGAGATGTCCAGGCAGGAGTAATAGATGGGAGACTGTTCATCAAGTGAACATCTGTGCCGTTAATATTTAATTCACTCTGCTTTTCAAGTACAACCAGCTCTCCCCTGAGTGATCACCCACAAATCCTTTTGACATCTGCTCTCACCACCCAGTGAAGATTCCCAAATACTCAGTCCCAATCTCCCTTCTGACTTTCACTTCTCCATCTCAGATGGCCCGTGGGACGTCTATACCTGTGGACATGAAACTGTGAATGTAGCCGATGTTTTGCAGCAAGGCCTCAGGGCCTTGTGTACAAGCCAGCAGGACGTAGGCTGTTACAGCTGTTTGTCATTTGTGTGTTTGTTGTCACTCTTTCATAAGGGCTTTTGATGAGCCAGGCACCCTGCTTGGTACCAGGGTGCCAGGATGAATAAGGTACAATTGCTGTTCTGGATCAAGTCCCCAAGTCGATTTGCAGTCAGCCAAAATAGTGAGTCAAAGATGATCCCAAATTCTGCTTCACTGAGAGTTGGGCTAACCCCTGCATGGTAGCTACTACATAGCTCTAGATCCTAGAAAGGGCTTCACGCAAAATTCTACTAAGGAAAGCTGGTTTTCTCCAGTTGAAAGTAGGGGTGTGTGTTGGGAACTTGGCCTTTTGGGGGAGACACTTCCATGGGACATCCAGCGCTCCACACAGCCCCAGGTGACATTTCATGGCCAGGCCCCTGGAATAGTTTGGTGGTTCTAATCAGCCAGGTATGTGCACATCAGAATCACAGGGGGAGCTCTGGCAAAATCCCCATCCATAGGCCTCAGCTTCTAGAGACTAAATCCAGAAACCTGGGTGGAACCTGGGCATGTATCAGATAGATTTTAATGTGAATCCTCCTGATTAAGAACCACTATCTAGCAAGGTAGAAGCAGGACATGCAGACTCCTGTTTTTTATTATTCCTGGCTGGATTGCACCACTACCCAGTTTCTATTTTAGAATATTGATAATCAAACACCAGAGGAAATAATAACGCTTTGTATTGAAGCCATAGGTATATATGGAGGGAGAATTTCTGGTGAAAGGCACCATACTAGATGGTGGCCTCCTCAAAATAAGTGCATAGGAAGGGACAGTGTACTCAAGAATGATAGAAGAGACTGACCTGGTATTTCCACCCGGAAGAGGGAAAGGATTTTAACTACAAATACAGGAATCCAGCAGATGGCATCAGAGAACACTATAAAAAAGAAACGATTTGCAATAGCCACCTCTCTTCCAAGGTGATTTCTCACTTCCGCGGTCTGCAAGGCGGTTTTTTGAATGGAACAGAACATAGTAATGTAGGAAAACACAATGATGAGAAAAGCCAGCAAGTTCACACCTGTTGGGAAAAGCGCACCTTTTAACATCTCAGGCATTCAAGTCAACAGTAAAAATATCATGGCCCAGGTTGAGTATCCCCTCTTTGATGTGCTTAAAACCAGAAGTGTTTCAGATTTCAATTTTTTTCAGATTTTGGAATATTGGCATATACATAATGAGATATCTTGGGAATGGGACTCAAGTCTAAACATAAATGAATGAGGGTGATTTTGTTTAATATTTTTAATAATTTTGTGCATGAAACAACGTTTGTATACACTGAACCATCAGAAGGCAGAGGCATCAGGTTTAGAATTTTCTACTTGTGGCCTCGTTGTAAGTGCTCAGGAAGTTCCGGATTTTGGACCATTTTGAATTTTGGATTTTCAAATTAGGAATGCTCAACCTGCACTCAGATGTTAAATATGGTGCTTCTTACACTGACAGTCTGAAGAAGCTTTACTTTTTTTTGGTATAAACCCAGTGGTATTTGGCTAAAAGGCCAAGTTCAAGGAAATAAAATAAGGGAATTAGGTTAGCCAGATTAATAATAGATTACAAACATAAAAACACTTTCTGGAGAATTACAGACCTCTAAAATTTAGATCTTGACATATCATGAAGGAAACTAGGTTTGTTAAAGTATGAAAAAAACGATTTTCATTTTTAGCTCTATGCAAATTCAAATCTTGTGGGGTTCCTAAAATCATATACATGTCTTAAAAAATAAATACGGGCGGCGTCTGTGGCTCAGTGAGTAGGGCACCGGCCCCATATGCCGAGGGTGGCCAAACTGCAACAAAAAAAGTAGCCGGGTGTTGTGGCGGGCGCCTGTAGTCCCAGATGCTCGGGAGGCTGAGGCAAGAGAATCATGTAAGCCCAAGAGCTGGAGGTTGCTGTGAGCCGTTTGACGCCACGGCACTCTACCAAGGGCAGTAAAGTGAGACTCTGTCTCTACAAAAAAAAAAATAAATAAATACAACCCCCTTTCCTCATCTTATAAATATGAATAAGATAACTTTGGAATTTATCATGAGCATTGCGTCAGAAACACTGTTCCTCATGTCTTTTTGTCTTAAATAGGAATAATGTATAGACCAAAAATGCATTTTCATTTTTCTACAGGTTTCTTATAGTAATTTAAACTACTATGCCTCAGAACCCTCTATACTCATTTTTGAAAAGAAAAGAGAAACAAGGAAAAAGTTTAAAATACAACTATCTAAATTATTTTGGGGGGACCAAATATATTTACAAGGTTCTTACTCAACATCAGTATCTGCTTTAATGCTGATTTCTTAGTCCCTTGGATTGCTTTATTTTTGCTATAACAAAAACCTTAAGAGTGATTGTCTGATTCCTCACAGGGTGCATATAATTTGCATATAATTTGAAAGTAGTTTGTATGTAAGGTGGGTGAAGTCTAGGGAAAAATCCTTTAAATTCAAGATGATCTGTGATTTTTATCCAAAACATTTTGCATTCTATGGAATCTCACTATATAGCCATAGGATTTTATAGAGCTAATTTGTCTTATTAGACCTCTGGTCAGAAAGTTTAGTTAAGCACACAATAAAATCACCCTGTTAGAAGATGCTCCTCTGGCCTAAATTCTAAAAACAGACTTACAGAAAGGATCAAAATTGTATGTTCTAATTGTACTGTAGTAATTAAGATGTTAGCGATTGGGGAAACTGGGTGATGTGTGCACAGAAACTTGTACTATTCTTGCAACTTTTCTCTAAAAATTAAAGTATTCTCAAATTGAAAATCAATTTTAAAATCGTATATTGTCATAATCTTCAAATAGAAAAAAGTTGTATTTTATTTAGAGCTCTAGGACTCCTCTCACAGGCAAATAGATGATGATGATAGTGTTTGTGTGTGAGTGTGGGTGTGTGTATTTCCATCTCTTTTTCTATCTGGAATACATATCTCAGGCACTTAACCCCCTCAGGCTGATCTCCACAGCATCACTGTGAGATCCACCACCCTGAGCATCGTTAGCCTTCACCTCACTCTGTCCCCTGGCTTTGGGCCTCTGGATGCGCCATGTCTTTTCCTGGAACACAGCCCTCCCCCCACCTCCTCTGCCTTCATTTGACTAATGCCTCCTCATCTTGGCTTCAATTTGGATTCATTTCTTCTGGGAAGGCTTCCTTGGTTTAGACCTCCTAGAACATTCTGTGCTCTTCTGTGGTGGCCTTTATCAGCCTGTCATGTAAGGGCATGTTGACTTGTCTGCCTCCCCCACTGTGGTCTGCAAGGTCTGTGAGGGCTGGGTCTGTTGTATATCCCCAGGACCCAGGATAGTGCACAGCCTAGTGTGTGTGTGTGTGTGTGTGTGTGGTGGGGGGTCTCTATTTTTAAGTGTGCCTATGCTAGAAGCAATGAAGAACTGAGCCATGAGGAAAGACAAAGAGCCATATACAATACCCTACGAGTGACATATCTGTGAACGGAGAGCTACCAAACAGGGTCGTGAGTGAGTAGTAGTATTCAAATGGTGCAAATACAATGTTTTGTTTTTCAGAACAGGAAGAGAAGGAATAGATGGTGAACAACTTGGAACAATTAAAGACTATTTCATGATGAATTTTAAGTGACTTATTTGAACTTGAACTTGGGAGGCACTGCAGGTCTCCGAGCAGAGGTGTAGACAGTCCTTTTGATACTCAGGGAGATTATAAATGAGAGGAGGAGGAGGGCCCAAGAGGTCAAAAGACGAGTAAGGACTAACATAATAACTCAGGGTTGAGGTAGGAAGGTTTTAAACCAAGACAAAAGCAGCTGGTAGACACTGGGAGGAACAGGAAACAGAGGCAAATTTTGATGAAAACCACATAATGAAAAAGAAAGGACGAGAGATCCAGTGGACTAGCTGGGTGAGGAGAGACAGGAAGGGTAGTCAAAGTGGTAATAGTGCCCTAGTTAAAGAGAACAGTCTTAATTTTAGCAGGATGGTTACATATTAGAAAATAGAAAAATAGTTTTTAATTTTAAAGAGTTAAACTGTCATTCATTTGTCTGAGATTGTAGGGTCTTCTTTAGGAATAGGAGGAATTAAAAAAACTGAAAAGGAAAGAGTTTTATTAAGCATCTTTACATTGCTGACTTTAGAACTACGTTTGACAAAGACAATAAATCTCCCTGGTTATTTCCATTCAGATATCTCCTGGTAGTGAGTTTCCAGAACTTTTAAATTATTTCTTTAACTCAAAACTAGATTGAAAAAAGAAAAAAAGATTTCAAATAACTTTGTAGGATGACAGGACTAGTCACCCAACTAGAATTCTTTCAGCTCATAGTCATACGTACAAACATGAAGTCCAAGGATCTTACGGGTAATAAAAAGGCCGTCCAGAGATCCTGAAAGTATGTCTTTGTTTTCCACACTAAATCTCTATAATAAAATTTTTTAATAAAAACTTCAAAAAGTACAATAGCAAGAACTTTCATTTGAACCGGGCAAATCCAACTTTGCTGCAATTTACGGTATTTCTATCGAAATTATGTTTTTCCAGGAAACGAAAGATATCATTTACCTAGGAAAATTCCAAGAGAATACCCTTTGCCTCCAATATCTTCTGTTTGGTCATAATAGAGTGGGAAGCATACTCCATTTTTCCCATAAAAGTTTCCAAAATAATCCTCATTCCAAAATGGAATTATAGCTATTAAAAATCCTGCCATCCAGATGCAAATGAGGATGAGGGAGGTCTGCCATTTCCCAGGCCGAATGTTACTGAAGGGGAAGACAATGACCAAGAACTTCTCCAAGGTCAAGTAGGTCAGCAAGAGGACGGAGACCTCGGCAGACAGCATGGCCAGGAACCCCAGGAGGCGGCATTGCAGACTCTCCATCCACAGCAAGGCGTACTTCTGATACTGGCCTCGGTATTTTATGTCGAAAAAGCCAACGAAGAACAAATAAACTCCCATGAGGCAGTCAGCACCTGTGGAACAATCAATGAGGGGTATGTTGATAGTTTCCAGCATCTTCCATGTCAGCTTCAGGTTTCTGACTAAGTCTATTTCTAGCATTTTAGTTTTCTGATTGGGTCTGTTTCCTCCATCCATCCTGTGTTAAACGAACTAACGTAAACACCTACTAGACTACCAATGGCTTCAAAATCTATACTATTTCCATAGTTCCACGCTGTGTCTTTGTTTTATGGTTTAAAAAAGTGGGAAGGGGAATTTTCCAGAGGTAGCTGGGATGGGGTGGGGAGAGGGCTGTTTTTTAAAATAGTAAACATGCTATTTACGTAATTAATAAAGGTTATTATCTGGGCTTGAGAAGCATAGGTGTAATTGTGATTGAAATCAACAAGCTTAGCTTTATAACCCACAGAACTTTCTCCATAATTAATCACTTTACGCATCAGCTCCTGCTACCCCATTTCTAAGATATAACCCCCAAGAATAGTTCTGGTAAAGTCCTAAAATAGAACCACAAGGGCCAACAGGTTTATGTTCAGAAGAGAAAATTTGCCCAGTATGTATAATTCATATCAAATGCCATTTGTTGAAAGCCAGCATAGAACACAGCTCACTCATGGAAGATATCCTAAATCTGTTTTCATAGGAAACATACTTACAACAAAGGATTTTGATGGACATAGCGTGAGTTGTATTTTCAGCTTTAATGAAAGATCTCATGCCAATGACAAAAAGATTTCCAAAGCAGGTAATGAAAGCTATAACCCAGACAAATATTCTGAGGATATTGTTAGCCAAGAGGTCCTCAAATGAAGAAATGCCGTCAGTCAAGGGCATACATACTCGGACGTGGGGAGCATAGGAGCAGTATCGAAAGTTTTTGAAATAACTAAAGTCAAAGGGAAAAGAAGAGTCATTTCATAGCAATGATACAGAACCTGCAGTTGCAATCCTCTCGGGGCTGCAACTCTATGCTAGGTACAGTTGAGGGGCTTCCCTGGCTTCATTTATTCTGGTTTAGTAGTGTTTACATAATGGGAAAGTGTTTTGTTACATATTAGGCAGTGTCCTTTTAAAGAAGGGGACAAAGAAATTCAGTGGCTTGGCTGAGGAGGGTAGGGGAGGACATGAAAGTTTGAAATGTCAGAGATTGTATTTTTTTTTTCATGTCACATTAGATTATTCTGCAAGGTATTATAAAAAGTAGATTATCATTGTTCAATTGATCTCTCAAACACATTCAGGGACTTGGGTTGGCATGTAGAGAGCCTCCTGTAGCTCAGCTGAGACGTTTCTGCCTTGTCCTGAGTTCTAAGTCCTGAAGTTTGCTCACTTCAACTCTCTCTTTCTCCTTGGCCTGGGAAGGAAGGGAAGGTCTCTGAGACCAGGAAAAGTTAGTCTCACTGGGGCTGGGGAAGTGGAGCAGCCGCCTTAAACACGCATTTTTTTCTTTTTTTTTTTTTTATTGTTGGGGATTCATTGAGGGTACAATACGCATTTTTTGTCTTATCAGGGTCTGGAAAGACTTAAACAATTTCAGAGGGAAATATAGGTTTGTTTGTGGTCAATGTAGTTATGATCTGGGCATGGGGAATCCTGAAATATTGGAATCGGCAAGGTCATTTATCTTATTGTTATCCCATAAACCCGTGTGTTTGGAATTTTCTTTCAAAAAACTCATTCTATTTTTATTCTTTTATTACCTCTTTCAGTTCATTTCTCTGTTCTTTCCTCTCGGTCCAATCCATTTTTTTCTGTCATCTTCCAATTCAGTTTTTAGACCAAAACGTTAAACAAAGCTTTACTTTGCCACCACATCAAGGCCTTGTATGATGGAGACTCGGCTGCTCGAGTCGCCTCACCTCCTGCCTTGAACCCTTACCCTACCCGGACACTCTGGCCTTCTAATCCTCAGACAGCCAGACTCCAGCCTTTGTCAGAACCTCGCCTTTGTTTTCCCCTCTGCCGGGAAGGTTCTTCTCCTAGTGTTGCCGGGGCTGCTCCCTCTCTCCATTCAGATCTGTTCACATGTCTGTCACCTCACTCTGACTTCCATTTAAGCCACCTTCGTCCTCCTTCCATCCTCATCTCGCTGACCTTATCTCTCCGGCACTTACTCATTTACTCTCTGGTTCTTAAAGCTAAATGGAAGCTCCTTGGCACAGACACTCTGGCTCTTGTTCCTCACTGTGTCTCCAGCATCTACAACAGCGCCTGGCACATGCAGGGATTCAACAAATACTTCCTGGATCATTAAGTGCTGAGTGTGTCAGGTAGAGAAATAGGAGGCAAGCCCCACCCTCAATTAGCTGGCAGTCGGCTTCCTAATAACCTAGCATCCAATGAAAGGAACTTGACCTCTAACTCTCTTACTTTCTTCTCCTTCCCTGGAGTCCCTGGTACACACAAGACGTTTGACCTCTTGGTTCCTTAAGGATTCTATTACATCCTCTGTCTTCAGATAGAGCCACCAAGGGTCTCTCAGTGGTTCAACCTCCCTCCCACTGGCCTGTGGGATGGAAGGGACAGGGGGGATGAGGTGCAGGTGTTCCAATAAGTGAAGGGCAAGGAGAGTGCAAGAAGGATATGTAGGTCACTCATGAGGAAAGTAACTAAGCTGATGTGTTTCTGTTCATTGTTGGGCATTTCCTGACCTTGACCTGATGTCTACATTTAAAAGAGCACCTTTTCCATCAGGTTCTGAAAAGGTTGAGTTTCTCTATGCTAAGAAGACCTCACATTCTTCCTGGAACAAGGAGATGATAGGCTTATTAAATATTTAGCTAATGGTGCCTCAGAAAAAGAAATGAACAAAATCACGCAGCTATGCATCCAATCCTGTCTTTTAGTAATCACACCTGCTGCACAGACATAAGCGAAATGTTCTCCCAAAAGAGCACCTTCATTCAACCTCATTCACCTGTTGGACCAAACTTGTAACCTCACATTGAAGCCTCCCTATTTTTGTGGATGACAATGGTTAATCTTTCGAAATCATGAATACAGAGATTACACAGTTGATAAAGAAATGATCATGTTATAAACACATATATTAACACAACTTACATAAGTGCACTTTAGCCAAATATATTAAAGTGACTTATCAAAAACTATTATAAAGATTAGTTACCTCTTTGTAGTGCACTTAGTAACAGTAACAACACCTGGAATTTATATAGCACCTTTCTTCCTAAGGGCTCAAATCTTAGAGAAGCCGACTGCTCATTCATGTGAAGTGAATTATGTTTCCAGGTCGCCTGAGTACCACTTAGCCAGGGACTTCATCTTGTGTAATGTGTGGCATTCTGGTACCCTGATCTCTTATTGGACCTCAATTGGATAAACATCGTGTTTCCAGGGAGAAGGGTCATTCATATCGGCACATCATAATATTGAACTCTATTTGAACAGGGACCAAAGGTGACAAAATTAAAAAGCTCTCAATAAAAACTTTTGTTGCATATAAACACATTGCAGTGATACATTAGACAGTTTACATGAGAACATTTGAAACATTTCACCATGTTTCCTACTCCATTCTTTATACATACATACATGTGAGAAAGATTCTTCATGGGCTGAAACATTTGTGTGTTTATATATGGAATCTCTATCCTTTCCAGGTCTCTGGAAAATAGGGACAATGGGTTTAATGTTTTTTAAGAAAAAATATTTTAATAATTGCATTCTTGTCACATCTGAAATATAACAATTCCTGAATCACATGTTCTCAATTCAAAATAGGATAAAAAATTTCCAGTACAGTATCTTAGAAAATTGCCATTTTAATTTTTTTCACCCGTGAGTTGGAGCTGATTTTTTTTTTTTTTTTTAATTGTGAGACATACACTCACTTGGTTGTCCTCAGTAGAGTGCCTGTGGGATGACAGCTCACAATTAAAAAGCAATCTCAAGTTCCTGGGCTCAAGTGATTCTCTTGTCTTAGCCTCTCAAGTAGCTGGGACTATAGGCACCCCCAACAATGCCCGGCTATTTTTAGAGACAGGGTCTTGCTCTTGCTCAGGCTGGTCTCAAACTCCTGAGCTCAAGTGATCCACCTGCCTCGGCCTCCCAGAGTGCTGGGATTACAGATGTGAGCCACTGCGCCCAGCCGGTTGGAGCTGATTTTTGCCACTTCACATGCAGAATTACACTCTACTAGAACAGGTTCATTCATTTCTTTCATTTCAAAAAGGCAGTGATGATTTGTGTGATCACGAAATTGGCTCTGTTGTTTGATTTTCAAAACAATGCCAGGATAGTTAAAGGGTTTTGTTCAGGAGATGATATTGCTAATCTGAAAGCATCCTGAAATGAGTTTGGTGAGAACCTGGATTGATTATATACTATTTATTTTTTTAGACAGGGTCTTCTCTGTTGCCCAGGTTAGAGTGCAGTGGCATCATCAGAGCTCACTGCAACTTTAAACTCCTGAGTTCATGCATTCTTCTTGCCTCAGCATCCCAAGTAACTGAGTTAATGGAGCAAGCCATTAACTTTGGCTAAGTTTTGTGGACACAGGGTCTTGCTAGTGCCCAAGCTGGTATTGAACTCCTGGCCTCATGAGATCTTTCTGCTACCTTGGCTTCCCAAAGCGATAGGATTACACGAGTAAGCCACTCCTCCCAGTACAGAATTTAAATTTAAATCAGACTTTCTGTCTGATGTGCTTATAGGATGGGAAACCATGGAGGTAGCAAGAGGAGCTGTAATTCAGGACAATCAGACAGCGGTGGAAAGCATAATTTTTTTTTTTGTTTCCTCCAGGCCTCATAAAATGGCCTCAGAGGGCTCAAATCATCACTTCCATACTCTTAGTTTACCCGGAAGCTTTATAAATGTGGATATTTTGAAGTGTGAATTAAGAGCTTCTATGTTCTCAGGGCAACAGATGGAGAGGGGACAATCTAAAAAGACAGAAGCCTTTTGCTTTCAATTTTCATTTTTAAAAATGTCTTATTCTCACTTGGTTTCTCTTTGGCTAATAGGAATCAGAGTTTATCAACATGGTTATGAGTTTTCCTTTTGTCAATAAGTCTTACCAGTCACTATGAAAGTTCTGAGATACACAAAAATCAAGAAATGTGAAAGCCACAGCTATGGAGATGAATGCAACCCTCCCAGCAACACTGATAAGCCGAGCAAGTTGAAATCTGAACAGGTGAATCAGAAAGGACGCAGTTGACTGTGTTTCCTGGACGTGAAATGATGGACCATAACAGTCTCCAAACTTTCATAGTGACCCACGTAGTCTATTGCTGAATTGTCACATGGCCTCTCTGGCAGGAAGCTCTCAGTCCTTTTTTAAGGTTTTCCCCTCTTTTTTCTTTTATGCTCTAGCTCTATCCTAGACTCATCACAGCTTTAGCTTTATGTAGATTGTGTGTTTGTCTGACCAATCCTCTACAGAGTCCTAAAGAACAGAGGCCACTCTCTCCTGACCATGTTAAGTTGGTAGCCATAAAGGTTTGTGAAATAAATGTATAAATAAATCTTATGTGGAAAGAAGCAAAGACAGAAAAGTATGGAGTACATAGTTACTACTTTGACTTTCAGGGATTATTGTGGGGCCTTGATATTCTGGCTTTCAGAGATGTGTGCTATGGTGAGTGAAAGGAAGAGTCATGTCCACATCCTGAAGTCTGTTCTTCTATTTAAAAATGATAGGTTATTTATATTTTGAGGTTTTTAATATTCTAGTTTCCTGGGAGCAAGGACTAAGCCTTTTTTACCAGTGGATGTCCACTCGTATCTGTTGCAAGAGAGCACCTAAATCTTGCATTAATTTCCTATTGAAAATAAAAATGATACTAAGAATTGGCCTTTGGAATTAAATGAAGAAATGCTTCAGGTTTGTGCTGAAGCACAAATAATATGTGCTCTGTATTGCAAACAAACACACTTTAGCCAGCAATAGCTAAACATGGGAAAGGAAACATGAGGTTCAAAGGATAAGTGGTCGAATTCTTGACACCACTGAAACATAATGGTGTTGAAATATTAAAACACTATGCAACATCAATTGTCCAAATGTTCATAGTTGTGGGATAATTTTTTCTACACTTCATGAAAACTGAAAAGCATGGGTAGCGCCTGTGGCTGTAGGGCGCCGGCCCCATTTGCTGGAGGTGGTGGGTTCAAGCCCAGCCCCGGCCCAAAACTGCAAAAAACCCCAAAAAACAAAAAACCCTGAAAAGCATATACTGTAGACAGATATCAAATAGGTTCTATAAGAAAGGGGAAAGGAAAAAGCAGGCAAGTGTTACATAATTTGTTTTTACCAACCTTTTAGTCACAAAACTATTGAAAAATGTAATTCTTTGCGAAAACTGTAGGATGAGATTTTGCCATATGAATCCAGTTTTCGAGAAGGAGCTATGGCCTCTTCCAACATAGAAATGGGCTTTGCATGTTGAATGGTAGAGAATGAGACTTGTTTGTCAATTCAGCACGTACTTGATGGTAACAATGACATTCGTAACAGTCTGAGAAAGCAAGCTCTGCGTGTGAAATACTCACTTAAAAATAAATGCGTCTCTAAGCAAAGTACTTCCACTAATAGTATAATCAGCATAATTATAATAGTTCACTTACAGAGACTGAAGTTGTTTAAGACTTTCAAACTGGTTCTTGTGGAGATACAAAAGAGGATTGGACGACAGGTTCCTTTTTTTTTTTTTTTAACCATTAGAAGGAAGGGGGGAAAAAGCAGGAGGGTGTTATTAGTTTGAAAGCTCAAGATGTTACCATTTAAATCTGATTATGGCGAGTAATCTGATTATGGTGAGAACTTACAGTTTTTGTAGAAGCTTCAGGTCTTTAAAAAGGTGGGGTGGTAGCTCCGTTATCATATTGCTAGACAGATCCCTGTTGGTGACAGTAAAAATCCAAAGCAATTATTTTGGAAATAAATGACATATTTACTACTCCTCACAATTATCATCATCCCATTTGACGTAACAGAAAATGTGAATATAATTTAACCAACCTGGTAACTTGTTACGCAACAAGGCCATCTGTCAGCCAAATGGGTATGCTTTCCGTCACTTACAGACATGAGACTTTGTGCTCATCCAATTCCTGTCTGGAATTTCCTCTCTCCCCTCTCCAATGCATTTTCAACCTGGCTTTAGTATCTACATTGACTAATTTCCTCTGTTTTAGGTACTCTTTGTACCACCTCAACCGTTCATACTTCTGTGATTCCAGCTTGCTTCATTCATATTATGATCTCTTGTTTAATCCAACTAAGCCTTTTGAGGTCAACTCTTATGTCTTGTATTTATTTTGCACTTCAACTAAGATCGTGTTGGCCACGTAGTATCTGCCCAGACACTCTTGAACAAGCAAGTTCACACATTTTTAATATACCCTTATATAGGGATGTTTTTGCAGAAGACATTGAGAGTTGAACACAGTCTTGTTTGTCCTGGGTTGCTCCCTAAACCACTAGAGAGAAATAATCTCTGCATTTAAGAGGCTATGGAAAACTTATCTACTCCCAAACACACACATATATAAAATTGCCCAAAGAAAATAGTAGAGAAACTAGTGGTAAGCCAAATCCATGTTAAGCCCACTGTCCGACTTGCATGTGCTTTGGACCTTAGGATAATGCTGGTTTTCTTAATTGTTTTGCTAATATCCAATAGTCTACAGGATTTTGATTGCTACTAGTGGAAAAGCAGTCTCACTAGTCACGTAAATTTATAATCTTAGAAAAAGCAATCATATTTTCCTAGTAGACAATGCTACTTACAGTTCTCCTAAATTTTTTAATGAAGAAAATGTCTTCTCTGGAACAAAATCAATTTGATTTCTAGGCAGAAACCTGTAAGACATGGTGAGAATCAGCACGTGGGTTCGCGTCTGCTGTAGCAACCAATTCTCCTTGGGAGGTGCCACTGATCTGGCATAATTTAATAACCCTGCTTTGAAGTCTCCAAGGCGTCTTTCAGTGTAGAACCTAAGATAGGAGTTTCTCAGCAAGGACAACCCCACGTTCTATCCAGGAAATGAGCCATTTGAGGTGCTGGGTGTGGTCTGGGAAGCTGCATTTTTTGGTTTGGATTCTGATTATTTTAGAACACGTCTCTTTCTAATTTTCCTTTTTGGTTCTTTTTTCCAATCACCCATCCGATCGACAAACATTGTAGAGTGCTCACTACATGTGGAAAACTATAATTAAAACAAAACCGAAACACTTGTATTGAAGTTTCCCAGGATCAATGTCCCGATTGATCCATCTGCCTTCCTTCACCCCCACCCCCCCAAATATCATAATCAGCAGCCACAATCACCAGTCAGAATATATTAGGTTTTTTTAGTTTTAGCACAAATTTATATATATTTTTCTTTAGAGAGCAAGACATCCAGTGATAAAAGTGACTGGCAATAATAGCTAATTGTTGTATAGCTGAACACTTTCCACATATGTTATGTTATTTCATTGGCAACTGTGGGGTTAGAAAACTGAACTGCCAGGAACCATTTCGGCTGAGAAGATCACAGAACTAATGACTGCCCTTAAAACAGGGAGGGGGGCTGGCATCCTGATGGTGGGCAACTTAAGGTCACCCCCAACAACAAAAATCAATACATCAACGTGGGCATTTCTAGTATTGCAGTTTCAGACCAGCGCAGTAAACAAAACACTACGTAAGTTTTTTTGTCAATGTTTTTTAATTTCCAAATCTCTTGGGTTTCCACTCATTTCCTTGCATACTTACAGCACTGTGAGGGAATCGCATGACAGAAAGGTGGAATTCGTAAGATGTTTTATCCGATTGCCTTCTAAATCCCTGAAAGTCATGGAAGAAAACTATTTTTAATATTTTTGTACAAATAGTATGTTTAGACGCAGGGGCAAGAGACCTGCAGAGTCAAGGCCACACGCGGACTTCCGGATCCCCAAGTGTGGCCCCTCGACTGAATCCAAACTTCACAGATTTCGTCAAAAGGCCAAATTCAAGGATCTGGAAGGCCACATGTGATTCTAAACTTTAGACATACTTTTTGTTTTTGTTGAGTCAGAATTTCACTATGTCGCCCTTGATAGAGTACTGTGGCGTCACAGCTCACAGCAACCTCAAACTCTTGGGCTTAGGTGATTCTCTTGCCTCAGCCTCCCAAGTAGCTGGGACTACAGGCACTCACCACAATGCCCTGGATATTTTTTTTTTTTTTGTAGTTGTCATTGTTGTTTAGCAGTCCCGGGACAGGTTCAAACCCACCAGCTCCTGTGTATATGGCTGGAGCCCTAACTGCTGAGCTATGGGTACCAAGCCAAGAGATATTTTTTTCTTGATACAATAGTTCTGAACTGTGACCTCACATATTGCAAGTGGGTGCCTTTTCTGTGCTGAACAGGCCACTATTCGTTACATATTGCCCAGCTCCATCATAAACTCCCGTCTACCAGGCTTTGACAGTGTCAGTGTGGTCTGTGCACATCACACAGCCTTCCTGCAGGGTCGATGTCATCGCCCCCACTTTTCATAAAAGAAATCTGAGGCTCTTGGAGATTTGTTTCTGGCCACACAGCTTGTAAGTGGTAGAATTGCCCTAACACAGATCTGTTAGAATCTAAAGCCTTGAAACTTAACTCCTGTGTCCATGGATTTATCAGTCATTATATTCTCACATTCTCCCCAGCATCAGGTAGATATTTGTGTCTCTATTTTTGCTGTAAGAGAAACTCAGGCCAAAGTTATCCTGCACGTACTGAACACCAGAGTCAGGATAGGAAATCTGTGTGATGCCAAAACACAGGTTCTTTCTACAGAAGCCCCAAGAACTCTAATGCCGAGTGTGCTCGGATTGTCAGAGAACAGGGATACGGCTTAGTGCCACATGGAATTTGCTAGAAATGTAGATTCTTGCCTCAGACCTAGTGAATCAGAAACTCTAGTACTGAGTCCAGCTGTCTGTGTGTAAGCAAGTCCTACTGCTGTCAATGAGGCAGGCTGATGGTGGAGAAGCGTGGGTGGGGACAGCGCATCCTGCCAGGTGATTCCCTAGGAGAAGGGCACCACACCTGCTTGAGTAATGCCCTGTGGAACACTATGACATTCTCGCTTTGAGTAGTGCAGGGCAACAAGAAAAATCAACTTTTCTGCCAAGTCTCCTAACTTTTCTTTACCGTCATCTTCCTACAATCTTCCCCCACTATTTTTCTGCTCCTGAATTTTTCTTGCAGTCATGCTAAAATTGTCAACCCCTTTGTCGTTTCCCTTTAAATCCTATTTTAAAGGCATCTTGGAAATTCTTATGGGAGCCCTGTCTGTATTTTTTTCACTCAATATAGTGTGATTAAAAATAATAAACGCTGTACTTTTCTTAAGTCCAAATACAGTTAAGTAGAATGGAAAAAAAACCACATTTTTTTTTTCTTTTCCTGGCACATAGTAGAACTTCAATCATATTTTAAAAAAAAACATTTTTTTCATGTTTTCACAAGTATGACACTTTGGAGTTATGAGAGTAATGGTTGAACTTGATAGCAAGTGGGGGAGAGGGAGAAGCCTTTCCAGGGTGGGTTTTCTCCTGCCTTCAAGCTGGAGCAATTTGGGCCTGACTCCTCAGCTTTTTATCCTCTGCATTTAAAGGCCCTTTTTCATTTGTGATCAGGCCCTCTTGCTAACTGCATTTTCAGTGGGTGTCTGTTTTCCCCACTAGTGTTTGTGGGAACCTACAGTGAAAATGAGAATCTCAGGAGCCAGGGGCTCTGACGCCATTTCCTCATCTCCTCCTGGTTGTTTGTGCACATTTTGGGGAGGGAGAGAAGGTGGGGACCCTGATACCATTCTGCTATCTTTCCTGTTCATTTCCACTGTGGACATATATACAGTTGTTTAGTTTCTAAGTACCTTCTTTTCACCTGTTAATGAGTTTCAGTCTATGGTTTTCAGCTCATTATTTCCATTTTTAATAGCGGCACACTCATGTGGGACTTCTATTGCTTTAAAAGCTCTTAATAACAGACAGATATATAAATAAATACATAAAAATAAAATTCAGTAAATAAACACATCACCCTCTAATAGTGCTATAAGAAGAAATTTTGAGGTTATTTCAGAGAGAATCAAAAGCCAAGATACTACACTTTTATCATCTTATGGCTATAGAGTTGTCTGATTTGATCATGGAAAGAATTCTGAGGGTGATACAATCAGGATTGTCATGGGGCAGAAATCCAATGGCCAACCCTGGTTGCTGCAGGAGGCCCTGAAGGTGCATGTAATGAAGTAGTGTGGGTAGTGGTGGTGAAGTCAAGATGTAACCTAAATGAATGTTTTAAACAGGTGTTGGTTATAAGCTAACAAGGAGTAGAAATGGTTTAGTACATGCAGCTAGCAAAAGTTCATTAAGCACCCATCACATGCTGGTCCTTGTCCTCGTAATGTTAGAGTAGCAAATCCTTTGACAGGTTTCTGCCCTCACAAAACTTACAGAACAATATGTGAGAGACAAGCAAGCAACCCAACGATTACATGATGCAACCCAATGATTACATGATGCAACCCAACGATTACATGATGCAATCCAACGATTACATAATGCAACCCAATGATAATATGATGCAACCCAACGATTACATGATGCAACCCAACGATTACATGATGCAATCCAACGATTACATGATGCAACCCAATTATTACATGATGCAACCCAACGATTACATGATGCAATCCAATGATTACATGATGCAACCCAATGATTACATGATGCAACCCAATGATTACACGATGCAACCCAATGATTACATGATGCAACCCAATGATTACATGATGTAAGCCAATTATAATATGAGGCAACCCAACAATTACATGATGCAACCCAACGATTACATGATGCAATCCAATGATAATATGATGCAACCCAACGATTACATGTTGCAACTCAACGATTACATGATGCAACCCAATGATTACGTGATGCAACCCAATGATTACATGATGCTGTTATCCTGATATAGGTGTGAGGTGTAGAAATCTGGTGCAGGGTGGATGTAAGGGGAGGACAAAGGCAGCTGCTGAAACTGGCTGGTGTGTCAGGAATAGCTTTCTGAAGGTGACGTTTAGATTGATTTTTGAAGGAAATGAAGTTAGCCAAGAGAAGCTAAGGGAGATAGACTTTTTGAGTTCAAGAAACAGTATATTTTAGGGAACTGATTGTAGGAACACTAATTTTATGCATCTAGAAGAAAGAGGTGTGCAGAGGAGGAGCAGGGAAAGAGACTAGAGGGGTCCTTGAGGAGAAAGACTGAACTTTACTTTCACACCTTTGGGAACTCTGAAAGGATTTTTAAACTGGGGAAATATGATCAGATTTTGGTTTTGGAGGTAAGTTCTAGATGGACTTTTAAGGTAATCTTGAATTAACTTTGGGGCTAGTCTCCCTGACCTGCGCAAATAACAAATTAAATCCTAAACGAATACTCACATCCAGTTGAGTTGAGGCATTTGCGTACACATCTGCTTGGGAAGGGCTTCTAAATAGTTGTTAACCATAGACCTTTACATAAAGAAAATATTATTAGAAACAAAAATGATGTGCCACTTTAAAGACAGTATTTTTATTATTCTACAATTTGATAATTTGTATGCTAAAATCAATCTATCAGGTGAAGAATTTGTACATAACTTCTCCTTCAAAATGCTCTTTAAATATATGTATGGCCAGTATTAGGGAACAGATGTTGTCAAAGAAACCGAATATATCCTGGTAATAAATGTTATATAGTTTAATTTTATGAGATGAAACAAAAGTACATTTTGAGTAATAATTTTTAAGTTTATGGCAATTTCCCTTGTAAACTTCACATATGTAACCATTTCCAGTGCCATACATCAAAAGTTAGTTTCTTCCTATGGGAGTCATTAATCATTTATAACATTAAAGGACCTCTTTGGAAACTGCATTGAATCTAAGAAGTGATGGGAATAATTTAGGGAAAGAAAATAACTCATGAGCATGTTAAACTGCATGATTAATTTATGATTCTGTGGTTCCTTTTGACAAATTGAAAAATAATGATGCTATATGATCAACTATAAAGGAACATAATAATCCCCTATTGATAAATCATTCCAGTGTATTAATAGACAGTGAAAATATGATTACGAGAATAGCTCTCTTGGTAGGACAAAGATTTTGGAATTTTCGTGACTCTTGCTGGGCAAAGGCACATTTTCCTTTGCTGAAGATGGAGGTGGAGCTGACCTCCTGGGATGTTCTAATAAATATAAATGTAGTTAGGATATAAAAATGAATACTAACTTTGGTCAACCACTGCAAATAAAAACATGCCTTCAGGACTAAAGGAAATTAAAGGGGGTTAAAAAAACCAACTAGTGGGCTTAAAATATACATTATAGCTGTTCCATGGCTGAGCCATGGCAAAGAAATAGTGATAGTAACTGTGGCTGGAAATACAGGAGAGGTTTCAACTAATAACAACTTTAGTAGACTTGATTTCTTTTAAAGCTCTTTTTGTAAGCTAGTGTTAGATATAGCTGGAATTTATAGACCAATGTATTGAAAGGTTGATGAATACTTACAGGAAAAACAAGGAATTTAAGCCAGTAAATAACCGCTGTGAAATTCTGGTGATCGGATTGTCATCTAGAATTCTGACAAAACACATCAAAGAACATCCCTCAAATAGAGATATTTGTCAAATAAAACCAGGAAAAAGAATAAAAGGCTCCTGATAACCCTTCTTCCCCACAACACCTACTCCTTTCTGTCCTTCCACATGTGGCTCAGGTGTCTCTTCCCTGAGAGTGTTTCCTTCCTCCTGTAGTTGGAGCAACTCTTACCCTCAAATTCCTACAAATCTCATCCCAGCACTTATTGAATTGGGTCCTCATTGTTTACTTTCTCCTTCCACATCTATCTCCCCCTGGATGGGTCCCTGGATCCAGCACCACAAGTGGCACATAACTGAATGTGGGCTCCACAAATGCTCTGACCTACTGATTAACTGAATAAAGAATGAATGAAAATAAAATTGTTAAGAAATCATAGGTGGCTCTTTGGTCTCACAGTGCTTGCATGATGTATTCAGTAAGGTCTGTACAAATGAATGAATTGCTGCCAAAACATTCATAAGGAGCTTTGTAGGTCAAACACTGAGAATATCCATATAATCCAAGCCATTGTTTTTCACTGTGTTTTGGTAGAAGAAATTAGACTGAGGGGAAATAGGTCTTCTTTCTTGTTATTATTTGCTATGTGATATAATCTTTATAACGTTCTCTACAAAGGAATTTTAATAATTTAGAGATGAGAAAATAGAGGCCCAGGAAGATTAAGCATGGGGCCAGGCACACACAAGGGGCTGGAGGAAACTGAAACCTTGGATTTTTTCAGTAGACCAGGCCAACTCGCAGAAAATGAGCAAGAACACAGAGAAACTTTTAACTGCCTTTGCTTATTTTTCCAATGAAAGCACAGACATCTGATGCGAGACTCCTTGGAATGGAGCTGGTGGCTCAGCTTGGGAAGTGGTGAAATACCATGAGCTACCATGTTTCTTGCATTGTTTTCTGATGCTCTAGAAATCAGAACAAATTCTTAAGTTGCTCACTCTGTAGGTCAGTGGTTTTTAATGGTTTTTAATGGAGCACAGTTTTTCCTCCCAGGGAACATTTGGTAATGTCTGGAGACATTCTCAGTTGTAACAACTCTTCAGGTGGACCACTGGCTTCTAGTGAGTAGAGGTCACGGTTGGCACCAAATGTCCTACCATGCACTGGACAGACCCTTTCCCGACACCTCCCTCGAGCCAAGAATTCTGTTAGCCAAAATGTCAATGTGCTGAGATTGAGGAAACCTGCTCTGGGTGAACACTGGATGGATGGGTTAGCAAGCTCATGCTGGGCTCACAAGGCCACCTGGAAAAACACGGCCAGCTTCCTTTCATGCAACTACCACTAGACATGACACTATGCATGTCATTGTCTGAATTGCTTTGGTAAAGTCCTGCAGAGTATGTGCAATCAGATAATTAAGTATAATAAACAAGACACATCAATAAAAGAAAACTATATGAGCGCTGTTGTGCACCATTAAGACTATGATCCTTTATGGGGGAATTAAAAACTAGAATACTTACAGCCATCTTAGCTGATGTAAGTCTTTGAACACTCCAGGTCTGAGAGTCGTAATGCAGTTGTGGTTGAGATATCTACAAACAGCATGGGTGAGTCAATTAGGTAAGCTCAATGCTCCGTTTTCATCATATATAATTAGAATATGAACCACCTGATGATTATAAAGTATGGACATTGAAGGCACTCTGCTGGATGAACACAAAAATCAAGGGGTGGCCAGGAGCACAGATAGCCCCAAGTCCAGTGTGCATAACAGCAGGGCCAGGGTAAGGGAAGGGCTGAAAATGATGTTCTGGGAAATTACATTTCATATATATCAGAGCATAAAAGTATAACAACTGACTATGTGGAATAATTTTTGCTTTTGTCCTTTTTGGTTACATCCTGAGTAGACTCAAAAAGGCTAATTTTATTGCCTTATATTGTGGCAGTGACCCAAGCTGGAGAAGACAGGGTTAAGGAGAGCCTTTCCATTGTCTTCTTGCAAAAGTAGGACTCTTTTGTCCTACTTTCAGGATACTGAAGAGTATCACTCTTTCAGTCTGATGACTAATATAAGTACCTTGTGATAACCTATTCCTCCCTTTTCCCTATAACTAAGTCAGCCCTTGAAAAAGTATCGTTCTTCCCTTTTAGTCTTAACTTAAAATTATGCCCATGAGATAATAATAAAGAGGCTACTCACAACATTTGCAGATTATATAATCCAAAAAATGCTTCCCTGGATATGTGTCTAATGCAATTATGCTGAAGAAATCTGGTAGGAATAAGAAGAGTCAGGTGATTATGGTTTATGAACTTTAGTAGGGTGTTGAAGGTGCTCTCCACTCTCCTAACCTGAAGACAATTGTGAAATTGGCTTATAAAGTACAGGATACTATTCTCATGCTGGAGGATAGAAATGCAGTTGGTTGGAGACAGCTATGAATTAGGCAACGGATGCCGCCCTCATGGTACCCATGCACTGCATCTCAGTGTGGTGTGTTTGGGGGAGGAGCTGGTTCTGCTCATGCAAACTGGAACCATGGCAGCTGTTTTATTCTGACCAGCAGGAGCTGCCGGCCAGGTGAGACCAGCCAGCCTCTCACTACTGAGCTTCCTTTCTCTTTCAGAGTTGTACCTTTAACTCCTCATGTCTTTTCATTCTATTCCACAAAGGAGGGGTCAAGGTTTATTCTTTTCTATTTCAAGTTGCAAAGCGAGAGGCACAAGGGGAATTGGTGACATGTTCAAGGTTCCCAAGACCATGAATAGTTGAACTGGAGTGCGTAGGCCAACTTCCACCTACAGGAGCATTATTCACTTAACATCCACAGCAAATTACAATATAGTGTTGATTCAATAATAGCCCTGGCAGGACTATATAAGTAAAGAATTTCCATTTCCTGTCTTCATTATACAACAAGAGGCTAGCCCTGAATGCCTACTTTCTAAAGGCTGTCAGGGCATGCAATATCTACACTGATCGTAACTAATTACTACATAGTCTCATTGTCTTTTGAATGGTTTCCATTTTTTAATTTTGATTTGAAGTAATTCCTAAATATTACACAGTTCTTCTTCTTCTTCTTCTTCTTCCTCTTCCTCTCCTCGTCCTCCTCCTCTTCCTCTTCTTCTTCTTCTTTTTTTTTTTTTTTGAAGCAGTGTCATACTCTGCATCCCAGGCTAGAGTACAGTGGTGTGATCATAGCTCAATGGAACCTCAAACTCCTGGGCTTGAGTGATGCCCCTGCCTCAATCTCCCAAGTAGCTGGAACTACAGACATGCACCAACACACTTGGGTAATTTTTGAAATCTTCGATAGAGATAGGGTTTCACTATTTTGCTTACACTGATCTAGAACTCCTAACTCCAAGCAGTCCTCTTGCCTTAGCCTCCCAAAGTGCTGGGATTCCAGGTGTGAGCCACCACACCCAGCCACAACAGGGTATTAATTGCAAAATTATTGGTTGAACACATGCTCATTCTGTACCTGGCAGTAATTTTGAATTTTGTTATACTATATTTTTCCCTAATAGAGCTTCCCCACTTCTGCCTTTTGGGGTCATGAAGCATTACAGGAGTACCAGTGCAGTGAATCCTTAAAACATCAAGGTAGTCAGGGAAAGCCAATATTGCCTTCTGGTCATCAGCAAACCTAATGTTTCACCCCAAGTTCTATACAAATATTCTCCGTGTACCACCAGGTGGAAAGGGTTGGTACTGCATGTCACATGCCTTACACTGTAGTGAGACACAAAACAGCCGTCTTAATCCTACAAAGTAAACTTGAAACCTAGTGTGACCTTGGGCCATCCTAACCCCCAACCCCTGTACCATGTCTGTGGCAAGATGTGTCACAGTGTATCATAAATTCTGCTTTTGGTTTAAGGTTCTGCTATGAATAGGATGAACACACATAGATTGATATCTGTGTTAGTATTTTCAGAGCCCTTGGATGGATGTAATAAAAGTTAAGATGGTGAATTACATTACAGCAGCAAATGAAAATAGAACAAGAACATAACACTCTAATGTGGGTGTATTGAAATTCCTCTTAAATATAAAATTCACTACTTAACTAGTCTGATTTTCATTTTATTCAAGATGATTAATTCAAGACAGCAATACACATTTTAACTACATGTCGTCACATCTGAAAGAGACAGGTGCAGGTGCAAATTGTAACTATGACTGTATTGTAAGTCAAAGGAAAGAAAGAGTAAAACCAACAATCTGTACAACTCATTGGACATTTACCATCTATTTACCTTCACTGACATTAATTAAGACTCAAACTCCTTGAATAATAAAGAGTCTCTAGTCTTCTGTTTAATTGGCTGGCTTCTACCTCATAGAGAACTTGGGTTTCAAGTCCCATGTTTTAAACTTAAGTGGCTGAACTTAAACTCCATCCTCTAGTATTTGCTGTTTTCTTTGCAGAATAGTAGGTTGGAGAATGTGAGGGGAAATTTGAAAACATGACAGTTTGGCAAGTGGTAACCTCTTTTTAGAGCTAAGATATGAAGCCCATTTAATATAGTTTATGCTGAATGGCTTTCTAAGAATAACTTACTAGTTCATGAATTCCTGCTGTTTCAGCTGTCAGGATTTTGAAAGCAGAAACGCCAGGAATTTATGTACCTGAAACTAAAGCAAATAAATGCTTTAATGACATGCATGTTTATAGGCTATTTTAAAATGTGACATTTTGTATTCAAGAGCCAGGCAGACACCTTGAATCACATTTTCTTGCTAATGATCACATTTAACAAGAACCAGAATAGAAAGGAATTCCTGATTTATATAAGGTTTATGTTACAACCAGGAGGACTGCTGTTGGTTCCCATGGTAGCAGTGATAAAGTATTATAGTCAATCCCATAAACTGTATTTATTTCTCTGAAAGGTCATCTGAAATTACCTCCCCCCACCTCAAATTTAGAAAGGCCTGACATTTTAAAAGAGTATTGATATAAATAAACTGATCAATAGTAAAAGTATTCAGGGCAATTGAACAACATTTATTTGTCTGACAATTAAAATTTAATTTTGATTTAAGAATTTATTTTTCTGGATGCCTAAACAACTCCACTGTGAATATTTAGAGAATTCCAGACCAGAGACTTACTTGATATCAAATTGGATGACTTCATGGCATACACCCCAATACAATTGAAAGATGCAGATTCTCTTTATCAGCTCAATAGATCTAAAACACATATTTGTGAGTGTATTTTCTCTGTTCAAACAGAATAAAATCCAGATGCCTTAGCTGGCATTCAATGTCCACACAATCATGATGTGATGGCCTTGGCAGCATATTCTCCATCATCTCTTGTGAGAATCTTTTTCTTTAGGCAAATTGCACACTTGCTCCCTTCTCCACAAACTTTGAGTGTCTCTGCTCATGTTTTTTTCTCCCCACTGGAGAGAAAAAATACATTTCTCCCCAATGTATCAGTCCTACCACCCGTTCATTTAACAAATACTCATTGATGCTCACTGGGCCCTTACTATATGTGCTATAGCCTATGCTACAATGTACTAGGAGAGAACCCCAGGGGATATCCAACTTAGAAGAAGGGTATGATGTTCAGTATTTCCTTCAATTTAAGGATGAAAGTGAGGGTCATTAAAATGGAATTATAGCTGACCTAAGTCAAGTCAATAGTTGACTATTGACCTAAGTCAATTCAGACAATAAAGAATACTGTAGTCAATAAAAGTATATTTCTATATATATATAAAAGCCTGAAAATTTTAAGAAAAAGTCTCAGCTTCCTCTTGGGACCTGCTGTATAATGTTGTGGGATAATACAGGGTGTCCCTAAAGTTCGTAGCCACGCTGTAAAAAAGAAGAAACAACTTATTTCTAAAGTCCTAGTTTGTTTTCCTGTCTTCTCAGTAAAAGAGATGGTCTCAGGACTGAAGTGAACAAAAAGCCAACAGGGAAAGGGCTAGGAAGGCCCGAGATGATACAATGTGTTCCATGAAAGCTCTCTTTATGGACAATTTCTCCCAGGAACTGAGACATGCCAAAAAATGAGAATATCAAACCATGATCAATAGTTGAGAAATCTGCAAAAAAGATGAGCAGCCAGAAAGTTAAAGCTAGGGACGGAGACAAGATGGCTGACTGAAGCCAGCTTTCCACAGAGGCTCCTGTCCAGGAGGAGAGTTAAAAGACAGAAATTTAGCAAGTAACCTGGTGGATTAGAGCTGCACCAAGAGACAAGGTTGACGAACGCACATCAACCCCGCTGAGGTGAGCTGCAACCCCAAGGATACAAACAAAAGGTACAAAATCCATTACCAAGCGGACGGGAGTCCCCTCCCCCATAAGAATGGCTTGGAGTGCCCCACAAATAAACGAGCGGAGTTCAAAGGTCCTCCCACTACACTCCATGGGAGAGACTCTCTATAAATTGGACCTGCCTCTCCTACTAGGGTGCTACAGTGTTCTCCTGCCAGGCATAAAACTGTATAAAACTGTATATATTCTCTATCTGCAATTCTGAGCTCCCAGCACTCCCCTCCACTCTCACTCTGAGGTCTAGAGGCCCGTCCCCCAGGAGTCCAGATTCTTGGGTGATTTCTCGAGGGGTGTGGACAGGGGCTAAACTGCAGCTGGTCAGTGCTGACTCTGTGGCACGTGAGTGAGGAGAGGATGGTCGGCTGAGAGGGTACCACACTGGAGCGGCGATGCCCCGAGGCACACAGCAGCAGCCGTCTTTTGGCAACAATAGGGCTCACTGATGGATATTCCGAAGCCACACCTGCTGTCTGCCTGGGCAACCAGAGGAGGCCAGGCATCTACTCAGGTGGCAACCACCACGGAACAGATCTGGGATGGAAACACAGGCCCCGTGAGTAAAGGGTTTGCCTGAGTCAGTACCGGCCTGGGTAGAGCATGGGGACTAGAAACGCACATGCAGAGCCAGGAAGTTCCCAGGGAGGGGCTTACCCAGAGGACCGCTTTACTGAGCCTAAGACGCACCCGGCCCTCAGGGGATCATCAGCCTATAGACAAAGGAAGACAGGAGGCTAGAACTGACAGCTAACCGAACACAAATCTGCAGGGCCTGAGGCGCAAGCTCTGGGAACTCAAAACAGCTTCTCTTCTGCAGGGGAATTTAGCAGGGACAGAAACAAATTCCTGCAAAGTTGTTCTGTTCTGTTCTGTCAGTAACAGCAATCGGGGCGGGGCTGGAACTAAGTGAACACCCCCAAGACTCCATCAAGCACCCAAGGTTGTCAGGCCTCACCTCCCCCTGCTAGATAGAGGCAAAGTGCAGCAGCCTGGCTGAGCAGAAATAGGTTTCCTTGTGATTCAGGCAGGTGCAAACCCCTGAAGTATCTGTTCACTACAGGCAACTGGGGCACAGCCCTGCGGGGCTATCAGTGACTGGGTGTGACAGAGGTGCAAGGTAGGAAGGAGGCATCAACCTTCCCAGACTGATCTATTTGCTGTCAAATAGATCAGTCAGGGTGGCTCCTGACTCCATGGAGCACCGGAGCAATATCTGAGTAGTCACCAGATATCTACTTCATATCTGAGTAGTCACCAGACACCTGTGATCCAGTTGCCAGAGACCTTTTAAACTCTCCTACCTGAGACAGGTGCTGACTGAGACAATTGATTTGGACCTTTTGAACTGAGCCAATCACCTGAGGACTATTCAAGTGGTGCCCTGGGTGTGTGGTTGTAGGAAGGTTTGATTTTCCTTTTTCAATTGTTGCCTGTGGGGGGTGGGGTGACATAATTGCTGGTATTTCTCCACAGCTGAGACTTCAATCCAGAGTAACGGTTTCATTCGGGTCAAACAGAAACCAGCTGAAAAAAGACAGAACCACTAAGCCCCACCACACCAAACAGGGCCCCAGTTTCTCAGGCCATAGCGTGGTAAGGGTCCTCAACAAAACTCCAGGGGAAAAATCGAACGGTGTAGAAGAATCATGGGGTGGAATCAGTGGAAAAACTCTGGTAACATGAATAACTGGAATAGATCAACCCCCCCCTAAAGGAAAGATATGGCAGATGTAACTGAAGATCCCATTCAAAAACAGCTAGCTGAGATGTCAGAAATTGAATTCAGAATTTGGATTGCAAACAAGATTAATGGAGGAAAATTTGGAATTAGAAATTCAAAGAGCAATTCAAAAGTCAGAATTAGAAATTCGAAGAGAAATTCAAAAGTTGTCTCAAGAGTTTAATGAATTTAAAGACAAAACCACCAAAGATTTTGACGCACTGAAGCAAGAATTTGCAGCCCTCAAAGATCTGAAAAATATAATAGAATCCCTCAGTAACAGAGTGGAGCAAGCAGAAGAAAGGATTTCTGACATTGAAGACAAAGCCTTTGAACGCTCCCAAACTCTCAAAGAGGAAGAGAAATGGAGAGCAAAAATGGATCATTCTCTGAGACAGCTCTGGGATAATGAGAAGAAGGCTAATATCTGCCTCATTGGAATCCCTGAAAGTGATGAAGTGGCCTCGCAAGGCACAGAGGCCCTTCTCCATGAAATTATGAAAGAGAATTTTCCAGACATGCCAAGAGATTCTGAAATTCAGATAGCAGAACCCCAGCATGACTCAATCTGAATAAGACATCCCCCAGGCATATCATAACTAACTTCACTAAAGTTAATATGAAGGAGAAAATTCTGAAAGCAGCCAGATGGAAGAAATCCATTATCTACAAAGGGAAGAATATTAGAAAGACTGCAGATCTCTCTGCTGAAACTTTTCAAGCCAGAAGAGGGTGGTCATCGACTTTTAATCTCCTAAAGCAAAATAACTTTCAACCCTGGGTCCTGTATCCAGCTAAACTGAGTTTCATTTATGATGGAGAAATTAAATACTTTAATGACATTCATATGTTGAAGAAATTTGCCATAACCAAACCAGCTCTTCAGGTTATTCTCAGACCTATCCTCCATAATGACCAGCCTAATCCTATACCACAAAAGTAAACTCGCTCAGAAACTTTTGATCAAACTCCAACTTCCACAGTGGTGAAAGGATTAAAAATGTCCACTGGACTTTTAAAAAACTTGATACCCAAAATTTTATCAGATTTATCAATATTGTCCATTAATGTGAATGGCTTAAACTGTCCTCTAAAGAGGCACAGGTTAGCTGACTGGATACAAAAACTTAGGCCAGATATTTGCTGCACACAAGAGTCACATCTGACCTTAAAAGATAAATATAGACTGAGGGTGAAAGGATGGTCGTCCATATTTCAGGCAAATGGCAATCAGAAAAAAGCAGGTGTTGCAATTCTATTTGAAGATACAATTGGCTTTAAACCAAAAAAAGTAAGGAAAGATAAGAATGGTGACTTTATATTTGTTAAGGGTAATACTCAATATGATGACATTTCAATTATTAATATCTATGCATCCAACCAGAATGCACCTCAATTTATAACAGAAACTCTAACAGACATGAGCAACTTGATTTCCTCCAGCTCCATAATAGTCAGAGATTTCAACACTCCTTTGGCAGTGTTGGATTGATCATCCAATAAGAAGCTGAGCAAGGAAATTTTGGATTTAAACCTAACCATCCAACATTTGGATTTAGCGGACATCTACAGAACATTTCATCCCAACAAAACTGAATACACCTACTTCTCAAAAGCCCACGGAACATACTCCAAAATCGATCACATCTTAGGTCACAAGTCTAACCTCAGTAAATTTAAAGGAATAGAAATTATTCCTTGCAGCTTCTCGGACCACCAAAGTTGAACTCAGTAACAACAGGAATCTGCATACTCATACAAAAACATGGAAGTTAAATAACCTTATGCTGAATGATAGCTGGGTCAGAGATGCGATTAAGAAAGAAACTGCCAAATTTTTGGAACAAAACGACAATGAAGACATGAATTATCAGAACCTCTGGGATACCGCAAAGGCAGTCCTAAGAGGGAAATTTATAGCACTGCAAGCCTTCGTCAAGAGAACGGAATGAGAGGAAGTTAACAACTTAATGGTACATCTCAAGCAACTGGAAATGGAAGAACATTCCAACCCCAAACCCAGTAGAAGAAAAGAAATAACAAAAATTAGAGCAGAATTAAATGAAATTGAAAACAAAAGAATTATACCACAGATCAATAAATCAAAAAGTTGGTTTTTTGAAAAGGTCAATAACATAGATAAACCTTTGGCTAACCTAACCAGGAAAAAAAGAGTAAAATCTCTAATCTCATCAATCAGAAACAACAAAGACAAAATAACAACAGTCTCCCCAGAAATTGAAAAAAGTCCTTAATGAATACTTCAAGAAACTTTATTCCCAGAAATATGAAAATCTGAAGGAAATTGACCAATACTTGGAAGCACATCACCTTCCAAGACTTAGCCAACATTTCAAGTGGAAATGTTGAACAGGCCCATATCAAGTTCTGAAATAGCATCAACCATACAAAATCTCCCTTAAAAGAAAAGCCTGGGACCAGATGGCTTCACATCAGAATTCTACCAAACTTTTAAAGAGGAAGTAGTACCTATATTACTCAACCTGTTCCAAAATGTAGAAAAAGAAGGAAGACTACCCAACACGTTCTATGAAGCAAACATCACCCTGATCCCCAAAACAGGAAAAGACCCAACAAAAAAGGGAAATTATAGACCAATATCACTAATGAATATACATGCAAAAATATTCAGCAAAATCCTAACAGACAGAATCCAGCAACACATCAAACAAATTATACATCATGACCAAGTCGGTTTTATCCCACAGTCTCAAGGCTGATTCAAAATACATCAATCTATAAGTATAATTCAGCTCATAAACAAATTAAAAACCAAAGATCACATGATTCTCTCAATTGATGCAGAAAAAGCTTTTGATATTATCTAGCATCCCTTCATGATCAGAACACTTAAGAAAACTGGTATAGAAGAGACATTTCTTAAACTGATAGAGGCCATCTACAGCAAACCCACAGCCAATATCATATTGAATGGAGTTAAATTGAAATCATTTCCACTCAGATCAGGAACCAGACAAGGCTGCCCCTTGTCTCCACTGCTCAACATTGTAACGGAAGTTTCAGCCACCGCAATTAGGGAAGAAAAGGTGATCAAGGGTATCCATATAGGGTCAGAAGAGATCAAACTTTCGCTCTTCACAGATGATATGATTGTATTTCTGGAAAACACCAGGAATTCTACTACAAAACTCTTAGAAGTGATCAAGGAATACAGCAGCGTTTCAGGTTACAAAATCAACATTCATAGATCGGTAGCCTTTGTATATACCAACAATAGTCAAGCTGAAAAAATAGTTAAGGACTCTATTCCATTCACAGTAGTGCCAAAGAAGATGAAATATTTGGGAGTTTATCTAACAAAGGACGTGAAAGATCTCCATACAGAGAACTATGAAACTCTAAGAAAAGAAATAGCTGAAAATGTTAACAAATGGAAAAACATCCCACGCTCATGGCTGGGAAGAATCAACATTGTTAAAAGTCCATACTACCCAAAGCAATATACAATTTTAATGTAATCCTTATTAAAGCTCCACTGTCATACTTTAAAGATATTGAAAAAATAATACTTTGTTTTATATGCAATCAGAAAAAAACCTCGAATAGCAAGACATTACTCAGAAATAAAAACAAAGCAGGAGGAATCATGCTATCAGACCTCAGACTATAGTCTAAATTGATAGTGATCAAAACAGCATGGTATTGGCACAAAAACAGAGAAGTAGATGTCTGGAACAGAATAGAGAACCAAGAGATGAATCCAGCTACTTACCATTATTTGATCTTTGACAAGCCAATTAAAAATATTCAGTGGGGAAAAGATTCCCTGTTTAACAAATGGTGCTGGGTGAACTGGCTGGCAACCTGTAGAAGACTGAAAACTGGACCCACACCTTTCACCATTAACTAAGATAGACTCTCACTGGACTAAAGATTTAAACTTAAGACACAAAACTATAAAAATACTAGAAGAGAGTGCAGGTAAAACCCTTGAAGAAATCAGTCTGGCAAGTATTTTTTGAGGAGGATCCTCTGGGCAATTGAAGCAGCTTCAAAAATACACTACTGGGACCTGATCAAACTAAAAAGCTTCAGCACAGCCAAGAACACAGTAAGTAAAGCAAGCAGACAGCCCTCAGAATGGGAGAAGATATTTGCAGGTTATGTTTCTGAGAAAGGTTTAATAACCCGAATCCACAGAGAACTCAAACGTATAAGCAAGAAAAGAACAAGTGATCCCATTGCAGGCTAAGCAAGGAACTTGAAGAGAAACTTCTCTGAAGAAGACAGGTGCACGGCCTACAGACATATGAAAAAATGGTCATCATCTTTAATCATCAGAGAAATGCAAATCAAAACTACTTTGAGATATCATCTAACTCCAGTAAGATTAGCCCATATCACAAAATCCCAAGACCAGAGATGTTGGCATGGATGTGGAGAAAAGGGAACACTTCTACACTTCTGGTGGGAATGCAAATTAATACATTCCTTTTGGAAAGATGTTTGGAGAATACTTAGAGAACTAAAAATAGATCTGCCATTTAATCCTATAATTCCTCTACTAGGTATATACCCAGAAGACCAAAAATCACATTATAACAAAGATATTTGTACCAGATGTTTATTGCAGCCCAATTCGTAATTGCTAATTCATAGAAAAAGCCCAAGTGCCCATTGATCCCCTAATGGATTAATAAATTGTGGTATATGTATGCCATGGAATATTATGCAGCCTTAAATAATGATGGAGACTTTACCTCTTTCATGTTTACATGGATAGCGCTGGAACATATTCTTCTTAGTAAAGTATCTCAAGAATGGAAGAAAAAGTATCCAATGTACTCAGCCCTACTATGAAACTAATTTACGGCTTTCACATGAAATCTATAACCCAGTTATAACCTAAGAATAGGGGGAAGGGAGAAAGGGAGGGGCGGGAGTTGGGAGTTGGGAGGTGGGTGGAGGGAGGGTGATTGGTGGGATTACACCTGCGGTGCATCTTACAAGGGTACATGTGAAACTTAGTAAATGTAGAATGTAAATGTCTTAACACAATAACTAAGAAAATGCCAGGAAGGCTATGTTAACCAGTGTGATGAAAATGTGTCAGTCTATAAAAGCAGTATTTGGTTCCCCATAATCGCACTAATGCACACAGCTATGATTTAATAATAATAATAATAAAAAAAACCCAGAAAGTTAAAGCTGGTCAACAGCTTGAGTTTTCAAAGCAGTGAAGAAGTAGGTTTCGCAGGCTATAGCTCAGTGAGCTCAATGCTGGCCTTGGGAAGGTCATAGAGGTCTTAGGACCCTGCTTTGTGAACACTTCAAAGAGAAAGTGAAGGACGGTTCACAAAAAAATGGGACAAGCCAAGCCAGCTTCATCTCTTCTTTGAGAGACGGGCCAAGCAAAGCTGTGTGAAAGGTATTGTCGTGTCTATCAGGCCTCGAGCAAATGGTTTTATGATATTTTTTTACAGACAGAAAGAAAATGATACACATACTTCTCTGAAAGATAATGATGAGAGAATACGGACAGGCAATTTGGTGCTGTCCTCTTTTGAATTTTACTCCATGACTTGGGTGGAGATGGTTCATCTTATTTGCAAATGACAGAAATCTCGGAGGAATTGTGAAAAGAGGATACAAAAAGATGTTCACGTTCTGATAAGCAAAGCTGAATCTAACAGGACGAAATGGACTAGGAGTACATTGAAGGACCCACAAGTACCTCTCAAGGGCCAAGTGCACTAGGGCTGAACACACATCACTAAGTGGGTCATACACAGGGCACAGTGTTAGGAATTGTCAGAGCAGCAGCACTAAGACTGAAGTATGAAGCGCTCCCCAAAAGAGCAGCGTAACATTAAGACACATGCAGTTCAGAAGAAAAAGGATGCTTATTCCACCTGGTTGCCCCAATCACATCGCAGTGATACAATTATTTTTATTTTAGATAATACAACTGAAGGCACACACAGTTGAACATATGCCGATTAGTATGACCAGAATGTTGAACAGATTTGAAACCATGTCGTCTAGGGAAGAATTTAAAGGACAAATAGTTCTTGAAGAAGAGATTGTGGTAAGGTGGCAGGTAGTGGCATCTAACTTTATTACGTATCTGTAGACTTACACAGAAGACAGATTAGATGTGTTCTGATTCATCTCATGGGGTAAATCCTATGCTATATAGCTTTAGAGATACTTTGAGCAGTAGTAATACAGGCAAAATTTATCAGCACATTGCTTGGAATTCCATTTCCCCAGCACCTCCCAAACCCCTTTCTGAATTCTTCTTCTCCATAGCCCTCATTGCCATCTAACACATTAGATTTTATTTTAAATTCGTTTGACTGTCTTTCTCCATTGGAAATTAAGCTCCACAAGGAAAGAGCTTTTTATATGTGCTGTTTACTTTCATAGCCTTGATTTCTGGCATTGTGTGGTTATCTGTAAATATTTGTTGAAAGAATGAATGAACATGTGGGTTTGCCAGCTTCCGCCAGCTCCTGCTGTCTGCTGTTAAGAATTCTAGTTGACGCCCATCTGGTTTCTCCATTCCCCTAACACATTCTGTGTTAGGTTTGGTTTTTTCCCTGATTATTTGAGCTGTTGTATGCATAACTGGGAAACAAAAGGTGAGATTAGATGGTCAGGAATAACAAGAAGTGGGGCCAGGGAAGATTTTTCTGGGAGTTTTGGGAAGAGTGGCAGGAGGATCTGAGAAGTGTGAATAAAGGGCACGGGCAGGAAAGGAGATTTTAGGAAGGATTGCTGAGCTTATGAGCTGTGTTAAGATATTTCAGCAGTGCTTGTAAAGAACTTGAGTTATTTTCAAATGAAAGTTTAATTACTGGGTGATTTCCTTGATGGTAACAATATTCTGAGACTGAACCATGTGGAGAAGCTTCCAAGGGAGCACAGTCAGAAGATTTGGGTTGGAAGCCAAGCTCTAACTTTAAATAGCCAACTAAACTGATGTAGCCTTGCCAATGCCTCAGAGCGACTGGGCCCTCTCTTCCCTAAGAGTGGGTTTCTTTCTTTCTTTCTTTCTTTCTTCCTTCCTTCCTTCCTTCCTTCTTTCCTTCCTTCCTTCCTTCCTCACTCTCTCTCTCTCTCTTTCTTTCTTTTCTCTCTCTCTCTTTCTTTCTTTTTGAGACAGAGTATCACTATGTCACCCTTGATAGAGTGCCATGGCATCACAGCTCAGAGCAATCTCAAACTCTTGGCTTAAGCGATTCTCTTGCCTCAGTCTCCCAAGTAGCTGGAACTACAGGTGCCCGCCACAATGCCCAGCTGTTTTTTGTTGTAGTTGTCATTGTTCTTTTAGCAGGCCCAGGCCAGTTTTGAACCCACCAGCCCTGATGTACGTGGCCGTCACCCTAACCACTGAACTACGTGTACTGAGCTGGGTTTCATCCTTCTTGAAAGGGAGCTAATGGTGCCTGTCCCATCATGCAGACATTTTTTTTGAGACAAAAATCTCAAGCTGTTGCCCTGAGTAGAGTGCTGTGGCAGCATAGTTCACAGCAACCTCCAACTCTTGGGTTCAAGTAATCCTTCTTGCCTCAGTTTTTCTATTTTTAGTAGAGATGAAGTCTTGCTTTTTGCTCAGGCTGGTCTTGAACCTTTCAGCTCAAGCAATCCACCCACCTTTGCCTCCCAGAGTGCTAGAATAATAGACATAAACTACTGAGCCAGGTCCCACATCACAGACTTTTAGGATCAAAGTCCAAGTGAAAATTCCAAGTATTAGAATTCTTTGTGAACTTTAAACATGTATCTATGAATGCAAGGCTTGTGTTTTATCCTCCATTGCTGTATCTTGCATATAACAGACACTTAGTGAATGTTTATTAATGTGAGTTTCATAACCTCTTCTCTACGTGTCCCTAGAAAGCATCAAACAGCAGGTTACGTGGGGAGAACCCTCACTGGGTGACATTCAGGTGCCTAAATTTTCTCAGAGTAGAATTAAACATTTACTTGGAGGAGTTGCTGGCTGATCTTGACAATAAAGGTTATTCTCCATCCTTTTTCCTTAGGAAAATTTGGGACCTGAGCTATCAAATCCCATATTCTTCCCTTTGGTGGGCTAGCAGGCGCTGTGAGAAGGGAGCATTGGCTTAGAACAAAGCTGTACATCAGTAGACCAGGAAAGAACTTGGCATGAGAAATCTAAATCTCTCCCACTTGGTCTTTTTGGTAACCCTTCTGCTCCCCCGAAGTTGGCTTTTCCCAAATTAGGGGCCAAAGGCTATTAAAGAGAATTGTACATGAGGCAGGATGGTATGTGTTTATAGCAGTTAAATGCTAGAACAATTTATTTCCATGTCTGAGTTACTCATTATGGTTAAGCAAACATGGTCTTGGACACCAGAAGACTCGGGTTCTAAATCTGGCTCTTCCACCAACTAGTTGTAAATCTGTGATAACAATCACAGACTTTAGTTCCCTTGGCTATAATAAGATCTAATTAAAAATTCTTAGACGTCTATGACTTTGTATAAAAGAATAAGTAAGAATCTTTCCCCTTTCTTTCTGCCAGTGCTATTTTACTTTTCCTCCCTTGAGCATTATTTGGGCACTGCCAAGGACAATATTGATTCACAGAATGAACTTGTTGTGATTTGAAGCATTTCCAGGAAGACTGGAAGCAATGTAGTTAGGGTTTTCTCTCTAGAGGAGTCTGGACGCCCAGAGGTAATGGGTAGCCAGTTACTCCAGTGTGACAGTGACAAGAAGACCACATTCTCTAGGCTGGAGCAGCAGGTCTGACTGCAGCCAGGATTTATAGAGGCGATAATCAAATCTGTATTCGCACAAGATCCTACCCAGAGGGCTTCCGTCAGTGACTTCCTGTGGTGTTTGAGGGAATCTGTACATAAATTCATGAACTTAGAAATCATGATAGTGTTTCACACCAAATGTGTTTGTTCGGTATCAGTAAAAATGCAGATCATTTTTATCCCTGGATTTTTCACAAATTTCACATTTCTAGAAAGTTTCTCCTGTATGCTGGATGTTGAAGGATAAAACAATGAGATGATGGTACTGCCAGGGGGCTTTCCAGCATTATCTCGCTGGTTTTGTTATCTAATAATCGTCTTAACTGGTGTAGCCTCTCCAGTGCCCCAGAATGACTGGGCCCAGAGGGACTGACAGACATTAACCCAACTTACAGAAGGTTGATGTATGAACCTGACCATTTTCAATTTATTAATCTGAATAGGAGGTATTCTGTTCCACTGGTGAGAGCCCTCCTAGTCCCTATTCAATGCAAGTTTTCAAATGCTTTGGTATGAAGAAGTTGTTAAGTTAAATTTATCATCATAAGGTTACTTGGTAAGTAGGGAATCAAAGCAAAGGGATACAGACAGCACTGGAAGAAAGTTTGAGAATGTTGCTGAGGTTGTTGATCCTCCTGGCCTCCATTCCTGGCCTCCAACATAGATCATCTCTAGGGAGATATATTTCCCAGATTCTGGTTTTCTGTCAGATAATGCTGGAAGCATACAGACCCCTTCTTTCTCCGCAACACTATTTCTTATCTGTTGCCCGTGACTTATTTACTGACATTTTCTTTCTTCAAGTATGCTAAAGTCACTGATTATCCTGATAACTGTACTTTTACTCTTAATACCTTGGGAGACAGTCTTTATCCTATCATTATGTGTTTTAAAGGATCTGATTGTTCTGCTTATGTTATCACTCCTTTTCCAAGTTAAAAAGTACAGCTAGTGCTACTGAGTCATTTCCAAATAATCTTGAGGAAAAGCATACAACTATGTATTTTCCCACTGAGATATTTTTATCTCAACTCCAAGTTAACACTCTGAAAAGGTTTAAACAAAAGCAGTCCAGCTAGTTTAAATTATGAGGTGAAAAGTTAATGTACTTTTAAATGCTTTATTTTCTAATATTAATTACATTTAGAAACATAAATGTAATGATAAAGATAACAAATTTGATATTTCATTGCATAATTAGATCAAAAAATTCTTAAACTGAACATTGTCAAAGATTTCCCCATAAATAATACACTATTAATGGCTACTTACATCTTTTTAAGTTTTGAGTATTTGATGAAAACTTTATCTGGAAGACTGTGGATTTTGTTTTTCTTAAGAGACCTAAAATAACATGTAAAGTGAACTTCATTATGGATTTTTATGGGCAACCAAACTCTTCTCTAGAGCTACATGCTTGGGAGGAGAATATTTGATGATGTTCCATGGTAGTTAACACACACTTGAATATGGCAATAACTAAAAACTTTTCATGGGAGAATGAAAAATTTATAAAGCAAAATTAAAGTAGTTTGCAAATATTTGACAAGTGTAGCCAATTAGTATAAGAGACAAGAAAGTCCATGGTGATTTAACTTTTTCTTTTACTCTCTGGTTAAATTAATAAAACACAACAAATGAAGCCAAAAAACAGCCGAAGATCCTAACCAGCTCGTTCATGTTCAATGACATGACTACAAATGCTTGAGGCTCTTGTTAATAAAAACTTTATGCAAAGTATCGAAAAGTTTGCTTGCTATGGCCCAGTTAGCCTCATGGATCTTTTATACCTTTAGAGTCTTGGATAAATTACTCACATTAAAAATGAGGTAGAATAATCAAGGTGTTCTTTTTTTGTTTTAACATTTCAGCACAGGCTCTTTAGTGACAATACATAAACCAGAAAGTAACTGAAAATAAAAACTTTAGACCACAGACATTGCGAGCTAGCTGGTCACTGTTTCACTGAGCTAATGTAACAAAGAGCATTTAAAACATACCCCCCTCCCCCACTGGATGGGAAGCATGCAGAATTCTGTTATAAATAAAATAATTTCTATTATTTTGTTAATATACAAGCAACACTATCAGGTTTTCATGTGACTTTAGGGACAAATGCTATCAAGAATGGAGTTCAACTCACAGTAATGTCACATTGCTGGACATCGTGGGCACAGACTTTAAGTCAGCGTTCACACATTCCAATTCAGTCCCTGTGCACTCACAGTGTTGTGGGTACTGGTTTAGAACTAGGGGGACAAAAAGAATAAGATTTTGTTTAAAAAACGCATTTTTAAAATTAGGACTTTGTCTAAAATAACTGACATTGTTCTCTTTTCATTGAATGTATAAAATTGACATCTGTTAAAGATATTTATTAAGCCCATTTGAAAGACAATTAATAATAATAATAATAATCTTGTGATCAAATATAGACTAATGTGGTGTCTAGTTTCTGGTAGTCGTCTTAGAGGTATTTAACAGGGGATTGGAAAGGAATGTGAAATAGCATAAAATCATACAGTGAAGCAAAATTACTTCTCCTCAGTGAAAAACATAAGGTGATTAAGTAAATCTTAATGGACAGGACCCAGTCAACTAAATTCAGTTCAATTCAATTCAATTCAATTCCATGGCACAGAGTAAGTTGCTCAATAAATGCTTGTTGATTCAAATCAGATTCAGTGTTGCCCCCTGTCAGACCTCTCTGAGCTCCGTGAGAAGAGTGGAAGGCAGTTTCTGCCCCAGCTGCTATCAAACCTTATTAAAACCCAGGTAGTTGGGCGGCGCCTGTGGCTCAAAGGGGTAGAAGGCTGGTCCCATATGCTGGAGGTGGCAGGTTCAAACCCAGCACCGGCCAAAAAAAAACTGTGCAAAAACCCAGGTAGTCACGTAGCCTCTCATTTTGGTTCTTTGTTTTCCATTACTGTGAAGTTGTAGAAAAGTTATAAAGCTGAGAAAACCAAAGATCTATCTGTATGAAGCATTCAGAAAAAGAAAAAGGCTTTGGAAATCTCTCTGAAGAAATTTACATAATTAAGATAATGGCAAATAAAAGAATGAGAAATCTATGGAGAAACCAGGCTGAGTTAACCCCCGGGTCAATCGCTGTGTGTGTGAGTGTGTGTGCAAAGAGGAGAGAAAGAGAGAGAGACAGCACACACAAATCTTTCTGGGATATTTGTTCTGGTGGAGCTAAGAAATTGAGAGTTGTTTTCAAATTCACGTTTTTTATTTTGACATAATTGTAAGTTCTTGGCACTTGCCCTACTTCTTTTATATCACTTTAATTCAGATGTTATTTTAAAAATGAAATTCAGTAAATTTTAATAGTAAAGCCAACAAACATTTATTGAGTACCAATTTCACGCAAAAGATGCTCTTATGACATAAAGTTTTGGAGTATATTTTATGTTGTCTATATGTATAAGTTAATCAGTGAACTCCCTAAAAATAACCTTCGTATGCTCACTTTGATGTTCATTGACATAACCATCATCGAAATAGCAGTTATGTTGTTAGATTAAAAGCCTGTTGTTGGAAACTTACTACCAATGAAAGAATTTCATGTAGTCAAGCTGGGCGTGTTGCTGAAAGCAGAAACATGGGCATAACTATTCACCCACCCTCACCCCCAAGTCATCACACCCTCGAGTTCTGTGGATTCTTCTGAAGTGCCTCCTGTGTCTCTCTCTACGCCACGCTTCCCAGTGGCATTGCAGTGAATATAGCAATCAGTTATCTCTTTCATCATTCTTTCTCCTCCATCTGAGCTTGATGGATCATTTGGGCTGATTGTTCTCGGTCGTGGGAGGCTACCCTGGACATTGTAGTATGTTTGCAGCATCCCTAGCCTCTGCTCTCTAGATGCCAGCAGCAATCCGACTCCCTCCATCTGGGCAACCAAAAATGTCTCCAGGCACAGTCAAATGGTCTTGGGGGTCAGGGTTGTCTTTGCTGAGACCTGGCGCTCTAATCCAGTCTTTTCAGTACTGATGGAAGAACCTTCCTCATACACATTTCTAATCATGTGCTTTTCCCTCTTTATCAACAAAATGAAATAAAAACCCAAACCAAACCAAACAAGCAAAGAAGCCCACACCTTTGTTGATTGCACCTTGTGTAGTGGGCAGTGACCTCCACAATGGGGTATGTGGTTCAGGAAGAAAATACTTGAACTTCTGGTGATGTTGATGTTTAATCATCCTTTTTAATTTCTAATTACCATAATATACTTGTGTATAACAAACTAGATGATAAGTGGTAATTATTAACTGGTATTAACTGGCATGCAATACTGCCAGTGCGGTTTTAATATAATAACACATACATTCAATTAACATATGGGCATTTATATAAACATATTAACATATGTATACAATTGCACGTTCACCTACATAATTCTCTCTCTATATACAAAACACAATTACACATGAACACGATTCTATCTACAGGATACAGGACACCCTCCAAAGTGTATACCCAAAACCCTTCCTAGGCTGGCCCCAGCCCTCTCTTTTGGCTCTGCCCCGCGCCCCTGCACACGGAGACGCTGTGAGAGGCACTGGGCAGCCTGCTTTGCACCGTCCTACACCAGCGCTTTGCAGACCTGGCTCCCTGCCATCCTGTCACCCCCCTATCCCTCCCTCCATCCACAGACTTCAGAGTCCACCTCAAATGCCATCCCCTCTGGGGAGCTACCTGATCCCTGGTGGAGTCAGAACTCACGTTGCATCTCTCTGCAAACAGGGACCTGTCTATCCTAACAGTGTGAGGTGTTTGTGGGTTGAAGCCTTGTCTGAGTCATCATCAAGCTCTCGGTGCCTGAGAAGGGCTGGAAAGTGTGGGGCTCAGTATCTTTCTTGGAAAAAGTAATTAAAGGGACCAAAACCTTTTCCATTTGTCACAATTATTCAGTATTCGTATTCTTGTGATTATAGACGAAAATACAACCATAACATGAATAGAGATGGTTGTTTTCTTCTATCTTTTCAGTCCCACAGGCTGACAGCACACTGGTTAGCCAGCGAAAACGCATTGAACTGATATTGAAATTCCAAAGGGAACTTATCACACTACCCATATAAATCCATGCACTACCAGTCATGTTTTTTGCAAAGCTGACACTGGTCCTTGAGCCAATTTCACTTACAGCATTCCTGTGTTAATGCCACATCGTTAGCATTTCCATGGACTGTGCCAAATATGGTCGCCCATCCACTAGTGTCACCTGTGAAGCAATGATTGACATGTGTCCGTCATTCTAGAAAGCAAACGCCATATTACAAAGTGAAATTTGATAATAAAAGTAAATTAAAAATTAGTTTAATGATTGATAGTTTAAATACATAAATAGTAAGGGAGAAAAGGTAGGCAGGCATCTGTGGGGTTTCTCTCTCTTTTACAGAGAAATATCTCAAAATGTATGTATCAAAATATATGATGCGGGGGGTGGTGCCTGTGGCTCAGAGGCATAGGGTGCCAGTCCCATATGCCGGAGGTGGCGGGTTTAAACCCAGCTCTGGCCACAAAAAAAAAAAAAAAATATATATATATATATATATGATGCAAATATGTAATTACTTCATATAAATATAAATGTCTTAAAAATTACTTATTTCTAATACTGACATTTTAAATGTTTGACCTTAATTTTGAAGACCTCAGAAGAAAATACGTATAATCCAAATTTTACGTTTGTCTTGTGTATACCCCTACATAAATATATGTTGATACATACTTGAATAGATATATTGAGTTCTAATAAAAGTTATGTTACCTGATCATTTTTAATGAAGCAAAAAATGAAGTTCTTTTTAATAAAGGCTTTTGATTCTTGTTGAGAAACAACATTTCCTCAATCTGTCATATGTTAGCATCAATTTGACATATATAAATATGATTTATTTGTCAAATTTTCTTATCTATTTTGTGATAAATTATATTTTTTAAAAAGGAGGCCTGATTTTGAAGTAGTGTCACTTTAACACATGCTATTAAATTATAAAATATGCATTATAACATATGATACTGAAGTTCACCTGAAGAGATAAGTAAATTTAAATAATTGCTCACAAGCGTCTTTGATTCCTGACATCTTTAACTGATATCTGTTTCTTATTAATATCCTCAATGATTTTACTGCTATCCCCCCTCACATGCATTATTTAATTTGGGTTCAGAACATCCTTGTGAGGTACTTAAACACTCATGGTCTCTGATTCTCCTGTAGCAAAGACAAAAACCAGTGAATTTAAGTAACTTGGCCATTGGGGTCCAGAGAGCCACCCCCTAAACTGAACATGGATTTCCTGCCTCCAAAGACAGGTTCAGGGAAAGGATAAGGCGGTCTACTAGTGCAGTTGTGCAGAGATGCACCCTGGGTGCTGGGGCAGCACACAGAAACCACACCCGTTCTGGACCAGTGACTGATACAGGCTCAGGGTGAATTGCGTTCTGAAGGATGAGTAGGAGTGATCTATGGGACGTATGGGAAAAGGCTGTTTCTGTCAGAAAGAAGTGTGCCTCAGTACTGGGCAGCAGGACAGTGGATTCTAGAGAGAGATGCTTGGTATTGCTGAAGTTTGTTGCCCCACTATGATCACTTTGATGCATAGCTGGGCAGTGCCAAAGAGAGGTACCTCTGCCTGGCAGACGACCCATGGGATTCTTTCAGATTCAGGTCTGGGTTCTGAATCACATCATGTTTTTCATTCAGCCTTAGGGCCTTTGCACTGGCTATTTCCTTTGCTTGAAATTCTGTTCCTCCAGAATGCTTGGTGCTTCCTTTCTTTTTTCTCTATTTAGTACTTAACCCAAATATTATTATCTTAAAAAGTTTTCTCTGGTTACATCCTTAAAATATCCCTCCCTCTAAGTTACATTCTATCTCCTATCCTGCTTTATTTTCTCGAGGATACTTTCCACTCTCTGAGACCAATTCAGTTGAGTACAGGTTTATTATTTTCTTAGTTCACAATCTTGTGCAGTTCACAATCTTGTCTACCTCAAGCCCACTGTGTCCCAGTGATTTGAAACTCCCAGCCCAAAGTGGCACTCGGTATTGGTCTGCTCATCAACTAATTCTCAAGGCGGGCCCATTAATACTTTATGGCTATTCTTGTAGCAGAACTAAATTAACAGCCATAAGGAAGCCCCTTAAAATTAAAATGAGTGCCCAAGTGGATTTTAAAATATAATTTCAATTTTAATAAAATATAATATTTTATAAATACTGAATCTCTGATTCTAGCAATGTGCATATATGAATATTCATGTCATTATCTCAAATAAACTGAGAGTAATTATGTTCATTACAAAAAGAGCCCCTATAGAACACCAAGTCAGGACTCCAAGTTCATTCCATAAGGTCATTAACCAACTGGCCCCCAGGTTTTAGGAGGTCATGAAGCCGGGAGGCAGCATGGTGCAAACACAGTGGGGCACTCACCACAGTTCTCCTCGTCGGCCCCGTTCCCACAGTCGTCCTCACCGTCGCAGTGAAAAGCTCGGGGTAAGCACTTGGTGAGATTCCCACAGGGAAAATATCCTTTTTGGCACAAAGGAATGATCATACTACCTTCAGTCAGTGCAAAATCTATGTGAAAGAAGGGAGGAAAACCACACATAAGAGAAACAAAGCTTTAACATAGCCAAGACCTATCCACGTTATCCTATTTAATTGTCTGGTGTTTGCCTGGTGTTATGCTTAGCATACAATTTGTTTTGAGCAATATTTTTAATGATAACATTTCGAACAACTATGATCTCCCCTAACACCAGCTACACCAAGAATGGAATCAAGGTTCATTTTGAATTCGCTTCAGCAAGGTAACAGTAAACAAAACCAAATGTGTTGTTCTGTTTTTTGTAGGAAGTCAAAGGAGTTATCCACCCTTGGAAACAGGAAGGTGAAACCAAAAGCTAATAGGATCCAATAGAAAAGTTTATTTACTTATTAATTTTTTACAAGACAGCTTTGAGGTAACATAATAAAAATGCATGTGCAGAAGGAAACTTTAAGTGTGAGAGAGAAACCCAGACCCACATTAGAACCAGGGGAGATAATTCTGAGCAGTAGTATTCAACACTCATTGGGTTTATGGCGCGCCAGGCACTTTGATATTGGTTATCTCAGTTAATCCTTTGACCAGCTCTGGTTTGAGCCATTTATCCTTCATGTGTCAGAGTTAGGGAAGTTAAATATCTCGCCTGTGGTGGTTCATTTGAAAGTGACACAGGCTGGGTTTGAATCATCCCTCTGACTCTATCCTCATTGTGCTGTGAGGATATCTATCAGATCAGGAACCTGAATTTCAAGGATCCTAAGTCCTCAATGCGGATCAATTAGAGGTAATCTTCTTACCCAGGGTAGGTAAGAAAAGCCCAATGAGGCTTGAAAACTGCTGGGTTGAATGGGAGTAAAGAAAGCAAACATAATTAACATTTACAAAAGTGCTATATCTATGGGTGGCCTGACCAAAACAATTCCAGAAATTTATATGTAAGAGACATTCTTTCAATTTTGAGAGAGTACTTTCTAGAAAAGAAAGAGATACGGTTGTAAATTTGGCAAGTAAAGTTATGGAAATTATGTATTTCTTAAAAAAGAATTGAGGTTGAAATATCACAGAAAGATGGAGTGTATAAACACAGCAACAGCTATGTTTTATCATGATTTATTGAAGGGAGCAAGGGATAGTGGCAAAATATTCCTAACTACATCACTGAAGGTTGGCATGACCACCAGGAATTTCCTTGGGTCCATGAAATGGATGATTTATTTTTTAACATAACAGAAGGACAGACAACAAACTTCCATGGAGTATCATCCACCTTGCGCTGAGTATTTCCTAGTTACTTTATTTAATATCAATGCCAACTATGTACAGCTGGTATTATCACCTCCAAATAAAGATGAGGAAATGACTTCTACTCCGGGTTTGGTGGAAATGTCCTTGTAAGGTCTGGGCCCTCAAGTAAATGCTGCCTTGTAGAAAGATGTCTCTCCTCAAACCCCCCAGGAGACTCTCCTAACACAGGTGAGATCTGCTAGCCCATCATTTAGCAAATGATGCCATTTGTTAAAGGGCAAAAGTTTGTTTGGGCACTAAAGCTAAGGCTCAATGACAAGTGCATGTTGCGTTTTTAGTGACATCATCAGAGAGGATAAGTGGATAATTCCAGCTTTGGCAGTTGAGTCACTGTGACTGTGGATGCCTGGGCAGCGTGCAGGCAGAGCGTCCAGCCGGCTCGGGGCAGCCTGGGCGGGAGGTGCCAGCTCCTGACCCTGTCGCTTCACGCATTCCCCATCTTCTTTGGAGGAGGAAGCCCTGGGCCGTGGCTTTGGGTGTTTTTTATCCACGGCTTTTTTGTCCTTATGAAAGCGAAAGTTATTTTCTCTGCTCTAGCTGCCGTGGCGGAGGAAAGATTTCCCATCAGTAGCGAGGCCTAAGACCAGTCGGGCGTGACTATTTTAGGAAGATCCCTGTGCAGCCGCCTGCTGCCAGGGCTGGCGTGCAAAGTCTGTTCACCCAGCAGAGGCTGAGTCATAGATTTTAATACCTCGTAACTTCTCACTTGTGAAGATTTCTATGGAAGGCAAATTGGTGCATCTTAAAATGGGTACTGGCGAAACTTACTAAATGCAGAATACTAATGTCTACATACAATAACTAAGAAAATGCCATGAAGGCTACGTTGAACGGTTTGATGAGAATATTTCAGATTGTGTATGAAACCAGCACATTGTGCCCCTGGATTGCACTGATGTACACAGCTATGATTTAACAATAAAAAAAAAAATTAAAAAACCCCCAAACCAAAACCACAAAAAACAAAAACAAAAAAAAAAACTAGCAGTCCTCCTGTATTTGGAACATGAACGGGTGAGTCAATACATCCTTGTGGTGTGGCTCTGAATTTTTTCTGAGACAGTAACTCACAATTAGAAATACATTTTGTATCATAATACAGCATAAACCCGGAGACACCCACACTCCCACATCGACCCCCCACGGGCCCCCCACACCCTACACATACAACCACCATGTCCACGTACTCCGGCACATACACACCCAGGCGTACTCCAGCAGGCACACCCATGGGTACTCCGGCACGCACACACCAGCGTGTACACCGGCAGGCGTACACCGCACGTACTCCAGCACATACCTACTCTGCTGCATGCACACCCACACATACTCATACACCACCACCCCCACATTCGCCCACTCACCCCACACATACCCACGTCTATATCCACACAGTGAAAATGAAACTTCTTGAAATATTGCTTGTCTTTTACCATGTAGGATGCACTCTGATCATCGCTATTCTGTCTCATTCACCTGAAAAGGGACCACAAGCCACTAACTTGCTATCCTGATGCCTTAATGGATGTGACCCACTATTTGAAAACATTTGTTGGTGATAAAGCACTCCAGAGACCATCAGACCTGGAGTAGCATTCTCTCTGCCACTCACTAGCTGTGTGACTCCCAGCAAGCTACTCGACCTGTTAAAACTCTGTTTCTTTGTATTTAAAATAGAATTAATGACAGTGTCTGCCTCACGCGTAGGTTTTGGAGACGAGACAAGCAAACACTTGTGAAGGGCTGGGAGCCCCGGCTCACTGTGAGCCTGGGTTAATGTCGGCGTGTAGGAAAGTAGAACTTTAAGAAGGAAGCTCTGTGTAAAACGGAAGCTTGCTGTGTCTTAGCATTTCAGGAGTTTTTAATGTGACTTCTATGAAAGGCATAAAAGGAACTATCATCTAAACTTCCTCTACCGCATATTATTCTACTTTCCTTGGTTCTTAATTTGATGTTAATGGCAACTGGGTATGGTTGGTATTATTAACTTCAAATAAAGCTGAGGACATGACTTCTACTCTGGTTTTTGGGAAAATGTTCTTGTGAGGTCTGGGCCTTCCAAGTTAGAGCTGCCTCGTAGGATGGTTTTTATTTTTCAGCAGCTTCAGATCTCTTTTGGAAGCTGACAGAGGGTTGTAAATGACAAACAAGCAAAGAAAATGTCCTTGCAACCTCTAAACAATTATATTTCTTTAATGTTTAGAAGACATTGAAGGGGGACCTGTGTAGGGCAGACAAGAATGAGGGACAGGAAAACGGCTGCTGGTGAGACGGAACACCAGGAGGGCCACAGCCTCACGTCTTGTACAATCAACATGCCACAGTCCCTGAGAGGGGGAAATGGACCCTTACATGGTAAACTTTACAACAACGTATACATGGGTGAGAGGTCATCTGAAAACTAGTGGCACCCTGGAAATAAGTCAACTGGAAAATGTGCCTTCCTCTACCACATATGTTGGGAGCAAGTGTGGTGACTGGTACAATAGCCAAAGTAAGAATCCTTGCTTTGATGGGTACAAGATAGAATCCTTACTTGGCATATAGAAAGAGCCAATCAGGAAAAGAGAACATGTGGGAGGCTATATAAGCCCCTAGACAGAGGAGTTATGTATGGTGGAAACCCCTTTGGAACCCCTTCCGTTGTAGTGGAAGCTTTCCCATCTGCTTTTCTTTGACCTATAATAAAATCTTTCGCTTTTGTTTACTTACGATCTGTGAATTCATTCTTTGATTCCCGAGACCAAGGATCTGGTGAGAAAAGTCTGCTATTAACCTGATTAAGCATTTTGTTGAAGGGAATTTTGCAACTGAAAGCTGAGGCTGTGGGAGTAAGATCTTTTAAAGGTGGTATCTTGTGCTTCCTTCTGGGAATTTTTTTTTTTTTTTTTGAGACAGAATCTTAACTTTGTCACCCATGGTAGAGTGCCATGGTGTCATAGCTCACAGCAACCTCAAACTCTTGGGCAATTCTCTTACCTCAGCCTCTCAAGTAGCCGGGACTACAGGTGCCTGACACAATGCTCAGCTATTTTTAGAGATGGGGGTCTCGCTCTTGCTCAGGCTGGTTTTGAACCTATGAGCTCAGGCCATCCACCACCTCGGCCTCCCAGGATTCCCTAGGATTCCAGGCGTAAGACACTGCAGCTGGCCTTCCTTCTGGGATTTTTCATGAAGCTAACCATAAATTCTTGGAGGGTTGGACCCAACCAAATGCCCATCTAACGGGTGTGGACTCTTCACTTAAAGGCAGAAGCAGAGAGTCAACTGCCACAAATAAGGAGGATCCAGATCATTTCCTGCTCCCTAGAAAAATAATTGAGTTGTACCTACCAGGTATGGGCCAAAAAAGAGTAAGGGAAGTACTGACCATGTGTGAACAGAATCTGCCAATTGCATTTCTCACAATTGTTCATTTTCCACCCCAGGTAAATGTCTTCCAGAAGATGTATCAAAATATAACTTTTATGTGGAGGGAAACTAAATAAGTAAAATATATTCCCTACGCTTTGCTCTCTGTGCCTTAAGTCCTTATTGTCTAACTTAGTGTCTCCTTTGGTGTTCAATAATTTTTTAAATGAATAAATTAATGAGTCATTTAGGAATTGAAAAAAGGAATAGAAGGAAGAGTCCTTTTCAAAATTTAAGCTTCCCAAAGGGGCAGGCTCATGTCGTTGCTCTGATGACAAAATACCGTTTGGTTTTCCACGCACTTCATTTATCATTCTGCTCTGTCATTATAAAATTAAAAAAAATAATTAAGACTCCCTGCTATATAGGCACATCCCGAAAAAGAATCCCTAGCTGTATGTAGATAGCACAGAGTCTGCTGTCTGTCCTCCCTGCCATCTGTGGAAGTGGAGACAGTTTTTATGGAAACTTGGGGATAGTAACACTGGAGGGTGCCTTCATGGCGGCAATGCTGATGGCTTCTGCAGCAGTTTCCGTGGGACTCCTGCCAAGCACGCAGCTGAGGGTGGAACATACGGGAGGGAATTGCTCAGTAATAGTCCTTCCGCTGTCTTCTGGTCAATATTCTGGACATGTCTATGAAAGGGGATTTTAAAATGACTTTTGTTAGCCTATTGAAGCCAATTGGACTGCTGCCCAAAGATATTTCTTGCTTCCTTCCAACACTTACCCTGGGTTATTGGGAAACAACAGGTGAGAACGATCTTTACATTCCTCAGTCTAAGAATTTGATAGAGTTCCTCTTTGCTTTCTCTGGTTCTCTGCCAATGCTAGTCTTACACGAAGCTGAGAAAAAAAAGTCTGTGTCCCCTTAATCTGGTGTTCTGGCTGAGACCTCCTACACTGACGCCAGAGATGAGACTCTGTGGGTCTCATGGGGGAGGACTGGGACTGACCAAGGAGGCCACTTCCCAGGGTGCACCACTCCTGGGGGGTCCAACTCAATTCAGATGACATGTCACGGAGGAAGGCCGTGGTGCTGCTGACTAGAAATCTCCAAGGAAGCCTGTACCATTGACCCTGAAGAGCCAGCTAACTGCAGCACCAGAAGAAACATTCATTTGACCTGCAGGAAATGTAAACTATGCACCAGGCTTTGATGTCAGTCAACAAGACAGACAAACGCCCATTCCTGCCTGGCCTTCAGATGCTGGGATCTTTGAGGGGGCAGCAACACCATTCTGGGCAGCTCCCATGAGGGCAAAGATGACTCCGGCTCCATTTCCAGGTCCACCCAAGTGGAAGCCCCCCTACTTCTGGGAAGAGCTTGAGTGTCACTGAAAGCACACCTGTGTGAGGTAGACATTTTATTATTTGATGGAAACAAGGAAAATATTTCTAAAAAGACTTTTATATGAAGGCAGATGGAGATAAGTTGGCCTCTTGGTTGTGTATGTGTGTTTTTTTTAAAACTTGTAAATCTTAACATTTTGCTGCTACTGTTTCGGCCTCCCTGCCCTGACAGTATTGCTGGGCCATAACACTCAGTATGCACAGGATTCTGATCTGGTTTCATTCACACATTCACTCCCATCATCTTCCCATTTTGGAGGTTCCTGCCTTAGCTGAATTTCTCTGAACCCCTATTTTCTGTTATGTTTTTCTGGATCAAACCCACCACTTATGCTGGTGAAAGCTCCTTGGAACTCTATATGTAGATTTTTTGCAGAAAATTTCTCCCTCTTCTGATGATTGACAGATGTGGGGACGTGATGCCTAAGCTTGTGGAACAGAGTGTAGTAAGCACAATACGTTTTATTTTAAATTGGTTAAAAAAAGAAAAAAGAGAGAGAATTTCAAATTGCCAACCTCATTCATTCTCAGCAGGATGGATTTTAGTCCCACATCCCCCTTGCTTGGGTGACTTTTCTATGGGTCACAAACTGAGTTCTATGGCCCTTGATGCATTATAAGAGATTGAAGGAAACAAGGAAGACGTCTCTGAAAAAGTATTTCTTCTGCTGAAGAGTAAACTGCCTAAACTTTTAAAGATGCATTCTTTTAGGTTAAAATCTTACGTTTTAGGCTCGGTGCCCATAGCACAGTGGTTACAGCACCAGCCACATACACAGAGGCTGTCAGGTTCGAACCCGGCCTGGGCCAGCTAAACAATAATGACAACTGCAATTAAAAAATAGCTGGGAATTGTAGTGGCCACCTGTCGTCCCAGCTACGTGGGAGGCTGAGGCAAGAGAATCGCTTAAGCCCAAGAGTTTGAGGTTGCTGTGAGCTGTGATGTCACAGCACTCTACTGAGGGTGACATAATGAGACACTGTCTCAAAAAAAAATCTTATCTTTTAGTATATAAATATCCATCTTATTCTGCATGGTTAGAGAGACTACCTTCTTCCTAAAACCTGCCTGAGGATGGTGAACTCAGAGTGTGGACAAAAGGTGGGTGGGTGAAGGGAAGAAGATTGTGGAAGGGTGACTGTGGAGCAGACAGACTAGGTAAACCCTAATGGAACTTGGCCCAGAAAACCTGGAATGGAGAGAAAGTGATACCTTTATTTATTCTTTATTTATTGGCTTTTCTCTTCTAATCCCTGTCTGATCCATTGACTGCTCTGCCTCCAGGAACTCTCACTATTCCTGAGGTTTTCCAAGACTCCCCTGACCCTATGCACACAAGCAGAGGCTCACAGATTTGTGCAGACTCACAGCTGCTTGTCAACACAGCTTCACTCTCCTTGTTTTGCTCTTCTTTCCAAAGGAGGTGGGGCAGGAGTTGTCAGAGAACCCCCCCCACCCCACCCCCACACACACATTCACACTCACTGGTTCCAGAGACCCTCATGGGTCTTGGGAGTCTGGAAGCTTGTCCGGGAGCCTGCATGGCCTGGATTTCCCTAACCCAATCTCTGTAGAGTGATTGGGGTAGGACTTGGGATGTATGGGAGGGCAGCTTGGCTCTAGAAGGTTCAGGAGCCTCATCCCAGTCTTGAGGCAGATAATTATAAACATTTAGAGCTGAGTAAAATCCTAGAAGAAGCTGGTTGGAATTGGTCCACTTCAGACTTTCTTTCACCATGGTTGAGGCCCAATCCCAGACGGGCCCAATCTGAGCTCATGCCAAACGGAGGCTCCTTCCAACAGACCCTACACAGGTCCCCTCCAGCCATGGTGTAGGGAGCCAGAGTAGAAAATGTTACCCTGAAGACAAAGCTTCCATCGACTTAAACTTTTTTTTCAACTTAAATTTTTTTTAATTAAAAAATTATTTTATTTCATTTTATTTTGTGAGTCAGTCTCTCTCTGTCACCCAGGCTAGAGTATAGTGGCATAGTCATAGCTCACTGCAACCTCAAACTCCTGGGCTCCAGCAATCCTCCTTCCTTAGCCTCCCAAGTAACTAGGACTACAAATGCACACTAATTTTTTGTAGAGACAGGGTGTGTTACCCAGGCTGGTCTTGAACTCCTGGCTTCAAGCAATCTCCTGCCTTAGTCTCTCAAAGTGCTGGGATTACACCCAGACTCAATTTACAAATTTACCTATGTCCAAAACTGCCACATGTGTCAGGCAGGACAAACCTTGCACAAGTGTGGGGCACTGTTCATAGACGCTGCTCATGCAGAGCCTAATGGAGACTGCACAGTCCTATACCAAGGCCTCAGACGCTTCTTTAAGGATGGACAAAGGATGAAGGTGTTCCTTCTCGTCCACGGAAAAGCCTTCCATCTATGTCCTGTACTCCACTTGACCTCATTTTCTCAGACTCATTTTTCATTAATAATTTCTTTTCTTTCCTATATTGGCAACATCTCTTTCTCTCTTCTGTATTTGTTAACAGTAATCTTATTCAATCAGCTCTCCTAACAAAACAATCAAATAAACCCATCTGCCAAGCTGAGTCCCTAGGTAACTAACCACGCATCTCTCAGAAGTACCATAGAGTCGATGCCCTTTCATTCTGAAACCCAGAGCTTCCAGTCTTGGCCTTGCTTCTGCAGTGAAATTCTTCTCACCAGAATCATGAGCACCCTTTTGGTTACTAAATCTAACGTGTATTTTTTGGTCCTTTTCCTACATGGTTTCCTGCAGCATTTGGCTCATTTGAGCGTGTTCACCGGGTTGGAAGGTTTCTTCCTACGTCTTTGTGCTGTCTCACCGCCCTCGTTTACTTCCTCCTCATTTCCTAACAGTTTCTTTCTCCCTCTTCATGTCAATCCCCCGAATGTCACTGAGAGGGATTTCTCTGTTTTGCATTTCTTAGACCAATAAAAGGAATCTAGGAATTTAGAAGGATCTGCAAAAACTTGCTAATATTTTAGTTTGTCAAATAAGGATATGTTTAAAATTCTCCCCTAAATTGCCATTTACTTTAATATTGATTTATAAAAAACATAGTGAAGCATTAGAGAGAACATATCGACAGGAAGAAAAGACAATCCTTTCAAAGGAATACATGTAGCTTTATGAAAAACTCGCTAGCTGATGTATGCGCTTGGTCTGCTGAGACTTTTCTTCCTGACAGCACTGGTCTGGAACAGTGTTTGGAACCATGTGTGAGAAAATGGGATCTGGCAGTGGAACCAGAATTCTTCAGGGAGGCGAGCCCTCTGCTCTCTGACTCGGAAATATTTCTTCCCAGTTTTGCCACTTGTCTTTAACTTTGCTCAGGAGAGGCTCCAGAGATGAAATGGAGCCTTATGGCTCAGATCCTGACTTTAAAATAATTATACACCCATGTACAATACAGACAAGAGCTATCTGGAAAGTATCCAGCCATTCATAATAAATACTATTTTCATAGTACATGGCTGGATACTTTCTGGACAGCCCTTGCACGTTTAAAGAAACTTGACTTATATCCCCCAAATGGATGAAAATAAAAAAAACTATGCAAAATAAAAATAGAAGGCAACTCATTTGATTTAACTAAGGGTATCTATAAAAACACACAGCATATAATATACTCAATAGTGAGTTTTTGGAGGCTTTCCCTTTGGCATCAGCCACGGGACAATGACGTCCACTGTTACTGTATCTATTCAATATTATACTGAAGGATTTAGCCAATGCAGTTCATCAAGGAAAGTAAATCAATGGTATAAATACTGGGAGAGAAGAAATAAAACGGTAATTATTCATCACTGGTATGACTATGACCATAAAAATATCCAAAATAATAAATTATTAGTGTTAATGAGTTTAGCAAGGCTTCTGCAAAGTTAGTTGTAGTTTTGTATATCAGCCACAAACAATTAGAAAGTGAGATGCTTGGAAACACACCATTTGCTGTACCATCTACAGTGCTATATATTCAGGCATAAACCTAGCAAAAAATGTACACAATATTTATGTAAAAAGGATGGAGGCTTTAAATCTTTTGCATTAAACTGGATGGAAGTGGAACACTTCCATCTTCTTAGTAAAGCATCACAAGAATGGAGAAGCAAGAATCCTATATACTCAATTCTGATATGAGGACAACTGATGACCTACTACACGGAGGAGGATGGGGGAAGGGTAAGGAAGGGATGGGGAAGGAGGGTTGAGGGGGTCACGGGTGTGACACGCCTCTTGGGGATGGGACACAATTACAGGAAGGACTTTACCTAACAAATGCAATCAGTGTAACCTGGTTCTTTGTACCCTCAATGAATCCCCAACAATTAAAAAAAAAAAGTATATACTATTATTGAGAGACAAAAAAGACCTAAATAAATGAAAGACTAAATATTTTAAAGATGTTAATTCTTCCCCCAAATTGATCTAGACTAAAGCAATCTCAATTAGAATCCTAGGGGTTATGGAGAAGTGGATTCTCACAGCAACCCGAAATGCAAAAGGACATGAAGAGCCAGGGCAGCCTGAGGAGGAAGACAAGGTGAGGGGACCTGTTACCTGTGCAGCAAGACTCCCTATATTGGCACGAGAATTCAAGCAGCGTGTTACTGGTGCAAAGACGAATAGAATAGAATATAAAGTTTGGGAAAAGACAGACCCATGACAGAGTAGTGTGGGGAGGTGATAGTCGATTCCAGGTGGATACGAAAGATGAAAAAATAGGGTGTCTGAAGAATAATGTAAGAGAAAATCTTTGTGACCATGGCATAGAGATCTTCAGAAGAATATAAAAAAGAAAAACCAAACAAAAGCACTAAACATGAAAGAAAAGATATCTAAATTAGAATATATTAAAATCTAGAACTTCTGTTTTTTAGAAAAGGTAAACACTAAGAGAGTGTAGAGGCAAGCTGCAGAGGAGGAGATATTTGCAAAGGGCCTGTAATTAGAACACACACAGACATCCTACAAATCAATAGGGAAAAGATGACAAGTAGAAAAATGGGCAAGAGACTTGAACAGGTCCTGAATGAAAGAGTACATGCAAACGGCTAAAAACATCTGAAAAGGTATTACATCTCATTTATAATCAGGGAAATACAAATTAAAACCATAACAAGATGCCATTACAGATTACTAGAATGGGTATAATTTAAAAATTAAAAAAAAACAAACCCAATATTATACCATTTGGTGAAGACGTGAAGCTATCCACTGGTGGGAATGCTAATTGGAGCAGCTGCTTTGCAAAGCCGGTTGTGGTCCTCTACTCAACCTGAAGCTTTGCAAACCCTATGAGTCAGCAGTTTTACTTCTAGGTACAAGCCCATTGAAACACATGGACATATGGCTCCAAGAGACTCATACCAGAAGGTTCACAGAGGCATTATTCACAGTAGCCCCAGACTGGAGACAATGCAAAATGTCCTTGAAAATTAAAATGGTTAAAGTTGTATTCATGTTCCTCAAGGAAAAGATATAGTCTTGAAGATGAAAAACTAATGCCTGCAAAGTGATTTCAGATCAGGTACAACCAGCGGATAGTTCTCCATTACTTTTTACAATTAGCTTGTATTTAGTTAGGAAAACATTTCTGGCATTCCTGATTTTAAAATAATCAGATACTGAAATTTTAACATATGCTTTTCTGAATCTTTTCCTCCTTTCCCACTTCCTCTTTGATATTCAACTCAGAAGTCATTTCTGTGAAAACCTTACTGACACCTTCCAAGACCACAGTAGAATACAAAATTTCTCTAATCCGACCCCAACCATCTTGCATATTACTGTATTGTAGCATTTATGGCTCTTTAATAATTATAGATTTTTTCTTTTTTTTCCCACAGTTCATTGTATCCCATCTAATGGAAATAAATTTATTTTATAAATTTTGATTTTCCCAGTGGCTAGAAAAGTTCTCAGTTCTTAGCATGCAGCAGATGCCTCAAAAATTGTTGTCTAAATTTAATTAAAATTTTCAGGAATAGCAATGTTGATTGTATAAGTGAGCCGAAAGTCCATGTCAGAAGCTTAGGCCACACTTGGACATATACCTGTTGACCATGACGTCAATGTGTGCTAAGTGCATGTAGAAGCTTTATACTCATTTTCCTTTTTTTCATTTGTCTCACATCAGTACATCAGGTTTGTTTTTTTTTTTTTTTTTAATATTGACATTTTTGCTTGAAGCCAGCTACTATGGAAGAGGAGAGGTGGCTAGGCCTCTCCTAATTTTCCAGGGAACTCTATGTAGGTTTGGGTAGCATGACTCACATTAGTATGACAACCAGGTCATAGCATGGCACATTTCATAATACTTTATTCTTTAAAAAACTTATAATTCACATGCATAATGGGCAAAAATAACATAGCATTTGTGAAGCCCTCTTCTCTTAGGAAGGGTAACTTATTTTTCCAAGTAGATTATTTTAGCTTTACTTATTACAGTAAGAGCAGCAATTTAAAATGGGAAACAAGAAATAGCCATGAAGGAAATGGCTTCAAATAAGGGAACAGGGTTTTCCAGTAGCATTCAGCATAGATTAGTATCTTTTTCCTGCCTATAAGGAAGTTTACATAAAGACCATCATCTCACCCTCAGATAGAATTTGAGGCATTAAAGGAATATTTTTTTGCAGTGGCCCTCAAGGCAGAATGGATAAGAATCTATAACTTTTAAATTTCTTATATATCATAAATTACCATAAAAGGAAATTAGGAGTAGAGATATCCACAGTAATAAATATACAGTTTTTAGCAGATGTGGTTGAAATAGAATGTCCTAGGCAAAGCATGACTCAGAGAGAGACAGAGAGACAGGCAATGATCAGTACAATGTCCACTGGCTGATGGATAATGACAAATGGACAATGAAAGCTGTGTAATAAATGACTGAATCAGAAGAGATTCTTCCCTGGCTGTTTGTGTTATGGGTTTATTAATTTACCCTAAAGGCAGGAGTGGTAATTAACATTAAGACTGATCTATAGGTAAATTTGCACAATAATAATAGTTTGGGAATTATACTATCCATAAAGTATCTGTATACTGATTATTAAACAATGTAGGTTTGGCAAGTTCTTTGCCAAATACTTAATTTTCTCCTATAGCCCCCAAATTTAAAACACCTTTTCTTTTTTTTTTTTTTTTGTAGAGACAGAGTCTCACTGTACCGCCCTTGGTAGAGTGCTGTGGCATCACACGGCTCACAGCAACCTCTAATTCTTGGGCTTACGCGATTCTCTTGCCTCAGCCTCCCAAGCAGCTGTGACTACAGGCGCCCACCACAACGCCTGGCTATTTTTTTGTTGCAGTTTGTCCAGGGCTGGGTTTGAACCCGCCACCCTCGGCATATGGGGCCGGCGCCCTACTCACTGAGCCACAGGTGCCGCCCTAAAACACCTTTTCAAGTAGAATTAATGTGTTAAAAAATCCAGATGAACTCACCTAGCAGTCCGGGTACACATAAAGAATATAACAACAACAAAAATGCCTCTGTGTATTTTGATATGCTAACTACAATACCAGTTTTTCCAGAGGTGTGATCTCTGGAGTGCCTAAGGTCATCAAATCACCTGGGGGCTTCCTAATGGCAGAGTCCCCGCCTTAGACCTAAGGAATCTTCAGGGGCTAAATTTCTGGGACCTGTTTCTTTAATGTCATTACAAATGGTTCTTAGAATCTTGATAATTGTAGATAAAGTGAGAGGTTATTTGCCAAAGGCCAAACTCCAGTAAGAATCTGGGCTGTGCCCTGAACATGGGTCTGCTGACCCCAAATCACACATGGTTATTCTGCTGCCTCTCCTATCCTCAGCTCTTACCGTCTGGTTACCACTTTATTTTCTGAGTCAACATCTCTGAAGGATATGCCCACCCACCTCTAATCTCTGAGAAAGCGCCGTCTGAAGGGAAAAGCCACCTTCTTTACTGAACTTCTGGATCAGGATCATCTACTGTGAGCAAATCCTCAGTATCCTCTTCCCGCATATTCTCTTCCACAGACAAAGAAAAAATTGATACTACATTTTTTTTTCATGAAAACATTTAGGATGTAGGAGAGAAAAGTCTCCATAGAACATGACTAGAGAAGTAAAAGACTGTTTTGACAGGAGCTCAAGTCACTGGGTCTGCAGGGAGCTGGATAGAAGGAGAATTAGAGTTGGGTTTGGTGCAGCCCCATGGGAAGGGGCTGGGATCTGCGTGAAGCAGAGCACTGGGACCAAGCCCCTGACAGTGGATGCGGGATGGACCAGCTTGGGGTTAGTATGGATCAGTATCACTTTAGCAGAGACACATTGGAGATACACGATGCCAAATTTATAACTTCTTTAATTTTAGAAAGTTAATACAATGCATAATGCTACAAATTATATAACATTTCCAACTAGGTCTGGGGCAAAATCCTTCTAGCCAATTCCGACCAGATTCTGTAGACAAAAGTGATCAACTTCTCAGTTTTTCAGAGCTTTCTGAATTTCAGAATTGTAGACAAATCACTGTGGACCTAGAAAAAGGGAGCAGCCAGTATTGAAATGTTAAGGTACAATACTGTTTGGTTGTGTTGGGCACGTGTTACAGCAATCTGAGCAATGGATTTGTGACCTGGGCCAGGAGATGACAGGGACGGAAACAAATAAGAGGAAGGGGGTGAGGGTCCAAAAAGGGGAGACAAGGAAGATTCGGCAAATGCCTGGAGGAAAAGTGCAGCAAAGAAAGGAGGTGATTGGAGGTGAGGCGTGCTTGAGGGAAGGCAAATTGAAGGATTGTATATTCTAGAGGGGACCAAAAAAGAGATAGGAATGATCAGGATGGAGAAGATGGGGGAATCAGAGCCTGGGCTGTAGCAAAACAAAGGCAGCGCTGGAGAAGGTGACAGCTCAGAGGGGAAGATTTCCAAGGCAGGGAAACCATGCAGAGGAAGAAGGGAATGGGAAGGTGAGATGGAGATAAACATGGAGGGGGGAGAAAATACCAGGACAGCCAAGGGGGGGAGGAGCTGGGGGAGAGGAGGAGAAAGACATGAACAGACAGAGAGGAAGGGGGCCAAGGCGGAAGAACAGAGCGGAAGGAGAAGGCTGGAATTGCACCACACACCTTGAATGTATTTTAAAGGTTTGTTCTCACTTGTTATTAAGCGAATTTTTCAATTGCAATTCTTACATGGTTTTAAAACATTCAAAAGTCTGTTTACCACGAGTTCCAAATTAATTGTTTTATTTTGGGGTTGGGGACACTTTCCTGGTAGCAACATTGAAGCTTCAGCACAAACCGTTTTTTAAGTACAGGCTGAATACATACACGTACAGGGGTGAGAAATTGATGCAAGATGAATAAAGCGTACGAGACAAGACTTTTAAAAAAAAGATAAGTATGCCTCTAATTCTACAATTGTTTCTCACGTAAAACAGGAACATTCATTTTTCTTGATGAACATTAATTTGTGTATTTACCAAATAAGTAAATCAAACCATTTTGGTTTCTCAACTATTACAGATACATACTCCTAGAAGCTCTGTGCAACTATCTTTGTGTAACTATTTATACAAAATCAGTCTTTGCGAATTGAATTTTATTTTGGGTTTCTATTTTCCAGGATTAAAGTGGGTCATTTCTCCATATCAACTTAGTGGAGAGCAGCACCCCAATTTCATCCTAAAATTCAAGTGGTGGTCAATTTTGTCACTTCAAGTAAGAGGCCTTAAAACTATTTTATTACATCTGGTCACATTTTTCCGCAGTAAGATGAATACATGAGTAAACATCTGTTGTCTGATGTATTTACTTGGTGAAGATAAAGAATCTCTCAAAGTTTTAACCCCTGGGGTCGGATCTTATCCCCTCTCCCTCAGAGCAGGCTCCGTTCAGCCCTCGAGCAGGCGAGCCCTTAGCATGACCGGCCTGAAATGTAATTGATTTTCACAGCTGCCTGCAGCAGGGACGTACAGGTGTGAAATTAAAATGCAGTTGGAAAACCTTTTCTCAAATGGCAGTCAAGTTAAGCTAACACCCTTACAAAAGGACCGTCGAAGTCGTGCCTTGAACTTGGCCGTTAGGGGGCAGTCAAGTACTGCTCACCTCGAAACGCCGCTCAGGCACGGCTTCTAACGACCGCACTTTTTGGAAGTTAAACTAATTATTAAAATAAGTAACAACTGGTAGCTCTCAAGTAGCATCCTCAACACTTCGTGCTTTTAATTTCATGTTTAAGCCCATATTAATATACGTAGTCAATAAATTAATGATAAAATGTATGTAAAAATAGTAAGACATGTTACCTGTGGTTGTGTATTAGAGTTTGCAGCTTAATACAGACCTTAGGCACTCCAGGGTGATAATAGCCAGAAGAGACAAGGCAATCTTATAATTTCTAACTTTTCATTTGCTGTATTTGGCCTAAGAATCTATCACAAATAATTACTTAAATTTAAAAAGCTATCTTTACCCTTACGTTATTCTAAATGACCTTTGTTTAGTTACTATAAAGAGCCTTACTATTTTAACTGTCTATAATTTTATTGTGAAAAAGAAAGTTTTTAAATTATATGACAAATGCTTATTATTTTTATAGATAGGAGTCAAATATTAATGTATTGATCAATGTCTTTGAAAATAAATTATTTCAAACTTGAAGATTTAAATTAGCAGCCAAAAGTAATGTAAAATTAGAGAGTAAAAATGGGGACGAATAATGAGCTGATAAACATTTAGTAGGTTAGTACCAAAGATTTTAAATAGGCATTTACTTAGAAATAAAAATCAAACAAAAATTATCTCTTTGGAATTTCTTTTCTTTTTAGTTTAAAGGATGCCACTACAAATGGTAAATCATAAAACTTTTTTAAAGTAATGGATGTTTTCAAATTTTAGAATAGGTTTAAGAAAAATCAATGAAACGCATTTTCATGAGTAAAAGCACTGATACAGTGAAATTGGTTAATTATAGTTACAGTCCTGTACATTAAAGAATTTTTTTAAGGGCACAAATGACCTCTATGACACATCTTAATTTCAAGAACCTACTTTGTAACTATTCTTAAAAATCTTATAAAACTGAACATTCCAAATATAAATGGACATGAACTTCTGAGGTAAGACCCTAAATGAGGGACATGGACTGCTTCCCACCACTGTATTGCAGGCAAGGTGAGTTCACAAAGAGTTTCCCTGGCTTTTCACGTAAAAGAGATGAAAATACAAAATAAAAATTATGCTGTGTGTATGAGGGTAACATTTTAAAATAATTTGAAATGTCTTAGTATCATTTTAAATTCAAAATGAAATTTGACAGTTTAAAAATCTTTATCTTTTATTTGTTAGCAGTTTTAAAATAAAAATGTGACTGACTTGAAAATGAACAGTTTGCCTGAAATTAGGATTTCCACAAATTAAAAACAAAAAGAAAATTACCTAAGGGGATGTACTTTTGTAGATTTTTTATAACTTTATTGTAGACAGATTTACTGTTAGGGAGAAATACTGTTTTTTAAATTAGTGTGTGACTTTGGAAATCTCAGTCTAACTGTATTTAACAATGAAGCATAGTTACTAACAATTATATAAATATTATGGACATATTTCAACAGAATGAAATTTCACAAAACACAATTGTAATTTATTCATTTGTCATACCACTTTTTTTACTTGTCATAACTCTTAAATAGTAAAAGACTTCATTGTAATTGATATAGTCAACAGTATTTTTAAAACGTATCTTATCTGCAGCCTTAATAACAAAGAAAGACATGTTTCCACGAAATTTTTGTTGCCTCTAAAAATCAAGAGGCTGTATGGGACCTTAGCAATTAATATAATGACAAGGACAAGGCACATTCGATCTGCTTTTCAAACAGTGCAATGAATCTACTACAAACACGGTGGAACGAAACAGAAATTTTGTATTCTTTGGGAATTGCAATTTTAAAGCAAGAAAGCAGCAGCCTTACCTTTGACATCTATCAGAACGAGGAAGTGAAGTAGAAGGAACATTGCAATCAATCTGAGGCTGAAGAGATGCTTAATACCAGGAAAATAACAACAGGTTTGCAGCGTGGCGTTATTAGATGCGTCCTCCTCGTACCTCAGAAGGAGTTCTGATCTAGTAACTTCGGTGCCTCCCATGTGTCTGAGCATGCTCACAGCTGGACCTTCACTGGCACGAGGGGAGACGGACTCTTGTCACCATGCAGCCTGCCTTTTTTGTTCTTTCTTTTCTGTCTCATTTTATGTTATATCTGCAGTTGTGGTCCTCACCATTAATTCATTCCTGTAAGACGACCATTGGTAGAGAAGAAACATTTTCTAATCACTTAAAATGTGTTATCCTCAAAGCACATAACCAATCTGCTCTTCTTTAAATCCAGACATATATATTTACATAGAAGTTCCTAAATATAAAGAGGTATAGATTTACACGGAGCAGGCTAGGAAATGCTTCACATGTTGCATATTTTCATGCAATAAGCAAAAGACAAAAAGCTACTTACGGACAGATGCACGAACAACACCCGCCTCTGCTCGAATCCACTGAAATGTTTTCAAATGAGACCTAGAAAGATAACCATGAAAATATATGGCCTTGTGTTAAATAATTATTTATTGCGGAGTATTTACACACTATTTTGAACTTCACCCTCATAACCATATTATTTGTCTTGAAGTGGATAATTTTATTCTTGGTTTCAGTTCTGTGCTGCATGTCTATTAGAAACTGTTCATTATAATTTAGTTCTTACTAGCCTGGAAGCAGCTTCCTAAATAGTATGGTTAATACACAAAGTCTAGAAAGGGTCTTTTGGTTCTAGGATTCTGTGGGTCCGAGTATAAACATAAAGACTTTTCCAAAAAGACATTGTAGAATTTCCTCGTCTGAGTATATATTTTACTAACTGGTAACTGTGTAGAAAACAGTTTGTAGCCCAGATTTGGACAGAGGATTTTGTACCTGAAAGATACCAATTCTGTTATACGTTCTTATTAACTGTGTTTGAACAACACTGTTTGAAAAACTATCTTGCGATCGTCATCCCAAATCATAAAAGATGCAGGTGTTGTGGTTCTTTCTTTGATTCCAACTTTGATGGAATAAGGATTCAAACGGAATTTGAAATAAAAATATTTTATTTATCACATGATTTAGTTCTGTCCTCTTTTCAGAAGTGAGTTAAATTCCCTTAGACACCTTCCAGATACATTTAGATGTTTTCTCATCTGATCTTTCAAACCAAAAGCAACAAAGAAAATAAAGTGAATGACGAAAAAATAATACTTCAAGATCCTTTCTAACATTTTCAAGCATCTTTTCTTCCTTAACTAATCTCCAGGTCTTTTTAGATAAAAATCGCCCCTTTATTCACTTAAAAAATTCAGAAATAATTAGTTTTGCTTATATTTTGTGTTCTGCTGCCAAGATGATGGATGCTAGTTTCTGTTACTGAAATGCTGAACATGAATTTTTAGGTGCAGTTAATTACCATGAATTGTCCATCACAGCTCATGCAGTTTAAATATATTTTTCATGAAAATGCAGTTTTTGGAGAGAGAAGAAATGTCAAGATTTTAAAGAACTCAGCTTAGACTTCATGAATATTAAGCCTTAGCAATAGATTTAAATTGCTAAAAACCTGACCCATTATCCCTCCCTGTTTGGTTTTTCAATGTTAATCTTTGAAATATTAACACAAAAGTTCAGAACTCAATAATTATAAATAATGGTTAAGAAGATCTTTGACTCGTTGAATTTTAAAGGTGGAAAGTGCAAGTATTGAAATTCCATTTCAGTTAATATGTTTTAACTTTCATTTTGGCTGAAATGTACACAGGGATATATTGTATATGTTTAAATAAGGGTGAATGAATTTACTCTCTTCTTAGAGACACGGTTGGTCAGGAGGCTCCAGAGATGTCTTACGCAGAGCTGAAATGGCAGACTTATGCAAACAGATCCATCCCTGGATGTGAACTCAAAATTGCACACATGATTTTATTGATCTTTGCCTCAATGAACTCACTTCTTTATTTCAATCTTCTGTGGGTAGCACCCATACTTTTGGCAATAATACTGTAAAACCTCATATAACTATGTATGTTGTGTGACTACATAACACAATTCAATATAATTCTGGCTAATTCAAAGGTGGTTATTACTAAAAGTACTAATGAACTAGTTTTTGTGTGTGCAGGGAAGGAGCAGGCATTCTAATAGTTTCTACTGTAATCTTCACGTGCATCTTAGAAGCCATTGTCAAATACAAAGTGTTTAAATCAAGAACATAATTTATTTTAATATGGCCAGAAAACCCTGATTTTCAGACATTTTCAGAATTGTGTGATGGTTTTTATATAGCTATAATTTGCTATCTTGCCAAATTCACATTTTCAATCAAGATATTTACTAAATACCAGCTATAATTAATGATAATAGAGCCTTGTAAATACCTCTCACTTCCACAGATAGTCATTTATTCACAAAACCTGATTCATTAGCAGTTTAATCTCACTTTCTGTTTTGTAGAAAAAGGACCTTCAATGAATGGGATGGTCAATGAATAAATTTTATTAATAGATAAGATTTTTCTTCAAAAAGGTAAATTGTAGAATAACAATATTGGAATTTCAAGCTCATGATAGCAGACCAACAATGGCAGTGTTCACTTGAATAGTCTCTTTATCATAAATCAGGTAGTAAAACCTTAGCAATTCGGCCATACTAAGTTATGTGATTATAAGTATTTATGATTATAATTCTAGGTTAGCCTTTACATATGAGTTTGTAGCATTAAGTCATCACTCAATAAGATTGATATTTTGAGTAACCCTTTTAGCAGTAGTAAGAGATTTATTTGTACCCTGTAGGCTAGGCAGAACAAACTGAACTGAATCCCATGATCATATCAGCATAGTATGTCCATCAATTTAACAAACAAGTCCTGGCATCGGATCCATTCTGATCAAGAAAGTAGAAGTTAATCCATTCCTGGGTTGGTGGACATTTAGGCTGTTTCCACATTTTAGCGATTGTAAATTGAGCTGCAATAAACAGTCTAGTACAAGTGTCCTTATGATAAAAGGATTTTTTTCCTTCTGGGTAGATGCCCAGTAATGGGATTGCAGGATAAAATGGGAGGTCTAGCTTGAGTGCTTTGAGGTTTTTCCATACTTCCTTCCAGAAAGGTTGTACAAGCTGTGGTATATGTATACCATGGAATACTATTCAGCTATTTAAAAAAATGGAGACTTTACATCCTTTGTATTAACCTGGATGGAAGTGGAAGACATTATTCTTAGTAAAGCATCACAAGAATGGAGAAGCATGAATCCTATGTACTCAATTTTGATATGAGGACAATTAATGACAATTAAGGTCATGGCAGGGAAGGAAAAGCAGAGAGAGGGAAGGAGGGAGAGGGGTGGGGCCTTGGTGTGTGCCACACCTTCTGGGAGCAAGACATGATTGCAAGAGGGACTTTACCTAACAAATGCAATCAGTGTAACCTGGCTTATTGTACCCTCAATGAATCCCCAACAATAAAAAAAAAAAAAAAGTAGAAGTTAAGTGTTCTAATTCTGATGTACTATTTTTAAAATAGTTTAAGTCATGCTCCATTATTCTGGGAATTTCAACTCTTGGCAAGTTCAGCTATTAGGAGCATAGTCACAAACTCCGAGTAAAAACTACCATGGGGACATGCACTGCTGACGGCACAGTTGAATAGACTCTGAAAGGACTTCTTGCTTGAGAATAATATAATAGCTCCTGCATAGTTTTTGCTGCATTTCTGGAGTCTTCAAAATGGGAAGCATCAGTCTAAAGGAAAAACACAAGACAAAGCAAAAACCAAATACTGAAAGTGCAATGGAGCATAGTAAACAAATAAATGTAAAAGGCAAGTTTGCCTTGCAAACAAATGCAGATATCAGCACTGCACCTTTCACGCCAAGCCTCAAGTCGGTGGCAAAGTCTGAGAGCTGAGCCTGAGCCTCCTAAGAAGAGCAAATTGAAGATTAGGAAAGGCGGTGCTCCTTAGCACCACTGCAAAAGAAATATAAACCCTGTAAATGAAATATCCTCAATTTAGACCCCTGGATTTTACCCAGGTTAACATCAACCAACGCTTAGCTCATTATCAAAGCTCAGCCAACCACACATGGGTGAAAGTCAAAAGAAACAAAAGCAATAGATTTAGAACCCCAAGCGCTTCAAATGTTGAAATTATAAGTTATGAAAGACAAAATACGTAAAGAAACACTGAAAACATGAGAATGAGTAAGAAATTAGAAACCATCAAAAAAAAATAAGAAACCATCAATAAGAAATCAAAAATTTTCAGAAATGAACAATATATTTTTAGAACTTAAAAACTCAATGAGTAGGCTAAATAGCTGTCAAGACATAGTTGAGAAAGTAAATTGCAAATTAGAATAAAGGGGAGAAGAAATTACCCAGAAGTATAGATTAAAAAAAAAAAAAAAAAGAGATTGGAAGAAAAGCGTGAAAAGTTTCAATAGATAATTATTAGAGTCCCTATAGCAGAGACTAGTGAGAATGAAGAGGAGAAAATATCTGAGGAGATAATGACTGATAATTTTCTAGAACTAATAAAATACAAGAATTTTTAGATATTTTTCTGCCTAGTAGAACAACTTCTACTAGGCAGAAAAAATAAAAATAAATCCAGATCGGAGGCGGAGCAAGATGGCAGCCGATAACAGCTTCCTTGCATCTGGGCACCGTGAGTCTGGGGAGATAGGACTCCAGGCATCTCTGGCTGGTGGGATCTGCCTATCATCACCCCTGAGAGGATACAGGGAGTCAGCGAGAGACTTCTGGACCCCAAGAGGAGGACTAAAACAGTGTAAAACTGGCAAGTGGTCGCATGTGTTCAATCCATCTAAACCCGCCCGCAACTTCCACAGGCATGAGAACTTAAAGAGCAAGAGGAAGTGAAAGGAAAATTAGGGCAAGGAAACAGATAAAAGAAATCACCCATGAGGAAGAATCAGCAGAAAACTCCAGGCAACATGAAGAACCACTCCAGAACAACCCTGCCAAGGGACCATGAGGTAGCTACTGCAGAGGATTCCACCTATACAGAAATGTTAGGAATGACAGAAAGGGAATTTAGAATACACATGTTGAAAAGAATGAAAGAAATGATGGAAACAATGAAGGAAATTGCTAATAAAGTGGAAAATAACCAAAAGGAAATCCAAAAACAGAATCAAATCAGAGATGAACGATATGAAGAATATAAAAAGGATATAGCAGAGCTGAAGGAAATGAAACAGTCAATCAGGGAACTTAAAGATGCAATGGAAAGTATCAGCAACAGGTTAAACCATGCAGAAGAAAGAATTTCAGAGGTAGAAGACAAAGTTTTTGAGATAACTCAGATAGTAAAAGAGGCAGAAAAGAAGAGAGAGAAAGCAGAACGTTCCCTGTCAGAATTATGGGACTTTATGAAGCTTTCCAACATACGAGTTATAGGAATTCCAGAAGGGGAAGAAGAATGCCCCAGAGGAATGGAAGCTATACTAGAGAATATTATAAAAGAAAATTTCCCAAATATCACCAAAGATTCTGACACACTGCTTTCAGAGGGCTATTGGACCCCAGGTCGCCTCAACTCTAAGCGAGCTTCTCCAAGACACATTGTGATGAACCTGTCCAAAGTCAAGACAAAAGAAAAGATTCTGCAACCTGCCAGGAGTAAGTGCCAGTTGACCTACAGGGGCAAATCCATCAGAGTGACCACAGACTTCTCTAATGAAACTTTCCAAGCAAGAAGACAATGGTCCTCTACCTTTAATCTACTTACACAGAACAATTTCCAGCCCAGAATTCTGTACCCCGCTAAGCTAAGCTTCAAAATTGATGGAGAAATCAAATCATTTACGGACATACAAACATTGAGGAAATTCGCCACAACAAGACCAGCTCTACAGGAAATACTTCAACCTGTTCTGCACACTGACCACCACAATGGATCAGCAGCAAAGTAAGAACTCAGAAATTAAAGGACAGAACCAAACCTCCACACTGATGCAAAAGATAAAACTAAGCAATGGACTCTCACCAAATAAGACGAATAGAATACTACCACACTTATCAATTATCTCAATAAATGTTAATGGCTTGAATTCCCCACTGAAGAGACATAGATTGGTTGACTGGATTAAAAAACACAAGCCATCCATTTGCTGTCTGCAAGAAACACACCTGGCTTCAAAAGACAAATTAAAGCTCTGAGTCAAGGGTTGGAAGACAATTTTTCAGGCAAATGGAATTCAGAAGAAAAGAGGAGTTGCAATCTTATTTTCAGATACATGTGGATTTAAAGCAACTAAAGTCAAAAAAGACAAAGATGGTCACTTTATATTGGTCAAGGGAAAAATACAACAAGAAGACATTTCAATTCTAAATATCTATGCACCCAATTTAAATGCTCCCAGATTCTTGAAACAGACCTTACTCAGTCTGAGCAATATGATATCTGATAATACCATACTAACAGGGGACCTTAACACTCCTCTTACAGAGCTGGACAGATCCTCTAAACAGAAATTAAACAAGGATATAAGAGACTTAAATGAGACCCTAGAACAACTGTGCTTGATAGACGCATATAGAACACTCCATCCCAAAGATAAAGAATATACATTCTTCTCATCACCCCATGGAACATTCTCCAAAATTGATCATATCCTGGGACACAAAACAAATATCAACAGAATCAAAAGAATTGAAATTTTACCTTGTATCTTCTCAGACCATAAGGCACTAAAGGTGGAACTCAACTCTAACAAAAATGCTCGACCCCACCCAAAGGCACGGAAACTAAACAATCTTCTGTTGAATAACAGATGGGTGAAGGAAGAAATAAAACAGGAAATCATTAACTTCCTTGAGCATAACAACAATGAAGACACAAGCTACCAAAACCTGTGGGATACTGCAAAAGCAGTTTTGAGAGGAAAATTCATCGCTTGAGATGCCTACATTCGAAAAACAGAAAGACAGCACATCAACAATCTCACAAGAGATCTTATGGAATTGGAAAAAGAAGAACAATCTAAGCCTAAACTCAGTAGAAGAAAAGAAATCTCCAAAATCAAATCAGAGATCAATGAAATTGAAAACAAAAGAATCATTCAGAAAATAAATGAAACAAGGAGTTGGTTTTTTGAAAAAATAAATAACATAGATAAACCATTGGCCAGACTAACGAGGAATAGAAAAGTAAAATCTCTAGTAACCTCAATCAGAAATGATAAAGGGGAAATAATAACTGATCCCACAGAGATACAAGAGATCATTTCTGAATACCACCAGAAACTCTATGCCCAGAAATTTGACAATGTGAAAGAAATGGATCAATATTTGGAATCACATCCTCTCCCTAGACTCAGCCAGGAAGAAATAGAGCTCCTGAACAGACCAATTTCAAGCACTGAGATCAAAGAAACAATAAAAAATCTTCCAACCAAAAAATGCCCTGGTCCAGATGGCTTCACTCCAGAATTCTATCAAACCTTCAAGGAAGAGCTTATTCCTGTACTGCAGAAATTATTCCAAAAAATTGAGGAAGAAGGAATCTTCCCCAACACATTCTATGAAGCAAACATCACCCTGATACCAAAACCAGGAAAAGACCCAAACAAAAAGGAGAATTTCAGACCAATCTCACTCATGAACATAGACGCAAAAATTCTCAACAAAATCCTAGCCAATAGATTACAGCTTATCATCAAAAAAGTCATTCATCATGATCAAGTAGGCTTCATCCCAGGGATGCAAGGCTGGTTTAACATACGCAAGTCTATAAATGTTATCCACCATATTAACAGAGGCAAAAATAAAGATCACATGATCCTCTCAATAGATGCAGAAAAAGGATTTGATAAAATCCAGCATCCTTTTCTAATTAGAACACTGGAGAGTATAGGCATAGGTGGCACATTTCTAAAACTGATTGAAGCTATCTATGACAAACCCATAGCCAATATTTTTCTGAATGGAGTAAAACTGAATGCTTTTCCTCTTAGAACTGGAACCAGACAAGGTTGTCCTCTGTCACCTTTACTATTCAACGTAGTGCTGGAAGTTCTAGCCAATACAATTAGGCAAGACAAGGAAATAAAGGGAATCCAAATGGGAGCAGAGGAGGTCAAACTCTCCCTCTTTGCTGACGACATGATCTTATACTTAGAGAACCCCAAAGACTCAACCACAAGACTCCTAGAAGTCATAAAAAAATACAGTAATGTTTCAGGATATAAAATCAATGTCCACAAGTCAGTAGCCTTTGTGTACACCAATAACAGTCAAGATGAGAAGCTAATTAAGGACACAACTCCCTTCACCGTAGTCTCAAAGAAAATGAAATACCTAGGAATATACCTAACGAAGGAGGTGAAGGACCTCTATAAAGAAAACTATGAAATCCTCAGAAAGGAAATAGCAGAGGATATTAGCAAATGGAAGAACATACCATGTTCATGGATGGGAAGAATCAACATTGTTAAAATGTCTATACTTCCCAAAGCAATCTACCTATTCAATGCCATTCCTATCAAAATACCAACATCGTACTTTCAAGATTTGGAAAAAATGATTCTGCGTTTTGTATGGAACTGGAAAAAACCCCGTATAGCTAAGGCAGTTCTCTGTAACAAAAATAAAACTGGGGGCATCAGCATAGCAGATTTTAGTCTGTACTACAAAGCCATAGTGGTCAAGACAGCATGGTACTGGCACAAAAACAGAGACATAGACACTTGGAATCGAATTGAAAACCAAGAAATGAAACTAACATTTTACAACCACCTAATCTTTGATAAACCAAACAAGAACATACCTTGAGGGAAAGACTCCCTATTCAATAAATGGTGTTGGGAGAACTGGATGTCTACATGTAAAAGACTGAAACTGGACCCACACCTTTCCCCACTCACAAAAATTGATTCAAGATGGATAAAGGACTTAAACTTAAGGCATGAAACAATAAAAATCCTTAAAGAAAGCATAGGCAAAGCACTGGAAGATATTGGCCTGGGGAAAGACTTCATGAAGAAGACTGCCATGGCAATTGCAACAGCAACAAAAATAAACAAATGGGACTTCATTAAACTGAAAAGCTTCTGTACAGCTAAGGAGACAATAACCAAAGCAAAGAGACAACCTACACAATGGGAAAGGATATTTACATATTTTGAATCAGACAAAAGCTTGATAACTAGGATCTATAGAGAACTCAAATTAATCCACATGAAAAAAGCCAACAATCCCTTACATCAATGGGCAAGAGACATGAATAGAACTTTCTCTAAAGACGACAGACGAATGGCTAACAAACACATGAAAAAATGTTTATCATCTCTATATATTAGAGAAATGCAAATCAAAACAACCCTGAGATATCATCTAACCCCAGTGAGAATGGCCCACATCACAAAATCTCAAAACTGCAGATGCTGGCGTGGATGTGGAGAGAAGGGAACACTTTTACACTGCTGGTGGGACTGCAAACTAGTACAACCTTTCTGGAAGGAAGTATGGAGAAACCTCAAAGCACTTAAGCTAGACCTCCCATTCGATCCTGCAATCTCATTACTGGGCATCTACCCAGAAGGAAAGAAATCCTTTTATCATAAGGACACTTGTACTAGACTGTTGATTGCAGCTCAATTTACAATCGCCAAAATGTGGAAACAGCCTAAATGCCCACCAACCCAGGAATGGATTAACAAGCTGTGGTATATGTATACCATGGAATACTATTCAGCCATTAAAAAAAATGGAGACTTACATCCTTCGTATTAACCTGGATGGACGTGGAAGACATTATTCTTAGTAAAGCATCAAAAGAATGGAGAAGCATGAATCCTATGTACTCAATTTTGATATGAGGACAATTAATGACAATTATGGTTATGGGGGGGAAACAGAAAGAGGGAAGGAGGGAGGGGGGTGGGGCCTTGGTGTGTGTCACACTTTATGGGGGCAAGTCATGATTGCAAGAGAGACGTTACCTAACAATTTCAATCAGTGTAACCTGGCTTATTGTACCCTCAATGAATCCCCAACAATAAAAAAAAAAAATAAATCCAGATCTGGACATTTTGTTTTGAAATTGCATAATATGAAAGATGCAGAGAAGGCTTGGAAAAAAAAAAAAAAAAAGAAAGGAAAGACAGATTGCCTGCAAAGGGAAAATTAGAATGCTAGCAGACTTGTCAACAACAGCAATGGAAGCCAAAATAAGAGCAGGGATACTCAAAGTGCTGAGAGACGACAACTGACAACTGAAAATTGTGTACCTAGCAAATCGTTTTTCAAAGGGGAAAATAAAGTCAGGTACAAGATACACTAAAAAGTTAAGTGAGAACCAAGATGAACGATGCAGACAAGGAGTTTGATGGCATTTCAAGAAAGGGAACAATCTGTCTGAATTGTGAAAGTCATTGGGTGAAGCTCGAGCTCTGTCCACCAGGACCGATGGATTTAGAGATTAAGAGGTAGTGTCAGCTAATAATCTCCAGTGATTATTAAGAAACATCCACGGTGCTCGGCACCCCCAGCACAGCGGTTACGGCGCCAGCCACATACAGCGAGGCTGGTGGGTTCGAACCCAGCCCGGACCAGCTAAACAACAATGACAACTGCAACAAAAAATAACTGGGCGTTGTGGCAGGCACCTGTGGTCCCAGCTACTTGGGAGGCTGAGGCAAGAGAATCACTTAAGCCCAAGAGTTTGAGGTTGCTGTGAGCTGTGACGCCACAGCACTCTACCGAGGGCAACATAGGGGGACTCTGTCTGAAAAAAGAAAAAGAAAAAGAAAAAGAAAAAGAAACATCCATGTAAGCCTGTAGGGACACGGAAGTAAAGCAGATTCTTGCACCTATGTGAAACTGAGAAAATCCTGCCCACACATACATGGCTAGACCCAAAACAGGGTAGATACTCAAAAAATTGTATCACACAAATTATGCTACAATAGATTAGTGTTCCCAGTTATTGCACTCCCTGTAAGAGGATGACACACCCCTTCATTTTTCAGAGCGACTCGGCAGGACTCCTCAGTAGGTACTGTATACTTCTCTGTCCCATCGAGTTTTGCCTTGGCCATGAGACTTGTTTCCTACCCACTGAATGTGACTAGATGTGATATACGCCACTTTCCAGCGCAGGCCTTAAGTGCGCTCTTGTGGTACATGGAAAACAGTCCAGCCAGGCCCAGAAGAGATACGGAAACCACACACTCACAGACCAGGCGCTCATCTTTACTGTTGTCAAAGCCATTAAGACTTTGACCTTATTGTTGCTGTTGTGATTCCCACAGCAAAACCTAACTCAGACAGATAGACCTGGAAATCATCAGTCTAATCCTTGATTTTACAAGGCAAAAACTGAGGTGATTGGCCTACAGACATATGTTATGAATATTAAATAAATTAATACATAAATTCAATTTTTCTTTATGGAGCTTTTCTTTTGGGGGAATGTGTTCTATATTATATACTCTTCCCAAGTTTCTTAGAGTGAATTATTCAAAGATTACTTTTAGAGCTGGCATTCCTGTTGTTCTTCACAAAGTGATTCTCGAACATCAGCTAAGTTCTTTTGTTTTCTGAAATTCTGAGTAATATAATTGAACTTTAATCCATACTTAAATAATAGGTGCTATTTTCTGGGGCATATGGTATGTAAGTGCCTTAATTTTAAAGCTTCAGGTATCATAATAGATTAGAATTTTATTGGGTAGCTGTTTTAATCTTCAAGTGTGTGTACTGAATTTATCCAGAATGAACGAACCTTTATTTATGGGTAATAATCTTTGATTTAGAGTGAAAAGTCACAAATCTTTTTTTTTTGACAGAGACTCACTTTGTTACCTTTGGTAGAGTTCTGTGGTGTCATAGCTCACAGCAACCTCAAACTCTTGGGCTCAAGCCATTCTCTTGCCTCAGCTTCCGGAGTAGCTACAGGCGCCCGCCACAACACCTGGCTATTTAAGAGTTGGGAACCGGGAAGAGATGTGAGATTATATTGGAGGTAGAATTGGTAGGATAATGACATGGGAGGAAGAGAGAGAGAAGCTCAGGAGATTCTTCAGTTCTCTGGGTTGAGCCAGTGGATGACAGACCTAGGAAGAGGAGGGTCTGATCGGGAATGATGTTGAGTATTTCCATGTGCTGAGTCTAAGAGGCCTGGGGGAGATGCAGAGAGCAAAGCTCAGGCAGCAGGTGAAAATCAAAGGCAGGAGGCAGGAAGGAGGCAGGCTGGGGAAACAAGGAATTTCACTTAGAAAGATAGTTGCCTAACATAGTTTAAGAATAAAGGGACTGAAAAGTTAAAGAAGAATAGAATCTAAATTTTAAAATCACTTAGTTGTTATATGGCAGGAGATATTCATTAGGAGCCTTATTTAAGAGTTATTGAGATTCTAATGCATTCAAGGTACTAGGGCTACATACAACTAACATGGGATTACTATCTAATGAGCATTTAGAATGTGACCAGCATACATAGGCTTCCTTTGGCGAAACACAGTGAAAAGCTGAGAAAAGGGCCAGCCGTGATGGCTCACACCTGTAATGCTAAGCACTCTGGGAGGCTGAGGCCAGAGGATCACCTGAGCAAGGCTACAATGGCATGTGAAAAGGGAAGAAAGTGCAGATTGCTATGTGTATAAATATATAGCTATATATCTATATACTATATCTATATATATATATATATATAGAGAGAGAGAGAGAGAGAGAGAGAGATATTAAAAAAAATTGTGGGCCAGGCACAGTGGCTCACACCTGTAATCCTAGCACTCTGGGAGGCTGAGGCAGGTGGAATGATTGAGCTCAGAAGTTCGAGACCAACCTGAACAAGAGCAAGATCCCATCTCTTAAATAGCCAGGTGTTGTGGCAGGCACCTGTAGTCCCAGCTACTCTGGAAGCTGAGGCAAGAGAATGGCTTGAGCCCAAGAGTTTGAGATTGCAGTGAGCTATGACACCACAGAACTCTACCAAAGGTTACAAAGTGAGTCTCTGTCTCAAAACAAACAAAAAAAGATTTCTTTTCACTCTAAATCAAAGATTATTACTCATAAATAAAGGTTCATTCATTCAGGATAAATTCAATACATACACTTGAAGATTTAAACAGCTACGCAATAAAGTTCTAACCTAATGATACCCGAAGCTTTAAAATGAAGGCACTTAGATGCCATGATACATATGCCCCAGAAAATAGGACCTGTTATGCAAGTATGGATTGAAGTTCAATTATATTACTCAGAATTTCAGAAAAACAAAAGAACTTAGCTGATGTTCGAGAATCACTTTGTGAAGAATGACAGGAATGCCAGCTCTAAAAGTAACCTTTGAATAATTCACTCTAAGAAACTTGGGAAGAGTATATAACATAGAACACATTCCCCTGGAAGAAAAGCTCCCTAAAGTAAAATTGAATTTATGTATTAATTTATTTAATATTCATAACATATGCCTGTAGGCCAATCACTTCAGTTTTTGCCTTGTAAAATCAAGGATTAGACTGATGATTTCCAGATCTATCTGTGATGAGAGAGGGAGAGAGAAAGAAAGAAATATATATGAATATTTTCCTCCTGGAATTCCCCTTATTGCTTCCTGAGCAACAGCGAGACCCTGTCTCTAGTAAAAATAGAAAAAATTAGCCAGGTGTGGTGGCCGGTGCCTGTAGTTTCAGTTATTCAAGAGGCCGAGGCGGGAAGATCCCTTGAGCCCAGAAGTATAAGATTGCTTACAGGAAGTTATATAAACAATCATGTGCCAAAAATGAACTAGATCCTTCAATATAAATGCTATGAATTTCAGAATGGGTATTCAAAGGATGCAAAGCTAACAAATGAATGGGGAAAACATTAAACTCTGTGAAAATATTGACATGTCTTTGTATTTTCATGGGATATTTGGTTGTTAATTTCAATAAAACTGATGAGGCCAAGTAACTAGACTTTTTCAAGCAGCCGGCCAAGGAAAGGCTGAACTCTCTATTGCTTCACAGAGCTGTGTCAGAGGCAGGTGCTTACGCAGATGGTTTCTCTAAGCCTGTATTTGAGGAGTCCCCTGAGGTCTGGTAAGGACCCAGAGATCACCAAGAGATTCAGCAAGGCAGCTGAGTGAGGCTGGGGTACTGGTGCCAGTAGTGGCCTGAAGGTTATATAGATATGTCTGCAGCACATCTGGTTGCCTCGAATCTGGTTGCCACTGTAGCCTGCAGACACCGCCTCCTGTTCCAAATCTCTCCATGTTTGTTTGACTACATTTAACATATCTTGTTCACATTACATTGCATTTATTACTTACATACATGCATGTCCCATAACAGAATGACTTAGAGTGGGAGAGGAAGGGGACCCGCCATCATAGACACGAGCCTAACCACATGTATTTGATATTCGGAAACATTTCATTGTTTCGGCTTATTTTTCTAAACTGTTCTATTTTATGCATTCACATCTTAAGTGTTGGCATTGATTTTTCATGGTCATTGCCAGACTTTGTGTAAGACTGTGGAAGTAATAAGGGGAATTCCAGGTGGAAAAATATACATATATTTATAGTAGAATATTTTTTTCTTCTCTGTTCAGGAAACATTGGAGAGTGAGAATTTTTTCTCTCCCAAGAGCATGCTAATAATAATTACGGTTTTCATTCATCTCATGCTTAGTAGTATTATTCTTCTATTTGAAGTGATTAATAGCCAGTTACTTGCCAGGCACAGTGGCTCATGCCTATAGTCCCAGCACATGGGAGGCCGAGGTGGGTGGATTTCCAGAGCTCACAGGGTTGAGACAGGCCTGAGCCAGAGTGAGACCTCATCTCTAAAAATAGCTGGGCGTTGTGGTGGGCGCCTGTCATCCCAGCTACTTCGAAGGCTGAGACAAGAGGATTGCTTAAGCCTGAGAGTTTGAGGTTGCTGTGAGCTGTGAGGCCACAACACTCTGCCCAGGGTGACAAAGCAAGACTCCGTCTCAAAAACAAAAAGCCAGTTACTTAGGAAGTCATACAGCCTTATCAACAACCATATCAGGCAGGATCGTATGCAGATATTGTTAACAGAACAACAATCCATGGCTCAGCAGTAAATATCAGTTTTCCCAGGAATGTCTTGGCCCTGTTTATTGAGGAAGGTCGAAGCCTACATCATCAAAAATTACTGTTACATTTATGTGACCTGGGTGCTTAAGAAGTATTTCCTTTCTTTTTTTTTTTCTTTTTTTTTTTTTTATTGTTGGGGATTCATTGAGGGTACAATAAGCCAGTTACACTGATTGCAATTGTTAGGTAAAGTCCCTCTTGCAATCATGTCTTGCCCCCATAAAGTGTGACACACACTAAGGCCCCACCCTCCTCCCTCCATCCCTCTTTCTGCTTCCCCCCCCCATAAACTTAATTGTCATTAATTGTCCTCATATCAAGATTGAGTACATAGGATTCATGCTTCTCCATTTTTGTGATGCTTCACTAAGAATAATGTCTTCCACTTCCATCCAGGTTAATACGAAGGATGTAAAGTCTCCATTTTTTTTAATAGCTGAATAGTATTCCATGGTATACATATACCACAGCTTGTTAATCCATTCCTGGGTTGGTGGGCATTTAGGCTGTTTCCACATTTTGGCAATGGTAAATTGAGCTGCCATAAACAGTCTAGTACAAGTGTCCTTATGATAAAAGGATTTTTTTCCTTCTGGGTAGATGCCCAGTAATGGGATTGCAGTATCGAATGGGAGGTCTAGGTTGAGTGCTTTGAGGTTTCTCCATACGTCCTTCCAGAAAGGTTGTACTAGTTTGCAGTCCCACCAGCAGTGTAAAAGTGTTCCCTTCTCTCCACATCCACGCCAGCATCTGCAGTTTTGAGATTTTGTGATGTGGGCCATTCTCACTGGGGTTAGATGATATCTCAGGGTTGTTTTGATTTGCATTTCTCTAATATATAGAGATGATGAACATTTTTTCATATGTTTGTTAGCCATTCGTCTGTCATCTTTAGAGAAAGTTCTATTCATGTCTCTTGCCCATTGATATAAGGGATTGTTGGCTTTTTTCATGTGGATTAATTTGAGTTCTCTATAGATCCTGGTTATCAAGCTTTTGTCTGATTGAAAATATGCAAATATCCTTTCCCATTGTGTAGGTTGTCTCTTTGCTTTGGTTATTGTGTCCTTAGCTGTACAGAAGCTTTTCAGTTTAATGAAGTCCCATTTGTTTATTTTTGATGTTGTTGCAATTGCCATGGCAGTCTTCTTCATGAAGTCTTCCCCCAGGCCAATATCTTCCAGTGTTTTGCCTATGCTTTCTTGGAGGATTTTTATTGTTTCATGCCTTAAATTTAAGTCCTTTATCCATCTTGAATCAATTTTTGTGAGTGGGGAAAGGTGTGGGTCCAGTTTCAGTCTTTTACATGTAGACATCCAGTTCTCCCAACACCATTTATTGAATAGGGAGTCTTTCCCCCAAGGTAAGTTCTTGTTTGGTTTATCAAAGATTAGGTGGTTGTAAGATGTTAGTTTCATTTCTTGGTGTTCAATTCGATTCCAAGTGTCTATGTCTCTGTTTTTGTGCCAGTACCATGCTGTCTTGACCACTATGGCTTTGTAGTACAGACTAAAATCTGTTATGCTGACGCCCCCAGCTTTATTTTTGTTACTAAGAACTGCCTTAGCTATACGGGTTTTTTTCCGGTTCCATACAAAACGCAGAATCATTTTTTCCAAATCTTGAAAGTACGATGTAGGTACTTTGATAGGAATGGCATTGAATAGGTAGATAGCTTTGGGAAGTATAGACATTTTAACAATGTTGATTCTTCCCATCCATGAGCATGGTATGTTCTTCCATTTGTTAATATCCTCTGCTATTTCCTTTCTGAGGATTTCATAGTTTTCTTTATAAAGGTCCTTCACCTCCTTCGTTAGGTATATTCCTAGGTATTTCATTTTCTTTGAAACTATGGTGAAGGGAGTTGTGTCCTTAATTAGCTTCTCATCTTGACTGTTATTGGTGTATACAAAGGCTACTGACTTGTGGACATTGATAGAAGTATTTCCTTTCTAAGACACTTTACTCTAGCAGACTTTTCTGTCATGTCCTTATTCTTATGTTGTTCAGTTTTACCTTGGGTTATTTGCCATTGAAATGTTTCGAAAACAAATCTCTTGAGGAAAATATATTAAGGATTGCTTGAAATCAGAATGTTTGTAACTATTACCATGTGTGGTAATAGATGAAACCACTGGTCCATAGAGCAGATGTATATAGGAATACTCCTCAAAAACCGAAACAGTAAATGCAAGTCTGGTTTCTAATAAAACAGAGAATTTTGATCTATAAGACTTTCCTAGGATAAACCTTCTGGATCCTAGATGAGGTTGTGATTTGAACTGAATACTTTGTAAAGCAGTAGCTTTCTAGAAGAGAATTTTAACTGGTAGCTCAGTGGTTAGGGTGCAGCATTCAATGTAAACAAAAATGTTATATGCAATAATGGAGATATATACATTGCTTATATAAAACAAAAATCATCAGTGTTATGTATATATTAGAATAAATTTTAGCTCTTACATTTAATTAAGTCTATAATTAATTTTGAGTTACTTTTTTGTTTATGGTATTTCTTGCACGTGGCTCTCCACTCCCTCCAGAAACAGCTATTGAAAAGATTATCATTTCCCTGTTAACAAGAATTATCCTGAAAACTCCAATAAAAATGAGTTGACTACATATTCGTGGGTCTGTTTCTGGACTTTCTATTCTGTTCTATTGACTTACAGTGTATCCTTTTGCCAATACCACACTGTCTTGATTACTGTAGTTTTGTAGTAAGTCTTCAAGTCAAATTCTTCAACTTTGCTCTTTTTCAGAGCTGGTTGGACTATTCTAATTGGTTTGCATTTCCACAGAGAGAAGCCTGTCAGTTTCTACATTTGCTGAAATTATAACTTGGGTGTGTAGAATCTACAAATAAATGTGGGGAAAATTTATGTTAATAATATAATGTCTTCTGATTCATAAACATGATATCCATGGCTATTTATTTAGGTTTTCTTTGATTTCTTTCAGCAATGTTTTATAGTTAGCAGGGTACAGAGCTTATACATATTTGGCTAAAATTATTCTTAAGCCCTTCATCCTGTTACAGTAAGTTATATTTTTTAAATAAAATTTTATTTCCAATTTTTGTTTCTGGCATGCATACGGAAATACCATTGCTTTTGGGTATTGTCTTCATATACAGAAAATTTGCTAAGTGTACTTCCTAATTCTCGTAGCTTTTTTGTTGTTGTTAGGGTGTGGTGAGGATTAAACCAGGTCATGCCGGTAAAGCCCTTAGCCGCTTTTACTGTAACCACTCTCTTATTTTATTTATTTATTTATTTTTATTAAATCATAGCTGTGTACATTAATGCAATTATGGGGTACAATGTGCTGGTTTTATATACAATTTGACATACTTACATAAAACTGGTTAACATAGTCTCCACCTCATTTTCTTAGTTATTGTGTTAAGACATTTGTATTGTGTACTTAGCAGATTTAACATGTACCCTTGTAAAATGCACCATAGGTGTGGACCCACCTTCTCGGAGCTTTTTTGTTGACTACTCAGAACTTTCTCTTTGGATCATCAGTCAGTGAAGACAGTGATACTCTCTTTTCCACTCTGTACACCTTTTGTATGTTTTTCTCAACTTATTGCAGACGCTAAGACCATCAGTACAACACTGAATAGAGAGCTGGGAGTAGACATCCTTGCCTGTTCCTGATCTTAAGGGGAAGCATTTAGTCTTTAACTATTAAGTATGATGTCCATTTGTTTGTAGATGCCTTTGGACGTTTCCTTAGCAAACTTAGAATAGAAGGAAACTTCTACTTCTTCTTATTTTTTACATCATGAGTGGGTGTTAAATTTTGTCACCTGTCTTTTATGTATCTGTTTTAATTATCTCATGCTTTGGTCTCACCAGCTAAATTTTTTTCATAGACTATCTTGGTTTTTCCCTCAAAGCTGGCAGTTTGTTTTAAATTTTAAATATTGGTGCTTTAAAGATGATATTTCACTGTCCTCTTTCTTTTATTGTTTTCAGCGAGAAGTCTTTGGTCATTTGTATCTTTGTACAGGTATTTAATCCCTCAAATTCTTTTTCTTTTCTTTTTTTTTTTTTTTGAGGCAGAGTCTCATATTGTTGCCCTCAGTAGAATGCTGTGGCGTCACAGCTCACAGCAACCTCAAACTCTTGGACTCAGCAATTATTTTGCCTCAGCCTCCCAAGCTGGGACTACAAGCGCCCACCACAACACCCGGCTATTTTTTTGTTGTAGTTGTCATTGTCGTTAGCAGGCCTGGGCTGGATTCGAACCTGCCAGCTCTGGTGTATGTGGGTGGCACCCTAACCACTGAGCTATAGGCACTGAGCCCTCAAGTTCTTTTCCCTCACCATTGGTTTTAAGCAATTTGATGATAATGTGCAGTTTTAAAAAATGTATTTTATACCTGGAATTTTAAGTATAAAATTCCTTAGATCAGTGGCTGTATAGTTCTTATTAAATTTGTAAAATTACAGCATTTTTTCCTTCACATGTATTGACTTCAGGAGTTCTAAAACTTGTAGGTAGAAAGAAAAAGTGAGAACAGCACAATCAAAATTCCAAAGGGCAGGAGACATTTAGAAGACTGGCTGCAAGACTGGAGAATGGGCGCACTTTAGGTTTACGGAGAAGGAACTGAATATGTTAGATGGTAGATACCGAAGAGGACTTTGTTGCATCAAGCCTTTGGATCTGACGCACTAGATGGCAAGAGGCCATTTGTGGCCCTTGAGTAAGAGAAGAACCGGAAGCCAGGGAAACTGCATTTCAGTAAGATTGATCAGGCAGAGGGACAGAAGATGGAGGACAGTAAGGAGAAAGATACCAGAGGGCGGGAGACCAACGTGCAAAAGTTAAAATCACTTCCGTATCTCACACCAAACACAAGAATCAACTCCAAATGGAGTAGAGATCTAAAAGTAAAAGGTGAAACCATACAAGTACAGTCCTCCCCCAGTGTCCACAGGGCATTGCTTCTAGGACCTCCCCACCCCCCTCACCCCCAACGCTGTGGACAACATGATCCACAGATGCTCAAGTCCTTTGTATAAAATAGCATAGCATAGGGCGGTGCCTGTGGCTCAAAGGAGTAGGGGGCCAGCCCCATATGCTGGAGGTGGCGGGTTCAAACCCAGCCCCGGCCAAAAACTGCAAAAAAAAAAAAAATAAATAAAATAAAAAAATAGCATAGCATTTGTATAAACATGCCCACACTCTCCTGTGTGCAGTTACGCATCTCTTAACAAATGGGGACACTTCCTGAGAACTGCTTTGTTAACTGGTTCTGTGTGAGCATCACAGAGTGTTCTGACTCAGACCCAGAGAGCAGAACCCAGGCGGCCTGGTACGGCCTGTTGCTCCCAGGCTGCTCCCTGTACAGCATGTGACTGTGCTGAACACATAGGTGGTTGTGACACCATGGTAAGTATTTGTGTGTTTACACATAGAAAAGGAACAGTAAAAACACAATATTACGATCTTATGGGACCACTGTCTTTGTTGTTAACTGAGATATTGTTATGCACGAGCGTACTTTAAATAACCTCTGGATTCCTTATAATACTGAATACAATGTAAGTGCTATATAAACAGTCATGGTAGGGCATCACTTCCTAATTTGTGTTATTTTTATTGTTGCATTATTTTTTTTATTTTTATTTTTACTTATTTATTTATTTTTTATTTCAGGTTAATGTGAGGGTACAAACCATTAAGTTACAATATCTGCATTTGTTAGGTAGAGTCCCTGTTGTAGCTGTGTCCCACACTTGAGTGGGTTTTGATCTATGGTTGGTTGTATCCTCAGAGGCTATCCCCTTAGATATAAATAGCCAGCTGTACTAGAAGAAAATACGGATGAATTTCTCTTTAGCCTTTGTGTAGGGAAAGACTTTCTTAACTATGGTTCAAACTTCAGAGATAATCAAAGCAAAATTTAATGAGTTTCAAACCGAAAGTGACTAAATTAGCTGGGTGGATTAGTTATCTGTTCTTGCAAAAATTACCACAGACTAGCAGCACAGGACAGCACCCATTTATTATCTTACAGTTCCTGTGGGTCAGAAGTGGAGGCACTCTTAGACTGGGTCCTCTCTCAAGGTCTCGCAAGGCTCTAATATAAGTACTGTATTTTTATCTGGTGACTTGACTGGGGAAGAACGTTCTTCCAGGCTCACTCGGGTTGTTGGCAGAATTGATTTCCTTGCAGGAGTGAGGATCTTGGCCTCTTCCTGCTCCTGCCTCCAGCTTCCAGAGACTGCCTTCAGCTCCCAGGGCCCGCTCTCGGTTTCCAGGGGCTGCCCCCCACTGTCTCTTCACCAAGCCAGCAGATGAAAAATCTCTACATTATATTTGCTAGTAGACAGTGTCTTATAGAAGGCAACATAAGCATTTGGGTGACTCCCTGTCATCTTTGCTGTATTCTGTTGATTAGAAGAAAGTCACTGGTCCCACCTCTACTCAGAAAGGACTTCACAAGGCATGAACGTGACGAGGCAGGGCTCACGTCCTAAACTCTGCACAATGAAATGGGCTATTTTGGAGCTCTTTTTCTGGAATGGCCACCAGAGCTGTGAACTCATCCTGGGATGAACTCACATCCTCATTCACTCAGGATGTGAACTCATCCTGGGAAAAGTGCTTTGCAGGGTGGAGTCGCCTCTGGTGCCAGTGCACAGCTTCCCGAGGGGAGTTCTTTGAAGGTGAATGTAGTGATATTCAGCAGTGAGCTATGTGGCACTTTTTCTAGGATGAGATCATAAACTTAACTGTCCAACCTTGTATGTTTTCTGGCATCAAGTGAAGATGGAACTTGACCACAAAATGAAACCTATTTTACAAGGAAAATGAGTGACATTTTTTTCCTACCTCAGTTGTTGTGACCATTACATACAGGCACTCCCTGAGGTACAAACATCTGACTTAGGAATAACTCACACTTACGAATGGAGGCTATTACAGATAATAGGTAAATGTACCTGTTCCAACTTACATACAAATTCAACTTAAGAACAAACCCACAGAACCTATCTCATTCATAGCCGGGGACAGCCTGTGCATACCTAGTACAGCTGCTTCCTCTTGGGGACCCTCACCATGCCGTTAGTTTATTTCCTGCTGGAACACTGAATAACGTGCAGGTTATCTGCCAAATTTCTTGAGCCTCAGTTTTGTTTATTTACTGTGGTTCTTCTAGAATGAAGAGGGACCGTTCTGTGGTTCTGAAGCAGAATTTACATGTTTTATTAGAAATAGGGGATGGCAAACTGCAATGGCAGAGTACACTGCTGGCCCCTCACGTGTCTGCGTTCATCTCTCAATCCATGTACTTTCTTCCTTCCCCTCTCTGATGACTAACCCTTTGTATCAGTTAGATTTTGGTTTTCCTGATGAAGCTCCCAAGCAACAGTGTCAAAGAAAATTATATCATTTTTTCACATAAAACAATTGAGGAAGGATAGCTGTCTGAGGCTGTCCTGTTAGCTCCAGTATGTCAACGAAGATTCGTGTTACAGAAATAAAAAGAGAGAGCCTTTCATTCTAGGTGGCCGTGGCCATGTGCCTAATTCAAAGGCAGAGCTGAGTGACTAAGAAGAAATGAGATAAGGGTGTTGTGATGGTCAACTTGAAATGCTCTTCATTCGCTTTCAGGCCTTGGGAAATCCTTTTGGGGATGCTTTTGTGATTTTTTGAGTTGTTTTAGCACTCTATTCAATAACAAAGACTGGGTATGCTTCATTATTTCATCCTGAATTCTTAACATAGCCTTTGTCAGAAAAAGATGAATACGATATGGAATCAGGTGAATAGAACCACTGCCTCCACTTCCTCTCCAGCTCTCTTGTGTTGCTGGAAATTACAGTCCCTGAAGTTAGAATGAATGTTTCTAAGGAAGGAAGGGGTTACTGTGTTAATGAATTCACCTTGTTTTCTTGCAAGAGGGACTTGGTGATCTAGGGGGCTGACAGCTGTGAAAGAGGGGCTGCACATGAGATGGCGTTGTCTTCCTAGTTCACTCCCACCCTTTCACGTGCGGTCCAACTGCACTCTGGTTGCTGAAATTCTTCCCATGGATGTTGACCCATATTTCTAGCACTCAGAGCTCTTGCAGCTTTGTGCCTCATTCTTGTTTTTATGAGTATTTTTTTTTTTTGGCCGGGGCTGGGTTTGAACCCGCCACCTCCGGCATATGGGACCGGCGCCCTACCCGCTGAGCCAAAGGCGCCGCCCGTTTTTATGAGTATTTTAAAGAGAAGATTGCAGGAGGCAAGTCAGGACTCACTGACTGGGTTTCTGTTTTATTACTGAGATCTTACATGAAGGAATTTCAGTGGGAATTGCTTTGTCCAAAAATATTTCCAAAGCCCCAAATTATTAATGTATAACAGAATATTGAAATAATTGCCTTCTTGACAACAGCATCTGTAAATTTCTTTCCATTGATTTTCATTATAAACCAAAAATGTCTTTCTTTGAAAACCGTTTAGCCCTAAGACATCAGGAAAAACATGTTCTATGAAACAGTAAAGCCTTCAAAACAATTTATATAAAGAAAAAATTTTGCAGTTTCAGTTAAATAATTTCAAAAAATGCAAATAGGATCTGGGAAATTTATGCTTAATTCTTTTTCATCATTTTAATTTAAAGGTCTAAATGATAAATAAATTTACTGAACAAAGTTGCTAAATAAGAAAATTATAGCTTTATAAAACCTTTCCTCTAACCTTCTAAGCAAAGATATATTTCATATTTCTTGCTTTGCTTTTTTTCCAGACCCGTTTTCTGGCCCTTTCTGGAAAGCACTGGTATCAGAGAACTACTAAGAGACGGGGAGAGAGGGAAAGGAAGGGAGGGAGGAAGACAGTTCTAGTTCTTAAAGGATTAAGAGAGAAAAACAATGTTAACAATCCAGAAAATCCTGGTGATTGAATAAATCAGAAAGTCTTATATGTCACAATAAACACGGAGGATCTGATGCCTTTTCAGAGTCTGTCTTTAGCTAGGAATAATATTGAACTAGTTCTGCAATTTAAAAACTCTTTGCTCACTAATTTTAATGAATTGAGTCTTTGCTAAAATTTATAACAGGCACCTATTATATATTTCATCTGTAATTGAGCACTTTTCATTTAATGAACCTTTTAGAAATATAAATAGGTTGGCAAGCCATACAAAAGTAATCCTTGATTACCTTCATTTATTTTCCAGTACATAAAACTTAGAACTCAGGACGTGACTACATACTGCAGAATATTTGCTGGATCAATGTCTCAAATTTCTTTGCGTTGGGCAAACCTTCAGCCCATAGGTGAAATTTGGCCCTCAGCCCTAGTTCTTCTGACTCTTGAGAATATTCCCTATATGAGTGTGGTCCTGGCAAGAGCTTCTGCAGGCCCCGCTATGATTTTATTGCTTATTAAATTTTAGGAAACATTTGTGAGGGTTTAATGAAGTGTCATGGAGAACCGCGAACTGCAGATTTTAGCTCAATAAAATGTTGAAGGGTAGAGGGCTTAGTCTACCAGATCGTCCAGGTGATAACACCTTACACATCATGCCTAAGGGAACCCAGGTTAACCCAGACCTCCTCTAGTTCAGAAACCACTGGGCTGTTCCTTTCCATCCCTCCCTTCCTCCTCCTCCTCCTTTTTCTTCTTTTTAGCACTGTGTTGGGCACAGAGGAAACCCATAACCAACGTTTGCTGGTTAATCTCCTAATCTCTTTTTCTTTTCATGGACATTCTGTGTGTTTCTCTTCACTCCCCGTTTCCTTTCTTCTCATTCCCTTTCTCCCTCCCTGTTTCTCTCATGGAAATGAATACCAGATAAGACTCAAATAGTTTTGGTTTTATAAAAGAACTAAAAATTCTCTCCTAGAAGGAATCTTAGGCTTCACGTCATCTATGAGTACCTTGATAAATTTAACATTTTATAGCTCTCAGAGAAAAAAAGAGAAGCTTATTTGATTACCTTGACTTATGTCTGTCTTTACAATTATAAGCCCTTCATAGAAAAAAAACTTTTCATTCTTTATAATTTCTTGAAGAGCTAAATATCATTAGTATCAAAGTTCCTAAAAGATTTTAACATAGCAGCATTGAAGTAAGCAAAACTCTCACTTTGTTTTTCTCCACTCTTCCTTGCCTTGAAAGAGTTTAAGGACTAAGCATATTTAGTCCTTTTTGTTTTTAACTCTCAAAAAGAGAGAGACATTCTAAGAAAATACTATCCTGATCCCAAGCACAACCGTATTATATAAATCAAGAACAGATACTTAATTACTATTAGAAAAATGTATTATCTTAGAATATTCCTTCTTTGAGGTGTTTTCACTGGAGGTCACATCCTACTTGAGATGGCATGTTTTCACAACAGAGAGCACTGGGATTCCCTTGGGATTATCATTGCAAATGGTGTATAAAGTTGGTGAAAAAGCAGAGGCAGCAAGGCCTAGAAGGCCAGTTTTTGAAATATGTCCCCGTGTATGTAACTCATAAAGAAATCAGGGTAAAATAATACGACATCAAAATGGGCAGGTTGCAGAGGGCAATCTGAGGGTCCCTGACTTCTAAAGGGCTGGGAGGAGCTCTGCAAGCCCTCTGAAGCTGCTCTCTTTCTCCAAATGCCAGAAACAAAGCTGGACTCCACTTCCTCCCTGAGGAGAGATTGGTGATCCGTACAGAAGAGGCATGGCTGAGAAATGAGAGCCGGCGCCGGGAAGACCACTCACTGGAGAACAAACCTGGGGGCAGAATGTTCCATGCAGGCGTTCATGTGGGTCTAGGTGACAGCAAATGTAGAACAGACGCAACTAGAGCTGGACGAGAATACAGCAGATGAGTAACGTGGAAGTGCTCCGAGTTGGCTCACCAATGTGTTACAGACTTGGAAATGGAGAAGTAGCCATTCCAGCTGCCCAGACCAGCACGTCATAGAACAAGAGGGTGGCAGCCAGTTGTAAAGGAAGAAAGAAGCCTGAGTGGGAACAGGAGAGGCGTCTTCCTGAGCCAGGGCCTGAGTGACCATCAGAGGGGACATCTGGAAACTTTTTAGACTCCTACCCTGCTCTCTCATTTCAGTTTCTGGTCTCACAGGGGTAAAGAGGCTCTGGCGGGAAAGCTTGAGAAACCCGGACTGATGTGGTCAGCTCAGGGAACATTACCCCCAGGGACACCAGAATTTCTTCTTCAGTAGGTCCTCAGTCTAGGGGATTTGAGAAATGAATCCATGGACCATAGACCAGTGGGAAGACAGAATTTATTTTACAGAAAAGAATACAGAAAAAAAGCACCAAAGCTCCTGGCAGAGGGAAGGGCTTAAGTCAGAAAATTTCCTCTCTGCCTGGGTTCTCTACATGGGTGTTATGTAACAAATGAATATACTCCCTTCCCTAGGGGCAAGATGAATTAATGCATTACTGAATGGATACACTCCCTTCTCTAGGGGCAAGATGAATTAATGCATTAATGAACGGACAAAATTCATTCATGAAATTGTCCGGGCCTAGGAAACTTACATAAAATTGACCAGGCCTGGAAATTCTGGCTTCCTTGCTCAGCCATGAGTGCAAGGGGAGGGAGACAGAGGCTGAGTGGAGACACCACTGCCCTCCCTGAGTTGGCAACCTGGACCCTTCTGCCCTCCTCCCCCCCGCCCCCAAAACCAGCTGGTTCCCAAGCCTGCTGCCACCCACCAACACTCCCAGCACAGAGACTGCCGCTTCCCTCAGCTCAGGCTGTGCTGACTGGACCCACACACCCAGTATCACCAGGGCTAGTTTTTCACAGGCAGAATGGCCCATCTGTGTTTTACTAAACAAAATGCAGTTTTCTCTCTGAGTGATTCCCACAATAACTCTTAAACCTTCCTCGCCCCACCCTCAACTCCCAATCCATCTAGCTATATTTCCTTTTCTGTGTATTTTCTGCTTAGGTTCTTTGCTCCTTTATCTACTGATGTCTTAACGTTGCTCTTATTGGTTAATGCTCTCATTTTCCTCATTTAAAGATTCCCGGATTAAGAAAAAAGTCATGATTAGCAGATGTTCTCTCCACAATAAAGTACTATTTCATAGTTCCTGGGGAAAATTACTTTCTTCTAGAAGAATCAATAAATCTTTCAAACATTATTACATATATGGCTTCAAGCTACAAAGCAGAATTCAAATCTGATTTTATATGTCAGAAGAAATTTCCCGTAATTGTGTTTATTTATCTCTGGTTTATTGTGGCAATCAACATTGTATCTTTACTCACATAAAATACCATGATAGTTAACATCTGAACTCTACTAGACAAAACAAAACCTTTGCTTTAATTATTAGGCATGTATTTCTTCATTTAACTTTGAGTCTTATTCTGAATAATTTGACAATCATCTAGTTCTAGATACTTAAGTTACTAAACTCATACACTCAGCAGTGTCTTTAAGGAGGTTACTTTATCTTGCTGGTTATTATGTCTCAGATGCAAAGAGGTAGATTTTTAGAATATATACAATTTAAGGTTGTATGCTCTATGTTTTCTGTAAAAGTATGAGCAGCCACATAGCTAGGTCCAGGGTCCTTAAACTACGGCCCACAGGCCACATGAAGTGGTGTGATTGTATTTGTTCCCGTTTTGTTTTTTTACTTCAAAATAAGATATGTGCTGTGTGCATAGGAATTTGTTCATAGGTTTTTTTGTTTTTTGTTTTTTTAAACTATAGTCCGGCCTTCCAACAGTCTGAGGGACAGTGAACTGGCCCCCTGTTTAAAAAGTTTGAGGACCCCTGGATAAACTAATAATAAATGCCCAACTTTTCATCATCATTTCTCCAGGCCTCCCCACAATGTATGCAAAGGTGATCATTTGAGAAAAAGTATGTGGTGGTTGAGTTTGGGTGATGACTGGATTAAGGGATCTCAGAAAGCTGGTACAGCATTATGTATTCCCAGCGCTTCAATGAGCATGGAGCCCATCCCTGTTCTACTGAAAGGGAACAGGAGGTTTGGTGTTAGAGTGACCAGGTGGCTTCAGGTGTGTCTGTGACGGCATTTCTGGAGGAGACTGGGGTAAGAGTTGATGGAGTAAGAGAAGAAAAATCTGTTCTGAATGTGGACAGGCGCCATCCATACGGCTGGGCATCTGAAGGAACAGAAAGGTGGACGAAGGGAAATTCTCACCACCTCTCCTCTGGAGCTGGAACACTGTTTCTCTCCTGCCTTGGGACATCAGAACTCCAAGTTCTCTTTCCTTTAGACTCCACAACTCGCACCAGCTGCCCTGAGGGCTCTCGGGCCTTCAGCCTTACTCTATTGCACTGTGTCCTTCTTTGGTTCTGAGGCCCTTGGATTGGATGGAGCCACGTCACTAGTTTTCCTGGTACTCTGGGTTGCCTCTAGCCTATTATGGGACTTCTCAGCCTCTATGACTAAGTGAGTCAATTCCCTTAATAAATCCCTTTTCATCTGTCTCACTCTTGGGTTACTACTCTAAAGAAGCAAGAAACTTAGTGATTCTGCATGTGATACCTTTGAACACTTTTTGGAAAATGTACCTAATATTGTTGGACAAAATGATGACAGAACAGAATGAGCTCAGGAATTTTAATTCCTGGCCCCAGCTTCACATACATAACCTAAAAGCTTCTAGTGCTGGGAAGGAGAGTCTTCTCTCCTATAACTACAGGGCTGAAATTGCTGAAAATCAGACACAAGTCCTTGTCATGTAATTGGTTGAATTTACAACACAAGGTGACCTCTCAACCTCGCAGGGTATCTACTATTAAAGTAATAGCTTTGGCTGGGACAGAATGGGGTTCTGCAAGATGGGAAAGGGACATGTGGGAAGATTCTGATGACGCTGAGAACATTGAGCTCCTCAATATGCATCCAGTAGAGACCATTTGAGGAAAGGAGAAATGCTTTATAGAGAAAAAAGAACAAAGAAAAAAGATTCAAGCATGCAGCAAAGAGGCAGATTGTAAAGAATTGATGAAAAATCAAAATAAATATAAATATTTAGATATATTTTATAGATAAAAATAAGTCAAAATAAAGGTTGTCATGTCAAGAAGTTGAAGATAAAGTTAGAGATATCCTATGTCATTAAATTCCTGTGATGAACATTGGGTTTCTAAAGAGTACACTGATAGCCTATCGTGGGCCTCTACTGAGAATAAGCAGACTACACATGTGTTAAATCACATAAGAAGCCCTAACTCTGTCTCCACATGGGGCTTCATGAATTCCAGCCCAAGTCTGGGGAAGCTGTCTCACCCTGACATGCATGTCTGGGCAGAAGTCACGCTGCCTTGGTGCTCTGTGTGCGGCTCTCTGGCAGAGAGCCTGCCAAAATATAGCACATTTCTTACTTATCAAACCTTTCAACTCTTTGTGTAGGGGAGAAAAAGTACTACCTTTCTCTCCTTCATCACAATGTTCATGGCTGAGGCCTTATAATAAAAGACAGACTCACTAGAGAAAAGAGTAGAAATATATTTAGTGTGTGTTAAGTGACACAGGAGCCTTCGGAAATAAAGACCCAAAGAAACAGTGAAACCTGTGTATTTTGATGGAAAGTTTGGTGAAGTCTTATGCTAAGTTTGATAATAAGGTTTACAGTTATGGAGAAGTGTGACTGGACAAAGGGGTATCATCTGATAGAAATCAACAAAGATGCGGGGGGACTTAGCAAAGCCTGTGAATTCATATTCTTCTTGGCGTCTCTGAATCTTTAAGGATAAGGTCATTCCTTTCCTCAGGTAAGGGAAGGTACCTCTGAAATTAAGGGCATGTGATCTGCTTCAGAGGAAAAGATAGGGGATGGTGAGAATGACCCTCCACCTTCTGCTGTTATCTCAAATGCCAAGGTGCCATATTTAGGAAAAAGATCCTAAGTCCCATTACTTGTTTCCACTGATTCATATGGAAATAATTCATAAAAACTGAGTGGACCTTACAATGTGTCTGAAGTACCTTTGAGGTGCTGGAAAGAGAGCAACAAATATTAAGGACACAGATGGTATTTTCAGGTTTTCTTTCATTTTGGAGGCTAATACACTGAAAGGGAAAAGAAGATGAATTTGATAGAAGAACTAAAAACTTGTTTACATGGAAACAGGTTTGGTTTTCTAGATTATGGCTAAAACTTTCAAAACGATGGATTTTTAATGAGGGACAGAATACTTCCTGTGAAGACCAAGAAAAAAGACATTTTTCTTTCTCTTATTCAAATTTTCAAAGTTAATTATCTGTTTAAAAATTCTCTTTTATCAGGTGGTGCCTGTGGCTCAAAGGAGTAGGGTGCCGGCCCCATATGCCGGAGGTGGTGGGTTCAAACCCAGCCCTGGCCAAAAACTGCAAAAAAAAAAAAAATTATCTTTTATCAATATGGGTGTAATGAATAAAAATGCTTTTCTAAGCCTTGCTTTCTAGACCTGACCAGAACTTGGCTCCTCTAATTGAGTCCCTATCATGGTTCCTTCCTAAGGTCTACTTCTTATGGCTCTGAGGAGGATGAGTGGAATAATGGGAAGCTTTACAGAGCTGTGATGAAAGGAGGCCTGTCTCAGGAGTCTGACGGTAGGGGTTCAAATTCTTTCACTTCCTAATGACAAGAATTTGCATTTATTCAACCTCTCTACACCTCAAATTCTTCATCTGCAAAATTAGGATAATAGTACTTGGCTTTAAAAAATATTGACTCCAGGCTTGGGGCCCATAGCACAGTGGTCATGGTGCTAGCCACATACATGGAGGGTGGCAGGTTCGAACCAGGCCCGGGCCAGCTAAACAACTGCAACAAAAAAATAACCAGGCGTTGTGGTGGGCGCCTATAGTCCCAGCTACTTGGGAGGCTGAGGCAAGAGAATCACTTAAACTCAAGAGTTGGAGGTTGCTGTGAGCTGTGCTCCACGGCACTCTACTGAGGGGGACATGGTAAAACTCTGTTTCAAAAAAAAAAAAAAAAAATTGACTCCATACCCAGAATAAGATGAGTTCAAATTCCTTCTCAATACATAAGAGCTTCTTTATAGTTTTGCTGCAAACTAGTCACTCCACGCTCCAACAACTTCCCAAGGCACTTTATTTTCTAATCCTACCAAGCATCTCGCCTCTTCACGGCAAGACAGGTCCCTGAGTAACTGGAATCCACTGGACAAAGCAACTCTTAACTGACATCTTTCCCCCATTTCTTCCTGCCTGCTGAATTCCTTCTTATCCTTATCCTCTCAAAAATCCCCAGTCCTTCTCTGACTTCTCTGCTTCCTAGGAAAGCATAAGCCCTTCTTTGAGCTCACAATGAGCTCTAAATTTCCAACTCTCTAGCAGCTATCACTCTGTTTTGTATCTTTTGTGATATAACATGTAATAAGTATCTTAAGGGAAAATCATGTTTAATTTTCCTTTGTATACCTTGTCGGTAATAGTAACTGGTACACAATAGCCTATCACTTAGGTTGAGTAAATTGAATTCTTTCAAATGTGTTTTTAATACATTTAAAAATATTGAACTTAATTCCACAAGTACCCAATAATCTTACATAAAAACCTTATATAAGAGTTTATACAGCCAGGTGTGGTGGCCTATACCTGTAATCCAAGCACTTGGGAGGCTGAGATGGGTGGATTTCCTGAGCTCATGAGTTCGAGACCAGTCTGAGCCAGAGCCAGACCCTGTCTCTAAAAAATAGCAGAGCAGGGTGGTGCCTGTGGCTCAGGGAGTGGGGTGCCAGCCCCATATATTGGAGGTGGCAGGTTCAAACCTGGCCCTGGCCAAGAACTGAAAAAAAAAAAAAAATAGTCGAGCATTGTGGTGGGTACCTGTAGTCCCAGCTACTTGGGAGGCTAAGGCAAAAGAATTGCTTGAGCCCAAGAGTTTGAGGTTGCTGTAAGCTGTGATGCCAGAGCACTCTACAGAAGGCAACAAAGTGAGACTCTGTCTCAAAACAAACAAACAAACAAACAAACAAGAGTTTATACAGTAGCTCAAATTGATAATGAATAAAGAGGCTGAATCTTCTCACTATCCCATTAATGTTCAATTCTGTAACTTGAGGCTGACTAAGTCTAATTGAGCCCATTAAAGAAGAAACATAAATAGCCATTAAGTATACTTTTAAAAGTTTATATGAATTAAAAAGCAAAGAATTTAAAATACGTGTATAAAAAAGGACATAAAAATGAAATAAGTAAAACATTTTTAAAAAGATACACGGTGGAGATGACGATGTTACAAAACACAAACTGCAGGAGGAGCAGGGGTCCACATTCCTATAAAACAAACGGTAAAATGCACCAGAAGTCTTAAAAACCTCCGCATCCTCCCTGAGTTGTCAGCATCTAAGAGTGTCTCACAGGGAAATAAATAGAAATGTAGACCAGATTTTGGGCACACAGAGTTCAGCCTAGCATAGGTTATAATAATAAATGTTGGAAACAAAACATTCAGCAACACAGGATGAATTAAGCAAATTATAGACTATCCATAAAAAAACCCAGTCAGGTAGCCACTTAAAACTATGGATCCCAAGAGTGTTTGAATGTGTTAAGAAATGTTGAGGATTTAAAGCATATCATCACTTTGAGAACAAAGTTGATGACAGGGAAGCTGTCATCACATTACAGGACTTTTTATTGGATGACAGATCACGGATGCCTTTTTCCCCCTTCATTGTTATGTTTTTCTGCCTAAGTTTTCTAACAAACATGTTTTATAAAGTAATTGTGCTTATCAGAGCACTTGCGATCGCAGCCTGAAGTGATTTCTTCTGTAGGTGGCTCCCTTAGCATCTTGTCTTTCAGAGTATCTCTCAGGCGAGGTCTCCCTGACTTTTAAGCTGAACTTGTAAGGATCAGAAAGAGTTAGGTAGGCAAGAAAGGGAAAGGAGATTCCAGGCAGAGGAAGTAAATGGTAAAGGCTCAGGGGCTGGAACCCCTCAACGAGAGATGGGTCTGCTGGAACTACAGAGGAAGACGTGGGATATGGGTCTGAAACAGACAAGAAGGGCCCAGAGAGACGGGCACTGAGGTCCCCTCTGTGGATGACGTAAACCTGTTCCTCATGAGGAGTCAGTGGATTTTAAGCAGAGAAGTGGCGTGATTAGCTTTGTCCCAATCAGCTGCATCACTGGCGGTGCCTGTTCGTGCTGGACACACAGCAGGTGTTCAGTAACTGCTCTGAGCAAGTAAGTGAAAACGAGAGGGATGAGGCTAGAGGCGGGGAGGCAGTACCAGGGCCGTAGTAGCTACCTGCACATCGGGTGATGGCGGCCTGAGCAAAGAGAACAGCTGCTGTATTGAGGTAACGAGATGGGTTAGGAGGAAATTCAGGACTTCTGATTTCCAGTCCAGCATGTAAAAAGCCATTTTTATATTTGAACAAACAAACAAAAATTTCTGAGCAAACAGAAAATGAACAGATGTTCTTAGATCCGTCAGAGAACTACAGTCTTGGCCAAACCAATGTCCTAACACCAAACAGATAGACAGGCATATGCAGAGAATTGTCAGCTGTCACAGCAGAAGCCCAAGAGCAAAGCCTACAGGAGCCAGTGGTGGGGTAGGAAAACACAAACTTTAATTTACATGCTGCTAGAGACGAGTCAGAGTGGACAAGACCGAGAGTTAAAAACTCCAGGAGGACCTAGTATTAGCACAGCCCCCACACTTTTATGCCTTTCACCCTCAGGAACCCTACCTTGTCCTTTGAAGATCAGAGAAAAATCCTTTTGTGCTTCTGGCAGGAGAAGGAGGAGGTAGCCGTCTTTAAAACATACCCAGAGCATTCTGTTCTTTTTTTTTTTTTGGCTGGGGCTGGGTTTGAACCCACCACCTCCGGCATATGGGACTGGCGCCCTACTCCTTGAGCCACAGGCACCGCCCGAGCATTCTGTTCTTAATTATATTTGCCCCCCGAGAGAAATTATGCAAGAAGAGAGTGAGGTAAAATATATAGTTTGAAAGAAAAGAATCCCCAACCCCAAATTCTGCACCCAGTGAAATTATCCTTCAAGGTGAAGAAGAAGGAAATTTTGGAGCCTGATGAAGTTGAGGAGGATTTGGTTATGGGACGACGTGGTAAGTAAGCAGGAAAGTTTTATGATAATTTTCTCTCTGCTTAACCTACTGAGTATGTTAACCACAGGGAGAAGGGACTTATGGTGGAGGTTTTGGACATGCTGAATCGAAGGTGCTTGAAGACATCCACAGAGAAGAGAGCAGGGTTTGAGCCGGAGCTATAGGTGTGTGCATCATAGGTATTGGTGTCAGTGGGTTTGGTTTCATCACCCAGGGAGAGTAGATTAATTGAAAAGGAAGGAACAGAGGGTAGAATCCTGAGGAGTAACAACATTTGAGAGTCTATCAGTTAAGGCTGCATTTGGTTGAAATGGAAAACTTGAATTGTGCCTTAAACAAATAGGATTTTATTCTTCTCACGTAGCAAAAAGTCTTGACTGGGATATTGAGTTGGTGCAGAAATCTCTTTAACTTGTGTTTTGCTTTAGCTTCTAGTAATAGGTTTCTGGGGTGATCACCGCCATCATGTATGCGTTCTAGCAGGAGGAAGGGGATAGGAGAAAATATCAGGAAAGCAACGTTTTGCAGGGAACCTCACAGCCTTCTGCACAAGCCTCTCTGGTAAGAACCTTCTTCACTTGAACTTTACCTTAGAATTGAAAACAATGTAACCTAAAAATTTGTACCCTCATATTCATCTAAAATAAAAAAAAGAACCTTCTCAATGGCCTGGCCTAGCTGGAAAATAGCAAGGGAGAAGGATGTCCGGAAGGAGGGTCGATTAGCTAATCAGTAGTGTCTGCTACAGGTGGTTAAGCAAGAAAAAAAGAGGATCTGGAGGAAAATATTGAGAAAATAGGTAAACCAGACATGAGAGGGGTTGTCTAGATAACAAAGAAGGAAAACGTTTCAAACATCCTAAGTGTAGATCTTTAAAAAAATGAAATAATGGATGTGAATTAGCTTGATTTAAGCATCTCTTTATATACATATATGCACATATGTCAAAACACAACATACACTACAAATATGTATAATTTTTACTTATCAATTATACCTTACTAAAGCTGGCCCAGAAAGAGTCATGAAATCTTAATCCCATCAAATGTGTCATAGAATTCCAGAGAAATCAGAACAGACACCCAGTAATAAAGAGGCCAGGAGAGACGAGGCAGTGGGGCAACAGGGACATAGGAGGGCTACTCTTGGTTCTTGCTTTTGCCTTATTTGTTATTTACAAATGCACATATGTAACATATACAGAAGAACCTCTGTAAGTTGACCACCCAAGGGAGTGTAACAAAATGGTGGACATATAGAGGTGTCAACATGAGGCCTACTGTACTGATACGTAGTGAATGTTGGGTCTATGAAAATTAGGTCCACTTAAGGAGGTGATCCATGTAGGGAGGTGGTCAACTATGGAGTTTCTAGTGTGCATGTATATATGGTCACCAGATGGCCAAGGGGGGTGCTTTGAAGGTGACTGTAGTGATATTCAGCGAGGCCAACAGCTCTGATGGCCATTCCAGAAAAAGAGTTATAAAATTTCTTTGAAGCATGTCCTAGGAGCTGGCATCTGTGCTAGCTTTTCGGGGGAGTACTTTGAAAGTGACCACAGTGATATTTAGCAATAACGTATGTCACACTTTTTCTAGGATGAGTTTGCAAATTTAATTGTCCAACCTCATACATATGTCATGAAACATAGCGACCACCCACCACCAACTGGAGAACAGAACAGGACCAATATCATTTCATCTACCTGATGCTGAGGACCACTCTTTCAACAAAGTTTGATTCTAAAGGACGGAATAAGGTAAGTGACGCAGGCCAGAGGAGGAAGAAGCCATTTTAGGAGAAACATACCTGGCAGCATTGCAATGCTGGTGCTATAGTTTGAATGTGTTGCCCAGTTTTATGTATTGGAAACTTAATCCCCAAATTTGTATGTTCACTGGAGGTGGGCCCCTTACGATCCTTTACAATGTAATTAGGATTAGAGAGGTTATCAGGCTGGGCCCCATTGTGGGACTGGCAGCTTTATAAGAAGAGGAAGCCAGGCCTGAGCTGACATGGACACGTGTGCTCCCCTGCCATGTGGTACCCTCTACCACGTTATGAAGCAGCAAGAAGGCCCTGGCTGGGCATCAGCACCAGGCTCTTGGACTTCCCAATCTCCAGAACTGTAAGTAATACATTTCTTTTCTTTATAGATTATGCAACAGCAGGAAATAGACTAAGACAGCCCATCTATCGGATCTAGGATTAAAAAAAAAAAAAAAGAAAAAGAAAAAGAAAAAGAAACAAGGCCTCTGGCTAGTTTTGCCGACTGTGTGTTTCTGAAGGAGGAGCAGTTAGCACTTCTTTTTCTCCTCTGGGGCAAATCAGGAAGTACCTGGGTAACACTGGGGAGAGGGATTTAGGCCAAGGCCCCCTTATTGTTTGGAGCAGTACACAGGTGAAACATCATTCCTGAGAGGCTGTAGGAGAGGCTCACAGTGCTCAGCCTGGGACAAGCTGCACAGTGGTAAGGACTTAAGCCAAATAGCTGCTTCGAGTCTCCCCCACAGGAAATCACTGTCCTCCAGTTTTCCTGAATGTAGCAGATAAGGAAATGTCACCCCTGTATAAACAAGAATTGTATTAGGAACAAAGATTATCAAAAACAGAAACCAGGCAGGTCCTGACAATGTTTCCCCATGTTTGTCTCCGCTTCATGGCTCTCGTGACCACGATATGTTCCCCCCTCTGTTCTCTGGACTGAACGTAGGAAAACATACTGTTCTTTTAAGCTTTTCTCCCTAACCAGGAATAACGTCATTTAAATTACACGATGGCAAAAACTACAAAAAATACACAAAATGAAAACACAATAATACCTCTCAAATTAACAGGGTAAAATAGAGAAATATTTAATTTCCGAATATAAATTGTACGGAACGTCGGAAGCACCAACTTTAGGCTGCATGGGAATAATCTGGGTTTCTCCTACACTCTGCCAGCTCTGTCCTTGCCTAATAACAAATGTTTATGTAGCATTTATTATGTGCCAGAAGTGGGCTAATTGCTTCAAATGGATTATCTTCTCATTTGGTTTCCATACCATGTTCATGAGGTGACTGTTAATAATAGTACCCTAAAGGTTTCAGTGGATGAAGTCTCTAAGGCTTAGAGAGGTTGAATGAATAACTTGCCTGAGTTTATAAGATGAGTCACTGGCAGGGATGGGATGGGGCAGGGGGGACACCGTACTCAAGTAGGCCAGGCTACCTTGGATGTGTCTGCGTCTCAGTTGCCAAAGATCTGCTCTGTAGCTTCTCAGATGGTGCTTCACTCTCACCATAAGGTCTCTATTCTTAGAGACCAGCCTATCCCCTCCTCCGATTGATGAACTGTAGGCTTTAACTTTATATCTCTCTTGTGAACTAAAATCTCCAGCATTAAACTCAATTCTCTGGCTGAGGTCTGGCCTGTGCCTAGGAAGGGGTGGGAGTGTCTATTACTTTCCTTGAGGTGAACGTAAATACATACATTTCATGTTATAATGCAGGACTACTTTTGTATATTTCCTTCTTTCTTTTTTTAACTTGGTCAGTTTCTAGAGTCTTTATTATGTTGCGCTGTTTTGTCTCCCGTACAACATCGCACTGTATTAGTTAACCCAGTGTTTTTAGTTTCGCTTGTTTTTTGAACAGAGATTCAAAAGTATTTCCCCTAAAATCCTGACTTGCTATTCCTTTTTAAAATGATGTATTTATGTTTTTTACTTCAGATTAATATGAGGGTATAAATGATTAGGTTACACTGCTTGCCTGTCTAAGGTAAAGTTCAGGTTGTTGTTGAGCCCCTTCACCCAGGATAAAATTTAGCAAGAATAGATATAACATTCTTCACTTGGATTTAAAGACAAATCTGTGATGGAAGTACCGGACAGAGAATGCTGAATTAACAGAAATAACTAGACATTTGTGTTTTTCCCTTGTGTGGGCACAATTTTCCAGTTATTTCTGTTCATTCAACATTCTCCATCCTGTACTTATATCACAGATTGGTCTTAAAACCTACGTGAAGAATTATATATTTATTCTTGGTAAAATTTGTCTTGTTTCAGCCCATTGTTACATCTTTACCAACATCTTTTTATCCAACACATTAATTTTTGCCTACAACTTTCTTCCATCTGTGAATCTGATAAACTGGGTTTGTGTTTCCTTTTTTTTTTTTTTTCCAGTTTTTGGCCAAGGCTGGGTTTGAACCCACCACCTCTGGCATATGGGGCTGGCGCCCTACCCCTTTGAGCCACAGGTGCCTCCCTGGGCTTGTGTTTCTTTATGAACTCATTCATAAAAAAAAATCAAAGAGACAGACCCAAGAACAGAGTTTTGTAGCCTTTCAAATCATTTTTTTTTTTTTTTTTTTTGCTACAGACCCTTGGAATAATGCTGGAATTATTTTAATTTAATCACATGGGAATACACCTAATAATAGTATCATGCCTCAATATTAAAAAATATGCTAATGAATATTTTAAAGACACTGTTGTCAAGCAGCCCAGTTTTATTGCAGATATAATGTTCTCAATTAACAAACTCAGGAAAACAAAAAATACAGTTGTACTTTCATGAAATATATTCTCTATCTTTCTCTACCATAGCACCGAATAACAATATTATTAATCTGGCTCAGCACCTGTAGCTCAAGTGGCTAAGTCACCAGCCACATACACCAGAGCTGGTGGGTTGGAATCCAACCCAGGCCTGCCAAACAATGACAACTGCAACCAAAAGATAGCTGGGTGTTGTGGAAGGTGCCTGTAGGAGGCTGAGGCAAGAGAGTCACTTAAGCCTTGGAGTTTGAGGTTGCTGTGAGCTGTGATGCCACAGCACTCTACCCAGGGTGACAGTTTGAGGCTCTGTCTCAAAAAACAAAAAACAAACAAACAAACAAAAAAAAGATATTATTAATCTATTAATCTAGATGAGTCCAGGTAAAGAAAGCCAATCCTATGTCTATCTGATAGCCTCTATTTCTCTTGGTAACATACAAGTTCTGACAATTAAGCTTGTGAACTTGTCACTGTGTGGCAGCACTGTACAAACAATTGGGTAAGGTTTCATAACCTTGGTATATCAGTGTTTCATGTCAACACGTGGCAGTGTCTTGCTGAGTGGCATTCATTATTATTGTTGCATGTTTTGTGAGCCATCACAAGAATGTTGGAACTTAGAGTAATGAACAAACATTAAATTTCTTGTTAAACTTGGCAAGAGTGGATGTGAATTCAGGGACATGTTAGTCTAAGTTTATGGAGTTAATGCCATGAAGAAAACGGCAGTGTACAAATGTATTAAATGTTTTTCTGAAGGGAGAGAAAATGTCACTGATGAAGGGAGCTCAGGGTGGCCAGTAATAAACAGAACTGATGAAAACATTACAAACATTTGTTGAATTGTGCATCAAAATCATCAGCTGACTATGAAAAACATCACAAACCAAGTAAACATTGACAAAGAAAGGGGAGAATCTTAACTGAAAAACTTGGCACGAGAAAGGTGTGCCTTTTGCATCACAACAACACACCAGCACACCTAACACTGTCTGTGAGGGAGTTTTTAGCCAGTAAACAAAAAACTGTGTGGGAACACACTGCCTACTCACCTGATCTGGCCCCCAATGACTTTTTTCTTTACCCAAAGATAAAGGAAATACTGAAAGGAAGGCATTTTGATGACATTCAAGACATCAAGGGTAATACAACCACAGCTCTGATAACCATTCCAGAAAAAGAGTTCCGAAACTGCTTTGAAGGTTGGACTAGACACTGGTATCAGTGCACAGCTTCCCAAGGGGACTACTTCGAAGGTGACCATAGTGATTTCAGCAATGAAGTATGTAGCACTTTTTCTAGGATGAGCTCATGAGCTTAATTGCCAGACCTCTCATAAATCAATGTCACAGGTGAGAGCAAAGACGGCAGAGACAGGTGTGAGTGCGCTTGGTGAACAGAGTTGATCAGAGAGAAGGTAGGACATTGTCATTTTGGAGAGAAGATGAGTAAATGTATCCGAGGATTGCATGTATTTAAGTATTCAAAGATTGCCAGATTGTGTGTATTCATGAATGTAAAGAGAAGTGAGTCTGCTTAATGGTGTATTTGCCCTGGTGTTGTGCAGGTGGGAAGCAGGTATCTTGTGAGGCTTCAGCAGGGTTTTGGCTTTGCAAAGCCGATGAAGGGAGGGAGAGAGGAAAGAGCGAAGAGGCTGCGTCTACGATCATGGTCCATGGTATCTATGATGTGTTAGAGTGGCACAAGGGTACCAGGAGAAGGTTGGGAGTAGAAATCAGTCCAGTCTTGGTATGTCCTAAGATTTCTAGAGTGGCACTACAGGGGAAGAAAAGGATGTGAAGAGACAGGGTTTTTTAAGATTCCAGTTGTGCTGCTGAGGTGTGGGGCAGGGACCGGTCATGAGAAGCAAAGAGCCTGAGGCTTTGAGATACCCAATGCTGAAACAATTTTCTGTGTGGATACTGAGGTTGTTGAGAATGAGGGCAGGAGGGGAGGGGGATGAAAGGGTCTCAAGTGGGGGTGGGGGTGGGTAGAGAGGAAGAGGGAGCTCAGCTGATAAAGTTATCTGTAAATGAGAGGGAGCGGGAAGGGAGGGACCAGAGATGACAAGAACAAAGAGGGGTGGAGAGGGGCCGAGTCTGAGGCTGGAACCTCATATGATCCCCAGGGGTTAGCAACAACTGGGTGATGGAGGCCAACAACGGGGGACAGAATGTTCATCTGGGTGCTCTTCTGTTTGCTCCTTTGTTGGGTACTGCCGTATGGTGTGGGGTGGGCTACAAACACAGAGCTAAAAGTGAAACAAAGCAAAACTCACCCTTTTCTACTTTCTGAGGAGCACCCTGTGTTAATTATGTTACAATATGCTTAACATACTCCCTCTGGCAATGTCCAACATTTGGAGAACAAAGAAATTAAGAAACTCTAAAGCTGGTAGCAGATAATCAGTGAGAAACACTAATAGCTCAACTGTTTCTTTGAAAGTTGAAGGAGTTTCATCCCAGGCAGATTAACCAGGTTTTGCCTGAAGACTATTAAAAAAAAAATTCAACAACAAAGCCAACAAACAAAGAAAACCACCTAAACTACTAATAGAAGCAGAGCTGTAATTGGATTCACTATTGAAACATAAAATTTTGATAAAATGGAAATTCTCGGTGAAATTATTCCAGATCGTTTGTTTTAACACAACTGAATGATATTCTTAAGGTTTTAAGTTTGCTTTTTTCCCCCATAATGTCTTAGAATGATGAACGCAGTTTGATGTCTGATTACATAAAATGAAATGTACAGCAAACACATAAAAGAAACGTGTAAGATAATGCTACATTTTATAATGTATTTTGAATAAGTTTTTCCACTAATTAATTGAAAATGGAGAAAATAGAATTACATAACACAGAACTGGTTAAATCCAGGAGTAATGTAATAACATACATAATCTCTCTTCTGTCATCTATAAATGGCACATCTTTTCTATCACGTGTTTAAATGCCAGCCACCAGCCAACCCAAACCCACCTCATTTATGAAATCTACTGGGGCTTCCCCTGGTCTCCTGATCTTTTTCTCTTCTGACATCCTGCAACATTTTCATTCAACAAAATATCATCAATCATCTGTTATGTACCAAGTACTGTGTCAAGCATTGGAGTAATAGGGTAAGAATAAGACTTATTAAAAAAGAAATAGTAAAAGCAGCAATAAAAATGACTAGTTCTTTTTTTTTTTTTTTAATTTTTTTTATTAAATCATAACTGTATACAATGATATGATTATGGGGCATCATACACTCACTTCATAAACCATTTGACACATTTTTATCACAGTGGTTAACATAGCCTTTCCGGCGTTATCTCAGTTACTGTGCCAAAACATTTACATTCTACATTTACCAAGTTTCGCAAATACCCCTGTAATATGCACCACAGGTGTGATCCCACCGATTCCCCTCCCTCTACCCACCCCACCCCCTTTCCCACTTCCCCCTATTGTTAAGTTGTAGCTGGGTTATAGCTTTCATGTGAGAGTCACAAATTAGTTTCATAGTAGGGCTGTGTACATTGGGTATTTTTTCTTCCATTCTTGGGATACTTTACTAAGAAGAATATGTTCCAGCTCCATCCATGTAAACATGAAAGAGGTAAAGTCTCCATCTTTCTTTAAGGCTGCATAGTATTCCATGGTATACGTATACCACAATTTATTAATCCATTCGTGGATCGATGGACACTTGGGCTTTTTCCATGACTTAGCTATTATGAATTGGGCTGCAATAAACATTCTGGTACAAATATCTTTGTTATGTTGTGATTTTTGGTCTTCTGGGTATATGCCCAGCAGAGGAATTACAGGATTGAATGGCAGATCTATTTTTAGATCTCTGAGTGTTCTCCATATATCTTTCCAAAAGGAATGTATTAATTTGCATTCCCACCAGCAGTGCAGAAGTGTTCCCTTTTCTCCGCATCCACGCCAGCATCTCTGGTCTTGAGATTTTGTGATATAGGCTAGTCTCATTGGAGTTAGATGATATCTCAAAGTAGTTTTGATTTGCATTTCTCTGATGATTAAAGATGATGAGCATTTTTTCATATGTCTGAAGGCCTTGCGCCTGTCTTCTTCAGAGAAGTTTCTCTTCAAATCCCTTGCCCAGCCTGCGATGGGATCCCTTGTTTTTTTCTTGCTGATGCGTTTGAGTTCTCTGTGGATTCTGGTTATTAAACCTTTGTCAGAGTTATACCCTGCAAATATCTTCTCCCATTCTGAGGGCTGTCTGCTTGCTCTGCTTACTGTGTTCTTAGCTGTGCAGAAGCTTTTTAGTTTGATCAAGTCCCAGTAGTGTATTTTTGAAGCTGCTTCAATTGCCCGGGGGGTTCTCCTCATGAAATACTCACCCAGACCAATTTCTTCAAGGGTTTTCCCTGCATTCTCCTCTAGTATTTTTATAGTTTCATGTCTTAAGTTTAAATCTTTGATCCAGTGAGAGTCTATCTTAGTTAATGGTGAAAGGTGTGGGTCCAATTTCAGTCTTCTGCAGGTTGCCAGCCAGTTCACCCAGCACCATTTGTTAAATAGGGTATCTTTTCCCCACTGAATGTTTTTAATTGGCTTGTCAAAAATCAAATAGCGGTAAGTAGCTGGATTCATCTCTTGGTTCTCTATTCTGTTCCAGATATCTACTTCTCTGTTTTTGTGCCAATACCATGCTGTTTTGATCACTATCGATTTGTAGTAAAGTCTGAGGTCTGGTAGTGTGATTCCTCCTGTTTTGTTTTTATTTCTGAGTAATGTCTTGGCTATTCGAGGTTTTTTCTGATTCCATATAAAACGAAGTAATGTTTTTTCAAGATCTTTAAAATATGACAGTGGAGCTTTAATAGGGAGTGCGTTGAAATTATATATTGCTTTGGGTAGTATGGACATTTTGATAATGTTGATTCTTCCTAGCCATGAGCATGGTATGTTTTTCCATTTGTTAACATTTTCAGCTATTTCTTTTCTTAGAGTTTCATAGTTCTCTTTATAGAGATCTTTCACGTCTTTTGTTAGGTAAATTCCCAAATATTTCATCTTCTTTGGCACTACTGTGAATGGGATAGAGTCCTTAACTGCTTTTTCAATTTGACTGTTGTTGGTGTATATAAAGGCTACCGATTTATGAATGTTGATTTTGTAACCTGAGACGCTGCTGTATTCCTTGATCACTTCTAGGAGTTTTGTAGTAGAGTCCCTAGTGTTTTCCAGATACACAATCATATCATCTGCGAAGAGCGAGAGTTTGATCTCTTCTGACCCTATGTGGATACCCTTGATCGCCTTTTCTTCCCTAATTGCGGTGGCTAAAACTTCCATTACAATGTTGAAAAGCAATGGAGACAATGGGCAGCCTTGTCTGGTTCCTGATCTGAGTGGAAATGATTCCAATTTAACTCCATTCAATATGATATTGGCTGTGGGTTTGCTGTAGATAGCCTCTATCAGTTTAAGAAAAGTCCCTTCTAGACCAATTTTCTTGAGTGTTCTGATCATGAAGGGATACTGGATATTATCAAAAGCTTTTTCTGCATCAATTGAGAGAATCATATGGTCTTTGTTTTTTAATTTATTTATGTGCTGAATTACATTTATAGATTTACGTATATTGAACCAGCCTTGAGACCCTGGGATAAAACCAACTTGGTCATGATGTATAATTTGTTTGATGTGTTGTTGGATTCTGTTTGTTAGGATCTTGTTGAATATTTTTGCATCTATATTCATTAGTGATATTGGTCTATAATTTTCTTTTCTTGTTGGGTCTTTTCCTGGTTTGGGGATCAGGGTGATGTTTGCTTCATAGAACGTGTTGGGTAGTCTTCCTTCTTTTTCTACATTTTGGAACAGGTTGAGTAATATAGGTACTAATTCCTCTTTAAAGGTTTGGTAGAATTCTGACGTGAAACCATCTGGTCCCGGGCTTTTCTTTTTAGGGAGGTTTTGTATAGTTGATGCTATTTCTGAACTTGATATGGGTCTGTTCAACATTTCCACTTGATTCTGGTTAAGTCTTGGAAGGTGGCGTGCTTCCAAGTATTGGTCTATTTCCTTCAGATTTTCATATTTCTGAGAATAAAGTTTCTTGTAATATTCATTAAGGATTTTTTGGATTTCTGATGAGTCTGTGGTTATTTCATCTTTGTTGTTTCTGATTGATGATGTTAGAGATTTTATTCTTTTTTTCCTGATTAGGTTGGCCAGAGGTTTATCTATTTTATTGACCTTTTCAAAAAACCAGCTTTTTGATTTATTGATCTGTTGTATTATTCTTTTGTTTTCAATTTCATTTAATTCTGCTCTAATTTTGGTTATTTCTTTTCTTCTACTGGGTTTGGGGTTGGAATGTTCTTCCTTTTGCAGTTGCGTGAGATGTCCCATTAAGTTGTTAACTTCCTCTCTTTCCGTTCTCTTGAGGAAGCCTTGCAGTGCTATAAATTTCCCTCTTAGAACTGCCTTTGCAGTGTCCCAGAGGTTCTGATAGTTTGTGTCTTCATTGTCATTTTGTTCCAAAAAATTGGTGATTTCTTTCTTAATCTCATCTCTGACCCAGCTATCATTCAGCATAAGGTTATTTAACTTCCATGTTTTTGTATGGGTATGCAGATTCCTGTTGTTACTCAATTCAAGTTTTATTCCATGATGGTCCGAGAAGATGCATGGAATAATTTCTATTCCTTTAAATTTACTGAGGTTAGACTTGTGACCTAAAATGTGATCAATTTTGGAGTAAGTTCCGTGGGCTGATGAGAAGAATGTGTATTCAGTTTTGTTGGGATGAAATGTTCTGTAGATGTCTGCTAAATCTAAATATTGGATGGTTAGGTTTAAATCTAAGATTTCTTTGCTCAGCTTCTTTCTGGAGGATCGATCCAACACTGCCAAGGGAGTGTTGAAATCTCCAACGATTATGGAGCTGGAGGAAATCAAGTTACTCATGTCTGTTAGAGTTTCTCTTATAAATTGAGGTGCATTCTGGTTGGGTGCATAGATATTAATAATTGAGATCTCGTCATATTGAGTATTACCCTTAACAAATATGAAGTGACCATTCTTGTCCTTCCTTACTTTTGATGGTTTAAAGCCTACTGTATCTGCAAATAAAATTGCAACACCTGCTTTTTTCTGATTACCATTTGCCTGAAATATGGATGACCATCCTTTCACCCTGAGTCTGTATTTGTCTTTTAAGTTGAGATGTGACTCTTGTATGCAACAAATATCTGGCTTGAGTTTTTGTATCCAGTCAGCTAACCTATGCCTCTTTAGAGGACAGTTTAAGCCATTCACATTGATGGAGAGTATTGATAAGTCTGGTGGAATTTTGGGTATCGAGTTTTTCAAAGGTCCAGTGGACATTTTTAATCCTTTCGCCAGTGTGGAAGTTGGAGTTTGATCCGAAGATTCTGAGTGAGTTTACTTTTGTGGTATAGGATTGGGTTGGTCATTGTGGAGGATAGGTCTGAGAACATCCTGAAGAGCTGGTTTACTTATGGCAAATTTTTTCAACATATGAATGTCATTGAAGTATTTAATTTCTCCATCATAGATGAAACTCAGTTTAGCTGGATACAAGATCCTGGGTTGAAAGTTTTTTTGCTTTAGGAGATTAAAAGTTGATGACCAGCCTCTTCTTGCTTGAAAAGTTTCAGCAGAGAGATCTGCAGTTATTCTAATATTCTTACCTTTGTACGTTATAGTTTTCTTTCGCCGGGCTGCTTTGAGAATCTTCTCTTTCATGTTAACTTTAGTGAAGCTAATTATGATATGTCTGGGAGATGGCTTATTGGGGTTGAATCGTGCTGGGGTTCTGAAGCTGTCTGCTATCTGAATTTCAGATTCTCTAGGCATGTCTGGAAAATTTTCTTTCATAATTTCATGTAGAAGGGCCTCTGTGTCTTTGGCAGCTACTTCATCAGTCTCCGAAATTCCTATAACTCTTATGTTGTTTTTTTTCGAATTATCTGAGAGCTCTCTGAGTGAGTGATCCGTTTTTGCTCTCCATTTCTCTTCCTCTTTGAGAGATTGGGAGCGTTCGAAGACTTTATCTTCAATGTCAGAAATCCTTTCTTCTGCTTGCTCCATTCTGTTACTGAGGGATTCTACTGTATTTTTCATATCTTTGAGGGCTGTAAGTTCTTGTTTCAGTGTGTCTAAGTCTTTGGTGGTTTTGTCTTTAAATTCGTTAAATTCTTGAGACAATTTTTGAATTTCTCCTTGAATTCCTAATTCCATTTTATTAATCTTGTCTGCAAACCAAATTCTGAATTCGACTTCTGACATCTCAGCCAGTTGTTTATGAATGGGATCTTCAATCACATCTGCCGTATCTTTTCTTGGGGGGGTTGATCTATTCTGGTTATTCATGTTACCAGAGTTTTTCTGCTGATTCCGCCCCATGGTTTACTCCCTTTGGTTTTTCCCCTCGGGTTTTATCGAGGGCCCGTACAGTGTTGTGGCCTGAGAAACTGGGGCCCTGTCTGGTGTGGTGGAGCAAAGTGGTTCTGTCTTGTTTTCAGCTGGTTTCTGTTCGATCCTATTGCAACTTCTACTCTGGCTTGAAGTCTCAGCTGTGTGGAAAAATCAGCAATTAAGTCACCCCGCCTGCCCACCTCTGGCCCCAGTTGGAAAAGGAGAATCAAACCTTCCTACAATCGCACACCCAGGGCACCGCCTGAAGAGTCCTCAGTCTATTAGCCCAGTTCAAAAGGTCCGAATCAACTGTCTCAATCGGCACTTGTCTCGGGTGGAAGGGTTCAAGAGGTCTCTGGGAACTGGATCACAGGGGCCTGGTGACTCCTCTGACACGGCTCACCCCAGTGCGGCGTGGAGTCAGGAGGAGCCACCCAGCAAACAGAGCAGTCTGGGAAGGTTGACGTCTCCTTCCCCACTTTGCCCCTCCGTCGGACCCAGTCACTGGTATCTCTGCAGATGGCTAACCCAGTTGCCTGCAGTGAACAGACACTCCAGGGGTTTGCACCTGCCTGAATCGCAAGGAAGTCTGCCAGGCCCCCGCAGACTGCCGCTATCTAGCAGGAGGAGATGGGGCCTGACATCTTTGAGTGTTCGATGCAGGTGATGGGAAGGAGGTGTTCACTCAGGCTTAGCCCCGTCCCTGATGCATGTTGCTAACAGAACAGAACAGAACAGACAACTTTGTGAGGTTCTGTCTCTGTTCTTGTCGTCGCCTACAGGAGACGGGCTGTTTTGAGTTCAAACGTCTTTGCTGCTGGAGAATTGCGTCTGAACACCTCTCTGGGTCGGCCCCGCCCTGGAGGCTTCCGGGTTTGTGAGCCGTGTCACCGGTGGCCTCCTCTGGTTGCCCAGGGAGACAGGGGGTGTGGCCTCAGAATATCCAGAAGTGAGCGTTCTGCCGTTAAAGAAAAAACGGCTGTTGATCTACCTCCAGGGAACTGCTGCTCTGGTGTGGGCACTCAGGCGACCCTTTTCTCCTCTGTCCCCCGCCCCAGAGTCAGCACTGAGCGGCCGCAGTTTGTGCTGGGTCCACACCCCTTAAGAGATCCCCCAAGAATCAGAACTCTTGGGGGATGTGCCCCCAGACCCCGATTGGGAGTGGGGCGGGGGGAAGCTAGAGTTTCATTCAGTTTCACGCAATACTACGGTCCGGGGAGGGCTCCTGCACTGCACCGCAGGGAAGTGCCGCCAAGGCTTGATTTCCCCTCAGCAGAGTGCCCTCTCCTCGCTCACGTGTCCCAGAGTCAGCGCTGACCTGACGCAGCTCAGGCACTGTGCACTCCCCTCGAGAAATCACCCAAGGAGCCGAACTCCTGGGGGATAGGCCCTCAGACCCCGAGTGAGAGTAGGGGTTCTCAGCTCTCAGCGGGTAGGCCAGAGTCTGATTCAGTCTTGGGCCCCGTATGCCTGGGGAGGGTTGCTGCACTGCACCGCAGGGAAGTGCCGCGAGGCGTGACTCCCCCTCAGCCCGGTGCCCTCTCCTCACTCGGCGCGCCTCAGAGTCAATGCTGACCAGTCGCAACTCGGGGACTGTCCACTCCCCTTGAGAAATCACCCAAGGATCCGAACTCCTGGGGGATAGGCCCTCAGACCCCGAGTGAGGGTAGGGGCTCTCAGCTCTCAGCGGGGAGGCCAGAGTCTGATTCAGTCTTGGGCCCCGTATGCCTGGGGAGGGTTGCTGCACTGCACCGCAGGGAAGTGCCGCGAGGCGTGACTCCCCCTCAGCCCGGTGCCCTCTCCTCACTCGGCGCGCCTCAGAGTCAATGCTGACCATTCGCAACTCGGGGACTGTCCACTCCCCTTGAGAAATCACCCAAGGATCCGAACTCCTGGGGGATAGGCCCTCAGACCCCGAGTGAGAGTAGGGGCTCTCAGCTCTCAGCGGGGAGGCCAGAGTCTGATTCAGTCTTGGGCCCCGTATGCCCGGGGAGGGTTGCTGCACTGCACCGCAGGGAAGTGCCGCGAGGCGTGACTCCCCCTCAGCCCGGTGCCCTCTCCTCACTCGGCGCGCCTCAGAGTCAATGCTGACCAGTCGCACTCAAGGGGACTGTCCACTCCCCTTGAGAAATCACCCAAGGATCCGAAGTCCTGGGGGACAGGCCTCCAGACCTCAGTGGGCAGGAGGGGAGCGCCGGGGATTCAGGGTTGCCGGCAGAGGATTCCCAAAGTTTTATTCAGCCCTATGTCCGGCAGGAGAACGCCACGGCACCCCAGTAGGGGAGGTAGGTCCAGTTTTTAGAAGGTCTCTCCCGTGGAGAGACCGTGGAAATTAAAGGGCTCTAATTTCTGCCCGCTTGTTCAATTTCTGCCCGCTTGTTCAATTATGGGGCTCTAGAGCCGGTCTCATGGGGGAGGGGGACTCCCGTCCGCTTGGTGGTGGATTTTGTACCTTTTGTTTGCGTCCTTGTGATCACAACTTGCCTCAGCGGTGTTGATGTGCGTTCTTCAGCCTTCTCTCTTGGTGAGGCTCAAGTCCACCAGGATACTTACTAAATTCCTGTCCCTTAACTCTCCTTCTGGACGGGAGCCTTTGTTGAAAGCTGGCTTCAGTCCGCCATCTTGTCTCCCCCTCCAATGACTAGTTCTTATTTGCTAAAAATTATTATTTATTTTATTTATTTATTTTTTTTTTGTAGAGACAGAGTCTCACTTTATAGCCCTCGGTAGAGTGCTGTGGCATCACACGGCTCACAGCAACCTCCAACTCCTGGACTTCAGCGATTCTCTTGCCTCAGCCTCCCGAGCAGCTGGGACTACAGGCGCCCGCCACAACGCCCGGCTATTTTTTGGTTGCAGTTAAGCCGGGGCCGGGTTTGAACCCGCCACCCTCGGTATATGGGGCCGGCACCTTACCGACTGAACCACAGGCACCGCCCATTTGCTAAAAATTATTAAGTGCTTTGCATTTTCTAACTCTTTTTCCTCCCTCCCTCTCTCCGTTCCTTCCTCCCTTCCTTCCTTCCTTTCTTTTTCTTCCTTTCTTCTTTCTCTTTTTCTCTTTCTTTTCCTTTCTTTCTTTCCCACCCTCCCTCCTTCTTCCCTCCTTCCCTTCCTCCCTCCCTCCCTTCTTTCCTTCAATGGAGTTTTGGTCTGTCACGCAGGCCAGAGTGCAGTGGCATCATCACAGCTCACAATTACCTCAAATTCCTGAGCTCAAGCTATTTTCCAGCCTCAGCCTCCCGAGTAGCTAAGACTGCAGATATGGGCAATCACTCCCGGTTAGTAACTGTTAGATTTCTCACAACAACATTAGGAGGGGAACACCATTATTATTTCCCTTCTAGAGATGAGAAAGCAGAGACACAGAAAACAGGTTAAATCACTTACTAAATACCACAGGGCCTAGTAAGTGGTAGAGTTGGATTCAAAACCTTCTATCCTCAATTCTAAAGCTCTTAACCACCTAAGTTATTCAACTGCCTTGTGTTTCAATTTTTTCTTCTCCGAAACAAACAAACAACTCCTAATATTGTACATTTGTTCCTTTTAATTTATAGTGTTATGAGATTCAGATAAGGAAATAGATTTGGACATATTTTAAAAATTAAAACTATTGGAGTAAGGCAAAATATTATTTACTATAATAGCGTCTATGAGTTGTTTTATATGGACTAACTCAGTCAATTTTTAAAACAACTTTGTGATAGCTCTTAAGATCACTCTTATTTTTTATGATTGTGAAATTGACATACAGAAAGTTCACACCCCTGTTAAGGATTCCAATCCAGAAATTCTGACTCCAAAAGTCATAACATTCTGCTGCCATATTTCTGAACTTCTTTTTGTGGACAGTGCAACAGGCTGGGCTGGGCTGGGTGTCCATGCTGGCAGACGTGGGCACTGCTGAAGTTAGGATGAACTGCACCAAGGAAGAGGCTGTTCCTTCCCTGGCCTCAGAGTCAGTCTGGGCCCCGAGGCCATTGTGGTGAGCTCTGCACATGGCGTTGAGTACCTCCCCATTCCCTTCTAGCAAAATGACTGGATGGCAGAGGTCCGCCCGCCAGGTAGCTTCCACTGAGTAAGCTACTGTCTCTCACAAGGTGTCCATAGCTACAAGCAGCATCCCTTTAACTAAAAGCACATCCCACCTTTTTCTTGGGAAATGCTTAGTGCATATGGCTCCTGTAATTCCCGTTTACCTCAGTGCAAACATTTCTTGGGAATGCAGTCTAATGCCTCCAGAAAAATTCTTTTCCATTATCTATGCCTTGGAGAAAAGCCTTTCTTTAAATTGAACTACGTGGCTGGGCATGGTGGTTTATGCTTATAATCCTAGCACTCTGGGAGGCAGAGGCTGGTGAATCACCTGAGCTCTGGAATTAAAGACCAGCTTGAGCAAGAGGGAGACCCCTTCTCTACCAAAAAAGAAAAGAAAGAAAGAGAAAAAGAAAAACTAGCCAGGGAGAGAGAGAGAGAAAGAGAAAGGAAGAGAGGAGGGAGGGAGGGAGGGAAAACTAGCCAGGCATTGTGGTAGGTACCTGTAGTCCCAGCTACTTGGGAAGCTGAGATAAGACATCACTTGAGCCCAGTAGTTTGAGGTTGCTGTGAGCTATGACACCAAGGGACTCTACCCAGGGTGACAGAATGAGACTTTGAACAAAAAAAGGGAAAAAATATTTAACAACATGTGTAACTTGCTTAAATCGAATGTTTTTGCACTGGTTCAAGATGTGCTCTCTCCTTCTCTTAATAAATCTGGGTTTGGTTTAGTAGCCACACACCAGGCTGCTCTGGCCAAAAATCTCCTTCTCTGATTACTCACTTGGGGAGCTTAGGGGGTGGGGAAGGGGTTACTTACCAGTGTGGCAGCAGACCACCCTCCTTCACAATGCGTTACATTCCTGTAGTGCAGAATCAAATTGCCATTAGCAAGTTTAATGTTCTGAACGTGGCAATAAGACTGGTTTAATTTTGCTGGCACATCATTTTCCTAAATTATTTGATATCAGGACTCTTTGTAAGAATAGAGTATCTGTTAACTCACTGCAGAGCTAGTGTTATATGGGAACACATTTTGGGAAATTTTGGCAAGCAGATGTATAATTGAAATTATAATCAGGTGCTAACCGAACAGACCATCTTCTTTAGGTTCAAACCTCTAGAAAAATAAGATTAAAACTACCTCCCAATAGATTCCATTAACTTTGTTTTAAATAGTTTATACAGGGGGGAAAACATTGCAGAGAGCACTCGATGCAAATTCTGAATTATTAAAATGTAAAATCTTGGTGGTTCAAGAGAGGAAGATATTCTATTAATACAAACTGTACTTTTTATATGATAATTCATTTAGTCACTCCTCAGGCTCTATAAAAATGAAGAGATCTTAGAAATCATCTGGATCAACTGATTTCAGAAAGGAGAAATCCAAGGCCCAGAGCAATGAAAGATTGTGCCCCTGTTCACACAGCCGGTTGGCAAGAGGGAGTGAGAGTCCAGGATTCTGTAGTTTTAATTCCATAGTTCCATTCTCATTTAACAGTTTGATTACAACTGAAAACTTGAGCATAAAGGACAAATTTTCTAAACCACATAGAAATATATGTGATTTATGTTCTGAATTTCAGCAGGTATAATGGAACTTGCATTTTTGCTCCACTCTCTTTCTTATGTTACTTATCTTGAAAGTTGCATATGAGAGGTTCTTTCTAGATATCTCAAAATATCTTTAAAACACTACGAGCAAGAAAATTCAGACATTAATGGCAGAAATACCATTCCTGTATGAACCAAAGTTTATCCTCCATGAAGATATTAACAAAGACCACTGATGACATTTGAAGCCCACTCAGTCTCTGTTTCATATAAATATGAAAAATATTCTTTGAGGAGGTGACTCACAGGTTTGATTACATTGAATATCTGCTAATCAAATTGTATTTCAACAAAAATGCTGACATACAATATAAAAATTCATTGCCCTAAACATGGCCTATAAAATCTGAAATAAAACTTTACCTCACTTTTGATTACACAACTCTTTTACTTTCTTTATTTTGATACAAGTGAAAAGAACATTAAATTTTTTCTTATTTATTAAGTACTAAATATATTAAACTACCATTTTCTTTGATTATTCATCACATTAAAAATCTTTCTATACAAGTATTTCATAGGAAATACAACAAAAGACACCAATAAACAAATGGAAATCACCGGTGTTTATCAGCAGGGCATGAAGAGAGCCTTTCTAAGTATTGAGTTGTGTTTTTTACTGTAAAAGTGAAATAGTACCTACTCTATCAACTTCTTCATTAAGACAATTTGGAAGGAGTTCATATGTAAATTGTTATCAAAAGAAAGGGCTTCCTTCAGTTTACATAAACTCAAAGAAATCAGAACAAATTTCCTGTTTTCCATATAGCGGAAATAATTTAAAGTAGGAATTTCCTAAAGTGAAATAATTTCCTTAGATATTTGAGAATTTTTGTGCACTGATCTAAGATTTTGTAATTAATTTTTAAGTCATTCTTCTGTCTACCAATGTAATATTTTTTACTGGAAAATGATTCCCAAGAATTTTCAGAATTAAATTAGTTTCTCTAATTAACTGAGAACCTCTAGAAAAACTGCCTTAAATTTCTGGAAGTCTGTTTCCACTTCCAACTTCTGCTTGGGTATAGTGGGGCCTGAGTGGGTGGGATGTCTCACTCTTTCTGTCCTGAGCGTTCTTTGGAATGTGACACATCTTTGTCTTTTATTCTGTGGTTTCATAGCTACAGATAAGTCCCACTAACTCTCCCATCATGTTTATATTTGCAATTATGTTGATTGGCTGGTTGTGTTAGGGGCAGAGAAGCAGGCCACTGCCTGAATCATTCATGTATTTTTAAAATTCAAATTATCAAGATTGAGTATGACCTAGGTATTCTTCATAGGCATCAGAGATGTGATATAAGATATAAGACGCTCTAGGAGATAATAGTATAATGGGGCAGATATATATGTAATTATCAACTAGCATGCTAACCGTCATGTTGAGAGCACATGCACAGCTGGCCTGGTCGGTTTGGGTCCTGAGTGACCTTTATCTCCCGTCCCCCATTCTTACTGTTTTGTAAATTTGGCTTCCACCCCGAGGGATGCCTATCTTGGGTAGTTGAGGTAGATTGATGTGGTAGGTTAACTTTTAAATTGGAATGTTGTAATAGGTCATTGAGTCATGCTAATTATTATTTGGAATAGGGGTTGGTGTGGTCTTTGCTTTGAACGTTCACGTATAAAAATGTGATTTTGGAAATGACAGAACAGAACAGTCTTAGGGAGACTACTCTCTCTATTCTCCAGAGTCTCTGACTTCTGACAAAATTTGGTGGACCGATGCCCATCTCTGCATATTTGCTGATGGTGACAGATAGCTGGACCCTCTGCATCTGGTAACAACATTATGGATCATGTTAAATACTTTAGGAGAATGTGGGAAAGGTACCTAACCCAAGTTTAAGGTTGGGCAAGGACAAATGACAAGCAAGAATAACACAGGTGATGAGGGAGGGGCAGGAGTATTTTAATACTAGCCACAATATAAGCCAAGGCCAAGGTGTGTGTCCCTCAGGCCCAGCTTGGCTGGGTTTCAAATGTGCACAAGAGCAGCAGGAGACAAGCCCAGGAGCTGAGCGGGGTGCGTGCTCAGGAACCTTATAGATCTGGCTTTGTGAACAGGCAAAGAGAAATCCATAAAGGATTTAGGCCAGGAACAACACGTCACAGTGATATTTTAGAAAGTGAACCGGCAGCAATGTCGTGGACACATTCTGAGGAGTCCAGGATTTAGGCAGATGCTATGGGGTGGATGTGGTTTGTCCCTTCCAAAACTCATGTTAAAATCTGGTCTATAATGTGATGGTGTTGAGAAGTGGTAGGACCTTTAATATGTGTTTGGGTCATGGAGGCCTCTGCCCTTGAGAAGGGAGTAACACCATCCTTGCAGAAGTGAGGCAGTTATTATATGAGGGGCTTAGTTACCGTGAGACCAGGTCCTTATCAAAGCGAACTTGGCTTCCTTAGCTTTCTCTTGCTTCCTCTGGCGACGTGGTACCTTCTACCTTGTTATGAAGCAGCATAAGGCCCTCACCAGATGTTGGCTCTATGGTCTAGGACTTCTCAGCCTCCAGAACTACAAGCCAGAATAAACTTCTGTCGTTTGTAAGTTACCCAGTCTGCGATATTCTGTTACAGAAATAGAAAAGACACTAAGACAGCAGGCAAGTCAGTTAAGGGACAGTTACACTGATCCCAGAAACAAAGGACAGTGTGTTGAACCAAATGGCATTGCCACATCAGTGAGGCCCATGACCTTGTCATCGCATGATAATTAAACCCTGGAGACATAGTGAGAGCAGGAAGCGAGAATGAAGCTACTTGTATTATTTCCACGAAACTTGGAAATGATGTTTGCATAAAACCGGGCATTTACTTGTCTGATACTTTCTCTATCTTGTTCTCAGACAGAAATCTCAAAAACACAAGACGGAGAGCCTTGTGGGCTTTACATGAAAGCCCAATTTAAAAGTTCTGACTTAAGGCTTAGAAAACTAACTGAGGCCAGTTCTGTGACACACAGCAGCATAGGAGAATCTGGAGAGTGTTAGCCTCAACACCAAGCTCTGAGGCCAATTCTTAATCCCATTAAACCCCTTAAATCAATAAAAAGAGATAGTTGCTTTCTGAAATGGAAAGCTTCTGAACTCAAAAGTGCATCGTCCAGGTACCAAGTGTTTGCCTTGGCTCTGGATCCCGTCCCTTAAGACCACTAGGTGACACTGTGCAACATGGTCATTGCATTCAGCTATTGTCTCTCACAGGCTGGAAAATGAACCCAGCTTCATATCCACCCACATCAAATTACTTTTATAAGGAAAGATACTAGCTTCTCAATCACTTCCCCCAATTCAGTTATTTTCCACTTAGTGGAATAATAGCTAGATTTTTAAAAAGGTGTATGATAAAGGATGATTTTTTTAAGGGAAAATTGAATCAGTCTTAGAATATAGGTACTTAAAAATTAAGTGTTTTTGTTAGACTGGAAATTTGTTTAGCAGGTTTCTTTAGCAGAGGAACACCCAAAAGCAATAATACCCGTCCCATCGCCAACAAGAAAAGAACAAAGAAAACAAAAATATCAAACAGTTTTTTCTACTAACACTGTCTTTTAACTTTGCACATTGGGTTTGCTACATTTTCTTTGTTTTTTCCTGGTCGTAGAAGACACAGTCTTCTCATGGGAGGAAAATGATTTTCCTTTCACCACTAGGACCCTTTCTTTTGCTTAAAAAGTTCTACTCTTTCAAATAGTCAGGTATTTACCCGTTTCTTTATTTATTCATTTTATACATACCCTCAAGACTTTTTAGTTGCATTGGTGTTTTGATGAAGATATTTTATATTTTAATAGAAAATAGGTATTTCTGTGTTTTCTCTCTTGAAAGAAACATATAGCTTATAACGTCTTTATAAGGCTTGTTTTTCATGCTGTCTTGTCTTTCTGGATATCTGATGAAGCAAACACATTTCTATTATTTAATTTGTCTCATTACATACATACCTGTAGGCACATTTTCATTTTCAATGACGTCAGCAGCCTGAACTTCTGTTTTCATCAGGGTAATGGTTACTTGCTACCACCTCTTGTTAAGCGCCCACTGAACTCAGATTTTTATTTTTACTGTAAAATGTACATCCTTCCTCTGATTTAGCATTAAACCAGCCAGGTATCCTTAGGTTATTTTCCCTTGCAATTTCTCCTTTAGATAAGATTGCATTCCTTGCCTTATTATAATAATTAAGGGATTTTGTTTTATGGGACAATAGAACTAGAGGGTTATTTCCCCCACCTCATCTTGCTCTGGCTATTAAAAAATAGAGCTATGAATCCATACCCCAAACCCAGCTTCATATGAACCACATACAAAAGACTGGAACACTGGGGTTGGTCTTCATCTCCACTACACTCGGGGGTTCCACATGGGCATCACACACCTGTCAGTGGACTGTGGAGTTGGCGTGGATTCCTCTGCTGCTCCACCCAGGGCGTCCTTCTTCGTGTCAGTAACCGTCACAGCAATCTCCATTCAACCCACCTTGCAAAGGGAATCTAGTTACAGAATAGTTCGCTTCCAGCTGGGTTTCTTGGATTCTTTTTTTTTTTTTAATTTAATTTTTATTAAATCATAACTACACACATTTATGGGGTACAATGTGATGATCTGATATACAATGTGGAATGCTTAAATCAAACTGATTACCATAACCTCACTTACTTATTTTTTGTGGTAAGACATTTATAATATACTCTTAGTTGTTTTGAAATGTGCTCTTGCATTGTGCACATTAGGTGAGATCCCACCAAATACCCTCCCTTCACCCATCCTCCCTCCAGCCCTCCACTCTCCCTCCTCTCCCCTCCTTCTTTCCAGACTAAATTTGTATTTTATCATTCGTATGAATGTGTAAGAGATTATATATTGGTTTCATAATAGTATTGAGTACATTGGATACTTTTTCTCCCCTTCTTGAGATACTTTACTAACAATAATATGTTCCAGCACCATGTGTTTAGTCTCTATCTTTTTTTATGTCTGCATAGTATTCCATGGTATACATATACTAAAATTTGTTAATCTGTTCATGGGTTGATGGGCATTTGGGTTGCTTCTACAACTTGGAAATTATGAATTGGGCTGCAATAAATACTCTGGTGCAAATGTCTTTGTGATAAAATGATTTTTGTTCATCTGGGTAGATGTCTAGTAATGGAATTGCAGGATTGAATGGTAGATCAACTTTTAGTTCCTTGAGAATTCTCCATACTTCTTTCCAAAAAGGCATATTAGTTTGCAGTCTCACCAGCAGTGTAGAAGTGTTCCCTTCTTTCCACATCCATGCCAACATCCATAGTTTTGGGATTTTGTGATGTGGGCTAATCTTACTGGAGTTAGGTGATATCTCAAAGTGGTTTTGATTTGCATTTCTCTGATGAGTAAAGATGATGAGCATTTTTTCATGTGTTTGTAGGCCATGCACCTGTCTTCATCAGAAAAGTTTCTCTTCAAGTCTCTTGCCCATATAGAAATGGGGTTGTTTGTTCTTTTCTCTTGATTAGTTTGAGTTCTCTGTGGATTCTAGTTATCAGACCTTTGTCAGAAGCATAACCTGCAAAAATCTTCTCCCATTCTGAAGGTTGTCTGTGCTCTTGGCTGTGCAAAAGCTTTTTATTTTGATCACATCCTAGTAATGTATTTTTGGTGTTGCTTCAATTGCCCAGGGAGTCCTCCTCATGAAATGTTCTCTCAGGCCGATTTCTTCAAGTGTTTTCCCTGCACTCTCTTCTAGTATTTTTATAGTTTCATATCTGGAGTTTAAATCTTTTATCCAGTGAGAATCAATTTTTGTTAATGGTGAAAGGTGGGGGTTCAGTTTCAGTCTTCTACAGGTCACCAGCCAGTTTACCCAGCACCATTTGTTAAATAGGGAGTCTTTCTCCCCACTGAATGTTTTTGATTGGCTTATCAAAGATCAAATGATGATAAGCAGCTGAGTTCATCTCTTGGTTCTCTATTCTGTTCCATACATCTACCTCTCTGTTTTTGTGCCAGTACCATGCTGTTTTGATCACTATGGATTTATAGTGTAACCTGAAGTCTAATAATGTGATGCCTCCCAATTTGTTTTTATTTCTAAGTAATGTATTGGCTATTTGAGTTTTTTTCTGAGTCCATATAAAACAAAAGTACCATTTTTTTCAAGTTCTTTAAAGTATGATGTTGGTGCTTTGATAGGAATTGTATTAAATCTGTAGATTGCTTTGGGTAGTATGGACATTTTAACAATGTTGATTCTTCCCAGCCATGAGCATGGTATGTTTTTCCATTTGTTAACATATTCAGCTATTTATTTTCTCAGGGTTCCATAGTTCTCATCCTTTGTTAGATAACTTCCCAGATATTTCATCTTCTTTGGTGCTACTGTAAAAGGAATAGAGTTCTTGACTATATTTAAAGCTTGATCATTGTTGGTATGTATAAAAGCTTCTTATCTGTAAGTATTGATTTTGTATCCTCTACACTGCTATATTCCTTGATCACTTCTAAGAGCTTTGTAGTTGAGTCCATGGTGTATTCCAGGAGTAAGATCATGTCATCCCTGAAGAGTGAGAGTTTGACCTCCTCTGAATACCCTTGATCCCCATTTGACCTCCATTTGAATACTCTTGATCCTCTTCTCTTACCTGATTGCTATGACTGGGACTTCCAATACTATGTTGAATAGCAGTGGTAACAATGGGCATCCTTGTGTAGTTCCATATCTGAGTGAAAATGTTTTTAATTTTACTCCTTTCAATATGATATTGGCTGTGGGTTTTCTGCAGATGACCTCTATCATTTTAAGAAATGTTCCATCTAAGCCTATTTTGTTAAGTGTTCTGATCATGAAAGGATGCTGGATATTACCAAAGGCTTTTTCTGCATCAATTGATAGACTCATATGGTTTTTAAAATTTTATTTATGTGGTATATTATATTTATAGATTTGCATATGTAGAACCAACCTTGTAACCATGGGATAAAACCAACTTGATCGTGGTGCATAATTTTTTGGATGTGTCATTGAATTCTGTTTCTAGGATCTTATTGAATATTTTTACATCAATATTCATTAATGATATTGGTCTACAGTTTTCTTTCTTTGTTGGGTCCTTTCCTGGTTTGGGGATCAAGGTGATATTTGCTTTGTAGAATGTGTTGGGGAGGATTTCTTCATTTTCTATATTTTGGAAAAGGTTGTGTAATGTAGGTACCGGTTCCTCTTAGAAGATTTGGTAGATTTCTGATGTGAAGCCATATGGTTCTGGACTTTTCTTTTTGGGAGATTTTGTACAGATGATGCTATTTCAGTGCTTGGTATAGGTGTATTCAAAATTTCTAATTCTTTCTGGTCAAGTCTAGGAAGGTGGTGTGCTTCCAGGTATTCATCCATTTCTTCTGGATTTTCATATTTCTGAGAAGAGCTTTTCGTTGTAATCATTAAGGAGTTTTTGAATTTCTGTGGCATCTGTTGCTATTTCCTCTTAATTGTTTCTGATTGACATTATTAGAGATTTTACTTTCTGTATCTGGTGAGGCCAGCCACAGGTTTATCAATTTTATTAATTTTTTCAAAGATCCAACTTTTTGTTTCATTGACTTTCTGAATGATTGTTTTGTTTTCAATTTCACATAATTCTGCTCTAATTTTGGTTATTTCTTTTTTTCTGCTTGGTTTGAGGTTGGATTGTTCTTCCTTTTCCAGTTGCTTCAAATGACCCATTAGGTTGTTGATTTTCTCTCTTTCTGTTTTCTCGATGAAAGCTTCTAATGCTATAAATTTCCCTCTTAGGAATGCTTTTGCTGAATTCTACAGATTTTGATAATTTGTGTGTTCATTATCATTTTGTTCCAAAAATTTGATGCTTTCTTTCTTAATGTCATCTTTGACCCAGGTATCATTCAGCCTAAAGTTATTTAGTTTCCATGACTTTGTTTGAGTATGAAGATTTCTGTTGCTGTTGAGTTCAACTTTTATTCCATGACGGTCTGAGAAGATAAAAGGAATAATTTCTATTATTTTAAATTTGCTGAGGTTAGACTTGTGTCCTAAGATATGATCAAATTTGGAGGATGATTGTGGGCTGATGAGAAGAATGTGTATTTAGTTTTGTTAGGATGAAATATTTTGTAGATGTCTGTTAAGTCCATTTGTTCTAGGTCAAGTTTAAGTTCATTATTTCTTTGTTTAGTTTATTCTTGGAGGATCTATCCAGAACTGACAAAGGGGTGTTAAAATCTCCAACTATTATTATAGTGTAGGACGATATCAAGTTGTTCATATCTGTTAGAGTTTGCTTTATAAATTGAGGAGCATTCTGGTAGGGTACATGAATGTTAATTATCAAAATCTCTTCATGTTAGGTGTTTCCCTTGACAAATATGTAGTGTCCATTCTTGTCTTTCCTTATCTTTGTTGGTTCAAATCCTATTGTATATGCAAATAAGATTTCAACCTCTGCTTTTTACTGATTTCTATTTGCCTGTTTTATAGATGTCCATCCCTTTACCCTGTATCTGTTTTTTTTTTTATCCTTTGAAGTAAGATGTGTCTCTTGTAGGCAAGAGATACCTGACCTGAGTTTTTGTATCCAGTCAGCCAACCTGTTCTTCTTTAGAGGAGAATTTAAACCATTCACCTTAATTGTGAATTGATAGGTATGGTAGTGTTTTGGCTGTCATGTTTTTCAAAGGTCTGGTACTTATTTTTAATCTTTTCACCACTGTGGAAGTTAGGTTTTATTTATTTACTAGATAAATAAATACTTTATAATGATTTATCTAATAAATAGATTATTTATTTATTAGATAAATTCTAAGTGAGTTTACTTTGGTACTAGACCACTGTGCTGGTCAGTATGGAAAATGGATCTGAGTATTTCCTGGAGAGCTGGTTTAGTTATGGCAAATTTCCTCACCATGTGTGTGTCAGTAAAGTATTTGATTTTTCCATCACAAATGAAACTCAGTTTACATGAATACAGGATCCTGGCATGAAAATTGTTCTGTTTTAGAAATTGAAGGTCGATGACCATCCTCTTCTGGCTTGAAAAATTTCCACTGAAAGATCTGCAGTCATTCTAATATTTCTTCCTTTGTAGGTAATGCTTTTCTTAAGTCTGGTTGCTTGCAGGATTTTCTGCTACATATTAACATTGGCAAAGGTAATTACAATGTGTCTAAGAGATGGTTTATTTGGATTGAGTTTTGCTAGGGTTCTGAAACTGTCTACTATCTGAATTTCTACATCTCTTGCAATGCTTATGAAATTCTCCTCCATAATATCTTGCAGTGGAGCATCTGTGCCTTTAGGACCATCCTCTTCTTCAGGAATTCCTATAAGTCAGATGATTGATCTTTTAGAATGGTTCCACAACTCTCTCAGAGAATGTTTTGTTCTTGTTTTCTATTTTTCTACCTCTTTGGATGCTTGGGATTGTTAAAAAGCCTCGTCTTCAATTTCTGGGGTCCTTTCTTTTGCCTGTTCAACTCTGTTAGTGAAGGATTCTAGTGTATTTCAAAGCTCCTTGAATAACTTTTTCACTTCCTTGAGCTCTACTATCTTTTTTTCTCATTATGTCCATATCCTTGGTAATTTTATCTTTGAATTCATTAATTTCTTGAGACAACTTTTGAACTATTCTTTGGATTTCTATTTGCATCTTTTTCTCCATTCTATTCATCTTATTTGCCATCCGTATTCCGAATTCTATTTCTGACATTTCAGCCATTTGTCTATGAATGGTATCTTCTGTTATATCTCCTTTGTTAGTCCTTGGTGGAGTTGATCTACTCTGATTATTCTTCCACTGGTTCTGCCCCATGAGTATTTTATGCAATTTGACAATGAAAATTGTTAGGGTGAGATTGAATTGGGGGCCCCAGGAAGTGGAGTTAACTAGCCCTTTACCAATGAGCTGGGGCTTGTGATTTTCCCCCTATAGCCTTAGAAAGGTCCCTTTACGAACTACAACCAGAGACTCTGAGGACCTCCTTGGTGAGACAGCACAAGTTGGCTCCATCTTGAAGTCATCCAGCCTTTACCTAATTCTAATGAGTCATGGTATTAGGCTAAAATCTCAGCTGGGGAGAGATAAAAGCAACTGTGGTGTCCTGTTCCCCACCAGCAACAGCTGGAGCAGGAGAATTGGTCCTTTCCTGCTACAAAACAATTGCCACTCAACTTTAGAGGGTCCCTGGGTAGAAAGCCCAGGTTGAGAATTCTTTTATTTTTTTTTTTAATTTTTTTTTTTTATTGGGGAGTCATTGAGGGTACAAAAAAACCAGGTTACATAGATTCCATTTGTTAGGTAAAGTCCCTCTTATAATTGTGTCCTGCCCTCAAAAGGTGTGTCACACACCATGACCCCTCAGCCCCCTTCCTCCTTCCCTCTCTCTGGTCTCCCCTTCCCACTTCAGGTTGAGAGAGCTAATCAGATTGTCCTGGGCAATATAATCACTGCTCAACAGGGAGAGTTCAAAGGGTCTCCAGTGGCTTGATAGTGGAAATCCACAAGTAGTTCCATCCTGCAAACCCAAGGGGATGGAGCCTGAACCCCTCTGGTGAGCCACCGAGTCAGAAAAGATGGCACACCAAAGTCAGAACAAGGGTGTCAGCGCTTCTGACTGCTGAGCATTGTTGCAGTGCATCTGTCTGTCCTGTGTGTCCCTTTCTTCCCATGCCCCCCAGATTCATTTGAGTCTCTGTTTCCACCCTCTGCTGTCCAGTGGCCCATACAATGCCCAGGCCTCTCAGGAAATTGCCAAACATTCTGGGCTCTGCAGGGGGCAGAACTTCAGACCCCTAGGTGAGGGGGGAAGGGTGGACTGGGAGTTTAGAAGTGTGGGGAAAATATTTGTTCAATTTTACATCAGGAAGGTTGATTTCTAGGCTCACAAGTGGGACCTACTTGGAGAAGGAGGCCCAGTGTTTAGTGGTACTCTCCCCTGGGGTATAATGAGACGTCTTTTGTTCCCAGCTCACTTTCAGAGAGTCCACAGGGAGTCTCCTGCTTGGGGAAGGGGTCTCTTATCGTCTTGACAATGGGCTTTGTACCTGGAATTTGTTTTCTTGGATCCTCTTTCTTGGAGTCACAGCTTGCCTCAGCAGAGATGATGTGCACTTACTTATCTTCTTTCTTAGCTCAGCTCCCCACTTTCAGCTTCTCTGAGTTCAGTATCTTTCCCTCTGGACAGGAGCCTCTGGTGAAAGCTGCCTCTAGTTGGCCATCTTCCTTCAACTTTCCCTGTTTCCTAGGTTCTTGGTATTCTCTTTTTTTCCCAAGTCTCCTGCCCCAAAGAGAGCTCCATGCTCTTAACATTGGCTTTTCTGTATTTCCCAAAGACTTATGCACATTAACTCATTTGATCTTAAGTATAACCAGATAAAACATTTCTATATTTGAGAAACTTGCAAACAAACAAAAGGAATTAAAATACCTCAGTTATAATTTTAATATTTATTATATTTTCAAATAATATTTTAGATCTACTGGGTTAAAGTAGATTATTAAAATTAATTTCCCCTCTTTTGCTTTCATTTTTTAAATGTGGCTAATAGAAAATTTAAAATTTCGTACATAATACTTTCTTATTGGGCAGTGCTAATCAAGACCATTTGCACCTAGCTATATAATCACAATTTACATTTTCATCTTTCTTCATTTAAAGATGATAAATTCTTCTTAAGAAAGTAAGATAAGACAATGTACCTATATCACATCTCTTTCAGACTTAAATATAGACAAGATGGAAGATTTGAAAGATGCTAAAAGGTTAATTTAATTTAAAATATCTCCACAAACAATCTGCATGGATTTTCTACTTTAGAGTCATTCCTCTGGAATAATGCATCCAAGAGCTGTCATTAAAATGAAAGTGTCTTTGCTATGAGTCATTATAGCGTAATAGTAAAAATCACTTAGTTAAATACCCTTCATCAGTCATCCAACCTGGAATTCTGGATAAGCTAACTAATAGTGTCTGTGAGCAAGTGGGGCTTGCTGTCAGATTCTCTAGTTAGTAAAAACCACAGCTAGTTCTTTGATGTCAGGTGGGATTCTTGCAGGGCTCCATGTTAAAGAAGGGCTGCTGGCTGAGGTCCTTGGTTGAGTGGAGTCTCTGGCTGGCTTCTGAAGCCAGGAAATGCCCTTTACATGGATCCATGAGCTTCTCTGTTTGAGCTGAATTGCAGGCTGTGCTCTCTTCCTGAGTGGTGTCAACTGTTGGGCTCTGCAATTGGTTGGGAAGGCAGGCTGGGCTCCACAAATGTTCCAGCTCATGTGGGTCCCCAGATTGTGCATTCTGGCTGGCTGAGACCACTGGCTGCATTCTGTGTCTAGGCAAGTTTTCAGACTAAGCTCCACAAACAGATCCTTAAGCTGTACTCTGCAGCTGGACAGGGTCACTGGCTGGGTTGTCCATCCTGGTGAGGCTTCCAGCTTTACTTTGTGGTTGGTAGAGGTCACTAGCAACCCCCTAGGTTGGGTTGGGCCACAGTTTGTGATCTATGATTAGGAGGGCCAGGTAGCTGTGCACCAGTGTTGGATGAGGTTTTTGGCCAGGTTCTCTGGTTGGGCAGTGCCAGAAGCTATGCTTTGAAATAAAATTGGATTATCCTCATGCCTTCATGCCTAGATGGTGCCTTAGGCATGGGTCTCCAGAATTATACTAGACTTCTGGCTAGGGAACCAAGCCAGACAGAACTGCCAACTGGGCTTCCTGGCTGGACAGAACCACTGGATCAACTCCATAGGTGAGTGAAGTCACTGGCATGTCTCCCTGGTCAGGCACTGATGCTGGCAGGAACATGGTGCCATCCCCAGGATCTGTGCATTAGTCATTGGGATCCATGCCCTATTCTTTTGTTTTTAGTTGACTCCAGGTTATTTAGCCCTGTAGTTTCTCTCAGAATTCTCCATGAGGTGAGAAAGAAATTGACTTCTTATAAAGTGCCCTTGAATGCTGGGGAAGTTTGAAGTCTGTCTTGGACTCTGCTTTCACACCGATGAAATCATAAGCCCAGGGTAACTCTATCATCGTGGTACTGTTCCAGCCTGTAGGAAAAGTAGGATGCTCAAGGTTAAACCACTCCTCTTACCCTTCTAAGGCATCTTTTATACGTTTTTTGGTTCAAGGGGGGTGTCTCAGCCACTTTAACCAAGGTGTCCTTGTCTGTGCATGGTTGACAGTTGGACTAAAGCTGGGGACTTCCTATTTTACTACCATGTTACTGACATTATTCTCCTTTTGTTAATAGAAATGAAATAAAAAATTTTTTAAAAAATACATGTGAAGCCTGTACTGAAAATTGATCAATAAAAATGCTTAGAGATAGTGTGGTATCTATTTACACAACTTTTGTTATTAAAGTTATCTTTGTTTATGTGTTACTTTTGTAATTAATTCAGATATTGGGGAGATATTTCTTTATTAAAAAAGTTTATTTATTAAACTTTCATTATAGAGTAGTTTTAGGTTTATAGAATTATTTCCACGATAATGCAATGAGTGTTCATACCCTACACCAAATTTCTCTTAATAATAATATCTTCTGTTACTGTGGTATATTTGTCACATTTAATTAATCAGTGTTGATACATAATTATTAACTAAAGTTCATAATTTATTCAGATTTACTCAATGTTTTTCTAATTTCATTTTTCTGTTTCAGGATTTCATCTTCAATATCATATTTATTTATTTGCTGTGTCTCCTTTGGCACCTTTGGTTGTGATAATTTCTTACACTCTCTTTGTTTTTGATAGCCTGGACAATTTTGAGAATCTCTAACCAGGTATTTTGAAGACAGTACTCAATTGGCATTTTTCATATTTTTTTCACGATTAGAAATGTGTTCATGTGTTTGGGGAAAGTGACTTCAGTAAAATGTCAGAGTGGGAACAATCATTTTTACTCTTCCACACAGAAAACCAACTAACAACTATCTAGTGGTAATATTATCACCTGATATCACAAAACACAAAACTGAGGCCACAATGATCACTCCATTCAGTGAAGATCTTTTTACAAAATGCATTTAAAACACATTTAGATTCTGTTTTCATGTTCTAAATTCTCCCCTCTAATTTTCTATGTGAATTTTAAAAAATTTGCATGTATTAAGGTTTGCTTTTTGTTTTTTAAAAATATTTGGGGCTTGACAAATGCTTAATGTTTTGTATTCACTATTACAGTATAACAAAGAACTACTAGGAAAACATTTCCTGTGCTTCACTTATTCATCCTTCCATACTGATGGAAACCCCTGTAAATTATTAATCTGTTTGCCATCTGTAGTTTTTCCCTTTCCAGAACATTATATGATTGAAATCATAAAGTATATAGATTTATTAGACTACCTTCCTTGGATGGCACCTGTGGCTCAGTCGGTAAGGCGCCGGCCCCATATATCGAGGGTGGCAGGTTCAAACCCGGCCCTGGCCAAACTGCAACCAAAAAATAGCCGGGCGTTGTGGCAGGCACCTGTAGTCCCAACTACTTGGGAGGCTGAGGCAAGAGAATCGCTTAAGCCCAGGAGTTGGAGGTTGCTGTGAGCTGTGTGAGGCCACGGCACTCTACCAAGGGCCATAAAGTGAGACTCTGTCTCTACAAAAAAAAATTAATAAATAAATAGACTACCTTCCTTAACACAAATATATGTGTTTAATATTTAGCCTTTTTGTGGCTTGATAGAAAATTTATTATTGCTGACTAGTATTCCACCATTTCATTTATTCATTTGACAGTTGCAGAATATAGTGCTTGCTTTCAGTTTTTGGCAATCCTGAATAAAGTTGTTATCAACTGTCATGTACAGGTTTCTGTTTGGGTTTAAGTTTTCATTTCAGTTGGATAAATACCTAGAAGTGTAATTACTGGATCATATGATAATATTATGTTTAGCTTTATAAGAAACTGTCAAATTGTCTTACATTTTGCATTGTCCCCAGCAATTTATGAGAGTTCCTGTTGCTCCATGTTCTTGCCAAAAGTTGGTATTTGCAGGTTATTTGTTTTTTTTTTTTGTTTGTTTGTTTTTTTGCTTTTAGTTACTCTAGTAGGTGTATAATTGATTTCATTGTTGTTTTAATTTATAATACAGTTCTCTAATGGCAATTACCCTGAGCCTCTTTCCATATATTTACTTACCACCTGTATGTTCTCTTTAGTAAAATATTTGTTTAGATATTTTGCCAACTTTTAAACTGATGATGTAGTTTGTAGATATAAATCCTTTCTCAGATAAGTTTTTGAAAATATTTAATTTTTTAAAATATTTTTCCAAGTTTATGTTTTGTATTTTAATTCTCTCAACAGTTTCTTTCACAGAGCAGAAGATTTTAATTTTAATAAGCCAATGTGTCCTTTTTTTCCCTTTTGTTGGTCATGCAATTAGTGTTGTACTTAAAACCTTCCCCAATTTCCAGCCCAGAATTCTGTATCCTGCTATGGTTAAGCTTTAAAATTGATGGAGAAATCAAATCTTTTCTGATATTCAAAGATTGAGGAAATCTGCCACAATAAGACTAGCTCTACAGGGAATACTTCAATCTGTTCTACAAACTGATCATCAACATGGACTACCAGCAAAATAAGCACCCAGAAATTAAAGGACAGAACATAGCTTCCACAATGATGCAAAAGACAAAACTAAGCAATAGACTTTCACAAAATAAGATGAATAGAATGCTACCACACTTATCAATTATCTCAACAAATGTTAATGGCTAGAATTCCCCACTGAAGAGGTATAGATTGGCTGATTGGATTAAAAAACACAAGCCATCCATTTGCTGTCTTGAGGAAACACACATAGCCTCAAAAGACAAATTAACACTCAGAGTTAAGGGTTGGAAGACAATTTTTCAGGCAAACAATTCAGAAGCAAAGAGGGGTTGCAATCTTATTTTCAGATACATGTGGTTTTAAAGCAACTAAAGTAAAAAAAAGACAAAGATGGTCCTTTCATATTGGTCAAGGGAAAAATACAAAAAGAAGACTTATTTTCCCCCTTTTTATTGCAGTTGTCATTGCTGTTTTAGTTGGTTGGGGCCAGGTTCAAATTGACCACCCTCAGTATATGGGACCAGCACCCTACCCACTGAGCCACAGGAGCCACCCAAAAAGACATTTCAATTCTAAATATTTATGCACCCAACTTAAATGCTCCCAGATTTTTGCAATAGACATTAATTAATCAGAGAGATATGCTATCCTATAACAACATAATAACAGGGGATTTAACACTCCACTTACAGAGCTGGACAGAAATTAAACAAAGATTTAAGGGACTTCAATGAGACCCTAGAACAACTGTGCTTGATAGATGTATATAGAACACTCCATTCCAAAGCTAAAGACTATACGTTGTTCTCATTGGCCCAGGGAACATTCTCCAAAATTGATTGTCTCCTAGGACACAAAACAAACCTCAACAGAATCAAAATAATTGAAATTTTACATTGTATCTTCTCAGACCACAAGGCACTAAAGGTGGAACTCAACTCCAACAAAAATGTTCAACCTCATACATAGGCATGGAAATTAAACAACCTTATGCTGAATGATAGTTGGGTGTGGGAAGAAATAAAAGAAGAAATCATTAACTTCCTTGAGCATAACAACAATGAAGACACAAGCTACCAAAACCTGTGGGATACAGCAAAAGCAGTCCTGAGAGGAAAATTTATTGCTTCAGATGCCTACATCCAAAAACCAGAAAGACAGTGCATCAACCTCACAAGCCATCTTATGGAATTGGAAAAAGAAGAACAATCTAAGCCTAAACCCAGCAGAAGAAAAGAAATATCCAAAATTAAATCAGAGATTAATGAAATTAAAAACAAAACAATCATTCAGAAAATTAATGAAACAAGGAGTTGGTTTTTTGAAAAAATAAATAAAATAGATAAACCATTGGCCAGACTAATGAGAAATAGAAAAGTAAAATCTCTAGTAACCTCAATCAGAAATGATAAAGGGGAAATAACAACTGATCCCACAGAGATACAAGAAATTATCTGTGAATACTACCAGAAACTGTATGCCCAGAAATTTGACAATGTGAAGGAAATGAATCAATATTTGGAATCACACCCTTTCCCTAGACTTACCCAGGAAGAAATAGATTTCTTTAACAGAACAATTTCAAGCACTGAGATCAAAGAAACAATAAAAAATCTTCCCCGCCGCCCCCCCCAAAAAATGCCCTGGTTCAGATGGCTTCACACCAGAATTCTATCAAACCTTCAAAGAAGAGTTTATTCCCATACTGCAGAAATTATTCCAAAAAATTAAGGAGGAAGGAATCTTCCCTAATGTGTTCTTTGAAGCAAACATTACCTTGATACAAAAACCAGGAAAAGACCCAACAAAAAAGGAGAACCTCAGACCAGTTTCACTAATGAATATAGATGCAAAAATTCTCAATAAAATCCTAGCCAATAGATTATAGCTTATCATCAAAAAAGTCAGACATCGTGATCAAGTAGGTTTCATCCCAGGGATGCAAGGCTGGTTTAACAGATGCAAGTCCATAAATGTTATTCAACATATCAACAGAAACAAAAACAAAGACCATATGATGCTTTCAATAGATGCAGAAAAAGCATTTTATAAAATCCAGCATCCTTTTCTAATTAGAACACTGAAGAGTATAGGCACAGCTGGCACATTTCTTAAATTGATCAAAGCTATCTGTGACAAACCCACAGCTAGTATTTTACTGAATGGAGTAAAACTGAAAGCTTTTCCAATTAGAACTGGAACCAGACAAGTTTGTCCTCTGTCGCCATTAGTATTCAACATAGTGCTGGAAGTTCTAGCCAATACAATTAGGCAAGACAAGGAAATAAAGGGCAACCAAATGGGAGCAGAGGAGGTAAAACTTTCCAACTTTGCTGACAATATGATGCTGCACTTAGAGAACCCCAAAGACTCAACCATAAGACTCTTGGAAGTCATCAAAAAATACAGTAATGTCTCAGTATATAAAATCAATGTTCACAAGTCAGTAGCCTTTGTATATGCCAATAACAGCCAAGATGAGAGGCTAATTAAGGGCACAACTCCCTTCACCATAGCTTCAAAGAAAATGAAATACCTAGGAGTATACCTAACAAAAGAGGTGAAGGACCTTTATAAAGAAAATTATAAAACCCTAAGAAAGGAAATAGCAGAGGATATTAACAAATGGAAGAACATACCATGCTCATGGCTGGGAAGAATCAACATTGTCAAAATGTCTATACTTCCCAAAGCAATCTAGTGATTCAATTTCATCCCTATTAAAATACCAACATCGTACTTTCAAGACTTGGAAAAAGTGACTCTTCATTTTGTATGTAACCAGAAAAAAAAAACCTATATAGCTAAGGCAGTTCTTAGTAATAAAAACAAAGCCAGAGGCATCAGCATACCAAATTTTAGGCTGTACTACAAGGCCATAGTGGTCAAGACAGCATGGTACTGGCACAAAAATAGAGACAGACATTTGGAATAGAATAGAAAACCAGGAAATGAAACTAACATCTTACAATCACCTAATCTGCGATAAACCAAACAAGAACATACAATGGGGAAAAGACTCCCTGTTCAATAAATAGTGCTGGGAGAACTGGATAGCCACATATAAAAGACTGAAACTGGACCCGCACCTTTCTCCACCCACAAAAATTGATTCAAGATGGATAAAGGACTTAAATTTAAGGCATAAAACAATAAAAAATCCTCAAAGAAAGCATAGGAAAAACCCTGGAAGATATCAGCCTGGGGAAAGACATTATGAAGACTTCCCTGACAATTGCAACAACAACAAAATAAACAAATGGGACTTAATTAAACTGAAAAGCTGTACAGCCAAGGAGACAACCAAAGCAAATAGGCAACCTACACAATGAGAAAGGATATTTGCGTATTTTGAATCAGACTAAAGCTTGATAACTAGGATCTATGGAGAACTCAAATTAATTCACATGAAAAAAAGCCAACAATTCCACATATCAATGGGCAAAAGACATGAATAGAACCTTCTCTAAAGAAGACAGGCGAATGGTTAACAAACATGAAAAAATGCTCATGATCCCTAATTATTAGAGAAATGCAAATCAAAACCACCCTGAGATATCATCTAACCCCAGAGAGAATGGCCCCCATCACAAAAATCTCAAAATTGCAGATACTGGCGTGGATGTGGAGAGAAGGGAACACTTTTACACTACTGGTGGGACTGCAAACTAATATAACCTTTTTGGAAGGAATTATGGAGAACCCTCAAAGAACTCAAGCTAGACCTCCCATTTGATCCTGCAATCCCATTACTAGGCATCTACCCAGAAGGAAAAAAATCCTTTTATCATAAGGACACTTGGCACTAGACTGTAAATCGCAGCTCAATTTACAATCATTAAAATGTGGAAACAGCCTAAATGACCACCAACCCAGAAATGGATTAACAAGCTTTGGTATATATGTGTCATGGAATACTAGTCAGCCATTAAAAAAGAGACTTTACATCCTTTGTATTAACCTGGATGGAAGTGGAACGCATTATTCTTAGTAAAGCATCACAAGAATGGAGAAGCATGAATCCTATGTCTTCGATTTTGATATGAGGACAATTAATGACAGTTAATGACACGGTGGGGAGTGGGGAGAGGGGAGAGCAGAGAGAGAGAGAAGGAGGGAGGGGGTGGGGAGAGGAAGAGCAGAGAGAGGGAAGGAGGGAGGGGGTGGGGCCTTGGTGTGTGCCACACTTTTGGGGGGCAAGACACAATTGCAAGAGGGACTTTGCCTAACAAATGCAATCAGTGTCACCCGGTTTCTTGTACCCTCAATGAATCCCCAACAATAACAATAATAAAAAAAATGAGAAAGAGGCAAAAAAAAAAAAAATCCAAAAACCTCCTTCCCAAACCCAATCCCAGGGGTACGTAGATTTTTCTCATTTTTTCTATTTTCTTCAATAAGTTTTATAGTTTTGATTTTACATCTAGGTCTATCACCCATTTGGGACTCATCTTTTTGTAAGGCATATGATTTATGCTTATGTTACTTCATTTATTTTTTTGCATATTGACATCCAAGTGTTCCAGCGTAATTTGTTGAAAGGACTTTCCTTTCTCTTTTGGATAGTCTTCTCAAAGTTCATCTCAATCCTTTGTCAGAGAATGTTGACTGTATTTGTGTGAGTTTATTTCTGATCATTCTGTTCTGTTACATTCACCCATATATCCATGTGTCTGCTCTCTCACCAATACCAGTGTTTTGATTACCATTGCCTAAAAGTTAAGTCTTAAGACTGCATAGTGTATGTTTTCAAACTTTGCTCTTCTTCAGTATTGTTTTTGTTGCTTTAGAGCTTTTGCCTTTGTATATAAATGTGAGAATCAGTTTATAAATATCTTTAAAAAGGAGGTTTCTGTGATTTTAGTTGGGATTGCACAGAATCTAAAGATCAAGGTGGAAAGAATATTAACAATAATGGATCTTTGAATACTTGAACATAAAATTTCCCTCCATTTATTTAGATGTAACTTGATTTTGGTAAATCAGTATTTTGCAATTGTGCAAAATTATGCATAGAGATCTCATGCCTACTCTGTTAGAATTGTACCAAATATTTCATTATGGGGATTTAATTATAAGTGTTTGTTTTTGATTTTAAATTCCACTTGTTCCTTGGCTGTATGTAGGAAAGTAGTTGACATGTATTCTGTGGCCTCACCATACATTCGTCACTTGGTATCTGTGGCAGAATGGTTTCAGGATCCCCTGCAGATACCGAAACCCATGGAAGCTGTCTTTATATAAAGTGACATAAAGAGACATATACCTGCTCACATCCTCTTGTATACTCTAAATCACCTCTAGATTACTTGTTTAATATTTAATACAATGTAAAAGCGATGTAAAAAGTTGTTACACTACAGTGTTTAGGGAACATGACAAGGAAAAATCTTTTGTTCATGTTCAGTACAGACACAGCCATCTGGTATTTTTTAGATTTTCAATCTGCAGTTGGTTGAATCCACAGATGCAGAGCCCACAGATATGAAGAGCCAACTGTACTTGCGTATTAGAATTTTTCAAAAATGTCTTTGGAATTTTATAGATAGGCAATACAGTCATTTGTAACTACAGACAGTTTTATTTCTTCCTTTCCAATTTGTATACAGAATGTATATCTCTTTATTGTCTTAGTTTTCTAGCTAGGTTTTTTAGTACAAGGCTAAATAACAGAGGGTTCCCCAAAGTGTATACACATCACATTTTAAGAAAAGAAAATTCGATATCAAAATGGTAATACTCAGTACATACCCAATAATGTGTGTTATCTTGCATATTGTATCTTATATCTCTTATAATTGCAGAAGTCAAACATGACTTGAATATTACAATTTTGATACCATTTTTTCCTTGATACATTTCCAAGTATATACATTTTGGGGCACCCTCCGTAGAAACAGTGATAAAGGCCATTCTTGCCCTGTTCCCAGTCTTAGGGAAAAGTATTTAGTTTCTTGTCATTAAGTATGAAAGTTGAAGGCTTTTATAGACATTCTTTATCCCAAATGGAGCTGAATGCCCCTTTTTAGACAATTTGTGCCTTTTTTCTCTCTCTGACAATACCTTTGCATTGATTAGAACCAGATTTTGTATAAATAATAATGTCTCTATAGAAGAGGGTCACAGAGAGGGCTTCGTAATGTACATTGCATTTTTCTAGCTGTAGTCCTGGTTTGGAACTTCCCGGGAAAGGTATTCACTACTAATCCTTGGCAATTGAATCTTACTGGATTTCCGAATAGCTAGTCTATCTGAGAAAAAAAAAATCACTCCCATGGAGGATAAGAAAACATGAAGAGTGGGGTGTGCATCTAACTTACTAAGTCATAAAAATATTTGATCAGAAAATGTGAAAATACTGTGAAGGGAAAACATAAAGAAGTGGTAAGAAATGCTTAAATTCTCTGTCTGGAGTGAAATTGTGTTGTCAATTTATAACTCGAAGACTGAGGGAAGGATCATTCTGCAAAGTAATTTTTTTTCTTTTTTACTTTGGCATTTCCTTCTTGGCACAAAGCACAAGACCTTGCCATTTTATTCCTCTTATGAACAAATGTTTCTTAACTCTTATGCTGGGTGGAATAATGTCTTTCCTTCCTAAATTCATGTCCACCAGAACTTTAAACTGTGAATAGTCTTTGCAGATGAAATTAAAGTGGATCTAGAGTGCTTTTTAAATCCAAGATGAGTGGTGTTCTTATAAGAGGAAGGAAATCTGGACACAGTTTCTGGAGAAGGCCAGTGAAGATGGATGTAGATGTTGGACTCTTGCATTTTCAAGCCAAGGAATGTCAAGGTTTGCCAGCAACCACCAGAAGCTGGAAGAGGCAAGGAAATCTACTTCCGGAGAACCTTCAGAGAAAGCATAGCCCTGCCAACTTGAGTTAGGACTGCTGGCCTGCAGGACTGGAACAGAGTAAGTTTCTGCTGTTTTCAGCCACCCACCTAGTGGTATTTTGTTATGGCAGTGCTAGGAAACTATACGGCCCCTGATATATACATTACATAGTGCAGTGCTCAAAGCATAAGAAATTTTAGAAGAATAATTGTTTTGTATGACTTTGGCCATATCTCCAGAATGCCAACATATTCAGATGAAAAGGAAAACTCATTTGGTTTAGGGATTGTTTAAAAACTAGCCAAGATAGGGACTATTGCTTCAATAGGAAAAGATTGATTGACATTTTCACTTTTCATCAGGCTCCAGAGGAAATGATTCAGCAAGTTTGCTGAGTCTTCCATGACATCCAACTCTGTTCTTGTTGGACCAAGCACCATGTTTTTCTGATAGTTGGTTGACTGAAAAGAGTGTTTCTGAAACTTCTCTGAATGATAAAAATTACCTGAGCTACCAATGAATGGAATTTCCAGGGAATCTAAATGTTAAACTGGTACCCATTAAGTAGCAGTAGCAAATTTTAATCAATTAATTTAAATATCCTAGGTTCATATAACCCAGAGATTTCCCAGAAAACACAAAATCTATTTAGATGCATTTTATTTAATTTATTCTTGTATCTGACAAGCATTTATTGAGCACTTACTATAGACAGGCCTGAGTAGAATATTGAGTCTACTACATGCTAGATTCATGGTGTAGAGCAACTTATTTAACCCTGTTGGATGTCTGATTTGTTATGTATAAAAGTGTGATAATGTGGAACATTATATAAATGGCAAGGTACTGTAATGAGAAAATTGGATGTGTGCACAGGTAGTTGCAAGAGCAAGCTTGACAATGCTAACAGAAAAATAAGAAATACCAGAGATGTAAACTAGGAATTCAGTGTATTTTTTTGTTCTTACTGAATGAAAAATATACTTTAAGCAAATTGCTCTCCAAATGCTCTTTGTTCAGAAATAGAAGGTCTAGGGCTTTTTCCATAGAGAGCATTTCCTATCAGCAAGATCAATGAAAGGCTGAACCAGCTACATTGATAAATGCACAGTCTCTAGGAGATAATAAGTTTCTTTCGTACCTAAAAAAGAAATAATGTGAAGTTATTAAAAATGTGGAAACAAATTTCAAAAATAGTTTCTATTTGCAGAAATAATACGGTAGAGAAAAAAATGAGCAAAAAGACAAGAAGGGAAACACACCAGATCAATTCCTTGAAATCAAATGTACATTTCTCTTATAGACCAAGGAAAAGAGCTAGAATGTCTCATTTTTGTCATCAAATGATGTATAGTGTGGGAAAGCTGTGACTACAGTACAGTAAAGATGTTAACAATTTAAATAAAACAATAATTGTACATCTATTTCTCTTTCTCCCTCTGCTGGATATTGCTGAGATTCATTCCAGATCTGGTTCATGTAACGCTTGACTTCTCTAATGCTAGAAATCAGGAGATGCCCACCTCCTATTTTGTAATAGACATTTACCCCCGCACCCCATTTATCTGGCATATGAACCTCTCTCTTCTTATGTTTGAAAATTTTCTACCTTTTAAGACTTGATGGCAAGAAGATTAACTTACTCATATGGAAGCTGAACACTCCAGCTGTGCACTTTTTGCCTTTCTAGTCTGAGCACGGGCACATGAGCTAGTACTGATTCACCAATCAGAAGCAGCAGCCTTAGATCTTGAATCAGGTGCTAGACAGATGAAGAGGCAGGGGCCAGAGAGAATTTGTTCTGGGGACAGGAAGTGGCAGCAGCCACAGCAACATTGGATTTCTAGGTGCTGGGGGCAGTGGGACAGCTGTGGCGTCTCTTGTCCATTGCTGCAGCCAATGGAGATCAGACTCATGTTCTCACTGAACAGTCTCTTCTTAGAAGAAGGGAAGAAGGGGAAAGGGTGATGTTGATTGCTCCTACTTTTCCTTGCTTGCACCCATTTTCTAAGCCTGGTTCTCTAGTTGGCTGAAAACTCTTCATTATCTGTTTAACAACTTTTTTCCTTCCTCTTCCCCTTTTCTTTCCAGAATCAGGAGACAGAAACTTAACAGATACAAAAATGGTTGTAGGCAGCAGACTTCAAAGAAATCAGGCAATCTGAAATTGATTGTCTGATCTGGTGGGGAACTGATTAGAATATTACCAGAGTTCATAAGGAATAAAGAGTTGATGACAGGGCTTTTGGACACTACTGTAGAAGAGTGTGAAGGGCCTGAAGAAGTCTCCCCTACATAGATAGCATGCATAGGGGAGCATATTTGGCTTTTTCCAGTTGGTCCTAAATTAAGAGCAGGAGCAAGAATTAGGGGAGCCATCAGTCTGAGTACATGGACTGGTTGCTGTAGATGGTGGATCAAAGTTCTATTTTTATTCCCAAATATTCAGCTATTTGGGGGTTAAAACCAGGGACTTTATGTGACTGTGCTAAAAACAAACAAAAAACTGAACAACAATATGCAGTGATAATAATAAACCCTCTTAACTGTTGTAGTCATTAGGCTAAGACAAATAAAACCTAAAAATTTTACATACTGCAAAATTATAAATTTATTACCAGGTCACTTATGTAAAAGTAAAAAGCATTGATGGAGGAGTGAGGACCCATGAACTAGAACAGAATGTAAAGGAGGGAGTCTTAGATACCTCAACCTCTGATTATCCTCCCTTGTCAGCCAAAATATGGGCCCTCATTTATTGATGAGGCAACTACCCTTTTTGAAGAATAATGATACCCTGAAAGGCAAAGCAAACATGTGTTGTGCTTCTTTTACCTCCATTATCAATAACTACAGGTATATATCAACATGGTATAGAGAATCTATTACAAAATTTAACCCAGGAGAAGAAGTCTTATATAACTATACGTTTTGGTAAAGCATGAGGAATATGTTTTAAACATATTTGGAGATGTCAGACTTAGGAGAAAAGAATGTAATTTTAGATTTGATTCATCATGCTAACTTAAGCTTCTTGCTGGCCTTGGTGGTGCCTTAATGATCTAAAAGTTGATAGGACTGATGAGGTGGGCAGCTCACAAACCACAAATGGGATCTGTGCACTTCCAAAACCAGCTGAGCAGGTGGACAGAGAGGCCAACTGGAATCACCAGGATGGTCATAGCTATTTAGCTAATTCCCAAACCCAAGTCATTTCAAAGACCCAGAATATCAAAGAGAAGACCAGGTATCACTGAGAAATAACTGTGTACTGAAATCACATGTACATATTAATACAGGGGCTCTCATTCTGACACCCTCCAAATTGACCTGCGCTCCTTCATCAACTCAATTCTTACAACCTCACAGGGAATTCTCAATAACCAGCTAACTGGAAGAAAAATTAGCCTTAATTTTTGAAGACTTCACATGATATATGAACTCCAGAAAATGATTTCTGTAGCAGTAAGCCCAACTAGGGTGATACCACAGCACAGTAAAAAATAAAAATCCTCCCAGTCGATAATATGCCAAAGCATTTTGCCTAAAAGGAGAGTTTACTTAAGGATCTACCACAAAGCACTGATTATTTGTAATAGTTCTTTGAGGAAATTGGAACATGGAATGGATCAGAAGCCAGGTGACAAGGATGCTTGGAGAAGAGTTACACAGATGGAGTGTTTAAAAAGGATAAAGTGTAAGAGGTCGTGTTCCATTGTTCCATATGGTTCTCTTCCTAAAACTCTCAAGTCTGGAAGATGCTCTTAATGAGGAAGGCAAAGCGGCTTCAAAGTACATTTCCTAATCTCTCTAGTGCTTTCGCAATAGATCCCTGAACAAAGGGGATGTGATGGTGGGAACGGAAGTTTTACATGGGCTCAGCATTTTCCCTTTGATTTAAAGAATATTTCCACCAGGCAACACAGTAGTAACTCCGTGGACTTAGAAGCTGAGGCTGCCATCTCATTGTTTTAGGCTCTTCTCACCAATGGACAAATGGGCAACAAAAAAGAGATGTATGGGGTTTTGGTGTTAGTTGTAGTGATTGTTCCTTACTGTCAAGAGGGAATAGAGTTGTTATTTTTAATGGAACAGATGGAAGGTTGAATGGAAGTCCAGAGAATGCCCTATGTTACCTCCTGTTCTATTAAGTTAAGTAGTAAAAATTAGTGGGTTTCTGAAAACAACCCAATCTATGTAGAATGCCTGGGGCTCAGAGATTTTACATGATGAGGTCACTGTGCATAGTGATGAATCCCAAGTAGCTGAGGTTTTGGCCAAACACAATGGAGAAAATGGAACTGCTAAAATAGAGGAATGAAGTCACAGTAAACAAATATGGCCTTGCGGTCAGAGCAGAAATGAGGACTGTTGCATCTACATAATTTTTTTCTTGCTGAAGCACTTACATATTCATATATCTGAATTTCTTATCTTCTTATTTCTACTTTTTTTTACACTACTATTTTATAAAAGCAGTGTTGGTGATTTTAACTTTAGTCTGTTGGTTATAAAATATCAAGATGGTAACATGGCAGAATTAGTAGGAAAATGGACATCACCCAGAGTTCTAGGACTTGGAGCTAAATTTATTAGCCAATTGTATGTTAAGTTGTCTTATTTTGGAGAAGAGGGGAGGCACATTTGGGTGGTAGGGAAGACAGTTGACTTGATTGAAATCAAAGCATCTCTTGCTTCCTTTGTTTTTGCCACAACACAATCCACATATGATGTTGGATGTCCAAAGAGAGTGCTACCCATGGATATTTAGTGATCATCGTTTTTGGATGCCTGCTGTCCCTTCCCCCATTTGGGAAATGCCCAGACATACCTATTACTGGCAGGCAGAACCTTCTTCCTTCTACATATGCTAAAGTATCAAGTACTTTATGTCCCTGACTCTCTTCCTTCTAGGAAGAGTGTGTGTATCTTAGGCACCTCTAATCAGAAACACCTCCCTAGACTGCAAATTGGGAGCTTGTGATTCAATAAGGAAGAGCTACAGGGAGTCCTTTGTGAGGGAGGGGTGGGCAGCACAGCAGTGAGAGAAGCATGGTGGGTCCATCCAGGGTCCATGGTGGAGCCGCAGCAGTGTCAGCAGGGGCATCCGGTTTGGTGATAGTGACTGGAGTGTCCTTACCGTATTCATCTCTTGCAAGAGATTAGCTGTGGGCTGGCCACTAGTTAGTATCACTTTATCCATTTGCTAAGTTCTTCAGTCCTTCAGGGACTCTCATTCCTGTTTTGCCCCAGTGCAGGTTTTACCACGATCCCTGACTGACACAGCCCCCTCATTCACCCACAGGCTCTGTTCTCATTTCTCCCTTTCTGTCTTTTACCATTTCATTATAAATTAACCCCTGACAGTAATGACCTAAACTCATATTTACTTCACTGCCTTAAGGACTCCGACTAAAAGACACTAACGCTGACATGGCATTGGGTGGATGCGGGTCTGTGTTAGGCCAGCACATACAACAGTGATAACAGCAGGGACAAAACCTTGCTGCCGACCCCTGCAGTAGAAACTTTCTCATCAATAGATCCACAACCTCATGTGATGAATCCCTGCTCCATGCGATGAACTCATATAGCTCAAATCAAACTAATATTTCAATAAGCTCTCATCTTTTTCCATAATTATAAAGTCAGAACATCAAAGGAAGTGATTTTCAGAAAGGGCAGAAGTAATTTTATTATCTCTTAGAAGAACTATGTGGAATGAGAGGTAGATGAGCTGGGTGTTCTGGAGCAGCTACAGCTTTGTGACCAATTAAGAGATGATTTTGGAGTTATGTGTATTGAGCAAGGCTTGGCTTGGTTACGTGTGTGACTCCTGTTCTACCTGAACTGTTCAAGATAAATCAGAGTTTTCTGACGTCATGATTCAGCTTTGTGTGGGAGAGAAGATGGAAGACAGAGCATGTGCCAATCCATAAACTGAGAGTTCAAAGTCAAAGGCCCAGGTTCCATTCCCATCCAGCCGGGACAAATCCCCTCACCTTGCTAGGACTTTTTTTTTTTTTTTAAAGCAATGTAGCTTCTGTACCTTTCAGAAGTTCCAATCTCTTAGAGTCTTGATTGATAATTCAATAAAAGAACTGGAATTACCCTTCTTTCACAGTGATGTGACAAAGACTGAGAAAACACCTGGGTTCAAAACCCACACGTAACTCTCAACATGAGATACTTCTCACAATTACCTTTGTCTAGTCTCCAAAGTCAATGTAATCTGAAGTGTTTGGTTCCATTCATTGCATTCTTCATTTGTATGCATGATATTCTTTAAAAGGCCAATATTGCCAATGTTCTCGTTACCAGGGATATCTAGAGCCCGGGAGTTCTGACCTCAATTTAAGGACCTATATCTTGGTTTAGACTAGAGCCAGGCCCATGTTGGGAAAGCAGCTGTTTTTACGTGTTCATTTTTTTTCACACAACAAGCTTAAAATATTGAGGAAAATCACTATATTTTTAAACTCATATAAAATTTCTTCCCTTCTCAGATATTTCCATACATTTATCTTAAAATGGGGAGTGTGTACTTAATTCCCCTGTCTAGTTCTGTTACTCACTGACGCATTTATAATCCCTGAGAGCCTCGTCTTCACTTACTTTTAATTTTTTTTAAAAGTTACTTACTTAGAGTTACATAGTAGTAACTCTATTCACTGGAATAGTTAACCTGGAATTTAGATCTATTATATGTTCTTCAGTAATTCCTTGCATTTTAAAAAGGCAATGATTGTTTAAAAAAACTACTCAACAATTTTTTACAATAAATACATTCATACAACCACATTACAGAAATCAAATGATACATAACCACAAAGAATAAGAAGGGAAATTTTCTCTTTCCTTCTCACTATTCCCATTACCTTCCAGAGAAATGATTACTTGTAACAGTTCAGCGTGTATGAAGGCAGACCACTTTCAGGTACTGACGTACTGTATGTACGTATACAAATGCATATGTTTCATTTTTATGTTGATTTTGTAGAGAGAAACCAGATAGTGTATATATACCTTTTTATAATTTGCATTTCCACTTCATGATATACTTTGTAAAGCTTTTCAAGTAACTATGCAAATCTACCACATAACTTTCAGATAAATAGATAATATTCCATTACAACTATTCAATGAGTCACATAACAATTATATTTGTGGATATTTGTGTTGTTTCCAGTGTTCAAGCTCCTGTGAAAATGCTTCCAGAGATTGTATTTGTTTGTGCTTCCTTAGGAACATAAATATTTATCTCAGAGACAAGGAAATGAATAAGTCGGTTGCAAAATGTACTTATTACAAAAGACTAGAGTTTTGGGGGCAGGATATTAACTTTAGAAGTAGATATTCAAAACATCTCTGGGAGTCAGGGTGTAGAGGCCAGACTCCCTCCTGGCTTCATTGGAGAATTACTCTGATGGTCGAAGTTCCCTTCAAATCCTGATCAGAAGTGTTTAAAGGCCAAACTCAGCTCTAGCTCTCTAAGGGAACTCTCTGTGGCATCAATCCCACCACCAAAAGTAGTTGTATGGTAATTGACTAGATTGTATGTACCTCCAAATTCAGGGAGTTGGGATAGCTCTGTGTCTACTGTTCTTAGCAATTTCTGTTTCTGGAATGCCCCATCGATTGAACCGTAGAGACAGAGTGACTTCGAGTGCATTTGACCAGGAGTTTCATTCCTCTTGTTGGAGGTGAGAACGATTAGTAACATCTGATTTCGAACCCCAGCTGCATTGTCACTTTGGTCATCAATATATGGACATAAAGCAGTCAAGTACAAACGTGCTGGTTAGGGAGGAAGTGTGGTTTAGAGAGTAGGGCACAAACTCTGTGCTAGACGGGTCTGGGTCTGCCTCTGAGAACTCCTTCTGTTAGCTGAGAAACTCTAAGCAGATTATTCACTTTTGCCCTAGGTGATCTGTGTAATGGAAATACCATTAGCTAAGGACAACACAAGACCTGAAGAATGCCTATCATATACTAAATTGTCTTGAGAAGAGGAATATCCAAAATAAGCAAAAGTGAAATACATCAACTACTTAGGTTGTTGTCTGGAGTAAGATGGTGTATCCATATGATTTAGCTGATATCAGGCAAGGCACGTCATGTTTCTAAATCTGTTTCTTCATCTGTAAAAGGCTTCAATGATCTTAGACTTTCCATTATAGATAAGTAAAGGTAGGACTTCCTTAGGACACCTCTACCCATCCTTTTTTTTATTTTATCATCTCAACTTGAGTTATATTTTCAATAATATTGAGGATTTTGTTTATAATATTTACCTAATGTGCTTTGAATCATAATATTTCCCTCTTAGGTGCATTTAAATATTTAAAAACTGTATGTTAAATTTTAATAATGTTTAATTTGATTCTTTCCAATCAGAATATCTCTTCCTGCAAATATCTGTTGCACTATCCTGACCACTGACTCAGAAATGATTTTACTTGTGTATTAATAAAAATGAGTCACTAACAGACTCCTGGCAATTTATAATGGAGCAAGGATACTGGAGAAGGGAAGGAAGGTTTGTGTCTTTCCTGGAGCTGTGTTAAAAAGCTTCGTCTGGGGAGACTTTCATGGTCTCGATCCAAAGCAAGATTCAAGTGAAACTTTCTTGTGAGGGAAGAACACTGACACCGGGGATCTCTCTGAGCCATCATGTGGAGGTTTAGCTTCTGTATCAAACCCAACATTACAATGATGCCTTATATGCTGATGTTCATAGTACAGTCTCAAGGTATTCACAGATGCTGTCAATTCATTCCTCATCAATCTAATCCACTCCCTTAGCGCTCATCTAGTTTGTCACCCAGCAAGTGTCAGGGCTGCTGGAAGCTAGTAATGGTAGTATCACTACCTACCAGAGTGGTATTTACCACTATCTTTTTAATTTTTATTTTATTTTATTTTTTCATTAAATCATAGCTGTGTACAATAATGCAATCATGAGGTACAATGTGCTGGTTCCAGCCATATACAGTCTGAAATATTTTCACTGAACTGGTTAACATAGCCTTCATGGCATTTTCTTAATTATTGTGTTCAAACCCTAATACTCTACATGTAGTCTTATCAGAACACAAAGTTAAGTCTTCCCTGTTGTTGCAGAGAGCCTGGAGGTGGAGCTTATCTCTAAATCTTCAGATGAAATATTTGGGAATTTATCTAACAAAGAACGTGAAAGATCCTCCTCATGGGTGGCGCCTGTGGCTCAGTGAGTAGGGCGCTGGCCCCATATGCCGAGGGTGGCGGGTTCAAACCCAGCCCCGGCCAAACTGCAATAAAAAAATACCCTGGCATTGTGGCGGGTGCCTGTGGTCCCAGCTAATCGGGAGGCTGAGGCAGGAGAATCGCCTAAGCCCAGGAGTTGGAGCTTGCTGTGAGCCGTGTGACGCCACGGCACTCTATCGGAGGGCAATAAAGTGAAACTCTGTCTCTACAAAAAAAAATATTTGCCCGGATTGATTTCTACAAGAGTTTTCCCTTCACTTTCTTCTAGTATTTTTATGGTTTCATGTCTTAAGTTTAAATCTTTAATCCAGTGAGAGTCTATCTTAATGGTGAAAGGTGTGGGTCCAGTTTCAGTCTTCTACAGGTTCCCAGCCAGTTCACCCAGCACCATTTGTTAAATAGGGAATATTTTCCCCACTGAATGTTTTTATTGGCTTATCAAAGATCAAATAACAGTAAGTAGCTGGATTCATCTCTTGGTTCTCTATTCTGTTCCAGACATCTACTTCTCTGTTTTTTTGTGCCAGTACCATGCTGTTTTGATCACTGTCAATTTATAGTATAGTCTGAGGTCTGATAGCGTGATTCCTCCTGCTTTGTTTTTATTTCTGAGTAATGTCTTGGCTATTTGAGTTCTTTTCTGATTCCATATAAAATGAAGTATTATTTTTCAAGATCTTTAAAGTATGACAGTGGAGCTTTAATAGGGATTGCATTAAAATTGTATATTGCTTTGGGTAGTATGGACATTTTAACAATGTTGATTCTTCCAAGCCATGAGCATGGTATGTTTTTCCATTTGTTAACATTTTCAGCTATTTCTTTTCTTAGAGTTTCATAGTTGTCTTTATAGAGATCTTTCACGTTCTTTGTTAGATAAATTCCCAAATATTTCATCTTCTTTGGCACTACTGTGAATGGAATAGAGTCCTTAACTGTTTTTTCAGCTTTACTATTGTTGGTATATGAACCAATTTATGAATGTTGATTTTGTAACCTGAGACAATGCTGTATTCCTTGATCACATCTAAGAGTTTTGTAGTAGAATCCCTGGTATTTTCTTGGTATACTATCATATCATCTGCGAAGAGTGAAAGTTTGATCTCTTCTGACCCTATGTGGATACCCTTGATCGCCTTTTCTTCCCTAATTGTGGTGGCTAAAACTTCCATTACAATGTTAAAGAGCAATGGAGACAATGGGCAGCTTTGTCTGGTTCCTGATCTGGGTGGAAATGATTTCAATTTACTCCATTCAATACAATATTGGCTGTGGGTTTGCTGTAGATGGCCTCTATCGGTTTAAGAAATGTCCCTTCTATACCAATTTTCTTAAGTGTTCTGATCATGAAGGGATGCTGGATATTATCAAAAGCTTTTTCTGCATCAATTGAGAGAATCATATGGTCTTTGTTTTTTAATTTGTTTATGTGCTGAATTATACTTATAGATTTACGTATATTGAACCAGCCTTGAGACCCTTGGATAAAACCAACTTGGTCATAATGTATAATTTGCACCTGTCTCAGGTGGGAGAGTTTAAAAGGTCTCTGGCAACTAGATTGCAGGGGTCTGCTGACAACTCAACTCTAATATGACTTGCTCCGGTGCTCTGTGAGGTCAGGAGGACCCACCAAACAAATAGATTAGTCTGTGAAGGTTGATGCCTCCTTCCCCACCTTGCACCTCTGTCACACCCAGTCACTGATAACTCCACAGGGCTGTGACACAGTTGCCTCCGATGAGAAGATACTCCAGGGGTTTGCACCTGCCTGAATCACAAGGAGATCTATGTCTCCTCAGCCGGGCCACTGCTATCTGCCACTATCCGGCAGGGAGACGTGAGGCCTGACAACTCTGGGTGCTTAATGGAGGCTGGGGCTGTTCACTCAGTTCCAGCCCCACCCCTGACTGATGTTACTGACAGAACAGAACTACTTTGTGAAATTTGTTACTATCCCAGCCAAATTCCCCTGCAGAAGAGAAGCTGTTTTGAGTTCCCAGAACCTGCGCCTCAGGCCCTGTCTTTGCAGCTGCCTGGTAGTTTGTATTTGCACCACGGTTAACTATCAGTTCTAGCCTCCTGCCCTCCTTTGTCTAGACTGATGATCCCCTGGGGGTTGGGTGCATCTTAGGCTCAGTAAAGCAGTCCTTTGGATCAGCCCCACCCTGTGAATCTGCCGGCACTGCACGTGCGTTTTCTAGTCCCCACGCTCCACCCAGGCCAGTACAGCCTCAGGCAAACCCTTTACTCACGGGGCCTGAGTTTCCATCCCAGGTCTTTTCTGCCAGTGGCTGCCACCAGAGAAGATGCCTGGCCTCCTCTGGTTGCACAGAGAGACAGGGAGTGTGACTCCAGAACATTCAGGGGTGAGCCTTATTGTTGCCAAAAATGGCTGCTGTTCTGTGCCTTGGAGCACCACTGCTCCGGTGTGGTTCCCTCTCAGCTGACTGTCCTCTCCTCACTCCCATGCCACAGAATTAGCACTGGCTATTAGCAGTCCATGCCCTGTCCGCACCTCTCAAGATAATACCTAAGAATCTGGACTCCTGGGGGCAGGCTTCCAGACCTCAGACTGAGAGTGGAGGAGAATGCTGGGAGCTCAGAATTGCAGGAAGAGAATATACACAGTTTTATACAGTTTTATGCATGGCAGGAGAGCACCATGGCACCCTTGTAGGGGTAGGGGAAGTAGGTCCAGTTTTTAGAGGGTCTCTCCTGTGGGATATAATGGGAGGACTTTTGAACTCTGCTTGTTTGTTTATGGGGTACTCCAAGCCATTCTCATGGGGGAGGGGACTCTCATCTGCTTGGCGATGGATTATGTATCTTTTGTTTGTATCCTTGGGGTTGAAGCTCGCCTCAGCAGGGTTGATGTGCCTTCTTCAGCCTTCTCTCTTGGCGCAGGTCTAATCCGCCAGGTTACTTGCTAAATTTCTATCCTTTAATTCTCCTTCTGGACGGGAGCCTCTGTAGAAAGCTGGCTTCAGTCTGCCATCTTGTCTCTGTCCCCTCTTTTTTTCTTACATTGTTATTTTTGAAATCATGTTTTTGTTTTGCTTTGTTTTTATTTTTATTGATACATAGTAATCATATATATATTTGTGGCATTTTGATACATGCATACAATGTATCATGACCAAGTCAGGGTCATTGGGATAGCCATCTGATCAGGATCCCCCACTCTTAAAAATTGGGGTGAAATTTATATAACATAAAATGAACTATGTTTAAAATGAACAAATCAGTGGTATTTAGTACAGTCATAGGATTGTGCAAGTACCACCTTGTCCCAAAACATTTTTTATCACCCCAATCTAAAATCTGATACCTTTTAAGTAGCTTTTTCTGTCCCCTAAGCTTCTGGCAATCACTGATCTGCTTTCTGTCTTTATGAATTTGCATATTCTGAGTTTTTCACAGACATGGGAATTATATGCAGTGACTTTTTGTGCCTGACTTCTTTTACTTAGCATAATTTTTTTGACTTTCACTCACATGGTAGCATGTATCAGGACTTCACTTCCTCCTATGGCTAAATAGTATTCATATATATATATATATATATATATACACACCACAATTTGTTTATCCATTCATCTGTTTGGATATTTGTGCTGTTTCCACTTATGCTTACTGTAAATAAGGCTATTATGAACATTTGTATACAAGTATTTTTCTGAGTGCCTGTTTTCATTTCTTTGAGGTATGTGGCTTTTCATAGGAGGTGCATCATTTTACATTCCCACTAGCAATCTGTGAGGGTTCTAATTTCCCAACATCCTCCCTAATACTTGTTTTATTTTTCTTGATATTATAGCCATTCCAAATGATGATTCAATATAGCTGATGGAGCAGAAGACACCAGAAATTTCTCACCTAAACAGCATTGCACTAGTAGAATCCATCTGGTTCCATTTGGGAACTCTGGGGTCTATTGAAAGTTTCAACTTACAGGGGTAAAGCTTGCCCAGTAAACTGAAGTTAATTTTGGTCAATTTCAACAGTGACAATGCATCCCCACTCCCAAGCCCTGTGGCAGGAAGCTATAAACAGCTTCAAGGGAAAAATTGCATGCAACTTGGGGGAAGCAGAGTGGACAAAAAGGATACTGCCCTCAAATACTAAGGATTTGTATTCTGATCACTGATTGTTACCTCATAATGAAGGTGCAAACATGGGAGTGGACAGTCATTATTGCATTCCCACCCATCTTTATTATTGCATATCCTTCCTCTTCAACTAAACAGCTTCCAGGAGATTTAAAGGGCAGTGTGTTCCCACCCACTTTCGATTTTTCCTTTTAAGAACCAGGCATTTAAAGACTAAAACATGATAAAGCAACCATATGTATAAGGGGAGTTAGAAAGTCACTGCACATTTCCAGGGAAAGGCACAGGATCAGAAATGACCTGAAAGATCTTAAGTTTTAACCTCAAGGTGATCCCCAACACAGACAATTCATAATACTTCAGAAACAAAACAAACAAAAAAACAAACCCCATGGAAGCAGGAAAATCTGATTTACAGACTTACTTCATTATTAAATGCAAATGTCCAATTCTTAACAAAAAAAGCAGAAGACATATAAAAAAGCAGGAATGTAAGGCACATTCAAAGGGAAAAATTAAGAAATAGAAACAATCCTGAAGAAAGACCAGATAACAGATCTAGAAGTCAAAGATTTTTTTAACATATAAATGTGTTTATTAGGTTTCCACTTTTTGCCTTCACAAAATTAAAAAGGCTTAAATTTTAACAACAATAACAATGTTTAAGATAAGGACTAGAAACAAAAACCTCGTTAAGAACAAACAAAGATAAATACATTCAGAAAAGAAATCAGGGGATTGCTGCATCGAAATATTAAACAATAATAATAATGCAAAGAAAGTAGCATTCACATTGTCAAATAAGAGTATGTCTATTATAGAATGCTTTGACTCTGAGGTTCAGTATGGAGTCATCAGTTAACTTCTTCTCATTATATATTTTTTCCAAAGTCTCAAAAAATAATCAACTAATATTTATAAATAAAAGCAAAAGATAATTTCAAAAAACAGATAATGCCAAATCTTATAGACAATAGAAAAAATAAATACTTTAAAATTATTCTACTTAATCTGGATACACCTGCTATTAAAATCAGAGAAAATATATTATTAAAAAGGGGAAATTACCGACATATTTTATGTATAAATGAGGATACAATATTCCAAACAACATATTACCAGGTTGAATTAAAAATTAATGTTGAAGCAATGCACCTTGGTCAAAATTAAATCCAATTCATGTGAGAATTAATCACTATTTTCTCTATTTGAAAATATAAAGAAAAGAAAATACAAGACTTTTAAAGAAACTATCTTACAGGCATTTAAAAAAACTAAAGGAAGACACATAGAAAGTAAAGAAGACAATGCATTACAAAATGAATCAATGAAAAGAGAAAAACTAAAAAGAAACCAAAGCAATTCTGGGGCTGAAAACACAATAATTTGAAAAATTCACTAGAAAGACTCAAAGGGAGATTTCTACAAGCAGAAGAAGGAATAAGAGAACTTGAAGATAGTAAAAGTGAAATAATCACTTTTTTTTTTTTTGAGGAACAGAAAGAAAAAATATTAAGGAAAAATGAATAAAGCCTAAGCAATCCATGGGGCACCCATAAACATTATGGGAGTCCCAGAAGGAGAAAATAGAGAGGAAGGGGAACAGAGGTTGTTTGAAGAAAGAATAATGGAAAGTCCTCACAATTGATTTATATACAAGAAGCTCAGTGAATCCTAAGTAGGAAAACTCAAAGAGATTCTACCAAAATCTTTTAAAATCAAACTGTTGAAAGACTAAGAATCTTAAAAGCAGTGAGAGAGTATCAACTTGCAACACACTCAAGATTGCAACACACTCAATTCTCAAGATTTTCAGAAGATTTCTCATCAGTAATTTTGGAGGCCAGAAGGCTAGGGGCTGATAAAGTGCTAAAAGAAAAATAACTACTAACTACAAGTACTATAACTGACAAAACTATCCAATGAGGAAGAAATTAATACAGTACTGGATTAATGAAAGCTCATGGAGCTCATTACTATTAGACTTCCCTGTAAAGAACTCCAAAGAGAATCCTGTAGATGAAAATAAAAGCAACCAGACAGTACCTTAAAGCTACTATTATTGTAAAGTCAGTTATTAACATTGATTTTTCTTTTCTACATGATTTAAGAGACTAATGCATTTAAAAAAAAACAACTATTAGTGTAAATTATTGTAACTGTTTTGTAACTACAAATTTTGTTTTCTACATAAAATTTAACACATGAAATGCACAAAAAGAACAGAAATATTCTATGATGTTGGACACACAACATACAATGAGTAATCATGTGACATCAATAACTGAAAAGGGATGGAGTTGAAACAATGCAGGGGCAGAATTTTTGTATGTTTTTGAAGTTAAGTTGGTATAAATTCAAGTTAGAACATTATAATTTCCATAATAACCACACACACACACAAAAATAGCTATAAGGGTGGCACCTATGGCTTAAAGGAGTAGGGCGCCGGCCCATATGTGGGAGGTGGTGGGTTCAAACCTAGCCTCAGCCAAAAACTGCAAAAAAAAAAAGCTATAGAATGCTGGTGTTCCACCCCGGGGGCAGGGTCCATTAAGACCTGTGGGTATGGTGGCAACCAACTGAAGAAATATAAAGTTAGTAACGAGGAGAGACAAAAAGATAAGACACACAGAATAGACTTTTCAAAGGCGGGAGCACAGGGAACACTGTCTGCTCATGGGGTTCTGATAGTGGCCCTAAGTGTCAGTTCCACTCAGCTTTTATTGAGGTTATTTGCTCATTATCACAGAGGGTAAGCTGAGGAAGGGAACAAAGACACCAGCAGTTTCTCTGAGTGAGTCAGCTCTTATTGTTTATAATAATTAACTTTAAGGGTCTGAGCAGTCTTGAGAATCCAGAACCTTGTGTTGGAACAGCCTCCTATCTGTGGTCATACACACAGATTCCCAGGGGGGTGTTAATACGCACTAGTTCACTGTGGAGTAAAATGCCACTGGCGTCAATCTCCTCTGAAGAATTGGTGGCAGAGAGGAATTTTCCTCTCATCACCACCACAGAGGATCTTCCTCTGCAATAAGGGATATAAGCCCTCTTACCCATATTTCAGGGCTTGAGCTGTTCTTGATCTCTTCTCCAGCCATAATACAAATCTCCACAATGGGTATTTGCTTTGACTGTTAACTAGGCAGGAAGCGGCCCGGTTAATGTTTCTTGCTAGGCCTTGCACACAGCTTCCTCTGTAGCCATTATTCCTTCAAAGTGCTTACAGAGCCAGCAGGGGAGTTAGTAAGCTATATCCTCAACAGGCCAGGCTTCTAGGAAAAGCAGGAAACTTTCTCATATAAGAAATTTAGCAGCACTGGTTTAAAGGTAAACTAGCTGACTTTCCTTTGTTCTGCCTCACTTAGCTTACTTTTTTACTTTCCACTTTTTCTAGGGGTGTTTGCCCTTGCCAAAAAATGGCGTCTTCGGTCCCCATTCTGCCTCCAATAGAATATAGAAAGGGAAATGAGAAGAGAATTAAAATGTTTCACAACGGAAAGTTAACTAAAACATAAAAGAAGGCAGCAGTGCAAGAAATAAGGAGTGAAAACTGTAAGGCTAACAGAAAACAAATAACAAAATGACAGATGTGCCTCCTTATCAGTAATTACTTTAAAGGTAAATGAATTAAATTTTCTAATTATAAGATAAAAATTGGCAAAATGGATAAATAAAATCATCTAACTATGTGCTGTCTATAAGAGACTTACTTTTAGATCCAAAGACACAAGTAGGTTGAGAGTGAAAGGATGAAAAATAATAGGCTAATAGTAATAAAAAAGGTAGCAGGATTAGTGATACTAAATTGGATAAAATAGACTTTACATTAAAAACATATAAGAGACAAAGAAGGACACTGTGTATTAACAAATGTTTCCATATGTCAAGAAGATATAACAATCATAAATATTTATACAACTAATAGATGGTTAAAATATATGAAGCCAAAATTGACAGAATTAAAGGTCAAAAATGGAATACTCCTGATTCATTCTTTGAGGGCTGAATTATCCTGATACCAAAGCCAGTAAAAGACACTAAAAGAAAACAACACTATAGACCAGAATCTCTTCTGAGCATTGATGCAAAAATCCTCAAAAACAAAATCAAAACCTCTAGCAAACCAAACTCATATTAAAAAATTTTTCCGTTATGACCCAGTGGGATTTATCTCATGAATGCAGATAGTTAACATTCAAAAATAGCCCCAGGCAGCATGGGTCAGGCCTGTGATTCTAGTATTTTGGGAAGCTGAGGCAGGAGGATCACTTGAGGCTGAGAGTTTGAGATCAGCATGAGCCCCATAGCAAGAACCTATCTCTACAGAAAATACAAAAATTAGCTGGGCCTGGTGGTGCATGCCTGTAGTTCAGTTACTCTGAAGACTAAGACAAAAGGATCACTTGAGCTCAGGAATTTGAGACTACAGGGAGCTATAATTGGGCTGCTGCACTCTATCCCAAGTGACAGAGGAAGATCCTGTCTCAAAATAAAAAATAATTTAACAAACATATAGAATGTAGCACTACATTAAACCAATGAGCACTACATTAAACCAATGAGGGAAAAAGCACACAGTCATTTCAACTGATGCAGAAAAAGCATTTGACAAAATTCATGATTAAAAAAAAAACGGTCAACAAACTAGGAATAGAAATAAATTTTAACACAATAAAAGCTAAATGTGATAAACCCCACTACAAACAACATACTCAATGGTGAAAAACTGAAAAATTTCCCTTTAATATCAGGAACAAGGCAAGGATGTTTGCTTTCATTGTTTTTATTCAACATAGTACTGGAAGTTCTAGCCAGAGCAACTAGGCAAGAAAAAAATAAGTAAATAAAAGGCACCCAAATTGGAAAGGAATAGTAAAGTTATTTTTGTTCACAGAAGGAATGATTTTTTATGTAAAATCCTTAAAGATGCCAAAAAAGAATCATTAGAACTGATAAATAAATTCTGCAAAAACAGCAGGATAAAAGTCAACATAAGACAATGCATTGCATCTCTCTTTCTGTCCTCCTCCTCCTCCTCCTTTTCTTCTTCTCCCTCCCTCTTCTTCTTTGAAACAGAGTCTCACTCTGTCACGCTGGGTAGAGTGCTATGGCATCATCATAGCTCACAGGAACCTCAAACTCTTAGCCTAAAGCAATCTGCTTGCCCCAGTCTCTTGAATAGCTGAGGCTGTAGTCATCCACTAAATGCCTGTCTAGTTTTTTTATAACAGTATCACATAAAGACAGATATACTGACTAAGGAGTATAGGGTAGAGAGTCCAGACTAAGGCGTATAGGGTAGAGAGTTCAGACATAAACCTTATATATATGGTCAAATGATGTTCTGCAAGGATATCAAAACCATTAAATGGGGAAAATTGTTTTCTTTTCAACAAACGGTGCTGGGAAAACTGGATATCTACGTGCAAAAGAACAAAGCTTGGATGTTGCCCTACACAACATAAAAAGTTTAGCTGAAAATGAATCAAATATCCAAATGTAAAAAATAAAACTATGTAACTTTTAAAATGGAACTCATAGAATGGTGGTTACCAGGACATGGAGGTTGGGGGTATGAACTGGTGAAATGTTGGTCAAAGGATACACATTTTCAGTTTTCAAAGCATCATGTTGTATGCCCATGAATATATAAAATTTGTATTTGTCAATTAAAAAGAATCTTAGAAGAAAGCACAGGGCAAATGCTTCCCACCATTGGGTTTGGCAATGATAGTTTGGCTATAACATCACAATCACAGTCAAGAAAAGAAAATACAAACAGATTTGACTTCATAAAGATTAAAAACTTACATGTAATCAGAAGGCATTATCAATAATGTAAAAAGTCAATCTACTGAAAAGGAAAAAATATTTTCAAATCATATTTTTGATAAGAGATTAAAATTTGGAATTTAAAGAGAACTCCTACACCTTCTCAGCATAAAAACTATCAACCAAATTAAAAAATGAACAAAATTCTTCAATAGATATTTATCCAAAGAATGTATATAAATAGCCAATAAACATACAAAAAGGTGCTCAATATCACTAATCATTAGGGAAGCACAAATCAAAACTATAGTGAGATATCATCTCACATCCATTAGGATGGTGGCTACCAAAGTGGGGAAAAAACAGAAAATAACAAGTGCTGGTAAGGATGTGAAGAAAATTGGAATGCTTCTGTACTGTTTGCAGAATGTAAAATGGTGTGGCCACTTTGAAAAATAGTCTGGTGGTTCCTTAAAAAATTAGAAATATAATTGCCACACAATCTAGCAATTCCATTTCTAGGTAATTACATACCCAAAGGAGTTGATTGAAAGTAGAGTCTCAGAGACATATTTGTATAAACATATACCCATGTTTATAGTAGTATTATTCACAATAGCTAAAAGATAGAAGCAACTCGTGTCCATTGATAAATGAAGGGATACATAAAATGTGGTATAATCTGCAATGGAATATTACTCAACTTTAAAAAAGGAAATTTTCGTACATGCTACAAACATAGATGAACTACAAGTATATTACACGTTAAGTGAAATAAGCCAGTCACAAAAAGACAAATACAATATGATTCCACGTACTTGAGATACCTAGAGTAGTCAAATTCACAGAAACATAGGCTAGAATACTAGTTGCCTCTCTAATGAATAGAGAGTTTTAGTTTTGGAAGATGTTAAGAGTTCTGGAGATGGATGGTGATGATGGTTGCAAAATAATATGAATAGTGCTTAATATATGGTCATTCAATATGAAACCAAGTTTAGTTTATATTATCTCAAACAAGAAGCAGTATAATTAATCAAAGTATGTGCCTAACTACCAACACAGTGTTGCCATCTTGAAAGCGACTTCTTGATTAAGCGCCATTGTTTGTATGACATGTGGTCCAGTATTGTCTCGCAAGAGGATTGGCTTGTTTCTATTGGTCAATCTCAGCTGCTTACTTGCGAGCATCCTCTTTATTTTGTCCACTTGGGTTGCAGTAATTGATTGCAGCTTTCATGAAGCTGCAGTGGGTAATATCCCTGGATTACCAAATAGACACCATTAGCCTTTTAATGATTATTTGGTTTTTGACTGCATTTCAGCATTTCATCTTTATCCAACAATTGTGCTGAACATTTGTGGTTGTCAAAAAGAATATTTTTTCATCACACATAATAATTGAGTACAAAGATGGTTTTATTTCATGACAACAAAAAAGGGCAAGCTTTGAGATAATTCCTCTTTTGATGATCATTTAATTCATGTGAAATTCCTTTAGCCATCCTCTTTACTTTGCTAATTTGTTTCAAATGGTCCTATATTGTTGGAATAGTATCATCTAACCTTGCTCCTCATTCACACATAGGTTGAAATGGATTCACTTCCATTATAGCTTTCAGCTCATTATTATCCATCTTCATCTCAGATTGCCCACATGGTTCAATTTCAAGTTTAAAATCAACAGAATAGGGTGGCACCGGTGGCTCACTGAGTAGGGCACTGGCCCTATGTGCTGAGGGTGGTGGGTTCGAACCTGGCCCCAGCCAAACTGCAAAAAAAAAAAGCCAGGTGTTGTTGTGGGCACCTGTAATCCCAGCTACTTGGGAGGCTGAGGCAAGAGAATCACCTAAACCCAAGAGCTGAAGGTTGCTTGCTGTGAGCTGTGACACCACACCCCTCTACCGAGGGCAACAAAGTGAGACTTTGTCTCTAAACAAACAAACAAACACCAGAATAGAACTTCTCAAGCTACAGACATCCTGTCTATTCATTAGTCACATCCTTCCCAAACACTTTGTTGGTGTATCGCTTTGTCTGCTCTTCATTCGTTCCAGGTCAGAACTCATATTCACAAATAACACAAATTTTTGACTTATCCATGGTTTCACAAGCATTGCTTTAAAAAAAAAAACTTCGAAATATAATCACAAGCCAAAATGTGCATGTGAAAGAATGAGGATGTACCTTCATAATAAAAATGAAACAAGAAGTGTCAAAGTGAAGTGTCAGAGATAACAACTGTCAAACTTAGGACTTAAGGAAATTGGACACTTCATACTTGATAAGCTAAATACAGTTGAATGGTATATTTAACATAGTTAAGTGGTAAATTTTATGTTGTATTTTACCATAATAAAAGATAAGAAAAATTTACATGTCTTCTTTCTTTCAGTGATTATGTTTTTGGTTTCATGTCTGAGAATCCATTGCTAAATTCAAGATCATGAAGATTTACTCCTATGCCTTTTTCTAATATTTTTATAGTTTCAGCTCTTTTTAAAATTTCAAATTAATGTGAGGGTATAAACAATTAGGTAACAATGTTTGCATTTGCTAGGTAGAGTCCCTGTTAATAGTTGTGCCCCACACCCCACAGGTGTGCCTACGCCCTTATATTGTGCCCATTAAGTGGAAACATACCACTCCCCCTCCCTCTTCCAAACTACCCTCTCACTTATTCCCCCTACCCCCAACTTGAATGGAATTGAGTTTTCCTCTTATGTGGGCATGAATTAGATCATCTAAGAGCTTCATATTAGTATTGAGTATAGCTTTAGCTCTTATATTTAGGTATCAACACATTTTGAGTTAACTTTTGTGTGTAGTGTGAGGTAGGAGTTCAAACTTTTTCTTTTGGCATGTGGATGTCCCAGCACTATTTACTGACCAAATCACTATTAAAAATATTTTTGCACTCTTTTTATACTCCTGCATTGAAATTTACAGAGGTAATTTTTCAGAGTGTATATTTTCATTAATGCCAATCTAATGACCTAATTGTATGAGAACCAAAGGTACTTTCTAATCAGATAGCATATATTTCAATATATAAATACTCAGGCACCACCAAACTGGAAGATAAAGTGCTCATATGCTTGTGTCTAAACATAGAATGACTGCAGACAAGAACTCAAAATTGCCATTAGTGTATTATTTTCCGAAACAAACAACCCTTGATTAGAAAAACAAAGAACAATCTTTCCTTGATTTATACTGCAGTTAAATTCAATGAATTATAACCCCATGCAAAAAAAAAAAAAAAAAAAAAAACTACACTGTTTCCATGTAAAACAGAGTTAGCTTAAGTATCTAAAGACTATGAAAAAGCTTTTCACTTCCACTAGTGTCCATCTTGGTGACTACACATCTGAGAGTGGTGTGAAATGTAGTACAATTGATAACTCATCATTGTTCCTCTTGTAGCATCTCTGGTGAATTTTACTAAATATTTGTGATATTCACCATCCCATCACTCACAAAAACAAAAACATACCCACTCATTTTCATACACCGTCATGATGTGTTGGCTGACATGGTGTTGCCAAGATTCTCTACTCTAAAATCATTACTTTTCCATTTGTCATTAATAAATATTTGAGGGATTCATAGAGGGCAAGATGGCGGCTGAGTAACAGCTTCCCTGCATCTGGGCACTGTGAGTCTGGGAGATAAGACTCCAGGCATCTCTGGCTGGTGGGATCTGCCTATAATCATCCCTTTGAGGATACAGGGAGTCAGCGAGAGACTTCTGGACCACAAGAGAAGGACAAAAACAGTGGAAAATAGGCAAGCGGTCGTGTGTGTTTGATCGGTCTAATCCTGCCAGCAGCTGCACGGGAACTTAAAGAGCAAGAGGAAGTGAAAGGAAAATTAGGGCAAGGAAACAGATAAAAGAAATCACTCATGAGGAAGAATCAGCAGAAAACTCCTGGCAACATAAACAACCAGTTCAGAGCAACCCCTCCAAAGGACCATGAGGTAGCTACTGCAGAGGATTCCACCTATAAAGAAATGTTAGGAATGACAGAAAGGGAATTTAGCATACATATGATGAAAACAATGAAGGAAATGATGGAAACAATGAAGGAAACTGCTAATAAAGTGGAAACTAACCAAAAGGAAATCCAAAAACAGAATCAAATAAGAGATGAATGATACGAAGAATATAGAAAGGATGTAGGGGAGCTGAAGGAACTGAAGCAGTCAATTAGGGAACTTAAAGATGCAATGGAAAGTATCAGCAACAGGTTAGACCATGCAGAAGAAAGAATTTCAGAAGTAGGGGACAAAGTTCTTGAGATAACTCAGATAGTAAAAGAGGCAGAAAAGAGAGAGAAAGCAGAATGTTCGCTGTCAGAATTATAGGACTTTATGAAGTATTCCAACATACGAGTTATAGGAATCCCAGAAGGGGAAGAAGAATGCCCCAGAGGAATGGAAGCCCTACTAGAGAATATTATAAATGAAAATTTCCCAAATATCACCAAAGATTCTGACACACTGCTTTCAGAGGGATATCAGATCTCAGGTCACCTCAACTCTAACCGAGCTTCTCCAAGACACATTGTGATAAACCTGTCCAAAGTCAGGACAAAAGAAAAGATTCTACAGGCTGCCAAAAGTAAGTGCCAGTTGACCTACAGGGTCAAATCCATCAGAGTGACTTCAGACCTCTCTAATGAAACTTTCCAAGCAAGAAGACAATGGTCATCTACCTTTAATCTACTTAAACAGAAGAATTAACAGCCCAGAATTCTGTATCCTGCTAAGCTAAGCTTTAAAATTGATGGAGAAATCAAATCATTTACGGATATACAAACATTGAGGAAATTCACCACAACAAGACCAGCTCTGCAGGAAATACTTCAACCTGTTCTACATACTGACTATCACAAGGGATCAGCAGCAAAGTAAGAACTCAGACATTAAAGGACAGAACCTAACCTCCACACTGATGTAAAAGATAAAACTAAGCAATGGATTCTTACAAAATAAGATGAATAGAATACTACCACACTTATCAATTATCTCAATAAATGTTAATGCCTTGAATTCCCCACTGAAGAGACATAGATTGGCTGACTGGATTAAAAAACACAAGCCATCCATTTGCTGTCTGCAAGAAACACACCTGGCTTCAAAAGACAAATTAAAACTCCAAGTCAAGGGTTGGAAGACAAATTTTCAGGCAAATGGAATTCAGAAGAAAAGAGGAGTTGCAATCTTATTTTCAGATACATGTGAATTTAAAGCAACTAAAGTCAAAAAAGACAAAGATGGTCACTTTATATTGGTCAAGGGAAAAATACAATAAGAAGAGGTTCAATTCTAAATATTTATGCACCCAATTTAAATGCTCCCAGATTCTTGAAACAGACCTTACTCAGTCTGACCAATATGATATCCAATAATACCATAATAACAGGGGACTTTAACACTCCTCTTACAGAGCTGGACAGATCCTCTAAACAGAAATTAAACAAAGATACAAGAGATTTAAATGAGACCCTAGAACAACTGTGCTTGATAGATGCATATATAACACTCCATCCCAAAGATAAAGAATATATATTCTTCTCATCAACCCATGGAACATTTGGCAAAATTGATCATATCCTGGGACACAAAACAAATATCAACAGAATAAAAAGAATTGAAATTTTACCTTATATCTTCTAAGACCATAAGGCACTAAAGGTGGAACTCAACTCTCACACAAAGGCATGGAAATTGATCTTCTGTTGGATAACAGATGGGTGCAGAAAGAAATAAAAAAGGAAATCATTAACTTCCTTGAGCATAACAACAATGAAGACACAAGCTACCAAAACCTGTGGGATACTGCAAAAGCAGTTTTGAGAGGAAAATTTATTGCTTTCGATGCCTTCATTCGAAAAACAGAAAGAGAGTGCATCAACAAATTCACAAGTGATCTTATGGAGTTGGAAAAAGAAGAACAATCTAAGCCTAAACTGAGAAGAAAAGAAATATCCAAAATGAAATCAGAGATCAATATTTAAATTGAAAACAAAAGAATCATTCAGAAAATTAATAAAACAAGGAGTTGGTTTTTTGAAAAAATAAATAGATAAACCATTGACCAGACTAATGAGAAATAGAAAAGTAAAATCTCTAGTAACCTCAATCAGAAATGATAAAGGGGAAATAACAACGGATCCCACAGAGATACAAGAGATCATCTCTGAATACTACCAGAAACTCTATGCCAAGAAATTTGACAATGTGAAGGAAATGGATCAATATTTGGAATCACACCCTCTCCCTAGACTTAGCCAGGAAGTAATAGAGCTGATAAGAACAATTTCGAGCACTGAGATTAAGGAAACAATAAAAAATCTTCCAACCAAAAAATGTCCTGGTCCAGATGGTTTCAAACCAGAATTCTATCAAACCTTCAAGGAAGAGCTTATTCCTGCACTGCAGAAATTATTCCAAAAAATTAAGGAAGAAGGAATCTTCCCCCAACACATTCTATGAAGCAAACATCACCCTGATACCAAAACCAGGAAAAGACCCAAACAAAAAGGAGAATTTCAGACCAATCTCACTCATGAATATAGATGCAAAGTTCTCAAAAAAATCCTAGCTGATAGATTACAGCTTATCATCAAAAAAGTCATACATCATGATCAAGTAGATTTCATCCCAGGGATTCAAGGCTGGTTTAACACACGTAAGTCTATAAACGTTATCCACCATATTAACAGAGGCAAAAATAAAGATCATATGATCCTTCCAATAGATGAAGAAAAAGCATTTGATAAAATCCAGCATCCTTTTCTAATTAGAACACTGAAGAGTATAGACATAGGTGGCACATTTCTAAAACTGATTGAAGCTATCTATGAAAAACCCACAGCTAATATTTTACTGAATATTTTTCAGTAAAACTGAAAGCTTTCCTCTTAGAACTGGAACCAGACAAGGTTTTCCTCTGTCACCTTTAGTATTCAACATCATGCTAGAAGTTCTAGCCAATACAATTAGACAAGACAAGGAAATAAAGGGAATCCAAATGGGAGCAGAGGAGGTCAAACTCTCCCTCTTTGCTGACGACATGATCTTATACTTAGAGAATCCGAAAGACTCAACCACAAGACTCCTAGAAGTCATCAAAAAATACAGTAATGTCTCAGGATATAAAATCAATGTCCACAAGTCAGTAGCCTTTGTATACGCCAATAACAGTGAAGATGAGAAGCTAATTAAGGACACAACTCCCTTCACCATAGTTTCAAAGAAAATGAAATACCTAGGAATATACCTAATGAAGAAGGTGAAGGACCTCTATAAAGAAAATTATAAAACCCTAAGAAAGGAAATCGCAGAGGATATTAACAAATGGAAGAACATACCATGCTCATGGATGGGAAGAATCAACATTGTTAAAATGTCTATACTTCCCAAAGCAATCTAATTATTCTATGCCATTCCTATTAAAATACCAATATTGTACTTTCAAGATTTGGAAAAAATGATTCTGCGTTTTGTATGGAACCAGAAAAAACCCTGTATAGCTAAGGCAGTTCTTAGTAATAAAAATAAAGCTGGGTCATCAGCATACTAGATTTTAGGCTGTTCTACAAAGCCATAGTGGTCAAGAAAGCATGGTACTGGAACAAAAAATAGAGACATAGATACTTGGAATCAAATAGAAAACCAAGAAATGAACTAACATCTCACAACTACCTAATCTTCGATAAATCAAACAAGAACATACCTTGGGGGAAAGACTCCCTATTCAATAAATGGTGTTGGGAGAACTGGATATCCACATGTAAAAGACTGAAACTGGACCCACACCTTTCCCCACTCACAAAAATTGATTCAAGATGGAAAAAGGACATAAATTTAAGGCATGAAACAATAAAAATTCTCAAAGACAGTGTAGGAAAAACACTGGAAGATATTGGCCTGGGGAAAGACTTCATGAAGAAGACTGCCATGGCAATTGCAACAACAACAATAATAAACAAATGGGACTTCATTAAACTGAAAAACTTCTGTACAGATAAGGAGACAATAACCAAAGCAAATAGACAACCTACACAATGGAAAAGGATATTTGCATATTTTGAATCAGACAAAAGCTTGATAACTAGGATCTATAGAGAATTCAAATTAATCCACATGAAAAAAGCCAACAATCCCATATATCAATGGGCAAGAGACATGAATAGAAACTTCTCTAAAGATGACAGACGAATGGCTAACAAACATATGAAAAAATGTTCATCATCCCTATCTATTAGAGAAATGCAAATCAAAACCATCCTGAGATACCATCTAACCCCAGCAAGAATGGCCCACATCACAAAATCTCAAAACTGCAGATGCTGGCATGGATGTGGAAAGAAGGGAACACTTTTACACTGCTGGTGGGACTGCAAACTAGTACAACCTTTCTGGAAGGAAGTATGGAGAAACCTCAAAGCAATCAAGCTAGACCTCCCATTTGATCTTGCAATCCCATTACTGGGCATCTACCCAGAAGGAAAAAAATCCTTTTATCATAAGGACACTTGTACTAGACTGTTTATTGCAGCACAATTTACAATCGCCAAAATGTGGAAACAGCCTAAATGCCCACCAACCCAGGAATGGATTAACAAGCTGTGGTATATGTATACCATGGAATAACATTCAGCTATTAAAAAAATGGAGACTTTACATCCTTCGTATTAACCTGGATGGAAGTGGAAGACATTCTTCTTAGTAAGGCATCATAAGAATGGAGAAACATGAATCCTATGTACTCAATTTTGATATGAGGACAATTAACGACAATTAAGGTCATGGTGGGGGGTGGGAAGGAAAAGCAGAGAGAGGGAAGGAAGGAAGCATGTGGGGCCTTGGTGACACCTTCTGGGGGGCAAGACATAATTGCAAGAGGGACTTTAACTAACAAATGCAATCAGTGTAACCTGGCTTAGTGTACCCTCAATGAATCCCCAACAATAAAATAAATAAATAAAGAAATATTTGAGGGGTAATACACTAACACTATGCAAATATTGTTTCTTGTTAAACTTTGGCCACTAAATTCAGTACCCATTAGCATATCTTGCCTGTAGTAATTATTTCTGTAGTGTTCTAATGATGATTTTTCTAGATCCATCATTCTTTATACACTTAGTTGCTGGAATGCATCTTAAAGGAAGAGTTGTCTTTTCCCTCTTCTACTCAATTTGTATTTATATTCATTTGATTCATGGACATTCATGTTCTTGTTTGGGTTTTAATCAGTACTACTATTATTTATTTTATTGCTCGACTTGTTCCAGAGGCACAGAGAGCTCTTTCATGCTGGCTGCTCTGTTCCTTTGACATGACACACCCCAATTATCTTTTCTTGGTACATTCTTATTTTCTGGAACCACAAGATTATCCAGGTTTATTTTGTATCTTCCCTCTGTCAGCACTGGAATCAATCACTTCTCCATGGCACCCTAGTTCCTTTTGTTGAAGTATCATATTTAGAAACCAAGAGCTGGGCACTACTTGTACAGTGTGCTACCAGAATGTCACTGCTTTTTTACTGTCTCTGCAGACATGGCTTTGGAATGAACATATGAGTACTAAACCACGTGTATACATAAGTCTACATCCATCCATCCATAATTTACTAAAACATGTGTTTACATTGATACCTTCACAGAGTTTGTAACTTTTTTCTCTGATAGTGAGAAATCTGACTCTCATGATCCACAATAGACTTAATTATTTGTTTAACCTTAGATACATGTAATTTAATAATTGCTCACTCATACCTAAAAGAGGACACTTAAATTAACTCCTATTCTTAGAGTTTGTTAAAGTTTATGAAATAACTATAGATCACAGCACTGAAGGGAGTGGATAATTTTTCCTATTTTATAGATAACCAAGGGTCAAAAGGTTAAGTAACTTTTCTAAGATTAGAAATAGAGGCCTGATTCCAAAACTTGTGTTCTTTCCTATAAACTAAATAGGAAATATAAATAGTAAAGCCCCAGTGTATAAAACTAATAAAATTAGAACTGCCCTCACTGAGGCAGGGGAAGATGCCTTCCCGAGGATGGTGCTGGACCCACTGAGAAATCCCATACTCCTGAGAAGGGACACTAAGAAAGGGGCCCTAAGTCTGGAGGGCCCACAAGAATGTGAGTATGAAGTAACCTAGGTAACCAACAACCAGTAGAAAGAGACAATAATCAATGACCAGTAGAAAAGGCCAATAATGCCTGGAGGTGCAGAGAGGCCAATGAAAGAGTTGCAACCAATTTCAAATGGCGAGAAAGAGGATATTTACACCTCTGCACAGCCTCTGTCTCCATCTCTCTCACCTCTGCTCCTTCACGAGAGGGACCCACTTCCAGCTCTCTTTGGAAGTGCACTAAACTTTCTCTTTGTTCTTCCTGAATAAAATTCTCTTTGTTACCTGACACTGGTGCAGGTTACCTTTGCTCTCTCTTCACGATGCCTGTGCGGCTCCAGTTTTATTTTCTGTTTCCATTCATTTTTGCTTTCAATTACCTCTTGGCCTCAGCTGAACCTTCTAGATCAGCTGAATAATCAAACCAGGTCAACTAGGTTAAGGGAACCAGGATCCCCAACCTCCAACAGTGTCTATGTTGTTCTACTTCTGATACAACTCATTTTCTTAGAATAACTCTTAAGTCCAGGCAATAGTAACCCATGATTACAAAAATGAAGTGAAATTAACAAAATAACAAAATGACAGTGGCTTTAACCCCCAACCCCCAATTACCAACCAAGTAAAAATTTAGAACGACCCTGCTAAAAATGCCATCTCTAATTACTCTCAAGGCTAGGTTCCAACTCTTTCTCTTTGACCTATTGACATCTGGGGCTGGAAGCTCTGTCTGGGCCCAAGGTCTCACAAAATCCCTCTTGAGCAATATCACATTGTGTCTGCCCTTCTCTGTTCACCCATTACCTGGAATTTCCCCAAGTCTCATGAAAGTTTTTTAGTCCTTATCACTTTACTCATAAAATTTCAAACCCAGGGGAACTGGCTATTTTGGGGTAGACAACAGATTTTCTTACTCAAATTAAGCACCCCAGTGTCCTTCTATTTACAAAAGCAAAGCTCCTATACCAATGCAAACAATACTGATAGAGGGTGGGAGGTGAAGGGGAGAGAAATGTGGCTTAGACAGCAGCCTTAAAATTATTATGGAAATACCTAGGGGATCAAAGCCAGTCCAGAGGAAGAGACGTTGAAGAAATCCACAAGATCTTCAGCTACCATATGTGTGCTTGCCCGAAATTAATCCTTCCTCAACAACTCTGTGGTGAGACGCACCTCCTCTCCCTTCTTCCTTTCACAATTGCCCTACTTCAAGCTTATGCATACCTTTCACCTGACCGAATCTTAATACAATGCATTAATTTCACTGAGGTGTATAAAAATCTTAAGGCTTCCAAACAATAGGATAATTGAAAACATTGATTTTTTTTGTCTTGGGAAAATAAATGATTCTACTGGCTAAGTAATGAATCATTTTGCAAAGCCCGTAGGTTTACAATTCTTTGCTTTCAACAAAATTGAAAGAGAACCTAATAAAATTATCAACTGATACATCATGAACTAATTTTAAAAACATCGTATTATGGAAATTATCAAGTATACACAAAGGTAGTGAGAAGTGTATAATGAATTCCTATACTACTATCATTCGGCTTCAAAAATAATCGATTCTTTCACTTTTGCAAAAATATTTGATACTAGAGCTGTATGAATTTTGGCATATATTTAGAAAGAATTCAAAGAACTGTCATTACTATTTTTTAAAAAAATTCTCTCCCATTTTTTCATTTTTATAACAGTATTTCTTGGTGTTTACATCTATAAAAAATGAGAAATACAAGTGATGCTAAATTATTTCTTATTTCAGTATTATAACAATACATGGAGACAAGACATGAATTAATTAAAAATAGAAGGGCCCAGCAATCTAATTAAATGTGGATTCAGAATAAAGTTTTACTTTTTATGGTTAATAATAGTTTGTCAAGTTAGTAATGTATTTATGTTCTGTAATCAGAGATTTACTTGTGGTTGCCATAAGCAAGTAGTATTTTTTCTTTCTTTCTTTCTTTTTTTTTAAATATGGAACGCTTCACGAATTTGCATGTCATCCTTGCGCAGGGGCCCTGCTAATCTTCTCTGTATCGTTCCAATTTTAGTATATGTGCTGCCGAAGCAAGCATGGTATTTTTTCTTTATTAAGAGATAGGGTCTTACTCTGTTGCCCAGGGTGATCTTCCCACCTCAGCCTCCCAAATAGCTGGGGGTACCGGTGTGACCACCATGCCATGCTAAGTTTTTTATCTTTTTGTAGAGATGGGGATCTCTCTTTGTTGCCCAGGTGGTCTCAACCTCCTGCCCTCAAGTGATCCTCAGCCTCCCTGAGCACTGGGATAAGAAGTGTGAGGCACTGTGTCAGGGTCATGTACTCTTTAAATCACAACTTTTAAAAATGTTATCTTTATACTATCTTTTCCTGCAGAGAAGTTTGATGAGGCAATTATTAAAATGTTTTTAGTCATAAATTATATTTCATTAAAAAGTATGTAGAAAAAATGGAATGAAAACATGAGATCAAATAGCAAAGAGAGCAATACGAAATTTCTGTTAAATATTGCTGATGTATTTTTTTAAATTGAACATAATGACATCAAATGGCTATGACAGTTTATATACATGTAACAGAGGACTATGACAGGGATGTAACTGCTTTAGTTTAAAACATCAATTTTTTTTTCTTTTTGAGAGTCTCACTCTAGAGTGCTGTAGCATCACAGCTCACAGCAATCTCAAACTCTTGGGCTTAAGCGAGTCTCTTATTTCAGCCTCCCAAGTAGCTGGGACTACAGGTGCCTGCCACAATGCCCAGCTTTTTTTTTTATTGTTGTCATTGTTGTTTAGCAGACCATGGCTGGGTTTGAACCCATCAGCCCCCATGCATATAGCCTGCGCTCTAACCACTAAGCTATGAGTGCCAAGCCTTAAAACATCAATTTTTAAAAAATACTAGGAATTACACTCTTTGCAGTTCAGGAAAAGTTTAGATATCAATTACTAAATATTTAGGGGCATATAGTAGTTTCACAAAATTCTTATAAACTTTTTCAAATCACTGGGTGATAATGGCATTGTCCTGCCACCAACTCAGTCATCTGGAAGGCCATATTGGGGGTGGGGTGATATTTTTATTGTGGGTTGGAGCTTAGAGGATAAGCCCAGGTCAGCATCACTAGTGGTGCAATCTGCCACCCTCTGTGAGCAACCTACAAGCAATCAGGATCAAGAAAGGGGGAAAAAGCTGTGGGGCACATCACTGCTCCTATTGTAACCATACCCAACAATCGCTGGACACTCGCCTGTGCATGACAGCTGTGCTAGGAAGAATTACTTATTTGCCTACACCTTTTTCCTTTCTCCCATGAAAGAAAATCTGGCTTCTAGAAATAGATGTGGAGTTAAAGAACATTCCGGGGAGGAAAGTTGAGGACTAATCACAAATTTGTTGCTTCAACAGTGTTATAAGTCCATTCCCTGCACGACTGCCCCTGTTTTTCACACAGTCAAAAATGTTTCCTGAGCTCCTGAACCATGAGTACCTCTGAGCTGGCCTGAGCACTCACAAATCCCCCAGCAAGCCTCCTGCTGCTGACCTTCGCAAAATCACAAGCCCTTCTAGCAGCCCTGAGACTGGGAACCCTCAGAAGACTGGAGTTTTATGCAGAGTTTGTACGTGTGATTGAGCGCTTGAGAAAAGCCCTACTTGTTGAGCTCCATCAAGGTCAAGTTGCCCAGCTCGGTGAGCACCTCCTGCTGTCTCCCAAAGCTGTCACTGGACACTCACTCGTCTCACTCGTCCTTGACCATGGTCTGTCTGGGTCTCTTCTGCTTTTGGAATGTTGTCTGAAGCTTGATGATCAAGCTTCCTCATTTCCTTTATGATCCTTCGTCTTTTCCAACTTCTCTACATCCGTCCATCCCAGAGGGAGCAACCTTTGTTTCTGTCTTTGTTTCAGGTTAATTGACAACTACAGAGGCACTTCCATGGACAAACCAAGGTTAAAAGACCCCAAGTTCTCCCTACCCCCAAACCCCATGAGGTAGATCTTATTCAAAGTGAAATTAGGGATAATGGCAACCAGCTCCTTCTTGGCCAAAAACTCTAGCTGGGCCGGGTGGTGGTGCACACTGTCACCTGGGACTGACAATCTTCTCAGCTCCTCAGGCCACTCAGCATGCCAGAGAAGCCATGGACACTGCTTTCTCACCTTTATTTTTGAGACAGAATCTCACTCTGTTGCCCTAGGTAGGTAGAGTGCCGTGGTGTCATAGTTTACAGTAACCTCAAACTCCTGGGTACAAGCCATCTTCCTGTCTCATCCTCCTGAGTAGCTGGGACTATAGGTGGCCACCACAACACCTGATAAAGTTTTCTATTTTTAGTAGAGATGAGATCTGCTCTTGCTCAGGCTGGTCTTGAACTCTTGGGCTCAATGGATCCTCCCCCCTCTGTCTCCCAGAGTGCTGGGATTACAGATGTGGGCCACCCTTTCTGGCTAAAATGTCATTTTAACTTAAGGAGAAAATAAAAATTTTGTGTTATGAAAAAGAATGATCTCTTATTGTTTTACTATCACAAGTCTTATGGATAGCATATATACTATGTGGTTAGTAGCCATATTTAACTCCCCACGAAACCATCAGAAAATCTGCCTTACATATGCTGGTAAATGTATTGCAGTGGGGGGGAAGAACCCTTACATTCCAGTGTCTCAGAGGATGGAAGTCAGGAGAGCATACTTACAGGATGAAGGTTGCAGCTCCTGTGATTTAGGGTGAGTCATTCATAGTGGGAAACTAATTGGGACTGGGCAGAGTTTAAGAAGTGAATCCTGGTAAGTTAGCCATTATTTGTAAGTGGGCTGCTAGCCCAGGACCAACTGGATCGTACGATTTTCTTGACACAGCATCACATTCATTATTATTTCACACTTGCATCTTTCAAGGCAAGAATTTTTGGAACAAAGAGTTAAATCCTACTGACACAGGTGGTCCCAGCTGTCAGTTCTGTTTGTTACGTAGATAAAGCTATGTAGATAAAAGAAAGTTCATTTGTCAAGAGAATATTCAGATGTGTGTAAAGCAAGGTGAGGGGCCTGGACGTTTATAAGAAAAACTGAGAAGTATGTTTGGTAAGAGAGGTCAAGTATCATTACAGGTTCTGAGTTTAGTAAGGATGAAAAAGATGGAGATGTTACTTGTTAAAAGGGTATGATATTTGGTGTAACACAGGCCACAGTGATATACAGGCAGAACTAAGAATTCTCTCCCAAAATAAGCTTGTCTTTAAAATACTAACTTCAGGAGGAAGGAAAGAGGATAGGACTCACGTTGGAGCACTGAAGCATGGGTCAGATTTGGAGGCAAAAGGGAAAAGGAGGGCGCAGGGGTGGAGCATGTTCAGGAGGTCAAGGTGCAAAGTCCTGGCCTCATCACACCTCCCAGTCTGGTCTGGGCTGGCAGCACAGCATCACCGCCAGGAACTGATCAGACTGCCAGGCCGACTGCTTCATGGTTAGGGAGGGAAATCTAGGAGTTACGTTTGCTTGACAAAGCCTCACTGGTCATGCTTTGGTTTTCAATTTACCACCTATTTTCCCATGATGTGCTTCAAGTTGAAACTTCCAGGTTCCAATTACAGGCGATTTTAACTTAAAATACTGTGCCCCTTCAAATCTTTTCACCCTTTTTACAGCATGTTAAATTAACTGGTTTACATGTGGGGAAATCTCATTTTAAAGCTTAATTGACACAGAGGCAAAATCATTGCTCAAATAGACAAATAGCCATTAGCCGGTACCTTCCCTTATGACTAAGACTCTGAATAAATTAGCGAAGGAAAGCTGGGAGGAAGGGAAAACTGGGTTTTTTCTTAGGGGGGTTTTGTGACTCCCCATTTTCTTCCTCTAGGCCAGTGGTTCTTCAGTGTGGTCCCTTGACCAGAAACACCAACGCCACCTGGGTACTTACTAGAGACGAATTCTCAAGGCCCACACAGATCCACTGAGTCAGAAGCTGAGGGTGGGGGGCCCAAGGAGTCTGTACTTAGACAGCCTCCCAGGTAGTTTCATTGCATGAAAATTTGAGAACCACCACCCTGTGCTATCGTCCAGTTTGATTGGACACTTCCCTCTCTTAAGTTCTTCTTCTGCCCAGCTGGCCCCCAAGGACTGCAAATAAGGATCATAGTCAATCAGAGTGGACCGCCTGGGAAGTCAACCTCTTTAACAGGGTTATACATTTTGCATTTGGCTCAGCCCCATTGGAGGCAGAGACCTGACAACTCTAGGAGTTCTTACCAGTGTTTTTCCTCATTTTTTTGGCTTTGCTTTGCTTTTTGAGACAAAGTCTCACTCTGTCACCCTGGGTAGAGTGCTATGGTGTCAGCCTGGCTCACAGCAATCTCAAACTCCCAGGTTCAAGTGATCCTCCTGCCTCAGCCTCCCGAGTAGCTAAGATTGCAGGCAGCTGCTACAATGCCCGGCTAGTTTTTCTATTTTTAGTGGATACAGGTCTTGCTCTTGCTCAGGCTGGTCTTGAACTTCTGAACTCAAGTTATCCTCCCGTCTCTGCCTCCCAGAGTGCTAGGATTATAGGTGTGAGCCACTGTGCCAGCCTCTCATTTCTGATTGTTCTTTTATTCAGCCAAAATAACATTTAAGTCTGTCCCAGAGGCACATTAACTTCAAGTACTCTCGTTTGCACATTACCTGTTTTAGAGGGCTCTTACCTAATATACATTTTTTGCCTTTACCAAGACATTTCCTAAGGCTGAAAAACTGCTGGCAGAGCCTCCATCATGGCTTCCATGCAGGAAGATCCATGAGTTATATCCAGAAGGGAAGTCAGAGGCAATGATCTATTGTGATAGCCTATGCATTGATTCTTTCAAGGAGTGTTTCTGAGTGTGTAATATATGCACGGTATTGTGGAGGATGCAACACACAAATAAAGCTAACTCTTTATTTGAAAGACTTGCAGGCTTTATTCTAGACTGAAAAATGATGTGTACTTTGTATGGTACAGACAATGAAGGATGTTGCATTGCAAGTGTTTTGTGTGTACTGGCTCAGTTAAGGTAAGGTTCTTTACCATCTTTACTTTAGAAACCGAGAAGATGAGACCAGGGAGGTTAAGTAACTTGAGAAAGCTGAGACCTCTAGAAAGCTGAACAATTAAGATTTGAACCCAGAAAGTTTGGCTCCCAGTATTCACCCTTAATCTCTAAACAACACCAGCTCTCAGGATTTTAATGACAGATAAACAGTGGTGCATCATTATAGTGATAAAGATAAATTGTGGGAATTCAGGGAAGGGGTGATTACTTGCCAGATTTAACAAACAAAAATACAAGATACCCAATTAAATTTGAATTATGTTCAATTGCCTATGCACATGTGCACTAAAATAAAAGAAGAATATTGCTTGGGACACACTGATACTAAAAATTGTTTGTTGTTCATCTGAAATAAATCACACGTTTCCAAGTTAGATACCATTTTCTTTAATTATACTTCCCTGATGTGGTTCTCTCTTTGTTTTGCAAAATTTGCTTATAAACTTCCTAGTGATTCCAGTCTGTGTTCCATTTACATTGTAACATAGCTTGTCCAGTGTTCACATAACACTTCATTCTTTTGTCCATCAAATGTTCTTTACTGAGAAAACATTGTCAACATTTGCATTATGAGCTGATATCCTTAACAAGTCCTAGCAAAAAGTTAACAACTTTGAGAACTGCTCTTCCAATCTGGCTTGTTAAAATCGTACAAACCAGGGCGGCGCCTGTGGCTCAGTGAGCAGGGCACGGGCCCCATATGCCGAGGGTGGCGGATTCAAACCCAGCCCCGGCCAAAGTGCAACAAAAAAAAGCCGGGCGTTGTGGTGGGCACCTGTAGTCCCAGCTACTTGGGAGGCTGAGGCAGGAGAATCGCCTAAGCCCAGGAATTGGAGGTTGCTGTGAGCTGTGTGATGCCACGGCACTCTACCGAGGGCAATAAAGTGAAACTCTGTCTCTACAAAAAAAAAAAAAAAAAAATCATACAAACCAGATTCATGACACACCCTGACTGTTGATTCTGAGGATTATGTTGCTTCTTCTGATCAACTATCTTTTAAATGTTGTCCACAGACCCCAAAAGAACATTGTTGTTAATTTTTATTCTCTCCTTTTTTTTTTTTTTACCACTACATATGATGATTCCTTTTCTATTTAAAAACAACAAACCAATTTTCTTCCACCCAGTTACTCACTTTGAAGGCTTTTACTAAAATATTTAAAACAATAATAGACTAGCTATTGGCAGGCTAGCTATTCAACAAACTGGTTTTTTGGATATGTAGACTCTATGTCTCCTCTTCCTTGCTACTGGGGAGTGACAGGGTTCTAGACCATGAGAGATGAACAGAAGTGGCATGAACCATGCCTAGGCAGGGATCATAAAAATCTTTCTAGCAACTCCCAGGCCCTTTCAGCTTCAACCTCATTGATACAAACAAGCAAAGCAAGTTAAGAGGTCATGTGCTGAGGATGACCATAGCAAAAGAAAAGAATAATCCTGGGTCCCTAAATCGATGCTTGGAGAACAACGTTTCTGTTTGGGATTTCCCATGTTAGGGCCATAATACATTTTGAGATTTGTTTATTACAGTAGTTAATGTAAACTTAACTCATATGATTCCTAAAAAAGAATAAAATAAAGGCAACATCATTCTTATCTCTTAGAAGAAAATCATATAAATCATACAATACAAAAGCATACATGTACAAAAACCCCATATGAAATTGTGTGAATCTGATGGATATGAGCCAATATTGTACACGTACTTCGCTTCTTCATTTCGTATCACTTCCTTTTGTTGTGTTTCTGAGTAAGGCCTATCCCAAAAAACCTGATAGAGAAGCAACTACCTGTGCAGTCTCATATAAAGGTGGACATATTTCTTAGCCTGAGCCTTGAAAAGCAAATGTTATATTTACTCCCATAACATTTAAAAATACTGTTAGCTGAAGTTTTAACACAGTCCTCTTTTTTACTGGTCACACGGTATACATAATAGCTTCAATATATACAGTTTATCTTTTTTTTTTTAATGAAGCCAAACATGGTTCCAAAGGCTTTCCTTGAAGAACTTCTAATTCTTCAACAAAACTTTTCTTCTTGGGGTAATCATAAAAATACAAAGATAAAGTTAACAGGAGGGAAATGGAAAATCAAGATATTCACATGCAGAGGTGAGCAAGGTCTGATAAACATTCTACATTTCTGAGATGCTTTGCGTATGAACAGTATTCATTTATGAACACATAGTTTTATCTTATTTCAGTGGCTCTGACTTGGGTATTTTAACTTCTTTTATTTTTCCTTATTTTTTCCCCCTTTTTAAAAATTTAAATCATAGCTGTGTACAATAATGCAATTATTGAGGTACAATGTGCTGGTTCCATATACAGTCTGAAATATTTTCACCGAACTGGTTAACATAGCCTTCATGGCATTTTCTTAATTATTGTGTTCAAACCCTTATACTCTACATTTAGTAAACTTCACCTGCACCCTTCTAAGATGCATCCTAGGTATGGACTCACCAATCACCCCCCCCCACCCTACCTCCCCTCTCCCCTCCCTTGCCCTCTTCCCCATATTCTTGTATTGAGATTGGGTTGTAGCCTTAATATGAAAGCTATAAATTAGTTCATATTAGGGCTGAGTACATTGGGTACTTTCTCTTCCAGTCTTTGGATACCTTGCTAAGAAGAATATTTTCCAGTTCCATCCATGTAAACATGAAGGAGGTATAGTTTACATCTTTTTTTACAGCTGCTTAATATTCCATGGTGTACAAATACCACAATTTATTAATCCATTCATGAGTCGATGGGTACTTGGGTTTTTTCCATAACTTAGCAATTATGAATTGGGCTTCAATAAACATTCTGGTACAAATATATTTGTTATAGTGCAATTTTTGGTCTTCTAGATATATACCTAGTAGAGGAATTATAGGATCAAATGGCAGATCTATTTTTAGATCTCTAAGTATTCTCCAAACAACTTTCCAAATGGACTGTATTAATTTGCATTCCCACCAGCAGTGCAGAGTGTTCCCTTTTCTCCACATCTGTGCCAACATCTCTGGTTTTGGGATTTTTACCGAACTGGTTAACATAGCCTTCATGGCATTTTCTTAATTATTGTGTTCAAACCCTTATACTCTACATTTAGTAAACTTCACCTGCACCCTTCCAAGATGCACCCTAGGTGGACTCACACAAATATGGGCTAATATTACTAGAGTCAGATGATATCCCAAAGTAGTTTTGATTTGCATTTCTCTGATGGTTAAAGGATGATGAGCATTTTCTCATGTGTCTGTAGGCTGTGTGCCTGTCTTCTTCAGAGAAGTTTCTCTTCAAGTCCCTTGCCCAGCCTGAGATGGGATCACTTACTCTTTTCTTGCTAAATACATTTGAGTTCACTGTGGATTCTTTTGGTTAAACCTTTGTCAGAGACATATCCTGCAAATGTCTTCTCCCATTCTGAGGGCTGTCTGCTTGTTCTACTTGGCTGTGCAGAAATTTTTTAGTTTGATCCAGTCCCAGTAGTGTATTTTTGATGCAGCTTCAATTGCCCGGGGGGGTTCCTCCTCAAAAAATATTCACCCAGGCCGATTCCTTCAAGAGTTTTCCCTGTGCTTTCTTCTAGTATTTTTATAGTTTCATGTCTTAAGCTTAAATCTTGAATCCACTGAGAGTCTATCTTAGTTAAAGGTGAAAGGTGTGGATCTAATTTCAGTCTTCTACAGGTTGCCAGCCAGTTCACCCAGCACCATTTGTTAAATAGGGAATCTTTTCCCCATTGAATGTTTTTAATTGGCTTGTCAAAGATCAAATAACGGTAAGTAGCTGGGTTCATTTCTTGGTTCTCTATTCTGTTCCATACATCTACCTCTCTGTTTTTGTGCCAGTACCATGCTGTTTTGATCACTATTGATTTATAGTATAGTCTGAGATCTGTAGTGTAATTCCTCCTGCTTTGTTTTTATTTCTGAGTAATGTCTTGGCTATTCGAGGTTTTTTCTGATTCCATATAAAATGATGTATTATTTTTTTGAGATCTTTAAAGTATGACAATAGAGCTTTAATAGGGATTGCATTAAAATTGTATATTGCTTTGGGTAGTATGGACATTTTGACAACGTTGATTTTTTTCAGCCATGAGCATGGGATGTTTTTCCATTTGTTAACATCTTCAGGCATTTATTTTCTTAGAGTTTCATAGTTCTCTTTATAGAGATCTTTCATGTTCTTTGTCAGATAAACTCCCAAATATTTCATCTTCTTTGGTGCTACTGTAAATGGAACAGCATCCTTGATTGTTTTTTCACCTTGGCTATTGTTGGTGTATATAAAGGCTACAGATTTATGGGTGTTGATTTTGTATCCTGAGACGCTGCTGTATTCCTTGATCACTTCTAAGAGTTTTGTAGCAGAATCCCTGATGTTTTCCAAATGTACAATCATATCATCTGTGAAGAGTGGAAAGTTTGATTTCCTCTGACTCTATATAGATACCCTTGATTGCCTTTTCTTCTCTAATTGCGATGGCTAAAACTTCCATTACAATGTTAAAGAGCAATGGAGACAATGGGCAACCTTGCCTGGTTCCTGATCTGAGTGGAAATGGTTTCGATTTAACTCCATTCAATACGATATTGGCTGTAGGTTTGTTGCAGATGGTGTCTATTAGTTTAAGAAATGTCCCTTCTATACCCATTTTCTTAAGTGTTCTGATCATGAAGGGATGCTAGATATTATCAAAAGACTTTGCTGCATCAATTGAAAGAATCATATGGTCTTTGTTTTTTAATTTATTTATGTGCTGAATTATATTTATAGATTTACATATATTGAATCAGCCTTGAGACCCTGGGTTAAAACTGACTTGGTTGTGGTGTATAATTTGTTTGATGTGTTGCTGGATTCTGTTTGTTAGGATTTTGTTGAATGTTTTTGCATCAATATTCATTAGTGATATTGGTCTATAATTTTCTTTTCTTGTTGGGTCTTTTCCTGGTTTGGGGATCAAGGTGATGTTTGCTTCGTAGAATGTGTGGGGTAGTATTCCTTCTTTTTTTATATTTTGGAAAAGTTTGACTAATATAGGTACTAGTTCCTCTATAAAAGTTTGGTAGAATTCTGATGTGAAGCCATCTGCACCAGGGTTCTGCTTTTTAGGGAGATTTTGTATAGTTTATGTTATTTCAGAACTTGATATAGGGAGGTTCAACATTTCCACCTCATTCTGGCTAAGTATTGGGAGATGGTGTGCTTCCAACTATTCATCGATTTCCTTCAGGTTTTTTTATTTTTGAAAATAAAGTTACTTGTAGTATTCAATAAGGATTTTTTGAATTTCTGAGGAGTCTGTTGTTATTTCGTCTTTACCATTTCTGATTGATGAAATTAGAGATTTTATTCTTTCTTTCCTGGTTAGGTAGCCAAAGATTTATATATTTTATTGATCTTTTCAAAAAACCAACTTTTTGATTTATTGATCTGTTGTATAATTCTTTTGTTTTCAATTTCATTTAATTCTCCTCTAATTTTGATTATTTCCTTTCTTCTGTTGGGTTTTGGATTGGAATGTTCTTCCTTTTCTAATTGCTTGAGATGTCCCATTAAGTTGTAACTTCCTCTCTTTCCTTTTTCTTGAGGAAGGCTTGCAGTGCTATAAATTTCCCTCTTAGGACTGCCTTTGTGGTATCCCAGAGGTTCTGACAATTCGTGTCTTCATTGTAATTTTGTTCCAAAATTTGTTTATTTCCTTCTTAATCTCATCTATGGTCCAGGTATTGTTCAGCATGAGGTTATTCAGTTTCCATGTTTTTGTATGAGTACTCAGGTTCTTGCTGTTACTGAGTTCCACTTTTATTCCATGATGGTCTGAGAAGATGCAAGGAATAATTTCTATCCTTTTAAAATTGCTGAGGTTAGATTTGTGACCTAAGATGTGATCAATTTTTGGAGTATGTTCCATGAGCTGATGAGAAGAATGTGTATTCAGTTTTGTTAGGATAAAATGTTCTGTAAATATCTGTTAAATCCAATTGTTGGATGATTAAGTTTAAATCTAAAATTTCTTTGCTTAGCTTCTTTTTGGAGGATCTATCCAACACCACTAAAGGGGTGTTAAAATCTATGACTACTATGGACCTAGAGGAAATCATGTTGCTCAGGTCCATTAGAGTTTCTCTTATAGATTGAGGTGCATTTTGGTTGGGTGCATAAATATTAACAATTGAAATCTCATCATATTGAGTCTTGCCCTTAGCAAATGTAGTGACCCTCCTTATCTTTCCTTACTTTTGTTGATTTAAAGCCTATCATATCTGCAAATAAAATTTCAACATGTAGTTTTTTCTGTTTTCCATTTGCCTGGAATATAGATGACCATCTCTTCACCCTAAGTCTATATTTATCTTTTAAGGTAAGATGAGATTCTTGTATGCAGCAGATAGGTGGTCTGAGTTTTTATATCCAGTCAGCCAGCCTGTGCCTCTTTAGAAGACAATTTAATCCGTTCACATTAATTGAGAATATTGATAGGCCTGGTATAATTTTGGGTATCGAGTTTTTCGAAAGACCAGTGGACACTTTTAATCCTTTCGCCACTGTGGAATTTGGAATTTGATGAAAAGTTTCAGAGTGAGTTTACTTTTGTGGTGGAGAGTTGTGCTGGCCATTATGGAGAATAGGTCTGAGGATATCCTGAACAGCTGTTTAGTTATGGCAAATTTCTTCAACATATGAATGTCATTAAAGTATTTAATTTCTCCATCATAAATGAAACTCAGTTTAGCTGGGTACAGGATCCAGAGTTGAAAATTATTTTGTTTTATGAGATTAAAAGTCAGTGATCACCCTCTTCTGGCTTGAAAGGTTTCAGCAGAGAGATCAGCAGTCATTCTAATATGCTTCCCCTTGTAAGTTATGTTTTTTTTTATGTCTGGCTGCTTTCAGGATTTTCTCCTTCATATTAACTTTAGTAAAGTTAATTATGATATGCCTGGGGGATGTCTTATTCGGGTTGAGTCATGCTGGGGTTCTGAAACTATCTGCTATCTGGATTTCAGGATCTCTTGGCATGTCTGGAAAGTTCTCTTTCATAATCTCATGAAGAAGGGCCTCTGTGCCGTGTGAAGCTACTTTATCACCTTCAGGAATCCCTATCAGGCGAATATTAGTTTTCTTTGAGTTATCCCAGAGCTCTCTGAGTGTTTTTTCTCTCCATTTCTCTTCCTCTTTGAACATTTGGGATCGTTCAAAAGCTTTGTCTTTGATGTCAGAAATCCTTTCTTCTGCCTGTTCCATTCTGTTACTGAGGGATTCTACTGTATTTCTCATATCATGTAAGGCTGCAACTTCTTTTCTCAATGCTTCTAAATCTTTGGTGATTTTGTCTTTGAATTCATTGAATTCTTGAGGCATCTTCTGAATTAATTGTACAATTTCTACCTCCATCATTACTTCCATTCTGTTGATCTTGTTTGCAATCCAGACTCTAAATTCAATTTCAGACATCTCAGCTATCTCTTTGTGAATGGGATCCTCTGGATTGGCTGTTTTGTCTTTCTTTGGGGGAGTTGAAGTGTTCTGTTTATTCATGTTGTCAGAGTTTTTCCATTGATTCTGCCCCATGATTGTTTTTCAGTGTTTAGCTAGATGAGCAGGTAAGGTGAAATTGGACTGGAAACTTCTACGGTTGTGGTTGCCCAGCCCTTCACCTAGGAATTTGGACTGGTGGCTGCAGCTTTTCCTGTACAATTTTGCAAAGAACCGGTACAGTACTACAGTCTGTGACTCTTGGCCTGCTTGGTGTAGTGGGGGTAGGTGGCTCTGTCTTGTATTCAGCTAATCTCTGTCCAATCCTAGTGAATCAGTAACTCTAGGTTGCAGTCTCAGCTTTGGTGAAATATAAGCAACTAGGACATCCCTTCCCCCACCTGTAATATCTGGAAGAGGACAATCAAACCTTCCCACTACAGTAAAACTAGGGTCCCACCTTGGAGGAACCTCGGGTAATTTGTCCAGTTCAGTTGTCCCAGACAGCCCCCACTCTTTAGCTGGAGAGATCAAGAGGACTCCAGCAACTAGATGTTAGGGGTCTATTCGCAGCTCAAGTGTGATTCGAGTGCCTCTGGTGCTCTGAGGGGTCAGAGAGGCCTGTCAAGAGGAGGTTTAGAGCCAGGGGGTTGATGCCTCTTACCCCACCTTGGTCGTCCTTCACCACTGGACTTTGGTCACTCCAGTCTCTAGTATTTCCACTGGCAGTCTCTGTTAACCCAATCTCTGTGGCCCTGTTCTGCCCAATAAGCAAATGTGCCAGAGCTATGTGCCTGCCAGAGTCAAAGTGAGGTCATTGCCTCCTCCACATGGTTACCACAGTCTACCAGCATGCAGCAGGGGAAGCTGAGGTCTGCCTGCCTCAGGTGCTCAATGGCAGGTGAAGAAAGCTCCACCTGAGCTGAGTCCAAACCTGAGTCTATCCAGACAGCAAAAGAATTTCTCCCTCAGCTACTGCACCTTTGTTGCTACTGTTCTGGAGCTCTGGAATCTCTAGAGGGTGAGGTCTGGTTCCTTCTGGCAGGCCACAGAGTTGGGGAGATGACTTGCCAAAGTTAGACCACAGCAGGATCACTCTACTAATGCTGAAGTTGGGTGGGAGGTGCCTCCTCTTGGGTTTGTGCACCTCAGCGGTTTCTGAGCCTCCACCCGCAGTGCAGGAACCCAAGCCTCTGTCTGCTGCTGAGATACTCTTTTTCAGCCAGGTCAGTCACCTTTCCCTCTATGTCCTTCTGTGCAGTTACTGGATTCACAGGTATAGCACAGCTGTACTGCCACTGTCTATGCAATGACCAATTCTAGCCAAGAAATGCAGACATTCTGGATTCTGTAGGAGTTGGACTTCTAGACTGCCAGGTGGGGGTTGGGTGTGTGTGTGTGTGGGTAGACTAAAGGATCAAGGTGGCAAGGAAAATATTTGTTCAAATTTTCTGCCAGACAAGGGAATTCCTAGACTCACAGCAGAGGCTCTCTTGAGAAGGAGTCCCAACTTCCAGAAATTCCCTTCGGTGGGGTGAGGAAGGAGAGCTTCAGTTTATTGTTCACCAGTAGAGATCCCACAGTAAGAAAACAACTCTTTTAGGAGAGGGGACAGCCACACAAACTCTTTGGGATGAGATCTGTACCTGAAAGTAGTTTCTCTGGAGTGGAAACTTGCCTCAGCAGGGAAGATGAGCAATTATCTATCTCATCTCTTAGTTCGGCGCCCCTCCTTCACCTTGTTGGGTTCTTTCTGGTCGTTATCTCTCCCTCTGGACTGGAGCTTCAATTGAGAGCTGGCTCCAATCAGCCATCATCCCCCCCGCCCCTTGTTCTTGTTGAATGTGAAAATTGGAGTTAGGGACAATAGCCAACCCGAGGATTTAGCAAAACATCAAACACATTGAGAACAAATGAGCAAATAAACAGATAAAAAGGCTACCAGACACACAAGCTCACAGATGCACAAACAATCAGAAACACAAAGACATACAGACAACAAAAAACTACAATAAAAATAATGATAATCGTAAAATAATTGAAAAAAAGGGAAAAAACAAACAACAAACAAACAAACAAAAAAAGAAAACTCTAAAAATCTGATGTAAGCACTCTCAGAAACCATAAGAAGGGAAGAAGAGGAAGAGAGAACTGAAAAAAAAAGTGGTGTTCCTAAAAAAGTTAAAAAAGAAGAAAGAAAAAATTAAAAATAGAAAAAAAATTAAAAAATTAAAAAATTAACAATAGCTTCTCCAAGAAAGTGATGAGAAAAAAAAATGAGAAAAAAAGGCACCAACCACAAAAATATTATTCTTGTATCTATATATAGAAATATATTCTTGTATATATATATGTATTTTATGACATAGAGGTCAACTTTTGTAGGAATATATTTATAATGCAATATACTTTCTGGACACCAAGTGGCACTGTGAGTGATCCCCAGGCTTATACCTGATTCACAGTTTACATTGTTACCATGGTAACCACCCTACCTGGCCGATTGCCATTTTGGAGTTTCTATAAAAGTCTATTTCTTAATTATTGTCCAACCTCGGCTGCTCTGTTCCAGACAGCACTCCTATCCGACCTCCCAACTCCCAACTTGAAGTTGGGAGTCCACGCTTCAGAAATCTTTCCACTCTGCTCTCACGTTGTCCTGCAAACTGGCAATGGGAATTGGCTGTGGGGGAGGGGCTGGCTGCCATGGCTCTCTCTGCTGCGGCCTCCTGCAGCTGCAGTGCACGGAGACCTTTCCCTCAGTTTTTGTGGCTCACAGTCTCCCTTTTGAATATGGACTTTTGAGTCCAGCCACCCACCAGTTTGCTCCACAGCCTGAACTGCCAGTCCACACCAATATTCCCCACCAGGAATGGTCCAGTCTATTTAATCACTCCTGTTGTTCTGGGAGAAGGTGTCTGCCATTTCAGACAATTCAAAATGTCTGTTTCCCGGGCAGGATCTCTTCCCTTCAATTTTCCATCGGGCTGCTTAGCCCCTTGTGGCTCTGAGCGGCACCTCTTTCTGGTCGCCAAACTCTGCTGAGGAATAAATTTTCACCAATTGGGTTTTGCCAGGAACTGTGAACTGCTGTCTTCCGTGAGGGAGGGCCGGCTGCTGGCCAGCACGGCCAGTCAGGGAAAAGCTCTATAACAGATTCCGTGGTTTTAAATTACACCTCATATACAGCAATCTGCCAATTCACTGCACGTATCCAGTTGTCTGTCCACACCAATAATCCATGCAGGGAAAAGATCCAGAGCCCCCTACCTCTTACCTGATGACTTGAGAGAGGTGGGCTACACATCTGTCCCATCCACTATCATCGGTATTTTAACTTCTTAAGATAACATTTATCTCAAATCAATATTTTCCTCAACTTTGATGGTTTCCTGAGAGATGGGCTATAGCCCATAGAAATCAGATTACTTTTACATTTCTTGGACAAAGATGTGATCATGTAGCTTTTCAAACCATGTCGTAAATGGAGCGTGATTTTGGGAATGAATTGTCATAAGAATTGATGTCATAGATTAAAATTAGCTGAAATAAAAAAAGACCTTTCTGAAATATGACTGGCCTATCCTGGGATAAAATAATTGCTAGGAACACAGAGATACTGTTTTATCAAAAAGCAAGATATATTATCTAGTCAGGGATGTCCAACCTTTTTTTTTTTTTTCTGCCACATCAGAAAAGTAAGAGTTGTCCTAGGCCACATAATAAATACAAAAACACTACTGAAAGATGATTAGCAAAAAAAGATGTGGGCATACTTTTCATGATATCTGATACCACAGATAAGCAAAATAAGTCCTCTCAAAGTCAGCATTCATCCCACTGGCTGTGGTTGTGCACCCCTGATCTAGAAGATTGGCTAGTTTTGACTATTATGTGATAGCTCTGAGAATTACATAGAACACAAAATTTTAAGTCACTGGTTTTCCCATCCACCTTCTCTAGTCAGAGCCTAGTGCAAAGTATTGGAATCTTGGATTACTGCAACAATCACTAGTTGATGTCCCTCCCAATTTTTTCCACTCAGTTCATCACCATGCCACCAAAGTGAGAGTCATCTCCCAGCGTAAACCCATTCAGTGGACTAATGTGGCATAGGATAAATTCCAAAAATCTTAATGTGATTTTCAAGAAACGACATCTGGCCTTGCCTATTCTGACCTTTATCAGTTGTAGAGTGAGGAATCTTAATTTCTTGAGCTAAAAACATTTCAAGGTTCTTATTTATTATTCTCTTGCCAAATATCTTTTCATGGGCCTTGTTGATTTCTTTCTTTGTTTAATTTTATTGAATAGGTAGTACATGTATAACTATAAAATTCAAAAGTTTTGTAATGGTGTATAAGAAAAATAACTCTATCTTCCACCCTGTTAGTCTTCTGCCCAGTTACTCACCTTGAAGGCAATAATTACAATTCGTTTCTTTTATCCTTCAAGCTATAGTCCAATCATAAAAGAAATGTTTTGTTCTACCTCACAAATGGTAACATAAAAGGTACACTATTCTTTGTCTTGCTTTTACTTCACTTGTCTATATTTGATTTATCTGTCTACAGACGAATGCATGCATTCAACGTCAGTTCATATAGATCTGTTCATTTTAATTGACTATGGATTACCCCATTGTATGGAATAAAAAAATAAAAACACTATTGCCTTAGTTTAGATCCTCTGGAAAGTAGAGGATGGTGCACAAATTTAGTGCTAGCATTTTTACTTGAGAGACACAAACACAGGGCAGTGTGTGGGAAGAGGAAAGTGGACAAGGAAAAGTGTGATTTCTGCTTCACAACTAGCCACAAACAGACACAGCAGAATGCTTGCAGTCCACTTGACACAGGAGATGTCTCCAGAAGGATTCCAAGAAGGAAGCACAAGCCAATGTAATCTACAATGGAGGAAAGGGGGGCCATGTTATCTGCCCATCTCCACTCTGCCACCTATTTTCCATTAGTCAAGCTTCACCCTCAGCTTATCTTTGCACTTCCAAGTGGTGTCCTTTGACCCCTCAGCAGCCACTCAAGAGGCCAGGTGGATGCCTCATCATGATATTTTATCCAAATCCAAAATTGGTGGGATGACCCACTGTGGTGGAGAAAGTAAAGAGAATCAAAAAAGGAACATAAGATTAACACTTCAAAATACATATTGTGTAAAAGATTTATGAAAAATTTAGTGTGATTGGAGAGGATGGGGTAAAGAGGATATGTCAAAACTCATTAATGCTGCCTACCAGTGAATATCACTTAGATTTGTTTTCCAATTAACAATGCAGCAGTGACTATTTTTCTTTACATGCTGTCTTGTAAGTGTGATTATATTGGTAGGATTCCTCTGAGAGCACAACCATTGTATAGAAGGGAAGGTGCATTTAAAATTTTTGCCAAATGTGTATGTGTTTATCTGATTTTCTTCTGCTCCAGGTTTAATGAGATTTTCGAATCTGTGCCTTATTATCGTCCATCAGTAAAATTCTTAATCATTATGCCTTTAAATATTGCTTCTTCCCCCAGTCTCTCTCTTCTCTATTTTTTGGACTTTCACTCATCTGTTAAACTTTTCTGCCGTGTCTCATATACCTTTTCATTTTCTGTCCTTTTGTGTGGATTTGTTCCAGTAAACAATGCCTCTCTTCTGATGTGTCTGGTTTGCACTTCAGCCAACCTGGTGGCTTTTTAAACTTAAACATGCCATTGATTCTTCATTTAGAAGAATTTCTCCGTTCTCAGGAGAGGATGTCTAACTTTCCTCTATTTTCCTGAATATATTAATCAAAGCTTTAAAAAAAAAAATCATGTCGGATAGCTTCAATGTCTTAATTACTTTTCAGTCTATTTTATTGTCTGTTTCCCTGTTTTGGTTTGTTTTTCGCTCTTTTATTTCTGTCTCTTGGTATGCGTGATAGTTTTTTTTTTTTAATTGAATATAAAGAATTTAGGAGACATAACCTGCAAATATCTTCTCCCATTCTGAGGGTTGTTTGCTTGCTTTACTTATTGTGTTCTTGGCTGTGCAGAAGCTTTTTAGTTTGATCAGGTCCCAGTAGTGTATTTTTGAAGCTGCTTCAATTGCCCGGGGAGTCCTCCTCATAAAATACTTGCTCAGACCGATTTCTTCAAGGGTTTCCCCTGCACTCTCTTCTAGTATTTTTTATAGTTTCATGTCATTAATGTACACAGCTATGATTTAATAATAAAAATAAATAAATAAATAAAAAAGAATTTCAATTATATATGGAGAATGATCAGGATAATTTGAGGCTTTGGGTGGTGTTATATTCTTCCAAGGAACCTACTTTTGCTTCAAGCAGGCAATTAGAGCTGTGGCATACCTTTCTATTGAGCTGATGTGAAGGTATGGCTCTCAGTTTATGAGAAATTGACTTTTTTGATTTGCCCTTTTTCTGAATAATAGCCTGTCTGTAGTCCTAAAAGTCTGAGGTTTTTCCTAGAGCTCCTCATCTTAGTGGGCTCTGAGCTCTAACTTTTGCCTTCTGGAGACTGTCAGCTTCAGAGCCTTTTTCAGCTTTCCAGGTTCTTAGCAATTGCTTTCTTCTTCATTTCTTAGCCTCTGAAAGATACAGTCAGAGATCATAGTTACCTTAATAGGTCTCTCTTTTCTCTCTGGAATCCTGGTCTCTTGAGACTTGGCAACAATGGTTATCCTAAACATAAATTTTATTTTATTGAATTTTATTTTTTTATTGTTGGGGATTCATTGAGTGTACAGAGAACCAGGCTACACTGAGTGCATTTGTTATCAACACACATTTTAATCCCCTCAGCAGCATACAATAAATAGCTACAAGTTCCGCTCTGTTCCCCAGCTGCCAAGCTGCTTTCTGCTGAGCTTCTCAGCATTTGACCTTCCTGACTGTTACAAATTGGCAATGTCCTTGCCAGAAAAATTGTTGAAGACTATTGTGTAGTTCTCAAAGTGTTTCCATTTGTTCCTGTATCTTGGTCTATTGGGTGGGGGACAGGAATATATTCACTTGACCCTTGAAAAATATGGGTTTGAATAGTGTGGGTCCACATGTATGTAGATGTTTTTCTGCCTCTGCCACTCCTGAGACAGCAAGACCAACTTCTGCTATTGCTTCTCCTTCCCTGCTCACTCAACCTCAACATGTAGGTGATGAAGATGAAGACCTTATGAGGATTCACTTGCGCTTATTGAGTAGTAAATATATTTTTCTCTTCCTTATGATTTTTTTTTTAAATTAAATCATAGCTGTGCACATTAATGCAATCATGGTGTACAAAGTTCTGGTTTTAAATACAATATGAAATGCTTTCATCAAATTGGTCAACATAGCCTCCATGGCATTTTCTTAGTTATTGTGTTAAGACATTTATATTGTATACCTAGTAAATTTCACATGTACCCTTGTAAGATGCACCATAGGTGTGGTCCCACCAATTACTCTCCCTCCACCCATCTTTCCCCCTCCACTTTCCCCTTCTTCTTCGGCTATAATTGGGTCATAGCTTTCATAAGAAAGGTATAAATTGGTTTCATAATAAGACTGAATTTTTGGATATTGTTTCTTCCATTCGTGAGATACAATTTATTGATCCATTCACGGGTCAGTGGGCACTTGGGCTTTTTCCATGACTTAGCAATTATGAATTGGGCTGCAATAAACATTCTGGTACATATATCTTCATTATAATGTGATTTTTGGTCTTCTGGATATATACCTAGTAGAGGAATTGTTGGATTGAATGGAAGGTCTATTTTTAGATCTCTAAGTGTTCTCCAAAAGTACCGTATTAGTTTGCATTCCCAGCAGCAATGTAGAAGTGTTCCCTTTTCTCCACATCAACACCAACATTTATGGTTTGGGGATTTTGTGATGTGGGCTAATCTTACTGGAGTTAGATGATATCTCAATGTAGTTTTGATTTGCATTTCTCTGATGATTAAGAATGATGAGCATTTTTTCATGTGTCTGTAGGCCATGCACCTATCTTCCTCAGAGAAGTTTCTCTTCAAGTCCCTTGCCCACCCTGAGATGGGATCACTTGTTCTTGTCTTGCTAGTATGTTTGAGTTCTCTGTGGATTCTGGTTATTAAACTTTTGTGGGAAACATAACCTGCAAATATCTTCTCCCATTCTGAGGGCTGTATGCTTGCTTTACTTACTATGTTCTTAGCTGTGCAGAAGCCTTTTTAGTTTGATCAGGTCACAGTAGTGTATTTTTGCTATTGCTTCAATTGCCTGGGAGGGTCCTCCTCATGAAATATTCACCCAGACAGATTTCTTCAAGAGTTTTCCCTGTGCTTTCTTCTAGTATTTTTATAGTTTCATGTCTTAAGTTTAAATCTTGAATCCAGTGAGAGTCTATCTTAGTTAATGGTGAAAGGTGTGGGTCTAATTTCAGTCTTCTACAGGTTGCCAGCCAGTGCACCCAGCACCATTTGTTAAATAGGGAATCTTTTCCCCACTGAATGTTTTTAATTGGCTTGTCAAAGATCAAATAACAGTAATTAGCTGGGTTCATCTTTTGGTTCTCTATTCTGTTCCATACATCTATCTCTCTGTTTTTGTGCCAGTACCATGCTGTTCTGATCTCTATCGATTTGTAGTATAGTCTGATTTCTGGTAGCGTAATTCCTCCTGCTTTGTTTTTATTACTGAGTAATGTCTTGGCTGTTTGAGGTTTTTTATGATTCCATATAAAACGAAGTATTGTTTTTTCAAGATCTTTAAAGTATGACAGTAGAACTTTAATAGGGATTGCATTAAAATTGTATATTGCTTTGGGTAGTATGGACATTTTAACAATATTGATTCTTCCCAGCCATGAGCATGGTATGTTTTTCCATTTGTTAACATCTTCAACTATTTCTTTTCTTAGAGTATCATAGTTCTCTTTATAGAGATCTTTCACATCCTTTGTTAGGTAAACTCCCAAATATTTCATCTTCTTTGGTACTACTGTGAATAGAATAGAGTCCTTGACTGTTTTTTCAGCTTGACTATTGTTGGTATATATAAAGGCTACAGATTTATGAGTGTTGATTTTGTAACCTGAGATGCTGCTGTATTCCTTGATCATTTCTAAGAGTTTTGTAGTAGAATCCCTGGTGTTTTCCAGATATACAATCATCATCTGTGAAGAGTGAAAGTTTGATCTCTTCTGACCCTATATGGATACCCTTAGGCCTTTTCTTGCCTAATTGCAATGGCTAAGACTTCCATTACAATGTTAAAGAGCAGTGGAGACAGTGGGCAACCTTGCCTGGTTCCTGATCTGAGTGGAAATGATTTCAATTTAACTCCATTCAATAGGATATTGGCTGTGGGTTTGCTGCGGATAGCCTCTATCAGTTTAAGAAATGTCCCTTCTATACCAATTTTCTTCAGTGTTCTGATCATGAATGGATGCTGGATATTATCAAAAGCTTTTTCTGCATCAATTGAGAGAATCATATGGTCTTTGTTTTTTAATTGGTTTATGTGCTGAATTATACTTATAGATTTACGTATATTGAACCAGCCTTGAGACCCTGGGATAAAACCCACTTGGTCATGGTGTATAATTTTTTTTGATGTATTGCTGGATTCTGTTTGTTAGGATCATGTTGAATATTTTTGCATCAATATTCTTTAGTGATATTGTTCTATAATTTTATTTTTTTGTTGGGTCTTTGCCTGGTTTGAGGATCAAGGTGATGTTTGCTTCATAGAACATGTTAGGTAGTATTCCTTCTTTTTCTATATTTTGGAAAAGGTTGAGTAATATAGGTACTAGTTCTTCTTTAAAGGTTTGGTAGAATTCTGACGTGAAGCCATCTGGTCCCAGGCTTTTCTTTTTAGGGAGATTTTGTATAGTTGATGCTATTTCAGAACTTGATATATGCCTGTTCAACATTTCCACTTGATTCTGGCCAAGTCTTGGAAGGTGGTGTGCTTCCAAGTATTGGTCAATTTCCTTCAGATTTTCATATTTCTGAGAATAAAGTTTCTTGTAATATTCATTAAGGATTTTTTGAATTTCTGAGGGATATGTTATTTCATCATTACCATTTCTGATTGATGAAATTAGAGATTTTACTCTTTTTTTCCTGCTTAGATTATCCAAAGGTTTATCTATTTTATTGTCCTTTTCAAAAAAACCAACTTTTTGATTTATTGATCTGTTGTATAATACTTTCATTTTCTTTTTCTTTTTTCAAGTTTTTTTTTTTTTTATTGTTGGGGATTCATTGAGGGTACAATAAGCTAGGTTACACTGATTGCAATTGTTAGGTAAAGTCCCTCTTGCAATCATGTCTTGCCCCCATAAAGTGTGACACACACCAAGGCCCTACCCCCCTCCCTCCGTCCCTCTTTCTGCTTTTCCTCCCCCTTTCATTTTCAATTTCATTTAATTCTACTCTAATTTTGGTATTTCTTTTCTTCTGCTGGGTTTGGGAGTGGAATGTTCTTCCTTTTCCAGTTGTTTGAGATGTCCCATTAAGTTTTTAACTTCCTCTCTTTCCGTTCTCTTGAGGAAGCCTTGCTTTACTATAAATTTCCCTCTTAGGACTGCCTTTGTGGTATCCCAGAGGTTCTGATAATTTGTGTCTTCATTATCATTTTGTTCCAAAAATTTGGTAATTTCCTTCTTAATTTCGTCTCTGACCCAGCTATCATTCAGCAAAAGGTTATTTAGCTTACATGTTTTTGTATGATTATGCAGATTCCTGTTGTTACTGAGTTCAATTTTTATTCCATGATGTTCTGAGAAGATGCAAGGAATAATTTCTATCCTTTTAAATTTGCTGAGGTTAGACTTGTGACCTAAGATGTGATCAATTTTGGAGTATGTTCCATGGGCTGATGAGAAGAATGTGTATTCAGTTTTTTTAGAATGAAATGTTCTGTAGATTCTGTTAAATCCAATTGTTGAAAGGTTAAATTTAAATCTCAAATTTCTTTGCTTAGCTTCTTATTGGAGGATCTATGGAACACTGCCAAAGGAGTGTTAAAATCTCTGACAATTATGGTGCTGGAGGAAGTCAAGTTGCTGATGTCCTTTAGAGTCTGTCTTATAAATTGAGGTGCATTCTGGCTGGGTGCATAAATGTTAATAATTGAAATTTCATCATATTGAGTATTACCCTCAACAAATATGAATTGACCATTTTTATCTTTCCTTACTTTTGTTGGTTTAAAGCCTATTGTATCTGTGAATAAAATTGCACACCTGCTTTTTTCTGATTTCCATTTGCCTGAAATATAGATGACCACCGCTTCACCCTGAGTCCATATTTATGTTTTAAGGTAAGATGAGATTCTTGTATGGTGCAGACATCTGGCCTGAGTTTTTGTATCCAGTCAGCCAACCTATGCCTCTTTAGAGGTCAATTTAAATCATTCACATTCATTGAGATTATTAATAAACCTGATAGCATTTTGGGTATCAAGTTTTTTGAAAGTCGAGTGGACATTTTTAATCCTTTCACCACTGTGGAAGTTGGAGTTTGATCAAAAGTTTCTGTGAGTTTACTTTTGTGGTGGAGGATTGCGCTGGTCATTATGGAGGATAGATCTGAGAATGTCCTGAAAACTGGTTTAGTTATGGCAAATTTCTTCAACATGTGAATGTCATTAAAATTATGTGATTTCTCTATCATAAATGAAACTCAGTTTAGCTGGATACAAGATTCTAGGTTGAAAGTTATTTTGTTTTAAGGGATTAAAAGTTGATGACCACCCTCTTCTAGCTCGAAAGTTTTCAGCAGAGAAATCTGCAGTCATTCTAATATTCTTTCCTTGTAGGTTATGGTTTTCTTACGTCTGGCTGCTTTCAGAATTTTCTCTTCATATTAACTTTAGTGAAGTTAATTATGATGTGTCTGGGGGTTGTCTTATTCGTGTTGAGTCATGCTGGGGTTCTGAAACTGTTTGCTATCTGTATTTCAGAATCTCTTGGCATGTATGGAAAGTTCTTCTTTATAATTTCATGACAAAGGGCCTCTGTGCTTTGTGAAGCAACTTCGTCACCTCCAGGGATTCCTATACAGTGAATATTAGTTTTCTTCAAATTATCCCAAAGCTCTCTGAGAGAATGATCCATTTTTGCTCTCCATTTCTCTTCCTCTTTGAGCACTTGGGAGCATTCAAAAGCTTTGTCCTCAATGTCAGAAATCCTTTCTTCTGCTTGCTTCATTCTGTTACTGAGGGATTCTACTGTATTTCTCATATCCTTGAGGATTGCAAATTCTTGTCTCAGTGTGTCAAAATCTTCGGTGATTTTGTCTTTGAATTCATTGAATTCTTGAGTTGCTCAAGAATTCTTGAATTTTTAAGTTGCTCCTTGAATTTCTAATTCCAACGTTACCTCCATTCTGTTAATCTTATTTGCAATCCAAACTCTGAATTTAATTTCTGACATCTCAGCCATTTCTCTATGAACTGGATTTTAGTTCCTTGGGGAGTTGATCTACTCAGGTTATTCATGTTACTTGAGTTTTTACACTGATTCCGTCCCATGATTATTTCTACTGTTTGGCTAGATGAGCATATAAGGTAAAGTTGGGTTGAGGGGGCTCCTGGAGTAGTGATTAACCAGCCCTTTACCCAAGAGCTGTGACTGTGTCTGTACCTTTTCCCTTAGAGCTTTGCAAAGGACCCATACAGTGCTTTGGCCTGAGGCCCTGGGGACCTGCTTGGTGTGGTGGGGCTAAGTGGCTCTGTCTTATTTTCAGCTGGTGTCTGTCCTACCCTAGTGAATTAGTTACTCTGGGTTGAAGTGTCAGTTGTGGAAAAATACCAGCAATTAAGTCACCCTAACCCCCACGGGCAACAACTGGGAAAGGAAAATCAAACCTTCCCACAACCACACACCCAGGGTACCACTTTGGATAGTCCTTGGGTGATTGGTGTAGTCCAAGAGATCCAAATCAGTTGTCCCAGTCAGCACCCCATCTCAAGGGAAGGAGTTCAAAAGGTCTCTGGCAACTAGATAGCAGGGATTTGCTTGCAGCTCAGGTATGACTCATTCTGGTGTTCCATGGAGTCAGAAGGACCCCCAGAAAATGAATTAGTCTCGGAAGGTTGATGCCTCCTTCCCCACCTTGCACGTCTGTCATACCTAGTCACTGGTAACCCCACAGGGCTATGACTCAGTTACCACCAATGAACAGATGCTCTGATGCTCTGGGTGGTTGAGCCTGCCTGAGTCACAAGGAGGTCTTATGTCTTCTTGGCCAGACCTCCACACTCTGCCACCATCCAGCAGGGGAAGCTGAGGCCTGACAACCTCAGGTGGTTAATGGAAGCTGGGGCAGTTCACTCAGTTCCAGCCCCACACCTGATTGATGTTGCTGACACTTATATTTGTGCAGAATTTGTGATTCTGTCCTGGCTATATTCCCCTGAGGACCAACTGCTGTTTCACAGAAACTGCAACTCAGCCCCAGTCTGCTGCTGTCCAGAGCTGGTGTTTCTGTTTCCCCCTTCATGTCTGTGTTGGGGCGGGTGTGGTTAGAGCTTACACTCAGCTTTCAGTTTCCCACTGCCTTTTTCTCAGCTATGATCTCAGCTAGGGTCAGGTGTTTCTTAGGCTCACTAAGCAGTCCTGGGGCAGCCATGTCCTGGGAGTATGCCGTCTCTGCACAGGTGTCTTCAATTCTCTGGTCCCGCCACGCTCTGCCAAGGCTGGTACTGCCTCAGACATACCCTTTGCTCATGGGGCCTGTGTTACCATCCCAGATCTATTCCACCAGTGTCTGCCACAGGAGAAGATGCCTGGCTTTCTCTGGTTGCCCAGAGAGACAGGGGGTGTCCTTCCAAAATATCCCCAGGGGCGTGAGCCCTATTGTTCCCTCTGCTGCCACTGCTGCTCTGTGCCGGGGGGTACCGCCTCTCCCTTTCCCCATACAGTTCCTTCAGTCCACCAATTTATCCTTACCCCTGTGCTGCAGAATCAGCACAAACCTGTAACAGCCCACGCCCTGTCCACACCTCTCAAGAAAATGCCCAAGAATCTGGACTCCATGGGGGATAGGCTTCTAGACCTCAGGATGAGAGTGGAGGGGAGTGCTAGGAGTTCAGAATTGCAGGTAGAGAATATATACAGTTTTATACAGTTTTATGCCTGGCAGGAGAGCACCATGGCACCCTTGTAGAGGAAGGAGGTCTGGTTTTTAGAGGGTCTCTCCCGTGGGATAAAATGGGAGGACATTTAAACTCTGCTCACTTGTTTGTAGAAAGTATACTGCAAGCTGTTCTCAAGGGGGAGGGAACTCCGATCCACTTAGTGATGGATTTTGTACCTTTAGTTTGTATCCTTGGGGTTGCAGCTCACCTCAGCAGGATTGATGTGCATTCTTCAACCTTCTCTCTTGGCTCAGCTTCAAAGCATCAGCTTATTTGCTAAACTTCTGTACTTTAACTCTCCTTCTGGATGGGTGCCTCTGTGGAAAGCTGGCTCCAGTCGGCCACCTTGCCTCCGCCTCTTTATTTATTTATTTCCTTATGATTTTATTAATCACATTTGCTTTTCTTTAGCTTACTTTATTGTAAGAATACAGTATATAATACATAGAACATATAAAATACATGTTCATTGACAGTTTTGTTATTCAAAAGTAGGCTATTAGTTGTTACACATGGGTAGAGCCAAAAATTACATGCACATTTTTTTTTTTTTTTTTGCAGTTTTTGGCTGGGGCTGGGTTTGAACCTGCCACCTCTGGTATACAGGGCTGGCACCCTACTCCTTGAGCTACAGGTGCCGCCCCCAACCTGAACATTTTTGATTGTGCACAGTGCTGGCAAACATAACCCTCACATTGTTTTAGGATCAAGTATGTATATATATGTGTGTGTGTGTGTGTGTGTGTGTGTGTGTGTGTGTGTGTGTGTAGACTTCTATATATACAAAGAATACTAGACTATACATAGAAAACAATTATAGAATGTATATATAACTAGGAAACTATACAACATAAAACTAGAATGCATCTGTTTATTTACTTACGTTGGTCTCCCAGTTTTTCTAGTTTTTCTCAGTGGGAATGTAGTGTGATAAAAAATGCTCCATTGTGAATAAGCATTAGTGAAAATCAAAACTTAAGTCTTGACATGTTTCCTAAATTAAGAGTGAAATTAATATTTCGAGGATATCCTAGAATTATACATGCATGATTTCAGTGCAGCCAACTTCTAACTGGAGTACTACTATGTTAAACATCATGTCCTGCATTGTAAGAGGACTAATAAAAAGGAAATGGAAAATAAAAATAAAAGACATTGTATTACTGGGAAATCAGTATAAATAGGAAATGTTCTAGAAGTGTATGAAGAAATTTATAGATCATGCTGACAATTTTAAAGTCTATAAAGAAAAACTGTTAACATTCTCATCCAAGAAACAGATGTATGAAATAAAGATTGAGTATATATATATATATATATTTCATATATAAATGTGTATATATATGACGAAATGGATGTGTAAGCTCCCTTTAAAAAGAAAAGCTGGCAGTATTGCCATTTTAAAAATGTGACCTTCTGCCCTTATAAATTGAACAGAAATTAAGGTCTAGAAGTCTACATATATTCCTGTCTCTGTGGTTTAGGGTTAATATCAGACTAAAAACTTACTTCAATAATTAAATTTTATATCTGTAAAATTAAAGGAGATTTAATCTATTTTTGAGGTTTCAGCATGCCCTCCACCAGATAAAAATATAAACCACTTCAGTATTCACTTGGCCTATGTTTTTCAAATGCCCAATACGTGCCAGGTTCTGTTAAGGTGCTTTGGATAAATTAGTGACGACAATCTTCATCCTTTGGGCAGTACTTATTGTGGGAGGAGAAAGGCAATAAATTAGCTGATAGAACAGAGTACTGCAGACTGAAAGAGAAATTAGCGTTCAGGGATTTGTGAGGAGGCTCTCAAGGATCATTTGAAGTGGGACACAACAGCCTACCCTGTGGCTGAAGCTGGAAATGTCCTTCAGAGTGTCCCAAGCTAGGTGGGGGGACGGGCTTGTGTATGGCCACATGGACCAGTTACTGCACACCTCCCCCAAAGCTGCATGGCCTTGGTGGAGGCAGATTTCTCCAGTGGACTCAATGCCTGAAGAGCCCAACAGCTGACAACTGTCCCTGAGCCACACTCCCAGCAATGGGGAAGAGCTTTTCAGTGTTGAGCACACATCCAGTTTGTTAAAAGGTGATACATATGTACAACGGGAAAATGAAAAAGTGAAGTCAGGTATGGAGAACCATGATGTTGGTGGGGGCAGGGTGGGGTTGCTACTTATATAGGGTAGTCAAGGGGAGGCTTCCATGAGGTGAGATTTGAACAAATGGTGATGGAGGTCAGAGAGTTAGGTATGAGACTGACTAAGGCAGAGGGAACAGTAAGTGCAGAGCTCCTAAATTACAGTGACGGGTATGCTGGTGTGTGCAAAAAACAGCAAGGAGGTTAGTGTGGGTAGAGCAGTAAGAGGAGGGGGTAGATGGGTAGAAGATGAGAGCAGGGAGGAGATGTTGGGCTGGTTTGTGTCAGCGCTTGTAGATATTTAAAGACTAAGTTTTACCAAAAAGTGCAGTGGGGAGCCACTGCATGGCCAAGCAGAAGACTGAAATGGTCTATGTTTTCAAACGGCAAACTCCAGCTGCTATGCTGAGAATAAGCTCTAGGTCAGGTGTCCAACCCTTTGGCTTCTCTGGGCCACATTGGATGAAGAAAAGTTGTTGTGGGCCACACATTAAACACACAAACGCTAACGAAAGCTGATGAACAAAAAAAGGGTTCGTGCATAATTTTGTGATGTCTACCATGAAGGATAAGCAAAAAATTTCTCCCATAATGATCTTAATGGTGCCCAGCCCGTTCAGAGAGTCTTTTCAAATCGTCAAGCAGGTCCCAAGTTTGCGATCACTAATATAGAAAATATACATATCTAAGTAATAAAAAGTCTTTGGAGGACTTTTGATGTATTTTTACTATAAAAATAAAATAAAAGTGGGCAACATAAAGCTAGTGGGATATTTGACACTGTATTTGAGAAACTAATGCATCAATACCTGGTTCGTTAAGTAGCTGCAATTCTCCGTCAGTTCTCAGGGTGATCCTCTGATATTTTGGCTCAAATTTTACTCTGAAATTTGAGTAAATTCTTGAAAATAGTTGCTTGCAAAAGTAGGCGCTGCCAAAAAGCTATAACATGAATAAGGCATGATTGTGAAGCAAGGGATAATTGTCTCTGAGAAGACAGGATCTATAAAAGTCTGGTAGAGACACAATCAAAAAAATTTTTAAGTTGAACGTCAGATTGCAGCTCTATGCATTGCTTTTCAAAATCGGCAGGTAACATATTTATATCAAGTAAAAATAGAGTTATAAATGTACCAAAATATTGATTATGTTCTCAGAAATCTTGAAGTCTCTTTTCAAATTCTTGTACCAAATCAAAAAGCAAGGCTGCACATTTTTCACTGTTCACAGGATTGTGTTTAGCCAATGTGTTGAAATGCATAAAATTGTTTGCGTAATCTGACCTTGCTATCATTTCAGTTTTATTTGGAATGCTGTTATGGTTTGAAACATTGCATCGATTAGTTGGTATTCACCTTGGAGACACATGTTTCACTCATTTAAATGAGTGGTTAAAGCCAGTAAAAATTCTAAATCTGTAAGCCATTTTTCAATGTCAAGTTTTGGCACAAATTTGGTTTTTGATACCATAAAATGACTTGACGACATGTTGCTCATCATAAAATCTCTTCAACATTGGCTTCAACTTAGCCATCTTACTCTCAAAAAGCAAATGATGTCATCGTAATTAGCATCAATGCTTTAAAGAAATTTATAGAATTGGCAATGATTCCCTCTCTTGGCACTTAAATTTCAGTCTTGATGATGATTTGCGTGATTTTATTCATTTTTAAAGCCTTTACAATGTTTTTGTATCAGCATATGTAATGATTTATTTTTATTCTGTCTAAATAACTGCATAATATTTAAAGTAAGAATGAGCTACTGATTCTCTATTAGTGGGCATAGATCTGTTTCCAATCCTCAGGTACTATGAATAATACTACAGTGACTAACCAGGCATGTATATAACTTAACACTCATGTACTGTGCATCTACAGAACAAATTCGGCATCTCTGGAGTTGAACTGCTGGGTATAAGGATATAGACAAAGGAAGTTTTGATAGTGTTACCAAGTTGTCCTCTATTGGGCTGGGGGTGGGGGGATGTACCAATATTCACAGTTTAGGAAAGTACTTATTATCCCTCTGTCCTACAAGTGGAAACATACATATTTCTGGTTGGTTCAAGATAAGTGTGCTCTGGTTCTTAAAGCATAGAGGAGAAAGGTGGTGGATGTTTTCTTAGACATCTTCCTGTACAATTGAGCTCATGGTGGTCATTAAGATATAGATTTTCCTTCTTTGGCTTGTTTAATGTTTTTTTTTTTTTACCTGAATTCCATCTTGTCTGCTATTAAAATTATAACCTCTCCTTTTTGATTGATTATGTCCTTGCATTTGCCTGATTCTTCCTGATTTATCTTTAATTTCAACCTCTCTGAACCATATCTCCTGTATTTTAAGCTCATTTATATTTGCTGCCATTATAGTTTTATTATGTCTTGGTTCTGCCAGTGAATTTTATGTTATGTTTTCTTTATTAGAGTTTAAGAGGCTTTCACTATGTGGAGTCCATTTCCTTTATTTCATGTCTCAATGTTGAATGTTGAGAAACGTTTTTTCATCATATAATGTGCCCTTTAGGTATGTGTGTATATACTTACTTATCTTTTATTTGAAGAATTTTTCTTGACACAAAGTCTCACAACGAAGTTCAAGGACTTGATATAATGCTCTTAAGTTGGCAGCACTGTATAAACAACTAGATAAGATTTCATAACCTTAGCATATCAGAGTCTCACAGTTGTGTTCATCTTGATGTGTGGCAATATCTTGTTGAATGGTGTTCATTATTGTTGTTGCATGTTTTTGTGTGTTGTCTTGAGAATTTCAGAGCTTGAATTAGAATAATGAACAAACATTCTTGCTAAACTTATTAAAATTTCTTGTTAAACTAGGCAAAAGTGGAAATGAAATCAGGGACATATTATTGATGGTGAAAATGCCATGAAGAAAACAGCAGTGTACAAATGGATTAAATGTCTTTCTGAGGGGAGAGAAAGCATCACTAATGAAGAGAGGTCAGGGTGGCCAATAAGAAGCAGAACTGACAAAAACATTGTAAAAATTTGCTGAATTGGCGGCGCCTGTGGCTCAGTCGGTAAGGCGCCGGCCCCATATACCAAGGGTGGTGGGTTCAAACCCAGCCCCGGCTGAACTGCAACCAAAAAATAGCTGAGCATTGTGGCGGGCACCTGTAGTCCCAGCTACTCGGGAGGCTGAGGCAAGAGAATCGCTTAAGCCCAGGAGTTGGAGGTTGCTGTGAGCTGTGTGATGCCATGGCACTCTACAGAGGGCCATAAAGTGAGACTCTGTCTCTGCAAAACAAAACAAAACAACAAAAAAAACCCCTTTGTTTTAGGTGCCTCAAAGAGTAGGGTGCTGGTCCCAATATGCCGGAGGTGGAGGGTTCAAACCCAGCCCCGGCCAAAAACCACAAAAAAAAAAAAAAAAATTTGCTGAATTGTGCATCAAAACCATCAGCTGACTATGAGTAGAATAGCAGACCAAATAAACATTCATTGAGAGAGAAACAATTAGGAAAATATTAACTGAGAATCTTGGCATGAGATTGGCATGGCAATCTTGGCATGGCTCTTGCATCATGATAACACACTAGCTCACACGGCACTGTCTGTGAGGGAGTTGTTAGTAAACAAATAACTACATTGGAGCACTTTCTCTACTCTCCTGATTTGGCCCCCAATTACTTTTTTCTTTAACCTCCCCAATATAAAGGAAATGTTAAGAGGAAGACATTTTTGATGACATTTGGGACATCAAGGGTTATACAATGACAGCTCAGATGATCATTTCAGAAAAAGAGTTCCAAAATTGCTTTGAAGTGTGGACTAGGTATATGCATTAGTGCATAGCTTTCCAAGGTGACTACTTCGAAGGTGACTTGAGCAATGAGGTATCTAGTGCGCATATATACCCCGAATTGTTTCTTTGATTCTTCCTAAGGGATTTCAATTATGTATAAATTTGATCATCTTTGTCTTCTCTGGCTATCATTTTGTGTGAATATGTTTATGTAATTTTTTATCTCTTTATTTCTATTTTACATTATTTACTTTTTATATATACTCTGTGTTACTTATTGTGCCTTTTTCCAGTATGACTTCTCTCTTGTATCATTCAGATTCCATCTTATTTCTGTGATATTTTCTTGCCTATTCCCATTTCTTGCCTAAATTTTGCTACTTTAATTTTATCTACTATTACCTTTCTCTCTCTCCTTTATATTTCTATATTTCTGCATTTCTTCATTATAGTGAGTACCTTACTAAGGTGACCTTTCTTCATTACAGTGAGTACCTTATTAAATTCTCCTTTTAAATATGTAGTAAAATACAGCATTGGTCATAATTTTTATTTGCTAGCTGGCAAAATTTTTTGATGACTATTCTTTGTCCTAAATTTTCTGGTTCTTCTCACATTTTTAATTTTTGACTCAATATTTTAACTTTTTCTTATAACTTACTCAAATACATTTTTCTTGGGCTAGATTTTGCTGATTATTGGTATGTATGTGTGTGTGTGTGTCCAGGGGTAACATGGCCTTTCAGGAAGCTTCATAGCCTAAATACTTTCTCCTTCTCTATCTTTTCCTTTCCCGAGCCCACATGCACCTAGAGAGATATCTTTAAGCTTTTTTTCTTATCACTGTTCTTACTCCTCATTGATCCAAATGATCTATACAAATTTCCACATCAAGGTGAGATCTCTTACCTTCAGGAAGTATATTTTTCTTTTCTCCAAAATGTGTAGCCATCCTTGTGGTCTTCTATAAGCTTCTACTTGGCTTCACTAACTCTAAGCTTATTTTGGCATCTTACATTTATTTTGAAGTGTGTAGATAAAAACTGTATCCCAGTTTTACTGAAAACAAAGTTTATGTTCTTTCCCCCCTTTCTCCTTGTTGGCTTTCATATAACTTCCAGAAGGAGAAGGAAAAAGACATTGACTTGCCCAGCCATGTTCATACTGGAAATTTCTCTCCCTCCACCCATATTTATTTTAATTATCTAGACCCTATCCTCACATAAGGGAACCATTGGCATGCATAGCATCTCTGAGATCCTTGATCACTGCTCCTAACCTCTCTTTATTTAATCAATCAACTTCAACAAACACAAATACTATGTGCTAAGTACCATAACAATGAGGTGTCCTTTACTTGTGTATGATAACCCAAGTACACGAACCATACTTCCATGAAGAATCTGAACTTAATGAATTTTAGCTAAATAGAAAAGTGAATGAAGGAACTTTATCAAATGTTAAGTGTACAATGAAAAGAAAAAAGCTACAGGCAAGAAAAACTCTCAGCCATACTTAAAATTAATTATATAGTTCTCATTCAATTTGCTATATTCCCCCCACATAATTTTTGTTAATAGATTATGTTTTCTTTCTTTTTTTTTTTTCTTTCTTTTTTATTGATGACTCATTGAGGGTACAATAAGCCAGGTTACACTGATTGCAATTGTTAGGTAAAGTCCCTCTTGCAATCATGTCTTGCCCACATAAAGTGTGACACACACCAAGGCCCCACCCTCCGCCCTCCTTCCCTCTTTCTGTTCCCCCCCCATAACCATAATTGTCATTAATTGTCCTCATATCAAAATTGAGTACATAGGATTCATTGCTTCTCCATTCTTGTGATGCTTTACTAAGAATAATGTCTTCCACGTCCATCCAGGTTAATACGAAGGATGTAAAGTCTCCATTTTTCTTTATGGCTGAATAGTATTCCATGGTATACATATACCACAGCTTGTTAATCCATTCCTGGGTTGGTGGGCATTTAGGCTGTTTCCACATTTTGGCGATTGTAAATTGAGCTGCAATCAACAGTCTAGTACAAGTGTCCTTATGATAAAAGGATTTTTTTCCTTCTGGGTAGATGCCCAGTAATGGGATTGCAGGATCAAATGGGAGGTCTAGCTTGAGTGCTTTGAGGTTTCTCCATACTTCCTTCCAGAAAGGTTGTATTAGTTTGCAGTCCCACCAGCAGTGTGAAAGTGTTCCCTTCTCTCCACATCCACGCCAGCATCTGCAGTTTTGAGATTTTGTGATGTGGGCCATTCTCACTGGGGTTAGATGATATCTCAGGGTTGTTTTGATTTGCATTTCTCTAATATATAGAGATGATGAACATTTCTTCATGTGTTTGTTAACGATTCGTCTGTCGTCTTTAGAGAAAGTTCTATTCATGTCTCTTGCCCATTGATATAAGGGATTGTTGGCTTTTTTCATGTGGATTAATTTGAGTTCTCTATAGATCCTAGTTATCAAGCTTTTGTCTGATTGAAAATATGCAAATATCCTTTCCCATTGTGTAGGTTGTCTCTTTGCTTTGGTTATTGTCTCCTCAGCTGTACAGAAGCTTTTCAGTTTAATGAAGTCCCATTTGTTTATTTTTGTTGTTGTTGCAATTGCCATGGCAGTCTTCTTCATGAAGTCTTTCCCCAGGCCAATATCTTCCAGTGTTTTTCCTATGCTTTCTTGGAGGATTTTTATTGTTTCATGCCTTAAGTTTAAGTCCTTTATCCATCTTGAATCAACTTTTGTGAGTGGGGAAAGGTGTGGGTCCAGTTTCAGTCTTTTACATGTAGACATCCAGTTCTCCCAACACCATTTATTGAATAGGGAGTTTTTCCCCCAAGGTATGTTCTTGTTGGGTTTATCAAAGATTAGGTGGTTGTAAAATGTTAGTTTCATTTCTTGGTTTTCAATTTGATTCCAAGTGTCTATGTCTCTGTTTTTGTGCCAGTATCATGCTGTCTTGAGCACTATGGCTTTATAGTACAGACTAAAATCTGGTATGCTGATGCCCCCAGCTTTATTTTTGTTACAGAGAACTGCCTTAGCTATACAGGGTTTTCTCTGGTTCCATACAAAACGCAGAATCATTTTTTCCAAATCTTGAAAGTACGATGTTGGTATTTTGATAGGAATGTCATTGAATAGGTAGATTGCTTTGGGAAGTATAGACATTTTAACAATGTTGATTCTTCCCATCCATGAGCATGGTATGTTCTTCCATTTGTTAATATCCTCTGCATTTCCTTTCTGAGGATTTCATAGTTTTCTTTATAAAGGTCCTTCACCTCCTTTGTTAGGTATATTCCTAGGTATTTCATTTTCTTTGAAACTGTGGTGAAGGGAGTTGTGTCCTTAATTAGCTTCTCATCTTGACTGTTATTGGTGTACACAAAGGCTACTGACTTGTGGACATTGATTTTATATCCTGAAACATTACCGTATTTTTTTGATGACTTCTAGGAGTCTTGTGGTTGAGTCTTTGGGGTTCTCTAAGTATAAGATCATGTCGTCAGCAAAGAGGGAGAGTTTGACCTCCTCTGCTCCCATTTGGATTCCCTTTATTTCCTTGTCTTGCCTAATTGTATTGTCTAGAACTTCCAGCACTACGTTGAATAGTAAAGGTGACAGAGGACAATCTTGTCTGGTTCCAGTTATAAGGGGAAAAGCTTTGAGTTTTACTCCATTCAGTAAAATATTGGCTGTGGGTTTGTCATAGATAGCTTCAATCAGTTTTAGAAATGTGCCACCTATGCCTATACTCTTCAGTGTTCTAATTAGAAAAGGATGCTGGATTTTATCAAATGCTTTTTCTGCATCTATTGAGAGGATCATGTGATCTTTATTTTTGCCTCTGTTAATATGGTGGATAACGTTTATGGACTTGTGTATATTAAACTAGCCTTGCATCCCTGGGATGAAGCCTACTTGATCATGATGAATGACTTTTTTGATGATAAGCTGTAATCTATTGGCTAGGATTTTGTTGAAAATTTTTGCATCTATATTCATGAGTGAGATTGGTCTGAAATTCTCCCTTTTGTTTGGGTCTTTTCTTGGTTTTGGTATCAGGGTGGTGTTTGCTTCATAGAATGTGTTGGGGAAGATTCCTTCTTCCTCAATTTTTTGGAATAATTTCTGCAGTATAGGAATAAGCTCTTCCTTGAAGGTTTGATAGAATTCTGGAGTGAAGCCATCTGGACCAGGGCATTTTTTGGTTGGAAGATTTTTTATTGTTTCTTTGATCTCAGTGCTTGAAATTGGTCTGTTTAGGAGCTCTATTTCTTCCTGGCTGAGTCTAGGGAGAGGGTGTGATTCCAAATATTGATCTATTTCTTTCACATTGACAAATTTCTGGGCATAGAGTTTCTGGTAGTATTCAGAGATGATCTCTTGTATCTCTGTGGGATCAGTTGTTATTTCCCCTTTATCATTTCTGATTGAGGTTACTGGAGATTTTACTTTTCTATTCCTGTTAGTCTGGCCAATGGTTTATCTATTTTATTTATTTTTTCAAAAAACCAAGTCCTTGTTTCATTAATTTTCTGAATGATTCTTTTGTTTTCAATTTCATTGATCTCTGATTTGATTTTGGATATTTCTTTTCTTCTACTGAGTTTAGGCTTAGATTGTTCTTCTTTTTCTAATTCCATAAGATCTCTTGTGAGATTGTTGATGTGCTCTCTTTCTGTTTTTTGAATGTAGGCATCTAAAGTGATGAATTTTCCTCTCAAAACTGCTTTTGCAGTATCCCACAGGTTTTGGTAGCTTGTGTCTTCATTGTTGTTCTGCTCAAGGAAGTTAATGATTTCCTGTTTTATTTCTTCCTTCACCCATCTGTTATTCAACAGAAGATTGTTTAATTTCCATGTCTTTGTGTGGGGTCGAGCATTTTTGTTACAGTTGAGTTTCACCTTTAGTGCCTTATGGTCTGAGAAGATACAAGGTAAAATTTCAATTCTTTTGATTCTGTTGATATTTGTTTTGTGTCCCAGGATATGATCAATTTTGGAGAATGTTCCGTGGGGTGATGAGAAGAATGTGTATTCTTTATCTTTGGGATGGAGTGTTCTATATGCGTCTATCAAGCACAGTTGTTCTAGGGTCTCATTTAAATCTCTTATATCCTTGTTTAATTTCTGTTTAGAGGATCCATCCAGCTCTGTAAGAGGAGTGTTAAGGTCCCCTGTTATTATGGTATTATCAGATATCATATTGCTCAGACTGAGTAAGGTCTGTTTCAAGAATCTGGGAGCATTTAAATTGGGTGCATAAATATTTAGAATTGAAATGTCTTCTTGTTGTATTTTTCCCTTGACCAATATAAAGTGACCGTCTTTGTCTTTTTTGACTTTAGTTGCTTTAAATCCACATGTATCTGAAAATAAGATTGCAACTCCTCTTTTCTTCTGAATTCCATTTGCCTGAAAAATTGTCTTCCAACCCTTGACTCAGAGCTTTAATTTGTCTTTTGAAGCCAGGTGTGTTTCTTGCAGACAGCAAATGGATGGCTTGTGTTTTTTAATCCAGTCAATCAATCTATATCTCTTCAGTGGGGAATTCAAGCCATTAACATTTATTGAGATAATTGATAAGTGTGGTAGTATTCTATTCATCTTATTTTGTGAGAGTCCATTGCTTAGTTTCATCTTTTGCATCAGTGTGGAGGTTAGGTTCTGTCCTTTAATTTCTGAGTTCTTACTTTGCTGCTGATCCATTGTGGTGGTCAGTGTGCAGAACAGGTTGAAGTATTTCCTGTAGAGCTGGTCTTGTTGTGGTGAATTTCCACAATGTTTGTATATCCGTAAATGATTTGATTTCTCCGTCAATTTTGAAGCTTAGCTTAGCAGGGTACAAGATTCTGGGCTAGAAATTGTTCTGTTTAAGTAGATTAAAGGTAGATGACCATTGTCTTCTTGCCTGGAAAGTTTCATTAGAGAAGTCTGCGGTCACTCTGATGGATTTGCCCCTGTAGGTCAACTGGCACTTACTCCTGGCAGCTTGCAGAATCTTTTCTTTTGTCTTGACTTTGGACAGGTTCATCACAATGTACCTTGGAGTAGCTCGCTTAGAGTTGAGGCGACCTGGGGTCCGATAGCCCTCTGAAAGCAGTGTGTCAGAATCTTTGGTGATATTTGGGAAATTTTCTTTTATAATATTCTCTGGTATGGCTTCCATTCCTCTGGGGCATTCTTCTTCCCCTTCTGGAATTCCTATAACTCGTATGTTGGAACGCTTCATAAAGTCCCATAATTCTGACAGGGAATGTTCTGCTTTCTCTCTCTTCTTTTCTGCCTCTTTTACTATCTGAGTTATCTCAAAAACTTTGTCTTCTACCTCTGAAATTCTTTCTTCTGCATGGTCTAACCGATTGCTGATACTTTCCATTGCATCTTTAAGTTCCCTAATTGAGTGTTTCAGTTTCTTCAGCTCTGCTATATCCTTTTTATATTCTTCATATCGTTCATCTGTTATTTGATTCTGTTTTTGAATTTCCTTTTGGTTATTTTCCACTTTATTAGCAGTTTCCTTCATTGTTTCCATCATTTCTTTCATTGTTTTCAACATGTGTATTCTAAATTCCCTTTCTGTCATTCCTAACATTTCTTTATAGGTGGAATTATCTGCAGTAGCTACCTCATGGTCACTTGGCGGGGTTGTTCTGGACTGGTTCTTCATGTTGCCTGGAGTTTTCTGCTGATTCTTCCTCATGAGTGATTTCTTTTATCTGTTTCCTTGCCCTAATTTTCCTTTCACTTCCTCTTGCTCTTTAAGTTCTCGTGCTTGTTGACTGAGGGTTACAGGACCAGAAGGGTGAGAAGGTTGAAGAGCAAAAAAGGGATGAAAGAAAGGAGGACCAACTGATAAGAAAAAAGAAGAAAAATAGAGAAAGGAGAGGGGGTGGGTTAAAGGAATATTGACAAAAAGAAGAGAGGCACAGAAAGAGGGAGACAGAGCAATATAGGTGTACTGTAGGGTACTTTGATACAACCTTAAAAAAAAAACCACCTTCTGGGGGTGCCCAGTTTGGTGGTTCCCTTGAGGTCAGCAGCTCTTTGCTAACCTGATCAGACACAGTACCCCACCTCCACCAAGTAGAGAGGAAAGACAAAAATGCTATAAATCAAACCAAAACAAGCAAACAGAAAACTTTATGGGATACAATTGGGTGGAAAACCAAATAATAGCGGTAGAAACACTAACAAAAATGAAGTTCTAATTATTGAAATAGGCAGCAATGGGAAATTATAATTAAACTAGCAAAATTGAGAAAGAAAAAGGATCTGTCTGGAAAAGGTTGAACTTAAAAAACAATACAACAATCTACAACATCAAAATAAACAAGAAAAACAACCAAACCAAAAAAAAACCACAACCAAAAACAAAGCAGCATATATATGTTATTGAATATTGTCTGGGCATCACGTGGTCTTCTGGGGTATGAGATGTTAATCACAGTTCTGATACGACTGGAGGCTGCTAGTTTCTCAAACCCCAGCAGGTAGACACCCTAAATCTCTCTTCAGCCCACTTAAAAGGCTCTTTGAACTTGTTCACTTGCTGAGCAGAAGCTTTCCCAGGGAAGTGCTTGTCACTGGAATCACTGCTGAAGTGGCTATCCACTTACCCTGTGTGCCAAAACTGGTCTCCCTCTGCTCCCGAGGGTTAGGGCTGCAAGGTGGCTCAGACCCCGCCCTTAGGCTACTTGGCCACTGGGTTACCAGTTCCCACCCAATTCTAGGTCTGTGACCCTGAGGGCGGAGCTTGCCGGGGCAGATCGCTTACAATGGCTGCCTGTGACCCAGAGCCAAACACTTTTAACTCCGTCTGGCTCAGCGGCTCAGACTGGGGCCCTAGACAAAGGCCAAAGTTCTCTGCACTCCCGCTCAGGCTCTCCCCAAGGCAGTTCAGCTGAGTGCCAAGTCCAAAGACACCAAAACAGTTCACAGGTAAGGCCTTTCTGGTTTGCAGTCTCGCTGCTACTGAACTTACAGTTGCGGGCGGGTTTAGACGGATTGAACACACGTGACCACTTGCCAGTTTTCCACTGTTTTAGTCCTCCTCTTGGGGTCCAGAAGTCTCCCGCTGACTCCCTGTGTCCTCTCAGGGGTGATGATAGGCAGATCCCACCAGCCAGAGATGCCTGGAGTCCTATCTCTCCAGACTCATGGTGCCCAGATGCAAGGAAGCTGTTACTCGGCTGCCATCTTGCTCCGCCTCCTCAATAGATTATGTTTTCAATTCTCCTCCTAAACTACAGTAGGGAGGATTAAACTCATGCCTGTTTCTATACTTCTAAGAATACTGGAACAAGGATTGTTTTTGCCTTCTCTACTCTTTTTTGGTTTTGGTCATAATTATCTATTCAGGTATCCAGAGAAAAAGGATTTCTCTCATGGAAGAAACAAAGATCAATTCTAATGGATTAAAAATAACACATTTGTTACTGTATTGTTGGTTTTAAGGCAGATAATCTTAATGCATATTAATACATTAATAGAGAAAAATCAATTAGAGCATAACAACATTCAGTAAAATTCACTAATCTTCATAAGGTCTTCGCAAACTTGCAATATAAAGGACTTTTAAAATATGAAGATATATTTTCAAACATTAGCACTAACATTATTGCTACTGCTGAAGTCTTAGAAGCTTTTTCATTTATAATTAAGAACATATCAAGGATGCTCATTGTTTTCTTATCTATACTGAATTGGTGGCCTCAATCAGTTCATTAAAATAAGAAAAAGAAATTAAAGTTGTAAAGATTGGAAAGGAAGAGCAAAATTTTTGTTATTCATAGAGATTATGATTATCTACTCTTCATAGAAAATCTATAGTGATTTGCAAATAAATTATATTTAATAAGAGGTTTAAACCAGCATGCAAAAATTATATTTTTATAAAGCAGAGAGATAGCTAGAAAATATCATTTTTAAACAAATATAACTTATTACAGCCAAAATAAATTTAAAAATTCATTCTAATATAAATCTCATGAAAAATGTGCAGAACCATTGGGCAGATATTTATAGAACTCTATTAAGAGGTAGTAAAAAGATTTAAATAATTTAAGAAATATATTCATTGAAGGATGATTCAATACCATGAAAATGTCAGTTTTTGTTTAAATAGACCTGTATATTCAAAATGACTCCAATAAAAATCTCAAAGTTTTTTGAAGAACTGTAAAAGCTGATTATAATATATGTGTAAGAAGGCAAAGGGACAATGATAGAGAAGACATTCTCAAGTAATAAGATAAGGGAATTTGCCCTACTGGAATTAAGATTTGTTACGAAGAAATAGTGATCATGACATTATAGTATCAATGAAGAGAATAATGGAGCAGAGGAGGGGAGTTGGAAGCAGACCCATGCAGACACAGAAAAGATCTGTCAGTAACAGAGAATCTGTAGATAACAGGCAAAGTAATAGGGAATATGTGGGGGAAGGAAGGGCCACTCACAAGTGTTCAGAAACCCTTGATTATTCCTGTGGAAAAAAGGTAACATTGGAGCCATACTCACACACAGTGCAAAAATTTCAATTAAATTAAAAATATAAGCTTGAAGGCAAATAATGTATACATTTAAAAGAAAGTATTACAGGATATTCTTACTTTTGGTGGGTGTGAAAACTGGTACATCCCTCCCCCCACCCCTTACCCTATAGAGGACAACTTGGTAAGGAAACTTTTTACGGGGGAAACTTTTCTTACAAAAGACCAAAAATATAAGCATATCTAACATGAAGCCAAGGACTGAAGTATTTAACTACATAGTAATTAAGAACGACTTTTAATAAAAGAGCAATAGAATGACATTAGCAATACAGATGAGTAGAGGTGCCTGTTCCTCCACCCACAGACAGATGAAACAATGAATAAAATAACTATGTTTTGATGAAAAAAAATAAAAAACAGTACTGGAGTATATGAAAAGGATCAAAGATGTCCTTTAGACATGAAGGAGAAATATATTCTTTCCCTCACAAGCAAATTTAGAACATTCCAAGACTGTTATGATGCTCTGTAAATCATTCATATCTCTGCTATAAAGGTCAATCATCAACACAGTAAAAAATAATTACATCTAAGAGGTTAAGAAATATATAATGCAAAAAAATATAAATTGACATCAAAAATATAAATTTTATGTGGGGGATAAGAGTCTGGAGGTTTTGTATGCTACTAAAGTTAAGTTGTTATCAGCATGAAAAAGTCTTTGTGTAAGCCTCATAGAAATCACAAAGCCAAAAAACTATAGCAGGTACACAAACAATAAAGAAAGAAATCCAAATAGCACTAAAAAATTACCAAATCCAAAAGATAAATAGTAAGAGAGGAAAAAAGGAACCAAAGATCTACAAAACAACAGGAAAACAATTTAAAAATGGAAAGATAAGTCCTTATTCATCAATAATTACTTTGAATATAAAATTAAAAACCTTAAATTCTCCAATCAAAATATATATAGTGGTTGAATGAATAAAAAATAAGATCCAACTACATGCTGTCTACAAGAGACCCATTTTACCCATTAGGACACACAATGGCTGAAAGTAAAGGGATAAAAGAAGATACTCTGTACAAATGGTGACCAAAAGAAAACAGAAGTGGCTATCCTTGTGTCAGACAAAACAGTTGTCAAGTCAAAAATTGTCATGAGATCTAAAAATGTTATTATTTAAGGGTAAAGGGCGCAAATCATCAAGAAGACATAACAATTATAAATATATATACCCAACATTGAATATATGAACACCTAAATATATAAAGTAAATATTAATATAAAAGGAGAAATAGACAGCACAATAATAGCAGGTGACTTTGATATTCCACTTTCATCAATGGAAAGATAAATCAGTCATAAAATGAAAAAGGAAATACTGGTATTGAACAGCATTTAAGATAAAATGGTCCTAGCAGATACATATGGACCATTCCACCCAACGAAAACAGAATACACCTTCTTCTCTAATGCAAATGGACCATTCTTCAGGATATACCATATAGTAGGTTCCAAGACAAGTCTTAGTAATTTTTTAAGAATCAAAATCATATTAAGTACTATTTCTGGTGACAGTGGTATGAAACTGGAAATCAATAACAGCAGGAACTTTGAAAAGTATAAAAACACATGCTCCTGAGCTACCACTTGGTCAATAAATTAAGGGGAAAATTAAGAGAGACAAATAAAAATGGAAACACACCATACCAAAACCAATAGGATACAATATGAAGAGTACTCAGAGGGAGGTTAATAGCAATAAATGCCCACATTGATAAAGAAGAAGGATTTCAATTCAAATACACAACCGAATGTTGCACCTAAATAACTAGAAATAAAACTAAACTCAAAATTAATGAAACAAAAGAAATAATAAAAATCAGAGCAGAAATAAAATAGAAACAAAAAATATAAAAGAACAATAAAAAACAATACTGAGTTGTTTTTTTTTTAAACAGACAAAATTAACAAAACTTTAATTAACAAAACTTTATAGCTGGACCATAAAGAAAAAAGAGAGAAGACTCAATAAAATCTGAAATGAAAAACGTAGACATTACAACTGACATGACAGAAATACAAAGGATCATAAGAGACTATCATAAAAAATTACACACCAACAAATTGAATAACCTAGAAGAAATGAATAAACTCCTCGACACATGCACTCTACCAAGATTTATTCATGAAGAAGTAGAAAATCTGAACAAACAAATAACAAGTAGTAAGATTAAATCAGTAATAATCCCATTAGAGAAATTCCAGGACCAATGACTTTAAAACTGAATTCTACTAAACATTTAAAGAAGAAATGATACTAATTCTTCTCAAACTATTCCAGAAATTTGAAGGGGAGGGAATTCTTTTAATCTAATTCTATGAGGCCAGCATTACCCTGATACCAAAAACAGACGAGTATGCAACAATAACAACAAAAATATTTCAGGCCAATATCCCCGAACATAGATGCAAAAGTCCTCAACAAAATATTATCAAACTAAATTCAATAGCACATTAAAAAATACATTCACCATGATCAAGTGGGATTTATTCAAGAATGAAAGAATGGTTCAACATATGCAAATCAACAAACACGATTTGTCACATTGACAGAACAAAGAAAAAAATATGATCATTTCAATAGATGCAGAAAAAGCATTTGACAAAATTCAACATTCCTACATGATAAAAATTCTCAAAAAATTAGGTATGTAGGGTAAGTACGTCAACATAATAAAAGCCATATATGACAAACCATGGCCAACATCATAGTAAAGAGGGAAAACGTGAAAGTTTTTTTCTACAAAATTAAGAACAAAAATGCCCATTTTCACCATTTCTATTCAGCAGAGTACTCAAAGTCCTAGTCAGAGCAATTATGAAAAGAAAGAAATAAAAAATATCTATGCAAGAAAGAAGGAAGTCCAAACTTTGTTTGCAGAGGGTATGATCTTATGCATAGAAAACCCTAAAGACCCTACCAAAAAATAAAATAAAAGTCAGAACTAATAAACAGATTTAATAAAGTGGCAGGATACGAAATCAATATACAAAAATTAGTAGCATTTCTTTACGTTAATAGTGAACGAGATGAAAAAGAAATTAAGAAAAATATTCCATTTACAATAGCTGCAAAATAACAGAGGGGATGAAAGATCTCTACACTGAAAACTATGCAACACCTATGAAAGAAATTTAAGAGGAGGACACAAGTGAAAGAAGGATACCCAATTTCATGGATTGGAAGAATTAATATTGTTAAAATGCTCACACTACTCAAAGCAATCTACAAATTCAATGCAATTTCTAGCATTATATCGATGATATTGTTTATAGAAATAGAAAAAAACAATGCTAAAATTTGTATGGAACCACATAAGACTCTCCAATAGCCACAGAAATCTTCAACAAAAGGAAAAGAGTCAGAGGCGTCACACTAGCTGACTTTAAAATATACCTCAAAGCCGTGGTAACCAAAACATACAAATACCAAAGGAATAGAATAGAGAGCCCTGAAATAAACCCCCACCTCTACGGCTAACTGATTTTGGATAAAGATGCTAAGAACACCCATTGGGGGCAGAACAGTCTTTTCAGTAAGTGGTGCTAGAAAAACTGGTTAACTATATGCAGAAGAATGAAACTAGACCACTATCTCTCACTATACACACAAATCAGCTCAAAATGGATTAAGGATTTAAATGTAAGATCCAAAACTTCGAAACCACTAAGAAAACACAGGGAAAATGCTTCATGACATTGATCTAGGCAAGGATTTTTTGAGTAAGACCTCAAAAGCAGAGATAACAAAAGCAAAAATAGATTAAAAGAATTACATCAAACTAAGAAACTTCTGAAAAGCAAAGGAAACAATTAACAGAGTAAAGAGGCAATGTACAGAATGGGAGACAATATTTGCCAAACTATGCATCTGACAGGTGGTTCATATTCAGAATACACAAGAAACTCAAACAACTTAACAGCAAAAAATCAAACCAAAGCAAATAATATGAACTTTAAAATGGGCAAAAGAATTGAATGTAAATTGCTGAAGAGAAGACATAACAAAGGCCAACAGGCATGTGCAAATTCCCAGCATCACCAGTCTTCAGGGGAATGCAAATCAAAACCACAGTGATGTATCACCTCATCCCAGTTAGAATGGCTTTTAGCAATAAGACAAAAGAAAACAGGTGTTGATGCAGATGTGGAGAAAAGAAAAGCTTTATATGATATTTGTGGGCATATAAATTAGGTCAACCATTTATAGAAAACAGTATGGAGGTTCCTGAAAAAAATTAAAAAAAGAAAACTACCATACAATCCAGCAATCTCACTACTGGGTATATACCCAAAGAAAATGAGATCAGTATGTCAAAGAGATATCTGCACTCTCATGTTTAGTGTAGCACTATTCACAATAGTCAGTGTATAGAATCAACCTAAGTGTTCGTCAACAGATGAGCAGATAAGCCAAACATGGTACATGAGATATACACAATGGAATACCATTCAGCCATAAGAAAGAATGAAAACCTATCATTTGCAATAGCATGGATGAAGCACTTAACATTATGTTAAGGGAAATAAGGCAGACACGACAAGACAAATAACATACCATCTCACTCATATGTGTAATCTAAAATGTTCATCGCATAGCAGTAAAGAATAGAATGGTGACTATCAGGGGTTGGTGGAAGAGGTCAGGGTTGGTCAGTAGTTAAAAAGGTACAGTTAGAAGGAATAAGCTATGGTGTTCTATTGCACAGTGACTATGTTTAACAATATTGTATTGTGTACTTCGAATCAAATAGAAGAGAGGATTTTGAATGTTCTTACCACAAAGAAATGAAAAGTATTTGAAGAATTAGATTTGCTAATTACCATGATTTGATCATTATACAATGTATGCAAATTTTAAACTATAAATAGTTTCTCATAAAAGTGTCAACTTATTATGTGTTAATAAAAAATAAAATAATACTTAAAAATAAGAATGATACCATAAATAAAATTAAAAATAAAACCCAAAAACTAGAAAAATATTTGTGGCACACCTAATACAAGTAATCATGCCTAGAACCTAAGAAATTTTATAAATCATTATTTTATTTTGTTTTTTGTTTTTTGGGTTTTTTTTTTGCAGTTTTTGGCCATGTCTGGGTTTGAACCCACCACCTCGGGTATATGGGGCTGGTGCCCTACTCTTTTGAGCCACAGGTACCACCCAAATCAATAGGTTTTAACATGTAAAAGAAGGTTTACTAGTAGCAACCCAAATGTCCTCAACAGAAGGTAGATAAATTAGGTGTATTCATATAATGGAATACTGAACAATAGTGAAAAGGATTAAATCACATATAACATTGATAAATCTCAGAAACAAGTCTCAATGAAATTTGTAGATTTTTGGTAGTACATTATCAATTATAAAATCTCAAAACATAAAAGTATAAATAAGGTCTTGGTATGTAAGTATGCACATCTAAAACACATATGTATACATACATACATATAGAATACAATTATAATAAAAGGAAATGGAATGATAACTATAAAAGTAGTGGGAAGAGGCACCCAGCAGTTTTCAATGATATTGGTATTGTTCCACATATAAACTGAGTTGTTCCTGTTTGAATAGTTTCTGAGTTGTTCAGACGTGAAAAGATGTGCCTCTAAGAATTCTTTAAATATTGTCTTTCATAATACATTGAAAAAAATTACATGTAGGTATGCATTCTGCTTTCTCAGGCATTTGTCCTATTTAAAAGATTTCTAAGACCCCTTCATCTTCCTCTTTCAGTTTGTCACAATTCCTCTTAAATAAACCATTATTCTCTAAAAAAAGAAATAATATAATCAGAACTGAATACAGTAATCATTTCCAGAAAGGATTCTATCCTAGTTGTTCTTACAAAAGTGAATAAAGGCTTTTGCTCTCCATTCTCCTGGACTGAAGGGTTGCTATAAAGTTATTTCTGCCCCCACTATTATTAGAGTTATTGTAGAGTTGAGATTTCTAGACGGTTGTTCGGGCAGACAGGAGAAAGAATGGGAAGGCAGCTCACAAAAGATCACGTGCACTTACGAGGTGTATGAAGGAAGAACAGGCATTTGCCAAGAAACCCGCCAAAGCCCCTTGATGTCACATGTTGACTACAGGCGGCACTTGGCTCTTGGTCCTTTCTTTGTGTGGCAGTGGTGTAGCCCCCTTTATTTGCTTTCAATTCCAGTCTCCTTGCAAAACCAAAGCCCAGGATTCTGTACGAGTCCTTTTTAGATTTCTTTGCATCTGGTTACCCATTAAAAGTATAAATAATCTTCTGGAAATATCTTATAATGTATTTTTAACACATTAACCGCTGTGTAAGTTGTATTTAACTTATGTTTGAGTATGTTGAGGCCCTTTGAGCCCAGGGCCTCGTGAGGCATCTATAACTCACATGTCTCTTCACTTTGGGTACTTGAGAGCTATGTGGGCCCCAAGGAAAAAATTTTTTTTCTAGTGTGGCAGTCGGTGTGTTTTAATGAGTGTGTGTGGGGTGGTGGTGGTGGTATTTTCCAGACCTTTCTATAAAGGTTTGAGGTGGCTGAAGCATCATGTATTTCATTCACAGTTGATCAGACTGGAAACAAAATGAATTCCTCTCCCATGATGTGTTTCAGAGTGTGAGTGAGATGTCCAGCATGGAGGGTGTAACGTAAAACCATGCTGCTCCAGCTGCGTGGTAAAGGAGATTGAGTTTGGGGGATCCAGGAATATAGAATCGTTTAGCAGTATATGCCTCTCAAATGTCAAGGAATTCCAAAAGTTTCTGAGGCAGAAAATCATCTAAGTATAAAGTCTGTGTTTCTCAAGTGTGGTACTGCCTGGGTGTATCAGAACTGCCTGCAGTGTGGGGTTAGTGTGCAGATTCCCTACTTACTCAGCAGCTCACTGGGATAAAGTCCTGAAAGGTGCATTTTTAGCAAGTTTTCCAGGCAATTTTGAGCATACCCCTTCAAAGTGTTTTAAATGTCCCTAGCCATGAAGAGTCAGCGTAACTGCTAGCCCAGCCATGAAGAGTCAGCGTAACTGCTAGCCCAGCAGTCTCCCTAAACAGAGCACTAAACATGAGAGAAAAGCCTTCCCAGCATTTACTAAAATATACCGAGTGACCTAGTATAAATGTAGTCACCACAGATTCTACAGTTCCCAAGAATTGGCCCTCTTGATCCCAAAACCTACTGTTACTTCTTAGGCCACGAGTTCTGAACATTTTCTTTATTGTGTTTTTAAACTGCCTGATAGCAGCTGTCCCACATCTGTCCTGAAAGCCAGGGTTCTGTCCCTACATCTTGTCTTTCTGACAGTTACATATAAAGTCAAAGACTCAAGCAGTCAGACTTTGGTGCAAATACTGAGATGGACTGTCTCTACCCCCACCCGTTTGGTTCGGGGGTGCTCTCACTTAGTTTTATTACTCTGGTTCTCAACTCTTTCTATCTCCAGACTTGGAACTCATCCCTATTCTTGGCAGTCAGATACCTCCTTGTGTCACTTGTTGCCAGGAGAGAAATCCTTGTTCCTATCTCAAGCCTATGGGAATCAACTCCAATATGGTGAAGAATGGTGAGCCTATCTCTGCTACCCCCTCAACAAGAGGGACCAGAGGCTCAATTTGGAACATGTTGCGCCTTTTCACTGCTGCAAGTGTCCCCCTTTTATTGGCTCAACTTTGGTCCAGGGCAGCTGACCTCAAGTGTGCTGTCTCCTGTGACATCAATTGAATGGCCATAATGTGAGGCAGGGCAATTGTGTCTGAACTATGGTGTGAATGGTGCTTTGTCCACTGTTGCTGACAATGACAAGAGCCTTGTAGTCCACAAAAAACTGTATATCTGGTGGTTGATAACCTGCTTAGCCCTGTATTATATCCACATTGAGCTCCAGTCCCCAGCCAGGGGGTATGTGCTGCCCCATGAACGTGCCCAAATCACATCCATCCTGACCACCAGGGAATCAGAAATACAGCCAAAGACTCAACAGATTAATTTTAAAAAATATTCATTGAGTGCTACCAAGCATTATTTACAGCACTGGTAATATACTATTGACAGGAACAATGCCCCAGTCTTGCGCTGTTTATATTCTGAAGGAGAGAGACAAATGAACAGTTTAAAAAATATGAAAGATATCAGAGATGATAAGTACTAAGAAGAAAAATAAAAAGAGGTTAAGGGGGTGTGTTAACTTGGTTAGCCCTCAAACCACCTGAGACAACCACGTAAGTTTAGGTAGTTTGTCTTGGGTAAATCCCAAGACTCAGGATGGGAACTGAGAAGAAAACAGAGGAGGAAAAGCCCATCTTAGGGGGCATTACTGCTGTGGGGGGCTGGCCCTCAGTCCCCATGGGATCTTCTCAGGGCCTTTATTACATGTGCCTTAGAAACACCGACACGAGTCACAGAAGACGTCAGTTTTATCCAGAGCTCCTGTTTTCCATGGGTCAAGAGTTTTCTCAGGTTGGTTCCAGGTTTGAGCATGTTCCAGGATGGCCGAGTGAGCTCCTACAGGCAGCAAAAGGAGAGAAATCCAGAGACAGAAAGCCAGAGATACTCAGTGTACTGGGTAGGTCTTGCCTGGATACACTGGCAAGTGTATTGGCCATGGCAATGGCTGCAGAAAAAGGTCAGCTGAAAGGATATAAAATGAGGCAAGGACCGGGATGAGATGGAGGAATTTTTCTGGCCAAGAAAATCTGTAGACTGCCAGCTGTGTGCCACATGCCTTATACCAGTGGCAATGCAATGCTTGCTGCCACTAGAGAAAATTCATTAGAAGAGCAGTCAGGGCAGCTTGATGCTTATCTCAAGAAAGGTTAGAATAGTGATTTTCAGACTAGGCTTCTCTAAAGCATGTCTGGGTGCTGCTGAAATGGTATGGGGTGGAAGACATGGTCTGATAGGGGAAAAGGAGCCAGCAGGTGGGAGTCTGAGTCCTCTCATCCACTTCAACCAGGAAAAAAAGCTCTGCTTTCATCCATTTTACATATTGAGCTTCCTTGTAATAATTTTGGGCTGAAATGAATTTGGAAACCACAAGATCACATCAATCAATTCTGCTGGAAGAACCAGGGAGGTCTCAGAGCTGGCATGAGTGTCCCTTCTCATCTCTGGCTATTAAGCTAAGCTGATATTCAGTGCACCATGAAGGGAAGCCTGAGCCTGTGCTCAGGACAACAATGTGAGTCACTCTCCTCCCTCCCTAATCCCATCTGATCTCAATCTGTCTGCTTTCTCTGAGTCTTATTCTCTTGGCTCATTCATTCATTCATTCATTCAGAACAAATATTTCTTAAGCATATATTATGTGCCATTATTGTGCTCGTGTGCTCCACACCTGAGATAAGACTAAGATATCACAGGTCTTTCATTCAATGATTTCAAGTCTAATTGCAGATGTGGACATTTTTTTGAAAGATAGACAATTACTATACAATGCTAAGCAAAGAATAAACAAGCCATCTGAGAACATGGAGAAAAGTCTTCTAGTCTAACCTATCTGATTAAGAGATGTGGTCTCAGAGGAAGTGAGACACGTAATAAATTCTGGAGAATATGCAGGAGTTACTCAAGCTCTAAACTCTTGTCTCAACCTTTGGAGCTTGGTTTCCCTCTGAAATCTGGCTTAACCTGACCTTGACATTATTCTAGATCAGTGGTTCTCAACCTTCCTAATGCCACAACCCTTTAATACAGTTAAAAGGGGTTGTGACCCACAGGTTGAGAACTGCTATAGATGTGACTTTTGTCAAGTCATTCTTTTCAGAGCAATGACTTTTCCATCTGTCTCTGATGTAGGAGTGAGGATAAGCCTGTTTATATGTGTTACCTTGGAATGATGGGAGAGTGGAGTAAGTAACATGCATCGAGCAGGCACAATGTGCCAAGCCCTGTGACCAGTGTTGGATACATAAGTGACGTATTTATTCCATGTCTTTAAATAGGCTATAGTCTAGTAAGGGGAGAGGTAAAAAAGGACCCAGTTGCAGCTAAGTGCTATAAGAGAGGTAAATGGGATGTTAAGGGATCCTGGGGCGGTGCATGCAGGCTGGTCCCAAGGGGAAAGAGGAATTGGCATGGTGAGGTGGAAGTGGGAAGGATAGTTCAAGAGAAGCTGGGCCTTGGTAGAGTGTTAGTGCTGGACTAATAGGCTGAACTGGAGAGGTAAGTAAAGGTCAGACTATAATTATCTTCATGTTCCATGTTATATTAGACTTTATCTTAAAGACCACGGGGAGCCATTGATGGGAGCTCAGCGAGGGCTTTCAACCAGGATCTCAGTTCTCCTCCACACAAGTGTCTCCGTGAGGTTACTTGGCCTTCCTAACAGCATGGTGGTTAGATTTCAAAAAAGGAATGTTTCAGAAGTACAATCCCCAGTGTGAAGTACTTATCAGATCTCCAAGTTTATCATATTCTCTACTGTCCTATTGGCTAACATTTGATGCATGGACAAGCCCAGAGGGGCATATAGAATATGAATATCAGGAAACATGGTTCAGTGGGGGTCAGAGTCTACCACAGAGACAGAGAGAAGATAGACAGTGCAATGATAAATCTTATGGGTCAACTTGACCAAGCCATGAAGTGCCCAGATATTTGGTTAAACATTATTCTACGTGCATCTTTTTAGAGTGTTTCTGGATGACAGTAACATTTTAAATAGTAGATGAGGAAAGAAAATTGCCTTTCCCGACATGGGTGGGTCTCATGCAATTCACTGAAGACTTCAATAGAACAAGTCTGAATAAAGGAGAATTTGCTCTCTGCCTTTCTTAAGGCTGGGACATCAATCTTCTCCTGCTTTTGGACTTGGGCTCAAACTGGAACTTGTGCGATAAATGGCTTTCCTGTTTTTCAGGCCTTCAGATTCAGACTATATTATCATCTTTTCTGGGTCTCCAGCTTCCCAACTACAGATAATGGGACTTCTCAGCTTCCATAATCATAAGAGCCAATTCCTTAAAATAAACCGTAATATACTACAACAGAGCCTCCATCGTTGACCACTGCCCTACATTGACCACTTCCTTAAGTTGACTTAATTTTCATAGATTGGATACACATCACACGTCCATGTCAGGACAGTAGGCCTAGTTCCTTATGTTGGCCGCCTCTGTATGTTGACGAGTTCGTTACAGTCCCTTGTATTTTTTTTTAATCTGTTTACACTCCCATATGAGGTACCTCTACATCCTATTTGTTTTGTTTCTGTGGAGAGCCCAGACTTATCTAGATAGACAATGCCTCTTCTCATGCTGAACTGACTGCTCCAGAGTGCTCTTCAGAACTTTCACTGCTGATATTCATCTGCCTTTTTCCTCAAACGGGAGCAAGAGGAAGTGACTGTGAGCTTATATTGCCTAAAAGATTTTCACCCTACAAAAATATCACTAAAGTGGAGACCCTCTATCCTTTCTTTCCTCAAAGTATTTGGCTTAAATTTATTACTGAGTGATTTTATAGTAAATGAATGTGACTACTTAGCAGTTGGTAACATTTTTTAAAAGATGCTCTTGGTTGAAAACGTATAAATACTACTTTGTGGCTTGTGTCCCAGGGCATAATTAATATGTAATCTAAAATATTGGAATGAATTCAGCCTTGGAAAAGGAAAGCAGGAATACACCAGAAAGAAGGAATACAGCTAAGGAGTGAGCTAACCTGCTTCTAAATGCCTTTGAACATGGCTGCCTTAGCATAATGGAAATGACTTGTGGTTGTGTAATTGGTTTCTATGATTCCTCACAAATGTGGTTCTCTTGGGGAAATCAAATGCTTTGAGAAGATGTTATTAATAATTCTTGTATGTTGCAAGAATATTTTTAAAATAGCTTCCTTTTATACTCAAAGATAATGCACAAAACTAATTCTTCCTTTACCTAGCTCCTGGTCCATGCCTGGTTTCCAATTTGTAAAAGGGGTATAATCATAGAAACCCCCTAGTAGATTTGTTGTGAGGATGAAATGAGATAATAATATGTAGGAAGGTACACAAAACTGCACCTGGCACTCACAAGTCCTCAATAAATGTAAGCTGCAGTTCTCAGATGCTGTGGGAATACTTTGCAGGGAGAATACATTATTCATTCCCAGAGCTATTTAGCCCTTAAAAATAGCTATTCCATAAGTAATATGGTTAAACTAAAACAGTTTTGAGCAGAGTTAGCACTGATTAAGGGTTTGATTCTGCTCAGCTCATGTGAGTCCTTCAGGAATTGAATTAATCCTGTATAAAAAGAGGATGTTGAGCCCAGGGTTCCCTTGGTCCCTTGACCCACCAAGGCAGCCTGTTTGAAACCAGCCATCCTGAGTCACCAGCAGCCCCCACTCTTCTGTTCCTTTTCTATTATCTGTGACAGAAGTTCTCCCTGATACTACTTCTTAATATTGAGTTTTATCTGAAAGTCCTAACATCTCTGAGGACTCATGCCTGGTGGTATGTAGCACTGTGGGTGTAATTGAACAGCGAGGGCCCTCTTTCTCTTGCATGTATCATATTTTTCCACCTTGATTTGATTTCCCTTTATTCTCTCTAAATATATTTCATTGCCTTTTCTTTGTTGGGTATTCCTTTCTGTCTAAGACTGGATTTCCTTTCACAAACTTAAGTAGAGTCACTCTTGGTACCATTTCACCTTCTCCAGGAGGAAGGACCCTTGGCCTTGGCAGTACATGAACTGACGAACACCACCAATTCTTATACACCCTGGTTTCCTCAGTTTAACAACCTGTGACCCTTCTGTGGAGAGTTAGATATTAGATAAGATACTGTCACACATTACTGGCCACATATAGCACTTAGAAGACTCAGTATAGAATTTCCCTCTCACGAAAGTTGTTCACCTTTTATGGTACCCAAGAGCAAGCCATTTCTTGTTCACAGGAGTTTGAAACAGCAAAGCCTATCTATTGTTAATTCAAATAAATGTGAGGCCGTTGGTCTGCAGCTGTCTCCCTACTTTGAATTTCTATGTAAGGAACTACACCTTATATTACTACATAAATGAAACAAGATCTAATTCAGGAGTATATGTTTTACAGGTAGCTAGGTCTCAGTTAATCATAAGCAGCTGAGCTTCAGTCAATCACAGGCTGCCAACTGATCATACGCTATCATGTCCAGATGAAGCAAACTTCTAGCTGATCAATCAAGCCAATTCTGTGCTTTACCTCTGCTTTCTGTTTATAATTATCCCCTGCCCACATTGCACGGTGGAGCCTTCTGAACCCCTCCTTTTGAGTGCTGCCTGATGAGTAAATCATTCTTTACTTAAACTCCTAAACTGGTCTAAAGTTTTTTTTTTTTTTTTTTAACACTGTTGAAGTAAATTATACTCAACTCTCAAAATTTGGTTGGTCCTATTTCCAGGATTTGACTTGGTGACGTGATCAAGAAAGACATTTATATTTTTGAATATATAACAAGGTGCCGTGACTCCACGGTGCAGAGAAAAAATTTCCCCGATGTCTGATTTACAGTAGAGGTAGAGAGAGTCACAGCCACTCTTTGTCACTAGTGGTGGGTTTAAGTCAAGCGAGTGTCACCACAGACTAACATGTGAGAGTTGATACCTAATTTCCCAATAAGAAACTCTTGATTTAAGTTGTCTAAGATTTTTTTTTTTTAGAGGAAACGATAAAACCTTTATGTATTACTAGTTCAAGAAACTAGCTTTAGCTTATTTTAGTTTTGCAAATGAGAAAAAATAGCTTTAATGCATGAACAACTCTAATCAAATTGTTTAAAAATTTCTGAGTCCAGTTTGGGGTCTTGCTCTTGAGACAGTCATTATGATGCCTAAAAAAAATGATTTTTTTTTCTTTGCAGTTTTTGGCCAGGGCTGGGTTTGAACCTGCCACCTCTGGCATATGGGGCCGGCACCCTACTCCTCTGAGCCACAGGCACCACCCATGATGATTATTTTTAAGTATGTGTTTAAGAACCTACCTTTAGGGATTTTTTTTCTTTTTTTTTTATTGTTAAATCATAGCTGTGTACATTAGTGCAATCGCCTGTACCCATTCTAAGATGCACCATATAGTTCCCTTTTAGATTGAGAACTGAAATTTTTATTTCAATATTGTCTTAGTCTATACAGACTGCTATAACAAAGTATCATGGGCTGGATGGCTTACTAATAACTTATTTCTCACAGGTCTGAAGGCTACAAATCCACTATTAGCGTGCAGGCATGGTCAGATTCTTCTAAGGGGCTTTTTGGGTTGCAGAGTGCTGGCTTCTTATATCCTCACATGGTGACTAGGGTAAGAAAGTTCTCTGGAGGTGTCTTTAAATTAAATACATATGAGAATACTAATTTCAGGTATGAGGCCTCTGCCCCCATGATCTAACTTTCCCCCCAAAGCCCTCCTAATATATACCATCACATTGGCTGTTAGGATTTCAGCATATGAAGTTTGGGGGAAGATAAACATTCAATTCATTGCAAGTACCTAAATGTATCTTAAACGTATAGTTTTTTGTAATAATATAATATAGGATTAAAATAACAGGATTCATTGGAAAATCACCAAGTATACATTTTTGACACGTATAAAAGAAGAAAATATTATGAAGAATGCAAAATCCACGTTTCTAATCTTGTCCTGCAAGATTTCTTACACTTTACCTTTGGTAATATAAAAAGCACAATCAGAACATCACAACATCCATCTGCTAAAATTAGAAGGCACTTATTAGGCTGTCCAACAAACCTGTAGCAGACATATGGTTGTATTCATTGAAAACTCGTGACCAAACCTCAGTTTTTAAATATACATTAAACATGAAAACTAGTTCCTCAGCTTCTTTGTAAATTTTTCTTTCTGCTCATGTATAAGTGATTTCCCCAGTTGCATTCTGACTGTATCCTTGAATGATCCACAAAGCTCTTCTGAGCTCCTGCCCCTGAGGTGCTATTATCCTCACCATCTGCTTTTTTTTTTTTCTGCAAAGCTTTTTGAAGCTCAGCTTCTTGGAACAAGAGAGTAACAAAGATGAAAATGATTGCCATCGATCACTTTTAGATAAAGCTGAATGTCTTCCAGCCACGCTGAATTGATTTTTCTTTTTCCCCTTGAGAAAGTAACAGAAAGGGGCTAGAAACCATGCAGGGGACTGAATCAATACAAAAGTGAGGAATATTTTGTGAAGGTAATCATGTGCAGAGAAGCAGAGAGTTCACAGAACTAGTTAATAGAGGTAAGTTGCTTACTCAGCTTTATTAATATCCCACTAGGCAGACCATAGAGCCTCAGGTTTTTCACTTAAATATATGTCCTTGTTCCCTTATGTAGAGAATTCAACTGTAATCTGTTGCATCCTTTGTACGTTTCAGACACTGTAGGGCCTCTCCTAATGACACTCGGAAGGACTGTTGTATGTATATCATCATAGTGCTGAGGGGGCTGGGCTCCAAAGCCAGGTAAGATGGTAACAATTATGAGACCAATGAAATGATGTTTTTTGAATACCATTACTTATGTCACTGAGAGCTAAAGATATGTCACCTGCACTTTCACTCCTTTTTGCCCTCCCAAAGGCAAGTGGTTGCTATGTCTTCCTTAGTGGGTCTTAAAAAATTTTTTTAATTGTATAAAACATACCAAATATGCCGTTTTAACCATCTGGAAGTATAGAGCCCAGTGTAATTCAGTGAGTTGTGCGATCATCACCACTATCTGTTTCCAGAACTTATCACCCCAAATGGAAACTATATCCATTTAGCAATAACTTTCCCTCCCTACCATGCCACACACGCTTCAGCTCCTGGTAACCTCTACTGTATTTTCTGTTTCTGTAATTTTGTCTGTTATAGAATTTCAAGTGCGCAGAATTAAATAATAGTTGTGCATTTATGTCTGATTTATTTCACTTAATATGATCTTTTCAAAGTCCATCCATGTTGCTATATGTGTCATGGGTTTTTATAGGAATATAGGCTGGGTAATATTCCTTTTTTAAATTTTTTCGTTTATTTTTAGGCTGGGTAACATTCCATTGTATGTATACTTGATCCACATTATTCAGAGAATTCATATTTGTGAATCTGCCTACTTGCTAAAATTTATTCATCACCCTAAAGTCAATACTCATGAGGTGTTTGCAGTCCTTTGTGGACATGTGCAGGGTGGCAACTTTTTCTTTCTTTTTTTTTTTTTTGAGACACAGTCTCACTCTGTCACCCAGGGTAGAGTGCTGTGGTGTCAAAGCTCATGGTAACTTCAAACTCTTGGACTCAAATGATTCCCCAGCCTCAGCCTTCCGTCACAATGCCTGGCTAATTTTCCTTCCTCTCCCTCCCCTTCTCCGCTCTCCCTCCCCCTTCTTTTTCTTCTTTATTTTATAGAGATAGGGTCTCTCTCTTGCTCAGGCTTGTCCTGGACTCCTGAGCTCAAGCAGCCCACGGCCTCTCAAGGGTGCTAGGATTACAGGTGTCAGCCATCACATCCAGCCTAGAGTGGCAACATATGTCAATCACCTACCGTTCATGTTCGCAGCTGAGGTCAAAGCAATGCTATCATTATTTCCTCTCTCATACTGTAAACAAATGTCATTTCTGTGGTCTTTTTAGCAACACATTTTTGTGCTTTTTTGGTGGTTTCACTTTTCAAATGGCCCCTAAGCATAGTGCTGAACTGCTATCTCTGGTTTCTAAGAGCACGAAGGTTGTGATTTGTCTCCTGGAGAAAATGCATGTGTTATAGAAGCTTAATTCAGGCTGGAGTGCTGTTGTATGTGAACTCAACATTGAGGAATCAACAATATATATTAAAGTGCCTTTAAACAGAAACACACATAAATCACTGCTTATTTGATGAAAATATTGTAAGTAGAAGCTCACAGGAACCCAATCCTATATTTCCCTAGTAACAATGAGTTAGCATTCACTGATTCAGTCTTTTGCATGAAAAAATCAGTCTACATCAGTCAGGTAGAACCTAATGACCAGGTATGATGAGAATCAACTATATATGTAGTTGTCCCTCGGTGCCCATGGATAATTGGTTCCAGGACCTCTTGCGGATAACAAAATCCACAGACGCTCAAGATTCTGATATAAAGTGGCATAGTACGTGCATACAACATGGACACGTCCTCTGGTATACTTTAAATCATTCGCAGATCACTCATAATACCTAATACAATGTAAGTGCTATGTCAGTAGCTGTCATACCGTATTGTTTAGGGAATAATGACAAGAACAGAGTCTGTACACGTTTGATACAGACACAGTTTTTTATTTCTGAATATTTCTAACCCGAGGTTATCTGAACCCACAGATACAGAGGGCCAAGTGTAATACATTTTGTTTATCCATTAATCTGTTGATGGAAGCTGGGTTGTTTCTGCCTTTTGGCTATTGTGAATAATGCTGTTATGAATGTTGGTGTACACATAATCTGTTTGAGTCTCTGTTTTCAATTCTTCGTGGCATGTGTTTAGGGGTAAGAGTAGTGAGTCATGTGAAAATTCTATATTTAATTTTTTCAAAGAACCACCAAACTGATTCTCCACAGTAGCTGCATTCTATATCCCTGGCAGCAATATGCAAGGCTACCAATTTCTCCACCTTCTTGTCAACACTTGTTTCTGGGTGTCTTTTTTTTTTTTTTTTTTTAATTATAGTGGCTATGAAGTCCTATTGCACTGTGGTTTTGATTTGCATTTCCCTCATGATTAATGATATTGAACTTCTCTGCATGTGCTTTTTGATAATTTATATATCTTCTTTGGAGAAATGGCCATTCCAATTCTCTGCCTATATTTTGGTTGGGTTGTTTTTCCTATCTTGTTGAGTTGTAGACATTCTTTATATATTCTGGATCATAGAACCTTAGTAGATGTACAACTTGCAAATATTTTCTTTCATTCTGTAGGTTGCCTTTTTACCCTCTTATAGTGTTCTTTGATTCACAAAAGTTTTATCTTTAATCCAGAATCTCCCCCACTTCTTGCCTCTCTTCTTGCTGCCCTCCACAGCAATCCATTCTCCACCCAGTTGTTACAATAGTTTTAAAAGACAAACCAGATTAAATCTTTCAGTGTTTGTCCATGGCAATCATGAGAAAACTCAAAAGGCCAACTACAAGGTTGAGATCCTTCCCCTACAACCCTCAGAAGGAACCAACTTTGTTGACAGCTTGATTTAGGACTTCCAGACTCCAGAATTGTGTGATAGGAAAGTTCTGTTGTTAAGCCACTCAACCTGGGGTACTCTGCCACAACCATTCTAAAAAACTATTAGAGCTCCTAAATTTGGATTTATTCACATTTTCAATCTGGATGTAGAAGAGGAAACTTATTATTTTGTTATGTTCAATTATTATGTTTGATCTGCTTTGAGGGATCCAAAATCAAAACCCATCTTAGATGTTTTTACATTTCTTATTTTGTGTTTTGAATCCACTTGAATGTAACCAATAATATCTCTTTCCATGAAATTTCTGGTATTTTTCTACTAGGGAGGTTTTGGGGAATCAGCATTGCTTTGGTTAGCATTTAAAATGGATTTTGACAATGAGAAAAATATAACTCAGGGCCAAAGCAAATTTCACAGGAAGAGCAGAATCCCCGTAAGGCAGCAAGACTCCCTTTGGACTGGGTGGGAACTTGTCTTTTTGGTGGGCAGAACATTTTGACTCAGCTGTACTCTGGGAGCTACCACCTTTTTGATCACTTGGTTTTGCTGTTTTTCTTTGCTGTTTTTCCAGAGTCCAAGTGCCATGATTCATGCTTGTGTGTTACAGGTCTGTAAGAAAGAACTCTTTGTTCTTTAGAAAAAGACACAGATACATCATGAAAAAAAGTGAATTAATATAATGCTCCTGTTTGAACATTTGACCCAAGTGACATATTGATCCCAATTTCCCTTGGTCATGACACTCCCTAAGGAAGTGGGGCCACTTACTGGTGAGCAGCAATTTGGTGACTAAGTCAGTTGCCACATGTAACTACAAATGGTAGATAAGCCAGGAAGAATTTGGTAATATTTCTCTTTAACTGGAGCAAAAACCCTTTCCCAGAGTTTTTAACTAAGACCAGACCCCAGGTCAGGTCAGGGTCAAATCTCAGAGATTATGGCCCTTCCAATAGTTAAATTATGTGAAAGAATTCAGCAGCAGGTATGGGGGCATGAGTCAGAAAGAAGTGTTGGGCAGAACTAGACAGATGTTTTAAACTGTCTGCCTCCTTCTCAAGGTTGCCCTGACCCCCCAGATTCCATGAGCAAAAGTTGAAATGAAAGAATCCTCTCTTGGAGCAAGTGGAAGCAGCATGTATAGTGGAAATAAATGAGAACTGGGGTCAAACAGACCTGCGTCCAAGTCCTGGCTCATCTGCTCTTAATTGTGTCCCCTTAAGAAGATTCATTAACCAACGTGATCTTTGCCTCCTGCATCTGTAGCATGTGAATCATAATGTATTGTATCTGCCTCAGAGAGTTTTTGTTAAATGTGGTCGTGTTTGTAAAGCCCCTAATGTGCCTGACACATAATAAGAATAAAAAGAGTAGAACTGCCACTGTGTTGGGAAACTGTGAAACACAGCTATACCTGGTCATTGTAAGGAGACCACTAGCCATACACAAGCCAAGAAGATCTCAAAAAACTTACATGAAAGACCCACTAATAGTTTGGCCTTTGCAATAGCCTTAGGTCATAGGATTGAGTCTTGACATGAAATCCCAGATTGGAAAATCTTTGGAACACCTCTTGTGTCCCTAAACCACTTTTCCATTGTCCTGAGGCCCCCAGACTTGGGATATAATCAGAAGATGATTATATGTCCAGAAGATGGATGTCTAAAGACCTCAACTGTTTCATACCAGCACAAAATGTATTGTTATTAGACTCTTGGATTTCATTCCAGAAATGTATCCTTCTTTGGCTCAAATGTCTCTCGGAGCCAATATCATCATCCTGTCACTGGTATTACACACACCAACTTGGCATCTCCTTGAGTTTGAGTCCTCAGTGCATGAAAATAAGTTTGTTCTCTACTGGGGAAAATAAGAAAGTTTAATAATTTTAACATTTTAAAAGACAAACCTGCCTGCCTACAGTAAGTAACTTCGAAAAAGCAGCTATTTTCCTTTAAGAATATGTTATTTAAGGGGCGGCACCTGTGGCTCAAGGAGTAGGGTGCTGGCCCCATATACGAGGGGTGGCAGGTTCAAGCCTGGCCTGGGCCAAAACTGCAAAAAAAAAAAAAAAAGAATATGTTATTTAGGGAACAAAACTGACATCTGGCCCCTCCAACCTGAAAGGAGAAAAAGATCTCCTAAAAGCCTATGATGATTGGTGCAATTTCAAACACTCTTCCTCATTGAGCCTAATGAAATTGAAATTGCACACCCTTCAAATCATGGCTAATTTGGGTTATCTGGCTTGGTGAAAACACAAAGTAGGAACCAGAATCCAAATCAATGTGGCTTATAAATAAAGAGGCAAAATTCCACTCATTCATGTGATCACTGTGCAGTTCCAAAGTAATGCCTTAAGAGAGGACAAGCAAACATGGCACCTCTGTCACACGGGCATGTGTTCCAGTGTTCTATTACAGGATTTGGGCCTAGAATTCAGGATATCCTGTCTTAATACACCCCTCATTGCAATAAGGAAAGATGATCCAGCTCAAGCTTACCACATCATAGTTTTGACAATTGTGAACTATCAGCACCTTAAAAAGCACATTTGCCCACTCCAAACAGCCTTGCATGACCAAATGATTTAAGAAGATTTTTTAAGCTTTCGTTTTCTTGGGCTAAGAAATCCTGAAGACAATCATAAGAATAATGATTTGCTGTAAATTATATTCCCCTGAACTCTAACGAATACATTGATAAATAGCAGCATCAAGGAAGGTTCTCGTCCAAGGACAAGGAGCCTTATCTAACATTTCAATCAGAGATTTATGTGAAGAAACATGGCTTCTCAAAACTGCAAACAATGCAAGGCTTACATTAGGGGAATACAATGGGTGACAGAACTAGATCTTCCGAAATCTCCATGGGGGCCACAGTGGCTCACGCCTGTAATCCTAGCACCCTGGGATGCGGATTTAGGTATATTACTTGAGTTCAGGAGTTCAAGACCAGCCTGAGGAAGAGCAAGAGCCTAGAGTCTCTACTAAAAACAGAAAAAAATAGCTGGGCATTGTGGTGGGTGCTTGTAGTCCTAGCTACTTGAGGGGCTGAGGCAGGAGGATCTCTTGAGCTCAAGGGCTTAAGGTTGCTGTGAACTATGGTGCCATAGCACTCTACCCAGGGTGAAAGAGTGAGGCTGTGTCTCAAAAAAAGAAAGAAAGGAAGGAAGGAAGGAAGGAAGGGGCCAAATTTAACCAGATAAAATTTAATAGGTTCAGCCATATAAGGCTTACACTTGAAAAATATCAGAACCACACAAGCAGCAACTTAGGCGAAAAGGCATGCAGTTTATCAAAGCAAAGTTTCACATGATTGAAAAATTTGACGTACCTGCTGGAAAAGTAATGAAGTGATAGAAGCGTGTCATCCAGAGTGAAGGAGAAAATGCCTGCTCAGACCCACACCTGTGCCCGGTGCTTAGTTCTGGACATCAGGCTTAGAGAGAAGACTAGAGAGAGGGACTGGAGCATACTCAGACGAAGGAAATGCAAAGCTTTGGCACATAAAAAGAGATCGACAAACTGGGGCATGCGTGGCCTGTGAAGATGACGACTTGGCCCACATCAGCTGCCTTCAGATGTCATGAGGGAAAAGAACAAAACTAATCCTGCTGGGCATGATATAATATGGTAAGATGAAAACAGGTGATGAAAGCTATAGGGACATAGATTTTAGTATAATTTAAAACTTTGCAATAGCCAAATATATTTCCTATAATTTTCACAGCTAATAAAACTGACAACGATTCACTTCAGAAACACTTAAGCTTGGTAAGTGCCTCTAATGTGCTTTGTGGAGGTTTAGCCGGTAGCAGTAATAAACCCAAAGTAACAGAAACGCAAACTACACGTGGCTTTGTATGTCCTTCACCTACAAACCACGCCAAGAAAAAAATGTTTTTTTAGAGGTGGTAGGTCAGGTAGGGCCTTCCGTGTTACTATTTGCCCATCTTTAGTGAGCTGCCTCAGGGGCTAAAATGGTTGTTCTGTCTTCAGTTATTATGTCTGCATTCTAAGTGGAAGGAAGGAGGGAAAAGAATGGGGCCTCATCACTTCCCTTTCCATGAGACTTTCCAGAAGTTCAGCACAGCCCTTCGGCTTACATCTCAGTTGCTGGAACTGAGCCTAACTTGAGAAAAGTCTGGGAAAGGTAGATTTTATATGTGAACAGTGTGCTAGGATGAAAAGTGGTCCCTACTAAAGGAAGAAGGGGTGGGTGTTACAAAGAACTGCATCTCTGCCAGTCTTTGTCCTTTCGCCTCGTTATGATTCCCCTGCAGTGCTCTGACCTGATCACAAGAGGTTCACTTTCTTGATCCTTCTGTATTCTGGCCTATCAGTTCCCACGTCTTCTCTTCTTTCTCTTAGCAGCTCACGCAATCCAGAGTATCATCTGTCCTGGTTACTTTTTCATGGGCATCCTCAATCCCCTTCACCACCACCCTTCACTGCACTCAGTGGTCAGGCTCTAACTCTGGTTCTACCATATGCCTTCCCCACTTTCACATATGAGCACTCCAGTGTTCTGGAGGTTATAATAAAACTGTAGGGATTGATGCCATAACAGTCCTTGGATTCCCCTATCAGTCAGCTCCTTGGCTCTGCCCACAAATGCTTTTTATTCTTTTTTTTCTTCTTCATCTTTTTTTTTTTTTTTTAGGGGAAAGCGTGAACGCAGTCCCCCACTACCACAAATTATGCAGTCGAGTTTCCCACATTTGGGGAAATCACAGGGGTCAGCACATCCGGAGTGCAATGGATAAGCCTCACCCTGGGAAAACCACCCTTGTGATCATGGTATCTCCCCTGCCCACAAATGCTTTTTATTACATCATGGTTATCTCTCTAGCCCAAGTCTCTCCATGGCTGGTCTGAACCTTAATCCTTTCTCTGAAAGGTATGGGTCTCCTCACTCAGGAGGAGTGCCTCCTAAAGCTTCCAAAGGGGAAAAAACCAAAATTGGGGCCATCAACAGTTGCTATAGGTGGTGTTTACTGAGGATTTGTTAAGACCAAATCCTATAGGTGTTAAATGCTTTAAGTGGGTTGTTCCATATAAACCTTGCAACTCAATAAGGAGTTATTGATACTCCCAAAGACAACCTCATATTCCTAGGATAAACATGTCTTGATCATGATGTGTTGTCTTTTTAATGTATTATCAAATTCTATTTGCCAACATTTTGTTTAGATTTTTTGCATCGATGTTCAGGAGGAATGTTGGCAAATAAATATTAATAGAAAAATTATAAAATAGCCCATCATACTCCATAGTTTCTTTTTTAGTTTTTAAATGTTTTTATATCACCTTTATTCATTCATGGCAGTTTCTTTTTAAAAGTGGAAATTTTATTGGCCATTTTGCTAATAAAATTATTTCTTAGTCATTTGGAAAATATGTATTTAATGTGTTTTAAAGCTTTCTGCAAAAAGGATCCTGCCTTCTGGATCCTCTACCAGCATGGTGGCAGAATCCTCAAAGCTGGAAGTCATCTGCAGCTACCCTTCCCTGGCTGGGGTATTCCCATTTTAAGAGCTAGATGGACCTAAATTGTGGAGGCAGTGACCTCCTTCCAGCATTCCAATGAGCTCAGCAGTCAGAGGTCCCTGGAGTGTACCAACAAGCTGTTAATCCGGGTATGAAATCTTTTGCCTCATAAAACAAACATCCAGCAGTAAAAGTATTTCTAGCATTTGCTTCACATTTAACTCTCAAACCTGAACTTTAAGAACAAAGCTATCCATTTTGAATCAGAAAAACAAAAAGAATCAAAACCTGATACGAACTCAAAGTAATTGAGTGTTTTTTCAGAAGGTTTAAAAATATTCTTATATCATCAAAAAGGTCACTAAAGCATAAGTACCTAGTTTCCTTCTTGAGGCTCAAACACCAAATAAAATCAATAAATACAGTTTACAATTCAGAATGATAGAGTTCATTGTTAATTTGGCATAAATATAACTTTGTAAATTCCCCATCCTGCCATATTTTAGCGCACTGGTAGTTGTTTGTGCATATTTACAGTTACTTGGCTACAGAATTTTGCCCAAATAGAATAAGTGGCTAAAATAATTAGATTGCCTAAATTGTGGTCTAATTCATAACAAAATACTGATGATGAGGGATTTGAAATTCATAAGGTCTATATATACTGGTCTTTCTATAATCCAGTCAATTGAAATTATATAAACTGGAATGTAAAATTCCTCTAAATATAATTATAAACAACAAATGCAATATGAGGGGTATAAACCTTAACAGCAATTCATGTGAAAAATAAAAATAACTTCTCTTTTTTCTTACTTTTTATTGAATATAACCTGAAAATCCCACAAAGGGAAAAACAAACAAAAAAGTGATGCCATCTAAGCACAGTGCTCAGAGCAGGGAAATTATCCATATTTCACGCTGATTCCAGAAGATAAACAGGGACTCTATCAAGCTAGAGTATACCCAGGGAAAGTCCCAGAAGAGGCAGGCTTCCAAATCTTCCCTTAGGATAAGCTACGCTCTTGAGGGGCATTGCATTTAGGGTTTTCCTTTATTGTTCTGGGCAATGCAAACATTTTCACAAGTGATAGCACTATGAATACAACTGAGGAGGAACATCTTCATTTTTTTTTTTAATAGTATGCTTATTTTTCTGATGTATTTCTGGAGCAAGAGTGGAAGGTCATAAGCCACAGAGTTGTCAGGCACCATCATACACAGGGGCTCACACGTAAGACTAGGGACTCTGGACTGATTGTGGTGTGATAGCGTGTTAGTCCGGTATAGGAGAACAGAAACCTCTTCGGTTTCTGTTGAAGGAAAAAGCGACTGTGTTCAGTGAATTTGATGTTCATAAAACTTTTGGAAGGACTGGAGAAGCAGGGTGTCAGACAGACCTCCAGGAATGACTTCCACAGAAAGTGCCCCTCAAGGGTGCACCAGGGAAAGAAGGCGGGGGATCAGGGTACACTGCCCTTCATCTGGAGCACAGCTTCCTTCAGGGACCAGGAAGCTGCTCCTTCTGCAACTGCTTATCTATTTCCACTAAGCTGGTTCCTGGACACTAGGATGCTGCTGCAGAGAGCAAAATCAAAACAAGAAACAGCCTATACTGTTCACCCTGGGGCCACCGCAGCAGCATTTAAGGCATCCGCTGGACAGCCGGGGTCATTTCTGCCTTCATCTTAATTGGCAGAGTCTAATGTGTGTCCAGAACGTAATTGCAAGGTAGGTTTAAGCTCTGCATATTGGAGAGGTTTATAATCAATGCTGAGTGTTGATCTGCAATTCCAAGTAAGAGTCCACAGTGAGAGCAGAGCAGTGACAGGATTTGACATACCTTTTCCACAGCACACGGGGGTTACAGTGGGGAAAGGACAGCAAGAGAGAGGGTAGGAGGGGATGCTGGAAGCCCAGCTGGAGACCACAGAAATAGGTCAAATGAGAAAGGATGGGGAGCCTGGGGATGACGAATTTTTCTTCTTGCTGAGTTCTTAGTCTCATAAATCAAAGAATGAATTCACAGAACACAGACAAGCAACAGTGATAGAGTGTAGTTCATTAGAGGACAGAAAAGCTTCTTATACAATGGAAGGGAACCCGAAGAGGTTGCTGCTGCAGCGCCTTTGGGGGAGCTTTTATGCCTGTTGTGCCCACTCACACTTTGCTAGCAAACACTGTTGGGTCTTTCCCACCTAGCTAGCTTTCATTGCTTGGTTTCTTTAAACCGTAACTGAGTGGCCTCTGTTGATTGGCCCTCTCTTTGGGCCAGCGCGCCTCTCCCACCCAATCCCCGAGGGGCAGTCCCTCCCCCAGCATGCCCTGCCTAGCAACAGCCAGTGACCAATGGCTGCACAGGTCGCTCTAGCCGACTCCCTCCCCATTCTTCTCCGCCCAGTTTCCCAGTCCCAGGGTAAAGCCTTCTGGCTTCTATCAGTGGTAGATATAGGCGAAGGTGAGAAGACTGGGAAGATTTGGGGTAACTGAAGGTAAAGTCTAAAGCATCTGCGGCTAGAGTGAATATGGATTATAAGAAAAAAAAGAGATAAGCCTGAAACCAAAAGTTTTGTCCTAAGTAGTTCAATATCCCTCACTGAGGTGAGGACTTTGGTGGGAAAATCAGATTTAGTTGAGGAAAACAGAAGCTACAAATGGAGATGTCGCATAGGTTAGGGAGAGAGAGGTGGCTAACATCCTCACCACATGGCATTTAATGTCATGAGACCAGATGACATTCAACTATGTAGGCTACATTGAGGGGCAAACGTACAAGCGGAGTCCTGGGACACTCCACTGTTGAGCTGACAAGTTGAACAGGAGCAAAGGAGAGTGACAAAGGTTGAATAATAAAATAGGGGAATTGACACAGAGGAGTGTTCCAGAAGAAAAAGAGAGTCAAAAAGGAGAAGCCGTCGCTTGTATCAAACACTGCTAGTGGCCGCATCACGTAAGCAGTGGGAATTGATCAGCAGATTTGACAACGTAGAGGTCACAGATCTAGAATGGTGGGGAGCAGGGGATCCTAACTGAAGTTCAGGAAACAAAGCAAGTATAGACAATTGTCCTTCAAGACAATTTACGGTAAAGGAGAGGAGAGAAATGATTTAAGAGCTGGATGTTTGGATTAAGAGATTTTTTTCTTTCAAATTTGGGAATAATAAAGTAGGTGTGCTTCCTCGTGAGAATGATCCAGCAGTTGGGGAGAACTTTAGGCTGGTGCACAGGTTTTGGAAACTGCTTTTTCTGCTTCACGATGTCAGCATTTTTTTTCACATTAATTTAATTGTTATGGATGGGCTTAATGGCTACATTACACTCCACGGTGTAAATGCAGTGATTTTAGAAGGCTTTTCCTTATGTTATAGATTTGAGTTATTCAGCCTTTTATTTGCTGCTACAAATATGGAAGCATGTCTTTGTATTTGTTTACCTTTATTTTATTGCATTATTTTATTTCCAACCAAGGATTTAAATACTTTAAAGTCTCATACATTGAAATATTTGCTTTCCAAAAATCACGTTCCATGTTTTCAATTTGAAATTTAAACATGTTTATTTCAAAGAAAATCTCAAATGACTTTTTTCTTTTTTTTTTTTGCAGTTTTTGGGTGGGGCTGGATTTGAACCCACTACCTCTGGCATATGGGACCGGCGCCCTACTCCTTGAGCCACAGGCACCACCCCTTAGATGACTTTTTTAGACCCCACTTTTAGCTCACTGTCATGCTGATGGGTTGGCAGATTATTGGAGGTTCAGAAGAATGCTGGACGTAGCTCTCTCTCACTTTAACAGGATTGTTTAGAAGCAGTTGCCAAAGTTTCACTGGTGGTGTACTTTTTCTTGATATGTATATTATTTTATGTAATTCTTCAATGAAAGAGCAGAGTTACACTGAAAAGAAAGCATAAAGCATATTTGTTTAAATGAGGGCTTTTATCTAAAACTTTCAGTTGCTATCTATGGAACTGATTAATGTTTTTTATCTTTTTAACGCAGGATATTTTCAGCAGTCATTGTTTTTGCTTCAAAATGGGGATGAAAATTGGAGTCTTTTTCTAGTTACTTCAAAATGGAAAGGAAGTGAATAAGTATTTAGTAAGCGGTTTGACAATTAAGTTCACAAACTCATCCCAGAAAAAGCACTGCACAGCTCGCTGCTGAATATCACTATGGTCACCATCAAAGTACTCTCCTTGGGAAGCTATGCTCCAATGCCAGCTCCTAATACACCCTTGAAAGCAATTTTGGAACTCCTTTTCTGGAAGAGACATCAGAGCTTTTGTCATATTATCCTTGATGTCCTGATGTCACTAAAATGTTTTACTTTCAATATTTCCTTTATCTTTGGGTAAAGAAAAAGTAAGTGGGGGTCAGATCAGGTGAAGAGGGGGGGTGTTCCAATATAGTTATTTGTTTACTGTTTAAAAACCACGCAGGTTGGCGCCTGTGGCTCAGAGGGGTAGGGCCCTGGCCCCCATATGCCGGAGGTGGTGGGTTCAAACCCAGCCCTGGCCAAAAACTGCAAAAATAATAAAATAAAATAAAATAATAAAATAAAATAAAATAAAATAAAAACAAACCCTCACAGACAGTGCCCTGTGAGCTGGTGCATTGTTGTGATGCAAGAGCCATGCCTTTCCCATGCCAAAATTTCTGGTTAAGATTTTCTTGTTTCTGTGTGGATGTTTACTTGGGCTGCTATGGTTTTCACAGTCAGATGATGATTTTGACTCACAATTCAAGGAATTTTTGCAAAGTTTTTGTCATATTTTTATTTATTTATTTTTTTATTAAATCATAGCTGTGTACATTAGTATGATCATGGGGCACCATACACTTGGTTCCTAGACCGTTTGACACATTTTCATCACACTAGTTAGCATAGCTTTCCTGGCATTTTCTTAGTTATTTTGCTAAGACCTTTACATTCCACATTTACTAAGATTCACAATTCTGCTTGTTACTGGCAACCCTGACCCATCTTCATTCTTCTGAGGGGAGACCCTTTCTCTCTCCTCAACAAAACATTTATGGCATTATTCCCATAAATTTGAACTACCATGTCCCTGATTTCACTTCCACTCTTGCCCAGTTTAATAAAAAAATGTAATGTTTGTTCATTGCCATAATTCAAGCTCCGACATTCTTGTAGCAGCACACAAAAACACACAGCAGCAATAATGAACACCACTCAGCAAGACACTGCCCCACATTGACATGAAGTCAGCTCTGAGATGGTGATACACCAAGGTCATGAAACTTACCCAGTAGTTTGTATAGTGGTGCCAACGTAAGTGCACAGTGGCAAGTTCACAAACCTAATTGTTAGACCGCATATATAATTGTTTGGGTGAGAATAAAGGAAATGAATTATAAATATCATAAAATAAATTATATATTAATAAAATATAAATGATAATATTAAAAATAAGTAAAATTATAAGTATTATGAATTATAATTTATTATAAGTGATTTTAAAATTGTACACACATTTCATTAAAATATAAATATTTATGTAAGTCATAAATATCTGAATCAGGTAGAATCTAATATTCTGCAGCTGAAAAAGTTATTTCTGAATTTGTGTGTTAAAATTAAAGAGAGGGAAAGATCTACTTCTCAGCTGTTTCCCTGGTTTACCTCCAAAACATACAATTACCTATAATCTCACATTTTTGGAAGCCATAATTCCTGTGAAATTATAAATGGTCACAATCGCAAAAGAACCATGTTGGTGTTTTACTGATTTTGATACACTAAAATAGATATAATTTGTAGTTTTCTTTAAGTTTCTAAACATTATTTGCACAGTATAAGTGGTCTTAAAGATTAAAGGTGTTTTTGTTTCTGATAATGAAACACAGTTAGAGCATTTTACAATCATTAGAGATTCTGTATAAAAGTCCTAAAGAAAAATTGCTTGACAATAATGTAAAGCTTTTTAAAAACAAGGTTCCTTTCTGTGTAAGTACTGATTTCTTATTTGTACTTCCAGAATGTAAAAAATAGCTCTGAAAATTAAAAATCTTTTTATAATTCATTTGGCCACTAAACTTGATCTGACCTGAATTTATTTGACCTAACTGCCATGAGGCTATAATTAGTCTTTATCTATCCCACGTTATGTAAATACTCATACATTTCTGTGCAGTGATATTAATGTATTTAAGTACTGGTGCTGCCTTAGAACACTGCTAAAACATTCTGAATACTGAAGCACCTATGACTACTGCATTGCAGAAGAGGAATTATGAATTTACATACTTTTCATTTTCAAGTCTAATATATTGCTCTTTAACTTTCCTTTTCTGAAAATAATTGGTGGAATTTTCAGGACACCTTGATATTAGAGTTCTGGAATGTAGTCAAACTTTAAATTAGAATTAACTAATACTCCAGATACAAATACTCTAGAGGGCCAAAATAAAGGGGGGGTAAAAAACAAAAAATAGAATTAACTAGTACTATATTCCTATTTTTTTCCTCTATTGAAATTCATTATACCCAATAAAATAGCAAAAGGATTTTAATTATTAATATGGTACATGTATACCATGGAATATTATGCAGCCTTAAAGAAAGATGTAGACTTTACCTCTTTCATGTTTACATGGATGGAGCTGGAACATATTCTTCTTAGCAAAGTATCTCAGGAAAGGAAGAAAAAGTATCCAATGTACTCAGCCCTACTATGAAGCTAAATTATAGCTTTCACATGAAGGCTATAACCCAACTATAGCACAAGACTATGAGGAAAGGGCCAAGGAAGGGGAAGGAGTGGGGAGGGAGGTTGGGGTAGAGGGAGGGTAATGGGTGGGGCCACATCTACAGTGCATCTTAGAATGGGTACAGGCGAAACTTACTAAATGCAGAATACAAATGTCTACATACAATAACTAAGAAAATGCCGTGAAGGCTACGTTGAACAGGTTGATGAGAATATTTCAGATTGTATATGAAACCAGCACATTGTACCCCTTGATTGCACAAATGTACACAGCTATGATTTAACAATAAAAAAAAAAAGAAATAGATCTGGTGGAAGCATTGTATGTATTTCCATTCCTCTCTTTTCATTCCCAGGTCCCTCTCAACACATAAATACTTTTATATTTTTGATGTATAATTTTCTGATGTACAATTGACACTGAACTTATTGATAAAAGCAAGTGTGCTTTTGTGTTCAGATTGCTCCTGGTTGAGATCGTGGATATAGGTAAAGATAGAATAGACCCAGTCTTCAAGAAATAGTATTTCTTGAAGGGCAATAGTATTTCCCTTAGCAGATTTTTTGAAAACTTAGTTTAAGCACATAATAAAGGTAGAAAAATGACTGAGTTTTGACTTGTTTTTGGTGTTTTGTGGTTCGTTTACCAATTTACTTTTAAAAGAAGGTATGAAAAAATTGATTTCTTCAACTCAAAATAAGGAGATGCCTTAATAAATATGCAAACAATTTACTTGGTAATAATTGACATAAGATGTAGAGACAACTAGAGAATTTCCCAGAAATCAGATTAACCAAAAACCTGCCCTGGTAAACCACTGGTAGAATATCTTCCTACCATGACTTGAACATTTGCCCTCAAACAGGTCTTCTGACTCTGACTGACATAGATTGGGTATAGGGTAATTCCGATCTTGTTCTGTTGCATTATTCTGTGTTCATAGAGAGTTGAAATCATGTGTTTATCTAGTTAGGTAACAGAGGTAGAGAAACACTTCAATTTTTGAAAAGAAAACTGTAGCCCCTCATACAGAAAGGGCTATAAAGGACCCAGTGCCTCAGGAGCCATCGAGTTCAGACAAGTTGAAGTCCCAACCATGTGACAAGTGTACATGAAAGAGCTGGCAAAGGAAAGTGACTAAAAACTGTTACCGCCAGTCACTGAAATGAAGACAGTTGCACCTGTAATAACACCTGTAAACTATTTTTTATCTCTTCCGTTCCCCTAATGCATATAGGATGTGTTGTGATGGTGAACGTTACAGGCTTAGTCCAGAAGCTCCAGAATATCAAAAAACTTCTTAAAAAAATGGACTTGGCCCAGAATTCCTAAATTTGGACCTGGATGCAAAACAAGAGATGATTGGGTTGTTTTCTTTGGGGGCAGCAGTTCTCAACCTGTCGGTCATGACCCACAGGAACTGTCTTAAAGGGCCGTGGCATTAGAAAGGTTGAGAACCACTGTTTTGGGGAATGGCATAAGCTGTAATATATTTGGTTACACCAAAAGAGAGTGTGTTTCAATTTGAAAGTTTAAGTACATTAAAAGATTGTAAGTATTAGAAAGATTAGTGGACATTTGTCATTCCTGGTGCCTATCACCTTCATTCTATCGGCCTAATGCACAAGTTCAAACTCAAAACTCCAATGCCCTTTGCCAGTGGAATGTGAACATTGGGGCCAGGTCCCGACGTCCATTGCCTCATGCAGTATTCCTTCTGGAAGTGAGAAACAGGGTCTGCGAGGGCTCCTGTTTTGTTGAAGCAGGTAGGTGACAGTGGAGCTACTGGCTTTGAGCAGGATAGCTTGAGGGTGGGAGGTGTAGTAAGAAGTACAGGATATAGGATTACATGCACCCAGGCCTGCCAGCTTCTCAGAGTTCAGTAAATGATGCCGTTGAAATACTAGGAGCAGCGCAGCATCTGGTAGGGTCACCTAATTCTGGATGTATCTAAGCATAGAGGCAGAGGTCCTGGACTGCGTGGCTTTGGTGAATTTTCCTTACTTCTTTTTTATTTTCTTTGCTCTTTGATTTGTAGGAGAGCTGTCCCCCTTCCCTGTCCCCTGTGATTCTAGAAGACTATCATAAAGGGCATTATCACAGACTGAGTAATTCATAAAGAACAGAAATTTATTTCTCACACCTCTGGAGGCTGAGAAGCCCAAGATCAGAGCACAGCAGGTCCAGTGGTCTGATGAGGGCTGCCTCCTCACGAAGGGAGCAACTCTGAGTCCTGATGTGTCAGGGGCGAGCAAGTGACAGACGAACACACACATGCAGCCTCTTTCATAAAGACACTGAAAAGGCCCTTGCAGGGTTAACGAGGATGACTAGCCAGGCAGTGGGAGCATCTGCCCTCACTTCCCTGCTGCTGCCTGACCAGTGGTCACATAACATGCTGACCACCTGCTGTCAGGAGTGGGGACCAGACATCAGGTCCCTGTGTTTCCTGATTCTAGGTTCTCAGAACTAAGGAATGGCTACTGGTGTGAGCTGATGGAGTTAATGAGCAGAGCAAGCAGTGCCAGCGGGCGAAGTGACAAAGTTTACTAAAGAATAGTACATTCCATAGAATGAGGGGGCCAGCCCAGTGAGTGGAGGAGACCAGAGTTTAACAAAATTTAATCTTATACTAAGTAAGGGGTGGACTATTCATGATTTTTTTTGGAAAGGGGTGAAGAATTCCCAGGATTGGGAATCCTCTCCTTTTCTATCCTCATACGGCAATTTCTAGTGGTTGCCATAGTATTTGTAAACTGTCTTGGCTGACGGGTGTGATTTTTACTATGTTAATGAAGGTAGTTCATTTAGGGTCACAATTAACTTAACTCCACACAATTACCTCAAATGTGAGCATCCTCCAACAGACTACCTGTTGAGGCCTTGCTCATCTCTCGCCTTTGTGGTTTCTCTACCTCATTTTGGCTGATCAGTCCTTGAAGACTCCCTCTTATAAACCAAACATCTGGTTGGTCCTTGGGGACCTCTTGACATATTATCTGTTCCTCCTTAGAAGCCCTCCTCTGGTCAGTTTGCTTTTTCTACTAGACAAAGCATCTCCTAGCGCAGCAATTCTTAACCTGTGGGTGGCAACCCCTTTGGACCTTGAACGACCCTTTCACAGGGGTCGCCTAAATACATCCTGCATATCAAATATTTACATTATGATTCATAACAGTAGCAAAATTACAGTTATGAAGTAGCAATGAAAATAATTTTATGGTTGGGGGTCAACACAACATGAGGAACTGTATTAAAGGGTCACACGGCATTAGGAAGGTTGAGAATGACTGTCCTAGTGCCATCTGTTTCTCAGTGGACACCCACCTTTAGACGAAGCATCTGTACCCCTTCCTAATCCCTACCTAACAGGACCTCTGAGCTAGATTCACAAGTCCCGTGCACTCATAAATTGCTTTCAGGTGTTTTTCAGATCCTGAATTTCATCAGGTTAGCTGATGAAAGTGGTCTGCAGACATCCCCCCCAAAGATGAACCGATTCAGCACAGAATGTGGATTTTCCTCTTCCTTCATGACTTCGCTTCTTGACCTATCAGTAATCCCCACACTTCAGCCCTGCACTCATCCACACCCCTTAAAAACTGTGTCCCATATAACCTGGCTTATTGTACCCTCAATGAATCCCCAACAATAAAAAAAAAACAAAAAACAAAAAACTGTGTCCCAAAACCTCTCAGGCAGGTGGATGTGAGGTTTTCTCTCCTTGTTTGGGCCTTATTATTAAAATCTTTCTCTGATGCATCCTGGAAATCTTGGTGTATTGACACACTGAGCTTTGGACAAACAAATCTATTATAATTGCAACACTAATTCCATTTATGAGGGCAGAGCCCTCACGCCCTAATCCTCTCTTAAAGATCCCACCTCTTAATACTATCACATTAGCATCATCTGAATTTTGGAAGTACCACACTGAAATCATAGCATCCTGCCTCTGCCTCCCCCAATTTGTGTCCTCCTCATATATAAAATGAAATATACACATTATACCCCAACAGCCCCTGAAATTCTTAACTCATTCTAGCTTCAACTTTAAAATCTAATCTAAATAAGAGATGGCTGAGATGCAAAGCACAATTAATTCATCCTGAGGCAAATTCCTCTCCAGCTGTGAGCCTGTGAATCAAACAAGTTATACCCTTCCAAAGAACAATGGTGGCATTAGTAGATACCAAGGGACCTCAGAGATTCTCCTAATGACAAAGTGGGTGCTTTGCCTTGGGGCTTCCTGGAGCAACTGCCCCACCTGGGAAGGACAAGAGCACTCTTAGTGCTGCCCCACTTTAATCCTATCCCAAGTATCTGTCACATCTGGGGGAACCATGGACCAGGGCCAGGCAGCTCAGGCATGATAGGATTTGGAAAGTGACTTCGAGGTAATTATCATGTCCATCAAAATGATTCCATGGTAATGTCTGAACCATGTGGAGGGTCCCACCCAGCCAGTATAAAACAGAACCCCAGACCATGACCAGAGCTTTTCCCTTATTGAGACAATAGGGGACATATTCATTGTCTATGGCAAATATATCTTGCTCTATCTTTCTCTTCCTTAATCAACTTTGTATTATGCTTGCCCTGCTTTGGTGGATCTGGTCATTCTTCGGCTATGAGCACACCAAGAACTGAGAACACAGACAACTGCCTGGACCCCAACATTGGGACAGGTATAGGATAGACATTGCCATTCAAAGGGGAGCAACAGGAAAGAAGAAAGGAGTAACAGATTACATCTACGTCTAAAACACAACAGGGACAACAACATTACTTCTTAAGATTTGAGAATAATCCTTTGACTCTATGTACTGGCTTCTAGAAACACTGAGATGGGGGTGGGACTCAAAAGCCCTGGACAGCCCTGCCCCCATGACTTTGTGGGGTGCACCCACACAGTGCCCTCACAGTGAAGTCCATGTAGTGAGAATGAGATGGATTCCTTCAGGCCAGGGCCGAGATGACACAGATGGCCTGGTGATTTAGGTGCTAGGACCATCGCTTCGTGTCTTCCATTCGTGTTTCTTAAATTTAGCTTCGACCTAAAAATGTATATTTTGAGTTTAGAGTGATTGATTTAGATTAACTTTTGAATTGGAAATGTTTTAATAGGTCATGGATTATGCTGATTATATTGTTCATCGTTGCTTAAGATGAGGGTTTAAATGGCTTTTGCTTTGAACTTTTATGTATAAAACTATAGTTTTGGGAAAGGAAGGACAGATAGTCTTGGTAAGTCTACTCTCACTGTTCTCCAGAATTGCTGGCCTTCTGATAATAAAGCTTATTGCACCTAATCCCCATCTCTACATTTGGCTGAGAGTGACAGGTGGCTGGACCCTCTTCATCTGGTAACAACAGACTGGAGTGAGGTGACTGCTGCAAACACAGGCTGGCACTGTGTGCTGGTAATTCTTCAGTGATTGGGTCTTGGGGGACAGTTCCACTAAGTATTTCACAAGTGGGGGCTCTCTGCAGTCCCTCACCCCATGGCAGTTCTATGCCTGAGCCCCAGGCTGTCTGAGACATCCTTTAAAATCTAGCTGGAGGAAGCCGCACCTCTCCAGCTCTGTTGTTCTGCAAGCCTGCAAACTGAGCTCCATGTGGACACAGTCAAGGTTCTCATCTGTACCTTCTGGAGTGGAGCCCAGGTGACACCTGGGTCCACTTCAGTCATAGCTGGGGAAGCCAAGGAGCAGAAAGCAGGGGACTCAGACTTGAGGTAGCCCTTAGCAGCAAGCCCCCAGCTCTCCTGGGCACCTGGGGTCCCTCCCATTGAATTGTTCTTCCCTCAAGGCCCTGGCACTACAGGTCTGTGAAAGCAGGGGCAGCCACAAAGAGCCCCAAAGTGCCTTCAGAGTCATTCACCACTATCCTGTCCTTTCCTTTCCTTTCCTTTTTTTTTTTTTTTTGTTTGTTTTGAGATTCTCCTGCCCCAGACTACAGTGCCATGTTGTCACCTTAGCTCACAGCAACCTCAAACTATCTTAAAGAATAGCACCTGGCTTCTTCTAGCCATAATAATTTCCTTATCAAGTGATCTCTGGACCTCACCCTCAGTTTTCTCTCCTAAACCTACTTCCTTATTCTTTGCATAACCAGGCTGGGAATGTTCCAAATCTTTATATTCTGCTCCCCTTTTAATTATAGGTTTCATCTTTAAATATTTCTCTCTTCTCGCATTTTACTGTAAACAATCAAGAGAAACCACTGAGCACAATCAATACTCTGATGCTTAGAGATTTTCTTCTGCCAGACACCCTAGTTTATCACTTTCAAGGTTCTGCTTTTCATAAAATCCTAGGACGTAGACACAATTCAGCCAAGCTCTTTGCCACTTTGCAACAAGGATGGCTTTTCCTCCAGTTCCCAAAACCTTGTTCCTCATTTCCATCTGGGAATTCATCAGAACAGTCTGCACTGTCCACATTTCTACCAACATTCTGTTCACAGCCCCTTAGATAATCTCCAAGAAGCTCTCCCCACAGCTCTCCTCTCCGAGCCCTCTCCAGAGTTGTCCTTAATGCTTTGTTCGCAGTGACACAGGCTTTTTCCAGCACTGACTTGAGAGCTGTTCCAGCTTCTACCCACCACCCAGTTCCAAAGATGCTTCCACATTTTTAGTTTAGTTGCATTTATATATATATATATATAGTAGCCCCCAACTTCTCTGGTACCAGTTTATGTCTGAATTCATTTGTGCTGCTATAACAATACCACAGACGGGGGCATTTATAAAGAAAAAGAAATTTAGGAAGTCCAAGAACTGGACACTGAACTGGCAGGTTCAGTGTCTAGTGAGAGCTGTACTTCCGAGGGGAGGAATGCTGTGTCCTTATGTGGCCGAGTGCAAGAGCAAGACAGAGAGATGCTTCCGGAAGCTTCTTTGTGAAGGGCCTTAAAGTCACATACCAGTGGGGGTGGTGGTCAAGGATGGTTTGTTTTCCCATGTCCCTGCTACTCTCCACCCCACTGGTTTGCAGGTGTTTAATCCCATTCACCAGGCGGGAGCTTTCATAAACTAATCACCTCTTGCAGACCCTGCTCTCCATACAGTGGCAATGGCAACAGCTGAATCTTTCAACCGTAGCAGGCTCCTGTCTCCCTTATAGTGAGGTCAATGTGGCCACAGCACTGAGAGTGGCACAGCGGTTTCCCCCAGGGGTGGACATCATCCCTTCCAATGGGGCTAATTCTGGGTTGATTCACATGCCAGGGGTAAGCAGGGGAAGGAGGTCTCTCTTTGTCTGAGCTAATCACCCTATAGGATGGCTGAGCTGCAGTGACCATCTTACTACACAGAGAGCCTGGCCTGGGCTTACATGAAGGCAAAGGTTAGTAGAAATGGGGGAGGAGATGGGAGGGAGAAAGAGAAAAATCCGATGGCATCTTGTGAACACACTGAGCAAGCTGCAGCTTAATCCTGAAGTTACCAGACGGACTTTCCAGTGATGTGAGCCAACAAATTCCAATTTTGATTTTAGCTATTTTGGACTTGGTTTCTGCCTGAAAGAACAAACATAGTGTTTCTAAAATCTTGAGGTAGTGAGATTTTCAGACTATTGTCCCCTTTTCTTGGGCACCAAACCACATCCAGACCCATGTCATGCTCTATGTACGTACTTCATTGTTTTTATAGAAATTCTGAAAATAGTTTTTAGGAACTATGTAATTAGGCAAGGAAGAGTAAAGAAAGACTGCCTGTGTGGGTCAAAAAGAAAAGATTGCTGTGTAACGTGTGGGAATCTTCAACAGAAATAAATCTTGTGATGGTTGATTTTTCCAAGGCTGATTTCTCCTTTTCTCTGTAATCATGCGTTTCCTACCCTTGTCACCAGAAGGACAGCCAGGCGGGTCCCCTCTCTCAGTGTCTATCTATAGCACTACTGCAAGGTTCTTTAAATTTATGAATTAATAAAACTGAGTAAGAATAATTAAACCTACAGGATGGAATAAGAAAGTCTATATAGATAGTAGTTTGAAAAATTAATTTAAAAGTAAAAAATGCAGACTTGTTGAAAAGAATAACTTTGGCTTTCACCAGATTTGGTTCCTCTTCTGCTAGTCCATTTCTGAGCTCTTTACCCTTCATTATTTGCACTCCTATTAAAAGATGACCTAATTTTAATTAATCTTCACAAAAACTTCTTATAGAGAAAGAGAAAGAGAGACTTTAGGAGGCTAAAAAACTAGCCCAAGTTTCCACAATTATAAGCATGAAGCCAGGACAAGGCAATCTCATACTAAAACCTATTTTCTTCCTATTATCTTGAGCTGCCTCTAAAATGTTTGTTACTAATGTGATAATTACATAATGAAAAATCTTTCTAATGGGAAGATGTAGAGAAAAATATTTTAGGGAGACATACAGAGATAGACTGGAGCTGGCACACACTGCCTCATGAGAGCCAATTGTTTACATCTCCTCCCAACTCTGTGTTCAGTGATGTCACATTGGTAGCTGGAAATCAGACATACTAGGAGTATTTACACCATGGAAATTGGCCAATGCTATGAATCAGGGCTTTTATTTGGAAATTCAGTTGCCAAACCTTTCACAGTCTGCCACTGCCTGCAATGAATAAACACAATAGCACATTTTTGTTTTCCAAGAATTAGTGCATATATAAAAAACAATAAATATTACATGTGCAATGATACTGACATATGATTTGTCTTTACTATTTGTTTCAAAAGAATTCATTTCCACTCAACCAGATAATTTGAAGTTAAGGAATCAGAGATGTACATAGAATTCTTGTTTAAACAACTAGGATAATCTAAGAGACTAACATTAAACAAGTATTCCTTTTCAAGATAAATTTTAACAAGAAAGACAAATTTCAGAAAGAGGCATTCTGAGACACTGAATGTGTTTTCTAAACTGGTAATTAAGTGAGGATGCCAGTGTTGAATAACGAATTCATCTTAGTTTCAGTCCTCACCAGGAACTAAAGAGGTGGTGGTGACGGAAACCTAAACTGTGGCAGCTGTAAGTCCCAACATTCTAGTCTCTTATTAGCACATGCCATCTTTTCCCTTGGAAAACATCGTCACTTTCTCCCTAACCTCCCAATCGGTGCACCAAGCAACAGTGAAGACAGGTCATTAAGATGCTTCAAGGTAATTGACATCACAGTGACAAGAAGGTCATATTTTTCTGGGGGAAAAAAATGTCAGTTGGGAAGACTTTGGTGGGAAATGAACAATTAGGTTGACAGATATCTCATCACTGACAACAACTTAATAGAAGAAGCCCCCAGTACCTCTACTTTTTAAAAGAAGCTGAAACACGTTAATTGGTTCTGGAAGCCAGTGACAGTCTGGGATTTCAGAGTTCAAAGCTTAGATTTAGATTTCATTCAGATTTAGAGCTCAAATCTGGTCCAAATATAAAATTTTTCTCTAACATGGCAACAAAATATGGAAAGGGAACTATAAAAGTAATTTAATATTAAAATACAATCCAACGATTCTGGAAGCCTATATTATCAACTTTGGGTAAGATTTTGAGTAACTAATAGTTTACCAGAGGAGGAAATAAATATGTATACATGGACAAATAGATACCACTGTGGTACATAATGAGGGGTAAAAAAACAAGAGATATATTTTTTATAAGTGATCACAAAAAGAGAAATCACTTCTGAGCTGTGAAGGAAGATTTGAAGGATCAAATGGGATAGACTTCACTCTAGGATACCCTGTTTGGAATGGCTAGAAACTAATAACAAAGTGCAAACACTTTAGAGAATAAATTAGAGATGTGAAAGAAATATTGAACCATAGCCTGTCTTTATCGAAGTTTTCTGAGAATGAGTTAGGGGAATTGAATTCACCAATTCTGGGATCCAGGAACACATGGGCTACATGAGCTCTGGAAATGAGGGCTGAGCTGTCACCAGTGGGGCCAATAGAAAGGGTACTGGCCTGGGAGTGGAGACAACCATGCCCTCATCTGCTTGTGTCAGCAGCTTCTTGTAACCTCAGTTGTTTTTGTGATTTGTACGACCAGCCAGTTAGAGTAAAGAAGCCCAAGGATCTCTTCCTGCTCTTCAATTTTGTAATAATGCCTGGAACCACAGGGCCATCTGCTCTGTCACTTCCCAACCTCATTAGCTATTTTGTCCTTTTGATCATGGTTCATGTTATATGATCCTCAGACAGCCAGCCATGGAGTGTTGCATGCCATGCCATTTTTGCTACTAATTCCAGAAATTGAGGGTAGATGGCATCGTTCTTAAGGTTAACATTCAGGTGGTTCTCGGCCTTGATTGCTCATTAGAATCTGCAGGGGAGCTTTAAAAGTACAGCTGTCTCACCCTCAGTTTTTCTGATTTAGTTACTCTCATGTGCAGCCTGAGGTAGAGACCTGTTAAAAGCCCCCCAGGTGATTCTAGTGTGCAGCCAGTGCTGAGAACTACTGCGTTAAGGGCATTTTCAGATCCTTGTTAACAGCTCTAATTTTATAAATCACATCCTGCTGTCTGGCAAGACTAAATGCAGTTTCCTAATTTGCATTTGTGATTCTAAAGAAGCACAGGTCAATTCTTTGTGGCTGATGAGAAGTTTCTCTGTTAAGCTTATTATCTGTCTTTCTCAATCCTATCCTCAAACAATTACCTCCAAACCCCCAGTGGGACTATAAGGATGGGCATTAGGTTGTTCCTTTTTTTCTAAGCTGATTCTGGACCACCTGCATCTGGATCACCAGCAAAACTGCTGACTATTTACTATATATGGGAGAAGCCCAGGAATCTATTCATAAATTTATATTGAATGCTTTTTATAATAATGTAGAATCTAAAAATATAATGATGAAACCCCATAGGAAAGCCACTATATATAACTTACCTAATAATATCTAGTGTTAAGTATTTTAATAAATATGAGAGGCTAGTATTTAAACAACAGCTTCATAAGTAACTGAAGATTGCTAGTGCAATTTTTAAATTCTGTCATTCAATAAACTGCCTAGGAAAATCATGGGAAATAAAAATCTAAAAATTGGCTATTGCAAAATAAAAAGCATATGGTATGCAATTGCAGAAACTTGGCACACTTGCCCAAAGTAAATGTTTTCTAAATATATTCATTCCATGCCACACCAAGCCACACTGACTCCATGGCAAAAGTGCCTTTGACCACATGGCCAAGTTAAAACACCATTTTGGGGGGAATAAAATTATTTTTTGTTTACAATGTACTTTCTTGTCTTTTAAAAGAAAAATGCTATTTATGTGCCTTCAATCACATGGCCACGTTAAATACTTTAGCCTTTGGGATAAAACCATTATGGCCAGGATCACAGAGAAGTTAGAAGAGGATACTGAATCCCACCCAGGGTCTTCTAATGCTGTTTGACTCTTTGCTGTAATTAGAGAGGTTACTGTTGAAGTAACCACTAAACTACTAAATCATTCTGTTTGGGACAGTTACTAAGGGTTTAACAACTACTAAATCATTCTCTGTTCGGGAGAGATTTAAGTTATCCCAGCCACCCACCCCATGTGTCTGAGAGGGTCCCAAAATGAAAGGCAGCCAAAAATAGACCAAATGCAAATCATTTAGGGTTTCTATTATCACAACAAAGATACCGTCAAACATGTGTCTCAAAACAACAAGAAACATGTGTCTCTTGATTTTGGGGGCATATCTGAGTCTGCAGATTCTTCTGATCCATGTGACATGAATGGGTAACTTTGTGGTAATTAGCTGGTCTAGTCTGAAGGGTCCAACTGGTCTCTTCTCATGCCTAGCACCTTGTCAGGGGCCTGGAAGACCCTTTCTGTCCCATGAAGTCGCAGTCTTATATGGGTGGCTGAACTTCCTAAATGGCAGGTCAAGGCTCCAAGAGACCGAGGCAGACACTGCTGGTCCTCCTAAACACTCTGTTCAGAATGGTTGTTGCTTCTGCCATACTCCATTGATAAAGGTAGTGACAGGCCAGCCCTGATTCAAAGGGTGGAGAGGCATATCCCATTTTTCCATGGGAAGAATGTCAAGAATATTTAATATGCCAGAGCCTTCCTTCTGGCCACAAATCATTTGTATTTTTCCCATAAGACCCATTATATCACTGGCTTGGAGTCCAGGATCACATTTTCTAAGTCAGATCCCCACCTGAAACTCTTAGGTTCTGGTGACCCTAGCTCTTCCTCTGAGTTTCCACAGCTGTCAGCATGGTACCAGTTCTGATAGTTATTAATTTTTAAGTGATGTCAGCATGCTTTTTTTTTGCCTTTCAATCTCTTAATAGTTCTGTAGCCAATACCCTCTGTTAAATCCCCTTTGTATGATGTAATATGATTTGTTTTTCTGACCAGACCCTGAAGGATACAAATACTAAACAAAAGTACTTACTTTCTATGTATCTTGTCTTTCAAAAACAAATTATGATTTGAGAAGGTTCCTTCAGTCTATGTTCTTGAGCTCATTTAGTTGCCGTGTTTAATATACTCTTGCCCCAAGAAATCTTAGCTGCTTTCAGCATCCAGTAGACATAGGCATTTGAAGAAGTCATCTTGATCTGAGGAGCACTTGCTGTAAGTCTTACTGTATTTCCAGTCTGAAAAAAATCTTAAAACTAGGATAAGTTTAAGAAGGCTCTACCCCAAGATCTGTGCCCAAGCCCCAAGGGGTCTGTATTTATTATTCCACTTGGAGCAGCTCCCTAGAGGCTATTTCAGATTCTCCTTTGGGTTTCATGTTGTCCTTGGAAGCTCCTGTGTAGGTGTTATTTCTGACTCATTTCTTATTTCTATCATAGAAGAATGTTGGAAAGAGGAGTCCATGGCTAAGTTCAGGTATGGAGTCTGAAATGTAAGTGCTAACCCTAGGGCTGGTCTAAACCATCTACTCCAGATGCTCACAGACTAAAGTCTCACATTGTACCTTTTTTTTTTTTATTAAATCATAGCTGTGTACATTGATATAATCATGGGGCATCATTCACTAGCTTCACAGACCGTTTACCAAGTTTCACATATACCCTTGTAAGATGCACCGCTGGTGTAATCCTACTAATCCCCTTCCCTCTACCCACCTCCCCCCTCCTTCCCCTCCCTTTCCCCCTTCCCCTATTCTTAGGTTGTAACTGGGTTATAGCTTTCATGTGAAAACCCTAAATTAGTTTCATAGTAGGGCTGAGTACATTGGGTACTTTTTCTTCCATTCTTGAGATACTTTACTAAGAAGAATATGTTCCAGCTCCATCCATGTAAACATGAAAGAGGTAAAGTCTCCATCTTTCTTTAAGGCTGCATAATATTCCATGGTGTACATATACCACAATTTATTAATCCATTTGTGGATCGATGGGCACTTGGGCTTCTTCTATGCTAAGTCACATTGTACTTTGGTCTGCGTCTTTCAATTGATGGAAAGATCCCAGAAGTCTGTGATCTACGACCTCTGTTCTAGAAATAGATTTGGGACTCTGAGATTTGAGCTCAGGGGTTTTTACTAGTAACTATTCTTGAAAACAACCCTGACAAGGGAACACAGGAAGAAGCCTTGAGTGGCAGAATTTGACCCGCAATGCAGTTTCTGCAGCAGCTCCAGCTAATCCAAAATCAAGGCAAGTTTGGCCACTGGACACTCTTCAGTCTTTCAGTGTCAGCAACCCCTAGGACCAGGAAGTAACCTTGGGTGAGGCAGCTGCCTTCAGCCAAGGAGAATTCCTATGGTAAGGCGGCTGGATCTGACTGCACGCCTGAGCACCCACTCCGATATGAACTGCTTCAGATAATGAGTTCAGTGCATTTGGAAATAGCTCTTCCAGGACTCTGGTAGCCTTTCCTCCTGGAGGAATTTCCAAGAGCTTTGCTGGGATTAACTCTCTGCCACAGTTGACCGTCATCACCACCCTCCTCTGATGCCATTCCAGATCCTTCTCTCCTGTGGCTTACACCTCTGCTGGTGTAGGGAACTCACTCGGTGGAGTGGCCCAGATATTTAGTCCTCACACTGGTGACCCAGTAACCTCATCCCAGTGTCTAAGCCTCTAGCTATTTAGCCCTTTTAAGGGCATGGTTATTGTCCTTATTTATTTACCATCAATGCTGGGTGAGGTAGGCTACGCTGGAGGAACACCTATGTGCCAAAGATATTTTCTGTGCCACCTCTGTGCAACAAGACTTTTTCTCCTTCCAATAATCCAATTACCTGCCTTTTGTCTCCTTCTTTTCTTGCTGACCTCTTAGCACAAGAAGCCTAAATTTCTAAGTGGTAGCCATGATTAAAGTTTCATAGGCCTTTTTCTGTGCCCCTTGCTGAAAGCATCCCCACCTCTGAGAACTAGAACCTCTAGAGCTGTGGAAACTAAGGTGTGGGATGAGAAGAACAAGTTCCCAGGTGGGCCACTGGGTGATGGAAACAGAACTACCTGGACTTCCATGCTTTGGATCCCAGACCGCTATGTTGACCTACTGGGGACACAGTACCATATGTTGTCACTGACTCAGAGTGTATGCTCAGTCCTGGAGGATGTCATCGACACAGGAATATTTTTCCAGGTTGGCTTTTCAGCTGCACTTTTAAAAAAGCTTCTGTTGCACTGTCATGCTGGCAGCCTCCAAATAGAAGTGTGTGTGAAGATTAGTAAATTCTATGGTCACATGCCCATTGCTCCAACTCACTCAACTGCATCTCGTTTCTACATTACAATACATTATTCCTGGACACACTGGACCTCCTGACTCAGTGGGTCTGTCAGAACCCTGCTCATGATGGGTAGGTCTGGTACATGGTCACTTGAATACGCAGGCCAGGTACTTTGTCTCTATCAGGTCCCAGGTACATGCCAAAATCTGTATTTCCATTGGTGTAGAGTCCTCCACTGCAGATATCTCCAGAATCGTAGTCTATGTTGTGATTCTCCCATCTTTGTCCTGCCTACATTCCTCTTATTCCTGCCTAATTGTATGTCCTGAGTGACAAACTGCTTGTACCACAGCCTGGACTTGATGCAGAATTTCTCCTTCCTTTGTGCCACTCAGAGCTGGTGGCCATGTGGGTTGCTCACTAAATGGTTTGGGGCAGTATTCCCAAGAACATCTGCACAGCAGCTATAGCTAAGGTTTAGTTAAGTTTGCGGTGATCAACTAGACGAGTCCTCTAGGATATATCAGACTTTCATAGAGGCCAGTATGGTGAATTAAATACAGATATGAAGGAAACCACCACCCCTCATCCTTTCTATCTTCAAGGGTGACACAAATTTCTGCCATTTCCCCTATGACTTATTTTCTTGGTGGAGGGAGGGATCTTTCCAGAGGCTTCCAGTTGGCCTTTTCAACTACTATATAATTACAGCTTTTACCCAAGGGATAAATGAACTCTGTGTATGTCCATTTCAACTGGACGTTGGAAGACTAGGAAAATGATCACAGGGCACACAGTCCCACTGTGAGCCACATCTGGATAAGACTCCATTTACTATCCATACTGCACGTGCCTTACTTGGAAGAGGGAGCTCTTGCTGACGCTGGGTCTTGTATCAACATCCACCCAGTCCCTGTCTGTTCAATAGTTTTCCAATTGTCTAGGCATTGCTCCTCCCACAGTGAATGATTACCTAACCTAAGACCTTTGGGGGAAGGATTGGGGGAATGGTCACTTGTTGTGGTGTTGCTGTTTCCTTCCTTTGGGGACCTCACTTCTTCCCAGGTCTGAAAAAAGGATAAGGAAGAATGACTTTTTTTTTTTTTTTTTTTTTGTAGAGACAGAGTCTCACTTTATGGCCCTCGATAGAGTGCCGTGGCCTCACACAGCTCACAGCAACCTCCAACTCCTGGGCCTAAGTGATTCTCTTGCCTCAGCCTCCCGAGTAGCTGGGACTACAGGCGCCAGCCACAATGCCTGGCTATTTGGTTGCAGTTTGGCCGGGGCCGGGTTTGAACCCGCCACCCTCGGTATATAGGGCCGGCGCCCTACCGACTGAGCCACAGGCGCCGCCCCAGGAAGAATGACTTTTTATTTAGAGAAGCTGCACTCTACCTTCTAATTGTCCATCCTGGATTTCTTTGGTTAGAGCAGCATGTTGTTGACTGGGTACCTATTTTGCCCCCAGGGATGCTGTATTATTTGAGTCATGTCCAAAACTCTCTATTCCAGATGCCACTCTGATTTTGCCCCTTACTATAACTGTGGCCACCTTGCTTCTGATGCAAAAGCATCACCTTGTCTCTGTTATTTCAAGATCCTTTCTGTGGACCAGTCTGTTAGAATATAGAATTTTAGACCCCAAACCAGATCTCCTGAATCAAAATCTGGATTTTAACAATATCTTCAAGTGATTTGTATGCATTGTAAGTGATTTGTATGAGACTGCTTCGAATCTGATCCGCTAGTTTTCAACTCCAGCCTTATGAACCAAATGTTATTGTTCTTCTGGTCTAAAGCTATGATTTTAAAACTAGGCTTTCTCCTGACATTAACTCTTAACTGTTATTATCATTAATAAAACTGGAGAAATGTAGGTGGCGCCCATAGCTCAGTGTGTAGGGCACTGGTGGGTTCGAGCCTGGCCCGGGCCAGCTAAAGAACAATGACCACTGCAAAACCCAAAACCAATAGTCAGGACATTGTGGTGGGTGCCTGTAGTCTCAGCTACTTGGGAGGCTGAGGCAAGAGAATCGCTTAAGCCTAAGAGTTTGAGGTTGCTGTAAGCTGTGATGCCATAGCACTCTACCCAGGGCAACAGCTTGAAACTGTCTCAAAAAAAAAAAAAAACTGGAGAAATGTATCAGCAAAATCCATAATGTGTTTAACATAATCATACAAATATATATAAAACCCTTTACCTTGATTATAGTGATCATTAAATAAAAATATTTTTGTATTTCCACAAATACATTTAGTTTTTAAACACTTTCATTTGATATCAAGAAAAAAGCCAACACTTACTTTCACTGCTAAGATCAAGAATGTAAACAAAAATACCATTTTAATTGGAAAACCCAGATGAAATGGATAAATTTCTGGATATATACAACCTACCAAGATTGAATCATGAAGAAAGAGAAAACCTAAACAGACCAAAAATGAATGACAAGATCGAAGTAGTAATGAAAAGTCTCCCATCACAAAGAAAAGTCCAGGACCTGATAGCTTCACTGCTAAATTCTACTAAGCATTTAAAGAAGAACTAATACCAATTCTACTCAAACTCTCAAAAGACTGAAGGAGAGGAAATACTTCCAAACTCATTCTTCTTTGTTACCCCCAAACCAGACAAAGACATAACAAAAGAAAACTACGAAGACATAACAATAGAAAAGATATAACAATATCACTGCTGAATATAGATGCAAAGATCCTTATCAAAATGTTAGCAAACCAAATTCAACACACCAAAAATGTCATTTACCATGACCAAATGGGATTTATCCCAGAGATAAAGGATTGTTCTACATATTCAAATCAATAGATATGATATATCACATCAACAGAATCAAGGACAAAAAGAATATGATCATTTCAATGAATGCTAAAAAGCATTTGATAAAATTCAACATCCTGTAATGATAAAATTTCTCAACAGAGTATAGAAGAAGCACCTCAATTTGATTAAGACCATATGTAACAGACCCAAAGTTAACATACCAAACAGGGGAAATTTGAAAGCCTTTCCACTAAGTTCTGGAATAAGGGAAGAATCCCTGCTTTCACCACTTCTATTAAACATAACGTTGGAAGTCACAGCCAGAGAAATTAGGCAACAGAAAGACAGAAAGGGCATCCAAATTGGAAAGGAAGAAGTCAATTTGTCCCTGTTTGCAGATGACATGACCTTATTATTTTGAAAAACCTCCACCAAAAAGTCTGAGAACAGATAAATTAATTCAGTAAAGTTGCAGGACACAAAATCAACATATAAAAATCATTAGTATGTATATATGCTAACAATGGTCAGTCTGAAAGAGAAATCAAGGAATCAACCACATTTACAATAGTTTCCAAAAATAAAAATAAAAAAAGTAAAATACGTAGGAATCAATCTAACCAAAGAAGTGAAAGCACTCTGTATGGAAAACTATGAAACACTGATGAAAGAAATTAAAGAGGACACACAAAAATAGAAAGCTATCCCATGCTTATTGTTGAAAGAACTAATATTGTTAAAATGTTTATGTTCCTGAAGCAATATGCAAACTCAATGCACTTTTTTCCAAAATACCAATGACATTCTTCACAGAAATAGAAAAAACAATCCTAAAGTTAGTATGAAATCGCAAAAGACCCTGAACAGCTAACGCAATCCTGAGCAAAAAGAAAAAAGCTAGAGGCATCGCACTACCTCTAGCTTATACTACAAAGCTAAAATAACCAAAACAACAAGGTATTGGCATTTTAAAACAGACACATAGGCTAAGAGAATAAAGAACCCAGAAATAAATCCATGCCATTAAACCAACTCGTTTTCAACAAAGGTCCCAAGAACATGCACTGGGGAAAGCAGAGCCTCTTTAATAAATAGAGCTTGGAAAACTGGATCTCTCTGTGTATTGAAGAATATGTCGAAGGATAAAACTAGATCCCCATCTTTCATCATATATATAAAAAACAACTCAAAATAGATTAAAGACTTACATTTAAGGCCAGAAACTATAGAACTACCAAAAGGAAACATTAGGAAAATGCTATAAGACATGTCTGGGCAAAGACTTTTACTGCTTCAAAAGCACAGGCAAAAAAAGAAAAATAGTCAGATGGGATTACGTTAAGCCAAAAAGCTTCGGCACAGCACAGGAAACACTCAACAGAGTGAAGAGACAGCCTAGAGAATGGGAAAAAATATTTGTAAACTATCTGACAAGGGATTAATAATCAGAATATGTCGGGAATTCAAGCAACTCAATATTCTAAAAATCCAATTTAAAAATGGGCAAAAGACATGAATAGACGTTTCTCTAAGGAATATATAAAAATGGTCAACAGTTAGCTGAAAAAAAATTCAACACCATTACTATAGAGGATATGCATTTCAAAACCATAATGAGCTATCATCTTACCTCAATTAGAATAGATATTACTAAAAAGATAAAAAAAAAATTACAAATGCTGGCCAAGATGCAGAGAAAGGGCAACACTTATACACTGTTGATATAAATGTAAAGTAGTACAGCCACTACGGAAAACAGTATGGATATTCCTAAAACAAAAACAAAAACTAGAACTACCATACGATCCAGCAATCTGATTGATGGACATATATCCGAAAGGAAGGAAATCAGTGTATTGAAGTAACTGCACTCCAATATTTATTGTAGCCCTTGTCAAAATACCAAAGGTATGGAATCAACCTTGTGTCCATCAACAGATGGCTGAATGAAGAAAATGCGGTATATACACAATTGGATATTAAGTAGCCACAAAAAAGAATAAAATCCTGTGATTTGAAGCAACATGTATGAAATTAAAAGTCATTATGATAAGTGAAATTAAGCCAGACGCAGAAAAACAAATATCTCATGTTCTCACTCATATGTGGGAGCTTTGAAAGTTAATCTCATGGAGGTGGAGTATAGCCTGGTGGTAATCAGAGATAGGAAGGGAAAAGGGCAGAAATGGATAAAGAGAAGTTGGTTAGAGAGGCACACACATCTAGCTAGATAGAGGAAATCAGTTCTAGTATTCAATAATGCAGTAGGGAAATTAGAATTAATGATAACCTATTGTGCATTTCAAAGTAACTAGAAGACAGAAATAATGTTCCTAACACAAAGAAAAGATAAATGTTTGAGGTGATGGATATTCCAATTACCCTGATGTGATCATTACACATTGTAAACAGGTATTGAAATATCACATGCACCCACAAAATAGATCCAGTATTATATGTCAATAAAAATCATTTAAGTATTTGTTAACAGACAGAATCTGCTGTGGCTGTTACTTGCTTTTTGCTGAAACTTTATCATGCACACGCATATGGTTTGCTGATCAACAGCCACATAAGATATTGGCACCAGGGAAGAAAGCTTGGCCCAGTAACAGTGGGAGTTGATGAAATTGGCCAGGCTACAAAGACTGCCTCTGAGGGTTAAGTCAAGAAATCCTACACATGATGTCAGGGGGCATGGCAACCTTTTAGAGCATTTTTTGGCCATATTTATAAAACTTTGGAATGCGTGCACAGTTTGACCCAGAATTTCCATTTGTATCATCAGAGTTGCGTTGGGCTGCATGCCATGAAAACCTGATTAGACAATCAAAAAGAGCTTTATTTTTGTCATAAAGAAGGAATTTGGTATAAAGCATCCATCTGTTCTTAGTGTGTGACTTTCATCGTCATAATTACAAAGTATGTGTCTCCCCACCTGGCAAATTCCAGAGTGATGGGGAAAAGGCAAAGAGCAAAGGGCATGTCCAGCTGAACCACCGGCTGCCCCAGAGGAGAACATCTGTCACACCTCCTTACATCTCACCACTTCTATCCCCTCGGTCACTCCATTACCTGTCACCCTGCCATAGTTTGGATACAGATTGTTTGTCTCCTTTAAACCTCAGGTTGAAATTTGATTCCCAATGTGGGAGGATTTGGGTCATAAGGGCAGATCCCTCGTCAATAAATTAATGCCCTTCCTGAGGGGCAGGTGAGTTTGTAGGCATTCCACAAGAGCTGCCCAACATCTCTCCCCACACCCCGCTTTCTCTCTCACCATGTCATCTCTGTAAGTACTGGCTCTTCTTTGCCTTCTGCCATGAGCAGAAGCAGCCTGAGACCCTCACCAGATGCAGATGCCAGCGCCAGGCTTCTTGTACAGCCTGTACAACCATGTGCAAAATAAACTTCTCTTTATAAACGATCCAGCCTCATGGACTCCTTTCTCACAACGCTACTCAGAGGGCAAGTACACTCCAAGGGCAAATGAGTCCAGGAAGAAGCCGAGCATTGAAAGCAGGGCACCTTGCTACACTGCACAAAAATGAGCTTTAGTTATCAAGGAAGAAGGGCAGAGTGGACATTGAGCAGGAAGCCAGATGTAGCTGCCACATCACCTACAGACTCTATCCTTCAGGTTTATTCCCGGAAGTACATAATGATGTGTGCAACAAAATTCACAGCAGCAAAAATCTAGGAATAATCCACTGACCATTAATTTAAGACTAGTTAAGCAACTTATTAATTTATAATTTGAAAAATTATGCAGAAGTTAAAAGGAATGATGTTTACCTATGAGGAAAAGTGTTCAAAATGCTAGGTGGAAAAAACTAGACTATATAGAAAAAGATACACACACATATTTCAAGGGATCCCATTTGAATAAAGAAGAGAATGGAGGGAAAGAGACTTAGATACAGGTTAGTGCATACATGTGTATATGTGTGTATATATTATAAATTCCTGGAATAATACACAACTAACTATACATAAAACTTATCTCTGGGTTTATAGATAGAAAATGAGGCAGGTGCAGGCTTTTACATGCTTTGATTCTGGGATACAACTTTTTATCATGAACATGTATTATTTTTGAAACAAATTAATAAGGTATTAGCAGGATATAAGAAAAAAAGAAAATCTCTTTGAAGTAGTTTAAAAAGTACACTTACCACTCCACTTTCCCTTGACTATCAAATTATTGCTTTTGCTTTGATCATTGCGGTGAAAGTTTTACTGAGGGCACCTGTAATTTTATTGGCTCATTCAAGGTACTATCTTGAGCTTATTGGTCTCAGCCCTCAATTCAACACGCGGCTTCACACCTTGCCCTGGCTCTGGGACTCCTCGCAACTTCAGAGACTTTGCCTTTATTTTTGTAGGCGATGGAGACAGTCACTGAAAAAAGAGTTTTTATGAGGCGCTGCCACACAGTTCCAATGGTGACAATTCTCTGGCAATGGAGTTTTAGGGGAGCTCCAAACCCATTCTTGGCACTCATGTGGCTTGCTAAGTTAACAGTTTTCCCCACTAACAATGCAGGGGTGCCCCCAATAAAGGGCAGAAATCCCCTGAACTCACCAAGTGGGTTCTTGGCTTTCCACAGGAATGATTCAACTAGCCAGCTAGCTGCGGGAGGGTTTGTTGAGATAGAGACAGACAATGGATCCTACTCCACAGACAGAGGAGGGTCCTCTCCTGAGCAGAAGAGGGACCCTTATGGAACAATGGTAATGTTTTTAAATGTTCAAAAACCCTGTCAGGAAATGGCTGCACGTGACCAGCAGTGTCATGAGGTCGGGCCACAAGGTTAGTCATAACTGCCGTCACAGAAAGGCAACCAGAGTTTGTGAGGCATCCAGCCTGGTAATTCATCCATCCTCGGGAGTCCTGGGCCTGGTGACTTGTGAGTGACTTCCTTGTCAGGGTGGTTAGGGTCCGCACTCAGGCTCTCTCAAACTTCCCTTCCTGCCTCACCCCCTGTATTACTATAACACCGTATCTATAAGGCTGTCGGTTTTCCAGGCTACTGTAAATCTGGGAAGAAGTTGATAGGAATAGGGCAAGTTAAAACCATAAAGCTCTCTACTCTTACCAAGATGCAACTGTTTATCTTGAATACAAGCTCCAGAGATTTTTGCAAGTCTTTGGTTAATTTCTAGAGGTCCTAAAAAGTTGGTTTTGACAATTTTTGTCAGTGTTCTTACTGCTTTTATGGAGGACCACATTTTTTGAGGGACTTACTCTGCCATTCCAGAAGTCAGCCTGCATCAGCTAGTGGTGCAGAATAAGAAACATACCTTGAAAAGTTACATCTGATTACTGCTTCAAGTATCCCAGGGCTGTTTGCTTTAAATTATTTCTGTTATTTAGTAAATACCTTTTGAAAATGTCAGGCTTCTCCATTGTATTATGGAAAATCAAGGAAAGGGTTTTTCTTGAAGGGTAGACTAGGGTAGATAGAAAATTAGAAAAATTAAATCTGTTGAATCTCAGAGACATGTGCATTTTAGGAACTAAAATGAGCAAAGCCCAAGGGAAAGGTGAAACTCAGGGTGGGTAGCATTGTGTCACCTGCATGGTGCTCCCTACCACTTAAATCTTAGGAAGGAGCATTGCCCAAAAATTAGATTTAGAGGTTTGTTTTTTGGTTTTTTTTTTTTTGAGACAGTCTCACTATGTGGCCCTTGGTAGAGTGCCATGGTATCACACCTCACAGCAACCTCAAACTCTTGGGTTTAAGCGATTGTCTTGCCTCAACCTCCCAAGTAGCTAGGACTACAGGCGCCTGCCACAATGCCTGGCTATTTTTTTGTTGCAGTTGTCATTGTTGTTTAGCAAGCTCAAGCTGGCTTCCAACCTGCCAGCTTCCATGCACATGGCCGGATTTATAACCACTGTGCTACGTGCAATGAGCCTAGATTTAGAGTTTTATTTGAGAAAAGGGGCCAGTAAAGAAAAGAAAAACAAAGCTGTGTTTTAAGAAACATGCTGATAATCTAAATATTTCAGGCTAAAATTCTTCAGAGTTTCCGCCCTGAATTATCTAGACTTACTATCACAAATCAATTGGGTGTCAATCTATCCCACAACAGTGGGATCATGCAAATTGATTCAGACTTTCAACACAATTAATAATTCTAGTAGTAAAATCAGACTTTGGTTTCATGTTGCTAGTCTTATAATCCTCCAATTTAACAGAATCCAAGAAGTAATGCATTATAGTAATAAAGCAAAAAGAAATATAAGAAATAAATTTAAAAGTTCAAAACCTAAATTGGACTCATTAATTTTTTAAAATGTGTTGAATGCCTGAATATATAGACCCTGTGGTGGGTACAAGAAACAGTAGAATGGGTGAGAGAGAAACAAGGGGAGAAATAATTTAATCCTATTTGAGTTATCTCCCAAAAGGAGAAAAATGAGCTGAATATTTCATCAGGGAAATTATGAATTAGAATTTTAAAAAATATACTAATGTCAAATAAAGTGATCTGGGCTTATTTTCACATTAGATTGCAATATTATGTTTTGGTATTGGAGATATCAAAGCACCCTGAGTATTTTAAATTACCTTTTTTGAAATATGGCTTCTTTTGGACCAAGCCCAGGCCAGAAAAATGGAAAATTTGCATTTTAATATATCCTAGCCATTTGATACATTTGTGCAAACATGGTGATGATATGCAGATTTAAGTTTTATTAAAAAGAAGAGAAAGCAACAGTATTCATAATCGGCTCACTAACCTTATTTCCCACAACGCCTTAGGGCCATGGTAAGAATTGCATGATGCTACTTCCCTCTGATCGTTCCTTCTGAAAGTAAAACAACCCGTTCAATACCCTCTGTCACTACTGCTCCCTGCTAATCAAGCTGTCTACTGTTCTTGTTTTTTTGTCACAGCTGATACCTCCTTCCAGTCAGTAGAGGTGCCCATATCATATTTGAGAGGTTCTGGTATTAACAGACCGAGATTGGGAGATTCTCTCTTGATCTGGCCAATGAGTACAAATTTTTATAGAGTAAATAGTCTTTAAAATTGGGAGAAAGAGAGTGATTCCTCCTCTTGAGGCTGCCTTTACTCAGCCATCAGAGGAAAACTTTCAAGAGTTTCCATCATCATTTATCCTGTGCTTATACCGTCCTTTACCTGGTCCTGCTCATCTCCCAGCCTCTTCATGTTGGAGGGGGCAAGTTTAGTCCTTACATCTCTTTGTTGTCTTCTAGCTTCATCTGGTCACAAGATAATTCCCTCTGGCCCTATGGGTTTAGATACTGTAATATGCTAAAGACTCCCAATTCACATCTCCAGTCCAGACCTCTCCCTGAACTTCACATTCATATATCTGACTAATTATTTGACATCTCCAATTGGATATCTAATAACTATCTCAAACTTACATTCAAAATTTATTGTTCCTCTTCCTCCCCCACAACATCTATCGGCTCCTCCAGCAGACTTTGCTTTCTTAAGAAATATTAACTCCATCCTTCCAGTTGCTCAGACCCTCAGAGCCACCTTTGGCTCTCTCTCTCCCCTCCCCTCCTACATCCACTCCATCAGCACATCCTGTTGGTTTAGCCTTCAGACTATACCCAGAATAAGATAGTTTCCAGTGGACTCTATTGCTGTCATACAGGTCAAAGCCAGTGTCCTACAGAACGAATAACCCCATTTCTATGTGGACAAAAGACTTGAATAGAAACTTCTCTGATGAAGACAGGCGCATGGCCTACAAACACATGAAAAAATGCTCAGCATCCTTAATAATCAAAGCAATTCAAATCAAAACACTTTGAGAAATGCAAATCAAAACCATGAGTAGCCCACATCACAAAATCCCAAAACTACAGATGTTGGCATGGATGAGGAGAGAAGGGAACACTTCTACACTGCTGGTGGGAATGCAAGCCAATATGACCTTTGTGGAAAGAAGTTTGGAGAACACTCAAGGTACTAAAAGTAGACCTACCATTCGATCCTGTAATTCCTCTAGTAGGGATATACCAGATGATCAAAAATTATTTTACAACAAAGACATTTGCACCAGAATGTTTATTGTAGCCCAATTCATAATAGCCGAGACATGGAAATAGCCCTAGTGACCATTGAACCATGAATGGATTAACAAATTATGGTATATGTACAACATGGAATACTATGCAGCCATAAAAATGATAAAGACTTCACATCTTTTATGTCTAGCTGGATGGAGCTAGAACATATTCTTCTTAGTAAAGTATCTTAAGAATGGGAAAAAAAGTATCCAATGTACTCAATACTACTATGAAATCAATATATACCTCAGAGCCTTGGCACTTGCTGCTGCTTCTGCCTGCAATGTCTGTCTCTCTGTAGTCCATTTGTCTGGCTCTCATCTTACTCAGGCCTTTGCTCAACTGCCATCATCTCGGCAAGGGCCTCCCTGAAAACCCTCTTCAAAATTGCAAACCATCCCCCCAAAACAGCTTACACTCTTTCCATCCTCTTATTCTGCTTTAATTTTTCCCATAGTACTCTCGAACATTTGGCCTGTAGTTAAGTTTTCTTATGTTGAATTCCAAGCTCTTAGAATTGTTACAGGCACATCATGAGTATCTGATAAAATATTAGTTGAATGAGCATCACTGTATCACCTGGGAGAAGAATAACTGTGTCTTCTTCCAACAAGAGTGTGAAACAGTGGGAAACGATAGGATAAGAATCACCTTCAGAAGAGGAAACAGACTCCCACATGAGTAAAGTGTCTCTACTTAGGCCTAAAAGACTAAAATTAAGCATGATATTGGAAATAGGAATGGCAATATACATGAGAAGACACGCTGTGAGTGGAAATTACAGAATCAATCTCCAGCCAATTCAGGGTCCTCAAATCTATGGATGTTAGCGTAATTAATCTCAAAGTGAATGGAGAACAGCTACTGAGTTGTTTAAAGATACAAATATTTTAATGAGAAGATATTTAGAATAGAGGGATCTGAAAAATAAAATTATTGTTGTAAATAAAACACAATGAATGTATTCAGCAACAAATTGTCAGAAGAATGTAACCAGAATTTAGTTAAAAGAGATAAGCTAGAAAAGATGAAAGAGAAGTTAAGAGAAAAGGAGAGCTGAAGAAGAAAGTCTGACATAGGAATGATTAGTGTCTCCAGAGTATAAAAAAATGGAGAAAATTTTGGAAAGAAAATATTTTAACATACAACAACTGAGAATTGTGCAAATATAAAAGGCAACACCACATGAATCCAGGGAGACGCAGGGAGCATGGTATATCTCAAGCAGGATACCAAAAAAGTCCATGCTTACACTCATGGCAAAGGAACTACAAAATACCAAGGCAAAGAGAAGGTCTTGGGTGCCCATAGCTCAGTGGTTCAAACCCAGGCCGGGCCTGCTAAATAAACAAACAACAACAACAAAAATAGCCAGGCATTGTGGCAGATGCCTGTAGTCCCAGCTACTTGGGAGGCTGAGGCAAGAGAATTACTTGAGCCCAAGAGTTTAGGTTGCTGTGAGCTATGACACCACAGCACTCTACTGAGGGTGACAAAGTGAAACTTGGTCTCAATTTAAAAAAAAAAAAATCCCTTAGATCGATTAGGGTGAAATATGAGCAGATTTCTTAACAGCAAAAATGCAAGCTAAAATATAATGGAAGAATATGTGAACTAAAATAGTCTTAAGCCCTCCAACTGGCTGGCTGGATCCCCTCTTAGCCAAGGAAACTCCAGAAATGCTCTGAGTTCCCCATCAGATCTGCCTTCCTTCTCCAAGATACCTCTTTGGAACTCATTAACAGACCCAAGGCTCTGCAAGACAAAGTTACATCACACCTGTACTCCGCAGGGGACTTGAGTTTTGGTACATGTCTGGTGGATTGTCTCTGATTAACAGACATCCTCATTTTAAGTTAAAATATTCCAAACCGTTAGACAAAACTTCCTTTCTTTAACATGATGACATCGAAAAGTCCCTCCCAGTGCTAGGAACCACTTGAAGTCCAAGTGGGTCGTTGGCTTCAACACAAGAAAGAATTCAGGAGCCACCCAACAGTATAAAGTGAAAGTGAGATTTATTCAGAAACTATAGGAAGTTTGCTTCCCAGACAGCAGAGGTGGGTACTCCCTGCTTCCCATCGCCTTTCTAGTTCAGCAATGGGCTAAACCAGGGAAACAATACCCAGGGAAGGGCAGTGTTCCTCTACCCTAACCAGCAGGAACACACCCTGCCTCCATCCTGTTTTGGCCAGGGCAATTTGAAACTTTGTCTTGAGACTTCCTAACTCAGGTACTGCTGCAGTAATACCCAAAGAAATGATCAAGTCATCACCTGCAGCATCGCCACCATCCCCAATGCATGAGCACCTGCCAGTTCCCTGTCTCACAATTCAAATCAAAGAATCCTTGAACCCACCTATGCCCTGTAAGCCCCCACTTTGAGATGTACCACTTTTTTAGGCCAAACCAATGTACGTTTGTCATATATTGACTTTGGGTTTTACAAGTAATTTCTGTATCCACACATACATAAAATCAAACTGTAACCCAGCTACCGAGGACACATTTTCTCAGGACCTGCCAGTCACACACACCTGGGACAGATAAACCTCTTTAAATTATTTTATAGGGTTTGGGTCTTTTCCTGTTAACAATTACAAAGTGTATAAAGAAAATAATCCAACCTAGAATCCACCATTCTACAAGCTTTTTTTCAGGAATAAAAGTAACATACATTATTTATAAATTTGGAAAATGGGAGAGTCTGCTACCCAGAGACTTCAAAAAAACTTTAAAATTATTTCCTTCAAAAAGAAGCAAAAGGATTCTAGAAGGACAGTCTGGAATGAAAGAATGGTAGACAATAAAATGGTAGGTATTCAGGTAAACCCTAACAAGTATTATCTGTATAAAATTACAATGCTGGCTAAGAAAACATTCAAAATCAGCTCAGAATTCTAATGTCTCCCAAATTGTGCCCCCACTGGGATCCTGCTCCCGTCACAAGACCATGGTAGCTGTTCCCTACCCACCCTGCTCAGACTCACCTTAGTATCTACCCAAAGTCTCCGGGGGATTCCAGTGCAAATATCTGACATTCTTTATCTGTGGAATCCACGTCTTCCAGGAGCCCGCCCCACACACTCTGGCTCCTTTAGCAGCACTGGTTTCGGTGGCTCCGTCTGCCCTGATGCTATGACTTTCTATTTGGGATCCACTGTGCTGCGCTGCAGTTTGGAAAGTGCCCTGGCCAAAAAGCTAGGATGAGCGTGGAGCTCACCTTGTGCATTTCTTTTATTTCAAAGACCATAACTTTGGGTTGCCTATTGCCCATTGCCCCAAATTGGTTGTTTTGTATATTTTGTACAGGTTTATAGTTGTATAGCCAAAGAATAAGTTACTTGTTAACTCCTTCATTGCCAGGTACTAGGTCCCTAATTCCTTATTTATTTTTTTTATTGTTGGGGAATCATTGAGGGTACAAAGAACCAGGTTACATTGCTTGCATTTGTTAGGTAAAGTCCCTCTTAAAACTGTGTCCTGACTATGACTCCCCACCCCCTCCCTCCTTCCCTCTCTGTGCTCTCTCTCATCCCCCTCACCCCACCATGTACTAGCACCAATTGTCCTCATATAAGAATAGAGTACATTGGATTCTTGCTTCTCCATTCTTGTGATGCCTTACTAAGAAGAATGTGTTTCAAGTCTATCCAGGTTAATACAAAAGATGTAAAGTCACCATTTTTTTTAGTGGCTGAATAATATTCCATGGTATACATACATACACCATAACTCATTAAACCATTCCTGGATTGGTGGGCATTTAGGTTGTTTCCACATTTTGGTGATTGTAAACGGAGCTGCAATAAACAGTCTAGTGAAAATGTCCTTATTATAAAATTATTATTATTTTCTTCTGGGTAGATGCCCAGTAATGGGATTGCAGGATCAAATGGGAGGTATAGCTTGAGTTCTTTGAGGGTACTCCATACTGCCTTCCAAAAAGGTTGTATTAGTTTGCAGTCCCACCATCAGTGTGAAAGTGTCCCCTTCTCTCCACATCCACACCAGCATCTGCAGCTTTGAGACTTCGTGATGTGGGCCATTCTCACTGGGGTTAGGTGATATCTTGGGGTGGTTTTGATTTGCATTTCTTCGATAATTAGTGATGAGCATTTTCATATGTTTGTTAACCATCTGTCTACATCAGAGAAGGTTCTATTCATGTCTCTTGCCCATGTGATACAAGGGATTGTTGGCTCTTTTCTTGTTGCTTGATTTGAGTTCTCTATAGATGAAGCTTTTGTCCTATTGATACTTTATTTTTTAATTTACTTCTTTTCTTTTTTTTTCAATACAAGGTGCAAGTAGACTAACTCATTAACTTTTTAGATTACGGTCTTCCTTTATAACTATAAATGATAACTGCTAGCATATAAGGCTACCAATTTCCTGCAAAGCACTATTTTCATTGCATTCCCACAAACTTTAATATTTAATACTTTTGGTGCAATTCTATTCCCAGTATTTTCCTTTTTCTTTACTCACTGTGGTTTCTTTTAAAATGTATGACTTATTTAGAATTATATTTTCTTGCTGAGAGACCGAGGCAGATGGAATGCTTCAGCTCAGGAGTTTGAGAACAACATGAGCAAGAATGAGACCCCATCTCTAAAAAAAAATAGCCAGGTGTTGTGGAGCCCAAGAGTTGGAGGATGCTGTGAGCTGTGATGCTATGGTACTCTACCAAGGACAACATAGTGAGACTCTGTATCAAAAAAAAAAAAAAAAAGATTGTAATTTCTTAATGAAAGACATGTCCATGAATCTTCACAGCCATTTTATTTATTAAAGCTCCAAACTGGAAACAACATTAATGATCATGAGATCCACAAAGTTCTGATACATGTAACAACATGGTTGAAACTTAAAAACATTTTGTGAAAAAGATGCCATGCATGAAAGAGAACAATGTGAAGTCATTTAGTAAGAAAATCTGAAAAAGTCAACAATAACCTACTTACAGCATTAGAAACCAGAATAATAGCCACCTCTGTGGGGTATTGGGGAACTGGAAGGATTGACTGAGAAGGGACAGATTGATGGGTATAAAACTCAGTGAAAACAGAAAAACAGAACTGTCGCATTTTCATTCATGTGACTTAATTTCTGACTCCATCCCAGGCCTTCCTAATGTTTCCTTCCTTTGGGGTTCCGCCATGGCACCGGGTGTTAAAGTAGCACGACGGTGGGGAGAGGGGATGTCCTAGTCAAGGGTCTCAGCCTACTGACATTGCTCCTGACAGCACCATCCTCCTGCTGCTTCCACACCCTCTCAGATGCCAGGGCCCATCTCCCCGGACATGCCATTGAGCATCCCCTCCAAAGTCGAGCCATCGTACTAGAGAAGCTGCTGACAAACAGAGTCCAGGGCTCCACTCTGCGGACCCTCAGATGTCTCTACCTCTCTCCTCCTTAGCTCCAGGGGACTCCATCGGGCTTGGGGGCGGGGGCCCTGCATCATTTCTACTCCTCCGAACTATTTCTTCTCTTACATGCATGAATCCTTTCTTCCTTTTGGGCTTAGGCTTTGAGAAAAGAAGCCAAGAGAAAACATGTCTGCCAGGCAATCTTGCTTTTCCTATCCTGCCCTACCTGAATGGAGTTATAAGCTCGGAGTCATCTCTGGAAATTGAGAGAAGGACAAACAGAAAATAAAGAACAAAACCTCCACATGGTAAGGCCTCAGCTGCTATCTTGCTTGTATTACTTCACTGTTCTCTGACTCTCTGGTTTGTGGAAAATTAGGCTCCATTTAGATTTCAGTTCATAGGCCACTCACTCTTTTACTTGTGCTCATGATCACCCCCCCTTTAAAATGGTCCCAGGAGGTGTCTTCAGCATTTCTGCTCATCTTAAGTGTTGTCCGGACTCTGAGAAGTTCAGAGGTATAATGGGCTCATTGCTAAATCGTTTGGTGCCTTTGGCAACTGGAACCTCCTGCTGTCAAATACGGGATTCCCAGCTTTTATATTGCTTGGCCCAGGACTATGGAGACCTGCACTCTGCTTCTGGGGTCAGCCTGCTCTGCAGCACACACAAATTACTTCCTGGCCAGAAAAGGTCCACACCTTGACCAAGGTATTTCAGTTTTCCTTTGGAAATGAGTAAGGATTTCTGCTCAGCTAATAGCTGAAGTGGGTAAAGGACAGACAAAAAGGGTCAAGGGAAAATATCCTTTGGCAATAGCTAATACGACGTTCTGCAATGGATAGTGAAATTAAAAATATGCAATTGTGAGCAAATTTGATTCAGAATTTCTTCTTTCCTTGACATTCCTGAGGGTTGCCTGTGACCTTTCTCCCATCCCATAATTCAAATCACTGCTTCATCAAAACAAACAACAAAAAAGGTAGAATTTCTATGCAGATGAGGATAACAGAGCACAGTAGCCTTTTAATCTTGTGGAGTGTAATAAGTGCCCAGGATTGAAGAGATTTGTTTAAGAACAAGGAGGACAGATGGAAATATCTCAGTTAAGACCAACTAGTTAGAAGCAGAACAAATTTGCTGAGTTTCTGATTGTGTCGACCTTTTGGTGAAGGTTTTGTGTTCAATTTCCTCTGAGGCTAGGGAGCTTCAGGCATTTGTTTTTTATTTATCCATGGACAAGCCCTGTAGCCATTCTGGGAGAAAGCTCCCAATCCCTGTCTTTTTGCTCTGTGTTCTATTTTTCCAGCCCCTATCCTGTGGGTCGTTAAAGTCACCCATTGCCAACTAATTGCCTCGTGTTGCCAAGAGTCTCCTAACCTGCACCAGTGGGGAGAGGAGATTGCTCTACAATGAAATTATCTTCTCTACCTCTCTTGAGGAAGTTTCTAGGGAACCGCACATTCTGTGGTTGATGCTACAGAGAGAAGAAAAGAAAAAAACCTCATTAGAGTGTCAGCTATACAGACTGAGCAAGGCTGAGAAGCCATACCTAAAACTTAGACCAACATCAGAGAAAATGTGACACCAGGGCAGACTGAGGTCTTCATGAAGACATAAAAATGCAGAGTCTGGAGGAAAAGATTGACATGTTTGACTTCACTGGAGAAACTATTATATGACAAAGATATAAAGAAGTTTGAAAGCTAAACCTCCAGATTGGGAATATACTTTCACAATGATCCTAAGCCACAAAGAATACATAACTTGGGTCAGTTAAAAAGATGAACAAGTCAAAGAAATATAAGAAAAGAAGACAAGCAGACAACTCACAAAGGAAATACTAACAGCCAGTACACACAAATGGATCTACAGCCTTACTTGTAATCAGAGAACTGCAAACAGGGAGGCGCTTGTGGCTCAAAGGAGTAGGGTGCCAGCCCCATATACCCGAGATGGCGGGTTCAAACCCAGCCCCAGCCAAAAACTGCAAAAAGAAAAGAAATGCAAACGTATCTCACTCTATCTAGACTGGCAGGATTTAAAGTATGTGACTTTACCAGGTATGGATAGAGAAATGGAAATCTTCACCACACTAGTAGGTGTGTAAATATGTACAACCATGACACAATACATTCTGGCATCATCAAGTAAAGTAAAAAATACCCTACAAGCCACGTGACCCGGAAACTCCATTTCCAGTTACTCCAAAAGAATCTCCCAACATTTGTAGAGAGGGAAACATATTCCAGTACATTTCTGCAGCATCTTTTGCAACAGAAAAGGCTTACGTAGCCTAAATATCTGTTAATAAGGGAATGTATCAACATGGCTGGGAAGTATTTTACAATGTGATATACATATGGCAATGAAGTGAATTAATTTGAGCTAAGTGTATTAATACAGATACATTGAAAACTAACACAGGCTGGCATGACGCAGAATGATTTGGATAGTATGGTGTAATTTATATTAATTTTTAAAAGAGGAAAATAATACAATACTATTATATATGACATAATATACTCTACGTGTAGTATGCATATATAGATAGCACCAAAAGGGTATACATGTTTTAAAAAAGGAGGAAACTGCATTAAATTTGTAATATTTATGTTTGACTTCTGCAATTATCTTTTGTAATTGGTATATATGGAATATTACATTTTTAATACAGTTTTTCCTCTCTTAAAATTTGTATACATTTTTTGGCACCCTCTGTATATATGAAAGATACAGACCACTTTCAGAATACCTGTAATGCCTGCAGAGGAAAAAAATAGGAGAAGAAGAAGGAAGAGAAGGAGGAAATTGGTGCCTTTTTTTTTTTAAGTGCTTCTTATTTGCTAATTACTGGTCTTAATATGTTCAATGTATTATCTCATTTTATTCCTTCTCCTAATAACCCCACAATACAGGTACTACTAGTATCATCTTCACTTCATAGACAAAGACATGAGATTTCAACTGCATCTAGTGTAAAATACTTCTTTGTGAAAAAGAGCTGAAGTACATTTGAGCAATATTGACATTCATCATATGCAGAATGGGGGCCAGCATACGTACTACATTTTGAGAGGTGTCCAGTGACAAAGAGGCAGGCAAGTAAGACAAATTGGACTTTTGGCACATTCGAGGATCTCAGAATACCAGAAAGATAAATTACTCTTTCCGGAGACTCACTTTTCTAAAATGTTGATAAACCACTGAAGTTAATTAACATCTTTGCTTGTTCCACCTTGGCAGTGATCAGTATGCTCACTGGATACCAATAGTCAGATAAGCAATTACCTTCTTAGTCAACCACTGAACACACTTTACCCATCTCTCAAGGAAAATTATTACTTTTTAAGCTGATTTCTCAGTTAAACCTCAGGATTTACATAGAAAATAGTGTTTCTTATCTGATAATAATTAATTTGCAATTTGCAGTTTATATGACTTTATGTATGCTCCATGCACTAGGTCAATCAAAACAGACCGTCATTAAGTTAAAGATCATCTGTACAGGTAAGGTACTCTTTCCCTTGTCACTGCATATATTCATAGTTGATAATGTGTGACTCTAGAAAACAAGAGTGCTACAGGTTAAGTATAGCGATGAAATGTGGAAAATGACTGAACAGAGTATATGGAGCCATGATGGGTGAGGACCCAGTCATGCCCGGCAGGAAAGTGGTGGCCAAATATTACTTCAGACATTTTTCAGAAAGAAGTATTTTACATTAAATGTAGTTGAAATCTCATGCCTTTGTCTAGAAAATGAAGATGATACTCTTAGTACCTGTATTATCAGGTTATTGTGAGAAGGATTAAAATGAGATAATACATTGAACACATTAAGAACAGTGACTAGCAAATAAGAAACACTCAAAATAATGGTGCCAACTTTCTCCTTCTCCTCCTTCTTCTTCTCCTGATTTGAAGGATCAGAGAAAGTGCTATCTACCATTTGCTATAGTTTGGATATTGGATATTTGACTCCCCTAAACCTCATGTTGAACTTTGACCTCCATTGTGAGTGGTGGGCCCTAATGGGAGATGTTTGGGTCATGGGGGAAGATCCCTCATGAGTGGCTCTGTGCCATCTTTGACGTAGTAAGTTCATCCTCACTCTATTCCTTCCCCCAAGTGGTGGCTGTTAAAAAAGTCCTGGTACCCACCTTTGTCTCTCTCTTATTTCCTCTCTGGTCTGTGACCTCTGCACACACCAACTCCCATCCCCTTCCCCCATGAGGGGAAGCAGCCTGAGTCCCACACAAATGCAGATGCTGGGTCCCTGCTTCTGCCTGCAAAACCTCGAGCCAAGTAAAGCTCTTTTCTTCATAAATGACCCAGCCTTGTGTACTTCTTCAGAGTGACACAAATGGACTAAGACAGCATTCTTCAGAGGATTCACTTGCCCTGCGTTTTCCTAACATTTCCCCTAACACTTTAGCTTTGGCTGGAAGAGTCTAAGTGTCAAGAATCGGCAGGTGACAGTTTGGTCAAACATTTGGTCACCCACTTTCCTGCCTGGCATGACTGGGTCCTCACCTGTCGCACTCTTGTTCTCAAGAATCATACGTTACCATTAATATATGCAGCTAAACGTGAAAGAATACCTTACCTATAAAAACGATCCTTAACTTATTTTAGTTCATCTTAACGACTTTCCACTTAAAGATAGTGCGAAGGTGATATGCATTCAATAGAAATTATACTTTGGGTACCTATACAACCATCTGATTTTAATTTTCAGTATGGTATTCGGTAAGTTACATTAAATATTCAACAAATTCTTACAAAATGGGCTTTGTGTTAGATGATTTTTGCCCAACTATAGGCTTATATAAGTGTTCTAAGCATGTTTAAGGTAGCTAGGAAAATCTATGATGTTCAATAGGTATTAAACACTTTTTGACTTATTATATTTTCAAATTACAATAGGTCTACCAGGATGTAACCCTCCTATAAGTGGAAAGGCATCTGCAGAAATTAGGTAGGTGGGAGACGCAGGCACTTTCTACCTCTCTCTCCATCACTATTAGTGTGCAGAATTGTGACCTCATATTTGTTACGTCATTGATATTAAAAAGTTGCTGCATTTTCAGCAAGGTGGAAAAAAGAGTGTATGTGAGGAGAAACAATGCCAGCTGGGTATTTTTCCTCTAAATGAAATATAAATACTGCCCTAGAAACATCAGTTGATTATGGCACAAAATTATTTAGTCAGAACTATGTCATTTGATTACCTTTGGTTGTAAAGAAGCTGGAAAAATACAAAATTGGATTTTCCCACTGGCCTTACACTAGTCATCATCCATTCTCTCTTGATGGAACACACTATCTCCCTGATCAAAGCAGAGTTATGTTGTCACAGAAGAAAAGGGGACAGATACTGGGAAGGCAAGTGACCGCACAGTTTCATCCATCTGATCTTCTGGGGAGAATATATTTTATCATTCAAAATGGAATGTAGATGTTCCCTGACTTAGTCTCACTGGACTATGGAATGAGTTTTATAGGAAGGGTGGTGTTGGATAAGTTTGCTATTCTCTGGCTCTTGAATGTGTATCTGAAAATGAAGCCCACTAAAAGTGCCTGTAGAGCTGATTTAGAAGAAATACTGTTCAGGCTGTTCATGGTTTTTGCTGTATATGGGTGTGGCAGAAAATTAACAAGGAAATTAAGAAAAAAAAAGAATCTCAATAGTATTATGGACTATGAAGAGAGTAAAGCAAGGTAATGTGGTTGAGTCTGACCTGGAAGGGCAGCAAGGATTGATGCTGCTCTGGAGTATTTCAGGTAGTACAGGCAGGGAAGACTTCCCTGGGGAGGTGAATAATGACGTAAGACATGAATTGTGAGAAAGTACCAGGCACAAAATAGCTGGAGTGTGAACACTGCAGGCAGAGATAGTAAGTGCAAGACCTTACGTTAACAGTAAACTTGGCTGGAGCAGAGTGAGAAAAGAGGAGAGTCATACTAGATAGAGATGGGGGTGTAAAAATTGATAAGAGCAAGGAATATACAGTCTAACAGACAAACTAAGAATTTGAAGTTTAAGTGCAATGAGAAACAACATAGTAACATAATCTTTGCTTTATAATATATAAGCCATGATAAAATATTCTTGCAATAAATCAGATATATTGTACCAGTTAACCCAGGTTATATATATATATAAGATACAATATATAAGCCATGATAAAATATTCTTGCAATAAATCAGATATATTGTACCAGTTAACCCAGGTCTCCTTATGTACCCAAGCAAATGTAAATTGGTTTCATTATTACTCAAGAAGAAAACTCTTTTTTTTTTTTTTAGCAAAATAACTAAGAAAATGCCACAAAAGCTATGTTAACTAGTGTGATGAAAATGTGTCAAACGGTCTATGAACCAAGTGTATAGTGCCCCATGATCATACTAATGTACACAGCTATGATTTAATAAAAAAATAAATAAATAAAAATAAAGTACATATCTATTTGGTTTGATTTTTTTTTTTTAATTGTTGGCGATTCATTGAGGGTACAAGAAACCAGGTTACACTGATTGCATTTGTTATGTAAAGTCCCTCTTACAAGAAAAAATCTCTTTAGAGAAAAATATTCATCATCGCTACTATCTATAAAAAATAAAAATGTTGAACAAAGACTTTTTTTAAACATTGGCTTAAAGTATTGATAAGTTATTACCCGGTTTGAGACATTGTTAATATGTCTTCATGCAGTAACTAGGTTTAAATGACCTTGTAAGAAGTATTTTTTCAAAAACAAATGGAAGATTGGACTTCCAGTTTCCAGCCTGTTATGTGTCTTCAAAGTCACAACTTCAGTCCTCATAACAAGAAAAAGGTTGAACAAACTAAAAATGAATAACTCTTCTTAGATTTACCAGGAACCTGAGGTCACAGGACAAATCACTCCCTCAAAATTAATGAAATAGATAGGCTGAGAGAATCACAACTTACTAGAGCAGAAGCCTGAGATTAGAAAACATCACCAAAACCAATGCCAGAGTGAGAAAATTGAACCCGTAATTGATGAATTGCTAGATGATTAGTATGCACAGATTAAAAGTTAAAAACCCCACGGGGCCCAGTATCAGGAAGTCACATACTTTGCTGAGTTTTACTTCCAGGAGTCCTACCAGGTTCTAATAGTGAAGATTTGAGAAAAATTCCCTTGTGCTTCTGGCAGAAGGAGGGAAAAACAGCCACTTGGAAATATACCCAGAGCATTCTGTTCTTAACAAGGCCTTCCCTTAACAAAAATAAAGAATGCCTTTGATAATCCCATCAGCAGGCTGGACATGGCCAAGCAAAGAATCAGTGAGTTTGAAGAAATGTCGATGGAAACTTCCAAAACCAAAATGTGAAGAGAAAAACACAGTAAAATATATAGAACAGAATATTCAAATAAATTCACTATTTATTCAAAGATAAATACAAGAGGTTTAATGTGTGTAATGATAAATACCAGAAGAAAAGAGAAAGAATCAGAGGAAATGTTTGAAGTAAGAATGGCTGACATTTTCCAAAATTAGTAACAAACATGAAACCACAGATGTGGAATCTCAAAGAACATCAAGCAGTATAAGTACAAAATAATCTACAGATAGATAGATTCAAGCTGTAGATAACCAAAGAAATGAAAAAGAAGAAAGATAACCTTGAAAGAATTCAAAGGGAAAAAAATTCTTACCTGTAGAGAAGTAAGAAACATCAGACTTCTCTTTAGAAAACATGTAAGCAAGAAGAAAGTGAAGTGAGATATTTTAAGTGTTGAAAGGAAAAAATCAACCTAGAATTCTATATCCTGAAAAATTATTCTTCAAAAGTAAAGGAGAACAAAAGACTTCCTCGGACAGGCAAAATTTGAGAGAATTTCCTGTAAACTTGTCTTGCAAAAATGCTAGAAGTTCTAGAGAGTCAAGGAAAATTGTTTGCCAGAAACTTGGATATAAAGAAAAGAAGAGCATTAGAGAAGATTTAAGGTAATGTAAAACTTCTATTTTTATTATTCTCGGGCAGCGCCTGTGGCTCAAGGAGTAGGGCGCTAGTCCCATATGCCGGAGGTGGCAGGTTCCAAACCCAGCCCCGGCCAAGAAAACCAAAAAAAAAAAAAAAAAAAAAAAAAAAAAGCCTATTTTTATTATTCTCAACTGATCTAGTAATGGAGAGAAAATGGAAGCTTATAAAATGCCAAATTAACACCAGAGTAGACAGAAAAAAAGTGAAATACAAAAAACAAAGTAGACAAAAGAAAAAGAAAAGAAAACCTGAGGATAATGAATAGCAAACTGTAACAAATTTAGTAGATTTAAATTCAACTGCATTAACAATTGATTTAAATATCAGAGGTCTAAGTATACCAGTTAAAAAACAGAGACTATCAGATGGATACAAAAGCAAGGTCAACTATATATTGTTTATAAGAAATCTACTTTATATAAAAAAAGATTAAAAATAAAGGAATGGAGAAAGATATATCAACAATAATCAAAATAAAGCTGAAGTAGATAAACTTTCAGTTTAGAAAAAGCAGACATTGGAACAAGTAAAATTATCAAAAATAAATATGGGAATTACATAATTATAAAGGGGTCAGTTCTCCAAGAACATTTAATCATCTTTAATGAATATGCACCCAACAAAAGAGTGTCAAAATACATAAGTCAAAAAATGATAAAACTGCAAGTATAAATAGACAAATCAACTTTTAGAGTTGGAAACCAACACACTTTATCAGAAATGGACAGATCTGGCAGGCAGAAAATCAGTAAGGACACAGTTGAACACAATAGCTCCATCAGTCAACTGGATCTAATTGACGTTTACAGAACACGTCATCCAATAACAACAGAATACACATTCTTTTCAAACTTATGTGAAACATTTATCTAAGCTAGAGCCCATTCTGGGCCATAAAACACACCTTAACAAATTTATAAGAATATAAATCATATAAAGTATGCTTAGGATCACAACAGAACTATTCTACAAATCAATAACAGAAAGGTACAATGGAAAATTTCTGTATATTTGGAGATTAAAACAACTTATGAACAACACATAGATCAAAGAAGTCTCAAGAGAAATTTAAAAATCTTTTGAGCTAAATAAAAATAAAAATATAACTTATCCAAATTTGTGGGATGCAGAGAAAGGAGTGTGCCTCAGAGAGAAATTTATAGCACTCAGTGTATACTTTAGAAAAGAAGAAAGATATAAAATCAGTAACCTAAATTTCTACTTTAGGAAACTAGAAAAAGAAGGGCAAATTAAATCCAAAGTAAATAGAAAAAATAAAAATAAAAATAAAAATTGGAGCAGAAATCATGAAATAAAAATTAATAGAAAAAATCAGCAAAACCAAAATCTGGTTCTTTGAAAAGATCAATACCACTGAAATAAAATTTGAAATTCACAATGCAATACTATTTAAATTAGCATCAAAGAAAAAAGATATACTTAGGTATAATTCTAACAACATCTGTATAAAGAAAACACAACAGGGCAGCGCCTGTGGCTCAAGGAGTAGGGCGCCGGTCCCATATGCCGGAGGTGGCGGGTTCAAACCCAGCCCCGGCCAAAAACCACAAAAAAAGAAAAAAAAACACAACAAAGCTCTGATAAAGTAAAACAAAGAAGATCTAAGTAATTGGAGAGATACACTCTGTACATGGATAGGAAGACTTGACATTGGCAAGATCTAAATTTTACCAAACCTGATCTATAGACTCAATACAATCTCAATCAAAAATTCAGCAAGTTATTTAATGAAAATTGTCTACCTGACCTCAAGATTTGCCATAAAGCTACAGTTATGAAAATAGTGGGATACTGGTGAAAGAATAGACAAATAGATCAAATAGTGAAACAAAATAGAAGGTCCAGAAATAGACCTACACCTGGAGGCTAAAGCAAGTCCACCTTGGATGCTAGTCCACCATGTTGACTTCTAATTAATCTCAGTTCTGGGAATCACATAAATCCTATCCTTAGGCAAATTCTCTATGCTGGGTTTGAGGTGTAACAGTGTGAGATCTATCATTTCTTGGCCACCTGGAACATACCCTCTCTTCCTAAGTCCCTATTAAAAGTTTCTTTCTGGGAAACTTAATTTGTCAGACTCTTTCTTCAGTCTTTCAACTCCCTTGGCTTTGGGGAGTAGGTTTGCATATACCTGCTCACTGCAGGACATTTGCGTACACTTGTTCACTGTAGAACATTTGCATACACCTGGTCACTGCAGAACATTTGGTGAGCAATCCAGGAGTTGGACGGGGGAAAGGGAATGAAACGTCTTCCCTAAGAAATGGGGAAACATCTCTCAGGGGAAATCCCAGGAAGTGCCATTTCTCTGAGTTGTATGGCTTACCTTTTAGATGCTTCTGAACACAAGTGGGTTTAGAGCAATCGGTAACTGAGAGCCATCTATCACACTGCAGTAAGGAAGGGCAGCAAGTGGTCACTACAGACATGGCCACCTCTGTGGGCTGCCTGGTTAGTAAGGGAAGCCCAGCTTGCAGCAGAAGCAAAAGTGAAATGCAATTGCAATTAGAAAAAGGAGATTTTCTTGAAGATCTCTACAGTCTGGGCATTTGTCCTGTGGGTTTGTCTCATATTAACAGACCCTTAACTTAACTCAGCTTTCCTTTTCACTGACTCCTGGCCTTTTAAACTAAGCCTAACTCTTCAGCCAATTGTCAACTAAAGAATCTTTAAACATACCTATAACCTGCAAGCCCCCGCTTTGACATTTTCATAGAGTATTAATAAAAAATAATAAGATTTTTTTGTTTACTTTTTGATTAAACTGCCATTGTTTAGAGAAGGAAGGGGAGAGTTGTTGACCTGTCCCCGCAGAATGAAAATCTTTAGATGGTTATTATAAAATGGATTGAATAAAAAGTAAATTGATGGTGTTAAAACAAAGTTCTTAATACAACTTTACTGAACATTGAGTGGACCAAAGGGAGCTCCTGCTGGTCCCCCAGAGCTAAAGGGCCCAGACCACTTTGCTGTATTTACTCCAGATTGGAGAAATTTTTAAAAAATCAGAAGACAAAGACCGCAGTTGAGAATGCTGGCCAAAAATTGCCTGGGGCAATAGATAGATTAATCAAGATAAAGAATTGCAAAAGGGCCCAGGTCTTTAGGTTCAATCCCTCCTGGGAAGCCAAAACATTTTCTATAAGAGAGGGTAAAATCATTTGAGGGTGGAGAAGAGAAGTTACTGGAACTAGAAGATAAAAATGTCAGGGTTAATAGGATTATGAAAGTTTTAAGCAGGTTTTATGTAGAATAATTGTGCTTCTTTTACCTACATGTTTTATGGGAATTGACATTGAATCTGACTTAAGAATGTTTCCTCTGCCAAGTACTTTTAAAAAGAAGGCATGTAAATTCACCTTTTGAGCAATATTGAGCAATAATTGGATAGGGTGAATGGAACCCAGTAAGACGGCCCGTGTTCACAGAGTGTCCAGTAGAAGCCGGAGCACTGGTCGTAGGGACCAAGGCTCCGATTGTGGGACTTCCTTTTCAGAGTGTCTGCTGGAGTTTATGGCAAACACCTCTGAGCACCTCCCAGTGATGACTACTGGGACTTTGCACTAGGAATTTCCACCTGAGGGGCATTTACTACCTTGATATGAGATGTTAACTAAAGCTACCCCCGTAAGATTGAAGGGTGTAAAGTGATCTTGACACCTGAAATGCCCTTCCTGTCTGTGGTGATGTCAGAGAAAGACTCTAATGGTGATAGCAGGGCCAAGAAGAATTCTATAACAGCACGGAAATGGTGTATATAGGATCATGCCACCTACAAAGGGAAAGGAAAAGACACTCATGAGCAGGGAGCAGCTTTTCCCTTAGGACTGGCTCTGGAACTGTGTGATGAGCTGCTGGATTCTAGAAAGCTTGATAAACCGTTCTCACCTAGCTGCCAAAGAGCTTCTTGGTTTGTGGGTGGTGGTGCTAAGGTGAACAGACAGAAGACTCGAGAAAACCATTTTTCTTTTGAACTATTTATAGCTTACAGCAATGGGGTAAATCAATCACAAAGTATACTTTTGTGAGCAAAATGTAACTTTCTCTCTACCTGATTTCTGCAAAATTTGGAAAGTACTCGAGTATTCTTACTTTCTGGCAATACAGTTATTTGTGTTAGTTCAGTAACAATCTGTTTCTCTTTGTAACAGGACACAATTGGAGACATTAGTTATTTTACCAAGGCTTTGTCTGGAATAGCATACTTTTAGATAAAACCAGACATCTTTTAGGAATCGAGGTTGACCTTGTAGAGCCAATAAAAAGCCCATTGGAAAAACTGACCGGAAACCTTGTCTGCGTGGATCCTTTACAAGGTTCCTGACCTATGGCAAGAAAAGGATGTAACTTTCTGATAGGTTCAAGAACTCAAGTTAAGAACTTAAGGTACCGAGAACCTTGAGAAAAGAAGAATTCCCCCAATTCATACATGTACGATAGACAATTTAATGGAAAATTTTTGACGTAGCTAACCTAGAGATTTTTAAAACTCTAATTTGATATTTTCTACAAAAACAAAGTTTTAGCAAAGCCAACTTTAAAAAAAGCCTTCGTGGACCTCCTGTGGTTTGCTCATGCCTGTAATCCTAGCTCTTCAGGAGTGTAAGAGAGAAACAGCTTCAGCTTTGGAACCCCCTTTGAGCTGTAAAAGTTACTTAATGACCTAACTAGTTATCAGACAGTCACATCTCACCCATCCTCCCCTGGCTCTGGTGCCTAAAAGCCATCACAACCCTGAGCTGAAGGTAAACCAGGTGGCTGGCTTGGCACCCATAGCACAGTGGTTACGGCACCAGCCACATGCACCGAGGCTGGCCGATTCGAGCCTGGCCCGGGTCAGCTAAACAACAATGACAACTGCAACAGGAAAATAGCTGGGTGTTATAGCGGGCACCTGTAGTCCCAGCTACTTGGGAGGCTGAGGCAAGAGAATTGCTTAAGCCCAAGAGTTTGAGGTTGCTGTGAGCTGTGACACCACAGCACTCTACCGCGGGCAACGTAGTGAGACTCTGTCTCTCTCTCTCTTTTTTTAATTAAATCATAACTTTGTAGATTGATGCATTTATGTGGTTCACGGTTTGACATACAACATTGAACTAAGTAGCACATCCAAAAACAAACAAAAAAAAAAGAAAAACAACCAGGCTGCTTAGGAATGATGCAATACACACACACACACACACACACACCCCAGAGGTTCTCCTCTGTATACTCCTCCCACTTGGCAGTAGAATTAAGAGTTCTAGATTTTCTCCAGGTATCTCCCTTATTCCTGGTCTCCTTAGTTTTAAGTCATAAAAGTCAGTTAATGTTCCCCATTTGCTTCTTTGATGTAACTTTTATAGTTAAAAATTTTTATGTTAGTTATGCTTGTAATGATATATACTATTCCTCAGATAATTTTATAGTGGTTATGAGTCCCTTTTGGTTAAAATTTCTGCAAATGTAGTCTTTGGTAAAATAAATATGAACACTATTGGCTTAAAGCTTTGAATTTATTCAGTGCAATCTCTAGAAGCTGTAACTCTCTAAATTGATATGAATACAAAAATAATTTAAGCCCTCTTTTTTGAGAGACAATCTATAAAAATACAAAATCAGAAATATGACTGTCCCTTGCAAGAGAGAATCATATTTTAGTGTAAAGAACTAGTGAGAATTTGCCTTAGATTTGTGTTTCAGGGAGTGCTGTATTGTAAATCCTTCTACGTGTTGATTACAAAACTGAATTTAGAGCCTCGTGAACTCGACAAAGAGCTCTGGTGAGCCTACCAATCAGTTGAGGAAACTGTCTGCAAGGTATTTGACTGTCTGTCTATTGTAAGGCCCAACTTTCTTTCCAAGTAACCACAGACATGAAGACCCATAATGTGATGGCAAACAGCTTTATGATAAAACCATGGCTGAAAGTATAAACCTTCATATTTGTGTGGACATCGTTTGGAGAAAAGTTACATATAATTGCAAAAAGTGAAAAATATGGGAGATAGAGCTAGTAATTTGTATTTATTGCTAATCACTCCAGACACAACTGATCTTAGAATATACTATTAAATTTTTTTTTCCTCTCTATAACCTGGATCTTTTGTTCTTCATCTACTATTTTAAAAAGTGTAATTTCTGAGATTTGCAATAGCAGTTTCTGTTTTCTCCCTGTTGCCGTGGAGTTTAACACAACTAAGTGAGCCAAAAATGCTTTTGACAGCTTGAGAGCTTAAAACACAGCTTAGAACATTGTTCATTCTTTGGCACCACTACCGGCCATTTAACAAGCACAAATTGAGAATAAGAGGCTTTAAAAGTGATGATAATATGGTAAGTAAGAAAGTACTACAGGAGAAATGGTGTGGAAAGGAAGATCTGAGGCCTTAAATCCTACCAGCTCTTTCTCCCCAAACTGGCCCTTATTCCAAAATCTGTTTCTGCCACTAACACAATCAATCTCATCAGATACGTGGGGGAAATTTGGTGCCATTCTCAAACCTTTTCTCCATATCTAGATTTTAGGATCTTCATCTAATTCTCTGTAGATTCCAATAAAGACATTCCTGTAGATTCCAATAAAGACGTTCCTGAAGATTCTATAGAATCAGTGTCCATTAGGCCTATTGGGAATCAAGCTTACAAGGTCTGCCAATTAAATGGGCAAACTCTCCACTGAGTGCTTACATTGGCAGCACTGTATAAAAAACTTGATAAGGTTTCGTGACCTTGGTGTATCAGTGTCTCACGGTTGTGTTTGTTTCCGTGTGACAGTGTCTTGCTGAGTGGTGTTCATTGTTGTTGTTGCATGTTTTTGCATGTTGTTGTGAGAATGTTGGAGCTTGATTTAGAGCAATGAACAAACATTAAATTTTCTTGTTAAATTTAGCAAAAGAAGAAGTGAAATTGAAGATACGTTAGTCCAAGTTTATGGGGATAATGCCATGAAGAAAATGGCAGTGTACAAATGGATTAAATGTTTTTCTGAAAGGAGAAAAAGCATCTCTGCTGAAGAGAGGTCAAGGTGGCCAGTAACAAGCAGAACTGATGAAAACATTATAAAAATTTGCTGAATTGTGTGTTAAAATTGTTAGCTGACTGTGAGAAACCAAGTAAACGTTGACATAGAAACAGGAAAGCCTTAACTGAAAATCTTGGCCAACAACTCATGGCTCTTGAATCACAACAATGCACCAGCTCACAGAGGACTGTCTCTGAGGGAGTTTTTAGCCAGTAAACAAATAACTATATTAGAACACCTGCACTACTCACCTGTTCTGGCTCTCAATGCCTTTTTTCTTTATCTGAAGATAAAAGAAATATTGAAAGGAAGACATTTTGATGACATTCAGGATGTCAAGGGTAATATGACCACAACTCTGATGTCCCATGTCAGAAAAAGAGTTCCAAAACTGCTTTGAAGGGTAACCAGGTGATGGCATTGGTACATAGCTTTTCAAGATGAGTATTTTCAAAGTGACTGTGGTGATATTAAGCAATGAGGTAGGTAGCACTTAATTGTCAGACCCCTTGAAGATTGGATCCCAGTATAAAGGGGAATGGGTATATAGCATTTATCCTTGGAGATAAGGACCAACTGAGAGGTCAAAGAAGAGCTATCCTTTGAACAGAACTACCTGCAGAGGACCTGAGCTTTCCATAATAAAAAGCTGAACTAAACTAAATAAAAGGTAGAATGAAAAGAAGAGTATAAGATTCTCTGAGAACAGTAAGCCCAACTGATGGCATCACTGGTGTGACTTCACAGCATGCTGATAGCTCTCCTATTACTGCCTTTTCCTTTTCTGCTTACCCTGGGTTGGCTCAGTCTACTGTACTGGCTGCTTAGAATTTGCTTCTCTCCATGACTTCATACGGAGAGATTTCAATCCATTTATGTCTTTACATCTGGGCAGAAGATTATGTGCTGCCTTTACCATGCCCTATTCCTGCCAGCATCTCTTGCCTGGGTACCTATTCCTCAATCCCTGCTCATATTTGGGGCCACTCCTACTTCTAGTCAATCACCAAGCTACACATCTTACCTTCCTGGTCAGAAGAGGAACTCAGGAACTGAAAAAGTATGCATTATTTTGCCTCTATAGTTTTTTTTCTGTGCATCATTTCTTTTCATCTTTCTAATCTAATTTCTTAATGGAAATGATTTTTTTTTTTTTTTTGCAGTTTTTGACCGGGGCTGGGTTTGAACCCACCCCCTCCGGCATATGGGGCCAGTGACCTACTCCTTTGAGCCACAGGCGCTGCCCACTAATCTAATTTCTTATCACTTTATATCAAGACAAATTTCTCCTGACCATTCTTTCTATACTTTTAATTTTTCCCTTTCCAGTCTGTCTTAAATAACATAGCTGTTTATCTTCCTGACTTATTATCCTGTACACCTTCACTCTCCTCTGAATCATTCCATGAGTTTATATTAATTACTAGACATATCTGACCTTTCATCAGGGAATCCAGTTCCCCTACAATCTGGCTCATGTCTTCTGTATGTGGACAGGAACCCTACGTTCCATAAAACTGGCCTGGTCATTTTAACCAGGAAAGAATTTATCCGAGTTATCCCCAATCTACTCACATGGACAGATTAAATGAATACCAAGAACTGTGGAGGGTTTTAAGTTTTACCCTGCCTGCAAGCTAACAAGTCAACTGCTTCAGTTTTATGGATGCCGTAGAAGACACAAGAACCCAGGGTCAGAGACAAAGGACTTTATTACCCACAGCTACAGTAGTAACTATAGTATAAGCATTTTCTTGCACCAGTTTTGTCAAGCCTCAATTATTTTTATTTTTATTATTTATTTATTTATTATTTTTTTTTTTGTAGTTTTTGGCTGGGGCCAGGTTTGCACCTGCCACCTCCAGTATATGGGGGCGTCGCCCTACTCCTTTGAGCCACTGTCACCGCCCTCAAGCCCCAATTTTAACAAGACAATACAAAGAGGGCCAGGGAAAATCAGCATATACTGTTGGTTGCATTATGCAAGAGGAACTCCGAGATTAAGGAACATAAGCCTTTTATACTACATAATAAGTAGTAATCATGCCAGCTGATTACTCCTGAAAGATACATTATCTCTACATTTCAAAGCAGTTCTCTGTACAAATATTCCTAATAAGATAGTCCAGAGAAAAGCAGTCAGTACCTCTGTTTGTAAGATATATACAGAATTACAAGAGACCCATGGATGGATAATTAACTTCCAACAATGAGCCTTCTTAATGCATAATCCTTGAAAAAAGAGAAAGGTTGATTTATTGGTAATGTGCACAAAGAAGATTGTAATGGGCTCTTGAGTCAAACATCACCAGTTTACTTACAGTGCTTAGCCTAGTGCCTTGTCAGCAGTAAATGTTCAATATAAGTTAACTATTATTTTGGTTGCTGTTATTATGTAACAGAAATAACTAACAAATCTCCTAATGTCCTATCCTTGGTCCCAGGAGAAGAGGTCAGCAATTGTCCCAGGAGAGACATGATTGGTGACTGTTAGGGGCTGAATTATGTATCCCCCAAATTCACATGTTGAAGCCCCAGTACTTAAGAATGTGATTGTATTAGGAGACAGGAGGTAGTTAAGTGAAAATGAGTCCTTTCAGATGGATCCTTACACAGTGTAACTGTTACCCTTAGAAGAAAAGCAGATTAGGACACAGAAGGGTACTGACAAAAGACCATGAGAGACACGAGGAGAAGATGGCTCAGAACAAACAGACCCTACCGTCAACTCCATCTTAGACTTTTAGCCTGGGGAACTGGGAGAAAATAAATTTCTGCTGTCCTCAATCATTTTGGCACCAGGGACCAGTTTCATGGAAGACAACTTTTCCATGGACTTAGTGGATGGGCATCAGATTCCCCAAAGGAGCGTGTAACCTAGATCCCTCACTGCACAGTTTACAGTAGGGTTCGCGCTTCTCCTGCCACTGCCGATGTGATGGGAGGAGGAGCTCGCGTGGTGGGCTATGCAAGCCTCGCGGAGAGGCTGTAAATATAGATGAAGCTCATGGCTGGCCTGATGCTCACCTCCTGTGGTGCAGCCTGGTTCCTAACAATACAGGTCTATGGCTGGGGATTTGGAGACTGCAGGTTTGAGCCACCCAGTCTATGGTACTTGGTTATGGCCATCCGATCAAATACGTGTAATGAGGAATGAAATATGAATGAACATTCTGAGTCCTCGCTTTGGCAAATTCTCAGCCCTGACCAAATAGTTCATTCCAGGGAAAACCAGTGTCAAGTGTGGTCTCAACAAGCAAGGCTGGGCCGGGCCCTGTGCTCACACCTGTAATCCTCCCACTCTGGGAGGCACAGGTGGATCTCCTGAGCTCAGGAGTTGGAGACCAGCCTGAGCAAGAGCGAGACCCCATCTCTACTGAAAATAGAAAAACTAGCCAGTCATTGTGGCAGGCGCCTGTAGTCCCAGCTACTCTGGAGGCTGAGGCAAGAGGAATAGCTTGAGCCCAAGAATTTGAGGTTGCTGTCAGCTATAACAGCACGATACTCAACCCGAGGGTGACTAAATGAGACTCTGACTCATAAAAAACAAAAGTAAAAACAACCAAGACCGTGTACCTTGTCGACCTGCCCTGGGCCAGGACTGGGTGATGTCACACTTCCTACCCAGCCTTGCAGGCAGCCATTGACTTCAAAGGCAGAGCCCTGCTCCTCACTGGCCTCTTTCTCTTAGGGTGTTACAATAGAGCCAGGGGCTTTCCTGACTATTCTAGATTCTCAGGGAGACAAATTTTGGCAACTAAGAGCTAAAGCATACTCACAAATAAGTCACAATAACAAGTACAAGGTTATTACCTGCAATTCATAAACAAATACAATATTCATTCTCTTCTTCAAGTCTAGATAATTAAAAATTATAATTATTTTTAAAAATCCTTTGACAGCTAGCCAGAGTTTTAACACACATAGTAGTGTGCTGCATAACAATGTTTTGATCAATGACAGACTACAGTTAGGGACTACACATACGATGGTGGTCCAATAAGTTATACTGTTTTTTACTGCCGTTTTCTATGTTTAGATGCATGTTACAACTGTCTGAAATATTCAGTGTGGTGACACGCTGTACAGTTTTGTAGCCTGGGAACAATGAGCTGTATAGCCCAGGTGTGTAGTGGCCTGTACATGTAGATTTGTGTAAGAACACTTGATGATGTTTTCACAAAGACAAAATCCCCCAACAATGCATTTCTCAGAATGAATCCCTTTTCTTTTCTTTTTTTTTTTTTTTTTTTGGTTTTTGGCCAGGGCTGGGTTTGAACCTGCCACCTCTGGCATATGGGACCGGCACCCTACTCCTTGAGCCACAGGTGCCACCCATGAATCCCTTTTCTTAAGCGAAGCCTGACCATTTCTTGGCCTGCCTGGCTCAGAATGCCCTTATTGCCACCCAGCAGGGTTCATCTGTCTGCAGCCCAAGAGGAAGCCGGCATCCAGAGACAGCAGGGTTTCCAGCAGAAAGAGTTTATTCCACATAGCACTAAGTGTGGAGATGGGAGAAATTTCTGGACTCCACTTCCCCAAGGATCGAGGGGACACTTTGGTAGGCAGAGGGTTAGGCAATCAGTCTCTGCTCATCGGCTGGTTTGGGGGAAGAACAGTCAGTTCTTTGGTATGGGCCACTGCCTGGGTGGGTTAGCCAATCCACTGGAATGCAGTTCCTTTGGGTGGGGGGTGGTTCAAGATCAGTTGAGTCAGTTCTTTGGTCTGGGAGGGTCAGTCAGCCCACTGAATTCTGGAACTGGATGATATCTCAAAAACTAATTCTAATTTCTGAACAGGTGATGTTTTCTATGAAGTAAAGAATCTCTGTAACTGCCAGCTGTGCCCTCTAGGATAGCAATTATAGAGAAACAAACAAGTGTACATCGACCCTTATTGAGCAAATGAGGGGATAGTGGCTAATCATCATCATCATTTTAGGCCCTTGCTCTAGTCCTCACCTTGTACCCCTTCATCTGTAAGGGCAGTGTCACCCTTCAATTCTTTTCTTTACTCAAGCCTTTCCATCCAATCTATGCCTTTCCACAGTCCTTAGAGGTTACTTTTTTACTAAACATTGGTATCATTATTGTCTTTGCATTCATAGAGCATGCATTCTTATGCAAGTTATTTTGTGGACATCTCTGTCAAGAAAGCTTTTCAATTTTAGAATAGATTGCAGAACCGATTATACAGGTTTTTTTTTAAATGACAGACTTGATTTGTGGAGCCTTTGTAAGTTCACAGGAAATTTTAGCAGAAAGTACAAAAAGTGGCTGTATACTCCTCTCCAACCCAACACTTTCCCCAATTTCTAGTACCTTGCATTAGTGTGACACATTGGTTACAATGGATGAACCACTATTGATACATTATTATTAACTAGAGCCAGTAGTTTATATTAGGGTTCATTCTTTGTATTGTTCAATTCTATGGTTTTGGTAAACGTGTAATATCACGTAGCCACCATGATAGCATCACACATATAGTTTTATTTCCCTAGAAATCCCCTGTCATCCACCCATTCATCCCATCCCCTCTCCTGAATCTTTGGAAACCAGTGATATTTTCACTCTCTGTACAACTTTGCCTTTTCCAGAATGTCATGTGGTTGGAATCACACAGTATGCGGCCTTTCAATCTGGCTTCTTTCACACAGCAATACACACTGAAGGTTCCTTCATGTCTTTCTGTGACTTGAGAGCCTGACCTCATTATATGTTTAGCACAGGATGCTGCTCAGAGCTAGTCCCTGGTAAATATTGAGTTAAGGTTCATGGAAATTCCCATGAAGCAAAGTGTCATGGAGGAAGGGGCATGTGAGCTGATCTCTGAAAGATGAGCAGAATTACTATGAGAAAGCTAAAGCCTTCCAGCTGTGGGCATGAACAAAGTGACATTAGCCCAGCACGGAGGTAGAGTTCCTGCACCTCCACGCTTCCTGTGTTTTGTCCGTACTTCCCTCCACTTACTGTCATTGTTACCGCCCTGCTCATTCACTGAGCATCTGTCTTAAAGCCTTTCTCTCCACTGCAGCCAGGATTTGTCATTTTCCGGGTGTTCTCAGCATCCAAATATTGACCCAAGTAATATCTTGTTAATGTTTCTTTGTTTTTTAATTTTTAATGAACACAAGAATAAAATATATCTTAGACAAGTTTAATAAGGCACCTGAAATTCAGGTAGTAAGTGGCAGAATTGGTACCTAAACTCAGATCTTTCTGTCCCTTATGCACTGCAGTGGTATTTTATGTCCCAAGGGTTAATGTCAACTCAGAGCCAGTGATGACCTGGCGGTGGCCCCAGTATGTGCTTTGAGCCAGTCACCAGCATATGATGCTGTTTCTCCCATAGCCACAAAACATGAATCCTGGATCTGAGTAGTGCAACTGGCATGGCTTATCTGTAGACTTCATAGCACCCTCAAGGAATTTTTCTTTCTATCCCTGTAAGTGAAGAAGAAGGATTTCTACCAAGTGACATAACAAAGATCCTAGTAGACTGGAACTGAGGCTGTCACTAGGCCATCAGGGCTCCTCGTGCTCCTGAACCCACAGACAGAGAGGAGATGGCCTTCCTGACTCTGGTGAATCAGACTACTGCTGTATAACTGTACCAGGGAAGACCGAGTCTGAAGTCTAGGTGATTCTGTGGATTGCAGGGAGGCTAATTCCTGAAAGCTGTCTGGAAACGGTGGGGGCAGTTGGGCGGTTACAGGAAAGGGAGAGCCAGAGTCTGTCTCCCTGTCCCCATCTGTCTCTAGTGACATCTCCAGCAGCATCTGTGCCCATCTGTGACTCCAGTTCTCACTGACAGGACTGCCAGGGTCTCAGCTTCTGCCAGTGATCTTGAACTCTGGGCTCTTGTCACACCACCTCCTCTCTTTGTCCTTCTGCCCCAGGGGTGATGGTGACTTCCTGCTGTTGCTAATCTCTGGAAGGCACCACCATCCTGTGGTTTGGCTTTTCAACAGTTCTGTTACCAATACATTAAATTCTATGTATTAAATTCTCCTTGTTTTAAATACCTAAGGTGGTTTCTCTGTTTCTTGTCTGACCTTCACTGATATAGACTCCTCTCTCTTATTAATATGTAATTGCTCTGGAAAATAGTACCTTCTCTAGGGAATAGTGTTACCATCTAAATAACAAAGATTTCCAAATCCATACCTTCAATCCTAGCGTCTCTTTTGACAATTGGGATTTACCAATGTCACTTAGATGTTCTCATGGTAAGTATAGGCTGGGTTATGCTAAGGAAACAAATGATCCCAAGTCACACTGCCTTATGATAAAAATAGGCTTATTTCCTATTGACACTACATCTTTGCCACACATCAGCTGAGGCCCTGTATCATTTTTCTTTTGAGACCCTGCCTAGAAAGCAAAACACGTGGCTCTTAAGCCACATGCCCAGAAGATCTACATGGCCTCTCCTGCTTTCATCAGGTGGAGAAGGGCTCCAGAGGGGGAGAATCTACAATACTTGGTTTATGCAGTTAGCAAACATCAAAATGCTGCATGTCCAGACAGAACTTCACCATCCTAACCCCCGTCATGTTCCTTCCCCTGTGCTCCTATTCATGGGCTGTCACCCTCATCCACAGTGACCTAAGATAGAAACCTGACCCCATCCTTCCCTCAATTTTCCTCAATGCCTTTTTCCAACAAATCCCTACGTTCCATTGAGTCCCTCTCCTAAGTGTTTCTCAAACACATTCTCATTTAAATCCAGATAACCATCATCTCCAAAATGCCTCCAACCTTGTCTGCCTTCTGCTGATTCTCTATAGAATAGACAATGTAGAATCAAGAAGGATCCTCTTTAAATTTTGTCTGACCTTAGTTTGGGGGCAGTAAATTACATCAGTGTTTGTCCTGAGGCAGAAAAGGGAAGTAATCCTGTAGGCAAACCTGCATGAAGGATTGTTAACACAGTGTTGAAATTGCTCTTCCAGGAATGATGGGGAAGAAGAGGTTGGGGGATGTTTACGTTCCTGTGGCCATGAAAACACTAATTTAGGAGCACCGCTGGCAGCCAAGTTCTAAAGATTACAGATATATGGCATTTTCTCCTGATGATCACTTTCTGAAGCATCTCCCTATGTTTACTACTATTTAAGAAGATGATAAACAGACTTCCTAAGGTATATAGCTATTTGGCTGATAGGGTTGAATAGTCTGATCATTTATGCTGTTAACATTTGTTACACAAGATTATATTTTTTCTAATTCAGTTATAAGAAGACAGGAACTAATTTCTCCTATAATTAATTTCAACCTATAGTGCAGAATGAATTCCTTGTTTAGTTAAAGCATTTCTGACTACTCAATCTGTCTCTGTCTATATATAGATAACGGTATTAGAGATATTATGGCTGGTTTGGGCAGCTCTAAACCTGCCAAAATATGAAGTTTAATATTTTCCATATCTGAGAGAAATTTCTAAGGCATAGGACCATAATCATATCACTCATGCTTTAAGCCCTTCAATAATTCTTCCTTACTCTTAGTGTAGAGTCAACCCTTCTGAACCTGGTTTAGGAAGCTTTGCATATTTTGACTTCGGTTACTTTTCCAGAATTATCTCAACCAGTCTATTTCAGTTACATTAGGATTTTCTCTTTTCTTTCCTTTCAGATCTTCGGATATATTGGTCCCTTGCCTTGAATAACTTTTCTTACTCCCTCTCTACCTTTGTACTCTTCCCAACCAAAGTTTTGGGTCTATCTCTCTATCTCTGGCTTATGCCTCACATTTTGACATAGCTGTGTGTTCTATATGATCCGTTCCTTGGCCTCCTGGCCTGGGTAAAGTTCATTTTCCTCTGTTCACCCAGGGCACCATATACTTCCCTTGACAAATACTGGTTGCACTATGTCCCCATTTATCTTTCGGCATCACCCCCTAGACTATAAGAATGATAAGAAGGACAGAGGCCATTATAGTCTTAATAAATAAAATGGTAATAATAGCTAGCATTTCTAAGGACTACCATGCCTCAGATTATACTAAATGTCTTATCTGGTGAATCTTATTTAGTTCTCATAAAGTCTGCACTTATTGGCAATAGAATCTGAGGCTAGTTATCTTAAATACGAAAGAAAAACTGCATGGTGTGGGAGGGTGCATCTGTATAATAATTCACAGAATCAAAGGAAAAGCTCAACAACTAGTCTGTAGGATAAAGAGGAATCAAGGAAGTCGTGGGAATCTAGAATAATATCTTTAAGGCACTGCCCTCTGTGTGACTCACAGGTCTAACACTTCCCATTTAAAAACATCCTAAAACTTCATGGAAGACGGAGGAATGATTCTACAAAGGAAAACTGGTAAGGAGAAGGCTAGGCAAAATACTAATTATAAAAATGTTGTAAGGTATTCTTATTTGCTGATGACAAAAATGATCCTTTGAGAAAGCAAGTGATCTGTTCTGCAGGCAATCAGCAGAGATAGGACTTTAATTGAGCTCCAATATTCATGCTTGTAACCAAAATGCTATCATGGCCGCTTACTCTCCCTTCAACTCTCAGAGACTAGTAACGTGTCAGCATAAAGTAGGCACTCCATGAATTTTCTTTGGATGATTGAATGAAAACATGAGAAAAAAAATGAGAGAAGATAATAACAAGTGGTTGAAAGTGGCTGAAGCTTAGGCTATGCGGAGATTTGTGCAGAAACATGAGGGTGGAGTTGTAGAGTCACCCTACACTTCTCTTCTGATTTTATTTTCCTACATAGGCTGTTCTACTCTCTGTTTTACCACCCTGCTCCACAAAAATCTTGCAGTCATATATTTGTACCTGTCCTCCAGCCAATAATGCCTCTCCTTTTCCCTGTGGCTCATTTACATCCTTTCTGATTGAAACCTCCCTAAATGGTTTCTATCCTGATAGATCTTTCTCTTCCATGAACTCAAAGAAAGTTTCATCTTTACAACATTAATTATATTGATAATATTAACTCATACAACTTGCTCATTGCTGAGGCTCTAATTCATATTAAACAATGCATCTCCCCAACAAGCTTAGCGTCAGCTACACAAGGACAGATAAAGGGTATCCCTACTCAATCTCAGAGGTCCCAAAGAGTAAAAAGACAAATCAAAGGTGCTCCATGAGTAATTACTTTTTTATTAATCATTGAAGTTGAAAGAGCTGAGAAAATTTCCCCAAAGTATGGGTCCCTGAGATAAAGAATATTCTGAATTGAGGGCCATACAAAGTCAAAAAACATCGGAGGAGGCCTTCCCTCCATCTCACTAAACTGAACAGGCTGATCACAGAATCAAAGGGGACAATTGACTCTCCTTCCTCCTCCTATTATCTCAAAATATTTCAGGAATTAGGATGGGGAGTGTAGATGGACCAGGCCCAAATCATTTGGGTCCTAAACAGCTGTTTCCCAGGTTAATCTACAAGTCAGTCCATTTCTCCCCCATCCATTCATCCTTCTTAGCAACCTCCCTAGCAAACATTTAGTTTGCCCTATGCTCCTCAGTTTTCTCTCTCTGCTCCAAAAGGCCTATATAAAGATATCTGAACTCTTTGGAAAACTGGTTCATCATGCTAGCGATTTCTCTCTGTGCACACAATAAATATATCCTTTCTCTTACTAATGTGCCTTAATTGTGAGTTAATCTTTCAGCAAACTTTTGGGAGGGAAGGGCAGGTTTCCCCTCACCTCTACAAGGTATTGGTTCAAAAATCAATAACCTTTATCTGGAAATGGTTAAAATGAGCTCCCTGGCTGTTGAACAGTGAGAAAATGATTTAAAGATTGTAAATTCAGGATGTGGTCCAGCCACTGATTCACTGACCTGACGCTGGACATATTCACGCAGTGCTTGAATTCTACCTTGCATTCTGTGCTGGGAACAGGGTGGGAGAAACAGAAGTCATGCATAGTACTGAGAATTCATAACACAAATTCTTAGAAAGACAACTAAAAAATCAGAACGAGCCATTGCCCTTGGAGCATTGGCCTAATTTACTAAGAATAAGGAAGGTGCTTAATCTGGTCATTTCTTCTATGCTAAACTGTGTGAAAACCATGTGATGCTTTTAAAATTAATCTCTCTAATTCAATTTGTGTTGAGCAGAGTCCAAAATCTTATTTCTTTTTCAGTGACATCCTCACTTTCTTTTAAAGGATTATTTTTCTTACTGCAAGTGAAGCTTAAGTTATTTTTTATGTGTCAGATGTTTTTGCTGGAGGATTTCTTTTTTTTAATTTTCTCAGCAATACTATTTAGGCTTTGACATTCTTCTTCCAAATATGTTACATGTTGTTTTCAGTAAGTACAGGGAGAGACAGCAGACATTAAGAGTAAGAAGATACATACAGAGAAAAATTGAAGTGTCTCAAATTTCTTTTCTTGAGAACAGATATCCTGGAACTGACAAAAGTGAAGTGAAAACTCACAGAGGGAATCAAGAAAGATAGAAAAATGCAAACACAAAAACACACACATTTTACCCTTACTAACCAAAATTAGCGTAATAAGCTCTCTTTCTATCTTAAAAATCATTTGTAGATTTGGGTTCAGTGGCTCATGTCTGTAATCCTGAGAGGCTGAGGTGAATGGATTGCTTGAGCTTAGGAGTTCAAGACCAGTGTGAGCAAAAGTGAGACCCTGTCTCTACTAAAAATAGAAAACAAACAAAAAACTAGCTGAGCATTGTGGCTCAGGCCTTTAGTCTCAGTTATTTAGGGGAATGAGGCAAGAGGGTAAGCTTGAGCCCTGGAGATTGAGGTTGCTGTGAGCTATGATGCCACAGCAATCTAGCCTGAGCAACAGAGTGAGACTCTATCTCAAAAAAAAAAAAAAAAATCATTTGCAGGACAGTAAATGAGTAGACGTTACTGTTAGTGGATGAAGAGGGTCCAGCTGTCCATCACTGTCAGCCATTACAAAGAGACGGGAATAGGTCGACCAAACTTTGTCAGAAGGCCAGGATTCTGGAGAATAGTGAGAGTAGCTCTCCAAGATGGTTCTAATCTTCCCTTTTCTAACATGACAGTTTTATACACTTGAGTTCAAAGTGAAGACCATGTTAACCTTTATCTTAAACAATAATCAGCCGAACCCACACTCCATAGTAAACAATAATTAGTATAACTCACAACCCAAAATAACATTCCAATTCAAAAGTTAATCTCCTAAATCAGTCTACCTAACTACTCAAGATAGGCATCTTTAGGGTGGGAGCTAAATTTATAAAACAGTAAGAATGGGAGACAGGCGGGACCTCAACAGACCAGACCATCTGTGTCATGTGTGCCCAGCCCGACAGACTCTATCTTATACTCACTATATGTGGTTTCATTACGGGGCAGCTGACCCAAGGCAGTAATTATAATTAAAAACCATCATCTATTTCTTTCTTTGCCTAGTCAATGGTTGTTTAAATAAAGTTTCAGCTGTTGTTAAGATTAGAATTTCCTAGGATAGCAGGATGAACGGTTTCAAGATCTAAAGACACTAAAGTATAGCCCCAGCTGAAATTGCTAATGTGAAGACAATACTGAACACTGTATTGTGCAAAATTTGACTTTGAGAAGACTGCCCATAACTGTGAAGCATCAAACCCTTTTGAAGGATTGAAAGCATCTTTCTATATTAAATCCCAGAGGAAAAATCCTCCAGAGCACACAGGTTTTCTCTTTTTAAGAGACACTGGCGACGAAACTTTGAAGGTTTGTGGACCCTGTGGGTTTAACTGTCTATTTTTGAGTTTCTATTCCCATTTTCTTCTTTCTGTATTTTAAAAGTAAAGGTTCCTGCTGTGAGATGTTATAAAAAAAATCTGCAATTTCCACTTTTGATTAGTTTTCATATTCTCGAAGCCACAAGCCTAACACAGGGTGGATGGAAAGGCCTTTCAATTCCCTGTTTCATGTAAAAAGTAAGGAAAAAAAAGACTTAAGGGTAGCCTGGCCAGGCACCTGAGGAGGCCGAAAAGAAATGAGGAGTTGCCCACAAAAGCTCCAATAGCTCCTTTGTTACTAATTCTACAGGACAAAATGAAATAGAGAGCACAGGACACAGTGATTTCAGGGAATTACTTATTGCCTGGGCAAGAGAGACAGAGATGATAAGAAAGCTGAGGGCCTAAAGACAGAACATTAAGACTTTTTTATAAGACATTGCAAAACTTCTATTACAAAGACCAGAGCCAAAGCAATCTGGTAAATTTTATGAATTTTACATCAGTATGCCAACTGCATTTGTGAAGATGGAAATATGTAATATTCCCTGATATGAAATTATCAGACTAATACATCATCATGTGGATATATTGAGTCTACAAAGCGTTTTGCTATAAATTTGGAGCAATTGGTGCCAAAAAATATACCCTAGGAATTTCATATAATAATTCCAAGAAGTTTAAATCTACGATACATAGCTTTTCAGAGAGCAAATTCTCAGAATCATTCTTGTGTCTATTGTCACAATCATCTCCAAAGAATTTTGGTGTTGTTTTAGATATGCAAAATAATAGGGCAAAATCCTTCAGTGGCTTCTCTGAGCAGGTTTATAAATATAGGTTCTGGGGATGAGAGTGCTGTTGGAATTTCTCTCTAAACCAAGTCCTTGGTCTTGGGGTTTGGGGAATGAAGCCACAGACCATACAGATAAGTGGTAGAGTTTCTTGACAGGGAAAAGATTGACAAGCATGATGCACAAAAGAGGGTGAACAGAAGAAGGGGAACAGAACCTCCAGCAGCAGAGGGGGGGATCCAAATGAGAAGCCCTCCAAGTCTTCAGTCTAGGAGGTTTAAATGCTGCTTATCCTATCCTGCAGGAAGCCTTGTAGAATATGTCACAATTGGCCAGAGGTCTGTGGGCAAAAAATCATCCTAACTCATCCTAAAATCAGGGTAGAAATGGCACCCCTACAGGTTCTGCCTCCCTGCTTTCAGTTTCTGTGCTCCCTACTCAAGGAGGGAGGACCTGTCAGGCTGCTTTGTTCATGGCCCTGCTAGAGCCCAGAGGGTATGGTCTGGTTTGTTTGTGCCTAGAGATGGGGGTCTGATTTCTGAGCTCACCTAGGCATAGCCCTGACTGGGGGAACCCTGTATCAAGAGGAGCCCTGTGGAATCTACCCACTATCCTAACAGTGAACTCCTTAGGCCGTGTTTCCTGGTGCAGCTCCTCCTCTAGGGTGGAATAGGTGGCCTCATCAACTAGCTATGAACCTTGGATGAGTTAATTATCCCCCATAGCCCCAGTTTTTTCAGCTATAAAATTAAGATAATAATAGCTACACTGGATGTTAAGAGGGTCAAGTGAGTTAATGGAGGTTAAAGTATGATCTACCCAACACTGGGTGTAAAATAATTTGAGGAATAAAAATGAAATCTTAAGCCTCCCAACTGCATGGACCCACTCTCAGCCAAGGGGACCCAATGCTGGCCAGAGAAACCCTAAAAACTGAAATCTGGCCATCACAGGAGGGGAGGCCAAACTTGCCTTGTTGTCTGCTCCTCTCATTAATGGCAATTAGACTTTCTTCCCTAAAGGCTCAATAGAAACCAGCCTTTTGGAAAGACTTGCTCCCCTGCTGATTTTTCAACCATCCACCTAATGTTACTTTGCCCTTTCTGTGGTCTCAGCACAACTGACCATCATTCTTTCCTAAAAAAGGCCACCCACAACAGAGTGGTTCTGGTCCATCTGTGGAAGATGCACAGGGAGGGTTTTCTTGTCCTCTCTTTTACCCTGGGACCTCAGTAGCAGACGGTTTCACCCTCATGTCCTGTTAACACTGCCATTCTTTGAAGATGGGTCTCCGGCAACCTCCTGAAGCTCAATTGTGCATGCACAGGGTTCTCCTTTACACAAATATTAATGACTCTCCCTCTAGCTTATGAAAATATATGTTCAGCCACTCGACTCTGCATAAATTCCGGTTCTCTTTACCATTTCCTAGAGGTGCTTGCTCTCAGTTCCTGGCCCAGGGCTATGCTTTCCAACCTCCAAAATGTTCAGCCTGTATGCTGCAACCCTTTATAAGAAATAAAGCTCTCCTTTCCAAATTTATGAACCTTGTCATTCTTCAGCTGACAGATTAAAGGTTAAAGACTCTGAATTGCTGCCGCAAGGAATGATGTGCATATTAAATAGGGAAAATGATGTATTTGTGCTTTGCCCCAGCGGCAGATCCATCCTAGCACAGATTGAAAATGAAAATCATTCCACCCACCAAAAGAAACATAAAGAAAAAAGCCCACTAACTGGGGTGATGTGGACAGAACACAAAAGGAAAAAAGCAGCGGAACCAATCAGATAGAAGGAAAAGTCTGTATAGCTAATCCAATGCCAAGTGGCAGGACTTTTGCACCTTGTGTTATATGAAGCAAACCTCATTACAGATGATCTTGATAATGAGCCAGCATTTCAAGTTTTTCATGTCAATGAAATTAGCTGAGCTTGTTGCAGGAAAACAAGGCCCAATGGAGAGAAAGAAACACCCTAACATCTGTGTTTAAAAGGGGAAGGGCTTTATTTCAGCAGCAGAGCCACAGTGGATTAAAGTCCAAAAATGGCCGAGCTCCCCAACCATCTCTGTCCTTTCCTTTTTATCTCCAGCCAAGGGTTCCTTGAACATGGGTACCCTTCCCATTGGTCAGTTTGAATCAAGCTGGAGAAGGCAGGCACAGGTTTTTATAGAAGCCCAGGCTTTTACAGAAGCAGAAGCAAGTGTTAGCTTCAAGGTCCCAGGAAGTTATGTTTCTATAAATTCCTAAGAGCTGAGTCACCACAGGGAGGACATTGCAGAAGTGTAGTTGGGGTTCCTGTGAGAAGACTTTGCTCCTTTCAGACCTTACTTTTCCCGGGTATCCCTTCTCAAGCTAAGACAGGCAAGGAGGGGGGAAAAACCTCTTTGGCCTCTAAAACACAGAGATGTTTCATGTAACAAAGAAGTGTTGAATACATACATAGCTCAGCTCAAAACTAAGAAATGAGCAGGAAACGCCAAGTCACTGTAACAAGTGAATACTGAGGCCAAGGGTCTATCACAGATGGGGCCTGACACATGAGGAAGTCGAGTGGGAGGGAGTTCTGGCCCCAGCACATGTGCCCAAAGACAGCAGTCCCAAAGGGACTTTCCAGTGGAAAAGTCATGGGAAATTTGCCCTCCCCTAAGGAATATGGGCAAAAAAGAATCCCTCATGAGAAATCTGAACTGTTATTTTGTACTGTGCACATGCATGATGTCTGACTTCATGACACTTGCCTGGCAGAGAGATACTAAATGGGAATTTAACAGAAAAATGGTCTCGCCCGGTGGAAACCCACTGTGCTCCAGACATGGGCAAATACAGCACCACTGTGTAAGATGAAAGCAGCCACCAGCACACTGCAGATTTCCTCAGAAGACACCCAAAGAACAGGGGGCTCACAGTGAAAACATAATAACAATAATAACTGTAAAAGTGACACGAGAAAACAAGACAATCAGGAAAAGAGACATTTTTGGAAAATGTGCCTTCTGAAGAACTGAAAATAATAGAACTGTCTCAAAGAGACTTTAAAATATGTCTAAAATGTTTAAAGAAAGAAAGACATAGCATAAAATATTGACAGTGTGGGGAAAAAAGAGCAAACCTTTAAAAGAACAAAAAAGATATTCCTGAAATCAAATATAAGGCCACTGAATTTTTTTTTTAAGCACAAAAATTGAGATTTAGGTAGAATGAGAAATAGTAAAATTGGTAACGTTTCAAAATAGGAAAAGATATTTGCAGGGTATCAATCTGACAAAGGGTTGATAACTAGAATCTGCAGAAAACTCAAATTAATCAACAAAAAAAGAGAAAACAATTCCATCTACCACTAGGCAAGAGATAGGAACAGAACCTTCTCTGCTGAAGACAGATGAATGGCTAACAAACATATGAAAAAGTGTTCATCATTCCTGATTGTCAGACAAATGCAAATCAAAACCACCCTAAGATATTATCACCTAACCCCAGTGAGAACAGCCCACATCACAAAGTCTCAGCTGCAGGCGCCGGCAGGGATGTGGAGAGAAGGGAACACTTTCACGATATTGGTGGGACTACAAAACTTTTTGGAAGAAATTGTGGAGAATCCTCAAAGATCTCAAACTAGACCTCCTATTTGATCCTGCAATCCCATTACTAGGCATCCACCCAGAAGAAAAAAATCCTTTTATCATAAGGACATTTGCATGAGACTGTTTATCGCAGCTCAATTTACAATTGCCAAAATGTGGAAACAACTTAAATGCCCACCAACCTAGGAATGGATTAACAAGCTGTGGTATATGTGCATTATGGAATACTATTCAGCCATTAAAAAAGATAGAGACTTAACATCTTTGGTATTAACCTGGACGGAGTTGGAACATATTTTTCTTAGTAAAGTATCACAAGAATGAAGAAGCAAGAATCTGATGTACTCAGTACTAATATGAAGCCAGTAGACAATCTATTACCCACCCACATAAGAGAAAAACACAAATCAATTCAAAGTGGGGGACTGGGGAATGAGGGAGTGGGGAGAGGAAATGAGGGAGGGGGATGGAGGTGTTGCCACTTAATGGGCTGAATGTTAGGGTGGATGGCACAGCTCTTAGGAGCGGGACACAATTATAAGAGGGACTTTACTTAACAAATGCAAATATTGTAAACTAATTCTTTGTACCCTCAATAAAAAAAAATTAGTAACATTAAGGGCTGAATTATATTCACTCAAGATTCATATATTGAAGTCCTAAACCCCAGTACTTTTAGAAGGTAACTGTATTTCGAGATAAGAGATGGGGCCTCACTGTGGTGCCCAGGTTTAAGTATAGGGGCATGATCACAGTTTACTGTAAACCCAAACTCTTGAGTTCAGGTCATCCTCCTGTCTCAGCCTCCCAAGTAGCTAAAACTACAGGTACATACCACCAGGCCCAGCTAATTTTTTTTTTTTTAAGATGTAATCTTGTTATGTTGCTCCTACTGGTCTTGAACTCCTAACCTCGAGCAATCCTTCCACCTCAGCCTTCCAAAGAGCAGGGGTTACGGGCATGGACCAGGAAAGTAGAGTCATTAAAGAGGTGATTAACTTAAAGCCAGGCCATTAGTGTGGACCCTGTGCAGTATAACTTGCATCCTTAGAAGAAGAGGAAATTTGGGCTGGGCACAATGGTTCATGCCTGTAATCCTAGCGTTCTGGAAGGCCAAGGCAGGTGGATTGCTTGCGCTCAGGAGTTTGAGACCAGCCTGAGCAAGAGTGAGACTTTGTCTCTACTAAAAATAGAAAAAACTACCTGGGTGTTGTGGCGAGTACCTATAGTACCAGCTACTTGGGAGGGTGAGGCAAGTGGATCACTTAAGTTTGAGAGTTGAAGGTTGCTGTGAGCTAGGCTGATGCCATAGCACTCTACCCAGGGTGAAAGAGTTATACTCTGTCTCAAAATAAAATAAAATAAAATGGGCGGCACCTGTGGCTCAGTGAGTAGGGCGCCAGCCCCATATGCTGAGGGTGGCGGGTTCAAACCCAGCCCTGGCCAAACTGCAACCAAAAAATAGCCGGGCGTTGTGGCGGGCGCCTGTAGTCCCAGCTGCTCGGGAGGCTGAGGCAAGAGAATCGCATAAGCCCAAGAGTTAGAGGTTGCTGTGAGCCGTGTGATGCCACGGCACTCTACCCGAGGGTGGTACAGTGAGACTCTGTCTCAAAATAAATAAATAAATAAATAAATAAAAAATAAAATAAAATAAAATAAAATAAGAAAAGTGGAAATTTGAATAAAAGGAGGAGCCAAGGATGCATCCACACAGAGAAATGGCCATGTGAGGACACAGCAAAAAGGCAGCCATCTGCACACTAAGAGACAGGTGTCAGGAGAAATCAAACCTGCCCACACTTTGATTTTGGACTCCAGAACTGTGAGCAATAAATTTCTGTTGTTTAAACTACCTTGTCTGTGGTGTCTTGCTATGATAATCCTGGTAGACTAATATGGGTAGAAAAGCATAAAATGGAGCACAGAGTGTAAAATGAAAGCAAAATGAAGAGACATAGAGGATAAAAAGGAAAAGATATAATGTATGACTTGTAAGAGTTTCACAAGAGGGCGGCGCCTGTGGCTCAAGGAGTAGGGCGCCGGTCGCATATGCCAGAGGTGGTGGGTTCAAACCCAGCCCTGGCCAAAAACCAAAAACCAAAAAAAAAAAGAAAAAAAGAGTTTCACAAGAAATGAATGCAGAGAATTGGGAAAGCAACACTTGAAATGAAAATTGCTGAATTTTTTCCAGAATTGAAGAAAGACAGGACTCTTATTTTAAAAGTAGCACATTAAACAGGTTATATAAAATCAGTACTTAAGAATTAGACTACAGGGGCGGTGCCTATGGCTCAAAGGAGTAGGGTGCCGGCCCCATATACCTGAGGTGGTAGATTTAAACCTGGCCCTGGCCAAAAACTGCTAAAAAAAAAAAAAAAAAAAAAAAGAATTAGACTACAAAACACAAAAGACAGGCGGTCGAGTAACAGCTTCCCTGCAACTGGGAACAGCGAGTCTGGGGAGACAAGACTCCAGGCATCTCTGGCGGGTGGGATCTGCCTATAACCATCCCTTTGAGGATACAGGGAGCCAGCAAGGGACTTCTGGACCCCAAGAGGAGGACAAAAACAGTGGAAAACTGGCAAGTGGTTGCGTGTGTTCGATAGACCTAATCACACCAGCAACTGTAAGTACAAGCAGCAATGAGACTGCAAACCAGAAAGGCCTTACCTGTGAACTGTTTCAGTGTTCTTGGACTTGTCACTCAGTTGAACTGCCTTGGGGAGAGCTTGAGCAGGAGTGTGGAGAACTTTGGGCATTGTCTGGGGCCCCAGACTGAGCCACTGAGCTGGGCGCAGGGAGCTGCGCCCAAGAACTGCCCCGGCATGCTCTGCCCTCAGGGTCTCAGAGCAAGGATTGGGCGGGTCAAAGTAACCTACTGACTGAGCAGCCTAAAGGCGGGGACTGAGCTGCCTTACAGCCTTAATCCTTAGGGGCAGAGTGAGACGGATTTGGCACACTGGAGCCTTGGGCTCTTGCCCTGGGTAGAGTGCCATGACGTCACAGCTCAAACTCCTGGGCTTGGTGCTGCCCAGACCTCCATAAGAGCTGTGCAGTGACCCCCGACCGGTAACCCGCACTCACCAGGCCTCCACATTCCCTGACCAGGAACTGCAGGAGCCACGCGACCCTGCATCCTACCTCCTGTGTCCTCCAAGCTTCCACACTAGCCCGTTCATCTGGACAGGGACTCTGGTAGCTGCATGCCCTTTGGAGCCCTCCCTGCCTCTGAGCAGAGCTCCTCTCCTGGCCAGAGACTGCTGGAGCCTTGGGCTCTCTGTGCCAAAGTCACTGGGCGCCTAGCACTCCCAGAACCATGCACACCTCCCCCAGTCCTGTTGCTGGATCCGGGTGTGTCACAAACCAGAGCTGCTTCCACAACCAGAACTCCCTAGCTAGAGCAGCCCCAGAGGAGCTACACAGGGTCACTCCCTACAAAGATCCAGCAACAATAGAGTGATCCCGCTGGCGTCTAATCTTGGAGAGACACCTCCCCAACTCTGAGGACAGCCAGAGGCAATGGTGAAAAACAATCATGAGGCGAAATCAACAGAAAAACTCTGGCAATATGAATAGTCAGAGTAGATCAACTCCCCCAAGGATCAATGGGGCAGAAACAGCACAAGACCCCATGCACAAAAAAATAGCTGAGATGTCAGAAATTGAATTCAGGATCTGGACAGCAAATAAGATCGAATTAGAATTCCAAAAGATATCTCAAGAATTCAATGGATTCAAAGACCAAATGAGCAAAGATTTCGACACATTGAGACAAGAAGTTGCATCCCTCAAAGATCTGAGAAACACAGTAGAATCCCTCAGTAACAGAATGGAGCAAGCAGAAGAAAGGATTTCTGACATTGAAGACAAAGCTTTTGAACGCTCCTAAACCCTCAAAGAAGAAGAGAAAAGGAGAGCAAAAACTGACCACTCTCTCAGAGAGCTCTCGGATAATTTGAAGAAAACCAATATTCATCTTATAGGGATCCCCGAAAGTGATGAAGTGGCTTCACAAGGCACAGAATCTCTTCTCCATGAGATTATGAAGGAGAACTTTCCAGACATGCCAAGAGATTCCGAAATTCAGATAGCAGACAGTTTCAGAACTCCAGCACGAATCAACCCAAATAAGACATCCCCCAGACACATCATAATCAATTTCACTAAAGTTAATATGAAGGAGAAAATTCTGAAAGCTGCCAGATGAAAGAAAACCATTACCTACAAGGGGAAGAATGTCAGAATAACTGCAGATCTCTCTGCTGAAACCTTTCAAGCTAGAAGAGGATGGTCATCGACTTTTAATCTCCTAAAACAAAATAACTTTCAACCCAGAATCCTGTACCCAGCTAAACTGAGCTTCATTTATGATGGAGAAATTAAATGTGAATTATGTGAATGTCACATTTCTTCAAAATGTGAATGACATTCACATGTTGAAGAAATTTGCCACAACTAAACCAGCTCTCCAGGACATTCTTAGACCTATCCTCCATAAAGAGCAGCATAATTCTCCACCACAAAAGTAAACCCACCCAAAATATTTTTGATCAAATTCCAACTTCCACAGTCGCAAAAGGATTAAAAATGTCCACCAGTCTCTCAAAAGGCTTATCAATACTCTCAATTAATGTGAATGGTTTAAATTGTCTTCTAAAGAGGTCACTGCACAGCTCTTATGGAGGTCTGGGCAGCGCCAAGAGGCATAGGTCAGCGGACTGGATACAAAAACTCAAGCCAGATATCTGCTGCATCCAAGAATCACATCTTACATTAATAGACAGATATAGACTCAAGGTGAAGGGATGGTCATCTATATTCCAGGCAAATGGAAAACAGAAAAAAGCAGGAGTTGCAATCCTGTTTGCAGACGCAATAGGCTTTAAACCAACCAAGATAGAATTAAGGATAAGGATGGACACTTCATATTTGTTAAAGGTAATACTCAATATGATGAGATCTCAATTATTAATATTTAATGCACCCAACCACAACACATCTCAATTTATAAAAGAAAATCTAACAGACATGAGCAACTCGATTTCCTCCACTTCCATAGTAGTTGGAGATTTTAACACCCCTTTAGCAGTCCTGGATAGATCCTCCACAAAGAAGCTAAGCAAAGAAATTTTAGATTTAAACTCAACCATTCAACATCTGGACTTAACAGATATCTACAGAACATTTCGTCCCCCCAAAAACTGATTACACATTCTTCTCATCAGCCCATGGAACATACTCCAAAATCGACCACATCCTAGGCCACAAATCTAACCTCAGCAAATTTAAAAAAACAGAAATTATTCCTTGCATCTTCTCAGATCATCATGGAATAAAAGTTGAACTAAATAACAACAGGAACCTGCATACTCACACAAAAACATGGAAGCTAAACAACCTTATGCTGAAGGATACATGGGTTATAGATGAGATTAAGAAGGAAATCACCATATTTTTGGAACAAAACAACAATCAAGACACGAATTACCAGAACCTCTGGGATAGTGCAAAGGCAGTCCTAAGAGGGAAATTTATAGCACTGCAAGCCTTCCTCAAGAAAATGGAAAGAGAGGAAGTCAATAACTTAATGAAACATCTCAAGCAACTGGAGAAAGAAGAACACTTCAACCCCAAATGCAGCAGAAGAAAAGAAATAACCAAAATCAGAGCAGAATTAAATGAAATTGAAAACAAAAGAATTATACAACAGATCAATAAATCCAAAAGCTGGTTTTTTAAAAAGATCAATAAAATAGATAAACCTTTAGCCAACCTAACCAGGAAAAAAAGAGTAAAATTTCTAATTTCGTCAATCAGAAATGGTAATGATGAAATAACAACAGACCCCTCAGAAATTCAAAAAATCCTTAACGAATACTACAAGAAACTCTACTCTCACAAATATGATAATCTAAAAGAAATTGACCAATACTTGGAAGCACGCCACCTACCAAGACTTAGCCAGAACGAAGTGGAAATGTTGAACAGGCCTATATCAACTTCTGAAATAGTATCAACTATACAAAATCTCCCTAAAAAGAAAAGCCCAGGACCAGATGGCTTTACGTCAGAATTCTACCAAACATTTAAAGAAGAACTAGTACCTATACTACTAAACCTCTTCCAAAATATAGAAAAAGAAGGAATATTACCCAGCACATTCTACGAAGCAAACATCACCTTGATCCCCAAACCAGGGAAAGACCCAACGAGAAAAGAAAATTATAGACCAATATCACTAATGAATATAGATGCTAAAATACTCAATAAGATCCTAACAAACAGAATCCAACAACACATCAAAAAAATTATACACCATGACCAAGTCGGATTTATCCCAGGGTCTCAAGGCTGGTTCAATGTACGTAAATCTATAAATGTAATTCAACACATAAACAAACTTAAAAATAAAGACCATATGATTCTTTCAATTGATGCAGAAAAAGCTTTTGATAATATCCAGCATCCCTTCATGATCAGAGCACTTAAGAAAATTGGTATAGAAGGGTCATTTCTTTAACTAATAGAGGCCATCTACAGCAAACCCACAGCCAATAGCGTATTGAATGGAGTTAAATTGAAATCATTTCCACTTAGATCAGGAACCAGGCAAGGTTGCCCATTGTCTCCATTGCTCTTTAACATTGAAAGGAAGTTTTAGTCATTGCAATTAGGGAAGAAAAGGCGATCAAGGGTATCCACATAGGGTCAGAAGAGATCAAACTTTCACTGTTCGCAGATGATATGATCGTATATCTGGAAAACACTAGGGATTCTACTACAAAACTTTTAGAAGTGATCAAGGAATATAGCAATGTCTCAGGCTACAAAATCAACACTCATAAATCTGTAGCCTTTATATATACCAACAATAACCAAGCCAAACAAACAGTCAAGGACTCTCTATTCCTTTCACAGTAGTGCCAAAGAAGATGAAATAGTTGGGAGTATACCTAACAAAGGACATGAAAGATCTCTACAGAGAACTATGAAACTCTAAGAAAAGAAATAGCTGAAGATGTTAACAGATGGAAAAACATACCATGCTCATGGCTGGGAAGAATCAACATTGTTAAAATGTCCATACTGCCCAAAGCAATATATAATTTTAATGCAATTCCTATTAAAGCTCCATTGTCATACTTTAAAGATCTTGAAAAAATAAGACTTCATTTTATATGGAATCAGAAAAAACCTCGAATAGCCAAAACATTACTGAACAATAAAAACAAAGCAGGAGGAATCACACTACCAGACCTGAGACTGTACTATAAATCCATAGTGATCAAAACAGCATGGTACTGGCACAAAAGCAGAGAAGTAGATGTCTGGAACAGAATAGAGAACCAAGAGATGGATCCAGCTACTTACCGTTATTTGATCTTTGACAAGCCAATTAAAAACATTCAGTGGGGAAAAGATTCCCTATTTCACAAATGGTGCTGGGTAAACTGGCTGGCAACCTGTAGAAGATTGAAACTGGACACACACCTTTCACCATTAACTAAGATAGACTCTCACTGGATAAAAGATTTAAACTTAAGACATGAAACTATAAAAATACTTGAAGAAAGTGCAGGGAAAACTCTTGAAGGAATCGGCCTGGGTGAATATTTTATGAGGAGGACTCCCCAGGCAATTGAAGCAGTATCAAAAATACACTACTGGGACCTGATGAAAGTAAAAAGCTTCTGCACAGCCAAGAACATAGTGAGTAAAGCAAGCATACAGCCCTCAGAATGGGAGAAAATATTTGCAGGTTATACCTCTGATAAAGGTCTAATAACCAGAATCCACAGAGAACTCAAACGTATTAACAAGAAAAAAACACGTGACCCCATCTCAGGGTGGGCAAGGGACTTGAAGAGAAACTTCTCTAAAGAAGACCGACGCAAGATCTACAAACACATGAAAAAAAGCTCATCATCCTTAATCATCAGAGAAATGCAAATCAAGACTACTTTGAGATATCACCTAACCCCAGTAAGAGTAGCCCACATAACAAAATCCCAAAACCAGAAATGTTGGTGTGTATGTGGAGGAAAGGGCACACTTCTACACTGCTGGTGGGAATGCCCACTAATATGTTCCTTCTGGAAGGATGTTTGGAGAACACTTAGAGACCTAAAAATAGACCTGCCATTCAATCCTATAATTCCTTTACTAGGTTTATACCCAGAAGACCAAAAGTCACAATATAACAAAGACATCTGTACCAGAATGTTTATTGCAGCCCAATTCATAATTGCTAAGTCATGGAAGAAGCCCAAGTGCCCATCGACCCACGAATGGACTAGCAAATTGTGGTACATACCATGGAATACTATGCAGCCTTAAAGAAAGATGGAGACTTTACCTCTTCCATGTTTACATGGATGGAGCTGGAACATATTCTTCTTAGCAAAGTATCTCAGGAATGGAAGATAAAATATCCAATGTACTCAGCCCTACTGTGAAGCTAAATTATAGCTTTCACATGAAGACTATAACCCAACTATAGCACAAGACTATGGGGAAAGGGCCAAGGAAGGGGAAGGGAGGGGGTTTTTGGTGGAAGGAGGGTAATGGGTGGGGCCACATCTATGGTGCATCTTAGAATGGGTATAGGCAATTGCACTAATGTACACAGCTATGATTTAACAATAAAAGAAAAGAAAAAAAAAGCACAAAAGACAAAATCTCTGATGCTGCTTCAGAGATAAAAGGCAGATCCCCCTCCAAGAAATGACAATTACAATTTCAAATAACAGATTTCTTCAGACAGAAGTAGTTATTATAATACTGAAATAATATTTTCAAACACTGAGAAAAAAATGAATATCACCCTAAAATTGTATAAAGCTCCTACTTATTATTTGACAGTAAAGACCAAGTAAAGATACTCTGAAACACAAAAATATTGAGAGACTTTACTACTCACAGACACTCACTGAAAATACTTCCTGCATATCTAGGATAATAATATAAAAGCCCAAAGATATAAAGAAAAAATACTTAACTAAAAAATGATAAACATACTGGTAATTCAAATTAAGTACTGATATAAATGCTAATAATTTCTTATGATAATAACTACTTTTGAAGGTTAAATCAGGTACATGTGAAATACTAGACAATAACCACTGGAAGATGAAGACAGGGATATTGGAGTTAAAATACGCTGAGGTTCAGGAAGGGCATTAATATTCTGGCTTAGACATTTCAAAAATGTGTGTTAAATTTTAGTGCTAATTACTGACATAATGAAAATAAAATATATTATTTCCAAATGAGTGATGAACACAATAGAATAGAGATAAAATAATCTAGCTGTAGACAAGGAAAGGGTGGGCAAATAACAAAATATGGTAGACAGAATTCATAAAATAACAACACAGTCCTTGACTAATACATTAGTCAGCACAGGTGAAACTGGAAAACAAAATGATGAGTGAAAAAAATGATAGACTAATATATAAAGTCTCATAATAGCAATCTCTATTTACAAAGTTAATGTACTGTTACACAAAACAATATCATACTTAACATGCGCGTGTGTGCACACGACAGGAAGATTATGTACCAAAGTCGCTATGGAGGTTGGCTCTCTGGAAAGAGAGTGAAATATTACAAGCTTGATGAACAAAGATGACAATTTAATCAGCAGTCCCTGTTTTTGTGAAAACAAAACAAAAACCAACCAAGCAACAAAACGCTTGGAATCAGAAGGAAATAAAGGAGGAAGGAAGAGAGGGAGGGAGGAGAAGGAAGAAGAGAGGGATGAAGAAAAAAGAAGGGGTGTGTGTGTATTTCCCATTTATTTCTTTCTTTATAAAAATGAGACCATATTGTACATAGTTTTCAGTAAACTGTTTTTTTAAGCAACAATATATTATGACCATCTTTCTATGTTATTTATATACTTCCACGACTGACTTTTATATTTATTTAAGTAGGTGCACATCAAAAGGTATAAAAGAATAGACAGTAAAAGAGTGCCTCTCCCTCATCTAATCCCCTATTACTTTATAGTTTTAACTAGAAGCAGCCACCGTTACCAGTTTTTTGTGATTCTTTGAGTTTCCCACTACCCTTCCACAAATACTCTGAGTAAGAAAAAGAAGCTTATTAAAACAAGCCCTGAAGCTAAATATTCATACTCTTGGTGGATCAGTTCATGGCAAGAAAGTCCCATGAGAGAGAATGGACATGGAACCAGTCATAGTCCCTTACCACAATGATTACCAATTAGCATTTTTTTCTTACAAATTGAAAACTGTTTTCCTATTTGAAATATATAGTGTCCTTGATAGTCTATTTTGTGCAAGCATAGAAAAGAAAGTCACTGCTCTATGTAAACTTCAACTGTATTTAAAAAGTCATTGCCCTTCCTTCAAATAATAGCAAGGGCCTCATAAAAGCCTAGATAGCAGGGGCCAGGAAGAAAGTGCTGCATGAGGAACATCAGTAGGACCAGGACAGTTAAGAGACAGTCAAGTCTAAATCAAGCTTCTGTATCAGAATGGGACTTTTCTTTTAGCTAGTCTTGATGTAATGTCTCGCCAGCAATTTAAAAAGAAAGACTTGGCACCAGGTGCCTGATAAACACCTGGCAAAATATCTACACATTAACACAGTGATAAGGAATGATCTCATAGAATGCCAAGGTTGCTTTGTCTAAATAAATGGGGATAAATAGGGACAAAGTGCTCTTAAAAAGTTTGCATTTGCTTTTGCTTTTTATTAAAAGAGCCAAAACTTTTGGTTTTAATTAAAAGAGCCAAAACTTATTGGACAATTAAGGTCAGTTAATTGACAAACAACAAACTTTAGCACTTCGGGCACATGAGCTGAGGTTTGGCTGCTTCTGCTGCCTCTGTGGAGATCTGGGATGGTTCCTCCACTTGTAGGGCTAATCTAGATCAGATAATTCAGTCTATGGTCTCCACTAGCTAGCTAAGTGGTCACTCACCCATGACTGTGGGCTACCAGCAGTGCAAGGATTCCAGCTGAGAGCCTGCTATGTTAAGAAGGAAGGCATTGAACTCTGCAGGGTCTATTTCAGAGAGCGTGCATGCTAGCAACTAGACTATGCATCCCACAGTGCATGCAGCAAATACACATGAGTGGAGATAGCTAGGTAAGGACTGAGGGAGCCAGAAGATGAGTGAGGCTTTGGAACAGGTTGAGGCTAAGTCACCCTCACAGTATGGTATGATGGGGCCACCTCCTCTACCATCTTAAGAAGGCAGAAGCAGTTTAGTTCAATTATCAATAGAGAGAAGACCATTGTCTTTCACCCTCTCCTTTCTGCTCCAGCATCAAGGGATTAAAAGCAGAAAAGGAAGAGAGGAAGAGAAGGGTGGGAGAGGGCACATGGTAGCTCCACCTCGGTTCCAAGAACACCCAAGTTCCAAGTCTACCCTGCACTAGAGGCAGGAGAAGAGCTTGACTTAAACATGGAGGGGTAGGCAATGGAATTCTGGGGGGCCTGGGCAAAAATGAAAATGCTGTCCCCCCTGCTTAAAATTGTTAAGAATTTCCAGACAGTGACACACCCACGAAGCCCACCCTGAGAACAGGAGGATCAAGTTTCAACAAAACTAAATCATGAAAACTAGAATGAGACTATTTTAACAATCATGAGTTGCTGAAATGTGATTGAATTTGAAGAGATGCCCCCAAGGCAGTGTTATCAGTGGGAAAGGGTGTTTCACAGAATGCAATTGGTATTGATTGCTGCAGGGAAGAATCATATTTGATCCTATGTCAAAACTGCTCTTTACCACTTTCATTCTTTGGAGCACAGCCTTTTAATAGACACAAGAACACGACAGTTTGTTAGGAAGAGAGAGAGGCTGACACACAACTTTTAGGAGGAGGGAGACACGCGTTCCAGGTTTTTCCACAATTCCATCATAAGAAATCTAAGTTACCCCCACTTTAGACATGAATGGGAGGCTATAAGCACTTGAGAAGATTTGCCCAATGTCTCAGAGCTAGTGAGAGGAAGTGGAATTCCAATCCAGGTCCACCAGCTCCAGTCCTGAGTTGGTTCTGCCACAGCCAGCTGCCCGGGGTCTCCACTGCACATGACTTTGTTCAGTATCACTACTCAGAGGTTAACTGCAGAGTCTAACTTCATGGTTCTCATCCCATAGTGTGACCGATTCTGCCTCCATGAATCCTTTGATTGGGTTCATGAAATCCACGAAAAAGTTACTCTGTCCACACATCTACCCAGCAACCCCCGCACCCCCCCAACGCCCATGTATCTAGGTTTCCATATACAGGCTTAGTAGATTCAACCCAGGTATTGCAGTGGAGATTCTGGGGACCACAGGAGGGACGGCAGGTCAGTTATACCGCTTTGAGAATGCCAGTTTAAGTAGACTCATTTGTAGTTCAATATACCAAAAATTATAAACTTTTTAGAAAGTCAAATCCCACGTCAATGCCTAGCTTAGTAGAGATCCAGAGTGGAGTTTGCATAAACACAGTTGGGTTTGTTGATTTCTTATTTCAAGCATGCAACAGACAGTGATTTTTATTCAGAGGTGGAAATCAAAGAGAGAAAACTCCCTGGTATTTTTGTTTGGCACTTTCCTAAGACTATATACCTTCTCCACTCCATGATGTTGTACAAGGCAAATAAGATTCCTTGAAGATTCTGTGAAGATGCCTTGGTGAAGATATGTAACCTAGCGGCTGGGCAGAAGAGGAAGTACTGTTTAACGAAAAAGAGTATCATCTTTCAAGTCTGCTCCATGTGGGCTTAGATCCCTTTTACCCCCTGGCCAGCTAAGTGATCTTGGGTAAGCTTCCACTTAAACTTTCCAAGCCTCAGTTTTCTCATCTATAAAATGGGGATAAAATATATATCCCACGGGGATGTCGTTAAGATTAAACAAGATAAATTCCTCTTCTAGATATACTAGAGACAGCTTAAAGACCTCACAAAACAAAATACCCTCAAATTCTGGACAAAATAGGAAAACATCTGTTAAAATGTAAAGTGGGGAAAAGGCCAGAGGCAGAAACATAAAAGGGAGGCTGGACACCAGATTGTTAAGCTAGGGCTGAAACCCAGTCATCCTCATGGGGACGGACCCTAGTGACCCACAAGGGTATGTGTGGCCAGTTGTGTAGAAATGGGAAACAGCATTCAGGCAGTGAGGGGTGGGATGTGGGACTAAGAGCTCCAGGCTGGTCCACTTGAGGGCCTAGAACTGAATTAAGTGGTAGACTAGATAAAATCTGCCTTAGAGCAAGGAGAGAGGACCAAAAGAATGGCTTGTGTCTGCCCAAGCTCTTCACACAGACCTCTCACCTCCTCCCTCCATCTCTTCTCTTTCTTTTGTTCTACTTTCCTTCCCAGCAGTTGTCACTGTGTTTCATTCTCTGTGAGCATGGGGACCCTTCTCCCACTAAATCCCTACACCTGGAACTCAGTGGGCTCGTAGGAAAGATTTGTTGGGTGGATCAATGAACTTTTAGCTTATGAAGTGAAATCCAGTATCCAAGTCAAGTTATTAAATAAACATGGTAGAAATTGCTCTAGGACAAGAAGTTTAGTATCAATCTTAAGATAGAAAATGCAGCAAGTTTTAACAAAATGAACTTAAAATATCCACAAACGTGGCAGAGGGATTGACTACAACAGTTTGACCTCCTCTGTCTGTTACCTCTGTGATTGACAACAGACAATTCACATTAGACAAGACCCCGGGGCACAGGTGAGGAGGCAGGTCAGGAAAATCCCCATCTGAGCAGTCACTCAGCTCAGCTCCAAACTCATCTTCTTTTTGCTTTTTTTTTTGTTTGCATTTTCTAATTATTATCATTATTATTATTTTTTGTTCCAGATCAATACAAGGGTACAAATGTTTAGGGTACATTGTTTTCATTTCTAAGGTAAAGTTCAAGTTGTAGTTGAGCCCTTCACCCGGGTGGGGGGTGGGGAGTGGTAAACACTCTCACATTGTGCACATTAGGTGAAATCCAGACAATCACTCTTCCTCCTTGCCTGTCCCCCAGACTGTACTTGTGTTTTTTCTTTTCTCTTGTCTTTCTTTTTAATTTATTTATTTATTGAGACAGAGCCTCAAGCTATCACCCTGGGTAGAATGCTGTGGCATCACAGCTCATAGCAACCTCCAACTCCTGGGCTCAAGCGATTCTCCTGCCTCCACCTCCCAAGTAGCTGGGACTACAGGCACCCACCACAAAGCCCAGCTATTTTTTGGTTGCAGCCCTCATTGTTGTTTGGCGGGCCCAGGCTGGATTTGAACCCACCAGCTCAGGTGTATGTGGCTGGCGCCTTAGCTGCTTGAGCCACAAGTGCCGAGCTTTCTTTTTTTTTAAATTGAGACAGAGTCTAACTTTGTGGCCCTCTGTAGAGTACTGTGACATCATAGCTCATAGCAACCTCCAACTCTTGGGGTGAAGTGATTCTCTTGTCTCAGCCTTCCAAGTAACTGGGACTACAGGCACTCACTGCAATACCTGGCTATTTTTGTTGTTGTTGCTTTGTTTGTTTAGCAGTTTGGTGGAGGACAGCCTTTGTCAGGTGGCAGATAAGTATTGCTCCATTGTGCTGTGGCTTCTTGGAGAACCTCATTTGAGAACCACTGCTCAATGTACACTTCCTGTTTCTCCAGCTCTCTTTGAAGGTGCTGCTGGGTGTCAGCCCAAGAGTGGCCCCATCTCTTATGGGTTTGAACCCACCAGCCCTGGTGCATGTAGCTGGCACCCTAACCCCTGAGCCATGGGTGCCAAGCCCTTGTGTTTTTAATTTTGTGAGGGCTTATCGTTTATATACTGGTTTCATATTAGTATTGAATACATTGGATACCTTTCCCCCCATTCTTGTGACATTTTACTAAGAAGAATGTGTTTCAACTCCAGGTAAACACAAAAGACATAAAGTCTCCAACTTTTGTTATTGCTAAATAGTACTCCATGGTATACCATAGTTTGTTAATCCATTCTTGGGTTGATGGGCACCTGGTTGATTGCACATAGTGGCAATTGTGAATTAAGCTGTGATAAACTTTCTAGTGTAAATATCCTTGTGGTAAAACGAATTTGAATTTTTTTTCTGAGTAGATACCTAGTAATGGGATTGGGGGATCAAATGCAATGTCAATTTTAGTTCTTTGAGAATTCTCCATACTTCTTTCCATACAGGTTATATTAGTTTGCAATCCCACCAGTGTAAACTCATCTTCTTTTTACCAGAACTAATGTTCCGGCAGAAGTTCTGCAGGCCTTAGGCCTGACTAATGCCATATGAGAAATAGGTAACTGAAACATTTCTTCCAAACTGATATGCATTTCATGTATTTTCCAAATTTTGAATATCTAGCTCGCTTCCCCATAACAGTTGAGGAGTTGGTACATTCCCCTCTCTAATCTCTTAGATAGTTATACTCACTCCTGCTTTATCCAGTGATTCCTGTTCAGTAAGCAAGTGGGCGATTTGTTGGCAAAGGTCTGGTTTGTCAATCACTATGCCCACCCCACACCTGTGCCTGGACACACTCCTCTTATCTGGAAATGGCTGGTTTGGGTAGGGGCGTGATGAGAGATGGGGCCACCCTTGCGCTGACACCCAGCAGCACCTTCAAAGACAGCTGGTGAAATGGGAAGTGTACCTTGACCAGTGGTTCTCAAGTGAGGTTCTCCAAGAAGAGATGGGGTGATACTTATACAGCACGATGGGGTGATACTTATCAGCCACCTAACAAAGACTGTCCTCCACCAAACTTTAGACAGACTCTTCTGAGTCCACTTTTCAATTAGACTTCATTCTTGGGCTCTGTTCTTGGCTGGTAGAGCCCTGTTTTAGAAAGAATCCTTCTTGGTCAGTTTAGTGACATGGACCCCACCCTTGTGATCTGATCAAATTCCTCACCCCCACCTTTAATGCCTAAATCCCCAGCCTGTGTTGAATAAGAGGCTTGGTGCCTCTTCTCTTAGTAACTTTCCACCCACTCACCTCCTCACCCTGCTCTTTGCCTGTAAATCCCCAGCTATCTCTGCTGTACTTGGAGTTGAGCTCCATTTTATTGAAGTCCCTTTCCACTATTTCATTAGTACTGAATAAAATCTGTCTGCATTATCTTAGCTAATGTCCGTCTCTGTTTCTCTTTGATATGCCTTAGTCATTGGTGAATAAAAACTCCATCTTAGGAGACATGTTATGTGTTCTTACAGACCATGTCACAAAGCGAGCTCTAACCCCTATTAGGATAGCCCATCCCCTTGTGTACATTTTTTAAAATACCAGTTGCAATCAAAAGACTAAAAATAAAAAATTGATGTAAATCTCACCTAATGCTTAGAAGGCCTTATACAAATAAATCCCTTCATTGCTCTTAGGAAAGGCAGTGATGGCCCTCTAATTTCTAAACCCAGTGGCTCATGTTCCACTTTAGGCAATATCAGGTCTCACCACCACTATCATCAAATGCCTGAGTTGTTTCTCCAGTAATTTTCATATGATTCTTTGTGAGCACCAAATCCTATTTTGAAATACATTCGTGTGACACACTTATGTCTCAGGGAACCTGATTACTATAATAGCACAGACTGTATAAAAGGAAACTGGCTAGAGTTCCTCAAATGATAAAAATTTAATTTGAAAAAGCTAAGAGGAAGAAAGAGAAAAAAATTCTTTATAAGGATTCTAAAGGAGGCTCATCAGCTCAAATGCAAGTGACATTTGACTTTCTGGAAAAGGAAATGCATCAGGCTGGATTATAATTCAATTTCCATACTTCATGTACTCTAATTTTCCCCCTGTAATAGTTACATAAATTTTAAAGAACAAAAAGGAAAGCAATTTTCCCCTTTCTAAATCAAAGATAAATGCCAGCGTGCTTTGGAATTAATTTCAAAGCATGGAGTAAATTTTGCCAGTAGGTACTTCTGCATTTGCATCAGGTATTTCATTAGAATGTATTTTTAATTTGGGTGAAACCAAAGTGCTTTTGCTTTCTGAAGGTTAGGGAAGAATTTGTACCATCCTCTGGTGAGCTGTCTAGAAAGTGTTTCTGATAGATTTGGTTCAAGTCTGCCGTTCTTGAGAAGAACTCAGAGCTAGGGAAGAAAGCTGCGCTCCTGGTGTGCCAGAAGAGGTGTTTCTGGTTGTGAATCAGTGAATGAGCAAGGTACAGAGAGGCACTGCTAGGAAATCTTTCTGGGGGTTGAGCAGCCGAAAAGCACTTGCTAATTGGAAGAGGTGCTTCCTCTGAGCCTCCTTGCTCTAGCCTGGCCAAGTGCCCACAGGCTGTATGCCTGAGGCACAGAAAAATTCAGGACACCTCCCACCCCCACTCAACTCACACCCGCCAACTCTATCATCTATGCCCATTGCTCAAAGCTACCACAGTGGCCCCTGATGGCACTTACTCAGTGTTGTACCCCATCACCTGGCAGAGTGCTGCCTCATGAGAGATGGGCGAGAAGTGATTAATAAGTAGACAGTTAAACCATTTGCAGTAGGAGCTTTGAGTTCTGAGCTCCAGACCCCTCCACATCTCAGGATCTCATTTCTTGTGCCAGGAAGCAAAATGTGATAAATTAATTCCAGTTAATATTCTAGCTAGCTAATTTGTTACTCCTTGCAGATACCATAAGGTCTTCAGTTCAAACCTCCCAGGTATTTTCATAGGTCAGCATGAGGAATATTTCAGCTCTGGAGGGTCTGTGTGTGCATGTCAGAAGACCCCATGGAAGAAGCCCTTCTGGGGAACAGCAGCTGCCAAAAGTTCTTTTTGGCAGAGAGGAATTCAAGATGTCTTAGCTACTCCTGATGCAAATGCAGAATACTGCCTAGAAGGGGAAACTTTTTACCACGGTCTTGGGTTCTAAAAACAACAGCTGCAGAAACGAATATACAAATACCATCCTGAAATAAGCACGAGATAGGAAGAACTTATCGAGCAGCAGGTCCTGTGCTTTGCAGCCCGCGGTTGGCAGTGCTATCTGATAGAGAAAAAGCCTTCGAAAAGAAGGAAACGTCTCATTTCCTCTCTGTTTTCTGTTGCCCTGGCGTTGCTCCCTCTTTCTCTTTTATGAAACAGCATCTCAATACTTTCTGCACTCAGGCTCTCGAGTAGCTGTCAAGGAGACTACTCACTCTGATGTTCAACTTCTAAAAATCACACTTGACGGAAATCGTTGCAGCATATTTAATGTGGCAGGATGATGGGTAAACGAGGGCAGGATGCCATCCCCTTTGCTGTGTGTGTACGTGTGTATCTAAACACCCAGAAGCTGTCTTAGCAAAAGACATCTCGAACATGAGATGTGGCCAGTTCAATTTGTGCTGCAGCTGAAAGACATGTCATGGTCACATCGATAAATTACATGCCGAGAGCAAAGCGACACACACAGAAATTAAACACCCTGCCAAAGCAAAGCTTTTGATAATGGTACAGATGGTCCAGTGAGGCATATTTCACACCTTTTTAACTAAGTGTTATAAGTACAGATTCACCCCAATGAGTTGACTGTTTATCATCTGGTTCATCTGGTAGCAAGGAAGTCAGAGATCAATGCAAGTCGACTCAAATTCACTAACTAAAATGGGCTATCATCAGATTTTCCTACTAAACAGTAATGCTAATTAGCACACCGCTCTCTTTTATCACAATGTATTTGAACAATATTTGCCATTCTAATTTGCATGCATGTGCTGACAAATGCTGATTGAGCAGTGAAGACTGAACTTGCAGAAAATAGGAAAGAAATGAGAGTCAGTTTACCAAGATATTCCTTCCTTGTATAGTTTTTAAAACTAAGAAAAAAGCACTGCATAGGGAACAAATTCAAGCAATGACCTTGCTAGAGATCATTGCAGAACTTACTTTAAAAACCCTTTAAATTTCTTAAGACTCACAAGACAACTGCAATGATATTATGTATTTGTCTCTATCAGGAAAGAGCAATGATTTGCTAATACAAGTGTCCTACGTACAGTTGTGTTTTTAACAGTATTTATTGCTTAACATAGGAAACACCACAAGCCTTTTGGCAGAGGATATAAGGTGAGAAATAATTAAAAATTCAGCTCAAGTGTCTTGGAAAACCAGAAAAACAACCCTGTAAAATATTAAAATTTTTAATTTAAAAAAATTAGAAAACTGAAAATAAGGACATATAGAGGGGCAAAATATGATTTAAAAAATTTATTAAAATATGAATATTTCTAGGAAGCAATAATAAAAAAAATCTAAACAAAATGATAGATGAAAAAAGAAAACCAATCCAGAGATGACAAAGACAATAAATGAATATTCTGCAGTTAAATTTTCCAAGCCACAGGCAAGAGTGTAGGTGCATATTAAATAAAGAGAATAAAACACAAACTAATCTGTTACACCAGTCGGGCTAGTAGCCCTGATGTAAAGCAGTTCTAGAATTCTCTCCAAGGGGCAGAATCTCTGAATATGGTAAATAAACAAAGGTCTCCATGTTTCTATATCCTCTGCAAAAGTAGAAGTTGCAAAATACTTTCTGGTATCCTCTAATGTTTTATACTTTAAAAAACACTTGATATTAAAAATAAAAAGAACATACTGGGAGGTAAGTATTATTCTCACCATCCTGCTTGCAGTCATGGAAACTCAAGATCAAACAAAAGAGGTCAATTTCCCAAAGACACTCTGCTTTGGTAACACACCATGTTCCTTCCCTGACTTGCTTCACTGTCGGTTGGAGAACACTTTTAAAAACCTCAGCTGTGAGGACTTTTTAAAAAATAAAGTGTGTTAATAGTCTATAAATTAGGCAGATGATTTAAGCCTGAAGCAAGAGGAAAAGTTATTTCCAGAGAGAAACTGTTTCATACAATTTGCAGTGACAGGCTTTAAAAAAAAGGAGGGGAGGATAATTTCTCAGAAAAGCACTAATTAAGCTGGATTGATAAGGGGCAGTGAAGCAACATCAAGCCCCAAACCCTTTAGGAAATTCTTAGAGTCCTTGTGCCAAACCATGACATCAAGCATCAACATTTAATGTTCTAGGAGATAGGGGAGGGCTGACCACAGAAACCCTACCTTGCTGATTTTTTTTAACCACCCATTGATCTGGAATGGTAAAACAACAGCCTTTTCAGGGTGCTGGGCTTCCTGAGCACAGACAGGCTTATCACCTGTGACCTTTTGAAAAAACACTCAGCAAGTAGGAAGAACAGTGCTACATTGCCACTGCAGTGGTGAGCAGAAAACAGGAGGCCGTATCATTGACAAGGCCAGTGAAACAAGAGAGCCTTCAAAGACATGCATAAAACAGTAACAAGAATCCCAGTCCAGACTGGGAAATGCTGGCAGAGCGGGAGAACAAAGAAGCATCAATCATCAGTGTCCATGACCGACTCAGTTGAAGCCAAAGGGGAAAGCAATGGTCTCTCTTCACCTTTCCTTTCTGGTGGGAGGAGGGGTTGTTGCAGAAAATGATTGAGAAGACACTACAGGACTAAAGGGTTTCCAGAGGGTATAGTCCATGTGTAAGTTCACATAACGTGGTGACACGAAGCTAAAGCAGATAAGCAAAAGCTTCCCCAAGTACGGATTAATTGGAATAATGTGTGGGGAAAAATTTATGTCTAAATTGAAATTTCCCTTTGATAAAATTATCAGGATGTTGGAGAGGAAAATTGTACTGACTGTTAAAAACGACAGAGTTTAGTTAGTTTAGGCCGTTCAGAAAATGAATTAGCTCTAAACTTCACAGGTCAAGGAAGACTTTATTTCATGTCAACTGAGATGTTAGTGAGAATAATGAATGTGATAGAAGCCGTAGCTGAGACTGAGCCACGACTAGAATGTTAACAGGATTGAAGTAAGGGCAAGCAACACAATTCCTATAAAGGAATGCAACCAAAATATTTTCTGTTTTCCTCTTAATACATCCAACTTTCCCCCTACTTTGATACTTCATGCTGGTGTGTTTGGTAGCCAGTCATGTAATTAATTCCTTATCATGGCCCAATGTTTCCATTTGTTACTTCAACTATCAATAACAAGATTTACGATTATGCTTCCCTCTTCATTTAACCACCAGCTTCCTTAGATCCCACAGATCCAATTCCTTCTGAATCTTTCAGTTGTTGGTATATTTCCACTTGGGTAAAATCGCTAACTCATTCCTCAAAGCTAGTTCCTATGACAGAGGATGAGTCAGGAAATAGCCGTTCCTCCCACTGGATGGTTAATTTTGCTAATGGATTTAGTTTATTCACATTCAGATTTTTGAAACTCATGAAAAAAATAAAACCAAAAGCAAATATCTAAGTTTAACAATCCAAGTGGTGGTTTCATTAACATTTTATGTAAATAGAACAAATCTTAAATATTGATTCAAGTAGAAAACCTGGATAAGCCAATAAATATGAAGAGATTCAAGAAAATTATCAGAAAAAGTATGACCAAAAGGCACTGCTCAGAGGATTTCATGGTCTTTAAGCTCTCAAGGGACAGATGATTCTATTTAAATTTTCACTTAATATAGGAAGAACAAAACAGATGGTTTTATAAAAGAAGGGTAATCTTTATTTTAATAAAAGGTATATGTCAATTTCATGTATTAATTTGCAGACACAAAATTCAAAATACATGACCAGAAAATAAAATCAGAGAGTATATTAAAATAATGATCTGCCATCATCAAGAAGACTTTATCTAGCAATACAAGGATAGATTAATATTAGGAAGACTAAAGAAATAAATTTGATCTTTGTAGATCAAATTAGAAGGAAAGAAAAAAGAATCATGTCATAGATGTTGAAAGGCCCTCAATATGTGACCATTACTGATATAAATGAATTCTTTTAAATCTAATTTTGGAAGTATGCCAGCTATTTATTGCTGCATAACAAATTACCCCCCAATTAAAAGTTTAAGAGAAGAAGCATTTATTATATCATAAAATTTTTTTGGCCATTCAGGAATGGCTTAGCTGAGTGATTTTGGCTCATAACCTTTTATGAGGTTGCAACTAAGATAATCAACCAGAATTGCAGTCATCTGAAGCCTATCTATAGGCCAGGGCAGAGGATCTGCTTCCAGGCTGGTGTACTCACATGCCTAGCAAGTTACAGCTGGCTGTTGGCAGGAGGCCCCAGTTCTTCACCATTAAAAGACTGCTTGAGCATTCTCACAATATGGCAGCTGGCTTCCCCCAGAATGAGTAATCAGGGAAAACAACCAGGTGGAAATCACAATGTCTTTTGTGAACCAGCCCTAGAAGTTATATAACTTCATGTTTTGAATATGGTTATACACATGAGTCTTATTTAGTATGTGAAGAGACTACACAAAGGTGTGACAACCAGAAGGCAATAATCATTACAAGCATCTTGGAAGCGGGTTATCCCAGGGTAGTTCCTCTTATGATAATGTAAATAGCATCTATCTTAAGCCATACTTAAAAGAACTAAAATGAAGATACTGGAATAAGTGCTAATAAAATTGAGAATAAAATCAACATGTTCTGGAAGTTTTAGTTAATGCAAGACACAAAACAGAAATAAGAGTAAGTTTATTGCAAAAAAGGCTTTCAATAATTTGCAAATCATATACATATATAAAATTTATTTATACCAACATGAAACAGTTAGAAAAGTCCATTCACTAAGCAGCCAGGTCTGTCCTAAGCAATCACAAACGTACACTGTACTGAGAGTGTTAAGAACCTAACAATAGCAGAGATTCTCCTTGTTCTTTGATGGGCAGATACCATAATGGAAACATAACTGTTTCCAAAATTCAAGTTTAAGCCTTTTAAAAATTGCTGATGAAAATATTTTTTAAGTAATGATAAATTAACAAATAGATAAAATAGCTAAGTTTATTTTGAAAAAGAGGAGGAAGTCTAAGGGAGGCATCTTGCCAGATTCTAAAATATACTTTAGAAACAGTTACCAAGCTTGATACGGATGCAAAAATAAAGAAATAAATCAATGTCACAAAATAATTAGTCCAGGAATAACCCAGCATATATGAATTTAAAATAACTTAAATCTCTAAACAGTTTATTATATATATATATATATGAATTCCAAATAACATCATAAATTGGAAAGGAGACAAAGCTGGTTAAAAATATGATACTGGATTTATTGGTTAGAGATATGAATAAAATTGTGCTGAAATGGAGTACCGTCAGTATTAAGAAAAGAATGTATTTATTCTGGAAGTTTGATAAGACCAAATTTCAAAAGATACAAAACCCCCACTTTCAAATCTTCTCAAATTCTGACCCATTCTTTCAAATGTATAGAAAGGGAATATGCCTGAGGTCAGGTTTTCTCTGCCATTTCCAAAGCTTCTCCTAACGAGGTAATTTCAATTTTCCTTGAGATTTCAGAAAATCTCACTTTCCATTTGGATGGGGCCTAATCCCAGGAAATATGGCAATTTATTTTAATCTTATCAGTTTCCCTTACCAAGACTGAGAAATCTAGTTCAGCCTTTCAAATTTAAACTTCCACAAAGTTTAAATTTACTCTCCAATCAAAGAAACCTTTCCCTTGTTTTATCTCTATCCCACCAGAAGGGTGGGTGCTTGGAGGCACTAAATGTCAGGCTCATTTTGTTTTCTGCTTGTTTCTTTTAATATATTGAAGTATCTACTGCCAAAAGACTCAGAATGGATAGATAGATTAAATGCTAGGTACATGGATGGAAGATAGATAAATAGATAGATAGATAGATAGATAGATAGATAGATAGATAGATAGATTGATAGATAGATCATGGTACTTGTTAATAGTCTCAAAAACAAGACTCACTGGGAAGAAGGAATTAACTGCCTAGGGCTTTAACTTTCTGTACAAAAAGTAATTATTCTCACCCTATGCCAGAGAAAATGATTATAGAACATTTGAAAATAAACACCTTTTTATGTGAACCAAGAACAGAAACATTCAGTAACAAGTTGATGGATTGATTTGACTTGAATGAGTTTTTCTAGTTTGTGGCTTAGTAATGCTGAGTGAAAATCATTGTGTTTTTTTCAACTGCCTGTGTATTCAAATCTTATTTTCACCCCAGAACCCAGACCTTGGCTTTCTTTCATTCTCTAAGTCTCCTTTCTATCTTCATTTTGTATCAGAATCACCTAGTTTCTCCCAAGATAGAGTTCCGGGCTCACAATATAAGTTGATAGGCTTCCTCAAGAGATTCTAGCATGAACCAAGGTTGAAATCACCATTCTAAATCACACTGTATTCCAATTCTCCCTGGATTTTCTTTTTCTCCCATTCAATACACCAGTATCTCTCTGCTATAGAATACTAGAATTCAATAGCTACGGGCTTATAAAGAGTGTTTGTTTTCTTTCATATTTGTTGTTGGAATGTACATCTCCTGTATTATTTTCAGTGATAGAATGCTCACATTCAGAAAATTTTTGCATTTCTTCCTAAGTGAATTATTCTCCCAGTCTCTACACTTTCTGTCAAGCCCAATACACCAATAGCTGATACCCAGCACTGACTAAATTCTTTACCTATATTGAGTCAATCCTTAAAACATTCTAGAGTTAAGTACCATCATTAGCATCATCATCCTCATTCTCAAGTGAGGAACTTGGGCCACAAAGAAGTTAATTCACCCAAGGTCACACAGCAGAGCCTTATCTGAGCCTACGTTTCCCAGCTCTTATCTGCCATGTTATTCTGCCTCTCTTTCTTCAAGCATTTTCATAGCACAAAATACAGCAAAGTAAATAGCTTCACTAGTGAAGATAGAATTAAAAGGCTCCCTTCTTCTTGAGTTGTGAGCACACTATACCATGGCTTGTTTTTCTTTTGTCCACAGGGAGGCAAATCAGTTAAGATTAAAATTATACAGATAGAGAAAGAATATGTAACCGTCAATCACTTGGGGCTTTTGGAAAAGATTAAAGGTCTCACAAATTCTAATAGTCCTGCACCGCGGCTAGAGGTAGATTTAGCATTGAAGATTTTTTTTTTTTATTAAATCCTATCTGTGTACATTGATATGATCATGGGGCATCATACACTCGCTTCATAGACCATTTGACACATTTTCATCACAGTGGTTAACATAGCCTTCCTGGTATTATCTCAGTTACTGTGCCAAGACATTTACATTCTACATTTACCAAGTAATAGACACGTTCACGTGCCATTGTTTCCAACCATTGTCTTTTTCAAAGTATGAAGTTGTTCCACCCATGCATTATAATTTCTTCTGTCTGTAGAAAGAAAAGAGAAAAGGGGATGAAACAGTGACCAAAAAACCAAGAATATACAAAAATCTGCATTTACCTCTTCTCTCAATAAGCATTTATTCAGTACTTACTAACTACTGGGCATTGTGTTAGGTCTTCTGGGAGTACAATACATAGGAAACACTCCATCAGTGATGTTGTGAGATCCTGATTTCATGCAACAACTCAAAATCCACAGACACTACGTCTCATTGTCTCGTACAGTATGGAAGGTGCTCATCCCTGACTCAGCTCAGCCCTCTGAGCTGCTTGGTTTCATAGACAATAAGGCAGGATAGAACACCCACCTAATGAAGAACTAAGTAAGCCTGATGATAGAGACATTGTTGGCATTGAAGGTGGATGAAACAAGAATTCGTGACAATCTTTTAGACAGAACCAAAACTATCCCCATCAACTTTTAAATTAAATTGGTGTCTAGAGATAAATTACCCCTTCTCCATTCTCTTCATTAGAAATGAAAGAGAAAGTCTACTAGTAATTAGTGGCAATTGCTTAGGCTAAGCTATGTATTTGAGTGCAATTATATTTATTAACTTATCTATATTCCACAAGTACACCTATGGAAAACCCTGTCAGTTTATTTTATTCATCAGACATTGGTACTTGAGTGGCAGGCTTGATAGTTAAATAGAAAAACCTAGCATCCTGAGGCTTAGCTTTGCTATATAAGTCTATAAGTAATATCTTCATAAAGCTTTTCTATCATTTATGGAGTGGTTAAATATTTGTTCTATGAGACTTTGGTGCTCTGGATACACTTTCAAATATTTTCCTTTTTCTCGCCTTTGCCTCAGTACTATCTGCATTTATAAAACAATTTCATATCAATACATGGTATAATTAAAGCCCTTTTTCTTATGAATGAGTAGCTGCTATGTTTCCTAATCCACCTCTAATTAAGGACTAAAACTATAGCTTGAATTATAAGATCATCAAATGAAAAATAACCTTTTAGTAACTTAGCATGTGCAAAATAATGAGCAAATGTTTTATACTTTTAAAAACTGACCCTAGAAACCCACTTAAATCAACACAGGAAAAGCTTTCCTGAATTTCTGATTAATGCTGCACTTATCTCAGGAGACAAAGATACTAGTGATTAATAAAACAGACAGCAAAATCATATTTTTTTAACATTCTGGCATCTTAGCATTTTCAAGTCCTAAAATCCATCTGAGGATTAACGATGAAGAAGGTCTGTGAGGCAGTTTTAGCTTACACATTTTGCAGGATAAAGTTAAAGTGAGGGACTAATCTCCGAAATGGGAAAAAAGAGGTGAAAACAGATCATAAATTCACTGAAGCCCATGTATATAGTTTGCAGAATGGTTCAACATCTGAGATCTTTTTGTCACCAGCCTGAATTTATTGGGGTTTCACAGTTGAAGTATAAATTGTGTCACATCATTTAGACAATACCAGTGATGTACTTTGTATTCATTCATCAAACTTTAACTATCATTGCAAATCCACAAGAGCTGTCACCGGCCCTGCCAGCCCAGAGCCATTTTGCAGCAGGGTCCCTGACATTGCACGCAGTGTGTGTCCTTGTCCTGTACGTTCTGTGACCACAGAAGCCACAAAGAAAAAATAGCAATGGATTTTAATCTTCACTTCTCCTATTGAAGGTCTATAATGCATGCGTCTTCTAGAAAATAGATTGGCCAGCTCCAGCTTATAAAAATGTATGAGCAGGAAATTTGCCCAAAATAGGAAGTAAATTTCTTTAGAGGGGCTTCTATTATAAAGTTAAATGAAGAATTCACTGAAATAGAAAAAAAGATTAAAATACGTGTGGAGTATAGCATAGTAGCGATAGCCAGATCTCTGTTATATGGTGTGTTTTCATCTGGGGAAGGCTTTAAAAAATACAATGCTAAATAGAATTGGGCTATAAATGTGCAAAATCTTTAGTGCTCCCCAAACTACACTATGATCCCACAATCTTAACCAGTCACATGTCATTTGTGCCTGAGTTTGGGACATTCTTTCCTTCCTAGAGTTAAAGTCCCTCACTTTAACTCTATCCTGCACTCTTCCGTCCACTTTCTCATTTATGTGGTCATCGTACAGCCTGCTGCCAGGTGAGTATTTCTAAAATGGCATTTATTAAATACACAGTGGTTCTCCATTCCTTGTCCTAGACCCTCCCCCTCCTGGTCTTCTAAAGTTCTCGTTGTCTTCTCTGCTCCATAAGTGTCTCAGGACTTCTCCCCAGGAAGAAATACCTGGGACAATGCGTTTGACTTGCAGCATACGGAGCGCTCCTCACGCCACATTAAATTCCTGCACCTGTGTCTGCGCCTGCGCAGTTTCTTCCCAAACCTGGAGGAAACACGTCACTTCCGGCCTCCTCTCCCCAGCTCTCCCTCGCTTCCAGCTCAGCTTCTCTCCTGGAGAGGTTTGTTCCTCAGCTGTTCTTTTCTCTCTTTGAATTCCTGCTGCCTTTACAGCACTAGCCCAGGCACCCAATCCTTTCAAGGCTGTACGTGGCTTGTGTGTTACCTTCTTCTTTTTTTTTTTGCAATTTTTGGCTGGGGCTGGGTTTGAACCCGCCACCTCCGGCATATGGGGCCAGCGCTCTACTCCGTTGAGCTACAGGCGCCGCCCGTGTTACCTCCTGTAGAGTGAGAACTGTGTCTGACATATCTTTGTGTCACTCACAGCACACGTATATTGCTGAGAACAGAGAACAGGTAAAACCCTTGTGACTATAGCCCATAGCCAATACGTCATGACTTTTAGTCTACAAACCTGTTACTTGGGAGACTTCATGTTCCCTAAAGGATTAAATCATTTCTAATCAATTCTGTATGCACTGTATTCTGCAAACGCCTCTCTATAAAATAAAGACAGCTTGAATTTGGAAAGATGGACCAGGTGCCACCAGATGGATGTTCCCCAAACCTTCCAGCCTTAGGGAATCACCTTTCCCTTCAACATTTACGCTAAAATAGCTCAGAGCACATCCCACAAATGATGGCAAACAGCACCACAATCAAAGTTTCTGGAGATTCTAAAGGAGAGTTTGTTTCTCTAAGTCATACCTTATTCTTATTTCTTGCCTCTGTAGAAGTTTCCACTTCATTTGTGTTTCTCCTCTTATAACTGAGTTTTACTTCCTAGCTTACACTACCCTAAGTAAGCATTGTCTCCCCTTCTTGATTCTCACAAATAGTTAAGTACCTGCTTGCATGAGACAGTTTTATGTAGAGATATTTTATTTACAATTTTCTATAGAGATGGCAAGAAAGTAACATCACAAAGCATGGGAGATAATTTGAAATTCAGTCTCAGCCTTAGAGATCCCTAAGCCATTCTCGAAATTCCTATCATTCTCGCCTTGGGTTTTTTTTCCCCTCAGACTCACTTTCCCTTCCATCTAGACTTTCCCCTTCTATCCCTGACTTCCATCAGCTAGCTGTCCTTCTTTTTTCTCTTCACATAGACTGCTTCATAGACCGATCTTGGTCCCTTAAAATCCCAGTCCCCGTCCCCCACTCTTTGATGTGAGTTCTTAGCCCATCCAGACCCCTCCCACAGTAAGAAACATCAGGGTGTTTAATGATGTCCTCACTTCAGGATAAATTCTGCCAGTGCTGAAAAAGAATTGTTTTATCTTAATACATAAATAATTTACCAATCTTTTATAATTTAAAGGGGAAAATTAATATATATGTTGTATCATTTTGCTGATGCTTTCTTGGTGCCTGGAGCTAGTGAGCAATTACTTACTTGCAGAATTGGATTAGATTGTTGAGCCAAAATTTCACTTATATAAATGTTCTGCATTTTCCCTTATGCTTGAATTTTCCCAAAAATTAACACAGGGATTTTCTTCAACTTTCAAATGCGCTGATTAATGAAAATTTAACTTTCAAGTATTCTCGACTCCTCAGAGTTCTACACTCCTATGTGGCAGTGTAGGGAGAACTGGCCCAGGCCCCTGATGCACACACCCGCCCCCTCCAATGTTGCGCTCTCTCTGCCCACTCTCAGCTCAGTTGAGAAGGGTAAGGGGACTTGCACACATGCCTGGGGACAACCCAGTCCCAATCTCCAGATATCATCCACATCCCATACAGACAGCCACTCCATGGTTGTCTGGGTCTACAAAGCACACAGAGGTAATATCTGCTTCTAGTTAACAGTGCATGGAGAAAGCTCGCACATGCTTTGAATGAGAATTTGGGCTATTTGGATGGGATATTTTGAGGTGCTGCATTACTAATGTGTAGAAAGGGGTCATGTCTTCTTGACCCTGAGCTCTCTTTACCCTACAGGGTGGAGCATAGCCTGAGGATGGCTAGAACAGGTGGGGTAGGCCCAGGGCCAGAGCCCCTCTTGCCTAATTTAATAGCATTATTGATATGAGTCATGCCTACCATTCAGAAAAACCAAGTTGATTCAAAGGAACTGAGCAGCAATGTGGAAGGCAGAGGTCCCAGGTAAGTCACCTGGGAGATACTTAGCTTGAGGCTGACTGTCTCTGCCATTTGCCTCCCACTGGCTATGCTCAGCTGGACTCCAGTTAACCTTTAATCTGGACGAGTCTCACAGCTTTTAGAACCCATCAGTCATTCTTTATCCCCCCCCAAACCGTCTCTTGCATGATCCTCACTTCCCTCCATGGAAGTGAAGTGATATTCAATGACAAGAAGTCACCGGTAGGAGTCGAGTGAAACAACAGTCCAAAACAATATGTACACCAAGTTGACACCCAAGAGTGATCTCTGGGACACATATGCTTTTTCTGGAGAGTCTCTGAAATTACTGGGAGAAGAACGTCTCTCTACAAGGGGGGCTCTCCCTGCCATCATGCAGGAAGGAGGCTCAGGAAGTGTCCATTTGGCATTGAAAGGAGGATCCCTTCAAGCATCTGGGGATGACAAGACCAATTGTTGGAACAGTAAGAACATTCATACACTGCTGGTGAGGTTATAAATTGGTCCAGCTATTTTGAATAGCAGCTTTGTATTATTTAATAAAATGGAACATCTAGATGCTCCGTAGTCCACTGATTCCACTCCTGATGTACGTCCCGCAGTAATGAGCACACACCTGCACCAAGAACATGTACAGGAGTCTCATAGCAGCATGACTAGCAAGTGTGTCAAGTGGGAAATGACCTGGATATCCTAATAGAGATTGGATAAATAAATCTTACATAATCATCAACAAAATGCTACATTGTAGTAAAAATGAATTACTGCAATATGCAACATGGATACATTTCACAAATATATTATCGAGTGAAAGAAATCAGACACAAAATAGCATATATTGTAAATTCAATTTGTATAAAGTTCCAAAACAAGCAAAACTAAACATATATACGTGTGTGTGTCAGGATAAGGATTGCCTTTTAACAGAGGGGAAAGCAAGAGTTAAAAATAATTTGGGAATATAAGCTCATGCAAAATAATATTATTTTATTCATATTCTCAGTTTTGATCATGAATTGAGCCCACTCTCCCTCATATCTCTTCTGTAGTAACAGAAAGGAGGTTGTTCAAAGGAGCAAAGAATGAATCTTACTTTGCTACTCAAATGAGGGTCATATGTTGGCAATGGAAACAAAAATAAACACAGCAATCTATGGTGGCTTCTAAAAGTTGAAATCAAACATAATCAGGAAAATTTGGTGAAACCAAATCGCAAATAAAGCTATCTGCTTTCCCCCGGTTCCTTTCTTTTCAGGGTGTTGATCATCTTTCCCGGTGGGTTTGATTTTACTATGAAAATTTTCAAAACATGAAACTAGATCTCTGGGAAACAGAGAACAAGGAACAAAAACAGGAGGCCCAGGCTTCTGCCTCCCATACTTGCCTGCCAGTAACATGTAATTTTCCTAAAGAAAAACTAACAACTTCAACTTTGATTTGAACCTAATTAAAAGCCCTTCTGAAGGTTAGGATGGATTTCTTCTCTTCTCTGTGTAGGGATTCACCAGAAAACAGGACTTTTAGTAAGTTTCGCCTCTACCCATTCTAAGATGCACGTAGGTGTGGCCCCACCTATTACCCTCCCTTCACCAGAAACTTACTAAATGCAGAATACAAATGCCTACACACAGTAACTAAGAAAATGCCATGAAGGCTATGTTGAACAGTTTGATGAGAATATTTCAGATTGTATATGAAACCCGCACATTGTAACCCTTGATTGCACCAATGTACACAGCTATGATTTAACAATAAAAATAAATTAAAGAAAAAAAAAAAGAAAACAGGGCTTTTGAGAAAGAAACTGCTAAGAGGTGAAAATCAAAGGCTGCTGGCCCATAAGGGCTGGAAGAAATTTGAAAGGCAGGAAACTGAAGCCGGAAATTCTGTTGTCATGGCCAATTGAAGCCTTCAGAGAATGTCAGAGAAAAGGAGGTGACAGAATTTTAAATTTTCACAGGGAGCCATACTCTGTTGAATTGTGTTCCCCATCTGTATCTTTGCCTGTAGATGAGAAAGTCCTTTCCTAAACATAGAAATGAAATGGAAAGGAATGGAATAGAAAGGAGATAGAAATGGAAAGAGAAATCAGTTTTAAGATATTCTATGGTTTGGAATCATTTTAGTTTTTGACTGCGAATTTGCTGATAAATTGGTAGGCAGATAAATGGAAGCAGTTAAGCATTCCAGAGTAGGATGTATTTGGGTTCTGAGTTTTAAGCTCTACCGTTTAGTTGTGTGATCTTGATTATTTAATATTTCTCCTTAGAAATGGGTTCTTCATTTGTAAGATCAGCATAATATTGATAACCTACTTCTGAGGGTCATTAGGATAATTAAACTATGCAAATCGCGTAAGGTACTCTGAGCAGATGCTGGCACATGGTAAATATTCAGAATATATTAGCTGTTTGCTAGAACTTGCATCTATACCAGATATCATTATCCTTAAAAACAAAAATTGCCAAAGCATCAGTTTAAGCAGATAGCACTGAAATTACTTTGCAGTCAATCTGTTCCTAATACAAGTATTTGCTCAACGAAAGGAATGGTCTCCTTTAAGAAGCACCCAGCTAGGAAGTAGCTTTGAAATTTCCAGAGACAGAGGTTACAACATACAGAGTTTATATCAATAAATCTTTTTTAATATTACTTTTCTATTTCTCAGGAAAGAGAAGAAAACTAAGATGAGTGGGTGGCGAGGTGTCAGAAAGAGCGGTAGAGTTAGCAAAAGTGTACAGACCAGAAAAACCTTGTGCTGACTCATCTGAAATAGATTACTAAGAAAGTAACACGGTTGCCCCTATTGAGATGTTTGGGAGACCTCAACACCATTGGGAGGAAGACAAACAATAGGCTCAATGGGAAAGGAATAGAGGAAAAATGGGAATGGCTCCCCTTATACCAGATACACACAACACACTTGTACTTAGAGGGTGAACCAGTAATAAGATGGGGCAGGGGGAAAGAAGAGGGTAGAGTTAATAAGAATTTTAAAAAGAAGGACTATGTTCAGTGAAAAACAAGGACCACAGTAGGTGCCGTGGCTCACACCTGTAATCCTAGCCCTCTGGGAGGCCAAGTCAACCTGAGCAAGAGCAAGACCCCACCTCTACTAAAAATAGAAAACCTAGCCAGGCATTGTGGTGGTATTTGTAGTCTCAGCTGCTTGGGAGGCTGAGGCAAAAGAATCACTTAAGCCCAAGAGTTTGAAGTTGCTGTGAGGTGTGATACCCCAGCACTCTACCCAGGGGGACAGAGTGAGACTCTGTTGCAAAAAAACAAACAAACAAAACAGAAATCACTCCAACTGCCATATACAGTTAATGAGTGTTGCCAAGTTGTTATTTAACCATTAATTAAAAAAATGTTTGAGAAGAGAAAATATGAGCTAAATGGCAGCCAATTGTAAGTGGAAGATGGAATGTGTTTGTTTTTGCCAAGGTCATGATGCCTAGTTGGATGCGTGAGATGATTATGATACAGATACTCTGGTACAGGAGTTAAAAGGAAGCCCCAGGTCTGAACTAGGACTCTATTTAATTCGCTCAGAGAAGCATTCTTTACAGCAGCTGTTCTCAAAAGTGTGGCACCTGGACAAGCATTGTCAGCATCCCAGGGAAACTTGATAGAAATACAGAATCTCAGGCCCCATCCCAAACCTACTGAATCAGAAGCTCTAGGAGTGGGACCCACTAATCCTTGTGTGAGCACATCTTCCATGGGATGCTCACTTAAGTTTGAGAATCGTGAGTATAGGTGACTCATTAGCAGCAAAGTGTGGTTGTAATATCGTGAGTGCTTGAGAAGAGCATTTGAGTGCGTGGGCTCTAAACCTGCCTTGGGTTGTTGTGAGTAAATCTGGACAAGGTCCTCAAACTTTTAAACCTCACTTTCTTCATTTTTAAAATGGGGATGATAACCTTGCGGGGTTCTTGTGACGAGAAAATAATGCATGTTAAATGTGCTGACAGCAAGTGATTAACAGATGTTTGCTATTAACTTTCATCGATGAACAAAAAGAATACAGACTGCTAATAATATAACTTTCTCACAGCCAGACAATAGCCATTGAACTAGAGCTTTATTTGGAGAGACAGCTTTGATGGGAGATTATTTTTTAACTGGGACATTTAGCACACTTACATTTAAGGTAGCTATGATATTTAGGAGCTTCTATCTTCCTTTGTGCATACTACTTATTTATTGTTTATTTTTCTTTTATTCTTATTTTTGTTTGATTAATTTATTCCACTTACATATTTCCCCCCTACTAGATTTGGAATTTTATGTATTTCTGTTTGTTTACTGACTGCCCTGAAAATTACAATATACCTGTTTAGCTTATTGATGTCTAAAGTTAGTTGCTGAACCTACACTTTGTCCACAAAATATGAAGACTTTATCTCCAATTATCTCTTTCAATCGGCTGTAGGTTGTTTTCAGTTATTCAATGCCCCCTTTTTATCGGGCCCAGGCATAAAGGACCCTTCCTAGTGAAAATTATCAGAGGGGAGGAATTTGCATCCTCCGAAGAGAAGAAACGCTGTATCCTCACAGGGAAGTTGAGGACATGAAGAGTAAACTCACTTTGCCAGGTCCTTTGAGAAGAGCACCTGATCCTTTTCCTGAGAACAGAGGAGATAGTACTCTTTAATACTTCCCAATTCCCGGAATTTCATATATTCCTGGACTTTCTGTTTCTTTTCACTGGGCTGTCCATTCAAGCACCAGTACCACACTCTTAAATACTGGGTAATTACAATATTTATAATATGTTTTATATCCAGTAGACAGCCTTCTTAATTACTTTTCATATGAACTTTAGAATCATCTTCGCTGGCTCCAGAAAAACACTTGCTACTACCTTTGGATATTTTAATTTAAGAATACTTGGAATATTTCGGTAAGAAATCTTCTTCCTTTCTCTTTCATGACTTTCTATAAATGTTTTCTTTCCATAACTTATTTCCCCACATGACATTTTCTTCCTCAACCATAATTTGTTAGATTCTGTGCCCCACTATTAAATATTTTGCTTTTCCATTTAGATCACTCTAAAGAGAGCACTCACTTTGCAGGCATAGCTTTGCAGCCCTGGGCCTGTTTCTCTGTTCAATAAGAAAATATGTTTATTTTTGTTTCAAATTCAGTTTATTTTTTAAAACTATGTTCACTTTTACCATTAAATTATGAAAGAGTTTCCTATTTTAAAGCCTAACCTATGTCTGATAAATTTGGAATCTTAGAAACATATTTGTTATTCAAATAGGTATTAGTCAATTGAGAAATAACATTTTGAAGGCAGAGGCTGTGTCTTGGTCACTGTTTTCTATCTAAAGTCTGGCGTAGTACCTGGAAATTCCATAAATATTTGAGGAATTGGATTGAATACTAATTATTCTACAAAGAAAATGAATTCATATGAACAATAAACATCAACAGAGATAAAGAAGAGAAACCATTTCAAAAAAGTGAAATGGTTTCACTTTATGGTGAAATGTTGCCAACAAGGTGGAATTTGATCTTCTGCTTTAAAGAATGAGTTAAAATTATAAAGGCAAAGATGAAGGGGAAGATAATTTTACTTAGTTGTGGTGTTAATAGAGGTATAGGTGCAGAAAAGCACTAGACATTTTGAAAACATTAATAGCCAAAAATAGTAGGCATGAAAATAAAGCTGCAAATTCATGTTGTATTTAATCATATGTACAATGAGGATCTAGTGTAGGCTTTTAGTATATGCTTTTTGAATGTGTGAACACCATAGGAACTTTATTCCTTGTGTGATTAGAAATACTTTATTCTAAAACATTTGGCAGTTCATTTGGGACCAGCTTTTATTTCATTACTTTGCTAGTATTTTTTTTAAAAGCAAGTGTAGTTTTTTAGTCTTATTGGATCTTATCATGGGTGATGTCCTATGGCGACAGAATAAACAAAAAACATAATGTTACAACATTTAAAAAGCCCACCCTCATGAATATGCAGATATAAACATATTAAATGCTGAGAATATCTGTTCAATGTCATGTCCTAAAGATGATATATTATTAGAGAAGTAAAACCTTTTAAATTCCTTGAAAATTTACCAACTTCTCTAATTAGAACAACATTGATCTTTTCTTCTGACTTCCTGGGTCCAAACTACATCTCTGTACCTCATTATCCATATATACTTGACTAAGTTATTTAAACTGTTTAAGTAACAGTTTATTCATCTAAGAAAATGGCATTAGTAACTGTATTAGTTTTATATTGTTTCATAACAAATGAACAAAAATTATTAGCTTAAAACAACATACTTGTTATCTCACAGATTTGTAGATCATAAGTCTGGAAACAGCTTAGCTGGGTACTCATGGTTTCAAGAGGCTGCAGTCAGGGTGTAGCCCAGAGCTACAGTTTCATCTGAGGCCCAACATTTGTAGAACTAAGGACTGTCTATCACAAGATCACTCCCAGTTCTTTACCTACAATAGGCAGCTAACAATGACATAGCTTGCTTCTTCAACTCCAGGAAGAGGGTGAGAGAAAAATCCATCATGTGGGCACTAAATCTTATGTGACATAATCACTTACATAAAATCACACATACCTCATCAACTTGTCAAAATTCATTGATTAGAAGTAAGACACAGACCCCCCTCATACTTCAAGGGAAAGGAACACACAAGGCATGGATGGTGGGGGCCACTTGCAAGAGCCTATCTGCCACATCAGTGATAGCTCCTGGGCTCTTAGGGATAGCAAATATTAATAGCTCAACCTCTCTGAATGTATGCTAAGCTGGTTTCTTACATCCACAAGACATAATAGTTAGGAATGTTGAGAGTAAAGTATCATCATTGTTAATGATAATCTTTAAGACTTTACTCTCCAACCAAAGGGTTTCCTAATATTCCTAATATCCTAATATTCCTTCACCCCTGTTCCCATAAATACATTCTCCCAGAAGCAGAACTAGGTATGAGTATGGCAGCATGGCAGTCACTGACCATTGAAAGTAGAAAGAGAAAGAAAAGATGGATTTTTTTGTGGGTAGGCCATGTTAAAGACAACAAATAGGGAGCCAGCATTTTGTTCTTTCAGCACATAGGGATTACTAATGAAAGCCTAAAGTTAACAGGATTTGTGACTATTCCCTGAGGAGCAAGAGCAGTCATTCTTCAATATACCTCTTCTAACACCTTCATGAATTTTCTTCTTCCAATACCAGTCGTTGCTCTTTTGTATATCTTTCTGGGACCACTTGCAGGCAGTTTCTTCTGAATTGGGTCAACTCCAAGGCCATTATGTAACCTAGACTAAAAATACATTCATTTTTTGTAGGGAGAATGGGGACTGCAGACAGAAAAAGAGGAAAAATAAAAAATAGGATGAATGAGTCAGAACAAAGAAAAGTCAGCTAGTTTACATTTAAGCTAGCCATTGCTATCAAGCTTCCTGCCTTTTCTGAAATTTTAGCCTGTTGGGGATGCAGCTTACAAACACTCCTGCTGGGTCTGTGAGCACTCTAAGGAAAAATGTCCATAGAAGAGACTGTGGCAAAGACCTAGAAACATTGGTCCATTCAATGACCCATACATTGAATGGGTCATTCCTGCCTAGTAAACAGGCAAAGAAGATACCCATTGTGGAGATTTGCATTTGCCCAGGGAGAGATCAAGGGAGTAGCTCGAACTTTGACATATGGGCAAAAGAGTTTATCACAGAGAAAGATCCTCTGTGGTGGTGATGGGAGGAAAATTCCTCCCTCCCACTGATTCCTCAGAGGAGATTAGCCCACTGAATTTTATTCCATAAGAAACCAGTGGAGTTTAACACCTCCCTTGAAATCTGTATGTATGATCTCAAGTGGAAGGCTCTCCCAATACAAGGCTCAGATTTCAGATTCCTCAAGGCTATGCAAACCCTTAAAATTAATTGTAATAGGAGCTGATATGCTCACTCAGAGAAACTGCTGACATCTTCGTTTCCTCCCTTATCTTACCCTCTGGGCAAATAGACTTCAATAAAAGCAGAGAGGAGCAAACACTTGTAAAAGCAGAGTGGAGCAAACACTCCATTGCCAGAATCCCACAAATGGGCAATGGACCTCTGAGTTCCCATTAATTCTATTCTGTGTCTTATGGTCTTTCTCTTTGCTGTTGTTTCAAATTTTATATTTCTTCAGTCAATCATGGCCAGTTCCACATGCTGCCCCTAGGGCAGGACCCCGACAATTTTTGTTTTCCAACTTGAATTTTGACAAGGTATATTATGAGCTCAAATGACAGAATAAAGATACTACAGTAGTACAATGCCTGGCTAGGTTTTCTATTTTTAGGAGAGGTGGGGTCTTGCTCTTGCTCAGGTTGGTTTGGCCTCCCAGAGTGCTAGGATTATAGGTGTGAGCCGCGGCACCTACTGCCATCCTTGTTTTTCACTGAACATAGTTTGTACAAACAAACAAAACAGGGCACACTTATAACTTTACTCAGATTGTACAAAAGCAATTCATGTCACCAAAACATTTGTACTTCTGTAATATTCTGAAAAACAAAAAGAGTGAAACATACAAAAGATATAATGGGAGAATTGCTTTTAAGAGAAATGTCAGAAGAAGCCAGAAAAGGGGAGGAAAGACATTGTTCCCTAGATCTGAAGCCTTCCCAGTTTAAGGAGCAATTTGCTTCCCCATTGTTCAAAGCTTATTATTTTATTTATTTATTTATTATTATTTTCCATGGTCTTCCCCCCAAATTAGTTAGCTATCAATTATTGTCCCTTTGAAAAACCATGGTTTAACTCTCAATTTTTCTAATTATACACACACAAACACCCACTCCACTACACACGCTACATACACATCCATACACTAGAATAAGACAGATTAGATTCCAGGACTTAAGAAATGGATTCACTTTTGTAGAATCTGAAGAACTGTAAGGGAGAGAAAAACAGCCCAGGGGCTAGTCTGGTAAGAAAAAATTAGACCACTGAGTGACTATGATGTTTCAAGACAAAAACAAAGCCACTGTGTAATCATGTAACCTAGTGAGCCTTTCACCAACTGTTATATTTTGTTGATAGTAGTGGGTTGTGTTAACTTTGTGTATGGTTGAATTCGTTTTGTTAAAATTTTGTAATGTTAGGAGGACTCGCTTTTTTTATATACTTTGTTTTTGTACATATTGAGTCAAAGTGGTACACATAAGTGTGCCCTCTACTCAGACAGTGTTCACTGCACCCAATAGGTATGAATTTACCCCTCCCCTCAGCTTGATTTTTACTAAGATTTCCTTCCCTAGGTGCACTTAAGTGTTGATTGATTAGCTCCAATTTGGTGTTGAGTACATGTGTTTGGTGTTTGTTTCTCCATTCCTATGAGGTTTCACCTAAAAGAATAGTTTTGCTAGCTGGTGTTGTGAAGGGTGCTGTAGTCTCAGCTACTTGAGAGGCAGAGGCAAGAGAATCTCTTGAGCCCAGGATTTTGAGGTTTTTGTGAGCTATGACACCATGGCACTCTACCAACGGTGACAAAGTGAGGCTCTGTCTCATTAAAAAAATAATAATAAAATAAAATAAAATAAAAAGAATAGTTTCCAGTTCCCTCTAGGCTGTTCAAAAAGTTACCAGATCACCATTTTTTATGGCTCAGTAGCACTCGACACCACTTGTCACCCATCCATTTACAAATTGGTAGGTACTGGGGTTGCCTCCGCATTCCAGTGATCATTAATTGTGCTGCTATAAACATTCGTGTGCAGGTGTCTTTTTCCTAAAATGGCCTTTTTCTAAAATGAGAACAGATTTACAATCTGTTGGTAACCCGAAAGGTTTATTAAACCTCGCAGCGGTGCTAAACCTGTGGGTCAAGACCCACAGGAACTGTATTAAAAGGCTGCAGCATTAGGAAGGTTGAGAACCACTGTGAGCAGCCCGTAGGCAACTCAGGATGAGTACTTTTTCTTTATAATGTGCATGCTAGAAAATTTTAAAAGTAGTGTGACTCGTTCTTGATTTCTTTCTAACAACTCTGGTCTCAATATTCCAATTCAATGACAGAACTCTCATTTGGGATGAAAAGCGCGACTTGACTACATGCTGTGCACAAGAGTATAACTTTAAATGTGAAGACATAGGATAATGAGAAAAATTTGTTATAGTATTAGACATGTTTTAATCTCACATGTGAAAACCAAAATTATGTGTACTATTTTACCCTTTCTTGATTTCTTTAGATCCTTTTTATAGTTTTAGGTTTTTGAGATACAAGGTAACTTCAAAACAAACATTACACTAAGGGCTGACAGATCTATTACAACACCTTAAAAGACAGGAAAGTTTGTAGTGAACAATGTTTATTTTCTGGTATCTTCCAAATTCCCTATTAATGACTTCATGGGAATGATACTGAGGATGTCTCTCATTTCCTGAACTCTCTTACTGCCAGCTTTCCCGCACTCCTGTTCTCATGCAGTTTTGTTAACTAATTACAAATGAAAAATCCATTGAAAATGATTTGTTCTGCAAAATTCCAATTCAGTTAAAAGGCTGTACTCCATAATCTAGCAGGCACATGTGGCCCCAAGGCCATAGATTCCCTACCCCTGGAAGGTATTACTTAAATTAGGTGACTTATATTTTACTAGGTGACTCTAGGGATGTTGGAGAAAAGAAAAACATTTCAGCATCAAGGGAATAAATAAAATCTGTAGTGATGGATGTACAGGCCCCTGAGTGGCCCATGAAGGGGCCTCCCATGCTATTCAAATATGACCATATAATGTGGGGCAGCTGATGAACGAGTTAATGTCATGTTCATTTCAGGGACAAATGCATGCTAGCTAGTAAAAAAAACACTATTTTACTAGATTCTGTTCTCTGGACTGGCCACAACACATCTGCAGCATCTTTTTAAGGGACACTGACAAGCAGAAGTATGTCCAAAGGAAGGTCATCGGGAGAGTGATGAGCCAGGAAACCATTTCAATCAAAGAATACTGAAATAGTTGGGAATATTTAGCCTTTAAAAGTCTCAGGAGGAAAGTAATACTCCTGGTATACTCATGGAGAATCACACAGAAATGAGAACAGATTGTAAATCTGTTGTTTCAGAGAAGGCCAAGGAGAATAAGACATTGGAGAGACAGTTTAGAGGTGTCCATCGAAGAATGATGAGATGAAACAAGAGAGGCTCACCAGAAGCATTCAAGTCGAGGTGACTGAGAGGTAATGATAATGAAGGAATGATCCCGTGCCTGGGAGGAAATACTTAATTAGATGTCCTCTGAGATTTCTTCCAACGGTTATAATACATGTACCATAAGTTCAATGCTTGTATGTTAATCTTTCCCCTAGAAGCAGCCACATTTCAATGAAAAAAAACATTTTTTGACATTTATACAAAACCATTATATACTATTTTTTTTAATTTCTAAATGTCACATAACACAGGCATGTGCCACTTAATGAAAGAGGTACGTTCTGAGAAATGCATCCTTAGCCAATTTCATCCTTATGGGACCATCATAGAGTGTGCTTACACAAACCTAGATGGTGCAACCTACTACACACCTAGGTTATATGTTGTAGCCTGTTGCTTTTCTGCTCCAAACCTGTATAGCATGTTACTCTACTGAATGCTGTAGGCAATTGTAGGCATGGATCTAAAGATATTTACACAGAAATGGTGAAGTTAAAGTACAGCATTATAATCTTATGGGACCACTGTTGACTAAAATGTCATTATGTGGCACAGGAGGTATACAGATTGTATTTATCCTATTTGTGCTTTAATACACACTCACCCTCCCAGCAGAGTAAAAAAAAGATCCTGTAACAAGAAAAGAGACTTGTAGTCCATGCTTTTGTTGAGGTATGATCTTCAGGTTATCCAAATAGTGTTATACCAACATTTTAAAATAGAAACAACATTTGTAATTCTATTTAATCTCTTTTACAAGGTTTCTTTTTTTTTTTTGTAGAGACAGCGTCTCACTTTATGGCCCTTGGTAGAGGGCCGTGGCATCACACAGCTCACAGCAACCTCCAACTCCTGGGCTTAAGCGATTCTCTTGCCTTAGCCTCCCAAGTAGCTGGGACTATAGGCGCCCGCCACAACGCCCGGCTATTTTTTTGGTTGCAGTTTGGCCGGGGCTGGGCTTGAACCCGCCACCCTCGGTATATGGGGCCGGCGCCTTACCGACTGAGCCACAGGCACCGCCCTTTACAAGGTTTCTTATTCTTCTATAAGCTAGCATACACAGACGATTGTAATGCCAACTTCACTTCTGCTCAGGAACACAGTGAACAGTAGACAGATGCCAAAATAATAGAAATTAAGGTCACAGAAAATTTTGACAACTTGTACCTGGAAATATGCTCAGTATCATGCCTATAAACAAACTGTTATACACCTAGGTATCAGATAAAGTAGACAAAATGAGGTTGAATTGTTGATTATTGATTCGACATTAATGAAGAAAATGCTGGTCATCACCATAAACAGTGGCTTCCCTCAGTAATTCTATCAACCATGTGTATTTGACTGAATAGCTTTGTGACTTGTCTCTGAGTTTTTATACAATGATGTTCCATATAAAAATGTTTCCTTGACATGTGTAGACCTTGAGGTACAAGTTTCCAAGGAAACCCAAGTGTTTAAATAAATAATTTTCATGTTGTTTAAATATAGATCTTCCAAGTATGAAGCAAGTTATTACATTTTAAATTGTTTGCATTGTTCCTATACCTGGAAGAATAAAGGAGCTTTGCCTGATCTGGATGGAAAAACCTTGTATTGAAATAATATGCAAGTATAGAGTTCTGATTTCATAATGACATTATGATCTCATTTTGTCTGTGTGAATACATATTTACTAGTAATCTGCCAATTTCACAGTCTTCACAAGCTGTTACTATTAATAAGACTTGGCTTCTCGTCTGTGGGCTGAGTCGTATTTTTTCAACTGAGAGATAGACTATGATTATATTAAAAAAAATCTGTGAATACATACGGTTTATGACAAAGTGCTGCTACTCAGAATTTATTTTTCTTTTCTTCCATGTTAATCAGTTTAAACTGAGCCCAGGGCCACCTAGCTGGAGACTATGTTTCTCCAATTCCCTTAAGTGATTCGCTCAAGAGACTAAATTCTACAGGGCTGGCATCTCACTGATGAATTATTTAAGCAGAAAGTTTTTTCAAGCTTGACAATAGAGTATAGAGAGTATACAGAACTCTGAAAACAGGACATTTCTGTGACTTTCTCTTGCTTGATAGATCCAGAGTATGTGTTCAATGTCTTTGAAACTTGTGTTGCATGATTATATGCTCAGTTTTCCTAGACAATATTTTACTTTAGTTTTGTTTTTGCAGTTTTTGGCTGGGGCTGGGTTTGAACCCGCCACCTCCGGCATATGGGACCAGCGCCCTACCCCTTTGAGCCACAGGCACTGCCTTAGACAATATTTTAGACTGCATAATATGAGTGAAAGTGATACATGCTTCTTCTGTGTCACTCACTTTAAAAAACAAAACAAAACATTTGTCCTCCTTGCCACCAGTTTCCATGGGCTAACACAGGAACAAGGCAGTGACTCAACTCTCCCCCAGGGGGTGATTAAGCCATAATATGGAAGCGAAGACCTGGTCTCTGTGTGACCATGTAGAACACAGTCACCCCAAATAGCAAGGGTCTCTGAAGAGCACTGGGGTTCCATATTTGCCAATCCTTTATTTTTTCCAACAATAGAGTAGGCAGGGTCTTCACCTCTACAAGATGGCTAGTGACTATTAACAGAAGATGTAGAAAGAGTTCTTTTGTTTGGTAAAGTATCATTTAACCTTCAGGTTGCCACTGAAATCAGAGCTACTTTCAGTGTTTTTTAACTGGTATGCCATGAGAGGATCTTAGGTGTGCTGCAAAAAATTTTAAAGACCATTAATTAAATTATTTCCTAAAGAAATTCAAAGCACAGTAAGTATATTCTTTTTACTTTTTACTCATTTTTTCTTTTTTGATCAACGTAATTTAAGTTGCCATGGAAGTTTAACTATAGGTTGAAGTGTGCTATGAGATTTTTAAAAAATGATTGAAAAACACTGGTTTAGAATGGTAAGGTGCAGTCATTCTTTAGACTAGTTGTAGAACCCAAAGTCTTGAAAATAGAGGGGTTTCTGAATCTATTTGACCACAGATATATTCTCCTAGAAGCTACAGCAACTTATTTCAGTGCTGTAAGGGGAATGTGGTTCACCCATGAGGGAAGAGCATTTCTTCACCGACACAGTTTAAAATTGCTAATGCATTGTGATAATGAGAAGCAAACTGACCTTAAATCAGTTTTATTTTTGTTTTTAAATGCTTCATAGTCAATTAGCTCCTTACTGCCTGTACCAGGGGGTTTCACTTCCAACGGCCCACCCATGCTGTGCTACTGACTTATCCGATTAGATTTTGCACAACTATTTCTTCAGAATAGTTCAAACCTTTGAAAAGATGATATTCAACTTTCAGTGGCATTGGATAAAACAAATTAAATGAAAGTAGTAATACCAAGCAAATACATTATTCTCTGAAAATACCATTAGCAGACACTGCCAGGTACATGTCAATATCTCCTTATCCATTTACCATTCACACGCATGTCAACCCAACTTTGAATTGCCCTTTATTCTCTCAAGCCCAGGGGTGAGAGTTACTTCCTGCAGTTACTATTATTGCATTACTTTTTTAGTCATCTAACACTGATTTAGACAACTCCGTATATTAAGTTATTTTTGTTAAACTAACAGGTCCCATTTCTGTTTTCCTGAGCAGACCCTTATTGATAACAGCATCAAAACTGTGAACCAAAAATTTTAAGACATTCAAAAGACAGACTTTCACTTAATGATTAAAAGAATTTGGGAAAGAAATTATCTCCCATAAATGCATATTTAAAAAATTTTTGTCATTCAAAATCTAATAATGAAAATAATATTGAACCCAGAAATCAGAATCCCTGAACAGAAGATTCCATTTTATTAGTTGAGCTCCAAAGTCCTCATGGGGAGACAATGATTTATACCTCTTCACAGAATCAAGATGCTCACCTGAGATAATAGATGTTAAATTGATTTGTAAACTATAATTCATTTTGACATAAAAGTTATTAATTTATTTATTAATAATTATACCTCTGAGAATTAAGAATACAAACCTTATATTTTAAAGATAATTTTGCCAGATGTGGTGGCTCACGCCTGTAATTCTTACACCCTGGGAGGCCAAGGCAGATGGATTGCTTGAGCCCAGGAGTCTGAGACCAGCCTGAGAAAGAATGAGATCCTGTTTATTAAAAAATAGCCAGGTGTTGTGGTGGGCACCTATAGTCCCAGCTACTTGGGAGGCAGAGGCAAGAGGATTGCTTGAGCCCAGAAGTTTAAAGTTGCAGTGAGCTATGGTGCCTGGGCACTCTACCAGGGTGACAAAGTGAGACCCTGTCTTAAAAATAAATACAATAAAGGTAATTTTATTTAAGTTTTATATTAACTTTATTTAAATAATTGAATTTTTGTAGGCTCTTTAGTCCTAACAAAGAACCTATTTCCTTATATCATCATTTTCTTTTTTATAGATGATTTGGTCAACTCACCATTGATAACATATTTGCTTCTGTATGTTTACTAGCAGTCAGTGGGATAGTGGCCTTGAGACACTGTAATATAGCAAATCAATTCTGACTAAACATTTAACTAGACAATAAAAGGATGTGAAATAATATTTTTGACTCTGATTTTTTTCTTGTCAATGATATTTTGGTGATTTTTATACCATTTTAAAGCAGTTTTTGTCAGGTTGTTAAATCCTATAGCTAACCACTTAAATGTCCTCCATTCCTAAAAATAAAGACTTTCATGAGTCATACCTGTGACTGCAGAAGAAAATTGCATCCTGAGATAGAAAATAAAAAAAATAACCAGTGGGCATCACATGGATGCTTTGTCAACTCAAACCTGCTTCAATGATGCCTCATTATTTCTCCCCCCATCACCAGCTAAGATATTGCTATTTCTGCTTTCCAAGCCTTCAATACCAAATTCAGAACCATTCCTGTCTCTATCATTTCGGGGAAATGTAGCTGCAGTCAGCGCCAAACTCAATTGCTTCTCACTTTTTAACATCTGTCTCATCCATTTCTCCTCCCTTCCTTTTCATTTTCACTGCTCAGCCCCTGCCCTGGCCTGGACCTTGTGAAAATAAGTATAATAATTCAAAAATAAATGATGTTGGAACTTCAAATTACTGTGGGCTTTAGAGGAATGTGATTATGAAACCCATGTCAAGTGGAGGCAGCTGTAAAAATGACAAACACAAGCTGACAAATAGTTAACACAGGGGATTCCCAATGTTAACAATCTTCCCAGTGCCAAGGCATATCCACAATTAGGACCATATGAAAGAAAATTGAATTGCCCTAAACCAAAGGAGAAAAATTCCCCAGGTTCCCTAGTCCTGCTCAACTCTGACTTCTGCACCCACAGCACCACAAAACAAATGCCCTACCACAGGGCCAGAAGGTTCATCAACTTCTCTAAGTGGGCAGAATCCAAGGTTCTCAGTGTACATACCAGAGAACTCACCAAAAGGGCGAATGCATCACAACTCTTTCCAAATCCATTTCCTTTTCTTCAGTGAAGTTCAGGTTGTGAAGAGTTGCATCTAATCCAGGGAGGGTGAGACAAGAGTTCCCCAAAGCTAAATGGGCTCTAGCAGCTGCCAGAATGGTCCCTCCATCTCTCACCCTGAAAGATGGTCCTACTGGTGAAGACTCATAGCTTGACCCAAGGCTGCTGCCTGCCTCTTTAAGACACAGTAGCAGTTGTGAGATGGCATTCCACGGGGCACCAATGGGCCCACCCAGGGACACCAAGTTTGTTACTGAAAGTCCAGTATTTGTCCCTAAAGATGAATGAAGGAGGAGGACAAGTGATTTGAGGGACAAGTGAGTTGAGGGAAAGTGATTTGAGGGAAAGGATAGAGAAGTTTATTAATTTGCCAGCAAATGAGGAGGATGGCAAACTGTCATCTTAATGAACCATTGTCCTTCCCTTTAAGCAGAAATACAGGGCTTTTAAAGGGTGGCTTCAGCATTAGGCTATTCCTATCTAACCATAGCAGGTGGTTTTGGTCAACCTAATTATCCCCAACAAAGACAATTTTGTGACCTATGTCTGGGTAATTCTGTTGATCCAATTTCTACGGTTCACAATACTAGAAACTAAATAATAAAGAACAGTGTTCTGCTCCTTTGAATACTGGCCATGGGCAGGAACAAAGGTTTTAATTCCTCAGAAAGGTGAGGGATTTTAAAAAGACAATTTGTAAACATTTTGCCCCTTTTCACGCCTCTACTTCTGTTACATCTATGCTTTGTTAAGCTATAGGGTGTGGTCATAGTGACCAGTATGGCATTATTAGGTTAATTTATAGCTACTATCGCAATAGCAAGCAGCTTCAAGAGATACAGGCATGGCTTAAGTGGGAGAGAGGACACAACTGTGTTCTTATTTTAATATCTCTCTGTCTAGGTCTGATCATTAGGACTGAGTTTCCTCAGATCAAAGTTCTTTTCTCAGCTCAGACTCACTGAGTTATTGAATGAAAAGTGAGTCTTGAGAAATAAAAATAAAGTCTCAGTTCTTCCAACCATGTGACCATATCCCCTCTTGGCCAAGAAGATCCCAGAGAAACCTTAAAACTGAGTTCCCAGCCATGACAGGGTGGGAGGTCAGACATACCTTGTTATAACACCCCCATCACTAACTGCCATTAGGCTTTCTTCCTTAAGGGCTAAACAGAACCAGCCTTTGGAAAAACTTGTTCCACTGCTGATTCAAGCAGAGACTATGCATAGAGGGGTCTTTGTATTCTCTGCTTCACCTTTTGATATTGGAGGGCAGATAACTCCACCCTTTGATTACACTACCACTGCCATTTTTTAACGTGTTATCCATAAAGAAGCATACGCCTCAATTGTGCATGCACGTGTTTCTCCTTTCAGCATAAATTTCTGATTTGCCCTTCCTTGAAGTGCCTGTTTTTCCAGCTTCTGGCTGGAGGCTACATTTCTTAGCCTGTCCAAATGGCTGCCTTCAGCCTGCAACCTTTATGAAAAATAAAGCTGTCCTTTCCATATTTATGAACCTTGTGATCCTTTACTTGACAGCCTTCGCATTGCATGGAGAGTGTGCTACCACACCAACAGTAAATGATAAATATTGTACGTGGTACATGGTAAATACTTTTCCCATTATCCATGGGTATAAATGAAGAAGGGGAAAAGTAAATTAAAGGAAGGATGATACTGAGGGAAATATTGCTGAAAAAAGAAAAACTAGGGTTGTAATTTAAAGAAGGTAATAATTTGGTGAAAGTAGAAAGAATATTTTCAAGCAGGTTAGAGACTAATGCAACCATTAGGATGTTACAATAAGAAAGTATGTATGAGAATTGCAGAGAAGTGATGCACCAGATCTGAGTTGAGAAGTTATGGTTCATAAATCAACTAAACCAGAAATGTTGTAGTATCATGAAATACATACCGTATTTGGTCTTCCTCCTGTTTCCTGGAATACATCTCAAAAAACTCTAGGAATATCTGGATCGATATGTCTTTTGGATGCTAATGAGATGGCTGTAGGCTGGGATCCCTTACATAGTCTCAGGTTGGGGACTGGTCACGAGAAATACCCAGGCCATTAGAGGGCTGGGACCTCCAGCGCCACTTCCCAACCTCCAGGGAGGGGAGAAGAGCTAAAGTTTAAGTTCATGAACAGTGCCCTCTGATGTAGTTAATCATGTTTATATGATGAAGCCTCCAGAAAAACCCCAAATGGCCTGGATTTACGGAACTTCCAGACAGATGAACATGTGAAAGGTGTGGAGGTTGGCATGCCCAGAGAGGGGGTGGAAACTTCAAGCCTCTTTTCACATACTTTGCCCTATGCATCTCTTCATCTGCATCCTTTGTAATGTCCTTTAAAATAAATGGGTAAATGTAAGTAAAGTGGTTCTCTGAGTTCTTCAAGCCGCTCTAGCAAATTAATCAAATCCCAAGAGGATACTGATTATGAGAATTTCCAGTGTATACTCAGTCACGAGTATAGATGACAATCTATTACTTGAGATCTGATGTTTTGGGATGTGATGCTATCTTCAAGGAGACCATGTCAAAATTGAATTGAGTAGAGGATACTTACCCTGCAATGTCCACTGCAGAATTGATTGATTGATGGTGTTCAGTGCAGAATTGACTGGTTGCTGGTCAAGAAAGAAAGAAATCCCTGCACACTTTGGTGACCAGAAGTCAAGTGTTCTGTATTGACTGTGTGAGAGTAGGAAAAACAATTTGGATTTCCTATCCTTTTATATATAAACTCAGCCTTTAAAAACAAATAAGGACAAATTTAAAACCACTGTATAGGTCAACTGGGAATTTTCCTACACTCAGACTAAGTTTGAGTTAAGTGGTATGTATATGACATTCAATCACTTGAAAATATTTTTCTTTACCCTGGTTTTAGAAATTAAAAAAGCTCATATGGGAAACTGGGAAAGAGAGTAAGGAGGAAAAAACCCAAAGTAATAATAATTCCATAATTAAGAGATAACTATATTTAGTGTTCTGTGGTACAATCTTCCCAGAGCCTATATGCATGTGTGTATCATATTTCCTTTATCTCAGAAGATTTTGATTCTAAGATTAATAATATTTTTACTATTCACATATTTTTATTTTAATAAGTGAGAAGTTTTTTTTTGTTTTTTTTTTTGTAGAGACAGAGTCTCACTGTTACCACCCTTGGGTAGAGTGCCGTGGCGTCACACGGCTCACAGCAACCTCTAACTCTTGGGCTTACGCGATTCTCTTGCCTCAGCCTCCCGAGCAGCTGGGACTACAGGCGCCCGCCACAACGCCCGGCTATTTTTTGGTTGCAGTTTGGCCGGGGCTGGGTTTGAACCCGCCACCCTCAGCATATGGGGCCAGCGCCCTACTCACTGAGCCACAGGCGCCGCCCAATAAGTGAGAAGTTTTAAAAATATTACACAATAATGCATTTATTTAAGCCTTCTATTTTCTTTAGTCTGAATACTGGTATAAATCACTTTGAGCCATTAACATCTACCACCAGCAGTGGAGTGGCATGATGCTTTTTGTAATCTATACCTGTGAAAATTACTTCTTCATTTCATATACAACACACAGTATTATTTTGAGATACACTGAAAAATATTAGAATTTTTTTGCATTTCCAATTTGGTTAAATTTAGTTCAAGTTTTTTCTTATCTAGAGTACATAGTGTTTCTCTTGGTTGTCAGCTGGAACTTCTGACAAATACATTTGGGGGCTGAATAAAAGTCTTTCACCCTGCTGGAATTGCTCATGCCACCTCTCTTAGCTTTGAGAATTCTAACACACAGATCAATTTCTACAGCATTGAATGTCATTGCCTCGTATGTGACCAATCACATGACAATCTTCTGCAAACAAAATCATTTCTATTTGACAGATGCACCCATAAACAATAATTTATGATTCAAATTTATATTACAATACAATTGCTTACACGATTCCAATGTAAATAACTCAGGTAACAATCAGAAACATACCTAAATTCTGATTATTTTCTACAATTAACATTATACACTACTGATATAAAACAGATCCATTGGACAGAGAGAAATCCAGAAACGTACCTCGTTCTATAATCTAAATGCTTCATTATTTTATCTTGAATGTTTTTAATTATCTGTAAGATTATATATGCTTTTTATTGGTTAGCTATTTACATTTTCCTCCCATGAATCATCCTTCAAATGTCCCCTGTTCATTTTCCCTTACTCTTTTCGTTTTGGAATATGTAAGCATTCCTACATATTAGGAAAGTAGCCTTTGCTTATCACGTTTTAGGTAATTTTCCTAATATCTCCTTTGACTTTTAGGCTTTTGTTTGTGTACAAAATACTCAATACAAAATACTTACCTATGTCTAAGAAATCAAATAAATCAATTTTTATTAGAATTTTTTCATTGATTATATACTTAAGAAGTTCTTTATGCATTATGAAATCAGATTAAAAAAACTTTTTTTGAGACAGGGTCTCACTACATCACCCAGGGCATCACAGCTCATAGCAACCTCAAACTCATGGGCTTATGCGATTCTCTTGCCTCAGCCTCTCAAGTAGCTGGGACTACAGGTCCCCACTACAACAGCCAGCTATTTTTTGTTGCACTTGTCATTGTTGTTCAGCTGGCCCGGGCTGAGATCGAATCCACCACACTAGGTATATGTGGCCAGTGCCGTAATCACTGTGCTATGGGCACCGAGCCAGAGAGTAAAATTTTTAAAATATATTTTGTTTTTAAAATGTATTCGTTTCAAAAATGTATTTTTGTTTATAGTTTTATATTATATGTCTCTTTGATCTATTTGGAATTTAATGTGTTTTATATAAACCTCTAGTTTTACTTGAAGAAAATAATTTATACAATTCATTCATCTTCCCCTCAGTTATTTATCATACTTTGCTTGTTATTGTTGTAGGTTATGGATTTTGGGTATTTTTCTGGATTTCCCTCTGTCCAATAGCTCTATCTTACATCAGTAGTGCATAATGTTAATTGCCATACAATGTCAGTTTGGATTGTGTTCAACTGCAATAAAAACACCCCCAATATAAAGAAGGCATTTTTTTTTTTTTCACTTAATAAAAGTCAAGGGATGGGTAGCCTCGGGCTGACTCAGCTGCTCAAGATGACATTAGAAGCTCAGAATTCTTCGCATTTCCTGCTCATCAAATGTAGCAACAGCTACTGTAACTCCAGCCACCACACATTTATTTGTGGGAAGAAGGAAAAAAAGGAATAGGAAATATCTGCGTTATAAGGTCATTTTTAGATACAAGAGAGTCTAAAAAAATCACAGGGGCTTGAGGGGAGGTTGTTTGTGGTTTTGCTCTTACAGCCTCCATAAGAAGAAGAAGATAAGGCAAACAGGGTTGAAATTGGCGCTGAGTGAGCCAACACACAGAATGTGTCACTCTATACCATGTTTAATATTTTTCAGGCAAAATGCCTCAGGGATTTGAAAATTTTATACCTTTTCTTTATCTGTCATGATGGGCTTTAGAAAGAAGATGTCCGATTTCAGTAGGTTTTCAATCAGAATTACTCAAAAGCATAATGTCTTTTTTATTTATATTTTCTGAAATAGCTTTTAGTAACATTTTGTTTCCAATTGTGTAAGGTCCACCCAGTTCTTGTTAAATTTTTCCATTGTAACTTTTAATTGGCCGCTAATATAAAATAAAAGGAGGCTATTGATTTGAAATTACCTAGCTTGTGTTTTAATACATTGCTATACCCTTGATTTGAGGTATTTTTTTCTCTTTTAGTTTTGCTGTATAGAATGTTTCACTTCCAATTATTTCTGACATACGCGAGGAACATGAGATTCTTGCTTTTAGGTTTACTTGCTTTAAGCACAGATTTTATCTGGGACATTATGATTCATACATTAAACTAAATTTGAAGCTTAAAGAGAAAAATACTGTGATGGTTATTTAATGTGTCAATTTGACTGGGCCTCAGGGTGCCTAGATATTTGGTTAAATGTTATTAAGCATCTGTGAAGGTGCTTCTGGATAATATTAACAATTAAATAGCTAGACTAAGTAAAGAAAATTACCCTCCCTAGTGTGGGGGGACCTCACCCAATTCATTGACGGACTAAATAGAATGAAAAGGCTGAGCAAAGGAGAGTCATTTTCTCTGCCTGTTTTCAAGATAGGACAAAGGTCTTCTCCTACCTTTAGACTGGAACTATACCATCTGCGCTTCTGTATTTCCAGTTTTCTGTCTGCAGATCTTGGGACTTCTCAGCTGATACAGTATGAGCCAATTTCTGATTCTTTATATAAAAATATATACATATGTATGTAAAATATATGCATACGTTTATAATATGTATCAACTCTTTGTATTTCTTATTATATACTGGATTTTTTTTCTGGATAACCCTAATATAAATATAATAGAATACCTTTTGTGTTGTCTTCTAGCATTTATTGATTTTGAGAAGCACACTAAGGTCAACTTGACTTGTTTCTCTTTTTAGGTAACGTGAACATTTTCTCCTGATCTCTTTTAGAATCTTCTTTTACTCCCTAAAATTCTAACACTTTATGCCTCTTTTTTGTCATTGTTTTTCTCATAACATAAAGCACAGTCTCTATTTTTAGATTCAGGTTTTATTTATTTAGATCATGGAAGCATGTTTCTGTTTTGGGGATTCTTATCTATTCTTATGTTCCTTCTCATTGGAGTTCCTATAATCTGTAATTTGGGTATCTTAAATCCGCCTATTTTTGCATCTTATTATACTTTTACTCAATGTCTGGAAGGATACTTTATCATTCAAAGTTAAGTTTTTTCAGTATCAAATCTGTAATTTATGCCTTATACTGATTTCTATTTGGCTATTGTGTTTTTCATGCTCCTTGTTTGTTTGTTTTGAGACAGGCTCTCTCTCTGTCACCTGGTCAAGCATTATTGCAGCTCACTGCAACCTCAAACTCCTGGGCACAAGTGATCTTCCTACGTCAGTCTCCTAGGCAGGACTACAAGCACCCACCTCCCACAACACCTGGCCAATTTTTCTATTTTTTGTAGAGACAGGGTCTTGCTCTTTATCAAGCTGGTCTTGAACTCCTGGCCTCAAGCAATCTTCTTGTCTTTGCCTCACAGAGTAGTACTAGGATTTCAGGTGTGAGCCAACGTGTCCAGTCTTCCATGCTCTTTTAATTGTGGATTTTTCTTTATTTATGATCAATTGTTTTAACTTTACTGGTGAAAAAGCATACTAAAAAATAGAACTTAAATCTTTTCTAAGATTTTCCACCTACCTTCTGTTAAATGTATTTCAAAAGGAGAGCCTTTGGATTCTTTTAAACCACGTCTCTTATTGGCACCATGGTTTTTCTTCTCCTTTCTTGAAAGGGAGAACTGAACACTTGCTCATTTGGTATTATGCCAGTTCACTATTGCTGCTTAACCAACTCCTCCAAACTTATCAGATTCAAACAGTAACTATATTTATTTTATGAGTCTGTGGAATAACATTGAGGCTGAACTCAGTTGGATAGTTCTTCTAGTCTCATGCACCTGTGGTTAACTTCAGGCCAACTAAGTGACCTGATTCTAAAGGTTAACAGGCTTTCAGCTAGGGCACCTTAGCTATCCTCCACAGTCACTCATTTTCCACTAAGCTCATCTGAGAATAAGGGGTAGAAGAGAGCAAGTAGACACATGAAAGCACTTTTTCATGCTTCTGTTTGCATTAAGCTTGCTACTGGCTCATTAGTCAAAACAAGCCACATGGCAAGCTCAGTGCCAGAGTGGGAGAGGACTGCAGAATTACAGGACAAGCTTGAGCATAGAGGGATACCATTATTTGAGATCATCAGTACAATCAATACACAGTAGAATGTCCATTGTTGGCTCCTCCATACATTGACCACCTCCTCTAGCTGACATAATTTTCATACACTGGACATGCACCAGGTGTACATATCAGTAGAATAGGTTGCCTTCCTCTTGTTGACCGTGTCTGTATGTTGACCAGTTTGTTACAGTTCGTTGGGTGGTCAACTTACAGAGGTTCTACTGTTTATTAAGGGTACTAAATATTGGTTCATATTTATATGATAATTGAACTGAAGTCAGTAAGAGATATTTACTTGAGTACTCAAGTCTTCATACAAGAAACTTGAGGCCTAACCAGCTCTTGTAAGGTAGTGGGTAAGGAAGTGTGGTCAGCTTCAATAGATGTGTGCCCACCCTCCCCCACCCTCCTCTCTGCCAGGACTGGGCCTTCAGAATGGTCTACAGCACAATGTGTGATTTCCACACTTGGGTGGAACTTTGGTATCTCTAGAGCAAGGCAAATGGTAAATCCATGAAGTCTCACAGCCCGTTCTTACCAATATTTCTAGTAGTAACCAGGTAACTACAGAGGCCTACCAGTACCCTTACTAGATGCTACAAAACTACTTTCTTTCTACCAAAAGAAATTGGCATGTAAGCCCTTCATGACCTATATGGTGTCTCAGCCAAACTTCATATTGGAACAAATATTTCATAAAGACTATATGTCAACCACATTTTATATTAGTTCTCATTTCCATCTCTGATACAGGGTTTTCCAAATTTGTGTTTTCCACTATTGTTGCTGTCATTGTTGTGGAGGTATAATGTGCACAATGCATTATATATATTATGTATATATATAATGCATTATGCACATTGATTTTTTTTTGGTAGATAGAATCTTACTTTGTTGCCCTTGGCGGAGTGCTGTGGCATCATAGCTCACAGCAACCTCAAACTCTTGGGCTCAAGTGATTCTGTTGCATCAGCCTCCCAAGTAGCTGGACTACAAGCACCTGCCATGACATCCAGATATATATATATTTTTTATTATGACAGGGTCTTGCTCTCGCTCAGACTGGTCTCAAACTTCTTAGCTCATGCAATTCACTTGCCTTTGCCTCCCAGAGTGTTAGGATTACAGGTGTGAGCCACTGCACCTGGCAATTCATAGATCTTAAATGCTCACTTTGATGAGTTTTAATGTATTCACACTTACGAAAGCACCACCTAAAAATCAAGACATAGAACTTTTCCATTACCTGAGGAAGTTTGGTTGTGCCTCTTTCCAGCTAATATTTCTCACCCCGAAGCAACAACTTTCTATCACCAGAAATATACATACATAGTCCTTGTTCCCACCAGTTCAATATTTTAGGGATAAGAACAAAGAACTCTTGTGTCTCATTTCTAAGCATGATATGAAGGATCTCTTTATGGGCACCATGATTTTTCTGTGGAAAAGGAGCAGATAACTGATATAGTGGATAATAGTATCAAATTAAGAACAATGTGTAACAATAACAGGAGAAAATTTGCCAGGTTTATAAAGGTGATTCCAGAAATCAGATAAAAACTGAAGCTTAATCAGTAGTTCCCAAACTAGACTACCTGTTGAAATGAATTTGTAGGAGAAATAATCTGGAGGAAGTGGAGAAACATGAGGGAAATGATATTTTTAAATTAAAAATTACTATGCTTCATTATACTCATGGGGATTATAATTTGGTAGGTAAAGGTAGGAATAAGAATCAACATTTTTAAGAAGCATCTCTGGTAGTTTTGAGTCATTTGTTTGGATGAGAATTTAGGTCCTAATTTAGAGTTAGGATTTCATGAGCTTTAAGGTCCTTTCTGAACTGAAGATACTATATTTATATTAATAATTTAAATGCCTTTTATTGTCCTTGGATTATGCTGAAGCCAGATGTTATTTTAGGTGTGCTAAAAGGAATTTACAATGAAAATACTTCTTTCAAATGACAAGAGGAAAACTCTATAGCATACAGGTAAGGATGAGGAGGGTTAGAGGAGAGAGGAATTAAGACCCAGAAGAGATGATGATGAAATAATTCCCAGGAGTCTGGTTTCTGATTTTATAAATTCTCAAAAGTTTCCTAAGACCTAAAATTTGAATGAATTTTCTGTCATTATTTGAAAAATGGATAGGCATTTCTCTAGCATTAAATGAATGTAAATGGAGTGAAGTATAGATTCTGTGCCAGCAGTCAAAGCTATAAAAATGTAATTGCTTCCAAATTGAGATACATTATGAATTTCTAGCTAATATTGGTTCAGAATTGGAGGTCATTAATCAGCATGTTTGGCATAGGCTAAAGTGTGGCACAATAGTAATAGGGTTTTACAAACAGAGAATCAAAACATTACTTACCATTTTCTCAATCACCCACCATGAGATAGGATAGGTCTTGTGCTAGGCACTTTACTTACCTTGTCTCTGATCTTTATAGTAGTCTTAAAAATTAGGTACAAGTTATGGTATATCAATGGGTAGAGCAATGCAGTAGAAAGAAACCTGGAAATAAGGGTTTTAGTCCTACTCGTGCTACCAATTGGGTGATCTCTGTGTTATAGTTACTTAACTCTCCAAGGTCTGCAAAATGAAGAGTTACTATGAGCTTTATAACAGTGTATTAGCCAGGATCCACAATGTTATGCAGCTGTAACAAACAACCCCATTATCTCAGTGCCTTGCACAGTGTTTTTCACATATGCAACATCCACTGTGGGCCTGGCTGGCTCTCCAGACCTGCATTCCTCTTTACAGCAATTCAGTCATCAGAGCTTCTTAGATCCTCTGGCTTCACCATTTCAACATGAGAAAGACCCAGAGACTCTCCAACTCTTTTCACTGACTTAACCAAAATGACATTTTATTTTTCCTCACTTGTTGTTGGGCAGAAAGAGCCAAACTACCCCATCTAATTAGAAAATAAAGACTTCTCTATGTCCAAGCTGCCAAAAAGACTGAAGTTTTATGAGCCCAGTTAAGATTTACTACAAATTATCTCTTCTCTTTTACTGCTTGAGTATATATAGCTTTGAGGACACTTGGTTAAGACAGTTTGATTTCAATGTTTCATAAATGAGTAAGGTAAAATAGTCTTTTTTAATTATTAAATCATAGCTGTGTACATTAATGCGATCATGGGGCACCATACACTGGTTTTATAGACCATTGGACACATTTTCATCACACTGCTTAACATAGCCTTTCTGGCATTTTCTTAGTTATTGTGTTAGGACATTTATATTCTACATTTACTAAGTTTCACATGTACCCTTGTAAGATGCACCATAGGTGTTATCCCACCAATCACCCTCCCTCTGCCCATTCTCCCCCTCCCACCCCTCCTCTCCCCCTTCCCCCTATTCTTAGGTTATAACTGGGTTATAGCTTTCATGTGAAAGCCATAAATTAGTTTCATAGTAGCGCTGAGTACATTGGATACTTTTTCTTCCATTCTTGAGACACTTTACTAAGAAGAATATGTTCCAGCTCCATCCATGTAAACATGAAAGAGGTAAAGTCTCCATCTTTCTTTAAGGCTGCATGATATTCTATGGTGTACGTATACCACAATTTATTAATCCATTCGTGGATTGATGGGCACTTGGGCTTTTTCCATGACTTCCAATTATGAATTGGGCTGCAATAAACATTCTGATACAAATATCTTTGTTATGATGTGATTTTTGGTCTTCTGGGGATATACCTAGTATATGAATTATAGGATGGAAGATCTATTTTTAGATCTTTAAGTGTTCTCCAAACATCTTTCCAAAAGGAATGAATTTATTTGCATTCCCACGAGAAGTGTAGAAGTGTTCCCTTTTCTCCACATCCAAGCCAACACTCTGGTCTTGGGATTTTGTGATATGGGCTAATTTTACTAGAGTTAGATGACATCTCAAAGTAGTTTTGATTTGCATTTCTCTGATGATTAAAGACGATGAGCATTTTTATCATATGTCTGTAGGCTATGCGCCTGTTTTCTTCAGAGAAGTTTCTCTTCAAGTCCCTTGCCCAACTTGCGATGGGATCATTTGTTCTTTTCTTGCTTATAAATTTGAGTTCTCTGTGGATTCGGGTTATTAAACCTTTCTCAGAGACATAACCTACAAATATATTCTCCCATTCTGAGGGCTGTTCGCTTGCTTTACTTACTGTGTTATTGGCTGTGCAGAAGCTTTTTACTTTGATCAGGTCCCAGTAGTGTATTTTTGAACCTGCTTCAATTGCCCGGGGGGTCCTCCTCATAAAATACTCGCCCAGACCAATTTCTTCAAGGGTTTTCCCTGCACTCTCTTCTAGATTTATATAGTTTCGTGTCTTAAGTTTAAATCTTTAATCCAGTGAGAGTCTATCTCAGTTAATGGTGAAAGGTGTGGGTCCAGTTTCAGTCTTCTACAGGTTGCCAGCCAGTTCACCCAGCACCATTTGTTAAATAGGGAATCTTTTCCCTACTGAATGTTTTAAATTGGCTTGTCAAAGATCAAATAACAGTAAGTAGCTGGGTTCATCTCTTGGTTCTCTATTCTGTTGCAGACATCTATTTCTCTGTTTTTGTGCCAGTACCATGTTGTTTGGATCCCTATCATTTTATAGTATAGTCTGAGGTCTGGTAGCATGATTCCTCCTGTTTTGTTTTTATTTCTGAGTAATGTCTTGGCTATTTGAGTTTTTTTCTGATTGCATATAAAACGAAGTATTATTTTTTCAAGATCTTCAAAGTATGACAGTGGAGGTTTAATAGGGATTGCATTACAACTGTATATTGCTTTGTATGGACATTTTAACAATGTTGATTTTTCCAAGCCATGAGCATGGTATGTTTTTCCATCTGTTAACATTTTCAGCTATTTCTTTTCTTAGAGTTTCAGAGTTCTCTTTATAGAGATCTTTCATGTCCTTTGTTAGATAAACTCCCAAATATTTCATCTTTTTTGGCACTACTGTGAATGGAATAGAGTCCTTAACTGTTTTTTCAGCTTGACTATTGTTGGTATATATAAAGGCTACCGATTTATGAATGTTGATTTTGTAACCTGAGATGCCGCTGTATTCCTTGATCACTTCTAAGAGTTTTATAGTAGAATCCCTGGTGTTTTCCATGTATACAATCATATCATCTGTAAACAATGAAAGTTTTGTCTCTTCTGACACTATATGGATACCCTTGATTGCCTTTTCTTCCCTAATTGCGATGGCTAAAACTTCCATTACAATGTTAAAGAGCAGTGGAAACAATGGGCAGCCTTATCTGGTTACTGATCTGAGTGGAAATGATTTCAATTTAACTCCATTCAATATGATATTGGCTGTGGGTTTGCTGTAGATGGCCTCTATCGTTTTAAGAAATGTCCCTTCTATACCTATTTTCTTAAGTGTTCTGATCATGAAGGGATGCTGGATATTATCAAAAGCCTTTTCTGCATTAATTGAGAAAATCATATGGTCTTTGTTGTTTAATTTCTTTATGCGCTGAATTATACTTATAGACTTTGGTATATTGAACCAGCCTTGAGACCCTGGGATAAAACCAAGTTGGTCATAGTGTATAATTTGTTTGATATGTTGCTGAATTCTGTTTGTTAGGATCTTGTTGAATGTTTTTGCATCTATATTCATTAGTGATATTGGTCTATAATTTTCTTTTCTTGTTGGGTCTTTTCCTGGTTTGGGGATCAGGGTGATGTTTGCTTCATAGAACGTGTTGGGTAGTCTTCCTTCTTTTTCTACCTTTTGGAACAGGTTGAGTAATATAGGTACTACTTCCTCTTTAAAGGTTTGATAGAATTCTGATGTGAAGCCATCTGGTCCCAGGCTTTTTTTTTTTTAGCAAGATTTTGTATGGTTGATGCTATCTCAGTACTTGATATTGGCCTGTTCAACATTTCCACTTGATTCTGGCTAAGTCTTGGAAGGTGACGTGTTTCCAAGTATTGGTCAATTTCCTTCAGCTTTTCATATTTCTGAGAATAAAGTTTCTGGTAATATTCATTAAGGAGTTTTTGAATTTGTGAGGAATCTGTTGTTCTTCTGTCTTTGTTGTTTCTGATTGATGAGTTAGAGATTTTACTTTTTATTTCCTGGTTAGGTTAGCCAAAGGTTTATCTATTTTATTGAACTTCTCCAAAAACCAACTTTTTGATTTATTGATCTGTTGTATAATTCTTTTGTTTTCAATTTCATTTAATTCTGCTCTAATTTTGGTTATTTCTTTTCTTCTCCTGGGTTTGGGGTTGGAATGTTTTTCCTTTTCCAGTTGCTTGAGATGTCCCATTAAGTTGTTCACTTCCTCTCTTTCCATTCTCTTGAGGAAGGCTTGCAGTGCTATAAATTTCCCTCTTAGGACTGCCTTTGTGGTATCCCAGAGGTTCTGAAAATTCGTGTCTTCATTGTAGTTTTGTTCCAAAAATTTGGCACTTTCCTTCTTAATGTCATCTATGACCCAGCTATCATTCAGCATAAGGTTATTTAACTTCCATGTTTTTGTATGAGTATGCAGATTCCTGTTGTTACTGAGTTCAACTTTTATTCCATGGTGGTCCAAGAAGATCCAAGAAATAATTTCTATTCCTTTAAATTGACTAAGGTTAGACTTATGACCTAAGATGTGATTGATTTTGGAGTGTGTTATGTGGGCTGATAAGAAGTATGTGTATTCAGTTTTATTGGGATCAAATGTTCTGTAGATGTCTGCTAAATCCAAATGTTGGATGGTTAGGTTTAAATCTAAAATTTCTTTGCTCAGCTTCTTACTGGAGGATCTATCCAACACTGCCAAAGGAGTGTTGAAATCTCCAACTACTATGGAGCTGTAGAAAATCAAATTGCTCATGTCTGTTAGAGTTTCTCTTATAAATTGAAGCACATTCTGGTTGGGTGCATAGATATTAATAATTGAAATCTTATCATATTGAGTATTACCCTTAACAAATATGAAGTGACCATTCTTATCCTTCCTTACTTTTGTTGGTTTAAAGCCTATTGTATCTACAAATAGAATTGCAACACTTGCTTTTTTCTGATTACCTTTTGCCTAAATATGGATGACCATCCTTTCACCCTGAGTCTATATTTATCTTTTAAGGTAAGATGTGACTCTTGTATGCAGCAAATATCTGGCCTGAGTTTTTGTATCCAGTCAGCTAACCTGTGCCTCTTTAGAGAACAGTTTAAGACATTCACATTAATGCAGAAAATTGATAAGTCTGGTAAAATTTTGGGTATCGAGTTTTTTGAAAGTCCAGTGGACCTTTTTAATCCTTTCGCCATTATGGAAGTTGGAGTTTGATCAAAGGTTTCTGAGTGAGTTTATGTTTGTGGTAGAGGATTGGGCTGGTCATTATGGAGGATAGGTCTGAGAATAACCTGAAGAGCTGGTTTGGTTATGGCAAATTTCTTCAACATATCAATGTCATTAAAGTATTCAATTTCTCCATCAGAAATGAAACTCAGTTTAGCTGGATACAGGATCCGGGGTTGAAAGTTATTTTGCTTTAGGAGATTAAAAGTCGATGACCACCCTCTTCTGGCTTGAAAAGTTTCAGCAGAGAGATCTGCAGTTGTTCTAATATACTTCCCTTTGTAGGTAATGGATTTCTTACGTCTGACTGCTTTCAGAATTTTCTCCTTCATATTAACTTTAGTGAAGTTAATTATGATATACCTGGGGGATGTCTTATTCAGATTGAGTCATGCTGGGGTTCTGAAACTGTCTGGTATCTGAATTTCAGAATCTCCTGGCATTTCTGGAAAATTATCTTTCATAATTTCATGGTGAAGGGCCTCTGTGCCTTGTGAGGCCACTTCATCACTTTCAGGGATTTCAATTAGGCGAATATTAGCCTTCTTCAAAGTATCCCAAAGCTCTCTGAGCGAATGATCTATTTTTGCTCTCCACTTCTCTTCCTCTTTGAGAGTTTGGGAGCATTCAAAGGCTTTGTCTTCAATGTCAGAAATCCTTTCTTCTGCTTGCTCCACTCTGTTACTGAAGGATTCTACTGTATTTTTCCAATCTTCAAGGGCTGCAAATTCTTGCTTCAGTGCGTCAAAATCATTGGTGGTTTGTCTTTAAATTCGTTAAATTCTTGAGACAACTTTTGAATTTCTCCTCAAATTTCTAATTCCGATTTTTGAATTGCTCCTTGAATTTCTGATTCCAAATTTTCCTCCATTCTATTAATCTTATTTGCAATCCAAATTCTGAATTCGATTTCTGACATCTCAGCCAGCTATTTATGAATGGGATCTTTAGTTACATCTGCCATGTCTTCCCTTGGGGTGGTGGTTGATCTGTTCTGGTTATTCATGCTACCAGAGTTTTTCCTTTGATTCTGCCCTGTGATTGTTTTACACCATTTGATTTTTTTCCCCTGGAGCTTTGTCGAGGACCCATACAGTGCTATGGTCTGAGAGACTGGGGACCTGTTTGGTGTGGTGGGGCTCAGTGGTTCTGTCTTGTTTTCAGCTGGTCTCTGTTTGACCCTAGTGAAACAGTTACTCTGGGTTGAAGTCTCAGCTGTGGAGAAATACAAGCAATTAAGTCACCCCACCCCCCCACAGGCAACAATTGGAAAAGGAAAATCAAACCTTCCTACAACCACACACCCAGGGCACCACTTGAATAGTCCTCAGGCAATTGGCTCAGTTCAAAAAGTCCAAATCAATTGTCTCAGTCAGCACCTGTCTCAGGTGGGAGAGTTTAAAATGTCTCTGGCAACTGGATTGCAAGGGTCTGGTGACAACTCAGATATGGCTTTCTCTGGTGCTCCATGGAGTCAGGAGGACCCACCCAGAAAATAGATTAGTCTGGGAAGGTTGATGCCTCCTTCTCCACCTTGTACCTCTGTCACACCCAGTCACTGATAGCCCCGCAGGGCTGTGACCCAGTTGCCTGTAGTGAACAGATATTCCAGGGGTTTGCACCTGCCTGAATCACAAGGAAATCTATTTCTTCTCAGTCATGCCACTGCTCTCTGCGTCTATCCAGCAGGAGAAGTGTAGGCCTGACAATCTTGGGGTCTGGATGGAGGCTGGAGGGTGTTCACTCAGTTTCAGCCCAGCCCCTGATTGATGTTACTGACAGAACAACAGAACAGAACAACTTTGCAGGAATTTGTTTCTGTCCCTGATAAATTCCCCCTGCAGAAGTGAAGCTGTTTTGAGCTCCCAGAGCCTGCACCTCAGGACCTGTCTTTGCTCCTGCAGGTTTGTATTCGGTTAGCTGTCAGTTCTAACCTCCTGCCTTCCTTTGTCTACAGGCTGATGATCCCCTGAGCACCGGGTGCATCTTAGACTCAGTAAAGTGGTCCTCTGGTCAGCCCTACCCTGGGAACTTCCCAGCTCTTCTGTACATGCGTTTCTAGTCCCCACGCTCCACCCAGTCTGGTACCGCCTCAGGCAAACCCTTTACTCACGGGGCCTGCGTTTCCGTTCCAGATCTGTTTTGGGGTGCTTGCCACCTAAGATGCCCAGCCTCCTCTGGTTGCCCATGGAGACAGGGTTGTGGCTTCATAATATGTGGGAGTGAGCGCTATTGTTGCCAAAAACAGCTGCTGCTCTGTGCCTTGGGGCACCGCCTCTCCAGTATGGTTCCCTCTCAGCCGACCATCCTCTTTTCACTCTCGTGACACAGAATCAGCACTGACCAGCTGCAGTCTAGGCCCTGTCCACACCCCTTGAGACATTACCCAAGAATCTGTCCTCCTGGGGACACGCCCCCAGACCTCAGAGTGAGAGTGGAGGGGAGTTCTGGGCATTCAGAATTGCAGGTAGAGAATATATACAGTTCTATACAGTTTTATGCCTGGCAGGAGAACACCGTGGCACCGTAGTAGGGGAGGCAGGTCCAGTTTTTAGAGGGTGTCTCCCATGGAGTGTAGTGGGACCTTTGAATTCTGCTTGTTTGTTTGTGGGGCACTCTGAGCCATTATTAACTCTCCACTTGGTGATGGATTTTGTACCTTTTGTTTGTATCCTTGGGGTTGCAGCCTGCCTCAGTGGGGTTGATGTGCGTTCTTCAACCTTCTCTCTTGGTGCAGCTCTAATCCACCAGGTTACTTGCTAAATTTCTGTCCTTTAACTCTCCTTCTGGATGGGAGCCTCTGTGGAAAGCTGGTTTCAGTCAGCCATCTTGCCTCTGCCCTCAGTAAAATAGTCTTAATATTTATACAGACTCTTCCTATTGATTGCCTTTAATGGGTGCTTACATTATGTGTTATTAGTAGTAGTAGTATACAAAAAAATCATAACTGAAATAATAACAATAGTGACATTTATAGAAGCTCTCCTTTTCTCAGAATTGAGACTAACAGCTTTAATGAATTAAAATAACGAGCCCCAGCCTTTTTGGCACAAGGGACAAGATTCATGGAAGACAATTTTTTCCACAGACAGGGAAGAAGGGGATGGTTTGGGGGATAATTCAAGCTCATTACAATTATTGTGTACTTTATTTCTGTTATTATTACACTATTATGTTACATTACATTATTACGTTATCTACATTATTATTACGTCTCATAAGGAGCATGCAACCTACAACCCTTGCATGTGTGGTTTATAGTAGGGTTTTCACTCAATTATGAGCATCTAATGCTGCTGACCTGACAGGAGGTAGAACTCAGGTGGTGATGCCGACAATGGGAGCAGCTGTAAATACAGATGAAGCTTCACTCATGCACCCGTTTCTCACCTGCTGTTCAGCCCAGTATCTAACAGGCCATGGACCAGTACTATGGCCTAACACACTATATAATACACCAACATAACATGTAAATAAGATGTAAAAATTATTGTATTGTGGCCCGGGGTTGGGGGCTGCAGGATTAAACCAATTTCAGTCTCTTACGTCTGTGACGTGAGTATTTTGTAAGCTTCATTTCACAGCTTCAAGACAAAAATAAAAGTAAACTTTTTTTGAAAGCTTAGATTAAATAACTTATCCATATTTAAATCATTAGTAAATGACTGAGCCAGACTCAAGCTATCTATGTCTGCCCACAAAGCTTATGTTCATGAGCAAGTCATACCTCATTTTGTTAATAAATAAAGAAGCAGAATCTCAGAGAAACATGTGCCTTGACCAGTGTTACTCATTTTTAAGCTTGTGAAGATAAAGTGCATGTACCCTTTGGAGCTGGAATATTTATTCTATATTTCTTCCATGTCTGAGTCACTTAAGATAAGACCAGGTGACTCTGAGAACAGCCCCAAAGGCAGAAGTTTACCTGTTACATTCATTTATATTCGTTCTTGGCAGACAACACGCTCCCTGTCCATGCCTCTTAGATCTGCAGACTCTCTCAATTTTTTTTCCTTTGAGTTTATTTTTCTTGACTGTGTCTACTGTGTTAAAGAACACTCCTGGTCCATTCAAGGGTACATCTTTTTTTGACTAATAGCATCAAAGAGTTCAGAGTACAAATCTCCTATTTTTACAAACAATTTTTAAAATTCTCTTGGTTAAAGCATTTCTCCTTGAGGAGCAATTGTATTGCCAGCCAATAAATATTTATGGAAATAAATTAATTTTAACTGTTAAATCAGAATTCAGTTGAATGTGTTAATAAAGACTTCTTTTGTATCAGGATTGAGAATTCGTTTAAAAGTTATTCTGCGCACCTATTTTTCCATTATTCAGAAGTAGCTAAAGCTAAAGAAAAGAGAGAGGGAGAGACTTAAATTGCTGTTAATGAGATCACTACTTAGCAGCTGCACTTGAAGAGGAGACAGAGACAATCCCTTTCCTTTTTGTCTTTTAGAACATTTTCTGTTTCAATAAAAGCCTATGTTTCCCTTTGTTCCTTAAGAAACTAAAAATTTCTCCAGGGCTTCTTGAATATAGTATCAGAATTAGATTTAGAAAAAGAAGTAAAGTAAATAGTGAGAACAAAATAAAATTGAAAAAATAAATCCAAGTATACTGATAATCACATTGTTATTTAATTAAAGATTAATTGCAAAAATTAAGATTCACAGATTAGATTATTTTCAATAAAGCAATTTGCTGTTTATAAAAATTATACTTGATATATAATGATAAAGAAAGATTGCAAGAAATTAACTTTGGGATTAAACATGGTGAATTCAATGCATGCAATTTCCTCTAGTTCCTACAACACCACATTTTTAAAAAGAGAGATTTTAAAGGTTGCATACAGGAAAAGAGATGACAGCAATAAATTTTTGCTAACTGGCAGATAGATGAATATTAGTTAATCTAATAGACTGGAAAAAATTGAAGTGGAAAACAGCAGTGGAAAAATCTCAGTGGAAGGCCAGAAGCAACCAGGTCATTTTGCAGAACCTCAGACCCAGGGTAAGAAGAAGCACCAGTCACCTCTGAAAATGGGGCCTGGAAGAAGCTGGAAATAGAATAGATCAAACATCTGCATCAGAAGCGGTTAGACCTCCCCCGCAGAAGAGAGCCCCAGCCCCCACTCCCAGCAAGGAAATTAGAGCGTCCCCCACGGAAAACTTCCAGCCCATCACTTTCAATGAGCCCCGCTTATGTGGAAGGAGCTTCTAATCAGCGTTTTCATTTCATATTCCTGAAATGGAATGGATAGCTAAGCTTCCAGACGTTTATAAGATGCTAGTAACACGGAAGACAGATATCAAACAAATTGGAAATAAATAAAGGAAAGAACTTTGAAGAAACACACAATGTAAAATTTTTTAAAAGAAGAAAACTTTGAAAAGGAATCTTGAATATTAAACCTGTATGTTAGATTCCAAGGGCTGCCGAAACAAATTACTACACGCTGAATGGCTAAAGTCTGCAGAAATGTATCCCTTCACAGTTTTGAAAGCTAGGCTCCAGAAATCAAGGTGTCAGCAGGGCTGTGCTCCCTCTGGAGGCTGCGTAGAGTCCTTCCTAGCTCCTGTTGGTGGCCGTCCAGCCTCCGCATCACCTGGCTTGTCGCTGTCTCACTCCAGCCTCTGCCTCTGTCATTCTATGCTGCACTTCCTGGGTGTCTCTGTCTTGTTCTTATGAGGACACCAGTCCCAGGGGGTTAGGTTCCCTTCTACTGCCTCTGTAGTTATGTCTACAAAGACTTTGTTTCCAAGTAAGCCACATTCTGAGGTACTTGAGGTAAAAGCTTTAACATATTTTTTAATGGGCACAATGCAACTCATAACAATGTTTGAGGAAAAAAGTCAGTGGAAGGATTGAAAATGAAAGTTTCCTGGGGAAAAAAGCTCCCAGAAAGTGGGAAAAACGTGGCACAAAAAGTAAAGAGATAAAGAATAAGAAAAAATATAAAAAATTTAGAGGATAAGTCTAGACCACCTAATATTTAAATGACAAAGAGAATAAATAACACGTGGCAGGGGACTACTGTAGGAGTAATTCATTAAATGCTCAGCACACAGAATGAAACATTGTTGTGAATTATTAGAATACAGGTAACCGACATATAATCCAGAGAGGGGAACCAGGTCACATACAAAGATTGTCACTAAGAATGGCCTGGGACTTACCAATAGCAACATTGGAAGCTGAAAAACAAAGGGAGTATCCCTGGGAATTTTGGCGGAAACTGATGTCTAAACTACTATACTGAACCAATACTTCAGATTAGCAGATGACAAACACATTTCAGAAATTAAAGTGCATCTTCCATGGGCCATTTTCCAGTCACGTTCTTGAGGATGTAAAGTAATGGTAAGAAACAAGGGGTCCTCATATGAGAATCTTGGGCAATGAGTGTCTGAGAATACCAGAAAGTATGTGGATACATCAGGGCAAGAATGTTGAGGGGGTCAAGTGTGGGTATCACTAAGAAAATAGATCTGAAACATTCCATTTTATGTTTGAATATTTTGAGAGGAGAGTTAAACTTCTAGCAGAGAGTCCAGATATGAATTAGTGACAGTACTTTGTTACCTGAACAGACAAAAAAATATAGCAAAGATTAACCCAAGCAAAAGCAAACTTTTCCATGTAAGAAGAAATATGATTATAGTAAACTACATGGCTCCAACTGAGAATAATATTTACAAATTAATAATAAAGGTGACAGTTAAATTGATTTCATCCAGACAGTCATAAGACATTTACTGAACACTTACTCTACAACGGGGGAGAACCTAGGCACTAAGCATATATATATATATCAGTGACCACTAACTTGAATTATGAGGTGAATATGTCCTTAATACCAAAATCAGAAAATAAAAGTAAAATACTACAGAAAATCCCACCACCTCTATTTTCAAAATATATGCAAAATCTAAGCAATTTCCACAACCTTCACTGCTATCACAATTGGGGATAGCAATCTGCTGTGGGCTCTGAGCATTCCTGCAGCATGTCCTAACCTGCAAGAATGCTCCTCCTCTTCAATGTGAGCAGCTCCTATAGCAAGTAAGAAATGTTAACTGATTAGTAGAGGCAACCACAGCTTATTGGCCATGTAACAACTTGCTCCTCCAAACTGATTTTTTTGCTTCTTACTACAAAAAACCCCAAATTTTTCAACTGTTGTGAAATGCACTTCAGGCAGAGCTTCTATCTGGGCCCATCATGTCACTCATGGCATCTGTGAACAGGGGACAATGCAAACTGGCACAATTGTGATACTGCCATTTTCTGTGGATTGAGTAAGTAACTGTGTTGCTCTGGTCTTTAAGACACATTGTCTTCTTTCACAAAGTATTCATAGAACTGTGACAAACCTCCTTCTTGCCATCCCCTGTGAAGCTGGGCTTCTTTCCTGACAGAGATTTGTGCGGTGAGCAAAACAATGGGACTTGGAAGAGAAAGTCATGTGCCGCATGGTTCAGGTTCAGGGATACAAGAAAATTCCCAAGTGGTAGGAGGGAGAGGAGGGATTAAAAGGTCCCTTCCATGCATTTGAGAGAGAGATTGAGTAGCAGAAAGTAGGATTGAAACGCCCTGCACAAACAGTGCCATGCTTGTTCTTTGTGCTACTCCACAAGAGAGCTTTGGCCAACCCGCTGAGAATGTGTTGGAGACACATGCTGGTGATTCTGTGCATTAAAAACAAAAGATTTCCCCAGAGAGACCAATGTCCCTCTGCTGGAGAAACTAAGAAGTGAAGTGACTGTCTTGAAACAAAGTACTCCAGAAGCTCCAACTTCTGCCTTTGGACCCCTGGTTTGGCCTGGAATTAGAAAAGGAACATCTACAGCAAACCCACAGTCAATATCATATTGAATGGAGTTAAATTGAAATCATTTCCACTCAGACCAGGAACCAGGCAAGGTTGCCCATTATCTCCACTGCTCTTTAACATTATAATGGAAGTTTTAGCCATTGCAATTAGGGAAGAAAAGGTGATCAAAGGTCAGAAGAGATCAAACTTTCACTCTTCGCAGATGATATGATTGTATATCTGGAAAACACCAGGGATTCTACTACAAAACTCTTAGAAGTGATCAAGGAATACAGCAATGTCTCAGGTTACAAAATCAACACTCATAAATCTATAACCTTTATATATACCCATAATAGTCAAGCTGAAAAAACAGTCAAGGACTCTATTCCATTCATAATAGTGCCAAAGAAGGTGATCTATTTGGGAGTTTACTAACAAAGGACATGAAAGATCTCTGTAAAGAGAACTATGAAACTCTAAGAAAAGAAATAGCTGAAGACGTTAACAAATGGAAAAATATACTATGCTCATGGCTGGGAAGACTCAACATTGTTAAAATGTCCATACTACCCAAAGCAATATACAATTTTAGTGCAAGCCCTATTAAAGCTCCACTGTCATACTTTAAAGATCTCAAAAAAATAATACTTATTTTATATGGAATCAGAAAAACCTCAAATAGCCAAGACATTACTCAAAATAAAAACAAAGTAGGAGGAATCACGCTACCAGACCTCAGACTATACTATAACTCGATAGTGATCAAAACAGCATTGTACTGGCACAGAAACAGAGGTAGATGTATGGAACAGAATAGAGAACCAAGAGATGAACCCAGCTACTTACTGTTATTTGATCTTTGACAAGCCAATTAAAAACATTCTGTGGGGAAAAGATTCTCTATTTCACAAATGGTGCTGGGTGAACTGGCTGGCGACCTGTAGAAGACTGAAACTGGACCCACACCTTTCACCATTAAGATAGATTCTCACTGGATTAAAGATTTAAACTTAAGACATGAAACTATAAAAATACTAGAAGAGAGTGCAGGTAAAACTCCTGAAGTAATCAGCCTGGGAGAATATTTTATGAGGTGGACCCCCCCCCCCAGGCAATTGAAGCAGGTTCAAAAATACACTACTGGGACCTGATCAAACTAAAAAGCTTCTGCACAGCCAAGAACACAGTAAGTAAATCAAGCAGACAGCCCTCAGAATGGGAGAAAATATTTGCAGGTTATGCCTCTCACAAAGGTTTAATAACACAGAGAACTCAAGCGTCATAGCAAGAAAAGAACAAGTGATCCCATCTCAGAGTGGGCAAGGGACTTGAACAGAAACTTTTCTGAAGTAGACAGGTGCACGGCCTACAGACACATGAAAAAATGCTCATCATCCTCAATTATCAGACAAATGCAGATCAAAATTACTTTGAGATATCATCTAACTCCAGTAAGATTAGCCCACATCACAGAATCCCAAAAGAAGAGATATTGGAATGGATGTGGAGACAAAGGGAACACTTCTATACTGCTGGTGGGAATGCAAACTAATATGTTCCTTTTGGAAAGACGTTTGGAGAACACTTGGAGATCTAAAAATAGATCTGCCATTCAATCCTACAATTCCTCTACTGGGTATATATCCAGAAGACCAAAAATCACATTATAACAAAGATATTTGTATCAGAATGTTTATTGCAGCTCAATTCATAATTGCTAAGTCATGGAAGAAGCCCAAGTGCCCATCAATCCACAAATGGATGAATAAATTATGGTGTATGTATACCATGGAATATTATGCAGCCTTAAAGAAAGATGGAGACTTTACCTCTTTCATGTTTAGATGGATGGAGCTGGAACATATTCTTCTTAGCAAAGTATCTCAAGAATGGAAGAAAAAGTATCCAATATACTCAGCCCTACTATGAATCTAATTTATAGCTTTCATATGAAAGCTATAACCCAAATATAGCCCAAGAATATGGGAAAAGGTGAAAGGGAGGGGAGGGGGGAGAAATAGTGGAGGGATGGTAATTGATGGGACCAGACCTATAAGTGCATCTTACAAGGGTACATGTGAAACTAACTGAATGTAGAATATAAATGTCTTAATGCAATAACTAAGAAAATGCCATGAAGGCTATGTTAACCAGTTTGATGAAAATATTTCAAAATGTATATAAAACCAGCACATTGTACCCCATGATTGCATTAATGTACACAGCTATGATTTAATTTTTAAAAAGGGGTGGGGGGACTAAAGGTGGAGCTGAGGTCTCTCCATCCAGAGAACAGGGAGGGAATGGAAGGGAGAAGGTCTCATGCCCCATTGAGTTTACAACAGAGTAGGTAGATATAGGAGAGGGAAAGGACAGACAACACTGCTGTAAAAAATTAAACAGGGAAGGAGACAGAGCGAGCAAGCAAAAGAGCACTAACTTTCTACTACTTAAACATGTACAAGTAATGAAAAATTACAAAAGACAGAAATAATACAAAGTGATAAGTTTTTATTCAATGAAAGTACTAAAACCTGTGTAGTATCAGTAGAATTCTATGGTAGCTCTACAAGGAAGGGGGAAGCTGTGAGAACCAGAACTTTGCTGCCAGAAGACAGTTACTTGACTTGGACTGGAATGTGAAAAATACTTTATGCTCAAAGACATTGTTGGAATGATTGTTATCTTCATGGAAAATGAATGGGGAAGGCTTCCTATGGATCCCTGCTGTTGGGTTGCTGGAGACCTTTTGAACTCTCCCAGTTGAGCAGTGGTTGTGCTGCCTGGGATAATTGGATAGGAACTCTTGACCTGGACGGTACACCTGGGGGCCCTCCAAGGTTGAGCCATGGCTCTGTTGTACTGGGAGGGACTGATTTTCCTCCTCCAGTTGATGCTGGTAGGGGGTGGGGGGTGTCAGATACATGTATCTCTCCCCAGCTGAGATTTCACCCTGAATCCACAAATCATTAGGATTGGATAGAAGCTGGTTGAATACAAGACAGAGATGGCTAGCCCTATCACACCAATCAGGTCCTCAGAGTAGTCTCTGGCTGCAGATCTGAAAGGGACCTCTATAAAGCTGCAGGGGAAAAGTCACAATCACCAGTCCCAGCTCTTTGGTAAAGGGCTGGTTAACTATAATTCCTGGGCCCACAATCCAATCTCACTCTACCAGTTTTACTAGCCAAACTGTAGAAAATAATCATGGGGTGGAACCAGAGGAAGAACTCTGGCAATATGAGTAATCAGAGTAGATCAACTCCCCCAAGGAATAACAAAGAAGATACATCAGAAGATTCCATTCATAAACAAATGGCTGAAATAAAATTCAGAATATGGATGGCAAATAAAATTAGTAGAATGGAAGAAAAGATGGAAATAGAAATCCAAAGAGTTGATCAAAAGTTGTCTCAAGAAATTAATGAATTCAAAGACAAAATCACCAAGGATATGGACATAATGAGTAAAGAGATAACAGAGCTCAAGGAAATGAAAAAGTTACTTGAGGAGATTTGGAATATAGTAGAATCCCTCCATAACAGTGTTGAGCAGGCAGAAGAAAGGACATCTGAAATTGAAGACAAAGTTTTCGAACAATCCCAAGCCTTCAAAGAAGAGGAAAATGGAAAGCAAAAACTGGTCATTTCATGAGAGAGTTATGGGATATCTCCAAAATATCAAACATTCGTCTTATAGGAATTCCTGAAGGAGAAGAGGATGGTTGTAAAATCATAGATGCTCTACTCCAAGATATTATGGAGAAGAATTTACTAAGCATTGCAAGAGATACAGGAATTCAGATAGTAGACAGTTAGAACCTCAGCAAGACTTAATCCTGATAAAACATCTCCTAGACACATTGTAATTAACTTAGCCAAAGTTAATATGAAGGAGAAAATTCTGCAAGCAGCCAGATGTAAGAAAAGCATTACCTAAAAAGGAAGAAATATTAGAATGACTGCAGATGTCTCATCTGAAACCTTTCAAGCCAGAAAAAGATGGTCATCAACCTTCAATCTCCTAAAACAAAACAGCTTTCAGCCCAGGATCCTGTATCCAGATATAGTGACTTTCATTTGTGATGGAGAAATAAAATACTTTACTGACATACCAATGTTGAGGAAATTTGCCATAACTAAACCAGCTGTCCAGGATATTGTCAGACCCATCTTCCATAATGACAAGTACAATGGTCTGCCACCAAAGTAAACTCACCAGAAATTTTTGAACAAAACCAAAATTCCACAATGGTGAAAGGATTAAAAATATCCATTGGACATTTGAAAAACAAGACAACCAAAACATTACCATGCCTATCAATTCTCTCAATTAATGTGAATGGCTTAAATTGTCCTCTAAAGAGGCACAGGTTAGCTGACTGGATACAAAAACTCAGGCCAGATGTCTGTTGCATACAAGAGACTTATCTTACCCTAAAGGATAAAAATAGACTCAGAGTGAAGTGATGGACATCTATAATACAGGCAAATGTGAATCAGAAAATGTTAAGGGTTGCAATTTTATTTGCAGAAACAATAGGATTTAAACCAACACAGATAAGGAAAAATAAAGATGGATGCTAAATATTTTTCAAGGGAAACACTCAACATAAAGAGATTTCAATAATTAACTAAAAATATTTCAACAATTAACATTTATGCACCCTACCAGAATGCTCCTCAATTTATAAAACAAATCCTAACAGATATGAACATTTGATATCTTCCTGCACTATAATAGTTGGATATTTTAACACTCCTTTGGCAATTCTGTATAGATCATCCATGAAGAAACCAAAGAAATAATTGACTTATACTTGACCCTAGAAAAAATGGACTTAACAGACCTCTACAGAACATTTCATCCTAATAAAACTAAATGCACATTCTTCTCACCAGCCCACTGATCATCCTCCAAAATCCATCATATCTTAGAACACAAGTCTAACCTCAGCAAATTTAAAAAATAGAAATTATTCCTTGTATCTTCTCAGACCATCATGGAATAAAAGTTGAACTCAACAGCATCAGGAATTGTCATATTTAAACAAAGTCATAGAAGCAAAATAACCTATGCTGAATGATAGCTGTGTCAAAGACAAGATTAAGAAGGGAATCACCAAATTTTTGGAACAAAATGATAATGACACAAATTATCAAAACCTGTGGGATACTGCAAAGGCAGTCATAATAGTGAAATCTATAGCATTGCAAGCCTTCATCAAGAGAATGGAAAGAGAGGATGTCAACAACTTAATGGGTCATATGAAGTAACTTGAAAAGGAAGAATATTCTAACCCCAAACCCAGCAGAAGAAAAGAAATAACCAAAATTAGAGCAGAATTAAATAAAATTGAAAACAAAAGAATCATTCAGAAGATCAAAGAATCAAAAAGTTGTTTTTTTGAAAAGATTAATAAAATTGATAAACCTTTTTCTAGCCTCACCAGAAATAGAAAAGTAAAATCTTTACTATCATCAATCATAAATGATAAAGGAGAAGTAACAACAGATACCACAAAATTTCAAAAAGTCTTCAATGATTACTACAAAAAACTCTATTCTTTGAAATATGAAAATCTGGAGGAAATGGACCAATACCTGGAAGAACACCACCTTTGTAGACTCAGCCAGATGAATTAGAAATTTTGAATAGACCTATACCAAGTACTGAAAAAGCATCAACTATACAAACTCTCCTAAAAAAGAAAAGTCCTGGACCAGAGTGCTTCAATTGAGAAGTTTACCAAACCTTCAAAGAGAAACTAGTACCTCTATTACATTACCTTTTCCAAGACATAGAAAAAGAAGAAATTCTCCCCAGTGTATTCTATAAGAAAAAAAAAATCCACTTAGATAATGCCATAAATTGTGTCCTTCATATGACACCTATGTCAGAGCATTGCACTCATGGAGAAAGAAATGTAATTCTAGCACTATTTTACTTGGCACTAAACAAAATCAACCTTTTTGAACTATGGCTACTAGCAGACAGACTCTGTGCAAGGTGCAGTACTTGTATGTCCAGGAAATGCACAGATGGGAAACATCTTTTCTCATGTGCACTGAGAAGAGGTTTGGGAAAGCCTTCTATGATGAAAAAGATTGGGAAGTTCCTCCCATGGGCTTTCTTGTGCCCTGTCCTTCTCAATTCCTTTCATCTTTATATCGTAAAGCTCCATGAGGTAACATGACAACAAACAGTTCTATATAATAGAATTCTTCCAAAAGACTGAGACTCATTGGAAGGCAGGCTGCTCATGCCATTGTTCTCAGCTGTTTCCTTAGGAGAACGGAACTGCAGGTTAGACTACAGGGCTTTGCTTTGCTGTAAACATCGCCTCCTACACACTCTCTGTGTACCTCTCCTCTTTGAGCAACCATTTATTTAAAAGACAGACTTTTCTCCTAAATTCACACCATGAATAACCCTTTCTCAATGTACCAGGTGTTTCATGTTAGACTTTATTCTTCTCTTGTTCTTAATGTGGTTGAAGAAAAAATATGAAGTTCTATTTGTAGGATATTCACAGTAATATGAGTCAATATTCAAATGAGAACTTTGTGTAGGGATGAAGACAGAAGCATTGTATAAATAGTAAAGAAACAAGAAGAGCTTGCTTTATAAAATGGGATTATATTACGCCATTTATTTCAACCGGTTTGAAATAAACATGCTACATGCTACATATCCAATGCAGGAGAATCTATAATTACCAAAAGGAAAAAATAGTCTAAATTAAAAGCAGATGATGAGATGAATATTCAAGTCATTAATAGAAACCAATTAGCTTCCTCACTTAACAAGCAGAATTTTTCAAGGTTTCCTACTGTAATATCCAGAGTGGAAAGGGAACATGACCACATTGTAATAAATGCAACTAGCTATTCCCATTGGTAGGAAAAGTTGAAAACAATGAAGAAACTAACTTATATCAACACTATGCTGAAGTTAGTTCACAGAGAAATGGGAGCTACTAAACTCTGGTGGTAAAGAGCCCTGGCTGACACCAGGCTGTTTACGGCTGTGTTCCTCTCCTTTCCTTTGCTCACTGCACACTTGGGCTTCACTATCTTGCAATTTAACGTGGGGAATAATAATTAAACCCACACAGGGTGGCCATGATGAGGACATGAATAGAATTCATTAAACTTTAGCTGTGCTATTACTTTTTCAGCACTTCACTGAAGACACAGAGTAATTGACTCAGGAGAAATTGTTGCCGCCACTTGGTTCTAACCAGATGGCCACAATAAATCATATCGTATTTTGTTAGCTGTTGTAAGATAGGTAAGCAAGTAATTCATGGTATCAAAACCTAGATGACCGCTTAGATGTAATAGTGGGAGGCCTTACATGAGGTTATATGTGATCTTCACTTTGTCACATTGAAAATGACTTATATGTTATATTATTATGTTATCTTCCAATTATCTAATCCAGTACATAATGTGAGAGTCTGAGTTATATGCAGTAGTGTGCCAAAGCCAGCCTGTATTAAGAACAAATTGTTAAATATTCAAGAACTTTTCAAGCCACATATTAAACCACTGATGGCTTGAAGTCAACCAGGAGTATTTATTTATACCACAGAAATAGGCAGATGCTACAAATTGGAATTTTTTTTCTTCTAGAGAGTCAATTTATTACCACTCCCCTGAGCATGTGTGTCCCATACAACAGGTGAAAGAAAGTGAGGATCCTTCAAAGGTAATAGCTTATTCTTTCCAAAGGGTGTTTCTATCCTACCTAAATAATCTTTTCACCAATTCGGTGACAGTGGCAGAGTAGCAATATTATTCATTTTTATGTATTAGAAAACTGAAACAATGATGCAAAGTAACACAGAACTTAACCCTATAACTCCTATAAAAGCAAAATTAGGACTAAACCCCAAGTGTTTAGAACACTGTCTCTATCCTGATTTGGAGTCACAGCATCTCAGGATTTCATCTGTGGCTACTTGGGACTCTCAATTAATTTTAAGAGGTAATTTCTAAATAAGAAGGAAGAAGGAGGGAGGGGGAGAGAGAGAGAAGGAAAGGAAGGAAGGAAAGGAAAAAGGAAGGAAGGATTCAAATCAAATACAAATCACATATAATTTTGTCAGAAGGGTAGAAGATAAGGAAAAAAGTGAAGACATGGCAAAGGTCTCCTGTAGATATGAATATTTAATTTTCATGATTTGAGGCCTGTGCCTTTGGGGTCTGTACTATTATTTGGCTATCATTTAAATTGCCCCCCTCAGATGTTGACATTTGGTCCCCAGTGTGGTGGTGCTGGGAGGTGTCTGGGTTATGGGAAAGGATCCTCATGAATGGCTTGGTGTGTGCTCAGGTAGTGAGAGAGCTGTCACTCTCTCTACACTGAATTAGTTCTCCTTGGAATGCTCCCCAGGAGTGGCTTGTCAAAAATCCAAGACATTCCCAGGTTTTGCCTTCTTTGCCCTTGTCCACTTCCCCTCCGACCCTTCTCTACTACATTTTGACCTAGCTCACGGCCTCACTAGAATCCCAGCAGATGCTGGTGCCATACTCCTTATAGGTCAATGCCCATAGAATTGCCAGCTAAACAACCTTCTTTTATTCATTAATTACCTAATCTTATATATTCTGTTATAGCAGCAGAAAATTGACTAAGACATGATGGAAAGAGGATAATAAAGAAATGGAACATATACATGTTTCCCTGAGCAAAGTTTCATTATAATTAGGAATCCTGGACAGACATATCAAATGCTTAAGAATGGTTTACCTACCTTCCCCAAAATAAAAGCAATTTTTGTTTGGAATCTACATGTTAAGAGTGTCATCCTGGAGGGAGGGAATTTTGAGTTGTGTCTGACACATGTCAGCTAAACCTGAACTGCTGAAGAGGAAAGGGGAGGCTATCCACACCTAGAATGCTAAGATGGCTAAGCAATGACTTTCTTCCCCAAGTAGCTCCAGCTTCCTGGATATTGCTCTAGATAATGGAACCTCCTAGGGACAGGGAAAGGAAACTCAAACCAGACAATTTCATTATACCTTTTCCAGTCTTATAAAAGGACACAGGTTGATAATTAAATGCAAAATAGATTTGTTAATAGAAAAAAATAAACCCAGTAAAAACAATTCAAAGAGGTTTATTCTGAGCTAAGATGAGATGGCCAGGAGATCCATCTTAGGAGGTCTTGAGTAAGTGGTGCTGAAGCAACCAGGTTACAGTTTGGTTTTATGCATTTTTAGGGAGACAGAAATTATAGGTAAAATTATAAATCAATGCATGGAAGGTACCCAGGCAGGAGGGGACTTACAAGTCATAGGTGGGCTTTGGGAATTCTATGGTTGGCAATGGGTTAAAAGAATGACGCTTTGTCTAAAGGATTGGAATTAGAAGAAAAGCCATCAGTCATGAGATGTTATATTAGAGTCAGACTGGAAGGTAAGCCACATTATAGATTCAAATTAAAGTGATCTGTGAAGCATACTGATGGCCTGTAGGAGTGACTTCACCTTTCTTTGCATGGCCTTCAGACCTGTTTGCAATTTAGTATCTAACTGTGCAAAGGTTCTGTTTCATCAGTCTTAAGAGCTCTATTAAACAGGAATGGGGTATAACAAGGTTATATATATATATATGCAACCTCCCTTCCCTTCTTGGCTGGGAACTCAACTTTAAGTTTTTTCTGAGATTCCCCTTGGTGCAAAGGGGGTCCATTCGATTGGTGGAGGTGGGGATTTTATTTTTAGCTTAGAGATTGAAGTCTGGGTTTTTTGTTTTCCTTTCCAACACTGTCCTTACTTAATTTTGACATTCTGGTGGACAAATCACTCTATCAGGCACGAGAATATCAGAGATAATTTTCTGTTGTTCCCCCTCAGGCTACATGACATCTTTTGCACCCCAATTTACTGACACCTAACAGACAGATATCCAGACTCTTAACCAAAGGGATGAAGGTAGGGCTTCTTACATCACAAAAACAGCTCTTCATTTTATAAAAGGATTTTTCTCAACAGGCATTTCTTAAGTACTCATTGTATTTCAGGCACTGTAGATATAATGCTGAATAAAACAGGGTTCACCGCCCTCTGAGATCTCTGAGTATACCTGAGGAGACTGAGGGATCCTGGCATAATTACAGTCACCCCAGCTGTTATAATTGAAAGAAGTGCAAACATTTCAGGATTAAGGTCAGAACAATTAAGTGTTGCAGGTATTGGGCACAAAGTAGAAATGAACAAGTTCACCAGATAAAAAGGGATAGCTAGCTTTCCTCAAGGAAGACAGAAAAGAAATGTAAGTGTGTATTTAAAAAAAAAAAAATCAATGTGTTGCCATGGTTTCCTCTGCAACCATGGTGTTTCAGCCTAGAAGACCACTTAGGTATAATGACCAAAGGACTCGTGTGAGACAAGCAGTAATCCTTTATGTCACAGGAGTGAGAAGTTTGTCATTGTTGTTGCAATTGGAGTCAGGAAAACCAGAGATTCTGGGGACAGAAAGATAAGGGCAGCGAATAGGAAGTCACTGAACATTTTTAGCAAGAGCAGTAGTGGCATGTGCTGATTTGTAATTTGTGGGCTTTTCTTAAAGATTATTTTAGAGATGATATAGAGGGTAGATTGATGGGTAGGATCTTTATTACATTTAAAATTTAATTTTTATTTACAGAGGTCTTCTGCACATAGAGCAAGCCCTTATCTTGTTGCATTCTGCAAATGGGACGCACGGCACTGGCTGTCTACCCTAATGTTTTAATGCCTTGTTTCTCCAGTTTTCAGATGCGCAAAGTATTTTTGCTTAGAGAAACTGCTTCAACTCTAAATCTGATCATGGATTCTGTGCCACCCATATTGTATTCTCAAAGTATCAAAACAATTGCTCCAAACAATTCAGATATATAAATTCTCTGTCATTATTCTTCCATTTACCCACCAAAAATCTCTACAGGTTCTTTGAAACCTTCTGGTGGCTCCCATTTTAGTCTGCTTTGATACATGTTTCCATAAATTAAATACTCTCTTGATCACCTGCAAAACCAGGATGGAATTCACTTCATTCCTTAAGATAAGCACGGAGAGCCTGTGAGGAAATCTCTCAGAATGACGGCAACAATACATAGGATAGGCCCTGGGTGTTTTCCAAATAATTTCTGAACTGAATTTAGAGTTTGCTTCTTATGGCTAGCATAATGTTCAGCTAATAATTTTCAATTTTATTTTTCCTTTTTTTCTCTCTTTTAAAAAAATTTCAGTAGATTTAGGGAGTACAAGTTGAATGTCATTATATGTACACTGTAAGGGTGGTGAGGTCTGGCTTTCAGAGTATCCATCACCTGAATAGTGTACATTTTACCCCATAGGTAATTTTTCATCCCTAACCTCTCCCACACAGGCCTCTCAAGTCCATTTTATCACTCTGTGTGTCCTTGTGTAGCCATAGCTTAGCTCTCACTTATAAGTGAGAACATGTGGCAATAATTTTCAAATTTAGAAGACATAAAATAATTAAAGAAAATTGCTTCTGAAGGTACTGTGAAGGGCTGAAGACATAATTGTCTGAAGTAGTGCTCTGGAGCTCCTGGTGATAAAACCAGGGTCATGGCAGGCAGTTATTTTTACCCTTATGTTTTGTTTTATTTTACTTTTTTTTTTTTCTGTCCAGGCAGGAACTCAAATTTATTGTAACATGCTGCAATTTTTATACACTTTGGCTAGGGGGCAAGAGGTGGGAGCAGGAAGGAGGGGGTACGTAAAATGGGGTGACAGGTTCAAGCCAATAAAATCTAACCCCATCACCTGTATCCAGGCAGAGGCCGTTTCAGGTCAGGTCTTGCTGAGTCACTCCTATGCGGAAGTGCGTGGATAGCACCAACTCAACTCAGGCTTAGGAAGTTCCTCTAGGCCTCAAGTAGGGCTTGCCCACGCAAGAAGGCCCAACACACCTGCCAGTGAAGACTTTGAGATGAGTGAGGATACCCCCTGACCAAACAGCCACCACCTCTGGCTTGACAGCTACTACCCAAACCACTGGCAGTGGGACCAATGGCTAAGTGCTTGGCTCCAACACATTGGGGGCATCAGCAGTTCCAGCTCACAGCAGGGCCTTGGGAATCAGTGTGGCTACCCCAGGCTCTAGATCCACATCAGGAGAGTATAGCGTCAGAGCAGCACAGAATTGGACCACGAGCACTGCAACCAGCTATAAGGGGAGCTTACGTCTGAAAAGGCCGGGCACACCCATCCCGACACGCGAGGTCTTCAAGGTGCCCAGTTTGTCTATCAAGAAACCTGCACCTGGAGCCACCTCCAGTAACACCTTCCATTAGAACACTGCCATCACTGGAGTGGGCACATCGGGCAGCAGCGTCTCCATTAGAGCGTCCTCAACACCCACCCAAGGCTTTATGGAAGGTGGGCTTGGCATGTCTTCAGCCCCTGCATTTCCCATTAATGCAGGATCCAAGACTCCAGGTGCTCGGCCGCAACTGCAGGTCAGAAAGAGGGTCACCTCTAACAAGTTGCCTTTGTCCCTTGACTTGGTTCCCCCAGCAACTTTCCCAAATCTGGACCATGGCACCTATTAGGAAGAGGCTTTTACCTTTCAAGTTACATGAAGAAAATCCGCATCAGATCTTTCAATTCAGCCACCAGCAGGGCAGTGGAATCCCTGGTGCCCTTTGACTTCTCCTGGGGGAAGTACCTGCCTTGGGGGAAGAGAAGGCTGATTACAGCAGGGCAGAGCCAGGGACCTTTACTTAGACAATCACACTGGCGAGGCTGCAGAACATTCTTTTTTTTTTTTTTTTATTGTTGGGGATTCATTGAGGGTACAATAAACCAGGTTACACTGATGGCAATTGTTAGATAAAGTCCCTCTTGCAATCATGTCTTGCCCCCAGAAACTGTGACACACACCAAGGCCCCACCCCCTCCCTCCATCCCTCTTTCTGCTTCTCCTCCCCCCATAACCTTAATTGTCATTAATTGTCCTCATATCAAAATTGAGTACATAGGATTCATGCTTCTCCATTCTTGTGATGCTTTACTAAGAATAATGTCTTCCACTTCCATCCAGGTTAATATGAAGGATGTAAAGTCTCCATTTTTTTAAATAGCTGAATAGTATTCCATGGTATACATATCCCACAGGTTGTTAATTCATTCCTGGGTTGGAGGGCATTTAGGCTGTTTCCACATTTTGGCGATTGTAAATTGAGCTGCAATAAACAGTCTAGTACAAGTGTCCTTATGATAAAAGGATTTTTTTCCTTCTGGGTAGATGCCCAGTAATGGGATTGCAGGATCAAATGGGAGGTCTAGGTTGAGTGCTTCCTTCCAGAAAGGTTGTACTAGTTTGCAGTCCCACCAGCAGTGTAAAAGTGTTCCTTTTCCTCCACATCCACACCAGCATCTGCAGTTATGAGATTTTGTGATGTGGGCCATTCTCACTGGGGTTAGATGATATCTCAGGGTTGTTTTGATTTGCATTTCTCTAATATATAGAGATGATGAACATTTTTTCATGTGTTTGTTAGCCATTCATCTGTCATCTTTAGAGAAGGTTCTATTCATGTCTCCTGCCCATTGATATATGGGATTGTTGGCTTTTTTCACGTGGATTAATTTGAGTTCTCTATAGATCCTAGTTATCAAGCTTTTGTCTGATTGAAAATATGCAAATATCCTTTCCCATTGTGTAGGTTATCTCTTTGCTTTGGTTATTGTCTCCTTAGCTGTACAGAAGCTTTTCAGTTTAATGAAGTCCCATTTGTTTATTTTTGTTGTTGTTGTTGTTGCGATTGCCATGGCAGTCTTCTTCATGAAGTCTTTCCTCAGGCCAATATCTTCCAGTGTTTTTCCTATGCTTTCTTTGAGGATTTTTATTGTTTCATGCCTTAAATTTAAGTCCTTTATCCATCTTGAATCAATTTTTGTGAGTGGGGAAAGGTGTGGGTCCAGTTTCAGTCTTTTACATGTAGACATCCAGTTCTCCCAACACTAATTATTGAATAGGTAGTCTTTCTCCCAAGGTATGTTTTTGTTTGGTTTATCAAAGATTAGGTGGTTTAAGATGTTAGTTTCATTTCCTGGTTTTCAATTCGATTCCAAGTGTCTATGTCTCTGTTTTTGTGCCAGTACCATGCTGTCTTCACCACTATGGCTTTGTAGCGCAGACTAAAATCTGGTATGCTGATGCCCCCAGCTTTATTTTTATGACTAAGAACTGCCTTAGCTATACGGGTTTTTTTCTGGTTCCATAAAAAATGCAGAATCATTTTTTCCAAATCTTGAAAGTACGATGTTGGTATTTTGATAGGAATGGCATTGCATAAGTAGATTGCTTTGGGAAGTATAGACATTTTAACAATGTTGATTCTTCCCATCCGTGAGCATGGTATGTTCTTCCATTTGTTAATATCCTCTGCTAATTCCTTTCTGAGGATTTCATAGTTTTCTTTATAGAGGTCCTTCACCTCCTTCGTTAGGTATATTCCTAGGTATTTCATTTTCTTTGAGACTATGGTGAAGGGAGTTGTGTCCTTAATTAGCTTCTCATCTTGACTGTTATTGGTGTATACAAAGGCTACTGACTTGTGGACATTGATTTTATATCCTGAAACATTACTGTATTTTTTGATGACTTCTAGGAGTCTTGTGGTTGAGTCTTTGGGGTTCTCTAAGTATAAGATCATGTCGTCAGCAAAGAGGGAGAGTTTGACCTCCTCTGCTCCCATTTGGATTCCCTTTATTTCCTTGTCTTGCCTAACTGTATTGGCTAGAACTTCCAGCACTACGTTGAATAGTAAAGGTGACAGAGGACAACCTTGTCTGGTTCCAGTTCTAAGAGGAAAAGCTTTCAGTTTTACTCCATTCAGTAAAATATTAGCTGTGGGTTTGTCATAGATAGTTTCAATCAGTTTTAGAAATGTGCCACCTATGCCTATACTCTTCAGTGTTCTAATTAGAAAAGGATGCTGGATTTTATCAAATGCTTTTTCTGCATCTATTGAGAGGATCATGTGATCTTTATTTTTGCCTCTGTTAATATGGTGGATAACGTTTATAGACTTGCGTATGTTAAACCAGCCTTGCATCCTTGGGATGATGAATGACTTTTTGATGATAAGCTGTAATCTATTGGCTAGGATTTTGTTGAGAATTTTTGCATCTATATTCATGAGTGAGATTGGTCTGAAATTCTCCTTTTTGTTTGGGTCTTTTCCTGGTTTTGGTATCAGGATGATGTTTGCTTCATAGAATGTGTTGGGGAAGATTCCTTCTTCCTCAATTTTTTGTAATAATTTCTGCAGTACAGGAATAAGCTCTTCCTTGAAGGTTTGATAGAATTCTGGAGTGAAGCCATCTGGACCAGGGCATTTTTTGGTTGGAAGATTTTTTATTGTTTCTTTGATCTAAGTGCTTGAAATTGGTCTGTTCAGGAGCTCTATTTCTTCCTGGCTAAGTCTAGGGAGAGGGTGTGATTCCAAATATTGATCCATTTCCTTCACATTGTCAAATTTCTGGGCATAGAGTTTCTTGTAGTATTCAGAGATGATCTCTTGTATCTCTGTGGGATCAGTTGTTATTTCCCCTTTATCATTTCTGATTGAGGTTACTAGAGATTTTACTTTTCTATTTCTCGTTAGTCTGGCCAATGGTTTATCTATTTTATTTATTTTTTCAAAAACCCAACTTCTTGTTTCATTAATTTTCTGAATGATTCTTTTGTTTTCAATTTCATTGATCTCTGATTTTATTTTGGATATTTTTTTTCTTCTACTGAGTTTAGGCTTAGATTGTTTTTCTTTTTCGAATTCCATAAAATGGCTTGTGAGATTGTTGATGCACTCTCTTTGTGTTTTTTGAATGTAGGCATCTAAAGCAATGAATTTTCCTCTCAAAACTGCTTTTGCAGTACCCCACAGGTTTTGGTAGCTTGTGTCTTCATTGTTGTTATGCTCAAGGAAGTTAATGATTTCCTGTTTTATTTCTTCCTGCACCCATCTGTTATTCAACAGAAGCTTGTTTAATTTTCATGCCTTTGTGTGGGGTCGAGCGTTTTTGTTAGACTTGAGTTCCACCTTTAGTGCCTTATGGTCTAAGATACAGGGTAAAATTTCAATTCTTTTGATTCTGTTGATATTTGTTTTGTGTCCCAGGATATGATCAATTTTGGAGAATGTTCCATGGGGTGATGAGAAGAATGTATATTCTTTATCTTTGGGATGGAGTGTTCTATATGCGTGTATCAAGCACAGTTGTTCTAGGTCTCATTTAAATCTCTTATATCTTTGTTTAATTTCTGTTTAGAGGATCTGTCCAGCTCTGTAAGAGGAGTGTTAAAGTCCCCTGTTATGATGGTATTATCAGATATCATATTGTTCAGACTGAGTAAGGTCTGTTTCAAGAATCTGGGAGCATTTAAATTGGGTCCATAAATATTTAGAATTGAAACATCTTCTTGTTGTATTTTTCTCTTGACCAATATAAGGTGACCATCTTTGTCTTTTTTGACTTTAGTTGCTTTAAATCCACATGAATCTGAAAATAAGATTACAACTCCTCTTTTCTTCTGAAATCCATTTGCCTGAAAAATTGTCTTCCAACCCTTGACTCGGAGCTTTAATTTGTCTTTTGAAGCCAGGTGTGTTTCTTGCAGACAGCAAATGGATGGCTTGTGTTTTTTAATCCAGTCAGCCAATCTATGTCTCTTCAGTGGGGAATTCAAGCCATTAACATTTATTGAGATAATTGATAAGTGTGGTAGTATTCTATTCATCTTATTTTGTGAGAGTCCATTGCTTAGTTTTATCTTTTGCATCAGTGTGGAGGTTAGATTCTGTCCTTTAATTTCTGAGTTCTTACTTTGCTGCTGATCCATTGTGGTGGTCAGTGTGCAGAACAGGTTGAAGTATTTCCTGTAGAGCTGGTCTTGTTGTGGCGAATTTCCTCAATGTTTGTATATCCATAAATGATTTGATTTCTCCGTCAATTTTAAAGCTTAGCTTAGCAGGGTACAGAATTCTGGGCTGGAAATTGTTCTGTTTAAGTAGATTAAAGGTAGATGACCATTGTCTTCTTGCTTGGAAAGTTTCATTAGAGAAGTCTGCGGTCACTCTGATGGATTTGCCCCTGTAGGTCAACTGGCGCTTACTCCTGGCAGCTTGCAGAATCTTTTCTTTTGTCTTGACTTTGGACAGGTTCATCACAATGTGTCTTGGAGAAGCTCAGTTAGAGTTGAGGTGACCTGGGGTCCGATAGCCCTCTGAAAGCACTGTGTCAGAATCTTTGGTGATATTTGGGAAATTTTCTTTTATAATATTCTCTAGTATGGCTTCCATTCCTCTGGGGCATTCTTCTTCCCCTTGTGGAATTCCTATAACTCGTATGTTGGAATGCTTCATAAAGTCCCATAATTCTGACAGTGAACGTTCTGCTTTCTCTCTCTTCTTTTCTGCCTCTTTTACTATCTGAGTTATCTCAAAAACTTTGTCTTCTACCTCTGAAATTCTTTCTTCTGCATGGTCTAACCTGTTGCTGATACTTTCCATTGCATCTTTAAGTTCCCTAATTGACTGTTTCAGTTCCTTCAGCTCTGCTATATCCTTTTTATATTCTTCATATCGTTCATCTCTTATTTGATTCTGTTTTTGGATTTCCTTTTGGTTATTTTCCACTTTATTGGCAGTTTCCTTCATTGTTTCCATCATTTCTTTTATTGTTTTCAACATGTGTATTCTAAATTCCCTTTCTGTCACTCCTAACATTTCTTTATGGGTGGAATCCTCTGCAGTAGCTACCTCATGGTCCCTTGGCGGGGTTGTTCTGGACTGGTTCTTCATGTTGCCTGGGTTTTCTGCTGATTCTTCCTCATGAGTGATTTCTTTTATCTGTTTCCTTGCCCTAATTTTCCTTTCACTTCCTCTTGCTCCTTAAGTTCTCATGCCTGTGGACTAAGGGTTAGATGAGTCCTTTTGGTACAGGACCAGAAGGGTGAGAAGGTTGAAGAGCAAGAAAGGGATGAAAGAAAGGAGGACTGAGTGAGAAGAAAAAACAAAATAGAGAAAGGAGAGGGGATGAGTAAGAGGAATATTGACAAAAATAAGAAAGGCACAGAAATAGGGAGAGAGAGCAATATAGGTGTACAGGGTACTTTGACACAACCTTAAAAAAAAAAACACCTTCTGGGGGTGCCCAGTTGGGTGGTTCCCTTGAGGTCAGCAGCTCTTTGCTAACCTGATCAGACACAGTACCCCACCTCCATCAAGTAGAGAGGAAAGACAAAAATGCTATAAATCAAACCAAAACAAGCAAACAGAAAACTTTACGGGATAAAATTGGGTGAAAAACCAAATAATAGCCGTAGAAACACTAGCAAAAATGAAGTTCTAGTTATTAAAAAAGGCAGCAATGGGAAACTATAATTAAACTAGAAAAATTGAGAAAGAAAAAAGATCTGTATGGAAAAGGTTGAAATTAACAAAAAAACAACATCAACATCATCAAAATAAACAAACAAACAAACAAACAAAAAAACACAACCAAAAACAAAGCAGTATGTATATGTTGTTGAATATTGTCTGGGCAACACGTGGTCTTCTGGGGTATGAGATGTTAATCACAGTTCTGATATGACTAGAGGCTGTTGATTTCTCAAACCCCAGCAGGTAGACACCCTAAATCTCTCTTCAGCCCACTTAAAAGGCACTTTGAACTTGTAAACTTGCTGAGCAGAAGCCTTCTCAGGAAAGTGCTTGTTGCTGGAATCACTGCTGAAGTGGTTATCCACTTACCCATTGTGCCAAACCGGTCTCACTCTGTCCCTGAGGGTTAGGGCTGCAAGGCGGCTCAGACCCCATCCTTAGGGTAGTCGGTGCTGGGTTACCAGCACCCACCCAGATTCTAGCTCTGTGACCCTGAGAGCGGAGCTTGCCGGGGCAGATCACTCACAATGGCTCCCCGTGGCGCACAGCCAAACACTACTAGCTCCGTCTGGCTCAGCGGCTCAGACTGGGGCCCTAGACAATGGCCAAAGTTCTCCGCATTCCAACTGAGTGCCAAGTCCAAAGACACCAAAACAGTTCACAGGTAAGGCCTTTCCGGTTTCCAGTCTCGCTGCTACTGAACTTACAGTTGCGGGCGGGTTTAGACCGATTGATCACACGCGACTACTTGCCGGTTTTCCACTGTTTTAGTCCTCCTCTTGGGGTCCAGAAGTCTCTCGCTGACTCTCTGTATCCTCACAGGGGTGATGATAGGCAGATCCCACCAGCCAGAGATGCCTGGAGTCCTATCTCCCCAGACTCACAGTGTCCAGATGCAAGGAAGCTGTTACTCAGCCACCATCTTGCTCTCCTCTCTTCACTTATTTTTAAAACTCCTAGAAAGAAACATAAAAGTGAACCTAAACATGGAAACTCTTTATGCAGACCACCCAGCCCCTTCCCCCTCAGTGAGCATGTGTCCATCCTGACAATCCAGGAGCATCCCAGGTCTTCCAGAAAGCAGTCAACCACTTTTGTACTTACTTTCTAATTTGCAGTGTGGGAGAAAAGACAAATTTTAGAGGAAATAAGAATTTTTTTTCCAGCTCCTGACATGAGGATATTAATGAGTTTCTACCCTCAGCATCTGGCGTTTGAGAAACAAGGAAATCATTCCACACCTGGGGAAGTCTTTGGACATGGCCCCAATACCTAAGGATTGAGTGCACTCAATAGTCTCAGGTAGAGATCTGCAAAACTCAAAACCTGTTATTACCTTCCATCTATCCCACATCAAATGAATCTCAGCCCAGTTTCTACTGAAAAAAGGTGGTTGTTAGTGAGGGCTGTTTTAACTTAGAGGAATTTCAGCACATAAAAAAAAATTTTTTTTGGCTGTGTTATGAAAAGTGAGAGTGGCTGTTAACATTTTTTCTCTAAATACATCCCGAATTATGTTTAAGGTTTCCTTTTTTCCTGTGTTCATCAAAATGATCTTGATTTGGTAGGTGTGCTCCCAACAGCGTTCGGCAACGTGCATGAGTCTTTCATCTCTGTTACAGCCTTCTCACTGTAATCACCAAAATGGACCATTAGCAGACATTCTGTTTATGGCTACAAAAACAAAAATAAATAAATGAAACCAACCTGTCAGTGCCTGGTACATCCTCATCCCAGTTTTGTACTGCTGTCTTTCCTTAAAAGATCTCTTGAGCACAACATCCAGGGGCCCTTCCTGGCTAGGGAGGAACTTCTCTTTAGCTTTTCTCCTGTCAAACAACTGGCATATCATTTACTCTACTCTGCTGTCCACTCATCTCAGATTTTCCAGAAGAGTCTCAGATTTAAACACTGTGCTCTCCCATTGCCTTAAGATTTTGAAGGTGAAGTGGCACCCCCAGGATACTTCTTGAACCAAAATATCCACAAGAGTAATGGAATTGTTGGGTATAGACACTGCTTTTTCACCAGTATTCACAAATGGCTTTGCCTATAGCCATCAAGGCCATCCCTACAGCATCTGGTGTCCCAGAGCATCAAACATTAGACAAAGATTTTATCTTTATAAAAATGGACATGACTCAGCCATTTCTACAGTGGATTCAGGTATTGGCCATTAAAGGAAGAATTCCATCCTGCTTATAGCCAGTCACAAATATTCTCTGAGTCCAGAGGATCGTAAAATACCTTTTTACTTTCCACCTTCTTCATTGAGTCTCTTTTCACACATGCAGAGGCCTTTTCAGGGAGGCAGCCATCAGTCTCTCTCCCTTGCTTTCCTTTATTCCTTTTTTAGTCTACATTCTGTTCACCCCTAGGACCCTTTTATTAACTTGCCCTGTGTCTAAGTCCTAGAAATCCCATCCCTGGTCTCATCCAAAGAGGAGATGGTGAGATCTTACCTTCTTCTGGGAAGGAGAACTGCTCTGATGCAAAACACAGGTGCATTATTCTGCTAGAAAAATTCCTCATGGGCAAGGTAAGAAAGCATGAGAATAGCTCTATAGGGGGCAAAGGGGACAGAAAAGTCCAGTAAAGCCAGAATTTAGGGAGACAACTTTTACTGTAGCCCACAAAATTTAATAACTTATATCCCAACTATTATTTAGTTTAAAGAATCAATTGAATTCCATCTTTATCTCCTCATTGACCCAACTATCATTCACCAATAGGTTGCTTAGTTTCCATGACTTGGAGTAAGGATGAGCATTTCTGTTGGAATTGATTTCTAATTTTATTTCATAGTGGTCTGAGAAGATACATGGCAAATTTTCTAGTTTTTAATTTGTTGAGACATGGTCTTATGACCTAGGAAGTGATCAATCTTAGAGAACATTCTGTGAGCTGATAAGAAGAATATATATTCAGTCATTTTGAGGTAGAATATTCTGTAAATGTTTGTTAGGCCCATTTGTTCTAAAGTTCTGTTTAAGTCCATTATTTCTTTGCTTGTTTTCTATTTGGAGGATCTGCCCTGTTCAGTGGGGTGCTGAAATTCCCAGTGATTATGGTGTGGCTGCTTATCGTTTTGTTTAGATCAAGTAGAATATGTTTGTGAATCTGGGTGTTCCTACATGAGGTGCAGAGCTCTGGGGTTGGAGGCTAAAGCCCTGAACAAGGCAGTGACCACAGTCTAATGGGAGCCCCTGGTTTGAGAGGCCCAACCTGGATGTCTCTTAAACCCAAGGTGGATAGAAACAAATCCCTTAGTGAAGGGAAATCCATGCTTGTTGCCAGTAATTGTAGAGAACTAAGTTTGAGAATTAGAAGATTTGGGTACCTTGTTTGAAGAGAGAGTTGGTGCTGATGGGTTTCCTGCAATCCAAGCTTAAAAACAAGGGTTGTGTATGTGACTGTGATATAGCCCCTTTCTGGCTGAGTCTCTAGGTACATGGGAAATAAGTAGCCAAGCATCAAAATTGCATGTCATCTGATACTTCACTGTAGAGCTGTTGAAGAAACCATCCTCCTCATAACTGGGAGGCTCAGAGCTGAAGATGGTGAGCCACTCCAATCATGGTAACCCCTAAGCATGGTAACCCCTAACCTCTCTGCCCAGACACCAGAAACACTGGGGACAGAGGGTCATGGCAGGGCAGGATGCAGGATGAAATATGCACCTTGAACCTTTCTTTCCATTTATTCAGACTTTTTAAAAATGCTATGGACAGTGTATTTGGCATTTGAAAGGTTAATTCTCCCTGTTGCTGAGGATTTGAGCAAAGCTCAAATGCATGGGCATTTTTTTGCACAAAGCCACATGAGCAACAACAAAGCAGACTGAAGAGTTTGAAGGATTCTCTTAGAGGTGGGTGCACTGAATACTTTTGCTTGTACTTTGACTTCAGATGGTCTCAAGCTGAGCACCCACCTCCTCTTGCCTCCTTCTTAGTGCCAAATCCAAAGTGTGTACTTTGGATGGTAGGGTCACCCTGCCCCACATCTGGCCTACAGCACACACATCCTCTATGGTCAAGCCTTCCTTCTGCCCTTTGTAAGATTTTACCTCTCCAGAAAAGTCTACTTATCCTCATAACTCTCTTGTGTAGTGATTTCTTTTCATTTTTTCTTGTCTCTATTACTTACTTTGTTTTGTTTCCATAGACACATAAAGCAGGAAGACACTATAGGGATTATCTAGTTGAACACCCACATCTTATAGATGAGAAAACTGAGGCCTGAAGAGATTAAACTATATTTTGTTTCTAGTGAGCCACGGAAAATAAAAAAGGATCCTCAAAAAAAGACCTGGCTCTTCTCAGAGGAGAGCTGGCTACGTTTCCGAGACTCTACGTCAATGGAGTTTTTCAGGGTGGCAGACCATTCCTGCATCTGCTGAAGTCCAACAGCACAGGTCATTCTGAGAGTGTCTGTTCTCTCTCAGGAATAGGCCAACTCTGCCTCTGACCCTTTCAGACTCTCGGCATGGTCTTAGCAAGGATGCTTGCTCCTTTCCTCAGATCCCTGGTAATCTTTTTTTTTTTTAATATTAAATCATAGCTGTGTAGGTGGTGGAGAGTGGGGTCAAGCTGGAGCGGAGACATTCTAGGGACAACAAGATTCCCTGGTAATCTTGTAGCCTTGTAGCCTCTCTCTAATGCCAGTCTCTGGCCATGGAATTTGCCTGCTGGCCCAGAAGTAGGACACCTCATTTAAGTGTCTTTGGTGCTGTAAGGTATTTGATGCAGGTGTCTGTCACCAGGCTGCATCTGGACCAGTCCCAGGGGAGTCTCAGTGCTTTGCTCCCAGCTCCGCAGGGGTAGAGACATGACCTGTCCACACCTGCACATGGCTCCTACCAAGATATGACGTGCTGAGGAAGATGTGTGCAGATTTCAGGGCTGATGAACAAGAGGCTGCCAGAGAGTTCCTGCTGGACCTCTGTGGCTGCTCTTTAAAGGGAATAAGTGAGACAAGTTCAAGTGGCCTTAGAACAATAGAATGTCAGTGCTGAGCAGGAAGAGGTCATCTAGATGAGTCCACCAGGGATCAGATTTAATGTCCTTCCACATCACCTTGGGAGACTGTTAAAAATTCAGATTCCTAGGCCCTACCCAGAGAGATTATGATTTATTTCATCCACAGTAGAGCCAAGGAAAAGGACTTATTAATAAGCACAAGGAGTTCTGATTCAGAACCCCTCAAAGATGCACCTTTCCCAATCCTGCAGATAAGGAAGCTGAGGTCCTGTCCACAGAATCTACTGCCGGTTGGTCCTTCATCTGGGTGATGGAGGCTGTGGCTCCCCAGCCTGTTCAGAGAGAGACCCTGACTGACCCTACACCTCTGCAAGGCCTGGTTCTTCCTTTGTTTCTGGGACTCTTCCTGCTCTATCTGCTGCTTGGTTCCATGAGAGGTGGGCTGTGCTCCCAGAAGGGTATCCAAAGGAAAACACGAGAAGAAACGCCCAGAAGGAGGGCAACCCAGAAAGGGAACAGAATGAGTAGTGATGACAGTTTCAATTGCTTCACAATTTTGCGAACGAAAATCAATGAGGCAAAACATCCTGTCAGTCATGTTGAAAAACAGCCATCAGCCACCTGCCAGCGCGGTAGACATGCAGCCAGACCCTCGCCTAAGGAAATGCCACGCGGATGTCTGCTTCAGCTGCTCCTCCCAGCCTTGCCTTCCTCCTCCTCCATTCTTATCTTCCCCCTTTTCTTCCTTATTTTACTTCCTATGGATCACAAGAGAAACCAAGTTGGAAGGAGAGATTAATGCAAGGTTGACTTCTTTTTGCAGTTTACCACCGTGACATTATGCAAACACAAGTGTGCAAATGTGTCACCTAGTTCCTACTGCTCATGAGGAATGACGTGGCAGAGCACAGTCCTGCCTTCCTGGCATCAGTCGTTATTTTCCTTTCTTAAAAAGACACCAATGATTGGGGGTTACATATGCAAAAAGAGCAAAGGAAAAGGCATTAACTGTTTTCTAGCAGAAATGCCTTTTAAAAGTGGTTTAAATTTTCAGTTAAAGTTCCTTTTACAAATTAAAATAGCCATCTTACTCTTTTGGGCCTAGCGTGCAATTTCAAATCATTTCCTCTTGCAATTTTATCAGTGCTTGCCAAGACCTCACAGATGAGAGGATGTTTTATGCCTCTAGTATAAGTTTTGTTCCACTCACAGATATTAATCACCAAATGCCAAGAAGGAATAGATACAGGGGACAAAACAACCGGCATAAATCACATTTTAAGGCCCTCAGATAAGAGCAAAGTCAACATCTCCATGTACCACCTCAAATCCCTTTTGGAAGTAAATGTTGGTATAAATCTCAAGTTATAAATAAATAAGACGTTTCTGCACTATGTTACACTAACATCATAAAAGCAAACCACTTGTTTCCTCTCCTGAGTATGCCTGAATATGAATCAGAAGAAAAAATAGTTAAACACAAAAATTTGCTAAATGAAAGTGAATGTTAACCAGGAATCTAAACTCACTCAATGCAGGGCTCCTCACATGCTGTGGCTACTTAGTAGCACAAATTGCACTGTGATAAAAATGCTCAGGACCAAAGATCCTCTTCCAGTTTGTTGGATAATATTTCACATGTATATTTATTTAAAATGTTAAAGTTACAAGGCCATCATGCCTTCCATAAGATATTTGGTTAAGGGAAAAGAATGACACAAGTTTGATGATAAAATATGAGAAGTGGAAAACCCTACTTGTACACACATCTGATACTCAGTTCTCAAGATGTGCCAGAAAGGGATCTGAACTATCCTACTGTTGAAGTGGGCGTATGTCTCATAGAATATCACACAGAAATGCTGAGTAAACGTTGAAGGAATGAAACTTAGGTAGCAACATTCATTATCTGTACCTACCAAAAACACACATATAAGACATGCCTAACCACAAGATACCTCTAGATTTTATAAAGAATATTGGGGGGGGGGGAAAATGAAGTGCTTATTATCACACTTAGGTATTGAAAGCTATTTTGTTGCGGCTTTGTAGGAGCTATTATTTTATTCATAAAAAATGCAGTATACTGTTTAGAAAACCAACACAGAAGTCAAAAGCTATAGATGCAGCAATATTCCAACAATTCTGGGCAAAAGGCTTAAAACCACGTGGCTGAAATCTATTGACATCAATAAATATAAACTGCAACAAATTTACTGATGAATACAATCTTACATCTTTTATGGGATACTACATATGCAAATATGAATCCTGCTAAAAAGCCAGTCATAATATAAAACATATATAAATGGATTCTTATATTGCACTCTGGGCAAAGTAAATATATCAATAAAAATTGAAAGAAGCAAGCAGCAAGATATGATAAATTTGAAGTTAATTTATAGAGATAGAGCAGAAATACATATAAACAAAAAATAATGGAAAGTTTTAAACTAAATAATAAAGTTCAAAAAATTCCAGTATACCATGCTTAGGCATGCTGCAAAACCAAATATTTCTCTGACTGTGAGTAAGCAATAAGAAACAAGGGAAAACATTATGAATTCTAATAGATACTGCTTTGACCCTGTTGCTACTATAATACCTCTATTGGTTTTATGTCATAGCTTATATTGAGGCAGATTTATATCTAAGATGTTAGTGAAATTATCCGAAATTTACTTCTTATCAGCTGTGTGTCTGGGCTTGTTATTTTGTTGTTTAGCACACATATCAGTAAACCCTTCCCAGGCGCACTAGGTGTCACACAGGGAGGGGCTACATCACTATTATCCAGTTTTCTGCCGCCCCTTGAACCTCGAGGGGCCTGGCCCTACAATTCTGATAAGAGCCCACTGGATGTAGGAAAACTATTTCTATTTGGGGAAAGGGAGGAGTGATATGTGTCATAAGCTAAAAAATCCAATATATTTATGAAACTATGATAATGGTTGATATATTAAGGATGTGTTTTGTGAATGATTTTAATTGCCTCTTTAGCAATTAAAGGCTCTTGACTGTCCAGGGGCAAATAAAACAACTTTTTAAGCCAAATACCCAAAGATTATGCTAGTACATCACAACTGGTTGATTTGCAGACCAGAAGGAAAACAGGGCCATGATTGGCTGTTTCCTTAGGGCAGTGTCATACCTGGAAGCAGAAATATCTGGCAGAAGTGACTGTCATGAGACCCTCTAAGTGACACAGAGAGAGGTGGGGTGGTCAGGGGTGAGTAACAGCGTACTGAATACTGCTTAGGAGCAAAAGGACCCAATAGCAATCATTACAGAGCCTGCCGTAATTAGACCATTAGTGTTCTGAGACGTGGCTGTGCTGAACTTCTGAGGGTTTCATTGAGCTGTTATGGCCTCAGGCCACCTTTATGTGAAGCAGGCAGATGACTGTGATGCAGATTGGTAACAGGGAATTTCCAAAGCACTAATCACAAAAGCAAAAATTCACTGGAGGAACACAATTTTGTCTGTGCTCCGTCAGCCTATAATCTAATACAATCTATGTCTATATCTGAGTTTATAGCTATAAATTGAGCACAGTGACGTTTGAATGTGAATTGAGTATTGACTGATAGTTATATTCCCAGGGGCCAATTATAATGAGATGGCATATTCCATTTAGACCTCCCTGTCTCATAAGATAAGGAAATGCACATGGTAGAAAGCTTCTAATTAAAAATGAATTACAAAATTTAAAAGATTTATTTATTAACCTTTAGGTGTCTGGGTAAACATGGCCATCCAGAAGTGCATTTCCTAAATACTCTGGATCATAGAATCCTTTACATAAAATACTGTGCAGACTGATTCCGATTATGTGGAAATATTCTCTCCTTTTTATAAATGACTTGTCCTCTTTCACCTTTTTTAACTCCCCATACACCGTGAGTGTACATTTTGATGCACAATTTTTTAACTCTTCACAAAATTTTTTTTTATCTTTTCCTTAAATCACAGCTCTTTTCCTGTTGTAGTCTCTCCTCTTGCTTTCTCTCCCCTTTTCCTTTTGGAACCTGTATCCACAGTGAAGACAAAATGTTGACCTGGTGAACTTTCTTTGTTATGATTCACCATGTGCACACTGCCTCCCTGAGAAGACAGTGTCCACAGTGAGCTACATTCTCCAGGCCACGTCCTGCTGCTCTCTGAATTCTAATCCTAGAATTTGAGCCAGAAAGCAACATAGGGATAAAGCAGAAAAGGAAGGTCAAGAGAGCTGGAGTACAGCCATTCTGACCATACCAAACCCTAACCGCCCTAAACAAGGAAGTCGCCAGCAAGTCGCTAGCCTAGGACCACTGAGGCTAGATGAATTATCAAGCCAGAAGCCTCACAAACTCCTTGCCCTTACCTTTCGGTGACGGCAATTTATGATTAACCTTTATGGTCTGACCTCAAGACAACACTGGTCATACGGGAATTTTGAACATTTAAAAATATTACCATGGTCCCATGGGGGGGGGGTCCACTCCTGCTCAGGAAAGGATCCCTCCTCACTCTGTGGAGTTGACTCTATCTCAGTAAAACTTTCCTGTAGCTAGCTGGCTTGTTCTCAAATTTGTTACCACATGAAAGCAAGAACTTACTTGGCAAGTTCAGGGGGATTTCCTCTCTTCTTTGGGACACTCCTGCATACAAATCATCTGGCCCACCCTTCTGATTTTACAGGTGAGGAAATTATGGTACCAAGATGTTGAATGACTTTTTTTCCACATGACACTGTGGCCAGCCGCAGTAGGGGGACATATCATTTCTCCCAGCTCCAGGCTAGTGCCTGCACCATTACATTACCAAAACATGTTTCCCCTCCACTTCCTTTTCCATTGATTGTAATGTACATTTAAGGCTATATTTGCTTGTTTGGAAAGAAGGGAGAAAAGTGGGTGGTGGGAGGGGAATTAGAAGGATACTGCTTGTCTATTTTCTGTAATATGACAGTGCATGAACATTTCAAATATAATAATTATGTCTCCTCAAAAAAAGCCCCCAATAAACACAAGGCATTAATAAGAATCAGGTAGATTTTGCTTAATCACAGGATGAATTAACATCCAGATATTGAATACAGAGTGCGGAAATGCACGCATTTGAAAATAGTCTCTTTTCCTTCCTGAACACTCAGATTATACAGGTACAGAATTTAAACATCTTCTCCAGTCTTCCTGTGGCCATGATTAGGAACATTTCCAGAAATATTATAAATATGTAAATAAAATGCTGTGGAATTTCTTTTTCAGAAAATACAGAAAAGGTATCTATCTTGGAGTTTGCTTCAAATTCAAAACAATCTACAGATGAGCACGGACTGTCCTGTTTCCTATCCTGTGAGCCCAGACACCAGCACATCTGTCTAGTTAACTGTGTCTCAAGAGTTAAGCCTCAACTCCCCTTTCCCCCATGATCACAAAGAGCTTGCCACCTTCTTCACCTCCTGGCAAGAATGAAGCATTAGCTGGTGGGATGGCTCACGTCTGTAATCCCAGCACTCTGGGAGTCTGAGGCAGAAGGATTCCCTAAGCTCAGGAGTTTGAGACCAGCCTGAGCAGGAGTGAGACCCCATCTTACTAAAAATAGAAAGATCAGCCAGGCATTGTTGCAGGTGCCTATAGTCCCAGCTACTTAGGAGGCTGAGGCAAGAGGATCACTTGAGCCTAATAGTTTGAGGTTGCTGTGAGCTATGATGCCATGGCACTCTACCAAGGGTGACAGAGTGAGGCTCTGTCTCAAAAAAAAAAAAAAAAAAAAAAAAGAATGCAGCATTGCCAGGAAGGAGCCAGGATAATGTCAACTGTGAACTTCCTGAACAACTTCATCAAAACCCTCCTAAGTAGATAGCAAACTCCCTGCAATTTATACATAATGCAAGAGCCAGCCCTAGCCCAAATTATAACCTGGCAAGAGTTGCTTCTAGCACATTCTATGCCCTCTCCCCCTTGGTAATTTGGTGACTTTTGTTACTCCACTATTTGAGAGCCACTTTTTAAGAGTCCATGAAGTTGCTTCAGTTTGATGAGCCATCATAAATAAAAGTCAGTGGTCCAGTTCGAAGCATCCTTATATGAAAGAAATTCTGAATAGCGGTTTGGATATAGAAAGAAATTTTAGAACTGTCTACATTCACACCAAAATCCATATATAGAAGCCTGCCTAAGGTAAAGAAATGCTGGGGCCTCTGGAATAACTGAGGTCATAAAAAGAAGAAAAAAGAAAAAATGCTTGTCGAGAGCAAGACAGCATTACATTTTTTTTCTAATGCAATTTTATTGAGTTGAAAATCCATTAAGTCAATGAACTATCACATTGTGAGTTCAAAAAGTGAGGCTTTATTTGCTTAATTGTCCTTACACTCACTGCTTTTAAACTGAAATGATCTTCTCTTTTTAAATACTTAAAAAAAAAAAGCTTCATTTTCCAGAGACCTCAATCTTTGCCTCTCTTTGTCTTCCATTTATATGTACCTAAAATTTTCTTCTCTCTTCCAAAAGATTTGAAGACAAGAAAGGTGTAACAGTCTTACGTAAAAATTTTATAATAGTTTACATTAATCTGAGCATCTGTATCCAGAACAGCAGCACCTTGAGGGTAGAGAGTAATTCTGAACAGCTTCCAACACCCTGACGGAGAGAAGAGTGCTCATTAACCTACTGACTCACTTGACGTGGACTGGGTGATAATGGGAACTGGAGGAAGAGGTGAACCCGGTGTCAGACATTCCAGAAGCATTTAGATGTTACAGCTGTAGTGTTGTGACTCGTACATCTTGGACAAGATCCTGCCCCTTCTGGCCTGCCCACCACACTCATTTCCCCAGACCGCATCCAGAACAGCAACCCTGCCCCCCACGACCACCAGGCCCCTCACAGTTTGAACAAGCCTCCTCCTCATTTGGTAACAAATATTTATTAGGCAACTATTATATGCCAGGCACTGTTTTATGTTTGCCCCATGGTGGAATGTACGTTCTAATCGTGTGTGTGTAGGGAGGGGGGAGACCATGAGATACTTCAAGAGTTGAGTGCTACAAAAAGAAAATAAGATGTTGTGAAGATGGAGAGTGACTTCACTGGTCATCAGAAGGAACAGGGAAAGCCCCTCAGACCATTTCTGATCACCTGTCAGCTGCCTGTCCTCAGCTATGCTACAGCTGACAACCAGGTCCGCATTCTTGCCAGAAGAAACGAAAAAATTAAAAAAAAAAAAAAAGTCAAATCTGCAAGACTATTCAAATGTGTACGTCAGGAGTAGACACATTAGAAAACGAAATCTGGAAAATAATATACATTCTGAACAGAACTGTTTGGCGAAGTTTTTAAAATGGCTCCGTTACTTGAAACATAAAGGTCTTAGGTCTGTCCCCCTCTGACTGAAGGGCCAGGAAGATGCCTTAAAACTTACCAGGGGAGGTTGGATGTATATCCACATTCTCCAGAAAATGCTATTATCACCTTCTGCCCCTAAACAACCTCACATCCTGTGAAGAAATGAGATGGGTGTGTCCTAAGGAAACAAAGTGGCAGAGGAGCCATCAGAGCCATGGGGGACTCAATTATGGCCTTACCCGGAGACCAGATGGCTTCCCCAAACTCCAGAGAGAAACGGAGTGCCCACAGAGGGAAAGGTTGTTTCCTTTGGTTATTGGAGCCGGATGATGAAAATGTGCTTCTAATTTTTCCCAGCCTCTGCTCTGTTTCCAATTCTATGTTATACTTGATACTGATTTTTTTCTAACCTTTCTTTTTACTTTTTGATCCTAAGCTGTTAAAACAAGGAAACACGGGAAACCCACACAATCTTACTGCGATGATCCCAGTCTTTATGACGTCTCCTTCCAAACACCATTTAAAATCTGAGCAGGGTGGCAGGGGAGAGGTTGGGGGATGTTCAGCAACCTGTGTGTAAACCCACCGAGCCACATTCCTCATTACAATAATCTGGATTGTACAGAGCATTGCACAGATCTTCATGGGGTCATTTGTCACATAATCATATCCCAGATTCAGGACAGAGTTGGCAAAAAAAAAGGAGGGATTTCTTAGTTTTACTCCCATCATTTATATCAATACATCCTATTGGCTTTTAACAGAAATAATAAACCAAATAGGTAAAAAAAATTCTTCTGTCTGGGCCTTTCATACTTAAATAGTTTTTGGATTTTTAGAGTAGTTCTTTCTGTGTCCTTTTTTTTTCTTGATAATCCTAAACTTTTTTCCGCTTAATTGAAACATCTTAAAAATAAATTCAAACTAACTTATTAAAGTCATCTATATTGCTACGGCAGATGAAAATTCTACGCAAAATATTACAATTGTTTATTCATCTGGGATGTGACTCTAGGTTAACAGTTTCCATCTTTTAATGGTAGTGGACACCATTTTTCCAAACAGATTCATATATGGAGTACTAACGCACAAAGTGATAACATTTGGATGTTTTTATTGAAAAAAAGGCTAAAAGACTTAAGGTCCTCTCGCCTTCGAAGATCTTTCCCCAAGTCCCCTCCAGCTTCCTGGCTTGGAGGGACACAATTTTAAAGCTACAACTTCCAATGGGCCTCATTCCTTCTGGGCTCACAACACCACAATCCATAGGTGGCCATAACGGTCAAACATGATTATCTTGTTAGTAGGGTCAATGTCAGATTTTTGCCTATTCATCTCCAGAGACATTCCAGGAAATTTGAAAAGCACCACCATTAACTCTTTATTATTTCTCCTTGCCCTTTTAGGAAAACAGAAAAAAAATAAAGACAAATTATTGTAATATAATTACTTTAGAAGGAACCTAATGAAATTTCAGCTGGTCCTGCTCTTAAGTTTGTTTGTTTCTGTGTGAATGTGTTAAACAAATGTTTACCAAACTCCTCCTTCATGCAAGAAAGTTGACTGCCTAAGCCAACCAGAGTAAGGCAGCATGGTTAAATGGGAAGGGTATGACCTTTAGACTCAGTTCAACCAGTTATCCCAATGTGTTATTCCATTGGGCCTCAGTTTTTCCATCTGTGAATTGGGCATGATGATTCCTAAATTCCAGTGTGTTTATGAGGCTCAATGGATAAAGCTTATAAAAACATCTATCCTAGCTCTTGGCCCAATGCTGAATTTCCCTTGGGATGGGAGATGATGGTGGTTAACAAGTTCTCTGTGCTCTAACCACAGGGTAGAGTGAAGCCTGACATCTAGTGGTAAAAGTGACAGCTGCGCTTCATGTTGCTGTATGGTTGAGTCTTTGCAGTTCCCAAACTTGGATTTACATCAGTATCACCTGGAGACCTGGACTCCTGGAGATTCTGATACCGCAGGTTCAGGCTAAGACCAGGTAGTGTCTTGTTTTAAGAGCTTCCCAAAATGATGCTTCCCAAAATGAAGCTAATGTCACCTGCCAATCATAAGTAGCTTGAAAGAGAAGAGGCTGGTTTTTGAGAAAGCTCTTTGTAATCAGTGATCTTATACCTGTAGGAGTGCCAAGGCAAGAAGAAACTTTATTAAGGAATCAGTTTACGCAAAGCCAGACAAAGGAAACTAAGAACGATCCCATAGAGAAAAAGCAAGTAACTATAGCTCCTCCTGTATACACATACACTTAAGCCTGAAAAGCCTACAAAACCATATTATCTTCTCATCCCTAGGTATTCTCTGAGAAAACCAAATATAAGTATTTCCACACATTGGACAAGGGTTAATCCAAGAAATATTGATTTAGTACCAGTGATGTTCCAAGAGAAAATGTTAGTTCTTGAGAATATAAATTGAATAAAATTGATTCAGTACATTCTTTTACAGATCTCATGGGCTACTGAGGAGATGAAAGTAAAAATGCCATTATATAGAATGTGAAGTGTTTAAGGAGGGGAAGGTGCAGAAGCACAAGGAAAGACATCTATGTGAGTTTTCTGTTGTTGACACAACAAATTACCGCAAATTTAGTGGCTTAAAGCAACACAAATTTATTATCTTGCAGATCTGGAGTTTTGAAGTCTGAAACAGGTCTTCTGGGGCTAAATCAAGGTGTTCACAGAGCTGTGTTCCTTTGAAGTTCAAGGGAAGAATATTTTTCTTGCTTTTTCAGGCTTCTAGAGGCTTCCATTATCACCTCCTGACTCTCCTCATTCCCTCTTAGGGAGATTCTTGTGATTGATTACATTGTGCCAATCCAGATAATCAAAGATAATCTCCGTGTCTCTGTATTTTTAACTTAATTGAATCTGTTAAGTCCCTTGGGCCATGTGAGGTAGTTTGCTTACAGGATTGGGGCATGATGTGCATCTGTGCAGAGCCATACCACTCTGCCTCCCACACCATCTCACTCAGACTTGGGGCATAGGGGAGGCTTCCCACAAGACAAGACATCTGAGCTGCAGCTTAACTGATAAGATATCATATTCCCAGGAAAAAATAATTAGATAAGTGAAGGAGGTGGCTCAGTCATAGAGAGACAATTTCACAAACAGGAAACCTGTGAGAAGACTCAGAGGTGAAATAAAGTATGTCTGTGGGAATAAATTGTTTCAGCCGGAAACAAACCTGTCCACTTAAAGCCAATTGATTCGCAGCAAAGGTGCTAAGAACACACAATGGGAAAAAGTCTCTTCCATAAAAACCGTGCTGGGAGAACTGACCTCCACATGCTAGAAGAATGAAATTGGATGCTTTTCTCGTACCTTATGCCAAAATCAACTCAAAATGAATTAAAAACTAAAATATAAGACCTGATACTATAAGACTACTAAAAGAAAACAGAGGGGAAAAGTACATAGCATTGGTCTGGGCAATGATTTGAGGAATATGATTCCAAAAGCACCAGCAAATCAAAACAAAGCAAAAATAGACAAATGGGGTTACATCAAACAGAAAAACTTTGCACAGCAAATAAAACAATTAATAGAGTGAAGGGATGACCCATGGATTGGGAAAATTCTGCATATTTGCAAATCATATCTCTGACAAGGATTTAATATCCAAAATATAAAAGGAACTCAATACAAGAAAACCCAATTTTTAAAAAATGGACAAGAGACCTGAATAAACATTTAAATGAAAACACAGAAATGACCAATGGGTATATTAAACAAATGCCCAATATTAATAAACATTAATTATCAGGGAAACACAAATTAAAGCACAATAAGAGATCACCTTACACCAGTTAGAATGTCTAATATCAAAAAGATAAAGAAGAGGCCTGAGGAGGGGGAGGCAAGGTGGCTGACTAGAGACATTGGGCTCTAAAATGTTACAGAAAGGAAAAATTTTAGTTGGGGAAAAAACATAGCTCAGGTGTAATTCTGAGGGATAAGTGTCAGAACTTAGCGGACATTCCATAGGAAGAAATGCAGGGCAGAACAAGGAGCAAGATTTCACTAGAAATCAACCCTCAAGAGGCTCAGAGCCCAGCAGAAAGGCTGCTGTCGGCGTCCCAGGGGCTCCAGGCTGCAGGCAAGGCCCAGGAGAGTGATCCACAGTGAGCTGCTCCAGGGACCCACCCCTGAGCCCTGGCCCCATTCCTGAGCCCCAAGCTAAGGCCACCACTGCCACCTAAAGCACTGGTTTGGGGACACACTACCGCCACTGAGAAGGCACTCAGCACAAGCAAGTCGCCAGCCATTCTCTCTACCCAGAGAAGTTTCCCCAAAGTCACCAACAGGCACGCACTCAGTGTCCAGCCACCACAGCTGGAAGAGCATATTCTGAGGCCACCATCGGAGAGAGACCTCAAGTGAAGCTTGGCGCCCATATGCTTACCAGGAAAGATACAAGTTGAAAGAAGGTGGTTTTAGGGTTACAAAAAAAAACTGATTCAAAAAGTACAGAAGCTGGAGGACCACTAGCAGCCTGTGAGCACACAGCTCTCAGGCAAGCAGTGTAAACTGCAGGCAGTCCCGGCCTACGATAGCTCTTCTCAGAAGGAACATTGTGAGATCATCAAGAAGTGATGCAGAACACTTGGAGTGAAGGAGATGGTGACCAGGAGACACATTCAACAAGACTGAAGGTAACTGTGGGGAAGCATCTATATGTAGGCGAAATTAGGAGAACTGCGTGCTGGGGCATCATCCTTACCTCGAAGGCATGATGGCCAAGTTGTGAGACCACTCTTTCCACTGTCACAGGCTTCTGCCTGGGTTGGCCAGGAGCCTGCCTGGAGTCTGTGCAGAGTCATTGCAGTGGACAACAGACGTAGTGGGGATCGGATGGCAGTTGATTCATGGTTTTTGCAGCTGAAGCCTTTCTGTGTTCTCAGGTGCCATAGTGCCAGGTCAGCATGGAACTCAAGAGACCTTCACTTCACCCCTACCAGGCTGTGGAGGGAGCAGACCAAGCAGAGGCTCCTTTTAGCTGTACCCTGTAACTAGAAGCCACACCCCCTCCCCTACAGTGCAAGGGGATCTCAGCACAGTAGCTGACTGGGACACTGCAGGCTCCAATATGGCAAGCTTTGAGAGACTGCTTCAGTGGGTCCTGGGGTGGTGAGAACTCCATTGTCCCTGGGCCACTGGAACTGACCTCCACCTGCATGAACTGGCATTCACACAGTCCCCGAGCTCATGGACCGGGCCACTACCTGCTCAGCCCTGCCTCTGTCCTCCATGTCCAAACAGCCTGCTGACTGCTTAGCCCTGACTCCACCCTCCAGCGACCCACCTTTCTGGCTCTAAGACTCTGCTTGGAAGCCTTACTTCTGGCTCCTCCCCAGACTTGGCTCTGAGTTTCTCACACTGGAACCCAAAGCTTTGCCCTTGTGGCTCCAGAGCTCCAACCAGGATCCAGAAACTACCCCTGAGATTCTAGTGCTATACCTGGACCCCCATGCTCCATCCCTAAGCCTCCACTGCTGCCACAGCACTAGTGGAACTGCTCCAATGTCCAACTCTCCACCAGGAACCTACAGCTAAACCTAGTGTAAGCAAGCACCCACAGCCCAGGAATCTACAACCACTGCCTGCATGGCCTCACCCAAATGGCACTGTCACCTCAAGGGAAAGACCCAGCAGAGCAATGTCCACATCAGCCTCCATGGAAGGGGTCTCACCCAGCTCCCAACTCAAACTTCCCACAACTATCTGGTGAACAACTCAATGCCCAGCACAAAGGTAACCCAGTGCAGGTTTGAACAACAGCAATCACTGGTGGCAGAACAAATCAGAACAGCCACATTGCATAGTTCTAGTGCACGTGACCCTCACCCGCCACATCAACATTCCAGAGTAGGAACAAAAGCATCATTTAGGGAGTTTCTCTTCCTTTAATTAAGCAGGAGCATTCCCAGCAAAAAACAGGTACCCTCAAACCTGTTAGATTTGATTCAAGAAAAGAGGTTACAGATGAGAAGAAACTAGTAAAAGAACTCTGGCAACATAAGAAAACAATTCAGCACCTCTAAGGGATCACAATGCAGCTAAAGAAGTGAACTTCAACCACAAGGAAATTACCAAAATGACAGAAATATGATTCAAAATATTGATGACAAATAAGATGAATGGATTAGAAGAGAAAGTTGAAAATCAGCAAAGCGAAACCAAAACAAATATTTCAGGAAATTAATGAAAAAGTCATTTTGGAAATTTCAAAACACAGCAGAAAGTTTTGGCAACAGATTAAACCAAGGAGAAAAAAGAATCTCAGGCGTGAAGACAAGGTTCTTAAGCTAACCCAGACATTCAAAGAGACAGAGAAGATAATTTAAAAGTCAGAACAATCGGGTAGAGAAATATGGGACTATTCAAAGAGAACTAACATAAGACTTATAGGTATCCCTAAGGAAAAAGAGCTAGAGGCATGGACAATCGGAGAAAACTCAAATTAAGGAAAATTTCCCTGGTATCACCAGAGATCTACAAATCAAAATACAGTATAGTCACTGAACACTGGGAAAACTCATAGCAAATAGGACGCCTCTAAGACATATAATGATCAATGTGTGGCCAAAGACACAATGAAGGAGAAAATTCTATAAGCAGCAATATTTAAGAAACAACTGACCTACAAGGAAAACCCATCAGTGTAATAGCAGACTTCTCAGCAGGAACCTTACAAACCAGAAGTGAATGTGGCCCTATCTTCAATATTTTTAAACAAAACAACTTCCAGCCTAGAATTTTATATCTTTCAAAACTGTTTCACCATTGATGATAAAATTAAGTCTTTTCCAGACAAGCAAACACTGAGAGAATTTATCATGACCAGACCTGCCCTGTAGGAAATACTCAGAACTACATTATATGAATTAGCACAATAGGTCCCTACTATTGTAAAATCACCTCAAAAAGCTACAGCTCACAACTCTTTATGAAGCAATATAACTAAAGGTAAATTAAAGCTACAAGTTACTGCCCAACATGATGAACAGAACAGCATCCCACATGTCACAACATTAATGGTTTAAATGTACAACTCAAAAGATATAGATGGCTGAATGCATGAAGAAAACCCACAACCTAAGTATCTCTTGTCGCCAGGAAACACACTAAAACCACAAGGACTCACACAGGCTCAATGGGAAAGTGTGGAAAAAAATATTCACAAAAATGGAAACCAAAAGAGAGCAGGTGTATCCTTTCCATATTAGACAAAATTGACTTTAAATTAATAATGGTAATGAAAAACAAAAGATGGTCATTACATAATGGCAAGGTAACAGTTCAACAAAAAGACATAACAATCCTGAATTTATATGCATCTAGCACAGGAGATCCCCAGATACATAAAACACTTTTTACTAGCGATAAGCAAGGAAATAAATAGTAGTATGGTATTTGCCTCGGACTTTAATACCCCACTGTCAGAGCTGGACAGATTATCAAACCAGAAAATAAAGAAACACTGTACTTAAACGGGATCCCAAAACAAATGGACTACACAAATATTTACAGAACATTCTAGTGAAAAACTATTGAACATACATGTTTCTTTCTTTGTTCAATCAAACATGATTGAACATACATGTTTCTTATCATCACATTGGACATTCTCCAAGCCACAAAACATGTCTTGACAAATTAAAAAAATCAAAATCATAACATTTATCTTCTTAGACCATAGTGGAATAAAACTAGAAATTAATTATAAGAGTAATACTCAATTCTACACAAAGTCATGGAAATTAAACAACCTATTGAATGATTGTTGGGTCAATAATGGAATTAGGATGGAAATCAAAAGATTCCTTGAACTGAATGGCTAAGGGGACACAAACTATCAAAATCTATTAGATTCAGCAAAAGCATTCCTAAGGGGAAAAATTCATAGCCTTAAATGCCCACATAAAAAAAGTAGAAAATTACAAATTAACTACCTAATGCCCACATCTCAAGGAACTAGAAAAGGAAGAGCAAACCAGGCCCCAAGTCAGCAGAAGAAAACAAATAACAAAGCAGAGCAGAACTAAATTCTGCTGAAATGAAATGAAAAACAAATAAACAAAAAATACAAATGGTCAGTAAAACAAAATGTTCTCTGAAAAGATAAACAAAATTGATAGACCTCTTGCTAGATTAACTGGGAATAGAAGAGAAAGGACATAAATAAACTCAGTTAGAAATGAAAAAGGGAATATTACAACTGATAGCACAGAAATGCAAAACATCAGCATGAATACTATGAAAATCTCTATACACATAAACTAGAAAACATAGAGTAAATAAATGGACAAATTCCTGGAAACACACAACCTTTCAAAACTCAATACGGAAGAAATAGAACTCCCGAACAGATCAATAATAAGCAGCAAGATTAAAGCAAGTAATAAGAAGTCTTCCTCAATAACAAAATTCCCTAGACCAGATGCAGTCACAGCTGAATTCTACCAGAACTACAAGGATGACCTGATACCCATACTGGAGAAATTATTACATTATATTTTGAAGAAGGGAATCCTCCATAACTCATTCTAAGAAGCCAGTACCACCTTGATATCAAAGCCAGGAAAGGACACACACACACACACACACACACACAAAAGGAAACTGCAGGACAACATCCCTTAAGAATATAGATACTAAAATCCTCAATAAAATACTACCAAACCAAATGCAACAACACATCAAAAAAAAAGTAATCAACCATGAAAAGTGGGGCACATCCAAGGTATGCAAGGATGGTTCAATATACTAAAACCAAAAATGTGATCAACCATATAGACAGAAGCAAAAACAAAGAGTGTATATTATATTAATAAATGCAGAAAACACATTCAACAAAATCCAGCATGCTTTTGTAATAAAAACCTACAAGAAACTAGGCAAAGAAGGAACATATTTCAAAATTATAAATGTCATAAATGACAAGCCCACAACCAACATCATACTAAATGGAGAAAAGTTGAAAGCATTCCCCAAAAAACTATAACAAGAAAAGGATGCCCACTGTCACCCCACTTCTATTCAACATAGTGCTGAAAGTCCTAGCCAGAGTAATCAGGCAAGAGGAAGAAACAAAGGGTATCCAAACTCAGAAAGAGGAAGTCACACTATTGCTTTCTGTTGACAATATGATCTTTTATCTAGAAAACCTTAGAGATGCACCAAGAGACTCCTAGAATTGATAAATTCAGCAAAGTCTCAGGTTATAAGATCAATATACACAAAATAGTAGCATTTCTTTGTACCAATAACAGTCAAGCTGACAGTCAAATCAAAGACTCAGTAACATTCATGATAGCTACCAAGGAAATAAAATACCTAGGAATATACTTAACCAAGGATGGGAAAGATCTCTATGGGGATCTGTAGAGATCTACAAAACAATGAGGAAAAATATTGCAGAGTACACAAACAAATTGAAAAATATATCATGCTTCTGGATTGACAGAATCAACATTGTTAAAACGTCCATATTACCCAAAGTGATTTGTATATTTGGTGCAATCCTTGCCAAAATAGTAATGGCATACTTCACAGGTATAGAAAAAAATAGTTCTATGCTTCATCTGGAACCAGAAAAGAGCCAGAATAGCCAAAGCAATCCAAAGCCAGAGGCATCATATTACCAGACTTCAAACCAAAACAGAATGATATTGGTACAAAAATAGAGCCATAGACTAATGGAACAGAATAGAGAACTTAGATTTAAAACCATCTACCTACAGCCAACTGATCTTTGACAGAGCAGGAGCACTATGCAATAAACGTGCTGAGAGAATTGGACAGCCACATGCAGAAGAATGAAAGAGGACTCCATCTCATCACTCACAAAAAGTAATTCAAGATGGAAAAACATTAAATGTAAGGCACAAAAACAGAAGAATTCTAGAAGAAAATGTAGGGAAAAGTCTAATATATATATAAAAGTAGATATTGGTTGAGGCAAAGAATTCATGACTCAGACCCCAGTGGCAATTACAGCAACAGCAAAAATGAATAAGTGAGACTTGATTAAGAAGCTTCTGCACAGCTAAGGAAACAATCAACAGAGCAAATAGCCAACTTACAGAATGGAAGAAAATATTTGCAAACTACATATCTGATAAAGGACTAATATTTAGAATCTACAAAGAACTCAAATCAGCAAGAAAACAAACAACACTATTAAAAAGTGGGCAAAACAGAGTTCCTGCTTCGACAGACTCCCGGCTCTGTGTTTTCCTGTTTGAGCTCTCAACACTCACAATCCCGCTCAGCCCCTGGGACAAGATCGGGCTGGCCCCAATCTTCCCTCAACTACGACTGCCGTAGGACCCGGCATACCCTGAACCCCATAAATGCATCTATGTACAAAGTTATGATTTAATAAAAAATAATTTAAAAAAAAGAAAGAAAGAAAAAAAAAGTGGGCAAAACATAAGAACAGAAAATTTTCAAAAGAAGATAGACAAATGGCAAAAAAACATAATGAAAAAATGCTCAACATCACTGATTACCAGGGAAATGCAAGTTAAACCCACAGAGACATCACCTTACACCTGTTAGAATGGCTTTTATTGAATAGTTCAAAAACCATAGATGCTGTCATGGATGCAGAAAGAAAGGAATGCATATGCATTGTTAATGGCACTGTAAATTAGTACAACCCCTGTGAAAAACAGTGTGGAAATAGCTCAACTATTAAATAAGTAAGCAGAGCTACTGATAGACTCAGCAGTCCCACTGCTGAGTATCCAGCCAAAGAGAAATAAGCCATTTTATCAAAAAGGCACCGGTGATCGAATGTTTATTGCAGCACAATTCGCAATTGCAAAGATCTGGAATCAACCCAAGTGCCCATCAATTCATGTATGGATTACCAAAATGTATATATATATACACTGGGCGGTACTACTCAGCCATAAAAAAGGAAGAATTAATGCCTTTTGCAGCAATTTGGAGGGAATTGATGACCATTATTATCCTAAGTAAAGTATCTCACAAATGGGTAAACAAACACCACATGTACTCTCTAATAAATTGGAACTAACCGTGGGCACACAAGTGCGCAGCAGAAAGTAAAAGTCATTGTCACTCCAGGTGGGAGGAGAGGAGAGGAGAGAAGGAGCAAAAACCCACCTAACCAGTACAGTGAACACTGTTTGGGTAATGGGCACATATATATCCCTCACTCAAGCCACGCAACAAAAAACATTGTGCCCTCTTAATATTTTAAAATAAATAAATAATAAAAAAATTTAAAAAGATAAGAAATAGTTATTGTTGGCAAAGATTTGGAGAAAAGAAAACCCTCATGACACTGTTGGTGGAATGTGAATTAGTACAGCCATTATGGAGAACAAAATGGACATTCCTCAAAAAACTAAAAATAGAACTACCACCTAATCCAGCAATCCCACTGGTAGATATCCATCCAAAAGAAAAGAAATCAACATACAGAAGAGATATCTACCCTCCCATGTTCATGGCAGCATATTCACAATAGCCAAGAGCAACCTACATGTTCATCAGCAGATGAATGGATAAAGAAAATGTGGTTTGTAGATATACGCAATGGAATATTATTCATCCATATAAGGAACAAAATCTTGTGCTTTGCAGCAACATGAATGAGGCTGGAGAACATTACATTAAGTGAAATAAACCAGGTACAGAAAGACAAATATGTTCTCATTCATATGCAGAAGCTATAAAAAAATTCAATACCATGGATATAGAAATAGGATGGTGGTTACCAGATAGGATGGGGAAGATGGGGTGGGGAGGCAGGAAATGAAAAGAGATTAGTTAAAAGTACAAAACACAGTTAGATAGCACAGTAGGGTGACCGTACTTATCAATAATTTATTATACATTTCCCTTCCCTAGAAGGGAAGAATTATATTGCTCCAAACACGAAGAAAAGATAAATGTTTGAGGTAATGGATATCCCAATGACCCTAATTTGATCATTACTTATTGTATGTATATATCAAAATATCATATATAGCCCACAAATATGTACAATCGTTATGTAACAATTTTTAAAAAGCAAGGAACTCCTCATATGATCTTATTTTTTTCTTTTCTAAAAAAAGTAAGATATTAGTAGAAAAATGGTGAAATTGCCATTTTTAATGCCATTTTTAAATTGCCATTTTAAGATCTTTAATAATATTTTACCAATGTTAATGTCCTGTTCTTAATTATTGTACTATGGTTTTATAAAATATTCCCATCAGGGGAAGTTGGGTGAGGGATATAAAAAAATTATACTATTTTAAAAACTTTAAGTCTAAATCAATCCAAAATAAAAGGATTTTTTTAATTAGAAAAAAATTAAAAAGATAAAAAAATTCATAATAGAACACTTGGGGAGAAATTTTAAAGGAGACAGATATTAAATAAGAAAAATTACTTTTAAATATAGGCAGTCCTTCCTAGTGGAGGCTATTACAGGTAATAGGTAAAGGTACCTTTTCTACCTTACATAGAAATTAAGCTTAAGAATAAACCTACAGAACCTATCTCATTCATAACCCAGGGACTGCCTGTATAATAAAATGTTTCCATTGGGGAAAAAGAATTATAAAAGATGTGGTGGGCAGATAAGGGAAGGAATGATAAGCCCATAAAAAGTAATGAGAGGTCGGATCATGAAGAACTGCATGAAAATGTATTATGGCCTTTGGAGTGTGTCCTAAGGATAACCAGGAGCAACTCAAGAACTTGAAATAGAAATACAGTCTCACTGGGTTGCCAAGTGAAGTTTTGAAAAGGGCATGGCTGGAGACTGTTGTGGAAATCCAAAGGAGATGAAGACAGTGGTTCAGAGGCTGATGATGCAGGTTCATATTGCAAAGTCCCTTCACCCACCATCTGTGTGGAGTTCAGCAAAGCAGTTAAGCTTTCTGTACCTCAGCTTCCTTATCTGTGCAAGTGGGAATAACACCAGAGCTCGCTGGAGCTTACCCAGTAGGATTGTTCTGAGAATTAAGTGAGGAAATACATTTAAAGCAGAGCCTGGGTAATCATAAAGGTCTGGTAAAGTTTTAACAGCTGTTATCTAACTATAATTTCAGTGGAATTAAGGTCACTATGGGATTTGAGAAATATTTAGAAGAAAGAAGTCGTAGAACTAGTGACAATTTTCTCACAATGGGGTGAGGTTGCCTGGGAAGCCAAGGCTAAAGTTCTGGTGTCTGGTGGTCAACGGGCTCCCAGGTGCTGCAGACAATGGGGGACCAGACCCAAGAGAAGAACCAGGCTGTGTGTGTAAGTTGGGGAATACACAGTGATTGGTCCTGTTGTAGACAGTTCACTGTAAGGGTGATTGTGAGAACCCAAAAAGGAGAGATCCAACAGATGTTGGTCCAACATGTTTAGAAAGATTTGAGCTGAAAATCTCTATTTGAGAGTCATTGTCTGAATCCAGGAGAGTGAATGAAATCACCCGGGATCTCATAGAGTGAGGAAAGAAGGTTCTAGGATGCAACCCTGAAAACAGGACGAAGGGGGCACTTTCCCTCTCATCACATTTGTCACCCTTTATTGTAATTGTTTGTTTAATGTCTCTGCCACATAATCCTATTAGCCTGGCATCTCCCTGAGGGGAGTGTGTCACCATGTCTAACTTGCTCACCATGACTTCTTCAGTGAGGCAGAAAGAAGCTACCCAAGGTCATTGAAAGTTTGAGCGTGAAGACAGTTTTGAGCAATATGCAGATGGCATTAGGGAGTTTATAATGATGGAGTATATGAGAAGTCAGTAAGCAAAAGGGAAAGAATCACTTTAAGATGAACTATCTTAAAGGAAGAATTAAATGACGATAATATACAAAAATAAGACTTGGGAATGAAAGTGTCATTAACAATAGGATAAACTGTCCTGTGTGATTCAAGTTCAACCCTGTCTGGTGACAGATTTCTTTCTAGGCCAATAGTCCTGAAGTAATGACAGCCTTACATTGGGAACCCCAGGCCAATAACTATTAATAAAATACACTTTCCATGTATTTATCCCTTCATTCCACTGAGCATGCCAGCACACAAATGACTGAGACACTACATATTCCCTCTCCCTGAGAAGGTAACACGACAATGGTAAAGAGAGAAATGTAAACAAATTAACGAGCTACAATACTGATATCCAAATTGCTTTGTCACGGTCGGTAATGACACCCATGCTGCTAAATTAAGCAGTCAATTCTGTACTCTCATCTTACTTGACCTATTTCAGTACCATTTGAAACGGTTGAGCACTCCCTAGTTTTGCAATACTTTCCTCCCTTGGTGCCCGAGGTTGACTTCTGGCTTACTACCCTTCCTCTGTAGTATCCTTCAACTATTTGATTTCATGACTTCCCAACATTGGAGAGCCTCAGAGCTTAGTACTTGGACCTCTTCTCTGTCAAGTCTTGCTCCTTGGTGATCTCATCTAATATCTAGGCTTTAAATGCCATCTGTATGCTGAAGAGTTTTACATTTTTATCTCAGGCCTGAACTTTTTCCCTGACCTCCAGGTCATGTAACCAAATATCAAACTGTCACCCCCTCTTGGATATATTTTAGGCATCTCATACTTAACTGGGCCAATATCCAACTCCTGATTATCCTCCCCAAACCAGCTCCTCCCACCGTCTTCGTGTCTTAACAGTGGTAACCTGATAGTGCTAGCTGCTCTGTCTAAAATACTTGAACTCACCCTGGACTTCCCTCTTTTTCTCACACCCCATGGACAGTCTTTCAGAAAATCTTGAGGCTTTGCTATCACATTATACCCAGGAGCTCATTTCTGTCACTGCTGCTGAACTTGCCCATGCCAAAGGTATCTCTTACTTGGAGAAATGCAACCTCAGATCTGTCCTCACTCACTCTCCTCCCATCAAACCAGCCTCCTTAATGTTTCTGCAACATGCCAGGCACTTGTGTGTTCCTTCTGTCGAAACAGTTTTCTCCCAGAGATATAAGTGATTCATTCCCTTCCCTTATATCCTTCAGATCTTTGCTCCTGTGTAGAGTTGAGGAGAAACAGTCCGCTCTTGTGAACCAGTCCCAGCTCAACACAGGAGGAAAAGGAACTTGCCTGAAGTCATATGCTATGTTACCTCTGTGAGATTTACAGATCCATCCCTTTGAATGTCTGCAAATTTCTGAGAACACTAAAACATCCACCTTGGAAATGGCAAATTATGTGTCCTTCCTCCTATCTGCCCCTTTCCAACAAAGCCCAGAGAGGAAGACATGATTTGCCTCAGCCCTTTAGTGTTGGGAGATGGACCAGAGGGACAGTGGAGAGAATGGTTGCCCCCTGAACATGACTCATATTCAGCTTCAGTAGAAGACTCATCTTGGGCACACACCTAGGTAATAAGAGTTCTTTACCTCAGAGACTTGTGAAAAATTCCATTCAAAAGCCCTGCTAGGCAGGACACGGCCCTCAGTTAAAGCAGCAAATAGACCTACAGATCTGAAAAGGAAAATGGGAGCAGGATTAGATGAGCAGATTGACCAAGCCCTGTGGTTGTAGAACATATCAGCCACGAGGCAACTGTTTTCCCTTTGACAGGGTTAGAAAGGGAACACTCTGATTCTTGAAGGTGCATCTAAGATGTCTGAGTAAGGATTAAAAATATATTCCCAGCCCCAAGTAGCCTGCCACTATGAACCCCAACATACAAAAAAGGTTTGAAGGGAGTAAGCGCTTTTTAAAAAATTCTTAAATTGTGCCAGATACTAAACTATTTTACATAAATTAGTTCATTTAATCTTCACAACAACTCTCAAATTAGATATTAGTTTTCACATTATGCAAATAGGAGGTTAGGTAAATTGACTGAGTCAGAAGTAAATGACAAGATCAGGCCTAGTCACTTTCAAACCCTTGTGCCTTCCACTATGCTGGGCATAGCTGACAGATAAAGAGACGTAGGCAGTGTCTCCCGCGATGTCTCCCTCTCCCTCTTAGGGCTAAGGACAGATTAATTTCCCTGCTGAACACTGTTATCTTCTCAAACTGTTTCCTGGTCCCTCTCTGGGCCACCCCTCCCCTAAAGTGGCGATGGCTTGCAGCCACTAGAGGGCACCAGCCCTTCTCATTTCCTTTCTTTGTCTCAGACCACAGTAGCAGGAAAAAGCACTTTGGGGTCTGCAGAACAAATGGTGAAATGGTCGTTGACATTGCCGGAGCCTTTCCCACTCCACAGACTCCTTCCAAGTCACATTTTATTTCTTCCTTGGTACAGTCTTGTTAAGTAACTTAAAAAAAAAATCATCTTCATTGTACAGAAATATTTATAAAGTTATGAGACAGATATAAATGATTTTACTTCCAATATTTTTTCTAGATTTGCAAAGACTTGCAAGAATCATGGAAAGGGTTGATTCCTCAAGGAAAATTGGTCCAGTGGGATTGGCCCCACAAAGCCTAGGCTGCAGGCTCTTAGAGAGAGAGGTGGCACTGTCCTGTTCTGTCCGGTAAGGCCAGCCCCTTGCACACAAGTGCTCCAGAAATAGTAATTAACTTAACTGATTAAAGAAATTCGGGGGACAGGATTGGGCAAGACAGTCCTAGTAGATGAAGAAACACGTTGAACTTCATCATACGTTTAAAGTCCTGTAGCTGTCCAGAGGAGAAAGAGAAAATGTCGAAATTAGGAGGATCAGGAGAATCTTTGTGAAGGAGTTGACATTAAATGTTAGAAAGGATCTAAGAAAAGGAACTTGTAAGAGAAATGATAACCCCAAGAGCGTGTGCGGAGAAAGCACTGGATGTGCACGTAAATTTGTACAAGGGCTGGTGTGGCCGGAGAATGAGGAAATGGGTTTCTGGAAAGAGGTGGAGGACTGGTGGAAATCCACACGGCTCCCTGAAATGCCAAGGAAGGGGGTAAATGGGACTGGTCTTCCTAAGCAAAGGGTGCGGTGTGTTCTGACACACCAAGTGTTGAGCAAAGTTTCAGTCTTAACGTTTCCGCTGGACAGGCTTGCGTTAGACAGAGCTCCCTGGTCCTGACAGATACGCTTCAGAAACGTTTTCCTGGAACACCTCTTCACATCCCACATCGCAGTTCATTAAGCTCTTTCTCTCAGTTCCAAGACATCATAAAACTCCCTCCTCTTCTTCCAAACCTTGATTTATTTCCTGGAAGAGGGGTAGTAAGTTCACATTTTCTCGCTAAATACATCACTTTGGGCTGTCCCCCGAGTTCAGCCCCTGTACTCCAAAGGCCTCCAGAACTCCCACCTCCACCTCACCAGACGCTTCTGCTCATTCTCTGTGTTAAAGTGGGGTTGTTAAAAATTGGTTCTGCCTTGATGCTGGCATATTTTCATCCCCACGATGCTGTCTGCCTTAGTGGTGAGGTCCGCTTTGTACAGTTTTACAGACAGCAGGGTTCACTTCCACTGCTTAGCTGGAGACAGAGCTCAGGATAAACAGCAAGGCCCAGCTCTGGAGACTATTAGCTATGTAATAGATGCTTTTTATGGTAAAACCTAAGACAGTCACAGAAATCTAAACTCAGACGACAAACTCTTCTGAGAAATAGCTCAGGAGTGACCCAAGAGGTGGTACCCAGTGACAGATTTACTTATTCGTGATTTGCTATAATTTCCCTGACCTTTGCAAGTGATGACGCTTTGGATAACAAGGGAATTTGCCACTTCCTTAGAAGTCTGTTCTGCAAAGACTTGACATCTCTGTAAGACGTTTACCAATTGCTTTCTCTAGGCTGATGAGAACAACATTCTGAGAACAAGGATGAGGGTGCTGAAGAGACCTGGCCCTCCTGTTCACGTGTCCATTTCCATAGAATGTGTTGTGACTGTGTCTGTAACAGACAAGGAACCTTATGATTAAAGTTCAACTGATTTCAAAAAGAAATCTCCACTGACTTAAAATTCACCATCTTTTAGAAAGGCACTGTTTCAGGCTGAAGTATGTCCTCCCCAAATTTATACATTGAAGTCTTAACCTCCAGCACCTTCAAATGTAACTTTTTATGGAGAGAGAATCTTCGAAGAGATAATTAAGTTAAAAAAAAAAAATCTTTAAGGTGGGCGTCAATCCAGTGTGACTGGTTTTCTTATAAGAAGTGGAAATTTGCACACACATTGTAAAGACCACGTGAGGTCGTATGCAGAAGATGGCCATGTACAAGCCAGGGAGAGGGCCTCACGGGAAATCCACCATGCTAACACCCTGATCTGGGACTTTTGGCCTTCAGCACTATGACAAAATTACTTTCTATTGTTCAAACCAGTCTGTGGTATTTTTATGGCAGTCCAAGTAAACTAACATAGGAATAGAACTGAGGTATACTTTTATATCATCTGTAAGGAGGAAAGGCTTTACTCAGTAAGCAACTTTCATTAGAGGGTTCCTCCTTTTCTATTCCTGGAAATTATTATTATTTTTTGAGATACAGTCTTACTATGCCGCCCTCAGTAGAGTGCCATGGCGTCATAGCTCACAGCAACCTCAAACTCTCGGGCTTAAGAGATTCTCTTGCCTCAGCCTCCCAAGTAGCTGGGACTACAGGTGCCCACCAAAATGCTGGCAATTTTGTTGTTGTGGTTGTCATTATTGTTTGGCAGGCCCGTGCCGGGTTTGAACACACCACCTCTACTGTATGTGGCTGGCGCCCTAGCCGCTGAGCTACAGGCACGGATCCTATTCCTACAAATTATTATCTTTTACACTTTTTCCTCCCACCTAATTAACTGGTCTGATTGTTAGTAGAAGGTGTTAGGATGAATTAAAAGACACAATGGCTCGGGTGTTGAAGTAACAGAAAAACTAAAAGAGGTTCTAAACGTTTTCATAGAGTGGAGAAGTGGTGTGGGTTTGTAGGAGTTTGGCTTGATTTTCACCACCTTTAAGAACTCAGAATGCTAAAGAGGTTGGGACAAAAATATGCATGTAGAAATATGGCAGCAGCAGGAAGATTTTAAGGGATTGAAGGAACATGCCTGAAGGCATGTGGATATTCTTTTACCTGTAATTACACGGATAAAACTGATTACACATCAAGTGGGCATTTTATTTTCACTAAACATTTCTTCACACCTTAAACAATTTGCCTTTATTTACACAGATCAAGAAAAGGTCAGACATTAGACCATTGTCAAGTACAATTTTAACACAGACACATGCACGTGTGTCCATAAATGCAAACAGAATTAATGGGAAAGAGGGGTTTTGTCATTCTCAGTTAGGCTATTTGTGGGGTCTCATGATGAGCTTGAGGACAGATATAATAAGTCTATCTCTCCTCAACTGCAAGAACTCACATGGACCAGACAGGTCAAGTGCATCCAGCTCAACTCAGATGTACTTTGTTTAAACCATTCAGCTGTCAGCATGTGGCCTGTTTAGTTTCTTGTTGGGGAGCCCCTAAACTCCAGGCTTTGCACACTGCAGTTTTTCTTGTGAGGTCTATGCCAAAATTGCTCACTTAACATACTAAAGCAAACACATCTGAGTGAGTCATCCCTTCCCTTGTGCTTGCCTTCCAACCCACCGGCTGAGTGTTCCTCCAACATTGTCATCCTTGTGAGGCGTGGTCCCACTCCTCCTCTCTGTCCTCCCTCCTGAGGTGTTAGGATGAATTAAAAACTCTTTGCAAAACTCTAAACTCCCTTACACCCTGCACTCCCGTACTCCCCATTAGCCGCAGTCTCCCCTGTGTCCTCAGAGTCTCTTTTGAACCTCTTCGTACCTTCACAGTCCCTAGTTCTCCCCTGAGATAGCAGTTCTCAGGAAGTTGCCCATTTCCTCTCAACCTTGTTAAACAAGACAAGATACACAAAATATTCAGCACACAGTTTGGTACCCAGTTAGGCCTCCGGGAACAGTAACTATTAATATTCCATCATTACAGTTATCATTGTTATTCCTTGCCCTATCCACTCCTTCCAATTTTTTCTGGCCCATCACTCCCCCACCTTTTGGTGACGACTCCTGCACCTTTGGGGCACAGGCTACCTGGACACGTCACCCTGGACTGCGTCCTGGAACTGTCGACAGGGCCTCTGGATCACAGATGCTCTGTATTCATCCTCCCCATCAGCCCGCCTCTTTCCCTGCTTTCTCTCGCAATTTAGATTTCACAGTGCAGCATTCCCATCCCATCCCACTCTTTGCAAAACTCTAAACTCCCTTTTTTATCCTTCTTTTTTTTTTCCTTTTCTTCACCTGCCCAAACAAATTGCACCCTTGAATGATAGCAATCCTTCCTTCTCCATGCCAACACCTGAGCCAAGGTAAGCCCTAGATTCAACTCGCTCGTGTTTAGATAGGATGTTTTCTTTTTGTATCTTCTAAGGGAAATTATTCTGAAGTTTTCTTTCTGTGATATGACACAGGTATGTCTGGCGGGGTCTGAGTTCATCCAAACTCTAACTACAGCAGGCGCTGCTTGTAGAAGATGCTGGCCTGGATATGGTTTTCTCGAAGCCTACAGCTCTGGCTGCAGCTCTGTAAAATACATGGGGAAGAATCTCATCCTTTTATGCTGTTGACAAGTTCTAGCATGAGAATTAACCTACTCCTTAAAAGTTAGGTAATCATTAGTGTTCATTGGTTGTGATTTGGAGTTGTGGGCTTTGAAAATCAGAGTCCCTGAGAAATGGAGGTTGTTTAACGTGGCACGGACTCAGTGAGAGAAGCAGGAAGGAACCTTTGACTTTAAGCAATTCTTTGAGTTCTAGATTATTCTTCAGCGATTTATTATCAGTCGAGAAAACATCCTCTGAGTCTTTGGTATTGAAATGGCTAGTTGGAGACTTTAAATGAAAATAATTATTTAAGATTGCTGAGTGACTTACTTGGGCAAAGAATTCCATCTCTCTTCCCTCAAGGCTATAGCATAGAAACCCTACCTGAGTTTCCACCTTGCCAGACTGCCTGACAGATTTCAGACTTGCCAGCCCCGCACAATCATGGGGAACAAGGTCTTAAAATAAATCATCTCTTTCTCTCTGTGTATATACACACACACACACCCCACATCTCCTTTTGGCTCTGTTGTGTAGAACCCTGACTGATACACATATGCCAAGGTTTCTTACATTTACAACTGTGTCTTCCCTTTCCAGGGACTGGAGTCTGTCATTTTTTTCCTTTGACGTCACAGGCAACGCAAACCATCATTCTGGGCCTAAAGTTTTACGAGCACTCAGGAGTACCTAAATTCTCAGGTCCTTTCAAACAGTAAGATTGAGCGGTTTTGGAGAATATTTTTTTAAAAGTAATAAGACCTCAATGAATGTTCACAAAATACAAACTTTTTAAAATGAGATACAAAATCTATAAATGCCTGGCACATCGTGTCCAGTGTACTCTTAGTTCTGTTTTTTTAACTTAACCCCTATTAGGTATGACTCTAATTTTGATTTGTGTGTATGTCAAAAAGAAAATTACAAAGAATAAATTAAAATAAAAAATAAGGGCATTGTTAATTTCTTTGAGGTAAGATTTTGCCTGATTTTTTTTCATACAGAAAGTTTTCTCTAACTTTTTTTTTACAATAAGCATTTACAGCTTTTAAAATAAAAAAAAAATTCTGAAGATAGGAACACTTGTTTTTGTAATATACAAATAAAATACAGTTAGAAAATTTGGGTAATGTCAATGAAAGTAAAAGAATGCTGAAAAATATTAAGAAGTTGAGAACTCAGGGGTATTTGAGTCCCCTGACACCACAAATACAGTTGACCTTGAAGAATGCAGGGCTTTGGAGTGCCAACCCTGATGTAGTCAAAAATCAACTTATAACTTTTGAATCCCCCCAAATTTAACTAGTAACTCACTATTGACCAGAGACTTTACCAGTAAAGTCTGGTAAAGTAAATAAATAGTTGATTAACAAGTATTTTGGATTTTACACGTACTACATACTGTATTCTTACAATAAAGTAAGCTAGAGAATAGAAAATATTATTAATAAAATCACAAGGAAGAGAAAACATATTTACTAGTCATTACATGGAAAAGGATCATCAAAAGGTCTTCAGCCTCATTGTCATCACATTGACCAGACCGGGGGAGGAGGAAGAGGAAGGGTTTGTCTCAAGGGTGTCAGAGGTAGAAGAAAATCCATGTCTAAGTGAACCTGAGCAGCTCAAATCTGTGTTGTTCAAGGAACAATCATATGTGTGCAGCGGACAAAGGGAGGCCTGGAGTTACAGATATGAAGATTAATCATCAAAAAATGGGAGGAAACAGAAGATTCAACTTCCTGGGACAGCCAAGTCCAAAGGTTCTAAACGTTAGGTAATGGAAGATGACGCTCTGTTAAAATGCAAAGCTGTTCATCGAGGCCCAGGGCCCTGGAGTACAGCACTGTCAGCTCGCTGGCATACTCTACATGAAATGGAAGGATGAAGCCAGGAGTGGCTGGACAAGAAAAAAGGACCTGGGAAGAAAATGCTATCCAGAGAAACTGAATGATAAGGGAGCTAGGAAAAGAGACTCGTACACTTTTCTTTTTTCTCTAAAGAAATAGATGTCCATAAGTTAAATTGAAAATATTCAACCTGAAAAATATAACAAAGGAAGATGAGAGAGACATTAAGAAATATTTTAGACATTGAAAAAACTTTATCAATCAAATACTGCCCAAGAAAAGAAATCCTTCTGGATACAAATCTTTTCACCAAATCATACCACAGCTTTATGAGTTCTTCAGAAGAAAGGCAACCTGGAAATTTAAGTTATTTTTAACACTTTTGTTGAAAAAGCCATTTTTCTCCCCTTAGGCTGAATTCTTTGATGCAAGTTCAATAGCTTTGGGGTGAATCTGAATGCAGTGTTCAGAGCACTGAGAAAAATCATGCAGTGTCAAGATCCCAAGCTTCCTCCAAGAAATTTTTTGAAAATAAGTGTTAAGATGCTTAGCGCTCCTCTGAGTTCTTATCCAGCTCTCTTGTGAGGTACGGCTTTGAAAGAACTTGGTAGTTTAGAATAACATTTTCCTATGATTGCATACTGTCAGATTCTAAAATGTCAGGTAGCAACATAACAGCAAAAAAGGCAAAATACATTCATTTTTAGCTCATTGTGGACAAAATGCATAGGTACAGTCTCCAATCTCAGGGGAAATGGGTGGCTCTGGCTGTGCCACTCAAGTTACGTTGTTGATTGAGCCTGATAAACAATCCCATTGCCACAGCCATAGGTTATTAGGAAGTGAAATGATTTTATCAGCCATTGCAGACATCTGTCAAAGTTTTTTACCAAGTGCAGAGAGCAAGAAACTGGTAACAACTGAAAACAATATCACAAAAGTCTTCTCCAAACCCGGAGACCTAAGCTGATCTATGTAAGCTATACCATTCTAAAATAAGAAAAATAAATGTATAGTTTTTGGAATTTGGGCAATTTGTGGATTGCTTTTAGTATTTTTTAATGCTTTGTAACACAATTTGAAATGTCTTTAAAATGTCACCTGTATATTAAAAGCTTTCATTTAATAACAATACCATGTTTTTTATATACCTGGCATCGTAGTTCACAAGTTTTCTCTTGCCACAACCTTTCAAAATAGGGGATTGTTTCTATCCCCATTTTGCAGATGAGAAAATAAAGTCGTGAAAGGTTATCTTGCCTAAAGTTGCACAACTACGCAGTAACAGAGTTGGGAGTTAAAGCCACATAATCCAGCTAAAATTTAAGGCCTCGGAACCCCTCCAACACATCACAGCTTATATCTTCCTTGAGCATCCATGTGATGTGACACTTTGATGGTCTCTGTGGATGGTGTAATGTTTGAGATAACATTTTGAAATTAAGCATGTTTCTACTTTGCAAAAGTGCTATGAACACATATGCTTAGCAATTTGCCACATGACCTTTGGTTCCATCTGTACTGAAAATCTACAAAACAGTAAAAACAGCTCAACGGCAGAGAAGAGCTGATAATAGGATACCTGCTACTCACTCGTCCCTGGGGTAAATACCTGATCCGCTGGAGCAAACAAACAGCTCTGTGACAGCTGTCTGGGCTGGAGGCACAGCCTGCTACAGATCTGTCGATAACGGCAATCAGGAAGCTTCCAACACCTCCATGTTTAACCTACCCCTCCATCTCCAAGAGAAAACCCCAGGAAATTGGCTGTTAACTCTGCGTTGCCCTTGGATTACTTTTGCTGTAACTAAAGTCTAATGAGAATAAAGCAATAATAACACACATATGTTGCTTAGTACTGCCCTATACAGCCCTGATTTGGCATAAGACACTTATAATAGAGGTATTTTTATTAAAGCTATAGAGAGACTATGTCAATCCACTCTAGTAAGGAAGAGTACAATCATTAGAGAAAGGTATATGTAATGACCAATATCCAACTTTTTGGACCTAAAAAAATGTTTTGTTATATAGAGTGAGTGCAAAACAAGCCCTAACCTGAGCTCTGAGCTGGTGAACCAATATCTCAGAGGGCGTTTTACTCAGCTAGAAGGAAGTTGAGCTCTCTGTGGTCACTTCTTCTTCTATTATAGCATATTCTGGGCATGTTGACTCACAAAGTAACCACAAAGAGTGCACAAGCCACAGTGCCACTGGCGCTGCCGAGCATGGAAGAGCTGAAGGTCGAGGGTGAAGTCAACTGGGTTGCTGGTGGCTTTGCACAAGATTGTCAAGGAAGCACAGGGAGAAAATCGGCTGCTGAGTAGGGGGTGGTGCAAGACAGATGAGCGTGCCGAGCATCACCACTGCTCGGGGAAAACAAAGTAAAAACGAAACAGAAGCATGGCACACAGCTTGACAAGACTGAATGACTGTCGCGCCCGCCTCCTCTCAGGAGTTACTGTCTGACAGCATGGCCTTGTGGAAAGCGTCCTCAAATATCATCAGATATTCATAAAATAATAGTGATAGGCCAACCCTTCCTGAGAACTGAGGAGCACACCATGAAAGGCATTTGGCAGTCTACCTAGAGACGAGACCAGGAGAAGTTCAGGCCAAGTTTAATGAAAGGGGAATGAGAACCACCTGGGCAAAGATGGCAGCTGCACAGACAGTGGTTGAGGGCTTTATACCGGGGGAGGGAGAATCCGGGTTGCTGGAAGGTTTTGGTGAGCTAGGGTCTCCTAGAAGAATTCCTGCGGTGGGGCCAGGTAGGCCTTTTGTTCTGGGAGGGGAATGAAGAGGAGGGACAAGTTTAGGCACCTAACATGAGGCTCTGTGCTAAATGCTTTGTACACGTGATTTGTCAGGATTCTCCAGACCAGCAGAGCCAGTAGGATATAGATGGACGGATAGAGCGATAGATAAGTAGATAGATAGATAGATAGATAGATACCAGGAGTTTTATTTTAAGGAGTTGGCCTGTGTAATTTTGAGGCTGGAATGTCCAAAATCCATGCAGCAGGCCAGCAGGCTACAAACACCCCAGCTGGAGCTGGTGCTGTCATCTTGAAGCAGAATTTCTTGTTCCTCCAGAAACCTCAGCTTTCCTTTCAGGCTTAAGTGACTGAATGAGGCCAACTCAGGTTAAAGAAGACAGTCTCCTTTCCTTGAAGTAGTAGTTATAGATGTTAATCATTTCTACAAAATACCTTCAGAGCAACACCTAGATTAGTGTTTAATTGAAGAACTGACTACTATGGTTTAGCCAAATGGTCAGGAAAAATTAACCAGTGCAAAGTATATGCTCATTTTTTTCATGGTGAAAAATCCAAAAGATATAGTATCATTTTATCCTCATGTTACAAATAAAGAAACAGAATCTCAAGGTAAAGAACGTGCTAAAGTTTACTCCTATTGTAAGGGATGAAGGCAAGCTTTGGAACCAATTTGACTCCAGGAGTCCATGAATTTTACTACTGGGATCTTCTGTCTCAACAACTAGCAAGGATTTTCTGATAAAGACGTTCTCATTTGAGAGTTCAAAAACTGGGAAACATTAAAGCCAAGAGAAGGTCAGCATTAGCTCTTGAGCATCAAACCTCCAGCTCTGTGTTGTGATAGGCTCCCTGGAGTTCAGCGCTCGGCCTGGATCGCCAGCCTCCTTCCCATCCATGCCCCTTCCCCATCCTTCAGGCAACACATGCAAGTGAGTACTTAGCAAATCAGTCACTGTACAAATTCAGGGAACGTTATCATATAGTGAACACAGAGAGGACAGCTTGCGTGAAAAAAATCAAACCAAATTCGATTACATCTTTGAAATATGAAATATTTCAGAGGGATAAATGAAAAAGACATTCATTCTGCCACTCTGAACAGATTCCTTCCGAAGTTCCAAGTTAGTGAGAACAGCAGCATTAGCAGCAGCTGGGAAAGCTGCCCGCCACCCCATGCTGTGACAAAATGGACATAGAATGGCCTGAGGACGAGGCACTCCAGAGAAAGGTAGATAAGTTAGCAGCCTCCAAGTGCAAGTTTTTCCAGGTTCTTGGTGATCACAGGGGAAAAAGAACGTCAGGCTGCACCAAGTAAGGCAAGCAAGCAACAGCTTTTTTAAAACTTGAAAGCAAAGGTACTGTGAGAGAGAGAGAGAGAGAGAAGGCTTGAAAGGAGCAGCTGCACTGGGAAGAAGTGGTTTGGGGTCTTTTGAAGTCTTACTAATTGGGGGGAGGAATATTCTAGGATAGAAGTTCGGATTTTACTAAGAATTTGGGTTGCAATTCTGAGAATTGGGTTCCCTCCCATTTTTATACTTTATATGGGGTCTTGGAACTGTCATGGGGATATCAAGGGTAGAAAAATTTTAAAACAGCAATGTAAATAATACTGTAATTAGCCAAAGTTCCTATTAGGTGACAGCTGACAAGCAGGTTGTAGCTGTTTCTGGCCTGCCGTTACCAGCCCCCTTAGGTAGTTTCTGCCTGAGGGTTCTTTACTTTAACAGCTGCACCCAATCTACAAACCCCTGCATCTGGTCTCAGCCCTGTCCCCTAGTCTTGCACACTAACAGATTGGCAGTTACTGGGGTGGGATTTTACTGTTGCCAGAGGACTCTCCCTCACCTCCCACACAAATGCATCTCTCCTACTACCTCTCTCCTTTCCTCAGACTCTACAGTTGCATTTCCAAAAATGTGTCATTGTTCCTAAAGCTCTCATCTCTGATCATAGAAATTTTAGCAGAAGACCTTTAGGAACTGAATCTCTGAGTCCCCCTCAGATTCCTATGTGAAAATCCTAATCCAAATTCCCTGGAATTTGGAGGTGGGATCTTGGTAGGTAATTAGGTCAGGAAAGTAGAGCCCTCATGAATGGGATTAGTGCCCCACAAAAGAGACTCCAGAGAGCTCTCATGTCCTCTTTCTGCTATGTGAGGATACAGTAAGAAGGCAGCTGCCTGCAAGTCAGGAAGGGAGCCCTCACCAGAACCTGACCATGCTCCAAAACTGTAAGAAACAAATTTCTATTGCTTACAAGCCACCCAGTCCACATTATTTTGTTATATGAACCTGACCTGACCAAGACAATCTTGTTCCCACCTTAGGAGAAAAAATGGAGCTCAACAGAGATAACCTTTCTCTGCCTTTATGCTGTCCCCAAACATAGATCTGTACCAATCCTCCCAGGCTTCCTCTGCAAGATGTCCTTTGTCTTGTGCTCTGGACTCTGGATATCACCATCATACAGCAGCCCTAGAACTGCCTCCATCAGTCATCACTTTTCTTTCCCCCGCTTACACTTTCAATCTCTTTAGTTTTTCTTTCTCACTTGCCTACAAATAGAATAAGTGCTTTCACCACATTAAAAAATACCTTAATTCGAAATGATTGCAATACACGTAAGTACAATAAATGCTTTAGAAATGGCATCATTTGATCAGAAGGGACAGGATCCAAGCCAGGCGTGGTGGCTGACTCCTGTAATCTTCGCACCTGGGATTCTGAGGTGGGTGGATTGCTCGAGATCAGCAGTTTGAGACTGGCCTCAGCAAGAGCAAGACCATCTCTATTAAAAATAGAAAAACTAGCCAGGCATGGTGATGGGTACTGTAGTCTCAGCTATTCTAGAGGCTGAGGCAAGAGGATAGCTTGGGCTCAGGAGTTTGAGTTTGCTGTGAACTATGATGCCATGGCGCTCTAGCCTGGGGGAACAGAATGAGACTCGGTCTGAAAAAAAAAAAAATTCCAAGACACACATCTTAAATATAAGGGTATAGAAAGATTGAAAGTAAAAATATTAAAAAAGATATTCCTTCCAAACCCTAGGTAAAAGATAGTGAATATCAGATAAAGAAACTTTAAGACAAGAAATATTACTGGAGATAAAAAGGAAATTTCATAGCATAAAAATTTCAACTTCTCCAGAAGATTTGTATATGTTTAAATATGTGATTCAAAAGGTGTACATTCTTCTAAACGTAGACAGCAAAAATTAATAAAAGGAAAAATACAGAGGGTGCCAAAAAAGTATACACATTTTAAGAAAGGTAGAAACTGTATTAAAATTATAATAATATACATTGATAACAAAAGATGAGTACAAGTCCCATTTGACTTCTGCAATTTCAAGAGGTGCTCAAAGTGGCCACCATCAGCATCCAGACACTTCTGATTACAGCGAACTAGTGAACGACTTGAGCGACGCTGACCAAAGTGCCCCTTCATATTGCTGTATGTGCCATTTCTACCTACCAGCAGGGTAGGTATTTTCCCTTTAAGATTCCCCACAGTCAAGGATGTAAAGTCAGATGAATGTAGGGAAATGTACCTTTTCATCCTAACTGTCCTAGATAATGTCCTGGCAAATTCTCATCGAGATCAGCTCTCACGTCTCAGGGCATGTAATGACCTTAAGATGCAAACTTTCCAGTTTGCTGTTCTAAGAACACTTTGCATGAGTGTTCTGCTGACTTCTGCCCTACGTGCACACTGGTTGGCAGACTTCCGTGGTAAACAAGCGTGTCAACTATTCCAGCACCACAGCAGGAGAAGCAGGACTCATTGCTGTGTGGGGCCCTGGGTCCCCCCGTGTCATACACAGCACATCCATCTCACACTCATCAGGATCGCGTGCACTTGTGAGACGTGTTGGAGGTTCTGTTGCGTACCCACACCTCTGTTGTCATTGCACTTCCATAATGTTCTCAAACTTCAAACACCACTTCGGAATGGTCTTAAATGACAACTGGGCTTCTGCCATTTTCTTTGACTGTCCTGCTTGTCACACGGTGACAATAGCCATCTTTTGGTTAATGCCATCTTTTGAGTGAATGACATACTACGCCTTGCTACTGTAATTCAATTCAACTCTGAAAGTCATACAGAGATAACATCTCTGGTATGTGTCAATAATGGGCTGTGGGCTTTAACATACCTCTATCGCTAACTTATAGAACAAGCAGAAATCTCTTCACAAAAATAGTAAGATCAGAGTCTCTCAACATGATCTAATGGACGTTATTAATAAATTGAGCTACTAATTAAATATTGAAATGCACTATAACAACTCCTGGAAATATTCAACCAAAATAGCACACATAGGCTTGGCGCCTGTGGCTCAAGCGGCTAAGGTGCCAACCACATATACCTGAGCTGGCGGGTTTGAATCCAGCCCGGCCCGTCAAACAACAATGACGGCTGCAACCAAAAAATAACCAGGCGTTGTGGCGGGCGCCTGTAGTCCCAGCTAGTTGGGAGGTAAAGGCAGGAGAATAGCTTGAGCCCAGGAGTTGGAGGTTGCTGTGAGCTGTGATGCCATGGCATTCTACCCTGGGTGACAACTTGAGGCTCTGTCTCAAAAAAAAAAAAAAAAAAAAAAGCACACATACGCACTTACAAGAATGTTTATAGCAGCATTATTTGTAATTTTCAAAAACTGGAAACAACTCAGTGATATCACAGCACACTGAATAAATAAATTGTGCTATTTAAAAAAACAAACTCGCTTCAACTCTGATTCCCCTTTAAGCTACTGAAATGTTTCCTTATTTACTTTCCTATTTGCCAGTTTTAAGTAATTTTTTTTTTTTGAGACAGAGTCTCACTCTATTGCCCTGGGTAGAGTGGCATGGCCTCACCCTAGCTCACAGCAACCTCAAACTTCCGGGCTCAAGCAATCCTCTTGCTTTAGTCTCTTGAGTAGCTGGGACTACAGGCACCCGCCATCATGCCTAGCTAGGTTCCCTTTTTCTATTTTTAGTAGAGACAGGGGTCTCACTCTTGCTCAGGCTGGTCTTGAACTCATGAGATTGAGCAATCCACACAACTCAACCTCCCAGAGTGCTAGGATTACAGATAAGAGCCACCACAATTGGCCTAAGTAAAAAAATGTTTGAAGAAAAATATTAGCTCTACTTCCTCACCTCCATTACACTGCTCAATCCTTAGCACTATTTTCAGCCCTATCTTGCCACAGAAATTTTTCCGGTCTAGGCAGCAGTTACAAAATTCTATTATCGTGTTTCTTATTTCTATTTTACTTGGTTGGCCTCTCTGCATCAGTTGACAACTCCCTTCAATCCAAAAATCTCTTCTATCTTAATTTCTTGATCTCTCTCTCTCTCCTTCTCTTCTCTTCTCTTTCTGTTGCTAAAATATTTTCTTTCATTGTCTTTCAAGGCCGTTGTTTTGTCATTTCAAGTTCAGGGGGTCCTATGGCCTTGTCTTGCTCATGCTGGGTGATGATATTTAGTCCCATGGCTTCGGCACCATCTTTGTGCTGAGGCAGGAAGCACAGTGATGTGATGAGCTTGGATTCTGAAGCCAGACAGATGATGCAGCTCTGCAAATCAAGGTCTCTAAATCCAACCTTTCTCCTGAGCTCTAATCAGGGGGACACTAAATATAAACCCAGGTTATAACTATGTCATGAGCCAATTTTGTGTCCCTCCATATCTGTAAATTGTTGAGCCTATTCTCACAATAACAGACCCAGTTTATGCACTTCTTAGACCTGACTGGCCATGATTCTCTGCTTAGTCCTATGGGTGACTCTCCCGGAAAATCACTTGGCACCAATGACATTCTTGTTGGCCCAGAAGGAAGATGTCCTTTTTTGCTGGAGGGAGGCTCCCTTAGCTCTGTGCCTAACTGCTCCTGATGTCCTGTGTTGCTCAAGAAAGCACCAGGATGTGCCTCACGTCACATCTTTGGCCTCATACTGCACAGCCCTCACCTCTGTCCTTGAGCTTTCCTATCACTAATAAGGTGCAGAGCCTGGGAGCTTTATTTTTTTTTTTGAGACAGAGTCTCACTTTGTCACCCAGGTAGAGTGCCATGGCATCATAGCTTTTATCAACCTTAAACTCCTAGGCTCACGTGATTCTCTTGCTTCAACCTCCTGAGTAGCTGAGACCTCAGGAGCCCGCCACCAATGCCTGGCTATTTTTTGGAGATGAGGCCTCTCTCTGGCTCAGACTGGTCTTGAACTCCTGAGCTCAAACAATCCACCCACCTCAGCTTCCCCAAGTGCTGGGATTAGAGGCGTGAGCCACCTTGACAGCCCTAGCCTGGGCTCTCTCAAGTTCCCCTACCCATTCAACCCACAGGCTTTCCAAGAGGGGTTTGTGAGGTCACAGGTTGCAGAGAAATAGCCATAAAATGTCTCTGGCTCCTGCCCTCCCACTGCATCAAGGCCACTGCTCTTGGGCCAAAAATAACCTAGAAATGTGGGTGAGTTAGCAATCCAGTGTTAAAGGAGGAGGCTGTGGCCAGAACAGAAAGGAGACAGAAAGTAACCAACAGATAGTCTTTACCCTCTCTGAGAGACTTTGTTCAGCCTCTATGTTTCCATACACCCTCTCCAGAGGATGTCCTGAATGACTGGGGAACCACGATGTTCTCCAGTCAAGTCTGGACAGCTTGGAAATGCACCACTGTGTACGCACTTCCTCTCTCCCTCTACCTCACATACCAGGCTTCTGCACTTTTGCTTCCCTGAAGTGCTCCCTCAACAAAGCTTTAGAACATAGGTTTTGACCTAGGCTCTGTTTGCTAGAGAAATCATTCATCATGAAAAAGAAAGGAGAATCAAAACCGGGAGTAAATCGATTTCCAGCTAAGCAACCAGTGTTTTTGCTAAGTGCCTTACATCTGTTATCTCTTTAATCCTCAGGGGAAACTATACTAGTAATTCCGCTAAGTTTCTAATGCCTTACTGAGCCTCCGTTCCCCACCGTAACTGGGGAAAATCATAGGCCCAGTAAGGTATTAGTAACTCAACGGAGAGGATGGAGTTGGGAGTGCAGAGCTAAGAAGCTGACTCCAGTGTGTCTTGCTTCAAAACTAGCATTCTTCCCACTGTACTTGTCTCTAACATCAGGACCTTGGAGCTTAGGGATTCCATGAAGTTTCCATGTGGTAATTCACTGGTGGAATTTTTAGAAGCTTTACGATGATTCAGAGAAGAACATTTTAAATATCCAAGCAGAGCATAATGAGGAAGTCTTAAAATGGCAAGGTGCATGATCAGTTAAAACAGACGGCTAAACTGCCATTATTATTTGACATTTAGATATCTCTTCATATAATTGTTCCTAAATGGAATCACATTGATGAGCCAACTGAAGGTCATGAAAGTTGCTCTTACAAGGATGAGAGCATGAAGGGTTAGAAGAGACAGAGACTGCTGGGAGGAGAAATGGGAGGCACCCCAGTGCTCCATCTGCAGCATGAAGTCACTTGGCCCCCTGGACCTCTGCTCATCTGCACCATCCAGATCGGTTTGTTCTCCTCATAAAGATCTTTGGGAACAAAAAGTACAACATTAGTTAGAAAATCAATCTTGAAACAAAGTAGAGGGGTCCTGACTGCCAGGGACTAAAATGGGAAGGATTTCCTCATACTGCACACAGCGTAACTGGCAGAGTTCGGTGTGCGTCTAGAGGTTTGGGCCAGAGTTGCACTTTGAAAAATTGGAAGAAGACTGAATTTGACCCTATTACACTATTCAGTTAGCATCTCTCCAGGTCTTGGAATATGGCGTGATCTGTGACCCTCCTGTGGAAGGAGGGGAAATTTTTTCCTGCAATCAAAAAGTTAGACTATTTGTCAGTCTAATTATTTCCTCTTGGTCAGTGCTGGAAGATTAGCCCCTTTAAGATGGTTATTAATTTATAACAGCGTAACTACAAAATCAGGTGAGTTTATGTATTGATGGAGAAAGCATCAATGCCACCTGCCTGATGTAGAAATAGGCATTTTCATTTGAACTTGGTCAGTATCCCAGAGACCGCCAGAAATTGTGTTGTGCCGCAGTACAGATGAGTGCTCTGAGCATCCTTGCTACCAGAGTCTGTTTTCTCAAAGAGGCCTTTTCGTTTTCTGCATTTTCCTTGCATGCTGATCAACTGCATGGCTATAATGCAAAAAACCTCCCCCAAAGAATTGACACTTATCTCTTAAAACATGAAACTCTCACCCCCTCAACCTACCCTCTGATGAAAACCTGTTCAAAGATCTTAAAATGACTCAATTGTCTAGAATTTGAATACAAATACCTTGCAGATCTTATTGAAATGAACATTTTAATTCAGTGGGTTTGAGTGGGGCTTGAGATTTTGCATGTCTAAAAAGCCCCCACGCTGTTGGCCTACAAACCACACCTCTAGTAACAAGGGCTCGGAAGACCATTTGTCATGGGTTTTTCTTTTCTTATTTTATTTTTGAAAGTTATTTTGTCCTTAGAAATATTTTCCCTTTGCAAATGCCTCAGTGCTTTGTTAAAGCTGTTCTAGGAACCCCTGCAGACATTTTGAAGCAGATGGGGCTAAAGTTAGAAACTGTGAAGACATCATGTTTTAGCTGCTTTCTTGGGTCATGTTTCTTAGCTGTCGGCACAAGTACAAACTAAATGCTGACCTAAAGGCTTACTGTCAAAATTAGACATAAAAATGGATTTTACCAATACTACTTAACTAAATATGTTTGTCCGTGAGACTACCAGGCTCATTTTATTTGTTCTTAAATTGGTTGTTTCCATTGGGTAGTTTGAATGATTGCATGTGGTAAGAAAATTTAAATGTTAAAGCACATAAACAGAAGCAATTTAATTGTGCATCTAAATTCCACATTTGATTGAACAGAAGTAATCCTTACTTGCTATTCTGCCTTTATTTTAGGTTTTCATTTTCTGCTTGGAGAATTTAGTCATCTTAATGTCCAGAGAAACTACCACAGAATATGCAAGTGGTCCAAAACAGGGTATTTTTCCAAATGTTTTGGAAATGTTTAATACGTTTTTGTTTTGTTCTGTTTTGTTTTTACTCGAGAAGCATAATACATATTATCCTATATAGAAAAACACATTATTGGGAGAAAAATAAATATAAACATGGTGTTTATATATAAACTATGTTAATTCTTGGATTTATCCTTTATGTTTACTTTTGAAAACTGCCTACCCTAATAAAATCTTTACCATTTTACATTTTAAGACCATCCTCTTTGTTAGTACCTCATCTCTAGGTACTGGCTATTCTTTTTGAGGAATGGGGGTAGGATCTCATTCTGTTAGCCAAGATCAGAGGTCACTGAAGCTTCTATCCAACTCCTGGGCTCAAGTAATGCTCCCACCTCAGACTCCCAAGTACCTGGGACTACAGGTACCAACATATACCACCATGCCCAGCTAATTCTTTAATTTTTTTGTGTAGACAGAGGGTCTTGCTATGTTTTCCAGGCTTGTCTCAAACTCTCTGGCCTCACAAAGTGCTGGAATTGCAGGCATGAGCCACCGTGCATAACCTGCTATTCTAAAAGATGTCTATTCCAAAACATACTTGCCAAAACTATCAATTTGAGAAGATTAGGACCTTAAGGACCATTTATCATATTCTCCTAATTCAAGACATTTACTCAAAACAATAGTTCTGGAGAGTGATGTCAGTAACCGGAAGGAACAGAAAACTCTTGACTATCCCTCCTCCCACTGATATGCTGAATAAACACCTACACATCGGCTAATTCTCTCCACAAGAGAGCCAGAAACTAGTTGAAAATCTCCTACACGCCAAACTGAGAAAATATTTACATTGTAACAGATAGGAAAAACAGAAACACACTCATACATAAACCCTACCTTGAGCCTAGTCCCTTACAACTGGGGAGGAATCCTCAACCCCAAGTTTCTTCTTGAGGACCCAAGGGTTTGTAACATATATACAACATTCCAACCCTTCTAATTCCTGCCAGAGGGCAAGGCTATTATCACCTTGCTTGGGAAGCAGCAGAGACTCTGCACTGGAGAATTTCCTTGAAATAGAAAGAACAAAGAGGTTCTTGAACTGCATGAACACTCCGAGCAGCTCTAGCTCCCAGGTTCAGTCTAGCTTCCACCTTTTCCTTTTTCTGAACACTTTTCCAGGAACTTCCTGAGATTCTGGCTTCTAACTAGCCTGCATTTGGGAGCTTACAAGGCTGATAAAACAATAACTTCCTCAAGTCTGAATAGGAAAAACGATGCTTTCAGAACTTTCATATTCCAGGCTAATTCCAGGAATAAATCCAGGCCTGCAGATTATCCCTGGAAGGAGTTTGTGAGAACTTTGCAAGCCTGACAAGTAGGGTGGGCTCTCTGGTGCTTTTATTTTCTGGCTTGCTCCAGCAATAAATCTAAGTTTACAGATGCTCACCAGAAGTTATTTGTGCATGCACAAAGTACCCCAACCTTTATAGCTCCCATCCAAGGAGCTAAGGCTTCTAAATTACCTAACTCTGAGAGTTGATGGGGCTCTGCATTCCCAAGTCTCCCTAGACTACAGAGACCAAAAAGATGATTTTTTAATTTGCATACTAAGCAGGTATCTCTCCAGGATCTGGTGTGTAGTCTGAATGAGAGACAGGCATTTGCCATAGATCCTCTCCTTAGAGTAGAACAGAATGAGTGGGAAATAGATTCTTATTCTCAGCTTCTTCCTGAGGAAAGAAAAAACCAGAAAAGATATCTAATACTCCAAATTTTCCAGCTGTACCTTGAAGGACTGGCCTCTATATCACCTGTTTCAAGGCACTAACATAATTTGGCTACCCCTAAGAATAAGGACAGCAGGTTGAACAAGCACATAGACTTGAGAAACACCTAGAATCTCTAGCTGTGCTGATGGGTGAATGTCATCTCCTATAAGCAGCCTGTCCAACAAGACTGGGAGAGGAGGTTGTCTTATCTAATCCACAGAAACAGCAAAAATGAAGAAGCAGGAAAATATCCTCCAAAATAAAAGAATAAGATAAATCTCAAGAAGATGAAGCTGATGAAATGGGGAAATGTGATCCACCTGACAGTGAATTCAAAAGAAGAGTTTAAAAATGCTCACTGAGGTCAGGAATGCAACACATGAATAAACTGAGTGTTTCAACAAGGAGACAAACAGTATAAAAAAAAGTTCTAAACAGAAATCACAGACTGAAGAAAACTATAACTGAAGTAAAAAATTCAATATGGGGTTAAACAGTAGACTAGATGAAACAAAAGAAAGGATTAGTGAACGTGAATACAGATCATAAGAAAACATCCAATCTGAGGAACAAAAATAAATAAGAATAAAAAGTGAAAATAGCCAGAGAGACTTATGAGACAGCATCGAGCAGAATAATGTACACATTTTTAGAGTTCCGGAAAGAGGAGAGGAAGAGACAGGGACAAAAAAATATATGATCAAAGAAACAATGGCAGAAAACATTTTAAGCTGGGGGAAGGAAGCAGAAATTGAGGTCCAGGAAGCCAAATGACCATCAAATAGGACGAATTGAAAGAGCCCCACCTCAACACACATTATAATGTGTATAAAGTTAAACACAAAGAAAGACTTGTGAAAGCAGCAAGGGAAAAGCAACTTGTTACATACAGAGGAACTTCTATCAGGCTATCAACAGATTTATTTTTTCAGCCAATGCTCTGCAAGTAAAAAAGGGTGTGTGATGAGACATTCAAAAAGCTGAAAGAAAAATACCTGCCAACCAAGAACACTATATCCAGGATTCTAGTTTTCAAAATTGAAGGGGATATAAAAACTTTCTCAAACAAACAAAAGGTGAGGAATTTTATTGTCACTAGACCTGCTTTAGAATAAATGTAAATGGAGTTTACATTTGGAGTTATTTGAGACAAATTTTTAAAAATGCTAATCAAAAATGTGAAAATATATGAAAGTATAAAACTACCATTAAAAGTTTGCCCTTCCTTTTCTAATTCCTTGAGAGGATTCATTGATTTGTGATCTTTCTGGGCTTTTTGATAAAGGTATTTAAGGCTATGAATTTTTCCCTTAGGACTGCTTTTGTTGGATTCCATAGATTTTGATAACTTATGTCCCCTTTGTCATTTAGTATAAAGAATCTGATGATTTCCATCTTTATCTTCTCCTTGATCAATAATCGTTCACCAGTAGATTGTTTAATTTACACAACTTCATATAGAATTGAGTGTTTCTGTTGGATTCAATTTCTAATTTTATTTCACTGTGGTCTGAAAAGATACATAGTATAATTTCTATTTCTTTAAATTTGTTGAGACACGTTTTGTGTCTTAAGTTGTGACCAATATTGGAGAATGTTATATGTGCTGATGAGAAGATGTATATTCAATAGTTTCAGGGTGTACTGTTAGTGCTACATACCTCATTGCCTAATACCACTACTGTCACCTTCAAAGTACTTTCCTTGGGAAGCTGTGCATTGATACCAGCACCTAGTCCACCCTTCAAAACAATTTTGAAATTCTTTTTCTGGAATGGCCATCAAAGCTGTCATTGTATTATCCTTGATGTCTTAATGTCATCAAAATGTCTTCCTTTTAGTATTTTCTATATCTTTGTGCAAAGAAAACCTTTTGGTGACACTGCAAACTGATACAACCTTTGTGGAAGGAAGTATGAAGAGTCCTCAAAGAACTCAAACTAGACAACTAGACCTCCTATTTGGCATCTATGGGGGGGATCATTTTACATTTTATCATAAGGACATTTGCACTAGAACTGTTTATCACAGTTCAATTTAAAATCACCAAAATGTGGAAACAACCTAAATGCCCACCAACCCAGGAATGGATTAACAAGCTCTGGTATATGTACACCATGGAATACTATTCAGCTATTAAAAGAGATGGAGACTTTACATCTTTTGTATTAACCTAAATTGAGGTGGAATGCATTCCTCTTAATAAAGCATCAAAAGAATGGAGAAACAAGAATCTAATGTAGTCAATTCTAATATGAAGGCAGTAGATGAGCTAATACATGGGTGGGGGGTAGAGGAATTAGGGAGCAGGAAGAGGGGAGAATGGAAAGGTGTGGGAAGGTCAGGGTATATGGCACACCTCTTAGGGGTGGGACACAATTATAAGAGGGACTTTACCTAATAAATGCAATCAGTGCAACCTAATTCTTTGTACCCTCAATGAATTCCAACAAACAATAAATAAACAAATAAATAAAGGCCACACATGACAAGCCCAAACTAACATCTTACTCAATGGTGAAAAGTTGAAAGCTTTTCTTCCAAAATCAAGAGCAAGACAAGTGACTGCTCTCATCACTTCTATTCCTACCCAAAGCAATTGGGCATGAAAAGAAATACAGTGCATCAAAATAGGAAAGGAAGAGGTTAAAGAGTCTGTTTGCTGATGTCGTAATTTTATATACAGAAAACTCTAAGGACACCATCAAAAAACTGAGAACTGTTTAAGGAATTCCATAAATTTACAGGGTACTAAATTAACATACAAAAATTGTAGCACCCATATAGACTAGCAATTAACTATTTTTTAAAAATTTAAGAAAACAGTCCTATATACCATATCACCCCAAAAAATACAGTCAGCCTTCTCTATCTATGGGGTCCACATCTGTGGATTCAACCAACCGCAAGCTAGAAATGTTGTTGTACCTATGATTGGCATCTGTACTGAACATGTTTTTTCTTATATTATTCCCTAAATAATATAAAATAACAATAATTTACATAGCATTTACATTAGTTATTATAAGTCAGCTTGAGATAATTTAAAATATACAGGAATATGTAAGCAAATTATACACAAATCCTACATCATTTTATATAACGGACTTGAGCACATGAATTTTGGTAGCTGCAGAGGGTTCGGGAAATAATCCCATGGATACCCAGAAACAAGTATACTTAACAAAAAAGATGAAAGATCTGTATGCTGAAAACTATAAAACATTGATGTAAGAAATTAAAGATGATACAAATCAATTGAAAAATATTGATATCCTCCCATGGTCATAAATTGGAAGAATTATTATTGTTAAGATTCCCATACTACCCAAAGTCATCCACAGAGGCAATGCAATTTCACTGTCATTTTTCACAGAATTAGAAAAATAATTCTAAAATCTGTATGGAACCGCAAAAGACCTCAAATAGCCAAAGCAACTCTTGAGCAAAAAGAATGAGACTGGAAGCATCATACTACATGATTTTAAAATATATTGTAAATCTATAGTAGGCGTCCTCAAACTTTTTACACAGGGTGCCAATTCATTGTCCCTCAGACTGCTGGAGGGTTGGACTATAGTTAAAAAAAAAAAAAACTATGAACAAATTCCTATGCACACTGCACATATCTTATTTCGAAGTAAAAAACAAAATGGGAACAAATACAATTCACACCACCGCATGTGGCCCGTGGGCCGTAGTTTGAGGACCCCTCATCTATAGAAATCAAAATAGCATGGTACTTCCATAGATACAGACACATTGGCTGGTGGGACAGAGGGAGATCTTAAAAATAAACCCCAAACATTTATAGTCAATTGGTTTTTGATAAAAGTGTCAAGAACTCCCAAAGGGGAAAGGACAACGGTGTTGGGATAACTAGATACCCACACGCAGAAGAATGAATTTGGACCTTTCCTTTTGTTCATGCCATATAAAAAGATCAACTCAAAATGTATTAAAGACTGGAAAATAAGGCCTGAAAATATAAAATTACTAAAAAAAAATATATAGGGGTAAAACTATGCAACATTGGTCGGGGAATGACTTTTGAGCTATGACCCCAAAAGCCTAGGCAACAAAAGCAAAATAGACAAATGAGATTGTATAAAACTAAAATCCTTCATTATAGTAAAGAAAACAATTAACAGAGTGAAGAGATGACCCACAGATTGAGGGAAAATATGTGTGAACCATATATCTGATAAAAGACTAATATCCAAAATATATAAGGAAGTCAACTCAATAGCAAGAAAACAAAAAACCCAGTCAAAAAATGTCTTATTTCAAAAGAAGACATACAAATGGCCAACAGATATGTGAACAAAATGCTCAATTATCACTAATTATCAAGAAAGTGCAAATTAAAAGCATAATGAAAAAATCACCTCACACTTACATGCTATTATTTAGCTATTATTTAAAAGATGAAAGGTAAGTGTTGATGCGTAAGTGTTGATTCTCTACATAAGTAGAGAAAAGGGAACACTTACATGCTATTGCTGAGAATGTTAATTAGCACAGCCACTGTGGAAAAGAGTCTGAAGTTTCCTTAAATATTTAAAAACAGAATTTACGTATTATCCAGCTATGCCAACTCTGGGGATATATTCAAAGGAAATGAAATCAGTATGTTGGAGAGACATCTGCACTCCCACGATGAGTGTTATTAACAATAGCTAAAGAAAATAGGAGATATGCACACACCATGAAATATTACCAGCCTTTAAAAAGAAGGGAATTCTGTCTACATGGATGAATGTAGAAGACATCATTCTAAGTAAAAGAAGCCAAATGCAGAAAAATAAGCACTGCATGATCTCACTTCTGTAAGGCATCGATAAAAAGTTAAACTCATAGAAACAAAGAGTAAAACAGCTATTACCAATTTCGTGGGAGACAGGAGATGGTCAGAGTATGCAAAGTTTCAGTTAGGGGAAACAAGTTTTAGTGATCTATTGCACAGCACGGTGAATAAAATTAATAATAACGAATCATACATTTCAAAACTGCTAAATGAGTAGATTTTAAATATTCTCATCACAAAAATATAAATAAGTAGGGTGATAGATGTGTTAATTAGCTTGATTTAATCATTCCACATTGTATACATATATCAAAACACCACCTTATGCCCCCAAATATACTGTGTACAATTTTTATTTCTCAACTAAAACACAATGAGATACCCTATAAAAACACACACAAAAAAAAACAAGAAATGAAAGGTAAAATATATTGGCAAGGATCTGAGGAAGTTGGAACCCTGAAAGGTAAAAAGTACTGATAAGAACATGAAGAAATGGGGAAAATCGTATGGAAGTTACTCAAACTTTTAAATATACAATTACTATAAGATGCAGAATTTCCACTTCTCGATATGTACTTCAAAGATGTGAAAGCAGGGAATTGAAAAGGAATTTGTACAACTATATTTACAGCAGATTATTTGCAGTAGCCAAAAGACAGACTGTCTTTCAATTATCTGTCCGTGGATGATTGGATGAACAAAATGCGGCGTCTACATCCAGTGGCATATCATTCAACCCTTTAAAAGAAAAAGAAATTCTGACATGCGTTGCAACATGATAAACCATAAAGGCATGCTAAGTGAAAAAGCCAGTCACAAAAGGATACTCTTAGATTCCACTTATGTGAAATACCTACGAGAGACCAATTCACAGAGACAGAAAGTAGAATGATGGTTGTCAGGAGGTGGAGGGGTGGCCGACAGGGGAGTTATTTATTGTTCAATGAGTACAGTTTGAACTCTGAAAGAAAAAAATAATTCTGGAGTTGTATGGTAGTGATAGTTGCATGACAATGTAAATGTATTTGAAGTCATCAAACCACAGACTTAAAAATGGTTAAAGTGATAAATTTTAAGTTATGTGTACTTTGCTACTTTTTTACAAACTAAAAGAAAGTAAGATAAGGGGAAAAAAAACCCTTCATCAAATAGATTACCATCAAACTTCAGAGGTGAAATAAGGAGTCTTAACATCGATGATTTGCTCTTATCTTTCTCTGTGCAGTTTAACGAGGAATTCCGTTTATTTAATAGATACAGCATTATTTTGATTTTCTATTTCTTCTTCAGTGAGTTTTAGTAGTTTGTGTTTTCCACAAAACTATTTCATTTCATCTAAGTTGTTGAATACATGTGCGTAGTGTTCTTCATGGTATTCCCTCATGACACTTCTAATGTATGTCAGTCTGCAATAGTAGCATCTGTTTCATTCATAATATTGCAATTTTTTTCTCTATTTTCATGGTCGGATTGCTTAGATGTTTATCACTTTCATTGATCTTTTCAGAGAACTGGCTTCCAGCTTTGTCGAATTCTCTCTTCTGTTTTCCCATTATTATAGAGCATTGATTTGAGGGCTCTCTTCTGATATTTATAGATTTAGAGACATATTTCCTTCTAAGCACTGCTTTAGTTTTATCCCACAAATTTTCATATGCTGTATATTTACTTTAATTCAGTTCAAGATATTTTCTAATTTCCTTTGGGACCTACTCCTTGGCCTATAGATTATTTAGAAGTATATAACTTAATTTCTAACACTTTGGGCATTTTTCAGATGTTTTGGTCATTGATTTCTACATTAATTCCATTATGGTTAGAGAATATACCTTGGATGATTTCCATATTTTAAATTTGTTGAGGTTGTCTTATGACTCAGTATATGAAGTATCTTCATAAGTGTTCCGTGTACACTTGAAAGAATGCATATTCTGCTGTTATTTGGTGAAGTGATAGTGTTCAGATCTTGTATGCCTTATTTTTTGTCTACTTGTTCCTTCTACTGCTGAAAGAAGAAACTAAAATCCTCCAAGGATAATTGTGGATTTCTTTATTTCTCCATGAAAACCTGTTAGTTGTATTTTAAGTACCTTTATTTTGTGTGTGTGTGTATGTGTTTATATACATATCAAAGATTGCATGTTTTCTTAGTGTATTGGCCCCTTTATCATTATGTATTAAGATTTCTTTGTTCTTGTTAATTTGGCTACTTGTCTAATATAGAGATATTCCAGCTTTCTTTTGGTGTTTACATGACACATATTTTTCTATCCTTTTACTTTTAACCTATCTATATCATTATATTTATTTATTTATTTTTTTAATTTTTTTATTAAATCATAACTGTATACAATGATATGATTATGGGGCATCATACACTCACTTCATAAACCATTTGACACATTTTTATCACAGTGGTTAACATAGCCTTTCCGGCGTTATCTCAGTTACTGTGCCAAAACATCTACATTCTACATTTACCAAGTTTCGCAAATACCGCTGTAATATGCACCACAGGTGTGATCCCACCGATTCCCCTCCCTCTACCCAGCCCCCCCTTCCCACTTCCCCCTATTGTTAAGTTGTAGCTGGGTTATAGCTTTCATGTGAGAGTCCCAAATTAGTTTCATAGTAGGGCTGTGTACATTGGGTATTTTTTCTTCCATTCTTGGGATACTTTACTAAGAAGAATATGTTCCAGCTCCATCCATGTGAACATGAAAGAGGTAAAGTCTCCATCTTTCTTTAAGGCTGCATAGTATTCCATGGTATACATATACCACAATTTATTAATCCATTCGTGGATCGATGGGCACTTGGGCTTTTTCCATGACTTAGCTATTATGAATTGGGCTGCAATAAACATTCTGGTACAAATATCTTTGTTATGTTGTGATTTTTGGTCTTCTGGGTATATGCCCAGCAGAGGAATTACAGGATTGAATGGCAGATCTATTTTTAGATCTCTGAGTGTTCTCCATATATCTTTCCAAAAGGAATGTATTAATTTGCATTCCCACCAGCAGTGCAGAAGTGTTCCCTTTTCTCCGCATCCACGCCAACATCTCTGGTCTTGAGATTTTGTGATATAGGCTAGTCTCATTGGAGTTAGATGATATCTCAAAGTAGTTTTGATTTGCATTTCTCTGATGATTAAAGATGATGAGCATTTTTTCATATGTCTGAAGGCCGTGCGCCTGTCTTCTTCAGAGAAGTTTCTCTTCAAATCCCTTGCCCAGCCTGCGATGGGATCCCTTGTTTTTTTCTTGCTGATGCGTTTGAGTTCTCTGTGGATTCTGGTTATTAAACCTTTGTCAGAGTTATACCCTGCAAATATCTTCTCCCATTCTGAGGGCTGTCTGCTTGCTCTGCTTACAGTGTTCTTAGCTGTGCAGAAGCTTTTTAGTTTGATCAAGTCCCAGTAGTGTATTTTTGAAGCTGCTTCAATTGCCCGGGGGGTTCTCCTCATGAAATACTCACCCAGACCAATTTCTTCAAGGGTTTTCCCTGCATTCTCCTCTAGTATTTTTATAGTTTCATGTCTTAAGTTTAAATCTTTAATCCAATGAGAGTCTATCTTAGTTAATGGTGAAAGGTGTGGGTCCAATTTCAGTCTTCTGCAGGTTGCCAGCCAGTTCACCCAGCACCATTTGTTAAATAGGGAATCTTTTCCCCACTGAATGTTTTTAATTGGCTTGTCAAAAATCAAATAGCGGTAAGTAGCTGGATTCATCTCTTGGTTCTCTATTCTATTCCAGATATCTACTTCTCTGTTTTTGTGCCAATACCATGCTGTTTTGATCACTATCGATTTGTAGTAAAGTCTGAGGTCTGGTAGTGTGATTCCTCCTGTTTTGTTTTTATTTCTGAGTAATGTCTTGGCTATTCGAGGTTTTTTCTGATTCCATATAAAACGAAGTAAAGTTTTTTCAAGATCTTTAAAATATGACAGTGGAGCTTTAATAGGGAGTGCGTTGAAATTATATATTGCTTTGGGTAGTATGGACATTTTGATAATGTTGATTCTTCCTAGCCATGAGCATGGTATGTTTTTCCATTTGTTAACATTTTCAGCTATTTCTTTTCTTAGAGTTTCATAGTTCTCTTTATAGAGATCTTTCACGTCTTTTGTTAGGAAAATTCCCAAATATTTCATCTTCTTTGGCACTACTGTGAATGGGATAGAGTCCTTAACTGCTTTTTCAATTTGACTGTTGTTGGTGTATATAAAGGCTACCGATTTATGAATGTTGATTTTGTAACCTGAGACGCTGCTGTATTCCTTGATCACTTCTAGGAGTTTTGTAGTAGAGTCCCTAGTGTTTTCCAGATACACAATCATATCATCTGCGAAGAGCGAGAGTTTGATCTCTTCTGACCCTATATGGATACCCTTGATCTCCTTTTCTTCCCTAATTGCGGTGGCTAAAACTTCCATTACAATGTTGAAAAGCAATGGAGACAATGGGAAGCCTTGTCTGGTTCCTGATCTGAGTGGAAATGATTCCAATTTAACTCCATTCAATATGATATTGGCTGTGGGTTTGCTGTAGATAGCCTCTATCAGTTTAAGAAAAGTCCCTTCTAGACCAATTTTCTTGAGTGTTCTGATCATGAAGGGATGCTGGATATTATCAAAAGCTTTTTGTGCATCAATTGAGAGAATCATATGGTCTTTGTTTTTTAATTTGTTTATGTGCTGAATTACATTTATAGATTTACGTATATTGAACCAGCCTTGAGACCCTGGGATAAAACCAACTTAGTCATGATGTATAATTTGTTTGATGTGTTGTTGGATTCTGTTTGTTAGGATCTTGTTGAATATTTTTGCATCTATATTCATTAGTGATATTGGTCTATAATTTTCTTTTCTTGTTGGGTCTTTTCCTGGTTTGGGGATCAGGGTGATATTTGCTTCATAGAACGTGTTGGGTAGTCTTCCTTCTTTTTCTACATTTTGGAACAGGTTGAGTAATATAGGTACTAATTCCTCTTTAAAGGTTTGGTAGAATTCTGACGTGAAACCATCTGGTCCCGGGCTTTTCTTTTTAGGGAGGTTTTGTATAGTTGATGCTATTTCTGAACTTGATATGGGTCTGTTCAACATTTCCACTTGATTCTGGTTAAGTCTTGGAAGGTGGCGTGCTTCCAAGTATCGGTCTATTTCCTTCAGATTTTCATATTTCTGAGAATAAAGTTTCTTGTAATATTCATTAAGGATTTTTTGTATTTCTGATGAGTCTGTGGTTATTTCGTCTTTGTTGTTTCTGATTGATGATATTAGAGATTTTACTCTTTGTTTCCTGATTAGGTTGGCCAGAGGTTTATCTATTTTATTGACCTTTTCAAAAAACCAGCTTTTTGATTTATTGATCTGTTGTATTATTCTTTTGTTTTCAATTTCATTTAATTCTGCTCTAATTTTGGTTATTTCTTTTCTTCTACTGGGTTTGGGGTTGGAATGTTCTTCCTTTTCCAGTTGCGTCAGATGTCCCATTAAGTTGTTAACTTCCTCTCTTTCCGTTCTCTTGAGGAAGGCTTGCGGTGCTATAAATTTCCCTCTTAGAACTGCCTTTGCAGTGTCCCAGAGGTTCTGATAGCTTGTGTCTTCATTGTCATTTTGTTCCAAAAAATTGGTGATTTCTTTCTTAATCTCATCTCTGACCCAGCTATCATTCAGCATAAGGTTATTTAACTTCCATGTTTTTGTATGGGTATGCAGATTCCTGTTGTTACTCAATTCAAGTTTTATTCCATGATGGTCCGAGAAGATGCATGGAATAATTTCTATTCCTTTAAATTTACTGAGGTTAGACTTGTGACCTAAAATGTGATCAATTTTGGAGTAAGTTCCGTGGGCTGATGAGAAGTATGTGTATTCAGTTTTGTTGGGATGAAATGTTCTGTAGATGTCTGCTAAATCTAAATATTGGATGGTTAGGTTTAAATCTAAGATTTCTTTGCTCAGCTTCTTTCTGGAGGATCGATCCAACACTGCCAAGGGAGTGTTGAAATCTCCAACGATTATGGAGCTGGAGGAAATCAAGTTACTCATGTCTGTTAGAGTTTCTCTTATAAATTGAGGTGCATTCTGGTTGGGTGCATAGATATTAATAATTGAGATCTCGTCATATTGAGTATTACCCTTAACAAATATGAAGTGACCATTCTTGTCCTTCCTTACTTTTGATGGTTTAAAGCCTACTGTATCTGCAAATAAAATTGCAACACCTGCTTTTTTCTGATTACCATTTGCCTGAAATATGGATGACCATCCTTTCACCCTGAGTCTGTATTTGTCTTTTAAGTTGAGATGTGACTCTTGTATGCAACAAATATCTGGCTTGAGTTTTTGTATCCAGTCAGCTAACCGATGCCTCTTTAGAGGACAGTTTAAGCCATTCACATTGATGGAGAGTATTGATAAGTCTGGTGGAATTTTGGGTATCGAGTTTTTCAAAGGTCCAGTGGACATTTTTAATCCTTTCGCCAGTGTGGAAGTTGGAGTTTGATCTGAAGTTTCTGAGTGAGTTTACTTTTGTGGTATAGGATTGGGTTGGTCATTGTGGAGGATAGGTCTGAGAACATCCTGAAGAGCTGGTTTACTTATGGCAAATTTTTTCAACATATGAATGTCATTGAAGTATTTAATTTCTCCATCATAGATGAAACTCAGTTTAGCTGGATACAAGATCCTGGGTTGAAAGTTTTTTTGCTTTAGGAGATTAAAAGTTGATGACCAGCCTCTTCTTGCTTGAAAAGTTTCAGCAGAGAGATCTGCAGTTATTCTAATATTCTTACCTTTGTACGTTATAGTTTTCTTTCGCCGGGCTGCTTTGAGAATCTTCTCTTTCATGTTAACTTTAGTGAAGCTAATTATGATATGTCTGGGAGATGGCTTATTGGGGTTGAATCGTGCTGGGGTTCTGAAGCTGTCTGCTATCTGAATTTCAGATTCTCTAGGCATGTCTGGAAAATTTTCTTTCATAATTTCATGTAGAAGGGCCTCTGTGTCCTTGGCAGCCACTTCATCATTCTCCAAAATTCCTATAACCCTTATGTTGTTTTTTTTCGAATTATCTGAGAGCTCTCTGAGTGAGTGATCCGTTTTTGCTCTCCATTTCTCTTCCTCTTTGAGAGATTGGGAGCGTTCGAAGACTTTATCTTCAATGTCAGAAATCCTTTCTTCTGCTTGCTCCATTCTGTTACTGAGGGATTCTACTGTATTTTTCATATCTTTGAGGGCTGTAAGTTCTTGTTTCAGTGTGTCTAAGTCTTTGGTGGTTTTGTCTTTAAATTCGTTAAATTCTTGAGACAGTTTTTGAATTTCTCCTCGAATTCCTAATTCCATTTTATTAATCTTGTCTGCAAACCAAATTCTGAATTCGACTTCTGACATCTCAGCCAGTTGTTTATGAATGGGATCTTCAATCACATCTGCCGTATCTTTTCTTGGGGGGGTTGATCTATTCTGGTTATTCATGTTACCAGAGTTTTTCCGCTGATTCCGCCCCATGGTTTACTCCCTTTGGTTTTTCCCCTGGGGTTTTATCGAGGGCCCGTACAGTGTTGTGGCCTGAGAAACTGGGGCCCTGTCTGGTGTGGTGGAGCAAAGTGGTTCTGTCTTGTTTTCAGCTGGTTTCTGTTTGATCCTATTGCAACTTCTACTCTGGCTTGAAGTCTCAGCTGTGTGGAAAAATCAGCAATTAAGTCACCCCGCCTGCCCACCTCTGGCCCCAGTTGGAAAAGGAGAATCAAACCTTCCTACAATCGCACACCCAGGGCACCGCCTGAAGAGTCCTCAGTCTATTAGCCCAGTTTAAAAGGTCCGAATCAACTGTCTCAATCAGCACTTGTCTCGGGTGGAAGGGTTCAAGAGGTCTCTGGGAACTGGATCACAGGGGCCTGGTGACTCCTCTGACACAGCTCACCCCAGTGCAGCGTGGAGTCAGGAGGAGCCACCCAGCAAACAGAGCAGTCTGGGAAGGTTGACGTCTCCTTCCCCACTTTGCCCCTCCGTCGGACCCAGTCACTGGTATCTCTGCAGGTGGCTAACCCAGTTGCCTGCAGTGAACAGACACTCCAGGGGTTTGCACCTGCCTGAATCGCAAGGAAGTCTGCCAGGCCCCCGCAGACTGCCGCTATCTAGCAGGAGGAGATGGGGCCTGACATCTTTGAGTGTTTGATGCAGGTGATGGGAAGGAGGTGTTCACTCAGGCTTAGCCCCGTCCCTGATGGATGCTGCTAACAGAACAGAACAGAACAGAACAGACAACTTTGTGAGGTTCTGTCTCTGTTCCTGTCGTCGCCTACAGGAGACGGGCTGTTTTGAGTTCAAACGTCTTTGCTGCTGGAGAATTGCGTCTGAACACCTCTCTGGGTCGGCCCCGCCCTGGAGGCTTCCAGGTTTGTGAGCCGTGTCACCGGTGGCCTCCTCTGGTTGCCCAGGGAGACAGGGGGTGTGGCCTCAGAATATCCAGAAGTGAGCGTTCTTTTGTTTGCGTCCTTGTGATCACAACTTGCCTCAGCGGTGTTGATGTGTGTTCTTCAGCCTTCTCTCTTGGTGAGGCTCAAGTCCACCAGGATACTTACTAAATTCCTGTCCCTTAACTCTCCTTCTGGACGGGAGCCTTTGTTGAAAGCTGGCTTCAGTCCGCCATCTTGTCTCCTGGTGCTGCTCACAACCCCTACGGCAATAAAAGTCGATGGCATCGCAGCCTGGATCCACGCATCTCATGTCAAACCAGCACCGCCGCCAGACTCCGGGTGGAAAGTGGAAAAGCTATATCATTGTATTTAAACTGGAATTCTTGACACCACATATTGGGTCCTGGGAGTTTTGTCTGATTTAATAATCACTGGCTTTTATTTGGTATGCTTAGACCATTTATGTTTAATGTAATTATCAGATTATAATTAGGCCCACTATTAATTTTATTGTTTTATTAATTTAATTGTTTTCTTTTTGTCCCCTCCATTTTATGTTTCTTTTGTGCATTCTTTTTGAATATTTGAATGTACATTAGGATTTTATTTTATCTTTTTACCTTTTAAATTCACATCTTTGTATAGTTTTTTAGTGTTTGTTTTAGGCATTATTATATGTACCTTACTTTTACAGTTTATTGATAATATTTTATCTTTTCAAATTAAATGTAAAAACTTTATTCCCCACCCTGGTTTTTACATTGTCTTTGTAGCTGTCATATGTATTATACCTACCAATGTTATAATTTAGCTTTCTAATATTATATATTTCAAAAAACTTCAGAGGAGAAAATAATTTGTCATGTTTATCTAGTTACTTACCATTTATATTGCTCTGCCTTCATGACTACAGAATTCTGTTTCCTTGTGATATAATTTCCTTTCTTCCTGCAGTACAGCCTTTAAGATTTCTTTTAGAACTAGTTTCTAAAACTAACTCCCTTAGAGTTCTTTCATCTAAGAACATTGTAATTCTTTCATTTCTGAAAGATAATTTTTAATGGATAAGGAATCCCAGGTTAATAGTTCTTTTCTTACACTATTCAAAAAAATGTTATGTCACTTCCTTATGGTCTCTGTTTTTATTCAAGGTGTTGGCATGGATGTGGAGAAAAGGGAACACTTCTGCACTGCTGGTGGGAGTTCAAGCTAATCTGTCCCCTTTGGGAAGAAGTATGGAGAATACTCAGGGATCTAAAAGTAGACCTGCCATTTGATCCTGCAATTCCTCTACTGGGTGTAATTCAAAAGACCAAAAATCACTTTATAACAAAGATTTTTGTACCAGATTGTTCATTGCAGCTCAATTCATAATAGCCAAGTCATGGAAGAAGCTCAAGTGCCCATCGACCCATGAATGGATTAATAAATTGTGGTATATGTACACCATGGAATATTATGCAGCCTTAAAAAAGATGGAGACTTTACCTCTTTTATGTTTACATGGATGGAGCTGGAACATACCCTACTTAGTAAAGTAACTCAAGAATGGAAGAAAAAATATACAATGTACTCAGTACTATTATGAAACCAATTTATAATCACTCACACTTTCAAATGAAGAATAGATCACAAATATGGCCCAGGATGAAGGAAGGAGGAGAGGATCAGGAGAGAAGGGAGGTCAGATCAAGGGAAGGTGAATGGTGGGATCACACCTATGATGCTTAATGCAAGGGTACATGTCGTATCTATTAGTATAGAGTATAATGTCTTAACACAATAATTAAGTAAGCGAGATGAGGTATATATATTAACCAGTGTGATGTAAGCATTCCTAATTCCATATGAAATTAGCACATTGTACCCCATAAATGCATTAATGTATACATGATCTATGTGCTTATGATTTAATAATAAAAGAATAGATGCTGTGTCCACACAAAAAAAAATACTGTGTTATTCAAATGTACCATGTCATTTTTTTCTCTAGCAGCTTTTGAGATTTTTTTAAATATTGGTTTTTAGCAATTTGATTAAGCTGTATCTAGGCATGGTTTCCTTTGAGTTTAGTTAGGGGGTTTTAAAATTTCTTAAATCTATAAAATTGTGTCTTTTGCTAAATTTGGAAATATTTCAGCCATTATTTCTTCAAATATTTGGTCTCACTAATCAGTTCTTCTGAGACTCAACTGGCATGAGTGTTAGACATTTTAAAACTATTTCATAGGTTCTTGAGATTCTGTTATAGTTTGTTTTTTTTACAATACACACTTTTTCTCTGTTGTTCAGTTTGGATAATTTCTATTGCTCTATCTCCCTGTTTATAAATTCCAGTTCATGTATTCTGCTGTTATTATTTTATTTTTTAATTCTAAAAATGCTCAACTTGTTCTTTTATATAGTTTCTATTTCTCTGCCAAGAATTACTGTCCTCCGTTTGTTTTAAGTGTCCAGCCTCACTTCATAAATACAGTTATCACAGCTTCTTAAAGGTTTTTGTTATATTTGGATTGCCAAGATTCAAATTAGCATATGATAGCCAGCCACTGAGTATCTTCCCCTATCAGTTGTTGAGATTTTTCTCTATTCTTTATTTCTAAATCAATCATTTTAAATTACATTCTGCACATTTTTAATATAATGTTATAAAACTCTGGATTTCCCTAAAATCCTTGGGGAAATGGGACTTTCAGTGTTAGCCAAATTGAAATAACAGAGACCAGACTTACCATCCCTTTTAAGTAGTTAAAAAATGGATGAAACATGATTTTCAAGATAATGGACATTGGAGGAAAGCAATCCTTGAGACACAGGAAACAAATGAGGTTGAGCCCTAAAATTGCCCCTGTTAATTCCTGGAAAGAGCTAACAGGCCAACACACAGGGAGTGGAAGCACGGGATTCTCTGAGTTGAGGAGGTTAAGATCAAAGTCCAAAGAGACCCAGGAGGCCGGAATTGCTATACAGGTAACACAGATGACACACCTGCCCAGAGAGAGGACTGATGCAGAAGAATGCTGATCCATGTATGTGTGTGAGGAAGCTATTGAAGCTAGGAAATGACCTCCCACCCTGAGGGGTTGAGGTTCTTTGAGTTCATTCAGGGCCAGAAATAGAGCCTGTCCCACCAGCCAGAGGGAAAAGCCTCATAATTCATGAAGCTTCAAGTAGAGTACATGCAGTATCTGAGCCCAGCAGTGGGAAATAATTAACCTCGCACTAAATGCTTCTCAGATCTTAGATAAAGAAACCTTAAAAACCAGACACACAAAAAGAAATAGCTTCCAAATATCTTAATTGCACCCCCTCCAAAAGATTAAGATTGTTTATAGGAATACAAAAATGTCCAGCATTTATTAACGTAAAATTCACTATGGCTGGAGCCAATTTAAAAATCGCCAATCACGCAAAGAAGCAGAAAAAAAATATGACCCATGATGAGAATAAAAATCAAACAACCAAAACTATGAAAGTTGTTAGAATAAAAATGGAGTCATATGTGAAAAAGCAAACAAATCAAAAAAACACCTGAGAAATAGAGGCTAGAGAAGGCTATGAAGAGAGGGTTCACAGGAATAAATGCCTCATAACAAAAATTATTACAAAGACTCTGAAAAGCTGAGTATACAAAACTTACTTCTGTCAGGACATTCGCCTGTCTAGTCTCAGTGTGGCATCACTCCTGTTATTGATCCCTGAAGCTGATAATTATATCAAAACAATTATATGTTCCTTCTGATTTTTTTCTTTTAAAATTTTTGTCTTCGTTTACCTCCCCAAATACACACATTATTTGCCATGGCATGTATATTCCCGTTGCATGCCCTATTCCTAAATAAATATAATTTTCTTTAATGAAAAAGGAGATCTTTCCATGTACCACAACGTGTATGAATCTGTAGAACATTATGTTGAATGAACTAGGCCAGATACAGCACAACAAATACTGCATGATCTCACTTAAATGTGGAATCTAAAACAGTTCAACTTAGAGAAGCAGAGAGGAGAATGGTGATTATCATGGGCTGGACGGAACAGAAATAAGGGAGAGGTCATTTATAGGTGGATCCTTTTTGAAAAGTAAAATATACAACAGAGAATAAATGGTGGTTCCTAGGGGAAATGGAAGGGAGCAAGTGAAGATATGTACATTAAAGGATACAAAGTTGCAGAAATGTAGATACATAATTCTAGAGACCCCATATACAACCTGAGAATTATAGTTAATTATATTGCATTATATTCAGATTTTTTGCTAAGAGAATAGCATTAAGAGCTCTTGCTACATTCCAAAAGGGAGGGGGTAACTATATGAGATGATAGATATGTTAATTTGCTTGACTACAGTAATCATTTCATTATGTGTTAGTACATTAAAACATTATTTGTACACCAGATAAATATACAGTAAAATGAAATGTCATTATAGCCATACTACAGATGTTCAAAAAGTTAAGTAGAGACATGGGAGGTTATAAAAAAGATTCAAATAAAACTTCTAGAGATGTAAATCATAAAATCTGAGGTGCAAAGTGCACTGAGGTGGGATTGGCAGCAGATTAGACATTGCAGAAATAAAGATTAATGAACTTGAAGGTAGAGAAATAGAAAATATACAAACTGGCATACAGAGAAAAATCTTTCAAAAGAGAAAAGAGTAACAGTTAACTGTGGGTAAGCTTCAAGGAGCCTAATTTTAGTGTAACTAGAATCTCTAAAAGAGAGGAGGCTGGAGGAAAATAAACGTATTTAAAGAAATAATATTGAAAAAGATCTTCCGAATTTTATGAACACTATAAAGCCCCACAATTGAGAAGCTCGGTGAACATCAGCCTGCTCAAAAATGATGAGACAGAGAACATCTTAAAATCAGCTAGAGGAAAATAAAGATTTGTTATGTAAAAACACTAAAATTGGGATGAGAGCAGATTTCTTACTGGAAAGCAGAAAGACAGGGGAAAGCATTCTAAAAGTACTAAAAGAAAGATTGGTACATAGACATAAGAACCTAGTAAAAATATCTTGAAATTCTGGCAAAATAAGCCATTTTTCAAACATACAAAAGCTGAAAAAATTCATCACCAGCATAAAAAGGGTGTTAAAAGTAGTCCTCTAGGTACAAGAAAACAGGTTATCAGATGAAAATACAGATACTAAAAAACATAAATAATATCATTTATTTAAGTTTTTATTATTTAAATATCTTTTGGAGATCTTTGCTTATACTTATTGAATAAGAAAACAAAATCCAACCATCTGCTGCCATTCAGGACTATATATGTGTGTGCAGATGAGTGTGTGTATGTATCTGTACCTATATATGCATGTGTGTATATAATATATGTGTGTGTGTCTGGATACACAAAGTCCTACCATACCAGCGTAGTTCAAAGAAGCTGTTGTGACTTCATTAATATCATGCAATGTACACTTCAGAGCAAAGACTGTTACCAAAGATAAAGGAGCTTCATAATGATAAAGAAGTCAATTCCTGAAGAGTACATAAAAATCCTAATCATTTTTGTACCTAAAAATATAGCTTAAAAATGTCTGAGGCAAAGATCAATGAAACTAAACAGAAAAATGGGTAAGTCCAAAACTATAGTCAGAGATATCTATACCCCTTTATCACAAGTTGGCATCACAAGTAGACAAAAATTCTAAATAAAATTTTAGCAAACTGAATCTAATTATATTTAAAAATTAAAAGGCTTAAAGAGTTGGAGGTTGCTGTGAGCCGTGTGACGCCACGGCACTCTACCCGAGGGCTGTACAGTGAAACTCTGTCTCTACAAAAAAAAAAAAAAAAAATTAAAAGGCTTATAAGATTTGTTTATTTACTTATTTTATTTTTATTATTTTTTTATTGTTAGGGATTCATTGAAGGTGCACAGAACCAGGTTGCATTGATTGCATTTGTTAGATAAGGACACTCTTATAATCGTATCCTGCCCCCAAAAGGTGTACCACACCCCTTGTCCTCCCACCCCTACCCTCCTTCCCTTTCTCAGCTCTCCCCATCTCCCACCCCCACCGTGTACTGGGACCTTAATTGTCCTCATATCAGAATTGAGTACATAGGATTCATGCTTCTCCATTCTTGTGATGCTTTACTAAGAATAATGTCTTCCACTTCCATCCAGGTTAATAACAAAAGATGTAAAGTCTCCATCTTTTTAGTGGCTGGCTGAATAGTATTCCATGGTATACATATACAACAGTTTGTTAATCCATTCCTGGGTTGGTGGGCATTTAGGTTGTTTCCACATTTTTTTTTATCTGTTTCCACATTTCGACGATTATAAATTGAGCTGAAATAAATAGTCTAGTGCAAGTGTCCCTGTGGTAAAAGGATTGTTTTTTCTTCTGAGTAGATGTCCAGCAATGGAATTGCAGGATCAAATGGGAGGTCTAGCTTGCGTTTTTTGAGGTTTCTCCATACTTCCTTCCAGAAAGGTTGTACTAGTTTGCAGGCCCACCAGCAGTGTAAAAGTGTTCCCTTCTCTCCACATCCACGCCAGCATCTGCAGTTTTGAGATTTTGTGATGTGGGCCATTCTCACTGGGGTTAGATGATATCTCAGGGTGGTTTTGATTGGCATTTCTCTAATAATTAGGGATGCTGAGCAATTTTTCATGTTTGTTAGCCATTCGTCTGTCTTCTTTAGAGAAGGTTCTACTCATCTTTCTTGCCCAGTGATCTAAGGGATTGTTGGCTCTTCTTATGTTCGTTAATTTGAGTTCTCTGTAGATCCTAGTTATCAAGCTTTTTGTCTGAATCAAAATATGCAAATATCCTTTTCCAATGTGTGGGTTGTCTATTTGCTTTGGTTGTTGTCTCCTTAGCTGTACAGAAACTTTTCAGTTTCTTTGAGTCCCATTTGTTGATTTTTGTTATTGCTGCAATTGCCATGGAAGTCTTCCTCATAAAAGTCCTTCCCAAGGCGGATAGCTGCCAGTGTTTCCCCACCCTTTGAGGATTTTAATTGTTTTGCTTTTTGTGCCTTAGATTTAGGTCTTTTATCCATCTTGAATCAACTTTTGTGAGTGGAGAAAGGTGCGGGTCCAGTTTCAGTCTTTCACATGTGGATATCCGGTTCTCCAGCACCATTTATTGAATGGGGCCGGGGGGATTCTTTCCCCCAGTGTATATTTTTGTTTGGTTTATCAAAGATTAAGTGGCTGTAAGATGTTTGTTTCATCTCCTGGTTTTCTATTTGGTTCCAAATGTCTATGTCTCTATTTTTGTGCCAATACCATGCTGTTTTGATCACTATGACCTTGTAGTACAGCCCAAAGTCTGGTAGGCTGATGCCCCCGGCCTTTTTTTTTAACTAAGAATTGCCTTGGCTATATGGGGTTTTTTCCAGTTCCATACAAAGTGAATAATTATTTTTTAAAAGTCTTGAAAGTATGATGTTGGTATTTTAATAGGGATAGCATTGAATCTGTAGATTGCTCTGGGAAGTATAGACATTTTAACAATGTTGATTCTTCCCAGCCATGAGCATGGTATGTTCTTCCATTTGTTAATATCTTTTGCTATTTCTTTTCTTAGGGGTTTGTAGTTTTCTTTATAGAGGTCCTTCACCTCTTTTGTGAGGTGTATTCCTAGGTATTTCATTTTCTTTAAAGCTACTGAGAAGGGTATTGTGTCCTTGATTACCCTTCATCTTGGCTGTTATTGGCATATATAAAGGCTACCGATTTGTGGACCTTGATTTTATATCCTGAGAAGTTACTGTATTTTTTTTTTTTATCACTTCCAGGAGCCTTGTGGTTGAGTTTTGGTGTTCTCTAAGTATAAGATCATATCATCAGCAAAGGGGGAGAGTTTTTCTTCCTCTGCCCCCATTTCAATGGGTTACTAGAGATTTTACTTTTCTGTTTCTAGTAAGTCTGACCAAGGGTTTATCTATTTTATTTACTTTTTCAAAAAACCAACTTTTTGTTTCATTAATTGTCTGAATGATTGTTTTGCTTTCAATTTCATTAATTTTCTGATTTAATTTTGGCTATTCATTTCTTCTGTTGGGTTTAGGGTTAGATTGTTCTTCTTTTTCCATTTCCATAAGGTGATTTGTGAGTGTGCTGATGTGCTCACTTTCTGGTTTTTTTTTTTTTATCACTTTCTGTTTTTTCGAAGGTAGGCATCAAGCATGATAAATTTTCCTCTCAGGACTACTTTTGCTGTATTCCAGAGGTTTTGGTAACTTGCATCTTCATTGTTATTGTGTTTAAGGAAATTAATACATTCCTCTTTAATCTCTTCCTGAACCCAGCTATCATTCAGCATAATGTTGTTTAGTTTCCAAGACTTTGTGTGGGGATGAACAATTTTGTTGGAGTTGAGCTTCACCATTATGGCCTTGTGGTCTGAGAAGAGACATGGTATAATTTCTATTCCTTTAATTTTGCTGAGGTTTGATTTGTATCCTAGGATGTGATCTATTTTGGAGTATGTGCCATGAGCTGTTGAGAAAAAAGTATATTCTTTTACTTAGGAATGGCGTGTTCTGTATATGTCTATTAATCCCATTTAATGTAGGGTCACCTTTAAGTCCTTTGTATCCTTATTTAGTTTCAGTTTAGAGGATCTTTCCAGTTCTGTTAGAGGGGTTTGAAGTTCCTGACTATTAAGGTGTTATGGGATATCATATTGCAACAGTCAAGTTCTGTTTTTCATAAATCTGGGAGCATTTAAGTTATTTGCATAAATGTATAAAATTGAAATGTCTTCTTGTTGTATTGTTCCTTTGACCAGTATGAAGTGTCCATCTTTGACTTATTTAACTAAAGTTCCTTTGAATTCAATTGTATCTGAGAATAAGATAAGAGAATAAGATTGCAACCCCTCCTTTCTTCTGATTTCCATTTGCTTGATACACTGTTTTCCATCCCTTAACCCTGAGTCTTGATTTGTCCGTCAGGACTTAGGTGTGTCTCCTGGAGACATATGGATGGCTTGTGTTTTTTTAATTCAATCAGCCAGCCTGTGCCTCTTCAGTGAGGAATTCAAACCATTGACATTTATTGAAAGTATCGATAATTGTGGTAGAATTCTATTCATCATATTGTGATGTAGTTTGTTGTGTAGTTTAATCCTTTGTGACATTGTGGAAGCTAACTTCTGGCCTTTGGCTTCTAGATGTTACTTTGATGGTGGTCCATTGTGGTGTTCAATGTTGAGAATAGATGTAAGTATTTCCTGTAGAGCTGGTCTTCTTGTGACACATTTCCTCAGTGCTTGTATATCTGTGAATGATTTGATTTCATCCCTCTCCCTCTGCCCTCTTGCTCTAGGAGGGCTCAGCTAAACTTTCTTCCCACCCGCCATCATGCTCTGCCCCCTGCTTGTAGGATTTATTTTAAAATGCAGAGTTGGTTTGGTTTAACATTAGAAAATCAACATGATTCACTATATTGACAAACTAAGAAAAAATATATAATAATCTCAGTAGATGGAAAACATTTTTGATAAAATCCTATATCTATTCCTGATTAGAAAAAAATAAATAGGAATAAAATGAATCCTCTGCAATCTAATAAGGAACATCCACTAAAACAAGATAGGGTTGTCTCCTCTCACCACTGCAATTCAACATTATACTGGAGGTTCTTGTTAGTACAATCAGCTTAGGCAAGAAATAAAATTCATGTAGATTGAAAAGGAAAAAGTAAAAGTGCCTTTATTTGCAGACAACATGGCTGGGTATGAAACTACAAAATTAGAAAATATGATGGAATTTTACTCTCCCCGCAAAAAAATAAAGGTTACTAAAACTGCTAAGTGAATTTAGCAAGGTTGTAGAATATGAGATAAATATACAAAAATCAATTTTCTTTTTATATATTAATAACAAATAATCATAAATTGAAATTTATAAACAGTACAATTACAATGGCTACAAAAATATGACATACTTAGGGATAAATCTGAAAACTATCAAACATTGATGATACAAATTAATACCTAAATAGAGAGATATGCTACATTCATGACTCTGAAGACTCAATGTCATTACATGTCCATTCTGTCCAAATTGATGTATATGTTTAATGCAATCCTAGTTAAAACTCTTGGCTGCTTTTTTTAAAGTTAAAAATCCCAGCTGGCTTTTTTTATTTGGTTGTGCGCAATTGACAAGCTAATTCTAAACTTAGATTAAATGAAAAATATCTAAATTAGCCAAAGACCTTCAGGAAAAAAAAGTTGGAGAACTGACTCTACCTGATTTTGAATCTTATTATAAAGTGTAAATGATCAGCAGAGTGTGGAAATGGCATAAAGATAGACAATAAATATAATTATTAATGTAATAGAATAAATATTCCATAAATAGATTCACATTAACTGGTTTTATTACAAAGATTAAAAGGCAGTTCAGTGGGAAAAATATATTTTTCAACAAATGGTACTAGAACAATTAGATATGCCAAAAGAAAGTGGGGGGGGGATTTCAATCCACATCTCACACTATATGCAAAAATTAACTCAAAAATCAATCATAGATTTAAGTTCAAAATCAAAAACTATTGACGGGGCATGGTGGCTCATCCCTGTACTCCTAGCCCTTTGGAAAACCAAGGTTGAAGGACTGCTTGAGACCAGGGGTTTGATACCAGCCTAAGCAACATTGTAAGACCCCATCTCTACCAAAAAAATTATTTAAAAACTATTAAACTTCTAGAAGATAACATAAGAAGATGGAAAGACAGGCTAAAGACTGGGAGACTATACTTTAAATATTGGGTTAATATTTTTTTTATTATTGAGTTTCAAGAGTTCTTTAAGTATTCCATAATATTTATATCAGTCTTATATCAGATGTATGCTTTGGAACTATTTTCTTTCACTTGTTGTCTTTTAATTCTCTAAACAGAAATTTTCAAAAAGCAAACATTTTCAAATTTGATGAAGTCCATTGTATCAGTGTTATAGTCTGAATGTTTTTTTCTGACCCTCCCCCAAATTTATATTTTGAAATTCTAATGATAGAGTCAAATGGAGGGACCTGCCCAAATAGAACCAACTCACCCAAATAGAACTGCCCTGACCCCAGTCTCAGCCACCTCCTTCCCCTTCTTTCTCCCAAGTGCTCTTTACAGCCTCATTTTAGCCTCCTTTATTTTTTTACCTCTGTTTCCAATATGGAGACTGCTCAATCATGGATTTCCCCTTTTTTATCTTTAAGCTGTCTTTCAACTCACCTCAAGGCTCTGTGGCTCTATCTTGACCTTAAACCTAAACACCTCATCTTTTTCTGTAATACTGCTAGACCCATGTACACACTAGACAATGGCACACAATGGCCTGAAAATGGTAACTTTGACCTCTTAATCCTCACAGAAGAGTATCCCAGACCCATGGGAGGGTGTCAGAAATTAGGCAAATGGTCAGAAATCCCCTACATCCAGGCCTTCCTCCTCCTCCAAAACATTCCTTCTTTGTGTTCATATTATGAACCTTCCCAAATTTTCCTTTTGTAGGTCAAACCAGCCCTCCCCGAGCCCTCTAAATCTTCATTGTCTTCCTTCAACCCAGTACACAACCCTCCCCTTCTGCCCCTCCATAACCCCCACCCTCAACCTCCTTCCTACCCACAGAATTCTGCCCCATCCCCCCCTTTCTCCACCAGCCCCAACCCTCCTTCAGCTGCACGTGGATGAAAGAAAGATGGTGTCCTTGGGAGCAAAAAAGGAAAGATGACATCCCAGGGAGGGGCAGGGAAGAAAACATGCTGGACTCAGCCAGGGAGGGAAACATGGCAAATCCAATTTCCCCATCTCATACTAGATCTGGCCACACCATTAGACCCTCCACTTTGGGACCACCACAACTTCTAAACCATCTCCTAGAGGTTGCAGGAATGGAATGCATCATCAGGTACTTGTTCCCTTTTCTCTCTCAGACCTAGCCCACATAAGACTGAAACTATGTTCGTTCTCCACAGATCCCACAAAATACTCTCAAGAATTTGGATTTCTAACCCAATCATATAATCTGCAACTAGGTTTCATAAGTCTGAAACTAGGTTCCATAAGTCTGAAACTAGGTTCGTTCTCCACAGATTCCACAAAATACTCTCAAGAATTTAGATATCTAACCCAATCATATGCTCTGACCTGGCAGGATTTATATGATATCTTCACCTCCATCCCATTAACATGCATTTTATCTCTCAGTCTACACCTGATATCTGGGGGGAGGGCGGGGCAGGGAACCCTCCAACAATCCCCCCAGGGCCCTCCAAGTACCCAGTGAGATCTCATGATCTCTCAGAACTCCAGTTATTGCCTACTACAATTAGACCAAACCCAGCTACTTCTTTAAACTCCTCAGGGCACTCTGAAAGAACAAAATCTCCCCCAGGACTGTGTTTTAACAGGCCTTTGGGCAAAGCAGTGCCCAAATCCAAACCCTCCCCCCAAACAGTGTGCAGCCTGTGGAGGTCCTCACTGGAAGTCTGACTGCCCAGGTCTTTTCTGAAGATCTTGTTCCACAGCTACTCCCAGAACCTAGCAAAATTTCCCGACCTTTTAAGTCTAGATGTGGAAAACTGATGATTCCTAGAAAATCAGAATGACCTCTGGACAATCATGAAATTTGAACTCCAGGTATTTTTGCTACTGCAAGGTAAGCTAATCTCTTTTCTGACAGACACAGGGACAACTTTTTCTACACTTCCATCTTATAAAGGACCTCTAAAACAAATAGATCTCCGTGGTGGGAATTAATGGTAATTTACTGCACCCTCACACTACTCCAACCTTGTGGTGCTCAAATCATGGCCTCCTTTGTTGTTGTCTATGATAGTGCCACTAATTATGATCTTTCTCATTCTCCATTTCAGACCAGTATCCTCTGCCTCATCTCCCGATTTATTGACCAGGCAATCACCTGGAAAACAACCACTCATATCTCACCCTATGTGGATATCAACCAGTTCAGACTGAAGAACCAAGAATGCTCCTGTAAATATCATTCCCTGTACCCTCCCATTTTCCTTACAGGTAGCCCACACTGCCCCCCATCCCACAGGAAGCAGTCAAAGAGATACCATGCCCATCATCCTGTCTCCTTATAATAGACTAAAAAGAGCAGGATGTCCTTATAATAGACTAAAAAGAGCAGGATGTATCATGGAGTCAAATGGAGGGACTCACCCAAATAGAACCAATCCACACAAATAGAACTGACCCACCCAGGAAGAAATGAATGCATAGAATGTCCCACCTAGGAAAGGAAATTTGCCAACCCATACCCTTCAACCCTTTTAAAATCCCCATCCTCCACCTTAATCCATGTGCTGACTTCCTTCTTGAACTCAGCTTCCTGCATCCAGGTGGGAATAAAGGCTGCTGTTGCCCACAACCTGGCACCCAGAACCGAGAAACCTGGATTCCATTTCTTTTCATTCATGTTTCAGAATAATCTTTTATTTTTGGTCTTTGACCTCTCACCTAACCCTCAAGGTAATGGGATTATGAGATAGGGTCTTTGGGATATGACTATATCATGAGGAAACCTCCATGAAAGTGAGACTGTCCCCTTATGAAAGAAGCCCTAGATAGCAAGCAGCCTTGCTCTTCTACCATGTGAGGATATAATGAAAAGGCAACATCTATGAGAAAGCAGACCTTCATTAGATGCTAAATCTGCTGCCATCTTGATTTTGGACTTCCAGCCTCCAGAACTGTAAGAAATAAATTTCTGTGTGGATAAGGCACCAAGTTTGTTGAACTTTGTTATAGCAGCCCTAACAGACTAAGACAATCAATTTGGTCATTTATGGATCATGTTTTGGTGTCATATTAAAGAAATCTTTGTCTAACCCAAGGTCATAAATGTTTCCTTCTGTGTTTTCTACTAGAAGTTCTATAATTTTAGGGTTTATTTTTAGGACTATAATCCACTTTGAGTTATTATATAATGTGAAGTATAAGTCAAATAAATATTAAAATTTGAAAATATTTATAAATCACATATTCAGTAAAGGATTTGTTTCTCTCTTTTTTTTTTGTAGAGACAGAGTCTCACTTTATGGCCCTCGGTAGAGTGCCGTGGCATCACACAGCTCACAGCAACCTCCAACTCCTGGGTTTAAGTGATTCTCTTGCCTCAGCCTCTCGAGTAGCTGGGACTATAGGCACCCCCCACAACACCGGCTATTTTTTGGTTGCAGTTTGGCTGGGGCCGGGTTTGAACCCGCCACCCTCAGTATATGGGGCCGGTGCCTTACCAACTGAGCCATAGGCACTGCCCTCAGTAAAGGATTTGTATCTAGAATATATAAAGAACACTCAAAATTCAATACTGAAAAAATACACAACCCAATGAAATAAATAAGTAAAAACAATAAACAGATGATTCATCAACGGGCATATAAATATGACAAATGAAAATATGAATAGATGCTCAATATTATTAGGAAAATGAAATTAAAACCAGGATGAAATACTATTACAATAGTTTAAATTGAAAAGACTGGTTAAACTAAGTATTAGGAAGATGTGGAAGGAACAACTCTCATGAATACTCTCATGTATTCATTTATTACTATAAAAAAATTGGATGAATTTAAGGGAACATACAATTGTGTATGTACCCTTTGCAGATTCTGGAGTGGATGCAGAGAGAAGGAAACATTTATATACTACTGGTGAGACTGCAAACTAGTATAGCATTTTTGGAAATATGTAAGAAGAACCCTCAAAAAGTTGATCCCACAATCCCATTACTAGGTATCTACTCAGAAGAAAAAAAAAATCATTCTGTCACAAGGTCAGATTTTTAAATGGTACAGTCACTTTGGGAAATAGGTTGGCAGTCTGTTGAAAAAGTTAATCATACACCTACTGTGAGAACCATCCTTCTTTTCCTAGATATTTACCCAAGAGAAATGAAAGCAAATGCCTACACAAAGCTGCTAAGAATGGTCATAGTAGCTTTTATAATACCCTCAAACTGGAAACAAACCAAATGTCTATCAACAGGTGAATTGGATAAAGAAATTATATATATTCATATGTATTATAGCTATCGCAAAAAGTAGCTCAAAATGGGTGGGTTAAATAATGGAAATTTCTTTTTGCACAGTTCTAGAGGCTGGGAATCTGAAATCAAGGGGTCATCTGGATTGGCTTCTTCTGGGAAGGAGGCTTCATCTGGTCTGAGAGGGAGACCCTGTTCCTCACTTCTCTCCTAATTTCCAGCAGCCTCAGGCATTCTTGACTTGTAGATGGTATTCTCCCAGTTTCATTACATCATTTGCCCTCTGTGCATGTCTCTGCATCCAAATTTCTTCTTTTTATTGGGCACCAGACATACTGGATTAGGGCCCACAATAAGGACCTTGTTTTAACTTGATTACATCTGGAAAGTTTCTATTTCCAAATGAGATCACATTCTGAAGTACTGGGAGTCAGGACCTTAATGTATTTTTTCTGGAAGGACACAATCCACCCCATAGCCCCATATGATGAATGACAGTTATGAAATAAGAAGCAAGAACATGAATAAATCAGAAAATAATTATGAGTAAAAGAAGCTATAACCTCTCCCAAAATGACATGTAAATACAACTCTACTTATATACAATTCTAGGAAATGTCAACTAATCTATAAACTCTCCACTTTCTTTATAGAAGGCAGATCAGTGATTGTCTGAGAGTTGGGAGGAGAATGGAAACTTTTGGGAGTGATGAATATGTTCACCATTTTTATTATTATCATGGTGTGATCACACGGATATAACAATCTAGACGCAAAATAATCAAAGTCAGAGTCAATGGAATGAAACCACAGAGAAAATAATCCAATGACTGACAATTTTGAGTACCATTATTCAGGACAAAGAAACCAAGGGTTTCTCCTCTCTGACTTCACCATCATGTCATTCACGCTCTTTATACTATATTAATATAGCAGACTCTCAGCCCCTTTTACTCTTTACCTGGTAAGAACCCTCCTCATTTTTGAAGGTTGGGTAACTCACCCAGTATCACAAAAGCAGAAGGAAGCAGAGTTGGGGTTTGAAACAAAGAGCACAGTCTGGCTGCGGAGCCTGTGTTCTCAACCAGTATGCATTTCTGTCTTATAAATAAGATTAAATGTACAGTTTTAACAGGAAAAAAAAATCCATGTAATTTGCTTAAAAAGGCAATTGCTTTTATTTAAGAAAAACTGCATTATTCAACATTAAATAACGTATATGCTTAATTTTTTTTTAATATCTACCAAAGTTTCTAGCACACAGGAGCACCACAATATGCATTGATTGGCTGACTGGCCACATAGTCAATCCACAATTAGCCATACTGACAAAACGTAGAATAAATTAAGTAATGGCAAATCATTCATATTTGGCTTCTGAATCTAATATGCTAAGATGAAGAGGATTTTTGTCTGAAACTCCCCTTCCTAAATGTACTTTCCCTAGGGCATGTACTAAATTGACTCTCAGAAGACCTACAAGTTGTCAATAAATTTCCTCTTATCAAAAATATTTCCAATAGACCTGAAGTCATTTTACTATCAGCGCTCTTAAGTCTGTAACTCATCTTCATTTGGCAAGCTCTTTGAAATCAAAGCAGGTCTACTCCAAGTTCCATAGATTTTATCAGTCAGTTCAGGGAGGGCGAATCTGGAATGTTAGCTCTGGACAAGTGTGTCTCCCTTGGATGACAAAGAGGTCTAAGGCTGACCCCTGCTTAGTTATGTACAGTGTCCAGTTACATGTGACTGAGGGGGTGGGTACATGGCCACAGAGTGACACTCACTCAAACCTCAAGGTCATCTCCTGTCTGTGCAACTAACAACGCATAGTTATCCTGGGGGATCAAAGCACCATTAACAGAGCATCCTCAAAGGGTGAGAAAGACAATTTCACTTCATTAAACTGAAGTCCAGTAAAAATAAGGGCCAGCAGTATCAATTTCTGCTTGTCACTCTTAAAAGTCAGCCAGGAATTCTATTCTTTCTGAGTTTCAAGTAGTTGGCCACTCAAATAAGAGATTCAAGAAGAAAGGTCATTAAAGATCCCTATTACCTCAAAGTTGAAAAGCTAGAGATGATGCAGATCAAATCAAGGTTGGCAATGAGACCTGAGAACTGAGTGATTTGACCGTTAAAGGTGAGGATACTGGTCTTCTATGAAATATCACCTATTTCTCGAGGATGAGTCACTGGAAATAATAAGGTGATATAATGACAGGATAAAGATAGGTAATTTTCTTAACATCTCTAATAATGCAAATCAAAACCACAGTGAGATATCTATGTCCTCACACCTGTTAGGATGCCTAGCATCAAAAAATCAAGAGACAATGAGTGTTGGTGTGGATGTGGAAAAAAGGAACCTATGATGCACTGTTGGTGGGAATGTAAATTGGTACAGCCATCTCAGAAAACAGTATGAAAGTGCCAAAAAAAATTATAGATGGAGCTACCTCCATATGATCCATCAATCTTCCTGCTGGATATATATTCAAAGAAAAATAATATCTGGAGGAGACATATGTGTGCCCGTGTTTATTGCGGCCTTATTTACAGTAGCTAAGATACGAAAGCAACCTGAATGTCAACAAATGAATGGAGAAAGAAAATGTGGCGCACACACACACACATACGCACGCAGATACAATAGAACATTTCTAGTCTTTAAAAGGAAGGAAATCCTGCCATTTGTGACAGCATGGGTGAACCCAGAAAACATTATGCTGAGCGACACAAACAAGCCAGACATAAAAGACAAAATTTGCATGATCTTGTTTATATGTGGAATCTAAAGGAGTTGAATTCATAGAAGCAGAGAGTGGAGATTATGAGGGGCTGGAGTCAGGGACAGTGGGCAGATGTTGGTAAAAGGGTACAACTTTCAGTTATGAGTTAATTCTGCAGACCTAATGTACAGCACAATGACTATCATTAATAATAATGTCTTGTGTATTTGAAATTTGTTGAGAGGATGCAAGTGTTCCCACCACATATACACACACAAATAGTAACTATGAATGTCTGACATTTAGGTTTGGGAACTTATCCTAGAAAAAGTCTGACATACCTCATTGCTGAATATCACTATGTTCACCTTCAAAGTACTCCCTTTGGGAAGGCGCTAGCTTACAGTCTACCCTTCAAAGCACTTTTGAAACTCTTTTTCTGGAATGGGCATCAAAGCCACAATCATATTACCTTTGAAGTCCTGAATGTCATCAGAACGTCTCCCTTTCAATATTTCTTTTATCTTTGGGTAAGAAAAAGTCACTGGGGGCCAGATCAGGTGAGTAGGGAGGGTGTTCCAATATAGACAGTGCAAATAGAACATTAGAAATAGACTTTTAGAATCAAGAGTAGCCCAATGGCTATCAGCTGCTCAGTTTTTCTAGTAAACTGCATAAATGAAATTGCACTCTTTATCCCTCAAATAAGGGAGGGTGGACAAAACTCTTGTCATGTCACAAGATAAGCTTATTTTCAAAGCCTTTGATAATGAACTTTTAGAAAGATGACATTTGACAAATAACTAAAAGCCTCCTAGTAATCACTCCTCTGTGAGCTTCTCTTGGATGTGACCTCTGATCATAGTGTTTCCTGGACAGACTCCCATTGTGGCACCTGTCCAGTGATCCATTAAAGTGACAAGTGAAGGGTCACATGGTGGGCTGAGTGCATTTCATGTGACACTGATGGGAGACCAGAAGGTTTCCTCTGGACAGTTGCAAAGACAGCTCTCCACGTGAAAAGAGAGGGACCTTTGGATTATAGCATACAGTAAGCTTTGAAATTCCAGGGAGTTAGGAAATGGAATTGTGAAGCAATGGCACCACATACATAAAAAGGGTATTAAATTGGTTTTAGAAACCCAAGAATGCAAGGCTTGTGAGAGTATTTGCTACAATAATGCCCCAAATATTACCTCCTATGGATGGGTTCATGTTAAACTACCATCTTTATGAAGCTTCTTGGACACGATTGAGTCAATGACACCATCTATTCTGGGCACTTTAATTACAAAATAAGAACTAGTTTACTTATACTAACTTAGAAGCTAAGCTGAATGGCAAAGAACTGGTGGGTAACTTTTTGAGACTTGCTTGTAGCCAACAATCATTGATACTCTTGATGCTTACTATCATAAAGATCAAATTCTGCAGAGCAAAGTTTGAGAAAACTAGATGCGAAAATTGTGCTTCTTTGATATGGGACTTTTAAAAGGACTCCTTTTCTAGTTAGTGTGACCAACAGTGAGAGGGATTGAGAGGTAAATGCAACACAGTTTATATAAGTTTCATTAAAATATTATTTTTCATTTTTATTTCTTTGCTTTTTGTTGTTGTTGTTTTGTTGTTAAGACAGAGTCCCACCCTATGCCCTAAGCAGAGTGCAATGGCATTATAGCTCACTGCAACCTCAGACTTGGGCTGTGGGCATCCCGTTGCCCCAGCCTCCAGAAGCTGCTGGGATTACAGGTACTCACCACAACGCCCGGATAGGCTTTTCATCTTTTTAGGAGTTGGGGTTTCTCACTCAGGCAAGTTTTGAATTCCTGATCTTAAGCAATTATCCCTCCTCACCCTCCCACAGTGCTGGGATTATAGGCCTGAGCCACCGCACCCAGTTCATTAAAAATTTAAAAGTAAATAAATTGAAAATAAACATTAAGAAACAACAGGCCCATGTATTTTTTAACTTCTTATTTTGAAACAATTTTAGAGTCACTTGTTTAGTTTTTTCACTTTTGCTACTATACCCAGGTGTTGATACACTGTCTAGATAGTCACTCTAAGTCTGCTACAAATCTCTCAATTATTTTTTTTGTGAATTAATTTATTTTTAATTTATTTTTCACTTAAAACAGACTTGCATCTATTCTAAGGCTCAATTGTGAAGATCAAATTCCTAGAATAAGATTTTTGAACTATCATTAGTAAAAGGATTACTCTTTTACTGAAAGAATTTTTCCAAAGGCTGAATGATGCTTTTAACTGCCTAAACTGTATGATACTCCAAATTAAATTAATCGATAAAACTGCTTGCATTTTCTTCAAAGAAACCATATTATTTACTTCTATATAAAAATAAAAACAACGTAAAAATTACTTCCATAGTCAAACAAAACTAAAGAGCACAAGACTATAAATTCTCAATGTTACTACTGGAATCACATTAATATCAAATTTACTACCACCAATAGTCAGTTTTTGACTGAATGAATATTGACATTTCATGTGATACAATATATTCTTTGGAATAATCTGTTTCTTGAAAATTTGGTAGAATTTGCCTATAAAACCATAGAAGTTATACACACACAATGAGTTCATCTAAAAACTGATGACAACCGAATGTCTATAATCCGTTAACAGGTTAACAGTGTTGTACCTTTGTCAGCATCTCAGATCATGGTTTCGGAGGATTCTGTGTGCTCTAAAACTATTGTGGCTCTAAAATTAAGAACTTGCATTAAACATAAGATGTCATAAAGTGAGGAGACAGGCCAGAAAAGCAAGATAATATTCACAATACATATAAATGATGAATGGTCATTATGGAGAATTTTATATAAGTCTTCAAACATCTTAAAAATGAATTAAAAGGATAAACAACTCAAGGGGGGAGCTTCAATGGGCAAAAGATTTGAACAGTTATTTATTTCATGAAAGGAAAACTTCAGTGAACATTAGATACTCGGGATCATTAGGAATCAGGCAAATGCAACTTAGGATATCATGAAATACTATTTTAAAAAGTTAAATGACTTTTTTAAAAAATACACCTAACAGTTGCAGTTAATGTTAATGATGTATATAAATGGAAATTTTATGCCCTGTTGGTGGGTGTAAATTGGTTTAAGCACTCTTAAAAACACTCTGGCCTTGTCTGGGGAAGCTGAACATGTGAATACACTGGATAGAACTAACTGGCTGCAAACTGCCCACAGTGTTAAGCCTATTATTTTTTGTAGGAACAGAATATCCCCAAGTTTAGCTAGACCCATGACCACCCAGCTATGTAGATTATCTATTCTCCTCAGATAGGCATGGCTAAAGGACTACATTACAGCAAAAAGATATGAGGAGTGATTCGTGTAACTTTCAGACTCTTAGAAGATGTTGGCTTCAGATTCTCTCTCCCCATCCCGCTGGCTGGGGTACTCAACTAGAACCGTTGCTTTGCACTCAACAATGGAAGCCGTGTGTTGGCAAGAGCAGCTTGGATGCCTCAGCCAAGAGAAGCCCAATTTCAATGGTATTGCTAAGGTTCTGTTTATAGTTACCATTGTATGTGCCATTGTTCATTTGCGCATTTTTCTTCATAACTTGCATATACTGTTTTGCATTCTTCAAAAATTATATAATGCAGGGTTAAGGAAAAAAATAAAGGAGAGGCTTTCTCTTTGGCTTCTATAAATTCTGTAAAGCTTGTGCATCTGCACAGTCAACATTGATCCTGCTAGACAGATCAGAGATGTGCCCCAGCTGACCCCTGAGGGTCAGGCCTCAACCAGATTCCAGGTGGCCCCTGCCAAGAAAGCCATCCCTCCCTGCCTCTGTTTGCCACTGTGGTTTAGGCCATTTGTTAACAGCCTCTCACACGCTGGATTATGGGATGGGTCTAACCGTGCTCCCCACCATTGGCTCTTCTTTTATCTCATAGGTCCAGTCCCGGCATTTCGATCCTTAATATCCTCTCTGGGCTGCCAGCTCTGCCTATATTTTCTTGCCAGTTTCTCATCCCAGTCCTACAACATTTGGGCTATCATTGTCACCCAGCTCCATCTTTTTTCCTTTCCCACAATTCCTGTCCTCAGCCCTTTCTGAGACCTTTATTCATACCTGGAACAGAGTCGTGTTCTAGAGCTATCTCTCTTTTCCTTACTAAATCCTTTTCCTCTCTTACTCTTCCCATGAAACCTTCCTCACTAGCTAGGAACAAATTTTAAATCTCTTCAATTTTTCTAACCACCCCAAAGAGATATTTAAAATGCTAGTTTTTAATATCAAATGGAAGTACAGTATACAAAGTATTGTCAAGCTACTTTGGAGAGGGTGGTTTTAAAATCGACAATGGATGCCACTAATATCTGGGCAGGTAGTTGCAGGCATCCAACCAGTGGCTTCATTTTATTTTTTTAGAGACAGTCTCGCTTTGTTGCCCTCGGTAGAGTGCCGTGGCGTCACAGCAACCTCCAGCTCTTAGGCTTAGGTGATTCTCTTACCTCAGACTCCCGATTAGCTGGGACTATAGGCGCCCGCCACAACGCCTGGCTAGTTTTTGTTGCAGTTTGGCCGGGGCCAGGTTCAGACCCCCCACCCTCAGTATATGGGACCAGTGCCCTACTCACTGAGCCACAGGCGCCCCCACATGAGTGGACGAGGGTCCTTCTCCACAGAAGCTTGGGGCTCCTGAGATTCATTCCGATGGGTCCTTGCCCTTTTCCACAACTTATTCCATCTCCACTGTCTCACACTGAACATCTTTCTTTCCCCCCAATCCATTCTCCTCTCTCTAGCTTTTTGCAGATCTTAGTTTAGCAACATGTGGTATCCAGTGTTTTTGGTTATATAGCTTCAACCTGCCGCATCCTAATTTGTGACTTTCTCTCCCTTTTTTCTGTTGACAGTTGTTTCACGGTCTGGGCTCCCCATTTGGCCACTGAGACCCTGTCTTCTTCCCTTTCTGAATCTATTCCATAGACTGATGCCCCCCACATAGCTCAGGGCCTGGCCAGGGCTTCAGGGCCAACAGCTACATGTACGTGCACTGAGAATATCCCCCTTTCCCTCACATCTTGTTTTTTTTTTTATGACATTGAGAGACCAAGTGAGCTCTTTGCGGACCTGGAAGTGAAAACTGGTGGCTGTCATGTCTCACGCTCCTAACCGCTCACCAGCTTCCCAATATCATGGTCATGATCACAACAAGTATGGGTAAATTCTATGTGTTTGGCACTACTTTTAAAGTGCTTTATAAATATCATCTTTTGAATTTACAAAATAACCCAGTGAGGATAAGAAGAATGAACTTTAAAAAGATAAGTTATCTTGCTAGTACTTGGTAGAATGCAGATTCTGTCCCTGACCAATTGACACCAGATGCCACAAAATCCCAAGCTATCCACATAAAAAGAGGGGGAAAAACTGGACAATGTCTGATTTACCAGGAAGTTCTCAGGGAGTACAAGGCAGGTAAGAAAATCTAGCTGTCCTTCAGTAGATGCTGTCAGATCCTGGGCTCTACTAATTGAAGATATTAGTCATAGTTTATGTGTCACAGGAAACACATAAACTTTATTCTTACAGGTGGATGCCAGAGAAATAAGTATTTCTTAAAAACTCATTTAATTTTTGAAAAGAAAGATATACTTGGCTCTTTTGATGCTCTTTTTTTTTTCTTGGTCATACATGTACACAGACACAGACTATAAGGATAATCATCACCATCACCCCTTTACACTCCACTCCCTGACCTTAACCGGGCGTCACCATACTCACTAATGGAGGAAAACATACAACCACCTGACTGGTCACAACTTTAAATTCAGCATCATAAGGCACATCACAGCCTTCTTACACTTAGGAACCCTCAACAGTGCTTCAGCACTACAACTTAGGGAGAATTCTAAACAGCAAAGTCACTAATGAAAAGCACAAAAAATGCAAAAAAGTGACACCAACGAGACCACAGAAATGACGTTTGTTCGTAGTATAAGAGCTGAAACAGGAAGGCAGAGTGTGGCCTTGTTCAACCTCAGCTGCAAACATGTGCCTTAGACAACCTGAATTTTTTCACAGCTCTGAGCATGTGGATGTTTGTGAATAACTACAAAGGCGCTGCAAGTATTAATTTTGATGTTGCAAATTAATTTTCACAAGTAGGTGAATTTGCACACGTGGGATTCACACAGAACGAGAACGGACTACATTTTACATCTTCTCACCTCGAACCTTCAACATCTCCTCCTGTACTCTCACTCTCAAACTGAAGCCCTTATTTCCTACTTCACTGAGACAATTCGAACAATCACAATAAACTTCTGACTGCTGCCGCCGCCACCCTATCAACTTTCTAGCACGTTCTGCTGAGTACTCTCCCTTCCTGTCATTAGCTGAAATGAATCCTCCTCCTTCCTGTCAAAGGCGCCCTTCCGTGCACTGCTGTGTTTTGGCTACTTGTCTCCTTCAAACTATTTGTGGAAATTTGATCCCCACTGTTGGAGGTGGAACCTAGTGGAGGTATTTGGGTCGTGGGGGTGGATGCTTCATGAATGCATGAATGCCGCCCTGGGGGTGAGTTTTCACTCTCTTAGTTTATTTAGAGATGGTTGTTAAAAAGAGCCTGGCACTTCCCCGCTGTCTCTGGCTTCTGCTCTGGCAGAGCTGGTGATCTCTGCACCTGACCACTCCAGCTGGCCTTCTCCCATGAGGGGAACCAGCCTGATGCTGTCACAGATGCAGATCCCCAAACCTGAACTTTCTAGCCACCCAAATTGTCTGCCACAGAAACCTTTTTTCTTTATAAATTACCCGTCCTCAAATATTCCTTTATAGCAACCCAAAATGCACTAACACACACAGAGATCCCACCTCTGGCAACTTATTCAAGGACATTGACTCTTCTTCCTTCTCTATCCCCAGGTTTTCTCTCTCGTGGGTCAGTCACTCCCATCAGAACAAAAATACTTTTCTCTCTCCTTTTTGATAACCTTTTCGGAAGTTATTTCACTGTATTAAGAAAAGCTTTTTAAAATATTCATACATTTTGAAAAAGACTCCTATGTCTGTCTTTAATATTAGTGAAATAATTAGAAATAAGCACTGAGTGATATCCAGTTGCGGAATTATTTATAAAAGCAAGTGATTAAAAAAAATCTAAATAAATAATGGAGTGTTGGTTAAATACATGCAATAAAATACTATGTAGCCATTATAAGCTACAGATGAATATTTAGCAATGTGGAAATACTCGTTATAAATAACTAAGGGAAATGTGGATTCCTAAACAAGTTATAAAATCTGGTCCTACTTTGATGGATTTATTTTGCCTAGGTGGACTTGCACACTGAAAACTAACCAGAAGGATATGGATACCAACATTTAACCCTGGTTTGGCTGGCTTCAAAGCCCAGGCACTCTTGAGAATTGGGCATGGTTGCTTTCAGCTAGACGGAGATGGAAAGCCTTGAGAGTGACCCTACATCCTGACTCAGTAAACCACTCTAAAACTACGCCTTTCATTAATTGGCTGCTAGAATGTAAAAAGATTTTTTAAAAGATACAGTTGTAATATCTCTTCTTCCTTTATAGATACACTCTATTTAATTGTAAAATTGGAGGTTCGTTCCCCGCTATCTACGCCAAAGAAAAAAATTGTAAAATTGGGAATAAAACTATGGGTGCATAAAAGCTAACAAAATTACTGCCAAAATGATGACCTGGGACCACAAGCAAAGGCAGAGACTACAGAGTCTCAAATCCAACCCCATCTGATGGAATGAAAACAAAACACCCCTTTGATGGTAAAACCAACTAAGAAGAGAGTGTCTTCTGACTTGTATTAAAAAAAAAAAAAAAAAAAAGAAAAAGAATAAAGAAACTCCGATGTTAAAGAGCAAGGAGAACCTTTCTAAGGTGAGTGAGAATTGTTTGCAGCAGGTTGAAAAGCTCAAGGCCAGGCGTCCATCTTGACAGCTGCTCTAATCCTCACAAATTGTCTCCATGGCTACTCCTTAGCTAATCTTCACCAGATGCTTCCAGAGATTGAAGAATTAACAATAGAATTTAAATATAGTTCTATTCCAGTCTTCAAAGAGCTGAAGCACATCGTGTTTTTCCCCTTCACAGTGCTTCTATGGCACAGGTGGAGGTGGCACCATGATTCTGTTTGACAGCCAAAGAAAGTGAGGCTCGGCGAGGCTGAGCGCCCTGTGCGATCAGCTAAGATGGCAGGACAAATGTGAAGGTCCGCTGCTCCTGGCACACTGCCGTTGGCAGCAGGCCTTCATGGGGAATGTCTGGCCTTTGAAGATAGGCACCCCAGAGTAAGCACACAGCCACAGCCCCACCTCCCGTCTGCCTGCCCCAAACTCACTGCGCATCTCAAGTTCCAGGAACCCTTGATCACTGTCTGCCCTACATGCTTCACACCAGTCAAGGTCAAGGACTAGATTCTGCCTCTATAGCAAATACACACTAGGTAATGTTGTTAGCTCAATAATTGTATTTTAAGTTGTACAGATAGCATTCTTCTGTATTATATCTCAAGAACAAAAGTAATAGTGAAGAAAACATTCTACAAAGAGGAAAGTAGTTAACTTTTTTAGCTTTTTAAAAAATTATGTCCTTTTCTTGCCCATGTATGTTGGCAGGCCTTGACCAAATTTTGCTCCCTCATGACTCCAGTCTTTGCCTGGGTTCCCAATCCCTGTCTGGTCAGCTGTCCTCTTTGGCCTCCCACCTGGCCCTAGGTCACACATTCCACCCCCGCAGAAATGGGCCTCATTTGGCACAAGACACAGGTTCCTAAACCCAGGGGACCTAGTCTTGAGGTCCACATAATACAAGGGTGGACACAGAGGAATATGAAAATTCTTTAAATTAGGTAGGACTTTATACGAAAATAGCAAAATGGACATATTGAAAATGACCAAACATACACTATGAAATAAAAATAATACAGTCTGTTATACAAATGCTAAAGGGCATTTTATCAAGGCCAGAGCCAGGCACCTTAGAAGTCATGACCTCTGACCCAGAGGTCAACTCTGATGCTGCAGGCGGAACCACTTCTCAACTGCCATAGAACCCTGGGAAGGTTCTTAACTGACACTGAGGGCAGCATCCAGTCATATCTCTTGACATACCTGAAGGGCAGGAAGGGGTCCAGGGGGGGTGTTTGAAACCCTTGTACATTCAGATATTTCTGGGAACTGGAGGGAGAAAATATTGCTGTCCTAAGAGAAGATCTCTGCTGGTAGAGCAGTTTAGCCAATTTCATGTGACGGGGTAGCAATGCAGGTCCACCAGGCAGCAGGGCCTGGCAGCTCCATGGGAAGCTGGGCTGAGTGGAGCGCCCTGCTTCCCCAGAGGAGGAGGGTAGAGGAAGGCGCTACCAGGCGCACTCCAATGCCAAAGGAAGGGCCGCAGAACCGAGTGGAGGCCTCGCGTATGTGATGGAAGTCTCCCTGCCTTCAGAGGATTCTGGAAAAAAACTGATCTAACCTGCCTGCCAGTAGGGGGGCATTCAGCTCACAAATGAAAACACACTTAGAAATCCTGAGGGACTTTGGAAGAAGGATCAGGAGGGGGCAAAAGGCATCTTTTTCTGGGAAAAGTGGGAGGGAGAATTGCAGCCTTCTGGCAAACGTGGAGTAGTGACTGACAAACGAAGCTGGCTAGAAACCAGAAGGGCTGTACGGCGGGTGGTGGTCTGAGTCTGGAATTCAGCCTGGATAAGGAATGGCAGGGAAAGGGATCAGCTGAGTCCAGTATGGACCCTCTTTTTCATGTCCCTCGTTCCATGTCCCAGAGATCTGATCTTCACTGGGGAGCCTCTTCTTGCTTTGGGGCCTTTATGTCTGAGACGGGGACTTTGCTTAGGCAGCTGCTGGAAGAACACTCTCCAAGTGTCTTTCTCTTTCACTTTGATGGGAAGCTCTGCTTCCCTCCTCTCTGCTGGCAGCCAGGGAAGACTGCCGGGCCTGTTTCTGTGTTCTCTTTGGCAATTGCATTCTCTCTTTGGGACTGGGTTTCTTCCTACATGCTATGATAATCAGAGAGGTATTTTAAACACATCACAGCAAATATATACTCAAAAGGCCTACTTTTGAGTTGGACAAAAATAATAAAATGGGGAGGGTTTACATTTTAGCATAAAAAGTTCTTAACTTGAAATAGGAAGTGAAAAGTTTTCTCCATTAGTCTAAAACATAGACACTAATCCATTTCTCATGCAGCAACATGCAATGAGCTTCTCTAGCCTCCCGCCCCACACCCCTGCCATAGTAGCTAATGCCAAATACATTTTGCCAATATTGTACCTGGGATTAAGGCAAGCTCTACAGAGCAAATCCTCAGACCAGCCCTGGGAGGAGGTTGCCCACCTTTGGTCATTTTGTTTCTTTGTTTCTTAACTGGCCCCACCTAATATCCTGACACTCATCCTATTGCTAACTGTCACCTGGGCTGATCTTTTGCTATCCCTCCCAGAGGCTAGCAGGACCCAGGGAACAGGAACTTGTTGTGTTCATGGGAAGAAGGGTCTGGAAGGGTATAGTCAGGATGTTGAACTCCAAAGCCAGTTGAAGGATACGCCATAGTCTATAGAGGCAGATACAGAGTTTGGGAGTTTAGATTTCCTGTAGAGTCCCTGTTCCCTCCCTTGTGAGGGTGGAAGCTCACATCTCTGACAAAGACCTTATGACACTAGGAAAGTTTATAGCCTCTGATTCTTATTCTGCCACAATTTGTTGGGTGAATTCAGTCAGGCCCTTGACATTTGTAACCTCTGTTTTTTGTTTGGGTCTTGGGGACGTTGGGGGAAAGTGACTGAGGGAAATCCCCAAGGGATGAGGAGGGCTGAGGGTAGGGCAGGAGAGAGGTGGTGGGATGGCTGCAGGCTAAGGGAGGGAGCTCTGTGCTCTGCTTCATGACACCGGACACTTCTGCACAGCCATGTAAGCGCCCATTGATGCTGACGTTTTCCTGTCTAGTTGAGCTGCTCGCTTCCAAGACTCAGGAGCCCTACAAAGAGGGCCCAGTGAAGGGCACATCTCTGTTTCCTTTACCATCATATCCCCTGGCACATTGAACAGCATTGGGTAGAAATCTTCCTTGGCTATAAAACAAAAAGCCCACTGAAGTCTGTTATCAGAGCAGCCTCATTTTGTCATCTTTTCCTCTCTTTCAGTTATTTTAAATTATGTTTATCCTAAGCAATGTATACTTTATGGGGCACATGGCATCTCCACAGCTTACTAGTTTAGATGATGTTCCATTGTCAGCAAGTTAAACTGTTGGCATGAAGTTGTTGATTCTTCACAGTCTGGCTCAAGCCTTCCTCTCCAATGTTATCTCCTGTCCTCTCTTCCTTATCCATGATGCTAATAATTCAAGGCTCATCAGAGAGCCTGGATGTGAAGTGCTCCCGCACTTCTGTGATTTTGCTTGTTGCTGCTGTTTTGTCTCTTCTAAAGAACATTTCCAACTGGAAAATAAGCCTCTGCCATAATTTCTTCAACATCACCTTGCTGATGCCTCATGTCTCCTTGAAAGGCACCTGTCCTCGGCAGTAGCCCATGGCATAACCCTCAAACGACTCCTTCATTTCCTAGTGTTTGCATAGAGCCTCTATCACTGAACTTTGTTTATTGTCTTCCCAACTGTTGTAAGTTTTAGGCTAAGAGCTGCAGTTCTTACCTCCTTTTTCACCCCTCATGCTGCCTGCCACAGTACACACATGTAACTGCCCCATATGGTGGAACTAAAATACAGGAATTGAAAGCATCCCAGCCAGCCCCTTTGAGAATGTGACAGCATGAGGTTTTCTTTCTAAACCTGCCACATCAATCTCCTGTCCACAGGCCCTCTCTGCTCTTTGGGGTTCCAGTCAGTTGACCAACACCAGTTGTGTTGCATTCTTAGGCAGGAGGCAACTGAAGGAGAGTCTACTAAATGTTGCTGTCAGGGTGTCAAGATTTGCCACACGGAGAACTGGAAAGTCAGGAAAGGAATAAAATGAGTGGCTTAAAGTTATCCTATTGTGAGTCAGGTTAAGAGTAAGAATCTGTCTAGTGAATCTTATTTCAGATGGACAAACTGTTTTTCAAGGTTTCTCAAGGTTTGAAAGGGAGTTTTTGAGAAAATAATGTATAGCTCGATACAGCTTTTGTCTTTCTAGAAGTCTCTGCAGTGCCAAATTATGTCCAAAAAGTCTTAGATTTGTCTGCCTTCTCAAAAGAAATCCAACCGAGCTTCCTTTCTCGTGATTTCTCTCAGGAATTGAGAGGAGAAAGATTTATTATGGGCAATTGGAGAATTGAAAGCAGGATGATTTTTAAAATATGAAGAAAACTACTAATATCATTTTTGATCATTCTTTCCAACTATCCCAAGGATTGTATATCACGAATATTTACATAACATAGGAAGTTGTGTACATCAGACCCCAAACACACAATTTATACTGTCAAAAGAGCCTCAAAATAAAAACTATACTCTTCTTGACTGAAGAAAACCTTCAATCTCAAACTATAAAATTATAAAAAATCATTAACATTATCCCGGGGTGACCTTTTCTCCTATTTTTTCCTAATACTCTTCAATCTTTCAAAGTAGGGCTAAAAAAATACAAGCCATCATAGGTAGGGTAGGTTTATCCTGCTAAGAAATTCACATTTTTTTCAAAGCAAAAATGAGCCATGAATTCATCCACTCATTATGATCTGGGGATTATGAAGATTCCTAGCTCTTGGCCTATTACCCGCTTGCCAGAAATATCAAAAGACATCAGTGTTCATTACCTTAACATAATTAAAGTGTGTTTGATTCGAAGACATTTTGAGAAGTAGTCATGCACACGGTGATCATGTCTGAATCCCTCTGTCCTGGCCAGACACTGGGTGGCGTTGCAAAAGGAGCTGCAACAGAGAATTTTTAACCCTAACGTCAGGATCCACAGGCTATGGTTTAAATTATCCAGAACACTTCCAATTTATAATTTCCATCTGACTTTTCATCTTAATCTGTATATGATTTCCAGAAATGTGGACATTGAAGGGGAGCATATATTCTCCTACCATTTTTACCTGTATCATTCTCCTAACTGCTCCCGCAACTCCCTGCCTCTTGCCGCCCCCCGCCCCCAACCTATTCTCTACAATGCAGACCAATGTATCTCTGCAAAATGCAAATCTGAGCATGTTCAAAAGGTCCTCCATTGCTCCCAGGATGAAGTCCAAATTCCTTATTTTGGCTTACGAAACCCTGCAGGATCCAGTCCTGGCTTACCTCTCCAAATTTGTTACATGTTCCACCACCCACACCACACATCGCCTCTGCTTTCCAGCTATATTGAAAATCAGTTCATTCTTTGTGTGCTCTTGTCTCAATGTCTTCAGCATTTTGTTCCCTCCTCCCTGCTCCCACATATTTTAATGTAGATTTGACTTCATACACACACACACACACACACACGTGTTTGCACAAACGCACATAAGAATGAGTGCTTTGGGTGGTGTAAAGAATAGGATTTAACACTTACTGTTACACCCTACGAGTTCTTAGTAATATTATGGGCCAATGTGTAACCTGTAATTCCAAACAGTCTTATTTTTGTCTTGATTATCACCTCCCCCATCTTCAAGTCAGTTTGAACGTCTGACACACTACAAAATAGATTCTGTTTCAAATTATAAAGGGTGCTACCCTAACTGTGTTCTGGCCTCCTTTCTGGATGCCTTCAATTGTACACTAATGAGATAAGATGTGACTGCCCCATCTGTGTGTGTTTGATTTGGCTTTGTCTTGACTATGTAAAAGATAATACGGTAACATTAGCAGGATAGTTAATTCCCCTCAGAGGTCACTTCACTTTCTCATTTGCTAAATTAACAGGAAGATAATGTAGGGAAATAATGAAATATGATACAATATAATGAATAAAATACAATTCACCTACCCAACTTTTTAATAGATTTGAAGTTTCCATAGGCTTTAGGAGAAAGCATCGTAGGCTGTTCCATAGTCCCGCAGGAAAATGATTTTTGCATTCAGATATGTTATCTTTCTACCTCTAAGCTTACAATTTCAGCTATTGAAATACAGGCTTGTATATCGTAAGACTCCAAAATTTGTATTGGTATTGCTAAAATATTTGGTAACCTGAATTTGCTTTTAAGTTGCTTTAATGCCAAAAAAAGCATAGCCTTATATAACTTTAATACACGGTTTTAAAGTAAGAATTTACTGTGTTTTAAAGCTTTGTTCCTTGAAAAAGCCCTCATTTATATGGACTTCTATGAGTGATTATTAAGCATGCTCAGAGCATATTGGAGCCAATGTTCAAACACTGACCTTCACACTAGGACTCTCCTGGGTTACTGGTCAGGCTTTCTCCAAGCCTCCTGATGCTTTTTATAGGGTTGGCACCCCTGCCTGGTGCCTGCCCCTCAGGCTATACGGCTGTGTGCAGACAGCTTGTGTCACCCATTTCATATGCTTTTGTAGAAATGCTACTTGGACATGTCAATGAGAAGGAGGGATTTACATAGTAAATTCTTGCGATTACTTCTTACAGAAGTCCCCATATCAGAGGTCCGTGTAACCAATCTCACTCTCCACCCAGAAGATACTCAGTATCCCCAAGAGCTCCTAAGAGTTGACTTCACCCAGTGTGTTTGGCAAGTGGCTGCTGGAGGCCGCATAGAGGGGAAGGCGCTGGACTGGCCTTGCTATATCACCCATTGTCCCTGCCCCACCTGGACAATCTTACTCTAAATGGCAGGGCCTGGGCCTCGTGTCCCCACCTGCCCCGGCCTTCACAGAGGCACTCCATTAACACTGAAGTGGGACGTTTTCTCAAAATAGAGAAGCTTAACTTAAATAATCAAGCCAGTTGTTTTAAAATGCCTGAGAGCAAAGTCCAAAACAAGATTAAGCCTAATTTGAGCATCAATACAGTCAGGGACAAGAGTGTCAGGATGTGATGGAAAACAAAATTCCGGTCAGACATAATATCTAAAGCGTAAGCAAGCAGTGTACTGAGAGAGAGGAGCCAGTGCCTCTCTGCAAGGATGTGGTAGGGGTCCTGGGAAGAGGCTGGAGGCACCAGGAGATAAAGAATCAACAGGATTTTGTCTCTGCCTGGATTAGGGAAGATAGTCGGGAGACACAGAAACAAAACATGATTGGACTGTGACTTCCCAGGCGTGCCTGTGACTCACAGCAACCCCTTAGTCCTGGGAAGGAGCCGCAGTCCCCGGGGAGATAACTCCCACGACATCTGCATGGGATGTAGGGACGGGAGAGGAGGCGTCCTGCCTTTCTCTGGGGCTCAGCAGACGGGGCCAGAGGGAGAGCAGCCCTGGAGGGGTTTTCCAAGGAGCCAACATCACCCTGTCTGGAAACGCACAAGGAGGAGGGACTCAGGACAGGGAAGGAAGAGGCAGGACCTACTTCCTCAGACAGCGCTTCATGTCCTTGCTTTGAAAAGTCATACAACTGCTGGCTTTACAAACATTTGTTAAGCTGCATGGATTTATGACCTTTTCTGTATGCTGTTTTATTTTACAACATTAAAAAGTGTTCAAATTCAAAAGAAATGAGCACAAGAATGTAAGAGCAAGCACATTCCTTGCATTTTAGTAACTGTAGGACTTTGGGCAGTAAAAATAAGAATAAAAGCTACTGAATGCCAAGCGTGTCCCTGCACACAATGTAAACGTGTGTTGTGCGACAGTCCTGGGGGCTGGGTATGAATGAGAACATCCTATGGATGAAGGCACTGCCTTAGCAGGGTGGGAGAGTCTGTTCAGTATCACACAGCCCTTGGGAGGCAGGGCTGGGTTGGGACATAAGGCCCGCTGAGGTCTACCAGAGCCTGCCATCCTGTGACAATGCAGAATGTGGCTTCTGGGACCAGCTTGTGGCAGGAAGGGACACTCACAAACCGTGCTGCCATGCTGCCATGCTATCCCTGGAAATTAGTCCAGAGAAAGGTCCCCTCATAAGATCGTAATTGTAAGATGTGGTCTTGACAGCAAACTTTAAAGTGTGCTTTGGTGAGACACCCCTAAATTGAATGTGATTGTTTTAACTGCTTGTAAGAGTGTGTTATACATGAAGTGACATAATTACTGTTTCTGCCACGGTGTGTAAAGGAAAATGACTGTTAGGTTTACTGCCCTGAAACATTTCATGGCTGGAAGACTTTAAAGTGCTTCAAGAAGTTTTTTTTTGTTAAGGGTTATATCAAAATATGGATACACAATTGACTCCCTCTGTGGTCCCTGGTGTGGCCTCTGGCTCTAAGTGAGATGCGTCTGTCAGTGGCCTGACGTCCCAGTGTAGTAGTCCATTTCCTCCTAAGGACCAGTTGCTTGAATAGTCCCTGGGTCCTGATGACCCTGCAAAGCCATCACTAAAGGAATTCAGCTTCTCCCAATCTGGAAAAATGACTCACCATATGGGAAGTGAAGCCCACCTGAACGATTCCTCTAATCTCTATCTCTTGCTGCTCTAGCAAGACTCCTAAACCATGTGTGGGATTGAGGTCCAGGCTGTGGGGGCCGTGGGTGACTGCACGTGGTTCTGTATGTTTGGCCCCAGTCTACAGGGCCTGTGGAAATTGTTACTCCACATGTGCCATCTGGCTCCCCAAAGGCCCTTATGCTCATAACCCAGATATTATACTGGCATCCTCGTACTTCCCAAAAAAGAGGGGCACTTAGGCTTGGATATGAACTGCTGAGGGAGGCTAGAGGGCACACAAGCCACTGGGTAAAATGTGTACTTTCTCCTAAAGTACTCAATCAAGTATTGTTAAAATCACAGGGTAGTTCTCTTAGCATCACCCCAAGGGAGTTTTTGGTGTCTTGACTTGTGCTCAAGTTCACAGCTCAAGAATCAGGAAGGATCTTGGGCTCCTGGAGAGGCTGGGGATGACAAGCCACGAGAACATTCCTGCTCCCGTGTCTGAGCAGGCCCTGGAAGCTCAGACCTCCATCTGCCACTGGAGGATGTAGCTAATTCCTCTGTTGATTGCCTTATTCGTCCAGGTTCCTTCCATCCTTCAGAGAAGTGGATCTCTTGGATAGGCTTGTGCCCGGTCCACCCGCCCGAGTCTTGCTACTTGTCAATACAGTTACAGTACAAAAACAAACATGGATAGACTATCTAGCATGTTATAAAATTGCCTGAATTTTTTAGACAAAATATGAGCTTTCAAAAAGAGAGTCAGTGCTTTGGGGGCAGCTCTGGGCTGGCCCAAGGTGAAATGGAAGAATGTGGTTGGTCCCAGGGATGTAGGGATGATGTCAGTTCACTGTCCTCTGCCCTAGAAACACTTTGGTGGCAAAGCTTGAAGCACAGATTCCCCAAGTCCAAAGTGACAGCTTCCTTCCAGGAATAAACTCCGGGGACAAGCTCTATACAGGCTACAAGGCCAGTCACAAGTGGAAGGCACTGTACTTGTCACTACAGAGTTAAGACCAGGAGCTCCAGCTCGTCCTGCCTGGGTTTCTGCCCGACTCCACCTCCTACTGTACCTCTCAATCACACTGCGGCACCTCACTTTCCCCATCTGAAAAAGAGGGCAATGATAATAGTGCCTATGTCAGAGAGTTGTTGTGAAGATTAAATGGGTTAATTAGTGCAAGGCCTTGGGAAAGTGTCTGGCTCGGCACGTGCTCTCGGTAAGCACCTGCTAGCAGCAGCAGCCACGGCAGGAAGGGAGGTGTCGCTGAGGAGAAGGGCGTCCTTAGCAGGGATCTCAGCCTGGATCTCAGGGAAAGACCACTATACTCTTGGAAGAAGTTCTCCTCTCTGATGTGCGCTCTGTTTGCTTTCAATGGTTTTTAGTGTTGTTATGTTTTTAAATCCATAAGTGGGTGCAGTGACTTCTCAAGAGAAAGAATCAGCTCTCCAGAGCCTACGGGTGTTATTACTACTCTCCTCTCTCCTCGTCCTCACAGGAGCCCCTGAGTCCCCTGTTTGCCTTTCCCAGGTGCCAGAGCAAACACCAGGCTGGAAGAGCTGCAGACCCCTTACTCTCCCTTCCATCAATACTAAATAGAAAAGGGAACGAAACAGACTCAGCTTTTTCATGAAGTCTGGAAACAGTTTCCTCAGTGGTAGGGAAGGTGACACGGTTCTGGCTCAACTGCATGCATAGCCACTGAAGGTCAGGAAAGGGGAAGGCTTTCCCACAACCTGTCACAGTGCAAGTGTTTCAGGTAAAGCAGAACTCAAAGCACAGCCGCCTCATTTAACATTAGTGTCGATGTCCAGAAGCAGCGAAGGGCCAGGGTGTCAGAAAAGGCTGGCCTGCTCTGGGTCCCCAGCCACAGCTCAGGAACCCTCCAGCCTCACAGCAGTCAGGCTGGAGCCTCAGCAATGAGCCTCAGTAGGACCCAGAGCCCTGGGCAAAGAGCCAGGGCAACGGCAGAATGCAGAGGGCAGAGTGTCTGCCTGGCTTTTGAGTTTCAAAAGCCTAGACCTTTATGGGGACAGAAAAGCCTTTGGCTTAAAAGATTTGGGAGAAAACCTGGTGGGTAGGATCCAGACTTCCCACTGTCCCCTGTGCCCCCAAAGGTAGCAAAGGATGCCTCCTGCTGGAGGTGGAAGAGTGGGAGGGGAGGTGATGAGACCCCTCCCTCCAGCTCATGCCCTGCGAGGTCTGTGGGACCGTAAGAAGGAACCTGTGCCTCATGTCCCAGAGAAACTCCCAGAGAAGTGGTTAGACTCCAAGAAATAGGTGGCTAAAGGGAGTGTCTAGAAAGATGGGGCCTTAGATGGCCTCCAGAACCTTCCATGCAGCTCAGACTAGCTGAAAATTAGAAGCTGGTTTCTGTGTGCCTGAGATAGGTTGCAACAATGGAACTGGAAGGAAGCCAAAGGAAGGGACCCAGGGACATCCCTGCAGCACCCATGTAGCCTGACAGCCATGGGCCCAATGCAACAGTGGACATCACAGGGGACACTGTATTCAGATAACACAAAGGATCAGTGGGCCGTCTGGACCCTCGCCAAGACCTTGAGCTTAGAGGATAAGAATCCCTAATCTGCCTGAGATTCACTTCCCATTGCCCAATCAGATTGACAGCTTAAAAGACACATTGAGTGTTACATCTGATACTTCAGAGGTCTACGGCCTGACATACACACATGTCCTACATGTATATGTATAAACTGTTGAGCCTGGGTTATCACCACTTAAGACATCTCTGCAAATGGCAGGTTAGTAAACCTGTGGAAAATAAGTAACAATTTGTTGAGGGCTGATTATTCCCTTATGCCATATTTAGTATGGTACTGGCCACCCCATGAGAGGACAAGGGAGTGGCCACAGCTAAGCGCAGGCTACGAGGAACCTCATAGTCCCCACTCACCCCATTCCCTTGGAGTGGAGAGGAAGCTGACCAGTGTTCCCAGATCCTCAAGGAGATCTTAGGATTCTAGGAGGAAGAGTGACCTACCTAGAAGAGGTCTGAGACTTGGAAGAGGAAGTTACCAAGGACAGTGGTAGGGAGTTTGGTCAGCAGAGGAGGGGAGGACCCTGTCCAGGCCACCAGGCCATGCCACAGCAGATACTACAGGGACAGAGAGCAATGCCTACAGACTGAGCAGGATGAAGCATCTCTAAGAGTGTCCTCTGGGGACCAGATGCCCCTTTTGCAATGCTGGAAAAGCTGTCAGCCTTCCCTTCCTTCTCCTCTTCCCCCTCCCCCCTCCCCCACTGCACTCAGCTGCCTTCAAGAAGCAAGGCAGGTAAAACAGAGGAAAGAAGCTGTGCGAAACCAAGCATTTATCCCACAATGATTAGCTTTGAACTTGGCCGTGACTCAGAAAACAACATCTGAGTGTGGCTGCGGAAAATCTCTGGATTAGATTGCAAATGCCAGAATGGGAAAGACTGAGTTACCTTTCCTCAAGAGCAAAGTTGAGTTTAGTATTTGAAAACAGGTGCATACACCCTCCCGTTCAAGGTGGTCTGACAGAAACCTGCAATACCAGGTGAGGGAGGTATAAGAAAAGCACCATCACAGGGTTGTATTTTAGGGGGGAAAAGCAGGAAGCAGCAGGCTGCCATGGTCCTGCGAGTCTGTATTACAAGGAGATGTGATCCTACAGAGGAATTTATAGTACAGAAACACTGTGCTAGAGAGACATTAAACTCACATTAGGAAATTCACAAGGCTAGCACTAAGAGGCCTCAGAGGGGGCAGTATTGAAAGCAGTGGATGCAGAAAGGAAGCTAACATACCAATTCCTTCTCTAAAAGGAATGGATTTTAGAGAAACAGGAGGCAAGAGGAAGAGAACTTGGTCTTTGATATGCACTTGACTCAAGAGAGGGCAAGGGACTCCAGGTCACTTGGCCAAGGCAAGAGGTCCAGAGTCCTCTGCTGCCAGCTCCTTTGGCCGACTGGGTGACGGGCAGCGAGACTCTGTTTTTACCAGGAAAGGCAGCAGGCAGGGCTGCAGGGCTGAGGGTGCAACGGGCAGGGTGGAGAGAGGAAATAAGGGGCACGCTTGACCTGAGGCGTCTTTGAAATGCCCAGTTGGATAGTTCTACCAGCCAGGAATCCAGAGATCTGGAAATGAACAAATATTGGGAGTCATCAGCATACAGATGGTAGCTGAAGGAGCTGCGTGGGGTTGGCTGGAAGCCAAACGCAGCCCGAAAAGAGTAGAAAGGCCCAGGTGGAGATGTGGGGCAGAGTGAGAAGAGCGAACTAAGAGGTCTGGCGATGGGCAGGAAGGTCAGGGAGGGGGAGGTCGGGCAGGTTCACAGAGGAGCCTGGGAAGCTGGCAACTGTGGAGTCAGAGGCTCTGAGAGGTGGCATTTCTGCATTTCTCCTCTCTTCTATGGTTGCACAATTCTAGATGAGCGTGGGGTTGCTGCTGATGGCCCAACTGAACTGCCAACCAGGACGGGACTTTGTTTTCTTTTTTCTCCCACTGCTCCTCCTTTACCAAGGAACAACTAAATTAGTCTGACAGTCACAGTAGAAGGGCAAGAACTGTGTAGCCAGAGGGTCCCAGCCCCGCTGCGGCCGGACACTTGGGTTTTCGGCACCTCCCCTGAACTAGAGATGCTGGAGTCTCTGAGAGTCTCCAAAGGACCTCGGAGAAATATGAACTTTCCAGGCACCCTGAGAGTAACGCCAGGACTATCGAGGGCTCTGTCCTTGTAGCACTTTCCAGACTGCACAGACCTGTGCTTTGAATTGTTTTCAAATGTTGACCATGACCATTTGCCTCCTCAGGAGTTGGATAGCACTCAAAGCTGACCTCTTTTTGGTTTCTGGACCTGTGTAAATTTCTGACCCATTTTTTTTTGTAACACTGCATGGGCCATTTGAAGTACATTAAATCGTTTTATCAGTCATAAATGGAATCAAAAATGGATGAACTGGGCAATTTTCCACCATGTTTGTGTGTTTGGCTAGGTTTTCGAGATGGCTGACCCCTGAGCTGTGAGTCGAGCTCCTCACGCTCCCTAGTCGGTCCTAGTCTCCAGTGCATTCTGGAGTGCTCACTGGTCCCCCACACCGTTCCTTAATCCACCAGCATAGTGACTAGTCTGGGTCTTATTTCCCTGATTGTACTACAATGTTCCCTACCACGATGGGAATCCTACTCACCGTGGCCCATCTCCTGCTGATCCATAGCCTCCTTCCTCCCTTTTATTCTCAAGAGACTTTGAAGCCAGCATGTCTCTTTCATACAGCATCTAAGGGTTTAGGGCCTCATGATCGGGACAGACACGAGAATAGACACAATGTTACCATAATAAACGCTGCGCTCTGCAGGAAAGGGAGAACAGTGAAGTTAAGAAGGGTTTCCTGGCCACGTCTAAACTGAACAGGAGTGAGCAAGGTGGCAGAGGAAGAGGCCATGCCCTAAGTTAGGAACTCAGTGTGACCCATCAGAGGAAGCCAGCTCTGGGGCGCACGCTGCATCACGGGGCACAGGGGTGAGAGGGGCAGATGGTGACAGCGCGGACTGTATCCAGTAGGCAGTGAGGAACTGGGGAAAGAACTTTAGTCAGTGGAATAGCAGGATGAAGTTTTGTTTTAGAAAGATCTTTGGAAGGCCCTGACTTGCTCTAAGATAAGGGCACAAGAAGGAAAGAGCAGGCCTTGGAGGGGACTGCCCCCTCGTCTCTTGGGGACATCGTAGCTTTAACGCCACTTTTTAAAGAAAACTTTTAGAAGTGGTTTGGTTTGCCTTGACTTGGGATTATAATGACTGCTTTTCACTTCTCCCCATTGAAGGTGTGACTTTGGAGGGATTTCTTAAGGACAAAATAGGTGAAATAAGTGGAAGAAATGAAGAACTCTTAGTTTGCGTGCAAATGTGTGCCATTCCCAGATGTTAATGAGAGAGAAGGAAGAGCACAGCCCTCTGGACTAGAGAGACGATGAAAAGAAAGGACTTGGGAAAACTCTTCCAGTGTAATTTTGCCAACTAAGACAGCTATGTTGGCCCATCCATGGGCTTCTCACAAAGGCACTTAATGACACTAATCGATGACTATTCCAGGTGGCATTATCAGGGAGCTGGTGAGAAGAGCACTGATGGGGAGGAGGGTGAGGAGAGGAGCTGATGCACGATCCATGGAGATGCCATGGGCCTGTGGAAGGGGCATCCGACGGTGGGGATAGAGGCAGGGGAGGTGGCAGGGAGGGAAAGGGGTGGCTGGAGAGGTGGGGAGAGGTGACAGGAAGAAGGAATTAATGCAAAAGGATGAGTTCTCCAAGGAAGGGGAGGCTGTGGCAGAGTGGAGATGATGGAGGTGCAGGTGGAGGGCGAGGGTGAGTACCTAACTCATAAATAGACGGTTCAAGCAGACTGTTATGAATAATATTCATGAATGTCATCTTTGAAGTAAGCACCTGGCATTCTCAAATCTGACTAATTAGAGGTGGTTGTTTTACATTAATAGCTGATCTTTAGATCTCCTAAGAGAGAAGTAATTTTCTCCCCATATCTCGTGCATCCTGAGTGTGGCAGGTCTTTAGACCAAAAAATAAACAAAAACAACTTTTACATAAAATACTTATTATCAGAAAGCATAAGAAGTATTTTGTTGAATTAGGACTTTATCTATATCCAAGTGTGAAACACATAAATTATCCCACTTAAAAAAAAGTCACCCTTATCGCTTTAATCTTTGTTGAAAGTGGTTAAGTAAATTAAAAATCCTAATCTTCTCAATCCACAAACAGGTAATTAAGGTTTCCTCAGAAAGTCAGGTTGGGTTACCGGAAGCTTATTGCTCTCCTTAGCTAACAGCCTATAAACATAGCAGGGGAGTTTCACAGCTTTCAATCCTCTTTCTGTATCTTCTTCTCTTCTCCAGGCCTCTTGCACCCCCATTTCACTCATTCAAGCGTTTTCTAGGCACTCACCTGCAGTGAACAGGATACGCCAGCCTCTGCCCTCACCACGTTTGCCTTCTGATAGGCAGCAACTCAATCACACAGATTGATGGCTTCAGATCATTTCAAAGAAAATGAATGTTAAGGCCATAACCCAGGGAAATGTGGCAGGGCTGGGGGCTGGGAGACAACTTCAGATGAGACCGTCGAGGCAGGTGTCCCTGATGAAGCGTCCCTGGCCTTCTGCCGACCACCAAATGGAAATGGGCCTTTCCCCAGGTAATAGCATCACGGAGAATGAATTTCAACCTGGAAAGTGCCAGCAGAGGACATTCAACTATAAAAGCTATGAAAAAAGTCCCTAGAAGCTAATTATTTTAAATCCCTGCTAAATATAGCTGAAATCATGAGGGAATTTAACAGACATAATCCTGAAAACGGGGTAATAGTTGAGGAATTATGGAGGACATAAGAGGGTCTAAAAAAGACAAATACACTGATTATTCACCGCAAAGGAAGACAAATGAAGATTTTGGTCCAGGTTGATCAGTTTAATGTGGATTCTCAGCAAAATCCAAGACGGACTTCCAAAGAGTTGGTGCCCCTGTCCTCAAGGATGTCAGCTGGACATCGAGCCTGCACAATCCAAATTCCTCTGCTACAAGCCACTCATCCAGGTTCAGAGCCATGAGTTCATTACACCCCCTTCATGTGCTTCTCCTCCTTTTTTTTTTTAACTCACTAAACATCCATCCATTCATTCATTCCTGTATCTAGTGAACGCTAAATGGCAGTCGGGATGCCACATGCTGTGGATACAAGGAAGAACATGGTGTAGCGTGGCCCACACCAACTTCAGCGTTGGGCAGTCAGAATCCAACCCAGGGGCCGCCACTCAGCTGGCTGCCTGCATACAGACAAACTCCTTCACTTCTCTGCATGCAACTCGGCCTCCTCATCTGTCAAGTTGGGAAGGTAGAACAAACTTGACACTAAAATATAGAAGGAAGGAAGGAAAGAGGGAAGGCGGGAGGGAATAAGGAAGGAAGGGGGAGACAGGGAGAGACAGGGAGGGAAAGGGAGAGAGGGAGGAAAGAAGAGTTGGCATCCAGCTTATTCGTGAGGATCGGCGGGAACAGAAACATGAGGAACAGTGCTTGGCACGTAGGGATGTCTGTGAACGCTGCCTGCCCCTCACTTCTAGGAGCTCACCACAGAGTGAGGAAATGGGAACGCGCTTGAGATGATGGGTAACACTTCCTGAGTGCTTCTAATGTGCCAGGCACTGTTGTGAACAGGACACGTTCTCACGTGCTTTGTGAGTTGGGTTCTGCTGGTGTTGTCCTGGCGCCACGGATGAGAGCTGCAGGCGGGCAGGGAGGGCAGCGTGCCCGCATGAGGCGAGAGGAGTGAGTGGGTAGCAGAGCCGGGATTCAAGCCCAGCCGCTTTGGCTCCAATCACTGTGCTCTGCTGCCTCTCACAAGTACGGACAGGTATGGCTACTGCCACGTACACAAACTACTATGGGGGACTCGCAGGCCATTAAGGAAGCAGTGTGGCTGAGCGTCTGTCTCATCCTACTTTTGAGAATTTTAGCATGCCCTGAGGAGGCAGGCAGGGGTGACGGGGAGTTGCAAGCAGAGTGAAGTCACAATGAGCAGAGCTGGACAGCACTGGGGCAGGTGACGCAGGTCATGTGTATCACACACCATGCTAGGGGCTTGGACTTTATCCTCTAAGCAATGGGGGAGTCCCAGAGAAGTGGCATGATTAGAATCACACCTTAGAAAAAGGGGTTGACTGCCGTGGACTAGGGCAAGCGGTCTGAAAGTGGCTGCCAGGTGCCCCCAGGACCACAGCCTAAGCGTGGACCAATTCCTGACATATCTTAAAGATGTATGTAAGTGGAACAAAGGGCTTCTTGTTGAGCAAAAAGCCTTAGGAGGACTTCTGGACTCCTGACTGTGAGACTTGGAGGACTTTGGTTCCATTTCCTGTGCAGGAAATGTGAGAAGAAATGGCGTAGATTTCCTGGGAGTGAGAAGCTGGCCTGCCCCAGAGTCATGGGAGTACCTTGGCCCCCTTTTAAAAACTTCCTTTCATAATGAAAACCTTTAAACACATTGAAAAGTAGGAGGAATAATACAATAAAAGCCCATAACCTGGATTCAACAACTCTTCCACCATGGCTAAGAGTTTGCACCTCTGCTGCGTGTGTACATAATATATAATTATAGTTATACAATGTTTTGTTTTGATTTTTATTGTTGCCAAATTATCTTAAACTACAGGCATCATTACATTTACCCTTAAACACCTCAGCATGTTATCATCAAAAAATATTTAGCTAAGCAATCACAATACTGTCAGATCTTGAAAAAACTAAAAAGTACCTAGCATCATCTAATAATGAGTCCATATTAAAAGTTTCCTAACAATCCCCAGAATTATTTTATATTTAGTTTTCTTCAAAAGAGAATTCCAGCAGTGGATTCACATTGCTTCTACTGTGTCTCTTAAGGCTTTCTGAATCTATGACAGACTTTGCCACAATTTTTTGTGAGATTGGTTCTTAAAGAAACCAAGCCAGGTGCCTAGTAGGATGCCTCATAGTTTGGATTTTTCTACTTGTTTCCTCCCGGCTCACTTTTAACTTGTTCTTCTGCTCTTTGCATTCCCAATAAACTGAAAGTACTAAAGGCTTGACTAGAGTAGTGTTGGTGCTTTTGACCAGCAATGCCCTTGGTGAGGCCACGGCATTCATATTGCATCCCATCAGTGCCAAGATTTTGGTTTCAAAACACCATCCTACTATTATGCTACTAAATGGAACCTGACTGATTTCAGGTTTGGGACGGGAATGAAGTAGGTGTGACTTATCCTAGAAAGCACGCAAGTACCTCGATACTGATGGGTCACATCAAAAGAATACAGCAACCAGCTTACTTAAGCCTCATCAGTCAAACTTCGGATGCTCTCAGCATCAAAATGAATGACTAGAGCTGATGAAAACATGTTGAACTTATAAAAATCCGTAATACTCAAATGATACTCAAACAAGAAAAAATCTTCACTTAGAAGAAATAGGAGCGGCTCAGGGACTGTCATGCCTGTTCGCTCTAACCAGCACCTCAATCTGATTCACTCCAGAATGCTCCGGCCTTGATTTAAACTTGGACCAAGAACACAGCCATCCTTCACATGTGCCTGGAAGCAGGAAGGAGATAAACGAAATTAGATTTCTTTCCTCCAAATCACTTAAGAAGTTTCATCAAAAAAAGGTTAACATACATAAAAACCACATTCTCATTTTCAAGTGAAATTGACAGAATCTTCCAGGATTTCCCCAGTACTGCAAAATGCTGGTCAATTTTTTAAAAACAAGGGAAATCCCCTAAGTTTCAGATCCCAATTAACAAATACACCTTGCTAGTAAATCTTCTTGTGGTTCTGGCCCCACCCTAGTTATTTTTCTAAAGTTTGCATTTGTACCATTTTAAGAATAAGTAGAAATTTCCTCTTCAATGTTTATGAACACAGGCCTCACTTTACATCAACTAAAAAAAAGTTTAAAAACCAAACAAAATCCTATTTTGAAACTAAAAGAGAACATACATTAATTTAAAAAAGTTCCCCTGCTTTAGATGATGTTTTCTCTTCACGTGGTAAGCTAACATCTAATCCATGCTTCAGAAGTCGTACTAGTGAAATAGAGCAATAAAACATCACAGATTGAAGGAAACGATCTTTGTACCGATACATGCAAAAAGACAAATAGATATTTTCTTGTAGAAAATAAGTATCAGGGCTGGTGCCTCTGGCTCAAAGGAGTACCAAAAACTGAGAAAAAAAAGAAAAGTATCATGTCAGAAAAAGACTTCCTGGAACAAGTTCTGCTTGGATTTTGGCAGAATCTCACTTCTCTCCCATCTGTATCAACAGTTAGAAAGCCCTGTGTGGGGGCCCTTTTCTTCTCCTTTACATTGTATGGACCTTAAGAGATTTACCCAACAATTCCCATAGAATTTATAGGAATCATTTTAAATAGGTTAGCCTAAAACCATTTTAGTCATGTTTTAGAGCCAACATCACACCTTCTAACTCCAGACAGGTTCTTCATTTTTTGTCTGGTACTAGAATAAGTTTTTAGTTCTGAAACAACTTTGAAAATTGGTTCCATTAAACAATGACCTTGAGGCAGGATCTCTTAAACACATTTCAGAAAAGTACAGTTTATATTCATCTCCAGTGTGAGATTAAGAAACCATTAGCCGGTTTTACACTTGGTTGCAACACTGGTTTGCAGTTCAAATAGTTTTACTGTGTGAACATTAACTATTGCTTTTAAATTTTAAATATTACAATTTTTTCTGATCACACAGACAGAAAGAGCAAGAGCAAGGACGTAGGGCAAGGAAAAGAAACCAGTCGAATGAAAAGGAACAGACTTGTGCCTCTTCTCTGCCCTCCGCAGCCAGGGAAGAGATTTCAACCCGGTTTTCAGAAAGGTCTGGGGCTGCTTTCTGAAAACTCATCTCTGTTCGGCATAAACCGCTTTTTTCTGCACAAACACTCAATTCTCACTAAGAGGAAAAAATTAAAAAAGAAAAAAGGAAAATGGGACATTTTTCTGTCATGTGCTACAAGGGCCAGGTGTGACACTTCTCAAAGTCCTAGAGGGTATCCCACAGCTGTAAAGGAATCGTCATTTCACTGTTCACTCCATGTACATTCTTTGCACACACACAAGAGCTCTTCTGGAGAAATTAGAAAGTTCAGTGCTACATACCCCAAAGGACACGCTGGAGTCTGGCTCAGGTACCCAGGATGACTCCCTGCTGGCGGGGAAATGACTCCCACTACCACTTAGGCACAACAGTTTTAAGCACCAGGCAACTTGACAACTTCTGCAAATCTTATACTTGCCGATACATTCTCAGTTAAGAATTCACCATTTTCTAAATTACCCTCAACAAAAACTCAAGTTGCTAAGAGAAGTGTAATTCTGTTGACTACAAGAGTGACTACCAGCGGCGACTGCTGTCACGGCCCTCCCTCTGGGCAAACAGAATGCCAGCCTGTCCCTGAGCTGCCTCCCCTCCTTGTACCCATTGCTCAACATTAAGTTGAGAACATGCTAAATAGCCTATCAATTAGGAAAAACACCTTTTCCTTGTATTTCCGCTGCATTTTCAGAGGCAAAGAGACGAACCATGATTTTCGTGGCTAATCAACAAACCTGTATCTAATTGACAACGAATAGGCAAACTGCAGGGCCTCTGTTAAATTTCTTCACAGTAGGACAAAGTTCCCAATTTCTTCCTGTCGTCTCACCAGTTATACCAATGGTCACCACTGTGAGCAGCGCTCCTAAGCTATGGACTATGTAAATTGTGACCCAGCTGCCAGGGTCCCGTTATAACAGGAACAACTTTCTTTCTCTGGGCTTTTCTTCCGTCTTAAGGAGACCATTCTCATGAGTCTTAATGGTTTAGACTCAAGTGGTTTAAGTCATTGTTCTAGTGGCTTCTATACTTGCCATTGTGGAGGCTATAACCTGACATTCCTTTCATAAGCTCCCCAGAAAAATGCATTTCCTTTTAAGAGAAGCACCCTCGCCAAGAAGTAGAATTCAATGAATTGACTAGCAGATTAAGAATCTCAGCCCAAATCGCAGAGCTATATTATTTCACCCATTTCATGTAACTTTTTAAGTGAGGAGACTCACGCCTATTAGGAGCCTTCTAAAACCCGATGCAGCAGCAGGGTCACTGGGCTCTCCCCCTCGGAGTTCTCAGCACTAGATGAGGGCTTTGGCTCGCCAAAAAATTCAGGGAAAGGTCCCTGGAGTGCAAACTTCATGGAAGAATGGTTCCCAAGTCAATCATTTGCAAAGACTTCATTGAATTCCCCCTTCACATCTTCCTTAGGATAAGACTTAATATTTCTGGCAGCTTCCATTTCTTAGCTTCATCAATTACTCTGTCTTCAAAGTCCCACAACCTCTCTGGGGCAGCCTCCCACAGTCACCCTCTTGTCACCTGACTCATTACTTCAAAAAAAGCAGCTCTCTCATGCCAAACTGGGAAAGGCCACCAAGGTCAAGGTAGGGGGTAAAGGTAAAGCCCTGCCCCCTGAGATCCATTAAGAATGCTGCCATCGGGACCTGGGGCGGAGCACCACTTCAGTCAGGCTTTACTTTCTCACTGGACAAGCTCCATCATCACATCATACTTTTGCCAGTGTTTCTCTCCTCAGGGAACTGGGACTCCTCCAGCCCCCAGAGTCCTGCCAGGGCAGCTCAGAGCAGCCAGGCCCACAGGCCTGAGGGTGTCTCTGCTCAGGTGCCTCCAGAGGGCGTGCAGGCAAATGTTCAGGCCCAGCTCTGCAGTTGGCTCTGGTCCCGGCATCGGAGGCCGGGAGCTGCCACCACAGTGACTGCCCAGTCTGAGCCTGAATCTCTCGTTATTTGATTATATTCTCCACTGCTCATCTTCTCCCACAGGTGGGGTTGTCTCTCCACTGCATAATACTGGGAAGGGAAATTTCTTAACTTTCGCTATAGAATGGCAGTCCTGTCCACGCCTCTTCCAGCTTCCAGGACACACACGTGTATATTTAGCCGTATGGAGTAATCAACACACCAGATCATTATAGGAGAATGACTGTGATTTGCTATCCATCACCATCAAAGGCTCCACGCAGAGAACTGACATTCAGTGCAGAGCAGATGGTGTAAAGTAGCTATTCTTAATTCAGCCATGCATATGAAAAACTTGAAAACTTTGCTTTAGTTTTTTATTAAAAATACAAATTCCCTGGACTTCACCCTAGAATTTCCTAATTTGTTAGGTGTGGCATTTGAGAATGACTTACCTGGCCTTTGGAACCACCAGTGAGAAGTACTTTACCATGTTCACATCTTCATCTCTGTTGTCCTGTGGCAGGACAGTTGCTGAAGTGTTTGTACGTGTGGCTTCTATTTTTTTCTCCCATATGTGTTCCTCAACTGCAAGAAGGCAAAGGTTGCACGGGCTTGCCTTGTGGGAAACTTTTTGCTGGGGCATAGAGCCAAGGGCGGGGGTGGGGGGTGGGGTCTGAAGGCCTGTCTTTTGTGAAAGGCTCCACCCACTGAGGAAATAACACTAGATCTTCCTGAGAGAGGTGATGCAGCCTCAAGCAGCATGTTTCTCCAGGACCAAGAAAGAGAGAGACGTCACAGGTCCTCTGTGGCAGAGAACCACGCCAAGCCGCATGGCACATCTCTGAGAGCTGCCAGGTGCACATACCGGCAGGCCCCGTCCAAGAGCCTGGGACTGAGCTTGACAAAGGGTAGGTAGTTTGGAAGCACCTTAGTCAGGGTCATCTGAGAAGCAGAGCCAGAAGGAGACAGATACACATGGGTTTACCAGAGGGAACTGGCGTAGGCACTCCGTGGAGGCCCGCTCAGCTGTCCCTGCAAGGCGGCCTCCACAGCTAATGCTATAGAGCCCAAAGTCCCAGGGGTGGGCAGTCGGGGCAGTAAGGCCCCAGCAGGCGGGACCCCCACAGCGCCAGCTGGACCTCACAAAGCTGGGCTGACCTGCATTGGTTCTTGGTAACGAAGGTACCCTACAGAGCCCAAGGTGTCTCCTCCAGGAAGATGACACACCTGAGCCAGAAGCCAGAGGGGAGAGAGAGGGTGGAAGAGGACGGGAGGGCAAGCGCAGGCCAAGCTGAGCTTCACGCCAGCTCAGTAAATCAGCAGAGGAGAAACAGAGGCCTGTGTGTGCAGCCAGCCCCATCCTTCCAGCTCCCCGTAACAGGAAACACATGGGGAAAAGGCATTCTGGGAGATGTAGTTCAGCCTCGTCAAGTGGGCACAGGGCGAAGGCATCACTGGGGCAACAGAGGCTCTGGGTGTCACAGGATCCACAGTGGACAGAGACACAGCCCTCCTTGCCCACCCCAGCGCTATGCTCTGTGAAAGCAGGTGGGGAATCCTAGCACGACCCGTTAGGGAATCTCAGTAAAGATGAACACTGATGAGATAAACACACGGAGACGGAATCCAGCAGGCTCCTGGAAATGTAGACATCTCAGGTTAGCTCCCTCCTAAAACTGCCTTTGTGAGTTTCTGTCTCATGACACCAGGAGCATGGCTGCTCTCTGTGTGTGTGTGTGTGTGTGTGTGTGTGTGTGTATCACTCGTATTAAGGCGTTATTTTCTTTGCAGGCTCTTCTCTGAGCTCTGTGTAAAAGACCAGTGTTAACATAACCCAACGATGCCACAAGTCATTCACATTTTGGTTCAGAAACATACTTCTGAGGATTTCTGAGCAGTCTCCTGGGAAATCACAATGTCTTTAAAGTTGTCCAAGATGCCCGGGGTGGGGCTGAATTTCTGGTCTGGCCAGGACACGCCCCACTGCCTCTGTGTCAGTGGCTGGGACCCCTGGCCTGTTCTGCCCCAGAGTTTGTAGCTGTGCTCTCCACCCACCCAGAGACTTTCACACACACCTCTTAAATAAAGTGTCAAAACTGAATCTGATAGAACTAAATTTTTTAAAGGAGAACGTCACTGGCCTAGGTTTCAGGTCCTTTGGAACAATGCTTTAATCAATGTCAAATGCTATGAAAATCCATTCCTTAAATCCCCGAAGAACTAATAGTTTCCTTGCTCTGGTATCAAATGCTATATTGTGTTACTGCCAGCACAACCTTCTCATAATATGCTAATGTCATTTACTCATAATTATCTGCAGATAAGGCACAGAGCCAGCCTGGCTGCGGATTTTATGAAGAGTCAACCCAAGTGTGCTTTGTGAATAGTGTCTTGGGTCTTAGCCTTTCATCCCTTTAGAGTTGAGGGCTGTGGAGTCAGCCACACTGCAAGGGGGAAGCACAGGGACCTGGGACATGAGAGGTGGGACCTTGAGCAAGCTACTAAATTTGCTGAAGAATATTTCTTCATTTGCAAAAGGAAAATATTGTTACCAAGCTCATTGGAGAAATATCTTAATGAAACAAAGTACCTTGTCTAGTGCACACACATTTCATTATGGCAGCGCTGACAACACCCTACATGTGCACAAGGTACCATTTCTTTAAACATTATATATACACGAGCTGTTCCATTTTATGGAAACATTTATATACAAATAATGCTTTTTATGTAGTACAATCGAGTCTTTCGTTGTGGTGATGTCTTAAAGTTATAATAAAATATAATACTCCAGGGAAAGAAATGAATAAATATACTTTCAAGAAATTCTATCAAGAATGTGAAAAAGAGAAGGAAAAGAGATAAGCAATAATTTCTTCATTCTTAGCAGAAAAAAATTTGTTTGCCTGGAAATGGGGGGCTCGTTTAAGTGATTAATACTCTGTGTGGTCTTTCTACTGAGCAGTATCCATTCTTCAAACAACTACTGATGAGGAGAGATGAAAATTTATATTCAAATTTTGTCATTTGTTGGCTGGGGGTTAGGGGTGGCAAGAAGAGGTCTGGCAGAAAATAGAGATTATACTATGTTTCCTTGTGAGGATTCTTCTAACTTTGATCACTGGCACTGAGAGGTGAAGTATTACCTCTAGCTGTTACCCTGGAAAGAATTACTGCCTTAACCAGGAGTGCATGCCGCTTTTTCTGTGAAGTCAACTAGGGCACGAAAGTCACTGGAAGATGACTCCCAACTTGAGAGAGCACCAATAATGCTGAGGCCTAGAGTCAGCCTAGGGCCCGCAGATTGTGCAAATCACTGGATTCTGGGGAGCTGGATTTCCTGAAGTACCTCCAGGGCCAGGCTGCAAGTTGTAGCCATGTAATTATAGAACCTTTCCTATAGGAAGAGAAAGGCGGGGCATGAGGCATTGGGAGGAGAGTTGTAAATTTGAATGTCACCCAATCTCTGTGGCTTAAACTATCTTTCTGACCAGGCCCCACGACTACGTATCTGCAGTAGGTTTGAAGAAGAGGTGGTGCAATGAAGGGCAAAGGAAGGGCAAAGGATTTTTTTCCCACTAAAAATCTCTATAAGGCATTGAGGACTCAGGAGTATCTGCTTACGCAACGGAGGAACATAGAGCATGCAACAGGCAGGGTGGCTGGTGTTTTATCACTAGGACCAAGAACAGACACAGGGGCCTGAGGAATAAGTCACTTTGCAGCTTGAACCCAGCCAGACGAAAGAGAGAACAATAGGGAAAGAAGTAAAGGTGAGTTGGCCACCTCGTTAAATATTGACAGAATTTCCATTTTTTATTCAGTAAGCACACATATAGGGCTTCAAAGGGCCCATTTGAAGCACTGGACAAACATTAACTCACTTAATTGTCCACAATGACTCTCTGGAGTAACTATTATCTTAATCTCAGTTGGATATAGTCGTTTCCATAGCTTGGGCCCATACATATAGTTAACAAAAACGAGAGACAAAGTGAATGCTGTTGTTGTAGACAACCAAGAAACCTGTCTCCAGAGGGACCCCAAGTGTATCTGAGAAGGAGTTTAAGGGGCAAGATTGACCTGTTTGTTCATATTATTTGTTCTAGAGGCTTAAGAAACCCAGATTTCATAAAATTGCCTGAAAACTTGATTTAAAATGTAAGTAATATATATACATATAAAACCAATCTCCCCAGAGATTCATAGCAAAGGTAACAAACTCAGATCTCTGCAAGGGCCAGACAGTGACACAAGTGAGTGAATCTGGCCAGAAATACAGTCCTTGACTCATTTAAAGGGGAGAAATGACTCCTTAGACTCAGCCAATTTGTTTGGACCCTCCAGGTTTTTCAAGAAATTAGAAATCCAATCCATGTTTTATGCTAATCTCCCTACTTTTAAACATTGGTAACTAATCCGACTTTTTATAACACCAGGCAGGCTAAATGAAACAAACCTGCTAGACTGTCCTGGGTCTTGGCTTCCTTCCGCTGTACAAACTGTGTGTTATGGGCTTTGCACCACGCCCACCCAGGGAACAGCCTTATCAGAAACTGAGGAGCTCTTTAGCTTCTTAGGTGGAGAAACAGAGGCTCCAACCCGGGTACAGGTCATATTCCCTTTGGTGAGCTGCAATGGGCAAGAAGTGCTTTCCTCTCTGGAGTTTCTTTCCAGATCTTTTGAAAGCACTTTCTAAAAGATGCCAGTCTCATTTATTCCCGGGTAGCCCAAGTGAAAGGAAATGAAAGATACACTTCACGTGTGTTTCCCAGGTCTTCCTTTGAACCAATAATCAAAACATCAAGGTTACTCTGAGAGTTCTCTAATTAGTTCTAAGGGACAGAGTGTGTCTGTGTCTCCCTCTTCACCAATTTCTTGGGCATTCTTCTTTTGTTTGGAGAATTATCATAAAAATTCAGAAGAACCCAAATTCCCACTAGCTCCTGCTCCATGATGGCCCATCTGTGAGCTCTAAAGGCTGCTCAGACCCACGACTCCCATCTGTCCCAGTTGTCCCCCCAGAACCCCCAGTCCCTCCAGATTCCTCCATCCCAAGAGCTGAAACTGGGTCTCTCCTGTCTGGTGCTACTCAACTAACCCTTAGCCAGGCACCCAGCACAAGTTCCTAGGTTGCTGCCTTTCATCCAAAAATTCTTTTAGAACAAACTTGATGTTAGGAGCAAACAGATTCTCTGTGACATCTTGTGGCATTTCCCGTAGTTGAACGCACACTGCTTTTATTTAGTCTAAGACATCTTGACTTTTGGGACACTGGGCACATCCCTCTGCCCCTCACAGCACCGGCCTTCCCTCTCTGGCCTATTTGCCATCCACTTCCCCTCAAGTGGCTCCACTCCACAGTGACAGGGGCTGCTCTTCCCCTGCCCACACTGAGCCCCCACTGGCAACCGAAAGCTCAACCCAAAGACCCAGGTCAGTAGGGTTCTGTGTCCCAGGGAGCTTGGGAGACATGGGATGACTGCGTTACTCTCCTGGGTCTTTGCAGCAGCGCTTGCCAGGGCCTTTCATAGACTAATAAGCTCTGAGAATTTCCAATAGGAAACTTCAAAATCACTTAACTCTTAAAATCTCCCTTTTGAGAAGCATCCAAAAGGAGAAATAATCAGTGGATCACAGCCTGTGAAAAACCCAGTCTGAACATAGAAATAAGCCAACTGAAACAATTCTAGTCTGGGCTGTATTGGGAGGACACCACTATGAGGAAGGTGGGGGAGAACCCTTGACCTTCAAGTGTACAAGGAAGTAGGGGTGTGGTCGCTTCCCCTTCAGCAAATCTATACTAAATCTTGGGGATGTGCTGTGGCTAAGTCAGTCACTTGTGGCAAAGGGAACATACGACACAATTCCTGGCCTCGAGGAGCCCTCCCTCTTGACCCAGGCTCTGACGGGGCCTGTCACAAAGCCCAGTTGGAGAGAGGTTCGGTCAGTGTGCTCTCCCGGGCAGCTGAGCACTGAGGACGTGCCAGGGAAGAGGTATGGGGGAGGCGAATTCGAAATGAAGCAACTTAGAACATTCAGGACCTGACGTAAGCTTGTCAGACACAGACGAATGCAGTGTGCAAAGCTCCAACGTGAGAATCTTTGGCAAAAACAACAAGTAGTGAGCAGGGAGAGAAAAAAAGAGCCAAAGGGGGGAGAAAACCTGGAAGACAGGCCGGGGAAGAAAGAACAAAGTCAAGATGCTACATTAATAGTATAGGTGTCCAACACGTAGGGAGCTGTGGCACTGCTCCACACACTTGGATAGGGATTGCCCAAGGTCACACCGCTAGTCAGTGGTGGGGCTGGAGCCTGACACAGCTCACCTCTGGAAGGGTGTGGGGTGGGAGGAGGAGAGCTTCAGGAAGAAAGGTATAATAATCACAGCAGGAGCACCACAAGCGCATGGGTGAGAGATACCAGAAGTGTCTTGGATTTAGCAGTTAAGACATTTAGAAAGTGCACTTCAAGCTGAGTCACAGAAGCCAGATTACTGGTGAGAAGGCAGTGATCAGATGAAATCAAAGCAGCTGGGGGTGCATTATTTCTTTGAGAAATTTGACCTCAAAAGAAACAACTTTCTGGAAGTAGTGATAACTCTTAATTCGTGTACAAATCAGCACGAATGTGCTAGACGGAACACACTAGCCTCTTTAACAACCCCTGAACCTCAATAGCTTAAAACCACACAGGTTTATTTCTTGCTCTTTCTTAGAGACTGATGAGGCTTGCGGTAGAGGGAGTCTCTGCTCCATATAGTCGTGCAGAAACCTAGGCTGCTTCTAGCACGTGGCCCATCCATGTTCTAAGGCTCAGAATCCTCTACTGAGCCTGTGACTCTTTAGGCAAAAAAGAAGAGATTGTGATGAAGATGGGGAGGGAGGAGTAAGGGCTGGGCCTAAGAAGGCGGGTACATCACTTCCTTACACGGTTGACAGGTGCCAACGTGTTCAAAAAACCCCACTGTAGCCAGAGGGCTCTGAAAAATCTGGTGCAGGTGTGTGTCGGTGAGGGGAAGCAATTTACCCTGAGCCCCTCTGCTGTCGCTCACTGTTCTTCTTCTGCTCGCTAACCTGGGGTAGGATGAAGAGTTCAGATGCTGAAGGGCCCTGGTTTCTTTTCCACTTTTGTCTCAAAGATGAACTTGAAGTCATGAGCCAGCCACACCACAACCCCCACACCCATACCCCACCCCACCCCAGCTTTGTCTCCTCTCACTGGTCCGGAATTGGCCTCTGCCTCAAGTGCTGGAGTTGTGCCTCCACGGAGACTGGTGGTCCTTAGCTGGCCTGGAAATAAGAGAAGCAATTATGGGATCAAAGGACACGCAGAGCAAAAGAAGATCCCACACCCTCTGAAGTCTTCCCGGTGCTGACAACTACGGCAGAAGTCATCACTTAGGAAATGTCAATGAATTGGAAAGGCAGGAAATAACGGGACCTTGGCAAGCACCAGCTGAATGTCAGTGCACGGGAATGTGGCTCTTTGTTTCCACATCTGTGCATTAAAGAAAAAAATAAAAAGCCAGAAATCAGGATTTTTATTTGAAAACTCACAAGTTTTAAGAATTGTTTCAAGCACAATTTCTGTGAGCCAGATTTAATCAACAGGCAAACCATTTGCCACCTCTGACTTATATTCTGGAATGTGACTGGAGAATCTCTGACCGTATCAGCAGTGTGCTGCTTGCAGAGATCAGAGTCAGCCTCTGGCACTCCCTGCACAGCCGGTGTCAGGAGGAAAGTGAGGACTAGGGCAGAGAGGAAGCACACCCAGGAGCATCTCTGATAACTTGACCTCTGAACAAGCTACCAGACACTGGATGATGTGCAAAAAGTGCCAGAAACTGGACGCCACTTTGGAGCAGCCATAAATGGGTACCCGAGGTCTAGACTAAGCATACAAAGGCCAAGCTGGAGGCTGACTATGGGGAATCCCTCTCTCCGGCAGACTGCCCACCTAGACATCACCTCCTACATCCTGCCACGCTGTTGCCAAACTCTGTCCCACGTTGAAGTTCTAGTATACCTGCTTTGCTCTGTGTAGCAATGCAGCTCCAAGCCACTGCCGTCTCAGTGAGCATTTATATACTTAGAAGAGGGACGTGAACACGTCACGGAAAGCCAATAATGATTTATTTCCACATGATATATATTGATTGTATCTACGATACCTAGCCTTGGAGTTTTGACTTTTCTTCCTCCGCCTTAAGCCTCAGTTGAAAAAGCCAAGAGGGTCTTTACCTAACAATTGCAATCAGTGTAACCTGGCTTATTGTACCCTCAATGAATCCCCAACAATAAAAAAAAAAAAAGAAGAAAAGCCTTTAAATCAGCTCTGAGAAGGGTTTTACCAAACGTTAAGAGGAGATGGCTAGAAATAATGCTGCTATGGAATTAGAACTCAGATGCATTGGTGTCGACTTGGGAGTTTTTCATATATACTGTGTATACACAGATGTATAAACAGTTGCAGATGTTGCACACGTGAATGCATATTCATACACATGTGTGTACACATGTATTTTTAGAGGTCTCTCTGCTGAGGGGCCTAGAAGCAGTGACAGCCCAGTAGCAATTAGTACCCAACCTTGATTTCTAAATACCATAATTCATGAAAAAGAACCAGAGCTCCTCAGAGAAATAGCTGGTTCCAATGCTCTATCAGAAAAATCACAACTTTTTTTCGGTGGGGGGGGGGGAGGGCAGGTAAGAAGATAATGCTTGAAGAATTATAAGACAAAAAAAAAAAAATCCAGCTTGAAGGGGACCCCACTGGCCAAATCTAGAAAAAGGCATCTAAATATGTAATGAGCGCGCCGCATTCAGCAGCTAAGGAAACCCCACGAAGCCTACGAGGGTCTGGTGGAGAAGGGGAGGATAATACTGAACTCGAAATACCTACAAAAACATTGTAGCAATGCAAAAATTGTGCTGTCAGTAAAAGAGCCATCGATGAGACATGGCATCTGCTATCCTAGCTTATCTGACAGGGAAGTCGGGATCTGAACGCGCACCTGCCACATGGGACATGGTTGACTGAAAGCCAGGAAGTTTTAACTCCCAAAGTTAAAACTTGGAAGTTTCGCTCTTATGGGTAAAAAGACGTCATAAGCTAAATTACGACATCTCAGTCATCTACAAAAAGACTTCTAGTCTGTTTTTCAAGTTTTGAGTTTCTTTCATTTGAAAGCGTGGAAGAAAAGCAGGTAGCCATGACACTGGTGTCTAAAGACTCCTTTGTTGCTTGTTGGGACCTACATTGACCTCAGACACATGCGAAGAACAAACAAAAGTCCTTCACTGCTGATGGAGGCTGCTGAAAAGCGGACTCGTGGCCTGAAGGCTGTCAAGTGTGGGGCGTGTTTTTCACTCAGATACACAGCCCTAAAGAGTACCTTTGACAAAGCCGTATTTGTCGGCTGCCAGAGGAGCCACAGGTGTGTGGTGCTGCGAATAGCCCTTCAGAGCCCTGTGTGCGTAGTAGTGTTGATGTCACAGTGAAATCAATGTTTAAATCAAACTAAAACCAGAAGTTAAAGTTTGCTTTTGTCGTAACGGCAAATGCCCTCCGTGTAGGCCTGGAGGCTCTTGTGACACAGGGCCTGCAGGTGTGGTCCTCTTATCCTCCAAACACAATTTAAATCCCAGGTAACGTTGAGTAACTGAGGGTTGCAAGAAAAGTGGTCAGGATCATTTGTATTTTTATTTCAAAAAGTTTTGTTTGTGGCTCAGCGCCTGTAGCTCAGCAGCTAGGGCACCGGCCACATACACGGGAGCTGGGGGGTTCAAACCCAGCCCGGGCCTGCCAAACAACAAGGACAACTACAACAGAAAAATAATAGCCGGGCGTTGTGGTGGTGCCTGTAGTCCCAGATACTTGGGAGGCTAAGGCAAGAAAATTGCTTAAGCCCAAGAGTTTGAGGTTGCTGTGAGCTGTGACGCCATAGCACTCTAACCAGGGCAACATAGAGAGACTCTGTCTCAAAAAAAAAAAAAAAAAAAAAAGTTTTGTTTGTTCCAAAGCAAGGCATACTGTGATGACTCTATAGCAAAGCAATTCATGGCTCAAATTATGGAAACCGCTTCCTGGTTACACTCTGGAGAGTAAATTGAAAAGTCTTAATGGAAAGTTCATTCTCTTTGAGGGTATACATGGAGGGGGTTTTATTTACTCTTGCTTTTTAATTAATTAACCAGTGGATGCCCTTGAGCAGAGGAGGACTGATTGCTCATTCCACTTCCTGGACCTCATCTAGAAAATAATTCTTTGCCTAATACTATTAAGGAAAGGAAAATAGTAAATGTCTCGTTTATTAACGCATGCTTTTTGAAAGTTGACTTTTCTCTTCACCCTGGCATAGATCCAGTTGATGGAACTTATGGAAGCAGGTGGCACTGTCTCTCCCTGTCTTCTGGGAAGCACCCTCTATGTGAACGTGACCTCCAAGGAAAGTGGTTATGCCATTTGCTATTTTTGAAATTAATTTTTAACTTCTTTCCTTGATAAATGAAGAAAAGTATTTCACGTTTCGAAATAGTACAAATGGGTTGACTTCCCTGTTTTGAAATGTGCACACAAGGTGGGATTGGATTATACCCATTGAATAAAACAGTAATCCATGGATCCACATTAAAATAAATATGTGAATAAATACATAGCATGGAAAGGAAAGCTCTTCTTTAAGGACAGAATGCTAACACATGAAGATGGGGTGAGGAAGTAACCACCACTTGGCAACCACCCCAGCAATCAGCTGATGCATGCCAGAGAGGTAGATGGAGTTTCGAGGAAAAAAAGAGGATGCTTTCAGAACCTCTCTTCACAAAATACTAATCAGATACAAGCAGGAAAATGGTTGCTTTATGTGGAAAAGCCTGGAAGACAACTTGCCCAGGTGATCACGATTGGTGTTTTGATAGAATCAGTCAATACTGCGGACCTACTAAGGTGAGGCATGGAGAAGCAGTTTGGTGTTGCCCTCCGAATACTAGGATTAGGCATGAATTTTTAAATGCTTTGTTAAACTCTTCTACATTTTCCAAATACTCTACAATACACATGCACCTTCTAATGGAAGGGATATCATAATAAAGCACAAAGTGTACATTTGATCCTTACCACGTGCACTCACTGATCAAGACACTGAACAATGCCCAAACCTTAGCAGGTCCCTTCAGAGGCCTCCAGCAGGCCCCCCACCCCGCCAGATGTTGGCATTACACCAACTTTTATCAATGATTTCTACCTATTCTCAAATTTCACATAAACAGAATCACATATGTTCTCTTTTGTGTCTGCCTTCTTTTGCTCAATATACAACTTTGATGTAATGTGTGCCAATAGTTTTCTCCTTTTAATTAATGGCTGTGAAGTATGCCATTGTACGGATATGCCACAATTTAGCCATTCTCTTCTTGGCTAAAATTTAGGGATTTTTTTCTCTTTGGGTCTGTTATAATAAAACTATTATGTACTCTCTTGAACATTTCATTTTGTGAAAGTTAGGAGAGGAATTGCTGAGACATAGTATAGACCAGTGGACAGTAAACTTTTTCTATAAAGAGTCAGAGAGTAAATACTTAGGGTTTGGGAGCCATACATTCTCTGTCCTGATGAGTCAACTCTGCCATAGACAATAAGTGAAGCAAGAGGCAGGCCTGTGAAATAAAATTTTATTTACAAAAGCAGGTGGTGGGTTAGTTTTTGCCCCTGGGCTGCAGTTTGATGAACCCTGGGGGTAGATACTTGGCTTGCTTTCGTAGAAACTGCTAAATGGTTTCCCAAAGCGGCTATTTAATACCCTCGGCAACTCTTTACAAGAATAGCACATTCTTGTCAACACTCAGAAGCATTAGTCGTTTTAGTTTTAGCCATTGTTGTAGGTGTGTGGTTTATATCACCGTTTGAGTTAATGTGTGATTCTATGATACTAACGGTGATGAGTACTTAAAATAGACGTCTGGGCCATTTCAATTGCTGCTCTTGTGAAATGCTCCTTCCTGTCTTTTGTACATTTTTGATTGGGCTGTGTTTGTCTCGGATCTGCAGGAGATGTCCTGGCTATGAGTCTATTTTCTATTGCTGTGGAGCAGTCTCACCAAAAACCTAGTTGTGCAAAACCACACGCATTTATTATCTGACAGTTTCTGTAGGTCAAGAGTCTTGGCACAGCCACGCTAGTCCCTCTGCTCAAGGCTCTCTCACAATGCCGCAATCAGTATGTTGGCCAGGGCTGTGGTCTCATCTTTGGCTCAAATAGGGAAGGATCTTCTTCCGAGTTCATGCAGTTGTTGGTGGCATTCAGTTCCTTGTGGGCCGTCAGCTTGTGAGCCTCAATTTCTTGGTGCCTGTTGCCTGGAGGTTACCGTTTCCTGCCCTGTGGGCTCTTCTAACATTCCTTGTTTCCTCAGAGCCAACAAAGGAGAGCGTCTCCTCATGACGCCAATACTACGGCTCAGGGAACAGACCCACAGAGATGCGTGCCTCTAGCCATCTTTGCCATATCCTGTTGGTTAGGACTAAGTCGCAAGTGGGATTACATGAGAGCGTGAATACCAGGAGTCAGGGGTCCCGGGACCTCTTGTCAGAGGTTTGTACCACACATCACCTTCTCCAGTCTAAATTGCCTTTTCCTTTTCTTTGATAGAAAAAATGGTTTTATTAAAAATGAAACCGAACGAATTCATTTATTTTGTGGATACTGCTTTTTATGCCCGGGGTCACTCATTGCCTACCTCAGGTCATAAAGATAATCTTCTCCTAGTCTAGTTTTCTTCCCGACCAGGATTTCTCAACCTTGGCAGTATTGACATTTGGGGCTAGATAATTCTTTGTTGTGGGGAACTCCCCTGTGGACTGTAGGGTGTTTAACAGCATCTCCGGCCTCCCCGTCAGATACCAATAGCACCTCTTCTCCAGTTGTGACCACCCAAAGCCTTGCCAAATGTCTCCTGGGGCCAAAAGGCACCCAGCTGAAAACTGCCTGAGAGGCTTTATAGCTTACTCATTGAATGTGATGTCTATAATGCCGCCGTCAGTGGCTGCTTCATATTGTTACAGATGGCTAATTTATCTACATTTATTGAAAAGATAATTTCCTGCATGAATCCCATGTATTGCCTTTGTCCTAAATCAACTGATTATATATGCATGGCCTCTGTGTTCTGTCCAGTTTATCTAATTTCTATCCTCATGCCAATGACACAATTAGACATTTTTGGTAGGTGTTGAAATCCGTTAGCATAAATCTTCAAAGGTCAGCAAAAAAACTGGTCTGGCTCTTCTAGGTCCTTTGCATTTCCACAGATAATCAACTTTCCCATATTTACATTCATGAAAACAATTTGAGATTTTGATGGGAACTGAATCTGTAAATGAATTTCGTATAATTTTAGTACAAACAATACTAAATATTTCAGTACATCAAATGATAAACCTTTTTTATTCAGTTCCTCTTTGATAGCTCTCAATCTTTTATACACAGTCTTCAGTGCAGAGGTCTGGCATCTATGTTACTTGTAGGTATTTAATAATTTTTTCCAGTTTTATTGATGCATGCTTGAAATATAAAAAGTATATATATATTCATAACATACATTGTGATGGCTGCAGGTATGTATACATTGTGGAATGATTACCACAACCAGGCTAATTAACATATCCATCCCTTGGCATACGTTTTTTTTTTTTTGGTGGTGGTAACATTTAAAATCTACCTCCGTAGTATTTCATATTTTTGATGCCATTTTAAAATGACATTGTTTTCCTAATTTTCTTTTCTAATTGCTCATTGCCAGTATGTAGAAATATAATTGTTTTCAGCCTTGTTAAAAAAACACATATTTATTAGATACTTTAGATTTTCTTTGTATACAATCAACCATCAGTAAATATAATTGTACTTCATTTTACTCTTTATAGTAAGTAGTTTTCTTTTCCTTGGCCTTCTTGCCCTGACTGGGATCTCCCAAACGATGTTGAACACAAATAGTGACAGTTAACATCTTCGTCTTTTCTCAGATTTAGGGGAGAAATAATTCAATGTGGAAACATTATTATAAGAACTTAGGATTTTTTGTTTGTTTGTTTTTGCAGTTTTAGCTGGGGCCAGGCTTGAACCCACCATCCCCGGTATACGGGGCTGGCGCCCTAATCACTGAGTGAGCCACAGGCGCCACCCAGAACTTAAGTGTTTTTATATATACTCTTTTTTTTTTTTTTTTTGTAGAGACAGAGTCTCACTGTACCGCCCTCGGGTAGAGTGCCGTGGCGTCACACGGCTCACAGCAACCTCTTAACTCTTGGGCTTATGTGATTCTCTTGCCTCAGCCTCCCGAGCAGCTGGGACTACAGGAGCCCGCCACAACGCCCAGCTATTTTTTGGTTGCAGTTTGGCCGGGGCTGGGTTTGAACCCGCCACCCTCGGCATATGGGGCTGGCGCCCTACTCACTGAGCCACAGGTGCCGCCATATACTCTTTTATTGAGGAATTTACCTAGTCTTCCTGTTTTGAGTTTTTTAGCATGATTTACTGCTGGATTCTACCAAATGCACTCTTTCTTTTGCAGCAGCTATTAAAATGTTTACATGACTTTTCTCCTTTATTCCATTAACCCATGGTCAATTACTTGATTTTTGAATCTTACTCCAGCCTTGCATCCCTGGGACAAACCCATTTGGTCTCCATTCACCCTTCTTTGATGTGTTATTTTCTACATATTGCTGAGTATCATCTTGTTTAGGATCATTGTCTTTTATGTTCACAAAAGATGCTGCTCTGGGATTTTAATTTGTCAGATTTTCTTCTGGTCTCATAAATCTAGTTGGGAGATGTTTCCTTTTTCGCTATGCTCTGAAGGAGTTTATGTAACATAAACCCTTATGTAATATCTCATCTTTAAATGCCTGGGGAAAATCCCTGATGAAACCATCTGGGGCTGGAGTTTTCTTTGTAAGAACGTTTTAAATTTTTGATTACATAATAAAGTTCTAAACTCTTTAACCTACAGTCCATTGTGGTCTATGTGGGTTAATGTTTCACGGGCGCTTGACAGGAACCTACATCCTGCTCTTGCTGAGTGCAGCATTCTATGAACACCAGTGAGGCTGAGTTTGGTAGTAGTTCTATGAACATTATTAATCTTTATGTGTCAGTACTATAAATTACTAAAGTCACCATGTTAACATTAACAGGTATTACTGATTTTGTCCATTTCTCCCCTAAGTCCTTTCAATTTTTGTTTGATGTATTTTGAAGCTAGGTTATCAGACACATTCAAAATTAGGATGGTTCTGCCTTCCTGTTAATCTGCTCCTTTTACACTTACAAAATATTACCTCCCTCCTTTGGCCTCAAAATATGGTGAAATAAGTAAATAAACATGAACTAAATTAGCACCAGATACAAAGTCTTGGCTTTATTCTATGGATAGGAGGAGAACACATGTTTGCGGAATGCCGGGGAGCATAAAACGTTAACAGCTACTACATGCCAGGTAGTCAAAGACGGTAGGGAGAGAGTGGCACCCCTGGATGTCTGGCACACAGTGTCTAATTAAGAGTTGATGAAAATCTATTGATTTGTTTTATCCCTAAAAATTACATCTATAATTACAAATGGAAAACAATACAAGCATACTTACAAATGTCTACTGTGTTCATTTTTGAGGAATATGCATAAATATAAGAGAAATGGGAACACTAAAGGCTTTCAGTAAGTCAGCAAAGGCAGAGTGCTGACATTTACATACCCATGCCCAGCATCACTGGTAACCTGTGATGCCCTTGTTATACGTTCCCAGGCATTCAGTAAAGGCATTTTGTGTCTGGATTTCTGATTTAGCTGCAAGATGTAAAAGTCCTACACGGAAGACCTGCTTTGGCCGTATCACCAGAAATGGCTTAAAAGTAAAAGTGACACTCCCGTTATTCTACACATAAATCCTTGGTGTTAATGTCCATAGGCTAGAAAATAACCATTTGGAAGGAAATCCCTATTAAAGAGCAAAGGAAATGTGAATAGGACAGTATCTGTCCTAGAAAGTTGGGACTCAAAACTGTGCTTTAGACATGAATTGTATGGGGATTGGTTCTAAAATAACATCTCTGATCTGTTATATAAGACAATGACTTTATGAACTTTGTATATTTTCAACTTCTGATGGGTAGCTTTTAATTGTTCTCTCATAAAAATGTTTGCTGAGCTGCCAACTTTTCCCACTGACTTCATTTATTTTCCACATTCCCCTCTGCACTCCCACTCAGGCCTGGACTAGCGAACACAACACTGGAGAAATCACAAACTTAGGCAAAGATCTTTTATTCATGGTTAGGTTTACACAGTTACAAAAAAGTAAATGCAGACAAAACACCTATAAGTTCCCGAGGACGGGCTCCTGTGTCAGCAGAAGGCCCTGATCACACAGAAGAAAGCCTGGTGTGGGTGTGCATGTACCAACGCCGGATTGAATCCTGTCAAATGAACATGCTGTTCTCTGAGTGGTAAGAATTAGTAGGCAGGAGCAAAAGAACTGAGGACTCTTCTCCACAGGTGCAGGCGGCCCAGGGTCCCCAGGAGTATTATTAGAGATGATGCGGCTACCACGGCAGCAGGGACAATCCCAGTTATGATGGCAACAAAGCTGAGGTCATCTGCAGACATCTCTTTACTGGGATGGGCCACAAAATCCATTGTCACAAAACTGAATACCAGGTTATCACCGTTAACACACGAGTCCTGGTAGTTGATTTGAAAAAAATGGCCAACTATTGCATCGTTTTGGAAATGAGTCAAATCTAAGCTGTAAAAAATAGACATTATTAAAAACCACACAGGTACTTTTGGTAGTATGGCTTTGACCTCTGCTTGGCTATAAAAAGTATTAGAAACAAAATTAATGAATAGCATTTTTAATTTAAAAAAAAGGAGGGAAATACCAAAATGAGTTTAGAACATTAAAATCAAATTGTATGCAAATAACCTATATAAAACTAAATCACATAATAAAAAACCCAAAATACAGAGTACTTTTTGTACATCAATACTGCATGTGTTAAATTACTATATATTAAAGATATCATTTGAAAATTAGAGCTATTTCAAAACATTATGTTCAAATTTCCTCCTTTACGAACCCAGACAAATTGCCAAATCTCCAGGTTGTCCTTCTTCCAGGGTTTTGCGGTGCACTGAGGGAGTCTATTCTGAGTCAGGAGAGTCATTAAGTGATATTCAGAGAAGAACAAGAGTAAAACATCAGGTCCAAGTTTAATTTGCGTCCTGAGTCTCACGTAGAGCTTGTTGAGTCGAATAAAACACATCAGCATGGTTTTAAAATATTGAGGACACTATTTTTTGGCAGCATTGCTATACTTTCATGTTGTAAGTAGGCCATAAAGATAGGCTTCAGGGAGAAACAGAACACGGATGAACTTCTGGAGAGACAGGAAGCTCTAGCAGAAGACCTCTTACTCTCTTTTATGAAGCACAAACAGCAAAAGAATGTGGAAAACATAACCACGATTATAGACTACAGAGGACTTATCTAGCCTTTTATGATGTTTTATGAAGGACCCTTAACATACCATTATTCCTACTGAGTTCCCAGGAAATAAATTTTCATCATCCATAATATGGTTTAAAAGCTCATCCCATTGGCAATATCCACACCAATGACCTTCATTCTTCTCTATATGTCTACAGAACAACAGAAAGTAACATCTGTCCAGGCTCATGCCCGCCTGAAACTTCCATTATCATGAAGAGAGAGAACGGGACAGGACTCCCAGGACCATTTATTTTCCTGTGAGAGTAGTAACGGCTGCTGCATCACAGCTTGAAAAATGCACAGTCATCACCATGTGTCACGACTGCACGAGTCAAAAAGCAAGTGCTTTTTCCCAGGGAAAAAAAAAAAAAACAAAAGAAAATCTGTTTCCCCCATGATCCTTTCCGTCCCCCATCCAATCATACCATATACACAATTTCCACCTCAAGTCAGGAAGTGTCGGATGCCACGTGGCAGGCGCGGGCAGCATGAGCCTGGCACAGATGACGGACGTGACGGTCTGCTGTTTCCCGTCCAGACCCTGCTCACAGGCCGCCGTGCTCTATAGCTCTTCTCTAAAACCTTTCTGTGTCTCCTGCCAGGCTCCATCTTCCTCCCTGGGAGCCAGCCACGTGAAATACACCTTCACGGGATCAATGTTCCAGTGTTTGTGGAACGATATGGGGACCTGATGAGACAGATAGTCTTTAGGGTAATCCACTGGCCGAGCCTGGAGGAAGAGAACAGAGTTAGGCTTTCTTGTTGATTGAAAATAGCTTTGCTGAAGAGCATTTGAATTTATAAATGATTTTTTTTTCACTATTTGAAGTTGGTTATAGAAATCTAAAAGCAAAAAGGAAAATCTTTTCGACTGACTCCCTTCTAACTCTAGGTTCTTTGCTTCTACGTCTCCAAATACCTTAATATCATGAATATGCTGCTTTTGGCTTCTATCTCCCATTCTCTTGCCTCTGGGAGATTGCTCAACCATAATAATAACTATATTATGGTAGGTCATTTAAGTCACTATTATGACTTGTGCACAAAACCGAAAACTAGTCATGTCCCAGAAACTCTGGCCACATGCAACTGGTTGTAGGGGTCAGGGGTGTGAGGCTACAGCAAGGAGTTCTCAGAGTTCCCTTGGCCTGTCTACTGCTCTAATGAGTAATTAGGGGAAGCCCTTCAAAGAAAGAAAACATGGGGCTCAATAGGGGAAGGGGGTAACGTCACCCACGCTCTCTTCCTGCCTTAGTATCTGCTCTGCTTCCAGAAGTGTGAATGGGACTTGTGAGTAACCCAAAACACTCTGCAAAAGGACGTGACAAATTTTTGTATTATCTGCATTTAAAAATTCTCCAGAACTTAGAAAATGAAATGTAAGCAGAATTAGATACAGCCTAGAATGATGAGATTGAAAAAGTAACCTTACAGGGTTAGAAGGATACTGAAACCAGATACTAACTATTTTGTTTGCTCAAAGCAAAGCACCCATTTTCTCTCAATGCTCATCTTAATTTGTTTATAAATTAAGCATACAGTTTTACCTAGTAACTTGATGGGTCATGAATAACTACAGTTGTCTTGACTATTAAAACTAGATACCACACATTTTCAAAACAAGTCTTCTCTAGGCTAATGCTATTATAGTCTGCTTAAGTCTTTGATACAAATATTTAAATGAATTCCCTCAAATGGTTTACAGAATACCTGTTAAATTTTATGCCATTTAATCCTTGAAACAACCTTGCAAAACGGACAGAACTTTTTGGTTCATTCCCAATTTAACAGTAAGGAAACCAGAGTTCCCGGAAGTAACATGACCAGCAGACGTTGGAATGGAGGTTACAGGGAGGTGCCCAGCCCCGTGGCCGGAGTCGCACAGGACATCTGCTGCCTGTGCTCAAGCCACCACCGTACCACCAGCTGGGCACACTCAACAGCACCTAGACCACCCTGGCCTCACCGGCACAAATATACTGCTCAGATGAGTCTTCAAACCATAACATATGTGGGGAGAAGTTCAAAATAATGCAGGGGGAGAACTTTCATAACTGCTATTTTATTGCCCTTTAAAAATTCTAAGTGCTCATGGAGTTAAAAAATCTAAGAAGCTCCTTATCTAACAAAAGCAATCAATGTAATCTGGTTCTGTGTACCCTCAATGAATCCCCAACAATTAGAAAAAAATCTAAGAAGGGAACTTTAAAAGGACAGTGGGACAGATACAAGATAGATATTGGAATGCCGTCTGAGTTGGGAAAGCTTTGAATGTTAGTCGAGGGAATTCATATGTCATATGAGGTTTACCTGCAAGTTTGAGAGTTTATTGGCAAGGACAAAAACCAAGGAGAAAAATATATATCCTAAACTCTCAGTTCAGTTCTCAGATAATCCCACAATGGTCTCAGAGGAAAAAGATACAGTAGTTCCCTCTGACCTGCAGTTTAACTTTTTGTAGTTTCAGGGTCCCTTGGCCCACCCTGGTCTGAAAATATTAGATGAAAATTCCAGAAGTACATAATTCCTCACGCCACTGAGTATGGGGATGAAATCCCGTGCTGTCCGGCTTTATCTCCTGGGGAACATGGCTCCCTCCTTAGTCCAGGGTGGCCATGTGCCCGTGCCCCCGCCCACGGCTCACTCATCAGGCGCTACCTCCTTGTCAGAGCCACACAGTGCCCGGCTTTAAGTAACCCTTATAGTACATAATTATCAGTCACATACTAAAGGAGGGGCAGGAAGCAAAACCACTGAAGTGTATTTTGCACATCTGGTTATGGTGGACAACCGTACACGTGAAAAAAAAAAAATCATCAGTGGGCTCAGACCCTGCCCCCCTCATTAGAATGGGACTGTTGGATGGCCCCAAAGCTATAAGTTATAGTTGTTCTATATTGTGAATTATTGTTATTAATCTCTTATTGTGCCTACTTTCTATATCAAACTTGATCATAGGTATGTATGTTACAGGGAAAAACACAGCACATGTAAAGTTTGGCGCTGTTTGCGGTTCCGGGGACCCACTGCAGGTCCTGGGATGTATCTCCCACGGAGAAGAGGGACTGCTATGAAAGCAGCAGAACCAACCCTTGCTTGTTTTTCACATTTAAAATAAACTACTGGCGATACAAATCCATCTAACAGGAAAAAATATATATATCCTTACCATTAGCTGCATCTCAGGAAACTCAAGTATGTGTAAAGAGTTGTTTTATTAAGTATTAGAATGTGCCAGCCATTTTTGATATATGAGGTCATGGAAAAGCATTACACAAAACTAGAAAAGTGAAATACATTTCAAAGAGGTATCTGTAACACCAACACATATAGCTTCTAATAATCACATCTCTATACCTAAAAAGTCAAAAGCAAATCCCAAACAGGCAGGGTCAGGGGTGGGGAAGAACTCAAGGACCAGACGTTGAGTGTGTTGGGCAGCTGCATACAGGAAAGGAGGGATGGCTTAAACTGTGTAAGACAGACCCACGTTAGGCAAAATTAAAACCTCTTCTGCATCAGACAGACAGACACTGGACAAAATTAAAATGTATCTCTGAAGATTAGAGCATGCTGAACAGGGCAACAAATGGAGATTAAAATTTCATTTTTAATTTTTATAGCTGTATTAAATACATTAGACAAATACATTTTTATAGCTGTACTGGGAAATGATTTACATGCCATTTCCCACCATGGAAATGGTGCTCTAAAATTCTTTAGCAAATTTCCAGGGTTGGGCAACCAGCAACCAATGCATGCTGCCATATCTATTAGTGCCACTTAAGTGTGGAAGAACAGATAATCACATGCTCCTGATAATTTGCTTTTAACCTGGAGTCTACTTCTAAATCTATGGACTGAAAATAACCTTCCCTGACTAAAAGTAGTTTGAATATGGCATAAGCAACTTAGCATTTGAGACTGTTTCCAAATGCTCTATCTCCAACACATTAAGAATCTTAAATTTTATCTCTTTGCCTTGTATTTCTCTGTCAATATAAACAAATACACTGTTTAGATCAGTGTTTAAACATTGGGAAGTATTGTTCAAATCATACCAAACTCTCTAGAAGAGGCTTAAGAATTAGAAGACAAAGCACTATCTTTTCGGGAGGATAGGTTTGAAACCTTTTATGATATTAGAAGCATTTACAATTTATGTGAATTAAAGAAATAAAGAGTCTTAAAGTGTGGGAAACAGCAACCTTCTTTTAAATTTAATTATCTTCAGAGAACTTTTACTTAAGAATTAGATGATTTTCCTTTTTTGCTCATTATTTTATTTACTAATATATTCTTCCCTGAGAGAAGGGATATAAAATAAAAATCTAAGACCTATCATACTAACCTTGATATATTACCTTTAGTCCCTCAGTCTTCACTCATTTTATTAAGTTTTAATTTTACTTTTTTTTTTTTTTTTTACCACATATACAGTTTATTATAGTTTTCTTTTCATTCCAGAATATTACCTGGGTACAAACATTTTGTTTACATATAATCTTTCTGTAACCCTTTGAGTCCAGGTTGTAAGTGTTGTGTGCTCCACCCGTATATTGTACCCTTCAGGTGGGAAGTTACCCATCGCCTCCATACCCCCCCAACCGGCTTGATTTCCACTGTATGTGCACATTAAACACTGACCAACTAGTTATAACTTAGTACTGAATACACGTGGTGTTTATTTTTCCATTCTTGCAATACTTCACTTAGAAGAATGGTCTCCATTTCCATCCAGGTTGTTACAAAAGATACTAGGTTTTTACTATTTTTTTATGGCTGATTAGTACTCTGTGATATACACAGTTCTAATTACTTTTTGTTAATGAGTCAAACACCCTCAGATAGAACAAGAGAGGGAATGACATGATCTTGCTTTTCCAAGTCATCCAACATAATCCGTGGGGCTTAACGTGGGTAAGGGCTCCCAAGGTTTTAAAGGACAGGTAAGTGCCTTCCAACTGATACCAGGAAGGAGGTTTCTTACACATTTCTTTCTGCATATTTTTATTCTCCCTCATTGCCTCCAGAACATAGAAATGGATTCCTCCTTTCCTGATAAGGCATGCACTTTTTCCTGTTCAAGTTGTTTTCTAGAATACTATTTCTGTCATGGTGAATTCTCTACATTGCTATAACAGCATTTGTTAATGGTTACTAAATTAAGCGTGACGACTGTTATTTCCCATATAATGGAGGGCCTTTAAATTACACATGCATTTATACATTTCCAATTGGAAAAGATTTAAATTTCTTAAAGGAAGACATTAGAGGGAAGAGGGTCTATGGTTATTTTCAGTTTCTGTATATCCACTATTATTCTTAGAAGAAAATTCACTGACCTGCTTCTTAAAACATACAGAGGAAGAAGGATTTCCTTCTCTAACCCCGAACTGCAATATGGTGAGGCTGTAAGTACTAAGCATTCCTGGCAAACATCATCTCATCTCTCCTTTCTCATAACCCCTAGAATATAAGCTTATTCAGATATTATACTGAAATTTGAGAATATAAGCTTATTCAGATATTATACTGAAATTTGAGATTTTTTTAGCCCCTCGATTTAATAGCAACCAAAAGGAGAGAAGCCCAGTAACAAGACTGCCAGACGGACAGTATAAAAATTGGGGCCAGTGTAGAGTTACATATGTGTGGTGGTCAAGTAGGACAATCTTAGATCAGTCCTATATTATTTCTAGACGGCATCCAATAATTTTTAATTGTCAGCTTTTTAAACTGAAAAGATTTTTTTTAAAGAGCAGTTTGTCACTGGCCATAAACAGGAAGACACTACTGGTTGGACACCACTTGGTTTTAGAGGCATTTTGCCTTCCATCTCTAGGAGAGGACAGGAGGTCTGTTAAGGACATCCTCCTGGAGGCTGTCAACACAGTTGTTAGGACTGTTCCAGAATACATGAAGAGAAAGAAGCAGCATCCTTCAGGGAGAAGGAGAAGCACACGGCCTCCACTCCCTGCGAGGCAGGAATGAAAACCGTCTTCTCACCTGATGGAAGAGAGGGCTGTGCGTCACAGGAATTCCCAGCCCGCTAAAGCACATTCCCAGGACCATGTCATCGGGAGCGTCATTGCTGTAGCATCGACACTTGCTGGTGAGAAGTCTCTGGATGGCTTCTCTGCTGAAGACCATTCTGGCGGGACCCAGAGCAGACAGAGAAAGGAGTTAGTGAGAGCAGCTCCACAGAGACCCTTATCGTGAATAAAGAACTGTGGTTCAAGGCCGCCTGCCTGATAACAAGGAAAGATCTGACACCAGTAGCCTTTTATGTTTCATAGTTACTCTGGAGAAAACGTTCTTGTGCTTTCCATGGGAGTAAAATCCCTTTTTTTAAATTATAGAATTTTGAAATTCTTTTAATTAATAAAAAATAATTGTACACGTTCATGGAAGACATGGTGATGTTTTGATACATAAAATATACAAGTGCTCTGGGTCGGTGGCTGTAGCACAGTGGTTATGGCGCCTGTGGCTATGACAACAGCAACAAAAAATAGCTGGGCACTGTGGGAGGCTGAGGCAAGAAAATCGCTTAAGCCGAGGAGTTGGAGGTTGCTGTGAGCTGTGACGCCATGGCACTCTATGAAGGGCAACATAATGAGACTCTGTCTCAAAAGAAAAAAAAAAAAAAATATATATATATATATATATACACACACATACATACACACACAAGTGATCAGATATTCATCATCTCAAACATCCTCTGTGCTGGGAACATTCAATAGCCTCCTTTTGGCTAATTGAAACTATTTATTATTAACTACAGTCACCCTACAGTGGTATAAAACTAGAACTTATTCCTCCTATCCAAAGGATAATTTTGTATCCTTTAACAAATCTCAATTTTAAGAACTATTTACAGAAAATGAGAATAGTTCTTTAGTTTTAAAGCCCTCAATGAGATCAGTAACAAAATCTGCCAACATTCCCACCAGGTAAATGGGCCCCCAAATACTAGGTATCTGACTCATCTATGTCAGGACTGACAATGAGATCAATCTAACTGAAAAAGGTCACCCAGTGTGCAAGGAATTCCAATCTACAGATGCGTCCTCAAGACAATCTTGATAGAAAGAGACAGCAGAAGAAGGGGAGTCCATGAGCACAGGACTTTTTTTGTCGGCACGCCAGGCACTTTCTGGTGGAACCCTGGTCCACTCCATCCTCTCTGTGCTCTCCTCAGCACTGCAGGAGGCTAGAAACTTTCAGACAAACTTTTCCAGCCTTCCTTGCCAGCTGGGTCCTGGTTCCATCTGACAAGGGGCTCAACACTGGGGTAGGCTGTCTGTTTCTGGTGCTGGTGGTCTCTAGGGCAGAGGCAGGTGATGGAGGCAGCCACAGGGCCCCGCAGAGCCAGCACCGAGCAGCAGAGCATGTGGGGTGCCCGTTGCTGTGTCCGGCTCAGACGCGGTGCTATGGCCCCCCAGCAGCAGCGGCCGCAGCGACGCTGCACCAGGGTGCCCGGGATCAGTCCTCACTCTCTTCTCCTGCCCTAGTGACAGCAGGTTTCTAGAGTCACTGATCACCATTTTTAATTTTCTGGCCCTTTCTAATAATTTCATATCAAGTTCCCACAATAAATTCTCCTCTTTTTAAAATATAGGTTGGTTTCTAGTTTCCATTCTGGTCCTATGGTAGAAATGAATCTCTCCATATTGTGCATAGCCCAAAATCTGAAAAGGGGCTAACATGGCGCACAAGTTCAGTCTCAGTCAAAGACTTTCTTCAAGGCAAGACTATTTAAAATTCATCAATGTACTCCCATCGCCAAACATAGGGCCTCGCTCACAACAAGCACTCAATAAAAGCTTGATGTATCAAAAGTGAGAATGAAACTATCTTCGCATTCTTCTTCCTGAAGGAAGCAAGCATTTTATCCATCAGTCTAGAGGGAAGAGAAAAAGGACAAAGAGCTTGAACACAATCCCAGATCTAAAATCACGGAGTCCACATGTAGCTAGGAGGGATGGGCTCAGGGCAGTGTACCAGTGACCGAGAGCACAGCAGCACCGAAGGCTCGCTCTCAGCCCCTGACTAGACAAGAGAAAAAAGCAACTCTTTCCTTGAGATGGTACAAGGAAACAGGACTGTACAAAAAGTAAAAAAAGTTCCGTCAACTACACAAAAAGGAAAGCCGCAAGTTTGAAAAGCCACCACAAATTGACTTTCACTTAGAAAGTCTGCTGTCTCCGTGGAAACCTCCTGGACCATACACCTTGCACCTCCTGCACCCGGTCAGCCATGCGGGGCTTGACTGCTCTACTGACCAGGAGAAGGGCCTGCATGAGGGGGATGTACCCTGACAGTCAACAATAAGAATGCTGTCATTTTGCCAGCCATCTATTACAGCGAGAAGGTAAAGGGGCACTTTTATGTTGATCCTTGCTCTCTATGAAAACTAATTTTACTAACTGTAATTAGTAATTATTTTATACTTTGCCTACTCTCATAGAACAGACTTACATTAATTATTCACATAAACAAAGTGCAAATGAGCCTTTAATAACACTTGTTTATTAGTTTGCTGACAGCTTCTTTCCAAATAAAGTTCCTCCCCCAAATGGAAAATTTACCAGTTGTATTACGGTAAAAAAGAACACTGGTCTGATGTGTCCACCAACTTTTATTTTTGTTTATTTTTTTTTGAAATTGTATTTTTTTTTTACATTTTTTAAATTTTTTTATTAAATCATAGCTGTGTACATGAATACAATTGTGGGGTACAATGTACTGGTTTTATATATTTTCATCAAACAGGTTAACATAGCCTTCATGGCATTTTCTCAGTTATCGTGTTAAGACATTTGTATTCTACATTTAGAAGTTTCACATGTACCCTTGTAAGACACACCGTAGGTGTGGTCCCACCAATCACCCTCCCTCCACCCAATCCCCCCTCCCCTCCCCACCCTTTCCCCTTTCCCTATATTCTTGGGCTATAATTGGGTTATAGCTATCATATGAAAGCTATAACTTGGTTTCATAGTAGGACTGAGTACATTGGATACTTTTTCTTCCATTCTTGAGACACTTTGCTAGAAATTCAGATAGCAATTTCAGAACCACCAACTTTCAAATGTTAAAAAGGTGTTGAACAGCTACATGACTAATGACTTGATTTCCCTTAACATATAACATGCAAATCTTTAAAATAAGAAAATTGAAATAGGAAGCTCGGACTTGCTCAAGAACACACCCGAAGATGAGGATCACATGAAGAAGGTACTGAGGGGAGAAACACCCACTCTCTCTCTCTGGGTCTTCACTGGATGAACAGCTTGGGGCTGTCTCTGTGTAAGCCGCAGCCTCATCCAAGGACACCGGCCCCCATACTCCTTTGGAGCAGTCACTTGCCCCCATGACTGCTAAAGAGGTACCCTGAGCATAATTTGCTACCCAAACCCATGTATGTAAAAATAGGTATTTTCATAAAGAAACAATCATTCAACTAATTTTCTCCAAATACCCAAACTTTTATGGAGTAAGCAACAAACTGTAAAAGAGACACTTGGATTCGAAAGGTCCAGTGCAAGGGTCTCTCTTTCCAGACAACACAGAATAGCTACACATAAACGACTGGAGCCCGTGCGTCTGACTCGGCTCGGACAGGCGGGACCTGAGAAGGACGGGTCAAGGCAGGGGCTTTCAAACACTGACTGCAACCCACATCCAGAAAACAAGGAATACATTTCACATTGCAACGATGTATGTGTCTTTTTGTGTATGAGTATATGTGTGTACATATAAAACCGACACAAAAATTCCACAGAACAATTATTTACCCAATGCACTGATACTTTACATTTTATTCTATTCCACTCAATATTGAATGATTTTAAAATGCTGGTTATTGGCTATGACTTGGCTTTATAAGCTACTCTGGTTCTTCAAGCTGGAGCATATTGCAAGGGTACAAGTCAAATCTGTCAAGTGTAGAACGTGTCTTAACACAATAATCAAGTAAATAAGGCGAAAGCTATGTTGATTGGTTTGATGTAACCACGTCAGATTGTATAAAAAAATCAACACATTGTACCCCACATATGCATACATGTATCCATGATCTATGTGTATTTGACTTAATAAAAAAATTAAAAATAAAACCCACCTTTTCTACTTAAGTAGAAAAGAAAGAAAATGCTCCTGTAATATCAGAGAAACCTTTCAACACCAAGTCTGATGCTTTTAACAAAGACATAAGAGACAATCTCATGGAGGATGTTCCCAAATTTTTGTAAAAGTGCTATTAAATATTAAAAGCAGAACATCTCATTGGTCAATGTCAGTTGTGTGAAGTTATCGCCTGTTGCTCGTGTTTGTTCATTTATTCACTGTACCTTGAACAACAATGAGACCCTATGCTTGGAAGGGGGTATACAATGAGGAATGAAACCAAAGTGCTGCCTTCAGATGATGCACAACTCAAGTGGAAGACAGGACAATAAACGGACAATTAAATGACAATAATTTACACAATATGCTACAAAAGCACATTAGGAACGCACTAAACCCAGACTGGAGAGGCTAGACGGGGCTTCCGAGAGTAAATAAATGATAGCTGTATTAAGTCCAAAAGCACAGGAGGAACTGGCCAGAGAGTGGGGGAGGAAAACAATGTTATGTAGAGATCAGCCATATCTTGGAGGAAGAAAAAAAAAAAAATAGCACTCCTGAGAAACTGAAACAAGTGCAGCAAGAATTCTTTAAGATGAGGGTGTGGACGGATGAGGCCAGAAAGGTATTGCCTTTTCCAAGTCATTAGACACCTTGTAAGACTTGGTGGGTGTGTGGACTTCATCCTAAATGCAATGAGAGACGTTTTGTTTATAATCAGCATATCAAAGGATGCAAAGGACTTCCATATCACAATAGACAAAGGAAAGTCCAAGCAAAATAAAAATGTTACTTATCTATGGAATTGTTTGGAAAGAGGTAGATGCCACGAAGCCTAGATGAACAAATTTCTGGAGAGAAGAATCTTCACTAGGGGACTAGCAAGCTGCAGCAGCTTTCAGGGGCAAACGGGGTCTGGGGTAGGTGGAAGGAGAGCAGTCTAGCCCCAAGGTGAGGGCCTCAGCAGCACCCAGGGAGGCGGATGATTAGACGAACTAGAGGTGATTAAAACTGAGTCCTAATCCCAGATCAACTTGACCTCTGTTGAAATCTGGATGATCCCGTCATTTTTGACATTAAAAAGTAGGAAAGAGTTTACACTCATGGGAAAAATAAAGGCAAGGGAAAGTCACTAAGGGGCACCGAGATGGGAGAGGCAAGATCAGATCTGCTGCTAGAAAGGTGCACCTGCCCACGGTGTGGACGAGAGCGTGCTGTGGAGTAAGACAAGTAGAGACAGCAGGAGTCTGGGGCAGGAGTTCACACACAAGAGGTGATGGTGAGCTGGACGACGGTACTGGAAGGGGAGAGCAATACTGATGGGAGGGCTAGTCAGGAGATGAAACTGCCGCGACCCAGGGATTGGGTCCATTGCAGGGGAGTGGGGAAGGGTGGGAGAGAGCGTGAGAGCTGACTTGCAGACTCCCCCCAGGAAGCAACTTGCTTATGCCGACGTGGCCCTGGAAGAAGATCAAGTCAGGGACTGAGGTGAGAAATAAGGAAGTGCCTGTGAGTCATGGGAGTGGATCTGCAAGGCAGGAGGTCAGCAGGGTGTTCCAGGCTGGAAATGGAGATGTGGGTGCTTTCAGCATCGAGCCACGGGGGTGGATGAGACCAGCCAGGGAGAATACACAGAAGAGGAGGGAAGCTAGAAAAGATGCCTGAGAAACACCAGTGCTGAGGAGATGGGGAAAAGAACTGAGACTGTATGAGGGGAAAGATGGTAATGAACCAGCACGGGATGGTGCTCTGGAAAGCAAGAGAAAGGAGCATTTCAAGGGCACAGTCGACTGTCAAAGGCGGCTAAGAGGTTAAATAAGATAAAGACGTGAAATGACCCCTGTGATTTGCCTACCGCAGGGTTACTGGAGAAGTCGGTGCGGCAGGTGAAGGTAGAAGGCTGAGTGTGGAGCTGAGGCAGGAGACAGTGAGAGCAGGGAGCTCTTCAGACGTCCTGCTGGGAGGAAGGAGCCGGCGCGTGGTGGGAAGACGTTCTAAGATGGGACAGTTAGAGGTGGTGGGAAATATCCAGCAGTGAGGTAGAGTCTGAACACAGAAGTTAAAGGTGCCAGCTGGGTGGTTCACAAGAGCCTTCTACGGGCATGAGAAGGGGAACAGTGACAATTCTGCAAACCTGACCCGAGCCTGTGAGCTCCCGTAGGGAAGAGGCCACCTAGTTTTCATGTGTGCACTCCCAGTACCTAGCATACTCCAGGTAGTTGAATGGACTGCGGTCATGAAAGGCAGTGCTGGTGAGGTAAGGTCAAGCAAGGTTCCAGAAGGCCTGAGGTGACAGTCTCAGAAATAGCAGCTAAATCTAATACTCTAGGAATACAACAAAATAGTGTGCTTTCAGAAATGACACAGAAAGTCACCTCTGATGTTCAAAGTACTATCTGAACACCATCATGCTATAAAATATATACACGCATACACAAACAACAGGGCCCCTTTCAAAACTGGAAAGGCCTCGCTCACTGGGCACCACATCCTGACCTGATCCTTAATCAGCCCCAACTCCTCACCAAGAAAGCTAAATACATCAATGTAAGGCTGCGGCAGCTTGAATCTCTTTTTTTTAAAAACATTCTTTGGCCTTACTCTTCTAGTGTTTTTTTCAATAGGCCTCCCTGGATTCCCATTTCCTGTTGCCAAGGACCTCAGGTATGCTTGGTTATCACTACAGAAGAGCCGCCTTCACCACCCACGTAGGCTCACCTGAACCAACCACAGCCTCTGCAATACGACCCAGAATCTTGCAGTTTCCTGGAAGACCCAGTCTAATGCAGGGGACTGCAAAGTAGAAGTACAAGGCCCTAGCCCTTCTGAAGTTTAAAACCACTGATTATAAACTAGAATGCTCCCCAGCACACAGCAGACAGTCAACAAACATCTGCTGAATGAATTTAAATGACTATAGTTGATAACAAGTTAGTATTCTGCCCATGTACTCCGATAATAAAGACTATAGTAGTGATGCAAAAGACAACCGCTTAATTGATTTACTCATATAAATCAAATTAAAATCTTTTCTCATAGGAGATTAGGCAGATGCTTCATTTAAAAATACTGATTTTTAACTGTTATTTAAAAACCTATAAATCCTACACAAATATCATTTAATTGCCCAAGTCTAAGCTTTTACGTTATTCTTTTCCCAAGTGTGATTTACTAAGCACTAGATAATTTAAAAGTCTAATGTCTTATTTTCTGAAATTAAAATCTATAACCACAGTTTCTTTCTTTTCCACTCAAACAATCAAAACAAGTTGTCTACTTAGAAGCGAGCATTATGACAGGGACATTTTTACCAAGTAGACAGATGTATATTTTTATACAGTTTCTCCAAAGGGTGAAATATTCTTTACTGTGAGTTCTTTTTATATCTAGCAAACACAGAGTGCACTTTCCTATGAAAGTAAGGGCCACCATTCACAGAGCACTCCCCTATCAGTGTAGCTCCCAGTGCCACAAACCCACATTTCCAGTGGAAAGGGATTTTATATTCAGAGTACTTTTATATTATTTTATATTTTATATATTATATTAATTAGTTTACATTCAGAGTATTGCAGAAAGTATAGTTACCCTCCTCCTCCCGTGACATAGCTGTAGCCGCCGGTGCCCAGCCCGTAGCCATAGCGCTCTCCCAGGAACACTGGCTCATGGGGGTCATAACAGCTGAGCAAGCGCTGGAGCCTGGAGATACTGAGATGCCAAAGAGAACATAAGTCACGATTATGTAATTCAAATGTAGTTTTAGGATAAATATTTTATGGTTCTTATATCCCACTGTTATACATAGTACTATACTGAAATGATTTAGAGAGATTTATAGAAGAAATGAGAGTTTTAAAAGACAAAAATAAAAGCATGAGCACCGTATATTACTGGAAACAGAAGAGAAATACAGAAACAAGGGGCTTATTTCCCAGTTTTCACAAGCCCCAAGGCTGCCTCACGTGGGTGGGTTGGGTGGCAGGTGACTGAAGCGGAGGCCGCCAACAGGCTGCAGATCTCAGCTCCACCAGTCCTGTTCCCAGGTGGGTGTGAACCAATGCTCACACCTTTTCAGATGGACTTGGTATTAAAAAAAAAAAAAAAAGTTCTTGTTTGATTTATCAAAGATTAGGTGGTTGTAAGATGTTAGTTTCATTTCTTGGTGTTCAATTCGATTCCAAGTGTCTATGTCTCTGTTTTTGTGCCAGTACCATGCTGTCTTGAGCACTATGGCTTTGTAGTACAGACTAAAATCTGGTATGCTGATGCCCCCAGCTTTATTTTTGTTACAGAGAACTGCCTTAGCTATACGGGGTTTTTTCTGGTTCCATACAAAACGCAGAATCATTTTTTCCAAATCTTGAAAGTACGATGTAGGTACTTTGATAGGAATGGCATTGAATAGGTAGATTGCTTTGGGAAGTATAGACATTTTAACAATGTTGATTCTTCCCATCCATGAGCATGGTATGTTCTTCCATTTGTTAATATCCTCTGCTATTTCCTTTCTGAGGATTTCATAGTTTTCTTTATAGAGGTCCTTCACCTCCTTCGTTAGGTATACTCCTAGGTATTTCATTTTCTTTGAAACTATGGTGAAGGGAGTAGTGTCCTTAATTAGCTTCTCATCTTGACTGTTATTGGTGTATACAAAGGCTACTGACTTGTGGACATTGATTTTATATCCTGAAACATTACTGTATTTTCTGATGACTTCTAGGAGTCTTGTGGTTGACTCTTTGGGGTTCTCTAAGTATAAGATCATGTCGTCAGCAAAGAGGCAGAGTTTGACCTCCTCTGCTCCCATTTGGATTCCCTTTATTTCCTTGTCTTGCCTAATTGTATTGGCTAGAACTTCCAGCACTATGTTGAATAGTAAAGGTGACAGAGGACAACCTTGTCTGGTTCCAGTTCTAAGAGGAAAAGCTTTCAGTTTTACTCCATTCAGTAAAATATTGGCTGTGGGTTTGTCATAGATAGCTTCAATCAGTTTTAGAAATGTGCCACCTATGCCTATACTCTTCAGTGTTCTAATTAGAAAAGGATGCTGGATTTTATCAAATGCTTTTTCTGCATCTATTGAGAGGATCATGTGATCTTTATTTTTGCCTCTGTTAATATGGTGGATAACGTTTATGGACTTGCGTATGTTAAACCAGACTTGCATCCCTGGGAAGAAGCCTATCAATAATGGTGTTGGGAGAACTGGATGTCTACATGTAAAAGACTGAAACTGGACCCACACCTTTCCCCACTCACAAAAATTGATTCAAGATGGATAAAGGACTTAAATTTAAGGCATGAAACAATAAAAATCCTCAAAGAAAGCATAGGAAAAACACTGGAAGATATTGGCCTGGGGGAAGACTTCATGAAGAAGACTGCCATGACAATGGCAACAACAACAAAAATAAACAAATGGGACTTCATTAAACTGAAAAGCTTCTGTACAGCTAAGGAGACAATAACCAAAGCAAAGAGACAACCTACACAATGGGAAAGGATATTTGCATATTTTCAATCAGACAAAAGCTTGATAACCAGGATCTATAGAGAACTCAAATTAATCCACATGAAAAAAGCCAACAATCCCTTATATCAATGGGCAAGAGACATGAATAGAACTTTCTCTAAAGACGACAGACGAATGGCTAACAAACACATGAAAAAATGTTCATCATCTCTATATATTAGAGAAATGCAAATCAAAACAACCCTGAGATATCATCTAACCCCAGTGAGAATGGCCCACATCACAAAATCTCAAAACTGCAGATGCTGGCGTGGATGTGGAGAGAAGGGAACACTTTTACACTGCTGGTGGGACTGCAAACTAGTACAACCTTTCTGGAAGGAAGTATGGAGAAACCTCAAAGCACTCAACCTAGACCTCCCATTCGATCCTGCAATCCCATTACTAGGCATCTACCCAGAAGGAAAAAAATCCTTTTATCATAAGGACACTTGTACTAGACTGTTTATTGCAGCTCAATTTACCATTGCCAAAATGTGGAAACAGCCTAAATGCCCACCAACCCAGGAATGGATTAACAAGCTGTGGTATATGTATACCATGGAATACTATTCAGCCATTAAAAAAAATGTAGACTTTACATCCTTCGTATTAACCTGGATGGAAGTGGAAGATATTATTCTTAGTAAAGCATCACAAAAATGGAGAAGCATGAATCCTATGTACTCAATCTTGATATGAGGACAATTAATGACAATTAAGGTTATGGGGGGGGAAGCAGAAAGAGGGATGGAGGGAGGAGGGTGGGGCCTTGGTGTGTGTCACATTTTATGGGGGCAAGACATGATTGCAAGAGGGACTTTGCCTAACAATTGCAATCAGTGTAACTGGCTTATTGTACCCTCAATGAATCCCCAACAATAAAAAAAAAAAAAAAAAAAAAAAAAGTGATGGACTAAAGAAGAGCTTCTGAGATGCAAATGAGTTGGAGGAGGGTCCCCTGGCAGGTGGGGAAGAGAATTTGGGTGGTGAGACTTTCCCAGAAATCCTTAGATGATAAGGCACAGCTGTGTTCAAGGATCCCTAACAAGGCCACCCCAAGTCCATGAACTTTTTACGTCCACTTTTTATGGCTTTGAATAGCTTTTGACCCCTATCTACCTTTGCCAAGTGCCATCTATAACAGCTTAAAGGGCACTTAGAATGCCTATGAGCTTGCCAGAAAAAGTTCTGCAATTATATTTATGAGAAGATTTTGTAGAAAATAGAATCTAGAAATAACTTCCTTAAATAGACACAAAGGTGTTGCTAAGAAAGACCACTTTTTTCCTGTGTTTTAAGAACTTACACCACTGAGAAATGCCTTATAAAGTCCTCCTTCGGTTCCTCCTAATCTAGAGCTTTCCAACAAGTCCTAGCCTTCCTCACAATGCTAATCAGCATTTCTTAAAATATATTTTTCCAGGGGGGTGCCTGTGGCTCAAAGGAGTGGGGCCATATGCCGGAGGTGGCGGGTTCAAACCCAGCCCCGGCCAAAAACTGCAAAAAAAAAAAAAAAAAAAATATATATATATATATATATGTATTTATATATAAAATATATATATATGTATTTATATATAAAATATACATATTACATAAAAAATATTTTTCCCCCAGGGTCAATTTTAACTTTGGGTTAAAGTTTTTAACAGGTTAAGTAAACTTTAATATTCTTCTCAGAGCATATTATTCACGAGCACCCTGAATCTCCCAGGGGTGCATTTCATGTCAGGCCTTTCTCCAAATTATTAACCACGAAATCTTTTCCCGGAGCCTTATTTTGGGGGCAGAAGGTAGGAATGGGTGATAAGAAAATAAAGTACAAGAAAAGATCACCTATGCCTCCATGCTTGTGTCTTACAAAAATACCTCAGCTAGCAAGCTAACGCTGAAAGTAAAGAAAGCAAACATCCAATGAGGCAGTTGGTCCTCAAAGAGTCTACAGTCTGCCTGTCAGGTTCATGTCTGTCTGAACTCCAAGGCCTCTGTAATGTTGACTGAGTGACCACGAAACATCATCTCTGAACGCTATAGGGTCCGTGGCATATAAACATTCTGAGCGCCTAATTTGGAATCGGTCTTTAGGAAATCATCTAGTAAATAATTCTGCAGAGGAAGACAAGTAAATAGTGGGGTATACCAAAAAAAAAATGTATACATATTTTAAGAGACCTTACTGGAAGTAAAATGGATCATTCCCCAAAACTGTAGGAATCGCAGGCAAAATGGATGTGCATAACATGTCCAGGTATACTTGACCAGTAATGGCACCTTCAGCTCAACTTCGAAAAGTAATACATAGATAATGTCTCTTAAAACATGTACACATTTTTTGGCACCTTCTGTGTGTAGATGTTATTCAGTGGTGGAGAATACCCTGTTAAAAAATCTCTAAGGAAACTGTAGCCTTTGGTTGGTAAAAGCCTCTGCAAAACCTCAAAACCCTCTGAGGTAAATTTATATTACCCTAGACCTGAGAAGAAATGAGAAATTTATCACATCTCTATTCCTCCTGCATGTTATAAAGTTATCAATTCAGGGTGGCGCCTGTGACTCAAAGGAGTAGGGCGCCGGCCCCATATGCTGGAGGTGGTGGGTTCAAACCCAGCCCCGGCCAAAAGCAGCAAAAACAAACAAACAAACAAACAAAAAAATTATCAATTCAACTCAACAAGCTTCAGTAGTTTTGAAGCTAAAACAACTGGGATCTAACATCTCTTTGGGTTTCTTTTCCTCACAACACTAACCATTTCCATATTCACAGTATCATTTTTAAAGCTGAAGGTTCACTAACTCAATTGAGAGCTACTATGTATTTCGTATTTGCTAAAAAGTAGAAATGTGGATAAAGCACAGATCTGGAGGTCTACCTCGGGGAATGTGGCTACTGATTCAGAAAAAGAACTTTGGGCAGTGCCTGTGGCTCAAAGGGGTAGGGCCCTGGCCCCATATGCCGGAGGTGGCGGGTTCAAACCCAGCCCTGGCCAAAAACTGCAAAAAAAAAAAAAAAAAAAAAAGAAAAGAAAAAGAACAAGAACTTCACAATCTGTTGCCATTTCAGGCAATTCTGAGGCACAGACATGAAGATAGATAGTGGGGCGATGCTCCAGAGTTAGTGCTGTCTAAACGGGGCATTAATACATCGCAGTGCGCACACATTCTAACAGCGTGATACTGATCTTCAAAGTCTAGAAGATGCTTTTCAACGTCCAGGAGAGGTTGACTTTTTATTTGGAGATAATTTCAAGACTACAGAAAAACTGCAAGAAAAGGACAAATACATCATATACCTTTTACCCAGATACGCAAACTCCATATTTACCCATTTATTTTATCATCCTCTCCCCCTGGCTATGTATACATGCACGTTGTGTATACATATAATATGTATGAAAATATATGTGTGTGTATATATATTTATATTTTTAGAAATTGTGAGAGTTTAAGTTGCATGCATTGTGCTCTTCTCCTAACTACATCCAGGTTGATTTCTAAGAAGAGGAAACGTTAGCAACTTCAGGAAATTTAACTTTAACACAGCAAGTTTCTTAAAAGAGTTAAATATAAAAATGTCCCAGACGTCCCACTCCTCGGTATTTAACTGAAAGAAATGGAAGCAGATGTCTATACAAAGACTGGTGTACTGAGGTGCATAGCAGCCTTCATTATGACAATGCAAAGTAGAAACTAGGATACAATGCTTGCATCTGAGCTAACCACTCGTTCTCATTTTAGGGATTGGCCCAATAATGTCTAGTATAGTATTTTCCCCTCTAGTACAGAATGAAGCCCAGGGTCCCCCGTTGTACTTGTCACATCACTTTGATCTCCTTTAATCTGGAACAGTTCCTCAGCTTCTCTTTCTCTTTCAAGACAGTGGTATTTTTGAATACGGTAAGCCCTCTGCTTTTTTAAATAGAATGATCCTTTATGTTGGGTTTGCCCAATGTTTTCTCATAGTAATGCTAAGTTACCTAATCCCAGCCACAGTGTTTCCTAAGCAATTTGGGCACACAAGGCCCATCTGCCCTTCATTAGTAACACGGATTTCGATCATCCTGCCCCGTTGTTGTGTGGTTTCTCTGCTGACCAGTAACTATGTTTCCCCTGCTATTTCTAAGAGGGTCTGAGTAGTACTTCAAGACATGCAAATACCCCAGTCCTCATCAAAACTGACTCCTAATTTAGCACACATGGACCACCCTGGCCTGAATCAGTCTTTACTGTGATGGTTACAAAGTGATGGCTTGCCACATTATCTGCTAGAACTCATCACTGTCCTGTGAGCAAGAGCATGTCCTTCTTCCCCACTTACTTATGTTACTTACGTATTTACCATCAGCAGGAACTCACTGTCTTCTTTTTGTTTATTTCAGGTTAATGTGGAGGTGTAAACAGTTTGACTCCATAGTTTGCATTTGCAAGGTTGACGTATGATCTGTATACATGCCCCACACCCTAGTAGTTAGTGTGCCATATAACTGTGCAATATGCCTGCTGGATACGAATTTGCCCGACCCCTTTCTCCCTGACCCCAGCTGAATTTCACTGAGTTTTCCTCTCACGTGAGCACACAGGGGTTACTACCAGTTCTAATTTAGTGCTGGATACACGCAATGTTTGTTTTTCCATTCTTGAGATACTCTTAGGAAAATGGCCTCCAATTCCATCCAGGTTGTTGAAAAGGTCACAAAATCTCCATCTGTTTTTAAGGCTGACTATTAGGTACTATAATCTATTAATCCATTCCTGCATTGAAGGGCGCTTAGGTTGTTCACACACCTTTGCAATTATGAATTGTGCTGCTGTAACATTTGAGTAGTAAGTATCTGGATGACGCAATGTCTTACATGATTGCAGAATCAAACGGTAGGTCTATTTTTAGCTCTTGGCGGAATCTCCACACTGCCTTCCAGTCTGCGGTCCCACCAACAGTGTGTAAGTGTTCCTCTCTCTCTGCATCCACGCCAGCATCTGTTGTTCTTAATTGGATACTGTCTCTAATTACACTGATGCTTAACTCAACCCAGATTTAGCTAATGGGAACCACTTCTCTATCCCCTTGACATTCACTTTTCTATTTTCTTTTATTTCTTTTTTTAAAAAATTGTTTTTTCAGCACTTCCTTACGTTCTGATGTAAAAATATATTCCAAATGCATCTTTATCCTCCTTGCCTCAGTCAGGAGTCAGCTGTTTCTCTGAGGGGCCCTGGTTCCTTTTAGGGGAGAAAGCAGCACTATATGGTCTAGGTACAGGTTTCTTAGTGCTACCGGGATATCCTTGCTTCCAGCCTCTTTCAGCAGAAACACGTACATACTTTAGGAATCATGAGTTCTTAAAGATTTCTCCAATTCCCATCAACTCCCTTGGCCTCCTCTAGTCTATATCCATAGCTCCTTTTTTCCAGTGGGAGCCTTGGCTCCCCAAAATACTTCCATTTTTTTTTTCAATCCTACAACATATCCAAAATAAATTCACAACTGCCTCAATCATGCCACCTTAAAAGTCAGACCTACTAAAAAAAATCAGGATTTGCTCGCCATTCCTCTCCTCTTGCTATACCTGAAAGAAGGTATATATTTAAATACCATCTCCAAAAATTATTTACATTAGTTATATTTTTCCTTCAGTGTGATTACATTTTCACTTGAAATACAGTTGGGTTCATCTGTTTCAGTTTTATCCCCATCTCCAATTTTTTTTCTGTCCTTGTTGATTTATTTTTTCATGTCAATGGCCCAGTAATACAGTTTTATTATCTTTCAGCTCCTATAATTTTTCTTTAAAATTGAGACATGTCAGGAGAAGTTCCATAGGATCGAAATTCCAGCTTCTTCTAGTTCTCCAGTTAGATTTTCTTCCAACTTCTACTGTATCTTGGTCAAGTAGTTCTCCAGGCTGTCATCTAAAGTCTGTGGGCTTAGGGTAGAGATCACTAATTCTCCTCTTGGAATACATTTTCTGTTGAGAACTATAAAATATTTTCTTAGTATCTCCAACAAAAGGACTGGTCATGTAGGAAGAGTGGCGAATAAAGATCTGTTGTGCTGTTTCTCCACAAGAAACTTTGTATTAACCTCTGCTAGCCTCTCATTAGTTTGTTTATCAATGGTTTTCTTTTAATTTTTCTAAATAGAATTGCTTATGTTTTTCAAGTTTGGTTTCATCAAAGTCTTCTTCAGAAGTTTCTGTCTTAAGAGAGTTCCTATTCCAGATCTTTTAATGCTGAGTTCCGTCTGACTTCTTATTGTTTTATTCCTGTAGACTTAGGGGGTGCAAGTGCAGCTTTGGTATATGGTGAAGTCTGGGCTTTTAGTATACCCAGCACCCCAAATATATGCATTGCGCCCAATGAGTCATTTCAGCCCTCATTCCCTTTCACTGTCTTCCCATCCCTCCCCACTTTGAGGCTCTAATGCCTATTTTAACACTCTGTAAGTCCCTGCAGACACATAGCTTAGCTCCCGCTACTGAGTGAGAAAACATGTCATTTGGTTTCCCATCCCTAAGTTATTTCACTTAAAATACTGGCCTCCAGCTCCATCCAAGTTGCTGCAAAAGACCTAATTTTATTCCTTTTTATGGCTGAGTAGTATTTCCTGGTGTGCATGTATGTATGTACACATACACATACACATTACCTTTTTCAAAAGATTGTACCTTTTAACTTGGAATTTTCCATTTCAAGCTTGTGTGTGTGCTCTTGAATGTTCTCAGCATATCCTGTCAATCCTGTGCTTCCTGCAATTGACTCATGATCTCATTTAATTTCCTCTTGGAATCTTGTATCACATCTTCTAAATTAATTTGGAAACATGATATAACCTCTAGTAAAGCCTCTGGCATAGATGGTATTTTAGGGTCATCAGTTCTTCAGTTCGTAATGAAGCTGCCTCACTGCTACTTCTGTTTTCATGTTGATACAGTCTTTCTTTTAAATAATTACATTCACTGATTAACTCCTGATTATTCTCTTCCAGCAGAAGATCTGCTTTTTACTCTCAGCTTGGAATTTCACAGTAGCATGAAACTGGCCTGAGATAATAGTGACTGTCTTGTCTTCATCAGCAGCCTTGTTGTCAGCATCAGATAGTTCCTGTCAAAGCAAACATACTTTCACTTTGTAGTTGAGATAATGTCCCCTCTACAGATGCCCGCTTTCCGATGTATTTATTCACTTTACCATATTCATTTTGATGTACTTGTTCAATTTCCTTCATTTGACATTTGTTTGGCTTAGGTTTCCACATGTTCTAAAACCACTGTCTTTCCCCTGAGATCCTATCTTATTCAATGATAAGGGGCTCAAAGGCTACTGAATTTACCATCAGTGTTAGAAAGTTGTTGACAAAGAATCTCATTGTTATCTTTTAAGTAAAACACATCAAGATTCATTTTGTCTTGTAAATGAAAGCACTCATCTCTTGCCCTCTGGAAGGTGAGTTCTAAGTCTCTTTGTGATGTCTGACTTTGATCATAACCACATAACCATAGAAGGAGCGGCTCTGAAACAGTGCAAGTCAAGTTTCTGTATCCACTCTTTATTTGGTTTTTTCCTTCCCCAGGTTAGAATTTAGCACTGTATTCTCAGCTGTCAGAACATTAAGATGTCACTATCCTGGAATGTTGTTTTTGTTAATGGGTCCGCATTCCGTTGTCTCTTCTATTGAGGGTCATAATTCTTTTCTTTCACAATTTTAATGTCCTTGAAATATTTCTTTTCCTTTTCCTGGTTCTGATTTTTTATTGTGTCTATTCCAGTGGCAGTTTTCACCCCGCAGCATACCAATTGTACACGACAGATCTTTCCTTTTTCATGACTAAGAGAAACCTCAGAATTTATTTTCTTTTGAGCAATTTATACCTTCTCCTGTTTGCAAAGGTGACTGATTAGATCCCATCCTGTAATGTTCTGGCATTCTGTTCTCAAGAAAGTTGCCTCTGGTGTCATTTTGCTCTTGTCGTATGTTTACCGGTTTATTATAAAGGACATTACAACAGACACAGATGAGCAGACACACAGGACAAGGTGTGGGGTGAGAGGGACAGATCTCCCACAACCTTCCTGGGTTCCACCTTTAAGGAACCTGTACATGTTCAGCTACTGGGAAGCGCCTTGTTTTATTTTTAAATATGTAATCTATTCTATCAGTGTATAATACAGATCTGAGTTCTAATTTTTGCCTTGACCTAACTATTATTCAGCACTAGGTTATTGCGTTTCCACGAATTTGTGTGGAACTGGGTATTTTTGCTGGAGCTGATTTCTAATTTTATCCCACTGTAGTCTGAGAAGATGTATGGTATAATTTCTATTTTTTTTTTTTCATTTCCATCCATTGAGAGTGTTTCATGGCCTAAGATGTGATCAGTCTTGAGGGAATGTTCCAGGTGTATATTCAGTAGTTTGGCAGCAGAATGTCCTATAAACGTATTTTAGGCCCATTGGCTCTACAGTGTCACTTAAGTCCCACATTTATTTATTTTCTGCTTGGAGAACCTGTACAATTCTCTCAGTCAGATGCTGAAGTCCCCAACTATCACAATGTTACTATTTATCACTTCCTTTAGATCTAGTAGGATTTGCTTCGTAAATCTGGGTGCACTTGTGTTAGGTGTACATATAGTTACAATTGTTATATCTTCTTGTCAAACTGTTCCCTTTATCATTGTATGACAACCACTTTTGTCTTTACTTTTGTTGCTCTGAAGTCTAGGTTAGCTGATAATGGCTACAGCAGCTATTCTTTGGTTCACATTTGCATGGAATATTATTTCCCATCCCTTCACCTTGCGTCTAAATGAATCCTTGTGGATTAGATGTGTTAACTGTAGACAGAGCTATCTGGCTTGGTATTTTTTTATCCAGCCAGCCAGCATACATCTCTTAAGAGGGACGTTTAATCTATTCAATTAAATTGATTAATGGGGTGCATTTCTGCACATGCTGTTGAGTAGAACTTTACTCCTTTGGTTTACCTCTTGAGCCATTGTGGTATCTGGGCTGAACTTTAGCATTTGTATGATTTTACATTGGTTGGCATCTACTGTGCTGCTCAGTGTATAATACAGATCTGAGTTCTTCCTGCCGAGCAGGTCTGGTCTTGACAAATTCAATGTTTGCTTGTCTGAGAGACTTTTTCTTTTTTCTGTGAGAAACTCAGTTTTGAAGGAAACAAAATTCTAGGCTGTTAATTATTCTGTTTGAGAAGCCACCCCCTTCTGGCTTCTCAGTTGAGAAGTATGATGGGTTTTCCTTTGTAAGTTACTTGATGCTTGCATGTTACAGTTGGTAGGAATTCCTTTTTCTGTTACCTTTGGCCAGTATGATGACTATATGTTGTAGAAATAAAAAAATTCTTTGAACTAAATGATAAAAGGGACATAAGTTATCAAAATCTGTGGGATTCAGCGAAAGCAGTCATAAGGGCAAAATTCATAGTCTTAAATGCCTACATTAAAAAAAAAAAAAAAAGAAAGAAAGAAAAAAGGATGGGGGCAAGAAGAGGCAACTTTCATCAGAAGCTCACATCCAGAAGGACGAAAAGTGGACTGAATTAAGAGCAGAGTAATTAAAAATTAGGGTAGATCAAAAGAAAAAGAAATCAAGGCACTCAGCAACTCCACCGAGACAAACCGCAAGGAAAGTACGAGAAAGAGGAAGGAAGAGAACAGGAGACAGTTATGGAGTGGATCAGTCTGGTGCAGCCCAAAGCAGAATAAAAGGGCAAGGGGGACCCCTCTCCCACTCAGGGGCTCTGCACAAACCCAGAAACACAGGATGCCTCACCCCCAACGAGAGTACCATGAAGGACATAAGTCCAAGCTCTCCTGTACCTAGAAATATCCTCCTCTGGATCCCCATACAGCCTGGCAGAAGAGAGAGCAATTTTGGCTCCAACAGCCTTGCAGCCACTGCCCATCACCCTTCTTTCTTGAGTTGCCCAACAGACTGCCTCCTGCAGAGGCCTGTTTCACAACAGGCAGGCAAATTGGAGCACTAGTCTGGCTCAGAAAGCCTGGAGGGGCTGCCCTACCCCCAAGTATAAGAAAGGCAAAGGAGCTTTGGCCTCTACCCAGCTCCCATACTACCCTTCTACCCAACTAAGGAAGAAGGGTTGCAGAGGTCACCTGCTATGCCACCAGCAACCAGTGGTATCCTTAGCTGGCCATAGGAGGAAAAGGAGATAGGCCCTACCCGCCCCAATGTGTCTGGTGGGAACTCTGAGGGACTTCTGCATTGCGTGGGCCAGTGAACTGAGTGTGCCTTGCTCCACACTAAGGAGAAAACTGTGGCTCAACTATTATACTAACTTTCATGAGGCAGGGTCCCTTCTGAGTCTCCCTCCTGATGAGGGAGGAATTTCCCCTGCCCCCTAGAGTGTCTCTGTCTGGCATCTGTGCCCAGGGGGCTCCACCATGATGTTCAGCACCCAGCTCCCCTCCTGCTGACTTTGAAAGGGCAATCCCCCTCTGGAAAAGTCCAGGAAGCAGACAGCAAGTGGCATTTCTCCCTCTCCCAACCCAGGTGAAAGCCACAGCATTTGGCATCTGTTGCAGAAGGGACTCTGGAGAAAACCTCAGCCTTTTAAATTTGTGGCACAGGAACAGTTTGGCTCACTATCTGGGAGCTGCCCTGGCCTAGGAGTGTTACCTGGAGGTGTTGCCCCAGTCCCACTCCGCCTACTTTGGAGAAAGCAAGGCTAGTTGTCAGAGACCCGCACACTCTGCAGCCCTGTAAGGAATCTTTGGGAAGTTATGTACAGGAACGGCCATAGGCAAAAGGAACAGCCCATTTGAATAGTCAGTGGTGCAGGGGAATGGTGAGCTCCACATCCTAGGACCTCTGAATCTGACTTCAGCCTGTCAGTTTTAGTTTTCAAACAGGTGTCCTGAGTACTTCCTAAAGGATCCAAACTAGATTACCTCTCAACCACAATTTAGGGACAACCTAACATTCTGGATTTAAAAGTATAATATATAAATAAACTGAAATACACATGGAGAGGAATCAGCAGAAGAACCCTGGCAACATGAAAAATCTGAGCAGATCAACTTCCCCAAAAGATTACAAGGGAGATACAGCTGAAAATACCAGCCACAGAGAAATAGTTGAAATGTCAAAAACAGAATTCAGAATATGGATGGAAAATAAGATGAATATAATAGAGATGATGGAAAATGAAATCCAAAAGGAACTTTCTCAAGAAATCAGTGAAATTAAAAACAAAGTCACTGAGGATCCAGATATAATTAGGAAGAATACAGCAGAGCTTAAGGAATTAAAAGAAGCATTGAAGGAGGTTCACAGCAGAGACCCTCAGTGATAGAGTAGAACCCTCAGTTATGGAGGAGAAAGACTCTCAGAAATTAAGACTTTCGAACTAACCCAACCATTCAAAGAAGTAGGAAAAAAAAAGAACGAAACCACAAATGAGAGATAGGACTACACGAAATGACAAATATTCGAATCATGGGGATTCACGGAGAAGAAGAGTCCTAAAAACATGAAACTCTACTTCAAGACATCATGGTTGAGAATTTCCCAAGCACTGCTAGAGACCCAGAAATTCAGATATTAGATAGTTTCAGAATCCCAGCATGACTTAATTCAAACAAAGCATCTCCTAGACACATTGCAATTAACTTTGCCAAAGTCAAAATGGAACAGAAAATTCTGCAAGCGGCCAGGCATAAGCAACTTCTTACTGACAAAAGGAAAAATACCAGGGTGACAGTAGACTTTTCAGCTGGAACTTCTCAAGCCAAAAGAGGGTGGTCATTTAATTTTAACCTTCTTAAAAACATTTTCAGCCCAGGATTCCGTAAAACTAAGTTTCTTATTTGATGGAGAAAATTACGTTTGTTACTTGATGGAGAAATCAAATCTTTTACTGACATGCAAACATTGAAGAAATTCACCACAACAAGACCAGCTCTGCAGGAAGTACTGAGTCCCATTCTTCACTCTGACCATCACTATTGACCACCAGCAAAATAAAGATACCCAGTAATCAATGGACAAAGCTTTGCTTCCACAATGGCACAAGGGATAAAACCAAGCAATGGACCTTCACAAAATAAGACAAACATAACTCCATCATACTTATCAATTCTCTCAATAATGTGAATGACTTAAATTTCCCACTAAAGATGCATGGACTGGCTGAATGGATAAAAAAGCACAATCCAACTATATGTTATCTTTATGAAACACATCTAACCTGTAAGGACAAAATGAGACTCAGGGTGAAGGGCTAGAAAACACTACAGGCAAATGGAAATCAGAAAAAGAAGGGGTTGCAATGTTATTTGCAGATACAATTGGACTTAGATCAACAAAAATAAAGATGAAGATGGACACTGTGTACTGGCAACAAGAAATTTCAATCCTTAAGCAAAAAAGGACAAATCTGGAGGTATCACTTTATGAGACTTTAAGTTGTACTACAAGGCTACAGTAACCAAAACAGCATCATGCTGGTACAAGGACAGAGGTACAGACCAATGGTTAAGAACAGAAAATCCAGATATAAAAGCATCCTCATACCGCCATCTCATCTTCAACAAAGCAGACAATGACATACACTAGTGAAAAGAATCCCTGTTTAATGAATAGTAAGAAAACTAGATGGCCATATGTAGAAGATTTGATCAGGATCTTCTCATCACTCACAAAAATTATCACGAATAACAGACTTAAACCTAAGGCATGAAACTATCAGAATTCTAGAAGAAAATGCTGACGAAACTCTTACAGACATTGGACTAGACAAAGAATTTATGAAAAAGACCTCAAAGGCAATCACAGCAACAACAAAAAATTAACAAATGGGACCTGATTAAATTAAAAAGCTCTGCACTATCTACTAAACAATCATGAGCAAATAGGCAACCCACAAAATGGGAGAAAATATTTGCATGCTGTATGTCCAACATATTGGACAAAATATTTGCATGCTATCCATCTAACAAAGGGTTGATAACCAGAATCTGTACAGAACTCAAGCAAATCAGCAAGAAAAAAATATCAAACAATCCCCAAAAAGTGGGTTCAATCCCATCGCTATCAAATTCCTAACAACACTTTTTGCAGAAATATAAAAACTCATTCAAAAATTCATATAGACAACAAATAGCCAAAACAATCTTGATAAAGAACAACAAAGCTAGAGGACTCATCCTTCCTGATTCTTGAGCCATAAAGATAGCCCAGTGGAATAGACAGCCCAGAAATAAGCCCTCACATATAAGGCCAAATTATTATTTTTTTTTTTTTGGCCAGGGCTGGGTTTGAACCCACCACCTCCGGCATATGGGACCGGCGCCCTACTCCTTGAGCCACAGGCACCGCCCAAGGCCAAATGATTTTTGACAAGGGTGACAAGACCATTCAAAGGGGAAAGCCTTTTCAACAAACTGTGCTGAGATAACTGAATATGCACATACAAAAGAAAGACATGAGACCTCTCCCTAATTCCATATACAAAAACAACTCAAAGTCAATCAAAGGTCAAAATGTAGGACCCAAAACCATACAACTCTTCCAGGAAAACACAGAGTAAAAACTTCAAAACACTGAATTTTGTAATTTTCTTGATATGACACCAAAGGCAAGAAAAGTAAAAAACTAGACAAACTGGATGTCATGAAAATTTTAAAAACCTGTACATCAAAACACACTTAGGATCTAAATGTGTCTCCCAAAATTCCTATGGTGAAAGTTAGTCACCAATGTGTTATTATTGAGAGGAGAGACATTTAAGGGATAAGTAACGAGGGCAGATTAGGGCCCTTATTCGATAAAAGGGATTGAGGGAGTAGACTGACCTCCTGTAGCCCCTTCTGTCACGTGAGGACACAATGTTCATGTGCTGAGCAGGAAGGTGCCATCTTGGAAGCAGACAGCGCTCCTCACAAACACTGGGCCTGCTGGATCCTTGGATCTTAGACTTCCAGTCTCCAGAACCAGGAAAAATATATTTCTGTCATGTATAAATTACCCAATTTGTAATGTTTTGTGATAGCACCAGAAACAGACTAAGAAATGCCATCAACTGGATAAAAAGACAATCCACAGAATGGGAGAAAATACTTGGGTCACTATGAAAGTTTTAAGAGACTGTTACAGTCCATTATTTCACTTCCAAGAAACATAGTCGACAGAGTCTCCTTTCTCATTCACCCATGCAAGTTTCACCTTGTTCTGCTTTTTTGGTCTTGTTGGGAGGGCTCAATTTGTTTCCATCCATGTGGATTTTATGTTTCTAGATTTTTGTGTATCTCAAAAGTTTCGTAAGGACCCATCCATGTATTTGAAAATCATATAACTGATTAGGGATTAATGTCCAGAATATACAGAAAACCCTTAAAACTTAACAATAAAAAATCAAACAACATAATTCATTAATGGGCACAGAACTTGAACAGACATTTCTCCAAGCAAGGTTTACAAATAGCCAATAAGTACATGAAAAGAGCCTCAGCATCACTAATCATTAGAGAAATGCAAATCAAAACTACCATGAGATATGACCTCACATCATTAAGATGGCTATTATCAAAAAAAAAAAATAGCAAATGTTGGAGAAATTAGAATATTAAATGAAACAGCTTCTGGGAAAATAGTATGGCACTTCCTTGCAAACTTAAAAATAGAACTATCATATGATCTAGTAACTCCATTTCTGGCTATATACCTGAAGAACTGAAAGCCGGGTAACAAAGTAGAATCTGTACATTCATGTTCACAGCAGCGTTATTCACAACTAAAACACACGGAAGCAACTGTGTGTCCATTAACAGATGAACGGATAAACAAAATATAATACAGTCATATTTTATCCGTAGATCGTTATTTAGCCTTAAATTCTATAATATGTTATAACACAGACAAACTATGAGGACATTATGCTAAGTAAACAAGTCATATGTACGATTCTACTGATATAAAGTACCTGGAGTAGTGTTGAAGTCACAGATATGGGAAAAAAGAACCTCGGTTACCAATGGCTGAGGGAAGGGTGGAATGGACAGTTATTTAATGAGTACAGAGTTTAAATTTTACAAAATGAAAAGAGTTTATAGAGATGGATGCACAACATTATGAATGTATTTAATACCAATGAACCGTATGCTTAAAAAATTATGATGTTGAATTTTATGTTATGTATTTTTACCCCAATTAAAAAAAAAAAAACTACTGTGGATGATCACATGACAATGAAATAAAACCATGTTACATAATTTTAGAGTGTTTTTCCATTATCTCTATTTAAAATCGGATACTTCTTTTTCTTAGTAGTTGACAATTTACACTAACAGAAGAAGAAAGGCTGTGATGGACTGAATGTTTATGTCTTCCCAGAGTTCATAAATTGAAATCGAATCCCCAGTGAGATGCTATTTAGAGATGAAGGCGGTGGGAGGTGGTCAGGTCACGAGGGGGAGCCCTCACAAAGGACATTAGTGCCCAGATGGCCAGCTGGCTCTCTTTCCACCACTGGAGGAGACAATGAGAAGGTGGATGGTCTGCAACCCAGAATATGGTCCTCACCAGAACTTGACCATGCTACCACCCTAATCTCAGACTACTAGACTCTAACTGTGAGAAGTAACTTTCTATTATCAATAAAACAAAATAAAAGACTAAGGTATAAATCTAGAACTATCACACACGCCCCTCCTCCATCTTTCCTATTCCACCCCTCTAACCACTTTTAGGTAAACAACTGCACAGTTTTCTGGTTATTTGTCCTTTGTCTTATTAAGGATAAACAGAGATAGGTATGTTTTATTTCTGCTTTTTTACACACAGGGTAACATACCAAATGTTCTTTTTCACTTTGATTTTTTTCATTTAACAGTATCTCCTAGAAATCATTCAATACATTTTTTTTTTTCAAAGAACAAAAATTTTGATTCATTAATTTGATCCTCTGCTTTGTTATCTATCTCATTTCTACATTTATCTTTATTTTCATTTCCTTCTTTCTGTTTTTTTTTTGGGGGGGTTGAATTTATAGTTATTTTTTTCTACCTTTTTGAGAAATTATTTATTTTTATTTTCCCATTGGTTTGACAATCTTTATCCATCCCTTATTCTCAAACTTTTTGGAATGACTATGTTTGTGTCTCTTATATAAATCATGGAGTTAGAATTTGTTTTACAAGCCTATTTGAAAAAGGGACCCTTTTATTCAATAAATTCACATTAGTATGATTTCAACTATAAATGAATCAACATTTATAATGTCTGATTTCAACAGTGTAAAAATATTTTACATTTGAATTACTGTATACATTGTTATATTTGCTGTGTTTTTTTAATTTCCTTAGTATGTCCTCTTTTATATATTTTTTGATATTTAGAAAGGTTTTTTTCCCTCCTTGGTACTTATCTTTTATTTAACTCTTTTATGTCTTACTATGCATTTTTCCTTATTTAACATTTAATTGTCAGTTTTACATGGTATGGTGTAACACAGTATCCTTTAAATCCTATTACCTATACAGCAAGCAATAATCTTACCTTACTTTCACTTTCCTTCCATTTTTCCTTTAGAGTTGCACACTTTATACTTTTAAGCACATACACATAACATTTACATACTGTTCTCTACCCATATCCTCACACATTTTCAGTTCTACAGTTAAATATGCGAAATGCTCATTATCTAGCCTTTTGCCTCAATTTCTTCTCTCTTGGTTGGATGAAGTTCTTTCCCTAATGTATGCCTCAGGAAGGGCACCAAAGTACGCTATTCCCCACATTCAGACAGTGGAAATTTTTTCTATAGTCTTAATAAAAAAAAATCTCCACTATATAAAAAAAAAATCTGTGATTGACAATTTGAGTTTGTTAAAAATGTACCTCGACTGCTCACTAGGCTTCTCGTGTTTTGAGAAGTCTGATGCCATTCTAATTCTTTTTCTTTAGTTATTTCATCATTTTGCCTGGAGATTCAGAGTATTTTATTCTTAAGATTTAATCATTTTATTAAGATATGTGAAAAACTTGGTAATTCCAGGTCAATTTCCCATGGTACTCAGAGGCCTTTTCAATATATAGAATAAGCTCTCCTTTTATTTCTGGGAATTTAAACATTATTTCTGTCCTGATTTTCTTCAATTAGGGACTCCAATTATACATGTAATGGACTTATTTTCCACTTTCGTTTAACCACTTTTTTCTTAACCCTGTTAACTTTTTTTTTGGGGGGCCAGGGCTGGGTTTGAACCCACCACCTCCAGTATATGGAGCCGGCGCCCTACTCCTTTGAGCCACAGGTGCCGCCCAACCCTTTTATCTTCTTTATTCCATTTTCATTTTCTTGATTGCTTTCCTTATTTTCATCCCTTTCATAACATTTTCATTTAAATTTGAATCTTTTATTAGTCATAATTTCAGATATGAATTTGTCATTTTCTTCTATTAAGTCCATTAAACAGTGGTTTCATTTCTTTCTTTTATGTCCACTATTTTTTTTATGATTTTTGGAGGGGGGATTATTACGAGGGTACGTACAATTAGGTTACGTTATTTGTGTTTGTAAGATAATGTCTAAAATATGAGTTGTAGTTGAGTCCTTTGCCAAGTATGCCATATACTCCTACATTGAGCCTGACAGGCGGGAGCATACTGAGCCCCTTCCCTCTTCTCCCATCTTGAATTTGTGTTTTTCTCTCATGTGGGCCTGTAATTGTTGATCTACTAATTTCAAATTAGAACTGAGTACATGGGATGCTTGCTTTTTCATTCTTGAGATACTTTAGGTAGGAGAATGTTTTCAAAATCCTTCCAGGTGAATACAAAAGGTGCAAAGTTTCCACAGTATTCCATGGTGTATATATATATATATATGCTACAGTTTATTCAGGGGGTGATGGGCATTTGGGTTTGTTTCTACATCTTTGTGACTGTGAGTTGAGCTGCTATAACATTCGAGTGCAAATGGTCGAGTGCATAGTAAAATGATTTTTTTTTTCTTCTGGGTAAATACCTTCCAGAATCAACTAGGAAGTCTACTTTTAGGTCTTTGCGGAGTCTCCATACTTCTTTCCGAAAAGGCTGTATTAGTTTGCAATCCTACCAACAGTGCATAGCGTACCCCTTTAGGCACACCCTCACCTGCATCTACAGCTTTGCGACCTTGTGTCATGGGCTATTCTCACTGGCGTTAAGTGATATCTCACAACAGTAGGTTTTTTCAGTTTTTGAATTTTACATTCAAGAATTTTTCTTCATGTCCTTAAATGTTTCTTGGTCCCCACGAGTCAAAGTTTCCAGGTTTCTGTTAGAATAGAAAGATCAACCTAAAGATGTGGCCATTATTATTCATGAAGAAGAGAGGTTGACCTTAAATTTTGTGAAAATTCAGCCTCATCTAAGAAAAGTCAGAGTTCACTAAGACCAAGGGTGATGTCAGAGTTTTGAAAACAAAAGCTAACAGGGCTCAATCTGAAAAAGCATGTTGAAGACATCTTTGTATAGCGGTAGATATTATTGGTAGTAAATGTGAATAAAAAGGAAAAAGTTTCAAGTATAATAGCTGTACTAAAAGATTCACAGCCCAAGTGATAAGTTACAGATGCAAAAAACGCTACACAAGATACTGTTGAAAAGGGCATCATCACTGTATTCTTGGAGGTGGCTGTCCTCTGCTTTTGAGCTCACGGTTGTGCTTAGGGTTCATTGAGCTGCTTGGGGCTACAGGCTTCTAGTTTTCATCAAATTTGGAAAAAGCTTCTTTAAATACTCATTATGTGCCACTTTGGGGACTCCAAATGCATATAGACAAGCCCACCTAAAATTGTCCCACAGTTCAGTAATGTTCTGTTCACTTTCTAAAATTAATACCTTTTGTGTTTTACTTCGGATAATCATAACATATTCAAGTTCCCTGATATTTTCTGCAATGTCTAGTTTGCTCTTAATTCCACCCAGTTGGTTTTTCAACTCAGACAATGTACTACAGTTTTCTTCCCTGTAAGTGGTTTCAGACTTAAGACTAAGAGATCTTCCATTTCTCTTTTTTCTAAATACAGAACAGTTGTAATAACTATTTAATAGTAACAGCTTACTTAAGAGAGGATATGTGGGAAGAGTGAGGTCTTGGAGAACAGAGGTCTTCTCAAGGAGACCCCAAGGATACACCTGCAAGGTCCTCTCCATGGTAACTCAGCTCTTAGGAATTTGTAGACTTAACTTTCTGGGACCTAAAAACTAACGCTTGGTTAGGTTTCTGTAAAAGCCTGTGGTTCTATAAGGGTGTATGCCCACTTCTCCCTCTTGTTTCAAGCTGACCAATGAGCGGTTAGTGTGGGCTGGAACTTTCCAGACTGGAGACAAAAAGAGAAGGACCAAGCCAGTCAGGGAGCACAGCCCTTTTGAATTCTTCTATGCCATTGCTCCACCAGATGAATAAAAGCCTTCTTCCTCTTAAAATACTGTGTTTGAGTGTTCATTCTCTCCACTGGGCCTCATTTTCCCACAATATAATAATTACTAATTCTAACATTGTATCAATTCTAGAACAATTTCAATAAGCTGACCTTTGGGTTTTTACCTCATTATTTTTCTGCTTTGTATGCCTGGTAACTTTTGACTAGATGTCAGGCATTGTATATTTTACCTTCTTGGGTGCTAGGTATTTTTGTATTTCTATAAATTTTGAGTTTTTTTTTTTTTTCTTAGATACAGGCTACTTACTTAGAAACAGTTTGATCTTTTTGGATCTTGCTTTTCAGATTTGTTAGACAGGACTAGAGCAGTGTCTAAGGTTAACTATTCCATACTGTTGAGACATACTCTACCCATTACCCTGTGAATAATGCTTCTTCCAGCCCGGCTGGTAGGAACGGGTACCACACCAAGCCCTGTGTTGAGAGTCAGGCCAAATTCCTTCCGATCATTTTCGTTAGTTCTTTCCCCAGCCTCTCCCTACACCTATGTGCTGATCAATACTCTATACCTCTCCAGTGCTCCCTTTTTATTTCTGGCACTCTGTCTACAGATTCACTAGCCTATGTCTCCTGAGACCCTCAGCTCCCTCCTGGTGTCCCTTCCCTAAGTAAGCAGTGAGGTGAACCCTCCTAAGGCAGACGGCTGGGGCGGTCACGGACTCGCCTCATTGGCATCACGTTCCTCTTGAATCGCTGCCCTTTGCTGCCTGATGACTAGTGTCTTACAAACCCGAATTTGAAGTATTTTGTTCTTCTGGGTGGTTCTTTCAGAAAGAAGGGTAATAAACCCCATTCCTGTTGCTCCACCTTGGTCAGACGAAGTAGTACCCATCATAGTTTTTTAATATAAATATATGTCAAATTTAAAAGCATCTAGGATGAGAATGACTCCTCACCTTATTAACGTATCATCATCCACAATGACTAACCATGATATTCTGTCATGGCTACGATTCAGAAATCTTTCCAAAATGGCAAACGTCTTTCCACAATGACCTAGGAAAGGCAAGGAGAAAACTTATTTTCCCTATAATACAGAATTCATTGAATTTTTTTTTTTTACTTTTAAAGTATTGTAAGTAAGAGCTTGGGAGACACGTACCTTAAGTCTTCCCTAATTTTCAAAGACATACGAAACCAGTAGGAACTTTATAGATCATGTAAGCCATTCATCTCACACACAAGGAAATGGAGACAGACAGAGATTGGGAGAAATATACACAGCCACGTAGATAATTTGAGACAGACACAGAATTAATATCTTCAGTCCAAACAAGGAAGTTTTAAGTCTCACAGCAATTACAGAAGTCTAGCAGCTTTTCTTAGATATGGCTATTCTGAAGGAAGTGTTAGAACCCTAAGCACTGTAACCACAGGGGAGCAACAGCGCAGAAGTGGAAGATTACATCTTCATTCATCTTGTACATGTTTACCACTAAGTTTCTAACATATCGGATACGATGGCAGGTGCTAAGATACACACTGATGATACATTGCTGAGTAAGAGTCACAGTCCTTCAAATGCCAACAGAGAAATTACAATGCTTTAATAGTAAATGCGTGGACTAAGACAAGATTAAAGTGCTTGGGAAGAGTATGCAAGTTGATAAAGTAGAAATATGCCCCTCATTTGACTAAGCATATGGTAACTGGAGAGTAAGTAATATTAACTTATATTAATTAATGTCAAATGATATGCATGGTGACTCACATCTATCATCCTAGCACTCTGGCAGGCCAAGGTGAGAGCTCAGGAGTTCGAGACCAGCCTGAGCAAAAGCAAGACCCCATCTCTACTAAAAATACAAAAATAAGCCAGTTGTGATGGAGGGTACCTATAATCCCAGCTACTCAGGAGGCTGAGGCGGAAAGATTGCTTGAGCCTAACAGTTTGAGGTTGCAGTGAGCTGTGATGACAGCACTGTACTCTATCCCGGGTGACAGAGTAAGACTCTGTCTCAAAAAATAAAAATAGGCAGGACACAATTATAAGAGGGACTTAACCTAACAAATGAAATCAGTGTAACCTGGTTCTTTGTACCCTCAATGAATCCCCAACAATAAAAAAAGTATTAAAAAAAATTAAAAAACTTAAAGAAAAGAAAAAGAGAAAGAAGAAAAATTATTAATACTAAACCACCTGATTTGACCTTTATTTTCCACATTCTTGATTTCTTTATTTTTAATTGTGACAATATATTTTTTTAAAGCCATCTCAAATTCCTTTCAGGATAAAATAGAATATAAGTATAGAAAATAAGGTCAGACTAGAAATAAATGAAGAAATCGAATAAGGAATGCATGAATAAATGATTATTAAAGCCAATCTAAACTGAAGTCTCCAAAAGTAAGATTAATAACAAGAATAGAAATAAAATTCAATCTAAAATAGTTTTCCCAAAATAAATAGCAACAGACAAACTCAATAATATACTTAGCCTTGATTGAAGAATTGATAACTATAGGAGTGGCATATCTGATTTTACATTGTACTGTATTAATCCAGGAATTATGATACTAACATAAAATAATTACTCTATAAAAGAGATAATCATCTTACTACTTTTTTTACTATTTGTAAAATGTTATGGAGAACCAAATACAGAAAAAAGTGTGGCAGAAACAATGGACAAAAATTAAGATAAAGAGCTTCTGAAGATGGGATGGCCAAATTTATATTTCCATTTTTTTTAATAAAAAAAGTTTTCAATTAGAAAACCTAACTGAAGTGAAAGGCAGGTATATATCCAACAATTTACTAATTAAATATTAACATAAATAATAGAGCTACTCTACACATAACCAGTATAGAATGCGGTTTGGTGCTACTCAGAGATGCACACAAAATGTGCACTCGACAATCAGGCTTTTGAGTACAATCAGGCTTGTGTGGGAAGTTGATAAATTAATTTTGGATGTCTCATTATGGCCGCAATGAATTATGAAGGTGTGAAAAGCCTATTGTTAAACTCTGTCATAACTGTCGTGTGCTCAATTATAGCAATATAACCAACTAAAAAATGTGCAGCCCTACAATGTGAAGTCCTTAATTTGAAAGAACCAGTCTCTGCCTGTGAATAAAGACATTGGGTGGGAGAAAATGGACAAAAACATACATGAGGAGACGCGATTGTAAGAGGGACTTTACCTAACAAACACAATCAGTGTAACCTGGTTTCTTGTACCCTCAATGAATCCTCAACGATAAAAAAAAAAAAAAAGAATTACAACCCTCAGAAAGTTTTAAATATATAAATAAACTCTAAGTTATTATTTTAAAAAAAACATACATGAGGCAAAAATTACAATACTTATGAAATATTGCATTTTTATCCTAATTTAATGTACTCTTTCACAGATGGGGATTTTTAATAAGGAGAGTACTAAGAATTAAGGACTCACCTCTGTCTGTATTAGGAATTCCCAAATCCACAGTAGGGATGGAACTTTCGGCATAGTCGCTATAGTATTCAACGAGACTTGCCTGGCCCTCCCAAGTCTGCTTGACGATGGGTACTAAAAAAATTTAAAAGATGACAATTACTGGTACAACTATATAGGCAACCTTGAAGACTCAAAACACCAGGCCAATCACCTGCAAAGGAAGAGAAACGTTACTTGTTTTTCTTCACGTGTCCCAAGACTTCAAGCTTGCTTTCAACCCTGAGAAATGCCAAGTTTGCTGATGACAGCAGAACAAAAACCATCTTCTTAGAGCATTTTCAATATCCTCCATTGTCAAGCATTTCTCATTCCTGGTGAAAAACATACTTAACTTCCATATAGTAATAGATTTTCTAGTTTTATTATACTGTTGTGTTGAAATTAATTTTAACTAATTTTTCTCTTTTCCCAATAGGTTGTTTCATTTAACCTATCTACAAGTGAATTTTTAAAGCCTCTTTTTGAGCAGGTGGGAAATATAAATACCTCTGAGGATGTTAAATCCATCCCTCTTACAAAGGAGTGCGCGAGAACCTTTCAAACTATGCCTGTCTCCACCCAAAAATTCTACCCTACAATGGACATGACCTCGCCATTTCAGAATCACTGCATATGATGGCTGATATTACGATGTTGTGCTTTTGAAAAATGTAGACGACATCACAAAGCCCCAAATCTGCAGGTGCTGGCATGGATATGGAGAGGTGGGAACACTTCTGCACTGCTGGTGGGACTGCAAACTACTACAACCTCTATGGAGGTACGAAGAATTCTCAAAGTAAGTAGACCTTCCATTTGATTCCCCCAATCCCAGAAGAACAAAAATCATTTTACCACAAGGACATTTGCACCAGAATGTTTAACGCAGCTCAATTCACAATTACCAAGACATGGAAACAACCCAAGTGCCCGTCAACCCATGAATGGATTCACAAACTATGCCATATGTAGACCATGGAGTACTATTTGGCCATAAAAAGATGGAGATTTTACATCTTTTGTGTTTACCCTGGATGGAGTTGAAACACACTCTTCTTAGTACAGTATCTCAAGAATGGGGGGGGGGGAAGTATCCAATGTATTCAATGCTGATATGAAACCATTACATAAACAACTACAAACCATTACACAAACAAAAAAGAAATAACACAAATATGGTCTAGCAAGGGCGAGGGAGGGAGGAGAGAGAGGAAGGCGAATGGCGGGGATCTCACCTATGGGAGGGTGTTAAGCACGCCACCTGGGGGCTCAATTACAACTTGAACTTTACCTTAGAAATGAAAACAATGTAACCTAAACATTTGTACCCTCATATTAATCTGAAATTTCAAAAAAAGAAAAAAACAAAAGGAACACTGTGGGAGAAATAAAATTCAGAACCACTGCAGACTTTACAACTCTAACCTTTACAGATAAATTGTTTTAACATAATAAACACAAAAAATGGAAAACTTTCCTGGTTTTCTGCACTTTAGTTTTAGATGCTCAAAGGGAGCTCTATGCACACCTGACATAGAGATTGATCACTACTTGATATTAATTTACCTGACCAACCCTATAAGTAATTATTTCCTTCTATTCTTTGTAAAAAGAATTACTGTCTGTGTATCTCCGAATTTTAAGAGGTTTCTGTTGTTTTTTTAATAGAAAAAAAATCACAGTAAGATTTTATACCCTGTTAATTTAGGAATCTAAAATCAGATGGACCAAAATATCACTTAACTTTTTTAGACTTTATCAGAGCATGAAACTTTCCTTTTTTTCCCAGCCCAAATCAAAACAAATTATATGCAAAAGCTGACACTGCCATGCAAAATTTAAGTGCTTAGCTGTATACATCAGACAGCCTTTATATATAAAATATAAAAGTGAATGATTTTATAATCCATTATTCACTGGCTTTAAGAAAGGAAAACAAGGCTGGGCACCTGTAGTTCACTGGTTAGGGTGCTGACCACATGCGCCAAGGCTGGTAGGCTTGAACTTGGCCCCAGGCCTGTTAAACAACAATGACAACAATAACAAAAAACAGCCGGGCATTGTGGCAGGTACCTGTAGTCCCAGCTACTGGGTGGCTGAGGCAAGAGAATCACTGAAGCACAAGAGTTTGAGGTTACTGTGAGCTGTGAGCCAAAGCATTCTACTGAGGGTGACATACTATGACTCTGTCTCCAAAAAAAAAAAAAAAAAAAAAAAAGAAAGAAAGAAAAACAACTATGAGTTGCTAAAATTATCACCAAATTACATATTAAATACCATTTTGTACAACAAAATATAATTTTTTTCTGCAACCACAGAAAGACAGAGAGTTTTAAGTATTTCTTCATGTCAAAATGGTCAGAGATGTACTCGTCAGAGATGGGGTTGCTGGGGAACAAGAAAAAAAAAAAGAAATTTTTAAAAATTTCTCTGTTGTACTTCCAAATTTCAACACAACAAAAATCATAACCCAGGCACAGCAGAGGCAGTTTGCTTTGCATATAACAAGAGGACTCACCCCAGAAAGGGCTCCCTGCAGTTTGCAGCCACTAAAAATTCACACACTTGGGTCACATGTCCCCCATTGCTGGAAGAATCTGTGAGGAAAGGTTAAGAACTTTCCTCAGTCCCCAGCATGGGTCCTACAGGCTCTGTAAATGCTGCTTTTTTTCTCTTTCCTCAGCCTTTAGGCATTCAACACATGTTTCTTCCCCATTAGCTGATTTAAATGAAGTCAAAATACAGTATGACGTACCTCTTCGACTGTTATACCTAACTACCTAACTTGCAGTTTTAATTTGCAACAAGTAAAACAGAAATTGCACAAAAGGTAAGAATTACTATGTTCAAGACTTATACCCCCAACACCTGCTCATAGTAGGTACTCAATAAATCGTTCAATGAGAATTGAATTTTGTAGGAGTTTCAATATAAGGCCCAGGGATACTCCTGAAAACCAGTTTAAAGGAAAAATTTATTTATAATAGCAATTCATCCTTTGATACATGACTGGTACCACCGCTATTAATCATTTTAAAATAGGCCAACCATTTTAATACAGTAAGCTATTGTGATTCTATAATACCTAAAGCTGTTAGCAGTTTGTGTCATATCGTCCCCATCAATACAGAACTCCCGTGCTTCTGTTGTGTCTACTAGCTGTAAAGAATTTAAAGCCAAAGTTCAGAGTTTTAGAATAGCAGGTTAAGACTTTATTTTAAACTAGGGTTGATGCTAAATTAAACTTTTAAAATACTGGTCTATTTTATTAACATTATTTCAATACTAAAATGAATTCATTCTATTATTGACAAAATATTTTATGCTGTATTGAGGCACTGTATTCCTAGAGATATTAAACTTCGAGAAAATACTTCAATACAGATACATGATATAGTATCTCATTTTCAACAAAAAGAAGCATTTTTTTTTTTTTTTTGGCCACATAATAGAATAGTGAATACTTCTTTCAAGAGAGTTTGCCACAGGAGAACTTAAAATTGGAACAAAGTAAAAATTTTACTGTAAAATTTCCCCAACTGCACAGATGGCATAAGCTTTCTAGACTCTAAGCAAGAGATGCATCTCACAATGAGAACAGAACACACATTTTTTTACCCCTGGGGAACTGACTTCCAAACCTGTCTCAAATTACAAATGACAATGAACTTGACACTTCATAAAATCTCCTACACAATCAAACGTGAATGTCTGTTTTGATTTTAAGGAATCAATCTGCCTCTTTCCATTGGCAGATGGACCTTCTGTCAATACCCACAAAATAACACTTTGATTGTACTTCTCGGGAGAGGTTGGGGACACACCCAGGAGCATGCTATTCCTCACCTTAAAGACTGAGGAGTGTCTAAGACTGAAAAGCAGCCCTCCCGGCTGAACTAAAACAACATTTTAGGGCAGGGGTTCTCAACCTTCCTAAGGCCATGATCCCCACAACACGAGGAACTGTATTAAAGGGTCGTGGCATTAGGAAGGTTGAGAACCACTGTTCTAGGGAGACCTGGAACATCTGCTATTCAGTGGGCAGGGAAAGAACTGCACAGCCAACACCTGACTCCCCTCTGCTCGCCAGTAATTAATTTAATCACCTCACCTCATCAGGCTTTCCATCTGGCTGCATTTTAATTCAAACCCCTCCTTTTAAATAAGCAGATTATTTTGCAGTACCTGTAAAGCCTCTTTAATCAGAGAACACCAGCTACCAAATACTCCTTTTAATCAATTTGTTTAGATTTGCCTCTTCTAGACAAGATCATGGCAGATAAAGATGGCAAACAGGTTTTTTATTAAAAAACAAATCTGAAAGGAATAAGGTGCTAATTTTTAAGAGCTCAGGAAGCTGTGGAAAGGAACTACAGGCTGAGCAAACTGCAGTTTAAACTCTTAAATGAGAGGGAGACTGCGGGAGAAGAGTGTCCCTCCACCCACCATTTGAAGAACAAAGACACTGGCTGGTGGCTGGAGGCACATGGGAGAAGCAGGAATTGCCTGGCAAAATGGTGCAAAGAAAATTCTTAAGGTTTTCTGACAGCTCACGTCACACAATGCAAAACATATAACCCAAGAGGAAGTAATCGGAATATTAAAACTCCAGGAATCATCTCCTTGTTTAAATATAATTTCACATGCCATGCCCAATTCATCACCTTACATAATCGTTTCTTTAATTTAACCCCATGAAAAGCTTGCCTCTGTGTTGCTGTTTCAATGGTGTCAACAGTATGCATTACTTTCTTGTACCAAAAGATGGGATATATTTTAGCAAACAGAGTATGTTTTTGCTGTGTTCTGAGAATGCTGTTTCATTTAAATCAGAATGCAGACAAAAGCAGTTACATAAACGTTTCATTGTTAGGCAAAAAAAAAAAAAAAGTACAACATTAAAATATTTTTTTCTTTTTGGAACTTGGTTGTAGTATCAATTCTTCCATGACAGTATAAAAAATGAATTCAATGTGTATTTTCCACTGCCATGACTAGTGACTGAAGCCTTGACTGGAATGTGGTCCCTCACACGTCCTCATCCCGGAGGTGACCAACACTACAGTGAAACAGCAGAGGAGGCCATCACTAGTGTCCTCTTCTGCTCTGGGCCTGGCTGGGGACAGTGTGCCCACGAGTAACAGCACAGGCAGTCCTGGAGGTTACATTCCACGTGTGTGCAAGTCGCACTTACGAACAGGGGCTTTACAGTAAGTCCCCAAGTTATAAGCATCCAACTGATATACAACTCACATTTAGAAATGGAAGCTATTAGAGATAATAGAATGTACCCGTCCCAACTTACATAAAAATTCAGTTGAAGAACAAACCTACAGAACCCATCTCATTCATATCCAAGGGCCTGCCTCATAGCCCAACTTTCAGTTTTCCAAAGATAAATACAGTTTCTTACCCATATTTTTTTTAATTCATTCCCTTTGTTACTTCAAGTATTTCTACTATAGAGTACACAGGGCAAGGAAAATGAAAAAAACAACCCAATCCATGTATTCTGCTAGACTGTGGCAGTGATATGTTAAAACAGGAGTGGCAGTCTACTAATTTCCCAGCTCGATTTGTATTTCAGATCCTATGTAGGTTTCAATTCCTTGCCATCCCCATGGCCACTGAAAATGAAAAGCCAAATACTTTTACAGCTTCTGGCCAAGTCAAAACTGACCTTGAGCATAGCAGGGCATCAACATGAATATCAAAGACTATCTATCAAGTGTTGGGTTTGAAATACATCCAAGGAGATTACAGTACAGCTGTGCAGTGGTGGAAAGAATATGAGACTTAGGAGCCAGAAAACCAGAGTCCTTGGCTGTCTGCACAATAGGCTGCAAGAAATTGGGCCAGCTGTGTATCATTCCCAACTTTTCTAGATTATCTCTATAATATCAAGTCAATAACAATAATTATCATATCACAAAGAATTGTCAACATGAAATTAGATGACAGAATAATGGTGGAAAACACAGCAGAAAAATGTAAAAAAGATAATCAGAGGCAGTTATTGTGGTGTTGTCATTATAACTGACATGATTACTGGACAATTTGGGGGGCCAATGCGTAGCTTATCTATATTTCTAAAAAGAGGCAGAACACGATGGCCTAGCAGGCTTCAGTTGCATCATGCAAAATGGACATCACAGTCCTAAAATCCTTCTGCCTTTAGACTATCTTTTCAAAGAAACATATCCAAGTTGAAAAATGGCTTGCCAGAGAACCCAACGGGAAAGCTTCAAAATAGCTTTTAGGTTTCATGCTTCAATGACCCCAAGATGCAAACAACAGTAATAAACCAACTTATTTGGCTTCAGAAGGTTTATTTTTAATGTTCCTAATGGGCTTTTTAAGAGTTTATAATTTTTAAAGACCTTTTGACTCAAAATTCAAGAATTTCTTAGATACCTAAAAAGATTATAGCAATCTTATGCAAAGTGAGAAAACAGTAAGATTACTCAAAAATCAGAAAATTAAAATTAACAAACTTTTTTCTTAATTTCTGTCAAATATGAAAAATACAATGGAGATGGAGTGTCCTTAATTTTATGGCTTCACTATCTTTGCAGATGTATTTCAAAAGAAAAAAATAGCACCACACCAGCAGCACTACTATTCTGAACATTAATATTATGAAAGCAAACACTACTTGAAGGGCAGTTTCAAGATCAATCCAATCAATTCAAACAATTCTGCTTGTGAAAAAAAAAAAAAAAGATAAAATCAAGCGCAGTCCAGTTCATTTTCCCAACACGTCTTTTAAAAGATATTTGTCAAAATCATAACATCTTGCAAACCCCTTCCAAATTATGAAGAAAGAAAAAGGGTACTAAATTTAGGTTAAATTTATGATAAATGAAAAATTTACTTTAACAGATATATTGATTCTTCATATCGTAGTATTTTAGGAATCCTTGCATAACAAAGGCATATATTTATTCAGGATGACTTATTAGAATTTGGAATTTAATGCGACTGTTTTAGATGAATATGAAGGTTTACAGTTACATGTATTTTTTTTTTTTTTTTTTTTTGTAGAGACAGAGTCTCACTTTATGGCCCTCGGTAGAGTGCCATGGCATCACACAGCTCATAGCAACCTCCAACTCCTGGGCTTAAGCGATTCTCTTGCCTCAGCCTCCGGAGCAGCTGGGACTACAGGCGCCTGCCATAACGCCCAGCTATTTTTTGGTTGCGGTTCAGCCGGGGCAGAGTTTGAACCCGCCACCCTCGGTACATGGGGCCGGTGCCCTACCAACTGAGCCACAGGCGCCGCCCTGTATTTTTAAGATTTTATTGATCATGACTGGATTTTTATTGATGTTGATGCCTTAGACGGTACTATAATCCTAAATTATAATATGCTTTTATTTGTAAAATATCTTCCCCTTTAAAATACATTATGTGTATCATATTATCACATAAAATATAAATGAACTCCCCCTCCCCCCCATAGCTCCAATCCCATGAAAATGACAGCTGGTTTAGAAATCTCTCCTACATAAATATCACACCCTTGGTGAAATCGACAGTCTTTTCACAGAAAAAAAATTAAAATATGTGCTAAAATTAGAAAATGCAAAAGACTGCCTAATTTTCAATTTCAGAAAAGTGCTGCTTGAAATAAGGTGCAGAAAAAAAAGAGAAATTATGTCTATTTATATTTAGGATGGGCTTTTTTTTTTTTTTTTACATTATCACCATAACTTAGCAGAATTTTGTTACGACACCAAAAACGTGAATAAAAACATTTGTCTGCACGCCAGGATTTTCTGAAGCAGAGATCACTGTTTCTAAGCCAGCTTTTTCTTTTTCTCCAATATATCTATCTGTGAGCAAATATATATCTTTATTAAAAAGTTCCAATATATGCATTTGAAATAAATATAAAAAGAAGGAACAGTCTTCAAGAAAGCATTCTTTTTTTTTTTTTGTAGAGACAGAGTCTCACTTTATGGCCCTCGGTAGAGTGCCATGGCCTCACACAGCTCACAGCAACCTCCAACTCCTGGGCTTAGGCGATTGTTTTGCCTCAGCCTCCCAAGTAGCTGGGACTACAGGCGCCCGCCACAACGCCCAGCTATTTTTTGGTTGCAGTTCAGCCAGGGCCGGGTTTGAACCCGCCACCCTCGGTATATGGGGCCGGCGCCTTACCGACTGAGCCACAGGCGCCGCCCCAAGAAAGCATTCTTTTTCAGCATTCTGTTACCTTGAAATCCCCTCTAATATTCTTCACACCATTCAGATACCATGCATGGATATACTAGAACATTGTTTGACAAAATAAATCGTTAATTCAGAGTCTCCAAGCTTGCCACAACTGAAATTTTCCATTTCCCACTTAAAATACTGCTGTAAACAACAGTAGTTCTGACCATGCTCACGTTTCCATACAAATTCTCCTTCGGAACCACTTTCACTTCAACACTCTATTTGTCATTATTCCTTTCTTGAGTTTATATCTGGTTTTTACTTTTTTAAAAAGGCAGCTTGAATTTTAAAAGTTCAATAAAAATGAATTAACTCGAAACATACTTCTGTCACCATGAAATTTCTTGCATGTTTTTACTGCAACAAAAATATTCTCCTTCTTCACTGGCTCTCCCTAAAAAACAAGAAAAATATATGCACAATTATGAGTCAGCCTTATCTTAACTTCACACCCACATTAGATCTCAATGCTGCAGGGTTCAAATTAACCCAAGTCAGGGATATCAAACCTATTTCCAGGATGAAGTTTTAGCAAAGGAAAGGAACTGCAGTTCAGCTGAGAACATAGGCTGTGAAGTCAGCCAGCCCTGGACCTGCCTTGCAGCTCTGCCGTGCAGAAAGCATCACCTCAACAAGTTTCCTAAGTTCACAGAACCTTAGTCTACTCACTTAGAAGGGAATAGTAACCACCAAAAAGGCTGTTAATAGTGCTATAAATTTATTAAGCATACAGTACCCTGTTTCCCGGTGTGCTCCCAAAGATGCACTAGGTCTTATTTTCAGGGGACGTCTTATCTTTCCTGTAAGTAGGTCTTATTTTCGGAGGATGTCTTATTTTCGGGGAAACAGGGTAGGTGACCAATAAACCCACTTAACCGAGTAAGTTATCTCACTTTCTTTTCTTTAGCTGTGAAGATTTTGACAAAAAGAAAGAAGTATGGGGATCTTTTAGTGTAAATTAAGAGATGACCCCCTGGGCGGTGCCTATGGCTCAGTGAGTAGGGTGCCAGCCCCATATACCAAGGGTGGCGGGCAACAACAAATAGCTGGGTGTTGTGGCGGGCGCCTGTAGCCTCCCAGCTACTCAGGAGGCTGAGGTAAGAGAATCGCTTAAGCCCAAGAGCTAGAGGTTGCTGTGAGCTGTGATGCCACAGCACTCTACCGAGGGCGATAAAGTAAGACTCTGTCTCTAAAAAAAAAAAAAAAAAAAAGAGAGAGAGAGAGAGAGATGACTCCCTTTTCTGGGCCCAGCCTTACTTTAATGTTGAAAGAATTTTTGTGGCCCCTTTACTGGTTACCCAACTATAGGCTAACGATGCTCTACCCTTTGCTAACGGTAAGATTACTTCTAACACCTGGGGGAGGGGGTGGGGGCTTCCTGGAGCAGGCTGATGACAGTGATGAACGGGGCACACAGAGGGGTTTGTCAAGGAGCAGGGAGGAAGTATCCTGATCCCTTTATTGCCTGTCTCAGGCCTGTAATAATATTCAATCACAACCCCTGCATCATTTGGGGCTGGTCTATATGTGCAGTGACATTGATCTACAGCTTTGTCATGAAACTCAAGGCACCAGGAGAGACGTTAAAGGAGAAGCAAGTGCTGCATGTAGAAAGACCGATTCCTCAACTCAGGAGCTCCGCGTTTATTACAGATTCTCCCCCACCGTTAACCTGTAGTGCCTTTTAAAATGGCACACACAAGCTCCTGTTGGAGTAACCGGAGAATAACAAACATTTGAGGCTGGTGAACATGTTTCCCTTTACAAAAAATTAACAACCTAGTGAGTTTCGGTGTCTTCAGGCTCATCATGGGACTGGACCAAGGGTCCACCATGACAAGTAAGTTCATTCTGAAAGTTCCCCAGAGATGGTTGCAGGTGAGATCAAAGGCAGGGTCGCCTGCTGAGGGAGTAAAAGCAATGAGCTTGGGGAGAATGTTTGAGTGTCACTGAAAAGGTCTGAAACTGCCTTTCCAGAAAGTGGAACAGAAATTCCAATCAATACATCCTATATCATCACCTAAAGAAGTGACTCTGGGCACAATTATTCTGAAGAGCTGTGGGGTGACAGGGAGGCCCTCAGAACCCTCACTTCCCTCCCTACCAGCCCTGCAGGCTTGACTAAGTACTACACTGCTCTGTGCCTGTCTTCCCACGTGTCAGATGGGGTAACAACATCACTTACCTGGTAGTGTTATTACTAGAGATAGGACAGGCGGTTCTTTGGGCACAGGGCAAATGTTGATTTGATTATGCACAGCATATAAATGTCCCTTTGATATGCAAGGAAGTTTTTTCCTTCTATTACTTACACAAAGTGGTAGAAAAGAACGGAACGTGGTAGCACAGGAGGAGTCCACACCGTCTGTGCAAAACTCAGGCACTGGGGTGAGAGGAGGTCCGCCACCTTTGTCCCATACGTAGAGGGCAATCTGTCCAAGACAGGAGACCGACAGTGAAGGAGGAACTCCGCCAATACCACACGCAGAAGATGGGACAGAATATCTCAAGGGAAAGCAGAATGTGCCTTCTACAGAGAATGTTAAGTCAAACTATATTGATTTCTCAATATTCGGCAGGATTTTTTTTTTTTACATAAAAAGTGGCAGTTCCATGTTGATCCATCTAATCTTTTATTAACAACTATGAATCAATATTTTGACCTCCAAAAACTCCGAACATCGTCAATAAGCAGTTTTAGGGAAGAGCATCCTGTGAAACATCAGAGAGAGAGAGAGAGAGAGATGGAAGATGATTCCAAGGATGCCTCTGGTTTCCTACAGTATAGTAAGTGCATACTCTGAATAGGTAGCTTGTTGAAAACAACTGAAAATGTTGGGTAAAGTGTCTTCAAAATCGTTTTATATGTCTTGCTAAACTGGCATAAAAGTGTAGAACCTGTGAAGACAGAAATGTGAAAGTGAGAACCCGGGAAAAAGGGGACCCAGGGTAGTTTTCCCCACTAGGTATCAGCTGACCTCCTGTAATGCTGAGTTTCTGTGAGGAAGGATGAGAGTGAAGCCTATGCCCACCCCAAGTGGGGCACAGCTAACAGCAAATCCCACAGAAACCTGGGACCTCGGAGCTAAATGGAAGGGAAAAATAATCTTCAAATCTCCCGAGATTTTGTAACCAAAAGCCAGGCCTCTCTAGTATGTGCCACCTATGAGGTCTAAAAACACCTCAGAGTAATTTCGAGTTGTTCCAAATCAGTATAACCCACTAACTACAGGCAGATGCTGTATATACATGCATATACATGCTGTATATACATCCTTACTGAGAAACCCACAACTTTAATCCAGGATTTTTCCCAAAAAGCAGAGAGCTTACGAAAAATCACAAACAGCACAAAGAAATCAGAGGATGAGCAAGAGTCTGCAGATACAATTTAATCAGACAGACCCCAAAGACTTCAGATATTAGAATTATCACACACATAAATTTATTATGCTTAATATATTTTATAAAGAAAAAATTTAAAACACGAGCAAAGTCATCTTTAAAAATATTACACAAATATATCAGTTAATATAAAAATATTATAGGAGGGCGGCACCTGTGACTCAGAGGAGTAGGGCGCCAGCCCCATATGCCAGAGGTGGCAGGTTCAAACCCAGCCCTGGCCAAAAATCGCAAAAAAATAAATAAATAAAATTATAGGATAGATAGCATAGTAGACACAGTTGGATAAAAAATTATGGAACTTAAGAATGAAGTCCCTAAAATTATCTAAAAGATAGTACAATGAGAAGTAGAGAAGGGGCTTGGCCATAGCACAGTGGTTACAGAGCCAGCCACATACACTGAGGGTGGTGGGTTCGAACCTGGCCCACGCCAGCTAAAACAACTGCAATAAAAAAAATAGCCAGGCATTGTGGTGGGTGCCTGTAGTCCCAGCTACTTGGAAGGCTGAGGCAAACTCTTAAGCCCAAGAATTTGAGGTCTACTGAGGATGACACAGTGAGACTCTGTCTCAAAAAAAAAAAAAAAAAGAAGAAGTAGAGGAGGAAAATGTAAAAGAGAAATTTATACCTGGTAGCATATATCTAATTTTCCTAAAAGAGGCAACGGAGAGAAGAAGGATGAGAATATAGTTGAAAAGATAAAGGCTGAGTATTTTCAAATACTGCTTAATAATCCTATTATAGAAGGGCCCAATGAAAGCAGTCTATATCTAGATGTATCTTAGCTAAACTGCAAAATACCATAGACAAAGAACCTTAAAAGAAGGCAGAAAAAATATGACATACTACCTACAAAAGAATCACACTAGACTAAGGACTAATTTCTCAGAACCATAGTAACAGAAGCCAGAATACAGTGAAATCGCACCATTGTAATAAGAGAAAATGACTGATGATCTAGAATGGTATACATGACGTAACTATGCTTCAAGAATAAGCTGAAGTAAGTAAAGTGTATTTGGAAAGAAAAGGCTGAGAGAAGTGACCCCCCCCTACCGAATGAAATTTGAAAGGATATACTTCAGGAAGAATACAAATGATCCCAACTGGAAGATTCAAGAAGCAAGATGGAATGGTTAAGAAAAACACTGGCAAATTTATGATGAAGTTAATACAAATGTTAACTTCATAATACAATGATAATACCTGTTTTAGGGTAAAATTTCAGTATCAAAAATACTGGACAATAGCATATAAATTGGGCCCTTGAATTTTCTGCATACTGATCAATTAGCCCAGCTTAGGTCAAGAATGCATGTTAAAATATTTAAAATAAGCAATGAAGTACAGACAGAGAAAGAATTTCCAAAACAATAAAGGAGGAAAATACAAACTAAAAAAATTTTTAAAAATTAAAAAGGTGACATAAAAGTTTTAAAAAGAAAAATAGAAAACAGGGGATAAGGATAAAATAAAGTAATAGAAATGAATTCAAATACATTAGTAATTACAATCAATATAAAGTAAATTTGTTATCTGGCTTAAAGACAAAAATTATCAAACTGGGAGACAAACAAGGAGTGTCTTGCTTAAAAGAGACATAACTAAAAGACAAGGACACAAAAGGGCTGGAAGAAAAAGATGAAATATGATTATGAGGCACACCTCAAAAGAAAGCCAGTATAGAAATATTCCTGTCCGTGAAGTAAACACAAAGACACAGAGTATTATTAGAGATAAAGATAAATTCACGAAGAAGTTGCAATAATCCTAAATTTTTATGCACCTAATTAACATAGCCTCAGAGTATAAAAAAACAAGAATTGCTACTACATAGGAGAAATGCTCAAATCCACCATAATTAAGGAAGATTTCCATATCCCTCCCTTAGTAAGTGATAAGCAGAAAAACAAAAGCTGAATAGAGGAAGAAAGAAAGGAAATAAAATATCCAGAAGCATAATTAATACCTTCTTTGATCTAACAGAAAGTATTATGTCACCTAAGTTAGAAAACATAGATGCTTTTTCCAATAATAAAAACTGAACATGAACTAGGCCATAAAGTAAGCCCAAAAGTGTTTCCAACAACTGATACATAGTCTACTGCTAAATTAGAAATCAATAATGAAAAACACAGTAACAACACACATAAACATATTGGATCTCAATGAAAAATGTATTTTTTTAAAGTGGGTCACAGTCAAAAAAAAGCTTCACAGCCTCTGCCTTAGAGAAACTGTTACAGATGATCATCGTGACACACGTCAAAAATATTCATAGAAGCAATGATCTCAGTAGCAAAAAGACAGCAACAACCCAGAAGCCCACTATCTATTTCTCATATATGTTAGAAATATTCTTTTGTATGTATTCAATGTTTAATGAATTTCCGGACCAGGGTTTCTATACCAGCTCTGACTTTTCGTTAACCTATCTAGACAGACCCTGATTTTCAACAAGTCATATTTTTCTCTTTGTGCAAGAGAAAATGATTTTTTTTAAAGTGTATTTCTTCTGAGATAAGCTGTTTCATCACTAAAGATACCCTAGAAATTAGAAAGTTTTGTGTGTGCCCTTTTTGCTCCCAGGAGGCTGCCAGCACTGCTGGGCTGAATGACATGTTGAGATTTACCTCAACGTCAGGAGATACTCTCACTCTCCAGCAGAGAGTGAGAGGAAGTTTATTTCAGGCAGTCAGACATGCCCATAATAAATGAAATGCAAAAAGAAGCCTCCTTAATGATGATTTGGGAATGATTAATGATGGGATACCGGCCACCTGCCTCCAAGATAAAATTGGTCACAGATGTCTACCAAATGCCAAAGAACCAGGGGAGCCAGGCCCTAGGCTGGCACATCACGGCTGCCTACTTGGGACCAACTGGTTTAATTCTGCAGTAGAGAACCAGGCACAGACATGTGACTAAAGCATATGTCCTAGTCTGTTTGGGATGCTGTAACAAAATATCATACACTGGGTGGCATATAAATAACAGAAGTTTATTTCTCACAGTTCTGGAGTGTGGAAGTCCAAAATTAAGGTGCTGGCTGATTCAGTGTCTGGGGAGGGCCTGCTTTCTGGTATAGGGATGGGGCCTTCTTGCTGTGTCCTCACAAGGCAGAAGGGGTGAGGGATCTCATCCATTCAGGAGGTTGTTACCCTCATGACCTCCCAAAGGCCTACTACCTCCAAACATCAGTTCCTTGGGGATTATGTTTCTGCATATGAATTGGCACAGTGGGGGACAGGTTCCATCTATAGCAGCGTTTGTACACTCAAAGCACCAAGTAAGAGCAGAGGAAATTTTAATGACATTTTTGCAGGTTTTTTAGAAATCCACCTCTGGATCCATCCATCTGGCTTCAAAACAAAGAATCATGAATCATTAGATGCAACCTTTTTCACTGCTCTTTCTTCATCTACATAACTAAAATGAGTTTAAAATAGAAAGACTTAATTCACTGGAGGCTGTAAAATTACCTCAGTGGGGCGCAGCTGGGTGTGGGTGGGGACAACACGTTGTTAGGAAATACAAAACACTTCTTCTCTCAAATGACAAGAACTCTTGATTATTAAGACTTTTAACCAAACAAAACATAACATACCTCATGTTTTAAATCTATTGTAAAGTCAGATTTCAGGGATTCACTCTTTAATCTCTTGGTAAGCCTAGAAAATAGAGACAATTTGATTTTTTTTTTTTTAACCAGAAAGTGTCAAACAAGAATAACACATTCTTGAGATTTTCTAATGTTAAAAATAGATATACATACAAATTTAAAAACAAAAATAAGAACTTGACTTCCTTAACGGAAAGAAACTGTGAAAAAGCAATGGTTTTGTTGACCAATAAATGAATATAAGACTTGCTACAAATAGAGCATTCATTATTTTAGCATCTGCTAAACGATGTAAAACATGACACAGTGAATAAGGTGCCTTGAAAAAAAACTCAACAGTTTTTTGGACAGTTTGTTGATCAATATAACAGAGAGTGATATAATACTCTCTGTTAGATCAAACAGTTTGTTGACTCTTTATACTAAATAATGACAGAGAAAGAAAAAGAGAAAAAATCTTGTGTTTGAAAGGGAAACAAACATGGTTAAACTTTCTGTCTTCTGCTATCATGAATGACAGATGCGGGGTTTTTTTTATGGAGACAAATGTGTGGTTTCAGGGAAGAATAACAGTTTTATTTTAAGTCATTCTCTCGTATAGAAAATTTTCAATGGCTCCTTTGCTGTAGAGAATAAAGCCCGAACCTCCTAAGCCAGACTGGAGGGCCCCACCTTCTCCCCCAGGCTGATACTCACGTGCTCCACCCAGAGCTCACCTCCCCACTCTTCCCGCCCCGTACAGCTTTCTGGTGTGTCCACACTCAACCTTTACTTAGCACACTTTTTTTTTCAAGACCAAACTCAAGGGTACCTTCTGTGTGAAACATTTCCAGACTTGCCCCCCAGAGTAAATGGAAAATTCCTTTGCTCCCAGACTACAAAGCGCAGCCTTAGCAGCTTTATTACATGCAGTGAAATGAGCTGTGCACACACCCCTCTGTGCTGAACTTTATATTGCCAGCATTACCTTCCCCTACCCCACCCCCAACCTGGCCAACACGAGTGCTCAGGGAGCCCCTGAATCAACAAGGACAATATAGTCTTTGATTCCAAGCTGACTGAGATAGAACTGCATTCCTAGATCACTTACACACCATCTGGCCCTACATTTGTTTATGGAGCTGAAGACTAGAACACCAGCTTCAACTACAAACCTCCTAATACTTAGTTTGCAAAGAAATGAGTGATTTTTCAAAAGAAGATTGGTAAAATTTTTTATTGAGATTTTAATTACATGTTAGTCTGGTTGGGCCATGAAATATTTCTTTAAAAATTCATTTCTGCTTAGAGGAAAAAATAAAGAAGGTGGGTAGTTCATGGTTGATGCTAATATAGAATGGGACGAAAGCAGTCCCTTATACTATCTGTCACATTCCTGGTCAGTATCCACCCACAGATCCGTGAGAGTGAGTGGGCCAGACTTAGAGAGACCAAATCCTTAGATGCATTCTCCACAACATTAAAAGGAAAAAAAATCCTCTCTAGCAAGTGGGATCTTGTCCAGTTTGAATTCTGCTCAGAATTCTGCTCAGTTTTCATAAATAAACTGCATCAAGGTAACTTTGGAATTGGGACTAACGCCTCAGGCCTTCAAATTCTGATCAGACCACACAGAGTGTGAATTCATATGTCACTGAGACTCCCAAGACAGGAAAAGTCATACCCACAGGTCAGGGTCAGGAGTCGTGATCAGGGTCTAAGTGGCGTGTGACACCCAGATGGCCATGTTTCTTATGCTTCTTCTTCACGGACAATAAACACCTTAGAATCCTACCTGCAACAGGCCCTTCATTTTTTGACATTTCAAGTTTCTTTCTCAACTGATTCTTGAAATTTTTTCTTTGAGAGAGATCTCAGAGGAAAAAATGTGAAAACCAGTGCCTAGAATTTCTTTAAGACAAACAATGACTGATTAGAGGACAAATAAAATAAGTATGCTGATAGTTTTACGTGCCCGTTTCTCTTGGAGCCCACAGAATGTACCAAAGCCAAGTCATGGTCATCTTCACATCACCAATTTCTTCCTGAGGAGTTAGCCTTAGGATGCCCGAAGGCCTAAAACAGTCACCTTGCAAAGGCATTCTACTTGTAAGAGCACACGGGTGACGTCTAACTCAAAAGGCAGCGAGGGCAGGGCTCACCCCTGCAGTTCTAGTACCCTGGGACGATGAACTGCTTGAGCTCAGGAGTTCACGATCAGCCTGGGCAAGAGTGAGACTCTATCTCTACTAAAAATAGAAAAACTAGCCAAGAGTTGTGGTGGGTGCCTACAGTTCCAACTACTCGGGAGGGTGAGGCAAGATGATTGCTCAAGCCCAAGAGTTTGAGGTTGCAGTTGCTGTGAGCTATGATAATACATGGCACTCTACCCCGAGTGACAGAGTGAGAGTGGGTCTCAAAACAAAAAAAGGCAATTGCTAATAGTAGTAACTAGGGTTTTTCTATACACCAAGCAAGCGTGGGGAGGGAGGGGAGAGGTGGGTAGAGGGAGGGGGATTGAAAGGATCACACCTGTGATGCATCTTACAAGGGTACATGTGAGCCTTGGCAAATGCGGAATGTAAATGTCTTGGCAAAGTAACTAGGAAAATGCCAGGAGGGCTATGTCAACTAATGAGATGAAAATGTGTCAAATATTCTATGAAACAAGTGTATGGTGCCCCATGATCATACTGATGTACACAGCTATGATTTAATAAAAAAAAAAAAAGAAATTTATTAGGATAATGGGACCATGATAAGGTCTATCATGTGCACGTGAAAAGATTGAAAAGATTTTGTATTCTGTTGTTATTGATAGAGGAATGTTCTCTAAGTATTCACCAGATCAAGTTGTTTGGTAGTGTTTTTCAGTTTTTGAATATCTTGATTGATTTCTGTGTACTTATCATTTCAGTTGCCACGAGAAGAGTATTAAAATCTTCAACTATAAAAAAAACAAAACAAAACAAAACAAAGTTTTCTAATGCTCATTTCAAAACCAACAATGCCAAAGGCCAGAAATTCCAGTTATTTAGAACAAAATGTTCCCTTATTAAATATTCAGTTCCTGGGGTGGCCTGTGGCTCAGTGAGTAGGGCGCCGGCCCCATATACTGAGGGTGGCGTGTTCAAACCCAGCCCCAGCCAAACTGCAAAAAAAAAAAAAAAAAAAAAAAAAATAGCCAGGCATTGTGGTGGGTGCCTGTGGTCCTAGCTACTAGGGAGGCTGAGGCAAAGGAATTGCCTAAGCCCAGGAGTTGGAGGTTGCTGTGAACTGTGATGCCATCGCACTCTACCGAGGATGATAAAGTGAGACTCTGTCTCTACAAAAATAAATAAATAAAAATAAATAAACAAACAAATATTCAGTTCCTGGAAAATATGACATTTGGTACTCAACTTTCCAAGGGCACAGTTACAATGACACAATCAGCTAGGCTGCAGATGTGCAAAAACACTGAGAGAGCCTTTGATTCATAACAAGCAAACTTCCCAGCTGACTTCGTAGGCCCACTTGTGAATCAGTCAACAGAGCAAGATATTAAAGGAAATCTCATTCATATTTTGTTGGTGGGAAAGCAATGGAGAAAACCACTTACAGCATTCCAGAAGAACACATATTTGAAGAAACTGTTAATGGATATTAATGAAAGTTTCTCCAAAGATGCAAGTATTTTTTTACTGATTACCAGGATATGTTGGACTGTGTGAATTTAAAATTCACCAATGGGGATTACTAGGCCAAACATTTTTGATGGGAAGCAGTCTTAAAAAGTAAATGGCACAATATGTCTTTAAGTAACCAGTTGTTCTGGTGACTTGGGCAGAGGAAACACTTAAGCAACAATAATTTGTTGCCCTAATTACAAACTGGGCCAGAAAGTCAAGGAAAGGAGACTAAGGTAATCAATGTTCCTATAATAGGCAGTGTCAGTTTCCTAGACAATTCAGTCTCCCCTGCTTTTTCCCTATACACATTCTGATTTTGATTAATGATTGAGCCCAGCATTTCAATGGGCTTCAGAATCAGAACCTGACTAGTCTGGAGTCTGGAGTAAGAAAAGCACTGAAATTCCCTGGCAACTATTAATTGTTCCGGGTGCTGGTACGTGCATACAGTTGGACCAACCAGACAGCGGATAAGTGTTTACCTTGCATGCTGCAGGACAGGTCTCTATTGTTGGATTTGAATAGGACACACATAGCCTTTATTATCTTGAAATAACAAGAGGACTACAGGCAGAAGAGAACCCTGCTGAATTCCTGTATTAAAAAACTACAGACCTCACTTCCAAGATAACAAGAATATTTCCTTAATCCAATTAAATTGCTTCCTGTTACTTGCACTCAAAAGCATGTTAACTGACATAGTTCCTAACAACAGGAGGAAATAAAGTCAGCGCATTAGCTGTGGAATTGGGAAAAAACAACTGGGAAGTTCCAGTTTTGCAAAGTTGATAAGGCAAATGGATACTTTGTGCTTCTTTTGGTTCTAAGTATATAGACCAATGTCTTCAAAAATAAATAAGAATCTCCTATTAGAAAACCATTTTAAAATATATCTTAGCCACAAGATAGTTGCTATGCAAGATGGGTTATGTCATTTTATTTGCTTGATTATTTGTACCAGGAGAAAAAGGAAATATGGTTTAAGATAACCAGAATTTTTTATTTCATGCTATTGGTAGAGTTTATATTTTATTTTGTTTTGCTTTTGCTGGTAGGAGAAAAGGAGGGGAGATAGGAAGAAGACTATGGATATTAATTTATGACAAGCATTCTACAGTTTATTGGAAGAGCAGGTGACAGAGAACACAGAAAGTTATCTGGTGCCTTATTCCTCTACCATATTGAAGTTATGGAGGAAGTGCTGGGAATTTCTTAAACTTTGTGCAAAAGATCAGTCTCTTGGCTTTAATTCCTGTAGCCCCAGTTTCCTATATGCTATGATCTGAATATCTGTGTGCCCCCAAAATTTCATATTGAAATCCTAACCCCCAAGGTGATGGTATGAAAGGAGGCAGGGCCTCTGAGAGGTCATAAGGGAAGATGCCTCAAGAATGAGATTAGTGTCCCATGAAAGAGACCCCAGAGAGACACTTTAGCCCTTCCATCCTATAAGGACACAGAGAAAAGGCGCCGTCTATGACAGACAGTGGGGTTTCACCAGACACTGGATCTGCCAGCACCTTGTCTTGAACTTTCAGCCTCTAGAGCTGCGAGAAATGAACTTTTGTCATTTGTAAGTCCCATATAAGTTACTATGTTTGTAGTATTTTGTTGTAGCAGCCCAAACAGACTGAGATGCCTATACACCCTGCCACGGTGATGAGGCCCTTAGTTCTCTCTCCTTTCCCAACAGAAAATATTGTTGAGGGATCTGAGGCACCCCTCCCCCACAACCCCAGGGAAGCTGGGCACCTTTGCCAAAAGATACATGTTCAGTGACCTCATAAAGACACAAAAGGGAAGAGAATCATAGGCCAGTGGTCTCCTATGAGAACACCTTGCAGAATGCCATGTAACCCATAACAAAGTCTACCCCTAACAAGGTTAACATATTGGTTAGTGCATAACCCTGCAACCCTGGTTCATAAGGCCCCCAGCTAGTCACATCGTGAGCATGAGACAGTTAATGGGTTCAAGAGAGGGGACTTCTGTGCCTATGAGAAGTAGGGCCAGAGGGCAGAGTCCATAGACTCAAGAGTTTGTAGAACAGGTTAGACTACAGTGTCAGCACGTCCAGCAAAAAGAGTTTGGTTGGCCTCATATCCTACAAATGAGATTACTTCTATCCACCTGGTTAAAAACATAACGTCAAAAAGAGAAGCAAGGGGCGGAGACAAGATGGCTGACTGAAGCCAGCTTTCCACAGAGGCTCCCGTCCAGAAGGAGAGTTAAAGGACAGAAATTTAGCAAGTAACCTGGTGAATTAGAGCTGCACCAAGAGAGAAGGTTGACAAACGCACATCAACCCCGTGGAGGCGAGCTGCGAACCCAAGGATACAAACAAAAGGTACAAAATCAATCACCAAGCGGACAGGAGTCCACTCCCCCAGGAGAACGGCTCGGAGTGCCCCACAAATAAACGAGCAGAGTTCAAAGCTCCTCCCACCACACTCCACAGGAGAGACCCTCTAAAAACTGGACTTACCTCCCCTACTAGGGTGCCATGGTGTTCTCCTGCCAGGCATAAAACTGTATAAACTGTATACAGTCTCTACCTGCAATTCTGGGTTCTCAGCACTCCCCTCCACTCTCACTCTGAGGTCTGGAGGCCTGTACCCCAGGAGTTCAGATTCTTAGGTGATTTCTTGGGGGGTGTGGACAGGGCCTAAACTGCAGCTGGTCAGTGCTGACTCTGTGGCACGAGAGTGAGGAGAGGACGGTCGGCTGAGAGGGAACCACACCAGAGTGGCAGTGCCCTGAGGCACAGAGCAGCAGTTGTTTTTGGCCCCTTGCTTCCCTTTCTGAAGTATGTTTTTAACCAGGTGGATAGAAGTGATCTCATTTGTCTCCTGATATCCTCATGTAGGATGTGAGGCCAACCAAACAATAGGGCTCACTCCCGGATATTCCAAACCCACACACCCTGTCTCCTGGGCAACCAGAGGAGGCCGAGCATCTTCTCAGGTGGCAACAACCCCAGAACAGATCTGGGATGGAAACGCAGGCCCTGTGAGTAAAGGGTTTGCCTGAGGCGGTACCGGAATGGGTACAGCACAGGGACTAGAAATACACGCACAGAGCTGGGAAGTTCCCAGGGCAGGGCTGACCCAGAGGACCGCTTTACTGAGGACCGCTTTACTGAGCCTAAGACGCACCCAGCCCTTGGGGGATCATCAGCCTATAGACAAAGGAAGGCAGGAGGCTAGAACTGACAGCTAACTTAATACAACCTGCAGGGCCTGAGGCGCAGGCTCTGGGAACTCAAAATAGCTTCTCTTCTGCAGGAGAATTTAGCAGGAACAGAAACAAATTCAACAACAGAAGTTGTTCTGTTCTGTTCTGTCAGTAACATGAATCAGGGGCGGGGCTGGAACTGATTGAACATCCCCCACCCTCCATCAAGCGCCTGAGGTTGTCAGGCCTCACCTCCCCCTGCTGTATAGAGGCAGAGCGCAGCAGCCTGGCTGGGCAGATATAGATTTCCTTGTGATTCAGGCAGGTGCAAACCCCTGGAGTATCTGTTCACTAGAGGCAACTGGATCACAGCCCTGTGGGGCTATCAGTGACTGGCTGTGACAGAGGTGCAAGGTGGGGAAGGAGGCAACAAACTTCCCAGAAGTTTGCTATCTATTTGCTGGGTGGGTCCTCCTGACTTCACGGGGCACCAAAGCAAGTCATATCTGAGCTGTCACCAGACCTCTGCGATCCAGTTGCCAGAGACCTTTTAAACTCTCTCACCTGAGACAGGTGCTGACTGAGACAATTGATTTGCACCTTTTGAACTGAGCCAATTGCCTAAGGACTATTCAAGTGGTGCCCTGGGTGTGTCCTTGTAGGAAGGTTTGATTTTCCTTTTCCAATTGTTGCCAGTGGGGGGCAGGGTTACTCAATTGCTGAAACTGTGTATTTCTCCACAGCTGAGACTTCAACCCAGAGTAAATGTTTCACTAGGGTTGGACAGAGACCAGCTGAAAACAAGACAGAACCACTTAGCCCCACCACACCAAACAGGTCCCTAGTTTCTCAGGCCATAGCACTGTACGGGTCCTCGACAAAGCTCCAGGGGAAAAATCAAACGGTGTAAAACAACCATGGGGCAGAATCAGCGGAAAAACTCTGGTAACACGAATAAACAGAATAGATCCGCCCCCCCATGCCAAGGAACGATATGGCAGATATAACTAAAGATCCCATTCATAAATGGCTGGCTGAGATGTCAGAAACCGAATTCAGAATTTGGACTGCAAACAAAATTAATAGAATGTAGGAAAATTTGGAATGAGACATTCGAGGAGCAATTCAAAAGTCGGAATTAGAAATTCGAGGAGAAATTCAAAAGTTGTCTCAAGAATTTAACGAATTAAAAGACAAAATCATCAAAGATGTTGACACACGGAAGCAAGAATTTGCAGCCCTCAAAGATCTGAAAAATACAGTAGGGTCCCTCAGTAACAGAATGGAACAAGCAGAAGAAAGGATTTCTGACACTGAAGACAAAGCTTTTGAACGCTCCCAAACTCTCAAAGAAGAAGATAAATGGAGAGCAAAAACGGATCATTCTCTCAGAGAGCTCTGGGATAATTCAAAAAGGCTAATATCTGCCTCATTGGAATCCCTGAAAGTGATAAAGTGGCCTCAAAAGGCACAGAGGCCCTTCTCCATGAAATTATGAAAGAGAATTTTCCAGACATGCAAGAGATTCTGAAATTCAGATAGCAGACAGTTTCAGAACCCCAGCACGACTCAATCCCAATAACACATCCCACAGGCATATCATAATTAACTTCACTAAAATTAATATGAAGGAGAAACTTCTGAAAGCAGGCAGAGGTAAGAAATCTATTACCTACAAAGGGAAGAATATTAGATTGACTGCAGATCTCTCTGCTGAAACTTTTCAAGCCAGAAGAGGGTGGTCATTGACTTTTAATCTCCTAAAGCAAAATAACTTTCAACCCCAGATCCTGTATCCAGCTAAACTGAGTTTCATTTATGATGCAGAAATTAAATACTTCAATGACATTCATATGTTGAAAAAATTTGCCATAACTAAACCAGCTCTTCAGGATATTCTCAGACCTATCCTCTATAATGACCAGCCCAATCATCTACCACAAAAGTAAACTCACTCAGAAACTTCCAAATTCCATAGTGGCAAACGGATTAAAAATGTCCACTGGACTTTCGAAAAACCCGATACCCAAAATTTTACCAGACTTATCAATATTCTCCATTAATGTGAATGGCTTAAACTGTCCTCTAAAGAGGCACAGGTTAGATGACTGGATACAAAAACTCAGGCCAGGTATTTGCTGCATACAAGAGTCACATCTTACCTTAAAAGATAAATATAGACTCAGGGTGAAAGGATGGTCGTCCATATTTCAGACAAATGGTAATCAGAAAAAAGCAGGTGTTACAATTCTATTTGTAGACACAACAGGCTTTAAATCAACAAAAGTAAGGAAGGATAAGAATGGTCACTCTATATTTGTTAAGGGTAATACTCAATATGAGATTTCAATTATTAATATTTATGCACCCAACCAGAATGCACCTTAATTTACAAGAGAAATTCTAACAGACGTGAGCAACTTAATTTCCTCCAGCTCCATAAGAGTTGGAGATTTCAACACTCCTTTGGCAGTGTTGGATAGATCCTCCAATAATAAGCTGAGCAAAGAAATTTTAGACTTAAACCTAACCATCCAACATTTGGATTTAGCAGACATCTACAGAACATTTTATCCCAACAACACTGAATACATATTCTTCTCATCAGCCCACGAACATACTCCAAAATCGATGACATCTTAGGTCACAAGTATTACCTCAGTAAATTTAAACGAATAGAAATTATTCCATGCATCTTCTCGGACCACCATGGAATAAAAGTTGAACTTAGTAACAACAGAAATCTGCATACTCATACAAAAACATAGAAGTTAAATAACCTTATGCTGAATGATAGCTGAGTCAGAGATGAGATTAAGAAGAAAATTGCAAGCCTAATTCAAGAGAAGGGAAAGAGAGGAAGTTAACAACTTAATGGGACATCTCAAGCAACAGGAAAAGGAAGAACATCCCAACCCCAAACCCAGTAGAAGAAAAGAAATAACCAAAATTAGAGCAGAATTAAATGAAATTGAAAACAAAAGAAGTATACAACAGATCAATAAATCCAAAAGTTGGTTTTTTGAAAAAGTCAATAAAATTGATAAACCTTTGGCTAACCTAACCAGGAAAAAAGTAGTAAAATCTCTAATTTCATCAATCAGAAATGACAAAGACGAAGTAACAACAGACTCCTCAGAAATTCAAAAAAATCCTTAATGAATATTACAAGAAACTTTATTCTCAGAAATATAAAAATCTGAAGGAAACTGACCAATACTTGGAAGCATGTCACCTTCCAAGACTTAGCCAGAATCAAGTGGAAATGTTGAACAGGCCTGTATCAAGTTCTGAAATAGCATAAACCATACAAAAACTTCCTAAAAAGAAAAGCCCGGGACGAAACGGCTTCACGTCAGAATTCTACCAAACCTTTAAAGAGGAATTAGTACCTATATTACTCAACCTGTTCCAAAATGTAGAAAAAGAAGGAAGACTACCCAACACGTTCTATGAAGAAAACATCACCCTGATCCCCAAACAAGGAAAAGACCCAACAAGAAAAGAAAATTATAGGCCAATATCACTAATGAATATAGATGCAAAAATATTCAACAAGATCCTAACAAACAGGATCCAGCAACACATCAAACAAATTATACATCATGACCAAGTCGGTTTTATCCCAGGGTCTCAAGGCTGGTTCAATATCCGTAAATTTATAAGTATAATTCAGCACATAAACAAATTAAAAAACAAAGACCATATGATTCTCTCAAATGATGCAGAAAAAGCTTTTGATATTATCCAGCATCCCTTCATGATCAGAACAATTAAGAAAATTGGTATAGAAGGGACATTTCTTAAACTGATAGAGGCCATCTACAGCAAAACCACAGCCAATATCGTATTAAATATGGTTAAATTGAAATCATTTCTACTCAGATCAGGAACCAGACAAGGCTGCCCATTGTCTCCACTGCTCTTTAATGTTGTAATGGAAGTTTTAGCCACCACAATTAGGGAAGAAAAGGCGATCAAGGGTATCCATATAGGGTCAAAAGAGATTAATTAAACTTCTGTTCTTCGCAGATGATATGATTGTATATCTGGAAAACACCAGGGATTCTACTACAAAACTCTTAGAAGTGATCAAGGAATACAGCAATGTCTCAGGTTACAAAATCAACATTCATAAATCGGTAGCCTTTATATATACCAACAATAGTCAAGCTGAAAAAACAGTTAAGGACTCTATTCGATTCACAGTAGTGCCAAAGAAGATGAAATATTTGGGAGTTTATCTAACAAAGGACACGAAAGATCTCTATAAAGAGAACTATGAAACTCTAAGAAAATAAATAGCTGAAAATGTTAACAAACGGAAAAACATACCATGCTCATGGCTGGGAAGAATTAATATTGTTAAAATTTCCATACTACCCAAAGTAATATACAAATTTAATGCAATCCCTATTAAAGCTCCACTGTCATACTTTAAAGATCTTGAAAAAATAATACTTTGTTTTATATGGAATCAGAAAAAACCTCGAATAGCCAAGACATTACTCAGAAATAAAAACAGAGCAGGAGGACTCCCGCTACCAGACCTCAGACTATACTATAAATCGATAGTGATCAAAACAGCATGGTACTGGCACAAAAACAATGAAGTAAATGTCTGGAACAGAATAGAGAACCAAGAGATGAATCCAGCTACTTACCGTTATTTGATCTTTGACAAGCCAATTAAAAACATTCAGTGGGGAAAAGATTCCCTATTTAACAAATGGTGCTGGCTGAACTGGCTGGCAACCTGTAGAAGACTGAAACTGGACCCACATCTTTCACCATTAACTAAGATAGACTCTCACTGGATTAAAGACTTAAACTTAAGACATGAAACTATAAAAATACTAGAAGAGAGTGCAGGGAAAACCCTTGAAGAAATCGGTCTGGGTGAGTATTTTATGAGGAGGACCCCCCCACCGCGCCCCGCCGGGCAATTGAAGCAGCTTCAACAATACACTACTGGGACCTGATCAAACTAAAAAGCTTCTGCACAGGCAAGAACACAGTAAGTAAAGCAAGCAGACAGCCCTCAGAATGGGAGAAAATATTTGCAGGTTATGTCTCCGACAAAGGTTTAATTACCAGAATCCACAGAGAACTCAAACGTACAAGCAAGGGAAGAACAAGTGATCCCATCGCAGGCTGGGCAAGGGACTTGAAGAGAAACTTCTCTGAAGAAAACAGGCGCATGGCCTACAGACATATGAAAAAATACTCATCATCTTTAATTATAAGAGAATTGCAAATCAAAACTACTTTGAGATAACATCTAACTCGGGTAAGATTAGCCCATATCACAAAATCCCAAGACCAGAGATGTTGGCGTGGATGTGGAGAAAAGGGAACAGTTCTACACTGCTGGTGGGAATGCAAATTAATACATTCCTTTTGGAAAGATGTTTGGAGAACACTTAGAGATCTAAAAATAGATCTGCCATTCAATCCTATAATTCCTCTACTAGGTATATACCCAGAAGACCAAAAATCACATTATAACAAAGATATTTGTACCAGAATGTTTATTGAAGCCCAATTCATAATTGCTATGTCATAGAAAAAGCTCAAGTGCCCATCGATCCATGAATGGATTAATAAATTGTGGTATATGTACACCATAGAATATTATTCAGCCTTAAAGAAAGATGGAGACTTTACCTCTTTCATGTTTACATGGATGGAGCTGGAACATATTCTTCTTAGTAAAGTATCTCAAGAATGGAAGAAAAAGTATCCAATGTACTCAGCCCTACTAGGAAACTAATTTATGGCTTTCACATGAAAGCTATAACCCAGTTATAACCTAAGAATAGGGGGAAGGGTGAGAGGGAGGGGAGGGAGGGGGGAGGATGGGAGGAGGGAGGGTGATTGGTGGGATTACACCTGTGGTGCATCTTACAAGGGTACATGTGAAACTTAGTAAATGTAGACTATAAATGTCTTAACACGATAACTAAGAAAATGCCAGGAAGGTTATATTAACCAGTGTGATGAAAATGTGTCAAATGGTCTATAAAACCAGTGTGAGGGAGGGAAGCGAGGAGGGAGGGAGGGAGGGAGGTTGGGTGGGAGGGTGGGTTATGACTAATGCCTGACCCAGTACAAACTGACTGAGGTTCCACGAAGGCCTCCACTAGAGGATGATGTAAAAATTGTCATGGGAAGAAGAAAGGAGAAACTCTATAGAACGACAGCATTTGCCTTCAGGATGAGGGGCCTCCTGAAGCAGACGGAGCTACAGTGGCTCAGAGAGATGGTTGTGTCTCCAGGCTTGCTGTGCAGGGTCTTCCTGCATCCACGGTGTGCGTCCTCTTGGCCCCGGGGGAGGAAGCAGTAGCAGTCACGGCATTCGCAGGGCTGTTATAACTGTGCTTGCTCCTCTCTCAAGGGGCTTAGCAGGATGACAGTACACCAGTGAGAAATAGGCTTATGAAGAGCTTATACCCCCAGGTCAGAGTGATGACAGCCACAGACTTGTCCCATGGAGAAGTCAGAACAAACCATTCCATGCTATGACGAAAAGTACAGAGAAAGTGAGGAAGGGCTAGAGGAAGCCTTCTGGGGCCTAATCACCCTCCAAAGGCCCTGTCTGCTCTAATACAGTCACCTTGGGGGTTAGGACTCCAATATGAATTTGGGGTGGACACAAATATTTTTGAAAGGACATGAACAGCGCCTCAGCTCTCAGAGGTGCAGCTGAGAGCTTCTGTTCATGCAGAGTCCAGACTAAACAAAGGGAGCTGAACTGGCCCCAAGCACAAGGTATAAAAGAAAAGAGCATACTGACACTCCTGGTCTTTAAGCTGCAGCAAACCACTGAACTTGAGAATAAATATGACCTTGGGCAGCTCTCCCTTACAGAGAGCAGCACCAGGAACCAGTGGAGGGAGAGAAGGGAATGACGACTACCTCTTCTCGTCTTCCCACCTCTTCCTTCCCGACTCTTCTAGAGTGGAGGAGAGAACTGTATAGACCCTCTTAGCCATGGTGGACACAAGCTGGGGAGGGACAACCTAGCCCGGCAGGCCCAAGACTGGGCATATGAACCAAGGCTCTTAGAGACAAAAGGATCTACTTTGGTTAAAGCACAAAGTATAGATGGCTCATATAATCACTGGAAAGTCTGGATAAAGAGATTCTAAGCTGAGATACCAAGAACAATCTCCAGGCTTGCAGCACAGAAATAAGCAGCCTGGGAGCTTCAGACTCTGCCCACCATTAGGAAACTGCTACATCTGGAAGCCAGGCTCAGCTGCCACGCCCCAAATGACCCTTCCTCTGCTGCAAATCCTCAAGCCAAATGTTCTCCTATGCTTCTTTTCCCCCACACAGCTCAGTTCCCAAAAAGAATTTTACAGAGAGTATCTACAATAGAAGCTACAGCATATAACTGCTCCCTAGCAGCAATGAAGGCCAGAAAATATAGGAGGTTTTGTCGTCATCATTGCTGTTCGGATTCTATGACACAGAAGAGGGTATTACACTGTAGGAAACTTTCAAACCTGAAGGGAATAGCCAAGAAGTTTTGGCAGCCAAAATGATAAGGAATGTAGTGCCCCTATATACACATACACATATACAGAGAGAGTATGTATATGTATATATATATATATGTATGTGTGTGTATGTGTACATATATGGATCAGCCTAAAATGGTTTTCAAGACCTCAAACCCTAGAAACAGAATACTTAATGATAGAAACCCTTTATCTCTAATGACATAAAAGTCACAAGTGCTTTTTAGACTTTCTATTTACCAGAGAACAAAAACACAATTTATCTGAAGTGTTCAGACTAATAAAGCACACTGCTTTATTAGCAACAACCACACTGCTTCTGAATCACAACTTAATCCTCTTCCCTCTCCACATCTTATAGAGCAGGATTGTGATCATACACACAAACAGCTGGGTATGATGACCTCCTGTGCCATCCGCCAGCTGTCCCTCCTGCCCAGCCCATGTTTAAGGGCACACACCCATGCACATACACAACCATCCACTCCCACCCCCAGCATGGTAATGATGTGTTTTCTCACTGGAGATGAGACTAAACCCATAGCTAACCGGGTCCTTTAACAATGGCAACGACACTTCCACGTGCATAGTTCTTAGAACACATATGTGCTCTCCCTTAGTCTCAAAACTTATTATCTGCCTTATTTTGCAGGTGAGTTAGAAGAACCATAGAGAGGTCGAATGATCTGCCTGAGGGGTCTAGTAAGTGACAGAGCTAAGGCAAGAACCCTCAGACATGTGGCTCCCTGGCCAGGTCTTTCTAGCCCATCACACATTGCTTCTGGCTAAAAAATTATTTCTGATCCCGAGAGCCATCAGTTATGATATTCAGTGAAACACAGGTTGATCCACATTCCCCCCCACAAAAAAGTCCAATGAATTCTTACTTGTTTATAAGTGGAAAACTAAGGGCCCAGCCAGCAGCAAAGTCTGGATATTTAAAAACTGTAGGATTTTCAGAAAAGGCATAATGGTGAATTATTGTAGACTCTTCATCATGTAATGCTTTTCCTAAAAACCATTCCTGTTAAATAAAAATATAAAATGTCATGTTTTAAAAGAAGCCATTTCATGTAAAAACAAAAACCAAAATCATACAATTAATTTTAGCTAAATACTTTGGGTGAGAGCATTATTAGCACAGATCATATATTTCTACAGAATTTGAAAAGAATATAGTTAACACTAGCATGATAATGAATATACCATAATTTTTGTATATAAATAGTCCACAATTGTATCATCAAGATGAACAAAATGTTAATTATCATTATGTCACAAATGTATAAAAGTGGTGTTTTACAGAATATTCCATATAAAAAGATTATTAATGCAAAAAAAAATGGTCCCTTAAATCCCACTGAGATTTTCAAAGACTGTGAAAAACTCCTTTCAGAATCAGTGCCTATTTTATTCATTTACTTGCTCATGCAAATGATATTTATTGAGAATCTACTACATACCAGGCAGGAACATAGTTTATACTAGAGTGGAAAGATGGAAATTAGGCAAACAAATAATGTACCTTCAGACAGGAATTGAAATGTGCTACGATGAAATTAAAACAGAGTAACCAAGGGCTGCCGTGGAAAGCAGGAAATCTCTTATGACATAACAAATGAGCTGAGATGAAATTATATTGAAGAGCTGGTTACGTGAAAATCTAGGGAAGAGCAGTCAAAGCAGTAACCACTAATTCAAAGTCCCTGAGGTGGGAAAAAGCTTGATTCACTGGATAAAAAAAAAACAAAACAGAAAGGCTGGAGCCACTATGTGTAAGGAACAAGGCGTGACGGAGACAGGCAGGAGGCAGACCACGTGTGTGTCAAAGGAAAGGAGCATAAACTTCATGGTCAGAAGTACCATGAAAGACTTCTGACCAAAACAGAATAGCGTGGATCAGACTTACTTCTGCTGAGAACAAAGATAAAGGGTGGAGAAATTATGTAAAGCAGAGGAACGAAGCCATCAGAAAACAAAGGCAGACAAGTTATAAAAAGTTAGGATCCCAGAATTGGAAAGCCCATCCCCGAGAGCCCCATATTGGCCTCCTCTTTCCCTTGGGCATCTGCTGATTCTTGGAGCTGCGAATAGCAGGCACCGGGAGCAGCTGCTGGGGACTTCTGCAGTCTCACTGGACTGAGGAGACAGAGGCTGGGACTGGACACTGCCAGGGAGCTAGAGACTTAAGGGAATCCCAGAGAAGCAAGCCCAAGACTCTGCGCACACTTTCCCCTAATGACCAAGGCTACACAAAAGCCAAGATAAAAAGTGAGAACCAAGAAGGAAGCAGAAGTGGGGAGCAAAGCTGAGCAAAGCCCTCAGCAGTCTTGCAGTCCCAGAAGACCAAGGCTGGAGTTCAGGATCTATCAAGATGAAAAGGCTCTGAGACCACCCCAATAAGATCTACAAACCAAAGAATATTAAATCCTCCTGTAGAAAGGTGCTATCATACACAGCCTCCTTGGTTTTCACACAAAACACTTGACATTTAATGAAAAATTACCAGGTAGGGCAATAATAAAACCAGACCAAGAAGAAAAAATAAGAAAAAGAAAAAGATGCATAGATAAATCAGATTTTATAGTTATCAAACAAGATTTTTAAATAGCTATAATTAATATGCTCAAGAAAAGAGATGATAGATGAAAAACTGTATCAAACAACTAGAATTTATAAACAAGAGTCAAGTGGAAATCTAAAACCGACTAATATCACAACTAAAGTTAGAAACTCAAAAAGATATTAAAAATAATAGATCATTACAATGTAACCTAATCATTTATAACCTCATATTAACCTGAAATAATAAAAAAGAAGAGATAATTAGTGATCTAGAAGGCAAATCAGTTAAAAATATCCAGACTGAGGGACAAAAAAAAAATAAAACAAAAAGGATATTAAAAAAAGAGAGCTTAAACAATATGAGACAGTAAGACACAGTGAAAATGTCTAAAATTCATGAAATTGGAAACCTAGGACACAAGAAGAGAACTGAAACAATATTTGAAGAAATAACAGGTTTAGAATTTTCTAATAAATTTTGAAAATTTTAAAATTTTCTAATTTTCTAAGACATACATTCAAAGAGCTCTATAAATTCCAATCAGGACAAATACTGAGCATGGGTAGGGGGAACCACAGGGGCACATAATGGTAAAACTGTAAAAAATGAAGGAAAGAAAATTTTAAAATCAGCTTGGGGCAGAGAGGAAGGTTTAAGGCAGGGAAGAAATTACACACATTTTTCGTAAAGGAACAAAAGCAACAAATACAGTTGATTTTTCAACAGAAATAATGAAAGCTGAAAAATAATAGTATAACATATTTACAGTGATGGAAGAAAATTACTGTCAACCTAGAATACGAACTCAACAAAAGTCCCTCAAGTGAAATGGGGTATCATGGAACAGGAAAACAGGATGCTCTAATAATGGTCAAGGCAGGACATGATAGCCTTAACCAAATGACAGTAATAAATACGGGAAGAAGACGAATGAAAAAACATTTTGCAAGCAGACCCAGCTGGACATGCCAACATGGAATTGAAGAGAAAAAGGGAACCAATCACAAGCCCTGCGTTTTTTATATGACCAACTGGATGATCATGGATGCCATTTCTGAGATGAAGAGGATTGAAGACAAAAGAGGCTTAGAAAGGTATTTAGAGTTTAGTATTAGTATGTTGAGTTTGAGGTTTCTGTAAGATAAGCTGAGATAATAAACAGGAAGTTCAATATAAGAGCAGAAAACATATGGCTCACTCCCTCAGTCCCTTCATACTCTACTGAAATGTGACACGATTAAGGGAGGAATTCCTTGAAAATTTTATATAGACTATCGATCCCAATCCACCCTTCATCTCCTTATTCTGCCTTATTTTTACCTCTTGACACATTATGTTTATTTGCATTTTTGCTTATTGATAATCTCCCTGATATAAGAATATCATAGAATGTTGTCCATTCTGTTAACTGCTGTATCCCCAGTACACATGGGTAACATGTAATGGGTAATCAATAACCTTTTGTTAAATGAATGGAGCAAGCCCAGGAGAGATTTAAAGTCAACTCCTCCCCATTGAAGAAACTAAAGCATATAATTTAAATCAAGTCCCTAAGTTCTAAGGGTTTGATATATTTTCTCTTATCTAACCATTGCCGCCTCACTATTACTTATCAGAATATAAAAGCAAGAAGGGTTCAGAACTTAAGTACTCTTAAATATTTCTTAAGAATGTTATTCTGGCGTGGTGCCCATAGCTCAGTGGGTAGGGCGCCGGCCACATATACCCAGGCTGGTAGGTTCAAACCTGGCCCGGCCAGCTAAACAACAATGACAACTGCAACAAAAAAATAACCGGGAGTTGTGGTGGGCACCTGTAGTCCCAGCTACTTGGGAGGCTGAGGCAAAAGAATTGCTTAAGTCCAAGAGTTTGAAGTTGCTGTGAGCTGTGATGCCACGGGTACTCTACCAAGGGTGACAAAGTGAGACTTTGTCTCAAAAAAAAAAAAAAAAAATGCTATTCTGCTTGTGGTTATATCCCAAATACCTCCCAGAGTTCTAGTCTTGGTCAGCTCATCAGCAGGTCCTAAGTGAACATGTGGGATGGCTATTGATATTTAAATCCAACATTAAAGTGTATATTCAGAACAGATACATATGTGGGTTTCTTCTTGATACTTTGCCTATGAATATATTAAGTCATTACTCGGTAAAAAGAATGCCCAGTAATAACCAAGGCAAATGACTTTAGTTTGAAAGAGAAAATTCAATACATTTTAAAAAAATTAATACTATAGTTCTTCATCAAAATATTAAACCTTAACCACTATGAAAATCGCCATATTTAATGTGCCATGCCAACATAGCTTGTATAAAGAAAATAAATATCTCAGCATATTTTAGAAACTTTATTATCAATCTTTCACTATTATCACTTCCTATTCTATTCCAAACATAATTTTATGCAAAAACAACTGTTATGTTTTATTTCCTTATTTCAGTGTTCAGCTATTACATAGTATATACCAGGCGTCCTCAAACTTTTTAAACAGGGGGCCAGTTCACTGTCCCTCAGACCATTGGAGGACAAGACTATAGTTGAAAAAAAAAACAAAACTATGAACAAATACCTATGCCCACTGCACATATCTTATTTTGAAGTAAAAAAACAAATACAATTCACACTGCCTCATGTGGCCCGCGGGCTGCAGTTTGAGGACCCCTGGTATACTATTCTTTTTCAATATTCTTATTGGGGCTGTAGAATCTATAAAAACAGTCATTCCCCCAATCTTTCTTAGTGACTTCCTCAATGACTTCATAAAAAGGACAATTATTCCTTTAACTCAGACAATGTTCTACTAGTATCTTAGAATTACTCCTTACCAGTACCTCTGTTTCACCTCTATTAATAAAAAATCAAAAAAGTCAACACATTTCATCAAATATATATTATTAAAAGTACACTGTCAGACACAGTAGGTAGCTCATGCCTGTAATCCTAGCATTTTGGGAGGCGGAAAAGGGAGGATCACTGGAGCTCAGGAGTTCAAGACCAGCCTAAGCAGTATAGAGACACCATTTTTATAAAAAATTTGAAAATTAGCCAGGCATGGGGTGCACACCTATAGTCACAGCTACTCAGGAGGCTGAGCCAGGAGGATCACTTGAACCCAAGAGTTCAAAGCTAAAGTGAGCTATGATCATTCCACTACACTCTAGCTCAGGCAATAGAGCGAGACCCTGTCTTTAAAAGAATATATATATATAATGGGGAAAAAGGAAAGACTTTGAATGAGATATGAAAATGTATAGAAATCACCTAGGAAGACTAATTTAGCAAAGATAATTTTAATTGAGATTGTGTGTTTACATTTAAAATATTGTAAACTAGAATAAATTTATATTAGTAAGAATAACTAAAAGATATTGGGAGAAAAAAATCAGAATCAAACAAAATACCTGATACTCTTAACATATTATATAATTATTATTTATTGTAGCTTATTTATATAAATATCAAAGCCAAGTTTGTTTTATATTTTTTTCCTAAGATTTGAAACAATAAGGGGAAAAACCATACAGGTTTGGGCTAACTTCAATATATGTATCTTTATTCTTCTTCAATGCTATCTTCAAAAGAAATAAAGCAACCTATTTTTTTTTTCTCATGGCAGAGTTTTGAAAAGAGGAAGAAAACATCTCCTTTTACCTCTCTTCTGTACTTGCTTTTCATGAACTTGCTTTGAACTTTTAAATTTACCATCCCAATTTCATTAAAAAGCACAATGAGTCACTATCTTCTGTACAGGATTAGAGCTATGGATAACGGAAAAATAATCTCCAGGTGAAATGAACACTAGGAGGAGGTTAAAACTCCTACATCCTGAAAAATATTTGGGAGTTTTTCTCAAGTCAAAAGGAAACATAAAAACCTAACAAATGGTTTACATAAAACATGGCAAAAAGTGCACAGACGCTGGTTCGCATCATCTGAAAAGACTGGATGAGACAGGTTTATAATTCTTGTCTTCTTTGAAGGGAACAACTTTTTTAATGTAATGACCTTCTCATTCAATTATGTATGTGTAGCTTCCCAGAAATCAAAAGCATGAAGAGAAATCATAATGGCTCCTTCCAGTATTTAAAGATCATCAAAAGCAGTGGTTTTTCTTATAGTCACAGACTTTTCCGGTGTTTAAGAAATCAATGTAATGATTATTGTTGCTCAGCTTTTTATATCTTTATCAACAAACCATGCAGCCACACAAGTTGCCTTTCATTCCCCATATGCTCATTAAACCTGATTCATTTTGGGATCATCAGGATATAGATGGGTTAGGTTTCTAATGGCGCCAGAAGGGTCAGCTTCTGCTTATCCCTAGTTTAAAGAATTCATAAAGTGATGAGCTTGTAACCTGGCCTTTCAGAGAAAAGAATGACCTTGATTTACCACCGACATATCTCCAAGGCAGGTCTTTAAATCTATTGAGCCTTTGCGTGTACCCTAGCAATATTCACTGACCACCTACCAAGTGTTAAACACAATGCTCAGGGCTACGGATTTAAAGGCAAACAATATCCAACTGGTATACCAAATCTGCACAAAATAGAATAAGATTTCAAAATATGAAAGCAGGGCAGCGCCTGTGGCTCAAGGAGTAGGGCGCTGGTCCCATATGCCAGAGGTGGCGGGTTCAAACCCAGCCCCAGCCAAAAATCACAAAATATGAAAGCAGTATCAAACTTCATTTAGTTCTTCTAACACAAGATACATCCCTTTTCACCCCTATTTCCTTCTCAAATATTGTTTACCCTGCCTGGTAGACCCTCTTTCTCTCCAGTTAATGCCTACTCATCTGGTCAATTCCTGTCCTGACCCCGCCAGATCAGGTTCAATGCTTCTTTTACTGGTGTCTAACAGAACCCTATTCTCCCTTACCATAAATGTCTTGCTTTAACTATAATTGTTTCTCTAACGGCTTCCCCTCCCCTGCTATTGTGTACCATCCATGTGGTCAGGGTCCTTGTCTGACATCCACAGAGCTCCATACGCAATGATATTCAAAAAAACATTTCCCTCTAAACCAACATATAATCACTGATGAAGAAAAAGAACCAAGTTAAGTTTATTGCTAAGGTAAGCTGCTTCTTAATTCCAGGTTACAGTTTTTAACTATCCGAAATTACTAAGACATAAATATTCTTTTTCCTTAAAGTGGCTCATTATAAGTTCCATCCCTCTATAAGCTACAAACCTCAAAGATAATCATTTAACACAGTTTCTAGATATTCAACAACCTTCCATTCTTTTTAATTTTAAATTAAGTGGATTTTATTACATTCAAAACCCTTGTCATCAAAAATAAACCTTCTTTGAACCACTGTCCCAAAAGATAAGTACCGGCATTGAAGTTACATTCACCTTAGAGGGGTCGTATCTTCTAAGTGTTTCTAAGAGTTTTGGAATCTGTATTTTTGTCTCTTCTTCACAGAAGAAAATCCAAGATGAATTTCTGCTGTACGTTACAGAAAAGCTGACAAAAAGAAAGTGGATTCTAGTCATTGCTTCTTAAAATGAATTTACCATACGGTTTAAAACTGATAAGCTGGAAAGAATGATGGGCATGAAGAATGGAAAGACATCTAGATTTTTTTCCTCTATATTTATCCTCAATGTACAGTTTCAGCTCATAGATAAGAAAGTCAGATAGTAACAGTTTAGAAAACATCTAGGATTCTTAAGATTAATTCTCAGCCAGGCGAGATAGTTCATTCACGCCTATAATCCTAGCACTCTGGGAGGCCGAAGGTAGGTGGATCACCTGAGCTTGGGAATTTGAGACTAGGCTGACAAGAGCAAGATGCCATCTCTACCAAAAATAGAAAAACTGGGCAGTGCCTGTGGCTCAGTGGGTAGGGAGCCAGCCCCATATACCGAGGGTGGCAGGTTCAAACCTGGCCCAGGCCAAACTGCAAAAAAAAAATAGCCGGGTGTTGTGGCGGGCACCTATAGTCCCAGCCACTTGGGAGCCTGAGGCAAGAGAATCGCCTAAGCCCAAGAGCTGGAGGTTGCTGTGAGCTGTGTGACACCATGGCACTCTACTGAGGGCAATAAAGGGAGACTATCTCTACAAAAAATAAATACATACGTAAAAATAAAAATAGAAAAACTAGTGAGGCTTTGTGGTGCCTGTAGTCCCAGCTACTTGGGAGGCTGGGGCAAGTGGACTGCTTGAGCCCAAGAGTTTGAGGTGGCTATGAGCTGTGATGATGACATGGCACTCTACTGAGGACAACAAAACGAGACTGTCACAAAAAAAAGAAAAAAAGATGAATTCTCTCCATAGCAACACCTGTTCAGAAGACAAATAATTTTCAAATATCAAGTTGAAGCATTTTGTCTTTTAAATATTTAAAAACAAGAAATCTGGTTAATATAGTAATCATAAAAAGTAACATTCAAATTTCCTTCACTTACTGACCAAGGGAAAACACATCCTCTTTATACGAAAACGAGGGAGCCCTGAGAAGGTTTAGTATTCGTGCCCAGGATCTGCGCATTTAGTTAAACGTACTGCGGTAACAGTGGGAGTATGGTCCAGGCGCCTTCCTGCTTGGCCAGCTGATGAAGGAGAAGGACTCTGGGGAGCTCCTGGAAAACAGTGATCAAAAAAGATAAGGCTGGGTTTTAAATGCCCGGTATCTAGGGCCCTGGCATGGTAGTCTTCATACTACTCCCTGTTCTCATTCTCTCTGGAACCTACTGGCTGTGAAGTATTTTGGCTAAACCTACACGACCTTTCCACCACCCAGGCACCTCCTAGGGCCGGAGGCCGACAGGAAGAGTCTTCTGTGACACACGGAGCTAACCTGAAATCTACACATTTTCAAAGGTGACTAGAAGGGAAGAGCCCAGGGGAAGTTTTCAGGGATAACTCAGAGGTGCAAACATAGTGTTTTATTTCAAATACAACACACGTAACACACGTAAAGTAAAGCCCTTTGACTAAACAAGAGGATAGAATATCCCATCTACCTCAAGCAAAAAAAAAAAAAAAAAAATTTTTTTTTTAAGTGTTCTAAAAACATTAAAACACGATAATAAAACATTTTGGTCTAAATACTAAAATATAATCCTTATTTACTCAAACAATCATAAGATCATAACGATGAAATTTACAAATGTATAAGCATAGGTAGGACTAAGGTTCAGAATAAGGCACAACTGTGGTTATGCAAATATGTGAAGGAGAAATGTGTTAGCTTTGAGTAAAGCACTATTTGCTATAGTTCAAGTTGTTTCAAAAGCCAAAAGTCAAAAATTCACATCTGACATGCCTGAACCTCCTCCATCAACAAATTTATTTTAGGCTGGGCGAGGTGGCTCACGCCTGTAATCCTAGCACTCTGGCAGGCTAATGTGCAGGGATCTTTTGAGCTCACCAGTTTGAGACCAACCTGACCAAGACGGAGACACTATCTTTACTAAAAATGAAAAACTGAGGCAAGAGGATCTCTTGAGTCCAAAAGTTTGAGGCTACTGTGAGCCATGAGGCCATGTCACTTTTCCAAGGGTGACAAAGTGAGACTCTGGCTGAAAAATAAATAAATAAATAAATAAATAAATAAGAAAAGAAAACTTTATTTTATCTTGTTTTATACCAGCTATCCAGCTATAAAACTATATTCCTTAACCAGGCATTGTGGAAGGTGCCCGTAGTCTCAGCTTACTCAGAAAGCTGAGGCAGGAGGATCGCTTGAACCCATAGTTTGAGGCTGCTGTAAGCTAAGCTGATGTCATGACACTCCAACCTGGGGAAACAGAGTGAGATGCTGCCTCAAAAATAAATAAATAGGTATATGTACACCATGGAATATTATGCAGCTTAAAGAAAGATGGAGACTTTTCATGTTTACATGGATGGAGCTGGAACATATTCTTCTTAGCAAAGTATCTCAAGAATGGAAGAAAAAGTATCCAATGTACTCAGCCCTACTATGAAACTAATTTATGGCTTTCACATCAAAGCTATAACCCAATTATATAGGGAAAAGGGAGGGGAGGGGAGGGGGAGGATGGGTGGAGGGAGGGTAATTGGTGGGACCACACCTATGGTGTATCTTACAAGGGTACATGCGAAACTTACTAAATGTAGAATATAAATATCTTAACACAATAACTAAGAAAATGCCAGGAAGGCTATGTTAACCAGTGTGATGAAAATATGTCAAATTGTGTATAAAACAAGTGCATGGTGCCCCATGATTGCATTAATGTACACAGCTATGTTTAATAAAAAAAAATAAATAAAATAAATCAATTAAATAAATAAATAAATGGGGGTAGGGGGTCACAGTATTTGGCACACCTCTTGGAAGAGGAACACATTTATAAGAGGGACTTTGCCTGACAAATGCAATCAATGTAACCTGGTTCTGCGTACCCTCAATGAATCCCCAACAATAAAAATAAATAAATAAATACCATATTCCTAGTAACCACCAGAAACAGAGGAATTTAAAAATAAATGCCTAAATGTTTGAACTATTACTACACTGATGTAGAGTCCATAGAAATCTTAAAGTTCATATACATTTATTACTTAAGAAGAAAATAGATTTTAACATAACTTTGGAACTGAATATCAAATAAACCTCATTTATTTCTTTTATGTAGTATTTATTTCAATGTCCATGTAGAAACATGAAATCCAAAAACAGTAATCAAAGGTTAAATCAGACAATGTAGCATGTGAGAAAGAAAAGAGCACATTTTAAGACTGAATTAGCAGTTACCCAACATAAATAATTCAGGGCCTTCCTACTGGTGCTTCTGAATTATGCAGTAGTTTTCATTGTCTTTTAAATAAAATTGCAACATATATATATATATACACACACACATATATATTCATGAAGGATTACATAAGAGTAAAAAATCATGTATAAAGAAACTAATGACGTTGCTATTTGCATAAAACTTTGGAATAATTACAAAAGAATGCTAATGTGAACAGGACGAGAAAAGAAATAGAGCCAGTATTTTTAAGTTTTACATGGAAGTAAAGTAAAATAAGCCAGTGTAGTGGCTTATTCCTGTAATCCTAGGACTCTGGGAGGCTGAGGCAGGTGGATTGCTTGAGCTCAGAAGTTCAATACCAGCCTAAGCAAGAGTGAAACCCCGTCTCTATTAAAAATAGAAAAACCAGCCAGGTTTTGGCAAGTGACTGTACTCCCACCTACTCGGAAGGCTGAGGCAGGAGGATGGCCTGAGTCTAGGAGTTTGAGGTTGCTGTGAGCTATGATGATGGCATGGCACTCTACTCAGGGCAACAGAGTGAGACTCTGTCTCAAAGAAAGAAAAAAAAAGGTTGTACATAAAAGTAACCAGCTGATGAGTTATTATGTAGCAATTAAAATGATAATAAAAACTTTATAATGAAAATGTCTTTGTATTTAATGAGAAAAACCACAAAGGATTCCGACAATAAAACAAAATCATATGTGACATAAAGATCGAGAGAACCAGAAAATGGAAATATTCATGTCAAGATGACAGAATGAGGCTTTAAAAGTCTAATAATATAATTAAGACACAGTTAAGTTTTTAAAAATTGAGGGAAAATAAACGTACTTCAAAAATTTACCTCCGCCTAAGTATTGCACTTCCTAGCTATAGGATAAATATAAGTTGTACCAGCAAGTACTAACTGAGAAAGGCTTCCTTTTACACGGAGACGGTAAGCCCCGCTGAACGGCTTCAAGGGAACTTTCCTTAGAAGACAGGCTTATGAATTACTTTGCCATATCACTAAAAATGTAGCAGGCAAAGGTTTAGTCGGTAAAAAAAAAAAGTAATCAAATCCTAGACTGAAATAAACTCTATGGCTTATCGATGGATTAAAGTCATTCCTAGCTCCCTGACTTTTTGTGTACCAGAATCAGTGGATTTCCTATTTGCTTCAGTTTGTGAACACATAAATAATGATCAAAGTTTCTGTATCCCTTACTGCCAAATAGAAACATTTCAAAAATTACATGCCTTCTTAATAACACGCTCCAAAGTTGTGGAGTGATTACAAAGTTGGTTCTACCTGGATATTCCAAACCCTGGTCTTGATTCAGTCTTGATTAAGCAAAGGTCATCTTAATTATAAATAAATTTTAATCTACCAATTCCCAGAAGGGCCCAAGAGTTTTTATTCTTATCTCTCTCTCTCTCACACACACGCACACAGAAATAACACACATATTCAGATATATTAGCAACTGTAAGATAAATAAAACTTTCACAATAAAATTTTCTATCAAATAATAGTTATCTTTTGTAATTATGATACTTTATGTTCCATCTATCACCCTAAGATGTAGACTTTCTTAAATGTGCTCTGTGATCAGAAAAATGGCATTTTCCAATGCAAAGCAAGTTTTTTAATAAGTAATTGAATGGATAATTAAGAGTTTTCAAATGAAAAGTCAACGGGAAAATAAGAGAAATGTTGCATCAACATTACCAAGAGTTATTTGGAATAAAGACACAGCAAAGGCAGGCGTGCATGCAGCCACTGTCTGCTGTCAGTCTCAACGATGCCTAACCATGCTGCTATTTCAAACCTGAAAGGTAACTCACAATACTCCCAATAATGAGATAATTCCACAACAGAGGCAAGCGTACAAGAGCTAAAAATACAAATAATCAAATGTAGGTAAATGTACAGAAAAGAGAATGAAAATGAAAAGGTTGACTGCAGTAATTTAACATCTGTGTCAATTCTACTTGTCTCTTTGAATCAAAGTCTGCCTTTATTTCCACCATCAGCCTCTGCTGGTGTCATAACCACCTGGAAGACAGCAAGCCTACTGGACTTGCACTCTGTATTTCCTTTGAACGTATTTCTTATCAAGGCATGTACTCATATTTAAAGTAGCTAAAAGTTATTGAGAGTAGACAAATTTAAAACCAACATTCTAATTCAACAGTTGGTTCTTATACATATTCATAAACCTCATTTAGGAAGGAGGTTTGATTCCAAGGTCATAGCTGAGCAAACTCAAAGTATTGTGAGACTGCAGAAAGCCCATTATTTGTTGTTGTTGTTCTTTTTTTTTTTAGCTTATTTTTATTTTTTTAAAGCCCATTATTCTTGATATAGCAGAAAAATACTAAAAATTGTATTTAGAAATATTAACCATGAATGAAAAAGCTAACATTTGAATGTGGATTAAAGCAGATGAATATTTAAAATACCATAAATAAGTTTCGTTGTTCCAGATTGGGTTTTGAACTACTTTAGTTTTTCTGCGTCTGTCTGGAAAGAATTCAACAATTTAAGTCTATGCTGCTGGTCTCTCCCTTGTAAATAGACTGTTGCCCAGTATTTGCGATTTATACTTACCTTAATTTAACCTCTAAGTCTAGAAGTACATGGGTTTGCAGTCTAATTACAGTCTTATTATTCAGAACAAATGCTAAATTAGAAAGCAAGAGCAATACATTTGTTCAGTGTTAGGTAAAGGCTCTAAAAAACTGAACTCTGTTTTAAGACTATTTCAGTTCAACTGTATTTCCAATTCCAAAATCATATCCTTCTTAGGCACCAAACTGAGCTTTTGGACCAACAAGTAAATAATGATGAAAATTAATATCTGTTTATTATTATAATTTCTTCCATAAGAGGTGGGTATGTCTTACGAGGATAACAGAGATGTGTACTATGCTGTTTAGAACATATAACAGACGGTTTTAGTAGCCTCCAGATATTTAGTATCCATTTATGGACCACAGCAGATTATACATGATGTTACGACAATACATCTTTCAGGAACCTGAGTCCACATCAAAAAAAAGGAAATTTTTTGTATAGATATCTGTCTTAATCACTAACTGTCCTTTCCTAAAAGAAAAAAAAAATTGCCTATCTATAAATTTTTATTTTTATTAACTATTTACTTTGAAATGCATGACTAAGTACATTTTTATAGCTCCTGTAAGTCTATTTTAACTAGTCATCATTCACTCATAAAAGGCAGTAAAGCTTAGTATTTAAGGACCTGGCTTCTGGAGCCAAAGTACTTGCGTCTGAATCCCAGCTCTATTTCTTCTCAGCTGTGCGGCCTCCAGCAAGCTCTGTCCCAGCTGTGCCTCTGTGACTTTATTCTCCAATGTGGAGATGACAATAGCCAGGGGATCAAGTGAGCTAACACAAGCCACACACTTGGCACATGGCAAACGTGATGCTGTTCACGTTACTACTGACCTTCCAAAGTTACCTGAACGACTCCTGTGTGCCAAGTACTGTTCTAGGAACACAAAACATAGCTGTGAAAAGAGAGGCAGAGTCCCTGCCTCTCCAATCTCACGCTCCAATGAGGGAGACAGGTAACAAGAGAGCACACCTACAACATGATTATTAGGGACAAATGCTACAGGGACATAAACCCAGTTACAGGACACAGTTTGCTGACCAATACGGATCTGCTGCACAGGGGATCCTGGCCCCACCTGCGTGTCAGGAGGCAGCAAGACAGAGAATAGGCTTTGGAGCCCATCAGAACTGAGATAAAGGCCTGGTTTTACTGTTTATTAGTGAGGTGAGCGTGGGCAAGTCACTTACCCTCCCTAAGCCTCAGCGTCCTCTCTGCAAACTGGGAAGAATAACAGTAACTCATTCAGAGTTCAATGAGCTGGTGCCTGAAAATAGCACAGCATGATGTTATCGATACGAGCACTAAATAAATGGTGATGATGACAGGCATGAGATGAAAGCCAGCTACAATGACCACCGCAGCTGCCAACTCCATCTCTGCCGCACACACTGGCGCTGTAAACCTGCCGCCGCCTCGTCCCTCCAACCCCACCGCTCCAAACATGAACTCATTGTCTTGGCTCATAGAGTGGCCCATCCTCTTTTCCCAGGCACCTACTAAGTCCAGCTATCCACTGCCTCCCCCTCAGGGGTGGTCCTCACAGCTCCCTAGGCAGGAGTCTGCACACTCTTATTACTTCTTCTAGGCTTACTACAAGTGCCAGAACAAACCCTTCACTGGCATTTCCAGGCAGAGTCAGGGCTTTCCTGCCTGGCCTCTATTCTTGCAGGGCCACGTCAGTGCAGATTCCCGCGGCAATCCAACTGCAGGGACGCCCTGCTACCCCACTAGAATGGGTCTCCTGGAGGGCAGACACCATTCCGAGCCCAGGGCACTGCACAGAACACAGACCACCATGACCCACACCCTGCAGAGGCCACCCCTGTTGGGCATCACATACCCTGGGCACGCTCCATGTGAAGCCTCTACCTCCCCTGCACGCTAGCTCACACTGGCTCCTCACTCAGCCTCCACCGTTCCCAGTAGACACTGGAAACTGATGTCACCACCAGGGAAGGGAGTTGTAAAGCAACTACCTTCTTGAGGTTCCTGGCTCTAGACTCTAAACTCAACCTGCCAGCATCTGACATGCCACACTGTATCACAGGCCCTGCCTCCGTGGAGCTCAGGAAAGAGCACCCTGCCTTTGCCTAAGTCAGTGGGTGGAGCCCCAGCTCCCTCCAAACACAGCTTCTCCAGGCCAGGGAAGGGGTGCAAAAGCTGGGCAGCCCAAAAGAGACCAATGCTAATGGCACGGCCTTCCAAAGAGCGTGAAGACTGCAGGACTATCAACAACCAGGCCTGAGCCTCCCCATTCTATCTCCTGTAGCACATGAATATACTATATAAAGACACATGTATAAAAGATGCTTCTAAGAACGTCAGCTATACATATGAAAAAAGACAGTGTTATTTCAGTGAAAGAATGTGTGAAAAAAAATTGTTATCTTGCCCAGCCCCTTGCACAAAGTAAATATTCAATACGTACTTAAGAAATAAATGGATGAAGAAATTCTTTTTTTTTTTTTTGTAGAGACAGAGTCTCACTTTATCACCCTGGGTAGAGTGCCCTGGCATCACACAGCTCACAGCAACCTCCAGTTCCTGGGCTTAGGCGATTCTCTTGCCTCAGCCTCCCAAGTAGCTGGGACTACAGGCGCCCACCACAACGCCCAGCTATTTTTTTTGTTGCAGTTCTGCGGGGGTCAGGTTTGAACCCACCACCCTCGGTATATGGGGCTGGTGCCCTACTCACTGAGCCACAGGCGCTGCCCAAATATAGGGGGTTTTTTTTTGTTTGTTTGTTTTGGCCGGGGATAGGTTTGAACCTGCCACCTCCGATATATGGGGCCAGCACCCTACTCCTTTGAGCCACAGGCGCCGCCCAAGGATGAAGAAATTCTTATTTGACAATGTAATAAAGTCTCCAGTTTAATAACTTAATATGATTACTTAATGCCTGTCAATTTCTACCAACGAAAAGAACTTTTAGTAAGTAATTAAGCATCCAACTACTTTCACCTCAAAAGAAAAGTTTATTGATGGATGGTGTCGAAGAGCCAAGGCAATAAATCACACTCATGACTCGTAAAGTTAATCTTTTAATAAAGTACCTCATATTCTCTCACTGCCAATAAAAAAAAAATTTTTAAAATAAAAAATGCCAGGTTTCGCTAGCTTTCCTGGCTTATCAAATGGAAATGATGTCTTTTTGTTTTTAACTAATGAGCCAAGGCTTAATTCTTCTCAAGGAAACAGCAATGCCCAAAACTCTCTGGAAACGAGCAAAAGAAAATAATTCGTAAGGCTGGAGATTCTGCCAGGTTTTAAATAAAGTTTATAGTTTCACCACAAAAGGCGGCAACAAAATCAGAAGTGTCTGCTCTCATCAAAAGCTATACAGTTAGCAGCGAGAGAGCGGAGACGGTTCCAAACAGGTCAGCTCCATTGGACCAAGAGCAGAAAATGGAATCCAACCTCTGCACCTCCCTCCGAAATAAGATGCTTTTAATCATCTCCCACTTCTGGACATGTTTTTCTATATTTTTAGGCTGCCTTAAAAACGAGAACCATAATTTATCCATGGATCTGCCCATTTCTCAGCTCCTGCCTTCACTCTTGACTCTGTCCTCTCCTCTCCTCAAATACTTCCAGAGGGGCCATTTCCCTATTAAACACACAAAGTGATTCCCTTGCCTTGTACTGACATCCCCTTGGTAACTATTAAACTTGGTACAGTAAAAGATTATCTCAGCCTAGGACTCTAGGTTCCAGAAGGAAAGAAAAAAATAAGATTCTCAGATGACAGCCTTTCCAACACAACATAAATTCAACATACTCCAAGAGAGTCATCCCCAGAGACTGTTTGATGCAACAAAACATAAGAGCTGTCACCTAAACATCTACTAACGAAGGAATTTTAAGGTAAGAAAAAAACAGAAATCAAATCATAATTGACACAGATGCTGTGCACATCATTGGCATTTAAAAACGAAATAAACTCAAGTGCCTGGTTTATTAAATCATGGTGCAAACTCTCCACATGTGTTTCTGGTCGTCTGGCTGCCACTTGTTTTTTGTTTGTGCACCTGCTTAAATAATCAACTTTATAACTTCACAGCACCCTTCCATCTGCAATGCAAAGAGAAAAAACAGTTCTTCAAAATCTGTATTCTTTTACCCACAGATCTGCATTCAGGAACCTTATATTCATCAACCACATGCCCCTCTCACCAACCTTCCTTTCTATCCATTCCAATCTAACAAGATCACCATCGCTCCCAATACACGCTCTGCTCATGCCACAAACTGTGCCTCTACAAATTCAGGTTCCCGTTTGGCATCTCCAAAACAGACGTTCCTGGCAATTCGTGTCTTCACCTTCCAGAACTACGTTCTAAACCTATATCCTCCACCTAATTTTCTCTGTCTTTTCTACCTAATTTCACAAATATTCCCTTTCTCCTCCCAGCTTCACATGCACAATTCGCACTATATGAACTCATACTTTTTATACATTAGTCTATGTCTTAAACAGCTAAATCTATGTTGACATTTTCAAAGACTGCAGGTATTGTCTATGAATGGTTTTTTACATTCAAAAGTGACTAATATTAAAAAAATTAAGAAGTCCTCCAGCCTTGCCTTTTGGGGCAGTCACGGGTGGCAACACTCTCCCTGGCACTACTTAGCCTATGACTCAGCTGACGGTGGTGTACTTGACTGGTATTCAGGTTGTCCACTGGGAACTATACCTGTGCAGGATGTTAGGGTCTTGGATAAGAAAGCAACTGTTAACCTGTGAAGATTGGCTTATGGTGTGAGCATTGGCCAGAATGACCAAGCCTGCATGGCCTTGGCCAGATCAAGATCTGGAAGCTAGGAAGGATGCTATGGGCTTCGCCCCTCTGGGACCACATGCACCCAGAGTGTTTGCAGCCTCACAAACAGCCTTTCCACAGAGGTCTGCCGACCACTAAGGCCATGCAGCTGCACTGTGTCTTTTGCTTTTATTCCAAGGATGGACAGGCAGGCTGACAGTGGTCTGCCCACCTGCCTATGACCTCGTCCTCTCCACTTAGATGGGGCTGTATGCACCAGCTGCCCAGCTGGACCACAGCTGCCTGGGGGCACCTGCTTCAACCAACCCACACAAACTTCATATGACTTTAATCACCTTTTTAAAAGTCCCACCTTGAGGATCACTCGAAGCCAGAGGTTGAGACCAACAAAAAGTTTTAAAATTAGCCAGGTGCAATACCTCATGCCTATAGTCTCAGCTTCTTGGGAAGCTGAGGTGGGAAGATCACTTTAACCCAGGAGTTTTGGGTTATGATGAGCTCTGATGATCCCACCGTACTCCAGCCCAGGCGACAAAGTGAAGAAAAGGATTAACATTAGAGACATGGGCATTACAGTTACAATTTTAAGCCAGAAGTGTTAAAGTGAATGGAAAGATGTGCTGTACTTCTTTTCTTTTTTTTGAGAGATCAATAATTTTACTTTATTATATAAAAAATCTAGCAATTCCAGAGAGCGATAGGGATATCTCCTCAAAAAGCTGTTCCGCTCTCTTGTTACCCTTTCATCAGTCTTATACTTTAAAAAAAAATTTTTTATTATTAAATCATAGCTGTGTACGTTAATGCGATCATGGGACACCATACACTGGTTTTATAGACAGTTTGAACATTTTCATCACAACTGGTTAACATAGCCTTCTTGGAATTTTCTTAGTTATTGTGTTAAGACATTTATATTCTACATTTACTAAGTTTCACATGTACCCTTGTAAGATGCATCGCAGGTGTAATCCCACCAATCACCCTCCCTCCGCCCATCCTCCCAAGATGTGCTGTACTTCAAGGTGAGTATTTCTGTATTGGCAGAACTTGAGAATAAATTGGTCTTGAATTGAAAAAAAGTAATATTACTATAGATGCTCAATTAATAATTGACTGAGTTAGTATTTGTTGAGTAAATACTTTTGTTTTTTATGAGATGAGGTCTCATTATGCTGCCCAGATTGGACTTGAACTCCTGGGCTCAACTGATCCTCCTACGTCAGCCAGTATACTAAGTAGCCGAGACTGCGGGCACATGCCACCATGCCTGGACTATTGAGTAAATACTAAATACACTCATCCTGTACTTCTTAGCTCTGCTCCAGGGATCTAGTCATCTATATTATGAAATAGTTGACATCTACCTTAGAAGTAATTCAAAAGACTAGAATATGCTTTCTAAATTCCTTTCTAATTCTTTGCACAAGAGTGAACTCTGTGTACAGAATAGCACTTGAAATGACTTATAAATCAGAAGAACAAGATTAGCTGCAAAGCTACTACAAACTGTGTCATAAACTTCCAAACTGGAGATGGGCATGACAGTTTACAATGACCCGAACTATTCCAGAACACTAGGGGAATGTTAACGACCACAGTAACAACTCCAAGTATAGTATTAAATTTGAGACAGAAAGTTAGTTCGGGCTCTTTCCTGTTTCTGTATTTACATTTTAATGATGAAAAATGTTTGTGTTTTTAATAAGACTGCAGGTTTATACCTTACGGCAAACCAGGCACAGGCACTGACTTGCAAAGTGCAGAGACCAGCTGGAAGCAGATGCATACTCACAGAAACCGTTACATTTTTGCACCTTAATTTTTTTTGGCAGACTTTAGAGTCAAGTGCAACCTGACAGAGTAATGAATAAACAGCAGCTTAGACATCTGGTGTTGTGGGAGGAACAGATATTTTGGGCTATCAGATAAATATTCAAATGAAAAAACTTTGCTGATTTCTCCCTCACCAAGCAACTTCTATGAACATTCATGGTGGGCAATTCTATGGCGAACCCCAAAGTGCAACCCCAAAGGCCTCATAGTTCAGGTCCCAGGAGACCCAAGGGCCCCAGACATCCTGCCCATCAGAGGCCCAGTGCACACTTGCCACAGGTGCCCAGGGCATGCACAGAGCAGGTCCTACTGCTGTGCGGGGGACGCCCTCGTAGACTGTCCCTTTCTCAGCGCTCAAGGCTGATGAAGCATCGATTCTTTATCAAGGTTATGTCAATTACTTAGAACAGGTTCCAATTAACTAAGCAGGTGAACCGGGGAGCCATCCTGGCTCTGTGAAGTGACTTGGAGTCCTTATGCTTTGTGAATTGCAGCATTTACTTATCAGAAGCTGATCTTGTATTTCTATTTTCAAGATGTTCCAGGTCAGCGTACCTCATCACTGCCCCACAAGTACTCCCTACAAGGCTTATTTTACCTGCCAACAATTGGTGGATCTCTACAGTGCTATTCATAGAATGAAGTCTTTTAATCGCACACGTGGCATTAAAAAAAAACTTGACGAAGAAAAAAATGATCTAAAATCAAGTTAAACTGCAAACTCTAAAATCTTTCTGGCTATTCCAACCATCAAAATACTTGTTAATCCAAATATGAAATTACCTAAGCCCTAACAGCACACTCTGGGTCTTGTGGGCAAATTAGATCCAAGCGTTTTAAGTTTTATTGTAACTAACATCAGTACTCACAGTTGATAACCATAACAGACAATCCTATTATTAAAGGGAAGTCTCCTCGCGGCTTTAGTCCGGACTCCATTTACTATCACAGAAAGTAAATGCTGGGGGTCACTGAGAGGTTACTTAATGATATTACTAATTACGTCTTTAAATGTAAAACCAATGTCGCCCCCTAGTGGCACGCTACATCCCCTACGCAACAGGTTGTCTAAACTATACACGGATATAAAGAACAAGCATAGTAAAGCTAAATAGAAGCATAAAGTAAGAGAAATGTTAAATACATGAGAGAAATGAAGCTATTTCTAAGTTTTAAAAGCTGATAAAAACTCATCAATGGAAACACAGCTCCCACTAATAGTATTGTGTGCCCTTGGCATTCCCCTAGGTGCCCTGGGTGGAGGGGCAGGGACTTGCAAAGAGGAGAATGGAGCAGCCCTCTGGGGTCTCAGGGCAGGACAGACACACCACAGGACAAAGTGCTGTGAAGGAGCCCGTGCAAAACGCCAAATGAGCACCCTAGAAAACAGGTGTCTGCAGGTGAGAATGTCTATCACAGTGGACTGAGGTTACCGAAGACAGAGATGCCACCAAAATAAAAACAGCAACACTCTTCAGCCTTTCAACAAAGGATATTCTGACACACGCTGTAACTCAGATGAACCTTAAAGACACTGTTAAGTGAAATCAATCAGTCTCAACAAGATAAACACTTACTATTCCACTTCTATGACAAAACTAGAAAAGTCAAATTCTCAGAGACAAAAAGTAGAACAGTGGTTGCTAAAGCCTGGCTGTTCACTGGGTACAGAGCTTCAGTTTGAGAAGATGAAAAAGTTAGGGAGAGCTGTTGCACATCAATCTACTCAACGCTGCTGAACTAACTGTACACTGAAGATGTAAATTTTATGTTTCGTTTTTACCATAATTAAGAATTTAAATAAAAATAATAGCTGCGGCTCAGTGCCTATAGCTCAGTGGCTAGAGCACCAGCCACATACACCGGAGCTGGAAGGTTGGAACCCAGCCAGGATCTGCCAAACAATGACAACTACAACCAAAAAACAGCTGGGGGTTGTGGCAGGAGCCTGTAGTCCCAGCTACTGGGGAGGCTGAGACAAGAGAATCACTTAAGCCCAGGAGTTGGAGGTTGCTGTGAGCTGTGATGCCATGCCAAGGGCGACACAGTGAAACTCTGTCTCAAATAAACAGATAAAATAAAATAAAATAATAGCCACAGCAGCACCAGCAACATCAAAGCACTCTGTGTGGGACACATTCCAAGCTAAGCACACAGGCCAGAGTTCTAATCAGTTGGGCAATTTGAGGCCCGCTGAGGGGCTCTCTAAGGAATACTGTGATGCCAATGGCCATGTGACAGGACAGCCCTCGGTTCCCTGTATCCCTTCTCACAGTCCTCTGGTCAGCTCCGGCTCTGCCAACCCCAGACATTGGTCTTTCCCCAGGACTCACGACTCTCCATGGATACGGCACCTTCACACTTCCAGCCACTGCCTGTGTAAGCTGCGGACTCTCAAATCTATCAGCATCTGGCCAAATCTTTCCACTGAGCTTAAAACAAATATCCAGGCTCTGATCACTCACACGCCCTCTGCAGAGGTGACCTACAGACACCTTCACTCTCTAAACCAGTGGGTCTCAACCTTCCTAATGCCGCGATATATTTTCATTGTTACAAAGGAGTCACAACCCAGAGGTCGTGAACCACGGCTCTAAATCCACAAACACTCTGCCTCTTGTGGCAGCCCAACCTCATCTGAGTCCTAACTGGGGACATCGGCCTTATCTTTCAGCTGCGTCCATCACCCACCACTCTGGCCCCACAGCACCCCAACTGCTCCCTGGCCAGGTCCACAGCCCTCTCCCCAGCCCAGTGGTTCTCAAACTGCCCCGTTGCAGGACTTGAAGCAGTCTGCAACCTACTCTGGGCTGCATGGTCCAAAGGCCTTAGAATTTGGCTCCCTGCGTCCAGTCTGGCTCTCCTAAAGCCACCAGAGGAATGGCTTTAAAATGCAAATCTCACTGCGTCTATCCCCAGCAGCTCTGCCTAGATGTAATCCTCAACCAAAGGGCACACTTAGTTGTAACAGTGACTGGGGTCACTCCTGAACCTGCTGCCAGGAGCCAAAGATGTTGACTACCTTGTACCTCAGAGAGAAATCCCTCAAAACGCCAACAGGGCCTCCAGAGCAGCTCTGAGGAAGGCCTGGGTCCCTTCTTCCCTCTAGTGATGAGAACCCCTTGAGTTCTGGCTGGACCCGAGGCCACCCAAACAGGGATTGTATCTGTCAGCCGAGGTGCATTCATGTAATTAAGTTCTGGACACAAGGGACATGACATACACAGCTTCAAAGTACATCCTTAAGAGGAAGCTGCTTGGCCTCCACACACTGGAATGCAGGTGTAGGTTACCCGTCCTCACCATATAGATAACGACGAGCAACAAGACAGAGGGACCTGGACCACAGCTGCCCTGCCCAGGCCCACCTGCCAGGCTGCTTGGCGAGAAGGAACTCTTCCATTCTTCTTAAGGCATTGTTAAACTGTCCGTGTTGAGGCAGTCAACTGAATTTTCTGGGTCTTCTCCGTAGTATCTCTGGAAGATTCACTTAATCATGAGATCCTATTTTTCTAACCCCAACTTATACCCAATTTTGTTTCTACTCGTCACCCTAAACCCTGTGGTTTCACTAAGATAAGTAGCTATTATATTTAATAGGAGAAATCCTGGCTGTTATCAATTTAAGAATTAACAAAAATTAAAAAATAAAACGATTTACTTAAATTTTCATTTTAACTTGCTGAATTTCTTGGGATTAATTCAAATGCCATAGGTTGAATACCTGCTATGTTTAAGGTCTTAAAGGAGGAATCAAAAGAAGTGTCTGCCTTCAGAGAACATGTGATTTAATATACTGGGCAGGTGGGGAGGGGCAAAGGTATGCATGCTATATGTAAAAGAAATAAAAGTTCTATTACAACATAAAAAAGAGTAACTCTGGGAAAGAAGAGATAATGCATTTCAGGCTTTCAGTTCAATGAACATTCACTGAGGACTCACACATACAACCCTGTGTTTGGTTCTGAAAAATCAAAAACTAACGAGACACATCCTAATCTCTGCTGTCAAAATTTTTAGCAAGATAGAAAGACAGGTAACAACAATACACACGGAAAAGTACACAAGTTTGTACAAGACATCAAAGTGGAACCAAAGAAGTGACTTGGCACTGTAAGTCAAGAAGGTGCACAGAAAGGCCTACTGGGGGGCAGGAGCCTCCAGGAAGGTGGGTCAGCACTACAGAGCCACAGAGGCACAGCAAGGGCATCCTGCAACAATGCAGTCTGAAGTTGCAGGCAAAGGGCCAGGGGGTGAGTGGTGGGAGGTAAAGCTGGGACCCAGTACCAACTGCCGTTAATAAACTGGTGCAACTGTCCTGGCAAAAGGAACAAGCACTGGACGTGCGTACTGCTCTGCTGGCTACTCGCCCCCCCAGCTGCGTGCCGTCTCACCCCAGCTCCTGAAGGCAGCAAGGTGCAGTTCCAACACACTTTCTCATTCCTAAGTACAACTGCCAAGTTTGGCTCAAATGGAAACCTCTGAGCATCCTCCCCTAGAGCCTACGCTCGGTTTTAAGTGTACAGGAGTCTTTGAACAACTGAGTCCCATCTAGAAGAGCCCCAGGTCTTCCCCAAAGAATCCTCTAGCAACACCCCTCCCAACTTTTATTTTTCTTAAAGAGATAAAAATAAGAAGAAACATTTTATTATGTCTATTGTTTCCCACCAAGAAGCACTTCCCATTCCCAGGGTGCACCATCTCTGTCGCCATCTGTGTCTCACATTTTGAAAGCCCACTGTAAACCAAGCCCTGGGAACGCCACCCTGCTCCAAGATACTGTGAAAACTGCTGTTCCCAGAAGACCGAAGGGAGTTAGGTCAGAGAGACAATGTTTAATACACAACATTTGTGACACACAAAAAATGGCATCCTCCCAGTTAAGAAACACTGACTGGGGACAAGTAGGAGAGGAAGTATGTGGTGTAGTCAGCCAGCTGGACTTGGCTGCACAGGATGTCACTAGCCCATTAGTGGCAAGGGCGATTAAATGGGGGAGATACATAATCTTACAAAACATGAATCTGCTTTTGCAAGATGGAAGGTGTTTCTAGGAGCATAGACACATGCCGGTCTATAGGGAAAAAGCAAGCTCTTAATTCCTGGAGGAATACACGATGCCCACGTACGTTCTGATACCATCTCTGACTGCACAGCTGGGGGTGATCACCAAAGCCTGACTGAGCTACATCCAGTCAGTGCTTGCCCGGACCCAACCGAGGGACTGCACCCAGCCACCGTACTAGTGCCTCTAGCAGACCAGGTGGAAGAAGCTGGCCAGTCAAGGGTGCTGCTGTGCGTCTGCCTCGAATGAAATCCAGAAAGGTTGAGTAGAAGAAAATTTCTAGAAGTTAAGTTTCCAGAAAAAGAAGACTTTTAAACTCATCAAGCTGCTTCTATCTTTGATTACCAAAAACATCTATAACATCTAAATCTTTCCACTCCCTTGAGAAAATATTATGAGCCACCAGATAACCAAGAGAACCAAGGTGAAGTCTATATGTAAAGCGTTTAAAGATTAAGCACAAGGAACCTTATTCCCGGAAGCTCTTTGCCTGAATACTATGAAGCCTGCTTGGTTCCTTTAATATTTCCGGCCCTTTATTTTCTAGCACCCACCAACAGAAAAAAAGCAATCTGTCAAACACATATGTCTCTTGTCAAAGAGTTCCTTCCTGAGAGAATAGAGAAATGGCATTTATCTGCAGGCAAGCACTTTTATCTTGAAGGCCATAGCTACATGGTGTAGCATGCCTGGAGAAGATTTTATTTCACTCGGCTGAAGAAAAAAGCACCTATAAAGCAATATGAGAAGGCAGATCCTCCTTCTCCCCAGACCTCCAGCGGTGTTCAGAGCAGCTTTGGACTCAGTTCATGCCTCTGTGAAACATTATTAAAATATACCTGTATGTGTAGATTTTTCTCTCCATAATCCTTCTGGGATATTACATTATAAATCAAATCAAAAGTTCAATTAATGACATCCAATTAAAAAAAACAGATTAAGGGACTCCTACAGGAAGCACTGCACCAACTTTAATGAAAATGTTATTTCAACACAAAAATTGCCTTAGAACTTGTTACCAAAATTTTGAATGTTAATTGTTTCTATTTTAAGCTTTGCTTTTAAAGAGCTATTTCTTCCACTTCTTTTTATCATACTTCATGACAAAGCCACGATAATCCCACATAATTACATAATTCTCTTAAATTAAAAAGAATACAAGGTTTAACAATTAAATTCATGAACTCATTCTAGAAAAAGCGTTACCTCACTGCCGAATATCACTACGGTCACCTTTGTAGTACTCCCCTCGGGAAGCTCTTTACGGACACCAAGGCCTAGTCTACCCTTCAAAACGATTTGGGAACATTTTCTGGAAAGACCATCAGAGCTGTCACCGAACGACCCACAAAAACATGCAACAACAATAACAAATGTCACTCAGCAAGGCACCACTCCACATCAACACACATACAGCTGTGAGACACTGATTTACCAAGGTTATGAAGCCTTAGGAAGTTTGCACAGGGCTACCAACAAACGCACAGTGCCAAGTTTGTGAACTTATTTGTCATCAGACCTTCAGATGACAAAAGGTCTGATGGTCATTCCAGAAAAAGAGTTCCAAAATGGCTCTGAAGGATGGACTAGGCGCTGGTGTGAGTGCACGGCTTCCCAAGGGGAGCAGTTCAAAGGTGACTGTGGTGATATTCAACAACGAGTTATATAGCTACAGCACTTTTTCTAGGATAAGCTCATAAACTTAACTGTCATACCACGTACATACAATAACTTAGAAATAGGATGCTTAGCATTACGAATTAAACAAAGCATTTTTTCAACAATGGTCAATATTTTTTAATAGTCAATATTAAAAAAGCAAAAGGAGTCAGAAGAATTATTCTCATTTAAATAAAATTGCTTCTCCACAAATGGAGAGCTTTGGAAACAGAAACTTTTTTGTTTGTTTGTTTTGTTTTTTTAAATTTATTTATTATTAAATCATAGCTGTGTACACTAATGCAATCATGGGGCACCATACACCGGTTTTATAGACCATTTGACATATTTTTATCACACTGGTTAACACAGTCTTCCTGGCATTTTTTTAGTTATTGTGTTAAGATATTTATATTCTACATTTAGTAAGTTTCACATGTACCCTTGTAAGAAGAAATATATCAGTTGAAGGCAGCAGATGACCTAATACATTGTGGGGGAGGGGAGGGGAATGAGGGACGGGGAGAGAGGAAGAGGGAGGGGTAGGGGGCCATAGTGTATGGCACCTTTTGGGGGCAGGACACAATTATAAGAGGGAATTTACACTAAATGGAATCAATGTAACCCAATTCTTTGTACCCTCAATGAACCCCAAGCAATAAATAAACAAATAAATTGAAAAATATACATCATTACCAGATATCTCAAACCATGTCTACGTACCTGTGTAAGGTTTGCTGCCTGCTTTAAGATGCTTTTTTTTAACTGTTCTGCTCTCTTTGCATGAAAAGAGTTACTTTGACTCTGGATGACAAATACAATTCCTTTTAAGTCTAGAACTGAAAAAAAAAAAAAGTTTTCAGATATTTCTTAAATTTTATTGACATTTTGAAATAAACTTCACAGCAACTGAAAAAACAATAGCTATAAGGTAAGCCTTCAGGCAATAATCTCTTAGGGGAAAAAAAAATCAATTTATATGTAATTCTAGAGATAAAATTGTCCCTCTTTTTAACTGACTTGCAAAACTTCCTTCCTAGAAGTTAGCAAGTAAATAAGCTGAGTGTACTCGACCAAGTGTACGGTACCAAACTGTGAATCTGCTCCAGCATCTGTCAACAGGAAGGACTGTAAATGTGTGAAAACATGAAAATGTCTAGAAGGCTCCCAGTTGCTGAAAACCTCCTATTTACAAGGAGCTTCTTAATCCCATGTAATCCTACATTGCGCTGCTACCTGTTAGGAGCTGAATTAGGTCCCCCAAAATGCATATATTGGAGTCCTAACCCTTACTACCTTAGTCAGAATGTGGCTTGATTTGGAATCAGGTCTTTACAGAGCTAATCAAGTTCGGGTTGAGTGAGGTCAGTAGGGTGAGCCCTAACCCTGTATGACTGATGCCCTCATCAAAAGGGTACGCCAGACACAGAAACAGACATGCACAGAAGGAGGATGACATGGAGACGCGTGAGAAGACGGCCATCTCCAAGTCAGGGAGAGAGGCCTGGAACACAGTCCTCCATCACGGCCCTGCCCGCCAACATCTTAACCTCTGATTGCTAGGCTCTAGCACAGCGAGACAATAAATTTCTGTTGCTTATGCCACAGTCTAGCACCCCTAGCTCACCACTACCTCAAGAATTTTCTGGGTGCCCCTTTAAGGTGACGCTCCACAATGATTGCCTATATCCCACAAGTTCACGAGGCTTTGCAAATAAATAACTCCATAATCCCTACCCTATCTCACAAGGCACCAAGCCAGGATTAAGTGTTATCTCCAGGAAACCAATCACAACAATTTTATAGCAGCAGGGCTTTAACAAGAAGTACTGCATAAAAGTCCATCTGCAACGACACACCAGGGGTATTTACTAGCCCGCCAGAGACTTGCTTCACCGTAGCCAGGACAACGGTAGGCAGTGAGGAGGCATGTCCTGCCCACCTGGCTGGGGAAAACCAGCAGAGGGCTTGCCAAGCCGGTGGCTGCTCAGGCCACACATTAGGCTTCCCAGGTTCTGAGCTTGTAATAAAGAAACAGAAACGGCCATCACGTCAACACCCTGCCACCAGACATGTAGGTGGCAGGAAGCAGATGGCACATAAATTGTAGCCTCCAGCCAGGTTTAAAGCAGATCCACGTGGGGCCCTTTCTCCACTACGAGTCTTTCTCTTCCATGCCTCAGCTCAGGGACACTACTGTGGCTTTAATTTTATTCCTTTTTATTGTTCTTAGGTCCAATTCTGTAACTCCATTCATTTACTCACTCACTCAAATACTCATCCAACAGATAGTTCTACAGTGAGCTATCCAGATGCAAAAAATAATATAAAATGCTCTTTAGCTAAAACTCAATTAAAAATGTAAAGGAAATGCTGAACAACCCACTGAATGTGACCTAATTCCTTTTCCTTAGGAGTGCATGTAAATATAAATCTTCCAAATACCTGCCTCTGTTTTAAATTGGTTTCTGGGCTTTATACCCTGGATACATGGATAAGGCTTAAAGGGATGTTATATGTTTCAACTACAAAGTCGATCTTGGATCTACTATATATGAAACATTAATATAAACTGACACACCAAAGAAGGAATTATGAAATTTGTTTTTGTTAAGGGTGAAGTAAATAAGCTTTGGAGAATAAATTTTTTCAAAATGTACAAAGTTGAAGATAAATATCCCAATGACCCAGAAATTCCACTCCCATGAATCATCTTTGAGCAGCTCTCACATGCGTGTAGCAGGATATGAAGAGTGTTCACAGTGGCACAGTGTAAAAGGGTGAAAAAAATGGAAGCAACCCAAATGTCCAGTAAGAAGATGTATAAACTGAACTACTATACCACAATAAAAATTAAACAGCACTATATATATATCAATCCAGATGGATACTGTAGATGAACCCTACAGATACAATGCTGAAAAAAAAAGCAAGTTGCAAAAGAACTACATAAATCCATAGTGTGCAAAAAATACAAACATACATTATATATGATGCATATGTACCACACACATACATATCATGGGAAAGTGTAAAAGATTACATGAGAATGATAAACACCAGTCAGGGTAACAGTTAAAAGGTTTCAGCCGAGTTAGTAGAAATGCCTTATTTCTAAATCTAGGTAGTCGCATGGATTTTCATTATTTTAGTCTCTAACTTGTTATATGTTCAAATAATTTCAAAATAATTTTTTGAAAGAGCAGATCCATTTGTCAAGAGGTGAATTCTGCGCTCGCCACAGTAACTAACTCCTGCCACTTCCACCACCAGCTCAGTGAGGCACCCAGGGTTCTCCGGAAGACAACAGCTCTTCCATGCAGGCAAGACACTTCACAAGGAGAGAAAAAGTGCATTCTTCCCATTTCCTGGCTCATGCTCTGTGAGTTCTGGTCTGTCTATCTCTTTGTACCAGGGCTACCGAGGAACCATGCCAGCCCCTCCCTTTCTGGTGTACACGGCAACGCACGCTCCAGGTTTCATTCAGCAAACACCTTCTGCACCTGGAAGCACAGGGCTCTGGGATGCAAAGATGTGTGAGCACGGTCGCAGCACCCAGGGTCGGAGCTTCCATCAGTACAGAGCAGTGAGTGTACAGCCAGAGCGAGCACGGGCACTGCCGCAGCAGAGGAGGAGCAGCCAGCGCACGGACGGCGTCTGGGAGGACGTGTTCCCTGAGCTTTTCTACAGATGCAGACACAGAGGGTAGCGGATCAATGGGAGAGAATGACGCAGGGTTACCACAGAGTCCACAGCCTGCCTGACTCTGCAGCATCCCCCAGCATCTCTCCAGCCTGCCCAGAAAGTCTGCCAGGCATTTCTAAGAAAAGGATAGGGGTGAGTGACAAAGTCAGAGAGGGAAGCGGGGTTGGCCAGATTAAACTGTGGAGGACCCATGGGGCCTGGACTGCAAATTACTCACCTTCGATGGGGAAGGACCTCAGGAGCCAAGTGGGAAGGCAGGGGGCCTTTTTGGAGGAGGGGCTGGGGACCCTGTGTACTAAGAACAGGCCAAAAGGCGGGTGTAAAGAGCTTCCCACAGAGGGAGTAAAGGTTTGGGACAGAGTCAAGCGCAGGGTCTGGACAATATTAACAGCTAAGTGTGCCTGAGGGGCAGGATGCATGGGGCAGTTATCAAGGACAAGGCTAAAGGGAAAGGGGGCGCCCAGTGTCCACACCCCAGTTTATAACAAACCATGGAAGCCCATGACAGGCTGTTCAGGTTACCACAGTCAGCAGTTGAGGCTAAAAACGGCTCCTAGGTTTAAATTCCTGCTGCTGTTCATACCAGCACCAAGAAATACTTCTTGACACGCAGCCTAAGCTGCCCTTAGCTGGATCCCATTCTGGCTGAGCCCACACCCCAGAGCTTATCTTGGTGACTATCTTCTGCTGGTACCATCAACCTCCTGACTCTTAGGCTCCCACTGCCCAGGCAGCAGAGCTAAACAAGATGCTGCTGCTACTTCCTTACCATCTTGGTGGCACCTCTTTAAACTCACTGCACTTCGCCCTCAGCAAACACTGTCACAAGTCAAGATGGATTGACATTGTTTCTCCTCCAGGAATGTGCAATAAATAGGTCGCACACTAAGTGCCTGACAATAATGATCAGAGTGACAGGCGAGAAGGGGAAGATAAAGAAATTAGCCAAGGATACAGAAAGGACCGACGCGGCACTGAAGCCAGCAGCGCAGGGCAGCGAGCATCTGGGACGGCAGGAGAACCAAGGAGATAGCTGCGAAAGGGCGCCTGGAAGAGGAGTGATTCTTCTTTGAGAGTAAAACAAACCAAAGGCTCTCTTACTTCTTTAGCTGTTGAGCATCTATCACGGGCCAAGCACTGCAGTAAGTGTTAATCTTTCTGGCCAGATATGACCCAGAAGAATGGATTCCATCCTGCTGGTGTATGCATGCCTCTCGGGAAAAATCAATATGGTGATCTTCTGATACAAGGTGAATAACAAGCAGCCTTAGGATTTAAAGCTGAAGAATAAATATGCACACACAGACATGCATGAAGAGCCACTCAGATTGTGCTTTACTTGATGAGAATAATTGTGTGCTAGTGAATCTATGACTAGGCGGCAAGCCAGAAAGGGAAGAAACCCAGACAGGTGCGTGGGGCCTGTGGCCCACCCCTGATACTATGAGCCTGTGGTCTCGGCTCGCTGACGGTACTGGTACTGCTGTGATTGTACAAGCTCTTTAGCAGCCTTCTGGTCCTGTATTCCCACGTGAAGACTGTGACAAACAAGCTCCCTGGGCCTTTTTCAGATGAAGTGACACCAAGTTAGGCAGATAGGTCACTACGGAAGTTTTGAGACAGACTGTGCTCCTGGCCCTTTACTTCACTTCTAAGAAGCACAGTTGACAGCATCCTTTCTGATTCACCCCTGCAAATTTCAACTCACTGGGCTTATCAGTGTCACTGGGAGGGCTCCATTTGTTTCTATGCACAGATTTTACGTTTCTTGATTTTTGTGTATCATAAAACTTTCGTAACGACCCACAAATCACTTGACTTGCCATTTGCACTTGCAAGAATGTAGATTTATTGTCCAAGGTAGTTTCAAGCCCATGTTCCAGACTCGGGTCATTAATTCAGTAAACAACCAGAGATTCAGCAGCTTCCACAAAATGAACATACAAAATGCCCAAAGCCACCAGGATTGGCAGCAGAGAGAAAATCTCCACATAAAAAGGAGTACCTGAACCATACAGGGTGCTGTAATACAGAGAAGAAAAGGCAATAAATGATGTCCTTTAATGCAGGTGCTCTCAGAGCCTGCAGCCCCACCCACACCCCCATGTGCCCCTCTGGGCCCCTCTCCCTTCCACCTGGATTGGGGGGTGGGGATGGTTCTTGCACTTCTGCACGCCTCGGAACATAGGCCCAGGAAGAGAAGGCCTAGAAGGGAACATTTGCTTTCCTCTTCCCTCTTGTGCAGAGTTCACCCTGCAGGTCTCCAAGGCCTAGCCTGGGATGAGGACATTGACAGAGTTCACATCCTTTGGGGAGTGACCCACCCCTACCCACAGAGGTGTGGCCTTACTCTCCCCCTCAACACACTGGGCATGCTTCCTACAAATTATTTTTAGAAGACACATCGCTAAAGATGCTTACAATATACATTGGGAGAAGGGGTGTTAAAAAAGAGTACAAATAAGGGTGTGAACGGGCTGAGATAGAAATAGGAGGGGGTTGCAGCCTCCAGGCCATGGTCCTTGGATAAGTTGGGCAGATGTGACTGGGGAGAACTGACTCCCAAAAGGCAAGTAGGAGCCTGCAAGTTAATAAGTGGAGAGCTGGCTCTAGGAAGGGGACAGCCCGAGCAAGGGCCACAGCTTGTCCTTTTCTCCCTTCAGTGTGGGCTCCTAATCACAGGGACAATGCTTCTCCATCTCTGTACTCCCCTCAGCACCTGGAATGGTGCTTTACCCTCCTGGAAGCTCAGTGCATGATGGTTGAGGGAATTCAATCAACATATTAGCTGCTATTTCCAATATATATATATATATATATATCACGCACCAATATGCCAATCTGAACAGTGTTCTCCCCCAGTCTTCATAGGGCAAACACTGGGCTGGGCCAAAGACAGAATATTTAGATAATAATATTTGTCCCATAAATAAAATCAAAAAGAAAAAAATCACTTCACTAAAATATAATTTATATAAAACATACCTGAGTGCATATTTTTAGGTTAAAAAATAAATTGGTACTTACCTATGTCATTTTTCCTTGATATATCACTCTGATTGTCCAAATCCTGTATCTCAAATGAAAGAGAAAAAGATAAATCTCATCACATAACAAAGCTGGCAATACACTGAATAAACAGACACGGTACGAATAACACTTGAAGGGAAGTCGTGAAGACGGGAGCTTAGAAATCTCTGCTCAAGAAGTGAGACCAAAACTAAGGGGGACAAAGCAGCAACAGTGGACTTGGACATCACGCCAGGTCTCTTAGATGGGGCTGTTTACTTCTCACGTGACCGTGGGCAGGACACTTAGCTGAGCTGAAGCTCTTTCCTCCTGTGTAAAGCAAAGTGAATGTGTAACTGGTTGATAAAGTGCTTGGAAAGGTTCATTTTAAAAACCTCACAAACTGTAAAGCATCACAAACATTATCAGAGAGAGCCTCAGTTCTGGCAGGTGCTCCTCATGAAGAAGAGCTCTGCTAATTACTGTACTTAATAATTAGAGGGGATCATGAGTGCTATTCTCAAGAATGTTACCATGATGTCCTCTCCTACCTGAGAAGCAGCCCAAAGGGCCTTGGAGGGGTCACCAGAATTCATGAGCCCAGAACAGACACCCCAGTGCTGGAGAGCTCCAGACATGGAAATCTGGACGTGGGCACGGAAATACCTCACCCTGACTCTGTGTAATTCAAGAGAGGAACTCTCAAAGGATTTGTTTGGGAAAGTGCAAAGCGTCGGCAGCTAAGTCTGCCACTTTCATTGTCTTCTCTACAGTCTAAGAAGGAATTTTCTCCCTAATTGCCCTTTTCTGCTATCAACAGCCATATGCTGCAAATATCCTTCAATTTCCTTCACAGACAGCGACAAGAAATGCGGTTGTGAGCCATTACCAACAAAACTGGGAGCAGCTTAAAAGCCAAGAGCCGCACCCATGAAGAAATGCAGCCTCTAAAAACACCAAAGGCACCGTGACAACAGCCAGGGAGGAGAGAGGGCTAAACACAGGGAGGCGCCTACCTTCAGCAGTGCACTGTGAAATTATCTTTGTCTCATGAGTAGAAACGCCACTGAGTGGAGAAGAACCCAAAGTTACACGCTGATTTGTCAGCTCTCAGGATCAAGTAATACCTCACTTAATCCTGATAAAACATATAGCTTTGGGGGCCAGACGTGGTAGTTCATGCCTATAATCCTAGCACTTTGGGATGCCAAGGCAGGTGGACGGCTTGAGCTCAGGAGTTTGAGACCAACCAGACAAAGAGCGAGACCCCGTCTCAATAAAAAATAAAACATTTGCCAGCCGTTGTAGCACATGCCTGTAGTCCCTGCTACTTGAAGACTGAGGCAAGAGGATGACTTGAGCCCAAGAGTTTGAGGTTGGTGTGAGCTGTGACACCACAGCACTCTAGCCTGGCAACAGTGAGACTCAAAAAAAAAAAAAAATTATCTATCTATCTAATCTATCTATCTATCCATCCAGCCTCTGGGAGAACCCACTAAAAGACTGGAAAGATAGCCCACTTCTCTGAATGTACTGAACCAAAGACAGGTCATCACCACAAGTTGTTGGTGCCGTCCACTCTGACCAGGAGGACAAGCAGGACAACCTCCTGTCAGGGAAGGAGCTGGCTTCGGAAGTGCCAGCAAGTGCCACTCGGCTGCCACTGTCAACCTGCTGCCTGCCCGAGGCCACACTGCCTCCTCCCTTTGGAGGCCACAGCTTTGGTTGGCAGATGAGACTCACGGAAAAATAGAATTTTTAGAGCTAAAAATAGCCTTGGAGATGATTCAATCCAACAGTCCCCTTTCACAAGGGAGACAACAGAGGCTCAGACAAGATAAAGGATTTTCCTAAGGCCCAGCAGTTCGTCCAGCCATAGGCCCAGGACTAAATCCCAGGTCTTCCCACTTTTTTCTAGTGCTCCCTCTTCACATCACTGTGACAGTGTGTTCCCAGCCTTCCTGCTGAGATGCTCTCCAGGAAGAACGTGTCATTAGATGGGAACATATTTTGAGAGAAAGCTGAAAGTAATACCGACAACAAAAGTCACCTTTTTCAACAAGTTGAAAAATGAAAAATCTCCAGTACGCTGTCGTTTCAGACTGAGCAACTTAAACAATCTGCAACACCAACTGGACTCTCTACTAGATAGACATATTTGTGAAATTAAAAAAAAAAAAAAAACCCAACACACATTACACATCTTCCTATTTGTTATCACACAGTGCAGTTCGGACCGGCTGACACAATAGCCAGGAAATGATCAGCCATTTTAAAAGGCTCGGTTTGTAAACTGTAAAAATAAAATATCCAAGGAAGAATTGAATTAGGTGAATTGAGACGGAACCAAAATAGTCTTGACAAATTTTCCCCTTTGAGAAAGAAAATTAGACCAAATGAATGAACTAACAGGATACTTAAAATTCTGTCTTGAGCTTCCCTCATGAAAAGACAGTCCTTCCAAAGAAGACGCATGGTTTATTTTATGATTTCTGCTGCCACATGTTTCTTATCCTGTCAATATAAATCAGAATGTGCTGATTTTATAAGGTTTTATAAGTCAGCTGAATTGCTACTCAGATATGAAAGAGATTTGTTATTGAAGCATCTACCCCCATAGATGGTTCCTAGTTTCCCTCTAACAGAAATTTCATTTTTTAAACCGTAATGAATTGAAACACTTGCGATCCATATATATAATGCTTAGTTTTTAAGTTCTTCATTAAAAGATATAACATCATTGAAAGAATCTGATATGAACTCTTTTAAGAGGAAAGAGGAATACGATGGAATCTCCAACCCAATCATCATGACTCTTCACCATCACCCCCTAGATCCGTGATTTTCCACTGGTGTGCCACCGAAATTTTAAAAGAACATTAATTAAATTACTTTCAAAAGAAGTTCAAAGCACAGTAAGTTTTCTTTTTTTACTTTTTTCTTTTGATCAACATAATTTAAACGTGCTGTGGAAATTTAACTATAGGTTCAAGTGTGCCGTGAGATTAAAAAAAGGTTGAGAAACACTGTTCTAGACTCTGAATAAAAGAAACACAATGCACTCGTCAGCACACTCAGCTGCAAGTCTGAGGCTCGTGCTCTAATTCTGCCAGTACCACTTATTAGCTCAGGCCTCAGTTTCCACAGTAATAGGAATAATAACTACAAGGCCCACTTCACAGGGTTGGGTTGTAAGTTGAATGAGGTAACAAAATACTGCACATAGCCTGTCCTCAGAGCAAACGCTCAGTAATCACGGGCTGTTACTCCTTTTACCACCACAGTCATCAACTACTGCTTCATATGAAGTCAACTATCACCATAAAAGAAATTCAACTGATAAAAAGTGAAAGAGCAGATCGAGGGTTCTTCTTTTTATTTTGATTTGTGGCTTATGTAACCTCTGGAAAGTTTGCATATGACATTTCCTGTTGTCCTATCAGATAAACTTTTAAATGGGACCTGGCACAGTTCTCAGTTGTAAACACACACACACTCTCTCTCTCTCTCCATCTTTAAAACAGCTCTTTGAGGTAGGTCCTATTCATCCCACCTTACAGATGGGGAAGCTGAGGCACAGTAAGGCTCACTGAGTCCCCAGATGGTCACCGGTGAGGAGATGAACTGCAGTACTTTGGCTCCAACGACCAGCACTAACCCTACATCACATGGGCCCCACGTCACAAGCCATTGTGGGATTTAAGACCAGACAAAACTTCAGGCTGAAGACTGGTACCTGGCAATGGCAGAGGAAGGACAACCCGGAGGGGCAGGCTCCCCTGAAAGCCAACGGTTACCTGGGCAATTAGGCCCAGACAGCAGCACGCCAGGGCACCAGGAGCAGAGGAATGACGACAAGCCAAACCTGAGGCTAATCATTAAGCTTGGAAGTTTGGGGGAGAAACCAGCCCCAAGAAGGTCTGTGCTGCGTTTAACACACAGCCCTGCCTGGGGCCCCTGACTAAACCCAGCAGGGTGGGGAAGTGGGCAAAGGGTGGTTATCTCAGCCAAACAACAGCAGGCCAGGTCCCAGTCAAAATAAACGAACAAGAGCCTTCAATACCATCTCCTGGTTCATCTACAGACTCTGGACAACTTTGGATACACTGACTCTTCTCCATCTTCCAGTCTCAGTCCACTGCACAGCAGACATTGCTGCCTCTCAGCAAAGCTGTGCAGCCTACTAACAGAAGTAGTGAATGAACTAATTCAAGTGTTTTACTCAGTATCTTTTCATGAAAACTGACACTGAGCGATGACTCACCTTACCTACCTCTATTTATATTTACATATGTATTTAAAGCAAAGGATGCAGTTCTCATACATGAAAATATGCACTACAATGTCTAAATTTATTAAACCAAAAGTTAATTCCCTTGTAATTAGCACTTTAAATCCATCACGAATGATGCTCACTATTGCCAAACACACCCACTGCAAAGCACAGGGTTGAATGATATAAAACAGTACAGTGTGAAAAATTTAAGAATTGAGAAAACTTAGATTCTAACTTTATGTTTTAGTAAGCATGTGATCTTGATCAAATCACTTAACTTCTCTGAGGCTAAATTTTCTCTATTGCAAATGGGAATACCTGCTTAGCCATAATGGGATCACTGAGAAGATCAAATTAAATAAAATGCATGAAAGTGCTTTATTAACCATAAAAGGTCTTAAGATCATAAGAAATTATTATTATCACTATCCCTATGTAGGACTCCTTTAGTATAGTTAGAACAGATGACACTCTATTGATAAAAGAAATGTTCTATTAAAAATAAAAAGCTCCTTCTATCATAGTCCAATAAACAGCAGGGTGCTGGTGATAAACATACCAATTTGAGCACTTACTGACAATTAGGCAGGCTTCCTTTTCTGTATATATTCTTATACAAAATATACTCATTTCTTCAGAGAAATTATGTGTTTGTGTATATGCACTGTTAAGCATCTATTTATCCAAAGGGCATTATGCTTATGAATTAAAATAAATACAGAGATCTTATGGTGTAGCAGGAAATATTAGTAAGCTCTCAGCTGATATTGTAATTTTCTATTGCTGTATAATAAACAATGCCCATTTTTTAGCACTAAGTTCCATAAATCAGGAAAAAAAAATGCTCTTACACCAACTGTGGGGTAAAAAATAGTCAACTGAGTTTTAATTAATATAAAAACAACTGATATTTTAAAATACTGTTTCTCCAAAAGAGAAATCAGATGCTAAACTGAGGTAGTGCAAAGCCCAAAGGAGGTTCCTGAATGAACCAAAGATGAAGCAGCAGCTGTTCTGAGACCTGAACAGCTGGTCTTTCTGTCCATTGGTCCGCAGGCCTAGGTGTCTCGTTCTGACTGCACAAGGAGTCTGGTGGCCCAGTCCCCAGCATGCCCTCTTGCACAGCACCGCCTGCAAGGTGACAGTAACCAGGTGCTTGTGTCCTCTGTGAGATGCGAAATCCTTTCACAGACTCAGAAAATGAAGCCTGAGATTAGGAAACAATAAGACTGGGGGAAACTACGGTATCCAAGCATGACTGCTAAAATGGCTAGTCCTTTTTTCTTAAAAGGACTTTAAACCTAGTGGATCTTGGCCTGTAATCCTAGCACTGGGAGGCTGAGGCAGGTGGATCACTTTGAGCTGCAGTGTTCAAGGCCAGCCTGAGCAAGACACCATCTCTCCTAAAACAGAAAAACTAGCCAGATACTTGTGGCGGGTGCCTATAGTCCCAGCTACTTGGAGGGTTGAGGCAAGAGGATGGTTTGAGCACAGAAGTTTGAGGTTGCTATGAGCTATGACACCTCAGCACTCTACCTGGGGCAACAGGGGGAGCCTCTGTCTCAAAAAAAAAAAAAAATCCTAGTGGCTCTGCCTCAAGGAATTTCCGTTTAAACAAGTCTACCTACAAGTAGGTGTTAGGACTTCAAACCATATGTTGACCAATGTTACATTAATTCATATGACAAAAGAAATAAAAAGAACATGGTAACATCTGAAGAATGAAATCACTGCAGTTCCCATTCAAGAAAACACAAACAAATCCCAGCAGAGAGGCGGAGATCTCACCACTAGAATTAGTACCTGAGACTGCTTGACCTCTTTCTTTGTATCTTCAGAAACCGAAGCAAAACCTGGGGGGAAAAAAATACATTTTCACATTAAAATTAGCCATTCAGCTTCATTCTCACATCCAACAGTTTTTCTTATGAGGAAAGAAATACGCTTTAATAGGATGTATTTTGCTCATGTTAAAGTAGCTGCATTGCTGCAAACTAGTATTACTGGCTTTCTTCATCTCAGACCTAAAATGATTCCTCAACCTAAAGCCAACATGCTTAGGCTACCAAGCAAAAGAAATCAGACCTCAAACAAATTAAGATCTATGTAACATTTGTGTCTATAGACACAAGCTACAAAACAGATGTACACAAAATACTACTTCTTAGAAACCTTAATTTTGGTGCCTTTTTAAGCAAAGGAGAATTCCTGAGGCTCCAGAGGGAAGAAGTACAAATTCCCACCCTCACAATCACTGCCAGAGCCTGGCAGGCAGCAGAGCTAAATTTGGAGCGAGTTTTTTCTTAGGGGCTTGTGGGGTTAGCAGCGTGGTGCAGATACTGCTACCAGCAAACAGAGAATCCTACTAAATCCTAACAGAACCTACCAAGGCAATGAGACCAGGAGAACGGGGGAGAGATTAAAATCATTCCCTACCTAGAATGATTTAATAAGTTTTCAGTCAGAGGCCATAATAGACAAAGATAGCCCTAGAGATACATGTAAGGTCTGCAATAAAAACAATTATAGCAACATGATAGTAACACTTAGAAAATACAAAGAAAAATGATAAGCTAAACATTTAGCTTAATAGAACAAAAAATAATACCTTAACTTTACATGGCATTTTACCTGAAAAGGGAAGAGGAAAGCATTGCATAGAGTTTGCTTTCTCCAGTTGGCATTCTCAGAAAAAAATGGCAATGCCACACTGCAGTGATGTACTAAAAAGGTCAGGGAGGTGACAGCACGGAGCAATTACAGGTGCCAGTGGCAAGGCTGGCTGGGTGGCTGGGGAGACCCGAGTCAGATGCAGGAGACAACTTCACCTATTTGGATCCCTTCTAATTCCCTTCCCATCTCCACCCCCAGACATCCACTGCCTCAAATTCTCCATTAACATTTGCTCAAAGGAAATAATCTAAAACATTTTCACACTAAGAACCAAATGACTAACATAGTTTAATCGTTTCCATTTCCAGAATGACATTTTGAAAGGCAGGGTGAAACTGAAATGTAATCCAGGCGAACCTCTACGTGAGGAATTTAGATAACAGCAGATAGAAATGGCCTGCCTGAGATCATCTCATATAAAACAGTAAATCCCCAACTGCACACCCTCCTGAGCCACCTCACTCTGCTTCACTATCCTCCAGAGCACTGACCACCAGCTGCCACCAGATATGTTTAAATTCCTTTGTTACATATGTATCAGTTTGTGGTAAGTTCCAGAGGGCAAGAATGTAGTTTTATTTATTTACCCCCACACCAAGAGCACAGGAGGCACACAGGGCAGCTCAATAAATACTGAATGAATGAATGAAGGAAGGAATGAAGGAATGAATGCAAGTCTTCACTATGGCCCTGGGGTCATGCCACTTAAGAGTTACCTGCTTCTCCTGGTAGACAGCATCAACCCAGAAGAAGGAAGAAGTTAAATGTCCTCTATTTATTTATTTTGAGACAGTCTCAAGCTGTCACCCTGGGCAGAGTGCCCTGGCATCACAGCTCACAGCAACCTCAAACTCTTGGGCTTAAGTGATTCTTTTGCCTCATCTTCCCAAGTAGCTGGGACTACAGGTGCCCGCCACAACGACCAGCTATTTTTTGGTTGTAGTTGTCATTGTTGTTTGGCAGCCCCAGTCTGGATTCAAACCCTCCAGCTCCCATGTATGTGGCTGATGCCCCAGCTGCTGAGCTATGGGAGCCAAGCCCCCTAATTTATTTTTACCAGCATCTAATCCATTTTCTTACTTTTTACACACACACACACATACACACACAAGAAAAGCCAATTCCAAATCATGCATCAAGTACTAAGAAGAAAGGAGAGATTTAACACCAAATGCCATTTAAATTCTGCTTCCAGTACTTAAATTTTTTGTTTTGTTTTTTATTTTGTTTGCCTCCAAGCTAATCTGCACATTTAAAAACCTCAAGAAGATATCAAAAATAGAATTATTTAATGGATATCACGGAGGGAGGTTGCAACATGTTAATATAGCTTAGCACTACAGTTCCAGAAAACAGAGCATTCTGAGAACTTGCAGGATATAAAAACTGTGATCAAACTAACATACGACTTCAATTCAAAAATCCATCTCCCCACCCCAATCAATTCCTAATTCCAAACACTGTCAAAGACCTACAGGTTAGAATTTCCTGTTTTGTCCAATAAAATAACTCTCCATTTAGCAGATTCAGCAACATCATCTAATAACCAGAACTTACTTTTTTACCTCACTTTTCTGCAAGGCCAGATGACTCTATGACAATCAAGTATATGTGAACACACAAGGCACCCAGCCTTCAGAATACAGACTAAAGTGAAGGAGAGATGTCTTTATTTGGTGCCGGTCCTGAAAATTAGTAATGCATTATCTTTCATAAGTAAGCAGCTAATACATGAAAATGTATCTGTTTAAAGTAGGAATTCCATGGAGGGAAGATACTGCTAATAAATCAAATAAGTCCTCAAACCCTGCTTATCAGAATCAAGACACCATTCCTTTATTCAGACAAGGCTTAAATGAGCTCAAGTTAAACTAAATTCTAGTTGTATCCCCAAACACACAGACCTGGAGTTAAAATATCCTTAAAAAAAAAAAAAAAAAAAAGAGCTGTCATTTCTCCCCATCATATCGCTATGAAATTAAAAACTCCGTTTCCGGGTGGCGCCTGTGGCTCAAGGAGTAGGGCGCCAGTCCCATATGCCGGAGCTGGTGGGTTCAAACCCAGCCCCGGCCAAAAACCACAAAAAAAAAAAACAAACTCCTTTTCCCCATGACAGATATAAATTATATAACGTTTAAGCAATGACGTAAGAAATGCGGCAGAGATACTTTCAATCCTAACAGCAAATCACAAGGCAAGATAATCTTCATTAGATGAACACTAAAAAGAAAAGTGCCAATTGGTTTCATATGTACATTTCCATAATCTAAGCAAAATAAAAGAACCATTAAGTAACCAAATGTATTTTGAAGGCACAGAATATGCTATACCACTAATAAATCCAATCTTGAAATAATGAATCATTTATAGAAGCTCTCCCAACAAAATCCTGGCTTCTTAGAAATAAAGGCGCTATGGTGCACACAGGAAGAAAAAGTGAGACAAACCAGCAAGGGAGGTAAAAAACTGCCTGTCACCTTCACCAAGTCTAACAAGAGCGCCCCCTGCTAATTTAACACTACGGGCCTGGGCTGGTGAATGCGAGGAGGGAGGGAGGGACAGACCCCCTTCAACTCCCAACCACAGGTGCACAGAGGGCTGGTCACCTGGACCTCGATGTTTGCTATTAACTTGCACACTAATTTCCAGATTCAGCAGGGGAAAATATTCTTGAAAACTCGGCCTTAGTACACTAATGTACCACTGGAGAAGTACTTGAAGGAAAATCATGCTTTTCTGTACCAAACTGTTGTTTAAAAGTAATTTTCCTTTTTTTATTTTCAACATGAATTCTGGTGAATGGCAACAGAGAACTATATTTAAAGTGCAAATCAGGGCAGGCAATAGAAAGCGGACCTTTTTTGTGATAACTTTAAATAATTCAAGCCAACAAATGTGTTAGCACACCTATATGGGGAGATAAATCAAGAATTTTACAACTAACCTGGGACTAAGATTTCTAGGCCAGCCTAAGCCCCAGGGTGTGAGAAAACTGGCCCATAATTAATTGCACTGCATTTGAGCAACAGCTAATTAACAATCTTTCCCTGCTCCAGTGAGGGAGCAAGGGACCCCACTCCCAGGCAGGAATGACGGCTGTACCTCTTCCTAACTCCTAACTTGACTTTGTTCCTCTTCTCCTGATTCATCTTCCCAAACTCTCTCAGAAACATCTATCACAGAAACCACACAAAATACAAAAAAACAAGAAACCCACTAAGGTGCAAATCATCCCACCTCTGAGGGTACAGCAGGGTGTGTGAGCCCAACATGGAGCGTTTAGCACTGCAATAGCTGGGGACACTGGTGGCCGCAGTGACACTGTCAGTCTGGGCAGTGTCTAGGCACCCGTGCCCGCCCACAAGCCAGGAGGGAGAGGATAAAATCTGGTGCCTGTGGCTCTGCCCCCAAGCCACAGCTCATAGGGACATCTCCTGGAAGCCACGCAGCTCAGGCTCCTGTTCCTCCCACTACGCTGGGAGGGGAGGTCTTTGGGGCCTCACTTTCTGTCCTGTGACCTACTTACAAAACATGTCCCCATCACGGCAGCTCCAATCATGCACAGCTCCCTCTCCCTGGAGCTCTCCAGGATAATCCTAGGTCCTGGATGCCTCAGGCCACACAGCCCACAGCCAGTTTACAGGTTTCCCAGTGGCTGCTTTGAAGAAGATCCATGGCAACGGAGGGGACAGAAGACAGAAACAAACACACCCACGGTGGCGACAGGGGTAGGGTTTGCCCCTCCTTCATCCTCCTCACACACACCAACTGTCCCCACAGGGGCAGACACACTGGGGAACATGTCTCCCACTATGCCGCACCTGCCACACCACAGGACAGAGAACCTGCTCCTCACATGGGGGCTGAGATGCCTGGGGAGGGGATCCCTGAGAAGAGTGACAGGCAGGGACCCTGAGTGGAGGAGGGACAGGGCAAGGATTCCTGATAGGGTGAATGACAGGGCAGGGACCCCTGAGGAAGAAGGTGACAGAGCAGGACCCTCTAAGGGATAGAGCAAGAGGTCAGGGGCCCCTGAGGAGCAGTGACAGGCGAGAGAAGAGGGTGTGGGTGGCAGGAGGCATATCATGAAAGAGGCTGGTGTTGGGGAGTCTGTTTCTTTCTAAGGACCAGGAATAGGTGATTCAGGCGTTTAAGGAGGGAACACCATCCTGAAATGAATGGTGAAAAAAAGCTTTCTGGAAATTGGGTGCGAAGTGGCTGTGGGGGAACAAGAAAAGACTAAAACAGCCAGGCAGAGCAGGAGCCTGGGAGGTGGGGCTGGGACAGCCTGGGGCAGTTCCCAGGAAAGACCAGTAGGCGGGGGTGGCAGTGACACAGCAGAGAATAAAGGAGGTGGCAGCTGTAGGGGGTTACTTCAATTTGACTCCAATATCCTGAGGATGTTCCAGGGGAAACATCCCACAGCAAGCTGAGAATTAGAGGGTATCTGGGGTTAGGGATCCCCCATTGCTCCAGTCCCATAGGTGCCAGGACATTAACAAAGTGACTCAGGCAGCAGAGAGCAGTGGTGAAGGGGGGAGGCCCGGCCACCTACCACAGCATGGCAGGAGCCCGGAGACTCCTCTGAAAACACAACCTGCTCACACTTGATCTTGCTCCATCTACAACACATCCCCTGCTACACCGTACATGTCAAAAGGAAAATGGAATTTGGAATACAGGTTCTTCTCTGCTTGGCAACAAAATCTGGAAGACCAATATATTTTATGGACCAGAGGACAAATGTATTTACAGGAAGGGCAGTAAACTGGAAAATATGAACAGGAAATAACCATATACACTTAGGAGAAAAAGATCATTTCCTTCTTTGATTCACATCCCCTTTAAACAATCCCTCAAGACACGAAAACCAGAAAATTCCAACCGAAACAGAGTTTGGGAATAAGATTCAAACCCACCCTTTGCAAGCATATTCCACAGCCTGAGTCAGGAAGGGTCAGAAAACTCCTTGGTCACACAATCTAGTCCAGGATACCCAAAGAGGAACACAGAGCAAGTATCCAAAGACACACACACACACACACACACACACACACACACACACCATACTCTGTACAGTTCCTTTAACTTGCAAGTATACTATGAACAAATAACTGTCAGGCTTCATTTATAACAATACAACTTCCAATTAATGTAGGATAGAGCATAGGGTTAAAAGTGCTAGGTACTAAAAACAAAGTAATTTGAGCAATGACTGCAATCACTGGTAGCAATCACTGCTAGCCCTGAGCACCACAGTACTCCCTACACACAGCATACTGTCCCAAGCCTAAGTCATACTTAGCAGCCACAAAGAAAAGGCGCGAGAGAAGTAAGTGCAGTAACAGAATGTGCTATGAGTTCAATCACGGAGTCAAACTCCTTGTTTTGTAACCTTTACTCTCTTTGAAGCTTGCCACTCTCCTGTGTTTTCTTATGCCTAAAACTGCAATAAAAGTCTGTGAGGATCGTTAAGAGGGGCCACACCCTTGCCTTTCTGTCCTTGAGGTACTGGCCTCCCCAGGACCCTTCAGTTCAATGCAAAATGGACTGAGTAAGTATGATTATTTTATGTCAAGTCACACCAACAAATTAACTTTTGGGTATCTTAACTATTACAAAAAGTCGATCTTCCTGGGCGGCACCTGTGGCTCAGTCGGTAAGGCGCCGGCCCCATATACCGAGGGTAGCGGGTACAAACCTGGCCCCGGCTGAATTGCAACCAAAAAAATAGCCGGTGTTGTGGCGGGTGCCTGTAGTCCCAGCTACTCGGGAGACTGAAGCAAGACAATCACTTAAGCCCAGGAGTTGGAGGTTGCTGTGAGCTGTGTGATGCCACGGCACTCTACCGAGGGCCATAAAGTGAGACTCTGTCTCTACAAAAAAAAAGTCCATCTTCCCCTATCAGCACCACTCAATCCATGGTATACACAATCTGAGATGCCCGGAGCCTTCAGGAACTTCCTTATATATATTCAAAAAACCTTTGCTCAAGCAGTTTGCTGTTCTAATTTTTGTTTGTTCGTTTTTTCTTTTTTTATTATTAAATCAAAGCTGTGTACATTAATGTGATCATGGGGCAGCATACACTGGTTTTATAGACCATTTGACACATTTCAGTCACACTGGTTAACATAGCCTTCCTGGCATTTTCTTAGTAATTAAGACATTTACATTCTACATTTACTAAGTTTCACATATACCCTTGTAAGATGCACTGCAGCTGTAATCCCACTAATCACCCTCCCTCCGCCCACCTCTCCACTCCCTCCCCTCCCCTCCCTCCCCCTTCCTCCTATTCTTAGGTTATAACTGGGTTATAGCTTTCATATGAAAGGCATAAATTAGTTTCATAGTAGGGCTGAGTACATTGGATACCTTTTCTTCCATTCTTGAGATACTTTACTAAGAAGAATTGTTCCAGCTCCATCCATGTAAACATGAAAGAGGTAAAGTCTCCATCTTTCTTTAAGGCTGTGTAATATTCCATGGTGTACATATACCACAATTTATTATGGTATATGGGCACCATTACCCATTCATGGATTGATGGGCACTTGGGCTTTTTCCATGACTTAGCAATTATGAATTGGGCTGCAATAAACATTCTGGTACAAATATCTTTGTTATAATGTGATTTTTGATCATCTGGGTATATACCAAGTAGAGGAATTATTGGATTGAATGGCAGATCTATTTTTAGATCTCTAAATGTTCTCCAAACATCTTTCCAAAAGGAATGTATTAATTTGCATTCCCACCAGCAGTGCAGAAGTGCTCCCTTTTCTCCACATCCATGCCAACATCTCTGATCTTGGGATTTTGTGATATGGGCTAATCTTACTGGAGTTAGATGATATCTCAAAGTAGTTTTGATTTGCATTTCTCTGATGATTAAAGATGATGAGCATTTTTTCATATGTCTGTAGGCCGTGCGCCTGTCTTCTTCAGAGAAGTTTCTCTTCAAGTCCCTTGCCCAGCCTGCAATGGGATCACTTGTTCCGTTCTTGCTTATACGTTTGAGTTCTCTGTGGATTCTGGTAATTAAACCTTTGTCAGAGATATAACCTGAAAATATCTTCTCCCATTCTGAGGGCTGTTTGCTTGCTTTACTTACCGTGTTCTTGCCTGTGCAGAAGCTTTTTAGTTTGATCAGGTCCCAGTAGTGTATTTTTGAAGCTGCTTCAATTGCCTGGGGGGTCCTCCTCATAAAATACTCACCCAGACCGATTTCTTCAAGGGTTTTCCCTGCACTCTTTTCTAGTATTTTTACACTTTCATGTCTTAAGTTTAAATCTTTAATCCAGTGAGAGTCTATGTTAGTTAATGGTGAAAGGTGTGGGTCCAGTTTTCAGTCTTCTACAGGTTGCCAGCCAGTTCACCCAGCACCATTTGTGAAATAGGGAATCTTTTCCCCACTGAATGTTTTCAATTGGCTTGTCAAAGATCAAATAACGGAAAGTAGCTGGATTCATTTCTTGGTTCTCTATTCTGTTCCAGACATCTACTTCTCTGTTTTTGTGCCAATACCATGCTGTTTTGATCACTATCGATTTGTAGTATAGTCTGAGGTCTGGTAGTGTGATTCCTCCTGCTTTGTTTTTATTTCTGAGTAATGTCTTGGCTATTCGAGTTTTTTTTCTGATTCCATATAAAACAAAGTATTGTTTTTTCAAGATCTTTAAAGTATGACAGTGGAGCTTTAATAGGGACTGTGTTAAAATTTTATATTGCTTTGGGTAGTATGGACATTTTAACCATGTTGATTCTTCCCAGCCATGAGCATGGTATGTTTTTCTATTTGTTAACATTTTCAGCTATTTCATTTTTTAGAGTTTCATAGTTCTCTCTATAAAGATCTTTCGCATCCTTTGTTAAGATAAACTCCCAAATATTTCATCTTCTTTGGCACTACTGTAAATAGAGTCCTTAACTGTTTTTTCAGCTTGACTATTGTTGGTATATATAAAGGCTACCGATTTATGAATGTTGATTTTGTAACCTTGATCACTTCTAAGAGTTTTGTAGTAGTCCCTAGTGTTTTCCAGATATACAATCATATCATCTGCAAAGAACGAAAGTTTAATTAATATCTTTTGACCCTATATGGATACCCTTGATCGCCTTTTCTTCCCTAATTGCAGTGGCTAAAACTTCCATTACAACGTTAAAGAGCAGTGGGGACAATGGGCAGCCTTGTCTGGTTCCTGATCTGAGTAGAAATGATTTCAATTTAACCATATTTAATACGATATTGGCTGTGGTTTTGCTGTAGATGGCCTCTATCAGTTTAAGAAATGTCCCTTCTATACCAATTTTCTTAAGTGTTCTGATCATGAAGGGATGCTGGATAATATCAAAAGCTTTTTCTGCATCAATTGAGAGAATCATATGGTCTTTGTTTTTTAATTTGTTTATGTGCTGAATTATACTTATAGATTTTGGTATATTGAACCAGCCTTGAGACCCTGGGATAAAACCGACTTGGTCATGATGTATAATTTGTTTGATGTGTTGCTGGATCCTGTTTGTTAGGATCTTGTTGAATATTTTTGCATCTATATTCATTAGTGATATTGGTCTATAATTTTCTTTTCTTGGGTCTTTTCCTGGTTTGGGGATCAGGGTGATGTTTTCTTCATAGAACGTGTTGGGTAGTCTTCCTTCTTTTTCTACATTTTGGAACAGTTTGAGTAATATAGGTACTACTTCCTCTTTAAAGGTTTGGTAGAATTCTGATGTGAAGACATCTGGTCCTGAGCTTTTCTTTTTAGGGAGATTTCGTATGGTTGCTGCTATTTCAGAACTTGGTATTGGCCTGTTCAACATTTCCACTTGATTCTGGCTAAGTCTTGGAAGGTGACGTGCTTCCAAGTATTGGTCAATTTCCTTCAGATTTTCATATTTCTGAGAATAAAGTTTCTTGTAATATTCATTAAGGATTTTTTGAATTTCTGAGGAGTCTGTTGTTATTTCGTCTTTGTCATTTCTGATTGATTAGAGATTTTACTCTTTTTTTTCCTGGTTAGGTTAGCCAAAGGTTTATCTATTTTACTGACCTTTTCCAGAAAACCATCTTTTTGATTTATTGATGTGTTATATAATTCTTTTGTTTTCAATTTAATTTAATTCTGCTCTAATTTTGGTTATTTCTTTTCTTCTACTAGGCTTGGGGTTGGAATGTTCTTCCTTGTCCAGTTGCTTGAGATGTCTCATTAAGTTGTTAACTTTCTCTCTTTCCATTCTCTTGACGAAGACTTGCAATGCTATAAATTTCCCTCCTAGGACTGCCTTTGTGGTATCCCAGAGGTTCTGATAATTCATGTCTTCATTGTCGTTTTGTTCCAAAAATTTGGCAATTTCCTTCTTAATCTCATCTCTCTGACCAGCTATCATTCAGCATAAGGTTATTTAACTTCCATGTGTTTGTATCAGTATGCAGATTCCTACTCTTACTGAGTTCAACTTTTATTCCATGGTGGTCCAAGAAGATGCAGGGAATAATTTCTATTCCTTTAAGTTTACTAAGGTTAGACTTGTGACCTAAGATGTGATCGATTTTGGAGTATGTTCCGTGGGCTGATGAGAAGTATGTGCATTCAGTTATGTTGGGATGATATGTTCTGTAGGTATCTGCTAAATCCAAATGTTGGATGTTTAGGTTTAAATCTAAAATTTCTTTGCTCAGCTTCTTCTTGGAGGACCAATCCAACAATGCCAAAGGAGTGTTGAAATCTCCGACTATTATGGAGCTGGAGGAAATCAAGTTGCTCATGTCTGTTAGAGTTTATCTAATAAATTAAGGTGCATTCTGGTTAGGTGCATAAATATTAATAATTGAAATGTCATCATATTGAGTATTACCCTTAACAAATATGAAGTGACCATTCTTATCCTTCCTTTTGTTGATTTAAAGCCTGTTGTGTCTACAAATAAAATTGCAACACCTGCTTTTTTTTGATTACCATTTGCCTGAAATATGGATGACCATCCTTTCACCCTGAGTCTATATTTATCTTTTAAGGTAAGATGTGATTCTTGTATGCAGCAAATACATGGCCTGAGTGTTTGTATCTAGTCAGCTAATCTGTGCCTCTTTAGAGGACAGGTTAAGCCGTTCACATTAATGGCGAATATTGGTTAAGTCTGGTAAAATTTTGGATATCGAGTTTTTCAAAAGTCCAGTGGACATTTTTAATCCTTTTGCCACTGTGGAAGTTGGAGTTTGACCAAAAGTTTCTCAGTGAGTTTACTTTTGTGGTAGAGGACTGGGTTGGTCATTATGGAGGATAGGTCTGAGAATATCCTGAAGAGCTGGTTTGATTATGGAAAATTCCTTCAACATATGAATGTCATTAAAGTATTTAATTTCTCCATCATAAATGAAACTCACTTTAGCTGGATACAGGATCTGGGGTTGAAAGTAATTTTGCTTTAGGAGATTAAAAGTCGATGACCACCCTCTCTGGCTTGAAAAGTTTCAGCAGGGAGATCTGCAGTCATTCTAATAGTCTTCCCTTTGTAGGTAATGGATTTCTTACGTCTGGCTGCTTTCAGAATTTTCTCCTTCATATTAACTTTAGTGAAGTTATGATATACCTGGGGGATGTCTTATTTGGATTGAGTCGTGCTTGGGTTCTGAAACTGTCTGTTATTTTAATTTCAGAATCCCTTGGCATGTCTGGAAAATTCTCTTTCATAATTTCATGGAGAAGGGCCTCTGTGCCTTGTGAGGCTACTTCATCACTTTCAGGGATTCCAATGAGGCGTATATTAACCTTGTTCGAATTATCCCAGAGCTCTCTGAGAGAATGATCTGTTTTTGCTCTCCATTTCTCTTCCTCTTTGAGAGTTTTGGGAGCGTTCAAAGGCTTTGTCTTTGATGTCAGAAATCCTTTCTTCTGCTTGTTCCACTCTGTTACTGAGGGATTCTACTGTATTTTTCAGATCTTTGAGGGCTGCAAATTCTTGCTTCAGTGCATCAAAATCTTTGGTGATTTTGTCTTTAAATTCGTTAAATTCTTGAGACAACTTTTGAATTTCTCCTCGAATTTCTAATTCCAACTTTAGAATTGCTCTTCAAATGTCTCATTCCAAATTTTCCTCCATTCTATTAATCTTGTTTGCAATGCAAATTCTGAATTCGATTTCTGACATCTCGGCCAGCTGTTTATGAATGGGATCTTCAGTTACATCTGCCATATCTTTCCTTGGGGTGGGGGGTTGATCTATTCTGGCTATTCATGTTACCAGAGTTTTCCCGCTGATTCCACCCCATGGTTGTTTTACACCGTTTGATTTTTCCCCTGGAGCTTTGTCGAGGACCCGTACAGTGCTATGGCCTGAGATACTGGGGACCTGTTTGGTGTGGTGAGGCTAAGTGGTTCTGTCTTGTTTTCAGCTGGTCTCTGTCCGACTAGTGAAACAGTTACTCTGGGTTGAAGTGTCAATTGTGGAGAAATACCAGCAATTCAGTCACCCCGATCCCCACAGGCAACAATTGGAAAAGGAAAATCAAACCTTCCTACAACCACACACCCAGGGCACCACTTGAATAGTCCTTGGGCAATTAGCTCAGTTCAAAAGGTCCAAATCAATTGTCTCAGTCAGCACCTGTCTCAGGTGGGAGAGTTTAATAGGTCTCTGGCAACTGGATCACAGGGGTCTGGTGACAGCTCAGATATGACTTGCTTTGGTGCCCCGTGAAGTCAGGAGGACCCACCCAGAAAATAGATTAGTCTGGGAAGGTTGATGCCTCCTTCCCCACCTTGCACCTCTGTCACACCCAGTTACTGATAGCCCTGCAGGGCTGTGACCCTTGCCTCTAGTGAACAGATACTCCAGGGGTTTGCACCTGCCTGAATCACAAGGAAATCTATATCTGCCCAGCCAGGCCACTGCACTCTATCTCTATCCAGCAGGGGGAGGTGAGGCCTGACAACCTCAGGTGCTTGATGGAGGCTGGGGGATATTCACTTAGTTCCAGCCCCGCCCCTAATTGATGTTACTGACAGAACAGAACACAACAACTTTGCAGAAATTTGTTTCTGTCCTTGCTAAATTCCCCTGCAGAAGAGAAGCTGTTTTGAGTTTCCAGAGCTTGCACCTCAGGCCCTGTCTTTGCTCCTGCAGGTTTGTATTCAGTTAGCTGTCAATTCTAGCCTCCTGTCTTCCTTTGTCTATAGACTGACGATCCCCTAAGGGCCACGTGCGTCTTAGGCTCAGTAAAGCGGTCCTTTGGGTCAGCCCCACCCTGGGAACTTCCCAGCTCTGCACGTGCGTTTCTAGTCCCCGCGCTCCACCCAGGCCGGTACCGTCTCAAGCAAACCCTTTACTCACGGGGCCTGCGTATCCCTCCCAGATCTGTTCCGTGGTGGTTGCCACCTGAGTAGATGCCCGGCCTCCTCTGGTTGCCCAGGGGGACAAGGGGTGAGTGAGCCCTATTGCTGCCAAAAGACGGCTGCTGCTCTGCACCTCGGGACATCGCCACTCCAGTGTGGTTCCCTCTCAGTCTACTGTCTTCTCCTCACTCCCATGCCACAGAGTCAGCACTGACCAGCTGCAGTTTAGGCCCTGTCCACACCCCTCGAGAAATCACCCAAGAATCTGGACTCCCAGGGGACAGGCCTCCAGACCTCAGAGTGAGAGTGGAGGGGAGTGCTAGGAGCTCAGAGTTGCAGATAGAGAATATATACAGTTTTATGCCTGGCAGGAGGAGGCCATGGCACCCTAGTAGGGGAGGCAGTTCCAGTTTTTAGAGAGTCTCTCCCATGGAGAGTAGTAGGAGGAACTTTGAATGAACTCTGCCTGTTCGTTTGTGGGGCACTCCAAGCCGTTCTCATGGGGGAGAGGACTCCCATCCACTTGGTGATGGATTTTGTACCTTTTGTTTGTATCCTTGGGGTCGCAGCTCGCCTGAGCAGGGTTGATGTGCATTCTTCAACCTTCTCTCTTGGTATAGCTCTGGTCCACCAGGTTACTTGCTAAATTTCTGTCCTCTAACTCTCCTTCTGGACGGAAGCCTCAGTGGAAAGCTGGCTTCAGTCAGCCATCTTGTCTCCGCCCCCCTGCTGTAATTTTTGAAGCTCATGCTCCATAGACTTTGGTCCCTCTAGTAGCATTTGAAAATCTGCCAAATGATGTTGGAACCAGAGAAAGATGCCTTAATTTGAGTTCTGGGGTTTCCAGTTCCTTTCCCAAGTACACAAAGCACCTGACTGATGAGGAGTAGGCCTCAATGCCATATTTTAATCTCTCCAAAGCAACCCCCTATATCATTGTAAAGGCAAAGCAAACCATCCATCATCTTTATAGCGTACAAATGTTCACAAAAATCACCCAACAACAGTTCCAGGTTTTACCCCAGCTTAGGGTGGCCCAGGCAGGTTTCCCACACCCAGCTGGCAGCACAGACAACTCACCAGGGGACCTTGTTAAAAATACAAATCTACAGGCCTCCTCTCAGATCTTCTGAATCAGAAAATATGGGGCTGGAACCCAGGAATCTGCATTTTAACAAACAGTGGCTTCTTTAAGAAACTGAGATGATTCTGGTGCATGCTAAAATCAAACCTGTGTTGGAGTGGACAGCTAGATAGGAGCTCAAGGGAACTGAACAGAGCTATTTTCACAACAGGCCTTGGCCATTTAACTTCCTTTCATTCATCTCATCAGCAGAGAATGCACTGTCCATATGCCCCCTCAAAGATGTGGAGAAGATAAATGCAACATGATATATAAAGGGTCTTCAGCTTCTTACGGGAAGCAATGATGTAAACTAAAATGTATCATCTTTTCACTTTCATAAGATATTCTTTTAGGAGTGAAAGTAAGTTATATCTCTAAGAGAAAATGGCATTGCTATACTTGAGATACATTCCAATCTTACTTAATGATATCAGTATCATCATTTTTCCCCTAAATCTGCAGCTTTACAACATGCAGATAAAATCTGCTTTCTTCCCCAACTTCTATCAAATCTTTGTAATACATATACTTTGTCTAAAAGCTTAAATACATTTATTCTGTCAATCAAGGATGTGGGAGGGAGGGAGGAAAGAAGGAATGAATGAATGAATGAATGCTGACAGGCAGGCAGCTGGGCTCAGTGGCTCGTACCACTAGTCCCAACTATTCACAGGTTGCATCAGGAAGATTGCTTGAGTCCAGGAGTTCAAGTCCAACCTGGGACACACACACAGACACACATTTACTCAAATTGACACCTAGTCTAAGGACCCTCAAATACCTCTTCAGTTGACCCCTCCTCTGAGCCCCAGACCCAAACATTTAGCTGTTCACCTGACGTGGTATCTGAAAGTCTCACATGCACTTCAAACTCAACTTGTCCCAAACAACTTCTCAGCCTCACTTCCCCATAAAAGTCAAAGTACATTACAGAAAAAGTCTGAATACTTAAGGACACAGAACTATACACATAAAATTTATTACACTTAATAAATGTTGTGATGTATATTGAACCACAATAAAATTTTTTTAATCTAGTCCTCCCTCATTAGGGCCTAAGTCAGTAAACAGCTCCATTATCCAGGGATAGTGACAGAAATTGGTGATTCCTCCCTGCCCCCACCCTTCTCTCAACCCACTATACCAAATCAATCACCAATACTTAGAGATTCTTAATCATCCCTCACCTGGTTGTCCCCAGCGGCCTCCTCACAGTCCCCAGTGTCCACAATGGCCCCTCCAATTCCTGTTCCACAGGACAACTAGAGTAAGCCTCATAAAATGGAAGTGAAATGAGGCACTGTCCCCTTTCAGCCCTCTCAATGCTTCTTGCTGCTGGAATGACACAGCCCAAAATGTCCCCTGGTCTGCAAGACCCTGCTGAACCTGGCCCCACTGACCTCTCCCAAAGCCTCTAGTCCAGTGGTTCTTCACCTTCCTAATGTCGTGATCTATTTTCATTGTTACAAAGGGGTTGCGACCCACAGGTTGAGAACTGCTGCTCTAGTCCTCTGTCCTTTCTCTGCTTGACTCACTCACCACCACCCTTCACTAGGCATGCTGTCTTCCTTCCTCCACTTAACTGATTTCTGCTTCCCCTGCAGGTCTGAGCTCTAAGTCATATCGTCTAGGAAGCCTCCTTTGGGCCCTACTCCATGGGCTACTGACATTCTGCACCTGATAACTGATTATTTGATGGTGGGGGTGGAGCTGTCCTGTGCATTGTAGGACATTCAGCAGCATCCCTGGCTCTAGAGGCCAGTAGTACCCTCTGCCAAACCTGCCCCTGGGAAAACCAAAAAATCACCAGACAGCAACGAACATTCCCTGGGGTGCAATACTATTCCCTGTTGGGAACCCCTGACCCAGAGCAGGAAAAACCATCTTTCTGCAACACACCCTCACAGCATCCTGAACAGTTCTTCCACAGCATCTGGCAGAACCGCAATTAGTTCTGTGCCATTATTATTCAATATCATCTTCTCTTCCGGACTGCAAGCTCTCCAAGGGCAGAGACAGGCTAGAGCTGTCTTCTTCCTACAATAATCTAATGCTGGACACACAGCAGGTACCTGGCAGTACTCTTTGAATAACAGACTTTGGGTAGTATTTCCTTTAAATATTACTTTAAAATTAACATTTTCTAGGCATGCAAATCAGCACCTACACTGAATGGGGTTTCTTTGGGACTTGCTTAGTGACTAGAACTTTGAAATCATGGTATTCAGAGCGGCCTCCATCTCTCTGATAAGCCTCTGATACTCAGCACTACTTTTCCTTTATCATGGGAAAGATGACAGTAATGTAAGAGGACTCCAGTATATTGTCCTCAAGAAAGAATCTGTGTAATGCCCAAGATGGATTACACATGATGCTACAAGACCATAGAACAGGCAGCCTCAAACTACGGCCCGTGGGCCACATGAAGCGGTGTGAATTGTATTTTCCCATTTTGCTACTTCAAAATAAGATATGTGCAGCGTGTATAGGAATTTGTTCATAGTTTTTTTTTTTTTTTTAACTATAGTCCGGCCCTCCAACGGTCTGAGGGACAGTGAATTGGCCTCCCTGTTTAAAAAGTTTGAGGACGCCTGCCATAGAATATTTGCAAATTCCCCAGAAGTAGTACCTCTATGCCTAGCAATCATGCTTGCTTGCTTTATAATATGCCTAATAAAAAGCAAAAAAATTGGCTCCAAATAAGGCCAATTATTAGGACTTGCTCAAGCACCGGAGCCAGAATGTTTGCATTTGAGGAAGTAAACAAAAGGGTCTGAACATCTCCTCCCTACCCCGCATCCTTTGAAGCAGATGTGCATCCTCCCTCCCCATACCCATCCCAGAGCTTGACTGTGGCCTACAGGCAAACTTTCCTGGGTCGAGTCTATGACCAAGGAACCTGTGCCAACTTGGGGGTCCTGGCCAAAAAATGATCCATCCAAAAGACTAGAATCTATGCCAATTATATCTGCATGCTGCTTACAAAATAAAGAGAGGGTTTAAAAAAATAAAAGAATCAGAAAACACAAACCAACCTGGAATTAAGTCTGACGCATGGTATCCTAAAATCTGACTCACTGTAATGAAAGGAATCTGAGCAAGATCTGGCTCAGAATGAAAAATCATCCCTAATTTTGGCAGGTGCTAAGAAATGCAATTTTGGCTTATATAGAGAGGAGACAGAGATGTAAAAAAATAAAAGCTAATACCTATTATTTTACAAATACCATTGGTTCAGATAAGCTTCTTCTATTGATTAGGATTAAGACTGGCTGCATAAATCGCATGCAATACAAGTTTGGAAACAGCCAATCAAGGGCTGGCATAGCATTCCACAGCTATCTGGCATCCGGGGTTCTTCTGTCCTTCTGCTCTACCATCCTTACTACTATCTTCCATCTTCAAGGTCATCTCATGCCACAAGATGGCCACCAGGGCTCCAGCCATCAGCTCTGCATAAAGGGTAATGAGAAGGAGGATGAAACAAAAGGCCAAAGAGCTGCATCCCAGCAGGGCCACTTTTAATGAGCTTTGCCAGGAGCCCCACACCATAATTTCTATAAATATCTCACCGTCTACCCCTATTTACAAAGGCCACTGAGAAATGTTTCACATTGCCACCACCAGCCATCACTCCTCCACCCTTCCCCTCAACCCTAGTTTTATAAGTTTAGCTAAGAAAAGAAGGGACAAAGGCAAATGTGTACACAGCAGTATCTGCTACAGTGGTATCAATGTGCAGAAACTAAGAAGCAGCAAGGTCCCAGTATTCCATTACATCTAACCAGGGGTCCTCAAACTTTTTAAACAGGGGGCCAGGTCACTGTCCCTCAGACCATTGGAGAGCTGGACTATAGTTTAAAAAAAAAAAAAAAAAACTCTGAACATATCCTATGCACACTGCACATATCTTATTTTGAAGTAAAAAAAACAAAACAGGAACAAATACAATCACACCGCCATATGTGGCCCATGGGCCATAGTTTGAGGACCCCCATCTAGTCCATGTCTCCCCTTCATTAAAGAAAACTGAAGCTCAAAGCCACTAAAAGCTACACAGCTAATAAGCATTGACCTGGAGGCTTGAACAAACCTTATTCTGAAACAGGGGCCATGCGGTAGAACTGAAGTTGCAATGAATTTTGTCTGTATGTGCATATGGTTTTAAAATAAATTTTCTATGTTGACTTTTCTCCAAAAAACGTAAATATATATGCTCCAGTTTGTGGGGAAACTAAACTATATAGAGTCAGACCAATCTAATACAGGAATATTTAAGGTATTTATAAAATGGCAGGATTGGTCACATGCTCAGGACTCCTGTCACATTCTGTTTGGACAAGATTCCAGGAACACCGAGTGGGGACCACATCGCTATACATGCTGGTGTCCCACCTCCACCACCAAAGCCGAGCTCAATAAAGCTCCTCATGATTAACTTCAGATGTAGAGGAACACAGCCTCCTCTCTGTACCAAACCACAAAAGCCAATTCACAAAGCCCAAATGTCTCACCGGGACCTTTTAATGTGTTTTATGTCTTATTTATTGTGCTTATCTGACAACTTCACAAGGCTAATAGACAGTCTTAAAAATGTGTTGACATTTTAGTTCATTCCGAATGTCCTTCAGCGAATTATCAAAATGTGGACATTACAAATATTTCCTTAAGGGTTGTAAAAAACAAAAAGATGCATATAGCAATATAAATGTGCATTTCAGCCCTTAATGGCATAAATTGTATACAAATATTATACCCCCAGCATAGGATTATAAAATGCAGTGCTATAAATAGAATGCCAATTTCAGTTACCCCCACACCCCCTTTGGTTATTTGCAAAACTTTCAGGCAACAAGCCAACTGATACAGCCTGGAGTCACCTAGTCAATTTCCCAACCCCCCCACCCCCAGCCTCACGTTTTCCCAGCCCTGACATCCAGAAATGTCTCTTTCTTCTGCTAAAGCAGATCACTAGCCAAATTCAGCTGCTCCCCACCATCAGGTATAGCCTTCTTTGCCCAAGATGTCTTAACACTTTTAATTACACTGTTGCCTAATTAATCATGCAGGTGAACAATTAATTACCAACTAATCTCATTCAATTTTCCTACACTCACTGAGAGCCTCTAGATGGAAATGCCCTGAGTACACAGAAGCAGCAAATAAGGTCCTTATTTGACGAGGTTAAATCCAAATAAAACCCGGCTGTCAAGGTTCCAGTGGGCTAGCAACAGCAGTGTGCGGAACGCTACGTCTTTTCCTAAACCGTACCATTCTGCCATTTCTAAAAATCTGAAATTACTGCTCTTTCACAGGCTGGAAACACTCTGTAATACTTATTACACTGAAAAGGGAAGAATTTTTCACCCAAGCTTTCCAACTTGAACAAACCTCATCATGAAAGTCAATTACAAGGATTTTTAAAACTTTTATCCCATCGTTTTACGACGAAGGGGAGAAATGCCCTGGTGTGGAGAAGGGCAGGAAAACAGGAATGGGGACTAGGGCAGTAGAAGACCCAGCGAGCATTGTTCCCAGACCTGTCCTAATTTCCCAGTGAAGACCCAGGACTTGAGAAGCGTCTCCACGGCGTCGCTCAGGCTGAGGCCCAGCGGGCACCCCTGTCCTCCCTTCCTGGCCAGAATCCGGGGAAGGGCTGGGGCCGAACTGGCCGCTTACCCTTGGGGCCAGAGCATGGGCCAAAGGCCTCGCAGGGGGGACGCGTGGACCCCGAGGCGCCGTCTCTCGCCCCCGCGGCCGGCCGCGGAGCCCCGGAGCCGCCCGCGTCCAGCCTCTGGGCCGTTGCCGGGCGGGCAGGACGCGGGCGGCAGGCAGAGGGGCGGGACGGCCGCCGCCGAGGTCCTCTTTTCGAAGTTTCTCGCAGTTGCACAGTTGCTCTGCGCTTCCTGTGGCGGTGTGCGGGGCGCTGCTCTGCCGCCCGCCAGCCTCGGCCCCCAGCGGAAGGAGGCGGGGAGACCGAGTCCGCGGACGGGGCGGCGACCGAGCCCCGGCGACCGAAAGGGGCCGAGCGGGCGCGCCCCGGGTCCCGGGCGCCGGGTCCCACCTGGGCGCCGCGAGAGGGCGCTGCTGCCGGCGCGGAGCGGCGGGGACCGGACGGCGGGACGCGGGCGCCGGCGGAGCGGGGCTGGGCCGCCCGGAGCTCCTTCCCCGCTCCGACGCGGGCGCGGAAGACTGCGCCCGCGAAGCCCACGCCGCTCCCGTGCGCGCCCGGGCCGCCCGCTACTTACCCAGGGAGCAGGTGAGGAGCGCGACCAGCGCCGGTAGCGCCGGGCGGCAAGCGGACGGCCGCATCTGGGCGGCGGAGGATGCGTGCTCTACCTGGGCGCGGGGACGGAGACGCGCGGAGACCGGAGCTGCGCCGCCGCCGCCGCCGCCGCCCTCCGCCGCGGCTGACCCTTCTCCGGCGGCTCCCCTCCTCCCCCGGCTCCGCCGCGCCGTCTCCAGCCGCGCCCTCTGGTGGCCGCGAGAGGCAGTGCCCCTGAGCGCGCGTCCAGCGCCCGCCTGGCTCCCGGCTGTGGCCAGGGGGTCTGGCCCGACGGGCTGCGGAGGGATGTGGCCGCTGTTCCGCCAGGACAGCGCCCTCCTTCCAGGCGTCTGACCCCTGCTCCCTCTGGCCACTAGTCTCCACCCTTCCTTTCCTTTCCTCTCCCGCACCCCTCCTTACCTGGGCCCCATCTTCCACCTTCCACCCTTGCTCCATCTCCACCAGGTCAGTAGTTCCCCCTCGTTACTCACAAAGTAAAGGGAGAGTGATTAGATTCCTCCCTGCTAATGTGACATCTGCTGGGGAAAAAACATCACTGACTCAACTGTTAATATTGTTGGCACCAATATTCTACTTTGATGAAGGCGTTTTTAATGAGCTCAGCTAATTTACTTAGTATCTTCTTTAAATTAAATTTGGTCAATAGCCTAGGCCTGGAATTTGGCTTTTAATAGAAGTTTGTGCGAATGTAATTTTCTATAAATATAATTTTAAGTGTTTACCATAATGGGAGAGGGAGGGTGCAATTTTGTTCAAAGCATAAGATAAAAATGAATTAAATTGAAATACAGAGATGTGGGGAAGCTTCATTGGGAGAGCCTCTCCTGTCCCCACATGATGGTACAATGTTCACCTACTAGCTAATCATTTAATAGGGACTCTTCCCAGGCCCCCGGAGTATAAGTAGGATGTAGGGGAGAAGTGGATACTGAATAAATGTCGGTTGGCTTGAATACGTTTAGGGGGCTTTGCCTTAATGCATTAGGACAGTATTGTCGTTTGTTTCTGTAATAGCTGCTGGAATTTTTTTTTTCAATAAGTCTAGAGACAATGGATTTCTCCTTGTGGTTTATGTTGACTTCTTAAAACTGAGAACTAAATATTTCATGTGTTATCCTCTTAGTTTAAATGCAAATAGTGCCGTTAGTTCCATTCACCTAAGGTTTGTGGTCTGATGGCAATGCCATTTTCATGGGAAGGAAAAGAAATGTAAAAATTCTTCCATTTCATTTTTTAGTCAAGCTTTTCACATTTACAGTTGACTGCATTGATCTTATCCTTCTTTGGAAAATGCTAAAATGTACCTGTCTAGTTGAGAGTTCTAGATTGCTTCTGAATTCCAGAGTTGTTTAGCTTTCTTCTAAGAAAATACTCCTTGAAAATGTTAGATATTAAACATGCAACCAAGGTGAGTTTAAGAAAACTGATAATTATGCAAACTCAAACGCTTACTCCATGTTTGTAAGCAGCTCTTGGTGTTTAATCAGTGATCTGATCAAAATTCGCCATGTTCGAATGCTACTGTTCCAGAATGAGATGTGGAAACTTGAGTCCTCACCACGATGCGGAGTGCACTGTTGTAGTATAAACTTTCCCTGGCATTCTTCCTTTCCACAGTCGACATAGATAAATGGCACGTTACAACACTCCATAACTCACATTTTAAAAAGGATTGCCTTTCACTTCCCCTAGTCATATGATAAATGGACTTGCTGGGAGTTCTCTCTCCCATTCAGAAGTTGAAAGAGTTTCTTAGAGCAAACGTGCTCCTACTAAGGACACTAAAAAGCACCACTTGTCTGTAACACCAATTATAAGGGGATAGCTTTGGGAAGAAAAAGACAAATTTCATAAACTCTAAGACTGTGATGTGAAAAAGCTGCCCACAGCTCTTCTTGGGGTTCACGCACCTTAATCCCAGCTGTCAACCCCATGCTAGCATCTGGAACTTTCCTTATTGGGGGGGGCCGGGGGAGAAGCTATCATCTACCTTTTGGTCAGGGAGGGAGACCTCCACTGCAACCTGATTAAAACAAACTGGTAATTTTTTAAAGAATTTTCTAAATGCTGGGCAGCTCCTGTGGCTCAGTCGGTAAGGCGCCGGCCCCATATACCGAGGGTGACGGGTTCAAACCTGGCCCCAGCCAAACTACAACCAAAAAACAGCCAGGCGTTGTGGCAGGCGCCTGTAGTCCCAGCTATTCGGGAGGCTGAGGGAAGAGAATCACTTAAGCCCAGGAGTTGGAGGTTGCTGTGAGCTGTGTGAGGCCACGGCACTCTACCGAGGGCCATAAAGTGAGACTCTGTCTCTACCAAAAAAAAAAAAAAAAAAAAAAATTTCTAAATGCTAAAAGAGAATATAAAGACATATTTACAAAACTATAGATAGCCAAATAATCTAATGAACAAGTTCCAGACAGGTGGTTTTTCATCTTATAACAACTATACTTGGGCCCAAAAGGCTGAACCCCATTCATTAATTCATTCAACTGACGGTGAACACCTTCTAGCTGATGTGCCCTTTGCTAAGTTCTGGGGAAAATTTAAAAAAAGAAAAAAGCGTAAAACACGGTCCTGCATCTAAGGCCTCACAGTCCAAGTACAAAGACAATAATGTTCATGGCTTATTTTACCATCATATACTATCGCAGGTAGATGGGAACACACAGGGGAAAATAGAATCTAGAAAGAAGAACTGACTTTAGTACAGGGTCTTAGAGGAGAAAGAGCAGACTCCTGGGCTGAGAACAGGAGGAGAGGCACAGCACACACAGGCACGTCGGCCCAAAGCAGTGCGGCTGCTGGGGAGGAGTGACAAGGTGGTACAGCTGGCTCCTCACTCCTCTCCCAGCCAGCTGCCTGTCCCCGTGCCTGGAAGGGGCTCTGGGCACCCTATCCCTGTACTAGCAAAGACCAAGAGACAGATCAGATTCCAGCTCTTTTCCCCCTTCTGGGCCTTTGCGCTCAGTTTCAGGCCTAAAGTGGATCAGCAGTCCAAACACCACAGTACTCCAGCCTGAGCAACCGAGTGAAACCCTGTCTCAGGAAAAAATAAATAAATAAATAAATAAAAACCCACCTTATTTTCATGTATCCATGGACAAACATGTCATAGAGCAATTGCTTATGTGAGGCCCGTATGGCCTACTGTGGTTGGGAGGGAAGTGAATTTTCCTGGAGAGGGTTAGCCTAATCGAGAGGACCAAGACACACAGAAATAGCCACGAGCCTGCCTAGAACCTGTGAGTCCCCTAAGAAATGTAGGAAGGAAGTTAGAAGGGCGGGGAGAAGGAAAGTGCTTCCAGCAGCAGGGCCACAGAGACCGTGCAGGTGTGGGTAAGCTGTGTGTGGGGAGAAGAGGAGAAGGGCATTTTGAGCAGAGGGGACTGGCCAGCAAGGCCATGGAAGCCAGGAGCTGGAGAGTTCAGAGGCTGCGGAGAGCTCAGTTTGTCCAGCACAGAGGAACAGTGAGGCGTCACATGAAAGAGGGTCCTGGGTGGCTGTATCAAGGAGATTGACCTTCCATTGAGCGGGACAGTAAAGGCCATGGAGAGATGGAAGGCTCTTTCAGCAGGTGATGACCAAAACCTCAACTGCAAGACTGTAGCTCTTGGCTGGGTGCTAGTAATACTAGTACTCTGGGAAACCCAGGCAGGAGGATCACTTGAGCTCATGAGTTTGACAGAGGCCTAAGCAAGAGAGAGACCCCCATCTCTACTATAAACAGAAAAATTAGCCAGGCACTGTGGTGCACACGTGTAGTCCTAGCCATTCGTGAGGCTGAACAGGAGGATCACTAGAGCCCAAGAGGGATTTGGAGGTTGCCCTGAGCTATGACAAAGCCACAGCACTCTATCCAGGGTGACAAAGTGAGACTCAGTCTCAAAAAAGAAAAGACTATTTCTTAAGGCCATCTTTGTGTCCTAGCTCTTCTACCCTTATCAGAGAAATAAGGGGTATTTCGATCAGATGTCACATCATGAACACTTGGTTCCTGTGAATTGGGCACTGATTTATCGAATGAGAAGTGCTGCAAGAAGCAGTTTCATTCCATGACAATGGCCTGGATGGATTAGAGAGGGCAAGGAAAAGAAAAAAGACTTGCTAAAAGAATATGAGAAAAAAGGAAAGGAGGTTCACTAACATGTACTGAACATGTTATAAGCTAGGCTGTTAGTTACTTGCAAATATTTTGGTTAATCCTCACAAAAATGAAGGGACTATTATTATTCCCATTGTACAGATCAGTAACCAGAGTCTGAAGCAGATCAAACAGCAACAGCCAGAACCGTCTTGAATGGAATCTTTCTTCCCAGGGGTGGGGGTGGGGGGAGTACTAGCAGGGATGGAAGGGAGGGGGTCACTGTGAAGGCATGACAGAGCCAGCTCAATTGCCCTTGTGCGTCTATCCCGCTGGAGTAAAGAGAGGCTGCAGAGGGAACAGATGAGGCAATCAATTAAAGTGTCTACTACAAGAGGAATGAGTTTGTGGAGCAAAATGAAAGAGTATCATTACTATGAGTATAAATGATAGCAATGCCCTCACAATACGTGTAGACTAATGGTGATAGCGAACACTTACTGAATACTTATTGTATACCAGGCACTCTACTAAGTGCTTTCCATGCATTATTTCACGTTGAACAATATTTAATTCTCCAAACAGCTTTATTCCTGTCATTCCTATTTGGCGGAGGTTAAGTGGCTTGCCTAAGGACAGCAGTTCTCTTAGAGCTCCCTGACACTCTTTCAGGGTGCCCAGATTTGCAAGGCCAAGGTATTTTTATAGCCATGCCAAAACATCACTTGCTTTTGTTCTATGTGTAAAATTTCCACCTACGGTGCAAAAATAACCATGTTTATAAAAGTGCTGCTTCTCACCACAGCACTAATCAAGGCAGTGGCACCAAACTGTATTTAACAGTGGAAAGATAAATAGAATAAGCCAAGTTCACTAAAGAGAGTCCTTGATGAAGCAGTAAAAATTACTCAGCTTATGAAATGACACCCTTGGGCACACATCTTTTTCACATTTTGTGTGATGAATTGAGGGGCATGCGTAAAAGTACTTATGCATATCAAAGGATGATGTCTCAAGGAAAACCGCTTTTGAGATGGAGTTGCAAGCTGAGCTAGCTCCTTTCTTCAGGGGACACCCTGTTCTGTTTAATTGATAGAAAAACTGACAAACTACAGTTTTTCCAGGCTTAGGAGCTGGGCATATATTTTCTCAAAAATAATGTGAGCCTGTTACATCAGGGAAAGCAACTGATGCAGTTTGTTGCAATGATAAAATTCAAGCTTTCATATGGAATTAGAATGTTGGAAAACTTGTATCTGCTGTTATGAACTTCCCGATCCTTAAATGACATCAGTGGTGGTGTTAACAAATGTGATTTTTAAATACTGTGTAATGAAACATATCAACATTTGGAAGACTTGCATACTTTCCTGAAAGAAACATTTACCAAGTGACCTGGGTATGATGATACAAAAACAAGCATGGGCGAAATTTCCATTCAGTGAATAGACTTTAATAAGATAGACCAAAGAATTTTAATATAGCAATATGAAATCTAGTATGATTTTCAGATTCCAGTTGCAACTAACCTTTAAGAAATTCCCCATTGTCTGAAGTTTTAGTATAATGTCAAAGAATGTCCACAATTATATGAAAAGTTTGTTAAAATATTCTTACGTCTCTTTTTCAACTATATATCTGAGGCTGGACTTTCTTCATTTACTTCATCCAAAACAATATATCCCAACAGATAAAATAGAACAGCAGATAAGAGCCCCACTTGTCTTCTATTAAACCAGACATTAAAGGGATTTTTAAAATGTAAAACAAAATTGCACTAATGCACACGGCTATGATTTAACAATAAAAAATAAATTAAAAAAATAAAATGTAAAACAATGATACTCTTCTCACTAATTTTTTTCATTCAGAAAATGTTTTTCATAAAAATAGAGCATATTAACATGTAATGGGTTTATTTTTTATTGATTGATTTTTTTTTTTTTTGAGACAGAGCCTCAAGCTGTCGCCCTGGGTAAAGTGCCGTGGCATCATAGCTCACAGCAACCTCCAACTCCTGGGCTCAAGCGATTCTCCTGCCTCCACCTCCCAAGTAGCTGGGACTATAGGTGCCCACCACAACGCCCGGCTATTTTTTGGTTGCAGCTGTCATTGTATGGTGGGCCCGGGCTGGATTCGAACCCATCAGCTCAGGTGTATGTGGCTGGCGCCTTAGCCACTTGAGCCACAGGCGCTGAGCATATAATGGGTTTATTATTATTAGTGTGCAATGAATTAATATGTGTACATTTCTCAGTTTATTTCTGATACAGTCATTGTTCATAGATGTATGCCACATTAAGAAAATCTCTTTGGAATCATTAATAATTTTTCAGTGTAAAGGGATCCTGAAACCAAAAAGTTTGAGAATTGCCAGTGCAGGACACATACTTTGTAAGTTAAGAATTAGCTGGTACTAAAACCCTGACCAGTCTGACTGCAGACTCTTTCTCCTACCCACTGTGCTCGATTGCTCTGTGTTTAGTTTTAAATCTATATATCTGAGCTGCCAGATTTCTCAGTTACCCGCTTTGTGTCAAAGACACCTAATTAAAGCCCCAATCATTAGAGATTTAAAATTATAAGTATCAGCTCAATGGGCAGGTTTATATCTCAGTAACAAACAACCCCCAAGTGTCAGTGGCTTACCATAACAAAGGCTTTCTCAGTCCTTCCAAGTCTGCTGCTGGCCTGGGTAACCCTCCAAGCCAGCTGTTGCCCATTGTCAGTGACCCAGGCTGGTCCCATCTCAGCCCAAATCCCCCTCAATCATGGTAGCAGGGGGGCGAGCAAGATGGAGATCCAGGCATCAGCAATCAGATGTGTCCAGTGAAAGTGCCATAAGTGACTCCTCTTCCTAGTTCATTAAAGGAAAGGAAGGGGCCCTCCAAAAGCAGAGAAGAGCTGGGTGCTGGTGAGCACTTCACTGCCAATCACCCTGTGCTTCCTCTGTGCTTGCAACCTACAACACGACAACTGCTCGGAAAAGATGCTGTGCTGGATGCTAGGACGTGAAACCAGGTGGAGAACTCAACCTCTGCCCTGCAGGAGCTCACGAAATATTTGAAAAGATAAAACTACAAACAATGGCATCTTACTTTTGTACAGATCTTTCCTATTTTCTAAGAAACCACAGGAATAATTACTGAGCAAGGCAGGTAGAAAAGAAATCCAGATGAGTTGAGTGCTTCTGAGTGTTCTTGGAAGAAAGGAATCCCTGGCTTGAATGGTGGGGGGTAGTTTCAGAGAAAGGTGGGATTTGAACACAGGACATGAAATGAAAGAATCTGGTAGAAATGGAAAAGGGGGAAATGAAGACATGGCTGGTAGACTAGTGGGGCCACAGTGAATCATGTCAGGAAAAGTATTGCTAGTATCGGGTGGCACCTGTGGCTCCAGGAGTGGGGCACCAGCCCCATATACCGGAGGTGGCGGGTTCAAACCCGGCCCTGGCCAAAGAAAAAAAAAAAGTATTGCTAATATAGGTAGATGGGGTGAGAAGACAGGAGTGGGGCACTACACCTGGGGAGGGTGCAACCAACCAGGCCACAGGACCCCGAGCACTTCTTAGTCATCGGCAAGAGGAAGGTTAGGGTTAGAGATACAGACATCATTTATTTTAATTGAAGAAGCTAGAACCAAAACATGCTTTATGTCTTTTTTCTAAAAACGTATTTTCATCACAATTTCCCAACTGCAATAACAAGAAAATAGCCGTAGCACAATTGTCCTGCACAAATGAAAATATGATTTGTAGAAATAGCATATTACTAACATTAAGTCAAGCGGATGTTGGAATTATCTTGCTTGAGGTGTCCTTCCGTGTTCTTTGGCTCTCAAGGGTAGGCAAGTCTTGTTTGTGGTTCTCTGCCTCGCACATTGAAAACTACTCTGGGAGGGACATAAGATAAAAGAGAAGGAAGAAGGGAACCCCCAATCTTGAGATGCATGTTGTGTCTGCTCAGGGAAGCGGCCCTGATTCACTGAAGGACCCGAGGGGCCGATTGAGGGGGTAGGAAGAGATTGCAAGGAGAGACATAACAGGTGTAGAACTTAAGGGACCTTTAAACGACTGGAATCAACATATTGTTCTTTCTGTAATCCCCACGGGACAACATTCCTCAGTTTGTTTAAATGTTTGAAGGAAATCTTAGACTATGTAATGCTTAAACAAGTTAGGAAGTTGAGGCAGGACTGTTGGGGCCTTGAATGGCCATCTACAAAATGATACTTTGTTCATAGTCAGTAGGACTGTTGTGTTGAGAGACTGACACCCATCACAGGAGCCCATTAAGAAGAGGGCAGAGTCCAGGAGGCACCGGTGAGAGATGACAATGAGACTTGTTTTCAGACTGTTGCAATAGTCCAGACATTAAGTCAGTAAGGAGCTGAACTAGTTTGGTAGCTACAGGATTAGACGAACAAGGTGGATGCAAGACTTACCATGAAAGATTAATCAAAAAAGTTGAGGGATTATCCAAAAGGAACTAGAATGTGATTCTGATGTTTGGAACACGGGCTAAGTACTGTGGTTAGAAAAGCAGGAAGCGGGGACACAACCTAGACTTTGCCTATCAGCACTTGTGGCCCAGGCTCTGAGCGAGAAGCTAAGGACGCTGCGGGGTGCGCTCTGGCGAATGGTGGCAGCAGCAGGTGCACCCCACGTTGGCTTCACCCATGCCAAGAGGTCCTCAAACTTTTTAAAAAGGGGGCCAGTTCACTGTCCCTCAGACCGTTGGAGGGCCGGACTGTAGTTTAAAAAAAAAAACAGGGAGGTACCTGTGGCTCAAAGGAGTAGGGCGCCAGCCCCATATGCCGGAGGTGGTGGGTTCAAACCCAGACCGGCCAAAAACTGCAAAAAAAAAAAAAAAAAAAAGAAGTGAAAAAAATAAAAAAACTATGAACAAATTCCTATACACACTGCACATATCTTATTTTGAAGTAAAAAAACAAAACAGGAACGAATACAATCACACCGTCTCATGTGGCCCGCGGGCCGCAGTTTGAGGACCCCTGGCAGTAGCATCCAGGGTTGGCAGCAGTTTCCCTACATCCACCTCCAGCATGATTTGGGCACTTATTCTTGGCTTTAGCCTTCAAGCTTGGTTCCCTGCCCATCTACTGTGCCCACCCTGACCCCAAGATTATTTGAGCCACTTAATATTCTTTTGTTCCTTTTCTCTTTCAATCAGCCAGCCAGAGCTATTTCTGTTGCTTGCAACCAAGACCCATGGCTAGTACAAAAAGGTTGTCCACAATGCCAAGTGCTGTAGATTGTTCAAGAGGGAATTTGCTTCCAGCATTTGGTTATTTGTGATTTTAGACCCATGTCTAGTAATGAGAATAAAATATTACTAGGAATAGAAAAGAGAGTGAGTCCAAAGATAATGCATATCTAACCATTCTGAGATCAATATTGTGCTAACCAACAGTATGGATTTGCAGGAAGACTCATTATGGTCCAATCATTAGAAAAATATGAGGTCTTCTCTAGCTCAGAGATACATGTTATAAGCTGAGTGAGACAGGGTTTCACTTTTGGAGGGGGAGACTCTTCATTTATCCTCCAACAGAAAGAGACCCACTCTTAGCATCATGACTTAAGAAGAAATCCCAGATTGGTCCAGTGGGGCAATGAAAAGGTCTGATTATCCAGAAGACCATGTCCTTCTCTTTCCTCCCCATGTGGGGTACAATATATTCCTGAACTTGCATCACGAATTCTTTTTTTTTTTTTGGTTGCAGTTTGGCTAGGGCCAGGTTTGAACCCACCACCCTTGGTGTATGGGGCTGGCGCCCTACTCACTGAGCCACAGGTGCCGCCCCCACAACTGAATTCTTTATTCTCTGGTGTCAGCCTTTCTCTCTCATGAGCTCTGCCTCTCTCTTCTCTCACCTGTCTCCTCCCACCCATGGGTGCAGGACTCTCGGGTCACACTACATTTCTCTATAAGTGAAATATTCTTTCACCCATGTTAGAAATCACTGCAGTGTTTTCTTTCTGACTAAAATGGTCCTCCCATTTTTCTGCCTGGCAAAATCACAGGCTTCCTGTAAGATTCAGATCAAATGCTGTTTATTCAGAAACTCTTCCTGAGCCCTTTACATCTTAGATCAGATTACAGTATCCCCTGTTCAGTTCTCCTTGGGTACTAAACAGTTGAGCAGTCCTTGGCCAGGCATGGTGGCTCAGGCTGATAATCCTAGCACTCTGGCAGGCTGAGTTGGGTGGATTGCTTGAGCTCAGGAGTTGGAGACCAGCCTGAGCAAGAGAGAGACCCTGTCTCTACGAACAGTAGAAAAACTAGCCGGGCATACATAATAACACATGCCTGTAGTCCCAGCTACTTGGGAGGCTGAGGCAAGAGGATTGCTCAAGCCCAAGAGTTTGAGGTTGCTGTGAGAGATGATGGCACCACAAGGACACTTAGCCTGGGGCAACAGAATGAGACCCTGTCTCAAAACCAACAACAAAAAGTTGTCTCCGTACCATATCTACTTGTGTCTAGCTATAGATTGTGTGTGCTGCTACTGCACTTAATGCTAATTATTTATATCTAAAAACATACAAAGATAAAAAATTAAAGTATAAGATAAAAAATAAAGACAGGTTCTACTATTTTTTCTTCTCCTATCTCAATAGATTGTCTTGTCTCCAACCCCAACCCCAGCAGGGTTCACACTCTTTGTGGTGTATTTCTGTCGTCTTCGTAGCGTCTGTCACATTCTATTATCATTCTGTTCCTGTGCTCTATTTGCCACCGTATCCACACCGAGCCTGAAACAGTGCGGGTGTTTATGAATGCCTGTTGAATTAACTTAGATGAAATTAGAAATAGGCTGTTTTAAATAGATAGTCTGAAGTGCCCCTAATTTCCTCAGTACTGATGGATTGCCGAAGTTGGGGTTTTGACTGGCTTATCTGAATAACTGCAGCTTAAAAGTCAAGTGAATTCACTTTCCTCCATTCACACTGTCCCCACTCGTGTGCTTAGTTAGGTTTTCTCTTCTGTCAGCCACGGATTGATGCCTTAGGGCATAAATGAATGACAGTCCAATCCAGGGTCCGGGGCTATTTAAAAAATCCGGAGCTGGGTTTGTTTATTAAATGAAGTATTTGGACATTACCATCTCAGCTAGGATTGGGTCATTAATTTGCAAATGTGAAAGTCTTTCCCCAAACAAGCCAAAAGCCCAGTTATTCATGCAGGTCTAATATCAGACAGAAAAAAAATACACAATAGGAATATACTTTAAAATAGTCACAATTCCCATTTCTGAAAATTCTATTCAGTTTGGGCATTCAAGGCTCAGTGCTTTTTCTTATGAGAATTATCTGACTGTGAAATACTTGCAGAAAATAGCATCTTTAAAAAATAGTGTTGTATCATGGTCCTCCACAGTGCTCTAACTAGTTGCTTAGATTATAGTGAGGTTGGCAGAGCTACGTAGACAGCAATGTATTAATGTGCTAATAATCAGCCGTGTGACTTCTCTGAGGACGGCCATATCCCCTTGCTCACTGCGTCTGTCTAATGGGGAAGGTGGCTGAGTGAATGTGAGTCAACTCTGTGAGGAGCTCTGCATCCTCATTTCCTTCTATTCCTATAGTTAATCCCCCCAAACAACACAGCTTTAAAAAAAAAAAACTTGAATAAAAAAGAACAATTTGAAATACACCTGTAAAAGGGTCTTGACTGAGTGCTTATTCTTTATTTTGTTCTCTGTTTGCTTCTCCCTCAAGATAGCATTAAATTTCTGCTAAGGGTTGTTTGGTGACAATAATATGGATGAATATATACCCTGGCTATTTAGAATGCTGCTCTTGTTTGGGAAACCTACTGAGAAGGAAATGCAAACACATAGATTGTGTATACTGTTAAAGGTTCGGGTTTAAGTTGGGTTTTGGGGTAATCAGACCACTCATTCATTCTTCCCTCTGGGATTTATCCCTAAGTGTCACACACCCAAGGAACAGTAGCCAAAATACTACATGAATGACAACTGGGCAGGCCCACTGCTGGACTCCAGTTAAAGTGGATAAATGGGGTCAACAGGGCTGAGGCCAGGAGGCTTGAGTGAAGTCTCTTGCTTCCTCTGTCTTCCCTTCCAAATCTAACATGGCTGTGTCTGCAGAGCAGAGCAAGTCCACCTGCCCAGGCAGTTGAGTAGACAGGAAGGACCTATTCCCTCAGCAGGAAGTCAAAAAGGACGTGTCTCCTGTCGGTCCTGACCTTCAAGACAAGTAGCAAAGCACAGGTTAGAAAAGGTCTTTGAATGTAATCAATCAATCAGACCCCAGCAGGCCCTCCTTCTATGAAAGCACTAATTAAATGGCTTTTAAGGAGAAAAAAACATGGAATGATTGGAAGGATAACTATGAGTTAAATAGTACTCCATCCACTTTGAGAAGGGAGGCCTAGAGTGGGGAGGAGATCTGAGGAGTCCTCTTCAGCAGTGATGGTAATATTCAGTTCTGCAATTTGATGAGATTTTGTGGGTTTGAGGTGGTGGTGTGTATCTGTCAGGTTAGGCTATGTTATGCTGCAGTGACAAATGATCCCAATACTCTCAGAGGCTGCCATAACAAGGATGTGTTTCTCTTGTATTCTACATGACTGTCAAAAGCCAAGGGCAGCTCTGCTCAGGTTGTCTTGAGTCTGGGACCAGGATGGCAAGGCAGTCCCTTCCTGGGAATTAGCAGTTGCTATGGCAGAGGGGGAAAAGCCCAGCAAACCACACATCATTTTTGCTTACATTTCACTGGCCAAAGTAAGTTGCCTGGCCACACATGAGTTGGGCAGGGAAAAAGGGTTACATGCTTTCATGGGAAAGGTCACCACAAGCAGAGCATTCTCGACATGGATAGATAATAGTAATACAATTTAACACATGCTCTTACGTTCTTATCTTTTACCTTGACCCCTAAGAATTTTAGAAAAGTGAGGCACAAAAGAGACCTGGAAATGGAGAAATGCAACTATGGAAGTGGGTTAGGTTATGCTTCATTGTCATTTTCTTTTAAAAAGAAAAGTCTTATTTTTGCTCACAGTGCACGTCCACCTCCGGTCGGCAGGAGGCTCAGCTTCTCAGAGACACAGGCAACCATCGGCAACACACTGCAGGGAAAGAGAACATGATAAATTGCATGCTGTCATAAGGAGTCTCACACTCCGTTCACATTCTGTTGGCCAGAGTACGTCACATGGTCAGGCACAAGTTTAAAGGGAAAGCCTTATCCCACAACATGCCTGGAAGGAGGAGAACCAAGTTACGATTGAACTGCCCAGTGACAGGATAGATAGATGGTGGTGTCGGAGTTATTTTAACTGAAGTGGCAGGTAGCTCAGACTGGGCAAATGCATGAACAATCCAGAATCCACCAGGCACCTGGGACTCTGTCTGTACTGCATAGAATAGGGGAAGTGAGAAAAGTACACGGCTTGTATGTCTCTTCAACTTTAACTGTTGTGTAGGAAACAATGACAGGGTCCATACAGTTAAAATGTTATATGTTGATGCAAAGTTTGGGTTGTTTTAAATACTAGCACTATATTATTTTTGCTGGGTTCATACCTAATACTCTCCTGAAAAACCTGCCAGGCAGACTTAGGTGGGCATTGAAATAACTCATTACAGACCTCTCAGCCTATTATAGAGTGTGACCCCGAGTATAATAATGAATGTCTTGTCCCGATCCACTTTAGAGGCTCCTAGATCCATACCTGAGAGATGTTCATAAAGATTTTTGAGGGGCCTAAATTCCCACTTTATTGATGAAGGGTGTGGAGGCAGCCTGAGAAAGACAGGGAAGATAATTCTGTGAAGGCGTCAGGGCCGACTTGTGTGTTAGGCACAGCGGGCACAGTGCCAAGGACTCCCACATTTTTTAGGGGCTCACAACAATGTTTTATGTTCTTTTAAAACCAGAGGAAAAGGCAAGGAACTTTTGCATCAAAGAACAAATTTAAATATATAATACATGTGGATCGAGATACTCATCTGTTTACCAACCCAATGGTAAACATACACCACACACACACACACACACACACACACACATGGTAGAACCTCTGTAAGTTGTCCACCCAAGGGACTGTAACAAACCGATCAACACACAGAGGTGGTCTACTGTACTGACGTGTAAATGTGGTACATGTCCTGTCTATGAAACTTAGGTCAACTGAAGGAGGTAGTCACCTATTGAGGTTCTACTGTATATATTTTTTCTTTTTTTAGTGGAAGGAGGGGTTCATGAAAATCATAGTGGCCCTAGTAGGGACACCCCAGCTTCTCCTCTAGTCTTTTCTCAGGACAGCAACAGCAGGGTGGTTGGGGGTAGCCAGATCATCGGATGTATTGGGGTCAACATGATGTTAAAAGGAAAAACCTTAGATAAGTTAAATTTAACAGAGTTAAACTGAGCAAAGAATGATTCACAATTGGGCAGCCCTCAGAACTAACCAGATTCTAAGAACTTTGGGGTACAACCTGGTCAGGGGCATTCATGGACAGAAAATAGAAGAGAGAGGCAGAGACGTCTTAATTAGTTACAACTCGGCCTTTTGCCTTATTTGACTCAGTAGGCCACCTGTAATTGGCTGAGACTCAGCTATTTGTTACAAGAGTATATTCCGAAATTAGGCTTTCCTTTAGATGACTAAGTTAGGTTGCTGTGTGTTACATAAGGCATCCTCAGGCCAATTTTAGTTCGGTTTTACAAAGCCAAGGACAGAAATGAGGAAATTGTGGCCTCCAGAGGAGGACAGGGCTTCCCTCTGCCCCACGAGGAGCACAGCAGGTGAAGAGTGCTGATAAGGAAGGTGAAGTTCTACGTAATAATCGGGATAAAGACGGGGCCAGTGCTGAGGAAGGGATTTCAGTGCTAAGCCCGCAGGAGGGCCTCTTGCAGACTCTTTTCTTCCAATATGGCTATCGCAGGTGGGACCTGGAGCTGTTCCCAGTAGGGTTCTTCCATGTCCCTTCAGGGATCAGGGGTGAGAGTCCCCAGGCTCCACCCTTAGCCTTAGGAGACGCTCTTCTCTTTATGCATTGCTGACCCTGGGGTGCTTTTCCTGTCATCTGGACTGTGGCAGGAACATCCTTCAGGTGACCCTGCATGCCTGTGCTGTGTACCATCTGGGAACAAGTCGTGTAGGTCAGTTGAGCACTTTTGATGTGACTATTCTGAATTAAGACGTGCTGCGAGAGTAAAATGGGCATCAGATTTCAAAGATTTCATGTACTAAAAGAAGATATCAACTATCTCAGTAAGCCTTTTTATGCTGAATACATGTTGAACTGTTAAATATTTATATATAGTAAGCTAAAGCAAATGTATTAAAGTTACTGTCACCTGTGTCTTTTTACTTTTTAAAAAGGCTGCTGGAAAACTTTTTACACTCACATTTGTGCCTCATATTATAGGGTATTTCTGTTGGTCTAGACTTCAGGCAGCACCCGGAGTTAGCCTTGGAGAATCACACATGTCACCTTGCTCCTCTGCTCAAAACTCTCTGATGGCTTTGTATTTCACTCAGGCGTGTCAACACTGTATCCCCAGCTGACAAGGCTAGATAGACTCTCTGTGGCTAACATAAGAGCCTCTAGAGAGAATTCAGCAGACATAGCAGGGAAATGGTTTGGTCACGTACACCTGTATTGTTAACTACTTTAAGGTTTGCCATAAAGTTTTTCTCTTACAATTAGGCAAAAGCCTGTTCCAGAGAAACACTGCCCAGCTGACCTTGATGGACTGCTTGACGCCAGCTGACCAGTCAGACACCTCTGCCTTAAGGTCCTGCCAGCAGCCAGTTTGGCAGGAGAACAGCCTTATAAACATTCCTTTCTGATAAGCAGCTACAATCCCTAAAGCAGTGCCAGCCAAAGACAAAGAGTGTTAACTAAATGTCTGTGTACCCTGTACTTCAGTTTTCGACAAAAGGGCCGAATTCTACCTCATTTTAATGCTAAAACCCTGCCTCAAAGTGAACGTGGGGTGTATGTTACATGTATGTTAACTCACTGTGCGTGTGCTAATCTAGTGGCTAGACTTTGCTGTAAATATTCATAGACATTTCCCAAACCAGACGAATAAGTCAGACTCTGGAAGGCTTCAGTGCCTCCGAGGCGTGCATGCTTATAGTTCCCCGGAGGGTATGTCCTCCAATTGCAGATTGTTACTCTGAAAATAAAGTTTTCTTTTTCCTTCCTTTGTAGATGTCATGGTCCTTTTAAGTAAAAGATAATTACTGTGTCTTACAGAGAAGCACATGGGGCTCCTTGCTTCTCTGGAAGCATCCCCACCGGGCTTCTACCCTAGCACCTTTGCATGTGTTTTGCCCTCTGCTCTAAGTCCCATCCCTAACAAATCTGTATGTCACTCCCTCACTTCCTCCAGGTTTCTGCTTATTGGTTACGACCCTTTTTCAAGTAGGAGTGCATACACAGGCAGGCACAGACACACACACCCTTCCCTGTACCACCCGTGCCCCTTATTCTGTGCTAGTTTTCTTCCTACTGCTTACAGCAAGTTTTTTTTTGTTTGCTTTTTGGCCAGCTCCCTCCATTAGAACATAAACTCCCTGAGGCAAGGATTTAGTCTGTGAATACCCAGTGCCCGGCACTTAGTAGCCACTTGATGGGCACTCAGTAAATGTTGAATGAATAACATTCATTCCACAGTATCAGAGTAGTAAATGGGTTCGATTTTTGCCAGGGGAAGCCCAGGATGCCCCTCGGGTCTGCTATCATCCCAAGCAAAAACAACCTCTCAACCCACACCAGATTCCTGCTTTGGGGTTTGAAGCAAAGACCTCACAGAAATGGGGTCCCTTTGCCTGAATTTGTCCTCTGTAGAAACTCAACGAGGTGGCTGAGGTGGGACAGGACTGGGGGATGCCCAGGACATCCAAATACTGTCAACACCAACACAGTTCACATATTTTTTTCTTTTTTGGCCTTTTTCCCTTTTGAGCACAACTAAAACAGAATACAGTGTATAAAGTTTAAAAATTATAGGTAAAATAAAAAGAAAGCTAAGAAAAGCTAAGTAGACAGCATAAAACCATTCAGAGCTTGGGCTATGATCCTGCCATACCCAGAGTCAAGTCACAGGTGAGGCAGATTTTTAAGAGTGAGGCCTGGGTTCTCAGGCTTTGGCCTCCATCTGTCTCCAGGTCACATCTGCTCTGGATGTCATCTCGCCCACCATTGCCTGGTGTACTCCAGAGCACTCGCCTCAATTCAAGAAGAAATTCAAATGCTAGTTTTCTGATTACAAACCCTTGCTTTCCAGAGGTCTCCAGTTCACGGTTTAAAGGGAAAAACTCTCAGTGCAGTCAGCCTCCCCACCCATTTCTCCCACTGCCCCAACTGGCTTCCAAGATTCAACTCTGTGGGCTACTCCCACCCTTGCTGGACTCAGTGCAGCCCCTCTGGTCTCAGTTACCAGGGAGGTTGAGTAACTAAAGGTCAAGGCCCCAGAGAATAGGAGAGCCTCTTAGGCCTGGTACCACCTGGCAGCAGCCGCCAGCCCACGCTGGGCCCCTTCCTGGGTAGGGATTAGTGACGTGCTCTTTGTGAGATAAGACGTGGGGACATTCCTGCTCAGACTCCTCAAGCCTCACCCCACTCCATCCCACAAACCATCCAGCACCAGATATTAATATGGGCCCCTAATGCCATGTTTTTCAACCTTTTTTATCTCATGGCACACTTGGACCTATAGTTAAATTTCCATGGAACACTTAAATTGTGTTCATCAAAAAAAAAAAAAAATTAAAAAGAGAATACACTTACTGGGCTTTGAACTTCTTTTGGAAATAGTTTAATTAATTATCTTTAAAAATGTTTGCGACCTAGGATCCTCTCACGGCACACTAGTGTGCTGCAGCATACCCATTGAAAATCAGAGCTCTAATGGAACAAAAATTGTGGCCTATTCTCTAGGGTTTACCTGCTGGAGATTTTTTGATTTAGGCTCTATCTGAAGAAAGGGAAGGAATTACTTAAAAGCATTTTATTCTGCTTTCTCACTCTGCCTGCCTTCCCACCCAACCACCTCCACGACTTCCAGCCTGTGGAGCCCAATATCCCCATTGCCCCCAGCCCCCACTATTTCTCCCCTTCTCATCAAGCAAGGGCTTCCCTGTTTAAAACCTAGCTGTGCAGCTTACCGGTTGTCCTTAGGGAAATTACCTAATCCAGCTGGGCCTCACTCTCCTTTGTAAATTGGGAATGGTAATAGAAGATGCCTCTCTCAGAGGGACCATGGGAGGTGATCTAAGAAGGCAAGTGTGACGCCTGGCACTGTGCTGAGCGGCTTGGTGAACGGAAGGTCCTTCTCCCCGGCTGTCAGGGAGCTTTATGCTTTGCCCCCCAACATGTCTGTGTGGCAGCCCCTGGGGTCCTGGTGGGTTTGACTTTCCTCTAGCGTGAACAGGTGACCCTGTGCATCGACTTCTGCCAGAGCCACCAGGCCACACCCACCTGCTCTTCTGTTACAAACTGTAAGAGCTGTTTCACCCCAGAGCTGCCAGGTCTGCCTCGACCCTCCCCCTGCCCCCTCCGCCTCAAGGAAGTCTATCTGATAAGGAAAATGACAGCACCAAGGTCAGCTGAGAGGTGGACAGAGAAAAAGCAAGTCCTGATGAGCTGAGCCTAAACCAGATGCACCCCAAATCTTCCAGTTATGTGGATCAATACATTCCCTTTTGTTTCAGTTGTTTTATTTTGTTGGTTAGTTGATTGTTTTGTTGTTGTTGTTGTTGCCCGCAACTGCAAAAGTCCACACTGAAATACTGCTTTTCCCTGCCCTGGCTTGTAACTTTGACAGCTTTGAATAAGATTTTCATGAGTCTCTGGCTCCCCTGGGTGGCAAAGAGAATAAATTCACATTTCTAGGATTCCCACTCTCTGCATAAGTATGTTCCTCTCTGCGGTTTATTTATGTCTCAGACGCCTCTATTCACAGGTGTCCTTGGTTTACTCCTAGCCCATAAACGCTTTAACCATAATTTCTTTTTCATGGTTAATCTGCTTTTCTTTTTGTGGTGTTTCTGGGTCTGCAGCTGCCAGATCTCATCCCTGGCCCTGCTTGCAGTGGCCATTGGTTTTAGGTCAGTGGTACAGTGAGTGGCTCGAGTTGGGGACAGTGGGTCACCCTCCTCCAGAAGAGTCCCGGACACAAAGCACCATCTGGATGTTATAAGGAGGCTATGTCAGCCACCTACAGGAATCAGCCCAGATTCCAGATCCTTCTAAAAGACCGGGCCTTGGAAATTGGGCTCATCCACATTAGTCTAAGGAAGAATTGATTAGGTAGAAAAAGAATTACCAGCTGATAGCCATTTTCATGATTTAATAAGTAGAATATATTTTACAACACAAAGATTTGGCCATATTTGTTTCGATTGATCATGATTCATTTCTAGGAGAGCTATTGCTACTGCAAAAGGGCATTGGAACCTTTACGGATCTTTTAGTACTCAGAGACAATCTGGAAATACATCTGTAGTATGTGCAACTCTGTGTTGTGCTTATGGGGTTTTTTGCATAATTTTTTTCTCATTCTTTATTTCAACCTTGTATTGCAGAAATGCTAACCTGCTTCTCCTTCCAGGTATCTGTCTCCTCTGTATTTGCCTGGCTTTCTCATCCCACTCACACCGCCTGGGGGTCCCCTGCCTTCTGCCCCCATCCCACACCCTTGGCCTGGGCTGGGTGAGGTGTCCCTCTTTTATTCTCCAATAATGCTCTATGTACAGAGTTGTCATTACAGTGAATGATTTCAGAGGATAATTCTCTCTCTGTGGATTGCGTTTCCAACATGAGAAATTTGAGCCGTACTCTTTAACTCTTTTTCTTTAAGCCACGTGTCTCCCAACACAGGGCTTGCCCATAGCAGGCAATTTGTTAATTAACGTATCGATTAGGAAGACAGGACAAGGTAAATCAGTATTTGTTGAGAAGCTACTGTCTGGATTCCTTACAGCACTGTGGGGAGAATTTAACAAGAGAACATAAATAAATGATAGAGAAATGTACCTAGCGCAAAGTGGAAATATGTGTTAGATGAATGATGGGGGACCCACAGTTTGAAGATGAAAATGGTGAGGCTCCGAAAGCCTAAGCTACTTCTCAGAGTTGCATAGTTAAAGAGTTGGGATTTGAACCCAACCCTCCCTGGTCTCTAAGCTTTGGTTTCTCCTACACTTTCTTATAGCACAGGCTTCATTTCCCTCATCCCAGCAGACAGGCAAACATTTTTCCTTTGTTGATCTCTGAATCCACTGTAACACTTTTACATAATGGCTTTTCATGGAAGAAATTCCACAGATATTTGTTGCATGAATGGATAAATGAATAAGCTTGGGAGACTTCCAGTGCTGAACAAAGGTGGGTGACTCATGCATTTAGTGCATGATCTGATGGTGTCCTTTTAGAAAAAGGGACTAGTCTCGCTCTACCAATCCACTGAACAGAAACGTAAAGGGTTATAAAATTACTGGGGGAGGGGGCATAAGAACAGAGCAATAGAAATAAAAGTGAAGAAAAAAAGGTTAACTTTTCCAGGACAGTGACAGGTTCAAAATCTGTGGCATACAGAATATTCTTAGGCGTCTTTCACTACAGAAAGGAGGCATTTTAATCTTCCCTTTAAAATACGATCCTCAGGTTCAGAGTATTCTATAAGGAAATTAACTCACATCTAATTTTTTTACACAGTCACGCAGTATGAGCAGCACGCCAGGAAAGACGAGGATAAGTAAACAGTTTCATTGTTGTCTCTTACATCCTGGGAGAGGACTAGGAGGGAAATGAAGCTTCTTGGAGGTTTCTTAGGTGACCAAAAGATTGGTAATCAAGGCAATCACAACCATGGCTGTCATTTACTGTGCTTTTCTTCTGTGGTAGATGGTTGGCTTATGTTATATTATCTTATTAATTGGTCCCCAGGATACCATGGTGAGATAGAATTTCTTATCCATGTCTTAACAGGTAAGATTTCAGAGGCGTTAGGTAATTTGCCCAGGAGAGGTTGCAGATGGTAGGATTCATACATAATTCTGCCTGACTCCAGACACAGAGCCTTATGTGTTGTCCTGTGATTATTACTGTAACTTCAAATGCATAGACCCCAGCTGGCCCAGCCCTTAACCCTGCTGCGGTTCTAAGAGCTGGTTCCCTTCAGTTTCCTAAAGGCAGGTACATGGGTTGTTCATCACCTTGTCCCCAGCACAAAGCGAGGGGCTGCCACATTGTAGGAGCTTGTGTGGATTGCATTGTACAAGGATAGTGCCAAGTTGACTTGTTAGAAAAAACATTTCAAGTTGAAGGTTAATAGGTATTACGTAGTCTGTTGAAAACTGTATGGACATATTTAAAAGCATAAAAGTTTGGCCACATTGGTTTTATTTGATAATGATTAATTTCATGGAGACCCATAGATTATTAGGGAAAGTCAACAAGGTCCTGAAAGGGCTCCCCAGTATCATAGTCCCTACCCCGTCATTCCAGTACCCTCACATCCTCTAACCCATGACAGACCCTCTGTACTCTGCCCCCAGGGAAGAGTTCTGAGTCTGTTCAAGGACAAACTGATCCTCAAGGACATGCTATCGCCAGAGTAGTAAAGGTTGGGCTGCCAGTACTCCAGAAGAGCAGAAAAATCTTTTTCTTTTATCTCCACCACATCAAAGCTGATGGGTCTGGATCCTGCTTCCTCCTTCTAAAGAGGTGTTCTCCCTGTTGGAAAGCTGAGTAAGGCCAGTACAGGGCCCAAAGGAAAAGGTGTTTGTAGTGGCTTATTCTAGGAGAAAAGGAAGGGCACTTTTTTCACTACATTGCCACCGAGAATGTAAGATGTGAGGACTGGGCCCCCTTTGTGTGGTTAGGTGTCTCAGCCTGCAGCAACCCAGAAAGAAATGAGGAACAGAATATGCAAATATCATTTATGAACCTTGGCCAGAGACAGCTCAGGGATTGGAACATTCGGAGACACAAGAAACAGTAAAAGGTTATTAAAGGAAAAGAGCATTCTTTGACTCATTCAACAAAGGTTTGTCAAATGCCTGTAAATTACAAAGCAAAGTACAGATTTTAGGAGCTCACAGCCTGGGGGAATCAGTAAATAACCTGTGAAGTTGGAAGAACATCTGAGGAAGACATCTGAGGAAGCTGAGCAGAGATGATGTGAAACAGTATCCCTCCTTTTTCTAGCGGAGGAAGAGGGAGAGGAAGGTGGCTAAAAGGAAGGCACAAAGAGAGTCACATGTCCCTTGGATATCTGCCCTGTGCAGCCACTAGTAGGACCAACTGAAGAGAGATTTAGGTGGAACTTATTTAATTAAAATATGTCCATCTGGGAGCAGACACTTAACATCTATGTGAATTAGCTTCTTCGTATCTCTGGAAACAGTTGGGAGCAGCTGTTTTATGAGCTGCCAGTGCTAGCATTTAAGAGTGGCAAACAGCATGAGGGCTACTAGTGGCGGGCACAGCCCAGGCACCACACGAAAAGGGGAAAGCCACGGTCTGACCTCTCGAGGAAGGCACAGCAGAGGAGCTCACAGTCCCCAGAAAATGGGGTTTGTGGGAGCTGGGAGGCAGCAGCAGGCTGCTGGTGTCTGCGTAGGCCTGGAAGAGAGGGAGTGGGGCGGCTGGGGACAGGTAGGGGAGGCAGGATAAAGACTTCACTCCAGACTCTGCTGCCTTTTCTCTTGGGCTGACACTGTCCCCTGTCTTCAGAGACAGAGGGGGAAAGTTTTATATTGTGAAAACATAAGAAAAGTTGGTAAATGGGGAACTGCTAAGAGAGCCTTTGCAAGTAGGAAATACGGTGGACTAATGAATTTATGGAGAGTATTTTTTTTTTTTTTTTTGAGACAGAGTCTCGCTCTGTCACCCTTGCTGTGGCATCATCATAGCTCACAGAAACCTCAAACTCTTGTGCTTGAGCAATCCTCTCAGCTCAGCCTCCCAAGTAGCTGGGACTATAGGCACCCCCCCACCACGCCTGGCTAGTTTTTCTATTTTTAGCAGGGACAGGGTCTCACTCTTGCTCAGGCTGGTTTTGAACATCTGAACTAAAGTGATTCACATAACTCAGCCTCCCAGAGTGCTAGGATTACAGGTGTGAGCCACCATGCTCAGCCCATAGACATTTTTTTTTTTTAATGAAAAGTAACAATTTACACACTTCCTCAGGAAACATAGAACTGTGGCATACGTTTCAGATTTTTTTCTTTTTTTTTTTTTTTTGAGACAGAGCCTCACTCCTTAACCCTGGGTAGAATGCCGTGGTGTCATCATAGCTCACAGCAACCTCAAACTCTTAGGCTCAAGAGATCCTTTTGCCTCAGCCTCAGAGTAGCTGGGACTATAGGCAACTGCCATGATACCCAGATAGATTTTCTCCTCTTTCCTTTTTGTATTTTTTTGAGACACAGTCTCCCTCTGTGGCCCTGGGTAGAGTGCCATGGTGTTATAGCTCACAGCAACCTCAAACTTCTCGGTTTGAGTGATCCTCTTGCCTCATTCTCTCCAGTAGCTGGGTCTACAGGTGCCCACCACAATGCTCAGCTAGGGTTTCTATTTTTTTTTTTTTTAGTAGAGACACGGGTCTCCCTCTTCCTCAAGCTGGTCTCAAACTCCTGAGCTCAGATGATCCACCTCAGCCTCCCAGAATCCTAGGATTACAAATGTGAGCCACTGCACCTGGCCTAGTTTTTCTGTTTTTATAGAGAAAGGGTCTGGTTCTTGCCCAGGCTGGTCTCGAATTCCTGAGCTCAAGTAATTCACTCACCTCAGCCTCCCAGAGTACTAGGATTGGAGGGGCCAGCCACCATGCACATTTCAGAATTTAAATAGCTGATTTCAAAGCTGTTGGTCAGCAATAGTAACTCTCTAGCAGAAATTGTGTTGTCTAGGAAGTTGGAGTTATACATCTTTTCCAAGGAGCTTTACTCCATCTCTTAATATACTTTAAGACATCTGTTTGCTGGTGTCATATACTTAATATACTTTAATATACCTGTTAGCTTATGTAGAAAGCAGTTGAAAGGCATGTGGAATAATTTGAGGGCTTCATCATTCAGAATTGACAAGAAATTCCCATTTTCCTATTTCCCTTTTACATCAGGCAATAAGCCACTTTAATTTGTATGGCTTTTAGTTATGTCTCTCTTTTCCACATTATCCTAGTTATCCACCACTAGGCAAGTGGCCCTTTGTGATTATATCCATCCTTGCCAAGATTAACTTTGCCATCAGGTAGTCAGCTCTTTTGAAGTGTTTAGAAAGAGGAACTTCACCTCATTTGGCACAAATGAAGTAAGAACAGTCTGACTTGTTCAATAAAAAGAGATCTCCAAAGTTTTATTTATTCCACTACTCCCACCCTCTCAACTGAATCATTAACTCGTTTGGGGGAACTTTGTGCACCTTGGTTCCAAGAGCTTAATGTGCCACCCAGTGAGGACATCTAATAATGCTAATGTCTCTATAACTCAGACACATCCTGGTTTCAGAATCTGCCACATGGAAAAATACACCAACAGTTCAGTGATTATTTCCCCCAACAAAATGAAGGTGCTTCCTTTCAACAGGGAAGACCCGAGAGTCTATACTGAAATGACTCCTCTTTATGTACAAAGAGGAGTCATTTACCCCGTTCAAAATGGAATTTACCCCATTCAAAATGGAAAAGACACAGGATACCCTTCCTCTCTTTCCTTTTTTCTCACACGTGCTGAAGAAATAAAGAAAAAAGAAGAAAAGAATTATGTATTTCTGGTAGATGAATTTAGTTTTCAGGGAAAATATCAGAATATCATGTAGGGCAACTGTGATCCTGGTTACCCAAATATTGACTTTCTCTTTTCTTCTATAATAGAGTGGGTAAGGTAACCATACATGTAAAAATTACTTAATAATTCTCAGTAACTACGCAGGCATTCTAATTATTTCATAAGTAAGGAAGCTACAGCAAAGGAAAACACTGTGTTATATGTACATTTCTCCTTTTTTAGACACTTCTGGCAAGTGAAAATATGTATATTTCTGAAGAAAGTAATTTATAATCACAAAAATACTTTTCAACCATAGTCAAGGTTATCTTTTCAGAGTGAGCTGTGCACATTTTCACAATAGTGGGCATGTCCGTAACCAAATGGAGACTTACGTTCATCCTCTCTTACATGATCTAATACAGACTGGAGTCATCCAACTTATTCAGAGCTGGGTCGGTGTTCTTCTACCTCCTAGACTCTGTTGTTCAGAAATCAAACACCACTCTACTTTCTCTCGAAAGCATGTCCTAAAATTATGCCCTTTTTGTATTAGGATTAAATCAAAACTTACAGGTTGAGAACAGTAGTCTTCAACCAGAGACAATTTTATCTGTTAGGGACATCTGGCAAAGTCCAGAGTCATTTTTGGTTGTCAAAGAGTGAAGGGGAGAGCACGACATTGCTACCGGTATCTGGTGAGTAGAGGCCAGGGATGCAGTTAAACATTCTACAAGGCACAGGACAGCCCACACAGCAAACAACTAACTGTCCAGCCTGATGTCAACAGTGCCAAGAGTGAGAAACTCTGTCTTAGAGGAAGGCTAGTAAATTTCCCTTTTTCCAATAAGTTTATTTGATAGTATTTTCATTCAATCATTCAACAAATATTTGTTGAGCATCTGTGGAACACTGTAAAGAAGAAAAGCAGTCACTGCACTCTGAGACATACAATTCAGAGAGAGGGAATAAAGCACATGCCCTCCCCTCACACACACCCCCAACATCACTGCAGATTGTGTATATATTGTGAAGGAAATACATGGATGCCAACAGACAGTACTAGAAAAGCTTTAGAGAATATTGTCAAGTAACAGAAACCCCAAGTCAAGCTGGCTCTTCGATCCAGGGTTAGGGTGGGTCTTGGGACTGACTTAAGTCCTTGGCTCCAACTGTACCATTCTTAGTTCTCACCTCTGTGTATCAGTTTCCTTTTCAGGAAGATAATAAGGCCACTGTAATGGTTCTGGGCCTCATAATCTCACACAACAGTGCCTGGAGGAAGAAGGGTGGAAGTAGGAAAAGAAAGGAGGATGGAGAAGGGTAAAGTATATCCCAGCAATCTAAGCTGGAGTCCCCAGAGTCACCTTGTTTGGGCCACCTAAGTCTCCTGCCCTTCCTTGATCCTCTGACTGTGGCTAAGGAGAATGAAATGTGCTAACTGGTATAAGCCAAACAGTGATCACCTTTGGAGCTATGACTGACACCAGCTTCTCCTTGATAACTGAATAAAAAAATAGGTGTACATTTGAGAAGGGTAATGTGCTTTCTGGGTGGGCATTCGGAAACTTTCTCTATGGGAGGATATCTTTGAAATTGACCCTTGAAGGTTCCAGCCGAGAGCCTGGGGAAAAGTTTTCTAGGCAGGATAAGAAGTGCAAAACCTTGACGTAGAGAAAGTGGCCAATGTGCCTGAGCATGGTGTTCCAATGGGAAAGTGGTTCGCAGTGAATTTGAAGGGGCAGCCATGAACATTTTCCTATATATTGAGTTGTTAGCCATATTTGTAATAAATGTGATGATTCTTTTTAGATTAGTAGAAACATTTTATATATTTATCCTATATCCTGGGTGCCAGCAGACAAAATAAAGTCACCTTACTGATATGTTTCTTGTTTTATTTTATTTTATTAATTTTTTCTTTTTTTTTAGAGATAGGGTCTTCCTCTGCCCTTGCAGGGTAGAGTTCAGTGGCATGATCTTAGTTCACAGCACCCTCAAACTCCTGAGCTCAAGGGATCCTCCTGCGTCAGCATCCCAAGTAGCTATGAATACTATAGGTGTGCACCACCACACCCAGCTAAGTTTTACTTTTTTTGTGTGCAGATGGGGGTCTCACTACATTGCCCAGGCTAGCGTTAAATTGCTGGGCTAGAGCATTTTTCCTGCCTTGGCCGCATAAGGCACTGTGCCCAACCTATGTTTATCTTTTGATAAGTGTTCCCTGCACATTTTCCCCATGCATTTCTAATTTAGATGATTATTCTAATATAACTTAAAATAAGGACAAAATAAGTTTGGCAGAACCAATTAACTTGTGAAGTATAAATTTCAAGTTACTGTATAAGAATAAAAACTCTTTGCTAAGCAAATATCAAAAGAGGCTCAAATGGATAAGAATTCAGACATCTTAGCCGGGCGTTGTCGCGGGCGCCTGTAGTCCCAGCTACTCCGGAGGCTGAGACAAGAGAATCGCTTAAGCCCAGGAGTTGGAGGTTGCTGTGAGCTGTGTGAGGCCACGGCACTCTACTGAGGGCCATAAAGTGAGACTCTGTCTCTACAAAAAAAAAAAAAAAAAAAAGAATTCAGACATCTGAGAATTCATGATATACTAGCATTTCAGAGAAGCCAACAAAATGCATCTTGATTTACAGCAAGTTTTATACCACTTATGTACCCTCCAGCACGTGGCATTGTGCTGGATACAGAGGTCACCAAAATACTGATTCAGGCCAGAAGTTGAAGGTCATAGGTATTCATGTTTATTGCTCCATCTACATATCCCTTCCTTTGCTCATCTCTTCCTTTCAAGGAAACCTGCCACAGTTTTCTATAGCTACTATATATCATCTCTTTGAATTGCATTTTTTGTAGACAATATTACATAATAATGACACGTTTAGTGCTTTATATACATTTTCCATCATTACATAAACACCACGAGGTGGAACACAGGAAGGTTTAGTAATTATTAATATCTTAAGGTCATATAGCTTACAAATTAATAAGAAGACTAGCTAGGATTCAAGCCCATGAAGTTTGACTGCAGAAGGACTGGTGCTCTTAAAAGCTGTACTTTTACATAAAGCATCTTAGTAGTGAGTACCAGGATTTGAACCTGACCCAAGTCTGATTCCAAAGACTGAGAACTGGAAACGGCTCCTTTCTTCTCTCTGTACAGCAGTTCCCATATAAAATGTGGGAGGCGGACCAAATAATCTCAAAGGTCTTTTCTGTTCACAACTGCTATGATTCCAGGGATTTTTAATATAAGGTTTTGATATGTAAAAAAGTTGGTTGTGGAAGAATGCAGTGTTTGAAATGTATTACCAAAACAATTACAGCTAACTATATTTGCACACTTAAGAAAACACACACGACCCGAGATAGCTCTGATATTAGTTCCCATTTTAAACGTGAGTTAACTGAAACATAAGTAACTTGTCTAAGTGACAGCCATCAAAAAGTACACACAATTTACGTGCACTGTAATATAAACCCAAGCCCTTGCCCTTGCCTCTCACTTAACTTTCTTGTCTTGCCTGACAAGGAGGAATTGCCTTACCCTTCGTGGGTCAGATTTTTCAGTTGTAACTTAGGTTACAACTCCTTATTCAATAACATGTTTGAACTGTGTTTATTTCTATATGCCTGAGGTAAGGTAAACACCCAAGCAAACTTAAAAAAGACACAAAGGGTTATGAAAGACCTTATGGTATCAGCAGCATAGTTCCACCTTTTACTTTGCTTGTCTCTGGGCTGAACCTAAGTTAACCGGGACATTGCTTTTCAGGGGAAGAAACGACAGCTGTTTCGTACCAAACAAGAACCAAAACTTACATACTAATTTACAGCTAGGGGTAGCAGGGTAGAACAGGGTCGGCTTAAATCAGACGTATCAAAAATTGGTAGTAAAATAATACCACGGGCAGCTTTCCAAATTACGTCACAACTGAAATCTGCTTTCAAAAAAGACAAAAGGCTATGACATTTCATTCCATAAAAGAACATCCTGCCGGCTGATGAATGAATATAAGAACACTTAACACATGCTCTTTGGTCATTATGAGCGGTTTAAATTGACGTTCTTCCTTCCGAGTCGTATCCAGACAATAATAGAAGAGAATACAAAACAAAATGACGCTTATTGCCAGAAAACGCGCGCAAATGCGTTCGCGAGAACCCAGCCTCTCGGGCGAGTCCCAGACAAAGCCTGGTCCCAGCGTGCACTGCGGCCGGCACTACACATCCCAGCATGCACCGTACCCGTCACGGCACACGGACTACGACTCCCAGCATGCTGTCCTGACAGTCGGCCGCCACCCCAGGGGCCCGAGGTTTGGGGTGTCGCTCGGAAATAGGGGTCCTATCTCCGCTAGCTTAATCTCCCTTTAGAGTCTAAGGGTCATACACCACCAAACAATAGTAAATTATGAATATTACGAGTTTTCGAGTCTTTTTTTCGTTGCCTGTTTTATTAGGACAGCAAAGAGCCTCCGGCTGGGGCGGATGGGGGCGGAGTCAGATGAGCTCCGGCTGCTTCAACCAATGGCACGGAAGCGGCCTTTCTGCCACCATGGCAACGGCGGTCGTTCTCAGGGGGACCAGGCACCCATTGGGTAGAATCTTTCCAGAAGGCTCGAGAAGAAGGAAGCGGAAGTGGCACGTGGAGGGGCCAGTGGAGGCGCCGGTGAGTAAATGCCGCAGATTCTGGAAAGTTCTCATCAGTGCGATACATAAAGCTGAGGGAGTGAGACCTCTTCTTTCGGGTCGGTAGATCAGCGCCGGCGCTGCTGTGCTATCCACGGCAGAGCGAGGCAGGCAGCCAGCCCGAGCTTGCGGACCGACCCCCGGAGGCTGAGCGCCGCTACCACCAAGGGTGACTTCTCTTGCCTGTCGCCGGGATAGTGGAGAGGGCTGACAGGCCGACTCTTCCTGAGCCTGTCCGAGTGACAGAGGAACGGGCTGAGCCGCGAGCAGCCGGGGTAGGAAGCGGCGGTCAGAGGGGCAGGCGGGCGGCCAGAGGACGCAGACCCAGACCCGAGGCGGAGGCGGACTGTGAGCCGGCCATGTCGGTGGTGGGGCTGGACGTGGGCTCGCAGAGCTGCTACATCGCGGTGGCCCGGGCCGGGGGCATCGAGACCATAGCCAACGAGTTCAGTGATCGGTGCACCCCGTAAGTGGAAATCTTTGGGGCCGCGCGGGTGGGGGATTCTCTGGGGCCGGGAGAGCCTGGCTGACCCCAGGCTCGCGGGCTGGTTCCCGAGCACCGCGGCGAATGGAGGGCAGTGTGGGGAGCGGCGCGTCCCTCCCTGGGGGCTGGGGACCGGCCACTCAGCCGGGTAGGACCTTTCCCCAAAAGAGAGGAGCGGTTGCTTGCTTCCACGAATTGGAGAGGGAGTGTCTTGAGGCTTCCTGGGGGCAGGGGGAGTCTCTGGGCCGTCGCTTTGGGCGGGCTTCCTACTGGGAGCTGGGCGGAGGCAAAGCCCGAGACTTTAATCCCATTTCAGGGCAAGCTGCAGCCTGCGCCTTCCGTGGCCGCCCCCGTTTCTCCACCCGGCTTCTCTGAGCTGGCTGAGCCGCCCCCACCTTGTCCCCCTCCTTCGGCGCAGGTCTTTGCTCACCGCGGGGCTGCAGTTGCCGGGCTTTTTTTTTTTTTTCCCCACATCGTGGATCTCGAAATGAACTGGAAGCTTCCATAGCCTGTATGCCGTTGCTTGTCCAGTGAGCTGGCCGACTGTTGCTAGCGAACACAGAATCTCTCCTGTGAAAGATTAATCTATCTCTTCTTACCCAGTCTCTTGGTTTTTAACGTTGCTGTCCTTAGTTCAGGGATCGTTTTCGATCGATTTGAACCTCCTTTTTTGCTCTTTTATGAGAGCCATTCATGACGAATCGTGGACTATGTTTTTATGAACAGTATACATGAAAGAGAATAAAAATTGCATAGTTTTGTGCTAGAACGCCATAAGGATGGATGTTGTCACTGCCTCAAATGTTAAATTCTGCGGCACCATGAGTAGGGCAGCATTTTAAAAAGCAACTTTTTGAGGATGATTATTTTCTGAAGAGAGATTGTGTGTGTGTGTATTAAACAATACACCCGCATGTGGCATATACATAAAAATTATGCCTGCATGTGCATTAGTGAAAACAACTACTTTCCTCTCTCAGAGGTATTACTGTGGGTATTTCTTCCCCCAAAATGCCGTAAGACCCAGCAGGAAGGTGTAAGAGGGAAATACTGAACTGAAAGACATAATGACTGGGCTGCTAAAATTGTATGCATGCAGATGAATGTTTATGAATAGAAAACCAGAAAATAAAGCATGTGGTAATAATGTTAGTAACACCAAGAAGACAGTTCTCTGAGCAATCTATAGATTTTACCTCTTTGCAAATATGACTGCTCTTTTGCTGTGCTAAGGACTCTGTAATTGGAATTTAGCAAGAAAACAGTCTTTCAGCTTTCATGCCTAGGTCGGGTTTACATCTTTGTTCTCTTCCATCCAATGAAAGAGAGAAAGCTGTTGGAAAGAGCAGGAGGAAAAAAATTGCTATACGGATACAGTGACTGATAACATGAAACTGAAGACGGCAAGTGTAATGAGCAATGTAAACCAAGGGCAGGATTGGAGTTCCCCTTAATGTGTTTGACACAATTGCATCAGACACTCTTAATTCTATTTAGTATAATTAATTTGATTCTCTGCTTGGAAAATGAGAAGATCCATTCGGCAAGTGTACTACTGAGTTGCTCTAAGCTTGGTATGGTAACTCTGGTTTTGGAGGATTTCTTAATTAAAGGTCCCCTGCTTGGGTGCTTCCCTTTTAAGATGCTGTTTAACACCCGCTCAGAGAATGTAGGTTCAGGTTGTTTCTATTACAGCAAATTTAAACTTTATTTAGCCTGGTATTTAATGCCCTCAATATATTCCCATTTGCTGGTCTTATTGACCATTACGCCTACTCATCCAAAATTAGATTACATTTGGATTAGTAATCTAGGATTAACTCACTCTTCTAATCTAAAGCCTAATCTATTTACCACTTCCTGGAAAGACTTCTTGAGCTTGTCTCTGCTACACAGATTTAATGTAGGTGATTGTTTACTCCTCAATGTTTGTATTCCATTCTGTACTTTTTCTGAATAATTCTTATTGGGCTTTCTCAAGTACAGTCTTCCAGATAAGCACCTCTTTCCTCTTAAAACCCCATAGGTATAACTTAGGTTCCACTCGTTTGAATTTACATAAAAACTTTGGGTTCCTAAAGAAGCAGATGGTATGTCAGAACAAAAAACTGGCGCCTGTGGCTCAGTGAGTAGGGCGCCGGCCCCATATGCAGAGGGTGGCGGGTTCGGACCCAGCCCCGGCCAAACTGCAACAGAAAAAAAATAGCCGGGCGTGTGGCGAGCGCCTGTAGTCCCAGCTGCTCGGGAGGCTGAAGCAAGAGAATGCGTAAGCCCAAGAGTTAGAGGTTGCTGTGAGCCGTGTGACGCCACCGTACTCTACCCAGGGCGGTACAGTGAGACTCTGTCTCTACAATAAAAAAAAAAAAGGTATGACAGTGATGTTATAGAGTGTATAGAGCTGATGACTGACTGAAAGGTCAAGGTATATATTTTTTTATTGGTCGTGTATTAGAGTCAAGTTAATAATACTCTGAAGGATTAAAAACGGTTTCAGAGTTAATGTTCATTTGCTAATGGAGACTTGGAGGATTATACTTGAGACTTTGGGGGGATGGTAGGACTACCACCTAGATTAGTTTCTCAGAGCGCCAGTTAAGTGGATGCTTCCTTTGAGTCTGTGACACCGCCTATGGACTCCAAAATTGTGCCACACTTGTCTACTTCCCCCATGAGTAGGAAACTTACATTAGAATTTTCCTCCTGTCACTTTAAAATGTCTACATTTATGGATTTTAACATTTTTGAAACATTTTATTTGTATATTTTCTAGATCAGTTATATCATTTGGATCAAAAAATAGAACAATTGGAGTTGCAGCCAAAAATCAGGTATGTTGTTTAAGGGAATTCATTTTAAGTTCTTTGATTCGAAATTTCTCATGATACCCATTTAGGAATTAAAGATTCCTTTTAGAGAAGGAACTTCTTATAAGTTCTGTGTTTAAAAGCATTTTCAAGTTAGTAATTAGGTAAGATTTTGACTTGTGCTGTGTAATATGGTAGCCATTTGCCACATTGAGCACTTGAAATGGCTGGTCTGAATCAGATTGTGAAGTATAAATAAATGTGAGATTTTGAAGACCTATAATGAAGTAAAAAAGCAAAGTACTGTATCTTATCAATTTTTTTGTATTAATTACTTATGGAAATGTGATAGTTTTTTATATATATTGGGTCTAAGTAAATTATTGAAATTAACCTGTTAGCTAGGCTTGTTTTGTGTTGCTTTGTTTTTGAAACAGAGTTTTACTTTGTTGCCCTCAGTAGAGAGCTATGGCATCATAGCTCACAGCAACATCAAACTCATGGACTCAAGTGATCCTCTTTTCTCAGCCTCCCAAGTAGCTGGGACTACAGGTCCCTACCACATCGCCCAGCTATTTTTTAGAGACAGAAGTCTCACTCTTTCTCAGACTGGTCTCGAACTCCTGAGCTCAGGCAATCCACATACCTTGGCCTCCCAGAGTGTTAGTATGTTGGTATGTTAGACATGAGCCCCACTGTTAGCTAGTTCTTAATGTGACTCTGAGAAAATTTACATTTTGTGGCTCACATTGTAACTATTCAACACCACTGGTCTAGATCCCATGGAGGTGAGGAGAGAAGAAATAGAACAGAAAAATACTTTTCTCAGAGAGAATGAAAACATTTTTATAAGTACAGAAAATAATATTGCTAAAAAAGAAACAAAATCCTAAACTCTAGAATGTATTTTAGTACTATTTTATGGCCAGTTAGGTTGGAAGAGATAACTAAGAAGGGAGGGAAGGAAAGAAGAGATAGTTACACTCACAAGGGGGGGGGCTTTAGTGGAGTAACGTCCCCTGGAATGTGCCCATTCAGGATAGTATTGCATCTTCGTGGTTGTGTGAGGAGAATCAGTTCAGGTTCAAATCTAGCCTACAGACGTACTTCATCTCATTTTAGTATGTAAACTTGCTTAAATTCCATGTTGTTTGAAAACTAGTACAGCCAAGCCATCGTCTTCCTTTATTCGAAGAACTAAGAGAAGAAGTATAGAAAAGAAACTGTTTTGGTATTTTTATTTTCAACCTGATAATGTCAAAAGTCTTTGGTCTTCAATCGTTCAATTATTTCTTAATTTAAACAAGGGTCCTGATGAGGCTTTTAAGTGCAAAATGCTGTGAAGTGGAACTTTTTAATACAGAGTTAACCTAAAATGTTTGACCAAAGCAGTAGATTAAAAAAAACAAACAAAAAACAAAACCACCATCTCATAACATTGTGGCATATTTCACTCCAATTTTCTTAAATTTCAAACCAAAATTTTCTCCTTAACCTCGTGTGTTTACCTGAGAGATGACTGTCCACTTTCAAAAAATAGGTTGCTAAACATAGCTGAGCAAGAATTTGAGTATATTTAGCAAGCGTGCACTAATGGTATAAGATAGTATAGGTTCAGTGTCTTGTTTTTAAAAATTACAGCTTCCAAATAATCAAAATACGCAGTTATTCAGTTGAAAGTTAGAAACTTTTTTTCCCATTCTTGCCTCTTCTACCTGTTGGTGTAGGTAATTAGCATTCTGTTCTACCAGGGAAAGTAGCAATACATGTGTTCTCTGAAGCAAAATGTTTATCCTGACCACTTTGCATTTTTTTAGACTATAAAAATTGACCCTTTAAAATGTTAATTTGACTGTAGTGCTTCTAAATCTATCCATTTATTCATTTGGGTATAAAATTTTACAAGTTTGGGAGGGAGGAATGAAATAAAGAGTAACAATTCCTGGTGGTTTATCCGTAGTTAGTGATTGTTTCACTGTCCTTTAAGTCTGTGGTCACACTGTTGCCTTTTGTTTCCTTTCACTTTTACTTGGCGTTTTCTATAGGAGAGAAAGAAAATACAAGTAAAATCTGTACATTGATAGGAAATTCATTGAAATTGATGAGCCCCAGAGAAAGTTATGTGCATCTGTTGGGTTGATTTGAGTTGCAAAGCGACTACATAAAATTGCTATACATACTGGCAGGTGGTCATATTAGAGAAAAAATTTAAATCTCAAACTTTTTTTGCAGCATATAACTCATGCAAACAATACGGTGTCTAACTTCAAGAGATTTCATGGCCGAGCATTCAGTGACCCCTTCATTCAAAAAGAGAAGGAAAACTTAAGTTATGATTTGGTTTCATTGAAGAATGGTGGAGTTGGAATAAAGGTAACATAATTGAGCAACCTGAAATTTCTTAATAGGAGACTGTTTAATTCATTGATAAACAAAAGTACTAACTAATAAATATTTAACTCAAATTTCTTAGACAAAAGGGTCTTTTTGTTCCTTTTTCAACTAACTCCATTTAAAGTGTAGTGTAGTTATATGCTAAGTTGTGTTATATGCAAAATTGTTTTTGAAAATTATTTAAATGTTAATATATGCTTCTATAACTTAATTTGTATTTTTCCTAATTCTTGGCAGTTGTAAAATTTAGGCGTATTTGATGTTTTAAAAAATACACATTGTGTTCATCTATCAAACAAAAGCCTGTTCCAAGACAGTCCAGTTGTAGTTGTTTGGAGAGCTATACTGTAATATAACCAGAAGTCTTTTTTTAAACTTGCAGAGGCATTTCTGTCTTGTGATCAACATGTAATAATATTTATCCTAGTGATTCATCTCTTCACTTAGAGTGGAAATTTACTACCTTCTATGTTTTGAGTATGACTTTAGATGGGGGGAAATCTGCCCCAGCTTTTTCTTCCTCCCCTGTATCTGTAGGGAAATGTCCTTTTTTCCTTTTCTTTTCCTTTCTTTCTTTGCAGAAGTGTAACAATAAAGTTTAGTGGAAGAGAATATGTGCTAGAGTTTGGAAGTTAATATTAGCATGTAGCTTACTGTACTACAGTGTTTAGAATGCTTTTTCCTTCAATGTAGGTAACGTACATGGATGAGGAACACCTGTTCAGTGTGGAGCAGATAACAGCCATGTTGTTGACTAAGCTGAAGGAAACTGCTGAAAACAACCTCAAGAAACCAGTAACAGATTGTGTTATTTCAGTACGTAGGAACTTGTGTTTTATTTTAATTTGCCTTCTTTATATTACTCTTTAAAGTATAAAGTGTCAAATGTGGGAAAGCTGTCTTTTACTGGAGTTCAGAACACTTTTGGACTATATTAACATGGTGTTCCAGAGCAATTTCAAAGTAGGTTTAAACGAGTAAGACTGTGGAGGGGTGGAAATCTGGGAATCGTAGCTCACAGCAACCTCAAACTCTTTGGGCTCAAGTGATTTCTAGACAGAAGTTACAAAGGCTCTTCACTGGTGATATAAATTAAAATCTCCTGTGGGGCTTTTTGAAAATACAGATTGACTGGTACAGCATTTGTAGGTATTCTAATAGAATTGGTTGCTAAACAATCAGGCAACCTGTATACTTGATGTGGGAGCTTTTTCACGGGTGAAAGAATTCTATCTATCCTCATTTGAGAACCAGTGTGTTAGGAGTTTAAAAAACAGCCTACCAATAATGACAAAACCTTGATTTTTAGCAATAGTAAGCTCCATTATCTTCAGTGGGCAGTTCCTAGTTAGATTGTCAAGGAATATTTGAAATAGACTTGTTATCTTTTTTTTGGATGCCAAAATGTGAATTATGAACTCTGCTCTCCTGAATGTCTTAGGTCACTTTTTGATCTCTTGTAGTTTATATTCTTGTAACTTATCTACTACGTGCTCTCTGCCTTACAGTATAAGGAGTGTGGCTTGCCCCGGCAAGTCAGAAAATAGCCTTTATGGCAGCGTAGCCTAGAGTATGAAAGAATAGAGGTAAAAGGGCTAAAATTGCTCCTATTGCCCTTGCGAGGCAGAAAATGTTCTATCAAAGGAATATCTGACTGGCTATTATTAAGAGAAATATTATAATACTGATCTCTGGAAAAACTAAAAGATTAAGTCATAGGTCATTGATTTCTCACTTTTTTTTTTGTTTTTGGCCAATTTTTTTCCCAATTTGGTGAAAGGTATTTTGATTTGAAAGGTGAAGAGAGACCCACCTTTGCTTTTTCCCTGCATCTCAATTATCTGCAAATACTTCAGGAAAAAATTTGAAAAATCACTGCAATGAATTTTTTTAGGTTCTTTCCATCTAAGGGATTCTATGAATGTGTTGTTATTAGATACTTTTTTCCTGAAGAATGTCCTACTTTTGACTGCCCTAGAAAGTAAAGCAGTGAAAAGAACTACAGCTAGAAGAGCACAAATCAGCGCTGCATGTTGTAAGAAACTTCAGTTCCTTAGCTATTTTTGCTCTTAGGAGAATCAAAAGGCTTTGCTAAAAGGTGTTTTTGTAATCTTAATGGGTCAACTGAATTAGAAAGTGCCCCGTCATATATTGATGCTCAGACTCACTGAATAGCAGAACTGAAGAGTAAGGGCCTGTGCTAGAATTAGCCCTGTATTAGCTTTAATTTCCTATAGTTTTTGCCTGTAGTTTAATTATATGTAACATTAAATATTTGGCTTAGCATTGTAATTTCCTGTGACTAGTTTGGAAGCAGTATTTCATCTCTTAAACTGTTCTATTAAAGTAACTTTTAATATGTCTCATGAAACTCATGGCTTTTCAGTTAAAATTTGGTTATAACAAAAAAATTGCTTTGATCCTATAATTTTGGGGCAATCTTCAGAAGTAGCTACTGTTTCTGAAAGTTGAAGAATATTATAGAAACTAAGTCCAAAGTTAATCTTTCTGTTTTGTGACTTGGCTAGGCACCTAACTCTAGCTGGACTGTTGAGAATTTATTATGAGTAGTTTGTGAGGAATTGATAAGTATTTCTTGCATTCAAGATAAGTTAAAATTTTTCTTTGTTTGTAGGTTCCCTCCTTCTTTACAGATGCTGAGAGGCGGTCTGTATTAGATGCTGCACAGATTGTTGGCTTAAACTGTTTAAGACTTATGAATGATATGACAGCTGGTAAGAAAGAAGTATTTTTATAGAAGTGAATTATTATGAAAAGTAGACTTAAGCTATGCTAGGTGTTAGTACTTCCTTATAGACATAGAATCCTACTCTAGTAAAACCTTGGTTAGATATGAAAGCAAAAAAATTACACTTGTTATGTAAAATACTTATGTTAAAAAGAAATTGGTGCTTTATCCAATTTATGGATTTGCTTTCATTAGAAAATTATTTTTTAATCCTTCGGATTAGGTGGGTTGGGTGTAACTTTTTATTTCCTTCATTGCTTTTCTAGTTAAGAGACAAGTTTTCTCAACATTTAGAGTCTGGGTTTCACAACTATCTTGGCTACAAGTGTTGATTTATTAAAAATTTTTTCCTCATATTTTCTGAGCTGTAGTTAGGAGGCGATCATCAGGTATGAAGCCAGTATTATTTGAACACATAGTGCTGGGTGTTAGAAGCACAGTGGTGAGCAGAGCAGTTATGGTTCCCTCCCCCTAGAGCAGCGGTTCTCAACCTGTGGGTCGCAACCCCTTTGTAACAATCAAAATACATCCTGCATATCAGATATTTACGTTACGATTCATAACAGTAGCAATGAGGTAGCATCAAAAATGGTTTTATGGTTTAGGATCACCATAACATGAGGAACTGTATGAAAGGGTCACAGCATTAGGAGGCATTAGGAAGGTTGAGAACCACTGCCCTAGAGCTTTTATCAGCTTAAGTTTTTCCAAGCATATTTCTGATAGGTTTTTAGAAACTGTCAGTATTGATAAAGATAATGTTCTTAGGTATACAAAATTAGAAATATAGTGGTTTTGAAGTTCTCAAAAACTTAATTTAGACTCTTTAAGGGTAAATCACTTACTTACCTCAGATCTAAAAAAAAGAAATTGGTAGGACCTACAGTCGCTATAGTTGTGTATTAAATTTTTAATTTTTTTGGATAAGCAGTCTACTAGCAAGTTGTGGTTAAAATGTAAGTATTGGATAATGTGTTTGATTTTTTTGTTTGTGACGTGGTTACATTTCATTTTATTCACACCATGTATGTTTTGTCTAGCATATCTGTCCCTATGTTAAAAAGTGATAGAGCATTGTTCTAAAGTCAGAATAATAACTGATTCTAAGAAAATCAGTATGAAGTCAGGTATCTAACGAGAAGTATGTTCACCTTTAATTGTCTCAAGTATAATCAAAGTTTTCTGCATGCTTAATAGTATGTAACACTGATATTCCTAAGAAAGAAACAGCCAAAGAATTGAAATATACTTATTTTTTGTAGTTGCTTTGAACTACGGAATTTACAAGCAAGATCTCCCAAGCCTGGATGACAACCCTCGGATAGTAGTTTTTGTTGATATGGGACACTCAGCTTTTCAAGTGTCTGCCTGTGCTTTTAACAAGGGAAAATTAAAGGTAAAGTGATATATTGAAGTTAAAAACATGCCCGAAGCGTGTTAAAAACATCATACCTATTAGGATTTTAAGCTACTGAGCCTCTTCACTGTGTTTGTTGTTCTTGGTGATGAGTGTTTTAGGTAAGGACATCAGCCAAAAGATTGCTGCTAAGATTGATTTACATAAAGATAACATAATTATCTTAGCATATACTTAACTTTCCTTGGTTAGGAAAAGAAAAACTTTGTTTATCCATTGTGTAGTTACCAAAAGTAAAAAAAAAAAAATCTTACACTTAGCCTTCCATTTGGATTTTGTACTTAAATTTCTCCTGACATGGATGTCATAATTTAAATACAGCTCTTGAGCCTTTTAGTCTTTAATAGTTTGAGTAGTAATATTTAAGATGTTAATTGCAAATATGATGAAAAATAACCAGATTATTTATTGTTTTTAATTAAATCAGGTGCTGGGAACAGCTTTTGATCCTTTCTTAGGAGGAAAAAACTTTGATGAAAAATTAGTGGAATATTTTTGTGCAGAGTTTAAAACTAAGTACAAGTTGGATGCAAAATCCAAAATACGAGCACTCCTTCGTCTGTATCAGGAATGTGAAAAACTGAAAAAGCTAATGAGCTCTAACAGTACGGACCTACCACTGAATATTGAATGCTTCATGAATGACAAAGATGTTTCAGGAAAGATGAACAGGTGTGTCTTAATTCTGCAGATTAGATAGCTGGAACTTTTTTCTGCAACTGTACCTGTGGGTGTTGTGAGTTTTGGCCTGTTTCAGGATTGTGTGTTATGTGGCCCGTGGCTGGAGAGACTGTTGTTGATCATCATGAGCTCTAGGTGCATTTATGCAAAGAGGGTTTTTAAATATCCTCGCTAAGTATCCTCATGATGAAATATTTTTGGTATTGTTTTGGTATTTTTCATTATTTTAGCATTTTTGGCCGGTAATTGAATTACAGAGATACTGTGAAATGAATAGAAATAACTAGAAAGTGACAAGAACCAGATTGCATGAAGGTAGACTGTCTTCCAGCAATGCTAGCAGAACTGATTTTCCTACCCAGTGCCTTTCTTGCACCTGTTTTATATGTATAACAGAAAAAATTACAAACTACAATATAGTTAAACTAGGCCCGTGTGGGATCCAGTTATGGAGATGGGAGTGAAATTCATTGGGTTGATAAGACTCACTATTTTAAAAAGTAGGACAGGATACTTGTCTTATGATAACCTTTCTAACAATTTATAAAGTGTGCCTTTTACTTGCTTAGGTCACAGTTTGAAGAACTTTGTGCTGAACTTCTGCAAAAGATAGAAGTACCCCTTCATTCATTAATGGAACAAATTCAGCTCAGAGTAGAAGATGTGAGTGCTGTTGAGATAGTGGGAGGCGCTACTCGAATTCCAGCTGTGAAAGAAAGAATTGCCAAGTTCTTTGGAAAAGATACCAGCACAACACTCAATGCAGATGAAGCGGTAGCCCGAGGCTGTGCTCTGCAGGTACTCTGCGTCCTGCTTTCACCTGAAGCGCATCCCTTGTTTGGTCTGTTCAGTTTCTATAAAAAGCCCTGACTAAATGTGAACCTTCCACCTGGTAGGTGTTTTCTTTCCAAAATTTGAATTCATTATCACTTTCTTCATTTAAAAAATTACTGGGGCTCGGCACCCATTGCACAGTGGTTGCAGCGTGGGCCACTTGCACCGAGGCTGGTGGGTTTGAATCTGGCCGCGCCAGCTAAACGAAAAAGACAACTGCAACAACAACAACAAAATTATAGCCAAGTCCCAGCTACTTGGGAGGCTGAGGCAAGAGACTCCCTTAAGCCCAAGAGTTTGAGGTTGTTGTGAGCTGTGATGTGTGGCCTAGTGAGACTCTGTCTCAAAAAAAAAAATTACTTGGTAATATATGAACGTTTTGAATTTTACCCTTTTTAGTTTCTTAGACATTTGGAAAGTGATATGGACAGAGCTGTTTGTAGATGTATAGTGTAAATAGTCAGAAATAATAGAACTTGTAATTGAAATCACTGTCGACAAGGCATTTCTGGAAAGAATGTTTTTCTTACATTGTTGGTTAATTGTTGTTCTGAGATTTATTGTTAACTATTTGTCTTTGTAAGTACGGTGATTGGCGTGGTATTTAGGCAGTGAATAAATTCTTTATGCTTAAGATGACCTTATGTTAACACTTTTTGAATTTGAGTTTAAGAAGAAAAATCACACTTGTCTTTTAGAATTGAGTTTTATGTTAAAAGATAAGTGGAAACTATTCGTGTGCTCATGAGATTTTTGTTTCTTTTCTAAGTGTGCAATCCTTTCTCCGGCATTTAAAGTGAGAGAATTTTCTGTCACGGATGCAGTTCCTTTTTCAATCTCTCTGATTTGGAACCATGATTCAGAAGATACTGAAGGGTATGTAGCAGAAAATGATGTTCAGATAACATCTTATTTTTTTATTGTTGGGGATTCATTGAGGGTACAATAAACCAGGTTACACTGATTGCATTTGTTAGGTAAAGTCCCTCTTACAATCGTGTCTTGCCCCCAAAAGGTGTGGCAGATAACAACATTTTAATATAAAGAAAAATTAACAAATGACTTTTATGTAGTCATTAATACGTATTCACTCTTTCAACTACCAAATCTAAAATGTTTCTCTCATTTTGGTATTATAAATGATGATGAAGAATGATAAAGATTGTAGAATGTCTTGCTTTCTGTTTGCGAAGTACAATAAGCATTAATACATGATTTGCTGAATGCTTTTTCCTTTTCTCTCTAGAGTTCATGAAGTATTTAGTCGGAACCATCCTGCTCCTTTCTCCAAAGTTCTCACTTTCTTGAGAAGGGGGCCTTTTGAGTTAGAAGCTTTCTATTCTGATCCTCAAGGCGTTCCATACCCAGAAGCTAAAATAGGTAAGCAATTATCTGTATGTATTTTGCTCTTTTAGTTAAATGCGTAGCTTGTATGTAATTCAGTGTATGAACTTAAAAAGTTTTCTTACTCTTAGCAATGTTGAGGGGAGTGTAATTCCATTGGAGACATTTTCTATTTAGAAAAATGGTGATGGAGAAATAGCTTCATTTTATTGATGAGTAAGCTGGCCTGTTGAGATGAAGTAACTTGTTTTTGCCATTACTTCCAAGAATATGCATTTAGGAACACATCAGTATTTTTCCTCTTGTGATATAATCTGTACTTTATGTACTTAACATTAAGTACAGTAAAAAATCTGTACTTTAGGATTACCACCTACTTAAATACTAACATTTCCCCTAGGTGAAATGTTACTTGCGGCTATTACCTCTAAGTTTTAACAGTGTACCTAATGTGTAATTTTTCTAAAGGTACATCTTTTGTGGAACATAAGAAAATCGTTTGAAGGAGTCCTACCCAGTCAGTTGTGTTTTCTTTCCTACTTCTTAAATGCTAAAATGTTCTTAACCAAAGTTGTTGTGTTCTTGTTTTAAAAATACTCATCATACATTTATTGTTAGGAAAATAGTTTGAGAAATCATTGCATGTAGACTGCATGATTTGATAAGGCTGGATTCTATGCATTAATTTACCATTGTGTAGAAGAGAAAAAATCCAGGCTCTTTTGCATGGCATCTAATTTTCCACATTTCACTGAAGCTTAAAACTTTGCGCGTATTTAGGAGCCACCTTGTGCTTTGTTTTGATGCCCCAGAGTAAGAGCCGTTGGATCTCTTGGCAGTTAATCCGGTGTCATCTGTCATTTCTCAGTGAAATAGTAATGAAATCTTTAACCTGGTGTTTGTATAGACAGTAGTTTAAATACAGGGCAAGTTAAATCCTTTACACAGAATGGGTTCAAAATGTTAGCAGTCTCTGGAATAACTGTACTATGGATGCAGCTGTCCTACACTTAGCACTTGGCTCTGCAGTAAGTGCTCACCGTGCTGCACTCAGTCCTCGGTAGTATGCATAGCTTAGGTAATTTACACAGCCACGATTCATGTCTAGACATTGTGGATTAAAGTCTGCACTTTAACCATTACTCAGTAATCTTCTGGAACTCCTTTATTACACAGTAATTTCAGTGTTTGATACAGGTTTTGGCTTACCTCCCCTATTTAAAACTGCAAAGTGTTTTGATTATTTAATCAGAACATTATTCTTTAAAAGACTGTAGGATTAAAATTCAGCATATGCTTGATATCATCTTGTGCTTGCTAACAGATTTTCATGTCCAGTTTGTGCCCACCCATCTGGAGAAATAGGGTGGAAGGAAGAACCCACTTTTTTTATTGGTATCCTGTAGTGTCTGCCTGGTGTTACAATAAAAGTTACAAGAATGCCTTTGCCTTTGAAAGTTTTTATGGCATAATAAGACTAATCCTAAGTATTCTGAGTCCACTGTGTACGGAAAAGAGGTTCTATTTATAGTGTATATTGAAGGACTTTAATTTGGTAGAGAGTAGGAGAAGATTTTAGAAGAGCAATAATTTCAGGCTTTATTTTTTAGTCTTTGTATTTTCTTATCTGTCTCCTTTAAAGCAGTTTAGGTCCAATTCTAAAATTGTCGGTTTCTTTTTGTTTTAGGCCGTTTTGTAGTTCAGAATGTTTCTGCACAGAAAGATGGAGAAAAATCCAGGGTGAAAGTCAAGGTGCGAGTCAACACCCATGGCATCTTCACCATCTCCACAGCATCCATGGTGGAGAAGGTGCCCGCTGAGGAGAATGAAGGGCCTTCTGTGGAAGCAGACATGGAGTGTCTGAATCAGAGGCCACCAGAAAACTCAGACACTGATGTAAGTTTGTGTGTGAAGGTAGAGTAGACTTAGACTTAAATCTAAGCCATAGGAGAGGAGGAGGGGACAGTTAAAATGTCTTTTTTCTTCTAATCAATTTTCATTAGAATTTTGGGTAATAGTATTTGCCAAATTAGTATTTTGCCAGTTAATGGTAACATATATCCTAGAATTCAGTGGATTGTGATTAAATTCTGTGTAACTTAATTTGAAGTGACTAATTCATGATAGTTTAATTAGAGTAGGTAGATAATGTTTCATTGGGTCTCGCTATGTTCAGGCTGAGCCACCACTCCTGGCCTTCATTTTGTTTTTTAAAAGAGACACAGACCATATATTGAGAAGGCAAATGTTGACTGACACTTACAAAAAGAAATATGATAAAAAGTGTTATTTCTGAAATACCAATATTAAAGGGTTTTTTTAATTATATGGCCAAAATGAGCTTTGATGTTTCTAGAGCTTGTGTTTTTATTTACATGGTTTTCTATTGTGGGAGAAAGGAAGAGAAGTGTAAAGCCTAAGACTTGTTGCTTTCATCATTAGAATTACATTAGCATGAATGCTAATTCTGCAAGGTCAACAAAAGAGTTTTGGAAGCTAAAAGTATTGCAGCAATTAGTTTGTTTTTGGAGAGTAATTAGAAGTAGCTTAAGAGACAGGCAGTACTGTTTTAGTTAAGATGTGAGAAAGTGATCACTGTTAACCATTCTAGAACATTTAAGGAACCTTAAAATTCTTAAGCTTAGTTTTTATTCTCATCTAGAGAAATTCTTCAGTGTAATGAGTTAAATGACCAATGCCATATATTTTCTTAATCTCTTAGTACCTTTTATAGATCAGACATGCCTTCCTTCTAAGTACTTCATTGTCTGCCTTAGAATCTTGAAGCTTTGAAACAAAAATGAGAGCTTTTAGGGTGGGCAGAAGATAGTTAACTTAGGATATTTCAAGCTTCTCCCCAAAATAGGAAAAGATTACAGGAAACACTGATTTATTGGGGATTAAGGGCTACTAAAAAAGAAAATGAGAAAAATCTCGGGAATCATTTGTCTTTGTCTTTATCAGATTTTTAACATACAGCATTTATTCTTTATCCTGAGATCTTTTGAGGAGTAAATAGCTGGATCACAATATGCAATGAGGGACAGAGTCTTAGGGATCTGTAAGCTGAAATGAGTAGCCCCCAATAACTGACAGTTGGCTATTGTATGTTACTGTTTAAGTAAACTGAAATGGAGAGATGTTGAGGTGCATGATCACTGCTGGTGAAATAAGGTTTTGGAAGCTTGTTGCTGTGAGAGAGGCCTGAAGTAGTAACCTATTTCTGGTGCTTTTGAGGGCTAATATCTGTAATGAGTTTAGGTGACCTTTTCCTAAGGGAGAGTTCTTGATTGTCACCACCTCACTCAAATGCTTACTTGTGTTGTTTAACTATATTAACTGCTATCATTCAAAGAATTTCTTACAGGTTTAGAATTCTAAGAAGTTTTCAAGTGTTTTGTGTTCATTTTGTTTTTATCTAGTATCTTTTCTTCCCACTTGTTAAGATTTCAGAAATTGAGTGTACTGTCTTTGGTGCCCTATAACTTTTTAAATTTATACAAGTACACCTGCTTTCTACATCCTTTGTGCCTGGGCTTTCATTTCAGAAAAATGTCCAGCAAGACAACAGTGAAGCTGGAACACAGCCCCAGGTACAAACTGATGGTCAACAAACCTCACAGTCACCCCCTTCACCTGAACTTACCTCAGAAGAAAACAAAATCCCAGATGCTGACAAAGTGAGTGACTCTTCTAGTTCATTGCATTAGACAATGTTGCAACATGTAATCATTAATGATACCATTGAATCTGCAGTTTCCAGAGCAAGCACCAAGTGATCTCATTCTATAGAGGAGTTTTTTCTGTAAATTTTCTTTGTATTTACAACTAAAACACATTTAGAGGTATTCAAGTACAAGGAGGGAATTGAATGTCCTGCTTTAGACCTGAAAGCTTCTCTTGATTAACTGCCACACCAGGTAACAAGAGACTAATGCATACATAGCATTTGTTATCTTTTAAAGGGCAAAGGTATTCAGTAATACCAGGGGTGGAAATAGATATGGCCCAGTGCTACATGATTAGTTTCCACTTGAATTAATCAGATGATAAATACATGGGCTGTAGGAGTCTAGTAACTGTCTTCTCCTCTCAAGTAATCTGTCGCATTTATGTGAATGAATTGTGATTATCTGGTTATAACCAGATTGCTCTTCAAAATATTCTTTTACCCTGTGTCCACAGTGGGTATTGGAAGCTAAATTAAATAGTTGTGGTGTGTTCCTTGAAAAATGACAGCTTATAATCAAACCTTTAATGCATGGTCAGATGGCTTTTGTGACGTTTCCGTTGTTATTACAGATCACTGTATGATTCGTAGTACTCAGATCTCTTGAACGTTACATGTGAATTATTAACTGTTGTTAATAGTTTGGTTCTCTTACATTGTCAGGATAGAATTATTTAACTTCTGGCAAGTTACAGAATTGTTTATTTGGGTCAAAATAGATAGTAAATTAGATAAAAGTTTCTAGTTTCAAATGTCTCCAACCCCTGATTGATTAGTGGGGTTCCCGATAATAAGATACAGGTCCTGACTCTAGTTTCCAAAAGCCGCTTTTTTTTTTCAGTGAGGTTATGGTGGTTATTTGGAAGAACAGCTGCTTTGTTTCAACATTACTCCCCTTGACTTAGGTCCAGCTTTAACTGATTGTGCTGATAGTTTCAGTACCTGTCTAGAACATGGCATTGGATAGAATCTCATGCTGTTAGTTATAAGCAGGACCATTGGTCTCCAGTCATGCACCCTTTCAGGGAGGGTTCCTCATTCATTTTATATTGGAATGTCATTTTGTGATGCTGGTTTTGTCAGTAGTTGGTTTAATTTTGTATTGTCTTAACTGCCATGCATGTACTATCATCCATTTGCTCCCAGTTATCTGTTGCACTGCTGTGTCTTTGTAGGTGTATGTTTCATCTGATTTGTTTTTCTTTCTTACGGGTCATGCTTCATAGCATGCCTACTATATCGAGGATTTGTACACTAGGGAGGACTGCAGGCAGACCGCCTGGCTCTTCCACAGTGATGCAGCTTTTACAACACTCGATAGATGGGCAGCTTCTACAGAACTCTGAAATAAGTCTGGGAAACATAAGAGTTTCATCTGTGTAATTTTAGGCAAGTCTTTGAACTTCTTTCTAATCCCAGATTGATAAAGTACCTTGAATCTTAGCATTCTTTATAACTCTCCCAAATCATCCTATGGCAGTGGCTAGTCTCCTCCCACTACCATGCTAGCCCATCAAGATAACATGTTTTATGCCTTGGTTGTCATCTAATCTGTCATACAACTGAGTTTCTTCCATTGTGTCTTTGTCATCCTCAATTGTGTCCTTTGTCGTTTGTGCTGGCAGGAACCTGCAGGAATGGAAATACATAAAAAAGACTGATTTCAGGGCACAGGGAGTCTTATTTCTTTAGCCCTGTATGTACATATTTTGCAAAACTTTCAAACTGCTAATGTTCACTACTTCAAGACTCTTTCAACCTTACAGAGTTGCTCACAAGAGGAGGTTTAACTCAAAGGCAGGCAGTAGGAATAATGTGTGCGTGTCTTCACGTAAGGAGCTACTGCAAGGCACTCAGCAGCAGCAGCACGCTAATTGTAGTAAAGTCGGCATAGCCTGGGAGATAGGCCTAAAATGTGTTTTACAGGAATTGAGTTGATCCTCAAATGTTTACCATTTGTCAAAGCCTGTCTTAGATAGCAGCTTGTATATTCTATATAATTTAAAGGTAAGGTTAATTTAATAATTTAGACTTTTGGGATTCACTCAAATGCTCAAAAGGATTAGAAAGTAGAGACCTATGAAGAAAAATGAGTTTACTATAAGAATAGAAAAATTATCTTGGTGAATTCCTGAAGAAAGTACAGCGTATTTGTTTATTTATAGCCATGATGTAAAATGGGCTTGTGAATTATATAATCTGTAGGCTCTTGCCACTTTATAATTTTAGTAATTTTATATTTGCCGAAGTTGTCAGTTATAGAGTTTTTGTTTTACTAAGGATTGTTTAAGAATTTCTTGCCCCCTTTTTTTTAATCCCCCTTCCCAAGGCAAATGAAAAAAAAGTTGACCAGCCTCCAGAAGCTAAAAAACCCAAAATAAAGGTGGTGAATGTTGAGCTACCTATTGAAGCCAACTTGGTCTGGCAGTTAGGGAAAGACCTGCTTAACATGTATATTGAGACAGAGGTAAGTACTTAAATTAAATGTTTCTATTTTGGAATATTCAGTTTTTTGGCCCTGTTGCCAGTATTTCTAATAGATAAGTTGCCTATAATTCTTGCCCATGTTCCAAGTTTTATATAGTTTGAAACCAAAGGTAACGCAACTTTTTTCAATTTAATTTGTTTTCATCCTTACTTAGAGAGGTCTATAGGGATGTGACCTTATTCGTGGGTCAGTATTTCAGTATGAGGCAATCATTTAACCATATGCAGAAAAGCAAAATTACATTTAAGTAGTGGATTTTTGAAATGTGAAAGCTATACAGTTTATTAAATGATATTAAATTTTTTTAAAAACTTAGAATGTATGTTTAGAAAATGAAGATCTTTATAGGATTTGTAACAAGAGTTCTACGTGAGGTATAAATTAGAATCGTTAACGTTAATTTGTTCTGTTCTGATCACTTTTTTGTTTTTAATACATTGGAATCTGTATTGTTAAAATTGAGTTGAGTTGTTGGAAGAGTGGAATAACTTTTTCTGTTTCCTTTCAGGGTAAGATGATAATGCAAGATAAATTGGAAAAAGAAAGGAATGATGCTAAAAATGCAGTGGAGGAATATGTGTATGAGTTCAGAGACAAGCTTTGTGGACCATATGAGAAGTTCATGTGTGAACAGGTATGTGTGAGAGCTCTGTCTTTATTCAGGTATTCTGATAGGAGGTGTTTAATATCAAGTTTGGCATTTAAGTTTCTACTTGATTATGTAATTGGAACTTTTTAAAAACAGATAGCAAGGGCGGTGCCTATGGCTCAAAGGGGTAGGGCACTGGCCCCATATGCCAGAGGCGGTGAGTTCAAACCCAGCCCTGGCCAAAAACTTCAAAACAATGACAACAACAACAAAAAAAGATAGCAAAGTCATGGAGAAAGAGGCTAGCTTAGTGGTTGAGTGGTTTGGTTTTAGTGTACCGTAATAACGCTTTGTTTTTGTCATCAGAAGAGACAGAGCTTACAGCATATGGCATCACAGTCATGGGGGCCACAAAGACAAATAAGGGAAAATCCTTGCTTTTAAAGACCTGAAACTTTGTTTTCGGATGCTGCTCCCTTGGTGGCTTCTGTCATTGTCTCCTCCCATAAGACTTGTTCATCCAGTTGTTGCAGAACTTATCAAGCCCTGTCACTCTTAGCCCTTTTCATGACTCCCTTTTTGTATGGGTCTGAGTAAATTCCAGAAGCACAACTGTGAAAGGTGGGACTTGGAATAGAAAAATTTGGCTAGATAACAAATTTGAGGTAGTTTAGGGATTAATTCTGAAATTAAAGATTATTTAGTCAGAGTCAATTTTAGTCTTGAAATCTTCAAGCTACCTCGTAATATGGTTCAGTTTTTAACTCTGACCTGACCGGTCCTGAGGTTTTTATGGTTGGGATTCTAAAGTAGAGATGGCCCAAGCAAGGTAGTTTCCCCCAAAGCCAAAGTAAAAGTACATACGGTAGATGAATTGGTTAGGAATGACTTTTTTCCTGTGTTCTGTGATTAGATTTGTCAGCCCGTTATAGTTCCTCTTTCAGTATTTGATCGTTGTGGAAGTGTAAAAAGGTAACTAAGACCTAATTAGTTTGGAGAGTATGAAAATAATTGCTCTTCTATAACTGTATTTCAGTATTTAAGTTGTCCAGAATTGGCTAAGGTAAGGTATTATAATATTGTAAGTCAATAAGAGCAATTTTTCAAAAACTCTGAAATGTCATCATAACAAGACAGAAGACAATGCCTGTCAGTTCTTCATGTGGAAGTATTGTCTGGAGCTAATAAATAGTAGAGCTTACCTGCTCATTGATTTATTTTTTTGAAGTGGAGAGAATCCAGATAATCAAAATGTCTCCTTAGACAAGATTAGCTACTTAGTGTTTCACGCTTCTGAGAATGCCTCGTTGTTTTGTTAAGATTGCCACTAACCTTGTCATATTTCACATTAAGGATCATCAGAATTTTCTGAGACTCCTCACAGAGACTGAAGACTGGCTCTATGAAGAAGGAGAAGACCAAGCTAAACAAGCGTATGTGGACAAGTTGGAGCAGTTAATGGTAGGTGCTTTTCTCCCTCTCACAGGTGGGACCTGTGTTTTAAACTACAGACTTTTAAAATTCTAACTATAGATTTATTACATGTTGTTTTAGAAAATTGGCACCCCAGTTAAAGTTCGATTTCAAGAAGCTGAAGAACGGCCAAAAATGTTTGAAGAACTAGGACAGAGGCTGCAGCACTATGCCAAGATAGCAGCTGACTTCAGAAATAAGGTAAGTCAGTCTTTTTGTAGATAGTCAGGAGGTTTTGCCTAGACTTTAATGAGCCAATAACATTTAAGTTGAGGAATCGTCTGGATTTTTTTGTTTTTTTAAAGGCAGAGTCTCACTCTTTTGCCCCAGGCTAGGGTGCTATGGCATCAGCCTATATCTCACAGCAGCCTCAAACTGAGTTCAGTGTTCTTCTTGGTTCAGCTCCTGAGAAACTGAGACTATAGGTACCTGCCACAGCACTGGCTAATTTCTTTTTCTATTTTTGGTAGAGACGGGATCTCATTCTTGCTCAGGCTTCATTCTTGAGCTCAGGCTGATCTCAGCCTCTTGAGTTCAAGTGATCCTCCCTACTTGGCCTCCCAGAATGCTAGGATTATCGGCGTGGGCTGCCATGCCCAGCTTGCATCACTGAATAGTCTTCAGTGAGAAATTTTGCTATTTGAGGCTAAAGATAGATTTGAACTGTGTGCAAGGTTGGGTCAAATTACATGTGACTTTAAGTACTACATTCCACAGAACAACTGCTTTTTCTGTTCAGGATGAGAAATACAACCATATTGATGAGTCTGAAATGAAAAAAGTTGAGAAATCTGTGAATGAAGTGATGGAGTGGATGAATAATGTCATGAATGCTCAGGCTAAAAAGAGTCTCCATCAGGATCCAGTTGTGCGTGCTCAGGAAATTAAAGCAAAAATCAAGGTGAGTGTTGCTGCTGGCTCTCTAATGGACTAGACTTACAGTCATTTGAACCTCAAACATCCATTTTTCCTGTGACTCTTTTGCCTCATCGTGGCTGATACCAACATTCCTCCTTTATAATCATATTGTAAAAGGTAGATGATCTGGTAAGTTTCTCTTGATTTTTCACTTTACTTATTCATTCAGTTCAACAGATTTGTTAAGTACCTGTTACTGTCCCAGCTACTTTTCTCAGGGTTAAACATTCAGTGCTCAAAAGTCCCTGTGCCTGTGGAATTCGTATTCTAGTGGAAGGGACATCAATAATAAGTGTGTAACGTCTATCAGATGTGGTGTTAGTGCTGTGGAGAAAACTAAAGTAGGGTAAAAGGGCTTAGGGAATTCTAGGCCTTGGTGTGGAGCTAGTTGGTATTTATTAAGGAAGAACTTGATGAATTCGTGAAGCGTGAAGAAAGTTAAAAATGCTTTCTGTCTGGAATAATATACTCAGATAGTGAAGGTCAAAGAAAAGTATCCCAAACTTTTAGGCTACTACCAGTTTCATGCTACAAACTTGAATTCCAGCTCTTTGCTTAGGACCCTTCAAGTCCTGATCTTGGAGTTAATTCCAATGAACGATTTTCTTAATTGTGAGGATTAAAGCAAGTACCTTATTAAGTACCTTCCACATCATAGAGGACTATTCTCTTCTCATTTGGTCAGGCTTCAAACTATGGTTTGGGGCAAGTGTAATGAGAAATTGGAATTCTTTGATGTATAATTGGAGTTGGGAGAAAAGTACAGGAACAGGTTTATGAGGACAAATTGAAAATGAACTGGATGGGTCTGAGTCAATCCGATGACTTGTTTTCTTTAGGAATTGAACAACACTTGTGAACCTGTTGTAACACAGCCCAAACCAAAAATCGAGTCGCCCAAACTGGAAAGAACTCCAAATGGCCCAGATATTGATGGAAAGGAAGAAGATTTAGAAGGCAAAAATAATTTTGGTGCCGAACCTCCACATCAGAATGGTGAATGCTACCCTAATGAGAAGAATTCTGTTAATATGGAGTTGGACTAAATAACATTAAATTGGCTTCTATGCCTTCAAATTAATAAAATATTTTTGCCATAGTATGTGATTCTAACATAACATACTAAGACTATTTATATTTTCTTTTTTTAAGGATGTTTAGAAATTTGTGTATTATATGGAAAAAGAAAAAAAATGCTTAAGTCTGTAGTCTTTATGATCCTAAAAGGGAAAATTGCCTTGGTAACTTTCAGATTCCTGTGGAATTGTGAATTCATACTAAGCATTTGTATCACTGAGGATGAAATTGACTTTTGTCTTGGAGGGAAAAAAATCTGTACTGCTTGTTGTAAGAGGGCTGTGATTAAAATCTTAACGCATTTGTTCCTGCCAAGGTAGTTTTCTTGCATTGCTCTCCATTGCAGCATGTGTGTGGGTGTGGATGTTTATAAACAAGACTTAAGTCTGATTTCATAAGGGCTTTCTACAATCAGTTCTGTCCAATAGAATAATATGACCTTTTGCTTTCATATTAAAAATTTGATGAGTAAAACAAAAGCTAGTGAAATGTGTTAGCAGCATGCTGAACAAAAACTTTAAAGTTCTCTCTCACTATACAGTACATTGTCAATGTGTATGTGTGAAACGAAGGAAATGTTAATCCTGTTGTAACTGATGGTGAAAACTTCTATGAGCTTTAAAATAAAGTTCATCCTATGGTGTCATTTTTAAATTGTTAGTTTTGTCACATTTAAAAATGGGATGGGGAGAAGAATATGAATTAATCGTAGCAGAAAAGAACTCAGTGTGAAATCCAACTTTCCTTTGCTGCTGCTTTACATGCTTCCTTTTTGACAGAAAAGTAGCATAGGTTTATTACATTAAAACATTTCTACTATGAAGTGATGGACGGAACTTAAAATTCCACCACCCATAAAAAAACTTAACGTTTTATTGCATATCCTTCAAGCCTTTTCTTCCAGTGGTGGGTGGTATCTGTGTGGGGATGTGTGTTAAATACAGTATTGGGCGTTCTCAAACTATAGCAGGGAATATAGGCAGGTGTTAGAGCGATGCAGCTGTGGTGACGTTTGTTACAAAGACGCACTTGAAAGCATTTTAGCCAATGCCCCCACTGGTGGATTTAAGTGTGTATCAAGTTTTTGCTATTCCAGATACAACTGCAGTGAAGTATTTCTGTCCATCTGGTTATTTTCTAAGGACAAACTTGGAGTGGTGTTTGGGGGAGGAGAGAAGTAACGGTGATGCCTACTGGTGTGTGATCCCTGTGCTCTAACATGAGGGCCAGCTTTCCTGCAAGAAGAGGGAACGGTCTCTTAACTGAAGTCCCGCTATTATGATGCTACTGTTCAGGTACTTCACATAGAGTAATTCAAAAGCAAACTGGGAGATTTAATAATTTGTAAGATCACACAGGAAGTATCAGTTGGGAAAATAAACACCAGCTGTCAAGTTACTCAAATTTTAAAGCCCACGCTCCATTCCTAGACTAAGTAACTTGTCATCTGTTTGATATGTACTTCAGCGTTTCAAAATTTGCCTGTTTTTCATGAATTGCACATTGTCCTTATTCCCATTTGTAGTATGAGGATGTTCCTATGAAATGTGTTGTTAAGGATCTTAACCATTTCAGCTATTCACCATTTCCCCACTTTACAATTTAACTTTGCTTTATCATTTAGAAACTTTACATTTGTATGTAATCTGTCTCTCTTGTGGTTTTTCTTGTGTCTGCATTGTTTTAGGGCACTCAGTGTACACTCAATAGGTATACATTTGCCCATTGAGAGGTGAAGATGGTGTTACATGTACCATTGGGAAGTACACTAAAAAAAGATCCTTTAAGTACATGAATTAGGAAACTTCCTTCTGCAAAATAGAATTTGATAATAAAGGAAGCATCAGACTGGCTTAATTAAATCAGTCCTTAATAAATGAGAGAAGTTTTTGTAACATCACTTTTCTGCGAAGATGAATCAATATAATGAAAAAAATACATTAGTGGCTATACTCTGGAGACCTCAGAACTGCATTTTTGGATGTAGGATTAAATAGTAATACTGATTATAGTACATATTATTGGCTCAAGCAATTGTGATACATATTTAGTAACCACCTGGAATCCCCAAGATACCCACCAACTTGGATAAGTGCTTTAAGAACTGAATTTTATATTTTAACTTGAATCATCACTCTATTTCTTAGTGTCCAGTTGTTTCAGTAGCCAAAAATGAATAGAATTTTTGAGTCTAGTTCATCATAAATGTTGGTTATAGCTGAGCAATGATTAACTTTTCTTGAGTAAAATCCCCAATGTTTACTTTTTTGTTCTTGATTATTAAAAAGGGCATCACACGTATACTTAATCTGGTTGTTGTAACCTGCCTCTGAATACAACTGCCTATTGGAAGTTAGTTTCTGAAAGACCAAAAAATACTAGCTTGAGGTGATCAGTGATTTACTCCAGTAAGCAGATACTCAATGTATTTTTTCTACATCTTTTGTGACTTAGTTTGTATCCAGACTTCTTTCTTGCCTGTGGTGTTTCTGATTGCTGTGGAGGAATATCTCTTGCTGCTATCTTACGTAATCAGCACAAAACAGTTACATCATTATTTTTCCGGAAAGGTTGAATCTTAGAGAATGCTGGAAGAGGGGTTGACTGTCTCCTGGTACTGCGTAATTTTGGTATAGTTAAACTCTTCCAAGTGGTCAGAATGATGGGAAGTGTTCTAATACCCTGTGGTTTTCTCACAGTGGTGTAGCTTTGTTGCCTTGGGGACTTCCTAAAAGATACTCAAAACTAGTTGTTTTTGAGTCTGTATTTAGCATATGGTTTGTGAACAAGTGTATGTGAAATCTTTGAGAACTCTAGGATAATTAGTTTTTCCAGTCATTAGTTTCATTTTTTTCAGAATTCTAGTACAACACGGGCCTCGTAACAGTTCTTACTCAGTTTAAGGGCAGGTGGCAAGCAGTAAGCTCTAGTGGAACACCTTTTGGGGTAGGAAAAGATTGTGTCATGTTTAAGGGTCCAAACCATGCTGCCACTCAAGCACTGTGGCTTCAGGCAGGTCATTCAACTTCTCTAAATCTCTGTTTTCTCATCCATCCAAACCTACCATAGCCTTGACTGAGCCTGTCTCTGCCATTGTGGATTCCCCATAGGGGAGAGCTTCTCAACTTTGGCAGTATTGACATTTAGGGCTGGATTTCATTGTTGTGTGTGTGGGGGGGGTGTCTTGTCCCTTGTACCATGTTTAACAGCATTCTGGCCTCTACCCGTCTGATGGCAGTAGCATTCCCAATCCTAGTCATTGTACTCTGAGAACCACTGCTCTAGCAAAAGTGACTTTGAACTTCACGATAACACACAGAAGGAAGTAAACTGGCCTTTACAGAATGCCTTCCAGTGGTTGGGCACTGGGCTAGATGCCCTGGCTCAGGCTTCACAGTAATCCTCCCAGAAGGGTATTATTTTCCCCATTTTATAGGCAGGAAAATGGGGTGAAAGTCTGACTAAGTTAAAAAATCAGTAGCACTTGGGAGGCTGAGGCAGGCGGATCATCTGAGTTCACAGGTTCAAGACCAGCCTCTGAGCCAGAGCAAGACCTCATTTTAAAAATAGCTGGGGGCTGTGGTGGGTACTGTAGTCCCAGCTACTTGGGAGGCTGAGGCAAGAGAATCATCACTTGAGCCCAAGAGTTTGAGGTTGCTGTGAGCTGTGATGCCTGGGCACTCAACCCCTGGGCGACTGAGTGAGACTCTGTCTCAAAAAAGAAAAGATTACTGCATCATGCAGAGTCAATGTGAAGATTGTTTCTGGGTGTTTTTATTGGTTAGTCGTATATGTAGATTGTGTCCAAAAATGTTTTGAGAAGTATTGACTTAGAAAATAGCAATTGTTCATTTAAAAATAAAAAATCCAAACAGTTTGCCTTTTCATTTATCATTGGACTAGAAAATGATTCTCAATTCTAGCTGCACATTAGGATTTTTGAGGGGCTAATTAAAAAAAATACACCTTCAGAGATTCTGATTTAATTGGTCTGGGATAGGACCTGGGCATCAAGATTTCAAAAGCTCCTCACACGAGTCTAATATACAAGCTCAAGAACTACAGGGCTTTTCAACTATTGGTGGGTCTGCCTGCGTGGATACTTTAGATCCCAGCTCTAAGAGGTTTCCATTTCTGAGCGGTGATGATCTATTCTGTAGATGAATGGAGGATATCCTCACCCATTTATACTGACTCTGTACTTACCCTTTTCACTTTGGCTATAGATGTTCAAATCTCACTGTTACCCAACTTCCTTACATGGGATTGAGGCACAGTGGTTGCTGCCCTTTTCCATAAGTCTGTGAACTTCATTTGATTGGCGTCTGTATTCATCACTGAAGGCTGATTGAGTCCAATTGAGAATGAGCCCCTCTGGTTCCACACCTACAGTGTATCTTACAAGGGTACATGTGAAATTTACTGAATGTAGATTGTAAATATCTCAACACAATAACTAAGAAAATGCCATGAAGGCTATCATAACCAGTGTGATGAAAATATTTAAATTTGTATATAAAACCAGCACATTGTACCCATGATTGCATTAATGTACACAGCAATGATTTAATAAAAAAAAAAAAGGTAGAGAATGAGCCCCTCCCTAGCCACTTGAAGGTGGCAGAGCATCTCCGCTATTGTACGCTGCTGGGCTGGTGCTTTTGCGGGGTTTAGCCCTGCATTACTCCCCCCCTTACCACCTGTGCACCATCCAGAGGCTTCCTACCAACGTGTTCCTCTTAGTTGCTTCTTTTATTAATAATAAAATGAAAGTGCAGAAAATCGGGAAACAATCCCTTATGTCCACAGTCCGGCCCAGTTGAGAGGGAAGGAGTCCTGAGGAGCAAATGAAGTGTTTGCATGGCTTTTAAGTCAAACCTACTTGAACTTACATTCTGGTTCCATTTTTTATGATCTAAATGGCCTTGCCGGTTTCCTCTGTAAAATCACTTTCTGCTTCCACAAGGTGGTTTCTTGAAGATTTAAAGAATTTGTGCATGTTAGGTCTTTCGAGCTCAGAGCGGGCACTCAATAAAGGTTTCCTATGGCAAAAGCTGGGTGGCTGGAGAGCTGCTCCCTCCTTGTCTGGTGGTTCACTTCCTTCTCCAGCATCAGCGACTGTGCTCTCCCCCTCTCTGCACACGCACAAACACGCTGACATTTTACTCTCTGCTTTGGTGTTTTCTGTGAAAGTGCAGCTCTTAAACCAGACGTCACCAGGCAGTCAGGGCAAGCCTTTCCTCCTGCACAGTGACCCAGCCAGCTGCTGTGGATTCGCTGGAAACTCACAGTCTGTTTATTACTGCCCAGGCTACCGTCTGGCTGCTCACTTCTGGGTTTGGAAATGTTTGGAAGCCACAGGGTGCCAGCAATGTCTCTGGAGAATCATGACTTTATAGTCTGTAAACAAAGGACAGTATTTTCCCAGTCCCAGAAATGTGGTAAGATGTCATGATTTGTGATTGTTTGGTTTTATTATCATAAGAAAATTTCTTTGGAAGAGTCGAAGTTCTTTGGAAGAGTCACATAATAGTGTCTCTCTCCCTTCAAACAACGACAAATACCAGACCAGCATTCTTCTTTTTTAAAATACACCTTTGGTTTGGAAAGGCTGAGAGAACAGTGCAGTGTAGTGCGCTGCAGTGCGGTCACTGCAACACTCAGCCCCAGGTCTTCACTACGTCCCTTCTGGAACAGGGATCTTCTCTCCCTTGATGGCCACAGGCCATCATTACACCTAAGAAGTCTCATTTACACAATAGTATTATCAAGTCTAATTGTCCCTAAGATGTCCTTTACAGCTATTTTTTGGGGATTCAAGATATAATCAAAGATTACATACTTTGGTTGCCATGATCAGCCCAACACTTTTAAATTGACATGGTTTTGAGAATTTTGGACATTTTATAGCTACAATACGTAAGCATTTTACCTAAAGGATGGCTTTATTAGAAAATGAGACGTTTCCTTAATAGTTAAAGAATTCTTGTTAAATAGCACTTGTATCTGAAAGCAGCATAAAATGTAGCCCATCAACCAGAAGGTTGTCAGAAGGTTGCTATAAATTATGTAGAATGTATTTTTTAACCAACCTTAATAAAAGCTACAGGGGTGGTCAAGTGATTTGGGTCATGAGTGTTCCTCCTTGACTAGAAGTAAATTGGTACCCACTGCTCAACAGACCCAAGAATAAAATCTACAATAGCAGGTCTCAACTCTGTGATCACTACAGAGTTCACTGTTTACTTTCCTTTTTTTTTGAGACAGAGTCTCACTATGTCATCCTTGGTAGAGTGTCTTGGCGTCATAGCTCACAGCAACCTCAAACTCTAGGGCTTAAGCGATTCTCAAGCCTCAGCTTCCCAAGTAGCTGGGACTACAGGCGCCTGCTACAACGCCCGGCTATTTTTTTGTTGTAGTCGTTTATCAGGCCCAGGCCAGGTTTGACCCTGCCAGCCCCTGTGTATGTGGCCGGTGCCCGAGTTCAGTGTTTTAATGGTGCATACATTGTATGTCCTGCATACAGCTGAGTCAAGGCATTTTCCACTCACAGCTGGTATTCTGCTCACACTCCACATGTCTGAGCTTCCTCTCTACAGGTGTCAGCCCTGGGTCCTCAGGGAGGGGGCATTGCCTTCACCCTGCTAGTCACACACTTAATTGTGTCACACACTCATTTGAAAGTACTTTGGTCCAAAGGGAATTTATGGAAGGAATGATTACACATAATTAAATGAAGTGTGGAATAAATACCTAGTCTGGATAATTCAGGGCAACAGGGCTTCCGGACCCCTCTTCATTGTCCAGGAAGCATAACAGTTCCCAGCAGGCACTGTCACACACCTCCTTAGGTCAAGCAGTCCTGGGGAAAAACTAGTGACAGGTGCCCTCCCAGGGGCATGGTGGGGGTAGGGACACACAGGTCTGGGGGCTGCCACCGGCCCATGGGAGCGAGGCTATGGGTGGGGACCTGTCAGAGACCAGCCCTGGACTGAATCTCCAGAGATTACATTCCTAACATAACGGATCATTCCCTATGTAAGCTAATACATTCCCCCCTTCTTTGAAGAGGAGAAGTTGGGGCATCACGGTTTTGGCAACTACAAGAGCAGTCACTTGGCCGAGGCTACCCTCCTGCAAGTGGTTGGCATAACCCCGGGCTGGCTGAAGGGAGTCCCGGAAAATGGTGATGAGCCCTTCCGCATAGGCTGCAGAGATGTTGGAGCAGGGCTAAGGCAGAGAAGAAATGACCCCCCCATGGGACTCTGTACCCCAAATCCTATTCTCTGCCCATCCCCGATTACTCCCCACCTTCAAGTATACATGCACCACACACGTGTGCGCTCTTTCTCACACATACACACATGCACAGTTCACCGCACACAGCACCCAGTCCCACCTCCTGCCAGCCTTCAGCTGTCCATCTTCTCCCTACTCAAGCCTCTCCCTCCCCAGGATCTGGGCCAAACCTCCTGACAGCTTCCGTCGATCTGTTCATAGCAATCGCTTAGCATCTCTCTCTGCTGCTAGACTGTGTGCTCCTGAAAGACAGGAACAGGCTGCTTAGCCCTATTTGTATCCCCAGAGTTAGCCCAGAGCATAAATAATATGGTAAATAAGAGAGCAAATGAAATAATGGATAAGCACTGGCCAGATTCCTCATGCCTCAGAAGGAAAACTATGCCTCATTCTAATATAGACCTCAGTGTCTATATTGGTTTCTAGAGTTGCCATAACCAATGGCCATAGCCTGGGAGGCTTGAACTAACATCCATTTTATTCTGTCACAGTTCTGGAGGCCAGAAGTCTAAAACCAAGGTGCCGTAGGTCTGCACTCCCTCCTGGGGCTCTAGAATTCTTCCTCGCCTCTTCCAGTTTCTGCTGTCTGCCCTGCATTCCTTGGCTTGTAGCCACATCTCTCTGCTCCTTCCTCACATCACCTTCATCGCCGTCTCCCCCTGAGTCTGTGTTACCTCCTTTGCTTCTCTCTTACAAGGACCCTTAGAATAGCATCAGCACCCACCTGAGACAGCAGGGTAATAATCTCTCCATCTCAAGATCCTAAACCTCATTACATCTGCAAAATCCTTTTCCAGATGAGGTTACATAAACACATGCCAGGGATTAGAACTTGTATGTGGGGTGGCCATTATTCAGCCTGTTCTAGAGCTCCACAGCCAATGAGAAAAAATCATTGCCCTGACTTTTCTTACGAAGGTTCCACGTGTTTCACCAGAGAGGAATCTCCTATAGACAAATTGTGCTTGCTTTGTTGTCTAGCAGGATTAAGCAAGTCATTACATTTGTTCAGATGTTAGTACTACCACTGGTGATGATAAAGATTGCACACCTTTCTCCATGAGAGTCTCCAGAACAGTAGGCAGAAGAGGAGGGGGAGCCTGGAAGGTGCATTTCAGGATTTGAGGTAGGGGAAGTTATGACATGTCAACCAGCCAAGTTATTTCAGACTAGTATCTAAGCCACAGAGAGAGTCTGGAATTTGGGAACCGAGAGTGAGGGAGTGTGGGCCCAGGTTCAACCTGAGGTGGGATGGGTGTGAGGAGATGGAGGAGGACCTTAGGGATGGACCCAAGAGCAATTAGAAGGCCAGACAGAGTGGCCTCCCAGGCACAGAAGATGGATCTTGTCCTCCGTTCCTTCTGCAGAGAGACCTGACCATGCATCTGGGAGCTACAGCCAGCCCAGTCTGAGCAGACGAGTAAAGACCACGATCCTGTCTTGATCGGTCCCTACCTTCTGCTAAGTGTCTTAGAAAAGCAAATAGAGTGCTCAGGGTTGGCTAAGCAGTGCTGCTCTGAAGTGTCCTACACAGAGAAGACAGTTCCACTCCTCAAAGTAGAGTTCATCTCAGTGGGTAGGGTCACTTGTACCGCAATCTTCAGCCTCCTGCTGGTAAGATTTGGGTAGGAGGAGGAAAGGACCCTGCTCAGGGTAAAATAACCTCCAGCTCAGCCACCTGGAGCATTCTCTCTGAGGACCACCTGGGTCTCAGCTAACAGGTTCCATTTCCTGGAACCCTATTGCAGGTCACATGTCTCCCTCTGGGATCTCACCTGGAGAAGGGGTTATTGGCAGGGCAGATTCAGACTCTCCTGGTCCTGCCCTTCCTGCCCACATCCCATGCACAGCCTCCCCGCCTGCTAGCAGACCCTCATGCTGGCCTTTGTGGGCAGACCCAGGAATCCGAATGCATGGACCCCAGACTCACCTCTCTGTGCCTCAGTTTTCGGTATGTTCATCAGGAGTCATCACGTTTGCTCAGCCACCTCCTGGGCTTCATAGAAGTGAGACCCAGGATGAGGAGCCCCTCCCCAGCCCCCAAGCTCTGGTTTCCTCATCTGTAAATTCTGAGGACTAATATTTGTCTCGTGGGATTTGAGGGAGGATGAATTCAAAGAAGAAGCTCTTTAGCAACCTTGAAGTAGTTGCCCGTTAACTGGAACAGTCTTCACATGGAAGAGACTGTGTGGATTGTACTTCAAGGTGCAAAGGCTGTGGCACAAAAAGGATTTCCCAAAGTATATTCCTTGGAACACCCATCTCACAAGATGCACCTTGAAAAAGAGGCTCCTGGGCCAAGTAAGTTTAGAAACTGTCCCTTTCTGGGAGGTTTACCAGGCGAGTTAAACCATTAAAGGCTCAGAGGAGTAATGAGGTAAAACAAACCCACTGAACTGTCTTTAATCTAGTACTTCCTAAACTCATAACTTAGGGGAACCTCACCCTACCCCCTAAGTCCCTGCCACCATCCGGAGGGAGAAATCAAGATGCTGCTGGCCAGACGCGGGGCTCACACCTGTAATCCCGGCACTCTGGGAGGCAGTGGCAGGTGGATTGCCTGAGCTCACGGGTTTGAGGCCAGACTGAGCAAGATCGAGACCCATTCTCTAAAAAATAGCCGGGTGTTGTGGCTGGTACCTGTAGTCCCAGCTACTGGGGAGGCTGAGACAAGAGAATCCCTTGTGCCTAGGAGTTTGAGGTTTCTGTGAGTGATGACAGCACTCTATCAAGGGTGACAAAGTGAGACTCTGTCTCAGAAAAAAAAAAATCAAGAAGCTGAGGCCTGGGGTGGAGACATAGGAGGGGCTGAAAGAGCAGCGGGGGCAGGAAAAATTCAGATGCATGGACTCATTTCTTCACCAAGGCCAGACTGATTGGAAGCTGCAGCTGCAGGTTTCTGCCTGGTGTGACTTCTAGAGGCAGGTTCTGTTTTGAACACCACTGGCTCCTCCACATTAACACAGGTCAATGACTGAACTCTAAATGCTCTGGTCCAAAGTCAGGGATTAGAAAGGAATGTTTATTGATAGAGAGAAATCCACTGCTTAAATGTTTATCAAAAGCAGAGTGGAAAAAGCGGTCTGGGCAAGTGAGGCTGATGGGTTAGGAGGCAGCAGAAGTGGGGCCCTGCGTGGGGGGCAGACTGTCCCCAACTGTTGAAGAAATTAAGGCTCAGGAGACAAAGAAAGATGCCATCAGCAGGCTGGTGCTGGAGCACGGACTCGGTCGTCTCTGTGCCTCTGGATCCTGGCTGCAGGGGAAGGGGAGAGCTTGGGATGCAAATCTGGGTGAGAAAGGAAAGAAGAGGGAGGGGGAGGAAGGAGGGAGCACCGTCTGATAGCCTTGTGGTGGTGGAAACCAGTGGGCTAGCCTCTGAGACACGTGACACGTGCACATTGTCTGTGCCCCAACACTCTCCTCTTCTCCAGGTCCTGGCAGGACCCCGGCGTCCCCACAGCTCTGTTTGAGAGCAGCTTCTTTTAAAGGAGCCAGCCCCCAGCCCTTGGTTTTCTGGGCCACAGGTAAGATCCTACCCAAGGGATACCAGCAAGTCCTTTTGCTAGCTATTTGGGACTTGGAACACAGAAAACTCAAAATCAGTCTCTCTGTGGAGCAACCTGGCTGTTGTGGCCATGGTTTGTGCAGAGCAGAGAAAGCTGGTCTGCAGAGAGGGAGAGAAAGAAGCGGTACAGACCCACAGACCCAAAAACTGAGCTGATGGGATTTTTGAGTCCCTGATGATAGTTTTCCCGTGGTCCTATGAACCAATACATTTCTTGGTTTGCCTCAGCTATTCAGCTTGGGCTTCCTTGCTGGTAACCCCAAGTCCTCTCTGACATACAGGGTCTCCACGAGCACCCTGCTGGAGGTGCCAGTGACTGGTTGGGTCAGAACCATCCCGTGATTCCGTCAGGTAAATTAGCAGGGAGGTGAGGCAGCCTCTCACCCCAGACTGCTGCGAGTACAGACGTGTGCTCAGAGGTGCAGTGAGAATCCACCAGTCTTTCCGCCAGGGGTGGCTGGTCAAGATGAGTGAGGCCACAGGGGCCTCGCAGGGTGGGGGGAGAGGAGTCAGGGGCAGGCCACCTCGAAGATTTCACAGGCCCAGGGCAAGGCCCAGCACAAATGGAGGCCTGGTATTTAAAAGTGAAATACAATGTTAACAAACTGTTCCATTAACATTTAACGGATGCTGAATGTTCTATCTTTCTACCCCAGCCACTCTGTAAGGCAGCATGGATGTTGAATTCTTGGGCCCTTATCGTTGCCTGGCAAATGTGGTGATGCAGGGAGAACCAGCCCTCAGCCCACAGCCCTCAGCATGTCCCCTTCCTCCTTCGGCCCCCAGGTTCTTTCTGTACTGTGGAGAAATTAACAGGCATGTCACAGACATTTCTGACCCCAGCCAGCACGTCCACTATCTGTCTGCACCCCAGTAAACACCTGTTCCTTAGCTACCTCTCTGGGCCTGGCACTATGTGGTCCTTTCTCAAGCAGACAGATGTGGGAGGAGGCTGCACAGGCTCTGGACATGGACTTGGGGCCACCTGGACATGAGATTTCCATGTGGTCTAGAAGACGATGGAGTTGGGTGGACACTTCTCCTTGGTGCTGCAGACTCCTCGCCCTGTGGGGAGGGGCATGGTCTGAGCCTGGCCCCTCTTGCCCGGCTTTAAGAGAGGTACTGATCATGGACTGGCCAGAGAATGGGGAGAGGGTTCTGGAAAGTGTCAGACTGGAGGTGGAGCCAAGAGATATTCTAGCTTTGCAGTTCTGTGCTCTCTACCCCTCAAAGTCTTCATTTACAAAACGATGGCTTTGGTGGTGCCTGTAGCTGAGTGGGCAGGGCTCCAGCCACATACACTGAGGCTGGTGGGTTCGAACCGGGCCTGGGCCAGCTAAAAAACAACAATGACAACTGCAACAACAACAACAACAACAACAAAAAAAAAAAAAAATAGCCAGGCATTATAGTGGGTGCCTGTAGTCCCAGCTACTTGGGAGGCTGAGGCAAGAGAATCACTTAAGCCCAAGAGTTTGAGGTTGCTGTGAGCTGTGATGCCACAGCACTCTACCCAGAGCGACAGCTTGAGACTCTGTCTCAAAAAAAAAAAATAAAAAATCAACAAATAAACAAACAAAAAGAAAACAATGGCTTTGAATTAGAGGTAAAGCATCATAGCCCCGTGTTTGAAGACAAACTGAGGTTTGAATTTTGAATTTTTTGTCTGAATGACTTTAGGCAAAACAATCTGTCTGAGGATCAGTTTTCTCATGTGTGAAATGGGAGGCACCCTCTGTAGTTTGCTGCGAGGATTAAATGATGTTGGTGAAGAGATTTGAGTAAGTGCTTAGTACTGACAGCCACACTATTATTCTTTTTCTGTCACTGTTGCGATCTCTATATCTTTAAAGTGGCTGCTCTAGGACCATCCTTGGAGAGGAAACAGCAATTGGCCTTGTATTTCAGAGATTTCCCTCCACTCTGAGAGTCAGCCTTGTTGGCAGTTAAGAGCATGGGCTCCCAATTCTTCTGTGTCACTAACTTAATAATTGTTAACCATCGGCAAGTCATTCAACTTATCAATGCTTCACTTTCCTGGTCGATAAAATGGGGTGATAACAGTATCCATTCCCAGGAGCAGGATTAGAAATGAATGCGAGAATACATGTGAGCTCTTAAATGAGGTTTGCCTGGCACAAAATAAATTTTCAAATCTGTCACTCTTTTCCCACTGTCCCTGGGCCACCTGCAGGCAGATGCTGTCAGGGTTTTTCTGGGGCTGTGAGCTGAGCCACGTGGGGAGCTGGCTGCCCCTGAGCTTCCTCCCTCAAGGAAACAGCCTGTGAGAGAGAAAAACCTCAAATCCGATTTGTTCACTTACATTCAAGCTCTAATTGTTTTGGGAAGAAGCCCACACCGACTGAAATCCTTTCTGGTTTTGCTCTTTGCTCCTCTTGGGCAAAGCTTCATCTCAGTCAGACCTTTTGATTACACAGGGAGGAATTTGCCAAGAAAAGAAAATAGCAGCCAGGTCTGTTTTAGAACTCAGACAAGGAAATTGCTTATGATCAGGGCTCCTTGTGGGCTCCTCCACCTCCTTGTTCCTCCTGCATAAGAAAATGTCAGTCAGACAAGTCTGAGCCAATAATAGACAAATCTGGCTTTTCCCTGAACCATCCAGGTGACAACTCCAGGAAGGGAAGGCCAGTTCTGCTCCGGGCAGCGTAGTGGGAGAGAACAGGAGCGAGGAAGTGTGAGATACAGAGTCCTTGGCCAACTAGGGGCTGCTGCCGCCCCCACCGAGACCGACGTCCCCTGTACTCGGTCCTCCATAGTCAACTCTTTCCTCACTCTTGGACACTTGTAAACACCTTGGGAAACTGCCTCCTCGCACTCCTCAGACTCTCCCTTCACACTCCTGGCCTTGCCACTGCCACTTGCATCTCTGTGCCAACCGCACTGAGCTACCTGACATCCCACGACTTTCTGTCTTTAGCCTAGGTGCCTTGCCTTCTGCCTCCCCCACCCCCACTTCGTTGGCAAAATACTCACAATACTAATTTACCATTGTAACCATTTTCTTTTACTGTAAGTTTGTTTTGATTGAGGTATGGGGCATGGAGTGGGAAATGTCCCTGTGGCCTGTGGAATACCCCTCTTCACAGGCAACCTCCCTTCTAATCTTCCTGGGGAGCTTTGTAGAACTTTTTCTTCTTCTTGGAGCTGCTCTTGCCGCCTGGAGCCTCTTCGGCCCACTGCTGTCTCCTCCTTAGAGGAGAATTTCCTCTTTTGCTTAGACACACCCCTGTTGCCTGCCTCTTCAGGCAACTAACTACTGTTTCCTTGGAACCCTTCTAAGTGCACAGTTTGGTAGCATTAAGTTTATTCACACTGCCACACAGCCATCCCTGCCATCCATCTCCAGAACTCTTCTCATCTTGCAAAACTAAAACTCTACACCTTTAAACAACAATTCCTCATTTTTCTCTCCTCATCCCTGGGCAACCACCATTCTATTTTCTGTCTCCGTGGATTTGAGCAGTCTGAGTGCCTCATGTGAGTGGGGTGATACAGGGCCTATCTTTCTGTGGCTGGCTAATTTCACTTAGCCGGAATTTTCCCTGAGCTCCCTTTCCAATGGCTCCATTCTATTCATCTTGGGGTCTCACATGGTGCTTTCCCTGCAGGAAGGCCCCCTGCCGACCCCCCAGGTTGGCACCCCTGCAATGCTGGCGCCTGTCAGGAGAGAGCCAAGCTTGCGTGCTTCTCCTCCGTCTCCCGCTGGAGTTGAAGCTCTTCAAGACACAGACCCCTCTCCATTCACAGTGGTATCTCAGCACAGTGGTGGGCACAGACTGGTGCACAGCAAGCGCTGTCAAGGGAAACGTTGGACAAACTTCCCCTGGAGGTACTGACAGATGTACCGAGGTACCTAGAGAACTAACTCACTTTCCAGTCTTGACTTTTTGTCCTAGTATATACATCATATAACGGGCAAAGAAAAAAATCACCTAGCTTCAGTCACTACAGTTCTCAACAAAAATCTTGAGACAAAATCTGTACGCCCTTCATCCATCAGGTCTGAGGTAGCCTTGCCCACCTCTGCCTGGAGCATGGTGCGTCTCCCTAGCACTGCTGTCCCCACCTCTCTGCTTTCTCTGGCCTGTCCCACAATCCCTGCTTAATCAGCACCTCCTTCTCTGAGAGCCCCTTTGCTCCAGGCACATCCCCCTGGGTCATCCGTTCACTTTCCTGGTACCTTTTTTCTGAAATGCTTTCCAGACTGCCTCTCCAGGCCTCACTGCACCCTGCATAGCCTGGGAAGCATCTGCTCCTGGCCACCTCTCTCCCCCTTTCTGTGGAAGCTGAGCCCAGCCTGCATGTGTCTCAGCAACTTAACACCAGGACGGACACTTGGCCTGCATTTTTCAAGGGGACACTGGATTCCACAATGACCTGCCAGTTGCCCATGGATTCCAAATGTCCAGAGCATTTGCAGGCTATGCTGTTTCCTTTCTATGTTCTTATCATAAGAGCCCATCATTTTTTCACTGAAGGACCTTGCTTCCTGCCAGTGGTTTAACTTTGGTCAAATTGCATGCTGTCTAAGCCTCAGTTTTCTCATCTGTAAAGTGGAAATAGCAAAGAGAACATCTCCAGGGATGCTGTGAAAACTGAACAAAGAAATGTAGCACTTCTCTACTTAAATATCCAAGATCTCCCCCATGGAGGATCCTTGACAATCTTTTGACATTGAATAAAGTGCGTGCTATTTGAGAAGTTGGGCCCCACTGAGACAAGGCGGATGAGGTATCTTGCAGGCAACCTTCCTTGGTGCCATGTTCTGTCTGCCCATCCTTGGTCCCACAGCCAAGCTGCCCAGGGAAAACATTGATTTGATTTCTAGGGAATCTCTGTTGCTCAAAGGATCACTGCATAGATGCTGTCTTGACTGACTATCAACACCCTGCCATATGCCCACAGCCCTCTGAACACTCGTATCTGGTAGGTGGTGAGAGTCTTATCACCTCTGCTCCAACAGCTGAGGGTTTGAGTCGTGTGTTAACAAGAATCAGCCATGTTTGCGCTCACACCCGTTCATGCCAATTATACATTTTATTGTGATGATACATTTACTCAAACAGAAGAAAATTGTTGAAATCCGTGTGAAAAAACACTTTGTGAAAGCTGAGACAAAAGCTTTGAAAAGGCTAGCTCATGGGTGATAGTGAACTGAGGACAGATGAAACCACTGTCAAAGCATGGGGGTGGCTAGGAAAAGCCCGAAGGATGCTGCCCTCATATTGCTTTGCAAGGATCTTTAAGTTCTTGCTCTCCTGGAGGGTCTCTGCTGTCTTCCCCTTGGCTGGGACCTCTGACTAGCCCAGGGGCCTTTCTTTCACTGCTCACCTCTCTCCCACCATGTTCCTCTCATTTCTCCTTTCAAAAATGGTAGAGAATCCAAACCCAGAGCTGACGTTTTCTACACCGCTCTGTGCTGTTCTCATGAGGAGAGGACCAGATTGAGAGTCGTGGAAGCTTCCTATTTGGGCTGCCTCCTGCTGTGCGTGTTCTTTATGTTATTTGGAAGCCTCTTTCCACCTCACACCCTGACAGCAGTGGGAGCTCTCTGAGGAGAGAGGCAACTAAAACCAAACACACCCTGTGAAGGTGCGTAAAAGACAGCACTGATTCCGCTGCGGCTGCAGTGTCTCTCCTCAGGCTTCTGAGGACAGACAGGTCCCCTCCCTTTCCAGAGCCCAACCCCAACACTCTGCCTCGTTCACCATCTCACAGGGGGCTTCCTGGATTCCAGAACCACTTGGGAGATCTCTGAAAGCACCAACAAGAGTTCGAAATGGCTTGCCCGGGTCATACTGTTTTCAAAGACACATCCGTGACTATAACCCACATCCATGTTGTCTTCTGATACACCAACTCTCCCCAGGCAAAGTTTAAATTCAGGGCTTGTGGCCATTTGCTGGTGTGAAATGCAGTGTGGTGGTTGGTGTGTCTATGTGAGATATTCTCTGATTCTGACAACATCCTACGCGTTTTATTACTTTCTGCCCTCCTGGAACAAGTATTGTGAGTTGCCTACCAGAATTCCTTTCGCGCCTTCCTCTTTAACTATAGAACTTCCAGCTTCTCTTGGAGCTAGATGTGGCCAAGTGACTAAGTCTGGCCCACAATGAGTCAGTAAGGGATGCTGATCAGCTGTAAGGTACCCTCCTTTTATCCTAGACCCTCACTCTCCACACCCCAATTTCTTAGTGTCTCCTGGAGGCTGTATGGAGGGGCAGGAGGCCTTGTAGCCATTTGTGCTGAGGGATGACCACAAAGACAAGCAAGTTAAGGTAGTGGGCGGAGCATGGAGGCACCTGTGCTCCTGAAGACTGTGGAACCATTGAACCAAGGAACGGGGCAGGCCAGCCAGTGTCACAACTCACATGGCCCTGTAACCTATGTCCAAACCCTATGGTGCTGGGAGCACCAGGTGATGCTGAAAGGGCTGTTTCTTTAGGCCTCTTAGCAACTGTGACTTTAAAAGGCCAGTGAGGGCTGGGTGCCGTGGCTAGCACTCTGTGAGGCCCAGGCAGGTGGACCTCAGTGGTCACAGTTTAAGACCAACCTGAGCAAGAACAAGATCCCATATGCACTAAAAATAGAAAAAACTAGCCAGGCGTTGTGGTGCACACCTATGGTCCCAGCTGCACAGAAGGCTGAGACAAGAGGAGCCTATGGCACCAAGGCACTCCACCCAGGGTGACAGAGAGAAACTCTGTCTCAAATAAAAAGAAGGCTGGCGTGAGGCCTGAGAACAAATCACCTCACGGGACTGGGGTGAGAGACCCCCATTTTCCCTGCTTCTCTGCAGAACCCCCCAAGTCCTAGGGAGAGAGACCTGGCAGGCACATAGGGTCTGGGTTGTATCCCAGGTGTCCACAAATTTAAGAGCCCTGCGGCCTTCCCCCCACCCCAGGCCCTCCAGAGGCCGGAGGCTGCACTGGCCTGCAGGTGGAACAATGAGGCCATGCTGCCCAGAGGGGTACCCAGGACAGCAGCATCAGCTGTGGAGTGAAGAAATGAGGGGGCCCTTGACCACGTGCCATGTCCAGGTAAAAGGGGGGGCACCCCAGAGTGTCTTGAATCACGCAGGCAGGACAGTCAGCTGCTGGGATTTGAGCTGTGATCTCAGTTACACTCGCGCTGGGGGTACTAAGGCACAGAGACTCGTGGGCAGCCTAGGATGCCTCGGCCGAAAAGGGGTCCTCTTCTCTGATCTGGGCAACTCTTTCAGACCGACCAGCCGTAGAAGAAATGCATGCCATCTCCTTTCATCCTTGCTCCCAGGATAGAATCTTCTGGAAAGTGAAGCTGAGTGTCTTTTCAGGCTGGAGGAGGAAGGAACAGGTATGGGAACGGGAATCCACAGTCCATTGGTAACAGGGAACAAGGCCCACCTGCCAGTTACATGGATTTTCCCTGTTAGAGCAAGATTCCGGCTGAGTGAATCTGTTGGATGACAAACGCCTTTTCTGCTCAAATTTCAAACTACCAACTCACATGTGGTATTTTCCAGGTGAATGATTTTCTGCATTCAGTCAACTTATTTTTGTAGTGGTTGTGTTTGATCTCCGGCATCCTGAAAGAATCGCTACTGACATCCGGAATCCAATCGACACATTCATGTTTTTCAAAACAGACATTGAGAGAAATGTAACATTTTTAGGGCGAAAACAAAGCACAGAGATCATTTAATCCCACCCCTTGTTTGATAGCTTGGTGGACATGATTGCTGGGAGAAGTCACAGGCTAATTAAGGTGAACTTGAGAGTGGAACCCAGGAAACACTAACTCATGCACAGTGCTGCCCACATTTTATTTAGTAATTGTACAATTTGGATTCCCATCAATTGGCCCAGACACACTATATAAGGACTCAGGTTCTTTTTTTCCTATATATTTTTCTTAGAAAGAATTTATAGACTGTGTCCTGAGGTACTCACAGTCAAATTGGACAGAAAAATAAACAGAATTATCCTATGTTCTTTTTATACAAGATCAAGGTTACTCGTGAAGGCTTTGTTCCCCTTCTTGCACCTTTAGGGGGCAAACATCATATAAGTTATACTCTGATTTTGTTGAACTCCCTCCTCCCTTGCTCCTCCCCTCCCCTCTTCTCTCTCCTCCCCTCCCAGCTCAGCCTCCTTAGCTCCCCTCTCCTCCATTTGAACTTGCAGGCAGATTTTCCCTACTGTAGAGCACAGTTGTGCTAACCCCAGCTTTTGTCTATGTTAGCACATGCCCCCACCAACCCCCGTTTATTCTTTTCTTCCTCTCTTCCCGCCTCTCTCTGGGCTTTTGTTTTCCAAAAGCAGGTCTATCAAAATTAATGAGCACACTTGTTTTCTCCACATCAAAAACAACACTGAAATCGCCGTATTTCTAAATCAGCCCGTAGTGCTGCGTAGACACATTCTGAGTCTCCCGAGAGCTACCAGAGCGCCTCTGTATAACCTCAGAACGCTTCTGGGAAGGAGAAGACCTGCGGGAGCCTCTGACTAGACGCTGGCCTGGCTCCTTTATTTCCTGTTTTGAACATGTTTGGGGCTCAAAGCAGGAGTCGGTGACGAGGCTATGCTGTGTGATCAGTATTCTAGGCAGGAGTCGGTGACTAGGCTATGCTGTATGATCAGCATTCTAGGAGGCTACCAAGGAAAAACCTACCACACGATTTCACTGGCAGAGTAGGTGTTCTGCTTTGGGATGTTAACATAGTCAGCGAGCAGTAGCTCATGAAATGACCTTCTTTCCAATTTATTAAAGGGCAGGCATTTCTTGGAAATCCATATATTTCACAGAGTTCTAAATCAAGACTGCATGGACCAGGGCCCTCTCAAAGTTTCTTGATTTGACTGTGACTTTCAGAGTCTTGGGCATTAAACCGATCATTTCTTCCTTTCACTCATCAGGAAGCCCTGTTTTTTAGCTTTATTTATTTATTTTTTTGAGACAGAGTCTCACTATGTTGCCCTGGGTAGAGTGCCATGGCATCACAGCTCACAGCAACCTCAACTTCTTGGGCTTAAGCGATTCTCTTGTCTCAGCCTCCCAAGTGGCTGGGACTACAGCACCCACCACGCAGTCCGGCTATTTTTTTGTTGTAGTTGTTATTGTTTAGCAGGCCCAAGCCAGGTTCGAACCTGCCAGCCTCGGTGTATGTGACTGGCACCCTAACCACTAAGCTATGGGCGCTGAGCCAGGAAGCCCTGTTTTTTAATGCTGCATTTCATAGCAGCCAGTGTGTGACGTGGGTTGAATGTTTCAGGTCTTTCTCAGATGCGAAATTGGGTTGTGCATGATGCTGAGTCTCCTTGGGTTCCAAGGCCAGGGCAACAGCCTTTTTGTTGGTCAAAAGGACAATGCTGGTATGTTGGCTCCAGCCCTCCCCACTGGTGTACCAACAAGTCCTCCTTGTCACAGTCAATTGGATGATCTTGGGATGGAAGGAACACACGTTTATTCCCATATGTGCTTGGCTGTCTGTGTTGTGCCCTGATACTTGCAGGCTGTGGTTTGTATTCCATGCTGATCTACCTGCGAGGTAAACACCAGTGCCCTGGATGTGCTGACACCAACCTCAGCTAAGGGCTCTTCCTTGGTCATGTTTTCTTGTTCCCCTGTTCCTGTGTGCCCAGCAGAAACACATCTCCTAGCAGTGGGTGAGCAGGTGTGCTCTGGGGATCTGTCAGAACTTCACAAGGAACCCCAGGGTGGCTCTAGGAGGTAGGAATGAAAATATTCCATGGGCTACTCTGCCCAAAGGTCTGTGGAAGAACAGAGCTAACTTAATAAACATGCATATGATGGATGGTAACCTGTCTTCAGATCAGAGCAAAGCTTATTGCTTAGGATTGCTAGGTCTCCTTAATCCTCACTGGAGCACCTTAATCAAGTCAAGTTTTTCCTCTGTATTTCCATAGGAAACAATTTTAGGGCAACTGGCCCTGCAGACTGAACTTAGAATACCTCCTACAGAATGCGTCACAGGAGGCATAAGCTACTCAATAATATTACAAGAACTCGCAGGATAAATTCACATCACTTCTAACACCTGCTTCCAGGAGTATAAGCTGGGGGACAAGATAACCAACTGGGACAGTTGCAGGGTCCCTCAGAGTAGGTAAGTCAGGTGAAGCTGCTTGTTCTACCTCCCGCCCTCCCCGCCACCGAGTCCTGAGTTGTTGGACCCCCATGATAATACAGTTTCTTAACAAACTTGGTGCTTTCCATAAACTCTTTGGTTTTACTAATTTTTGTGAATATACCAGGGGTCCTCAAACTACAGCCCGTGGGCCACACGAGGCGGTGTGATTGTATTTGTTCCTGTTTTGTTTTTTTACTTCAAAATAAGATATGTGCAGTGTGCATAGGAATTTGTGCATAGTTTTTTTTTTAACTATAGGCCAGCCCTCCAACGGTCTGAGGGACAGTGAACTGGCCCCCTGTTTAAAAAGTTTGAGGACCCCTGAAAGCTGACTTCACGCTAAACCAAATTCATGTGTTAAAGTCATAACTCTCAAGGTGACTGATTATATTTGAAAATAGAGTCATTAGGGAGGTTAGATGAAGTCATAGGGTGGCACCCTGATCCTATAGGATTAGTACCCTTATAAGATGAGACCCTAGGGAGAAAGCACCTTCGCTCTCCACCGCATGAGACAGAGCCAGAAGGTGGCTACCTGCAAGCCAGGAGGAGAGTCTTCACCAGAACTTGACCACACTGGAACCATCATCTCAGGCTCCTATCCTCCAGAACTGTGTGAAAATAAATGTCTGTTCATTAAGTTGCTCAGTCTATGGCGTTCTGTTACAGCATCTTGAGCAGATTAATACACTTTACCTCAGAGAATTCATAACTCAATACAGGCTACATCTTTCACCCAGACCTGGAAGCAAGAGGGAGGCCAGGTAGATGTCCCCTACCTATGTACAGTCCAGTCCTGCTCCATAGACACAGTGTGACTGAGGGAAGCTCTCAACTAATGAGATGAAAGGGGAGGAGAGATTCTCCAAGGCTGCTATGGAACAAAAGGAACATTGATCAACACGCAAGTGCTATGAAAAAATGCTCATCATCTTTAATCATCAGAGAAATGCAAATCAAAACTACTTTGAGATATCATCTAACTCCAGTAAGATTAGCCCATATCACAAAATCCCAAGACCAGAGATGTTGGCGTGGATGTGGAGAAAAGGGAACACTTCTACACTGCTGGTGGGAATGCAAATTAATACATTCCTTTTGGAAAGATGTTTAGAGAACACTTAAGAGATCTAAAGATATATCTGCCCTTCAATCTTACAATTCCTCTACTAGGTATATACCCAGAAGACCAAAAATCACATCATAACAAAGATATTTGTACCAGAATGTTTATTGCAGCCCAATTCATAATTGCTAAATCATGGAAAAAGCCCAAGTGCCCATCGATCCACGAATGGATTAATAAATTGTGGCATATGTACACCATGGAATATTATGCAGCCTTAAAGAAAGATGGAGACTTTACCTCTTTCATGTTTACATGGATGGAGCTGGAACATAGTCTTCTTAGTGAAGTATCTCAAGAATGGAAGAAAAAATATCCAATGTACTCAGCCCTACCATGAAACTAATTTATGGCTTTCACATGAAAGCTATAACCCAGTTACGACCTAAGAATGGGGGAAGGGGGAAAGGGAGGGGAGGGAGGGGAGAGGTGGGCAGAGGGAGGGTGATTGGTGGGATTACACCTGCGGTGCATCTTACAAGGGTACATGTGAAACTTAGTAAATGTGGAATGTAAATGTCTTAGCACAATAACTAAGAAAATGCCAGGAAGGCTATGTTAACCAGTGTGATGAAAGTGTGTCAAACGGTCTATAAAACCAGTGTATGGTGCCCCATGATCACATTAATGTACACAGCTATGATTTAATAAAAAAATTAAAAAAAAACACGCCAGTGCTCCTCTAACTAAAGTTGGAATATGAAGACCAGGTTAATCTCCAGGATTCTTCTTGGTACCATTCTTTCCACACTTCTTGCCACACCACAGTCCCTCTGAATTTTCCGACTTCAGTCTTAAGACATCCAGTGGGATGTATTGGAAATGACCTTGTGGATGACTGGTCTGGAGGGAAGATCAAAAGGTTGGAAAGAACCATCCAGCGGAGTTCAGGTCTCATCCTGGGCACTGACTCCTTTCAACCCCAGGGAAAAAATCTTAAACTTACTAAGCTTATAAACTTACACCAGAACACCAGGATAACTCAAGGAAAGAAAACCACTCATTTATAAGAAAAATGAAAACTTCAATCTCTTCCTTTAGTTCTGGGTGGGCAGTTTATATCTTGTTTTTATCAACAGAAGTGAAATGTTACTTTCCTCTTTTGACTAATGCAGAAGGCTTTTGAGAGGCTGTATTTGATCAGAACTGTGAACATTATTTTAACTCTTAGAAATGCTTGAACATTAAAAATGATGTTACAATGCTGACACAGGCCCACGGGAACATCTGAATGAAATGAATTAAAAGAAAGCACACATCTAAGTATGATGGAAAAGGTAACATGGTGTTGCTGGCTTCTGTGCACCTGTTCCTGCAGGATGGGGTCAGGTCTGGATGTGCAGCTAAGAGGAAGAGAGGTACTGGTATGGCTAATCACTGATCTTGCTGCATTAAGCTGATGTGTTCACTGAGCACCTACCATGTGGAAGGCCCTATGCCAGGTCCGAAGACATATGAAAAGGGGCCCGTCCAGGGTATGTGCATTATGGTTTCCTTCAGTGCTTAGGCTTTGGCAAGCATGCAGGGGGACAATGCAAGTAATCAAAAATGATTTTTATTTATTTAAAGACAGAGTCTCACTTTGTCAGCCTGGATAGAGTGCTGTGGCGTCACAGCTCACAGCAACCTCCAGCTCTTGGGCTTAGGCGATTCCCTTGCCTCAGTCTCCTGAGTAGCTGGGCCACAGGCACCCGCCACAACGCCTGGGTTTGAACCCCTGACCTTTGGTATATGCCGCCGGTGCCCTACCCACTGAGCCACAGGCACTGCCCCCAAATGATTTTTAAATAGTGTAGTAAAAGCTATTCTCCTAGTACTTGAAAAAACAAAACAAAATAAATAAAGGCAGATCATTCTTACTTCTAAATTCTGATTTCTCTGACTTTAGCATTTTAACTTCTGTGGTGGAACAGGAAAAGGTAAATAGGGGGAAGTATGTGAATGTTTACCTCTAAATTGGCTTTCAAGAAATGTATTTAATGAAATATATGACCATTTTAAAATGAGGTAGGGCTAAATGTGATTATCTGCAAAGTTGTCCAAAGATACAAAGAAAAAGAGTTCTGAAAATTATGTAGCATTGTTTTTGTGTCTGCACACAAACCTTCTGGGAGGAAATTCAAATTCATTAACAGTCCCACTAAACCTAGCAAACTAGACTAACTTTGTTAGTCACTAGCAAAAATGGGAGCATAGGGTGGTAGGGGAGGTCAGAAAAATGACTATTTTTCATTTTCCATTCTTTTGTACTGTTTGATTTTTTTCTGAACATGAACGCTTTTATAATTATGTAAAAGGAGTTTATAATTTTAACATTTTTGTTACTATCAAAGCAATAGATATGCAGGAAAATTAGAAAAGACATGTTTTCAAAAAGAGGAAAATAAAAAGTATACAACTTTATCTACGAGAAAACACTTGCTAAAAACTTTGTTGTATATTTTTTTCAGACTTTGAATCCTGCATATACTTTGTTTTAACAAAGATAGACTCATACCGTAATATTGTTTTTGTTTGTTTGTTTGTTTTGAGACAGAGTGTCACTCTGTCGCCCTGGGTAGAGTATAGTGGGGTCACAGCTCACAGCAGTCTCAAACTCTTGGGCCTAAGAGATTCTCTTGCATCAGCCTCCCAAGTAGCTGGGACTACAGGCGCCTGCCACAACGCCCGGCTTTTTTTTTGTTGTTGTTGTCGTCATTGTTGTTTGGCAGGCCTGGTCAGGGTTCGAAGCCATCAGCCCCAGTGCATGTGGCCAGTGCCCTAGCCATTGAGCGCCAGGCACCGAGCCTGTAATATTGTTTTTTTGATGTCATTTTTTCCATTTAACTCATGATGAGTATTTTTCCTGTTAATGTATATTTTCTTATACAGCATCATTATTTAGTAGCTAAATCATATTCTAATGTATTATACCATTGTGTATTTAATTCATTCCCCTCATGCTGGACAGCTAGCTCATCTATTTTTCTCTCTTCCTATAACAACATCCCAATGTATAATAGCCTTATAAATCTCCGTGCACATTTCTTTTTTCTTTCTGCCAAATCCCCAGAAGTAGAATTGCCGTTCAAACATTTAAATGCATCTTGTCCACTTGCCCTGAAGACAGCATATAGTACTTTATCCTCTACTCAACAGTATGAGTGTCTGTATTCCTGCATCCTTGTCAACACCGAATACTTTCATTAAAATATTTTTCTCTAAATCTGCTTTTAAAGGATTTTAAGAGAATTCCTCCTCACTGGTACAATTTAATTTTACCAACACGAATATTACACTAAAACTGAAGCAGGGTTCATCAAAGTATTTAACATGAAGGAGTTCATTGCCTACTGTTGGGAAGCTGTACCTCCCTGAGGTCACAGATGCGCACAAAGCCTTTCTGGTCAGCAGATCGGAGAGGGTGTCTCCCGCTGTCACCGCAATGCTGCTCACTGGGCTTTCCCTTGGGACTGAGACACACACAAGGCCCATCACAGATAACGCTTTCCTGCTGAACAATAGCAGGTGAAATGCTGTATTGGATCGATGGTAAGAACTAGCACTTGTGCCTGTGGTGATTGTCCAGTGAGTTAGAAACACCACGAAGGTAAATCCAGCTGAGGGCTTGGAGCCTGGCAGAGTTGCTGTGTGGTATAGCCTAGCGTCAAAAACCAAAACAAAACACAAATCCTCTACCAGGGAAGTTGTTTCCAACTCACTCTCCAACTCACAGGAACAAAGTTTGCAATGAGGTCAGCCTCACCAAACAGCTTCCAGAAAGTGACAGAACACAGGAGGGCAGGGAGTGGGAAGGAGGGAGCCGTGGAGTACACTCGGCCGGGGTGCCTGAGCCCACCCAATCTCTGAGAGCCTGTGTCAGAGGTCGCTGCAGCCTCACAGCCCCCAGGGCAAACAGTTCTTTTATCTTCTCATTTGGTTTATTTGAGCAGTTGGAATTATCAGTGTCTATCGGGGAAGAGGGTCCTTACTCTTTGTGCATTTTAATTTAAGTGCCTCAGTGGCCTCCCCTTCTCTACTAATCAGGGCAGCCTTCCTTACAGAGGAGGGCTCCAGCCCTGGCGACGGAGGCAAGTGCAGAAGACCTGTGCTCTGGTGTTAAGCAGTGGCTTTCAGTTTGGGAGGTGCAGGGAGCATTTACTTTAAACACACCGTGGGGTTTACCTAATCCAAGCAGTTCTTGGGGGATTCTGTTTGGCCTGTCAGTCACGATTCTTGCCTGTGGTTTATGTGTGGGAGTTTATGCAGCAAGCCTCTGGGAAGTGGGGACTCCACGCAGGGCACTTCCTCTAGGACTGTAGAATCCTCCTCTTCTCCCAGGAGACAGGTATGTGCTCCACTGTGAGAAAGGAATTCTCATAACCCTGACTGGAGTGCAGCCATTTTAGAAAACCTCGTCAGAAACCAGCAACCCCCTCCCCAGACTCCTGGAATGCTTTCAGGACAGAGTTCCTGGAAAAACCCTACCTGTCGCCTGGCCGGCTGGAAGGATGCAGCCATAATCCCGACTGGCACCAGAGATGAGCCCCAGGCTGATAAGGCTAATAACAGTCTTTTGCAACTGGGTGGGAGCTGAACTGACTCCTGGTCTGACTCCATCCTCCTCTTCCCTGTTACAAATCCTTCCCTTGTCCCTGGACTGGCCTCCTCTCCTTATAGACACACCCTCAACCCCATCCTTTGCCAGAACCTCTCATCCACACCCAACCCAGGTAAAGCAGGAGGGAAGGATGCCCCAGAGAGGAGGGTGGGGACAGAGAGGCACCCAAGGGCACCTGGTGCCAACAGGCTGGAAGGTTTAGGGCTGGGCAATGAGCCACATGGTGAGCTGGGGGCAGCTGCCCTCATTGTCCAGGACAGCAGGAGCAACCGCTTACCCAGGACCCAAGACACGTGGCTGCAGCCAGACCAACAAAGGTGGCTGCTTTTAACTTGAAATTTTACTTAAAATCCTAGAGCTCTGGAGCTGGACTTTGGCCCACTTACTACGTTTTGCTGAAGCCTGGGGCTGGTGTGATTTGTTTAATGCCATCTAGCTAGTGAGGGCAAATCCCCACCCATAGCCTGTTCTCTACTCCTGGGTCCCCCGGTTTCCTCCCGGATGAGAAGAGCGGAGGGGCAACTGGTGGCTCAGGCCCGTGCAGCTCACAGCTCACTCTGTCACACAGCTCTCACACTCACAGTTCACACTCACAGCTCTCTCACACTCAGCTTTCTCACACACAACAGCTCTCTCTTATACTCACAGCTCTCTCTCACACTCCAGCTCTCTCACACTCACAGCTCTCTTACACTCACAGCTCTCTCTCACACTCAGCTCTCTCAGACAGCTCTCTCACACTCACAGTTCTCTCAGACACAGCTCTCTCTCACACTCCAGCTTTCTCACACTCACAGCTCTCTCAGACATAGCTCTTGCACACTCACAGCTCTCTCAACACAGCTCTCTCACACTTACAGCTCTCTCAGACACAGCTCTCACACACTCACAGCTCTCTCAGACACAGCTCTCTCACACTCACAGCTCTCTCTCACACACAGCTCTCTCAAACACAGTTCTCTCTCACACTCACAGTTCTCTCACACTCACAGCTCTCTCAGACACAGCTCTCTCACACTCACAGCTCTCTCACACTCACAGCTCTCACACACTCACAGCTCTCTCACACTCACAGCTCTCTCTCACACTCCAGCTTTCTCACACTCACAGCTCTCTCAGACGCAGCTCTCTCACACACTCACAGCTTTCTCACACAGCTCTCACACTCACAGCTCTCACACACTCACAGCTCGCTCAGACACAGCTCTTTCAGACACAGCTCTTTCACACTCCAGCTCTCTCACACTCACAGCTCACTCAGACACAGCTCTCTCACACTCACAGCTCGCTCAGGCACAGCTCTCTCACACTCAGCTCTCTCAGACACAGCTCTCACACACTCACAGCTTTCTCACACAGCTCTCACACTCACAGCTCTCACATACTCACAGTTCTCTCACACTCACAGCTCTCTCTCACACTTACAGCTCTCACACACTCACAGCTTTCTCACACAGCTCTCACACTCACAGCTCTCACACACTCACAGTTCTCTCACACTCACAGCTCTCTCTCACACTCACAGCTCTCACACACTCACAGCTCTCTCACACTCACAGCTCTCTCACACTCATAGCTCTCTCAGACACAGCTCTCACACACTCACAGCTTTCTCACACAGCTCTCACACTCACAGCTCTCACACACTCACAGTTCTCTCACACTCACAGCTCTCTCTCACACTTACAGCTCTCACACACTCACAGCTTTCTCACACAGCTCTCACACTCACAGCTCTCACACACTCACAGTTCTCTCACACTCACAGCTCTCTCTCACACTCACAGCTCTCACACACTCACAGCTCTCTCACATTCACAGCTCTCTCACACTCATAGCTCTCTCAGACACAGCTCTCACACACTCACAGCTTTCTCACACAGCTCTCACACTCACAGCTCTCACACACTCACAGTTCTCTCACACTCACAGCTCTCTCTCACACTTACAGCTCTCACACACTCACAGATCTCACACTCACAGCTCGCTCAGACACAGCTCTTTCAGACACAGCTCTTTCACACTCCAGCTCTCACACACAGCTCTCTCACACACTCACAGCTCTCTCATACTCACAGCTCTCTCTCACACTCACAGCTCTCTCTCACACACAGCTCTCTCTCACACTCACAGCTCTCTCACACTCACAGCTCTCTCAGACACAGCTCTCACACACTCACAGCTCTCTCACACTCACAGCTCTCTCTCACACTCACAGCTCTCTCACACTCACAGCTCTCTCAGACACAGCTCTCTCACACTCACAGCTCTCTCTCACACTCACAGATCTCTCACACTCACAGCTCTCACACTCACAGCTCGCTCAGACACAGCTCTTTCAGACACAGCTCTTTCACACTCCAGCTCTCACACACAGCTCTCTCACACACTCACAGCTCACTCAGACACAGCTCTCTCACACTCACAGCTCTCTCAGACACAGCTCTCTCACACTCAGCTTTCTCACACTACAGCTCTCACACTTACAGTTCTCTCACAGCTCTCTCCCACAGTTGCCTTTCACATTTAGAGTTCTCACACTCACAACTCTCTCACACTCACAGTTCTTTCTCACACTCATAGCTCTTTGTGCCCACTCACAGCTGTCTCTCACACTCACAGCTGTCTCTCACACTCATACTTCTCTCTCACACCATTCTCTCTCATACTCACAGCTTCCTCTCACACTCACAGTTCTCTCTCACTCACATAGCTCTTTCTCATACTCCCAGCTCTCTGACTTACAGTTATCTTTCTCTCACAGTTCTCTCTCACACACAGAGTTCTCTCTCACAGTTCTCTCGCTCACACTCACAGCTCTCTCACACTCACAGCTCTCTCACACTCACAGCTCTCTCTCATACTCACAGTTCTCTCAGGAGGCTGCCCCAGTGGCAGTGGCCTTGTGGCTGTGGTGTAAGGTCATATGGGAATGCTGATGGTCCTGGTAGATCAGGGTACCCCAACATTGCTGCTGGACCCTTCAACTCCTGGAGAGGGACAGGCCTGGCAATCAGGTATGGCATGGAGTAAGGACCTGGGAGCTCTGAGCACCAACGGGGGGCACTCAGGGGCTCAGCCAGGCACCTTATAGGCACTTCCTAGGAGGTGTCCCTCCTGGGAGCCCCTACATTGGAATAACATATTTCATTTACCTCAGACTTTCACCCACATGGTGATGGATTATTATGCCTATTGTTAGATGAAAAGACAGAGAAACAGACAAGTGAAAATAATTTTTTGCCAAAGTCTGTTAACTAAATCTTGGACCTACATCTTAGGGACTAGGCAGTGTGCTGAGTGCAGGGGACAGAAAGGAAAGCAGAGATCTGAACCAGACTAGCTGAACCACAGCTTGGAGGAATGAGGAAAATTCTGTTGGCCCTTGCAAGGTGGGGAGGTTTATAGCATGTGGAGTGGCGAGGATCAGAGAGGGCATCTCGGGGAAGCAGCATTTGATCTGGAGCCTTAAAAAAAGCAACAGGTACCGACAGAGAAGAGCGCCACCAGGGAGGGAGATGCCATGGCCAGATCTCTGCAGCACAGCTGAGCCGTGAGCAGCTTCTCCATCACCTCCCTGGTTCCCGAGTCTTCCAGTCCTCTGCTGGACTTGAGCCCCAGCAACATGGGGCGATAGCTGTCTTTTTACTATTACCCCTAATTTTCTCAGAGTGCTTAGTATGTGAAAGTCAAATATCTGATGTCAAATAAAAATCCTACAAACCTGTTTAGATGCAAGCCTCTGAGAGCAATGAAGAATATTGTTGCTTGCATATTAGGAGCCTAGGGAAAGGGAGCTTCCTTTATTTCACCATCCTTGAGCCTGGCAGACCCAGGGGCACATTGCCGAGACTTGGGGGGAGATGGTTGTCTTATATAAATAAGGGGTTGCTATGGAAAGAATATCAGTGTATTCCCACATTCACAGAAATCTTAACTCCCAATTTGATGGTATTAAGAGGTGGGGCCTCTGGGAGGCATTGAGGTCACAAGAGGGGAGCATTCATCAGTGGCTTTGGTGCTCTGACAAAAGGGGTCCTAGAGCTTCCTTGCTGTCTTTCTGCCATGTGAAGAGACAGGACAAATCAGTAGTCTGTACCTCCCAAGAGGGTCCTCACCAGAACCCAACCAAGCCACCATCCTGATCTGGGCCTTACAGATCCAAGATTTCTCCACACTGTGAGAAATAGATTTCTGTTGTTTCTGGGCTATCCAACTTATGGTATCTCATTACAGAAGCCTGAATGGACTAGTGTTTTCATAGATAAAATACCTTCATCTCCCATAGAACTCACAGATTTCCAGGATTTTAGCATGGTTGAAATCTCATGGTCTCTCTCCTTTACTCTGAGATTGTTTGTCTTTGATGTGGGGAAGAATAACCATCCCCAATGTAAAGAAGAATAAAACCAAAATGTTGGAAAGTTGGCAGAATGAGTGTGTTCTCAGCTCATCCAGCTTTGTTTAAACAACTGCCGTTCTCTTTTAGCTCCCCTCTTTCCTGAGAACAACTGCAGAAGAATTGCCCGATGATTTTCCAAATAAGGTAGTGACCTCTTAACCAATCACATGTGAAAAAGACCATTGTGTTTGGATTTGACCTTCAAGAAGATCCAGATGGCTTTTTCCTGGAAGGGTGGGAAACTTTCACATATTCTCATCTCATTTTTGTAAATTTTGTAGTGCAGAAATGTGAGCTATTGGTGACTATGGTTGGCTTTGCATTTTTGGAGCAAAAGGAGGTTTCTCAAAACCACCAATCACATAGCTTTGATCAATAAATACTGCTGCAAACAGAGTTTTACATTAAAAAAACTGCGGGCAGAAAGGCCGACATCACATTCTTGGCCAGTGACTTTGTTTTCAATGTAATGGCAATGAAAAATACACCTTTGGAGGGAAATGCCACCACTTTTTTTCCCCCAAAGATTTTTAAAAATTTCAGACGCTCAGAAATAGCTTCATAGAGTAACCTTTTCTCTGTGTAGGAAAGGTGGATAGGGACAGACTCAATGGTAAGTGTACAGGTAAGCATTTCCTTTTAATCTTGTGATGTCTAGTGGTTTTATGAAACACAACTGACTCCATTTTGTCTATGGTTTAAAACTTTGCAGCCCCCACTGTCCCTCCCTTCACATATCGTTACAGGCCCCTGAGTATGTATACCCTGCGGGAACAGAAAGGTAAGTTCAGAGTTGCAAGACCTTGAAAACTCCCAGTCTGGATGTAACACCTGCTGTCCTTAAAGGCCCTTCGCGCCCACTTACCCCCTCCCTATAGATTAATCTTACAAAGTCTCGCTCCTGTAACCTTTTCACTTCTAGAAAACCCCTCCCCCACTGAAAGCACAAGTTAAAAACCCTGCTCCCCTGCTTCTCTGGGCTGAGAGATTTGAGGGGGCATGAACCCATTTCTCAGTGCCAGCTAATAAAGGACCCTAAAACTCAATTGGACTCAGTGTGCTGGCATAATTCTCTATAATTCTACTTGTGTTTGGGTATAACAGTTTCAGTTTTTAATCTCTGCCCTGCAGGTGTCTCACAAGTGGCAGTGAGGGCTGGCTGCAGGGCTTTATCATTATTGCATTAGGCATGTCCATTTTGTCTCTGAATTTAGACCCTGAGCCCCTTGAAGGTAGCCCGAGGCAGGCCTCTTATCTCTCGCCTCCTCTTGCATGTCCCCCAGGGGGTTATGGCCATGGGACCCGAGGTGTAAAGATATTTTCTGATTAAATGAGTCATTAGCGTTTTCCCTTGGCTAGTGAATTATCAAATGCCTAAAGCAAGGGGTCATAATCTGGGGCTCAGAGCTCTCTTAGGATTTGCTGACTGGGCTTCAGGAGATGCAAGAAGTCCCTGATTTCAAGTAAAAATGCCAACCCCTTGTGTCTTTCCTATTAAGGCTCTGTGTGTAGGAGGCAGTATCTCCTGCTGTTGGCAGCTGGGCCTAGACTCTGGAGAAGGGGAGATAGTGGCAGGAAGGAAGCCCACTGGGCTGTGAGATGCAGCCAGGTCTCTAATCCAGCAGAGCCAGAGATGAGACTGCCAGATATTTGGATCTTCTGTTTCCTGTGTGTATTTATCAAACTGTTCAGGATTTGAAGGGAGAGGGATGTAATTACCAGTGCCATGCCCCTGTCCTGACACTAGCACGGTACCTGGCACACAGCAGGTATTCACTAATTTTTTTGAATGAAAAGTGAATGAATGAGACCATGATCACATTAGCAGGGAGAAGTGAAACCAAGGCAGAAAAAATGAGGGATAATGGGGTGGGAGGTTGGGGGAAAGCTCTGCAATACAATATACAAGCAGAAAGGACAGACCAGATGGGGTCTAGGGGATCATGGGCTACCGGAGTGGTGGGGCAGAGGCTGAGGATAAGGGTAGCTTAAAAGCCTGTGGACACACAGGTGGATGAGGCATCAAGGAGATGTCTGTGCTGGGCTGGGGGGGCAGGTCCGCTAGCAGGAGGGAAGAAGCAAAGGGGAGAGGTGAGGAGGTCCAGGACTGAGACGCCCTCAGACCACTTGTCAGGGGTCCCAGCTGGACGGGGTTGTTCAGAATGTCCAGGGGGCCTGCCCCTCATCTACCTGCTATGTCATCTGGGCCATCGGAGGGGCTGGGTGTGTGCAGCTTGCTGTACATGGGACCTGAGACAATATTCCAAAGGGTAATCTCCTCATAATAACTGGAGGTGTCAAGAAGAACAGGTGTGCAGGCATTGAGCCACGCAGAGGATGTCCTCCTTGGGCCCATTGTTCTGATAAAGGAAGACAGATAATTAAGCAATCTAATCCCAAATCACCTGATCCCTTAGATAGAAGATGCAGAGGGGCTCCTCCTTTGTGGCTGTCTGCACACAGGGCTGGCCTGGAAACTTCCTCCGTCCTTTTGAGAGACTATGTGCAGGTCAGCCAGAGAGGGCCTGTGTCTCCTGGTCAGTTTCCACACCTCTGAGAGCCTTCCCTTTCCCAGGAAAATGTTACTCCCAGCAGGTCCTCACCCACCAGAGTGCTGGTAGGCAGACTGCTGACAAGGCATTCCCACTGGGGCTGAAACATGGATTGAAATGGGACAATGGAACCCAAGCACTGGCCAAGGTGGTCTGGTTTCCCAATAGCCTACAGTCTAAGTTGCTCAGGAGGGGGCACCTTGACCCAATCCCTACAGGCTCCCATCTGTTCCTCACCACCCTCATCATGCTTACACATGCTGTTAGGAATTAAAATCATCCACTTTCCTTGAAAGGGGGAGTTTAAGATATGCATCTTAAGGAAGACAAGAAGCCAAAATGAATTTTCCATGACCAGTGCTGCAGAGTTCAAAGAGTCTCCGTCCACCCCTCTCACTGCGGGGCAGTTACTGTGTGAAGAGAATTGGCTTCTCTTCCTTGATATTCTCTCTCCCTTGACCAGTGTGTCCCTGAAGGACCCATCCATGATCACCTAAGATATCCCTTCTGCTCAAATGCAGCTGAGAAGGTGGTGCTGTGAGAGAAGAGAGGCGAACTGTATCTCACGCCCACAATCTGCACTGCCAGGTCCCACCAGCCTCCCCCGCGCAATCTGTGAGCACTCCTGTCTGCGCTCGCCTTTCCACAGCCTCCCCATCTACAGAGGGAAGTTCACGCATCTGTTAAGGATGGAATGTTTGTGTCCTCCCAAATATACATATTGAAGCCTAATGCCCAATGTGATGGCATTTCAAGCTGGGGTCTTTGGGAGGTAGGTAGCATTAGATGAGGCCTTAAGGGTGGGGTTGCCATGATGGGATTAGTGCCCTTATAAGAGACACCAGAGAGCTTGTTCTCTCTCTCAGCTGTCTTTTGTGCAAGAACACAGACAGAAGGTGGCCATCTGCTGACTAGTAAGAGGGTCTGCACCAGAACCTGACCACGCTGGCACCCTATCTCAGACTTCTGGTCACCAGACTGTGAGAAATAAATTTCTGTTGCTTAAGCTTCACAGTCTGTAACACTTTGTTTTGGCATCCCTGAGCAGACTAACACAATACCTTAGCTTGGCTTCCAAGTTCTAATTTAATTTTCCACCCTCATTTCCTTCCTGCAATCGGTGCTGCAGCCCCTCAAACTTTCCACACTCCTTCTAGCAACATGCTGCCCATGCTTCCAGACCTTGTTCATGCTCTACCCTTCCCCTTGTCTAGATTGCCTTTCTCTCCCTTGCCTTCCTGGAAAAATCCTAGTAATCTTTTAATATCCCATATGATGTTAGAACAATGTTAGTGGTTCCCATTTCTGCGCTTCTTCAGAATTGGATGCATGATTATATCAGCTGTCACATTGTAGCATTGCTATTTCCTCAGGTTTTCATCTCCTCACCGGTCCGAGAGACTCTTGAGGCCAGGAATCCTATTTTATTCACGTCTGTATCTTCTGTGCCTATCTTACAAGGATGGCATTAAACAAGCACTCAATAAATACATGTTGAATGAATGGAAAATTGAATGACTATGTCCTTCACTGACTCAGGGGTGACTGGTGCTCTGGCAATGACTCTGCCTTCCCCTGGAGCATTTTTGTGGATAACTTTGTTCTTTCCCTCTTCATTCACTGAACTGCAAGCTCCATGAAGGCAGGGACTGAGCCTGGTTTTGCTCATCACTGCATCTTTAGTGACACACACACACACTTGGCCCACAGTGGGCCTTTTTCAGATGCTGGTTGAATGAAAAACGTATTTACTGAGCAACTATTATAAGCCAGATACTCAGCTAAGTCCCAGGAATACACAGTAAAAAACAGTAAAGTCTGTCTTCATGGAGTTTGTAGTCTAGTGACTTGTATCTTTCGGAATATTTACAGGGGACACACGGGAGATAGGACAGTGGCAGATGATTGAGCATAGTGACCGTGCTGTCTTAAAACTTGCCTTATCGGCTTGGTAGTCAGAAAGCTTCAAGGGCGATCATTCATTCCTGGAAAGCTGTAGAAAGTTTGGGGCATTATTGTATCCTAATAAAAATCACAAGCAGTCCCCTGGCTCTGGACCCCTCAGAAAGGCTGCAGGAATGTCTTCTCTTGGCTCTCTGGCCGCCTGAGGACAGCACAGTGAACACAGACAGTTTGGTCCACCAAAAACAGGAGCATGTAGTAGCTACTTTCTCGAGGAAAGTCACACCTACCACACCCTGATCCTCCCTTCCTGCATCTCAGGACTCCCATCCAGGCTCATGGAGAGTGGTATGGACCCTGCTCCTCTGCAGAGCCTCAGGCCCCAATCTGAACAGGGGGCCCGTACTTCCCAGAAAGGAAGCGGTTGCCTAGAGCTCTGTGCTTCTGGCTCTCTCTGGACCCCAGTCATGATTCCTGCCATAGCAGATGTTTCTGAGATGCTGTGAACACCCGAGGCAGGCTGAGGGGACTCAGGGAAGCCCTGGAGTGAGGGAGACCCTCATTATGTGCCACAGTGTGGAATGAGAGCCAGACAGTGGACAGGGCTCACCAGGTCATCCTGCCAGCATGGCTGTGGGTTCCAGAAGTGCTGAAGTTCTCATGGTGTATACTGTATCCAAAGGCAAAAACAGGAGATGTTGTACAAGCCAGGAGACTGAAGTTGTGCTGCCCACACCCAGAACTTCAGAGAGACGGTGCTGGCACATTTTATAACCCTACTCCTCACCCCACCAGTGATGCAGATTTTCAAAATGTCAAAGCAAATTCCCCTAGTGCCAGTGGGAATAAAAAGCAATCCACTTCTGACGTCTGGGTGATTGCATTTCAGCAAATCATATGTCAACTGACAAGCTCTCCTCGGCTAGTCTGCACAGCTTCGCCTTCATAATAAGACCCAGAGCTGCTGCATGCGCTAAAACCAAAGGCATCAGCCTGGGAACCTGTAATTCCAAAGGCCAAATTCAACGCCAACATTTCTCAGGTAGTCATCTCGCAAATCATTCTGAGGATGCAAATCTTGGGCTGTGAAATACAGGGCACTTTCAAGTGAATAAAGGACTTACAATGGTTTAAAGACATTTGGAAATCCATGACCACCCAGCATAGCAAAGAGGGGAAATAAAATGCTATGGGTAGATGTAAAACTTAGTTTTAGTTAGCACTTTCAACCATCCCTGCCTCTTAATCTCCTTTCTCATATTGAAGCCATTAAAAAAACAAAACAAAACAAAAAACATTTCTTTCTGCAGAGCTGTCTGCGGATGGTGTATCATTTCCTCTTTCTGTTTAGAGGGAACTATTAGGCCATAAAGACAAGATAGGGCAAAAAAGGAGCAAACTAAATCTTAGACAACTGGTCAAGCTCCAGTCAGGCTAGGAGCCAGGGCACATAAGAGATAGCTGGACGACTCTCAAGCAGGGAGGAGAGATGGGCTGCGGCCAGCCTCTGTGAAGGCTGAGAGAACTGGGCAGGGCGTGGGAGTCCAGGTAAAGGGCTGCAGGCACACTGGGCACAGTCTGGTTGGAATTCCCAGAGATGCCCTCTCCAGCCCTGGTAGCTTTCCCAGCTTACACTTCTTCCCATAAGAGGGAACTAGAGGAAAGAAGCCATGCAATGAACAAGGTAAAAAGATGTTTAAAGGAAATCGGGAAGGAAGATGGTGGAATAAAGAAAGGCAGGGAGAGAGAGGGGGAGGAACTCTTCTGTCCGTATCGCAACCTGACCTGTACCAGACAAAAAGGCCATAAAATATTTCTCTAACAATCTATGTTAAAAAGAAAAAAAAATCAACAGAGAAAGGCTATCAATCTCAAGAAGCGTTTTGAAATATCACCATATAACTTTGTTTATAAAATGTTCATTCTTCTGTCCCCTCCAAAGCCGCGATGTACGTAGAACAAAGGCAGAATTTCACATTTCAGTACTTACGCTCTTCATCTGTGTAATTTGTGCATGGAATTAATACTTTGCATGGTTTAGTTTTGCCATGTTCATCTTTTAAATGGAAGACAGCAAGAACATAATCTCTTCTGGTTATTTTTAAAGAAGAATAAGATAAAATGTGATTTGATAAACCAGAGTCACTTTTTTTTTTTTTTTGTCTGGGGCTGGGTTTGAACCCTCCACCTCTGGTATATGGGGCCAGCGCCCTCCTCCTTTGAGCCACAGGCGCCGCCCCAGGGTCACTTTTTAAACTAATGCTTAAAGGATGGGAAAACAGGAATAGGCTGTCTCATAATTTCTAAGGTCTACAGATGCTACTCCATAAACACCCGCCTTTCCGAGGATTACCTGGGAGTAATCCTGGGAGTATGGTTGGACCATGGAGACAAGAGAAACTGACCAAGAATTACTTTCACTTTTTAGTGTACAGGAGGGAATTTATTGAATTTTTATTCTTTGAGTTATGGTGGCTGAATTTAATTACTCCAGACTCAGATTTATTCCTTAATAAATTATTGGGTGGGAGAAACATAGAGCTCTCTATACCTATTTCTAAATAGTGTCAGAATGTGCAGAGAATTGCCTCTGGTATTCTGGAACAGCCTAGATGCCTAAATTACCAGCAGGGAACAACTAGAACCATTGGGAATGTTTTGACACATTTTCTTCTGGAAAATTCCCTTCACCATCTTAGTGTTTTTCTCCAGGAAAAACTTTATACCAATAAAGATGTCTTACTGAATATAACCATTCTTATATCTAAGCCTAATCTAATTCACTTATTTTAGTCACCTCCAAGTAGGTACAATCATAGACTTGACTTTATTTTTCGACACAGATAACATTATCATCACACATTAAAGTTTTCTTTATTAATTATTGAATAAGCTTATGTATGTTGACCTAATCTAACTCATAATAGGGGGAAACTTTAGTATGTACTTTCAAGCTTTTAGGCCATGGTTAGCTTCCTTCAAGTCTTTAAAGCAGCAATCTCAACCCGTTTGGCACCAGGGACTGGTTTCTTGGTTTTAGTTTGTTAATCTAGATTTTGAGCTGTGTGCTTTTAAGAAAGCAGTTTTATACTAGGCAGTGAAGGAACAACTGTATTTTCCACAGACCAGGCTCAGGGATGGTTTTGATAACAAGCCTCCAAGCAATTGATTTATTATGGTCTCTGCAGTCAAACTGTTTGCTAGTGATGATCTGTATTGTAGCTGCTCCCCAGCACGAGCATCTCTGCCTCAGCTCCACCTCAGGTCACGGGGCATTAGATTCTCATAAGGAGTGCATGACCTAGATCCCTCACACGTGTAGTTTATAGTAGTGTTTGCACTGATCTGACAGGAGGCGAACTCAGGCAGTGCTGCCCATGACAGGGAGCAGCCATAAGTACAGATGAAGCTTTGCTTGCTTGTTCATTGCTGCTCACCTCCGGAGATACAGCCTGGTTCCTAACAGGCCACAGGCCAGTACCAGTTCGTCACCCACAGGTGGGGGACTGCAGCATTAAACCATCACTGATTGACTGCTACCCTTGTTGGCATAAAATACAGATTCTGCCCTTGCTGAGCTACAGGAAGAGGCTCACCTGCTTGTGCAAGTGAAGGCAGGAAGGTCGAAGGCAGAACTAACCACAGCTCACAACTTTAGCTTCATGACTTTGAGTAGTTTGTGTCTCTTTGAGTTTGACTTCATTTATTCCCCTCTGAGAGGTGAAGAATTTTTGCAACTTATCTTGCTTGTAGGAGTTTTACAGGCCAGAATTAGAGAATTTTTTTTTTTTTAACCAAGGAAAGAACCAGCAAATGAATGAATGGATCAAGTAGCCTTGGGAAAAAAAAAAATCACAGTAACAAAAGTCTTGGTTTTAGTTTATTAATCTAGATTTTGACCTATGTGCTTTTAAGAAAGCAGTTTCATACCAGGCAGTGAAGGAACAGCTGCAGGAGGTACGGCTGGGAGAGCATCCTACCAAATACATGTTTAGAGTCAGCAAGCAAAGGGAAATGCCGGAGGAGAACGTTCTATCTCACCCTGTTTCCTTACATGTATTACAAATGCCTGGTCTTGCATCAATATCTCGTGGGGGACACTCAGTAGAAGTGACTTGTTTCAGGGTGTGTGGACAATGCCCATTGTCCTAGCTGCGTATTTTCAGACAGCCATCTCTGCCCCTGGTCACTAGTCTAGGAAACAGTGTCCCATTCAGACAGCAGGGCAGTGGTCATCCCACCGCCAGAGAGGGCACGTACCTTCTTCCACTGGAGTCAAAGGTCAGACAAGATACCACCATTGCCAAGTGCCCCAGACAACTGTCATCCTATTTCAAAGTCCCGTACTTTCACCATCTGTGTCAGGAAGTTGGAGAAAAGGTAACCTAGAGATATATGCTATCAGCTTAGAGGGAATTTTCATTTAGAAGTCTGGTGTCATAGATATTATAGATAGATGTTTATCCTGGAAGTATCTATACTTCCTGTACAAGTTAGCTTACCTGAGTGAATTTGCTTGCTAGGGCTGCCATAACAAGATGCCACAGCTGGGAGGCTTAAACAACAGAAATCAATTGTCTCACAGCCTGGAGGCTGGAAGTCCAAAGTCAAGGTGCTGTAAGGCTTGGTTTCTTCTGAGTCCTCTCTCTTTGGCTTGCAGATGGGCTCCTTCCTGCTGGTCTTACGTGATCTTTTCTTTGTACACACAGTAAAGGACACCAGTCAGATGGGATTAGGACTCCCCCTAACTGCCCCCATTTTATTTATTTATTTTTTTTTTTGTAGAGACAGAGTCTCACTGTCCCGCCCTCGGGTAGAGTGCTGTGGCGTCACACGGCTCACAGCAACCTCTAACTCCTGGGCTTCCGCGATTCTCTTGCCTCAGCCTCCCTAGTAGCTGGGACTACAGGCGCCCGCCACAACGCCCGGCTATTTTTTTTTTTTTGTTGTTGCAGTTTGACCGGGGCTGGGTTTGAACCCGCCACCCTCGGCATGTGGGGCCGGCGCCCTACTCGCTGAGCCACAGGCGCCGCCCCACTGCCCCCATTTTAATGTAATCGTATCTTTAAAGGCCCCGTCTCCAAATATAGTCACATCATGAGGTACTGGGGGTTAGAACTTCAACATATGAATTTGAGGGTACCCAATTCAGTCCATAATACCCAGTGAGAGATTAGAAGATTCAGGGTAAAAACCTGAGCATCTAGGTTCAGAGAAAATAGGTATGGTGTGAATTTTGAGCAGCAAAATATGTTTATTGTCAGGGCAAAAGCAAAAGAGAAAGCTGACCTATGATTTTGAAGTTATATCTTCTAAACCCTCAGCATTAAGATTTCACTCAGTCCAGCCATTAATAGTTGAGGTCTTGAAGTCACCTTCTTCTTGCACCATTCCTCAAGCAATCTTTGGATGAGAAGCTTCCTCAAGGGAGTTGGGTGGCATCTTCTATGACTGGTTGAAGTCAGTGCCAATCCTAGAAAGGGCAGTCTTCCTGGAGGCTGCACCGGATGTGCTCTGACAATGACCCTCTAAAGGGCAGTGACAATATGAGAGGAGAGGTCACAAGGGGACAGCACCATTTCTTAGGACCACTGAATATCCCTTCTGATCTGCCACTTTGTAAAAGCGGCTCCATTGATCTGGAAGAGAGAGTTCTGGGACTCCAAGAGAAAGCATCCTCTCACTGTCGTTGATTCCAAATTCCCCAGGCAGATGCTGGTAATAAACTCTCCTAGACTTATTGAATGAAACTGGGACTTGGTTTATCTGCTCACTTTGCTGTGTGAAATCTTTATAACATGGTAAGCCCACGGGCATCATCCACAGTATCTAAACCACATCGCACTCTTGACATTTAAGGAGGTTTTCACCTGCGTCCTTCCCTCTGTCCTCCTCTGTGAGGGTTCCTTGGGATAACTGCCATGCAGTCAGGTACATTGATCTGTTCTCTATAATATGGCAATAGGTCCTTAGCTTCACTGGGGGTCACTTCACTGGTTTCAACCATTCAACCCAGAGTTCCACAATAGGCTGCTATCTGAAATGTGGCCGAGGACCAGATGTGAATTAAGTACCCGTTATCTGGTAGTCAGATGCATGGAAGGATGAGCCAAAGAGGGTGAGGGCTGGGCTCATGGCCCAAGATCCACACCTGAGGGAGGCGTTCTTCCTAGACCTGCCTTTCTAGGCTCAGATCTCCTTTTAGGTGGTTTAACAGACACATCTTTGTTTCTTTGGAAAAAAATCCCAAAAGAAAGCTAGCTGTTGCTGGTAATGGAAGTGAAAAAATGGAAGTGAACGATGAAAATGTTTTTCAGAATGACTAACTTCAGGGTTCTATTTAAAGACTCAAGAAAAGTCTAATGGTGCCACTTGTACTTTTTCTAGTAGACCTGACTTGCAGGGTTCAGGCAGGATTTTATACCATAGCAGGGCTCCTTTGAGATCTTCATAGACCCAGGTGTTCTTCCTCTTGGAGACTCCATCCAACTGCACATATTAAAATGCAACCATGTCCTCAATTAAATAAGGTCTTGCTATTAAATTTTAAAATAATAATATTGGCAGCGCCTGTAGCTCAGTGGGTAGGGCGCTGGCCACATACACTGAGGCTGGTGGGTTTGAGCCCGGCCTGGGCCTGCTAAACAACAATGATAATTGCTACCAAAAAATGGCCTGACGTTGTGGCTAGTGCCTATAGTCCCAGCTACTCAGGAGGCTGAGGTAAGAGAATCGCTTAAGCCCAAGAGTTTGAGGTTGCTGTGAGCTGTGACACCATGGCACTCTACTGAAGGCGACATTGTGAAACTCTGTCTCAAAAAAAAAAAAAGAAAGAAAAATATTTATAGTTTTAAGCTCCATTGATTAAAAAAATTGTTATTCTTCCAAAGTAAACTTCCATATTATATACAACTCTATGTCTGTTAAGGTGCATATTTAATATGGTATTGTTGTGCCCAGTTGAAATCCCCACAGAGACCACCAAGGAGCCGAATCTGATGCAAAAGCAAAAGAGCTGTTTTATTGCAAGTTCGAGCTTGGACTCCTGGGGTCTCCATTACAATGGATCTGAGCCAGGAGCCCCGAGCCCTGGAACAGGGGTAATTTTATAGGATATCACAGCAAAGTAGGTGTATACAAGTTAAACAAAGGGATCGCTTTTGGATTTGTCGCCACTAGTCCTGCCATATGGCCCACTCTAGGAGGCAGTTTCTGATTGGACGCCGATGACTCAAGGCCCCCAGCAATTCATAGGGACTCATCAGTTTTAGACAAAATGGCTCTGAACCTTAAGATGGCGTCAGTCTGGTTCTCTCAAATATGGCATTGATTTGGTTCTCTCATTCCCCCCTCCACTTGTAAATTAAAGGGCCCAATCATGGGCTTTGCCCCCACACCTGTGTGTCCATCATTTCTTGTTCTGCTAAGGGCCGGTACTGGCTTTTAAGAACCATTAATTGTACAGCCCCTACATGTTCTCTCACAAATGTAATAAGCCTGTTGATAACACAGGGGCCTATAGTTAGGAGTAACAGTAATATTATTAGAGGTTCTCCCACTGCTGATTATCAGTGTTGTTAACCAGGGGGACCAATTCAACAGGGACTCATACCAGCTCTGACCATTTTCTCTTTCTATTTTACGTTGGCGCAGGCTTTCTCAGACAAGTGCCATAGATTCTTTCACGACCCCGGAATGATCAGCGTAGAAACAACACTCTTCCCCTAGGGCGGCACATAGCCCCCCTTGCTGGAGGAACAGTAAGTCCAGTCCCCTCTGGTTTTGTAAGACTACTTCGGAAAGGGAAGTCAAAGAGTCTTGGAGGAGAGTAATAGATTTCTCTAATTGCTGAATATTTAGATCAATTGCATCCCGGAGGGCACCATAATTCTTGTTCTGGAGGACTAGGGCCGACACTCCAGGCCCAGCCCCTGCTATCCCTAGCCCCAATAAAGTTGTAATAGTGAGAGCGGTGATTATCTCCCGTTTTCTGCATGGGGCTGGGCTCAAAGTACCTGAATATTTCTGAAGTATTTCACTTTCTTTATGATAGACTATCGTTGGTATAAGCTGTACCAGGACACAATAAGAATTATTCTGATTTAAAATCCCCTCATGTATACATGGAGCCAAACCTGTTGAACAAGCCCACCAGGTATCGCTTGGGGGTATCAGATACCCGTCTCCATCCCATGAATTAGTAGCATTACATAAATGCCGGTGGGAAATGGGTACCTTTCCAACACACAAGCCCTTCCCACTACTGTCTGAACAGTAAGTCTAGGGTGGTTTTGATGCTATCGGCAGGCTGTGGTGTCTCTAGTAGTGTATTGCCCTTGGATAGCAACAGCTTCATAATAAGGAGGTTTTACACTGAGACAGAGCCAACAGGCTGCAGTTAGGTCTGGCCAGGTTAAACTTAACACTTGATATGTACTGGTAAGCAGGTCCCATGTTGGGTCCAGGTATGCAAACTGACCCCTACTTTCACTGGCATTGGATGGCGATGGGGACGTCATAGGGGCACGAGTGATCAACCTGGAAAATACTTGAACATTAGCTGGGTAAGGGAGGATACTATTAGGCCCAACTCAGGAGAGTTTATCAGGAACTGATCTGTATTCCACTTTTATCTTAATAAACCCTCCCTTGTCATGTACAGCACCGTTAAAGCCTGCCACTCGAGTGTGGCTGTATAAACAGAGTCCCCAAATTTTTCCTACTTCCCAGGTGGTGTAACTATTTTTCCCAAGGCTAGTGAATTGAATGCTCACTGGGTCACATAATCTTAATTCCCCGAGGAGCCCTGTACGCCGGCAGTTGTCTCTGCCGACCGTATATGACCAAGGACCAGGACTTCTCTTTACTGTAATTGAGTCCGGGGTATTCAGTGGTGTCCACCAGATCTGACCTGTGGATACACAGCTCCAATGTTGGCAGAAAAAATAGTCCTTTCCCCCACACTTGTCTGTTTTATGACCTAGGCACACATAATATAAGCTGTGTCAAGGGCTCCAGGGACTGTGCGTGAGCCCCACTACTTGGTCTAGGTCTATATATAAATCTGGTACCAAGTGTTTTTAGGATGGATACCCCATGTAGCATTTAACAGCATCCAGTCAGCAGTTCGGACAAAGGTGCCCCCAAACATGCCCCGCATGGGTCCCCCATAGACATACCAGGTGACATTATACGGCTGATGGGGATTAGGGTAAGGAAAGGCACTCAAAGGGGTACATACAATCAATATTAACAGCGAGTAGGTGGGGAGCACCTTAGTTTGCGTTTTAAAGGATTGCCTTCGGCCTGCTGGATTCTCCATTGCGGAATGAAGTCTTCTTGAATGGCGAACGGGTCTGCAAGTTTCACGTGGGTGTGGTGTACCCAGGAGGGGATGCCGTCTACTTTGAGAGCGGTGGATGTTGCCAAGATCACAACATATGGGCCCTTCCACGGAGGTTCCAAAGTCTCTAGGCGTTGCCTCTTTACGTAGACCCAATCGCCAGGCTGGAATTTGTGGGGCTCAGGTATGGGACCAGCCTCATAAGTAGCCTGCAGGCGGCACCAACACTCTTTCTGTACCTGCTGGTAACACTGAAGGGAGAGGAGGAAATTTTCATCATCTGCCTCAGTTATTAGATCTATACGAGTGTTAGGAATAATGGGGGGGTGGTCTTCCATATAGTATCTCATTCCATATAGTATCTCCCTACCTTATAGGGAGAATTTCTCACCCGATATAAAGCAAAGGGAAGGAGAGCCACCCAGTCTCCGCCAGACTCAAGAGTTAATTTGGTCAAGTCTCTTTTAGAGTTCTATTCATTCTTTCCACCTGTCCTGAGCTCTGGGGCCTGTAAGCACAATGTAATTTCCAGGTAGTTCCCAGAGCCGTAGTCTGTGATACCAAGGCAGGGCCATTGTCTGAGCCTAGCAGGGCTGGCAGTCCATACCTGGGGAAGATGTCTTCTAGCAGTTTCTTCGCCACTACCTGGGCGGTTTCATGCTTCGTTGGAAATGCCTCAGTCCACCCAGAAAAGGTATCAATGAAGACTAAAAGATATTTATATCCATACCAACCTGGTTTGACTTCTGTGAAGTCCACTTCCCAATATGCACCAGGCTTGTCTCCTCGTTCTCGGGTTCCCAGAGCAGCAGGACCCGCTCTGCCATTCATGAGCTGGCAGGCTTTACAGGCCATGATGATTTGGTGTCTAGGCACTCTATTTTAATTTTTGCATGGTGGACTAGATCTTTTAACTTTCTTTTGCCCATGTGAGTGGCCTGGTGCATGCGTTGGAGCACTTCCATTCCTAACCGTGCCAGGAGAATAGTCTTGCCATCCGCAGTGCACCACCAGCCATTATATTTGTCTGGGCAACAGACTTGAGGAATGATGCAGAGCCAAACCAGGTCCTCAGGGGAATATTTGGGTTTTTCAGGTAACACTGGAGCCCCTGGATCTGGCAAATGGAGAATTAGCTCCTGGGCCATTTTAAGGGCCACTTCCTTGGCTACTTCATCGGCTTGGTGATTCCCTCTGGCCACTGGGGAATTTCTTTTCGGTGGCCCGGACAGTGAATGATGGCCAACTTTTTCGGCAACCAGATAGCTGTCAAGAGGTCTAGTATTTCTTGCTTATTCTTTACCATTTTTCCCTCTGCTGTCAGTAATCCCCTCTCTCAGTATATGGCCCCATGGATATGGGCCGTGGCAAATGCATAACGGCTGTCTGTATAGATGTTGACCTTCTTCCCTTCTCCCAGTACTAAGGCCTTAGTAAGGGCGATAAGTTCTGCTCGTTGGGCAGAAGTTCCGCTTAGAAGAGGTTCAGCCCACAACGTTTCAGTCTCTGAAACCACCGCCGCCCCTGCATACCTGTGTGTGTCTTTCATGAAGCTGCTGCTGTCTGTGTACCAGGTTTCCTCAGCGTCCAGCAGCGGCTGATCAGTCAAATCTTGGCGGAGGCTGTGGACTCGCACCAGTATATCTTGGCAGTGATGCAGCGGTACCTCTGCATCCGGGTTGGGCAGAAGAGTGGCAGGATTCAAAGCTGTACTGGGCAAGAACTGAATCCTCGGCGGATTCAGAAGAAGACCTTGTAATGAGTCAGCCGTGCATTGCTCATCCACCGATCTGGGGGCTGATTCAAAACTCCCTCAATGGTATGAGGGGTTGTTATTAACAATTCCTTCCCCAAGGTGAGTTTATCAGCATCTTTCAGTAGGAGAGCAGTAGCCGCTATAATACGTAGACAAGGGGGCCACCCTGAGGCAACTGGATCGAGTCTTTTAGACAAGTAAGCTACTGGGCAGGTCCAGGGTCCCAGAGTCTGGGTTAGTACCCCCTTTGCCACCCCTTTATGCTCATCCACATATAGATGGAAAGGTTTGGTGATATCAGGGAGACTTAGCACAGGGGAGGTTAGCAAGGCAGTCTTAAGGTTTTTAAATGCCTGATCTCTTTCCTCTGTCCATTGGAAGGGCTGCCCTGCCTTAGTGGCCTCACAGAAGGGCTTAGCCATTTCTGCAAACCCCGGCACCCACAGTCTACAAAATCCAACCGTACCCAGAAATTCCCATACTTGCCTGGGAGTAGTGGGAACAGGAATTCCAAGCACAGTGCGCTTTCTGGCTTCACTTAGCCATCTCTGGCCATCTTTAAGCACATACCCTAAATAAGTCACATTTGGCTGACAAATTTGGGCTTTCTTCGCTGATGCACGATATCCCATGTCTCCCAAGCAGATCTCTTGTTCCTTGCAGGCAATCGTGCTCTGTGGCGGCTGCTATTATATATCATCTACATACTGAAGAAGGGTCAAGCCGGGGTGAGATTTACGAAACTCACCTAAGTCTGCATGTAAAGCCTCATCAAAGATGGTCGGGGAATTCTTAAAGCCTTGGGGCAGGCGAGTCCAGGTCAATTGTCCACCAGTGCCCTCCTCTAGGTTGCTCCACTCAAAAGCAAATATAGCCTGGCTTTGTGGGGCTAGAGACAGACTGAAAAAGGCATCTTTTAGATTTAATACTGTGTACCACTTTTGAGTCGGTGACAGAGCACTAAGAAGTATATACAGGTTAGGTACGGTGAGGTGGATGTCCATTACCCGCTTATTTACTTCCCGTAAATCTCGTACTGGACGATAGTCATTTGTAAGGGGTTTCTTAACAGGCAACAGGGGGGTATTCCAAGCAGACTGGCAGGGGATCAAAATGCTCGCCTGAAGGAGGCGTCTGATGTGCAGGATTATGCTCCTCTTCACCTCTACGGCCATGGGGTATTGCTTCACTTTTATGGGTTATGCTCCCAGCTTAAGTTCTACTAAGACAGGAGGCCGATGAAGGGCTAACCCTACCCCTCCTGTTTCCGCCCATGTCAACGGGTAAGAGTGGAGCCAGTCACTCATGTCAGCCGGAGCTCCATGTGGTGTTTGGTGGAGCGCATACTCATCTTCTGACTGAACAGTCAGAACTTGTATTTGTCGCCCTTGCCCATCTGTTACCTGGGGGCCATCCTGCCTAAAAGATATCTGAGCCCCGATTTTAGTTAATAGGTCTCTTCCAAGTAAGGGGTATGGGCAGTCTGAAATAACCATAAATACATGGGATACCCGGCCCGTGCCTAGGTCTACAGTTCTTCGGGTAGTCCATGAATATTGCTTCATCCCAATTGCCCCTTGGACCCAAGATTTCTTTGTATCTAGTTTTCCTTGGTTTCTTAAAAGCACCGAATGCTGGGCGCCGGTGTCCACAAGGAAATCAATCGGTGTCCCCTCCACTTTGAGGGTTACCCTGGGTTCAGGGAGGAGTCCTGAACCCTGACCCCTCTAATCACTTAATCCCCCATCTCCAAGATGTGGGCTTCACCACAGGGGACAGGCTTATCGGCTCTCCGTTTAGGATACTCTCTGGCCCAGTGTCCTATCTCCTTACAGTAGGCGCACTGGTCTCTCTGTAAGCGTCTGCGTCCCCCCTCCCATGGTTTCTCCTCACCTTCAGTGGTCAATCTCTTCAGTTGAGCCTGCCGATCTTTAGGTTCGGCAGCTGTGGTGGCCAGCAGGATTTTAGCCAAATCATGAGTTCGTTTGGTCCAAGCGTGAGTCTGTTTTTCTTCAGGTGTCTCTCTGTTATTGTAAACCTTCTCAGCTACTGCAAGCAAATCCTGTAAAGTTTTCTCAGCCAATCTATCTACTTTCTGAAGCTTCTTTCGTATATCAGGAGCAGATTGATTAACAAAGGCCATGATCACTGCAGCCTTGCTACTATCTTCCTCAGGATTCATGGGAGTATAAGTACGGAATGCTTCCATGATCCTCTCTAAGAAGGCAGCGGGAGATTCATTCTTTTCCTGCTGCACATTCCCTACCTTAGCCAAATTAGTCGGCTTACGGGCCGCTTTCTGGAGACCCCTCATTAGAGTCTGGTGGTAGACTCGGAGACTCGTCTGACCATCCCCTGTATGAAAGTCCCAATCAGGGCGGGTAAGGGGGAAAACAGCGTTAACCTCAGCAGGGTTAGTGGTCACAGCCCTGTTTGCACCCACGACCGACTTCCGAGCCTCTGATAGAATGCTCTCCCTCTCTTCTGTAGTGAAGAGCACCTGTAAAAGCTGCTCACAATCATCCCAGGTAGGCTGGTGAGTAAAGAGAGCAGAATCTAAAAGATTAACTAACACACTAGGCTTTTCGGAGAAGGTAGGGTTTTGCATTTTCCAGTTATACAGATCACTTGTGGCAAAGGGCCAGTAATAAAAATCTTGTGCCCCATGTGCATCTGGGGGGCTTACAGTCCTCAGAGGAAGGACAGTCGAGTCAGCATTCGCCTCTCGCTGGGCCTGCTGCCTCATGTACGGAGGGCTCCCAGCACCAGGTCTAGCTGCAGGCTCAGCTTCTGCGGCCGGCTCCCCCAGCTTCGATCCTCTCCAGGAGGTGGAGAAGTAACCTGTGGAGGGGCGAGAGGACGATATGGAGGAGGAAAAAGAAATCCTGGTCCGTACTGTCCTGTAACACAGGGTAAAGCGGTGCAGACGGTTTGGGTTTGGGTTTCTCAGTGAGGGGCTTCTCGTGTACTGCAAGAACTGCTGTACTGTTGCAGTGATTATCTGCTGGGGGCAAAAGAGCCTTTAGCCAAGGAGGGGGCTCTTCCACCAAATCCATCCAAGTGGTAATGTACGGAACCTGGTCGGGATGACCGGTCCGTGACTGGTAGACAATGTCCTTAACCTGAAAAATGATGGGAAGGTGAAAGGTTCCTTTGGGAGGCCAGCCAACATTGAAAGTTGGCCACTCGCTGCTGCAAAAAGTGATGAATTTAGTTCTTTTCACCATGAGTCCTAGGTCCTGCCCCCTGGACTTGAAGTCTGAGAAATGGTCAAGGAAAAGGGAAAGGGGGGTTGTTTGAGTCTGTCCCATGTTACAGTCTAAGAGTCGCCCCGTCAAGGCCAGCCACAACCACACAAAGACACCGATGAAACACACGGCACACAAAAGGACAAACCAGACAGATGGTCCACAGAAACAAAACCGAAAGTAATCTGACGGTCTCTGACCGTACTGCGGAAGCGACCCGCGAAATTGCCTGGGCACAAAAACCACTTCTTCCACACCACGCCCTGGGGTATCCTCGTGCCAGTCTGATGGGATTACCTCTACAACATACACAGAGTTTCGCACTTCCTAAGAGGCCGGGACATCTCTGCGGCTCTCCTGGCCGGCAGCCTCCAGTGCATCCACCTTGACTTTACACTGACCACATCATGCACAGACCTTCAATCCCCCAAAATTAGCACAATAGACAAGACAAACACTTGCCACGTATCGGCTCTTCGGGTCAGATGTCCTCAGGGGGTCCTGGGGGATCTTCCCGGCCAATGCACCAAAACGTTGTGCCCAGTCAAAATACCCACAAAGACCACTGGGGAGCTGAATCTGATGCAAAAGCAAAAGAGCCGTTTTATTGTAAGTTCAAGCTTGGACTCCTGGGGTCTCCATTACAATGGATCTGAGCCAGGAGCCCCGAGCCCTGGAACAGGGGTAATTTTATAGGATAGCACAGCAAAGTAGGCGTATATAAGTTAAACAAAGGGATCACTTTTGGATTGGTTGCCACTGATCCTGCCATATGGCCCATTCCAGGAGGCAGTTTCTGATTGGACGCCGATGACTCAAGGCCCCAAAACCAGCAATTCACGGGGACTCATCAGTTTTAGACAAAATGGTTCTGAACCTTAAGATGGCGTCAGTCTGGTTCTCTCAAATATGGCATTGATTTGGTTCTCTCAGTATATAATATGTTAGAAAATGTTAGTTGAACATTTACTAATTTTCATTGTGCACTTTTAAAACATTTGCAGAGGCACAGAAAGTTGGTGGTCCCCAGCACTCTGCTTATATGACCAAACAGACAAGATATGGTATAGTGATATTCACAAATTCAGGCTTCATGAAGATCTTGGGCTATATATCAAATGTCAAGAGTGTGATGTGGTTTAGATGCTATGGATTGTGATAGTGGGGGTATGTTTTACAAAGATTTTGCACAGCAAAGTGAGCAGTTACCCAATCACAATTTCATTCACTCAGTCTAGGGGAGTTTATTACCACCATGTGCCTGCTGCAGTAATAGCAGGGAAGAGTATTTATATCTCCTTTCAAGTCTACTTACCACCTACTGCCAGGAAAATAAGCTTATCAAAAAGTTATTAGAGCAGGTGGGCTGGTTTCCATAGAATTAGAAGCCCAAGTGCTAATGAGGCCATTCATTCTGCCTGGATGGGGGAATCTAGGAAGGTTTCTCTGGAGGAGCTAATAGCTGAGTTGTGCCTTGAAGAAGAAGAGGGTTTTGACAGATCAAGAAGGAAAGAAGATTAAACATAGACACTGGGATTTGTGGTCTCAAGTGCCTGCTGACGGCTCAGGAAACTATCCGACACCACCAGGTGAGGGACCAAACTGAGGAGTCAGGGAGAGGGGTCAGCCTGCACCAGTCAGGTAGGGAAAAGAAGTTCCAAGGAGACGGAACTTGCACTGGGCCTTGGAGGATGGCGAAGGTACCTGGAAGAAAAGAGGCAGGAAAGCTCTGGGGTGGATGTGGGAAAAGGCTGGCAGAGCCACAGGGCAGGAATGTGCAGGGTGCTGAGAAGGTAAAAAAGATCGGCTTCACTGAAGTCACAGGAGATTCTGGTAATTACGGAAGATAAACAATTCCTTATGGGCACAAACCCCAAATATGAAGGAACTCGCCTGCTTTGAGATGTATTGAGACTGAGTCATGGTAAAAAAAAAAATTTTGACAGTAGACCAGGTACAGTCACACCTTGATATCCATGGGGGACAGTCTAGAAACCCCGAGAACACCAAACTCTGAGTATGATCAAGTCCTTTATATAAAATGGTGTGGTGTTTGCATATAACCTACACACATCCTCCCATGTACTTTAAGCCATCTCTAGAGTACTTATAATACCTAATATAATGTAAATGCCACATAAATAGTTGTTAGTCTGTATTGTTTTTTACTTGTATTTTTTAAAATCATTGACTGCTATGTATTAATTTATTTGGGGTATGTATTTATTTATTTGGAACAGTTTTGATCCATGACTGAATCTGTGGATGTGGGACTGTGGGACTGTGGATATAGAGGGTTGATTATAATCTATTTTTTGTAATACCTAATGAAAGCATGGTGATCACCGATCTCTGGAGTGGAAACTGGAACATGCGACAATAATCCAGTCTGACCAGAGTGAGGCTGGAATTTGAGTGAATGGACATGCCACCCCCAGGCTCTGGGAGGAAGAGGAAAGAGGGCGTGGCCACTGGATCAGAAAGCCAAGCCTGGGCCAGCGATTCAGAAACTGAAAATAGGATGAGATTTCAGAACATTTAAGCATCATGAGTGTAGCTGGGGTGTGCCTGCCCATTAGCACAAGGACAGAACAGGAATCATGAGATTTTCGTGTTTTCCTTATTCAATGAGAACTGATTATGTTGCCCTGTCCCTTCTAACCTGGATTAGAGTTACAAGGCCTTAGGGTGATAGTAATCATTTTACACCACATGAGAGAATCACAGTGAAATAATACTACTAGGGCTGTGTTTCCAGACAGCGCCCACGGCACCCGGGAGAGCATGCTCTTTGATCTGACTTTCCACAACACCTGCTCATCAGCAGAGTAGAATCAATCTTTCTACTGTTTACTTCTAGGACCAGGACGCCCCAGAGCACACTGCTTACCTCTGAGGTGAGGAGGAAGAGATCAGGCTCCCTCGGCCATATATATCCCTGCTGAGCAGGGCAGGGTTTCGTACTTACCGGCCCTCTGGACTGCTGACCGCGTGCCTGAGGCCAGATTATCTCTGCAGCACACCTTGGGCTCTTGCTGGGGAAGCACTGGTTGAGGATCTGGGGCAGATCTTGCTCATGAAAAAAAGAGAGGTTGAAAACCTGAGCCGACTGGACGACACGGATACCCGGGCTGGTTCCGAGGGGAGGCCTCAGGTTCAGACGGTAGGTCAGTGGCTTTGGGCAAGGTGCTTAGCTGGGCAAGTATCTGATCTGTACACCAGGGGTAACAATACCTACTTCCAAGGGTTGTTTGGAGGATTAAATGAGAGTACATAGACCCTGACACACACTGTGGGCATGCCATGAGTGCTATGTCAGGGCCGTTAACATGAAAACCCAGAGCACACAGCTTCTCTCCTGCCCCTAAGGGGGACTGTGAGACTACAGAATGGAGCTTCTTCACTGGTGATTTAGATCCGCCCCAAACACACACAAATTTATTAGCCGGTTCTGAATCCCCGTGCCCAAAGCCAGTTCTCCTTGCCCACTGGGTGCAGGATGCCAGGACAGACCCCGGGAGGCCCTGCAGCATGACTCCCGCAGGCAGCCAGGTGTGAGGGCACAACTGAGTGTGGGGCCTTGCCCCAGAGCCATTCCTGGAGGTCAGACTGCAGAACTGCCACCTCTCACGGTTAAGTGACCCAAACCCTTTGGACTAACGTCCTTATCTGCAAAGCAGAATCCTTTATAGAAATGTTGTAAGGAGGGAGAAGAACATAAAACATCTGGGGGAGCTTGGATAGCAGCAGGCCCCAAATCTTCTTCAAGGAAGAGCAGAATTTGGCATAAAGATGTTTAGAACCTTCCCGTGTATGGTCCCAGGGCTTCGGGAGCTTCGGGAAGCAAAGGTGGGGTCTGGTCCGGTATGCAGGGAGGGAGGAGGGCCATGGGGTATCCAGGGCACTGGAGTCAGCAGCCTGCCTGCCTCAGCCCATTTCCCCTTTCCCACACTGGACGCAGAGAGCTGAAGCTCTCGCTGCACAGACAGGACTGTCTCCATGCAGGTGACACGGATGCTGAGTGACAGCAGGGAGGAGGGACATTATCTGGCAACCAAGCGTTGGCTTGAGAGATTGAAGCTGGGCTTGCCATGAAATGGAATTTCTGTCACTTCACTCCAGAAAAACCAATCAAACAGGCTGTTTGTTCTACACAATTCTATTCTGTAGAACAAACAGCACTTTGATTGACAGGTGCTTCCATTTTTCAGCTGGTTGTTATGGCATCTGGAGTGAAGAGCCCAACTCTCAAGCCTGCCTGCAACAGTGACCTGGCAGCTGCTCTGCCCTGGCCCCCCTGATCTGGAAACATCAGCCTGGTGCATGGGCTCAGGGAGCAAACTGACAAAGGAGGGGACAGGCAGAGGGAGTGGGGGGACCACACATTCTGGACTTGTCTATGGAGTTTGGACGCTGTGAGGTTCATTCACTTTTTTGGAATGTAGAGAGGGCCTTGCAGTGTTCAAGGGGCCCTCCAGCCCTGCAGGTGGGGGTCCTCCCCAGTAGAGCCTGAGCCCATGACTCAGGCTGTGGGGAGTGACTCACCCACAGCCCCAGGGCCCCTTAGGCCCATTTGAAGGAAGCCCTCTTGGAGGCTCTGGAGAAGAGGGGCTGGTTGATGTGCCTCCTACAGTCTGATTTCTTTTTGTTAAACATAAGGCTCCTCCTTGGCTTTGAAGTCACAGAGAGCTCAGCCTTTTCAGTGGGAGTGGCACAGCACAGAGAGGCTGGGGACAGGGCATCCCCGGATGGGAGGACTGGTCCCAGCTCAGCTCCCAGCTCCTGTGTGCCCTCTAGGTCTCTGTTCACTCTTCTGTAAAGTTTCAAGGTTGGACTAGACGTCTTCTGGGTACCTGGGAGAAAGGACTTAAACTCTTGAGCAGACGGCCTAGGCGGGACAGGGGCAGGCAGCTGGAGCTGAGCCAGGCTCAATGCTAAGGGAAAGGGCCCCTCAGTGGGCTCAGTATGGAGATGTCAAGCAGGTGGGCACTCATTCGCTTTGCCAAAGAGGCAAATTCTTGGTCACAATGCTGACAACTTGATTTCAGACTTTCCAGCCTCCAAGAGGTGAGACAGTAAGTTTTGGTTGTTAAAGCCACCCAGCAGTGGCACTTTGTCATGACAGCCCTAGCAAGTTGATACTCTCTTAGACCAACTTTAGCGGGTAGGTGCTACCCTTTGCATCCCTGCAAGCTTAAACAGAACCCCAGTTTCTAGAGTAGTCAGTAGTTGAACTAGGAGTCAACTTCAGGAGAATTGAAGGATTGGAGTGGGTAAGATGGGTTTGGATGGAGAGTCTTTCTTCCCCTTTGAGTCTCCAGGAGGCACCTTAGCTGTGTTGAGATTTCAGGCCTTTACCTCCTAAGCCAGACTCTTCATTGTGTTTATCCTCTGTGTTTAGTTTTCTTCAGTTCCCATCAGCAGTTGGCAAAACTTATTTTGAAAGTCCCAGCCTGTATTTTTACCAGTTGTGGTCTAGATGGGGAGCTGGGCTTCTCAGGAGAGCAGCACGGGGGTGACGGCAGTGACCACAGTGAAACAGCCCATGGAAAAGGGAATCGTCTGGGGGCTGCTTGTTCAAGGGAGTATCCCCCTCCTTTCTGGAGTACGGAGTTGATGAAAGATGCTCACACAGCTATCATCTGTCACTTATACTTCAGTGGGAATCCGTTTATCTGTTGATTTTTTTCTCATTTCCTGGGCTGAGAGAAGGAGGGTTTTAGTGGGGGAGGGACACAGAACTAATTCTGTAGGCTGGGAGAGGGAGGACTTCAGGTGGGATGCTGTACAGGGACCCCTGCCAAGGTCCAAGAAGGGAAAGATGGAGAGAAACTCTTCATACTGAAGTTGAGGCTGCCTCAGCAACTCAGTTGGCATTAAATCCCTCAAATAAAAATAGCTACCGTAAATTACACACCACTGACGCATCTATTGTCTGCACAGCACTCTTCCTTTTGCTAAAAGGTTTGCCTCTCTGACTGTTCGTGGTAGTAGACTTGGGATCCATACCTGTGGTCATTCTGTGCCCTTCCCTCAGATTTGCCCAGATGGAGTCAGTAGAGAAGCTGAAGTCAAGGTGTGAGTTCAGGGCTGTGGGTATCTATGTTCCCTGCCATTTGAAGGGAGAAAAACTTTCTGCATTGGGAACTGAGGAGGCCGATGTGCACCAGAGCAGGATGAGATGCTCAGGCGGAGTGTCCGCTAACAACGGCCCCACCTCTGAATCCACCTGCCCACAAGGCCATCTGTCCCCTGATCTGGTTTCCATAACCAACAAATCTTCCCCTTTAGCTTCAACTAGTTAAGTTATAGTTTTGTCTCTCGGGCTTAAATGAGTTTTACCTGGTAAAAATGACTCTGTGGCGAGTACACTTCTTATTTTTCCTGTAATGAGGACAACAGCCCTCCAGGTGGGCCTTTCTCCCATTTTTGCAAAAGAGTAAATCTATGTTCTGGAGAATTAATGAACTCAGTTCACAAGGATGGAATATCTTACCCAAGGTCAGGTAACTTGCAATTGCTTCAGAGTTTAAACTCAAGGTTGTATGTCTCCACAACATTCCATCCCTCCCCCCAAATCCATGCTTTTCTATCCACATGCACAGTTGTTGCTGAGAAGTGGCTGCCAAACTAAAGCATTTCCCAGTTTCTCTTTCATCCAGGGTGGTCATGAGCTCAGCCATGGAATGTGAGAGGAAGTGACGTGTGTCCCTTCTGGCTGGGATTTGGAAGAGGCAGGTGTATCTTCTCTAGAAGTCTCGAGGACTCAGGACCTAGGGCAGAGTGGGCTGCCAGCCGGAGAGAGCCTGGTACTTGAATAGGAGAAAAGCAAACGTGCCCACTCACTTATGGAAAAGGGGGACTTTATCTGTCACAGAGGCAAGCCTTACCCTCACTAATATGCCATGATGTCTTCCTTACAAGAAATAACTATTTTTCACCCTAAATTCAGTCAGCATAAAACAGTCCTCTTTGTGGTATACAATTTTAAATTCATAGAAAATAACAAGTGAAAAAGGAAATATGAATCTGTCACTTTACTTTCTCCTTTAGAGAATGCCAGAAACCAGCAGACTCCTGAAATCTTCTGTGTGTCCTCATGATTTAAAGGAATGAAATATTTGGGCTGAAAAATCAATTCAAAGAATGAGGACTATCTGATCAGGCATGCTAGAAATCTAGCTGTTTGGCTGCTAGTTGATTAGTTTTTATTTGATAGGAATAAATATATTCTGAAATAACTTACAGGCCATATTTCCAGGATAGGATTTCAATATATTTTAAATACACATCGGGAAGTGATTCAATATGCCTGAATCATCACAGGCGAGATGCTAATCTTGTAATCATGAGTTTAGATTGGAAGGAAATGGAGTGGCACTAGGAAAAGAAAATAGGATAGACGACGTGTCCCCACATACAGAGTTACGATCATCTGAGGGTGGCAGGTTTTAAGGAAGGGGAAAAAAAGCTCATTAAAATCTCCAACTTTTTAGCTTCACATGATATCTTTGGGTGAATTTGATTTTCAAAATAAATCAAAAACCAAACTTCATTAAGTCTTACTATTTTAATCAAGCTTTGCTCAGAGGACTGAATTGAGTTCGGGACTTAATTTTACATCCTCCTCATCACCTTGGGATGGACTCTAAGCCCACTATGTAGGAGCCCGACTGGACCCACACCCAGAGAAACCACAGCACATCACAATGCCCAGTCCTCAGTCTTTGGTGCTTCTTCTTTGCTTTCTCTCACTCCCTTTGTGATCTCATTCATTCCAGGGCTTAAAATTCCATCTAAATGCTAATGACTCCCCAATTTATATCTCTGGTCCTGACGTCTCCCATAAACTCAGGACTACTCCACCCCAAACATCCCAACGCGTTCACAACTGGTTCCTGGTCTTGTGCCCCTATCCACCACCTTGCCCGTCTCAATTTTGGCTTACACCCCAAACCTTGGTGTCATTCTTGATTCCTTGATGTAAAATTAGACTACCCCTTAAAAAAAACAACAACAAAACTTTATTGAGCTATAATTCACATGCCACAAAATTCATAGTTTTTAAGTGTACCCATTCAGTGATTTTCAGGCTATCTACAGAGTTGTAAAACAATTGCCACTACCTCATGTCGGGGCGTGATCATCACCCCTAAAAGAAGCTCCAACCAGTCAGCCAGTCCTTATTTTTACCTCTCCCAGCCCCGCTGGCAACTACATGACTACTCTCTGTCTCCGGGGATTGGTCTATTTGGGACATTTCATATAAATGGAATAAAACAACATGTGGCCTTTTTCTAGGGCTGGCTTTCACCTAACACCGTATTTTCAAGGTTTACCTGCATTGTACATGTATCAGTGTTTGGTTTCTTTTTTTGCTGAATGCTGCTTCATTGTACAGATATACCACATTTTATCCATTCAGCAGTTGAAGGACATTTCAGTTGTTTCTATATTTTGGCAACTGTATAAAATGCTGCCATGAGCATTTATGTATAAATTTCTATGTGAACACACGTTTTCAAATCTCTTGAGTATGTCCCTGGAAGTGAATTTGCTGGGTCATATAGTAACTCTATGTTTAATATTTAAGAATTGCCAAAATATTTTCCAAAGTAATTACATCATTTTAATTTCCTATCAACGATGTGTAAGGGTTCATATTTCTCCACCTCCTTGTCAACATTTGTTATGGACTTTTTTTTTTTTCTATTGGAGACAGAGGCTCACTCTGTGCCCTGGGTAGAGTACCTTGGCGTCATAGCTCACAGCAACCTCAAACTCAGGCTCAAGTGATCTTCTTGCCTGAGCCTCCTGAGTAGCTGGGACTACAGGCACCTGCCACAGTGCCCTGCTACTTTTTCTATTTTTAGTAGGGATGGGTTTTGCTCTTGCTCAGGCTGGTCTCAAACTGCTGAGCTCAAGCAATCCACCCACCTTGGCCTCCCAGAGTGCTAGGATTACAGGCGTGAGCCAGAGTGCTAGGATTACAGGCGTGAGCCACTGCACCTGGCCTTGTTACTGTCTTTTTATTTTAGCCATCCTAATGGGTTTGAAAAGGTATCCTACTGTGGTTTTGGTTTGTATTTCTCTGTAATCAACAATGTTGAGAATTTTGACAACGTTGATCATTTTATATATACTTATTGATCATTTTCTTTTCTTTTCTTTTTTTTTTGAGACACACTCTCATTTTGTTGCCCTTGGTAGAGTGCCATGGCATCATAGCTCACAGCAACCTTAAATTCTTGGGCTCAAGTGATCCTCTTGTCTTGGCCTCTTGAGTAGCTGGGACTACAGGTACCTGCCACAACATCTGGCTATTTTTAGAGAGAGGGTCTCACTCTAGCTCAGGCTGGTCTTGAACTGGTGAACTCAGGCAGTCCACCTGCCACAGCATCCTGGAGTGCTAGGATTACAGGCTGAGCCACGGAGCCCAGCCTTATTTATTAGTCATTTAAAAAGAAATGTCTATATAAATCTTTCCCCCATTTTAAAATTGGGCTATTTATGTTTTTATTACTGAGCAATAAGAATTCTTGATGTTCTACAGAGGCAATAAAAGTAAAAATAAACAAATGTGACTGTCAGGGTTCCCTCGGGACCTCGACCTGGGTTGAGGGTCAACAGGGGAGAAGACGCTGGGGAAATAATGAGACTTTACACAAACTTAACATGTGTATTAAGTGTGAGTAGCTTGGAGAGGTGTATATTGACTCGCATACCAAGTGGCAGATTGAGGCTATGCAGCAGCCCTCTGACTCCTCAGAAACCTTTTACTAATCTTTAAGACAAAGCACTCCTGAAAAGATGCAAAGGTGTCAACATTCAAAGAATCCCAAGCCTCCAGGAAAAATAGGGGCTGGTTAATGGGTAACATAGGGTAGTGATGGCGCATTTAGAAAGGCGAGAGGAAAATAAGTTTCATTTCTCCAAGGCGGGCGAACCAGCTTCCCTAAATCTAACTGTGGCTCAGGAGTTCAAAGGGTTCAGCCCCGCCCAGGGAAGATCTTGGTGACTTTACCCTGTCTGGGCTCCCTGTGCTCCTTTCATCTTCTGTGGTCCTGACTAGGAGCCTCCAGGGATGGCCCACCTTTGTGCTGTACCCTGGATTGGGGCACCCTGCAGAGGGATCAACCTGTCTGCCTCTCACATGTGACCCTATCAAAAAAAAAAAAAAAAAGCCTCTGCAGCCCAAAGAGAACAGTCAACAGACTGAAGAGGCAACTTGTATGATGGGGGGAGACATTTCAAACTACTCTTCTGACAAGGGATTAATATTCAGAGTATTCAAGAAACTCAAGCAACTCAACAGCAAAAACGTCACATAATCTGATTTAAAAAATAGTGATTAGAGCAGCCTTGCATGTCTACTTCCTGCTTTTGGGGTCAGGGGAGCTATCAATTTTTCCATGGTAAGCATGATGTTAGCTGTGAGTTTTATGTAGATAACCTTGATCAGGTTGAGGTGGCTTCCTTCTGTTCCTGATTGTTGAATGGTTTTATAATCAAGAGTGTTGAATTTTGTCAAATGCCTTTTCTGCACCTATGGAGATAATCGTATGGATTTTGTCCTTTATGATGTTAATATGGTATAGTACATTGATTTTCATATGTTGAACCACTCTTGCATTTCTATAATAAATCCCACTTGGTCATGTTGTGTAATTCTTTTTATATATTACTGAATTCAGTTTGCTATTATTTTGTTGAGAATTTTTGCATACTTACTCATAAGAGACATTGATCTATAGTTTTTTTTGTTTTTCTTGTGATGGCTTTGTCTGAGTTTGGCATCAACTTACTGGGCTCATAGAGGGATGTGTTCTCTACTTTTTGTTGTTGTTGTTGAAGGATTGATGTTAATTCTTTAAATATTTGACAGAATTAACGAGTGGTGTCATCTGAGCCTAGGTTTTTCTCTGTGTAAAAAATTTTTTTGTTGTTGCAGTTTGGCCGGGGGCTGGGTTTGAACCCACCACCCTTGGCATATGGGACCAGCGCCCTACTGTAAAAAAAATTTTTTTTATTAATCATTCAATAGCTTTACTTTTTATAGATATATTCAAATTTTCTATTTCTTCTTGAGCCAGTTTTAATAGTTTGTGTTTTTAGAAATGTGTGCATTTTGTCTAGCTTATCGAATTTGTTGGCATATAATTGTTCATAGTATTTCCTTATAAACTGTTTTCGTTATTTAAAATTGGTAATATGACTCCATACTGAACCTTAGAGTCAAAGCATTCTATAATACACATACTCTTACTTGACAATGTGAATGTCACTATTATTATTATTGCTTAATACTTCATTGCAGCAATCGTCTGATTTCTTTTCTGAATGTATTTGTCTTCGTTTGTTCTTTACGAGGTTTTTGTTTCTAGTTCTTACCTGAAACATTGCTATTGTTGTTAAATTTTAAGTCTTTTTAATTTTGTGAAGGCAAAAGGTGGAAACCTAATAAACACATGTATATGTGAAAAAAAAAAAATCAAATAAAATTGGTAATAATGTCCCCTCTTTCATTCTTGATTTGAGTCATTTGAGCCTTTTCCTTTTCTCCCTTGGTCAGTCTAGCTAAATGCTGGCCCATTAGGTTGATACTTTTAAAGAACCAACTTTTAGTTTTGTTAATTTTCTCTGTTGTCTTGCTATTCTCTGTATCATTTGTTTCCACTCTAATCTTTGTTATTCACTATGTTTGGCTTGCTTTGTGTTTAGTTTGCTCTTCTTGGCAAGTATCTTAATGTGGAATATTACATTATCGATTTCAGATCTTTTCTTGTTTATAGGTATTTACATAACCAGATACAGTTCTATGTTGGTAACACAACATGTGAATTAACTTCAAGTGGGATAAAGACTGTTAAATAATCTTAAGTCAGTTCAGTTTACATTTCACTGCAAATGAATTCGGAACAACCTTATTAAAAGAAATTCAGTTGTCAGGACTCTTTCGGCTGATCTGTGTATCTAAAACCAAAAATTGCTACTCTCCAGCTCCACTGTGGCCACCCCGTGCAAGCCAGCATCATCCCTCACTTAGGCTGTCACAGAAACCTCCTGCTAAGCTCCCTGCTTCAGTCCTGACCACCCTATGATCTATTAGCAACACAATAGCATGAAACCCTGTTAAAATGAAAGTCATAGCATGTCACTCCTATGTCCCACACCTCCAAGAAACAAAAACCAACAACTACAAACCAAAGCCCTTACCTGGGCCTTTGGGGGCCCCCACAAACCACCTGCCTCATGCTATCACATTCCCATTCTGACCTCATCTCTTGCTCAGCTGCACTTCAGGATCTCTGCACTTGCTGATCCCTCTGCCTTCAATACTCTTTGCAGGGAAACTCATGGCTTAGCCTTCATATCTTTCAGCCCTTTCTTAAATGTCACCTTAGCACAATCATTTCTGACCAGCCTATCAGAAACAAGAACCAAATTCTCCTGGCTCTCTCTCCCCCCACTGCCACAGCTCCTGTCACTGTCTAACATCCTAGATAGTTCATTATTTTGCTTATTTTATACCACCCCTTCCCCCAATCCTTTATCATGGATTATAAATTCCATGATAGTGGGAAATTTCAACTACTTCTTTGCTCTATTTCCCATATTTGGAACACCATTTGGCTAATGGTAGGCACTCAGTAGGTTTGCTGAGTGGATGACTGAATCAGCCCCACTCCTTGTGATCAGAGTAAGCAAATCTATTCTATCAGTTTGCTGAGCTGCCATAACAAATTACTACAGGCTGAACAGCTGTAGAAATTTATTTTCTCGCAGTTTTGGAGACTAGAATTTCAAGATTAAGGTGTTGGCAGGGTTGGTTTCTTCTAAGGCCTCCGTCCTTGACATGCAGGTGGCAACATGCTTGTCTTGCAAGTTTTCTCACTGTGTCCTCGCATGCTCACCCCTTGGTCTGTGCGTGTCCTGACATCCTCGTCTTACAAGGACATCATTCATGTTGAATTAAGACCCACTCTCATGATCTCATTTAATGGTAATTACTTCTTAAAAGACCCTTCTCCAAATACACTCCCGTTCTAGGTCTGGGGTTAAGACTTCAGCATACGACCTTTGGGACAGGCAGACACACCTGAGTCACACCATCTATCAATCATTCATGGTGTGAGTGGTCGCAGAGCTGGTTTATGTGTTTATGCAAAGCAGGGACACTGATCTCCTTCCTAAGATTCCCCAAACCCTTTGGTTCTCTCCATAATTCCTCCCTCCACCCCCACAGTTGTCCAGGAGAGAAGGAGGATAGATTGTGAAAACCTGTCATTTTCACTGGAAAAACATGTGAAAGGATAGATGAAGCAAATCAATGAGACTTTTTTTGTATAATAAACAGTGCATTATAAAGGTAATCAAGTTTTGGAGGTGGATAGGACCTTAGGTATAACGAGAGTGCAAAGGCAACCAGAAGGAAAGTGGTGATATTACTCCCTCCAAAAAGGTGGGAAATGCTAATCCTCACAGTTGAAACTTCAGAAAGGGCCCATTTTCCCTGTGTATACTGCAAAATGAGATGATAACCAATAGTATCAAGGGCCACTGCCTCCCTGAGGTCCCACTCTGTCTGTGATAGGGACTACTTGGACAGTATGCAAGCAGGGCCCTGCCCTCTGTAGGTCTGCCCACCCCAGCACAAAACACCAGGTGCAGAAAGTTCCCTAGGAGTTCAAGGTCAATTGCCTATGCACCCTCCCCTTCCAAAGCAAACATATAGGTAAATGCCATTGGAGTACCTGCAGAGGCAGAGGGCCCTCACACTGTCAAAGAGGGGGAAAGGAAAACATGAAAGGAATACTTTCTCTCTCTAAAACTGTCTTGGGGAGTGCATCAGAATGCAAAAGGGGAAAGATGTTACTCATGTTGTCAGTGGACATGGACGATATTTTCTTATCCTCCACAGATACGTGGGTAGATCATGGGAGCTGTGTGGCTTCTCTGTGTACCTGTTGGTTTTCTAGAATGGAAAAAAGAACAGATGAACACAAGGCAGCTCTTTCTGCTATTTCTAAATAAAAATGCAAGACTAAACTTGGCCTGGATCTGGCAGTTCTATTCGGCCTGGAGGAGGGTTATGTCTTCCTCTGAAATTACACAAGTATATGTCTTGTGTGATAAAAGGACTGAAGCAAATAATACCTAGTTATAGCAACATAACTCAGGGTGAGATGAAGCCTTGGGCTTTGTTTCTCCAACTGCTGACAATAATCACTATAAAAGGAATACAAGAGGAAGAACCCAGGCTGGGCTTGGGATAGATTCCATGGCAGGTTGTCGGAGCTTTACGTGCACAGTATTAAAATCTGCGAGGAATGGTTCTTTTCTTTCTTTTTTTCTTCTGAGACAGAGTCTCACTATGTCACCCTGGGTAGCGTGCCAAGGTGTCACAGCTCACAAGCAACCTCAAACTCTCGGGCTTAACCAATTCTCTTGCCTCTGCCTCCCAAGTAGCTGGGACTACAGGCGCCCGCCACAATGTCCAGTTATTTTTTGTTGCAGTTGTCATTGTCATTTAGCTGGCCTGGGCTGGGTTTGAACCCGCCAACCTTGGTGTATGTGGCTGGTGCCATAACCACTGTGCTATGGCTGCTGAGCTGGAGAAATGGTAATGTAAGTTTCTTTTAAGGAGCTCTGAGGGATCACGGTGCCCTTGCTGGGTCTCAGGGGTAGGTGTGTGGAGGGAGGGTGAATGGTAAGGAGGACAAGGGGAGGGTCATCGTTAAAGGGAAGAACACAAGATCTTTTCATAACCAAGTCACTGCAAAGTCAGCAAACTGTTCTGGATTACCAAATGGGAATCTAAGTTAATAGAAGTGGGCAGAAAATAATTTTCTCTCCTGCTTCTTATGCATCTGACTTTGTGCTGAGTATTTTATGTGGATCACCTCATTTTCAGTCCTCTTGTTACCACTATTACAGATGAGGAAACTGAGGCAGCAGCAGTCCCTCAGGATCACCCACATGCTTACATGTGACACATGTAACACAGCTGCCGCCTGCTTCTGCCAAGGAGCACAGGATCCCCTTGTCAGGGTGACCCAACTGGTACCTGGACAGGAGGGTCAGCTGGGAAGCAAGGCACATTGTATGTGACCTGTCCTTGTCCTTGGATTCCCACCAACAAGGCAGGAGAAATCAACTTCCCATCTCCTTCTGTTTCCAACACTTCTCAGTGGAAAAGATAAGCCTGCACTGAACCTCAATTCTGCCATGAGGTTATTTAACCTCTCTAGGCTTCAGTTTCTTATCTGTAAGCGGGAGGGATGTGAGGATGAGAGGCAATGTCTGTGCTGCCTAGTGCCTGGTACAAAGTAGGGGATCAGTAAAATGGTACTCATTGTTGTCATCAAGAAAGTGTTCTCTCTGGTGGGAATGCAGACTAATACGTTCCTTTTGATTTAATCTCCAAGATGTTTGGAGAACACTGAGAGATCTAAAAATAGATCTGCCATTCAATCCTACAATTCCTCTACTAGGTCTATACCCAGAAGACCAAAAGTCACATTATAACAAAGATATTTGTACCAGAATGTTTATTGCAGTCCAATTCATAATTGCTAAGTCATGGAAAAAGCCCAAGTGCCCATCAATCCACGAATGGATTAATAAACTGTGGTATATGTACACCATGGAATATTATGCAGCCTTAAAGAAAGATGGAGACTTTACCTCTTTCATGTTTACATGGATGGAGCTGGAACATATTCTTCTTAGTAAAGTATCTCAAGAATGGAAGAAAAAGTATCCAATGTACTCAGCCCTACTATGAAACTAATTTATGGCTTTCATATGAAAGCTATAACCCAATAATAACCTAAGAATAGGGGGAAGGAGGAGAGGGAGGGGAGGGAGGGCGATTGGTGGGATTACACCTGCGGGGCATCTTACAAGGGTATATGTGAAACTTAGTAAATGTACAATGTAAATGTCTTAGAATGGGTACAGGCGATTGCACTAATGTACATAGCTATGATTTAACAATAAAAAATAATATATAAAAAAAATAAAGTTGATGCATAATGTATAAAAAAAAAGTTACCATACACTTGGCAGCTTAAAATAATGCATTTATTATTTGAGAGTTCTGTAGGTCAGAGACCTGGCCTGTGGCCTTGGCCATGGCTGGACTTTTTGTTCAGGAAGTGGCAGACCTGTAAGGAATGTGTTCAAGCTACTTAGAAGGTGGCAATGAAGAGAAAAAGGGTGATACAGAGAGACCTAAGAGAAATGAATTTTGGAAATGTGGGAAGTATAGAGCACCCCTGTTTTTTTTTTTTTAATTTTTTTTTTTATTAAATCATAGCTGTGTACATTAATGCAATTATCGGGCACCATACACTGGTTTTATAGACCGTTTGACACATTTTCATCATACTGGTTAACATAGCCTTCCTGGCATTTTCTCTGTTTTAATTTGTTATTGAATCATAACTGTGTACATTAATGCATTTTTTAATTAAGTCATATATACATAGATCATGAATACATGTATGCCTTTGTGGGAAAAAAAAAAAGAATGTAAATGTCTTAACACAATAACTAAGAAAATGCCAGGAAGGCTATGTTAACCAGTGTGATGAAAATGTGTCAAATGTTCTATAAAACCAGTGTATGGTGCTCCATGATCGCATTAATGTACACAGCTATCATTTAATAATAATAAAAAAAAAAGTGTTCTCTGCACCCTGCTCAGCAGGGACACACGGAAAAAGGTGTGCGCTGATCCTAAGGAATGAAACGATTACTCATCGAGGGTGTGATGGTAATGCACCTTCAATGGTTATACTGTTTGCTAACCCACTACCCCCATTCCAGATTTTCTTGAGCAATGCCTGTTTTCTTATGACAATTAATCCTGCCTTTTTATGTCAATTCTGCTATACCTTAGGGATAGAAGAGTCATTAATTCTGATGGAGATAAACAATCTTAATGCATATCCTAGTGTGTATGTAGGGCCACCTGAGTGGGGTACACTGAAAACACATTGATTTCACATCAAAATCCCTATTTTCTCTCAACAGCTGGTCACGATGCATTGTAGGAAGACAGCAGTCTGATTATGGAAAATCATACTGAAATTGAGGGAATGATGGTTCCACATAGTCTTTTTGTCTTTGCAAGGTATTTCCATTGCACGCTTGATCTCAGCCAAAAGGCCCAGAAATGGCAAGGTAGTACATTTACATTCTAAATGAGTTGGAATTAACCCCAAAGAATGACTCTTCCAAGGCTACAAACAGAAGTTTCCCAGGCCATGTGTAGGGGAGAGTAATTGTGGACAGAGGTTCTTAAATTACTCTAATAGAGAATTAGCACCCTTTCATCCTGCTTTTGTGTCCCTTACTATGGAGCATTCCCAAAGTCACCCCTAAGGTCACCACTCATAGGGGAAACAGGAAATCATACCTAAATATACCTTTATTTACAGAACATTCATTACAAAACTTTACAAAGTATTTACTAAACATTCTGTATGTGTTGGACACCTCTTTGTGAAATTTTGTAATAAATATTTTGTAAATAAAGGTATTTAGCTACAATTTCTCATTTTCCCTGTGCATGATGGTAACTTTTGGGAACCCTGTACACCAGTGGTGCTCTTAGTTGGAGAAAGGCAACTTACCCGGGCAGGTAAAGTTTCCACACTCTTGATTATCCCACCCATTCTGTCTGTCAGCAGCAAATTCTTTTTCTTTTAGAATAAAAATTCCTCGATTCTTTTCTAGATACAAACACTGTTTGATCACATTCTGCTCGCCTTTGGGGCAAACCAAGGAAAGTGTGGCCTCTTCCTGTCTTGGCATCTTTTCTAACATTCCTTATCTCTTTCATCTTTTGCTTGGTATTTGTTGCTCCCAGAGTGCATCCTAAAAATATTCACAGAAAAACAAAACACAGTGTCTTCACATGATCAGTCACTTTGCTGACAGGTGGCTGATTTGTAAAGGTCCCAGGTTCATTTTCAGTGATGATGAGTATTTCCTCCTTTTATCCCCAAGTGTTAAACCAAAGATAGTCTGAAGAATGAAAAGGATGTGGGTAAGAAAAACAAGATTTTCCTTCCCTTCTTCTCTAGAAAGTGAGGAGAAGAATCACCTGGGAAAGAAAGGTGACAGGAAGAAAGAAAATCAGTTTCATCTTAAGAAAAAGGACTTGTATTATATTCCTACTAAGTGCCAGGGTCACTTCAAAAACAGTCTTGTTGGAGCCTCACAGCAACGTGGTGGGCAACCCTGATTATCTCCAGTTCACAGGTAGGAGAACTTAACCTAGAGAGGTGAAGGAAATTGTCATCAAGAAAACAGTGCAACAAAGCGTCAGACCCAGGGCTGTCTGACACCTAAATTGGGGCCCAACTGAGTTGACCTGTCAGTTCCATCAACGAACCAGCCAATTTTGTCCTATTTGTCCTTTTGATACTTTCAGTCAAATGACTTATGAGTCTCCTGAAAAATAAACAATAGAATCAAAATAGCAGCATTATACAGACGCAATCACAGATCCCCCTGTAGGTTTCGGACATTGATTTCACCAGCAGATCGTGAAGGAAGTCCTCAGGACACGCACCAGCGCCTTTCCCATCTGCACTGGCTGGCTCACCCTGACCACATCCGCCTTATCCGCGGTGGTGGAAATGAGCTTGCAGGGAGAGGGTAGAAGAATCCCTCACAATCCTCAGCTCTCCCCACCCCTTCCCAAGTAAGAAATCCCTTCAGGCTCGGCGCCTGTGGCTCAAGTGGCTAAGGCGCCAGCCATATACACCTGAGCTGGCGGGTTGGAATCCATAGCCCCGGGCCTGCCAAACAACAATGACAGCTGCAACCAAAAAAAATAGCCTGGCATTGTGGCAGGCGCCTGTAGTCCCAGCTACTTGGGAGGCTGAGGCAAGAGAATGGCTTAAGCCCAGGAGATGGAGGTTTCTGTGAGCTAAGATGCCATGGCACTCTACCCAGGGTGACAGCTTGAGGCTCTGTCTCAAAAAAAAGAAAGAAAAGAAAAGAAATCCCTTCATTTTGTGACTGCAACTGTTAGTTGAGGGAGAACTGGTTTTGTTTGAATCCTGTGCTTGTTACCACAAATTACAAGTCAAACTATGTTCTAGGAGTTGGGAGAAGACTTTGCCATTTAGAAAAATTCAAGCAGAGTGAGTATACCTTCCCATGGTTGGGGGTGGGGAAGCTACTCCCTTTAGCAGACCCTCATAGTAGAACTCCAGAATAGCTCTGCTGATTTTCCAAGGGAAGTAGAAAGCCTCTTTCTTTTTTGTGAGATGGAGTCTTGCTACATTGCCTAGGCTGGTTTCAAACTCCTGCTCTCAAGCAATCCTCCTGCCTTGACCTCCCAAAGTGCTAGGTTTAGAGGCATGAGGCACATTGTCCCACTAGAAATCCCTATTTTGATTGGAAACTTCCAGAATTGTAAAGGTTGGTACCTAGTTTCAAAACAATTTTTTTTAATTAAATCATAGCTGTGTACATTAATGCAATTATGGGGTACAATGTGCTGGTTTTATATGCAATTTGAAATACTTTCATCAAACTGGTTAACATAGCTTTCACCACATTTTCTTAGACATCTATACGCTGAACAGATTTAACACGTGGGGAGGATGGGTGGAGGGAGGATAATTGGTGGGATCAAAACAGGTTTTAAAACTCTTCTTGTCCGTGGCTGCCTCAGCCCTCTGCTGCCTCTTGGGACCTCTGGTTTGGGGAAACAGCTGTGGTGGAGTCCAGGGGAGTGTCACGGAAAGGGAGGGCGTTCTCATCTTTCCACTTCTCCTGAGCTCTTTCCTTTTTACTGGCCTAACACCCTGAAGTTGACAGAGGGTGCTCTCCATTCCACCAGTTCCAGGATAGACTGAGGAGTCATTTCCAGATGACTGGAGTATGTGATTTCCACATGATTTAGGGCTGTAATCTGAGTCCTGGACCGCCCCTGGCCCATCCATCAACAGTGGTTGAAGGTGACAACTCTGCTCTTCATGGCCTCTTTCCCCGGTAGAGAAGGGTGGCTGGCTAGTCATTTGGCCCTGTCCTGCCCTTCCTCCTTTAGCATGCAGTAGGAGGAGAAACAGCCTTGAACTTGCAGCCCTTCATCTGCCAGGTGGAGGGGAGGGAGGCTGAGTGACGCGCGTAATTACTTAAGATGGCAGAGCAGGCCCGAGACTCTGGCTGAGCCCTTAAAGTGTCAAAGCAATGCAGCAAAAAGTAGGTTGACAGGATCGCCCTGCTTGTTATGAGTGGAGATCCGAAACTTCTAAGCAGGTGTGTCACTTTATTTTTATTTTTATTTTTTTTTAAGGAAAGGGAGGGCAGCCAGTTCATTAGCATGCTCTGTAGTAGTGCTTCTCCAACACAGCCAGACAGAGATACATGTGTAAATGGTTGTCCTGGAAACCAGAGAGCACAGTTCTCCTCCAAGGTCTAAAGGAAGGATGATGAAAAGTTTAAGTGATCACCATGGAAACCTACAGCAGATTTGAGGTGGGTTGAGAACCCAGCACGGTAACTGGCAGGTAAGTCTTCCAGGAACAAGGTCTTAGGGAAGGTGACACTGTGGCTTCCAGGATCAGGGCTGCCCAGATGCTACCTTCCCCCTTGCCAGGGACTCTGAGCTTGCCACAGCCAGCAGGCAGCTGAGTGAGCTCAGATTTTCCCTCTTCCTGTTTTGAGGTGGACCCTGAGCCCTTTCTTGTCCATCCTTCCCTGAATCTTACCCCCTTGCCTCCACCAATGTCCTCAGGGTTGTGGGAACCCACAGATCTGTTGTCACAAACTGGACTCCCTGCTCAGCTTCCCAGGTGGAAGGACACTCGGGCCCAGCCCTCATTTCTCTATGGCCTTGACCAAGGTGTGTTCCCTTGAATATAATAATGAAAGTGAAGCCAGACGTCCCTGTCCTAAACAGTGGAGCTACTTGAAAGCGTTTCCAGCCACACTGCTCTCTCTGCACTTGCTGGTTTCTTCTGCCCGGCGCCCCCTTTGCCTGAGGTAAGCCTTGCTGGAACTGGGTGGCTGAGCTTAGGCCACCAGGAGTGTACAGGAGAGGCCCCACCGTGCTGTGGAAGGGCCGCCAGTGGAGAGGAGGCAGGAACTAAGCAGAGGGAGTCACAGGAATGGGGTGAACCCCTCCCCGCTTCCCCAAGGGTCATGACTCTCCAGCACCCACTTAGGGGTGGGCTGCCGTGGCACACGGTGAACACGAGGTGAGTGCTGAAGACGTGAGCAGAGGGCTCAGGGATAACACTCACTGGCTTGTCCCCCAGACCTCCGGGTTTCCTGGACATGGCTGATTCCGAGCGCTGCTCTGGGGGAGGGAAGGGTGAGCTCTGACTTGACTTCAGGAGCACATCCACTCAGTGAGTATTTACTGAGCACCTGCTGTGCGGCATGCATATGCTCAGCTCTTGAGACAGAACAGGGAACAAAACAGATGAGAGTCCTTACCTTGGAGGAAAGACAGACACCGAATGACAACATACCAGCTAAGTGCCGTGGTGCTTTGGTGTATAAGATGAGATGCTGGGATTGAAGCGTAGAACGAGGTAAGAAACCTTGGGAATGCTGGGGGCAGGGGCTGGGCAGCTCCAAAATATGATCAAGTGGTTGGGATTGGCCTCCCTGAGAAGTGACGTTTGAGCAAAGACTTGGGGAAGGCGAGGAAGTGAGCCATAGGGACGTTGGCAGGTGGGGGGTGGGGAGCGCTGTAGCAAGGCCCTAAATATATTAGGCAGACTGGTGTGACCAGGACAGGAGAGTGAGGGACAGAAGGAGAAGATGACGCTGGGGGAAGTCTGGGTCAACACACAGGCTCTGGAAGACCTGGGCTTTTACTCTGAGTAGAAGTAAAATGGGGCCACTGGAGGATGAGGTGCAGGGACCTGACTCTGGCTACCATGGGGAGAAGAGACTGAGGCAGCAGGGGGAGGTGGGGAGACCAATGAGGAGGCTCTTGCTGTAACCCAGGGCACAGGAGACAGTGGCAGCCATGGGGCTGATAAGAAGGGGCCAGACTGGGTATACTATGAACATGGATGGATGTGGGTTGTGAACAAGAGAAGTTCAGGGTGACAACTGGGTTTTTGGCCTTGTTACCAGATGAAGATGATTTGGCTGCCTGTCACCATCAGCTAGTATGCAGAGATGGGCACAGGTCTACCAAACTTTATTTGTCAGAAGGCCAGTCTCTCCAAGACTTTTCTGTTCTTCCATCTCTAAAACCACAGTTTTATGCATGAAAGTACAAAGCAAAAACCCTGTTAACCCTTACCTTAAACAACCATAATTAATGCTTATCCTAAACAATAATTGGCATAACCCATGACCCAAAATAACATTTCTAATTCAAAAGTTGATCTCCTAAATCAATAGCCCTAAACTACCCAAGATACACACTTTTAGATTATAGCTGAATTTACAAAACAACATGAAAGGGAGACATGAGGGGAAGGTCGTGTGGGGCTTAAACCAGCCACAGCAGCTGTGTCATCTCAGTCTGAGCCTAACTGGCTCCATCTATTCTCACTACACGTACCGTCAGCCCAAGCAAGGGGAAGGGTGGGACTTAGCACCAAGTGAGACGAGGAAGAGAGAGGGATGAGTGTGATAAGAAGATGTGGATTTGGGTTTGGGCTTCATCTTGATGCTCACGATTTGTCCCAGGGAGACGTCCATTGCAAGCCAAGACAGTTTCAAATACCAGCCTAAAGTTTAGGGAAGGGGCCATGCTAAGGAAAGAAACTCGGGAGCTGACAGGTACCAGTGGCACTGGTGCGGGTCATCCCGGGACATATACAGACGTAGAAGAGGAGGTGACCAACAACTGAACTCTGGGAGCTCCAGCATTAACTCAAGGAGATGTGGGGAAATGAGCAAGGGAGACTGAGAAGGAGCAGCCAGGCATGGAAGGAACATCAAGAGAAGTTGGGACGAAGCCGGAGTGATCGGTAGCTTCGAACACTGAGCAGATGAGGTGAAGACAAGTCAGTGGATACAGCAATCTGAGGGGCATTGGAGACTCTGACAAGTTTGGTTCTGGTGGCATTGTGAGGACAAAGGCCAGGTTGCAAAAGTTCTTAGAGAGAATGAGAGGACAGCAGGGCTAGGCCACTCTTGCCAGGAGTTCCTCTCCAATGCTGTCCGACCCTCAGTATCCTCAGCTCAGCATCACACCTGGCACATTGTAAATGCCAAAAAAAAAAAAAAAAAAAAAGCCACTGGAATGATGCTGATCTGGGAGAGAATCCTTTCTAGAATATGTTTTTTAGCTCTCAAGAGGTATTTGTTTGATGAAATCTGAAAGGTATAAGTAGTGGCACCCAGTAATGAGAGTGGAGAGATGTTCAGCCAGATTTATTGAAAGCGGAGGGTGATTGGCCTGGGCAGTGCTAAGATGGCATTTGCCTTGGGTGGGGAGTTAGAGACTCCTTTTATATGGGACTCTCAGGGATGGGCAAAATCCACAGCTTGCCCAGAAAGGTAGAGACTTTGGCTTGAACTTTGGGGTGAGGGAGTGGGACTAGCCAGATCCTTTGTGTCGTTGTCTTAGGAGTGTGGGGGAGGGGAAAGAGTTCATGTGTGGCTGTGTTAGCCCCCCCACCCCCCACAAAATCACAGTAGTTGAGAGCTGTAAGTAATTTTAGTGGCGCAAGAAGGAAAACTGGGTGGACAGGGCATTTACCGCAGAATGAGGGCCCTGTGCTTCTGAGCCGGAAGGGTCCTTAGAGCTTGCATCCAACTTTCTTATTGAACTAGAGGGGAAACGAGGCCTAACACCATAGCTTCGTTAGTGGCTGAGCCAGGTCTAGAGCTCAGACTTCCCTTATACTTTTTTCCCTCTATTTTTAGAGAAAAATGAAGAAATTGCCCAGGATAGAGTGTACTGGCTATTTATAGACTGAACTCCTGGGCTCAAGCGATCCTCCTGCCTCAGCCTCCCAAGTAGCTGGGAATACAAGTGAGTGCCACTATGCCTGGCTAATTTTTTATTTTATTAATTTGTTTTAGAAATGTGGTCTTGCTATTTTGCTCAGGCTGGTCTTGCACTGCTGGCCTCAACCTATCCTCCCATCTTAGCCTCCTGCGGAGCTGGGATTACAGATGTGAGCCCCTACACGCAGCTCAGGCTTCCCTGTTCTGGAGTCGTTGCTTTTGATCTGCCCAAACAAATGTTGAATTCTGAGCTGCTTCAGCCTCTGAAGGCTGAATTTCAGTTTCTTAGGATTCATATTCATTATTGCTCTGTAAAACCAAATTTCCTAGTTCCAAGAAAGTCTAATGACAGTTCCCAGGAAACTTCTCAGCCACTACACATCTCTTTCTAACACTTTGTGACTTAAATGTCAGTGAATCAGAAATTTATGGAGGCAGCTTTCCTTGAAGGAGGAGTGATGGTCCAGGGTTTGGTGACCCTGGCAGCTGCCTCAGGGCAGACTCCTAGCAAGAGGGAGGCCAGGTGGTGTTCCACGGGAGGCTGAGGCTGTGAGCACCAGACTTTACTGATTCTCCAAGATGCTCAGTGGCAAACAGAACTGCATTTTAAAAGATAAAAAGAAGGTGGAAACTAGGATTTCAGCTTTCCTAAAGGCTCAGAAAGGCTCAGGCACAGCTAGGCTGGAAGGCATCAGAAAAAGAAATAGCTGGCGTCATTGCGTGGGTGGCTGACTGCTGAGTCGCTTACAGTGGTGTTAACTATTTTGTGCATTACAAATGTGCTGCTAGGCAGTTCAAACCAGGCCCTACAGGCCAGCAGTGGGGTGGGGTGGGAGGAGGGGGGGGAGAAAGTATAATAGTTAAAAGATAGTTTAGGGGCAGCACCTGTGGCTCAATGGAGTAGGGCGCCGGCCCCATATGCTGGAGGTGGTGGGTTCAAACCCAGCCCCAGCCAAAAACTGAAAAAATAATAATAAAGAGACAGTTTAGGAAAAAAGCAAAGATAATTCTAGCAGATGAAATATCCCAAGATCTTCAGTAAGAATGACCCAAGAAATGGGCACATGTTAGTGATAAATACACAGCTATGACCCACCCTGCGCCCTCTTCCTCCCCAGTGAGTGGGGCTGGCTGGGCAGTTCACAGTGTCTACATTTGGGGTCTTTCAGGACTTCTGTCTCATGCTGTTGCTGTTGTTTCACTTAGGTACTCAAGGAGCCCAAGCCAAGATCACAAACAAGACCAAAGGCAGTAGCAGGAAGCTTTCACAGCTGTCTCAGTGCCCCAGGGAAAATGACCACATTTCTTTTCTCTGAGGTCAGACATTCATTCTACTGCAGGTTCAGAATTTCCCTTTGAAACTGGGCTGTCCCACAGCAAGTCCCAGGACCTGAACAAGATCAGGGGATGGTGGGTGGTGTGCTGGCTTTCGGGGGTCAGAAAAACCGGAGTCAAGCCCTCGTTCCACCTCTTCCAGGTAAGTGATCTGATGGGAAAACGTATCCAGGCTTGGGTTTCCTCACCTGTAAAATGGGGATGTGCACAATTCTTAGCTCACCTGGTACTGTGAAGATCACATGTGAGTGGTTCTTGAGCTTGGCTGCAAATTAAACTTAGTGGGAAGCATCTAAAAAATACAGATGCTTTGGCTGTACCCTTTTGAACAATGGTTTTCACCTGCCCAGGCCTCATCCCAGACCAATTAAGTCAGAATCTCTGAGGGTAAAACCCGGGTAACCAGATTTTATAAAGTTCCCCAGATAACTCCAGTGGGCACCCAAGACTAGGAACCACGGACAGACATGTGCCAAACACCACGCCAGGGATCATTGTCAGGATCAAGTTGAAAATTAAATATGGCGATGGTGCCATGGAATATCGGGATGGGGCTTTCTAATAATGATATACTATCAAGAGCTTCACTGAACAAGAATAAAGTTTAATACAGTAAGTGTGAAACTTAAGGAGGCCTTCAAGGGGCACATTGTTAGGAAATAATGTAGTATGTATGTGATTAAAGAGTGCCTCTCAGAAGGGAACACTTTTACACTGCTGGTGGGATTGCAAACTATTATAGCCTCTTTGGAAAGAAGTATGGAGAATCCTCAAAGAGCTCAAAGTAGACCTCTCATTTGATCCTGCAATCCCACTGCTGGGCACCTACCCAGAAGAACAAACATAATTTTATCATAAGGATCTTTGCATCAAATTGTTTATTGTGGCTCAATTTACAGTCTCCAGGATGCGGAATTAACCTATGTGCCCATCAACCCATGAATGGATTCACAAACTGGTATACGTATACCACAGAATGTTATTCAGCCATAAAAAAGATGAAGACTTTACATCTTTTCTATTTAACTGGATAGAGTTAAAACACACCCTTTTTAGTAAAGTATCGCAAGCATGAAAAAGCAAGTATTTAATGTGCTCAATGCTAATACGAAGTCAGTAGATGATGTACTACACGCCCACACGAGAGAAAAACTCAATTCAATTCAAACTGGGGGAAGGAGGAGGCGGGAGGGGGGTGGCTGTGCTGCCATCGACTGTAAGGGTATATGGCACACCTGCTGGGGGTGCAACTACAGCAGGGACCTTACCTAACAAACACAGACATGGTAACCTAATCATTTGTGCCCTCGTGTTAATCTGAACTAAATAAATACATTTTTAAAAAGTGCCTCTTAGACTCCGACACTCGTTCGAGTCACCTGCAGCTCTTTCCAAATGCAGACTGGGGTTTAATAGTTCTTGGGTAGGGCCTGTGACTCTGCATTTCTAATAGTCCCAAGGGATGCCCTTGCTGTGGGCTTTGGAGACAGACAGGCTGGGTTCAAGTGTTTTGCCTCTCATTTCTGAGTGGGTGGCTGGGTACAGTAGTCACTCTTCATTTTTTTGTCATTAGTGAACCTCCCCTCTCTGATCACACATCTGGAAAGTGCACCGCCCCTTCATATTCTGATCCTTTGGCTTGAATGGTCACTGGTGGGTTTTCTGGCCCTCTTCTTCCCGGGTCTGTAGAATCATTATTGTCCCTGAGCTAAATTGGTCCAATGAGACCATTTCCAGAGTGGGGAGCAAGAGCTCCACCAACCTGTCAGAATATATGTTCTCGGTCTAGGGCAGCCAAAATGACTCTCATGTGACTATTACAGCTTCACCCTGCCACGCTTTCTGATCCATAGACCCAAGATCAGCTTGGTCAAGTCCATGTCCAGACTTAGCTATTTGGAGAGTGGGGTCTGAAGATGATTGGGAGCTGGGTTCTTTCTTGTCCTCTCTCAGAATTCCCTTAGTTTAAGTCCATCTTTCGGAAACTCCAGGTTTCTTCAGATTCTGGATTCCACTGATAGCTGTTACATCTAATAGGCCTTTCTTAAAAATTCTTTAAGAGTCCCAATCCCACTTCATGAAAATGCCCTATATTGACTTCCCTGTGTTGATATTACTGTGCATGTCAGGGGCTCTCATGTGATACAGCCTGGCATTACTTGAGGTGGATTTTGCTCTTATTTCAACTTAACACATATTGCTGGAGCTCTCAGTGTGTGCAGAGGCAGTGGTGGGTGTGCCCCCTGCACTCTCTGCCTCCCCAGTAGCCACGTGGTGTGAAGCTTACGAAACTAAACGCACCCTAAGGAGTGGCGGATGTCACTGAGTTACGGGCAGAGTGTGGGATCCCTGTGACAATGCAGAAATTATGAAGGTGGGAGACATCCAAGATCTGATGCTCAGAAAGTGAGCGCTGCAATGCGATGGGTGTCTAAGCAGTGTGCCTATTACTAGAGCAGTGGGCTCGGGGCTGGGGCTAGAAATGAGGCTGTCATAGACTCGTAGTAGTTGAGCTAGAAATGAAAAAGTGAGAAAATGCTAATTGATCAGATCACCCACCAGGTCATAGGAGTTGGTAGCAACATCTAAAGCATTCTTTTGAAACACAGTTCATGAGGGAGAAAGGAACCACTTGTTCAGAAGATAGGAACGTTGCCAAAAGCACACATCTGTGTGGGCAGACATATGTAGGTGGACTGGCAGAGTGTGGAGTGGGTGACAGTCTCCCCAATGCACTCGCTCGAGGCTAACACCAGAACAGGCAATTCCTGGGTACTCTGTCTGACAAACCGTGCTGAAGCTTCTATTGCCTATTTTAGACTTTTCTCAGAAAAGCTGAATGTCGCCTGCATAGCTGCAGGCATTTTACAGAGAAAACACTTTATACTTCCCTAGAAATCATTTTTAAATTGGAAGCTCTGATGAGTATCATACTGGGAGGAATAAAAGTCTCTTTTCCCCTCTACCTTTGAAAATTGAGAGCTGGAGCCTGAAACAGATGTGCAGAGATTAGGAACCCAGGGCTTTCCGGCAGGAGGGCCAGGGTTAGCTCTGGTCTCAATGCAAGAGACCACGTTTGGTCGGGTTTGGGCAGCTCCTGTCACCCTGCGCTGACTTCTTCCCTGGAGGAAGTCCTTATGAGAATAAGAGCATGTAAATTGAATAAAACCCTACGAGTACTGGAAGAGCAACACATTCGCTGCAAAGGATCTTACTCATCACTCGGTCATTGCAGGCACGAAGTGAGGCTCAGAGCAGCTGCCAAGAAGACAAACATTTGGGTCTAACCCTCATGAAGTTCAGCAACCAGAGATCCTAGGGACAGAAAGAGATAAGAAAAGTTTAAAGTGAAGTGATGTCAGGACTGAGGGGCCACAGGGCCACCTACAGAGCAAAAAGTTGCAGACCCCTGGAGCTGTCCTGCACCTTTTCTCTGGGGGGTGGGGGGCAAGGCTCCGTTAAGTTGGCTCATGGGACAGTCCTCTCAGGAACAGGTCATGAACACACCCCCGGGAGTGGGGTGTGTCCCCCTGAAATACCAGCTGAGACTCCTCTCTCCTAGACAGCCCACATGCTGTTCCTTGCCCTCGTCAGCCCTCTGTGCTTCAGAAGAGGGAAGGGACAAGACTCAGAAGCTGAGCCAGTGGCACCCGGAAGAGACCTAGTGGGGAGGCAGGGTCCACCGTGGGGAGAAAACACAGCCCAGTATTGGCCTGGGCCGGGTAGAAATGGGCTTTAAAGAGAGGAAAAAGTACAGTGTGAGGGTTCAGGCTTAGGCTCACGCTCAGATCCCACTTCATACAAATGTCCCATATTGACTCTTGTGTCAATGTTATTGCAGCACATTACAGGTGCTACAGGGCTCCCTTAGGCTAAGGGGAAAAGCCAGACCCCAAAGGTCACATACTGTATGACCCATTCACATGACATGGTCCACAAAAGGCCCATCTATAGAGATGCAAAGTGTTGATAGGTTAGTGGTTCTGGGAGCAGCGCTGGAAATGGGCAAGATGGATCTGACCCGAGGGGTGGAAATGTTCTACCATTGGATCATGGTGATATTTGCACAGCTCATTAAACTTACTACCAGTCAATACTCTGTACACTTAAATGGGTGAATTTTATGCCTTACAATGAAGCATAATGTACTTCAATGAAGTTAAAAGAAAAAAAGGCCTTCCTCCAATCACCCTCAAGAAATACATCATATCATTACTGCTTGTTTTGCCAAATTATTCTTTTCTTTTGGATCTAGCTTGCTTTCTTTTTTATTGTTTAATCATAGCTGTGTACATTAGTGCAATCAAGGGGTACAATGTGCTGGCTTCATATACAATCTGAAATATTCTCATCAAACTGTTCAACGTAGCCTTCATGGCATTTTCTTAGTTAGTGTATGTAGACATTTGTACTCTGCATTTAGTAAGTTTCGCCTGTACCCATTCTAAGATGCACCGTAGGTGTGGCCCCACCCATTACCCTCCCTCCACCCAGACCTATCCCCTCCCTTCCTCTTCCTTGGCCCTTTCCCCATATTCTTGTGCTATAGTTGGGTTATAGCCTTCATGTGAAAGCTATAAATTAGCTTCATAGTAGGGCTGAGTACACTGGATACTTTTTCTTCCATTCCTGAGAGTCTTTGCTAAGAAGAATATGTTCCAGCTCCATCCATGTAATCATCAAAGAGGTAAAGTCTCCATCTTTCTTTAAGGCTGCATAGTATTCCACGGTATACATGTACCACAATTTGCTAGTCCATTTGTGGGTCGATAGGCACTTGGGCTTCTTCCATGACTTAGCAATTATGAATTGGGCTGCAATAAACATTCTGGTACAGATGTCTTTATTATATTGTGATTTTTGCTCTTCTGGGTATATACCTAGTAAAGGAATTACAGGATCGAATGGCAGGTCTATTTTTAGGTCCCTAAGTATTCTCCAAATATCCTTCCAGAAGAAAAGTATTAGCGGGCATTCCCACCAGCAGTGTAGAAGTGTGCCCTTTCCTCCACATCCATGCCAACATCTCTGGTTTTGGGATTTTGTTATGTGGGCTACTCTTACTGGGGTTAGGTGATATCTCAAAGTAGTTTTGATTTGCATTTCTCTGATGATTAAGGATGATGAGCTTTTTTTCATGTGTTTGTAGATCGTGCATCTGTCTTCTTTAGAGAAGTTTCTCTTCAAGTCCCTTGCCCACCCTGAGATGGGGTCACTTGTTCTTTTCTTGCTAATATGTTTGAGTTCTCTGTGGATTCTGGTTATTAAACCTTTATCGGAGGTATAATCTGCAAATATTTTCTCCCATTCTGAGGGCTGTCTGCTTGCTTTACTCACTATGTTCTTGGCTGTGCAGAAGCTTTTTACTTTCATCAGGTCCCAGTAGTGTATTTTTGATACTGCTTCAATTGCCTGGGGAGTCCTCCTCATAAAATATTCACCCAGGCCGATTCCTTCAAGAGTTTTCCCTGCACTTTCTTCAAGTATTTTTATAGTTTCATGTCTTAAGTTTAAATCTTTTATCCAGTGAGAGTCTATCTTAGTTAATGGTGAAAGGTGTGTGTCCAGTTTCAATCTTCTACAGGTTGCCAGCCAGTTTACCCAGCACCATTTGTGAAATAGGGAATCTTTTCCCCACTGAATGTTTTTAATTGGCTTGTCAAAGATCAAATAACGGTAAGTAGCTGGATCCATCTCTTGGTTCTCTATTCTGTTCCAGACATCTACTTCTCTGCTTTTGTGCCAGTACCATGCTGTTTTGATCACTATGGATTTACAGTACAGTCTCAGGTCTGGCAGTGTGATTCCTCCTGCTTTGTTTTTATTGCTCAGTAATGTTTTGGCTATTCGAGGTTTTTTCTGATTCCATATAAAATGAAGTATTATTTTTTCAAGATCTTTAAAATATGACAATGGAGCTTTAATAGTAATTGCATTAAAATTATATATTGTTTTGGGTAGTATAGACATTTTAACAATGTTGATTCTGAGCATAGTATGTTTTTCCATTTGTTAACATCTTCAGCTATTTCTTTTCTTAAAGTTTCATAGTTCTCTTGGTAGAGATCTTTCACGTCCTTTGTTAGGTATACTCCCAAATATACCTTTGGGAGTATATTTGGGAGTATACCTAACTAGGCACTACTGTGAAAGGCACTACTATGAAAGGAATAGAGTCCTTGACTGTTTTTTCAGCTTGCTTATTGTTGGTATATATAAAGGCTACAGATTCATGGGTGTTGATTTTGTAGCCTGAGACATTGCTGTATTCCTTGATCACTTCTAAAAGTTTTGTAGTAGAATTCCTAGTGTTTTCCAGATATACGATCATATCATCTGCGAACAGTAAAAGTTTGATCTCTTCTGACCCTATGTGGATACCCTTGATCGCCTTTTCTTCCCTAATTGCAATGGCTAAAACTTCCATTACAATGTTAAAGAGCAATGGAGACAATGGGCAACCTTGCCTGGTTCCTGATCTAAGTGGAAATGATTTCAATTTAACTCCATTCAGTACGATATTGGCTGTGGGTTTGTTGTAGATGGCCTCTATTAGTTTAAGAAATGTCCCTTCTATACCAATTTTCTTAAGTGTTCTGATCATGAAGGGATGCTGGATATTATCAAAAGCTTTTTCTGCATGAATTGGGAGAATCATATGGTCCTTATTTTTTAGTCTGTTTATGTGCTGAATTACATTTATAGATTTACATATATTGAACAGCCTTGAGACCCTGGGATAAATCCCACTTGGTCATGGTGTATAATTTTTTTGATATGTTGTTGGATTCTGTTTGTTAGGATCTTATTGAGTATTTTAGCATCAATATTCATTAGTGATATTGGTCTATAATTTTCTTTTCTTGTTGGGTCTTTCCCTGGTTTGGGGATCAAGGTGATGTTTGGTTCATAGAATGTGTTGGGTAATATTCCTTCTTTTTCTATATTTTGGAAGAGGTTTAGTAATATAGGTACTAGTTCTTCTTTAAAGGTTTGGTAGATTCTGACGTAAAGCTATCTGGTCCTGGGCTTTTCTTTTTAGGGAGATTTTGTATAGTTGATGCTATTTCAGAACTTGATATAGGCCTGTTCAACATTTCCACTTCATTCTGGCTAAGTCTTGGTAGGTGGTGTACTTCCAGGTATTGGTCGATATCTTTCAGATTTTCATATTTCTGAGAGTAGAGTTTTTTGTAGTATTTGTTAAGGATTTTATGAATTTCTGAGGGGTTTGTTATTATTTCATCGTTAGCATTTCTGATTGATGAAATTAGGGATTTTACTCTTTTTTTCCTGGTTAGGTTGGCCAAAGGTTTATCTATTTTATTGATCTTTTCAAAAAACCAACTTTTGGATTTATTGATCTGTTGTATAATTCTTTTGTTTTCAATTTCATTTGATTCTGCTCTGATTTTGGTTATTTCTTTTCTTCTGCTGGGTTTGGGGTTGGAGTGTTCTTCCTTCTCCAGTTGCTTGAAATGTCCCATTAAGTTATTAACTTCCTCTCTTTCTGTTTTCTTGAGGAAGGCTTGCAGTGCTATAAATTTTCCTCTTAGGAAGTATCCCAGAGGTTCTGGTAATTTGTGTCTTGATTGTTGTTTTGTCCAAAAATTTGGTTATTTCCTTCTTAATCTCATCTATAACCCATCTATCCTTCAGCATAAGGTTGTTTAGCTTCCAGGTTTTTGTATGGGTATGCAGGTTCCTGTAGTTATTGATTTCAACTTTTATTCCATGATGGTCTGAGAGGATGCAAGGAATAATTTATATATTTTTAAATTTGCCGAGGTTAGATTTGTGGCCTAGGATGTGGTCAATTTTGGAGCATGTTCCGTGGGCTGATGAGAAGAATGTGTATTCAGTTTTGTTGGGATGAAATGTTCCGTAGATGTCTGTTAAGTCCAGATGTTGAATGGTTAAATTTATTTATTTATTTATTTATTTATTTTTATTGTTGGGGATTCATTGAGGGTACAATAAGCCAGTTACACTGATTACAATTGTTAGGTAAAGTCCCTCTTGCGAATGGTTAAATTTAAATCTAAAATTTCTTTGCTTAGCTTTTTTTTGGAGGATCTATCCAGCATGGCTAAAAGGGTATTAAAATCTCCAACTATTATGGAACTGGAGGAAATCAAGTTGCTCATGTCTGGTAGAGTTTCTCTTATAAATTGAGGTGCGTTGTGGTTGGGTGCACAAATATTAATAATTGAAATCTCATCATATTGAGTATTACCTTTAACAGATACAAAGTGTCCATCCTTATCCTTCCTTATTTTGGTTGGTTTAAAGCCTATTGTGTCTGCGAATAGGATTGCAATGCCTGTTTTTTTCTGCTTTCCATTTGCCTGGAGTATAGATGACCATCCCTTCACCTTGAGTCTATATTTGTCTTTTAATGTAAAATGAGATTCTTGTATGCAGCAGATATCTGGCTTGAGTTTTTGTATCCAGTCAGCCAACCTATGCCTCTTTAGAGGACAATTTAAACCATTCACATTAATTGAGAATATTGATAAGCCTTTCAAGAGTCTGGTGGACATTTTTAATCCTTTTGTGACTGTGGAAGTTGGAATTTGATCAAAATTTTCTGGGTGAGTTTACTATTGTGGTGGAGGGTTACGCTGGTCTTTATGAAGGATAGGTCTTATAATATCCTGGAAAGCTGGTTTAATTATGGCAAATTTCTTCAACAAGTGAATGTTGTTAAAGTATTTAATTTCTCCATCATAAATGAAACTCAATTTAGCTGGGTACAGAATCCTGGGTTGAAAGTTATTTTGTTTTAGGAGATTAAAAGTTGATGGTCATCCTCTTCTAGCTTGAAAGGTTTCAGAAGAGAGATCTGCAGTTATTCTAATATTCTTGCCCTTGTAGGTGATGGTTTTCTTTCGTCTGGCTGCTTTCAGAATTTTCTCCTTCGTGTTAACTTTAGTGAAATTGATTATGATGTGTCTGGGGGATGTCTTATATGCGTTAAGTTGTGCTGGAGTTCTGAAACTGTCTGCTATCTGAATTTCAGAATCTCTTGTCATGTCGGGAAAGTTCTCCTTCATAATCTTGTGGAGAAGAGACTTTGTGCTGTGTGAAGCCACTTCATTGGTTTCGGGGATCCCTATAAGAGGAATATTGATTTTCTTCAAATTATCCCAGTGCTTTCTGAGAGAGTGATCTGTTTTTGCCCTCCATTTCTCTTCCTCTTTGAGAGTTTGGGAACGTTCAAAAGCTTTGTATTCAACGTCAGAAATCCTTTCTTCTGCTTGCTCCATTCTGTGACTGAGGGATTCTACTGTGTTTTTCAGATCTTTGAGGCATGCACCTTCTCATCTCAATGTGTCAAAATCTTTGGTCTTTGAATTCATTGAATTCTTGAGATATCTTTTGGCTTACTGCTTGGAATTCTAATTTGATCTTATTTGCTATCCAGATTCTGAATCCAATTTCTGACATCTCAGCTATTTGTTTGTGCATGGGATCTTGTGCTGTGTCTGCCCCATTGTTCCTTGGGGGAGTTGATCTACTCTGATTATTCATATTGCCAGAGCTTTTCTGTTGATTTCACCTCATGATTGTTTTTCACCATTTCCTCTGGCCGTCCTCAGAGTTGGGGAGGTGTCTCTCCAAGATTAGACCCCAGCAGGATCACTCTATTGTTGCTTGATCTTTGTAGGGAGTGACCCTGTGTAGTTCCTCTGGAGCTGCCCCAGCCAGGGAGTACTGGTTGTGGAAGCAGCTCTGGAGTGTGACACACCTGGATCTAGCAACAGGGCGTGGGGTGGTGCTCATGGTTCTGGGAGTGCCTGGCACCCAGTGACTTTGGCACAGGGGACCCCGGGCTCTAGCAGTCTCTAGACAGGAGAAGGGCTCTGCACAGAGGCAGGGAGGGCTCCGGAGGTCATGTGACTACCAGAGTCCCTGGCAAGATGAGTGGGCTGGTGTGGAGGCAGGGAGGGTACAGGAGGGAGGTTGCAGGGTTCCTGGCTTCTGCAGTTCCTGGTCAGGGCGTGCAGAGGTCCGGCGGGTGTGTGTTGTGGGTCCGGGGTCACAGCATAGCTCTTACCAAGGTCCAGGCAGGCGCCAATTGTGGTCACGGTGCAGGTCTTACGGAGGTCCAGGGGGTAGCTGATCATGGTCACAGTGGTCTGGGCGGGAGCCGATCTGGATCTAGCTTTCTTAATTCCCATTTCCATTCTACTGCCAGACTGGTATTTTGTTTTCTCTTTGTGTTTACAAACTGTGTTGGTTTTCTTTCGTCTTTTAGACAAATGCTGTTTGCTCGGCCCATTTTTTTCTTCCCCTTTAATTTTCCTTTTCATCTTTCTAATAAGTTTGGTAGTTGTCTTAATTTTTTTTCTTTCACTCCTACCACTCTTTGCTCATGTAAGGCCTCACAATGAAGAATCTTCTTTACCCAGCCAAAGCATGATGTGTTTTGAAAGAGGTAAAAGGCATCAGGTGAACCAGTGCTCTCCTGTAGGCTGCTACATGTGGATCCCAAGGCCCCCCACTCTCGTTCCTGCTCCTTGGGACAGCGTGTCCATTCTGTACCAGATTTATGGGCTATCTTAACATAAAGGACAATGTCTTTTTGATGTGCTTCAGAAATACCAATTTTATCTTCTTACAGCCAATGGAAATCTCAGGGAGTCAATCTCGTGTCTGTAATCACATCATAGGTCCTAACAGATCTTGGCCATTTGAATCAGCTCTTACTCCTACAAGAAGAAAGAAACCCCACCTGCTCTCTTCACACTCAGTTCAAAGACCCTCAAACCAATTGCACAAGGACGTTCAAACAGATTGACTTCACTAGCTTCTAGAAACCAGATATTTGTCATCCTTTGTACCATTCTGTGTATGTCAGGCAACTTTTATTTTTATTTGTTTTCAGCTAGGTTTATGGAGTTATTACCACAGTGGTGAGTTATTAAAGAATATATATTCCTTTCATCGATTGCTTGGGGAATATGCCTGGAGAGACAGAAAGGACAGGACAGGCTGGCAAATTCCAATTTATTTTTATTTATTTATTTATTTATTTATTTATTTATTTATTTATTTTGCCTGAGTAACCCAGTCTCCATGCACCTTTTAATGGATATAGTTTATGTTTGGAGAGGTCATGGCATCTTATTCCAAGTTCAAGGAGAAAAACATAGAAATCTTGGAAGATTTCCCTCCTCTATCCTGTTCCTCCCAATCAGGAGCCTTTTCTCTATCTTCAGGTTAGGAATTCCCTCCATCCCCAAACTTCTTCACTGGTATAAATTCTTCCTTTTCTCAGAGGTCTTGCTAAATCATCCATAGAGCCTCTCTGAATATGCCATTCAAGCTCCCTTTTCTGAACTCCAGAAAAGTCAGGCGTGTGGTTGCCGTGTTTGATGTCAGCTTCTCTTATTTTCTCATGAGATGGTACAACCCACAGGCAAGAGGATGTCATTTAGAGCCTCACGAAGCTGGGTAGGAAGAAGAACTCAACAAATACCGACTGGGTGAGGGCTGCAAGGACAACCCTTGTGTGTTCCAGTTGGGGCTTGAGCAGCCTTTTAGAAAATTGTGTTGGGCTTGTGAAGTCAGTTCCACAGAGAAGCAGACCTTGCTCGTAGCTATCGTGCATGAAGGCAGACGGTGGCTTCAGTTACCTCATATGTTATAGAAAGTTCTTGAATAATTGATTGATCCAATGAGTGCTTGAGACAGGCTGTCTTTTCCATAGCTGAGGCAGGAACAAAGCAGTTGCTGCCTAAAGAAATGATTAAATGTGAACACTGTGGTTGTCTATCCAGCAGGCATTCTCTGCTTCCTTCCTTGCAAGCAAAACCAAGGCAGAGATCCCTTCCTTTCAGAGACATCGTGTGGTCCAGTTCTGGCTAATGAAATAAGGTGAAATCAGCACAGGAACTCTGGAAAATTTTTTTGCTTTCTAATAAAATGTAAAATTAGTATGAGATGTTCACTCTCTATCTCTGTGCCTATGTATGTATGAGACAGTGTATGTATCTGTCTGTCTGTTTTTCCTCTCTGCTTTCTTCCTGTTTTCAAACAAAGGTGAGATGTCTGGAGCTATCACAGCCATTACGAGATTATGAGGCCATGGGCCAAAAGACAAGAAGCCAACATGCTAAGGATGGTGAAATGACAAACAGAGAATCAGGTTCTTGATGGCACTATTATTTAGCTAAATTAATGCTAGCTACCCTCTATCTCTTAACATTTTTGTTTAAGAAAGATAAATTCCTTTATTCTGTCAGTCACTTTTTTTCTCTTACTTAATAATAGCAAACATTTATTAAGTTCTTGTCAAGTACTGTTCCATGTATCCTCAACATAACCCAATGAAATGTTATTTCCCTTTCAAGCATGAGGAAATTGAGACATAGAAAGATCAGTAACTTGTCAAAGTTAGCAAGTAGCAGGACCCAGGCATCCTGGATTGCAGCTGAAAGAATTCTTAACAAATAGACTAACTATACACAATAGTCTACAATTAATATTCTCGTGGCTCAATAAACCGCAGAAGTGTGAAACTGTTTCAGAACTGTGAGCGATCCTTTGAGATGAATGAAAATATTACAGCAGATATAACCTGGAATGGTGATCTATGTGTCACTGGTGCCTACAGGCAAGGTGTTTTTACACATATTTCTGGCACTTAGGAAGGTACACTGGCTTCCCCCAAAGCACTCCTGATATTGGCTTTACTTACTTCATGTGGTAGCAATGAAAATAATTTTATGGTTTGGGGTCACCATAACATGAGGAATTGTATTCAAGGGTCACAACATTAGGAAGGTTGAGAACCACTGCTAGTAATTGTTTTTCCATTTTATTGGCTTTATCATTACGAAGTTCTCTTCCTCTGCATTTTTAAATTGCTAGAATGGCGGTATTTTTTTTGTTTGAATTGTTCATTACTTTTACCTACTTTTAAAGCATTTAATATGTTTCCATTGACTCCAAAATTATTTCTTAAGAATCTTCTTGAATAGTTGTCCTATCAGAACAATAGAAGAAACTCACGGTTCCTAAACTGATAATCATGCACCATTGGCTCCTGGGTTGGCCATGACCTTGCTACATGTTCAAGCCTGCTGAAGGAGTGGAGAGAGGCTGCGTGAGGACTCACTTTCTCTCCCGGTGAACTTCCTGGCGGGATTTCTCACGTCTCGAAGATGCCTCTCCCTCGCTGCTGGATGAAGTTCTCCACTGCTGTGTTTTCTTGAACTTCCCACAGAAGCCCCTGAATCCTCTGCCCTCCCAGGAAAGAGGCCAGAAAGTTGGTAGATGGAGTAGATTTCAATCTCCAAACTTCACAACTCCTCATCTTGTTTCAGCTTCCAGACTGTAGGGCCTCAGAAACTAATGCTGCTGGCTTGACGGCCTCTGTTTTACCCGTGGGACTGCCCTTTGGAGATTGATTTTATTGTGTAGATTTACTAGGCTTTTACACCCAACTCCAATGCAACTGATCCCACCAGACAAGTGGAACATCTCTTTTTGAAAAGCACTTTTTCAAGAAGCAGTTTAAAAGTCTGGTAATGTTACTGATGCGTCTGATTCCCAACAATACAGCAAATTACAAGTGTGTCTTCTCAGCCCACTCCTTCCTTTGTGGTACTGTGAGGATCTTTCTACTCACTTTTTTGGTTGACAAATCTCCATTTAAATTTCTCTCTGATAAAAATGTTTCTGGCTCTCTTCCGCTAACCTGTCTTTCATAGTACCATCTACCATCTACGTTACCTTTCTCTGGATACATTTAATTCCTGGGAAGAGATTTTCTGAGACAGAAAATGGGACAGAAGAGAAAACCCCACCATGTTTACAGACGTAGTGAGATTAAGGAGATGGCGACGATCAGAAATCAAAGGTAATTGCTTTGAAACATGCAGTTATATTTCGAGAGAGAAAACTTTAGGAAAAATCTTTAAACACCTTAGAATTGTCAGTCTCTTGTGCATGAGTTAATTGATGGGGACAAAGTCAATAAAATAAGGACTTGATTGTAATTTATTTTTCATTCTGATAATAGTTTCTGTATGATCCACCAATATTTCCTTAATTTAGACAAGACTCATAATCTTTCTTTTTTCCTTTTTAACCTCCAGCAAGCATTGAAGCAGATAGATTTCCTGGGAAACTTATGATATAAGCTGTTCTTCTCTTTTGAGGGTATTTCTGAGAGAGATTTAAAAGGTCTTTCTTCTATGAGTTTTTTCATCTACTGTGACAGTGGTTTGGTTACATCCAGACAACTCTTCATAAATTGGTAAATTTGTGCCATCAGCCAGTTGTCCACCTTGAACTTCATCTTTCATCTTGTCAAAAAATAATCTAACACTTAACCTGAACACGAGCACGAATCCTTGAGGACATGGGCTGAAGGAGGTCGTCAACACAACACGGGGACCTCAAGTCCTTGGCCCCCTTGACTCCAGGACCCCTGAAATAGTGCTGACCTCTGTGTGTGGTCTGTGATGGCTCACCCCACAGCCCACATGGGCAGAAGCCCCGCCCCACTGCGGTGGAAGGCCTCTGCCACCTGAGACTCTTGCTCTTAGCAGATGCGAAGAGCAGGCATTTCATTGTATGTGTGTCTTTGGGGAGGGATGGGCTATTTTAGGGAAAAGCTCTAACAAAATCATTATTTTTCATCGCAGATGCAACTGATGGATACTGTGAATTGTCCTGATGTGACTTTTCAGAGGGACTACAATTCCTGAAACAGTTATCACCAGCAGTTTTTCTTTTCTATTTCCCCCCTGAAGAGGTATATTGAAGATACAATTATATCTTTTGAGCAAACAAGTGGACACCTTCCTCAGAGTGCAGTGAGTAACCCCAGGGGACTCCCACCCTGGGGGAAGGTTTGTAGTGACCAAACCACTGTCACTGATGATGAAAAAACTAATAGAAGAAAGACCAGTCTGCAGGGTTGTTCTCAGCTGTGCCCTATTCAACAGTCTCATCTAGGACTTGGATGAACAGACAGAAGTGCTGTTAAATTTATTGATGACAAATGCGGAGAGAGCTAATCTACTGGATGTCAGCCAAATAGGATAAGAAACCAAACCAAAAGTAAATATTAAAATTAGTAAGAATGAAAGCCAAGGGTTTAGGTTCAAAGCATCCATTTATAAGGATAGGATGAGGAAAAAATACACAGCTTCGGTGTGGGTGGTAACCTAACAGTGGACAGGCCTCAGTGGGCCATATGGTGCCTATGGTGTCCAGCCTGGAGCCCCCAGGGCACTGTCCAGAGAAGGCCAGGAAGCTGAGACACCTTGAAATGGGGTCACGTGAAGGAGAGCTGAGAAAACTAGAAGTATTTACCTGACAGAAAAGAAGATATAATAGTCATCTTCAAACACTTGAAAACTGGAACTTGTTTGGAAATTACATTTTGTTTGTTTTCCTTTTCTTTTTGTTTTTTTTTTGTAGAGACAGAGTCTCACTGTACCGCCCTCGGGTAGAGTGCCGTGGCGTCACATGGCTCACAGCAACCTCTAACTCTTGGGCTTATGCGATTCTCTTGCCTCAGCCTCCTGAGCAGCTGGGACTACAGGCGCCCACCACAACACCCGGCTATTTTTTTGTTGCAGTTTGGCGGGGGCTGGGTTTGAACCCGCCACCCTCGGCATATGGGGCGTACTCACTGAGCCACAGGCGCCGCCTTTCTTTTTGTTTTTTAGAATCATTTTGATTTTTGTGGCAGTTGTATGCACTTGCTTAAACAGTCAAATAGTTCAACAAGTTTAAAAAGCTAGACTTCTCTCCCATTTCAATCCCCAAAGGCCTCCCCATGCCCTGGTTTCAGGTGATTATTTGGGTGCTCATTTCGTGTCTCTACGTAGCACGCTTGCCTTGCTGAATCTTGGTTTTTCAGACTCGTCTATTATCTTTTGACTCCTGCTTTTGTTGCCCTTTTTGCACTTAGCATTCCTCACCAACTGCCTAAATCTCCTCTCCAGACACTCAGCCATCAGTATTCACCCCATCATTTCCGTCCTGTGAAGGACTCTGGCTGCCTGGCACGCAGCGGTCACCTTGGGTCTTCCCCTCACCATAACTCTAGGGATGCCATCTGTTTTGGGGCAATTCCTGTTTCCTGTATGCTGGTTCTTCCTCTTTTCAGTTGGTGCCATCATTTTCTAAAGAAATCCTTCAGTGGTTTCGGGGAGGTAATTTTTTGAAATCTTGACTCTTTGAAAATATTTTTATTAAACCCTCACATTTCACAATAGTTTATCTGGAGACCAAATTTAACATTGAAGGTAATTTATTTTCATATTTTTGAGGAGACTGAGCCAGCCATTGCCTTCTAGCTTCCAGGACTGCTGTGGAGAAGCACAAATCCACCATGACCTATGCATGGTGACCACATTTTGCATGGTGACCACATTTTGAATGGACTCCCTTGTAAGAAAGGATCTACCTCTTCCTGGAAGGGTCGAGCTCATTTACAACACCCATTTCTCAGAAATGTGGCCAACGGGATTTTGCTTCTATTGGGTTACAGGTTAGGTAAAATGCCTACATGGGGCCTTCCCACCTGGAAATCTTCACAGCTATCATTTAACTTTATGATTATAAAATGCTTATTCCAAGATTGGAGTAATATTCAAATCTAGATAGCCCTGAGCAAATGTGCATTTTTGCTTGTTTGTTTCATTTTGCATACAGCCTACTGTGTACTCTTGTGGAGGAAAGGCGGGATGAAGAGGTGACACTTTACCGGGCATCTTGCTTCTTCTGGTTCTGTTGTCAAAAGGTTGCAGGTGGCCGAGCGCAGTGGCTCACGCCTGTAATCCTAGCACTCTGGGAGGCTGAGGTGGATTGCTTGAGCTCACAAGTTCAAGACGAGTTTGAGCAAGAGCGAGACCCTGTCTCTACTAAAAATAGAAAAACCGAGGCAAGAAATTGCTCGAGCCCAAGAGTAGGAGGTTGCTGTGAGCTATGATGATGCCAGGGCACTCTCCCCAGAGTGACACAGCTTGAGATTATCTGGGAAAAAAAAGGTTGCAGGTGACAAGAAGTCATTCTCTAATCATTGTCAGGGAATTGCCTCCCAGTATCTCCCTGAAACTACAGGAGGTGGGTGAAAAGTCTGTTTCTGGCATAACACATACAGTCAACAGTTTTAAGAATTTCTCAAGATAAGGAAAATCTAAAACCCATACTGCACTAGAGAAGCAGATAAACTGGAAGATGATCATGCAATGCAAAAAGACTCCTCCTCAGAAAGGACTTTTCTCAGTACTTTGCCAAACAGAAATCAATTACTTCCAGTCAAGTGAATGATGTGTCTCACAGAGATTGGTAGGGAAGGACAATTACTAAGAAACTTTGAATGGTACTATGGACTACTGCTCACTGAATAGCATGTCTATAATTTTATTTGGTCAATGGGCAAATAAGACTCCATTTATTAAAATTCCTCTCATGTTCAACTTTGGTGTGTGCACATGCTCATGGGTGGTGACAGTACATGATCCTTCAGCCACCTCTTTAGTAACAGACAAGTGTACATATTATAGTTAGTATTAGAGCATTTTATAATGCTTAATTAATTAAAAACTAAAAATAAAATCCCTTGAATTCAAGATCTAATGAAAAATCCAGTATCTATTCACCTACCTTCCACCATCTGCACTCCTTCCATTCTCCATCCATCCTCTATTTATCCATCCATTCATCCACCCAAACATCCAAGGTCTACTAGGGATTCAAAATTAAAAGCTCTAGTACCCAGACTATAGGAATTCCCATTCCAATGGGAGAGACAGATTATGAACAGAACATTCTGGTTCAAGGTTCATATCTCATTGAGGTACACACAAGACTGCATTGAGGATGCAGGTGTGGAGAGGAGAAGAAGGCCTTCCTTAGGAGAAGGTGCTCCGTGGAGGGCCAGAAGGGTGCCACAGCCAGGCAAAGGAAGGTGCCAGCTCTGGTTCCCAGGCTGTGAAAGAAGAGGAGGCCCTTCAGAAGCCCACCAGCATTGGAACATGGGGCTACTCAGAGTGTGAAGGCATTAATAAGGGATCAACCAGGAAAAATAAGCAGGGCCCTGATCCTGAAATGCTTTGTGGGTCACTCTTAAGGGTTTAGAAAATTTCATTCAAAAGCTAAGGGGAGTCACTAAAGGATTTTGAGCAGAGAGAAACATTCCCATCTCTCCAAACCTTCTCTGCTGCCCTCTGGTCTGAGTCACCATCATCGTTAGAGTGATTGACCAACCACGACAAGTCGTCTATAGCTCAAAACCTGCCAATGGCATCATGTACCACAAGGCCCTATGGCACCTGACTCCTCCTTAGCGTTCTGATCTCACACCGTCCACTCTCCACTTTCACCTTGCACCTGTCCTGCCCCAACCCCACCTGCCCACTTATGCTTGAAATCTCAGGCCTGGGCATATCTGTATTAGAGCTCATCTCTGGCTCTTTGCTCTGCAAGCAGTGCTTTTCCTAAGCCCTGGGGAGCTCATTCCCTCACCTCCTTTGATCATATGCTGACCTCTGATGAGGCCTAGCCTGGCTGCCCCACTGAAAACTGCACACATGCATGTCACATTCACACACACATGTGCACACCTGGCATTCTTGGTCCCCCCCTGCTTTGTTTTTCCAAAGCACTTACCATCTTCAAAGATATCATATCATTCATTGTGTTTATTGCATTTTCCTCTCACTAGACTGGAACCCCCGGAGGGTCAAGCTCTCTGTTTGGTTTACTGATGTGTCCCAGGCACCTACGCAAACCACCTGATGGAAACATGAAGGGTGATGTGCAAGGACTTGAAATTTGTGCTGGGGATAGAAGTTTGTTGCTATGAAGACGCTGACAGATTAAATGAGGCAGTGCCTGTGAGGAGGCGGAGGAGGGCACAGGGTAGAGGGTTTTTTTTGTTGTTGTTTGTTTGTTTTTTGTTTTGAGACAGAGTATCACTTCATGTAAGATGCCTGGGTACAGCACTATGGCGTCTTAGCTCACAGCAACCTGTAACTCTTGGGCTCAAGTGATCCTCTTGCCTCAGCCTCCAAGTAGCTGGGACTGTAGGTGCCCACCACAATGCCAGGTGAGTTTTTCTATATTTATTAGAGATGGGGTCTCATTCTTGCTCAGGCTGGTTTCCAAGTCCTGAGCTCAAGTGATGCACCCACCTGTGCCTTCCATAGTGCTAGGATTACAGGTGTGAGCCACCATGCCCAGTGCACAGGTTAGTTATTAAGGAGGAAGAATTGTCAGGACTTGGTGGCTAAGTACAGTTATGCTCGCATAATGGCATTTCCATCAGTGAGAGGGCTGCATAACTGACAGTGGTCCGGTCAGATCCTCGTGAGCACACACACAGACCTGCTGCCTGGCACTTGGTACTGGCATCGCTGACGAAGTGGGGCGGGAGTGGGTGGGTAACTAATATTCAGAAATGGTGCTGGGCATTTGGTTTTCTGTATAAAAATGCATATAAATAAAACTATATGTACAATCTAGATTTGTTTAAGTACACACTACGATGTTGGCACAAGGATGGAATCACGTAGTAACACATTTCTCAGAACTGGTCCCCACGGCTGAGGGACACATGTCTGTCTCTGGATATGGGACACAAGAGGCTAGGATGGCTTTACCAGCGGGGGCAAGGAGGTGCACGTGTGGTGGTGCCATTCACAGAGTCAGAAGGAGAGGGGAGACACTGTTTTTGGTGGGTGGCAAGGACGTGATGAGCCCAGTCCCGAACACGCTGCCTGCCGGTTGCCTGAGGAACAGCGAGTGGACACAATTAGTCTTTGCATGTTATAGTGTGCATATTGATTTTATGATTTCCTTCTTTCCCCCCTAGACAGCCACTAACAAACACTTACAATTTACCTCAAAATTTACCGGAATAGAAACAACTGATCACAGTGTTTTACTGCTCACCCTTCATCCACTGGCCTGCCTTCTGATCGGCTTTAAAAAAAAAACTATGTGTAAGGTAGGAACTGAAGGTCCTCACCCATTGCCGGTTTCTGCCTTAACCTCCGGAGAGCAAGTCTCGCTTCACTCCACCCGCAGCTGCCTTCCGACGTTCCTCAAAATGAGGAGGTCCTGGCTGGCTTACCTCAGATGGGAGCAAACTCACTGCAATCCAGTTCTTGGGGAAATCACTAGGTTTTTTTTTTTTTTTTTTTTAAATAGCTGACAAGGCTCTGACTTCTCCCCTGTTTCTCAAAGCAGTTAGCTCCTCTAATGGTAAATTGGGCCCACTTGCTAGAAACTCAGTGACTCGGTTTTCCGCATTCTGTGCAGCTCCCAGCTGGCCGCCAGCTGGCCGGGGCTGTTTCTCACGTTTGAATCCTGTTCTACATCCTCCTGCTTTTCTTTTGGATCTCCCGCATCTCCCCTCTAACGCCCACCATCGTAGAGTCCTCTTTGGAAGCACTATTTTCTAAGAAAATCTTGAGGAATTTGGGGGATGCATAACATCTTTTATTTTTTTCGTAACTTTTGTACTGTCAGGAAAACCAGCTGTAATGCAACACCGAGGCCTGGCTCTCCTCCACCAGTGGAGGGACAGCTGTCTCGGAGAGCATGACCAGGACTCACACCTCCCAGGGTCACAGCAGACCATTTCATGACGTGGTTGTGGCAGGGCCAATGGACCTGGCATTCTCCAGAAGCCACATTCCACTCTTTGATCTGTGCTCCGCTGTCTTCAAAATTGTGGCAAAGAGGTGTCGACTCCCTGGCTTCCATGGGGCCAGCCAGAGCCGCAGAGGAATGAGCGGATCACTGGATCTCACTTGAGCAGTATTTCATTCCATCTCCCACTGCCAGAGTTTTGTACACAACCCAGTCGTTTGCAACAAATGTCTTGCATTGATTTTCCAGATGATAGCTAGACAATTGCCTGAAACGATAAACTGTAGAGTGGAGAAGGGGGTCTGTCTGTGTCTTCTTTCTGGTTTGTCAGCCCGGAGAGTTTCTTTCTATGCCCATCCATGTCCGAGTGGAGGGTTGTGGTGGGGTCTCTGTGCAGACATCAGTACAACACCATATGTACAGGGGTGGTGGTGGGAGATGGCTTAGAGGGGTGGGGACCACGAGTATGTCTGGGTGTGAGCAGAGTTTTGTGTAACTGGATGTGCAGAGAAGATGTGTGTGGGTAGCTGTGTGTGTGCACTGATCTGTGTGTGACTGTGTGTGTGCAGGGATCCGTGTGTATGTGACTGTGTGTGCACACACGGATGTGTGTGCATGTGACTGTTTGTGTACAGGGATCTGTGACTGTGTGTGTGTGCAGGGATCTGTGTGTATGTCACTGTGTGTGCATAGGGATCTGTGTGTATGTGACTGTGTGCATAGGGACCTGTGTGTGACTGTGTGTGTGCCCGGGGATCTGTGTGTGACTATGTGTGCATAGAGATCTGTGTGTGCACAGGGATGTGTGTGTATGTGACAGTGTATGTGCACAGGGATCTGTGTGTAACTATGTGTGTGCATAGGGACCTGTGTGTGACTGTGTGTGTGTGCAGGGATCTGTGTGTGACTGTGTGTGTGCATAGGGACCTGTGTGTATGTGACTGTGTGTGCACAGGGATCTGTGTGTGACTGTGTGTGTGCAGAGGGATCTGTGTGTATGTGATGTGTGTGCGCACAGGGATGTGTTTGCATGTGACTGTGTTTGTGCATAGGGACCTGTGTGTGACTGTGTGTGTGCCCAGGGATCTGTGTGTGACTGTGTGTGTGCACGGGGACTTGTGTGTGACTGTGTATGTGCACAGGGATCTGTGTGTATGTGACTGTGTGTGCATAGGGACCTGTGTTTGACTGTGTGTATGCACAGGGATCTGTGTGTGACTATGTGTGCACAGGGATATGTGTATATGTGACTGTGTGTGCACACAGAATCTGTGTGTGACTGTGTGTGTGCACAGGGATTTGTGTGTGACTGTGTGTGCATAGGGATCTGTGTGTATGTGGCTGTGTGTGCACACAGGGATGTGTGCGCATGTGACTGTGTTTGTGCATAGGGACCTGTGTGTGACTGTGTGTGTGCGCAGGGATCTGTGTGTGACTGTGTGTGTGCACGGGGACTTGTGTGTGACTGTGTATGTGCACAGGGATCTGTGTGTATGTGACTGTGTGTGCATAGGGACCTGTGTGTGACTGTGTGTGTGCACAGGGATCTGTGTGTGACTGTGTGTGTGCATAGGGATCTGTGTTTGACTGTGAGTGTGCACAGGGATCTGTGTGTGACTATGTGTGCACAGGGATATGTGTATATGTGACTGTGTGTGCACACAGGATCTGTGTGTGACTGTGTGTGTGCACAGGGATTTGTGTGACTGTGTATGGGCACTGGGATTGTCCATATACCTGGCACCTGAGGGATGTCTGATGTGTGACTGTGGTGAATACTGGGATTGTCTGTATACCTGGCACCTGAGGGATATCTAATGTGTGGCTGTGGTGTGTACTGGGATTGTCCATGTACCTGGCACCTGAGGGATGTCTCATGTATGTCTGTGGTGTGTACTGGGATGGTCCGTGTACCTGGCACCTGAGGGATGTCTGATGCGTGACTGTGGTGTGTGCTGGGATTGTCCGTGTACCTGGCACCTGAGGGATGTCTGATGCGTGACTGTGGTGTGTACTGAGATGTAGGAAGCAGTCGAGTGCCAGGTGGTGGTATCTTTTCTGTGGCGGGTGTTCATGGGGTGACTTTAGGTGATGCCCTTGGTCAGATGTCAAGGGGGTCTGTGTCAAGGCCTGTCCTGCAGGTGTCTGCTGGTGTTGGGGTGTTTTTTTAGAAGTTTTGGTAATGTTTGGGGTGTGTTTAAAAAATTATCCCCGTGGGTGTCAGTGGGGACCTTGTCAGTGCCCAGGTGGCATGTGAAGTGTGCCTGCAAGGGGGATTATAGCTATCTGCAGGGTGTCTGTGGGTGAATGTGAGGGATTTTACAGAACAGGTGTGTGGATACTTGTGGGAGCATCTGTTGGGCCTGTGCGTTTGGCTTTGGAAATCTTTGTGGGGGTGCCTGTGGCTGGCTGTAGGGCTGTCCCTGGGGAGGCGTGTCTGGAAGGTGTTGTCCGTGGCTGGGGGGTGGGTACTCAGCTCCTCATTGACCGTGACCATGTCTGTGAACTTACAGCCATGAAGGTCAGAGGACCTCTAAAAATTCCATCAAAAGCAAACCTACCTGGGTGCCCAGAGTGTGACCGTGGCCTGGCCTGCCCATAGAAGCTCTTTCCTAGGGGACCCCCAGTCATCAGCAATGATTTGCTGAAGTCTCTGCTGACATAGAAGTCCTGTGGATGACAGCTCTGCGTGGGTGTTAGGGTCCTCCCACGAGGGACCCCACAGCGAATCTCAGCCTCGTGTGGTCACAGGCCATGTGGCTCTCACTCCCATTCCCAGAGTACCTTTGAGCATCCCTACAGATGGCTCAGCCTGTGAAACCAAAAACCTGTCATCTCTAGAACTAATGAGGGGAGACTGAAGCTGGGCACAGTGCCATTCCTACCAGCCACCTTCCAGAAATTATGTTAAAAAAAGCAAGAAGCACTTAGATTTCAATCCACTGTTCTGAAAAAGGAGTCATTCCCTCCCTAAAGTCAACTGATGACACATCCATTTAGAAGGATCTTGGCCTCTTCACCAACAGGCTGTGGTGGTGGGTGAATTGGTCTTTGTTTGATGAGTTGGAGCTCAGGATCAACAATTAACCTATTTTTGTTTGTTTGTTTGTTTGTTTTTTTGAGACAGAGTCTCACTCAGTAGCCCTGGGGTTGGATGCCCTGTGGCATCATAGCTCACAGCAACCTCAAACTCTTTGGCTTAAGAGATTCTCCTGCCTCAGGCTCTCAAGTAGCTGGAACTATGGGCACCTGCTACAATGCCCAGCTAGTTTTTCTATTTGTAGAGACAGGGGTCTCATTTTGCTCAGGCTGGTCTCTAACTGCTGAGCTCAGGCGATCTACCCGCCCCAGCGTCCCAGAGTATTGGGATTACAGCATGAGCCACCATGTCCAGCAACCCTTAGCTTTTTTTTTTTTTTTTTTGAGAGAGTCTCAAGCTGTCACCCTGGTAGAGTGCCATGGTGTCACAGCTCACAGCAACCTCCAACTCTCGGGCTAAGCAATTCTCTTGCCTCAGCCTCCCAAGCAGCAGGGACTACAGGTGCCTGCCACAATGCCCACCTATTTTTGTTGTTGTTGCTGCAGTTGTCATTGTTGTTTTAGCTGGTCTGGGCTGGGTTCGAACCTGCCAGCCTCCGTGTATGTGGCTGATGCCCTACCCACTGAGATATGGGTGCTGCCAACCATTAGCTTTTTTGACAGCTATAGGAAGCGGTTTGCATTTGCTCCAGGTTTTAGCGATGGGGACGCTGACACTGGACGGGGCCACTTCCTGGCTTGGGTCCATGTGTGTCGAGATCACAGAGCTCCCTGCCAGCACGTGGTTCTCCCGGGCCTCCCATCAGGGAGCTGGCAAGGCCTTTCTGTGTTCACCCCCAATTAGCTCAAGCATCTCCCCAGCGCACCCAGAGTCCCCAGGCTCACACAGAGGCGTGAGGAGGCCGCTGGGTGGGTTTGTGAAGTCCGGAGCGGTAACGCCTGCAGTGATCTTCAGCACAGCTGAGCGCTATTTTAAGCAGAGTTTGAATTGCTACCACAGAGTGGTTTTAGCCAGTCTTTTCTTTTTGTTTGAAAAAGGTATTCTTCAGCTATCTTCAAAACCCAAAGCCAGAGATGTTTGCTCCTGACTTGCCCCTTCCTGTTTATTCCAGGAAATTTTAGCCAGTTTCCCAGAAGCACCACAAGGCACCACACCTTCACTTCTTTGTCCTGTCATTGTGAGCTAAGGTTTCATTGGCCTCCCTGGCAGGCGCTGGCTTGCCTGCCTGAGCTCATCCTCAGGGTGAGCTGGGTGACTGATCTTGCCCTGTCCTCCACCTGGATTCACCTGCATTGCCTCATTTGAGTCTCCAGGCCTTCTGGGAGGAAAGGTGAGCCAGGCGCTTTGTGTTCAGTTGTGGGTGAGGACTGGAGGCACAGGTGACTGCCTGGCTAGAGCTGGGCTGCTGGGGGGAACAGTCCAACTGGGGCCCAAGGCTTGGGGCTCACATGCTGTGTTCTCTTTCTCTTGGAGGTACAGTGTGCTTACAAGGTGTCAGGGGCTCTCCTCTCCAACAGTGTAAAATCTGTTGGGAAGGGGAGATATGCCTGTGAAATCTGACACTGGGGTGGTCAGCGGGAAAGCCCTGGGAGGGCGCATTACTGAGGGAGGCCATGTGCGGTGATCAGGAGGGCTTCCTAAAAGAAATGAGATTAGACCTGAGCACTGAATAGGCAGAGGAATATAAAAGCTGGGATGGGGGGAAGGACATATTCCAGATATGAACTTTATAAGCCAAGATGTGAGGATGGCAAGCTTGGGCAGGCTCTGATGTGGCCCAGGCCAGAGCCCACAAGGAGGCAGACCCAGTAGACTGGGCTTTGGAAGAGAGGGATGCAAAGAGGTACCCAAGGGAGAAGAGAGTTTCCAGTGACAGAGGGTTTCACACCATCAGCAAACGTTCCCAGGGGACATAGAGTGTGTTGTTTCTTAATACCTTATTTTTTATGCGATGTGACAATGACTGGCTAGTTAGTCATTCACCAAACCCATTTCCCTTTTGGTGCTTGTTCAACTTTCCTAGCTTCTGTTACAGTTAGGGTGGCCATGTGCTGACTTCTGGAAAGCCCATACAATGATCCTGCATGACCCTCCGCTCAGTCTCGTCCCCCTGGCCTGGGTGCAGAGGCTCAAAAGATTCAGAATCAGGGTCCCTGAATCATCACACAGAGGCCACCTTTCAAATGCAGGCAAGAGCTGTTACATGAACAAAAATAAATTTCTTTTGTGGGAAAGCACTGAACTTGAGGGTTTGTTTGTTACAGCAGCTTGCCTACGTGACTAATACAGGGTGATTCACACTAATATATCAGATCTTCTAAGGATTTTATGTTAGGTGAGATGTTTATCCTGACTTTTCCTGCAACTAGCTTTGATTTTACTCCTTTATCCCCTGAACCAAGAAGTATGCTCTGTTATATCCTCAGGAACATTCCTTGAATGAATGAATGAATGAATGCACCAACTTCAGTAGGATTGCAGCCATGGTAAGGTAGCTCAGAACAAAGCAGAGAAACGGAAATATCAGGGGGTGGGAAGGTGAAGTTGCAATCTGAGAAAATTAGAAAGGAGAAGAAAAAGCAAATCCAAATCCTAAGCTATCTTGAGAACATTTGCTGGTTTATTCCTTTACCCCATGGCAACAGTTACATAAAGAGATTATGTCCTTGCTTTAAAAAAGTGCTATTCTTTTTCTTTTGAAATTACATTGAAACTTCAATATTTACCATGATAGTTCACCTACAGATGTCAAGAAAAGAACTCTCACACATCCCTGCAATACAGTTTAAAAAAGAAAAGAAAAATAAATTTCCTTCAGAAGTAAAAAAGACAACATATTCCATTTATTTCCAACTAAAGGCTTGTAGGCTCTCAGTAGAAACAACAAGCAATATTTTCCCATTTAAAAGGGAGTAGATAGCATTTCAGGCTCTGTTTCTCTGTAAAACAGATGGGCTTTCACATTCAAGAGAAACTGGAGCTACCATAACCTTGAGTGGACATGAGCTTGGCCAGTCTGCCCTGTGCAAATACCAGCACCCAGGGCCACAGGGGAGCTCCCCAGCCCATGTGATCTTGTGCTCGGCGCACATTTCCTGCAGTGATCTTCACTTGGAATGGCATTTGATATGGAGAAAAGCACTGGCATAATAGTAAGGTGTGTATTAAAGCAAAGCTTGGTGTCTCCCGTGTGAAATAAATTCTGCTACTTTGTTGGTGGGAATTTCCGTAGTATTTCCCGGTATCAGGGGATTGGAGGATATAATCCTGAATGTGTGCATTAGCTAAATGCTTTCCATGTGTTATTTCATTAAACTCTCACAACAACCCTATGGAATTAGCAATTTTATTTCCATTCTACAGATGAGGAGACTGAGGCAGAAAGTCGCAGAGCTGGACTTGCTGAACCTCATGTGATTTTTGAGCTCAGGTAGATCAGCCCTGGATCAAGCTCTTGTCTTAGTCTGGTTCACAGTAGGTAGTGTCATTTTCCTGCTAAACTACCTCAGTCTGGGCACAAAGAAAATTTCGGCCTGCTATTTTTTTTTTTCTAAACCTCCATATGACATACACCAAAAATTCTGTGTCAAGCGTGTCTTACATAAGATTTTTTCCAGTGTATAATCTATTAATGGGAATTATGTCAGCATCATTAGGTTCTGTTACTTTTTCGTGCCATTTTAGTTCCATTTAGAAACTCATTTTATTTCAAGAAATCACCATTCACTGTTCGCCGCTCTCTGCGTCTCTCCTGGTTAACCTGTCATTTTCTCACTCCACACTCCCTCATTAGAGCTCTGCGATCTGGCTTCTCACCCTGACTGTCCGCTGACATTTTTCTCACCACTGGTTCCATGTCTAATACATCAAATGGGGTTTTCTCAGCCTCTCATCTTCCTGGATGCTAAGCTGCTAATCACATCTTCCCTCCAGCCTTCTCGCCATCCCTGCACCTTTGGCTGCCGCCCTCAGCCTCCGCCTTGTGCTCTGAGATAGGGGGTCTCAGACTCCCAATGCCCCTCCCTCCATTGTGCCTCGAGTCCTGTTGCTTTGCTGCGCCCCCAAGCCAATGACATTCATGACTACATCTCTCCCCTGAACCTCCAAAGGGACTTGTGTCTTCTGCCAAGACCCTTGACCTTGGAGGATCTGGACTGTTCTAAAGTCGCCTCATTCTAAACATATGCAACATCAAACTTTTGGCCTTAGTTCAGCCAGCCAGAAAGCCAGCCAGAAAGCTCCATTTTATCCAAGGGACTATCCTAGCATTAGGAGCCCCTGCTTGGAGCGAGTGAAACAAGAATGTTTGAGAAAGTATCTGGCTTGGTGTTGAGCACAGAAAAGGTGCTCTGGAGAACAAATTCTTCTTTCCTTTCCTTCCTCTTTCCTGCTTTGTGTTTATGGAGGCATCAGATCTGTGGAGTGTGGAAGGGAACGCCAGCTTTATTCCATCCCATCCATCTCAGGGCCACCTCCACCGAACCCTCATCCCTCATCCTGGAATAGCATCTGGCCTTGGACCTGCCTCCCAGCCTGCGTTTCTCCGGTGAACCTCCCTGCTCACTGACACCAGGCCACTCTTTCCCATCCATGGCTTGCACTTGGCTACTTTCCTGTGGAACAAATTGTGGCGGTTCCCTGTTACTGGTTCGATTCGTTCAGGACACTTTAGCTTGACTTTTAAGGTCTTCCATCAAAGGGGCCCCTCCTACATTCAAAATTTCTACCTCTATGCCCTGAAAACGGGAGCCCTTTCTTTTGGCCTACCCAGTCACCCCACCTCCTTCCCCACCGCCATCGCTATATCTTGCTTGCATTGCTCCGGTCATTGGATACCCTTTCCCTACCCAGAGTTTATATTTCCTTCAGGGTTGAGCTGATTCGTAAAGCTCTGCCTCACTTGCCGGGTTTAAAACATTCTTATTTCCTCTGAATTCCTCTGGTATTTATAGTCAAGACCCTGTCTCCTGTAACTACTATTAGTAGGATCTGTTGAATTCTTCCTCTGTGTGACGACTGAGTCAATCACTCCTAAAAGTAACTCCAAGAGATAAATGTCCACCTGACTTTGCAGATGAGGAAACAGAGATTTGGAAGGTGAACTGGCCCAAAATTGCACCTGGGATTTGATGCCAATGCCTACATCTTCACTACGACTGGGCTAAATACTCCTGTACTTATTTCTTTTAATGATGAAGATCATGTATTGTGCTTTTTTCTTGCATTTCTAATGAATCCTAGCTAAGGGCTGGGAATATGATATGTATTTGATAAACACTCACTGGTTTTGGCTTCTGGCTTCCAGACTTAATAATACTATAACCCTGAACAAGTTAAGCAATTTCTGAAAGCAGTAGTCCCCAGGATTATTTGCCCTGATAAATAACAGATAATAATCAGCATGGCCCAAAGTGACCAGTAACATTCTGATAATAAATTGCTTAGCCCCAGTTGTCTCCTTAAAAAAACAACAACAAAAGGAAACCAAGTTAAAACACCTGTGAGCTCATTGTCATTCTGAAATCATTTTGCTTCCAACTCATATTCAAATCATCTCAGGGGTTTTGTTGACATTATCTGCCAAAGACTATAATCCATCTTTCCAAAAGGAGAGCAGCACCATCAAACAATACCCTTCCCTCCACAGAGATGTGAGATCTGAGGTTGGCTTCCTACTTCCAGGGCACACACTCCCTACTAGGTCAGCCTGCACGGCCCCTGGCTGCCTTTCTAAAGGGTAATATTTACAGTGTGGGATGGCTGGGCGCTGTGGAGCTTAATGGGATTCTTAATAAAGCAGCCTTCATTAAGAGGGGCGCTCAGGCAAGGTGCCCTTGCTTTTGAGGAAAGGACGACCCAGCACAAGACGGATGCTCCCCCTTGGCTTGGAAATCACACAGGTCAAGGGCCTTGTCATGCATTAACAGCCTTTTAAGTTCCTAGGCAGATTAAGAGGAGAGGCTTAGATAAATGAAGGAAGAGGAATCATGAGATCTGTCTTGGTAGCATAAACGTTGAGACACAGCAGCTGCATTTAAACAGAGCAATTTGCTAAATGAGGGGTTGGCTGCATTCCAGATGGCCAATGTGACACCCGGGCTTGGATGAATCCTTTATTCAATCATGCATCTGTCTAGACTGAGACATGAAAGGCCAGGTTACAGCCACTGCAGCAGCAGCAGCGGCAGCTTTGAAACCCTTACATAAAACACGCTCAGTTTTGCCAATGAGGCAGCTTGGCTAGAGATCAGTGGGGGAGGGGGCAGTGGCATGAGCCTGCAGAGAAGCCGGCTGAATGACAGCCACCCCAGAACAGGGACAACAGCCAGCCGGGACCAGGGGCTCTCTCTGGGTACATCTGCCTACCGTATCACTTCACACACCTACCAGGACCACGGAGCCAGGCAGGTGATCTCAGAAGGAGGAGGTGGCCATATAAGGTTAGAAAGCAGAAATACTGGTTATGTTCTCTGGGCTTTATTTTTTATTTTATTTTACTTTTTTTGAGACAGAGTCTCACTATGTTGCCCTTGGTAGAGTGCTGTGGTGTCACAGCTCACAGCAACCTCAAACTGTTGGGCTTAAGTGACACTTTTGCCTCAGCCTCCCAAGTAGCTGGAACTACAGGTGACCACCACAATGCCTGACTATTTTTTTGTTGCAGTTGTCATTGTTGATTTTAGCAGGCCCAGGCTGGGTTCGAACCTGCCAGCCTCGGTGTTAGTGGCCGGTGCCCTACCCACTGAGCGCAGGCACTACCTGGGCTTTATTTTTTTAATGTGCCCTTTAAAATCATTTCATATGTGTTTGGTCCTGATTTTCTAGGTCAGTTTTTTAAATTCCCAAGTAGGTGAACATATCCTTAGCTTTCAGTCATGACCCCACTCTGCCTCCCCTCCTCCCCACTCTGGGCATTTAATTCATTCTTGGCTTCAGGACATCACTAGAAGTGACAGATGTCCTGAAGACAAAGCTTAGAGGCTTAGAGGTAGATCGGGTGACCACTTCATTTGGAGGCCTCACAATCTGTGAATCCCATTGACTGACTGATTTAAATCAGATCAGGTGAAGTGGTGGCACTCAATGGGCATTTGGCTCAACTTCATAAAACGAGTCGTCAGAGGATTTACAGACAGGGAGGCTCCACTGACCTCACTCTGATAAGCTGTACTTCCAAGCCTATCTTATTTTAATTATTGTATTAAAAAGTTCCCATGGGCAAGGGTTTCACTGTGTTCTTCAGCAGCCACTCCAGGATCGTGGCTGGAATGTTCTGATCAGTGAGTAAGCAGCTCCACCCTTCCCTGTACCCAGAACCCACGGGGCCCACAGCTGGCCTTCACCTTTCACATTGAGGAGCAGTTTTCGTTTATTTCTGACTTAGGAGTTAAAGTTGAATTTTAAACGAACGAATCACTAGCCGTACTTCCTGTGTCATTCTGGGGAAAACTACGGTCTACTTATGAAGGACTCTGAAGCACTTCACCTACTGCAGCTTCTGATCTACACAGGATGGAAAAATTTGAGTTCTGCTCTGTGTCAACAAGCCAAAGCTTTCTCACTAACACATTCTTCTCTCCTGGAAGTTTGCTATGAATCAGGGTTAAGTCTACTGGAGAGTCAGCCTGAAATAAATGAACTATATGAACAGGGATGCCGCAGGCTATGGGGAAGGGGTACAGAGTTATTCTTCTGGCAATCTTACCCCAGGTCTCACTTCTTTTGTCACTGTTCTGAGCCTAGCTGAACTACAAAGCACTGGAAATTATCGGAGGAACTATTTTCTCAGTTCTCCCAAGATGGAACCTCACTGGTGCCATGTTCTACAGATACAGGGGAAAATCTCATACGCACATGTGAGGAATGCCTTAGAGCATAGTCGGCCTAACTTTACCAATGGAGGCCTTCATATCAAGAGTCCAGGCTAGGGAAACAGTTGCTCTAGCACCTTGGATGTGCCATGAGGTGAAAGCAATAAAGCCACAGAACTCTGGAATAGTTCTAAATCTGTTCAAGTCCTGGCAATGAAGAAATGGCTCAGAAAAGGTATACAAATCAATGTATTAAACTTCTAAAGAAATAGGTTTCTTAGTATGCTGAATGTTAACACTGATGAATATTACTGAATGAGCTTTAAGTGCATGATCTTGGCTTATTGTACCCTCAATGAATCCCCAACAATAAAAAAAAAAAAAAGCTCCAAGATCAGTCATGCATCAAAACAGCCTTTGTAGCATGTGGTGGTGAACCAAGGTCCCCTGGGCTTTGTCAGCATACAGCAGATGTGACTTCCCTTATGCTGAGAATGACTGGGTCCCCATTCCAGGGATATGTGATAATATAGAAATATGCAAATCGTGAAAACCTTGAGAGCTGGGAAAGAAGGAGTAGATGGCAGATTAGGTGACAATGAAGGCAGAGTCAGTGCTTCGGCTTATAAATAAACTTGTTTTTCTCTCACATAGAACCTGTGGCTGTGCTAGCTGGCAGCATGGGCGCTTTGATGCTCCTTCCCTTTAAGCCTTTTTTCCAACCTAATGAAAATTTGGTTTTAAAATGAGCCCAACTGAAGCGCCTTAAATCTGAGGCCTTAAGAGTATTTGAGAATGTTGAGACTTTTTAACATTCTAATATAACTCCACAAACAGTCACCCTTGATTGACATTTTATTCCAATTCAGGGATGTTAATTAAATACCGGAGACACTAGCAACAAGGATTAAAGCAGCGAAAGCCGCAAACCACGCCTGAAATAAAATGCAACCCTGATTTGCTTAGAATCCACATCAAAGTGGAAACGCAGTACACGCCTCATTCGCATCTGGTCCACTAGGGGGCAGTGAAGGATCGCGTCCCCGCCGGGCGTGCTTCCGCGACAGTGCTGTCCGGACACATGGAAGTGTGGCAGGCCTTTTACACCGAGTGAGCAGCGCCGCGGCGATGACAGGTGTGGGGAGTAGCCACTTACTGCTACCTATCAAGCACAAACCTCCGAAAGATGAAGTGAAATTAATCGCTTGCATTTTTACCAATGAACTTACATTATCACCAACAGGCAGTGCCGCCTGGACCCGCCCCGGCTTCTCTGGGCCGCACCCGGAAAGTCCCAGGAAGAGGAGCAGAGCCAGGGCGCCGCATTTACGAGGTCGCCTAGGTCTAGCAACCACGGGGCACCACTTACGAAGGTGGGGGGATTCCCTCTGCTATCCTGTCCTTGTGTTTGTGTGCATCTGGGGGAACTCCAGGCCTAGAAGCCACACAGCACAAACCCAGGGGCACATCCGGGTCCCTGTCTGTACACGGCGCCCCCTAGAGTCAGGCAGTGCACAGGTCATCCCTGTCCCCACCGTCACCCGCTTGTTACCCCGGCCGCAGAGTCCCGGTAGAAGTGCCCATCTGTGCTCCGTCAGGGGCCTCTTCCTTCCTTCCTTTTTTTTTTTACGTCTTCATTTAAAAAAAAAAAAAAAAAAGGCTTTAAGGAGAGTAGAGAGAACGGCAATACCGTAGCAAAACCAGGAGTGGGGACCGTTCTCTTCTCATTCTTCCTCTGTGTTCTGCTTGATTCAAGCATCTGGTACCTCCTGTGACTCTGCCCTGTTCAAACCTGTTCTAAATATCAAATCATTCACCTTCCGCTGTGCTTACATCCCGCTGTCTCCTCTCCCAAGGGAATTTGCATTTAAGCCTTATTTCTAATTGTGAAGCAGAATGCAGAGAAAAGAAGTTAATCTCCTGGCCCAGATGAACTAGCATCTCCCCCTACAAATGGGAGGCAAACCACACGCGCCATTTCCACGCGCTCAAAGTCCAGTGCTCTCAGAGTGATCCATTTCCTCCTTGGTTTACCTGGAACATCCCCTCTGTTGACTTGAGAGGCAGTGAAGCCTCGTGGGGAAAGCACAAGGGCTTGGTGGACCCACTGGGGTCGAAATCCCAACGCTGCCTCCCCTGAGGAGCATAGGATGTTGGGAAAATCAGAACTGCTTGTGCCTCAGTTTCCCCATTCTCACAGATGGCAATGATAGGATATCGTGGGGATTGTAGGAGGCATACAAGCGACCCCTTTGGGGCTTAGCTCTCTAACACCACATGTCCGTTTCCATTTCTTCTTCCTTTCGCCTGAGCTTTGAGACACAGATGCTCCTATCCTCCTCCCTCTCCCTGGCTTCTCCTCAAACGATGGCAGATGGTTTTCTGGCCTCTGACTCAATACCTACGCCCCTCCTTCCACCCCCTACACCTACCTGGTCATCACCGTAGAGAATCAGGCACTTGTCAGGACCCACGGAACTAAAGCAAAGAAATGTGAAAACAACACAGCATCTTCAGACCTCAAGAACAGCAAACTCGTGCAGGCTGGGGGTGGAGAATCCCACAAATGTCCTTTATGTCAGGCCCGGGTTCTATTTGTAGAACAGTCATGGAAATAGGCACTTGTTTACTTTGCCCAGATCAGGAGTGATTTCAGATTCTCTCCATTTAATCATCTACTTCCACTATGCAGATTCATAATTAAAATAAGAAATTTATTTATAAAACAGGAGTGGGAGCTGAGAGAGAGCTGTGAGGAGATGGCGCTGCTGCAGAGCCCTCCGTGAAGCAGGCTGTGAGCCAGCCAGTGGCCTAGGAGCAGCAGGAACTTCCCTGACACGGACAGGGCTCTCTCCCATGGGAGGAGGAGCCATTTGCTCCCCAAACCCAGTATATGAAGTGGAGAGTGAAGATATCTCTCTTACAAACAGGGCAGATTCTTCTGGGTAATTGCTGCAACCTCCTGTTTGGGGTGGATGCTTTAAGTTTGGGTGCATTGCCTGCTGCCAAGACCAGAGGGTGGGAAGAACTCCCCTGAAGGAGAAAGGTTTGGGTATGGGGGGTGCAGGATGGAAGACAGAGGGGGCAGGTGGAAGGGATGAAGAGGTTGGCACAGAGGAGAAAGGAGACCAGGAATGGGGAATCTGGGGGTAAGACACGAAGTGTTGTGTCTTTTCCTGGTGACCCTACGAGCCCTTAGCAATGTCTACAAAAGTCACAAAATGATTTCTGATGTGTGTGGTTGGATTTGTCAAAAACCAGTGAAGGGAATGCAAGAGGTGGACCCCTACCAATATCTGGGAATTGTCAACATTTACAACCATAGGGCTTGTTTGACATTGTGTGGCTACATTAAATTTAACAAATAATGCATGTGTGTATTGGACTTATTGATTGTTCTTTTATTTCCAAAGACAGAAGGAATCTACTAGAGATATTTTTCTCTTGAATTGTATCAGATATCTGTATGTCTTGATTATTATCTGAATTATTATTTATTATTATTTCTAATCAACACCTAAATTATACCTTACAGATGCTGCAAAGCCTTCATTGGATGTTGTTTCTCAGAATCTAAGAAGCTCAAGGAGAAATATGCTACTCATTTCTAAAAGTTGTTTATGGAAAATGTATATTGCTCATTGACTTTGTTTTCCTTTATATAGTTTTTGCTTTCACCCATTCATGAACATGTATGTGTGTGTAATCTTTTATTCTATTCTCTATTCATTACTGTAAGTATGCTCAATTCTTTTACTATGATCTTAGTCAAAAGGCCAAGAAGCAATGCCCAACTCTCTTTTAGATGTTGTTATTCATAGACAAAAATATAAATAAACACATTTTGCCTATCCTGGAAGTTCTCATGTTTTAATCCTTTCCTGTGCTCTAGCTCACTGGGCCTGTCTGTCCAGTCATCCCAGCACATGTCCCTGGCCACAGCCCTTTCTTGCCTGGCTTACCCTCCATAGCTGACTATGATAACCCCTTCCTCACACCCACCCTCAACTCCCTTGCTCTCTCTCCATTTCTGTTCTTGCTTGACAAAACACCACCCCCTGGTTAAATCTGACTTGCCAACTACTCAGTGACTGAACATGCGGCTGGAGACAAACCACAGAGCTGCACTGAGTGGTCTGACTTCAAATTCACGACCGCAAACCACAGATAAGTTCTTAGTGCTTCCTGGTAGCCATCCGTCATCACCCACTCTCCAAGACCATTTCACTTCCTCCTTCCTCTGCTAGTCTCCAAGGCCTCCCCAAACTTCTTGTATGAGACCTTGAATGAGACCTTGCTTCCTAAGCCACCAAGAAAACTTAAGCCCTCAGCAGACACCCTCTGCGAGTCCCCACTGTTATGCCCATGTGGGTGGCTTATTGCCTGGAAGCAGGCTCCCCTGGAGCTGGGGTTCTTGCCTATTTTCTTCACTTACATATCCCAAGTGCCCAGAACAGTGCTGGGCCCATCAAAGGCTATGTGGACCTTTGCTGTTGATGCATCTATTCATCTGCAGGCTGCTCATGCAGCTCCTCACACACACCACTGCACAGTCTCTGGATGTACCTGGAGGCTCCCTGCGGCTGCTCTGCTGCCAGGTCTTGCCCCAGTGCTGCCAGGAGAGCTGGCCCGCCCCGCCCCGCCCACCTGGTGTCTAGGCCCCCCACGCCACGCTCTTTCCCCTTCAGCCTTACCATCTAACATCCTGCCTTCTGGGTTTGTATGTTGCCTATCTGTGCCCCCCACAGTGAGAGCTCCTGAGAGTGTGGGGGCTCATCTGTTTCTTTCTCTGTATCTCTGTCTCTGGAAACAAGGCCTGCACCTCTTTGTGGAAGTGACTTGCTTAGAAAATGCCCTTTATAAAGTGCTCTGTGTTTATAGCTGTGTCCTAGTCAACCCCCAGGATGGTGCCTCACCATCATGAGTCCGTCTGGACACTGCACATGGACTCTTCAGGGAGTTACTGCCCTCTGGCTGCTTGGCCTCCAGACATGTACCAGGACCAGTCTGGTCCTAGAGCCCACAGGGCTGCCTTTCTTGGTCCCAGTACTCTGCCATGCCCCTCCACACCCAAGCGTGGACACACATACACACACGCTGCTTGATTTCTGTGCCCCTGTCACCCCCCTCACTTCCTCCTTGTGAGGCCTCGCTACCAGTTGGCTGGAAGCTGGTGTCTAGCATGGGCACGTCTATGCCTATCCAGTTGTTTTTCATTCTGCAAATCTTCACTGAGCCTTCACTGTGCACTTGGTCCTTCTTCCAGGCCCTTGGGTACTAAGAGGTAAAGCCCTTTCCATCATGACATTTACACTCTAATGCAGGGAGACAGAAAATGAATAGACACCAAGTAAACATCGAGTGTTAGATGATGGAAGTGCTGTGGGGATAAGGAGGGCAGGGGACGGCTGTGAGGAATGCTGGGCCTGGGGCTGCAGGGACGTGGAAAGCGTGCCTGCATGAGGCAGTGGGAGAGGGCCTCTCTGAGCAGGTGACACTAGAGTGAGCTTCACGGTGGGAACAGAGAGGTGTGAGGAAGCAGAAAGGAGGAGGATTTTCCCCCAGAGCTGAGAGAGAGCCTACAGGCTGGGTAAAGACCAGGAAGAGAAGAAGTGGGAGGCAGGGGAGAGGGCTGAGGATCCCAGCAGCGGGGACCCAGGCCCAACCTCCAGAAAGGGCTGCTGGAGCAATGACGCTCCAAGGGGGAGTGACTGTGACAGCTTGAGACAGTGCCATGGGCAGCCTTGCTCAGAGTCTTGGGTCTGAGATAGCCACAGCCCCTGTGTGGCCCAGGGATGAAAAGCAGATGGCTTTCCCCCAAAAGGCCTCAGAACCATTGCATAATGTCAGTGAGGTGACCCCTGGAATGACTGATATTATGGTGGGAGCTTGAAATAGAAATGAACTTCAATTTTGGAAAATAAAGCAAATTCTATTTTTTGCATATCTGAAGTTACAGACTGAAAGTCACACTTGCTACATTAAAATCGGGCACGATGTACAGCGGTTGCATCTCTGGTGTATCTTTTAGGAATCTTTGCCTGTAGATACTGGCATATTTTTATCACACTAAAAATGCTGTAAACACGGAAAGAATCACCTCAAGTGGAGCTCCCTGCTCTGAGGTTGCCTGCCCGGAAAGGAGCACGGGATCGTGCTTCAAAGTGTGAAACCGCTGACTTCTCTAAGAGAGATAGACTCCAGTGGCATTTCTGCCAAAAAAAATCCCAGAAACACATCCATCCTGAGCAAGAGCGCCCAGAAATTATTCATATCACTGTGCAGCTTTGGCAAGAGACCAGATTCTGGGAATTACAAGCATCTGAAACATTTCGCTCTGCTGCAGCAACAGCAATACACTCGGCGATAATAATCTACAAAGACAGCTTTTCAAAGAGGCTGTCTTCGATTTCTTTTTAAGATGTAGTGAGGCCCAATTTAGGACTGATATTTCCTTCTTTCTTCAGGAATTTCTCATCTCTGGCTAATCTGTGTGTTTTAATACCAATAAAGGAAGCAAAGAAAGCCTTCTCATATGGGAATTCAGGAAAACAAAGGGGAGTGCTAGGATTCAAGACAGCGTTTTGTCACCTCTAATAACATGAAGTTTTCTTACAGAGCTTAGGACAGAGCCCCAGACCCAGAGCACACTCAGCATATGGTCACTGAAAGAACAAGGGAGCTAGGAAATTGGAAGTGCCCAGCGATGTTTGGATTGGTTCCAGATTTTGTTTCTTTGAACTTTTCTAAATTTCAAAGCATTTATGATAAGTGATTTTGGTATTGTAAATCCTAATAATTTTACCATCTCCATATTGGGACTGCTTTTGATTTTTAAAGAACCATTCCTCTCCCCACCCCACTCTGGAGTACAGTAGTTTAGATGAAGCATAGAACAAATCTCCTGGTTTTCCCCTTCAAAATGGAGAGAATCACTCCCAGTTATGAAAGGTGACGGAAGGTTGAGATCAATGAAAACTGTCTACAAAGAGCAAATCAGTATTTTTTTTTTTTTTAGATATGAAAGAAGGGAAGATAAGTCAAATTATAGATCACACTGAAGTGTCTCTAGTTACTGATGTTGGATTTTTCTGCTCTAGACATCATCCTTCCAGAAATAAAGTATAAATAAATGTCTCATCACTATCCCCAATTCAGCATCAGCCGAGAAAGAATGCAGGCCATTTTTACTCAGTGTGGGCTTGAGTTGAACCGTGCTGACTGTGTTAAGGCATTGGAGGGTAGCTGGGATTCTGTGACTGCCATTAGAAGGCTCCCTGGCGGCATTGTGGGGATGGCCATGTCTTCAGAGCACTAGCCAATGTCTTAACACCAACTAGAGCTGGTGGGTCATGACCCCTTTGGGGGTTGAATGACCCTTCCACCGGAGTAGCCTAAGACTATCCTGCATATCAGATATTTGCATTACAATTCATAACAGTAGCAAAATTACAGTTATGAAGTAGCAATGAAAATAATTTTATGGTTGGGGGTCACCACAACATGAGGAACTGTATTAAAGGGTCGCGGCATTAGGAAGGTTGAGAACCACTGAACTAGAGTGAAAACTATGAAACATTGGTGATGCTGATTGCTTTCGTACCTCCAGGAAGCTGGAAGTACAGATCATATGACAAGCATTAGAGTACAGAAAGGCCTTGCCCACTGAGATAAAGGGCCAGACTCCACTGTGATGTGTTCGATACTTTTGAATGGAGCCTAACCAGACACGCCCAGAACTGGTAGGCTCATTTGCAAAGGGGAGTGACTAGAGGCAGTGAGACGGTTGACTAGGATGTGTATGACTTGATGGGGACACACACTGGGGCAGTGATGACAGAGTGAGGGGACAAAAGGAACAAGATTTGGTCAATGATTGGAAGCAGAAAGTGAGGAAGAGGGGAGGCAACCCCAGAGAACCCCAAGGTTCTTCCCTTGGGTGATGAACTGGAAGCCGACCCAAATCACCCAGGTGGAATTTGAAGACACTTCTAGTTTGGAAGGCCTGTGGGACATCCTCAGGGCATGAATCTGGTGTTTAGAGGGCAGGCGTGGAGAAGGTGTTCACAGTGGAGCTCTCTACTCTCTGCTGCTCTCCCTGAAGGAGTCTCAGATCCTTCCTCAGAGCATGAACTCACTTCATTCTCTAAGAGAGATGGGCTCCAGTGGTATCCAGAAGCAGATTTGTAATCATGGCCATCGCCATGAAAAATGCAAGATAAGGCTTACAGAATGTGGCACACAGAGAAGGCCACGGATGGCACCTGAGGGGTGGAGAAGGGACTTTCAGAGGAGGAGAAGCAGAGGGAGGGCGCTCTTCTGAAAGTCAGGGATAGACCAGTGGTATCTGCCACGGAGGCTGATGTAACGAAGACTCAAAAGAAGAAAGAGGATTCGCCTTGTAGGTCACGGCACTGGGTTCCGTGGGAGACAGCAGGTGGGAGGAAGGGCAGTGGTGCTGTCCTGGTACAGCAGGGAGGAGCAGAGCAAGACCCCAAGATCCTCTGCGTGTGCAAGTGAGAGGGCGCTGCTACTCCAGCTGGATCCAGCTACTCCTCTCTATGGGCTTCTCTCTCCCTGACATCCCCTTGGCTCCCTCGGGTCTCAGTTCCAAATCACCTTCTCACTGAGGGCTACCCTAACCAGCTTACTGAGCACTGCAACTGCCAGCCCCACATCTTCCCACCAACACACACACACTTATATCCTTGGCATTACTTTCTTACATACTGTATAATTTGTATCTTCATAATCTTTATGAATTATTGTCAGTCTCCATACTCAAATGATTCCTCCTTGAGAACAGAAAATCTTATGTTGTATATTGAAGGTCCACCCTGCACACAGAATAGCATCTAGCCCATAGCTGTTCCCCTGTGGCCGTAGTCCCCTAAATTTTTGACACCAGAGACTGGTTTCATGGAAAGTAATTTTTCCATGGATTGGGAGCAAGAGGAATGATTTCAGGATGATTCTAGCAAATTGTATCTCCATTTCAGATCAGCAGGCATTAGATTCTCACAAGGAGGGCACAGCCTAGATCCCTCACATGCGCAGTTTACAGAGAAGGGTTCACGTTCCTGTGAGAGTCTGACACCACTGCCAGTCTCATAGGAGGTGAGTGGTGGGGAGCGCCTGTAAACACAGATGAAGCTTCCCTCACCTGCTGCTCCCCTCCTGCTGTGTGGCTGTGTTCCCAACAGGCCATGGACTAATACCAGTCAGGGGACCAGTGCTGTGCAGTATTTGTTGAGTGAATGACCATGACTGACATAGGACAAGACAGAGGGTGCTGACGTCTAGAATAGACACATAAATAAAGGGCTCCAGAGCATGGAAGAAGAAATTATTCCAGTTCAGAAGATTGGCAAAGGCTTGGTGAAGAGCGTGACACCTGAGTTGGATTTTAGGGCTGGCAGGATTCTAAGAGGCAGAAGTGGATGCCAATGTGGGCGCAGGGGGAGGACAGTGACGGGGCTCCTGGGTGGGGAGGAGGGAAGAAGCTCCCTGTGCAGGGGGAGGTGAGGGCCCAGTGCGCTAGAACAGGAGCTCTGTGATTATGCTACTGGAAGGAGAGTTCAGGCCGTCAAGGGACAGTCACAGTCACTGCTATTGGGAAGACTTCCAGGTGGAGATGGTGAGAGGGTAGCTGGACGTAAGGATCGGGAATTTGGGAGAAAGGTCTGCACTAGAGATATAGCCTTGGGACTCCCCAGCGTTATCGGTGGTATTTAGGCCAAGAGACAGGCGATCACCAAAGAGGATGAGTGTAGCTGGAGAAGAGGGCTGGGGAGAAGCTGGGAATGCTCCAAAGGTAAGAGGTCAGGGAGAAGAGGAGGAACCAGCAAAGGATACCAGAGAGGAGGGCCAAGAAAATGGAAGGAAAATCAAGAAGAGGGTGACATCTGAGAAAAAGAGTATCAAAGATCAACCAGATCAACCTGGCTGACTGTCACAGCTGTGACCTCAGAAAGAACAGCTTGGTGGAGGTGGGGAGGGGAAACCTGGGGAGAGAGAGTGTGGATGATCCAATTCTTTTAAAGGAGTGATGCTGCAAAGAAACAGGATGTTAGCTGGCAGAGCCATGGGATATAGACAAGGATTTTGTTTAATACGAGAGAAATAACAGCACTTTGTTTACTCCAATGATCAGTAATGCAAATGACACTTTTATTAACTAACAGGAAGGAGCCAGTGGAGAAAGGAAAGCTGGTAGAAAATCCAGGGAGGTTTGTAAGAGGGATATCCTCAAGCAGGGAAGAGATGCTGGGATCTGGTACCCAAGTGGAGAGATTCAATCTCTCTGGGACATGGAAAGGTCATCTAGGGTAGCAGAGAGGAGGCAGAGTTGGGGTCCAGGTGCTGTCAGGCACGGCACGGGGTAGAAACTGGGGGACAGTCGCACTGGATTGTTAGGCTGTCCTCAGTGAGGTCAGACACTAGTGGGGCTGAGAGGAAGGTAGGGGAGGGGCTGGCTGAGGTTTGAGGAGGAGGAGGAAGCGTGGACTTGCAGACCTGCAGGGAGCACACTCAGGACTGGCGGGTGCAAGGCTATCATCTCACAGGCCCACTTTAGCTTAGAGGAGCCAGTCTCAGGGTTGTGCATCTTTCCTCCAGCTGTGCTCAGGCTTGTCTTCAAGCCCTTTAATCCCTGCTCCTCAACCAGCTTCTGACCACGCCAAGGCCTGGTACCCATAGACTTAATAAACGTTTAAGTGGAGCCCAGTGGAGCTAGGTCTGCGTACTTGAGAAAAGAGCAACAGAAAGCCCAAGGCAGAGAGGCAAGCAGACTCCCAGGTAGGCGGAGCAGTGGAGGGGACGCTGAGATCCTGTCCTCCCTGTGGGTCCTGCTCTGCTGTGGTAGGGTTGGAGGGGGGATGGTGTAGGACAAGTGGAAGGGATCTCAAAGGTCATCGCACTTAAACCCAACAAAACAGAACAGCTGCTTTGACCTGGGTGGGGAGCAGCCCATGGGTCCCTCCCAGACTTGGGGTGGTCTCTGGCCATTGCCGTCAGCCATGCACCCCCAGCCAATGACAAGTCCAGCTGATGCTGCTTCTTGAAAGCTCTGGAGCTATGTCCTTCTCGCCCCACCTGTTGTTTCCACCTTTATTGGCTACCATCAGCATCTTCTCTGGGTCACCCTCACAGTGATCGCTACTATTTACTGAGAACTTCCTACACACCAGTCGTTAGATGAGGGGCTTTTATGTTTGCTCATTCAGGAACTCCTCCATAGAAATCTCCCATTTTACAGATGAGGAACCTCTCCAGAACCCAGCCCGGCCCAGCCCCCAGCTCACCACCAGCATGAGCCTCCTCCACATCCAACTTAAAATATGCATGGTGTTCAGGATACAGGACGGAGTCCTCAGTGGGGCATAGATGACCCTTCATTAGCAACCCCTTGTCTGTCCTGAGCCTCTCTTGTTTTTCTTCTTCAAAGAGCTCTTTTATTCCAAAACACTTGGCCTTCTCCAAAGAATTCAATGCTTCCCGGCTCCCTCCCAGTCCCCGGCCCCACCCTGACACCCACTACGCCAGGCTCATTCTACGGCCATGGATTAGATTTCTGTTCCTGAGCTTGTGCCCCCACACTTGTCCTTCAGCCCATGAGTGACTCCCTGGGAAGGCTGTGCTGTCAGCCCCTCTCGGGCCCCTCCACCTCCAGTGTCCACCTCTGCCCCGCCCTCAGTCCGCACTGGTCCTGGTGGCCTGGCCCATGTGCCTCCCTGACAGGGTGCACACATCAGAGGAAGCTGTTTCTTAAGTTCATGTTTTAGAGCTCACTTCTTGGAGAAGTAGGAGTCAAGATACAAACATCCTGTTACACATAACAGAAGAGGAATGTCTCTAATTTAAGAAGTGAAGCCAACCTCTTACTAATACATTGTTTTAACAAAATGTTCTAAAACTTTAAATTTTTCTTCCAAGAAATCCTCTGGTAGGTTGTTGTCATGTCTCCTAGTAATTTTTTTTTTCCTGTTGTCAGTTTATTTTATATTCAAAGAGGACTATATCTTGCCCTGGGATAACAGACAGATTAGCAGGAGATCAGGCTGGAATTAAAAAAAAAAAATACGTATTTTTTAATGTATTTATTTAGTCAAAAAATAGCTGTTGAATGTCTTCATGTGACCCCAGGGCTTTATCAGGCAGGTGTATTATCACTCATCAAAAATATTTCTCTTGCCTTTCTTGTTTTATTTTTGCATGTGAAAATTTTAAGGTTGAGGCATACCTCAGAGTGTGTCTACAGCAGTGTGAAAGCAACAAAACAGGAGTTGTATTGTATCTGAAATTATATATTAAAGGTAATGATAGAGTGAGCAGCATACGTGGTAATTAGTTTACAATGTGCTCCCACAAATGCACTCAGACACCATGATTAATGCTCCCTGGAGCATTCAGGCCCTGTAACTAGCTCTCATTGTACTTACCAGAACTCGGCTCTCCCAGGATATTATGATAAATACCATGTTGCTTCTAATATTGCTCTAAGTGATGAGGTCTGGGTGTGGAGGGGGTGGTGAGATGAAATGGAGATAAAATGCAAAGTTTATGCTCTGGTTTCTTAGCTGGAAAATCAGTAAGGAGCAAGCCAGCCACCCTTAAGAGAGGTTTTAAGGTGACATAGGGACACAGTGCCCAGCCCTCTCCTGCACAAACACATGTCCAGTCTGAGGGAGTCATAATTTGTTATAACTGCTGTTTCAAATTGGTTTTCAGAAGCTAAACATCAGAAAGAAAGAGCAAACTGGTCTCAGCTTCTGAGGGGCAGAGAAGCATCCTGAACCTCCCTTGCTCCTAGTCTCTTGGGACAGCCCTCTCAGGCCACAGGGAGGGGCTTTGAGGGATGATGTCATCAATAGATGGTCCCATTGGGTGGTGGGGCTGGTGTGCACACAACACTATTAACTCCATCCCAGATGAGCCCCTTGGCAAGAGAGGTGTGATGTGGCTAGAGAGTGCCCCTGAGTCATAGAAATTTCCTGCCGTGGCCTGAACTTCTGAGCCTGCCTCCCACCAAATCCATATGTTGAAGCCCTAACCCCCTGTGTGATGGCATTCGGGGATAGTGCCTTAGTGTTGGATGAAGTCACAGCAGTGTGGCCCCCATGGCAGTGTGGCTCCCATGATGTTTCTGTAAGAGGCATCATCATATTGGAGGGTACCCTCGCATGCTCTCTCTGCTAACTCAACAAGGAAAGGCCATCTGAACACATAGTGAGAAGACAGCTGTCTGCAAGCTAGGATTAGACCTCGTACCAGAAACGAAATTGGTGAGCACCTTGCTTTTGGAGAACTATAAGAATATTCATTTCTGTTGCTCCAGTCAACCAGTCTGTGGTCTTCTGTTATGGCAGCCTGAGCTCACTAACACAGTCACCAGACTGTGCTCTCCTTAAAGCTAAGTGTCTGCGTGTTCAATCCCCGAATCTTAGTCCCTAGCTAAGGATGCGCACGTGTGTGGACACACATGCACACGCACAGAGCTTCAAGCCCCAAGAGTGGTAGGGGCAGAACAGGGTCCTCATTGCCTGGGACCACAGTGTCGCTAGGACTTTTATGAATTTGAATTGCTGTTTATCCAGCCCCAACTTGTCAAAAGTCAGCAATCATAATAATAATGGAAACCAGCATTTATAAAGCCCTCTCTGTATGCCAGCCAAGTACTCGGCAAATATTATGTCATGAAATTCTCCCGAGAATTGGACGAGGTGGGTCCTGTTTTTATTATAATGATTTTATAGACAAGGGAGCTGAGGCACAGAGTTCAATTTCCCAGGACTCTAAGGGAGATTGACTTCAGAGTCTAAGTTTTTGCTTGCTCATTTATTTTTTAAAAAATGCGGAACAGTTGTTATGCACCAGGCACTGTCTCAGCTTACAGTGGGAACAAAACAGATGTGGGTCCTGCTGTCCTTGTCTAGTGGATGGGACAGCTAAGAGACACAGAATTCACCATCTACACTCACAGCTAATGACACAGGCAGTAAAAGAAAGCAACGGGGTCGGGGGGACGTAGTTAGATAAGGTGATTAGGAAATGACTGTCAAAGGAGGTGAGATTTAAATTGAGATCGGAAGGAAAAGTCTGGTACAGTGTTTCAGGCAGAGGGAACAGCATGTGCCAAGTCCCCAAGACAGGAAAGAGCTGAGTGAGTCTGAGGAGCTGAATGAGGCCAGAGCAGCTGGAGCTCCCAAGTTAGAGCGAGAGCAGGAGAGGAGGCGTCTAAGTGGCTTGGAAGGGCAAGGTCTGGGAGGTGAAGGGAGGACAGAAGCCCTGAGGGTCATCCAACAGTGTTCTCCTTCACGAAATGTGGGATTAGTAGGAAAGGGGAAGGCCTAGCCCCCTAATCCTAGTGCTCTGGGAGACCCATACAGGAGGATGGCTTGAGCTCCAGAGTTTGAGACCAGCCTGAGCAAGAGCAAGACCTCGTCTCTACACAAAATAGACAAATTAGCTGAGCACAGTGGCAGGCACCAGTAGTCCCAGCCACTCAGGAGGCTGAGGCAGGAGGCTTGCTTGAACTCAGGAGTTTAAAGTTTCAGTGAGCTACATTCTCTAGCCCAGGTGACAGAGTGAAACCCTGTCTCAAAAAGAGAAAAAAAGAAAAGTGTGGAACTCCTGCTGCTGGGTGCTATATTAGAGGCCTTACCTACAGCACGTTTCATCCTCATTGCCCAGCAAGGCGAGTCACATGATCTCTGCTTTGCAGATGAGACACCTGAAGTTGAGAGCGAAGACATGTCTTGTTTGGGTCCCCAGGCCGAGAATTGAGGCAGACCGCTCAGGCTTTGGAGCCTGTGTGTGCTCACCAGCCAGTCCTGCCTGTTCTGGAGTGGGGGCTGATCAGGCCAGCAGAACACATGTTATTCTCAGGAAACTGTCCAAGTCAACCTGGGTAAAAGGTTATCAACTCCTCCACTCAATAAGACACCACCCCAACTGGCAGCACAGAGAGAGGGCGCAGTGCCACCGCCACCAGTGTCATGTGTGGGAACGGCCTTTGGGACAGGAATATGGCCAGAATAGGGTCCTGAGGAGCTGGAGAAGAGCCAGGCTGGCAGGGCACCCGCCAGAGGTGGAAGGCTTCCCTGCCCCCAACAATTCTGGTGAGAAGTGCTCTAGGGCAGGGCAGGGCCGGGGGGGCAGGGCAGCCGAGTAGGCTTGACTCTCCTGTATTTTCGGTGAGAATCCACTCTGCCACCATTTTGCTTTTCTGTTTTTTTGTTTTTGTTTTGTTTTTTTTGTAGAGACAGAGTCTCTTTATGGCCCTCGGTAGAGTGCCGTGGCCTCACACAGCTCACAGCAACCTCCAACTCCTGGGCTTAAGCGATTCTCCTGCCTCAGCCTCCCGAGTAGCTGGGACTACAGGCTCCGGCCAAAACGCCCGGCTATTTTTTTTGGTTGCAGTTCAGCCGGGGCCGGGTTTGAACCCGCCACCCTCAGTATATGGGGCCGGCGCCTTACCGACTGAGCCACAGGCGCTGCCCCATTTTGCTTTTCAATCACTTCCTTCAAATCCACCAACTTTGCTCTATATTTCTCAATATGCAAAATAATCAATAGGAGAGAGATGAATGAGAGACCTAATTTACTGCGATTGTTGAGTGGCTAAAAGAGACTTCTATTTAATTGTAAAAGGAGCAGGAGAGGGGAGGAAAAGGGAAAATGACACTGGATCTTCTCTTTGCCTGCTTAAGAGATTTTAGATTTGGTTATTCTGCTAACGTTTCTTGTGCCGTTTGGTGTGTAGGGGCAAGAGAGGACTAAGTCCAACAGAACTAACTCATCCTAGAAAAAGTGCTACATATTTCACTGCTGACTATCACTATGGTCACCTGGAAGTCCTCCCCTTGGGAAGACATGCACCAATGCCAGGGCCTCGTCCTCCCTTCAAAGCAATTTTGGAATTCTTTTTCTGGAATGGTCATCAGAGCTGTCATTGTATTATCCTTGATGTCCAGAATGTCATCAAAATGCCTTCCATTCAATACCTTCATGTAAAGAGAGAAGTCATTGGGAGCCAGATCAGGTGAGTAGGGAGAGTGTTCCAATAAAGTTATTTATGTTCTGGCTAAAAACTCCCTCACACAGTGTCTATGAGCTCTTTGATTTTTTGTTCATTTGTGAGCTCCTTTGGAACTATTTTTGCACATACCATTCTCATGCCAAGAATTTCAGTTAAGATTATCCTAACTTTCTCTGTCAATGTTTACTTAGTCTGCTATGCTTCTTACAGTCACCAACAATTATGATGAACAATTAAATAAATGTTTTCATTAGTTCTGCTTGGTACTGCCCCCCCCCCCCCCAACCTCTCTTCATCATTGACACTTTCCTTCCCCCTAGAAAAGCATTTAACCCATTTGCCATTTTCTCCCTGGCATTATCTCCATAAACTTGGACTAATGTGTCCCTGACTTCACTTCCACTCTTGCCAAGTTTAGCAAGAAATTTAATGTTTGTTCATTGCTCTAATTCAAGCTCTCACATTCTTGTCATGGCACACAAAAACACACAACAATAATACTGAACGCCACTCAGCAAAACACCACCATAGGTTGGTACTAACTTCAATACTAACACAGCTGTGAGACATTGGTATACCGAGGTTATGAAACTTTACTGAGTTGTTTGTACAGGGCTGCCAATGTAAGTGCAAATTCTTGAACTTAACCAATAGACCTCATAGTCAGTAAAACCTAAGGCATTCATGCCCCCTGGAGTGACTTAGGGTTTACACATAGCTAAAGGCAGGGGAAGCTCTCAGGGTATGCTTGCTTCTGGCTATGAAGGAAATTCTGGGGATGAATGGTGAGATGTTAGCAGGATGTTAGACTGAATGGCTTTTTGGGAACCAGATCTTACTCATGTGTGCATGCCCCATGTGCAACAGCATCATAGATGGATGGCTGGGTAAGAAGCAGGACACTGTTGCAGGGACAGTGCCTGAGGGATATTGGTTCAGTTATGTGGGCGCTTCCCTAGCCTATAGGAATAGCAGGGTGATGGCTGGAAAAGTGTGGGTATTACTGCACTAGAGAGGGAACAGGTAACCATTAAGAAGCAGAGTAATATGACTGGACTTGAGTTACAGGAAAACTGATCTATCCACATTTAAAACACAGATTAATTCATAACCACAGGACTAAAAATAATTCCACCTCTCTGGCTTCTTCTCTTTGCCAGATGCAGGAAACTCCCTTTCTGGGGGATGTGACTGTCATGTCACATGGTTATGATGATGACAGGCTGCATAGAACCTGACATTTACTGTGAGCACAGTTGCCCCGGGAGAGAGGTGAGGAGGCTCCAATGCCCCAGCAAGAGCTGCCCAGGACGAGGCCTTGCTGGCCCTGGAGGTGGCCCTCCTTTACCAGGAGTGCAGGCTCTGAGGCACCGCTTTGCTCCAAGCTAGAGAGTTCATACAGCTGGATTTCATGGTTTCTGTTCAAAAATCAAGCACACTTGGAGCAAACACAAGACCATTTTGAAGAGGTATTTGAAGTTCGAGAATGTTGTGGAAGTACGACAATAGAGGCACGAGTATGGGGGACCTTAAAGGATGTGGTGTACTGTACAAAACCGGCTACACCCACGGTACTGCGGGAAGAAATTTAAATGGCATGCACAGCAATATGCGGGGACACTTTGACCAACATTGCTCAAGCAGTAGTTCACTTCCTAATCAGAAGTGTCTGGATGCTGATGGCAACCACTTTGAACAGCTCTTGTAATTGCAGAAGTCAAACGAGACTTGTATTCATCTTTTATCAATATTTATTGAGCATTACAATACAGTTTTTTCCTTTATTAAAATGTGTATACATTTTTTGGCACCTTCTGTATTTTATATCCCATGCATCCCACAAAAAGGAGGCAGCCGACCAGTGAAAAGCCTGCTCTAGCCAGACTCTCTAGCTAAGCTTGGGGCCTCCTTCCCAGGTTTCCCCATTTGGGAACATCTCTGTGATGTGGTTCCAAACCTGGCCACAGCGCTGGTCCTTCGCCATTAGAAGGCTGGCCCAGCTTTCAAGAGCCTACGCTCTGGATTCTCACGGTGGGGGTCAGATCCCAGCTCATTATTCAGTGCCCTCATTTGTAAAATGGGATCACAACAGTTCCTGTTTTATAGAAGAATGATGAGGATTAAATGAGATGATGTGTGAGAAACTGACCAGTTCAATACTTGAGACTTGCTAAGGTTTCAACATGTGAACCATTGTTGATTGTTGATAATACAGAGACAATTGATTAGCTCTGGTGAGTGGAGGGTTGAAGGCCTCTTTCTATACACGAAAGGGTTAACCTGGGGTCTCCCTACTTCCCTCCTTCCTAACCTGTACCACTGACCCCTTCCCTCCGAAGTTCACTTGTCTGCCTTGGAGCTGACTGAGAGAACTATTTTGTGGGTGAAAGAAAAATAAATCTCTCATTCACATGGAACCCACAGGGTCATCTCCATTCCACAGCCTTTGCCTTGGTGTTAAATGTCTTTTTTTCCATTTCCTTTGCACCTGTCATTCAGGTCAAAAGTGGTTTCTCTGCCTTCCAGTAACATATGCCTCTCACCTTCATATTTCTCAGCTCAGAGTCTCTAGGAGGTTACTGTTTCGATCTCTGAACTTCTATGTGTGTATAAAAAAAACTTGAATAGCATACTTTTAAAAATCAATCTGGGGTGAATTTAGAAATCCAGTTATTGCTTTTTAAACAGTTAATACTTATTATATTTGTATATTGATAAAAATATTAATTATTTAAATGTTACCTTAATATATAATTTGTTAAACATAACATTAAAATTAATCATAGTTAATATCCTGGATGGTCTGAGGTTGGATAGACTGTTCATGAAAGCAGTGAAAGCCTAGAGCAGTGATTCTCAACCCGTGTGCCATGAGAGGATCTTAAGTGTGCTGTGAACATTTTTAAAGATTGTGAATTAAATTATTTTCAAAAGAAGTTCAAAGCACAGTAAGTGTATTCTTTTTTTATTCTTTTCTTGTTATCATCATAATTTAAGTGTGCCACGGAAGTTGAGCTATGGATTCAAATGTGCCGTGAAATTAAAAAAAAAAAAAAAAGGTTGAAAACTACTGGCCTAGGGGAACAGGGACTTCCACAAGAGACAGGTGGAGAGGAGAAAACCCTTGCAAGTTGAGCTTCCAAGGAACCGGGAGTGGGTCGGGGCGGCCAAGTGACCACGCCCCCTCCCTGTAGCCACGCCCCCCGAGTCCAGCCCTAAACAGCTTAATTCCTCAGCCTAGACCCCACTGGATCACGGTTCACCTCTTCCAGTGTTGAAATTGCTTTTGCTTCAGCCTTGATTTGAAGTTTTCCAAATTTCCTTCCCACCAAACCACAGCTTCTTTGCCCTGGCCCGTTGCTGAGGTCAAACAGGCACCCCTCAGGACGCTGCTCATTCATTTCCGTGCTGCAGCTAATCAGAACCTTCAGCACCACCCTCCGCAGCCTGAGACCCCCGCTTCTGCTTCAGCACTGAATGTAATCATGTTTTCATGGCGGATTTTAGTTTTTGAATCAACCCAGAGCACTTGAGACTGAATTTTGGTGGATAATAAAATAGGAATACTATTTTGAATTTAAAATAAGATGTACTAAAAAGTACCAAGGCTAAAGTTTTTCTCACCTGGCTCATGCCTTGGACCCAGAAGTATTTCCGCCTCCATCTGTGCGGGAGGCGATGACAACATCATTGCGATAAGCCAAACAAAGAGGTAACTTTGTACAGCAGATTTTACTGACAGATGAGTTCTGGTATTTTTTGGAAGGGGTGTCATGACTTGATCTTCACGCCACAGACATGGATGTGTTTGTGGGAACTCAACATGGAAATGGATTCCATAGCACAGTGATTGACGCTCATTTGGTCCCAATGATTAGTTTTGTAGTGTGGCAGGCTGATGACATCCATCGCTCACCTGAGCTTCTGGCTGGTGGACTAGGGGATTTAAGGGTGGAAATGAGCAAGAATATACCTTTTGAATAAGAAATTTCGGTTGTGTCAAGTCCCATTCTTGCCCACAATATTCACGCTTACCATTGTAGAGTTTTCTTTACTTTCTCCTTCTGATAGAAAGAACTTGTTTCATAGATTTGGAGAGCCAACTTTATTCTCTCTCTCTAGGGAGGGCTTATTCTGCAGGCTGAGCGGTTTCAGACAGCTGTGACTTTTAGAATAGATTGCAGGTTTCCTGGGGGGCAGAGACTAGATTTCTGTTTCCCCAGCACCCGGCATAGACCCAGGACTATGTTGAGCACAGGGGCTCAAATGTTTGTTGAATGAAGTAATTAAGGAATGGCTTTAAAGATAGACTACCTCCTGGAATGGTTTAGCATAGTTATTCCTAAAGGTACTTCCTAAATGCCTTTTTTTTATGCGATACTGTTTTAAAGACACCCAAATGCTTTTTGCCTTCTGAATTTCAGATTCTGTGATTCAATAAGTTCTCTGAAGAACAACCCTGCCTAAACTGATATAACTATTAAGGGGAGGGAGGAGGAATTCTTTTCCATTTGTCATTCATTAAAGCATGATAAATTACCTGATGGAATCATGTGTAATTCATGATTCCATCTGATTTTGGAAGCAAAATGAAGCTTTATCTCTACTACATAGATCATATTTTATTTGCACTCCATAGACTAGCAAAATCCAACATGAATATATTATATTCAAGGACACAATTTATGTAATCACACCACTTAAGGAGCAGTTTAAAATAGCAAATAAAATCAAACTGTCGCACTCAGCAGCCTTATCAAATGAAAATCACATACAAAAACCTGCTTTCTTCTTTTCAGCTTCAGCTGCAGGGACCAGAAATAAATAGCTCTGTCTTTTCTGGTCATGATTAAGGCGTCGTCAGGCATACAGAGAATGCGCAGCATGGGACCCCCATACGACAGGCTCTGTGGCACAGCAGGCAGGCAGCAGGAAGAAAGCCTCACATTTGCTCGTTCCAGATACTGTAGCTGCAGATGTGTGCAGAAGCCATCGTGGAGGAGAAAGGACACTTCATTAAACACCCACTGTCTTTGTGCCTTTCGAAAATCTCTTTGCCATCAGGGCATGGGTAACTCCTGGACATGACATAATTATTAGCACATGAATTTGGGTGCCCAAAACTTGGGAGTAATAACCGAGTGTGCCTGTTCAGCTATGCCTGGAAGTCTGCTGCGCAGCTGCTGGGCTCACTTCTTTTGCCAATGTCTTCTAAAGATGATGATGATGATTGAGAGTAAATTATGCTGTGTTCCCTGCATCGTGGACCGTCATCTCAATTCTCAAGATAACTGAGGGAAACAGGTCCTATTGCTCATTCAATTTTACAAGTTGAGAAATTCAAGCTTACGGAAGTTGAATAAGTTGCCTATAACCAAATCACTAGTAAATGGCTGAGCAGAGATGTGTCCCCCTTGGAGCAACCCCATGGTTCCTACACACCAGGCTTGAAGCCACATGTAGACTCTCAGCAGTATGTCTACAGAAAAGCACTCTGCAGTCAGAGGGAAGGTATGGGGTATTTCAGGCCTGGGAAATCTCTCCATTTCTCCCAAAGTTCTATACCACGAGAGGCTTCCCTTCTCATCCCTGGAATCATGAATATTCCTTTTCAAATCAGATGACAACAAGAACACCTGTATTTCATTGGGTTCGGGAATTAGCCAATGGGTCTGAATAAAGGTGTCTAACACTCAACTTGTCATTTTAGAATTTAATTCCTCTATAGAATCACGGAAGGGCACTGTTAGATACAATGACGCAGAAGGTTAAAAACAGGTGTTTTGGCCTCTCATTATCATACAACAGAATTGGGAAACATTCATAATAATGATAATAAGATTTGCTGAGAATGTATTTTGTCACAGTCTCTATTCTAAACAATTTGCATGTATTTGCTGATTTTGATTGTCACCAGGGGATTGCCTGCTTACTGGTGTTTTTCTTTTAGGTGAAATGTGTTCTTCAATCCTTGGTGTTAGAATACCCTTCTTGGAGCTTGATTAGCTACGAAAATTCCTACTTTGTTCCAGGTATAGCCTACCATTATGAGAATTTCAAAATTATGACCAAGCACATCCCTTTGGTTCAACTTCAAATTGGGAAAGGTACTAGGGGGGCAAAGAGTACTCCAGAAAGGAACAGGCACGGAACTAAAGATGTTGAACACATTTCGTATGAACTTCCAATTTGATTCATAAAATACAACCTAACTTACCTATTGAATTCTGCGTACTGCTTTATATTTTCATGAAAAGTTTTCCTATTTGTTCGATACTCTAGAGAGGAAAAAAGGAATCTGTTTATAGATTTCACTGGATTGTTGGGGCAAGGGATGAAGAAGGAGGGGGGAAATTGTCATTTGTCTAATTTACGAATTTCATATTCAAAATGGCTCAGAGAGTAGGGCACCAGCCCCATATACCGAGGGTGGCAGGTTCAAACCCGGCCCCGACCAAACTGCAATTAAAAAAAAAATGCTGGAGTATCTGTTCCAAAACATTAACAGGACTATTAATCAGAATTCAGCACACTGACATCAAAACTCTTCCTTAGTGAGAGACCTGGGCTCCTAGAACTTTTATTTTTGAAATCAAGCCCTAAATGCAGGAAGAACTTTGCTTATGCTCTTATACTCCTAAGAAGTCCAATTCTGCTCTGGTCAGTTCGAGATAAAAGACTGGACTGTGTTTTGGAGTCCCACTTTGAGGCAAGCAGCCAACCAAGTTCAAAGGACAAGGGTGGTGAGGGTACTTACTGGGGTGTGGCCCAAGACAAAAAAAAAAAAACCTACAAATACGAGAATCATTTTCAAGCATAAGAAGGCTCACTACATGGGAGAGAGAGAGATTTCTTCCACAAGGCTGTAGAAAAGATGGACCCAGTTATCCTGCTTACTCATGGTCCATGTAATTACTTTGCCCTAATTAACTTGCTTGGAGCCAACAGAATGCCTCAATATGAAGGGGCTGTCATGTCTGTGGTTGTATCACATGAGATCATAGCTTCTGCCTTGTTAGCAGACTCTCTTCTTTGCTGGTTTTGATGAAGCCAGCTGTCATACTGCTAGTTGCCCTCTGGAGAGCCTCACGTGGCCAGGAACTAAGGGCAGCCTCTAGCCAACAGTCAGCAAAGAACTGAGACCCTTTGTCCAACAACCGGCAAGGAGCAAAATCCTGAAAACAACCTCCTAAGCTTGAAAGCAGATCCTTCCCCAGTTAAGCTTCCAAATGAGACTGCAGCCTTTGAGCCACTTTGAGGGCCCAGTTAGGCCATGCCTGGATTCCTAACTTACAAAAACTATGAGATAATAAAATGTGTATTGTTTAAAGCTGCTAAGTTTTTCATAATTTGTCATAAAACAATGAGTAACTAATATAATGGCTCAAAAATATAGCAATTAGGCAATTGATAAAGACCAATTTTAGCGATAGTGGGAAGTTCTAAGGTCAGAGCTCTCCAACTTTGAAATGGTCTTCCCTGAAAAGTACTGGGTTCTCTTTAGCTAAAGGTAATCAATTATTGCATACTGATTCATGGCTTAGCGGAGAAGAGAATTTGGGCTATATATTAAGACAATTCTAAGTCCTTTTAATCCCCAAGACTATATAATTTCTTGAATGTGTGTAGAAGGCAGCTTCAACAAAGATGGTTGAGTTGCATGTCCCATGTTGGGAAATGAGATGCTGGTTTTTCTTTTATTAAAACTCTCAGAGGAATCTGCTTTTGAGCAGTTATGACAGTGACAGGGAGAAAATGAGGTGATGCCTGGATCCAAGACACCAGCGCATTGCCCCATGACAAGTCAACACCCAGGGCCAGTGTGCACAGAGAAGCCTTGAGAAAGATGCTGGCTGTGGAGAGAAAGAAAGGAATGAGTAGGTGACCAGGCAGGCAGGCATCCTAAAAACACAGGCAATTAGTTCACTTTGGTTTAAAAGATCTGGGATAATGTTAAAACGCCTAATAATTTATCCACTTTAAAACACTTCTCTCTCTTCCCCACACAAGTTCTCTGTTTAGTTTTACACAAATGAAGGTGGTATGGTCTGAATGTTTGCATTCCCCTCAAATTCATATGTTGAAATCCTAACCCCCAAGTGTGATGGCTATTGGGAGGTGACTAGGTCCTGAGGGCAAATCCCTAATGAATGAGATTAGTTCCCTTATAAAATAGGCCCCAGAGAGCCCTCACTCACTCAGGGAGAAGGCGCTGTCTGAGAACCAGGATGCAGGTCTCCCTAGACAGTGAATCTGCCACTGACTTACTATTGTACAGCCTCCAGATCTGCAAGAAAGAAATTTGTGTCATTTATAAGCCACCCAAGTCTAAGGTATTTTGTTATAGTGGCCTGAATCGACTAAGACAGGAGAGGAGACATTTTAAAAATAGGTGTTATTTAACAACTCTAAAGATGCCTAAACGTCCACCGTGGCCATCAGATGCAGGAGCGTGCACTTGGAAAGGGGGGCTAGGGCTTCATCAGCCTACAGATTGGCACAGGTGTGCTTTTGCTCAGATTCCAGGGACAAGATCATAGAGCTTCACCTGGAATACTTTTTTGTCTATAATTTGAGATGTAATCATGAAACCTTAACAAACAGAGCTTAAGCAGCTTGACCATTTATAGTATGTATTTTATGATACGAGCAAAATCTTATCTGTTAAAATTTCATATTCTGGGCTAGCAACTGGGTTAACCAGGATAGAGAAGAGGATATTTGAAATATTAATTCCAGCAGAGTGGTGGGTGTTTTGGGAAAAGAAAAAAGAGTTTGGGAAAAACACATAGTAAGAGTCCTTTTCTCCTTGTTAAGAAAGTCTCTAAATACCTCATTGGTCTCATATACTAAGTAATATAAAAATATTTTCCCATATAAACTGTTCAGTAAATCAGATGCATCTTAGTAGAAATTACAGCTGAGAGTGATCCTATGGATATATCATCAAGCCTAATTGGCTTAGGTAGTTAAAGCTTTAACTGTGGTTTCAATGATCCAAACTTTTAAGACCCACTTACTTAATTCCATGACCTCATACTCTGTTTTCATTATACATTTGAAAGTTTCCATATCTAGCACCCCTCTTCCTCTCTTTTCATACTCCTAGAAGCAAAAATGAATAATTAGCCATGAACATAGTTGCATTTTGTTTAGGAGCAAGAATCCAAAGAATTGAATGTCTAATTAGACTTATCTAAACTCTGTCAACTTCTAACAGGTATTTCTTTTGTTCACTTGTTTCTGATGCATTCATAACTCGTTTCCAATTCCATTAAGAAGTGACAATTAAAAAAAAAGAATTTTTAATAGAAATTAAAAGGATTCTACTTTTCACTGAAAAATCAACCTTCAAAAAGAGAATCAACTAACCTAGATGAAGATTTCGAAAATTCACCTGGTAATTCCTTCCTGAAAGAGTGCATTTAAGTTCTGTAGCTCTTCAAAAGTTGCTTGATATTTAATCTCATCAAAACAAAAAGAAAATACATTAAAAATGGATACTGCTAATAGTCATACCCATAAATTATGGTTTGGGGGAAACCCATAATTTCTCGCTTTATGAGGCCAATGTGATAGCTAAGCCTCCAAGTAACAAGATACTACAACCCTCATTGTTCCAAGACTCAGCTCCAATGCAACTGATTCCTCAACCCCGAATTCTGTGGTAGGGTTGGCTGGAAGGAAGGAGGAGGTGGAGAGGTAATGGGATGAGAGGGAGCTAAGATAGATAGTGTTTGACTCGGGAGAGAAAAGAAGAACTAGAATGAATGAGAAAAATGAATCTGCACATATTTTGCCATTTTAGATTCCAGAGACTCTCTGCCCTGTGAGAGAGAGGGCAGCAGTGTGTTGAAGCGTCTCTGCTGCCGAGCCCATCTTACCCTGCTCAGTCAGGAGGAGGCCTTGGGGGACTCACCTGTCCTCTCTTTTTCTGGGGTAATATTCTGAAGATACGGCCAGTGCTACTCTGGTGTTGGAGAAACTGGTTCTGTTTTAGTCTTGTCTTTAGCTCAAGAAACAGATCATCAGAGAACATCTCCTCACCACCAGTCTCTTAGGTACTATCTCAACAATTTGGTTTTTATAAATGAAAATCTCCAACCTTCTGGCCTAGAATGAATAAACTGTCACCAGTGGGTATAGGCAAGTCAAGCTTTGTTCTGATACTATCTCACGAGACCTAAGAAAAACAGCAAAGATGGAAATTGGCTTTTTTCCTAATAGGATCATCTTCTGAAATCTCTATGTACCAGCCTCCATGGTGGTGGCTCTTCCTGTAAACTCACACTGTTGAAGCACCTTTCAAATTCTATTTTGAATGAACTCACAATTCTTTTTTTTTTTTTCTGAAACAGGTCTCACTCTGATACCCAGGCTAGAGTGCCATGGCCTCAGCCTAGCCCCCAGCAACCTCAAACTCCTGGGCTCAAGAAAACCCATAATTTCTCACTTTATGAGGCCTCCTGAGTAGCTGGGACTACAGGCATGTGCCACCACATCCACCTAATTTTCCTTTCCTTTTCTTTTCCTTTCTCTTTCCCATTCCCTACGGGGTCTCAATCTGTAGTGCTGGGGTTGAATGTCATGACATTATCATAGCTCATAGCAACCTCAAACTCTAAAGCTCAAATGATCCTCATGCTTCAGTTTCCTGAGTAGGTAGGACTACAGGCACCTGCCACAATGCCCAGCTTGTTTTTCTGTTTTTAGTAGAGATGAGGTCTCTCTTGCTCAGGCTGGTCTCAAACTCCTGAGCTCAAAGGATCCTCCCACTTAGGCCTCCAGAGTGCTAGGATTACAGATGTAAACCACCTCACCAAGCCATGAAATTACTTTTAAATTCCCTTTCATGGAGGAAAAAAATTGGAAACTCAGTTGTAGGATGAAGAAACACACAGACCACAGTTTCTATTTAAAATTTCCCCTGTAGGGTTCTTTTGGCAAGACCTGAACCCAGGAGGTAATATTCAAAAACTGACTAGGAGAAAGATCTGAGGTATTTAAAAACACGCAAAACATATTCTATCACACTGAGGGCTATTTCCTTTATCAGATAAGACATTACCACTGAGTGAATTCAAAGTGTCCTTTGACCAAATCTTCTTTGGAATCCGTAAAACCAGATGGGAGTTTCCCAGCCTCACATACAACACATGCAAGAAAAACATACTTGAGTCTGAGCCTTAGCCAGAAGATCACACCTCTACGCGTGTACACGTGGTGTCTCATCCTGAACCCAGATGGGAATTCCCGGAGGCGAAACAATTTTTTAAGGATTTAAAAATTATTACCTTTAAGATTGGAAAGGAAGAGAAGACATGCTATTATCTCAAATTTTCTCATTGTATTTTGATTAATGATTCTTATTTATTTATTCTTTATTTATAATCATTCCATGATTCTGTATTCATCCATAAATTACACAAAGCATATTTATTTTATAGATTTGTACAAAGCAATCAAAATATATTGCATATATGTTCTCCCTACCTTGGACTTACCATCTTTCCACTGCACTCAAACATCTTTTTCTCTTAGCCTCCATATTTCCTGAAATTTTAGACTGAAGCAATTACTTGTCCACTAACTACCTCATTGTTGGAACTGGCCTTTCAATTTTCTCTACTGCTGTTACTGAAAAAGAACAAATAAAAATAACAAAAAAATTGCCCTACCTCCCAGGAGGGGGCTCCTCAATCCAGAGAGAGACTAACTCATCTTCTTGCAATAAATTTCCTGGAAGTGCTGCTGAGAGAGTGGAGTGAAAGCCATCATTAATAATAGTAATGAAAGGTATGAAATCTAAAGGGAGAATGATTATATAATTTATAAAGGATTTTACAGTAATTTTCATTTAAGCACAAAATGAGACAAAAAAGCCTCACTTTCTTTCTTCACAACTTCTTCTCCCCAGAGCCATCCCCGACAAACATCTCTCCATCTCCGACCAATATCCCACCCCACCCTGCCTCCAACATACAAGCATGACAGACACAGTCACAGCCCTGGGAGCCAGCCCTGGTTCACTCTTTGTCCTCTGGGTCACTCAGCCACCCTTACTTCTCATCTATATGGACTAATACTTTCTGCCTTCTCTCACCCACCAGAAAAATGAGAAAATGGGGCTTTATGCCTGTAGCTCAGTGGCTTGGGTGCCAGCCACATACTCCAGAGCTGGCAAGTTTGAACCCGGCCCAGGCCAGCTAAACAACAATGACAACTACAACCAAAAAATAGCCAGGTGTTGTGGCGGGCGTCTGTAGTCCCAGCTACTTGGGTGGCTGAGGCAAGAGGTTGCTGTGAGGGTGACCTAGTGAGGCTCTATCTCAAAAAACAAAAAAAAACAAAAAAAAAAAAAAACAAAAAATGAGGAAATGGATGAAAGGTAAAGGTAACTACCAAAGATTTGTCAGGCTCACAGCACAAAACTATGTTAATTAAATGTTCACTGCACTTGAGAAAACAGTTCTTAAATCTCACAGACCTCATCAAATTTTCATATGTCACCACTGAAAGCAAAGATCCAAGTGATCATTGGCCAACATCTTTTTTAAAGGCAGCAATATAAATACGTTTTGGAGAGACACAGCTACAAAACAGGGCCATTATTGTGCTTTTCCTTGAAAATATAAATCAGGCCTTCACATAATTGCATGTTTTTAAAGGCAAATTTGGAACACAAAGCAGAGAAAACATATGTCCCTTCTGGGTACTCCTGTGCTTGGCAGGGCTTGAAAATTTGTAACTGCCATCGATAGCAAGTCACATTGTATCACTAAAAAGCTTGAATGACTTGTTTTCCTACAAATAAAAACAGAGGGAAAGCCTATTTCATATCCCAACCATCATCGCTATAGTGACAACCATAAATAATTCAGTCCACAATTGTGGATTCAATTTTTAAAGATATTATCTACTGGCCAGCAATGCATCTTGTTTCATTCAAATGCAATTTCATAGAAAAAAACCTGGAGAATTCCCTAATATCCTATATTAGAGGGGATTCATGGAGCTATGATTTTGCTTGTCCTTACATTGCAGTTTCCCCAAAGCAAGCAGGTTTTATGATTAGAGTGGTTTTCCCATAAGGGTTCATTTGCCTGCTGGTTACTCATTTGCATTGCAAATGAGCTCTCCTATTGTTACAACCCAGCATCTCTTCCCTTCTCACAGTAAGAGTCTCCTCTGTCAGGGTGGTTTAGGGATAATTTTGAGTCCAAGACAAGGGAATTGACTAATTCATGGAATAAAGTACCCTTTTGAAATCTGTTTCTTGAGTGGCTGTCCCTATAGCTTCAGAAAATAGACAGATATGATCCAGTGGTCTCAAAATTCTAAAAGAGAAAGTAACTGCAGAAGGTTTGGGGGTTCCTCAAGTGAAAATTTGGAGGATTTCTGCAGCAGATTGTTGGGATGAAGAGGAAACGAGGGAGGCCATAGGGAGTTCTTCGATGAACTTAGATTGTGAAAGCATTTGTGTAAAACTAGAGACCAGATATTGTCTAACCAGGGGAAGGAGAGCAAGAAAGGAGGTGGCTAGTGCTTGTTCCAGGAACTTTCAAACACATCACAGGCTAAGGCTTTAAAGAAGATTGTCTTTTTAGCCATGTTATCAGAAATCAGCTTATTATGTGCCAGGCTCTAAGCATTTAACATGCACGTATCTATGAATTTTCACAACAACTCTGCAAGAGACCTATGGTTAAAGTTCCCATTTCATGGGTCAGGAAACTGAGCCACAAGAGGCTGATGAACTTGCTGGGCTTCCCCTAACTAATACTTACTAGAGCTGGGATCTTAGCACAGGTGACCTGCAGTGATCACAGGTCACTGTAGCCCAGCTGTCCTTGCTCTCCAGCCTTGCCTGGGGTCCTGGGTGACCTGACTGCCTGCTTCCAGAAAAACCCAGATGGCTGAGCAGAAGTAGAGGCCTTTAGGCCTCTAATGTCCACCATCACTCACTTTTCTTCTCATCTGGACAGTTTAAAAATCAGAGTGGATGTCCCAACCCAAGTTGCTGGTCCCCTGACAGTGAACCTCCAATCCCTTTACTAGAAGGTACTCTTCCTTTGTTATTCTCTTAAAATAGTTGAAAGTCATGGTGACCTTTGAAGAGTCACATCCTTCCCCTTCCCCCAGTGAGTATTAAAGACTTCCCACCATCAGGATAGTTCACAGCTTATGTAAGCTTTTAAGAGGATCCAAATTTGTTGCAAGGAACAGCCAAAATATCTCCCAGCTCGCTTCTCTAAATTAATCTAAAATAAATACATTGCTGCTTTTCCAGCTGCTTGGGTACATTCCATGCATGGCCTCTTACTGCCTTAAAGAGACAGGTGTTTTCTCCAGCCTTACCAAATAAGTATGGCAGCGCTCATCTTTCTCATATGCACTGATGCACTCTGGTAGTGGAGAAGGATGTCGGGAAGGAATCTGAGGCAATACTCAATGTGGGTCGGGAAATGTCTGGGGGGTTAGCTCTGCTTGGAGCATGAGAGAGAAGGGTGGGGCTTTAAGCAACATGTCTAACATCAACAAGGGAGTGGGGAAAGGGACAGAGAGGATCTGAGCTGAAAGGACACTTCTAATCCATAGAATCAGCCCCCTTTATTTTCAATGGGAAACTGAGACCCAGAGAAGATAAATGGTTTGCTTAAGTTCAAGTCACAGATTAGCAGCAGAAATGGAAGCCTTGTTTCTTTCTGCATGAGACTGGGGCAAGTTAATTGAAACTCCTCCTGGAATGGGGGGAGAACTGGAATGGTCCCAGTTGTCAGGGCCCTCCTGTAGGTTCTGTCACACCCTCTCTCCTGACAGCTTTGCACCCCAGCCCTGCCCTGACAGGAGAGGCCAAGTCCCTACACTGGTGTCCTGAATCACCACTCAAGGCTGTCTTCTGAGGGCACCTCCCTGCTTACCACCTGTAACTTGTCTACCTGACAGGCTGCAAAAGGGACAAAGGTTCCATCTGTACCCTCTGAAGGCCGAAGCATCAGCTGTGGAAACCAAGATCAGAGAAGGGAAGGCTGACAGTCTGAAGACGGGATCAATCCGAGGAAATCCAGTGGTCATTGCTTATTGTTGTGGTGAACTGCAAGAGTGGCCACACTCTTTGCCATGTAATTCACAGTGTCATCCCACCCTGAGTCTGGGCCTGGCTGTGTGACTTTGGTCAATGAAAAATTAAAAAGTATGGAGCACAGACACTTAAGACTAGTGGTTGTCAGCCTTCCTAATGCCTCGACCCTTTAATACAGTTCCTCATGTTGTGGTGACTCCAACCATAAAATTATTTTTTTTGCTACTTCATAACTGTAATTTTGATACTGTTATGAATTATAATGTAAATATCTGATATGCAGGATGTATTTTCATTGTTACAAAGGGGTCGTGACCCATAGGTTGAGAACTGCTGGTCTACACAATTGGGCATGTCCTCCCACTCATGCCACTGTGATAAGAGCATATCTAGGCTAGTTTGCTCAGAGAGGACAGACACACAATGTGGCCATGTTGTCCTACTTATCCCAGCCAGGTTCATCTTAGATCAGCTGACAGCTCATGGGTTTTCAGACATGTGAGCAGCTGATTCAGTAAGCAGAGTGCTCCAGAAGTGCTCCAGTGAGCAAGTGCTCTGACTTGTAGGCCTCTGAGAACCCGGTTGTGAATATAGTCTTCTTCCACTAAGGTTTTGTGGTTGTTACACAGCATTACTGTGGCAATACATGAATGATAACCTGTCTATTAACCTCCATGCAGTTGGTCCTGCCATGGGCACATAATCCTTAAACATTACCTTACAATGGTATGTACTATAAGTCATGACTTCCAAATTCTCTTTTATATTGCAACCCTCAGTAAGAATCTGTTAGACTTATATACTATGTAAACATGTGCGCCATGGATTATACAGACACAAGAGTTTGGTGAAATGCTATTGTTAGGCTCTCTCATTTTCTATCCTATTCTGTTCTTTCCTTTTTCTTCCTTCTAAGTTGGTCTTATTGTCAACTAAACTGGTTTCAGGACTCGCTTGTGGGCTGAGACCTGCAGAGAACCCTGCTTTGCTGCAAGGCTTCTTACATCAGCAGTTGACTTTCATTCATCTCATTGTTCTTGATAACTCTTCTTAGTCATGGGTACAAACAGGCACTCAACAAACGATTTTTGTTTAACTCAACTGAATTGAGAGAAGCTTACAATTACAAACATCGTGGGTTTGTGTCCCAAATCCTTCCCATGGTATCTAATTCATCTCCTAAGATTTTAGGGACATGACAATGACTGTGCTTCAGGGGGTGTTTTGTGAGTCACTTTCACAGTTCTGTCAAATTAAAGAATCATTTCCAACCAACACTTCCCAGACTGGTGGCTTTTATGGCCACTGTCAGTGACGGACCTGCCACAGAAACAAGAAGGCCCACCTGAGTCTGTGCAGATGGACATGTGAGGGTGGGGGACACAGGGCAGGTGTTTCTCTGATCTCAAGCATGGTGTCTGTCACCATGCTTAAAAATGCTGATTGAACTGAACTGAAGAGACAGCAGGCCTCCAGGCTTGTTTCTTTATCTCTAAAGTAAGGAAATTTGATCAGGATTCTTCCAGTTTACAAATCTAATTCTGAGCAGTGCCAACAAAAGCTGGCAGTCCATGCAGATAGAAAAACCAGCTGCAACCTTATGTGCATTAGCTGTGGCCAGAAAGGCCCCTTTCTGTGCAGATATCTCCAATAGACAGCCCAACTGGAGTATTACTCCCTGGCATTAAGGAATTCAGACTTGACCAGATGCAGTGGCTCATGCCTGTAATCTTAGCACTCTGGGTAGATTGCTTGAGCTCAGGAGTTTGAGACCAGCCTGAGTAAGAGCAAGACCCTGTCTGTACTAAAAATAGGAAAACTGACTGGGTGTAGTGGTGGGCACCTGTAGTCCCAGCTACTCAGGAGGCTAAGGAAAGAGGATTGCTCAAGACCAAGAGTTTGATGTTGCTATGAGCTGTGATGACACAGGACTCTACCAAAGGTGACAGAGGAAGACGCTGTTTCAAAAAAAAAAAAAAAAAAAAATCAGGGGGCATAGGCAAGATGGCTGACTGGAGCCAGCTTTTCACAGAGGCTCCCTTCCAGAAGGACAGTTAAAGGACAGAAGTTTAGCAAGAAAGACGATGGTTTGGAGCTGAACCAAGAGACAAAGTTGAAGAATGCACATCAACCCTGTTGAGGCGAGCTGCAACCCGAAGGAAATAAACAGTAGGTACAAAATCCATCGCCAAGCAGACGGGACTCCCCTTCCCCATGAGACCAGCTTGCAGTATACTCTATACCAGGTGTCCTCAAACTTTTTAAACAGGGGGCCAGTTCACTGTCCCTCAGACAGTTGGAGGGCTGGACTATAGTTAAAAAAAAACCAAACTATGAACAAATTCCTACGCACACTGCACATATCTTATTTTGAAGTAAAAAAACAAAACGGGAACAAATACAATCACACTGCCTCATGTGGCTCATGGGCTGCAGTTTGAGGATGCCTGCTCTATACAGACAAGTGAGTAGAATTCAGATCCCCTCCTATTTTATCTGATGGAAGAGACACTCTAAAAACCAGACTCCGGAGGTGGAGCAAGATGGCGGCCGAGTAACAGCTTCCTTGCATCTGGGCACCGTGAGTCTGGGGAGATAGGACTCCAGGCATCTCTGGCTGCTGGGATCTGCCTATCATCACCCCTGTGAGGATACAGGGAGTCAGTGAGAGACTTCTGGACCCTAAGAGGACGACTAAAACAGTGGAAAAACGGCAAGTGGTTATGTGTGCTCAATCCGTCTAAACCCGCCCGCAACTTCCACAGGCACACGAATTTAAAGAGCAAGAGGAAGTGAAAGGAAAATTAGGGCAAGGAAACAGATAAAAGAAATCACTCATGAGGAAGAATCAGCAGAAAACTCCAGGCAACATGAAGAACCAGTCCAGAACAACCCCGCCAAGGGACCATGAGGTAGCTACTGCAGATGATTCCACCTATAGAGAAATGTTAGGAATGACAGAAAGGGAATTTAGAATACACATGTTGAAAACAATGAAAGACATGATGGAAACAATGAAGGAAACTGCTAATAAAGTAGAAAAGAACCAAAGGAAATCCAAAAACAGAATCAAATAAGAGATGAACGATATGAAGAATATAAAAAGGATATAGCAGAGCCGAAGGAACTGAAACAGTCAATTAGGGAACTTAAATGTTCAATGGAAAGTATCAGCAACAGGTTAGACCATGCAGAAGAAAGAATTTCAGAGGTAGAAGACAAAGTTCTTGAGATAACTCAGATAGTAAAAGAGGCAGAAAAGAAGAGAGAGAAAGCAGAACGTTCACTGTCAGAATTATGGGACTTTATGAAGTGTTCTAACATATGAGTTATAGGAATTCCAGAAGGGGAAGAAGAATGCCCCAGAGGAATGGAAGCCATACTAGACAATATTATAAAAGAAAATTTCCCAAACATCACCAAAGATTCTGACACACTGCTTTCAGAGGGCTATCGGACCCCAGGTCGCCTCAACTCTAACCAAGCTTCTCCAAGACACATTGTGATGAACCTGTCCAAAGTCAAGACAAAAGAAAAGATTCTGCTAGCTGCCAGGAGTCAGCGCCAGATGACCTACAGGGGCAAATCCATCAGAGTGACTGCAGACTTCTCTAATGAAACTTTCCAAGCAAGAAGACAATGGTCATCTACCTTTAATCTACTTAAACAGAACAATTTCCAGCCCAGAACTCTGTGCCCTGCTAAGCTAAGCTTAAAAATTGATGGAGAAATCAAATCATTTACGGATATACAAACATAGAGGAAATTCGCCACAACAAGACCAGCTCTACAGGAAATACTTCAACCTGTTCTGCACACTGACCACCACAATGGATCAGAAGCAAAGTAAGAACTCAGAAATTAAAGGACAAAACCTAACCTCCACACTCATGCAAAAGATAAAACTAAGCAATGGACTCTCACAAAATAAGACGAATAGAATACTACCACACTTATCAATTATCTCGATAAATGTTAATGGCTTGAATTCCCCACTGAAGAGACATAGATTGGTTGACTGAATTAAAAAACACAAGCTATCCATTTGCTATCTGCAAGAAACACACCTGGCTTCAAAAGACAAATTAAAGCTCCGAGTCAAGGGTTGGAAGACAATTTTGCAGGCAAATGGATTTCAGAAGAAAAGAGGAGTTGCAATCTTATTTTCAGATACATGTGGATTTAAAGCAACTAAAGTCAAAAAAGACAAAGATGGTCACTTTATATTGGTCAAGGGAAAAATACAACAAGAAGACATTTCAATTCTAAATATTTATGCACCCAATTTAAATGCTCCCAGATTCTTGAAACAGACCTTACTCAGTCTGAGCAATATGATATCTGATAATACCATAATTACAGGGGACTTTAACACTCCTCTTACAGAGCTGGACAGATCCTCTAAACAGAAATTAAACAAAGATATAAGAGATTTAAAGGAGACCCTAGAAAAACTGTGCTTGATAGACGCATATAGAACACTCCACCCCAAAGATAAAGAATATACATTCTTCTCATCACCCCATGGAACATTCTCCAAAATTGAGCATATCCTGGGACACAAAACAAATATCAACAGAATCAAAAGAATTGAAATTTTACCTTGTATCGTCTCAGACCATAAGGCACTAAAGGTGGAACTAAACTCTAACAAAAACGCTCGATCCCACACAAAGGCATGGATATTAAACAATCTTCTGTTGAATAACAGATGGGTGCAGGAAGAAATAAAACAGGAAATCATTAACTTCCTTGAGCATAACAACAATGAAGACACAAGCTACCAAAACCTGTGGGATACTGCAAAAGCAGTTTTGAGAGGAAAATTCATTGCTTTAGATGCCTACATTTGAAAAACAGAAAGAGAGCGCATCAACAATCTCACAAGCCATCATATGGAATTGGAAAAAGAAGAACAATCTAAGCCTAAACTCAGTAGAAGAAAAGAAATATCCAAAATCAAATCAGAGATCAATGAAATTGAAAACAAAAGAATCATTCAGAAAATTAATGAAACAAGGAGTTGGTTTTTTGAAAAAATAAATAAAATAGATAAACCATTGGCCAGACTAATGAGGAATAGAAAGTGAAATCTCTAGTAAACTCAATCAGAAATGATAAAGGGGAAATAACAACTGATCCCACAGAGATACAAGAGATCATCTCTGAATACTACCAGAAACTCTATGCCCAGAAATTTGACAATGTGAAAGAAATGGATCAATATTTGGAATCACACCCTCTCCCTAGACTCAGCCGGGAAGAAATAGAGCTCCTGAACAGACCAATTTCAAGCACTGAGATCAAGGAAACAATAAAAAATCTTCCAACCAAAAAATGCCCTGGTCCAGATGGCTTCACTCCAGAATTCTATCAAACCTTCAAGGAAGAGCTTATTCCTGTACTGCAGAAATTATTCCAAAAAAATTGAGGAAGAAGGAATCTTCCCCAACACATTCTATGAAGCAAACATCATCCTGATACCAAAACCAGGAAAAGACCCAAACAAAAAGGAGAATTTCAGACCAATCTCACTCATGAATATAGATGCAAAAATTCTCAACAAAATCCTAGCCAATAGATTACAGCTTATCATCAAAAAAGTCATTCATCATGATCAAGTAGGCTTCATCCCAAGGATGCAAGGCTGCTTTAACATACGCAAGTCCATAAACGTTATCCACCATATTAACAGAGGCAAAAATAAAGATCACATGATCCTCTCAATAGATGCAGAAAAAAGCATTTGATAAAATCCAGCATCCTTTTCTAATTAGAACACTGAAGAGTATAGGCATAGGTGGCACATTTCTAAAACTGATTGAAGCTATCTATGACAAACCCACAGCTAATATTTTACTGAATGGAGTAAAACTGAAAGCTTTTCCTCTTAGAACTGGAACCAGACAAGGTTGTCCTCTGTCACCTTTACTATTCAACGTAGTGCTGGAAGTTCTAGCCAATACAATTAGGCAAGACAAGGAAATAAAGGGAATCCAAATGGGAGCAGAGGAGGTCAAACTCTCCCTCTTTGCTGACGACATGATCTTATACTTAGAGAACCCCAAAGACTCAACCACAAGACTCCTAGATTCATCAAAAAATACAGTAATGTTTCAGGATATAAAATCAATGTCCACAAGTCAGTAGCCTTTGTATACACCAATAACAGTCAAGATGAGATGCTAATTAAGGACACAACTCCCTTCACCATAGTTTCAAAGAAAATGAAGTACCTAGGAATATACCTAACGAAGGAGGTGAAGGACCTCTATAAAGAAAACTATGAAATCCTCAGAAAGGAAATAGCAGAGGATATTAACAAATGGAAGAACATACCATGCTCATGGATGAGAAGAATCAACATTGTTAAAATGTCTATACTTCCCAAAGCAATCTAGCTATTCAATGCCATTCCTATCAAAATACCAACATCATACTTTCAAGATTTGGAAAAAATAATTCTGCGTTTTGTATGGAACTGGAAAAAACCCTGTATAGCTAAGGCAGTTCTTTGTAACAAAAATAAAGCTGGGGGTATCAGCATACAAGATTTTAGTCTGTACTACAAAGCCATAGTGCTCAAGACAGCATGGTACTGGCACAAAAACAGACACATAGACAGTTGGAATCGAATTGAAAACCAAGAAATGAAATTAACATCTTACAACCACCTAATCTTCGATAAACCAAACAAGAACATACCTTGGGGGAAAGACTCCCTATTCAATAAATGGTGTTGGGAGAACTGGATGTCTACATGTAAAAGACTGAAACTGGACCCACACCTTTCCCCACTCACAAAAATTGATTCAAGATGGATAAAGGACTTAAATTTAAGGCATGAGACAATAAAAATCCTCAAAGAAAGCATAGGAAAAACACTGGAAGATATTGGCCTGGGGGAAGACTTCATGAAGAAGACTGCCATGGCAATTGCAACAACAACAAAAATAAACAAATGGGACTTCATTAAACTGAAAAGCTTCTGTACAGCTAAGGACACAATAACCAAAGCAAAGAGACAACCTACACAATGGGAAAGGATATTTGCATATTTTCAATCAGACAAAAGCTTGATAACCAGGATCTATAGAGAACTCAAATTAATCCACATGAAAAAAGCCAACAATCCCTTATATCAATGGGCAAGAGACATGAATAGAACTTTCTCTAATGACGACAGACGAATGGCTAACAAACACATGAAAAAATGTTCATCATCTCTATATATTAGAGAAATGCAAATCAAAACAACCCTGAGATATCATCTAACCCCAGTGAGAATGGCCCACATCACAAAATCTCAAAACTGCAGATGCTGGCGTGGATGTGGAGAGAAGGGAACACTTTTACACTGCTGGTGGGACTGCAAACTAGTACAACCTTTCTGGAAGGAAGTATGGAGAAACCTCAAAGCACTCAAGCTAGACCTCCCATTTGATCCTGCAATCCCATTACTGGGCATCTACCCAGAAGGAAAAAAATCCTTTTCTCATAAGGACACTTGTACTAGACTGTTTATTGCAGCTCAATTTACCATTGCCAAAATGTGGAAACAGCCTAAATGCCCACCAACCCAGGAATGGATTAACAAGCTGTGGTATATGTATACCATGGAATACTATTCAGCCACTAAAAAAATGGAGACTTTACATCCTTTGTATTAACCTGGATGGAAGTGGAAGACATTATTCTTAGTAAAGCATCACAAGAATGGAGAAGCATGAATCCTATGTACTCAATCTTGATATGAGGACAATTAATGACAATTAAGGTTATGGGGGGGAAGCAGAAAGAGGGATGGAGGGAGGAGGGTGGGGCCTTAGTGTGTGTCACACTTTATGGGGGCAAGACATGATTGCAAGAGGGACTTTATCTAACAATTGCAATCAGTGTAACTGGCTTATTGTACCCTCAATAAATCCCCAACAATAAAAAAAAAAAAAAAAAGAAAAAATGGAGACTTGGGCGGCACCTGTGGCTCAAGGAGTAGGGCGCCAGTCCCATATGCCAGAGGTTGGTGGGTTCAAACCCAGCCCCGGCCAAAAAAAAAAAAAAAAAAAAAAAATGGAGACTTTACATCCTTCATATTAACCTGGATGGAAGTGGAAGGTATTATTCTTAGTAAAGCATCACAAGAATGGAAAAGCATGAATCCTATGTGCTCAATTTTGATATGAGGACAATTAATGACAATTAAGGTTATGGGGGGGAAGCAGAAAGAGGGATGGAGGGAGGGGGGTGGGGCGTTGGTGTGTGTCACACTTTTTGGGTGCAAGACATGATTCCAAGAGGGACTTTACCTAACAATTGCAATCAGTGTAACCTGGCTTATTGTACCCTCAATGAATTCCCAACAATAAAAAAAAAACAAAAAAAAAAAAACAGAACTTCCCTAGAAAGGACTTACAAATGTGCCGTGGCACTCTACCACCAGACATAAAACTGTATAAAACTGTATACATTCTCTACCTGCAATTCTTAACTACCAGCACTCCCCTCCAGTCTCACCCTGAGGTCTGGAGGCCTGTCCCCCATGGAGTCCAGATTCTTGGGCATCTTCTTGAGAGGTGTGGACAGGGTGTGGGCTGTTGCATGTCTGTGCTGATTTTGTGGCACAGGAGTAAGGAGAAGACAGTCAACTGGGGGAACCATACAGGAGAGGGAGAGGCCCTGCCCTGCGGCACAGAGCAGTAGTGGCAGTGGTGGGTATAATAGTGCTCACACCCCGGGGATATTTTGGAGAGACACTCCCTGCCTCTCTGGGCAACCAGAGGAAGCCAGGCATCTTCTCCGGTGGTAGCCACTGGCAGAACAGATCTGGGATAGGAATGGAGTCCCGGTGAGTAAAGGGTATGCCTGAGGTGGTACCTGCCTGGGTGGGGTGGGGCAGGAAAATGCACAGAGACGGCATACTCCCAGGGAGGGGCTTAGCCAGAAGGACTACATTAGTGAGCCTAAGAAGCAAAGGGCTCTCAGGGGGTCATAGCTGAGACAAAGGCAGGTGGGCAGAGGCTGGAGCTGATAGCTGAGTGTGAGCTCTAACCATGCCTGCCTCAACACAGACTGTGGCCGAGACAGACACGCTAGATTCAGGCAGCGGCACAGACTGGGGCTGAGCCACAGTTTCTATGAATTCAAACAGCATCTGATCTGCAGGGGAATATAGCTGGGACAGAAACAAAGTCTGAAAATTGTTCTGTTCTGTCACCAACATCAATGAGGCAGGGCTAGAACTGAGTGAACCGCCCCAGCCTCCATTAAGCACCCGAAGTTGCCAAGCCTCAGCTCCCCCTGCTGGATAGTGGCAGAGAATGGCACTCTGGCCAAAGAGACATAGATCTCCCTGTGACTCAGGCAGGCGTAAACCTCTGGAACATCTGCTCATTGAATGGAATTGGGTCACAGCCCTACAGGGTTATCAGTAACTGGGTGTGACAGAGGTGCAAGGTGGGGAAGGAGGCATCAATCTTCTCAGACTAATTCATTTGCTGCCAGGGGTGGCTGGGGTGGGCTGGGGGATCCTTCTGACTCCATGGAGCATGAGAATGAGTCATACTTGAGCTTTCAGCAGATCCCTGTTATCTAGTTGCTGGAGACCTTTGAACTCTCCCACCTGAGACCAGTGCTGACTGGGACAATTTATTTGGACCTCTTGAACTGGGCCAATCACCTGAGGACTATCCAAAGTGGTACCCTGGATGTGTGGTTGTGGGAAAGTTTGATTTTCCTTTTCCAGTTGTTGTCCATGGGGGGTAGGGGTGGCTTAATTGCTGGTATTTCTCCACAGCTGAGACTTCAACCCAGAGTAACTGATTCACTAGGGTAGGACAGAGACCAGCTGAAAACAATACAGAGCCACTTAGCCCCACCTCACCAAGCAGGTCCCCAGTTTCTCAGGTCGTAGCACTGTATAGGTCCTTTGCAAAGCTCTAGGGGAAAAAGTACAGACACCAGTCCCAGCTCTTGGGCAAAGGGATGGTTAATCACTACTCCAGAAGCCCCCAACCCAACTTCACCTTATCTGCTCATCTAGCCAAATGGAGTAAAATTATCATGGGAAGGAATCAGCAGAAAAACTCCAGTAACATGAATAACCAGAGTAGATCAATTCACCTAAGGAATGACCTGGTAGACACAACTGAAGATCCCATTCATAAACAGATGGCTGAGATGTCAGAAATTGAATTCAGAATTTGGATTGCAAATAAGATTAATAGAATGGAGTTAAAGTAGGAATTAGAAATTAAAGGAGCAATTCAAAAGTTGTCTCAAGAATTCAATGAATTCAAAGACAAAATCACGAAAGATTTTGACACCTTGAGACAAGAATTTCCATCCTCAAAGATCTGAGAAATACAGTAGAATCCCTCAGTAACAGAATGGAGCAGGCAGAAGAAAGGATTTCTGACATTGAAGACAAAGCTTTTGAATGCTTCCAAACACTCAAAGAGGAAGAGAAATGGAGACCAAAAACAGATCATTCTGTCAGAGAGCTCTGGAATCATTAGAAGAAAACTAATATTCGCTTTATAGGAATTCCTGAAGGCGAAAAAGTGGCTTCACAAGGCACAGAGTCTCTTCTCCATGAGATTGTGAAGGAGAACTTTCCAGACATGGCAAGAGATTCCTAAATTCAGATAGCAGACAGTTTCAGAACCCCAGCACAACTCAACCCAAGTAAGACATCCCCCAGGCACATCATAATTAACTTCACGAAAGTTAATATGAAGGAGAAAATTCTGCAAGCAGCCAGATGTAATAAAACCATAACCTACAAGGGGATGAATATTAGAATGACTGCAGATCTCTTTGCTGAAACCTTTAAGCTAGAATAGGGTGGTCATTGACTTTTAATCTCGTAAAACAAAATAACTTTCAACCCAGGATCCTGTATCCAGTGAAACTGAGTTTCATTTATGATGGAGAAATTAAATACTTTAATGACATTCACACGTTAAAGAAATTTGCTATAACTAAACCAGCTCTCCAGAATGGTCTCAGACCTATCCTCCACAATGACCAGCAAAATCCTCCAACACAAAAGTAAACTCACTCAGAAACTTTTGATCAAACTGCAACTTCCACAGTGGTGAAAGGATTAAAAATGTCCACTGGAGTTTCAAAAAACTAGATACCCCAATTTCTACCAGGCTTACCAATATTTACAATTAATGTGAATGGCTTAAATTGCCCTCTAAAGAGGCACAGGTTAGCTGACTGGATACAAAAACTCAGGCCAGATATCTGCTGCATACAAGAATCTCATCTTACCTTAAGAAATAAATATAGACTCAGGGTGAAGGGATGGTCATCTATATTTCAGGCAAATGAAAATCAGAAAAAAGCAGGTGTTGCAATTTTATTCGAGATACAATAGGCTTTAAACCAACAAAATTAAGGAAAGATGAGGATGGTCACTTCATATTTGTTAAGGGTAACACTAAACATGATGAGATTTCAATTATTATCATTTATGCACCCAACCAGAATTCATCTCAATTTATAAGAGAGACTCTAATAAACAAGAGCAACTTGATTTCCCCCAGCACCATAATATTCAGAGATTTTAACACTCCTTTGACAGTGTTGGATAGATCCTCCAATAAGAAGCTAAGCAAAGACATTTTAGACTTAAACTTAACTATTCAACATTTGGATTGAACAGACATCTACAGAACATTTCATCCTAGCAAAACTGAATACACATTCCCCTCATCATCCCATGGAATATACTCCAAAATTGATCACATCTTCAGTTACAAGTGTAACCTCAGCAAATTTAAAAGAATAGAAATTATTCCTTGCATTTTCTCAGACCATCATGGAAAAAAGTTGAGCTCAATAACAAGAATCTGCATACTCATACAAAAACATGGAAACTAAATAACCTTAGGTTGAATAATAGCTGGGTCATAGATGAGATTAAAAAGGAAATTATCAAATTTTTGGAACATAATGACAATGAAGACATAAATTATCAGAACCTCTAGGATACCACAAAGGTGGTCCTAAGAGGGAAATTTATACCATTGCAAGCCTTCCTTAAAAGAATGGAAAGAGAGGAAGTTAATAACTGAATGGGACATCTCAAGCAACTGGAAAAGGAAAAACATTCCAATCCCAAACCCAGCAGAAGAAAAGAAATAACCAAAATTAGAGCAGAATTAAATGAAATTGAAAACAAAAGGACTATACTATAAATCAATAGTAATCAAAACAGCATGGTACTGGCACAAAAAACAGAGAGGTAGATGTATGGAACAGAATAGAGAACCAAGAGATGAACCCAGCTACTTACATTTATTTGATCTTTGACAAGCCAATTAAAAACATTCAGTGGGGAAAAGATTCCCTATTTAACAAATGGTGCTGGGTGAACTGGCTGGCAGCCGTAGAAAACTGAAACTGGACCCACACCTTTCACCATTAACTAAGATAGACTCTCACCGGATAAAAGATTTAAACTTAAGACATGAAACTATAAAAATACTAGAAAAAGTGCAGGGGAAACTCTTGAAGAAATCTGCCTGGGTGAATATTTTATGAGGAGGACACCCCGGGCAATTGAAGCAATCGCAAAAAAACATTACTGGAACCTGATCAAATTAAAAAGCTTCTGCACAGCCAAGAGCACAGTAAGTAAATCAAGCAGACAGCCCTCAGAATGGGAGAAGATATTTGCAGGTTATGTCTCTGACAAAGGTTTAATAACCAGAATAAACATATTAGTAAGAAAAGAACAAATGATCCCATCTCAGGGTGGGCAAGAGATTTGAAGAGAAACTTCTCTGAAGGAGGCAGGTTCACGGCCCTACAGACATATGAAAAAATGTTCATCAACCTTAATCAGAGAAATTCAAATCAAAACTACTTTGAGATATCATCTAACTTCAGTAAGATTAGCCCTCATCACAAAATCCCTAAACCAGAGATGTTGGCGTGGATGTGGAGAAAAGGGAACACTTCTACACTGCTGGTGGGAATGCAAACTAGTATGTTCCTTTTGGAAAGATGTTTGGAGAACACTTAGGGATCTAAAAATAGACCTGCCATTCGATCCTACAATTCCTCTACTAGGTATATACCCAGAAGATCAAAAATCACATTATAAAAAGATATTTGTACCAGAATGTTTATTGCAGCCGAATTCATAATTGCTAAGTCATGGAAAAAGCCCAGTGCCCATCGATTCACGAATGGATTAATAAATTATGGTATATGTATACCATGGAATATTATGCAGCCTTAAAGAAAGATGGAGACTTTACTTCTTTCATGTTTACATGGATGGAGCTGGAACATATTCCTCTTAGCAAAGTATCTCAAGAATGGAAGAAAAAGTATCCAATGTACTCAGCCCTACTATGAAACCAATTTATAGCTTTTGTATGAAAGGTATAACCCAATTATAGCCCAAGCAGATGGGAAAAGGGGAGAGGGAGCGGAGGGGGGAGATGGGCAGAGGGAGGGTAATTGGTGGGACCACACCTACAGTGCATCTTACAAGGGTATATGTGAAATTTACTAAATGTAGAATATAAATGTCTTAACAGAATAACTAAGAAAATGCCGTGAAGGCTTTGTTAACCAGTTTGATGAAAATATTTCAAATTGTATATAAAACCAGTACATTGTACCCCATGATTGCATTAATGTACACAGCTATGATTTAATTAAAAAAAAAACACATTATGCCCCATGTATGCATAAATGTATTCATGATCTATGTGTATATGACTTAATGAAAAAAAAGTTAAAAGAAAAATCAGCCTTGCTGAAATACAAAGATATCTACACAGGTAAATAAACATAAGCTTTTATCACTCTTTTACACTAGATTGAGAAAGAAACTTCTAGAACTTTTCCTGGGGGCAGACCTTGAGAGAGGGAGAAGTAAGAAGGAGCTGAGCTAGGTTGGTGGGAAACAAGTTGGAGTCCTCAGAAATGAAAGGGGTCCAGAGACACTGGTGAGAAACTTGTGCCAGCTTACACATGGGCCAGTTGTATCTACTGCCTTCCCTGGGCTTTGTCCTACTGTCTGTTGGCAAAGAAGTGAGTGGTGGAGTGGAGGACATCTTCATCTCCTGTATCCAAAGCCAATGTTCTGTTCAATGAGCAACCTTGGCTCTTGTATGTTCTAACTCAAATTAAAAGTATCTGCTGTGTGCGTGTTTCCTGCAGTGAATTTAAATATGTGCCATCCCTTTTACTTTGAAGTTGTTTCATTTGATGTCCTCCCTCACAGCCTGGGTCCTGCCCCAACCCAGGCCTCAGGCCGAGAGCTTCAGATCCAGTCCCTGTTGTGAGATGGCAGTGAGGAGCCTCAGGCCTCAGAGGCACCCTTCCAAACCCAGACCAGCCACAAGCAGTATGGCTTGGGTAACTATAGTCCCCAACGGGCTAACTCAATTAGGAAAGGATCGAAACCAGGTGGAGTTGTTTCCACATCTTGGCTATTGTGAACAGTGGAGCTATTACCAGAGTGTGTAGATATGATTTCAAGATCTTGTTTTCAATTCTTTGGGGTATACACTCAAAAGTGGGATTGCTCTATTTTAAATTGTTGCTGTGTGAAATTTCCATAAAGTTGTAGTTATGTGAGATGAATTAGCCCTAGGGATTTGCTGTACTGCAGGGTGCCTGTAGCCAAGGATACTGTATATTGCACTTACAAGTTTAATAGGGTAGATCTCATGTTCAGAGCTTTTGGAGGTATTGGATATATCTGTAACCTTGGTTGTGGTGATGGTTTCATGGGTAATATTCACATCCAAATTGTCTTCATTAAATATGAGTATTTTATTATATATTAATTTTATGTCAATAAAAAAAAGTTAGGTGTAGGTAGTCAGTTGAAAACTCACCCTTGACCACAAAATGTCCCATGAAGCCCTGCCACTCTCTGATACTTCCCAGAACGGCCTCACTTAGTCCCAGTGACTGAAAGCGATGCTTCTGGGCCGTGGGAAGGATGCAGGAGAACCTACGTGAAATACTTCTGCATGTCCTGACTTGACAGGTGACCAGTAATAGATTCCTTGCCACATCCCACTGTGGCTGAAGGTCACCTCCCATGGGGGCAACAGGTTCCAGACTTTCTTGACTGCCATGCATTTCTCATCGTGACCCAGGACTCCCTGAGAAAACCAAAGTTTCACGCTGCTGCTTATCTTATGCTGGAAGACTCACTCTAATAGTAAGTGTTGTCTGTCATGATTTTAGATGTCAGTCATGTCCCTACAAATCAATTTTCTGATCCATCTATCTCACCCTCAGCATGAAGATCCCTGCCTTTGGGAAAAATCCTTCTGGTATATTATCTGCACTGGTCACGAAGGCAAAAAGAACAAAACCCAAATCTTCGCACCATCCCTTTCCAGCCTCACTACTCAGCATTAGCTCTGTTTCTGCTTCTTCAAGGCCCAACTTCAAACCATCTCTTCCATGAAGTCCTCCTTGTCCCCAAGTCAGAGGGCATTTTCCCCTCCCTCTCTTCCCATTAGGAACACCCATCTTTGGGATACATCCTCCTCTTCCACTGGGATCCTGCTCTCTAAAACGTAGCCTCCAGTCCATACTCTGCACAGATTTTGCCATTTTTGTGATATTTACTGGGTATTTGTCTTTAAATAGTAGCCTCTTATTTTGCATACTATTTCCATTAGCCGCATTTTGAACAAGAAATTATGGATTTCATGTGCTTGTTATAATCCTAGCACACGTTCATGTAGATATACCTTATTAAGATTTTAAAAATTTCATCACATACCACCCAAAAATTGTCTCCTTTGAGGAAAAACCGTGTTGTGTAAAGTCTTGAAGAGCGATCTTGATTTTTCTTTAGGGCTCAGTACATGGTATCGCTCCATAAACGTTTGCCAAATTGAAATCAAGTGAAATGGATTATTGGAATTTATCAATGCCTTAACATATTAGCATGAATCTAGTTTATCTGAAGAGGTAACTCTCACCTTGGAAAGCGAGGCATGGGAAGGGAAAGGAAGTGTACAGAGAAAAGAAGTGTTGGTGGACACAGAGGAAGAAACACCAAGAAGCTGGCCAGGACAGGCACGGCGGATGGGTTGGGAGGCGCGTGAGTGCAGGGCAGGCCACACTCAGGGATTCCAGTCCAGTAGCAGAGTCTGTGTGACAGCCCATCCTGGGCCCCAGGGTGCAGTCCTGCTGGCTGCCCCTTAGGGTCCACACTGCAGAGCAACATTCCTTCTGGTCCAGCTCCCCAGTTAGGACCAATTTGCAGCAGGTCCAGCCTGGGGCAAGTCTGAGCTGGAAGTGTGAGGGGGTCTCCCAGGATCCCTGCTGCATTCAGACTCCTGTGCAAATCCCACCAGAGACATGGTCCCACAGGGGTCTGGGTAGAGACCGGGCCCACCCTAGAGTGCCTGTCTTCTGAAGGGATTAAATAGCCACCTTCTTAGAAGTGGCTACAACAGGTAAAATGGACTTTGGTAGCTATAGGGACGGAATCTCTGGCTTAATTGAGCAGGGTGGAAGACATCATGCTGACACCATCAACCTGCCCATGTTGCTTTTAAGGAAAAAAGAAAGAAAAGCAAGAAAAGAAAGGGGCTCTATACCAGCCACTAGTGTCTTAAATACTTTCAGTTCTGAACAGGTAATATAAGGAGTGAGCTATAAACCGTTAAGAAAAAGATCCACAGAAGGTAAGGATTGTAATTAAATAAAGTCTACAGCAAAGCGACTCTGACTTACTCATGGTAAGTTTTATTGTAGTACATGGTAACTAGATGTAAGTGACAGGTTGTTTAAAAAATAACCCTATTACTGTTAACTTTACAAAAGTGTTATGGGGGCTCCTCAGGAAACCCCCCCAAAGGTACCTGAGATGGCCGGTTCTTCTGGGAGAGTGTTTGCATCTTAAGGCAGGAGAAACGAGAAAAGATTTTAGATTGCTGCTCTAAGCGTGGCACCCTTTTGCATCTGTACTTAGCGTTAACACCTGCTAGTCCTTGGCTTAAACTTCTCTGATTTAAAGATCTTACTTGCTGGGCCTTTTTGAAATATAGACATTGGGTGGAATCTCATCTTTCTGGTTGCCAAATAGTGCAAAAGAAGTTTGTAATCTCATTTCATCTTGCCCATGATATTGCTCTGGGGAAAGGAACAAAAAAGGCAGGCAAATCAGCTGTCTCATTCAGGGGCTCAGCTGGGGGCTATAGGCTCAAGCTGTGGGTCTTCCTTTCCTGGTCATCAGGGGAAACCTGCCAGATTCAGGATTCAGAGTTATTAGGCAATAGAGGGCCCAGTAAGGCCAAGGCGGGAAGCATTTTGTTAAAACCTGGATGTTGTTTGGATGCTACATGTAGGAAGCAACACAACTGAGCTTATGAACCCCCTTGAAGACTCTTTACTCTTGATACCCTGAAATTTTATTTCATTGTGTCCAAAAGAATATAAAGTCTATTCCAGAAGAAAGACCCCACTATTAACAGCAGGCCCTAAACACCAAAAGGCCCAAACCAGGCTTCTCTGGTGTAAGAAGGGAGGGAAGGCCCCGGGGGACGGGGCTGGGAGTGATTGTTGAGCATGGAGCATTTAAAGGAAGTACTTCTGGCTGACACAATTAGAACACAGACCTCTATAGGAGTGAGTGGAGGGGCAGACAGGGACAGGAGATAGAAGCATTGCAGATGCAACACTTTCCCCCTAGGGCAGAATAGAGCAGTGATTTTCAACTGATGTGCCTTGAGAGGATCTCAGGTGTGCATGAAAATGTTTAAATAACATTGATTAAATTAAATTATTTTTGAAAGAAGTTCAAAGCACAGTAGGTTGACTTTTTACCTACTTTTTTTTTTGATCAACATAATTTAAGTGTGCCACAGAAGTTTAACTATAGGTTCAAGTGTGCTGTGAGATTAAAAAAAAAAATGGTTGAAAAACACTGGTATAGGCTTGGCTCCTGTGGCTCAAGTGACTAAGGCGCCAGAAACACACACCTGAGCTGGTGGGTTTGAATCTAGCCCAGGCCCACCAAACAACAATGACGGCTGCAACCAAAACATAGCTGGGCGTCGTGGTGGGTGCCTGTAGTCCCAGCTACTTGGGAGTCAGAGGCAGGAGACTCGCTTGAGCCCAGGAGTTGGAGGTTGCTGTGAGCTGTGATTCCACAGCACTGTACCCAGGGTGACAGCCTGAGGCTCTGTCTCAAAAAAAAAAAGAAAAGAAAAGAAAAAGAAAAACACTGGTATAGAGGTACAGCCGTAGGGCATACCTGTCCAATGGTGATCATCACAGTCCCTACCTCATAGAGTGAAAAGTAAACGTCATAATGTGTGTCCCATATTGCAAGCAGGTCAAGGCATGTAGTAGGTGCTTCATGCGTGTTAGTTATTATTGGTATCATTTAGGCCATTGCTGCCTCTTCTTTCCTATAAGAAAATAGAGGCTGGCCAAGTGCCCTTGACTTTCTTGCACGCAGGTGATTGGGTGAGGTATAAAAGATGTCCATCAACTCGAGGGCTCTTGAAAGATGAAGCTGGCCCAGTGAGGGTCTCTCCCTTTGTGTTTAAACTAGGACTTTTGACAAGTGCTCAGGAAGTGCTGGCAGGACAGAAAGTAGCAGCCATGTGGCGTGTGCTGGGCTGTTTGAACAGCGGGACTCCAGAACAGAGATTCTGAGCTCCTGGTTCTTGGATCTCTGGGTATCCTTTGAATTCAAAGCCACTATTCCCTCTAGCCTCAGAAAGGACCAGCCCAAGACAGCTTCCCGTTCTAAGGTTTCCATGAGATTCCCTTTTACTCCATCTGTGTCCCCACCACAAAGCCCCTTGGTTTGAGCCCCACCTAGGGTTCTCTGTTCCTTCAAACCAAAAGCCAAATGAAGGAACTCTGAGGAAGTGTCCATACGTGGTTCCTATTTTCTTCTCTTTGTTTTTCTCTCTATATTTTCCAAAGTGAGCTTATACAATCGATTTATAATTTTCTATATGAACACTTATTTTTTACCTAGAAAAAAATGTTGTTTAAATAAATGAATTAGCCCACCCATTTGTAGTAAGCAGGTTTATATGGGAAAGACCAATGAACTTGAGGTAAGATCTGCATTCAAGTGGTTTTCTTATTACCTAATCATGTCACCTGGGTCATGGTGCCTGGCCCTCTGGTCCCTAAAATGAGAAGTTTAGCTAATGAGTCTCTAGGTTCCATTCTAGTTTTAAACACTATTGCTATCTACGTTACCATCCAGCTCAGCAAAATGTGCACCCCTAAACTTGAAGCTGGTCCATGGAGGGAGTCAGACTCTGCCCAACACTGGAAGCAGACCCTTTGGAATGAGGTAGGCAGGATAATGGAGCTGGAGCTCTGCATTCAGTCCTTTATCTGTCCTCTCACTTTGACCAGCATGTATTGAGTGTATCACCAGTACCAGACACTGTGCTAGATGCTGACACAGCAAGGATAAGACAGAGGCCAGAGAGGTGCACCAGTAATTTCACATTGCAGTAAGTGCCACATCTCAGAGGGTGTTCATGGAGCCCTGTACAAACACCGAGAGGAAGTGCTTAAGTCTGGCTGGTGAGGTCAGGACAGGCAGGCACTTCCCAAAGGAGAAGCCCTTGGAAGGATAAGTATAAGTTTTCCAGGCACATAGGAGGGGCTGTGCCTTCCAGGAAGAGACAGAGCAAGTGAAACAGTGCTGGGCCACCATGAGCTGGTGCTGGATGTAGTCACAGAGCTGTCAGTGGCTGAGCATGAGGTGGGATTCTGGTGCCAGCCAGGGAGGGGGAAGACAGAGGCCAAGAAATTAGAAGGGGTCAGATCCTGAAGGGAAGTGCATGTTGTATTAAGAAGGTTGGATTTTGTTGTCCTTAAGAAAATGAAGAGCCATCTCAGGGAGCATTCTTCTGTGGCATGAAGGGGAGATTGGCTGGGAAAGAGGTTATCTGTGGCAGTCTAAGCGGAACTGTAGGGGACCCAAACCAAGATGGGGTAGCAGGGATGGACCTGAGCAACAGTGGGGGGGGACACAAAGGGTGGCCCCAAGGTTATGACTGACATGATTAGAGAGGCTGGTTCGAACCCACCAACTTTGGTGTATGTGGCCGGCGCCCTACTCACTAGCAGAACTGAAGCTGCTCTTGAGATATCTAGGTAGAGAGGTCCACCAGGTGGACTCAGATCTGGAGCTCAGGGAAGCTGTGGGAGGCACCACCACAGTGGGGAGAGGTTGCTCAGAGGGGTCCTCAGGACAGACTGGGTGGGGGCAAGTGTCATGTTCTCACTCGGGAATGTTGATGCCATTGAAGCCTGTGTGCATAAGGAATCAAGCACCTGGCAGTGACAGTCAAGGTCAGTACTTCCTAGGAGATTGTGTGTATAGGTTAATAGAAAAAGATCAGAGTTTGGGGGCAGGCGCTGGGAGATAATGAAGCCAGAGGATGTGAGAACAAGGGAAAGAAGAGCAAGAGGAAAATTTTAGAGCCAGACATCGGGGCTTGCCCTAGCATGCGGTGGCCCCACCAGCCCCAAAGGTGTGGGGCAGCCTTCCCCAGCTGTGGGATTTCTCCCCTTGATTGGCTGGTTGGCCCCTGGATCTCAGCATGCCAAAAGCTGCTCCAGCCTCACCTCCAGGGGAATGACGTGCCATCCAACCAGCTGCCCAGCCTTGGACCTCAGTAGCTTTTCACTCTTTGTACTCTCCACTTCTCTGGAAATGGAGCCCCCTCTGACAGCTGCCCAAACTCAGTAGTCATGATTTTGCTCTTTCTTCCCCATCAACCCCTTTATGTGCCCTGTCCCCAAGTCACTCAGCCCCCTGCTGTCTTGTGCTGCCATGACCCTCAACAGGGATGATTTGGGGGTCTCCCTGACTGTTGCCCTTCTCTTCCCCAATCCTTGATCCCAGATCTACTTACCTAAAGCTTCCTTTCCTCATGCGCACCCTCTTCCCAGAGCCCAGGGGCTCCTCACTGCCCCCACTGCCTTACACCCACCTCTCATAGGTTTTCTGACCTTGGCCAAGTCACTTAACTTCCGTGACCTGAACTTACTTATCTATAAATGAGATGGTTGGACCAAGTGATCTTCACGGCACTAGCTACAATTTCCCTGCTGCACTTTGAAGACTCTCCTGACAACTCCCCAGCCTGCTGCACCAACCCTGGGTGTCCAGGTCTCCTCTCACCAGCTTAGTCTCACCTGAGACCTTCTGCTCCATTGTTTCCACCCAAGGCACCACTCCTTTGCAGCAAGTGTGTGACCCAAGAGCAAAGCCTCAGCTGTGTGTCCAGGCTGCGCTGGTTCAGTGGCGGGTGTGGGACACAGCCCACGTCTCCCCATCAGTCTACTCTTTGCGTCTGATCAAGACCCATTGTGGGTGGTGAGGTCACTTTAATTTTTTTTTTTAATTTACTCATTCTTTTTTTTTTCTTTTTAAGACACTCTTGCTTTATTGCCCCAGCTAGAGTGCACTGGTATCATCATAACTCACAGCCAACCTCAAAGTTCTCGGTTGAAGAAATCTTCCTGCCTCACTCAGCCTCTCTGGCAGCTAGGCCTACAGGCATATGCCACAATGCCCAGAAAATTTGTTCTATTTTTAGTAGAGAGAGGGTCTTATTCTTGCTCAGGCTGATCTTGAACTCTTGACCTCAATTTATCCTCCTGCCTTGACCTCCCAGAGTGGTAGGATTAAGGTGTGAGCCACTGTGCCCGGGTCCCTCATTCTTCTTTTTCTTTTTTTTTTTTTGAGAGAGAGTCTCACTAGGTCACCTCCAGAGAGTGCTGTGGCATCACAGCTCACAGCAACCTCAAACTCTTTGGCTTAAACGATTCTCTTGCCTCAGCCTCCCAAGTAGCTGGGACTATAGGCACCTACCACAACGCCTGGCTATTTTTTGGTTACAGTTGTCATTGTTGTTTAGCAGTCCCAGGCTGGGCTCAAACCCGCTAGTTTTGGTGTATGTGGCTGGCACCCTACTCACTGAGCTACAGGCGCTGAGCCAGCTCCCTCTTTCTTTATTAAATGTATTCATGATCCTTGTGAATTTCAGTTGATTACTCAGGAAATACCACAATTCAAGCTTCCTTTGACAATGGATCTGGTTTTGTCCTGATATATCTGAATGGAATCAGGTAGGTCATTTTCGCACCCTCCCCACGCCCAGCCTTTTTCCGGGACCTGCCTGCCCCTTCCCCACTCTTCATCTTCCTACCTTCCTGTTTCTTGCTCCTGTCTTCCTAGCCAACACGTGTCAATCAGCCCGCAGCATCCCATCCGGCCATTTTATTGGGAAGATCCACTGGGCCCTTCTGCCCCCTGTGGACCTGAGCCTGCCAGTGGCTGCTCTTTCCATTTCTGCCTGCTCAAACACAGACATGGAAGAGATATTGAGGAAATCCTGTGCAAATAGGAGTTTCAATAAAGCTAAGCAGTTCAGATAAGAGCTAATCCGAACCATCACAGGGGTGCATTTGTGTGGCGGCCAGATCAGAGCCAACACTAACATCCCCTGCTCCCTTGAATTCTGTGAATTTTGTCTGCAGAATGCGCTTACAAGGCTGGGAGACATCAGCCTGTTTCAGATCACGAGCTGGCATGCCCTGGTTGCCCATGGCAACCCAGCTGCACTGGAGTGTTACCATTTGTAAATGTGTGTGGGCTTAAAATTATGTTATTGATTCTGTCTGGAAGACGATAGTCTGATTTGTATATAGCTCTGAATAAATTGCTCATTATCCTTTACAGCCATTGGAGTATGAGCCTCTCTCTTCTTTTCTTTCCTTTTTTTTTTTAGAGAGATACAGCAAACTGTGTCAGCAGATGTGAAATGAAATGTTTCCCATAACAATATCCAGGGCAGCAGCCTGGAAAGTAGTCCAGGCATTACTGAATAAATAACAATGGATTTGGGAGAGATGGAACCTATCGGTTTGAACTACAGTGAAATACAGCCAGGAAGGAGGGAAAGGCAGCTCTACCCTGGGCTCCATCAGTTCACTGAAGCCCAAGTCTTCCCTTTTGTTTTCTTCCATGTGTATAGTCTGTACTCAGGCAAATTGAAATATTGCCACAATTCCTCAACATCCCTGAATCCACCCTCTTTGCCTTTTAACTCCGTGGATCCTCCTTACAAAAGGCACCATGTATTACCTTTGACCTGGGGCTTAGTTCTGCAGCTTGCTTTGACTGGCCAAGGTGGCAGTGTGCCAGTTCTACGCCAAGGCTGAAAGAGGCTCCAAGAGTTTCCACTTTCCCTTCTGTGCACTAATGTCACGGTAAGGAGAACCTGCCTTGAGTAGTTGTTGCCCTTTCAGTTGGGACCTAAATACCTAAATAAATACATGTAAGACAGTGTTACACCAGCTTGAAGAATTACCTTAGCCCAAATGAGCCACTCCAGCCAAGCTACAGATGCATGTGAAATAAATGCTTATTGATATGCCACTAAATTTTTGCATATGCTTGTAATGCAGCAGTAGCTGACTGATACAACCCTCCATCTTTCCAACATCATGGCAATAAGCATTCATGATGATGTAAAAGACAAGAACAACATCTCTCAGCTCTCCATTCCAGTAATCATTGATCACAGGCCTTATTGCAAGAGAATCCAGATCATGCATTACAATTTCAACTCATGTTGGCCTCTTACTGTGGTCCAAACCACCAAAAGTGGCATTGCCACCAGGAATATTCTGATGCCAATGCATTGTGAGAAGCCCCAAGTAAATCCTAAGACTCTATCTCCAACGTTCCTTCCGTGCCCATGGAAGACCTGCCCCCAAATGGGTGAGATTACATTTGAACTGAGGAGAAAGAATGGCATTATACCTTTCATAAAGCCTTGTAAATGTTGCCTTCCTTCTATCCCAGAATGCCACACAGTATTATCCTCACACTTTCTAAGTTTCATGTTTCCACTCTTCAGTCAAGCTTTGTCCTGTGCAAGTATATTCATCAACTTTCAGACAATATTTATTGAGCACCTCTTATGGGCTGGGCCCATGGAGTGTCATGCCCTACCATGTTTAATAGAAGAAAAGTGGTTGAGATGGGTAGTTAAGGAAGGTGAGAGTCAAAACGGACTCTTGGGCATCCATCTTAAACAATCAGGCAGGTGGTGGTGTCACTTTCTAAGATGAGGTGGCCTGGTTTGGGGAAATGTAAAAAGATCTGTTTGGGGTGGCGCCTGTGGTTCAGTGAGTAGGGCGCCAGCCCCATATGCCAAGGGTGGCGGGTTCAAACCCAGCCCCTGCCAAACTGCAACAAAAAAATAGCCGGGCGTTGTGGCGGGCGCCTGTAGTCCCAGCTGCTCCGGAGGCTGAGGCAAGAGAATGGCGTAAGCCCAAGAGTTAGAGGTTGCTGTGAGCCGTGTGACGCCACGGTGCTCTACCCGAGGGCGGTACAGTGAGACTCAGTCTCTACAAAAAAAAAAAAAAATCTGTTTGGAGCATGTCATGTTTGAGATGCTTCTGAGACATGAAACCAGAGATGTCAAATGAGCAGTTAGATGTCCAGATACGGAGCTCAGAGGTTGGGACTAAAGCTATCAGTTTAGAGGGTTGCCAGGATGTGGATGGCATTTAGAACCACAAGACGGAAGCTGGGTGAGATTTCCTATGCAGAGAGCACACACATAGGAGAGAGAAGAGGGCCTGGGCTGAGTCCTGAGGAATCCTGATACTTAGAGGAGAGGTGGCAAGAGGAGCAAGGGGATGACAAAAGAGACGGAAGAACTCCAGGACAGGGTGGTGGGAGACCCTGGTGCCTGGAAGCCTTCCCACCTTTTCTGGATGGGCAGAACTCTGCCTTCTTGTAGTTGCAGGGGGGTTGTCCCCTTCACAAGAGGAGTGGCTTCTCCCTGGTCTCGGGGAGAATCAAGGGACCTGAAACAACCGTGCTACCCCACTTCCCTCACTGATTTGCGTTTAGCCTTGAGTATGTGGCACAACTTTGGCTAATCAGATGTGAGCAGAAGGAAGTCCACTGGGTGGCTTTCAGGAAAGGCTTTGGAAAAAACTGAGTTCCTCTCCTGCCTTCCACGTGGCCTCGGGAAGGAGGAGCTACTGCTGCCATTTTGCAACCAGCATGAACGTGAGGATGAAAGCCCAGACAGTGACAACAGAAATATTTGATTTAAATTTCACATTGTATTAACCATCTTTGGAGAACTCCATAGCACCAAATTTATGTTGTGAAGTAATTAATTTTCTAAATGTTTCAGCACTGTAGCATCTTAACTGATATTTGTGATTTCATGAGACTCGAAGGTGGCGCTTAACCCATAACTGAATGCTTTCTTTCATCTCATTCAGAGAAATAGCAATTATCCCGTCTTTTGAGTGTATTGTTTGTCAATCTTAACACTAACTTAATGTGTTTACAATTTGTTTCTTTCAACAGTCAAGAAACAAATTCTTCTGCCAAGCTAAGAGCATATTTTAGCTTAGTCACCTAGGAAGAAACAGATTACTTTTAATTATGACATTTCATCAACACTTGGCAAGTAAGAAGGATGGTGAAAGACTGGACTGGAAATATTCTAGAGCTTATTTTTCTGTTAACATGGAAAGGAAAAGATTTATGATAGGGCAGTGTGAGAACAAAAGATAGATACCTAGCGATGGGGAGAACACAAAATCAGACAGAAACTTCCATACAAAGTACCCTGAAATCAAAACGCTTGAAATGACAGTTGGTACCTTAATTAACCAGATTTTGAGATAATGACTGTAGAGTCTCTGTCTTCAAATGGTTCGGCTGTCCTCACAGCTCTTTGAGTAGTGTTCTCTTTATTCAATTAATGCTTCTGAAAAAGCTTTAATTTTACATTAATCAAAAGCCCTCGTGATAGTCTCAGGATTTACGCGAATTCAAGGATTTTTTTTTTTTTTAGTGCAATTAAGTTATCAAGGCAGAAGCTTTGATTACAGGGACCAAATTCCATAGCAACAGCCCATTAAACACGCCAAGCTCGATGCGTGGCTGCACACCCTTGTTCTCGACAGAAGTGTTCAGACTGCAATGAATGAGACAAACCTCCCTCTCCCTTTCTCCTCAGGAGCAGAGACTGCTTCCTTGTCAATGTAAATAGTTGTCCTACACTACCCATTCATTTACAACAAACGGCTCTCTGTCTGAATCCCAGGTTAATGGAATTCTAGAAAATTTTACATGAGGTGTTTCTAACCTCAAAGCAGAACTTCTTCTCTCTCTCCAGTTCATGATCACAGACAGCAAAACCTCCCAGGTACCCCTTTACCAATTAGAATCACGTCCACTTGGTTCTTTGGCACAATCATGAGTGACCAGAGAGACGCGTCATGAAGAAAGTCGTGCTGCTTTCTTGCTGGGAGCAGGCAACACTCAGGAAGTCTCCCGGTGGTGGAGGCTCCCCTTGCACTGCTGGACCAGGGCTTGTAACTGGAGTGCTGCGGTGAGTTCCTCCCCCCGTAAGGTATACTAATCCCATTGCATGCGAGGTTGTGGAGAAGGGAGCAAATGGCAGAGTGAGCAAAGAGAAAAATAACTCTGGTGTTAAACATACTCTCTTATCATCTTGCCCAGCCAGGAAGCAATCAATTTAATAATCCTAACTTATATTTCAGTGCCATCTGCCATCTAAGAGGAAACCCTTGAACACTCCTTCCCACTTCCCCCCCTTCTCATCTCAGATGGCAACTGCATTCTTCCAAGTGCTGACGGTAGAACCCTTGGCATCATCTCCCTTCTCTTTCTCACAGACTCAATTTGAGTCTACCAGCAAGTCCTGTGGGCTCTACCTCCATAAAGCATCCATTTGGAATCAACCCCTCCTCCCTTTCTCCTCAATATCTCCCAGTCCAAGCCATCCATGTTTCTCACCTGGACCTTGCAATAGCCTCCTCATAGTCTCCTTCTTTCCATTCCTGCCTCCCTCCAATATGTTCTAGATAGACAGTGATCTTTTTTAAATCAGAAGTTGGATAATGTCAATTCTCTACTCAAACCCTGCCATGCTTCTCACCTCTTCTGAGTAAAATCGAAACTCAGAGGCGCCCATGGTCTGCACTTCTGCCCCTCTGCCCTCGCCAGCTGTCATTCTCCCTCACTTCTCTGGGACTACATGGACCCATTCATAGAACATGCAGGGTTCCTGTGATTTATCTGCCCAAAAGCTGCTTCTTCCAGGTAGCCACAAAATTCTCCTTTCCTCCCTCACTTCCACCAGAAATCTGCATGATGCCACCCTACAGAGAGGCCTTCTCCAACTACCCTACCTAACATAGCAACCTTTGGGTCTCCCTCTCCCCTTAGCCTTCTGTATTTTTCTTCATACTCCTGAATGTAACATTATAATATATATATATATATATGGCAAATTTATAAGAAATACTTACACGCATTTTATGTTTTTCTTTATATTTATTACTATACTTGTCATACATTAGTTTATCAATCTTCTCCCTTTGAATATAAAGTCCATAAATGTAAATTGATCTCTTTTCTGATGAGCTCCCAGTGCCTAGAACTGTGCCTACCACAATTAAAGAATGAATGAATGGTACTTCCCAGTTTGCCAATTGTTTCCAAATCCTTCTCTTCCTTAATCCTCATGACAATTCCTGAAGTGTTGTGATGCCCACTTGCACAGGAAGAAGAAAGCCCAGACAGGATGTGACTCGCCTAAGAGTTCACAGTAAGTAATATGTGATGCAGCCATTTCTGCACTTGGTTTGTTTTTGTTTTCTGAGACAGAGTCTCATTCTTTTGCCAGGCCAGAGTGCTGTAGCTTCAGCCTGGTGCACAGCAACCTCAGACTCCTGGGGTCAAGAGATCCTCCTTCCTCAGCCTCCTGAGTAGCTGGGACTACAGGCCCCCACCACGACACCTGGCTAATTTTTCTATTTATAGTAGAGACAGGATCTTGCTCTTACTTAGGCTGGTCTCAAACTCCTGAGCTCAGGTGACCCTCCTGCCTTGGCCTCCCAGAGTGTTAGGATTACAGGTGTGAGCTACAGAGCCTGGCCATCCCTTTCTGTTCTAGATGAGCCGGTCCAGCTCTCCACCTTGACATCCAGGGTTGTTTGAAATTCACCACAGCTATGTCACCTATGGCCTCTCCTAACTTTTTTAGGAAGTGTGAAGGTGTACATGTATGCCATGTATCACCTGGCATAGAACTATGGCATCAGTTGCTCCAGTTAATGTCCCCTGTGCAGGTTTGGTTTGGTTTGGTTTGGTTTGCATTACTCCTGTTTGGCTCATAGGAACTCAGTCCTGTGGGAAGCCCATTCTATTCCATGGCGCTGCTTTCTTTCTGTGCCTCTTTCCCCTAATCCCTACCACCACTCCTAATCGGTTACTTTGCTAAACATTTTTTCAGGCTCCACATTTACATATGATTTTGTATTAATGAGATCACACCATCTTATAACCTACTTTTTTTCACTTAGTAAGATATCTAGATTATGTTTCTGTATCAATAAACACAGATCTAGATGTTCCCAGGAGGTTTCATTCTGACTTTATTACCCAGTCCCCCATTGCTGGATGTAAAGGTTGCTGACATTGTTCTGCTTTTATATAGTGCTTTAATTCACAAGAACAAAAACTGGTTACACTGTAAATTTTCCCATTTGCACAAAGATCCCATTTAGGGTAAGTTTATAGAAGTGGAACTCTGAAACATATTGCCAAACTGTGCCTTGGAAAGATTATAACCAACTTACGGTTTGTTATGAGTTGGACCGTGGTCTCCCCCCAAAAGATAACATTGAATTTTTAACCTCTAGTATCTGTGGATGCCACCTTACTTGGAAATAGGGTTTTTGCAGATATAATCAAGTTAAGACGAGGTTATACGGGATTAAGTGGGCACTAAGCCAGTAGGACCAGAGACCTTATGACAAATTAAAGAATATGGACAGACACAGAAAAAAAAAAAAATGAAGACTGTCGTGTGACAAAAGAGGCAGAGATGAATAGATAATCTCCAAACCAAAGAATGCCTGGGGCTACCAGGAACTGGAAAAAGTAGGGAAGGATCCTCCTCTAAAGGTTTTGGTGGGGTGTGGCCCTGCCAAATACCTTGATTTCTAATTTCTAGCTCCTAGAACTGTGAGACAATAAATTCTTTTGTTTTAAACCAGCTGGTTTGTGCCGCTTTGTCACAGCAGCCCTAGGAGCCTCAGACACACCCCATTCATGCATGAGTAGGCAACACTTTACCCCCAGCTAAACTGGTCCATCTTCTCCAGTACGGCAAACCATTGCTCATTCTTCCATTGAGACATTTGTTATTTTCTTATTGATTTATAAGAAGAATTTTTATATACTACTATTGCTACTTTATCATGGATATGCAAATGCTTTTTAATTATAATATTGGTCTCGTAAACATTTTTATGGTAGGTATTTTTGGGGGGGGCTAAGGATTTTTTTGGTTTGTTTTGGCCATGCTGAAAGTTTTAATTTTAAATAGACCAATTTAGCATTCTCTTTATTTAAGTTTCTGGATGGTGTAACATGCTTAGAAATGGCTTTCCCTGCAGAATTAAAAAAAAAAAACATCTAGTAGTTGGATGATTTCTCTTCTTTTCTTTTTTACATTTTACATTTATTTATATTGTCCATCTAGAATTTATTTTTGTTGAGAAGTAATGTGAAGATACATCTTTTTTCCCCCTAAAAAGTTGGTTTTTCAATAACATTTATTGATTGAGCTATTTTCTCCCCCAGGACTAGAGACCTTATGACCTTTTGTATTATCTCCTTTATCATATACTAAACTCTCATCTATATTTCAGTCTTTTTCAGGAGCCTATTTTTATTCTATTAATCTGCTAATTTTCCCTTGCACGTATAACATAGTATAGCACGGCAACTTTATAGTACATTTTAATGCATGTCAGGGAAAATTTCTTCTAATTACTTACCTTCTTTATCAAAAATTATGAAATTACTCTTGATATTTGTTTTTTTCAAAATAAGCTTCAGGATTTTTTTGTCAAGTTACACACACATGCATATAACACTAATGAAAAAATACTGTTGGAAATTCTATTGGTATTAAATTTACAGGTCAGTTTAAGAAGAAGTGACATTTTTACAATATTGAAACTTCCCTCAATATTGAACCTTCCTGAAATGCCTCTTCATTTACTTGAGACTTCCTTCATGTTCCTTCATGAGTTTTATGGGTTTTCCTCATACGGGTCCTATACATTTTCAATTAAATGTTATCCAAATTATTTTATTATTATAAAAATAATAAAAATTAAATGAAGAAAATAACACTAAAAATTATTTAATAACTGATGATTGATCAACCTATAATTGATTATTGATTGAGTCATTTTCTCCCCATAGGACTGGAGACCTTATGACCTTTTGTATTGTCTCCTTTATCATATACTAAACTCTCATATATATTTCAGTCTTTTTCAGGGGCCTATTATTATTGGCTCAATTAATAATCAATTAATTATTGAAAGTTAGTAAAGACGTGTATTACAAACCTTTAATATGGCTAAGCTGGTGTAGAGACTTGCCTTGGCTCTAAACTGGCACAAGTTGGTAGGTAGCAGGACCTTGGGAACAGAGGTCACAAAAGGAATACCCATGGAACAGTCCATATCCAATTGGAATGTTTTGATTTGCACATTTAAAAAATTAGAATTCGTTGGAAACAGTTTAAAGGCAGAAAATTTCAAATAAAAACCTTATTTCTGACTTTCAGTGTCTGCTCAGAAATCTAGAGAGCCAGAGGGGGTTGATTCCCACCCTACAGGGACAACAACAACAGAAAACTAGATAAACTGCAAGTTAACAACTTTTTGTATGCCCATGAGAAAGCTGAAGTCTTAGGGCAACCAAATCTAGGGAGACACAGGTACCTGAAGGGTGAGATGAGACATTATTAGCATTTGCTTACCTGAGACAGAAGTGGCTGTACACTTGAAAGAATTCATCAGGAATACTTAGTAATTTGACAGAGGCTGAGTATAGGCTGGCAAGCTTGTGAGCTCACTGGGGCTGCAGAAAGAGAGTGAGTTCACATCCTCTTGCAGACTTTCCTCCATAGACACCCCCAACAGGAGTTAACCGAAGGGTTTGGTAAACTTTTATTTTATTTTATGTTTTTGAGACAGAGTCTCACTCTGTCACCCTCAGTAGAGTGCCATAGTATCACAGCTCACAGCAACCTCAAACTCTTGGGCTTAAGTGATTCTCTTGCCTCAGCCTCCCAAGTAGCTGGGACTATGGGTGCCTGCCACAATGCCTGGCTATTTTTGTTATTGTCATTGTTATTTAGCAGGCCCTGGCTGGGTTCGAACCCACCAGCCCCAGTGCTTGTGGCTGGCACCCTAACCACTGAGTCAGGTTTGGTAAACTTTGGGAGAAAACTTTCTTCTTAGTATAGGCCTTGGGGATGGCACCTACTGCAAGTGGTGCATGATAACCTACCCACACTCTTCTTCCAGTTCCCCTGTGGAACAAAAGGCTTAATCTTCAAGAAGAGGGAAAATCCCATTGCCCTGAGGGCACGGGTGAAAACCAACCATTGCCAGGGGAACTGAACAGAAAACACCCTGTATCCATCTGGGAGGACAGGAAAGTTCTCAGCCCTGTGCTATAGCTGAGGGAGAGGCAGGAGCCCAGAGACCCTGGGAACACAGTGCCTGCTTCAGAATAAGGACTAACCAGAATAGAGTACACCCCATCACAAGCTAACAAGTACTGAGTAATCAGTAACACAGAATGCTGCTGGGAGAATTTCAACAGTGTGAAGACTTAACCACAGTGAGGAACCACACTTAACCACATTGGAAAGACCTAAAGCTGAGGAAAGCAGAAATTCAGAAAAACATTTGGAAAACCAGTTTCTACCCTAAACACAAGGTATTGTTAGAGGAATTTGAAGCCTGGGGATAATCATAGTGCTATGGTCTGAATGTTTGCGTCCCCCTATCCCAATCATACAAGATCTGACAAGTCTGCAAACATCCTAGAAAAAGTGCTGCATACCTCATTGCTGAGTATCACTACAGTCACCTTCAAAGTACTCCCCTTGGAAAGCTATGCACCTACGCTGGCACCTAGTCCTCCCTTCAAAGCAATTTTGGAACTCTTTTCCTAGAATGATTGTTAGAGCTGCCATCATATGATGTCTGACAATTAAGTTAGCAAATTGGCCACCATGCAAGTATGTTGGCAGCAGTGTACAAATGACTCTGTAATATTTCATAACCTTGGCCTATCAGTGCCTCACAGCTGTGTTCATGTCAATGTGTGGTAGAGTCTTGCTGAGTGGTGTTCATTATTCTTGTATGTTCCCTATTGAATGGGGTTAGTGTTCTTATAAAACAGACCCAAGGGAGCTCTACCACCCCTTCTACCAGGCGATGATGCAGCAAGAAAGTGGCAAATACGAACCAGAAAGCAGGCCATCCCCTGACATTGAATATGCTGGTGCCTCAGTTTTGGACTTTCTAGTCCCCAGAATTGTGAAAAATAAATTTCTGTTGTATATGAGCCATCCAGTGCATGCTGTTTTTTTTTTTTTTTTATATAGCAGCCTGAGTGTCCTAAGACGCAGAGTGACAACAAACCTCAAGCCCACCTCAACTTCTACCACTAACCCCCACACTAAATATCTAACAGAATAAAAAGTATGCCCATTCTTGGCCATGAAAAATATTAATCTCAGTGTCTACCATCCTACACAATATGTCCAACTTTCAACAAAAATTATGAGGCACAATGAAAAAGTGATTTTAAAAAACCACACTACCAAAAGACAAAGGAATCAACAGAAACAGACTCATTTATGGTACAGATGTTAAAACTCTCTGACAGAGAATTCTAATTAGCTATGACTAATTTGTTAAAGTCTCTGGTGAAAATGTGTACAAATGCAGTATCAAATAGGTTATTTCAGTATAGAGATGGAAAGAAAAGAAGTAAATAGAAATTCTAGAAATGAAAAATATAGCAACAGAGATAAAGAATCCCTTTGAGAGGCGGAGCAAGATGGCAGCCGAGTAACAGCTTCCTTGCATCTGGGCACCGTGAGTCTGGGGAGATAGGACTCCAGGCATCTCTGGCTGGTGGGATCTGCCTATCATCACCCCTGAGAGGATACAGGGAGTCAGCGAGAGACTTCTGGACCCCAAGAGGAGGACTAAAACAGTGGAAAACCGGCAATTGGTTGCATGTGTTCAATCCGTCTAAACCCGCCCGCAACTGTAAGTTAAGTAGCAGCGAGACTGCAAACTAGAAAGGCCTTACCTGTGAACTGTTTTGGTGTCTTTGGACTTGGCACTCAGCTGAACTGCCTTGGGGAGAGCCTGAGCAGGAGTGCGGAGAACTTTGGCCTTTGTCTAGGGCCCCAGTCTGAGCCGCTGAGCCAGACGGAGCTAATAGTGTTTGGCTCTGGATCACAGGCAGCCATTGTGAGAGATCTGCCCCGGCAAGCTCCGCCCTCAGGGTCGCAGAGCTGGAATTGGGTGGGAGCTGGTAACCCAGTGCCCAAGTAGCCTAAGGGCGGGGTCTGAGCCACCTTGCAGCCCTAACCCTCGGGGGCAGAGGGAGACCAGTTTTGGCACACAGGGTAAGTGGATAGCCACTTCAGCAGTGATTCCAGCGACAAGCACTTCCCTGGGAAAGCTTCTGCTCAGCAAGTGAACAAGCTCAAGGTGCCTTTTAAGTGGGCTGAAGAGAGATTTAGGGTGTCTACCTGCTGGGGTTTGAGAAACTAGCAGCCTTCAGTCATATCAGAACTGTGATTAACATCTCATACCCCAGAAGACCACGTGTTGCCCAGACAATATTCAATAACATATAAATACTGCTTTGTTTTTGGTTGTGTTTTTTTTTTTTTTTGGTTTGGTTGTTTTTTTTGTTTATTTTGATGTTGTTGATTGTTGTTTTATTTTTTAAGTTCAACCTTTTCCATACAGATCCTTTTTCTTTCTCAATTTTTCTAGTTTAATTATAATTTCCCATTGCTGCCTATTTCAATAATTAGAACTTCATTTTTCTTAGTGTTTCTACCGCTATTATTTGGTTTTTCCAGCCAATTTTATCCCATAAAGTTTTCTGTTTGCTTGTTTTGGTTTGATTTATAGCATTTTTGTCTTTCCTCTCTACTTGGTGGAGGTGGGGTACTGTGTCTGATCAGGTTAGCAAAGAGCTGCTGACCTCAAGGGAACCACCCAACTGGGCACCCCCAGAAGGTGTTTTTTTTTTTTTAAGGTTGTATCAAAGTACCCTACTATACACCTATATTGCTCTGTCTGTGCCTCTCTTCTTTTTGTCAATATTCCTTTTACCCACCCCCTCTCCTTTCTCTATTTTTCTTTTTTTTTTTTCTTATCACTCGGTCCTCCTTTCTTTCATCCCTTTTTTGCTCTTCAACCTTCTCACCCTTCTGGTCCTGTAACCCTTAGTCCACAGGCACAAGAACTTAAAGAGCAAGAGGAAGTGAAAGGAAAATTAGGGCAAGGAAACAGATAAAAGAAATCACTCATGAGAAAGAATCAGCAGAAAACTCCAGGCAACATGAAGAACCAGTCCAGAACAACCCCGCCAAGGGACCATGAGGTAGCTACTGCAGAGGATTCCACCTATACAGAAATGTTAGGAATGACAGGAAGGGAATTTAGAATACACATGTTGAAAACAATGAAAGAAATGATGGAAACAATGAAGGAAACTGCTAATAAAGTGGAAAATAACCAAAAGGAAATTCAAAAATAGAATCAAATCAGAGATGAACGATATGAAGAATATAAAAAGGATATAGCAGAGCTGAAGGAACTGAAACAGTCAATCAGGGAACTTAAAGATGCAATGGAAAGTATCAGCAATAGGTTAGACCATGCAGAAGAAAGAATTTCAGAGGTAGAAGACAAAGTTCTTGAGATAACTCAGATAGTAAAAGAGGCAGAAAAGAAGAGAGAGAAAGCAGAACGTTCACTGTCAGAATTATGGGACTTTATGAAGCGTTCCAACATACGAGTTATAGGAATTCCAGAAGGGGAAAAAGAATGCCCCAGAGGAATGGAAGCCATACTAGAGAATATTATAAAAGAAAATTTCCCAAATATCACCAAAGATTCTGACACACTGCTTTCAGAGGGCTATCAGACCCCAGGTTGCCTCAACTCTACCCGAGCTTCTCCAAGACACATTGTGATGAACCTGTCCAAAGTCAAGACAAAAGAAAAGATTCTGCAAGCTGCCAGGAGTAAGCGCCAGTTGACCTACAGGGGCAAATCCATCAGAGTGACTGCAGACTTCTCTAATGAAACTTTCCAAGCAAGAAGACAATGGTCATCTACCTTTAATCTACTTAAACAGAACAATTTCCAGCCCAGAATTCTGTACCCTGCTAAGCTAAGCTTCAAAACTGATAGAGAAATCAAATCATTTACGGATATACAATCATTGAGGAAATTCGCCACAACAAGACCGGCTCTACAGGAAATACTTCAACCTGTTCTGCACACTGACCACCACAATGGATCACCAGCAAAGTAAGAACTCAGAAATTAAAGGACAGAACCTAACCTCCACACTCATGCAAAAGATAAAACTAAGCAATGGACTCTCACAAAATAAGACGAATAGAATACTACCACACTTATCAATTATCTCAATAAATGTTAATGGCTTGAATTCCCCACTGAAGAGACATAGATTGGCTGACTGGATTAAAAAACACAAGCCATCCATTTGCTGTCTGCAAGAAACACACCTGGCTTCAAAAAACAAATTAAAGCTCCAAGTCAAGGATTGGAAGACAATTTTTCAGGCAAATGGAATTCAGAAGAAAAGAGGAGTTGCAATCTTATTTTCAGATACATGTGGATTTAAAGCAACTAAAGTCAAAAAAGACAAAGATAGTCACTTTATATTGGTCAAGGGAAAAATACAGCAAGAAGACATTTCAATTCTAAATATCTATGCACCCAATTTAAATGCTCCCAGATTCTTGAAACAGACCTTACTCAGTCTGAGCAATATGATATCTGATAATACCATAATAACAGGGGACCTTAACACTCCTCTTATAGAGCTGGAAAGATCCTCTAAACAGAAATTAAACAAGGATATAAGAGATTTAAATGAGACCCTAGAACAATTGTGCTTGATAGACGCATATAGAACACTCCATCCCAAAGATAAAGAATATACATTCTTCTCATCACCCCATGGAACATTCTCCAAAATTGATCATATCCTGGGACACAAAACAAATATCAACAGAATCAAAAGAATTCAAATTTTACCTTGTATCTTCTCAGACCATAAGGCACTAAAGGTGGAACTCAACTCTAACAAAAATGCTCGACCCCACACAAAGGCATGGAAATTAAACAATCTTCTGTTGAATAACAGATGGGTGCAGGAAGAAATAAAACAGGAAATCATTAACTTCCTTGAGCATAACAAAAATGAAGACACAAGCTACCAAAACCTGTGGGATACTGCAAAAGCAGTTTTGAGAGGAAAATTCATTGCTTTAGATGCCTACATTCGAAAAACAGGAAGAGGGCACATCAACAATCTCACAAGAGATCTTATGGAATTGGAAAAAGAAGAACAATCTAAGCCTAAACTCAGTAGAAGAAAAGAAATATCCAAAATCAAATCAGAGATCAATGAAATTGAAAACAAAAGAATCATTCAGAAAATTAATGAAACAAGGAATTGGTTTTTTGAAAAAATAAATAAAATAGATAAACCATTGGCCAGACTAACAAGGAATAGAAAAGTAAAATCTCTAGTAACCTCAATCAGAAATGATAAAGGGGAAATAACAACTGATCCCACAGAGATACAAGAGATCATCTCTGAATACTATCGGAAACTCTATGCCCAGAAATTTGACAATGTGAAAGAAATGGATCAATTTTTGGAATCACACTCTCTCCCTAGACTCAGCCAGGAAGAAATAGAGCTCCTGAACAGACCAATTTGAAGCACTGAGATCAAAGAAACAATAAAAAATCTTCCAACCAAAAAATGCCCGGGTCTAGATGGCTTCACTCCAGAATTCTATCAAATCTTCAAGGAAGAGCTTATTCCTTTACTGCAGAAATTATTCCAAAAAATTGAGGAGGAAGGAATCTTCCCCAACACATTCTATGAAGCAAACATCACCCTGATACCAAAACCAGGAAAAGACCCAAACAAAAAGGAGAATTTCAGACCAATCTCACTCATGAATATAGATGCAAAAATTCTCAACAAAATCCTAGCCAATAGATTACAGCTTATCATCAAAAAAGTCATTCATCATGATCAAGTAGGCTTCATCCCAGGGATGCAAGGCTGGTTAACATACACAAGTCCATAAACGTTATGGACTTTAATATGGTAAAAGTCCACCATATTAACAGAGGCAAAAATAAAGACCACATGATCCTCTCAATAGATGCAGAAAAAGCATTTGATAAAATCCAGCATCCTTTTCTAATTAGAACACTGAAGAGTATAGGCATAGGTGGCACATTTCTAAAACTGATTGAAGCTATCTATGACAAACCCACAGCTAATATTTTACTGAATGGAGTAAAACTGAAAGCTTTTCCTCTTAGAACTGGAACCAGACAAGGTTGTCCTCTGTCACCTTTACTATTCAACATGGTGCTGGAAGTTCTAGCCAATACAATTAGGCAAGACAAGGAAATAAAGGGAATCCAAATGGGAGCAGAGGAGGTCAAACTCTCCCTCTTTGCTGACAACATGATCTTATACTTAGAGAACCCCAAAGACTCAACCACAAGACTCCTAGAAGTCATCAAAAAATACAGTAATGTTTCAGGATATAAAATCAATGTCCACAAGTCAGTAGCCTTTGTGTACACCAATAACAGTCAAGATGAGAAGCTAATTAAGGACACAACTCCCTTCACTGTAGTCTCAAAGAAAATGAAATACCTAGGAATATACCTAACGAAGGAGGTGAAGGACCTCTATAAAGAAAAGTATGAAATCCTCAGAAAGGAAATAGCAGAGGATATTAACAAATGGAAGAACATACCATGCTCATGGATGGGAAGAATCAACATTGTTAAAATGTCTATACTTCCCAAAGCAATCTACCTATTCAATGCCATTCCTATCAAAATACCAACATCGTACTTTCAAGATTTGGAAAAAATGATTCTGTGTTTTGTATGGAACCAGCAAAAACCCCATATAGCTAAGGCAGTTCTCTGTAACAGAAATAAAGCTGGGGGCATCAGCATACCAGATTTTAGTCTGTACTACAAAGCCATAGTGCTCAAGACAGCATGGTACTGGCACAAAAACAGAGACATAGACACTTGGAATCAAATTGAAAACCAAGAAATGAAACTAACATTTTACAACCACCTAATCTTTGATAAACCAAACAAGAACATACCTTGGGGGAAAGACTCCCTGTTCAATAAATGGTGTTGGGAGAACTGGATGTCTACATATAAAAGACTGAAACTGGACCCACACCTTTCCCCACTCACAAAAATTGATTCAAGATGGATAAAGGACTTAAATTTAAGGCATGAAACAATAAAAATCCTCAAAGAAAGCATAGGAAAAACACTGGAAGATATTGGCCTGGGGAAAGACTTCATGAAGAAGACTGCCATGGCAATTGCAACAACAACAAAAATAAACAAATGGGACTTCATTAAACCGAAAAGCTTCTGTACAGCTAAGGAAACAATAACCAAAGCCAAGAGACAACCTACACAATGGGAAAGGATATTTGCATATTTTCAATCAGACAAAAGCTTGATAACTACGATCTATAGAGAACTCAAATTAATCCACATGAAAAAAGCCAACAATCCCATATATCAATGGAAAAGAGACATGAATAGAACTTTCTCTAAAGACGACAGACGAATGGCTAACAAACACATGAAAAAATGTTCATCATCTCTATATATTAGAGAAATGCAAATCAAAACAACCCTGAGATATCATCTAACCCCAGTGAGAATGGCCCACATCACAAAATCTCAAAACTGCAGATGCTGGAGTGGATGTGGAGAGAAGGGAACACTTTCACACTGCTGGTGGGACTGCAAACTAGTACAACCTTTCTGGAAGGAAGTATGGAGAAACCTCAAAGCACTCAACCTTGACCTCCCATTTGATCCTGCAATCCCATTACTGGGCATCTACCCAGAAGGAAAGAAATCCTTTTATCATAAGGACACTTGTACTAGACTGTTTATTGCAGCTCAATTTACAATCGCCAAAATGTGGAAACAGCCTAAATGCCCACCAACCCAGGAATGGATTAACAAGCTGCGGTATATGTATACCATGGACTACTATTCAGCTATTAAAAAAAATGGAGACTTTACATCCTTCATATTAACCTGGATGGACATGGAAGACATTACTCTTAGTAAAGCATCACAAGAATGGAGAAGCATGAATCCTATGTACTCAATTTTGATATGAGGACAATTAATGACAATTAAGGTTATGGGAGGGAAGCAGAAAGAGGGACGGAGGGAAGGGGGTGGGGCCTTGGTGTGTGTCGCACTTTATGGGAGCAAGACATGATTGCAAGAGGGGCTTTACCTAACAATTGCAATCAGTGTAACCTGGCTTATTGTACCCTCAATGAATCCCCAACAATAAAATAAAAAAAAAAAAAAAACATTAACTAGTGAAAGAATGTTTACCTCCAGCTGGGGAAGTAATTGTATTATAATGGGGATGAAAAAACTATCAACCAAAGAAATGAACCTGAACTGAAATGTTTCTAAATGGCAAGTGACTTTGGTTACCCTTTTGGTTTGCATGTGCTTCATTTTGTACAACTCTTTCCTAGGCTGTACAATCTCAGCAGAGAGGGGAAATGGGAATTCTGCAAAATTTGATCTTGACATCTGATCAACTTTATCAACAAACGACTTATTTAAATATGCTCTAACCAGAATTCCACAGCAGAAAAATAGCTGCCTTCATTGGTGGTGTCAAACCAAAAGTATCTCACTTGGTGGATTTAGTGATCAAAGGAAACAACTTTTAAATACATTGTATATTGCCTGGCACATTGCAGGTTTTTTCAAAATGTGCTTTCTAGTCTACCCTTCTGAGCTCCTTCAGGATTACTGTTATTAAGGAATCTGAGAGAAACAAGAATGCTTTTGACACTGCACTGTAAGGAAACTTCTGGTCACTGAAGTTCAGTGACTATATAGAAATAGAGTTATGAAGTATATAACAGCAACACTCTACCCCACAGGTTTTTGCCATGATTAAGGTACAAGAAAATCTCAGTTTTAAGGGCCTCTTGCAAGACATGCCCTGAGTACCACTATGTAGGGAAATTTCTGGTGCCTTGAGTTTTAGGATGGTTTGATAAGATAATAAATTATATTGAGTACAAGCATATTGATGTTTACTTTCCCTATCTCTACATGAGGTAGCCAAGTCCTTTTGTCCTCTTGTCCAACAAGATTTGTGTTTCAAGGCTCAATGTAGAAGAAACTTGCAAACAGAACTGTATTTCCTATTTATGGTTTTGTTTTGAGAAAATTATGCTGGTGTACCCCATAAGTAAGGTAAAAGTGGTTCTTTCTTTTGTTGTTGTTGTGTGTGTGTTTAAATAAACTTTACTTTAAAAAAAAAAAAGAATCCCTTTGATGGGCTAAATAGTAGACCTGTCACAGATAAGAAAACAATCGGTGAACTTGATGACAGGTCAATAGAATTTAGCCAAACTGAAACACTAAGAGAAAATAAAAAATCAGAAGAAACACAGAACAAAGCATCCAAGAGCTGAGTGATGATATCAAATGATATAACATATGAGTAATTGGCACTGCAGATCACAGAAGGAAAAAAGAAGAGAGCAGAGTAGAAGAAATATGTGAAGAAATAATGGCTGAGAAATTTCCAAAATTCATGATAGACACCAAATAATAGATTTATGAAGTTCAGAGAGCACCAAACAAAACAAATGAAAAAAGTACCATAACATATTCAAACTGCTGAGAATTTTCCAAAATTCATGATAGATACCAAATAATAGATTTATGAATTCAGAGAGCACCAAGCAGGATAAATACCCAAACAAAACAAATGAAAAATGTACCATAGCATATTCAAACTGCTGAAAACAAAAGACAGAAAATATTGAAGGCCCCAGAGGAGGGCAAAACACATTACAATAGAGATACCGAGAATTATGGCAACTCTTTGTTAGCAATAAGCAATAAGGCAATGGAGTGACATAGTTAAAAGATTAAAAACAAAACAAAAAACTTGTCAAATAAGAATTCTGTAACTGGCAAAACTATCTTTCATAAGTGAAGGAGAAATAAGACTTTTAGAGAAACAAAAGTAAAGCATTGAGGGTAACCTTAGCTGTAACTAATCTCAAACCCAGCCCGAATGCTGACTAAATTAACATTAACTCTCACACCAAAGATCTACCAGCAGTAATAGCTTTAGAAATGTTATTGGAAATTCTTTAAACAAAAGAACATAACATCAGACAGAAACTGAAATATACATGAAGAAATGAATAGTATTAGTAATGCAATAAATGAAGGTGAAATAAAATTTAATTTTTATTTATTCTAAAATATAACTGCCTAAAAATAATAGCAATATATTATATATTTATGGAATATGTGAAAATAAAATGTACGACAACAGTAGCACAAAGGAAAGGGAAGAGAAACTAGGAATATACACTCATGAAATACATGTGAAACGGTAATATATTATTTGGTGGTAGAATCTGATTAATTCAAGATATACAGGGTGTCCATAAAGTTCATGTGCAATTTAAAATAGTTTTACATTGTAAATTGCACGTAAAATTTTTGGACACCTTGTATATTGGAAAAATTAAGACAACTACTAAAAACATTTTAGTAATGACGATGGATAATAATGGATAGATGGATAGTAATAATGAAGATGGATAATAAAAAACATTGACTCAAGCAAAGAGAAGAGGGAAAAAGAACTTATTCAAAATGGTGGATTTTAACTCAACCACAGCAATGATCATATTAAATGCCCAAAGTATACAGATTGAAAGATAGAGATTGTCAGGTTGGATAAAAAAGCAAGTCCAACTCATGTGCTATCTATAAGAAACTCACATTAAATTTAAAGGTATGCGTGCATTAAAAGTAAAAGGATGGAAAAAGATGTACCACTCTTAAACTAACCAAAAGAAAGCTGAAAAGCTACATTAATATCAGATAAAATAAACTTCAGAACAAGAAATATTATCAGGGATAAAGATATACATTATATCATAAAAAAATCAATTTTCCAAGAAGACATGACATTGTATTGGCATCTAGTAACAGAACTTTAAAATATGTGATGAAAATCTGGAAGAGCAGAAAGGAAATGTAGATAAATTCACAATTACAGCTGGAGACCTGGATGCTCTTCTCTCCGTAATTGATATATAAAAAGGAAATGAATAATAATACAGAAGATTTGAACTATACCATCAACAGGCTTGACATAGTCTACCCCAAAGCACACATACAGTGCTATTATGCACAGATGAACCATTCACCAAGACAGATTGAAGCCATCCAACAAACTTCAACAAATTTAAAAGAACAGAAATCATACAAGGTATGTTACTAGACAAGAACAGAATTAAATTAGGATACTGTTACTGTTAAATATATCTAACAGTTTCCCATAGTTGAAAATTTAATTTCTAAGTAATCTATAAGTCAAAGAGTAAGTCTCAAGAAAATTTTTAAAATATCTGGATGAAAATACAAATAAAGCATAATTCTTGGAGTTTAGCTAACACAATGCATTGAGGGAAATATATGGGACTATAGCATTAAGTGCTTATAGTAGAAAAGAAGACAATTTTGAAATCAGTCATCTGAGCTCCTAGCTAACTAACTGGGAAAAGAAAAGCAAACCAGACCCTAATTAAGAAAAAGGAAAAAAAGAAACAAAAGGAAATAGTAAAGATAAGCACAGAAGTCAATGATATTAGAAAATGGAAAAACAATTTAAAAATCAGTGAAAGCAAAAGTAAGTTCTTTTAAAATGTTAACAAATTTTTTTTCTTCAGTTTTTGGCCAGGGCTGGGTTCGAACCCACCACCTCCGGCATATGGGGCTGGCGCCCTATCCCTTTGAGCCACAAGTGCTGCCCAAAATTGATAAACCTCTAGATCGGCTAACCAGAAAAAAAGAGAGAAGACACAAACTGTATTAGGAGTGAAAGAAGAACAATTATTATGAAATCGATAGGCACCAAAAGAATAAGGAATACAATGAACAACTCCATGTACATAAATTCAACAACTTAGGCAAACTGGACAAATTCTTTGGAAGACACAAGTACCAAGCCCATTCAAGAAAACGTAGGTAAGAATAGTTCAGATGATAGCTATCAAAGAATCAAATTTGTAGTTAAAATAATACTTCCCACAAAGAAATCTCCTGGCCCAGATGGTTTAATTGAGGAATTCAATCAAACATTTAAGGAAGAAATAATACCAATTCTATGTGATCTATACAATCTCTTTTGGAAATAGATGAGAAGGGAACATTTTCCACCTTATTTTACAAGGCCAGCATTAAACAGGACACCAAAACCAGACAAAGACAGAACAAAAAAAGAAAACTACACCAGCATCCTTCATGAACATGGATGCAAAAATCATCAACAAAAATATTAGCAAATCAAATCCAGCAATTCATTACAACTAAGGGTTTTCTTTTTCCAAGAAAGCAAGGCTGGTTTAACACTTAAAAATCGACCAAAGAGGGCGACGCCTATGGCTCAGTCGGTAAGGGTGGTGGGTTCAAACCCGGCCCCGGCCAAACTGCAACCAAAAAATAGCCAGGCGTTGTGGCGGGCGCCTGTAGTCCCAGCTACTCGGGAGGCTGAGGCAAGGGAATCGCTTAAGCCCAGGAGCTGGAGGTTGCTGTGAGCTGTGTGAGGCCACGGCACTCTACTGAGGGCCATAAAGTGAGACTCTGTCTCTACAAAAAAAAAAAAAAAAAAAATCAACCAAAGAGTCCCAATATTGATACACTAAATAAGAAAAACTACATGATTGTTTCAATACATTCAGAAAAAGCATTTGATAATATAACATCCATCATGATTAAACAAAACAAAACAAAACTTTCAGCAAACTAGGAATAGAAGGAAATTTCCTCCACCTAACAAAAAGTATCTACAAAAAGTTCATAGTTAACATTATACCTTTTAGACTACATGATTTTTCCCAAAGTTGAGGAATGAGAGAAGAGTGTTCTCACTAATAACTCCTATTCGAAATTGTACTTGAATTCTAACTAGTATAATTAGATACACAAAAGGAACAATGGGCCTAGAGAATGGAAAAGGAGAAATAAACTATCTCTTGTCACAGATGTCATGGTTTTATACATAGAAAATCCCAAAGAATTTACATAAATACTCTTAGACTAATAAGTGAGTTGAACAAGGTCACAGGATACAAGGTCAATATACAAATATCAACTGTATTTCTATACCCAGGCAATAAGCAATTAGAATCCAACTTCAAAAAGTAGTACTATTTCTAATAGCAGTTAATCACTGAAACACTTAGGAATAAGTCTAACAAAACATATGCAGGAACTATATGTCAAAAGCTATAAAATACTGACAAAATGAATCAAAGAAGAACCAAATAAATGAAGAGATTATTCAAGATTCATGCATTGGAATACTCAAATTTGCATTATTTCTTCCCTCATTCAATCTGTATATTCAACATAATCTCCATAAAAAATGACAGCAGGCTGGTTTTGTGGTAGATATCAACAAGCTAATTATAAAATTTGTATTAAAAAAAAGAAAAGAAATTAGGATAGCAAAAACAATTTTGAAAAAGAACGAAGTTAGAGAACTCATACTATCTGATTTCAAAATTCCCAAAACTATGGGAATTGAGACAATGTGTTATTGGTGAAAGGATAAAACATAGATCAGAGGAATAGAGTCCAAATAAAAATTCACATAAATAGAGTAAACAGACTTGACAAAGATGCAAAACCAATTCAATGGAAAAAGGATAGTCTTTTCAACAAATGGTGCTAGAACAATCAGATATCCACATGCAAAACAATAAAATAAGTTGAACCTCAGCCTATGCTTTACACTTTATACAAAAAATAACTCAAGGGGGTGGTGCCTGTGGCTCAAAGGAGTAGGGCGCCAGCCCCATATACTGGAGGTGGGGGTTCAAACCCAGCCTCAGCCAAAAACTGCAAAAAAAAAAAAAAAAAAAAAACACCAAAGAAAACTCAAAGCCAGGCACAGTGGCTCACAACTGTAATCCTAGCACTCTGGGAGGCCAAGGTGGGTGGATTGCTTGAGCTCAGGAGTTCCAGAACAGCCTAAGCCAGAGCAAGACCCCATCACTTAAACAAAAAATAGCCAGGCATTGTGGCAGGTGCCTGTAGTCTCAGTTTCTTGAGAGGCTGAGGCAAAAGAATCTTGTGCCCAAGAGTGTGAGGTTGCTGTAAGCAATGACACTATGGCACTCTACCAAGGGTGGCAAAGTGAGACCTGTCTCAAAGAAATAAACAAACATACAAAAAAAAAAAAAAAACCTCAAATTACAATCCTAAATGTACAATCCAAACCTAGAAAACCCTAGAAAATGAGAAGAAAATCTTTGTGACCTTGGTTTGGCTTTTACACTATGAAAGACACTGTTGAGATAATAAAGAGACAAGTCACAGACTGAATGAAAATAATTGCAAATGTCAAAGAACTTGTGTATAGAATATACATATATATGTTACATATGTGTATATATGTACATATGTATATATGTGTGTGTATATATATACCACCTCCCAAGTTCAACAATAATAATACAAACAATCCAATTTTTTTTTTAATTTTTATTGTTAAATCATAGCTGTGTACATTAGTGCAATCGCCTGTACCCATTCTAAGATGCACCACAGATGTGGCCCCACCCATTACCCTCCCTCCACCAAAACCTCCCCCCTCCCTTCCCCTTCCTTGGCCCTTTCCCCATAGTCTTGTTCTATAGTTGGGTTATAGTCTTCATGTGAAAGCTATAATTTAGCTTCATAGTAGGGCTGAGTACATTGGATACTTTTTCTTCCATTCCTGAGATACTTTGCTAAGAAGAATATGTTCCAGCTCCATCCATCCATGTAAACATGAAAGAGGTAAAGTCTCCATCTTTCTTTAAGGCTGCATAGTATTCCACAGTATACATGTACCACAATTTGCTAGTCCAATCGTGGGTCGATAGGCACTTGGGCTTCTTCATGACTTAGCAATTATGAATTGGGCTGCAATAAACATTCTGGTACAGATGTCTTTGTTATATTGTGACTTTTGGTCTTCTGGGTATAAACCTAGTAAAGGAATTATAGGATCGAATGGCAGGTCTATTTTTAGGTCTCTAAGTGTTCTCCAGATGTCCTTCCAGAAGGAACGTATTAGTGGGCATTCCCACCAGCAGTATAGATGTGTGCCCTTTCCTCCACATCCACGCCAACATCTCTGGTTTTGGGATTTCGTTATGTGGGCTACTCTTACTGGGGTTAGGTAAGAGTAGTTTATATCTCAGAGTAGTTTTGATTTGCATTTCTCTGATGATTAAGGATGATGAGCTTTTTTTCATGTGTTTGTAGATCTTCGGTCGGTCTTCTTTAGAGAAGTTTCTCTTTAAGTCCCTTGTCCACCCAGAGAAGGGGTCACGTGTTCTTTTCTTGCTAATAAATTTGAGTTCTCTGTGGATTCTGGTTATTAGAACTTTATCGGAGGTATAACCTGCAAATATTTTCTCCCATTCTGAGGGCTGTCTGCTTGCTTTACTCACTATGTTCTTGGCTGTGCAGAAGCTTTTTACTTTCATCAGGTCCCAGTAGTGTATTTTTGACACTGCTTCAATTGCCTGGGAAGTCCTCCTCATAAAATATTCACCCAGGCCGATACCTTCAAGAGTTTTCCATGCACTTTCTTCAAGTATTTTTATAGTTTCATGTCTTAAGTTTAAATCTTTTATCCAGTGAGAGTCTATCTTAGTTAATGGTGAAAGGTGTGTGTCCAGTTTCAATCTTCTACAGGTTGCCAGCCAGTTTACCCAGCACCATTTGTGAAATAGGGAATCTTTTCCCCACAGAATGTTTTTAATTGGCTTGTCAAAGATCAAATAACAGTAAGTAGCTGGATCCATCTCTTGGTTCTCTATTCTGTTCCAGACATCTACTTCTCTGCTTTTGTGCCAGTACCATGCTGTTTTGATCACTATGGATTTGTAGTACAGTCTCAGGTCTGGTAGCATGATACCTCCTGCTTTGTTTTTATTGCTCAGTAATGTTTTGGCTATTTGAGGTTTTTTTCTGATTCCATATAAAATGAAGTATTAATTTTTCAAGATCTTTAAAGTATGACAATGGAGCTTTAATAGGAATTGCATTAAAATTATATATTGCTTTGGGCAGTATGGACATTTTAACAATGTTGATTCTTCCCAGCCATGAGCATGGTATGTTTTTCCATCTGTTAACATCTTTAGCTATTTCTTTTCTTAGAGTTTCATAGTTCTCTTGGTAGAGATCTTTCACGTTCTTTGTTAGGTATACTCCCAAATATTTCATCTTCTTTGGCACTACTGTGAAAGGAATAGAGTCCTTGACTGTTTGTTTGGCTTGGTTATTGTTGGTATATATAAAGGCTACAGATTTATGGGTGTTGATTTTGTAGCCTGAGACATTGCTATATTCCTTGATCACTTCTAAAAGTTTTGTAGTAGAATCCCTAGTGTTTTCCAGATATACGATCATATCATCTGCGAAGAGTGAAAGTTTGATCTCTTCTGACCCTATGTGGATACCCTTGATCGCCTTTTCTTCCCTAATTGCAATGACTAAAACTTCCATTACAGTGTTAAAGAGCAATGGAGACAATGGGCAACCTTGCCTGTTTCCTGATCTAAGTGGAAATGATTTCAATTTAACTCCATTTAGTACGATATTGGCTGTGGGTTTGCTGTAGATGGCCTCTATTAGTTTAAGAAATGTCCCTTCTATACCAATTTTCTTAAGTGTTCTGATCATGAAGGGATGCTGGATATTATCAAAATCTTTTTCTGCATCAATTGAAAGAATCACATGGTCTTTATTTTTAAGTTTGTTTATGTGTTGAATTACATTTATAGATTTACATGTATTGAACCAGCCTGGAGACCCTGGGATAAATCCGACTTCGTTGTGGTGTATAATTTTTTTGATATGTTGTTGGATTCTGTTTGTTAGGATCTTATTGAGTATTTTAGCATCAATATTCATTAGTGATATTGGTCTATAATTTTCTTTTCTTGTTGGGTCTTTCCCTGGTTTGGGGATCAAAGTGATGTTTGCTTCGTAGAATGTGCTGGGTAATATTCCTTCTTTTCTATATTTTGGAAGAGGTTTAGTAGTATAGGTACTAGTTCTTCTTTAAATGTTTGGTAGAATTCTGACGTAAAGCCATCTGGTCCTGGGCTTTTCTTTTTTGGGAGATTTTGTATAGTTGATGCTATTTCAGAACTTGATATAGACCTGTTCAACATTTCCACTTCGTTCTGGCTAAGTCTTGGTAGGTGGCGTGCTTCCAGGTATTGGTCAATTTCTTTCAGATTTTCATATTTGTGAGAGTAGAGTTTTTTGTAGTATTCATTAAGGATTTTTTGAATTTCTGAGGGGTCTGTTGTTATTTCATCATTACCATTTTTGATTGATGAAATTGGAGATTTTACTCTTTTTTTCCTGGTTAGGTTAGCTAAAGGTTTATCTATTTTATTGATCTTTTAAAAAAAAGCAGCTTTTGGATTTATTGATCTGTTGTATAGTTCTTTTGTTTTCAATTTCATTTAATTCTGCTCTGATTTTGGTTATTTCTTTTCTTCTGCTGCGTTTGCGGTTGAAGTGTTCTTCTTTCTCCAGTTGCTTGAGATATTCCATTAAGTTATTGACTTCCTCTCTTTCTGTTTTCTTGAGGAAGGCTTGCAGTGCTATAAATTTCCCTCTTAGGACTGCCTTCGCAGTATCCCAGAGGTTCTGGTAATTCGTGTCTTGATTGTTGTTTTGTTCCAAAAATATGGTGATTTCCTTCTTAATCTCATCTATAACCCATGTATCCTTCAGCATAAGGTTGTTTAGCTTCCATGTTTTTGTATGGGTATGCAGGTTCCTGTTGTTATTTAATTCAACTTTTATTCCAGGATGGTCTAAGAAGATGCAAGGAATAATTTCTATTTTTTTAAATTTGCTGAGGTTAGATTTGTGGCCTAGGATGTGGTCGATTTTGGAGTATGTTCCGTGGGCTGATGAGAAGAATGTGTATTCAGTTTTTTGGGGATGAAATGTTCTGTAGATGTCTGTTAAGTCCAGATGTTGAATGGTTGAGTTTAAAGCTAAAATTTCTTTGCTTAGCTTCTTTTTGGAGGATCTATCCAGGACTGCTAAAGGGGTGTTAAAATCTCCAACTACTATGGAAGTGGAAGAAATCGAGTTGCTTATGTCTGTTAAAGTTTCTCTTATAAATTGAGGTGCGTTGTGGTTGGATGCATAAGTATTAATAATTGAGATCCCATCATATTGAGTATTACCTTTAAGAAATATGAAGTGTCCATCCTCACTTACCCTTAATTATTTTGGTTGTTTTAAAGCCTATTGCGTCTGCGAACAGGATTGCAATGCCTGCTTTTTTCTGCTTTCCATTTGCCTGGAATATAGATGACCATCCCTTCATCTTGAGTCTATATCTGTCTTTTAATGTAAGATGCAATTCTTAGATGCAGCAGATATCTGGCTTGAGTTTTTGTATCCAGTCCGCCAACCTATGCCTCTTTAGAGGACAATTTAAACCATTCACATTAATTGAGAGTATTGATAAGCCTTTTGAGAGACCGGTGGACATTTTTAATCCTTTTATGGCTGTGGAAGTTGGAATTTGATCAAAAATTTTTTGGGGTAAGTTTACTTTTGTGGTGGAGAATTACGCTGGTCTTTATGGAGGATAGGTCTAAGAATGTCCTGGAGAGCTGGTTTAGTTGTGGCAAATTTCTTCAACATGTGAATGTTGATAAAGTATTTAATTTCTCCGTCATAAATGAAGCTCAGTTTAGCTGGGTACAGGATCCTGGGTTGAAAGTTATTTTGTTTTAGGAGATTAAAAGTCAATGACCATCCTCTTCTAGCTTGAAAGGTTTTGGCAGAGAGATCTGCAGTTATTCTGATATTCTTCCCCTTGTAGGTAATGGTTTTCTTTCGTCTGGCAGCTTTCAGAATTTTCTCCTTCATATTAACTTTAGTGAAATTGATTATGATGTGTCTGGGGGATATCTTATTTGGGTTGAGTTGTGCTGGAGTTCTGAAACTGTCTGCTATCTGAATTTTGGAATCTCTTTGCATGTCTGGAAAGTTCTCCTTCATAATCTCATGGAGAAGAGACTCTGTGCCTTGTGAAGCCACTTTGTCACTTTCGGGGATCCCTATAAGATGAATATTGGTTTTCTTCAAATTATCCGAGAGCTCTCTGAGAGAGTGGTCTGTTTTTGCTCTCCATTTCTCTTCTTCTTTGAGGGTTTGGGAGCATTCGAAAGCTTTGTCTCCAATGTCAGAAATCCTTTCTTCTGCTTGCTCCATTCTGTTACTGAGGGATTCTACTGTGTTTCTCAGATCTTTGAGGGATGCAACTTCTTGTCTCAATGTGTCGAAATCTTTGGTCATTTGGTCTTTGAATCCGTTGAATTCTTGAGATAACTTTTGGAATTCTAATTTGATCTTATTTGCTATCCAGATCCTGAATTGAATTTCTGACATCTCAGCTATTTGTTTGTGCATGGGGTCTTGTGCTGTTTCTGCCCCACTGATCCTTGGGGGAGTTGATCTACTCTGATTATTCATATTGCCAGAGTTTTTCTGTTGATTTCGCCTCATGATTGTTTTTCACCGTTGCCTCTGGCTGTCCTCAGAGTTGGGGAGGTGTCTCTCCAAGATTAGACCCCGGCAGGATCACTCTATTGTTGCTGGATCTTTGTAGGGAGTGACCCTGTGTAGTTCCTCTGGGGCTGCTCTAGCTAGGGAGTTCTGGTTGTGGAAGCAGCTCCCTTTGTGACACACCCGGATCCAGCAACAGGGCTGGGGGTGGCGCACATGGTTCTGGGAGTGCCAGGCGCCCAGTGACTTTGGCACAGAGAGCCCAAGGCTCCAGCAGTCTCTGGCCAGGAGAAGAGCTCTGCGCAGAGGCAGGGAGGGCTCCAAAGGTCACGCAACTACCAGAGTTCCTGTCCAGATGAACAGGCTAGGGTGGAAGCTTGGAGGACACAGGAGGTAGGACACAGGGTTGCGTGGCTCACGCAGTTCCTGGTCAGGGAATGTGGAGGCCCAGTGGGTGCGGGTCACCTGTCGGGGGTTGCTGCACAGCTCTTATGGAGGTCTGGGCAGCGCCAAGCCCAGGAGTTTGAGGTTGTGAGCTGTGACCTCATGGCACTCTACCCAGGGCAACAGCCCAAGGCTCCAGTGTGCCAAAACCGTCTCACTCTGCCCCTAAGGATTAAGGCTGTAAGGCAGCTCAGTCCCTGCCTTTAGGCTACTCAGTCAGTAGGTTACTTTGACCCGTCCAATCCTTGCTCTGAGACCCTGAGGGCGGAGATTGCCGGGGCAGTTCTTTCACAATGGCTTCCTGCGCCCAGCTCAGTGGCTCAGTCTGGGGCCCCAGGCAATGCCCAAATTTCTCCACACTCCTGCTCAAGCTCTCCCCAAGGCAGTTCAACTGGGTGCCAAGTCCAAGAACACCAAAACTGTTCACAGGTAAGGCCTTTCTGGTTTGCAGTCTCACTGCTGCTTGTACTTATGGTTGCTGGCGTGATTAGGTCGATCGAACACACGCAACCACTTGCCAGTTTTCCACTGTTTCTGTCTTCCTCTTGGGGTCCAGGAATCCCTTGCTGGCTCCCTCTATCCTCAAAGGGATGATTATAGGCAGATCACACCGGCCAGAGATGCCTGGAGTCTTGTCTCCCCAGACTCGCTGTTCCCAGTTACAGGGAAGCTGTTACTTGGCCGCTATCTTTAATCTCTCCCCAATCCAATTTTTAAAATGGGCAAAATATCTAAATAAATACTTCTCCAAAGAATATATACAGTTGGTAATTAAGTATATGAAAAGTTCCTCAACATTTTGTTGGAGAAATGCAAACTAAAAACACAATGTGGCAGAGGGATGCACCTATTAAAATAGCAACAAATACAAACAAACAGAAGATAAAAATTGCCTATACCAATTGCTGACGCAGATGTGGAATAGGTGTAACTGTCATATGTTGCTGGTGAAATGCAAATTGGTATAGCCATTTTCAAAATGGTTTGGCAGTTTCTCGTAAAGTTATGCATGCAACATGACATGGCAATCCCAATCCCGGGTATTTACTCAAGAGAAATGAAAACTCACGTTCACAAGAAAACCTGTCCCTGAATGCTTTTAACAGTTTTATTTATAACTGACAAAGGCTGGAGACAACCCAGGTGTCCTTCAAGGAGTGATCAGATAAATGAACTATGGTACATTCATACACAGCAATAACAAGGAAAAATCATTGATTGTGCAACAAAAATATATTAAATTCATTTTGCCAAGTCAAAGAAGATACAGAAGTTTACATGCTGTATGATTCGACTGATTCAACATTCTAAAAAAAAAAAAAAAAGCAAAATGAAAACCAGACCTGCTGTTGCCAGTGTCTGAGAAGGAGGGCTGTCCACCATGAAGGAATCTTGGAGGGAAATTTACTGTATCTTATGACCATGGTGGTGGCTCTGGTGCTCTATGCATTTGTCAAAGTCTATCACATTATATATAAGAAAGACTGGATTTTATTGTATATAAATTTAATGAAATCTATCTCTGCCTTTTCCTAAAATCCTACATGACTGGTACATTCAACAAATAGCCTGCAATTAGAGATCACTGCTGCACCCCATTTAAATGTGGCAGGTGCTGCTTTTCTCGCCACAGTCCTCACCACTCCCTATAGTATCATCCCTGGCCGACTTTCCTCATTTTGGTTACATGCCAGGCCCCTTGTTATACTGTGATTTAGGATAAGAAATATTAATTTCCGTCTTTGCTTAGTTTCCTGGCAACAACTCTTAAAAACCTGCTAAGTGATAAGTGATGAATGTCTTTCTGTATACTACTGATATGACTGATGGGGGAGGAGAACTGAGTCTTCCTGATAGACTCTAATTGGGGGCTGCTTGTTAGAGGAACAAACCACATGATTAGAGAGTTGGAACTTCTAGCTCCATCCCCCAAACAGGGAGAGGGAGTGAAGGTTGTATTTATCATGAATGGCCAATGATATAATGAATCATGCCTATGTAATGAAGCCTCTATAAAAACCCCAAACAAGAGCTTTTAGAGAGCTTGCAGGTTCCTGAACATGTGACGGCTGGGGAGGGTTTGCCCCACTGCGGGTTAGTTTAGTGCAGGCTGACAATCCTGAGTATCTGCTGGCAACAGCCCAGATTCCTGGACCCTTGCCCTGTGCTGAACACAGTATCTGTGGAACACCGCCAGGGGGTCGGGAATGTTGAGCAGTTTAGATATAGATCTAGAGGTCAGGTGCTGGAAAAGCCTCAAAGGTTGAAATTGCTTAAGGTTTAAGAAATAGATTAGCAGCATAGAATAGAGAAGTTGAAATTTATCCTTGAAGCACTGTAAACTGTTTCTTTTTTACTTTGTAACCTTATGATAATTTCTTCTTTTTCTTTCCATTGTTTCCTCAATTGACTGATGTTGCAAAACTTCGTTTTTTGGCAATGCAGTTAGCAGTTTCTGTTTATAATTAACTTTGTATGTTCTATATGTTTTGTACGTGCACGTTTTTCCTGGTTCAATAAAAGACACTTGAGGTTTTGTTTGGGGCAGCACTTTCTTGGACTGCTTGGTACATGAAGCTGCTTATCTCTCTGAGCCTCACTGGTTATTTCTTTGAAAATAACTGAGAGTAAGAGTTTACTTTTCACGCCGTTCCCTCCCCATTTCATCCCTAGGAGCAGAAGGACAACAGTCCACCCCACCAGGGGGGGCACGGAAATTGCGTGCCCCTTCCCGTGTGCCTTGCCCTATGTGCTTCTTCATCTGGCTCTCCATGAGTATCTTTTGTAATACCCTTTAGAAAAACTGACATATGTCAAGCGAAGAGTTTTTCTGTGTTCTGTGAGCTGTTCTAGCAAATGACTGAACCCAAAAGGGGGGCTGTGAGAACTTTTGATTTGTAAACAAGTCAGACAGAAGTTGTGGGTAACCTGGGTACCTACTACTTTTATTTATTTATTGTATTGCTTCATAGCTGTGTGCATTAATGCAGTCATGGGATACAATGTGCTGGTTTTATATGCAATTTAAATGTTTTCATCAAACTGGTTAACATAGCCTTCACGGCATTTTCTTAGTTATTGTGTTAAGACATTTATATTCTACATTTAGTAAGTTTCACATGTACCCTTGTAAGATGCACCGTAGGTGTGGTCCCACCAATTACCCTCCTTCCACCCATCCTCCCCCTTTCTTCCCCTCCCTTTTCCCATATTCTTAGGCTATAATTGGGTTATAGTTTTCATATGAAAGCTATAAATTAGTTTCATAGTAGGGCTAAGGACATCGGATATGTTTTCTTCCATTTTTGAGATACTTTGCTAAGAAGAATATGTTCCAGCTCCATCCATGTGAACATGAAAGAGGTAAAGTCTCCATCTTTCTTTAAGGCTGCATAATATTCCCTGGTGTACATGTACCACAATTTATTGATCCATTTGTGGGTCGATGGGCACTTGGGCTTCTTCCATGACTTAGCAATTATTGGGCTGCAATAAACATTCTTGTACAAATATCTTTGTTATATTGTGATTTTTGGTCTTCTGGATATATACCTAGTAGAGGAATTGTAGGATTAAATGGCAGGTCTATTTTTAGATCTCTAAGTGTTCTCCAAACATCTTTCCGAAAGGAACGTATTAGTTTGCATTCCCACCAGCAGTGTAGAAGTGTTCCCTTTTCTCCACATCCATGCCAACATCTCTGGTTTTGGGATTTTGTGATATGGGCTAATCTTACTGGAGTTAGATGATATCTCAAAGTAGTTTTGATTTGTATTGCTTTGATGATTAAGGACGATGAGCATTTTTTCATGTCTCTAGGCCATGTGCCTGTCTTCTTCAGAGAAGTTTCTCTTCAAGTCCCTGGTACCTACTACTTTTAATTGGCATTTGAAGTGGGGGGCATCTATCTTGTGGGATTCTGAGCCCAACCTTCCAGATCTGCTGACATTCTAATTAGTGTCCCAGCCAAACTGAATGGTAGGACACACAGTTGGTGCCAAGGAATTACTCAATGTGGGGAAAAACTCACCTATCTGATCATGAACATGTTCTGTGTTGAGTGATAGTAATGGAGTATAGAAAGAAGAAAACAACTTGGTTTTTTTCCCTGTATACCTCTGTCAGCAGGGTAGCCATCCCACAGGCTGGGAAGTGTCAACTATGGCAGAAATAAGAGCTCTAGACACTTAGAAGGAGGTAAGAGTGAGACAGGAATTTATGCTGAAGGTTGGCTAAGCATAAACATATTCAATGAATTATAGAAAGAGCTATGAGTATTCATGACGGGGTATGTACATGTGTAGTAAGCAAACATACATGTTAACCATGTCCATGTTCACTACAAAGGGGAAACTTCACACTTGAATGCAGTAAAATCTGGCTCCCTTACATGGAAAGTTGAAATGAGGTCACAGGGGCATTTTGTGCTCAGCCTCTGTAAAGAGGATGGGACAAGCCTGTGGTCGGTGGACTCTCATCAGAAAGGAATGCCAGTCAGAGATTGTGTAAATCACAGTGGAGCAAGTCTTTGGAAATGGGCTGGTTTCTATTTAACCCTAAAGAAAGGAAGCCTATTGGTGGTCAGCAAAGGAGGGGTTATAACAGGCATGTCGGACTGCCCCTCCCTTCATGGCCAGGCACCCAAGTTTTTAAAAATTTCTCTGGGGTCTCCTTGACCAAGATCGGGACAGGGGTTTAGGATTTTATTTTCATTTCCCAAATGTGAGATTCTTGCTATTGAAAATAACATACTTACAGGGCTTTTACCTCCAGTAAAGATCTGTGCCTTGCTGTGTTCCAGAAACCCTCCCCCAAATCTTCAGGCTGGGTCAGACAAGCCCCTTGGAAATCTGATACCGTTCTACCTGTGGGCCCCTTCAGCTTTTACTGAAATTTCTTCTTGTATTAGAACAGTATTTATTACCAATAGCTCAATCCAGCTTTAGTCAAGCGGAGAAATGAATGCAGGGACAGAGATGGTTTCTAGGAGGGATGCTCCAGTCTCACCAGATTTCCCCTTTCTTTTTGCCTCCTCTCCCAGGTCTCCATTCTCTAGGGTTGGCTGTCTCCATGATACTGGGAGAAGGACTGCAGCTGGCTCTGGATGTGTCCTCTCGGAACCTCATAATAGCAGAGGAAAGAGAGGAAAATCCTGGAGCTGAACCCTGACTGTGGTCAGAGGGGAGAGCTCTGACTCCTGTGCAGTACCCAGCCCAGGGAGCACACAGTGAGCCTCCAGTTGACATTAGAGCCACATGGCTGGTCTTGGGCGTGGAAAGTAACTTGTCTGTACTTTCCACTAGACTCTTACTCTTTAAGAATAGAAAGCAGTGTCTTTCATTGCCTACTAATACATTATAGTGTCTGGCATAAAACACTTTTTAAAAATATTTTAAAATAAACGTGAAATGAAGGATAAAATTTAAATTGTCACAGTTATAAACCTTGGATTTTTCTGGAACAATCCCAATTTTACGATATGTGATTTTTGTAATTGAGATGGTTCTTTATATGAGTAATTACTCTTTCTTTCTTTCTTTAATAAAATTATTACATTCAGAAATATTTAGTACTTGGCCATACCTTTTGCATTTGGGTTTTTTTCAGCAAGCCTGGCCAACTGTGTTTGTTGTATTGTGTTTGACTCCTAAATTCCCTTTAACACCATTCTCTGGCCCGGCTGCTGCCACAGGAGGTTCACCCACTGGTCTGCATCTCCAGCCTTCGCTTGTGGGTAGGCGTCCACTGGGCTTGTTGGTGGATTATCATTGTCAGGAGGAGGTCAGATCGTATCAGAGGGAAGGAGAGGAGAGGCTGAAATGTTTTCTTCCCACTCTTTCCCTGCCTCGGGTCTCTAGCAATGGCGCCATCTCTCCCAAGTGACAGCAGCTCCTCCACAACCCTGGCTCTCCCCGGGACAGGAGGTAACAGCTTTCTTCTGTTTCTGGTCCCTGGCAGCCTTACACTTCCATTTGTGTGCTCAGTAAGCAGTGCCTACACTTAAGTCCCATCATTTAAAACAAATGGGGCAGATTCTGCTTCCTGCCTAGACCTTGGCTGAACTACCAACATAACCTTCACAGGTGCAGTTTGCCAATTAGGTTGCTCCCCTAGTTCAGTGGATCTTACTCATCATTGTGCGTGGGGATCACCTAATTATTAATACATCAGAACTCTTGGGGAAGAAACCCAGGCAGCAGCAGGTGCTAAAGTAAAATCTTCTTATAGATTATTGCCATCTTTAGTTTAAAGTGATGCTGTTTTCTAGTCTTCCATTCATAAAAGCATTTTGTAAACAAAATAGAACAAGTTAAACACATTTACATAACAGTTTCTTTAAGAGGTTGAAAACAAAGAACAGATGTTTCTGGGAAGAACAGAAATTCTCTATGTATTTTTTTTTTTTATAGTGTCTGTGACAGTAAGTTTTGCAGGAGGGCAGAAAGAAAATCAAAGAGCCATTGGGGATACTACAAGAGAAAAAATTGCAGAATCAGTCTCTGTGTTGAAAAACTCTCTTTGAAATATAATAATAGAGGTACTAGTACCACAAAATTAATGCATATTAGGTGCACAACCACCAATCTCCTTTGCAAAGGAACCAGATTAAAGTGATTATTCACAGCCTCAGCACACTAAAATAAGCAGTGGTTATTGGCCTCATGAGAACCTTTTAAGTAAGTGTTCAATTTTTAAAATGCCTTCCCCATTTGGCAAGTTTTATAATACAAAAGAACCTTAACCACACTCTCTTATTTTAAAATAAGACCACTTTTTAAACACTTACATTTTTGTTTGGTGATCGGACTTGGTATTTTTAAGTGAAAGAACTGATTTATCTCATTTCAAGGGTTCCAAGGATGTTACACCTAAATCAATGGAGTGGATACAAGGATGTATTCTCCTCCAACCCTGGTGCCATGCAGGAGCAGTCGGATCAGCCCCATGAGAGAAGCTGTCACTGCTAGAGCCCCTGGCAAAGAGCTCAGGCGTGAAGGTTTCCTGATGGGCCCCAGATAGGCAGAGGTAGCTCTTTGAACAGGGGTACAGCTGTGCACTTGTTACTTGGGGTTCTTGGAGGATCTGCTTAAGCCTGATGACCCTAGAAAAACAGGGGGGAGGGATCTGTGCAATAGTTGGATAAATTTTTCCCAATCTGTGTGCTGAGAAAGAGTTGTTTCTCTCTTGCTTGAAGGCCAGAGGCAGGATGGGATTCCTACCTGCACATCAGAGGGTAAGTATACTCCTTCTCTGTTAGTCCAGCTTTACTACTCACCCACAAAATAGAATTCGCTATCTTTCTCCTCAAGCTCATTTTCCTTGGCCCAAGAGTCCCCAGTGGCCTGACCCAATGTGAGGCACAGACAACTCATGTCACTCATTTATGAGCACTCATTAAGTTATGTGAGAAGACCAAGAACTAGACAAGGTAGCTCTACCCACCACTATAATTCACCCATATAACAAGAAAAAACACATCCCCTAAATCTATTAAAATTTAAAAACAAGGGCAGTGCCTATGGCTCAAGTAGTAGGGTGCTGGCCCCATATATCGGAGGTGGTGGGTTCAAACGCAGCCCTGGCCCAAAACTGCAACATATAAACAAACAAAATTTAAAAACAAAAAAATACTAGTTTTTTTTTTTCAACAGTATATTTTCAAAAATAAAAGCAGGAAGAAAATGAAGAAAATTAGGAAAGGCAAAACTAAAAAGAACAAAGAATAGCAAATAGCAATCAAAAAATAATATATAAAACAAACCAAGTATGTAAAACATCACAATTACTTTGTACTGACTAAATTCTATCAAAAGACAAAGATTGTCTTATTAGCTATAATAGAACCCAGGCTGTAGCAGACCACCATATAGCTCATGGGAAGGAGAAGCGAGAACTGTAAGAAACACGTGTAACGTCTTGGTAATATAACCCCTTGGTGAAAAGGGCATGGGGAAGGGATTTGGCTCTCCTTAACACTAACACGAGAGCTTTTGAGACGAGAACATCAGTGCTTGATTGTCTTTACACCTGTGGTGCGAGTAGCCATGGGATCACATCTATAAGTAGTTGCAGGAAAAGACATTTGAGAACTGTGCACACATTCTGTCACGGACCTGCCCACTCTGATTCTGTCGCTTCTCCTGCCTGCAGGGCGTCTGCCCTGGGCTCTTCCAAGAAGACTGCTAAGATTTACTTTCCTACTAAGACTGTTTCTCTCTCTCTCCCTTCTGCTAAGGCGAATGGCCCTCAGACACCTAAGGGTAATTTTTCCCGAGCAGGGTAGCACAGCAGTCTGCGTCCAGACAATACATAAGCTGGGGCCAGAGACCTGGCCAGTCCCTGCCCTGACAAGTGGCAATGAGGATGGGATAGCGAACAGCCACTGGCACCAGGGATTTATAGAAACACAATGAAATAAAGTTTAAAAGAAAAAAACAGACTGGAAATTAAAGAAGGCAAGTTAAGTAGGGAGAAAATGTAAAGAAAACCAAACCAAAGCAGAATGAATGGGAATACTAATGTCAATTAAAATGCAACTCAAAGCCCAAAGCATTAACCAGGCCAACAGGAAAAACACATAATAGGGAAAACGTTAGTCAATGAAGACACTCCATACGAGTCATAAACCTTACTAGAATAAATAATATAGCAGCCATACATTTAAAGCAAAAAATCTCAGAAACATAAAAAGAAATTGATGAAGACATATTTATTGTGGGATGTTTTTCATATTTTACTGTCAGAATTTGACAGTTCATGCATATGACTAAGATAAAGACATAAGGAATTTGAAAAATACAATAAACTATATATTTTTCTTTGTGTAACACAAAATTAATCGTATATTGATTAATGGCATTAAAGAACACTGATAAATTTTCCAAAGCAAATATTTTTGCTTTAATTCATTCAAAAAATCGACAATAAAGATATTAAAATTCTCTTATTATTAGGAAATTAAGAAATCTCTTCTGGGGCAGCACCTGTGGCTCAAGGAGTAGGGTGCTGGCCCCATATGCTGGAGGTGGTGGGTTCAAACCCAGCCACGGCCAAAAACTGCAAAAAAAAGAAAGATGCAAAGCAGAAATCTCTTTCTCATAATTCCTGGCTCAAAGAGGAAATCAAAATGGAACCTTTAAAGATCCTAAAGGGAAAAGAAAAAATATATATCACACCCATTTAATACAGCTAAAGTTATATTTAGAGGAAAATTTGTAGCCTCAAATGATTTTATTATTTAAAAATAAAACAAAGCAAGGTATACAAACTCATGACTATCGCAATGTATTTGGAGTGATATGTATCTTATTTTTTTCTTCATTATTGAAAAAATAACCAGGCAGGTCCTAGTGCTTCCATTGATTTCTGGATTTTATTCACTGGAACTATTTTCCTTTTTCATTTCTTCCTTTTGTCAGCATCACAGTAAGAACAAATAAAGCGATTAAGAATTTGTCTGTCTGAAAATCATAAGGAAAAACAGGATTAAATTTTCCATGTATGAGTATTTAAGCATTTAAATGCTAAATAGAGAAATTCCAGGAAAGAAGAAAATAGGTAATAATAGTACTAAATTTGTAAATTTGATAAAAGACAAAAATAAAGACTATATTACCTTTAATACCTAAAGAGGCTCAGTTGCATAATTACTGATTAAGAAGATTAAACTTAACATTCAAAGGTTAAGCAGGCTTACTAGACAGGCCATGAAGTTTAGAATAAAACAGACTTAAGCTTCTGGGCTGCCAAGTATTAGCAAATCATGTAATCTTTCCAATTCTTCATTTCCTAATCTTTGATACAAGTAGCAGTATTTACGTTGCAAGGTTGCCCGAATGGATTAAGGATGTTGTGTGTGAAAAACTGAGCTAGTGCTTGGCCCATCAAAGACAATGAATAATAGTCTTATCCATTTATTACTGGGTACACAGCAATATACAGTGATTTGAAACTAGAGATAATTGTGCCAAAAGTTTCATAGAAGCCAGTGCAGTTTCTCTACCTACCAACACTGGTAGGCTTTGCTACCCTTTGAGATAGCTGTTTGGCTGTGGGAAGGTGCTTCAAGTGTCTGGCCTCTATTTCTTCTTTTGTAACATGAATGAGTCTTCTCTGGTTCTGAACAGCCACAATTCCCTAATCCTAATTACATATTGCTTTATTTTATTTTATTATTATTATTATTATTTTTGAGACAGAGTCTCATGCTATCGCCTTGGGTAGACTCTCGGGCTCAGGAGTTCCTTTTGCCTCCGCCTCCCGAGTAGTTGAGAATACAAGTGCCCGCCACAACACCCCACTAGGTTTTTTGTTTTGTTTTGACTTTTAGTAGAGATGAGGTCTCACTCTTCCTCAGGCTGGTCTTAAAATCCTGAGCTCAAGCTATCTACTTACCTTGGCCTTGCAGAGTGCTCAGATTATAGGCATGAACCATTATACCTGCCCTGATTATGTATTTTATGCCTTTTATAAATAGTATAGAGTAGAACTGTAAAACTTGTTACTTCCAGTTACTGTCATCTGTGGAGTCAAAACCAACAAGAAGTGAGTGCAGGGGATGTCATGTTACCAAATTCTATGTGCGTGTCATCCTGCCCATGTCACAAATGCCCACTGAGGTCGGAGATCACGGATGTGTGTATGTGCAATCCTCCTGCCTCAGCCTTCTGAGTAGCAGGGACCATAGGTATGTGCCACCACATCTGGCTAACTTTTCTATTTTTAAAATGATACAGGGTCTCTCCCTTGCTCAGGCTAGTCTTGAGCTCCAGAGCTCAAGTGATCCTCTTGCCTTGGCCTCCTAGAGTGCTAGGATTACAAGCATAACCCTTGTGTTTAGTTTTGATCCATTCCTACCCTTCTCCATAACTTGACTCTTGTATTTATTAATTGAAATATACTTTTCATAAAGAAAAATGCACTGATCTTATGTGTACAGATGAGGCTGACACTTGCACACCTGTGACCTGCGACACCCATATGATGATATAAATCACTTTCACCATCCCAGAGGACCCTTCCTGGTCCTTCCAAATCAATACTTCCTACCCCAAGATGCGCTGTTCTGATTTTTTTTTTCATCATAGGTAAAATTTGCCTACTGTAGATTTTCAGATAAATGAAACCACCCAGAAGGTATTCTTCTGTGTCTGGCTTCATTTGCCCAGCATAATGGTTCATACACTTGGTTGTATAAGGCAATAATTCGTTCCTTTTATTGTTGAGTGGCATTTCATTATGTGCATACACCACAGTTTATTTATCCATTTTCCTGTTGATGGAGATTTGGGTTGCATCCAGTGTGAAGCTATTAAGAATAAAGTGGTTATCAACATTCTCGTACATGTCCTTTTGTAGACATATGTTTTCTTTTCTCTTGAGTAAATACTCAGAAGTGGAATTTCTGGATCACAGAGTAAGTATATGTTTAACTTTACGAGGAGCTGCCAGAACTGTTTCCAAAATGATTATGCTATTTGACATTTCCATTGGCAGTGTTCTGGGGGTTCTGATAGCTCCCTGTCTTGTCATTCGCGGTTGTCAGTCCTTTTCATTGTAAGCGTTGTCTCTATTTTTAAACTTTATGCCAAAGAATTTATTTTAAAATAAGCAAAAAAAAAAAAAAAAGTCCTTTCTTCTGATACCAGAAGTACCACATGAATCAAGTTTGGCATGAATTAGTAAAAAAGATGAGAGTACACATCTAAAATTTAATGTCAACTTAATAGCTATTCAAAAAGGCTACCAGTTGTCATTCAAATGCTACCCATATTTACTGTATTTAGATGCAGGTTCATGCCCCCATGGCTCTGTTTATGCTGTTCTGTCTGCTAGGAATGGCCCTGTCTCTCCTTGTCATGCAGATTCATCTTTGAGACTTAAAGGACACCTCCTCTGAGCAGCCTTCTGTCATTCCCTGTCCACCCCACAATTGGGAATATCGCTTGCAAGCACCTACTACACCCAAAGGTTATTTCACTTACAGAGCTTATAACTATGTATCTGTCTCCCACACCAGACCATGAGTTTCCTGAAAAGATAAAGATAATTTCTTTATCTTTGTACCAAGTGAGCCTTATAGATATTCTATCGATGAAGTTCACTGAATGAGTGAATAAATGGATTCTGAATATTAAATCACAAGCCAGGAAGAAGCACTTCTTGGGTAGCCATATTCATGGGGGTTGCAGTGGAGAAAGATGGAGAGACAGTCATAGCTGAATAAATTCACAGAAAACCAGATTTCAGATCACCTTACCTTTCACAAGTGGGGCCAAAGTGGACCAACAACAGTCTCTACAATAGCTAAGGGGAGCCTACAGAGTAAACTTTTGGGTGGCCTAAATAGACCCAGGGATTAAATTAATTTTGCAAATAAAATAGCCACTAGAGACATTTCATTTAAGCTGATCAAGTTATAAATAAACTCAGTACCAAATATTGTATTGGCAACATACAGTTAATGGAAACTAAAGGCTTGCCTGCAGCTCTCTGCCCTCCTTTCTTCTTCTCTAGCTTTATTTTTTTTGTCTTGCTAGAGTTTTCTCTATTCCACCCCCTGCCCCCTCTCCCTAGCTACCTCTCTACCCCCTGACATGGGCCACTATTTAAGGGGAAAGCTAATCCTCTCGGTTCCTTTTTCTCTCTCTTGCAAACCCACCTTTTCTGGGTCCCTATTCTTCCTTGGCCTCTGACCTACAAGGGCTAATCTAGTGAAATCATTTCTGCTGAGTTGATAATAATTCCGCCTAACACATCTGCTAGGTTTAAAAAAAACATCTCTGCATATGTGCTCAGTTACAAAAGCGCTGCTGAGATATTCACCAGCTGAAAAGCATTAGTGTCATCCTTGACACTAGAAAATGACAAGAGGTTTGGGACATGAGCATTCAAAAGGAACCTCCCATTTGCTTGGCAGCCTCTCACAGAGCTGGCACTGAGGAGTGGGCTGCTGGAAAGCAGAGCTGGGAAAGAGAAGCTAAGACTCACGGTGGGGGCAGATGCTGCATCAGCCAAGTCAGCACGGGATAGCAAAGCTCTGGGGTGTGGGCTTCGGACCTATCCCAGCACTGCCCTCAGGAAACCAGGAAGTGGGGGTGCTAAGAAGAAACAAACCCAGCCTGTCCTAAAGTTATCTTGCAGGCTAACAGTTCCTGTCTCACCAGCTGGGGAGGAATGCCCAGTCGGGTAAATACAGTGTCTGCCGGGAAGATCAGCTTACCCTTGTCTGTGGGACGATGTAGACCCAAGTTGAGCAGGGGCTGCCAGAGCCCTCTGGGGAGTCCCTAGCTCACTCACCAAGGTTTGGTTAACCCAACACACAGACGGCAAGGAGCTGAGGTGCTTGCAGCCAGCAGGGTTTCCACGAGGGCAGAGATGTAACAGACACATCTGTACTGTGAGTCCCTGGCAGGGTGGCAGTATCTGCTCAGGGAAGACAGAAGTGTTCCTCCCCTGGAGCCCTACAGATGTGGCTTCTAAAGGCAAAAGGAGCTCCTTTGGGACTGCAGAGGACAGTTTTACATACATGCACCAAAGCTGAGAAAAAGAACAGGCAGGCAGGCTGAAGCTTGCTGCTGAGCTGCTGCTGGGCCGCTGGGAAGATGGGCCTGCAGCCTGTGAGGAGCCTCTCGGCTGCCTTCTGAAGTGTCAGACTAGCCCAGAGGCCTCAGGAATGAGCCTCTTGAGAGCAATGAGCCCTCCAGTAGAAAATACCTCCTTCCACCTCATTATGGGGTGAGCCGTGCTGCTGGTACTCCCTGAAACCCAACACGCAAGCTCTTGGAAAGGTTTTGGGCCCCCAGCCCTCAGTTTCTGTGGGAGGAAAACATCCTTTTTTCCTCCAAAACACACACCCCTATCAATTTCGCCCCGTCTTACTTGGGGCAGGAAATCCCAGGAAAAAGAAAGGGTTTTAACAGGGATTTCAGAGGAGTAAGTTCTTCTGACTGCATTTGGGGACAGAGACTGGGGGGCCCAAGAGAGTTAGGCAGGCGACAGAGAAGATGTTGGCAGCCCCGCATAGCCTAAAGCACGAAGTGAAGCTGAGGATGATCTGTTGGGTGCAGGAAGAAACAGAACTCGCACTTATATTTGCTTTGTACTTCCTCTTGTAACAGCTTGCATGTTTGATAATGTACATGATACACCAGTGGCCCATGAATGCACTTTATATAAATATCCGCCCTGGGCCGTGATGTGCTCATACTGGAGGAATGGGGCGTGTGATCCCTCCCACAGGCGTCTGAAAGGCAGTCCAGGGAAGAGTTTTGTTTCCTCTCCTCAGAATCTTTTGTTCCCTGAGCTGGCACTTCACGCACTCTCACTTTGACCGCCCCCGAGATGCTCCTAAATCGATTCCTCTCACTCTGTCCTGAACCAGGGTTAAGTCCTGGTCATGTGGCGTGAAGCAAGGCCATCCTGAGGACGGCGTTTGCTCTCTTTGGGGGTGTAATAATACATACAGATTCTCATGCACCTCAAAGAGCCTGCCACCGAAAAGGAACCACAAATGGGAAATCAAATTAGAATAAAACAAAACTATGAGATAGTACAAACACCCCCCTGGAGAAAATCAATTAGCTATAAGAAAAAGAGAAACCCTCCTGGAGCAATTCAACCACAGGCAAAATGAGTTCAGAAACGGGTGACAAAAAGCTCTCGCCTCCTTTTTAATAAGTGGGAATATGGTCACTGGGGCCTCTTTAAAGAAAAATTTCTTTTCAATGGATTGAAGTTAGCACAACACTATGAGTTGTTTTTTTTTTTTTTTTTTGGTAATATTTTCTCTGTTGTGGGCATTCGACTCAGGTGGCTAGAAACTACAACACTTTCTATTTGGCACAAAGCAGTGTATTATGAGCCACAAGTGCATGAAATAGTACCTGCAGGCCTCGTCTCACCTTCATAGGGAACAGTCTGAAGATACTCTTTGACTTGCGTGGGGGAGAAGGAGTGCAGCAGGGCCAGGAAGTCCAGCTGTGCCCTCTCGAACTCGCTCTGGTACGTGGTCTGCTTCCTGGTGCGTGCCTGGTTCCTCATGTAGCTGTGCAGCACGGATGGGACTGCAGAGGTACACAGGACAGAGACCCGCGGGTGATCACCCAAGCAAAGCACCCCCGACGGCCCCACTTGGAGCTTTCTAGGCATCCTTACTATGCCGGAAACCAAGGCACCGTATGAAACCAATTCCTCCCGTGACTAGGGCTGGGCAGAGCCCCTGGGATGTCCTGACTGCTCCTTGCTGTTGGAGGTGGGAGTGGTGGGAGACGCAGACAGAGAGAGAGTTTGCCCACCACTTCCAAAAAAGAAGCTCTCCATGAACTGGATTCTTATGTGGGTCAGTGTATTAGGATTTGTGAAGGAAAACCAAAGTATGCTTTGGTGACATATTTTGAGATGGGTGCTCAGACAGCCTGTAGACAGAAGTAGCCCTGCAGAGCCGGCTTGTGTTGGGGAGACGCGCATCTGCTGAGCAAGTCCTCATGGCTGCAGCCAGGCTTTCTCCGGGCCCCTCCCTTGCCTGGATCTGGGAGAGAGTAACTGAGAATCTGACACCTCGGGAGGTCTAAAACAAGCACTTGCCATCTATCCTCTCTGCAGGCTGCTGCCTATGAGGGCTCTTCCACAGAACAAGACCCTTTGCTAGCCAGGCCTCCTTCTCTTCCCTTCTCTTGTAACTTGTTCTGCCAAGCTCCAGCCCACATTCTTTCTGTAACCTTAAGATGCCATAGAAGTGACAACCAGCTGGCCATTTCTTTGAGTTCTTAGATTTTGCATGACTCCCATGTGCGTTAATAGATCTGTATGCTCTTTCTCCTTTCAATTGCCCTTTGTCAATCGAATTTTTCAGCAAACCTTCAGAGGGCAAAAGGGAAGGTTGGCCTTGGCCCCTACAATGGTCACATGCACCACCTTGTTAATAAACAAAGCTTGTTTTTCTTTCAGGACATCTCCTCTGCAGGCTTGGGCTGGCACACTAAGGTCTCCTTCCAAGGACCCTGGTGTCTGAATGAGCAGTTGGAAGCATGTTGGTATTTACAGTCAGCTCTCGTTTTCCATTCAGACTAATGGGGGTATGAGGTGCAGCAACCTCCAAAGCTAAATGATTATTTAACTATTTGATGCTCAATATTGTTCACTTAATGTGGGTTCTGATATTCGTGGAAGTATCATTAAAAAAATAATGAAGACATGATGTGAAAACATGATTTCTCCGACTTGCCCAACCTTGAGAATGCCTTCCTGTTCTCGGTGACCCCTAGAAGAGGCCATTGGCCAAATGGAGGGATTAGATTGCTGAGGGAATTTGATACCACACCCTGAAAAGAGCATTTGTAGCATCTGGAAAAAAGAAGATTTATAAGCCCTATGGTAAGGTTTTCATAGACTCACAGATCTGTACCATTAACTTTCACAGGGTGATGTAGAACCGATGATTAGAAGCTCAGCTGCTACAACTTTTTAAACAGTTGGAACATCTGACAGCGAAGGAGCTGCCTTGGGGGTTGGGCTCTACTCTGGAGTACACAGAGAGAGTATCACCCTTCGGCCAGGGTGAGGTGGGGGAAAGAGATCACACATGTCCTGAGTCTCTAGTGACTTCTAGGCTACTTTCTACCCCCAACATGCTAAGCTTCTATTCTGTGATTTTTGTTTCAGGGAACTCCCAACTCCATGTCAGTAATAAATCATGTTTCAGACTCACACCAAGTTTTCGTGTTAGCCAGCAGCCTGGAGGTGGCTTGGTCATGGAACTTGTGTGCCATCTAGATAATAGACAAGACCAATTAGATCCCTTCCTAATCCTTTTTCCATTTTACGGCCACCACATCCTTCCCTTACTTTATAAGGAAGAAGTGTCCCTGCCCACCCCCCGTCCCAGCCTGCTTCTCCTAGGCAGAGCCCATACTTGTTTTATGGGTTATCAGAATTGGCTAGGCTCCTCTGCATTGAGAAGTCCTGCTGCCAGGGCTTAGAATCTATAAAGTTAGTCTAAAAACTATAGGTATACTCACCTAGACCCTGAGAAGCAATTGGCAGGCTCGCGTAGCATCCATATTTGAAACTAAAATCCCGAAGCTCAGGAATTTTAGCTGGAATTTGGTAATTTCGTCGAAATTCGGTGTTTAGAGGCTGAGGAATTAACTTTTTCCATTCCATAGACAACAGAGAACTTTTCTTAATCTTCTGAGCTGGGATGGGGGATAGAAACCGAAGGCAATAATTACTCCTTGAAAGCTAATTTTTAAGTAGCTTTTCATTCCATTTTGCTTGTGGCAGTAGCTTCCAATTTATCATACCAAAAAACCCACTCATCTTGCTTTTTGTTTTTTGTTTGTATCACTTTATCACGCTCAGTAGAGTGCCATGGTGTCACACAGCTCACAGCAACCTCCAGTTCCTGGGCTTAGGTGATTCTCTTGCCTCAGCCTCCCAAGTAACTGAGACTATGGGCGCCCGGCTAACAACCCCACTCTTCTTGTACTAAGAGGTACAGTCAATGTACTTTTTATGGACACCTTGATCGAGAAATAATTTTCTGCTTCATCAGTCACAGAAGTGTATGGTCAAATGATTCGAGTAGTTTCTAATGTATGTATTTGTATATCAGTTACAATTGTTCTTTTGTTCTACTTAGTGGGCAACGAGTCACTGATCACTCCCCCAGGTCTGCCTCTTTCTGGGACAGAGGTGGGCAGCAGAGTGAGAGACTTTGGATAGGATTGCCATATAAAACACAGAATGCCCAGTTAAATTTGGATTTCAGATAAACAATGAATACTTTTTCATTATAAATATGTATAAGTACTCATTTTCTACTGTATATCATTATTCAAATTTGCCTGGGCATCTTATATTTTTATTTGCTGATATAAATAAAAATATATTTTTATTTTTATTGATATATACCAGCCCTAGACAGGGCAGTATATCTCATCTCTACTGGGAAAGATCCATTCAAAGCTTATCCCTCACTCGTGAAGGGTTAGGTAGCATCGTTGTCCTTAGTGGACAATAGCACTGTAATTTCTTTGAAATATCTCCACTAAAAAAATTCATTAAATATATCATCATTAATGTCTATGAAGCACTGTTAATTCTACAAACACTACCAGATTAGGAGGAGAGGGTCACAAGCCATCTATCTCGCTTTGAGTGAGTGAGATTCTAATTCTTGCCTCAAAGCCTTAGTTCAGACCCACGTTAAACAACATCATCTCTATTTAGAAGGATGAAGATGTTAAAAATGTGGGTTTCATAAGAATGCCCAAACAGTGCAAATTACTATTGACACTGAATTCAATTTTCTTCCAAATTAGTTTTTCCATAGGTCTTTTCAAAAATAAATTCTAATATACATTGTATGTCAAATGATTCTTAATGGCATCACTGGCATACACTGTATATCAAAGGATACATAATCATATCTCCTGGCACCCCAGAGCATTTTTATATTGATTTTTTAAAAATAATTTCTGTGTAGAGCAGCAGAGGAGGAAAGGGTTCTACTACATTCTGCCTCCAACTTTGGGTGACACTGGAGGAGAGGACACATGTGCTCAATGGTCCTCCTAGTGACCTTATAAACTGCCCATGAAAAAGTAGTCTACAGAGAGAAAGAAATTATAGAACTCAAAATCAGGGAACCCTGTCAGATATTTTGGAAATCATCCAATACTGTTCTTATAACTTCCATCTAGAACTTACTACTATGCCTTGAATGTGTCCCTCTACAAAGCACGTGTTGGAAACTTAATCATCAGGACAGCAGTGTTGGGAGGTGGGCCTAATGCGAGGGGATTAGATTGTTGCCCACATGAATGGAGGAAAGCTGTTACTGTGGGAGTAGGTTGGTTATTGCAAGAGTCACTTCCTGATAAAAGGATGAGTGTGGCTCCCTTCCTCTCTTTCTCACCCTCACACTTTCTTGCCCTATCACCTTCATCCATGGGTTGATCCAGCAAGATGGTTGTTACAAGACGCCAGCACTGTCTCTTGGCTTTCCAACCTCCAAAACCATGATCCAAAGAAATTTCTGTTCATTATAGATTATCTTGTCTCAGCTATTCTGTTACAGCAGCACAAAATGGACTAAGTCACATGGTGTTTATAATTTACTAATGGCTTTATAGGGAAAAACCAAATCCCCATTGAAATACTTGACACATATATCTGTATCTTTTCCCTAGGGCTACCACTCAAGAGCAAATGTTTCCAGTTTCCATATGTGTTCTGTGGTGTTTGCCAAGGTTATAGATAATTAAGCCATTGTTCAACCTTGAGGCAACTAGTGTGATTAGGAAGATACCTGCAGCGCAAACATACAGAATGTGATACTTCTTGCAACCATAACATTTGGAACTGTGGTTCTCAAGTGGAGATAAGACATGAGAATCATCTGGGAAAGGTTTCTCAGAATATAGCTGCTGAACCTCATGCCAGACATTGAGAATCTCTAAAAGTGGGCCCCAGGCACTTAGACTGTGAACAAACTTCCCAAGAATCACTAACTCAGTGCTTTGACGAAGGTGCCAGGAAAGCCCAGAGTGTGAGGAGTTGTGTCAAGGGGGGAAGAAAAAGACAAGGACTGAAAGGCAGACACAGCAAAGGGCTTTGACAATGGGTCATCGTGGAAGCAAACCATCTCTAGCGTGTCCATGCAATGTGGTCTGGTTGGCAGAAGTGTGTGGTCCACCATGATGGACCAGTAGAGAACTAGAATAGTTGGAAATGAAGATCCATAAAAAGCAATAAATCAGGACCTGCGCTTTGTCTAAGTTCCTTTGAAGACAAAGATTAAGTCTCAGACTTCATTGGTCCTCAGTACTTATGGCAGTAATAAACCTCATTAAATATTTATCAGATTAATGAGCAAACCAAAAATCTCTAGAAACATAATTGTTATGGATTAGCAATTGATATCTGAATTACACTCCAGTGACTTGCCTATGTGATCTATGCTTAAGGTAACTTCTAATAAACTGTATATTATTCACTCCATAGTGTGGAATTTTGTTCTTTTCAACTAATGAAATCTTTAATTGTCTCTATAAAGTTTCATGTTAATGAGCGCCTTCACACATTATTATATCCCTGATATAAAGGGACCCAACCAACACCCGAAACCCCCACAGTGGTGCTGAGGTATAGGCAGAAATAATAATCATGACCCAGAGCAAACTTGACCCAAAGACCCCTTCCAGGGAGACCTCCCTGCTCCTCAGGAGCTCAGCCCCCACCCCCATTTCTTCTTCACTTAATAATTGTAATACTAGAGTGGTTTAGCCCAAAGAAAGAAATTAGCCTATTTTAAGATTATGTATGGCATCTGTAGAAAGTCCCAATCCAAACTTGAATTTACAGCAAGGGCTATTCAACACCGTTAGGACCATGGGCACATAATCTTAACTAAGTGGGAACTAGCTGTGTTGGTTTGTTCAGTTGTTCTGATTCATCAAGGCCAAGTTCTTCAAGTCCAAATGTGAAAACAAACACCTTTTAGTGCTTCACTCCTTTGCACTGATTCATTAATGAGGATACAAAACTAAGACATTGCCCTGTGCTTTGGAAGCTTAAAATATGAGAGAAACACACACACACACACACAAAAGAATAAGGACAATTTCATGTGCTAAGTCCTGCAAAAGAGACAAGAACATGGAGCTGCTAAAACATATGAGAGGACCATGACCTAAAGGTGGGCGATCAGAAGAGGCCTCCAGGATTGAAATGAAGCCCACATCTAGGCTTGAGTTACGGATAGGCCCAGCTGTGGAGGCAGGGGAGAGGTGTTCCAAGGGTGGAAGCAGTGTATGCAGACAGATGCTTTTATCCTGAGGACAACAGGCAGTCATTGAGGGGTTTTTAATCTGTAAAATGACATCAATTTGCACATCTAGAAACTTGCTTTGGCTCTAGTATGGACAGTATATATATTTTTCAAGTTTATACAAGTGATTTATTTCCACACTTGCAAGGGTGAGAAATGGTTCTTTTTTTTTTTTAATTAAATCATAGCTGTGTACATTAATGCAATCATGGGGTACCATGTGCTGGTTTTATATACAATTTGAAATATTTTCATCCCACTGGTTAACATAGCCTTCCTGGCATTTTCTTAGTTATTGTGTTAAGACATTTATATTCTACATTTAGTAAGTTTCACATGTATCCTTGTAAGATGCACCATAGGTGTGGTCCCACCCATTACCCTCCCTCCACCCAGCCTCTCCTCTCCCTTCCCCTTCCTTTCCCCATATTCTTAGGCTGTAATTGGGTTCATAAATTAGTCACATAGTAGGGCTGAGTGCCTTGGATACTTTTCTTCCATTCTTGAGATACTTTGCTAAGAAGAGTATGTTCCAGCTCCATCCATGTAAACACGAAAGAGGTAAAGTCTCCATCTTTCTTTAAGGCCGCATAATATTCCATGGTGTACTATAGACAGTAGATTTGAGGGGAAAGTACTGGAAAAGGGAATTGGAATAGAGATCACCCAGCAGAGAGATACCAACAGTTGAACCCAAGTAAAGAAGGGAGAGACGCAGACAGAGGCAGGAGAGGATGAGGATGTCTTGACAGGTCCTGAGAATTTACATACTCATGGGGAAATGGTAACCTGCCCAGGCTGAACGGACAATTTTACCTGGAAGCTCAAAAACATCTTTTAAGGATGCTGACACATCAAATGTTTTCCTCTGACCCTTAATGTTTACATGTCTACAGCTATGGAGGCCTTTTGATCCCATATCCATCACGCTTTAAAAAGGTACTTCCTGTACATTCTCTCCCCCATTCCCCAAATAGTTACCGAGTTCCTTCTGTATGCCAATCATGGCACGAGGCTGTAAGTGAATAAAGGCTTCTGGGGAGCTTACTGAATAGTGGAGGAAAGAGTAAAACAAAACAACCAAAACCAAGAATCAGTAACAAACGATTTCACAATGGAAGGAAACAAAGGAGATGACAGCTACCCTCTCAGATAAAATAACAAGGAAAGGGCACAAAGAGAAGGCGACGTTCAAGCTGAAGTCCACAGAATGACAAAGAGAAACCACAGAAGGGGCTGAGGCCAGGGCTAGAATCTTACCTGTTGGGTACAATGTGCACCCCTCTGTGATGGGCACACTAAAAGCACTGACTTCAGCATTACACAGCTCACCCATGTAACAAAAACACTTACAGCCCCTTAATGTTTTGAAATTAAAAAAAAAAAAAAGTTGGCATCTCCGACACTGAAGCAAGGCCATGTGGCTGGAGCCTGGTGAAGAAGGAGACCACAGCAGAGATGACAGTGAGGAAGTGAGTGAGGTTCAGCCTAAAGGGAACTCAGGAGCCCAGACAAGGAACTAGAATTTGAATGCTATTCAAAGAGCAGCGGAAAGCCAGTGAAAGGAAGCAATGGAATAATATGATCCGATGTAGATAGTCAAGGGATCATCTAGCTGCCATGTGGGAAAAAAAAATTAGAGGGATCTATAGCTAATGTAGGAAGATCAGTTGCCAGGGAAGGAAAACGTGATGGGTTGGAGTCCCCATGAGACTTGCACTCAGTAACCAAATATGTGAAACTGGGACCTGAGGAGGGGATTTGGAAAGAGATACAAATGAGGGAAGCCTCTCAGGATAGGTGCTCCTGAAAGGAATCAGAAACTCTAATCATTAGAGGTCAAATAGAAAATGGCCTAAGTTTTATTAGGTTTATAATAAATCTGCCTCTGCTCCCTTATAAATATAAACAGACAGCCAAATATATATTGGACCATTAAGACATTCAGAAAAACTAGAAACAATGCTAAGAACAGATAAAAATGCTAACAATTCAGTATATCATAAATATCTTATGGAATTACCACATCTATAAAACAAGAACAGAATGCTGTTTTAAAAAATCTAATTGGACTTCTTAGTAAAGTATCACAATGTACACACAAATATGAAGCCAGTACAAGGATACTGAGAACTCAACTCAAATTGGGGGGAGTGGCAGGAGGGATGGAGGGAACAGAGGGGAGAAGGGAGGGGGACGGCTATGCTCTCACCGATGGGCACATCTCCAGGGTGAGGGGCACAACTACAATGGAGACTTTACCTAACAAAATGCAAACGTTGTACCCTCATATTAATCTGAAACTTTTTTAAAAAATGTGGAGAGCTCTTGTTTTTGTTTTCGTTTGGAATATACTATCATAGACGGATCTGATAAAGTCAATGTGTGTGCTGGTGGGCTGGGGTTAACACTGTGGGAATGAAGAGTCAGGTAGAATCAAAGGTGAGCTAAGTAGGGCAGGGGAGACAGATCTACAGTTCACACGGGATGAGGGGCTGCTGGGGCAGGATGAACGGGAGACATAGAGGTGGTGAGAGATGTATTATTATCCTCTCCTGACTCACGGAGCCCCAGGAGGACAAGGGCTCTCAGTGTTCCCTGGTTTGTGCTCAGATCCCACATGGCAGCCCTCCTCAGCTGTTTTTGGTATCATTATTTTGTCACCAAAGAGGCAAGAGAACACTAAAACTCCAACTGCCATTTTGTCACAGGCTTGCAGCTATAAGCCAGAGTGCATTATTTTCTCAATAATTTAGGGAAAGGTTAGCTTGTTGGAGTTTTAAAGTAACTACAATCAATTTCCATGAATTCTCAATAAAGCAAAGTTCCTGCTGATATGCAAGATCGAAATTGTACTACATCAGCCATGATGTCATTTCTGGAAAATACATCTGTAGAAATCAAATTCATTTTTGGTCCCTGAGACAAGAGGCCAAGGTAGGGACAAGTTATGGTGGCATCTCTATGTGCCCTATAGAAAACCATTCAAAAGCTTCCCCAGCTATAAAGCACCGAGGGTAGGGCCAAATGAATCATATGAGAAGCTAGACTCTCGCAGTGGAAGATCTGTCGAGCTGAACACCTATTCCAGAAGGAGACACGGGCTCTTTCAGGAAGCAGGATGAAATGCATGATAGCCTCCTTCTCTCTGCCCAGGGAGAATAAAATGGCCCTTGCTTCACCCTGCCCTGGTTTTCCTACTCATCTACAACAGGTACTACCATCCCATCCACACGGAACCCCAGGTCAGACACCTGCAGGCTCCTTCCCTCATCCCTCCCTTCTGTTCAACCAATATTTCTTTTGGTTGAACCACCTATAAAGAACCAGACACTGGAGTGGGTGCTGGGGATACAACGTGAGCCAGAGAGCCACAGCCCCTGCCCTAGAACTGGCTCGTTGTAACCAGCCTCATGAACAGAGGATGAACCCCCACGTATGTTTTCCTCATAGCTTTCTTTTTTTTTTTTTACATTTTAAGATCAACTTTAATCTCAAAAATCACATGTCCTTGCATCTAATTTCTTTTGTTGATTTCACTTTAAATGGATGGTTTGTGAAAAACAAACACTGTAAGTACATATTTACCATGTCTGTTACATATAGCACACAAGATCAACTTTTAACAAAGAGTCACTGACCTCTTTCCTCTCACCAAAGTTACAAAGGTTTAAAAAACCCCCCCGAATATATTTTTGATACCCTTAGTAGTGAGCACTAAGACTGCTTCAAAATTGACACCATTTATGACTTTAAACTATTTAAACTGAGGCTCTTTCAATAAGCAAGGTGGCTAAAGCATGCCATTTGTGTTTTCCTTCTTGAGACCTTCAGTTTTCAGACACACACATGCTTCCCCAGCCGTATGATGCTCAGCACACGTTCATCTTGTAAACCTGAATTCCAGCATGAATACTCCAGGGTATGCTTCAATGACGCTGCCTTAACAAGAGAGAAACTGTTACCCTCAAGTACATATATTAGCATATTCTTATAAATGTCCGGCTGATGTTCGCAAGCTGGAATTCTTTTACTTAATGTGTAGGTTTTTTGCATTGTGGGAGTCAATCAAAGAGAACATTGTAGGTTTAAGACACATTTGAGAGCCACTAAAATTAATTCTTGTATGTTTATTTTTCTGGTAGCTGTGGAGTCTTGTTATTCTCTTTGGACATTATTAGATGTCTTAGCTCATGACAGCATACCAGATTTTAGTCTGTACTACAAAGCCATAGTGCTCAAGACAGCATGGTACTGGCACAAAAACAGAGACATAGACGCTTGGAATCGAATTGAACACCAAGAAATGAAACTAACATTTTACAACCACCTAATCTTTGATAAACCAAACAAGAACTTACCTTGGGGGAAAGACTCCCTATTCAATAAATGGTGTTGGGAGAACTGGATGTCTACATGTAAAAGACTGAAACTGGACCCACACCTTTCCCCACTCACAAAAATTGACTCAAGATGGATAAAGGACTTAAATTTAAGGCATGAAACAATAAAAATCCTCAAAGAAAGCATAGGAAAAACACTGGAAGATATTGGCCTGGGGGAAGACTTCATGAAGAAGACTGCCATGGCAATTGCAACAACAACAAAAATAAACAAATGGGACTTCATTAAACTGAAAAGCTTCTGTACAGCTAAGGACACAATAACCAAAGCAAAGAGACAACCTACACAATGGGAAAGGATATTTGCATATTTTCAATCAGACAAAAGCTTGATAACCAGGATCTATAGAGAACTCAAATTAATCCACATGAAAAAAGCCAACAATCCCTTATATCATTGGGCAAGAGACATGAATAGAACTTTCTCTAAAGACCACAGACGAATGGCTAACAAACACATGAAAAAATGTTCATCATCTCTATATATTAGAGAAATGCAAATCAAAACAACCCTGAGATATCATCTAACCCCAGTGAGAATGGCCCACATCACAAAATCTCAAAACTGCAGATGCTGGCGTGGATGTGGAGAGAAGGGAACACTTTTACACTGCTGGTGGGACTGCAAACTAGTACAACCTTTCTGGAAGGAAGTATGGAGAAACCTCAAAGCACTCAACCTAGACCTCCCATTTGATCCTGCAATCCCATTACTGGGCATCTACCCAGAAGTAAAAAAATCCTTTTATCATAAGGACACTTGTACTAGACTGTTTATTGCAGCTCAATTTACCATTGCCAAAATGTGGAAACAGCCTAAATGCCCACCAACCCAGGAATGGATTAACAAGCTGTGGTATATGTGTACCATGGAATACTATTCAGCTATTAAAAAAAATGGAGACTTTACATCCTTCGTATTAACCTGGATGGAAGTGGAAGACATTATTCTTAGTAAAGCATCACAAGAATGGAGAAGCATGAATCATCTGTACTCAATCTTGATATGAGGACAATTAATGACAATTAAGGTTATGGGGGGGGAAGTAGAAAGAGGGATGGAGGGAGGAGGGTGGGGCCTTAGTGTGTGTCACATTTTATGGGGGCAAGACATGATTGCAAGAGGGACTTTACCTAACAATTGCAATCAGTGTAACTGGCTTATTGTACACTCAATGAATCCCCAACAATAAAAAAAAATAAATAAAAAATAAAAAAATTAAAAAAAAAAAAAGATACAAAAGGAAAAAAAAAATAATTTCAATGAAATGATGAGCTCAGGGAGCATACCAGTATCAGCAAAATGGCAAAAAATTCATGTAGCATTAAAGTTGGACTTCATGAGCTAAGACACCTCATAGCTTTCTTATGCTTTGGATTTCCAGGCTAGTAGTGTTTAATGACCAGAATCTTGTCACTTTTCAACTAACTACTTGACCTTTTGAGTTGTTTCTCCCAAATGGAAGAATTTGTGTAAGATAAAAGAGTTGAGATTGTGAAGACCCCTGCTGCAGACTTCCTGATGCCAAGAATCACCATCCCTCACTAACCTGTACAAACTATCTGCCTACATTAGTTTCAGCACAATCCGCCCCAGGGCATGTCTCCACATTCCTTAACCCCTTACAAGAACCCCGACTCTGTTAGTCAGGGGGATAGATTTGAGGCTGCTTCCCTTGTCTTCCAGCTGAGATCATTTGTATTAAAAAAATTCCTTTCCTTCGTTGACAGTTTCCATTGTCTTAGTAATTAGCTTTCTGTGCAGTGAACAACCAGACCTAGGCTGGACCCTCCCTTGTGGTTTCAGAAACATTATTGCCCCTCAAGTGCCCAAGCCACACCCTGACAATTCTGCCTCCACCTGTCCTGCCCAGCATCAAGCCACCTTGCTCCTCCCTGGGCTTCCCTGACAGCCTCGTGCTGGCCTTTTCCTTCCATACTGGTCCACTTCCATGCTTCACTCCATAGCCGGTGTGAGGCTTCTAAATCCTACATCTCAATGGTGTCACCACTCTTATCAAAAACTTTTAATCACTCTTGTGATGACTCCAAACTCCTCAGCATGCCTTGCCAGACCCTTCTAGATGGCAGGTTCCCCACCCATGGTCGTCTCTTCTTTCAGCCTCCCTAACCCTTGACTGCTTTATTCCTGCTGAAGTTCTCTCAGTTCCTCAAATACTCCTCTAGACCGGTGGTTCTCAACCTTCCTAATGCCTCCTAATGCCGCGACCCTTCAATACAGTTTCTCATGTTGTGGTGACCCCCAACCATAAAATTATTTTCGTTGCTATTTCTTTTTTTCCAATTAAAATCATACATTAGTTTTATGAATTGCTCTTAAAAAAGTATTTTAACAATAGCCTTCCTGGCATTTTCTTAGTTATTAGTTGCTATTTCATAACTGTAATTTTGCTACTGTTATGAATCGTAATGTAAATATCTGATATGCAGGATGTATTTTCATTGTTACAAAGGGATCATGACCCACACTGAGGTTGAGAACCACTGCCTAGACATTCAGGATCCAGCAACAACACTGTCCCCTGGGTCTTTTCGCCAGGCTAATTCTTCTTTATCCTTCCAGGAAGGGAAGCCTTTTCTGAACCTCCCCCACCATGCCATGAGGCAAGACGTCCTCCTGTGCACCCAGTGCAGCCTGCATTTCTCACAAGGTGCCCCTTTTTATACTTGATAGTTTTTGTTTGCAAAATCACTCTGTCTACACTCTGAACTCTTTGAGATAAGAGACCACATCCAGGCTGCTAATCAGTGCATCTCCAGTGACTATCACATAACCATAGAAAAAAGAAAAACAAACATATTTACCTTCTGCTATGTCCACAAAGTCTCTCTTAGTAATGGAAACAAACTGATTTGCTATTGCTTTCTTAACGTCTGCCATCGAAGATGGGATTTTCCAAGGGGGGCAGTCCCTTAATGCTGTCGTTTGCTGACCTTGAGGTAGTGTCCACGGAAAAAAGCCCTATAAATGCAAAGCAATCATCAAGAACATCTGTATGGATCTCAGTGGAATCAAGAATATGAGTATTCGTGTGTACATATTCTTCTGAAGCCTTAACACCCAGCTATTGCTGTGGAATTGCATGTTTGCAGGGAACCTGTCAAGGGGAGCCTTTGGTTTACCTAGCTGTAACACAAATACTTTCTGCATTTTTTTGACTTTTCCTGTTGATAAGAAAATGAGATCGACATACTCTTATTTGAGAATGTGAATGTTACTTTCTTTGCATTACTATTATTATTATTGCTTAATACTTCGTTGCAGCAATCATCTGATTTCTTTTCTGAATGTATTTATCTTCGTTCGTTCTTTACGAGGTTTTTGTTTCTAGTCCTTATCTTAAACATTGTTATTGTTAAATTTTAAGCCTTTTTAATTTTGTGAAGGCAAAAGGTGGAAACCTAATAAACACATGTATATGTAAAAATTAAAAATAAAAAAAACAAAATGATATTGAAGACTTCAAAGTGTTATGCTTCTAATCAGAAATCTCTTACAGACAAGGCCACAGGAGGAGAAAACCCACAGGATAGTCCCAAAGAGCACAGATATTGGGGGCCTTTCCCTTTGAAGCCCCAGAGGGAAACTTCAGCAAATTCCTGAAGGCTAGGGCCAGGCAGGTATTCTTGCTTTTTCACTCCCAAAGAGATTTTATTATTATAGGACTTGAAGCTTCTGCCCCCTCTTTCCATCTTCCCTTTCTCATGACCTTGCTTCCTATTTCCCTGAGAAAACTGAAGCCACCAGTGGAGAGTCTCTGTAGCCCACTGCACCTTTTCCCAGCAGCCACACCTGCACTCACAGATGCTGCCATGGGAGAGGAGCCACAGATGTTCCCTGCTCTACCTGGGTTAGGAGAGCTCAGTTCACTTGTAAACTAAAAATAAATCCTAAGCCTCACTCCCCAGATGACTGTATGGGTCCCCTCTTAACCAAGAGGACTACAGAAAGACCCTAAAACCGAGCTCCTGGCCATGAAGGGAAGTGAGGTCAGACATGCCTCATTTATACCTCCTCCCTTTTAGAGTTTAGATGCAATGATTAACCAGCATAAATGTTAAAACAGAGATCATAATACTGATAAAATAGACACTTAGAGACAATAAGATACTAAATTATTAATGGAACTAAAGCAATGGAGGGCAAAAGTTAAATCACACCTGCAGGCCATCAATTTGTTTAACACATCACTTGAGTCAGTATATTGTAGTTTGTCACTGATTAACAGACTTCCTTGTCTTAAATCATCTAAGCCTTTAGATTAAGCTTTGTTTCTTTAACTAATTACAAAGAATCTCTGAACCCACCTGTAAGCCCCTGTTTTGAGAAGTTGCACCTTTTTGGGACAAACCAACATATGCCTTTCATGTACTGATTTATGATTTTACCTACATTTCTCATCTCTCTGAAATGTATAAAACCAAATTTTGACCCAACCACCTCTGGACTACTCATTCAAAGCTTCTTGGCTCCCTAGGCCACAGTTACACTCATTGGCTCAGAATAAACCTCTTTAAATTATTTTACAGAGCTTGAGTATTTTTCCATTAACATAGTCTAAGCAGATTACTCCAACAATTTTTACTTCTCTCTTGCAACTTCAATTTCTCCCTCTCTGCTGTGTGGTTGACATTGGTATCCACGCATGCCTTTTTTCTCTTCTCTTAAAAAGAAAATTCTCCTGTCTAGTTACTAAGATATTTCTTAGTTTCCCTTTACATTGAAATTCCTCAAAATAGTTATACGTATTCACTGTCCCAAATCTGTCTTTCAAATCTCTTTTGATTTTCAGGTTTCCTCTCAATCTGCTTCTTTCCCTTGTAATTTATCTACTGGAGAAACCAATTATAATTTATCTATTGAAGAAGTCATGTGATGTGGAACCATGGTCTGGATTTTGTTGAATCCATACAGTTCCTCTGTTCCCTGTATTTCCTGTAAATTGGCAGCTGGATCCAGAGACTCAGATTCAGATTCAATACCTTTGACTAGATCCTAAGTGGTGTTTGTCAAGACTAGAGGCCGCACACAACATACTGTTGTTGTTTTTTGTGTGATGTTAGCAGCTGTGGATGTGCAGTATGTGGATTAATAGGGTCTGCAGTTTGGCATGTGAGCACCCATTGGCTGAGAACACACAAGAGAGTTTGCCACATTACCTCTCATTGGCTGAGAACACATAAGACCATTTACCATGCTAGCTGTCATTGGCTGAGGACAAGACATTCTGCCAAACTACCTCTCATTGGTTGAAAGCATTGATAGCGCTTAGAAGGGGAAAATATATGCTCATGTGTGTGCATAGGTATGCAGTGTAATGTTGTAATCAACTCTACATTGATTTTAAAATATTGAAGAAAATATTTGAGAGGTAAATAGGTTATAATGAATGGATGTCATGAGCACCAAGGTAAATGAGTCCTATGTGTATGATTCCAAAGTCTGTATCTCCAGCTCATCTTTCTCCAGACATGCATATTAGCATATCCTCAACGTGTCTTCAACTGAGCTCACATTTTTCCCTATGTCCTTTCCTATCAAACCTGTGGTCTACCATGTTTCAGCTGAATAAATAGCACCAGCATACATCCAGCTGCCTAAATTGGAAAGATGAACGTCATCCTTCCCTCTTTCCTCTTCTTTATCTTTCACATCCTTATAGTCATCAAATCCTGCCCATTCTACCACCTAGCATTAGCATTTATTTAATTCATCCAGGTGGCTCCATCACAGGTGGCTCCATTCCAGGTAGCAGTCAAATAAATAAAACCCTTTACTACAACTGAGCATTGCCTGTTACCATGGCAAGGCCAAGAAAACACAGAGGGAGGATCAATTACTTCTATCCAGGAAGACAGAGACTTAGAAATGGATCCCTTTGAACTGGGCTTTTGAAGAAATATAGGGGTGGAGAAGAGAAGGGCATTCTAGACAGAGACAACAGAATGATAAAAGACCTACAGGTTTGAGAATGTATGAAACTTAATACCAAACACAAATGCTTAAACATGCCTATTCATAGCAGCAAAATTCAAAATAGTCAAAAGTTAGAAACAACCCAAATATCTACCAATAGATATATGAATAAACAAATTGTGGTATATCCATGTAATAGAGTATCATCCAATCATGAAAAAGAATGAAGTGCTCGTACTTGCTACAGTATCACTGAAACTCAAAAAATGAGCTGAGTGAAAGAAGCCAAGCACAAAAGATGACCTATTGTATGATTCCATATGTAGAATATCCAGAATAGGTAATCCACAGAGAGAGAAAGAATATCAGTGATTGTCAGAGGCTCAAGTTCAGGGGAGTAGGGAGTAACAGCTTAATGGGTTTGGGGTTTCCTTCTAGGATGATGAAAATGCTTTGGAATGAGATAGAGGTAGTAGTTGCCCAACAACATAGATGTACTAAATTCCAGTGAATTGTTCACATTGAAAATGTTTCATTTTATAGTATGTGGATTTCACTTCAATTTTTTAAAAGTCTTTAAAAAGTAACCCTAAGGGATAGAGAAGTGGTTAGAAATAAATGTAAGAAGGTAAAAAAGTAATAGTCTGAGAAGGACTCTGGATCCTATGACTTTGGAAGAAGAGAGGTCTTTACAAAATACTCAAAGTCTCATTCTTATGGGTTGTTAAATCCAACAGATATGTGGACATTATCTTACTTGATTAGGGTAAGATTTGTCACTCCTGAGTCCTCTCGAAGTCCCAGGTACGATTAAATCTTCTTTAGAATATGCCTTCCAGCTGTATTCATCATTGTAGTGAGTCTGATTGGGAATAGGATCACTAAGTGAATATGTATATCCCAATCTTCTCATACCTTTTTGACTATAAAAAAAGTAGAAATTAGAGTAAGAGATTAAATGTCAAATTTCACACACATGTCAAATCATTTCTCTCATTACATCTTTTTTTCTTCCTTTTTTTTTTTTTTGTAGAGACAGAGTCTCACTTTATGGCCCTCAGTAGAGTGCCGTGGCATCATACAGCTCACAAGCAACCTCCAACTCCTGGGCTTAAGGGATTCTCTTGCCTCAGGCACCTGCCACAACGCCCAGCTATACATCTTTTTAAAGATTGGCTGGCTTAAGACTTGATGCCAGAAATAATTTAATTTCCAGATTCCTTGAAAAAAAAAAAACAATCTTCATGTATTTTAGGATAGCTTTGTGATAGTCTCACAAAGACTTATAATGAAATTTTTAAAAATAATCTGAAATTTATTTCAATAATTTTTTTAAAGAGCTGGGTACTCTCCCATACAAACAGTACTTTGTTATAATCAAATAGTTAATGAAAAATCATTCTCCCTCTAGAAGTATTTCACTTGATGAAAGAAATATATAAGTAGTAGGATATCACTGGACTGCAATGCCCTGATTAAATAATGCATCTGGTAATGGCCAGCAATGTTCACTCACAGCTTAAAAGAGAGACCAGCAGACACCATGTGCTTCCAGGTAGACACACACAGCATCACCTATTAAATATTTTTGTCAAAATATAAAAGTTGAATCAGATGAAGTCTTTAGAATGCTGGATTACAGGAAATATATGAAAAGAAAAATGGTTTAAATTATATGAAGGAATAAAATCAGAAAAATCCAGAACACTCCTGTTTCTTCAACAAAAAATTCATTAAAAGGGGTCTCCTCTTTTTCTCCTTAGATTAAAGGAGGTAAGAGATGTCATAGACTGATATAATATGTGGACATTGTGGCTCGGCGCCTGTGGCTCAAATGGCTAAGGTGCCAGCCACATATACCTGAGCTGGTGGGTTCGAATCCAGCCCCGGCCTGCCAAACAACAATGACGGCTGCAACCAAAAAATAGCCAGGCATTGTGGCAGGTGCCTGTAGTCCCAGCTACTTGGGAGGTGGAGGCAGGAGAATCCCTTGAGCCCAGTAGTTGAAGGTTGCTGTGAGCTGTAATGCCACGGCACTCTACCCAGGGTGACAGCTTGAGGCTCTGTCTCAAAAAACAAAAAAAAATGTTTGGATTCAATTTCAAACCAACTGTGTTTTTCACATTGTGAAACAGTTGGGGTAATCTGATTGCCATTGGCTATTTGTTATTAAAGAAGTGGGTTTTTAAGGTGAGATAATAGTGTTGTTATGTATTTCAAAGGATCCTTACCTTTCAGAGATACATACAAAACATTTAGATTTTAAATGATACAATGCCTGGAATCTGCTTCTACATTATCCAGTGGAAAGGTTGAGTGGAGATATGGATGAAATTATCTATGTGTTGATGGCTGCCATACCTGGGCATAGCTGAGGATTTGTTGAGTATTTCTTCCTGTATGTCTAAAATATTTCATATTGACTTTTTTAGAAAAAGAGTGCTGGGTAGATTCAGGTTATGTGTGTAAGAAACAGTACCTGGAAAACTGGAAACATGTACATATTTGATTATTTTACTATCATTCACATGTAAACTAGAGATTTTCCAAAGGGGACACAATATGGCTTTAGAAGAAGCAATTTCAGATTTTATTTTCTTCCTATATTCTTCCCTAAAAACATATCTGCCTGAGAAAGAACCTGTGTATACATAATATACACACACAGAGAGATTCTTCCTTTCCCACACTCCTTGCCTAATTCTCCATTTCCTCTTGTACTAAGAGATCTTTCTAGGGTTCGTTGCCGCAGAACATAGTGTTCAACCAGGAGAGGGGTGCCAAAGGAAAAGGCCTCCCTGGAATCTCTGTTCCATATACTTGCCTGGGGCTGGTGGTTTCTCAGTGTCCTAAGTGTTTTTGTAGGGAGTCAAGGTTGTGCTGTAGCCAGGGCACTACATACTACGCGGGGATGTTCTGAATTTAGGTGTGTTGTACAGCTGCATGGCTGAGAGTAATGTCTGGTTCTCCATCTCCTAATAATTACAAAATTGTTGATCCATCTTTAGGGAGAAGCTTCTGAGAGAAGAGCAGAGAATGCAGAATGCTTCAAATGGCTCTTTTCCTCACGTAAGGATCACACTTTTTTTTTTTTTGTCTTTAAAAAAACCTCACCCCTACTATGAAACTAACTTAGGACCTTCACATGAAGCTATAACCAAGTTTCAACCTAAGAACAGGGGGAAGGGGGAAAGCGTGGGGAGGGAGGGGGGAGGTGGGTAGAGGGAGGGGGATTGAAAGGATCACACATGTGGTGCATCTTACAAGGGTACATGTGAGCCTTGGCAAATGTGGAATGTAAATGTCTTGACAAAGTAACTAGGATAATACCAGGAGGGCTATGTCAACTAATGAGATGAAAATGTGTCAAATATTCTATGAAATAAGTGTATGGTGCCCCATGATCATATTGATGTACACAGCTATGATTTAATAAAAAGAAAATAATAATAATAATAAAAATAAATAAAAAAAAACCCCTAGGACATGTCATTAGCTGGGAAGAATAGCATCTCTGAGTGGGTGAAACAATGCAGGTTGGTGCTGCTGTAAATATAACTTTAAATATAACTAATTTTTCCTGAAGATTTTTGAAGATTCACTAGATAAAACTGGTAAATAAGAAACATGACTTTTTTCAGATTTTGTATTCATCATTCAATAAAGTATTACTCTTATTTTTAATCTAATCATATAATGAAATATTTACTCCAACACAGCCAGTTTTTATTTCATGTTGTAAAATATTTAATAATAAATGAAAATCTATACTGGCTTATCAGACCTATTAGTCTGACTTACTTTCATTGAATACTAGTAAATATTTGATTTGATGATTAATGAAATTAATAAAATTATTTCTGGGTTTCACACATGATTCTTATTAATTATTCCCAAAAGTCAAACAGCAGAATTCTATATATTAATACCTGAGAATATATTTAAGGAGCATCATATTGTTTATCTCCCTCTTCAATCAATATACATTTAGCTACACATTTTATTGCATTATTTTTGTTATTTGGATATAACTAACCATATTAGACCTGAAATATTTTTATACTTCTCTTGTCTATTTTTAATGATCTTCTCTAAAATATTCATTCTATAGTTCATTTTTTAGTAGTTCTGAAAATACTGAAAAACATATATTTAAAACATACATTAACATTCATTTGAAAATGTATTCAGATTTTATTTAGACAGGAAATAAGCCTACTTTCACTCATTGGTTGACAATAAGGACTGATTTTTAACAACTAGGTAAAGATAGGATAAACTGTATAAGCAAAGTCTTCAGCACCAAGAATTTGTTAAAAATACATTAAAGCATGTGATGATAAGCACCTTTTATCCAAAAAGAAGATTACATTAGAAAACATTTGTTAAAATTAATGTTTACATTTCCAAGTCCTTTTTGATCATATAATATTAAACAGGTTGCCTTCAAGTGAAAGAGTAGCAGGTAAAATTTAATACTCGTTTGTTAAGACGTGCTTTTTCAATATATTTCTCAGAAACTGAGATAGAGTATAACTCAACAACCAGATAACAAATCATCTCATTACTGACTTTTGATAAAATTGAAGGTGTACCCAGCCAAGTTGTCAACAGATCAGTCATTAAAAATCACCTTGTGATTTAGTATTAAATGACTTCACTATACTAAAGTTCCTTTTATTCACATCTACCTATTTGTATATATGAACCAAGGTTCTCAACACTAGGATCTCTAAATTGAAAATAATAGAGGACCAGGAAAAAACTTTTGCTGAATGCAATCCCATTATGAAATGGGATTCAAACTGCATAAGTGAAGTAATTGAAAATAAAACTGCCTCATGTATCTCATTAAGATGTAAGTTCAAAAAATTTTATTTTTTTTAATCTAGTAATTATCAACATTTGTAATGTATTTTTTGCTTTGAACAATTGCATACTAAAAATCATGATAACAGAATACTTAGGTTACATAACATGTTTAAAAATTAATTTCAACTAGTACAGTAAAATAGTTGCAAAGAAGTATAATAGAGTGATCAATAAATTGATTTCAAACATAAAATATATTACAGCAGGAAAAAAAGTCAGCAGAGGAAGTGGAGTAGAAATGAGGGTTCAGGAAGAAACAGGAACGAAGCAAATTATCTATCAAAGAAGAGCTTATGTATTTATTAAAAGGATCATGGCAAGTATTAATTTGCTAAGGCACCTACAGTACTCATTTGTTACATTTAAAAGTTTTATTTTACCCCATGGAACATTCTCCAAAATTGATCATATCCTGGGACACAAAACAAATATCAACAGAATCAAAAGAATTGAAATTTTACCTTGTATCTTCTCAGACCATAAGGCACTAAAGGTGGAACTCAACTCTAACAAAAACGCTCGACCCCACACAAAGGCATGGAAATTAAACAATCTTCTGTTGAATAACAGATGGGTGAAGGAAGAAATAAAACAGGAAATCATTAACTTCCTTGAGCATAACAACAATGAAGACACAAGCTACCAAAACCTGTGGGACACTGCAAAAGCAGTTTTGAGAGGAAAATTCATCGCTTTAGATGCCTACATTTGAAAAACAGAAAGAGAGCGCATAAACAATCTCACAAGCCATCTTATGGATTTGGAAAAAGAAGAACAATCTAAGCCTAAACTCAGTAGAAGAAGAGAAATCTCCAAAATCAAATCAGAGATCAATGAAATTGAAAACAAAAGAATCATTCAGAAAATTAATGAAACAAGGAGTTGGTTTTTTGAAAAAATAAATAAAATAGATAAACCATTGGCCAGACTAACGAGAAATAGAAAAGTAAAATCTCTAGTAACCTCAATCAGAAATGATAAAGGGGAAATAACAACTGATCCCACAGAGATACAAGAGATCATCTCTGAATACTACCAGAAACTCTATGCCCAGAAATTTGACAATGTGAAGGAAATGGATCAATATTTGGAATCACACCCTCTCCCTAGACTTAGCCAGGAAGAAACAGAGCTCCTGAACAGACCAATTTCAAGCACCGAGATCAAAGAAACAATAAAAAATCTTCCAACCAAAAAATGCCCTGGTCCAGATGGCTTCACACCAGAATTCTATCAAACCTTCAAGGAAGAGCTTATTCCTGTACTGCAGAAATTATTACAAAAAATTGAGGAAGAAGGAATCTTCCCCAACACATTCTATGAAGCAAACATCACCCTGATACCAAAACCAGGAAAAGACCCAAACAAAAAGGAGAATTTCGGACCAATCTCACTCATGAATATAGATGGAAAAATTCTCAGCAAAATCCTAGCCAATAGATTACAACTTATTATCAAAAAAGTCATTCATCATGATCAAGTAGGCTTCATCCCAGGGATGCAAGGCTGGTTTAACATACGCAAGTCCATAAACATTATCCACCATATTAATAGAGGCAAAAATAAAGATCACATGATCCTCTCAATAGATGCAGAAAAAGCATTTGATAAAATCCAGCATCCTTTTCTAATTAGAACACTGAAGAGTATAGGCATAGGTGGCACATTTCTAAAACTGATTGAAGCTATCTATGACAAACCCACAGCCAATATTTTACTGAATGGAGTAAAACTGAAAGCTTTTCCTCTTAGAACTGGAACCAGACAAGGCTGTCCTCTGTCACCTTTACTATTCAACGTAGTGCTGGAAGTTCTAGCCAATACAATTAGGCAAGACAAGGAAATAAAGGGAATCCAAATGGGAGCAGAGGAGGTCAAACTCTCCCTCTTTGCTGACGACATGATCTTATACTTAGAGAACCCCAAAGACTCAACCACAAGACTCCTAGAAGTCATCAAACAACACAGTAATGTTTCAAGATATAAAATCAATGTCCACAAGTCAGTAGCCTTTGTATACACCAATAACAGTCAAGATGAGAAACTAATTAAGGACACAACTCCCTTCACCACAGTTTCAAAGAAAATGAAATACCTAGGAATATACCTAACGAAGGAGGTGAAGGACCTCTATAAAGAAAATTATGAAATCCTCAGAAAGGAAATAGCAGAGGATATTAACAAATGGAAAAACATACCATGCTCATGGATGGGAAGAATCAACATTGTTAAAATGTCTATACTTCCCAAAGCAATCTACCTATCCAATGCCATTCCTATCAAAATCCAACATCGTACTTTCAAGATTTGGAAAAAATGATTCTGCGTTTTGTATGGAACCGGAAAAAACCCGTATAGCTAAGGCAGTTCTTTGTAATAAAAATAAAGCTGGGGGCATCAGCATACCAGATTTTAGTCTGTACTACAAAGCCATAGTGCTCAAGACAGCATGGTACTGGCACAAAAACAGAGACCTAGACACTTGGAATCGAATTGAAAACCAAGAAATGAAACTAACATCTTACAACCACCTAATCTTTGATAAACCAAACAAGAACATACCTTGGGGGAAAGACTCCCTATTCAATAAATGGTGTTGGGAGAACTGGATGTCTACATGTAAAAGACTGAAACTGGACCCAGGGAGACCTTTCCCCACTCACAAAAATTAATTCAAATGGATAAAGGACTTAAATTTAAGGCATGAAACAATAAAAATCCTCCAAGAAAGCATAGGAAAAACACTGGAAGATATTGGCCTGGGGAAAGACTTCATGAAGAAGACTGCCATGGCAATTGCAACAACAACAAAAATAAACAAATGGGACTTCATTAAACTGAAAAGCTTCTGTACAGCTAAGGAGACAATAACCAAAGCAAAGAGACAACCTACACAATGGGAAAGGATATTTGCATATTTTCAATCAGACAAAAGCTTGATAACTACGATCTATAGAGAACTCAAATTAATCCACATAAAAAAAAGCCAACAATCCCATATATCAATGGGCAAGAGACACAAATAGAACCTTCTCTAAAGACGACAGATGAATGGCTAACAAACACATGAAAGAATGTTCATCATCTCTATATATTAGAGAAATGCAAATCAAAACAACCCTGAGATATCATCTAACCCCAGTGAGAATGGTCCACATCACAAAATCTCAAAACTGCAGATGCTGGAGTGGATGTGGAGAGAAGGGAACACTTTTATACTGCTGGTGGGACTGCAAACTAGTACAACCTTTCTGGAAGGAAGTATGGAGAAACCTCAAAGCACTCAAGCTAGACCTCCCATTTGATCCTGCAATCCCATTACTGGGCATCTACCCAGAAGGAAAGAAATCCTTTTATCATAAGGACACTTGTACTAGACTGTTTATTGCAGCTCAATTTACAATCGCCAAAATGTGGAAACAGCCTAAATGCCCACCAACCCAGGAATGGATTAACAAGCTGTGGTATATGTGTACCATGGAATACTATTCAGCTATTTAAAAAAATGGAGACTTTATATCCTTCGTATTAACCTGGATGGAAGTGGAAGACATTATTCTTAGTAAAGCATCACAAGAATGGAGAAGCATGAATCCTATGTACTCAATTTTGATATGAGGACAATTAATGACAATTAAGGTTATGGGTGGGGGGAGGAAAAGCAGAAAGAGGGATGGAGGGAGTTGGGGTGGGGCTTTGCTGTGTGTCACACTTTATGGGGGCAAGACATGATTGCAAGAGGGACTTTGCCTAACAATTGCAATGAGTGTAACCTGGCTTATTGTACCCTCAATGAATCCCCAACAATAAAAAAAAAAAAAGAAAAGAAAAGAAAAAAAAAGTTTTATTTTAAAATGTCAATATTTAGGGTGGGCTGGAAGTTTGATCTTTTATAACTATTTAAATTTATGTTGAAAAGTTTCATGAGAACTTCAAAAATATGTGAGTTTAAAGACCACTGACCTAGACTCCCTAAGCATTTATTTGATTTCAGATTTCATCCCGAATGTTTCTTCAGATGATGTTGCAACGTCCTATACCCAGCAGATTCATCACCATCAGATGATAAATCCCCCTCTTAAGAAGGGTGATAAAGGACTGGGTGGGGTGCCAGTAACTCAGAAATCTGGAATCTTGCAACCTTACACTTTTAAAAAATCTATCATATATTATGTGGGGAAAAAAATGAATGAAAATGACTAACTTCTTAGTGCTAGTCACTGTCCTTTTGCTTTTAATTCTGTCCTTGGTGCAGTCACTTTAGGCAGGTAGCATCATCCCTGTTTCACCAGTGACAAAACAGAAGCCCAGATGGCCTATTATTTGTCTAAGGTAGCAGAGATGATAAAGGTGAGAACCGCGAACTGAGGGCAAAACCTATTTCTATCAGACTCTATGCCATGGTCTTGCCAGCATTCTGTTCCTCATCTTAATAATTTGAAATTTTAAGGTAAAAACATCCAAGAAAGAATGGAAACAATTCACAAAGTGAACACAGGCAATTGAAGACTCTTCATGCTGATTTCATACCTACTACTAGTGATGCATGAAGGACCAGAGGGTTCCCCAGCCCTGCTCTCACTCCCCTACTGATAAGCTGAGAAAGGCGGCTGCTGTTTAGAAATTCCCACCAGCCTCAGCTCAGGTGGAACGGGAGAAGCTGCCGGTCCACAGCAGTGTCTGGAGGAGCAGAGGTAAGGATGGGGGACAGAGGCCTTCTTACAGCTTCCAAAACTAGTGTCAGTGATGGTCAGGGCAACAAATATTCTCTCATCCATTCAGTCACTGTCATCGCCTGACTACCATTTATTAAGGAATGGATTTAATTCATACTAACATTGAGGTAGCACAATCCTAGACACTGGGCCTGTTGTAAACCAAGAAACACGGTAACTTTATGAAGAACCAGTGTGGAGCTTTTCTTGGTTTTGTTGATGGAGGCTTGGACATGGATCCTGGGAGGAGGGCTGTGCACACAATAACCTCTGCCTGAGGGCATTTTTATAAGCCTTCTCTAATTACTATCTCTGTTTTAGATTCTGAATAAGAGACAAGTGAGCAAACTGAAGTGTACGTATCAGTCAACTAGAATAAGGATCTACCGTATTGGAGTAGCCACTGCCGTTGTTTTAGGAGTGAATGCAGCCTTGGTGGTGGTGGCATAGGAATCCCAGTTGGTATCACCTGCTTAAAGGATAATAAAGCAGTTTTAAAGGTGGCAAGCCAGAACACTTGATCAAGCATTGTTTTAACAATTAAAATAATTTCAGAAGAGAAAAAGACATTTTGAATACAAGCTTTAGAGTCTAAGGTGGTTCTCAATCTTCCTAATGCCCGGGCCCTTTAATACAGTTTCTGTGGGTCACAAGCCACAGGTTGAGAACTGCTGGTCTAAGGAATAAAGGCCAATTTACAGCCTCTAATAGGAAAGAGAAGCTTTACTTAATTATCTGGGCTTCCCTTCCACCCCCAAATAAAAAGAATGCACTATCATTTTGCCTGAGTATTCATACATGCTATTTTTAAGAATTCAAGCCATAAAAATATAAATAAAGTAGTTTATTTGAAATTCTATCATGTAAAGAGACCCAGTATTATGTTTTAGTGAACAACTTTCTCCATATCATACAAGATATACGTATACATACATGGAATGATTTTATACACAGGGGATCATATCAACATGCCAGGTTTTACTTTGGACATCCTTTCACATCTTTTTTTCCTGGTCCATTGTCATCCTCCCTGCCCCCATCCCTCCTCCCGGGTAGCCCACGTTAACAGTTGTTCCCGTTTCTTTCTGTACTTGCAAACACGTGGATGTGATCACATGCAGATTTATACACCCATATAAACGCATAGACATACTGGGTTTTAGTTCTCATCATTTTGCTTTACAAAAACGGTCACAAATGTTCTTTTCTTATATCTGTCACTAACAGCGTCTTAGAGAAAAGCCCTCCAGCTCCTCTGGCGTAGCTCAAATTCATTCTTTGTGATGACTGAAAAATTCGGCAGTGTAGACTTTATTTAAAGCTAGGAGAGTGGAGGGACCCACCAGGGAGGGCATAGACGTGCAGGAGCGGTCCCTAAGGCTTCAGCCTGGGGCAGTCTAATGTCAAGAGCTTGGGGAGGAGAGGGGAGGAAGTGAAGAGCTGAAAAGGACAGTCAGTGAAATAAAGAGAAAACCAGAAGCCTGTGTCTTCCCAAAAGCAGGAGGAAGCCGTTGCCCAGAATGACTTGCGGCAGGCACTGCCAACCGTTCCAGAAGAGTGTCCGGACTGTACCCTGAGAATGTACCCTTCGGTACACACTAGCAACAGCTCAGTGTTTCTGTCCCAATCTCTCATTGTCAACAAAGCACCACCAAATTTCTTGGGCACATATATTTTAAATTTCCAAATTCAGTCTTTCTCTCACACTTCACATCTGGCAGTTACCTGTTGCTTTTTACACGCCATGAGAACCTGGATTGAAATGTCTCTACTTTTTTAGATGAACAATGCCGCCTAGGATCTGTCACCTCATCCTTGGAATGCTGTAGCCAACTCATTGTCTGCTTGTATTCTATTACAATTGCTATAAAGTATCTCTCCACAATATCCCAATGTTCTTAAAAGCTAAATGCCACTATCTAGCACAGAGGGCTCCAGCCAAATAGTTATGGTTTCTGTCTCCTGTGAACATCTTCATGTTCATCTGCTCCTCACTCCCAACTAAGCCCAGTTTCTAATTTAGCAGGCTCTCTGTTCCAGCCAGGATCTGCTCCTCTGTGGCTATTACTCATGGCCTTCACCCTGGCTCAAGTTCTACCTCCGCCTAGAAACCTCCCAGTGAGGGGCCTGCAGCCTGAGTGTGCCTCTGCTCACACACACCGCTGCCGTGTGCTCTGTAAGCCCACTCTGCTAGAAAGGACACCATCTTTTGATATTCCTGCTTTACCAGAAGTCACTTTGTGCTTGAAAGTACTTTACTGCCATAGGTGAATTAAATATTCTTTGTGAAAATAATTTGAAGTGTAGACAAGAAGGAAAGAAATTGTGAGGCACACTGCTCTTAAAAGAAGCCTTCTTTAACTTTTGAGTTGGACTTTGCAAGGATCAGGAAGGAAGCTCTGCACGGAGACCACAGTCCCTCAGCTGTCCTTTTCCTAAGGCGAACAACACTAACCTCACTCAGCTCATTCTCCTGCAAGCCCAGAACAGAGCTGCAGGCAGCATTTCCCAACCCGTCCCACGGGCGAGCAAGAGACAGCGCTCCGTGTCGCTCCGTGTCCTTTTCTAGGGTCCTTCTCCTTCTGATGACAGGGTGGGCCCTGGTAACCGGACCAAACGGTTGCTAAGTAGCCGTTCCTGTAGCCTGCAGGACCAGGATGAGCTGCCTGGCTGCTTCCAGGACCTCATTGGAGCCGTCCTCTCTCTTCCTGTGCGACCTTAGTACAGGCCAGGCCTTCCCTCTGCTACCTAGGCTAGCACCCTAGATGCACGCTTGATTCCAGTGCATCCTCCTTTAATTGCATGTTTCATGATTTTTCTTGCCACAGTCTGTTTTGTCAAACCTGTATTCCTAGGCTTTTTACTTCCATTGGCAAAGCTTCTGAAAATAATAAAGTATGTTATCAGAATTAATTCTCTTCATTAACAGAAATGTTCGTTCAAGCTCCCTCATCACAATGTTCTAAACTCTTTTTAGTGTGTTCTCTGCGTGCCACTCTTCCTCCTGCCCTGCCCTTTGGTTGGTATCTCAGTGTCTTTCTCTGCAGCTCATGTCCACCGTTCCTGTGATTCCGTCTTCCCGCTCTGTCTTCTTTGGTGATTTTCTGTTCCGTCCACCGTTCCTGTGATTCCGTCTTCCCGCTCTGTCTTCTTTGGTGATTTTCTGTTCCGTCCACCGTTCCTGTGATTCCGTCTTCCCGCTCTGTCTTCTTTGGTGATTTTCTGTTCCGTCCACCGTTCCTGTGATTCCGTCTTCCCGCTCTGTCTTCTTTGGTGATTTTCTGTTCCGTCCACCGTTCCTGTGATTCCGTCTTCCCGCTCTGTCTTCTTTGGTGATTTTCTGTTCCGTCCACCGTTCCTGTGATTCCGTCTTCCCGCTCTGTCTTCTTTGGTGATTTTCTGTTCCGTCCACCGTTCCTGTGATTCCGTCTTCCCGCTCTGTCTTCTTTGGTGATTTTCTGTTCCGTCCACCGTTCCTGTGATTCCGTCTTCCCGCTCTGTCTTCTTTGATGATTTTCTGTTCCTCCTACCAACAAGTCCTAAAGCCCTCCCACAGAGAAAGCCTGGGGACACAGAGCCCTGGCCAGCTCTCAGAGAACTCACAGGCCAGTGGAGGAGCTAAACATCCTAGGAGCACAAGTGTCAAATGGGGCTGACATCCTGTGCGTCATGGGGATGCTGAGGACTCAGAAGGGCAGGGCTACTGGCACTTCATAGCATGGGTGGCATCTGAGCTGGGATTTAATTTAGCGAGGAGGACATGGCGTAAAGCAATTTGCAGAGGAAGTTGCAGGAGGTTTGAGAACTTGAGACAGAACAAATGGCCCCATGTAAATGAAGCAAAGGGAAAGATGGTGAACAACCAGCTGGAGTTGTGTGCCTTGCAACACATTAGGACGGCCTTATTCTGCTAACCTTGGTGACCCACTGGATGTGTTCGTGATAATAAAAATATAATACAAAGCTTTGACAATGCCAAATAATAATAATGAATGTGTATATTATACTGCACTTTACAAAGTATTTCCACATGCATTATTTTGTTTTAGTTTTATTCTCAGAATAATCTGATAAGGCTATAATGGTATGTAGTAATTCTAATCTTGTGTTGTTCTGAGAATGCAAGGCGTGCACTTGCAGTATTCTGAACGGTAGTTTCCCCAAGATATGTCCACGTCCTAATACCTAAAACCAGCGAATCTGACCTTATTTGGAAAAGGGGGTCTTTGTGCAGTTAAGGATCTTGAGATAAGGAAATCATCCTGGATTATCCTCATGGACCCAAATTTCAAATGCAAGAGTCCTTAGAAGACGGAGGCAGAGGGAGAGTCCACACAGACAGAGGAGAGGAAGCCAACCTCACGGGGGAGGCAGAGGCTGCAAAGATGCTTCCCAAAGTCAGCAACGTGGACGACCTCAGGAAGCGGAAAGAGGCAAGGAAGGATCTACCCCAAAAACCCCCAGAAGAAGTGTAGCCTTGTCCAGACCTTGATTTTTGGAGCCCTGACCTTCAGAGCTGTCAGAAAATAAATGTTGCTTGAAGATACCAGCTTGTGGTAACAAAGAGCAGCCTTGGGAAACTCACATAGTACTCGAGAGCCCAGTCTGTAGTCATCATTCCACCACAGCTAGTGAGTCATTGTCACCCGGCCCACCCTCAGACCAAAGCTGCACAGTGACACAGCCAGCCTACCTTTTGGAGGGTGACCCAGCAGTGGGTGAGAGACTAGCACAGGTGGCTAATATAGACTGGAGTCCAGAGGGGAGGAGTCAAACTCACCCAGAGGGAGAAGAACTTTGGAGGCAGAATCAAAGAGATCTGGTGATCAAAACGCAGTCTCAAGGAAGTTCCCTTCTGATCTGAGCTGAGGGGACCCTCCTAACTGAGCTCTCAACGTCTGCAAGGTTTGAGGAAGGCGAGGAGTGTAATTTGAGTTGGAAGCCCTGCTGTGACATCCAAAGGGAACTGTCTGATAGACAGGTGGATATTCTTGTTTGAAAATGAGGAGGAAGATCCGACTTAGAGAGTAGACAGTCGTCCAGGTCCTGAAGCCCTGTGGCAGGGGACAGTCACATCAAGGGTATAAGTCCCGAAAGGTAAACCTGGGAGGACTCCACCTTTCCCAGACAAAGAGCGGAACAGGAGACAGACAGCTAGACACCAAGATGCAAATGGGTGTTAGAAAGGGAAGAAGAAAATCAAAAGAAGAGCTGCCGGGGGGCTTGGGGAGAAGTTTCTCCCTCCACTGACTCTCCGGCTGCCCCTGCCATCATAAACAAGCAGAATATATTTGGTATTTTATGCTAATTAAGTATTTTCATTCTCTAGTCATAAATTACAAATGAATAAATTGGAATGAAAAAATACATTTCATTCATTCTTGTGGGAACACAGTTCTTTGTACTTGAACAATTTGTACTTGAACAATTCCTCACTGCTCCGGAGCAACCAGGAGAGCCACAATTTCCCAGCTAGAAGGCGGCAACAGGCGGAGAGAAAGGCCCCGTGGGACTGACTGCGCAGTGATGGTGCCGCTGGCGGGCCTGCTGCATCCCCACGGAGAACTAGGATGGAGAGCGAGCTGTCATACAGGAAATCTCTTTGAAAGAAAAATCAGCCCAGGTCAGAAGCAGCCACTGAATGCCATAGTGTTTAGCCCGCTGCAGCCAGGTGGAGGGTCCCTTCCTCCGCATTGTGCGGCCCCCACCACACAGACACACACACACACATACACACACACACACAGACACACACACACACACACACACCCTGTTTCCAGGTCCTGCGGGTCTGGACCCAAGCCGGGCCTGTTTTCTTCAGCGTTTTGCTGACACCTCTGATCTTTCTTTGCCTTCAGCCCTGTTCTCTTTAGAACAGCACCGTCCTTCCTTTCTCCTGTCCCCTTGTCCTGCGGTATTTAAAGCACCTCACGGTTTTTTTGGGGGGTGGGGTGGGGGGACGTGTTGGTAGTTCCAGCCTGACACTGCAGGTCAGGCGCAACTGTAATTCTGCCTGATTCTCGGTCCCTATTTTCAGCTGAGCCTGTCGCTAGCAGGGAGGCGACACCTAAAGACCAAAGCCCCCTTGGCCAGCAGCGCCCCTTCCCCAGGGGAGACCCCAGCCCCGCCCCGCTGTCTTACTGGGCTGGAGCTTGTGCTCTCTTAGACAGAGATCGGGAACCCTAGGCGCAGGCTGTGCCATTCCGCCCCTGAGGCCAGGCTGGAGCTGAACTTGTGGGGCAGGAGGCCAGCGGCCAGCTTTGTGACGCGTCTCCATGGAGACGCGGGACCGGTTCCAGCTCCCGGAGTCCACCGCTGGGGCTTACCCTGCGGAGCCCGGGGGTGGGGAGAAGGCAAAGAGATGTGCTTCTGATGGCATGGATTCCTTACTTTCGCGTATTCGTATAGTTCTGGCAATGAGCTCTGCTCATACCCACTGCGGTGTATATTTCGGAAGAGGAGCTGAAAGGGAAAGATTGAAGACAAAGTAGTAGTGTTTCTTTTGCAAACCTTCATCCCTTCATAACTTTCAGCTTAAGCAAATGTGGGCAATGTTGTTGTTAGTCTTTCTCTACCTCCGATAATAAACATTCATCAAGTGTCTACCTGGGCGGACTTAACATTTATTAAGTAACACTCATTAAGTAAAGAATCTAATAGGACTTGTTAGTTTTCTCTGGCTCTGAGTGGTCTGGACACGCATTCTACAAAGAAGAGAACTCGCAGTGTTTCTAGTTTTGTGAAACTTAAGATTTACTGCAGATGACACTCCGACATTTGACAAGGCCTCCAGCAGGTGGCCTTTGGTCTTTGACCCCACATTCCAGTTACTGAGCTGTGACAGCTTCCCAGCACCTCCTCAGCTGCACACCCATCACCTCCCACGTGGCACAAGAACATTCATCAAACAGAACTCAACCCCACAAATGGAACCTCCCTTACCCCAACTCGGGGTGTCACCATTTTCCCTTTTTGGTGGCAGCCCATCTGTCTGCAGATGCTCTTATTATATATATCTCTGCCAGGAACTTGGCCTGCTTCTTTGTGGCACCTTCCACCTTTAGACATGAATCTTTCAATAGATAGGAGCCAAGCAAGAGAACAAAAATCATAAGTCATGTGGTGTACATTATTAGAAGCAGTCTCTCTGCTGGCTTTATGCTATCAAAAGGGTCATCTTGGCTCAGGAATTAGAAGAAGGAGCGGAGGCCGCTCAGACACAGGGGAGGGAAGGGGAATCATGACACCTCCTCACCAGCCTGTGTGCCTGACACCAACCCCAGGCTTCTGAGGTTGTCAGTTTTGTTCTTTTACCCCCTGACTAAACTGTGTCTTTCACCCCCAGTAAGAGTTTTCTCGGGCTGATGACAGTCTTTACCTTCAAATATTGGCAACTGCCAGGTAATTTGTTACAGAGTAGGTGGCTGGTAACTACTGAATGCCTTCTTGGTGGAACACTGCCATGACCCAGTGGGTGGAAATACACAGTGAAGACCCAGGCAGCACGTTTAAAAGGCAATTTACAGCAGTTCCTTACCCCAGAAGGGGTTATTCTAATTTAGGGCCTTAGGTGAATAGTGAAATGTAAGTAAGGAGAAGTTAATCAAAGGAGACAGAAGAGCATCAAAGGAAGCATTCCTAACAATGCAGAGCTAAAGTAGAATTTTCTAAGGGCAGAGTCCTGTCCATAGGACGGAATGAATAGAATGCATTTTAGGCTCTCAAATTTGGAAGCAAGGAAGGGTGGCCACATTAGAAGGCATAGATGTCATTAAAAGGAGCACATCTGAATTAGGATTCAGTAGCGGCATCCCTATTTAGGAAGCAGCACCCAATAACAGAGTACTGCCTATAAATGGTGAAACTAATTAACATAGCATAACAAGAGAAATTATTTTTAAAATAGAGCAGTAAGCATATAGAATTTTTTAAGTGAATTCTTACTAATATCTTAGGATTTTGTGTCATCTTAAGCAAGCTATGAAATGGTGAGCTAAGCCCTGAATCCAGAGCTGGGACTTCCTCTGTCGCTTTCCACCTGGAGGCCCTTCAGGTAGAACAGGTCCTTCTCCGAGCTCCAGTATCCCTCCCTGTAAAATGAGAACACTAGTTCCTACCAAACCATGCTGTAAAGATATTAATAATTCTGACAATTTATAAATTCCAAAGCCACATCGATCTAAGGTATTATACTTCTGTCTTACTGATATTCTGATCTTTATTCTTTTTATGGTCTTTTATTTCTGCTTCACAATGCATTTTTGTCTGGATCCATTTTAGTGCGAGCTGTATAACATTATTCCTGATTTTGAAATTTGGTTGCCCGAGGCAACCCCTTTAAATAATTAAGTGGATTTGGAGGGGATCCCCCTCCTCTGTCTTTCTTCTTTCTCTCAACAAACACTGCTGTGCCCTGGATACAAGCTGTGTGATGACATTCAGGGAAAGTCTGGGGTGCTATAAGGGGTCAACTTCCTAGAAGAAGAGGTTTGTGAGCTGAGTGCTCAGGGACGCGTGCAGTCAACCAGATGAAGAGGGACAGGCGACATGAGATAAGGCCAGGGCCTGGTGGCCCAGAGCTGTGACTTTAGTCCAGAGGCCTTGAGAAGTCTGATATTGCCATATGGCAAATGGTGAGAGGGAACCCAGTAAAGGCTGGAGTGGGAGGCCCTGCTGCCCAGGTGAACTTCACCTGAGTGTGAGGAGCAGTCACTGAGGGGTTTGAAAGATGGAGTAAAGGGGCCAGGTAGGAAGTTTAGGTAAATCCTGACCTCTTTTTCCAGAAGGAGGAGAGGCAAAGTTCCATATCATCCTGCCAGAATAAGTTAATCATTCAATATTAAGCCGTCTAGTTACTGATATGCCTTTTACAGAGTTTAGAATTGATCCAAAACTATTGAGAAGTTATATTAAATAAGTTAAATGTTAATTGGTTGTTTTCAATTAAAATTACTATAACAGAGTTTTTTCTGCATGTGCACACACATACAGAGAACATGATGTGGAGCAGTAAAGATGGGGTGGGTGGGGAGGGTGAGGAGGCAGTGAGTTCAGAACACTCAGGTTTGGGCTGGGGGCCTCTGGCTGGGGGAAAGGAAGTGAGTTATTATGTAAAACAGGAGAGAGGTAACAAGTGCATAGGGCAAGGGTAAGGAAAAGCTTGAGGTTGCATGAAAGAGCAGAGGGCGCAGGCCTGGAGAAGACAGATAGAGAGCTGCTCCTCAATCTGCAGGTGCACACCCACACCTGTGCGTCTGTGAATGCATGGATTCAGATTCAGTAAGTCAGCTGGGGCCTGGGCTTCTGCATGTCCAGCAAGTTCCCAGGAGATGCAAAAAGTTTGGGATGGACAGATCTAGAGCCCAGCTTCTGGGCCAAGGACCCGCACCTCAGCATCACCTGGGAGCTTGCCAGAAATGCAGATATGCAGGCCCTGCCTCTACCTACTGATTTAGGATTTTGCTCTCTAAGGAGAGAACATAAGGTTCCTGGACACATTCAAGTTTGAGAAGTGCTGCTCCAGGTAATATGAGAGGCAAGCTTATCTCCCAAATGAGAGGGATAATAGGAAGGAGTTGAAGGGAAGAATTCAAAGTGCAAGTCAAAGAAGAATGTGCAAAAGAATCGACTGGTGGCTGCTCCCAAAAGCTCAGAAGAGGTCAAGGACAATCTACAGTTATCAGCTATCTTTTTTTTAATAGTTTTTTTTTTTATTATTAAATCATAGCTGTGTACATTAATGTGATCATGGGGCACCATACACTGGTTTTATAGACTGTTTGACACATTTTCATCACACTGGTTAACATAGCCTTCCTGGCATTTTCTTAGTTATTGTGTTAAGACATTTACATTCTACATTTACTAAGTTTCACATGTACCCTTGTAAGATGCACCGCAGGTGTAATCCCACCAATCACCCTCCCTCCACTCCCCTCCCTTTCCCCCTTCCCCATATTCTTAGGTTATAACAGGGTTATAGCTTTCATATGAAAGCCATAAATTAGTTTCATAGTAGGACTGAGTACATTGGATACTTTTTTCTTCCATTCTTGAGATACTTTACTAAGAAGAATATGTTCCAGCTCCATCCATGTAAACATGAAAGAGGTAAAGTCTCCATCTTTCTTTAAGGCTGCATAGTATTCCATGGTGTACATATACCACAATTTATTAATCCATTCGTGGATCAATGGGCACTTGGGCTTTTTCTGTGATCAGCTACTTTTGATGTGAAGGTGCGAAGTTAAGATTCTCTGCCTTTGTTCTTATATTTGGGCAAAAGACTTTCTAATGCTATGTAGTATGCAGTGCTTTTATTCAAGTGTCCTCCTGTAAAAAAAAAAAAAAATGCCTTCTTTCTGTCCTTTTTTCCCCCTGTTTGTTTAGATGATTGATGAGCTCCTAAAACACTTTCTCAATTTTTGTGATGGACTATGAATTATTCAGTATTCTCCAGAGAAACATAACCAATAAAATCCAATAAGATACACACACACATATATGTATACACAGAGAGATTTACGTTTATTTTAAGAAACTGGCTCATAGGATTGTGACAAGTCCAAAATCTGCAGGGTGGGTCAGCAGCTTGGAGACCCAGGGAAGAGCCCATGTGGCAGCTCAGGGCTAGAGGCCGTCTGTTGACAGAATTTGTTTCTACTGTACAAGGTCAATCTATTGTGTTCTTGTCAGGCCTTCAACTGAATGGATGAGGTTCTCCCACATCAGAAAGGGCAAACTGCTTTACTCAAAGTCCACTGATTTAAATGTTAATCTTATCCAAGAACCCCCTCACAGAAACATTCACCATAATGTTTGACCAAATCTCAACTCGATGCATAAAATTAGCCATCACAGATTTAGATCTTCCTGAGGTCTCTAACTCATAGTTGCCACTAATTGTAAGTGGCAACTATGACTTATTGTAAATTCTAGGAAGAAAATTCGATTAATATAATATTCCCTGTTTTATTAGGAAAGTCCAATTGAATAGAGATAAATTCTAAACTCTGCATGTAACTTGTTGCTCACCAAATTTATTTACATTTTATCCAAATAAAACCATTACAGCAAGTTCAGACTGTTGATTCTATCAACACCTGATCAATTTCCTTTAAATGTGGCCTCCTTCCTGGACCATTGTTCCCCTCCCTGGGCTGTCCACTGGGTAGTTACCAATGTTTCCATTGTTAGTGCTCCTTCTGGGTTTGCACAAGTAGTTAATAACAAGTGTGAACACTCATTTCAAATCTGTTATACTGGCACTTGTCCACCCAAGTGAAGGTACTTTTCTTCAAAGTAATAATTTATTTTTATGGTGCTACCATCACTTGAAGGATTTTTAAAAATTCTTTAGAAACTCTCTTCAAAAACTGATGCATACTTTTTTTGAATTTTTAAAATAGGGTCATAACTTTGCTCTTTGAGGATAGATTGGATATTTTAAACAGGAAAAAAACAACAACACTCAAACTGATCATTAAAAGAGGAAAACAAGTTGGCTAATGTTATCCTTTAGCCAAAAATCAAACTATGACTGTCAGATAATGAGAAAATAAAATAAAAACTCCCTCATTCTGGAAATAATTCCTGGGCTTTCACTCTTTGGAATAAACAAATAGCCTCCTATATGACTGAGAACTAGGATAAGTCAACCACACAGACAAATAAATCCTTACATATTTGTTTTAAAACTAAATTTTACACTTTTTTTTTTTCTGGGGGATTCATTGAGGGTACAATATGCCAGGTTACACTGATTGCATTTGTTAGGTAAAGTCCCTCTTGCAATCATGTCTTGCCCCCAGAAGGTGTGACACACACCAAGGCCCCACCCCCCTCCCTCCTTCCCTCTCTCTGCTTTTCCTTACCCCTCCATGACCTTAATTGTCGTTAATTGTCCTCATATCAAAATTGAGTACATAGGATTCATGCTTCTCCATTCTTGTGATGCTTTACTAAGAATAATGTCTTCCACTTCCATCCAGGTTAATACGAAGGATGTAAAGTCTCCATTTTTTTTAATAGCTGAATAGTATTCCATGGTATACATATACCACAGCTTGTTAATCCATTCCTGGGTTGGTGGGCATTTAGGCTGTTTCCACATTTTGGCGATTGTAAATTGAGCTGCAATAAACAGTCTAGTACAAGTGTCCTTATGATAAAAGGATTTTTTTCCTTCTGGGTAGATGCCCAGTAATGGGATTGCAGGATCAAATGGGAGGTCTAGCTTGAGTGCTTTGAGGTTTCTCCATACTTCCTTCCAGAAAGGTTGTACTAGTTTGCAGTCCCACCAGCAGTGTAAAAGTGTTCCCTTCTCTCCACATCCACACCAGCATTTGCAATTTTGAGATTTTTATGATGTGGGCCATTCTCACTGGGGTTAGATGGTATCTCAGGGTGGTTTTGATTTGCATTTCTCTAATATAGAGGGATGATGAACATTTTTTCATATGTTTGTTAGCCATTCGTCTGTCTTCTTTGGAGAAGGTTCTTTTCATGTCTCTTGCCCATTGGTATATGGGATTGTTGGCTTTTTTCATGTGGATTAATTTGAGTTCTCTATAGATCCTAGTTATCAAGCTTTTGTCTGATTCAAAATTTGCAAATATCCTCTCCCATTGTGTAGGTTGATTTGGAAAAAATGATTCTGCGTTTTGTATGGAACCAGAAAAAAACCCGTGTAGCTAAGGCAGTTCTTAGTAATAAAAATAAAGCTGGGGACATCAGCATACCAGATTTTAGTCTGTACTGCAAAGCCATAGTGGTCAAGACAGCATGGTACTGGCACAAAAATAGAGACATAGACACTTGGAATCGAATAGAAAACCAAGAAATGAAACTAACATCTTACAACCACCTAATCTTCGATAAACCAAACAAGAACATACCTTGGGGGAAAGACTCCCTATTCAATAAATGGTGTTGGGAGAACTGGATATCCACATGTAAAAGACTGAAACTGAACCCACACCTTTCCCAACTCACAAAAATTGATTCAAGATGGATAAAGGACTTAAATTTAAGGCATGAAACAATAAAAATCCTCAAAGAAAGCATAGGAAAAACACTGGAAGATATTGGCCTGGGGAAAGATTTCATGAAGAAGACTGCCATGGCCATTATAACAACAACAAAAATAAACAAATGGGACTTTATTAAACTGAAAAGCTTCTGTACAGCCAAGGAGACAACAACTAAATTTTACACTTTTATGTCATTGATTTTTATCTCTAAAACTGGATCATAAGCATCTTAGATGGTTTCCTTTTTGAATTTCCTCATAGAACTTATTGTATTGGTCTTATTTTCCTGAACATTTTTTTCTTTTCTTTTCTTTTTTTAAACAAGCCTAGAAGCTCCTTGAAAGCAAGGGCCATGCTTTAGGCACCTCAGTGCACCAGCATCCCCCTGGTATGTGCCCAGAGCATGTGGTAGGCACCCAAGCATGTGTTGAATTAATGGAAATGAACTGTATGAATGGATGAGTTGCTGAGGTTATTGTTGTCCTACAGATTCTTTAGATCTTAAATGGTTAAAATATCTGTATTAGGTCACATTTATACACAGAATGAGGCCTCTTTTACCCAAGAAAATCTGTTCCTGGATTTTATCAATTTTAAAGATAGCACAATATCATTTCCTTGTGATATTTACTAATAAAATACACAAGCACAGTGAAAATTTCCTTACAGGCGGCTAATAATTTTGCTGAGTGAATATTGACTGTGTGGATCCATTTGGTTCAAAGTGGACTTCCAGATCTTTGCTCCATTCCTAGGGTGATACTTATGCTTATTACAATTCCACTACTTAAAATAAATAAATAAATAAATAACCTTCTTCATCATTTTTGTGAACAGAGTTTCTTTTCCTTTGGGAAGTATTTAATATTTGATAATCTAAGGTTTGTTTGTGCTAGTATGAAACTTATTTTATTGTTAATACACTTCATTTTCTGCTGAGTTTAATAACATGTATTTATCATCTTTTGGTGTTAAAGAGCGTTCCCCTTTTCTGAAAGATCAGTGTCACATTTTGTTTCCTTTCTCCAAACACTTGATAACCTTGTTCCTCAAAAGGCTCTTCTTGAGAAAGTGACTGTGAAAACGACAATTCTTACTGTAATTCAGTAAGTTACAAAGCAAATATACCACCCACAAACCAATGGAAAGATCACACACACCCTTGGTGATAAATTTAATGAACTTGTAGGTTGAATGCTAAGAAAAGTTTTAATTGTGCAAACATAGTACCATTATATTTCAAATATAAATGGAAGAACCACCAGTCATGTTATTAAAATGTGAAACACAGTAATGCATTTTTTAAAAGGACAAAAAAATTTTACTCAAGACCCATAAATCTTCCTTAAAAAGCATATGTAGTGATTTGTTCATGCAGGTTTTTACCTGTAGATAGGACGTGTGTTTTCCCTTTAGAAGAATTCCATTGTAGCAATGAGATGAAAAATGTATTGATGTAACAATGTATTATGGCAATGGGATAGCTTTCTTCTCATTTTCTTTTAGTGTTAGAATTGCTAAAAGCTTGTTTAAAATATCCAACTGACATAGATGCTTTCAATAAAGAGAACATTACCTGTCCATTACCCTTCCCCTGTCATTATTTGGCACCATGTCACCTGGCCCCATTCCACATGGGTTACTTCATTAAGAAGAAGGCCAAGGGAATTCAAATTTCAGGCACTGAGTGGCAGAGTTACCATCCCAGCAACCAGGCCAGTCCTACAGTGAACTTTACCTTGAATGTTTTACTTTTACCTTAAGGTTTTATATAGGCAGATGAAAAACACACCTGCCTTCCTAAGAAAGAGAGCATAAGCTTTTACTCAGCCATATTTGCAAGAGAAAAGCACTGCTAAGTCCATGTTTGCTGGGTGTGAGTTCAAACAAGAATATCCCAACTCAGAGGGCCAAACCTGATTTATAAAGTGTCAAGGGTTAACATCCAAGTCAGATGACTCCCACAAAGGCTGCCAAGAAACTCCCAAGATACTGAGCATAAAGTTCCAGGGCGGTGCCTGTGGCTCAAGGAGTAGGGCTCTGGCTCCATATACTGGGGGTGACAGGTTCAAACCCAGTTCTGGCCAAAACTGTGGGGAAAAAAAAATAAAATAAATTCCAGGTGGCAGAACTCTGTGGCTCCTTCTGCCTTTTTGGAGAAGTTTTCAAAGTAGTAGAAATTCTCCCATTCCTAATACCATGGGGCCAAGGCCCTTCCATCCTGATAATCATAACCTTTAAGGGAGTCAGTTGCATGGGGCCTTCCAGGGAAGGAAGAGGCCCTCTGCAGAAGCCACGGAGGACCCAAGGATGGGCAAAGAGTGTGGAAGCGGCCACCTCCCACCTGTGCCCCTCTCCCCACCACCCTGCAGTCTGGCACAGGCCTGGGCTATAGAAGCAACTGCTAGAATGTTCAGTCCAATCAGATAAACGGGTTGGGTGTCTCTTCAGATTCCAGAACACTTGGAAATGGTAATTCTGCCAAAAGAGGCTCTGTCAGAGATGATCTGGGTGACAGACTGCAGTTAAAAACGTCATCTATTGATCCTAGAAAAGAGTAAACAGGGCATGCATTGTGACTGTCATTTCAAACTATCCGAAAACCAAACAGTGCCTTGAGAACTCACACAATGTAACTGTTTCAATCATTAACAGAGAACCCTGGCTTCCTCTGGAAAATCTGAAAAGGCTAACCGGAAACACAAAGGCCCTGTTGCTTTTTCTTTTTTAGTGGGACACGATGGTCACTTGCTTTCCTGCTGGCTGGCGTATGAGCTGCATGTACCCTTTCTCACTTGGTGGCAAATGGCCCACAATGGGGAATAGATGCTGAGCACAGAGGCCAGCTTTTGCAGGGGACAGAGGTGGGTTAGCAGCCTGGATGGCCCCCTGTCCTGCAGGCTCAGGAGCCAGGCTTAGCCCACCTGCGGGCAGCAGTGCGTGATGACAGCTTCCAGGAGGTTCCTGCCCCACTGCTCCCGACATGAAGTGGCCACTGGAGTGGCCACAGGACTGCCTTACAGTATGCTGCTCATGTTCTTGTGTTCCTCGGTGTCCCTAAGATGGTGGTGGACACCACGGGCAGCCCAATAAAAGATGGGGAGCCATAGGGAAGCAGGGAGCCCTGCCCAGGCTGCTGCCAGTGAGTGAAGAGGAAGGGCCCAGAACCTGTGACTGCCCCGAGAGAGCAAGTTAATCTTCCCTCCTAAAGGATCAGTGCACAGGGCTGCAAGGGAGCAGAGCACAAAGGCACCTTCGGGAGAAACTCGTGGACAGTGAGAGACTGACAGACAGAGAGGGAGAGGGGAGGGAGGGACAGGTGGAGGCTGAGGTGGAAAGGGGGGCGGAGGCAGAGACACAGACAGATGAGAGATAGAGAGGGATGGAGGGAGGGGATGGGGGGGGAAAGAGAGAGAGTGATGAAGACACACAGAGACAGAGGGGGAAGGAGGGAAGGAGAGAGGGAGGGAAGGAGAGAGATCACTTCCAGGATAATAAATAGCTAGGAGTAAGCGTTTTTGCTATAAACATTGGAAGAAAGCAACTGTCATTAAATACAATTAATGAAAGCTGTATTTTACATGTGAACTTTGATAGCACTGCAGCTCCACATGTGGCAGTCAGAGTCCTGATTCGAGGAAGGTGCTCTCCAGCGGCGGGAAGGGGGGAGTTAGCATGACAGAGGGAGAAGGGGCTGCGCAGAAGACACCTCCAGACAAGCAACGACCAATGCCAGGGGGTCAGCATCAGGAACCTGCCATGGTATTTATAGTTTGCTATATATAACCTTCTCAAGAGTTATTCTTGTGAGCTCACAAAATCTGGAAAATCCTTCCTCAACTGACCATTTCGGTTACCATTCTGATGTCCAGAATGTGCACCTCGGGAAAGCAGCATTCTTTTATGAGATTTAAATTATTGCCAATAATATTTAAATGAGAATTAACCCTAATTTAAATTAACAGTAATCTTTAATGTTCTTTTCTGGGAGTACTGCACAATATAACCACTACGTCAGAAAACTTAAAGGAAGTTGGGCACAGTGGCTCACGCCTGTAATCCTAGCACTCTGGGAGGCCGAAGTGGGTGCATCATGAGCTCAGGATTTTAAGACCAACCTGAGTAAAGCAAGATCCCGACTCTGTTAAAAACAGAATAGCTGGGTGTTGTGGATGCCTGTAGACTCAGGAGGCTGAGACAAGAGGATCACTTGAAACCCAAGAGTTTGAGGTTATTTGAGTGCCCAGGGCACTTTACCTGAGTGAGACTGTGTTTAAAAATGTATATATATTTTTAAAGGAGCCTAAAAGGAAACACCACTATTTCTTTTTGGTAGTAAACATGTCTCACTTCTTATTTTCTGAATTATGTGATATTATACAGATATTTTCCTTTTATCACTAGGTCTTGCCTTTTCACTTACTCAGCTCCTCTCCCATTACATTATTCTACCATTTTAATTAACTACCTTCCATTCCTCCAAATTCCTCTTAAGAGAATTTTTAACATACCTCTGGAAGTTACACTGAATTTTCGGTCAGAGAAACTGCTCCTTCGGATAAAAGGTTCACTCATTTTGTCCAGAAATAACTTAATTGTTTCCTTCTTCTCAGGACTTGTACTTGACAAATTCAGAACTTTTCCATGTATTTTTACAGTGGAATTGCTGAGCCCAAACCAATAGAAGAAATCAAATAATGCGTCAGCTTTGAATTCATACGCAAAGCTCAAATTTTCTCCATTAACCACCTCATTTCCTGGAGGGAAAAAATTCTTCACTGCCTCTTGAAAATCAAACTGAAAGAGAGAGAGAAACTTTAATTGACTTTATGGGCATAGCTATTATGTTGATGCTATAGAATTGACAACTGCCCAAATACCCAAGCATCACACTTCTCATTTCCCTTTCACTTTGACATTTTTTAACTACTGTCTTTATTTTTTTTATTATTTTTTTTTTTTTGTGGTTTTTGGCCGGGGCTGGGTTTGAACCCGCCACCTCCAGCATATGGGACCGGCACCCTACTCCTTGAGCCACAGGCGCCTCCCTACTGTCTTTATTTTTTATTAAAAGCAAACTTTTGCATTTGCATCAGGTACCACCTAAAAGTTTTGAATTACTTGGCCAAAATTACATTTATTCTGACCCCATTAATAATAAGTTGCTAAAAATTAAGCTCATTTATTGGTAGCAATAATGTTGCAGCCAGGAACAAAGTGTTTGGGTATAGTCAAGGCCCTGGCTGAGATGCACAGGCCCCTGCTATGTGCTTCAAGCCCTGAATTCCGACAGGCTGAGGCTTACCTGAAGCCGGTAACTTTCCCCAATCACCGAGGAGATGACCATGTCCATCCCTTGCTCTATCTGTCTTCTTATCTTGGGGTGCCTTGTGTTCACCAGAAAAGCATACATCCTTTCTAGAAATTAGCAAGCAGAGTTGAGAAAGACGTGTGTTGCTGAGACATAAACATGTTTCTTAGCATTTGCCAAAGCAGTGGTTCCCACCTTCTTTGGAGATTTTATTCATTTATAGCCTTCCTTACTGCTCCCTCAGACTCTTCCTTACTGTAAAGCCTAACCAGATTTCTAGAAATATTTCCGAGAATTTCATAGCGTTGAAGGAAGCTCTGGGCTCTGGTAAAGGCGGTTAGACAATCAGCTGGGCCACCCCTAAAACCCACCCCACTCCCCACTTCAGTTTATCACCCAAGCCTCGGAAATCAAAAGTTCCCTCTCCATAATTAGCACATATAAGAACTCCACCTCCCCCCCATGTATATAGCATGGGGAAAGAAAGTGAAAAATCGAGATGGCTGGCTCAGTGCCTGTAGCTCAGGGTTTAGGGTGCCAGCCACATACACTGGGGCTGGAGGGTTCCAAACCAGCCCAGGCCTGCTACTACAACAGAAAAATAGCTGGGCATCATGGTGGGCGCCTGTAGTCCAGCTACTTGGGAGGCTGAGGCAAGAGAACTGCTTGAGACCAAGGGTTTGAGGTAGCTGTGAGCTGTGATGCCACAGCACTCTACCGAGGGTGACCAAGTGACACTCTGTCTCAAAAAATAAAATTAAATAAAATTATATTAAAAAATAAAAAACATCTAGATGGCTGGTTTTCATGTCCCTACCTTGCCATTGAAATATTATGATATTTAAATAATAATTTGGCTCTTACCAATGCTTCCATATTTGCAAAGTGGAAAATCAGCAAGGTCCAGGAAAGGATGTTGCCCCACATTTTCACCCCACACCACCACCCTCACCCTGTGCCCTTCTCCCCCCAGCCTCTCTAGAGACCCGGCATTCTCTCTGCCAAACGGCTAGTCCAGGGTTCTCAGGATCAAGGCAGTCTGAGGTTGATTCTCCTGCCCGTGTCCACCCCCAACACCAGCCCATGTGGGAAAAATGTCCCTCCCGTTGTTTAAATGATACCACTTCTCTGTCCCGGCAGACAGTTGTTTGTTCTTATTTTATTTTGTTTGGTAACCCTTTATGTCCAATTCTCCATAATTTAAATCAAAGGGAAAACTGTTTACTTTTGATGAAATACTGTATAAAATATTATCCACGGGCCCCAGGAATCAAGCTCCATGTCCATAATTACTCAGTGCTTGTCTAGGGGGACACATAAGAATCCTGAGTGTCTTCCTCTGTTGAAAGGTCATGGAACAGCCATTATGTGATTTGAAAAACAATGTTTTACCCTGGCTTTGAGATACCTCAGAGCCAAACCTGTGGGCTCCCAACAAGTGTTTATATCCTCAGGGAAAGAATTTAAAACTAAACTTAGTCATTTTATTTTTCCTACCCATGTTATTCTTTCCCAGATTAATCGTTGAGTACTTTATATATAAGCTACCTCATATCCTCTTTGGGACAAGGGATGAATAAAGCAAGCAAGTACTTTGAATTAAATTTGAAACAAACCAAACCAAGACCTTTAAGTTCATTAAATAATTGGGGCCACTATCCAGTGCAGATTGGGAAGGTTGGGCAGGTTGTGCACTGTATAACTCCAGGGAATGTCTTTCACATTTGCAGACATCGTCTATTTGTATACATTAGGGCAAATTTCTAATGTTAGTGATTCCCTTGAGGAAATAGTAGCTTTTTTGCACAAAAGTTCAGTTTAGAATAGCTGGGCATGTTACCTTAATCACAATCTCTCAATTACAAATTAACCATTTTAGGACAAGGCACCATGGCTCACACCTATAATCCTAGCACTTGGGCGGCTGAGACAGGTGGATTGCCTGAGCTCACATGTTCGAAACCAGCCTGAGCAAGAGCGAGACCCCATCTCTAAAAAATAGCCAGGCGTTATGGAGGGCACCTATAGTCCCAGCTACTTGGGAAGCTGAGGCAAGAGACTTACTTAAGCCCAAGAGTTTGAGGTTGCTGTGAGCTATGACACCACAGCACTCTACCAAGGGCGACAAAATGAGACTCTGTCTCAAAAAAAAAAAAAAAACAAATTGACTGTCTTATCAGTGTCTATGTCTTTGTTTTACAGCTTTTACTGCAATCAGCCGGTACAGGTTTTTGTACCTCCTTCCACAATAGTTGCCATACAACTGCATATTTTCTGTAGGCCACCAACAAATGCCTCCTTGTACCACTCTCTGCACTTTCATTAAAATATTAAGATGGATCAGTCTCATTCTTCTTTCCTCCTGAGAGATGACACCGGAAGTGTACTTGATGCAGCTGTGAATTACGTTCCTAGAGAACTATCTGGCTTTCTGGTCATTGTCAAGCCAGAGAACTTTGGGCCTCAGATGCTGTAATGAGCATTGCTTGTTACCGTGTGGACTGTTCCTGCCCTCTCCCGTGGAGACAACATCAGGATATTTTATTATGAATTGAGCAGAGAGAGCTCCACAAATCCGAGTGAGAGCAAATGTTTGAGGAAGTCTATTTGAAATTTGTAGATCATTTCTTATTACCTTGGACTCATTTTAAGAAGGTCATCTGGAAGCAAGTTTAGAAATTCTACCTTTGTCATGGAATAGTATGCACATGACCTTCCTCACATATCACTCTCAGCAGAAGGAAGAAGGGCAGATGGAGGCACTTTCTCATTGAAATTTGGGTTAATATAGTTGCTACCGGTTAATATGATTTCTTGGAAGAAATAATAAAGAGATGTGCCTAACCATGAAATTCTAACACTATAGCATGAAACATAAAAGCATCAATGACAGCTAATTAGTGTCTTTATTTTAGTTTCCCGTCTGTAAAATGGGGATAGTATATACGTACTCCCTAGTTAGGGTGACCTTGCATGCTAGTTTGCCCGGGTTGGTCCCAATTTATACCTTCATTGCAGAAAGATTATTAACAGTGATGACATTCATGCTCAAAGAAGTCCCCAATTTAAATGATAAATCTTGCGGGTCTGTTGTGCCAATTCATTACATTAGTGCATGCCTCAGACAAAGTGTTTAATATGTGTGTGGTAGAGCATGTTGTCCATCTTCCTCATCACTCCAGCCATTTCTGTAGCCCTTGGAGGCTCAGAATATCAGCTCACTTCCTGCCTAGACAGGAAGTAGATAAGAAGCTGGGAGGCAGAGGCTTCTGCCCCAGAATCATTTAGAGGTTGGCTCTGCAGGCTCATGTTGGGCTTTAGTCCATAGTTCGACAAGGTAGAATCAAACCAAAAATATTTAGATACCCACCTTTTGTAGTGTCTTTTTTGTTCTGTACATTAATAAAGAACAGCATCGGTTTACTCAGTATGGTTTCCCGGTAGTCTTTATAATCAAAGTGGTTGGTCAGTTCCACATACCTGTGAAAAGGCAGAGATGATTGGAAATGTAAGGTACCCTTCTACCTCAGGCAGGATGGGGATATACTGGACAGGTGCCTGCCACAGCCACAGATCTTTGAGGGAAGTCCCCTAAAGTGTGCCTCTACGGAGGTCACCTGTGTCATATAAATATGTCTCCTTCCTCTGGTCACAGCTGAGGGCTGAGGGTTGGCTGAGGGCTCAGCCTGCAGTTCTAAGGTGATATGGTCCTTAGGGTGGCCTGACATGGGTGCTTGGCTCTTACATGCAGCCTTTACCAGCTGAGGGCAGGTATCAGCTATCATCTGAGCTGTAAGAGTTCATTTGAATCTATAAGAGCTCTAAGCCCTTCTGGATCAACAATGAATTACACTTAACAAATGGAATTAGCTGGGTCTTCTCCAGTGGAGTCATCCTGTCTGACTGCTGGGTCTGGAATTTTCCTTTCCTTCTCCTCCCTGTTTCCCTCCCTAATCCCAAGATAAATCCAGCCCCCTCCAAAGAACTGACCGACCCACATTCATATGAACTATTACAGATTCACATTTCTCTTATCCTGAGCTTGTGCCATTAAAAAACAAAAACAGCTGATATTAGATTTTTGGCCGTCTCCCTATTACTTCATCCTCCTTGGTTTGGGTTCATTATTCCAGCCTAGGAAGACCTTTCTGACTCTCCACCCGGTCATCCAGCACCGAGTTATCTTTCTCTCCCCACCCTACCAGCCTTCCTCCAAGCTGACTTTCTACCCCCCAATTGGCATTGCTGGTAAAAAGATCTAAGTGCAAATCAGCTTCCATCAAGGAGATGGCTAATTTCCTAACCAAACAAGCTCAGCTGCAGCGTGAATGGAAGCAGGCTGCAGTCTCTCCTGAAACACGGAGCTGGGCCCCTGACAGCTCCATGCCCGGCCAGCGCCTGCGGAGCTGACCACCTCGGCCACCTTTGGCTGCACTGCGGAGTGTTTCCTTCTTACATCTAGTCATGACAGCGCCAAGTGTTTCTTCCCAGCTGGGTGTCCTTCAGTGTCTGACACGAAAATCACAGCCCCGGAGAGCAAAAGGTCGCTGCGGGGAGCTGGGACGGCACTCCTGCGGGCATCCCCGCCCCGCGAGCTGGGCCCACTTGCCAGCACCCGCTCGCAGGGGCGGTGCACAAGGCAGTGACCGGGCCCTGGTTAAGAGGACGCGGGAGAATATCCACCCGAGGCAGGAAAGCGCAGCTTCCGCTCTGCTGTCTCCCAGCTTGGTTTCTTAGGAATCTATGTCATTATCTTTTTGCTAGGATTGTCAGACCTGATTTTGAGAGCTTTTAAAACCTGACCCCTGAGATGCCCAAACGCTTCCTGCCTCCTATTTCTCCGGGCTTTTAAGGCAGTCTCCGCTCCCCCCACCCCCACCCCCGCCTGTCTGCACCCGCAGGGGGCTTGGCTGGTCCCGCGGTGGGGTGGGAGTGGGGTGGAACGTGGGGCTGGAGGGGTCCAGGGAAGAAAAGGGGTGCAGGGGCCGGTGCTCAGGGTGTGGGTGAGGAGGGCAGGCTCAGGACAGACAGGTGGATGGAGGAAGGGCGGGCGCAGGGGGCCCACCAGGGGAATGGAGGAGAATGCAGACCCGACCAGCTTCGCCCCAGCCTCACCTGGGCAGCATTGGGGAAGGGTTGAAGGGAGCGGCCCTCGCGTGTGCTCTACACCAGCTGGGAAAGATTTTCCTGTCCTGCTATGCCCAAGTTGACCAACTACGGAAAAGTACTGAAGAAAGGAAGCCAAGGAGACGGCAGGAAAACTGCCTTTGGCTGGGCTTGTTCATTCTAATTCATTCATTCGCTTAACAGCCTGCATTGAGCCGCGCCCCCCATGTCTGGGCACCTGGTTGGCTTTCACAGGTACTTTATTACCCTGAGGGGCTCCGAGTCTAGGGAGGGGGTGTGGGACAGGGTTCCCTGTGCTCACCTTACCATGTACCCAGTGCTGCCTGCGACCTGGCACGGGACAGGCAGGGCAGGAGTCATCTGGGAAGGGGGATGAGGCCAGGCAGGCCCGTCTGTGGGTGCAAATGGGCATGGAGATAGGAAACGAGAAAGGGAGGATAAAACCCTGTAGCAACAGAGGAGGAAAAGAGCTAATCTGCCTGGCACAAAGATCAAAAAATAGACGGTGATGCTGGGGCTGGGTGAGAGCCATCTGTGATCCAGGGCTCACATTCTCCCGCCTGCCCGTGTGTGTATCACGGAGGTGAGTTGTCATTTCATCACCTTCACTGTGTTTCTCAAGGGCTCCCTCAGTGTCAGGGGTGGAGCTCGTGGTGTTTGTGTGCCGTGCGCCTAGAATATCTACTGGGGTTGGATGTCTTTTCTGATGACACAAACGACAGTGTGGTATGTTCCTCTGCCTCCAAAATCGATTAACGTCCTATGGGAGACATCATTGAATTTTAACAGCATTAGATTTTCTTCCAGAGAACCCACAGCATAAAGGAAAATGATACAAATCTCAACTTAGAAATGATCGCTGCTTGGGAGAACAGTCATTTTCCCCAGCATCCTGGGGGAATTGTTTTCTGGTGCCTTAAGGCTCAAAGGGCTGTTATTTGGCATGATCAGAGAAGGGAGCCCTCTGGACAGTTACATTTTGTGTGTAATATATAACCTGTACATGAATTACCCATTTTGGGATTCTGAATTCAATAAAACACCCTAGATAATAAAACGATGTGCAAAATGATTTAATCCCCACCTTTGATGATTCAGGAGATGAGGGGCACTTGTAAGAACTTAATGGACTATAAACCTCATCACAAAGCATGCCAGTTATCACTGTGGCACGGATGTGTGAAAACACTGCTTATAGGAGAGCTCTGATACCAGAATTTACAGACAAGAGAGATAGCGAGATCTCTACTTAACAAACTATCTCTAACCACACCACAAATAAGAAATACTTCATTAATTCAACTGTCCCCAGCCTCCCAGTTATGGTCTAATTGTTAAACAACTAGAAATTTGAGTGAAATAAATAAATGTGAGCATTCCTTTGAATTTTGCTGTTATAAAATTTAGATACATAAGTCACTAAAATACAAAAAGTTCAGAGGACCTAGCTGTTAAGTCGCAGAGATATTTAAGTATCTGACACTCACTTAATTACTCATTTTAGTTCAAGATGAGCCTTCCTAGATTACATTAGAAACTAGTTATTTGATCTTTAATCATGAATATTTCAGAATTGCTAATGTAAATATTGCCTCTGTGTTCTGAATATTTATTATATTTGTTGAAGTTATGGTTAGGGATGAAAAGCAAACAGTTTAAGATAGACAGTTCCTTTCAACTCCCAATTCTTCATTGCTCTTACCCTGCCCTCCAAAGGTTCTAGGCTGAAACTTTCTAAGCCTGGCTTTAATCTAAAAATTAAAAGGCAGGACAATGAAGTTGTAAGCACAGTGTTTCAAAATTAAATCTAACTCATGTCTCAATTGGATGGCTATGTGAACTCAGTTCCAGAGGCATAGCTCACTGACCTCTAGAGTGAGTTCCTTAACCTGTCTAAGCCTGTTCCCTCATCTGTAGAAGGGTATGACTGGATACCGTACAGGTGATGTAGACATATGTACTTAGGCCCATAGTAGGCACTCGATAAACATTATGAGTGTCTTTAATCCTGGGCAACTCGACTGACCCACCACGCGGTGAAGATCTTTAAACCTTTTTTTTTTTTTTTTTGTAGAGACAGAGTCTCACTTTATGGCCCTCGGTAGAGTGCCGTGGCCTCACACAGCTCACGGCAACCTCCAACTCCTGGGCTTAAGCGATTCTCTTGCCTCAGTCTCCCGAGTAGCTGTAGCTGGGACTACAGGCGCCCGCCACAACGCCCGGCTATTTTTTGGTTGCAGTTTGGCCAGGGCCGGGTTTGAACCCACCACCCTCCGTATATGGGGCCGGCGCCTTACCGACTGAGCCACAGGTGTCGCCCAAGATCTTTAAACTTTTGACATACAATAAAGTCTGTGTTCATTTGATTTACCAGGAAATAATGACAATATGAGTATCTGATAAATGAGCAAGAGTTTCATTTTCCTTGCTACAAATTTCTTTCCTCATTTACCCATTTTGGAAGGCCAAAGGGAACAGCTTGACAAATGCAATATCTGAAAGAGAGGAAGAAGCACTGAGGAAGGGCTCAGTGAGGCTGAACGATCACTCCCCTCTAAGACAACCACCTTTCAAGCTGCCCCCAATTTCCCTTGGGTCTAATAATTTTCTGCTCAAAGACAAATAAGAATTCAAACCCATGGCCTCCACCCACGTGTGCATGTATATGTTGTGTGTGCACATGTGTGTGTTTGCGCATCATCTAAAAATAGATGGGCGGTGGAGCACAGAAAATGAAGAAGGCACACTGCAATAGTCTGTGCAGAAAGCCCAGAAATTGCTTGCAGCTTTCATAATCCTTTGCCATGACATCAAGCAAAAGCTTGCAGGGACATTTTACTCTTAGAGCAAGCAGGGCATCCCTGGCGCGAGCTGCCAGTGTTAGCCTTATCACCTGATGCAGAGCCTCATCCTATCCTCTCAAACAATTCCCTCTCTTTGACTTCCTCCTCTCCTCCTTCTGCCCTAATTCTAGTGAATTTAAGAAGAATTTTCAGACCCATCACTGTCATGTCTGCAGCTCACACAGACATTTGTTCAAGGATACATATGTTCATTCATTCATTAAGCAAATATTGACACAGTATGTGTGAAACTACTCACTGGGGCAGAGAATGCTTCATTCACACATGTATCAGTAAACATTTATGAAGTTTGCTCTGTGCGGGGCCCTGGGGACACAAAGATGAGATAAGAAATAGAAGCATATCCAACCAGCATAGAGTCTGTTGGGGAGACAAATTACAAAATACACTATTTCAAAGATAAGTTGTCCTTGTTTTTCCAAGTGTGACCGTTGAGCCAGTAGCACTAGCACCACCTGGGAATTTGTGGAAGTGCAGAATCCAGACCTCTCCTCAGTCTTATTCAATCAGCAGCTGCGCTAAGATGGGTGTGACTGTCACCCATCTAACAGGATGGGTAAGAACAGGTCATAGCTCTGTTTTAGTGGCTTTCTTAAAACCACTGCACTTCTTCCTCCTTCCCGCTAATTATGTAAGATGTACATAATCATCTGGCTGATGTAATTCCAATTATTTATTTGTAGATTCAGGAAATGAGTGAGGCTGTGTTTTAGCGAGACCTCCAGGAGACCTTTGTGCTTTATATAAAGTTTGAGAAGTACTGATCTCAGATATGGTCCCTGCATTCACAGGCTTTCAAACTGGTAAATCAAATCTTTCAAACATATAAATGCCAGAGAAATGCATAGTTCTCTGCATTTATGTGTCCAAGCTCCATCCACTGGGTTCTGTCCTAGTCATTTAAACAGAAGGGAGCAAGGGGGAGGGGCCTGAAGTTAAAGCCATGTAGCAGGAGAGAGATTATTCCGTCAGGTAAACACACCCCCAAGGATGGGCAAGAGCAGGAAGGAGTTGGGGACTCCAGAAGAGGACACAGCTTAGCCCAGCCTTGGGGACTGCAGCAAGGCAGCTGTGTCCAGGCAGACAGGCAGGCATTTGGTCAGGGCCTGGGGACCTGAGAGTGGAGAGTAGATTAGAGTGTGGTTGGTGCACAGTCCACAGCAAGGTTCCCAAGGAAGGCAGTCAGGAAAGAAGGCAAGGTGACATGTGGCTTTCAAATCATCAGATCTGACAGGGACTTCTCTCTCTGTGACCTCAGCTAGTGTTTTCACTTTGCTGAGATTCATTTTCCTCATTTAGAAAATCTGGCTAACCAAAGGTACCCCACAGGTGGCTAAGAGATTAAATAATATGTGTAAAACACTTGGCTTTGGGACTGTTTAATAATACAAAAGCTAGCATTTGTCAAATGATCCAAATGTGCCAATAATAACTATTTTAAGGACTTTACAAACTTTAATTCTGAACAACAATCCTATAAAGTTGATGGTATTATTGATATGATTGCCCCCCCCGCCCCCATTCTACAGATGAGGAGATGGTATGCCACAGAAATTAAGTAAATTTCTCAAGGTCACTCACCTAGTAAAGAGACCGACACTCACCCTCTAGACTGAGTCTCATAAAAATTGTAACTCAATACATGGGCGTTTACCATGACTTCATTATCACCATGTGTCCTACTAAGGAGCTGCTGACCTGGGCCAGTTACCACATCTAGCACCACATCCTCTGCGCCTCCCAGCCTCAGTCAGGATCCCTGGCCCGCCAAACAGAACCCAGCATTTCCTGCTTTGTGGGCCAGTGAGGTTTCCCCCAGTGTATTCCAGCCACCACACTGTCCTTGCTTCACCCCTAAGTCCCAGTGCCACCTATACCCTCTGGCTCAGGTGGCTGCCCTGAGGTGGGTGTGACTGTCACCCATCTAACAGGATGGGCAAAAGCAGGTCATTGCTCTGCTTTTAGTGGCTTTCTTAAAACCACTGCACTTCTTTGTGTTTGATTATACAAGATGTGCACTGACTGATGTAATTCCAGTCATTTATTTGTAGATTCAGGAAATGAGTGAGAAGCCAGAATTATTTCAGGTCCTAAGCAATTTGCTGAAAGCATCAGCATTATAGTCTGACAGTACTACTTACTGGTAACACTACTCACCCCAATCTACTGAAGTGAATTACTTAAGCTGAGTGCAAATTTTCTCATCTGTAAAAAGGGATTTTGTGAGCTTTTGTGAAATAACACCTGTGAAATACTTTGCACCATTCCTAGTACTCAGGTAAATATTAGTAGCCACCATTATTGTTGCTTTACTTATTTTTATTAGCCAAGTGGCTTTTTTCATGCTTTTTGGAACACCCAAAAAGAGAGGATTCTCCTTTGTCAAGCATTTGCCACTGCACCTCACTGAAAGGCTGCTTATAGAAAGAAGAGGTGTGTGTGAGAGAGGGAGAGAGAGAGTTAAGGGTGATTTGGACTTTTAAGTATTAAATGAATAGCTCCTTGGATAACCATTACATATACCTGGTTTTGTTTGTATTATGGGTGGCAATCCTGATCTTAAAAGAAAAAATAACAATAAAGATGTTGCCATGTATCCAACAAAATAAGAACAATATTTATCATGTAGGCTCTCCATGGAGCTGTTCACCCCTTGGTGGCCATTACTAAACTGTCCCACCACCCTGGATTTTCTTAGTTTATTTAGTAAGTATATATTTAGAAAAATGCTCAAGTATCAGAAAATGAACCTGAGTAAGTAGGGCCGCCACTCCAGTGGCAATAACATTGAATTGGGTACAGCATAGGGAAAATACTATAGGGTATGCACCCCAGCTCTCATGTATCCAGGGATTCTGAGATCTTTAGAATCATTCCAGAACAGACTAGTGAAACGAAAATCATGCAAATCTTTTCTTTTCTTTCTTTTTTTTTTTTTTTTTTGTAGAGACAGAGTCTCACTTTACCGCCTTCAGTAGAGTGCCATGATGTCACAGGACTCACAGCAACCTCTAGCTCTTGGGCTTCCGGGATTCTCCTGCCTCAGCCTCCCGAGCAGCTGGGACCACAGGCGCTCGCCACAACGCCCGGCTATTTTTTGGTTGCAGTTCAGCCAGTTCAGCCGGGGCTGGGTTTGAACCCGCCACCCTCGGTATATGGGGCCGGAGCCCTACTCACTGAGCCACAGGCGCCACCCGCAAATCTTTTCTTTAATAAAACTGACCAGAGTTTTTGTTTTTTCATTGTTTGTTTGTTTGTTTTTAAGAAGAAAGAATGGAAGGGAGGGAGGGAAAAGAGGAAGGATGGATTACAGCTTCGAAGGAATATTTTGAGGGAGCATGTTGCCTGCTATCTACAGAGCCAAAGACAAATGGACAAATTTGGCACATCACAGAAGCAGTAACTTTAGATGTCTAAATTCTGGCTTCCATGTGTTCTCTACCTCCTGATTCAAAGGCAAAGCTTTCACTGCTGCCCACAACCCAGTCCTCCCCCTAAGTCTAGAAGGCTCTCCATTTGGACCAGATTGCCTCCTGGTCATCCTTCAGGAGTGCACTCTCAGTTATAAAGGCTACCTCCCTGCCATGTGTCCCTGGAGGAAGAGGGATTGCTCCTCCCATCTCCCAAATCATTTCCAGAGGCTCCTTGCTAAGGTTCCTGGGGTATAAAAGCTCTCACTTGATTGCTTATACAATGAGAGCCTATTATTTGTTGATTAGTGCTTATGCCCTTGTTTCATTCACCTGGTCATTGTAACGCCTGTTTATTCTAGACCCTAAACTACCAGGCCACCACTACTATTTAATTTCCTTTTGTGTAGGAAGTGTTCAGGAGTTTAATGACAGACTTCAAAATCATTTTAAATTTTGTGGCACTGTTTGCTCTGATTGAAGGATGTGATTCTGACAAAACCCTAGCATATCGCTTTGATTAATTCTGGACATTTTTAATTTTCGTATTCTGTTCTCAGATTCAGTAGTTATCTTCCTTTTAAATGCTTTGCAAATTTGATTCCTGACTCAGTTCCTCTCATGGTTGCCTGCTTACGATTTGGAATTTTCATCTCACTAAGAAAGGGAGAAACTCTTGCTGGGGAATGTTTTTTTCAGGCATTCAAAGACTTCACTATCTTTGTTTAGAAGAGCGAGGGACTTTTCCCCCAATAACTCTGAAGAAGGCATGTTAAATATCTCATTTGCTTGGTTTCCCCTCTTGGCTCCATCCCACCCACAGCATGCTATCTTTCCCAGTAGCAAAAAGCATTATATCTTAATAGCTGGCCCCTTGAAGCTCAGAATCTAACTCTGGACTGCACTTACCTCTTCCCGGCACTCAACCTTTCTCACTCCAGCACAAAAGTAAGAGGGTTTCACACCCTCAGGCCCTTCCTTGGGGTGACCTGGGGAAGCCTGAGGCCAGGCAGAATCAGGTAGGAAGAGGGCTGCCTCCTCTACCCCAGGGCACCAAAACATCCTGACAGATAGACCACATCCCTGCTGGCTTTGTGTGGCTGCCAAGAGATGCCTCCGGCACTTTGGCCACAACAGTTAAGCATCCTGGAGACCCCATCCAGTTAAGGCCTCAGTTTGGGCCCAAGATTTGTGCCAGGCTTCTGGAAGCAGGTCACTGCATTTATTTTTCCAGAACTTGTCTGCCCACTCCACAGCCCACGCAGTGCTGGACATCCAGAGGCTCTGGTTCCCTTCTCAGCCATAGTCTATTTATTTATTCTGAAACACTAAGGTAGGCCAAAGATGGGGAACTGGACATTTGCACGTTCTGGCCTCTGGGTCTCTTCACGGGACAGTTAGCAGTGCCCAGAGCGATGCATCCGCCCTCCTCTACCCACAGACTCCCCAACTCTGAAGCCAGAGTGTGAGTCTCTGCATGTCACAGACATCCCCTAAAGGGTGTGCCCCCAATTCGAGTTCATCGACCCAGTTAAGGAGCCAGAGTGGGAGGGGGCCTGGTGAGTCCCCCGACCCTCCTCATCACACCAGGCCCTGATGCCCTTCCCTGTGGCCTCAAGCGATGGCTGCTGCAAAATGTCAGAGCAAAGGGCAGAACAAGCCAGGGTGGAAGAGCTTGCAGGCTCCGGGTGACATTAGCAATGAGAAAATCTACAAGCGAAGGAAGGAGGGGGTCTAGCAGAGGCGGTGGGCAAAAGCCTGGGCTCCCAGGGGCAAGGTCGCGGTGGAGGCGTCTGCGGGGACCTGACGGCGGGCGGGTGCTGCGGCGGGGCCACCCACCTCTTGATGTAGCTGCTGAGGCGGTAGAGCTGCCCGTCGAGGCGCACCAGGCCGTCGCCGAAGACATTGAAGCCGCCGCGCGCGGCCGGCTCCCCGGGCCCGGGCACCACGAGCTGGTCGCCGCGCAGCTGGAAGGCGCCGGGCTGCAGGCGCAGCAGCTGCGCCAGGGGCAGCAGGGCCAGCTCGCAGTCGCACGTCCACAGGCTGCGCAGCTCCCCCGACGAGATGGACGTCAGGCTCGGCCTGGCCACCGGCTCGCATGCCACCCCCGCCATGCCGCTGTCGTCGGTCCTTCCACCGCCTGCCCGTGTCCCGGCCCCACTAGCCCTAGCCAGCACCTGCCTGTTCCCCAGAGGGGCTGCGCGCCCTGCCTGTGTCCACCCGGCGCGGGGGTCAGTCGTCCACCTGGCCAGGGGCAGAGGCCGCTCAGGCGTCCTTCCGCTGGTCGCTATGTCCGGCCCCTCCCAGTCTGCCGCCCGCCGGTGAGGAACGCTGCAGGCACCGCGCGGAGAAAGCGGCCCCGGAGCAGAGCGGCCCGTTTTATCCAACTTCTGGGGCCCAGCCGCGCCCCTCCCGGCCCACGGGCACGACCTCAGAAGCCTGAGGCCAAGTTATCATCGTCTCATAACTTGGCACCCTCCCGCCTCGCAGCTCCTGCCACAGCAGCCAAGGCTTAGTCATCCTCAAGTACACCCGGGCTGGGCCCCGCCCGCCGGGAGGACGCGGGGTGAGGGCTGGCGGTGGAGAGCGCGCCCCGCGGTGCGCAGCACCCCCACGGGAGGACGCGGGGTGAGGGCTGGCGGTGGAGAGAGCGCCCCGGGGTGCGCAGCACCCCCACGGGAGGACGCGGGGTGAGGGCTGGCGGTGGAGAGCGCGCCCCGGGGTGCGCAGCACCCCCACGGGAGGACGCGGGGTGAGGGCTGGCGGTGGAGAGAGCGCCCCGGGGTGCGCAGCACCCCCACGGGAGGACGCGGGGTGAGGGCTGGCGGTGGAGAGCGCGCCCCGGGGTGCGCAGCACCCGCCCCCGCTGAGAAGCTGGCGCTCCCAGCCTCATCCCAATACCCTGCCCTTCTCCCGGCCTCAGATGTCTGCGTTTTCGCTCCTCCAGATGGTACCTGGCATTTCTTTGCTCTCAGCCTTTCCTTCCGCTGGTTCCTGGCCCCTGGGTTCCCTTCCACCCAAAAGTCCCACCGATGGTCCTGGCCCTTTCCCACAAAGCCTGAGCGAATCCGCGTGGGGTCATCGCCTGGCCTCTCCTGCTGCCGCTGCGCGGTGGCCCCTAGACCGCAGTGACCCGTGCAGAGGGGACAGAGGGGCCGTGTAGTCCTGCCTCCTCCCCCGCCTCCCTGGCCTCGAGTGCGGTCAGCCCCGGAATATGTTCATTGGTTCAGTCTAAATATTTGCGTGCTAGCTACGTGCTCCTTGGTTTCCTGAGGTATGATGGACTGTTCCAGACCATTTCATTAAACGACTATTTCGGGAACATCTACTAGGAGATAGACGAGAAGCTAAATTCGGAGACAACCAGAGTGAAGAAACACAGTTCCCGCCCTGTAAAACTTAGAGGCCAATCCAGGGACAGGTGAGCACCAAACACACACCACGTGCTAAATGAAAAGCTCTTTGGGGGATAAACCTGGATGGAATGGGAGAAGAATCCAGCCCAGTTCTGTGATTTAGGACTCCAAGCTAGATCCTAAAAATTGAGTAGAACTTGGAGAATGTCTTTAATGTGTCTTTGGGCGTCCCCACCCTGGGCCCTCATGTGGGTGTAATCAAATCTAATGAAGAGTCCTCCTGCCATATCTCATTTAAATCTCAGAACATAAAGGAGGTCTACTGTTTGCCTTTCTCCACACAGGATTTCTTTTCCCAGGATCAATCCCCATCTCTGGGCCTCTCTGAATAAATCTGGTTCACTGAGAACGCTGAATCAATCTTTCCAGGAAAAGAAGGATGCTCTCTTCCTGTGAAACAAGCACCCATCTTTGGCGAAGTGAAGTTTGAGGATCACAGCACAGAGGTGGGCTGAGCCTGTAGACAAGACTCAGAGGCTGGGGCTGTTTTCACAGAGGAGGGATATGCCAACCAAGAGCTAGATCCATCATGCCCTATCCTGGAGTTCACTCTTGTCCCAAACACTTACAGGGTCATCACTATGCACCAGGGACCATCTTAAGCTCTAAGGTCACACATACAGAAAAAAGACCCAATGAATGCTACAATAGATATATGGACTAGCTACTGTGAGAGCCAGGTCAGAGGAGTGGTTGTTTCTGCCTTGGAGGCCCCAGGAAGCATGCTCAGAGAAGGGGACACATAGGCTGGACTTTGAACAGAAAGTAGGAGCTCTCCGATGAAGAAGCACCATTGAGAAGAGATTGGGAGAGAAGATTCTGAACCAACTTGTGCAAAAAGAAAGAAGACACTGTCTATGTTGGAGAGAGTGCAAAATTGTACGTTGCTAAAGCAGACCATGCCTGTTTGGGATGAGGGGAGTGAGTTTCATAAGTGTTGAGACCAGAAAGGGATGTTGGAGCCAGATTGTCACAGACCCTCTGAGTTGTCTAAGAATCTGGCTTCTTAAAGCAATGAGGGAGGCTCTGAATATTTTTAAAAAGGAACAAAGTGATGTAATTATGCCTGAGTTTAATGCGTACGGTTATGACCATGCAGAAGATGTTTTGAAACAGGAAGTTTTGAGGCTGAGAGACTAGTTAGAAGGTGGCCTTAATAATCCAGGTAAGATATAAAGAGGGTCTGAATCAACAGCAGCTGTGGGAAGGGAGTGGGAGGGTGAGCTTTAAACATTTTTGAGTTAGGGTCAGCAGGATTTCACGAGGAAATAAATGGAAGAGAGTGAAGAGAAAGATAGTTAGTGTCTCACTTGGGCACCTGGGCAGGCAGATAGTGACCCCAATGAAGCGAGAGGTCAGAAGAAAAAGGGCAGGTTTGGGAAGGGATAAAGATGAGTTCAGGTGGGGACATAATAATTTTGAGCTACTTATGGAACATGAAGGTAGAAAATTCGAGGAGGCCAAAAGTTAGCTCGGTGTCAATTTTTGAAGAAAAGAGAGGATGAATGAATGAGATTTAAAAGTCATTAGATAAAAAATGGGGTTGAAGCTAGCTCAGAAGTTATAGGGGAGGAATTTGAACGAAAGCCTTTAGTTCACGTCAACATGTGTTTATTGAGCATCTGCTATGTTCAGGTCTTTGCTGGAAATGAGGAAGTGAATAGTAGATGGCCCCTGTCCTCAAGTAACCGAGGGAAGCAGGGATCAGCAAAAACAGGGCTTCCGGCATCATGCCCAAACATTTGGTGGAAACCTAGTTATATTTTGCTTATAACATGTCTCTGCTCTACTAGTGGAGCACATCCTCAACAATGACAATGACAGCTACAAAAGCTGCTTTCTCAATTAGTAATGAAGGCAGGTTCCCTACAGAGTTCCCTCCACTGCACCCCAAAACACATACACTGAGCCCCACAGCTATTGACTAGCTGTTCTTAAACCTGCACTATGCTGCCTATGATGGACAATTGGGCTTTGTTGAGGGGTAAAATGTTACACTGGAGTTTTACGTCAGAATTAGATGCACTTGTTTAAGATTAACATAGAATTCCCTCTTGTTGAAATGTTTCCGTTATAGTAAAATATCAACACTTATTATCTGAGTAGAAGGATTAAAAGAGATTAAAAGAAAAATCTCTTTTGCTCCTCCACAGTTCTCTGATGCTACAATTTATCTACATTTTCCAAATGCAGGTGCCTCCTTTTATACAGAAAAAATGTCAAGCGTAAGAAAAAAATTTTAAAGATGTTTTCCTGGTGTATTACCTAGAGATGTCATTTGATTAAGACACGCACATTTCTTTGTGGATAATTTATGTGCTACCTAGACATGAAAAAGTGAACAGAAAAAAAAAATCTTCAAAATAGTGTCAGCCATTAGTAATCAGTGGAGATCTTGAGAGATCTTTCCGTGTTTAGTTTCTTCCTCATTACCGATGTACCAAGCAAGCAAACATAATTGCTACTGGTGAAGATCTTTTCAGTCTCATTTATATTGTTGGTTTGGTTACACAGTTATGTTCAGACTATAGAATTTTTACTCTGCTTTTCTCATTTAACACTATGTGTATATAATGTTTTGAAAATTGTGCTGTCTTTGTAAATAGTATTTTAAACCACTATGCTATTTTTCATCAAGTGTATGTTCTATCGTCTGTCCAGACATTTCTTTACTCTGAACATAGATCATTTCCGGTGTTGCAATAAACATTTTTGCACTTTAATTTTTTTCTGTATCCAAACTCTCAGAAATGTAATTATGGGGTCAAGTGATATGAGAATGTGTATGTTTCCAGAAACATGTACCATAGTTTTCCAAAAGATTTGTACCAATTTGTCTGTTCACCAGCAGTGAATTCTGATGGTTTTAAATCTTAGGTACTGAGGTCAGACCCTGTCTCTACTAAAAATAGAAAAACTAGCCAGGAATTGTGGTGGTGCCTATAGGCCCAGCTACTCAGGAGGCTGAGGTAAGAGGATCACTGGAGCCCAAGAATTTGAGGTTGCTGTGAGCAACTCACAGTTTACACAGTTATGTCTGTACTATAAAATAAAAACTCTTATTTTTAACTGTGTGATGCTATAACACTACCCAGAGTGACAGAGTGAGACTCTGTCTCAAAAAAGAAAAAAACAAAAACAAAAACTTAGGTACTGGGGTAGGGACATCTCATAGCCATTTACATTTGTATTTATTAGATTACAGGTGGGGTTAACAGTTTAACTGTGATGTTCCTACTCAAATTTAGAGACTGTTGATGAGTGTAGCTATGTCTGCAGTTAAAATAAAACAAGATAAAGGTCTTGCCGTGTTTTTCTGCCCTCACTGGCATCACTGTGCTTTGGTGACATCACCAGCTTATAGGCTCAGTTTCTCAGCTTTGAAAGTCCAGAGTTGGTCAAATTCAGAGACCCTGATTCAAGTTTACCAAACATACAACAGATTGAAAAGCTATTCTACACCATTGCTACACCATTCTCAGATTTTTTGGTCTGCGTACAAACATTTGTAGGTTTCTCCTATCATAATAAAAATAACTTTTAAACATTTTTACATCTCACCCTTTTAGCTACAATTCCACCCTTCTTCTCTCTCGAAATTACCTGAGTCATCTAAATTCGGTGCCTGCTATTCGCCTCTCAAGACTTTATACCTTGACTTCTGCCCATCTTGCTGCTGAAACTGACCTTCTAGGTTCCAAATGACCTCAGTGTTGCCAAATCTAATAGGCACTTCCTGTTTTGATCTCACTAGACCACACTTATCCTAGCAGTTCACTCCTCCCTTGGCTTGTAAAGAAGTTGCACAATGTCATGAAAAGTGCCAAGGTTTTAGAGTTTAAAACCCTTTTTTTAAACTCTCTGATCCTTGATTTTCTCACCTCTAAAATTAGAGCAGTACGGGTGAGGCAGGATGTATCATGGTTATGAGCACGGACTTTGGTGCCTGACACTTTGGTGCTTTATTACTGGTGTTGGAGTTCAAGTACAGTTCTGTGATCCTGAACATGCCACTCCTGTGTGCTTCAGTTTCCTAATGTAAAAATAGTAGTGAGGTTTGTGACAATTTAACGAGCTTTGCAAAGGACTCCTAAGAACTGTCTGGTGCACAGTGTAAGTGCAATTGTTTTTTTAAAAGACAAAGTCTCTCTATGTTGCCAGGCTGGTCTTGAACTCCTGGCCTCAGGTGATCCTCCTGCCTCTGCCTCCTGAGTACTACAGCCACCACACCTGGCCAGTAAGTGCAACTTGGGTGTTGTCTTGATGCCTGTATCAGGGGACTTCTGTGAGGTTTCAATGAGTTGACAGCCACGTGCAGTGTCCAGCATGGTACCTGGACTTCACTTAATAGTGCCAGTTCTCTGTTTTCTTCTGCTGCTCTTCCTCCCTTTCCTTGAGCCACTCCTTTTCGTAGGTGACTTGTCCAAAATCTTTGGCTTCAATAAGGTGATGATTCCTGAATCTCCAGCTCTAGGCCAGTCTTCTTTTCAGATTCTCCAACCAATATGCACGACTCCCTGCTCAATCTCTCCGTGATTTTCCCTCCGTGCCTCCAACTCACCATCTTCCTTCCACCCTGACGTGCTCCTCATCCTGTGTTCCTGCCAGGAAGGCATCACCATCCCTCAACCCGGGCCTCTGAAAGCATCCTAGACTGCAACCTCTCACTCCCTCTGCTCTCCCTCCACCCCAGTCCCCAGGGCCAACTCGGCTTCTGCCATAAACAAATCTCAGGAATCTTTTTCTGACTTCCCACCCCCACTGCTGTTGATTTTGCTTAGCCTTCCATCAGTTCTCCCTGGACTAGTTCAGTAGCTGCCACACCAGCCTCACCTCCTTCAATCCCTCTCTCTCTGTCTTATAACTGAATTGTGTGCCAATTCATATATGAGGTCTGACAATTAAGTTCAAAAACCCATCCTCCATACCTCATTACTGAATATCACTATGGTCACCTCTGAAATACTCCCTTTGGGAAGCTATGTGCCAGTGCTAACCCCTAGGACACCCTACAGCAGGCCCTACCTTCACCACACAGAATGTAACTTATTTTGGGGTGGGCTGGGGAGGTGGGTAAGGTCAAATGAGGTCATAAAAGTGGGGCTCTAATCCCATAGGACTTGTGTCCATGTAAGAAGAAGAAGAGCCTCCAGGGATTTCAGGCAAACAGAGGAAAGGCCACTTGAGGACCCAATGAGAGGCAGCCTACCTGCAAACCAGGAAGATAACCCTCATCAGAAACAAAACGTGCACCTTGCTGTGGTTTGAATGTGTTCCCCCAAGTTCATGTGTTGGAACTTTAATCCCAAATGCAATAGTGTTGGGAGGTGGGGGTCTAATAAAAAAACAGAGATTGGGTCATAAGGGCTCTGCCCTCGGAATGGATTAATGTCATTATCTAAGGAGTGGGTTAGTTATGGAAAGACTGGGTTTGTTATAAAATTGAGTTTAGCTGTCTCTCACCCGTAGTCATGGACACAGCACAAAAGCCCTCACCAGATGCCAGCACCTTGATAGTGGCTCAAAGCCTGTGAGCCAAATAAATTTCTGGTCATGCAAAATAACCCAGTCTGTGATATTCTGTTACAGCAGCATAAATAGCCTAAGACACATCTTGACATGAATTTCTACCATTGCAAACTGTGACAAAGTCAATTTCTGTTTTGTATGTTTCCCTGTCTGTTGTACTTTGTGAAGGTAGCCCAGGCTGTCTAAGATCCCACCTCACTGCCAGACACACATGCTTGGCTTAAGGCTTATGGAATTCAGCTTGCAACTCCAGAGAGTGCTTTTGCTCTTTAATCTGCACAGGCTGTTACTGCAGCATGGCCCCTCCTCTCTTTACAGACCATCATTCATCTTTATGACACAGTTTAAGGCTAAGTTTGATGCCCTCTCCTTGTCCCCTGGGACAGATGTTACCTACTATGTGTAGCCTTATCATGTCATTTACTATAAGTGTTGTGTTATTGGTTTGCTTGAACTATCTTTCCCACTAAGCCCTTTAGAGAAAGAAAAAAAAAAACCCTGTATCTCACGCCTTTTTATTCCTGGCACAATATGGTTTCATAGAAGATGTCAAATATATTTTACTGAATGAATGAATAAATGAATGAAAAGCAGCATTGTGTCACAATTACACAAAAAGTTCTAAGAACAGTGCCTGGCATAAAATAAGTACTATTGAGTGTTTGTTAAATAAATGAGCAAAATATACTAAATATGCTTCAGATTATTTTTTCTGCAATGGTAACTGTAAAAAGTCTCATGAACACTAAAGTAAGAACATATGTAAAAATAAAAGCCCAGATTTCCAAAGAGACCTACCCAGGCAAATATGTTTAGCTTCATAGTTGTTGCGTTGATTCCTGACAACTTTAGTCATGGCTGAACTAGAATGGAAAATTTTACTTGCTTCCCTCTGGCTTACCTCACTGGGCTCTGGCTGTTCTGACTTCACTGCTTCCTGCTGGTCCAGATAAACACTGTCTTGGTGGCAGGGTTCACATGGACGCCTACCCCACCAGTCAGCCCGTCGAGGTTACGCATGTTCTTTGGCATTTGGGGTAAACCTCTGTAATTGCTGGCAGGGCGCTCGGTGCCGCGGGGCACGGAAGCGAATGTAGGTTAGGATGTTACTGCAGCTGGAGCATCTGGCACTCGGAGAGTGTCCAGAGCAAGCGCAATGAGCACGGAGAAGAGGGAGTCTGCTGATGAGAACCACGCGTGGGAACCAGGGTACTGTTCCACTCTGCAAACACTGATGCTGGGATGGGCTCAGGGCTTGGAACTCAAAGACGCCTAAAGACCTGTTGTCATTCTCCAGGGACCTCAAAGTCAAGCTAGCTACAAGTGGTCAATGACTGATGGGAGAGGCAGTGGAGGAGGAAGGAGGGGGACATGAGGACAGCCAGATATGTAAGGGAATGCCAGCACAGCGGGTCTCTGAGCCTGGGACAGGACTGGCAGATAGGTACAGGACCAACCAAGGGCTGGTCTAGAACTTTTAATGGGTTGCATGCAGTTGAAATCTCATTTGAGAGGGTATGTTTTAAAGATTTTTAAATTATCTGCAATATGTATATTATGATGTTTGGACTTTTTAAAAAACGTCTGGCTGGGGAGAGACTGCCTCCTTCCTGGTTCTAGCCAATTCTTAAAGGCAAAGGACTCAGCCCTAAGCTGTCCTTTGATATGCAAACTGCCCAGTGCAGAGCTGAGCCCACACACCAAAGAGGCAATCCTCCTCTGCCTTCTGCATCCCAGGACTGGGAGGTAGGCAGCTAGAGATCCTTCTTTAGAGCCTGCCAGAATTATCTGAACTAGACAATGTAAAACTGTCCACCCTGCTCTGCCTTTCCCAGGCAAACTGTAATAAAGATCAAGGTGCTGACTTTCCCCTAGCCCTTGTCTTTTATCTGATCCCCCTGCTGTCTTTCCCCCAGGCTGTGCAGGTGCCTTGCCTCCTGCATCCAGGACCTGTGCATCTAATAAACTATGTCCCCTCCCCCTGCCCCAAAGGTTCTCCTGGGTCTTCTGTTGTGTCTTCAGCTGCCTAAACCATCTCATAAAAGGAATACAGAGCAGAGAGATGGCTCTTTGCAATGGTGTTACAGAGAAGATTCCCACTTTGGCCAGGGGCTTGGACTAGAACTCTGAGAGTCCTTCTGACTCTCAAAATATCTTACGCAGCAGTGCGTAGACTAGGAAAGTGAAGGGATGGACCCAGAGAACTTCATAATATCCTCAAAATCATTGCTACTCCTGGAAGAAGCCAATGGACCAAACAATTGTTGGAATTTTACATCTTCCTGCATCCCAGTTACAGCATCAACCACCACAACAATAAGGAAATGGCTAATATTTGGTGAGGACTTCTTTATGCCAGACACTGTTCTTTATGCCAGCTCACCCTTCAGTGGGTGATCTCATTTTATCCTCCAAGCTAGGGACTATCTATATTCCCATTTTATGGAGGAAGAGTAGAGGTACAGAGAGTTCCAGTAACTTGTAACTTGCCAATGTCATCCAGGTGGTACAGTGACGAAGAACCCCTTCCACCCCAAAGCAGTTGAGCTGACAAGATGGAAAAGATGAAAATATTCACTCTTCCCATCTACCTAGACTCTAGAACAGAGTGGGGGAACAATGGCCCACTGGCTAACTCCAGCCTGCTGCCTGTTTTTGTATGGCCATAATTCAGAATTTTTTTGCATTTTTATAGGAATTGCACTGGATCTGTAGCTCACATTGGGTGCTATATTTAAATAGTTGGGGAAAAAACAAAAGAAGAAGAAGAAGAATTTTGTGACATGCAAAAATTGCATGAAGTAAGCTTACAGTTCAATGTCCTTAAATAAAGTTTTATTAAGACACAGCCACATCCATTTATTTACATAGTGCTGCTTCTCTGATACTAGAGCAGGGCTGAATCGTTGGTGACAGAGAGGGTCTGACACTCAAAGCCTGAAATTTGTACTCTAGACGTTTCCAAAGAAAGTTTGCCAACCCCAGCTGGAGTTCGGAGCAAGTTGTTCTCTCTTCTCCAGGGAGCACTCAGCCCCCATCTCTCTCTTCGGAACTTAAGTCACACCCCCCTTTAAGAGATATCAGATCAACCAGAAAAGAATAAAAGCCACACCAAAAACACAGGCTCCCCTATCCTCTAAGTCCTTTCTTAAATTAAAAAAAAAAACTAACTTTCCATATGGCCATTTTTCTATTGTTCACACTCCTTGGGGTGTTGGTGGTGGCTCCATTGATGTATTTATTCACCCACTTATTCATTCCATAAACACTGATTGAGCCCCCTGGTTCTGGTACTTTCCACGATGGGCGAGGAGGTTGGGAGTGGACACTCACTCTGCACATAGTCATAATTACCTCTGGTCTTAGGCCCTGACCTGCATGTTCAGGCACATACTTTGGACTTGGATGGACCTAAGATTCCAGCTCTTGCACTTTTGAGCTCTGTGACTACATGCTAACCATTAAACCACTGGGCCCTGCAAAAAGTGGGGATGTTCTTACCTCCCTCTCAAGTCTGCTAAGAGCAGTCAATAAAAATGGTGTATGGAAAGCACTTTGCACAAGGCAGGGCATAAGACCAACCCTGAAAAATTATAATAGCCATCATCATGACCATCATCATCACTGATGCAGTGAAGAATCTAAGCAGGTCCACCTCTGAGTTGGTAAAGCTGACACAGATCTCAGAAAAAGCAATCCCTACTATGTTCTCTTCTTTGAAAGGTATTTATTTAATAACAAGAAATGCTGTACGATTTCTAGCCCCCTTGGTATTTGTTACATCTCAAGAGTCAAAATGATTTGAGACAGAAAATAAAACGAGAATTTTTCTCACACCAAGATCCTCTGGGATTCTGAGAAAACACTGAGCAGAAATAAGAATCTTGGCAATGCCTAGCTGACAGCAGTGGCGGGGGCTGGGGGAGTTCTTCACACAAGGGGCCTGAACTCCTGGACCGTACGTCAGGTCTTTGGAATGCTGGGCCTGGTGTAATAATTTCTTTAGAAGAAAAAATTGGCAGACATGGAATCTTCAGAAAGAAATGAAATGAAAAAGCAGCAGCCCCCCCCTACATTTTGTGTCTTTGTGAGGCTTCATAATCAAGGGCTTAGCAGAGAACAGGAGTTAGGAAAGCTGGGACCAGCCCTTCTCTAATCCCATTTTGGTCTGTAAATTACCAAAGCAGCTGAACAAGGGGGGAAATAAATGATTTCCTCAACTTTGTGACTTTAAAAAACATGTGATGCTTTACCAGTGAGTAATCTGTGTTAAGTGCAGAAAAATTGGAAAATATTGTGTGTTTGTTTTTTGCATTAATAATAAAAGAATCCTCCCACCCAGAGCACTGAAGGCCAGTGTGCCTCAAGCCTTTGCCCTGGGAAGCAGCAGGCGCAGAGAATGTACAGTTTCACCCAGAGCACAGGGTGGGTGCTCAAGACCAGGGACTTTGAATCTCCCTACCTGGATTTGAATCCTGGCCCTTTGTCATTTGTTAGCTGTTCAAGGTTAGGGAAGTGCTTTCCTCCTTCTGCCTCAGTTTCCTCATTTGTATTAATGAAATGGAGTTTATTATAGCACCAACGTCTTAGGGTCGTAGAGAACATTAAATGACTTGCTATATGGGAAGCACTGAGAGCAGAGACTGACACTGTTTTGCTCTCTCCCTATATATATATATGCCCATGTGTATATTCATTAATACACATATATATGCATGTTTCTTAAATGAAATTATAACAAACTATTCATAGCACTGTATTTGGTAGCCTTCCCTTTGATGGCTTAATTGTGATATATATGACCCATCATGTCAATATGTTAAGTTGTTTCTGATTTTTCCCTATTTTAAACAAAAATGCTAGCATTCACATTTTTGCAGTTCGATCTTTGGCTCCTTGTCCAATTACTTGCTGAGAATGCATTTCTAGACTGGATAAGATGTTACGGTCTTTTTCAAGGATTGTGATACATACTGCCAAATTGCTCCCTACAGCATAGCACAAAAGTGCCTATTTCTCCAAATCTTGTTTTGTTTTTTTTTTGTTTTTTGAGATAGAGTCTTATTTTGTCACCCTCAGTAGAGTGTTGTGATGTCACAGTAACCTCAAACTCTTGGGCACAAGCAATCCTCAGTCTCCTGAGTATTTGGAACTATAGGCGCCTGCCACACAGCCTGGCTATTTTTTTTTTTTAGAGACAGGGTCTGCTGTTGCTCAGGGTGGTCTTGAACTCCAGAGCTCAAGCAATCCACCCACTTTGGCTTCACAGAGTGCAAGGATTGCAGGCATAAGTCATCATGCCTGGCCCTTATTTCCCCAAATCTTGTCAACATTGGGTGTTTTTATCTTATCTTTTTCCATCAGGTTGGATAATTTTATTGATTTTTTTTTGTTGTTGTTACCAAGAAGATTAAATTTTTTTGCTTGTGTTTATTGGCCATTTTTATTTTTCTACTGCAAATTTGCTGCTTATATCTGCTGTTAAACATATGGGGTCATCTTTTACTTATCGGTTTGTAAGAGCTCTTTATTATTAAAAATATTAACCTCCTGGCTTATTGTACCCTCAATGAATCCCCAACAATAAAAAAAAAAAAAAATTAACCTTTTTTTCAGTTTATCATTTGCTTTGTTAAACCCCAAAGTGTAGCAAACATATTTTTATTATTTAAAAGTTTTGAGTGTGTGTGTGTGTGTGTGTTTTACACATAAACACTCAAATCTAGCAATATTTTCCACTATGACTTTTGTCCTGGGGGGGTCCCAGTTATAAAGTCTTTCTCTACCCTACCTCAAATGATAAGAATTTTTTTTGTATTTTCTTCCAACACATTTACAATTTCATTTTTACACTTAAAAATTAAATGTATCTCAAAATTATTTTGCAACTTTAATATGTATGGTCTCTCTTCTACATTCAGTGATTCTATAAATTGATCAGTGTCCAAGTCTGTAATGAATATATTAAACAAAAATATCTGTCAATTTTTTTGAACACCAATGCTCTCCTCTAAAAAACAAAAATAATAGAATCTCCTGTGCTTTTAATCTTGTTAATAACCAGTTTTTGAGAATTATCAAGTGCTATAGCAGTATACATAATTATCACCAAAATCAAACTTCAGGATGTGAAAAGAGTGAGACACTTCTGTGTTTGAGAATATCTTCCAAGACCTTGAGAAGTGAGAATACTCAGCTGTAAATTTCCCTAATCCGAATAACTCATAAATTCAGTAAGATTCCTACAGCAAGTACCAAGAAGCGCTGAGGATTGTGTTGGGGGATGGTCTGAGTACCGCAACGAAATTTGATACCTTTAAGTTATCATGGAATTGATTTATATACTGTAAAAAAAAAAAAAGCACAAAATTCAAGTTTGATAACACACACACAAAAAATAAGAAGTGATTAATTATCAGATATTTCAGCTGGGGGAAAAAAACCAAACCTTGCATTCCCTAAGTCCTTTCATTTCTCCCTTAACTTCTCGCCAAATGTGATAGCATCATACAAAACTGCCACCTTTCTTGAACAATGTTTGCAAACATTCTCCTCGTTATTTTCTCTAACCAGGTTAGCGCGCAGGAAAGATTGATCAGACCTGGCAGCCCAGGATGCCCAACTCTGCCCCAAAGTTTTGCTCTGAGCCTCCTCTGCCCTTGCGCTAGGATTTGATATGCTTTTCTTATTCGACCGCCTTTGCCAGAGTGGCCAGCAAGGGCGCTGGTGAGACCACACAGCCTCCCACCATTCTATTTCTTCTTTTGGTCTTGAACATGAATAAATGATGCCATTGACACCTGACCCGATTCAACTACAAAGATGAGAGAAAATATCCAAGGGGAAACAGCACCAAGTTTATGAGGGAAGAGCTAAGAAATTGTTCTTTAAATTTCTAAAAGGATACTGAGAACCTGCTGAACCATCCACAGGCGTTCATGTCTTTTGTAGTTTGTTCAAGGTCCTGAAGGACATTATCACAAACACGAGACATTTGGAATGGTACTCAAGAGTGTGAACTAAAGCTTCCCTCGTTCTCGCAGATGAAAGCCAGTACATTTAGCCATAAGGGATACAAGAGGACAGTGTTCCACCCTCATCATGGAGCTAGGATTGAATTTTGAGTAAGAAATCCTGATTCTATGAAATGTACCCTTCATTTTTGTTCCCTTTTTGTGCTCTTAGACACTCTGAAGATACGTCTTTTTTTTTAAGAAAAGCAATAAATAAGTGTGACAGTGACAACACTTTTTAATGAGCCTAAGTTTGTCCTACTTACATAAGAAGTACAAAATGACAGCTACGATTTCCTATGTGTCTGGCCCTTTAAGGTAAATATCAGCAGTTTTCTAGGTGAGGCAAATGAATGTCAGAGAGATTTTCCTAAATTGCCTAGGGTAGGATTTGAACCCGGTGCTACCTCATTCCAAAGCTTTTGGTTTTTCCACCACACAGGGCTGACTTACCCAAACTTGACCTTCAACACACCCTCATCATGCATTTTTCTCTTTCTTTCTGCTCCCTATAGAGGAGGAAATGAAGCCTTGCTGAGTTTTTAATTCCTGAAACAATTTTTATCCAATGACTCCATGAATTTAATTTTCTGAGGTTTCTATTAGATACATAGCATAAGGGACTAAATTTCTTGGTCATGTCTCCTTTCATGCCATCTCTAGGGAACTACAATTCAGGCTATTTTCCTGACTACTTGTTTAGTTTGTGCCTCATTCCCATAGGCTAATCATCCTTCTACTTGGTTGTTACTCTACAATGTGACAGCCTCAAATCTATATATTGTCTCAACCATGAAGTATGGATTTTTGATCTAATATAATACATAGTGAAATAGTAAAATTCAATTCCTAATGGTCCCCAAGAGATTTAAATGAAAAGACATCCTGACATACTGCCAGAGAAAAACTTAGACATTGAGAAGAATATAATTCAATATTCGTGAGGTATTCAGATAGCACTCAGCACTTACAACATAAAACAATTGGCATGACCAAACAATTACCTATTCTCAAGGCAAAGGAGGCAAAAACTGTGGTTATATGCAACAGAAAAGAAATTTTGAAACATAAGGATACTCCCTAGCAAGTCATTGTAGGACTTTAAATATAAATATTATAATCTTTTTTTATTGTTAAATCATAGCTGTGTACATTTGTGCAATCAAGGGGTACAATGTTCTGGTTTCATATATAATCTAAAATATTCTCATCAAACTGTTCAATGTAGCCTTCATGGCAAGAAACTTAGTTATTGTATGTAGACATTTGTATTCTGCATTTAGTTGGTTTCGCCTGTACCCATTCTAAGATGCACCATAGGTCCCACCCATTGCCCTCCCTCCACCCTGACTTCCCCCCTCCCTTCCCATCCCTTGGTCCTTTCCCAACTTGTGCTATAGTTGGGTTATAGCCTTCATGTGAAAGCTATAAATTAGCTTCATAGTAAGGCTGAGTACATTGGATACTTTTTCTTCCATTCTTGAGATACTTTGCTAAGAAGAACATGTTCCAGATCCATCCATGTAAGCATGAAAGAGGTAAAGTCTCCATCTTTCTTTAAGGCTGCATAATATTCCATGGTATACATGTACCACAATTTGCTAGTCCATTCGTGGGTCGATGGGCACTTGGGCTTCTTCCATGACTTAGCAATTATGCAATAAACATTCTGGTACAGATGTCTTTGTTATATTGTGATTTTTGGTCTTCTGGGTATATACCTAGTAAAGGAATTATAGGATCGAATGGCAGGTCTATTTTTAGATCTCTAAGTATTCTCCAAACATCCTCCATCTATTTCTTTTCTTGAAGTTTCATAGTTCTTTTTATAGAGATCTTTCACATCCTTTGTTAGATAAACTCCCAAATATTTCATCATCTTTGGCACTCCTGTGAAAGGAATGGAGTCCTTGACTGCTTTTTCAGCTTGGCTATTGTTGGTATATACAAAGGCTACAGATTTATGGGTGTTGATTTTGTAGCCTGAGACATTGCTGTATTCCTCAATCACTTCTAAAGGTTTTGTAGTAGAATCCCTGGTGTTTTCTAGATATACAATCATGTCATCTGTGAAGAGTGAAAGTTTCATCTCTTCTGACCCGATGTGGATACCCTTGATCGCCTTTTCTTCCCTAATTGCAATGGCTAAAACTTCCATTACAATGTTAAAGAGCAATGGAGACAATGGGCAACCTTGCCTGGTTCCTGACCTAAGTGGAAGTGATTTCAATTTAACTCCATTCAATATGATATTGGCTGTGGGTTTGCTGTAGATGGCCTCTATTAGTTTAAGAAATGTGCCTTCTATACCAATTTCTTAAGTGTTCTGATCATGAAGGGATGCTGGATATTATCAAAAGATTTTTCTGCATCAATTGAAAGAATCATATGGTCTTTATTTTTTAGTTTGTTTATGTGCTGAATTACATTTATAGATTTACGTATATTGAACTGGCCTTGAGAGTCTGGGATAAATCCCACTTTGTCATGGTGTATAATTTTTTGGATGTGTTGTTGGATTCTATTTGTTAGGATCTTATTGAGTATTTTTGCATCAATATTCATTAGTGATATTGGTCTATAATTTCCTTTTCTTGTTGAGTCTTCCCCTGGTTTGGGGATCAAGGTGATGTTTGCTTTATAGAAGGTGTTGGGTAGTATTCCTTCATTTTCTATATTTTGGAGGAGGTTTAGTAATATAGGTACTAGTTCTTCTTTAAAGGTTTGGTAGAATTCTGATGTAAAGCCATCTGGTCCTGGGCTTTTCTTTTTAGGGAGATTTTGTATAGTTGATGCTATTTCAGAACTTGATATGGGCCTGTTCAACATTTCCACTTCATTCTGGCTAAGTTTTGGTAGGTGGCATACTTCCAAGTATTGGTCAATCTCTTACAGGTTTTCATATTTCTGAGAGTAAAGTTTCTTGTAATATTCATTAAGGATTTTTTTAATTTCTGAGGGGTCTGTTGTTATTTCATCTTTACCTTTTCGGATTAATGAAATTAGAGATTTTACTCTTTTTTTCCTGGTTAGGTTGGCCAAAGGTTTATCTATTTTATTGACCTTTTCAAAAAACCAACTTTTGGATTTATTGATCTGTTGTATAGTTCTTTTGTTTTCAATTTCATTTAATTCTGCTCTGATTTTGGTTATTTCTTTTCTTCTGCTGGGTTTGGTGTTGGAATGTTCTTCTTCTCCAGTTGCTTGAGATGTCCCATTAAGTTATTAACTTCCTCTCTTTCCGTTTTCTTGAGGAAGGCTTGCAGTGCTATAAATTTCTGTCTTAGGACTGCCTTTGCAGTATCCCAGAGATTCTGATAATTCATGCCTTCATTGTTGTTTTGTTCCAAAAATTTGGTGATTTCCTTCTTATCTTGTCTATAACCCATCTATCCTTCAGCATAAGGTTATTTAGCTTCCATGTTCTTGTATGGATATGCAGATTCCTGTTGTTATTGAGTTCAACTTTTATTCCATGATGGTCTGAGAAGATGCAAGGGATAATTTCTATTTTTTAAAATTTGCTGAGGTTAGATTTGTGGCCCAGGATGTGGTCCATTTTAGAGTATGTTCTGTGGGCTGATGAGAAGAATGTGTATTCAGTTTTGTGGGGATGAAATGTACTGTAGATGTCTGTTAAGTCCAGAAGTTAAATGGTTAAGTTTAAATATAAAATTTCTTTGCTTATCTTTTTTTTTGGAGGATCTATCCAGCACTGCTAAATGGGTGTTAAAATCTCCAACTACTATGGAACTGGAGGAAATCAAGTTGCTCATGTCTGTTAGAGTTTCTCTTATAAATTGACGTGTGTTCTGGTTGGGTGCATAAATATTAATAATTGAAATCTCATCATATTGAGTATTACCTTTAACAAATATGAAGTGTTCGTTCTTATCTTTCCTTTGCATCTGCAAATAGGATTGCAATGCCTGCTTTTTTCTGCTTTCCATTTGCCTGGAGTATAGATGACCATCCCTTCACCTTGAGTCTGTATTTGTCTTTTAATGTAAGATGCAATTCTTGTATGCAGCAGATATCTGGCTTGAGTTTTTGTATCCAGTCAGCCAACCTGTGCCTCTTTAGAGGACAATTTAAACCATTCACATTAATTGAGAATATTGATAAGCCTTTCAGGAGTCCAGTGGACATTTTTAATCCTTTTGCGACTGTGGAAGTTGGAATTTGATCAAAATTTTCTGGGTGGGTTTACTTTTGTGGTGGAGAATTATGCTGGTCTTTATGGAGGATAGGCCTGAGAATATCCTGGAGAGCCAGTTTAGTTGTGGCAAATTTCTTCAACATGTGAATGTCATTAAAGTATTTAATTTCTCTGTCATAAATGAAACTCAGTTTAGCTGAGTACAGGATCCTGGGTTGAAAGTTATTTTGTTTTAGCAGGTTAAAAGTCGATGACCATCCTCTTCTAGCTTGAAAGTTTTCAGCAGAGAGATCTGCAGTTATTCTAATATTCTTCCCTGTGTAGGTGATGGTTTTCTTTTGTCTGGCTGCTTTCAGAATTTTCTCCTTCATACTAACTTTAGTGAAATTGATTATGATGTGTCTGGGAGATGTCTTATTCCGGTTGAGTTATGCTAGAGTTCTGAAACTGCTATCTGAATTTCAGAATTTCTTACATGTCTGGAAAGTTCTCATTCATAATCTCATGGAGAAGAGACTCTGTGCCTTGTGAAGCCACTTCATCACTTTCGGGGATCCCTATAAGATGAATATTGATTTTCTTCAAATTATCCCAGAGCTCTCTGAGAGAGTGATCTGTTTTTGCCCTCCATTTCGCTTCCTCTCTGAGAGTTTGGGAGAATTTGAAAGCTTTGTCTTCAATGTCAGAAATCCTTTCTTCTGCTTGCTCCATTCTGTTACTGAGGGATTCTACTGTGTTTCTCAGATCTTTGAGGGCTGCAACTTCTTGTCTCAATCTGTCAAAATCTTTGGTCATTTGGTCTTTAAATTCGTTGAATTCTTGAGACATCCTTTGGGTTACTGCTTGGAATTCTAATTTGATCTTATTTGCTATCCAGATTCTGAATTCGATTTCTGACATCTCAGCTATTTCTTTGTGCATGGGATCCTGTGCTGTGGGGTCTGCCCCATTGATCCTTGGGGGAGTTGATATACTCTGATTATTCATATTGCCAGAGTATTTCCTTTGATTTCATCTCATGATTGTTTTTCACCATTGCCTCTGGCCTTCCTCAGAGTTGGGGTGGTGTCTCTCTGAAATTAGACCCAGTGGGATCACTCTATTGTTGCTGGATCTTTGTAGGGAGTGACCCTTTGTAGCTCTTCTGGGGCTTCCCCAGCTAGGGAGTTCTGGTTGTGGGAGCAGCTCCAGAGTGTGACACACCTGGATCCAGCAACAGGGCGTGGGGTGGTGCACATGGTTCTGGGAGTGCCTGGCACCCAGTGACTTTGGCACAGAGGGCCCAAGGCTCCAGCAGTCTCTGGCCAGGAGAAGGGCTCAGTGCAGAAGCAGCGTGGAGGCAGGGAGGGTACAGGAGGGAGAACACAGTGTTGCGTGGCTCCCCAAGTTCCTGGTCAGGGTGTGGGGAGGCCCAGCTGGTGGGGTAGCGGGTCCCTGCGCAGCTCTTCCGAAAGTCCAGGAGGGTCCCAGCGCAGCTGTTACCGGGGTCTGGGAGGGTGCTGATCGTGGGTCCTGGTGCAGCTCTTCCGGAGGTCTGCGAGGGTGCGGATCACGGGTCCCTGTGTAGCTCTTCTGGATATGGTAGGGTGTGGATCATGGGTCCCTGTGCAGCTCTTTTGGAGGTGGGAGGGTGCCAATCACAGGTCCCTGTGCAGCTCTTCCAGAGGAGGGAGGGTGCTGATCACGGGTCCCGGTACAGCTCTTCTGGAGGTCCAGGAAGGTGCTGATCATGGGTCCCGGAGCAGCTCTTCCAGAGGTGGGAGGGTGCCAATCACGGGTCCCAGCACAGCTATTCTGGAGGTCCGGAGGGTGCCGACACAGGTCCCTGCACAGCTCTTCCAGAGGTCCAGGAGGGTGCCCATCAGGGGTCCCTGTGCAGCTCTTCTAGAGGTCTGGGAGGGTGCTGATCATGGGTCCCAGGGCAGCTCTTCCCTATTATAATCTTTTAATTATTTGAAACTTTAAAAATACCATAGGAGCATTAGAAATGTCAACAATTTTCTTTTTCTTCGTTTACACTAAATATGCTGGCACAATGAGTGTTTAATTTGAACACTTAGCCTCATACCTGTTATGTAGCAGGAATTTGGTAAATATTAGTTGAAAAAAAGAATAAATAATTAAAACCAAACCCATTATTCTTTTTACTATTCTACCTCTATTCTTTGAATTATTTATTCATTCAACGAACATTTATTATATCCATTTCACAAGTAACATAAAACTGTGGTCCCTAACCCTCACACCATTGGCTCCATGGCCTGTTTGGAACTGGGCCACATAGCAGGATGTGACCAGCAGGCCAGCAAGCAAAGCTGCATCTGTATTTACAGCCACTCCCTGTTGCTTACGTCACTAATGTACAGCCACTTGTCATCCCTTGCTCACATCACCACCTAAGCTCTGCCTCCTGTCAGATAAGCAGTGGCATAAGATTCTCATGGGAGTGTAAACACTACTGTAAACTGCACATGTGAGGGATCCAAGGTGGTGCCCCTTATGAGAGTCTAATGCCTGATGATCTGAAGTGGAGATGTAATATGCTTGAATCATTCCCAAACCAGCCCCTCCCCTCTCCCGACCCCCTCCCCTCCACCCCCACCCGCACAACATTGGTCCATGGAAAAATCATCTTCCATGAAACCAATCCCTGGTACCAAAAAGGTTGGGGACCACTGCCATAAAAGATGCTGAAAACACAACTTTTTTTCTTTTTTTTTATTAAATCATAGCTGTATACATCAATATGATCACGGGGCACCATACACTTGTTTCATAGAATATTTGACATATTTTCATCTCATTAGTTGACATAACTTTAAAATATGTCTGCACTTCCTATCCTCAAAAAACATTCTCTTCTACTTAACTATTTGTTTAACCTAGGACAATGCTTTTATGGTCCTTTCTTCATACCAAATGAGAAGAACAACCACTTTTCTAAATACCTCTTTGAAGATGTTTTGAAAATGAAGTAAGATAATATGATTTTCAAACTGTGAAGCTGTATACTAATATATCTCTTATAAAGTATATCAGTTAAAGCTCAACTAAGAGAAAACTTCAATCAAAATGACTTAAATAATCTGAAAACAAATTTGTTGGCTCAAGTAACCAAAAATGCCAGAAGTGATGTTTGCTCCAGATAAGGCTTGATCCAGTAGTTCAGGAATGTCGGCAAGAACCTGATTTCTTTCCAGCTCTTCACTTTCCCCCTTTTGGGATCAAAGTCTAAGGCTTACTCTTTTTAAGATCCCCTATGGCTTCCAACAGCTCTCAGGGCTGTGCACTTCTCTATTCTATTCCAGAAGGGAAACAAGAGAACACCCCAGCCCAGGCTTTCCAAGGAAAATATGAAGATTCAGTTTGGTTGGGCCCCTGGAAGACAATTGCCCCCTCTGCAACCAATGCCTGGATTTCAAGAAAGGAAAGGCATTAATTGGCTTAGCCTAGGCCACATGCCCCGCTCCCAGAGATGAGAGTAAAATCAGCTTCCCTAAAGCCTCATGCATGCCCTAGTGGAAAGTGATTAGTGGCTGGGAAAAGAACAGGTATGGAAAAACGGATGATGAACACATAACCAACAAACAAATAGCTTAATTCATTGGCTTTGAAGCATGAATCAACCAATAATACTGCCTAAAATCTATGATCACAGGTAGCTAAAAATCTTCACTATTTCAAAAAATCGGTGGCATGAATAGATTTCTATAGTGTATATGGAAGTTGTATATCTAAATAGGACTACTCTGAAAAGTAAGATAATTTACAAAATAATTGGTACAATCCAAAGAATAGCTACATCGTTTGAGTACGTTTTTGACACTTACCAAATTTTGCTTCTCTAATGACAGATACTTGTGAGGATTTTTAAAAAAATGTTTTCTTGTTTAAACTTCTTATTCAAATCCTTGAATAAGAGGTTAGTTAGGTGTGATGGTTTTTCATTTTGCTAAAGAGATAAAATTTCTTCTACCTTCTAAACCCATAGGCCAGCCATAGGCAAACACTCAAGAGATTTTTAAAAAGCCTAAATTCTTAAAAATTTTGAAGCAGGGGCTGCGCCTGTGGCTCAGTTGGTAAGGCGCCGGCCCCATATACGGAGGGTAACGGGTTCAAACCCAGCCCCAGCTGAACTGCAACCAAAAAATAGCTGGGCGTTGTGGCGGGCGCCTGTAGTCCCAGCTACTTGGGAGGCTGAGGCAAGAGAATCGCTTAAGCCCAGGAGTTGGAGGTTGCTGTGAGCTGTGTGAGGCCACGGCACTCTACCGAGGGCCATAAAGTGAGACTCTGTCTCTACAAAAAAAAAAAAAAAAAAAAATTTTGAAGCAATAGAACTCTTTACTGAAGTTATTTCAAAGACCCCAAGGAAGGCCTTACACAGAGGAACACAGACCAAAACATCAACAGTCATTTGTGCTCAACCATCCCCTAATACATACATACCAGAGTGAGTCCCTCACTACCTGTGCTTCTGGCATCTGGGTCGTGGTCATATGTGTATCCAGGAGAGTTCCATATAAAGTAATTATAAAACAGGTCCTACACTGGTGGAACTCATGGCCATTATATTCATTGCAGGTTGAAATATTTTGTTTGGGGGGAATGAGGACTTGTCTCACTAAGTCAACAGAAAGAACATGGGGAAGTAAATAGCCTTGATAAATAGAGTCATCAATGGCATGATAATTTATTGAGCCCAGAGAATGTCAGTTCAATTTAAAGAAAAACTTTAGAGAAAATAAATTAAAAAATAAATAAATAAAAGAAAGAAAATAAATTTAGCAGAGTTGACTTGAGCAAAGAACCATTCATGAATCAGGCAACACTCAAAATTAGAAGAGGTTCATAGAGTTCCACATTAACAGGATGAGCAGTGCATTTTATAGACTAAATGGGGAACATAAAGCACAGAAATAATTTGATTGGTTACAGGTAGGCATTTGCCTTATTTGGACATGGTCTGATTGGTTGACTGCCTGTGACTCCTAAGTAAATTTTCAATTTGTTTATTTACCAAGTTAGGTTGCAACTTTGGGTTAGGAACTCAAAGTATCAGGACAGCCTCAGTTCAATAGCCTCCTATTAATTTAAGACCCTGTTTCCCTGAAAATAAGACATCCTCCGAAAATAAAACCTACTTACAGGAAAGCTAAGACATCCCCTGAAAATAAGACCTAGCGCATCTTTGGGAGCACACCTTAAAATAAGACACTGTCTTATTTTCGGGGAAACAGGGTAGTTCTCTGCAAATAAACTCACAGACCAGAAACAAAAATTTCAAGGAAGATCCTATAAGGGTCCCAAGTTTATTTACTTTTTTTTTTTCAAGGTAATAGAGAGATTTTATTTAGAAAGAATAAAGAGAAACTTTAGAGAACTTCCAAGGAGAGTTGGAAGTGGGTCCCTCTCATGAAAGAGAAAAGATGAGAAAGACCCCAAGTTTTTAAATTAAAAAAAAAAAAAAGTGGTCTTTCCCTGTTGGAAGGGTAAGGTTAACAGGATGCTAGTGCCAGCTATCAAGACTGTTGTCCTGCTGACACGAAGCCATGATAATAAAGTGGGATTTCACACTATGTTCCACAGAGCCTTGGGTGTTTCCTGCAGCTTCCTCACAGGCCACTGTGAGAGAGAAAGGGAGCAGACCTCTGAGTCTCTACTCCTGCTTCAGCCAAAGTGCTTCACTTGATCTCTATTACATTTGTACTTTTAAGATTTTATTTGTACACTTCCTATTCCAAAATGGCAGCCAAGATACATGCCTCCCCTCGAGCACTTAAATTTTCAGACATGATAGAAAATATATGGCCAGGCACAGTGGTTCATGCCCTATAACCCTAGCACTCTGGGAGGCCAAGGTGGGCGCACTGCTTGAGCTTGGGAGTGAGAAAACCAGCTTGAGCAAGAGTGAGACCCCATATCTACTAAAAATAGAAAAACTATAGCTGGTGTAATGCTTGTAATTCCAGCTGCTCGGGAGGCTGAGGTAAGAGGATTGCCCAAGCCCAAGAGTTTGAGGTTACTGTGAGCTATGACACCACGGCATTCTGCCCAGAATGACAGAGTGAGACTCTGTGAACAAAAGAAAGGAAGGAAGGGAGGAAGAGAGGGAGGGAAGAGAGAGAGAAAGAAAACACATGTAACATTATCTAGAAAACTAGAAAGGAGACTTTCAGGGAGTCAGAAATGATAATTCACAGACAGAAGAAAAGGATAAGATGGAAGAAGAAAAAAAAAAAAAACAGCCTAAGGTGTGGGTCCTGCAGGGTGGAGGAGCAAGGCGGTTTAAATATCAGGGTCGGGTGCCTACTGGGGAGAGGAAGAACAGGGTCACCCTGGGGGACCCATTCCTCCCAACTGTCCCTGGGAATAGAGTGAACCACAGAATGAAGTCTTGTCCACTTCTGCCGTGAGCAATCTGTGTAAATGGTGTTAGCATATGTCATTTTTAACACAGAAAACTCAACAGGTGGGCCAAATATCCAAATGAATGCAGGTGAATGAGAGATTCTCCCAGGAAGCCATACATAGGGATAAAGAAATGAAGTGTAAAAAGGAAAAGTAAGAATACAGATTATGGACATAGCAGGTCAGAAAGTCATATTTTTTCTCTTTTTTTGAGACAGAGTCTATGTCACCCTCGGTAGACTGCCGTGGTGTCACAGCTCGCAGCAACCTCAAACTCTTGGGCTTAAGCGATTCTCTTGCCTCAGCCTCCTGAGTAGCTGGGACTACAGGCGCCTGCCACAATGCCTGGCTATTTTTTGTTGCAGTTGACTTTATTGTTTAGCTGGCCTGGCCTGGGTTCAGATCCACCGCCCTTGGTGTACATGGCCAGTGCTGTAACCACTGTGTTACGGGCGCCGAGCCAAGAAAGCCATCTTTTAAAGCAGTGGTTCTCAACCTTCCTGATGCTGTGACCCTGTAATACAGTTAAAAGGGGTCACAACCCACAGGTTGAGAACTGCTGTTTTAAAAGTTCCAGAAGGAAACAATTCTAAGGAAGAAATAGAAGTAACATTTAAAGGAATGACAGAAAAATTTCCTAAAACTGAAGTCCTCAGATTCAGAGTCTGTAAGGACAAAATAAGGATCGTGTTCTTTGAAAAGTAAAACAAATTTACTTGTATAGGCATTGGAGTGAAATGTTCCAAAACCAAGGATGAAGAAAAACTCCTAAAATCTTCAATGGAGAAAAAGCATGTCACCCTCTAGGGCAGTGTTTTTCAACCTTTTTTATCTCATGGCAGGCCTGAACCAACAGTTAAACTTCCAAAGCATACTTAAATTATGTTGATCCAAAAAAAAATATATATATATACACTTTCTGTGCTTTGAACTTTCTTTTCAAAATAATTTAAGTAATGATCTTTAAAATTTTTCACAGAAAACCAGTGTGCTGTGGCACACCAGTTGAAATTGACTGGTCTCAGGAATGTGAATCAGTCCAATGTCACCCTCACTAGTAGCACCTGATGCAAGAAGACAATGGTGCAGTCACTTTCTGACGTGTCACTCCTCAGAAAGTGACTTTGTTCTACAATCCACTACCTAATCAAATTATCATTTAAGGGCAAAATTAAGGGATTTCAAAAGCTGAGAAAGTGTCCTGCCCATCCATGGTCCTGAAAGAATTGCTAGAAGATACAGTCTAACAAGAAGAATTATCAACTCATGGCCTGTAGCTCAGTGGTTAGGGCGCCAGCCACACACACCGAGGCTGGTGGGTTCGAATCCAGCCCAAGCCAGCTAAACAACTATGACAACTGCAACAAAAAAATGGCTGGGCATTGTGGTAGTCACCTGTAGTCCCAGCTACTTGGGAGGCTGAGGCAAGAGAATAGCTTAAGCCCAAGAGTTTGAGATTGCTGTGAGCTGTGGTGCCATGGCACTCTACAGAGGGCGACATAGCGAGACTCTGTTTCTAAAAAAAAAAGAATTACCTTATGGGAGTATTAGGCAGCAAGAAGCAATGGCAAGTGAAGAAATGATCAGCATTTGCAGCTGTGGCTAGTAAGTATCAAGTGTAAAACACACATGTATATGTGATCATTTGGAACCAACTATTGCAACTTTAAAAAAATTCAAACTGCTAGAAAAAGGGGATAAGGGCAAGTTTCTTTCACATGTCGCCTCTGTGTCCAGCTCTCTATTCACAGGGTGTCTTCTCTTACCTTCTGGAAGGGCAGAGTGATTCAGAGGAGTCTCTCTTGTGGGCCCAGGTAGGTGTGGTCTGTCCTTGCTGCCAGGTCCTTCAGGTGGGAGAGATAGATGACCACAGGGGAGGACATGGACACCTCTCCCTTCATTTTCCCCTGGCCAAGTACCCTCTGGGAAGGGAGCCTTGAGGGATCCTCACATTCTGCAAAGGTGAGGAGGGGGTGGACTGTTCTTGGAAGAAGCAGCCCCCAGAGGGCGTCCTCCCTGGAGAGGACTTCCGTACTTTCCCCTCTCTCTGGACCTATCCATTTCCCTAGGAAGTCCTCCCTCTCTCTCATTTTGTTTTAATTGTTGTAAAATACACATAACATAAAATTTCCCATCTTAGCCACGTTTAAGTGGACAGTTCAGTAGCATCGCAAACATTCCCATTGTCACTACCATCCATCTCCAGAACGCTTTCATCTTTCCACTCTGTCCTCATTAGACAATTACTCTCCACTCCTTTTTCTCCTGCTCCAGCAACCTCCATTTTACTCCAGCTGCCTCTATGAATCTGATGACTCCGGGGACCTCAGTAAGTACAATTACACTTTTGTGATTTTGTGCTTTTGTGAATATCCATCCAGTGGAATAGCAGTCCATAAAAAGTATCTACTGATACTATTTGAGAACATGGATGGTTCTTAAAATCATTATGCTGACTGAAATGTCAGACGAAAGACCCCCACAACTTCATATACTGAATGTTTCCATTTATATATAAAACTGTAGAAAACCAATGTTCTGGTTTTGTCATTCAGGCATTTGGGTTATTTCCACCTTGGCAAACCAATCTGTAAGTGGCAGAAAAGAGACCACTAGTTGTCTGGGACTGGGTGGAGGAGGGTGAGGGGATGGGACGGCGTCCCAAACTGAAACTGTCTCCCCAGCACATGAACTTCCCATCGCTCTCCCTATTGTCGCTAGGAACCACCATTCGACTTTCTGCCTCTATTAATTTGACTATTCTAGGTAGCGAAAGTTTATGAGTACCTATTCCACCTTATATAAGTGGAATCATATGGTATTTGTCCCTTTGCACCTATTTCAATCAGGAAAATCTTTTCAAGGTTCATCCCTGCTGTAGCGTGTGTCAGAATGCTCATCCTTATTCCACTGTAGGGATACACCACATTTTGTTTATTTATTTGTCATTCACGCATTTGGGTTGTTTTCACCTTTTGCCTATGGTGACTAATGCTCCTATTTATGAGCACTGGTGTACAACTATTTGTTCAAGTCCCTGCTTTCAACCCTTTGTGTATGAACCCTGAAGTGAAATTGCTGGCTTATGTAGTGACTGTGTTTCATGTTTTGGAGAACTGCCACACTACTTTCCATAGCAGCTGCACCATTTTATATTCCCACCAACAAATATACAAGGGTTCCAGGTCCTCCACATCCAGCTTGCCATTTTCTATTATTACTTTTTTATTATAGTCATCCTAAGGGGTGTGAGGTGGTAGGTGTCTCACTGTGGCATTGATTCTCTAATGGTTAGTGATGCTGAGCATCTTTGCACATGAGTAGTAACCATCTGTCTACATCTGTTCTTGGAGAAATGTTTGTACTAATCCTTTGCCTGTTTTTTTATTTGGGTTGTTGCATTGTTGTTGTTGTTGAGTTACATATTTACAGATTCCAGTTTGGAATTCCTCATCAGATACACATTTTGCAAATATTTCCATTGATTCTCTGTGAGTTGCCTCTTCACTCTGTTGGTGTGTCCTTTGATGTTCTCGAAACCCTCTCTAAGCCCTCACCACTGGCATCCTGCCCCTTCGCTTAGGCTCCCCTACTCCCCATGGGGTTCACTATCTCCGGGAGCCCCCTGGGCCCTGTATCCTGCTGCCTACCAGGGTGGACTTCATCCTGGCCGGGGGTGGGGGGTCGGGGGGGCTTCAGCCCCTGTAATTTCACCCCCTCCAGCAGTGCTACCCCAGCTTCTCACCTATCACACTTGAAGCTAAACCCACATCACATTGTGGGAATTTGCCAACACCTTTTTTAAAATAGGCAAATGGTTGTGAGCTTATTTCAGAGACAATATTCTTTAAAAGAAAAAGAAACATATTTTTTAAATCTACAGAATGTAACAACTCCTCCGCCATGGAGTAAGGGGAAGAGGTCTGTGGAGAACTGATTGGTGGTGACTGAGCAAGAGGACAAAGAAAATTGCTGCCTGGAGCCTTCATAAGGAGACAGCAGCGGGGAGCAGGATATGCTTTGAGGTCCTGTTGGGGATAGAGGTGTCCTCAGCCTCTGCTGGGGAAAGCCCCATGGAGGAGTCATCATCCGCCGAGGAGAGAGAGAAGCTCTGGAGTTGGAGAACATACCACAGTCTGGGCCCTGTTTAACTGCTATGATTGGGGGCTATAAATTCCTCTACCTAAGTCCCAGTTTCCTATATGGAAAATCAAATTGATAATTGTTATAAAATTTTACTTTTTCGTTATGTGATACAATTTATAGCATGCTTTCGTATACATCATCCAATTTAACAAAATACTACAGAGCAAAGAAAGCATTTTGAAAAGAATAAAATGCTTAACATATGTGAGGAATTTCCTTCTTTCTTTGAAACTGCTCCGGGTGGCTCAGTTATTGTTTAGTTAAGAGAATTATATAATTTTGAGACATGGTTCCTTATCTCGTGTAGACCGAAAGGCAATTAAACAATTAGTCGTGTCAGAATCTGAGGTAAAGAAAAGGCTGCTTCAAAGGGTCTACTTCCCAAGTGAAAGGCAGCTGAGTAGAAACAGAGAGCAGCCTATAATTCCCTTCTGGAAGGAATAGCCCTTCCATATGGCCCCAAGCAAGAATTTCAAACTCATCTGTGGGGAGAAAGAGACAGAAATAAAGACTAGAACTTTTTTTACTCTGATTTTTCTCAGCCATTTTCTGAATAGCCTATGGAAACCATCTGTTCCTCTAAACAAAAATGAGCTAAGAGACGGAAAGAATGATTTGATCTCTTTGCGTAGGGATTGTCCAGCCATAAATCAGTGTCTTTTTTTCCAAGAGGAATGTGCCAGCAACAAAAATTGGTCATAAAAAGGACATGAAACTTCGCAGTAGTGCCCTCACTGTGACACTGTCAGCAGCCCAGAAAAACAGCTGTAAGACACAATGAAATGAAGTGACCCATCCCACTGCCAGGCCCCAGGCAGCAGGTGACCAGGACTCCAGATCTCCTGGCAGAAGAAATATACAGCCCCAAACCAACAGAGACATGTGAACAGGTGCCAGCGCCCACAGCCACCAGCGCCTCTACTTTCCCCCATCTCCTGTCCCACATAGCCAAGCCCCGGTGTCTTCCTCAGCCTTTCACTTCTGCCTCCAGGGAGTTGGACGCATCCCCAGGCAGGCCCTGTTGAGATGCCTTGGACCCATAATCCACATACATGTGTGACCCCCGACGGAGCAGCCAACACACACAGTCCTACAAACAAAAGGAATTTCAAAGTAATTCCGACCTTTTACTGATTTTCCCAAAAACCAAGGAGGATCCGTGTACATAATGTGCAGCCTTCTTTAAGGTTCATTTCCAGCCCAGCCCACGGGTTCCCTTTCCATGACTCCACCCTACACTTGTCCCATCATCGCCCACCCCGGCCTCTCTCGCTCCCTCTCTCCACACTCCACTGCCTCCACTTTTTGGTACTGTAGTCTGACCAAGTATCTATCCTGTACAAGTTCTTTTTTTGGAGAGGTATATGGGGAGTAATTAGATTTGGCCGAGACAGAATGTTTTTGGCAGGCTCAGTGGGTGGAGAGCTTAGCTCCATTCGTTCAAGGGATCATAGGTCCTGGCTCAGAGCTCAGCCAGCTACCCGCCTCCACCAATCCATCAGCCTGGGAGCAGCGACAACGCCAAAGCCTGAGCCCCTTCCCAGACCACAGGGAGAAAGCTTGGTTTGAAGGATTTGGAGAAGGTTAGAGAAGGTTCTCTAACTGCCTTCCCAGCCGCACTGCAGCCCCCTCCTGTGCTGCCTTTGAAATACTTCTTACACAGCAAAAAAAAAAAAAAAAAGTAGTGACAAGGGACTATTTCTGCCAATGGTGAGTTTATTCCAAGCCCACCCCACAGTCACGACATCCTAGAATCACAGGATGTGGATCAGCATCCGTGGAACAGAGCAGGATCAGGGGGCTTTCTTCTGAAATCCTTCCCATCGTGACCTCGGGGAGGTGAGGGGGCATGTTGGAGAGGAGGCAGGGCAAAGTTGAAACTTTCTTTTTCCTCACTAAACTTATTAACCTTGGCTCCAAGAATAGACACCACTATGTGAAAGTACGTCTCAAATGAGCTTTTGCTCTGCCTGGTAAACCTCTCAGCATTAGTCATTCCCTGCTGGGAAGGAGGTTAGAACTCCAGAAACAAGGCTATTGCAGAACGGCTGTGTGGTCACTAAACCACAGGGGAAAGGGTGGGGAAGCAGCTGGGGCCTGGCTTAAAGATCACAAAGCATTATTTCTGCTTTAGTATCCAGAATCCAAATGGAAATAAACTGAGAAGATTAAGATCTAAGTGAAAATTAACTGCGAGCAACCGTGCCATTTGGATTCTCAAAGACGTGTTTGCTGTAGGAGATTGCAAACCACACTAGCTTTCTTTCCATGAGTATAGCTGAACAAAGAATAGGTATCAAGAAAGATAAACATGCGGAAAAATTGCTAATTATTGGTAGAGAATGCCAAGAAAAGGTAGTGGAATTCCCTTCTCCGGGGATGCTTGAAAAAGGACAGACACAGGAGTTAGGTGCACATGGCCGGTCTGTGAACAAACTTTATCCTATGGGACAGTGTCTCTGTGCTGCGTGTAGCCCTAAGTTCTCTGGGCTACTATAGTCTGGGTGAGTCACTCTAGGGGTACAGGATGCAATAACCATGCTAATGGAGACCCACAACCTCCCTTCTCCCTACTGTGTCTAGGCAGCCCACGTCCCGTCCTTGGTTGATTAATACAGATTCCTTGGCTCTTCCTAGCTGGCCAGTTATGGCCTTATTTTGCCATTTCTGTTGCTGAGGGTCACTGCTGCCTCAATATAATTGATCTGATGGCTGTTTCAGCTGTTGCAGCCAGCCTTCCTGCTCTGGATGCTGCTGGAGAGAGGAAGGTGCTGTCCTCACCAGCATTTCTGACAAAAAAGAAAGGGCTTTGCATCCTCCGTTTGTTGTTGAATTTCAGCGGTGGAGCTAGCACAAGGTTCCCAGTGGCTGAAGAAAATGTGAGGCTATCTTCCTCTAGAGCACCCAACACATTCTCTCGACGATCAACTCATGTTCCTGCACAGCTGCTGTGAACAGCAAATATAAAGCAAGTGCTTCTGGTGCACGAGCAGCTGTGTGCGCTGCTTTGTGTAGTGGGCACGATTGCTGACCCTCCCCATTCTACAGATGAGGACACAGATGCACCAAGACCCAGCACGTTTGCTGTCTGACCTCAGGTTGAGAGGGTGAGGATGGCCTGGTCAGCTCTGCACATTTAAGAGGACTTCTTGTTCTGTCCCATCAAGCGGTCATAGGGTCATCAAGGCAATAGTCTCCAGTAGATACCACCAGTGTGCCCGATGTATGGGTGGACATTAGACCTCATTACATCACACATGCTGATAGCTCTTGGTTTTCTTTTAGTTATAGTCCAGTTTTAAAATGTGAATGAAGGCTCCAAAAATAGGGAAATGGAGTCTAAACAATAATACTAGCTAAGATATTGAGTTGCCAGGCTCTGTTCTATGAGGACTCAGTTCTCATAATAATCCTAGTAGGTAGGTACTATTGTTATCCCCATTTTACAGGCACAGAGAGGTTAAGTAACTTGCACAGCTCTTAAGTGGAGAAGCTGGCATTCAAATTCAGTTATAGTGTGGACCTGTTTCTTGCCCATGCCAATACATGTGGGGTATTGGCATGGGCAAGAAACATTTCTGTGTTTGTTTCTTGTCATGCTTTGGGGTAAAAATATACTGGGAAAGACCAGAGTTAAAATAAGACACACAAGAGGTAGCTAAATTGAGGGAACCACACTCGGGGAGTGCTGTGGATCTGGACTTTGTGCCTGGTCCCTTTTCTCATGTCAGGGGTGAAAATGATATGCGTCCTACCCATAAAAGTGTATCAAGACCAAAGAGGGGTGAGAACCTTAAGAAGGACATAAATACATCCCTGTGGCGGCTCTGGTGATGAAAGACGCACTGCTAAGGCCCGAGGAACACTCTAATCAGAGAGAAAGAGTTCCTGGTGAAGAAGTGTTCTGGGGTCTAGGAATAGGGAATTCTGAGACCCAGTGCATCACCTAGGAAGTAACATATGATTCCAGAATAGAAAAAAAAATGCCTGGCCTTATCAGAACTATTGGCAGGTGACATTTAGCAACATTTCTAGCACACATGTGGCCTTCAAAAGTCCTTGGTAGTGTTCCATGGGCAGAAGCATTTCATCTATCTGGATGTCCTGGTTTGCACCTGCTGTCCTGGCCTCCCTCTGGTTAGCAGCTCCATCTACTCCCTAGAGCAGTGTTTTCGATCTGTTTTATCTCAAGACACACTTGAATCTATAGTTAAACATCCATGGCACACAAATTATGTTGATAAAAAAAAAGAGTTAAATATATATATATATATATATATACACACACTTAACTGGGCTTTGAACTGCTTTTGAAAATAATTTTATTAATGATCTTTAAAAATGTTCGCAGCACACCTAAGATCCTCTCACGGCTCACCAGTGCACTGCCACGGCACACCAGTTGAAAATCACTGCTCTAGAGGATCCCTGCGTGGACCATAAATTACATGGCCACCCTGTGTGTGGCAAAGTGAAAGGCAAAGAAATCAACACGTGGGTGTATTTAAAGGTGCTTAAGAAGTTGTGTTTTAAAAAGGCTACATCACCATGCCTAGCTAAGTGTTATAAAGAAGATGGTTCTTTGACACTTGTATATAATACAATTGCAACCACAGTTGGTTTTGGAGCCAGAGTCATTTGTTTTCCTTCCCCCATCCTATTTGGTCTGGGCCCAATTTTGTGCAAAATAATCCTGCCAGTACCTCCCACAAAGATATGCAGGGAAAGTTAGCCCTTTGATGAATAAATAGTCCCCATCTATCTGAGTCAGCATATAGCAGGGAAAAATCTTAACATACTTAAAACACATACTGACACAAGCTGATCTAATTGTTAATCCAAGTCCACCTTTGAATTTGAAACAACTAAATTCAAGGAAGTTAATTAAAAGCACATAGACTTGTCAATGAGTTTAAAAATAAAACACGAAGTACTTTGAAACAATGAGATTTACTAACTCTCTGGTAGGCCAGTTGGCTAGTTTTTTACAGATGGGCCAGCCTATCTATATATGAGCTAAAACATATTCAGGAAAGAAAGAAAATTACAAAGTAGTCCCAGAACAGAGAAAATGACAAGGAGGAAGCAGTTTTAACTGTCCTTTCAACTTCAAGATCCAATCTGTCTACAGGGCTCCCTAGGGCAAGCTCTTTTCTTTTAGAGACATCTGATTTAGTTGACTGATGCTGTGTTGTTGCTGGATTTTATTACTGTGTGAAGTTGAAAGGCCTGATGTTAATGCATCCTAAACTTCAAGACTTAAAATGCACACTTCTCATTTAAATTGGACTCTGTGGGGCAGTGTGCTCTGATGGGCCCAGGGTCTGGCTTGTGTGTTTCTGCCATCCCCTAATGCGTGTGGTATGCTTTGAGCACTGCAGACAGGGAGATTGCTTTTTCTCTGGATCGCTTCTGCTTTTTCTGTTTCTTGTTTATTAAAAAATAGATAAATGTTGATAAAATTATTAATGAAGTCCAACCCCAAAAGACATTTTTTAAACATGTGGAATGAAAACAATACAAATAAAACCAACTAATTTCCTCTATGAATCAGGGACAAAGAACCTGGACCTTCCCTGATTTGGGATTCCAGATTCTAAAACTTTCATAAATGAAATATGACCAGCTGCATGAATTGCAAGTTACATACCATGTGAGTTACATAGGCAGAGAGACATGGTTTTAGAAGTTCCTGCTGGCAAAATCAGACTTACTCTCATGGACACTTTTAGCCTTGTCAAATAAAACCATTCCAGACTATGACGTCAGAAATACTTCATGGTACATTTTAACATAAAAGCTTAAAATTTGTACTCAAGAGTAGGATAAAACTTGATTATATTCACTTACCCTCCATTAGGGGAATCACACCCAACTACATTTTTTTTCTTTTTTTTTTTTTATTAAATCATAACTGTATATATTGATATGATCATGGGTCATCATACACTCGCTTCGTAGACCATTTGACACATTTTCATCACAATGGTTAACATAGCCTTCCTGGCATTACTCAGTTACTGTGCCAAAACATTTACATTCTACATTTACCAAGTTTCGCAAATACCCCTGTAGGATGCACCACAGGTATGATCCCACCAATCCCCCTCCCTCCCCTCCCTTTCCCACTTCCCCCTATTGTTAGGTTGTAACTGGGTTATAGCTTTCATGTGAGAGCCCCAAATTAGTTCATAGTGGGGCTGAGTACATTGGGTACTTTTTCTTCCATTCTTGAGATACTTTACTGAGAAGAATATGTTCCAGCTCCATCCATGTAAACATGAAAGAGGTAAAGTCTCCATCTTTCTTTAAGGCTGCATAATATTCCATGGTGTACATATACCACAATTTATTAATCTATTCGTGGATCAATGGGCACTTGGGCTTTTTCCATGACTTAGCAATTATGAATTTATTGCAGCCCAACTATATTTTTAAAGAAAGAAAAAGCATGTCACTTCCTATATGAGCATCATCTAAATGAACACTTGGAACACTGTACTAGATGGCAACAAAATGCCACATGACAGAAATAATGTCACCTATATATAAATATATAGCTGTACTCCTGTAAATGCATATCTTTTATCCTCATAAATATTGTTCAATATATACATGAAAGGTGATCTCATAAATAAAATCATTTTCAGACACTGAGGTTCTGAGAAGACCCTACTTTTAGGGAGAAAAAAAAAAACCTTCAAATATATTTACTTTATGCCTCTGTGATGCCTGCACACTTAAAATGTAGGAAGCTGAAATTATGGTATAAATATTCTGACAGAAATCCGTAAGAAAAACAAAGTACTTACTCTAATTAGTCTGGTGGTATTTTCATAGTTGAGGAATGCCAAAGACATTGATTATAGTCCAAACACATACCACTCTTTATTCATACTTGGGAGTGGAGCAGATAGAGTGCTTCAGGCCAAATTTAAATCAAAACCATCATAAACAAGTACATGAACGGCTAATGAACTCTGTGCGTCCAATGCTAGTAGATGCTGGAGGTGCAAATGAGCAGTACTGTACTGGGTTGAATGGTGTGCCTCTCCCAAAAAAGATATGGCCTTAACCCACATCTTAATGCCTGGAACCTGTGGATGAGACCTTATTTGGAAAAATATCTTTGCTAATGTAAGTTAAGAATTTCTAGACTATCTCATCTTGGATTAGCCAGATGAGCCCTAACTCCAATAACAAGTGTCCTTCTAAGGGGGAGTGTCCTGGAGCGGAGACACCGGGAAGAAGAGAAGACCAGGTACAGACGGAGGCAGAGATTAGAACAACACGGCCACAGCCAAGGAATACTTAAAGCCATCAGAAGCTGGAAAAGACCAGAAAGGACCCTCTTCTGGACACTTCAGAGGGCACGCAGCCCAGCTGACACATCCATTTCAAACATCTGGCTTCCACAACAGCAGAAGAATAAATTTTGGTTGCTCCAAGCCATGGAGTTTGCGATGATTTGTTATGGCAGGCCCAGGAAGTGAATACAAATAGCATCCCAATACCTGGGAACTTAATAACAATATTCAGGACAGAGATAAGTGAGATACATCACTTTACAACCAAGAAAACAGGAGGCAGAAACATTTCATTGTATGTATGATTTTTTTGAAAATTCAATGAGATTAGGGCTTGTATCTTTTCTAAGGTCACTCTGTTTTGGATCCTCCAACCCCAAGTTCTAGAGTCCAAGGTGTTCTGGGGTTTGAAATGTGGCCTTACAACTCTGCCTTTCCAAGCGGAGCTTTTTCAGAGGCCTTGAAGAGCAACCTTAAGGAGGAAATCATTTCTTCTCCAGGCCTCTTTGTATACAGCGTATGTGGAATATGGTGTTTGAAAATAAATGTGTGTGTTGTGATGACCTTAGCATGGGCCGAGGTGACACCCCTGAGGGAGTTCAGCCATAACCGGGTGTGTTTAACACACTGCTGAGTCCCTCGGGACTGATGTCCTCAGCAGGGCCTAAGACAGTTCTTGAGGGAAAAATCCTCCTGAGGCAAGATTCTTATCCTAAGTCCCATAACCTTCTCAGTTTGTCTGCAAGATGCTACCTATATGTGCAGTTTTCTGAGAGAGAGTTCAGGACTTTATGACCTTCTCCAAAGGCTTCATGGCTCCTGAAAATTTAAGCAACCATGTTCAAAGAACCCAGAGCAAGACTCAGTGAGCTTGACCCATTAGAAGAGCCTCAGTTAGGGAGAAGTAGTTTCTACAAACAAAGATGCTGCTTTTACCTGACTGGCTTCCAGAACCCGTCCCTGGGGGCAAGGCTAAATCTAAGGGAAGGATAGTAGATTGAGCAAACATTGGGTGGCTTGCAGATGAAGGCCAAAGCAACTTTGCTTTGGGCTCTCCACCTTGTGCACCCCCCAGGGACTAGCACAGCAGAGAAAACTGTTCTCCATCCTCTTGTAGCTAGAATAAAACCACAGACCATGTGAGTAAGCAAAAGGACTGAGTTTATTCATAGATAAAGAAATAGATGAGAAAAAGGGAACAGAACCTCTGGTAACAGAGGCAGGGCCCACGTGGGCAGCCTATTTAGGCCTTTGGTCTAGGGGCTTTTCCTTGCTTTTCCTATCCTGCAGTCAGGGGGATTGGGGGAATGTAAGTCTGTAACACGTCATAATTGGCCAGAAACCTGCAGGCAGAAAATAATCCTAAAACAGCAAAGGCTGGTGGTCCTTGCTTCTTGAATCCTTGCGGTCTCTGCCCCAGCTTAGCCATTAGGGTGTGTGCTGCCTGCTCCACGAGGAACTACCCAGGGAGCACACCGAGCAAGCTGCTTTTTTTGTGACCTTGCTTAAGTCTAGAGACTACGGCCTGGAAAGGCCTGTTTGTGCCTAAAGATGGGGTTCTGTGGTAAGACTGGTTTCTGAGCTAACCCAGGCCATGAAAACTGGAGTTCCTGTCGAGCCCTGAACGGGGGAACCCTGTATCACTTCTCCAAGCCCCCATGTCAAGCTTTGGTTCTCTGAGCCTGCAGCAGCTGCAAGTGACAAATAGATACACCTTGTCGAACACAGCATTTGCTCAATGTCCCTGGGACCCCAGGAAATGTGAGGGAAAACTTCAGGTGGCTGCATGTCCTGCTTTAGCCAGTGAAGTAGGCTTCTTCCAACCCCACCGGCTGACTGAAGGTACCTCCTTTGACCCAGGGGAGATCCTAAAACTGAGTTGCTAGCCAAAAGCAGGGAGGCCAGACATGTCTCACAATGTCCCTCTGGCTTCTTGGAGATATCTGTTGTAGCTAGCTCATTAACAGGCCTAAAGTTCTACAAGACCAGCCTGCAGATCCTTAATGTACATGATAGATCACGTGAGTTGGGTATATGTCCAGTGGCTTGTCTCTAATTAACAGACATTCTTAACTTAAAGCATTCCAAGTCTCTAGACAAAGCTTCATTTTTCAAATTACAAATAAAAGGGGCTTTAAACCCATGTGGAAATGTCGCAGGAAGACAAGGGCCTGGTGGAAAGAATCACCCAACACTGAGATAGGGACTACAGACTTCATTTCAGCCAGCGGAACCGAGGCAGACTGAGTCCCAAACTAGCCAAGCTTCCTGATCAGCTCTGTCCTTGTTCTTTTATGGGACTCATGAGAAGACAGACAAAGGAATTACCATATTGCCCCTCATTGGAGATTTGAAAACATGCACGGGAAAGTGCGTATAGGAAGGTGGGTGCAGGATTTACAGAAGTAGAACCAAGTGTTAGTTTCAAGGCCCCAGGAAGTTAAGTTTCTACACATTCTTAAGAGCTGAGTCACCATGGAGAGGACTTTGCAGCAGTGTCTTCGGGCTTTTGTTCTTTCAGACCTTACTTTTCAGGGGTATACTCTCTCATAACCTGTAAACCCCAGCTTCAAGATGTCCCACCTTTTGGGTCCGAACCAATACATACTTTCCATGTATTGATTGATGACTTTCTGAGTAATTCCTGTCTCCCTGAAATATGTAAAACTAAAACATAACCCAACCGCAGCAAGTCCACTTGCTCGAGGCTTCTTGGCTGTGGCTCCAAACCATGGTCCTCACATTCAGCTCAGAATAAACCTCTTCAAATTATTTTACAGAGTTTGGCTTTTTTTCCATCCACAAGCCTAAAGGAATAACAGAGTCAGCAGAATTCAAGTTTCAATGTTACTATAAAGTCATTACCAACCACTGACATGGGAACTTTTGGGCAGTATGCCATTATGAAAGAGGACACAGGGTTTGTACCCCCAAAGGATTACACAAAGGTAGTCCTGTACATCAGTTCACATTATGTTGCCTTCAAATGCTAATGTTTAGCCTCCTATGGAAAATGCCCTAGATTCCTGCTCAGATTCCCACAACCAAAATGGAAATGTGGAAGCTCATTCCCTCACATACTCTGCTTTTCCGGAGTGTTACAGAATGAAGAATGGATCTGTGTACAGGAAGAGTAGTTAATATTATAAGAATACGCCCTGCTCTGCCAGCAGTGATTGGAAACATTTCCAGACTCCTGGTAGACCCTGGCTGGGTGCAACATGGGTTAGACAGGCCTCCCCCACAAAGGAGGCTGATGCTGGGTCAGCTCTGCTCCAGACTACAGCAGCTCACCCAGAGCATTTTCATCTCTTATAAGGAAAACAAGAAAACGAGGACCCTTCTTATAACATTTGCAAAAAAGGTGGGGGGGGGGGAAGCAAACGCCTGGTCGTTGTGTTGTTTTCTTCTGGTCTCAGCAGAGGCAGGTAAAGACTAGAATACACACATATATATAAGGGGGGGCATAAAATTCATGTGTTTTTTAAATTGCATACAAACTTTATGGCCACCCTGTATAAAGAGAGAGAATGGGTTTTTGGTAGAATAGAAAAGGAGCTTAGGGAGTTCTCATTTTGCGATTTGTTTAAAAAACAACAAAAAAGCTCCAGCCTCAGCCCCAGTCTCTATTGAAAACGAAGAAAAAAAATCAGAAGAGAGGAACTTGTGGGGCAGTGGGGGGAATGCAGCTTCCCTCAGGCCCACTCAGCCCGTCACCATGGAGACTCCTGAAGGTTCCAGGAATGACTCACCCGATTTGCTGGTGAAGCCTTTGAAAGGGAAGCAGCACGGAGCACAAAGGCGAACTTGGTCTCAGCCCTTGAAGAATGGGTCTTTGACTCCTGACTGACAGCCGGGGGGTGTGGACAGCAGCTATGGGATGGTGCCCTTCCTTCATCCAGGGCCTCATTATTTACAGGCACTTTGTGCCTAAGAGCAGAGGCCAAAAAATGCTTTGCCTTGGTTCAGGGTCTCCCACCACTATTGGAGAAATATTGACGTAAAACCTCCGGCTCTGCAAATACTTAACAAGGAAGGCTGGCGGCCCTTGGGATTTGAGGGAGGGTGGTTGGCAGAAGCACCGGGCTGGAAAAAGGTGTGCAGGCACTATGGGACGTCCATCTGGCAGCTCACACTAGATTCCTGCAAAACTCAGGAATGTGGGCTGAGTGTAAAATAGCTTTGGGTTTCACCTCCACTGCAGCAGAGAGCTACAAGATGACTCCTCGAAGCAAGGAGTCATTCCCTATGCAGAGTTTTATCTGCTGAATGCCTCTAAAATCATAACAGGCAATTTGTGTTGCTGGAAAATACCCTACTCGGTGCTGCAGTGAGCTCCTGCCCCCGGGAACCCACAGAGGATGAACGTAGCCATCACCCGTGCTCTCAATGAAGAAACCCCCTTGCTGCATATCCGGGGTGTTTTTTTCCCAAAGGCCTCAGCCATGCAGCAGGGATGTCTTGCACAGAGTTGACACAGATGCCAGGGTTTTCCTGGAGGCCATGCCAGCACCCGGTGTGCCAGCTGCCTCTTCTAAACCAGAGCACCTGGTGCCCTTCCTGTCAGGAAGCTTGTCCCAGGCCTCAGATGTGGGAGTAGGGTTGCGATGTTCACCAACTCACCAGACACAGCCATGCTCACCTCCCATCATGCAAAACCTAAGGAGGAAGAGAAACTTCCTCATCAGGAGCGTCCCTGTCTCAGTCTCAACAACAGCACCGAGCCTGCGGCTCTGGGGAGTTTGCCAGGGCTGTCTCCAGAATATGTTCTTAAAACAGAAGCTCCCCAGAATTCCCTCATACAAAATGCATAGAAATCACCTCCTTTCTTCCCTACATGGGAAGAATCAAAGTAAAGCCATGTATTCTTTCCCTCTCTGCCCTAAATATACATCCTGGTGACTGTAGACCTGCTTAGCCGTGAAAACAAATAAGAAATAAAGGTCTGAGCAAAAGCTGCAGTTGCCTTCTCCAAACTATTTATTCTGATTTCTCGACAAGTGAGTTAATTGGATGGGCCCTGTGATAGACATTCCATACTAAAATTCATAGCTTTCTGCCAAAACAACATACTGTGCACTGCTATATTTTCCTGTTGGAACTTGGAGCTGACGCTGGTCCTGAGCAGTTTTCTGTGGGAGAGGAGAGAGTGAAAGTGCAGAAACAAAGGCCGTGACTCCTAAGGTTCCGAATCAGCCTGTCCCCTGCCCTCTGCAGCATCTGTCTCGTTTGCTTTTTTTACGGTTACTAGGGTTTTGCATAGTTCAAGTTCAAAGGGAGCCAAAGAGAGTGAAGAAACCAGATGCCAGTTCCAAGGCATCACCAGCCGGAACCTCCCTGTAACCTGGAAAGGACTTGGGCTGCCTGGCACAGGCAGGCCCCTGTCACGCCGCCCTGTCTCATATCTCCAGGGGAGGAGGACTGGTCCCACTGCCCAATGGGAAGAACAAGGGTCAGAGCAGGCTTCAGGCCGTGGAGCTCGCGCTCACCTGCCCTCAGCCACCAGCACTGTAGGATAATATTTAGAAATAAACATATCCTACATCAAGCACACAAAATGAACTCAGTGTGAGTTTAAAATGACTTGCTATTCTTCCAGAGGCTTAAGGGACCTGGGCCCCCCTGGGACACACGCAGAGTTAGCTTGCCTGGAGTTAAAATTCTACAAGCCAATTGGTCACGCAACAAGCACTGTCCCATGGATTCCCCCTTTTAGAAAAATACAACAACTATTCTTCTGATGCTCATTTGCCCTCTGAAACATCTCTGTCTTCAGTGCCCTCTGAAACATCTCTGTCTTCAGTTTCCTTCCACCTGAGCATCCCTCCATCCATCTGCCAGGGTCCAGCATCCACGATTCCTCTGTTTTCTAGGATTTTTTTCAGGTCCCCTGAGATTCAAGGAGCACCGTACTGAGATGCCAAGCTCCCCGCTGTCCTCTCAGCCCTTGAGGCCGCCCTCCCTAAGGAAGGAGAAATGGATCTTATACTTCTTAGTGATCCTGAGAAAGCAGCAGGCAGCTGCAGAAGAACTCCTCTCAAGATAAGAACAAACTTTACACTGAACCTTGGAAAAAAACTATGTAACAAATAACAGCACCTTGGTTTCTTGAGAAATATAATCATTAACTCCTTGTACCCTTGGTTGTAACTGTAACTATGCAGCTGATACTGAGTGAAGAAAAAAGTATGAAAGAGTTTGGAAAAAGCTGTTTCCTTGGAACTCAGCATTTCACACCTTGAGGCACCTGAGTTCTCAATTAAAGGTTCCTTCCTCCATATTGTTGGTGTAAGTGTGTGTTTTAATTCGCCTTTTTCCTCCAACATCCTCACCTCCTTCTCCGCCCTCTGTAGCATGTGCTATCAGACAGAACAGGTGGAGAGAGGCTTCTACTTCCTGGCCAAGAGCCTCTAATTCTCATTGCAATCTCCAGAATGCTCAGCAGGCAGCAAGCAGACCCCAATCCTGGAGCACAAGGTCACTCCACCCATGCTGTTCCTGACTTAGCTCCACAGAGACCCTGACTCTACCCCTCAGTGCCTCTGACTCTACCCTCAGAGCCCCTGACTCTGCCCCACAGAGGCCCTGACTCCATCCTCAAGCGCCCCTGACTCCACCCCAGTGCCTGACTCCATCCTCAGTGCCTCCGACTCCACCCCACAGAGGCCCTGACTCCACCCCGATGCCTGACTCCACCCTCAGTACCTCTGACTCTGCCCCACTGAGGCCCTGACTCCACCCCGATGCCTGACTCCACCCTCAGTACCTCTGACTCCACCCCACAGAGGCCCTGACTCCACCCCGGTGCCTGACTCCACCCTCAGTACCTCTGACTCCACCCCACAGATGCCCTGACTCCACCCCGTGCCTGACTCCACCCTCAGTGCCTCTGACTCCACCCCACAGAGCCGCTGATTCTGCCTCACACAGTCCCTGACTCCATCCACAAGTTCCCCTAACTCTACCCTGAGTGCCTCTGACTCCACCCCACCCAAAGCCCCCAGTGGGTCACTCCACTGTGGACCTCTGAGCCATACGGGTGTCCCAAACCTCTGCTACTACTGCCTTTGCTGTGTCCATGTTCCCAAACGACCTCACCTAGGTGATCTCATACAGCATGCTTCTCCACAAACTCCAGGAACGCCTCAGGAGCATGTAACCACAGAGGAACGCCATGATTTGCGGACAGCAGTTGCACCACTAGTAACCAGCAGCGGCTCAGACCCAGGGCCCTGCATTGGGATTCCGTGCCTCTTCCATCCCTCCTGGACCCCTGAGAAACAAACCAGGCTGGAGTGCAAGTGTCTGTCTCTGACTGGAGGTGTGCACCAGTGTAGATTACTCACCCAGAGGGAAGAGGGCGGAGGGATGGCCTTCCAAAATGGTAGAGGGCCTGAGGAATAGATCCCATACTAAAGGAAATTTTTTAAGGAAAAATGGATTCAACAGGAGAAGAAAGTCCCTATTTAGAAAACTATTTGTTCCCAGAGAGTGAAACATCTCAACAATTCTGCCTCATTCAATCTGTCTGAATGGGACTTGCTCCTGTCTGGTCTTGGTCCCCAGCTCACTCTGACCTAGATGCCCACTTCCCTGCTTCTGGCCCAGCCAGGTTTGTCCCTTCCTGGAAGACCAGCTCAGGTATAGCTTCTCCCCACACCTGCCTCCAGGTCTCCTTCTCTCCGAAATCCTGCTGGTATGTCCACACTACTCAGGGCTGCTTTAGTTTGTCCTCTTTGGTATTTTGTCTTGAGAAAAAAGTCCTTTGGTTGTTGCTGTGTTTCTGTTTTGGTTCCTTCGTCAGACTAAAGCTCTTGAAGACAGGACCATAACTTCTATTGCTCCATGGGTTTCCAGGCAGCCTCTTTCTCTACAGTCTTACATCCAACCTCTGGTTTGGGGTCTCAGGAGTCTTGAGGTTTCTTCTACGCTGTCTCTGGACAACCTCATGCACGCACAGTAGCCATAGCTGCTTATAAACTGAGGCTGTCTCCTGCCAAGAATCAAAAGCCACAGTTCAACTTCTCACTGCAGCTCTCATCCTCAGATTTTTGAAGTGACATCAATTCAGTTCACATGTGTCCTGAATTCCATAAATCACCTGTCTCCCAGCTCTGTTCTTTCTCGAGTAACACCCATCTTGATTAATGGCTCTTCCATCCCAGAATCTTGGGATGGGAATAACGACTCTCTCCCCTCATGTCCAGCCCCTGAAGACGCAGTGAGGGCTGGATCCTGAGCATGTCCCTTCTCTTCTTCAACACAATGCTACAGAGGACGTACTATTTTAATCTCTACTTTAAAAATGAGGACACCAAGATTTCGAGAGGGTAAGAAACTTGCCCAAAGTCACACAAAGAGTATAGGATGGTGTTGGGATTCACACCCAGACAAGCTGATCCCAGACATATATCTTCCCACATTCAGCCATTACCCACTCCTCACAGAACAGGACCCACAAGGTGGACAGAACCCATGTCATAAAGAAGCGAACTGAGGTTCAAAGCAGGTAGTGACCTGACCTAGGCATACCACAGCCATGACTCTTTTTATTTCTCTATTGCAGAAGCTACCTCTGAGGGAATGGGGTATGTGTGCGTGGGGGGGTGGGGATTTAACAGGGATTTCTCTGTTAAATGTCAATTGAGTTTAAAATTCTGGTATGAGTTATGACAATTCCAGCAATGATGAGCAGTTGCTCATTTCCATTGATTCCTTTCTATTGATTGAGAATAAAAAGAAGTGGTTTATGTTGCAGCATGAAAGATCTAAATTAGAAATTTGGAAAAACCTTTTGGGTCTGAAGAGCTGATAGATTTTGCACTACCTTGCTCACGGAATCTATGCAAGCTCTCTCTCTGGAAGTCTCTTTAGATGGCTCAGAGATCTGGTAAAGCTAAATTGGGTATGGAGGGGTCTCACATGAAGGTGGCCCAACGCCAAGTTCAAACAGGCTGGGTGTCTTTGGTCTGTAGGCATATTTGACTTGGCGTACCTAGTGTTTCACCTGAAAATCTTGATCTCTAGCTTCTTTGGAAAACCCAGTTGCTAAAATAATCCAAGGCTCTGTGTCCCAGTGGGCAGCAGTCCCTGCTAGAGCCCGGTCACCCTGCCTCTTTGGACAGGGCCTGCATGCTCCACTTGGCGTTAGCCCTTCCTGCCAGCTGACTACTGATGTTACCGACCTCTTCCCTCGTAGGGAATATGAGTTGACGACTTCAGATGATGCTGGTAAGGTCAACCTTTCAAATATGTACCTTTCCACTTAGCCAAAATCTGAGCTATGCCAAACTTTGTTGGACAGCATCATAGCATGGACTACAAGTTGAATTGCTCTTGCATTGAAGGATCTGATCCCCACAGTCTTGTTTAATCCCCTAGGAAAGCACAGCAAAACCAAGTTTCCTTCTTGGGGGCAGTGATTTTCAGCCAGTTGCCTCAAAAATTTTTAAAGATAATTAATTAGATTATTTTCAAAAGAAGTTGAAAGCACAGTAAGTATATTCCTTTTTTATTCTTGTTTTTTGGATCAACATAATTTAAGTGTTCCGTGGAAGCTTAACTATAGGTTCAAGTGTGCTGTGAGATTAAAAAACGATTGAAAAGCACTGTTCTAGGGTAATCAGAAGGACTCACCAGGTGTTGAAATATCAACTTATTTCTTAGAAGTGCCAACTTTGCTGCACTGCATCAGATGTTGATCTCTACATAATGAAAAATCCAGAGCAGGCTGGAGCCTGACAGACAGAGCCCAACTCGCTATTTACTTTGGTGCTAATCACAATCATGTTTACAGGAAAATGCCCTCATCTGCTTCCAGCAGCTCCAGCCACTCAGCCATGTGAGGGCTGTCTTCAAAGTCAATTGCCTGTCATTTTGCTGATTTATGTTGAACAACTGCAAGGACCCCTCGAGGTATTTGTAGCTAGCTTGATGATTCCCAGCTTATAAAGTGGCAGTGGGCAGAGTATTTCAGTTCAAATTCCCATCAAGACAGAATTTAAATCCCCAGCCCTGCTGCTCATATTTGCAATGTGAGCGCTTTAGATAAGCAGAAACCATCAAACCCTAAATGCTGGGGGAATACAACCTGGGTTTCTTCAAGTGGAGCCTGAGCCCAAATCTTTCAGACCTTGGATAGGAATGCGAGTCTAACGGTCTTTGAAAGAGTGATCACGTGTGCTTTTTCCCAAGAAATGTTAGGGAGGGAGGCCAAACGAGAACTATCAGATAAGATCGGAGGACCCGGGAAATGAATTTCCCTCAACACCTGCCTGGATTCTTACAGTCAAGCAGCAGAATCTAATTTCTTTGGAATTACTTGCCCTCTATGTTTAAAATGAACATATTATTAAAGAGGGTGACCTATTAAACTATTACCCCATTAGCTTCTGCTTTAGATTCTATTTTAATGAAGCCTGATTTCCTCTCAACCCCTCCCCCCCCACACTGAAAGTGACAGGTTCCAGATCTCAGTGAGCTGGCCCTCTTCTGCCAATGCTGAAAGGTTACAAAGGTTACATGGCAGGTTCTTTCTGAGACTCACCCACGCCCTGAGGGGTTCCGTGCAGTGCACCATCCCAGCAAATCCTGAACCACCCAGTGGTGAAAATGGATGCATTTTTTAAGGTTCTCGTTTACAGCACTTGGAAGTTAAACACAAGTGATTTAAGGATTGCCCACAGCTTACGTTTCCTGTATTTCTTCATTTCTTGTTCACTCAGATGTTCAGATAACAAATTCATGCACTATTAGGGCCGAAGGAAGCTCAGCCCCTTTCGGTCAAGAAACAGGCACAGTAACTTCCCCCAAGTCAATAAAGCCCAAGGATCCGCAAGAACCCAGACATGTGAGAGACTGAGTCATCCAATTTGAGGCAGATCCCAAAAACAGAGCTCCATTGACTCATCTTTGGTCATCTCTCTCCAGCTCTCAATTAGCAAAGTGCCTATTTCCTCTATTTGGAAAAGACACTGCTCAGCGGACTCTCTCATTACACTTCTTTATTCCTCTCTGTATATCCCAGCCATCTTTCCCTGTGTTTCTGTCACTTGCCCTATTTAGCCACGTGCAAACCTTTGTACCCCAGAGCATGCTTTTCTGCAGCCGGGATTCACATTCTATAGCGCTTTTGTACCGCCCCTGCCCTGCCCCCTCCAACCTTTGGCTTGTGAAACCAGGTTTCCCCCTCTCGCTGTGTGCGGTTATGCCTCAGAAGTGCCACTGGGTGGCAGTGTTTCAGAGCGTTCCCGAGCCCTGCAACGTGGCTGTGGGTTGGGCTGGTGGTTGCTTGTCAATTACAGCACAAACAGGCCTATGTGAACCGGCAGAGCACAGAGAGATTTGCAGTGGTGCTCTGGAAAGGATGAGTATTAGAAATTGTGGAAACGAGGGACAGAGGTTTGCATACTGCCTGGGTCCTTTCAGAGCTCGCTCTGGCCACAAAGCTGATATCTGCTATTAGTCTAACAAAGGAATTGTTAGGATCTCAAATCCTAAGGCTGTCTGGGCGGTGCCCTTGAGAAGAATGACCATGCACCACCACCACCCTCCCCATTTTGATTCTTCACCCCACCATAGGGCTCCAATTCATCCATAAAAACAACTAGAGGGAGAAAAAAGGCAATCCCTGTGAGCATTATGTGTTTGCTGGCCAGGATAGTAATGGCCTAATTCTTCTAATGGCTTTGGTCACTGCAGGATATTAGCTATTAGAAGGGTCTGTTAAAGGGGAAATGTGGGGGAAGGTAAGGCCATCTGCTGATTACAGCATGCATGGGGAATGGAAAGACCATTTAAAGAGACACAGTCCGCCGATTTGGATGCAGATAATTAGTTTGTCGCTTAAAAAGTAGATTTAGGGCCTGAATTTTAGTATCTGAATTACTTGCCTAGCTCAAACTGTAAATGTGATGCCTCAGATTAAAGATGAGCCCAGAACTATATGGTTCCACCCCTCATGCTTTTTGAAAAGAACTTCTCTGGAGACTAAAAGGAAAGTGGCTCGAAATGTATCAACATTAGTATTATGGATTGGAGTCTGTGGAAGTCAAGCCAAATGTTTTTATTATAAACAGTTCAGCCCAGGACCAAACTATGACATACATGTTTGATTTTCAAGCCTCCTACCCTCCAGCATCTACACCTGCAGAGGAAATAGTTCCCTACATCCCACCTGGTGGCCCAGCCCCCTTCTGGGTGCCTTCCTCATTTCTTTCTGTTGCCTTTTACTGTCTCTTCTGAGCCTGACAGCAAATTAAAGAAAATTCAATCTTCCCAAGTATCATAAACATCAGGAAAGGAATGTGGCTCTCCATTCAGGGAAGTTGGAGCAGACTGACACAACCTCCCACAGGGGCCAAGCCTGGAAACTTTCTATCTCTCTCCACTTGCCCAGGCCGTAGCTCAATAGGCAATAATTGTCCTTGCATCTGAGAATTTTGTACCCCCAATTCAATGAGGAGGAGGGTTTTGAAACTGTATTTTAGTATCAAATGCATCTTACCTTCACACACAATAAAAAAAGTTGGCTCCTAAGCCAAGAGAACATAAAGTCTTGGAGAAAGATCGTTTCTGAACATTGAGACGTGAACACTGACTCGTGTAAGGTGGCATAGGCTGCCCTATATGTGTCCCAGGTAGGAGCTGAGACAGGAATTCAGACAAGGGCACAGTTGCCCAGGATGGTGAAGTCATGAAAGCTGTCACAGCAGAGGTACAATGTGAGTCAGTCCTACAAAGAACAGTTGTTTAGCCAACAAGAGAGAAGGGAGGGCATTCCCATAGGGAGAACTTGCATTAACCAGGTACAGAGAACAGGAATATACAAGAATGAAATGGCAGCTCCTGTGCCTGAAGCATCTAAGAAATATTTAGAAGAAAAGGTGGAGAAGTAGATACAAGTCATTTCAGGAACCCTTTTGTTGGCTTTTTTTAGATCACGAGGACTAGAGACACTAATTGTACCTGCAGGAAGACCTCACAGCCCTGCCTCCAAGACAAGCAGAGGCAACCACACAGTTTGGGCCCTACTTAACAGTTAAGTGCATTTCAATCAAGGTTTACTCCCCTGGAGAACTAGGCCACCTTTGCATTGACCTCTTAGACAATTCTTAGTTCCAGTGTGATACTGAAAGTTGATACGGTCATCCTTTTGCCTTATTTCTAAGTTTGGGGTCATCTGTAACTTCAATTCTGCCTTAAAATGTTAGCTCTCATCTCCAGCATCATCTTCTCAAGCCAGCCTTTTCTGGCCTCACCAATAAGATTACATCCCCTACTCATTTGCTTCCACAGTATCAAGTATTTCACCTTCACAACAGAGACAGTAAAAAGCGTTCTGACACTTGTTAAAATTGTAAGGAAGGCCTTATTCAGGACTATTTGTATTGCAGCAGGGGAGGGAGATGGGCTGCAACTCCAAGTTCTATAAGGATTAAGTGGGGCTTCATAGCCAATGAGCACAGTGAAGGGGTCTGTGCTTGGACAATCACTGAAAAAAGATATCAGCGTAGGGGGGATTCTTGTTAAACTTTATGAGATGTTTGCTCAAGGCAGACTGGGGTGACAGAGGTCAAGAGCAGGGAATGAGAAATTTGACCAGATATAGAGAGTGATCAGAGATCAAGAGTGGGGACATTGTCTAAACTGATTTATCAGGATTCTTGCAAAGACTGAGGAATGCAGGTCTAACAAGGGCAACATAGGGGCCAAGCTCAGATGGGGCTCAGAGGGACCTGACTGAAGTTTGCTCAAAGAAAGAGTCTTCATCAGTCACCACCACTCAAATGTTTATGTGTGACTGTGGTTCACGTCTGCCTTCTCTTCTAGACTGTAAGTTCCTAGAGGACTAATCCATTGTGGGCTTCTGCTTACCACACCATCCCTGCAGCTACGCAGGACCAGAGGCACAGAAGGTGCTCCAAAAATATTTATGGAATGATTAACTGAATGAATGCCCAGCATACTGAGCCAGGGGATGCCCTGGCAGGCAGGAAACAGGCCACACAGGGCAGCTGATTCACTGCCTGGCTGTTGCTAGCTCTCCCCTTCTTTGTATCTGTTTGCCTAATTGCACCTTTTCTCATTTCACTGCCTGGTTGGGGGCTCAGCTCTAGGGGGACTCACAGCAAAGTGAGACTGTCTGCTCCTGCAGGGCGCTGCTGCTGACTCAGCCGGCTCTGTCTGCTGTAGCTCAACACTGGAGCAGCCAACCTGCCTCTCTCTGCAGATGCCGACTGGCTTGTACCTGCCCCTACCTCCAGGTTCCGCCCCATTTCCTGGGTGTTTAGGATTCCTCCACCAGTCTTCACTTACCAGGAGATCCAGGAGGACAGAATGGCCACACGGTATTTCATTTTTAATTTGTCAGGGTGAGGGAGAGGAAGCAGGAGGTATGCTGAACTGAGCATTGGAAAAGAGCCCCTCTTTTTAGTGAACAACCTTTTCAAGGACAAAATGTGGGGAAGGTGATATTGTGTCCCCATTTCTCAATCCCTTCGCTTCCATTTCCACTTCTGAGTGTTCATTTCTAATCAGTCTTGGCCCATCCCTATCAGACCTCTCTGGCCTGCCTCCTTCTTTCACCCTTTTGTTCCTTCCCGATTCCAATCCCTAAAGGCTGGTGGTCCAGGGGCTCAGGCCTCCGTGTTTCTCTCTAGACATCACCCCCTCTTATGATGTCTTCAGGTGAAGCCCAGCCGCATCCCCAGAGCGCCAGCTTGCACACTGTGCTGGGCGGCCCCGGGCTGACACCCCTGCAATGACCCCCACTGCCTGGTGTTCCCACTGCTTCCTGAGTGTGGGCTGGATTGCTTCTGAGATCAGGTTTCTGTCTCCTGGCCTCTCCAGTGTTCTCACTGGCTCACTCTGATGGAGGCAGCTGTCTCACTATGAGCTCCCTGTGGAGAGGCCCAGGTGGCAAGGAACTGAGGGCAGTCTCCAGCCAATTGGACAACCACATGCATGAGTGTGGAAACAAATCGTCCCCAGAAGAAACTTCAGATGAGACCACAGCTCCTCGAGGGCAGCCTTGAGAGAGACCCTGACCCAGACAGGTGGAAGTTTCCTCCTGAGCAGGTAAGCTAAGCAGTCAGAGGTGCAGGCTTTGTCTGCAAAGTTGCATCCAAAGGAGACCCAACTCAGCCACACCCAGAAAAAAGAATTGCACCATTGCTTTGAAGGGTGGACTAGTCATTGGTATTGGTGTATAGCTTCCCAAGGAGAGTACTTCAAAGGTGACTGCAGTGATATTCAGCATGTTTAATTTGCTGAGTTTTTCTAGGGTGAGTTTTCAAACTTCATAATCAGCCCTTTCATAGATAATGAATATTATATATCTTTCAATTCTGCTTGGATGTCTAAACAACATCCCACACTCCAGACAACTAAACCCAATCTCATTTTCTGTCCAAAGAGCAGAGGGAACACAACATACCAAAGATAAAGAACTGGACACAGGAAGGACCTTGGCCCTACAGATAGTGCTAAGGGACTCTCAAGGGCCCAGACCTGTGTGGCTGAAAAAATCTCAGAAAAGGAAGCAGCATGGGTGGGTGTCACTGGAAGGCAGAGTAGTCCCCCCAGCTCAGAAGGAAGCTCCCCTAAACCTCTTATCAGTCTTCTTGCTAAGTTACACAAGTTGATGAAGTGGTTGACCATGTGGCTGCCTGCACAGATGCCGTCCCCTGGACATTCAGACAGACCAAGTGCAGAAAGGAAGGTGATTGCTACTGCAACAGAGAGATGCCACAGCTCCAAGCCAGTTCTGTGTCATTTTGAAGTTAAAAAACCACCTAAAACTCAGTCACACTGTTGAAACACTTTTTAGATGAGAATCTGACCAAGCACTGCCTATGCTGAGGAATGATTTCAGCTTCCCACTTAGGTGAGCAGTTCAGAATTTTATTCCAATCATCGTCAATAAAAAAGGAATAAAAAGGACCATCCTTAACATACCTGCACTCCAGACCCACCGTGGGGGAGCATCTCAAATCTGAAAATTTAGAGATAGACTCTTCCGTTTTGTGTGTTTGTGTTACCTGATGTGACGATTGTTTGTAAAATAAAGTATGTTCTTTCACACAATGTTAGCTCACTTGAGCTTCACATGACCTGTGGAAGAAATAGAAGCTGTGACCTCAAGGCCATCTGAAGTGGAAACTGAGGCTTAGCAAAGTAAGCACTTACCTAAGGTCACAGGGCTGGTCGGCTCCAGGTGTCACCTGAATCAGGCTTCCCAGAACCTCAGCCCAGTGCTCTCTTGCTACTTTTCAGTAGGCCCCCCGCTTGCTCTTGAGCTGTACCCACTCTGGGGTTGGGATTCACCCAGCACGTCTGGGGAACAGGACCACAACCACGAGTGTGGTCACCAAGACGCTGAAGAACCTTCGAGAGAAAACCCACTGTGGGAGAAGGAGAACTGGCCCAGTGTGGCTCCTCCACGTGGTATGGAGTTGGACGCAAGATTTGTCTTGGAATCAGCATCTTGGAGGACTGATTATTTAGCTAAACCCTTTGGAAGACACAAGCTTGCAAAGAGCAGGGTCCTGGGGCCCCACCCCAGGTGTATCACGAAAGGGCAGTGGGGAGGCCTCCTGCTACAGGGTAGAGCCCAAGCGACTTGGGCACACCAGCAGCCTCAGGGTCTCAGCTGGGGGGCTGCAGACTGGTGGAGGGGGAGGCGGCATCCGTGCGAGGATGTGGCATGCAGAGGTCCTGTGGCACCTGGGGGCTGGCTGTGGACCCCACAGGCTCTCACCATGACGGGTACTGTGGTTTACAGCTCCTTGCAAGGGTAAGTGGATTCCAGCTGAGACTGTGGCATTCTAGCCCAGGTGACAGAGTGAGATTCTGTCTCAAAAAAAAAAAGAAAGGAAAAGAACAAGACAGACTAATAAGCAGTTGTATTGAGGTGTCTAGCAGCTGTGTCCAGAAAGCCCAGGAGCCCGGGTACTCACAGGGCAGGAGGCCTAGGCTGACCAGAATGCACAGAATTAGCTTGGAGGGTACCATCATCGGGGCAGGCCAGCAATGGGTTTGTCAGCAATGTCAAGGTTGGGAAAAAGCTGCTTCTCTGAGAATCAAGACTTAGACTTGAACCCAGACTCCCAGGAACCCTTAGGCAAATCTCCACAGAGCTAACAAGTGCAACAGCATTCACTTCACAAGTCCCAGGCTGGGCTTTTATTTCAGCTACCCTGGTGAGGCCATATATTGCTGCATTGAGAAGCACAGATTTTAGACATGGGCAGATGTCACTCTGCCAAGCTGTGTGACTTTGGGAAAGTTCCCTACTGTTTCTGAGAATCAAATCCTTCAGCTGAAGAAGAAAGATAATCGTAGACTTGTTAGAAGATGTAACCATCAGGGTTCGCTGGAAAAACCGAACCAGCAGGAGATGGGTGTATATGTATGCGTGTTGTGCGTGCACGACATATACCCATATATTAAGAGATTTGGTCTAAGAAACTGGTTCACATAATTATAGGGACTGGAAAGTCTGCAGTCTGCAGAGCAGGCCGGCAGTTCAGGAACTCAGGCAGGAGTGGATACTGCAGTCTTAGAGCAGAATTTCTTCCCTTCTGGGAAATGTCAGTTTCTTCTCATAAGGCTTTTCAACTGATGGGTGAGGCCCACCCCTGTTATGAAGGGTGATCTTTAGTTAAAATCAAATGATGGTTGATGTGCATGAGCCACATCAACAAGACATATTTTCACAGCAACACCCAGATTAGTGTTTGATTCAATAACTGAGTTATACTCTAGTTACACATAAAAACTGACCATCACAGAAAGATTAAAATGAGCCAAGGTAAGCAAAACACAGCCTGGCACAGAGAGTGCTCAATACATTGAATAAATTCTTACTTTCAATTTATTCAAAACTATTTGCAGCCAAGAGATGTGGCTACTCAGGAGGCTGCGGGCAGCCTGTGCAACAAACCAAGACCCCCATCTCCTAAAAATAAAATAAAAATAAAAAAAGATAAATAAATAAAAATGAGCACCTGCTAAGATCAGCCAAAGCACATGTAATTGCTCTCTGAGAATGAGTGAGGTTAATTAGACACCCACATCCTGCCTAGCTGAGGTGTCTTGGTCCCAATACCCAGTCCCCTCTGAGCCAGCCACTGACCATTTCTCTCCAAAGCCTTCTTTCTAGGCTGCCTGGGGGATAGCTTTACATCACAAACTTTGCTACCACAGAAATCCAGCAATAAAGAGCCCTGTGGCCCCTGCCAGGAGGGTACTCATTTTTATTCAGACACACAGGTAGGTACAGGCCAACATCTTTCTCTATCCATTAGAACCAAAATTAATGTCTTCATTTTTAACTAAGACCTTTATTGATATTCTCGTGGGACATAATTCTTCAACTCTCTTAAAGGGCAGTTCATTTAAATCTCTTCCTGTCTAGTGAAATTCTTTTCCTTTGCATACTTTCAATGCTACAACAACTTCTGGCTGATGAAGGAGAGGTTAGGACCAGAGAAACTGTGATATGTAAAATCAAAAGTGTAATTAAAGCTATTTTACTTACGGATTTGCCTTTACTAGGACTTTGAGGTAGACCAGTGTCCTCATTAAGAAAAAAATAAACATTTGAAACAATAGCTATAATGGCAGTTACAAGTTCTTTTCATGTAATTTCTTTCCTTCTCTGTAGTTTCATCTAGAACCTAAAGATGTTCTTGGGGAACAAACAATGTCTGACCTTATTCTATATTGTTCCTGTAAGGCTAAAATTAGATTCAAGTTGTAGCTATGAGAATGTCAGCACTAGATGGAGGATGGAGGCTCGGCCTACGGGAGCAAGCTGAGCAGAGTGGGGAGAGAAGCTGGTGGGCCACTCTCTGCTGCACGAAGCTGCCACCTGAAAAGTGGCACCTGACCTTTTGGCTCCCATCTCATTGGCCTGAGCGAGTCGCATGGCTGTATCCTGAGATCAACAGGATAAAATGCATCATCCCAGAAAGGAAGGGCCTGGTGCATGGAAGAACAGTTCAGACAATTGCTACATGCTGTGGAAAAAGATGGCCCCTTAACATAAAATCCCCCAGGTTCCTCCAGACGGCTCCCTACGGCAAAAAGAAGGATTTCCTTCTTTTTTAGGGATGAATAATATTCTTCTATATACACATACCACATTTTCTTCATCCAATCATCTGTCCAAGAGCATTTTAGGTTGTTTCCTTGTGTTGCCTATTGTGAATAATACCTCTATGAACACGTGAAATGGTTTGGATGTTTGGCCCCTCCAAATCTCACATTGCAATGTGATCCCCAGTGTTGAATGTGGGGCCTGGTGGGGGGGGTGTAGGCTCGTGGATGGCTTGGTGCCCTCCCTGTGATAATCCATGAGTTCTCACTTTATTAGTTCACAGGGGAGCTGTTTGTTTGAGAGACTGGCGCCTCCTTCCTCTCTTGCTCCGTCTCTGCCATGAGACACACCTGCTCCCCCTTTGCCTTTGCCTTGATTGGCAGCTCCCTGAAACCCTCGCCAGAAACAGATGCTCACACAACGACGCTTCCTGTACAGTCTGCAGAACTGTGAGCCATATAAACCTTTTGTCTTTATAAATTACCCAGCCTTAGGTATTCCTCTATAGCAGCGCAAAACAGATTAACACAACATGGGTGTGCAAATATCTCTTCGAGATTCTGATTTCAATTTTTTTTGGATATATGCCCAGAAGTTGTATTGCTGGACATATGGCAGTTCTATTTTTAAGTTTTTGAGGAAGTGCCTTACTGTTTTCCTTAGCGGCTGCACCATTTTGCATTCCTACCAACAGTGTATGAGGGTTCCAATTTCTTCACATCCTCAACAACACTCATTTTTTTTTTTTTTAATAGCATAGCCATTCTAACAGGTGTGCAGTGATGGCTCCCTGTGGTTGTGCTTTGCATTTCCCTGGTAATTAGTTGATTATGTTTTTCACGTACCTGTTGGCCATTTGTATGACTTCTTTGGAAAAATGTCTATTCAAATCCTTTGACAATACTGCATGATTCCACTTATATGAGATATGTAAAATATTCCACCGCATAGAAACAGAGCGGAAGGGTGTTACCAAAACATTGTACCTATCATTAACCATACTGTATTGTGCACTAAATTCATCATGAAGGTAGTTCTCATGTTAATTGTTCTTACCAGAATACGTAAATAAATACATAAATAGAAAAAGATAGCTCCTTTCACTGGGCATTATGGCTAGAACGTTGTGGGTGAGGCCTCCCAGCAGAAATAAGTGTAGGAAAATTCCTACGCATGTTCTATAGGAAAATTTTATACCAGAATGCTGTCCCCATATGGATCTACCTCAGATGTGACATGGGACAAAAAGGCAAAAGGAAGGTGATTCACCGAAGTGAGAATTAAAAATGAACACAATCTGATTGGTGCTAGGAAAGCCTAATCATCATTAGTTATAAATTTTAGAATATGCAGTTAAGAATGCTTGACAGCAAAAGTCACCACCAAGGGGATAGGGAAAATTTAGGAAAGGCATTAATTAGGGGACATACCTGTGAGTGAGAGACCAGATAATATTGGTCTGACAATAGTCTGGTCCTAGCTCAGGACAAAGATCTGGAGAAACCAGACAGGTCTAAGGGTCATTCTGAGCAGCCTGGCTCAGCCACCGGGAACTCAGGCTTGGTCTAGGGGTTCAATCCAGGGGCAGAATAAAGAAATGAGGCCAGAGACAATGAAGGTTAAAACATGCTCGGTGTGCAAGACTGAGATGGCTGGGCCCGACAGTCCAGTGGTACCTGTCATTCATCTTCCCATACACAGTCTCCGCTCTGAATTTCCACGTTCTGCTTCCACACTGCTCTAGGGCTCCCAACAGCCCACCTAAGATGCACAACAAAGAAGTAGATGAGTGAGCAGAGAGCTTTTACCTTTAAGTAAAAGTACAGAAATTCAACTTACAGAGAAGTCATCGAACCCCTTCCGATATGGCCAAGGACGTGCCACTTGGGTTTTTTGGCAGGAGGGTGCTATTATCTGAATTTGTCCCCCACCCAAATTCATATGTTTAAATTTAGTTACAAAATCAATAGAATTAAGGGGTGGGACCTTTAGGAAGTGATTATTAGGTCAGGAGGGATTGGAGTCTTTATAAAAGGACTTGAAATTGATTGTCCCTTTTTGTCCCTCTGTCACATAAGGAGCAGCCCTCACCAGACACCAAATCTGCTGGCACCTTGATCTTGGACTTCCCAGCCACCAGAATAGTCAGACATAAATTTCTGTTGTTTATAAATTACTTAGTCTCTGGTATTTTGTTATAGCTGCCCAAATGTACCAATACGGGGGGGGGGGGGGTTGTATGTTGTTACTGTTTTTTTGTTTTTCGTTTTCTGTTTTTCAGGGGGCTTGGTCCAGCACCATCCAGACAGCAAGAACAAAACGATAATACTAATATGTCTGATGGGTATCAATGATGTTGTGAAGTGCCAGGCATTCTCACTGGAGCTGACGCTACAGCAGCAGAGAGACAAGACTAAGCGCCCTCAGCAAGATTACTTTCCAGCAGTGAAAGACCAGCAAAAACCAAAGTAAGGATGACAGTGTGAGGTGTTAGGAAGTTGTATTCTATGGACAAAATAAGACAGAGAATAGAGATTGAGGGTGTTTCTGGGGGTGGGGGTGGAGGTTCACTTTTAAGAACAGATGTTGGGCAATCCTACATTGCCCCATTGGAGGCAGCTCCTAGAGGAAGTAAGGAAGGTTCCTAGAGAAAGAACGTCCTAGAGAGAAGCGGAGGTGCAAAGAGGGGCAGAGCTGGTGCATTGAGGAACAAGGAGGCCAGTGGAGGTGGCTGGGTTTATCAAGGGGGAGAAGGCGGAGGTGGCCGTGCGGATAAAAAAAGCAGTCCCTGGATCTTGGACAAGCAGCACAGCCCCATATCAGAGCTTGATAGAAATGCAGAAGCCTAGGTGCCGCCCCAGACCCACAGTGTCAGAGCTGCCTCTCTCAGGATCCTCAGCAGCTCATGTGCACATTCAATTTGAGAAGGGCCAAAGTAGGGCCTGAGCCCCACTGTTAGGCCTTTGCTACTTACTTTGAACGACAAGGTCTGATACCACTGCAGGGTTCCAAACACAGGAGAAACACCACCTAGCCTACACGTTAGGAGGAGCACCCTGGCAAAGGGGGACAAGAATGGAATCCAGGAGCCAAAGGAAAGTCTCGGTCACCTTGTGAAAGATGGTGACAAACCTAGGTCAAGGGGGGTGATGACAGGTGTGCAGGTTTGGATATATGGGAAGGTAAGTTGACGGGACTCGCTGATGGATTGGATATGTAGTGTGAGAAACAGAGGGTCCCAGGAAGGCTCCAGAGCTTCAGGCTCGGCTACATTAATGGAACTTTCACCATGTGCCAGGCACAGGACTTCTGCTCCCTTAGCTCATGTAATCCTTGCGACGAGCGTCTGAGATCCACTGTTGTTCACCCCGGAGAGGTTAGGTTACACACATGGGCAGTGAGTGCGCCAAGTTATAAGCCTGGTGTGCTGCTTCCAAAGTCCGAGCTCCCCTGCCGCTCAAGGCGCAAGTCCTTCTGCCTCCAGAGCCGGGCACCACTCCAAATTGAGCAAGAGTGGGAACAGGAGTGGTGGCCCTGGGTCCACCGTTCACCACCTGTGCAGCCCTGGGTGAGTTGCTCAACCTCTGTGAGCCTCAGTTTTTCATCTGTAAAATGGGTCTAATAACACTTGATAGGATTAGGTAAAATACTAAATCTAAAACAGTGGACCAAGGCAGTTTGTCTGTTTCCAAGCTACTTTAAGACTTTTTACACACTGCATTATATTAAAAAAAAAGTCTGTCCCATGCGCATATACGTATATGCATAAAGAACTCAAACCAGATCATAGTCTACCTAGGGAGAGAGGGAAAGACAAAAGGACAGAAATGGAGCCACAGAAGTTGGAAAAGTGACTAAGAAGGAAGCAGAGAAGGCAGCCCCTGAGCAAGAGAGCAGGGACAATTTTCTGGATGGGGGCACAGCCGGCCGGGATGGCAAGGCGAGGAGCCGCAGGACCTGAGCCTGGGCAGACACATCGAGGCAGGTGCCCACCAGTCAAACATCAGCATTTCCAGCCTCAACAGGGCGATTGCTGCACATGTGGCATTTGTCCTGTCCTAAGAGTCCCCATAGAATAGCAACACTGGTCCTCTTTGCATTTTGCGACTCTGACCCCTGTCAATGAGGTAAAGGTGACAGTGCAGCTTTGCAGGGCTTTTGTTTCTTCCTGTTTTGGTTGGTGGTAGGGGGGACCCCAGCCAAGATACTTAAAATGACTCCATCTGTAAAAATATTCAGTCTCCTACTTAGCTCCATCAAGACGCATTCACTGACAGGTTTGAGACTGAAATTCTTGAGGGAGAGGATGACTCATCCCTTCACACGGGCATGTCTTTCTCCCACAATCACCAATTTCCCACCGAGATGCCAGGACGTGTGGCTAAGGGCAGCGGGTGAGGCTAAAACTGATCCAGGTGCAATGGAGCGGAGCCTCCAAGAGACAACAAAAGCCGTATGTGTCTGCTCTGTGGTCAACAGCGAGTCAGGGACAGTGCACTGTGACCTCAGACAGGAAGGTGAGGGTAGGACTCTCATCCCTGGGCTACCCTACTGTCCGCCTGTCATATTGCTGCCCCCAATGCCTACCTGTATGAATGAGGACAGACATCCCCCAGGGTAGAGACTAATTACAGAAGATTATGTACCCTGGCTTCACAAGGAATTCACTGGGAAGACAGCCATTAGTGCCAAGTATGCGCTCCTCCCAGGAGAATCTCACCACAGATCATTACTCATTTTAAGTTTCCCTTTTCAGTGACCCCTTCTTAACATAGGAGTTTTCATTTTTCAAAACAAATAATCAATTTGCCAGGAACACTAAGAAATGCTATAAGGAGAAGTGTTCTAACCACATTTTGGTTCTTTCTTTTAGCTGAATGTGGTCAGATGTAATGTCCAACAGCCTAAGATACAATTTCAATAGAAGCTGGTCTCCTTCATTAAAACGCCCGTTAATGTTCATCTTCGGTGTCTCTCTCACCTAAGCACGAGGTCCCCCTGTTCTGTGGACTAATGGATGCTTTGTAGTATACGCCATTTTATATTTGAATACTACACTTGGAGTCTTCTGTCAAGACCTAGGAGAGATTTTACCCCACTGCAAGCTAACAAGTTTCAGGGATGCTGGCAGAAGACCAGAGACTCCTGAATCAGAGATGAAAGACGTCATCACTCACAGCACTGTCACTTCAAAGAGTGTGAGCACATTTGTTCTAGTTGTCCTGCTCCTAGTCCCATGATATGACAGGAACAGATGGGCACTGCACACTCAGAGGGTTCAACAGCCACTGAGGAATCTGGGGCCAAAGGCCCAGCACTTTTTGAGTGAGCAGCAAACATCATGACAAGCAGCAGACAAGCCCTTCCCCCTCCTCCTGCAGAGTGAGCAGTTACTGAGTCATGCTGTGGATACCTGGCCTGCTTAGATGTCTGTGTGACTGGCTCAGAAACTGCTCAGCTTCAGGAGCTGGGTAAGCCCCAAGTCTGACAGCAAGAATGTGCCGGGATGCTCAGTGCCTGTGGGGACAGCCCCACTACCATCTTCCTGCAGCCAGGTGGTCCCTTCTCTAATCACTCCATTGTATGAGAACTTTTTTGTAATATGCATATTACTTTGTAGACACCTGAAAATCTGGCATGATAGCCGTATCTCCCAGGCAACCCATCTCTGTCATGAAAACATTACATCTCTCACAAAAGCAAATTAGAATTAAATATAAACCTTAGGGTTTTTCATCATTCTCATGTGTTTGGTCTAAGCTGAATTCATTATAGAGTCATTGGGGCCAAGAAAGGTATTGATAGCAGAAGTGGGGGTGGGAAGACAGAATACAGACACCCTATTGCTGTGTGTAGCTCTGAGAGCAGATAACTAACAAAGGTGTTGGGCGATGAGAGTGATGGGACAGCTCTCAACAGCACGGGTCACAGATGCTTTTAAAAAGTAGGGCGGAAGTTCATTACCTACATTTGTTTCTTTTCTGATGCTTTGACATCTGTGGATTTGCTGACCCTGGAGGGAAGGCCTATGCCAGGCCTCTAGCCAAGTCCTAGAGATCTTAAACAACTCACTCAGAAGCGTGCTTTTCAGATGTAAACCAACAAACCCGAGTCCACTCCCAAACCACTTCCTCTATTAGGCCACTATTCACCTGCTCTTATCACCCCAGGGCCAGGTACCAGATAAGTAGGAATACTCGTGCGCCACAGAGCCCACTAAAAGCATTCACACTAGCCAGTCCTGCGCCTGCTCACCCTGCCACACTCTCCCTCTGCCTCTGGCCCTTCCCAGTGCCCCCATGGCCTGGTGTGGCTCCTTCTCTTGGGAGCTGTGAGTAACAAACTATCCTTCCAGTGTCAGTCGTCTTCTGAGTAGTTGGGTTGACTGTTCCTCCAGTTTCCTATTACTGTACTGTATTTTAAAACAGGCAGTAATATTTGTACTTAGAGGAAGGCCCATGGGTGAGAGAATCCAGGGTTGTCATGTTAGAGCCTCCTCTGCAAGCACAGCAGTGGGGCTTTAGCTCATCTAATATTGATAGCACGGAGATTCAACATTGTAGCCAGCTGCCCCCCTGACATTCCCACTGGAGTGTTTCAGAGGTGTCTCTAACTGCATTGCACAAACTGCACCCCAGAGCTCTTCCCCTCGGCGTGCACATGCGCACGCGCACACATGCACACACACGCACACACACCCATTTCTCCCACCGCTCCTGCCATCCATTAAGTTGCTCAATTCATAAAATTTGCTGTCATCCCTCTATTTCAATCCCTCACCATCCCCATCAATTCTACCCCCAAGATATGCCTCAATTATACCATTTCTCTCCATCTCTATTGACTGGGGCCCACACTAGTGTCGCTGCTGGCCTGGACTATTGCCATAGGTTTCTCATCCATTTCTGTACACAATTGCCTGAACCACCTTCTTAAACTATAAATGACACACACTCACCCCCTCACTTAAAGCCTGCAGTTGTACTTAGAAGAGACTCATAATCCTTCCTGTGCAGGGTCTGGCCTTGACCACTTCTTCACTCTACTCTCACCCCTTTTCCTGGGCTCACTGTACTCCAGCTGCCAGCATTTCCTGGGCTCTTTTCCTGCCTGGAGTGTCCTGGTGATAGTGGTAGTCATCACTGGTTCTCACCGAGATTTCTGCTTCTCTCTTCTTTAGGGTTCATGTCCCCCTGAAATTAGGGCATAGCGTTTGTCTTGGCTGGTGCAATGTGGTGGAAAGGACAGGTGTCACTGCTGGCAGAGGCATCTGAGAGTCAGAGCGCGTTCCTCCTCCTCATGCTGTTCTCTGCCGTGTCCTGCAGGAAGATAAGTTTTTTTTTATTATTAATATTAAATCATAGCTGCGTACATTAATGCGATCATGGGGCACCATACATTGGTTTTATAAACAGTTTGACACATTTTCATCACACTGGTTAATATAGCCTTCCTGGCATTTTCTTAGTTATTGTATTAAGACAATTATATTCTACATTTACTAAGTTTCACATGTACCCTTGTAAGATGCACCGCAGGTGTAATCCCACCTATCACCCTCCCTCTGCCCATTATCCCCCCTCCCTCTCCTCCCTCTCCCCATTCCCCATATTCTTAGGTTATAACTGGGTTATAGTTTTCATGTGAAAGCCATAAATTAGCTTCATAGTAGGGCTGAGTACATTGGATACTTTTTCTTCCATTCTTGAGATACTTTACTAAGAAGAATATGTTCCAGCTCCATCCATGTAAACATGGAAGAGATAAAGTCTCCATCTTTCTTTAAGGCTGCGTAATATTCATGGTGTACATATACCACAATTTATTAATCCGTTCATGGATTGATGGGCACTTGGGCTTTTTCCATGACTTAGCAATTGTGAATTGGGCTGCAGTAAACATTCTGGTGCAAATATCTTTGTTGTAATGTGATTGTTGGTCTTCTGGGTGTATACCTAGTAGAGGAATTATAGGATTGAATGGCAGATCTATTTTTTGATCTCTAAATGTTCTCCAAACATCTTTCCAGAAGGAATGTATTAATTTGCATTCCCACCAGCAGTGCAGAAGTGTTCCCTTTTCTCCACATCCACGCCAACATCTGTGGTCTTGGGATTTTGTGATATAGGGTCAGAAGAGGAAGACAAGTTAACGGGGAGGTGCTGGTGAGATCAAAGCCTCCAGGAACGCTGAGCTGCAGACGGAGGGCAGCTGCCCTGAGGAGCTGCCCTGACTTTCGCCAACTAACGTGAGTACAAAGTACAATTTTATAATGTTAGGCCACGGAGATCTAATAATGTTGTTACCACCTATTCTGACCTGCACAGCCTGGCTTTTCATCCTTCCCTGAAGAAGCCTTTCCTGACTCTGCCTCGCAGAATCTCACACACACACGGACGCCATCCTGAATTCCTTCCTCCTGCTTGTTATTCTCTCATAGCCACCTTTATTCTTCCTTCACAGTCTTTATCACAATTTGTAATCACGTGTTTATTCCACATTTATTTGTTCCTCATTCTCCTCGCTCAGCAGATTGTAGCCTCCACCTGGGGAGGGACCATCTCTTATTGTTTACGTGGGAGGCTCTGCTGAGCCTGTGCACAGAGCCTGCCCATAATATACAATACTTCTTGAATTAATGAATGAGTGAATGAATACTCTAAAGAAAGGGGGTCCCTGTGCGTCCATCTCGTACCCCTCCTCCTGTCTTCTCTCTGCTCCCCTTCGCTATCCCTGCCCCCTCCTCTGCCTTGACTCTCTCTAGCCCCTTTCTTTTTCCTTTTCTTCCCTTCTTCTTTTCTGCTTTCGTCCTCGCCTAGGATGGTGATGCTCACCGTTAAGGAGCTTGCTCACCCCAGCCACAGAGGCCAAGCATTGAGATTTTTAACACAGAGGTGGACTGTCGGTCCCTAGGACCTAGAACCAAGACACATATTTGTGGTTTGCCCTGGGCTCTGAAGAAGACCCTGGTTCAATTTGCTCTGCATCTGGCACGTGGGCACTCACACAGGCACAGCCCTGGGCAGCTGGCTTCCTTCCCATGTGCTCCATCTCCAAGAGTAACAAGACATTCTCATGGTGCTCAGGCTAGAAATGCAACAGCGTCTCAGACTCCTCTCCCCGCCTTGCACATCTAAGCAGGCAGGGCTTCCTGCAGCCTCCACCCGAGGCACATCTCCTATGCCCCTTCTCTCCACCCACCACCCACTCTTCTGTGCCCACTCGCCCTGCTGACCCCACTGCTGCCCTCCTACCTGGTCTCCCGGGCTCGAAACTCACCGTGGGAGCCTGTGACCCACTCTGACTGTGCACACTTCTGCTTAAATTCCTGGCTCCCCTTGCAGCTAAAGTAAGAGGCACAAGCTTTGGCCTTCCTGCAAGGCCCTCCACTCCCTGGGCCAGCTCCACTTTGTCACCTTCCTCTCTGGCCACCTGCCCCTCACTCCCCAAATTCCTCCCATGTGGGACTCTGGCTGTTTTCAGAAGAAATTTTATCTTATCTTATGCTAAGACATTCCTCTTAAGGGGAGGACTGGCCGTGCTTAGCAAAATACCTAGATAAACCGCTTTGAAATAGAAGATAATTTTCTAAAGATATGGTTAGAAGGAAACAAACGAGAGCGCTGAACTGCACCTTTTAAGAAATGAGCAGGAAGTTTTTCCTTCTTTTCTTTAGTGCAGGATAGTGTACATATAGAAGAGTATGTCATATATGTCCAGCTTCCAAGATAATTGTCAGCCTCATGTGAGCAGAAGTTTGAGGTGAGGAGAAACTGGAAGGGAAGCCACAGGGGCGGGGCAGGGTGAGGCTGGCCCGGGAGCTGGGACAGACCAGGAGAATTCTGCAGAGCAGAAAGCCCGATGCTCACTCTGCAGCTGTCTGATGTGTGGTGCTTTGGTGCAACCATCCGACGTGGGCCCTTTTGCCTTTCTCTCAGTTTCCCACAGAAATTCCTGTGGGAATGGACTGGGGGAGTGTTGCAGGAAATCAAGGGTGATGGGTCCATCCCATGCGTGGGTTGACCTGGGACAGAGAAAGGACCAACTACAGATGCCAAGAGCAGAAAGAGAATTTTTTTAAAAACCCTGGAAATTGGTGTCAGGGTGAGGTCCAGGGTGCCAGATGGGGCAAGGCGTTTCCTGGACTCACATTCTTATGGAACAGGAACTTCCAAAATCATTCCTGTTCCATGTTAGGGAAAGGTGAATCCAAGGGAAGGGCACGTCACTCACTCCCGCATCATCCGTGTGCTCACTATACAAGTAGGTGTGTGTTGCATGCCAGGCACTGTGTGTGAACGGGAGAGACTGTGGGCACCAGGACCAGCCCGTCCTTGCCCTGAGATGCCAGGGTTTCTCCCTGCTGTGCAGCACAGGGCTCCTCTAAGCATCTGCCCCTGAGCCTCTGTGTGGAGGGTGGTTGGCTACGCTGCAGGAAGAAGATACCCCAGGCCCATCTGGGTCCTTGGCATAATAGACTCTTTGGTTTCTTTGTGACATTGACTTTGTGCCAATTCCATGATGTAGCATAACATTGTCACTGCTGTCTATTTTTGACAATTGCATAGAGCAAGAGAGACAGAGAAAGGGAATAAATAGATGATGTGAGCAAAGTTCCCCTCCTTCGGATGTTCTCTTTGTAGGACTCTGTATCCTTGTTGTCACCCCTTATGTTTGTGAGTAATGGCCATTGTCTACTAGGAAACATCCACATGAGCCTAAGTGTCAAGGATGTTGAGAGCTACGATACCCATTTGGGCCCATTTTGGGGACTGAATGCAGGTGCCACCCATCAAACTTGACCAGAAGAAATCCTCACAAAGAAACCCTGAGAGCATCCCTGTTCTGGTTCTGGTGATCGTTCTCTCTCTGCTTCTCCTGGGGTATTGGCTGTTATGGAGATGGGAGAGAGCTGAACTGGGACCAATCTGGGGAAATACCACGATGTCGAGAAATTCACTGGCTGTATAAGCTCTGAATTGAGTTAGAGACACCTGGTCTACTACTGGCCTACCCGGGAGTTGTAACCTGAAGTTTCATAAGATTCTGAAAATCGAGTTGTTTTCTGCCTTCCCCACAGAAGGCTCCCGGGACGGCAGGGAGAATACTGCAGGGACGGAAGCCCCATGTGACTGAGGAACGAATGGAAACTTCCTCAGCCTGAGCCCAGATAAGGAAGAGTGGGATAAACATTAAGTGGTGTCTTGGCTATGAGGACTGAGGGACATCTGCTCTCAGGATGTTGACACTTCTCTAAGAAGCAGCAACTGGCTGAAATCCAACATGCAGGAAGTTTGCTCCCAATGCTGGTTTCTGAGGAGACAAGACGGCACGTGCCACACCGACTTAGCCACTCCCACGGTGGTCACCTATAGCTTTGTTCCCAGAATTCTGTAGCAAGGCCAGCATGGGGACCCCTTGGGAGTTCACCTAAATGCTGGAGGCTCTGGAAGACCCTGGTTCATTGACCCTCTGTGAAACGGTCACTCTGTGAAATGTTTGCTTTCCAAGACAGAGTGCCTCCCAGCCCCCTGGCCAGAAGCATCTGCACAGCAGCTGCCCAGGGTGCAGGGACCCTGAAAGCCCTGGCTCAGTTTCCAACACAGGGTCTTCTGGCAAATGATGGTTAACAACCTACAAAGGAAGTTAGGCTTTTTACTCCAGCCACTTTACCATGGTCACGGCGAGATGTAAAATGCTAGACTCTGGTACCATTCAGAAGGAAGCTGAAAAGTGGGAAAGAACACCAATGTCCATTGCTTTGCACTTCCGGGTTTTTTTGTTTGTTTGTTTTTCTTCTTCAAATACCTCTAAAAGCTTCTGCCGCATCAAAAACAGCTTTTTCACTGAGTGAAATGCTACGGGAGGTGGTCTAGGTTGGGTGCCATGGGAGATACAGAAGGGGCATCAGACCCATGTGTGTAACCTCAAGAAGCTCCCAAAGTAACGGGACAGATAAAATGAGGGCATAATTATTACAATCTCCCACAGAAAGTGATCAACAGAGTTAAACTGCCGTGCTGAGCTAGAAGAAGAAAGAAAGGTTTTACAGGTAGGGTTGCCTGATAAAATACAGACACTCAGTTCAATCTGAATTTCAGATAAATAGCACTCTTTTTTATAAGTATATAACAAGCATTGCTTGTATTTAAACAATTATCCATCTTACAAGGGTATATGTGAAACTTAGTAAATGTAGAATGTAAATGTCTTAACACAACAACTAAGAAAATGCCAGGAAGGCTATGTTAACCAGTGTGATGAAAATGTGTCAAACGGTCTGCAAAACCAGTGTGGTGCCCCATGATCGCATTAATGTACACAGCTATGATTTAATAATAAAAAAATTATATATTGTTTAGCATTGTTCACCTGAAATTCAAATTCAGCTGTGTGTACTGGCTTTTTATGTGCTAAGTGTGTCTACCTGACTTATAGAAAACTTCATGGCAAAAGTAAAATTGTATCTGAGTTTTTAAAAATGAGTTAGACATGAGCTGGGGAAGAGTCCTGGGTGCTGCACGCTTGGGATGCTCCTCTGAGACTTCCCGCTGCACCCTCACAAAGAAAAGCCTGCAGGTTCACAAGATGACACGCAATGTTCTTTCCCCTGCCGTGCGCCTGGCCTGCAAGGAACAGGAGGGCTGGTCAGTACAGCTGTCAGGGTGGGCCTCACTGGGCAAACACCCCCTCATCCTCCTCACGGGGGACTGGGCCTAATGAATGGGGGCAATGGGAGGGGGAGGCCGCTATCTACAACACTGCCAGTTACCATGGCAAAGGGGGAGATTGCTGCAAGTGAGGCATGGGGCTTTTCAAATGCAGAAATAACACAGTTGCTTCCTCTCAAAAAATGCCCAAGTTCAAGAAGACAAGAAAATGCAATCCTACCACATGCCTGGGGGAGAGGAGCACACAGATCTTTGTGGAAAGACCACCTCGGTCAGCTCTGAATTTCTGTGGTACCAACAACCTGGTTCAAATTGCCAAGGACCCACCCTGCGTCAGGGGTTCCCTGATATCAAGAGTTTGCCAATGCTAGGGGCTGCTCCATGCCAGGGTCCTCCACCCACAAGGACCCCCTAGCACCAGCCTGTGCCCATACCCCCACTGCAGAAGTTCTCCAGTGCCAGGGACACCTCCCTCCAGCTGTTCCGGAGGAGGCATCCAGGTGCAGGGCTATTATATCCTGACATGTCGGCAAGTAGCTGTAGTCCCTGGCAGCCACGACCCCCACTTTGTTCTGTCCTAAGGGAGAATTAAGAGAGCCGACAGTGCCAGGTGATGGGGCAGCATCCTGCTCTGGAAAGGGAGAGACAGCCTCAGGTGGTTCTCCTAACCAGCATGGGGAAACCAGCTGATTTTCATGCCTGGAGCCCACAGCCCCTGCGGTGAACACAGGTGTTAGCTCCGTGTCCAGCTCTGTGGAGGCCAATGTGGTGATGGTTCCCTCCAGTCAGAACAACAGGCAACATGCCCAAGACTGACCCAGAGGGTCTCTTTTGGGCACTCCAAAGCAACCTGGCATTTAAAAATCACCAGGAAAAGGAAACGAAAAACACCCACCCGGATCCCTCCAGCTGGGGCCACCCAAGGCCCTTGTGGGTTTAGGAGGCTGCCTCTGGAAGAGGCGTGACTAATGTTGTTATTGCTGAAAGTGCCTGGCCACACGCCAGCAGCGCTGTCACCACCTCGCTGTGCCACAGTCAGGTGTAGACCAGAGACAAAGGGGCCTCTGTGCTCTGCAGGGACATGGATGCCCAGGGAGGAAGATACTGTTGGAGCCCGAGGAGCAGGTGGGTGGGTTGGGGCAGGGGCCAGCGGCAGATGAAAGGGGGACCTTGGAGCAGTGCTGTGGCTGCCAAGGATCACTCACACCTGAAAACAGAAGCAAAACCATCTGCTGCTGAGCTAGGTGGCCGTGGGCTAAGCAAGAGGAAGGAAGATGTGGGGGTGCAGGGTGTGGGGTGCAGTGGTGTGGGGGTGCAGGGAATACAGGCAACCATCCCTGTGTGCTGCAGCCTGCAAGGTAACAGATATGTCCTATGGTGCTGGACACTGTCACCCAGAGCCCTTGGTGAAGTGCCCGCTCTGTGCTAGGTTCTGCCTTCTGCCCTGCAAGTAAGTACATCCTACTAATTAGTGAATTTCGCCTTCACAGGTGCCCTATCAAATAGGGATTTATTATCCCCAGGTTACAGTGCATGAAACCGGGGTTCAGAAAGGTGAGCCATCAGCTCCAGATCACACAGCTGAGACAGAGGTTCAAATCCAAGTCCGTCCCATCTCAAACAAAGCCTGTCCCCAGAGCTGTAAGCTGCACTCCACCATACTGCAATAAATGCCACTTCCCTATTCGCAGAACAGGGCCAGCATGAGTGGAGTTTCACTGCATCTGGTGAAAATGGAAAGGAGAGCCAGTCATCAAGATACATGATATTTCAGTGCAAATCAAAATTAAAGCAAAGCATCCATAATGAGCAAAATTTCAAAACTAAATGGAAACAGGGCTCAGCCCTGTGCTTGTGCTACCCTAGGGTGAGTCCTCCCTCCCCTCAGTCCAGGCTGGTCCTGCCCCAAAGGGCAGCTCCCTCCTAAGCAAAGTTTTGTGCACCCCCATGCACAGCCTCCACGTCATTTTCATTCTAACTGTCAGGGGTCCCCACCTGGCCTCGCATGCCAGGGGGATTACAACAAGTGCTGCTGTGGGTCCAAGAATCTCCTCCACCCAGAGCGCTCCCAGTGGAGAAAAGTGCAAAGGACTTTGGTCTCCCAGTTTCCCCTCCCAATGCTAACTCTGCCCTTATGCTCAGGGGGATATTCCGCTCATAGCTGACTCTCAACAAACTCAAGCGATGAAGGTTTCAGGCAGTGGCTTGGTGGCTCTCGGCCTGGGTCCCACTGACTGACCAAAGAGAATATTTGAGCCGGGTACAGTTCACACCTGAAATCCTAACACTCTGGAAGGCCGAGGTGTGTGGATCAATTGAGCTCAGGAGTTCAAGACCAGCCTGAGCCAGAGTGAGACCTCATCTCTAAAAAAAATAGCCAGGTATCGTGGCAGTCACCTGTGGTCCCAGCTACTTGGGAGGCTGAGGCAAGAGAATTGCTTAAGCCCAAGAGGTTGAGCTTGCTGTGAGTTGTGATGCCAAGGCACTCTACTGAGAGGGACAAAGTGAGACTCTGTCTCAAAAAAATAAAAATAAAAATAAAGAGAATATTTGGGTAGAGTCCCATGGCATCACAGCTCACAGCAACCTCCAACTCCTGGGCTTATGCAATTCTCTTGCCTCAGCCTCCTGAGTAGCTGGGGCTACAGGTGCCCACCACAACGCCTGGCTATTTTTTGTTGCAGTTTGGCCAGGGCAAGGTTCAAACCTGCCAACCTCGTTATATGGGGCCGGGACCCTACCCACTGAGCCACAGGCGCCACCCAGGCATCTGTGTTCCTAAAAGTTCTGCTTCTGATTCCCAAATGCAGCCAGGAGTGAGAGGCAAGGATAAAAGGAATTACCCATCCTGGGTGGGGGCTAGGGCTTCATTTTCATAAGGGACTCCCCAAAATTAAGAAATCCTTTAAGACCCAGTTCTGAACTCAAATGATGAGATTCAGGCTTCACCAAGGACTCTTCCCAGTACCTCTCAATCATTAATACAGGCAGGTTCTTATTCAAAATGGTAACTGTAGCTCATGCCTCAATTATCCATCAGGAACAAGAGACCGTGACATTGAGAAAAACAGATCGATAGCAACTCCACTTTACTTGTTCAATGACCTTTACTCACCCAGCAGACAGCAAAGGTACTCCTTGTTCATCTTTGTATCCCCAGCACCTAACACTGTCCTGACTCGAGAAAATATTTGCTGAGTAGATGAATAAAGGATGAATCATTGCTCGTCTCTGTTATTTAGCCGTGTGTGTGACCCTGGATGGCACCTCACTTACACGACTAGGGGTGTGCTGATTATTGTTCCCCCATCTAGTCCCTCAGCACCTGTTCTCTGCCCTGGGGAGCTCACCTGCTAGACCATGTCAGGGGCTTCCTCCCTGTCTGTTCTGTCTGGGTGTGGCCAGTGGGAGCCCCAGCAGATCAGAGGAAGAAGGAGAGGGTCAGGCTTCTTCTCCCCAAGCTGTGTCCCCAAGTTGCTGCCTCAGATTGTCTATGTCTGTCTCTTCCTAAGAAGATCCCTGCTCTTCTCAAAATGCATGACTCTGTCTCCCTCCCCATCCAGGGCCTGGGGATGGTAAGAGCTCAGCTGTTACTAACCCAGGGCACTGCACTGCCCATGGTGGTTTTCCTACCTCCTGCCCACACCTCTATAAAATAGCCCTCAGCAGACAACCTTAAGCATGCCATTCTTTCCTTTGGGAAAATGACTGATTGGAGTGGGGGGGGGGGACCTCAACACAATTCAATAAAAATTTCAAATCGATTCCCAGTCGCTTTCAGTGAAGTCACTTATTAGAAAACAAGTTGTCTCTGCGTGAACATGGATCCTAAGTGTACCTGAGCAGAGGTAGAAAGTGCACGGAACTAGCCAAGCCCAGCCCAGTAGACTGCTCCTGTGGTCATCGTGAGGACACGAAGGGCTCGATAACCTCCAATTGGGAAAGTGGCTGGTAGGGCACGGCTGTACAAATGCCTTCTTGGGCCATTGGGCTGTGTACCAACACTCTTTGGGTGTGAGGTGACTGTGAGAGTGAGCCCACTTCAGGGAGCACAGCTGGCTGACAGCCTCTAGCCACCACACCTTCCGATCCCTGTGGCCTTAGTGCCAAGCCACACTTCACCTGCGCTGGTCCCAGCTGAAGACAAATACAGCAGGGGTCCCAGAGCTGCCACTGCTGCCCAGTGCTGGGCTCGACCAGCAGGTGCTCTTTGCTTGGGTCTTCTGATGGCCTGAATCTGACTTTCTCTGAATGTCCTGCAGTCGGAGGCTCCTCCCACTCAACCCCTCCTTCTCCCGGTCCCTTCTCAGGTGGCAGAGCCGTCTCGCCTCTGAGGCTCTCCCTGCCTGCCCCTGCTCTCTCTCTTTACCTTTCACAAGCATTTCCCCAAATAAATTTCTTGTTTTTTTCATTTTACTTGGCATCAACTTCTCAGAGAACCCACTCTGACATCAGGCACGGTGTGAGCAGAGACCATGAGATGATGTTGGAGACTGGCTTGCCTACTGCCTGGCTGGATGTGGGGCTTGGAGAGTCCCTGACTCAAAGTGACAGCCCAAGTGCTGAAGATGTCATAGGCTGTGACCTGTGAAAATGTCCTGGGACAAGGGGGATACCCTTGCCAGTGCTGGGTGCTGAAGGGCATAGAGGTAATGATGTCTACAAGGACAAAGGAGCTGACTAAGGGTCTTGTCACGACAACCTACAGAGGACAGTGAACAAGTGAAAGCTGTGTGGGAGAGCCACAGCTGCTCTTGGGGGCTGACAAAAAGACCCTTATCTCCTGCTTGGGAAGAAGGGCCTTGATTCCTTTGCATACTGCAGTGAGCTTCTCCTGGATTCTGGTTGTGTCTCACATATTAGGGAAAAGGAGCTGACTCAGGAGTTGACGTGAATTCCCAGAGCTCCAAAGTCATTTACATCCTCAACCAAGGTGGGTCTTGGCTCCCTAAAGTCAGAGACCTGGTCCCCACAGGGGATGCCAGGGGACCTCACAGATGCTACCAGGGCACTGTGGATACCTTGTGTCCATTGACTGACAGGCAAGAAGAAGGTCCCCACTTTGACAAGGGTCATTGGCCCTGTCAGCAGCAAAAATGGGGCTGCTTTCATTCAAAGGGGCCGGAAAGGGCAAGAAAGGTCCTTACGCTAAGGTCAGACGGTTATTGAGAAAATCCGGGATCTGGAAACTTGAGACGGAGACATCTGGGTGTTGTCCTCTAGGATTTGGCTCGACCCAACTCTCAGTGCTCAGAGCTTACCAAGGCTGCCCACCCTTCCATGTAAGAGCCAGCACTTCCCTCATGGGGCAAGATGCCATGGAGGTCTCTCACCGGCCCCAGTGTGGTGGGTGGGATATGGGCCTCTCCAAGATGTCTATGCCCCAAATCCCAGAACCTGCAAACATGTTATGTAAAATAGGAGCAAAGACTTAGCATTTGTGATTAAGTGAAGGATCATGAGAAGGAGAGAGGATCCTGGATTATCCAGTGGGTCTTAAAATTGGACACCTATTTCTGACTACCAATCAGAGGCAGATGTGACTGTGAACAGATGTCTGAGCAAGGCCATGCTGCTGGCTTTACAGATGGAGGAAAGGCCTCAACATGTGGGTGGCCTCTAGAAGGTGGTGGAAAAAGCAAAAAATGTGTCCTCCCCTAGAAAGGAACATAGCTCTGTCAACATATTGATCTTAGCTCAGAGAGACCCAAGTCAGATTTCTAATTTTTAAAATGTTAAGATAATAAATTTGTGGTGTTTTAAGCCACTAAGTTTGTAGTAATTTCTTATGGCAAACAGAAAGCCCACTTACCATTCCTCTCAGTGACCTACTTGGGGACTTGGTGCTTCCCGTCCCTACAAGTCTGGGCTCTGCAAGGTCAGAGATCCTGGTCCCCAAAGGAGATGCCAAGGGGACCTCACGGCTGTCATAAGGGCACTTTGGACACTGTGTGTCCATTGATTCATGGGCAAGAAGAGGGTCTCCACCTTGGCATGGGCCACTGGCCCCATTAGCAGCAGAAATGGGGCTTTCATCCAACAGGGACCGGCAGGAGCAGGTGTGCCACCCAGGAGAGTCCGTGTTGTCTCCTGGGCTCCCTTGCTCAGCTGCACTGGAAGTGAACACAGGCGAGATCCCTGGCCTAAGAAAAGATGGTCCCCAAGAACTCAGCCCTTCAGGGATGAACGTATGACTCATACCACAAGGAAAGCCACCAGGACCTGGCAGGGCGATAGCAGAGGGAGGAAAGGAGAAGGGCAATGGATACTAGCTGTGGTTTTGCAAGATTAACTGCAGTGACCGAGGTGGCAGCTCTCCCCACTAGCCACCCGTCCTCCTAGGTTTCTCCTCAGGAAGAGAGGCCACAAGACCAAAATCCCCAGATCCAGTCAATTCAGCACCAGGGGTGAACTGTGGCCAGCATTCAGCTCCCCCTCCATGAGAGCCTGCTGCGGGGAGAGTGGCTGACCCACAGCCCCCGCTGCCAAGCCTTGGACCCCGGGGCCTTTGTGCTGAAGCCCCACGTCCCCAGGTCACTGGCAGCCAACGACTGAGGCAGGAGACAGCAGAGCCAGGCCTTGCTGCTCCTTATGGCACTTCCTAGCAGGCATCCTTTGGGGTGTCCTGGAAGCCAGTGGAGGCTCTCCCATTGCTGCCTGGCAGTTGGAGGCTCTGCAACCAGCTGTCCCTCCCTCCCTCCTTCCGCAATGGAGTGAGGGCCACCCCTCTGCCCCAGCTCTGCCCACCTCCACACGCTCTCTTCTCAGCACTTCTCCTGCACAGCTCACCCTGTCCGGTCCTGGGATCTGCTTCCCAGAAGATCCCTCTCCCCTTGAAAGGAACTGGTGCTCCTGCAGAGAGTCACACTCACACCAGGAGGCAGCCCTCCAGGATGGAACCAGGCCTCAGTGAAGGGAGTGCCCTGCTAGGAGCAGAGGCCCACATTGTCCCTGATTCAAGGCACAGAGATTTGGGGAACATTTATGATGGCCACTTGGAGGAAAGTGCGGAAGAGAGCAGGAGGCCTGCCTGGTAAGAGGGGCCAGCATGGGCCTGAATCTGTAAACCACATTCTCAGAGTCAAACTGTCTTCCTTTGATCCCCGAACCTTGTTTAAAATCTCAGCCTGGTAAGTCTGCTCTGCACCTGGAGAGAGCAGTGTCCCCCCACCCTTGGCCAGAGCAGGAGGGCCTCTGTGTATAGAACAGAGGTCCCAGCCAGAGCCTCCACACCAGGGGCAGCAGCTTGGGGCCAGGATGAGAAGACAGCACAGAGGCCTCAGGCTTTCCCTAGCACACAGAAGAAGCACCAGGAAGCTCCCGGGGAGCAGAGGGAAAGGTCCGGGAGGTACCAGTGTCCACCCAGAAAGTCCAGGAGCTACCACATCCTAACTGAGTTAAATTGGAACACAGGGAGTTACAGCACCCAGAAAGCCTCCATCTGCATAATCCAAAGTTGACCACATTAATTCCACCCAGCTGCACAATATGTTTCGGAGCTTCTTTTCCTAATTTCCTGTGGTCAGAGCCACTCTTTGACTTCCCTAAGCCTTCCAAACCTAGAACTCCCAATCTCCCAGGCCCTGACCCTCTTGGCCTTTTTACTAGTGTTTTCTGCCAACTTGGATAACAATGAAGTCTCCAGGGGCATTTAAGAAAGTGAGACCTCCTGGGAGGATCTTGAAGGTTCTGGTCTAACAGGGCTGAGGTTGATCTCAAGATATGAGTTGTGATAGACCCATGCAGGAGACCTGCAGATCAGCCTCGGGGGGAGCCGGTGGTTCTCAGATGTCGGAGTGCATCAGAGTCTTCCGCAGGGCTTCTAAAGCACAGGTGGCTGGCCCCTCCATCTAGAGTTTTTTTAGCAGGTCTGTGTGGCCCCAGGAATCTGCATCTTCCATCCAGTTCTCAGTGATGCCAGGCCAGGGACCACACTTTGCGAACCCTTGATTTAGAAAATAACATTCTCTGCCTTTAATCCATCACTGCTCTGGATTCTCCAACTGGACAAAAGACTCCTTAGACCCCTCACAGCTGCCAGGGACCTGGATCATTGCAGATCTAGCTTTGCTGGATGGCCTTGGGGTTACATCACAGCTCTTTGTCATAACCATCAAACCAAATGTCAAGTAATTGAGTCCCAGAGGCAGAACAGGTGTAACCTATAATTTACTTACATAGGAGGGGGTTCAAGAGTGATAACCTGGTTGGAAGGAAAGTCTCCAGACTCCTCTTAAAGTGTTGACTTCTCAGCAAATGCACTCAATAGTCTGTGTCAATGGTATGTTATTTGCAGAGGTGTGTGTAGGAAGGGAGACTAAAAGTGATGGAGATTATGGGGAGAGTGTTGAAGTCCCCCAAGCCATGCCCTGGGAGCTGCCCTTGGAATGGGGCAGGGTACCAGCCCAGGGTATGGATTGGTGAGCCTAAAGGGAACAAGTGTGAGATTCAGAGCCTAGGAGACCCCCGAGACAGAAGCAAAAAGGGAGTGGGGGGGGAGAAGGCTGAGGCTGCCACCCACAGGACAAGCCAGAGGAGCAGGCTGTTCACAGACACGGCCTGAGTCTTACAGCCCAGCTGGCCTAGCTGAGGTCCTGCACTGACTGGCCTCAGCCCAGCCACTAGGGTGCCCAGGAGGCCATCAGTGCTTCCTGTCTCCGTCTCAGTGTCCACAACACTAGACCTGGTGGTGACAGAGGCCCAAAACCTGTCCTCAGGAGCTGAGAAATATAATTAATAGAGTCAGGCCAGGAATCATCCCACTTTGAAGATGTCTTTCAGGATCTACATGAGGATTTAGAGTCTATGCAGGATCCCTGGTGTTGCCTTAATTTGGGAGGTTCCTTTTGTAGCAGGAGGTATTAAAGGGGGCAAGCAAACCTGAAGAAAAGAAACTACTGTGTGATAAGCTGGAATTCAGCAAGACAGCAAGTGTGGCAGGAAGTCCCATTGTGTGGATAGAGAGATTGCTCCAGACAGCTCTGTGTATTTATACAGCCCTTTACGGGCTGTGTAGTTCTTACCACCTCCCACCAAACATTTTCATTTCTCCTCCTCGGCACCTATCTCCCTTGAAATTACGTGTGACTGTCTGACTCGATTTGGACAATGAAATGTAACAGCCACGGTGTCACTTCTGTGAGAAGATCTTGAGTCCCCATGAGGGATTCACTGCAGTCTCGTCCCCTTGGTCTGGTCGATCGATAACTTCTCAGACAGAAGCTTCTCCAACAGGGGAGTCCCAGGAACCAAACGGAACAGGGAAGCAGGCTTTTGGTGATAAATGTTTACAGGAAGCAATCAAAATCAAACAAATTGTTTTAAAAAAGAAACCTTTGCTCATTTTGATGCTGCAATTTGGGGAATTACACATATTTGTAACCACAGTGTGACCTACTCGGCATAACAGGTAGAGCTGGGTGTCATTTGCCCTCTCACCTGGCCTTGTTATCTTTTTCCTGGGACTAAAAAGGGACAGGAAAGAGACACAAAAGTTAGGACAACAGTCCCTGTGGGGACTGTTCAGGAACAGGGAAAGGAAGAGGAAAATGTGACGAATGTCAGAGTGGAATCCCACGTCTCCATTTCCTATGTCTGTCCATTAATGGCTTCATTCTGTCACAAACAAACACTAAATAAATAAAGCCTGCATGTTGCACTAGTTTTGTAAAGAGGGTGAATCAGATGCAGGCTCTGTCCTGGGAGATCCCGTGGGGTGGGCATGTCAGCAAATGGTTAGAAGGCAGCCCCAATTGGAGAAGCAAGATCAGAGTGCCCCGGTGTGGAGTGGCCCTTCTGCAGGACATGTGAGGGGAGGTCTGGGCTCGGGCGAGCAGGAGCATTGCCCAGGTGAAGGCAGCCTGCCAGCTGCAACGTTGGAAGTGCAATTGTTTTCAAGCTGGGGAGCTAACAGGTTGTTCCCAAGACCAGTTATAGTGACCAAATCTAACAGTGGCAATTCTAGCACAGCCCCTACTGAGGTGCTGATTGGCTGGGCTTCAGAGTTTTCAGAAGGTCTAAACATGGAGGAGCAAGGCTGTGGCCTGGAGGAACTAGCTAATACTGGACCCTGAGGTGTGATGTGAGGATGTTGAGCAGAATTCCCAGACCCCAGAGAGGCAGCTTGCTGTGAGGAAACAAATGCTGCAGGAGTGAGTGCGGAGATGGATGGCTGACAGATAACTGGTAGACCAGACATACACACAGCATCAGTAGATATCAACAGATAATGATGATGATAGATTAAAAAAGAGCCACAGATAAACAGATGACAGACAGCCAATCTACTCAGGGATACATAGCCCAAGATTTCTGAAGTCTCTTAAAATGACTCAGTTTCTAAAACAAACAAACAAAAAAGTCTCAGCGCAGACTACCCTCACTTTATTTTTCTGATTCGTTTCATCTCCAGGTCTCTAAAAAGTATAATAATGAAGTCCCATGTAGCTTGTCCTATAATAACCGCATTCACTAAAGATATTTAATAACACCACATTGGGAAATCTCAGGGGTACGTGTGGTCAGAAATCCATGTAGGACTTTCTCCAGAGACAAGTCCAACTTTGACCTTGGTAAAATGCCGTGGCACCTCTATTCAAGAAAACCAAAAAAAAAATCAATATATTCAAATGGATTTTGAACACCATAGGAGAAAACAAGTCATTTCCCTGTGTCTCTTAGCCCCATCTCACTCCTACATCGTAGGGTAGATCATATGTGGACACTGAATTCGTGTTACTGGTGCCTCAAAATAATTAGCAAAACTTCACGAAAACATCATGGCTAGGAAGAATGACATGCGCCCCTGAAGAAGATGACTTAGACGGAGCATCAGGGAGCTCCATTATGCAGAGCTGCGTGCCAGGAGCTCCAGAGACAGCATGAGAGTACATGGCTCCCAGCACAGGGAAGGCGCGTGAAACAAATTGGGGGTGTCATTTGGATAGCAATTTGCCTACCAAAACTTGTCTTCCAATGTGACAGTCACCCCTTTATTCAGGGACAGCTGCGAGGGCAAAACAACTAATTGATTCTTTAAACGAGTATACTGTTTGTCTTCGTCGGTAAATGGAAACTACCCAAACCTAAAGCTCTCTCTGCGGCTCTCTACCCCTCCTCTTTATCCCTGCTTGGACTAATTTCTCTCTCTCTGTTTTCTCATTCATGTCTCATCCCCTTTTTCTCTTTTTCTGGTGTTCATTTCTACTTAAAAAGACATGGGAGTTTGGATCAAGTGCCTGCCACAATGTTTGTAAAATCCTGTTCCCCAAAGTGACACTAATGGTCTGTGGAACTTCTCCGGCCCTAATTACTTGGCAGTAGAAATCTCTGTGGGCTGCTTCTCCCTGCAATCAGTTCGCTCAGTAATTACCAGAAGCCAGAGCTGAAGCTGAGTGCTGAGGAAAGGGTGGTGTTGGGTTAGGCTGAAACACTGCTGCAGACTTTAGTGTGTGCACAGAGAAGTGTGTGCACAGGACGATAACGCCGCCGGGTGAGATGCACAGCAGAGAGGCCACTCACCACGTTTCAAAAACCAAAGTCACTGCAAGCAGAAAAAAGAGGAGTCTTTTCCACAAAACTAAGATTTGCAGAACTTAGCAGCACTCAACTTTGCAGTGCTATGATTCCTTCAGACCAAACTCCCAAGTCTTGGGTGGTGTCAGATCAACTTGTCTGGGGTGACGTTTTGACCTCTCACTCTAGCGCTCTGTCACGGAATGAGAAGACAACAAGGGTCACCAAGAACCAACAGACCAGACTTGCCTGTCCCACTCATCCTGCCAAAAAGCTAAACCCTTAACATAAAATATACCCCAAATTAAAATAAGCAGCAATGCCCAGGTTATAGAGGCCTCTATCACTTTGAAAATGTGGTGAGGAAGGCTCTGGAAGAGAAGAAAACCAATCCTCTTTGGAGTCTGTCTAGTACTTTGAGCTACTCTGAGCTACTATGAACTGCAATCTGCAAAACCCAATTACGGACACCAGATTGTCATCCTAAATTTTCTGAGCTATGGTTATTTTTGTTTTTATTAAATCATAACTGTGTGCATTCATTTATGATTATTTTGAAATGATCTTTGTCCCGTTTTTCAGTTTCCAAGATCTGGAAGGGCAATTTCATTCTCAAAAGCTTTAAACTTACCATCCTTTGAAAGTGTACACTTAGTGCATCGATAAAGGACATTTCCTTGCCAAATCCCCAGCACCGAGGACAGGGCCTGGCACAAAAGAGACACTTGATGAACAAACATTAAACATCAAAGATTAATTGGAATAGAATGGAGCATACGATGAAGTATTTTTGTTTCAGGCCATAATTTTCTGACTACACGTTCCAATAATCATTCCTTCAACAAATTCATTAATTCAATAAATATGCAAGGAGAGCCAATTTCATACCAGCCTGGGCCTCTGGCACCACCACCCTGGTGAGCCAGGCAGCCAACCAGCCTGGTTAAAGGCTCTGGGAGAGAGCCATGGTCTCTACCCTTGAGCTGCTTATAATAGGGTGAGGGAGCAGAACAGATGGGAAGCAATTAGAAAACAATTAAGTGTTAAATTATGCACCTCTGACTAGTCCCGGGGGATCCTCAGAGGGAGAAAAAGCTAATGCAGTCATTGCTGTTCTCATGGCAGAGGTGATCTTTTGGCTGAGTCCTGAAGGAGCCTCTGGATTTGGGAAAGCAGAAGAGAGCAGCTAGAGTAGACTATTCCATAGGGAAGTAGTGATCCAGGACCACTCAAGGAAAACTGAGGTCTTAAATGCCCATTACATGCTGGACTAGAATTGATTCCAAGTAGAGAACTTGAAAGGCTCTAATGACTTGGAAGAGTTTGAATTGCACTTGGAGATAATATTTCATTGATTCCAGAAAGGTGAATTTTCCTTCCTCTAACCTGTTATAGTAGAAACCTAAAATTATTTCCTTCAGGCCATTGTCTCGGGGGTGAAGCTGGGACATCTTCCAGTTGCTGGCCAGGACTGACCACATCAGAATCTCCTGAGGACATTTTCTCCTGGCCCCACCACCAGAGTCTCTGATGCAATGACACAGGAAGAGGTCTAGGAATCTGTGTGTTTTAAAGCTCCCTGGGTGATTCCACCATTTGGCTCGGTTTTGGAGCCACCGTCTGATGTTTACTTCAGAGACATTCCCTCTCTGAGACTAGGGGAAGAGGCACAGGCACACAGTAACCACAGGATTAGGCATGACATACGTCTGTACATCCGTGCACCAGGCAACCTGAAGAATTTAGATGGGAAAGAAATCAACCTAGCTTTTTTTACATCCTTCATCTCCTAAACGAGTCAAAATGGTCAAAATTCAGTCCAAATGAATTAAAGTTTGCCTGTATGGCATAGGCCCAGCTTGAAAATGAGAGGAGAGATTTCCTTTCTATTTAAAATGCTAGAAAGATGAAGCTGTTGGTGAACTGGAGCTAAGCCACACTAACATACTACCTTTCCTTATTTAGCTGGGTAAATCTGTGTCTCCGATTCCAGGAGAAAACATAAAAGATGTCCATTTGTATATAAGATGGTCTTGGCATAAAGCTCAGGAGCAGCATCGCTTCTCCGGTTTCATGCGCTGCTTGCAGGAGAGTGCTGTATCTGTCAGAGTTAAGAGGGCTGAGAGGGTGACGACGGGTCCATGTACACCGCGTCCCATCTCAGGCCCCTCCAGTTGTTAATAGGTGATGCTTATTCGTGTTTCGAGATGTTTTCTTCCTCTTAGTCTCGCCTGTCATCCTTGGTTCGGTTCTCTTATTTTTTCCATAGCTAATTTCCACTCTGTGCTGGGGACCAGCCTGCATTTTTTTCTCTCTTTGTCTAGGTGTTCAGTCCTTATTACTGTCAATGGAAGTTATATGCTCAAATTGAAGACGTAAACTATACCTACGAATTCCTTGTTGGTTAACACAGATCCCACACACACATCCCCCACGTACACACAGGCTCCTTCTCCTCTTACTGTGATCCGGACTTTGATTTAATCCAGGACACCAAGGTTCAATTTCTTGGAGACATTTCTAAAATCTGACTGAGCCTCCTCTGCGGTGATGGGAGTGTGTGGAAATCCACTAGCTTCTCCTACCCTGAAGTGCTGCTGGTTCAGGCATCCTAACGGCTCCAAGGGCACACGCATTCTCTGTATGCCTAACTGAAGACCTAGTTTATTATTCGTTCAGTATTAGTTCTGAATCGCCGGGAGCAAATCTCCATGCATTCATATTCTCTGCTTGGGTTGGTTATCATGAGATGGCACTTAATTCTCCCCTGAAATTTGTGTCTAAATTGTTTTAACAAGTAACCAGCCTAATAATTGCTTTCTACTAACACTAAACAGAAGAGGCATTACCAACGCACACACCAAAAAGCTCAGGAGTAAATATTCCATATCGTTATTGGCATGATGTCACTGCCATCCACGCTGATGGCAGCTTTAGCATTCTAGATTTACTCCCATGAAAACTGATGAGCATAAGAGGTAAAGCCTGAACAGCAGGGCTAATTATGTCCACAGTCTTGTTACACTCGTCATAACCCTACAGGAAAAGAAACACCAAGCTAATCATTAAACTGACAGGCTGTTTACTCCAGATCCTGACTCCCCATGCCTTAGAAGATTCAGGGTGGTCTTTTCCATTAGGATTCTTTGTGATGTCAAATAAATACTCCTTTTCCCCCACAGATCTCCCTATTTTAGATTATTCAGATGAGCTGAGACATCAAGTGTCCTTTCTGTAAGTGAGCCAGTCAGTCCATCCACTCACCAAGTATGTATTATTCACACACATTGTACCAGCCCACCGTGGATGTGGCTGACGGTAGGACAGACAGTCGCTGATCACATGTAGGCCCAGCTGGTGGAGGAGACACAGGGGGATTGAGTGATGACACCAATGAATGTATCATCCACTGGGCTGAGGTTAGCACAGAAGGTGAAGCTCTCAGAAAGTAGGTGGCTGGACTCCTGCCCTTGTGGAGGGTCAGGGAAGGTGTGGCAGAGATGGGGAGGTGTCTCAGCTGAGACAGGAAGGATGAGCAAGGTTGGGGATACCACGGGGAGCAGCAGCTGCTAAAGGCTGGTGGGCAGGGAAGCAGCCCCACGCTGTGCAAAAGGGGCAAGTGTGGCCTGAGCTTGAAGAGTCGGGAAGGCACAGGGAGGACCTGACGTGGTGGGGCCTCGGGAGCCTCCTTTGAGAATGGAGTCCTTGTCTACCGCCATACCACCCTGAACGCACCGATCTCGTCTGATCTCGGAAGCTAAGCAGGGTCGGGCCTGGTTAGTACTTGGATGGGAGAATGGAGTCCTTATCCCAAAGGGGATGAGTCCCCGTTTCAATACATTTACACGTGGAGCAAACATTCAGGTGTCAACGGGGAGGACAAGCTGGGCAGCTGCAGATGCGGAGGAGGACACGAGAAGGGTTAGGAAGCTGGCGTGGGCAGGAGAGGCTGGTGTGTGAGGTGAGGAAAGGGAGCCGGGGCGGGGTGGGGGGTGGGCAGCTGGAGAAAGGAGGGACTGGATGGACAACGACAGAGGAGGTGAATGCCACAGGCACGGGGACTGAAGACATTTCTGGGGATGCGGGGGAGAATGTGCCAACAAGGACTCAGGTTCCACTTGTATGACTTGAGGCACATGGCGTCGTGTCCCGCCCCCCGCATGCGCCAGGCTGGAGGGGCGGCCGGAGTGAAATGTCTGATGGTGACGCCGAGCAGCCTTTTGGGGTCTGCATAGGAGAGACGTGGGCTGCAGATGCGAACTCAGAATTCAACACTGTCTAGAATCAAAGGTGTCCAACCTGCAGCCCGCGGGCAAATGCTGATTTTGTGAGGACTTTTTTTTTTTTTTTTTTTGCTTATCTGTGGTGACAAATATCACAAAACGTATGCCGCCGCCCCCCCCCCCTTTTTTCCATTAATCATTTTTCATTCTTGTTTGGGAATTTAACGTGCAGCCTATGACAACTCTTTTTCTTCCAATGTGCAGAAGAAAAGAAAAAAGGCTGGATGCCCTGGAGATGAGCTTCAATATCCTGGGCATTGATGAACAAGCTGAGGGAAAGAACAGAATGAACCTTGGGTTTCTGGAAAATGATTCTAGAGCGTGGACCTGATATGAGTCATAGAAATTCAAATCAACCTCCTCAACGTCAGATGTGAACTTATTTGCTGTTCTGTGCAACCCACTATAAACTGTAACAGCTAGAATAAGGGGCTATTGTCCTACATACCAGAAACCTTAGGAAAAAGGCTTCATTAGAGCAGACCAGCAAACAACACAGGATTCCAATTTTTAAAAAGGCGTTTATCACAGAGTTTGAGTCAAACCTGCTTGTATGAGCCCAATACGCACACTCCTCCCTGGACTGTTTGGAGCGATCAGGTGAAGTGGGAGGCAGGCTCAGTTCCTGGCGTTAATTAAGATGGAATGGGACCCAGACATTTTATTTCATGGCTCACTTATACAAAATCAAAGACGTTCATTCCAGTCTCTCCGCTCATTTATCTTGCTCACTAATTTTATTAACCCCTATTAGGCAGGTCCAGAGTATATTTGTTCTTGGGGCTAAGATTTTTATTTTTTATTTATCAGCCACCTGAGAGCACATTGATTGAGCTGCAGTGTAATTATCAGTCCATTAACCCATCAGCCAACTTTGTGTTCTAGCAAACAAATGCAAATTCAGATTCTTGAGCACTCTTGAAAACATTTCTTCCTTCCTTTCTCTTCTCCGCTACAGGACCTAAATTTAGTTTCCTATGATCAAGTCATGCTTAATCTATACATTGTCCTGTAGCCAGAGCACTAGTCACTAGCAAATAAATGTTTGTGGCCCATAGTGGCTCACTCCAGGCTGGAAGAAGAAAAGCTGTGAAGAAAAGACCTTTCTGCCTTCAGTCGGAAGTGTTCTGGCATGTAAGCAGCGGGACCTAAGGTATTGATGGTCATGTCACAAGTCTGGATTTCCAAAAGCAGGAGCCCCAGAGACTGATGCTGTACTTCTAAGGAACCCCCCCTGCAATTCAGTTGACTATAATCGACAGTCCTCCAGAAGTTTATGCTTCCTCTTTGCCCCCTGATTTTGAGCCCAGGATCTTCGTTTTCCCTGTCCCAGGAAGCAGCAATTCCACTTCTAGGAATTCATTCCAAAGATAAGTTGGCAAAAATGTGAAAAAGACAAATGAGTGTAACTATTTTTAAAAGCCCAAATTTAAAAAAAAGGGGGAGTGGGGGAGTTCCTAAAACATCAAACCAAATTGAAACAAATAAACTTAATTCCAAATTTTGTAGATGTTATAAGTGCTCAGACATGATCAAGGACAGGTCACTTTAAAATACAACTATTCGTCATATATTTCTTGAGCGATATACTCTAAGGACGAGGACTAGAAAAAAATGTTTTAAACCTAATTGTTTTTAGTAAACTTATCAGTGGGGGTAACATTAGTTTGTAAGTGTATTGTGGGGTAAAGAAATTTCAGCATGGAAAAAAAAAAAAAAACTATTACAAAACCAATGAGACTACCCCAGGCTTCTAAATTGAATGTATCAGTATTAACTCATGATATCTATCATCATAAATAAATAAAATGGATTTTAATTTCTATGTCTGACCACTGAAGAGACAGGAATATATATTTTAGTGGTTTCTAAGCACCATTTCCTACTAAAAGGAACTTGGGATCCTTGGAGAAATGGCTAATGTCAGGTCCGAGGAGGAACATATATAAGATGAGCCTAGACTATCTTGTAACATAAGGAAACAAAGAAATTGTCAAAATCAAATCTGATGTCAATTGAAAAGGACCACACTGCCACAAAGACAGATTGAGTACCAGTAAAGATACCAAATGCAAAAGATGGGAATACATCTTATATTTTTTCATAATGATACTAAAAAACTACCAAACTTTAACTTGTCAACTTTGGAGGTGTTAAGGAACTAATTCAATGCTTTCAAAAAACTGATAAATCAAGGGAGGAAATTCAGCCCTTTTCCTTTCTTTCCTAAATGGTTCATTTCTCTGGATAACTGAAGAGTTGATGAGAGGAGTGATTTTTGAGAACTATATCACTAATAGACAAAGAATGGTAGGATTAGAATATTGCCACTCTTTAAGCCCTTAAAAAAGTGAATGAGCTGAGCATCCTTTCATAGTTAGAACACTTAAGAAAATAGGCTTAGATGGGACATTTCTTAAACTGATAGAGGCCATATACAGCAAATCCACAGCCAATATCATAATGAATGGAGTAAAATTGAAAACATTTCCACTCAAATCTGAAACTGGACAATGATGCCCATTGTCTCTACTGCTATTCAACATAATAACAAAAGTCCTAGCCATTGCAATCAGGCAAGAGAAGGGGATCAAAGGTATCCAAATGGGGCCAGAGGAGATCAAAGTCTGCCTCTTCGTGGATGATATGATCTTATACCTGGAAAACCCCATGGACTCAATTACAAAACTCTTAGAAGTGATCAAGGAATATAGCAGTGTCTCAGGATACAAAATCAACACTTATAAATCAGTAGCTTTTATATATACCAATAATAGTCAAGCTGAAGATATAGTCAAGGACTCTATTCCTTTTACAGTAGTGCCAAAGAAGATGAAATACCTGGGAATTTATTTCATAAAGGAGGTGAAAGATCTCTATGGTGAGAATTATGAAACCCCGAGAAAAGAAATAGCAGAAGATATTAACAAATGGAAAAATATACCGTGATCATGGCTGGAAAGAATCAACATTGTTAAAATGTCCATACTACCCAAAGCAATCTACAGATTTAATGCAATTTCTATTAAAGCACCAGCATCATACTTTAAAGAACTTGGAAAAACAGTACTTCATTTTATATGGAATCATAAAAAAACTTTGAATAGCAAATGCATTACTTAGAAATAAAAACAAATCTGGAGGCATCCCATTACCAGACTTCAGGTTATACTACAGATCTATAGTGATCAAAACAACATGGTACTGGCACAAAAATAGTGATGTAAACATATGGAATAGAATAGAAAATCTAGAGATGAACCCAGACAGATATTGTTATTTGTTCTTTGATAAACCTAATAAAAACATGCATTGGGGGAAAGAATCCCTATTTTACAAATGGTATTGGGATAACTGGCTAGCAACCTGTAAAAGACTGAAACTAGACCCACACCTTTCACCATTAACAAAAATTGATTCTCACTGGATAAAAGATTTAAATTTAAGACATGGAACTATAAAAATACTTGAAAAGAGTGCGGAAAAACACTTAAAAATATTGGCCTGGGAAAATATTTTACGAAGAGGACCCTCTGACAATTGAAGCAACACCAAAAATACATTACCGGGGTTTAATCAAGCTAAAAAGCTTCTGCAGCTAAGGGCACTGCAAGTAAAGCAAACAGACAGCCTTCAGAAGGGGAGAAGATTTTTGCAGGTTATGATTCCAACAAAGGTCTGGTAAGCAGAATCTATAGAGAACTGCAATTAATAAGAAAAGAACAAACAACCCCATTTCTTTGTAGGCAAGAGACTGAACAGAAACTTCTTTTGAAGAAGACAGGCAAATAGACAACAAATACATGAAAAACTGCTCATCATCTTTAATCATCAGAGAAATGCAAACCATAACCACTTTGAGATATCACCTAACTCAGCCCACATTACAAAAATCCCCAAACTGCAGATGTTGGCATGGATGTGGACAAAAGGTAGCATTTCTACATTGCTGATGGGATGGCAAACTAATACAGCCTTTTTGGAAAGAAATATGGAGAATTCTCAAGGAACTAAAAGTTGACCTACCATTTGATCCTGCAATTCCATTACTAGGTATCTACCCAGATGAACAAAAATCATTTTACAACAAAGACATTGGCACCAGAATGTTTATTGTAGTCCAATTCATAATTGCCAATTCATGGAAGCAGCCCAGAGGCCCATCAACTCAAGAATGAACAAATTGTGGTATATTATACCATGAATACTATGCAGCCATAAAAAATATGGAGACTTTACATCTTTTATGTTCACCTGGAGGGAGTTGGAACATATTCTTCTTAGTAAAGTATCTCAAGAATGTAAAAAAATGTATCCAATGTACTCAATACTATTACGAAACTGAGAATATAATCACATACACATTCATATGAATGATAAATCACAAATATAGTCCAGCAAGAAGGAGGAGAGAGGAAGGGGGGGGGAGTGCAGGGAGGAGGAAGGGCATTTGGTGGGATCTTGCCTAATGTGCACAATGCAAGGGTACATTTCAAAACAACTAAGAGTATTATAAATGTCTTACTACAAAAAATAAGTAAGTGAGGTGATGGCTATGTTAATCAATTGATTTGAGCATTCCACATTGTATATCAAATCATCACATTGTATCCCATAAATGTGTACAGTTATGATTTAGCAAAAAAATTTTAAAAATCAAAAAAATGAATGAGCAATTGCTCATTTCAGCAATAAGCAGTTGGGATTTGAAATTAAACATATAATGCAATTTACGTTAGCACCCCTCAAAAATGAAATGCTTAGATATAAATCTAAAAAAGTTTATAGAATCTACATGAGGAAAACAATACTCTGATAAAGAAATCAAAGGTCTAAATAAATAGATATTCCATATTCATGAATAAGAAGACTCAATATTATTAAGATGCCAAATTTTCCCAAATTTATCTATAAGATTCGGTGGCCATCCTAATTGCAATTCCAGCAAGTTATTTTGTGGATATCAAAAAGCTGCTATGTTAAAGTTTTTATGAAAAGGCAAAAGACCCAAAATAGCCAACAAAGTACCAAAGAACAAAGTTAGAGGACGGATGCTATCTAACTTCAAGATTTGCTATAATCTATAGTAATTGAGACAGTGTGGGTATTGATGAAAGAATAGACAAGTAGATCAGTAGAACAGAACAGACAGCCCAGAAATAGATCCACACATATATAGTCAATTGATCTGTGACAAAGGAACAAAGACAATTCAATGGAGAACGGAAAGTCTTTTAACAAATGATGCAGAATAACTGAACATCCACATGCAAAAGAACAAATCTAGATATAGACCTTACAACTTTCACAAAAACTAACTCAAAATGGATCATAAGCCTCAATGTAAAATGCAAAATTTTAAAAATCATGGAAGATAATGTAGGAGAAAATATATGACTTTCAAATGCAATAGCAAATGCATGATCCATGAAAAATTTTTGGTAAGTTGGACTTTATTAAAATTAAAAACTTCTGTTCTGCAAAATATTCCAAAGCACGTATCTGCTTGTATCCAAAATAGACAAAGCACTCTTAAAACTCAAGAGTTAAAAAAATACTCAATTAAAAAATGGGCATCTAAACAGAAACCTCACCAAAGAAGATATTCAGATGGCAAATAAGCACATGAAGAGATGTTCTGCTGATATTGTATGCCATGAGGGGAATTCAAAATGCAAACTGAAACAAGGAGATGCCATTCTCAATCTATTAGAATGACAAAACCCAAAAAAACGACAATAACAAATGTTGGCAAGGATGCAGGACAGCAAGAATTCTCGCTCATTGCTGGTAGGAATGCAAAATGATATAGCCACCTGAGAAAATAGTTTGGCAGTTTTGATAAAGCTAAACATATTCTTTCCAAAGGATTCAATGATCATGCTCCTTCATATTTACCCAACTGAGTTGAAAACATGGCCATACAAAAAACTGCATATACATGTTTTTAGTGGTTTTATTATAATTGCCAAATACCGGAACCAGCCAAGATGTTCTTCACTTAGTAAATGATACACAAACTGAGGTATAGCTATACAATGGAACACTTCTCAGTGCTAAAAACAGCTGGGCTATCAAATCACAAAAGGACATGGAAGAATCTTAATACCTATGGCCAAGTGAAAGAAGTCAATCTGAAAATACTGTATGCTGCACGATCCCAACTATATGACATTCTGGAAAGGTCAGTATGGCAGAGACAGTGAAAATTCAGTGGTTGTCAGGGGATTGGGGTGCCAGGATGGGGATGGAGGAACAGGTGGAGCATAGGGGATGTTTAGGGCAGTGAAACTATTCCATATGATACTGTTGTGGTGGATATATGTTATTATGCATTTGTCAAAACACATAGAACTGTGCAGAACAAAGAGTGAATCCTAATGTGAACTATGGACTTGACTTAATAAGAATGCACCAATATTGGTTCATCAATTAAAACAAATACATACCACATGCAAGATGGGAATTATAGAGGAAACTGTGTGTGGAAAGGGGTGTGTGGAAATGTTCTGCACTATCTGCTTAATTTTTTGTAAATCTAAAACTGCTCTAAGAAATAGTCCATTAATTTTTTTCAAGAAGAAATGAAGCCAGGCAATAAACATCAATGACTGCTAGTGTCACAAAAAAAGAAGCAATTATGCATTGTCTCCTGATGGAAGAACACAATGCCACCTGTGATGCAATCTTCCCCCCCCAAACACACACACACACACACAAAAAAAAAAAACCCACAAAACACTAAACCTGAATCCCATCAAGCATTTAGCTCAAATTTTCAGTTGACAGAAAACACTGTTGTACTACAGAAAATACAGAGGCCAGAGCAACAAGTCTAATAAAATAACACAGAGATGCAATCAGCAAAATCCAGACCTATATCAAACCCTGCATAACAAACCACAAAAACTTCTTCAACAAATAATGTGTACAGAAAGAGAGAGAGAGAAAGAGAGATGGGAAGGGAACTCGAAGATTAAAGGAGACTTGGGAAGCCTGCTAAGTGATTAGATCTCGAGTCCAACAAACTGAAAGGTGGGGGAGGGACTCAAAACGTCTAATACTAAACATTTGTAAGACAATCATAAGAACTGAATACTAATTGGATATTTAATGACATTAAGGAATTGTGGTTAATAGTTTAGATGGGGTAATGATATTGTAGTTTCATGTTTAAAAATTACAGTCCTCTTTCAGAGATAAATACTGAAAGATGAATATGGAAGAAATAATTTGTTGATTAGGGTTGGCCTCAATGAATCCAGGGAGAGGAGAATGAGATAGCGGAATAGATGAAACAAGACTGGCCATGAGCTGATTTTTGTTGAAACTGGGTGTTTCAGAGGTGGGCAACCTATGGCCTGTAGGCAACCCCAAGCCAAATATAGCCCACCAGCTTGGGAACTAAGAAGAATTTTTATATTTTAAAATGGTAGAAAAATCATAAGAAAGAAGAATATTACATGTAAAAATATAAAATGTAGAATAAATACGAATGTAATATGTAAAATATAAGAATATAACATGTAAAAATTATATGAAATTTAAATGTCAATGTCCGTAAACAAAGTTTTATCAGAACACATTGCTATCTATCGTATTTTGCTAGGTTTAATGCATACTTTTTGCCCAAAGTTTTGAGGGAAAAACAAGGATGTGCATTATTCATGGGTAGTACTAATTTCATATCTACATAAATTATTTTTAATTATTTTATTTATGCTTATGTGTTAAAAGTGTAACTCTAGGACACAATAACAATATTAATATGCAAGATGGCGGACTAAAGCCAGCTTTCAACAGAGGCTCCCGTCCAGAAGGAGAGTTAAGGGACAGGAATTTAGTAAGTATCCTGGTGGACTTAAGCCTCACCAAGAGAGAAGGTTGAAGAACGCACATCAACACCGCTGAGGCAAGCTGTGATCACAAGGACGCAAACAAAAGGTACAAAATCCACCACCAAGCGGACGGGAGTCCCCCTCCCCCATGAGACCGGCTCAAGAGCCCCACAATTGAACAAGCGGGCAGAAATTAAAGGCCCTCCCACTACACTCCACGGGAGAGACCTTCTAAAAACTGGACCTACCTCCCCTACTGGGGTGCCGTGGCGTTCTCCTGCCGGGCATAAAACTGAATAAAACTTTGGGAATCCTTTGCCAGCAACCCTGAATCCCCGGCGCTCCCCTCCTGCCCACTGAGGTCTGGAGGCCTGTCCCCCAGGAGTTCGGATCCTTGGGTGATTTCTCAAGGGGAGTGGACAGTCCCCGAGTTGCGACTGGTCAGCATTGACTCTGAGGCACGCGAGTGAGGAGAGGGCACCGGGCTGAAGTGGAGTCATGCCTTGGCGGCACTTCCCTGCGGTGCAGTGCAGCAACCCTCCCTGGGCAACATTACGGGGCACAAGACTGAATAAGACTCTAGCTTCCCCCCTGAGAGCTGAGAGCCCCTACTCTCACTCGGGGTCTGAGGGCCTATCCCCCAGGAGTTCAGATCCTTGGGTGATTTCTCAAAGGGAGTGCACAGTGCCTGAGCTGCGTCAGGTCAGCGCTGACTCTGGGACACATGAGCGAGGAGAGGGCACTCTGCTGAGGGGAAATCAAGCCTTGGCGGCACTTCCCTGCGGTGCAGTGCAGGAGCCCTCCCTGGGCCGTAGTGTTGTGTAAAACTGAATGAAACTCTAGCTTCCCCCCCCCTCCCAATCGGGGTCTGGTGTCCCATCCCCCAAGAGTTCTGATTCTTGGGGGATCTCTTGAGGGGTGTGGACCCAGCACAAACTGCGGCCGCTCAGTGCTGACTCTGGGGCGCGGGACAGAGGAGAAAAGGGTCGCCTGAGTGCCCACACCAGAGCAGCAGTTCCCTGGAGGTAGATCAACAGCCGTTTTTTCTTTAATGGCAGAACGCTCACTTCTGGATATTCTGAGGCCACACCCCCTGTCTCCCTGGGCAACCAGAGGAGGCCACTGGTGAGCAGGGGATTTCCTGACATGGCTCACAAACCCAGGAAGCTTCCAGGGCAGGGCCGACCCAGAGAGGTGTTCGGACACAAATCTCCAGCAGCAAAGACGTTTGAACTCAAAACAGCCCATCTTCTGTAGGCGATTTCGACAGGAACAGAGACAGAACCCCGCAAAGTCGTCTGTTCTGTTCTGTTAGCAGCATCCATCAGGGACGGGGCTAAGCCTGAGTGAACACCTCCTTCCCATCACCTGCATCAAACACTCAAAGATGTCAGGCCCCATCTCCTCCTGCTAGATAGCGGCAGTCTGCGGGGGCCAGGCAGACTTCCTTGTGATTCAGGCAGGTGCAAACCCCTGGAGTGTCTGTTCACTGCAGACAACTGGGTTAGCCATCTGCAGAGATACCAGTGACTGGGTCCAACGGAGGGGCAAAGTGGGGAAGGAGACGTCAACCTTCCTAGACTGCTCTATTTGCTGGGTGGCTCCTCCTGACTCCACGCTGCACTGGGGTGAGCCGTGTCAGAGGAGTCACCAGGCCCCTGTGATCCAGTTCCCAGAGACCTCTTGAACTCTCCCACCTGAGACAAGTGCCGATTGAGACAGTTGATTTGGACCTTTTGAACTGGGCTAATAGACTGAGGACTTTTCAGGCAGTGCCCTGGGTGTGCGATTGTAGGAAGGTTTGATTTTCCTTTTCCAACTGGGGCCAGAGGTGGGCAGGCGGGGTGACTTAATTGCTGATTTTTCCACACAGCTGAGACTTCAAGCCAGAGTAGAAGTTGCAATAGGATTGAACAGAAACCAGCTGAAAGCAAGAAAGAACCACTTTACTCCACCACACCAGACAGGGCCCCAGTTTCTCAGGCCACAACACTGTACGGGCCCTCGAAAAAACCCCAGGGGAAAAACCAAAGGGAGTAAAATAACCATGGGGCGGAATCAGTGGAAAAACTCTGGTAACATGAATAACCAGAATAGATCAACCCCCCCAAGAAAAGATACGGCAGATGTGATTGAAGATCCCATTCATAAACAACTGGCTGAGATGTCAGAAATCAAATTCAGAATTTGGATTGCAGACAAGATTAATAAAATGGAATTAGGAATTCGAGGAGAAATTCAAAAATTGTCTCAAGAATTTAACGAATTTAAAGACAAAACCACCAAAGACTTAGACACACTGAAGCAAGAACTTACAGCCCTCAAAGATATGAAAAATACAGTAGAATCCCTCAGTAACAGAATGGAGCAAGCAGAAGAAAGGCTTTCTGACATTGAAGATAAAGTCTTCGAACGCTCCCAATCTCTCAAAGAGGAAGAGAAATGGAGAGCAAAAACGGATCACTCACTCAGAGAACTCTCAGATAATTCGAAAAAAAGCAACATAAGGATTATAGGAATTTCTGAGAATGATGAAGTCGCCTCCGAGGGCACAGAGGCCCTTCTGCATGAAATTATGAAAGAAAATTTTCCAGACATGCCTAGAGAATCTGAAATTCAGATAGCAGACAGCTTCAGAACCCCAGCACGATTCAACTCCAATAAGTCATCCCCCAGACATATCATAATTAGCTTCACTAAAGTTAACATGAAAGAGAAGATTCTCAAAGCAGCCCGGCGAAAGAAAACTATAACGTACAAAGGTAAGAATATTAGAATAACTGCAGATCTCTCTGCTGAAACTTTTCAAGCCAGAAGAGGCTGGTCATCAACTTTTAATCTCCTAAAGCAAAAAAACTTTCAACCCAGGATCTTGTATCCAGCTAAACTGAGTTTCATCTATGATGGAGAAATTAAATACTTCAATGACATTCATATGTTGAAAAAATTTGCCATAAGTAAACCAGCTCTTCAGGATGTTCTCAGACCTATCCTCCACAATGACCAACCCAATCCTATACCACAAAAGTAAACTCACTCAGAAACTTCGGATCAAACTCCAACTTCCACACTGGCGAAAGGATTAAAAATGTCCACTGGACCTTTGAAAAACTCGATACCCAAAATTCCACCAGACTTATCAATACTCTCCATCAATGTGAATGGCTTAATCTGTCCTCTAAAGAGGCATAGGTTAGCTGACTGGATACAAAAACTCAAGCCAGATATTTGTTGCATACAAGAGTCACATCTCAACTTAAAAGACAAATACAGACTCAGGGTGAAAGTATGGTCATCCATATTTCAGGCAAATGGTAATCAGAAAAAAGCAGGTGTTGCAATTTTATTTGCAGATACAGTAGGCTTTAAACCATCAAAAGTAAGGAAGGACAAGAATGGTCACTTCATATTTGTTAAGGGTAATACTCAATATGATGAGATCTCAATTATTAATATCTATGCACCCAACCAGAATGCACCTCAATTTATAAGAGAAACTCTAACAGACATGAGTAACTTGATTTCTTCCAGCTCCATAATCGTCGGAGATTTCAACACTCCCTTGGCAGTGTTGGATCGATCCTCCAGAAAGAAGCTGAGCAAAGAAATCTTAGATTTAAACCTAACCATCCAATATTTAGATTTAGCAGACATCTACAGAACATTTCATCCCAACAAAACTGAATACACATACTTCTCATCAGCCCACGGAACTTACTCCAAAATTGACCACATTTTAGGTCACAAGTCTAACCTCAGTAAATTTAAAGGAATAGAAATTATTCCATGCATCTTCTCGGACCATCATGGAATAAAACTTGAATTGAGTAACAACAGGAATCTGCATACTCACACAAAAACATGGAAGTTAAATAACCTTATGCTGAATGATAGCTGGGTCAGAGATGAGATTAAGAAAGAAATCGCCAATTTTTTGGAACAAAACGACAATGAAGACACAAACTATCAGAACCTCTGGGACACTGCAAAGGCAGTTCTAAGAGGGAAATTTATAGCACTGCAAGCCTTCCTCAAGAGAACGGAAAGAGAGGAAGTTAACAACTTAATGGGACATCTCACGCAACTGGAAAAGGAAGAACATTCCAACCCCAAACCCAGTAGAAGAAAAGAAATAACCAAAATTAGAGCAGAATTAAATGAAATTGAAAACAAAAGAATAATACAACAGATCAATAAATCAAAAAGCTGGTTTTTTGAAAAGGTCAATAAAATAGATAAACCTCTGGCCAACCTAATCAGGAAAAAAAGAGTAAAATCTCTAATATCATCAATCAGAAACAACAAAGACGAAATAACCACAGACTCATCAGAAATCCAAAAAATCCTTAATGAATATTACAAGAAACTTTATTCTCAGAAATATGAAAATCTGAAGGAAATAGACCGATACTTGGAAGCACGCCACCTTCCAAGACTTAACCAGATCAAGTGGAAATGTTGAACAGACCCATATCAAGTTCAGAAATAGCATCAACTATACAAAACCTCCCTAAAAAGAAAAGCCCGGGACCAGATGGTTTCACGTCAGAATTCTACCAAACCTTTAAAGAGGAATTAGTACCTATATTACTCAACCTGTTCCAAAATGTAGAAAAAGAAGGAAGACTACCCAACACGTTCTATGAAGCAAACATCACCCTGATCCCCAAACCAGGAAAAGACCCAACAAGAAAAGAAAATTATAGACCAATATCACTAATGAATATAGATGCAAAAATATTCAACAAGATCCTAACAAACAGAATCCAGCAACACATCAAACAAATTATACATCATGACCAAGTTGGTTTTATCCCAGGGTCTCAAGGCTGGTTCAATATACGTAAATCTATAAATGTAATTCAGCACATAAACAAATTAAAAAACAAAGACCATATGATTCTCTCAATTGATGCAGAAAAAGCTTTTGATAATATCCAGCATCCCTTCATGATCAGAACACTCAAGAAAATTGGTCTAGAAGGGACTTTTCTTAAACTGATAGAGGCTATCTACAGCAAACCCACAGCCAATATCATATTGAATGGAGTTAAATTGGAATCATTTCCACTCAGATCAGGAACCAGACAAGGCTGCCCATTGTCTCCATTGCTTTTCAACATTGTAATGGAAATTTTAGCCACCGCAATTAGGGAAGAAAAGGCGATCAAGGGTATCCATATAGGGTCAGAAGAAATCAAACTCCCGCTCTTCGCAGATGATATGATTGTGTATCTGGAAAACACTAGGGACTCTACTACAAAACTCCTAGAAGTGATCAAGGAATACAGCAGCGTCTCAGGTTACAAAATCAACATTCATAAATCGGTAGCCTTTATATACACCAACAACAGTCAAATTGAAAAAGCAGTTAAGGACTCTATCCCATTCACAGTAGTGCCAAAGAAGATGAAATATTTGGGAATTTACCTAACAAAAGACGTGAAAGATCTCTATAAAGAGAACTATGAAACTCTAAGAAAAGAAATAGCTGAAAATGTTAACAAATGGAAAAACATACCATGCTCATGGCTAGGAAGAATCAACATTATCAAAATGTCCATACTACCCAAAGCGATATATAATTTCAACGCACTCCCTATTAAAGCTCCATTGTCATATTTTAAAGATCTTGAAAAAACATTACTTCATTTTATATGGAATCAGAAAAAAACCTTGAATAGCCAAGACATTACTCAGAAATAAAAACAAAACAGGAGGAATCACACTACCAGACCTCAGACTTTACTACAAATCGATAGTGATCAAAACAGCATGGTATTGGCACAAAAACAGAGAAGTAGATATCTGGAACAGAATAGAGAACCAAGAGATGAATCCAGCTACTTACCGCTATTTGATTTTTGACAAGCCAATTAAAAACATTCAGTGGGGAAAAGATTCCCTATTTAACAAATGGTGCTGGGTGAACTGGCTGGCAACCTGCAGAAGACTGAAATTGGACCCACACCTTTCACCATTAACTAAGATAGACTCTCATTGGATTAAAGATTTAAACTTAAAACATGAAACTATAAAAATACTAGAGGAGAATGCAGGGAAAACCCTTGAAGAAATTGGTCTGGGTGAGCATTTCATGAGGAGAACCCCCCGGGCAATTGAAGCAGCTTCAAAAATACACTACTGGGACTTGATCAAACTAAAAAGCTTCTGCACAGCTAAGAACACAGTAAGCAGAGCAAGCAGACAGCCCTCAGAATGGGAGAAGATATTTGCAGGGTATATCTCTGACAAAGGTTTAATAACCAGAATCCACAGAGAACTCAAACGCATCAGCAAGAAAAAAACAAGGGATCCCATCGCAGGCTGGGCAAGGGATTTGAAGAGAAACTTCTCTGAAGAAGACAGGCGCACGGCCTTCAGACATATGAAAAAATGCTCATCATCTTTAATCATCAGAGAAATGCAAATCAAAACTACTTTGAGATATCATCTAACTCCAATGAGACTAGCCTATATCACAAAATCTCAAGACCAGAGATGTTGGCGTGGATGCGGAGAAAAGGGAACACTTCTGCACTGCTGGTGGGAATGCAAATTAATACATTCCTTTTGGAAAGATATATGGAGAACACTCAGAGATCTAAAAATAGATCTGCCATTCAATCCTGTAATTCCTCTGCTGGGCATATATCCAGAAGACCAAAAATCACAACATAACAAAGATATTTGTACCAGAATGTTTATTGCAGCCCAATTCATAATAGCTAAGTCATGGAAAAAGCCCAAGTGCCCATCGATCCACGAATGGATTAATAAATTGTGGTATATGTATACCATGGAATACTATGCAGCCTTAAAGAAAGATGGAGACTTTACCTCTTTCATGTTTACATAGATGGAGCTGGAACATATTCTTCTTAGTAAAGTATCCCAAGAATGGAAGAAAAAGTACCCAATGTACACAGCCCTACTATGAAACTAATTTGGGACTCTCACATGAAAGCTATAACCCAGCTATAACTTAACAATAGGGGGAAGTGGGAAAGGGGGGTGGGGTGGGTAGAGGGAGGGGGATCGGTGGGATCACACCTGTGGTGCATCTTACAGGGGTATTTGCGAAACTTGGTAAACGTAGAATGTAAATGTTTTGGCACAGTAACTGAGATAACGCCAGAAAGGCTATGTTAACCACTGTGATAAAAATGTGTCAAATGGTTTATGAAGCGAGTGTATGATGCCCCATGATCATATCAATGTATACAGTTATGATTTAATAAACGAAAAAAAAAGTAAAAAGATCTTGTACAAAAAAAAAAAAAGAATGATGTGTTTCTCTTCATACACTTTAAGCAAGAGCTAGCAATCTAATTGACATTTTTTACAAAGATTATTTAGACAATCCCTTGGAAAACGTTGAAACAGTTTTCGTACACTGCGAGCTTTAAGCTTTGGATTTGAATTAAAAAATTAAAATTAAACTTTTTTTTCCAGAAAGTTTGTGCCAAAAACATAGGCATGCATTAAATACGGCAAATGTGGTATTCTTTCACATACATTCTGCAGCTGATTTTGAGCTACCACAACAGAGTTGAGTAGGTGAGGCAGAGACCAGATGCTTGAGAAAGTAAAATATTTTCTCTCTGGCCCTCTACAGAAAAAATTTTCCAACTCCTGTACCGTTCTCTCTAATTTAGGATATATTTGACACTTCCCATAATAAAAAGTTTTTTAGGAGGTCAAGAAGGGAGGATCTTTGAGGTCAGGATTCAGAGACCAGCCTGAGCAAGAATAAGACCTTGTCTCTACTTAAAAAAAAAAAAAAAAACAGAAAAATTAGCCGGGAGTCATGGAGGGCACCTGCAGTCCCAGCTCCTCAGGAGGCTGAGGCAGGAGGAGTTTGAGGTTGCTGTGATCTAGAATGATGCCATGGCACCCTAGTCTGAGCAATAGAGGGAAACTCTGTCTCAAAAAAACAAACGAGTAAATAACAAAAAGAAAGAAAGAAAATTAGTTTTTCAAGAAACTGCTACCGTTTCTGTTTCTCAAATGCACCTAAATATTAACTAACATTTGGTGAGGGGTGGGGAATGAAGTCCACAAACAATTGTATTTTCCTGAATCTTTCTGTATATAAAAGAAAAACAATGTTCTCCATTGTACACTTTCTCACAGAATTTCTCACTTTTGCTATCTGGGCTCCACACACCCCATGCCTCATCTGTCCTCCTGAATTTTTCCTGTTCTCCACCTCCAAAGGTGTCCGTTACATTGTGAAGTAATATTTTTCACTAAATTAATCTTGACCTTAAATCCAAGGTTGAAATTGCAGCCTTGGCACATCTATGGCTTGACAATCCTGGCTGGATTCTCATATTAAATTCTCTACCTTGAGCCATTCTTTGATTATCTGCACCCAAGCTGATATTCAAGTAAATAAAACTGTATATTAAAGCTACAGACATTTTACGTGACCCTTGGCAGCTGTATACTTGAAGATGGTGGGATTTCCCCGAAAGCCTGCCGATGCAGACCCATTACTTGTGATGGTGAACTGTTCATGGTGGGGGCTCTGGAAGCTCTGGGCCACACGCCATGGATTTCTGCTGAAGTCAGACAAGCCATGCAAATGACCCGCTAGGAAATGGTGCCTTGGAGCCCGGCCTCAGTGCAGCACCGCAGCCAGCGCTACCAATCTTCCACTTGTCTGTTGTTAGGATGAATCCAGTCCCCCATCACAGTCTTTCCCAGCCAGTTCTCTGGGAAGCTAATTGGGTGAGGAAGAACAATGAAAAAAAGCCTCAGGACAGTGACCTCTGAACCTGCTTAGCTGCCAGTGTCACCAGGCTGTGGTGGCCTGTCAGAAGCAGTGTGGCTTGTATGACAACTAAAGGTTGGGACTGCTCTGAGTGCCCCTAAGGGCCAAGTGTGGTTGCTGCCAGCTGGTGTCTTGGGCAGCCCCAGTCAGGCCATGGTGCTGCCTCCGTCACTCCCTGGCAGGGCCAGCTACCTGGAAACACACTTAAAATAGGTTTCTTACCCACCCACCCCCAGTGAGCCCAGGGAATTACTTGATCATTTTCCTCAGTACGTTACTCCCTATTGATGCTGGCTTCACTCCGGGCTCGGCAAGGGTGGTACCAGGGTGTGTGTGTTTCCCCTTAGATCCCAAAAGCACAGGGTGTGAAGGTTCCTGGCAGCAACTTGTGGACTCAAAGAATGAACAAGGATGGAAAACTTCGGCAGCAATGACAAGGTCCACTCACCCAAAAAGCCAGGCTCCTGCCTTTAGTGTCAGGAAGCTGTGTCCTATATCTGGGGCTGGTCTCCCTCAGCCAGGAGTTGAAGGAGGGGGAGGTAATGAAAACCCCATCTTGCAGCTCAGTGCCTGTCACTCAGTGGTTAGGGCACCAGCCACATACATGGGGGCTGGTAGGTTTGAACCCGGCCTGGGCCTGCTAAACAACAATGACAACCAAAAAACAGCTGGGTGTTGTGGCAGGCGACTGTAGACCAGCTACTTGGGAGGCTTAGGCAAGAGAATTGCCTAAGCCCAAGAGTTTGAAGTTGCTATGACCTGTGACACTATGGCACTCTACTGAGGGTGACATAGTGAGATTCTGTCTCAAAAAAAAAAAAACCATCTTGCCTTCACTCAGCCTCAGACAGATGGCTGGAAAGAGACTCAGGGCAAAGCTGTAAAGAAGCTGCCTGTAAAATTTCCAGAGCCTTTGAGTGAAAGTGGAGATGAGTCCTTTGAAGTAGAAAGGCAGTGAGTGAGTGAAATGAGAACAGAAGCCCAAATTCTCACCATTACCCAGATCCTGTGTGATATGACCTCTGTCTTTCTATCTCATTTTATGCCACTTCCCCTCACCTTCCCACCCTTCTCTCACTCCGGTTTTTATTCAGCTGTGCAAACACGGACAGACTTACAGCCTCAGGGCCTTTGCATGCACTGTCCCGGAAGCCTAGAATGCTTCCTGCTCCCTTCTCCCCCTTCTGCTCACTCTCCCAGATCCGATTTCTACCTGCCCCTTTCTTTAGCCCTTGGGAGAAGGCTCCCCAATCCCCTGCCTCCATCATAGAAGCTGTCTCAGCCCTTCATCTGACTCCTTTAGAGACCCTGATCCAACTTATAGGTGCTTATTTTACCAATTCATTTACCATCATAGCTCACAGCAACCTCAAACTCTTGGGCTCAAGCGATTCTCTTGCCTCAGCCTCCCAAGTAGCTGGGACTACAGGTGCCTGCCACAATTCCCAGCTATTTTTCGAGACAGGGTCTTGCTCTAGCTCAGGCTGGTCTCAAACCTGTGAGCTCAGACAATCCACCTGCTTCAGCCTCCCAGAATGCTAGGATTACAGGTGTGAGCCATTGCACCTGCTATCGATTCGGTTTTATCTACATCTTTCACAACTAGAGTGTAATTTCCTTCAGGACAGGTACCATGTGAAATGTATTTTCCACAGCATACCCAGCATCCAGTACAGTGTCTAGCCCATAGCAGTGCTCACTAAATCAGGGGCCACAGTGTTCAATTTTATTTCTTATTCTCAGCTCTCTCTATAAATTGACTAAGTGATGCTCTCAGGGGTTGCCTGTTCAATACATGCATTTTTCAAGGCCCTTCATTCCTTCTCCTCCTTCTTTTTGTTCTTAGTCTTTAGGTCATTTTGATGCTCATTAACAACCCTTATCATAGAGTGGGCAGAAAGAGTAATTTGCTTCTTGTTAACTGGCTAAACTATCATTTAGGGATTATTTATTATTTCAATTATCCATAAGATTTTGGTCCACTCAGAGCAGACAGTTGTATCCATCAGAACAGGCTAACTGCTGAAACAAATAACCCTCCAATCTCAGAAGCTTAAATTAACCCAGTGAAAGTTAGTTGCTCACTCATGCGAAGTCCATGATCAATGTCCCAGCAAGTCCAATCTTCCAAGAGTGACTCAAGGATCCTCCCACCATGAGATGCTTCCATCTTTAACACCCAAGATGTCAAAGCATCAGAAAATAAACATGAGGAATACAGTTTCTCCAACTAATCAAGCTAGTTAATGCAGTTCAGTAGATGACAGTCCCATCTAGTGGCAAAAGGCACAGTTAGAGATGATAACTTGTCTTGTAATCGTGTGCACCAATCCCTCCCTCTCCATTGCTCCAGGTCCAGTGCCTCACCAAGTCCAGTTGGATCCATCCCCCAAACACACCAGCCTGACCTCATGGACTGTGCTTACCCCCAGGCCAGGGCCCTACCATGTGTTGCCTGAACTACTACAAAACTCCTCTAATTGAAGGTGCTCCTCCCATAACCTGTTCTCTACAGAGCAGCCAAAAGGGGTTTTTTTCCTATTTGTTTTGTCTCATTTACAGTTTAATGGGTTCATTTTCCATTTGTTTCTTTTACAGCATGAACAGTTCTTTTGTAAACTTTCATAAAAATAGACATTTTCAAGCACACAAAGAACATGTCCAGCTCTAACACTTATCAACTCATGGCTGGTCCTGTTTCCAGAGGAAATTATACTTTCTCAAATTTTCATTATAATTTATTAAGAATAATAATAATAAAAAAAACAGAACACCTAACTAGCCAGATCTTAAACACATACACCAGAGTCAGCACCCGTATCATAGTGGTTACGGTGCAAGCCACGTAGACCGAAGTTGGTGAGTTTGAACCTGGCCCGGGCCAGCTAACCAACAGTGACAACTGCAATGAAAAATAGCCAGGCATTGTGGCAGGCACCTGTAGTCCCAGCTACTCAGGAGGCTGAAGCAGGAGAATCGCTTGAGCCCAAGAGTTTTAGGTTGCTGTGAGCTGTGACGCCACAGAACTCTACCGAGGGCGACAGACTGAGACTCTGTCTCAAAAATAAATAAATAAAATAAACACATACACCAGTACACTTTTATCTGTAGGAGAAAAACAACACTTTTGGATTTCTTAGCCATTCACATTTCTAAGTACTAAAACCTAAAATCCATTTTACTAAAGAATTTCTTCCTCCATTCCACCCTATCAGAATCATCAGCATTATTCCAGAATACAATCATTCATTTGGTAACAATAAACAACACAGCCCAAAGGCCAATCGCAGTTAGTCCGTAACGAAATAGTTAGAAACTACAATTTGTCATCCGTGGATGCAGAACCAACCAACCGATAGGACTCCTGGAATCCGCTGCCCCAGATTTAGAACGCAGACGCAGAAATGCATTCGCGGTCACCAGGTCCCTTAAACCACACGACCTTCCTACAAAAGGACAGCTTTAAACTTAGAAACTAAATGAGAACTCCCCCTTTCTCTGAAGTTTTTCAAACAAGGCAGGGTAGCTGAAATCAGGGGGCTGGGGACAGATAGGCTGTTGACTACTCAGAACGGGCTATGGACAGCCAAATCCCTGTGCTTTCGCTACTCCCCTTACCGTTAGAAGATCTGGGAGGGAGGAAAAGAATCCTGGTGGAAAAGTCCCTGGCCTCACCTCTGCCACACGCGTGCTTTTCTGCAACTTTCAGGAATGTCGCCTCCCCAAACCCAGCCACTCACACAAGGCAGAGGCTGTAGCCACTGCACCCCAGGTTTTGTTTTAACTGTGAGTGACAGCTCAGTGCTCATCTGCGAGAAAAAGCCTCCCCATTGAATCTGTTTTGGCAGTAGGCCCCTGCTCCAACCGGTCACATTCCACCTTAATCACTCCTTCTTGTCACTGAGATTAATTAAAAATAATTTAAATTTCATAACTAGACTAGCGCTTGGCCTAGAACAATCACTTAATCTTTATTGAATAAAAACAAACAAAAAAGAATAAAAACTTAAAGTATTAGCCTCTAGGCAGTTTTTGAAAATAAACTTTCCTGGTGCATTCACAATAGCATTTCTTAAGAAAAATATATTTGGGAGGTTTTCTGTTTTACTCTTGGAGCCTGAAGAGTTGTGAATAGATTCCTCTCAGATTTGGGGGAGACAAGATGGCTGACTGAAGCCAGCTTTCCACAGAGGCTCCCATCCAGAAGGAGAGTTAAAGGACAGAAATTTAGCAAGTAACCTGGTGGATTAGAGCTGCACCAAGAGAGAAGGTTGAAAAATACACATCAACCCCGCTGAGGTGAGCTGCGACCCCAAGGATACAAACAAAAGGTACAAAAGCCACCACCAAGTGGACAGGAGTCCCCTCCCCCATGAGAATGGCTCGGAGTGCTCCACAAACAAATGAGCAGAGTTTAAGGTCCTCCCACTACACTCCATGGGAGAGACCCTCTAAAAACTGGACCTACCTCCCCTACTAGGGTGCCACAGCATTCTCCAGCCAGGCATAAAACTGTATATATTCTCTATCTGCAATTCTGAGCTCCAGGCACTCCCCACCCCTCTCACTCTGAGGTCTGGAGGCCTGTCCCCCAGGAGTCCAGATTCTTGCGTGATTTCTCGAGGGGTGTGGACAGGGCCTAGAGTTCAGCTGGTTGATGCTGATTCTGCAGCATGGGAGTGAGGAGAGGATGGTTGGCTGAGAGGGAACCACACCAGAGTGGTGGTGCCCCAAGGTGCAGAGCAGCAGCTGTTTTTTGGCAACAATAGGGCTCACTCTCGGATATTCTGAAGCCACACCTCCTGTCTCCCTGGGCAACCAGAGGAGGCCGGGCATCTTCTCAGGTGGCAACCACTGCAAAACAGATCTGGGACAGAAACACAGGCCCCATGAGTAAAGGGTCTGCCTGAGGTGGTACCGGCCTGGTGGAGCGCAGGGACTCTCATGCACAGAGCTGGGAAGTTCCCAGGGTGGGGCTGACCCAGAGGACCGCTTTACTGAGCCTAAGACGTACCCGGTCCTCAGGGGATCATCAGCCTATAGACAAAGGAAGGCAGGAGGCTAGAACTGACAGCTAACCTAATACAAACCTGCAGGAACAAAGACAGGGCCTGAGGCACAAAACAGCTTCTCTTCTGAGGGGAATTCAGCAGGGACAGAAACAAATTCCCGCAAAGTTGTTCTGTTCTGTTCTGTCAGTAACATGAATCAGGGGCAGGGCTGGAACTGAGTGAACACCCCCCAGCCTCCATCAAGCACCTGAGGTTGTCAGGCCTCACCTCCCCTGCTGGATAAGAGGCAGAGTGCAGCAGCGTAGCTGAGCAGACATAGATTTCCTTGTGATTCAGGCAGGTGCAAACCCCTGGAATATCTGTCCACTAGAGGCAACTGGGTCACAGCCCTGCGGGACTATCAGTGACTGGCTGTGACAGAGGTGCAAGGTGGGGAAAGAAGCATCAACCTTCCCTGACTAATCTATTGCTGGGTGAGTCCTCCTGACTCCACGGAGCACCGGAGCAAGCCATATCTGAGTTGTCACCAGACCCCTGTGATCCAGTTGCCAGAGAGCATTTAAACTCTCCCACCTGAGACAGGTTCTGACTGAGACAATTGATTTGGACCTTTTGAACTGAGCCCATCGCCTGAGGACTATCCAAGTGGTGCCCTGGGTATGTGGTTGTAGGAAGGTTTGATTTTCCTTTTCCAACTGTTACCTGCGGGGGGGACAGGGTGGCTTAATTGCTGGTATTTCTCCACAGCTAAGACTTCAACCCAGAGTAACTGTTTCACTAGGGTCAAACAGAGACCAGCTGAAAACAAGACAGAACCACTTAGCCCCACCACACCAAACAGGTCCCCGGTTTCTCAGGCCATAACACTGTACAGGTCCTCAACAAAGTTCCAGGGGAAAAATCAAATGGTGTAAAACAATCATGGGGCAGAATCAGCAAAAAACTCTGGTAACATAAATAACCAAAATAGATCAACCCCCCCCAAGGAAAAATATGGCAGATGTAACTGAAGATCCCATTCATAAACAGATGGCCGAGATGTCAGAAATCGAATTCAGAATTTGGATTGCAAATAAGATTAATAGAATGGAAGAAAATTTTGAATTACAAATTCGAGGAGAAATTCTAAAGTTGTCTCAAGAATTTAACGAATTTAAAGAAAAAACCATCAAAGACATAGACACACTGAAGCAAGAATTTGCAGCCCTCAAAGATCTGAAAAATACAGTAGGATCCCTCAGTAACAGAGTGGAGCAAGCAGAAGAAAGGATTTCTGACATTGAAGACACAGCCTTTGAACACTCCCAAACTCTCAAAGAGGAAGAGAAATGTAGAGTAAAAACGGATCATTCTCTGAGAGAGCTCTGGGATAATTTGAAGAAGGCTAATATCTGCCTCATTGGAATCCGTGAAAGTGATGAAGTGGCCTCGCAAGGCACAGAGGCCCTTCTCCATGAAATTATGAAAGAGAATTTTCCAGACATGCCAAGAGATTCTGAAATTCAGATAGCAGACAGTTTCAGAAACCCAGCACGACTCAATCCCAATATGACATCCTCCAGGCATATCATAATTAATTTCACTAAAGTTAACATGAAGGAGAAAATTCTGAAAGCAGCCAGATGGAAGAAATCCATTACCTACAAAGGGAAGAATATTAGAATAACTGCAGATCTCTCTGCTGAAACTTTTCAAGCCAGAAGAGGGTGGTCATCAGCTTTTAATCTCCTAAAGCAAAATAACTTTCAACCCTGGATCTTGTATCCAGCTAAACTGACTTTCATTTATGGAGAAATTAAATACTTTAATGACATTCATATGTTCAAGAAATTTGCCATAACCAAACCAGTTCTTCAGGATATTCTCAGACCTATCCTCCATAATGACCAGCTCAATCCTCTACCACAAAAGTAAACTCACTCAGAAACTTTTGATCAAACTCCAACTTCCACAGTGGTGAAAGGATTAAAAATGTCCATTGGACTTTCAAAACACTCGATACCCAAAATTTTACCAGACTTATCAATATTCTCCATTAATGTGAACAGCTTAAACTGTCCTCTAAAGAGGCACAGGTTAGCTGACTGGATACAAAAACTCAGGCCAGATATTTGCTGCATACAAGAGTCACATCTTACCTTAAAAGATAAATATAGACTGAGGGTGAAAGGATGGTCGTCCATATTTCAGGCAAATGGTAATCAGAAAAAAGCAGGTGTTGCAATTCTATTTGCAGACACAATAGGCTTTAAACCAACAAAAGTAAACAAGGATAAGAATGGTCACTTCATATTTGTTAAGGGTAATACTCAATATGATGAGATTTCAATTATTAATATCTATGCATCCAACCAGAATGTGTCTCAATTTATAAGAGAAACTCTAACAGACATGAGTAACTTGATTGCCTCCTGCTTCATAATAATTGGAGATTTCAGTACTCCTTTGACAGTGTTGGATAGACCCTCCAATAAGAAGCTGAGCAAAGAAATTTTGGATTTAAACCTAACCATCCAACATTTGGATTTAGCAGACATCTACAGAACATTTCATCTCAACAATACTGAATACACATACTTCTCATCAGCCCACAGAACATACTCCAAAATCAATCACATCTTAGGTCACAAGTCTAACCTCAGTAAATTTAAAGGAATAGAAATCATACCTTGCATCTTCTTGGACCACCATGGAATAAAAGTTGAACTCAGTAACAACAGGAATCTGCATACTCATACAAAAGCATAGAAGTTAAATAACCTTATGCTGAATGATAGCTGGGTCAGAGATGAGATTAAGAAGGAAATTGCCAAATTTTTAGAACAAAACGACAATGAAGACACGAATTATCAGAACCTCTGGGATACTGCAAAGGCAGTCCTAAGAGGGAAATTTATAGCACTGCAAGCCTTCTTCAAGAGAATGGAAAGAGAGAAAGTTAACAACTTAGTGGAACATCTCAAGCAACTGGAAAAAGAAGAACATTCCAAACCCAAACCCAGCAGAAGAAAAGAAATAAACAAAATTAGAGTGGAATTAAATGAAATTGAAAACAAAAGAATTATACAACAGATTAATATATCCAAATGTTGGTTTTTTGAAAAGGTCAATAAAATAGATAAACCTTTGGCTAACCTAACCAGGAAAAAAAGAGTAAAATCTTAATTTCATCAATCAGAAACCACAAAGACGAAATAACAACAGACTCCTCAGAAATTCAAAAAATCCTTAATGAATATACAAGAAACTTTATTCTCAGAAATATGAAAATCTGAAGGAAATTTACCAATACTTGGAAGCACGTCACCTTCCAAGACTTAGCCAGAATCAAGTGGAAATGTTGAACAGGCCAATATCAAGTTCTGAAATAGCAGCAACCATACAAAATCTCCCTAAAAATAAAAGCCCGGGACCAGATGGCTTCATGTCAGAATTCTACCAAACCTTTAAAGAGGAACTAGTACCTATATTACTCAACCTGTTCCAAAATTTAGAAAAAGAAGAAAGACTACCCAACACATTCTATGAAGCAAACATCACCCCGATCCCCAAACCAGGAAAAGATCCAACAAGAAAAGAAAATTATAGACCAATATCACTAATGAATATAGATGCAAAAATATTCAGTAAGATCCTAACAAACAGAATCCAGCAACACATCAAACAAATTATACATCATGACCAAGTCAGTTTTATCCCATGGTCTCAAGGCTGGTTCAATATACGTAAATCTATAAGTATAATTCAGCACATAAACAAACTAAAAAACAAAGACCATATGATTCTCTCAATTGATGCAGAAAAAGCTTTTGATAATATCCAGCATCCCTTCATGATCAGAACACTTAAGAAAATAGGTATAGAAGAGACATTTCTTAAACTGATAGAGGCCATCTACAGCAAACCCACAGCCAATATCGTATTAATTGGAGTTAAATTGAAATCAGATCAGGAACCAGACAAGGCTGCCCATTGTCTCCACTGCTCTTTAACATTGTAATGGAAGTTTTAGCCATCGCAATTAGGGAAGAAAAGGCAATCAAGGGTATCCATATAGGGTCAGAAAAGATCTAACTTTCACTCTTCACAGATGATATGATTGTGTATCTGGAAAACACCAGGGATTCTACTACAAAACTCTTAGAAGTGATCAAGGAATACAGCAGCATCTCAGGTTACAAAATCAACATTCATAAATCGGTAGCCTTTATATATACCAACAATGGTCAAGCTGAAAAAAGATAAGGACTCTATTCCATTCACAGTGGTGCCAAAGAAGATGAAATATTTGGGAGTTTATCTAACAAAGGACGTGAAAGATCTCTACAAAGAGAACTATGACACTCTAAGAAAAGAAATAGCTGAAAATGTTAACAAATGGAAAAACATACCATGCTCATGGCTGGGAAGAATCAATATTGTTAAAATGTCCATACTACCCATAGCAATATATAATTTTAATGCAATTCCTATTAAAGCTCCACTGTCATACTCAAAGATCTTGAAATAATAATACTTCGTTTTATATGGAATCAGAAAAACATCGAATAGCCAAGACATTACTCAGAAATAAAAACAAAGCAGAAGGAATCACACTACCAGACCTCAGACTATACTATAAATCGATAGTGATCAAAACAGCATGGTACTAGCACAAAAACAGAGAATTAGATGTCTGGAACAGAACAGAGAACCAAGAGATGAATCCAGCTACTTACCGTTATTTGATCTTTGACAAGCCAGTTAAAAACATTCAGTGGAGAAAAGATTCCCTATTTAACAAATGGTGCTGAGTGAACTGGCTGGCAACCTGTAGAAGACTGAAACTGGACCCACGCCTTTCACCATTAACTAAGATAGACTCTCACTGGATTAAAGATTTAAACTTAAGACACGAAACTATAAAAATACTAGAAGAGAGTGCAGGGAAAGCCCTTGAAGAAATTGGCCTGGGCGAACATTTTATGAGGGGAGGACCCCTCCCCCACCCCGGTAATTGAAGTGGCTTCAAAAATACACTCCTGGAACTTGATCAAACTAAAAAGCTTCTGCACAGCCAAGAACACAGTAAGTAAAGCGAGCAAATAGCCCTCAGAATGGGAGAAGATATTTGCAGGTTATGTCTCCGACAAAGGTTTAATAACCAGAATCCACAGAGAACTCAAATGTATAAGCAAGAAAAAAACAAGCGATCCCATCACAGGTTAGGCAAGGGACTTGAAGAGAAACTTCTCTGAAGAAGACAGGTGCACGGCCTACAGACATATGAAAAAATGCTTATCATCTTTAATCATCAGAGAAATGCAAATCAAAACTACTTTGAGATATCATCTAACTCCAGTAAGGTTAACCCATATCACAAAATCCCAAGACCAGAGATGTTGGTGTGGATGTGGAGAAAAGGGAACACTTCTACACTGCTGGTGGGAATGCAAATTAATACATTCCCTTTGGAAAGATGTTTGGAGAACACTTAGAGATCTAAAAATAGATCTGTCATTCAATCCTATAATTCTTCTACTACCATGTTTCCCCGGAAATAAAACATCCTCCGAAAATGAGACCTACTTACAGGTTTCCTTCTGGGTGAAATATAAGGCATCCCCCCAAAAATAAGCCCCCCCCAGGCTCTGTCTCAGAATGAAAATTAATTTACCATAAGCTGGTTGCTAGGGCCGCCCTGACTGGTGTCTAGCAACCAGTGATGTTATGCAGAGTCCTGATGTCACTGCTGTGTGGAGGCAGGAGCGGAGGTCAGAGTGAGCAGTGAGCGCGGGGCGGGAGAGGGGAGGAGACTTTTGCAGATGCGTGTAGAAGAACAGGAGGATCAGAGCGGACTGGGACGCAGCAAAGGTGGTGAGTGCTGGTGTGTCTCTGGTGATGCTGCCTGAAGCTCACGGCCGCCCTCATGATGACTGAAGGTAGGATTCACAGTTTGTGTGGTTTGGGTTGACAACTACCGTACTACCGTACCGTATACAGGTAATAAATTTCCTTTACTTTCATTTAACAATAAATGTGTACTGTATTCTTCCTCATGGAAAAATAAAACATCCCCTGAAAATAAGACCTAGCGCATCTTTGGGAGCAAAAATTAATATAAGACACTGTCTTATTTTCGGGGAAATAGGATAGGTATATACCCAGAAGACCAAAAATCACATTATAACAAAGATATTTGCACCAGAATGTTTGTTGCAGCCCAATTCATAATTGCTAATTCATGGAAAAAGCCCAAGTGCCCATCGATTCACGAATGGATTGATAAATTGTGGTATATGTACACCATGGAATATTATTCAGCCTTAAAGAAAGATGGAGACTTTACCTCTTTCATGTTTACATGGATGGAGCTGAAACATATTCTTCTTAGTAAAGTATCTCAAGAATGGAAGAAAAAGTATCCAATGTACTCAGCCCTACTATGAAACTAATTTATGGCTTTCACATGAAAGCTATAACCCAGTTATAACCTAAGAATAGGGAGAAAGGGGAAAGGGAGGGGAGGGGGGAGATGGGCAGAGGGAGGGTGATTGGTGGGATTACACCTGCGGTGCATCTTACAAGGGTACATGTGAAACTTAGTAAATGTAGAATATAAATGTCTTAACACAATAACTAAGAAAATGCCAGGAAGTCTATGTTAACCAGTGTGATGAAAATGTGTCAAACAATCTATACAACCAGTGTATGGTGCCCCATGATCGCATTAATGTTCACAGCTATGATTTAATAATAAAAAAATAATAATTTTTTTAAAAAAAGAAAAATATATTTATACAAATTTATTTGTAAAAGAAAAAAGTATTAAACACTGTAGTGCAAAGGCACATTATTCTGTGAAAGATCATCAGTGCATTGGCTGCTAATTCTGCCAACAGGGAAAGAAGATTGGGCCGATGTGACTATTTTTAGTGCTTAGAAGTCGCCATGGCTCCAGCCAAGGTGTGAATGGAGGAGCTTGTGGCTTGCAAAGTTCCTTTAGACATTGGGACCATCCTTGCCAGCTCTCAGCGCCACACCACGTGAGAAAAACACTAAGAAGATGAGATGAAGGAGTCCTAAATGAGAGGTAAAAGATAAATTTGGGTTCTTTAAAGAAAAACCTCCACAGAAGGCCCTTGAGTATTGGGGAATCCTATTTGATGGAACTCAAACTGTAAGTGAAACTACACTGTGCTACTAATTATTCTCCGATCATGTTTTAAAACAAACGCCCACCTGTGCCCGCACACTTCCACCTACTCGGGTATCGTGTTCTTCCTCTACTCTCCCTGTCTTTAGAACTGACGTTCTCTCTTCCTTCTGCCTGTAGGAATACTTTTCTAGATCTGATCTCCACATTTCTGAATGTGAGTGCTTATGGCTTTACACAAAGGATGTATAGTAGAAAAACTTTATATTGATTGAATTTGTATTAAGCAGGTGCTTTTAAGCCTCCTAGAAGGATATCCTTTCACTAAGCAAGCAACTGTCTTGATGGTTGTCTTGTGGGAGTCCCTGGCTCAGACTGAAGTGGTAGCCAGGCTGGAGCTTGATCCAGGGAGGTCCCTCCTCCTCCTGGGAAAGACTAGGCAGTTCCAGCTCCCTCTGGCTTTCCAGACAGTTGGGCAGGGTGACAGCATGCCCTCCACCTTCTCCCACATGTTGGTCTGCTGCCTTGAGGAAAACAAGGGTGTTATTGATTCAGGCGCTGGTAGGAATGTGCACAGGCTGGCAGGCTTCCAGCATACAGAGTCCTTGAAGTTAGGGAGTGTGAGGTGCCCATCGACACTGAAAGGCCCTGGGCCCAGGCCCAACCAGGAATCTACTGGGAAATGGCTCTTACTTAACTTCCTAAACCCCAGGCTGGACCCAGGGCTTCTGCTGCAAGGCCTTAGGTGGCTATACTGGCCTACACTAGGCTGGAGACCGGGGACAGAAGTTCCTTTAAAGAAGCCACTCAGTTCTGTGGGTGGCACAGAGCCAAAGATTTCCTATATATTCAATGTAATAGTGAGCGTTTTTCTGTATGCCAGCAAAAATCCTTTACACAATTAACGCATTTAAACCTCATACATTCCTGTATGGTAGGATTATCATTATTTTACGTTCATTTGAGGAAGCTGAGTCAAAGAGAGGGATGAAACCTACCTGAGATCACAAAACTAGTGAGAAGGGGAGCTGAGGGTGAACCCTCTGCGCCCAAGATCCAAGTTCTTGACCACTTGCAAGCACAGACCCCGCACAGATGGAGATAAAGAACACAGACCTCTGTGCCATCCTGCCTGGGCCCAAAGCTCACCCATGCCGCCGTTTCAGCTATGTGACTTTAGCAGGTTTCTGAAGCTCTCTGTGCATCAGTTTCTTTAAGAGTAAAATGGGAACAAGAATAGGACCTACAGCACGGAGTTGTATGTGGATTAAATCAGCTAGTAATAAATGCAGTGCTTAAAATGGCATGTGATAGATAATAAGTGCTACGTGTCTGCTCTCATAGGTCCTAAATACTTCTCATTTCTGTGCAATGTTTTTGCCGGCTCCTTTATCCCTCTGTCAATAGAGAACACCTAAGCCCTATAAACTCACGCCAATTATTTTAGGAAGGAGGAATTTCTGGAGGAGGTCCACAAGACACCACTTCCTAGCTGTTGTCTCTTCTTTCTGTCCAGCTAAACATTGTGAGGTGATGTCCACTGCTTGCAGAGGGGCTGGAAGGCCTTGTTTCCAGAGCTTTTGGTCCCCTCTAGGTAAAAGGACACCCACCAGCCTCTGCCAATTTGGCAACTAGGCACCATTCCTGCTGCTGGTGCTACCGGCACTCCCAAGGTCAAACAGGCTCTGCTCTCTAAAGCTTTCGTTGTGCCAGAGCTGGGCAGCCTGCCTACAGGGCCTGACAGGATACTTAAGGGAATTGGCTTCTGGATTTTTCTCACAGAATCCACGAGCTCATGGAAGGCTGGGCTGTGGGTCAGATCTGAAGCAGAAATTAAAATGACCTTTCCTCTCCAAACACTGGGAGCTCTGCAATTATCCCCCACCCCAGCTCCCCACCCTCTGCACCTCCCTGAAGTAGGAGGTTCTCAACTGGACTCAGAGGCCTGTACACAGTAACACTGGGATGTGCAAATCCAGGAAGACATTCACAGTTACATTATACTCGCAAGGGGTTCATGGTCCCCCAAATATCAAGGACTCTGGTCCCATGAGGTGAGTCAACCCATTATGCTGGGTGCTCCAGAAAAGGTCCTGAGAGGCAGTCAGGTATGCAGAGGGTCTGTGGCTGAGTGACTCCCATGTAGAGGCCGGGGAGAAGCGAGCTGGCCAGAGAGGCAGCTCTGGAACTCAGGCCATCCAGCAGAGGAGTCCTGTGGCTGGTAGAAATGCCAGGCCTGTGGCCACCACCTTGCTCTAACATTAGCCTGAGCACCTAAGAACACAACCCTGCATGAAAGCTGGGTCTTTAGCGGAAGGATCTCACAGCTGGGGGCTGTTAACCAGCTCCACTCCTCCTCAAGGCTGGGCCTGAGAACGTTCTTATCTGGAAAGGGATCTGAGCTTGCTCCAAGCCCCTCAGAAGCTGTCTTAGATAGTTGCTGGCTGGTGAGGTCTCTCCACAGCCCCTCACACCTGCTTAGGCAGATCTGAATCCTATAAGTGGCTGAAACTGAGCCAAGCTGGGACTTTCATGCCCCCATTTAAAAAATTCCCCCTCCCAACTGCTGGGTCCTGAATTTGACCTGGGGAGAACGGCAGGGTCATGCTGTGTAGGAGAAGTGAGCTGTAGGCAGTGCAAGTCTTTGCCCTACAAGTGGATCATATTACACATTGGTCGTTGTTTAGAATGTGGAATACATTTCTCATTGAAATCCTGTTATAAATGGCGGGGCAGGTTCCCAGGCTTTCTTGCAAAAGCCTATTAAACTCACAATGATATTGAAATGGTAGAAAGGGTCAGCCCAGGTCCAAGGCCACAAGGAAGGCCTCCATGGCCAGCTTTTCTGAGTTCCTTGAGGAGTCCCATGGGATCTAACACAGGGCAGCAGCCAGCCTTGCGACAGGCAGAAGAAACATGCCAGCATCAAAGAGAGGAGCCAGGATGGAGCGGGTGCCCTGGGGGCTTGTGTCCTAGAGTAGAGAGACATGGCACGGGGCAGTTTTCTGGGGACAAGGGATCTGCAGCAAAGAAACTGTCTTCTGCCAAGGAGGTTGGATCGGCTCTTGATTAGGCGGGTTTCTTGCCTACACTTGACCCCCTTACCAGCCCAGGAACCCTTCCGACCATCCTCACAGAAGGGCTCACCCAGGCGGGAAGGTGGGAACCGGAGATCCAGCAGCCTGTCCATCAACCTGTCCATCAACCTCTAGCACTCCAGGGCCTGTCCCCCCCGCCCAGGGCGCGGGAGCCCGCAGGAGCGAGGTGTGTGGACGTTCTGAGAGCCGCCACTAGATGGCGCGTCCGCCCTGCCTACTCGGGAGCCCCGCGCCGGGGCACCGGGTGCTGCCGCCCGGCTTCTAATCGCCCCATTATGAGAAGGTTGCTCCCCAAGGGCCCTGGTCGCAGAGAAAGCTCCAGGCTTCTGTCTAAGAGAAAAGCTTATTTATCCTCCAGCATGAAGAAGCTTCCACACAGCTTTAATTAAACACATTGAATGTGACCAAAGTGAGAAAACATCGAAGGGATGGGATATAGAGTAGTTGCCATCTACAAATAGCAAAACCACCCTCCTTGGTCTCCGTGGTGCGTACAGCTGATCCTCAAACCACGCGGGTTCGCGCAGCCCCGCTTCTGCCTTCACCACCGCCGACGCAGCAGGACCAACCCCTCCTCTTCCTCCTCCGCCTTCTCAACGTCAAGACCACGAGCGTGGAGACCTTCGCCATCAGCCACCTTCGCTCAATGAATAGTAACTGTATGTTCTCTTCCTTACCATTTTCTCAATAGAATGTTCTTTTCTCTCACTTACTTTATGGTAAGAACACAGCTACAATACAGAAACACACAAAATACGTTTTTATTGACTATATTATCTATGAGGCTTCATTCGGCAGTAGCCTATTAATAGGTTTGGGAGAAGTCGGAGGTTATATGTGGATTTTTGACTGCACGGGGATTGGCACCTCGAACCCCGGCGTTGTTCAAGCGTCAACTATAGAAGGAACGAACCTGAGAGGGGTCTCAAATTTTCTAAGATCAGGCAGAGCCCACCGCTGCCCCAGCCAGGCTGAAGGTCGAGGCTTGCAGAGGTGTCCAGATACTTTAGACACCACAGAGGATCTTACCACTTACCAAGTTTTTTTATTAGTATCCGCGGACACTCATACTTTGTGAGGATGTGAGTTACAATGTGGAAGTCAAAAAATATGGTCACTGGTGATATTGTCTAGACTGTCCACTTGACCAGTAGAGCAGAGTCTGGATGATCCCAGGGGTCCTCAAACTTTTTAAACAGGGAGCCAGTTCACTGTCCCTCAGACTGTTGGAAGGCCGGACTATAGTTTAAAAAAAAAAACATGAACAAATTCCTGTGCACACTGCACATATCTTATTTTGAAGTAAAAAAACAAAACGGGAACAAATACAATCACACCACCGCATGTGGCCCGCGGACCATAGTTTGAGGACCCCTGGGACCTTGAAGATCTGAATGGGATAAGAATGTGCCTACCTATGGGGTATTTAGGGGCAGACTATGAGCCTTGACCAAGGGAACTGAAGTCCTGAGAAGGAGCCACAGTTCTAAATTCTGTACTGCCTGAGGTCAGCATAACAGGATGCTATTATGCTATTAAGGTTGTGGCTTAGTACATTATACAGAATGGCAAGGAAAGGCCCTCACGACAAAGAGCTATCTTTCTGGGTTCCAAAAATAGTGGTCCCCTAAGCAATTGATCTGCTTTTATATTAAAGACTCATCCGTTTCCCTTTCTCCGTTAACTTGCAGAAGCAAAGTTGCGGCCCACAGGAAGGAAGTCTATAAATCTGCATGGTACACCCTTATTTTTCTCACCTCACTCCTGGCTTCATTTTATGTCACTACCCTGTCTTTCCTTTTTCTCTTGCTCCTGTTTTTAGTATATATTTAACTTATATTTTATGTCTCCTCCTCTGTAAACAACACAAAATCCTTTCTGGCACAGAACAGAACACAAAATAAAACAGACATCAGATACGGCCTTGCGTTAGGTCAAAGGGCTGGTGAGGCTGTTACCTCCTCTTTTCAAATCCTCTGCCAGGTTTTTCAAGTGGTGACATTTTCCTATATTTCTATGTACTATCTCCCTTAATTTTGGTTAACCTTTGGCTCAGACACCTCCAAGTAGTATCTTCTAGACTTTTCTCTTTCGAATGTAATGCACAAAGGCTTATTTTCCTGATTTTGTAATTTCAAAAAGTGTATTCTAATTTCTCAGAGGACTTAAGTGGCTGGAAAAAGGTTTATGAATCTAAATTTTTTCTGTCAGGAAACCTAAGTACTACCTATTGCAAACCAACAATACTTTTGTGCTACCCTAGTTAATGCTTTCAAAATATATGAAGAAGGGCCATGTGTGGTGACTCATGTCTGTAATCCTAACTCTCTAGGAAGCCAAGGAAGGTTGATTGCTTGAGCTCACGAGTTTGAGAGCAAGAGAGAGACCCCATCTCTACTAAAAATAGAAAAACTAGCCAGGCATTGTGACGGGCACCTATCCTTGGCTACTTGGGAGGCTGAGGCAGGAGTATTGCTTGAGTCCAGGAGTCTGAGGTTGCTGTGAGCTGTGAAGCCACAGCACTCTACCCAGGGTGACAGACTCTGTCTCATAACAAAGAAAAAAATATATATATATATGAAGAAACAAGGAGAATGTCATGGCAGGGTGACTCCAAAACTTGTATGTATATCCCCACAATGCACTTTGGCTACCATTGATCTTACAAGTATTGAGCGATATCTCCAAGGCCTCAGTTCCCAAATCTGAAAGATTCACCTCAGAGTCCGGACACAGTAGGTGTCAATGCTGGTTTTTGAATGAATACATGAGTTAATGCAGCTTGACCCCAATGCTGGGGAAGAATTAATGAATTCACTGAGTCAGCCCACAGCAGTTCTAATACCCAAATCTCCAAGTGGAATTGCTCCACTCTCACAGATGTGAGGATTTGCTACACAGATGCTCTGGTGTTCACAAGGAGAAAGGAACTGGGCAGACTCAGGCTAGTGTCTGTGGAAGGGCAGTTTTGAAAGAAAATGGTCCAGTGGCCAGGAATCTTCTCAGGGGAAGACCCTAGAGACACCATTGTTCTGGGAAATAAGTAGAAGTAACTTGCCTTGTTCATTCCAGCAGTGGAACCCAAGATCCTGGCTGGGCCAGGGGCTCACACCTATAATCCCAGCACTTTGGGACCCAAAGTGGGATCATTTAAGACCATGAATACAAGACCAGCCTGGCCAACATAGCGAGACGCCCTCATCTCTAGAAAATAATTTTTAAAATAACACCCCAGGATCCTGATTCTACAGCCCCTTCTTCTGAATGTCCTGAGAATTGTCCTCCCTCCCTCCCTCTCCAAAGGATTTTATATTACTAGCCAGGCCTAAAAAGCTTAAAAGAACAAAGAAGGTAATTAGTCTATGGGTTTATACATAAACAACTGATTTATATAACCCAGAACAAAATCTGCACTTGCCAAGGATACACATTTTTGCTTAAAATATGCATTTATGTTGGAAATTTCCCCCAGTTGGTGATTTTTTCAGTTCAGCAGACACATCTCATTCCTCCTGGCTCCTGCATCTGGCTCCTTCACCTTGACTTCTTTTTCAAGATTTTGGAGCACCCGAGCCTTGCAGCCCGGCTTTACAGACTGCAGCAGACAATGGCTGGGCTAGGAGGTCTCTCAGCGGCTGGAACATTCACTTTCCTATCCAGCCTCCCTCCCTGCGAAGGAATCATCAAGCCTGGGGGAAATGCTTTCTCTACTATGTTTACAAAGCACTAAATTTACGAAGTCATTAATTCCCTTCATAAAGAAAGAGCCTAATGGAGTTTTCTATCAGTCATTGAGATAGCTGTTATAACCCTGAAAGATCATGAAAGCAATAAGGAGTCTAAATTGAAGTGCGGGGCGGGGGAAGCAAAGTTGTTTCTCCTTTTTAGCTGTTAGACTTCTCCTGTTTTAAAGGGAAATGTTTTGAATATCATACTCACTGCCTCCGCATTTGCTTATTGTTTTTTTCCCCTTTTCAGAACATTCAGACGCACACTGATTCATCATCCTCCGCGCACGTATTTCCCAGGGGATGGTGCTCTTTCTCCTAGCAGTTGAGGCTCCCCACATCCAGGACTGGAGAGCCAGGACCACCGGGTCACAGCTCCCCCAGGGCCAGCCACACAGCCCCTGGGTGCTCAGGAGAGGACAGGAAGACATACACAGCCTTGTTTTCCCCGTGCTCAATTATTCCAGGGAATTCAGGCTTCCAGGGAGACCTTTAACCCTTTCAGGATCACAGAGCTACAGGGAGCCATCCTGCCCTGAGCACTTGCCCATGTCCATCTCTTTGTGAGCCCAGGCCTCCCTCCTGAGCTCTGGGGACAGGAGACAGCATTATTCCTAGTCAGGAGATGACTCCCTGCATGAGTACAATGAACAGCCTCCCCTGAGGCCTTAATGAGCCCTGGGCAGCTCCACAGTGAGCCCAGCAAAGACACCTGTTGACTTCAGTGTATATTTGCCAGTCTAGAAGATGTCCTGAGGCTCTGCCTGGCCGTGAAAGTGCTGCTGTGGCTAAAGGAGAAAGCCAGGGACACCCTGTCAGTAGGGAAAGCAGCAAGTTTCAAAATACGGCCCACAGACCTCCAGCATCAAAATCCCCAACAAGGGAAAACGTGCAGAAATCCAGACTGGAGTGGACAAAAGATACACACAGATGTTTTTCAAAAGAAGATATACGAGTGGCCAAGAAACATGGGAAAATGCTCGACATCAGTAATCATCAGGAAAATTCAAATTAAAACCACAATGAGCTGTCATCCCTTTACCGCCGTCAGAATGGCCATTAGTATGGCCAAAGTCCGAGGCACCGGCCTGAGCTGTCTTCAGGACTGAGTCTGTGGGGAGGCATGGAGACGAGGGCTGCCTTTACCAGGAGTTCCCGGCCTCTGACTGCCAAATGAAGTCAGGGCGTCTTGGCCACTATAGTGCCCTTACGGGACCTATCTCCTCAGGAAGCTTTAGAAAGGATGCTGGGACATTCTCCCTGTGTGGGTCTTTCTGCCATGCCATTCTGGTAGGGGTAAGGAGCCAGGGGCCAAAGCCTGGCCCTGCTTCTCATAGCGATGCAGCCTTGGGTACGACACTTCACCTTCTCTGAGCCACAAGTTTCTTTATCTATGAAAAGTAAAAATAATAATAAGGGAGATAATGTTCCTGACACGTTCACGAGCTACCAAAAGCTCATGCCAGGAGTGTGGCTGGTGCTGGACACGTCCACTGCTTCTCCTCACTTCCTCCAGCATTTTACATCATGTGTGAACGTTCCTGCACCCTCAGGGAAATGGTACCAGGGAACCGTTCTACTTGCCTTAAGTTTAACAAACCATTTGACAGCCCTGCATGTGAGTGGAGATTATTATTGTTAATCTTTTAAAGCAACAGGTTGCCAAGTCTGTTGACGACACCGCCCATCAAGACATACGCTCCACCAGGCGAGGAGCAGATGACGCCAAGGCCATCTTGCTTCTTGGATTTTCGTCTGAGCCCCGTCGTGCTGGGGTGGCTCTGCGCATGATAAATATTTAAGCACACGTCTTGTGTAACTGTCACAGATCTGGATGCACCAGGAGCCGTGGAGCCACAAGCTGGCACCTGCCTAAGTGTCCCAGCTTCGAGAAACAGTGTTTGTGCCAATAGCGGGAGTCTGTTGGCGACCAGCGGCTGATAGGTAGCAGAATTCTGTGGTCTGTTAATTGTCTTGGAAGCAAATCCTTGAATTGGGAGAAAAAGAAAGCAACTGTAATTAAAGCTTCCCTTGGGCAGAATTTCCCAGTGAAGGCAGTTGGCACATTTCTGTGTGCCCGTCAAGCTCCAGGCACTGGGCTGGGAACTTTACATGCATTGAATCTTTTAATCCTTACAACAGCCAGCGAAGGGACAATTATCACCACCAAGAAACTCAGAGAGGTTAAACGGTCTGCCTGGAGTTCTAGAGCTACTTGGTGTCAAAGCTAAGGAACGAAGCCAGCACTGGAAAACATAGAAAAAAGAGAATCGATACCACTCTTTTTTTTTTTTTTTCAACCCTGAAGCCTTGTCAGCAAAGTCTCAGAGACTAAGCATCCTTGAGGTGAGAGGGGAGGCTGGTGTTTGAAGGGAATATCTCCAGGTTCTCAACCTGTGGCTCACGACCCCTTGGTAACAATGAAAATACATCCTGCATATCAGATATTTACATTATGATTCATAAAAGTAGAAAATTGCAGTTATGAAGTAGCAACGAAAATAATTTTATGGTTGGGGGTCACCACAACATAAGGAACTGTATTAAAGAGTCGCAGTGTTAGGAGGCATTGGGAAGGTTGAGAACCACCGTGCTAGTGGGTCAGATGCTAAAACACATCTTGATGCCTCACACCTGCCCACTGGGGAAATAGATTCTGTCGTATCTCAAGGCTTGCATTTACTAAGACTCAGGGAATGGAAAGGGACACAAAGGAAAGTAGAATGATGGAAGGCGCCGTGCTGCCTCGGGTGAGCAGACCAGCGAGCCAGTGACAACAGAGATGGAAACCGCTTCCCCTCCTCTCCACCCGCCGTCCCCAGCTCTCTCTCCCTCTGCGCCCTGAACAGCCCTGGTTCTGCTGCTTTGGGGATACTTCTCATATGGCACAGTTGCTGGCAGATTCAAGGAATCTAGGTGGGGACAACCAGAGACGTGATGAGGGTACAGTGTAAAGCGAGTACAGAAGTCCCTATTTCGGGGAGTTCAAAAGCAAATATTATGGAAATGCCACCAGAAAGATGGGGAAGAGCTGGACATGTGAAAGCTTCAAGGAGAGACGGGAGTGGGACCTTAGCAAGGTGTAGGATGGAAATAGTAGGGATGGACATAAAAAAGGACGCTTCTGGGTGTGGGGCCTGGTCCTCACAGGGGAGGACGAGGGTGCTGAGCTCTGCCGGGCAGCGGGTGCTAGGGGGGTGCCGAGATCGCCCAGGGCCTTCAGGGCTACTTCTGGTGAAGACTTTATTCTGAGCATATTTGGACAGTCTGCTGAAGGGTTTTCAAATAATAGGATGAAATCAATTAGGAATTCTAATGGTCTGTCTGTAAGACTGGGACTGATCTTTAGGGCTCCAACAGGGACCATCTCAGGTGTTATATGTGGAATTGAATTGGGATTTGTAGGATAGAATGAAAAGAACGGGGATATCTGATCTGGCCTAAATCCTGCTCACTTGGTCTTCATCGAGGATCAAGTTCATGGTTGCCAACCTCCAAATACATGACAAACTCTAGTACTTACAAAGGTTATGACGTCTTCTCAGTTGATCTTTCCTTGCTGCTGCTAACCTTTGCCAGTAAATATTGAATGTATCAGCAAATTCAAATTAAAATAACACTGTTTTGCTCCTGGGTTATAAATGAATCAATGCTGAAGTCAGACGGTGACAGGCAAAGTCTTCTCTGTCCTCTCGGCCTTGCCTTAGCCTTGGAAGTTTGCCTCCAAGACGGTGACTATCTCAGTCTGGTCTTCTGAGCTTGCTGTCCGAGCCAGCCCCATGTGTTGAGGACTGCTTAGCTGCCAAGAAGTGCCCAGAATTGTGCACCAGAAATAACAGTAACATGACATGTGGGATGCTAAGTGGCCAGTGCAATACCCACAAACACAATGTGAACTTGGTAAAGAAGAGCAGTGCGTGGGCTCACAGAGCCAAATGGTGGCAGGGCACCCCAGCCTTGGGGACTGCTGGAGCGAGGATTCAAATTCAGATGGAGCCTTTTGGCTGCTCTTGCCATTTTGGCTTCAGTATGACAAAAAAGTGATGGACCCTTTTCTTCAGAAGGCAGGAAACAGGACCATCGGCAGCTGCAAGGTTCTTCCCCTCCCCTCAAAGACCGCTTCTTCCTCCACCAGCTGCAGCACAAATTAATCCCAGGTAGGGATCCCGATCAGCCATGACGGGGCAGGCATCCTTCCTCAAGGGGACTGTGGCCAGGGAGGTGGAGACACAGAAAGAGTGACGGCCTCTATTGGGACCACATGGCTATAATCAGTGACCAAGGACAATTCTGTCAAAGAAGGGAGTTGGACAGAAGGACACTGAGGACTAATTCTGAGCCAGGAAGCCAACCAAAGGGTGTGTACAAGTTTGTTGCACAGTGAGGCCTGCAAAGGTCTGTCGTCCTTGTAAATGTCCCTGCCTGTGTTTCTGGGTCCCTGCCCCAGCTGCCTCTGATTCCTCATGATAGAAAGACCCATTTATCCTTTTGACCTTCCCAGGTCAAACCCTCCACTTGCCTGGGTCCACTGATGGCCATCACTGATGCCATCACCAATGCCTGCAGTTAAAACTTCACCTTTCTGCAGGCATTGGTGATGGCATCAGTGATTGGCCATCAGTCACTTCAGCGGACCCAGGCAAGTAGGGGGTTTGACTTGGGAAGGTCAAAAGGATAAATGGGTCTTTCTGCCTGCAGTTAAAACTTCACCTTTCTGGTGGTGCCTGTGGCTCAAAGGAGTAGGGCACCGGCCCCATATGCCAGAGGTAGCAGGTTCAAACCCAGCCCCAGCCAAAAAAAAAAAAAAATTGCAAAAAAAAACACAACTTCACCTTTCTGGCTGGGTGAGGTTGCTCACACCTGTAATCCTGCCACTCTGGGAGGCCAAGGGGATAGATCCCTTGAGCTCAGGAGTTCAAGCCCAGCCCTGAACAAGAGTAAAATCCCAGACTGGTCTCAAACTCTCGACTAAACATAGAAAAACAGCTGGGCATTGTAATGAGCACCTGTAGTCCCTGTTACTCAGGAAGCTCAGGAGGAAGCCCTGAGCCCAGGAGTTTGAGGTTGCTGTGAGCTGTGATGATGCCACACCACTCCTCCAGCCTGGGTAGCAGAGTGAGATTCTGTCTCAAAAAAAACAAAACAAAACAAAACAAAACAAAAAAAATACACTCCACCTTTCTGTTGCGTTAACATCATGTTGGGCAGGCACAACAGTGAGAAATGAAGAAAACATACAAAGACCTAACATTCTTGTCAAAGAATTTGGGAAACCTACTGCTTCAAAATGTAAGGTGTGGGCTGGGTGTGGTGGCTTACAACTGGACTCCTAGTACTCTGGGAGGCAGGAGGATTGGTTTAGGTCAGGAGTTTGAGACCAGTCTGAGCAAGAGAGAAACCCTGTCTCCACCAAAAATTGAAAAACACTTAGCTGGGCATGGTAACATGCGCTTATATTCCCAGCTACTGAGGAAGCTGAGGCAGGACGATCTCTTGAGCCTAGGAGTTTGAGGTTGTAGTGAACTATGATCATGCCACCGTACTCTACCCAGGGTGACAGAACAAGACTCTGTCAAACGTAAGAAAGAAGAAGGAAGGAGGGAGGGACAAAGGGAGGGAAGGAGGGAGGGAGGGAGGAACAAAAGATAAGGTATGGGTGAAATCAATTGAGTTTAGATCCATTTATTTATCAGAAGTTCTCAAACACATCCCCTAATGACTATAGTTTTAACATCCGCAGCCAACGATAAGTGACCAATCAGACCACTGGTCACTGCCATCTCCAGTGGTTAGACCTTGGGCATGAGCAATCTCACTTTTCGAGAAAAAGGCCTTGCCAAGGGGTATAACATTTTGATTGAATTCAGGGTAGTACAATTGTATCTGGACGTTCTGCATTCCACTGCTGATACAACCAGAGCTGGCCCTGCTGCTTACAATTGTTTGAAATCCTCTGGCACCATTGATCCCTAATTGACCCCAGATTCCTGAGCACCAGGAGCCAGCCCTGACTTGTTTATCACTGGCCCCCACAGCCAGCGCTGGTCTGCTGCACGCATCCACTGTGATCCACTGAGCTCAGCCACAAAGTTGCCCTCTGAACTTGAGCCACCTCCTCTGGCCTTCAGCAACAACAGGGCCTCCCTGCAGCTGAAATGTGTGCTTCCGCTGATGCAGCTAGTTAATGTTGAGGACTTAGTTTTCTGGTTAGCAAGCCAATAGAAATCTCATCCCCCCCTTGGTTATCAGATAGCTGGTTGTTATTGCCTAGGCTGGTTATAACCTCAAGAAATGCTGAAGGCAGTTCTCTTCCACTTAAGGACAAACCGTCCTTTTGCCCTGGGGAACCTCCCAAGCCTTAGCCAACTGTCTTTGAAAGGCTCACATGGGTGTGTTTCTGGCTGGGCACAGGTGAACCCCCCATCCCTGATGACAAGTGTCCCCAGTATCGTCTTTGTGTCCAGGAGAGAGTGAGCCAGCACACCAAGAAACCACAAAGAGCAAACTGGAGCCCTCTCTGGCCCAACTGCCTCTATTGGAGCAGGATAGGGGCTTGGGAAGCCACACTTGGTGTGGGACTGCGAGCAGTTGGTCAGGGGTACCTGACAGCCTGCAGGAAACTGCATTTAAGCCCCACACTAAAACAATAGTGAGCCAGAGGCCAGTGTTTATTGGGTGTTTCCAATAAAGACTAGAGCCCGAGAGCTCCCTGGGGACCTCCATCACATAGCACATTCCTGGGGCCAGGCAGGCACTGTTCAGCTCTCAGCCAAATCCAGACTTGGGGGAGGGAGTGCTCTCAGGAATCCTGCCAGCCTGCCTGGGAAAATCAAAGCTGCACGGTCAGATGCCGACAGGAAAGGAGTGTTGCTGAGCCTTGGAGAGCCGTTAAACTCTTTGAACAGAATGGCTCCTCAGTGTAGACAGAAGTATGCTTTTCTCTTAAACCAGGAGCCTGGAATGTGCCCTCTGATGATGATCACAGGGGCAGTCAACACTGAAGTGATGGGAACCAAGCCCAGGCTCCCCACACGCTGTCCAGCTGCTGGGGCAGCTGCAGCCTGATGAGACCCAGAAGGCTGCCTGGCTCTCTAGCAGGCCCTCGGGAGAGGGGACATTAGGCAGTGTCCCCAGGAGATCCCTGCCCCACTTGAAGGCTCAGCTCCCCTACCACCTGGCGCCAGGGCTTTGCATGCAGGGACATGGGCTGGGTAACAAGAAGGGGGTGTGGCACAGGTGTCAGAACATCTCAACAGCACATTTCCCAGGACCTCTTCCCTGGCTCAAACCATGGCTTACTTGAGTTCAAATCTCCTCTCTCTCTCTCTCTCTCTCACCCCCACACTAGCTCTTTCTGCAAAGTGCAGATCGAGTTCGCTCTTTTTGCATTTGTTAGAAATAATGTCTTTTTTCCCTCCATGATGAAGCCCAAGGATAACATACCCATGACAACATAATCTGGATGCAGCCAAAGTGGAGGGAGAGTTGGTTCCTGCCCTCTGCGACAGACTTACCCGCTCGGCCCATCTACCTGGTTATAACACAAGCCCCCACTTTTTTGGAAACTTACTTTTCAAGGGTTCTACTTAGGAAGTTACTGTATTTATTAAGAACCAGAAGTGAGCCTCAAAATATGCAGAGCACGAAGAGCCACCTTCCACCTGCTGCCGGGGACACCATGGTGACATGAAGCTCTGGTAAGATGCTGTTGCAAAAGAAACTTTAGCCTTATAGGGCTGAGACTGTAAATTCCAGCAGGTCACTGTCACTCATCAGCACTCCCCAAAGTGTCGGGCAGCAGTAAAGAGGGTGCACATGGCCCAGATGATGATGCTCGCTCCCCTGCACTCAACAGAGAAATGAAAGCAGGCAACAGACCGAGTCCTGCCCTTGTTAATAAGCTGCCTCCTCACAGGGCTCTGGGAAGGGCAAAGCGCCTATGTTTACTTCTCTGTTTTGTGTGGAAGGTGAGGCAAGGGCGGCAGACCCAGCTGCTCCCTGATTGCGCGGCTGTGTTTCCCGGCCCCACTGCCCCTGCCCTGCTGTAAGAGCCCCCAGTCCTGAGGGCTGGAGCTGCTCTTGAGTAGTTGGAGATCTGGTCCTCACTACTCTCTCTTTAGTGTCATTGTTAGTGAACACGCCCCTGTGCTGGGAGTGTTCGTAGGACCTTGAGGTAACTTAGAACTATGATTCGAGAGCAAGAAAGAAATGCGTCTTCCCACAGCTGCAGAACAGAGGAGACATCAAATGTGGAAGGGACAGGGAGAAGACACCCATCTTCCACATTTAATAGTCTTCAGACTTCCTAGCGAAGAAATCACAGCAGAGACGAGATGCAGCCACTCTCTGAGGGGAGGCCTGATTCACTGTCAGGTATCCTGGCCGCTCAGGAGGGCCCATCTCTCCACATGGAGTTACCTCATGGAGTTACGAGGCTGCCGTGCCCTGCTCAGAGGTGCACTTACAAGCAGACAGGTCAGCCTGCGGCCCCACACTCTTCCTCACAGACAGAATCCTGTGCACATCCTCTGCCTTCTGGCTTCATCCGCAGGAAGTACAGTCCAGAATAGGGTAGAATGTTCCAGAACTTCCTGAAAATTCTAGGATGCCTATATCCCCTAGTAGGCAACCCCGCTGTCTGCTCCGGGGCACTTGCCGACTTCAGAACCCCCACCTACAAGCTCTCCACCCCACCACCCCACGAACTGAACTGGAACACAGAGACAGGGTGTACTCTACCCAGACCTGGTGTTCCTGTCCCCTCACTGCTGACATTCTCCCGCCACTGGGGACACTCTTTCTCTCTGTACCTCCTTTTCCTCCAATTTTCAATCACAGTCCACAGAGAATGTGTCACAGTCAGGAAATCCCCACCTGGGAGGCTTGGAAACATTTGGTAGCATTTGTAAGACTTCCCTGGCCACCCAAAGCAGTTACATCAGTGTTTTCCAACCTTTTTTATCTCATGACACACTTGGACTATATAGTTAAACTTCCATGGCACACATAACTTGTATTGATCAAAAAAAAAAAAAAAGAGTAAAAAAAAGGAATGTAATTGCCATGCTTTGAACTTCTCTTGAAAGAACAATGGTTACTTAAAATTTTCATGGCACACCTAAGATCCTCTCACAGCACACCACAGTGCACGGTGCCCTGGTTGAAAATCGCTAAGTTATGGCTGCTCAACACAGCCTTTACCACATTATATATTGCAACTGTTGAAACGCCTTCCCTTAGAAAATGATCAGTATCATTTATTGAGCACTTGGTATGTGGAAATGCTTTGCATACATTATTTACAGTCTCATGAGACAGATGTTCCTTTTCCCCTACAATAAGTAAGTAAACTAAGGGTCTGTTAGCTTCCAGATGCCACAGCCTAGTGGAGAAACCAGGCTTGGGTTGGCAGGCCTGGCTCTAAAGTCAGCCCCTCAGTAGCCTCCCCCTGCCACGCAGCATCCTGGGAGCCTGAAATCCTCACATTTCCTCTCTGACTTGGGTTCTGCCCTCTCACCAGGATGAGAGTTTCCTGGCATGTGGGACTCTCAGTACTGGAACTGGGATAGTTGGTCACCTCTTACAGAAGTGTGGACACCTGGATGTTAAGGTGGGCCTGGAATGTGCTTAAAATGTAGATGTTCAGCCATGGAGAGGGCGAGGGAAGAACATCCCTTACATAAGGACAAGCTACAGGACGGAGAAGGGCCATGCAAGAGGGTACAAAGGGAATGTCCCTTATCGTGCACTTTTCCCTCTGATTAGAGGGCCCAGCTGCAGTCTGCAGGCCTGAACATACTCCTGATCATTTGGAGAATATAGGCTGGACTTTGCGGTGGGCAAGATTTGCAAGTGTTAGAGAAACATCCCTAAGGTTTTCTCCCCTTTTTATGAATCCAAGCAATCTAAAGCTAGTTAAATTTTTTGAAAATATTCATGAATCCACTGGACTCATTTTCACGGCCCACATGCCAAAGGACATGACCATGGCTGCTTAGGACACCTCAAAGTGTTTTGCTGCTTCTCTGGGGGCCTCTGAGCGTGCTGTGGCCACTGCTCGACCCAAACCTCCTCCCTCTGTCCTGCACCGTCCTCATCCTCCTCGCTGACCTTCCTGCCTGCCTCCTCCCTGTTGGGATGAGATGGCCATTATCCCTGTGTGCTGTGGGGGTGTGTTTAGCTCGCCTCCGAGGCTGGGAGCCCAGCCAGGCAAGGTCCACTGACTATCTTACTGACGAGGTCCCAGTACACACGAAAGTGTTTGCGTGCAGGCACTGGAGAAATGTTTGTTTTGAGGAAATGGAACAGAGCTATTTAGGGCATGCCAATAGTGGAAATACCCAGCTGGAAAGATGCTCTGGTCCAGACTTCACCCATGGGTGGTTCCAGGCTCCCAGATGCTGAGCTTCCCCACAGCTTCTTGCTGGGGCTTGTGGGCTACTGGCTGTTGTTGGAGGCTGCCCCACAGTTGCCACGGGAACTGGCCACTCACAGAGCACCCTTCTCCCGGGGACACTGAACTCCGCCCCTACTCCCTTCTGCCCCAGAGCCTTCTCAGGTGCTACCATGGGAACTGCCTGGTGCCAGCACCTCCCTCCTGCCCACCTGTTAGAGTGCCTGGGGCCACAAGATGGGGGCCTGGGCTTTGGGGGGATCAAGCCACCCTACTTGCAGTTGCTTTTGTGGAGAAATGCATTCAGTTTCCAAAACAACCAGCTAGCAAATGAATTGTTGGATCAAAAGACATTAAACCAGCAGGCAGAATGGAAATATGGAAGAGGAGTCAGTTCTCCTTCATCCTCAGAGTGCCCGTGGTGGGGGCGGTTCTGATCCCAGGAAAGGGGCCCCAGTGAGTGTTGTCAGACCCGCCAGGGTCCTGGGAGAGATTTTACCAATTGCCCTTAAGAGCAATCAGTGGAATATTTCACCAAGGAGGAAATGAGGCTCAGAGAAATTAACTAAATCCATGTTCTCCCCTTCTTCCTGGGTATGTGTACGCTGGTCTTCCTTCATCCAAGAGTGGCCATGTGTCTAGCCAGTGCAACATGAGAGGAAGTGATGTGGGCCACTTCCAGGCCCAGTCTTAAAAATCCCCATATGCGTGTCCATGCTCTTATTCTCTTTTGGCTGGCTGGAACAGCAATGACCCCTGGGTGGCCTCGAGGATGACCTGCTGAAGATGGCAGCGCCCCACCAGTCTGAGTCCCTGGGTGACTGTGTGGAGGAAGACTGCCCCACCAACCTCTTCTCCTGGCAGGACTATGATCTGAACAAGAGACAAACTCCTAGTGATTCTGCACATGCTGTGGAGGTCTATTGGTTACCACAGTGAGCCTTCTCTGACTGCTACATGAGGACAGTCCTCTCTAGCTTGCAGCTCTCAGGTCAGCTCCAGTTCCAGCTGGTGGAATCTGACGTATATTGGCTAAAGTCGGGTAGGTCCAGGGACACTGGGATCAGAGCTCTTCATCATAACAGCGTCTTCCTGTGGTTTGGAGGGTTCCCAAACATTGGAGCTGGCAGGTCCAAATCCAGCCCGGGCCATCTGCCAAACTACCATGACAACTACAACCCCCCAAAAAATAGCCAGGTGTTGTGGCGGGCACCTGTAGTCCCAGCTACTTGGGAGGCTGAGGCAGGAGAATAGCTTAAGCCCAAGAGTTTGAGGTTGCTGTGAGTTGCATCAGCACTCTATGGCACTCTACCAAGGGTGACATAATGAGACTCTGTCTCAAAAAATAAATAAATAAAACGAAACATGAATAGTTCGCACAACATATTCTCAGGAATATTATGGATTACTGCAGGGTGTCTGGTACTTAAAAGGTGTTCTATAAATACTTATTGATGGATAGATGGATGTGTAGGTGGGAGGGTGGGTGGATGGATGGATGGATAGATGGATAATGGCTTCTACTATGGGACAGAGAAAAGAAAGAATGTACTAAATACAGACAGGAGAGTCTAGTTGAGACTAAGAAAGTGATAAGGAGAGACACCTGCTCACTCCAGTGGCAACTGCTAACTATATCAGCAAGGCTGGGTGGGCAAAGCGGAGCAGGATCCCAGAAAAAGGCAGGCCTGGGAGACAGCAAACGTGTGGTGTAAGAGGCCTCTGCTCCTAGGGGCACTTCCACTCTCTCCCAACCAGGGCTGGGGTGAATATGTCAGCAAATAAGAAAACAAAGCATGTCCAGTTAAATTTGGATTTCAGAAATACAATGAATATCTACCATGCGATATTTGGAACATTCTTTTACTGAAAAATTATTCATTTTTACCTGAAATTCAAATTAAGTGAACGTCCTGTATCTAATCTGACAACCCTAAGCCAGCCTGCCCAGCAAGTGACCTTGTGTGGACAGGTGAGGGAGACACTGGCATGGGCTGGTCAGAGGCCACTATTTCAGGGACTCGAGTCCTATTGTCAGGGCAGTTGGCCTCCTCTGAATTACCAGGAGGTAGGAGACCTTCAGCCACTTCATTTGGCCTCTTCCTGCATTATGGGAAGTAGTCGAAGCACGGATAATGGCAGGTCTATAAATAGTGGTGTAAATTAGAGCGGCAAAAAAACCCCAGAAAACAAAAAAGCACCTTTGACCTCTAGTCCACTGGATCTGAAAAGGAAATCCATCCAGCCCAGCGACTATTTATTAAATGTGAAACACACGGTTTTATTCATAATAAGATTTGCAGAATGGAAGCACAAGGGGGTCTTTCTGTTTTTAACCTTTAGAAAAAGTCTCCATGTGTTTCTTTTCAAGATTCTTGAAACAGATATGATTCATATGCAGTTACTGTCACTGTCAAAAAGCTGATATAAACACAGTCCACTATGAGCCCTGTGCGGGCGCCATCCTTCTCTCCCTTTAGATTCAGCACCATTTTAGCTTAGTTTTTTTGATAGTTCCAGAAGCCATGGGAGAAAGTTCTAGAAGTTAATGGAAATTCACCTCCCCCTTTCTTCCTGCGCTGTCACATTACAAATTTACAGTAAAACCTGCAAAGAGAGAAGAAAGGCACAGAGACTGAAGGGCTGAGCCGGCCCACCTCTCGGGTCAGGAGAAGGACAGGCGGTCACTTAGCCCCCACATCCCAGCTGGTGCACGGACGCCGTGTTCATTCAGAACCAAGAACTGTACCCAAACACCCAGTCATAACCTCCCCCCCTCACAGGTGTGTTGACGGTGTCCCCGCTAGTGGCCCTATTTCTGCACTTTCGTCTCTGTGGTGCCTGCTCCACCCTCAGCTCAAGAGGTCTTTGGACAATGCTGTTCCCCTGCTACATACATTCCAGCCACTGCCATGCTCCTCAAAAAATGTCTGAACCTGTTCCCCTGGTCCACCATACACAGGATTCAGCCCCGCTGGCCATGTGTCCTCCCGACAGCTCCCATTCCCCACCAGACACGGCCTGCTCTCTGCTCCTCCAGCCACCAAGCTCTCTGTCCCTGCTCCAGGCTCTGTTAGCCAGTCAATGAGCCTGGAAAATTCCTGCTCCGGGTGTGGGCTGGGCTGCTGCCTTCTTGTCCTTCCAGGAGCAGCTTAAAAGTGGCCGTTCAGAACAACCCCGAGCAACTTCCTCCCCTTCTCATTGCCTGTTTCATTTCTATCACAGCACTGGCCACTACCAGACAAGTTTTTGTTTATTTGTTCATTGTGTGTATCCTCAAAGCAGAATGTAAGCTCCTGTTTTTCCTATTCAACCCCATCCCCAGTACCTGGAACAGCATGTAGCACATGGCAGGCTGCCAATAAAGAAGGAACGAATTAATTAATCTATTGCAGAAACTTTCAAAGCTTTGTGGTATCACTAGGCATCTCCTCCTCGTGAAGACAGCATATGTGCAGCTAATAATAATCTCAGCAAACACTGACCGAGGCTGACTGCATGCCTACACGCCTCACATGCACGACTCTCTGAATGCTCACAGTAACTGTGGGAATTCTGTCATCTTATTGTCCCATTTTACAGATGTGGGCATGAAACCCAGATGGGAAAGGTAACCGGCTCGTGACCACACAAGGTGAGGGATGAAGTCAGGGTCTGCGCCCTAGCAGTCCAACTCCAAACTCTAAGTGAGCCCTGCTGCCAACCCTAAGCAGAGCCCAAATCCTGGCATATAAAGGGGAGGAGGTCCACACTGCTTTCCAGAAGGTATCACCTGTGAGGCCTTCGGTGGTTTATGTTGGTTTCTTTGATACCATTTGTTCAGTTGTGGTTGTATGTTCAGTGTCAGGAGGAAAGAAGACCAACTGTGACTTCACATGAATTAAGAGATAGGTGACAACAGAAGACCCAGGAAGGCAGTGAAGCCCTCCGTGGATTCTGTCTCCTGTGTGCACCTCCTGTCCTGGCGTCACTCGCTCAGCAGGCACTTAGTGAGCCCTGATGCCCTGCCCAGAGCCATTCTCAGCACGTCCATCAAGGGGGGTGGCAAGACAAGGTAGGGGACACGGAGTGGGAAGGACAGAAGGAGGAGGCGCTTTGCAGGAGGAGGTGGTAAGGCCTAGCTGAGAAGTTCCACGTCCCTGACCTGGAGGAGGGTGTTCCCAGCAGTGGGGACAGCAAGTGTAGAGACCCCAGTGCAGGAATGTGCCTGGATTGTCCGGAGGATGAGGTGGGAGTGGGCCTGAGGCAGGGGAGCGGAGGGAAGGGACATGGTCAGAGCAGAAAAGAGAGGTCCTGCAGGCACTGTGAGGTACCTGGGTTTACTGTGAGGTGACAAGAAGCCATGTTTTGACTTACACATGTAGAGCATGACTCTGGCTGGGAGGAGATTACACAGCCACGAGCCCGAATGTAGACCAGCAATGGTGGTGGTTCTGGCCCCTAGTGGGCATGTGGCAATGGCTGGATTTTGATTGTCTTGGTTCTGGGGTTCAGGGTGCCACTGACTTCTGGGGCCAGGGATGCTGCTGAGTGTCCCACAAGTGCACAGATAGGCCCCCAACAAAATATCAGTAGTGCTGAGGTTGAGAAACCTAGAGTTAGGATTTATCCAATCGTCCAGGCAAGAGATTCACTCACTAAACAGCTAACAAGCTCTAGGACCTGAGGATACAGCAACAGGCAGAAGAGGCAAAGGGCTCTTCCCTAGTGTGGCAATGATGGTGGACACTTGGCGCGGGTTTGGTGGCAGGGGTGGTGAGAATGTCAGGTTTTAAAATATATTCTGGAGGTAAAACTGACAGGATTTGCTGAGGATAGGGTGTGCAGTGTGAGAGAAGAGTGGTCACAGTCAACCCCAGGGCTTCATCTGCAGCCACTGGAAAAGCTACCATTCCCTGAGACGGGCCCACTGAGGGAGAAGGTGAGTGTGGAGGTGGAGAAGCGGGAGTTCTGTCTTGGGTGTGTGAAGGGGAAATGAAGACCATTGGATAGTACAGTCTGGAGGTCAAGAAAGAGGTCTCTCTTCACAGGAGGCCAAATTTTGGAAATTACCGCTGTGAAGATCACTAGGAGATCTGTAGAGGTGCAGGAGATCTATGCAATGAGCCTGAGTTCTCCATCTTTAGGAGGCTGGTAAGTGCCTTAGTCCTACAGATGTGGACCAGTAGTGGTCCATGGCCTGTGAGGAACTGCGCAGCACAGCAGGAGGTGAGTGTTGGGCGAGTGAGGGAAGCTTCATCTGTGTTTACAGCCACTCCCCATCCCTTGCATCACTGCCTGAGCTTCACCTCCTGTCAGACCAATGGGGGCATTAGATGCTCATAGCAGTGTGAACCCTAATATAAACCATGCATGCAAAGGATCTAGGTTGTGCGTTCCGTATGGGAATCTAATGCCTGAAGAGCTGAGGGAGAGCTGAGGGATAGCCGAGGGGTGTTGCTGACCCTGGGGAGTGGCTAGATATAGATAAGCGAGAGGTTCGACTGCACAGAGACGATAATAAATCAATGGCTTGCAGACGTATATGAAAGCCATCCTCCTCCCCAGTCCATGGAAAAATTGTCTTCCATGAAACTGGTCCCTGAAGCCAAAAATGTTGGGGACCACTGCCTTTGTCCATTTGGGGTTGCTGTAATAGAAAACCCAAGGCTGGGTAACTTTTAAAGAAAAGAGACTGGCTTATTTATCTTGTAGCTCTGCAAGCTGGGAAGTTCAGGAATCATGCCTCAAACATGTGCTGCTCATTACATGGCATGAGGTTAAAGGGGAATTAGACGTCCACAAAGAGGCAGGGCCTAGGGGCATCCCCACTTCATAAAGACTCTCTGTCTCTGAAACTAGTCTAGTTTGATTAGTGAGAGCTAATCCAGTCTTGCAAGAGTGAGAACTCATTCACTACCTCAGAAAGGTACTAGAGTTTGTGAGGGATCCGCCCTCATGACCCAGACACCTCCCAAAACAGCCACACTAGGGGTTACATTTCAACATGAGTGTTGGCAGGGACAAAACATATCCAAACCGTAGCATTCTGCTGCTAAGCCCCCAAAACTAACGTCCTTCTCACATGGCAAAACACAATCATCTCTTCCCCAAAGTCCCCAAAGCCTTAGCTTGTCCCAGCAGCAACTCAAACGTCCAAAGTCCAAAAGTATCATCTGAGACTCAAGGCAAGCTCCTTCCAGCAAGTAGCCTGAACATCAAAAACAAGTTATTTACTTCTAAAGTAAAGGAGGGAAGAAAATGGCCAAAAGAAAGGAATGACAAGTCCCACACAACCCAGCAGGACAGACAGTAAATCTTTTTTATTTAATAATAAGCCTTAAATGAATGTGTATTTTATTGAGAAAATAAAGTAGCTTTTGCCATTCTTCAGTTTTTTTTTAAAAGTGACGCGTCCTATTGGAAGCTAGATCACAGACTTGGTACTGTTTTATAATCCGACTCAAGCCTACCTTGCTGGTTTGCTGTACTGCCCCTATTCTCTGCCTCCATATCATACCTGAGGTCCACTTACAGTGATGGCCCAAGGAGTCCCTGAAGCTTCCTGACCTTCACTAAAGCATCCTCTTCTTGTGACATTTTCCTCTCTCTTTTGTCCTCCTGGTAAACAAATGCTCAAAATGCCTTTCCTTTGGGAAGCCCTCTCTGACTGTCCAGAATTCCCTGCCTCCTGGGCTCACTGGTTCGAGGGGTGGGCTCCACAAGCCTCAGGCAGCCCCATCCCCAGGGCTTTGTGGGCAGAGCCCACATGGAGTCGGGTATCAGCAGCTTTCCCAGGTGGTGATGCAGCTGTGGGTACCTCTACAGTTCTGGGGTCTTGAGGGCAGGTCTCCCATCGCTGCACCAGGCATTGCCCTGGTGGGGACTTTCTCTGACAGCTCTGCCCCTGTGGCAGGCTTCTGAAATCTATATGGTAACTGCCACACCGCCTGCCCTCTTGCATTCTATAGCCCTGCCATGCGGAAGGCACCAGGGCTCACAGCTTATACTTTCCAGAGGAGCGCCATAAGTCAGACCTGAAGCTGCTTGAGCTGTGGCAGTGGCCAGGATGCAGGGAGCAGCTTCCCTGGGGGTGCAAGGCAATGCCATCCCAGCCCTGTCACTCTAACCCTGTGGTGCCCAACCCCAACCTTCATCTGTGTTTACAGCCGATCCCCATTGTTCACATCACTGCCTGAGCTCTGCTTCCTGCCAGGTCAGTGGCGGCATTAAATTCGCACAGGAGTGTGACCCTCGCTGTAAACTGCACATGTGAAGGGTCTAGGTTGTGCCCTCCTTACGAGAACCTAATGCCTAGTGATCTGAGGTGGAGAAGGAATGCACTTGAACTATCTCAAAACCATTCCCCCAGTGCTGTGGAAAAATTGTCTTCCATGAAATCAGTCCCTGCTGCCAAAAAGGTAACGACTACTGTTCTTAACCATCCTGTCCAGGTGCTCCTGCTTAATGGGGACAATGAAGGAGTGTATGGCACGCCTCTTGGGTGAGGAACACAACTACAAGAGGGATTCCACCTAACAAATGCAAATACTGTGACGTGATTGTACCCTCATATTAACCTAAAATTTAAAAAATAAATAAACCATCTTGTCCTCCTAGACCTCTGAGCCTGCGATGGGAGGGCAGACATGAAGATCTTTGAAAAGCCTTTGGGCCATTGTTCTCTGGGCACCTGGCTCCTTTTGGCTGTGGGAATCCGTCCAGCAAACAGTCTCACTGCATGCTTGGGCTCTCTCATTCTCTACCCAATGGCCAGGCTGCAAATTCTCCATATTTTTCTGCTCTGTTTCCCTTTATCTACCAATTCGCTGGAAGCAGTTAGAAGTGAGCACGCAGCAGCCTGAGCGCTTTGCTGCTTAGAAATGTCTTCTGCCAGATAGGCTATCCATCACTGTTAAGCTCGGCCTTCCACAGAGCCCCAGGGTGTGTGGGGCTTTCCCGCTGTGTGACAAGGATGCCTTTCACTCCCGTTCCCAGTAAGTTCCTCGTTTCCATCTGAGACCTTATCAGAATGGTCTTTGCTGTCAGCATTCTGGCCATGACCTCGTAACCAATCTCTAAGAACTCCCAAACTTTCCTTCATCATTTTGTCTTCTTCTGAGCCCTCACAGGAATCGCCCTAATGCTTTGCTCCTAGTCAACTCCCCAAACTCTTCCAGCCTCTGCCCATGACCCTATTCTAAAGCTGCTTCCACATTTTTGGGTATCTGTACAGCACAACCCACTCCTCAGTACCAGTTTTCTGTTTGAGTCCATTTCATGTTGCTATAACAGAGGTTGGGGGATTTGTTTTAAAAAGAGGTGTACTTGGCTGAAGCTTCTACAGGTTGGAAAGTACAAGAAGCATGGCTCTGGTCCCCGGTCAGCTTCTGACCAAAGGGGGAGGCAAAATCCAGGGGTGTCCTTGCTTTGTAACAATCCACTCTCACGGGAACAAATCCAGGCTAGGCAGACTGAGAACTTGCTCACTACGTAGCCATTCAGGAGTGATCTGCCTCCAGGACTCAGACACCTCCCGCCAGGTCCTACCTCCCTGCACCACCACACTAGGGACCAAATTTCAGCATGAGTCTTGGTGGGGACATACCTATTCCTCTCATAGTTGAAGGGAGCTGGCAAAGGAGGAGGGCATAGAAAGAAAGCTAGAAGCCAAAGGAAGAAAGTGTTTGGAGGAGAAAAGTGATCAAACCATGCCAGGTAAATTCTCCCATGCCAGGAAGAAAACCTAAACGCCACCCCTCCCCCATTTTCAAACATTATAAATTATTCCAGTGAGGTTTTCACACAATTTGATCCACTCATTGATATCACCAGGGATAATTCGAATTCTCTAGGGGTAATTCAGTCTCTCCAGGAACAATTATTAAGTGTTTACTCTGCTGAATGATAAATTAAAACAGATGCTGAGTGAGATGCAAAACTGATGAATACGACCTGGCTTATTGTACCCTCAATGAATCCCCAACAATAAAAAAAAAAAAAAAGATAAAAAAAAAACTGATGAATACGTAGTTCCTGTCTTCATGTAGCTTTCTAACTACTAGGAAAAAAATAACAGCATGCGGAAAACCTTCTGCAACATAAGAAGGAATTAACTTGGACACTCATCCTCTACCCTGCTGTTGGTGAAAATATACAACAGAAATGTAAGACAAACTCTTTTCTCATGGAACTTACAGGTTAGCTAGGGAGCCTAGAATAAATTCAAAAGAAATATTTAGAGTAGAAATAAAGACAAATAGTCATAGCAGAATATAAATGCACCAGGTTGAGAGAAGAAGCTATTCATGTTAAAAGTGCCTCTTGCTGAACAGTATCAATTCTTTGGCCTGGAGCACTTCCATTGCTGTGGTTCACACATGTGGGACCTGGAGGTCCCCAAGGAAGAGATTCACCATGGATCTCCAAGGAAGTTAGAGATCAGGCAAGAGAATGCAAAAGAATCAGTACGTGAGCATGGCGACTCCAAGGAAGGTTCCCCCAGAGCACACTGGCACCCCGCTGACCCTAAGAGGAGGCTTTTCCTAGATACCCAACTTCGAGATCAAGCATCTACCAGGATTGGTGGTAGAAATGGCTGAGGACCACCACGGAGCTGGTTCATCTGGGTATCGCTTCCCAGTCATTAGCTCCCAACTGTTATTTCCCCAGAAGGAACCAGATGAGAGGAGTTTTGCACTGAAATGTAAAGGCTTTGGAAAAATCTATATCCACACCAATTTCTTCCTTGATTCTGATATAGGCACCCAAAATGCTTCTCAGTTCTACACACCCAACATTGTAGTGAGAAGCTCATGAATTTTTACAGGAGTTAGCCAGATCTTCAAATAACATTGAGCAAAGCCTTGGTACTCACAGGAACTCTTTGTATGTCTGTAAGGGGCGGATGATTCTCAAAGGGCAAACAGGCATTTGCTTGTTTTAGCCTAATTTTAAAGTACAGACTGAGCAGTAAAGAGGTGGATATCTCAGCATGTGTAGGTGAAATTTGTTTCAATTTATTGCAAAATTTAGATGCACTTTTCCATAGAAATTTCAAGGAATTTTAAAGTTAAATGTGTATAACTTGAGTAGAGAAGAGAAACCATATAATTTATTTTTGTACTAATTCTTGAAATACCATTCCATTCAAATTCAAGATGCCTCAGAAGATAGAAAGATAGAAGAACAAGTATTTCAAAAAAATTTCCACTTCTTCATTTCACCTAATCTTCTTTTTCAAGTCAGCTTGCTTTAGCACCAGTAAGATATCTCAATTACCTTTTCTGTCAACACCATGCCAAAGCCAAAGAAAACATGATCGTTTTTGCTTTGGTGCAAACCGTGTGGGAGTAGTTTATTTTTTCCAAAAGTAAAGGACCATAGCGTTTGAAATTACCTACATATCTTAGAGGCTTATAAGAGCATTTATGTTTATTTTTCATAGTTTGGAGCCATCCTGTTCTCTTTGGGCCCAATTCTAAATTAGAAAATTCAGAGAAATAAATGAAAAATACACAGGATCAATTGACTTCTTATGAATGTGATTTTTCTTACCTGACATGTTTTCCATAAATTAGGACCATGTTGCTGTGTTTTCTAGATTTAAATACCCAGTTCAGTAAGTCTGTCTTCGGAAGAGGAAATAAAACATCCTGCTTTGGCCCCCATTTGGAGGGTGACTTATGACAGGCAGCTATCAGGAAAGGCGACTGGATTCTCAGCAAGCTGGTTAGACAGTGGAGCTGAAAGCCCTCAAGAATCTGATGACTGTCATAGGAACACTATCATAGCCCTCACATCCCGCTCCGGTGGAAACCACATGAACAGCCTGGATGTCCACCCATACTTGATTGTGAGAGTAATTTCAAGGTTTTTGAGCTTCCTCATCCCTGAGGTCCAGAACCCATTAATTGTCAGCAGCTAGCAATGTGACTTGGAATGAACTGCTCTCTCTGAGGCCGTTTCCACCTCTGTAAAATGGGTGTGTGATCATGGTACCTGGCTCATTAGGTTTGTTTTAAAGATTAAATAAACAAATTTATCTAACGCTCAATACCTGGCCTATAGTGAAGGCTGGTCATTCTGAGCTATTTTTTGTTTTCTGCTTAGGCTATGAGTTTAAAATTCCCTTGTCAAAAAACATATTATGTGTATTTTATAGCTTGTCTGTATCAATTAAAAGGAACAATATGTACTATAGATTTTATGGAGTAATAGTTAAGAGTATGGATTTACTTTACAGTGTCCACAATTTACTTCAAAATAGTTCGACGTTGAGAATTGAATCACCAGTTTGTAGCCACTGCAGTAAGTTCTAATGAAAACTTCACCCTCTAGGACTGGTCAGAACAGAACAACTTGAGTCCTTTTTTTTATTTTCTTCTTTGGCGATAAGAGTCTCACTCTGTGGCCCTCATACAGTGCCATTGGCATCACAGCTAACAGCAACTTCAAACTCTTGGCCTCAAGTAATCAATCCTTTTGCCTCAGCCTCCCAAGTAGCTTGAACCACAGGTGTGCACTAGTTTTCTACTTTTTTAGTAAAGACTAGGTCTCACTCTTGCTCAAATTGGTCTCGAACTCCCGAGGAGTAGGAGACTAGGATTATAGGCGTGAGCTACTGTGCCTGGCCAAAACTTTAGTTGTTCAGATCTCACTCATCACCCCAGGCTTCGAAAATTAGCACAGAGAATGTCAGAAATGGGTTTTGATTGGTAATACGAGAGATTTGCTAGTAAGTATGATGAATGCCCAAAATTAGGTTCTCTGTGGTAAAATTAAGCTATTCAAGTTTGGACTACTGAGTAAAATATTGTTAAAGTCTCCCCCTGGTCCCCAGCAACCTGTGTGCATAAACAGGCTGCAGGAATCGACTAAGGGCCATGGCCCTGCTCATAGGAACAGCAGGATGGCACCATCCACAGCCAACCCTGTGACCAGCCACTGATTAGGAAGAGTTCTGGTTGTCTATGCTGAGTCTAAGTTATCAGCGTTCTACCTGGAATATTATCATTTTTCTTTCAAGGGGTGGAATTCATCAAGCCCACAGATGCATCAACTCTCCAGGAAGTGCTTTCTAAGGGAATGTTTGTTTTTAAAAAGGTCTGTATTTGTGGCAGAATTTTGTTTGAGAATTTCATTCTTTTTTTTTTTTTTTTAAATCATAGCTGTGTACAATAATGCAGTCATGAGGTACCATGTGCTGGTTCCATATACAGTCTGAAATATTTTCACCGAACTGGTTAACACAGCCTTCATGGCATTTTCTTAATTATTGTGTTCAAACCCTTATACTCTACACTTAGTAAACAAGTCTAAGGACACAGCTAACTCTTGTTCGAGGACCTGCCTCCTACCTCTCAGTGCCATCATATACCCAAAGGAATGCAAGAGCCATGCATGGACCGATTTGCTAAGTCAGTTCACACAGCATTGAGATAAGATAAACTTGAATTAGGATCCCAGACATGCTACTTCCTAGCTCCTTGATTTTGGGCAAATGTCCTCAGCTGTAAAACAAAAGAATTTAATATTATTCGCTTAATGGGATTATTAGAGAATTAAATGAGATAAGGCATATGTGATGGTTAATTTTATGTGTCAACTTGATTGGGCTAAGGAATGCCCAGATAGTTGGTAAAGCATTACTTGTATTTCTTAGTATGTTTTTGAGCATGTATCCAGAATACATGAGAATTCAAATCAGTAGACTGAGTAAAGAAGCTCTGTTCTCCCCAGTGTAGGTGAACATCATCTAATGCATTGAGGACCTGGAGAGAACAAAATGTGAAGGAAAGGATAATTCACTCATTCTCCCTCTGAGCCAGGATATCCATCTTCTCCTACCTTTGGACATGGAGCTCCTGGTTTTCAAGGCTTTGTATCCATCTAGCCCTTTGCAGCCATGCTACCACCCTCACACCCTATGTCTCGGGCTTTCAGACCCACACTGAATCACACCACCAGCTTTCCTGGTTCTCCAGCTTACAGACAGGAGATCTTAAGACTTCTTAGCCTCTGTAATTATATAAGCCAGTGCCCATAATCAATCAATTCTATCCTTTCTGTTCCTCTGGAGAACCTGGACTAATACAACATACAAAGCACATGGTGCACTTCCTGGCATCCAGTAAGAGAGTGACAAGTGCATGGTCACAGTTATTACCAAGTGCTTAGGGATTCTTATTTCTTCTTCTTATAAGTGATTTTCCAATGTCTTCTAATTTTAATTTTCCATGATGATTTATACATAACTATACACCAAAAGTGTTCATTTTTGACCTTCTTTGCACTGGCATTTCTTCTGCCTCTCCGATTGCTTCATGTCCTCCATCCCCAGCAATGCTCTGCGAGGGAGGGACCTTGCATCTTGTGGTCCCTGTGATGCCCAGCACCTAGCCCTGTGCCACAGTTGGATTTATTTGTACTGTGATTCTCCTCAGCACCCAGGCTCAAAATCTGTCACTCTCCTTTGCTCTCCCCCACCCTCCTGTCCAACCACTTCCTGTTTGCTGCTCCCTCATAATGTTACATCTTCCTGGCCCCTCAGCCACCTGCTTCATCTGCACTTGGACCATCCAGATTGCCACCTACCACTTGTCTCCAGCTGGTTTTTTCTGTCTCCAGTCTGGCTGGTTTGGGTCTTTAAACTATCCTCTACAAAGCTGCCAAATTACTTCTATTAAAACCCTGTTTTGCACAAGTTGCTTTTCTCTCTCGCATGCTATGCAGACACACACACAATACTTCCAACAACACTCCAGTGAAAGCATCCAACAACCTAGCCTTCCCTTCAGGAAATCCTTCACTCCAGTCAAAATGCTTCACTCCTTACCCTACTGTCCCCGGGCACTTGCCTTGTACACAACCCAGCATCTCTTGGACCTTTCCAGTGACGTCTACCTCCATGACAGGGGAGGGCGCGTGTAGCACGCCACAGGAGAAACTGCTTTCAAGGGTCATGTTTTATATCAAGAACCCACATGTACTTGGCGTTTATACTCATGGTTGTTCTTTTAAACGTTTAAAATTACAGTCACCCTGTAAAATTAAACGAGTCCAATCCCCGGGGTTAGGCAGGCTTAAGCCCATGGCTTTGTGGACCCTCTAGGTCACCGCAGAGCACAATACCCCCGACTCCACTGGTCCTGCCCTCACCCCCATCACACCCTCCACCATCTTCCTCCTGGCCTCAGTGAAGCCCTCCTCCCTAGCCCTGACCATTTGGGGCAGCAATCACAGCCCATTGTAGGTCTTACAGCCTATTCTGCTGGTCCTACCCACTGTAGCTTGAATTATTAGCCATCTTTTCATAAACAATTCTGTTCCCCCAAATAAAAGATACTCTCGTTGAGACAAGGACCCTCTGTCACACAAGTGTTTATCCCTCTGGGTGTAGCACAGTGCTTTGGACGCAAACAGCTGTCAACAGTGAATTCTGCATTTTTCATATGGTTTAAAGTGGCTCTTTTAACATTTTCATTTCGTATTGATTTTTTTTCATTTTCTACTCTTTGTTTCCTGCCTCTTTTCAATGGCATTCCCTTTCCCTTCCTCTGATCTGCATGAACTCAAACACGGAGCTGTCTCTCAAAGATAGGAGCTTTTCTGATACCATGCATTAAAATGCTTCAGACAGAACAATAAAGAGTAGAAAAGAATACTAAGCACGTGGGTGGGAGAAGAGTAATAAATAACGGCTCTTTGGCTCCTTTCCTTCCTTCCTTTCTTTTTTTTTTTTCTTTTGCATTTCCTCAAGGCCAGGCCTTACACCCAGCACTCTATTTGCTTTGTTTCCTGACTGGGAATTCTCACTGATTTAACATGGAACATTCTAGAAAAGTACACAAGCAACTCTCAACATCCTGGTAACTCCCTTTCTTTCTCTGCCTAATGGCTCCCATTTAATTTCCCAATACTAGTCCCACCACAGTAGAAGACTGAAGGCAGGGATCTCAGGGAAGGAGAAACTTTGAAACAATGAGGTGAGGTTCAGGCAATAGCGTGGTCTCCACTAACCCAGGTGCTTAAAACAGGGAGATGGAAAGGATGAATCACAATTGTTGCTGTATCTCTTTTTCGCTCAGCAGGCACCCTCAGCAGTCACCCACAGCCCCATTCTCCTGACCCCTTTTCCAGCCTTCTTCTGGAACTGGAAATTACAAGACTCATCAGCGTCGTGGCACCAATCACAGCCGCCAGCACTTTTTAAATACATCACTGACCAATGCTCTGGTAAGTTTAAACATAATTGGGGAGTGTTTTAGTCCATTCAGGCCGCTGTAACAGAATACCATAGATTGTGTGGCTTGAAAACAACCTGCATTTATTTCTCACAGTTGTAGAGGCTGGAAGTGCAAGATTAGGGCACTGGTACGTTAAGTGTCTGGCATGGGCCTGCATCCTGGGGCCTGGATGGCACTGCCTCACTGTGTCCTCACTTGGTGGAAGGAGTGAGTGAGTTTCCCTGGGGCCTGTTTCTTAGGGACACTAATCTCCTTCATGGTGACTCAGTCTTCATGACTTAATTACCTCTCAAAAGTCCCTAGCTCCTAATACCATCACCTTGGGGACTGGGACTTCCACATATTAATATTGGAAGGGCACAAACATTGGGCCATAGCAAAGAGGGAGATTATGTGATTGGTAGGACACGGCCTTCTGGCTCCAGGTAAGAGTAGACATTTCCAGACATTTGCTGTGGCCACATTCTGGTTGCCATAGCACTGATGTTAAAGACTCAGACGTACAGCAATAAACTAAATCAAGTACCAAATGTTCATTCTTTTGCCCTCTTTTTATTTTATTTTTTCTGTGAGACAGAGTCTCACTCTGTCACCCTGGGTAGAGTGTTGTGATATCATAGCTCACAACACCTCAAACTCCTGGGCTCAAGCAGTCCTCCTGCCTCAGCCTCCCAAGTAGCTGGGACTATAGGTGCTTGCCACAGCCCTAGCTAATTTTTTCTATTTTTAGTGAAGATGGAGTCTTGCTCTTGGTCAAGCTGGTCTCAAACTCCTGAGCTCAAGGGATCCACCCGCCTTTACCTCCCAGGATGCTAGAATTACATGCACGACCACCATGACCAGCCTCTTTTGCCCTCTTGTTGATTGGCTGAGTGACTGTTTATTAGTTTAAATTTGGATAAGACTTATATTTCATTATATTATGCAGTGGGTTGCAGTCTATTAAAGCAAATCCATTTTTGCAGCAGCTTTTCCAATTTATTAAGGTCAATTTCCATTAAAATTTGTTTCCAAAAATTATCAAAAGAGAGAAAGAGTTATTGCTTTTCTTTAGATAGACCAACTACCTGATTTTCTTAAAGCCTGCCCTAATTTCTTTTAGGCCAAGTAAGAGTGTGCCAATTTGCAGAGCTGGAGTCAATTTTAACACATATGCTTTGTACAGACAATATCTGCTACCTATCAGCACAGCATCTAAATGCTTAGCAAGGATAACAAGCAGAAAGGAGGCTAAGCTTCTCCTGGGAATGTCATCTATTAGTGTGTCAAGCCAAATTTTTAATTTGGAGAGCAATTCTGCAGAAATGAACAGAAACTCCTCTCTAAACATTTTAATAAAAATAACCCCTCAAGCCAATATGCAGTTGAGTGCATTGCTTTCTAGTAATTTCATTTGTACAATAGCTCCACAAGCTGTTTCTCTCTCCATATTCAGATAACCCTGGACTCTTGGGGGACTGTAAAATGATATTTTAATAATGTGCCTCATCTGTGATCAGAAATACTTGATGAAACGTTCTCGTGATCATATGGCAGCAAGCTTCAGAGAACTGTTTTCCAGATTTAGGCAGGATCAATTTATTGCTTGTGGGAACTTTCACTGGCACATTTTGCAATATTATCTGTCAGAAATCATACCTAAAGATGAGTGCTTAGAAAGAGGTCCAGCCTTTATTTTGGCTTTGAAGCCTTGCCAGCTAGCTCCCTTGGAACTTAGAGATCAGTGCTGCCCAACAGGAACATAATGCAAGCTGCATATGTCATTTAAATTTTTCTGGCAGCCACGTTAAAAGTTCAAAGACACACATGAAATTAATTCAAATAATGCATGTTATTTAACACACTGTATCCACAGTGATTATCATTTTATGTGTAATCAATATTAAAAACATTATTAATGAGTTTTTCATTCCCTCTTTTTTTTTGTATTAAGTCTTCAAAATCAGTAAACATTTTACATTTATAGCACATCTCAGTTCAAAGGAGCCACATTTCACAGGCTTCGGAGTCACTGTATTAGGTGGTACAGCCCTAAAGCAAAAGTCTCCTGAAAGGGTGGTTTGCAACTTTCTGCATTTAGAAAAACCTGAGAGTCTTAATAATAAGAATGAATTCTCAGGCCCTATTCCTGATGTACCTGTAGGGATAGTGCTAAAGAATTTGCATTCTTTGAAAACAAGTTCCATTGCTGATGTTTTGCTTACCAAAATTCAAGAACATTTTTTCAGGCTTCCTGTCTCCAATTTGCTTATAGCTCGATAGCCAGCACCATCGCAACCACCATAAGCCCCACCTTGTGGTCCTACAGACAAGGAGACACAATCATATTGCCCGCTCCCTTCTTTCACACATTCCTCAGCACCTGACGGTGTGCTGAGCCAAAAATATAGGCAAAGCCTCTGGCCCAGGGGAGCTTACTCTCTAATAGAGGAGGCAGACAATGAATAAGCAAAAGAGTGAACAAGTGACCTAATTTTTCCCATGGTGACAACTACAGAGAAGAAAAGTCAAACAAGGGTAGGAGATAGATGGCAAGGGGGTGTGGGTGTGGAGTGGTAGACAGAGTGGGGGGCTCCGGAAGGAGGTGCAGACACTGAGGAAAAGGAGTTCTGAGGAGAGCAGTGCAGGGAAGCTCTGTGGTGGGAACAGCAGGGAGGGCAGAGCCTGCCAGCAAGGGGGAGGGAGAGGACGGCCAGATCTGATGGCTCTGGGTCTGCATAGCCATGCCAAGGTGTGTGGGAGTTCCTGGGAGGTTGGGGGTGGGGGTGGGGGTCTAAGCAAGGGCAGGTGGCCTAACATCCGATGGAGGTGGCTATGGAAAATGTTCAGGAGAGCACGAATGTTGGCCCAGGCAACAGTGAAAACTGTGGGGAAAGTGAGATGCGGGGGAGACAGTGGAGAGGAGAAAATGGCTGTAGATTGTAGGGATGAAGGAGCTTGGGGATGATCACATGTGGTGGGAGGGAGAGGGAGGAGCAGAGCCCCTAGGTGTTGGGCTTGAGCAGCCAGATGTCCGTGGGACATCTCCTGAGATGGTGCTCTGGTCTGAATGTTGGTGTCCTCCCAGAATTCATGCTGAAATCTCAGCCCCAATGTAACGGGATTAAGAGGTGAGGCCTTTGGGGTTAGTGCCTACTATAGTTTGGATGTCTGTTCCCTCCAAACTTCATGTTGAAATTGAATCCCCAGTGTGGGAGATGGGACCCACTTGGAGGTATTTTGTGTCATAGATAGATTACGGCCTGCCTTGGGGCTGAGTGTGTTCTCTGTTAGTTCCCTCCAGACGGAGGTGTCAGTGTGTAAAGAGCAGGGCCCCTCCCCGCTTGCTCTCTCTTGTTTTTGCACTTGCCACCTGATCTCTGCACACACTGCTCTCCTTCCCCTCCGACCATGAGTGGAAATAGCCTGAGGCCCTCAGCAGACACAGATGCCCAATCTTCAACTTCCCAGCCAACCAGAATAGTGAGTCAATTATACGTCTTTGAAATAAATTACCCAGCTTCAGATATTCCTTCATAGCATCACAGAAAGGATGGAGACACTGCCTCTTATAACAGAGGCCCAAGGGAGCTCATTCTCCCCTTCCACCACCCCAGGATACAACAAGAAGGCGCTGGCCATGAACCAGAAATCAGGCCCTCACCAGACACTGAATCTGCCAGAAGCCACCAGAAATGTGAGGTATAAATTTCTGTTGTTTTAAAAGCCACCAAGATTGTGGTGTTTTGTTAGAGAAGCCCTAGCTGGCAAAGAATGATGAGAAAGGCGTGAGGTGGGGTGTAATTATCTCTCTGCAACCATGGAGATTCTCATTATGAAATAATCCTATTCTAGTCAAAATGAAGGCAAGAAAGGAGTTCACTTATTTTATGTCTCTCTTCATCTGCTCTCTCACCATGCCCTCTTCCACAGGGATAGAGAAAAGGTTAAGATGGTTCCCTGCCTGCCAGGAGGTGAAGGAAACCCCAGCCTACTTTCTTCATGAAATTCCGTAGCAGGTGTTCATGTGTAGAAATTTGCTCGAACACACCTACATTCTACCCTGCTTCTGCCCCAAGAACTCCCAACATCACATCCATTTAGCTCCTTTTGGTTCTTTGGAGACAGGAGGACCAGTGAGGCAGGGATAATCCTGAAATGGCTCTCCATACCCCTGTAAGATGCCCTCCTCTGGGGTGTGAGCAGCACCTGGAACATGATGTTTCTCCTTTCATCAGCTTATGGTGTGAGGCAAAGGTGAAGGAATGTAACAGATGTAATTAAAGCCCTAATCAGTTGACTTTGAGCTCACTGTGGGTGGGCCTGGCCTCCTTGGGTGAGACTTACAAGGGAGTCTACAGGTCACACACACACACAAAAAGAACCAGTGATGCTCCTCTGCTGGCCTTAAAGACATAAATGGCTGTGTTGTGGAGAAGGCTGTATCAGCAAAAATGCTTCTAGGAGCTGCAGGCTGTGGGCTTTAGTCCTACAACTGCAAAGTACTGAATTCTGGCAACAACCGATGAGCCTGAAAGAGAATCCTGAGCTACAGCTGAGATTGCTGCTCTGGCTGATACCTGGTTACAAACTGGTGTGACCATGAGCGGAGGACCCTGCTAGGCTGCGAGCATCTCTGACTCATGAAAGCTGTCAGATAACAAATTGTATATTGTTTTGGGCCCCTGAGTTTGCAGGAATTTGTTATGCCATAGAAGAAAACTAGTACATTAAGATAATAATTATAGCTGACTTTTATTCAGTGCTCATGTGTTAGATATTTTCAATGGCCTTATCTCATTATTCCTCACAAGGACCCCATGAGCTTGGCATTATTATTATCCAAATTTAATACATGCAAAAACAGAGGGTCCGAGAGAAATCTCAGAACTGGGGGAGGCTGCAGCAGGGATTCAGCCCCATGTCTGGAACTCCAAAGACAGGGAGTTTGACCATTACACAGTGCTGCCTCCAATTGGCAGGGACCAAGGAGCTCCACACCTGAAACCCTCCTCTTTATAATTAAGACATCTGCTCTACCCTGCCTCCTTAGTGCCCTCAGCCACCCACTCTTTCCACCCCTGCATCCCACCAAACAATGGGCCATCTCATCTCTTCCTTTCTTTGCCCTGTGGAGTTAGGGTGCCCATGGTCAGTTTGGACAGCTGAGGAGCAAAAGTGTCCCAGGCTCCACTGAGCATTTTGTGGCCTAGCCCATTCCTGGGGTGACTGATTCATCCTGGTTTCCCCAGTTTCAAAACTGAAAGCCCTGGGTAGTGCCTATGGCTCAGTGAGTAGGGTGCTGGCCCCATATACTGAGGGTGGTGAGTTCAAACCCAACCCTGGCCAAACTGCAACAATAAAAAACAAAACAAAAAAAAAAACTGAAAGCCCATATCCCAGGAAACCTCTCAGGCCCAGGCAAATTGGAATGACTGATCACCCTACCACTTCCAAACCAAGCCCAGATGTATGAGCCCTGGAGGACCCCTCGATCCTGTACTTGCCATGCTTTCTTTATCACCATGAAGAAAAAGAAATACTCGGCTTGCTCTGCTCTCTAGAGAGAGTTCAGAGAGAGACAACTGTCCTGAAGTCAAGGAGCTCTGCTGGATGGGGTTTGGCAGCACAAGCCCAGAAGGGGCTTCAGCCTGGACCATCAGAAGGCCTGGGAAGCCTGGTCCATTCGGAGCCTTTCCCTTGACTTAAGCAATCCTTCTGCCTAAAGATCACATGAGGTACACTGACCCGGATCTCAGATGGTGCTCCATCAGCTCTGCTCCCAAGGGGGGCAACTCAGGGAGAGCTGGAGGAGGTTTTACATCCTTCCTAATGTTGTGATCATAAAGGGGACCCACCTCCTGCTGGTGGTCTCCCTTGAGAGCTCAGTCCTGATGATGGTGACTCCCCTGTGAGAGGAGTCTGGCTTCTCTGTTGGGTGTCCTGGATACGCTGGACTATACCCTGCCATCTTCCAAATTGTGCTCTTTGTGCCAAGTGGCACCCAGTCTGATGGTAGTTAAATCACTGCAAATCTGTCCACAATATCAGACAGGGTTCAAATCACTTAATTAAATGTAGCCAAGGGTGACTCATGAACTCATTCATTCATTGATTTAATCAGCATTTGGGAACAGCTACATAGGCCTGGTAGTATCTTAGGCTTTCACAGAGAATTGCAGCACATTTTAAACCGTGGGATATGGTAAGTGCTAGGCATGATGATAACATATAAAGATACCAACTAATCCACGTGGGTGTAGCTGGTGTGGGGGGTGGGGAGCAGTGCAGGTCAGTAACAGATCTCTAAGGAATTTGTCCATAAGAAAGACAGTATATTTTTATTATCATCATTTATGTTGAGGAAAACAAACTACAGTTGCCTGTGACTATCAGATACGCCCACAATAACCTCAAAACCCACAAAACACTCAGCCTAAAACATGTCTTTGCATTTTATTTTAGGAAAACATAAATCTGATCACAAAATATCTTCAGAGAGCAGGATAAGCCAGGAAACATACAGAACAGATCTGAATAACAAGTCTGGGGCCACGGCTGTGTTCAGGGGGCGGAGTTGACACGAAATTATCTTCTTCCCGGACAAGCAAGGTTAACTGAGCTGCACAGCCCAGATGGTCATGAGATTTACAGCTATCTAAAGGGGTGCAGAATCCTTTCAAGGGTTGAGTTATGATGACTTCTAGGTATTGATTAAATGAGAAACCAACCCGGTATTCAGCTGAGTGTTAGGGGATGAGGAGCAGAGGGGAGATGGTGGTGGTGATCGCCTTTATGTAGTTTTCAAAGTCGCTTCCAAAAAGAAGGATGAGGTAATAGTTGAATATCCCAGCCAGGGACATGAGGAACAGGAACAGTATGATGCGTTTCCCAAATATGTAGCCAGGGGTGCTGGAAAAGAAGGAAATAGAAAACTGTAGATCAGCACAAAGGACACCCATTTCACACACACAAAAGTGAAATTTTAGACACATGGGGTTTAAATTATGGCTTCTTCTACTCGACAATGCTCCATTTACCATTTACTTCATATGAAGGATGAAAGTGTCTTAGCTATTATTAGTCATCGAACATATTTCAAAACCAAGCTAAAAAGCCTGGACCTCGAAACCCATCACCATTCGGGCTCTGCTGTACCAGTTTCTCTGCACTCTTCGATTTCCTCACTCCAATTTCCCCGTGATGGCCTGAGAGTGGCAGGTTCTGCTGGTCACCAGGCATTCTGACTAAGGGTTAGGCCGCTCCCCCGGCTGCCCCTCCAAAGGAGTGCTCACAGGGCCTACGCTGGTGGCATCTAAAAGGTGCTTAAGCATCTGAGACTTTAACCTGCTGAGACTGCCGGGAATAGCTCATGTTTGTATCCATGAGACCTGAGTAGCCAGCTGTGGAAGACAGGCCTCTACACTTTTGAGCGGAGGGAAAGAGACTTTTAAAATAAATTTATATCCTTCTCTCAAAGGCTCTAAATCCTGAGCTGCTGAAGCAGACCACCAGCTGGGGGGAGGAGGCGATTCCCTGGTTAGATGGGGCCACATATTTGCACGCAGAGGCTGCCCTGGCTTTTACCTCTCCTTCGCAGAACACTCTTCCCACTATGCAGCTGGGCCTGTCTCAGTGGTACTGAAAGTCAAATGACTATTCAGCTGCTGAATGCTGAATCCTGTTTCTTTTTCTTCCCTCGCCCCCTTAGAGACAGAGTCTCACTCTTTTGCCCCAAGCTAGAGTGAATTTCATTCTTAATAACAAGGTCTAAGGACACAGCTAACTCTTGTTTAAGGACCTACCTCCTACCTCTCAGTGCCATCATATACCCAAAGGAATGCAAGAGCCATGCATGGACCGATTTGCTAAGTCAGTTCACACAGCGTTGATTAAGATAAACTTGAATTAGGATCCCAAACATGCTATTTCCTAGCTCCTTGACTTTGGGCGAATGTCCTCAGCTGTAAAACAAAGAATTTGATATCATTCACTTAACTGGGTTATTAGAGAATTAATTGAGATAAGACATATGTGATGCATCAGCCTAGCTCACCGCAACCTCAAACTCCTGGGTGCAAGTGATCCTCCTACCTCCCAAGTAGCTAGGACTATAGGACCACCACCCCTTGCTAAGTTTTCTGTTTTGAGTAGAAATGGGGTCTCACTCTTGCTCAGGCTGGTCTGAACTCCTGGGCTTAAGGGATCCTCCAGCCTTGGCCTCCCAGCGTGCTAAGATTATAGGCGTGACCACACCAATCCCTATTTCTTATTATAATCAGAGAGGGCAGCATTTGGCATCCACAGGTTTAATGGTAGAAATTTATCCATTCGAAAGGCACCCCAAATGTTCATAATGTAACTTGTAATTTTCCTACAGCAAAGTTTGAAGGTCATTCAGCTGTTAAGTATCAAGCTCCTTGCTACTCAAAGTGTGGTCTATGGACCAGCAGCAGCAGCAGCTTCTGCTGGGAGCTTGTCAAACATGGGAAATCTCAGGCCCTTCTTGGACCTAGTGAATCAGAATCTGAATTTTGACAAGCTCCCTGTGGGATGCAGTCAAGTCTGAAAAGCTCTGCTAGTTGACGCCAGCCCTGCCCCATGACCAGCTTTGTCCTTCTCTTCTCAGTTTCATGATCACAGTCATGTTCACGGAGTAAGGCATTCTATCTCTTTGTTGGGGGAAATAATGGGTTGCCAAAAAAATGTTATGAGCTGAGTTGTGTCCCCCCAAATTCATATGTTGAAGTCCTAATGCCCAGTACCTCCAAATGGGACTGTGTTTAGAGATGGGGTCTTTAAAGAGGTAAGTAAGGAAAATGAAGTCACAGGAGTGGACCCTAACTCAGTAAGACTGGTGTTTTATAAGAAGGGGTAAGATTAGCACACAAACACAGTCAGAAGAGCATGGGAAAAGGAGGCCATCTACAAATGAAGGAGAAATACCTGCCAACACCTTGATCTTGGACTTCTAGTTTCTAGATCTAAGAGAAAATAAATTTCGGTCATTGAAGCCACCTTGTGGCACCTTGTTATGGCAGTCCCAGCAGACTGATGCAGAGAGTCACCTGCTAGTGCCAGTAAAGGGAGTGAAGGAGTCCAAGTAAGGGATATTTTTTAGCCAGAAAATAGAAGCTTCAGACAAATTTTAATAAATTGTGAAAAGTCAAATATCGTGGTGGCTCAGATCTGTCACATGAATGAGGCTACCATATGCTCATTACGGAAACAAGAAAAAGTGATTTGCAAAGCTGTTTTACACTGAAGATAAAACTGTAGTGAACAATGAAATGGCCATGCCTTCTGATCAAAGAGTGGTGTTCTTGGATTTAGGTAGCATTTTTCAAAGGTCTCTAGGCATATCATCCCCACACAAGACAGGACTATGGTTCCCTAACTCTTCCCAGGCAATGCATGAGGCATGGAGCGTGGAAGGCAAGAACTCAGTCTTAGACTCCATCACCCGCAGGGCTGAGTGTGAATGGGGCCCCCAGCTGGTCACTTGTTAAACGGATACTTAAGTCTCTCAAACCTGGAGATGGGGCCACTGGAAGGTGGGCATAGTGTACAGGGAGGGGACCTGCCCTGAGCTCAGGCCGTCACAACCTGAAATGAGGCGGAAGGACAAGCTGAGGCACAGACAGTGCACCTGGATCATGAGTCCCTGAACCATACAGACATCTCTTTTATTGTTTCTTTCTTTTTTTTTTTTTGAGACAGAGTCTCACTATGTTGCCCTTGGTAGAGTGCCGTGGCGTCACAGCTGACACCAACCTCAAACTCTTGGGCTTAAGCGATTCTCTCGCCTCAGCCTCCCAGGTAGCTGGGACTACAGGCACTCACCATAATGCCGGCTATTTTTTGGTTGTAGTTGGCCTGGGCTGGATTCATACCTGCCAGCTCCCGTATACGTGGCTGGTGCCCTAGCCACTGAGCTACAGGCGCAGACCCTCTTTTATTGTTTCTAAAAGTGAATCCGTAATTCTCTCTAGATGGATGGGGAAGGTCAGAATTAACTTGTTAAGCATCTGTTGGGGTCAGGTGTTTTAAATCGATGACTTCATCTAATTCTCAGAGCCACTCTGTGAGGGCATATTATTAACCTATTTTCCAGCTGGAGAAACTGAGAGCAGAGAGGGTACATGACTGGCCTAAGGTCGCACAGCCAGGAAGCAGCAGAGGGAGAATGCAGGCCTCCCCGTAAGTGGAGGGAATTCTGCTCTTTGTACCTGGCTGAGTTCTTGAGGTCCCCTTCAGACTTATAGACTAGGAGTTGGTTATTAGTTTTAAAACAACTGCACCCTCCACAGACAGCATAGAACTTACAGGAAAATAGAAAAGTGGCATTAGGCTAACCAGTTCCCATCTCGAATGTGCCGAAAACATCTGGGATGAGGTGCTGTGGGGATGGGACACCTGGGCACTCAGAGACCTGGGTGCCAGTCCCCACTCAACACTCTGTGACCTTGGGCCAGGAAGTGCCCCTCCCCTACCTCCCACGCCAGTTCTTAAATGTGCACATTAAAATATGAACTAGAAATAGAAGACATTTAAGTCCCTTCTGGTTTTAAAATTCTTTTCAACAGGAAAATGATGCTTTCAACCTGGGACTTCTAAAGGAAATAAAAATTGTTAGTTCTGTGAGGGTACAATGCTAGCTCCTCTGTTCACCCATGTGTCTCCAAAAAATGGGAACTTCCATAAACATCTGCCAAACCAATCTCAGAAAAGAGGTAAGACCAGCCTTCAGTGGTTCTCACATTCTAGCATGCATAAGAATCACCTGGCGAATGTGTTAAAATGCAGATTCCTGGGCCTCCTAGGCAGAGATTATGATTCCATAAGTCCAGGTGGGGCCCAGGAATCTGTATTTCCAGTAAGCACTCCAGAGGATTCTAATACAGTTGTTTGAGCAGGGGAGATACACTAAAGAATGTCTTACCTACCCTCTGGACCAAGAATGACACCAGAACTCTGAAGTGGACAGGGCCAAAGCAACTTCTAGGAAGGACCAAGAGATGATCTGTAGCCCGCCAGAGATATTCCGAGGAGGAAGATTTCATTGAGCTGTATCCTTTTCCCTTAGTGAGGTCAAGAACAAAAGCAGGTTCCTAAGCCATTAGGTGTCTGCAGGGTCTAGGTGTGACACAGCCCAGGGACAGAGAGGAGACCTGAGGAGGGCGTGGGTCTCCAACTGAAGAGGATATTATCAAATAGTGCCTAGAAGGCAGAGTTGAAAATCCCCTTGCACTTGACCAGAGGTCCCCTCAGGCTTGACCTGTTAGACTGTATTGGCCAAAATTGGCTTAGGTATTTCTTCCAGCGTCTAGCATTTCTACTGATGACAAATGCTCAGAACTCTGTATTAAAAAGGATCCTGAGGCCAAGCTTGGTGTTGGCAAGAAAGCACTCCATGATCCATCAGTGACACCTACCAGGGCTACAGGGGAGGTGACAAGGGTCTAGAACCCACCCACTCAGTGGGTTAAAGGGCCAGTAGGATTTTCCTATTATCTAATAAAGGAGACCAGTGAAGGATTTAAGAGGTCAGGCCATTTACATTGCAATGAGATCCAAAGAAATCTAAGATTTCTAAGAGTTCTTCTAAGACTATATTCTTTTGTTTATTTTTTGCCACCTCTGTTATTCCCTAATAGGGATCAGTTAGTAAAACCTTCAAAATTAAAAGGGCCTGTGAGTAGTGTTGTACTCTGCAGCCTGTCTCAGAGTTAAAGCCACTGCAGGATCCCCAGCAGGTGGTGACAGATGAAGAGAAGAGCAGGGACTGAGCCAAACCCTGGGACTCTGCACAGGGAGCCTGCTGCGGAGACTGAAGACCCTCTTATGTCACTGCTAGACACTCCACCCCCTCCCCTCACCTCTTAACAACAAGTAATCACCTGGGGAAAGACATGATAGAGGTTTTCCAGGGTAAAAGAAAATAAAGAATATCATTTAGGACAGCGTTGATAAGAACAAGGGGGATAATAGAATTGTGGTTTTAGAGAATAAATAAGAACACCACTAGAGAGGAGCAAAGAAAGAGATGGCAAGGGACAGACTCGCCGTAAGAACAGTCATTCTTTTCCCAGCAGCAGCCCAGCTCACGATCTAAGCCCCTACAAGTCCTTGAGCTTCCCCAGATGTATCGCTGTCACCCGCTGACCTCCCCAAGATGTCACTGCCTTTGTCACCACAGAAGGACGTTACCCAATTAGAGAGCTCATTAGCCACCAGAGCGGGGTGCTATTATTAAAGGCAGGCACAGGGGGCAGCAGCCTCCTGGGCCACAGTTCTGGCCCGGAGCCTGGCACGCAGGCAGGGAATTCCCACCTCTAAGGAACTGGTGGCATGTTCGAACTCAAACATTTCTGCTATAAGCATCGTCCTTTATTTTACTGAAATCCAGCTTTCCCAGACCAGGTGTCAGGAAAGTACAACACTACTTCAGAGCTTTCTGTCTGGCAACATCTATCAACAATGCAATCCGTGGTGAGACGCACGGTCTCATGATCGCATCTTATTTTCTCGACATTCTTTTTTTTTTTTTTTTTATTGTTGGGGATTCATTGAGAGTACAATAAGCCAGGTGACACTGATTGCAATTGTTAGGTAAAGTCCCTCTTGCAATCATGTTTCTCAACATTCTTGCTGGATCCCTAGAAGATTCGTTACTCAAGAGAACTTACTGCAAGGGGCAAGCCTGAGGTCTCATTTCTCTAGACCAGGCATCCTCAAACTGCAGCCTGCGGGCCACATGAAGCGGGGTGAATTGTATTTGTTCCCGTTTTGTTTTTTACTTCAAAATAAGATATGTGCAGTGTGCATAGGAATCTGTTCATAGTTTTTTTTTTTTTTTAAACTATAGTCTGGCCCTCCAACGGTCTGAGGGACTATGAATCTGTTCATAGTTTGTTTGTTTTTTTAACTATAGTCTGGCCCTCCAACGGTCTTGAATTGGCCCCCTGTTTAAAAAGTTTGAGGATGCCTGCTCTAGACAATGAAATGTTTCTCTCACAGGAGGCCTAGAAAGCTACACATAAAGTCATTGCAGCCCTGGACTCTGAAGGGTGGGAGCAGACAGTGTGGGCTTTCAAAGAATATGAAGCATACTTTGAAAGTGAACATGATATGGAGGAATTTTTTTTTTTTTTTTTTTTGGTGACAGGATCTTGCTCTGTCTCCTAGGCTAATGCAGTGGTGTCACTGTAGCTCACAGCAACCTCAGACTCTTGGGCTCAAGGAATTCTCCTGCCTCAGCCTTCCGAGTAGCTGGGACTATAGATACCCACCACCACGCCTGGATAGTTTTTCTGTTTTTGGTAAAGATGGGGTCTTGCTCTTGCTCAGCTTGGTCTCAAACTCCTGAGCTCAAGTGATCCTCCTGCTTTGGCCTCCCAGAGTGCTAGGATTACAGGCACCATACTCGGTTAAGGAATCTTTTAATTAGAAAACTAAGCAAGTCCCCAAGCTATATATTCAGAACCCTAAAACTTCAGGGAGACAGGGATGAGGGCTCCTAGTCAATCTCCCCCTCCCACCCAAGGAATTCCTACAGAGCTGTAAATGCCAGTCAGAATATTGTTTTGAATTATGATATGTCCTGCTCCAAAAGTGTGAATCACTCCGTGGTTCTTCAGTAATCCCTGTTACCCACCTCTGAGTTCTCTCTCCCAAGTAGCCGACAAAATACTTTTGCCTCACAAACAAGTACATCAGTCCAGCAAAGGCAGCAGGAACTATGTGAGCAAATGAAAACACTCATGTTAGTTTCACAGACACCAAAACATGCTATGTTAGCACAATATTAATACAGTTGTTACGCAGTCATCGTTGGCTACAAACTCTAGCAGAGGACACAAGTTCTAATAGCTGATGCTGGCATGCACTTCAGATAAAACCCCCAAGACTGGAAGAAACCTAAGAACTTTAATAATAGTGATATTACCTTAAAGTGACATCACAGCAGAGTTTACAAAGTATTTGCTTATCCATCATCTCATACAAATCTTTTCAACATAACCAGAACCATTATTTCTACTTCCAGATGTGGAAACTTGGGCTCAGGTGATCAAAGGGGGGTTGTTTAAGGCTGGTAGCTGGTAAGGGGACACAGGACATGAACCCCAACCAGCTCTGAGGATGGTTCTCTCAAGTCAAACCGTTCACCACTGAACCTGCCTACAGCACAGTGCTCAGCCTTCCTGAACCCAGTTGCTACTGTTTAGCAAAGATTTCTAGGGAAGGAAATTTCCTTTGCATTCTAGGTCTTTGGGAAACCTCCAGCAGCAATGCCCCAATATCCCACGGAGTCCTGGATGCTTGGAGCTAGGAGTTAGAAAGCCCAGCTCCCCTCAGTCTTGTATCTAAACCTAGTACTTCAATTGTTCTGCATCTGGGCAAGGGGCTGATTACTGTTTTCCCATCATTAGGAATCAGTATGGGGATGAAACAGGGCTATAGCTGTAAAAAGCACTTTGAAAACTTTGAAGCATTTTTCAAATACCAAATTAAGTATTGGTAGAATAATTTACACCTTCCAGGCACCTCTCCTGGTATTTTGGAAACTTATGTCTCCAATCCTCCCAGCTACCTGGAAAGGATATGTAACTGTCACCATTTGACAAGTGAGGAAATTTAGGCTCAGGCCAAAAGATGTGTGAGGACAGCTGTCTTTTCCTAGATCATCTCCGTGCCTGATAACAATCCCTGGCACATGGGTGCTTTCAAAAATCGTTTGTTGAGTGAATGAAAAAAGTCAGCCCAGTGGAAAGGGAGATTTCAATCAGGTCTTCCTGATTTCAAAACTTCATCACCACCACCATCGGTAGTAACAATTGTTGAGCTTCCATTGTTAAGTGGACTACATAAAAGTGCCACTTTTGCGGGTCATAAACAGTCAGATATTGGCAGTTTTATTTGGTTCAATCTGATATATGCCAAGCACTGGGTCAGGGCCTTAAAGCGCAGTACCTCACTTAAGCAAATTAGGAACAGTGCTAGGTACTGTGGTCCTATTTTACAATGAGGAAACTGAGGCTTAGAAAAGGTGATCACAGCCTGGGTCACACACCAGCAGTGAGCACCCTTGGATTTGCCTTCAATTTATCACTCCCCAAAAGCCCATTTCCATCCACAACTCCATCTGCTTTCTAAAATATGATTCTTACATGAAAGATAAGAAAATTGAAGCACACAAGAAAAACATTCATAAGGTTCATCCTGTTCTCTGAAGTCACAAAATTGTCACAACTCTTGATTCTCCCTGGACAAAGATTTTCCTAGGCTGTCCCACCTGAATGAATCTGCTCCCTGGAGCTGGCTCATTTCTCTCTTGATGGAAATTCACCCAAACATGAGCTAATAGAGATCCTGGATGGAAAGTGGCTGAACTTGCTGCCCCTCTGGAGGTAGCAGCTCAGTGGGGGCCGGAGCTGCTGGGAACTCAGAAGGGTGCACATCCAGGCCCTAGAATTCTGAAGTTCGAGCAAGCCCCTCATTCCCCTGGAGTGTGGGACCCTTCTCTGTAAAGTGCTGGGCTGAGCTTCCTTTCAGCTAAAAAAAAAAAAAAAAAGACTTCCACAATCTACTACATTCATAAGAAATCACAATTATCAGCCAGGGTTTACTGATGTTTTTGTTCCCTAGCAATGCCAAAGCTTATTTTGACAAAGAATGTGTATTTCCAGGGCTCTGCAATACCTTCAAACTCCTTGTGTATTTATCTAGCTAGAGCAACTCTGCATTCATCTACATCAAATAGCACCCATGACATAAAAGGAATCATAACTTCTGTATGAGCTGAGTTTGACTTGATTTTTCAAGTAACGCCAGACATGTTTCTTATTTAACTCTGGATAGAAAATGGAAAATAAATGGTGAGCTTCCTGACAGCCTTCTACACACAGAAGGAGGCCACATGGTGTCCTCTAAGTGGCTTCCACCGCCCTCCCCCGGTTTTCTATCGCTGCACCTAATTCCTCTTCCTGTGGTGTTCCTCACTCCTAGCTATCAGGTCTCCATTCACTGACCACCCTGTGGTCTGGGTGCTTCACCACCATCTCTGCTTTATTTAACCCTATATATCCAGGCACAGGGCTTGGCTTGTAATCGTCGTTCAGTATCCTTTGTTATATGAATGAATAAAGTAAAAAAGATACTTGTGAAAACTTCAGAATTTAGAGTTGAAAGACCAGGGCTCTCATTTTGCCTCAATTACTCATCAGCCTGGAACGAGCTCTGTGCAAAGGGAAATAAGATCTACTCTATCTACTTTATAGAATGGGGAGAAAATGATAAGAATTAAAAGTTCATAAGCAGAGAGAGGGACGGAGGGAGGGGGGTGGGGCCTTGGTGTGTGTCACACTTTATGGGGGCAAGACATGATTGCAAGAGGGACTTTACCTAACAATTGCAATCAGTGTAACCTGGCTTATTGTACCCTCAGTGAATCCCCAACAATAAAAAAAAAAAAAAAGAAATTTCATAAAAGTTCATTACAGCATTGCTTGTGGCCTTTCCAGGTGCCCTACTGAGCCACAGAAACTGGCAAGTTCACGCTGAACCACCATCAGGCACAATGCCAGGTGTGGCCAAGCCTGTCAGGTGTTAAATTGCAAAAGGGGACCAAGAGTATGACTCTAGTTTCTATTTAAGTTTAAATCAATTCTAGGAGTTTATCTGTCCTTCTAACTTGCTGGAGTCAAGACTGTGGGCTGCCAATACCGCAGGGCAGGCTAAGAACCTGGGATCCAGCCTATGGCCCTGTGGACGTATCCCAAAGTAGGGCCACCAAGGTGGAAGCTTATTAGCAGAACAACCGAGGGACAGCAGTCCCAGAATAGATCCCTCAGGTGCTCTTGCTTATAATGCCGTTATATCTGAGCTAACTCTGCTTAAGAATTCTGAGTCGCATTTAGCCTTAAACCACCCTTGTCAGCTCAGCGCTCTCAACCGCCACCAGGGAGCAAGGATTAGCAATGCATTATCACTCCCGCTCTGCCCGGGGCACAGAGCACGCCTGGAACACAGCCTCCCCGGGGCTCTCACCTCTCCAGGGCTTCACAGATGTGAGCTAGAGGTCAAGCAAAGTCTTTTTAACAAAAAGCCTGCCCTTTGAACCTCCTTGAGATGCACATTATGGAGAGCGTATAAAAGGAAAGCTGAGTTACCTTGGCTGCAAAGCAGCCCGGCCGTCCAGAGCACGGCAAGGAACGTGGGGTATGCATCCACACAGTTCTGGCTGTGGAATAAATAAACAGGGAGGAAAGCAATCAGAGAACACGTTACTGCAATGTGGTCAGAAAATTTTCCAGAACCCCAGTTAATAATCATCATCATGTACGAGGAGTCCCATTCATACTTCCACTTACATCTACCCATTAAGACAGGGCAGTCAGCCGCCACATCGGAAACAGACAATAGCGTAAAGCAAGCACGTGTTCAGAATCCATTAGCTCTGTTCCCACGGTGAAGCATCACGGAGACTTGCTTTCTTGATGTTTTCTCTTTGGCAGGGTTCCTGCTCCTGGCTGTGCTGATGTGCTTCTTGGAACTGGAGAGTGCGATGCAGACAGAGGGTGTGGCCACAGTCGGTGGGGGGAGGGGGGGGAAGAGCCCCACTAAGGAAATCTTCATATCAGACACTCAAATCTGCCCAGGTCTGCAGGCCAGGCTAACGAAAGAAGTTGATCTTCAGGCATTAAGAAAACCAAGATTAGTTCAGCAAAGCTGATGCTCAGAGAGTTAGCTTGCTGATGGCACAATCACTGCGTGTAGAGCACAGTTCTCCCTCCCTAGAAGTCCTCACTCTATGCCAGGCACTACACTGATGTTTTACACCCATCGTTGCTATTAAACTCACCATGCTCCTGTGAGCACACACGACAGCTGTGTAAGTTTCCTCTTGCTGCTGTAACAAGTGGCCAGAGACTTAGTGGCTTAAAACAACACAAATGTATCATCTCATAGTTCTCTGGAGGCCTGAAGTCCAAAATGGGTCTAAATAGTCTAGTCACTATATTAATAGCATCACAGGCCTTCTGGAGTCTCTAACAGAAAATCCATTCTCTTGCCCTCTCCAGCTTCTAGAGGCCACCTGTACTCCTTAGCTCAGGTTCTCCTTCCAACCTCAACTCTGCCAAAGCCAATCAAGTTTTTTTTTTTTTTTCTTTGTAGACTAGTCAAGTGCAGTAGGGGGAAGAAAGGGAGACTGGAACAAGAGTCTGACCTGTGACTGTGAACAATCAATCAGGATAACTTACTACCTTTGGGCCAGCCACATCTTACCTATTTTCAATCATTTGAAAATGAGACATCTACCCTCCTGCCTCCACATTCCCAGGTTCCCCAGATTAGGATGTAAACATATTTTTTTTCTGGAGTGGGGGACATTAGGCTGCCTTCTACAAACACTTTCATGCTTCAGATGGGAATGGAAGCTTGAAGAAGCTGAATAGCCTTCCCAGGGTCACCCAGCAGGGAATGGCAAAGCCAGGATTCATCCCCTAGTCCAGGTGTCCTCAAACTGCAGCCTACAGGCCACATGAAGCGGTATGAATTATATTAGTTTCCGTTTTGTTTTTTACTTCAAAATAAGATATGTGCAGTGTGCATAGGAATTTGTTCATAGTTTTGTTTTTTTTTTTAAACTATAGTCCGGCCCTCCAACGGTCTGAGGGATGGTGAATTGGCCCACTGTTTAAAAAGTTTGAGGACGCCTGCCCTAGTCAGTCTGATTCCCAAGCCAGGGCTGTTAACTCTTCAATTTAAATCATTGGTATCCTCTTGAGGAGTTTACAATCCAGATCAGGACAATGATATTCCCATCCACGGAACAACAACATAACATGACTTGAGAGGCATTAAAGGGAAGAGACAATGCAATCCAGTGGAAAGGGCACCTAGCTAGGCTTTTGTCCCTGTCATCACTTTAACCAGCTGTTTGTCATTGCCAAAGCAAACTCTCTGGACCCAGTTTCCTTGTGTGTAAACCTAAGGGCCTGGTGATACCTCTGAAATCCTTTTGAGTTCTAAGAGCCAATGGCTACTGCAGCAGTGCTCGAGGTGTGCTCCCTGGACCAGCAAATGCTCATGCCCACCTCAGACCCACAAAATTAAAAACTTTGGGAAGGAGGCTCAGACAGCTGTGTTTTAACAAGCCTCAGGTGATTCTGATACATGCTGATGTCTAATGTGATTTGAACTATATAGGTAAAAGCAAAGATGCAATTTTCAAATAGTTCGTTCAAACTGCTAGGGTCTCACACCTCAGTGGTATGCTCTGGAATGGCCAACTCTTCACCTTTTCCCTGCAGAAAACCCAGAGAAGGACCTGTATGCCCCTCTGATGAGCAAAGACCCTTTAGAAAAGAAGTCTGTGAATGTGATAGAGGGAAAACCTGTGTGTTCCATCCTGGGAGACAGGCACAGCAAAAACCAGGCACGGGAGAGAGAGAGCAGACCCCTGCTCACCTGTTCAAGTGCTCTGGGTTCCCAAAATGTTCACTGGTCTACTGGACACAGTAAGAACTCCAAAGGGCAGGAGGCCCTTACGAATGACCATTTGGGGTAAAGTGCTCAGTGAACAAACCAGGCCTGCAGTTACAATCACACCAGTGGCCGAGCGCCAGCATCACAGCTATTCTTACACATTACTAGAGGTACAAAGCTGCAGCATCGGGTCTGGAAACATGACTCATCTAGTTCAAGAAAACTAGAGAAAAAAATTCCTTTTTTAGGTAGTTGAATAACATTCACTGCCTTATAGGATAGAATATCTGATGCTATTATAGTTTGAGAATCTATTAATACCAAAGATTTTCCCTGCTTCCTCCACATTCTCATGTTTATGGGGGATGTTGTTTTGTTTTGTCTTGTTTTTAAGAGTGACTTTATTTGAGTAATGCAAAAGGAAAGAAAGTCCTTAATTGCCAAGGGACTTGCTCATTATAGTCAACTGTCCAGTGAGTTGACATCGAATAAGTCTTTTTATCATTCTTGCCTTTTATGTCAAGTCATCTTGGTTCCTATCTGGAACCTATCTTGGTTCCTGTCTGGAGTTGGATGATACTCTCCCAGCTGTAAGAGAATGGGTTCTTCCTCTGGATTTCCAGATTATTCCCAGAGCCTGGGAGTTTGAGGTTGCTGTGAGCTATGATGCCATGGCACTCTACACAGGGTGACAGAGTGAGATTCTGTCGCAAAATTTAAAAAATTTTTTAAAAATTGTTTTAAGAAGAAGAAAATGAATTACTTCTCTAGACTGTTGTGAGAATAAAATGAAATAAAGTTCTGCCTGGCTTACATCAAGCATTCAATAAACAATGGCTATGATTATTCCAGTGTTTCCCCTCTTAACACCTAGTAGACATGCCTTTCCCACCTGACAAATTATTATTATTATTGTGGATTTTCTTTTATTTATTTATTAATGTGTTTATTTATTTATGAGACAGAATCTCACTCTATTGCTCCAGACTAAAGTGCCATGGCATTAGCCTAGCTCACAGCAACCTCAAACTCCCAAGTACAAGTGATCTTTTTGCCTGAGCTTACTGAGTTGCCCAGTGCCTGCCACACCTGGCTAATTTTTCTATTTTTAGTAGAGATGGGGTCTTACTCTAGCTCAGGCCATTCTCGAAGTCCTGAGCTCAAGTGATCCTCCTATTTCAGCCTCCCAGAGTGCTAGGATTACAGGTGTGAGCCACCGCACCCAGTTGGATTTTCTTTTGAGTTTTGTGCCATTTTTTTCTGCAAAACAGAACTGACAAACCCATTTTGATTCATATTTCTTGAGGTCTAACTAGAAGCTTCTCAGTAGATCTTGTGACAGAAACGAGACCAGGAAAAACCACACTTAGACCAATGCTGCTCTAGCTGTGCTCATTGGCTGAGGACAGGGAATTGAACTACATATTATACACGTGAACAGAAAGAAAAGGTCCAATTCCAAAATATATATATATATATATATAAAAAGAAAGAAAAGAAAAGAAAGAAATGGTCCAATTCCCTGTAGCTCTCAAACCCTGACTTGGCTCTACCCTCATGAGAGATGAGCGGTGGACAGATCATTGATCAAGGTCAAGTCTGAGCTGATGGACACGCTGGCTGGGAGGTCTGTTCATCAACCGCCCCAGAATCTGGAGCTATATTCATCAGCAGTCAGACTTTATGCCGAAAAATACATATGTATGCATCAGACCTTTCAATCCACCAATGATATTTGTTCTTTATTGGCACAGTCACTACCCCACCCCATCGACCAGTAGTTTTGAGCATGGAACCCTATGATGGATATATTTATGAAAAAATTCTATACATGTACTACTGTCAGTCTGTAAATTAAAAATGAATACAACTTCATTTCTTATTTTTTTAGATGGCAAGAGTAAATACCCATTCTTTTCTTCCTGCACCTCCACAGATCATCTTGCAACCCTTTTGGCACTTTTGGAGGCTCCTAGAGAAGCTGCCATTGGGGAACTTTCTGCTAGAATAACACACAGCCCCTGCCCCGTCGTTTCCTGACAGAGGCAGGCACGCGAGCTGCCCTGGCTTCTGCCAGCATGCAGTCACCTGCTTCATTGATCTTTGAACGCTTTTTACAATTCAGACAGACGCATACATGTGGTTGGGCCAGGAAAGAGGAAGTGGTCTTTGTAAGAGAACCACAGCAGTGTCTGAGTAATTTTCATCTTACAGAAATGCTCCTCCCTGCCCTCTTCATTCCTACGTCTCTGAGGCTCTCTCTCCCCTCCCACTTTCCACTTCTTCCGCCCTCAGGTAGGGTAAGTGGTAAAAACCAGTGAGTTTTGAGAGCTGGGCTGCAGAGCCTATACTAACAGACACATCCAGGCAGCAGCCATCGCCCTCCACTCTCCTCTTGTGCCTTCTTACCTCTTGGTCCTCACATGATTCCAGAACTTCCGAACCACCCAACCAAATGACATGGCACAATCACCAATCAAAGGAAACTTCAGCAATTTGGAGGCTGGCAGCCACGGAGGCCAGGTAGAAGCACAAAGGGGGAAGTGGCAGAAACTTAGACAGCCTTGCTTGTTCCATTTCTTCTTTATTGCCAGCAAAATGGGAACTTCTAACCAGATATGGAGAAATTCCACTGTAGCGTCTCCAAAATGGATCCACTGAGGAGTGGACAGAATCACAATGGAGCCAGTGAGAACGTAGCCATCTGGGGAGAAGCAGCTTCTCTTTCCAAACTGGTAGCCCAGTAGTAACATTTTCTTTGGCTTCTGTCTTGGGAAAAGTTGTGACCTTGCCTCTGATGGAAGACACCTTCTTGTATTTCATGCACATGGATGGCAAAGAGGTTGACGGCAACTGACACATTTTCCCTGCCCTCTTTCAAGTGGATCTAAAATATCTTAAATCATATCTTTATACTTCTTAAAATGATTCTGAGAATTAATACACCAAAGTCCAGATGTTAAAAGAGAAATATTCCTCTAAGGAGTTCAGCAAAGAGTTTCCTTGAGATCAGACTGTGGAAATAACCCTGGACAGATATGCTTGGCATGAGGGGTAGGGCAGAGCAGGCAGCGGACAAAGGAAAAAGGGTGTCTGGGGCACCCTCTGCAGTGGCACTGTGAGCACTCAGGAATAACCAGGGAAGTTAAAGGGCCCAGAGAGCTTTAGGGGCCAGGCAATCATCCTGTGACCACCCTGCCAATGTGTCGTGAATAGTCCAGACAGTGTATGCAGCCACGTAGAAGCTGAGGGAGCAAGGGGCCAAGGATGAGAAACAGCAGTGGAGAAGATGTCCCTCCACTCCCCCAGGAGGCCACCATGCCAGGACTCCCTCTAGGCCCCTCAGTGTGAATCGCTACCCCTGAATTTGCTTGTGTTGTTCTTGCCATTCTGAACATACTTGTCCTGGGTGGCCATGACTTCCTCTTTGGAAAGATCTCTGGGGACATCAAAGTCCCCTCTGGGCTGGAACCAAAAGTCAGCTCCTCCACAGGTGCCACAGCATGAAGCCTTCCTGGGTGCCCCACCTCCTGTCCCTGTGCAGAGAAGCCGGCCTACACGCCCGTACTTCTCAGACAACCCCTCCATCGAAATGCATTCTGCATCAAGGAGATCCCAAATAGATCATACTCATCTTCACTGAGCTGCTCCGATGCTTTCAATGGCCTTTTTGTTCAAAGTAAAGAATGCGCTAACGGAACACAGTTGGGGTAGGGTGTGATAGCTCAGGCCCGTAATCCCAGCACTCTGGGAGGCCACTGAAGGTGGATAATTTGAGCTCAGGAATTTGAGACCAACCTGAGCAAGAATGAGACCCTCTTTCTACTAAAAATAGAAAAATTAGCTGGGTGATGTAGCAACCACCTATAGTCCCAGCTACTTGGGAGGCTGAAACAAGAGGATCAGTGGAGTCTAAGAGTTTGAAGTTGCTGTGAGCTATCGCACCACACTACTCTACAATGCCTCCAAAAAGAAAAAGGGAACACAATTGTGTGCAATGTCCTCACTCTTTCTGTTCTTGCTCTGGTTGCTCAAGGAGACCCCATGTTAGGAAATGTGCTGGTGTCTCCTCCAGACTCCCACCTGAGGGAAGTGAGGGACGGGTGAGTTGAAGCCTGTCAACAAAGCATCCCGCCTGCTGCCTCCGAAGCTGGCTGATGAGTCATGGCTGGTGTTCGCCATAGCATCTCTGGTCTACCCCATAGGAAATGGGTCAATTCCACTGGCCAAATGACATGATTAGATGTTTCTAGAGCTATGAAGATCACAGCTCTAATACCTCTACTTTCTTTTAACACAGCACAGGCTGGGATGATGAAGGGTGTCCCCAAAGCCTCCCACATAAAGTTTAGGCTTCCTAGCACCCTGTCTCCCTGGCACTGGCACTCAGAGGTTTGGCCCAGACAGACACACGGCCTCAAGGGAGGCATTTGCTCCTATAAAGAGGCCCTCTGCCCATGCCCCACCCTGTCAGTCCACAGCACCTGAGTTTGGACTCACTTGGCAGTGTAGACCCTCTCAAAGGCAAGCGTCCCTGTCCTCTGGAAGCTCCGTCCATTCTGGGTCTTGCTTTCGCGTTCCACCTTGTGGGCAAAGAATCCTGCCAGGGAAGAAAGGTTTGGATTTGGTTCATAACCTGAGTGTTCAGGGGCCCTATTATTTCACTATCTTACTAGAATGTTAAATGCTGCCTGACTCGACCTCAGAACAGCCCTGAATGTCCTTCATCAACTGTCACTTAGCAGAAATGTTCTCAGCAGCTGCTCTCCTAACCACTGTGTTTGGTGTTGGAAATGCAGTAGAGGGTGAGGCGCCCCCCCCCCCAATCCGGGATCTCACAGCCTAAACCAGTGCTTTTCAATCTTTTTCTATCTCACAGCACACTTAAACCCATAGTTAAACTTACAGGGCACACTTAAATTATGTTGATCAAAAAATGAGTAAAAAAAAAACAAAAAGAGCATACTTACTGGGCTTTGAACTTCTTTTGGAAATAATTTAATTAATGATCGTTTAAAGCATTTGCAGCACACAGGTTGAAAACCACTAGTCTAAAGAAACAGACAAACAGTTATAGCAGAAATGACACAACAGAGTGATTTGTGCCAAGATGAGACTGAGGGAGTGCACAGTGACATCAAGGTCAAAGGAGGCAGCTCGATTCAGTGCTTGGGTCACAGAACGATTCCTACAGGAAGTTCCATGTAAGATAAACTCTGAAGAGCAAGCAGGAACCAGCCCAGCAGATGGAGGGAGCGGGGACAGCAGGGAGATGGTGCTGCTTCAGTGGAACAGCCTTCCTGCAAAGGTCCAGCAGCAAGAGCTGTCTGCGGGTCAGGATGTTCAGCTCAGGGTGGGGAATGGGGGCCTGGGGAATGGGTAGGACCCCGCAGAACCTCGAATGAGGCCATAGAGGTAGATGATGACGCCCTCTTTTAATGGCCCGTCACTTGCCATGAGCCAGACTCAGATGCTCTTAGCTTGCATCCAAGAACAGACAGACAAAGAGCTTTGGACAAGGACAGCAGAGAAGCTAGAGCACACAGTAAGCAAAATATATAAATTATATGGGTGGTGCCTGTGGCTCAGTGAGTAGGGCACCAGCCCCATATACCCAGGGTGGCAGGTTCGAACCTGGCCCTGGGCAAACTGCAACAAAAAACAAAAGGTTGTGGCGGGCGCCTGTAGTCCCAGCTACTCAGGAGGCTGAGGCAAGAGAATCAGCTAAGCCCAAGAGCTGGAGGTTGCTGTAAGCTGTGACACCACAGCACTCTACCTGAGGGTGACAAAGTGAGACTCTGTCTCAAAAAAAAAAGTATATAGAGTATACAGTAAGTTGAGCAATAGACAAAAGAAAAAGTAGAGTGTGGTAAGGGGCCATTTGAAGTCCTCAAGAGGGTGGCAGAGTGAGCCTCAGTGAGCAGGCCAGGGCCCAGCCCAGGCTAGAAGATGATCCCTGAGAAGTGCCCTTGGGGGTAGCAGTTTGACTGTGACCCTGGGAGCTGTGTGGAGAACTTCTGAGCTTCGGTCCAAGTGAGAGCAAAAGGAGTTATCGACAAGTTTGAGGAGAGAAAGTGCACAATCAGAGAGCCCCTCTGTCCCTAGTTAGCAGGTGCTGAGCAGGTGAGAACCAGGATCAAGGGACAAGACAGCAGCTGAGAAGGGTGACGGTCTCAGGACGCATGAGATGAGACAACGTGGAGACAACGTGGACGTGTGACCAGAGGTTGGACGGTGGGGGACGGAACACCCACCCCCTCTCCTCTCCCATCTTATTTTTTTATTGGTTTTTCAAGACCAATAGAAAGGGGATACATGTGATTGTCAAGGACCCAACCACTGGGCTCCTTTTCATCGACTTCCCATTAGCCTCGTCAAAAAGACATGCAAAGGTGCCTGATCGGTTGTGTATATGAATAAAATCATTTCGTGTTTTCCTTGTTGGCAAAAATACTCTTCTTCTAGTCGGCGCCTGTGGCTCAAAGGAGTAGGGCGCTGGCCCATATGCCAGAGGTGGTGGGTTCAAACCCAGCCCTGGCCAAAAAACTGCAAAAAAAAAATACTCTTCCTCTGTGGGAACATGCCCATTGTGCCTATATCTCCAGGGCTAGCTTGTGCAAAGGAGGCATTTGCCATATTCCAGGCGCCATGGCAGGCAACGGGCATACGTTCCCTTAGTGGTCTTTGCACCCACTCTGTGCAGGGGGTGGCACTGTCCCCACGCTGCAGATAAGGATCCTATCGCTCAGGAAGAGTCACCTCGCCTCTGGGGAGTGTGAAACTGGGAATTAAAATTCAGCTGGGCATCCGAGGATGTGTTTTCCTCTTGCTGTCACTTTGAAGCTCCTTGAAGGAGTCCATCAGCTACACGGGCTTTAATACATCTGTCCATTCGGAAGGTCTCTTCTTACCACAGAGCATGATAGAACATTCTGACCCTTCTCTTTGCAGAGCCCAAGAGGGCATCCTCTGCCTCAGAACACGTGAACAGAGTCATCCCTCGTAGAGTCATCCCTCCTTATCCATGGGTCTGCACGCATGGAGTCAACCAACCAACTAAATATTCTGATCAAAATATTCAGAAAAGTTTTTCATCTATACTGAACATGTACAGACTTTTTATTCTTGCCCTTGTTCCCTAAAAGGTGCAATATAACAACTATGTACATAGCATTTACATCATACTAGGTATTATAAGTAATCTAGAGATGATGATTTCAAGTATACGGGAAGATGTGTGCAGGATACAAGCAAATTCTATGCCATTTTATGTCAGGGACTTGAGCACCTACAGAATTTGGTACCCTCGAGTCTTCTCCATGGATACAGAGGGACCGCTGTATTAAGAAAGTCAGAGGTTATTTCTGCAATCAGCAGCACAAGGTGACTGTCCCTCTCTGCCTCTGCCTCCATCCTTCCCCTCCTTGCTAATAAAAACAAACCCCTCCTTCTTTCCCAAGGTGAGCCTCTACCCGGGTCTGGATCCCATCCCTGCCACTCACTGCAGGCCTTTACTTCATCACTGCTTCTCCCACTTCTGGAAACCTTAGCCTCTTACCTCCTCCTCCTTCTCCTCCCCACCTCCCACCCCCTCCCCGTAGAACATACACAGATCTTTCCTACCCTCAAACAAAGAAAGAGAGAGAGAGAGAGAGCTGCAACCATGGCAAGCCTGCAGCATGCTGGACACGGCTGACTGCTTGACTGGTGTCATCTCATCAAGACCTGCAGCAACCACAGATGGATGTTCTTAATAACTCTACTTCTCGGTTGAGGAAAATGAGGATCAGAGAAGTTTCTCAAGGTCACATAAAAAGATATTGAGATTTTAGTTAACCACAAAGTCAGTGTGAGTCAGCAGTATAACCCAAGTCCTCAGAAGAGTAACTCCTATGGAGATTATTTTAATAGAATTGGTATCTGGATCTCAGGATTGGTTTCCCCGCATTTTTGGTTTTCCTGCACAAAAGATACATAATCTGCATTTTTATAAGAGCAAGAGAAGAGGAGAGGTGATCCAATGGCAGGGGACTCTGGAAACTGAGTCATAAGAGAAGCAATGTATTGACAAAGGGACCTGACAGCTGACACTGTAAACATAGAAGCAGCAGGCACCATCTAGGCTTTTCTAACAGTCCCACAACTGCCAGATAGAAGGTATAAGGCAGCAGGTTTTAGCCCATCAGAAGAAAGAACTTCTTCAGTAGTGAGTGCTTGAATTAATGAATTCAAGGCAATATACAGTCTCTAGCAGTGATTTTCAATTGGTGTGCCATGAAAGGATCTTAGATGTACCTTGAAACTTTTTAAAGATCATTAATTAAATTATTTTTAAAAGAGGTTCCAAGTATAGTATGTTCTTTTTTTTTTTTTTACTCTTTTCTTTTTGATCAACATAATTTAAATGTGCCATGAAAGTTTAGCCGTAGGTCCAAGTGTGCTGTGAAACTAAAAAAAAAAGTTGAGGGCGGTGCCTCTGGCTCAGTGAGTAGGGCACCAGCCCCATACTGAGGGTGGTGGTTCAAACCCAGCCCCAGCCAAACTGCAACAACAACAACAAAACAGCCGGGCTTTGTGGCAGGCGCCTATACTCCCAGCTACTTGGGAGGCTGAGGCAAGAGAATCACCTAAGCCCAGGAGTTGGAGGTTGCTGTGAGCTGTGACACCACAGCACTCTACTGAGGGCAACAAAGTGAAACTCTGTCTCTAAAAAAAAAAAAAAAGTTGAAAAACACTGCTCTAGAATCATGCATTTGGGTTTGAATCCCAGTTTCATCACTCCTGACTCTGAGACTTTCAACCAATGTTCTAACCTTCCTATTCCTCACTTTGCTTATCCATAAAATAAGAATAAGTAAGAGTATCTATTTCTTAGGGTGCACGGACTAAATGAGATAAAACTGCAGACAGCAGGAAGCACTGTGCTTGGCACAGGGAAGCTCTAAGTCAGCCTCCAGATGAAAAAGACAAGCCGGGTGGGCTGAGTGCTCCCCACCATGGCAGGTAGTATGGAGAAGATTTCCGCACTAGGGGACTACATGACTCTACGACCCCATCTCTGGAGCCCATCAAAGCCCAGGCTGGATTGCAAGGTCTTCCAGCCTGGTGCCCCATGAGGTTCCTTAGGTGTGTGTGTTGGGGTGAGAACAGCTGGGACAACAGCTCCATTTCCCTCCTTAGCACAGTCTCACAAGCCATGACTACTGTCTTCCTTTATTTTTTTTGAGCCAGACTCTCACTCTGGGTAGAGTTTAGCACCTCAAACTCCTGGGCTCAAGCTATCCTTCTTGCCTCAGCCTCCTGAGTAGCTGGGACTACAGGTGCCTGCCACAACACCCAGCTAGTTTTTCTATTTTTAATAGAAATGGAGTCTTGCTCTTTGCTCAGGCTGGTCTCGAACTCCTGAGCTCAAGCCATCCAATTGCCTAGGGCCTTCCAGAGTGCTAGGATTACAGGCATGTAGCACCATGCCTGTAGCACCATGCCCAGAGTTTGACTCTTTTCTTGACATGTTGACATCCCAAAAAGAAACCTGGAGAAGGTCTCCTCCCCTGGTGGAGAGAGGATGATGCTGACACCTGCCACCTTCCCCTACAGCCAGAGTGGACACCCCTCCTCTGCCATCACTACCTGGGCTCAGCTTCCTGAGCCCCTCCCGGAGGCTCTTGTCTCCTCCCAATCTTTTTAGTATGGTTTTCTGTGAAAACCACTTTCTCGAAGTACAGGGTGTTCCCCAACTTTGCACCTTCTCAGCAAGAGGAGGCACTCTGCCCACTACTCATAGGCAATACATCTCTCTGTGCTCTGGGGCAAACTGGCCTTGATAGCTTTGGTCCAGGTTTCTTAAAATCATTATTTTATTTTATTTATTTATTTGGTTTTTTGAGACAGAGTCTCACTATGTTGCCCTCAGTAGAGTGCTGTGGTATCACAGCTCACAGCAACCTCAAATTCTCAGGCTTAAGCAATTCTCTTGTTTCAACCTCCCAAGTAGCTGGGACTACAGGCACCTGCCAAAATGCCCAGGTATTTTTTTGTTGCAGTTGTCGTTGTTTAGCTAGCCCAGGCCAGGTGCGAACCCGGCACCCTTGGTGTATGTGGCTGGCTCCATAACCACTGTGCTACAGGAGCCGAGCCTAAAACCATGTATTTTAAACTTGTGTTCTGTTTTTCCAAATCTGCATTCTGCTGGATCGAGCTGGAAGAGAGCCACATGTTCAAAGATCTTGATGACTGACAAGTGTTTGAAAGGCCAAAAAGGAAGTTGAACCAGGCAGATCAACTCTGCCCACTCCCAGGGAATTGGGCTCATGCCATTTACCAAGCGTGCGGAGCCCAACCCCATGCTGGCCGTGTGTGGAACTTAACCTCATTGTCTTGGGATACAGTATGCAGTGCCTGGTAACCACATGGAAATATTTTTCAAAACTAACAGGAAGGGTTCAGAATGGCACTTTGAGGTGTGAGGGAAGAAAGGTACAGATTTTGCATATAAACTCTGTAAGGTAGATCAATGGTGGCAACACTGAGGTTAATTAGAATTGCAAATGTGGATCTTTGAGCTTGCCCAGAAACTCACCCTTGAAAACAAGTAGGGCGTTAGCTCCCAACTCTTTCCAAGGTTTTTTAGCTCCTCCACCCCCACAGTCACATTTAACAGTGACACAAAGGCCTTATAGATGATCAGGTCTCTCCCTAAGCCACTAAGAGGTAGGCAAGGGGCTCTTCTGTGGCTTCAAAGGAGCAGCAGAAACTCCCCTTCCCAAGCACAAACATGGGTGAGACAGCCATGTGCAAAGTCACCCTGACCACATACCCCTGTGGGCTCACAGGGCACTAGGGAGGGACAGAAGCCATGACATCCAGGCTATGCTGCAGCTCTGCTCACACCGCAGTCATCTGTCTGCCCAAAGTGAAAGAGTCTTCTGCCCCAAAAGTAGCTCCCTGGTGGTCCATTCTGGCTTCCCCTGGGCCAAGAAGCCTGCATCACAGTCACCACTTCCAAGAATTTAGGCCACCACGTCCTTTCATCAGGAGTTTGGGAAAGGTCTCGAATCTAGACCTTTCATTGCTACTTCATATAGTAGCAACGAAAATAATTTTATGGTTGGGGGTCACCGCATCATGAGGAACTGTATTAAAGGGTTGCGGCATTAGGAAGGTTAAGAACCACTGGTCTAGATCTTCAGATTGTGATTGTCAAGACTCAGACATTTGGCCATCTTTAATCCCACCTCTTCTGCCCACTTGTACCACAGAAGACTTGGTCCTGTCCAAAAATAATCAGAAACTTTACCACCCACCTTAATTCTGGTCAGGGGGTGTGCTAGACCACTGTGGGAAAGCCCAGGGTTCTCTGGAGATACCAAGGCCAGGCCTCTGGGGCATCTCAGTTAACAGAAGTGAAGAGACTCTGTCCTCACAACAGAGAGCTCTGTGGCTGTCTATCTTGGCTCTGTGCTGAGAGGGGGCTGGAGAGAGTAGATTCCAGCCCCCAGCTGAGCTCAGTCCCATTGCGTAAGTCGGTGAGAGGGCATGAGGACCCCCGTCCACTAGGCTATATTAAGTTAAAATATAGGAGTATGGAGGGAAGGCCCCACCCAGAGCTGCACAAGTGCTACCCACCCACCCATGCAACTGCCTCTGCAGAGATGGGCCGGGTCAATCAGGCTGAGCTTTCCTCTCCTTGAAGGCAGAAACCAAGGCTGTCTTGTACACTTTTCTATCCCCATGGGCTCAGGATCCTGCCCGGCACAGCACAGGGACTCTGTAGGGGTGTGCAGGTTGGAATCCCTTGCCAGTTTGCAGAGCCAAGGGAGCTCAGTATAAAATAACAAGAGTGTGAAGAAATGATGGCTGAAAGAAGCTATTTGTTCCCTCTCTGAGCTGCAACTCCGTGGTGTTTGGTCTGGTAAAGAGAAGTTTGGGTCAGAAGCCCACAGACTGTTGCGCTTCATGTGCACAAAGTTGGGCCTCCCTGGAAGGCCCCGGGGAAGCCCAATTCTGTGCCCTGAAGGCTAAATTCCCAGCATCCATCCTCGCGCAAGATGAAAGGAAATATCAGGGCATCCCAAAGTGATTAAATACTCAAAGTTCCAAAGTGTAACAGAGGCAATGTTCAGTAATCACCACCAAGTGATGGCAACTGCCCTGGGTAATTCTTTCCTCTCCTTGCCCCCCCCATCTTAATAAACTGTCACGTCAAGCCATTGGAGAGACTTATAAAAACAGTCTGAGGCAGTCCTAACTCAGAATTTTAAGGAGGTAGTTCTGCACATTTCTGCCTTTATCAGATCTGCAGATACCCAGATTTCCTGTACTGGAAATGCAAAGCCCTAAAAAGATTTCCCTTTCTCTGTCTCTCTTAGTAAGAATATCAATGAATTAAAAATCCTCCCAAAAGGGCAGCGCCTGTGGCTCAGTGAGTGGGGCACCAGCCCCATATACCGAGGGTGGCAGGTTCAAGCCTGGCCCCGGCCAAACTGCAACAAAAAATAGCCAGGCATTGTGGCAGGCACCTGTGGTCCCAGCTACTTTGGAGGCTGAGGCAAGAGAACGCCTAAGCCCAAGAGCTGGAGGTGCTGTGATGCCACGGCACTCTACCAAGGGCGATAAAATGAAACCCTGTCTCAAAAAAAAAAAAAAAAAAGAAGCTTCCAAAAATTACACATTGCTAGAGAAAAAGAAGTTATTACAAAAACCATTTTTCTCCAAAAGAAAGAAAAAAGCAATACAGAGGGAAAATAAGGTGATTTATCCTTCACATCTCACAAATTCTTTTTTTTTTTTTTTTAAGCATGCAGATGAGCAGCTGGCAACCTCATCTGCCCTGCAGATAAGTGTCTGAACATGTATCTCATGTCCTCCTTCCAGGCTCCTTGCCTGCCCCTCCTTCCCTGGCCGCATTAATTAATAGTTAAAATGTTGGTTGTGGCTAAGCACAGTGGCTCAGCACTTTGGGAGGCCAAGGCAGGAGGAATCATTTGAGGCCAGGGGTTTGAGATATTAAAAAATTAGCCAATGTGGTCATGGACACCTGTAGTCCCAACTACCCGGTAGGCTGAGGCAGGAGAATTGCTAGACCCCAGGAGTTCAAGTCTGCAATGAGCTGAGATGGTCCCACTGCACTCCAGCCTGGGTGATAGAGTAAGATCCTTTCTAAAAATAAAAACAACAAAATAGTAAATTTAAAATGCTGACTGTAGACACTTCAGTGTTTTTGCAAAACTCAACTTGCCTCCCTGACTCTGCAAATGGGACTAGTCGTCAGCTCTAAAGTGAAAGACCAGGAGGAAGAAAAGCCCAAATTCATACAGAAATACACACACCTGTATACATTCAAATAAAAAAAACTAGAGACAAGGCAAAAGTGTTCATATGTGTATGTACAGACACACACACACACACACCCCTAAGCCTGACCTCCAAACAATCATCAGACAAAATCTATCCTTCTGTTGCCTCCGAAGTGAGGGGCTTCCCTTACCGTTCTGGACCACACTGATGAGGGTGACCATGGCCAACAGGACAACATTGCCCACAGTTTCTTGATCCATGTCAGCTTCAGGCTCTCCAGGGAGGACAGCTATGGCTCTGGCACGGCAGCCTGCCCTGAGCAGGAAGGGGAAGTGAGAGTCTGCACTCTGCCTTTCATCAGTAGAATGTCCTAAGCTCCCCAGCACAATTACCCAGGGCCGCCTTCGTCGTCCTCTCCTTTTTTTAACCAGACACAAAGTGCCCTGTCTGTTGATCAGCGTGACCCGCCAGCAGAAGCAGGGCTTGGGGGAGGAGCTGCCCTGTCACGGAAGGCTGTCCTGAGAGCCTCCAGAATGAATCCTGGACCCAAGACCCTGCCCAGCACGAAGCTGGGAGGGAGCCGCTGTCATCTCTGACATGAGCAAAGAGGAAGAAGGGAAAGAAAAACGAAACTTTTGTTTTATTTATAGAGCAGCAAAATGATCTATGTCCTTAGCACTATCCTTTTTTCCTTGAATTCTAAGACAGAAATGAGCATTTAACATACAGTAGGGCCAAGAGTGGCAGCCACGTATGGCAGGAAGGAAAGAAGGAAGGAAGGAAAGAAGGAAGGAAGGAAGGAAGGAAGGAAGGAAGGAAGGAAGGAAGGAAGGAAGGAAGGCAGGCAGGCAGGCAGGCAGGCAGGAAGGAAGGAAGGAAGGAAGGAAGGAAGGAAGGAAGGAAGGAAGGATGATGAGAAGGGGATGTCTCCATTTCTGCAGGAAAATAGGAATGAAAGGAATAAATGGATTAAACCAAAGAATTAAAATGAAACCAAAAGGTTTAGGTAAGGAGCAGCCAGGAGTTACAGACGACCCGAGGAAAACTTTCAAACAGAGAGTGTTAAATGCACAACTAGCTTTTCTGTGGGAATTACAGAAACACTGTCCCAGAAATTCCTTTCAACTTACAACTTAATAAGAAGAGTAAAAGGGCTGTGCTGTCTGAGCGTAACCTGCTCTCTGAACAAATTCCAATGATTCCTGTGTTTTTTAATAATTTTCTCCCTTAACTATTTGACCTTCTGAGTTGTTTCCCAGAAATGGTGGATGTTCCATAGGACAAAGGAGCTGAGATTCTGAAGGCCCCTGGGCAGACTTACAGACCCCAAAATTCACCATCCCCCACAACCTGCCCCAAGGAGGCCCCTCTTTTAAAAGCCCGTGATCTCCATTAGGAGATCAGGGGAGACAAATTTGAGGCCTCCTCTCCCCTTCTCCCAACAAAGTGTCTGTTCCTAAAACATTCCTTTCTTCCTTGGCAACTCTGGGTGTCTCAATAATTGGATCTTTGTGAGAGGAGCAACTGGACCTCAGCTGAAACCATTTTGCAGTTTTGAAAACATAAGCAAATGTAAGAGCGGGCCTGCTGGGTGGGCTAGATGGTCACCTGATGTTCTGGTGTTCTACTGCAGTGGTCCCCAACCTTTTGGCACCAGGGTCTGGTTTCATGGAAGATAATTTTTCCATGGACAACGGGTAGGGGGATTAGACTCTCATAAGGAGCGTGCAACCTAGATCCCTCACATGCACAGTTTACAGTAGGGTCGGAGCTCCCGTGAGAATCTAATGCCCTCGCTGATGTGACAGGAGGCAGAGCCCAGGCAGTGATGAGAGCAGTGGAGAGTAGCTGTGGACACAGATGAAGCTTCACTAGCTGGTCCTGCTGCTCAGGTTCTGCTGTGCAGCCCTGTTCCTAACAGGCCACAGACCAGTACCAGTCCATGGCCCAGGTTTGGGGACCACATTTCTACAAGACAGTTTTCTCAGTGTGTATAGCAGTCCCTCAGAGATTCCTGTAATCTCTGTCCTGTCCTCAACTATTTGGCCTTGATTAAGAGGTGCTTTTTATCAAAACTTCACTTTGAAAGAGAATGTGGGCTGCTGTAATTGGTGACAACAGAAAGAGGCATCTCAGCATGGGAGAGGCCAGAAGACGTCACACCCTCATGTGCAAGGTAGCAGAGGCCAGCTTGGGTGTCCAGGATACAACTTGAAGAGAGAGGTTGATGGAGGCAATGTGCAGAGTTGGAGGTGCTGGAGCCAAGAGCTAGGGCAGGCGGTGCTCTCTGAGTACCTGAGGGAGTCTGCAGAGCCTAGGATTTATATTAGCCACGGCTCTCCAGAGAAACAGAATTAATATCTAGATATACAAGGTCTGGCAATTAAGTTTATAAACTGGTCTTAGAAAAAGTGCTACATGCATAGTACCTCACTGCTGAATATCACAGCAGTCACCTTCCAAGTCCTCCCCTTGGGAAGCTCTGCACTGACATCCATGCCTAGTCCAAACTTCAAAGCACTTGTGAAACTCTTTTTCTAGAATGGCCAGCAGAGCTATTGTGGTATTACCCTTGATGTCCTGAATGTCATAAAAAATGGTTTCCTTTTAACATTTCCTTTATTTTTAGGTAAAGGAAAAAAGTCACTGAGGGATCAGGTGAGTGAGGAGAATGTTCCAATACAGTTATTTGTTTACTGAGTAAAAACTCCCTCCCAGACAGTGTGAGCTGGTGCACTGTCATGATGGAAGAGCCAGGCAGGAGTTGTTGGTGAAAAGCTCAGGTCGTTTTCATCTTTTTCATGCAGCATTTTCAGCACTTCCAAATAATAAACTTCATTAACTGTTTGTCCAGTTGGTACAAATTCATAATGAAAAATCCCTCTGATATCAAAAAAGGTTAGCAATATCATTTTAACTCTTGATTTGGACTGAAGGAACTGGTTTGGTTGTGGAGAATTACCTGCCTTCCATTGTGCCTTGATACTTTGTTTCAGGGTCGTATTGGTACACCCATGTTTCATCTCTAGTGATAGCACAGTCCAAAATGTCTTCTTGCATCTCCAAAAGCTCTTGATAAGCTTCAACTCTCCTTTGCTTTTGTTCATCAGTGAGCTCCTTTGGGACCATTTTTGCACCTTCTTTCTCATTCCAAGATTATCAGTTAAAATTTTCCTGTTTTTCTATCAATGTTTACTTGATCTGCTATGCTTCTCACAATCAACAGACAATTTTGACACACATTTTGACAAATTTTTGTAATATTTTCATCAGTTCTGTTTATTACTGGTCGCCCTGACCTCTTATCATCAGTGATGCTTTCTCTCACCTCAGAAAAACGTTTAATTCATTTGCACACTGCTATATTCTTCATGGCATTATCCCCACAAAGTTGTACTAAAATGTCCCTGATTTCACTTCCACTCTGGCCAAGTTTAACAAGAAATGTAATGCTTGATTTTTGCTCTAACGCAAGCTCAGCAAGACACCGCCATACATCAACACAAACACAGCTGTGAGACACTGATATACCAAGGTTATGAAACCTTTCTGAGTTGTTTGTACAGTGCTGCCAACATAAGCACACTCATACATAAGAGGAGCTTCATAGAAGAATTGACCCACACAGGGAGACCACAAAGTCCCATGATTTGCCATCTGCAAGCTGAAGACCAAGGAAAGCTGGTAGCATAGAGCAGGCTGGGTTCTAAGGCCTGATAATCAGGGAGCACATGGTACAAGGCCCATTCTGAGTGCAAAAGCTGGACAAGCAGGAGCTCCAATGTCCAAGGGAAGGAGAAGATGGATGGATATCCCAGCTCAGGAAGAGGTGTGAATGCACCCTTCTGCCCCCTTTTTCTTCTATGGGCCTCAACAGATGGGATGGTGCCCATCCATAGCGGTAAGAGTGGATCTTTACTCAAAATACTGATTCAAATGCTAATCTGTTCTGAAAACACCCTCACAGACACACCCAGAAATAAAGTTTGACCAGCTATCCGGGCATTCTTTAGCCCCCAGCCAAACTGACACAAAATTAACCACCACAAAGTTATTACAGGATTGGTTACAGGATTAGTGCTAGCAAGATTTGTATACTTAGTGAGATCTCATCTCATCTTATCTCATGCAGTTTGGTACATTTTAGGGGCTATTTAGGTTTTGGTAGCCAAGAATTTTGAATACCCATAAAGAGTTGACTTATTTATTTATTTATTTATTTTTGAGACAGGATCTTGCTCTATCGCCTACGCTGGAACACAGCAGCACAGTCGTAGCTCACAGCAGCTGCAAACTCTAGGGTTCAAATGATACTCTCACCTCAGCCTCCTATGTAGCTGGGACTATGGGCATGTACCATCACAATTGGCTAATTGTTTCATCTTTTGTAGAGATTGAAGTCTTGCTATGTTCTCCAGGCTGGTATTGAAATCTTGGACTCAAGCAGTCCTCCTGCCTTGGACTCCCAAAGTGCTAGGATTACGGGTATGAGCCACGGCACCCAACTAAGAGTTACCCCTCTAATACTCACGGTGTATTAGTGGCAATACCTGAGAAATGAAGGCCAATTCCTTCAAAAGTAGTACATGGGCTGGGTGCGCTGGCTTATGCCTGTAATCCCAGCACTTTGAGAGGCTGAGGCAGGAGGATCACTTAAGCTCAGGAGTTGAAAGGCTTCAGTGAGCTATGATCACACCACAGTCCTCCAGCCTGGGTGACAGAGCAAGACTTCGCCATTAAAAAAAAAAGGTAGTCTAGCTCTAACCAGCGATAAGCAACAGACATTTAGCTCAAAGTAAGTTAGACAAAAAGGAAAATATATTGGCTCAAAGAATCCAAAAAAACTAAGAAATAAAAAAATAAAAAATTGAAAAGAGGAAAGATGTGGCTGGGACTTGGAAGCGGGCAGTTTTCTCTCTCTCTTTGCTTTCTCTACTGTTCCTCTCTTTCCCTCTCTCTCCACACCTCTTTCTACCCCTCTCTCTCTGCAGCTTCTCTTAACATGTCAGACTTAATCTCTCTGTGAAGTTCTCTGTTCTCCAGACGGTAGAATATAGCTCCACCTACAACTCTGAAATTTCACACCTTACAGCTTCTGCCATCGGTCCTGGACTGACTTCTATCATCTAAACACCTAGGACAGCCTCGCTGGCCCGGGCTGGCCAGGGGCCCATTCCTGGGAGGTCAACCAGTGGCAGGAGAATGAAGAACCTGGTAGTTCCCACAGTCAGCACGTGGTTGAGGGGGCCTGATCCCTAAAGAAATTTAAGGGTGTTAAGTATCTACTAGTGTCTATCACCTAAATCTCATATTAAAATTGCCGGTTTTTAAAGAAGTTTCCCTATCTTACACCCTGCTGCCTTCCAAGCTCAGCCCCCATCTCCTTCCTAAGCTAGTGTTCATGTTTATGGTGTGCAAATACGTGCCAATGTGTCGGCACACGGAAAACAGCATCCACAGGACACACCAAGGGAGAAAAAGGTCCAGTTGTTTGCATGTTAGAATCCCCAGAAGGAGCCTGTGGGGGGTTCAAGGGCACTCCCTCTGAGCTCCTGGGAGTCACCCCACTAGGCAGCATCATGGTGAGCCTGTGCAGGGGCCCATCTGGTGCTGCGAGCCCACTTCACCTGAGAGAAGCTGTTAATAGTCAGCCGAGATGGCCGTTAGATTACAGAGAGCACATTAAGATTCTGGCTGCGTGCAGAGGAACACTTATCAGAGGTGAAACCTGGAAATGCCATTCATCTCAATAGAGAGCTGCTGAGACAGGACAAAAAAGACGAGGGGCATAGGGAGGGGTGAGTGGGGGGACACAGCCAGCCTGCAGATTCCCACACAAGGTGGCCTGCAGCCGCCCTGGGTGAGCCAAACACAGCCAGCGTCCCGAGGCAGCAAGCGGCTGGGGATCTAACTTGTGCCGGATGGTGCCCAGGGCTTCACATTTGCTCCTCAGTGCAAGCCCTGGGGGGACAAATTATTCCCCCATTGCCCAAAAGGTGAAACTGAGGTTCAGAGAAGTTTAAAAATGTGGCCCAGAACACACAAGTAGCGAGGAACAGAAGAAGGGTTTAAACCCAGGCCAGTGCAGCCTCAAAGTCGGGGGTTTAAGCACCCTAAGTGCTGCTACTGGAATCCTCTCTCGAAGTTGGATTTCCCTGGCGCTTCTGCACCTGTTCTTGGCAGTGCCCCCATCGGCTAGCCAATTGAGCAATGGTCCTATAGCCCCGAAGAGAGGTTTTTAAAAAGGAAAGAAAGGAAAACATATATGCTTGGTGGGAAACAGCATATGTCCAAGACACCTGACCATTTGTAAAGGTAATCTAAGTAGAGACTCCCACAGGCACAAGGCTGTGAGCAGGCCCCTCCCGGCCTACCCTGCTCCCATTGCCCTCAGTAATAAGGCATATGCTGCACTGATCAGTGTGTGACGGGTTAGTTAGACAAATGTACTGGGAGGAGGAAAGGATAATTAGCACATTCATTAATTAGAGTACTGTTGGTCGTTTCACTGTGAAGGACAACCATTTGTCAATAGAGATCAGGACAGCTGGGGCCAAGTAGCAACACAAGGGGGCAACAATTCAGGATGGTGGTGGCACTGACCAGCTGCTATTAAAAAGCGTGGGAGCTGCCCATATATTTGGCATAAACACGCCTCCATCACCATGGCAACATGAGGCCACCATGCCTGGCTGTCAGGCAATGACATTCGTGTATCCTTCATCCTCACTTCGGGGCACGTGTTGCCATCTCACGCCATCACTTCCCATTCAAGGTTGCCTCCGTGCTCATCAGGACAAGGATTTGCCTAGACACAGGTGTGAGGGAGAGGGGACATGAGGTAGGGTCAATGGCAGGCGGGGCAAAGAGATGTAGCACAAATATCTGCAGTCTCTACAGGGTTAAAAACAATTCCTCTTCATTTCATTTAGCCTAAAGAATATTCAGACCAATACTGACCTGAAAGATAAGTGATATGAACAAAGATATCAGCCATGAGCTGTTCCAGATGTCTCACGCTGATAGTCTCTAAAAGAAGCAAATCAGCCTGCTTAAAGTGTTATTTCTCCTACCGTGGCCACAATCACATGGCCTTTCCTTTCATGAATAACCCCTCATTCTGAATTGAATCCAACTAAATTGAGATGAATCCTCATGCCATTCTGTAGATGAGGAAGAAAGAGTGAATTACTGTAACCTCAAACACTATTGATTAAATTCCACACATGTTCAGGACACTGAGTTAGGTGCTTTAAGGATTTGACCTCCGTTCTCTAGAATCTTAAGTTGTAAGTTGGTCATACCAGTGCAAAGCAAGCAAAGAAAAGAGAAAGTCCATGACCATTCACACACAGGCAGCAGAAAACCCATGTTGTATTCACAAAAGCTCTTCTCTTTCCCACAACAAATACACACAGCAAAGTATATTGTTTTTGAGTTTGTAGGAAAATGACGCAAGTGATTCCTAAGAATGAAAGACACCATGAAGTATGCTGTGTACGGAAATGAAGATTAGACCTGGATTCCCCACCCTGTAGGCCCTCTACAGAAAGGTCAGTGTTGGGCATGACCCAACTCAGAAACATTCATATTAGCAGGTGCTCATATATAGTCAGCTGATTTTTTACAAAGTAATTCAATGGGAAAAGGAAAGGCTTTTTAATGATGTTAGAACAATAGGATATTCATATGGGAAAGAAAGTGAACCTTGAGTCTTCCCAAAACATACATGCTATAACTAGAAATGAGTCTTAAACCTAAACAGAAAAGCTAAAAATGTAAAGCTTCTGAAAGAAAACATAGGAGAAAATCTTCACGACCATGAATAAGGCAAGTATTTTTTTAGATAACACAAAAAGCCTGAGCCATATAAGAAAAAAAAATCAATAAATTAGGCTTCATCAAAATATAAAACTTCTGGCTCAGTGCCCATTACACAGTAGTTATGGCACCAGCCACATACACCAAGGCTGGCGTGTTCAAACCCAGCCCAGGCCAGCTAAATAATGACAATTGCAACAACAACAACAAAATAGCCAGGTGTTGTGGCAGGCACCTATAGTCCCAGCTACTAGGGAGGCTGAAGTAAGAGAATCACTTAAGCCCAGGAGTTTGAGGTTGCTGTGACGCCACAGCACTCTACCCAGGGTGACATAGTGAGACTCTGTCTCAAAGAAAAAAAAATGTATATATAAATATATATATATATAAATTCTATCCTTCAAAAGACACCATTAGGAAAATAAAAGGCAAGCCACAACAGGAATAAAATATTTGCAATACAAATCTGACAAAGAACTTATATTCAGAATATACACGTATTTCCTATATTAGCATAGGTGGATGAAAAGATGTTAAACATCATTAGTCATCAGGGAAATACAAATTAAAACCACAATAAGGTCACACTATTCATCTATTAAACTGTTAGCAAGCGTCTGGGGCAACTGGAACTCTCGTCCATTACTGGTGGATGAGTATGTAAAATGGTAAACATAAAAATGGCCCCATGTTGGAAAGAGTTGGCCATCTCTTGAAAAACTTAACCTGTGGTGGCTCACACCTGTAAGCCACACCTGTAGCAACTCCACTGAGGTATTTCTTCAAAAGAAATAAAAACACATGTTCTAGATCAGTCATGATGTGACCAGAGAAGATAGAACCCCTGGAAGCTATTTGACACACTTTTAAGTATAGATGCACACAGTTCAAAGGGATTTGTTATAGGATTTGACCTTGTGGAATTGTAGGAGCCGGTTAAACAGTTGGAGTATATTTTGTTTCCTGGGGTGCTGTAACAAAGTACCACAAACTGAGTGTAGCTTAAAACAGCTGGACTATATTATCTCATAGTTTGGGAGGACAGAAGTTCAAAATCAAGGTGTCAGCAGGGGTGTGCTCCCTCTAAAATCTGTGGGGAGGGATTCTTCCTTGCCTTCTCCTGGCCTCTGATAATGATCCATGGTGTTCAGCCTCAGTCCTCATCACCACATGGTGTTCTCCCCGTGTCATCTCGTTTTTCACATGGCCATAGCATAAGGACAGCAGCTATATGGAAGTAGGGGTCTACACTACCCCAGTAGAACCTCATCTTAATTATGTTTGCGATGACCCTATTTCCAAATAATGCTGCATTCTGAAGCACTGCGGGTTAGGATTTCAACATCTTTCGAGGGTGGGTGCAATTCATCCCCGACCCGTAAGTCTGCCATTACCATGCCAGGGCTGACGGCTAACCTGCCCAGAGCGGCTACCAGGAAGAAGAGAGGGACACAAAGTGTAGGAATCCAGAACAACCCAAAATGTACAAGGCTGAGCTATTCCCAAAATCCATGAATAACACAGAACAGGCTGGACTTGTGCCTATCGCTGACATGAAGCCCCAACTTTAGTGAAGGGGACTTCCTACAGGAGACCCTGAGCCCCTCAGCACAGGGCAGTCAGAGGCATGGAAGGGGTTTCTGGAACTGTGGGTTGAGCCACTGCCCTAAGCCATCCAGTTAAGCTGTCAGATTATCGACAGTGTACGGCAGAGCCACGTGCCCTGCCTGGCCTGGTGAGCATAAAAAGAAGTTGCTTCTCCGTTTTCACCTTCCTAACCTCATATGAAATGTCTCCCATGGCCTGCACTAATCCAGAAATATGCAGGGAAGGGAATTTAGGGAAACATGGCTCCAGCCTAGGCAAGTTGATGTAACACATGTCTACCACACACCATGGTCCACCTCGTGTCGCCCCCAGCATTCATACACACTCCTTTAACCATACCAATGTCACTTTCCAAAAAGACAGTGGCAAAATCATGCTTCTGTCTTAACACAATGAAACACTCTTATCCAACAGAAAACACACAGACCCTCTCCCAAAAAGAAGATAACAAATCTCTGTATTCATCTTTGGGTGATGTTCATTTTGCTTGTAACTGAGTCACATTCTCTTTTTTGACATATTGTAACTTAAATATTGAGACATAAACTTAAGTACTATTAACATATGTCATAATATAGGAGAGAAATTGAATAGAGGAATAGAAAAAACTGGCGGATATATGTACAAATATGGGCAAGGTGTGGTGGCTCACATCTGTTAATCCTAGCACTCTGGAAGGCTGAGGCAGGAGGACTGCTTGAGATCAGGAGTTCAAGACCAGCCTGAGCAACAGCAAGACCCTATCTCTACTTAAAAATAGAAAAATTAGCCGGGGTGTTGTGGCAGGTGTCTGGAGTCCCAGCTATTTGGGAGGCTGAGGTAGGAGGGTTGCTTAAACCCAAGAGTTACAGGCTGCTGTGAGCTATGGTGACGCCATGGCACTCTAGCATGAGCAACAGAGTGAGACTCTATCTGCATGTATATATGTGTGTGTGTGTGTGCGTGTGTGTGTGTGTGTGCGTGCATACACAAGCATACATACGTACAAACATATCTATATCAAAATTTGAAAATTCAGCACCCTTTATAGTCCTCGTTTCCAAAACTGGTTATGTGGTTGTTAACTTATATTTATAGTTACTTGCCACTACTTATTCGACATTCACCTTGCCGTTTAACAAGCACCTGAGAGGGTCCACGCTCCCTGCCTGGTGAGATGACCCAAATCCTCATCCCTGTAGGGTCTGACCCATTGTCAGTCCTCTGTGTGCTAGGGTGTTGCCATTTGTCTTTGACACTCATCACAGGCCATGGGGTACATACTCCTAACCCCTGTTGTGTTGTGGCAGTCCAATTTCCCCTTAGTAATCAGGATCAACCATCCCAGATGGGAAATGAATCCTTTTCTTTGCCTATTGGTTCACTGGCATGAGGAGATGGCAAACTCATCTTTCAGTTTAACGGAACCATCATTGTGTTCCTTCATGGAGGCTAAGCTTAGTTTCCCATAGAAACTAAGATTTCTAGACTAGCAGAGCCAAAGGTTGCAGAGACAGGAAGAAGAAATTCACTGCTGGAACACCACGGGTATTAGTAGGAAAAGCCACTCTCATTTTCACCGCATGATTCCTGGACCCACAAATCCTGACTGTGGGAGCAATGGCATCACATATGGGTCACGGACGTAGAGTACACACCGAATCCTGGAGGACATGACCACTGGCTGGCAAGGGATTGTCATGAAGCTGGTGCTATAAGTGAGCCTTTAAAAACCCATTCCATACTGCTAATGTTCCACCTGCTTCACCACAAGGCCGATGAATTCCACGATCCCACTGCTGCATTCCTGTGCTGTACAATTTCTTCCTTGGTCAGAAGCAGTGGTGGATGGAGTTTCATGGCAAATAAAATTAAGTCCATGGATGGCAGGTTCAGCAGAAGCGTTGTAGTCAAGGAAGGCAGACCCATACCCAGAGTAAGCGGCTCAGTGTCATACCCAGGGACAAAGCACTGCTACCCCTTGCACGAAGGAAGAGTCCAGTGTAATCAACCTGCCACCAGGCAGCTTTGTCCTCCCTTAACCCAGGGAATGGCGCCATCTGGGCGTAGACTTCTGCTCGTGGCAGGTTGAGCACTCAGTAGTGGCTGGAGTGGAATAAAGATGAGAGGAAATCCACATTGCCATGTCCACCCATGGCCCTGTCCCATGGCTAGCACACTGGCAAGCCTAGTGGGCAAGAGACTAGGGCAGCTGGGAAAGCAGCTAAGTGATGCTGTCAGGACTGATCACCTTGTTTACATTATTATTAAAATTACTCTCTGCTCTGGCTGCTTCTGATAAGTATTCATAGCAGATACATATTCTCCCATTTTGCGGTATTCAGAGAATTTTCTCCATAAGCCTCTTCTCCAGACCTACTTGTCACTAGTTTTCCAATCATGTCTCTTTGAAGTTCCCAACCATCAGGTTAAGCCATTAGCCACTGTCTGAGATTTAGCATAAATCTGTACTCATGCCCAGCTTTTTTTCTAGGCAAAATGAACATCCTCCTATACTGCTCTGAATTCTGCCTCCCGAAGCATCCCCGAGTGGAGCGGCGCTGCAGCTAGCCACTTTGGGTAGCACCTCACACTGTCAGGCACCTGCAAGCCAAGCCCCAATTTTCCTCAGTCAGCTGGTCATGGGAAACTCCTCATGAGGCCATAGATGTAATTGAGAGGAAGAGTCACCTTGGCAATAGCACTGGCCAAGGGCATGTTCAACTTGTTCATGCAACTCATTTGAGCCTGCAGGGCCTACTTGAACTTAATCTCATATTGCATTTGATGAGGGAATGCTTCTGTATGCACCCAACTTCCTGGCTCAGATCTGATGACACTCATTCATGATGAACGGCTCCAGTCACTCGATAAATGGTGATTCATGTTGACTCAGTCAGTGTTTATTATCAACAACAGGCCAGAAGACATCTCTCATAAGGAGAACAGTTAGCCACAGAGGATGGCATAGCTTTGCTCCAAAACCCTTAGGTGCTATGCTGGGACTCACCAACAGAGACCTGCCCAAGGCTCAAACAAGCCTCTCTATCTGCCACTGACACATCATTACCACTGGGTCTCGAGGCTCAATGGAAGAGTAGCCTGCACACTTTATGGAGCCTCCACTGCTCTCGGGTCTTGTTCAAGACTCGTATCTTTTTAGGTTATTCAATAGATGGATTAAAGTAGTATGTCTCCAAAATCCCAATAGGTCTACTAAGCATTGTACCTCTTTCTTTGTGACAGGAGGGACGAGATGTGAGAATTTGTCCTTCAACTTGGAAGGGATAATTCACTATGCCAGACTACTGAGAAATTACACAGCAAAGACAGGACCCAGAATTTTTGTGGGGTATATATCCACCCTAGATCTGCACAAAAGTCTGTGTTATAATGTTTGTATTAATAGCAACTTTATTCAAAATAGCCCCAAACTGGACACACCTCAAATGTCCCTCAGCGGGTGCATGAATAAACAAATTGTGGTACAGTCTAAAAGTGGAATAATCCAGTAACAAAAAGGAACAAAGTACCTATGCACACAACATCGATGAATCTCAGAGGACAACAAAAGAGCAATGCTGTCCAATTCCATTTGCGTGAAACTCTAGAAAAGAGAAGTATAATCCATAGTGACAGCAGATCAAGGGTGGCTTGGAGCTAGGGCTGGGGCTGGATGGGAACTGGAAAGGAGCACCAGGGAGCCTTTCTGGGGTGACAAAAATGTTCTATATTTTTATTATGGTGACAGTTACATGGATGTCCACATTTGTTAGAACTTGTCAAACTGTTCACTTGAAACAAGCACAGTTTATTTTATGTGAATTACGTCTCAGGAAAATTGATTTTAAAAAAGAATTTCAAGGGCAGCGCCTGTGGCTCAGTCTGTAAGGCACCGGCCCCATATACCGAGGGTGGCGGGTTCAAACCCGGCCCCGGCCAAACTGCAACCAAAAAATAGCCGGGCGTTGTGGCGGGCGCCTGTAGTCCCAGCTACTCGGGAGGCTGAGGCAAGAGAATCGCTTAAGCCCAGGAGTTGGAGGTTGCTGTGAGCTGTGTGATGCCACGGCACTCTACCGAGGGCCATAAAAAGTGAGACTCTGTCTCTACAAAAAAAAAAGAATTTCAAAAAAAATTTAGCCAGATACGGTGGCATGTCCCTGGAGTTCCAGCTACTCAAGAAGCTGAAGTGGAAGGATCACTTGAGCCCAGGAGTTTAAGGCCAGCCTGGGCAACATAATGAGACTGCATCTATAAAAAAATTTAAATGTTTTTTAAAATTTGATGACTACTCAACTTAGTAGTAAGTTTTAGAAGTTAAAGTGAGTTGCATGGAAATATAAATCACTCTATTAATAAGCATTTAAGGAAGGAATTTATGGGGCGGCACCTATGGCTCAATGAGTAGGGCACCGGCCCCCTATACCAAGGGTGGAGGGTTCGAACCCGGCCCTGGCCAAACTGCAACAAAAAATAGCCGGGCGTTGTGGCGGGCACCTGTGGTCCCAGCTACTGGGGAGGCTGAGGCAAGAGAATCGCCTAAGCCCAAGAGCTGAGAGGTTGCCATGAGCTGTGACGCCACAGCACTCTACCATGGGTGACAAAGTGAGACTCTGTCTCTAAATTAATAAATTAAAATTAAAATTAAAAAAGAAAGGAATTTATATTAATCAAACATGGAAATGTATGGACTAGAGGATCTTCTGGCTTTGGTGATAGAAGGCTTTATCACCCATTCTTTCTTCACAGGTCAGCAGTGCTGCCTTTAGGGCCAAACCATGCACCAAATATCTTAGTATATATCCCTCATCCTCTGTTTGCTTTAGCCTCTATTTTAAGTGGTAACATGGTATGATTATCCATATGTGATTCTTAGATAAGACGACCAGATGTCCTGGTCTAGTCCAAATAATAAATAGATGTTGCTTCTATAGAAAAGAATTGAGTGCTTGCTTTGCAACACATGTACTAAAATTGGAACAATATAGAGAAGATTAGCATGGCCCCTGCACAAGGATGACATGCAAATTTGTGAAACATTCTATAGTTTTCAAGTATCCAATGTACACAATACTAATATGAAACCAGTAGATGAACAAATACATGCCCACACAAGAGAAAAACACAATTAAACTCAAGTGGGGGTTAGGAGGAGGAAGGAGGGGGAAAAGGAGAGAAGGGAGAAGGATTGAGGTGCTCCTGCCTAATAGGCACAATGTAAGGGTATATGGCACACCCCCTGGGTGAATGATACAACTACAACTTGGACTCTACCTAACAAACCCAAACAATGTAACCTAATCATCTGTACCCTCATATTAATCTAAAATTTAAGAAAAGAATCAATGAAATAACTGTAAGTCACCACTGCTCTCAGACAATCATTTATCTTTGGCCACAGCCACCCAACTATGAGGTTGGATTACCTGCTCCATCCCATAAGAAGAAAGGTGAGCATGAAAAAGGGCATTTGAAGGAAGGCATTAAACACAAATTTGCTCAAAAATGGAGACAATCAGTTAAAAGATAGAAAGGGTTTCATGAAATGAGGTCATTGTGTAACTAACTCCAAGCAAAAGTCCTAGGCACCAACTATTCTAAACCAAGAAAGAGTGAAATGGACCCAAACCTGGGTCCTAGCGCACTGGAGCAGCACACAAATGGGATAGGAGTCTCACCCAAGAATGAGTGACTACAGCTGACATTTACTGAGTGCTCACCTTTTGCCCAGAACCGTGCCACGCATTCTACATGCATTATCTCATACAGTCCATTTTTCAAAGATGGAAATTGAGGTTCATAGTAACTTGCTCAAGATTACCAGCCAGCAAATGGTAGAGGGGCACAGAGAAACAGTCATTTTTCTGCTCCAACTTTCACCTTTTGTAGGCTCTGCTACCAGCTCTGATTTTCTCATAAATTCTCAATTGGTTGATATGAAATATGGACACGCTTAATTATTAAGTTCTCAGTGAACTAAGAATAGAAGGAAGCCTTCTCAGCTTGATAAAGAACAACCACAAAATACCTACAATGAACATTATACTTAATGATGAGAAACTAGAAACTTTCCTGCAAAATAAGGAACAAGGAAGGATGTCTCCTTTCATCATTCTTTTTCAACATTGTATGAGAGTTCAAGCTAATGCAATAATACAAGAAAAGGAAAGATATGTGTATATAAACTGGGAAGGAAAAAATAAAACTGTTTTTTTTCCTCTGATGACATGATTATGCAGAAAATCTGAATCAACAAAAAAACTCTTAAAACTAGTAAGGATTACAGCAAGTTTGCAGGATACAAGGTTAACGTACAAAACTTAATCATTTTACTATATACTAGTAATAGGCAAGTGACATTTGAAAAAAAAAATTTTTTTGAGACAGATTCTCACCCTGTCACCCTGGGTACAGTACCGTGGCATCCTAGCTCACAGCAGCCTCAAATTCCTGGGCTCAAGCAACCCTCATGACTCAGCCTCCGAAGTAGCTGGGACTATAGGTGTCCACCACAATGCCCATCTATCTCTAGTAGAGATGGTGTCTCGCTCTTGTTCAGGCTGGTCTTGAACTCCTGAGCTCAGGCTATCTACCCGCCTTGGTCTCCCAGAGTGCTAGGCTTACAGGCATGAGCCATCGCACCCAGCCTTGTGACATTTAAAATTCAAAACACAATTCAATTTATATTAGCACCCCAAGAAATGAAGTACTTAGGTATAGATATAACAAAATATGTACAAGATCTACATGAGGAAAACCACAAAACTCTAATAAAGGAAATGGAAGAAAAGCTAAATAAATGGAGAACTAGTCTGTGTTCAATGGACAGGAAGACTCAATATTGTCAGGATGTCAATTCTTCCCAACTGGATCTATAGATTTGACATGACACCAATTAAATCCCAGGAAGTATTTTGTAAGTATTAACAAATTCATTCTAAAGCTTATATGGAGAGGCAAAAGACCCAGAATAGCCAACACAACATTGAAAGAGAAGAGCAAAGTCAGAGAATACTGATCCTACCTCAAGACTTATTAGAAAGCTGCAGTAATTAAGACAGTGTGGTATTAGCAAAAGATTCGGTAAATAAATTAATGGCATAAAACAGAGAGCCCAGAAATGAACCCACATAAATACAGTCAACTGATCTATGACAAAGCAGCAAAAGCCACACAATGAAGCAAGTATCATCTATTCAACAAATGGTGCTAGAACAACTGGACATGCATGAGCAAAACTCTTAATCAGACACAGACCTTCCATCCTTCACAGAAATTATCAACACATCAATTTCTCTGTGTTTTCCACTTCCTATATCTCTTTAACAATGAGTCACTGAATCTGAAATAAATCATGATCTTCAACATGGCAACTATTTTTAGATACTTGTATGTGTGGTAAGAAGAGTCCCAAGTAATTTGTTAGAAGAGTGAGCCAAGGTCTTCCAATAACCTATTAAAGGAATTGTGGAATTAGATACAGTTCCACAGACTCAGATCCTCAAGAGGATCAGGTGACATCTGAGCTGGAGGACTAAATTTTATATTGGTACATCCTCTGTATTATTTCATTCATTCATTCATTCATTCAACAAATGCTTATGCAGTATATATACCAGGTGCCATGCAATGTTGGTCCTAAGCAATAGACCCAGTGAGTGTTAATATTGATTAAAACTCAGTTCATTTGCATTTACACCAAAAAAAATGGCTCAAACACATAAGCAATCATTTTTCTCTCATATAGAGGAATTCCAGAGGTAGGCATGCCAGGGCTTGTGTGGCCCAAGGTCACCAGGTTGCTGGATACAAGTTTGGCTGCCCATCACCTGAGAAGCAAACACCAGAGGTGAGTGTTGGTGAAGGAAAAGTGGTTTATTCCATTGCCAGCAGTCAGGAGATGGCTGACTATTGTCTCAAAGACCATCTCATCTTTCTCTGTTTACTTAGCAACTTATAAAGGAAAGGGGTAAGCGGAGCTGGTGGCAGAAAGCAAGCCTTGTGCAAGTTCTCATGACTTTGCTTGAAGGTTATCAGCAAACAGTCGTCTGGTGGATCTTGTCCTCACCTGTCTGTGGAAGGTTGGCCTATTCCGGACTCTTGATCTATTTTTCCTCGCAATCATTGTCTAATCTTGTGCCTGGCAGCTGTGCAAGCAAGCAACAGGTCAATTCTAGACTTTTAAGACAGAACAAGCCAAAAGCATACTGGAACAAAATGGCTTCCCTTTAGAAGACTAGTGATATGGTCTGAATGGCACTTGGAGTATGCTTACAATCATGGACAGAAGAGCTCTATCTCTCTATCTCACCACCACCACCATCACCATCGTAAAGTGTGCTTCCACCTTAATGTCACCAGATTGTTTAAGATGGCTTCTGAAGCGTCTGCCAGCTGTTCTGCATTTTAAAAAGCAGGAAGGAGAAAGAGTAAGAAGTGAAAAGAGGAATTACCCCTTCAAAGAGCTTTCCTGGAAATCCCACCCTTCAACTTCTACATTATGTCATTGTCCAGGAGGCTGTTGCTAGCCACTGCCAGCGTCAGGGAACACTGAGGAAAACAGTCTCTCAGCCGGGCGCCTGATGGCCTTGCACGGAGCACAGCATGAATGGGAAATGGATATTGGGTTGGCCACTATCTCAGTCTGTTTCATGGAGGACATCAGGAAAATCTTCCCAGAGGAAGTGGTATCTTGGCAAAGATGTGAGGAAAGAGGAAATGATGTGTTCAAAGATCCTGAGCAAGAGAAAGTCACCGTGCAGTTGAGAAAGTGAAAAAAATCCCATTTAGTTGAAAACAGATCAAAAAGATGATGTGGGAGGGGCTTAAAGAACCACATCCCAAAAGGCCTTGCCACTCTGTCAAAGAATTTCAGAATGATCCTAAAGGCAAAGAGAAGCCTCTTAAAGTTTCTAAGTGGAGATGTCTCACAATTGGATTTGCTTTTTTTTTTTTTTTTTTTTTTGAGACATAGTCTCACTTTGTCACCCTGGGTAGAGTGCTGGGGCATCATCATAGTTCATAGCAACCTCAACCTCTTAGGCTAAAGCTATCCTCTCGCCTCAGCCTCCTGGGTAGCTGGTACTACAGGCTCCTTCCACAACACCTGACTAGTTTTTCTATTTTTAGTAGAAATGGAGTCTCGCTCTTGCTCAGACTGGTCTTGAACTCCTGAGCTCAAGCAATCCACGCTCCTCAGCCTCCCAGAGTGCTAGGATTACGGGCATAAGCCACCATGCCTAGCCTGGATTTGCATTTTAGAAGAACACTCTGGCTGCAGCATGGAGCATTGATTGTAGGGAAAAGCATAGAGACAGGGAGAACAGATGGAGTCTGTTTCTGAGGTCTATGGAAATTAAAGTGAATGAGACTGGTGTGGTGGCCATGACCTTATTCAGAAGTTAGTGGATTTGAGGGCTGCTTGCCAAATCAAATAGTAGCTCTGAAGCTTAGTGAGGAGTAGGGGCTAAGGAGTCCAGAACAGCCCTGTGCGGTGGCTCACACCTATAATCCTATCACTCGGAGAGGCTAAGGCAGGTGGATCACAGTTTCAGCTCATAAGTTCAAAACCAGCCTGGGCTAGAGAGCAATACCCACCTCTACTAAAAATAGAAAAACTATAGCCAGGGGTTGTGGCAGGTGCCTGTAGTCCTGGATACTCAGGAGGCTAAGGCAAGAAGGACTGCTTGAGCCCAAGAGTTTGAGGTTGCTGTGGGTTATGACAACTCCTTGGCACTCTACCAATGCAGGGTGACAGAGTGAAACTCTGTCTCAAAAAGAAAAATAGAAAAGTATAAAAAACGGTCCTATCGAAGCATGGCAAAATTACACTGCAAATACATACATGAGTGTTAAAAATGATGCTCATCTCCTATGGCCTTGTTCAGGAGAAGAGGGATGTGTGTTCAGCTGGCAGACAGAAGGTAGGAGTCCACGAACCCTGTACAGTGATTGGAGAACTGGTCACAAAGGTCATTTCCCCCAACTGCTGGGTTCTCAGCCCTAGATTAGGGGCACAGCATCCACTCCTCATCTTGGGACTGAATGACAACCTCTACAACCAGAGAGAAGTGGAGAGAAAAGTCAGAAAAGTGGTCCTGCTCCCTGTGTGGGGATTGCACGCAGGGACAAGAAGAGAGGAGAGTAAAGGCCCTGTGCTTCTTGTTCTATCTTTCTTGTAGTGACAGAAATGGTGCAACAAGCAAGAAAGTGGAATACTGATAGAGGGATTAAAGATGGCGGCTGAGTAACAGCTTCCCTGCAACTGGGAACAGCGAGTCTGGGGAGACAAGACTCCAGGCATCTCTGGCTGGTGGGATCTGCCTATAATCATCCCTTTGAGGATACAGGGAGCCAGCAAGGGACTTCTGGACCCCAAGAGGAGGACAAAAACAGTGGAAAACTGGCAAGTGGTTGTGTGTGTTCAATCGACCTAATCACGCCAGCAACCATAAGTACAAGCAGCAGTGAGACTGCAAACCGGAAAGGCCTTACCTGTGAACTGTTTTGGTGTTCCTGGACTCGGCACTCAGTTGAACTGCCTTGGGGAGAGCTTGAGCAGGAGTGTGGAGAACTTTGGGCATTGTCTGGGGCCCCAGACTGAGCCACTGAGCTGGGCGCAGGGAGCCATTGCGAAAGAACTGCCCTGGGAAGCTCCGCCCTCAGGGTCTCAGAGCAAGGATCGGGTGGGTCAAAGTAACCTACTGATTGAGCAGCCTAAAGGCGGGAACTGAGCTGCCTTACAGCCTTAATCCTTAGGGGCAGAGTGAGATGGTTTTGGCACACGGGAGCCTTGGGCTATTGCCCTGGGTAGAGTGCCGTGACGCCATAGCTCAAAGCAACCTCAAACTCCTGGGCTTGGTGCCACCCAGACCTCCATAAGAGCTGTGCAGCGACCCCTGACAGGTGACCCGCACCCACCGGGCCTCCACATTCCCTGACCAGGAACTGCGGGAGCCATGCAACCCTGCGTCCTCCCTCCTGTGTCCTCCCAGCTTCCACACTAGCCCGTTCATCTGGACAGGGACTCTGGTAGCTGCGTGACCTTTGGAGCCCTCCCTGCCTCTGCGCAGAGCTCTTCTACTGGCCAGAGACTGCTGGAGTCTTGGGCTGTCTGTGCCAAAGTCACAGGGCACCTGGCACTCCCAGAACCGGGCGCACCACCCCCAGCCCTGTTGCTGGATCCGGGTGTGTCACAAACCGGAGCTGCTTCCACAACCAGAACTCCCTAGCTAGAGCAGCCCAAGAGGAACTACACAGGGTCACTCCCTACAAAGATGCAGCAACAATAGAGTAATCCCACTGGGGTCTAATCTTGGAGAGAAACTTCCCCAAATCTGAGGACAGTCAGAGGCAATGGTGAAAAACAATCATGAGGCGAAATCAACATAAAAACTCTGGCAATATGAAAAATCAGAGTAGATCAACTCCCCCAAGGATCACTGGGGCAGAAACAGCACAAGACCCCATGCACAAACAAATAGCTGAGATGTCAGAAATTCAATTCAGGATCTGGATAGCAAATAAGATCCAATTAGAATTCCAAAAGTTATCTCAAGAATTCAACGGATTCAAAGACCAAATGACCAAAGATTTCGACACATTGAGACAAGAAGTTGCATCCCTCGAAGAGCTGAGAAACACAGTAGAATCCCTCAGTTACAGAATGGAGCAAGCAGAAGAAAGGATTTCTGACATTGGAGACAAAGCTTTCGAATGCTCCCAAACCCTCAAAGAAGAAGAGAAATGGAGAGAGAAAACAGACCACTCTCTCAGAGAGCTCTCAGATAATTTGAAGAAAACCAATATTCGTCTTATCAGGATCCCCGAAAGTGACGAAGTGGCTTCACAAGGCACAGAGTCTCTTCTCCATGAGATTATGAAGAACTTTCCAGACATGCCAAGAGATTCCGAAATTCAGATAGCAGACAGTTTCAGAACTCCAGCACGACTCAACCCAAATAAGACATCCCCCAGACACATCATAATCAATTTCACTAAAGTTAACATAAAGGAGAAAATTCTGAAAGCTGCCAGACGAAAGAAAACCATTACCTACAAGGGGAAGAATATCAGAATAACTGCAGATCTCTCTGCTGAAACCTTTCAAGCTAGAAGAGGATGGTCATCAACTTTTAATCTCCTAAAACAAAATAACTTTCAACCCAGGATCCTGTACTCAGCTAAACTGAGCTTCATTTATGACAGAGAAATTAAATACTTCAACGACATTCACATGTTGAAGAAATTTGCCACAACTAAACCAGCTCTCCAGACATTCTTAGACCTATCCTCCATAAAGACTAGCGTAATTCTCCACCACAAAAGTAACCAACCCAAAAAAATTCTGATCAAATTCCAACTTCCATAGCCGCAAAAGGATTAAAAATGTCCACCGGTCTCTTGAAAGGCTTATCAATACTCTCAATTAATGTGAATGGTTTAAAGAGGCATAGGTTGGCGGACTGGATACAAAAACTCAAGCCAGATATCTGCTGCATCCGAGAATCGCATCTTACATTAAAAGACAGATATAGACTCAAGGTGAAGGGATGGTCATCTATATTCCAGGCAAATGGAAAGCAGAAAAAAGCAGGCGTTGCAATCCTGTTCACAGACGCAATAGGCTTCAAGCCAACCAAAATAATTAAGGATAAGGATGGACACTTCATATTTGTTAAAGGTAATACTCAATATGATGAGATCTCAATTATTAATATTTATGCACCCAACCACAACGCACCTCAATTTATAAGAGAAACTCTAACAGACATGAGCAACTCGATTTCCTCCACTTCCATAGTAGTTAGAGATTTTAACACCCCTTTAGCAGTCCTGGATAGATCCTCCAAAAAGAAGCTAAGGAAAGAAATTTTAGATTTAAACTCAACCATTCAACATCTGGACTTAACAGACATCTACAGAACATTTCATCCCAAAAAAACTGAATACACATTCTTCTCATCAGCCCATGGAACATACTCCAAAATCGACCACATCCTAGGCCACAAATCTAACGTCACCAAATTTAAAAAAATAGAAATTATTCCTTGCATCTTCTCAGACCATAATGGAATAAAAGTTGAACTCAATAACAACAGGAGCCTGCATACCCATACAAAAACATGGAAGCTAAACAACTTTATGCTGAAAGATAGATGGGTTATAGATGAGATTAAGAAGGAAATCACCATATTTCTGGAACAAAACAACAATCAAGACACGAATTACCAGAACCTCTGGGATACTGCAAAGGCAGTCCTAAGAGGGAAATTTATAGCACTGCAAGCCTTCCTCAAGAAAACGGAAAGAGAGGAAGTCAATAACTTAATGGAACATCTCAAGCAACTGGAGAAGGAAGAACACTTCAACCCCAAACGCAGCAGAAGAAAAGAAATAACCAAAATCAGAGCAGAATTAAATGAAATTGAAAACAAAAGAACTATACAACAGATCAATAAATCCAAAAGTTGGTTTTTTGAAATGATCAATAAAATAGATAAACCTTTGGCCAACCTAACCAGGAAAAAAAAAAGTGTAAAATCTCTAATTTCATCAATCAGAAATGGTAATGATGAAATAACAACAGACCCCTCATAAATTCAAAAATCCTTAACGAATACTACAAGAAACTCTACTCTCACAAATATGAAAATCTGAAAGAAATAGACCAATACCTGGAAGCACGCCACCTACCAAGACTTAGCCAGAACAAAGTGGAAATGTTGAACAGGCCCATATCAAGTTCTGAAATAGCATCAACTATACAAAATCTCCCTAAAAAGAAAAGCCCAGGACCAGATGGCTTTACGTCAGAATTCTACCAAACATTTAAAGAAGAACTAGTACCTATACAACTAAACCTCTTCCAAAATATAGAAATGAAGGAATATTACCCAGCACATTCTACGAAGCAAACATCACCTTGATCCCCAAACCAGGGAAAGACCCAACAAGAAAAGAAAATTATAGACCAATATCACTAATGAATATAGATGCTAAAATACTCAATAAGATCCTAACAAACAGAATCCAACAACACATCAAAAAAATTATTCACCATGACCAAGTGGGATTTATCCCAGGGTCTCAAGGCTGGTTCAATATACGTAAATCTATAAATGTAATTCAGCACATAAACAAACTTAAAAATAAAGACCATGTGATTCTTTCAATTGATGCAAAAAAAGCTTTTGATAATATCCAGCATCCCTTCATGATCAGAACACTTAAGAAAATTGGTATAGAAGGGACATTTCTTAAACTAATAGAGGCCATCTACAGCAAACCCACAGCCAATATCATATTGAACGGAGTTAAATTGAAATCATTTCCACTTAGATCAGGAGCCAGGAAAGGTTGCCCATTGTCTCCATTCCTCTTTAACATTGTAATGGAAGTTTTAGCCATTGCAATTAGGGAAGAAAAGGCGATCAAGGGTATCCACATAGGGTCAGAAGAGATCAAACTTTCACTCTTCGCAGATGATATGATCGTGTATCTGGAAAACACTAGGGATTCTACTACAAAACTTTTAGAAGTGATCAAGGAATATATCAATGTCTCAGGCTACAAAATCAACACCCATAAATCTGTAGCCTTTATATATACCAAGAATAACCAAGCCGAACAGTCAAGGACTCTATTCCTTTCACAGTAGTACCAAAGAAGATGAAATATTTGGGAGTATACCTAACAAAGGACGTGAAAGATCTCTACCAAGAGAACTATGAAACTTTAAGAAAAGAAATAGCCAAAGATGTTAACAGATGGAAAAACATACCATGCTCATGGCTGGGAAGAATCAACATTGTTAAAATGTCCATACTGCCCAAAGCAATATATAACTTTAATGCAATGCCTATTAAAGCTCCATTGTCATACTTTAAAGATCTTAAAAAATAATACTTCGTTTTATATGGAATCAGAAAAAACCTCGAATAGCCAAAACATTACTGAGCAATAAAAGCAAAGCAGGAGGAATCATGCTACCAGACCTGAGACTGTACTATAAATCCATAGTGATCAAAACAGCATGGTACTGGCACAAAAGCAGAGAAGTAGATGTCTGGAACAGAATAGAGAACCAAGAGATGGATCCAGCTACTTACCGTTATTTGATCTTTGGCAAGCCAATTAAAACATTCAGTGGGGAAAAGATTCCCTATTTAACAAATGGTGCTGGGTAAACTGGCTGGCAACCTGTAGAAGATTGAAACTGGACCCACACCTTTCACCATTAACTAAGATAGACTCTCACTGGATAAAAGATTTAAACTTAAGACATGAAACTATAAAAATACCTGAAGAAAGTGCAGGGAAAACTCTTGAAGGAATCAGCCTGGGTGAATATTTTATGAGGAGGACTCCCCAGGCAATTGAAGCAGTATCAAAAATACACTACTGAGACCTGATCAAACTAAAAAGCTTCTGCACAGACAAGAACATAGTGTACAAGCAAGCAGACAGCCCTCAGAATAGGAGAAAATATTTGCAGGTTATACCTCCGATAAAGGTCTAATAACCAGAATCCACAGAGAACTCAAACGTATTAACAAGAAAAGAACACGTGACCCCATCTCAGGGTGGGCAAGAGACTTGAAACTTCTCTGAAGAAGACCGACGCAAGATCTACAAACACATGAAAAAAAGCTCATCATCCTTAATCATCAGAGAAATGCAAATCAAAACTACTCTGAGATATCACCTAACCCCAGTAAGAGTAGCCCACATAACAAAATCCCAGAACCAGAAATGTTGGTGTGGATGTGGAGGAAAGGGCACACTTCTACACTGCTGGTGGGAATGCACACTAATATGTTCCTTCTGAAAGGATGTTTGGATAATACTTAGAGACCTAAAAATAGACATGCCATTCGATCCTATAATTCCTTTACTAGGTTTATACCCAGGAGACCAAAAGTCACAATATAACAAAGACATCTGTACCAGAATGTTTATTGTAGCCCAATTCATAATTGCTAAGTCATGGAAGAAGCCCAAGTGCCCTTCGACCCACGAATGGACTAGCAAATTGTGGTACATGTATACCATGGAATACTATGCAGCCTTAAAGAAAGATGTAGACTTTACCTCTTTCATGTTTACATGGATGGAGCTGGAACATATTCTTCTTAGCAAAGTATCTCAGGAATGGAAGAGAAAGTATCCAATGTATTCAGCCCTACTAGGAAGCTAAATTTTAGCTTTGACATGAAGACTATAACCCAACTATAGCACAAGACTGTGGGGAAAGGGCCAAGGAAGGGGAAGGGAGGGGGGAGGTTTTAGTGGAGGGAGGGTAATGGGTGGGGCCACGTCTCTGGTGCATCTTAGAATGGGTACAGGCAATTGCACTAATGTACACAGCTATGATTTAACATTAAAAAAATAAATTATAAAAAAAAAAAAGAAAGTGGAATACTCAGATTAAATGACTAGGCAGTCAAGTATTGAAAAGTTGGGTTTCTTGCCCCCTAGCAAAATTATCTCAACCACATGAACACAGGATTAAAGTGTTTTAGTTCCTGTTTTCCTTTAGAATAAACTAGCTGAAGACGTTATTGTTTGTGGTGTTAAGTGGATTTCATAACTAATACAGGAGGTGGCTAAATTCATATAACTGTGATACTTTTAATTGAATTTCCTGAGTCCTGCATGTTTAATTGTCAGCTTTAACACTGCATTAAACATAAGGTTCCAATGTTATTAATACAAAATGCTAGCATCCCTTTACAATTGTGATTATATTTTGTGAACCAATTGTGATGATATTTTGTGATCCTGGGAATGCTGTGTTAAGTCATTTAAAAGATATCCCAAGAGACCCTTCTATGTTTACTGCATTTGAAGAAAAACAGATGTTCTCACCTATAATGAGAAATAATATAATTTATATTGCATCTGAAGCTTGTTGAGAACCACTTAGAAATCTTTTTAGGTGGCCAGAGGGTTTAAGTAATACATAGCATCCAATAGCGTATAATATTAGGAAATGAAGAAAAAAATGCCAATTACATTTCCAAATGCAAACATTCACTTAAAAAATTATCCTTGGGGAAACAAAAAGAAAAACAAATCATTTCAGTCACAGTCCTACTGTTCTCAGGCTGAGTTGGAATCACAATCATGAATTAAAACAGACATAAGTTTCTCAGCAGAACACTCAGAACAGTTGCCTCACAAACCTGGAACTTGTCCAAAGCCTCACTTATCTCAAATAAGCCAACCAATTATGACAAAGCAAAATATGACCCTAAGCGATCAAAATAGATTTAACAGAGTAGTCACCAAACATTACCAGCCTCTTGGAAATGCTCTAAATTGCCTGGTCACTTTATAAAGCATTGTAACAAGCTTAGTTCTCTCAAGTCCATACCTACAGCAGATAATAAGCAAGAAAATAAAAAGAGATGAGAATTAAGTTATGGGAACATTTGTTGAATGCAACTAAATGCAAGCAAGCTCAGACACAGGATTTCATTTAACCTTTATAACAATCCTATGAAGAGGCATAATTGCCCCCACTTCACAGATGAGGCTACTGAGCAATCATACAGGGACCATGTGGAGACACTGAAATCCTGGCCTACATCATAACAATAATCATTGGTAGTTATGGAATGCTTTCTCTCTACACCTTATACAGCACTTTATACCCATTATAATCTTTAATTTTTACAAAGGACTTAAGTTAGCTTGTATTATTGTTACTATGCCATAGATGAGTGAACTGGGCTTGGGGAGCTTACATACCGTTCCCACCATCACACAGCTCGCTAACCACAGAGACAGGCCTCAGACCCTGGTCAGTGTGACTCCCAGGCACGTGGGGTTTGGTCACAGCCTGTATTGCACTCACAGGAGGAGATAGCTGGAAGCAAACACAATGGCAATAGTAGGAAATGGCAACTTAATGGCAAGAGAGAAAATTTTTTTTTTAATTTATAAAAGCAGCCTGAACACGAAAATAAAGCTGCACAGGCCAATACATCCAAAAGATACTGCTTTCGCTCAAGATGAGGGCAGGAATTTGGACCAAGGGAGGACTGTGAGGTTTGTGCCCACATTCTCCATGAACTTAGGGGAGGGAGTGTACAGGTGGGTAGTGGGTGGCTATGAACTTAGGGGAAGAAAGCTGCCACGACCTCAAAGCTCAAGGGTTTTATAGGAGGCTCCAGTAGCCAGACTGCATAGGGAAGCCAGGGCTACCCCCATCCCACCTCCTGATGTAACTTTAGCACTCAGTGTAGACCCCACCTTGTCACCTGAGGTTCTGGGGTACAGAGAATAGAATGCCTTATATGGGAGGGTTGCAGGGATGACCGTTTCCTGTGACAACGGAGGTGAAGGGAACATTCAGAGAAGAGGCTGAGGTTACACAAGAGTTTGTGGTTCACAGTGTGAGCATTCCAAAGGGCACTAGGGAAGGGGTCAGGCTGGAGAAAATGATGGACGAGGGGGCAGGGGTGGATTAGAGACACAGGGAGAAGAACCCAGCAATAAGGCAGTGTGTAGTGAAGAATTTAACCCTGCCCAAAAAAGAGGTCTGGCTTCTGCCCTTGGCTTCTGGGAGGTGATCTCTAAGACCTTGGAACGTCCTGCCTGGAAGGGGTGTCTTTGTTTGCCTGGGGGCAGTGTCTAACAGGCTGTGATTTAGAGCAGGGATGGTGTGTCACGAGGATCAGCTGAGGATCTAGAAACAGATCAACCACATGGGCATCGGTCTTGCTCATGGGATGGAGCGGCAGTAGAGACTCTGGATACCGAAGGCTTGGGGCGAGATTCCCAGCTGTCGACACTGCATGCCGTCACGCTTCAATGCTGGCAAAGTAGCACTGTCCATGGCCGCCCGGGAGAGGACTGTGGGAGCCCCACATCAGGTGCTCTCGTGGACCCTGTCCTGTGTGCTTCGTCCCTTGGCTAACTTTAATCTGTATTATCTCCCTGTAAGAGACCACAACCCGAGTACAGCAGCTTTCCATGACTTCTGTGAGTTCTTCCAAAGAATGATCAAAACGTAGGGTACTTTGGGGCCCCTGCACTTGCAGTTGGTGTCAGAAGTCAGAGTGGTCTTTCGTGGACTGTGTTTGTCCCCTTTTCACTTCCACTTGGCTGAAGGTTCACAGGCTGTCTTTGTACCAGGGAAGATGGTTGATTGGAGAAGCTGACATTTTAGGCAAAGACTAAGGAACACAGGGATGCTAACAAAATGTTTCTCCAACGTTAATGTGCACGCATGTAAAAGAGGGGTCCTGACAAAGTGCAGATTCTGACCAGGTGGGGCCTGGTCTGCGATTCCGACTCGCTGATGCAAGAACGTACATTGAGTAACAAGGTCTTACATCAGTGATTTCCAAACATTTTTCTGCATTAAAACCACCTTTTAAAAATCTTTATTCCGAGGCTGTTCATTATACATATTAGATCAGAATTTCTTGAGTGGAATTCAGGCAGTGGTAGCTTTGAAATTGCTCTGGTTATTCCAAGGTGCAGCCAAGTTTGAAAACCACCATCCTACAGACACCTGAGCCTAACAGAATCCAGTTATGACCTGGAAGAAAGACTCACAGTCATGGTGTGGGACAAAGTATTTCTGCCCCGTGGCTGGACGTATTGGTAGGTATAAATCAAAGTGTGAGATTAGAAATCCAAGCCAACAGTAGAAGTTTGTAGCTTCAATCTTGTCTGCTTAAGAAGGTTGGAAAATACGTCAAATCAAGCCCAGATCCTCTGAGCCTGACAAGGAGCACGCATCTCCAAGTGGGATCCCCCTTGTCCTTGAAGATCTCTTCCTTAGCATGTGGTGGCCCTGGTCACCATGCTGCCACACCCCCAGTTACTCAGACCCCTTGAAGCAGCTCAGCTGTGAGAAGAGCCTAGCGTCCAGGAGAGGAGTAGGCAGATGTCACCCCAAACTCAGCACCACAGTGATGTTCCTATCAGGCCATTCAGTCCTGCCTTTACTACCTGACTAGGACTCTGTTATTTTTATCACTTTTAAAGCTAGATTTGGTGGTCAGGAAGAGATCACTCTAGAGGTAGAAAGTCCACTTGCCTGAAGGCAAGTTTCTGAAAACAAATCCCAAGGGCTTAAGGGGACACTAATGTATTACAGAAGGAAATTTGATGGAGAGTCCTGCATAGCGCCCTGGGCATCTGAACACATCCTCACTCAGGCTCTTCCCAACGTGAGGACATCAGGCCTTGAGGAGCAAGGGGCAGCGGGGTGTTGGGGGGGGGAAGCAGTCATCAATCTGGGCCACTTCCGGCACAATAAGTGATGTCCCTGCCTCCCTGGGCTGCCTGTAGTCATCAGAGCTTACCAGCAGCCCAGCCCCTGCGTGGTGGGAACACAGGCACCCAGGCTCCAGACAGAACTCACCACCTTCACTCCGGCCACTGCAACATGGCAGAACTGTGTTCACAGAGCCACGATGTTCACTAGAATCGGCTGCACCAAATGTGCCAAGTGCTTTGTATCCAACGTCTCATTTAACAGGGACAGAACCCCAGGAAGGCAGGTGGTAATATTATTATTATTATTATTATTGCCCTTTTTACAAAGTGAAGCTCAGAGAGCCTAGTCTGAGTTATCCTTGCCTTACACATGCCTTATACATGGCAAGCTAAAACACGGTACTTAAAGCCAGAGCTGTCAGACTCCAGTGAAATTTAGCTATTGCACGAATGCCCATGGCGCTTAGGCAATTATCGACCTAGAGAAGCAGTGAGGTGGCGAAGCCAAAGAAGAGGACGGGCCACTCCATGTGTGCTGTCCCCAGACCAACTGAGAAACCGTCTGACCACAGAGGCCCCTCACCAGCTGAGGGCCCCGGAGCCTTGGTACAAGCTCACAGGGGTGTACGGCACCATGCCTCAGTGAGAGGCGAGACAGAAGCCGGGAACAGAGTTATCTGTACAGGAAAACAAGCACTTGGGCAAGCCCTGAGTGTCCCAACAGGAACAGAGGCTGTAAGGAAAGTGGTGACACTCACCACGAACCTGGGGTGCGGTAGCTAGCTCGGAGGAGCCAGCCGAGGTCACAAAGGCCACAAATCCCCAGAGTCGGTGCTGCTCCAGTCTAAGGTCTCCTTCTCCCTGAAGCTTCTATAAGCACCACCAGCAGGCCGGAAACCAAGCCCTGGGCCAGGAGTGCTCCCCGGCTCAGGGACAGCTGGCGGCCCAGGGGAACCCTCACCAAGCTTTCTTGCCAGCCAGCTGCCTCTCCTAAGCAGGAACCAAGGAAAGGCAGGGATAATGCAGGGAAAGCATGATGCCCCTAGAAATGGAGCGTTTGCCCTGGACCACGACAGGCTCTCATAACACTGGTTCCAACATAAGCAGATGACACCTCACACTTCCTCCTGAGTCTCTCTCCTGCTTCCAACCCCTTCACCCTCAGGCCTGGAAAAGCCTCCAATGGAACAGAGAGGTGTCCCAAGATTTTGTGAATCTCTGAATACTCAGTTTGAGCCTTTTCTTTGAAGGTCAGCATGTCCACCCATCACTGCTCCCAATGCTTATTCAGCATCTATCACTAGAGAGCCACGCCTGGGTGTTCCCTCCACAGGGCGTCTTTCAGGGACGTCACCGTTATTTAACGCAAGGCAGAGGAGAGTCCCATACCCGTTTGCTACGAGTCTGACCCCATTGTTCAGGTTTATGGAACAAAACATTTGAAGAAATTTGGTCAGGAAGTAAGTGCAGCTGGAAGAAGATCCTGGGACCACTCAGCTGCCCGACACTGCTTGTGTAGCCTCGGCTGTTACAGCCTCCGCATGAGACCCCCAGTCAGATGTGTACACACACACACACACACATGCTCACACACGTTCACACACACACACGCTCACACACACGTAGGCTCTCACACACACATATGCTCACACACACATAGGCTCACACACACACATGTTCACACACCTCACACACACACATGTTCACACACCTCACACATGCCTCACACACATGCTCACACACGCTCACACACACACATGTTCACACACGCTCTCACACACACATGCTCACACATGCTCACACACATGCTCACACACCTCACACACACACGCTCACACACCCAGCACCAATGGCTTTTATGTTCTCAAGTCTCCCCAAGATGTCTGAAGATTTCCCAAATTCAGAAGTTTTTCAAGCCTCTTGTGGTCAAGTCTCTCCATGCCCAGGAGAGCTGTGGTTACGTGTGAGCATTTGGATTTCTGCTGACTCTAGGGTTGGACACTGCTCCAGTTCACAGTGAAGACAGCTCCACATAGTTCTTGCGGGAACATCCAGACGTGCCAGGCTCCTCCTTTGCACAGAGCTCAGGGTGGGAAAGGACACAGGTGGGGGGAGGAATAGGAAGTGCAGAGCCACCCACGCTGCAGCCCCTTCAGCCCGTCTCTGCTCAGCTGGGCTGAGCCTGCACGCTCCCATGACGGGAAGCAGTTTCTGCCCTTTTCTCAGAACTTCTTGCCTCACCAGCCTTCCCCAGACCAAACATACCCCAGACGAGAAGGGTTTAGGCACAGTTTTCTTACTGTGAGGTTAGGGAAAGTACAAGGTGCAAAGGCCAGAAGTTGCAACATTATCTCACTTGCTCATTTCCTTGTACTATAAAGAGAGGAAGCTTTCAGAGTCAGGTCTGTGGAAGGACAAGTCTCCTTCCTGTGGAAGGAGACTTCTCCTTTCCTGTCCTCTGTGACACTCCACTTGATCTGTCTTCTACTACAACCCTCCCCTCCAAGTCCCTGAAGCCTGGTGTCCTAGCCCCTTCCCCTCTTTAGGAAATTAGGCCTCCCCACCTCCACTACCAGAATTCCCAGCCCCCAGCCCAAAGGATGTCCCTTCTTGGATCTTGCAAACTCCAGTATCTCAGGCTCTAGTCAAATGTGCACAGAACCTCTCTACTGGCCACCTTTACCAACTCAGGATGGGAGAAAAAAAAAGGAATACAGGAAGACTTCTGAGCTCGTATACCTAAGCGTGGCAGGACGATGGCTGGCCTCAGGCACACCCAGAAGCAGGACCCAAATACCCCAGGACTCTCCCTGCCCACAGCCCTGTGTTCGCATGAGTCGGCTTCTTTCTCTCCAACTGGAGCTGGGCTCTTGTGCAAGCTCAATGGAGGTAGTGAGAGTTTCACCCTGGTTCAGACTCCTTGGCAATGAGAGTGGCAGCAGCCCTCCCCACTGTCATCCACAGAAGCACCACAGTCTAACGAGACACGAAGAAAACATTCCTCCTGTGAACATCGCCTTGTTCCTGGACCTTACAAAATGACAATCCTGGCACCTTGGGCTGGGCTCACGTACAAACTCCAGGACATGTCTGTCTTGGAAACTATTATTAGTTGAATTGTGTCCCCAAACATATTCCCATTCTCACCCCTGGAACATCAGAATGCGAGCTTGTTTGCAAACAGCGTGATTCAGATGAGGTCACACTGGAGTCAGGTTGGTGTTCATCCGATGTGACGGACATTCTCATGAGAAGAATCACAGGGAGGGACACACTGGGAAGACCCCATGAAACAATGCAGGCAGAGCTGGGAGTCATGTGTCTACAGCCAAAGATCACTGGCAACACCTGAAGCAGAGGGGAAAGCCCAGAGCAGATTCATCCCTGGAGGCTTCAGAGAGGGTGCAGTCCTGACACCTTTAATTCAGATTTCTGGTCTCCAGAGTGATGAGACAATACATTTCTGTTGTGTAAATCCTCCCAGTCTGTGGCCCTTTGTTACAGCAACTCTAAAACATGAATACAATACGGATGGTGCCAGCTCAGCTCAATTCTTCACAGTCCTCCAATCTCCCTCAAATGGAGGATGTCTGTGATTTCACTTCATCCACCAAAATGGAAAATGCTGCTTTGGCACAGGCCAGCTGTGGTCTTGCCCGGTTACTGTCACTCAATTCTGGATCTTCTAGAAACAGGACTGAGCTGCCACTGGAGGAGAGACAAACAAGTCAACAGCTGCTTTAACAATCACCACAGGCAGGGAATGATGCAACAGCCACATGGGAGATGTGAGTAGACGCCTGCTTTTGGACATAGTAAGACTTTTCTATCAGTCAACAATGCAGAGAGCAGGCTCTGAACCCTCCACTGTGCTTGGGGATATCTCTGGGACCCAAACATCTGCCACAATGTTTTCTCTGGCTTTGAGTGTCTCAAATTGATTAATTTAAGGTATTCGGGTGATAGATCCCATTCAGAGATTCAACATTTGCAAACATAATCAGTGGTAGGAATGTGAGATCATTGCTTATGTTGCAAATAGGATTGGCCAGTAAAATACAAGGCACACAAATTTTAATTTCAGATGAATAAATGAATAGTTTTTTAATATAAGGATGTCCTGAATACTGCTTGCAGGGCTGTGCCTGGGTCCTGATGTTGCACACTTAGAGGTGTCATGGGACACAGATGCCATAATGAGACTCTTAATGGCACCATCTGACTGAAAGAAAGGCTATATTTCCAATGGCCAAGAAAAAGCCCTATCACAATGTGGCTTCATCACAAATGTGTCACGTGATCATAGAAAGAGTTGGGCATTTAAATGTGCTAACATGTGACAAAGAGTGGGGGATATGCTCCCCAGAATCACATACACACACAAATTATGAAAACATTGAGACCAGAGTCACAGTTCTACTCTCTTTGGCAACAGCACAACACACAAAAACCACAAGTTTTTCATCAAGACAGAATACAAGTAACATATTGCCTCTGCACCCACATATGAACTCTCTGAGGATTTTACTGACTCCATCTATAACAGTGAGTCTCCCTTAAAAGAGGGCTCACAGGGCTGGGGCAGAGTTGTGGATGGGGGATTGGGCACGGTCCCTGATGCAAGTAACACCCTCCCTGCATACTCCTTGCCAGGCTGAGAAGCACTGATCTAGAATTAGCTGCAGAAGGAAGAGACGATGAAAACTACATTCTGAATAATTCGCTCTGTCCTCTATCTCCACTTGTATTTTAAGAATACATCTGGGGGTGGAGAGAAGGTTGGGGTGGGATATGAAACAAATCTACTCATTTTGTAGCTGCCACATAGTTTAGGCACAATTGACATTCCTGCTGCTCCAAGGCTGGGTCTGATTTGCCCAAGCTAGTAAGTAAAATCTGTCCCCATGTCACAGTAAGAACCTTTACCACAATCAGGGCATAGCATTCCTTTGGAATGTGCCACCTTGAAAATTTTCATCTCCCTAGTTTCCATTGTCACCAGAGGGTGACCAAGTGACAGATTCTGGTCAATGCAATATAAATGGAATTCTGGTTGGGGCTTCTGTGAAAGGGTTTCATTGTTTGTTTTAATTTTTTTTTTCTAAAAAAGGAAGCAGACTCAGCAGGGCCTGTTCCCTTCTTCCTACCTACTAGGAGCTAAAAGGAGATGCTAAAGGTGAAGAGGCCCCTGCCACAGGTTTTGGGCACAACACAAAACTAGAAGGAGCCTGGACTCACTTAGATAGCCTCCCAGATCTGGTTCATCTATCTCTGGAAAGTAATAATAATAATAGTTATAACCCTATCTGAATCAAGAGAGGAAAATAAAGGTAGCAAAAAAGATCAATAGCACAAATAGAGAGCCTAGAAATAGATCTATATTGGCCATAAAATTAAAATTTGATCTACTTAACTTCATCAAAATTTAAAGTTCCACTCATCAAAAGACATTAAGATCATGAAAAGGCAAACCAACAAGCTGGGAGAAAAATAGTCACAACCCATTTATCTGATTGAGGGTGTTGGGGTCCCAACCCAGGAGCAGGGTCCACTAAGACCTGTAGAACTGGCGGTGACCAACTGAAGAAATATAAAGTTAGAAATGACAGCAAAGAAAGAGACATCAGACACAGAATAGAATTAAAGGTGGGAACTCCGGGGTCCATTGCCTATTTGTGGGATTCCAGCAATGTCCCAGAGTGTTTGCTCCACTCTGCCTTTATTGAAGTTTATTTGCCCAGAGGGTAAGATGAGGGAGGGAACAAAGTTTCCAGAAGTTTCTGAGTGAGCATATCAGCTCCTATTGTTAATATTATTAACCTTAAGGGTAGCCTTAAGAAATTTGAAATCTGAGCCTTGGGAGAGCCTTCCGCTTGAGATCTCACACACACACAGATTTCTAGGGAGGTGTTAAACTCCGCTAGTTCCCTGTGGAATAAAATGCCACTGGCGTTAATCTTCTCTGAGGAATGAGTGGGAAGGAAGAATTTTCCTCCCATCACCACCACGGAGGATCTTCCTCTGCAGTAAGGGATATAAGCTCTTCTGCCCATATCTCAGGGCTCCAGCTACTCCCTTGATCTCTGCCCCAAGCAAATGCAAATCTCCACGGTGGGTATTGCTTTGACTGTTTATTAGGCAGGAAACAACCCAGTTAATGTATTTTTCTAGGTCTTTGCCATAATCTCTTCTATGGCCATTTTTCCTCAGAGTGCTCATAGACCCAGCAGGGGTGTTTGTAAGCTGCATCCCAAACAGGCTAGAATTTCAAAAAAGGCAGGAAGCTTGCTAGAAATGGCTAGATTAAATGTAAACTAGCTGACTTTTCTTTGTTCAAACTCACTCAGCTTACTTTTTAATTTTCCTCTTTTTCTAGGGATGCTTTCCCTTGCCAAGAATGGGGTCTTCAGTCTCCATTCTTCCTGCAGAGGATTTATATCCAGAAAATAGAAAACACTCCTATAATTGAAAAGTAAAAAATGAATAAGGAAAAAGATAAATAACATAATGTTTTTAAAGAATGAACAAAAGACTAATGAACATGTCGCAGAGGAAGCTACAGGAATGGCCGATAAGCATGTAAAAAGATGCTCAATGTCATTGTTACAACCGCAATGAGATTTCACATCCACTAGATGGCTGAAACTTTTCAGCTAGCAATACTAAATGGTGGTGAGGGTGTGGAGCAACTGGAACTCTCACACACTGCTGTTGGGAGAATAACATAGAGCAACCACTTTGAAAAACTCTTGTGCAGTGTCTTATAATATTAAATTCGCACCTATTTGTTACCCAACAATTTTATTTCTGGTTATTTACCCAGAAAAATGAAAATATATGAAATGAAAGACTTGTACAAGAATTTTTTAAAGAGCTTTATGAATAACAGGCAAAAATTGGAAATAGGCCAAATATTCATCAACAAGTGGAAAAACATATTATAGCACATTTATTCGATGAAATACTACTCAGTATTAGAAAAGAAACTACCGATACACTCAACAGCATGGATGAATCTAATAAATATTATGTTGGGCTAATTAAAACTAGATACAAAGTAATTATATTCTGCATTACTCTGTTTATATGACGTTCTAGAAACATGTAAAACTAAGTTATGACAAGAGAATTCAGAACGGAACTTGCCTGGGGGAAAGGGTCAAGATAGACAAGAAAGGGACAGGACCTAATTTCCTAGAGTGATAATATTTTTTTGATGGAAAGGTTTTATATAGCTATTAATATTAATATATTATATTTGTCAAAACTCATTTAACAGTGCACTTAAAATGGGTGCACTTTATATCATGTAAATAATACTTTTATTTATTTTTAATTTAATTTATTTTTTTTTTTTTGAGACAGAGTAAAGTGCCATGGCACCACAGCTCACAGCAACCTCAAACTCTTGGTAAAGTGCCATGGCACCACAGCTCACAGCAACCTCAAACTCTTGGGCTTAAACGATTCTCTTGCTTCAGCCTCCCAAGTAGCTGGGACTACAGGAGCCAGCCACAATGCCCAGCTACTTTTTGGTTGTAGTTGTCATTGTTGTTTGGTAGGCCTAGGCTGGATTCAAACCCGCCAACTCTGGTGTATGTGGCTGGTGCCTTACCCACTTGAGCTACAGGCACTGAGCGATGTAAATAATACTTTTTTAAAAATATTCTGTTTGGTTAAGCGTCTGCAATCAGGTTTCTGTTAATATAGCCAGATGCAATCTCTGATTCAGAAAGAAACACTAGAATAAAAGAAAAAATTAATAAAGGTGGAACGAAGAATCATCCAAAGGTGGTGTAGAAAACACTGCAACCTCTCCCGCTGGAAGTCGTTAAATTTTCAGGAATGTGGTAAACTTAATTGCATTAATCACATGGTTGAACTGGATTTTCTGGTACAGGTCAGTGGTAAGACTACCGAAAAAAGATAAACTTTGGTACAAACTGTGTTGGGTGGATTTAAGGTTACCTTGTGCTTATTCCTAGGGGAGATTCATGGGCCAAAGTGAAGTGAGCTACTGGGCATTTCCAGGCAGCATGGGAACAGGCCCTCAGAAACTCCCAGCCAGGACATTGGGTGTATGAAGCAAACACACCTAAATTTTTGACGTGTGATAGACCCAAACTGCCTTCCGAGTTGACCTGCTAAGGCAGGAAGAGCAGTGGGGCCTGGTATTGTGACTCCTTTTGCAGTCTCTACCCCTGTCCTACTTCCAGCACCGACATCCCACAGTGACTTGGAGTGATTTGAGCTCCAAGCAAGTTCCACGGCTGCACAGAATCCTCTTACAGAAGATTTGTCACCTGGCTCCAAGGAACAACTCACATGTATTCTATATGCCCAGCCCAGTGCCATTTGAGGCTCCAGGGACAAAATCCTGCCAGGGTCCATCTGAACCATACCATCCAGCAGAGACTCAACGTGGGGCCATCACATCATTAGCAATGCAACCTTGCGTGCTGATCCCAAAACATTCCCCAGCTTCCACACAGTTCCCAAGAGGAATAAAATGTATAAGCATTCTGTGACTAAGGACTCCTGCAGTCCGCTGGGCAGCCACCAGGTAAATGCTTTTGATGCTGCTGGTGGTGGTGGCAATGGCACTAATTGAAGTCACTTCAGCCCAGAATGACGACACTTTTTGGGGGGTGGGGATGAGGATCAAAAGCTTTTCTGTGGAAAAGCTTTGCTTTAGAAATTGAAAGAAGTTGTGTTTGTCATTCTCCAGCTCAGCAGCAACAGTAGCTGTGGTGTTTCTGGAAGAGAAAATAGCCTGACTAGGGCACCATTCTTATCCTAGGTGCTCAGAGGGGGGAGGAGAACTTAAAAATGTTACAAGCAGAGACGCTGGCTTCTTGCTCCCTGCTCTCCTCCACAGTCTGCCCCTTTGGAAGAAGACTTCTCCCAGCTGCAAGCCTGGGTGAAGAACTGATCGTGTGCAGCTCAGATTCTCCCAGAGTTCCTCACCCTTAACTTGTTCCAGGGTGTACATTTCACCACCCTTTCTGCCAGGTCATAAGCTGCAAATTAAATGCAAAGCTTCATTTTTGAAGGAAACCACATTATCTCAAAGTGGCAGTGTTCTCTGAACCCTAACTCTCCTCAAACCATCAAGGCGGCCCTGAGGGTGCTGGGGCAGCTTCATTGGCATTCTTGTTTGGAACTCTGTGACACCTTTATTCACCCTGGCCACGAGATGTCATTTGAACTTCACTTGTCACAAAATGCTTTGTTATGAACTACATCTATCTCTTGGATTTTTTAAGGAACACACAACCACTTTTAAAAATATACCACCACGGGGGAGGCTGAGGCAAGAGAATCACCTAAGGCTAAGGATTTGGAGGTTGCTGTGAGCTGTGACACTATGGCACTCTACCAAGGGTTAATAAGTGAGACTGTGTTTCAAAAAATATAAATATAAACATATATATATACCACCCAGGGCGGCGCCTGTGGCTCAGTGAGTAGGGTGCCAGCCCCATATACCAAGAGTGGTGGGTTCAAACCCAGCCCCGGCCAAACTGCAACAAAAAAAAATAGCCGGGCATTGTGGTAGGCGCCCATAGTCCCAGCTACTCGGGAGGCTGAGGCAAGAGAATCACCTAAGCCCAAGAGCTGGAGGTTGCTGTGAGTTGTGACACCACAGCACCTTACCCAGGGTGTCAAAGTGAGACTCTGTCTCTAAAAAGAAAAAGAAAGAAAGAAAGAAAATATATGTACCACCCAAAAAAAAAAAAAAAGCAGCAAAAAACGAGAGAATAAAAAAAAGAAACAACAAAAAGAGAAAGTGGAAAAGAAGCTCGCTGCCTGTGGCTCAAGTGGCTAAGGCATCAGCCGCATACACCTGAGCTGGCGTGTTTGAATCCAGCAGGCCCACCACACAAAAATGACGGCTGCAACCAAAAAATAGTCGGGTGTTGTAGCGGGCACCTGTAGTCCCAGCTACTTGGGAGGCGGAGGCAGAGGCAGAAGACTCACTTGAGCCCAGGAGTTGGAGGTTACTGTGAGCTGTAATGCCACTGCACTCTACCCAGGATGACAGCTTGAGGCTTTGTCTCAAAAAAAAAAAAAGTGAAAAAGAAAGAAAAGAAAAGAAAAAAAAACACACTACCTGGCATCAAAATGACTAGAAACACACTTATGGATATGAGTCCTGAGGTCGCAGGATGGTCCTCCTCTATGAGAATATGCTTATCTCAACCTATTTACATTATCATAAAAATGAAAACACGCAGTTTAAAACCTTACAGCAAACTCTTCACCATGCTGCAGCTGCAGTCACGTCTATTCAGCCAACCCCAGCTTTGACAGGGACCGCAAAGCCCACCTAAGAAGCGGTTCTCCCTTTCTCAAGTTTCCCTCCATGCTTTCTCGCTTTGCCCCAAGTTAGACCCCATTTGGTTCAACAAAGCACACTATAAATGCCAAAGAGTTTTTGCTGAGACCTATCTAGGATCTATGAAAGCAATGTGTGTGTCTTTTCTTGATTATCTGGCCAGGTATATCTTCGGGCTTTACGTTACCATCATTTAAGATGATTGCATGAGACGATTCCTTCCACTTGAGATTTACAATCCAGGTCATAGTTAGCTTCTGATTTGCACCGAAGCCAGAAGACCTCAGCAGCTGGCTGAATGGGAACATGGCATACTTTTTATAAAAATAGGGTCTAAGGACATCACAAGGTCCCAAAGCTACAGATGCTGGCGTAGGTGTGGAGAAAGGGGAACACTTATGCACTGTTGATGGGGAAATTACTAATGAATACAGCCTTTTTGGAAAGAAGTACGGAGAATCCTCAAAGAACTAAAAGTAGACCATCCATTTGATCCTACAATCCCATTACTATGTATGTACCTTGAAGAAAAAAAGTCATTTTATCATAAGGACATAAGCTTTTGTATGTTTACAGCAGCTCAATTCACAATTGCCAAGATGTGGTAACAGCCCAAGTGCCCATCAACCCATCAGTGGAGGTTGCCATGAGCTGTGACACCATGGCACCTTACCCAGTGTGGTACGTGTATACCATGGAATACTATTCACCCATGAAAAAGATGGAGACTTTGTATGTTTTGTATTTACCTGAAAGGGTTTGGAGAACATTCTCCCAAATATCTCAAGTAAGCATTTCATGTACTCAATACTAAATTGAAACTAATAGATTAACAACTACAGGCCTACATGAAAGAAACACAAATTCAAGAAGGGGGAAGGTTCTCAATAAGTTCCCACCCGTGGGTACAATGTAGGGGTATATGGTAAACTTCCTGGGTGAGGGACTCAACTACAACACCAACTTTACCTTACAAACACCAACAATATAATGTATTCATAAGTACTTTTGTATTAATCTGAAACAAAAAATAAAAATTCTCAGGGTCTGACTTCATTTCTTCCAACTGGCTGGCCATGTAACAGACTCTCACCTGTGAGGCCCAGCTGAAGCTCCCTCCTGCTTGAACCACCAGCTGTCAGCTGGGGAACAAATTTCAGGAGATGGATGCTGCTCTTTAGGCTCTGAAAGGCCACATGCTAAAAATATTGGTGGTGGAGACTGTCACTTGAGGAACACTTGGCAGGAGGAAGATGTGCTGTGAAACAGAGTGGCCTTGTCCTTCGGGGAGAGATTTCTCCACCAGCACAGTATGCGAGGGAACCTGGTGCCCCTCCCCCAGGCTGGAGACCCAGAGGTTTCTCTCTACGGGGAGAGAGATGTCTCCACTCATTCCCAAACAGGTGCTCACATCCATGTATCCTCATGTAAGTGAGATATTGTTTCTCCCATGTTCCTAGGCTCAAAATGTAGGCGTCATCATCCTTTGTGGCTTGTTCGCACTCACTGCCCCATTGGCGATCTAGGGGTCCCACTCTGTGGTACCTCCACTCCCACCAAGTTCCACTTGGCCATGGAAATTGCCCCCACTGCTCCAGTCTTCTGAACAGCCCTTAGTATGCACATCATCAGTATCATCATCCTTAACTTTGTGCCTTTTAAAAAAATACTGTCTCCCCTGCACACAAAACATAGTGAAATTTCTTGAAAATCAAGACCTTTCCCAAACTGTTCCAACAGCCTTCCTTTTTTTTTCCAGGCTGGAGTGCCCTGGTGTCATCATAGCTCACGGCAACCTCAAACTCCTAGATTCAAGCGATCCTCCTGCCTCAGCCTCCCAAGTAGTTGTGTCTACAGACACTCACCACAATGCCCAGCCAATTTTTCTATTTTTAGTAGAGATAGGGTCTCTTGCTCAGGCTGGTCTTGAATTCCTAAGCTCAAGCAGTCCTTGGCTCGGCACCTGTAGCTCAAGCAGCTAAGGCGCCAGCCACATACACCAGAGCCGGTGGGTTCGAATCCAGCCCGGGCCTGTTAAACTACAATGACAACTACAACCAAAAAAAAAAAAAAAATAGACAGGCATTGTGGCAGGTACCTGCAGTCCCAGCTACTTGGGAGGCTGAGGCAAGATAACTGCTTAAGCCCAGTGGTTGGAGGTTGCTATGAGCTGTGATGCCACAGTACTCTACCCAGGGCGACAGCTTGAGGCTCTGTCTCAAAAAAAAAAGGCAATCCTCCTGCTTCTCAGAGTGCTAAGATCACAGATTACAGGTATGAGTCACCCTGCCCGGCTCCACCAACTTTCTTTTCTATACTGGTTATCTCTTGCTGTACTCCAAAAGTTAATGGCTTAAAGCAACAACAAAACATTAATTATCTCATTTATTCTATGGGTCAAAAATTCAGGAAGGTCTTAACTGGACTTTTTTCACTCAGAGACTCTGACAGGTTTCGGTCAAGATGTCAATTGGGGCTGTGGTCATCTGAAGGCTGACCTGGTGCTAGAAGAGCCACTTCCATGGAGGCTCACTCACTCAGACAACAAATTGGTGCTGACTGTTGGCAGGAGGCCTCAGCTCCCCTCACCCCAACCCCACCCCATGGTTCTCTCCCTAAGCTGCTTGTGCATCCTCAGCACAAGGAGGCTGGCTTCCCCCAGAGCAGGTGATCCAAAAGACAGTAAGGGAAGTGACCACAAGGTCTATGACCTAGTCTCAGAAGTCTGACACCATCACTTCCACCATATGCAACTGGTGGCACAGATCAACCTGGTACAACATTTGGGGACACTTCCCAAGAGCATGAACACCAGGAGGCAAGGGTCTGTGAGCACTGGCTCAAGGGGTGGCTGCCATAACTTTCCACATTGGCCCATAACTTTCCCATCACAGTGCTCTGTGTCACAGCCACTTGAAGCAGTCCTGCTCCAAATTCTACCTGCCAAATGCCTTCCTGTCCTGCCAGGGCTCGCTCTGCTGGAGCTTTGCCAGGCTCCTCCTCCCCTGGCTCACTTAGCACTTTTCCTGCGATTATCTACTGATCCCACTCTGCTATGTGTTACGGTTGGGTGCGGGTGTATCTGCCTTCAAAGACTGAAAACTCCCGAAGGACAGAACCCAAGACTTGTTCATGTTTTCACCCAATCCTTGGCAAAGCACTTGAAAAGAAGATGCTCTATAAAAGTTTATTAAATTGAATGAAATGTGTCTTCCTTTCCATCAAGGTCACTGGTTGGACTAACTCTTGAAAGAGAAGAGAATATTTCATTTAGTATTCAGACTATGTGCCAGCGGTTGTGTATGAACATAGTGCTTGCCTTTATGGAGTTTTCAACCTCCTGACACATTTATAAATTCTCACAAATGGTTGGCCAAGTGACACCATGTTAAAAAATTTCTATTCGGTTAATGTGGTGCATTAGAATATCCTCATAGTATTTTTAAAAATATTTTTACCTACTTTGAAATGAAATGTAGGACAAAAATATTTTTTACCTAGAAGATTTTCTGATCTGATCTTTCTACTTTCATTTTAGCTTTTTTTGCGATGATTCCCATTCATTCATTCACATGCTTAACATACAGTAACTGAGCTAGTCACTGTGAGATTCAAAGATAAACGAGGTAAGAGTTCTTCTTTTAAGGTATGTGCAGCCTAGTGGTGGCGATAAACAGGTACACAAATGGCTGCAGGCCCACAGCATGACAGGAAGGCAGGGCTGGGACTAGCACAACAGTAACAGATTCCAGCAGGGATTTGGAGGACACACTCCTCTCGATCTAGCAGGGTGAGCAGCAGGGCCCTCCTGCTGTAGAAGCAGCTGAGAGCAACAGTGAACACTGCAAATTATATCACAGAAAAAGAGCTGTGCTTTTTTTGTCCAGCCAGAGTTGGGCGCCATCCCCTGATTTTCCTAAACAATCATCCTTGCCAACTTCTCTGTCTTTCTAGGCAAGAGACTGAGAGCTGACAAAGAAGATAGAAAGCACAGTGATTTGAAGTGTGCTAGGGGAGGACCCTCAGCAGTAGGAGTTCTCTTGAGACAGTCCTCATCTGAGAGGGAACTCAGATGAGGACTCCGGGCCCGGTGGCCATCCTGGAGAGGACAGGTGTATTGGGGCTCAATCCTAGTCACTCTGTTGAATCTAGAACTTTCTGCTCTTCTAAGAAGAAAGGGGAAAATGAAAACATGCTCAGATATTAGTTTCCAGGGAATCAGTACTATTCCCACAGTAACCATTCTTCTTTTGAACCAAGAATCAGAACCTGTAGGCAGTCAGTCCCATTGTTTGCTACATGGTTCAATAATGGGCTGAGCCATTTACTTCATTGCTGTCTTGTAACCCTGGGACATATGACCACTACAACAAAACTCATAAATGCTCATTTATTTTTAATGCATGTATTTTCATGCATGTGAAATATATCATGCACATAAAAAAGATTTATATAATCCATGCACAGTTTAAAACTTAATAAAAGGAACACCCATGTACCCGCCACCCACTCAAGAAATATACGTCAGTTTATTATTAATAATAATGCTTATGTGTGAGCACTTTTTATGTGCCAGGTACTGTTGTGAGCACCCTACATATATTACCTGGCTGGTCTTCACCAGGACCATATGGATTAGGTATTATCATCATTTTACAAATGGAAAGAAAAGGTTCAATTGATTAAGAAACTTGCTCAAGGGCACACAGATGACAAATGGTTGAGCTACAGCATACAACAGCCCTCATTGCATGGGCATTGGGACAAATTGGCCTTATAATGAAATTTTGCAGTTCATATACAGTTTCTCTGTGGATTCCTACTCCTCCATGGAGGATGAGTTTACAAGCAGAACCACAGAGAGGTGCTGGAGAGGGATGAGTGAGGAACGTGGACAGGGGGCTGAGGAAGCTGCTCAGAGGAGAGATTTTCATCTCAGGCTCTGCAGGCAACAGAGGCAAGAGATTGAGACAGGGGTGACCGTGTTAGTGACACATTATTCCTTCCCTTTTGCGGCTGTTCCATTGTCCCCACTTCCTGGATTTTACCTAAAACCTGGGGCAATTATTCAGTGACTATGTCCCATCTCTTATAAAAAGGTAAGATCAATGTTTAATGCTCTGAAAAGCCTATCCAAGATGTCCCAAAAGCTTGTGACCGCCTCATCCATCAGTCTCCTCAGCTCTGCACAGCCGCCTTCCCTTGGTAAACCACACTCCTTGCTTTTTTCCTTCACCGAAGCACTTGAATGAGAGGAGTTCCATAAGCATCTCAGCAAATAAAAACAGAAAATCACGTTTTGTCAGCATGGCTGTTTTCGCACTGCAATAAATAATCCCTCCACACCCACCAAAGTGTACCCAAGCCAGACTGAAAGCAGGCTAGAAACTTCAAGCTGAAGTTTCTCCACATTGTTTCTTTAACATACTCACTTCCAATAATGGATGGTAAATATTTGTATCAGGGGACTTGGTCCTCCCAGTTCCTCTGCTTACAGAAATCACCTTAATGGGAAAAATCAAATACTTCAGTTCTGGGAATAGTCAACAAAATCCCAGGAATATGTCAAGACTGCTCCCCAGGGTGGCAAAGAACCTCTTCCCTCACCAGGTTCAGGCAGATCACCAAGGCAGGCAATAGTGAAGAAAACTTCCCAGCAAACACCCAGATCTTCTAATCCCCTGGAGTCTTCACGCCAATGATTCGGAGGGACAATTGGAAGGGACAACTGTGGACTGGCAGAAGGCCATTGCTCGGGGGAGTATGTTCTAATTATCATCACAAGGCAGGGGCCAGACTGAGTCTCTGTGGTGAGGGCTCTCACAGTACACAGAAGCTGCTGGCTGTCCACAGGGATGAGAAGCCAGAGGAAGAGAGAAGGTAGACAAAAACTGGCAGCTAGAACAGGCAGGAGCTGTGAACCCCACCTCCACCCCCGCTAGCATCCAGAGCCCTGCAGAGCTGTGTGTGCCCAGGCATCTAGCTGCCTGGGCCCAGTCGGGGAGGATTCACTGGTGAGAAGTGGAGGGAAGCAAACCAGGCTGCCCAGGTGGCCACATAATTTCTGTGGGTTCTGATAAGAAGAGGGTTTGGCCTTTTTTCACTTTCAAACTTCCCTAGGACACATTTTGAGAAATGAGAAGTCAGTGACACGTTATAAAATGTCAGTGAAACACTTTGTTCAGGTCTTCAGATGGGGCAGCAGCCAAGGGAAATGCCAAAGATGGCGGTTCATGTCATGGGCACCTCTGAGCGGGGCATCTGCTAACATAGCCCCAGGCCAGTGACAGAGCCAAGGGCCAACTAGCATTTGATCTTACAAAAGAAACGCATAGGAAACCAGTCCAGTACTGTGTTGCCAAACACCAGCAAATTAAAAGGACAGGAAGGCAGAAACGCAGAGCAGAAGGAATATAATGAAAAAATAAATTCTCGAGGTGGAGCAAGATGGTGGCCGAGCAACAGCTTCCCTGCAACTGGGCACGGTGAGTCTGGGGAGATAAGACTCCAGACATCTCTGGCTGGTGCAATCTGCCTATAATCATCCCTTTGAGGATACAGGGAGTCAGAAAGGGACTTCTGGACCCCAAAAGGAGGACAAAAACAGTGGAAAACTGGCAAGTGGTGGTGTATGTTCGATCAACCTAATCCCGCCGGCAACCATAAATACAAGCAGCAATGAGACTGCTACCAGAAAGGCCTTACTTGTAAACTGTTTCAGTGTTTTTGGACTTGGCACTCAGTTGAACTGCCTTGGGGAGAGCTTGAGCAGGAGTATGGAGAACTTTGGGCATTTTCTAGGGCCCCAGACTGAGCCACTGAGCCAGACGGAGCTAATAGTGTTCAGCCGTGGGCCTCAGAGAGCCATTGTGAGAGAAATGCCCCAGCAAGCTCCGCCCTCAGAGCAAGGATCAGGCGGGAACTAGTAACCTAGTGACTGAGCAGCCTAAAGGCGGGGACTGAGCTGCCTTACAGCCTTGAACCTCAGGGTCAGAGTGAGACGGGGTTTGGTACACTGGAGCCTCAGACTGTTGCCCTGGGTAGAGCGCCGTGGCGTCACAGCTCATAGCAACCTCAAACTCCTGGGCTTGGCACCACCAAGACCTCCGTAAGAGTTCTGCTGCAACCCCTGATCCACGCTGGCTGGACCTCCATATGCCCTGACCAGGAACTGTGGGAGCCATGGAACCCCGTCCTCCCCCCTGTACCCTCACTGCCTCCACACTGGCCTGCTCATCTGGCCAGGGACTCTGGTAGCCGTGTGCCCCCCAAAGCCCTCCCTGCCTCTGTGCAGAGCCCTTCTCCTGGCCAGAGACTGCTGGAGCCTTGGGCTCTCTGTGACAAAGTCACTGGGTGCCAGGCACTCCCAGAACCATGTGCACCACCTCCAGCCCTGTTGCTGTATCCGGGTGTGTCACACTTCGGAGCTGCTTCCACAGCCAGAACTTCCTTGCTGGGGCATCCCCAGAAGAACTACACAGGATCACAACTTACAAAGATCCAGCAACAATGGAGTGTTCCGGCTGGGGTCTGATCTTGGAGAGACACCTCCCCAACTCTGAAGACAGCCAGAGCCAATGATGAAAAACAATCATGAGGCGAAATCAACAGAAAAACTCTGGCAATATGAATAATCAGAGTAGATCAACTCCCCCAAGGATCAATGGGACAGACACAGCACAGGATCCCATGTACAAACGAATAGTTGAGATGTCAGAAATCAAATTCAGAATCTGGATAGCAAACAAGAAAGAATTAGAATTCCAAGCACTAATCCAAAAGATATCTGAAGAATTCAACAAATTCAAAAACCAAATGCCAAAGATTTTGACACATTGAGACAGGAAGATGCAGCCTCAGAAACCTCAGAAGCCTGAGAAGTTGTGTCTAAGAAACACAGTAGAATCCCTCAGTAACAGAATGGAGCAAGCAGAAGAAAGGATTTCTGACATTGAAGACAAAGCTTTCTAACACTCCCAAACTCTCAAAGAGGAAGAGAAATGGAGGGCAAAAACAGATCACTCTCTCAGAGAGTTCAGGGATAATTCAAAGAAAACCAATATTCGTCTTATAGGGATCCCCAAAAGCGACGAAGTGGCTTCACAAGGCGCAGAGTCTCTTTTCCATTAGATGATGAAGGACAACGTTCCAGATATGCCAAGAGATTCTAAAATTCAGATAGCAGACATTTTCAGAACTCCGGCATGTCTCAACCAAATAAGACATCCCCCAGACACATCATAATCAATTTCACTAAAGTTAATATGAAGGAGAAAATTCTGAAAGCAGCCAGACAAAAGAAAACCATCACCTACAAGGGCAAGAATATTAGAATGACTGCACATCTCTCTGCTGAAATCTTTCAAGCTAGAAGAGGATGGTCATCAACTTTTAACCTCCTAAAACAAAATAAATTTCAACCCAAGATCCTGTACCCAGCTAAACTGAGTTTCATTTATGATGGAGAAATTAAATACTTCAATGACATTCTCATGTTGAAGAAATTTGCAAGAACTAAACAAGCTCTCCAAGATATTCTCAGACCTACCCTCCATAAAGACCAGCGTAATCCTCCACCACAAACATAAACCCACCCAGAAAATTCTGATCAAATTCCAACTTCCACAGTCACAAAAGGATTAAAAATGTCCACCAGACTCTCGAAAGGCTTATCAATATTCTCAATTAATGTGAATGGTTTAAATTGTCCTCTAAAGAGGCACAGGTTGGCTGACTGGATACAAAAACTCAAGCCAGATATCTGCTGCATACAAGAATCGCATCTCACATTAAAAGACAAATATAGACTCAAGGCGAAGGGATGGTCATCTATACTCCTGGCAAATGGAAAGCAGAAAAAAGCAGGCATTGAAATCCTATTCGCAGATGCAATAGGCTTTAAACCAACTGAAATAAGGAAGGATAAGGATGGACACTTCATATTTATTAAAGGTAATACTCAATATGATGAGATTTCAATTATTAATATTTATGAGCCCAACCAGAGTGGACCTCAATTTATATGACAAACCCTAACAGAAATGAGCAATTTGATTTCCTCCAGTTCCACAGTAGTTGGAGATTTTAACACCCCTTTAGCAGTGCTGGATAGATCCTCAAAAAAAAAGCTAAGCAAAGAAATTTTACATTTAAACTTAACCATTCAACATCTGGACTTAACAGACATCTACAGAACATTTCATCCCAACAAAACAGAATACACATTCTTCTCATCAGCCCACAGAACATACTCCAAAATCGACCTAGGCCACAAATCTAACCTCAGCAAATTTTAAAAAATAGAAATTATTCCTTGCATCTTCTCAGACCATCATGGAATAAAAGTTGAACTCAATAACAACAGGAACCTGCATACCCATACAAAAACATGGAAGCTAAACCACCTTATGCTGAAGGATAGATGGGTTATAGACGAAATTAAGAAGGAAATCACCAAATTTTTGGAACAAAAATTACCAGAACCTCTGGAATACTGCAAAGGTAGTCCTAAGAGGGAAATTTATACCATCAAGCCTTCTTCAAGAAAACGGAAACAGAGGCAGAGCAAGATGGCAGCCGAGTAACAGCTTCCTTGCATCTGGGCACCGTGAGTCTGGGGAGATAGGACTCCAGGCATCTCTGGCTGGTGGGAACTGCCTATCATCACTCCTATGAAGATACAGGGAGTCAGCAAGAGACTTCTGGACCCCAAGAGGAGGACTAAAACAGTGGAAAACCGGCAAGTGGTCGCGTGTGTTCAATCCGTCTAAACCCGCCCACAACTGTAAGTTCAGTAGCAGCGAGACTGCAAACCAGAAAGGCCTTACCTGTGAACTGTTTTGATGTCCTTGGACTTGGCACTGAGTTGAACTGCCTTGGGGAAGGCCTGAGCGGGAGTGCGGAGAACTTTGGCCGTTGTCTAGGGCCCCAGTCTGAGCCGCTGAGCCAGACGGAGCTAATAGTGTTTAGCAGTGGGTCACACGGATCCATTGTCACTGATCTGCCCCGGCAAGCTCCGCCCTCAGGGTCGCAGAGCTAGAAACGGGTAGGAGCTGGTAACCCAGCAACCAAGTAGCCTAAGGGTGGGGTTTGAGCCGCCTTGCAGCCCTAACCCTCAGGGGCAGAGTGAGACCGGTTTTGGCACACTGGGTAAGTGGATAGCCACTTCAGCAGCGATTCCAGCAAGAAAGCTGGGAAAGCTTCTGCTCAGTAAGTTTACAAGTTCAAAGTGCCTTTTAAGTAGGCTGAAGAGAGATTTAGAGTGTCTACCTGCTGGGGGTTGAGAAATCAGCAGCCTCCAGTCGTATCAGAACTGTGACTAACATCTCATACCCCAGAAGACCACGTGTTGCCCAGACAATATTCAATAACATATACAAAATCTTTTGTTTTGGGTTGTGTATTTTTTTCTTTTTTTTTTGTTTGGTTGTTTTTTTTGTTTGTTTATTTTGACATTGCTGATGTTCTTTTGTTTTTTTAATTTCAATCTTTTCCACACAGATCCCTTTTTCTTTCTCAATTTTCCTAGTTTAATTATAATTTCCCATTGCTGCCTTTTTTAATAACTTCAACTTCATTTTTGCTAGTGTTTCTACCGATATAATTTGGTTTTTCACCCAATTTTATCCCCGTAAAGTTTTCTGTTTGCTTCTTTTGGTTTGATTTATAGCATTTTTGTCTTTCCTCTCTACTTGGTGGAGGTGGGGTACTGTGTCTGATCAGGTTAGCAAAGAGCTGCTGACCTCAAGGGAACCATGCAACTGGGCACCCCTAGAAGGTAGGTTTTTTAAGGTTGTGTCAAAGTACTCTACTGTACACCTATATTGCCCTGTCTCCCTCTTTCTGTGCCTCTCTTCTTTTTGTCAATATTCCTTATACCCACCCCCTCTCCTTTCTCTATCTTTCTTTTTTTCTTATCACTCGGTCCTCCTTTCTTTCATCACCTTTTTTTGCTCTTCAACCTTCTCACCCTTCTGGTCCTGTAACCCTTAGTCCACAGGCACAAGAACTTAAAGAGCAAGAGGAAGTGAAAGGAAAATTAGGGCAAGGAAACAGATAAAACAAATCACTCATGAGGAAGAATCAGCAGAAAACTCCAGGCAACATGAAGAACCAATCTAGAACAACCCCACCAAGGGACTATGAGGTAGCTACTGCAGATGATTCCACCAGTATAGAAATGTTAGGAATGACAGAAAGGGAATTTAGAATACACATGTTGAAAACAATGAAAGAAATGATGGAAACAATGAAGGAAATTGCTAATAAAGTGGAAAATAACCAAAAGGAAATCCAAAAACAGAATCAAATAAGAGATGAACGATATGAAGAATATAAAAAGGATATAGCAGACCTGAAGGAACTGAAACAGTCAATTAGGGAACTTAAAGATACAATGGAAAGTATCAGCAACAGGTTAGACCATGCAGAAGAAAGAATTTCAGAGGTAGAAGACAAAGTTCTTGACATAACTCAGACAGTAAAAGAGGCAGAAAAGAAGAGAGAGAAAGCAGAACGTTCACTGTCAGAATTATGGGACTTTATGAAGCATTCCAACATACGAGTTATAGGAATTCCAGAAGGGGAAGAAGAATGCCCCAGAGGAATGGAAGCCATACTAGAGAATACTATAAAAGAAAATTTCCCAAACATCACCAAAGATTCTGACACACTGCTTTCAGAGGGATATCGGACCCCGGGTCGCCTCAACTCTAACCGAGCTTCTCCAAGACACATTGTGATGAACCTGTCCAAAGTCAAGACAAAAGAAAAGATTCTGCAAGCTGCCAGGAGTAAGCGCCAGTTGACCTACAGGGGCAAATCCATCAGAGTGACCGCAGACTTCTCTAATGAAACTTTCCAAGCAAGAAGACAATGGTCATCTACCTTTAATCTACTTAAACAGAACAATTTTCAGCCCAGAATTCTGTACCCTGCTAAGCTAAGCTTCAAAATTGACGGAGAAATCAAATCATTTACGCATATACAAACATTGAGGAAATTCGCCACAACAAGACCAGCTCTACAGGAAATATTTCAACCTGTTCTGCACACTGACCACCACAATGGATCAGCAGCAAAGTAATAACTCAGAAATCAAAGGACAGAACCTAACCTCCACACTGATGCAAAAGATAAAACTAAGCAATGGACTCTCACCAAATAAGACGAATAGAATACTACCACACTTATCCATTATCTCAATAAATGTTAATGGCTTGAATTCCCCACTGAAGAGACATAGATTGGCTGACTGGATTAAAAAACACAAGCCATCCATTTGCTGTCTGCAAGAAACACACCTGGCTTCAAAAGACAAATTAAAGCTCCGAGTCAAGGGTTGGAAGACAATTTTTCAGGCAAATGGAATTCAGAAGAAAAGAGGAGTTGCAATCTTATTTTCAGATACATGTGGATTTAAAGCAACTAAAGTCAAAAAAGACAAAGATGATCACTTTATATTGGTCAAGGGAAAACTACAACAAGAAGACATTTCAATTCTAAATATTTATGCACCCAATTTAAATGCTCCCACATTCTTGAAGCAGACCTTACTCAGTCTGAGCAATATGATATCCGATAATACCATCATAACAGGGGACTTTAACACACCTCTTACAGAGCTGGACAGATCCTCTAAACAGAAATTAAACAAAGATATAAGAGATTTAAATGAGACCCTAGAACAACTATGCTTGATAGACGCATATAGAACACTCCACCCCAAAGATAAAGAATATACATTCTTCTCATCACCCCATGGAACATTCTCCAAAATTGACCATATCCTGGGACACAAAACAAATATCAACAGAATCAAAAGAATTGAAATTTTACCTTGTATCTTTTCACACCATAAGGCACTAAAGGTGGAACTCAACTCTAACAAAAATGCTCAAGCCCACCCAAAGGCATGGAAATTAAACAATCTTCTGTTGAATAACAGATGGGTGAAGGAAGAAATAAAACAGGAAATCATTAACTTCCTTGAGCATAACAACAATGAAGACACAAGCTACCAAAACCTGTGGGATACGGCAAAAGCAGTTTTGAGAGGAAAATTCATCGCTTTAGATGCCTACATTCGAAAAACAGAAAGAGAGCACATCAACAATCTCACAAGAGATCTTATGGAATTGGAAAAAGAAGAACAATCTAAGCCTAAACTCAGTAGAAGAAAAGAAATATCCAAAATCAAATCAGAGATCAATGAAATTGAAAACAAAAGAATCATTCAGAAAATTAATGAAACAAGGAGTTGGTTTTTTGAAAAAATAAATAAAATAGAGAAACCATTGGCCAGACTAACTAGAAATAGGAAAGTAAAATCTCTAATAACCTCAATCAGAAACGATAAAGGGGAAATAATAACTGATCCCACAGAGATACAAGAGATCATCTCTGAATACTACCAGAAACTCTATGCCCAGAAATTTGACAATGTGAAGGAAATGGATCAATATTTGGAATCACACCCTCTCCCTAGACTTAGCCAGGATGAAATAGACCTCCTGAACAGACCAATTTCAAGCACTGAGATCAAAGAAACAATAAAAAAGCTTCCAACTAAAAAATGCCCTGGTCCAGATGGCTTCACTCCAGAATTCTATCAAACCTTCAAGGAAGAGCTTATTCCTGTACTGCAGAAATTATTCCAAAAAACTGAGGAAGAAAGAATCTTCCCCAACACATTCTATGAAGCAAACATCACCCTGATACCAAAACCAGGAAAAGACCCAAACAAAAAGGAGAATTTCAGACCAATCTCACTCATGAATATAGATGGAAAAATTCTCAACAAAATCCTAGCCAATAGATTACAGCTTATCATCAAAAAAGTCATTCATCATGATCAAGTAGGCTTCATCCCAGGGATGCAAGGCTGGTTTAACATACGCAAGTCCATAAACGTTATCCACCATATTAACAGAGGCAAAAATAAAGATCATTTGATCCTCTCAATAGATGCAGAAAAAGCATTTGATAAAATCCAGCATCCTTTTCCAATTAGAACACTGAAGAGTATAGGCATAGGTGGCACATTTCTAAAACTGATTGAAGCTATCTATGACAAACCCACAGCCAATATTTTACTGAATGAAGTAAAACTGAAAGCTTTTCCTCTTAGAACTGGAACCAGACAAGGTTGTCCTCTATCACCTTTACTATTCAACATAGTGCTGGAGGTTCTAGCCAATACAATTAGGCAAGACAAGGAAATAAAGGGAATCCAAATGGGAGCAGAGGAGATCAAACTCTCCCTCTTTGCTGATGACATGATCTTATACTTAGAGAACCCCAAAGACTCAACCACAAGACTCCTAGAAGTCATCAAAAAATACAGTAATGTTTCAGGATATAAAATCAATGTCCACAAGTCAGTAGCCTTTGTATACACCAATAACAGTCAAGATGAGAAGCTAATTAAGGACACAACTCCCTTCACCATAGTTTCAAAGAAAATGAAATACCTAGGAATATACCTAACGAAGGAGGTGAAGGACCTCTATAAAGAAAACTATGAAATCCTCAGAAAGGAAATAGCAGAGGATATTAACAAATGGAAGAACATACCATGCTCATGGATGGGAAGAATCAACATTGTTAAAATGTCTATACTTCCCAAAGCAATCTACCTATTCAATGCCATTCCTATCAAAGTACCTACATCGTACTTTCAAGATTTGGAAAAAATGATTCTGCGTTTTGTATGGAACCGGAAAAAACCCCGTATAGCTAAGGCAGTTCTTAGTAACAAAAATAAAGCTGGGGGCATCAGCATACCAGATTTTGGTCTGTACTACAAAGCCATAGTGGTCAAGACAGCATGGTACTGGCACAAAAACAGAGACATAGACACTTGGAATCGAACTGAACACCAAGAAATGAAACTAACATCTTACAACCACCTAATCTTTGATAAACCAAACAAGAACTTACCTTGGGGGAAAGACTCCCTATTCAATAAATGGTGTTGGGAGAACTGGATGTCTACATGTAAAAGACTGAAACTGGACCCACACCTTTCCCCACTCACAAAAATTGATTCAAGATGGATAAAGGACTTAAATTTAAGGCATGAAACAATAAAAATCCTCAAAGAAAGCATAGGAAAAACACTGGAAGATATTGGCCTGGGGGAAGACTTCATGAAGAAGACTGCCATGGCAATTGCAACAACAACAAAAATAAACAAATGGGACTTCATTAAACTGAAAAGCTTCTGTACAGCTAAGGAGACAATAACCAAAGCAAAGAGACAACCTACACAATGGGAAAGGATATTTGCATATTTTCAATCAGACAAAAGCTTGATAACCAGGATCTATAGAGAACTCAAATTAATCCACATGAAAAAAGCCAACAATCCCTTATATCAATGGGCAAGAGACATGAATAGAACTTTCTCTAAAGATGACAGACGAATGGCTAACAAACACATGAAAAAATGTTCATCATCTCTATATATTAGAGAAATGCAAATCAAAACAACCCTGAGATATCATCTAACCCCAGTGAGAATGGCCCACAACACAAAATCTCAAAACTGCAGATGCTGGCGTGGATGTGGAGAGAAGGGAACACTTTGACACTGCTGGTGGGACTGCAAACTAGTACAACCTTTCTGGAAGGAAGTATGGAGAAACCTCAAAGCACTCAACCTAGACCTCCCATTCGATCCTGCAATCCCATTACTGGGCATCTACCCAGAAGGAAAAAAATCCTTTTATCATAAGGACACTTGTACTCGACTATTTATTGCAGCTCAATTCATCATTGCCAAAATGTGGAAACAGCCTAAATGGCCACCAACCCAGGAATGGATTAACAAGCTGTGGTATATGTATACCATGGAATACTATTCAGCTATTTAAAAAAATGGAGACTTTACATCCTTCGTATTAACCTGGATGGAAGTGGAAGACATTATTCTTAGTAAAGCATCACAAAAATGGAGAAGCATGAATCCTATGTACTCAATCTTGATATGAGGACAATTAATGACAATTAAGTTTATGTGGGGGGAAGCAGAAAGAGGGATGGAGGGAGGAGGGTGGGGCCTTGGTGTGTGTCACACTTTATGGGGGCAAGACATGATTGCAAGAGGGACTTTACCTAACAATTGCAATCAGTGTAACCTGGCTTATTGTACCCTTAATGAATCCCCAACAACAACAACAACAACAAAAAAAAAAATGTTGAATGCAGCAGAAAAAAAAAGAAAAAGAAAAAAAAGAAAACGGAAACAGTGGAAGGTAATAACTTAATGGAACATCTCAAGCAACTGGAGAAGGAAGAATACTCCAACCCCAAACCCAGCAGAAGAAAAGAAATAACCAAAATCAGAGCAAAATAAAATTCAATCAAAATGAAATTGAAAACAAAAGAATTATACTACAGATGGATAAATCCAAAAGTTGGTTTTTTGAAAAGATCAATAAAATAGATAAACCTTTAGCCAACCTAACCAGGAAAAAAAAGAGTAAAATCTCTAATTTCATCAATCAGATGTGGTAATGAAAAATAACAACAGACCCCTCAGAAATTCAAAAAATCCTTAACGAATACTACAAGAAACTCTACTTTCAGAAATACGAAAATCTGAAAGAAATCAACCAATCCCTGGAATTACGCCACCTACAAAGACTTAGCCAGAACAAAGTGGAAATGTTGAACAGGCCTATATCAAGTTCTGAAATAGCATCAACTATACAAAATCTCCCTAAAAAGAAAAGCCCAGGACCAGATGGTTTTATGTCAGAATTCTACCAAACCTTTAAAGAAGAACTAGTACCGGGGGCAAGACATGATTGCAAGAGGGACTTTACCTAACAATTGCAATCAGTGTAACCTGGCTTATTGTACCCTCAATGAATCCCCAACAATAAAAAAAAAGAAGAAGAACTAGTACCTATATTACTAAACCTCTTCAAAAATATAGAAAAAGAAGGAATATTACCCAACACATTCTACGAAGCAAACATCACCTTGATCCCCAAACCAGGGAAAGACCCAACAAGAAAAGAAAATTATAGACCAATATCACTAATGAATATTGATGCTAAAATGCTCAATAAGTTCCTAACAAACAGAATCCAACAACACATCAAAAAAATTATACACCATGACCAAGTGGGATTTATCCCAGGGTCTCAAGGCTGGTTCAATATACGTAAATCTATAAATGTAATTCAGCACATAAACAAACTAAAAAATAAGGACCATATGATTCTTTCAATTGATGCAGAAAAATCTTTTGATAATATCCAGCATCCCTTCATGATCAGAACACTTAAGAAAATTGGTATAGAAGGGACATTTCTTAAACTGATAGAGGCCATCTATAGCAAACCCACTGCCAATATCATATAGAATGGAGTTAAACTGAAATCATTTCCACTTAGATCAGGAACCAGGCAAGGTTGCCCATTGTCTCCATTGCTCTTTAACATTGTAATGGAAGTTTTAGCCATTGCAATTAGGGAAGAAAAGGCAATCAAGGGTATCCACATAGGGTCACAAGAGGTCAAACCTATACTCTTCGCAGATGATATGATCGTATATCTGGAAAACACTAGGGATTCTACTACAAAACTTTTAGAAGTGATCAAGGAATACAGCAATGTCTCAGGCTACAAAATCAACACACATACATCTGTAGCCTTTATATATACCAACAATAGCCAAGCTGAAAAAACAGTCAAGGACTCTATTCCTTTCACAATAGTGCCAAAGAAGATGAAATATTTGGGAGTATACCTAACAAAGGATGTGAAAGATCTCTACAAACAGAACTATGAAACTTTAAGAAAAGAAATAGCTGAAGATGTTAACAAATGGAAAACATACCATGCTCATGGCTGGGAAGAATCAACATTGTTAAAATGTCCATACTACCCAAAGCAATACATAATTTTAATGCAATTCCTATTAAAGCTCCATTGTCATATTTTAAAGATCTTGAAAAAAATAATACTTCATTTTATATGGAATCAGAAAAAAACCTCAAATAACCAAAACATTACTCAGCAATAAAAACACAGCAGGAGGAATCATGCTACCAGACCTGAGACTGTACTATTAATTGATAGTGATCAAAACACCATGGTACTGGAACGAAAACAGAGAAGTATATGTCTGGAACAGAATAGAGAACCAAGAGATGAATCCAGCTACTTACCGTTATTTGATTTTGACAAGCCAATTAAAAACATTCAGTGGGGAAAAGATTCCCTATTTAACAACTGGTGCTGGGTGAACTAGCTGGCAACCTGTAGAAGACTGAAACTGGACCCACACCTTTCACCATTAACTAAGATAGACTCTCACTGGATAAAAGATTTAAACTTAAGACATGAAACTATAAAAATACCTGAAGAAAGTGTAGGGAAAACTCTTGAAGGAATCGGCCTGGGTGAATATTTTATGAGGAGGACTCCCCAGGCAATTGAAGCAGTATCAAAAATACATTACTGGGACCTGATCAAACTAAAAAGCTTCTGAACAGCCAAGAACATAGTCAGTAAAGCAAGCAGACAGCCCTCAGAATGGGAGAAAATATTTGCAGGTTATACCTTCGATAAAGGTCTAATAACCAGAATCCACAGAGAACTCAAACGTATTAGCAAGAAAAGAACATGTGATCCCATCTCAGGCTGGGCAAGGGACTTGAAGAGAAACTTCTCTAAGAAGACAGACACATGATCTACAAACACATGAAAAAAAGCTCATCATCCTTAATCATCAGAGAAATGCAAATCAAAACTACTTTGAGTTATCACCAAACCCCAGTAAGAGTAGCCGACATAACAAAATCCCAAAACCAGAGATGTTGGCGTAGATGTGGAGAAAAGGGCACACTTCTACACGCTGGTGGGAATGCACACTAATATGTTTCTTCTGGAAGGATGTTTGGAGAATACTTAGAGACCTAAAAATAGACCTGCCATTCGATCCTATAATTCCTTTACTAGGTTTATACCCAGAAGACCAAAAATCACAATTTAACAAAGACATCTGTACCAGAATGTTTATGGCAGCCCAATTCATAATTGCTAAGTCATGGAAGAAGCCCAAGTGCCCATTGACCCACAAATGGACTAGCAAATTATGGTACATGTATACCATGGAATATTATGTAGCCTTTAAAGAAAGATGGAGACTTTGCCTCTTTCATGTTTACATGGATGGAGCTGGAACATATTCTTCTTAGCAAAGTATCTCAGGAATGGAAGAAAAATTAGAAGAAAATAATAGCTAAATTATAGCTTTCACATGAAGGCTATAACCCAACTATAGCACAAGACTATGAGGAAAGGGCCAAGGAAGGGGAAGGGATGGGGGAGGTCAGGTTGGAGGGAGGGTAATAGGTGGGGCCACACCTACGGTGCATCTTAGAATGGGTGCAGGCGAAACTTACTAAATGCAGAATACAAATGTCTACATACAATAACTAAGAAAATGCCATGAAGGCTACGTTGAACAGTTTGATGAGAATATTTCAGATTGTATATGAAACCAGCACACTGTACCCCTTGATTGTGCTAATGTACACAGGTATGATTTAACAATAAAGAAAAAAGAAAAAGAAATCTCACCACACATATACAGACATATATGCATCACTACTATTCTTTTTTTTTTTTTTTTTTTGAGACAGAGTCTCACTCTGTTTCCCCAGGCTAGAGTGGTATGGCATTAGCCTAGACAGCAACCTCAAACTCCTGGGCTCAAGTGATCCTCCTGCCTCAGCCTCCAAGTAGCTGGGACTGCAGGTCATCATAGCTATTTTTGCATCAAGTTGCATATTTTACTCTGAAAGAGCCAAAAATGATGTTAGAGCCAGAGCAATCATTGGGTTTTTATTAATTTTGCAAATAACTTTTAAGGAACAAAGTAACAGTTGCAAGTGATATATTTATTTTAATCTTAGTAGAGCAGCAGGCCAGGGTAATGATTTCTTTTTGGCAAATGTCAGAGATCACAGTATCAGTGGAAAGAAAACGAAAGAACTTTTTTTTTAAAGACAGAGTCTCACTTTGTCACCCTAGGTAGAGAACTGTGATGTCACAGCTCACGGCAACCTCCAGCTCTTGGGCATAGGCGATTCTCTTGCCTCAGCCTCCCAAGTAGCTGGGACTACAGGTGCCCGCCACAACGCCCAGCTATTTTTTTAGTTGCAGTTTGGCCCATTTAAAAAAGTTGCATTGCCAGGCTTGGTGGCTCACACCTGTAATCCTAGCACTCTGGGAGGCTGAAGTGGGTGGATTTCTTGAGCTTAGAAGTTTGAGACCAGACTGAGCAAGAGTGAGACCTTGTCTCTACTAAAAATAGAAAAACTAGCCTAGTGTTGTGATGGGCACCTGTAGTCTCACCTACTTGAGAGGCTTAAGCAAGAAGATCACTTACTTGAGCCCAAGAGTTTGAGGTTGCTGTGAGCTACAACGTCACGCCATTCTACTGAGGGTGACAAAATGAAACTTTCTTAAAAAATAAAAAAATAGCATTGTTTTCTTATTGCTGAGAGGTAATGATCTTTATATATTCTGGTTGCCAATCCTTTATCACATGTACATATTGCAAAATTTTCCTGCTCTATGCTTTATCTTTTCATTTTCTTAACAAATTTCCTTCTTTCTTTTTTTTTTTAAGACAGAGTCTCACTATGTCGCCCTCGGTAAAGTGCCGTGGCGTTACAACTCACAGCAATCTCTGGCTCTTGGGCTTAGGTGATTCTCTTGCCTCAGCCTCCCGAGTAGCTGGGACTACAGGCACCTGCCACAAAACCGGCTATTTTTTGCTGCAGTTTGGCCAGGGCTGGGTTCAAACCTGCCACCCTTGGTAGATGGGGCCGGCGCCCTACTCACTGAGCCACAGGCACCGCCCACAAAAGAACTTTTTTAATGAGTCAGGTTCAGAATACTAGACTAAGTCAAGGAATGAAGAAAGTCTGAGGCTGAGCTTTTCTGATCCTCAGCACCGCTGTGTACCCTGGCCAGGCTGGAAGGCCTCTTCCTTACCCTGTGCTCACGCTCACTCCCTCTCTCTGCTCTTTTCTCCCACTCCCTTTCCTCCCCCTCCAGGAAAGCTATATTTATGTTTCCCACCACACCTACTCTTAGAATGACCTTTCATTTCCAGCACCAAATCCCTTTTCCACCTACCTTGGGGAATGCTTAAAGAGCTGGTGACAGCTGGTTCCACACTCAAATGCACAGGACGTGTGTGCAATGGGAAGTTTGTAGAGTACAGACATGAACATGCCTGGCCCTCCTGGCCTCAGGAACTTTCTGGTCTAGGAGAAGGAAGCTGACTGGAACCCAGACTGAGCAGGCTAAAACATGCTGGGAAGGTACAGAGTTCAAAATGTGAGTAGGCAACATAGTGGGGAGCCAGTCCACAGGCAAAGAGGGCCTCCCAGGTGAGGCGGCAACTGAGCTGAAACTCTGAGGGCTCACAGAAGGCTCAAGGCAATGCTGGGAGAACAGACGTGCACATCTTCAAAGGGGGCTTGTCTTCCTGGTGGAGAATTTCAGCACTTACCACTCTGCCCCCAGCTTGTACAACCAGCTTTGCATTCTCCTGGGTATTTGCCAGAGAGATGCAGCCTCCACCCCTTAAAGACCTTCCCTTCCCAGACTTGGAATTAAAAACCAAACCACACCCAGGGTCCCCAGTGAGTTACATGCTTGCCCCACACTCCTGATTAAAGGGGAGCTGAGGAAGTGGGGGGGAGAGAGAAAGCAGATGATTCTCTTAAGAATCTGTCCTTGGGCAAACCACTTCCTCTCCGGGCCTCAGTTTCCTCATCTGTCCCAGGAGCATTTGCCCGGCCAGCTCTGACAGGCTGGTTGTTTTCTTTTGCCTTCCTGTTCTCATTCAGACTTTCTTTCTTTTGCAACAAGTCAGGACTGTTTCCCAATTTCTGAGCACTCCTTTCTGACAGCTGTCTTCCCTCCTCCTCTGCCATCCTCTTCCCACCTCCTGCTCTTGTTCTTTTTCATGATCTCTCTCCTTTTATTCTTTTTCAAAACTTTGTCTGTTCTCTCCCCACCCTGGGCTTTACGGGGTGGAGCAGCTGATCAGGATTGTTGGTGCTGCTGTGACTTTCTGAGGTCTCTCTCTTCCTCTCCATGGCTTCCAGTAGACACGCCCTAGCAGAGCCAAGAAGTGAGAAGTGGGGCTTTGGAACTGCCCGCTCAGCGCTGGGGGCAGGGAGGGGGCCCTCAGTTAGGTTATCTCAAGGGCTGCAAGAGAGAATCATTAACCCCAGCCTGTCTTGCAAAATTTAGAATCTCTGAAAACCTGGCAGATCTGTGTGTATAAAACTGCCTTTTTGTTTGTTTGTTTTTTGGTCACAGGTTAAGATTCCAAGGAAGACTTTACCATACTTGTTGTAAGAGAGAAACAAGTGCCACTTCAGGCAGCACCTAAAACAGGATGACACTTGGAACACAATCAGCAGAGAATGAATGCTTCTGTGGTAAAAGACATTTGCCCCTTTTACAACCACTGTCAGAGAAATGGGCTTTTAAAGATGTACTCCATGAGGAAAGGGCGTAAAACAATGGGATGCATGTACAATACGTTTCCCCTTGAGTCCTTGTGCTGGAAGCTTCCTCTCTGAAATTCGCTGCTCAAGGACCCAGACTAGTACACCTGGTGGAGCAGATGCCTGAGCAGCCAGGGAGGCACAGCCAGCTGACACAACTGCCCGCATTTGATGTTTTCTCTGTTTGTTCTTTCTGTCGTCTCTGCCCTTCCTCTCCAAGACCTCATCTTCTTCAAGCTCCCTGAGAATAAAACTCCCAATCAGAACTCCCCTCGAAAGACACATCCCACTACACAAAGGGCGAATTTTTAAATGAAGGTGATAAACTGATCTCTTCTCCCCTGTGTTAGTCTTGATCTCTCCCTGCATGTAACCCCTCAGCACTTGAGTTCTGGGCACTCCCTCAACATTTCATAAATGCTCTCTTCGATTGCTTTAATCCTTTTAACGTACCTGTGTAATCTTCCCAGCCACACTGAGTCTATGTCTAATTCCATGTCTAATTCCTAGGTGGTGATTCCTTTTTTCATTTTGTATTTTGGTTGATTACACAAGCAAAGCATGCTCGTGGTAGGTTTACATGCTCATTGGCAGAGTAAATCAGCAGAGAGAAAAGGCACAGCCTCTGAGGAATTTAGTAAGGAAGGCAAAAAATTTGTTAACAAATGATACACCTCTACATGTATTAAATGAAGACAAATCAATAAAAATGATAAGATGCCAGGAAGGAATGCTTATGAGAAAACAGGTACGCTTATCCCGCACAGGGCAGGGCAGTGCTGTCATCTGACTTAAGACTTTGGAGCACCCCCTGGTGACACATGACAGTAAGTTTAAGAAGCCTCCTGGCTTTCGTCTAGGATGTGAATATTCACCCTGGCATCTGCATAGCCTGACCACTGTTCCTCACCCTGCTCTGCCCAGTGCTATCCACTGCCCTCTGTACCTGTGCTCCCATGGCCTCCCTTCCCTTCTGCGCAAGTCTGGGCTCAGCTGTGCTACCATGCCTCATTCTGCTCTGAGGTAGATTTCCCTCTGAGCTAGACTTTGGCGATCTGTTCTCAAAATTTCCTCTGCAGGGTCAGATCATTCCTGCTCTTATTCAGTCCTATGTTCCTCCCATCAGAAACTTACCATCCCTCCAGTGTGGTCATGAGACATTATCAAACATCAGCACCCCAGGTCAAAGCCACGGAGGCCATGCTTTCCTTGCCAGGAGTGTGTGGGGTCAGGGGCTGGGAGACTGCCTATGGAGGGCTTGGGTGAGGCCAGCAGCGGGTGTGTGGACTGGATCCCCCTGTGCTGTAGAGAGGAGCTGAGCAGGGCAGCCCTGGTCATGAGGGCCATGGGCTGGGGAGGCAAGAAGACCCAGGCCCAAGTTTTAAAATTAAAACTAATTTTCGTGGTTTACGTTTCTAATAATGAAATGATACATGTTTATTATAGTAAAATTCGAAAGTAGAAATAAGGAATAAATAGACACACCTATAATCATATCAGCCACTTAGTATCTCTACCACCCTGATGTGGACTCCTCCATGATTCTTTATGGAAGTGGGGGCTGGGAGGGTGTCTACATGTGACAGATGACAGTAGATTATTAAGACTGCTGGACTCAAGAGGGTACAGCCAGGAATGAGATTTTGTCTCCCTTCTCTGCTTTCAACTCCATTATACAAGATATCTTTTCTCCATCTTTTAGGCAAAATATAGACATATCCCACAGCTTTTTGGCAGCTTTTAAATATTAACAGATAGGGCTCAGCACCTGTAGCTCAGTGGCTAGGGCACCAGCCACATGCAACAGAGCTGGTGGGCTTGAACCCAGCCGGGGCCTGCCAAACAATAATGACAACTACACCAAAAAACAAAAAGAAATAGCCGAGCATTGTGGTGGGTTCCTGTAGTCCCAGCTACTCAGGAGGCTGAGGCCACTTAAGCCCAAGAGTTTGAGGTTGCTGTGAGCTGTGATATATATATACAGACATATAATATATACACATATTAACAGACAGTCTCATTTTAGGCACTTAGGGCAACAGATGAGGAAATAGTGCACTCCCAGGATGTGTCAGACACTCGGGGTTTCTGTGATCCAAATGGGCACATGGGAGGTAGCAGCAGAAGCCCCAAAGGACCCAGCTTCAGAGGACTGTCCACAGGGCCAGACGCTCATGTGGGAAGAGGCTACAGCTGTTCTGCTACCCACACAGGAACTGCTCAGAGTTGAAGGAGGTCAACTGAGAAGGCATCACCCCCTAGAGGGATGGAGCCACACACTCTCCCCAGTGGAGGGCTCACAGGGGAGGACCCCCAAAATAGAGGCTCTAGAGCAGTGGTTCTCAACCTTCCTAATGCCGCAACCCTTTAATACAGTTCTTCATGTTGTGGTGACCCCCAAATATAACATAATTTTCGTTGCTACTTCATAACTGTAATTTTGCTACTGTTATGAATTGTAATGTAAATATCTGATATGCAGGATGTATTTAGGCGACCCTTGTGAAAGGGTCGTTCAATCCCCAAAGGGGTCACGACCCACAGGTTCACAACCGCTGCTCTAGAACCTGACTCTTCCTTATGGGGTCTCCTCCAGGGGCGCTCTGGGGCCCATTGGGAGGACTGATACTTTGTCAGCTCTCCATTGCAATCTGGGGCTTTCCCTGTCCTTCCTCTTTATCTTTTGTAGCTATTGCTCCACAATAAACCTTTTACAAACATTTTGCACTGCTAATTTCATCTCAGGATCTTCTCCCCCAGAGAATTCAAACTCAGTGTAACAGAAAAATCCCAGGCCAGGATCGGTGGCTCATGCCTGTAATCCCAGTTCTCTGGGAGGCCAAGATGGGAGGATCACTTGAGGTCAGGATTTGGAGACCAGCCTGAACAAGAGCGAGACCTCATCTCTATAAAAAATTTAAAACTTAGCCAGGTGTGGTGGCGGGCAGCCTGTTGTCCCAGCTACTTGAGAGGCTGAAGATCTCAGATAGCAAGCTGTGATGATGCCATGGCACTCTACCCTAGACAACAGAGTGAGACTCAAAAAAAAACAGAAAAGAAAAATCTCAGAACTGATTTCCCCAAGTCATGATAGTAAGGTATGCAGGTTTCACTAATATCCCTCCTTTAGAATATGTGAGCACTTTTACCACTTTCCCCTCAGCTTTGAAACACAGACATTTAATATGCTATTACACACATGTATTCATCCTATTACATGTGGTAGAAATCAGTTTTCACCAGATAACACCATGGTAACAAAACTCAAAACCCCTGTACCTTATAAAAACAAAGGTTTATTTCTAACTCACTTTATATGTTACTGGACTCTTCCAGATGGTTTCTCATAATAGGATCCAGGCTGAAGGAACAGCTTTATCCTGGACGGTGACTTTCTAATGCCAAAGGAAAAGGAACACAAAAGCTGGTAAAAATGGCTCGGCGCCTATGGCTCAAGCAGCTAAGGCGCCAGCCACATACACCTGAGCTGGCAGGTTCGAATCCAGCCTGGCCTGCCAAACAACAATGAGGGCTGCAACCAAAAATAGCTGGCTGTTGTGGCAGATGTCTGTAGTCCTAGCTATTCAGGAGACTGAGGCAAGAGAATCACCTAAGCCCAAGAATTGGAGGTTGCTGTGAGATGTGACAGCATGGCACTCTACCGAGGGCAATAAAGTGGGACTGTGTCTCTACAAAAAAAAAAAAAAAAAAAAAAATCTCATCCTTCTGTAGGGATGCATCTACTTGGAAATATACTTGAATGCCAGAACTGAAGTACATGAGACTCTTCTAGACTTCCCACATTATGCTAAAATTGCTGCTGAGGCTCCAAGCATCATAGTCCTTTTCCAAACAGGAAGCAGAAGAAAAGGGCAAGGACAAACAGAAACAACTGCTATTGGTGGGACTGCAATCTAGCACAGCCTCTTTGGGAAAAAGTATGGAGAATACCCAAAGATCTCAAAATGGACCTTCCATTTGATCCTACAATCCCATTACTAGGCATCTACCCAGAAGAAAAAAACCATTTTATCATAAGGACATTTGTACTAGATTGTTTGTTGCAGCTCAATTTAAAATCACCAAGATGTGGAAATAACCTAAATGCCCACCAACCCAGGAATGGATTAATAAACTGTGGTATATGTATACTGTGAATACTATTCAGCCATAAAAAATGATACTGTACATCTTTCGTATTAACCTGGATGGAGTTGAAACACATTGTTCTTAGTAAAGTATCACAAGAATGGAAAAGCAAGCATCCAATGTGCTCGATACTAACATGAAGCCAGTAGATGATCTAATACACGCCCACACAAGAAAAAACTCAATCGCATTCAAGTCCGGGGGAGGAGGAGGATGGGAGAAAGAACAGAGAAGGGGGGGGATTAGTGTGCCCCCGCTCAATGGGCACACCTCCGGCTGTGATGACACAACTTCCACAGGGACCTCAACTAACGAATGCAAACATTGTAACCTAATCGTACCCTCCTATAAATCTGAAATAAACAAAAAAGAAGCAACTCTTCTTTCAAGAGTTTTCTTGGCAGTCTGTCCCAACTACTTCCACTTACATCTCACTGGCCACCCCTCTCTGCAAAGAAGCTTGAGGAATGTTATTAACCTGACATATCCAAAAATATAAAGGTTTTGTTATTAAGGAGGCAGGGTAATATAAATACTGGGTGTCAGCTAGCAATTTCTACCCCTCCAATAAAATAAAGAGTAAAGAGATGTACACATGTTTGGAAAATGCAAGGCAGACTGGAGTGACTAATGAAGCCCAAAGAGAAAACACTTTCTAGAATTTCCTGTGGCTATTGAAGAGATAGTGGAAGCTGATTACCTAATAAAACCCTAGAAAGTTTCTAGGCTAGGAGTCAGCACCTGAACACAAGGCAGAAGAAAGAAGTGGGCTGGAAAGAGAAAGAGTATAAAAATATCCACATGCAAAATAACACACACCTTGTTAGCAGCATCTTCCCCGCTCCTGCCCAGAGAGCAGGCAGGCAGTACTAAATCGCAGGCAAAACAAAATAAAACCCAAGGAGCCTGAACAAAATAGCCAAAGAAAGGCCAAGCCTGGTGGCTCACACCTATAATTCTAGTACTGTGGGATACCAAGGTGGAAATATCACTTGAGCTCAGGAATTGGAGAACAGCCTGAGCAAAAGCAAGACCCTGTCGTACAGGAGGAGGAGGAGGAGGAGGGGGAGGGGAAGGAGGAGGAGGAGAAGGAGAAGAAGAAAAATTAGCCAGGCATAGTGGAGCAGGTGTGTAGTCCCAGCTACTTGGGAGGCTGAGGCAGGAGGATCATTTGAGCTCAGGAGTTTGAGGCTGCTGTGAGCTATGATGATGTCACTGCACTCCAGCTTGGACAACAGAGTGACAGTCTGTCTCAAAAAACATTTTTTTTTTCAAAGAGAGCTAAGAATCTGGTTTACAGATTGGCAGTAAGGATTTGACCGTCTTTGGGTTCTTATTTTGGGCCCCTGCAGCCTGACAGCCTTCATCTTGCCTGCCTTACCCAGAGCTCTGAGTCAGAAATCCCACTTGAAAATAGACAACGCAGTGGAAATCCCATCCTATGAAAGAGTTGCATGTGCAAAGTGACCCCCCCCCCAAATGCCAAAGAAGCCAAGAAGCCAACGAAAGAGGCAGACAAATTCAGTTTGTTGGTGTAGGATGATTTATTAGGGGGATTTACAGAGAGAAGTGTGGCCTTGGGCAGCCGCAAGACAAATAGATCTGCACACGGTGACGCCCGCAGACCCAGGCTTCTATCTGGGGGCAAAGCATGCGTGCTCTGGAAAGAATGTGTGGGTGGTAGAAAGGATGCTGGTGGCGTCACCGTGCCCCACCATCACGGCTTGTTTGGAGGAAAGGTGAAACGTAGTGAATAAGTCTTCTACGTAAAGAGTAATACATCAACTAGACAGTTTAGAGGCATTCCCAGACGCAGGGTTTGTCAGGCAGATTAGCATTCAAAATAAAGTCACTCTTGGTGTGTGTCACACTTTATGGGGGCAAGACATGATTGCAAGAGGGACTTTACCTAACAATTGCAATCAGTGTAACATGGCTTATTGTACCCTCAATGAATCCCCAACAACAACAACAAAAAAACACAGAGCAAAAAAAAAAAGTCATTCTTGTCCCCACCCTCCACCCCTCTCATCAGACTCTTACAATCTCACGCACCCACCTCTTCTGCAATGGTCCCTGAGCCTTCAGAGGGGGGCATCTGTTGCCAGGTGTTGTATGACTTTATTGTTCAGATGTCAAAAAAGGCCACAACAGCAATATAAACAAGGAGAAGTGATTGATACCTATGACAAGGACAAGACCAAAACTTAATAACTTTTTTTTTCCTTCAGAAGAAAACCACTAGGAGAAGAGACTAAAGTCTTGTTGCCAGAATTATTTAGAAAATAGGTGCCCGTCACTTCGCTGCACAGCTGATGCCACCAAGACAGACCAGAGGTGCTAGAAATGGTAACAAACCACGAACTCAGCAGGCCTCCTTTCCTAAGCTAAGCTGTCGGCCCAATGAGTTCAATGTAGGAAGAGGTACATTCCTCCTTTCGGAGGGCAGAGCAACAGGAGCAGAAGACTACAGTTTAGCAGGTATGTGGCGGGGCAGCCCTTTCTCCTCAAGCAGCATGACTGTGTTAGCTTGGTCCTGCTCATTAAGACACAGGCAGCAGAGGATTATGGGTCAGGGCACATATCAAACATGCTGCCCAATGGGCAAAGGTGCCAGTATTTTCTGTAAGGTTATAGGGCAACAAAAGACCATGTCCAAAAGCCAATCAGGGGTGGGGTGCAGTGGCTCATAGGAGTTCAAGACCAGACTGAGCAACATATCAAGATCCCATCTGTACAAAAAATTAGCCAGGTGTTGTGGCAGCTACATAGAAGGCTGAGACAAGAGGATCATTTGAACCTGGGAATGTGAGATTGCCGTGTGAGCTATGATCATGCCACTCCTCTTCATGTCCTGGCAACAAAGTAAGACTTCGTCTCCAAAAAACAAACAAACTAAATAAAAAACAAACAAAACAAAATCACAAAACAAAAATGAAACACAAAAGGCCAACCAGAGTGTCCTTTAAAAGGGGCCATGTTCCACTGTACTGGTATGTGGAGCATTTTGGCCCAGACTCCAGCGGGATTAATGGAGACCGCTTTAGCTGGCCAGAGAATTCCTCACTCTGTGGCAAGAAATGGCCTATCCAACCAGGGAGAAGTCTCTAGTCCAACCTCCATTTAAGTGTCCCCTGGTTAAAGGTTAAAGGTTAAAGGTCTTCAGGAGGTCTAAATAACATTTTCCATTGGCCTTTTTTTCAGCTTTTATAGGAATGTGACTGGTCGGGTTTTTTTTTTTTTAATAACTATGGCTAATGAACCCTCTTCTATGGTGGTCCAAAGTTGTTGGTATGGTGCCAGCCCCTGCATTTGTTTTAACTAAATTAAAGTTTTCAATGGCTTGAGGCAAAACCTTAGCCCACCCATGCAAGGTATTGGATTGTAAAAAAGCTCACAGATGTATCTTTAAAATGTCTTTTTTTTTTTTTTTAATCAACCCTGCCTCTTGGGGGTTATATGGTAAATGAAATCTCCAATCTATGTCCTTTTAAGTGCCCAATCTCAGACATAATGTCCAGTAAAATACAAAACTTAGTCACAGCTTCGAGAGCCTCTACACATGACACTGGATTGTTCCAATCCCATCATGATAACTGTTTGGTTTGCCCTTTGGGAGGGCCTACGACAATCCCATGGCAAAATCTACTCATGAGTGCATGCTTTTGTCCCAAGACTACTGGCCGGGGTCCAATGTAGTCTATCTTCCAGTCTTTCACAGGGACAGCCGTCTTATATACGTGGCATGTGGTGGGGACACAGGTGGAAGCAGACCAAGCAGTCTTACTACCACCCCCAAATCTGCATGGTGGAGGGGCAGTCCCACTCGCTTTTTCTGTCTGCCAGTCCACTCAAGCACCGCAGTCCCCACAGTTCCTATACCAAACCAGCTACCTCAGATCACAGCCAGGGAGCCAGGGCTCTATTTCTAAGGTCTCAGGGTCCATGTTAGCAGGGGGTGAATCTGACTGGTGCTCTGAAACATGGTACTCAGTTGTGCTCATGGTGGGTTTTGTAGCCTCTCCCAAACGTCTGTCCACTGCCAGAAATCTCTGGCCCATTGGGGAAGCCAAGCTGTAAAACCTGTAGATACTGCCCCCACTGTCTGCCAGAGAATGACAGGCCGCCAGTGGCTCAAGGGTACAAACCAGCCATGCAGCTGAATTCTGCCCGTTGACTAATTTGTTTCATTCCCATCTCAAGCCAGAGCTATCTGAGTACCAAGCAGTTTCAGAAATAGGGGCTGTGCTTTCACGTACTGTGAAAGGTATTGGGGTGGGGGTGGGGTCTCCACAATTCACAATAGAGGCAGCGCTGAGTCACAGTGTGCTGGTCCTGAGACAGTGCCAATCCATTCCCAGATGACTTGTGGAGAGCACAGCATATATTGCAGGCATATATGATACTTTTGTAGAGTGGAGGGCTGGGCAACAGCTGAGGCAGGCCTGGCGATCAACCCTGCTATCCACCCCTTGATAGGGAGACCTGTTTCTGCTATTACTGGCAAAGCAGCCATTATGGGTTCCATTTGCTGCAAGGCCTGTGTACCCCCAGGACCTCCTGTTCAGAGGGAAGTAGCAGGTTTCAGGACCTTCCCTCAATTGTGGTCAGAATCCTAGGAGAACTGCTTTCCCATGCTGGCTCTCCCGGAGACCCCAACCAGTCGTCTCAGGGTGTGTGGTCACATTTAAAGACATTGGTGTCTTTAGAGGGGGACCTGAGGCTCGTGCCTGGGCTATTAATATTTTAGCCTTTTCAAGGGTTTCTTCTTGTTCTTTATCCCAGAATCAACTGGGTGTCTTCTTTACTAGTTGGGGATGTAAACCTTGAGCTGAATGTGGAATAAAAGCCCACCAATGCCGCCAAAAGACCCAGGAAACATTGCAACTGCTTTACTGTCTCAGGCACGGAAAATGATTGTATTTTGTCAGTGCATCTGAAATAAGGCATGTCTCACCCAACCAAGTGACCCCTAGGAGCCTTACAGCTGACCCTGGGCCCTCTGTCTTGTGTGGGTTGGAGAAGGGTACAGAAGGCCTGGCAGTGTTGTTGCAGTAGTGACAGGATTTTGGAGGTGATGAAACCATTTAGCAGCAGGCGGTGGTGGACATAAAGTCTCTCTAGCAATCACACGGTGAAGATGGCAGGCTATGTAGGTAGCCCTGGGGCAGCACTTGGAAAGTCCACTGCTAATTGTTCCAAGTAAAGCAAATCGGTCCTGCAAGGCAGGATGCAAAGTGATGCTGAAAGGGACATTAGCCAAATCTAAGGCAGAATCCTGAGTGTCTGGGTTTTCTATCATTTGTTCTATGACGTGAGTTACGCTGGGCGCAATGGCACGTATCTCGGGAACTGCCTTATTTAGTTCCTGGTAGTCCACTGTCATTCACCAGATGCCATCAGTTTGTCTTTTTTCTTTCTTTTTTTTTTTTGAGACAGAGCCTCAAGCTGTCACCCTGGGTAGAATACTGTGACATCACAGCTCACAGCAACCTCCAACTCCTGGGCTCAAGCGATTCTTTTGCCTCGGCCTCCCAAATAGCTGGGACAGGCGCCTGCCACAACGCCCAGCTGTTTTTTGGTTGCAGCCGTCATTGTTGTTTGGCAGGCCAGGGCTGGATTCGAACCTGCCAGCTCAGATGTATGTGACTGGCGCCTTAACCACTTGAGCCACAGGCACCAAGCCCTACTAACACGTCTTTTAGACCCTCCACAGACATCTGGCAAGTGAGCAGCACCACCTCACACAGACGAGGAGGGCCAGCCTGGGCTGCCCCCAAGGACACTTCTTTCCCCTGACCTGTGCTTCAGTTTCCTGGCTCCCAGTTGGCTCACCACTTGTTCTGTAAAAGAGTCTCAAGTTCTGTAAGCAACCCCAAATGATGAAGAAGCTGAGAAACCAAAAAAGGAGACAGACAAATCCAGTTTGTTGGTATTTATCAGGGAGATTTACATACAGAAGTGTGGCCTTGGATGGCCTCAAGACAGGTAGACCTGCACACCATGACCCCCCAGACCCAGGCTTATATCTGGGGGACAAGCATGCATGCTCTGGGAGGAGCATGCAGGTGGTGGAGAGGATGCTGGTGGCGTCACCATGGCCCAGCATCAAGCCTTGTTTTGTAGGCTTTTTGGAAACGTAGTGAACGAATTTCCTACATAAGGGGTAATACATCAACTACACATTATGTATTTGGAGTTGTTCCCAGACTCGGGGTTAGTCAGAAAGATTAGTATTTAAAAATAAAGTCACTCTGGTTCTCAGAAACCCTCATCAATTCCCCACTCTTCCCACCGTATAGAGGAGCAGACAACTGGGGCTGACCAGACAAATGAAGGACTCAACTAGAGGCCCGGGAACAAGAAGGCAGTGACACCAGCCTGAGAGCAGGGCGTTAGGTGATGATCCTGCCGGCCTAAGTACAAGCTTCCCAACTAGGTCGCTGTGAAAATGGAACATCCAGAGAATCACAAAAGAGGGCTTACAAATTTAAAAATTCTTTTTTTTTTTTTTGTAGAGACAGAGTCTCACTTTACCGCCCTCGGTAGAGTGCCATGATGTCACAGGACTCACAGCAACCTCCAGCTCTTGGGCTTTCGCCATTCTCCTGCCTCAGCCTCCCAAGCAGCTGGGACCACAGGCGCCTGCCACAACGCCCAGCTATTTTTTGGTTGCAGTTCAGCCAGGGCTGGGTTTGAACCTGTCTGCCACCAATATAAATTGCGTTTTTTTGAGACAGAGTTTCATTCTGTTGCCCAGTTTGAGTGCCGTGGAGTCATCATAACTCACTGTGCAACTTCAAACTCCTGGGCTCAAGCAATCCTGCTGCCTCAGCCTCCCCAGTAGCTGGACTACAGGCACCCACCACCACACCCGGCTAATTCTTTCTATTTTTTGTAGAGATGGAGTCTTGTTCTTGCTCATGCACCAATATAAATAGTAAGTTCTGGGAAGAGGATAGTGGCTGGGGGAATGTAAACTAAATCTTCATATTGAGGAGCTGAAAGATAATGTCTAAAGACCTGCTTATTAAGACTGAATGGGATTGATCAATGACTAGGAAATGTGACCACCTGGTCAGAAACTGTGCCCACCAGGACCACTTTTTCAAGTCACTGTAACTATAAGAGCAAACATTTATTGATGTTAACTAAATGCCGGACCCTCTTTCCAGAGCTTTATTTGCCTATCTCTTTTATTCATATAACAATTCAAAGATCTTATCATCTTAGCTTATATTATCATCTCCATTTTATAGATGAGGAAACTAAGACCAAGAAAGAAAGAAGCATGCCCAGGGCTAGTAAGGGCTAGTAAGAATTCAAACACAGTCAGTGTTCCTGCAGACCGATGTTGCCTGTAAGTTAGTGCCCCAAACATCTGAGAAAATCTTGGGCCATTCCAATAGTGGGGGATGAGTCCGATAGCTGAAGTCACATAATTAATATTGACTTTTTTCTTTTTAGCCCCATTGCCTTGCTCAAGAAAACACTGTCCCCTGCCCTGCCCTCTATGATGTGATCCTCTGGGGAACACTGACTGTTTATGTGAGTTGATTCCTCATACAGAGCTCCATGCTGCACACTGAGAGGCGACTGTCCGTGAGGACAAGCACTGGTCAGAGAGTCACACCACCTTGCCTCTGGAGCCTATTATTTGTGAAAAGAGATATCAGTACAGATATCAAAAGGGATGTTATGTAAAGGGGCCTTGTAAATTGTGAACTATCTACATCAAAATGCTGTTTTTGTTAGGTTGCTACCGTGACTCAGAACCTGCACTGGATCCCGTCTAAGCCTCTAAAAAGAGCCCCGAGTCCACCAGCTCACCAGTTCTCCCCACTCTGTTGTTCCTCCCAATCTTTCTCTTTGTCTCTGGAACTCCATCTCTATTCCTCCTTCACCCCACTCACATGAAACTCTCAATCCTTTGTGTTTTCTGTCTGATCCTTGCATTGCCTCAATTTTATAATTTTACTATAGAAGCCCCAACCAAGACAGACAAACAGCCTGAGAATTTGGATACCCCCAAGGAAGAAGAGACTTAGAGCAGATGACATTCCCCATGAAATGCAAGCCCACACCACAACAAGCCCCACTAGGGTGTCTACAGCCAGTCTCACGCTAGTTCCATTCACTGGCCTAAGGAAGTAGCCCCTGTTACCAGAGAACAATCAATACTCAGGATAGATCATGGCCCCTCGTAAACCCTTGACACTTGAACCTTGAAAATTAAACCCCACTATACTGCAATCTATGAGGTGCAAGTAGTTTCTGTCCCAGTTCTTTGCAACCTGGGCTAGGGCCTCCCTCTGAGGATATGGCTCTCATATTTTTGGTCCCAAGACCCCTTGATACTCTTAGAAAGCACTGAGGACTCCAAGAGCTCGTATTTATGTGAGGCACATCTATCAGCACTTGCTGTACTGGAAATTAAAACCGAGGACTTTGTGAAATACTTATGTACATTTCATCTTTAAATTACAGTAATAAACCTTTTACTGTCAATCTAAAAAACACATCTCTATGAAAAATAACAGAAGATAATGGTAAGGAAAATAATATTGTTTTACATTTTAGCACGTATCTTCAATGGCCATTTTAATTGAAAACCTGGATTCTTCTGTTTGCTTCTGCATTTGGTTAAGTTGATTATCACACATCCTGTTGCCTGGAAAATGCCTCTGTATGCACGTGAGAAAGTGAGAGTGAAAAAAGGCAAATAAGACTAGGTGTCTCACACCTGTAATCCTAGCACTCTGGGAAGCTGAGGTGGGTGGATCCCATGAGCTCAGGAGTTCAAGACCAGCTTGAGCAAGAGCAAGACCCTGACTCTACTAAAAACAGGAAAAAAAAAAAAACAGATGTTGTGGTGGGCTCCTGTAGTCCCAGCTTCTTAGGAGGCTGAGGCAAGAGGATCTCTTGAGCCCAAGAGTTTAAGGTTGCTGCCACAGCACTCTATGCAGGGCCACAGAGTGGGACTTTGTCTAAGAAGGAAAGATGGGGTCTGGGAGAGAGAGAAAGAAAGAAAAGAATAGAAACAAAATGGAAAGGAAAGGAGAGGAAAAGAAAAGAAGGAAATGACATCTTATTATGGCATTAGTTTTAACCTAAAAGATCGCCTGTAAGGTCTCAAGGACATCCAGGGGTTCTTGGGCCACATTTGGAGAACAGCTCCTTTAAAGAGTGTTTGGCAACAGGAGGGATCTTTCTGGCTGTCCTAGTGAGTTGCAGGGAGGGGTGGCCAGGTTTGCTGAATAACCTGTACGGCTCCAGACCAGTTTACATGGGGAGTAACTGCCCAGCCTAAAACAACAGGATGCCCAGGAGGGAAACTGAATTAGTTCCTGTAGGGCATGATTTGGGCTCTTGTATACCTGCCATAGTATAACTTTGTAAAAGCTTAATAAACGTTTTTACATTTGTTACATGGAAATGGTGGAACCAAGCTGTGAACACAGATGGCTCACCTAAAAATGAATCTGAATCTGATGAGATTTATTTCTGAGTTTTGTTCCATTGATCTGTGCAGCCATTTTTATACCAGCATCATATCGTTTTGGTTACTATAGCCTTGTACTGTAATTTGAAGTTGGACAATGTGATGTCTCCAGATTTGTTTTATATTTTATTTTATTTTACTTTATTTTATTTATTTTTAGAGACAGAATCTCACTTTGTTGCCCTTGATAGAGTGCCATGGCATCACAGCTCACAGCAACCTCCAGCTCTTGGGCTTAGGTGATTCTCTTGCCTCAGCCTCCCGAGTAGCTGGGACTACAGGTTCCTGCCACAACACCCAGCTATTTTTGTTGCAGTTTGGCCGGGGCTGGGTTCAAACTTGCCATCCTTGGTATATGGGGCCAGCGCCCTACTCACTGAGCCACAGGGGCCACCCTCCAGATTTGTTTTTTTTTTTTGCTCAAGATTGTTTTGACTATTCAGGCTTTTTTTTTTTTTTGGTTTTATATGAACTTTAAAATTGTTTTTTCTAATTCTGTGAAAAATTATATTGGTACTTTGATAGGGATTGCCTTGAACCTATAAATTGCTTTAAGAAATATGGTCGTTTCCCAAAAATAAAATCACATACTTACAGCCAACTGATCTTTGACAAAATTGACAAGGACTTACACTGGGGAAAGGACATCTTTTTCTATAAATTGTGCTGGAGAAATTGGATAACCATATGCAGAAGAATGAAACTGGTCCCCGTCTCTCACCATTACAGGAAATATACTAAACATTTGAATGTGAAACCTGAAACTGTAAAAATATAGAAGAAAGCCTAGGGAAAACACTTCCAGACATTGGTCTAGGCAAAGAATTCATGACTAGGACCTCAAAAGCACAGGTGACAAAAACAAAAATAAACACATGGGATTTAATTAAACTACAAAGGTTCTGCACAGCAAAAGAAATAACTAACAGAGTAAACGGGGAACCTACTAAATAGGAAAAAACATCTGCAAACTATACATCCTAAAAAGGACTAATGCCCAGAATTTACAAGGAACTCAAAACAACTCAGTAACAACAACAATAAGCAGCCATTAAAAGATGCCTATAGCTCAAGCGGCTAAGGCGCCAGCCACATACACCAGAGCTGGCGAGTTCAAATCTAGCCCAGGCCCGCCAAACAACAATGACAACTACAACCAAAAAATAGCTGGACGTTGTGGTGCGCTCCTATAGTCCCAGCTATTTGGGAGGCTGAGGCAAGAGAATCACTTAAGCCCAGGTGTTGGAGGTTGCTGTGAGCTGTGACGCTACGGCACTCTACCCAGGGCGACGGCTTGAGTCTCTGTCTCAAAAAAAAACATGAGCTAAGGACATAAATAGACATTTTTCAATAGAAGACAAATAGCCAAGAATCATATGAAAAAGTATTTAACATCGGGCGGCACCTGTGGCTCAGTCGGTAAGGCGCCAGCCCCATATACCGAGGGTGGCGGGTTCAAACCCGGCCCCGGCTGAACTGCAAACCAAAAAATAGCCAGGCGTTGTGGCGGGCACCTGTAGTCCCAGCTACTTGGGAGGCTGAGGCAAGAGAATCGCTTCAGCCCAGGAGTTGGAGGTTGCTGTGAGCTGTGTGATGCCATGGCACTCTACCGAGGGCCATAAACTGAGACTCTGTCTCTACAAAAAAAAAAAAAAAAAAGAAAAAGAAAAGGTATTCAACATCACTAATCATTACAGAAATACCTTGAGATATCTCCCTAACACTTACCAGAATGGCTACTACTAAAAAGACAAAAAATAACAGATATTGGCTAGGGAATCTCACACACTGTTCGTAGAAATGTAAATTAGTATAATTCTATGAAAAACAGTGTAGAGACAGGTGGAGTGGCTCACTCCCATAATCCTAGCACTCTGGGAGGATGAGGTGGGTAGATTGCCTGAGCTCAGGAGTTGGAGACCAGCCTGAGCAAGAGTGAGACCCCATCTCAAAAAATAGCAGGGCCTGTGGCAAGGGCCTATGGTCCCAGCTACTTGGGAGGCTGAGGCAAGAGGATTGCTTGAACCCAAGAGTTTGAGGTTGCTATGAGCAACAAAGTGAGACTCTGTCTCAATGAAACAAAACAAAACAAATAAAAAACAAGTATAGAGATTTTTCAAAGAACTAAAAATATCAACTACCATACAATCTAGCAATCCCACTCCTGGGTACCTACCCAAAGGAAAAAAATCAATATATATATATATGGGACCTGCATTTGTATATTTATAGAAGCACTATTTACAATAGCTAAAATATGGAATCAACCTAAGTGTCCATCAGTGGAGGACTGGATAAAAAAAGTGATATATCACAAGAGAAAAAATTAATTCAAGTTGGGGGATGGGGGAGGAGCTAGGAAGGAGAGGGGAGGAGGATTGGTGTGCTCTCACCTAACAGGCACAATGTAAGGGCACATGGCCCACCTCCTGGGTGAGGGGCACAACTACAACAGGGACTTTACCTAACAAACTCAAACAAGGTAACCTAATTGTTTGTAACCTCATGTTAATCTGAAATTTAAAAAAAATCATAATGTGGTAAATACACACACTCGAATACACCCACATCATTCAGATGTAAAAAAGAATGAAATTATATGTTTTGCCGCAACATGGATGGAGGCCCTTATCTTTTTTTTTTTTTTTTTTTGAGACAGAGTCTCACTATGTCACCCTGAGAGGTCTTCCTGAGATCCTCGTCTCTCCAGAAACAGGAGCAAGGCCCTAGGTCCGGTGGGCTTTCTTGTTTAGGTCAGCAAAAGAACAGCTAGCACTCTGTATACTTCTGTGGGAAATCCCTAAGACAACCTTTTAAGTAGCATCTCTGTGATTTGCTTTTTTAAAGAATCTTGTGGCTTGGCGCCTGTGACTCAAGTGGCTAAGATGCCAGCCACATACACCTGAACTGACGGGTTCGAATCCAGCCTGGGCCCGTCAAAGAACAAAGACGGCTACAACCAAAAGATAGCTGGGCATTGCGGCAGGAACCTGTAGTCCCAGCTACTTGGGAATCGGAGGCAGGAGAATCACTTGAGCCCAGGAATTGGAGGTTGCTGTGAGCTGTGATGCCACAGCACTCTACCCAGGGCAACAGCTTGAGGCTCTGTCTCATTAAAAAAAAAAAAAAAAAACTTATAAATCAGTGCTTTTCAACCTTTTTTAATCTCATGGCACACTTGAACCTATAGTTAAACTTTCGCAGCACACTTAAATCACGTTCATACAAAAAAAAAAAAGAATACACTTACTGCACTTTGAACTTCTTTCAGAAATAATTTAATTGATGATCTTTAAAAATTTTTCACGGCACACAGGTGTGCTGCAGCACACCAGATGAAAATCACTGTTGTAAATCATAAATCTGACTCATTGTGGCACCAGAGGATTCCATGGGGACGTCAGGTTCCGGCCTGCCAGCCTGGAAGCCTCTGCTGTCTGCGAGCCACAAGATTCAGAAGACAGAGGTGTAAAGACTTCCCTCACTACTCCACTTTCACCGCCTCCTGGATGTAACCAACAGCTCTTCTCCCAGGTGCCTTTTGATAGTAACTGTCATCACTAAGCTTTATTGGCTGTACACATTGTTTTTTTGAGACAGAGTCTCACTATGTCACCCTCGGTAGAGTGCCATGGCGTCACAGCTCACAGCAACCTCAAACTCTTGGGCTTAAGTGATCCTCTTGCCTCGGCCTGCCAAGTAGCTGGGACTACAGGTGCCCGCAACGCCCAGCTATTTTTTGTTTGCAGTTTTCATTGTTGTTTAGCAGGCCCAGGCCGGGCTCAAATCAGCCAGCTTCGGTGTATGTGGCCAGCGCCCTTACTCACTGAACTAAGGGCGCCAAGCCTTTGTACACATTTATTTTGTTTGATTTTTACATTCTCATTAACTTCCTCAAAACCTTGCTGTTATCAAGTCTCTCCTCTCTTCAAAATGTTTACTGCATCATGCCTGCACCTTGAAGAAATGATACTGTAGTTGTTTATACATTATCCCTCGGATGAGAGTTTAGGCCACGGAAATTTTCCACGATAATGAACAATACTGTTCATAAGGCAGATTTTCCAGCCTGGTATTCAAGGGTGCTCATACTGGGTCACAGATTCGCTTTAAATCCTCTACCTCAGTTGGGATCCTGTACTTACGCCCAACCATCCATGCCTTGTTCTTTCTCCTCCTCACCACTAAAGGGTCCTCTCAAGGATCAGTCCAAAACTCACAGATCCGTGGATTCTGGGTTGATTGCCGTTTCGTGATTGTTCCCACCCCAGACTCCTAAAACATTCACCCCCGGTGCCACTCAGTTGCTACTTACTGCTATGAAACTTTTTGTATATGTCCTTTTTCTCCAAGTGGACTAATAAAGTGACCTGCAGGCAGGAACAGTGTCTCAGAGAGTCTTGAACTGAAGGGAAATCCCTGAAGCATCTAGCCCAGTTCCTCTGCTAAATTCAGTCACGGCTGGCTGTCATTTGACGCACAATCTATTTAATATTTGATGGTGCTGGTTGCAGTGGCTCATGCTTTTAATCTAGCACTTTGGAAGGCCAAGGTAGGAGAGTCACTTTTGAAGCCAGGAGTTCCAGACTACCCTAGGCAACATACTAAGACCCTTTCCCATCTCTACAAAAGAAAAAAATTTTAAATAGCTGGGCATGGTGACATACACCTGTAGTCCCAATTACTAGAGTGGCTGAAGCAGGAGGATCACTTGAGCTTAGGAATTTGAGGTTACAGTGAACTTGCAATCCTGTCACCACACTTCAGCCTGGGTGTGACAGAGTGAGACCCTATCTCCATAAATAAGTAAATAAATATTGATAGTATATTCATAAGAGCTTTCTTTTAAAACTAAAAAAGTCTCGATAGTCTCCTATAGGTTGGGTTATCCTACCCAAGTGAAAACAATTCTTTGTAAAAAGGAAAAAAATTAGGGCAGCGCCTGTAGCTCAGTGAGTAGGGCGGTGGCCCCATATACCAAGGGTGGTAAGTTCAAACCCGGCCCCGGCCAAACTGCAACAACAAACAACAAAAATAGCCAGGTTTTGTGGCAGGCACCTGTAATCCCAGCTACTCAGGAGGCTGAGGCAAGAGAATCACCTAAGCCCAAGAGCTGGAGGTTGCTGTGAGCTGTGATGCCACACACTCTACTGAGAGCAACAAAGTGAGACTGTCTCAAAAAAAAAAAAAAAAATTAGCACAAAGAGGTATTTTTAAAATTTGTTTAATTTCATATTAAAATGAAGGTACATATGATTCGGGTACATAGATTGCTTTTGCAAGATACAAATCTGAGCTGTAGTTGTGTCCTTCCCTCAAGAAATGTTCGATATGCCCGTGTAAAGTACCTGTTGGGTGGGAACTTGCGCAGCCCCTTCTCTCCCTCTCTTCTACTTGAATTTGGGTTTTTCTCTCATGTGAGCATGCAGTTGTTAATCTGCTAGTTTCAGTTTAGCATTGGGTACGTGTGATGCTTGTTTTTTCATTCTTATGATACTTCTCCTAGGAAAATGCTCTCTAGATCCTTCCAGATTGTTACAAAGATACAAAATCGCCATCTTTTTTAATGGCCAAATAGTATTCCATGGTGCACATACACCACCGTTCACTCGCCCATTCATGTGTTGAACGGCACTAGGGTTATTTCCACATCTTCGTGATTGGGACTTGTGCTGCTATTTTACCTTATGGTAAAATGTCTTTTTTTTTTTTTTTGAGTAGATACCTAGCAATGGTATTATAAGATCAAATGGTCCAGGTACTTTTAGTTCTCTAAAATATTGCCATATTTGGGTGGCATCTGTGGCTCAAAGGGGTAGAGCGCCAGCCCCATATCCCAGAGGTGGTGGGTTCAAACCCGGCCCCAGCCAAAAACTGAAAAAAAAAAAAAAAAAAAATATATATATATATATAGCCATATTTACTTGCATAGAAGCTGTACTGTTTTCAGTCCCACCAACAGTGCACAAGTTTTCCCTTCCTTTCTGCTACACACATGTCAGCATCTGTTGCTTTGGGGCCTTGTGATGCAGGCCATTATCACTGGGGTTAGGTGATATTTCAAGTGGTTTTGGTTTGCATTTCTCTAATGACGAGGGATGATGAGCATTTTTTTATGTGTTTGTTGGCCATTTGTTTATCCTCATTATTAAAGTTTCTATTACAGGGCGTGGTGGCTCACACCTGTAATCCCAGCACTGTGGGAGGCTGTGGCAGGAGAATTGCTTGAACTCAGGAGTTCAAGACTTGCCTGAGGGAGAATGAGACCCCAACTCATTAAAAGAAAAAAAAGAAAACCCAGGCCACTGCAAGCACCCGTAATCCCAGCAGCTTCTGGAGGCTGAGGCAGCAGGATGATTACAGCCCAAGTCTGAGGTTACAGTGAGGTCTGACGCCATTGCACTCTGTTCAGGGCATAGGGTAGGAATCTGTCTAAACAAAAAAAAAAAAAAAGGAAGAAAAGTTTCTATTCATGTCTCTTGCCCAGTTTTCAATGGGATTGTTTGCTCTTTTCCTGTTGATTTGCTTGAGTTCTGTGTAAATTCTGGTTATTAGCCTTTGTCATATTAGTAGCATGCAAATATCTTCTCCCATTCTGAAGGTCGTCTCTTTGCTTTGTTGATTGTGCCCTTTTTTAAGTTGATCAGGTCCCATTTATTTATTCTTATTGTTGCCGCGATCGCCAATGGGATCTTCTTCATAAGTTCTTTCCCTAGGCTGATAAGATTAAGGGTTTTTCCCACACTTTCTTCTAGGATTTTTTGTTTTGTTTTGTTTTTTGTTTTTTTGAGACAGAGTCTCAAGCTGTCACCCTGGGTAGAGTTCTGTGGCGTCATAGCTCACAGCAACCTCATACTCTTGGGCTTAAGCGATTCTCTTGCCTCAGCCTCCCAAGTAGCTGGGACCACAGGCGCCCGTCACAACACCCGGCCATTTTTTTGGTTGTAGTTGTCATTGTTGTTTGGAGGCCCGGGCTGGGTTCGAACCTGTCAGCTTCAGTGTATGTGGCTGATGCCCTAGCCGTGAGCTACAGGCGCCAAGCCTCTTCTAGATTTTTATAGTTTTGTGCCCTAGACTTAAATCTTTTATCCATCTTGAGTTAATTTTTATAAGTGATGAGAAGTGCAGATTCTGTTTCAGTCTTTTACATGGGACTAACCAGTTCTCTCAGAACCATTTATTGATTAGGGATTCCTTTCCCCAGGGTGTGCTTTTGTTTACTTTGTCAAAGATCAGGCTGATCTTTGTCAAAGATCAGACCTCTACATTCTCTATTTCTGTTTCATAGGCCTATGTCTCTATATTTATGCCAATACCAAGCAGTTTTGACCACTAGAGATTTATAGTATAACCTGAAATCAGGTAAAGAATAAAGTCTGATAAAGGAGTAGAGGTCACCTCCAATCTCAGGTACACCAATTCTTTTTAAGTGTAAGTAACTTTACCACTGAAGATTAACATATTATAAAATTCCCCACAGGAGTAGACACATGTTCCACAGACCCCTTTTCTCAGATGAATGAAAGAGTTGGAGAAGAGAGACCAGCATGACTGTTCCGCCATGGTTGTCAAAGCCCCCCTGCGTGCACATACACAGGTGTTCCTGTTTCCCAGACAGAGCATAACCACCTACCACCCTCTATCTGTAATTTAGGGAAACTGCTGTACCTCTTAGCCTAACCCCAGCAAAGGATTACTTTATTCAAGCACTTGAGGAAATTCTAGAAAGGGGTAAAGAAGAATATAAAAATCACCACCCAGAGATAAACACTAATAATATTTCAAACAATTTTCCAAATACTACACATGTGCACAGCAACCCCTCAGCACCCACCCCTCAAACACACACAATTGGGGCTCACACCACATTACAAGATGAGAGGCAGTGTGGGTTCTGTTACAAGTGAGGCCTCTGGAGCCTGAATCCACTCCCCAGCCCAGAACCTGGCCCTACCACACACTAGCTCCATGACTTATTTATTTATTTATTTATTTTTGAGACAGAGCCTCAAGCTGTCACCTGGGTAGAGTGCTATGGCATCACAGCTCACCGCAACCTCCAATTCCTGGGCTCAAGCGATTCTCCTGCCTCCGCCTCCCAAATAGCTGGGACTACAGATGCCTGCCACAATGCCCAGCTATTTTTTGGTTGCAGCCGTCATTGTTGTTTGGCAGGCCCAGTTTGTATTCGAACCTGCTAGCTCAGGTGTATGTGGCTGGCATCTTAGCCACTTGAGCCACAGGTGCCGGAGCTTCATGACCTTAAACAAAGTGCTGTCTGTCCACATTCCCTCACCTATAAAATTGGAGTATCTGACATACAGGGTTGCTAGGAACTTAAATGAGGTATAAAGTATTCTAACATTGCCAGTATATAGAAAGAACTATGCAACTATGACTTGTCATGATTATGTAGTTCTCCATTCCCCATCTTACCTTTGAACTTAACATTTTTATCATAATTATGCTGTTAAATTTCTTTGAAAGTATTATTTTTATGAGTATATGGTTCTGTATCCTACCTTTTTATACTTTACAATTTATCATAAGCATATGTTTTTAAACATTCTTCGAAAGTATTATTTTATGTCTGCATAATATATTCTATTTTCTAAATATACCACAATTTATATATCATTTTCTTCTGTCGCTAGACATTTAGATTGTTTCCTATTTATTACTATTATAAATAAAATTGTAATGATGTAAATTATGATTTATATTAAATCACATAATATATTAAAACTTTGATCACAAACTCAGTTATTTTCTTAGAATGGATTTCTAACAGAATTTCTAAAATGACAGGGTATACACATCATTTAATATTTATATTACCACATTGCTATCCAGAAATAATATACCAACTTTACTCTGATCATTCTATGTAAATGGCCCTTTCATTACACCCTTGATAGAATTTTACTCTCTTTTTCTTCTTTGCCATTTGGAGAAAGGAAAATTTTTATTTCATTTAATTGTTATTTTGATTACTATTGAGGCTAAAGTTTTATGATGATATTAGTCACACGTACTTTCTTGTTTTTCAGAGACAGGGTCTTGTCATCATCCAGGTTAGAGCGCAGTGGCTGGATCATAGCTCACTGTAACTTTGAACTCCAGGGCTCAAGTGGTCCTCCTGCTTCAGCCTCCCAAGTCACTGGGCTTACAGGCACAAGCCACCACACCTGACTCTCACATACATTTTCAATTGACAAAAACCCCATATGTTAATGGTGTACGATGTAATGCTTTGATACATGTATATATTTCGAAATGATTAAATGAAGCTGCTTAACATATTATCAACTCACAAACTCACTTTTTTATAGGGAACATGTAAGACCTACTCTCTTAGCAATTTTTAAGTATACAATACAATATTATTAACTACAGTCACCCTGCTGTACAGTGGATCTCCAGAATGGATTCCTCCTGTCTAACTGAAACTTTGTACCTTTTGATCAACATCTCCCCATCCCCTCCCCATCCATCCCTGTCACTATCCACAGCCCCTGGTAACCACCATTCTATTCTGTTTGACTTTTTTAGATTGCAAACATAAATGAGATCATGCAGCCTTTGTCTTTCTGTCCCAGGTTTATTTCACTTAGTATGTTCTCCAGGTTTATCCATGTTGTTGCAAGTGACAGGATTTCCTCCTTTTTTGCAGACTGAATAGTATTTCACTGGGTATGCATACCACATTTTCTTTATCCATACCTCTGCTGATGAATGTTTAGATTGATTCCATGTCTTGGCTATTATGAATAGTATTGCAATGAACACGGGAGTGCAGCTATCTCTTTGACATACTGATTTCATTTCCCAGTAGTGAGATTGTTGGATTATAAGGCAGTTCTATTTTTAATATTTTTAGGAACCACCATACTGTTTTACATAATGACTGAACCATGTGCATTTTTTTCTTTGGGGAACTTTTTGTATGTGTCAGATTAATATGAGGGTATAAATGATTAGGTTACATTGTTTGCATTTGTTAGGTAAAATTCAAGTTGTAGTTGAGCCCTTCACCCCTGGGGTGTGTGATATACCTTTATGTCATGCCCATTAGGTGAGAGCTTGCCAATGCTCCTCCCGCCTCCCCTCCCCTCTTTCCCTCCTCTCCCTCCACCTCGCTTGAATTTAATTGTATTTTTCTTTCATGTGGGGGTGCAATTGTTTATCTATTGGTTTCATGTTAGTAGTGGGTAGATTGGATACTTGTTTTTCCATTCTTGTGATACTTCCACTCTACCAGGTAAATACAATAGATGTAAATTCTTCATCTTTTTAAAGGCTGAATAGTATTCCATGGTATACATGTACTACAACTTATTAATCCATTCGTGGGTTCATGGGCGCTTAGGTTGATTCCATGTGTTGGTAATTGTGAACTGAGCTTTGATGAGTAATCTAGTGCAAATGTCCTTATGGTAAAATGATCTTTTTTCTTCTGAGTAGATATCTAGTAATGGGAATGTGGGATCAAATGGAAGGGCTATTTTGGAATCCTCTTTGAGGATTCTCCATACTTCTTTCCAAAGAGCCTGTATTAGTTTGCAATTCCACCAAGTGTAAAGGTGTTCCCTTCTCTCCAAACCCAGGCCAGCATCTGTTGCTTTGGACTTTGCGTTGTGGGCCATTTTCACTCTGGTTGGGTGATATCTCGGGGTGGTTTGGATTTATATTTCTCTGATGATTAGGGTCATTTTTCCTTTTTCCACATGTCGCATTTTTGTTTTGTTTTTAGTTGAATTGTAAAACAGCTTTTAAATACTAATTGATAAGTTCTTCTTACGTAATAGTAATTTAATTTTTCTATCACTTTTTTCCTGGTTTATAGAATGCCTTTTTTATAGCTTGATAAGTACCTATAATTGCTTAAACATAATTGCCTAGCAATACCATCCACTTTTCAGAAAACCATTGTACCTACATGAACATGGAAAAAGAAAGATCCCAGAGCTTGGACTAATAGAGAAAATTAGATAATATTTACAAATAAGTATGACTGAAAGAACTTTCCTAGACTTTCACATGGGCTGGGAGCATCAGAAATGTGCTTAATGGTTATTTCCCTACACCTACCCTTACAGGTGCTTCTAAAACCTTACAACCACTGGTACATTCACAACCTGGAGCTGGGAAAATAGAGCTTCTCTTCAGAGACCAAAGAAGCTTGGGATCCCATAAGCAGAGAGTACTGTCCTCAGGAATGGCTTTATGGACTATCTAATGCAACAATGTCAACTTCCAAGAAATTCATTTCCCTCAGTTGAGGCACAGGAGCCACCGGGATCTTCAATGGTGGCCTGTACAGTCACCAGTGTCTACACATGTGACTCAAAGACCAGCCTTACCACTTGGAAACAACTAGGGAAGGGCACAAAGAGGATCTTAGTGGACTGAGATTGTTTCCAGTAAGAATAGAACAGAGAAACAAAATAGAAATTTCATGGAATTAGAGAAAAATAAAGTTCTGTTTCTTATATATTTGAAAGACTTCACTGCATTTTTTTTTTTTTTTTTTTGCAGTTTTTGGCCAAGGCTGGGTTTGAACCTGCCACCTCCAACATATGGGACCAGTGCCCTACTCCTTTGAGCCACAGGCACCACCCAACTTCACTGCGTTTTTTATAAGGGAAATCACACACACACAAAAAGATCACGGTGTGATCTAAGAAATTCCCATAACTCTCAAGAAGAAACTGAAAATGTATCCAAAATTTCACTAAATTAGTGTAAGTTAACATCTAAACCTGCAATTTGGAAGACATTATCTGTTTTGGGTAGAGACCATGTATTTCTTCTTCACTGGCCACTCACAAGCACCATGTCTATTAAATATCCCTGAAGAGCTAGAATGAAGATAATTGGCTCCAAGTTTGCCCAGCACACACAAGCCAGGACCTCCTAACAACAGGACCTTCAGACAGTCCAACTCAAAGATTCTGCCTTCTTCTCTTCTAACATGGCACAGGCCGGACTCTGCAAGGCCCCCCTTATCCTTTTCCCACCACCTTCCATCAGAGGGTACCTCCATCAGGCCAGCTGCCTCTTGTTGGAAGGAAGTAGAGGAAGGAGCATAGAACCCAGATTCAAAAAGGGTCTGGAAAAGGTGCACAACATAACGAATCATCAGGGGAATGCAAAGCACAACGAGATAACACTTTATATCCATTGAGATGGCTCTTACTTAAAACAAAAAAAAGACAAGGAGAAATTGGAACCCTTGTGCATTTGGTGGGAACGTAAAACAGTACAGCCAACAGGTGGAAAACCATGTGATTCAGCAATTCCACTTCTGGATATATTCCCAAAAGAATGAGAGCAGGGACTCAAACAGGTATTTGTGCACTGATGTTCACAGCAGCATTGTTCACACTAGACCAAAGGTAGAAGCAACCCACGTGTGCATTAAGGGATGAATGGATAAAATGTGGTAAATACCCACAATAGAATATTAGTCAGCTTAAAAAAGGAAGGGAATCCCGACACCTGCTACAACATGGGTGAACCTTGAAGATACTATGCTGAGTGAAATAAGCCAGTCGCAGACAGAAAAATGTGGTATCATTCCATTTATAAGAGGTTTCTAGATAGATATTCAGGGACAGAAAGGAGAATAGTGGCTGTTGGGGGCTAGAAGAGGGAGGAATAAGGAGTGACTTTTTAATGGGTAGGGACTCTCAGTTTGAGAAGATGAAAAGATTGTGGAAACGCATGGCGTTGATAAGTGCACAGCAATATGAATGTACTTAATGTCACTGAACTGTGCACTTACAAAGTGGCTAAGATGGTGAGAAAAGAGAAATTGAGGGGGACAGAAAGGGACTGAGAAAAGAAAGACGAGGAGGAAGAGGAGAAGAAAAAGAAGGGTCCCTCACAGACCAAACTAGAATGGGAATATGGAACGCACAGGACTGGGTTTACTATGTGGAAAGCCAGTGTGAATTCCTCCTTCTGTGGGGTAAGCAGAAAAACAGAGACGGTTCCCAAACAGCTCTGGTGATTGGGCTGCGCAGAAAAAAATTAACGCCAGAAAGTGCTTTTCTAGCCCTTGTGAAGGTGCTGGCACAATGCTAAACCTCCTATCCTCCTAGTTTTCAGAGGACCAAAGCCAGAAGTTCAGGCAGAGAGAAGCCTTCAGTGGCCATTTCCAACTTAAAGGGGTATCTTTAATTTGGCACTCCCTCCATAAAGCCCCTAAACCTTGCATTCTCAAGACAGCCCACATCCTCGTAAAGGGGGTGCAAATTGTTTCCTAGGAGGTGGCAAGAATCTTTTTATGTACAAAGTACACACGTACATACAGTACATAACGCAGACACACGCGAAATTAAAATTGTATGGGGTTGGGAAGTGATTAGGGGAAAAAATATCTAAGGGGAAAGGGCAATCACGACAGCTCAGAAGCAGGGCTGAGAACACTGTCTTGAAGTAAACAGACATGACTTTTCATCCCCACGACTTTTCTCCACACCGCACTCGGTTTTTCCAGGACGTGTGGCATTTACGTCCAGCTGGCCTCCCTCCCTCTCTCCCTCCCTCCCTCCAGCAGCGCACGCACTCCAGGCAATCTTGGTCCGGATAACCAGGAAGGCCCGCCGCGACTAGAAGCTTGCTTGGTTCCCGGAAAAACCCGAAGTCACTCGGGCTCCCGTGGCTCCGCCCATCCCCTCCCACTCGGCCCAAGACTAGGACTCTCCTCCGGCACCTGGGCTGCCCGGCGGCCTCAACCCAGTTCGTAGGCTCCTGGGCGTGCCGCGCGCCTCCTGCGTCTGCTCAGGGTGGAAACGCCCAGTGTGGCGAAAGCTGCCACCGCCGCCGCCGCGGAAATCTGTATGCACCGCAGCGAGAGTTGAGTAGTCCAGTCTCTGTGGCGCAATCGGTTAGCGCGTTCGGCTGTTAACCGAAAGGTTGGTGGTTCGAGCCCACCCAGGGACGATGGTGCTTCTTTTCTCAAAGCAACTTTCACGAAGTGGGCCTCTTTTAAAACTACAACTGAGAGATTTTTAACTGAATAGGATAAAGGGAAACAATGTTCTCTTAATATTTGGTGCCCAATGTGGTTGGGTATAAGCGCAACTCTGCTTCTGTATGGGGAGACCGCAGCATGGCAATTCTATTCCTACCATTTATTCAAGGTGAACGTGTACGGTAGCGTCAAGAGACCTGACCTACAGTGCTCAACAGGCAGCAGAGCAACGCACTTGCCCATTCACAGGTGGGCAATACAGTGTTATTGGTTTCTTTCAGAAAAATCTGCCACCACCAAAATCAAATGTAGTTATTTAACATTGCTTTATCTACTTCCAAAAGGATGAGCAGCCTTCCAGATGAAAACGTGCAGAGAAGTCATTCAAAAGTATGTGGAAGCTTAAGAAACTATTCAGTAAGGTTCTGTCCTAGCTTTTGGACTTGAACTAGGAAAAGATGTTAATGTTTACGTTAGATTGCTGACAGAATTATGCCTGAAATTAAACTCAAGCATAAATTTTTTTGGATGGGTTACTGTTGGAAGGTCTTCAATGACATATTTTAACTCTGGCTAACAGAAGATACAAATACTTTTCAAGGAGAGGTATGACATAAGACCTTCAATAAAGATAAAGAATCACATGATAATATAATTCATTTTTATCAAGATTGAAGTGCTTTGGATAGAGAGACCTAGATGGGATAGTCAACCAAGCCACAGGAAATGCCTTAGCAAATGCTGGTTGATAATTACTAATCAAATAATTGATAATATAATATGCTCTATTGTTTAGTAAGCAGCCCTAAAGAAGGAGATACTATATTGTACTTACGTGAAATTCCAGGCAGCATAACAAGTAGCTCCCCAAAACATTTGTAGGCCTTTGTGATACCCTTCAAAATTCCAGACTTCCCATCTACACTTAAGGGTAGCTTATAGTGGAGGGGGGGGAGCCCCACAAAGAATACCGAACGGACGTGGGCCAGTAATCCCAGCACTCCGGGAGGCCGAGGGTGGATTGCCCTGAGCTCACCGGTTGGAGACCAGCCTGGGTCAGAGGGAAACACTCTCCAGCCCCTCCTAAAAATAGGCCGGCGTTGTGGCAGGCGCCTGTAGTCCCAGCTACTCCGTAGGCTGAGGCAAGAGGATCGCTTGAGCCCAAGAGAATGAGGTTTCTGTAGTTATGACACCAGGGCACTCTATCAAGGGGGACAAAGCGAGACTGTCTCAACAACAACAAAAAAAAAAAAAAAAGAGGGAAAATTGGTCTTAAAAATCACTTGTAGACTGTTCAAATCTAGTCTAACATTTGAAGATGAAGGGGATGCTATTGCTAAAAATTTTGAGGACTTAGAAAGTGTGCCCCTAACCTGGCTTATTGTACCCTCAATGAATCCCCAACAATAAAAAAAAAAAAAAAAAAAGTGTGCCCTTCCACTTTGAATCTGAATTTATTTACCATAGGCTATAAGTTCCTTAGGGGCAGAGACAGTTTCTGTTACTAATGATAATGCTACGCTCCAAGGAATTTCCTTCAGGATACATTTCAAATCCTTGAGCTTAGCACACCAGACCACAGCCGAATCTAGTACTGCGTTCCTTCATGAAACCTTCACACGGTTCTACGCAGTTACCATGGGTTCTCCTGCGGCCATACATGCCCCTCTCCAATGCCTTTCCCTGGTGTGCCCTGTAAATCTTCAGCTTCCTACCCCACTTACCTAGGTAACATCAGAGAGGCGTCACCCTTGCAGGGAAGCCTCCCCTGACGCTGCCTCAGTCTGATTGATATGCCCCTCCACACTTCCCTAAAACAATGAGTTGGGGCGGTGCCCGTAGCTCAGTGGGTAGGGCACGTGACACATACACCAAGACTAGCGGGTTTGAACCCAGCCCGGGCCCTGCTAAGGCAACAATGACAACTGCAACCAAAAAAGAAAATCGCCGGGCATTGTGGCCAGTGCCTGTAGTCCCAGCTACTTGGGAGGCTGAGGCATGAGAATTACTTAAGCCCAAGAATTGGAGGTTGCTATGAGCTGTGATGCCACGGCACTCTACTCAGGGTGACAGCTTGAGATTCTGTCTCCAAAAAAACAAAAGGAAATAAATAAATAAAACAGTGAGTTGCTAGGCACCCACACTGGAATATGAACTCCTTGAGAGCAGGGACCAGGTCTTCATTCCCATTGTTTGCCCATCTGCACAGGCCTGCCCCCTAGCACAAGTTCAGTACAGAAGTGAACCTATCTTAAGAGTACTTCACAGAGATGGTCAGATAAAAATGCATTTGATAAAGTGTAAGAAAGACAGCTACAGAAAAATGTCCCCAGGCCGCAAAGGAGATGGTCAACACAGCCTGGAGTTATAAATGTCTTCACGGAGAATTTAAAACAACCCTGAAAGACCTGGACAGGCCAGAGGCAGAGAAGAAGCAGGGGAAATTTTGAGACAAAATGATAATGTTCTTAGCTTGTGGAGGGCCTTGAAGACCTAGGATGTGGCTAGACTTCAGCCTTAAAGAAAGGGAGCATCCTTGGAGGGCCTTGAAGACCTAGGATGTGGCTAGACTTCAGCCTTAAAGAAAAGGAGCATCCCCAGTGGCTCACACCTGTGGTGGCTCACACCTGTAATCCTAGCACTCTGGGAGGCCGAGGTGGGTGGATTGCTTGAGCTCAAAGGTTCGAGACCAGCCTGAGCAAAAAGCGAGACCCCCTCACCCCTCGGTCTCTACTAAAAATAGAAAAAATTGAGGCAACACCATCGCTTGAGCCTGAGTTGGAGGTTGCTGTGAACTATGACCCCATGGCACTCTACCCAGAGCGACAGATTGAAACTCTTGTCTCAAAACAAACAAACAAAATAACAAGAAAGGGAGTAATCTACTAGAGGCTTCTGTTTTAACACAGAATGAAATCTATTTAGGTGGTTTGTCTGGTAATAGTGTAGGGGAAATAAGAGATCACAGAACAGTTAAGTGGCAATTATATTTCACAGGAGAGGCCACGTGGCTCAGGCTAGGATGGGTCTAGAGAAGTCAGCATGGGTACCATTCATGGAGAAGTTAGACAAAACTCAGGGTCTGAAACAGGAGGGAAGTGTCCAGGATGATGCCTACAGTTAGAGCCTGGGTGATCCTTTTAATAGATGTTTGAAATCTTAAACCTAGGAATAAGAACAGCCATACATTGTCTATATTCGTAGTTGACTTACACCTGATGGTGAGGTTTCTAGAACTTCAGAAAGGTTATTTTTTTCTTAAGTTAAACTTCACTTATTTAAGTCATACCTTCCCTGAGACAACTTTAGGGGTCCACAGAGCCTGTGAAAATCCACATGGGAAGCTAAAGATTTAAAATATGCATATTCACAGATGAAATTTTGTTACAATGTCCAAGGGCTCTGTACAAAAGTTCTTAGCCTTGGATTTTGAAGGCTTAGCTTTATTTATTTGTTTTTATTGCATTCGTATTATAATTATGAATAAAGCCACAAAGCATGTCAAATCCACAATGTTTAGAAATGGGAAAATTACTAAACATTATATTTTCAGATAACAAACAAACAAAATAGTCTAATACTATTGACAAGTCACAAAGAGAAACAAGTTTAATTTTTTTTCAGTTGAGCAATTAAGTAGATATTTAAAATTAACAATAAAGGACTTGAGACCAAAAAGGCTGCCTTGAGGTTTTAATACTTAATGCTTTATCGCTACAATCTGTAATGACTGGATGCAAAGGGCCTTAATACATTGATCCTTTAAAGGGTCACTTTTTTTTTTTTTTTTTTGCAGTTTTGGCCAGGGCCAGACTTAAACCCACCACCCCCGTATATGGAGCCAGCGCCTCCTCCTTGAGCCCCAGGTGCCGCCCTCAGGGGTCACTTCTATGGGGATTTACACCAGTGGCAGATAGCAATTTGTATTTTTTTCCTTATGCGTTATTTTAGTGACACCCAGAAAATTGCCATATTTTATTGCCCTTAATAGAAATAGAGCCATTTTCACTGCTTTTTTAGTAAAAATAAAACAACAAAAATTATTGCCTGTGAAAAATGACAAACTAGTTATTCCCAAGCAAGTAAATCAATACGCGCTTCAAAATAAGATCTTCAATTACCTTAGTAATAAACTGAGATTATCACATGTGAGAGTGTGAGCATAATGATGGTTTATTTATACTTAATTGAACGGTATATTCCTTCACATTGAGTACCAGTCTGATCTTTGGAATTTACTATGATAAATACTGCATAGGTGAAAATCTGCCATGGGTAAGACCCAATATAGAACTTCAGATTTCATTTATTTATTTAGACATGGTTTCACTCTGTTTTCTCGGCTCACCAAATGATCCTTCCACCTCAGCTTCCTGAGTAGCTGGACTACAGGTGCCTGGCACACCGGCTGGCTAATTTCTCTGTAAGATTTTAAATATAGAATTTCTGTTAATTACCTAGCACAGGCATTCTTTACATCATGAGTTCCCTAGCCAGGGAGAGTTAGTTTACAACTGCAAACATTTTGCCATCTTGCTGAACAGATCTGGCTAACATCGCCTTAGGGCTGAGGGGAGCATTAACTGTCAGGTGAGTTGTAGAGACACTTGAACCTCCTCAGCATATTTAGATAATATCTGCCTCCCAGCCCAGTGGGAAGGCTATAAAAGAGAGAAAGCTGGCAAGAAGGGCACTTTACTAAGCTATTAAGTGCCTGCAATAACTAAGCAGGAAATGCATTTTCATTTTAAGATTTGAAGTATTTCCTAGGGTTCTTTTTATCCTTATGACCTCTTGCATCTGTGGTTGTATTTAATCGGCTGATTATTTTAAATTTCTCCAATACCAGATATACTGTCACTTCAGTACTTTGCTTATTTTTTGGCAATTCTTTTTTGGCCGGGGCCAGGTTTGAACCTGCTACCCCTGGCATATGGGTCCGGCGCCCTACTCCTTGAGCCACAGGCACAGTCCCAGTACTCTGCTTTCTTGCAAAGGTTAATCAGTGTCTTTCACAGATGCATAGTACTTGGAAGCATCCTAATGTGCCTTTCAGCCCCCTCTGCTTCTGTGGTTCCCTGAGGGAACAGGACTAGAGGGAAGAGGGGTGTAGAAGTCTGGTGTTGAAAAGCTGTAAAAAACAAGATTTCAACAAATTGAGTTTAATGATTTCATTGGCTTTTATTAGTGATGCATGAATGCCGCAGCATCCCATCTATGAGTAGATAGAGCGCACCACTGAGCTGAGCAGAAGAGGTGGGCTTCTTAGGCAGAAAAAGGCCACAGAAACCTGAAACAAGGAACTAAAACAGATCAATCATTCCAAAGTTCCTTTCCTTACAGAATTAAAGCAGATGGCCTTACCCTGCTGGCTCAGGTTCACTAATTGACGGTGTGTATTTTTTAGGTTGTTTTTATTTTTATTTTTTATTGTTTTTTTTTTTTTTTTTTTTTGCAGTTTTTGCCTGAGGCCAGGTTTGAACCCAACACCTCCGGTATATGGGTGGGGCCCAGCCCTACTCCTTTGAGCCACAGGCGCTGCCCTAGGTTGTTTTTATTTTTTAAACTGGCCTGTTGTAAAGTTCAGTTTGATTACAGGGCACCTAGCACAAGTGAGTCCATTCTAATCTGGTCTGGTCTGTTGAGTCTAGTGCGGAAGTTTAGTTGAAAACATTAGCCTCTATAAATTTTCCTCAACAAAGGTAAAAGGGCCAGAGACAGGGTCCTAGAGCAGGCCTGTTCAGAGCACCTGGGCGGCTCTTTACGCATGGCAGGGGTGCCTAAACAAGAGGCTGCCTGTGGAACCTACTCAAAATGAAGTCCTTAGTTTAATGTCACTTTGGGATGCTTTCTCTAACCAGGCATCCTCAAACTTTTTGAACGGGAGGCCAATTCACTGTCTCTCAGACTGTTGGAGGGCTGGACTATAGTTTAAAAAAGAAACTATGAACAAATTCCTATACATACTGCACATATCTTATTTTGAAGTAAAAAATCAAAACATGAACAAATACAATCACACCACCTCACGTGGCCCGAGGGCTGCAGTTTGAGGACCCCGGCAACCTTTCAGATTGATTCAACCTCTCCTGCCCTGAACTCCCACAGCAGCGTTTTCCTGGCTTGCCTTCCACAAACAATCCATACAACCATCCTGACTTCTCTGTTCCTTTACCTCCTCGCTTTCCATTAACTCACCTATCTTTGGCTGTGCACTTTCATACTTCAGACTTTGTCATCACTAGTAATCTCCAGAAGCTTGATTTTCAAGCATAGCACTTCCTAACCAGCTTACTTCCACCAACTGTCCCACTCTGGCATTCTTTGAGCCCTCCCCCAATCCCTTAGATCTGCTCCCACTTTTCTTTTAAGAGATGGGGTCTGGCTGTGTTGTCCGGGCTGAAGTGAAGTGATCACAGTTCACTCCAGCCTCAAACTCTTGGGTGCAAGCAATGTTCCCATCTCATCTTGGCCTTTCAGGTGTGAGCCACCATGCTCTGCCTGCCATCTTTTTTTTTTCCTCTTCCCTTTAAAAAAAATGTGTTTTTTTTTTTTTGAGACAGAGCCTCAAGCTGTCGCCTTGGGTAGAGTGCTGTGGCATCATAGCTCATAGCAACCTCCAACTCCTGGGCCTAAGCAATTCTCCTGCCTCCACCTCTCAAGTAGCTGGGACTACAGGTGCCTGCCACAATGCCCATCTATTTTTTGGTTGTAGCTGTTACTGTTGTTTGGTGGCCCGGGCTGGATTCGAACCCACCAGCTCAGGTGTATGTGGCTGACACCTTAGCCGCTTGAGCCACAGGCACCGAGCACCTTTTAAAATTTTTTAAGTGGTTTCTTTTTTTTTTGCAGTTTTTGGCCAGGGCTGGGTTTGAACCTGCCACCTCTGGCATATGGGGCCGGTGCCAAAATTTTTATTTAAAAAACCTGCAGTGCAGGGTGGTGCCCGTGGCTCAAAGGGGCAGGGCACGGGCCCCATATGCCGGAGGTGGAGGGTTCAAACCCAGCCCTGGCCAAAAACTGCAAAAAAACAAAGAAAACCTTCAGTGCAATATTAAAAACCAATGCAGCCAACAGGCCAGAAAGAAGGGGTTAGGGGAAAGCCCAAGGGCCCCACTCTAGCTGCTCCCCAGGGGCTAAAGGCCAGGGGCAGAGTGGGGAAGGGTAAGGGTACTGGGGGAAGAAGCAAGGACCAAAATGAACACTGCCACAACTTTTTAACAGACTATCCACCCACCTGTCTCATATCCCTACTTCCCTCCTGATCTACCCTGTTTCCCCGAAAATAAGACATCCTCCGAAAATAAGACCTACTTACAGGAAAGATAAGACGTCCCCTGAAAATAAGACCTAGCGCATCTTTGGGAGCACACCTTAAAATAAGACACTGTCTTATTTTCGGGGAAACAGGGTATCCCTACCATTACCCTTGCAGAAGACCTTAATTCCTTTTCTCGTCTAATTTCTCTCTTCTGTCTGCCTGACAATTCCTCTACTTTGGCTGAATGCAACTTGCCACTTACTGAGCAAGTAAATACTAGAGAAAAATAAACCACTTTCTTATCTGATCTCAAGTTAAACTGACGACCATAAACCTTCAGTAGGCTCTCAGCATAGCAGGCCAGCCCACCACATGTCCCTGTCCCACTCCCTCTCCACACCCCAAGACCAATATTTTTCAACTTTCTTAATCTTCATGTCCTCCTGTCCTCAGATCTCAGCTGATGATCTATTTATTTCCCAAAAAATAACCAGAAGAGACCTATCACCAAATACCCTAACATCTGTATTATGCACTCTTTCCTGGTATTAAATGATGAATTCTAGCTCTTAAGTTCAGACCCTCCTCTTCTTATACACTGGATCCTATCCATGGCGAAATTTTCTCCTACAACGGCCCCTTCTCTCTATAACATCCCTCTCTTCATGGAATGTTCAGGTCCACACATAATTATGGCTTCTTTCATCTTAAATACTAACAGAACCTTGACCTCTCACCACCCACACCAGGCACCAGAAAATGTTACCAAAAAGTAGGTCCACAGCTCCACCTCCTCACCATGCCCTCTGCAGTCCTACTCACTCTTGTTTTCCCAATTCCACTGGCCTGTCCATTGAGTTACCAAGGACTTCCCTACTGCCAAAGCCAACGGTAAATTCCCAGTCCCCATATTACTTGTTAGTAGCATCTAACAGATAATCGCCCCTTGTTAAAGGGGATAAAAAAAAAAAAAGGTATTCTTACTTTGATTTTCAGGGCACTACACTCATCTGGTTTTCCTCCTATTGCCCCTTTTGTTTCCAAGAGCTGTTATAACTCCCTAAATGACCCCATCTTATCCATGTTATAACTCCCTAAATGACCTCACTCTATCCAATGGCATTAAATATAGTCCACGCGTTCACAATTACCAAATGATTATCTCCAGTGTCTGCCTCTTCTGGGCTCCAAAGTTGCAGATCCATTTTTTAGTTGTTGTCTCCATTTAGAAGTTTAATATGAACCCCACACTTACCCCCTTTAAATCCTTTCCTTCCCAAGTCTGTCCTATCTCAGTAAATAGCACAACCCATTTGCTCAGGTGACAAAAGCTGGACTTCATCCTTAACTCCACCTCTACCCTACATCCAACCATCAACACATCCTGCTCTACCCTTGAAATCCAACAGTGACCTAGTTTTGAATCCTTTCAGAGTCATCAAACTCTAAACAGTGTAATAAGCTAGGACTCCTATTCTGATCTGTAGTCATCCTGTACAATTCAGCGATCCTTTTAAACCCCAAATCAGGCTTGATGCCCATAGCTCAATGGTTAGGGCACTGGCCACATGCACTGGGGTAATGGGTTCGAACCCGGCCTGGGCCTGCTAAATAACAATGACCACAATAACAAAAGGCGTTGTGGTGGGTGCCTGTAGTCCCCGCTACTTGGGAGACAGAGACAAGAGAATTGCTTAAGCCCAAGAGTTTTAGGTCACTGTGAGCTGTGAAGTCACAGCACTCTACCAAGGGTGACATAGCGAGACTCGTCTCAAAAAAAAAAAGCCCAAATCGGATGTTACCCTCTTGCCTCAACTCCTCCCAGGGTTTCCTATTCTATTTTTTTTTTTTTTTTTTTTGAGATAGAGCCTCAAGCTGTCGCCCTGGGTAGAGCTCTGTGGCATCATAGCTCACAACCATCTCCAACTTCTGGGCTTCAGCAATTCTCTTGCCTCAGCTTCCCAAGTAGCTGGGACTACAGGCACCTGCCACAACGCCCGGCTATTTTTTGGTTGCAGCCGTCATTGTTGTTTGGTGTGCCAGGCTGGATTTGAACCCGCCAGCTCAGGTGTATGTGGCTGGCACGTTAGCTGCTTGAGCCACAGGTGCCGAGCCCTATTCTCACTTTTTAAAAAAATTATTATTTTTTGAGAGTCTCACTTTGTCACCCAGGTAGAGTGCCGTAGCATCACAGCTCACAGTGACCTCAAACTCTTGGGCTTAAGTGATCCTCAGCCTCCCTTGTAACTGGGACTACAGGCGCCCACCACAACGCCTGGCTGTTTTTTGTTGCAGTTCTCATTGTTCAGCTGGCCTGGGCCAGGTTCAAACCCACCAGTTTCAGTGTATGTGGCTGGTGCCTTAACCAATGTGCTACGAGCTCTGAGCCTTCCTATTCTATTCTCAGCAGATTTTTTCATCATAATCAGCCATATCAGATCTGAAGCCTGTCAACCCCCTTCACTCCGTCCCAACTCTGCTTCCCGAGGCCTCCACTCAGCCATGCTGGTCTCTTCCCTGTTCTGTCATGCTGCTACAGTCTAATTTGTGCCACCCTCACAATTTGTATGTTGAAACCTAAATCCCCAACGCAATAGTATTGAGGTGGGATCTTTTGGAGAGGTGGTTAGGTCATGGCAACTCTGCCCTCAAAAAGTAGCTGCAGGAAGCAGCCCCAACTCTCTTCCACCATGTGAAGACACAGCAAGAGGTGCCATCTGTGAAGCAGAGTGAGCCTTCCCCCAGATACTCAAACTACTGGCACCTTGATCTTGGACTTCCTGGCCTCCAGAACTGTGAAAAATAAATTTATTATTACTTACATACTACCCAGTCTACAGTAACAGACTAAGACATACTCTAAGCACATTTATTCCTCATGATTTTTGCTCTTCTTCCAGTCTTACGGCTAACACCGTCACTTCATTAAAGTCCACCCAGTGGACTTTAACATCAAAGTTCACCCAGTCTAAAATAGTTCTTACCACGCATCCACTTTTTCCCCATAGTTTTTAATACCATTTCATGTGACAGAGTCAATCCTCATTATACAGATTCCATGTTTGGTAATCCACTTGCTTAAATTTTTAACCCCCAAAATCAGTACTTGTTGTGCTTTCAGTAGCCATTCATAGAGGCACACTGAAAAATTTTGAGTTGACAACCATGTGCCCAGCTGAGGTCGAACAAGTCAGTACTCCTCCTTCCTCCTGCAGCTCTCACACTGAAAACAACTGTTTGTTTCTTGCAGGTCTGTGCTTTTTGTTGATTTCACTATTTGAAATGGACTCAAGTGCAGTGCTGAAGAGCTGTCTAGGGTTTCTAAGCAAGGAGGCTGGGGTGCGCCTTATGGAGAAAACTGAGTTAGAAATAAGCTTTGTTTAGGCCTGAGTAACAGTGCCGCTGACCATGTTAATATAATGAATCAACAATACAGATGAAGTAGGTGTCTTTAAACAGAAACAAAATACAAGGTAATATATTGACTGACAAAAATGTTGGGACTACAGGCTGGCAGGAACCTAACCCTGTATTTCCCAAAGGAGTATTGTTTCAATATTTGCCAATTCGGTGTTCATGGCAACTTTATAGTCCATAAGTACTGACAATGACAAGAATTAACTGTATGTATCTCCTATTATCACCTACTGTGAAGCATGTAGCTCCTTGTAATGAGTAAGTATTTCCTTCTATTCTCAGGTATAGCCCTTAGCAGTAATTTAGAAATACTTGCTGCATGGGTTAATAATAAATAAAGGATAGACAAGCAATTCTTCAAAGTAACTCAACTGGGCAAACAGTCACAGAAAATGTTCAGCCTCACTAGTAATCACGGAAATATAAACAACATGGAAATATAAATAATTTTACTACCTAGTATGGTGAGGGTTCAGGGAAGTCAATCATGCAATCATTTAAAAACTTCAAACATGCACATCCTTCAATCAAACAATTCAACCCCTAAAAAATAAAACTTGAATCTGTGCAAAAATTTATTAACAGGATAACTGCTACTGTGCAATTAACAATAGCCAAATAGTATAAATCATCTCAGAATCTATAAGGATTAGTGAAACAATGGTTATCCGTACAATGTAATTATTATAAAACTATTCAAAAGATGTCAAAAACTACAAGACAGAAAAGTGCTCATTAAACATTAGGTAAAAACAGATAATACAAATAGGTACAAGAGGATCTTTTATTTAAAGTCTATGTGCATAAAATTTGAAAATGTTTGTAGTAGTTATCAGTAAGATTAAAATGCATGATCAAAACCCTTCTTGGTGTTTTCTTGTATTTTCTTAGCTTTTCCTTACAATACATTACACTACTTTTATAAACAGAAAACACAGGGGGGTTTAGGAGTAAAACTGGCAAATAAATTAACAAGTACTAAGTCCTTGGTAAAGTATTTTACCCGAAGACCACTGACTGCCACCCTTAAACCTCAGTAATTATTGTTAACTCAAATCATTACAGCAGTAGTGTTGTTTGGGTATTCACACTATAAATAAAGCTCGCGGGGTAAAACATACATTGATAAGCTCAGCATTTCCAACTGCTCTAATAAACCATCTACTCAGTCTTGGCTCCACAACTTATTAGCTGTGCAGTGTTCTTATTCGTAAAATGTGATAAAAATATCTCACTCACAGGAATATCAAATTTAAATGAATTTAATTTAAATGAATTAGCCTCTGTCTCAGATATAACAGAACCCACATATAGCAAGCCTTAGACATGCTGGTTATTACTCTCTCCCAAAACAGGATGTTAAACGGTGTTACTTTGGTTATAGAACCATCTTGGGAAGATAGCATTCATGATAGCGATAACATGTAAAATTTTTGCACATTATCATGAAAATAGATTACTTTTTCCTATTAAAGATCATTTATTGATCATTTAACATTACTTAAGTAGTAAGGGTTTCTGCCATCCTTTCTAAAGAGACAAAGGAGACAGGTTGTATGGGGGAAGTTTACATCCCACAGCACTCTACTAGAATAAGTATACAAACAACCCTAAGGAAAACTGTCAGGCATTCATCTACCACATACGACAACTTAGGTTTATATAAACTCCTGAATGTGACCAAAATTTTAAATCTTACAATTTGATGAATCCAACTGTACAACTGCCAGAAACTAATATACACCTTTTATCTTTTAAAAATATTCTGAAATCCTCATTCTCTTACAAGTACAAAATGAAACTCATGAGGGGACACATTCTTGATAATTTGTAAAACAGATCACATGCTTCAAGGGCAGAACTAAAGGTAAAACCTTCAATTGCTTACATTTTGTTCATGGCTATTAACACTATAAACACAAGTATACAAACACAACTTGAAAACACAGTTTTTCTAAGAGTAATTATAAAGAGTTAACAGGCATTTAACAATTCTCAAACAGATACTCATCAAAATGAGGTAAGTCTAATGCATCATTTGCTAAAGAATTTAATGATGAAGTAGAAAAAAACTCATCAAAAATATCATTCTTCATGGGACTCTCCAAGTTCAATGTTCTACCACAGGCATTATTTGTTAGGGAGTCTGGTTCCACTTCACATGGATTTTTCTTGGTGGGGCTGCAATAAATATGATCCTGTCCCAGATATGTGTTCTGGGAAAGACTGTTTGATTCACCAGGTGCTGGAGCTGGTATAGCGTTATCTCCCATTTCCAAGTACCTAAAGTCAGCTTCCCCATTCCCTGACAGCTCTGTTGAAACAACAGTTGTAGGAGACAATAATTCTGCTAAAATTTCTTCATGACTTTGACTACTGTACGGGGAAACACCAGAAACAGTGGTGCATCCAGCCTTCTTATCTGCAATATCAATTTGATGCTGCAGTTCATTTAACAAGTCTTCTATAGATTCACAATCATTTGGAGACCCACCCTGGGGCACTTCTTCTAAATTTTCACTTGGAAGTTTTCCACTTTGGGGGGAAGATGTAAGAGCAGCTAATTTCTTCTTTTTTGCTTTTAGTTTTTTAAGAAGTTTTAGGCGAAGTTTACGAATCTGATCTTCAACTGAGCCTCCATGGTTTACTGAAGAAACACAATTTTCATTTCCATGAGAATTGTGGTTGAGGTGAGCTCCATTGGAGGCCCTTTCACCCTTCTTCACAGCTTCGGAAGCAGCAGTGGTATTAGCACATGGGTGAGCAGCAGTGCTACTGGACGATGGAGGACTTGCTGGAGGCCCACTCACTGGAGGAGGCTTACTTGTATCCCTAGATTTCCTGGACACCCGGCTAGCCTTCCGGTTTATTCCTTTAGTTTTAAAGCCACCAAAATTATTTGCCCCTTTAACTGAAGGCTGCAGATCACTTATAGTGTTTCTACTATGAGCTGAAACACAAGGTGGCATGAAAGAAGCACCCCTGCTTAATAAGCCTTTAACCCAACTTCCCACAAATGGTTTCTTTGGATTTTCTTTCACAGACTGACTCTGTAATGACTTAGCTGTTACGTTTGGAGCATCTGCTGCAGTTTCTTTTTTCTTCAAATTAGATACCTGAGATATAGCTTGTTCTGGTTTTAATTTCTCAGTTTTTGGTGTAAGGAATTGTTTTAACTGAGCATTGGTCTCAATTTCTACTGACTTCATATCCTGTATGAGATCAGCAGCATGAATATTATCCACAGACACCGCAATTACAGCATCTTCTGTATTCAGCTGTACTGGCTGCATGCTTGTATTTGCAACTTGAGATGGAAAGTTTAAATCCACAAACTGGTCATGGATAAGATTTTCTTTACATGGACTTGATACTGTAGAAGTCATCAGTGATTCTTGTGACTGCAAGGTATTTGTTTTGACAATTCCTATATTTTCTGCCACAGGTTTATTTGCTAACAGGAAAGCTTCAGAGTTAACCTGAAAAACTGAGGCAGTTTTCTGGATAGTTTCTTCAAGTGTCAAAGGTAAAATATTACTGTCAACCAAAACTTTTGGACTTAAAAGTAAATGATCTCCGTGAGCTACAACTTTGCCCTGTGGAATAGTTTGAGGAGCAACTGACATAACTGTGGTGTGAATTACCGAGGTTGTTTCAGATGAGGGATCATTACCCACAGAATACAAAGCTGAAGGTACTGGTTTCTCATCACTGAAAAGTGAAGACACTGGTTTCTCATCACTGGAAGCTGAAGACAGTGGTTTCTCACCACTGGAAGCTGCAGATCCTGGTTTCTCATCACTGAAAGCCGAAGACACTGGTTTCTCACCACTGGAAGCTGCAGACCCTGATTTCACATCACTGGAAGCTAAAGACACTGTTTTCTCACCATTGGAACCTGAAGACACTAGTTTCTCATCACTGAAAACATGTTGATCATTAGACTTTTTAAGCAGAGGGCAAGCAGCTTCTTTATCTGTCACTTGAGCTGTTTTTCTTTCCCAAATAACAATATGTATCTCTGAAGCAGGAACTTCAAAGTTCTCATGCCTTTCAGAATGTAGGCCTTTTAAGTCATCACATTCCAACCAACTTCCTGGGGATGGGAAAGAAAGCAAAGGAGGTTAGACATTCAAAACCTACCATGCTAGGTTAACTTTCTTCTGGCCTCTTTAACTGCTGTATCACTGAATCCCCACCAAAGGAACACGTTAAAACATGGCCTTGTCATGTCACCATACTTCTCTGCCAAATGTTAAAGACTTTATTTGGATAACAAAAGTTATAGACTAAGATATTCAGAAATTTGGAAAACGGGAGGTATTTTTCTGGATAATTTACATGCTTTCCTATTAATACCCACAGAAACTTTTGGGACTTAGAATACAGTACTGCATAATTGATCCAACATCAACAATAGAATAAGTTGCTCCATATATATAAATTTTCAAGATAAATGAAGCTTGTTACCTCAAGGACCAACATTTGTTTTAACTCTTCTTTTATCCCCAAGCTTCTATTTTTGCATTTTTCAAGTGGAAATGAGATGATAGATGTCAAGGGAAAAATTTAAGGACTAAGGAGAGTCTATATTCAGAAACCTGCTAATCCTCTCCACATACATACAAACTACTCACTACATACGCGCTTTATGTAGATACAGCCTTTTCAACTACCTCAATCTACTTTCATTGTACACTCATTAAAACTTTGAGAATTTTTTGATTGCCTATGTAGTTTCACTACCACATAAGCACATCAGAATCACATAAGGAACTTTGAAAATAATATTGATATTTGGGTCAATCCCCAGGATTTTTTTTTTATAAGCAAACCAAATGATTTTTACATGCTCTCAGGATTGGAAACCATGCTGCATGTGAAGTGAATCTTTCATTCCTTGGAAAGATTAAATAAGTTAGTTTATGTTATTGTAAACTACTTCCAAATTCTGAAACAAGGGAAAACTTGAAGGTAATAATCACATTTATAATGCAAGTCTCAGTTTACAAGCTCTATTTTATAGTTTGTGTCATCCATCCAAGCCATCCCCAGGAGGAAAATATAAAATATGAAAGGTGCCCACACAGTAGAAAATGGTTGTATGAAGTGATCCATTACCAAAGGCCTGATATAACACCTTAAGGGGATTGAGTTACCTTGTCTAAGACAAAATGAACATCATGAAGAAAGCAAACTCAATATTAACCATGAGACAAATGGAAGGGCAAAATTCCCAAAATTCAAACTGTACTTATTTAGCCTTCTATTGAAAGCTATTTAAATCAAGCTTTACCTTACTTGTAGCTGTTAGCAAAGTACGGATTTCAGATATTCTATTTTATGACAGAAGGACTATGCAATGTTTAATAGTTGTAGAAACAGATGCCCGTGGCTCAGTGAGTAGGGCGCCGGCCCCATATACCAAAGGTGGCGGGTTCAAACCCAGACCCGGCTGAACTGCAACCAAAAAATAGCTGGGTGTCGTGGTGGGTGCTTGTAGTCCCAGCTGCTTGGGAGGCTGAGGCAGGAGAATCGCGGAAGCCCAAGAGCTAGAGGTTGCTGTGAGTCCTGTGACATCATGGCATTCTACCGAGGGCGGTAAAGTGACAAAAAAATAAATAAATAAAGCAAAGGCAAAGACGAGCCCAGGCCTGCAGCTGCCACCGCCGCCAGGTCCATGGAAAAATTGTCACCCAGGGAACTTGTCCCTTGTGCTGAAAAGGTTGGAAATGACTGCCCGTGGGAGTGCTACCAATGTATACAAAGTAATAAAAGAAAATATATTGATCAGCTCCTGCCTGGAACTCGGTAAGAGCTGCGCTGCCCAGACCTCCGTAATTACGAACTGCACCTCGACTGCTATTGGCGCCTGCCCAAACGATCGTAAGAGCTGTGCCGCGAACGCGATCAGTGCCCACCTGGACTGCTGTAAGAGCTGTGTCGCAACCCCAACACGCATCCGCTGGGCCTCCGCATGCCCTGACCAGGAACTGCAGGAGCCCCACAACCCGCATCCTCCCTCCACACAGGCCTGCTCGTCTGGCCAAGGACTCTGGTAGCCGCATGCCCTCGGAGCCTTACCTGCCTCTGCGTGGAGCCCTTCTCCTGGCCAGAGACTGCTGGAGCCTTGGGCTCTAGGTGCCAAAGTCACTGGGTGCCAGGCACTGCCAGAATCGTGTGCACCACCCCCCGCCATGTTGCTGGATCCGGGTCCGGAGTTCCTTCCACAACCAGAACTCCCTGGTTGGGGCAGCCCCAGAGGAGCTACACAGGGTCACTCCCTACAAAGATCCAGCAACAATAGAGTGATCCCACTGGGGTCTAAGGCGATATCAACAGAAAAACTCTGGCAATATGAATAATCAGAGTAGATCAACTCCCCCAAGGATCAATGGGGCAGACACAGCATAAGATCCCATGCACAAACAAATAGCTGAGATGTCAGAAATCGAATTCAGAATCTGGATAGCAAATAAGATTGAATTAGAATTCCAAGCAGTAACCCAAAAGATATCTCAAGAATTCAACTAATTCAAAGGTCAAATGACCAAAGATTTTGATACATTGAGACAAGAAGTTGCAGCCCTTAAAGATCTGAAAAACAGTAGAATCCCTCAGTAACAGAATGGAGCAAGCAGAAGAAAGGGTTTCTGACATTGAAGACAAAGCTTTCGAACGCTCCCAAACTCTCAAAGAGGAAGAGAAATGGAGGGCAAAAACAGATCATTCTCTCAGAGAGCTCTGGGATAATTCGAAGAAAACCAATATTTGTCTTATAGGGATCCCCGAAAGCGACAACGGAGTCTCTTCTCCATGAGATTATGAAGGAGAACTTTCCAGACATGCCAAGAGATTCTGAAATTCAGGTAGCAGACAGTTTCAGAACTCCAGCACGACTCAACCCAAATAAGACATCCCCCAGACACATCATAATCAATTTCACTAAAGTTAATATGAAGGACAAAATTCTGAAAGCAGCCAGACGAAAGAAAACCATCACCTACAAGGGCAAGAATATTAGAATAACTGCAGATCTCTCTGCTGAAACCTCTCAAGCTATAAGAGGATGGTCATCGACTTTGAATCTCCTAAAACAAAATAACTTTCAACCCAGGATCCTGTACCAGCTAAACTGAGCTTCATTTATGATGGAGAAATTAAATACTTCAATGACATTCACATGTTGAAGAAATTTGCAAGAACTAAACCAGCTCTCCAGGATATTATCAGACTTACCCTCCATAAAGACCAGTGTAATCCTCCACCACAAAAGTAAACCCACCCAGAAAACTTTGATCAAATTCTAACTTCCACAGTCACAAAAGGATTAAAAATGTCCACCAGACTCTCGAAAGGCATATCAATATTCTCAATTAATATGAATGGTTTAAATTGTCCTCTAAAGAGGCACAGGTTGGCTGACTGGATACAAACACTCAAGCCACATATCTACTGCATACAAGAATCGCATCTCACATTAAAAGACAAATACAGACTCAAGGTAAAGGGATAGTCATCCATACTCCAGGCAAATGGAAAGCAGAAAAAAGCAGGCATTGCAATCCTATTCCCAGATGCAATAGGCTTTAAACCAACCGAAATAAGGAAGGATAAGGATGGATACTTCATATTTGTTAAAGGTAATACTCAAAATGATGAGATTTCAATTATTAGTATTTATGCACCCAACCAGAACGCACCTCAATTTAGAAGAGAAACTCTAACGGACATGAGCAACTTGATTTCTTCCAGTTCCATAGTAGTTGGAGATTTTAACACCCCATTGAACAGTGCTTGATAGATCCTCCAAAAAGAAGCTAAGCAAAGAAATTTTAGATTTAAACTTAACCATTCAACATCAGGACTTAACAGACATCTACAGAACATTTCATCCCAACAAAACTGAATATACATTCTTCTCATCAGCCCATGGAAAATACTCCAAAATTGACCACATCCTAGGCCACAGATCTAACCTCAGCAAATTAAAAAAAATAGAAATTATTCCTTGCATCTTCTCAGACCATCGTGGAATAAAAGTTGAACTCAATAACAACAGGAAACTGCATACCCATATAAAAAAATGAAAGCTAAACAACCTTATGCTGAAGGATAGATGGATTATAGACGAGATTAAGAAGGAAATCACCAAATTTTTGGAACAAAACAACCAAGACACGAATTACCAGAACATCTGGGATACTGCAAATGCAGTCCTAAGAGGAAAATTTATAGCACTGCAAGCCTTCCTCAAGAAAACGGAAAGAGAGGAAGTTAATAACTTAATGGGACATCTCAAGCAACTAGAGAAGGAAGAACACTCCAACCCCAAACCCCGCAGAAGAAAAGAAATAACCAAAATCAGAGCAAAATGAAATTCAATCAAAATGAAATTGAAGACAAAAGAATTATACAACAGATCGATAAATCCAAAAGTTGGTTTTTTGAAAAGATCGATAAAATAGATAAACCTTTGGCCAAACTAACCAGGAAAAAAAGAGTAAAATCTCTAATTTCATCAATCAGAAATGGTAACGATAAAATAACAACAGACCCCTCAGAAATTCAATAAATCCTTAACGAATACTACAGGAAACTCTACTCTCAGAAATACGAAAATCTGAAAGAAATTGACCAATACCTGAAAGTACGCCACCTACCAAGACTTGGCCAGAACGAAGTGAAAATGTTGAACAGGCCTATATTAAGTTCTGAAATAGCATCAACTATACAAAATCTCCCTGAAAAGAATTATACTAAATGTTTAAAGAAGAACTAGTACCTATATTACTAAACCTCTTCCAAAATATAGAAAAAGAAGGAATTTTTTTTTTTTTTTTGTAGAGACAGAGTCTCACTTTATGGCCCTCAGTAGAATGCCGTAGCCTCACACAGCTCACAGCAACCTCCAATTCCTGGGCTTAAGAGATTCTCTTGCCTCAGCCTCCCGAGTAGCTGGGACTACAGGTGCCCGCCACAACGCCCAGCTATTTTTTGGTTGCAGTTCAGCCGGGGGCTGGGTTTGAACCCGCCACCCTCGGTATATGGGGCCGGTGCCTTACCGACTGAGCCACAGGCGCCGCCCGAAAAAGAAGGAATATTACCCAACACATTCTATGAAGCAAACATCACCTTGATCCCCAAACCAGGGAAAGACCCAACAAGAAAAGAAAATTATAGACCAGTATCACTAAGGAATATTGATGCAAAAATACTCAATAAAAACCTAACAAATAGAATCCAACAACACATCAAAAAAATTATACACCATGACCAAGTCGGATTTATCCCAGGGTCTCAAGGCTGGTTCAATATACGTAAATCTATAAATGTAATTCAGCACGTAAACAAACTAAAAAATAAAGACCATGTGATTCTTTCAATTGATGCAGAAAAAGCTTTTGATAATATCCAGCATCCCTTCATGATCAGAACACTTAAGAAAATTGGTATAGAAGGGACATTTCATAAACTAATAGAGGCCATCTACAGCAAACCCACAGCCAATGTAGTATTGAATGGAGTTAAATTGAAACCATTTCCACTTAGATCAGGAACCAGGCAAGGTTGCCCATTGTCTCCATTGCTCTTTAACATTGCAATGGAAGTTTTAGCCATTGCAATTAGGGAAGAAAAGGCGATCAAGGGTATCCACATCGGGTCAGAAGAGATCAAACTTTCACTCTTCGCAGATGATACGATCGTATATCTGGAAAACACTAGGGAGTCTACTACAAAACTTTTAGAAGTGATCAAGGAAAACAGCAATGTCTCAGGCTACAAAATCAACACCCATAAATCTGTAGCCTTTATATATACCAACAATAACCAAGCTGAAAACACAGTCAAGGACTCTATTCCTTTCACAGTAGTGCCAAAGAAGATGAAATATTTGGGAGTATACCTAACAAAGGACGTGAAAGATCCCTTCAAGGAGAAGTATGAAACTTTAAGAAAAGAAATAGCTGAAGATGTTAACAAATGGAAAAACATACTGTAGGATAATATTTAGAAATAAACATATCCTACATCAAGCACACAAAGTAAATTCAGTGTGATTTTAAAATGACTTGCTTTTCTTCCAGAGGCTTAAGAAATCTGCACCCCCCTGGGTTACTCACAGAGTTAGGGTTTTTTGGAGTTGTAAAATTCCTTAGGCCTTTTCTCTGAAGCTGTACAACCCATGAAGCCTGAGATCCAGGGGCATGCCGCCCTTCCTCAGAGATACTGGCCAGAGGGTTGACATATGTTAACAACATATTGTCAGAGGTCTATAGGTGCTCTGCCCTGAAAGAAGGACACAGTCATTACTTCATACTGAGTAAACTGAGTGAATGCTTGAAGATATTCTTTTATTAACTCTGTTCCCCTGTGGCTACTTTCGTCTTTGTGACCTGCTGGGAAATTAGTCACTGTTTAGAAGAAGAGTTTTACTACACAAGTGATTGCATTGATATGATAAAAATTTCCTTTCAAGTTAAATTACAGATATGTAAAAAAGAAGATAAGATGATGAAACTAATAGATAATAGATTAAGTGTGTACGTGACTGGAAGAGTATAAAACTAAAACTTGAAATAAAGACTTTTGCTATATGCCATCCCACGGTGTATAGTCTGTGTCTTGACTTAATAATTACAGGAGCGAGTTTATACCCACGGCAAAGCTGCTGTTCGTTCATGTCTCCGGTCATGCAACACATACCATGCTCGTAGCTGGGAACAATCAACATTGTTAAAATGTCCATACTACCCAAAGCAATATATAATTTAATGCAATTCCTACTAAAGCTCCATTGTCATATTTTAAAGATCTTGAAAAAATAATACTTCATTTTATATGGAATCAGAAAAAAACTCAAATAGCCAAAACATTACTCAGCAATAAAAACAAAGCAGGAGGACTCATGCTACCAGACCTGAGACTGTACTATTAATCAATAGTGATCAAAACAGCATGGTACTGGCACAAAAACAGAGAGGTAGATGTCTGGAACAGAATAGAGAACCAAGAGATGGATCCAGCTACTTACCGTTATTTGATCTTTGACAAGCCAATTAAAAACATTCAGTGGGGAAAAGATTCCCTATTTAACAAATAGTGCTAGGTGAACTGGCTGGCAATCTGTAAAAGACTGAAACTGGACCTACGCCTTTCGCTGGATAAAAGATTTAAACTTAAGACATGAAACTATAAAAATACTTGAAGAAAGTGCAGGGAAAACTCTTGAAGGAATCGGCCTGGGTGAATATTTTATGAGGAGGACTCCCCAGGCAATTGAAGCAGTATCAAAAATACACTACTGGGACCTGATCAAACTAAAAGCTTCTGCACAGCCAAGAACATAGTGAATAAAACAAGCAGACAGCCCTCAGAATGGGAGAAAATATTTGCAGGTTATACCTCAGATAAAGGTCTAATAACCAGAATCCACAGAGAACTCAAACGTATTAACAAGAAAAGAACACATGACCCCATCTCAGGGTGGGCAAGAGACTTGAAACTTCTCTGAAGAAGACCGACGCAAGATCTACAAACACATGAAAAAAAGCTCATCATCCTTAATCATCAGAGAAATGCAAATCAAAACTACTCTGAGATATCACCTAACCCCAGTAAGAGTAGCCCACATAACAAAATCCCAGAACCAGAAATGTTGGCATGGATGTGGAGGAAAGGGCACACTTCTACACTGCTGGTGGGAATGCACACTAATACGTTCCTTCTGGAAGGATGTTTGGAGAATACTTACAGACCTAAAAATAGACCTGCCATTCGATCCTATAATTCCTTTACTAGGTTTATACCCAGAAGACCAAAAGTCACAATATAACAAAGACATCTGTACCAGAATGTTTATCGCGGCCCAATTCATAATTGCTAAGTCATGGAAGAAGCCCAAGTGCCCATCGACCCACGAATGGACTAGCAAATTGTGGTACATGTATACCATGGAATATTATGCAGCCTTAAAGAAAGATGTAGACTTTACCTCTTTCATGTTTACATGGATGGAGCTGGAACATATTCTTCTTAGCAAAGTATCTCAGGAATGGAAGAAAAAGTATCCAATGTACTCAGCTCTACTATGAAGCTAATTTATAGCTTTCACATGAAGGCTATAACCCAACTATAGCACAAGAATATGGGGAAAGGGCCAAGGGAGGGGAAGGGAGGGAGGAGGTTATGGTGGAGGGAGGGTAATGGGTGAGGCTACACCTATGGTGCATCTTAGAATGGGTACAGATGAAACTTACTAAAGGCAGAATACAAATGTCTACATACAATAATTAAGAAAATTCTATGAAGGCTACGTTGAACAGTTTGATGAGAATATTTCAGATTGTATATGAAACCAGCACACTGTACCCCTTGATTGCAGTAAGGTACACAACTATGATTTAACAATAAAAATAAATAAAAAATAAAAGCAAAAATAGTAAGTGGAAAAAAGCATACCATAAATAACAATACATAATCTCAAAATTTATGAAAAAAGAAATAATACACATGCATACACATACCTATCATACACGACGTTAGTGAAGGAAAAAGGAAGGATGCAAAAGCCACCAAAGTTTTAATAGCAGGGGTGAGTGGAGGAAAATTAAAGGCAAAGGCAAAACTAGAAAGAGCCAAGGCAAAGTTTGTCACGTAAAACAAAACAAAGAGTTCAGTTTCCATGCCTATTTAAATACTTACCATCAGCATCTAAAATCCATGTTATAAAATGATTATTTGCTTGGTACTGAATTACGGAAGTTACTTGATAAAGACAACCTTCAAAATGAAATGCATACTGCTGCAAGTCATTCTGTGGTAAGCCTTGTACGAAGTGCAACATGAAAATGGGAGAAGCTCTGTGGGGGAGAAAGACAAGAAAAACCAAATTCAATACCATGTGTCTGGTTATATAAAAGATGGTCTGAAGTGAAAAGGTCACACACACCACTTTCAAGGGTAACTGCACTAATTTTTCTTGAGCACCTCTAGATGTGTGCCTGAATTAGAAATGGAGAACTCACTCTTAACAAGTATGTAACACTTAGCCCTTTACTGAATGGTACCCCTGACAGTGGGAAGCCACCATGCAAGCAGGACTCTAACACAGACCATTAAACAAAAGTCGCTCTGTAAGCTGCAGTACTGCTTTGGCTTAAAGGGAAAAAATCCAGACCTTTTATAATTTTCTTTGGCATCAAGTACTCAAATTAATTGCTCTTATTAGGTAGGGTAGGTAATATGCGAAATAAAGCAACTAATCTAAGATATTCAAATAAATACTAATTTGGCCTATTTCAGTTAGTTAAAAACGTATAGAGGTCTATCAAATTAAAATTACTTAGAAAATATTTAATTTTTTTTTTTTTTTTGGAGACAGAGCCTTCAGCTGTCACCCTGGGTAGAGTGCCGTGGCATCACAGCTCACAGCAACCTTCAACTCCTGGGCTCAAGCGATTCTCCTGCCTCTGCCTCCGCCTCCCAAGTAGCTGGGATTATAGGCGCCTGCCACAATGCCCGGCTACTCTTTTTTTTTTGCAGTTTTTGGCTGGGTCAGGGTTTGAACCCACCACCTCCGGCATATGGGGCCGGCACCCTACTCCTTTTAGCCATAGGCACCACCCAATGCCCGGCTATTTTTTTGGTTGCAGCTGTCATTGTTGTTTGGTGGGCCGGGCTGGATTCAAACCCACCAGCTCAGGTATATGTGGCTGGCACCTTAGCCACTTGAGCCACAGGCGCCAAGCCAGAAAATATTTAATTTTTAATTAAGTAGAGAAGAAATACAACATGCTGGTCAATTTAGTATAAATTTGAAGACATCAATAATTTTAAAAATACATTTCATCAACAGAGGGACTTTACCTAACAATTGCAATCAGTGTAACCTGGCTTATTGTACCCTCAATGAATTCCCAACAATAAAAATAAATAAATAAATAAATAAAAATACATTTCATCATTACTGAACCAGAAATAGAACCCCCAAATAAGCTTCAAATGGCCTGAACAAAGCTCTCAGAGTTTAAGAAAAATGTTGAATATCCCTTTTCCCTATATTTAAACAGCTGTCAAAACTTAGTTTTTCAAAATTTATTCAGCGGAAATGAACTCGAATCAATGTCTAAAATGCAGATTATTCAGACTGACAAGGAATAACTTACAAATTACTTCTTGTCAATCATTTTGTTACAGAATAATCAAGTACTCAAAATTTAAGTACATATAAGTAAAAGGTCCTATAACCTGTCTATAACACTAAATCCTACCATTTAAAAAAAATTATACGTATTTCATGGAATCTAAGATGTCACTGATTGTAAAACACAATGAATACTTACTGCCAATTAACTATACCATATCAATGTCTGGATGTTTTCCCATTTCAGATATGTTAAAATGCGAAGTGTATGTCTTTGAATCAATAATCCACAGTAAAACTTTAGATATAGTCTCACAGCTGTATATGCAGGTTTTGCCTCCTGCCTGTCTTTGATTACTAATATTTAATGCCCTTGGCCTCATAAAATACCTTTCAAGGTAACTTCTGAGGCTAGTTTTGAAAATAATCTCATGACACATGGAAAATGTTTTAAGACATGTATTAATATAATAAAATAATGCATGTACAACATTTTTATGACAAATTTTTATCTTTTTTGTATGTTCCAGCCTTCTAAACAATTCTTTTGCAAATTAATAAAAGTAAAACCTGCCAAAATCAAACCCACACTTGGCATACTTCCTTGGATATAGTAGACACTCAAACTCTAGCTAAATACAAGAAAATTCCTCTAGATAATAAGAAACGATTTGTCAGAAAGCTTCCAAAGTCCCTTTGAGATCCAGATGGGGTAGAAATTTGATTTTCTTATCCAGCAATAAAGGGGCCAAGAACAGAGTAATTACATAAATTTAAAAACATCCTCTTAATATTACACAAGCTTCTCTGTTATCCAGACCTGAGGTGGGGTGAAATGATGCAGAACAGAATTGGTTTCACTGTCATTTCACCCAAACAGAAGCAGAACTCTCAGAATGGTCTCTGTTCTACCCTCTATGAATCTGTTAAGTTCCAAATGCCTTAAATTCCAATTTTTTTATTGCTATTGTAACATTCCTAGGTTGGGATACACCCTATTATTGATGGCATAGTTAAATAAGCAGAATTTTTCATGGCGCATTTTAAAAATGGTGCCCTGGCTGGGCTGGCGTTCAGGGAGGGAAGTGAGCACCTCCCTGGTCTCCCACCTCCACAGTGTGAGGCAACTGGCCAGGTGGTAAGGAGAAAGGGTGATAAAGCTGGGTAGGAGGAGGCTGTTTATTGTTTATTTGGGATTGGGACTTGTTCCCAGGTTAAACTGGCATTTCCAGAAACTAGAGTTTTTGTGCTGGGTGGAAGCCAAGATAGTAATTACCATCATATGCCATAATCCATCCCTATTTCAGACCCTAAGTTGCCAGAAGTGGCCCTCAAAATCTGGGGCAGTTGAATTTAACAAGATGGTGCCAGTCCCACTTGGCCCAGCCTTTACCTGCTCAGAAGAAAGGCATTTCTCCTCTGTTCTCTGCCCTGCTAGTTATTTTTGGAGAGCTCAAGGTAAGAAAGGGGTTTTAAGTGAAATGGAAGGCTCCCTATTGCTGCTGATTTTCCAGAGCTTTTAAAGGTAGAGGAGAGTGGTAGCCCAGGAAAAAAGGATGGTCAGAGTGAAAACAAGGGAGGAGTTCACATTCTGGGTCAGTGGAGTGGTGCTTTTCATGAAGAAATAGTTAAAAATAAGCTTATGGCGGTAAGGAAGTCTGGGGAGGCACAGTGGGTAGGGTGAGGTGGGGGGCTGAGGGGTAAAGCAGGGCAGAATCTCCTAGGAGGAAAGCAGTTAAGAAGGAAAAAAAAGGTACAACCTGTAAACAACGGCATCTTGGAGTCAATCAAATAATACGCTCCCCCCATTCTTGTTCACTTTCCTTCTTGGCTCCTCTAGACTCTAGTCCCCCCAGAAGTCACATCTTATCTCATTTCCAGCCTCTCATGTGAGGGTGTAACTTCATCCCTAGGTTTCCTTCTCAGGCTTCTTCCTAGCCGAGATGCCTAGAGTGTCAGTCCTTTAAAGATGATGCTTACATTTGAGGAAAGCAAGTTAGTTCCTGCTTCAACCACAGGAAAATCAAATGAAATGAATCAAACAGAACTGGAACCAAGAGTGAACAAGAAATTTCCAGCTAAGACACAGGTGCACTCACCTAACATGGGGTTAAATGCCTTAATAATATAATCCCTATTATAAAGACTTAATCTCAGGAAAAGAAAATAGAAAAGACCGAGCACCAGGGAACTGATATACCAGAGTTATATGATACCCAGAGTTCCTGTTCCACAAAAGAGCAACCACAATCTTGCAGTAATGACCTCCCATCTAATGTAATAATTGTTATTTAAGAAAATGCAAGTTTAATAACGTGCATATATGGCTCTGCGCCGGTACCTCAGTGGTTACAGGGCCAGCCACAAACACCAAGGCTGGTGGATTCAAACCCGGCCTGGGCTAGCTAAGCAACCATGATGACTGCAACAAAAAACCGCTGGGCCTTGTGGTAGTCTCAGCTACTTGGGAGGCTGAGGCAAGAGAATTGCTTAAGCCCAAGAGTTTGAGGTTGCTGTGAGCTGTGATGCCACTGCACTCTACCGAGGGCAACATAGTGAAACTCTGTCTCAAAACAAAACAAAACAAAACAATGTGCATAATATATGCATCTGAACTGTAATAATGTATGCTTTAGGCAGAAAAAGTTCTGCAGATGTAATGTTTAAAACTCATTACATTTTTGATACATCATATTGTTTCAACTATTGCAGACTATGACAAAAATAAAACATACGAATAAAATCAGCTATAATTCAAATCATTTGAATTAGCTCCTATTATTTATAACAAGAAAATACATCTCTAGAAAAATTTAACTGTTCAACAAAGATTTACAAACCATTCGAATGGGTCAAAGATCTTATAAATACATAATAAAGCATTTTCTGTCAAACAATGAACACTGAAATTAAGAAACACAATTCTAACTATATTATTAGTATTCCACCCAAAATTTCAGAGGGAATCTCATCTATTTTTTAAAAAGATAGCCTCAATAACACTGCATTAGACTTTAATAAGTTCTATCAGCACAGAACAGAAATGTTTTACTTGTGGCAGTGGCTCACTCTGGGAGACTGAGGCAGAAGGACTGCCTGAGCTCACGAGTTTAAGACCAGCCTGAGCAAAAGCAAGACTTCATGTCTATTAAAAATAAACATTAGTCAGGGCCTTGTGACGGGCACCTGTAGTCCTAGCTACTCATGAGGCCAAGGCAGGAGGATCATGTGAGCCCAGGAGCTTGAGGTTGCTGTGAACCTAGGATAATGCCTAGGCACTCTACCCAGGGTGACAAGAGTGAGACACTGTCTCTAAGAAAAGCAGTTTTATTTCTCTTCCTACCACCCCTTTATTCTTTACATATAGTTATTTAATAAATTATGATTGGCCAAAAACAGTGGCCCACGCCTATAATCCCAGCACTTTCACAGGGCAAGGCAGAAGGATCACTTGATCCCAAGAGTTCAAGACTAGCCTGGGCTACACAATGAGACTCCCTTTCTCTATATTAAAACACTGGCAGCACCTGTGTTTCAGTGGGTAGGGCGCTGGCTGGTAGCAAGTTCAAACCCAGCCCCAGCCAAACTGCAACAAAAAAATAGCCGGGTGTAGTGGCAGGTGCCTGTAGTCCCAGCTGCTCAGGAGGCTGAGGCAAGAGAATCACCTAAGCCTAGGAGTTGGAGGTTGCTGTGAGCAGTGTGACACCACGGCACTCTACCCAGGGCAACAAAGTGAGACTCTGTCTCTACAAAAAAAAAAAAATATATATATATATATATATATGCGCGCCAAGTGTTGGCACATGCCTATAGTCTCAGCTACTTGAAAAGCTGAGGCAGGAAAATTGTCTGAGGCATACGAGTTAAGAGTCTGCAGTGACCTATGATCACATCACTGTACCTCAGCCTGGGTAACAGAGTGAGGCCATGTCTCTTTGAAATAAAAGTCATTGTTAAAGGGGTTTGAATAAATGAGCTTTTCAAATGCTAACCCAAGATAATATACAACCATACTCCTAAAGGAGACCATACCAGTAACCTCTCAAAAGTTTGTGAAGCAAAATTAAATCTGATTTGAAGTTCTTGGTGCTCCAGGTCACCAGGATCTGAACATAATTCCTAAACAACCTACTTAAAGAAGAGCAATAAGGCATCATTTTCTTTTTTTTTCTTTTTGTAGAGATAGAGCCTCCCTTTACTGCCCTTGGTAGAGTGCCGTGGCATTACACGGCTCACAGCAACCTCCAGCTCTTGGGCTTATGTGATTCTCTTGCCTCAGCCTCCTGAGCAGCTGGGACTACAGGCGCCCGCCACAATGCCCAGCTATTTTTTGGTTGTTGCAGTTTGGCCAGGGCTGGGTTTGAACCCACCACCCTCGGCATATGGGGCCGGTGCCCTACTCACTGAGCCACAGGCGCCGCCCAAGGCATCATTTCCTAATGAGGAGATATAAGAGATGTGGATTATCAGACACACGGTATCCAGGGAACTTTATTAGTTTTTGGAATGCTGTATGATTTAATTACACATGATATCATGATGGACCTACTTACTTTTAACTTAACCCCAAAACTATATTAAATTTGTATCTAAATTCCATGAGATACCTCCAAATCAACTTATATACATTTCAAAGTAAAAAGCCACAAAGGACTTATATAAAGATCTTGTCATTTAAAATCCAAATGAAATTTCACACACTAACTCAATTTACTTTTGAAGAATATAGGAAATGTCCAAGTAATAAATTCCACTTATAGGGGCAGCGCCTGTGGCTCAGTGAGTAGGGCGCTGGTCCCATATACCAAGGGTGGAAGGTTCAAAGCCGGCCCCGGCCAAACTACAACAAAAAAATAGCTGGGTGATGTGGCAGGCAACTGTAGTCCCAGCTACTCAGGAGGCTGAGGCAAGAGAATCGCCTAAGCCCAAGAGCTGGAGGTTGCTGTCAGCTGTGACACCACAGCACTCTACCGTGGGCGATAAAGTGAGACTCTGTCTCTAAAATAAATAAATAAATAAATAAAAATTCCACTTACAAACTGACATGCTATAACTCAAAACACATTTTCCATTGAAAATTTGTTTTACCTAATGGATACATTTCCAAAACAGAGCATGAATCTTTAATGTAAGTAAAGAAACATTTGTATAATCAAAAGTATATGTTGAATGCAACCCATTAACAGATCAAACAAAATAACATTGAGTCTATCTGCAGTGATAGGGCTTGGGGAAAAGAAGTGTAAAAAGTTGGATGAAATGATATATACCCAAAAGCCTCAAGCAGGTACATGGTCAAGGGCAAACCCCAATGCTCTGCTGTCAAATCATTAAAGCCAGGGCTTGAAGAGGCTTTTCAACACTCAGATCTCAAAACTTGGCAGCCCAGACAGATCAGACTTCTGGGTCAAGATCCTTCTCCTTCTTCCTGCTTTGCCCTCTTACTCAAATGCTATCAAATGAGAGTGAAGGACAAAAAGGCTCTCATGACCAGAACCAGGGGTATCCGAGCTGCAGCCCACAAATTGCACATGCAGATTATTTGAGGACTCTTGTTTATCTATGATGCTGGATGTCACAAAAAGTATGCATGGACCTTTTTATTAACACATCAGTTTTCACTAGTGTTTTTACATTTAATGTTTGGCCCAAGACAACTCTTATTCTTCTAATGTAAGGCAGAAAAGAAAAAAAAGTTGGGACACTCCTCTTTAAATCTAGCCAAAAGGACAACGAAAGGGAAAGGAGATCTAAGCAAACACTAAGTCAACACTTTCTAAAGACAGAAAGCCAAGAGAGCAGGGGCACATCCACAGCAGGATAGCGGAGGTGAGGGCACAGCGCTGCAGAGCGGGCATGCTGTGAGATGAGCTCATTTAGCCTATAGAATCCCTGAAAGACTCACTATCTACAGGCAGATGTGGGGTGTGTGGGTAAGGCTCAGGGCTAAAAACTGGGGTAGCGACTAAGCAGAGGTTCTCAACCTGTGGGTCACGACCCTTTTTATTTATTTATTTATTGGTAAATCATAGCAGTGTACATTAGTGCAATCAAGGGGTACAATGTGCTGGTTTCATATACAATCTGAAATACTCTCATCACATGACTCTTTTTTCACAATGAAAATATACTGTGGCATTAGGAAGGTTGAGAATCACTGGTAAAGTGTGTATGTAATAAAGAGCACCTTTATGTACCAGGCCCAGAGAATAACCACTAAAGACTAGAAGGTTGGAGCAAAGGAATGAAAGGTAGAGGTTTCTAGGAAAAAAAGGGGGCAGGGGGTTTCAAAAATGGTGAAGCATTTGAGTGTTGAAAATTTATTAGTAAGTGTTTAAAGCATTTGTAAAAAAAAAAAAAAACCCACAGTGCATTACAAAAACAGCAAATGAGAACACAAGGCAAATAAAAAACTCTAGGAAGAATAAAAAAATGAACATTACCACGTATACTGCTTGGCTGGAGAGGAAATATGTATATTAACAACAATGCAAACACTGAATTCTGATTTAACCAAATACGTAATCACAGTGGAAAAATGGAGGAAGGCTAAACAGATGAGGGCCAGGTGTTCGTGTGAGAACCCTAGCCCTCAACTACCATGAAAGGAGAACAGGGTGTATCACAGCAGAATAAGCACCTCACTTTCAAAGGCCCGCATAAATACCACCTTAACTTGAAGGTTTAAAGTAGATGCCTGGGAGTGGGGGTAAACCCACTGCCCTTTTTTCCCCGTTAAAGTCTTTTAGCACTGTTAGATTAACTGGGAATTCATTAATTCAATGAGAACAAACCTTTAGAAAAGATTCTGAGGGATTTCTGGCACATTCAAGGGCATCAGGGTTAATGTCACTGGTTCTTTGTTACATGAAATTAAACCTCTAAACATTTCAGTAGAGTTAGACTGAAAATGAATGTTAAAGAGGATGTGTACATGTGTAAGCAGATTAACAAGAAACACAAACTGTTTAAAAACAAAAGTTTTTTGTTTAGAAAAACAAAAGTTTAAAGAGATGGGCTTCTGGTAACACTAGAAAAGGTAATTCTAACCAACTTCTTCACTAAGGACAAACAGAAAAGCTGGCAAAATATAATGAAAATATATCTCTTGAAGGGGAGCAGAAAGCTTATAAGATGATAAAGAATTAGGGCTGAGATCTGGGGGATGATGGAAATTTGGACAGATGAACCTGTGGAAGTCTTTTCAATTATCTTAGTTCTTGAAATTAGACAAAGAAAATCTCAGCCTTCTAATGACTGAGGAGACTTGACAGTGGACAGAAAATCAGATCCTTTTTTTTTTTTTTTTGAGACAGAACCTCAAGCTGTTGCCCTGGGTAGAGTGCCACGGCATCACAGCTCACAGCAACCTCACTTGGGCTTAAGTGATTCTCTTGCCTCAGCCTCCCAAGTAGCTGGGATTACAGGCACCCACCACAACATCCAGCTATTTTTTGGTTGTAGTTGTCATTGTTGTTTGGCGGGCCCAGGCTGGATTTGAACTCATGAGCTCTGTTGTATATGGCTGGCACCTTAGCTGCTTGAGCTACAGGCACCAAACGCAGGAAATTATTTCCTTAAAGGAAGAAAAAAGTGCAAAAAGGAAAGACACCAGGAAAGTGGGGCAGGACAATCAGCCCAAGTCAGTGTTTCCATGGCATTTCCCTCAGGACAGCCAGCTACTGGCCAAAGTTCCTGATACACAGAGGCAGCTGGCAATTCACAAATACATGTCTAATTCAAATTTCTGAAAGATAGGTTGCTGTCATCATTTTCAATTCTACATATTAAAAAAGTGTAAATGTGCCTTTATTTTATTCTAAAAATTGTAAGGCAATGTGAACTCACTTTTCCAATGCCATTTTTCTTATTTGTGATTTATCGTTGCAACTGTTACACGGACCAAAATGGGCAGCATTAAGTGGGTGCCACTCAGGGATGATATTTGTAAAGGTGACCAAACTCTTCATACACCTGAAAAAAAAAAAAAAAGAAAGAAAGAAAGAAACATACAACAATTGTTAAATGCATTCACATTTAAAGCAATGTCTAAAGCAAAAGGTACTCCCCCTTCAATTACTTATTCAGATATTTTTATATTAATATATAATTTCGCCACATCGTGTATTAATATAAAAATGTTCCTCCCTAAGCCTCGTAAAGAAGTTCTATTTACTATATGAAGACTCCCCACATTAATTACTTGAGTTTTCACTATGATATGCAGTAAGAAACTGCTGAAGCCAGGGTTTCTCGACAATGCTGCTGACACTTTGCACCAGATAATTCTTTGTTGTGAGCACTGTCCTGTGGACTGTAGAATGTTTAGCGGCATCCCTGGCTTGTATCCACCAAATGCCAGTAACAGCAACCAGTGTCTCCACCCACTGCCAAATGTCAGAGGCAAAATAGGCCCTAGTTAGAACCAGTGTTCTACAGTTGCCAAATTTATTAAAAGCTCACTCCATAATTCAAATCTGGCTACCATTATTGACAACCAAAAATGAAATAAGGTGTTTTCAAATACACAAGGTCAGAAATTAAGTTCATGAACTCATCCTAGAAAAAGTGCTACATATGTGAACCTCACTGATGAATATCACTAAGGTCGTCTTTGAAATCCTCCCTTTGGCCATCTGGTGACCAATACTCAGCATAAGATATATAGCACTTTTCGTAGGATGAGGTTGTGAACTTAACTGTCAGACCCTGTATAATGAAGAAGACATAGAACTTAATTTTCTTGATCCTTAAAAAAATTACAGCATCAGGTGTGAAACAATTTTGTTTTTCACAGGTTATACATGTTCCAAGTTTGTCCTGTAGTCTGAATATTTAATAGGAATAGCCACCTGGAGAGATGATTTTTCACGATGTACCCTGAACCTCTACTGTATCCACAGAAATAGTTCTAATTAAAAGAGCAATTACGTATTACCAAAGATACCACTTCTTTTCTAAACAATAAACAATATTAACAAATCCTAAGTGAGATAATCACTGGCTGTTAAAAATACATCAGTTCTCAATAAAGTTAACATTTTAAAAGCAAAGCAACATAAAAGTATCAGCAAATGCATTAAGTGTATTTCTACTATATTCTCAAAGAGAATTGTTAGGTAAAGTCTTTTAGTTCTTAGTCTATTGAAAGGGAGTTAGTCTCAGCAAGTAAGTGTTAAATGCTGCATATAATGCCTAACATTTCTGAGCAACTTACTTTGAGTAAGGCAAGGCATGGTGCTAGGCACTCATTTTCCAAACAACTCTAACAGGCAGCTGCTATTATTACCCCTATTTTACAGATGAGGAAACTGAAATACAGTACATCAGATGATAAATGACAAACTTGAGATCTGTATCCTGGGAGTCTACATCCAAAGGACCTTGTTTTTAACTGTCTCCAGAATAGATATGGTCTGATAATTAAGTTTGTGAAGTCATCCTTTAAAAGGTGCTACATACCTCATTGCTGAGCATCACCTTCAAAGTACTCCCCCTTGGGAAGCTGTGCACTGATGTCAGCACCTAGTCCACCCTTCAAAGCAATTTTGGAACTCCTTTTCTGGAATGGCCATCAGAACTTGATGTCCTGAATGTAATTAAAATGTGTTTTTGTTTTTTTTTTTTCAATATTTCCTTTATCTAAGGGTAAAGAAAATAGTCATTGGGGGCCAGATAAGGTGAGTAGAGAGGGTATTCCAACAGAGTTATCTGTTAACTGGCTAAAAACTCCCTGCAGACAGTACTGTGTGAGCTAATGCATCATCTTGATGCAAGAGCCATGAGTTCCTGCAAAAAGTTCAGGTCATTTTTGTCTTTTTCATGCAGTGTTTTCATCACTTTTAAATACTAAACTTGATTAACTGTCTATTCACTAGAAATTCATAATGAAAAATCCCTCTAATAGTGCATATCAAAAAGATTAGCAACATCATTTTTTTATTTTTGAGACACAGTCTCACTTTCTTGCCCCCAGTAGAGTGCCATCGCATCATAGCTCACAGCAACCTCAAACTCTTGGGCTCAAGCAATCCTCTTGCCTCAGTCTCCCAAGTAGCTAGGACTACAGGTGCCCACCACCACGTCTCTGTTTCTAGAGATGGGGTCTCGCTCTTGCTTAGGCTGTCTCGAATTTGTGAGCTCAAGTGGTCCACTAGCCTTGCCTCCCTCCTCCCCAAAAGTACTGGGATTACAGGCGTGAGCCACTGCACATGTAGGCGTGAGCCCAGCGACATCAATTTGACTCTTGAGTTGGACGAAGGAATTTGGTCATGGAGAATTTTAGGGGGGTATTGGTACATCCATGTTTCATCACCAGCGACAACACAGTCTCAAACATCATCCTGCCTCTCTAAAAGGTCTTGACAAACTTCAACTCTCCTTTGCTTTTTTGTTCATCAGTGAGCTGCTTTGGGACCATTTTTGTACATACCTTTCTCATGCCAGAATTTTCAGTTAAGATTTTCCTAATTGGTCCAGTGCATTGGTGTTTATAATTGACCACAACCAGTTACAGATTCCTTTGTTTCTTTTCCACTCCCACTGCTTCATTTGACTAGCCTTAAAAACAGATTTTTATGTTTCTCTATTGATATTTACTTGGCCTGCTATGCCTCTCACAGTTAGCCAATGATTTTGACATACAATTTGATGAATTTTTGTAATGTTTTCATCAGTTCTGCTTGTTACTGGCTGTTCTGACCTCTCTTTATCAGCAATGCTTTCTCCTCAGAAAAACATTTAATCCATTTATACACAGCTGTTTTCTTCATGGCATTACCCCCATAAACTTAAGACTAATGTGTGCCAGATTTCACTTCTACTCTTGCCAAGTTTAGTAAGAAATTTAATGTTTGTTCATTGCTCTAATTCAAGCTCTGACGTTCTCGAAACATTAATGACCACCACCCAGCAAGACACTGCCATGTGTTGACATGAACACAGCTGACAGGTATGACACTGACATACCAAGATTATGAAACATTACCAAGCTGTTCATTCAGTTCCATCAACATACATTCACAGTGGCAAGTTCACAAACTTAACTGTCAGACCGCCTACTTCCTAAATCAAGCAGAAGCCTATAAACTGGCACTATCACAGAAACAAATGGATTTGCTGAACTATTTCCTTTAGGGTAAGTGGAAATAAGTTTTTAAGTTATGACATATTGAAACATATTTAATGAAAAGTCACTGGCCTTCTATTATGTTTTCACAGATCATCTCCCTAACTAACTAGTCTGAATTTGGCCAGGAAATTCTATTTCTAGTGCCCAGGTGAGTTTCTGGCACACAGAATATACTCCATGAAAAACTGTCAAACAACTAAGATACAGATTGTAAAAAAAAGCTAAAATTAAGCTGATTTCTATCATCAAGATTATTTATATTATTTAAGACTTAGATAGTGATTAGGGAGCACGCTACAGTGCATAAGAAAGTCATAACTGCCACTCACTAGTCTGTCACCTAGGGCATTGAACCCTTTCAAGATTCAGAGCTTCTATTTGTCAAATGAGTATACCAGTATCTTCCTCACTGAGTTATTATGAGAAGAAAACCAGATAATTTATATAAAGCAATAATAGAAGACCTGGAAACAGACATTTTTTCTATATTTACTTGTTTACACTAAATTACTTAAGTTCTAGGTAAATAGTAAAATGTTAATTTTCGCACTATTTGAGTAGTTTTATCCAGTTTTAAAAAAAAAACAACCCAAATACTTTGTTACTTGTATTCCCTAGAGCATTCTCTCAGAGTGAACTCCTTGATTGTTCCCTAAATTCCTATTTAGATAATAAATAGCTAAGTAAGATTCTTCTCTTACATTTTCCATTAGTAACTTTAATAGACTCTAAGTTTTTTAACTTACTTGTAGGTGATTAAAGAAAAGAGGGAAAGACTTGTATCTGTTGTAATTAGTTGAATAAATGTTTGACAGCGCCAGTTTGGTAATCTTTTAACTGCCAGACAACACTTCCTCAGATATGGACAAGGAAGGGGTTCATGTCTGACAAAAACTTGCCTTCCTTGACTCTACTGAAACCTCATTCCTCTCCTTATAAGGTTGAAATGTCTGGGACCAGAAGTGTTTTCAAATATCTGTATATATGGAATGAGATATCTTGGAGATGGGACCCAAGTCTAAGCATGAAATTCATGTATGTTTCAACTGTGGCTTCCCTAGTCCTCACCAAGTGCCATGAGGGAATGAGAAAGGGTGGCGAGACAGCTGACATGGAGGAGAATTTTGGTGGTGGTTGGTCTTTCATGGAACTAAGGGAAGGATGCAGAAACTGACATTACCTTTGAGAATGACTGTCAGACTTTAAGCACCAAAAAAGCAATTACTACGATGTTAAAAACTATACAAACAGAAACTCTAGTCTCTAATAGAGGAATAAACAAAACACATAGTTTCAGGGAAGAGCAAATCCAGAGAGGGATGCTATTCTCATTTGTCCCCACTTCTCACTAAAGAAAATTTAAAGAAAACTCCTGCTAGCCAGCTATCAAACTTTTTTGACCCTTCCAATTTAAAGAAGCAAACAAACTGCAGTTTCTTGTACCCAAATTTCTTCTTTTAACCTCAGTGGTGAAGAAACTTCTGGATGCGTAGGAAATTTTGTTAAAGGTAGAAGAAAACAGAGAGAGAGCACTGGCACAAGTGGATACAAATTTTATTTAAATTATATTATTTAAAACCATATTCAATATAATGAATCCACCTAAAAAAAAAACTAACCTGTTTTGATAGCGGTGTCCACACTGTGAACATTCGAAGTCCCAAGAAAAAGAATACAGGAAGAGCTTTTCAATGTGGGGCTCTATTTTTAAGAGCAAGGGAAATGCAAACACAGGGCTTTCCATATCACCTTCAAAAAAAAAAGGAAAATTATTGCTCATAATTAATAACTGCAAAAAGTAAACCAAAATTAACTGTTGTCTTTTCTCCCTATATTTATAGTATGAATATAGGTGAGAATAGCATTACAGGGTTAAGTCATTCATAGTTGGGTGGGAGGGTTGGTTAGAAATTTTTCAAAAATATCCAGCACAAAAATTTAATTATTACTTTAGTCTCTTTCATTTTTCTTGGCAGATATTTATGAAAACCTCTTAAGAGAAAAAACAAAAACGACCCAAACTATCTTCTCAGATTTTTCAAGCTTTTCACAGGAAAAAAACTCCTCAGAACTATTGTAGCCTGAGAGTATATTGAAATAAAAACTGTAAACAGTTTGCTAGAAAGACTAAAAAAAAAAAAAAAAAAAAAAATCTGGTGAAAATACTGTAAAATGATATCAGAATTGGACAAAAATCATTAAAACACCACTTCTATTTCAGGCCTCTTGCTCTACATGTGGAGAGTGTGACTCAGGGTAAAGGACAGGTCTCCAATCTGCAGATTCATCATCAACCACTCTTTCTTAAACTTTCAGTCTAACCCTGTCTGTCAGCAATTATGCTCCAACAACTTTAAGACTAGAGAAGATATGAATTTTGTTGCCATTAAATGGGGGAATGGCTTCCAGATTTGAGATCAGCAAGTTAAACAGGAGGATTTATGTTGTTATATTCATTCTGCAACTGACTTAGATGCTGTCTTACAGATTTCATCCCAGAGAGACTCCAGCCCTTCCATTTCCCCCACCCCCCTGCTCCTAACCCCAGACAGAGCTTCACTTTGATGGTCCAGTTCTCTCCCCTGGAACTATAGCTGCCTGGAATATGGCCAGGAACAGACACCCCAGCAGGATCACAAGACAGTAAGCATTACTGCCTAAGCTTATTCTATAAACATCAGTAGTTACAAAGGCTATTTTTTTTTTTTTTTTTTTTTTTGGTTTTTGGCCGGGGCTGGGTTTGAACCCTCCACCTCCGGCATATGGGACCGGCGCCCTACTCCTTGAGTCACAGGCGCCGCCCTACAAAGGCTATTTTAACAGTCATCTCTGTGGTATAGTTCTACTGCTATTTGTGTACAAAAACATAAAATGAAAACAAAATTGTTTTTTATAAATAGAAATACAAATCAATCCTCTAGAAATAAAAACATCCAACACCATATGCATAAATAGTACGCAGTAGAGCACAAGTCTGTACTAGTCATCAGCCTTTAAAAGCTTACTCTATTGTAACTAAATGTTAAATTAGAAAAGCAAAACAATTTACATTTCACAACATAAAATCTTCAAGTCTAAAATCAGGTTAAGCTCAAAACACATTGTTAAATAAATTAAATGACTACAGACCATTATAGGTAATTTATATAGCTCCTAAATTACCTTGATCATTTTTGATTACAAATTCTACAAATATTAAGTATAAAGCATCTTACTAAAGAACATATAATAACAATCCCTAATTTCAATTTTGGTAACCTCCTAAATTATTTAAGTGGTCTCTTAGCCTCTAGACTCTCAACTTCAATTCCCCATCCCAAGCTAACTTGCATATTTCCCCCAAATACCTTCATTCATCATGATGTAAACCTTTCAGTGACTCTTTGCTGAATAGCTATTCAACTTTTTTCTTCTGCTAATTCCTCATTAATATCTTTGGGCCACTTTTTCTTTTCTTTTCTTTTTTTTTTTGTACAGACAGTGTCACTTTATTGCCCTTGGTTGAGGGCAGTGATGTCACAGCTCACAGCAACCTCCAAGTCCTGGGCTTAGGCTATTATTCTCTTGCCTCAGCCTCCCAAGTAGCTGGGACTACAGGTGCCCACCACAACTATTTTTTTTGTTGCAGTTTGGCCAGGACCGCGTTTGAACCCGCCACCCTTGGTATATGGGGCCAGCACCCTACCCACTGAGCCACAGGCGCCTCACTGGGCCACTTTTTCTGTCTTATGTTACTTGTCTTTTTGTGTGTGTGTGTATCTTTTTTTTTGCAGTTCTTGGCCGGGGCTGGGTTTGAACCCGCCACCTCTGGCACATGGGGCTGGCGACCTACCCTTTTGAGCCATAGGTACCACCCTTTCTTCTTCTTTTTAGACAGTCTCACTGTATCGCCCTGGGTAGAGTGCTATGGCGTCACAGCTCACAGCAACCTCAACCTCTTGGACTCAAGTGATTCTCTTGCCTCAGCCTCCTGAGTAGCTGGGACTACAGGCGCCCGCCATACGCCTGGCTATTTGTTGTTGCAGCTGTCATTGTTGTTTTAGCAGGCCCGGGCCAGGCTGGAACCCACCAGCCTCAGTGTATGTGGCTGGCACCCTATTCACTGAGCTACGGGTGCCAAGCCAAGTCCTTTTTTTTGTTTGTTTGTTTTTAAAGTTTTCTGCTTCCTTTTTTCTTTTGCAAGTTGAAAATGGCTAATTTTTCATTTTTTTGTTTGTGATTCATTGAGCACATAGAAGAGTTCTTTATAACACATTGTGGATATTATTAACTTTGTTCAATCTCTGACCAAAGGCTTTAAACTTTAATGGAATCATATTGACCGATCTTTTCTTTATCTTACTTAAGAAAATTTTCCCCATTCTAAAGTGATAACAATATTCAACTACATTTTCTTCTAATGTTTTATAACTCTGCTTTTCACAGTTAGCTCTTTTTTTAGCTCTTTTTTTTTTTATTTTTTTTTTATAGAGTCTCAATTGGATGGCCAGGCTAGAGTGCTATGGAATTAGACTAGATCACAGTCTCAAATTCTTGGGTACAAGTCATCTTTCTGTCTCAGCCTCCCGACTAGCTGAGATTACAGGTACCTGCCCCAACACTCCGACTAATTATTCTATTTTTATTTATTTATTTATTTATTTATTTTGTAGAGAAAGAGTTTCACTTTATCACCCATAGTGGAGTGCCATGGTGGCGTCACACAGCTCACAGCAAACTCCAACTCCTGGGCTTAGGTGATTCCCTTGCCTCAGCCGGAGTAGCTGAGACTACAGGCACCCACCACAATGCCCGGCTATTTTTTTTTTTTTTTTTGTAGAGACAGAGTCTCACTGTACCGCCCTCGGGTAGAGTGCTGTGGTGTCACACGGCTCACAGCAACCTCTAACTCTTGGGCTTACGCGATTCTCTTGCCTCAGCCTCCCGAGCAGCTGGGACTACAGGCGCCCGCCACAACGCCCGGCTATGCCCGGCTATTAATTATCCTATTTTTAGTAGAGATGGGATTTCACTCTTACTCAGGCTGGACTTGAACTCCTGAGCTTAAGGGATCCCCCTGCCTTCGTCTTCCAGAGCGCTAAGATTACAGGTGTGAGCCACCACGTTTGGTCCACATTTAGATCTTTAAATATGCTGAAGTTTCTTTCTAAATATGATGTGAAACAAGTATCCAACTTTCCTTGTGGATCAGGAGCCCACTGAACCAGCACCATTTACTGGACAGCCTCGTACCTGCATAACCACTTCTGTCACAGTATAAAGTAACCACAGAGGGAGACTTCTGATCTAGACTCACGTGCCTATTCTTATACCAGCACATAATACTCAACAAGTAAATTAGTCTTCGGACTTACATAAATAAGAAGAAACCATACCAATATTAGCTTTTGCTTTTTCAAAAAAAGTACAAACACTGAAGGGAAAGAAAATACCAAATTCAAGATAGAAGTTACCGTTAAGGGGAGATAAAGAAGAATTGGGAAAGAGCACAAAAGGGGCTTCTGTTGAATTTGTAATGTTTTTTTTTTTCTTAAATTACAGGGAGGGACAGCAAAGATAGTTCACGATGTGTTTTTAAAAAACAATAAATGATAAAGAAGCTAAACCTAAAAGTTTAACCAACATTCAGGGTGAGTGTAGATCCTACTTTCACATCTTTAGTATTTTAAAATAAAGACTAACATTCAGAATGACAACATACAGATGGTAAGACTTTGAAGTGCTCTCTGGGGGCAAAGTTTAGATTTCATTAGTAAAGAACTTCAGCTCTAATATAGCACCTATCATTGCAGAATGGGTAGTACCAACAAGAGAAGATTCCTACTATACTGTATGCTTTGCTCAATTATTATGATCACAGAAAAATAATAATTCAAAAATTTCCTCTATGGTGGAGCCTCCATGTAATTGTGTTTCAAATATAATTATCAGGTGATTCAGATTGTTTCAAATATAATTATCAGGTGATTTGGAAGACAAATCATTCTTTAATGCACGATTAATGTCCAGTGACAGAGGGAGACTCTGTTTCAAAAATAAAAAGGGACCCTGAACAAAAATACATTAGGGAGCCTGGGCAAAACATTTTAGGCTTCTCTAAGAGAAGCCTCTAAGAGAAGACATGGAAACCCCTCCAGCTATACTCTAGAGATCTTATGGAAAAGTATCCTTTGAAATGAGTATTCATCCAACAGGTAAGTGGTTAGGGTTGAGAAAAGGGGTGACTACAAAGGAGTGTGGTGAAAATCTTTAAGCTGATACAACTTCCTGTACTTGATTGTGGTGATGGTAACACAACTATATACCTTTTTTTTTTTTTTTGAGACAGAGTCTCACTATTTCACCCTGGGTAGAGTGCCCTGGCGTCACAGCTCACAGCAACCTCAAACTCCTGGGCTCTAGCGATTCTCTTGCCTCAGCCTCCCAAGCAGTTGGGACCACAGGCACTCACCACAATGCTGTGCCATTTTTTGGTTGGGGTTGTCATTGTTGTTTGGCAGGCCCAGGCTGGATTCAAACCTGCCAGCTTCAGTGTATGTGGCTGGGGCCCTAGCTGCTGAGCTACAGGAGCCGAGCCAATTATATACATTTTTAATTTTCTTTTTTTTTTTGTAGAGACAGAGTCTCACTGTACCGCCCCCGGGTAGGGTGCTGTGGCGTCACACGGCTCACAGCAACCTCTAACTCTTGGACTTACGCGATTCTCTTGCCTCAGCCTCCTGAGCAGCTGGGACTACAGGCACACGCCACAACACCCGGCTATTTTTCTGTTGCAGTTTGGCCGGGGCTGGGTCCGAACCCGCCACCCTCGGCATATGGGGCTGGCACCCTACTCACTGAGCCACAGGCGCCGCCCCCAACTATATACATTTTTAAAAGGCTTTCACTGTATATAAATTATACTATGATAAAGAAAATTCATTATAGCTGAAATCCCACAGATGATAAATTAGAACAGTTCTTTAGACCTACAGAAGGCAATGCCAGAGATTTGGAACATAGAAAATCAGACTATTATAAGAATAGAGAAATCCTAGCACTCTGGGAGATTGAGGCCGGAGACACCCTGAGCTCAGGAGCAAAAGATTTGGTCTCTACTAAAAACAGAAAAACTAGCTGGGGTTTGTGGCGCACGCCTGTAGTCCCAGGCTAAGTTGGGAGGCTGAGGCAAGAGGATGGCTGGAACCCAGGTGTGTGAGATTGCTGTGAGGTATGCTGCCACGGCATTCTATCCAGGGTGACAGAGGGAGACTCTGTTTCAAAATAAATAAATAAATAAATAAAAGAACAAAGTAAATTATAGATGTAAGAGTCAATGAAAAATGAAGTAAATGTACATTATACATCAATTTTAAAAAATATGAAAAAAAAAAGTAGAAAACCAACAGAACCCTAGGACAAAGAAGTAGGTCATGTACAAGACACTGCTACCAGATATGTTATCTGGATCTAATGGGAAAAATGCCACCCACTGAGAGAAAAACTAGCAGATACTGATATTTAATGTGGGTAATTACTACTAGGTAGCGTCATATATTCTGCTACTACAACACTAATAGCAGAATTACAAGAATAAATGGGAAATAAAAAGATATCCCTCTCAAAAAAATAAAATAAAATAAAATCACCAACAGCTTGTTTTTGTAATAACTAAAAAAATTTAGAAAGATCTGAACGGAGACTCTGACTTCCTTGTTTCACTCTGCCCTCCCCTGGGCCAAAACTTCAGAGGACAAAGCAGGTCTTATGCTTCTTTTTTTTTTTTTTTTTTTAGTCTACTTGGTTTGCTCTGAGAAATCCTAGGTCTCTCTTTTTTTTTTTTTTTTAAGAGACAGAGTCTCAGTCAGTGCCTTCAGAAGAGTGCAGCGACATCACAGCTCATCAAGAGCAACCTCCAGCTCTTGGGCTTAGGTGATTCTCTTGCCTCACCCTCCCAAGTAGCTGGGATTACAGGTGCCCACCACAACACCTGGCTATTTTTTGTTGCTGTTTGGCCAGGGCCAGGTTTGAACCCACCACCCTTGGTATATGGGGACAATGCCCTACTCACTGAGCCACAGGCACTGCCCATAATTTTTTTTTTTGGCTGGGGTTGGGTTTGAACTCACCACCTCTGGCATATGGGGCCGGTGCCCTACTCCTTTGAGCCACAGGTGCTGCCCATCTTATGCCTCTTTTAAAGGTGAGAAAAACCAGACAAGGATGTCCACTATCACTACTATTCATCATCGTTCTGGAAGTTCTAGACAATGCTATCAGGCAAGAGAAGGCTATGAAGGGCATCCAAATGGGAGCAGAGGAGGTCAAAGTCTCACTCTTTGCTTGTGGTCTTATACTTAGAAAACTCCAGAGATTCAACCACAAGACTCCTGGAAGAGATCAAGAAATACAGTAATGTCATACACCAATAACAGTCCAGTTGAGAAGCAAATCAAGGACACAGTACCCTTCACAGTATCTTCAAGCAAAATGAAATACCTGGGAATGTATCTAACAAAGGACGTGAAGGATCTCTACAAAGAGCATTATGAAACCCTAAGAAAAAAAATAGCAGAAGACATTAACAAATGGAAGAATAAACCATGCTCTTGGCTGGAAAGAATCAACATTGTTAAAATGTCTGTAATACTCAAAGCAACAGTTCTTCATTTTCTAAGGAACCAGAAAAAAACCCCACACAGCCAAGGTAATTCTTAGCAATAAAAACAAGCCAGAAGCATTACTCTATCAGACTTCAGGACATATTACAAGTTCATAGTGATTAAAAGCATGGTATTGGCACAAAAATAGAGACATAGACATATGGAACAGAATAGAAAACCAAGAGATGAAACCAACCTATTATCACCACCTTATCTTTGATAAACCAAACAAAAGCATAAATGGGGAAAAGAATCCCTATTCAATAAATGGTAATGGGAGAATTGGATAACCACATCTAAAAGACTGAAAGGTAGACCCGTACCTTTCACCACTTGCAAAAATTGATTCACTATTGATAAAATATTTAAATCTAAGTACATAAAATGACAAAAATCCTAGAAGAAAGTGTGGGAAAAACTCTTGATGATATTGGCCTAACGAAAGATTTTATGAAGCAGACTTCACTGACAATCACAGTAACAACAACAAAAAAATAAATGGGACTCAATTAAGCTAAAAAGCTTCTTCAAAGATAAGGACACAACAATTAAAGTAGACAGACAACCTTCACAATGGGAAAAGATAATTGCATGTTACGAATCTGACAAAGGGTTAATAACAAGAATCTATAAGAACTCAAATTAATCAACAAAAAAAGAATAAACAATCCCATCTATAGCTGAGCAAGAGACATGAACAGAACCTTCTCTGAAGAAGACAGGTGAATGGCCAACAAACAAATGTAAAATGCTCATCGTCCCTAATTATCAGAACAAGGCAGATCAAAACCACCCTAACATATCACCCAACCCCAGTAAGAATAATTAGCCCACATCACAAAATCCCAAAGCTGCAGATGCTGGCCCAGACATGGAGAGAAGGGAACACTTACACACTGTTGGTGGGACTACAAACTAATACAGCCTCTTTGGAAAGAAGTATGGAGAATGCTCAAAGAAGTCAAATTAGACCTCCCATTTGACCCTGCAATCCCACTACTAGGCATCTACCCAGAAGAAAACACATTATTTTATCATAAGGACATTTGCACTAGATTATTGCAGTTAAATTTACAATTGACAAGATGTGGAGTCAGCCCAAGTGCCCACCAACCCATGAATGGATTAATAAACTGTGGTATATGTATACTGTGGAATATCATTCAGCCACAAAAAAAGATGGGAGATTTTAAATCTTTTGTATTAACCTGGACAGAACTGGAGAACATTCTCCTTAGTAAATATCGTAAGAATGGAAAAGTCAAGTATCCAATGCACTCAATGCTAATATAAAGCTAGCAGATGAATTAATATATGCCCACACAAGAGAAAAACACAATTAAGAGAAAAATTCAATTTAATTCAAGTGGGGGAAGGGGTAAAAGGGAGGGGATTGGTGTGCTATCACCTAATAAGCACAATGTAAGGGTATGACACACCTGTCAACCCTGTCCATACATGGGAATCATGTGGGGGCTTCTAAAAATTACTGATTACCTGAGCCCCATCTCTGAGATTCTGATTTAATTGGCCTGGTATTGTTCCCTAGCACTGGCATTTACTCCTAAATTCTTTTTTATTTATTTATTTATTTTTTTTTTTCCCACCAATCACCCTCCCTCTGCCCACCTCCCTTCTCCCTCCACTCCCTTTCCCCCTATTCTTAGGTTATAACTGGGTTATAGCTTTCATATGAAAGCCATACATTAGTTTCATAGTTTACTTCTAAATTCCATAGGCGCAGCATAAGGCTGAAAATGTTCCATTAATTTTCTGGGAAAAGTACTGGGGATGTCCCTCCTCCATATTCTGGTTCAGAAAATTGCATCCACTCTCAAAAGCTATAACACCAGTCTCCATATTTATATGAAACAGCTCTGCCCAACAATGATTTTACCAGAGGCGGATTCCTAAGTCAAACTACCAGAGATTCTGTCTCCCAAGAAAATGCTCATCCAAAGTAATAAAACAATATATTTTCTTATGATGTACATATTTCTATATGGTAGAGTAATAGTTAAGTTACACGAATTACTTACCTAATGTGCATCTAAGCTGGGGCTGAAGTCTACTAAAAATTTCATCTCTGACTTCATTCAGACAGGTCTTTATTTTCGCATATGTTTCTGAATTAAGTATTTTACAATCTCCATCTAAATAAAATATACATTATCAATTCATCATCAATGTACATCTTTCCACAGAAAATTGAAACTTTAACAAGAATGAAAGTTCATTAATAAGTTTTGCAAAGAGACAAAAAACAAAGAATTTCCTTAATTCTTCTTCCTCTGTGTTATATCATATATTCCCTTAATATTAATTATCAGCACAAAATTATTAGTACTTATTGCCTAGGTAAAATCTTAGTGAAAGCCTTTCTCATACAAATAATCATAGTCTTAAGTAAAATAACTAACCTTTCAGATATTGTCCATCTCTGAAACAGCTGAAGTTACCTCTTTATGCGCAATTATTATTGTCCTAGAAACAGCATCTAATCGCTTACTCTATTTTGTATTTTACGTATAATTTTTACTGGGCTTAACTAGGTCATAGGAACACATACATTTATGAGGAGTCTATTTTTTTTTTGAGACAGAGTCTTACTATGTTGCCCTGGGTAGAGTGCTGTGGCATCACAGGTCACAGCAACCTCAAACTCTTGGCCTTAAGGGATTCTCTTGCCTCCTCAGCCTCCCAAGTAGTTGGAACTACAGGCACCCACCACAATGCCCAGCTATTTTTGTGTTGCAGTTGTCATTGTTGTTTAGCTGGCCCCAGCCAGGTTTGAACCCACCAGCCTTCACGCATGTGGCCGATGCTGTAAGCACTGTGCTACAGGCACCGAACTATGATGAGTCTTAATGTTATGATTCTTTCCCAAAGTATTATTTAGCATTTACCCTCCTATGTATTTTCTGAGGGGTGTAAATGGATCTTCAGTGGCATCATAGTGTTTATTTAATTCGTATCTTGTTTTGTCCACACATATTTGCCTCATTAGAAACTTTGCAGGCTATAACACGAGACAGTCCTATTAATTGTCCCCCCATTGCTGTACATTTGTTTCAATTTTCCCTAGTATAAATGCCACTGTGATAAGCATCTTTGGGCACATACCTATCCACCATATTTTTGATCACTTCTTTAGAGTTAAAAGTCCTCAAAATAAAATTACCATGACAAGAAACTTTCCAACATTAATAAAATTATTTTGAATAAAAGCCTCCATAGTCATCTGACTCGTTACTCTCACGCTATAAATGAATCTTTTCACTCACATATCTTGCAAATAATTCATACAGCCTGATCACATGCTACTTACATATTTCACTCGCGAAAGTATCTGTATTCTCCTACAATATGAAATAAGCATTAACCAGAATTTTTGTTAGTTAACCATGCTAAAAAAGAAAATCTGTAATGCATAGTAATGCAGCTGAAACAAATACAATTAACCAGATTATAAAAACTACAACTATTCTTTAAAAAATTAGTTAAAAATATAAAATTAAAATTAATTCCAATATTGAATTGTCACTCTATTGTATTAGTCAACTAAACAACTATCACCTACTCAGCACTGGGGTTCCTATAATTATAGAAAATAGAAACAGAAACATCAAAGGCAAAAATGTTTGAGAAATCAAAATCAACTTGCAAAAAGCTACAAATGACTAACACATTTTTTAAAAATCCAGTCTCAAAGGAACCCAAATTTAAGCAAAATATTTCCTAACAAAAACAAATGTTTATGCCCAACATGGTTAGAATGCTGAGATATATTTTTCTACACAATAAAAATAGAATTATATATTGGTATAATCCTTTTGAAAAGCCACTGAGCAAGAACCTTAATATTCCTACTTAATATTCCCACTGGAATGTTAATCAACAATGGATTCAAAAGATATATGAATATCTGCCCCGGTATTAATTCATAATAGCAAAACTTGTTCCTGAATAGTCAACAATGGGGAAGCAACATATAAAATCCATATAAAAGATAGCATGACCAAAGTCACACTTTTTAGACATTTTTTTTTTTTTTTGAGACAGAGGCCTCAAGCTGTCACCCTGAGTAGAGTGCTATGGTATCATAGCTCACGGCAACCTCTACCTCCTGGGCTCAAGTGAGTCTCCTGCCTCCGCCTCCCAAGTAGCTGAGACTACAGGTGCCTGCCAGAACGCCTGGCTATTTTTTGGTTGCAGCCTTCATTGTTGTTTGGCGGGCCCAGGCTGGATTTGAACCCGCCAGCTCTGGTGTATGTGGCTGGCACCTTAGCCGCTTGAGCCACAGGCGCAGAGCCACTTTTTTTAGACATTAATTAGTAAGAAAATACCTACAATGTCAAGTGAAGAAAGGTTGGTATGTCATGTCTGTCAAAAAAATATATGCACAAGATCAGAAAAAAAATACCAAGATACTTCAAAATAAGCTGAATAAAGTTGATGATTCTTGCCCTACCAAACTGTAAGACTTAAAAAGCCATGCTAATTGAAACGGTGTGGGTGCAGGGATAGACAAAAAGTGACCAAGAGAACAAAACAGTTAAGGAACAGGGGCACACACATACGGAATGTTAATATATATATGACAAAGAAAGCATGAGGGAAAAAAGTAGAGCCAGAAAAACTGGCTATTCAAATGAAAAAAAAAAAAAAAAAGGATTCTAACCTCATAACCATACGTAAATATTAATTCCAGCTGAACTAAAAATTTCAACGTCAAAAGCAGAAATGGCAAAAAATAACCAATTGTCCACTTACAGGTGAATGAATAAACTGTTACATTTAACAAATAGAAATATTATACAGCAATGAAAATGAAGCAAAGCAGCTCTACAGATATATCTTTACAAAAAGAAAAACAGAGGTCCCAGAAGGCATATTGCATGACATCCTTTTTATGAGTTCAAAACAAAGTATATGAGGCAATACAGTAGTCCCTCCTTATGTGTAGTTTTGCTTCCTATGTTTTCAGTTACCTGAGTCGAAGATGGTCTAAAAACATTACATGGAAAATTCCACAAATAATTCATAAATTTCAAATTTCATGCCAGAATCTTGTACACTCCAGCTCTGTCCCCAGCCCCTGCAAGTGAATCCTGCCTTTGTCCCGAGTACTCGTGCTATCTACACTCCCTGCCCACGAGTTACCCAGTAGCCACCTAGATTATCAGATTGACTGCAGTGGCATTGTAATGCTTGTGTTCAAGTCATTATGTGATTTAATAATAGTCCCAAAGGGCAAGAGTAGAGATGCTAGCAATTGAAATATGACAAAGAGAAGCCATAGAGTGCTTCCTTTAAGTGAAAGTTACTGACCTAGTAAGAAAGAAAAAATTCATACGCTGAGGTTGCTAAGGTCTCTAAGACGACCCATCTCTGATCAGTGAAACTATGAAGTGGAAAGAGAAATTCATGCTAGTTTTGCTGTCACACCTCAAACTACAAAAGTTACAGCTACATTGTATGGTAAGTGCTTAGTTAAGATAAAAAAGGCAATAAAATTTGTGGGTGGAAGACATGATCAACATGTTCCAATTGATGGCAACATGCTGAGCCAGATTAATTTAATACTAACTAAACTTGATTGATAAGTATGTTTGTATAGGAAAAAATGGTGTATATATAGGGTTAAGTATTATCTGTCCTACCCCTATCTGCAAAGGATACCTTCCAAGACCTCCAGTGCGTTCTTGTAACATCAGATAGTACTGAATCCTATATACACTATGTTTTTTCCTATAGATACATACCGGTGATCTGGTTTAACTTATAAATTAGGCATAATTACTGTGATGAGAGATTTGGGAGGGGGAGAATTATAGGTGATTTTATTTACTTCTTCATTCTGCTTTTCAGTAGTTTAGAAATTTAAAATTTTACTTTGATGGAGTCTATGATGGCCACTATTATCCTGACAAGCAAAGACACAACCATAGCCTCTTCTTTAGTTTTTGAAAACGACTAGCTTTTGGGCAGTTGTGAGAATATAACTGGTATCATTCCAACCTTCATACTGTCCTTGAGTTCCTTGCTCCCAAATCTCTGTATAAAACAGATGCTACAGATGACATCTTTCCCACATGCTGTGAGACAACTGCAACAATAACATCTTTAAGAATTAAAGAGAAATAAAACATTAGTGCCAACCTTTAACTCCATCCAACTGATTGGCATACAAAAGCTTATTTGCTTGATTATATTTTGTGAACAGCTGCCAGAATACAGAGTCCTCCTTAGTGCACAATTGAGTTACAGTGTTCTTTAATCCTTCCAAGTGCACCAAAGCTGACAGGATACAGTCTAACCAACAGAGAGCATAAGCATTTTTCCACTGGACACATAAAGCTTGGTGAAATGATGTACGTTTGCTCTCCAATGCCATTTCCAGTTCAGATGTGCATCCTTCATTTTGAGGGGAAGTTCCCACAGTTCCAGAGACATCAACTGTAGTAGGATCTTTTTCAATAGCTGAGTCAACAATATCAGCTTCCAAAATCTCATTCTGCTCCAAGGAATCAGCTGTCTTAATTGAATTTGATGAGGTTTCATCATATACTTCTCCATTATGTTTGCTGTTCAAAATCTGTTCACCATCAATAACAATATGATTTCTAGTCTTTTTGGAATTTGCTAAAAGAAGTGAATCTTTACAGTTGGCTTCCAAGATCTTTCTTTTTTGAGGCTTACTTGGAGTATGACACTCTTCTGAATCAGGAGAAATTAGTTTACTAAGTGATTTAGAGCCCAAAGGATAGATGCACTAGGAAAGAAAAAAATAAAATGATAACTACTACAAATATTCAAATAAGTTCAAGTTTTACTTTACAGTTTCTATGTCATTAACATGTGTAAGATATCAGCATTAATTTGACAGGGGGTAAAAATCTAAACTACAAACACAACTATTGAATACAAAATTTGGCCCTTCTAAAGAACAATTTTTCCTAGTTATTTTGAACAATCAAGGGTTTACCCTGAGTAACATGAGATAAGTTAACAAGGAAAACATACATATTTTTGCTTTAAAAAAAAATCTAATGTCAAGCCAATTTAAAATTTCCAACAATGTAAAGAAACATTCTATAATAAATGTTACTCCTTTGGAAAAGATAAACTGCATAAAACCAAAAGTTTCAAAAGTATTTTCAAATTAAAAAATTAGTGTTATGTTTCCTATATTTTGAAATTGAGTATGAATCTGCTGTTATTTCAACCCTTTTTTTTTTAAACAGATGTGGTCTCTATAGAAAATTTAAAAGTAAATAAATGAATAAACAAAGAGACATGGTCTGGCTATGTTGCCCAGGCTGGTAGTAAACTCCTGGGTTCAAGGCTACCTCAGCCTCTGAGTCACTGGGATGACGGGCATGAGCCACTGCTCTGGCTGCTGTTCTACATTCTTACTGGGTTTAGAGTCAAACTGGCTGAATTTTAATGACCTCATCAAATCTTACTGTGCATTAATACAATTTCACCCAAATAACAAAAATGTGAACAAATCACTAAAATCAGTGACTCCTAAATTTGAAAACTACCAGAATGTTTTACCAGGTAAATTCAAGAAACCTATACATTAAATGCCTTCATTTAAAATATGCTTTCTTTTACACAATTATGGTAGCAGACTGATGCCTTGGTGGCCCTAGTGACTTCCACCTCCTGGTAATTCAACCCTTCCCAGAGTTTGCCCCCTACCACAAGACTTGGCATTGCCAAGTCTTTATAGAGACCACATCTGACTAGCTTTGATGGGTCATTAGCACACACACGATGCACGCACGTGGAAGCCTGACAGGCACTGGCTCGCTGGGCTTGTCATCTTGGAGCCCATCTTCTGGAACACTCCTTCTTGGTCCCAGCTATCATACTGTGAAGGACCGAGTGAGCCACATGGAGAGACCCTTATGGCAAAGAAATGAGACACCCCACCCCTTTCCGCCAACAGCCTAAGCTGAACGTCCAACCAGCAGCTAGTACCAACTGCCAACTACATGGGAACTTCGATTGTCCCAGCTGACATCATGAAGGTTAAGAACTACCTTGTCAGCCATCAGAACCATGAGAATAAATGAAGCCATTAAAATCTATTAGCCACTAAATTTCAAGGTGATTTGTTTCACAGTAACAGATAAATGAAATGCAATAAATCCCATCATAAGCTTCTTCTATACAATTGAACATTCATTCATAATACTTTGAACAATCAAGGGTTTACCCTGAGTAACATGAGATAAGCTAACAAGGAAAACATACATATTTTTGCTATAAAAGGGTACGTTCTAGATACTTCTGTTACCAACTAGCTTCCAAAATCTCATTCTGCTCCAAGGAATCAGCTGTCTGGAGGCCTCAGCCTCCTAGAGTGCCAGGATTACGGGCGTGAGCCACTGTACCCAGCTGGATTTCCAAATTTTATTAACGGAATGCTTCACAAATTAATTTGATTCAGAGGTCTTATACACCAGGGATCTATAAATTCACTTTATCAGTGAAGCAAAGTTTGCTTAATGATGACAGTCAAGTCATCAATTTTATACTTTGAGATTATTTCCTAGATCCTACCGTATCAGAAAACTGAGAATACTTTAAAATCAACAAAAATAACTATTAGAAGTATCATAAAAAAGTACACATCCAAAAAAATTGAAAGTATGATCTCACAGACACCTGCACACCCATGTTCACTGCAGCATTATTCAAAGAACCAAAAATTGGAAGCAACTCAAATGTCTGCAGATAGGTGAATACCAAAGAAAATGCAGTATATAAATACAATTCAGTATTATTCAATCTTAAAAATGAAGAAAATCCTGTCACATGCTACAACACAGATGAACCTTGAGGATGTTATGCTGAGTGAAATAAGCTAGTCACAAAAAGGACAAAAATACTGTTACGATTCCGTTTATGTGAGGTATTTAACAGCAGTCAGATTCATGGAAACTGAAGCAGAATGGTGTTTGCCAGGGGATGTGGGAGAAGGAAACGGGAAGTAGTTGTTTAATGGGCACAATTTGAGTTTTGTAAGATGAAAATATGTTCTGGAGATCTGGTGAACATGAATATTCCTAACACTCCTGAACCCTATACTTAAAAATGGTTGATTATAAATTTTATGTGTTTTTTAATTTAAAAATTAAAAAATAGGGAAAAAATTGCTGAGAAAAAAATTTTTTTAAAGATCAATGCTCCCCAATACAGAAATAAAAACCCTACACACGTCTCAGTCAAGATGATAATGTACATATATTCCCTGTACCACTACTTAATTAAAAACAAGAAATTGTAAGAGGCCATGGGGCTACAAAACTTGGTGGCCTAAATGGCCCACACTCTTTGCAAAAGTCGTCACTGATTTTTTTTTACATACTCTGTGCTTCCACCATAGGGTCAATCTAAAATATAGTTGTGTCCCTGTCCTGATTTTTCCCTTTTATAAATTAATGTGTTTAGATTTTTATCTCTTTATTTCTTATTTTAGTTTCTATTTTCAGTGAATATGCATCACATTTACAGGTAGAATAAAGCTTTTAATCTGTCTTCAAAAAAATCATAAAAAGCTGGGTGGCGCCTATGGCTCAGTGAGTAAGGCGCCGGCCCCACGTGCTGAGGGTGGTGGGTTCAAACCCGGCCCCCAGCCAAACCGCAACAAAAAAATAGTTGGGCATTATGGCGGGTGCCTGTAGTCCCAGCTACTCAGGAGGCTAAGGCAAGAGAATCGCCTAAGCCCAAGAACTGGAGGTTGCTGTGAGCTATGACACCACTGCACTCTACTGAGGGCCACAAAGTGAGACAGAAAAACAAAACAAAAAACATAAAACATAAAAAGCTATACAAAAAGCATTAATTTTCAAGCCTAGCATAAACACCTATCATGTACAATCTAATGCTGAAAAAAAAATCCTCTCTTTCACTGTTCTTTGGAGCAGCTTAAATAGTTTTTTTTTTTTTTTTTTTTTGGTTTTTGGCCGGGGCTGGGTTTGAACCCGCCACCTCCGGCATATGGGACCGGCGCCCTACCCCTTGAGCCACAGGCGCCGCCCAGGAGCAGCTTAAATAAATTCCTGTTTTACTCCTATAAAATAGGAATAAGGAAAACATAATGTCATCTTATATTTGGCAAAAGATTTATGCGATCTGAAGACAAACTAGAGTATATCTTACTTATATTTGAATAAGTATCTATAAGGTATGCCCAAAGTGTTTCCATTTATGAATTAACACTAATGATTTAAAAACCTCTTCATTACACATTTCTTGTTCTTTAAAAAAATAAATAATAAAATGTTCCACAATAAACACTGAAGAATAAGCTATTTCCCACCCTCGCTGTTTGAAAATATTTAAGTTTTAATTTGATAATAATTTTCAGAGTCTTAAATATTGGTGCTTACAAATCAAGAAATATTTTAATATGAATACCTGATGAAAAGGGTTTTCCAAATGGCTATTTGCAATTTAATAGCCCAGTAATCTCTAAGTTGTATTTGTTATTTTATTTTATTTTATTTTATTTTGAGACAGAGTCTCACTTTGTCACCCTCGATAGAGTGCTGTGGTTGTCTTAGCCCATAGCAACCTCAACTCTTGGGGTCTCGCTATTCTCTTGTCTCAGCTTCCCAAGTAACTGGAACTACAGGCATGGGCCATAACATCCCGCTATTTTTTTAGAGACAGGGTTTCGCATTTGCTCAGGCTGGTCTCAAACCTGTTGGCTAAGGCAATCCATCCACCTCAGCTTCCCAGAGTGCTAGGATTACAGGCATGAGCCACTGCACCTGGCTGGATCTCCAAATTTTATAATAGAACTCTTCGGAAATTAATTTGATTTAGAGATCTTATACACCAGGGATCTATAAGTTCACTTTATCAGTGAAGCATAGTTTGCTGATAAAAGGCCAGATAATAAATATTTAGAGTTTATATACAGTCTCTGTCACAACTCAGTTATTACAGTACAAAAGCAGCCACTGACAATACAAAAGTGACTGGGCTTGGCTACATTCCAATATGTTTATTTATGAACACTGAAATCTGAATTTCATACAATTTTCCTGTTATAAAAGAGCATTTTTAAAAAAAATTTTCTTCTGTAAACATTTAAAAACATAAAAATCATTCTTAGCTTGTGTATCAAACAAAGAAAGGTTTGGTGACCACTGCTGTAAACCAATCCACTTTATGAAGTACGCTGAGCTCTACTGGTAATTTCTTAAATTAGATCAATAATGAATTACTCAAGTTTTTTTTTAATATTTGCAAATTATATACTTGTAATTCTTGATGGATTTATTTTTCCTTCACTTAAAAAGAATGCTTCCAGGGGGTGGAGCAAGATGGCAGACCAGAAGGATCCTTCAGCTGAGCTATGAGTGGGAAAAAAAAAGAGAACCCAGTGATACCTGGGACAGGCCTCTTACCCAGAGACATAGCTCAAGGAGCACAGTGAGGAGGATAAAACTTACACAAAGGACTTGCACAAAGTAAGTTATAGCTCAGTGAGCACAACAAAGTGGTGAGCTGGAGTGGTGGAAATCAGATGAATTAGGCAAGTAATTGCCACCAGCTGGGATTGGCTGGCTGCCCAAAGAGGTCCAGGATGGGAGGAAGCCTTTCCAGGGTTTTCAGTTGTTAGGGGAAGGTGCGTGTTGACTGGAAAGCCTATAAGAGTGGGCAGACTCAAACAGTATTACAGCAATGAGATTCGAATGCCCGTTGCAGTGAATTTGCCATAGGTTGGGTGACTTGCAAGGAAGCCATGCTGAGAAAGTCTCACAGCTGGTGGCTGCCATTGTAGGAAGGTCATGAGAGGGTCTTACCAGGGGCCTAAAGCATGACTGTTTTCATTCTACTTGCCAGGATCAGAACTCCAGTCTTAAGACAGACTGAGCGACTCCAGCACCACATGGGAACTGGAGTTGGGGGCACTGTGAGACCTGTCCCTGAAGGATTCTTGTGAGCTTTACAATCCCAACCTACAGGGTCTGAATGCTGAGGAAATAATCAGGTGATCACCCAAGGCAAGTAAGTTTGGAATAAAGACCATAGAGGTTGCTGTCTCCTAAAAAAAAACTACCTGGTGTCCCGGGGACATATTGCAAAATACTATCATTAAGAGCAAGAACCTCTGTTTGAAACAAAGGAGGCAGTGAAAAGGAAAAACGACAAGGAGGTGAACAAGAAGAAAGAACACATGAGGAAGAATGAACAGAAAAATTCAGGCAACACGAAAAACCAAAAAAAGAACTCCACCAAGGGACCATGAGGCAGCTACTGCAGAAGACTCCACCTATAAAGAATTAATGGACTTACGGGGCCACGATCATGCCTGACAGGGAGAGGTTTCTTGGGCAACACAGGACGCTGGGCTTGGTATGAAGGAAGTGGGGCAGATGCAAAGTCTTGAGAGCACGGAGGCCAGGCACTTAGTCAGCATGCAGACCGGCAGCATGATGGATCAAATACCAAGACTTTCTAAAATCAGTTTATTCACTCTGCTCAGTCTCTGGATGGAGGTCTTCCCAGAAGCCCAAAGGCAAAAGTCTCAGAAGGAAAGCACGGATCCTTAGGAGATAATGAAGAAGTAGCCAGACTATCTCCTGACAAAAAACAGGTGAAGAGAACTGGTCTTGCGGTGGTGAAAAACAAGAAAATTGTTGGTCTCAATTGTTCTAGTGAAGATTTACATGCTGGGCAAATTGCTGTTATTAAACATGGGTCAAAGTTGAAAAACTGTGATCTTTATTTTTCCAGAAAACCATGTTCTGCTTGTTTGAAAATGATTGTAAATGGGCCTGGAGTCCTCTGCATCCAGACAGACTGAAAGAGAGGGGGTCCTCTGCATCCAGACACAGACTGAAAGAGAGGGTGTACCTGCTTCTTAAACACCCTGGTTAGAAGCCATGTCCATTATTTTCATTCACACCCACTGTGGGGACTGTAGTCCCTGGCTGGGAGCTATCTTCCAATGACTATACTTTGGAAGGAGGAGCACAAACGTTTAATGTGTAGCCATCCACCTCTGCCACATAGGCAACTCATGAAAACCTTTTGTGCTTCTGATTCTACTTTGTACCCAGCTGGGGTTAACCAAATTTCTTATTGGCCTGCTGATCCAGAAATAAGTTGCTGGATGGTGCCTTTGGCTCAAAGAAGTAGGGCGCCAACCCCATATACTAGAGGTGATGGGTTCAAACCCAGCCCTGGCCAAAAACTGAAAAACAAACAAACAAACAAACAGAAATAAGTTGCTTACTGAGGCTTCTAGCTCTGAAGATGCAAAGTTAGATGCCAAAGCAGTGGAAAGATTGAAGTCCAACAGTCGGACCCATGTGTGTGTCTTACTTTAGCCTTTGGTGTGTTGTATGGTGCAGTTTGTAGAGGAGACCTCGTACAAATGTGACTTTATTCAAAAAATTGCAAAAATACTGCCAGATGCTAACATTGACTTTTATTCTGAATGTAAAGAAGGAATAAAGAATATGAAATGTTATTTTTGGTTTCAAATGAAGATATGCATAAGCAAATACTGATGACTATAGGTCTGGAGAACTTGTGTGAGAATCCCTACTTTAGCAATCTAACGCAAAACATGAAAGACCTCATCCTACTTTTGGCCACAGTAGCTTCCAGTGTGCCCAACTATAAACGCTTCAGATTTTACTGCAGCAATCCAGAACAGATTAATGAAATTCACAAAGTTTGCCACAGGAAATTGCAAGGCACTGCATGGTTCAGGCCAGGTTATTGGCATATCGCACTGGTGAGTTACATGCTTAGTTCATAAGTTGGGGCTGATTGGTTGGGCTGGATTTGTCTCTGAGGTAAAATGTTCATCTCATCTATGATACAGTTCATTTACTCCTAGATGCTAGAATTTTGTTGCTTATAGAATTTACAGAAGTTAGACACTTGAGTGGACGACTCTTCTAGCAGTTTTAGGATTCCTGTGGCCTTATATTCGTACAAATAAATCAGGACCTGAATTATCTAGGCCCTTCTTTTATGATTTCATTGTTCACTGAACCTCCACTAAAGATAGGACAAAGAGAACAGAGAGAACCAAAATCATTCATTTTTGTTAACTTCAATATTTTGTATGCAATATTTAATAAAAACTTCAAAAAAGAATTAATGGACTTAAAAGAAAGGAAATTTACTCCTTATCTTAAACATTGTTATTGTTTTTAAATTTTAAGCCTTTTTAATTTTGTGAAGGCAAAAAGTGGAAACCTAATAAACACATGTATATGTAAAAAAAAAAGGGAATTTACAATATGGATGATAAAGACAATAAAATGAATGGATGAGAAAATGGAAAGATAAAACCAAAAGTCACATGAGAGATATGTAGAATATACAAAGGATATGGCAGTGCACCACATGTACCACAACAGGGAATGTAAAGATGCAATAGAAAGTTTTCAAAAATAGGTTAGATCTTGGAGAAGAAAGAACCTCTGAGTTAGAGAATAAAGTTTCCAAGTTAACCCAGGTAGTTTAAGAAGCAGGAAGGAAGAGAAAGAAAGCACAACAGGCACTTAGAGAACAATGAGACTCCGTGAAGCATACTAATAACATACTAATTCGTACTAGTTCAAACATACTAATAACAGGAATTCCTGACAGACAAGAAGATTGTCCCAAAGGAATGGAAGCCCTACTGGAGACTATCATAAACGAAAACTTTCCAAGTTTTACTAAAGACCCTCACATACTCCATTCAGATGGATATCAAATCCTGGGTCATCTCAACTGAAACGGAGCCTCTCCAAGTCACACTGTAATGAACCTGTACAAAGTGAAGGTGAAAGAAAAAATTGTATAAGCAGCCAGGAGTAAGTGCCAACTGACCTACAGAAGCAGAGTCATTAGGACGACAGCAGACTTTTCAACTGAAACCTTCTAAGCCAGAAGAGCATGGTCATCCACCTTCAACATTCTTAAACACAATTTTCAGCTCAGAATTCTGTATCCTGCAAAGCTAAGCTTCAAAATTGATGAAGCAATAAAATCTTTTGCAGATATGCAAGCACTGAGGAAATGCACCACAACAGACCAGCTCTACAGGAAATATTTAGACCTGTTCTCAACACTGACCACCACATTGGACCACCAGCAAAGTAAACACCCAGAAGCTAAAGGTCAAAACTTAGCTTCCACAATGGTGCCAAAAGATAAAACTACACAATGGACTTTCACAAAGTAAGATGAATAAAACTCCATCACACTTATCAATTCTCTCAATAAATGTCAATGGACTGAATTCACCACTGAAGAGACACAGGCTGGCCAACTGAATAAAAAAGCACAAGCCATCCATATGCTGTCTCCAGGAGAAATACCTAGCCTTGAAGGACAAATCAAGACTCAGGGTTAAGGGATGGAAAACAGTATTTCAAGCAAATGAAAATCAGAAGAAAGGATGAGTTGCAATCTTATTTTCAGATAGAAGTAGATTGAAAGCAACTAAAGTTAAAAAAGTCAAAATGGACACTTTATACTGGTCAAAGGAACAATACAACTATAAGATATTTCAATTTTAAGTATTTATGTATCCAACTTAAATTCTCCCAGATTTATGAAACAGAACTTGATGGGTCTGAGCAATGATACCCTGTAATACCATAATAGTAGGGGCTTTAACACCCCTCTGACAGAACCTGACAGACCCTCTAACCAGAAACTAAACAAAGATACAAAGGACTTAAATGTGACCCTAGAACAAATGGGATTAATAGACATATACAGAACACACCATCCCAAAGCTAAGGAATATTCATTTTCTCGTCAGCCCATGGAACGTACTCCAAAATTGACCACATCTTAGGATACAAATCAAACCTCAGCATAATTGAAAGAATAGAAATTATACCTTCTGGGCGGCGCCTGTGGCTCAGTGAGCAGGGCGCTGGCCCCATATACCAAGGGTGGCAGGTTCAAACCCAGCCCCGGCCAAACTGCAACAACAACAAAAAAGCTGGGCGTTGTGGCGGGCGCCTGTAGTCCCAGCTACTCGGGAGGCTGAGGCAAGAGAATCACCTAAGCCCAGGAGTTGGAGGTTGCTGTGAGCTGTGTGACACGACAGCACTCTACCGAGGGCAATAAAGTGAAACTGTCTCTACAAAAAAAAAAAGAAAGAAATTATACCTTCTATCTTCTCAGACCACAAGACAAAAAAAGTAGAACTCAACTCCAACAAAAAATTTCATCCTCACACAGACTTGGAAATTAAACAACCTATGCTGAATGACAGTTGGCTTCAGGAAGAGATAAAAGAGGAAATTCCTCAAACATAACAATGAAGACACAAGTTACCAAAACCTGTGGGATACAGCAAAAGCAGTCTCAAGAAGGAAATTTATCACATTGGAGGCCTACATTCAAAAAACAGAGAGAGTGCATCAACAAACTCATGAAACATCTTACAGAATTGGAAAAAGAAGAACAATCTAATCCTAAACCCAGCAGAAGAAAAGAAATAACCAAAATTAAATCAGAGACTAATGAAACTGAAAACAAGAGAATCATACAGAAAATTAATGAAACAAAGTTGGTTTTTCAGGCGGCACCCATAGCTCAGTGGGTAGGGCACTGGCCACATAAACCAAGGCTGGCAGGATTGAACCCAACCCAGGCCAGCTAAAACAATGACAACTGCAACAAAAAAATAGCTGGGCATTGTGGCGGGTGCTTGTAGTTCCAGCTACTTAGGAGGCTGAGACTAGAGAATTGCTTAAGCCCAAGAGTTTGAGGTTGCTGTGAGCTGTGACATCACAGCACTCTACCCAGGGTTACAGCTTGAGATTGTCTCAGAAAAAAAAGAAAAAAGTTGATTTTTCAAAAAACATAAACAAAATCGATAAACCTTTGGCCAGATTAACTAGAAACAGAAAAGTTTCTATTACAAATTCTCTAATAAACTCAATCAGAAATGAATAAAGGGGAAATAACAACAGATGCCACAGAAATATAAGAGATCATCTATGAGTACTACAAGAAACTCTATGCCCAGAAATTTGACAATATGGAGGAAATGGATCAATACCTAGAATCACACCATTTCCCTAGACTTAATCAAGAAGAAATAGATCTTTTCAACAGACCAATTTCAAGAACCGAGATGGAAGAAATGAAAAAAAATCTCTAACAAATAAAAGCCCTGGTCCAGATGGCTTCACACCAGAATTCTATCAAACCTTCAAAGAAGAGCTTATACCCATATTGCAGGAATTATTGCAAATAATTGAGAAGGAAGGACTCTTTCCCCAACATGTCTACAAAGCAAACCTCACCCTGATAACAAAACCAGGAAAAGACCCAACTAAAAAGGAGAATTTCAGACCAATCTCACTAATGAATATAGATGCGAAAATTCTCAATAAAATCCTAGCCAACAGATTACAGCTACACATTAAAAAAATCATTTATCACGATCAAGTAGGTTTCATCCCAGGGATGTAAGGCTGCTTTAACATACACAAGTCCATAAATGTAATTCACCATATCAACAGAAGCAAAAACAAAGACCATATGATCCTCTCAATAGATGCAGAAAAAAGCATTTGATAAAATTCAACATCCTTTTCTAATTAGAACACTTAAGAATTTAGGCATAGGTGGCACATTTCTTAATCTGATGGAAGCCATCTCTGACAAATGCACAGCTAATATTATACTGAATGAAGTAAAACTAAAAGCTTTTCCACTTAGAACTGGAACCAGAAAAGTCTGTCCTCTTTTGCCACTACTATTCAACATAGTGCTGGAAGTTCTGGTCAATACAATCAGGTAAGAGAAGGAAATAAAGGGCATCCAAATGGGTGCAGAGGAGGTCAAACTCTCTCTCCTTGCTAACAATATGATCTTATACTTAGAGAACACCAAAGACTCAACCACAAGACTCCTGGAAGTGATTTAAAAAAAAAATAAAAACAGCAATGTCTCAGGATATAAAATTCAATGTCCACAAATCAGTAGCCTTTGCATATGCCAATAACAGCCAAGATAAGAAGCTAATCAAGGACACAATTCCCTTCATGGTAGCTTCAAAAAAAATGAAACACCTAGGAATATACATAACAAAAGTGGTGAAGGACATACAAAGAAAATTATGAAACTCTAAGAGAAGAAATAGCACAAGATATTAACAAATGGAAGAACATACCATGCTCATGGCTGGGAAGAATCAACATTGTGAAAATGTCTATACTACCTAAAGCAATCTACAGGTTCAATGCAATAACCATTAAAATACCATCATCATACTTTCAAGATTTGGAAAAAATAATTCTTCGTTTTGTGTGGAACCAGAAGAAACCCTTTATAGCCAAGGCAATTCTTAGTAATAGAAACAAAGCTGGGGGTATCACACCAGACTTTCAGCTATACTACAAGACCATAGTGATCAAAACAGCATGGTATTCCCACAAAAAGAGACACTGACATTTGAAACCGAATAGAAAACCATGAGATGAAACTAACCTCTTACAGCCACCTCCTATAGTTTATCTTTGATAAACCAAATAAGAAATGCAGTGGGGAAAAGAATCCCTATTCAATAAATGGTGCTGGAAGAACTGGATTACCACATGTAAAAGACTGAAACTGGACCCACACCTCTCACCACGCACAAAAATTGATTCAAGATGGATAAAAAATTTAAATCTAAGGCATGAAAGTGTGGGAAAAATACTTGGAAGATATTGGCCTGGGGAAAGACTTTATGAAGACTTCAGTGGCAATGGAAACAACAAAAATGAACAAATGGGACTTAATTAAACTGAAAAGCTTCTATACAGCTAATGAAACAACCGCCAAAGCAAACAGACAACCTTCAGAATGGAAAAAAGTATTTTCAGATTATGAATTGGACAAAAACTTGATACTAAGATCTATAGAGAACTCAAGTTAGTCAACAAAAAACGACCCAAGAATCCCATATATCACCGGGCAAGAGAGATGAATAGAACCTACTCTAAAGAAGATAGATGAATGGCTAACAAACATAAAAAAATGCTCATAGTCTCTAATCATCAGAAAAATACAAATCAAAACTACCCTGAGATTTTACTTAACCCCAGTGAGAATAGCCCACATCACAAAGTCTCAAAGCTGCAGATGCTGGCGTGGATGTGGAGAGAAGAGAACACTTTTACACTGCTGGTTGGACTGTGAACTAATACAACCTTTTTGAAAGGAATTATGAAAAATCCTCAAAGAACTCAAATTAGACCTTCCATTTGATCCTGCAATCCCATTACTAGGCATATACTCAGAAGAAACATCCTTTTATTACAATGACATTTGCTCTAGACTATTTATCGTAGCTCAATTTATATTTGCCAAAATGTGGAAACAGCCTAAATGCCTACCAACCCAGGAATGGAATAACAAGCTATGGTATATGTATACCATGGAATACTATTCAGCCACTAAAAAAGATGGAGACTTTACATCTTTTGCATTAACCTGGGTGGAGGTGGAACACATTCTTCTTAGTAAAGCATCACAAGAATAGAGAAGCAAGAATCCAGTGTACTCAGTTCTAATATGAATGTGGTAGATGAACTAATACAAAGGAGGGTGGGTACTACGGGAATGGTCAAGTGGGAAGAGGGGAGGAGGGAAAGGGATCGAGGGGTCATGGTGTAATGGCACACCTCTTGGGGGTGGGACACAATTTTTAGAGGGACTTAATCTAACAAATGCCATCAGTGTAACCTAATTCTTTGTACCCGCAATGAATCCCAGGCAATAAAAAAAAAAAGGGCTTGGCGCTTGTAGCACAGTGGTTACAGCACCAGCCACATACACCAAGGCTGGCAGGTTTGAACCCGGAACCTGGCCCAGCTAAACAATAATGACAACTGCAACAAAAAAACAGCTGGGCATTATGGCAGGAGCCTGTAGTCCCAGCTACTTGGGAGCCCAAACTCTTAAGCCCAAGAGTTTGAGGTTGCTGTGAGCTGTGATACCTCAGCTGCCCCCTACCGAGGGCAACATAGTGAGACTCTGTCTCCAAAACAAACAAACAAACCAAAAAAAGAACTCCCAAACTAAAAATGCATGTAATATAGCTAACCTTAATAGCTAAAAATCTATCTCCTGAGGAAGACTTCTCTATTCTTACAGTCCTTTATTCAACTCTATTGAAGTATTACATATTGTTCAAAAAAGGAGAAAAAGTAAGTTTTATCTAGAATCAGTAAAATTTATTTTGTCTTTCCTATGCTCACAATTCTACAACTTTATTTTGATCTCTGTAAGCCAAATATAACTAATTACTAGTTAACAAATAAACTCTCTCTATATAGTCTGTTGTTAGGGATGAGCTGTTGAAGCTCCTGAAATTAATCCCTTCCCCTATGCAAGAGAGCCCATTCCCTGCTCCAGAGATACTGCTCCTGCCACTTTCCCCTGTTTTTCCCTCTCTACTGAACCAGAACACAAATGTGCGGTTATTTTTCCCAACTTAAAAACAATTCTGAACGATCTATACTTCCCAATTCTTCTCCTACTCACTCCCAACAGGCCTTCCTTTTTTTTTTAATTGAGACAGTCTCACTCTTGTTGCCCATGGCCTCAGCCTAGATCACAGCAACCTCAAACTCCTAGGTTCAAGCGATCCTCCTGCCTCAGCCTCCTAAGCAGCTGGGACTACAGGCTTGTGCCATGACATCCAGCTAATTTTCATGTTTTTAGTAGAGACAGGTTCTAGCTTTGCTCAGGCTGGTCTGAAACTCCTGAGCTTAAGCAATCGTCTCATGTTGGCCTCCCAAAGTGCTAAGGATTTACAGGTGAAAGCCACCTCAACCAGCCCTCCACCAGGCTTTCATCACTACTTACTCAAACTATTCTCATCGAGGTCTTCAAGAACCCCCAGGACACTGTCATCAAGGATGAATTGACTCTCACCTTCCTCGAGCTCTAAGCAGCATTTATCAGTAATGACTTCTACTTTTCCTTTCCTGACTTCCAGGACAATGCACTCTCCTTCCTGATTTTACTCTTACTTCACCATCTCCTTTTCAGACTCTTAATGTTCTACTTCATCTCCCCAACTTCTTAATGCTGGTGTGTTCCAAGGCTCCGACTTTGAACTTCTTCATCCATACTTATGGCTTAGTTAGTTACAAGCTCATGACTACCAAGTAACTTCAATCTCAAACTCTATCTAATGCCAGATACATACAGCTGATTGTTTACTACAGATACCCATAGATGATAAAAGTCTCAAGCCTGACTAGTCCTGACCTCCTGATAGTCCCCACAAATATTGCTCTTCCAAGTCTTCCCAGCTCATCAATTAGCAACTCTATTCTTCCTAGTGTTCAGGAAAAATCTTAGAATCACCCTTGATTTCTCTCTCTACAAATACAAATTCCAATCTGTGATCAAATCCTGTCATCTTTGTCTTCAAAATATAAATACAATTTAAGCATGCCTTACTCCTCAGCGACTGCCCCTTCCCTCTGAAATACTGCAATTGCTTTTAACTAGTCTAAAGGAAAAAAAAAAAGTTTTCCTTTCTATCTGTCAATCAAAGTAAGAAACAAGAAAGAAGTTCTCTAAAAGAAAATATTTATTTGGGGGGTGGCGCCTGTGGCTCAGTGAGTAGGGCGCCGGCCCCATATGCTGAGGGTGGCGAGTTCAAGCTCAGCCCCGGCCAGCATGCAACAACAAAATAGCAGGGCGTTGTGGCGGGCGCCTGTAGTCCCAGCTGCTCGGGAGACTGAGGCAAGAGAATCGCGTAAGCCCAAGAGTTAGAGGTTGCTGTGAGCCCTGTGACGCCACGGCACTCTACCCGAGGGCGGTACACTGAGACTCTGTGTCTACAAAGAAACAAGAAAATATTTATTTGGGAATATAACATTGCAATGAGAATACATGTGCCATAGGAAACTATGCACATATTCAGGGAGATAAAGGAAGATAAAGGATTTTAAAGGAAAAATGAGGACTACATAATTCAGATAATTATACAGGGATCAATAACAAGGGTGACACCAGTCCAAGGCTGGACAGTCAGTTGTTAGGCAGATTTTCTCCCAGTAGTACCTTATGGGTAAAACTATAATAGCTTTTGTACAAGGTTATGATAGTTTTTGTTATCAGGCATTTATATCTAAGAACCCTCTTTTCATAGCCTTCCCTAGCTCTATTTGTCAAGGTTTTTTTCTTTTAAAAAAAAAACAAAAACACACAAGTGACCATTTTCTGATTCTGACAACTTTCATATATTCTATCCTCAGCACACTTTTGTGATCAGATATGTGGGGGAATTTTCCCCATACCAAGCAATTCTCCAGTGGACACCAGCTAAGTATTCTGTAATTCAATTTTGATGCTATCTACCTGGAGACAGAGTCATATCCTAAAGGTTAAGAGCTAAATACCATAAGACTGTCTCCACCCTAGATGCCAATCCCGAGTCCAGCTATCTGTACATCTGACTAAATGGTTACAAACTGGGGCTCCTACTGCCCCTTCCTTGGACACAATTAATTTACAAGGATGACACACAAAACTCAAATACTTGATTTTATCCTAAAGGATACAGATAAAGAGATGGATAGGGCAAGAGATTTGGGGGGAAGGGAGTGTGCAAAACTTCTAAATCTTCTGGATATAACATCCTCCCAGTAATCTCAAAGCTCAACAAACTCAAGTCTTGTTTTTATATACACTGATCTCCAGCCCTCCCCCTTTCCTGGAGGCTGAGGGGATGGGGCTAAAGTTTAACTAACCCTCTAATCTCTTAAAGTCTTGGGTCTTTCTGGCCCCATTTGAGGTCATCCAAGGCTTCATTCTAATTCACCTCATCAGTATCAACTCTGGTGTTAACAAACAGGATCATTATGAATAACAAAAAACACTAACATCGGTTGGGAAATTCCAAGAGTTTTAGCTCTATGACAAAAACCAGGGACAGGCCAGGTACTGTGGGTGGCTCACGTCTGTGATCCTAGCCATCTAGGAGGTCGAGGCAGGTGGATTGCTTGAGCTCAAGAGTTCAAGACTAGCCTAAGCAAAAGCGAGACCCTGTCTCTACTAAAAACTGGAAAAACTGAGGCAAGAGGATTGCTTGAGACTAGGAGTTGGAGGTTGGTGTGAGCTATGACGCCATAGCACTCTACACAGGCAACAGCTTGAGACTCTGTATCAAAAAAAAAAAACAAAAACAGGGACAAAGACAATTTTTTTTAAAAAAACAATTCCAAAAGTTTATTTCCTTAAATGAAGACAAATATTTTTCATACTATACCACAAGTAGTCTCCTTGCTTCAGGTCTTGCCATTACACATATTTTCAACTCAGCAGCCACAGTACTCCTCTTAACACGTAAGTCAGGTTACGCCACCCAGAGTGTAAAGCCAGAGACCTTACAATGACCTATAAGACCCTACTTGGTCCAGCTCCACCATTATTTTTTTGACACTTCTATCACTCCACTGATTTCACTGCAGCAGCACAAATGTGACAGGCAGCCTCTGTTCTCCCTCTCAAACTCCATTCCTGGAACTTGCTTCTCCCCCTGCCTGGATGACTTATTCCTCTTCTCATCTCTTTCAGGCCTTTGCTCAAATTTCATTCTCTCAATGAAGCACTCACCTCAAATACTTCTATTTCAAATTGCAAACTCCTCCCTCCCCAGCATTCCAGTCTTCAAAGCTTTATTTTTCTCCACAGCACCTTTCATCACCTGACACAAAAACATATACAGTAGAACCTCTGTAAATTGACCATCCAGGGGGCTGTAAGAAACTGGAGGTGGCCAACGTAAGAAACTAGGCCTACTGTACTGACACGTGCCTGTGGTACATGTCTGGTTTATGAAAATAGGGTTAACTTAAGAGGTGGTCAATCTAGGGAGGTGATCAACTATGGAGATGGTCAACTATGGAGGTTCTACTGTGCTTGTGTACTGTCCTACGCTAGAACACAACCTCTTTAAGGGCAAGACAGTTTGGTTTCATTCATTATCTAACTTTATATCTAGAATAGTGACAATGTTTTGATACTTACAAATGAATACAGAAATTTGTATTTATAGACATGCCTGGGATTGTTTTTCTTCAAATTATACCTAGCAAAAGTATTTATCACCAGCCGTGAGGTTTAGTCTACTATTTTCCAAACTTGACTCATCCATCAGATTCATCTGCAAAAGTTATAAAACTATAGAATTCTGGGCCAATTCAACTACCTCAGCATCTGGGGGTGAAACCCAGGAATTTACGGAAAGCACTCCAGGCGATTCTGATGAATTGCTAGTTTAATTGCAATATACCTGACATTAGAAGACTACATTTTGATCACAACTCTGTCACTCTATAAAGATGCTGTGTTCCTGAACTCCGAAATCATTTTTCTTACTCATAAAACAGGAATACTTATCTTGCAAAATTTTGAGAATTCAATATGAATAAAACAGTTTCATCTACTGTCAAAGACAAAATGTAGAGTCTCACAGAACTTAATGAGCTCCTGTTTAAAAGTTGTACCAGTGAGTACAAACTACTATAATTAATTCTAAATGATATTCTGAGCCTTTTAAAGCCATAAGTATATATTAGCTCAGAACATACATCTTGTTTTGGGAGTATCAACTTCAAAAATACTCTTCCAGATATATTAAAAAATTAACAACTTATTCCAAAATAAACCCCCAAATTAAACCAAATAAATGAGCAATTATGATATACTAATAGCTAACGAGAACTCCCAGAAGATAAAACAAAAACCAAAAATTTTGACATGTATTTTCTCCTCTCACAAGTCAAACAGCCATAAAAACAAACATCTTTATGCAATGACTCAGGGAACTAGGTGGAAAAATAAAAATCTATACCAGACAGGTTTAGAAACCCAGATTATCTATGTATTAAAAATCCAGTCTAAAAATTACAAAATAAGTAAACATTTTAACAATAAAGGAAAAAGCATAAGGCTAAAACCTATATAAAATTAATACTTTACCTGCAGATCTTCACACAAAAAGACAGATTCTTGGAAACTAATTCGGTAAGTCTTTAAGACTTTTAACTTCCCCTTCTCTTTACAAGCAGGGCAATACCCATCTGCCGTAACTTTAGCTGAATCATAATTCTACAAGAGAAATAAAGTAAATTAAAATACACACTTTCTTAGAATACACAAAAATAAGTAAATGGAAGATAACCAGAAAAAATTATAATTTTCAACTAGAAGTATCCTGGCAAGATATTTTAAACATGGCAAATAAAAGAAATGCATATACGGCTCTAAATACAGTTATTGTTCTAAAAAGAATGTTACAGTTTTAAATATTAAATTTTAAGGATTAAGAAGAGTATCAGTTTATTTGCAAGAAAAAAGTAACATCAGCTGCCAGGGAAAATGTGTGTGCCATATTTTTCAAAGAACAGTAAACCATAAAGTCCATGTTTTATTTCTATTTTCACATATCAATAAAACAGAGAGGTAAACACATTAAAACAATCTTTCGCCATTACTGTAAGATTTCCGTGGAAGATACAATTTTTTATAAGTTAATTGGTAACATTAAAACCAAATTTAAGTCTCAAAAATAGGAAGAAAAAAATAACTTTGCACTGAGGCAAAAAATAAGTTCACTAACTTTTCCCAAATACCCCACCATGTGGAGTGAAGATATCCCTATATCAGTCCCTGGTCCAATCACTGGCAAACCATTTCCAATCTTCGGGGAATCCATCATTCCGAGTCATTGGCTAATTGAAACATGTCAATACCACTAAGGATTTTTCAATGAACCCTGGAAAAAAAAAGTCAATAGACAATTAAATAAAAAATCCAATTTACTCTAAAAAATAACTGTGCTATTTTATAAGATATATCTATTAAGAATACTTTGAGGGCTAAATGTCCTAGAATAAACATATTCTAAAACTATAATTTTGAAGGGAAAACAATATCTATATTTACAAACCTAGCAAATTTGTGGACAGAGGGCAGATATTGACAACAGAACCAGTCTAGGTAACAGAACTCATGTGAAGAAAATTACACAAAATTTGTAGCAATTATAGATACTATTTAAACCAAACTATATTGACTAGAGTTTGAAAACCTAAGTTTTTAAAGTCTATGCATAATTTGAAACAAATATGCCAACAGTATACTGAGAAAGTACTTCAAAAAAAAAAAAAAAAAATCCAGGGCAGCGCCTGTGGCTCAGTGAGCAGGGCGCCGGCCCCATATACCGAGGGTGGCCGGTTCAAACCCATCCCCGGCCAAACTGCAACAAAAAAATAGCCAGGCATTGTGGCGGGCGCCTGTAGTCCCAGCTACTCGGGAGGCTGAGGCAGGAGAATCACCTGAGCCCAGGAGTTGGAGGTTGCTGTGAGCTGTGTGACGCTATGGCACTCTACCAAGGGCAATAAAGTGAAACTATGTCTCTACAAAAAAAAAAAAAAAAAAAAAAATCCACATCCATTGTGCCATTATTTGACAGGGACAAAAGAACCAATGAACTACATATTCCATACATTCCTATTGTTTTCAACTACCAAGAATATTTCACCAGTTGGGAAAAATACTACTTTTTCAAAGCTGCTAACAAACTACTATTTCATATTATTTGTAAATGATCGGTCAGTATCAGAACAAAAATATAAACACTGTCACAGTACAAATTACACATGTGAAAAGCTTGCTTTGAGTGTAGGTCCCTGGAGTAGAATCACATTTAATAGTTAAAATTATGAGAGACTGGAGCTCAGTGTAAGGAAAAAATCATTGTTAAGAGCAGTTTAAATATGAATTTACAATTTAAGGGAACCAGATACAGGGGGCCTTTAGGCAGATGTGAATTACCACTAACCAGATATGTTGTAAAGTAATTCCATGCCTAAGTCCTTCTCAAATGTAAGAATCCATGATTCTATGTCAACCATCTCCTGAGAATCAGTGGCTCAAGGGAGTCACTTTAAAAACAAATTATGTTGTTCTGTTTCAGCTGTATAAACTTCACAACCCCTTCAAGCCAAGGCATAATTTTATAGAAAGAAAATGCTTTTCTTTTCTTTATTTTTATTTATTCATTTATTTATTTATTTATTTATTTTTGGGACAGAGCCTCAAGTTATCACCCTGGGTAGAGTGCCATGGCATCACAGCTCACAGCAACCTCAAACTCCTGGGCTCAAGTGATTCTCCTGCCTCCACCTCCCAAGTAGCTGGGACTGCAGGCGCCTGCCACAACGCCCGGCTATTTTTTGGTTGCAGCTGTCATTGTTGTTTGGCGGCCCGGGCTGGATTCGAACCCACCAGCTCAGGTGTAGTGGCTGGCGCCTTAGCCACTTGAGCCATAGGCGCCAAGACAGAAAAATGCTTTTCAAAAAAGTATCTGTGGCTCTCAATTTCCTACTGCTAAGTAATAATCAAAACCAGCTCTAGACATTTTGGACCAAATAATTCTTTGAAAAGGCTGTGCTATGCCCCACAGGATGTTTAGCAAGCAGCATCACTGACCTCTTCCCACCAGACTTAACAGGCAAAAATGTCTCCAGACATTGCCAATCTCCTCTATGAGAACTACTGGTACCAACGTTTCCTTTATAGCTCCCTAAAGACAACTTACTTACTTTTGGCTGGTTCTACTTACAGATACTATTTAAGTATCCATACAAAAGGTAAGTACTAGTTACAAAAAGGAATGATGTAGCAAAGTCAAACTTCTATGGTTCCAGAGGGATTAAAAGAATAGGCTCTGGCACCTGCAGATCTGGGCTCAGAAATTTATTTGCAAAATTGGATTCTTCTAAGAAGTAAATGTGATAATGCGTTTGTAAAAAGCTTAGCACCTGAGTCATCGTAAAATTTTTTTTTTTTTTTTGAGACATTGTCTCATTATGTTGCTCTCAGTAGAAGCTCACAGCAACATCAAAGGCTTGGACTTAGGCGATTCTCTTGCCTCATCCTCCCAAGTAGCTGGGACTACAGACGCCCCCCACAATGCCCCGCTACTTTTTGCTGCAGTTGTCATTGTTGTTTACCTGGCCTGGGCCAGGTAAACACCCACCATCCTCGGTGTATGTGGCTGGCGCCTTAACCACTGTGCTATGGGTGCCGAGCCTGAGACATCATCGTAAACTAAAGCTACTACTTGGGGCTAATTTTTACTTCACTCTATGTAAAAAATATGCAGTGCATCTTGTGTCAAGAGAAACTGGTTGGTTATGTATGTTGAATAAATTGTATTTGACGAATATTTCCATCTCCCTGAGGGAATCTAGAAAAATTTTAAAGATAGTTCTATATTACATAAGGAACCTTCAAATCTGCTCTCATGATTCCACCACCCAGCAGTTCTTTCTTTCTTTCTTTTTTAAAAGACAGTCTCACTCTATCACCCTCAGGTACAATGTCGTGGCATCACAGCTCACAGCAACCTCCAGCTCTTGGGCTTAGGTGATTCTCTTGCCTCAGCCTCCCAAGTAGCTGAGACTACAGGCGCCCGCCACAAGGCCGGGCTATTTTTTTGTTGTTGTTGCAGTTTGGCCAGGGCCGGGTTTGAACCCGCCACCCTCAGTATATGGGGCAAGTGTTCCACTGACTAAGCCACAGGCGCCGCCCAGCACCCAGCATTTCAATGGGAAAGCTGGTAGGATGGATGAAATTCTGAACACAATTCAAATCCCCTAAATGAAAATTCATTGACAAGAACTACCAAAGGTGGGCTCTCCAGATCTTCTTTTAAATACAATTTACTTAGTCTTAAATACAAAATCCTACAGTGGTTTTTACAACTTGATTTGTCCCTAAGTAACTGTTCTTCCACTCTTCAAAAACTACCTGCTCTTACTTTCTAACCTAAATTTTGGTATCTCCATCCTTCTAACCCACAGACTATAAAGTTTGAGTCGTTTTCTACTCTTTCATTTCTTTCTTTATCCAGTAAAAGACCAAATTCTATGGACAGTTCTTTGGAAAGGTCTCAAAAATCACTACCTCTTTCCATTCCGTCCCTACTCCATTTAACTGTCAAAATAATGCTCCTATAAAACAAGTCTGAGCCTGGTTCGGCACCTGTAGCTCAGCGGCTAGGGTGCCAGCCACATACACAGGGGCTGGCGGGTTCGAACCCAGTCCAGGCTGGTCAAACAACAATGACGACTACAACCAAAAAATAGCCGGGCATTGTGGCCTGTAGTCCCAGCTACTTGGAGGCTGAGGCAAGAGAATTGCTTAAGCCAAGAGTTGGAGGTTGCTGTGAGCTGTGACAGCACAGCGCTCTACCAGGCAACATAGTGAAACAATGTCAAAAAAAAAAGTCTGAGCCTGTCACTGTTCACTTTAAAAACACCCTTACTCCAGCAAGTCTGTCCAAACAGCCCAATACTTTGATCTTCTAACTCATGACACTGTGAGACCAACCTAGCTTTCCAGTCTTACCTTCCTTAACACCACTTCACCTTCCGCACCTTTCTTCTAACATCCCCTTTTCATATCTCTGTGTGCCACTAACACTCCATAAGCTTCAAGGGGAGTAACAGCCCCGGGGAGGGAACCCGTGGACTGGGGCCACATGTGGCCTTCTGGAGAGGATGCGACCTTTTGACTGCATCCAAATTTTACAAAAACCCTTGTAAAAGGGGGTGGTAACTAGCCTATCCTGGACCCAGCGACAGCATAATCAACGTGTGAAGTTGACCACGGGAATCGCAAAAGGTATGCAATTAAATTCCCATACCCTTGCGCAAAATGAGGAAACCCAGAGAAATAGCTGTTCGAAGAGGGGCCTCACGTCCATTGAAGCTTGCCCACCGACACCAAATGGGCTCAGCACGTGAACTGTAAAAGGTGAAGGCACAAGTGACCCCCAGCCGAAGAACAGGGTCCATTTCCAGCGCCCAGCCCCGTCTGCTACCAAACCTAACTGTCCTGAATGAAACGGATAGGACCAAGCGAGGAGAGTTTCAAAACAACCTTGGAAGCCCAAGGAGGCGCAGAAAACGTTAACCCTGCTCATCTCCACGCTCCTTAGGAGACGAAAACTGGTTTCTCTTCGGCGTTACCGGTCTGAGCCCAAACGGATCTGTTACTCCAACTCCATACCTCAACCATCAACCATTCCCACCCGGGCCCATCCTTCAGAGAGCCGACTACCCACGGGTCACCCCAGCTGTGCCCCTTTCCCTACAGCCAGAGCCAAAAGAAACTACCCCCTCTTCTCCCTTACCTGCTGCAGGCACTCCCCTTCTTCGTACTAGGTCGACCCGAAGTCCTGTTCCAGCTCGAGAGTCACACCACCTACTTGCAACGTTCAACTCACGTTACCCTGGGACTGCTCCTCCCCCACCCGCGTCTCCGCTAGGAAACCGGTTTCCGGCTTGGGTCCGCCGCACACTAGCGTCCCCCTCACCGCAGCACGCCGGGCCTACTAGGAGGCAGGCGTGGCGCGGAAGGCGAGAACGAGAGCACTTCCGGCCGTTCTCCTCAGAGGCGTGGCTGCCCTCCCTGATGCCGCAGCCGCAGTTTCAGCTGCGACGGCAAGTAGGGGCGGGGCCGGTGGCTGCGGCCCACGCCCTGTGTGAGTGGCTGGGTTTGGGGAGGCGACATTTCTGGAAGCTGCTGGAAAGCACGCGGGTGGCGGAGGTGACGCCGGCGGCCAGGGGGTGGGGCGTGATTAAAACTAGTGCGCGGCGTGCTGCGGAGGGATTACGCCGACGGCAGAGCGGCGCGGCTCGCTGTGATCTGCGGTCCGGAGCTGGCCGGCCCGCAGGGACCCGGGGGCGGGGGAGAAGGAAGGGTTCCCGCAGCCGGCGTGGGGTGCGCCAGAGTTGGGCCACGCCAGGCACCCATAGCCGCACTCCCGAAGCCTCGGTGGAGCCGAAGCTACCACAGAGTGCGTGTTCACAAAGAGTCACCACACACGGAGCTGCCCCGCCCTGTCCCCCTAAAACCCCCTTGGAGGCCAGGGGCTTTACTGGGGTTCTGGGTGTTCTCTTTTCCTCCTTCCCAGATCTTCTAACGGTAAGGGGAGTAGCGAAAGCACAGGGACTTGGCTGTCCGTGGCCCGTTCTGAGTAGTCGACAGCCTGTCTGTCCCCAGCCCCCTGATTTCAGCTACCCTGCCTTGTTTGAAAAACTTCAGAGAACGGGGAGTTCTCATTTAGTTTCTAAGTTTAAGGCTGTCCTTCTGTAGGAAGGTCGTGTGGTTTAAGGGACATGGTGACCGCGAACGCATTTCTGCGTCTGCGTTCTAAATCTGGGGCAGCGGATTCCAGGAGTCCTGTCGGTCGGTTGGTTCTGCGTCCACGGATGACAGATTGTAGTTTCTAACCATTTCGTTACGGACTAACTGCGATTGGCCTTTGGACTGTATTGTTTAATGTTCCCAAATGAATGATTGTATTCTGGAATAATGCTGATGATTCTGATAGGGTGGAATGGAGGAAGAAATTCTTTAGTAAAATGGATTTTAGGTTTTAGTACTTAGAAATGTGAATGGCCAAGAAGTCCACAAGCGTTTTTCTCCTCCAGATAAAAATAGGCTGTTTAGTTTTTGTTTACTTTTTTTGTTTTAGTAGGGTATTAATGTACTGGCCTACGTGTTTAAGATCTGGCTTGTTAGGTGTCCTTTTTTTTAAAAAATTGTGATGAAAATTTGATAAGAGCATAATTTCCTCCTGAAACGGAGCCAAAACTCCAAAGAGTTTTTACTTGCTTACTGTTGCTACTTCCGTTTTTAGGACGGAATGCACTATTTGTAATAAACACTTGCTGAGCATTAAATCATAGATTAAACAAAACAGCTGGTTCAGTTAAAAAAAATTTAGCTAACATTTTAAGATTGTGAAACAGCATTACCAAATTGAATTATATATATATATTTTTAAAAGCCGTCTGCAAAGTCTTTTAATGTAAATTTGATTTTTTTTTTTTTTTAATGGCCAGGAAAAAAGTATGTATTTGTGACAGAATCAACATGGAGATGGGGTTTGGGTTGTGGAGAGAAAGGAAAAAAATTTATGGTGACTTGTGTTTTGTCTCCAGGGCTTTCTCCTTGTAAGTAGGAAAAGTTTTAAAGAGAAGAATTCTGATTCAGGAAATCAGGACGGGTTGACTAGAAAACTCCCATCTTGTCTATATTACAGAGTAATGGTCTCAGGTTAAGAAAAGTGAATATATTATTGCTTATTCTTTACCAATATATTTGGAATGCCTCTTTCTATGTACACTGGTCCTAAAAAGAATGCAGCAGTTAAACTTCTGATGAGATTAGAAGTCATTGCCTCCATTCCCTTGGCAGCAATGTAAGGTAAAATTTTTATTTACGGGCGGCACCTGTGGCTCAAGGAGTAGGGCGCCGGTCCCATATGCCGGAGGTGGTGGTTTCAAACCCAGCCCCGGCCAAAAACCAAAAAACCAAAAAAAAAAAAAAAATTTTTTTTATTTACATATTTAATAAAATTATGGTCATAATTTAATCAAAGGTCACTTTTATTAAATTAACACCTAGTGAACACCTTTATAATAGGAGTTCAGTGATACAATAAGCCTTTTCATTTTTTTCTCATTTTCTATACTCTCGTACTCTCTGCTAGACTGCATTGCTTAACTACAGAACAAGGCTTTTGGCTCAAACCTGGAATGTAAAAGCTGCCTGCTGAGATTTCTTGTTCTAGTCTTATCACAAAGATGAGAGTTGAAGTGACTATACTTTCTAGCAGCAGCACCCTGTTAAGTACAGTCTGTAATTATTATCTAAATCTAACATTCAGAAAGTTCTAAATACCAAAAACTTTTTAAGCTTCACAACAAAATACAACCTGAACTAATGAGAAGCTATTTATAGTTTTTGTCCCATATGTTTTGCTGAAATTATATTCATATGTTTGATTATGAGGTGCTCTTGGCCACTGGTATGTAGGGTGTTACAGGATGTTATATAATGATTTGTGTATCTTGTAACATTTTTTTTTTTAAGAAACAGAGTCTCACTTTATCGCCCTCACTAGAGTGCAGTAGCATCACAGCTCACAGCAGCATCATAGCTCACGGCAACCTCCAACTTAGGCAATTCTCTTGCCTCAGCCTCCCAAGTAGCTGGGACTACAGGTACCCACCACAACACCCAGCTATTTTTTGTTGTTGTTGCAGTTGTCATTGTTGTTTAGCTGGCCTGGGCTAGGTTGAAATGCGCCAGCCTGGGTGTATGTGGCCAGTGCCCTACCCACTGAGCTATGGATGCCGCTTGCACAGCTTATTTTTAAGTTTATACATGTAATGTTGGTCGAACAGTCACAGGGTTTAAGGTTGGTTTTTATAGTGGATTCTAAAATTTAGATAGAACATGATAGCCCATAATGTAACCCAAAATTACCTGGCTGCGTTTTGTTTTGACCACACAAAATGAAAAGGTGGTATGATAAAGAAGAGTCCTAGAGGCTGGGGGCTATGGATTACACCTGTTATGTTAGTGCTTTGGCAGACTGAGGCAGGAGGATCACTTGAGGCCGGGAGTTCAAGACCAGCCTAGGCAACATAGGAAGATCTTGCATTTACTAAAAAAGAATTTTTTTAATTAACTGAATGTAGTGGCATGTGCCTGTAGTATAGGGGTGTCCAGCCTTTTCAAAAGGAAAGGTTGCCCTACATTGGAATAGTAAGTTGTCTTGGGATACACAGTAAATACACAATATTACTGAAAGCTGATTAGCAAAAAAAAGGTTCATGCATACTTTTTTAATATCCAACGCTACAGATAAAAAAAGTCCTCTTCTCACAAGATCAGTATGTGGCTTGTGGGCTACTCAGGTGGCTGAGACAAGAGGATTGCTTGAGCCCAGGAATTTGGGACTGTAGTCAGCTATGATCACACCATTGCACTCTAGATTGGGTGACAAAGCAAGACCCTGTACCCCCGACCCCCAAAAAGGCCTAGAGTAGACTTTAAAATATCTAATACCTAATCCCATTTCTTCTGCTATGTGACCTTACTCAAGTCATTTAATTTTCAAGGCCTTCCTTTACAGATCTATAAAATGAAAAGTTTGAAATAGATGGATCTCTTAAGGAAGTTTCTTAAAGTTTCGGGTGGTGCTTGTGGCTCAGTGAGTAGGGCCCCGGCCCCATATGCTGAGGGTGGCGGGTTCAAACCCAGCCCTGGCCAAACTGCAACAACAAAAAAATAGCCGGGTGTTGTGGCGGGCGCCTGTAGTCCCAGCTGCTCTGGAGGCTGAGGCAAGAGAATCACATAAGCCTAAGAGCTGGAGGTTGCTGTGAGCCATGTGACGCCACGCACTCTACCGAGGGCAGTAAAGTGAGACTCTGTCTTTACAAAAAAAAAAGGAAGTTTCTTAAAGTTTCAACATTCTACTTGCAGATATTTACTTTTAGAACTACTACCTGCTTTTTAAAAATGTTTTCCACTGAGGGATATGATCTCATTTCATCTCAAACTTCTATCTTGCTGATCTAAATTTGTTGTTTTGTTTGTTGATGATATATTCACATGGTTCAAAATTCAAAAGGTACAAAATAATACATGGTAAGAAGTCTTGTTTCCACACCTGATTCCTCAGCCACCCCATTCTCTGCCTAGAAAGCAACCATTGCCAACAGTTTTTTGTATATTTTTCCAAAGACAGTTTTATACATATACAAGCAAATAAGTACTATATGTATTTTATTTTCCCCATTTTTTTACATAAGTGCTGCATACTGTGAATACTATTTACATACCTTATTTGTTCACTTAAAAGTTCTAAATTATTTTATTTTTTGCAGTTTTTGGCTGGGGCTGGGTTTGAACCTGCCAGCCCTGGTATATGGGGCTGGCACCCTACTCCTTGAGCCACAGGTGCCGCCCAGAAGTTCTAAATTATTATATAAAGTGTTTCCTCATTCTTTTTGTTGTTACATGATATTCGATCAGCTCTTTCCTTTGGACATGTAGGGTTTTTTTCAGATCTTTATTACAAGCATTATGTAATGAATAACTTTGTTCATTAATTATTTCCACATACATGAGTATATCTATACCTTAGCCAGTAGCACAGCTGGGTTTCATGTGTTTTGACATGTGTTCTCTATGCTAGTATGATATAGTGAGGATTGTCATAGCCCTATTTGACTCTAAAGTAAGAGTATGAGATAAATCACATCACCTGAATGGTTGTTTCTTCATTCGAGCCCTAAGATAAATACATATATAGTTTGTGTATATACATGTATACTTATAGATGAAGCAGCTAGGTTGTGTGTAGGGACTTTATCCTAAACCAGAGGTGTCCAACTTGCAGCCCATGGGTTGAATGCTAATTCCTTGAGGCCTGTGACCAAAACAGACATACATAGATATCTTTAAACGTTAAAATCATGCAGCAAAGCAAGATTTACAGTAAGAGCATATGAGAACTGAGACTGATGTAAAAACAGATTTGTGATTTCCACATCATGCTCATTCCAAGGTATATGCCCGATGAGTACTTTTTAAACTGGTATTTTTCTTGTAAATTTTTTGCCAAGCATAGTATAGTTGAATTTGTGTTCGATGCAACTTTTAGGTATTCCCACTTTACCAGTAAGAGAAAAAAGTAAACGATTTGCCCAAATTTGCGTAATAAATGGGTACTAAAGCCTACATCGTCTAATCTGACTGGGGATTTTTCCCAGTGTATCATGCAGTCTCAGGTTGTGTAGCCCCAGCCAAGAGATCTGAGAATGTCCAGTGGTAGGTGCATCCACTCTGCCTAGAGTTCATAAAGCAGCAGTGCATTTTACAGGGACATAATATTCTGTAAGTTCTTGTTGAAGTAATCATTTAACATCCGATTGGCAACCAGAAGGGCTCCAAATCTAAAAATTAAGCACATATAGAGAAACACTCTTTTCTAATTGGGACATAGTTGTCCCTTCAGGATGAATATACCATTCATGAGGACTGAAAGGGAGTTTAGGATTATTAGGAAATGAGTAGTCTCACATTCCCCAGAGCTCATACCATCATTTAATTTAGGCAGGACATTTAAAATACTTATCACTAGAAAAGAAATGATGATAGAAAAAATAGCAAAAGAACTGACAAGTCAAAGGTTGCAGGATGTGCTGTAGAAACCGTATTCTGAAGCTGGCATTGCAGCACATGACTGCTGCTTTAGGGTCTTATATCCCACTGGCAATGACTAGCAATGCTGTTCTTCTCTTTACATAACTGGCTCTGCTCGTCCTTGGAGTCTTAGCTTAAATGTCTTATCAAGCCCTCTATCCTCCACCCCCACTCTAATTCTTTATTACCACTTACCATTTGTTTTCCTCATAGCACATATGTGTTTATATATTTACATATATATTTGTATCTGTCTTAGGTTGTGAGCTCTCTGAGGTTAAGGACTACATCTGTTTTGCTCATCGTCATGTATACAGTGCCTGTACACAGTGCATATTTGTTAATCAGTGATGATCTTGGTGGCCCCCAGTTTTCAACTTATGTGGCTTACTAAACATACTCTTAATATGGGATGTTTTCAGTAGCATATTTCCCCCTTGTTATCATATTTGTTCAGATGTATACATAATTGACACACATCTTCTTAATGAGAAAACTATTCATTTAATCATCAACAACCTTTTTTGTGTCCACTGATTTATTATAAAAGATTGTTATAAAGGGTACAGATGAACAGCCAGATGAAGAGATACAAAGGGCCAACAAGCTTTTATTGAATATGCCAGGCACTGCACTAAGTGAAGAAAGAATATGGAGGTGAATAATGCATGGTTCTTATCCCTAAAGTGGAGAAGAACTATTTGTAAACAAGTAGCTTTCACACAGCAGCAGCATGAAATAGGTGCTAAATAGAGTTTTACAAGCAATGTTCTGAAGGAGCAATGGAGAAAAAATGATTAATTTTAATGACAGGAGGACCCTCATAGAGTTGAATTTTTATTTGGTCTTGAAGATAAGAAAAAATAGAACTGAAGTCCTTATAGATGGAGAATAGAGATGAATGAATATTTAACATCAGTTTGTAAAATATTCCTTTATTATTTTATTACCACAATAATATTATGGTTAATATTATTACCGCAAAGAACTCTTATAAAGCATTATAATGAAACAATCTTTAAAAATCTCAGTTATGAGTAAAATTAACTCTGCCTTAAACATTTACTTCTAAAATTGAGGTTAGCTGGAGTGAGGTGGTGTGCGCCTATCGTCCACTACTCAGGATGCTGAGGCAGGAGGATTGCTTGAGTCCAAGAGTTCGTGGGTGGAGTGCAAGTATGCCCATGAGGTATCTGCAGTAAGTTCAGCATCAATATGATAATCTTCTGGAAACGGGACTACCAGGTTGCCTAAGTAAAGCCTCTGTCAGAAATGGAACAGGTCAAAACTCCATGCTGGTCCGTAAGGAGATTGTGCCTATGAATAGCTACCGTATTTCAGCCTAGGTAACGCTGTTTATAAAATAAAATAGGCCAAGCATGAGGACTCACACCTGTAATCCTTGAAGGCCAAGGTGGGAGGAGCCCTTGAGCTCAGAAGTTCGAGACCAGCCTGAGAAAGACCCTGTTTCTACTAAAAACAGAAAAAATTAGTCAGACATGACTACAATGTGGCAGGCATTGTAGTCCAGCCACTTGGGAGGCTAAGGCAGGAGAATTACTTGAATCCAGGGATTTGAAGTTGCTGTGAGCTAGGCTGAAGCCATGGCACTCTGCCCTGGGCACCAAAGTGAGACTCTGTCTCAAAAAATTAAATCAAGTTCAATTAAAAAATAATACGGACCTATTGGGGGCTCACGCCTGTAATCCTAACACTCAGGGAGGCCGAGGCAAATGGATTACTTGAGCACAGGAGTTCAAGACCTGAACTAGAGAAAGACCCCCATCTCTAAAAATAACCAGGTGTTGTGGCGTACACCTGTTGTCCCACCTACTCAGGAAGCTGAGGCAAGAGAATGGCTTGAGGCCAGCACTTTGAGGTTGCTGTGAGCTATGATGCCATGACACTCTACCAAAGGGGACAGACTGAGACTCTAAATAAATAAATAATAAAATAAAAATGAAACTAACCATAAATAGAATGTGACTTTTTATAGGTAGACAATTGCCAGCTAGTAGCTAAGTCATGGTTCAATTTAATATTTGAATTCTAACTGATTGCTAATTGGAGCTAGTTACTATTTAGTAAACCGGTTAGTTGAGACAAAAATCATTCAATGGTGAAAACAGACTCATTTCCTAAAAAGGGATTGTTAAGCCATTTGTCGTTTTTAATATATTCTGTGATCACATCACAAGTTAAAATGTGGGCTATAAAAGACCTTCTCCGCCCACTCTTATTTAAAATAAATACAGGCTTTATATTCACAGACCTCATTTAAACTTGGTGATTTATTAATCCTAGGTCTGCCACTTTCCAGTTGTGTTGCTTCAGAGAAAATATTTAACCTCCCTGAGGTTCAATTTCACCATAAAATGAAAATATCCAATAATCCCACTTCTGCATTTACTTGCATTTGTGGCCTCAGGAAAATTATGTAACCCCTCTTGAGCCTCAGTTTTTCCATATATGAAATGAAATTACTGTATTTTAAATGAGGTAATATGTGGAGCAGTGTCTGGCAGTTACTACGCCCCCACAGCAGGTGTCGGTTGACCCTCTTCTACCTCACCTAAACCCTGCATGTATATACCCTTTACATTCTGTTTGCTATAACCTTTCCCTTGCTGGCTCCAAGAAGTTTTCTCTTTTGCAGAGTTGTGGCACTCACCATATAAATTATGAGTTTTTAAATGAGTATAAGTCAGCATTATAGTTGACCCTTGAACAATGTAGAGGATTGTCCGCCCCACCATGCTCTCAAAAATCCACACATAAATTTTGACTCCCCAAAAAGCTTCTGGTAGTCCACTGTTGACTGGAAGCCTTTCTGATTACATAAAGAGAAAATGTTATTAAAATCATAAGGAAGAGAAAATATGTTTAGTGTTCATTAAGTGTAAGTGGATCATCCTAAAGGTATTCATTGTCATCCTCATGTTGAGTAGGCTGAGGAGAAGGTCGAGAAGGGGTTGGTCCAACTTCCTGGGGCGGGCAGAAGCAGTCAAGCTGAAGGAGTTGGGAAAAGAGCCACGAAAGGCAGGGACACTGATAAGGAGACCCGTGTAGTTTAGACCTGTGTTCAAGGGTCAGCTATATATTGAGAAATTGTTGAAACTGTATTTGCTCGGATCCCTTTCATGATTTTATGATTTTAGCATAGGGCCAAGCCTCTGTGTTTTATTTATTTATTTTTAATTGTTGGGGATTCATTGAGGGTACAATAAAGGCCTCTGTTTTTTTCTTCCCAGATTTTCTTTCTTTCATTTTTTTTTTTTGTTGTTGTTGTTTGAGACAGTCTCACTCTGTTACTCTGGGTAGAGGGCTGTGGCATTGTAGCTCACAGTAACCTTAAACTCTTGGTCCCAAGAGATCTTCTTGCCTCAGCCTCCCAAGTACTTGGGATTACAGGTGCCCCCCCACTATACCTGGCTATTTTTTTTCTGTTGTTAGTAGAGACATGTTGTCACTTTTCTCAAGTTGGTCTGGAACTCCTAAGCTCAAATGATCTACCTGCCTCAGCCTTCCAGAGTGCTAGGATTACAGGGTGAGCCACCACGCCTGGCTCTATCCTTGGATTTTCTTTTTTTTATATATATTTTTCCTTTTTTATTGTTAAATCATAGCTGTGTACATTAGTGCAATCGCCTGTACCCATTCTAAGATGCACCATAGATGTGGCCCCACCCATTACCCTCCCTCCACCAAAACCTCCCCCCTCCCTTCCCCTTCCTTGGCCCTTTCCCCATAGTCTTGTGCTATAGTTGGGTTATAGTCTTCATGTGAAAGCTAAAATTTAGCTTCCTAGTAGGGCTGAGTACATTGGATACTTTTTCTTCCATTCCTGAGATACTTTGCTAAGAAGAATATGTTCCAGCTATCCTTGGATTTTCTAATGCTCATTAACAATCACAATTTCTCACCTATTTATTAATCATGTGCTTTTCGTAGTTCATATTTGAAACCCTTCAGATGTTTTAGTTTATACCCAAAATATACCATAAACTCCATGAGTACAGAAAATACTTAGTTTAGAAGTAATGCTTCCCTCCCTCTTTTTAAAAAATGTCTATGTTTGGATACAGTTAAATAGGTGAAAATTGAAATGTAAGTTTAACTGCCAAAAAAGTGTTTTGGAAAAGGTGGCTGAGGTTTGCAGCAACGATGAGCTTTCTAGTATTGCACTCCAGATAAGGCAGATTTAAACCTCAAGTTTCTCTATCTATGAAATAGGGCTGTCCTACTACATTTACTGTGTGACAGAGCAGGCCAAAACAATGGCCGTCTTCAGTCAGTCAGATCCCAAATGAAAAGGAGAGAAGTTGCTGAATCTCAGAATTACTTCTCCCAAATTTGCTATCACATCATTCACCTGTCCTGGCCATGAACATTACAGTAAGGAAGCTTCATGCTCTTAGTAGTACACAAGCAGTATTTGTTAATAGATTTAAAATATCTTGCATCAGGAAGCTATGGTTTTAGTACCTAAATTAGAAGTTATAAAGTTACTACCTTCAACCAATTAAGTCAGTGTGTATTACTGTGTTAGCTATCTTTTGCTATGTAACAGACAACCACAATACTGCTTAAAACAACAAACATTTGTTATGTTATGCAGTTTTTGATAGTCAGAAATCTGAGAGTAGTTTAGCTGGATGGTTCCAGGCCAGAGAACTTCCATGTGGTTGCAGTCATCTGAAGCTGCTTGAGTATCCTCACTTGTCCTCAGCAAGTGATCTTAGAGGCAGAAAGCACAATATCTTTTACAACCTAGCCTCAGAAGTAACCTACCATCACTATGCTACATTCTATGGGTTGCACAGACCTACCTCGAGTCCATGTGGGAGATACCTACACACGGGTATAAATACCAGGAGGCCATTTTGGAAACTGGGTAGTGCAATTATATAACTTGGTGATTTAATTTTATACTTTGCAGAGTAAGTAATTCAATAATGTCTAATAGCCCAATACAGTTGTTTAATGACAGTTTTGTGAAACAATTGTATTTTTGTATATATTAACATAAATTTTCTTAGCTGGAGGAAAGGTTGAGAGAGTACAAAGGATGATTTTTTTACTACTAGCCCTTCTTGTCTAGTTCTCTGTCTGAATCAGTAATTTACATAGGATGATCAAGGGTTATTCTCAGTTTTCATGTTCTTTCGGGTAGTTTGAAAATTCAGGTGATATATAGGCATATAAGGTGATAATAGCTACAATTTTGATTTTAAGTTGTTTTTTTCTTTTCTTTTTTTTTTTTGGCAGTGGTAATCAGAATGAGGTGAACTAGATGGCTAGTGAAGGTCATTTACCTCACTGATACAGTTCATAGGCCCAAAGGAGCTAAAAACCATCACTGTAAGTAAGCAGCTGTGGTTTGATTAAAATTCTAATGCCGCATTCAGAAATAGGCTGTGTCTAAAAATAAAAATAAAACTCTAATGCCAGACCTTAAATTAAAGAAGTCCAAGTCAGTGAAATAAAATGGTTAAGAATATAATTTAATTTTCTATAATATGCTAAATAATTTTAGGTGATATAACATAGCAAGACAATTGTAATGTAGGTTAGAGGGAACTTGAAATGCTGGTTGAATTAAGGAGTATACTATTCATTTGTCCTCTGTTTTTATAGCTTTTTAACACAATGGAAATGATAATAGTTTGAATATTATGGCAAAAAATGTTTTTAAGATAAATTGGCAATACTTAAATGTTCTTTGGAATTCTAACCATAGCATTGTTGGGTCAGTTTACATTTTAAATTGCTTGAAGAATTTACAGATGTGAGTAACCAGTTACAGAAGCCCAAATATTAGTATAATCCATTTCTTATTTGGACGTAAGCCATTTACTACATAGGTAGAAGGAAGTGTAGAGCCTACCAGCACCAGACCCAGTGAATTCATGTAGATGTCACAATTTCCAGTCAGGTAAATATATTTGACAGCAGCTTTCACCCTCAAGTGTTTAGAAGCACCATTTTGCTAATCAGGAAAGAAATTTTAGGAAATTCATTTTACTTTCCAGATGCAATTTGTCATGATTAATCAATAAAATGATGTTTGGTTTGGGTACTGATTAGCTTGAAGATAGGATCTCCTATGAATTCTTACGGTAAATGAGATGGTAGTACATTTTTTCTGCATATGAAGTATATAAACCCTGGAAGTTGCTTTGTTGAGCCTTCAGAGCTAAAAGGTGGTGATTAAATGGAAAAAAGACTTGGAATAAATTGAGGATTTTGTCAATGAAAGGGCAGAGAGATACAGTAAAGTTGAGATATGTTAATTTTAGATTGTTGTGCCAGAAGTAATAAATATATTCACTACCTTGAACAACTGTCCTTCTAGAATAGAAGAACAGGTTAAATGGAATGACAAAAAGTCAAATCCATTTTCTAAGACAGGTTTTTTTTTGTTTGTTTGTTTGGTTTTTTGCAGTTTTTGGCCGGGGCTGGGTTTGAACCCGCCACCTCCGGCATATGGGGCCGGCACCCTACTCCTTTGAGCCACAGGCGCCACCCTCTAAGACAGGTCTTTTCAAAAAGTCATTATCATTTAATAGTAGAGACTGAGGAAACAAGACAACCAAATGCAGTACATAGACTTTGATTTGATCCTGTTTTGCAAAACACATATTGGAGAAATTTGAATATGCCCAGCTATAGAATATATTGGGGAATAAATTTTTTAAATGTTTCTAGATGTGGTGATTGTTACTATGGTTATATAGAATGGACTTATTTTAGAAGGTATATCTGAAGTTTATTTAGATGAAAAAAGTTATCTTCAAGATATATACATAGTACATATAGGTAAAAATGAAACAGCTTTAAATGTTGAACGTATGAGGTAAATAAAAGGGTAATTGGCTTGGTGCTCATAGCACAGTCGTTACGGCACCAGCCACATACACGGAGGGAGCTGGGTTCGAACCTGGCTCAGGCTAACTAAACAACAATGATGAATGCAACCAAAAATAGCCAGGCGTTGTGGCAGGCATCTGTAGTCCCAGCTACTTGGGAGGCTGAGGGAGGAGAATCGCTTAAGCCCAAGAGTTTGAGGTTGCTGTGAGCTGTGACGCTACGGTGAGAAAAAAAAAAAAGTTCTTTTTCTCACTAGGGGTGACATGGTGAGACTGTCTCAAAAAAAAAAAAAATCGTGGAAGGATGCAGGTGAAGTTTATTAAGTGTAGACTATAAGGGTTTGAGCACAATAATTAAGAAAATGCCATGAAGGCTATGTTTACCAGTTCGGTGAAAATATTTCAGACTGTATATGGAACCAGCACATTGTACCTCATGATTGCATTATTGTACATAGCTATGATTTAATAAAAACAAACAAAAAAGTTAATTGTCATACTGTTCTTTAAATTTTTCTATATGTTTGAATACATAAAGAAGGGAAAAAAACTTCTCTCCAGAACCCTGTTTCTTTACTCACTCAGCTTTACAGGAAATGGCCTCAAGAGAGTATTTCATTGTTTATAGCTAGCGTTCTACCCTCCCCTGCTGTTCTCTGTCTTGAATTTAGATCAGTCAAGCTTTCATCCTACCTCCCAACTATCTGGAAACACTCATTTTTACATCAGCATTGGCCTCCGTGTTCCCAGACCTGGCTGTTTCTCAGTGCTCACTTTCCTTGACCTTGCAGCAGCATTTGACACTGTTGATCATTCTCTGGTACTCACTTCTACACTGACTTCTTGGCTTTTCCTTTTCAGTAACTTTTTCTGGTTCCTCCTCTTAGGAGTGTATCAGGAATCACATTTCTTCTCAATTCCCGTTCATTCCCTAAATCATCTTTATCCTGTCCTGTAGCTTTAAATAGTATATAGATGCTAAGACTCCAAAGTTAATATCTTCAGCCCCAGCCTCTAACCCTGAACTTCAAACTCATGTAGCCTCCTGCCTATCTGTTGTATTAACTTGATGCCAACTAGGAAGTTCAAATTTAATAAATTCCAACCTGAACACTTCAGTCCAATTAGGCTTTTCTGATCACCTCCAGATAAACACACTTCCTACTTTCTTGCTCTTCCCACAGTCTTCTCTTCTCAACATAAGGCACTTAATTGTTCTAATTGCTTAGGTAAAAAATTCTGATGTCAATTTTGATTTCTTTCCCCTCCTCATTTCTTACATTTAATCCTTCAGCAGCTCTGCTCAGCCTTATTTTTAAAATATATCCAGAAGCTAAGCACTTCTGCAACTCTAACTTCTACTATTTTGATCCAAGCTACATTCCATCACAAACTATAATGGTTTCTCAACCTCAGCACTGTTGACATATGGGGCCAATAATGTTGGGGTGAAGGGTTGGCTTGTGGGCACTGTGGAATGTTTAGCAGCATCCCCAGGTGCAAGTAGCAACCTGCTCCAACAGTTGTGACAACCAAAAAATACCACCAGACAGTGACACATGTTCTGGGAAGAGGGCAAAATGGCAAAATTCCCTCCAGTTGAGGGCCACTGTATTATAGCAATATCCTCCTTTTCTCTCTAGTTCCTTTCTTTCCTCCCTACAATTTATTCTTCATCTAGCACCTGGTAGATCATGTCAGAACACAAATCAGATCATGTCATTTCTTTGCTCAAAACCTTCCAGGAGCTTCCCATCTCATCAGGGTAAAATCCATTAAGTGCCTACAGATCCCTACCAACTTACATGTGCCACACACACAAACATACCCAATTAGAGAGCAGCTTTTTATGCAAACTGAGAAGGGCATCCCTTCCACTAGGTGGATGCAGCTTTTCCCCCTGCTTTATTTTTATTCATTGCCTCATCTCTCAGCACTTTACATGTTGTATTTGTTGAAATGAATAAGGTGAGAAGTACAATTGTAATAATGTATTCAGTTGACCCATGAATCCATAGACTCTTGGGTTCTGAATCTATGGATTCAGACCAAAAGTATTTGAGAGAAAAAAAGCTTCTGTACTGAACATGTGTAGTCTTTTTTTAGTCCTAGTCCCTAAAAAATTCAGCATAATAACTATTTACATAGCATTTGCATTGTATTAGGTATTATATGTAATCTGAAGAAGATGTCAGGTGTATGGAAGGATGTGCACAGGTTGTGTGCAAATACTGTGCCCTTTTATATGAAAGATTTGAGCATCTGCAAATTTTGGTATCCTCTGGGAGTCTTAGAACCAGTTCCCCTTGGATACTGAAGAACAACTGTATTTAGTAAAAAGGTAAGTTGCCAAAAGTACATCTAACCCAATTTGAAAATGTCAAGAAAAATTTAGCTCCTGATGTGACCTTGGAAATTCTATTAAGTTCTCCCAGAAGTAATGGTGCAAGATTTAGTCTAAGAAGAGAAAGGGAATAGTAAAGGGGTAAGAGAAGTGGAGCAAATAATAAATTCAACTTTGTACTGACTTCCTAGTATTCCCAGGAAGAGATTTTTCTATCAGGTAGTTATACAAGCTTTGCTCTTGGGAGAGATATCTGGACTGTAGATACAGATTTGAGGATAATCAAATAAGCAGAAATGAGGGAATATTTACATGTCAGAATTGGAAAGCCTTTAGATACAGTCTGATAAATTAAACTCCCTAAACAAATGCCAGAGAGAAAAATATTGGGAAAAATTAAAAAGATTGAAGACTAACAATTGCAATCAGTGTAACCTGGCTTATTGTACCCTCAATGAATCCCCAACAATAAAAAAAAAAAAAAAAAAGATTGAAGACTGCCAATGTGTTCTTTAAGACAAGGGAAGAAAACCAAGGTCATTTGGCTTGGCACCCATAGCACAGTGGTTACGGTGCCAGCCACATGCAATAAGGGTAGGGAATTTGAATCCAGCCTGGACCAGCTAAATGACAATGACAGCTGCAAGAAAAAAATAACCAGGTGGTGTGGCAGGTGCCTGTAGTCCCAGCTACTTGGGAGGCTGAAGCAAGAGAATCGCTTAAGCCGAAGACTTTGAGGTCGTTGTGAGCTGTGACACCATGGCACTCTACCCAGGGCAACAGGTTGAGACTCTGTCTCAAAAATAAATAAATAAATAAATAAATAAAAAGAATGCCATGGCATTACAGTTGACAGCAACCTTAAAAATAATAATAATAATAATAAAAAGGTCATTTGGTCATCAGCACATTAGGACTCTTTCCCTCAGGCTTATTTAAGCTAAGTAATTATTCTTCCTGAGTGATTTTTGAAGTTTAAGTACATCAGATAAGTGAAACCAGCATGTATGGCTACTCACATAAACTCTATGGCTATTTTCTTTTTTTTTTTACATTTAGAAAACACCACTGTAAACTACCCAGGGTAGTAAAGTGAAAAAACAGTTTTTCAAACTTAGAAATCATTGCGGAGGGACATTTTACAGTATGAATTATGAAATGTTCTTTTTCTCAGTCTTACGCTTTTAATTTTGGATTGTAATTGAACACATTTTAAATCTACGTATAAATCATCTATTGTTTAACAAATCCCACTGCAAAACTTTGTAGCTAAAAAATGACTATTATTTATCCCAGTTCTGTAATGGACTGGAAAGTTCTGCTAATCTCACCTGGGCTACTCGTGGCTGTGGTCAGTTAGCAGCTTGCCAGGCACTGAAGGGTCTAAGATGGCCTCAGTAATATGTCTGAGGCTGTGATGCAGGTGTCAGCTTGCTTAGAGTGATAACACATGCTTTCACTTCTTATTCTCTTCTCTCCTCTTAACTCGTCTCTCTTTCTCTCTTCCCCACTCCAGCATGCTTTCATTCATAATTTCCCTGGGGCTTTTAAACATGGCAGCAAGTGTTCAAGAGGGCAAAATCAAAAGATTCATGGATTCTTGGGGGGCGGAGGCAAGATGCCAACTGTAGCCAGCTTTCCACAGAGGCTACCATCCAGAAGGAGAGTTAAAGGACAGAAGTTAGTTGGTTTGGAGCTGAGCAAAGAGAGAAGGTTGAAGAATGCACATTGACCCTGCTGAGGAGCTGCAACCCCCAAGCATACAAACAATAGGTACAAAATCCATCGCAAACCGGATGGGAGTCCTCTCCCCCAAGAAAACGGCTTGCAGTATACTCTCTACAAACAAGCGAGCAGAGTTCAAGCATGCTCCCATCTATCCCATGGGAGAGACCCTCTAAAAACCGGACCTCCTTCCCCTACTAGGGGGCCATGGCACTCTCTTGCCAGGCATAAAACTGTATATATTCTCTACCTGCAATTCTGAACTCCAGCACTCTCCTCCACTCTTACCCCAAGGTCTGGAAGCCTCTGTCACCCATGGAGTCCAGATTCGTGGACATTTTCTCGAGAGGAGTGGACAGGGCATGGGCTGTTAACAGGTCTGTGCTGATTCTGCGGTATAGGAGTAAGGAGAAGATGGTGGACTGAAGGATCCATATAGGAGAGAGTGAGGCAGTGCCGCATGGCACAGAGCAGCAGCAGGAACAATAGGGCTCACACCCCTGAGGATATTGTGCAGAGACACTCCCTGTGTCTCTGGGCAACCAGAGAAACCGGGGTCTCTTCTCTGGTGGCAGACACTGGTGGAACAGATCTGGGATGGTAATGCAGGCCCCTAAGTAAAGGGTACGCCCGAGGTGGTACCTGCCTAGGTGGGGATGGAGAATAGAAGATGCATACACAGAGACGGCATACTCCCAGGGCGGGGCTGAGCCAGAGGACTGCTTTAGTGAGCCTAAGAAGCACCTGGCCCTCAGGGGATCATAGCTGAAAGGCAGTTGGGCAGAGGCTAGAACACAGAGCAGAGTGTGAGCTCTAACCGCACCCAACACAGACTGCAGTGGAGACAGACACACCAGCTCTGGGCAGTAGCACAGACTGGGGCTGAGTCTCAGTTTTTGTGAACTCAAACAGCACCTGGTCCATAGGGGAATATAGCCAGGACAGAATCACAAATTCTGCGAAAATATAAGTGTCAGTAACATCAATCAGGGGCAGGGTTGGAATTGAGTGAACCACCCCAGATTTCATTAACCACCCAAGGTTGTCAGGCCTGAGCTCCCCCACCAAATGGTGGCAGAGTGTGGAGGCATGGCAGAGGAGACATAGATCTCTCTGTAACTCAGGCAGGTGCAACCCCCTGGAGGAACATCTGCTCATTGGAGGAACTGGGTCACAGCCCTGCAGGGTTACCAGTGACTGGGTGTGACAGGTGCAAGGTGGGGAAGGAGGCATCAACCTTCCTGGACTAATTCATTTGCTGGAGTGGGGGAGGGGGTCCTTCTGACTCCACGAAGCACAAGAAGGAGTCATACTCAAGCTGCCAGAAGACCCCTGCTATCTAGTTGCTGGACGCCTTTTGAACTCTACCACTTGAGACTGGATGCTGACTGGGACAATGAGCAGATGTTCTTCCAGGGGGTTGCACTTGCCTGAGTTATATAGAGTTCTATGTCTCCTCGGCCAGGCCTCCACACTCTGCCACCACCTGCCAGGGGGAGCTGAGGCCTGACAACCTTGGGTGGTTAATGGAAGCTGGGGTGGTTCACTCGTTCCAGCCCTGCCCCTGACAATTTGGATCTCTCGGACTGGACCAATCACCCCAGGACTATCCAAAGTGGTACCCTGTGTGTGTGGTTGTGGGAAGGTTTGTTTTCCTTTTCCAGTTGTTGCCCATGTGGGGCAGGGTGACATAATTGCTGGTATTTCTCCACAGTTGAGATGTTAACCCAGAGTCACTAATTCACTAGGGTAGGACAGAGACCAGCTGAAAACAAGATAGAGCCACTTAGCCTCACCACACCAAGTAAGCCCCCAGTGTCTCAAGCTGTAGCACTATACGGGTTCTTTGCAAAATGCAAGGGGAAAATGTACAGACACCAGCCCCAGCTTTTGGGCAAAGCACTAGTTAATCACTACTCCAGGAGCCCCCAACCCAACTTCACCTTATCTGCTCATCTAGCCGAATAATGTAAAATAATCAAGGGGCAGAATCAGCAGAAAAACTCTGGTAACATGAATAACCAGAGTAGATAGACTTCCCCAAGGAACAATATGGCAGACACAACTCTTTCAAAGAGTCACAATCTGAAAACTACTATAATGTGGACTCAAATCTTTCTTTTCTTTTTTTTTTCTTTTTTTGTAGAGACAGAGTCTCACTTTATGACCCTTGGTAGAGTGCCATGGCATCATACAGCTCACAGCAACCTCCAACTCCTGGGCTTAAGCGATTCTCTTGCCTCAGCCTCCCGAGTAGCTGGGACTACAGGCGCCTGCCACAACGCCTGGCTATTTTTTGGTTGCAGTTCAGCCGGGGCCGGGTTTGAACCCGCCACCCTTGGTATATGGGGCCGGTGCCTTACCGACTGAGCCACAGGCGCCGCCCTCTTCAGGATATTCTTAGACCTATCCTCCAAAAAGACCAGTGCAATCCACCACCACAAAAGTAAACTTTTGATCAAATTACAACTTCCACAGTGGTGAAAGGATTAAAAATGTCCACTGAACTTTCGAAAAACTTGATACCTGAAATTTTACCAGGCTTATCAATATTCTCAATTAATGTGAATGGCTTAAACTGTCCTCTAAAGAGGCACAGATTGGCTGACTGGATACAAAAACTCAGGCCAGATATCTGATGTATACAAGAATTTCATCTTACTTTAAAAGATAAATATAAACTCAGGGTGAAGGGATGGTTGTCTATATTTCAGGCAAATGGAAATCAGAAAAAAGCAGGTGTTGCAATTTTATTTACAGAACCACTAGGCTTTCAACCAACAAAAGTAAGGAAAGATAAGGATGGTCACTTCATATTTGTTAAGGGTAACACTCAACATGATGAGATTTCAATTATTAACATTTATGCACCCAACCAGAATGTGCCTCAATTTATAAGAGAGACTCCAACAGGCATGAGCAACTTGATTTCCTCCAGCTCCACAATAATCGGAGATTTTAACACTCCTTTGGCAGTGTTGGATAGATCTCCAAGAAGAAGCTGAGCAAAGAAATTTTAGATTTAAACCTAACCATACAACATTTGGATTTAACAGACATCTACAGAACATTTCTTTTTTTTTTTTTTTGTAGAGACAGAGTCTCACTTTATGGCCCTTGGTAGAGTGCCATGGCATCACACAGTTCACAGCAACCTCCAGCTCCTGGGCTTAAGCGATTCTCTTGCCTCAGCCTCCCGAGTAGCTGGGACTACAGGCGCCCGCCACAACACCCGGCTATTTTTTTGTTGCAGTTGGGCTGGGGCTGGGTTTGAACCCGCCACCTTCAGCATATGGGGCCGGCGCCCTACTCACTGAGCCACAGGCGCTGCCCAGAACATTTCATCTCAACAAAACTGAATACACAATCTTCTCATCAGCCCACAGAACGTACTCGAAAATTGGTCACATCTAGGTCACAACTCTAACCTCAGCAAATTTAAAAGAATAGAAATGATTCCTTGCATCTTCTCAGACCATCATGGAATAAAAGTTGAACTCAGTAACAATAGGAATCTGCATACTCATTCGAAAACATGGAAGCTAAATAACCTTATGCTGAATGATAGCTGGGCCATAGACAAGATTAAGAAGGAAATTACCAAAATTTTGGAACAAAACGAAAATGAAGACACAAATTATCAGAACCTCTGGGATACCACAAAGGCAGTCCTAAGAGGGAAATTGATAGCACTGCAAGCCTTCCTCAAGAGAACGGAAAAAGGAAGTTAGCAACTTAATGGGACATCTCAAGCAACTGGAAAAGGAAGAAAATTCCAATCCTACACCCAGCAGAAGAAAAGGAATAACCAGAATTAGAGCAGAATTAAATGAAATCGAAAACAAAAGGATTATACAATAGATCAATAAATCAAAAAATTGGTTTTTTGAAAAGGTCAATAAAATAGATAAACCTTTGGCCAACCTAACCAGGAAAAAAAGAGTAAAATCTCTAATTTCATCGATGAGAAATGGTAAAGATGCAATAACAACAGACTCCTCAGAAATTAAAAAAATCTTTAATGAATATTACAAGAAACTTTATTCTCAGAAATATGAAAATCTGAAGGAAATTGACCAATATTTGGAAGCACACCACCTTCTAAGACTTAGCCAGAATCAAGTGGAAATGTTGAACAGGCCCATATCAAGTTCGGAAATAGCATCAACCATACAAAACCTCCCTAAAAAGAAAAGCCCGGGACCAGATGGCTTCACATCAGAAAAACCAAACCTTTAAAGAGGAACTAGTACCTATGTTACTTAACCTTTTCCAAAATATAGAAAAAGAAGGAATACTACCCAACACATTCTATGAAGCAAACATCACCTTGATCCCCAAACAGGAAAAGACCCAAAAAGAAAAGAAAATTATGTACCAATATCACTAATGAATATTGATACAAAAATATTCAACAAGATCCTAACAAATAGAATCCAGCAACACATCAAATAAATTATACACCATGACCAAGTGAGTTTTATCCCAGGGTCTCAAGGCTGGTTCAATATATGTAAATCTGTAAATATAATTCAGCACATAAATTTAAAAAACAAAGACCATATGATTCTCTAAATTGATGCAGAAAAAGCTTTTGGTAATATCCAGCATCCTTTCATGATCAGAACACTTAAGAAAATGGGTATAGAAGGGACATTTTTTAAACTGATAGAGGCCATCTACAGCAAACCCACAGCCAATATCGTATTGAGTGGAATTAAGTTGAAATCATTTCCACTCAGATCAGGAACCAGGCAAGATTGCCCATTGTCTCCACTGCTTTTTAATATTATAATGGAAGTCTTAGCCACCACAATTAGGAAAGAAAAGGCGATCAAGGGTATCCATACAGGGTCAGAAGAAATCAAACTTTCAGTCTTCGCAGATGATATATGATTGTATATCTGAAAAACACTAGAGATTCTTCTCCAAAACTGTTAGAAGTGCTCAGGGAATATAGCAGCATCTCAGGTTACAAAATCAACACATAAATCTGTAGCCTTTATATATACCAACAATAATCATGATGAAGAAACAGTCAGGGACTCTATTCTGTTCACAGTAGTGCCAAAGAAGATGAAATATTGGGAAGTTTATCAAAGGACGTGAAAGATCTCTATAAAGAGAATTATGAAACTCTAAGGAAAGAAATAGCTGAAGATGTTAACATATGGAAAAACATACCATGCTCATGGCTGGGAATAATCAACATTGTTAAAATGTCCATACTACCCAAAGCAATATACAATTTTAATGCAATCCCTATTAAAGCTCCACTGTGATACTTTAAAGATCTCAAAAAAATACTTCATTTTATATAGAATCAGAATAAACCCCATACAGCCAAGACATTACTCAGAAATAAAAACAAAGCAGGAGGAATCACACTACCAGACCTGAGACTATACTATAAATCGACAGTGATCAAAACAGCATGGCACAAAAACAGGTAGATGTATGGAACAGAATAGAGAACCAAGAGATGAACCCAGCTACTTACCGGTATTTGATCTTTGACAAGACGATTAAAAACATTCAGTGGGGGAAAAGAGTCCCTATTTAACAAATGGTGCTGGGTGAACTGGCTGGCGACCTGTAGAAGACTGAAACTGGATCCACACCTTTCACCATTAACTAAGATAGACTCTCACTGGATTAAAGATTTAAACTTGAGACGTGAAACTATAAAAATACTAGAAGAAAGTGCAGGGAAAACTCTTGAAGAAATCGGCCTGGGCAAATATTTTATGAGGAGTATTCCCCAGGCAATTGAAGCAGCATTAAAAATACACTACTGGGACCTGATCAAACTAAAAAGCTTCTGCACTGCCAAGAACGGTAATTGAAGCAAGCAGACAACCATCAAAATGGGAGAAGATATTTGCAGGTTATGTCTCCGACAAAGGTTTAATAACCAGAATCCACAGAGAACCCCCAACGTATTAGCAAGAAAAGAACAAATGATCCCATCGCAGGCTTGGCAAGGGACTTGAAGAGAAACTTCTCTGAAGAAGACACAGGTGCACGGCCTACAGACACATAAAAACATGCTCATCATCCTTAATCATCAGAGAAATGCGAATCAAAACTACTTTGAGATACCATCTAACTCCAGTAAGATTAGCCCACATCACAAAATCCCAAAACCAGAGATGTTGGTGTGGATGTGTAGAAAAGGGAACACTTCCACATTGCTGGTGGTAATGCAAACTAATACATTCCTTTTGGAAAGATGTTTGGAGAACACTGAGAGATCTAAAACTGGACCTGCCATTCGATCCTATAATTCCTCTACTAAGTGTATATCCAGAAGACCAAAAATCACATTATAACAAAGGTATTTGTACCAGAATATTTATTGCAGTCCAATTCATAATTGCTAAGTCATGGAAGAAGCCCAAGTGCCCACTGACCCATGAATGGATCAATAAATCATAGTATATGTACACCATGGAATATTATGCAGCCTTAAAAAATGATGGAGACTTTATCTCTTAGATGTTTACATGGATGGAACTGGAACATATTCTTCTTAGCAAAGTATCTCCAAAATGGGAGAAAAAGTATCCAACCCTACTATGAAACCAAGAAGATGGGGAAAGGGGCGAGGGAGGGGAGGGGAGGGGACAGGATGGGTGGAGGGAGGGTAATTGGTGGGACCACACCTATGGTGCATCTTACAAGGGCACATGTGAAATTTACTAGGTGTAGAATATAAACGTCTTAATACAATGACTAAGAAAATGCTGCAAAGGCTATGTTAACCAATTTGATGAAAGTATTTCAAATTGTATATAAACCAACACATTGTACCCCATGTTTGCATTAATGTACATAGCTATGATTTAATAATTAAAAAAAATGATTCAGGGATTCTTAAGGTCTCAGAAGTCACATCATCAGCTCATGATGTTAAATGCCTCTATAATCCCAGCTACTTGAAAGGCCAGTGCAAGACAATCTCTTAAGGCCAGGAGTTCAAGGCCAACCCGGGCAACATAGTAAGACTCCCATCTTAAAAAAACAGGCCAGGCAAGTTGGCTCACGTCTTTAATCCTAGTATCCTGGGAAACCAAGGCTAGTGGATTGCCTGAGCTCACAGGTTCGAGACCAGCCTGAGCCAGAGTGAGACCCCATCTCTAAAAATAGCTGGGCGTTGTGACAGGTACCTGTAGTCTCAGCTGTTCCGGAGGCTGATGCATGAGGATCCCTTGAGCCTAAGAGTTTGAGGTTGCTGTGAGCTATGATGCTACAGCCCTCTACCAATGGTGACAAAGTGAGACTGTCTCAAAAAACAAAAAATGTTAGAAGTTATGTGTCATTAGTTCTGCTAGATTCTACCACACTACTATGTATGCAGATTAACTCATTTAAAACTTGCAACAGTGCTAGAAAAAGTAGATACATTATTATCCTCATTTTTAAAATGATACTAGAACTCAGCACTCATAATTTGACCATAGTTCCCTAACAGTAAACCACAGAACCAGATCACTGTTTCAATTTCTCCTTTGCTGTTAACAAGCTCTGAAATATTAATTTATCTGAACCTATTTCCTTGTCTGTAAAATGGGATTAATACAGGATGAACATCCCTAACCCAAAATATTTGGCACCACAAGTGTTTCTCATTTCAGATATTTTCAGATTTTGAAATAATTTGCATTATACCTACCAGTTTGGATGTCCCTAACCCAAAAATATGAAATGCACCCAAGTGAGCATATCCTTTGAGTCTTTTTTTGTTTGTTTGTTTGTTTGTTTTTGTTAAGCAGGCCCAGGAGGTGTTCAAACCCACCAGCCCTGGAGCATGTGGCTTGCGCCCTAACTACTGATCTACGGGCACCCAGCCTCCTTTGAGCCACTTGTCACTGCTGAAAAAGGTTCATATCTTAGAAGCATTTCAGATTTTCAGATTAGGGACTCTCAACTTGTACTAATACTTTTTAGCATTGAATGAGATGATTTGTAAAGTACCTATCAAAATGCCTGATACCTAGCTGGTACTCAAAAAATGTTAATTTCACCTTATTATCCTTCTCAGATTTCTTTATTAGATGAAGAAATGGTTTTTATATGTGGTGTTCTCTCATTATCTTAAACAAAATTTGAATGAGGTAGACTAGAATTGTTATTAAAGGAGACAGTGATTAACATTCCAATAGCAGAGCAGTAATAAAGAAAATTCGATTCTGATGGAATTAGTTGTTTTAAGACTGTAGTCTTGAGCTGTTCTACCCTAAGGTGTTAGTGGCTGGTGATCACTTAACAGATTACTTTTCCGGGGATTATTTATACTTTCAGAGGGGAAAAAATGGAATAGAAGAATTTTAGGTTTTGTAGCAAGCCAGTGAAGAAACTATGTTTAGGAAAGGGATCCCTCAGTGTGTTCTTTGTAATCTAGCTACCACCATAGGCCAGCCCTGGCAAGGCGTAAAGTATCTTCCCACAACTGACATACAATTTATGATTTGGGTTTACGAGACAAAAAAAGTCTTTTAATAAATTCAGACCATCATGCTTGATTATTTCATTTGGATATGTGACATTTAGATTAGGGCAAGATGCAATTACTATGCTATAAATCCAAACTACAGTGCTCACAAAGTTTGGGCCTGTTATTGCCTTAATTGTGCCATCACCACCTCCCCCAAATTCACATGTTGAAGCCTTAAATTCTCAGTACCTCAGAATGTGACAGTATTTGTACATACGGTCTTAAAGAGGTGATTAATATATGAAACCAGCACATTGTACCCCTTGATTGCACTAATGTACACAGCTATGATTTAACAATAAAAAAAAAAAGGTGATTAAGTTAAAATGAGGTTTTTAGGGTAGGCCATAATCAAGTAGGATTATGACTAGGATCTTTGCAAGAAGAGGAAATTTGGATACACAGGAAGACAGTAGAAAAACAGGCAGAGGGATATCCATGTGATGTCATTTCAAGAAAGCAGCCATCTGCAAGTCAAGTAGAGAGGGCTCAGAAGAAACCAGACCAGCTGACACCTTGATCTTGCACTCCTAGTCTCCAGAACTGTAAGTAAATTTCTGTTGAAGCAACCTAGTGTGTGGTATTTTGTTACAGCAGCCTGAGTAAACTATTAATAACAGGATATCTCTTACCCTTATAACATGGTATATTTAATATTAGTTATTTCTTCAAAAATAAAAATTTTTTGTTACAGAAAAACAAATCAGGAATGGATTATGGAAGACTTTTTCATTATTTCAAGAAAGAAATAAATTACATGACCTAGCATTTGAAACAGACCGTATTAGAAGAGCCTCCTGGCTCAGCACCTGTAGCACAGTGGTTACGGCTCCAGCCACATACACCAAGGGTGGCGGGTTCGAACCCAGGCCAGGCCAGCTAAAGAACTGCAATAAAAAAATAGCTGGGCGTTGTGGTGGGTGTCTATAGGCTGAGGCAAGAGAATCGCTTAAGCCCAAGAGTTGGGGGTTGCTGTGAGCTACGATGCCATAGCACTCTACCAAGGGTGACATAGTGAGACTCTGTCTCAAAAAAAAAAAAGAAGAGCCTCCTTATTTTTCTTTTGCCATCAAAGCCATAACCCCTTTACTTCATTCTTTTATCTTCTCCTTTCGCTTTGCCACCCAATCTAATTTCAGCATACATGCACACCTATAGCTGACTCTTTTACTCTGACTTCCATTTTTTCAGATATGTTCTCTTTAACAAGCTTTAGTTGTTTTTCCTAAGCAATAAGGAAATCTCCCCTGTTGGTTTTTTGTCTTCACTTTGTGAAAAACAAGAGTAGGCCGGTTGAAGGAGAGAAGACAGTGTTTACTGAGTACTGTTTTATGCTAGGTACTGTGTTACACACTTTACATAAAACTTCTTTAGTGGAAACGACAGTGGCCCAATCTAGAAAAAGAAAAGGAAAAGCAGCAGTAATGGCCTTGGTACACCCCTTTACAACTTTAAATCTCTGGCCGTTGCCCTGCTTCTATTTATATGCTTAGCCCTACAATTATCAGTTATACTGTACCTAGTAATTATGCAAAGTAACTTAATTATTTAAATTTCTAGGTATAAGTCAGTTTTGTGAGAGATGAAAGAAGCATATGCTTGGGGTAGGGTATGTGTCTATTAGAATGGGCCTAGAAAAATAGCACAAGGGTATTGATAGTTCTGAGAGTCATTAGTAGCCATAAATAATTTGCAGGTGCATGCCACCTTCTTATCAGAGGGTAACTGAAGGAGAAATGGAAAATATTACTGACTTCTGGACTATAAGACAATTCAGAGGAAGGGGCAGCAGCTCTAAGGATATCAGAACCATGCCTGGGCTGGTATAAGATATGTTCTACCTAGCAGAGAAGGAGGTTTGAAATAGTTTCCTGAACTTGGAATGCTGAAGAATAGGAACCCAGGGGGAAAAAGGCTTATTTAATCCCCTACACCAGGAGTCAGGCTGTGGGTCAGATGTGAACTGAGGCTTATGTCACATTTAAAGAATTGTAACAAAAAAAATTTTTTATTTATATATATATATATATATATATGTATATATGTAACAGAGACCTTAAGTTGCTGAAGATGAGGCCCAATAGAGAGAAATAACACCTAACACCAAGATATGGAGGAAGAGTTTTATTCCAGCCAGTGGAGCCATGCAGACTAGAGTCTAACATGGCCATGCTCCCTGACTGGCTCTGTCTTTTCCCTTTTATCTCCAGTCAAGCGCTCTTTGTCCACAGGTATTCTTCTCGTTGGTCAAGTCAAATTGACCTGGAGAAGGCTTTTACAGAAGTAGAAATAAGTAGAATAAGTGTTTCCAGGTTCCAGGAAGATAAGTTTCTACAAATTCCTAAGAGCTGAGTCACCACGGGGAGGATTTTGTAGGTGCTTCCATGAGAAGACTTTTATTCTCTCAGACCTTACTTTTCCTGGGTATTCTCCCCTAATATGGCCCCCAAAGCCTAAAATATTTACTAAATGTGACCTTTTGGAGAAAAGTTTGCCATTCCTTGCATACAGTTACAGAGAATTATGAGCAGCTGAATATGAGCAATCTTCTGAACATTTATAGTGTTTTATAGAATTATCGAATGATAGAACTTATAGAACCTTAAGTGATCATCTGTTCTGTATGAGTTTTCTAGGGATGCTGTAACAAAGTACAGCAAACTGGGTAGCTTGAACAATAGAAATTTATTGTCTCAGTCTGGTACTGTGGCTCATACCTGTAAACCTAGCCTCTAGGAGGCCAGGGAGGGTGCATTACCTGAGCTTAGGAGTTCAAAACCAGCCTGAGCAAGAGTGAGACCCTGTGTCTAAGAAAAACTAGCCAGGTACTGTGGGTGCCTATAGTCCCAGCTACTCAGGAGGCTGAGGCAAAAGGTTTGCTTGAGCCCAAGAGTTTGAGGTTGCTGTGAGCTACGACACCATGGCACCCTACCCAGGGCAACAGAATGAGATTATGTCTCCCAAAAAGAAAGAAAGAAAGAAATCTATTGTCTCATAGTTCTGGAAGTCAGAAGTCCAAAATAATGTGTCAACATACTTGGTTCCTTCTGGGGACCGTGAGAAAGAATATGTTCCTTGCCTTTTCCAAATAATTTAGGGTGGCAATCTTTGGCATTCCTTGGCTAGTGGATATATCACCCAGATGTCTGCCTTCGTTTATGTGGGTCTGTGTCCAAATTTGCCATTTTTATAAGGACACCAGTCATATTGGATTATGTTACCCTATGACCTCAACTTAACTTTATCACTTGACAAGACCCTTTGGATCCTTTGAAGCCAGGAATTTAAGACCAGCCTGGGCAACATAGTGAGACCCTGTCTCTAAAATAATTTTTTTTTAATTAACTGGGCAATGTGGTGTGCACCTGTACACAGTACAAGATACTTGGGAGTCTGAGTCAGGAGGATCACTTGAGCTGAGGAGTTTGAGACTACCATGAACTATTGCCACTGCACTCCAGCGTGGGCAACAGAACAAGATCTCATCTCAAAAAAAAAAAAAAGAAAAATCATGTCATTCTCAATAAAATAATTAAGAAAATGTAATATAGACAGTGACTTAATGTAAATTCTGTTGTATATTTCCTTAATACAGTAACTAAATGCTATGCCAAATCAAAGGAGCTGTGATTTTATATTGTCAGAACTGTGATTTTAAAAGGCTAGATGACAAAAAGAAATTCAAGAAGACCTGTGAATCTCACATAAGATAGATTTTTTAAATGACTAAATTTAAGTCTTTGCTTCTACCTTGGCAAATATTGACCAAAGGGAAAATATTGTATTGACAAATACATATGTTAATCAAAGTAATTCTCTATAACATTGAAAATAAACTAATTTTGACAATCTCCCTTTAGCTAAAATTGAACGGAAAGGAGCACAGGCGCTTGCTTTCTGTCGTGCAGTTTATTTATTTTTTTCTTTTGAGACAGAGTTTCACTATATCACCCTCGGTAGAGTGCTGTGGTGTCTCAGCTCACAACAACCTCCAACGCTTGGGTTTAAGCAATTCTCTAGGCTCATCCTCCCAAGTAGGTGCAACTACAGGCACCTGCCACAACGTCCAACTATTTTTTTGTCGCAGTTGTCATTGTTTAGCTGGTCCAGGCCCAGTTTGAACCGCCACCCTCAATGCATGTGGCTATTGCCATAACTACTGTGCTAGGGGCACTGAGCCTAGTTATTTATTTTTTTAAAGTAAAATTATTTCAGGTTACTGTGACAGTACAAACAACCAGGTCAAAAAATGTGATTTTGTTAGAGTCCCTCTTGTGGTTATGTCCCCCACACAAAGATGTGCCAAACACCCCTACTCTGTGCCCATTCAGTGAAAGCACCTCAACTCCCTCCCTCTCTCCTAACCTCATTACCCTTTTCCCCAACTTAATTTGAAATGAGTTTTTCTCCTATGTGGGCATGCATTAGATCATATACTGGCTTCATGTTAGTATTGAATACATTGGATAATTGCTTTTCCATTCTTGTGATACTTCACTAAGAAAAATGTGTTTCAACTCCATCCAGGATATTACAAAAGATGTGAAGTCTCCATCTTTTTTTATGGCTGAATAGTTTTCCATGGTGTACATGTACCACACTTTGTTAATCCAGTCCTGGGTTGATTGGCATTTAGGTTGTTTCCACGTCTTGGCAATTGTAAATTGAGCTGTGATAAACAATCTAGTGCAAATGTCCTTATGATAAAACCATGTTTTTTCTTCTAGGTAGATGCTTAGTAGTTGGATTGTGGAGTCAAATGGGAGATCTAATTTGAGATTAAATGCATTTAATTATAGTATACGAATATATTATTGATCTTCCAAACTACCTTAGTTATTGGCTACCCACAATAGAACAATATTATAAAATGTAAAAGAAGCTCTACATTTGATTATAGGCTTGGGGCTTGTAGCTCAAGCGACTAGAGGGCCGGCCATGTACACCAGAGCTGGCGGATTCGAACCCAGCCCAGGCCTGCCAAACAACAATGACAACTGCAACCAAAAAATAGCCTGGCGTTGTGGCAGGCACCTGTAGTCCCAGCTACTTGGGAGGCTGAGGCAAGAGAATCACTTAAGACCAAGAGTTGGAGGTTGCTATGAGCTGTGACACCACGGCACTCTACCCAGGGCAACAGCTTTGAGACTCTGTCTTTAAAAAATAAATAAATAAATTTCATTATAAATAAAATATAAGTTAGAGGTTTTGTTTATTTGTTTGTTTTGCAGTTTTTGGCCGGGGCTGGGTTTGAACATGCCACCTCCAGTATATGGAGCTGGCACCCAGGTTAGAGGTTTTTTAAATCTGTATTGTTAATATAGAATAAGGTGACTAGATTGTCTTAAATTTAAAAATCCTTTGCTTTGCACAGAGCTTGACAGAATGTACAATGTTTTAAATTCCTACCACAATATATATAAACTGCCAAGTATTTCATTTCTATGAACTGGTGGCTTATCAGAAATTTTATATGATTTAACCTTAAACCTTTCTCTATAATAAGGCTCTGTAGCCTGCTGTCCTCTCTACCTTTATTTTAATCTGTCTGGGCTGCTATAACAAAATACCTTAACACTGGACAACTTATAAACAGAAATTTATTGCAAATAGTTCTGTAGGCTGGAAAATCTAAGATTAACAGGCCACAGATTCAGTGTTTGGTGAAGGCTCACCCTCTGCTTCCACAGCCTTCTTGCTGTGTCTTCACATGGTCCAAGGGACAAACTCCCCCAGGCCTCTTTTGTAAGGATGTTAATTCCATGGAGCCCTCATTACCTAATACTATTGCATTGTTGATTAAGATGATAACATACGAATTTATGGTGTTACAAACATTCAGACTCTTAGCAACCTTGAACTTCATCTAACATTGAGTGGCTTGTCAACTCTTTGCTCACATTTAACTTACACACCTTCGAGTTGCATGTCCAATGTGGTAGCCTTTTCTCACATATGGCTATTTACATTTTTAAGTTTAAATTTAAACTGCAGTCCCTTAGTTGTACTAGCCACATTTCAAGTACACAACAGCTACTGGGCAATGCAGATGTAGAGGACTTCATCATTGTAGAAAGTTCTGCTGGACTGTGCTGCTTTAGAGTCTTTTCTGAATTCCCTAACTGTCCGTTTTTCTCTCCTTTCTTATCTAATTAAAGCCTATTTATTTTTTAAGGTTTAAATCCTATGTCATTTAATGCAAGAAATATTGCAGCTAGTCATGTTCATTCCCAGTTTCTAGGTTAGATTCCTTCTTCACTTTGGCATTATTCCTTTATTATTGACATTTTCTGAAAATTTAGGTTTGGATATATGTCTTCTCTTCTAGACTGTGCACTTTTCAAATTTCACCTACTAAATAGTTTCTCAGTCCATCCATTTCACTCTAAATATAACGGAAATTGTACAGACTTAGGAGTCAAAAGTCTCATTCTGAGTCCTGTCCCCTCCACTTACAATCTTTATTTAGATAGCATTAATCTTGTTGAACCCTAATGTCCTCATGTATAAAATAGGAATGGTAAATCAGGAATTCAGCTTTACAATTAGAGGTCATATATGAAAAGAATAGTAAATTTTTTTTTTTTTGAGATAGACTCTCAAGCTGTCACCCTGGGTAAGTGCCATGGCATCACAGCTCACAGCAACCTCAAACTCTCGGCTTAAGCGATTCTCTTGCCTCAGCCTCCAAATAGCTGGGACTACAGGCACCCACCACAATACCCACCTGTTTTTCGGTTGCAGTTGTCATTGTTATTTGGCAGGTCTGAGCTGGATTCAAACCCACCAGCTCTGGTGTATGTGGCTGGCACCCCAGCCACTGAGCTACAAGCGCCAAGCCAGAATACTAAATTTTTTTTAAGGTAAAAGTGCATCATAGGGCGGCACCCATAGCTCAGCGGGTAGGGTGCTGGCCCCATACACCAAGGCTGGTGGGGGGGTTCGAACTCTGCCTGTGCCAGCTAAAACAGCAATGGCAACTGCAATAACCACCAAAATAAAAAAATTATATGGGTGTTGTTGCCAGTGCTTATAGTCCCAGCTACTTAGGAGGCAGAGGCAAAAGAAACACTTAAGCCCTAGAGTTTGAGGTTACTGTGAGCTGTGACGCCACAGCACTCTACCCAGGGCGACAGCTTGAGAGTCTGTCTAAAAAAAAAAAAAAAAATGTGTGGGCAGTGCCTGTGTCTCAGTGGGTAGGGTACCAGCCCCATATACCAATGGTGGCAGGTTCAAACCTGGGCCCAGCCAAACTGCAACAAAAAAATAGCCCGGCATTCTGGCAGGCACCTGTAGTCCTAGCTACTCAGGAGGCTGAGGCAAGAGAATCGCCTAGGCCCAGGAGTTGGAGGTTGCTGTGAGCTGTGTGACACCACGGCACTCTACGGAGGGTGATAAAGTGAGACTCTGTCTCTATAATAAAAAAAAAAAAAGTGCATCATAGAAGGAAAAAACACATAGTAATTTTCAGAGTAGTATGACCTGTGTTTTCTCCTTCCAGACTTAATTTTAAATGATTTTTAAATTAAGAAACATCTAGACATCAAGACAGCCTCCTCAGTTCTTTTGAGTTTCATAAAAATGGGGACTCTCTCCAATAAAGAAATTTTGGAGCTAGACCCTTTTGTAAGCTGAAGAAGATTTGAGAATGTATTCTGTTATATGTACTTCATAGCTGATAAGGCAGCCATGTATTCAACTATGTACACAACCTTTGCTCTTGGCCATCTGCTGCCACCATCTTATAAACCCAAGCACCTGAAACTACTTAGCCTTCTCACTAACTTCCCTGACTCCATTACTCTCTATTTTAATCCATCCTCTGTGCCAAATTTACAAATCTTTGTCCCCCACCCCACGTCTAATGATTTTTCACTATTTTCTGTGTTTTCATTTTACCCCTTTGCCTCAACTTTATTTATTTTTATTTTTATTTTCTTTGGAGATAGTCTCAAGCTGTCGCCTTGTGTAGAGTGCCAACATGTCATAGCTCACAGCAACCTCCAACTCTTGGGCTCAAGCAATCCTCTTGCCTCTGTTTTTTTCTATTTTTAGTAGAGATGGGGTCTTGCTTTTGCTCAGGCTGGTCTTGAACTCCTGAGCTCAAGCAGTCCACCAGCCTCAGCCTCCCAGAGTGTTAGGATTACAGGCATGAGCCATTGTGCCCGGCCCTTTGCCTCAACTTTCAGACCTTTAGCTTCCTGCTCTACCTCAGCTGTCAAACCTTTTAACCACGCAGTTTCCTTTTTTCCCCCTTGCAGAGAAGAATCTTTTCACCATCCCATTCACATGTGATATTCAGTTCTACGTCCTAGTTTTTAAACATGCCGTTTCCCTGGTCAGGAACACCTTTCCTGCTGTACATGATCTACCTGCTTGTGTCCTTCAGGATCTGACCCAGATCTTGTATCCTTCCTTAAGCTTTTCTTAATCATGTTGGTTTTCAGAATCTAACTTTTCTGTACCTCATAATTTACAAATTACATAATATCATTTCCTGAATGTGTATATGTAATTATACTCTTTCTGTGTTGCTACATAATATGTTTAAGATTAAGTTGTCTCTTCTTTTCTTTCTTTATTTTTTTTTTTTGAGACAGAGTCTCACTTTGTCACCCTTGGTAGAGTGCCATGACGTCACAGCTCACAGCAACCTCCAACTCCTGGGCCTAAGCAATTCTCTTGCCTCAGACTCTCCAGTAGCTGGGACTACAGGTGCCTGCCACAACGCCGGGGCTACTTTTTGTTGTTGTTGTTGCAGTTTGGCTGGGGCCGGGTTCGAACCCACCACCCTTAGTATATGGCACCAGCGCCCTACCCACTGAACCACAGGCGCCACCCAGCATTTTGTACACTTTATTGCCTTTTTATTTGCCAGTGCTAAGCACATGGTAAATCTTTAATAAATATTTGTTTCTTATGCAATAATTATTGGTAAATAGAATGGCAGACTTACATGACAGCAAATGGTAGTTAATTTTCATGAGAATTTTGATCTCGTACATGTTCACCACTGACTGACTTTATTTTGCGTAATTTGGAGACGAGCCTTCTATTTTCACACTTGTTATAAAAGATAAGTTATTACTTACTGAACTTCTAGAAAAAGTGTTGTACTAGGTACTTAATAGCTCCCTCATTATCAGTTTATTGTTTGTTCCTCAGAAATATCTGTTAGTATTTTTTTAGGCTCCTCTTTTTAAGATAAAAAGAGATCTATCATACTGTTGTCGAAATGATGGAACAGTGTAAGAAATGATATTTTAATAGCACTGCAAGAATAAGTTAATTTGCTCGGCTGTTCTGTAGTAGAGGAGCATCATACCTAAATATTTAGCATTGTAATGAACTACATTAAATTCAAAGAACATTCTGGTACATATAAATTCAAGTTATTAAATAAATCACTAAAGGTAGTGTGAATTTTGTTTAAGGACCCCACTAGTCTCATTCACACACAGAGGAGAAATTCAGAAAGCTAAATATTTCTACCAGGCATGGTGGTATGGACTATAGTCCCAGCTATAGGAGACTGAGGAAAGAGGATTGCTTGAAGCCAAGAAGTTTTAGTGCTGTGTCATTGTGCCTGTTAGAGGCCACTGCACTCTAGCTTTTGGGCAACATAGCAAGACCTTGTCACTAAATAAGAAAGAAAGAAAACTGAGTATTTCTAATTCAACATTCTCACTTAGATGGTAAACTTATCCAGCAAATGCTAGATTTTTCATAGCCTCACTTATTTCTTGTAACACTAAGATTATTTGTAAGATTTTAATCTTAAAAATGAAGAAACTGAAATTCAGAAAACTTAACTTCCCTCAAATCTGTCAGACTGCAAGTGATAAAACAGACCTGAAAATAAAGCCTCTTAACTCAGAATCAAGTCTTTTGACTTCAAAATTAATGCTGTTAATCACCGTGCCTAAATCTACTGCCTGGGTATAATCAGAGGTATGTTTTGTATTGGGCTTGGGCATTGGTCTAATGCTAAATTCTGATAACGCCTGTCGTTAAAGCTAGGTGACCTTGTCTAAGATCTTCAGTTTTAGCATAGTTTCCTTATCTATAAAATGGAATGTATAACTGCTCAAAAGTGTTAGGCTTATGTAACATATATGTGGAAAATACCTATCACAGTAGAACATAGACAGTAGATAATATTGTGACTAAATATTTAGAAATAGATTGAGTTCTGGGATTTCAAAAACCCTTAAACTACAGTGACTTAACAAGCTGGAAGTTTACCTCTTTGACCGTGAGAGACCAGGTGATCATCTGAGACTGGTGTAACATCCCAAGATGTTAGAGAACCAGACTTCTAATCCTCTTATTGTGACATCCTTAGTCTCACACTCATGATTGAAGATGGTGACATTTGCATTTCAAGTATCAGGATAGAGAAAAATGTGAAAAAAAGAAAAAACTCTGTGCGCACTTTGACCTTTTAGGGATAGGTCACATTTCATTTACATGTCATTGGCCAGAACTTAGTGACTTAGCTACACTTAGCTGGAAGGGATGCTAAAAAATGTAGTTCTTACCCTCAGTAGCCATGGCAGAGCTGAAAATTTTGTTATATAAGATGGGAAATCCGGGGCAGCGCCTGTGGCTCAGTGAGCAGGGCGCCAGCCCCATATACCAAGGGTGGCGGGTTCAAGACCAGCCCCGGCCAAACTGCAACGAAAAAATAGCCGGGCGTTGTGGCGGGCGCCTGTAGTCTCAGCTACTCGGGAGGCTGAGGCAGGAGAATCACCTAAGCCCAGGAGTTGGAGGTTGCTGTGAGCTGTGTGACACCAGGGCACTCTACCAAGGGCAATAAAGTGAAACTCTGTCTCTACCAAAAAATAAAAAAATAAAAAAAAGATGGGAAATCCCTTACTACATACTATGCTTATAAGGTTGTAAGATTTCTTTGACAGCTATATTGATTTGGCTTATTATTTTTTCAAAGAAATAATCCTAAATGAAGAACAAGGGGAAGCCCTAGTTTTAACAAAGCAGAGAAGTTAATAATACATATTTTTGGTCTCTGTTTAATAAAATAATTTTATAAGGTAAGGTTTTTAAAGAAAATAAATATAACATTTTAATCACAAAAAAAATTAGTAAACAAAAGAATTCTTGGTTTGGCACCTGTGGCTCAAGCGGCTAAGGCACCAGCCACATACACCTGAGCTGGTGGGTTCAAATCCAGCCCAGGCCCACCAAACAAATATTTGCACGGCTGCAACCAAAAAGTAGCTGGGCATTGTGGGCGGCGCCTGTAATCCCAGCTACCTGGGAGGTGGAGGCAGAAGACTCGCTTGAGCCCAGGAGTTGGAGGTTGCTGTGAGCTGTGATACCACAGCACTCTACCCAGGGTGACAGCTTGAGGCTCTGTCTCAAAAAAAAAAACAAAATTCTTAATAAATTTATAGCAACAAGTACTTGGGGAAGAAGCATTTAATGTATGAATATAAGAAAATGTTGGTGGCGCCTATGGCTCAGTGGTTAGGATTGCCGGCCCCATATACTGAGGGTGGCGGGTTCAAACCTGGCCCCGGCCAAACTACAACAACAACAACAAAAATAGCTGGGCCTTGTGGCGGGCGCTTGTAGTCCAGCTACTCAGGAGTCTGAAACAAGAGAATTAATTGCCTAAGCCCAGGAGATGGAGGTTGCTGTGAGCTGTGTGAGACCATGGCACTCTACCGAGGGCGATAAAATGAGACCCTGTCTCTATTAAAAAAAAAAAAAAAACTTTATTTTAAGAAGTAGCAGCAGGCAGGGTTTAGCCCATGGACCATTGGTTTGCTATACCCTCCCCTCAGGTTTTGTTAGGCATGTGTTCAACTATTATCAAAAGTTGGACTGAGAAAGGTTCCATATAATAGATACACAGTAGATCATATATCCAGTCCTCTAAGTAATCTAAATTATACTATGCAGTTCCAGGATGGGCATGGTGGCTCATGACTGTAATCCTAATACTTTGGGAGGCTGAGGTAGTAGGATTGCTTGAAGTCAGGAATCCAAGACCAGCCTGAGCAACACAGTGAAATCCCATCTCTATGAGAAGTACAAAAGTAGCTGGGGGCAGCGCCTGGGCTCAAGGAGTAGGGCGCCGGTCCCATATGCCAGAGGTGGCGTGTTCAAACCCAGCCCCGGCCAAAAAAAAAAAGTAGCTGGGTATGGTGGTGGTTGCTAGTACTTAGGAGGCTGAGGCGGGAGGATCACTTGAGCCTAGGAGTTTGAGGTTGCAGTGAGCTGTGATGATGCCACGGCCCTCATGTCCATGCAACAAAATGAAACCCTGTCTCTAAGGAAAAAAAAAAAAGGATTCAATTTCTGAATCTGGTTCCCTCCTTTGTTTGTTAAAAATGTGTATATTTTTTGGGCGGCACCTGTGGCTCAAAGGAGTGGGGCACGGGCCCCATATACTGGAGGTGGTGGGTTCAAACCCGGCCCTGGTCAAAAACTGCAAAAAAAAAAAAAAGTATATATTTTTATTTGTTATTAGGCAGAGATAAACATACTGCTGTAAGTCTACATTGTCTACAGTAGAGACACTGGCTAGGAAGAATGTCCTCCTGTAACTGCTGATTTCCAAGGAAAGGATGTCTCAAGTCTGATGACCAGTAGGGATGAGCTACATGGAAAAATATGGGCAGTAGACACATACAGCTTACTGGAATAGAAGTTCTCTAAAAGATCCAACTTTCCTCTCTTTCTTACTACCTCTTTGTGTGTCAGCTTAGTTCCTAATTTTATTCAACTAATAGTTATCAAATGTCTGTTCTGTGCAAGGCATAGTGCTAGGCATTGTCTCCTGAGAATATCCTTCTGTTTGAAAAAAAATGCCCAATATAAATAATTAGTATCTATTTTTTGTTATATATGCCCTATTCCCTGGCATGAAAGAGATTGATTTATGAGGTGAGACAATTAAGTTCCCAAACTAATCTAGAAAAGTGCTACTTACCTCATTGCTGAATATCACTACAGTCACCTTCAAAGGACTCTTGAGAAGCTGTGCACTGATGCCAGTGCCTAATCTACTCTTCAAAGCACTTTTTCTACGATGAGTTCACAAACTTAATCGTCAGAACTCCATTATAAATCAATGCATTGATATTATTGTTTTTAAATTGCTCTTTTGGGAATTCAGTTAACATGAATAAATGGACAAATTGATAAATAAAACAAGCCAAAGCTGATACACAGCTGTGAACTTAAAGTGATCCCAAATATCCTGTGATATCTAACAGTTTTAACAAGGTTACCAAAATATCTCTTCTGTTCTCATACTGCCACATCCAGAACTTTAAATTAAATAAATACAATAGACTCGTTTACAGAAAAGAAGGGAGAGCTAATTAGGGGTTAGAATCAGATAGGTATTTGCTGGCTGATAAAGAGAACGTATATTTCTTTTTGAACACCTACTAAGTTTCTGGTTTGTGAAGTTGTACTAGAACTTTTTTAATGGAAAAATTTGTTAAATTGTAGTTATTTTAAGAGATGAAAAACTGAATCTGAAAAAGAGGAAGTAATTTATTTGAGGGAAGTCCTGTTTTATCACTGTCTGTTTGTATCAGAAGTATATGTCCTGGCTCAGCGCCTGTGGCTCAAGTGGCTAAGGCGCCAGCCACATACACCTGAGCTGGCAGGTTTGAATCCAGCCTGGGCCTGCCAAACAAAAATGATGGCTGCAACCAAAAAAAATAGCCGGGCATTGTGGCCGATGCCTGTAGTCCCAGCTACTTGGGAGGCAGAGGCAGGAGACTCGCTTAAGCCCAGGAGTTTGCGGTTGCTGTGAGCTGTGATGCTACAGCACTCTACTCAGTACAAAGCTTGAGGCTCTGTCTCAAAAAAAAAAAAGTATATGTCCTGATTTAGGACATTGATAATCTGGTGTCTTAGTTTTTTTGTTATAAATAAGTTTATATATCCACTTGTATTATTTTCCTTTTCCTTTTAATTGAGCATTCCACTATTGTACCAGTTGAACATGGCTTAATAAATAAGTATTCCTTTTAAACTAGTCATTTTTTATTTTACCGTAATCTAGCTTTCTGTGAGGTCAGCAGCGACCTCCTGCCCTAACTTCTTATCAGTTTTTAACTCTCTCACGTGCCAGGCACTGTGTTATCATCACCATCACTAAGATGTACTGAGTAAATACTGAGTGCCAGGCACTGCACTAAAGGCTTTACATGGCTTCTTCATATTCCTCACAGCTTTCTATGAGGAAGATCCTATAATTGTCCTCAGGGTGATTTCTGTGGGGAGACTAAAATTTATGGGTAAGGTTAAATGTTTTGTAAAGTCCTTGCAGCAAACTAAATAACTCAATTTATCTATACTTTTCACATCTTATTTAATCTTCTTAAAATTCTACATAGTGGACATTATATTATCATTGAGGTCATTACAAAAAATAATATATTGTACTAACCCAAGAAATGACCATATGCAGTGTTTCCCCAGCCTCTTTTAAAACCGTACTTCACAGTGAAAAGGCATTTTACGTTTCAACCCAATACACACATACACATGCATGTGACTGAAATAAAAATTATACCCTTAAATTGTTTCTTGTTATTCTAACTTTTTTTTTAGTGGATCATGACCTACAGTTGAAAAGTAGCAACCTGGTGGCACCTGTGGCTCAAGGAGTAGGGCGCTGGTCCCGTATGCCGGAGGTGGTGGGTTCAAACCCAGCCCCGGCCAAAAATAAAAAATAAAAATAAATAAATAAAAAAGAAGCAGAAAAGTAGCAACCTAATGCGATTGTCCTCAGTGCGTATCCTTAGCGGGACAGGACACGCAGTAACCTAGAGGCTCTTCTCGTTTTTCCCTAAGCACTCTAGTTATTAATTTACTTTAAAACTACAAACATATTGAGTGCTTATTATAACTGGGATGTAGTTATAGTTCCCAGACTTACAAAGATGAGTATCGATTTATTCCTTGCCCTGAATTCAAATGGTTAAAACATAAAATTATAACTTTTGTCAAGTACCTCCTGCTGTGTGACATCAGTATGAACAATGTGCTATAGGAGCAGAGAGGAATAAGCAACTAGTTCTCTCAGTGGGTGCCCAGGACAAGAAAGACTTGGTACAGAAGCCATGTAGAGAACAAGTCACAATTAGAATGAGTGAGAGTTTCCTGGGTGTAAAGAAGGGTGGCATTCCTGGCTGAAGAAACTGCATACACAAAGGCGGGAGACTTGAATACGTGGAACTTGTTCCAGCAGCGGTAAGAAGTTCAGCAAGATTTTAAGTGCAGAGAGAAAAGCGAGAGGGAGAGTAGATTGAAGGACCTCATTTCCTTGTTAAGAAAATTAGATCCTCTTGTCCAATGAGGATCCCAAATGTATTTTGACATCCTGTGTCACATAGGATGTTTCTGCTTGGAGATGACAATTCTGCTAGTTGTTGAAAGGATGGTATACAAAGAGATTAGAGACAAGAAATCCTTTACATTGCTTCAAATGGGAAATAAGGACTTGAACTAAGGCAGCAATGGTGGGTATGAAAAAAATGGTCTAGATTCCAGAGTTTGGTTCCATGCAGTTTGTCAAACATTTTCTGACTTTTACTACATGTCAGATTGCTAAACACTGTGATACAAAAAAGAATAACAATTGGTCTCTGATATAATGGGAAAAAAGACACAAACAGATCATTTTAGTATTATCCTGGTTGAGCGTTATAATAAAGACTTGCAAAAAGTATGAAAAGAGCAAAGATGAGGGGTTCATAACCCAGACTAAAAAATACATAAAGGCTTCCTGGGAAGGAAAGGTCCAAGCAAAATCTAGAAGATTGAATAGGACTTGGCCATGTGAAGCCAAGGGCAAGGATGTTACAGACAGAGGGCAGAGGAACGAAAGCCTGAGCATTACAGAACAGCAGGGAACTGCTTGGAGTTCAGTGTTGCTGAGCTCAGTGTGGGTGAGGAATGATGTGAATGAGCCCAGAGCGGGAGTGGGGAGTTCACGCGAGTTCCTGCAGTAGAACTCGCAGATTCACGTGGAGCCTGTAAGTCATGCTCAGCAGCTTGAACTTTATCCTGTTTGGGGGGGTCGGGGAGCGGGTACTGGAGTATTCTAAAACATGAGAATGACATGGGCAGCTTTGTGGTTTAGTTGGCTTATTCTGATAACGTAAACGACAGTGACAGCTAAATTTCATTGGGTGTTTTTAATGTGCCAGCCATTATTGGAGACATTTTACACATACTACCTTGTTGAAACAACCCTGCTATTGTTAGCCTCATTTTACAGGGAGGTTACTGGACACACAGAGAGATTAAGTAACTTGCTCAAATGTATAGTCAGTAGCAGAGCAAGGATTCAATATGCAGCGATCTGACTCTAACCCATAGTGATACTGCTAGGTGGATGAGAGAGTGGCCAGACTCTAGGGAAAAGATAATGATGAACCACCCTGGGGTAGTGCGACAGGTGGAGAGAAGCTGACTTAGCCTGCTCAGGCTGCCACAGACCGGATGGCTCAAAGAACAGAAATTTATTTTCACACAGTTGTAGAGGCTAGAAGCACAAGATGAGCCTGGCGTCAGGATTGGGTTCTGGTAAGGGCTCTCTTCCTGGTATATATATGGCCTTTCCTTGGTGTATAAGTTATAGCGAGAGCTGTGTGGTCTCTTACAAAGACACTGATCCTATTAGATCAGGGGCCTACCTTTATGACTTCATTTAATCTTAATTGATCCTTGAGGGCTGCATCTCCAAGCACAATCACGTTGGGGAGTAGGGCTTGAACAAACGAATTTTGGAGGACTCAAATATTTATTCCATGACACCAACAATTCTAGAAATTATTTGTGGAGATGAAATCACAGGTTGGGGATAGATTTGATGTGGAGAGTGAAAAGGAAGAGTTGAAGATGACTCTCAGGTTTCTCACGAAGACAGAGAAGGAGCAAGTCCGGGATAAACGGCAGTTCAGTTGGGGTTACAGCACTTGGAAAACATCCAGGAGATAGATGGCTGTGCTGCTGTGAAGAAAGGGTGGTGGGTAGCGCTAGCAGTTGAAGCCACAGCCCAGGTCAGATCACCTAAGGAAAATCTGTACAGTAAAATCAGATGTAGAACCACCAAGCTGGGAAAATACTTACGTGGCAAGCAGAAGAACCTCAAAGGAGACTTAAGAGCCCTTAATCCCTGAATCAAAGGAAGAGAGAATTCCAAGTAGTAGGGAATCATCACTTCCCTATTCTGTGGCCTCCAGTCTATCGGATTTGTATTCCTAGGTGAGAAAAAGGAACTGTCACAGAATCATAGCCTTTTATTGCCCAGTAGGACTAGAGAGATGATTTTTATAATTTCTCATCCATGAAAAGAAAGCTGAAGCCCTGCAGAGCTGTCTTGTGATTTGTCTCTTTCATGGTAGAAACAAGACTAGAATTTAGGTCTCCTGAGCCTTTTGACTTCAACACAGTGCTTTTTACAACACATCAAATAAAATCCACCATGGTGCGGGTTGAAAATTGGGTCTAAATTGTAAAAAATTACACAAAGTGGAGAAAGAAGTATCAGGATTTTATTATTACATGCCTTCAAGGAGACGAAGATGTATATAACATGTCTAAAACTTTGTTTAGGAGGAGAGAATAATAGTGTTGGCCTTGAATAGTGATAAGGATATTGACTAGCGGAAGAAATCTTAGAGACAGAGTTCTGTCTTTATTATATTTAGGGTGGAAATAGTATGTTGTAAGGGTCCCCTATTACCCCTTTAGCTCAATTTCAATGTGATTCCTTTTATTTTTTTCCATCATTGACTACCCTGCATTAGATACATAGCAATACTGCATTATTAGAAAATTGATTTTAGGTCAGCATGTTATAGACCTGAAAGTGACAAACTTTATTACTTAGAGAGGTGTAGGTTTTCTCTTCCATGGGATTACAAATTTGCCTTCAGCCACGTAGAGTCTCCTAAGTGAAAATTTCTGTCAATAACAATGAATTATATGCTGAGTATCTGCTATAAATGAACGCTTTGAAGTGCTTCATGTGGATTAATGAATTGAATAGCACCCCTATGTAAGACATGTATAGCCTAAGTATACCGTATTTTAATAGTGTCATCAAGAGGGCCAGTTTGTCCTCTTCAGTACTTACCGAAAATATGTGAGCTGGCTTGGCGCCTATAGCTCAGCAGCTAGGGCACCAGCCACATAGACCAGAGCTGGCGGGTTCAAATCCAGCCCGGGCCTGCCAAACAACAATGACAACTGCAACCAAAAAATAGCTAGCTGTTGTGGCGGGCACCTGTAGTCCCAGCTACTTGGGAGGCTGAGGCAAGAGAATTGCTTAAGCCCAAGACCTTGAGGTTGGCTGTGAGCTGTGATGCCACAGCACTCTACCCAGGGTGACATAGTGAGACTCTGTCTCAAAGAAGAAAAGAAAAGAAAATATATGAGCTGACTTTGAATTACGTTTATCACTTTCAAATTTTAGAAAACAAAAACTAAAGTAAGTTTAGCTACTATCGTGGCTTGTATATTAATTGCATTCTTGGTTTTTACTAGTTAAGACTGAATTTGACTTAACACAATAAAAGACTACTTTTTTCCATTTCATAATCTTTAGTTTGAAAATATATAAGCCAACATTTAAAATAATACATGCATACCATGCAGATATTCTTGCTGCAAGTTTATATTTGTGATAGACTTTAATATATCAATTGAGATAGAATTATACAGAATAACTGATTTGCCAATAGGCCCAGCTTAGTACTAGGCCATTAATAGAATTTTTATGTAGTATATGCATATTACAAAGAGTACATTATATGGAAAAATAAATCAAGCTAAGTATATGCAAGCATTAAATAGAAGACTAGCATCATAAAAAGAATTTTCATATGTAACTAGAGTAGTGTATGTTTCTGCATCAGTGACAGCCCTCTGCAAAATTATGAAATAAGCAAAGTATAGCTTCAAAGAGTATTGGTATCTTGGCAAACCCATAACATGTTATTCCAAATATGGAATATTACCACTGAAGGTATTTCAGAAAAGTCTAATCCATATCTGTGCAGAATGGGGACCTTCTTATATTCCTCTTTATAGGCTCATTTCCTAGCAAGCTCATGGAAATTTGTGGGTTCTCAATGAATGTTTGTTAAATGAACACATTTTGTTAAAAGTAAACATTAAGAAGAAATTTTGACTGAGGATAATGTTACCTTCATACTGCCGTAAAAAGAAAAGTCACCATAAAAAGATTCATTTAGCAATCATTTGTTGAACATTGTCTATGTTGTAGACATTGTTGGTGCTAGGAATACAAAAATTAATAAGAGAAACCTTTAAGCACTGGGAGTGGGGAAGAGTGGATAGAAGAGGCCAAAAAAAAGACCTTCTAAATAGCTAGTAAGAAAAATATGAAAACAAATAACTACACTAGACCCTCCATAGTTGACCACTTGGCCTGCATTGACCACAGTCTAATTTTCATAGACCAGACATGTACCACATGTACATATCCCTACAATAGGCCTAGTTTCTTATGCTAACCAGTTTGTTACAGTCCCTTGACTGGCCAACTTACAAGATTCTACTATATAAAATAGTAATGCTACAAATAAATATCTATAAACAAAATATGGTTATCCTATTATAAAAATACAAAGTGCTGTGGAAGCCCAGAAGACAAATTAACTCCAGTTGGAGGTAAGAGTGTTTGGCAAGATTTCACAGAGTCAAACTTTGAAGAGTATTTCCGTAGCATGTGGCATCTCAAGTCTACTGTGTCCTAGGTGTATTTGTTATTGTCCCCTTCTACCCATCCATCCCTGTGTGTCTGATAATCTTTGCACATGATTACTAATGTTAGGGCGGCGCCTGTGGCTCAGTGAGTAGGGCGCCGGCCTCATATACCGAGGATGGCGGGTTTGAACCCAGCCCCTGCCAAACTGCAACAAAAAAATAGCTGGGCGTTGTGGCGGGTGCCCGTAGTCCCAGCTACTCAGGAGGCTGAGGCAAGAGAATCGCTAAGCCCAAGAGTTGGAGGTTGTTGTGAGCTGTGACGCCATGGCACTCTACCGAGGGCAACAAAGTGAGACTCTGTCTCTTAAAAAAAAAAAAAAATAGATTACTAATGTTACCATGTACCCCTGGGTCCTTCCTTTTAGAAAATGCCAGAATCATTTAACTCCCCTCCCCTTTCCTCTAATCTTCATTTGGTCGCTATAGTTACATGAAGTTTTGAATAGTTAGCAATTTTTTACTGTTAATATATTTTGTACATAATCAAAAGCTCATAGGGCAGCGCCTATAGCTCAGTGGGTAGAGCTCCGGCCACATACACCAAGGCTGGCAGTTCAAACTCAACTCGCGCTAACTAAAACAATGACAACTGCAACAACAATAAAAAATAGCCAGGCATTGTGGCAGGCGCCTGTAGTCCCAGCCACTTGGGAGGCTGAGGCAAGAGAATTGCTTAAGCCCAAGAATTTGAGGTTGCTGTGAACTGTGACGCCACAGCACTGTCTCAAAAAAAAAAAAAATGTTTGAGGCCAGATGCAGTGGCTCACACCTGTAATCCTAGCACTCTGGGAGGCTGAGGTGGGTTGATTTCTTGAGCTCAGGAGTTTGAGACTACCCCTCTACTGAAAAAACAGCTGGGGCATTGCAGCAGGTGCCTGTAGTCACAGCTACTCGGGACGCTGATGAGGCAGGAGGATTGCTCAAGACCAAGAGTTTAAGGTTGCTGTAACATGTGATGCCATAGCATCACTCTCCACCCAGGGTAAGAGAGTAAAACTCTGTCTCCATACATACATATGTACATCCACAGTCCATACATACATATGTACATCCACAGTCTTATTTATAAAAAAATTGTATCACCCTATAATCACGTATTTTAAAGTTTGTCAAATTATACACAAACATGTCCTATTTTGAGACAATTCAGTTTTTTTACATTGAAGAAAACACAATTCTGGCTAAGAAAACACAATTCTGGCTCAGCGCCTGTGGCTCAAGTGGCTAGGGCGCCAGCCATATACACCTGAGCTGGCGGGTACGAATCCAGCCCAGGCCCACCAAACAACAATGATGGCTGCAACCAAAAAATCGCCAGGTGTTGTGGCAGGCGCCTGTGGTCCCAGCTCCTTGGAAGGCGAGGCCGGAGACACGCTTGAACCCAGGAGTTGGAGGTTGCTGTGAGCTGTGATGCCACAGCACTCTACCCAGGGGGGCAGCTTGAGGCTCTGTCTCAAAAAAAGAAAGAAAAAAGCACAATTCTGTTTTCTAAATGATAAATAGAAAAGCATAGAGAACTTACAGAGAAATTATCCTTGTATATAATCATGACAGTATTTATTTTAAACAATACTATTACTCTAAGAATGTATTTCTGTTCATTTGTCCTTGTCTCTACAACACCCTGAAATGTTAGCAGTACTGTAGAATTTCTAGGTGGCAATACGTTTCTGCTGCCATTTGGAGGAGCCTGCATCACAGAGTAATGAGTTGAGTGTGACTTGCAGAGATTCCTCCTTTGAAATTCAGACCCTCAGAAGAATTGGTCAAATTCCCATAATTAATTGTGTCTTCTGGATGTACCAAGTCTGATGGAAGTTACAATTATAACTAATTATTATAACTAGTTATAACTAATTTTTTTTGAGATTCTGGTGGTAACTCTTACGCCACTGAAACAATAGGTAGTCTGAAAACTGAAAGTGAAACTGTCAGCCTTTGGCATCTGCGGTTGATAGATATCTAGGTAATTGTGAGATTAGGCCAAGAATGTGGGAGGTCTCTACCCTTTTCTAATGAAATGTTTTAGGTTTTGCTAAAATCCATGAATCATCAACATGCTGCTGTCAATCCAGAATTGTAAATAATATCTACAAATGCTTACTGTAGTTAGCATGGTCCTCGGAGTAGAACAGAAATGTATGAAAACGTATTTCAATCACTTTTTCCCTAGTCCTTGTACAGAGTCACTAACAATTAGTGATAGGATGTTTATCCTTCTGATACCTTACTCTGTGACATACTAGAAAAATGTTTTAAAAAGTAAAAGGCAGACGTGAGAGTTAAAGGAAATTTCAGTTAATCAGCAAATTGTGTTAAATTAATCTGAACATCATTGTGAGGTCTTGAATTCTAATTTTGCCTTTGCTAGTGTATTTTACTTGATTTTTGAATTTTCATAGTAAATGGTCCAGCTTCAATCAATAAAATGGAGAATTTTCATTTAGAACTGCCTTCAAAACACAGCCAATTCCTCTGCCATTGCAGGGTGTAATTGAATGGTCTCCAAAGGCCAGTGAGGACATGTCCTTAAGATGTCTGCGGATCCTATTGCACTTGTTTCTGATGTGGGAAGAAAGATCTGTCCTAATTTGAGTGTTTATCAATATCACTTACCTGATTCGTATCCCACCTCTGCCTACAGTTGTTTTACACTTGGTAACATCACATTCATTTTTTAAGTCCTAACTCAAAATTCTTTGAGGTCTTGCTTACTCTCTCATCGTAATCTTGCAAAATGAGACCTGAAGCTACCTTATTTCCTCCCAGGTAATATCTGCTATTCAAGTATATACCAGTACAGAAACAGCCCCAGATGTGGTCACGTGGTGCATGCATCTGGGAAACTGTTCTATAAATTTGTTAATTTATAGAACAAATTAAAAGGATTTGTTCTATAAAATTTGGATTTGGTAGAGGAGGGCCATATGTGGCCCCAAAGCCACAGGTTCCTCACCCTCAGCTGGGTTTATCACACACTAAATTGATTAAAAGCACATATAAGCATAATGGTTCATTAAAATATTTTAAAATAGGCTCGGTGTCTGTAGCTCAGCAGCTAGGGAACCAGCCACATACACTGGAGCTGGCCAGTTCAAATCCAGCCCGGGCCTGCCAAACAACAATGACAACTGCAACCAAAAAATAGCCGGACATTGTGGTGGACGCCTGTAGTTCCTGCTACTTGGGAGGCCAAAGCAAGAGAATTGCTTAAGCCCAAGAGTTTGAGGTTGCTGTGCGCTGTGACACTAGGGCACTCTACCAAGGGTGACATAGTAATAAGACTGTCTCAAGGGCGGCACCTGTGGCTCAGTGAGTAGGACGCTGGCCCCATCTACCAAGGGTGGAGGGTTCAAACCTGGCCTCGGCCAAACTGCAACAAAACAAAGTAAATAAGACTGTCTCAAAAAAAAAAAACAAACCATATTTTAAAATACATGTATAACTTAGTACAATTCTTGGAATGTAAGTATTATTAACTATTAAGATACTATAAAAATAGAAAGCAATACTTATAAAATACAAATATTCTTTGTTAACCTTTCTTACTCCTAAACTATTTTAATTTTCTGCTTTGGCAATCCTGGTTTTCTCCAGACTCAAATAGATTTAAATGTTTTTCATTAACCCATTTGTGGCTTCAAAACCAGACACTATCCTGTTAAAGTAGAGTTTTATTCTACAGCTTAACTGTCCATTAAAAAAAAAAACAAACTGTCATTTTTTTGCTAAGCCTAGAATAGGGCTTTCCCACACTTGTGTTACTTCTTTAAGTTGTTAGACATACTACATTATTGTTTGAGTACCAAAGTCAAAGTAAAACAGTACAGAATGAATTGCCTATATATATCAAAAATGTCCTGGCTTGACACCTGTAGCTCAGCGGCTAGGGTGCCAGCCACATGCACCGGAGCTGGCGGGTTCCAACCCAGCCCAGGCCTGCCAAACAACAATGACAACAACAACTCAAAGTTCTTTGAGGTCTTGCTTACTCTCTCATCATAATCTTGCAAAATAAGGCCTGAAGCTACCTTATTTCCTCCCAGGTAATATCTGCTATTTAAGTATATATCAGTACATATACTAGCCGGGCGTTGTGGCGGGTGCCTATAGTCCCAGCTACTTGGGAGGCTGAGGCAAGAGAATCACTTAAGCCCAAGAATTTATGGTTGCTATAAGTCGCGACACCACAGCACTCTACAGAGGGCAACATAGTGAGACTCTGTAAAAAAAAATTCCTTAGGACTGTGCATTTCTAACCAATTTAAGATTTTTCTTCTACCATCTAGCTACTCTTTTTAAAATCTAAATTTAGAAAATATATATAATGAATGTGCACATTTCTTCATGAGGCTGACTTTTGAACATGACTATTTTTAAAGGCCTATGATACTATTTTTTGAGAATTAATTTATGTGAAAAATCTTAAAAGAATGTGAATATGAAAGCATGTTAGGTAATGTATTTAGAGAATTGCCTTTACATAAGAAGAGGGAATTGCATGAAATTATAACTACTCCAGAACTTTATATATAACTATCATCTCAATGGAGCATGGCCCTTATCTATATTTTGTTACTAGTGTGCTTAGCATAGTGGCACCAAAAGCTGGGCATTTAATAAAGGAGATGATGATCTTCCTTTGATAAGAAGAAGTAACCAAAGCTGTGCTTTTATTCTCGTTGTTTCTAAAAGTGTAGGAAGCCAAGCATTTAATACGGTGTTTGAACAAGAAAGTTGCATACTGGGCTTGGTACCCGTAGCACAGTGGTTACTGCACCAGCCACATACACCAAAAGTGACGGGTCCAAACCCAGCCCAGGCCAGCTAACCAACAATGACAACTGTAAGAAAAAATAGCTGGATGTTATGGCGGGTTCCTGTAGTCCCAGCTACTTGGGAGACTGAGGCAAGAGAATCACTTGAGCCCAAGATTTTGAGGTTGCTGTGAGCTGTGATGTTATGGTACTCTATTGAGGGAGGCATAGTGAGACTCTGTCTCAAAAAAAAAAAAAAAAAAGAAAGTTGCATACAAAGTAAGCTACCATGTAGAAAGATCAAGATTTACAGAAGTTCAGTTATATGAAGAACATGTAAGTAGAGCCACGTGTGTGTGTGTGTGTGTGTGTGTGTGTGTTGTGTGTGTGGATGCAGACTGATTAATCATTTATTAAATTGCTTTCAGAAAGCTAAGTGATCAGAAAATAAGTTGCAGAAATTTAAAATGCAAAAATTACCTTAGACTAAAATGAGAACCCAATTATACATTACAGCAGTTTTGTAATACCTAAAAATTTTCACTAACATTTGGAAATTCGTAAGTGAATTTTTTAGCTAATGAGAATTTGAGTCATTATTACTTGCATTATTAGTGTACTTGTTTAAGCAGAGGGTTGTTTCTCTAGGCAATGCCTCCTACTCTGTGGGCTTGTGAGTCATCAAAACCAGTATGCTGTCCTTCATATACAAAGAAAACACTGTTGACCCATCACTGGAGAACGCGCTGGGTTTGTAGTCATCTGTTCTGCTTTATTCCATCTTCCTTCTGCTCCGCTCGTACATTTACAAACTTGGCAGGTGAGGAAACTGTTGATGGCTATAGACTCAAGCAAGCAAGGAGAAGCAAACCTACAGAGATGAAATACATAACCTCCGGCCTCATTAACACAAGAACCAATTCAGATTGTAAAGTGTATAAATTTGGTTTTGGTGCCTCAAAGCCTTTGTGTTAATGTTTTTTATCTCCTCTTTCTTCCCACTCCATAACCACCTCCTGCTTGGTAACCTATGCTTTCTGCTCTTTGTCTGTCAGAGGGCGTTCTCTGAAGGGCAGTGTGGGAAAAACATTGTAGTGATTGATTAAGAGCAGGGGGGTTGGGAATCAAGACTGAGAAGAGCAGCTTGGCGCCTGTAGCTCAGTGGTTACAGCGCCAGCTACATACACCAGGGCTGGCAGGTTCGATCCCATCCTGGGCCTGCTAAACAACAATGACAACTACAATGAAAAAAAATAGCTGAGCATTGTGGCTGGCGCCTGTAGTTCCAGCTGCTTGGGAGTCTGAGGCAAGAGAATCACTTAAGCCCAAGAGTTTGAGGTTGCTGTGAGCTGTGACTCCACGACACTCTACCCAGAGCACATAGTGAGTAATAATGCATAGTCACAGAATTCTGTAGAAGTTAAAGAAGGTAATATATTTAATGTGCTTAGTTCACTGCCCAGGATATAGAAATGCATACTAAATAGCTACAAATGAAAAAGAAATAGACTTGTTTACAGTAACAAGTAACTTACAAGATGTCTTCTCCCAGAAAAATTCATTTTTTAATGTAGGCCAGGCGAGGTGGCTCGCGCCTGTAATCCCAGCACCCTGGAAGGCCAAGGCAGGTGGATCACTTGAGATCATGAGTTTGAGACCAGCCTGAGCAAGATTGAGACCCCTGTCTCTAAAAGATAGCTGGGCATTGTGGAGGGTGCCTGTAGCCCCAGCTACTCGGGAGGCTGAGACAAGAGGATCACTTGAGCCCAAGAGTTTGAGGTTGCTGTGAGCTATGAGGCCACAGCACTCTACTAGGGTCACGAAAGTGAAACTATCTCAAAAAAGAAAAATAAATTCATTTTTTAAATGTAAAGACATAGTCTTATTTATTTATTTACTTTTTAAGGCAGAGTCTCACTCTTTGCCCTAGCTAGAGTTCTGTGGCGTCAGCCCAGCTCACAGCAACTTTATACTCCTGGGTTCAAGTGATCCTCCTGCCTCAGCCTCCCAAGTAGCTGGGACTACAGCATTCCCCACAATGCACCTGGCTAATTTTTGGGGTTTTTAGTAAAGACAGGAGTCTTGATCTTGCTCAGGCTGGTTTTGAACTCCTGAGCTAATGGGATCCACCCACCTTAGTCTCCCAGAGTGCTAGGATTACAGGCATGAGCCACCATGCCCAGTGTCAAAGACATAATCTTTTTTTTTTAAACAAGAGTCTCACTATGTCGCCCTTGGTAGAGTGCTGTGGCATCACAGCTCACAACAACCTCAAACTCTTGGGCTTAAGCGATTCTCTTGCTTCAGCCCCCCAAGTAGCTGGGACTACAGGCGCCCTCCACAATGCCCAGCTATTTTTTCTTGTTGTTGTTGTTGCAGTTGTCATTGTTGTTTAGCTGGCCTGGGCTGGGTTCAAACCTGCCACCCTCAGTGTATGTGACTGACGCCATAACCATTGTGCTATGGGTGCAGAGCCAAAGACATATCTTTAATTATGGAATTAGAAATAGCACAGTTTTTCGAAAGAGGCCATGTTTTAAATGAGCCTATCTCAGCATCCATGTAATCATATACCAAATAGGCACATACCTGTTTTGCTGAATACAGAACTCCAGACCTTTATCAGCCTCTTTTTGCTGCTTATAACTTGTCCATGTCCTAGAATAAACCATTTTTACTTTTCATAACACATTATGCAGAAGCTTGGTGGCTTAAAACAATAGAAATTAATTCTTCACAGTCCTGGAAACCAGAAGTTCAAAATCAAGGTGTTGGCAGGGTTCTGGAGGCGCTGAAACAGAAACCCTTCCATGCATCTCTCCTGGCTTCCAGTTGTAGGCAGTCCTTGGCATTCCTTGATTTGTAGCTGTGTCACTCCTATCTCTGCCTCCCTCTTCACAAAACTCTGTCCTCTGTGTCTGTCTCAAATCTCCTGTCTTTCTCTTAATAGGAACTGTCACCCTAAATCTGGGATGATCTCATCTCCAAATTCATACTTAATTACATCTGCAAAGACCGTTTTTCCAAATGAGGTCACATTCACAGTTTCCAGGGTTAGCACAGGGACGTATCTTTTTTGGGGGGGGTCACCATTCAACCTACTACATACTGTACCTATGAAGAGAAAAGAATCAGACTCTGGGAATAATGGGGTGAACAAGTAAAGAACACTATACTTGCCTGAAAATTCTACCCAGTGAGAACACTGGAGCTTCACTGTCCACATAGTGTCACGCAACCATCAAAATTAATTTCTAGGGCGGCGCCTGTGGCTCAAAGGGTAGGGAACTGGCCCCATATGCCAAGGGTTGCGGGTTCAAACCCAGCCCCAGCCAAACTGCGACAAAAAGATAGCCGGGCGTTGTGGTGGGCGCCTATAGTCCCAGCTACTCAGGAGGCTGAGGCAAGAGAATCGCCTAAGCCCAGGAGTTGGAGGTTGCTGTGAGCTATGACACCACGGCCCTATACCCAGGGCGATTAAAGTGAGACTGTACCTCTAAAAAAAAATAATAATAATAATTTTCTAGGTACAATTGAGCCTCTACCCGACAGGAAAGTCTTTATCTTTAGCTGCAGAAGGACAGCCATTGGGATTTGCCCAATTGCCTTTTTCAAGTATTGTCAATAGAAGCCTGCTAACTACATTTGGGTAAAGAACAAGCAGGAGAGCCGGAAGTACCTTCATATGGTTTGGGCCTGGGAGCCAACAGTTAATAGCACCTTTTAGCCCTTAGCCCCTCAGTAACCCCACCAAAGAATCTGCTTTTCAGCAGGCATTTACCCTGCCTGAGGTGTGTGTAATTAGAAATTTAGTTACTAAATAAAATAAATGGAAGGAATTATAAAGGATTTTCTTTTTTTTCTTTTTGTGATTTTTTTTGGCCGGGGCTGGGTTTGAACCCGCCACCTCCGGCATATGGGACCGGCGCCCTACTCCTTGAGCCATAGGCGCCGCCCAAATGGAAGGAATTATATATTTTTTATTGTTAAATCATCACTGTGTACATTTGTGCAATCAAGGGGTACAATGTGCTGTTTTCATATACAATCTGAAATATTCTCATCAAACTGTTCAACGTAGCCTTCTTAGCATTTTCTTAGTTATTGTATGTAGACATTTGTATTCTGCATTTAATAGGTTTTGCTTGTACCCATTCAAAGATGCACCGTAGGTGTGGCCCCACCCTTTACCCTCCCTCCATCCTGACTTCACCCCTCCCTTCCCCTCTTTTGGCCCTTTCCCCATATTCTTGACCTATAGTTGGGTTATAGCCTTCATATGAAAGCTATAAATTAGCTTCATAGTAGAGCTGAGTACATTGGATACTTTTTCTTCCATTCCTGAGATACTTTGCTAAGAAGAATATGTTCCAGCTCCATCCATGTAAACATGAAAGAGGTAAAGTCTCCATCTTCCTTTAAGGCTGCATAATATTCCATGGTTGTACATGTACCACAGTTTGCTAGTCCATTCGTGGGTCGATGGGCACTTGGGCTTCTTCCATGACTTAGCAATTATGAATTGGGCTGCCATAAACATTCTGGTACAGATGTCTTTGTTATATTGTGATTTTTGGTCTTCTGGGTATATACCTAGTAAAGGAATTATAGGATCAAATGGCAGGTCTATTTTTAGATCTCTAAGTATTCTCCAAACATCCTTCCAAAAGTGGTGCATTCCCACCAGCAGTGTAGAAGTGTGCCCTTTTCTCCACATCCACGCCAACATCTCTGGTTTTGGGATTTTGTTAAGTGGGCTACTCTTGTTGGGGTTAGGTGATATTTCAGAGTAGTTTTGATTTGCATTTCTCTGATGATTAAGGATGATGAGCTTTTTTTCATGTGTTTGTAGATCGTGCGTCTGTCTTCTTTAGAGAAGTTTCTCTTCAAGTCCTTTGCCCACCCTGAGATAGGATCACTTGTTCTTTTCTTGCTAATACGTTTGAGTTCTCTGTGTATTCTGGTTATTAAACCTTTATCAGAGGTATAATCTGCAAATATTTTTTCCCATTCTGAGGGCTGTCTGCTTGCTTTACTTACTATGTTCTTGGCTGTGCAGAAGCTTTTTAGTTTGATCAGGTCCCAGTAATGTATTTTTGATACTGTTTCAATTGCCTGGGGAGTCCTTCTCATAAAATATTCACCCAGGCCTATTCCTTCAAGAGTTTTCCCTGAACTTCAAGTATTTTTATAGTTTCATGTCTTAAGTTTAAATCTAGTGAGTGTTTATCTTAGTTAATTTACAGATCGCCAGCCAGTTCACCCAGCACTATTTGTTAAATAGGGAATCTTTTCCCCACTGAATGTTTTTAATTGGCTTGTCAAAGATCAAATAACGGTAAGTAGCTGGATCCATCTCTTGGTTCTCTATTCTGTTCCAGACATCTACCTCTCTGTTTTTGTGCCAGTACCATGCTGTTTTGATCACTGTCGATTTATAGTATACTCTCAAGTCTGGTAGCATGATTCCTCCTGCTTTGTTTTTATTTCTGAGTAATGTTTTGGCTATTCGAGGTTTTTTTTCTGATGCCATATAAAATGAAGTATTATTTTTTCAAGATCTTTAAAATATGACAATGGAGCTTTGATAGAAATTGCATTAAAATTATATATTGCTTAGGGTAGTATCGACATTTTAACAATGTTGATTCTTCCCAGCCATGAGCATGGTATGTTTTTCCATATGTTAACATCTTCAGCTATTTCTTTTCTTAAAGTTTCATAGATCTCTTTGTAGAGATCTTCCACGTCCTTTGTTAGGTATACTCCCAAATATTTCATCTTCGTTGGCACTACTGTGAAAGGAATAGAGTCCTTGACTGTTTTTTCAGCTTGGCTATTGTTGGTATATATAAAGGCTACAGATTTATGGGTGTTGATTTTGTAGCCTGAGACATTGCTGTATTCCTTGATCACTTCTAAAAGTTTTGTAGTAGAATTCTTAGTGTTTTCCAGATATACAATCATGTCATCTGCGAAGAGTGAAAGTTTGATCTCTTCTGACCCTATGTGGATACCCTTGATCGCCTTTTCTTCCCTAATTGCAATGGCTAAAACTTCCATTACAATGTTAAAGAGCAATGGAGACAATGGGCAACCTTGCCTGGTTCCTGATCTAAGTGGAAATGGTTTCAATTTAACTCCATTCAATACGATACTGGCTGTGGGTTTACTGTAGATGGCCTCTATTAGTTTAAGAAATGTCCCTTCTGTACCAATTTTCTTTTTCTTTTTTCTTTTTTTTTTTTTTTTTGGCTATTTTTAGAATCTCACTCTGGTTCAGACTGGTCTCAAACCAGTGAGCTCAGGCAATCCACCCATCTCAGCCTCCCAGAGTGTTAGGATTATAGGCGTGAGCCACTGCACCTGGCTCTTATACCAATTTTCTTAAGTGTTCTGATCATGAAGCCATGCTGGATATTATCAAAAGCTTTTTCTGCATCAATTGAGAGAATCATATGGTCTTTATTTTTTAGTTTGTTTATGTGCTGAATTACATTTATAGATTTATGTATATTGAACCAGCCTTGAGACCCTGGGATAAATCCCACTTAGTCATGGTGTATAATTTTTTTCATGTGTTGTTGGATTCTGTTTGTTAAGATCTTATTGAGTATTTTTGCATCAATATTCATTAGTGATATTGGTCTATAATTTTCTTTTCTTGTTGGGTCTTTCCCTGGTTTGGGGATCAAGGTGATGTTTGCTTCGTAGAAGGTGTTGGGTAGTATTCCTTCTTTTTCTATATTTTGGAAGAGGTTTAGTAATAGAGGTACTAGTTCTTCTTTAAATGTTTGGTAGAATTCTGACGTAAAGCCATCTGGTCCTGGGCTTTTCTTTTTAGGGAGATTTTGTATAGTTGATGCTATCTCAGAACTTGATATAGGCCTGTCCAACATTTCCACTTCATTCTGGCTAAGTCTTGGTAGGTGGCATACTTCCAAGTATTGGTTGATTTCTTTCAGATTTTCATATTTCTGAGAGTAAAGTTTCTTGTAGTATTCAGTAAGGATTTTTTGAATTTCTGAGGGGTCTGTTGTTATTTCATCTTTACCTTTTCTGATTGATGAAATTAGAGATTTTACTCTTTTTTTCCTGGTTAGGTTGACAAAAGGTTTATCTATTTTATTGACCTGTTCAAAAAACCAGCTTTTGGATTTATTGATCTATTGTATAATTCTTTTGTTTTCAATTTCATTTAATTCTGCTCTGATTTTGGTTATTTCTTTTCTTCTGCTGGGTTTGGGGTTGGAATGTTCTCCTTCTTCAGTTGCTTGAGTTGTCCCATTAAGTTATTAACTTCTTCTCTTTCCGTTTTCTTGAGGAAGGCTTGCAGTGCTATAAATTTCCCTCTTAGGACTGCCTTTGAGGTATCCCAGAGGTACTGATAATTCGTGTCTTCATTGTTGTTTTGTTCCAAAACTTTGGTGATTTCCTTCTTAATCTCATCTATAACCCATCTATCCTTCAGCATAAGGTTATTTAGCTTCCATGTTTTTGTATGGGTATGCAGGTTCCTGTTGTTATTGAGTTCAACTTTTATTCCATGATGGTCTGAGAAGATGCAAGGAATAATTTATATTTTTTTAAATTTGCTGAGGTTAGATTTGTGGCCTTGGATGTGGTTGATTTTAGAGTGGGTCTGTGGGCTGATGACAAGAATGTGTATTCAGTTTTGTTGGGATGAAATGTTCTGTGATGTCTGTTAAGTCCAGATGTTGAATGGTTAAGTTTAAATCTAAAACTTCTTTGCTTAGCTTCTTTTTGGAGGATCTATCCAGCACTGCTAAAGGGGTGTTAAAGTCTCCAACTACTATGGAACTGGAGGAAATCAAGTTGCTCATGTCTGTTAAGAGTTTCTCTTATAAATTGAGGTGCATTCTGGTTGGGTGCATAAATATTAATAATTGAAATCTCATCATATTGAGTATTACTTTTAACAAATACAAAGTGTCCATCCTTATCCTTTCTTATTTTGGTTGGTTTAAAGCCTATTGCATCTGGGAATAGGATTGCAACGCCTGCTTTTTCCTGCTTTCCATTTGCCTGGAGTATAGATGACCATCCCTTCACCTTGAGTCTATATTTGTCTTTTAATGTAAGATGCAATTCTTGTATGCAGCAGAGTTTTTGTATCCAGTCAGCCAACCTGTGCCTCTTTGGAGAACAATTTAAACCATTCATATTAATTGAGAATATTGATAAGCCTTTCGGGAGTCCAGTGGACATTTTTAATCCTTTTGTGACTGTGGAAGTTGGAATTTGATCAAAATTTTCTGGGTGGGTTTACTTTTGTGGTGGAGGATTATGCTGGTCTTTATGGAGGATAGGTCTGAGAATATCCTGGAGAGCTGGTGGCAAATTTCTTCAACATGTGAATGTCATTAAAGTATTTAATTTCTCTGTCATAAATGAAACTCAGTTTAGCTGGGTACAGGATCCTGGGTTGAAAGTTATTCTGTTTTAGGAGATTAAAAGTCAATAACCATCTTCTTCTAGCTTGAAAAGTTTCAGCAGAGAGATCTGCAGTTATTCTAATATTCCTGCCCTTGTAGGTGATGATTTTCTTTCGTCTGGCTGCTTTCAGAATTTTCTCCTTCATATTAACTTTAGTGAAATTGATTATGATGTGTCTGGGGGATATCTTATTTGGGTTGAGTCGTGCTGGAGTTCTGAAACTGTCTGCTATCTGAATTTCAGAATCTCTTGGCATGTCTGGAAAGTTCTCCTTCATAATCTCATGGAGAAGAGACTCTGTGCCTTGTGAAGCCACTCATCGCTTTCGGGGATCCCTATAAGACGAATATTGGTTTTCTTCGAATTATCCCAGAGCTCTCTGAGAGAGTGATCTGTTTTTGCCCTCCGTTTCTGTTCCTCTTTGAGAGTTTGGGAGCGTTCGAAAGCTTTTGTCTTCAAAAATCCTTTCTTCTGCTTGCTCCATTCTGTCAGAAATCCTTTCTTCTGCTTGCTCCATTCTGTTACTGAGGGATTCTACTGTGTTTCTGAGATCTTTGAGGGCTGCAACTTCTTGTCTCAATGTGTCAAAATCTTTGGTCATTTTACTTTGAATTTGTTGAATTCTTGACATATCTTTTGGGTTACTGTTGGAATTCTAATTCAATCTTATTTGCTATCCAGATTCTGAATTCGATTTCTGACATCTCAGCTATTTGTTTGTGCATAGGATCTTGTACTGTGTCTGCTCCATTATTCCTTGGAGGAGTTGATCTACTCTGATTATTCATATTTCCAGAGTTTTTCACTTGATTATGCCTCATGATTGTTTTTCACCATTGCCTGTGGCCCTCCTCAGAGTTGGGGAATTCTCTCTCCAAGATTAGATCGCAGTGGAATCACTCTATTGTTGCTGGATATTTGTAGGGAGTGGCCCTGTGTAGTTCCTCTGGGGCTGCCCCAACCAGGGAGTTCTGGTTGTGGAAGCAGCTCCAGAGTGTGACACACCGGGATCCAGCAACATGGCGGGGGGTGGTGCACACAGTTCTGGGAGTGCCTGGCACCCAGTGACTTTAGCACAGAGGGCCCAAGGCTCCAGCAGTCTCTGGGCAGGAGAAGTTCTCCGTGCAGAGGCAGGGAGGGCTCTGGAGGGCACCCGGCTACCAGAGTCCCTAGCCAGACGAGTGGGCGGGTGCGGAGTCTGGGAGGGTACGGAAGGGAGGACACAGGCCCGGCGGACAGGGTAGTGGGTCCTTGCGTAGCTCTTACCGGTCCGGCAGGCACCACTCTTCTGGAGGTCCAGGATGGTGCTGATTGTTGGTCCCGGCGCAGCTGTTCCACAGGTATGGGAGGGCGAGGAACGGTATTTTTGATGTTTTTAGTTTTTATATGTATGGAGCACTGGAGATTTACTACAATGGTAGATTACAGAAAGAAAAGAAATTTTGTTTACTATAGTCGTATGACTGTGACTGGGAAAATGGCAGTGCTAATACCAGGCCAGTTAGTACCAAAAACTTGGAATTCCATCCTAGTAGCTTTACCTAAAATGGTTTGCAATCGTAAAGAAAAGCCAGAATTATAGAAAGTTATGATGGTCATAAAACTTCCTACCAACTTGCATAGCAAGCTGCCCATCAAGATAGTGAGTACTGTATTGCACAGATTTTTAAATCAAAATTCATTTGTTTCTTGAATCTCTAAACCAAGATATCCTCCAAGTTAATTTCTACATGACTCCTTTCTGCATCTGTGGCTCCTATCGCAGTGCCCATTTAGGTGATGTTTAACCATTAATATGACAATTATTTAGTGTATATCATCACTGCTCACCTTTTAAGATGCTAAAATTGATTTCTATAAAGATCAAAATATTGAGGAAGCAGATGACATGATCTAAATGCTGGCTTGAGTGGGTACAGTCTCTTCATTATTCAGAAGAATTTCTTGCTGTCTTGGTAAGAAGAGATGAGAATTAAGTGCATGGTTTCAAAAAGAAAAATTTATGGATATAACTTGGATGAATGTATTACTGCTTCAGAGCACTGGCCAACAAACCCAACCCACTGTCTATTTTTATATGGCCTACAGACTAAAATGGTCTTTATATTTTTTAATGGCAGGAAAAAAGTCAAAAGAATAATATTTCATGACACATGAATAGTACATGAAATTCAAATTTCAGGGTCCACAAATAAAGTTTTATTGAAACACAGCTTGTCTCTGGATGCTTTTGCCCTACAAAGTCAGAGTTGAATAGTTGCAGCAGAAACTTTATATGGCCCAGAAAGCCTTCAACATTTACTCTCTGGGCATTTATAGAAACAGTTGGCTGACACCTCCTATAAAACCATGTTTGATAAAATTACTGAGTTTTAAACCTTAGTTTTGTATATTGAGAACTTGAATGTGTCCCCTCAGGCTCTAGTTTGACCCAAGAAAGGTAGAGACATGTTGTATCATAGCTGCCAGGCTTTCCCCTGTGTGCTGAGGGCAGTGTACATGTCCCTATATGCTGGGAAGGTGCTCCATGGTACTCAGAAAATAGCCCATAACCAAGTGGGGCAAGCAGCAAGCCATAGTCAGAACAGGTCACTGCCACCAGCACCAGGACTTTCAGTGCCACCAGTGCCAGGGATGATTTCTAAATTGCCTTGCATCTTTGTGATGTAACTTCAAGGGTCATGGTCCTAGAAAGAATTTGGTTGCCCAGGTGCCCATACCTCGTTGTCAGATAATAGGAGAGTGAGGTAGATACTGTTAATTTGCTGATTTTTTAAGTCACCCCTGCCATAATGAAGGACAAATCAGTCTCCCCTAAATGAGAAGGCGTGCTAGGTAGCCAGAGAACAATTGTCAAACCTCTCCATTTCGTGATCGGTGGACCAGCAGCAGCATCAGTGTCCTCTTGGAAGCATGTTAGACATATAGACTCTCCAGACCTCCTGAATCAGAGTCTGCATTTTAACAAGATTCCCAGATGATTTGCTTGTGCATTAAAAATGGAGAGGCGATCCAAATGAAGTTCAAATTTGGCAGGATTTCTGGAAGTATTGTGGAGTAAAAGGAAATATTCAGGCAGTCTAGGCACATATTTTTGGCCATGGGAGATTACCTATAAACATAACAAATCTCCCTGAGAACCTGTTCCTCTCTAGGCTGTACCTGCTTTTATAGCTTCTTTCTTTTATAAACCCTCAGATTTAAAATCTCTCAAAGTATAACATTTCCCCTGGCAGTATGTTAGGATCATTAATGGTAAAAGTAAACAGAACAGTGACCATTTAGATGTGTGGGTTTTTAAGTAATGGCTTGCCTGTGTGAGTTACAGGGCCAAAACTTATTTTATAAAGGCCAAAGGTGAGTTATTGACCTAACTTAAATTCAAAAGTGGAAGCTTAGTATGAATCCAATCACACTTGGATTCAAATCTAAACTCTTCCCCTTAATTTGTGATTTTTATATAACTTAACCTTCCTGAGCCCACATTTTGTCATCTGTAAAACGGGCTTAATAATGTTGAGTATGAGAGATAATCTATGAAAGGGCATACTGTAGTTCTCAGAAAGAACTATGTACTCTGTTAATTATAGCTATAATTTATTTTAATTTGCTACATTAGGAGGCCATAATACTTTGTGCTTTGGTTAACCAAAGTGTTACACCTTACCAACTCATTTTGCAATAGGATTGAAGACTTAAGGGGTAGGGAGTTGATAAAATATTTTTCCTGACTCAGATGCCTGAACTAGAATAGGTTAAAAGAGATTCCTAGCCATAGAGTTGTTATAACCACTAATGCTGAATGATCAGTATTGAGTTCTAGAATTACAGATTCTTAAGGCGTTTATCCTCTGTTTCCGCCTCCAGTTTGTGTACTTGAGGCATATTGTTTACCAGTAGGTCAATTTGATAAATTGCAGTCATGAATGTTAAAAAGGAAAAAAAAGTATACATTTGGAGAAACTGCTGAGTACACTAGGGATATTCTTTAAGTATGGTATGACTTCTAGAATATTGCCACTACTGATTGCCCACAATAGAAAAATTTCTAAATAAATAAATAAAAAGAAAAAAGAAAAATCTCAATAGAACCTTTCTTTTTTTTTTTTTTGTAGAGATAGAGTCTCACTGTACCGCCCTCCGGTAGAGTGCTGTGGCGTCACACGGCTCACAGCAACCTCTAACTCTTGGGCTTACGCAATTCTCTTGCCTCAGCCTCCCGAGTAGCTGGGACTACAGGCGCCCGCCACAACACCCAGCTACTTTTTTGTTGCAGTTTGGCCGGGGCTGGGTTTGAACCCGCCACCCTCGGCATATGGGGCCGGCACCCTACTCACTGAGCCACAGGCGCTGCCCAACAGAACCTTTCATACGACAGAAATGATTACTCTTAGTTATCATAACCTTCTAAAATTTACTTCTAACAGTCTTAAGAAGGAAAGATAAACAGATCTCTTCAAGCCCAGGGCAGTGGTTGGTACCTTTTTTTTTTTGGCCGGGGCTGGGTTGGAACCCACCACCTCCAGTATATGGGGCCGGTGCCCTACTCCTTTGATCCACAGGCGCCACCCAGTGGTTGGTATCTTTTTTTTTGTTGTTGGGGATTCATTAAGGGTACAATAAGCCAGGTTACACTGATTGCAATTGTTAGGTAAAGTCCCTCTTGCAATCATGTCTTGCTCCCAGAAGGTGTGACACACACCAAGGCCCCACCTCCCTCCCTCCGTCCCTCTTTCTGCTTTTCCTCCCCCCCATAACCTTAATTGTCATTAATTGTCCTCATATCAAAATTGAGTACATAGGATTCACGCTTCTCCATTCTTGTGATGCTTTACTAAGAATAATGTCTTCCACTTCCATCCAGGTTAATATGAAGGATGTAAAGTCTCCAGTTTTTTTAATAGCTGAATAGTATTCCATGGTGTACATATACCACAGCATGTATCCATTCCTGTGTTGGTGGGCATTTAGGCTGTTTCCACATTTTGGCGATTGTAAATTGAGCTGCAATAAACAGTCTAGTACAAGTGTCCTTATGATAAAAGGATTTTTTTCCTTCTGGTAGAGGCCCAGTAATGGGATTGCAATATCAAATGGGAGGTCTAGCTTGAGTGCTGTGAGGTTTCTTTTTTTTTTTGGCTTTTGGCCAGGGCTAGGCTTGAACCCACCACCTCCGGCATATGGGACAGGCACCCTACTCCTTGAGCCACAGGTGCCGCCCCAAGTGCTTTGAGGTTTCTTCATACTTCCTTCCAGAAAGGTTGTACTAGTTTGCAGTCCCACCAGCAGTGTAAAAGTGTCCCATTCACTCCACATCCACGCCAGCATCTGCAGTTTTGAGATATTGTGATGAGGGCCATTCTCACTGGGGTTAGATGATATCTCAGGGTTGTTTTGATTTGCATTTCTCTAATACATAGAGATGATGAACATTTTTTCATGTGTTTCTTAGCCTTTCGTCTGTCATCTTTAGAGAAGGTTCTATTCATGTCTCTTGCCCATTGATATATGGGATTGTTGGCTTTTTCCATGTGGATTAATTTGAGTTCTCTATACATCCTAGTCATCAAGCTTTTGTCTGATTGAAAATATGCAAATATCCTTTCCCATTGTGTAGGTTGTCTCTTTGCTTTCGTTATTGTCTCCTTAGCTGTACAGAAGCTTTTCAGTTTAATGAAGTCCCATTTGTTTATTTTTGTTGTTGTTGCAATTGCCATGGCAGTCTTCTTCATGAAGTCTTTCCCCAGGCCAATATCTTCCAGTGTTTTTCCTATGCTTTCTTTGAGGATTTTTATTGTTTCATGCCTTAAATTTAAGTCCTTTATCCATCTTGAATCAATTTTTGTGAGTGGGGAAAGGTGTGGGTCCAGTTTCAGTCTTTTACATGTAGACATCCAGTTCTCCCAACACCATTTATTGAATAGGGAGTCTTTCCCCCAAGGTATGTTCTTGTTTGGTTATCGAAGATTAGGTGGTTATAAGATGTTAGTTTCATTTCATGGTTTTCAATTCGATTCCAAGTGTCTATGTCTCTGTTTTTGTGCCAGTACCATGCTGTCTTGACTACTATGGCTTTGTAGTACAGACTCAAATCTGGTATGCTGATGCCCCCAGCTTTATTTTTTTATTTATTTATTTTTTTTTTTTTTTTTGTGGTTTTTGGGCCAGGGCTGGGTTTGAACCCGCCATCTCCAACATATGGGACCGGCGCCCTACTCCTTGAGCCACAGGTGCTGCCCGCTAAACGGGTTTTTTTTTTCCGGTTCCATACAAAACGCAGAATTATTTTCTCCAAATCTTGAAAGTACGATGTTGGTATTTTGATAAGAATGGCATTGAATAGGTAGATTGCTTTGGGAAGTATAGACATTTTAACAATGTTGATTCTTCCCATCCATGAGCATGTTATGTTCTTCTATTTGTTAATATCCTCTGCTATTTCCTTTCTGAGGATTTCATAATTTTCTTTATAGAGGTCCTTCACCTCCTTCGTTAGGTATATTCCTAGGTATTTCATTTTCTTTGAAACTATGGTGAAAGGAGTTGTGTCCTTAATTAGCCTCTCATCTTGACTGTTATTGACGTATACAAAGACAACTGACTTGTGGACATGGATTTTATATCCTGAGACATTACTGTATTTTTTGATGACTTCTAGAAGTCTTGTGGTTGAGTCTTTGGGGTTCTCTAAGTATAAGATCATGTGATCAGCAAAGAGGGAGAGTTTGACCTCCTCTGCTCCCATTTGGATTCCCTTTATTTCCTTGTCTTGCCTAATTGTATTGGCTAGAACTTACAGCACTATGTTGAATAGTAAAGGTGACAGAGGATAACCTTGTCTGGTTCCAGTTCTAAGAAGAAAAGCTTTCAGTTTTACTCCATTCAGTAAAATACTAGCTGTGGGTTTGTCATAGATAGCTTCAATCAGTTTTAGAAATGTGCCACCTATGCCTATACTCTTCAGTGTTCTAATTAGAAAAGGATGCTGGATTTTATCAAATGCTTTTTCTGCATCTATTGAGAGGATCATGTGATCTTTATTTTTGCCTCTGTGAATATGGTGGATAACGTTTATGGACTTGCATATGTTAAACCAGCCTTGCATCCCTGGGATGAAGCCTACTTGATCATGATGAATGACTTTTTTGATGATAAGCTGTAATCTATTGGCTAGGATTTTGTTGAGAATTTTTGCATCTGTATTCATGAGTGAGATTGAAATTCTGAAATTGAATTTCAGAAGGTCTGAAATTCTCCTTTTTGTTTGGGTCTTTTCCTGGTTTTGGTATCAGGGTGATGTTTGCTTCATAGAATGTTTTTATTCCAAAAAATTGGGGAAGATTCCTTCTTCCTCAATTTTTTGGAATAATTTCTGCAGTACAGGAATAAGCTCTTCCTTGAAGGTTTGATAGAATGCTGGTGTGAAGCCATCTGTACCAGGGCATTTTTTGGTTGGAAAATTTTTTATTGTTTCTTTGATCTCAGTGCTTGTGTTCAGGAGCTCTATTTCTTCCTGGCTAAGTCCAGGGAGAGGGTGTGATTCCAAATATTGATCCATTTCCTTCACATTGTCAAATTTCTGGGCATAGAGTTTCTGGTAGTATTCAGAGATGATCTTTTGTATCTCTCTGGGATATTATTTCCCCTGTATCATTTCTGATTGAGGTTGTTAGAGATTTTACTTTTCTATTTCTCATTAGTCTGGCAAATGGTTTATCTATTTTATTTAGTTTTTCAAAAAACCAACTCCTTGTTTCATTAATTTTCTGAATGATTCTTTTGTTTTCAATTTCATTGATCTCTGATTTGATTTTGGATATTTCTTTTCTTCTACTGAGTTTAGGCTTAGATTGTTCTTCTTTTTCCAATTCCATAAGATGTCTTGTGAGATTGTTTATGCGCTCTCTTTCTGTTTTTCGAATGTAGGCATCTAAAGCAATGAATTTTCCTCTCAAAACTGCTTTTGCAGTATCCCACAGGTTTTGGTAGCTTGTGTCTTCATTGTTGTTATGCTCAAGGAAGTTAATGATTTCCTGTTTTGTTTCTTCCTGCACCCATCTGTTATTCAACAGAAGATTGTTAATTTCCATGCCTTTGTGTGTGGGGTCAAGCATTTTTGTTAGAGTTGAGTTCCACCTTTAGTGCCTTATGGTCTGAGAAGATACAAGGTAAAATTTCGATTCTGTTGATATTTGTTTTGTGTCCCAGGATATGCTCAATTTTGGAGAATGTTCCATGGGGTGATGAGAAGAATGTATATTCTTTATCTTTGGGATGGAGTGTTCTATATGCGTCTATCAAGCACAGTTGTTCGAGGGTCTCATTTAAATCTCTTATATCTTTGTTTAATTTCTGTTTAGAGGATCTGTCCAGCTCTGTAAGAGGAGTGTTTAAGTCCCCTGTTATTATGGTATTATCAGATATCATATTGCTCAGACTGAGTAAGGTCTGTTTCAAGAATCTGGGAGCATTTAAATTGGGTGCATAAATATTTAGAATTGAAACGTCTTCTTGTTGTATTTTTCCCTTGACCAATATAAAGTGACCATCTTTGCCTTTTTTGACTTTAGTTGCTTTAAATCCACATGAATCTGTAAATAAGATTGCAACTCCTCTTTTCTTCTGAATTCCATTTGCCTGAAAAATTGTCTTCCAACCTTTGACTTGGAACTTTAATTTGTCTTTTGAAGCCAGGTGTGTTTCTTGTACACAGCAAATGGATGGTTTGTGTTTTTTAATCCTGTCAGCCAATCTATGTCTCTTCAGTGGGGAATTCAAGCCATTAACATTTATTGAGATAATTGATAAGTGTGGTAGTATTCTATTCGTCTTATTTGGTGAGAGTCCATTGCTTAGTTTTATCTTTTGCGTCAGTGTGGAGGTTAGGTTCTGTCCTTTAATTTCTGAGTTCTTACTTTGCTGCTGATCCATTGTGGTGGTCAGTGTGTAGAACAGGTTGAAGTATTTCCTGTAGAGCTGGTCTTGTTGTGGTGAATTTCCTCAATGTTTGTATATCCGTAAATGATTTGATTTCTCCATCAATTTTTAAGCTTAGCTTAGCAGGGTACAGAATTCTGGGCTGGAAATTGTTCTGTTTAAGTAGATTAAAGGTAGATGACCATTGTCTTCTTGCTTGGAAAGTTTCATTAGAGAAGTCTGCAGTCACTCTGATGGATTTGCCCCTGTAGGTCAACTGGCGCTTACTCCTGGCAGCTTGCAGAATCTTTTCTTTTGTCTTGACTTTGGACAGGTTCATCACAATGTGTCTTGGAGAAGCTTGGTTAGAGTCGAGGTGACCTGGGGTCCGATATCCCTCTGAAAGCAGTGTGTCAGAATCTTTGGTGATATTTGGGAAATTTTCTTTTATAATATTCTCTAGTATGGCTTCCATTCCTCTGGGGCATTCTTCTTCCCCTTCTGGGATTCCTATAACTCGTATGTTGGAATGCTTCATAAAGTCCCATAATTCTGACAGTGAACGTTCTGCTTTCTCTCTCTTCTTGTCTGCCTCTTTTACTATCTGAGTTATCTCAAGAACTTTGTCTTCTACCTCTGAAATTCTTTCTTCTGCATGGTCTAACCTGTTGCTGATACTTTCCATTGCATCTTTAAGTTCCCTAATTGACTGTTTCAGTTCCTTCAGCTCTGCTATATCCTTTTTATATTCTTCATATCATTCATCTCTTACTTGATTCTGTTTTTGGATTTCCTTTTGGTTGTTTTCCACTTTATTAGCAGTTTCCTTCATTGTTTCCATCATTTCTTTCATTGTTTTCATCATGTGTATTCTAGAATCCTCTGCAGTAGCTACCTCATGGTCCCTTGGTGGGGTTGTTCTGGACTGGTTCTTCATATTGCCTGGAGTTTTCTGCTGATTCTTCCTCATGAGTGATTTCTTTTATCTGTTTCCTTGCCCTAATTTTCCTTTCACTTCCTCTTGTTCTTTAAATTCTTGTGCCTGTGGACTAAGGGTTCCATGAGTCCTTTTGGTATAGGACCAGAAGGGTGAGAAGGTTGAAGAGGAAGAAAGGGATGAAAGAAAGGAGGACCGAGTGAAAAGAAAAAAAAATAGAGGAAGGAGAGGGGGTGGGTAAAAGGAATATTGACCAAAAGAAGAGAGGCACAGAAAGAGGGAGACAGAGCAATGTAGGTGTACAGTAGGGTACTTTGACACAACCTTAAAAAAAAAGCACCTTCTGGGGGTGCCCAGTTGGGTGGTTACCTTGAGGTCAGCAGGTCTTTGCTAAACTGATCAGACACAGTACACCAAGTAGAGAGGAAAGACAAAAATGCTATAAATCAAACCAAAACAAGCAAACAGAAAACTTTACGAGATAAAATTGGGTGAAAAACCAAATAATAGCAGTAGAAACACTAGCAAAAATGAAGTTCTAGTTATTGAAAAAGGCAGCAATGGGAAATTATAATTAAACTAGAAAAATTGAGAAAGAAAAAAGATCTGTACAGAAAAGGTTGAAATTAAAAAACAAAACAACATCAACAATATTGAAATAAACAAACAAACAAAAAAAACAACCAAACAACAACAACAACAAAAAACAACCAAAAACAAAGCAGTATGTATATGTTGTTGAATATTGTCTGGGCAACACATGGTCTTCTGGGGTATAAGATGTTAATCACAGTTCTGATACAACTAGAGGCTGCTGATTTCTCAAACCCCTGCAGGTAGACACCTTAAATCTCTCTTCAGCCCTCTTAAAAGGCACTTTGAACTTGTAAACTTGCTGAGAAAAAGCTTTCCCAGGAAAGTGCTTGTGGTTGGAATCACTGCTAAAGTGGCTATCTACTTACCCAGTGTGCCAAAACCGGTGTCACTCTGCCCCTGAGAGTTAGGTCTGCAATGCGGCTCCACCCCACCCTTAGGCTACTCAGTCGCTTGGTTACCGGCTCCCACCCAATTCTAGCTCTGCGGCCCTGAGGGCGGAGCTTTCCGGGGCAGATCACTCACAATGGCTCCCTGTGGCCCACAGCCAAACACTATTAGCTCCGTCTGGCTCAGCAGCTCAGACTGGGGCCCTACACAATGGCCAAAGTTCTCTGCACTCCCACTCAGGCTCTCCCCAAGGCAGTTCAACTGAGTGCCAAGTCCAAAGACACCAAAACAGTTCACAGGTAAGGGCTTTCCGGTTTGCAGTCTCGCTGCTACTGAACTTACAGTTGCGGGCAGGTTTAGACCGATTGAACACACGCGACCACTTGCCAGTTTTCCACTGTTATAGTCCTCCTCTTGGAGTCCAGAAGTCTCTCGCTGACTCCCTGTATCCTCACAGGGGTGATGATAGGCAGATCCCACCAGCCAGAGATGCCTGGAGTCCTATCTCCCCAGCTTCACGGTGCCCAGATGCAAGGAAGCTGTTACTCGGCTGCCATCTTGCTCTTCTCCCTCCCAGTGGTTGGTATCTTAAGCAAGTGCTAGCTCTGATTATTTGTCCACTTTTCCTTTAAAAATAGATCACTTTATAAAATTGATTCCAGGGTGGCACCTGAGGCTCAGTGGGTAGGATGCCGGCCCCATATACCAAGGGTGGCAGGTTCAAACCCAGCTCCCGCCAAACTGCAACAAAAAAATAGCCAGGCATTGTGGTAGGCACCTGTAGTCCCAGCTACTCCGGAGGCTGAGGCAAGAGAATCACCTAAGCCCAAGAGCTGGAGGTTGCTGTGAGCTGTGATGCCATGTCACTCTACCAAGGGCCATAAAGTGAGACTCTGTCTCTAAAAAAAATAAAAAATAAAATCTATTCCAAAAAATGTGAATCGAAATTATTTCCACAGCTAAAATATTTTGGCCACAATGCCCCTGAAGTTATTAAAATAAATTCTTTATTGAAATGCAAGATAGATTTTCCAGTTAATTTTTATTGCCTTGTAAATTAAAGAACACAGTTAATAAGTAGAAAACCAGCTAATAAAGTTTAAACAAATTGTTAATAAATGAACTAAATACATAAAATCTTTAAACCATATCTCTGTTAACAGTGAGGCATCTTTATCCTCAGTTGATTGTCTAATACATTTCACCCATGTAACACTTGTATCAAAGACAACTCTAACATGAATCGCCTAGGTTTAGGTTGAATCTAAATGAAGAATAGCAGAAAAATAATCTCAGCCTTTGAAGCACATGGCTATAAAGTATAATATAAAGAAAAGAAAATGTTTTATTAATACTAGCCAGGCAATATTATTGGCCAATCAGTATAGAGAGACACCCTATCAAAAATTGAGTTTGTGGGGATCTTTTTTTTCTTTTTTCTCCCCCCCCCCTTTTTTTTTTTGAGACAGAGTCTCAAGCTGTTGCCCTTGGTAGAGTGCTGTGGCATTACAGCTCACAGCAACCTCAAAGTCTTGGGCTCAAGCGATTCTCTTGCCTCAGCCTCCCAAGTGGTGGGACTACAGGAACCCGCCACAATGCCCAACTATTTTTTTGTTGTAGTTGTCATTGTTGTTTGGCAGGCCCAGGCTGGATTCGAACCTGCCAGCTCCAGTGTATGTGGCTGGCACCCTAGATGCTGAGCTACAGGCACTGAACCAGTTTGTGGGGATTTTCTACCATTCTTTAAATAGAGAATCACTCATGGCCCCTATAAATGCAGGTATCGATTTTGACCTTGAAGTAGATCTTTCTTGCTCTAGTAAAATTTGCCTTAGTGTTGCCATTGGAATTACTAGTAGCTAGGGAGGCGCCTGTGGTTCAGTGAGTAGGGCACTGGCCCCAATACACCGAGGGTGGCGGGTTCAAACCCAGCCCTGGCCAAACTGCAACAAAAAAATAGACGGTCGTTGTGGTGGGTGCCTGTAGTCCCAGCTACTTGGGAGGCTGAGGCAAGAGAATCACCTAAGCCAAGGAGTTGGAGGTTGCTGTGAGCTGTGACGTCACAGCACTCTATTGAGGGTAACAGAGTGAGATTCTGTCTCTACAAAATATATATATATATATATATAAAATAATAAGCTTGGGCAGCACCTGTGGCTCAGTGGGTACAGCATTGGCCCCATATACCGAGGGCGGTGGGTTCAAACCTGGCCCCGGCCAAACTGCAACAAAAAATAGCAGGGTGTTGTGGCAGGTGCCTGTAGTTGCAGCTACTCGGGAGGCTGAGGCAAGAGAATCACTTAAGCCCAAGAGTTGGAGGTTGCTGTGAGCTGTGACACCACAGCACTCTACCCAGGGTGACATAGTAAGACTCTGTCTCAAAAAAAAAAAAAAAGAATTACTAGTAGCTAGTAATTCCCTGCTGTAGACTAGTAGACTTCCTGCTATGAATGGCCTTAAGCAGTGTGCTCTTGAGGCTGACACCTTATTTATCCCCCAAACTGTGTGGAAAAAACATGCCAGGTCCAGTTCTTACATGGCATTATCATTAACATTTGACCGATTCCCTCATGGCTTACTGATCTTGCGCTTTCCATAAACCATCTTACCCACAAACTTTTTAGAGCATACTAGTTTAAACACTAACAGGAGAAAACAAAAACTTTTTCCCTGATTCAAGTTGCCAGGCCTCTGACATTGCAGTAATAATACTGGTCCTCTTCCTGCCAGTCAAGAAGTGATCATCTTTAAATTTGTTGGCTATATCCTGACCTTAGGGTCCCCCAAAATGAGGTCTTTATACCCCCTAGGTTCATAGCCCTCTCACTGGTATTGGGTTGCCTTTCTTTTTCATTATCAGAAATGAATAATTAACATTTCTGTTGTGTGAAATCATTCTTAAAATATATTATCAATTAGCACACAGGATAACCAATAGACCCCATGTAACAGTGATACAAGGTGCTGGAACCTATTTCCCATGAATTCAAAAGTCATTCAACACTTTGTCACATTCAATGGCAAGCTGCCTCCCTGAGCTACTGGAACCTCTTCCCTATGAATTCATGGCATGGTAGATACAAATAATAGCATAAAAATGTTTCTTGTTCATTCACTAAAAGTGAGATTTTTTTCCCCAAAGAAGTATTAAAGCAAATTTTAATGTGTCCTAAAAAATATATATAGTCATTGTACAAACTTCTGTGTAAGAAAATACTCTTTTCACAGAACTATAGTAGAGAGTTTTTTATAGTAATTTACCTTATGTAATTTTACATATAAATTTATAACTTTATACATAAATCTTATAAACTTCTATATGAGAGTATTTTATAATCGTCATGTATGATTTTACATTTAAGTTACTTCTATATGAGACTGTCTCTTACACAGAAGTAAGTTTACAGAGTGACAATAAATATGATGTATAAGACAATATTTTCTCTACCTTCATCATTAACCAGGGCGATGATTCAGTCCTTTCCTCCCTTCTGACATCTCCACATTCACTGAAGGGTGTTTGAGAGGGGCAGATGGGAGTGTTTCTCTCTCCTCCTGACTCCTCCCTCATGTCTGGGTTTCCTTGTTGATGGAATTTCCCTCCTGTATCTCAGGAATTTTCTCCCTTAATGGTCCCCTCTTTCTCTCGTATCCTACCTTCATAACTCCACTTCTTCAGTGAAAAGACTCTGCCGTCTGTTTCCACTCACCCAGTTTCTTGTCCACCCTCAGCACTCAGTCCAGTGTCATCTGTCATCCAGCCTACTATTTCACTGGCTTTTCTCTCAGTGGGGTCTTGCCTTGTCACTCATCGGCTGCTCTTGGCAACAGTCTCACTGTATTTATTCATCCTTCCTTTGGGAACTTTTATCTGCACTGGCCTCTCTGAGTCCACTATTCATACCTCTTTGGTGACAGCTGCCTAGACTCCTTTACAAGCCTCTCTTCTTGTGTTGTCACTGCAGCTTAGTGTTCCTAAGGAGTGTCTCCTTGTCCCTTTTTTCTTCTCATTGATGTGCACAGGCCAGGCAATCTTAGCTACCTCTGTGATTTTAATATTGTCAAATAGAGTTGCCTCCTTCTGAGCCCCAGACCAGGAAGTCACTGTTGACCATTCCCTCCACTGTGAAGTACTCCTTTTTTGCCTTCACTGATTCTAGAATGTCTTAGTTTTCCTCCTATTTTCTTTGGCAAATGTTTCTCAGTCTTCTGAAATCTGTCACTCTCCTCCTCAAAACACTTCAGTTATTTGAATTTAGCATGAATTATAAATCTCATGGTTCCCTGGCTCCTACCTTGCACTAGCTCTGGCTGTCCTCATTTTACTCTCTAATTTCTTCGAATATGCTCCCCTATTAGCCTATGCTCCTGGACAAAGAAAACATACAACTATATGACCTGAAGGTAATTCTGGTTTATGAACGCTAGCCTCTGCTGGTCTAAAAAATCATTCTATGTATCTTTTGCTCTGCAGATCTTCAGTATTGTCACCACTCCTCTTTCTTTGGCCGGTTGACTTTGCCACTCTTTCACGGGGGGGGAATGCACCTATCATGCTAGAACTTTCTGAGTCTCTGCCTTAACTCTTTGAAATTTACCCCCACAGGAACCTATACTTTCTTCTCTTTTTCAGAGGAAGAAGTGTGCTTCCAACCTCAGCCGGATACAATTTCTTCCCAACTCTTCAGAAATTTGTTTTTAACTTCTCTATTGATACTGGCTTTTATCTCAAGTGGTTCTCATCCAGTGTTACACCTTTATACTCCATGGAGAAAAAAACCAGCCCCTTGACCCCACATTACTTTCTAGCTACTGACCTAACTCTATTTCCCTTCAGATTCAAGCTTCTTAGACGAGTAACCTGTAATTGGCTATCCCTACTTCCTTATGCCTGTTTGATGACTCAACCCACTGCAAATAGCTTCTGTTCCTTGATGCAATAGTTCTTGCTAAGGTTACCAATAAGCTTCACGTTTGCCAAAGGCAAAGGATAATTTTTTACCTTTATCGTACTTGGTGCCTTTGTGGTATTAGACACTGCTGACCAACCCGTCAGGGAACGTTTTTCCTCCTTTGATTTATATGACACTACTTCTCCTGGTTATTTCTCTCTTCCTAGTTTTTCCTTATAGCCTCTTCGGGAGCTCCTCTTTTCTGATTTATTCATTTAACAAATATTTATTGAGCCAGACCCTGGAGTAAGTAGGATATAATCCCAGAACTCATAGAGTTTACAGGATATAAGGAAAGAGAGACTATCAACTACACAAATCACTAAGTATTTACACTTTCTGGTAAGTGCTATGAGAGCAGGTGCATTAGGGGTCTGATCTACTCTTTATTTATTTATTTTTAAGAGACCTGGTCTCGGGCGGCGCCTGTGGCTCAGTCGGTAAGGCGCCAGCCCCATATACCGAGGGTGGCGGGTTCAAACCCGGCCCCGGCCAAACTGCAACCAAAAAATAGCCGGGCGTTGTGGCGGGCGCCTGTAGTCCCAGCTACTCGGGAGGCTGAGGCAAGAGAATCGCTTAAGCCCATGAGTTGGAGGTTGCTGTGAGCTGTGTGAGGCCACGGCACACTACCGAGGGCCATAAAGTGAGACTCTGTCTCTACAAAAAAAAAAGAGAGAGACCTGGTCTCTGTCTGTCACCAAGGCTAGAGTGCAGTGGTACAGTCATAACTCAGCTTTGAACTTCTGGGCTCAAGTCATCCTCCCTGTTCAACCTCCACAGTAGCTGGGACTATAGGCACACACCACCATGCCCGGTTAATTTTTATTATCTTTGTAGATAAAGGGTCTTGTTATGTCGCTTGTCTTCCTGCCTTGGCTTCCCAGAGTGCCAGGATTACAGGCATGAGCCACCACCCCCAGCCTAATCTAGTTTTGGGGTGTGTTTTGTTTTGTGACAGAGTCTCACTCTGTCACCCAGGCTAGAATACTGTGGTGTCATCCTATTCATCACAACCTCAGACTCTAGGTTCAAGTGATCCTCCTGCCTCAGCCTTCCAAGTATCTGTGACTATCGGCATCCACCACACCTGCCTAATTTTCTTATTTTTTAGTGGCGAGAGGGTCTCATTTTTGCTCAAGCTGTTCTCCAACTCCTGGCTTCAGGCAATCCTCCAGCCTCAGCCTCTGAAAGTTCTTGAATTACAGGCATGAGCCACCTCGCCCGGCCCTGATCTAGTCTTAATGCTAAGGGACACTTGGTAGGTAAAGCGTGTGTGGGAGTCATCCATCATTCTGTACTACCTTTCCTACTTGTTTTGGAGTATGAGATTTTAGTGAATGAATACATACTCATCTTAGTCATGCTCTTAATTATTTAATAACTGTCAGTCACATATCCTTTTATAATCTGCTGTTTCTAAGTGAAGGTATTTTTAGCTTTTAATATACAGTCTCCTTCTCAGCCCCCTATTAGTTAATATAGAGACTTGGATTTAAATACTTTTTTTAAATCTTCAGCTTAATTATGTCTTAGTTGAGCAGCAGCAGTGAGAACTCCACAGAATTCCAGGTGCCCCTTGTCTTGTGAATTCCATCCATTTTCTTAAAAACTGGATTTCCCCATGTGGCTATCTAAATTTAGATCTCATGTGTTGGAGCAGCCGCCCTACTATAAACACACCTGTGAACACTCCTTTTTGATATCCCATGTTGTCGAAGAGGTGTAGATAGTGTACACAGTTGGTTTAAGTCTGGCCTCCATTACTGCATAGTTTTGACAGGTTATTTAAATTAAATTCAATGCTCCAAGAAGCTCACCTAGTAAACCAGCATTGAAACTCAGCAGTCTGAGGGGGATTGGGAGTTTAACCTATGTAGTAGTCTAATGTCTTTTCAAAGACCCACTGTCAATGGAGAGGGAGCGGGTTCTCCCTCTGTGTGAGAGGACCATGATAGAGGCACAGGGAGCAGCCAGCCGTGGAGTGAGGCCAGTGCCTAATCTAGGCTGATCAGAATGATTCTCTCCACTGAGAGTGATTTTGCCCTCCACCACAGTCCCAGGTACATTTAGTGGCATATAGACCGTTGGTTCGTTCAGCACATTTAGGACACCTACCATGAGCCATGTGCCAGGGTTAAACTTCAAATTTGGTCCTTGCCCTTAAGGAGATTATAATCCAGTCTGCATTTGTAGGTCCTCAAATTTTACCATTCAGAGGAATCATTTGGAGGCTTGTAAAAAAAACATTGCTGGATCCTTCTCCCAGACTTTCTGACTTAGCAGGTCCGGGGTGGGGTCCAAGAATTTGTATTCACTGCAAGTTCCCAAGTAGTGCTAAGGAACCTGGTCCCAGATCACATTCCAAAGTCATTGTTTTTGAGAATAAAGAAAAGAAAGCTGCTGGCAGAGCCTGTAGCTCAGTGAGTAGGGCGCCGGCCACATACACTGAGGGTGGTGGGTTCAAACCCAGCCTGGGCTAGCTAAACAATGACAACTGCGACAACAACAAAAAAAATAGCCGGGCATTGTGGTGGGCACCTGTAGTCTCAGCTACTTGGGAGGCTGAGGCAAGAGAATAGCTTAAGCCTAAGAGTTTGAAGTTGCTGTGAGCTGTGATGCCATGGCACTCTACCAAGGGCAACATAGTGAGACTCTGTCTCAAAAAAAAAAAAAGAAAAATGCTGTAGTTTTGTTTTTGGTTTTTGTTTTGGGTTTGTTTTGTTTTTTTCTTTTCTTTGATATAGAGTCTCACTCATTTTGCCCTGGCTAGAGTGGCATGCGTGGCATCATAGCTCACTGCAATCTCAAACTCCTGGGTGGCTCAAGCGATCCTCTTCCCTCAGACTCCTGAGTAGCTGGAATTATAGGGTGGTGCCACCAGGCACAGCTTATTCTTCTATTTTTAGTAGAGATGGGCTCCTGCTCTTGCTCAGGCTGGTCTCAAACTGCTGAACTCAAGCAGTCCTCCTGCCTCGGCCTCCCTGAGTGCAAGGATTACAGGCATGAGCCACCATAACTGGCCAAGCTCCTGTAGTTTTGAAGATCAACGTTTACAGTATTTGTGGGACACTGGGGAGATTGAATCTTATGTCATCAAAATGTCTTTGGAAAAAGGGAGATTTCACAGCCTTTGCTATTAGACACAGACTTACTGATAACTAGTATTCGTGCTGAAAGCCCAGCCATTTTGATTCATATTTCTCTAAAGCCAGCAAGGTTGAACATTTTTTCATCTTAAAAAAAAAAATATCTACTTTTTACATGAATTATGTTTCCATTATTTTTAAAAATTTTTTCCACTGAGGTCTTGGTGAGCAAATGGTTTTAAACTCTAGAATTTTGGCTAAGAATGAGATGTAAGATACAGAAACTAGTTCTTAAAATCCAGCAATGTTCCCTTTTGCCAAGTGAACATAAACTGAATTGCATCAAATTATGGAGAACGGAGTATCTAGAATTCTGGTGTTTTTTTTTTTTAATTATTATTTTTACCTTTCCATTGAAACATGTAAGTAGGCAATCAAGGTAGCACATCTCAAAGTAGCAAGGGTTCAATTTCCAGACTACCACAAATGAGAATTGACAAGAAAAGCTTTCTGTTCTATATCTGCCTGGGAGAGCTCCAAGGGAAACACAAGAAGCAGCAACTCAAATCCTGTTCTCTTCATTATCCTTTTTTTAATAGCTCATGCATAGGCTTAGTTTTTGGAAGTTTGTATGATGCTAATTTAGGTATATATGTCATTACAATTTTAGCATGGATCCTTCTCAGGCATATACAAGACATGCCAGACATGTGAAAAAAGGAGGGAGCTGAGCACAGGAACCACGGGGGCACTGCATAGCTGTTCTAGAATCAAAGACCATGGTAGCATACTGAAGTGATAGACTTGAAGTTCAAGTCCGTCCTATTTCCTATCTTACTGTCTCCACAATGTCCCCTGCTCTTTCTGTTAACTCTATTCTATGTAACTTCCTAGGTTAGAACTAGAACCATTAGGTACTAGACTAAAAAGTGGCAGAGTTGGACTGGGTTTAAGAATCAGGTAATAATTAGCTTTGTTGTAGTATATGAAATAATTTATCTTGACCTAAAGAGATGTTTTTATAAAAGCTGGTTGTTGATGAAGTAGGATGGGTTTTTAGAGAATTGGGTTAAATGACCCTCAAAGCCCTTTTTTCTCTAAGGAAAATCTGTTAAATCTAGGATCCTTTGATCAACATTTATCAGATCCTGGCTATGGTCAGAGCACTGTGCTAGGCACTGGGCATGGTCTTGCCTCTTAAGAGGCTTGCTCCCTAACTGAGGCCAGAGAGACCTGAAAAAGTAAAGTGAATAAGGTAGAGGAATACAGGTAAAGCATTTTTTTTCAGCCTTGGAACTGGTATTGGTTATCACTACGATTACATGTAGGGTTGAATTCTCATCAGTTACATTATTTATACTTATGTGCAGCACCGAAGGAATTTTTAATAGAATTGAAAGATAACTTATTTCCATACAAATACTACTTTGTATAAAAATAAAGCTGAACACGTGGAAAAGGAACCCTAAAGTCTAGGATTCAGTGCAAATTATATTAGACTAGAAAAACATATTACACAATTATTACTCTTTAAAAATATTTACATAAAATCCTAAGAGTTGGGAGGCACCTGTGGCTCAGTCGGTAAGGCGCCAGCCCCATATACCGAGGGTGGCTGGTTCAAACCCGGCCTGGCCGAACTGCAAACAAAAAATAGCCGGGCGTTGTGGCGGGCACCTGTAGTCCCAGCTACTCGGGAGGCTGAGGCAAGAGAATCGCCTAAGCCCAGGAGTTGGAGGTTGCTATGAGCTGTGTGACGCCACCACACTCTACCGAGGGCCATAAAGTGAGACTCTGTCTCTACAAAAAATAAATAAATAAAATAAAATCCTAAGAGTTATGATGTTTGAAAAATATTAGCATAAAAAGTCATGTGTTTTTCATTTGTTGTGTAAGTAAATTTAATTTCAGTGTCTTAAGGATTCAGTAACTTGTTTTAATGAATTCTGTCTTTGAAGATAATGCTGGTGTTTCTTGCTTGCTGACAGCTGTGGCACCAGCTTCCGAAGCTGCTGTCTCTTTGACATTTCTCCTATTGAGAAAGTAGTACTTTTCTCTTGAATAATTCTCGTTTCCCACTAAGTGTATCAGTAACCTGGAATATCTTGTTAAGATCCATACAGATGAGTAGTTCAAGCATAATTAGTCTTTATACATTCCTTTGTAACTTTAAAGGTTATGGTAAGCGCCTGTGGCTCAGTGAGCAGGGCGCCGGCCCCATATACCGAGGGTGGCGGGTTCAAACCCAGCCCCGGCCAAACTGCAACAAAAAAATAGCCGGGCATTGTGGCTGGCGCCTGTAGTCCCAGCTGCTCGGGAGGCTGAGACAGGAGAATCGCTTAAGCCCAGGAGTTGGAGGTTACTGTGAGCTGTGTGATGCCACGGCACTCTACCGAGGGCAATAAAGTGAAACCCTGTTTCTACAAAAAAAAAAGATTAGAAGTTTTTGAATAAAGACTACTTTTGAGGTCTAGAAGCTTTGAACATCTTGGGTACAAATGAAACAATGTATTCTGTTAAGTCATGGTGTCTAAACTAGTTTTCTTGAGTTTCTTATTCAAGGCTTGAGAATTTCTTCCTGAAATTTAGATTTAATCTGTAAGAGAAATGTGGTTTATCTTTTCCCTGCATTTAGGATGATTATTTTTAAAAAATAATTCTAGGCATTGTTTATTCTATGAATTAATGTAATAGTCAATGCATTAGTTAGAACTTCAGTTGCTAACTAAAAATTAGCCAATGCGAAAAAGGGATGTAGGTGGAAGAATGCAGCTAGGCCTGCAAAGGGAATGGACCCTGGGACCAGAAGCCGGCATACCCCAAGAAGTTCTTTCTCCTTGCGCCCTCTGTCTCTCGCCTCTGTTCCTTCTTCATGAAGTACTAGGTTTCATTTTTGTTTCTTTCTCTAGACCAGATTTTTGCACTGCTTCATTCATGTGGCCAAATATGGCCTCTCCACAGATCCCGGATATACATTTTATAGCTAAAGCCCTGTGAGAAATTAACAGCCTTTTCTTCTCAAGAGAAAGAACCTATTCATAGTGCAATTAGTTGTGGTTAAGAGGGGGTGGATCACAAAACCTAGTAAAGATGTGAGCACATGAGCCCACCCCCAGGAATCTGAAGGAAGGGGCAGTAAATTTTAAGAGAAATGGAAAGAGTGAGGTCTCTCCTAAGCTGCACAGACCCAACGTGGTTTGTTATAGTCAGTCATTACTCTCGGACCTTATATTCTGTGTATGTACATATACTGTAAATATCTCTGAAAGGAGAAAGAATTTCTTATTACTGTAATCCTACAAAGTATTATCCTCCCACTTTATTACCCTCGGTAGAGTGCCATGCTGTCACAGCTCACAGCAACCTCCAACTCCTGGGCTTAAGTGATTTTTTGTTGTTGCAATATGGCCAGGGCTGGGCTTGAACCGCCACCCTCAGTATATGGGGCCGGTACCCTACCCACTGAGCCACAGGTGCCGCCCCTAAGTGAGGTAAGAGACGTTAAACTACCTGCCACGGTCGTGATTAGTGAATGGCCAAACTTGGATTCAAATTCAGATCTATCTGGCTCCCAAGACCATGGCCTTTTTTATTACCACACTGTCTTAGTTCGGGCTCTCCTGAAAGAAAGCCTATACCAAAGTCTTGGAGGTAGGAAGTTTGGGGGAATGTGACACCAAGGAACAGACTGTGGGAGATGAAAGAATGGCCCCCAGAGGGAGGGAAAGCCAATCTAAGTGATACCGGAATTCTGCTTTTCAGTAGGTTCTCGGTCTTGGTGATTCCAAGAATGAATCCAAGGACCACAGATCAGTGGTAAGACAGGATTTATTTACAGAAAAGAATACAGAAGCGCCAGAGCTCCTGGCAGAGAGAAAACTTGAGTCAGGAGAGAAAAGTGCTCTCTCTCCCTCTCTGTCTGTCTGTAGGCTCTTTATCTAAGGGTATATATAGTCACATGGGGCCCTCGGTAGTTACATTTAGCGGGGCTTGGTAGTTACATTTATTGTGTCTGGGACATCTGTCTGGGGCATGTCTGGAACAACATGGGGCCCTCAGTAGTTACATTTAGCGGGGCTAGGTAGTTACATTTAGCTTGTCTGGGACACGTCTGGAACAACATGTCTGGACATGTCTGGCCCTTGGTAGTTACATTCAGCAGGGCTTGGTGGATACATCTAGCTTGTCTGGGACATGTCTAGAACAACACGTCTGGGTCGCAAATGAATGGCTACAGTCCCTTTCATTCCCAGGCATAGGAAATGGGACTCCCCTGCCCACCCTACAGCCCACTGGTTCTGCTGCCTGCTGCCACTGCACCAACATTGCCAAGGCGGAGGCAGCCGGTCTGCGCCCCCCAGCTCCACGAGCTGGCTGGGATGCCACTTGTCCTGTGTCACAAGGATCAGATTTTTTAAACTGGGAGCTATTATGAGTATCTGCTGTTTAATCCTGTGGGAGATTCCTATAAAATGCATCTCAGAATTGGCCAACCTGGGATCAAAATAGGGAAACTATTTTTTTCTATGAGCTCCTGCCCCTCAGTGGTCAAGGGTGACTTACAAGGCCTTCACTACTCCTCTAACTTTCCCCACCCCATTTCCAGATGGTACATGCCCGAGGGCCAGGGGCTTCCCAGGGGAATCCTGTGTCATAGCATCAATGTAGCCTTGAGGCCAGAAACAAGGTGCACATCATAAACCACAGTAAGATGCTGCCAGGGTGCATGTGCCCAAGGATAGTAGAAGCCTATACAGGGCTGGGCACCACAGCAGTGTTTGAAATAAGAGGCAAAGTTTAAAACACAAGAGGTGCCACCTGGAATGTTCTGAGACACGCATTACCTAATTATAGCGAGAATAGAATGAGAATCTAGAATATTGCCATTCATTCATCATCCGGTGCCAGGTAGTATATGAAGTGCTAGGGAATTATAACGAGTCTAGTTGAGTTTCAGATACTACAGAAAAGGAAATAGATAATGTGATTGTGTGTTATAAGAGCTTCAATAGAAGTATACAAAAGTAGTGTAATAAAAATGTAGAAGAGAGAAAACAAGTGCATTTTACACGTGTATATATTTTGAAAGGTCATGTGTTTTTCTAAAGTTTAGCCTTGAGAGAAAAAATATTAATAAAAACCAAGTGGGGAGAAATGTGAATATCAACTGCATCTTCAAATTAAATTTTAGTATTTTAATACCCAATTTCCTGAGCGTGATCATTGTGGTTGTGCAAGAGACTGTCCTATTTTTAGGAGGTACATGCTGCAGAATATAAGAATAAAGTATAACGCCTGGAACTTACTCTCAAGTGATCCAGCAAAGTAAAGATGTGTGTATGTCAGGAAAGAGCAAGTGAACCCCAATACAGTAAAATATTAACAACTGGTGAATATAAGCGAAGGACACATAGGTGTCTTAAAACTTTTTAAATTTTTCTAAAATAAAAAAGGGGGTGAGAAAATAAATTGAAGTTCATGGGCAGGAATTGAGGAGACACAGCCTGTGATAAGCTTTTGATGGGGACACCATGGCATGAGGATGCTTGGGGGGGTTCAACGTGCAGTGTCAGGTATGACTGGAACATTGGATGCTCGTGGTAAAGCACCAACAGCAGTGAGATGAGAGAAGCAGTGGGTTGTGCAAGGGTGTTTGTTTGGGCTGCATCCTGAAGACTTCAGTGACTTCAAAGGATTTCGTGTATCTTTTGTTTTGGGGGTGATCACATTAGCAGCAGTTAAACAAGGATGGATTGGAAAAGGTCAAAACTATGGCAGAAAGGTTAGCTCTGATGTTATTACAGTAGGTGAGATGACAAATTTGTAGGCCTAAAGGAATGTGAGGCCAAAGATAATGTGAAGACAATTTTGAAATTACACAGGGCAGAAGAATCAACAGGACTTTGCTATCGGTTACATACACTCAGTATGTTCCTGTGAAGACCAACTTGGTTCAGTTTAGTGTGGTGAGTCTCTTACACCCCCCAAAAAGGAAGACTTATGGAGGGTTAAGATTAGTTGTGAACTTCTTTAGCCATGAACTAATAAATTAAGAGCATTGATTTATACGTCAGGGATTTATTTATCTTTTATCACCATGTCTGGTCCTGTTTGCAGTAGTCAATAAAAGTTTTAAAATTGTGTTTAGAAATCATGAAATTAAATGGTAAATACTTTCTTCAGTTGCTGATACTCAGTAAAAATATATGTACTGATATTCAGGAAAAATATATGTATATGATTGCTTGCTGAGAGCTAAGCATTTAGGGAACAGCTGTTTCCTAGCACCTGTTGGATGAACACATACCAGGATAATGCCACTTAAATAAAGTGTCTTCACTTTTTAAAACCTATCAGATGTATCTAGAATCAGTTTTGTTTTCCTCTAGCTAATTGCCTCAGTTTAGAAAGTACAAGTATTTCTATTTCTTAGTAAATTTACTACGTGAAAAGTGAATTTTAAAAACTTGCTAAGTAGGAAACATTTGTATTTCACACAACATGAATTTTCAAATGCAAAAATTTCCTCTCAGGAGTGATTCTTAGGCTCAGGTGTAGGAATGGCGGAATAAATACAGTGCTGAAGCCAAGCTCACTTAGACATTGCAGACACTCAAGGCAAAAGAGGAGATGGCCTGAATGTGTCATCAGGGGGTCCCTTAAGCACAGAAGCAGTTCCTCTGGTGGATGGTGAGCTAAGAAGGCAGTGAATGATAGGTAGTTACAGTGGGAATGCATATATCAAGAAAGTATGATCAGGACTCAATTTAAATTCTGTGTAAAGCCTTCCTTGACATCCCTCCACCTGTTAGGGAACCCATGTGCTCTCATTCCACTTGGCTGTTAGCACTGATCATGCTGACTTAATAGCTTCTAATTATTGGCTTTCCCCCTTGGACTTCAGGTAATCCCTGTGAAAGCCGCCCACTTTTGTGTTCCTAGCATTTGGCTTGATGCCTAGCACAAAGTCAGTGCTCCATGTTTTTACATATATGAATGAACAAATGGACAAATGAACATAACATACATGACTTCCTAAAAGGATATCATAGCCCCGGATAATCATAACAGTGCTAGTATTAACACTTTTCATTGTAATGAGTTTCAATGTAATGTTTTTAAAGAAAACATGAGGTTTTCTTTTTTTAATAATACACATATTCCAGAGTCTTTCTGGTGAACATGAACATTAATTTGTAAAGTAATCTAAGCTCATATACTTTAAGAATTAGTGTTTATCACCAAGGTATCATTTTAGGATCTGCCAAATACTGGGATGTTGCCCCCATCTGGTCAGACTTTTCTCTGATTCTTTCAATTCTGGTGCAGCTAAAATTTCAGTACACCAAGAGATAAAGCAGCCAAAAGGAGTTCACTTTATTCCTTCATTCACTATCTGGGACAATAGAGACTGCTTCCAGCTCTCTGCACAATGCTCTTTGTTATCCAAGGCCAGAACTTCCAAGACAGTGTGGTTCATTTGGTCCTATGAGCAGACATGGAAGGGTTAGTCCACAGTCCTCAGCATTGTGTTCTGTAGGCACCTGCTTTGAAACATGGAGAGACATTCTGGTTCTGACTTTTTTCTTTTTTTTGTTTTTGAGATAGAGTCTCACTTTGTCACCCATGGGCCCCGGTGTCACAGCTCACAGCAACCTCAAACTCTTGGGCTCAAGTGACAGTCTTGCCTCAGCCTCCCGAGTAGCTGGGACTACAGGTGTCTTCCACAACGCCCTACTATTTTTAGAGATGGCTTCTTGCTCTAGCTCAGACTTGTCTCGAACTCCTGAGCTCAAGAAATCCACCTGCTTTGGTCTTCTGGAGTGCTAGAATTACAGGTGTGAGCCACTAAGCCTGACGCTGGTTCTGACTTTTGTATATATCCCCCAGGGCAGAACCTTTTGATCCTGAGAGACATCTTATCATAACTCAGTGGAAACATTGAGAAGCGAGCATATTTCTGGACAAAGAAGGACTCCTCTCATCAGAATTTCACCAACAGTACGTGCTCTCTTATTTTGTAACAATGCTTATAATTTATCTTTTGGGAAAGAGGCACACAGATATTGATGTAACTTGTGTAATAATCATTACTTATTAATGAAATATCCTTCTCAAATGAAAGAGAAAAAAATAGCAATGATGTCAAAGTGTCCTACAGTACCTGCTTATGATCCCTTAAAAACCTGCAATATTCCTATTGACGATTATCTTACAAAAATACCATTAGATAAAATGCAACAAATGATAAGACATAATTTTCTATTATAGAGGGAGAATTGTTATTCTTCTAAACATAGATAAATAATCCAATAATTTATTTTATATTTAAAATAAATTTTAGAGTCCTGTTTGTAAAGACCCTTTTCCCATGGTGTTAGACATTTATTGCAATATAATGCTAGATAGCAAACCACTCCAGACTCAGTGGTTTACATCAACATACGTCTATTCTCATATTCACCAGACTTAAGGTTTACACAGGTTTAGTTTATATGGGATGAGCTCAGCTGTGTGACTCTTCTTCAGGCTGTGGGTAAAGCACATTAATATTTAGTCTTGAAAATAACCTTGTGGGGCGGTGCCTGTGGCTCAGTGGGTGGGGCGCTGGCCCCATATACCAAGGGTGGCAGGTTCCAGCCTGGCCCCAGCCAAACTGCAACAACAACAAAATGGCGGGGTGTTGTGGTGGGGCGCCTGTAGTGTAGTTCCATCTACTCGGGAGGCTGAGGTAGGAGAATCACCTAAGCCCAGGAGTTGGAGGTTGCTGTGAGCTGTGTGACTCCACTGCACTCTACCGACAGTGAAAAAGTGAGACTCTGTCTCTACAAAAAAAAAATAAAGTTGGGTGGCACCTGTGGCTCAGTGAGTAGGGTGCCAGCCCCATATACCAAGGGTGGTAGGTTCAAACCTGGCCCCAGCCAAAACTGCAACAAAAAAATAGCCAGGCGTTGTGGCGGGCACCTATAATCCCAGCTACTTGGGAGGCTGAGGGAAGAGAATCATTTAAGCCCAGGAGTTGGAGGTTGCTGTGAGCTGTGATGCCATGGCACTCTACTGAGAGCAATTAAGTGAGACCCTGTCTCTACAAAAAAAAAAAAAAACTTTGCCTGGCCAAGTATGGTGGCTTATGCCTATACTGTCAGAGCTTTGGGAAACTGAGGTGGGAGGATTGCTTGAAGCCACAAATTTGGGACCATAGCAAGACCCTCTCTCTACAGATAATTAAAAAATCAGCCATGGGTGGTGACACATTCCTGTAACCCCACATACTCAGGAGGCTGAGGCAGGAGGATCACTTGAGCCCAGGAGTTTGGGTTGCAGTGACTCCTTGTCACCAGTTATGTGACAAATATTTTCAGGATGATTTTGGGTTTAACATGACACATCGAGCACACATATTATCTCTGCTCCCTGCCTAAAATCCATTAGAGTGATAGTAAAGGAGTAGGATAGAGAAGATGGAAGACAGATGGGTGAAGGGTAATTAACAGCAGAGACCTGAAACCTCCTGCCTCAAAGTATGTGTGTTAGGGTGGGGTATGGTTAACAGTCAAGTTCAACAAAGGTGTCTCTGAGGTTGGGGTCAAAAATTAATTAATGACGATATTATATAAAGAATAATCAGGGCAGTGCCTGTGGCTCAGTGAGTAGGGCACCAGTCCCATATACTGAGGGTGGCGAGTTCGAACCCAGCCCCGGCCAAACTGCAACAAAAAATAGCCAGGCGTTGTGGCAGGTGCCTGTGGTCCCAGCTAACTCGGGAGGCTGAGGCAAGAGAATTGCGTAAGCCCAAGAGCTGGAGGTTGCTGTGAGCTGTGATGCTGATACTGGAGTTTCGCTTTTCAGTAGGTTCTTGGTCTTGGTGATTTGAAGAATCAATCCATGGACCATAGATCAGTGGTAAGACAGGATTTATTTACAGAAAAGAATACAGAAGCGCCAGTCAGGAGAGAAAAGTGCTCTCTCTCTCTCTCTCTCTCTGACTGTAGCATCTTTGACTAGGGTCGCATGGGGCTAGGTAGTTACATTTAGTGTGTCTGGGACATCCTGTCTGGGACATGTCTGGAACAACATGTCTGAGACATGTCTGGCCCTCAGTAGTTACATTTAGTGGGGCTAGGTAGTTACATTTAGTGTGTCTGGGACATCCTGTCTTGGACATGTCTGGAACAACATGTCTGAGACGTGTCTGGCCTTCAGTAGTTAAATTTAGTGGGGCTAGGTAGTTACATTTAGTGTGTCTGGGACATCCTGTCTGGGACATGTCTGGAACAACATGTCTGAGACATGTCTGGCCCTCAGTAGTTACATTTAGTGGGGCTAGGTAGTTACATTTAGTGTGTCTGGGACATCCTGTCTGGGACATGTCTGGAACAACATGTCTGAGACATGTCTGGCCCTCAGTAGTTACATTTAGTGGGGCTGGGTAGTTACATTTAGTGTGTCTAGGACATCCTGTCTGGGACATGTCTGGAACAACATGTCTGAGACATGTCTGGCCCTCAGTAGTTACATTTAGTGGGGCTAGGTAGTTACATCTAGTGTGTCTGGGACATGTCTGGGTCGGGTCTGAGTCCCAAATGAATGGCTACAATCCCTTTCATTCCCAGGCCGAGGAAATGGGGCCCCCTTGCCCACCCTCCAGCCTGCTGGTTCGGCTGCTTGCTGCCACCGCACCAACATGGCCAAGGTGGAGGCAGCATGTCCGCGCCCCGCAGCTCCATGAGCTGGCTGGGACGCCACTTGTCCTGTATCAACGCCACAGCACTCTACCAAGGGAGACAAAGTGAGACTCTGTCTCTAAAAAAAAAAAAAAAAAAAAAAGGAATAATCAAACTTCCAGATTCCCCCTTCCAACAGTATAGCTAGGAAAGTACTTCACAAGTATAAAATGTGAAGTTCAATCTCCAGCACTGTCCAGTAGAACTTCCTGTGATGGTGGAAATGTTTTGTATCTGTATTATCCTTCAGCAAGTGGTTCAAAAGCCACTGATAATGTGGCCAGTGTCAGCAATGAACTCAATTTTAAATTTAATTTAAATTTTAACACATTAACTTCCATGTGGGTTGTATTTAACTCACACTAGTTTTGAGCCTTGTGAAACATATGTAACTCACACATCTCTTTACCTTGGATAGCTTAGGAGCCACATGTGCCCCAAGGGAAAAAAAATGTTTTTTCTAGTATGTCAGTTACTGTGTTAATTCAGGTAGCCACATGAATTATCCAAGGTGGCTGGGTACTGTGGACAGTGCTGCACTAGACTTGGGGAACCCAGGCACTGATGAGAACAAGGATGGGTTCTCTTGTGGAAAAACAGGGAAAGTGAGTGGAAATCTTCAAGTAAATTGTGAGATCACTCAACTTTGTCTATATGGGGTGCAGATTAGAGGATTCTTTTCTGAGGAAACTAGCCTGACAAAGAGAAAGATGTATACAGACATTTATTTTTTCCCAGTAGAGTGGCTGGGCACTCTGCTTCATCTCCCTGTGACAGCATCACTACAGGACACCTCACACACAGGGCTTTCAAGCAATATCGTGTTGTGTTGTTTTGTTTTGTTTTAAGATGGGGTCTCACTGTGTGGCCCAGGCTGGCCTAGAACTCCTGGACTCAAAACAATCCTCCCACCTTGGCCTCACATCAGGCAGCATTTTTTTTCTTTGTTGAGATAGAGTCTCACTCCTTCACCCTGGGTAGAGTGCCGTGGTGTCATAGTTCACAGCAACCTTAAACTCTTGGGCTCAAGTGATCCTCTTGTCTCAGCCTCCCAAGTAGCTGGGACTACAGGCACCCACCATAATGCCCAGCTAATATTTTCTCTATTTTTAGTAAAGATGGAGGTCTCACTCTTGCTCAGGCTGGTCTGGAACTCAGAGCTCAAACCATCCACCTACCTCCCAGTGTGCTAGGATTATAGGCATGAGCCACCTTGCCCAGCCAGGTAGCATTTTAAATACCTTGTACTTAAATCCTTGACTAGGCAGGCAAGGATCACTATACTTTTGAGGAAAGCTGCCTCGCTGAAGGGGAAATCCATACAAATAGAAGACGAATTTGAAACCAAGATGGGAGAGGGCACATAAGAAAAAAAAAGTTTTAATTTTTTTTAAAAGAGAAGATGTTACAATCTAAAACAGGATCAGTAGGCTATTTAAAAGACTAGGGGCCAGAAGTGCAGAGAAATACACACATTTCTACATTCAGGCACCTCCTGACTCACCTGAATTCCAACAAAGAGCAGGAAGTGCCAGTTCTCTACTTGCCCTGGATTAGGCCCAGTGGCTACAGAAAAAAACTGGGGAATATAAATGGGGGTGAATCATTAAGTGATGATCTGTTCTTCTGACCCACCAACTACAAATCAAGGATTGCCACAACCCCCTCCTTAGGTTCAATTAATTTGCTAGAGCAACTTACAAAACTCAGGGAAACACTTGACTTACGTTGACCTATTTATTATAAAGGACACAGAGGAATAACAAGATGGAAAAGATGCATAGGGTGAGGTATGGTCGAAGGGGTGCAAAGCTTCCATGCCCTTTCCAGAGGCACAGCCCTCCAGGAATCTCCACATTTTCAGCTCTCCAAAAGCTCTCTGAACCCAGTCCTTTGGGGTTTTGTGGAAGTCTCCTTACATAGGCATGGTTGATGAAATCATCAGCCTCAAACCCCTCTCTGGAGCTCAGAGGTTGGGGGAGTGGGTCTGGAGTTAAATCGTGCTTTGGTCTTTCTGTCACCCAGAAGCTATCTAAAGGTACTTAGCCATAATGAATTTCAGTAGCATACAAAAGACACCTTTATAAATCAATCTGGGAATTCCTAGGGTTTTAGGAGCTGGCCAGGAAACAGAATAAAGACCAGTGGCTCCCATTGTCTCTCACCTCTGGAGTAGAAATGAACACTCAGGTGCAGAGAGGCTGGTCTGTTCACCCCAGGCAAAGGGGTACAGACAGGACAGTTCAGTCATCAGGTGCAGGTGCACCAGGCTCAGAGGCACGTTTCCTCAAGACAATTCTCCAACCAGTACACCTCTGTAAGGAGTTTTGGTGTGAATACCATGAACAATAAAGCAGAGTTGCCTTCAAGACTGCCACTCCTATTGTCCATGGGCAAGACCCTCATGCCTAAACTATTTCAATTCCAGAATGAAAAAATACCTGCTAATTCTAAAGTTAGTTAGGTAGAGCCTGGAGTTTTGGCCCTTCCTGTTTGAATGGAAAATCTCTGTGAGGTAGGAAAAAAATTCAGAAAGTGTGGGTATGTATTTATAGAGACTTAACAGATTAATTTTGTCATTGTGACTGTGGGGCCTAGAATCCTTTAGAATCCCTGCTCTCCTTGAAGTTAGTCACAGTCTCTCTGAGACCCAGTTGAAGCTAGTTTAGGTACCACCATGAAGGAACTTGGCTGGTGCAATCAGTCCCAAATCCTTAAATTAATCATCATGGACATTTCCTAGATGGGCCTGATTTGATCAAATGGCTGCGGTATAAGTTCTACTTTGCAAGGGGAAGACCCCAGGTCATGAAGTGTTCCACCTCTCACCCTGGAAGCTACCATAGCCTCCAGATGCTGTCAAGGTGGCTACCTGTCTAGGTACCACACCCGAAACAGGCAAAACTGGGAGCCTGTGGGTGTCTCATGGCCAGGCATGCCTTGGGAGAATGTATGTATCTGAAGGACCCAAGAAAAGTACGTGCAGCAGTGGTCTGCAGACCCAGTGGAAAGTACTGTTGACATTGTAGATGTTCACTGTTTGGAATCAGTCACTTTGGGGAATCACCGCTGCTGCCATTAGCATGTTGGTCCCAAGCACATTCGTAAAGCAGCTGCCTATTCAGTCTGTGCTGGGCCATCCTGCTCTGCATTGAGAAAGGGGAGATGTCCATGGAGAAAGTGAAGGTCAAATGTTCTGTTGACAGAAAGAGGCCAGATTATGCCCCTGTGGAGTCCTCAGATGAGGGTGAGGAATTTCTTTTCCTTAGGAAAACCACAGAACGGGAGGCAAAGCCTGAGGAACAGGAGGAGCAGTTGTCTGGCCAGCCCTGCTGTGGGGTCTACAGGACTGGACTGGTGATAATGGGTACGAGAGATTGAATGGACCTTGGGATAGAGTAGAGCCTGAAGAGATAGGAGAAAGCAACTTGGAAGTAGATGATGTTTAGAGTGTGCAATGAGGAGATAACAGTGAAAAAGAGGAAGACATTGAGGATGAAAAGATGGAGTGGAGCAGTGGCAGATGTGTTCAGGAGAGAGAAAGCGAGTGGAAGTCATGGGGTGGAGGACAAGAGTGTCCCAGGGATGCTCAGAATCAGAGTTTGTGTGCTGAGGGCACCCCAACAGTGACAGTGAGATGGAGCCACTATGAGCAAGCCAGGCTTCATTCAGAAGAAGAACCCAGTGACAGTTCAAGAACATTGAGCTGAGGCATTGAAACAGAAGTCAGCAGAGCAGGAAGCAAAATGCTTGGCTAAGGGGAGGCGCAAGGGCACAGTGAAGATTGTAGGAGGCAGGCTGGGCTCACGCCTGTGATCTTGGCACTCTGAGAGGCCAAGTCGGGAGAATTGCTTGAATTCATGAGTTTAGGACCAACCTGAGCAGGGGTGAGACCCCATCTCTACAGAAAATAGAAAAACTAGCAGGACATTGGGGTGGCATCTGTAGTCCCAGGTACTCAGGAGGTTGAGGCAGGAAGATCACCTAAACCTGGGATTGAGGTTGCTGCAAGCAAGGCTGACACCACTGCATTCCAGCCTGAGCAACAGAGTGAGACTCTGTCTTAAAGATTGTAGGAGGCCAAGGATGAGCTGGAGAAAAATAAGTGATCCCTGGCTGCACTGTGCCCTAGTGATGAGGAGGAGTATAAGGCATGGCAAGTTAGAGAGCTTTTTAGAATCAAGAGGGACAGGCTCGGCACCTGTAGCTCAAGTGGCTAAGGCGCCAGCTACATACACCAGAGCTGGTGGGTTCAAATCCAGCCGAGGCCTGCCAAACAACAGTGACAACCACAACCAAAAAATAGCCGGGCGTTGTGGCGGGTGCCTATAGTCCCAGCTACTTGGGAGGCCGAGGCAAGAGAATAGTTTAAGCCCAGGACCTGGAGGTTGCTGTGAGCTGTGATGCCAGGGTGACAGCTTGAGGATCTGTCTCAAAAAAAAAAAAAAAAAAAAATCAAGAGGGATAGAAGATTGAGAAGTGCTTGAGAAAGAGAAAGCAGAAATTGAGCCCACGTGAAGTCTGACTGGGATAGAGAGGTGAGCTGAGCTTCAAGCAAATATAAAAGTCATTACAACAAAGCTTTTAAGAACAAATATAAGTTCTTGTAGAAGTATTATCCTTGGGTACCCTCTTTATGGATGAGGATGAATACAGAGAGATCTTAGTGCCCCTAATTTGGAGGATCATTTCAGCAAAACCATTCTTACCACAGTCATGCAGGTCAAGAGCTTTGGGTGGTCTGGTTGTACCAAATAGCCCACTTTGTGGATCAAGACACTACCTTCTCAAACTCAGCGTGGGGACAAGAGAGTGCCCAGAACACAAAGCTCTTTAAACAGGAGGCAGTGGCAGTACCAAATGTGTTTGGGCAACCATCTGCCAAGAAGTGGAACACTCCTAGGGTCTAGCTACTTACTCTTCTAACTGTGGGACATAGGGCCGGTCTCAGTATCTAGCCCTTGATTTGCTTCTACCATTATTTACATGGAAATGACCCTTATTTCCAGCCTGTTGGACTTATTGCCATACTTCTGATACTAGGTAGCCCGGTTTTTGAAGGTACTCTATGAGATTTAGATTCATGCTGAGAAATCTTCAGAAAAGGACTGTTCAGATAGAATTAGAGTCTGCCCACTTACTCTGAGAAAGCTTAGGTTTCATTGAAGCTATTGCTTCCTATATTTACACAGACTCTTTTTTTTTTTTAGAGATAGGATCTCACTATGTTGCCCCTGTTGGATTGGAACTCCCGGGCTCAAGCAATCCTCCTGCTACAGCCTCCTTTGAGAAGCTGAGACTACCAGCATGTACCACTGTGCCCAGCTCCATGTTCCTTTTTCTAGCACCTTAGCTTGAGTCAGAAACATGGGCATTAAGTAGACAATACATTACTAACCCTTAGGGTTAGGAGTAATATACCAGGAAATCTAAGCTTATTAAAACCTGTTTTGCATTTGGGGGTTGGAGTCATTTTATATCTACATGAGTGACTTTTTGATCCATTTATGTGTTTGTGTTAAATAAAAGAATCACACACCAAAAGGGAAGAGAGCGAGAAGTATAGGAAGGAATGCACAATCTGTGCCAGGAACTTCTCGCTGTTTTGCTGGTGCCCTGGGGTCGTCATGTATTTCAAGAAGACTGAAATGTGCCAGACCTACAGAAAATTGAAGAATGTCACATCCCTCTCTTAGACTCGGAGTATGGCCTGCCCATCCAGGTTCGTGACACAGGATTGTCTTTCAGATGATGTGTCAGATGTCAACAGTGCTACATACAGGATGTGGAGAGAGAGATTTCCAACTCGGATGGAGTGCAACCAGAGGTTTGCTGGGAAAGCCGCACCCACCGGTGACATGCTGCTCCAACTGGCCCAGACCACACCTAACTACAAAAGGAATTGGCCCCACATTTGCTCCTTCTGGGTGAAAGGAGAGTGTCAGAAGAGCAGGATCCGTACAGACACGAGAAGCCTACAGAGCCAAAAGACTCCCTGCTGATCAGAACACTAAGACCCATATTACAGAACCAATGACCCTATAGCAGATAAGTGTGTGCTTCAGCCATGCCTCTCCTGGACCCACCAGAGGACAAGACTGTCACCACACCGGATGTTGATGGTCTGGGTGATGCCATTCTGAGACAGATATGAGAAGTCATTTCTACCAGTTTAGAGAGACCTTCATGATCACTGTTGTGCAGGACAGCAGTATATTTTCATCTGGTTTGCCACACGGCAGGCCGAGAAGTCCTGCTGAGAAGTCCTTTAATACCTTGATTGTCAGTGGTCACAGACTGAATGTGAAACAGGGGAAGAGCCCAAGCAGCCAGAGGAAAAGAAGAAGAGGACAGGGCGGTGCCTGTGGCTCAGTGAGTAGGGTGCCAGCCCCATATACCGAGGGTGGCAGGTTCGAACCCGGCCCCGGCCAAGCTGCAGCAAAAAAATAGCCAGGAGTTGTGCGGGTGCCTATAGTCCCAGCTACCCAGGAGGCTGAGGCAAGAGAATTGCCTAAGCCCAAGAGCTGGAGGTTGCTGTGAGCTGTGATGCTACAGCACTTTACCGAGGGCAACAAAGTAAGACTCTGTCACTAAAAAAAGAAAAAGAGAAGGACAGAACCACAGATTCTGGGATCCAGCTAGAGCCTGTTCCAGCACCGCCAGGAGCTCTTTCTCCTGTGCAGTAGAAGAGGCAGCATCTGGCAACTACTTCAGCCTACGCCCAGGTGGTCCTCCAGCTGTGGGAACTTGTTGCCCTACTGGTACTCCCAGGTGGAGGCCCCACGTGTTCTACCCAATAGACCCACCCTCCATTCGTGAGGGCTCTGGGACCGGTCCACTATCGTTCTTAGGGCCCTCAGAGGATGGGAGCTGATGCTGGAAAACAGCAGTCCCTAGCACGTTGCCACACTGTGGTACTCTGTAGAAGAAAGGTGCTTTAAAATCCCATCAATGACTTTTAGAATAAATATATTTGTCCTTCTTTTGTAGTTTCCATGGTAGCTAAATATGTTCAGATGTAGGCCATTGGTGAACAACACCATGCTTTTCCATACGTATTGAGAGAATCCATAAGTCTCAAATAAGCTGCCATAACAAATCTGGTTACTAATATAACATAACTAATAAAACTTAATGTGTGTTCCCCTCACTTCTATGGGTATCTTTTGGGAGGGAGAGGATAGATCTGTAGTAAAGAACCTTTAGACTATTTTTATGTCTATTGAGTATTTTCATTTTTAACATCTACAGAAAAAAAGATAGCTGGGTGCAGTGGCTCATGCCTGTAATCCTAGGACTCTGGGAGGCTGAGGTGGGTAGATTGCTTGAGCTCAGGAGCGCAAAACCAGCCTGAGCAAGAACAAAACCCTGTGTCTGAAAAATAGCTGGGCATTCTGGTGGGCACCTGTTGTCCCAGCTACATAAGAGGCGAGGCAAGAGGATCACTAGAGCCCAAGAGTTTAAGGTTGCTGTGAGCTGTGATGCTACAGCACTCTGTGGAGAGTGATAAAGTAAGACTCTGTCTCAAAAAATAAAAAAAATAATAAAAAAGATTACGAGTACTAATTACTGCAGTGGTCTAAGTGTGATCTAACTCTTTTGAAGTCATGCCTCAGAACCACAAGTTCTTCCTCCAGCAAATCTTGTCTTTCCTAAAGGACTCTGATAGTTTTACTTCTTTATGCCACCAAAAAAAAAAAAAAAAGGCAAAGTAAAAATTACTTTTATTCCTGTCAACAGGATGGAAACACAAATTTCATGGAGCCATGCATCACTGATAAAACCTGGTGTCTGGGATGAAATTATTTTAAACAACCTCCTGAAAAGCAACTTTTTTTTTTGTTTGTTTTGTTTTTGAGACACGGGCTCACTCTGTCACCCTGGGGTTGAGTGCCATGGCATCAACATAGCTCACAATAACCTCAAATTCTTGGGCTCAAATAATTCTCCTGCCTCAGCCTCCAGAGTAGCTGGGACTACAGGCACCTGCAACACCCAGCTAGTTTTTCTATTTTTAGTAGAATCAGGGTCTTCTTGCTCTTGCTTGGGCTGGTCTCTAACTCCTGAATTCAAGCAATCCACCTGTCTCGGGTACCAGAGTGCTAAGATCACAGACAAGAGCCACTGCACCCAGCCCTGAAAAACACTTTCTATAACAAACTGAAATGAAAAGCACTGGAGTGTGTTTGAATAGAAGACTTGTGACCTCCAGCTGGAACTCTGATCTTCAGCATCTGCTTTCGTGTGTCCTCGGGGTCTCATTATAATTCCCTGCTTCTTGGCAGACCATCTGTCTAATCTTAGAATGTTGGGGCATAACTGCGTTGTGGTGATAAAAGACATTTGAGATGTCAAAATACAAATTTTTTTTAAAGGAGTGGTGGGAGAAATCATCAAAGAAGTAATTCTAGCACTCTGGGAGGCTGAGCCTGGAGGATCCCTGGAGCTCAGAAGTTCGAGACCAGCCTGAGCAAAAGCAAGACCCCATCTCTACTAAAAATAGAAAAATTAGCCAGTGATACAGGGTAAATGCCTGTAGTCCCAGCTACTCAGGAGGCTGAGGCATGAAGATCATTTGGACCCAGGAGTTAGTGGTTGTTGTGAACTAGGCTGACACCAGGGCACTCTAGCCTGGACAACAGGCATCCAGATGTGCTCCTGGGTAGGGTATTGAGGAATAGTAGAGAAGACGGGACATTGTAGAACATTTATGGTTCCATTTTTGTTCATCCATAGTAGGTGTGGGGGACGGGGTGGGCAGCAGCGTGCATCCATGCATAGAACATGTACCTCTACGGCATATGATCTGCATTCCTGAGTCCCTCACCTGGCTGAAGTGAGTGACCTATTCACATTTTTCCAAAACTACACAAATGTTGTCCATTCTTCTCTGTATAGTTTTTTCTGGTGAAATCTGTCACAATTTTGATTCAGCCTCTGAAGGAGCCAACACAAATTTATCAAGTCTGCATTCATCACCTAGCAGTGCCTCATATGTCTAAGAGACTTCGTGAACTCCAGTTCAAAAATCATAGCTCGTGATGGTCATGTTTCAAACCCCTATAATGTTTCACAACAAAACACAAAATATAGGTTCGGCGCCTGTGGCTCAAGCAGCTAAGGCATCAGCCACATACACCTGAGCTGGCAGGTTCAAATCCAGCCCGGGCCCACCAAACAATGGTAGCTGCAACCAAAAAATAGCCGGGCATTGTGGCGGGCGCCTGTCATCTCAGCTACTTGGGAGGCAGAGGCAGGAGAATCACTTGAGCCCAGGAGTTGGAGGTTGCTATGAATTGTGACACCATGGCACTCTACCCAGGGTGACAGCTTGAGGCTCTGTCTCAAAAAAACAAACAAACAAAAAACCCCACAAATATAGTCTAGTACAGGGGTAGAGAGAGGTAGGATGGGGAAGGACAATTGGCAGAAGGGAAGGCAGGGGGTGGGATCCCACCTGATGTGCACATTGTGAGGGTGTATAACACGCCCCCTGGGGGAGGGACTCTTTTATAAATGCAACTTTACCCTGGAAGTGAGAACAGTGTAACCTAAAAATGTGTACCCTCATATTAATTTGAAATAAAAAAATTTAAAAACTAAAATAACAATATAAAAAAATAAACGTTTTAAAATGTGGCAAAATGTAGGCCGGGCCTTTCATGTAGAAAGAATGCCCGAATATCTTTGCAAATAGGTTTTTGGTGATAGCTCAGTCACTTCTTACCTCGTTAGTTGTCATTGGTATATAGGACATTGGTCACCAGCTATGTGAACTATAGAGCTTGTTCCAATATACATTATTTCTTCTTTCCAGAATTAGTAACCACAGTAGATGTGAAGACAACAGCGTGGAATGTTGCTAAAGGGGGCTCCTAGAGAGACCGTGGTGAGTCACACTGTGAGGGACACTTGGTGAGTAAACTCAGGGATGAAATTGTCATCTACATCATCCTCATCAGGAGCTCTTTTCTGGGTTCTCCATTTCCCCATCCAGAGATACCAAATCATAAATGCCCTTTTTTTGAGACAGAGTCTCACTCTGTGGCTCTGGGCAGTGTGCTCCCAGCGACCTCAAACTCTTGGGTTCAAGTGATCCTCTTGCTTCAGCTTCCCAAGTAGCTGGGACTACAAGCACCCATCACAATGCTCAGCTATTTTTTAGAGACAGGGTCTTGCTCTGGCTCAGGCTGGTCTTGAACCTGTGAGTTTAGGCAATCCACCTGCCTCAGCCTCCCAAGTGCTGGAATTACAGGCTTGAGCCATTGCACCTGGCCCTGGTTTTTCTATTTTTGGTAGAGACGAGGTCTTGCCCTTGCTTAGGCTAGTATAGAACTCTCGAATTCAAGGGCTCCTCCAGCCTCAGCCTCCTAAGACGCTAGGATTACAGGTGTGGGCCACTGTGCCCTTTTGATTTTTTTCTTAAAACAAGCAATATGTATGTATATGTATAGAACTGCATAAATAGACTTTGGTCAACCCAAGGCAACTTCACGAGTTTATGTAAGCCCAGTCAAAAGCAAGGGAATGTAGTATGGCATTTCCTTTTGTGGGTAAATATGATCTCACTTTCCCCTTACCTGAGTATGTCTTTATATTCCTAAAAAGGGAAGGGCCCTGGGCTGCGAACACCTGAAGTTATCTGTCGTAAATGGTACAGATCTCCTTTATCCTATCCCTCTGACGTGCCTGGTTAGTTTCTGGTTGGTCATGAAAGATCACCACCTCACCCCCCACCTAAAAAAAAATTATACATTCACATTTTGCTGGCAAGGGGAACCCCAAGTTAAAATCTAAATGCAGAAAATAGCCCAGAAAATGGGTCGCCAAGCCACTGGCACTGCAGCCCTCTGAGTTCCCAGCTGGGGATTGGGTCATTAAGGCCACATGAAGATGAGCAACTGTAAAGTGCCTGCCTTTTCCAACTTTGGCTTATCAAAGAACATAAATCCACTGACAGCTTCCTATAAACACTTGTACTTAACTTTAAATAAAATTTTACAATATTAAATCTGATTTGCTTTCTTAAAATTCTTGATGTGGTGGTAGAGCAAGAGTGGGGTGCAGATTCAAAAGCGAGGAAGACAGCTAATGTGGGTGAAGGACATGAGTTTTTCCAAGTACGGCATGTTTGACTCTGAACCCGGGCTTCACCAAATGTCTGGCTACGTGACCTTGGGAAAGTTACTTTTAAGACTTGATTCTCTTATCTGGGAGTGGGAATAAGATTACCCTGCAACCTTGCTGGGAACGTTAATGACTGTGAAAAGCACAGCTCAGCACAGTGCAGGCACCACCAGCCTGAGTCCAGGGGAGCTTGCTCACCTCCTCTCCCATCTCGGGTCACATTACTTAGGAGCCTTCCCTTTCCCTAGTTAAAGGCAGCCCTGGGCAGCGCCTGTGGATCAAAGGAGTAGGGCGCTGGCCCCATGTACCGGAGGTGGTGGGTTCAAACCCAGCCTGGCCCAAAACTGCAAAAAGAAAAGAAAAGGCAGCCCGGAATGCAGTAGATGCCCTGAGGAAGTGACAGTCCATGGAGGGATGGGTAGAAGGTGGGCGATCGTGTCTTATCCATAGAAGCAACTCCCCCAGACCACTTCAGACCCCAGACATCCGAGGAATGTGGGAAGAGGTACCGGGTAGGAGCTGGCGCCCAGTCCCCAGGCTTTACACACCCAGCTACTCTACCTTCTGGGGGAGGGGCAGTCATCCCTGAGAGGGAACAGGAATCAGTTCCTTCCTTGATTAGCTGAAGGACAAGGTGATAGCAGATTAAGGGCTTTGTCCATCCACCCGCCCCTGGCTGGTGCCTTCCTCTCCCTGAAGTTTCTCTCCGAGCTGAAGCTTCCGTTCTGGCAAACAGGAGCCCATGGCCTCGGGTCCTGGGGCGGAGCAACTGCCCCCACAGTCAGGGTCCCATCCCTGTCCCCTTTCTCTTTCCCAGCTTTCTTGCCTGCCTCCCTGGAGAGAGAGACGGCTCAGCACCCTGTTCACAGCCACTGTGGTCCCTGCTCTGGTCAGGACTAGAGCTTCCAAAATGGAACAACTTGGGTTGCTTGTTAAAAGGACAGGCTCTCAGGCCTGCTTCAAGATCTTCTTGGCCAAGGAGTCTGCGTGGCTGCAGGATGCAAGGGAAAAGAGCATCAGCAGGATGTGTTGAAGCCACTGAGGCTGGGAACCAGTGGCCCATGGCAACTGAGATTCAGGCTGCTTGTGATCAGAGACAGGGAGGCAAAAGGGTACTAGGTGCTTCCAAGTCATTAGAACAATTATGGAAAACAGCAAGAGAAAAACGTTTAGTCCCTCCCACAGGAAGGCATTGTGATATATAGGGATCAGAGAGACCAGGCCCTTTTCTGGCTGTCTGTCTTAGGAAAGTTACTAAATGGTGAACGGCAGAGGTAAGACCCATGATACTATCTTGCTGGTCTAACGATGTGCCAAGCACTGTCAGGTTCTCTACTGATATTATCTCCCCTCGGTCTCGGGAGGTGGGTGCTGCGTGTATGATGATCGCTTATTAGGTGAAGAATCTGAGACTCAGAATCTGTTAAATGGTGTGCCCACAAGTAGAGCCACGGTCACTATTCTCTCTACCTAACTTATCTCAGCCTTCATGTCTCATCTGCAAAATGGGGGTTAAAAAAAAAGGCAACCCACCTGCCTTGGCCTCTCAAGTGCTGGGATTACAGGCGTTGGAAAAACAATGAGTAATTCACAAGTCCATGATATAAAATTGGTGTTCGGCAAATGTAAATTTTCTTCTTCTCAAATGAAAATGGGTCCTAATGAAATAAAGCAAAAAGCCACCTTAGTGTCCAGGGATATGACACCATACACGTTGTCTCTCTGGAGAACCCTGACTAATGCAGTGTCCAAGAATAGGAAAAAGTTTAGCAGCCTGTGACAGAATATTATACAGCCACTAAAATATTTATGAAAATAATACAAAGTGGAAAACGTTTAAAATACTAGGTTAATAAAGCAAAATGCAAAATAGCATATGCACACTGATTACAATTGTATGTAAATTCAAGTGTAGACGAGAGTTTGGAAGCAAAATATAAAAATTAAATGATGTGAGCTGTGGGTCATTTCATGTATATTGCCTTCCAATTTAAAAAAATAGAAAAGCTCAAAAAAACCAAAACAAATACAACTGCTGTCCTCAAGGTGAGGGGATAGGTAACCTTAGCACGTGTTAAATGTGAAAAGAAAGTTCTTTCAACCAGGCCAGCATCTGCAGAGAATAGGCCCCATCAGTGACATCATTTTGTTGTTGTGACACTTGAAGTGGTAACACACGTTTTGGAAAGATCCTGAAAGAAAAAATATTTGGGTTCAATAGATACACCACACTGAGGATTAACCTGTTTTTACTCTGTAACTCCAGTAAGGTTTCGTGGTCCAGTGATTCGAAGTTGACTGCACTAGTAAGGTGGGAAAGCTTCATTCAGAGGCCTTCTTGCTTGCTCAGCTGGGGTTGAGCAACATGCAGGGTTTCTCTGACTAGAAAAGAGCAGTGCTGTCGCACTTAACCTCCAAGAAGATTATTTCATAAAATATTAATTTTTTTTTGCACGAAAAGGAGAGTTCATGAATAGAAAATGCAGGCATAAGCACAAATTTATGAATTCTCTCAGTTCATAAACACAAAAAGTAATGAATCCAGCTTACAAACCAAGGCCTTACACCTACTCTACCTACTGGGAGACAGTAGAAAATTCTTCTTCCGTGTTATAATTCTAACAACCACTGGGCCCAAAGGAGGCCAACCTGGGTTGTGCAGCTTTCTCCTGTAGCCTGGGAAGGCAAAGCTATAGTCATTGCTGCAAGTTAGCTATCATGGGGCTTTTCCCCACAATCAGACCCATCTTACTGACCTGTTGCAGGCAGTATGGCTTCCCTAGGTATTGCTGTCTTGTGATAGAGAGTAGCAATGTCACCTCATCTAATGTGGTGCTGCAGTACCGTGTCCTGACAACATTTCTGTGCCCACCCTCCCCCCAGCTTACCTCTATTCCATCATTGCTCTTACTCTGTCACAGGTAGGTAGCTCTCCTAGGGTTGAAAGAGCCTGATGTATAGCTCGGCACCTGTAGCTCAGCGGCTAGGGCACCAGTCACATACACCAGAGCTGGCAGGTTCAAATCCAGCCCAGGCTTGCCAAACAACAATGACAGCTACGACCAAAAAAATAGCCAGGCACTGTGGCGGGCTCCTGTAGTCCCAGCTGTTTGGGAGGCTGAGGCAAGAGAATAGCTTAAGCCCAAGAGTTGGAGCTTGCTGTGAGCTGTGATGCCACGGAACTCTACCCAGGGCATCAGCTTGGGACTGTCTCCAAAAAAAAAAAAAAGAGAGAGAGGGAAAGAAAGAGCCTGATGTGGAGAAAGAGCAAGGTCCCAGAATCTAGAAGCGTGATTATGTTCTAGTTCTCATTCTGTCACCAAGTAAGCTATCCTGAGTCGGTGAACTAGACTTAATGTTTGCTTGCTTTTCTTTTTTTTAAGACAGAGTCTCACTCTGTCACCCTAGGTAGAGTGCTGTGATGTCATAGCTCACAGCAACCTCAAACTCTTAGGCTCAAATGATTTTTTTGCCTCAATCTCCCAAGTAGCTGGAAGGATAGGTGCCTACCACAACACCCAGATATTTTTAGAGACAGGATCTCAAGCTGGTCTTGAACTCCTGAGCTCAGGCAATCCACTTGCCTCAGCCTCCCAGAGTGCTAATATTATAGGCATGGGCCACCAAACCCAGCCAATGTTTATTTCCTCCATTGTGGGTAAAGAACATTGAAAGATGTAAAGACCAAATGGGAAAATGTAGGTGAAAGTTCACACCCCCTAGGATGGCTCTGATCAAAAAGACAGATAATAATAAGATGCAATAGGTACAACCTGAGACTCTGTCTCGAATATATATATTGGAACCCTCATATAATGCTTTTAAGATTGTAAATGATGTGAGCTGCTTTGGGACACAGTGGGGAGTTCCACTAATGGTTAAATATAGAGTTACTATGATCCAATGATCCTATGATACAGTGGTTCTACTTCCAGGTACATACCCCAGACAAATGAAACCATGTGTCTTCACAAAACCTGTACATGGGCTCAGCGCCCATTGCACAGTGGTTACAGCGCCGGCCACATACACCAAGGCTGGCAGGTTAGAACCCGGCCCAGACCTGCTGAACGACAATGACAACTGCAACAGAAAATAGCCAGGCACTGTGATGGGCGCCTTTAATCCCAGCTACTTGGGAGACCGAGGCAAGATAATCTTAAGCCCAGGAGTTTGAGGTTGCTGTGAGCTGTGATGCCATGGCACTCTACCCAACGTGACATAGTTAGACTCTGTCTCAAAACAAAAAAAAAAAACTTGTACGTGAATGCTTTCAGCAGCATCATTATAACAATCAAAAAGTGGAAACAACCCAGTGTCCATCAACTGATGGGTGAATAAATAAAATGCGGCATATCCATGCAATTGAATATTAATCAACAATAAAAGAGCATGAAGTACTCATTAGATAGGCCACAAAATGGATGCACCTTTAAAACATGCTAATGGAAGGAAGCCAATTACAAAGGGTTACATATTGGCCAGGCACAGTGGCTCATGCCTATAATCCTGGCACTCTGGGAGGCTGAGGATTATAGGTGGATTGCTTGAGCTCACGAGTTTGAGACCAGCCTGAGCAAAAGTGAGACCTCATCTCTACCAGAAGTAGAAAAACTGAAGCAAGAGAATTTCTTGAGCCCAGAGTTGGAGGTTGCTATGATCTGTGACACCATGGCATTCTATCCAGGGTCACAGCTTGAGACTCGTCTTGAAAAAAAAAGCCACAGCGGCTCAGTGCGTAGGGCGCTGGTCACATACACTGGGGCTGGCAGGTTGGAATCTGGCCCGGGTCTGCCAAACAACAATGGCAACTACAACAAAAAAAATCTGAGCATTGTGGCAGACGCCGGTATTCCCAGCTACTTGGGAGGCTGAGGCAAGAGAATTGGTTAAGCCCAAGAGTTTGAGGTTGCTGTGAGCTGTGACGCCACTGCACTCTACCCAGGGCGACAGCTCGAGACTCTGCCCCCCCTCAAAAAAAAGCCACATATTTTGATTCCATTTATATAAAATATACAGAATATGCAAACCCATATTGGAAAAAAGTAGATTAATGGTTGCCAGAGACCAGGAGTTGGGGAAGGAATGGGTACTAACTGCTAGTGGGTCCACCGTTTCTTTTTGGTGTGAGCTACTCTGTGAACAGACTAAAACCCACTGAGTGCACTTTAAATGGGTAGATTGTGTGGTATGTGAATTTTACATCAATAAAACCATTATGGAGGGAAAAAAGTGCAATGCAAAGGCCATTAATAATATTCCCGTGTTAGAAGTGACATTTTATTAAGGTAATGCTGAACGGTGACAGCAACAATGACAGCTACAATAAAGGCTGTACTCTTTCGTCCAGTTAAAAAAAAATAATAATAATAATAAAAAATAATATTCCAGTGTTTTCTGCAGATGATCAAATGGAACTAAACTCCAGAAAGGATCAATTCAGGACATGGTTGGCTTCTTACTAACGTCTTCAAAATTCAGGATGCATCTTATAATCAAAGATGTCTCTTTATCTATTGGTTAGGCCACACTTGTTATTGCCGACATGTTCATGAACACCAAAAGCATCCGTATCCAAACTTGGAATATGGGTGTCAGTTGTCTGGAATAAAATCCGAGAAAGAAGAGTGAATCACTCTCTTAATCCAGGGCAGAAGAATGTAAAATTATCACATGCTTGGCATTAATCTTGAAACGGGAATCAAAAATAGGCAAACAAAGAGCTCAGCCCTAAGAGCCTTTAGTACTGGTGGATTCTCTTAAGAAATGCTGCGTCACCAATGCCCTTGGTGGCAAAGGGTGGCAGTGAGTGAATCAAACAAGTGATTCCAAAGGCTGGGATTCTGAATGTAAAGACAACATAAGAATATTTCAAATCAGCTCGGCGCCTGTGGCTCAAGCGGCTAAGGCGCCAGCCACATACACCTGAGCTGGCAGGTTCGAATCCAGCCTGGGCCCACCAAACAACAATGAGGACTGCAACCAAAAAAATAGCCGGGCGTTGTGGCAGGCGCCTGTAGGCCCAGCTACTTGGGAGGCTGAGGCAGGAGAATCGCTTGAGCCCAGGAGTTGGAGGTTGTTGTGAGCGGTGATGTCACGGCACTCTACCAAAGGCGACAGCTTGAGGCTCTGTCTCAAAAAAAAGAATATTTGAAATCAATTTATTTTGCCTAGAGTTTCCTTTTCATGTATGCTAAAAGAGGGTCAAATGTTTCAAAAATCTAAATCTAAAAGAGCAGTTTCAAAAAGTGTAAGATAAAAATTATAAGCGATAAGGAAACATAGTTTAATTGGCGGTGTTTCTTCCTTTCTTAATGCTGCATAATATATAGCTGCTTCATCAGTGGTCTCATGTCTCGTAAGATTTGTTACCTATTAAAGATAGCTCTTGAGGGTGGCAGGACCTGTTTTCTAAGTTGAATTCTCTAGCTGCTTTATTGAAAATTATGATAGCATAATTCTCACTACCCAGGCATTGAAATTAGTTAACAGGGCTTTCATAGAATTTTCATGTCAGTAATAAGAGCCATTTATTGACCCCTCACTATGTGCCAGGCACTGTGCTAAGTGCTTTTCTTTTTCTTTCTTTGTTTTTGCTTTTTTGTTGTTTTTGTTTGTTTGTTTGTTTGTGTTTGTTTTTGGTTTTTGGCCGGGGCTAGGTTTGAACCCGCCACCTCTGGCATATGGGACCAGCGCCCTATCCTTGAGCCACAGGCGCCACCAACTTTTTTGTTGTTTTTGAGACCAAGTCTCCCTATGCCGCCCTGGGTAGAATGCTGTGGTGTTATCATAGCTCACAGCAACCTGAAACTCCCGGGTTCAAACCATCCTCTTGCTTCAGCCTCCAGAGTAGCTGGGACTACAGGCACCCACCACAATGCCTGGCTAGTTTTTCTAATTTTAGTAGAAACAGATCTCACTCTTGCTCAGGCTGATCTCGAACTCCTGAGTTCAAGGGATTCACTCGCTTTGGCTTACAGACATGAGCCACCTTGCCCAGCCTTCTAAGTGCTTTTCATACATTTTCTTGTGGGCAGCAAACAACAATATGTAGAAGGTCCTATTTCCTATTACAGAGAAGGGGAAACTGAAGGTAAGGAATATATATATATATATATTTTTTTTTTTTTTAGACAGAGTCTAATTTTTGTCGCCCTTGGTAGAGTGCCAGAGAGTCATACCTCACAACAACCTCAAATTCTTGGGCTCAAGCGATTCTCCTGCCTCCCTGCCTCTGCCTCCCAAGTAGCTGGGACTACAGGCGCCCACCACAACATCCTGCTATTTTTTGGTTGCAGTCCTCATTGTTTGGTGGGCCTAGGCTGGATTCGAACCCGCCAGCTCAGGTGTATGGGGCTGGCACCTTAGCTGCTTGAGCCACAGGCACCGAGCACCTGGCAGTTTTTTTACAGGCAGCTCTTGGTCAGGCTGGTCTCGAACCTGTCAGCTCAGGCAATCCACCAGCCTTGCAAGTGTGAGCCACTGGCCCGGCCTTGGAGGTAATGAATATTAAATAACCGTCCGAGGCTTGGCGCCTGTAGCTCAAGTGGCTAAGGTGCCAGCCACATACACCTGAGCTGGCGGGTTTGAATCCAGCCCAGGCCCACCAAACAACAATGATGGCTGCAACCAAAAAATAGCCGGGTGTTGGGGGGGGCGCCTGTGGTCCCAGCTACTTGGAGGTGGAGGCAGGAGACTGGGTTGGGCCCAGGAGTTGGAGGTTGCTGTGAGCTGTAATGGCACGGCACTCTACCTAGGGCGACAGCTTGAGGCTTTGTCTCCAAATAAGTAAATAAATAACTGTCCCATAGTTCTTCAGCAACTACGGGACAGAGCTAGGACTTCAATCCATCTGATTCCAGCAGTTCATGCCCTTGACTGCTCTGCCCGAACACCTTTACGTCAGATCTAAATTGAGTCCTAAAATCACAGACAATTAAATAAATATGAAGAGAAATTGGAAAAGGAAGAAGGGTGTAAAAAATTATATGGGGGGAGGGGTGCAGCACCTGTGGCTCAAAGGAGTAGGGCACCGGCTCCATATACCGGAGGTGGTGGGTTCAAACCCAGCCCCGGCCAAAAACTGCAAAAACTGCAAAAAAAAAAAAAAAAAAATTATATGAGAGTTGCAGACTTCTGTGCTTTCTCTAATTACACTAACAGTCAATTTGGCCAACTCTGGATTTTCCATGTTACTGGACAGAAGTCAGAGCAAACATGAGTGAGAATCTATAGTTACAGGCTCCACTGTTCTGTAAATTCTGCTGATGAACTGTAAAACTAAGCTTCTGTCATATACTTTTATTCTCCCAGCATTCTGGTTTTCTGTTGTGTACCGAAATACCTGTGGAGAAAAGTACAAAGGATTTAAGATGCAGAACCAGAACAGAGATAACCGTAACAAAGTCCCCCATTATAGAACATTAGTGCTAAAAGGCTTTCAGAGGTCGGTGGGTACTGAAACCAACCGGGAAGTTTTGCCCAGACCCTTTGAGTGAGAATCTCAAAGGGATTGGTCCAAGGAGGATTGCTTGAGCCCAGGAGTTTGAGGTTGCTGTGAGCTATGATGATGCCACTGCACTCTAGCCAGGGTGACAGAGGGAAATTCTGTCTCCAAAAAACAAACAAACAAAAAAATCCTAGCCTAAAATTCTGGTCTTACTCTCCTAGTCTCCTCCTTAATATTGACTAAAAAAATATTTTCTTAAAAAGTGTGTCAGGGGCAGTGCCTGTGGCTCAGTGAGTAGGGCGCCGGCCCCATATGCTGAGGGTGGTGGGTTCAAACCCAGCCCCAGCCAAACTGCAACCAAAAAATAGCTGGGCATTATGGTGGGCGCCTGTAGTCCCAGCTGCTCGGGAGGCTGAGGCAAGAGAATCGCGTAAGCCCAAGTTAGAGGTTGCTGTGAGCTGTGTGACGTCATGGCACTCTACCTGAGGGCGGTACAGTGAGACTCTGTCTCTATAAAAAAAGAGTGTGCTAGCCTTCTGCATTAAATTGTAAAGTATTAAATGAAAAAACAACTTTCTATTCTTGAAAACTATCCACATCAGTAATGCACAGATATGTGGTATGGCTGAAACCGCTATAAAAACTTCCTTGGGCCAGGCATTATGGCTCACCCCTGTAAATCCCAGCACCCTGAGAGGCCAAGGTGGGTGGATTGCTTGAGCTCACAAGTTGGAGACCATCTCTGAGCAAGAATGAGACCCCCATCTCTAAAAATAGCCAAGCATTGTAGCAGGCGCCTGTATTCCCAGCTACCGGGAAGGCTGAGGCAAGAGGATCACGTGAGCCCAAGAGTTTGAGGTTGCTGTGAGCTAGGATACTATGGCATTCTACCCAGGGTGACAAAGTGAGAGACTCTGTCTCGAACAAATGTCCTTGGGTTGGGCGCGTTTGCTCACGCCTGTAATCCCAGCACTGTGGGAGGCTGAGGCGGGAGGATTGCTTGAGCTCTGAGCCAGAGTGAGATTCCGACTCATGAAAAAAATGGAAAAACCCAGGTGGGCACCGAGACGAGTGCCTGTAATCCCAGCGGCTTTGAGGGCTGAGGCAGCAGGATGCCGACAGCCAGAGTCTGAGGTTGCAGTGAGCTACGACGCCACTGCACTCTGTTCAGGGCATAGGGTAGAACTCTGTCTCAACAAAAAAAAAGAAAAGAAAAAAATATTCTTGGGACATTCATTTGCAAAATAGATATTTTGTTAAAATTAATATCATTGTTTAAAAAATCACTTTCCCAGTACACAATAAAGTGATTCAAGTATAAAAAAAAAAAATCACTTTCCCAATGTATTGACTCTAGTAAAAAAAAATTTTAGTGAAAAGTTGCTATAGCCAATAAGAAAAGAGGGAAAGCACTTTCCCAGCTCTTAAATACATTTAATCAGTTCAATTTCTGAAATATTTCTTTCCCTACTAATATGTATGTTTTTTGTGTTTTTGGTTTTTTTCTTTTGCAGCTTTTTGGCCAGGGCTGGGTTTGAACCCGCCACCTCCAATGTATGGGGCTGGCGCCCTACTCCTTGAGCCATGGGCTCCACCCCCTACTAATATATTTTTTTGAGATAGAGTCTCACTTTGTCACCCTTGGTACAGTGCCATGGTGTCATAGCTCACAGCAACCTCAAACTCTTGGGCTCAAGTGATCTTCTTGGCCCAGCCTCCCGGGTAGCTGGGACTGGCCTGAGTTCTAGCACAGGCTCTTGCCACAACACCCTGCTCATCTTTAGAGATGGGAGTCTCTCTCTGACTCAGGCTGGTCTGGAACTTGTAAACTCAACCAATCTACCCACCTTGGCCTCCCAGAGTGCAGGATTACAGACGTGAACCACTGCTCTTGGCGTCCCTACTAATATTTAGATTTGATAGTTGGTCTGAGGAGGAAACAAATTTGTTTAGGCTGGCATTTCCCAAATGATGCTCCTGTAAGATGTCAAAAGTTGTTTGTCAAAAGGAATACATTTGGGAAATGCTGGGTTAAGAAGAATTAAATAGGCAGATTCACTTCATGACTTTGCAGAGTTTTTAATATGGTAATATATACTGTGAATCTCCATCGGGAGGGGGTGTTGAACACAGCATTTGCCACTTTTTTTTGTTTTGGTTTGTTTTTTACAGACAGTGCCTCATTCTGTCACTCAGCCTGGTGAGTGGTGTGATCATAGCTCATTGTAACCTCAAACTCCTGGGCTCAGGCAATCCTCCTCCCTCAGCCTCCTGAGTAGCTGGGACTATAGGTTCATGCCACCATTCCCAGAGAATTGTTTAATTTTTTTTTTTTTTTGCACTGCCCAGAATTGTTTTACTTTTTATAGAGACATGGTCTCATTATGTTGCCTAAGCTGGTCTTAAACTCCTGGCCCTCAAACAGTCCTCTCACGTCAGCCTCTCAAAGTACTGAGATTAGGGCAGTACCTGTAGCTCAAGGAGTAGGGCGCCAGTCCCATATGCCAGAGGTGGCGGGTTCAAACCCAGCCCCAGCCAAAAACCACAAAAAATAAAAAAATAAAGTACTGAGATTAGAGGTGTGAGACACTCTGCCAGACTACAAGACTTTTTAAAATAAAAATTTTAGAGACAAAATAAAGAAAGGAAAAAAATTGTTTTAGAAACAAACCAACAGGGCACTGACCACATACACTGAGGCTAGTTGGTTAGAACCCAGCCTGGGCCAGTAAAATGACAACAATGACAACTGCAATAACAACGAAAAAATAGCCGGGTGTTGTGGTGGGTGCCTGTAGTCCCAGCTGCTTGGGAGGCTGAGTCAAGAGAATTGCTTAAGCTCAAGACTTTAAGGTGGTGTGAGCTGTGACGCCATAACACTCTAGCCAGGGTAACACAGTGAGACTCTGTCTTGAAAAACAAAAATAAGGGCGGCGCCTGTGGCTCAAGGAGTAGGGCGCCGGTCCCATATGCTGGAGGTGGCGAGTTCAAACCTATCCCCGGCCAAAAACCACAAAAAAAAAAAAAAAAGAAAAAGAAAAACAAAAATAAAACAGACCAACAAAGCATCATTTATATGGATGCTCTGCATTGACATGGAAATACATTTGTTATATAGAATCTTTCTTTGTAATGGTAATTTATGCAAAGAGATTTTACTTCCAAATTCTTTTGATAATTGCCTTAGTTTATAAAATATTCTACTAACTGGTTTTGCGTGTCCTGAAACTAAAATTTAGCCTCTGGGAATATGGTATGAAACATGTTTCCAGGACCTAGGTGAATCTCTGCTTTAAATAACTCCTTTCATGTTTTATGAAAACATCCCTACTAGAATAATGTGTTTTTAGCAATTTAATAAATATAAAATAAGCATGACAGATACTGTTCAAATTAAAATTCTTGTTAAAACAATTTTTTAATGTTGATAATAGGCAGAGAAGGCCAGTTGGCATTCACGACTTTACTAGTGGTAAGATAAAGCTATATTAATTACTAATGTTTCCTCAGTGAACATGAATCAAATGCAATGTTAAATTATGTTTTGCTCAATTATGAAGGCACTGAGAAGGACATGTCAGTTTTCTGTTGCTGCGTGATGAAAATGATCACAAACAGAGGCTCGGAACAACACCCATGTACTAGCACACAGTTCTGCAAGTCAGGAGTTGAGCTAGAAGTTTGAGCAGTGTGGTGAGACCTGATCTTTATAAAAAATACTAGAAAAAGAAATTAGCCAGGCATGGTGGCTCATGCCTGTAGTCCCAGCTTCTCAGGAGGCTAAGGCAGGAGGATCACTTGAGCCTAGGATTTGATACTGAAGAGACCTATGAGTCCTGCCACTGCACTGTGGCACAGGGGACAGAGTGAGACCCTACCCTGTTCCCCTCCACCCAACAAAAAGAGAGTTTCAGCTTAGCACAACCAGGCTCTCCTGAAGGGATCATAAAGCTAAAATCAAGATGTCTCCACACTGAGCTCAGATCCAAGTCCAAGGTCACTCAGGTTATACTGTCAGAACCCACTTCCTTCAGGCTGTATAACTGAGGTCTCACTTTCTTGCTGATTGTCAGTAGGGCATTGCGTTCTGCTCCTAAAAGCTGCTTTCCAGTCTTTCCCTGAACACCCCTCTACCTTCCAGTCAGCAAGGGCAAGTCCTTCTGCTTTGAATCTCTGATTCCTGTTACATCTCCAGCTACAGAAAACTCTCTGCTTTTAATGATTTAATGTAATGATTAGATCAGGTCTACCTGGGTGATTTCCGGTAGTCAATGTTCAGCTATGCCATCTCATAAACTAATCACAAGGGTCAAATCTCTGCATATTCACTGATTCCACCTAAGTTCAAAGGACAGGGGATTCTGTAAGGGCAGGGGTGGAGGGTGTTACTGAGGGTCATCTTAGAATTCTGCGGACTACAAATCACAAAAGACACATCTCAGTTTCCCAAGTTTGTTTGTTTATTTATTGCAGTTTTGTCTGGAGCTGGGCTTGAACCCACCACCTCCATTATAGGGGGCCGGCACACTACTCCTTGAGCCACAGGTGCCATCCAGTTTCCCAGGTTTAAAAATTAGGAGGTAGACAGCCAGATGTGGTGGCACATGCCTATAGGCCTAGGGAGTCCAAAGCAGAAGAACTCCTTCAGCCCAGGAGTTCAAAGCTGTGGTGAGCTATGATTGCGCCCCTGTACTCCAACCTGGGCAATGGAGCAACTCTCTCTCTAAAAAAAACAAATAGGCCAGGCACAATGGCTACGCCTATAATCATAGCCTAGCATTCTGGGAAGCCAAGGCAGGAGGATTACTTGAGACCAGGAGTTCCAGACCAGCTTGAGCAAGAGCAAAACCAAGGTCTCTACTAAAAATAGAAAAATCAGCCGGGTGTCATGGCGGAGGTCACTCTCAATCAGATCAGGCTGGTCTCCAACTCCAGAGCTCAAGTGATCCTCCTGCCTCAGCCTCCCTCCCTCCTCAGCCAGGATTACAGGTGTGAGCCATTGAGCCCAGGTTTTGATTGGAATTTCAGGCTATCCCCTGCTCTTCAACCACATATTTACAGAGCAGGCATACTCTTAATTTAAATCTGCTCATTACATCATTGTGTGTGGATGTGAAATCCACACAAATCCTTGTTACCTAAGATTTAACCAAGTAAACCCTAGGTAACAAGTTTAGCTCTTAAATGACAGCTTACAGTCACCTGTGGAAAGAAGTGTCAGAGAAGTTAGATGGGGAAGGTAGTCTTAGTTTGAAAATTCCTTGAAAACTTGTCTTCAGGCTTGGCGCCTGTGGCTCAAGGGGCTAAGGCACCAGCCACATACACCTGAGCTGGTGGGTTCAAATCCAGCCCGGCCCACCAAACAACAATGACAAATACAACCAAAAATAGCCAGCTGTTGTGGCAGGCGCCTGTAGTCCCAGCTACTTGGGAGGCGGAGGCAGGAGAATCGCTTGAGCCCAGGAGTTGGAAGTTGCTATGAGCTGTGATGCCACAGCACTCTACCCAGGGTAACAGCTTGAGGCTCTGTCTCAAAAAAAAAAAAGAAAAAAGAACAGAAAAAGAAAACTTGTCTTCTAAATAGTAGGATACTAGGGAACCCCTGGAGGTTTGGGGCAATGGGAAAGCCTGATAAAATCAGTGTTTGGGGCAAGTAATCTGGGGCTGTGAGTAAACTGCATTAGTGTAAGGAGAGAACAAAGACCAAAAGTTCAGGTAAGAAGTCAAGGCACCTGTGGGCAGCACCTGTGGCTCAGTGGGTAGGGCACTGGCCCCATATACCGAGGGTGGCGGGTTCAAACCCAGCCCTGGCCAAACTGCAACAAAAAAAAACAGCCAGGCGTTTGGCAGGCACCTGTAGTTCCAGCTACTCAAGAGGCTGAGGCAAGAGAATCACCTAAGCCCAAGAGCTGGAGGTTGCTGTGAGCTGTGACTCCACAGCACTCTATCAAGGGTGACAAAGTGAGACTCTGTCTCATAAAAAAAAAAAAAGAAGAAGTCAAGGCAGGCGGTGCCCGTAGCTCAGGGATTATGGTGCCAGCCACGTACACCCAGGCTGGCAGGTTCAAATCCAGCCTGCAATTAGCAATTAAAAAAAAAAAAAAGAGCCGGGCGCTGTGGCCAGTGTCTATAGTTCCTGCTACTTGGGAAGCTGAGGCAAGAGAATCTCTAAAACCCAAGATTTTGAGGTTGCTGTGAGCTGTGACGCCATAGCACTCTACTGAGGGCAACAAAGAAAAAAAAATTAAAAGTTAAGGCAATGGAGATGGAAGGGACACTTGAGGCTGGCTCTGCGATGGTGATGCGGTCCCCAAAGGAAGTGCCACATTTCACAGAGAGAAGCAACAAGACTTGGTGTCTGATATGATGTAATGGGTAACAGAGGAAAATATCCATGCCCTATTTTTCTTTTCTTATTTTTTTTTTTGTAGAGACAGAGTCTCACTTTACCGCCCTTGGTAGAGTGCCGTGGCGTCACAGGACTCACAGCAACCTCCAGCTCCTGGGCTTCCATGATTCTCCTGCCTCAGCCTCCCAAGCAGCTGGGACTACAGGTGCCCGCCACAACGCCCGACTATTTTTTGGTTGCAGTTCGGCTGAGGCTGCTTTGAACCCACCACCCTCGGTATATGGGGCCGGCGCCCCACTCACTGAGCCACAGGCGCCACCCTATGACCTATTTTTCTTCAGTTCTTATTGCTAGTGGCAGTGTACCACATATTTTAATTACCATTATACCTGGTTTTAGATGTACATTTATAAGCACTGTATATGTAAAACTATTACTTCAGTGTGATACATAATCTATCAGGGTTTGGCTCTTCCACCCTTGTTCACTCAGTACATTATTTTTTCTTTTTGAGGCAGAGTCTCACTTTGTTGCCTCGGTAGAGTGCTGTGGTGTCACAGCTCACAGCAACCTCTAACTCTTGGGCTTAAGCAATTCTCTTGCCTCAGCCTCCCAAGTACCAGGGACTACAGACACCCGCCACAACGTCCGGCTATTTTTTGGTTGTAGTTGTCATTGTTGTTTGGCAGGCCTGGGCTGGGTTCAACCCCACCAGTCCCCTATGTATGTGGCTGGTGCCTTAAGCACTGAGCCCACTTAGTACATTTTGAAGAATGATGGCCGGGCTCTATGGCTCACACCTGTAACGCTGGCACTTTGGAAAGCCAAAGTGAGAGAATCACTTGAAGTCAGGAGTTGGAGACCAGCCTGAACAAGAGCAACACCTGTCTCTACAAAAAATCCCCCTCCAAAAAAATTTAACCAGTTGTGGTGGCACATACCAGTAGTCCCAGCTACTCAAGAAGCTGACGCAGGAGGATCAGGTAGACCCAGGAATTTGAGTGGAGTTTAAGCTATGATGGCACAACTGTACTCCAGCTGGGCAACAGAGCAAGACCCTGATTACCAGGGAATCCCTGGAGGAATATGTTTGGGGGCTGTGGGACACTTTGATGAAATCAGTGTTTGGGGCAAGTAATCTGGGGCTGATGCATAGAAACTTTTTAAAAGTTTCTATATGTTGGGGCAGTGCCTGTGGCTCAGTCGGTAAGGCACCGGCCCCATATACCGAGGGTGGCGGGTTCAAACCCGGCCGCAGCCAAACTGCAACCAAAAAAAAAAAAATAGCCGGGCGTTGTGGCGGGCGCCTGTAGTCCCAGCTACTCGGGAGGCTGAGGCAAGAGAATCACTTAAGCCCAGGAGTTGGAGGTTGCTGTGAGCTGTGTGATGCCACAGCACTCTACCGAGGGCCATAAAGTGAGACTCTGTCTCTACAAAAAAAAAAAAAAATAAAAGTTTCTATATGTCAGCTAATCTACATTTGTTTTCTCAAATGTCTTAGGAAGAAATGTTCCTGATATAAACAATGCATTTTGAAGAATAAGAAATGGAATCCTGAAAGTCAGGATAGCAAGGAGGGAGAGGCGTGGTTAAGGCGGGATGGAGGAGACTTGATCTCTCAATCAATAAGCATTTGTTAAGCACTTACTATATGCCTAAGGTTGCGTGAGGTGCTGTGGAAGCTACAAAAACCTTGTAATAACTCCTTTTCCTGGGGAGCTTCAAAGCCTTCTCGAGAGGAGCTAGATCTTACTCTGAGAAATAACCAGCAGCAAGCAACATAAAAGGAAATATAACTGAGCTGCTAAGCCAGTGCATACGTAGCAACAAGCGGTATTTTCACACAAGCTGAGTGATGAGCCTCTAGAAGCCATGGCAGAGAAAACAACAAGGTCAGGAGGACCAAAAAAAAAAAAAAAATTCATAGCTTAAAAGGAATCGGCAGACCAGTACTGGTAAGTTTAGTAACAGATTCCCGAGGGATTTAGCCTTTCTTTTTTTCTCAGAGGTTTATTTGTGAAACACTTTTATATATATTAATCTCATTTTAGCCTTGACACAATCCAGCAAGGGAGGCGTGGTGGGGATTTAAAAGGGGGAAAGGATTTGAGAGAGATTTATGATGTCGAAAACAGCAGGATTTTATGATCAATTAATCTTCTGGTTAAGGGTGAGGGGAGAGTCCAGGATGACCACCCCCACTCACTCGTTGGCTCATTAAATTGCTCACACGACAAATACTTGTTGGGCATTTATCATGTGCCTGTTTGTGCACTGACTCTAGGCTTCCAGATTCCTGCCTGGCACCATGAGGTGGACGCCGATGCCGTCACAGGAGGCAGGATATGGGGGAAGAAGAGTGAGCCTGGTGGTGGTTCAGGCTTCAGGGAAGTCGGGCGTGGGGCTGGGGAGGGCTGTGAGCCAGCCGGGAGACACTGACAAGCTGGCAATTTTACAGAAAAGTTTGGCTTTCTCCGGACCAAGGTCTGGGACAAGAAATAGACTATTATTAGGCAATAGGTGAGAGTTGAAACTGAGAATGGATTAGATAACCTCCACAGATCTCCGTTAAGATATTTAACAATACAGGGCTTCAGTTTCCTACTGTGGGAAATGAAGATGATAGTGCCACATCTCCGGATTATCTTAGCTCCAGTGACTGTGAGTGGGTCCTGAGTACAGCAGTGTCTTACATGTGTTGAATATAGATTGCTGATATTTCATCACTAAAGTGCATCTTTCTTTTCTTTTCTTTCTTTTTTTTTTTTTTGAGACAGAGCCTCAAGCTGTCGCCCTGGGTAGAGTGCTGTGACATCACAGCTCACAGCAGCCTCCAACTCCTGGGCTTTAGCGATTCTCTTGCCTTAGCCTCCCAAGTATCTGAGACCCAGGCACCTGCCACAACGCCCAGCTACTTTTTGGTTGTAGTTGTCATTGTTGTTTGGCGGGCCCAGGCTGGATTCGAACCCGCCAGCTCTGATGTATGTGTCTGGCACCTTAGCAGCTTGAGCTACAGGCGCCAAGCCAGTGTTTGCATCTTTTAGCCCCATCAGTTCAGCAAATTTCTCAATGACCAAAATTCTGCACTCCTGTGTTTCCATGATCACATTATCATCATGCGCACGCGTGCGTGCACACACCCCCGCAAAGATCAAGAGTTAAACATGAATAGGTCTTAATATTTGGGCTTTGGAGTTGAATTTAATAGTATTGGATTAATTCATAAATATATATATGTATATACACACATATGTATTTTTTAGAGATGGAGTCTCTGGGCGGCGCCTATGGCTCAGTGAGTAGGGCGCCAGCCCCATATACCAAGGGTGGTGGGTTTGAACCTGGCCCCGGCCAAACTGCAACAAAAAAATAGCCAGATGTTGTGATGGGTGCCTGTAGTCCCATCTACTCGGGAGGCTGAGGCAAGAGAATCACCTAAGCCCAAGAGATAGAGGTTGCTGTGAGCTGTGATGCCACCGCACTCTACCGAGGGTGACAAAGTAAGACTGTCTCTAAGAAAAAAAAAGAGACAGGGTCTCACTCTTACTCAGGCTGGTCTCAAACTCCTGAGCTCAACGGATCCACCTGCCTCAGCTTCAACAGATCTCACCTGCCTCCTATAATATAGAATGCTATATTACAGGCATGAGCCACCTGGCCAGGCCCATGAACATATTTTATTTTTGTCCTCAGAGTCTCACATAAATATATTTTAGATATGAAAGATGTATCTGGGATTGGTGCCTATAGCTCAGCGGCTAGAGCGCCAGTCACATACACCAGAGCCGTCGGGTTCGAATCCAGCCTGGGTCTGCCAAACAACAATGACAACTACAACAAAACAATAGCCAGGCGTTGTGTCGGGCGCCTGTAGTTGCAGCTACTTGGGAGGCAGAGGTAAGAGAATCACTTAAGCCCAAGAGTTTGAGGTTGCTGTGAGCTGTGACACTACGGCACTCTACCCAGGGTGGCTCATGCCCATTGTCCTTGTACTTCAAAAGCCTGAGTTGGGAGGATCAGTTGAAGCAGGAGTTGGAGGCTGCAGTGAGCAATGATTATGTCACCGCACAGGTATCACTGCACTTCAGCCTAGGAGACAGAGCAAGAGTCCATCTCTTAAAAAGAAAAAAACCGGACGGTGCCTGTGGCTCAGTGGGTAGGGCACTGGCCCCATATACTGAGGGTGCCGGGTTCAAACCCGGCCCCAGCCAAACTGCAGCAACAACAACAACAACAACAACAAAAAATAGCCAGGTATTGTGGCGGCCGCCTATATTCCCAGCTACTCGGGAGGCTGAGGCAAGAGAATCGCCTAAGCCCAAGAGCTGGAGGTTGCTGTGAGCTGTGATGTTACAGCACTCTACTGAGGGTAATAAAGTGAGACTCTGTCTCTTAGAATTTAAAAAAAAAAACAAAAAAAACCGGTGCCCCTGATCAGGAAGTGGTGCAGGCAGATAATTATGAAGGCAGAATAGTGGTGCTATTATTGAGCTTCATTTCCAAAAGCACAACTAGTGAATGTGAAATAATATTTGTAAGTATTCTGACTACTGAAAAGTGAAGGGGAGAGGAATACCTTTGGGAAAATATTCGAAACAAATTGGAGGGGACTAACTTTAGGAGCGATTTTAACTGAGCACAAGGATGAAGCAGGTGACAAAAGAGTGTCATTAGAATCTACTGTTTTGGGCGGCGCCTGTGGCTCAGTGAGCAGGGCGCCAGCCCCATGTACCGAGGGTGGCCGGTTCAGGCCCAGCCCCGGCCAAACTGCAACAAAAAAATAGCCGGGTGTTGTGGCGGGCGCCTGTAGTCCCAGCTACTCGGGAGGCTGAGGCAGGAGAATCGCCTAAGCCCAGGAGTTGGAGGTTGCTGTGAGCTGTGTGACGCCACGGCACTCTATCAAGGGCAATAAAGTGAAACTCTGTCTCTACAATAAAAAAAAAAAAAAAAGAATCTACTGTTTTGTCCTTCTAGGGTCAGTAAGGCTGTGTTGTAAAAACAACTTTCTTAGATTAACTTTATTTGGAGGGTCTTGTTATTCTAATTCCATGAATTAGAACCTGACGGGGAATAATAAGGAACACTTTTACACTCTACAGTAGGATATGGGAGCAGTTGCTGTCCGGGCTATAGCCAGTCACACCCTTGAATTTTCTGGTCTTGTTAATTGATGACTGGGTGCAAAGGCATGTCTTGTGTGCAGGTAGCCACTCTCTCAGAGGTTAAACCAGAGGAAGAAGGGCCTCCTGGCAATCTGCTTACTCTACCACCAGCAAAATAATGTTGGTCTCTTGACATTTTGATTCCGCAGCGCCAGTCTTGTCTTCCTCAGGCCACAAAATGAGTGTGAAGACTCAGTGTGTGTTTCTGCAGTGACAGAAACTGAAGGAACCAGAGACTTTATTTCCTCATTCAGTCATTCATCCAATATTTGCCGAGGCCCTAAGATACACCAGACATTGTGCTCATTGCCAGAGATGCATGGATGAAGAAGAAGTCCTTGCTCCCAGATCTTCCCGTCTAGTACAAAAGGTAATATTGGCTTCTAGGTGCCATCTCTGGGTGCATGTATGAGGTGCCATGCCCTCCAACACCCAGCTTTAGGGCCAGGGCACCCTTCACACAGATAGTGACACTGCAGCTGAGTCTCAAGGATGAGCAGGCTGATTAGAGTGGGAGGTGACATTTCAGGTGACCAGAAGAGAAGCCCCCAGGGAGCTTGTAAGAACTCACACTGTGGCAAGGGATTGATTATACTCTTATTACTGAGAGGGGTAGACTGAGCTGGGATGGGAGACAAGCTCAGAAGGGCCTGTGTGCCATTCTAAAGAATTTGGAGTTGGCGTTGTGGCAGGTGCCTGTAGTCCCAGCTATTGGGGAGGCTTGAGGCAAGAGAATCACCTAAGCCCAGGAGTTGGAGGTTGCTGTGAGCTGTGTGATGCCACGGCACTCTACTAAGAATGATAAAGTGAAATAGCCTGGTGTTGTGGGGGGCGCCTGTAGTCCCAGCTACTCGGGAGGCTGAGGCAGGAGAATCACCTAAGCCCAGGAGTTGGAGGTTGCTGTGAGCTGTGTGATGCTACAGCACTCTGCCGAGGGCTATAAAGTGAGACTGCCTCTACAAAAAAAAAAAAAAAAAAAAAAAGAATGATAAAGTGAAACTCTGTCTCTACAAAAAAAAAGGAATTTGGAGTTTGACCTTGAATGTTATCAGAAACCCCCTGAAGAACAGTAAGTAGCTAGGGACCCTGATCTCTTTGCTAGGGGGAATGCTTCTCTGTAGACTGAGTTACTTCAGGTGAGGCATGGTTTGATTGTCCTTGTAGCTCCGTTGTTTTCTGATAAACGCGTCCCGAGCACCTTCTGTGTGATCACCCTGAAAGCTAGGGGTGCCAGAGAAATACCACTCAGCCTCTGCCTTAGGGCATCAGTCAGCTGGGGGACAGCAGCGCACAGCTGCACAGCCCCCAGGGTGCTGCACCTGGTATACCAGGAGCCGCCTAACTCAGCGGGAAGACAGCGAGTCACAGCTTTCCCCAAAAGATAAGTCTTTGAAGAATGCCTCGTGCCAGCCAGGCAACTGCAGAGCTGGAGGGGAACAGCTGGCGTGTGCACAGGTGGACAGCACGTAGGTGTATTGCAGAGAAGGCGCCCGCTAGGAGGCAGAATGGCCAGTGGGACGCGGAGGTGGATGCCCTGGCGGAGAACAGGAGGAACACGTCTTGGTGTGAGCTTGGAGGAAAGAAATAGGGTGGTTGTGACTACAGACTGATCTACAGAGGGGGCCGGGGAAAGACCAGGGATGAACATGTGCTCAGTTGATCAGTTAAGAGTGTACCCTCAGCACTACACCTGGCTGATTCCAGGGACACAGCTGACCTTTCCTCAGCCACATTCCTGCCTTCCTCTTGCTCTAACCTCTCCATGGCTGAGAATAGCCTTTCAGTCCCAAAACCAGAAAGGTCATCAGCAAATCCTAACTACTCCCCCCGAGACGCCCCTCCTCTGGTCCCCTGGGGTGTGTAGTAATCCTCCCCCCTCCCTGCAAATGGCACTGCACCTGCGGGACAGGCGGGGCTGGGAGCCTTGCCCACCCCCCTGACCTGCCCTGCTCAGGGGTGACTGGCTCTTCTTATTCTGCCCCGGTTTGCTCTCTGTGGGGACCATTTTTTTCCTCTCTTCAGATCTGTCTCCTCAGGGTCCTCAGACTCTTCCCCAAGAGGTGGGCAGTGAGTGAAGACAAAAAGACCCAGATCCGGGATGTGCTGGCTGAGATACTTACGATGAAATGAGTGCCTCAGAGTAATCCAGGCGTCAGCAGTAGGAAGCAGGACTGGCTGTGGGTTGAGAACTGTTGAAGTTTGGACAATGCGTTTTCATTAGACTCTTCTCTTAACTTTGTGTGCAATTTTCCATAATATTGAATAAGAAGTTGAAAAATAAAATAGTATTTTGAAAATGTGAACTTAAGGGCGGCACCTGTGGCTCAAAGGGCTGGATGCCGATTCCATATGCTGGAGGTGGCGGGTTCAAACCCAGCTCTGGCCAAAAACTGCAAAAAAAAAAGAAGAAGAAAAGAAAATGTGAACTTAACAATAATACTTCATTCTTTTCTTTATTCTTTTGTAAAAAATTATTTACAAAAATAAAACAAAAACAAAACAACTGTGTTATAGGCACATTCTTTCTCTCCTTCCCTCTCTCACCTCCAATTCTAGTCTTTGACCTGTGTCATCTGGTACTTCCCCTGGTTTTATTTTATGTATGTATGTATGTATGTTTTTAGTAGAGATATGGTCTTGCTATGTTGTCCAGACTGGTCTGGAACTCCTGGGCTCAAGGGGTCTTCCCACCTTGGCCTCCCAAAGTTCCAGGACTATAGTGTGGGGATTACAGAGTGAGCCACTCCCAGCCTCCTCCCTGGTTTTTTGTTTTTTTTTTTTACTGTAGAATTATCTTTTTATTTTGGGTAAAAACCCACAGTCATTTTGGGGAGCTGTAATTAAGATTTAACAGCATTATAATTCTAACAAATAACTTAAATATCCTTGTGAGATAAATATAGTAATATTTTATGGGTATTTTGGAACCCGACAGTATTAAGACTACAAATCACACTAGCCTACATCTATCACCAATGACTCATACTGTTTCTTTCTAATGAATTGACCATTACATTTCCAAAGTTCTGAAATGGCCAATGGACCATAGAAAGATAATTCTTTAGGCTCCTGCTTGAAACCAACAGCTTCAGCAAACTGCTGGCCTTGATTCAGGGCCAACCTCCCTGGTTTTAATCAGGGTTACCCTAAACTCCTTCTGACTGAGCAAGCTTTACAAAAAGGGTACTTTCCTCTACCTGTTACCCCCTTAGTGCAAGGAAATCACAATTTAAACCTAACTGAAACCTTCTCCTCCCCTAAACTCTTCTTTTCCACCACAGCTCTAACTTTGATGTGATGGGAGTTGCTGGTTGTCATACTTGTTTTTAAATTACCCCCTTGGGCATCTCTAAGTTAAGGAATCCCTTTTTTTGGTGTTTATTTTTGTTTTTGTTTTTTCATTTTAGCGCATTAATCTGTCAAGGAATGCTTTTTTGTTGAGCTTTATCATAGGTCTTTGATGGTTTGAAAGAAATTTCTAGAGCCTGGCTCCACGTCCTAGTACAGTGGCTATGGCGACAGCCACATGCTCTGAGAGTGGTGAGTTTGAACCCGGCCCAGGTCTGCTGAACAACAATGACAACTGCAACAAAAAGCTGGGTTTTGTGGCAGGCACCCATGGTCCCAGCTACTTGGGAGGCTGAGGCAAGAGAATTGATTCTGTCAAAAAAAAAAAGAAAAAGAAGTTTCTAGAGCCTGAAAAGATGCTTTACAATATTAAACATGAAAAACACATTTCAGGGCGGCGCCTGTGGCTCAGTGAGTAGGGCGCCGGCCCCATATACCAAGGGTGGTGGGTTCAAACCCAGCCCCGGCCAAACTGCAACATAAAATAGCTGGGCGTTGTGGCGGGCGCCTGTAGTCCCAGCTACTTGGGAGGCTGAGGCAAGAGAATCGCCTAAGCCCAGAAGCTAGAGGTTGCTGTGAGCTGTGTGACGCCATAGCACTCTACTGAGGGTGATAAAATGAGGCTCTGTCTCTAAAAAAAAAAAAAAAAAATTAATTAAAAACAAAAGAAAAACACATTTCAGATATAAAAGATTATGTTCGGTTGAGACCACATTGCGATTGAGAACCCTGAAAGAAAAACACATTTCAGATATAAAAGATTATGTTCAGTTGGGCAGTGCCTGTGGCTCAGCGGGTAGGGCGCCGGTCCCATATGCCGGAGGTGGCGGGTTCAAACCCAGCCCCGGCCAAATTAAAAAAAAAAAAAAGATTATGTTCAGTTGAGACACCATTGCGATTGAGAACCCTGAAGACGGAGTAACTTCATGAGACAAAAACTAAGAAATGAACTAGGGAGAATAGTAGATGTTTTAGGTGGAGACTTTGCCTTTGCCCCCAGCTGGGGTGGGGTAATTCACATCCAGCCTTCTAACTGTTCTTCCCTCCAGGCCTGTCCCATCTCATTCCTTTCTAATGGCTCCACATTATCTTCCAGATAAAACTCAAATTTCACTAAGGACATGTAAGATTACTCATCTTCTCCTGAGGGCTATGGCTAAAGCCTATAATCTTAACACTCTCGGAAACCAAAGTAGGCACATTGCTTGAGCTAGGAGTTCAAGACCAGCCTGACAAGAGTGAGACTCTCCTCATCTCTACTAAAAATAGGAAAAATATTAGCTGGGCATTGTGGTGGGTGCCTGTAGTCTCAGCTACTTGGGAGGCTGAGCCCAAGAGTTTGAGATTGCTGTAAACCTTGATGCCAGGGCACTCCACCCAGGAGACAGAGTGAGCTGCTGTCTCAAAAAAAAGATTACTCATCTTCTGACTTTACCCTGTCCAAAGGATCAGTATATACCATTCATTCATTCATTGGAGACAGGGCCTCCATATGTTGCCCAGGCTGAAGTCCCAGTGGCTTTTCTCAAGCTTGGTCACTGCAACCTTGAACTCCAGGCCTCAAGCATCTAGGTCTGTAATACCCTTACTGTTGCTTTCTCTGCTATAACTGCTTTGAGCTCAGACAAAGTCTTGTCACCTTTGCAGTACCTGTGCTTAGCACAGAGAAGTTTGGGGGGGTGGGGAGGGACAAGTGGAATCAGTGACCCGGCAGATTTGTAGCAGCCCCAAATGAAGACAGCTAATTAAGCCCTTAGGCTGGGAACAGAAAGGTAAATTTTCCTAACAGAAGAGAAATATTCTCCCTAGGAGCTATTGTATGGAATCTAATAATGATTTCTTACTTAATTAATAATATAATAATATAATAATGATGTGATTTATTATTTATTATTATTATTTGGGGGGGGTATCAGAACTTTATTTTCAATCGATCCAAATACAGTCTCGGAATCTTCCTCAACACAGAGCTCCGGGCAATGACTATCATTTGGTCACAGATAATGCATGAAATAAAACCTATGAATTTTCTTTGCTTAAAATTGTCCCAGGGAATTTTTCACCGTCTTTGGGAACAGACTCCTGGGCAATCCTTTTCCCTTGCTCAGGAATTTCATTCTTCACTTCATACCCTTCTGCATGCAGTTTGGTATGTTGGGTGAAAGCAATATCAATGATGTCCCACTTTGTGAAGACCAGAAAACCTTCCAAATGAATCAGCCACATTCCCTGATTATCTTTTCAATGGTTTGGTTGGTACTTTCTATTAATGTCTTTATGTTATAACTTTCACATCTTCCAAACAACCAATATTAAGACCAGCTCCCTAAATATATCAAACCCAATCAAAATTCTATCATCCCCTGTGCTATTTTTTATGTCCTCCCATACATCACATTCAATTTGGTGACTCGATATTTAAACATGATGAAGGAGAATTTTTTAGGAACATCTTCTCCCAGGTGTTGATGACACTGATTTTTCAGTCTTTTTTTTTTTTTTTTTGTAGAGACAGAGTCTCACTTTATGGCCCTCACACAGCTCACAGCAACCTCCAACTCCTGGGCTTAAGCGATTCTCTTGCCTCAGCCTCCTGAGTAGCTGGGACTACAGGCGCCCGCCACAACGCCCGGCTATTTTTTGGTTGCAGTTTGGCTGGGGCCGGGTTTGAACCTACCACCCTCCGTATATGGGGCCGGCGCCTTACCGACTGAGCCACAGGCGCCGCCCTTTCAGTCTTCTTTGAGTGAGTTCGGTGGCTGCAGACGTGAGTGTTACCTCCGCCCCCTTACAGATGACTTGTGGTCATGTTACCTCACAGTGACAACTTCCCACTTTATAATTTATCATTCCAATCAGGTGATGTTTCTTCAGCATGAACATGCACATGTGCGCATCCAGAGACACCAGGAATGGTGCCAGCAACTTTCTCAGGGGCTCCTCCCTTCCATCCAAGGTTGTGCCCAAAGACTTACAACATGGGAGCAGAGATAGCTTTCACTGAAGACAAGATTTTTAGCCAAGTAGGTATCCACCACTTTATAGTGAGAAAACTCAACAAGAACCGAACTCTCCTCTGGGAAATACTGGACATCCTTCTTCTTTTTTGGTATTTTTCAAAGAAAATTGTTATATAATTATTTTCAATATCAGGTGGCATATTATCAGTCTCAGTGGTTTCTTATGAATTCCAGAAGTTCTGGGAAAATCTGGAGTTGCCGAACTTTATAGAGTCCATTACAAACATTAACATCTGTGCAGTATTTTTGAGAAAAGCGATGACAGCAACTTTAATATTGGCTATTACTTCCACGCTGAAGTCACATTGGCTTTGGACAGGCCATTAAAAGACTTTATGAGCATGTCAAAAAAAAAAAAAAAAGACTTTATGAGAAAAGATCGCATGTTCTCAATCCTGATGTCATCCTCTCGGAGGAAGAGCGCCAGGAAGAATCTCTCTGGCTCCTGGCGGCCCTCACACTCCCAGCCTCGCGATCTCGTCCGGCTCCGGAAGTGCACCTGCAACTCTGCAACTTGGTGTGGAAGTTCATCTGGGGGCCTGAGGCCCCCAACTCTTAGACCCGCGGCAGGAAGGAGCCAGGCATAGCCACCCCCCTGCTCTGCTAGTTCCCTGGGACTGCCGGGGCCACCCCACCCAGCAGACTTATTATGCCTTTGATGTGATTTATTATTTATCCATATACTTTTATTGTGTGTTTACTAGGAGTCAGCCCTGTGTTAAACACTTTACTTGCATTACCCCATTTACATTTTTTTCTTTTTTTTTTTTTTTTGGAGACATAGTCTCACTATGTCACCCTGGGTAGAGTGCTATGGCATCACAGCTCACAGCAACCTCCAACTCTTGGGCTTAAGCAATTCTCTTGCCTCAGTCTCCCAAGTAGCTGGAACTATAGGTGCCCACCACAGCACCCAGCTATTTTTTGGTTGTAGTTGTCATTGTTGTTTGGCAGGCCCTGCCAGCTCTGGTGTATGTGGCTGGTGTCCTAGCCGTTGAGCTACAGGCGCATAGCCTACTCCATTTACATTTATCCTGAACTTTTATCCATTTATTTGTATTCCCCCTTCTTCACTCCCCTGCATATCAAGTAAATCAGTTAAGAATGTGGCCTCTGGCCGGGCGTGGTGACTCACACTTGTAATCCTAGCCCTCTGGGAGGCAGAGGCAGGTGGATTGCCTGAGCTCATGAGTTTGAGACCAGCCTCACCCCCGTCTCTAGAAAAAAAGCTGGGCATTGTGTTATGCCTGCTACTCAGGAGACCGAGGCAAGAGAATCGCTTGAGCCCAAGAGTTTGAAGTTGCTGTGAGCTGTGACACCACAGCATTCTACCGAGGGCAACAAAAGTGAGACTCTGTCTCAAAAAAAAAAAAAAAAGAATGTGGCCTCTGAAGCCCACTCTGAAACCAGCTGAAAACCTGCCTGGCTTTGAAGCCCAATTCTGGCCTTTCTTTTTTTTTGAGACAGAGTCTCACTGTCGCCCTGGGTAGAATGCCATGGCATCACAGCTCACAGCATCCTCAAACTCTTGGGCTCAAGTGATCTTTGTGCCTCAGCCTCCCAATTAGCTGGGACTATAGGCATTTGCCACAATGCCTGCCTAATTTTTCTGTTTTTAGTAGAGACAGGGTCTCCCTCTTGCTCAGGTCTCCAACTCCTGAGTTCAAACAATCCACCCACTCAGGCTCCCGAAATGCTAGGATTACAGGAGTGAGCCACTATGCCCGCCAACTCTGCCTTTTTTTAACTTACTAGTTTAGTGGACAAATTACTGAAGCTCTTCTGTCTTAGTCTCTACATCTGTATAATGAGTATGAGAATAGTAAATACTTTATGGAATTATGAGGACTTAAAGAGTTCTTATATGTTGAACTTCTGGAACAGTGTCTAGCATATAGTAAAAGTTACATAACTGTTAGCTATTAACATTATTATTATTTTTGGCTCAGCGCCTGTAGCTCAGCGGCTAGGGTGCCAGCCACATACACTGGAGCTGGAGGGTTCGAATCCAGGCTTGGCCTGCCAAACAACAATGACAACTACAACCCAAAAAACAGCCGGGTGTTGTGGCAGACGCCTGTAGTCCCAGCTACTTGGGAGGCTGAGGTAAGAGAATTGCTTAAACCCTGGAGTTGGGCAGCACCTATGGCTCAATGAGTAGGGTGCCGGCCCCATATACCAAGGGTGGCGGGTTCAAACCCAGCCCCGGCCAAACTGCAATCAAAAAATAGCCGGGCGTTGTGGCGGGCGCCTGTAGTCCCAGCTGCTCGGGAGGCTGAGGCAAGAGAATCGCCTAAGCCCAAGAGCTAGAGGTTGCTGTGAGTCCTGTGACGTCATAGCACTCTACTGAAGGCGGTAAAGTGAGACTCTGTCTCTACAAAAAAAAAAAAAAAAACCCTGGAGTTGGAGGTTGCTGTGATGCCATGGCACTCTACCCAGGGCGACAGCTTGAGACTCTGTCTCAAAAAAAGAGAAACAAAAAACATTATTATTATTTTAAAATAACCAAAATTGCTAGTCTTGTGTGTATGCCTTTAAATATTGTCTGTACTTTTTTTCCCAGGTGATCTTTGGACTCTTTTTTTATTTTTTATCTTTTTCTGAGACCAGAGTCTCACTTTGTTTCCCCGGTAGAGTGCTATGGCATAATAGCTCACAGCACCGTCAAATTCTTGGGCTCGAGCCATTCTCTTGCTTCAGCCTCCTGAGTAGCTGGGAGTACAGGCACCGGCCATAGCACCCAGCTATTTTTAGAGATGGGGATCTTGCTCTAGCTCAGGCTGATATCGAATTCGTGAGCTCAGGCAATCCACCTACGTTGGCATCCCAGAGTGCTGGGATTAAAGGCTTGAGCCACCGCGTCCTACCTGATCTTTGGACTCTTAAGACTTTCTATAGGTTGGTGGGGCACGGTGGCTCATGCCTGCAGCCCTAACACTCTGGGAGGCCGAGGCAGGTCCCAGAGTGCTAGAGTGCTTGACCTCAGGAGTTCAAGACCAGCCTGAGCAAGAGTTGAGACCCCATCTCTACTAAAAATAGAAAACTAGCCAGGCATTGTGTCAGATGCCTGTAGTCCCAGGTGCTCCAGAGGCTGAGGCAAAAGGATCATTTGAACCCAAGAATTTGAGATTGCTATGAGCTATGTTGTCACAGAACTCTACTCAGAAAGACAGAGTGAGACTCCATCTCAAAAAGAATTTTTTTCTATATGTCATTTAACTTCTCTTTTCAATATGCAAATTTGCATATTGAATTGTGATAATTATTTTTACCATAAACGATTCTATCCTAATTGCTGTGTTTAGCATCCTTTTTCTTTCTTTATTTCTTTTTTTGTTGTTGTTGAGACAGAATCTCACTATGTTGCCCTCGGTAGAGTGATGTGACGTCACAGCTCACAACAACCTCCAACTCCTGGGCTTGGGCAATTCTCTTGCCTCAGCCTCCCTTGCAGCTGGGACGACAGGCACCTGCCACAACGCCCATCTATTTTTTTGTTGTTGTCATTGTTTAGCAGGCCCCGGGCCGGGTTCGAGCCCGCCAGCCCCGGTGTATGTGGCTGGTGCCCTAGCTGCTTGAGCCATGGGCACCGAGCCAATAAAATTGTTTTAGTCTTTTTTTTTTTTCCTTTGAGACAGAGCCTCAAGCTGTCGCCCTGGGTAGAGTGCTGTGGCATCACAGCTCACAGCAACCTCCAACTCCTGGGCTCAAGTGAGTCTCCTGCCTCAGCCTCCCAAGTAGCTGGGACCTCTGGCAGCCACCACAACACCCGTCTGTTTTTTAGTTGCAGCCGTCATTGTTGTTTGGCGGGCCCGGGCTGGATTCGAACCCGCCAGCTCAGGTGTATGTGGCTGGCGCTTTAGCCACTTGAGCCACAGGCACCGAGCCAGCTAATAAAATTGTTTTAAAGGCCCTATGTAAGGTTCTTTTTTAAACAAATGAACAGAAAAGATCTAGAATAAAATACACACAATTGGCTTGGCACCCGTAGCACAATAGTTATGGTGCTAGCCATATGCACTGAGGCTAGTGGGTTCGAGCCTGGCACAGGCCAGCTAAGCAACAATGAGAACTGCAACAACAACAAAAAAAAAATAGCTGGGTGCTGTGGCGGGCACCTGTAGTCCCAGCTAGTTGGGAGGCTGAGGTAAGAGAATCGCTTAAGCCCAAGAGTTGGAGGTTGCTGTGAGCTGGGACCCCACCGCACTCTACTGAGGGTGACGTAGTGAGACTCTGTCTCAAAAAATAAAAAAATAAAATACACACAACTGGTAACTGTTAATTATAAGGAAGGAACTGAAATGGGGGCTGGACCTTAAGGACCACAAGTTTAACTTTTAAATTCTGTGCACTTCTGTATCTGAATGTTTTCCAATGAACACAGGTATTATTTGTATTTTTTTTTTGGTATGTTTTGTTCAGTGCTGTAATCATGTCACTGAGATCATTGCCTTCATATAGCAGAGGCTCAATAAATATTTGTCAAATAAATAAATTAATTCTATCTTAAATGTAAAAATACAAATGGAGTAGATAATAACTTGACTGGTTTGTGTGTGGCTGACTCAAATCTTCTAATTTTTAAAGTCCATTTCCAGAATAGACTTATGGAAATGATACTTTTCAGCAATTTGAGAACTATTCTTGGAGTACTCTGAATGGGTCCTGGCTTAAAAAAAAAATCCAAGTTCTGCATTTGATTTTTGGCTGCAAAATTTGGCTATGAAAGGAGTTTCCCCAGTAGATCTTTTAATCAATCTGCTACAAAGCATGTACAATAATTTTTTCTTCTCTAATGTAAGAAAACAAAGTGTTATAACTGAAGCACTATGTTCAGTCATGAGTTGATCTGTATTTGGGATTACCTTTACATTATCTGCCTGAAGTTTTTTTTTTTTTTTTTTTTAGAGACAGAGTCTCACTTTGTTGCCCTCGGTAGAGTGCTGTAGCATCACAGCTCACAGCAACCTCCAATTCCTGGGCTTGGGTGATTCTCTTGTCTCAGCTTCCTGAGTAGCTGGGACTACAGGCGCCTGCCACAAGGCCCCAGTATTTTTTGTTGCAGTTTGGCTGGGGCTGGGTTCAAACCCGCCACCCTTGGTATATGGGGCTGGCGTCCTACCCACTGAGCCATGGGTGCTGCCATCTGCCTGAAGTTTTTCTCTCTTTTTTTTTTTTTTTTTTGAACAGAGCCTCAAGCTGTTGCCCTGGGTAGAGTGCCATGGCATCACAACTCACAGCAACCTCCAACTCCTGGGCTTAAACGATTCTCTTTCCTCAGCCTCCCAAGCAGCTGGTACTACAGATGCCTGCCACAACACCTAGCTATTTTTTTGGTTGTAGTTGTCATTGTTGTTTGGCAGGCGCGGGCTGGATTCAAACCTGCCAGCTAGTGTATGTGGCTGGCGCCTTAGCCACTTGAGCTACAGGTGCCAAGCCCTGAAGTATGACGGCTGTAACCAAAAAACAGCCAGGCATTGTGGAGTGCGCCTATAGTCCCAGCTACTTGGGAGGCTGAGGAAAAGAGAATCGCTTGAGCCCAGGAGTTGGAGGTTGTTGTAGGCTGTGATGCCACGGCACTCTACCCAGGGCCACAGCTTGAGGCTCTGTCTCCAAAAATAAATAAATAAATAAATAAATAAACAAAAGTGGTTACTAATCACATGATGATTGTTTACAATACTGACTTTTTTTATCTTGCTGTTTGCTGAAATGGAAGTTATTTTGGTATTTTTATTTAATGCAGGACTATAGGTGCCCGCCCCAACCCCCAGCTATTTTTTTGTTATTGTTGCAGTTTGGCTGGGGTCAAGTTCAAACCCACCACCTTTGGTATATGGGGCCAGTGCCCTACTCAATGAGCCAAAGGCACTGCCCTTAAAATAGCATCTTGATTTTAATCTTGCATTTCTTCTAAAACAGGGGTTCTTAAACCTTTTGGAGGCCATGAACCCCTTAAGGATCTGATGAATCCAATGAACATTTGCATTGTATGAAAATGTACACACTTGAGGTTGGTTCCAACCCTCAGGTTCACAATTCTTGTTCTAAATCATTCAAATGCATGGAGATAGATATGTTCACACTGAAATATGCACGTGTATGTTTAACTTAAAAACATAATTTGCCGGGCACGGTGGCTCATGCCTGTAAACCCAGCACTCAGGGATGCCAAGGCGAGTGGATTATCTGAGCTCATGAGCTTGAGACCAGCCTGAGCCAAAGCAAGACTTCCTCTCTAAAAATAGCTGGGCATTGTGGTGGGTGCCTGTAGTTCCCAGCTACTTGATAGGCTGAGGCAAGAGAATCGCTTGAGCCCAAGAGTTAGAGGTTGCTGTGAGCTATGATGCCACAGCACTCTATCAAGGGTGAGAAAGTGAGACTTTGTCTCAAAATATATATATGTGTGTGTGCGTGTATTTTTTTTTCCAACAGAGTCACACTCTGTTGCCCAGGCTAGCACAGCATGACCTCAGCATAACTCAGAGAAACCTCAAATTTCTGGGTCCAAGCAGCGAGACTACAGGTGTCCCCCACAATGCCCAGCTAATTTTTCTATTTTTAGTAGAGACAGGATCTCACTCTTGCTCAGGCTGGTCTTGAACTCCTTAGCTCAAGGGATCCTCCCATTTTGGCCTCCCAGAGTGTAAGGATTACAGGGATAAGCAACCTTGCCGGGCTGTGAGCTCACTTTTATAACAACCTGCTCTTTTAAGAACTAACTCCACTCCTGAATTAGTGAATTAGCTGATTCGCTACCTTGACAACTCACTTTCAAGATAGAGCACTAATTCATTCATGAGGGGTCAGCCTTCATGAGTCAATCACCTTTTAAAGTCCCCACCTTGTAATACTGTTACATTGAAAGTTTCCAACTTTGGGGGACACACCGAAACCATAGCACAGGTCTGAAGTACTTGGGGAGCGCTAGGATGATTGGCAGATAAGCTTCAAATTCACCTTAAACAAATGCCAGTGGCTTAGGGCAGAGTTTAGTTTTGTTTAAGTGAATTTGGCAGTTTTCAGGAGTCTTCTATGCCATTACATAATAATTTAAAGATGATGTAACTGGGGCGGCGCTTATGGCTCAGTGGATAGGGCGCAGGCCCCATATACCCAAGGTGGCAGGTTCGAACCTGGCCTTGGCAAAACTGCAACAACAACAACAACAACAACAACAAAATAGGCCGGTGTTGTGGCGGGCGCCTGTAGTCCCAGCTACTCAGGAGGCTGAGGCAGGAGAATGGCCTAAGCCCAGGAGTTGAAGGTTGCTGTGAGCTGTGATGCCATCGCACTCTCCCAAGGGCGATAAACTGAAAAAAATAAAAATAAAAATAAAGGTGATGGAACTAATAGACTGGACTTTTTAAGATTTCTTTTTGGTCTTGTGATCCTAAGCCATGCAAGACCAGCAACTAATGGTTTATTAAAGAAGAAGAAGTAGTGTACAGAGAGTGCAGTTCTGTTTCTCCTACTTTATGCTTCTGGGAGAACAGGAAAGGGCACTGTGGCTTTTAAATGTGGTTTGGGGAATGCTCATGGTAATGGAAAGATCAGTGTTGGGTCAGACTGTGAGAATGCCTGAAAGACAACAGAGAGAAACTTGGTTTGAAAGAAGGAGAACTGGGGAAGGCCTGAATCAACGTGGAGTGAGAGCCGCCATTTTTGAAAACTGATGATCCAGAGACGTTCTGGTGAAGAGCCGCCCGAACCAGAGATCAGAGGATCAACAGGCCGTTTCAGACCTGAGCACACCTATCATTTGATTATAATTAGTGGGGAAAGGAGTTGGGGTGATTTCTGACCCTTTCTTCAGGGCAAAGAATTTGTCCCTTTTCTAGATTGGTGGTATTTGGAGATCACTGGAATTGGATCCTACTCTACAACTGGACTTAGTGGGTGGGGGCAGAAGGGGAGGATAGAGTGAGTGACAAAAATCAGAAGAAACAAACCCAGAAATCTCTCCCAGTACGCCCCACAGCTCTCCTTCCTCTCCAGCTGGATCCCAAGGGGTCCAGGAAAAGTCCATGAGAAGATAAATTCAGAAGAAGACCACCGAATTTTTCTAACAGAGAGTCCTAATTGACCTTAGGCTATACACATATTTTTGTAGGTTAGTGAAAATGGAGTCTGTGGTGGATCCAAAATCAGAATCATTGTGGAATAATCATTTGGGGTGTCCAGCTACAGATGAAGAGAAAGAGAGAAGGGGGGCGGTGCCTGTGGCTCAGTGGGCAGGGTGCCAGCCCCATATACCAAGGGTGGCAGGTTCAAACCCAGCCCGGCCAAACTGTAACAAAGAAATAGCCAGGCGTTGTGGCGGGCGCCTGTGGTCCAAGCTACTTGGGAGGCTGAGGCAAGGGAATCGCCTAAGCCCAGGAGTTGGAGGTTGCAGTGAGCTGTGTGACGCCACGGCACTCTACCCAGGGCGATAAAGTGAAACTCTGTTTCTACAAAAAAATGAGAGAGAAAAAAATAATAAAAAAAATGAGAGAGAGAGAGAAGGGATAGGTTGGTGCGGTGGTGTGGACATGCTGATCTTCTGCAGTGGAGCATCCTGGGTGTAGCAATCGGCAAAGAGGAAAGAGCTAGTAGAAAGGGATAGGGGACAATTTGGGGAAAAGAAAAGATGGCCAAGGATCAAAGTATCTGCTTATGATTGAGGGAAGGAAGGCTAAAGGCCAGGAAAGCGATGGTTTTCTTGTGTAAAGGAATACGAGGAATAATTGCCTGAGCTCACAGGTTCGAGACCAGCCTGAGCAAGAGCCAGTCCTCGTCTCTAAAAAAGCCGGGCGTTGTGGTGGGCGCCTGTAGTCCCAGCTGTGATGCTAGGGCACTCTACTGAAGGCAACAAGGTGAGACTCTGTCTCAAAAAAATAATAATAATAAATTGGTGGTGGTGTGTGTGCACACGATTCAGGGGCAGGGATATTTTCCTTCCTGCCTGCCTGCCTGCCTTTCTTTTCCTTCTTTCTTTCTTTTTTTTTTTTTTTAGAGACAGAGTCTCACTTTATCGCCCTGGGTAGGGTGCCGTGGCATCACACAGCTCACAGCAACCTCCAACTCCTGGGCTTAGGCGATTCTCTTGCCTCAGCCTCCCAAGTAGCTGGGACTACAGGCGCCCGCCACAACGCCTGGCTATTTTTTTATTGCAGTTTAGCAGGGGCTTGGTTCGAACCCGCCACCCTCAGTATGTGGGGCCGGCGCCCTACTCATTGAGCCACAGGTGCCACCCTTCTTTTATTTCTTAATAGAGACAGGGTCTCACTCCTGCTGACGGTGGTCTCAAACTCCTGAGCTCAAAGCAATCCGCCCGCCTAGACCTCCCAGAGTGCTACGATCACCGCACCTGGCCTTCTCTTCTTTTTTTGTTTCCTTTCTTTTTTTGTGGAGGGTGGTGGAGTATTATTGATCTCGTGGAAGGAATGTCTGTATGGAGGACAAATAGGCGTCAGCCTGAAATTGACCCTAAAGAGAGAACCCAAGGGTGGCGGGTTCAAACCTAAAGAGGCTGGGTGCTGTGGCTCATGTCTGTAATCCCAGCACTTCAGAAGGCAGAGGTGTGTGGATTGCTTGAGCTCAGGAGTTTGTTTGAGACCAGCCTGAGCAAGGGCAAGACCCCATCTCTAAAAAAAAGTAGCCAGACATTGTGGCAGGCGGCTGTAGTCCCAGCTACTTGGGAGGTTAAGGCAAGAGAATCAGTTGAGCTCAAGAGTTTGAGGTTGCTGTGAGCTACGACGCCACACTACTCTATGGCGGGCAACAGTGTGAGACTCAGTCTCAAAAAAAAAAAAAAAAAAAAAAGACAGAAATTGACCATAAAGAAAAAGAATTCCCAAAACATGTTCCGTTAAGTTCATCTTCTTAATGACTCCAAGTAGCTTTCTTTCTTTCTTTCTTTTATTTGAGATAGAGCCTCAAGCTGTTGCCTTGGGTAGAGTGCTATGGCATCACAGCTCACAGCAACCTCCAACTCCTGGGCTCAAGCGATTCTCCTGCCTCTGCCTCCCAAGTAGCTGGGACTACAGGCGCCTGCCACAATGCCCAGCTATTTTTTGGTTGCAGCCGTCATTGTTTGGTGGGCCTGAGCTGGATTTGAACCCACCACCTCAGGTGTATGTGGCTGGCGCCTTAGCCGCTTGAGCCACAGGCACCAAGCCATGACTCCAAGTTTCAAGGAAATTTGCCTGAAAAAGCAATCCTCCTTCTTGTCTATTGTGTATTTTTTTTTTTTTGAGAGAGTGTCTCACTGTGTGCCCCTGGGTAGAGTGCTGTGGCGTCACAGCTCACAGCAACCTCAAACTCTTGGGCTTAGGCGATTCTCTTGCCTCAGCCTCCCAAGTAGCTGAGACTACAGGTGCCCACCACACTGTCTGGCTATTTTATTGTTGTTGTCATTGTTGTTTAGCTGGCCCTGGCCAGGTTCGAACCCACCAGCCCTGGTGCATGTGGCCAGTGCCCTAACCACTGAGCTATAGGCACCGAACCGAATATATCATATTTTTCTTTTGAAAATCCCACAAGAAATGTACAACACCTCTTTTATAAAGAATTGTTTCCCCTTGATGGCTTGGCTTTTTAGCTGCCTAGGGAAAGGAGAGACAGCAGACTATTGTCTTGGTCCGTTTCCCTACATTTTGGAGTAAGACTCTTGTTTGATGCTCAGCGTCTGAATTGCTGAATATGTTTACGTCAATGCATTTCCTGGGTGTGTGTTTATGGCAATTGCCAACATCTCCTGCTTCTAATCACTTGCCACAAGTGCCCCGTGGCTATCAGGGATGGATGTGCTGGTGCGAGGGGAGGCCCAGGACCAGGCTGTGGGTCTACGCAGACTGTTGGAAAGACAGTTAGGTATGAGGGCCTAGTATTTGCTACGCCCTGATATGGGGACTGAAGGGAGGAGTGGTGTGGAGATGATCCGCTTTTGATACCAGAAACAGTCAACATTGAATAAACAAAATTGCAGAGGAAAAATTGTTCTTGTAACCCCACCTCTCACCCTTCTCCTTCCTGTGACCCCTCCTCCTTCAAGTGACCAGTGATGTCATAAAAATTCATTAAAAAAAGAAACCTGAATGTTTGAAGTGACTCCAAGTTAATATACATCAGTATTGAAGCTAAAAAGGTTAAGGGCTTACGAGGCGGCATTATGGAAGCATAGCAACAGGACGCAGCAGACGCTAGGCCCCCTCCACCTGACAGCCCAGAGGACGGCGTTCTGTTTTTGGCATCTGGGTTTTTTTGTTTGTTTTTTATTTTATTTATTTATTTTTTATTTTTTTTGCAGTTTTTTGGCCAGGGCTGGGTTTGAACCCGCCACCTCTGGCATATGGGGCCTGTGCCCTACTCCTTTGAGCCACAGGCGCCGCCCTGTTTGTTTTTATTTTTGAGACAGTGTCTCACTCTGTTGCCCAGGCTAGAGTGCTGTGGCATCATAGCTCACAGCAACCTCAAACTCCTGGGCTCAAACAATTCTCCTGCTTCAGCCTCCCAAGTAGCCGGGACTACAGGCACCCACCACAATGTCTGGCTAGTTTTTCTATTTTTAGTAGAGATGGATTTTCACTTTTGCTCAGGCTGGTCTCAAACTCCAGCCCAATAATCCACCGGCCTCAGTCTCCCAGAGTGTTAGGATTACAGGCGTGAGCCACCACACACAGCCTAGGACACTGACCAGGGACCACAATCAGAGAAGAGCAGCTAGGACCTGGAACCACTTTATCTGAGGAATGGCTCAAGGCCTGGGAAAGGAAGGCTGATGGTTAGCTTCCAATGTTTAAAGGAAGGAAAGGGAAGTGCGCAGCATCACTCTAGAGGGCACGACTGGGACCAGCGGGAGAAAGTGACCTGGAAATATACGTTAGATTAAAATAAGAAAGAAATTTCTACTAATGAGAATTGTTCAAAAGTAGAATGTAAAAAAGGAAACTAGAACAGTATTGAAAGTATAATCCGCCGGGTGCGGTGGCGTGTGCCTGTAGTCCCAGCTGTGCAGGAGGCTGAGACAGGAGGATCGCATGAGTCCAGGAATTCTGGGCTATAGTGCACTATGCCGATTGGGTGTCCACACGAACTTCAGCATCAATACGGTGACCTCCTGGGAGCGGGGACCACCAGGTTGCCTAAGGAGGGGTGAATTGGCCCAGGTTGGAAATAGAGCAGATCACAGCTCCCGTGTTGATCAATAGTGGGATCATGCCTGTGAATACCCACTGCACTCCAGCCTGGGCAACATGGTGAGACCCTGTCTCAAAAAAAAAAAAAGAAAGTATAATCCCATTTTACTTGGAAAGTGTACACAAAGGTCTTTCAGTAGAGGACAGACAGGATCGCTGCTTTAGGAAAATGATGCAGGCAGTTGGGTGTGGTGGCTCACGCCAGTAATCCCAGCACTCGGAAGGCCGAGGCAGGTAGATTGTCTGAGCTCACAGGTTCAAGACCAGCTTGAGCCAGAGAGAGACCCGCGCCTCTAAAATTAGCCGGGCGTTGTGGCGGGTGCCTGTAGTCCCAGCTACTTGGGAGGCTGAGGCAAGAGAATGGCTTGAGCCCAAGAGTCTGAGGTTGCTGTGAGCTATGATGTCACGGCGCTCTACCCAGGGCAACAAAGTGAGAGTCTGTCTTAATAAAAAAAAAAAAAGAAGAAGAAGAAAAGAAGGAGGAGGAGAGAAAATGCTGCCAGTGGCAGAAGGTACATGAAAGGAGGAGGACAGGACTGTCAGTGAATAGCCAGCTGAAATAACCCAGGCAAGATGCTGAACACCTGGCTCGGCGCCCATTGCTCAGTGGTTAGGGCGCCAGCCATATAACACTGGGGCTGGTGGGTTCGAACCCCGCCCAGCCCTGGCCTGCTAAACAACAATGACAAGTACAATGCCCGCCAACAACCAGACACTGTGGCGGGTGCCTGTAGTCCCAGCTACTTGGGAGGCTGAGGCAAGAGAATTGCATAAGCCCAAGAGTTTGAGGTCATTGTGAGCTGTGAAGTCACAGCACTCTACCCAGGGCGACATAGTGAGACTCTGTCTCAAAAAAAAGGGTGGCGCCTGTGGCTCAAAGGGGTAGGACGCTGGTCCCATATGCCAGAGGTGGCGGGTTCAAACCCAGCCCTGGCCAAAAAAAAAAAGATGATGAACACCTAAGCTGGGGTGGTAGTGGTGGTCATGATGAATTAGAGATGCCCCAAATGTCCATCAGTGGACAAATGGGTAAATACATACGTACCACGGAATATTATTCAGCCTTAAAAACAAAGGCAAAGGGAATTCTGACACATGCTACAACATGAATGGGCCCTGAGAACATTGTGCTAAGTGCAGTGAGCCAGTCACAAAGAGACTGGATGATTGCCCTTCCAGGAGGTGGACTCTTCCAGGGCTTTCAGAAAAGCGTCCAGCCATGTACATCTCACTCTTTCCTAGTACGTGGCTGGATACTTTTTTTTTTTTTTTTTTTGTAGAGACAGAGTCTCACTGTACCGCCCTCGGGTAGAGTGCCGTGGCCTCACACGGCTCACAGCAACCTCCAACTCCTGGGCTTAAGCGATTCTCTTGCCTCAGCCTCCGGAGTAGCTGGGACTACAGGCGCCCGCCACAACGCCCGGCTATTTTTTGGTTGCAGTTTGGCCGGGGCTGGGTTTGAACCCGCCACCTTCAGCATATGGGGCCGGCGCCCTACTCACTGAGCCACAGGCGCCGCCCCTTTTTTTTTTTTTTTTTATTAAATCATAGCTGTGTACATTGATATGATCATGGGGCATCATTCACTAGCTTCACAGTCCATTTACCAAGTCTCACATATACCCTTGTAAGATGCACCACTGGTGTAATCCCACCAATCCTCTTCCCTCTACCCACCTCCCCCCACCCTCCCCTCCCTTTCCCCCTTCCCCCTATTCTTAGGTTGTAACTGGGTTATAGCTTTCATGTGAAAACCCTAAATTAGTTTCATAGTAGGGCTGAGTACATTGGGTACTTTTTCTTCCATTCTTGAGATACTTTACTAAGAAGAATATGTTCCAGCTCCATCCATGTAAATGTGAAAGAGGTAAAGTCTCCATCTTTCTTTAAGGCTGCATAATATTCCATGGTGTACATATACCACAATTTATTAATCCATTCGTGGATCGATGGGCACCTGGGCTTCTTCCATGACTTAGCAATTATGAATTGGGCTGCAATAAACATTCTGGTACAAATATCTTTGTTATGATGTGATTTTTGGTCTTCTGGGTATAAGCCCAGTAGAGGAATTACAGGATTGAATGGCAGATCTATTTTTAGATCTCTAAATGTTCTCCATATCTCTTTCCAAAAGGAATGTATTAATTTGCATTCCCACCAGCAGTGCAAAAGTGTTCCCTTTTCTCCACAGCTGGATACTTTTTGAACGGCCCATACTCTGCCACCTAAAGCAGTCAAATTCATACAGACAGAAAGCAGAATGGTTGCCAGGGGCCACAAGAAAGGCAAGAGGAATGAGGAGTGTCTAATGAGTACAGAGTTTTGGTTTTGTTTGTTTTCAAGACAAAGTCTCACTTTATGACCCTTGGTAGAGTACCGTGAAGTCACACAGCTCACAGCAACCTCCAACTCCTGGGCTTAGGCGATTCTCTTGCGGCAGCCTCCCCAGTAGATGGGACTACAGGCACCTGCCACAACACCCGGCTATTTTTTGGTTGCAGCCGTCATTGCTGTTTGGCGGGCCCGGGTTGGATTCGAACCAGCCAGCTCAGGTGTATGTGACTGGTGCCTTAGTCACTTGAGCCACAGGTGCCGAGCCCATATCTATTTCCACAGAGATCCTGAAGAGATTGAAAAGGAAGAGCAGGCTGCTGGGGAGAAAGCTGTGACCAAGGAGGAACTTCAGGGTGAATGGACTGCTCCAGCCCCTGAGTTTACTGCTACGCAACCAGAGGTTGCAGACTGGTCAGAAGGCTGCAGGCGCCCTCTGCATCTACTCAGCAGGTCCCCACTGAAGACTGCAGTGCCCAACCTGCCACTGAAGACTGGTCTGTAGCTCCCACTGCTCAGGCCACTGAGTGGGTAAGAACAACCACTGAGTGGTCTTAAGCTGTTCTTCCACAAGCTCTTAAACAAGATGGAAATAAAGTTGGAGGAAAATAAACATCAGCTTAAAAAAATGTTTAAAATGGTAACTTTTGGGTGGTGCCTGTGGTTCAAAGGCGTAGGGTGCCGGTTCCATATGCTGGAGGTGGCTGGTTTAAACCAGCCCTGGCCAAAAACCACACACACACACAAAAAGGTGACTTTTAATAGGGCCAGTCCTGGAGGTTCATGCCTGTAATCCTATAATCCTAGCACTCTGGAAGGCCGAAGCAGGAGGATGGCTCAAGCTCAGGAGTTCTAGACCAGCCTGAGCAAGAGTGAGACCCCGTGTCTACTAAAAATAGAAAAACCAGCTGGGTGTGGTGGTGGGTGTCTATAGTCCCAGCTACTCAGTAGTGTGAGGCAAGAGAATAGCCTGAGCCCAAGAGTTTGAGGTTGCTGTGAGCTACATTATGGCACTCTACTTGGGGCAACAGAGTGCGATTCTGTCTCTAAAAAATAAAAAAAGGTAAATTTTATGTTACATACATTTTTACCACCATAAAAAACATACTATTCTGAATTTAAAACAAACAAAAAGTTAGAGATGAAGTTGAGAAAAAAGTTTAAAGATACGAACAAAAGAGGAACAGAGGCGAGTGCCAGGCTGTCTAGCTCAGCAGGTGAAGAGGACGGTGGGGCCAGCAGCTGAGAAAGAACGTTGACCAAGACGACAAACAGGAGAAGGTTGTGAGCTCAGTTTGAGAAATGTGATGTTTCAGTGGCCTGAAGAACATTCAATTAGATATTTTGAAAACGACATCTTTACTGAGTTGTACACAATAAATTAGAGTTCAATTCAAAGAGTTTTGAAAAATGCACACATCCATGAATCCAGCTCCATCAAGACGCAGAACATTTTTATCATCCCCAAAATGTTCTCAGCTCATTACCTTCCTTCATCCCTGCCCCAGACAACTGAGCTGCTTTCTGCCGCTTACAGATTAGTCTGCACTTTCTAGCATTTTATGTGAACATATAATATGTAGTTTTTTGTTTGTCTGACTTACTTGACTCAGCATGAAGATTTTAGAGCCATGGGCGGCACCTGTGGCTCAGTGAGTAGGGCGCTGGCTCCATATACCGAGGCTGGCGGGTTCAAACCTGGCCCGGACCAAACTGCAACCAAAAAATAGCCCTGTGCTGTGGTGGGTGCCTGTAGTCCCAGCCACTCGGGAAGCTGAGGCAAGAGAATCGCCTAAGCCCAAGAGCTGGAGGTTGCTGTGAACTATGATGCCACTGCACTCTACCATGGGTGATAAAGTGAGACTCCATCTCTTAAAAAAAAAATAAAATATTTCCAGAGCCATCTATGTCGTGAACGTCAGCGGTTCATTCTTTCTTACTATTGGCTGATAATACCAGTGTTTGGACACACCACACCTTGTATCTGCATTCATCTGTTGAACATTCGGTTTGTGTCTAGTTTTTAGTTATTACACAAGAAGCTACTGTGAGTATTCCTGTACAAGTCTCTGTGTGAACATCTATTTTCATTTTCTTTTTTTTGATAAATACCTAGGAGTGGAATGAATAGGTCAAATCATAAGTGTGTGTTTAATTTTTAAAGAAAGATTCAGGCTCAGCGCCTGTGGCTCAAGCGGCTAAGGCGCCAGCCACTTACACCTGAGCTGGCAGGTTCTAATCCAGCCTATACCCACCAAACAACAATGACGGCTGCAACCAAAAGATGCCCGGGCATTGTGGCAGACGCCTGTAGTCCCAGCTGCTTGGAAGGTGGAGGCAGGAGAATCGCTTGAGCCCAGGAGTTGGAGGTTGCTGTGAGCTGTGATTTCACAGTACTCTACCCAGGGCGACAGCTTGAGGCTCTGTCTCAAAAAACAAAAAAGAAAGAAAGAAAGTTTTCCAAAGTGGTTGTACCATTTTAAATTCCTACCAACAATTGTTTTACATCTTCACAAACACTTGGTATCTTTTTTTTTTTTTTTAAAGAGACAGAGTCTCACTTTGTTGCCCTCAGTAGAGTGCTATGACATCACAGCTCACAGCAACCTCCAGCTCTTGTGCTTAAACAATTCTCTTGCTTCAGTCTCCCAAGTAGCTGGGACTACAGGCACTCGTCACAACGCCTGGCTATCTTTTTGTTGCAATTTGGCGAGGGCTGGGTTTGAACCTGCCACCCTCGGTATATGGGGCCAGCACCCTACTCGCTGAGCCACAGGCACCGCCCAGTATCATTTTTTTTTTTTTTTGTAGAGACAGTCTCACCTTATCGCCCTCAGTAGAGTGCCGTGGCATCACACAGCTCACAGCAACCTCCAACTCCTGGGCTTAGGCGATTCTCCTGCCTCAGCCTACCGAGCAGCTGGGACTACAGGCGCCCGCCACAACGCCCGGCTATTTTTTTGTTGCAGTTTGGCCAGGGCTGGGTTTGAACCCGCCACCCTCGGCATATGGGGCCGGCGCCCTACCCGCTGAGCCACAGGCGCCGCCCCCAGTATCATCTTTTTAACTTTGGCCATTCTCATTTATGTGTAGCAGTATCTTGTTATGGTTTTGATTTGAATTTTTCCATATAAGTAATGGCGTTGAGCATCTTTTGATGTGCTTATCAGCCATTCCTGTAACTTCTTTTTATGAAGCACCTGTTTAAATATTTTAGCCCATTTTAAAAAGTTGCATTGCCAAGCTTGGTAGCTCACACCTGTAATCCTAGCACTCTGGGAGGCCGAAGTGGGTGGATTGCTTGAGCTTAGGAGTTTGAGACCAGCCTGAGCAAGAGTGAAACCCTGTCTCTACTAAAAATAGAAAAACAAGCCTAGTGTTGTGGTGGGCACCTGTCCTCTCACCTACTTGGGAGGCTTAAGCAAGAGGATCACTTGAGCCCAAGAGTTTGAGGTTGCTGTAAGCTATGACGTCATGGCATTCTACCGAGGGTGACAAAACAAAACTTTCTCAAAAAGTAAATAAATAGCATTGTTTTCTTATTGCTGAGTGGTAATGATCTTTATATATTCTGGTTGCCAATCCTATATCAGATGTACATATTGCAAAATTTTCCTGCTCTTTGCTTTATCTTTTCATTTTCTAACAATATCTTCTTTTTTTTTTTTGAGACAGAGTGTCAGGTTGCCCTCAGTAGAATGCTATGGCATCACAGCTCACAGCAACCTCAAACTCTTGGGCTTAAGTGATTCTCTAGCCTCAGTCTTCCAAGTAGTGCGGACTACAGGTGCCCACCACAATGCCCGGCTATTTTTTTGTTGCAGTTGTTTAGCTGGCCTGAGTCAGGTTCGAACCCCTGGTGTACGTGGCTGGTGCTGTAACCACTGTGCTACAGGCGCAGCGCTACAATATCTTCTTTTTTTTTTTTTTTTGTAGAGACAGAGTCTCACTGTACCGCCCTCGGGTAGAGTGCCATGACGTCACACCGTCACACGGCTCACAGCAACCTCTAAATCTTGGGCTTACGCGATTCTCTTGCCTCAGCCTCCCAAGCAGCTGGGACCACAAGCGCCGGCCACAATGCCCGGCTATTTTTTTGTTGCAGTTTTTGGCTGGGGCTGGGCCTGAACCCGCCACCCTTGGTATATGGGGCCGGCACCCTACTCACTGAGCCACAGGCGCCGCCCCTACAATATCTTCTTAAGAGCAATTTTTCCAGTAAATAATCTCAAAGTTTTTTAAATATTAAAGATGAAAAAGTATGAATTTTGGAAAATAAAGCAAATAGAAAAAAAAAAAGAGCAATTTTTCCTAAGTGCAATCCTCCTGACCCTTGGTCTCCCAGAGTCCTAGGATTACAGGTGTGAGCCACCACACCTAGCCAATTCTTAACTTTTTTTTTTTTTTTTTTTTTTTTTTGCAGTTTTTGGCTGGGGCTGGGTTTGAACCCACTACCTCCAGCATCTGGGGCCGGCACCCTACTCCTTTGAGCCACAGGCACCGCCCCAATTCCTAAATTCTTAATTGAGATACATATCTCTTGTGTCTATTATTAGAGCCAAGACCTACAATTATAAGGCACAGGAAAATATGAAAAATTGGGTTTAGGAACGGCACCTGTGGCTCAAAGGGGTAGGGCGCCGACCCCATATGCTAGAGGTGGCGGGTTCAAACCCAGCCCCGGCCAAAAACTGCAAAAAAAAAAAAAAGAAAAATTGGGTTTGGGACTAGGTAAATGCATAATGGCAAAAAATGGGAGACCTAATTCTTTGCAACATTACATTTTTCATTTCTTTTTTCCTTGGAAAATTTACACGTGAAAGAATTGAAAATGCCTGGCCTAGAAGATAGTTTAAGAATCTGGGGACTTTTTTGTCAAAGACAACCAGGAATCTGGATGTCAGCAAACTACCCAGCTTTTTCTTATTCCTGTTGATGTCACAGAAAGCCCTATTCCAGGACAAAGGAATCATTGGCTGTGATTTCCCTGGCATTGGTGCAGATATGTGGCCTTTTCTATCTCTGGAGCCCAAGAAAGGCCAATGCTTTATAGAAATTGAGTCAATCACCGCCCCTTCTCCCTTAACCTCCTACCCTACCCAGGCCCCCTCCTCAGAGGGGCGCAGGGCCGCTCCCTCCATCCTTTCCTTCCTTACCCACCCTGTTTCTCCTTCCACTACTTGGGATAGCTGCCGCCTTGATCCTGCTGGAGGTGAACAACCGTGTTATCGAGGAGACGCTGGTACTCATGTTAGAGAATGCCGCGTCCAGAAACAAGCCAGAAGCAGAAGTAATGTGCAGATTTTGATGGGGCCCTCTATCATATTCCAAATCCTAATGGAGACAAAATGAAAGCGATGGTCAGTATTTCTTTGAAATTCTACAAGGAACTTCAGGCACACAGTGCCAATGAGTTACTAAAGAGCATATAAGGGAGTTTCTTGGTAAATCCAGAATCAGATACAATGTCTCCTTGCTATATGACCTTGCAAATCTGCCCACATCCAAGGACTCCATTGTACATCAGGCTGGCATGTTGAAGCAAAATTGTTTTGCCTCTGTCTTTGAGACAATACTTCCAGTTCCAGGAAGGCAAGGAAGGAGAGAACAGGGCAGTTATCCATTATAGAGATGATGAGACCATGTACGTTGAATCCAAAAAGGACAGAGTCACGGTAGTCTTCAGCACAGTGTGTGAGGATGATGACGATGTGATCATTGGAAAGGTTTTCATGCGGGAGTTCAAAGAAGGAGGCAGAGCCAGCCACACAGCCCACAGGTTCTCTATAGCCATAGGGAATCTCCTCTCGAGCTGAAAGATACAGATGCTGCCCTGGGTGACATTAGCTACATCACTTTTGTGCTGTTCCCTTGCCACACCAATGCCAATGCTTGAGACACCACCATCAACCTGATCAATGCTTTATAGAAATTAAGTCAACCACTGCCCCTTCTCCCTTAACCTCCTACCCACCCAGACCTCCTCAGGGGGCCACAGGGCGTTGTGGCAGGTGCCTGTAGTCCCAGATACTTGGGAGTCTGAGACAAGAGAATTGCTTAAGCCCAAGAATTCTGGGGCTACCTGCACTACCACATCAAGTGGTCTAAGGCTTATATTCACACATGTATGTGGGCAAAAACAACTGATTTCCTCAAGGTGCTGAACCATGCACACCCAGATGCTGAGAAAAAAGAAGTGAAAAACAATCATGGGGAAGACGTTTTCATCCCACTAACTGCTGGGAATAGCAGGAGGAAGCGGCTGGCCACTGAAGACTGGAACACTTGCTACTGGATAATCGTAGCTTTTAATGTTGCACCTTTTCAGGTTCTTAAGGGATTTTCCGTTTTGGTTCCATTTTGTACACATTTGGGAAATTATCTACGGAAATGAGCCATGCTTGCAAGGATTTCCCAAGAATTAAAAAAAAAAAAAAAAAAAACAAGGGCGGCGCCTGTGGCTCAAACGGGTAGGGCGCCAGCCCCATATGCCAGAGGTGGCGGGTTCAAACCCAGCCCCGGCCAAAAATCACCAAAAATAAAACCCAAAAAACAAAAAAAAAAAAAATTCCAGGGCGCACCTGTGACTCAGTGGGTAAGGCGCCAGCCCCATATACGGAGGGGGGCGGGGGAGGGGGGCGTTCAAACCTGGCCCTAAACCTACCACAGCTAAAACAGCAGTGGTAACAGCAACAAAAAATAGCGGGCGTTATGGCGGGTGCCTGTAGTCCCAGCTTCTTGGGAGGCTGAGGCAAAAAAATCGCTTAAGCCCAAGAGGTGGAGGTTGCTGTGAGCTGTGACACCACGGCACTATACCAAGGGTGACATAGTGAGACTGTCTCAAAAAAAAAAAAAAAATCCACTTGATCAACTTATTCCTTTTCTTTATCTTCCCTCCCTCACTCCCCTCCCTTTCTATCCTCTTTTCCAAGCTGTTTTGCTTTGCAATATGTTACTGATAATGAGTTGCAGGATAATGCAATCTTAACTTGTTTCCTTGTAAGTATTTGAGTTCAAAACTCCTATACCTAAAGAAACACGCTTGGGGTCATTAATAAAGAAAATCTTTCTATCTTAAAAAAAAAGAAATTGAGTCAACCACCATCTGACAAAAGCGCCCACCCCACCTCCGAGTGGTATAAGAGAAATACTTTTGTTCCCATAAATGTTCTTTCTCTTATACCTGCCACTTATCTAGGTATAATGGCCTGCAGAAAGAAGAAATTTGCTCTAAAGATTAAGTTTATTGTAAATATGAATGAATTTAAAATAGATTGAGGGGCTCAGCAGCTAGGGCACCAGCCACATACACCAGGTCTGGTGGGTTCGAATTCGGCCTGGGAGTGCCAAACAACAATTACAACTACAACAAAAAAATAGCTAGGTGTTGCAGCAGGCACCTGTAGTCCCAGCTACTTGGGAGGCAGAGGCAAGAGAATTGCTTAAGCCCAAGAGTTCAAGGTTGCTGTGAGCTGTGAGGCCACAGCACTGTACTGAGGGCAACACAGTGAGACTCTGTCTCAAAAAAAAAAAAAAAAGAAAAAGAAAATAGTAATATTGTCTCAAAAAACAAAATAGATTGAAAGCAATTTTAAAGATATAATAGATGAAACTAAATATTAAATTTCATTTTGATGAGCCATTTGAAAGAATGGGAAACTATATTGTAGAACATGTTTTCAAAAGTGTGTGACCCAGTTGACCCAGGGAATCTGTTGGTATCCTGACTTTGGCACAGATCTTGGAAATGCTAACCTCTGTTCCTAATCTTAATGAGAGCTACACATGCTATTAGGACAAATACACAGTGACATTTATGCTTATTTAAAATGAGTAAGTTACAAAAGATGTTCTATACAAATCCTTTTCCATTTACACAGTGTTTTTTGCTTTTACAACTTTAAATTTCTACTCTCTTTCCATGAGTCTAAATTGCATCTTCTTGTTAAGACAAAGTCAAACTTGGGGATTAATTCTATATCCTTCAACAGAAGTTTTTGAAAGTGCCTAATCATTAAAGTTATAGGATTTTGAACTGTTGACTTAATGATCTTTCTTCCTTTTTTTTTTTTGAGACAGAGTCTTACTATGCCCCCCTCAGTAGAGTGCAGTGGTGTCACAGCAACCTCAAACTCTTGGGCTTAAGCAATTCTCTTGCCTCAGCCTCCCAAGTTGCTGGGACTATAGGCACCCGCCACACGCAGTCGTCATTGTTGGTTATCTGGCCTGGGACAGGCTCAAACCTGCCAACGTCGGTGTATGTGGCTGGTGCCATAACCACTGTGCTATGGGTGCCGAGCCTAATTATTTCTTTTTTTCTGTGCCTTGGGTAGAGTGCTGTGGTGTCATGGCTCACAGCAACCTCAAACTCCTAGGCTCAAGTGATCCTCTCACCTCAGCCTCCTGAGTATCTGGGACTGTAGGTGCCTGCCACAACACCTGGCTAGTTTTTCTATTTTTAGTTGAGATCGGGTCTCGCTCTTGCTCAGGCTGATCTCAAACTCCTGAGCTCGAGGCATCCTCCCACCTCAGCCTCACAGAGTGCTAGGATTACAGGTGTGAGTCACTGCCTGGCCTGTCTGATTATTTCAATTCAAGTGCTCTAGTTATGCTACTGTTATCATATCATACTGTGTATATGTATGTGTATGTGTGCGCGTGTGTGTGTATGTATGTGGAGGATAGAACAAGAGATCGTTAAGTTTTCCATAATTGCAAAAGTTGCTAGCTATCTGCAATCCACCAAAGGATACATTTTAAGCACTTCTATTCACTTTGGATTTTTACAGTCTAAAATTTTTGCAGTTTTTGCCAAATGGATCAGCAATTCTCATCCATTTCTTAATGATGTTGCAATAACTATCTTAGCATCTGCATTAGAAAATAGAAATAATTCTGGTAAGAGTTTGTTTTTGTTTTGAGTGATAGTTTCAAATTTTATTGCATTTTTATTATTTGAAATTTACCAGTAGGATATAATTACTGGTGCCCATTTTGCACACTCCTATTTAGTATAAAAATACAAAGTTTGTATGACCACCTGGTATATTTGATTGGGTCCAGAGAAGGTTACATGACAATTCTGTAACTCTTTGAAGACTTTGGCAAAATATTTCCCCCCTCAATTTTAAATCATTGTTTTGTAAGGAAAACTTAATTAGAAAAAAATGTTTCTCTTTTAAGTACAGGCACTTCCATTGAGCCAATAAAGAATTTGTTTGAAAATAATTCCTAGCTTCTAGAACTACTAAGAGTATAATTTTTTCCCTTTAATTAGTAGCTTAGAATTTTTTAAAAAACCAATGCCAAATGCAATGTGAGCTCAAGTTTTTTAGTTCAGTTCTAAACTTAGAACCCGTGATTTTCAAGTGGGTTCTAAATTTGGCAGAATGTCTTCTCTCCGCCATAGTAGCTGGTGTTTTCCCATTCTTAAGGGTTCATACATCTTATTTTCTAAGCAAGCAACACTGGATTTCTTCACTTTTTAATAACTTTTTCCATTTCCCCTTTGTGGAATACCAAATGTGATGCAACCTTTTTTAGACCATAAAATAAAATAGATAGAGCAGCTTTTTGAAAGAAAAAAAGGGGAAATGGTAAGGGAGGGGGAAAAAAAGTCATTAAGCTTGCTTCTTTCTTACAAGAAAAGGATAGATACCGTATGTCCTAGACTTTGAGTTCCACTAAGTTTATATATAAGTTGGTAGAAATCACCAAGTCAGAATTCAGTTAGCTATTTTATTTTTCCCGCAACCCTCTTCATAAATACAAAAGAGCCCTAGCCCTTTCCTGAGGAAAGGATGTGTGAAACAGCATACCACCTGGTTACCACCTAACAATGCGTGTCCACCAAGGCCATCTCTTGTGGTCTGCTCCTTGCCAGATGTTTCATGGCCCTCCCTGCAGATAAAGGACCCATGACAAGGTGCTGAATGCAAAACCTCGCTGGGCGCAGTGCTCAGGCCCAGTGAGCCGGGCACTGGCTTCGGAGGAGGACTGGTTGTTAGTATGTAGATGTTGTAGACAGTTAAGAACCACTCTTCCCATCCTGCAAGGTGTTGGAGCAAAGGATATCAACTCGCATGGATCTCTGCCTCCCAGCTCCCGGGCTCGGGTCTGTCCCTCCTGTGTCCCTTATGTCCTTTTTTTCCTCCCATTAGAACCATCGTCTCATTCAAATAAAATGACCCAGAAGAAACAACACTGGCATGAAGAAAAAGGTGAAATGCGGCTTTTATTTTTCCCCTTCCTGCGAGCAACATTTGGAATCCAGTCCCTTGCAGCACCCCTCTGCCTCTGCAACACCCCATATCTGTTTGAGCAGCCTCCTTTTCTCCCCGATTATGTTGTTTAGGCATTCATAAGCATCACCCCAATCCAGAGCAACAAAGCTCAGAGATAGAGAGGTTCCCAGCACTTTCCTGGAGTTCTTGGCAAATAGGCATCCTGTCTGCCCTGGTCTCTGGTCCTGCCCTCTCTCTGCTGGGAAGTGAAGAACCATCCCTGCTGTTCTAACAGGAGGAGGCCTCCAGCAAGGAAAGTAGCCTTGACAGTCCTGTCCAACAGGTTCCCTTGCTTTATTTTTCTCTTGCTTCTGCAGTGCCAAAAGGCAAGGGATAGAATACTTGAGGTATTTCCCACTCCCAGGCTTCCTGGGGAGGAAGCATTCTGACTACCAGGCTCCCAGCAGTGGCAGCGGCGGGATTTTCTGGGATGATGTCCCTCTTGTCATTCATGCCCCTTCCAATAGCAGTGGTCGTCCCTTCCCACCCAGCAGGGTGGGCAGAATTCCACTGACCTCAACATTCCTAGAGAGGCTGGAATTGGCTAGGATAGCCAACCTTGAAGGGAACGCTCCAGCTAGTAGGTGCTCTGAGTCAGAAATCCAAATAGGGGGCAGCGCCTATGGCTAGTGAGTAGGGCGCCAGCCCCATATGCCGAGGGTGGTGGGTTCAAACCCAGCCCCGGCCAAACTGCAACAACAAAAAAATAGCCGGGCGTTGTGGCGGGCGCCTGTAGTCCCAGCTGCTCTGGAGGCTGAGGCAAGAGAATCACATAAGCCCAGGAGCTGGAGGTTGCTGTGTGCCGTGTGACGCCATGGCACTCTACCAAGGGCAGTAAAGTGAGACTCTGTCTCTACAAAAAAAAAAAAAAGAAATCCAAATAGGTTGAGACCAGCAGCCCATGCAGCAGGCCAGTCTCCTGCCTCTGACAGTGGCACAAAAGGCTATTTTTTTTTTTTTTGAGACAGTGTCTCATTTTGTCACCCTTGGTAGAGTGCAGTGACGTCACAGCTCACAGCAACGCCAAACTCTTGGGTTTAAGTGATTCTCTTGCCTCAGCCTCCCAAGTACCTAGCACTACATGTGCCCAGGACAATGCCCGGCTATTTTTAGAGATGAGATCTCACTCTAGCTCAGGCTGGTCTCCAACCTGTGAGCTCAGGCAATCCTCCCGCTTCAGCCTCCCAAATGCTGGCCACAAAAGCTATTTTGTGAGAGAACATTAATGTTCTACCATGTCAGCCTCAAACTTTTAGGGTGGTACCACACAACATTCTTACCTTTCCTTAACAATATATTATTTATCTGGCCTTGTCTCCGACTTCTCTGTTTAGGACCCCTATCATCACATCACAATCATTTGAAGTGTGTTCAGATTAAATAAGCATTAATAGGCAGGAATCATGAGTTTAAGCTTCACCTCTTAAATATCACCAATGATATTCTCTGGGCCCTATTTCTTTCATCTAAAACATTAGATGCTGGCTCGACGCCTGTAGCTCAAGCAGCTAAAGTGCCAGCCACATACACCTGAGCTGGTGGGTTCGAATCCAGCCTGGTCTGCCAAACAACAATGAAGGCTGCAACCAAAAAATAGCCGGGCATTGTGGGGGGGCGTCTGTAGTCCCAGCTACTTGGGAGGCGGAGGCAGGAGAATCTCTTGAGCCCAGGAGTTGGAGGTTGCTGTGAGCTATGATGCCATGGCACTCTACCCAGGGCGACAGCTTGAGGCTCTGTCTCAAAATAAATAAATAAATAAAAATAAAACATTAGGTGCTGGGTTTCATTATAATTATGCCCTAAAATTCCATAAATCCTCCTTAAATTACTAGTTACCAGTATAATAGGCAACAAATAGCGTGTGTTTGTTTGAGACTCTGTCTCATTGTGTTGCCTAGGCTAGAGTGACTTGGTATCAGCCCAGCTCATAGTAACCTCAAACTTCCAAGCTCAAGTGATCCTCCTGTCTTAGCCTCCTGAGTAGCTGGGACTACAGGTCCCTCTCAAATGCCTGTCTAATTTTTCTATTTTTAGCAGAGACAGGGTTTCACTCTTGCTCATCTGGTCTCAAACTCCTGAGCTCAATATCGTCCCACCTTGGCCTCCCAGAGTGCTAGGATTATAGGATGAGCCACCTTGCCCAGCTAGTATCTGACCGTAATTTTTTCCCCACAGTGTCCCAAAATTACTTTGGTCAAAATTTAGTGAATCCCATTATTTCTAGTCCTGTAGGTTCACTCTACCTGTGCTTTTCATGACTGAATTCACTTCCCCATTTTCTTTTTCTTTTTTTGAGACAGAGTCTCACTATGTCACCCTTGCTGGAACGCTGTGGCATCACAGCCCACAGCAACCTCAAACTCTTCGGCTTAAGTGATTCTCTTGCCTCATCCTCACAAGTAACTGGGACTACAGGCACCTGCCACAACACCTGGCTATTATTGTTGTTGTTGTTTTTGTAGTTTTCATCGTTGTTTAGCAGGCCCCAGGCCAGGGTTGAATCCGCCAGCCCAGGTGTATATGGCCGGTGCCCTAACCACTGAGCTACGAGTGCCAAGCCCACTTCCCCATTTTCTTTCATCTTCACTGATTGCAGATCTGCTGTCTGTTTTCCTCCTTATAAATCCACAATTACGTAGAAAGTCTCAAAAGGCTCTTGATTATTTTTGTTAGCCATCTCTAGAGAGACCCAGCTCTGAAGAGGGCGGTATACACTCTAGGCAGGACAGTGGTGTTTTCTGTTCCCTGATGACACCCGCAGTTTGGTGGCTTTGTGATGGCTGCAGGATGCTGCCTTGGTGCCCTTGGGGGGCTGCCCACAATGTGCCCAAGATGCCTTTCCTCTCCTGCGTTATACATGGGAGTTCAGAGTCCCTGATTTTGTAAGTACAACAGAAATGTTTTCCACCAAATACCTAACTCTCTCCCACGTGTGTACTTACCGTGCATTTTTCGTACATTTACGCATTTTGAGGGATTTTTGGGCTGTTTATCCCCTTGGCTCTCTGTATCCTGGAGGGAGAGTAATCTATGGAATTGAAGATTGTACCGTGTATTTCCACTTCCATGTCATTTTTTAAAAATGTTAAAACCAACAAAAACCAAAGCGATATGATAAACGCATATCCATCGCAGGCGGTTGTAAGCCCCGGTGAGAATGTCACGAAGACATAGATTCGCCCAGGCTGGTCGGAGCAGGGGGTGTTCAGGGTGGCTTGGACAGGGGTTGGACAGGTGGAGGTTTTCTTGCTAGAAAGAACAGCAAGTGCCTGAGAGGCCGTGACTCGTCCTCCCAGGGCCTCCCCGTGGCTCAGAATGGTGGAGCTTGGACAGAGAAGCAGGGCCTGACAGCAGGTGGTCCGGGATGCTCCGCTCAGCAGCTAAACATTCTCTTGAGGGAAATGGGGAGTCATAGAGGGATTTTTAATGTAGGGGGATATTGTGATCATATCATTACTAATTTAATGCATATAATTTACCTTAGAAAAGTCAATTAGAGTTTCCTAAGGCTAAAGCGCAGGGCTGGAGTGCGGCACAGGAGGTGGTAGGTAGCCTTGGAAATGGAGGCGAGAGACATGGGTCTGAGATACATTCAAGAGGCAGAGCCCGGGGCTCCAGGGTCTGCGGCTGTGAGGAGTTAGGGAAAGGGAGGAATTAAGGATGACACTCAGGTTTCTTGGCCAGAAACTGAGCTAGAGGGCACCTAGAGGCGGTTTGGGTGATGAGCATAAGGGTGACTCTCAGAGCCACCTTAACGGGGAGCCAGGTCTCCAGGCCTGGTAGACTCAGAATGAGGAGGGTGGGTGCTCTCTGTGCTTACCTGGCTCACTAACCTCTGAGGAGGGACTGAGTACTGGGCCGCTGCCTCTCGCTGTGTTCTCTGACGTATCTCCCCGTTATGGCAATTTTTCCCCAATTATTGATAAACAACCTCATTTTTTTTTTTTTTTTTGTAGAGACAGAGTTTCACTTTATGGCCCTGGGTAGTGTGCCGTGGCCTCACACAGCTCACAGCAACCTCCAACTCCTGGGCTTAAGCTATTCTCTTGCCTCAGCCTCCCGAGTAGCTGGGACTACAGGCGCCCGCCACAACGCCCAGCTATTTTTTGGTTGCAGTTCAGCCGGGGCCGGTTTTGAACCCACCACCCTCGGTATATGGGGCCAGCGCCTTACCGACTGAGCCACAGGCGCCACCCTAAACAACCCCATTTTAAGACTGGACGTGGTCTCAGCACCCATAGCACAGTGGCAGGTTCCAACTCGGCCCGGCCAGCTAAACAATGACAACTGCAACCAAAAATAGTTGAGAGTTGAGGCGTATGCCTGTAGTCCCAGCTACTTGGGAGGCTGAGACAAGAGAATCACTTAAGCCCAAGAGTTTGAGGTTGCTATGAGCTGTGATGCCATAGCACTCTATCAAGGGCGACACAGTGTCTCAAAAAAAAAAAAAAAGACTGGGCGTGGTGGCTCACACCTATAATCCCAGCACTCGGGGAGGCCGAGCTGAGTAGATCACTGAAGCTCAGGAGTTTGAGACCAGCCTGAGCAAGAGTGAGGCCTTGTCTCTACTAAAAATAGAAGAGGCGCTGTCATGGAAGGTGTAGTCCCAGCTACTCTGGAGCTGAGGCAAGAGGATCATTTGAGCCCAAGAGTTTGAGGTTGCTATGAGCTGTAACACCACAGCACTCTATGGGGGGCCACAAAATGAGACTGTCTCAAAAAAATAAAAAAATAATTTTATTTTTATCCCCCACAATGACCCTTGAAAGAGGCACCGCTGCACAATTTTTGTTGCCACTGTCATTTGGCCACCTTTGAGCATGTCTTTTCAATATTGTTTGTTTTGGTGCCCAGGCCTACACTGGGAAAGAGACCCCCATGCAAAATGTCAGGTAAAGGACTTGGGCTTTGGAACCAGAGAGGTGTGGATTTGCATCCCTAGCTGGGTAAGCTTAGGCAACCTTAATTTTCTCACCTGTAAAATAAGTAAAATACCACCCACTGCAAAGACTTAAAATCCACTGCGAGGATTTTAGGTTTTTTTTTTTTTTTTGTAGAGACAGAGTTTCACTTTATTGCCCTCGGTAGAGTGCCGTGGAGTCACACAGCTCACAGCAACCTCCAACTCCTGGGCTTAGGCGATTCTCCTGCCTCAGCCTCCCGAGTAGCTGAGACTACAGGCGCCCGCCACAACGCCCGGCTATTCACTGTGAGGATTTTAAAGAAGTAAAACATTTATAATGCCTAGCATATGGTCAGAGTCCAATAAGTATGTTCCTTCCGCCCATCCCCACCACCCTGGACACCGCAGCCTGCACTGTGCTGTTTCTCACTGTAATCTAGCAAATGCGGCTATTCTTTACCATTTTGCTTCTCCCTGCTCTTTTTTTTATTTGTTTTGTTTTGTTTTTATTTTTCAGACAACGAAGAGAAGGGAAAAGAGAGAAAGGGAAACAGATGCTAATTAAAGTTAGGAAATGTTTAGCTGGGTGTTTGGTAGGCGCCTGTAGTCCCAGCCAGTTGGCAAGAGAATGGCTTAAGCCCAAGAATTTGAGTTTGCTGTGAGCTGTGATGCCACCTCACTCTACCGAGGATGACATAGCGAGACTCTGTTGCAATAAATAAATAAATAAAGTTAGGAAATTTTTTAAGTAAGTGACAGTTTTGCCTGAAAGAGGACCTTCAGGTGGCTAACATCAGTTCTTTCTCAAGGACAGATGTTAACTTGCGGGACACTAATATGTGTCTACGGTAGCTCGTGGACCTGGCGTATCAGACCAATGAGTAAACCTGCAGCTTCCTTTTTTTTTTTCTTTTTTGGAGACCAAGTCTTACCATGTCATCCTCGGTAGATTGCTGTGGCGTCACAGCTCACAGCAACCTCCATCTCTTGGGCTTACAGGTGCCTACCACAATGCCCGGCTATTTTTTGGTTGCAGTTGTCATTGTTGTTTAGCAGGCCTGGGCCAGGCTTGAACCCTCCAGCTTGGGCATATGTGGCCAGGGCCCTACTCACTGAGCTATGGGCGCTGAGCCTTTCTTTTCTTTTTCTTTCTTTTTTTTTTCTTTTTGAGACAGAGTCTCACTTTGTGTCCCCCCAGTAGAGTGCTGTGGTGTCACAGCTCACAGCAACCTCAAACTCTTGGGCTTAAGCGATCCTCTTACTTCAGCCTCCTGAGTAGCTGGGACTATAGGCGCCCATCACAACGCCCAGCTATTTTGAAAGATGAGGTCTTGCTCTGGCTCAGGTTCGTCTGGAACCTGTGAACTCAGGGCAATCCACCCACCTCAGCCTCCCAAGTGCTGGGATTATAGGCGTGAGCCACCATGCCTGGCCAGCCTGAAGCTTGTTTACCTTCCAGAACTGAGTTGTTTTTTCCCTGAACACTAACCTTGGATGACCAAGGCCCCGAAGTAGCCTTACTGGTAGAGTGGACACTCGGTAGAGATTTACTCTTTTCATCAAGGGGGCAGATGTCTTGTGTCCTCTGCACTGATTATGGCCTGCCAGGCCAATCTCTATCCTTGACTCATAGTCCTAAACTATGATGGGATTGGCATCTGGCTTTGAAAAAATGTCTTCCTCTGCCAAATCTTTCAGCTTTTGGAGATATGCATGCAAATTCTTTCTTATTACTCCTTCCAGATAGAGATAACATCTAACCCTTCATTTAGGGTTACAAACTCCCTGGGGCCACCTTTCCTAGATGCTGAATAGATTCAGGGGCTATTTTGGAATGTAACATTTTTTGGCACTGGCTTCAGCTTCCTCCGTCTTCCCTCTTCCCCTTCTTGGCATTCTTTTCATCTCTTGCTCTAACAGGTCCACTTCTTTCTTTTTTAAGATTTTTAAAAATTTTTTATTAAAAAAAAAAGAAGTATTTGAAGATCCATCACTCCAGAACAGCAAGTCCTCTTTTTTTTTTTTTTTTGTAGAGACAGAGTCTCACTGTACCGCCCTCGGGTAGAGTGCCAGGACGTCACACGGCTCACAGCAACCTCTAACTCTTGGGCTTACGCGATTCTCTTGCCTCAGCCTCCCAAGCAGCAGGGACTACAGGCACCCGCCACAACACCCAGCTATTTTTTGGTTGCAGTTTGGCAGAGGCCGGGTTTGAACCCGCTACCCTCGGTATATGGGGCCGGCGCCCTACTCACTGAGCCACGGGCGCCGCCCAGCAAGTCCTCTTCTCATCGCATTTGTGTTCTTTTATTCTATCACAAAATGCCTTGAGTCAGGTGTGGTGGCTCGCAACTCTGGGAGAACTCTGGGAGGCCGAGGGAAGAGGAACTGTTGAGCTCAGGTGTCTGAGACCAGCCCGAGCAAGATCGAGACCCTGTCTCCACTACAAGTAGAAAAATAGCGAGGGAGGCTGAGGCAGAAGGATCACTTGAACCCAGGAGTTTGAGGTTGCAGGGAGTAGGCTGATGCCATGGCACTCTAGCTTGGGCAACAGAGTGAGACCCTGTCTTGAACAAACAAACAAACAAACAAAACCTTTGAAAAACATAGGAAGTTCAATTCTAGCCATGAAGAATGTATATCAATATAAAAATTTCCTGTTAGTCTTTTAATTGTCATTAATAAGCATGTAGTTCTTGCAGACCACTAGTTACCATATATAACACTTAGGTCAGGACATAGTTTCTACCTGTAAGAAGTTTACATTTATTTATTTATTTTTTGTAGAAACAGAGTCTCACTGTACCGCCCACGGGTAGAGTGCCGTGGCGCCACACAGCTCACAGCAACCTCTAACTCTTGGGCTTATGCGATTCTCTTGCCTCAGTCTCCCGAGCAGCTGGGACTACAGGCGCCCACCACAACGCCCGGCTATTTTTTTGTTGCACTTTGGCCGGGGCTGGGTTTGAACCCGCCACCCTGGGCATATGGGGCCAGTGCCCCACTCACTGAGCCACAGGCGCTGCCCAGGTTTAAAATTTTTTTTTAAATCACGCAACAGGGAAAAGATTGAACAGACTAATATTGTACCACTTTTAAAAGGCAGGAAACCATAGAGATGACCTCACAAAAATCCATCCTTCTGCTTGGGATAAGATTATTGATTTCCTTAGTTACTATTTTTCCCTGAAGTGTGGAAATAAGTGTCTTTTGATTCTTGGAGTTGAGAAAAACTTGTTCCCCAAAGCCACTTGGCTCCTATAAATCCCAAGAATGAGGTGCTTTAGGCGCTATGTTTGCGGAGCCAGCGCCATTGTAGAGAAGAGAGAGAGAGTGTGTGTGTATGTCTGAGGTAGCTGAGGAGTGGAGGGGGCGGGAAAAGGAGAGAAGAAAGGAGGGGACATCCTCCAGGACTAGGAACCGCAGGGGGCCACCACCATGCAAGGGAGTGGGCTCCGTCTGAAGCCTTGCTCTCCTTCCTCCTGTTCTTCCAGCTTCATCCAGAGGATCTGTGTCACCCACACAGCTCCTGAGAAATCTTGGGTAATTCAAATCTAAACTGGTTTTATTTAAATCTAAAACCTAGACTCAAGTGCAATGGCACACACCTGTAGTGCCAATTACTACCTACCTGAGCCTGGGAGTCCGAGGCTGTAGTGGGCCATGCTTATTCCTGTAAATAGCCATGGAACTCCAGCCTGGGCAATGTAGCTAGAGACCCCATCTCTTAGATAGATAGATGGATAGATAGATAGATAGATATAAAAATAAAACCGAGACTGAATTTATGAATTCAGCAAACACACATTTTGTTGTCAAAGTGAATATTCTGCATCAAAAAGGCAATTTGTGGCTGGGCTCAATGGCTCATGCCTGTAATCCCAGCACTACGGGAGGCCAAGACAGGTGGATCACCTGAGCTCACAGGTTCAAGACCAGCCTGAGCAAGAGCAAGACCCCCATCTCTAAAAATAGCCAGGCGTTGTGGCGGGTGCCTGTACTCCCAGCTACTTGGGAGGCTGAGTCAAGAGAATTGCTTGAGCTCAAGAGTTGAAGGTTGCTGTGAGCTATGACACCACAGCACTCTACCAAGGGCAACAAAGTGAGACTCTGTCTCCAAAAAAAAGGCAGATAGTGAACTTTTTTTTTTTTAGAGACAGAGTCTCACTTTGTCACCCTCAGTAGAGTGCCATGGCGTCACACAGCTCACAGCAACCTCCAGCTCTCGGGCTTACGTGATTCTCTTGCCTCAGCCTCCCGAGCACCTGGGACTACAGGCGCCCGCCACAGCGCCCGGCTATTTTTTTGTTGTTGTTGCAGTTTGGCCAGGGCCAGGCTTGAACCCGCCACCCTCAGTATATGGGGCCGGTGCCCTCCTCCCTGAGCCACGGGCACTGCCCCAGTTCGTGAACTTTTATGATACCTGGCAGTATGCAGAAAATCATATATTTTAACTCAAAAAAAATCTATGTTGTCACAGAGAGGCCACCATTTAGAAACCTGATGTTATTCTTCTGATTTCAAAGAGTTTTAATAAAATCTATAAATTAAAATGTTAATGTATCTACAAGAGAAGAAGGAGAAGAGGAGAAGGAGGATTTTTTTCTTTTTTTTTTTGAGACAGGGTCTCCCTCTCTTCCCCACTAGTGCAGTGGTGTGATCAGAGATCACAGTAAACTCAAACTCCTGCCTCAGACTTGTCCCAAGTGGCCAGGACTACAGGTGTGGCCACACGCCTGGCTCATTTTTATATTTTTTAGAGAGATGGGAGATCTTACTCTTACTCAGGCTGATCTCAAACATTTGGCCTTGGAAATCAATCCTCCTGCCTCAGCCTCTCTAAGTGCTGGGATTACAGGTGTGAGCCATACACTCAGCTCAGGGGAAGATTTTTGTAGTTAATATGGAAGAACATGTTGTAATTAAATGGGAAGTTTTTAGCAGTACAGTTGTATGCAAAATGAAAATAGCAGTTTTTAAATTAACCTAAAATAAACATTTAATATTTCTCAATCATTTTTAGTGTTTTAAATGATTTCCATTGTAGGCTCAGCTCTTTAGGTATAGGAGCAAACTTAAACTCACAATTCTCCTTGCAAAGGGGATTACCATTCATTGAGAGAAGCAACTGAGGCTCCAAGAGGTTAATTCACTTTGCCCAAGTTGACACAGCTAGTAAGTGCTAGGACCAGGATTTTAACCTAGGAGTGTCTGGTTCCAAAGCCTCTATTCTTTATTTATTTATTTGCAGTTTTTGGCTGGGGCTGGGTTTGAACCCGCCACCTCTGGCATATGGGGCCGACACCCTACCCCTTTGAGCCACAGGCACCGCCTGCAACAGAAATATATTTATTGAATTTTAAAAGTGTTATGACATAGATGATAGAGAATTTGATGGGAGAAAAGAAGAAGAAGAGTCAAAAAATGACTTCTAGAATTTGAGCCAGTATGAGAATTCTGGGAACTCTGGAAACTAGGGAAATTATTGGTAGTAGATTTTTTTTTTTTTTTTGAGACAGAGTCTCACTTTGTCACCCTCAGTAGAGTGCTATGGAATCATAGTTCACAGCAACCTAAGCAATCTTCTTGACTGAGTCTCCTGAGTAGCTAAGAGTACAGATGCCCTCCATGACACCTGGCTATTTTTAGAGACTGGGGTCTGGCTGGTCTCAAACTCCTGAGCTCAGGTGCTCCACCTGCCTGGGCCTCCCAGAGTGCTAGGATCACAGGTGTGAGCCCCCCAGCACTTGGCTCTTACAAGTAGGGAAATTATAAAGAGGTGTAGTTTAGAGGGCAAACTGGTGAGTTTGTGAAACTGGTGAATGCTGGGAAATGGGAGTCTGAAGCCCAGGGCAGAGCTGGTGCTGGAATGGAAACAGAGTTCATTTACATAGCAGTGATGTTTAAAATCCCTTTGAGTAAGGTTCTCACCAAGGTCTCAAAGAGAGCAGAAAAGGCCAGTAGGGGTAGGTGAAGGTGGCTAATGCCTATAATTCTACCATAGCACTCTGGAAGACCCAAGGCAGGTGGATCATTTAAGCTCGGGAGTTTAAGATCAGCCTCTATTAAAAATGGAAAAATAGGGCAGCGCCTGTGGCTCAGCGGGCAGGGCACTGGCCCCATATACCGAGGGTGGTGGGTTCAAATCCGGCCCCTGCCAAACTACAACAATAAAAAAAAAATAGCTGGGCCTTGTGGCAGGCATCTGAAGTCCCAGCTACTCGGGAGGCTGAGGCAAGAGAATTGCCTAAGCCCAGGAACTGGAGGTTGCTATGAGCTGTGTGATGCCACGGCACTCTACCGTGGGTGATGACGTGAAACTCTGTCTCTACAAAAAAAAAAAGGAAAAATAAGCCAGGCATTGTGGCTGGTGCCTGTAGTCCCAGGTACTCAGGAGCCTGAGACAGGACGATCACTTGAACTCAAGAGTTTGAGGATGCTGTGAGCTAGCCCCAGCCAAAAACTGGAAAAAAAAAAAAAAAAAAAAAAATTATTTTCAGTACATTCATTCTTTCAGTCTTTTTTTGTTTTGTTTTGTTTTGTTTGAGACAGAGCTGCAAGCTGTCACCCTGGGTAGAGTGCCGTAGCATCACAGCTCACAGCAATCTCCAACTCTTGGGCTTAAGCAATTCTCCTGCCTCAGCATCCCAAGCAGCTGGGATTACGGGCACCTGCCACAACACCCAGCTATTTTTTGGTTGCAGTTGTCATTGTTCTTTGGCAGACCTGAGCTGGATTCGAACCCGCAAGCTCTGGTATATGTGACTGGCACCTTAGCCACTTGAGCTACAGGCACCGAGCCATTTTTTTTGTTTGTTTTTTGTTTTTGTTTTTTATTTTTAGAGACAGAGTCACCCTCAGTAGAGTGCTATGGTGTCACAGCTCACAGCAACTCCAGCTCTGGGGCTTGGGTGATTCTCTTGCCTCAGCCTCCAAGTAGCTGGGACTACAGGTGCCCACAACAATACTCAGCTATTTTTTTGCTGCAGTTTGGCCGGGGGCCAGGTTTGAACCCGCCACCCTTGGTATATGGGGCCGGCGCCCTACTCACTGAGTCACAGGCGCCACCCTGTTTTTTGTTTTTTTTTTAAGAGACAAGGTTTCACCCTGTTGCCCAGGCTGGTCTCAAACTCCCAACCTCAAGCGATTCTCCTGCTTCAGCCTCCCAAGAAACTGGGACTATCGGCATAAGCCACTGAGCTTGCTCTTTCGGTCCTTAGTGGATTTACACACATTCTTTTCAAACTAGGAATCCTTCTGAAAATGGTTTTTCTCATATTATGTATATTCTTGCATGGCATTAAATTTAGTTTTCCTAACAATTTGATAGTGGTATAACAGTGATCCATCATAAAGATGTGCCAAGATGCATTAAGCAAGCCCCTCTCATCAGACAGCTGGGCTCTTTCCACATTATAGTATAATCAATATTCTCATCCATAACTTTGTACTTTTTACTTATTTCTGATTATTTTCTGAATATTTCCTAAAAGCAAACACTGGTCAAATACCATGAATATTTGTAAATCAGAGTTCATTTCTGAACACGACTATCCATCTGCCTCTAGTACTTAATGTTAGAATATACTGAATCGGGCGGCGCCTGTGGCTCAGTCGGTAAGGCGCCGGCCCCATATACCGAGGGTGGCGGGTTCAAACTTGGCCCCGGCCAAACGGCAACCACAAATAGCCGGGCATTGTGGCGGGCGCCTGTAGTCCCAGCTACTCGGGAGGGTGAGGCAAGAGAATCGCTTAAGCCCAGGAGTTGGAGGTTGCTGTGAGCTGTGTGAGGCCACGGCACTCTACCGAGGGCCATAAAGTGAGACTCTGTCTCTACAAAAAAAAAAGAATATACTGAATCGTGCTATCTCCTTCTTATTTCCTTATTTCCATTCTTGGAAGTCAAAAGGAAACCTTGGAACAAGGATCAACAGCAACCTTTCAGAAAAAGCATACGGGGGGGGGGGACCTGTGCCAGTGGCTCAAGGAGTAGGGCGCCAGCCCCATATACCGGGGGTGGTGGGTTCAAGTCTGGCCCCGGCCAAAACTGCAAAAAAAGCATACAAGTTTTTTTTGTTGATTGTTATGTTTGTTTTTGTTTTACTAACACCTTGGTGAGCAACAGGTATAGGTCGGCAGTAGACGTTTTTTATTTAACCCTGTGAGCCAATTTTGGAACTTAGGTTTTTTAAACAAAAGACTAATACCTTGAATGGTGAGGCTGTCTGTCCCAACTGGTCCAGCGCATCATCAGAAAGCGGAGTGTTCTATGCTTCTATTCTGGAACTTTGGTTAGAGGCATATCCAAGATGGGGCTCCTCACCTCGCTGAGGAAGATATTTGTCTGTTGTGCTAGGATTTCTCTCCTACGCTTCAGGGATTTGCAGGCATCTTCTTTGCATTTCTTGGCATTCTCTGGTGTGGAATGCCTGTTTTTATCTCGGATCTCCCTGGCAGAGCAAGTTACCCCTGTTTTCTGTCTTCAGAGTCTTTCTCTGGACTTGGTTAGGCCCACAGTGTTGGCAGCAGCCTCCTTTGGTCTACTAGGGAGCTTGGCTGCAGGCCCGGGGTGCTCAGTGTCCCTCCTGGCCGGCTCCTCTCTGTCCCATTCACACAGCCTCAGCACCTGCCCTTGTCAGTTAGGGCTGATGTTCCCCTGGAAAACCAGGTTTCTTTGCTATCGCTCTAATCCAGTGTTGTAAATGGCAGGGCCAGGGATGGCTTAGAAGGTAAATTTAAAATATTAAGAAGAAAATAAAATATCAAGGAAAAAAATTGTCAAAGAGCTGGGGGTGGTAAGAGTGGGGGTATGGTGGGAGGTTTTGTGGTGGATACAATGAAGGCTCACCACAGGGCAATATATCAGCAGGGCAAAACTGCACTGTATGTGAATATATACAAATAAAAAAATAAAATTTAAAAAGAAGGGAAAATAAGGCAGCACCTGTGGCTCAGTGGGTAGGGAGCCGGCCCTATATACCAAGGGCGACGGGTTGGAATCCGGCCCCTGCCAAACTAAGCAAAAAAGTAGCCAGGCATTGTGGCCTGTGGTCCCAGCTACTTAGGAGGCTGAGGCAAGAGAATCACCTAAGCCCAGGAGTTGGAGGTTGCTATGAGCTGCGATGCCATGGCACTCTACCAAGGGCAATAAAGTGAGACTCTGCGTCGAAAAAAAAAAAAGGGGAAAATAAAGAGTGTCCATTATAAGAGTACCCCATAAATACACACAAATAAAAAAATAGCAGCAATCTGGGAGGCCAAAGTAAGAGGATGCCTTGAGCTCAGGAGTTTGAGACCAGCTTGAGCAAGACTGAGACCGCTATCTGTACTAAAAATAGAAAAATTAGTCGTGGGCACCTGTAGTCCCAGCTATGCAGGAGGCTGAGGCAAGAAGATAACTAAAGCCTAGGAGTTCGATTTAAAAAAAAAAAAAATAGATTTTTTTTTTTTTTTTTGGTAGAGACAGAGTCTCACTTTATCGCCCTCAGTAGAGTGCCGTGGCGTCACACAGCTCACAGCAACCTCCAGCTCTTGGGCTTAGGCAATTCTCTTGCCTTGGCCTCCCAAGTAGCTGGGACTACAGGCACCTGCCACAACGCCCGGCTATATTTTTTGTTGCAGTTTGGCCAGGGCTGGGTTTGAACCTGCCACCCTCGGTATATGGGGCCGGCGCCCTACTCACTGAGCCACAGGCGCTGCCCAAAATAGAATTTTTTTTAACAAAAACTTTTTTTTTTTTAATTTTTAGGGATTCCTTGAGGATACAAGAAACCAGGTTACACTGATTGCATTTGTTAGGTAAAAAAATAGATTTTAACAACGAGAAGGAAAGAAATCAGAGTTTATTACAAGAATGGTAGGTATAGTTTCAGGAAATTTATTTTCAAATTTTATGTGACAATGTATGGGCCCTATTCAAAAATCTTAAAAGCAAGGCTGTATCCCTATTCCCACAGGGATAGGATACATAGTTAAATGGAAAAACATGATTTTTTAACATTTTATTAGCTAGTCTAATAACTACGAAGTCATGTAATTTAGTGAAGAGAACATTAGCTTTGGAGTCAGAACTGGGACAACATTATTGCTCTCACTACCTGTGTAACCTTGGGCAACTTAATCAATCTCTCTGCACCTCCTTAGCACTGTCTATAAAAGAGAGATAAGCATTCTTGCCTCATTAGATTGCTGTGAGGATCAACTGAAATAATCTAGGTATAGTGCTTAGCACACAGGAGACATAGGCCAAATAAAGCTTGTTTTCTAGTCTTTAGTCTGGGCCATAAAGCATCCTCTCTCTGCAGCACAGCCAGACCCTTTATCACCTCTTGAGAGTTTGTGCTGCCTATAATATCACCAAACATGGTTGTGACTCCCATTTGAGAGACCCTACTAGTTCAGAGTGTTCCATTCTATGGCCTGTGTAATGACAATAAGCGTTTCCTATAAAAGGAATATCTGATTAAGAAAATTTCAGAGTCGCGGTTCGTAGTTATATGAAATACTAAGTTCCCAGGTGGCGCCTGTGGCTCAAGGAGTAGGGCGCCGGTTCCATATGCCGGAGGTGGCGGGTTCAAACCTAGCCCCGGCCAAAACCAAAAAAAAAAAAAAAAAAAAAGAAATACTAAGTTCCCAACTCAGGAGGTGCAGACTCAAATACATGCTCGAGCCAGGCAGGTGACATAACTGGTGAGAAACCAGGCAGACCACTTAGGGAATGGCGGGAACTGTGGCAAACTTGAGAATACATATCCCTCAGAGAGAGGCAGCCCCTATTTATTCCACCAATCCTTTCCCTGTGGAGTAGATCCAGCCTTACTAAATCTCTGATTTTTCAGGAGAAGCCAAATATCTGGATCTTTTTTTTTTTTTTTCAGTTTTGGCTGGGGCTGGGTTTGAACCCACCACCTCAGGTCTATGGGGCCGGTGCCCTACTCCTTTGAGCCGCAGGCACCTCCCTTTTTATTTTTTAATTTTTTGGATTTTTTTTTTTTTTTTTTTTTTTTGTGAGACAGAGTCTTACTTTGTCACCCAGACTAGAGTACCATGGTGTCGGCCTAGCTCACAGCAACCTTAAACTCTTGGGTTCGAGCAATCGTCTTGCCTCAGCTTCCCAAGTAGCTGGGACTACAGGCGCCTGCCATCACACACAGCTAATTTTTTTTTTTTTTTTGTAGAGACAGAGTCTCACTCCATCGCCCTTGGTAGCATGCCATGGCGTCACACAGCTCACAGCAACCTCCAACTCCTGGGCTTAGGCGATTCTCTTGCCTCAGCCTCCTGAGTAGCTGAGACTACAGTCATCTGCCACAACGCCTGGCTATTTTTTTTGTTGTTGCAGTTTGGCCAGGGACGGGTTCAAACCCACCACCCCCCACAGCTAATTTTGTGAGACTCTGTCTCTAAATAAATAATAGAAAAACTAGCTGGGCATTGTGTCTGACATCTGTGATCCCAGCTACTCTGGAACCTGAGGCAAGGACATTGCTTGAGCCCGGAAGTTTGAGGTTGCTGTGAGCTACGATGCCGTGGAACAATAGTCTGAGTGACAGAGTCTCACAAAAAACATAATAATAAAGTAAAAAAGCACCAGATTGTGAAAACAAAGCTTCTGTGGGTCAGAGGTGGCCAGGCACTGCCAGTTTTGCACTGTCTGAGCTAACTCCTTGTTGCTTAGCTTACTTATTGCAGTCCCTGGCTCTCAAGAAAAACCTTCCAAGGTATTCTTATAGAGTGCTCTCTTCAAATTACTATTTCGTAGCAAATATATACCTTAAGCACAGAATACAAAACTCCAATAATACACAAAATTCCCACTAACAGAGAGAAGGAACATCTTTTTTACAAGGGTTAAACACCACAAACAACAGGAAGGAATTGGGCAAAACGATCAAGTAGGTAATGTTCCATTGTCCCTTTCTTTGGTTAACCAAAACCACTCATAAGATATTTGTTTCTTTTTAAAAAACAGCTTCATAGAAATACAACTCACACATAAGGTCTGAGAGCTACAGAGTAAAGACATAAAACAAAAACAAAACAGGCCGGGTGCTCACGCCTGTAATCCTCGCATTCTGGGAGGCCGAGGTGGGTGGATCGCCTGAGCTCACAGATTTGAGACCAGCCTGAGCTAGAGTGAGACCCTGTCTCTAAAAAAAAATAGCCTGGCGTTATGGCAGGTGCCTATAGTCCCAGCTATTGGGAGGCTCAGGCAGGAGAATCACTCGAGCCCAAGAGTCTGAGGTTGCTGTGACCAAAACAAAGCCAAGGGCAGCACCTATGGTTCAGTGGGTAGAGCACCAGCCCCATATACTGAGGGTGGCGGATTTGAACCCAGCCCCGGCCAAACTGCAACAAAAAATAGCCGGGCGTTGTGGCAGGTGCCTGTAGTCCCAGCTGCTCTGGAGGCTGAGGCAAGAGAATTGCCTAAGCCCAAGAGCTGGAAGTTGCTGTGAACTGTGATGCCACAGCACTCTACTGAGGGTGACAGAGTAAGACTGTCTCTAAAAAAAAAAAAAAAAGCCAAAATTCTACATATAATTCATTCACCATACAATTTACCCACTTAAAGTGTACAAGTCAATGGTTTGGGTCATATTCACAAAGTGTACAGCCCTTACTATAATAATCTAAAACATCTTTGTCCTTCTAAAAGAAACTCCAATAAATAAATAAATAAATAAATACATCCATGCCCATTAGCAAGCATTCCCTTTCCGCATAAGCCTTGGCAACCATTAATCCACTGTATGTCTATAAAATGTCCTATTCTGGACATTTCATGTAAATGGAATGGTACAATATGTGTCCTTTTTCTGTCCTCTTTCACTTAGCATAATGCCAAATATATTCAATTGTATGGGTATACCACATTTTATTTATCTGCTTATTAGTTGATAGACAGTTGGGTTGTTTCCACATTTTGCTTTATTACAAATAAAGCTGCTATGAAGATTCACGTACAGGTGTTTGTGCGGACATGTTTTTGTTTCTGTTGGTATATGCCTAGTGTTGGAGTTGCTGGGTCATATGGCAACGATGGCTAGCTTTTTGAAGGACTGCCAGACTGTCTTCCAAAGTGAACCATTTTACAATCCCACTAGCAATGCATAAGGGTTCCAATTTCTTTCTCCACATCCTCATCCATACTTTTGTCTGTTTTTTTGATTATAGCCATTCCCCTGGATATATGTTAAGATACTTAGTCTTAAGTTGTAAGGCACTTTTAATACAGGGCCCACAAAGGCATTTATTTATTTATTTATTTTGCAGTTTTGGCCGGGGCCGGGCTTGACCCCACCACCCCCGGTATATGAGGCTGGCGCCCTACTCCTTGAGCCACAGGCGCCGCCCCATTTTGTTCTTGCTTTTGTTTTTGAGTAAGGCATTTTGTGTGTGTGTGTGTGTGTGTGTGTGTGTGTGGTTTTTGGCTGGGGCTGGGTTTGAACCCGCCACCTCCGGCATATGGGACCGGCGCCCTACTCCTTGAGCCACAGATGCCGCCCTGTGTAAGGCACTTTTAATAGGGTAGCTGACTTTAATCTGTTGGTGTAGTTATTAAAATCAAGACCTAAAATAGTAATCTTTTCTGAATTTAGATCACCATTTTGTACACGAAAGTTTGCCCTTCCCATGTACCATTTTTTGACTAACCAGAGGATAGTCTTCTTAATAAGGAAAAAAAAAGTATGATCTATCTGTCTTACTAACTAGTGAAATATTCCAATTCTAGAGAAATTATTCGTATACATTTGCTTTGGTATCATTTTCTCTCCTGCAGATGTCATCAATACTGCCCACAGCTGAAGCCACTGATTTTCCCAGAAAACCCAGGCTGAGGCAGGATGTACTTCAGCAGCTGGGGAAGAGGTTCTCCTCCAAATACTGACAATTGCAGCACCACCTCCCCTCCCTCCACCTCTGGTCTTTCTTTGTGATTGTTTATTCAGTCATGAAATATCCTTTTCAAGTTACATAAGGTAGCAATAGCCCTAAGTAAATGTTGGGTAAACTGAGCAACGAACTTAGTGGCTACCAGAAGTCCATGCATAGTGAGTTGGGGGAACTAGAACTCAGTGTCCAGGCTGGGTGCAGTGGTTCACGCCTGTATCCCAGCACTTAGGAGGCCAAAGGGAGTGGATTGCCTGAGCTCACAAGTTCGAGACCAGCCTGAGCCAGAGCGAAACCCCCACCTCTAAAAATAGCTGGGCATTGTGGTGGGTGCCTGTAGTCCCACCTACTCGGGAGACTGAGGCAAGAGAATCGCTTAAGCCCAGGAGTTAGAAGTTGCTATGAGCTATGACGCCATGGCACTCTACCAGGGTGATAGAGCGAAACTCTGTCTCAAACAAACAGTAAAAGAATTTCGGGTCCACTGTCACTTCTAGTCTGGATATACTCTCTTCTTTTCCTGAATTCCTCTTTTCTTTTCTTTTTTTTCTGATATGCAGGATGTATTTTCATTGTTACAAAGGGGTTGCGACCCACAGATTGAGAACCGCTGGTGTAAACCCCAACACCCTCTCTTGAAACGCAGTATAATTACTTCTGGTCCTGCACAGGGCCCACTCTCTCCAGCTCCAGACCTGGATTTCTCCAGGCTGATAATGGTGGCAAGTGAGGTGGCAGTGTGAGTAGGGCCTAGAGATTAGCTACGAAGGGGAAAAAGAGATGACAGTAAAGGCTGAGGAAGGATGCCCCAAAGCTTCATCCATGGTTCCAAGATGGTGGTCAGGCCATTCCTCTTTCCTTTATTTTCACAACCCTGGGTTGGGGATGGGGCACTTTTCCGTATGGATATTCCCTAGTATGGTTACCTCATCAGACTTTTTTTTTTTTTTTTGAGACAGAGTGTTACTATGTCGCCTTCAGTAGAGTGCCTTGGTGTCATCACTCACAGCAACCTCAAACTCTTGGGCTTAAGTGATTCTCTTACCTCAGCCTCCCTTTTAGGTGGGACTATAGGCCCCCGCCACAACACCTGGCTATTTTTTGGTTGCCATTGTCATTGTTGTTTTAGTTGGCCTGGGCCAGGCTTGAACGCGCCAGCCTCGGTGTATGTGGCCAGCTCCCTACTCACTGAGCAACGGGAGCCAAGTGTCATCAGACATTTTGGTTTACTGTTTCAATTCCTTTTCAGGAGCCTTTTCCCTGCCTTCTATCTGCCCTGCTCCTTGTTTTACTATGCTGAATTTGGAAAGGATGAGGGATGGAGGGTAGGTGGGAATGAAAAAAGAGAATTCACATAGCTTTACTTTAGGATTCATTGTATTGGCTTGGCGCCTGTGGCTCAAGCGGCTAAGGCGCCAGCCACATACACCTGAGCTGGTGGGTTTGAATTCAGCCCCCGCCCGCCAAACAACAATGACAGCTGCAACCAAAAAATAGCCAGGCCTATGGCAGGCGCCTGTAGTCCCAGCTACTTGGGAGGTGGAGGCAGGAGAATGGCTTGAGCACAGGGTTGGAGGTTGCTGTGAGCTGTGATGTCATAGTGCTCTACCCAGGGCGACAGCTTGAGGCTCTGTCTCAAAAAAAAAAAGGATTCATTGTATTCAGGAAGCCAGTGAAAGACTTATAGGCCTCTGTCTGCATTTTGCAGGGTTTTTTTTTACATTAGAGTTAACTTCAAAAGGCCATTAGAACCAATCTTTGGGCAGACATTCTTACAGTCTTCTGTGATAAATTCTTATTTGACTTGTCATAATTCAATGTATCCATCAAGGAATGACTTTGGCCTAATTGGGGCCAAAATACTGGTAAATACTAAGCCTGAATGTGTTTATCTACATTTGAGATCTCTTCTCACCTCCTCTCACTGTGCCTCCTCCTTTTTAAGTTATATGAATAAGGTATAAGTGGTATCTATCTATCTATTTATCTGAGACAGGGTCTCCCTCTGTCATCCAAGGCAGAATGCAATGGTGTCATTACCACATCCTGGTACAAGCTTTTCCTCTGCTTCAGCCTCCCAAGTTGCTGGGAATACAGGCTCACACCACCATGTGGCTAATTTTGCTGTTTTGTAGAGGTAGGAGAGGTGAAGTGGCTTGGGAAATAGATGAGAAGAAGCAGGTGTCTCTCTTGCTCAGGCTGATGTCAAACTCCTGGCCTCAAGCAATCCTCTGCCTGAGGCTCCCAGAGTGCAAGGATTACAGGCGTGAGCCACTCTGCCCTATCTTCAATTTAGTATCCAAACACTTATTACCTTTTTTTTTTGGCAAATATACAAAAAAAAAGAGAGAGAAAACCCTATGGATCCTTTAATGTACTTGAAACATGGTAGAGTACAATTTAATTTTTATTTATTTATTTATTTTTGAGACAGAGTCTCATTTGGTCGCCCTGGGCAGGGTGCCATGGCGGATCTTATCCTTAGCTCACAGCAACCTCAAATTCTTGGGCTCAAGTGATTCTTTTGTCCCAGCCTCCCTGGTAGCTGGGACTACAGGTGCCCGCGACAAGGCCCGGCTATTTGTTGTTGTTGAGACAGATTCCCTACCCCTCCTCCCACCCCCATGCCCCTGAGCAGAGCGCAGTTCCGTCGTAGCAACCTCAGACTCGGGCTGTAGGCATCCTGCAGCCTCAGCCTCCAGAAGCCGCTTCTGCGGCGCCCAGCTGGGTTTTTTCCACTTATTTCGTGAGTCAGGGTCACACTATAGCTCGGGTGAGGCTCGAACACCCGAGCCCAGGCACTTCTCCCTCCTCGGCCTCCCACAGTGCTGGGATTACCGGCGTGAGCCACCGCCAGGCAACGCCAGGCTAGTTTTAGAGGCCGAGTCTCGCTCTGGCTCAGGCTGATCTGGAACCCATGAGCTCAGGGGATCCACCCGCCTCGGCCTCCCCGAGTGCTGGGTTTACACGCCCGGCCCCACAGCGCTGGTGGTTTGGGGTTTTTTTGCAGTTTCTGGCCGGCGCTGGGTTTGAACCCACCACCTCCAGGACATGGGGCCTGCGCCCTACTCCTTTGAGCCACAGGCGCCGCCCCAGCGCTAAGTTTTATTAGGGATTTCACGGAGGTTAAATTTCTGGGAATACAGAAACTCTAGTTAGAGGGCACAAGAGCCACGCGTCTTCCCCTTCAGATCTTGCAGTGAACCACAGGCTCGGCTTCTTTGGTAGGATCGCCGCCTCATTCCTGGTACAAATTATTTTAAAGACGCTGCTTTAGGGCGGCGCCCGTAGCTGAGTGGGTAGGGCGCCGGCCACATACACCGGGCTGGCGGGTTCGAACCCAGCCCGGGCCTGTTAAAAATCAACAATTACAACTGCAACTAAAAAAATAGCCAGGTGTTGTGGCGGGAACGTGTAGTCTCAGCTACTTGGGAAGCTGAGGCAAGAAAATCGCTTATGCCCAAGAGTTTGAGGTTGCTGTGAGCTGTGACGCTACCGCACTCCACCCAGGGTGACAGCTTGAGACTCCGTCTCTAAATAAATAAATAAAGCAAGCAAGCAAGCTGCTGCTTGGCCACACGAGCTAGTAGAGGGTATTTCTCCCCAACCCAAACATGAAAATCAGGAAGCCCACAAGCCAAAGAGTAACTTGTATTCCAAAAAACAGGTGTGGGGGACGTGTCCACATGGTTCCTGATACACGTGTCTTCGTCCCAGGGCATCGGGTTCACCCTAGTTCAACCTCCCGTCTGTATGGTACCTGTTAAACCATAGATCCCTCTTCTGCTGTGAGCGGTCAGAATGCTTCCGGTAGTCACCATGTCCCCTGCCCTGGTCCAAGAAAGGCTCATAATATTCTACCTGCGTATTACACTTCTTGGCAGCAGCAGCCCTTTTTTCTGGCGTCTTAGGATATGGCCCCCAGAGCATTTCCTTAGACATGTGGGAGGCTGCAAGCACTCACACTATGTTCCCGGCTACCCCCTGCAGCCATCAAACTCCCAACACCCTAGTCCTGGCCGCCTGCATTTTCACCTTCATTTTTTTTTTTTTGAGACAGAGCCTCAAGCTGTCACCCTGGGTAGAGTGCCTTAGCATCACAGCTCACAGCAAACTCCAACTCCTGGGCTCAAGAGAGTCTCCTGCCTCCGCCTCCCAAGTAGCTGGGACTACAGGCGCCCGCCACAACACCCAGCTATGTTTTTAATTGCAGTTGTAATTGTTGATTTTAGCAGGCCTGGGCTGGATTCGAATCCGCCAGCTCATGTGTATGTGGCTGGCGCCTTAGCCGTGTGAGCCACAGGCACTGAACCCATTTTCACCTTCTTTACGTTTCACTGCAATTTACTTATTTCTCTATTAATATTTTCCTTCTGATTTACAAAGACCCAAATGCTTAAACCCAAAGATAGAAGAAAGCAGTTAAAAAAACAAATTGCAATAAGTGTTTTTTTTTTTTTTTGAGACAGAGTCTCATTATGTCGCTTTCAATAGAGTTCTGTGGTGTCACAGCTCACAGCAACCTCAAACTCTTGGGCTTAAGCAATTCTCTTGCCTCAGCCTCCCAAGTAGCTGGGACTACAGGCAACTGCCACACCTGGCTAATGTTTTTTTTTTTTGTAGTTGGCTCAGGGCCAGAGTTGGATTTGAACCGGCCAGCTCTGGTGTATGTGGCTGGCACCCTAGCCGCCAAGCTACAGGCACTAAGCCACAATAAGTATTCTTTATTTTTGTTTGTTTTGTTTTTTTGCAGTTTTTGGCCGGGGGCTGGGCTCGAACCTGCCACCTCCGGCATATGGGGCCCTTTGAGCCACAGGCGCCACCCACAATAAGTATTCTTTTAGCTATTAATTCATGTACTCAACAGACTTTATTTAGTGCCTGCTGTTTGCCAGGCACTGTGCTAGGTGTCTGGGATTCAAAGATAAGATAAAGTCCCTGCTTTTAAGAAGTGTAGTGTAGTGAGACAAGCAAACACATACCTGGATAATTACAACTGTGAGTGTAGTAATTAATGTGTGAAATTATTGTGGGGTTGCAGAAGAGAAGTGCTTCCCCTAACCTGGAGGGGATCAAAGAAGAGCATAAACTATATTAAAGATCTGGGCCCGGCCTGAGTAGCTCATGCCTGCAATCATAGTACTCTTAGAGGCCTAGAAGAGAGGATACCTTGAGCTCAAGAGTTCAAGACCAGCCTGAGTAAAAGCTCTACTAGTCTCTACTAAAAATAGAAAAATTAGCCAGGTGTTGGTGGGACGGATAGTCCTAGCTACTAGGGAGGCTGAGGCAGGAGATTGCTTGAATCCAGGAGTTAGAGGTTGCTGTGAGCTAAGCTGAGGCCGTGGCACTCTAGCCTGGGCAATAGAGTGAGACTCTGTCTCCAAAAAAAAAAAAAAAAAAAAAAGAAAGAAAGAAAAAGAAAATGCAAAAATAAAGAAGATCTGTAAGTCATTTGGCTTAAGTGCGCATGGGAGAGGGTATTTCAGTTTTTTTCAATTAGATAACTTTGTGATTTGGGGTCCCAGTAATTCTAATGTAAAATATACGTCAATTCGTTTTTTTTTTTTACAGTTTCTAGCCGGGGCTGAGTTTGAACCCGCCACCTTCGGCATATGGGGCCAGCGCCCTACCCCTTTGAGCCACAGGCGCCACCCAAAATATACGTCAATTTGTAACTAAGGATTCATGTGGAAGAAGAGTCTAATATCATGAATAACTAAACATTAAGGTTGCAGGGTTAAGACTAGAAGTTGTAGGTTTGATTTTAAAATGTTTTCCTTTTTATGTCTTTCCCCAGCTATATTACAGAAAATCAAATATAAGAAATGAAATGCCTGCAAGTGGTCATTTTTAAACTCTTCTCTCTGATATAGCCCCTGTTACACTTGGGAATAAATGAAGGTACCATCACCACACTGGAGGAAGATTTAGTGCTATTTGAGGTTAGGATTTAAAAAACCCAAAAAGCTTGATTTGCAACCACTGCCCTCATATGAAATTAAGATATGAAGAAAAACTCAAGGTTAAGTGCCCTTGAGGTTTTCTAAATTATGGGATTGAGGGGTCTGCATAACATAATTTCTTTATTCAAGAGGCTTATGCATAACATAATTTTAAGCCTTAAAAAAGTTTAATCTTTACAATAACCCTACAGTCTCTTCCATTTTATAACTAAGAGAACTGAAGCACAAATTGGTTTAAAAATTTGCCCAAGATAATAGAGCTAATAATTAGTAGAGCTGGGATTCAAACCCAACTCTTTAATTCCTATTTATTACTCACCTTACCATCCTGCCAAAATAGAAACCTCGGGTTGGCCCATTGCTCACATGTTGTCCTGTGGCCCTTTACTATAAGCTGCTACAGACACCTGGTAAAGTGTGTGGCTGGGCCAGTGCAAATCCAACACTGCTCCTGTTAGTGTCGTATTGGAATAATAGTCATATTTTAATATTATGGGTGCCATTGAAAGTATCTTAATTATTCTTCTGAATATTTTATAGTATAAGGCATTGAGAAGAAAAAACAGTATTGAAATGAATATCTAGATTTAAATAAAGTATAAAATTTGAATAATTAGTAGAGGGAAGTAGAGGAGAATAAATGTGTAAAAATAACACAGAAGTTAACGTAAGATATATTCTTTTTAAACACTGTGTACATTATACAAATTTACATCTTCTTTAGTATTATAGCCTTTTCCACTTGCATGTGGTACATATATATTTTCCATTCACCAAAACTATAATCCTTGAGACCAAAAGTGGGTTTTTTTGTTTGTTTGTTTGTTTGAGACAGAGCCTCAAGCTGTCACCCTGGGTAGAGTGCGGTGGCATCACAGCTCCAACTCCTGGGCTCAAGCGAGTCTCCTGCCTCCGCCTCCGAAGTAGCTGGGACTACAAGTGCACAACACCCAGACATTTTTTGGTTGCAGCCATCCCGGTTGTTTGGTGGGCACGGGCTGGATTTGAACCCACCAGCTCAGGTGTACGTAGCTGGCGCCTTAACTGCTTGAGCCACAGGCACCGGGCCAAAAGTGTATTTTTTTTTTTTAAAGAAGGAATAAACATCAAAACAGGAAAGGTTATTGAAGCTCATTCTCAAATAGTGTAATAAATTTTGAGGAAATAAATTAGGTTATGGATGCTTAAAAGTGATAAAAAAATCATATTAACAAAATGTGGGTGATTTATTTTAACTTTGAGCTATTGTTAATAAATTTGAAGAAATTGGTTGTTGGATTTAGAACTGTATAAAATACCATTGGAGTGTGGAGGAAAAAAGAGGAAGTCTGTTATAACTGAATAGGGGTGTGGTCTGCTTAGGCTCAAAGAAATAAATAGTAGTTTCATAAAGGACTGATATAACTGTACAGTCTTCAGAACCAGCCGTTACAGGCAGCACATTTTCTCTATAGACGTATGTCTATTAATACCAGGCAGCTTGGCGAATTACAGAAACCACAGCCTGTAGATTTGGGCATATGCACTCTCTGCCTCCATCTAATCCTTCGGGTAACAATATACCTACAACTCCTGTAATCCTAGAGCAGTTACATGGATGCACTAAGTGGTGTGATGGGAAGGAAAGATAGCATCACAAGGATTCGTTTGATTATAACAGTAATCCACACCAAGTCAAATAAAATAGCCAAACAGTTTAAAATGCGGCCTCTAATGAATTTAAAATGTGGCCTGTTAATTCTAGCAGGCCCTCGCAAACATTTCCTGCTGGAGTACCCCATATCAAAACGAAGTGGCTGTGGTTTAATTACAAGGAATAATTATTTGATTTCCAGGAAGTTAAGACAGGGCTTTGTATTTAAATAAAAAGTTCTAGACATGCTGTGAAACTCGATCAAACCGAGAAAAAGGGTGAAAATGAATGCCTGTTCAGTGAGTCAAGATTTCAGCTGCTCACCAAGCCTGACATAACGGCTTACGAGTCCAGAAAGGGGGTATTTTAAAGCCGGCTGGCTGGATCGTGTCACTTTATTATAGAAGCCCTTCCTTTCCAGAGACCTAAAGTGTAATGCAAGCAGAGGCTGTGGAGGGGCTCGAGACTCGGCGTCTTCCGCCCCTCTCCACTAGCAGAAACCCCAGTTTTTAGGGGAAAGGCTCTGGTAGAGTCTCCCTCACTTTTGAGGGGCTATTAAAAGGCTGGGGCCTCTTATTTCAACGGCTTTGGGCGTGAGTGTGGGGCAAGGAAGGGGGGGCGAGGCCTGTGGGTGTCTCTTTTGCCTGAGGAGTTGGAGGCACTTGTGGAAAAGTCAGGCCCTTTTCGCTCCGGCGGCCGCTCCGGTGTGGGGCTGGCTTGGGTTAGACACATGCACACATACACCATAGAGCTCTGCTTTCCCGTAGCAGCTGCTGCCTCTGCCTCTGCCTCTCCCGCCTCAGCCTCTTTGCCCGGCATACACACACATTCAGATTTACGCGCTGTTTCAATCCTTGATGACGTGTCCCCGGAGACAACCAATAGCAAACGGGCTCTGGTCAGGACAATGGGAGGTATCGGACCAATGAGCGAGCCCCGTGAGTTGGCGGTAGCCAATAGGAGCCGCGCTGGCTGGAGAGTAATGTTACAGAGCGGAGAGAGTGAGGAGGCTGCGTCTGGCTCCCGCTCTCACAGCCATTGCAGTACATTGAGCTCCATAGAGACAGCGCCGGGGCAAGTGAGAGCCGGACGGGCACTGGGCGACTCTGTGCCTCGCTGAGGGTGAGTCTGGGGCAGCGCCGCGGCGGGGAGAGCGCCTCCGGCAGCTCCCCAGCCCGCGCGGCGGCCGGATCCCCGCGGCCGGGAGCCGGCGGGTCAGGATCCACACAAAGGCAAATGAGGGGGGACCGTGGGGGGAACTGCGCACGGAGCGAGCCTCTGCCCGGGCGCCGGGGACGCTGCCCCGCGCCGGAGCCCCGGCCCACCGGCTGCCTGAGGCGCGGGGAGCCCCGAGACCCGCGAGTTTCCACCCCCGGCGGCGTCCGCGCTGACTGGCGCAAAAAAAAAATTTTTTTTTAATTAAAAAATTTTTAACGTGTTTTCGGCCCCCGGGCCGGGCGTTCGGGCGGGCGGCGTGCGCGGAGCGCGGCCGGGGCGGCGGCGACACGAGGGCAGCGGCGGCGCTTCCCCGGGCTGCATTGGCCGCCGCCGCAGCGAGCCGGGCGCCGGCGGGGAGCGCGGCCGGGCGGCGAGGGCGGCGCGGCGGGCCGGGGGCGGCGGTGCGGGCCCGGGCGGCCTCGGCCCCGGCGCGGCGGCGGCCCGGCGGCGGGGGGAGCGGCGCCGCTGCGCTCGCTGGAACATGGCTGACTCGGGCCCGGCGCTGCTGGCTGGAGAGAAAACAAGGCGGGCGGGCGGGCGGGGGAGCTGGGCGCAGCAGTTCCGAGGCAACTTTTTTTTTCCTCTCTCTTTTCACAGCCCCGCGTCCTCCGTGCGGGGGCGGCGGGGCGCGCGGGCCCGCGCGGAGGGAGACGGGGAGCGGCGGCCGGGTGGGCCCCGCCGCGGCCGGGGGAGGGGGAGGGGAGGGCCGCGCGCCCCCCGCCCCGCCCCTCCCCCGGCCGTAATGGCCGAGTGTGTGCGCCAGAGCGCGCCGCGCACCCCGCCCGCCGCCGCCTCGCTCGCACCCTCGCACACACACACATACACACACGCACACACAAAGGGAAGGAGCCATGTTCGCGCTCGCGCTCGCCCTCGCGGCGGCGGCGGCGGCGGCGGCGGCGCAGGCGGGGAAGACGCGCAGCGGCCATTCCGTGCGCGCCGGCCCCGGCGGCCGCGGGCGGAGCCAGCCCCCATTTCGAGCGGGGCTGCTCCCTGCGCCGAGCCCGACAAAATGGGGGCGGCGGCGGCGGCGCGGGCCTGCGGGCGCGCGTGGCGGCCGCGCGCCCCGGGCGAAGTTCTGGGGGCGGAGGCCGCCCGGCGCGGGAGTCACCCCAACTTTCACCGACCCGAAAAATACTTCCCGGCTGGGGGGAGGGGGCCGCGAGCAGGAGTGGCTTTTGTCCCTCATCCTTGTTTACTCGGAGAAACTTCAGACCGGACGTGTGTAGTCAGAACAGAAATACATCTCAGGGCCAACCCGGTCGGAAGCTGCCTCGCGGCGGCACCGCCACCCCCCAGCCTGGTTCTGAGCGCCGGAGGTGGCTCCTGTTCTCTTCTGGCACCAAAGTTTTATGCAAACAGGGTATTTTAAAAGTAATGGGGAAAACTTCAGACGCGCGGTGATTTTTCGCCCCCTCCCCTTTTTGAGGGCTTATAATTTGGAAGGGTCTGCCTACGTAGGCGCTAACCTGTTTATTCCCTATCCAGTACAGAGCCACGAATTGGCAGCGTGTTTTCTGATAATTTGGTGGTGTTGGTTAAAAATGGCTTTGTGGATTTTTTAAAAAATGTTTAAATGACCATTTAGATACTCGAAACAGACACAGGCAGATAGATATGGAATACTGTGTAAGAATACCCTTGTTTCTAGACTTTTTGAGATCACATCGAAGGACCGTTTTTTGCTTGGCATTGCCCCTTCTAGGAATTGGCTATCACTGCCATGTTATCTGATTTTATGGAGCTTGATGTCACTCGTGTCGAATCACCAGTACCTTAGTTTTCATTTAGTCCCTAACCTAAGTTCTCACCTCTTCTAAGTGTGTCTCGGTTTTATTGGTAACATCAAACATTTATTTTTTAGAAAAATAACTAAACATGGGCAAAGGAGATCCTAAGAAGCCGAGAGGCAAAATGTCATCATATGCATTCTTTGTGCAAACTTGTCGGGAGGAGCACAAGAAGAAGCACCCAGATGCTTCAGTCAACTTCTCAGAGTTTTCTAAGAAGTGCTCAGAGAGGTGGAAGGTAAGAGGGCTTGAAACATACTGACAAGATGATTTTAAAAAGGTAATAAAGCTTGTTTTAAGCCTAGCTAGTGTTCTCATAATGTGAGGTTATTGAATAGGAAAGAACACTGGTTTTATTCATTAATGCTTTTGAGAGTGATGCATTAAATTTTTTTGTTACTCAAATTTGCAAATGATTCTGTTGTAGACCATGTCTGCTAAAGAGAAAGGAAAATTTGAAGATATGGCAAAGGCGGACAAGGCCCGTTACGAAAGAGAAATGAAAACCTATATCCCTCCTAAAGGGGAAACAAAAAAGAAGTTCAAGGATCCCAATGCACCCAAGAGGCCTCCGTAAGTATCTTTTTTTTTTGTTTTTTATTTTCCAGACATGGTTTACAGTAGAATCTGACAAAAAGTCAGCCAGCTACCTGTAAATTGAATACACTTATTCAATTCTTAGTTAATACTCGGTGTAATTAAAAATTAAGTAGGGTAAGTTGCAGGGGTTTAGAGTATTGTGTATTAAGACACTTAGCCTTCTTTTCCCAATATCTCCAATAATCTTTTTTGTGTGTGTGTGGTTTTTGGCCGGGGCTGGGTTTGAACCTGCCACCTCCAGCATATGGGACCGGCGCCCTACTCCTTGAGCCACAGGTGCCGCCCTCCAATAATCTTGATTCTTTCATTTCTTGAAAAATATCACTCTGAAATAGAGAATTTGCAGAGTGTTCTTCTGGAGCTCTAATGTAAGTTTAATAATGATAATTTAAGTTTTGGTTGTGAGGGATATTTATCTTATTTTAATATTTGTACCCTGTCCAGTGCCTGGTTGATTAGGCTGTTAATTAGGCAGCTTTTCTATAGCACTGTATTTGAAATGGTAGTATTTGTTTTGTGATCTACCGATCCTAAAACTAAATTTCTTCCTTTTTTAGTTCGGCCTTTTTCTTGTTCTGTTCTGAGTATCGCCCAAAAATCAAAGGAGAACATCCTGGCCTATCCATTGGTGATGTTGCAAAGAAGCTGGGGGAGATGTGGAATAACACTGCTGCGGATGACAAGCAGCCTTATGAAAAGAAGGCTGCAAAGCTGAAGGAAAAATACGAAAAGGTAAGTGTGGGTTTGGCTTGGTAGGATGATGGACAGGGGTATGCCAGCTGTTGAATGATGGTACTTGATAACTCATCTTAATTTCCTGTTTTCTTACAGATTTTCCAAAAGTTTGAGGTGCAGTAGTTTTTTAGTGTGTAACAGCTACATTAAGTAGCCACTGACTTGGGTCATTTTTCATTATTCAAAGAATATGGAGGACCAAATAAATTGTTACTAGACTCAAAGGTCATACATTTAAGTTGATGTTGATATTCCACAGTATCTCCAAATTGATTAAAATTTTGGTTAGTCAGTTTGAGTCAAAATAATTTTTAAATGGTCAGGTGTATAGTATGAAAATGTTTTTTCATAAACATAACCTTGAAATATTAATGTATTTTCCTTTTAGATGCTGAAAAAAATCACAGCATCTCACTGAGTTAAATTTTAAGTGCCAATTTGTGTAGTACATTAAGATGAAGGAAATCTATAACTCATACTTAATTTTTAGCTTGTTTAGTCATCCCAAAAAATACCTATTTCTAAATGTTTAACTTAATTGCATGCTCACGGGCAAGTTACTTTTTTATTTATTTTTTTAACGGAATGTTCTGTGGATCAGGGTCTGACAATATAAACCTGTAGAATGCTTTTTTGCATTCAGAAGGTGGCAGTGTCTACCCTTTAATCAAAGTCCCTACATTCTAGTATTAATAAACTAGGATGTGGTACCTAATTGTACCTTAGTGAGCCATAACTTGGCAAATATTAGACCATGCCATTTAGTGATTTATAGATTGCTATAATTACAACGATCCCATAGTATTTTAATGTACATAATCTTGACATTCTGATTGTTTGTGGAGTTGAGTGGATCACGTATGTGTGGTATTTTAGTGAGTGTAATTGGTATCTTGGCTTTTTTATAATTTTACCATGTTACTTTTCTTTCTCCGCTTAACGATTTTTTCTTTTCTACCATTTTTCTCCTCCCTTTTCTTGGGAAGGATATTGCTGCATACCGAGCTAAAGGAAAGCCTGATGCAGCGAAAAAGGGAGTCGTCAAGGCTGAAAAAAGCAAGAAAAAGAAGGAAGAGGAGGAAGATGAGGAAGACGAAGAGGATGAAGAGGAGGAGGAAGATGAAGAAGATGAAGATGAAGAAGAAGATGATGATGATGAATAAGTTGGTTCTAGCGCAGTTTTTTTTTTCTTGTCTATAAAGCATTTAACCCCCCTGTACACAACTCACTCCTTTTAAAGAAAAAAATTGAAATGTAAGGCTGTGTAAGATTTGTTTTTAAACTGTACAGTGTCTTTTTTTGTATAGTTAACACACTACCGAATGTGTCTTTAGATAGCCCTGTCCTGGTGGTATTTTCAATAGCCACTAACCTTGCCTGGTACAGTATGGGGGTTGTAAATTGGCATGGAAATTTAAAGCAGGTTCTTGTTGGTGCACAGCACAAATTAGTTATATATGGGGATGGTAGTTTTTTCATCTTCAGTTGTCTCTGATGCAGCTTATACGAAATAATTGTTGTTCTGTTAACTGAATACCACTCTGTAATTGCAAAAAAAAAGTTGCAGCTGTTTTGTTGACATTCTGAATGCTTCTAAGTAAATACAATTTTTTTTATTAGTTCTGTTGTCCTTTTCATAGGTCTGAAATTTTTCTTCTTGAGGGGAAGCTAGTCTTTTGCTTTTTGCCCATTATGGATCACATGAATTATTACATTGTTTATCTTTTCATATAATTAGCTGATAAAAAGCTTTTTGTCTACGCACCCTGCATATCATGATGGGGGTAATAAAAGTTAAATTGAGATAGTTTTCATCTATAACTGAAACTCCAACAAAGTTGATGACAAATTTCACATAGCCCATTTATATTTTACAAAGTGAAGAGTAAGCAATCTACTCACAGCATGGGATTATTAGAATCAAACGTTTTGAAAGTCTGTCCTTGAAGGACTAATAGAAAAGTATGTTCTAATCTTTACATGAGGACTCTATTCTTTAACTCCCATTACCATGTAATGGCAGTTATATTTTGCAGTTCCCACATTAAAGAAGACCTGAGAATGTAGCCCCAAAAGCGTGAGCTTAAAATACAAGACTGCCATATTGCATTTTTTGTTGATGTTAGTCCCGGCAAAGACTTAAGAAAGTGCTGGCTGTAAATGTCTTTTTCCCATTTACCTAAATATGAACTGCTCAGGAAACTTCAGATTCTCCATTTAGAGTATCTTTAATTAATTGGGCCACCCTTTAAAATAATGCCACATTTAAAATCGGTTATATTTTCATGTATTGTGGTTTGCCCCTTTTTAAATCAAATTGATAGGAAAAAAGACACTTCACATCTTAATACGAGTTACTCAATTTATTTGAATTTGATTTTTCCTTACAAAACCCACACTCATTCATTAGTCATGTTTATCTGCTTAGCAGTTTAGGGAACAATTTGGCAATTTTGTGGTTTTTGAGATTATCGTTCTCTTAAAGTGCCAGTATTTTAAAATAGCGTTCTTGTAATTTTACACGCTTTTGTGATGGAGTGCTGTTTTGTTATATAATTTTGACTTGGATTCTTTCCATTTGCATTTGTTTATGTAATTTCAGGAGGAATACTGAACATCTGAGTCCTGGATTATACTAATAAACTAATAATTGCAGAGGTTTTAAATATTAGTTAAGTGGCTTTCACTTAAGAATTTCAGAATCTGTTATATCTCTTTTAATCTCATTTCCAGTAATATCTCATAGCAACACTTTTTTTTTTTTTTTTTTGTAGAGACAAGAGTCTCACTTTATGGCCCTTGGTAGAGTGCCGTGGCCTCACACAGCTCACAGCAACCTCCAACTCCTGGGCTCAAGCGATTCTCTTGCCTCAGCCTCCCGAGCAGCTGGGACTACAGGCGCCCGCCACAATGCCCGGCTATTTTTTTGGTTGCAGTTTGGCCGGGGCTGGGCTTGAACCTGCCACCCTCGGTATATGGGGCCGGCGCCCTACCGACTGAGCAACAAGCGCCACCCAGCAACACCTTTTAAATAAGGACTGGCAAAGTTTTTAATTTTAAAAATTCTCACTTTATGCTTATAAATAGGTTAATGGGCTTATAAAAACAGGTTTTGTCAAACATTGAAAGTACTCAGTAAGATGCTCGTTCTATATATGAGGAAAAACTAATTTTACTTTCAGAATGATTAAGATTTTTTTTAAAACAAGGCACGTGTAAATGAAAAGCATGGTTAATGATGGAAGTGCGATTATTTCAACGTTTATCAAATTTTTAGTCAAGGGGAACAAATGACTCATTTAATCTGATTTAGAGGGAGGTTTCAATAGCTATAGAATCAACATTGTCAACATTAGTAAGTCTGATCTATTTAAAAATGAATTTTGGCTCAAGGAACTGTCTTTGTAACTTTAGTAGGTGTGTCATGACAACTATTTTTGACTTTTTTTTTTTCTTTTTTTTGAGACAAGATTTTCAAGCTGTCTCCCTCAGTAGAGTGCCATAGCATCTCAGCTCACAGCAACCTCAAACTGTTGGGCTTAAGCCATTCTCTTGCCTTGGCCTCCCAAGTAGCTGGGACTATAGGCGCTGAGCCACCATTTTTGAAATGTTGAGTATTTTTAGGTCAGTTAGTTAACTGATTTTAGATACTAACAGGAAAAAATGGTCAAAAACCCTCTTCATTCTGAAAACTTATAGTTTGGTTTAGTGTTCCATCAATATCCTTTGGAAGTTAGATATCTAAAAGTCACGTTAATGGAGGTGAGAGGCAGTTACTTAGATAATTCTATGTAAGATCTGTTATAACTGGAGATGATAGACTTTTTAAGATTTTTCTTAAATATAAGGAGTGTAAATTTTAGGTTTTTTTTTTTTGCATTTTAAAATTGGCACATGGCATGCCAGTTAAAATTTAACTAAAATAATCCAATTTCCTAATTTGCCTGTGTGAAGGTTCAGTTTTCAGTACCAGTCATGCACTTTTGCATAGAATGGTAGATACCACTGCAAATTTGCACAAATCACAGTTTATTAGAATCCACTGTTACTTAGGTGTGAACCATCGGTCATAAATTGGGCTGTTTTCTTAATCAGGGATTGTGATGATAGTTACTTAAATTTACTTTTTATAATTGTCCTTTATGTCACTTTTAAGTTTCACTTGAAATGCCTTTTCTTTTTTTAAAGAGAAGGTCTCTTGCCCAGGCTGGAGGGCAGTTGGCACAATCATAGCTCACTGCAGCCTTCAACTCCTGGGCTCAAGTAATTCTCCCATCCCAGCCTCCTCAGTAGGTAAACTACAGACATGTGTCGCCATGCCTAGCTAATTTTTTTATTTTTTGTATAAATGGAGTGCCTGTTTCCCAGGTTGGTCTTGAACACCTGGTCTCAAGCAATCCTGCCCCAGCCTCCCAAAGTGCTGGGGTTTCGGGCATGATTGAATGCCTTTTAAAACTAGATAAGAGCCAGAAAATGGTTTGAGTAGCTATCCCACAAAAGGTGGAAGGTAGTTCATTTCTTGTCCCTTTCTAATAGTAAAGCAGTGCTAACCCTGGTCACAACTTGGGAAGTTCCCTGGGTCTCAGGCAAGTTGCTCCCTAGAGTAGTGAGGCAAAATGTTGCTGTTGTAGGATTGCTGCTATTTCACGATCCATTATGGCACAGAAATACACCACAACATGGAATAGCACAAGCATAACTAAATATGCTTCATTGCAGAATATAATGCTTATCTTCCTATAGGTATCAGTCTGGAATAGATCATACCTATGAAGAGGAAATGTAATCACTTGCCTTTAGGCCTACCCATTGGTTTGGACCTTCTATATACAAAAAAATCTCTGTAAATTGACCACCCAAGGGACTGTAACAAATTGGTCAACATAAGGAACTAGGCCTACCATACTGATAGGTACATGTGGTATATGTCCAGTCTATGGAAATTAGGTCAATTTGAGGTCAATGTAGGGAGCTGGTCAGCTGTAGAGGTTCTACTGTAGTTGGATGTATTGAATGTCCACTGAAAAGAAATAGTAGTAACAAGTCTTAACAGGATAAACGGGAATATGATGAATGGTGGGCAAGGATATATGGAGATGGTGGAATCCAGTAGTAGAAAATCAGTGGAAAGAGGGTTAGATCCTCATAAATGCATTCAGATTTGTTTTTCTATTCAGTCACATAATTGAGTCATGTAGGTAACATTCCATAGTATGATGCTCCGTAATATATTTAATCATTCCCTTACTGGCGGACGTTCAGATTTTCTATTTTTTGCTAACACTGCCTTGAACATCTATGCACATTTTTCTCAGGCATGTGTAGGTCTTTTTTTTTTTTTTTTTTGTAGAGACAGAGTCTCACTTTACTGCCCTCGGGTAGAGTGCCGTGGCGTCACACGGCCCACAGCAACCTCTAACTCTTGGGCTTACGTGATTCTCTTGCCTCAGCCTCCGAGTAGCTGGGACTACAGGCGCCCGCCACAACGCCCGGCTATTTTTTTGTTGCAGTTTGGCCGGGGCTGGGTTTGAACCCGCCACCCTCGGCATATGGGGCCGGCGCCCTACTCACTGAGCCACAGGCACCGCCCCATGTGTAGGTCTTTGAAATAACTATCTCAAGGTAGAATTGATGAATCAGGAGATACTTGCATTTAACATTTTGGCAAATACTGATAAATTGCCCCCAGAACTATGCTTATACTGTGAAACATTTTAACAATTATTTTATAATGAATCAAGAATTTTTTTTTTTTTTTTTTTTGAGACAGTCTCACTATGTTGCCCTGGGTAAGAGTACTGTGGCCTTAAACTCTTGGGCTTAAGCGAGTCTCATGCCTCAGCCTCTCAAGTAGCTGGGACTACAGGTGCCTGCCACAACGCCGGGTTTTTTTTTTTGTTTGTTTTGTTTTTTTTTGTAGAGACAGAGTCTCACTCTATCGCCCTCAGTAGAGTGCCCTGGCATCACACAGCTCACAGCAACCTCCAACTCCTGGGGTTAGGCTATTCTCTTGCCTGTTTCCGGAGGCTGGGACTACAGGTGCCCACTACAATGCCCAGCTTTTTTTTTTTTTTGGTTGCAGTTTGGCTGGGTCTGGGTTTGAACTCGCCACCCTCGGTATATGGGGCCAGCTCCCTACCCATCGAGCCACAGGTGGCCGCCCACTCCTGGCTATTTTTCTGTTGTTGCAGTTGTCGTTGTTTAGCTGGCCTGGGCCTGATGCAAACCCACCAGCCTCGGTGCATGTGGCTGGCGCCATAACCACTGTGCTACAGGTGCCGAGCAATGAATCAAGATTTTTACTGGTGGGCAGCGCCTGTGACTCAGTGGGTTGGGCGCCGGTCCATATACTGTGAGGGTGGTGGGTTGGAACCTGGCCCTGGACAAACTGCAACAAAAAAGTAGCCAGGCGTTGTGGCAGGCGCCTGTAGTCCCAGCTACTCGCGAGGCTGAGGCAAGAGAATCGCCCAAGCCCAGGAGTTGGAGGTTGTGAGCTGTGACGTCGCATCACTCTACCGAGGGCAATAAACTGAGATTCTGTCTCTAAAACAAAAAATAAAATAAAATAAGATTTTTACTGGTTATTCTTTGGCTCCATGAAATAACTACCCGTTTTTGTTTTTTTTTTGAGACAGAGTCCCACAGTGTTGCCCGTGGTAGAGTGCTGTGGCGCTACAGCTCATAGCAACCTCAAACTCTTGGGCCCCAGCTATTCTCTTGCCTCAACCTCCCAAGTAGCTGGGACCACAGGTGCCCGCCACAACGCCCGGCTATTTTTGTTGTTGTTGTTGTTGCAGTTGTCGTTGTTTGGCAGGCTTGGGCGGGATCGAACCTGCCACCTTCAGTGTAGTGGCTGGCGCTGTAAACACTGTGCTATGGGTGCTGAACCAATAACTACCCATTTTTAAAAGAGGAGAAATTAAAATACTGATTTGTTCAGAGCTACCGAAACAATCAGGAACAGGTGGAATTGGAACTAAAAGACCCTTGGGATGGCTATTAATGATTTAAACTGCTAACCTATTTTTCTAAAAAGTTATTACAATAAATCTGTTGTGTGAAAACGAGAAGGTTCTTTCCCATTTTGGCAGCTTCTGTCCTAAATGAAAGTTATCTGGTAGTTCTGTTGTTTGGGGGCAAAGATCGTGTCAATCGTTTTTGTTCTTTTTTTTTTTTTTTTTTTTCTGTAGAGGCAGAGTCTTACTTTACCGCCCTTGGTAGAGTGCTATGACGTCACAGGACTCACCGCAACCTCTAACTCTTGGGCTTATGCGATTCTCTTTTTTTTTTTTTTTTTTTTTTTTGTAGAGACAGAGTCTCACTTTATGGCCCTCGGTAGAGTGCCGTGGCCTCACACAGCTCACAGCAACCTCCAACTCCTGGGCTCAAGCGACTCTCTTGCCTCAGCCTCCCGAGTAGCTGGGACCACAGGCGCCCGCCACAACGCCCGGCTATTCTTTGGTTGCAGTTTGGCCGGGGCTGGGTTTGAACCCGCCACCCTCGGCACATGGGGCCGGCGCCCTACCGACTGAGCCACAGGCGCCGCCCGGGCTTATGCGATTCTCTTGCCTCAGCCTCCCGAGCAACTGGGACTACAGGCGCCCGCCACAATGCCCGGCTATTTTTTGGTTGCAGTTTGGCGGCGGCTGGGTTTGAACCCGCCACTCACGGTATATGGGGCTGGCGCCCTACTCACTGAGCCACAGGCGCCGCCCGATTGTGTCAGTCTTACACAAGCTGCAGTCAACGGTTTTGGAAAAGCAAGTTTAGCTATGAGGTATAGCCAAACAATAAGAAATTAAAGGATTGTGTGGGCCAGATTCTAGGCCCTAGGAGATAGGTTATAGTATTGGAATGGACACTGAGGATTTGCCTTAAACAGAATAAAGGTCATCACTGCCTCAGTTCCTTGCTGGAGATGGTACTTAAGGGTAAAAAGGACATACTTCAAAAGTGTTCATAAACATAATTGTGTTTACAGGCTGAAAGAGGAATTAACCTTAGTTCCCTAGAGTTATATAGAACCTCTAGTTAGAAGCTTTACTGTATTTGTTGTTTATTGGATTTCAATTAGAGATCATTTTATGAAGTGTACTGAACATAACCAGGTAAGAGAATAAAAAGGCCTACAATAAAGTACCTTTTGGGTGTGAGAGAGTTAAAGATAAACAAGATAGTTGCCATATCCTCAAGTGCCAGTGTAATAGCCAGGAAGGTCTGAAGAGCAAGAACTTGGAGGCTACTTAGGGCAAAGATAATGCAGCTCCCCCACTCCCCTACTGCCTGAATTGAGGGAAGCCCAGGTCTTACCTCAAATTCAGGCAGCTCCCCTTCCCCTCCCCTGGTATCAGCCTGGCTGGGGCTTGGACTTAGAGACCTGGGTAGGCATACTCCGAGTCATAAGCAGGGAGACTGAAGGGAGAGCCACTTTTCGGAAGATGGACAAGAGTTGTCACTGCTTTAGGAGCCATCAACAGAAAGGCATAGCGCTAATACAGAGTCAGAATCTGTTAGGGGGTAAGGAGCCATAAAGAGCTACTGGAGGGCGGCGCCTGTGGCTCAGTGACAGGGCGCCGGCCCCATATACCGAGGGTGGCGGGTTCAAACCCAGCCCCGGCCAAACTGCAACCAAAAAATAGCCGGTCGTTGTGGCAGGCGCCTGTAGTCCCAGCTACTCGGGAGGCTGAGGCAGGAGAATCGCCTAAGCCCAGGAGTTGGAGGTTGCTGTGAGCTGTGTGACGCCACGGCACTCTACCAAGGGCAATAAAGTGAAACTCTGTCTCTAAAAAAAAAAAAAAAGCTACTGGAGTTTAATCTGCGCATTTTTTTTTGAGACAGAGCCTCAAGCTGTCACCCTGGGTAGAGTGCTATAGCATCACAGCTCACAGCAACCTCCACCTCCTGGGCTCAAGCGATTCTCCTGCCTCCACCTCCCAAGTAGCTGGGATTACAGGCATCTGCCATAATGCTCAGATATTTTTTCATTGCCGCCATCATTGTTGTTTGGCAGGCCAGGCTGGATTCGAACCCACCAGCTCAGGTATATGTGGCTGGCACCTTAGCCGCTTGAGCCACAGACACCGAGTCATAATCTGCACATTTTTAGAGTAGTGGACAGAGACCTATACAGATTTAGAGGTTTGCTCAAAGACAAACAGCACTATCAAAACAAAACAATCTAACAGTGCCAGGCTCACAGTAGTGCAATGAGCTCCTTTTTTCCTCTCTCTGTCTCTCTCTTTTTTTTTGAGACAGAGACTCACTTTGTTGCCCTTGGTAGAGTACCGTGGCGTCACAGCTCACAGCAACCTCATAGCAAACTCTTGGGCTTAAGTGATTCTCTTGCCTGTCTCCTGAGTAGTTGGGACTGAAGTCGCTTGCCACAATGCCCAGCTATTTATTTAGAGACTGGGTCTTGCTCTTGCTCAGGCTGGTCTTGAACTCCTGAACTCAGGCAATCCACCTGCCTTGGCCTTCCAAGTGCTGGGATTACAGGTGTGAGCCACCGTACCAGGCCTCCTTTTTTTTTCTCTTATGGACAGCAACAAAGAGGCTACAAGGCTTCTTCCCTGCCCCTCACTTCCACACCTCGTTTCTTTTTTGTTGTTGTTGCAGTTTGGCCGGGGGGCAGGTTTGAACCCGCCACTCTCCATATATAGGATCGGTGCCTTACCCACTGAGCCACAGGAGACACCCCAGCACGCCTTGATTCTTGAACCGTGGCTGCAATTGTTCCTATGCTGGTGTGGCCAGCACATTCTGCCATCCAGTGTCTTCTCTGCCTTTTTCCTTCCATTCACTTGGACTTAGAACGTTTCCAGACCAAACCAAACAAATGCATTTCCAATCACATAGAAAGTTACAAAATACATGATTCTAAAGGGCAGCTAGTGAGCAGAAGAAAGAGTGCTGTCTAGGGCAGCGCCTGTGGCTCAAACGAGTAGGCACTGGCCCCATATGCCAGAGGTGGTAGGTTCAAACCCAGCCCCCAGCCCAAAACTGCAAAAAAGCAAAAAAAAAAAAAAAAAAAAAGAATGCTGCCTAGTACAGTAGCATGATCTTCCAGAAGTGGAAGGAAGGGTGCCAGTACACTATACACAATGGTAACTTTGAAAAAACGGGTTACCCTTATCACGAAGGAAATTTACAATCCTTGAAACAAAATAAATAAGCAAGAAAAAAGTCTACAGTTCTACCAGTCAGAAAGACTATTAACATATTATGTACCTTTCTAGTGTATATGTATTATATATAATTTTATTTTATTTTATTATTATTATTTTTTTTTTTTTTTTTTTGCAGTTTTTGGCCGGGGCTGGGTTTGAACCCGCCACCTCCGGCATATGGGGCCAGCGCCCTACTCCTCTGAGCCACAGGTGCTGCCCTATATAAAAATTTATTAATATTATATGTATAAAATTCTAAAATTGAGGTGAGACATTACATGAAATTAACCATTTTAAAGTGAACAACTGAGTAGCATTTAGTACATTCACAGTGTTCTGCAACCACCACCTCTAGCTAGTTTCAAAACATTTTCATTACCCCAACAGGAAACTTCATAACCATTAATTCTCCTCTCCTACCTAGCCCTTGGCAACCATCAATCTATATGGTCTGTATAGATTTATCTATTCTGAATATTTTATATTAATGGAACCACACAATATGTGACCATTTATGTCTGCTTCTTTAACGTAGCATATTTTCACATTTTATGCACAATTAGCATGTATCAATATTTCATTCCTTTTTAAGCCTAAATAATACTTCATTGTCTATATATACCAATTCCTTTATCCATTTATCCAATGACAAACTCTTGGGCTGTTTCCATCTTTTGGCTATTGCAAATTGTACTGTTATGAATATGCATGTATATGCTTTCAATTTGGGGGGTATATACCCAGGAGTGAAATTACTGGATCATGGCCAGGTACAGTGGCTCATGCTATCTCAGCACTCTGGGAGATAGAGGAAGGTGGTTGCCTGAGCTCAAGAGTTGGAGACCAGGTTCAGTGCCCATTGCACAGTGGTTACGGCATTAGCCACATACACTGAGGCTGATAGCTTTGAACCCAGCTGGGCCAGCAAGCAGTAGTGAAAACTGCAACAGAAAAATAGCTGGGCATTGTGGTGAGTGCCTATAGTCCCAGCTACTTTGAAAGCTGAGGCAAGAGAATCGCTTAAGCCCAAGAGTGTGAGGTTGCTGTGAGCTGTGACACAACTGCACTCTACCTAGGGTGACAGTGAGAATCTGTCTCAAAAAAAAAAGAAAAGAAAAGAAAAGAGTTTGAGACCAGCTTGAGTCAGAGCAAGACCTCATCTCTAAAATAGCCAGCCATTGTGGCAGCCTGTAATCCCAGCTACTTGGCAGGCTGAGACAAGAGAATCTCTTGAGTCCAAGAGTTTGAAGTTGCTGTGAGCTGTGACTCCATGGCATTCTACCCAGGGTGACAAAGTGAGAGTCTGTCTAAAAAGAAAAAAAAAGAAAGAAAGAAATTACTGGATCATATGGTAATTTTATGTTTAACTTTTCTACGAACTGCCAAACTGTTTTCCATAGCAGCTGGACCACTTAACATTTCTGACCAACAGTGCATAAGGGTTCCAATTTCTCCACAACCTCCCAACACTTTTTTTTTTATTACAGTCATCCTAGAAGGTGGGAAGTGGTATCTCATCGTGGTTTTAATTTGCATTTCCCTAATGACTAATGATGTAATGATGATAAGCATCTTCTCATATGTTTATTGGTCATCTGTATAGCTCCTTTAGAAAACTAACTAAAGTCCTCCACCCATATTTAAATTGGGCTGTTTGTCTTTTTGTTGTGTATATGTAGATATATAATATATACAAAGAAATCTTTTACTTTTTATTGGTGATAAAAAAAAAACAGAGGTAAATTCTCCGGGTGTCAAGGTGTATATGAAATACCATTCCAAGCTAGTTGTAGTGGCCAAAAGACTCTGGGAGTTGAGTACAAGAAAGAGGAGGCAGTCTCCACATGAGCTGGCAGTGGCAGTGATGAACAGAGTCCACCGGGAGTGTGGGAAGACAGAGCAGCACACGGGTTCCCTCCTTCTGAACATGTCCTAGGTATAACCTGCATACAACTACGATTAAATGGTCTCTAGCTAAGAAAGTTCTAACAGCAACTACCCTATATTTTTGAAGAAAAATTTTCTTCTATATGGGGAGGTTTTTTTCTGAAGAAAAAATAATTCTGTAGTTGGAAAGTTAGCCTTACCTAGTCAACCTAAACAATCTAAGTCAATGCTGACTAGTTATCTCTGGAATAAAAGATGAAGCAGACCGATCAGTCTCAAAGCCAATCATATATGAATAAAATACGCAGCAGAAAGTATAGAAGTCATCTTCTAAGGGAAATATTCTGAGGGTCTGGCAGCATAAATCCATCAGTAAGTTTAATAGAGCCTTGTAGAATCAGATTCCACTATGGCCAAAATAAAAGACATCGGCAAATCAGGATCACCTTGCAATTTTCGTGATGCCTTCAAGATCTCCTTTTCCTGTTGTGGCTGCAGGAAGCAGTAACAGAGGTTGGCGCCACAGTCTGTAACCCTTCCCCTTCTGTCTTGGTGCCCACAAAGCAGATGAGTTAGAGTTCTGGTAATCCCACGCAGTTCACTTCATGCCAACTTTGACTCTCCATGCTATATAAACTTGACGGTCATCTCCTATAGCTAATTCCATTATTTCTAAATACTTAAGGTGGGGACCCATCCAGGTGTCCTCAGGAGCCAACGAGTAAGCGCTAGGGCGCCAGCCATATGCACTGGAGCTGGAGGGTTTGAATCCAGCCCAGGCTTGCCAAGCAACAATGACAACTATAACCAAAAAATAGCCGGGCGTTGTGGCGGGCGCCTGTCATCCCAGCTATTCGGGAGGCTGAGGCAAGAGAATCATTTAAGCCTAAGAGTTTGAGGTTGCTGTGAGCTGTGATGCCACAGCACTCTACTGAGGGCGACATAGTGAGACTCTGTCTCAAAAAAAAAAAAAAGAAAAAAATGCAATATGTGTACAAACATATTTGTAAATTTATTTTCCTGTTCAGCAGTATGCCTTGAGCAAAGGCCTATGTTGTCATATATTCTTACTCTACTCTGCATCTTTTTTTCTTTTTCAGACAGAGTCTCTTTGTCACTCTTGGTGGAGTGCTGTGGCATTATATCTCCCAGCAACCTCAAATTCCTCAACTCAAGTGATCCTCTTGCCTCAGTTTTTCTGGGGATTTTTGCAGTTTTTGGCCAGGGCTGGGTTTGAACCCGCCACTCTGGCATATGGGGCTGGCGCCCCACTCCTTTGAGCCACAGGCGCCACCCTTTTTTTTTAGTAGTAGTAGTAGTAGAGATGGGGGCTTCTCACACTTACTCAGGGCTGGTCTCAAACTCCTGAGCTCAAGCAATCCAGCCACCTCAGCCTCCCAGAGTGCTAGGATTACAGGCATGAGCCACCACACCTGGACCCTACTCTGCATTATTTTTTTTCTCTCTGCATTATTATTTTTTTTATTGTTGGGGATTCATTGAGGGTACAATAAGCCAGGTTATACTGATCACATTTGTTAGGTAAAGTCCCTCTTGCAATCATATCTTGCCCCCGAAAGGTGTGGCACACACCAAGGTCCCACCCCCCTCCCTCCTTTCCTCTCTCTGCTCTTCCCTTCCCCCACCCCCATCGTGACCTTAATTGTCATTAATTGTCCTCATAACAAAATTGACTGCATAGGATTCATGCTTCTCCATTCTTGTGATGCTTTACTAAGAATAATGTCTTCCACTTCCATACAGGTTAATACGAAGGATGTAAAGTCTCCATTATTTTTAATGGCTGAATAGTATTCCATGGTATACATATACCACAGCTTGTTAATCCATTCCTGGGTTGGTGGGCATTTAGGCTGTTTCCACATTTTGGCGATTCCAAATTGAACTGTAATAAACAGTCTAGTACAAGTGTCCTAATGATAAAAGGATTTTTTCCCTTCTGGGTAGATGCCCAGTAATGGGATTGCAGGATCAAATGGGAGGTCTAGCTTGAGTGCTTTGAGGTTTCTCCATACTTCCTTCCAGAAAGGTTGTACTAGTTTGCAGTCCCACCAGCAGTGTAAAAGTGTTCCCTTCTCTCCACATCCACGCCAGCATCTGCAGTTTTGAGATTTTGTGATATGGGCCATTCTCACTGGAGTTAGATGATATCTCAGGGTTGTTTTGATTTGCATTTCTCTAATAGATAGGGATGATGAACATTTTTTCATATGTTTGTTAGCCATTCGTCGGTCATCTTTAGAGAAAGTTCTATTCATGTCTCTTGCCCATTGATATATGGGATTGTTGGCTTTTTTCATGTGGATTAATTTGAGTTCTCTATAGATCCTAGTTATCAAGCTTTTGTCTGATTGAAAATATGCAAATATCCTTTCCCATTGTGTAGGTTGTCTCTTTGCTTTGGTTGTTGTCTCCTTAGCTGTACAGAAGCTTTTCAGTTTAATTAAGTCCCATTTGTTTATTTTTGTTGTTATTGCAATTGCCATGGAGTCTTCTTCATGAAGTCTTTCCCCAGGCCAACATCTTCCAGTGTTTTTCCTATGCTTTCTTTGAGGATTTTTATTGTTTCATGCCTTAAATTTAAGTCCTTTATCCATCTTGAATCAATTTTTGTGAGTGGAGAAAGGTGTGGGTCCAGTTTCAGTCTTTTACATGTGGACATCCAGTTCTCCCAACACCATTTATTGAATAGGGAGTCTTTTCCCCAAGGTATGTTCTTTTTTGGTTTATCGAAGATTAGGTGGTTGTAAGATGTTAGTTTCATTTCCTGGTTTTCTATTTGATTCCAAGTGTCTGTGTCTCTATTTTTGTGCCAGTACCATGCTGTCTTGACCATTATGGCTTTGTAGTACAGCCTAAAATCTGGTATGGTGATGCCCCCAGCTTTATTTTTATTACTAAGAACTGCCTTAGCTATACAGGTTTTTTTATGGTTCCATACAAAACGCAGAATCATTTTTTCCAAATCTTGAAAGTACGATGTTGGTATTTTAATAGGAGTGGCATTGAATAGGCAGATTGCTTTGGGAAGTATAGACATCTTAACAATGTTGATTCTTCCCATCCATGAGCATGGTATGTTCTTCCATTTGTTAATATCCTCTGCTCTTTCCTTTCTGAGGATTTCATAATTTTCTTTATAGAGGTCCTTCACCTCCTTCGTTAGGTATATTCCTAGGTATTTCATTTTCTTTGAAACTATGGTGAAGGGAGTTGTGTCCTTAATTAGCTTCTCATCTTGACTATTATTGGTATATACAAAGGCTACTGACTTGTGGACATTGATTTTATATCCTGAAACATTACTGTATTTTTTGATGACTTCTAGGAGTCTTGTGGTTGAGTCTTTGGGATTCTCTAAGTATAAGAACATGTCGTCAGCAAACAGGGAGAGTTTGACCTCCTCTGCTCCCATTTGGATTCCCTTTATTTCCTTGTCTTGCCTAATTGTATTGGCTAGAACTTCCAGCACTATGTTGAATAGTAAAGGTGACAGAGGACAACCTTGTCTGGTTCCAGTTCTAAGAGGAAAAGCTTTCAGTTTTACTCCATTCAGTAAAATATTGGCTGTGGGTTTGTCATAGACAGCTTCAATCAGTTTTAGAAATGTGCCACCTATGCCTATACTCTTCAGTGTTCTAATTAGAAAAGGATGCTAGATTTTATCAAATGCTTTTTCTGCATCTATTGAGAGGATCATATGATCTTTATTTTTGCCTCTGTTAATATGGTAGATAACGTTTATGGACTTATGTAGGTTAAACCAGCTTTGCATCCCTGGGATGAAACCTACTTGATCATGATGTATGACTTTTTTGATGGTAAACTGTAATCTATTGGCTAGGATTTTGTTGAGAATTTTTGCATCTATATTCATGAGTGAAATTGGTCTGAAATTCTCCTGTTTGGTTGGGTCTTTTCCTGGTTTTGGTATCAGGGTGATGTTTGCTTCATAGAATGTGTTGAAGAAGATTCCTTCCTCCTCAATTTTTTGAAATAATTTCTGTACTACAGGAATAAGCTCTTCCTTCAAAGTTTGATAGAATTCTGGTGTGAAGCAATCTAGACCAGGGCATTTTTTTTGTTGGAAGCTTTTTTATTGTTTCTTTAATCTCAGTGCTTGAAATTGGTCTGTTCAGGAGATCCATTTCTTCCTGGCTAAGTCTAAGGAGAGGGTGTGATTCCAAATATTGATCCATTTCCTTCACATTGTCAAATTTCTGGGCATAGAGTTTCTGGTAGTATTCAGAGATGATCTCTTGTATCTCTATGGGATCAGTTGTTATTTCCCCTTTATCATTTCTGATTGAGGTTACTAGAGATTTTACTTTTCTATTTCTAGTTAGTCTGGCCAATGGTTTATCTATTTTATTTATTTTCTCAAAAAACCAACTCCCTATTTCATTAATTTTCTGAATGATTCTTTTGTTTTCAATTTCATTGATCTCTGATTTGATTTTGGATATTTCTTTTCTTCTACTGAGTTTAGGCTTAGATTTTTCTTCTTTTTCCAATTCCGGAAGGTGGCTTGTGAGTTTGTTGATGCACTCTCTTTCTGTTTTTCTTTTCTTTCTTTTTTTTTTTTTGTTGAGACAGGGTCCCACCCTATGCCCCTGAGCACAGTGCAGTGGCGTGGTAGCTCACTGCAACCTCAGACTCGGGCTGCAGGCACCCTGCTGCCTCAGCCTCCGGAAGCCGCTGGGATTACAGGTGCTCGCCGTGGCACCCGGCTGGGTTTTTCCATTTTTTTCATGAGTCGGGGTCTCACTGTCCCTCAGGCGAGTCTCGAACTCCTGACCTCAAGCAATTCTCCTCAGCCTCCCACAGTGCTGGGATTACAGGCGTGAGCCACCGCGCTCAGCTCTGTTTTTCGAATGTAAGCATCTAAAGCGATAAATTTTCCTCTCAAAACTGCTTTTGCAGTATCCCACAGGTTTTGGTAGCTTGTGTCTTCATTGTTGTTATGCTCAAGGAAGTTAATGATTTCCTGTTTTATTTCTTCCTGCACCCATCTGTCATTCAACAGGTTGTTTAATTTCCATGCCTTCGTGTGGGGTTGAATGTTTTTGTTAGAGTTGAGTTCCACTTTTAGTGCCTTATGGTCTGAGAAGATACAAGGTAAAATTTCAATTCTTTTGATTCTGTTGATATTTGTTTTGTGTCCCAGGATATGATCAATTTTGGAGAATGTTCCATGGGGTGATGAGAAGAATGTATATTCTTTATCTTTGGAATGGAATGTTCGATATGCATCTATCAAGCACAGTTGTTCTAGGGTCTCATTTAAATCTCTTATATCTTTGTTTAATTTCTGTTTGGAGGATCTGTCCAGCTCTGTAAGAGGAGTATTAAAGTCCCCTCTTATTATCGTATTATCAGATATCATATTGCTCAGACTGAGTAGGGTCTGTTTCAAGAATCTGGGAGCATTTAAATTGGGTGCATAAATATTTAGAATTGAAACGTCTTCTTGTTGTATTTTTCCCTTGACCAATATAAAGTGAACATCTTCATCTTTTTTGACTTTAGTTGCTTTAAATCCACATGTATCTGAAAATAAGATTGCAACTCCTCTTTTCTTCTTAATTCCGTTTGCCTGAAAAATTGTCTTCCAACCCTTGACTCAGAGTTTTAATTTGTCTTTTGAAGCCAGGTGTGTTTCTTGCAGACGGCAAATGGATGGCTTGTGTTTTTTAATCCAGTCAGCCAATCTATGTCTCTTCAGTGGGGAATTCAAGCCATTAACATTTATTGAGATAATTGATAAGTGTGGTAGTATTCTATTCATCTTATTTTGTGAGAGTTCATTGCTTAGTTTTATCTTTTGCATCAGTGTGGAGGTTAGGTTCTGTCCTTTAATTTCTGAGTTTTTACTTTGCTGCTGATCCATTGTGGTGGTCAGTGTGTAGAACAGGTTGAAGTATTTCCTGTAGAGCTGGTCTTGTTGTGGCGAATTTCCTCAATGTTTGTATATCCGTAAATGATTTGATTTCTCTGTCAATTTTAAAGCTTAGCTTAGCAGGGTATAGAATTCTGGACTGGAAGTAGTTCTGTTTAAGTAGATTAAATGTAGATGACCACTGTCTTCTTGCTTGGAAAGTTTCATTAGAGAAGTCTGCAGTCACTCTGATGGATTTGCCCCTGTAAGTCAACTGGCATTTACTCCTGGCAGCTTGCAGAATCTTTTCTTTGGTCTTGACTTTGGACAGGTTCATCACAATGTGTCTTGGAGAAGCTCAGTTAGAGTTGAGGTGACCTGGGGTCCGATATCCCTCTGAAAGCAGTGTGTCAGAATCTTTGGTGGTATTTGGGAAATTTTCTTTTATAATATTCTCTAGTATGGCTTCCATTCCTCTGGGGCATTCTTCTTCCCCTTCTGGGATTCCTATAACTCGTATGTTGGAATGCTTCATAAAGTCCCATAATTCTGACAGTGAACGTTCTGCTTTCTCTCTCTTCTTTTCTGCCTCTTTAACTATCTGAGTTATCTCAAGAACTTTTTCCTCTACCTCCGAAATTCTTTCTTCTGCATGGTCTAAACTGTTGCTGATACTTTCCATTGCATCTTTAAGTTCCCTAATTGACTGCTTCAGTTCCTTCAGCTCTGCTATATCCTTTCTATATTCTTCATATCCTTCATCTCTTATTTGATTCTATTTTTGGATTTCCTTTTTGTTATTTTCCACTTTATTAGCCATTTCCTTCATTGTTTCCATCATTTCCTTCACTGTTTTCATCATGTGTATTCTAAATTCCCTTTCTGTCATTCCTAACATTTCTTTATAGGTGGAATCCTCTGCACTAGCCACCTCATGGTCCCTTGGCGGGGTTGCTCTGGACTGGTTCTTCATGTTGCCAGGAGTTTTCTGCTGATTTTTCCTCATGAGTGATTTCTTTTATCCATTTTCTTGCCCTAATTTTCCTTTCAGTTCCTCCTGCTCTTTAAGTTCCTGTGCCTCTGGACTCAATGAGTCCTTTTGGTACATGACCAGAAAGATGAGATGAGAAGGTTGAAGAGCAAGAAGGGATAAAAGAAAGAAAAAGAAAGAAAGAAAAGAAAAGAAAATAGAGAAAGGAGAGGGGGTGGGTAAAAGGGAATATTGACAAAAAGAAGAGCGGCAGAGAAAGAGGGAGACAGAGCAATATAGGTGTACAGTAGGGTACTTTGACACAATGTTAAAAAAAAAAAAACCCAACCTCTGGGGTTGCCTGGTTGGGTCATTCCCTTGAGGTCAGCAGCTCTTTGATAACTGATCAGACACAGTACCCCACCTCCACCAAGTAGAGAGGAAAGACAAAAATGCTATAAATCAAACCAAAACAAGCAAACAGAAAACTTTACGGGATAAAATTGGGTGAAAAACCAAATAATAGGGGTAAAAACACTAGCAAAAATGAATTTCTAATTACTGAAAAAGGCAGCAATGGGAAATTGTATTTAAACTAGAAAAAATTGAGAAAGAAAAGAAAGAAAAAGAAAAAAAAGAAAAGAAAGAATCTGTACACAAAGGTTGAAATTAAAAAACAAAACAATGACAAAATAGAAAACAAATAAACTAACAACAACAAAAAAAAACAACCAAAAGCAAAGCAGTATATATATCTTGTTGAATATTGTCTGGGCAACAGGTGGTCTTCTGGAGTACGAGATATTAATCACAATGCTGGTACGACTGGGGCCTCCGCTGATTTCTCAAACCCCACAGGGTGGAGACCCTAAATCTCTCTTCATCCCTCTTAAAAGACACATTAAACTTCTAAATGTGGCTAAGCAGAAGCTTTCCCAGGAAAGTGCTTGTTGCTGGGATCACTGCTGAGGTGGCTGTCCACTTACCCAGTGTGCCAAAACGGGCCTCACTCTGCCCCAGAGGGTTAAGACTGTAAGGTGGCTCAGTCCCTGCCTTTAGGCTGCTCAATCACTAGGTTACTAGCTCCCACCCGATCCTTGCTCTGCAACCCTGAGGGCGGAGCTTGCCAGGGCAGTTCTCTCACAATGGCTCCCTGTGGCCCAGAGCCGAACACTATTAGCTCCGTCCGACTCGGCGGCTCAGTCTGGGGCCCTAGACAACACTCAAAGTTCTCCACACTCCTGCTCAAGCTCTCCCCAAGGCAGTTCAACTGAGTGCCAAGTCCAACAACACCAAACTGTTCACAGGTAAGGCCTTTCTGGTTTGCAGTCTCGCTGCTGCTTTACTTACAGCTCCCGGTGGGATTAGACTTATTAAACACACGTAACCACTTGCCAGTTTTCCACTGTTTTTGTCCTCCTCTTGGGGGTCAGAAGTCTCTCGCTGACTCCCTGTATCCTCAAAGGGATGATTATAGGCAGATCCCACCAGCCAGAGATGCCTGGAGTCTTATCTCCCCGGACTCACGGTGCCAGTTGCAGGGAAGCTGTTACTCGGCCGCCACCTTGCTCTCACTCTCTCTCTGCATTATTTTTAATGCCTGCATGATATTCTGCTGAGTGAATGTTAAAGACCATAAATTGTTTAGTCAATTCCATATTATTAGACATTCTGTGTAGTTTCTAACTTTTTACTATTACAAATAAGGCTGCTTATCTTACCATATACCCCATGCCTTTGTGCTCATAAGTATTTTACTAGAATATAAATGTATTCCTCAAAGTAAAATTGGTGAGTCAAAGGATGAGCCAAATTTGGTGAGCTTTACAGAGCTGCCTTTGGAAAGTTTTCACTCAAAATATAATAACTATTTAAAAGGCCATTCAGACAATTTTACATGTATGGGATATAAATAGGATCATGGTTTACTAAGACTTTATAAAGGTTTGTACCTTTATAAAGGTGGGGAAAATTGTGAAAGGGGTAAACCTTCAAAAGCAAACAGATGAAAAACCTGGAAAGCTATTGGATTGAAATGTCCATTCCCCTTTACACATCTGTTACTTTACTACTTTTCAGGTTGAAGATTAACAGAAAGAGCTTTTATATTCAAGTAATTGCAGAACTGCAAAAAGTGAACGTGTAGATCAATTGGAATGGGTGGAAAAACTTTGAAAATTTTGAACAAGCATTAGAGGTATTTAGCTTTTCACTTCATTGTGTCACCATTCTTTATAATTGAGTCACCATTGTGTCACCATTCTTTATAATTGTCACCTACATAATTTCCAAAACTTACTCATAAATAATTGTATTAGAATTTTTTCTTTAAATAGGTATATGATTCTTTTGTCTTTTTTTTTTTTTTTTTTAGAGACATAGTTTCACTTTATCGCCCTCAGTAGAGTGCCATGGTGTGACCTCACAGCAGCCTACAACTCCTGGGCCTAGGCGATTCTCTTGCCTCAGCCTCCCGAGGAGCTGGGACTACAGGCACCCGCCACAACTACTGGCTATTTTTTTGTTGCAGTTTGTCCAGGGCCAGGTTTGAACCCACCACAATTGGTACATGGGCCAGTGCCCTACCCACTGAGCCACAGGCACCACCCACGTATATGCTTTAAATAAGGTTAAATACATTTTCATGTATTGTTTTAAGAGCAAGACATAGGTTGACATTCTTTTGAGATATAAATGTCTTATTTAATGGTGGCAAATAGGTCAACATGAAATTTAATTAATTATACAGGGTGTGCTAAAGTTCGTGTGCAATTTAAAATTGTTTAACATAGTAAATTGCACACAAACTTTGTGGACACCTTGTATATAATTTATCATCTAGACAATCTGATCAGAATCTTTTGCATGCATTGATGAGTATTGGATTTAATACTACATAGCTCAAACTGAAAAGTGATGTAACTTTCACGGTTAAAAACCTAAATTAAGGCTTGGTGCTTGCAGCTCAGCGGCTAGGGTGCCAGCTACATATGGGCCAGTGTACCCAGAGCTGTCAGGTTTGAATTCAGCCCGGGCCCGCCAAACAACAATGACAACTACAACCAAAAAATAGCCGGGTGTTGTGGAAGGTGCCTATAGTCCCAGCTACTTGGGAGGCTGAGGCAAGTGAATCGCTTAAGCCCAAGAGTTTGAGGTTGCTGTGAGCTGTGATGCCATGGCACTCTACCCAGGCGACGGCTTGAGACTCTGTCCTCCCCCCCAACAAAACCTAGATTTTAGAGATCAACATTGCTTTCATGTCATGAATTTATATATATTGAGCTTCTATAGATAATTATACTTTTTTTTTTTTTGAGACAAAGCCTCAAGCTGTCACCCTGAGTAGAGTGCTATGGCATCACAGCTCACAGCAACCTCCAACTCTTGGGCTTAAGTGATTCTCTTGCCTTCGCCTCCCAAGTAGCTGGGACTACAGGCACCCACCACAATACCTGGCTATTTTTTGGTTGTAGTTGTCATTGTTCTTTGGCAGGCCTAGGCTGTATTCGAACCTGCCAGCTCTGGTGTATGTGGCTGGAGCCTTAGCTGCTTGAGCTGCAGGCACCGAGACAGATAATTATAATTTAACATTAGAAATAATACTGATTTTAGGCCAGGCACAATGGCCCATGCCTCTAATCCTAGCACTATGGGAGGCCAAGGCAGGTGCATTGCTTGAGCTCACAAGTTCGAGACCAGCAAGAGTGAGACCCTGTCTCTACTAAAAATAGGAATAGCTGTGTGTTGCGTTGGACACCTGTAGTGCCACCTACTTGGGAGGCTGAGGCAAGAAGATCGCTTGAGCCTAGGAGTTTGAGGTTGCTGTGAGTTATGACACCACAGCACTCTACCCAGTGCCACAGAGTGAGACTCTGTCTCAAAAAAAAAAAAAGAATATTCATTTTATTTCTAAAAATTAGAGATATAAAATTGCCATATAAATATAAAGCTTGAAGTTTAAAAAAATTAAATGTTAAGGTCTTTAGGATTTTTAAAAAATTGTAGTAAAAAAGAAATGGAATTATAGTAATGAAAAGGATTGTAGTTAAGAATCAGCTGACCTGGCGGAAAAAAAGAAATGCAGTTTTTTGTTGTTGTTTATTATTTTATGCTATATCTTCATTTGTAGGCCAAATTTAAATTTTTTCTCACCTAATTTAGGGCCAAGCAGCCTCAGTAGGCTGTTAATAATAATGTTGCTTAAAACTTCACTAAAAAAGTCATCAAAGGCTGGGCATGGTGGCTAACACTTATAATCCCAGCACTTTTGGAGACTAAGTTGGGAGGATCCCTTGAGGCCCCAGGACAGGAGTTTGAGACCACCCTGAGCAACATATCAAGACCTCATCTCTACAAATACTAGAGAAATTAGCCAGGTGTGGTGGGGCACACCTGTCTTCCCAGCTTCTCAGGATGCTGAGGCAGGAGGATTGATTGAGCCCAGGAATTTGAGGTTGCAGCGAGCTAGGATGACACCACTAAACTCTAGTCTTAGAAACAGAGTGAGGCCCTATTTAAAAAAAAAATCATCAAAATATTTCCATTTGTGGGGCAGCGCCTGTGGCTCAGTCGGTAGGGCGCCGGCCCCATATACCGAGGGTGGCGGGTTCAGACCCGGCCCCGGCCAAACTGCAACCAAGAAATAGCCGGGCGTTGTGGCGGGCACCTGTAGTCCCAGCTGCTCGGGAGGCTGAGGCAAGAGAATCGCTTAAGCCCAGGAGTTGGAGGTTGCTGTGAGCTGTGTGAGGCCACGGCACTCTACCGAGGGCCATAAAGTGAGACTCTGTCTCTACAAAGAAAAAAATATATATATTTCCATTTGTTTACTGTGACTATCTGTTTTTTTAAAATGGGAAAATTAAGAAACTACTGGTGCAAACAGAAATTAACCTCAAATTATATCTTTACTATATTTCATGCCTCACAATCAAATAAAGTATTGGTGGGAAGGGTTTGAAAAAACAAAATAGATAAATTCCAAGCCTGCTCATGTCAGAGTTGAGTATGTTACTTTACTCCTTTTTATTTAAACCGGTAGACCAAGATTAAGGTGTTTGATAAATATGTGGACTTGACATGTGATATTATTTGAAAGTTTGACCACATTTTCCAGTCATGGTGTGGCAAGTTAGTGGACAGCACTTTGGCCAGGAATGGTGGCCAGAATTATCACCAGGGAAACTGGCCCTCCGGCAGGAGTTCCCATATAACTGTGTATGGAGGGCCTATTCTAGGGAATGATTTTTACAACTTAACATTTCCTTGATTGGTGGGACTTTCTAAACACCCACTCAAAGCACAGCCTTCAAAATGGAATGGTCCCATTCCGATGAAAGGAAATCTGTAACATTTTTCCCAGAAACAGGAAAACCCACTGCTGGATGAGCTATGCTATGATTTCATAGCCATAGACTTAGAAGGAGTAGCTTCTGCTAACTTTCAGAAGTCCAAAGGAATTCCTAAAACTTATTCTTCCACTCCAGGGCTCTTGAACGTAGGTCTTCTTGTCTTATTCTAGGAAAGAAGGAAGTTACATGTGTAATGGAATCAGATGATGAAAATTGTCTTATTATCAGCCAGGTGCAGTGGCTCATGCTTGTAATCCCAGCACTCGGAGAAGCTGAGGCAGGTAGATTACCTGAGCTCAGGAGTTTGAGACCAGCCTGAGTAAGAGTGAGACATCATCTCTAAAAAATAGCCAGGCATTGTGGTGAGTGGCTATAGTCCCAGCCCCCACTTGGGAGGCTGAGGCAAGAGGATCACTTGAGCCCAAGAGTTTGAGGTTGCTGTGAGCTATGACTCCATGAAACACTACTGAGGGCGACAAAGTGAGACTCTGTCTCAAAAAAAAAAAAAATCATCTTATGATCTACTCTAGATTCTTTTCCAGGGCCCAGTTTTAGCTAAAAACAGAATAAAACCCATCTGGCATCACTTCAGAATGTTAAAGAGAGAAAGCCTGAGAAAGATTTTAAAAGACTAAGCTAGCAAGATATAGTCATGATAAAGATATAGTCATGACCAAAATTACACTTAAAATCTAAGTTTATTTAGAAAACTGTTGTGGCCCATTAGGAAGTCTTTTAATTTTTTGAAAAAATATTTTAGGCCCAGCACGATGGCTCACGCCTGTAATCCTAGTATTGTGGGAGGCCAAGGTAGGTAGATTGCTTGAGCTCGGGAGTTCGAGACCAACCTGTGCAAGAGTGAGACCCCCATCTCTACTAAGAATAGAAAAATTTAGCCAGGTGTCATGGCAGGCACCTGTAGTCCCAGCTACTCAGGAGTGGAGGCAAGAGGATCACTTGAGTCCAGGAGTACGAGGTTGCTGTGAGCTATGATGCCAAGGCACTCTACTGGGGGGTGACAGAATAAGATTATGTTTAAATAAATAAATAATAACAATTAAAATAAAGCCAGGCATGGTGGCTCATGCCTATAATTCTAGCATTCTGGGAGGCTGAGGCAGATGGATTGCCTAAGCTCAGGAGGTCAGACTAGCCTGAGCAAGAGTGAGACTCTGTCCCTATTAAAAAGAGAAAAACTTGTAGGGGCATTTTGGCGGGAGGCTGAGACAGAAGATCGCTTTAGTCTAAGAGTTTGAGGTTGCTGTGAGTTACAATGTCATAACACTCTACCCAGGCAACAGAGTAAAATTCCACCTCAAAAAAGTTTGTAAAAAGGCGGCGCCTGTGGCTCAAAGGAGTAGGGCACCAGCCCCATATGCCGGAGGTGGCGGGTTCAAACCCAGCCCTGGCCCAAAACTGCAAAAAATAAAATAAAATTAAAAAATAATAACAATAAAATAAAAAATAAACAGAGATTTCAAAAGCAATTTTAGGCTTGGTGCCTGTGGCTCAAACTGCTAAGGTGCCAGCCACATACACCTGAGCTGGTGGATTCGAATCCAGCCCGGGCTCATCAAACAACAGTGACGGCTGCAACCAAAAAATAGCCAGGCGTTGTGGTGGGTGCCTGTGGTCCCAGCTACTTGGGAGGTTGAGGCAAGAGAATCACTCAAGCCCAGGAGTTGGAGGTTGCTGTGAGCTGTGATGCCGCAGCACTCTACCCAGGGTGACAGCTTGAGGCTCTGTCTCAAAAAAAAAAAAAAATAAATAAATAAATAAAAAGCAATTTTATGGCTCAGCATCCATAGCACAGTGGTTACGGTGCCAGCCACATACACAGAAGGTGGCAGGTTCTAGCCCAGCCTGGGCTAGCTAACCAACAATGACAACTGCAACAGAAAGAAAAATAGCCAGGTGTTGTGTTGGGCACCTGTGGTCCCAGCTGCATGGGAGGCTGAGGCAAGAGAGTTGCTTGAGCCCAAGAGTTTGAGGTTTCTGTGAGCTGTGACACCACGGCACTCTACTGATCGTGACATGGTGAGACTCTGTCTCAAAAAAAAAAATAAATAAATAAATAAACCAAAGCAATTTTGTTCATCACCAGTTGCTGCTATAATATGATATTGCACCGTCTGATGGATGGTGCCATTTACTGTATGTACATGTCGTCTCACTAGTTTAAAGTGTAACTGGCAAGGCTTAGAAAGTACGAAAATGGGAAAAACAAAAGAAAACAAAAAATACCAGGGCAAATACTCAGCTGTCTTTTCCTCGAGAGAAGGTCTGAGGCATGGAAGACCTACTCAGGTACCAAGTCTGTTCCTGATCTGTAAATTCCCCAAGGAGGCCAACGAACCCACCTCTTCTTTCCTCTGAGGTAGGTACTGCTGATCCCACAAGATCCTTCCCCTCTGTCACAGTCCTTGGCTCAGCGTGATACGATTCTCCTTCTCTGTAGCCACAGCCAATGCCATGGAGTGCCTGGGCCAACAAGGAGAGTGGGGTGGGAAGCTGGCCAGGGCTCTGGTCACTTTTATTTTACTTTTTATTTTTGTTTATTTATTTTTGAGACACAGTGTCACTTTGTCGCCCTTCGTAGAGTGCTGTCAACCTCACAGCAACCTCAAACTCTTTTTTTTTTTTTTTGAGACAGAGCCTCAAGCTGTCGCCCTGGGTTGAGTGCCGTGGCATCATAGCTCACAGCAACCTGAAACTCCTGGGCTCAATCGAGTCTCCTGTCTCTGCCTCCCAAGTAGCTGGGACTATAGGCACCCACCACAACGCCTGCCTATGTTTTTTTTTTGTTTTGTTTTGGTTGTAGCCATCATTGTTGTTTGGCGGGCCTGGGCTGGATTCGAACCCGCCACCTCAGGTGAATGTGGCTGGTGCCTTAGCCGCTTGAACCCAGGTGCCGAGCCAAACTCTTGAGCTCAGGTGATCCTCCTGTCTCAGTCTCCCAAGTAGCTGGAACTACAGTCACCCAGCACAATGCCGGGCTATTTTTACAGACTTGCTCTTGCTCAGGCCCGTCTGGAACTGATTCAACTGCCTTGGTCTCCCAGAGTACTAGGATTACAGGCCTGAGCCACCATGCCTGGCTCTCCTGGTCACTTTTAGGGCCTATGTACTTCCCACAGGCCTCTCTAAAGGGGCCAATGGCTTTGGCAGGTTTTCTTTTTTCTTCCCTGAATTCTTTCCCTTCTAGACACCAGAAAGGGCCAGTTTCCCCGGTGACAAAAATCCATAGGCAGTGGTGTTGAAGCCCCCATTCCCTGTCCAGGCATGTTGCCTTTAAGCCAAAGTCCTTGCACAGAAGATTTCTATTTTCCACTTTCTATTACAACAGTAGGAAGGGAGTCAAAATGCAACTCAAATTGCATAACTGTTTACCACTTTGTTCAAATGATGTGGTAACATTTCTTTTTCTATTAAATTTGTCAGTTCCAGAAAGGCTGGGATCTCTGTTTGATTTTTTTTTTATTCTTTTTGAGACAGAGTCGCACTGTGTTGCCCTGGGTAGAGTGCCATGGCCTCACAGCTCACAGCAACCTCAAGGTCTCGGGCTTAAGCGATTCACTTGCCTCAGCCTCCCAAGTAGCTGTGACTACAGGACCATCACAATGCTCGGCTGTTTTTTGGTTGTAGTTGTCATAGTTGTTTGGCAGGCTGGGGCTGCTTTCGAACCCACCAGCTTTGGGGCGCCCTAGCCGCTGAGCTACAGGTGCTGAGCCTCCCTCTTTTGATTGTTGTACCACCTGGGTAAGGGCTCATCAGTAAGTGCTTCACAAATGAATTCATTTTCTACTCTGTGACAAACTACAAATTCTGACATCTTGGTTCTAATAATGAACAGGATACACATCATTTCTACAAACTTAGATTAACATACCCTACCACCCAGTTGCCTGGAGGGATTAGTATAATGGTAGCAAGAAATGGGGACATTTAATTATAACTCCAGAGGAATAAGTTATGAACTCTGAGATTGTGGGAAGAACAGGCACTGATGTGTCCAATGAATATAATTTTCACAGTATCTCCAGATGTAAATATCAGCATGAGAAATGACTGTCACTTTTGGATGTGATGAGGCACGTCTGTGGTCTTAGCTACTGAGGCAAGAGGATCACGTGAGCCCAGGAGTTCAAGACCAGAGTGCTTTGTGATTGTGCCTGAGAATAGCCATTACACTCCTGTCTGGCCAACACAGCAAGACCTCACCTCTAAAAAAAAAAAAATCAACTATCCCTTTGGACAAGCTTTTTTTTCTATTCTTTTTTTTTTTTTTTTTTAGAGACAGAGTCTCACTTTGTCGCCCTCAATAGAGTGTTGTGGTGTCACAGCTCACAGCAACCTCCAGCTCTTGGGCTTAGGCGATTCTCTTGCTTCAGCTTCCCGAGTAGCTGGGACTACACGTGCCTGCCACAACACCCAGCTATTTTTTGTTGCAGTTTGGCCAGGGCCGGCGCCCTACTCACTGAGCCAGAGGCGCTGCCTGACAAGCTTTTTTTTTTTTTATTTTTAGCTTATTTTCTTCTTAGATATATAATATTTATGTTGGATGGGCACAGTGGCTCACACTTTGTAATCCTAGCATTCTGGAGGCTGTCGTTAGGATCTCTTGAGCTCAAGAATTCAAGATCAGCCTGAGCAAAGGCAAGACTCCATCTATACTAAAAACAGAAAAATTATTCAGCATTGTGGCAGATGCCCATAGTCTCAGCTACTTGGGAGGCTGGGTCAGGAGGACCTCTCAAACCCAGGAGTTTTAGGTTGCAGTGAGCTATGATGACACCACTGCACTCTAGCCTGGGCAATAGAGTATGACGTTGTCTCAAAAATTAATTAATTAATTAAAATATAAAATAAAATATTTGGGTTTAGAGAACATTTGCTTTTAGAGTGAGGGCCTGCAGTTCCATGAGCACATAAAAGTAATTTCATTAGATGCCTCTAGGCTAGGTGCGTTGGCTTACGCCCATCATTCTCGGAGGCTGAGGCCGGTGGATCGCCTGAGCTCAGGAGTTCAAGACCAGCCTAAGCAAGAGCAAGACCTCCATCTCTAAAAATAGCCAGGTGTTGTGGCGGGTGCCCATAGTCCTAGCTACTTGAGAGTCTGAGGCAACAAAATTGCTTGAGCCCAAGAATTTGAGGTTGCAGTGAGCTGTGACTCCAGGACACTCTACTAAGGGTGACAAAGTGAAAAAAAAAGTAATTTCAGGCTCAGCGCCTGTGGCTCAAGTGGCTAAGGCACTAGCCATATACACCTGAGCTGGCAGGTTTGAATCCAGCCCGGGCCCACCAAAAGGACAATGACGGCTGCAACCAAAAAAATAGCAGGGCGTTGTCGTAGGCGTCTGTCCTCCCAGCTACTTGGGAGGTGGAGGCAGGAGAATCGCTTGAGCCCGGGAGTTGGAGGTTGCTGTGAGCTGTGATGTCACAGCGCTCTACCCAGGGTGACAGCTTGAGGCTCTGTCTCAAAAAAAAAAGTAATTTCATTAATGTCACGAAATCTTCCTTTATAAAGGCTTGAATTATACTAAATATCACAGACTACGTTGGATAGGTCAGAAAGGCTAATCTGTTGAATTGAACTGAATCTCAAACTATTTTTTTAATTTTTTTTTTTTTTTGTAGAGACAGAGTCTCACTGTACCGCCCTCGGGTAGAGCACCGTGGCATCACACGGCTCACAGCAACCTCTAACTCTTGGGCTTACGCGATTCTCTTGCCTCAGCCTCCCGAGCAGCTGGGACTACAGGCGCCCACCACAACACCCGGCTATTTTTTGTTGCAATTTGGCCGGGGCTGGGTTTGAACCCGCCACCCTCGGCATATGGGGCCGGCACCCTACTCACTGAGCCACAGGCGCCACCCTAATTTTTTTTTTTTTTTTTTTTAAGACTGCTTCACTCTCTTATGATTGAGTGTTCACAGGAGTAACACTTTTTTTTTTTGCAGTTATTGGCCGGGGCTGGGCTCAGATCCACCAGCTCTGGTATAGGAGGCCGGCACCCTACTCCTTTGAGCCACAGGTGCCGCCCATCTCAAACTTATTTTAACTAAGTTTTAGATGAGAATTGTCTAAATTATTGTGCTTAAGATTGTACTACGATAAGTAATTTTCTATTTACCCTATAATTTTACATTCTTTAAATGACATGAGATTATGTCGAATAGTGATAAGTACCATACATCATCAAGCTAAACCAAAAAGACCACAATTTTTTTGCCAGATCCTACAACTATGGTTTGGAAAATATGTAAACCAAAGGAGATGAATTTCCTCACTCTCAAATAAAAGTGTAGGTTGATGACAACATCATCTCTAAAGGTAAAGCTGAAAAATCCAACCACTTGATTGATGAGTAGGCAGCCTGCTCCTACAGGACTCATTCATTCATTACAAATGAGCCAGGCCGGGTGCGGAGCCCTGGAGATTGAGAGGTAAACAAAACAGACCAATTGCCTCCCTGGCAAAGTTTCTATGAGTTTGCATTTTTTTTTTTTTTTTGAGACAGAGTTTCACTTTGTTTCCCTCCATAGAGCGCTGTGGCTTTATAGCTCACAGCAACTTCCAACTCTTGGGCTTAAGTGATTCTCTTGCCTCAGCCTTCCAAGTAGCTGGGACCATGGGCACCCACCACAATGCCCAGCTATTTTTGGTTGCAGTTGCCATTGTTGTTTAGCCAGCCTGTGCCGGTTTGCACCCACCAGCCTCGGTGTATGTGGCTGGTGCCATAAGCACTGTGCTACGGGCACCAAGCCTATGAGCTTGCATTTTAATGGAGAAGACAAGCAATGAACAAGTAAACAAATCCCTAAGAAAGATAATTCCAGATGCTTCTGAGGCCTGAAGCTAGAGGGTAAGGCGTAGCGGTGGAGTAGAGAGTCTGGAAAGGCCTTCTGAGGAGATGACGGGAGGAAGGTGGTAGTTCATTGCTGAACTTTATTAGTAGTTCTGCCTGCTCACTGGCTTTTTGGTTGGCGTGGATGAGGAATGGTGTTAGGCTAATGTGCCATGACCCACTGGAGCAGCCCAAGCCAGCCATTTGCTCCTCAAGATCCCGTATGACAATATTTCACAGCTTCCCAGGCCTTCCCCTGGCCTAGGAAAAGCTTGATTCTGTTTGCAGTTTTCCCAGCGATCTCTCCCTCCCTCGGCTCTGCTTCTGTGTTTTACTCACACCCTTCAAGGAACAGGCCTGTGCGTCCAGCTCTCAGGATGTGGAGAGCTGCAAATAGCACCGACAGCTGCAGCTGGAGGTGGCTGCCTGGGAAGCCAGCCAGCTGCTGCCACCGCAGGAGCCGAGGCCAGCCGCGGCCCCCTCACGCCCTTGTAAGCTCCCCAGCGGAACCCTCCACGAGTCAGGCCGACTCACTAGTGCAAATGCTGGCTCTCATGCCCTCATTGGTGCACACACGTGGTAGCACAGGGTGGTGGGGAGGAAGCGGGCTGCCCTTAAATATTCTCTGCTTATTTTCAAGACTGCCTCGGGGATAGGTAATGTCCTCTTTTGTATAAACAGGGACACTGAGGTGAAGGAGGGACCTGTGTTCTTGGTGACTGGCCTTTTCCTCATGGTGAGCCCAGTCCTTTTACATAATCTTCTTAACATTTTTTTTTTTTTCTCTTGTGTTTTCTGCTACTTACAAGACTCACTTTCTCCTCTGGTCACACTCCTAAATGTGAAAATATAAGTATTACTCATAAAGCATCCTTGGAAATGTCTTTGAAGAAGGAGGCCTAAAAAAATAATTAAAACACATCCTTCGGTCTGCCACACGCAGTGGGAGCAGGGTGGGGACCCAGGCCTGTGCAGAGCCCTGGCATACTTTCCCCAAAGGACAGTGGAAGAGGTAACAAGAGAGGGAGCAGGGGCTGAACAAAGTGGGTGGCCTTCTAAAAGGGGGTCAGGCACTTGCTGGGTGGGTGCATGCCAATATGGGTGTGAAGCTCTGCAGAGGACAGGAGGCCCCCTGGTAGCAATGAGCCAGAGGACAGATGCTTGGCCCTGGGGGTCTACCCTGCCCTGAGGATGCAGCTTCCTGGGCCCTGCCTGGTGTGGAAGGGAGTTCTGGCCCCTTTCAAGGTCATAGTGCCTGCCATGTGTGTGAGATCCAGCCTCAGTTGGGAAATAACCCTGATGGGGTATGGGATGGACAGGGCAGCCGCTGCTGTCCAGTGGTGGCTGTGTTGGGTGTGAGTGACGTCTCAGAGGGAGGAGAACTGCTCTCCAGAGGCAATAGGGCTGGTTGAAGACACAGACTGCTAAGGTCGGCCAATTCTGCCCCTGGGGAGCTGCCAGAGCTGTTTCAGCTCCTGTCTCAGCTTTTATGTGAAAAGGGAGACAAGACTCATTGAGAAATGAGTGTTCAGTGGCATAACTTTACACAGGAAACTGGTGCAAATGGCCATGACATCTCGCTGTATTTTCATCTTCTTCTTTTTTTTTTTTTTGTGATGCAACATCAAATTTTAAAGCTTGTAATTTAAATGTTAAGAATTCAGTTGGTATTCAGCAATACATGTTATTTAAGGGGCCTACTTAAAAAAAAAAAAGAAACACCTTTTTAAACAAATCCATAGAGGTTGATAGGTCAACAACCTCTGAAGATCTTATGAAATAACAAGATTTGTGGTGGATGGAAAGCACAATTATATTCTTACATTTTCCCAATTACATTTGAAACATGCTGCAGCAAAGATGTGTGTTTCCCTCAGGTGCATGTGTTGTTTCAGGTCTCCTTTCTGTTGCCTACAAGTGTTTTAAATCTGCCAGAAACTCCCCTGAGAGAGAGGGAGTTCTTTTTTATTGTTATTGGCATTGCTGTTTTAGCTGGCCGGGCCAGAGTTCGAACCTGTCACCCTCGGGATATGGGGCCGGTGCCCTACCCACTGAGCCACAGGCACTGCCCCGAGAGAAGGAGGTCTTCATGCAGAATATTAACTCCTCTGCCTATTTTATCCATAAAGCCAGGCCTACCTCTTTCCCGGGGGTGTCAGAAATTGCTTTTGTGTGCTATTTGGAGAGGCCTTGGCATCCAGAAACAAAGAAAAGTGAAATAAACCAATGCCCCAAAGAGATAAGATAACCAAGTCCAAAGACCTAAAGGAGCATTGAGTTTTTAAGTCACTGGTTTTAAGAAAGAATCCAAGTGGAGGCTTTGGAGTCACTGCCATGGTGCTGACTTTGACTCCACCACTTGCTAGTAGGATGTCTTTGAACACGTATCAACCCTCTTGTGCCTCAGTTTCACCATTTGTCAAATGAGCACAATAATCCTACAGACTTTATTAGGCAGTGTGTGTGGGAATTTAATACAGTAACACAAGGAAATGCCTGGCACTTGGTAATAACTAAGTAAAGAGTTAGATATTGCTTTTTTTTTCTGTAACAGGAACAAATTACAGTAGAACCTCTGTAAGTTGACCACCCAAGGGACTTTAACAAACTGGTCATCATGCGGAGGTGGTCAACATAAGAAACCAGCCCTATAGTACTAATACATACCTGGGGTGCATGTCTGATCTGCGAAAATTAGGTCAACTTAAGGAGGTGGTCAATGTAAAGAAGTGGTCAACTATGGAAGTTCTACTGTATATAGTAAATTATTAGCTTATAATAATTACTATTATATTATTGTAAAGTCTTAGTTGCTGTTTTCTTCTTCTCCAACTTAGGCTTCTATCTTTTTTTTTTTTTTTTGTAGAGACAGAGTCTCACTTTACCACCCTCGGTAGAGTGCCGTGACATCACACAGCTCACAGCAACCTCCAGCTCTTGGGCTTAAGCGATTCTCTTGCCTCAGCCTCCCGAGCAGCTGGGACTACAGGCACCCGCCACAACGCCCGGCTATTTTTTTGTTGCAGTTTGGCCGGGGCTGGGCTTGAATCCACCACCCTCCGCATATGGGGCCGGCGCCCTACTCACTGAGCCACAGGTGCCGCCCTAGGCTTCTATCTTAACAAAACATCGGTCAGTGGCTTTATTACTATTTGAACTGTATGCCAGGGGTTCCCAAGTTTATCTGAACATTGGAATCATCCAGAGACTGATGCCTCAGTTTCACTCCAGAGATTCTGATGCTCTTGATCAGGATATGGGTTGGGCTTTGGAAATTTTAAAAACTTTCCTGGTTATTTTAATGCACAGCCACATTTGGAAACTAATGCTTTTTGGTATTGTCCTAAACCCAAAGGCAAGAAAGATGTTCGTAGCTTAGCTCAAATTAAGCCAGTATGTATTTCAAGCTAATAATTCAACTCATTTTGCTGCATTAGCCACTCAAATCAGCCATACAATCAGTTTAACTCATTTTTTTCCACTGAATTTATACATTTTAACTGATTTGATCTATGAATTCAGTAAAACGTTGATTCCTTAAAAGCATGTGGTCACAGGCTCTAGTAAATTCAATTTATTGGAAGCCAGCTGTGATTGTGGGTATTTTGAACCATTGAGATGACATATTATAACAGAAGAACACATTATTTAATTCCATTCCATATTGTTACTAAGAAACCGGATATTAAATTAAAATGCTGATAGTTTTAGATTGATTTGACCAGTTCATCCAGTAAACATTTGATTCCTCAAATTCACATAGTCACAGCCTAAAGGAAATTGAATTGGAGGGGGAATAGCTAGAGTTTCAGTATAATTTAGACTATAAATTACTGCAGGAGTACACATTTTTAATTCTATCCTGCACATTTGCTAACAAACTAGGTGTTAAATCAGAATGTTGTTACTGGAATGAGGTTGATGTTGCCTTGTGTCTTTGATGTCATTCTGGGGGGTTTGAAGGCACGCAGGTTGCTATTGGATTTATGCACCACTTTCTGTGTATTACCCTCCTCTTTAAAAAATTAACAAGCAGGTTGATCCTTTTAGGGCCTTGGGTCATACTGATCCATCAGACGAATCACATGTGAGGTAACACTCTCAGGCTCTGTCAAGTTCCTGCCAACATTTCCTGTTAGAAACATGAAATGCTACATAAGAAAAAGGCCCTGACCCTCGTGCCTCAGAAAGTTTTCATCTGACCATGAGCTTGAGGCAATGTAACTGGTTGGGCAGAGCAGAACCTGGTGAAGCATCCACAGTGGCTCAAAACAGAATCAAACAACCATTTGTCTCAGTGAAACACAAAACACGTATCAAGTTCAAAATCGGGCAATTATATGTGTAGGGGCTACCTTCTTCACTGAAGAACAAGTTGTTTATTATGGTATTTATCTATAAGGGATACAGAAATTACAAATTAGAAATTACAAATTAGAAAATGGAGAACATGGTGGCACCTGTGGCTCAAGGAATAGGGCGCTGGCCCCATATACTAGAGGTGGTGGGTTCAAACCTGGCCCCGGCCAAAAACTGCAAAAAAAAAAAAAAAAGAAAAGAAAGAAAATGGAGAACATAAGAAATGAATTTTTTTTAATTTTTTATTATTTACTTATTTATTTATCTATTTATTGAGATAGAGCCTCAAGCTGTCACCCTGGGTAGAGTGCTGTCGCATCACAGCTCACAGCAACCTCCAACTCCTGGGTGAGTCTCCTGCCTCTGCCTCCCAAGTAGCTGGGACTACAGGCACCCGCCACAACGCCTGGCTATTTTTTGGTTACAGCCGTCATTGTTGTTTGGTGGGCCCAGGCTGGTTTCGAACCCGCCAGCTCAGGTGTATATGGCTGGCTCCTTAGCTGCTTGAGCCACAGGCTTCAAGCCTGTCCTTTTTTTTTTTTTTTTTTTTTATTTTAAGACTGGGTTTCTCTCTGTTACCCAGGCTGGAGCACAGTGGCATAATCATATCTCAATGTAACCTCAAATTCTGGGCTCAAGTAATACTCCCACCTCAGCCTCCCAAGTAGCTAGGACTACAGGTATACACCACCATGCCCAGATTATTTTTATTTTTATTGTTTTAGTAGAGATGGGGGTTTCACTATGTTGCCCAGGCTGGTCTTAAACTCTTGGTCTCAAGCAATTCTCCTTTCTTGGCCTCTCAAGGTGCTGAGATTACAGGCATAAGCCACTGTGCTTGGCCAGAAAGGAATTAAAAATGTTTCTTTCTGGTTCAGGAGCAGTGGCTCATGCTTATAATCCTACCACTCCGGGAGGCCAAGGCAGGTGGATTGCTTGAGCTCAGGAGTTTGAGACCAGCCTGAGCAAGAGCAAAACCCGTCTCTACTAAAAATAGAAAAAATAGCCAGGCGGACATAGTGATACACACCTGTAGTCCCAGCTGCTCGGGAGGCTCATGGCAGACAAAAGTGTAGAAAGAGAACTAGTATTTAGTCATTGCCTATAATATCCCAGCCTTTCTTTAATCCTTAAAACAACTCCTTAGGGCTTGGTGCCTTGTAGCACAGTGATTATGGCGCCGGCCACACACACCCAGGCTGGTGGGTTCCAACCCATCCTGGGCCAGCGAAACGATGACAACTGCAACAAAAAAATAGCAGGGTGTTGTGGCCAGTGCCTGTAGTCCCAGCTACTTGGGAGGCTGAGGCAAGAGCATCGCTTAAGACCAAGAGTTGGAAGTTGCTGTGAGCTGTGAGGTCATAGCACTCTACTGAGGGCGACATAGTGAGACTCAGTCACAAAAAACCAAAACAAAACAAAAAAAAACTCCTTAGTGTACACTCAGTCTCGACTCATAGATAGGATAGCTGAGATTGAAGGAGATTAAGTAACTTGCCCAAGGCTGCACAGTGCGAAGTCCCAAGTGGGATTTGAACCCAAGTCAGTCTGCCCCAAACCCCATGATCTATCCACTACATCTTGGTGTGACCAACCATTTGGCTTTCCACTGAGGGATTTCCAAAAGGTGGAACTCTCTGTTCTTCCTGATCACTCTACTTGGGAACCAGAGATACCTGCTTTCTTAGCCACCTACATAGACTCCAGGCCCTAAGTCTTCCTCTGGTGGGAAGGACACATGGGAGGCCTGGATCTCTCACTTAGTTCAGAAATAATGCATCCAATCATCCTACATTCCCACTGGAGGAAGCAAGTTAATGGCACTTCCTGGCAAATCACATACTACAGCAGAAGCTCCACAGCTGACCACCTCTCTACATCGACCACCTCCTTACGTTGACCTAATTTTCTTTTCTTTTCTTTTTTTCTTTTTTTGAGACAGAGTCTCACTATGTCACCCTTGGTAGAGTGCCGTGATGTCACAGCTCACAGCAACCTCCAACTCTTGGTCTTAAGCAATTCTCTTGCCTCAGCCTCCCAAGTAGCTGGGACTACAGGTGGGCACAACACCTGGCTATTTTTTTGTTGCGGTTGTTTAGATGGCCCGGGCCAGGTTCGAAGTCGCCACCCTCGGTGTATATGGCTGGTGCTGTAACCACTGTGCTATAGGCGCCAAGCCAAGTTGACCTAATTTTCATAGACTGGACGTGTACCACATGTCCATGTCAGTACAGTAGGCCTGGCTCCTTACATTGACCTCCTCTAGTTCATTACAGTCTATTGCAGAGGTTCTACTATATATGTGTATCCTTAGATCATGTAGGTCAAGGGTCAACAAACGTTTCCCATAAAAGGCCATTTCAATCATCTTTTTTTTTAGCTTCAGTTTCTTTACTGCACAAATACAATTAACACTTAATCTGAATCTCGATAAGTTACATAATCATGTACCTCAAAATAAAGGGAGGATACAACCTTGGCCTTCCGCGTTTTACATGGGAAAACATGAATGATGCTGACATCATCATTTTAGGTTTTCAGTTTTGTGAGCTGTGGAGTCTCTGTCACAACTTCTCAGCTCTTGTCATTGTAGTGGGAGACAGCCGTTGACAACACAAACACAAGTAAGTGTGGCTATGCTCCAAGCAGCTTCTAGTTACCCAAACTGGAGGCGGGCTAAATGTGGCCCATGGATAGTTTGCCAAACCCTGGTGTAGGTTATTAATAAAGAATTCTCTGCATAGATAATGCCTTTTTGAAGAATAACTATTTCTGGAAGTTACTTTAGCTGGGGCAGGGCCAGTGGGCAATTGACAGCTCTCTCTTGGACCAGTTGGCCATTCCTACTATTTTCTACTATTTTGGGACTATGGAATTTGACTTTTCTAATCCTACCCCCAAATCGCATAGTGTGTGGGTGTGTGAAGGCAGCAGTGTGTGATCTCCCATCATAAACTTCTTTACGTTTTTTTTAGATCTAGTCCTGAATCCTGAACATCACAAATTTTCTATCTCTTTCCTTGTCTATAAAGAGGTATTATACAAGTTCATTTGTCCATTGTTCTTTTCAACTACATCTTTTATTTCAATACACCGTTTAAAAAGTAGTTCCTATTGCAGTCTACATCAACTTAAGTTATATCCATTTGGGCTCGGCACCTGTGGCTCAAGTGGCTAAGGCGCCAGCCACATACACCTGAGCTGGCGGGTTCGAATCCAGCCTGGGCCCGCCAAACAACAATGACAGCTACAACCAAAAAATAGCCGGGCGTTGTGGCGGGCACCTGTATTCCCAGCTACTTGGGAGGTGGAGGCAGGAGAATCGCTTGAGCTCAGGAGTTAGAGGTTGCTGTGAGCTGTGATACTACGGCACTCTACCCAGGGGACAGCTTCAGGCTCTGTCTCAAAAAACAAACAAACAGAAAAAAAAAAAAACAAAGATATACCCATTTGCTTCAATATAGCATTTTTTTATTGTGTGCTAGAAAAATATAAAAATTTTATGAAAATTATTAAAAATATTATGAAAATTGTATTTTTTTATTCTTATTAGAGACTGGGTTCACTCTGTTGCCTAGAGGCATCATCATAGCTCACTGCAACCTCTACTTCCCGGGCTCACTCGATTCTCCTACTCAGCCTCCTGAGCAGCTGGGACTAGAAGGAGGTGCCACCACATCCAGCTAGTTTCTTTTTTTATTTTTTGTACAGACAGGGTCTCAACTCTTGCTCAGGCTGGTCTCAGTGCATGAGTTCAAGCAATCCTCCTGCCTCAGCCTCCCAGAACACTGGGATTACAGTTGTGAGCCACCATACCTGGTCCGACTTTTTTATACTGAAAAGCAAATCTACCCTTCTCCTTTTTATTTTATTTATTTATTTATTATGATTTTTTTGAGACAGAGTCTCAAGCTGTCGCCCTCAGTAGAGTGCTGTGGTATCACAGCTCACAGTAGCCTCAAACTCTTGGGCTTAAATGATTCTCTTGCCTCAGCCTCCCAAGTAACTGGGACTATAGGTGTCTGCCACAATGCCCGGCTATTTTGAAGTTGTAGTTGTCATTGTGGTTTGGCAGGCCCGGGCTGGATTCAAACCCGCCAGCTCCAGTGTATGTGGCTGGCGCCCTAGCCGCTTGAGCTACAGGCACCGAGCCTGTTCTCCTTTTTAATATTCTCTCCCATGCAATCACAATGTCACAGTTCTCCCAAGCCTTCATCTGTTCAGCGGACATCCCCTGAGCATTTACTCTTTGACATGAATGGGGTAGAAGCCACTCCTACCCCTGAGCCCTAGCCAGAGACATGCCCTAAAGAGAAGAAGTGTACAAAGAAACATATCCTCAAAAGCAAAAGGAGCCAACCTTGAAAGGGTTTGAGGACAGGCTTGGAAACCCAAAATTGGGGAGCAAAGTAGCAGGTGGTAAGGCTTGGGTTCAGGAAAAATACAAGCATGGGGCAGGGGTAGCAAACAGGTTAACTCAGGAAGACAAAAGGAGCCCAGCCCCAGGAGATTGCAAGGGTCTCAGGGAGGACGCACCTCACAGCAGGTTCTCTTGCAGGAAACTGACAGCTTATGCTGTGGCATCCCAGGCATGAGAGCTGGAGACTTGCTGGGTTGGATCAGAGACGGACACGCAGATAGACGGGAAGGGACAGTGTCCAAAAAAAATCCCCAAGAATCAGGAGGATAATGGCAGTGTCACTAATTCCAGAGCAATTGGGAAGAGGTCGTGCTCTTTGGGAAGACGTCTTTGAGTTTTACCTTGAAAATTTTCAGGTGTTCTCATGCTCCTTGAGTAAAGATGCTCTTTGGGGGAGCAGGTGGGCTGTCTGTGTGGGTTTATGTAGCACTCCTGATAGAGATGACAGCTGACCCAGGCAAGCTGTCCTTTGTAACATCCATCTGCCTTCACTCTTACACTCTGTGGAGTTTGACTGAAGAGCAACTTGCTTTCCAACAATATCCACACTGGATATGCTTGCATTTTTCATGTTCTGTGCCCCCATTTTTCTTGAACCCAATCCTTATCCCCTACGCCGGCTTCTGATAACCATGCTCATTACCCAGGCCTGGCTTAATCTGCCTTGCCCACCATAGTGTTTTTTCTTATAAAAAAAATTTTTTTTTCACAGCTCCCTGCAACCTCAGAGTCCCAGGCTCAAGTGATCCACCTGCTTCAAATTCCTGAGTAGTTGGGACTATAGGTGTCCACCACCATGCCTAGCCAATTTTTTGGAGAGATGTCTTGCTCTTGCTTAGGCTAGTCTCGAACTCTTGGATACAAGCAATCCTCCCATCTCAGCCCCGCAGAGTGCTAGGATTACAGGCTTGAACCACCATGCTCAGCTTCGTACCATACTTGTTATTGAACTTTTGATTGGTAAGTTTGTGCTTGACTTAGGAGAACTGACTCAAACAGCTTATACCTCTAAGAGATTCATTTAAAGAAGATATTACTACGTTGAACAGTTTGATGAGAATATTTCAAATTGTATATGAAACCAGCACATTGTGCCCCTTGATTGCACTAACATACACAGCTATGATTTAACAATAAAAAAATAAAAATAAAAATAAAATAAAGAAGATATTACAATTATTAAGAATACATAAACACACTTAGATAAATATTTAGATAATGCATGCATTAATCAAGGCACTATTTTGGTTTGATCAGGATCAGCTGTTCATCTGATAACATTTCATAAGTGTTTAATTTATCAATATAAGCCATTGACTTCCATCTTCCAGCTTTACACTTGTAAGGAAGACATTAATATTGAAGATTCTAGTGATATCCATTTGAGGAGAAGACAGTAATAAATAATTTAGAATCTTTATGGGTCACTTGCTTTTCTAATTATTTATGAAACGCAGCAAATACTATTGGTGCTATTGGGAAAGGTGACATTCCCATGTCATATGTAACAATGGAGCCATTAAAAAAAGAGAGGAATAAATAAAGGAGAGAGAGAGGGGAAAGGAAAGAGGGCTGAGAGTAAAGAAAAAAAACAAAAACCCTTATTGTATTTAATACAGATTCTGGTATCTTAAGAAGCTGCATGTTTGGTTTGGCTGAAGGATATCAAAAGCCACTAAGCAAGAGAATGACATTTGTTGTCACCAAAGTAAACAATTTTTATTTCTGTTTTCCATATGCAGGCATATGAGTAAAACATGGCACATTTTCTATTTGTACATTTTGGGAAAACATGTAGCATTATAATCATCATAATATGAAACATATCCCTTATGCTACTAAATGTTCCATCATTGCTTTGGAAGTTTTACATGAGATGGAAATTAGTGATCCCAAGAAGTTTCAGTACTAATATGGATTCTGGCATGGTCCAGACCAAAATAACCAGACCTAAATTGTCTCAGTTATGTGAACATTTATTTTGTAATCTTTTTCCAGAGCATTTGGTTCAAATATCACAATAACTCATCAAATATATACTTCATTGCCAGGAAAATTTTCCTTGAGCCTTGCTGAGATTTCTATTTTTTTTCTGATCTCACTAGAGATGGAAATGTCTCTCATTCTCCATAAACTCCATGGAATTTTTCTCTTGGTCCAAAAGAGGAGCATTTTTGTGGAACCAGAATCTCTGCCCCCCAGACAAATATGATCAAATGCATACATTTCCAGGAAGGTCTTTTTATTTCATTTTGTTTTTGAGACAGAGTCTCACTATGTCACCCTCAGTAGAGTGCTGTGGTGTCACAGCTCACAGCAACCTCAAACTCTTGGGCTTAAGCAATTCTTTTGCTTCAGCCTCCCAAGTAACTGGCACTACAGGTACCTGACACAATGCCGGCTATTTTTTGATGCAGATGCCATTGTTGTTTAGCTGGCCCAGGTCAGGTTTGAATCCTTCAGCCTCGGTGTATGTGGCTGGAGCTGTAACCACTGTGCTATGGGAGCAGAGCCTCTACCAAATTTTTTTAAAATCAGCCAAGTGTGGTGGTGCACACCTGCAGTCCCAGCTATTTGGGAGGCTGAAATGGGAGGATAACTTGAGCCCAAAGTTTCCAGGTTACATTGAGCACGATCACACCACTATGCTCTAGCCTGGGAGTGCAGGTCTTGCTCAAAAGGGCTGGGCACATGGCTCATGCCTGTAATCCCCACACTGGAGGAGGCAGAGGTGGGACGATTACTTGAAGCCAGGAGTTAGGGCCCAGTCTGAGCAAGAGCGAGACCCCATCTCTATGAAAACTTACCTGGGTATGATGGTGCACACCTGTAGTCCCAGCTGCTTGGGAGGCTGAGGCAAGAGAATTGCTTGTGCCCAGAATTATTTGAGGTTGCAGTGAGCTACTGCACTGCACTCGAGCCTGAATGACAAAGGGAGACTGTTTAAAAAAAAAAAAAAAAAAAAAATATATATATATATATATATATATATATATACACGCACAAAGAACAAATAGAAGACTGGAAATAGAAGAAATGAAGGGAAATAAGAAATCACTGGTGGGCGGCGCCTGTGGCTCAGAGAGTAGGGCGCCGACCCCATATGCCGAGGGTGGCGGGTTCAAACCCAGCCCCGGCCAAACTGCAACAAAAAAATAGCCAGGTGCTGTGGCGGGCATCTGTAGTCCCAGCTACTCGGGAGGCTGAGGCAAGAGAATCGCTTAAGCCCAGGAGTTGGAGGTTGCTGTGAGCTGTGTGATGCCACGGCACTCTACCAAGGGCCATAAAGTGAGACTCTGTCTCTTAAAAAAAAAAAAAAGAAAGAAAGAAATCACTGGTAATGTATATAAAGTCTTCAATAGTGCTTGGCATAGGGTATGTACTCAATAAATATTATAAATGTTAGCTATTGTAATTTTATTGTTTGGGAATATTCACATTTAATGGGTAAATGGTAAATATATATACACATCTATAAATATGCACACATATTTATTTGTATAATAGATATGTATAAACAGAGAAGGGTTTAATTTTCCTAACTGCCAAAAATAATCTTTGCTTGGGAATTACTTTATTGCTGTTTGCTGCTTATTTGTTCTTCTGGACAGAGAGTTGGAAAGGAGAGTGCTAGTAGAGGTGTAGAATGGCTCATTTATTTTAGTTCTTTATTAACCAGGATTGTTCTAATCTTAGCATTGAAGCAAGTTTGGCTATTGATGAAATACCTAATTGATGAATTAAAATCACAAAGTAAGGCTGGGCACGATGGCTCATACCTGTAATCCCACAACTCTAGGAGGCCGAGAATCAGAGCTTGAGCTCAGGAGTTTGAGACCAGCCTGAACAAGCAAGAGACTCTGTCACTAGTTGGGCATTTTGGCAGGTGCCTGTAGTCCCAGCTACTTAGGAGGCTGAGGCAAGAGGATCCCTCGAGCCCAAGAGTTTGAAGTTGCTATGAACTACGATGCCGTGGCGCTCAACCCCAGGGTGACTGTGAGACTCTGTCTCCAAAAACCATCAGAAATCACAAAATACACTGTGCAGCACCACTTTCATCACAGAATACTGGAATGTTAGGAGAAGGGACTTCTCCTGGTACAATGGACTCAGAGGTGAGGGGACATGGCAAAGGGAGTCATTCTAAAACTGGATTTACCTCCATCCTCAGGCTCTGTCCAGCCTCTTATTTGTAAGGCTTTTTACTCCTCTATGGAAGCCAAGTCCATCTGACTATGCTGAGTCTGTGTGGAGCCATTACAGTTGGATGGATCCCGTGTGCTTCTCTGTTACGGAGAGGAGAGCTGCCGTTCTAAGACAACTGAATGAAAGGGGCCCTAACAAACCTCCCCTTAGCCTCTGTTGTGGCTATACAAAAATATATGGTGTTCAGCAATACAGAGGGTACTAAAAAAAGAATACACATTTTAAGAAAGGAAAAAATGTATTAAAATTATAAAATTCAAGTCATGCTTGACTTACTCAATTACAAGAGATAAAATATACAAAAGAACAAATGTTATTGACAATACATCGAGTATTACAATTTTAACACATTTTTTCCTTTCTTAAAATGTGTACACATTTTTTTTTTGGCACCCTCTCTATTTCCTCATCTTAGAATAAAGAAGTTATATTTTTGTTTTCCAAGTATAGTTTCTTAATGAGGTCTTTTAAATAGTCATGAGAATTTTTTTTTATTATATCTAGACGCAGCATTTTTAGTGAGAAGTGGTTCTTGATGAGTTCAAGTCACTTACATCACCCAGGCTGGGTTTAGTGTCTCACACCTGTAATCCTAGCACTGAGGCAGATGGATTGCTTGCGCTCAGGAGTTTGAGACCAGCCTGAGCAAGAGCAGAACCCCATCTCTACTCAAAATAGAAAAATTAGCCTGGTATGTGGCTCAGCGCCTGTAGCTCAGTGGTTGGGGCACCAGCCACATGCACCTGGGCTGGATGGAGGGTTCGAACTCAGCCCAGGCCTGCTAAACAACAATGACAACAAGAACAACAAAATAGCCGGGTGTTGTGGTGGTGCCTGTAGTCCCAGCTTGGGAGGCTGAGGCAAGAAAATTGCTTAAGCCCAAGAGTTTGAGGTTGCTGAGAGCTATGACACCACAGTACTTTACTGAGGGCAACACAGTGAGACTCTGTCTCAAAAAAAAGTTAGCCACGTGTTGTGGTGAGTGCCTGTAGTCCCAGCTACTCAAGAGGCTAAGGCAGGAAGATCACTTAAGCCCAGGAGTTTGAGGCTGCTGTGAGCTAGGCTAAGGTCATGCCACTCTAGCCTGGATAACAGAGTGAGACTCTCAAAACAAAAAACAAAAAAAAACAAACAGAATAGGTCCAGTTGTGCAGATTAGCCCCAAACCACATATGCAGAACCTAAAATGGGGCAAAGGGCTGGAGGCCCCTCAGGGACAGGATTTGGTTCCTCTTTGTATTTGTGTCTGTAGGACCAGGTGCAGCATTTGTTATATCATAGGTGATCAATAAAGTTGTTCTGACAACCAAATGAAAGAGTAAATAAGCAAATTAAATCTCTGGTTCTCTGCAAATGCCCGTCTCCACAGAACAGTGCTATCATGTGGAGACAGACATTTTTTTTGAGTTGTAGTCTCAAACTTAATGGTCTGGTGGCTACTTTGGGGAGTCCAGAAAAACCAACCGAACAAATATCCAAAAATCCTTTTCAACTTTTCTATCCTCTTCTGGTAGTCACTGCATAGCCATTTTCCACGATGAGGGGCATCCTTTGAAGTGCCCTGGGTGACTCAGGCATGCGTCTCTGCACCCCACTAACTCCTCTGAGCTGCTGACCGATTTCTCTTGCTTGCTATGGGGAGGCCAGACCAGCCAGCACATCACGTCTTTTGGACATATCTGTTGCAAAGCCCTTTTCCAAGTGTCCTGACTCAGTGGAATTCTGTATTGTATGATGTTCCCACCAAGAAAAAAATTAATGGTTAAGTTTGCTTGCTGAAATTCTGACAATTTCTAATGAAATTCTTGCCTGCCTGTTGGAATCTCAGCTTGGCTTGTGACTAAATCTGTCCATTAAGTGGTGGGAGACGCTAACATTGAGGGGTTGAGTATATGCCACTTGAGAGATGGCCCTTCTGACAACCATGTGTCATAAAACTATTTTGTGCATGTGGTCCACTAGTGGGAAAAGTCATTCCAGTGCATAGTATGTGGGTGGCGGAACTGTCGAGAGGTCATGCATAGGCATGAAATATGTGTATTTTAAGGAAGGAGCAACAGTTGGGAATGCATAAAAGACTTAGGCAGGGTACTCTTCAGAAGCCTAAAATTATGCTATGGACAAAATCTTTCTTTAGGAAGCTCAGCGCTGCTCATTTTTAGAGAGGTAAAGCCACATTTAAAGACATCTGAGATTTGATCACTGAGATCTCTTTAGGTAGGCATCAGCCATAAAACATCTTTATGTGGACCATATCTTCCTTCTCAGATACATCAGAAAAGAACATGACTTGCCTCGTAGGTCTAAAAAGAACACTCTGCTCCCCTTCTTAAAATCTTCCGTGGATGTGGTCCTGGAAAAGGGACCATCTGTGGTGCTGTTCCACCTTTGGTCTTGAATTATAGAAAGATGGATAATTTTGTCACTGAGCCAAGAGGACTGTGCCATGAGTCTTTAACATAGCAGCTACATTTCACAAAAGAAATGCTTTGGACCTGATTTTTCCTGTGATATTTTAAACATTTGCACTGGACTTTGCAGCATTCATTTCTTCTGTCCCCAAGGCACCATTGCGAGTTGGTGGGAGGAAACCCACATTAACTTCACGTAAGCCTGGGGAGAGGTCAAGTGACATATCCAGAATCACATGAGGACTCAGCATACCTGCTTGGACTGTTTCTTTTTTTCTTTTCTTTCTTTGTTTTGTTTTCTTTTTTTTTTTTTTTTGAGACAGAGCCTCAAGCTGTCGCCCTGAATAGAGTGCTATGGCATCATAGCTCACAGCAACCTCCAACTCCTGGGCTCAAGCGATTCTCCTGCCTCTGCCTCCCAAGTAGCTGGGATTACAGGCACCCATCACAATGCCCGGCTATTTTTTTTTTTATTGTCGTTGCAGCCATCATTGTTGTTTGGCAGGCCCAGGCTGGATTTGAACCCACCAGCTCGGGTATATATGGCTGGTGCCTTAGCCACTTGAGCCACAGGAGCTGAGCCCATTTTTTTTTTTTTTCAGACAGAGTCTCACTCCATCGCCCTGGATAGACTGCTGTGTGATCCAAGTTCACAGAAACCTCAAATTCCTGGGTTCAAACAATTCTCTTGCCTCAGGCTCCTTAGTAGCTGGAACTACAAGTGCCCTCCATGGTGCCAGGCTAGTTTTTTGGATTTTTAGTAGAGACTGGGTCTCATTCTTGCTCAGGCTGGTCTCAAACTCCTGAGCTCACTCAATCCTCTCACCTTGGCCTCCCAGAGTGCGATTACAGGCATGAGACACCCCTCCACCTGGTTGGACAGTTTCTTAATCAGTTGGAAGTTTGGTTATTCCAGCAGCAGGAGATATTTATTCATTTTGGAAGAATCTGTAGCCATGTTTGTAAATGGTTGGTATCTAGATTCATGGGGAAAATCCCTTAGTTTTCACTATCACAAGTCAACAAAGTGAAAATGAAAGCTTGTGGAAAAATGCCCTCAGGATAAATCTATACTTGGTTATTATTAAGCTAGAAAAGTCTATTTGGGAGGTATCTCAAGCTTTCAAAATTGATTTCATGAGCAGGTCTGTCCTTATGAACACCCTGCCCCACCCCAGATAGAATAAGACCAGGATCAAACTCGATGCAAATTTTAAATTATTCTTAGGTTTGTGTAGAAGCTGACTTTCCAAATATCTGGGTAGCCACTTTACCCAGATGCTTGTACTGCAGAAATATTAAATAGATAATGAAGGGAATATAACAGGTGATTAATGACCATCCCCCACATGCCAGCAGAGTAGAATACCATCTTTAGGCCAGTGTATGTTATTAATCAACTCTTGTCAATTTTTGCTGCTAGATTAAAAGTTTCCCTTTTTTATGTTCAGCTGTAATTGAAACTTTTATTTTTTTTTTTTGAGACAGTCTTACTTTGTCACCCACTGTAGAGAACTGTACTGTCATAGCTCACAGCAACCTCAAACTCTTGAGCTCGAGCGATTCTCTTGCCTCAGCTTCCCAAGTAGCTGGGATTACAGGCACCCACCATAATGCCCAGCTTTTTTTTAGAGATGGGGGTCTTGCTCTGGCTCAGGCTGGTCTCCAACCTGTGAGCTCAGGCAATCCACCTGTCTTGGCCTCCCAGAGTGCTGGGATTACAGGTGTGAGCAACGGCGTCCAGCCTAAAACTTCTATTTTTTCCTGAATCAAAACACTTTAACATGTGTATTTAGCTGGAATCTCCTCAGGTTTTTCTGCTCCTGTTGGGATATAAAAATTCTCTTTGCCCTTTTGGATGTTAAGCAATCCTAGTGCCCTTCATTATGAAGATCTTTTTCTATCTCCCTATCCAGCCAGCCTGATTACTCCTCTCTGAGCCTGACAGCAGATTTCTAGTTATGCTCTCTGGGGTAGTTCAGAAATCTACCCTCAACCAGTAGCCCTCGCTCTCCAACACACACAAAAAACAACTCAATCATATTCCCCAGACTAACAGGAAGAGGGACTCACTTTCCCTGTTCAGTGTGTGTCATTTGTCCTGTGTACGAAGACCCAGAGTCATGTGTCGGCCTCTTTCGCCATGTCGTAGAGCAAACTAAATTCTAAGATAGTCTTAGATGTATGTGGTGGTGAGAGCCTGTAGTCTCAGCTACTTGGAAGGCTGAGGTGGGAGGATTGTTTGAGCCTAGGAGTTTGAGGTTGCTGTGAGCTATCATGACACCACTCATAGCCTGGGCGACAGAGCAGGATTCTGTTTCAAGAAAAAGTTTCTAAGATAGTCAAAAGTTTAGTAATCATAAATTGACTTTTAAACTCTTAGGTACCTAATATGGTAATGAATGAAAACATGTCTTCCAAAAAGACATTGACCGTGACAAGGATTAGAGAAGAAAATCCTTAGATCTCTTGGCAACATGGTGATTTCTTGTTGCTCACTGACTTGTGTGGACTCCCTCTGACTGATGATAATCACAAGAGCTGCTCCTACTGGACGTACAAAGAGAGCTTAAGAGGAAGGAAAATGCCCTTTACGAGTTGAAGGTTGGAAAAAAAGCTAGGCTGGTAATAGTTTCTACAAATTTGAGATATGAAAAATTATAGACACTGACCTCAGTTACTAAAAGCCACAGGCTTGGGCTTTTTGGTCCCTTAATTGAAATTCTTGTTCAAAAAAATAAATGTGTTGGAACACAACCCTTAACAGCTCAATTTCTGAGATAATTTCATAGAGGCAGGAGAGTGAATAAACCTACATGTGTATGCACGCCAGTCAGGGAATGGAGGCTGTGAGGACAGCATTAAGGATGAGAGCCTGAGCAGGATAAAGGAGGCACACATTAGAGCAGCCCAGCAAAAGCAAGTGACTTGGCAAAGCTGTTTTTTGGGGGTCCATGGAAGTTGCATTCTTTCATTCCCTTTACCACTGCTATATGCGCCTCTCCAAGGACCTCCCCTTCTATCATCTCCCCTTTCAACCTGACACCAAGACACACCGGGGAAGGTGCACACTCCAGGGATTTCAGTCTTTTTTTTTTTTTGGTAGAGACAGTCTCACCTCATGGCCCTTGGTAGAGTGCCGTGGCCTCACACAGCTCACAACAACCTCCAACTCCTGGGGCCCAAGCGATCCTCTTGCCTCAGCCTCCCGAGCAGCTGGGACTACAGGCGCCCGCCACAACGCCCGGCTATTCCCTGGTTGCAGTTCGGCCAGGGCCGGGTTTGAACCCGCCACCCTCGGTACATGGGGCCGGCGCCCTACCGACTGAGCCACAGGCGCCGCCCAATTTCAGTCTTTAAACGTCAGTTCAGTGGGAAACAGCAGTTAAAACAAAAACGAATTCCCACAAGCTGTATTCAACCAATCACTGTTGCTTTGTATGGACTCAATTTTTTTTACCTTTATTCCACCTCTCCTCTCCAGCTACCAAAAAAAAAAGGAATAGCAAGGAATGGGTTCTTTGAGTTCTGGCAGGATTGTGCCAACATCTATTATCTGCCTTTTTTTTTTTTCTTTTTTTTTTTTGAGATAGAGTCTTGCTCTGTCTCTGAGACCAGAGTACAGTGCAACCTTGAACTCCTAGGTCCAACCAATCCACCACACCAAGCAAATTTTTCTAATTTTTGCAGAGATGGGGCTTGCAGTGGTGCTGTTTCTGGTCTTGAACTCTCTGACCTCAAGCAAGTCAGGTGCCTAGGCCTCCCAGAGTGCTAGGATCATAGGCATGAACCCCACACCCAGGTCTGATGTCTGAATTCTTATCCTGTCAGAATAGACAAGGCCAGGGGTGGTGGCTGATGCCTATAATCCTAGCACTAGGGGCGGCCGAAACTGGTAGATTGCTTGAGCTCTGGAGTTCAAGACCAGCCAGAGCAAGGGAAAGATCCTGTTTCTACTAAAAGGAGCCAGTGTTAGTAGTCCTAGCAGGTGCCTGTAGTTCCAGCTACTCAGGAGGCTAAGGCAAGAGGATCCCTCGAGCCCAAGAATTTGAGGTTGCCATGAGCTATGGTACCATGGCATTCTACCTAGGGGGACAGACTGAGACTCTGTCTCAAAAAACAAAACAAAAAGTATAGCCAGATTTTACAGTTCTAAAACTTTAAATGGTGTGATGGATAGTTCCATCTGGCTGTGGCCACTTTCAGTGGTTGCATATGTACAAACTGAAATTAAGTCCTGATGTGGCAGTTTGCACTTGTGCTCATCACAGCAACTTACCCATTGGTTAGAGTGACATCCACGATCCAAATTATTATCGTCCTATCTGCCTAATCACCAGTTGCCTGACTGAAGACTGATTTATTTTCAAATCAAATTGCTTCTTTTGCATTTCACAGCACAAAGTGAGATTCCTGGGGTTTGAATTTTTTCCCAAAGAATTTCCATTAATCCAGTTCATGTTGTCAAGAGGAAGTAATTTAGACATGGGAAATGACAAAATAAACGCAACAGAGAGTCAAAGATGATAATGGATCGAGTTTCAATAAAACAAATATTCTACAACATGAGTTATATCTGAAAATTCAGGTAAAGAAATATAATTTCAATTTCTAGGTCAAATGCACAAATATATCTGTGCAAAAGGATAGAAATAATACATTTTGTGGCATTTTCACAAAAAGTTGCCACTTTGGAGTAGAAATTAAAATTATATTTCTTTACCTAAATTTTCAGATATAACTCATTTTGTAGAATATCTGTTATATTGAAACTTCCTGTAACTTTTATTTTTTATTTTCTTGAGACAGAGTCTCAAGCTGTCACCCTGGGTAGAGTGCTGTGACGTCACAGCAACCTCAAACTCTTGTCTCTTGCCTCAGCCTCCCCAGTAGCTGGGACTATAGGCCCTCACCACAATGCTTGGCTACTTTTTATTATTGTTGTTGCCGTTGTCATTGTTGTTTTTAGCAGGCCTGGGCCGGGTTCGAACCACCAGCCCCAGTGTATGTGGCTGGTGCCCTACCCACTGAGCTATGGGTGCTGCCCTCCTGTAACTTTTATTATAAAATTGGATTTATATTTCTTTAGAACAAGTATTAGAACTAGAAAAATACAGAAAGCTCAAAAGGAATGCAGCAAACATAAAAAAAACACATACTTAAGAGTATGTTTTACTAATAAATTATTAATGGTACTACTTAAAATAAGTTACAGAATATGAATGCAAAGTAATCATTTATTTTTATATTTTGCATAATAGCTTAAAACGAAAGGTTACAAAGAACAACAAAAAGTGGAACAGGAGAGGCTCTCGGCTTCAGTAAGCTTTCTTCATAATATCCTCTAAGAAGAGAATACACTGTTGTATCTTTAAAAGTTAGCCTCTTCTGGAAGCTTCTGGTTTTAAAAATGTGTGGCTGATCTTCATCAAAGCCTGGAAGAACACAGACACTTTGAGTAAAAATTCTCAGGCTTACAGATAAAATCGCTACCTAAGTAGGGTCCGTGTAGACCCGAGTTAAGAAAGAAGTCCATCTGGCAGGAAAATAGCACAGGAGTCAGAGAGCAAACACAATCACAGCAGAGGTCACCATACAGATAACAATCAAACAGATAAGAGTTCAAAATAGTTTGTTAACATGGCCTATCTTCCCCAACTAAAAGCTCTGTGAGGGCAGAGTTTTTAATTTTGTCCACTACCATATCCTCAGCTTCTGGAACACTGTCTGGCTTATAGAGGGTGTGCCACAAATATTTGATAAGTGGATGAATAGAAGCTAAGTTTCAGAAGACGGATTTGTCCAAGGAAATAAAATTCCGCAAACATAACCACCTAAACACCACTACGCTAAGTGTCCACAAGTAGTATTGAAGGAACTGTTATCCAAGACTCTAATGTGGCTTGAGGATGCACGGTGCTAACTGCGGAGGAGGGACGGTGATGGAATCAAGGAGCAACTTTGGGCAGAAGATAGTATTCGCTGGATGGTACCGAAGGATGGTGACAGGAAAAGCATCTGAATGCTTCTGAGCTCCCTGAGAACAGGAACCACTTCTACCTAGGAATATCCGATCCCACTTCAGTGCATTTCTAGTAGGCAAGCAGTAAATATCTGTGAACTGACAAGCAGGCAGTTAGGACCTACGCAGGTGTCTGCTCAAGCTGCAGGATCAGCCTGCTGGCCAGGCCTACCTAGTCAGGGAATCGGCCTTGGATCCTTCCTTGTTCTCCACCTCAACCACTGGAATGACTGTGGCCTGTCACGGTGTGATCTGAGAATTCCTGCCCAACAATTAAATGTTAAAACGTCAATCTCTGGAGCCCTATTTGGGACTTGCTGAATCAAAATCTTGAGTGAGGGACCCAGAAACTGGCATTTTCAGCAAGTATCCAAGCACGTTTCCTACACACCAAAGTTTCAAGGGAAATTATTTTGGGTGGTTACTGTGGGCCAGAGTAGGTTTTTGCACATAATTTAATATTTATAATAATCTAGTCATAAATAGTATGACTATAACTATCTGTGTTTGAGAAATCAAGCTCTGGGAGAGTAAATAGGTTGCCTAACATCGCATAGCAAGTAACTAGTGGAAGATCCAAATTCCTGAATTTAATTCCTGAGACCACACACTCTCCTGTGTCTCCATGCATCTTAGGGAAACACAGAAAGAGGGAATCCAGCCATTGCATGGAGTTTGTCTTCAGGAAGCACACAGGGGCAGATACTTATTGTTTGAATTTGTATAAATGAGTTTCTGGAAATAAAGATTGGAGGTTTTAGTGAATCATGTGTACCTAGACAGTTTTTTTTTAACCCTGGTGTTCTGTCAGAAGCACACGTCAGGTGTGCCATGAAAAATTTTAAAGATCATTAATTCAATTATTTTCAAAAGATGTTCAAAGCACAGTTAAATATATATATATATATTTTTTTTTTTACTTTTTTGATCACCATAATTTAAGTGTGCCACAGAAATTTAACTACAGGTTCAAGTGTCCTGTGAGATAAAAAAGGTTCAAAACACTGCCCCAGCATGTCTTAAGATGTTTATGACTTTAATAATCCTTATAATGAGATTGAGTGCTGGGTGCAGGGGTTTGTCTGGACCAACACTAGAAAACTCAAGTTTGTGAGGCATGCAAATGCCTTAGCACTGACTGTCAAGGAAAAGATGGGATGGGGAGGATAGGAGGGGAGAGAATACTGTCATCCCCACACCTAACAACTAACTGCTGGCTCCAGCCACCAACCAACAACTCCACCCGGGGTGGCTAGCTCTTCTCATATTTCAAGAAGCCAAAAATCCAGCTTTCCACATGAAGTATCATGATTTTGAAACATCTATAACTAGGTCAAAAGTTTAAATATACCTTGCAAGCCAAACAGGTCTGGAAGACAAGTTCAAGCCCACAAAGCTCCAGGATGCATCCTCTGATTGATCAGGAATATACAAATTCTAGGGAATTAAGCTATATAAAGTAATCGGGATATAATTTAGTAAAAATAGGTTCATTAGAGTTTGTGCATCCTCCTTACATCCTCATTACTACTTCTAGTTAAATTTAAAAAAAAACACACATCCCATCATCTTTTGATTTTATACAGGTGTATCAGAATGGCCTGCAGGATAAATTTTTGCAAACTGAGTTGTATCTTTCTACTAACTTACAATTGTAAGGATGCCTTATTCTGGTTTGGGGGTAATCTTCAAAGGGCGCTAGCCAATACGTTTCCCTGGCTTTTCAGCTTATTGTAAAAAAAAAAAAAAAATAGCACAAACTCTCTGGGAGTTTTAGTTTTAGTAAGCACTGTAGTGCATCTGCTTTACCATAATTGTATTTAGAGTTTTTGCTAGGTGGAAATTCCCTCTACTAAAGCGTTAAAGCGGCTGTTTCTGCGTACCCTCTCTCTCTCTCTCACACACACACAAAAGACCAGATGTCGTGTGATTTACTACACAACAATGATAAATATCCTTAATCAGTAAATTTAGACCAAGTAGTCAGGTTTCGTCATTGCCATTATTTAATGATTTTTATCATGCTACTTTATGCAGAAAGGCTCTGGATTAACCAGGGAGGTTTTGTTTTTAACATTTCCAGTCTAAACAATACTCTCCTCTTCCAGTACTGGTGTGGCTTTCGGGAGTATTTTCTTATCTTTTTTTATGACAGGATTAGAAAGATCTCTCTCTGTGCCTTTATTTTTGCAACGTGCGTACATTTATTACATGCCACCAAGTAAGGCAATGCCAACCGACCACAGCAGAAATCCTCATCGTACAAATCAATGCAACGCCACCAGTTTACCCATGTTAAACGCGGCACAGACGCACCAGCACCGGTGTGAACCGATGAAAAGGCACTTACAAGGATGACCCTCCAAGATTCCTACTTTCAAGACACAACAAAAAGCCTCCAGGAATTGAAATCGGCAGATTCTAATCTCATTTATTTTCATGGCTTTTTTTTTTTTAATTGTAGTTTTCCACAGTACTGTTCAACCAAAGAGCATCAAAGGACTCTGGTGGATTTGGAGAAGAAAAGCCTCCCGTCCCGGAAGTCTGACGGCGGCGAGTTCCCGGAGCTGCGGGGACGCTGGTCTCGGGGAAGCGGCCCCAGGCGCGGAGGTTCCCGAGAGCGCCGCCCGGGGCCCTGCCGCCGCTGTCACTAACGCTGCAACTGCCGCCGCGGCCGCCAGCCCGGCCCGGGCGGTGTCGCCACCGCCACCCATGGGCTGCCGGGGGTGGGGCTGGGCGGGGCGGGCGCCTGTAGTTATTTATTTAGCAGTTTCAGGAAAGCTCCCCTGCGCTTGCGAAACCCGAAGTCGCCTTCCACACAGCCCGGCGCTTCGCGCTCGCCCACCTCGCCCCGGCTTTAGAGAAAGTGGAAAACTGGGGACGCGCGGCCGCCCTGCCCAAGCGGAGCTCCGCGCCCCGCCCTCCACTCGCTACTTTCTACCCCGCCCCTCCCCCACCTCACGCCCGCCCCGCCCCGCCCCCACCCCTTCCCGCTCCGCCCCTGCCCTCCCCTCCGCTTTCCCTCCCCGCTCCCGGGGCTGCGGTCGGCTCCCTGGTTTTAGCGTCTACAGATTTGGGCAGAATGATTTTCCAAGGCTCTCGGTCGAGAATTCGGATGGGAAAAGTTGGCTGGCAGCGCCGCCGCGCTCTCCCTCCCGCCCCGGGCTGCGCTGCCCGCCGCTCCCCTCCCGTCGGCGCCGGAAAGCCCGGGGCGGACTGAGGCCTGCGGCGCCCGCCCACAACCCGCCGCCCCGGCCGGTGCCACCGGGTTCTGCTCTTGAGATTTAGCACAGATCAGAGGGGCAGCGATACATTTTTATGTGTTGCAGATAGGAACAGGAGAGCAAAAAAGGGACTGACAGGGAAAGAGGCTGGAGGTCTGGAGAGCAGGTTCGCGCTGCTGGGCAGGTGGACGCGTTTCCTCAGGAGCAATTTCGTATTTGGTTTCAATTTTCGTATTTGGGTGTATGTAAAGCCTCCACAGTGGTGAGCTGGCCTGCTCAACAGGCCTGGGGAAGCAAAGCGGATGATATTTCTGCTGCCAGAAATGATAGCCACTTTCCGATGGCTCATGGGCAGATCCGGGGCACTCGTAGAGGGGAGGTGATTCGGGGCCGTGTACAGAGAACATAATGCCTGTTCTCCCAGGGCAGACTGGGCATGCAGTAGGCACACAGCAAAAAGTAACGAACGTGTCAGGCACCGTGCTAATACCAACAGTGCCAACTTAGTTGCATTTAATCCTCATTAACACCTGAGTCCACCTTATTCCCATTTTACAAATGAAGAGACAGGCATGGTTAGTCTAAGTGACTTGACCAGCTCTTTGTGACTGAGGACTAAAAGCTGGGACCCCCAAATTCATACTATGTATGACTTAGCATGTCATTCTGAGGGAGAACGGTTCAGCTATAGCACAAATTGAACTGACACCCTGTTTGGAGGACAGGCAGGTGAGTTTGCAGCAGGTAAGTATGTGCTCAGTGTTCTCCCAGACATGTATTTCACAGTGGGCATCATCACATTATCTTCCCCTTCAGGGTGTCACCGAGGACTTTAATTAGCCAGAGTTTCAGAATTCCTAAGACCTTCGCGAGAGTGGGAACTTTTAGAGCTATTGTCTCTGCTTAGCCTAAGTCTTCTGGTGGCTCATTAGAGAGATTCCCTGCACCCTAGGCTGGCATCCCTGTGCAAAGTTACAGGGATTATCCAACAGGATAGAAACAACACCTCAAATTCCCATCCTTCTACAAAGGAAATGTATAATAGTGGGGTGGGGAAGACCAACAAGGCAAGTTAACCCTGGATTCCTGGCCTCTGTGATATTTCCAAGGTGTTTATTGAGTAGACTTAAGGATATAGTGCCTGGGAAGTGATAGTGATGGGATATTCATGAACCAGCATGAATGTGTGTCCCTTTCCTGATTCTCCTCAGCAAATAGAAAACACATGTGGTACTGTCAGGCACCCCTGAGAGTTTTGGAAGGTTTTAAGATCCCTTTACAGATGTTTTTTGCTTCTTTTTTGAGACAGAGTCTCACTATGTTGCCCTGGGTAGAGTGCCGTGCCATGGCGTCACAGCTCACAGCAACCTCAAACTCTTGGGCTAAAGCGATTTTCTTGCATCAGCCTCCCAAGTAGCTGGGACTGCAGGTGCTGGCCACGATGCTGGCTTTTTTTTTGTTGCTGTTGTCATTGTTTAGCCGTCCTGGGCGGGGTTCGAACCCGCCAGCCTTGGTGCATGTGGCCGGCACTATAACCACTGTGCTATGAGTGCCAATCCTTCCGTTGCTACTTTTACTACTGTTTAACATCTGAATACTCGTAAGTCACCAGAATACACTCTAGTCCTCCCCACAAAAATGAGATATAAAGATTGACGAGCCCAACCCACTAAGAAAGTCAGTGGGAAGCCTGGTTCCCAAATGTAATGTCTGCACGTGTTCCAATAGAGGGAAGCGGTGTTCACGAAGCAGCAGGGCACTATGTAATGGTTCATTTGTTTTATACCTACCACAGTTGCCATATTGATGAATATTTATATTAATTTAGGAAGATCTCCTTGTGGTTCTCCATTATTTTAGATTAAGAACTGGACCCACCAAAAAGCAGGTTTGCTATACAACCTGACACCCAAGGCCTGTTTTGAGGAATGGGTGGGGAGCAGTAGGCCTGTGGCTCCTTAGGCACCATGTGAGCAAGGAAGCTGGCTTCACTTGCCATCTCCTACAACAGAAGAGACCTCTGCGGCCACACGGAATAGGCTTCTGTGGTTCCAAGCAGCTGCTCCACAATAGAATGGAGCCGTTTTCTCCAGCATGATCAACCATCCCTCGTCTTTTTTTCATGACGGCTGGAGCCAAGGCTGCCTCCAAGGAATTCCTCTACCAACTAGGGCCTGCTTTGAGGCTTTCCTTGTACTGGGGAGGGCCTCCTGGAGGGTGGCCAGCGACTCTGTTCCTGCCAGGAACCCTGAGGAGAAGAAGAGGATTAAGGGAGTGAAAATGAAGCAAAGCTTAGTGCAGTGCCTGGAGCTAGTGACCCTTGACCCTAAGTAAGAGCAATTGGCTCAGAGCTGGGTCCCCGCTTCAGAGGACTTTGCTACTCATGGGCCATCCTGCACACACTATTCACTGCCCAGGCCTGTCTTGCGGCCATGCCCTGTGCCCTAAACCTGTCCTGGTGAAGGTACCTCTGCTGGATACCATGCCCAGTGGCATTCCTAGGGAATCCAGAGGCAAGTCCAGGCTAATATGCTTGGAAAAAAACAATGGCCAAGGTACATATTCACGTTTTGATCCAGACTCTCCACAAATAATGCCTGGATCCCAGATCTGTCTCTGGGGCAGGGAAGGTTTGGGCCTGGCTGTGGCAGAACAGTGAGGGAGGTACTTTGGGTTTTCGACACTTCTTAAATCATCAGAGAGAGAGAGAGAGAGCGGGAGCAAGTGAGCTGCTCATTTTTGCATGCAGAAGCTGCCTCTGGCTCTGTCACAAGAAGATGAACTACAAGTAATAAAATCAAGATGAAGTCCTGTGTAAATCTTTCTAGCTCACAAAGATTGTCAAAAGTTGAAGTTGAAAGGGATATTAAAGACCATCTCATTCTACCTCCTCATTTTGCATCTGTAAAAACTCAGGTGCAGGGAGGGGTATTGAGAAACCTGCCATCACACAGCTTCTCTGTGGTAGGAATTGTGCCAACTCACCGTGGCTATTGCCATTACACCCGGCATCTTTTGAAAACAGTGAAGGAGAAAACAGTCCTCCCGCTTCTTCACCTCCCATGTCGTTTATTGTTTCCAGCTGTTAAAAATTGGCACTTTTTAAAGTGGGCTGCTCCACAAGTCATTAAGGGTCACTGCTGTGGAGAGTGCTGATTTAGAGGCTGGGAAACAGGCAGGTGATTGGAAGCATAATTGCCAGTCTCCTAGCTGGCACCTGGGGATTTCTGTCATTCACGTCCCTGGGTGCGTGCCCTCAGTAAATACTAACACACAGCGTCAATTGCTAACTGCAGTCATCTGTGCATTTGCCCTCCAGGTATGGAAAGCTGGAAGAAGTGTCATTTCCTAATCTAGTTGGGCTTGGATGGAAAGATGTTTTTGCCTGATGCCTTAAAAGAGTCAATAATTTGTATTTGGGACCCACATCATTCTCCATGATCTTGTAAGTCTGTGATGCCCAACCCCTGAGCCACAGATGGGTACCAGTCCATGGCCTGTTAGGAACCCGGCCACACAGCAGGAGGTAAGTGGCCTGGCAGGTAAGCAAGAGAAGCTTCATCTGTGTTTACAGCTGCTCCTCATCACTCACATCACCACCTGAGCTCCGCAGCCTGTCAGATCAGTGGCAGCATTAGATTCTCTTAGGCATTCTCTTAGCATTAGATTCTACTGTAAATTGTGCCTGGGAGGGATCTCAGTTGTGTGTTCCTTATGGAAATGTAATGCCTGATGATCTAGGTGGAGCTGAGGCAGTGATGCTAGCTCTGGGGAGCAGCCGCAAATAGAGATTATCATTAGCAGAGAGGTTGGATTGCACAGAGACCATACTAAATCAATTGCTTGCAGACTCATATCAAACCTTCCTCCCCCCAGCCTGTCCATGGAAACGTTGTCTTCCATGAAACTGGCCAAAAGTTTGTTGATTGCTGTTATAAGGAACCCGGTCGTAAAGAAAACCTCAGATTTTTTGTTTTGTCTTTGTCTTAGACCTTTTAGTTGCAAGTAATCAAATTAAGCTGGCTTACGCATTAAGGGAAATATGAGGATAAAGCAGTATCTCGTGAAGTCCAAGTGCAGATGGCCTCAAGGTAGCCTGGGAAGCTGCTAGAAACCCAGGCAGTCCACCTTCTCCTGCTCTCTTCTCTGCCTCATCTCTCTTTCTGGAATCAGCTTTCCATTCTTTTTTCTCTGTGGAGTACCTGGGTGAAAGATGATTGATCTCTCAACAACAATCACATTTTACATCTCCTCTTCTGAAGAGATTGGCTAAAGAAGACTGGCCTCAGTCCAAGACTAAATTCCCAGGAGAGAGAATTTGGCCCAGCATGGGTCAAGTTCACAGCCTGATCCCATCAAGTGTGTCCAGGATAGGGTGCCCTGAGACAGGCTTAGATGGGGACATTCATCCTCAGGGATGACCAAAGGGCAGTTCTCCAAGAAAGAAGAATAAAGTGCAGTGGGCAAACATTGATAAGCTTCAATCAATTAGTTATCAATATGGAAAAAGTGGCAATGCCCAAGTAAGGGTCCTTTTTTTTTTTTTTTTGTTTTTGAGACAGAGTCTCACTATGTTGACCTTGGTAGAGTGCTATGGCATCACAGCTCACAGCAACCTCAAACTCTTGGGCTTAAGCAATTCTCTTGCCTCAGCCTCCCAATGAGCTGGAACTATAGGTGCCTGCTATAATGCTGGGCTAGTTTTTGGTTGTAGTTGTCATTGTTGTTTGGCAGGCCCAGGCTGAGTTCAAACCCACCAGCTCTGGTGTATGTGGCTGGCACCCTAGCCACTGAGCTACGGGCACTGAGCCCCAAGTAGGGGTCTTGAAAAACAATTCAAACAACATGGAGATTTCCATTATTTACCTAACTGCCTGGGTGATAAATGATCTATCATGGAGCTGTCTCTTTTTCTACAGCAGTTTTCTTGCAATTCAACCCCTGTCCTAAACTGGGAAGGCCCATTCAGATAGTCTGAGGAGAGTCTTAATCTTTTATTTGACTAGCATCTTTTCATCCTGTTGTGATGTGTTAGGTAGATACTGAAAATGAAATAAAAATGTAATTTTAAACTTGTAGTGTTAACATATATGTATAAGCGTATATGCACACTTAACTATATTTTAGACACCAAACCTGCTTCCAAAAAGAATTTTAAGCAACATTTAATAAAAACATAGGACAAGTATGACTATGGGCTGTTAACATCAAAAAAGAAGTAAAAGGCAAGTAAAAAATGGGTTGCAGTTGAGTAGAGCTGAAGGAGACTTTAATGCCTGGCTGGAACTGATTATTAAATTTAGCTCTGAACTTTTCTGATATTCAAGGCAAATGTATATATATATGTGTGTGTATATATATATGTGTATATGTATGTATATATGTATATATATAAATCAATTGAATTTTTATTATATAAGTAATGTCTACTCCTCTGGTCCTGAAAACTCAGGGGATCCACAGATGTAAACTATTTTTATAACACGAAGACATTGTATCTTTCATTCTCATTCTCTCATGAGTATATTGTGGGTCACAACTGTATGACAGTTTTTCAGATACATGTCTAATACATTTAGGAAGGCAAAACAATAGTGCAGTAAAAAAGAAAGAAGCATGCTTCTAGATAAGGCCAGTGTCTGATGTTAGGTGAGACCCAGGACAGGAAGAAAAGTCCAGAGTTCGTAAAAGAGCAGTGCCAAAGAAAATAACCAACTTAAGATTTAAGTGGAACTTAATTTCTTTGTCAGCATAGTTGGGCTGGAAGGTCAGGACAGTATATATAAAGTTCAGGAAAATAGACAAAAATCTATAGTTTCTTTGCTGATTAATGGAGAGATGTTGGGTAGATCATGGTATCATTAGTCTGATTTGAATCTGGCTGAACAATAACTTTCCAAAAGTCTTGATAATGGATCCATTCCAAGACTGATAGAAGTCTCTACTGGCTTACAGTAGGGTTCAAACTCCAGCCACACTAGTGCAATATTATTAAAAGTGATATGCTAAAAAAATATGTTTTTGACACTAAGATAAGAGGGACAGCTTATACATTAAGATGCTAGAACCAGAGTCCAAAAACATTTTGAAAGACTGGAGCAATGTGTCAAGTTTAATAAGATAGAATTTAATAGGGAATTACTCCCCACTGGACCCATAAAAATTACCCAAAGAAGTTCAGAATGTTTAGAACCTGGCATGTTCAAATGGAATCAGAAAGAAGCAAATAGAAAAATGTAGTAAGTAGTGGTCTGGCACCGTGGCTCAGGCCAGCACTTGGGAGGCCAAGGTGGGTGGATTGCCTGAGCTTACAGGTTTAAGACCAGGCTGAGCCAGAGTGAGACCTTGTCTCTAAAAAAAAAAGCAGCCCGCTGTTGTAGCCTGTAATCCCAGCTACTTGGGAGGCTGAGGCGAGAGAATCACTTAAGCCCAGGAGTTTGAGGTTGCTGTGAGCTGTGACACCATGGTACTCTACCAAGGGTGAGACTATGTCTCAAAATAATGTACTAAGTATCTCATAACCTGAGCAAGAATCAGAATCTGTCTCTACAGAAAAACAGAAAAATTACCTGGGCGTGATGGTGCATGCTTGTAGTCCCAGCTACAAAGGAGGCTGAGGTAGGAAGATTTCTTGAGCCCAGGAGTTTGAGGTTGCAGTGAGCTATGATGACACCATTGCATTCTAGCCTGGGTAACAGAGGGAGACTCTGTCAGAAAAAAAAAAAAGTGGGCAAAAGACATGAACAGAAGCTTTTGTTTTCTTTCTTCTTCTTTTTTTTTTTTTTTTTTGGAGACAGAGCCTCAAGCTGTTGCCCTGTGTAGAGTGCTGTTACATCACAGCTCACAGCAACCTCAAACTCCTGGGCTTAAATGATTCTCTTGCCTCAGCCTCCCAAGTAACTGGGACTACAGTTGCCTGCCACAAAGCCTGGCTCTTTTTTTGTTGTTGTTGCAGTTTTGCTGGAGCTGGGTTTGAACTCGCCACCCTTGGTATATGGGGCCAGTGCCCTACTCACTGAGCCACAGGCGCCGCCCAACAGAAGCTTTTCAATGGAAAATAGACAAATGGCCAATAAACATATAAAAAAATGCTCGATGTCACTAATCATCAGGGAAATGCAAATTACAACCACAATGAGATATCACTTTACCATTGTTAGAATGGCTTTTATTAAAAAGACCAAACCAACAGATGTTGATGTGGATGCAGAGAAAAAGAAACACACAATGTTGGTGGGACTGCAAATTAGTACAGCATCTATGGAAAACAGTATGGGGACTGCTCAATCAATCCCAGTACTGAGTATCTACCCAAAGGAAAAGAAGTCATTTTATTAAAAAGACACCTGCACTCAAATGTTTATTACTGCACAATTCACAATTGCAAAGATGTGGAATCAACCCAAGTACCTATCAATTCATGAGTGGATTGACAAAATGTGGTATATGTACACCATGGAATACTACTTGGCCATAAAAAGGATGAATTTATGCTTTTCGCAAAAATTTGGATGAAACTAGTGACCATTATCCCACATGAAGTATCCCAAGAATATAAAAACAAATATCACATGTGCTTACTATTAAATACAAACTAACCAATGTGCACAGAGTAATGTAAAACTCAGTGGAAATTAAGCGGGGGTAGGATGGAATGAAGAGAGTGGGGCAAAATCCTACCCAGTGGGTACACTGAACACTATTCGGGTGATGGGCACACTTATAGCTGTGACATACACCTTACAAAAGCAATCCATGCAGCTAAAAAACATCACTACCCCCAGATACTTTGAAAAAAAAAAAATCCAAGCTGGGCATGGTGGCATACACCTGTAGTCCCAGCTACGCAGGGGGCTGAAATGGAAGGATCACTTGAGCCCAGGATTTTGAGTCCAGCCTGGGCAACATAGCAAGACCACCTCCTCATCTCTTAAAAAAAAAAAAAATGGGTTCGGTGCCTGTGGCTCAAGCGGCTAAGGTGCCAGCCACATACACCTGAGCTGGCGGGTTTGAATCCAGCCCAGGGCACCAAACAATGACCACTGCAACCAAAGGATAGCCAGGCTCTGTGGCGGGCGCCTGTAGTCCCAGCTACTTGGGAGAAGGAAGTGGGAGAATCGCTTGAGTCCAGGAGTTGAAGGATGCCACAGCACTCTACCCAGGGCGACAGCTTGAGGCTCTGTCTCAAAATAAATAAATAAATAAATAAAAATAAAATGTATTTATAAAGACCTTTTATGAAACCAGGCCACCGCTTGGTTTTCTAGGATGATGTTTCCTGAATGGTTTTTTTTTTGCAGTTTTTGGCCTGGGCTGGGTTTGAACCCACCACCTCCAGCATATAGGGCCCGTGCCCTACTCCTTTGAGCCACAGGCACCTCCCTCCTGAATGTTTTTAATGTCAGTAGGGGTTAGGCCAGGAGACCGGAGGGTGAGGATGGGAAAGAAATGTGGTGTGGGGAATGTGGTTTAAGTGTGCCATGTGCAAAAGAAAACAGTAAACTCCATAAGTGGCTTCCTAAAATTCAACACGAGAGGCCTCAGGTTTTATTAATAGAAGTATAGTGTCCAGAATGAAGGAGGGAATAGTCTCTGTGCAAGTTAGGCCTTATCTGGAATATCAGAGGCAATTCAGGCTACATTTTACAGAGACTTTGAGCAGCTAGAGTACATGATGATAGCAATGAAGGTAGAAGGGGCTTGAAACCATGTCATGCCTTTGCTCTCAAAGTGTGACCCTTGGCCTTCAAGGGCTCATGGCTCCTGGCCACCTTTCTAACCTCAGTTCCTTTCCCCTCACAATCTCCACTGCAATGTCTCCATGCTGACCCCTTAATATTGATTACATGAGCCTAAAAGTTTGAGGTTGCTGTTAGCTAGGCTGACCAAATGGCACATCAAGCCTTTATTGCTACAGGGCCTTTGTTCTTCCCTCAGTATTGATATGTTTCAGCTCTCAGTTCAGGAGATTTGTCCAAAAGTCAGGTCTTTGTCCAAATGTCACCTTCCAAAATAAGACCTCTCATTCTAAAGCAGCACTCTTGTTTCCCAGTTTCCTTATGCTGCTTTTCCTTTGATGTATTTATCACTACCTGGCATCACATGATTTCTTCCTCAATACATTATAAATCCAAGGGGGGCTGGGGTTTTGTTTTTCTTCTATCCTTGAGACATCCTAGGTACTCAATGAGCAAATTTGGACAGGCTCAAGGAATAAAACGAAGCCATACTCAAACCCATAGAAGGAAAGCCTCTGAGAGCTGCCTTCAAACACCAGAGGGGCAGCTTTGTGGAAGAGGCCTTGCCCACATGGCAGGCCTGAAGGATAGTGAGTGCTCAGGGAAGGGAGGGCTGGGAATCTCAGGCTCTGCAGAAGAAACATTTCTCAGAGTTGGAAAGGATGGGGCGTCCCTGCCATTGGTTGTGTTTCTTTGGACACAGGAAAACCACTTGTCAAGGATATTGTTTGGAATTTCAATTAGATGACACTTAGGACTTTCTTCTAATGTAAAATGTTATCAGACTGTCCCAGATCAGGCCACCTCTTTATTGTTAATTCTTTTTTAAAAATATGGTCCGCTGTAATAGTTTTTCTATGTGAACGTAACTTCAATGTTTTAAATGTGGTAATGGGATTCAATTTATACTGTATGCCCGTTTTCTTTTCTTTCTTTCTTTTTTTTGAGACAGAATCACACTCTGTCACCTAGAGTAGACTGCAAGGTCATCATCGCTCACAGCTACCTCAAACTCTTGGGCTTAGGCAATCCCCTTGCCTAAGCATCCCGAGTAGCTGGAACTACAGGTGTGAGCCACACTTGGCTAGTTTTTCTAATTTTAGTAGAGACGTGGTCTTGCTCTTGCTTAGGCTGGTCTTCAACTCCTGAGCTCAGACGATTCATGTGCCTCAGCCTCCCAGAATGCTAGAATTACAGGCATGAACCACCGTGCCCAGCCTCTTTTTTTTTTTTTTTTTTAAAGGCATAGTCTCACTGTGTTTTCTAGGCTAGAGTGCCATTTGGTCAGCCTAGCTGACAGCAACCTCAAATTTTTAGGCTCAAGTGATCTCCTGCCTTAGCCTCCCAAGTAGGTACCCACCACAGTGGCCAGCTAATTCCTCTACTTTTAGTAGAGACAGGGTCTTGCTGTTGCTCAGGTTGATGTTAAACTTCTGAGCTCAAACCATCCTCCCACTTCTGCCTCCCAGTGTTAGGGTTACAGGCGTGAGCTACCACCTCGCCTGGTCTTGAATGCCTATTTTCTTTAACCTGCTTTGGACTATGTGAGATTTAGAGAAGAAAGATTTTAGTTTCTTGGGAAATATGTATCATTCTCTGAAAGAACCTAAAAATGATGGGGAGGTACCTAACTTTTCTTACTTACATATCCAATGTGCTCACCACCCTCATAAATAATCACAAATGTTGCTTTCTGTGTATCTTTATTGATAAGACATGGCATCTGTCCCAAGGAGAATGATTTTAGCACTCAACAGCAGAGAAAGGAATTGAATTATCCCATTGTAACTATGAGGTGGTTTAGGTAGTCAGGAATGACGCTGGTATGGATACAGACAAAATAAGTAAACAAGACTTTGGTATGCTTTTTCAACAAGTAAGGTTTTCTTTTCTTGAAAATAGCACAAAATGTTTAGTATTAACATAGAGCTTAGAGGAACTGAACACAGAGGTCTGTGTGTTTTTATAAAGCAAAACAAACAACATAACAGTGCTTGTAGAGGACTCCGTGTTTTTCACTCAGGGGGAAAGGGACAAAATGTCAGAGTGGAGAGATTCCAAGCAGCTTCCAGCTCGCGCCTCCTACACTGACTCACTCCCACAGTGCTCAAGCAGACCAGGAGCTGCAATATGGCCTGAAAGTGTGTCCTGGGAATTTGGGACTATTTCTTTGGCTATGTGATGACATTTTGCTAACTAAAACTCCAGAGGTTAGAAGCACATGTCTAGTGTTCCATTAAGCTAATATATTAGAAAAGAAGGTCTTTTCCTGAAATTCTGAATTTTAAAACCTTATTTCAAAAAACAAGCAAGAAAAGGCAAAACGTAATTCTAGCACATTAAAAATAAACTAAAAACAGCAACAAGGAAAAAATTGAGCTATATAATGGTAGATATGGGATGTCAGCCATATAAAATCTATGGATGTTTGGTACTAGTTCATAGGAACTGCCCAGGAAAATAATTTGTAGGGAAATAGGATGAACAGAGGAAGAGCAGACCCAAGATCAGGAATTAGGATGCCTCTATTACTTTGTCCCAGGAGACAGGACAATTGATGTCCCTCTCTGGGCACCAGTGCCAGGTGGTGGCTTTCCTATGTGACTTAAAATCATTTGGGGAGGAATTTAGTTCTGACCTCAGACCCCAGTGCTGTCCCAGGAGCTGTGCTCTGGTTCCTATTGTGCCTTACAATCAGTGAGATGAAGACACCTAACAGACCAGGATCCAGCCCTGTTTCCAAGTGGACCAGTTTACTGCCCCTACTGAGCTGCAAACTTCTCAAGGACAGAAACTGGCTTGCAGCACACACCTGTAATCCCACCACGTTGGGAGGTAGAGGCAGGGGGATCACTTGAGACCAGTAGTTCAGCACCAGCATGGCCAACATAGCAAGACCCCCATCTCTACAAAAAAAAAAAAAAAAAGAAAGAAAGAAAGAAAAGAAAAGAAAAAATAAAAACTAGCCAGGCATGGTGGCACATGCCTGTAATCCCACCTATTCAGGAGGACTGCTTGAGCCTAGGCCACAGAATGAGATCCTGTCAGAGAGAAAGAGAGAGATGAATAAAATAAGAAAAGGTTCAAAGAAATGTGAACCTGCATCAACCTTCTAAGCAGAGCAAACCCTGCATGTGTAGCAGGATAGTGAAGATTTGCTGCTCCACGGGGTCTTGGATTTCCAAGCACTGGGCACCTGGAATCATCTTGCAGCCTGGTAACTCTGGTGATCTGGGTAAGGGAGGCAGTCTGAATTCTTGCTCACGACTGAATTTCCCCTCCACTGTCTAATAGATGATCAACAAACATTTGTTAAATGAAAGAATAAAAAAGACTGCTCCTGGCCTGACTTCCCTAGCTGCTTGCTGTCATTACCCAGTTCATGCGCCTCTTTCAAAACAGGACACGTTAGGAAACTGAATTTCTCTAAAGGGGAAAAAAAGGGCATGGCAGCAGGCCCTTTTTCCTGCTGCTGTTTGGGGAGGTGGGAAGGAGAAGGATGGGAAATGGGAGAAAATTTCCCAGGGTCATGGGCCTTGGTACTGTCCGTTGATCTTTTCTTTCTTTCTTTTCTCTCCCCCGACCCCCACCCCGGCCATATTTCAAGTGCCTGACCGGTGATTCTGAGTTTGAGAGAGAGGGGATCGGGCACTTCTTGCCCATAAAACCTCAGAAACCCGAGCCGCAGGTTTGGAGGCCAGGGAGGCATTTCTTTCCCGCATGTGACGAGGTAGCTCCTCTCCGCTGCCCGACGAGCCCACGCGGCCACCAGAGTTTCAAAGCTGAGGACCCACCGCCGCAGGGCGGGCAGGGGGCGGCGGCGCTCCGGGCTCCCCGCGCCCACGGCGACCTGGTTCCCGCCGCTGCCCACCCCCCGCCCCCAGTTCCGCCCCCTCCTCCTCGCGCCTCCATTTGGTGAACTCACAATAGGTTCCAAAGCCAGGAAAGAGACACCTGCCGGCGGCACGCGGCAGTGCGGGTCGCCGAGGGCCCTCCCGGGAGGCGGGGCGGGGCGCTCCCGCTGTGCACGTGCTGCTGCTTTGCTAGCAGTTCTTGATTGAATTCCCAAGAGCACAATGCGGCCTCTTCCATGTACGATCTTTCAAAGACGTTACAACGGACACAGGTTCACGTATGGGAAGGCCCAAATGTCCCGCCAGCTCGGCCCCCTGCACTTAGGGGACCCAGAGCTGCTGGGCCAAGGTAACACGTGAGCGTTCCTCTGCTGTCAGAGGTCCTTGGAAAAGGGAGCAAAGCCTCATTCGATTCAAGTTCTCCGGCCGCTAGCTAGTGCCTCTGCCTCTGTGTGTGAGTTTGCGCCGGTGTGTGGATGTCACCAACTATGTTAGAAGTTCAGGATGAAAGAAGCGAGCTAAGTGCCCCGAGAATGCAGTAAGGATAATTTACTAGGAGCCAGACCGTGGGAACCCAGTTTAGTTGCAGAGGCAGGATTAACCTCACAATTTATAATCATTGACTTTTTTTCTTTTTTTGAGACAGTCTTATTATGCTGCCCTGGGTCAGAGTGTCGTAGCATTATATCTCACAGCAACCTCAAACCCCTCAGCTCACACTATCCTCTTGCCTCAGCCTCCCCAGTAGCTGGGACTACAGACGCCCACCGTAATGCCGGGCTAGTTTTTCTAGTTTTAGTAGAGAGTGGGTCTCGCTCTTGCTCAGGCTGATTTCTTTTTTTTTTTTTTTTTATTAAATCATAACTGTATACAATGATATGATTATGGGGCATCATACACTCACTTCATAAACCATTTGACACATTTTTATCACAGTGGTTAACATAGCCTTTCCGGCGTTATCTCAGTTACTGTGCCAAAACATTTATATTCTACATTTACCAAGTTTCGCAAATACCCCTGTAATATGCACCACAGGTGTGATCCCACCGATTCCCCTCCCTCTACCTACCCCCCCTTTCCCACTTCCCCCTATTGTTAAGTTGTAGCTGGGTTATAGCTTTCATGTGAGAGTCCCAAATTAGTTTCATAGTAGGGCTGTGTACATTGGGTATTTTTTCTTCCATTCTTGGGATACTTTACTAAGAAGAATATGTTCCAGCTCCATCCATGTAAACATGAAAGAGGTAAAGTCTCCATCTTTCTTTAAGGCTGCATAGTATTCCATGGTATACATATACCACAATTTATTAATCCATTCGTGGATCGATGGGCACTTCGGCTTTTTCCATGACTTAGCAATTATGAATTGGGCTGCAATAAACATTCTGGTACAAATATCTTTGTTATGTTGTGATTTTTGGTCTTCTGGGTATATGCCCAGCAGAGGAATTACAGGATTGAATGGCAGATCTATCCCTCAGAATGGGAGAAGATATTTGCAGGGTATAACTCTGACAAAGGTTTAATAACCAGAATCCACAGAGAACTCAAACGCATCAGCAAGAAAAAAACAAGGGATCCCATCGCAGGCTGGGCAAGGGATTTGAAGAGAAACTTCTCTGAAGAAGACAGGCGCACGGCCTTCAGACATATGAAAAAATGCTCATCATCTTTAATCATCAGAGAAATGCAAATCAAAACTACTTTCAGGCTGATTTCAAACAAGGAAATCCACCCTTCTTGGCCTCCCAGAGTGCTAGGACTGCCTGGGTGTGCGACCACACTTGGCTAATCACTGACTTTCATTGCCTCCGAGGACTAGAAAAGCAAGCTCCGTGAAGGCTGGAGGATTATGAAGTCTTCTTGGAACTGCTAGGCTGGAGCTGGTCTCTTGGGAACTGGCTCACTCAGGGGGAGAGGCAAGTTGAAATGAAAGGAGTGGCTCAGTTCCCGGAGGAAGTGAGTGGAGTGGGAGATCAGACTGGAGCAGAGGACTAGAAGTCCAAACACACAGAAAGACCTGGTTAGAGAGGAAGAAAGGAAACTCAGACTGCCCAGAGTTATGGAGGCACAGTGGAAAGGGATTCCAGAAGGAACCCATGGGAGGAGCTGCCCTTGGGCAGTATTTTCCAAACCATTAGAGGACTGTGAACCAGGATGGTTGTGAAACCAGCATTTAAAAGAATAATAAAAAATGTCAGAGTGTACCTATAGCAAAGATAGTTTCTTGAAACTTCTGTTTAAGATACATATTTGGGGGCCCACAACATCACCTCTGTGATTTTTTTTTTTTTTGAGACAGAGTCTTGCTCTGTCTCCCCAGCTAGAGTGCGGTGGTGTCATCACAGCTAACTACTATCACAAACTCCTGGGCTCAAGCAACCCTCCTCCCTCAGCCCCCAAGTAGCTGGGACTACAGCTGCCCTCCACCACACCCCACTTGTTTTTCTATTTTTAGTAGAGACAGGGTCTCACTCTTGCTCAGGCTGGTCTCAAACTTCTGACCTCCAGTGATTCTCCCACCACAGCCTCCCAGAGTGCTAGGATTACATGTGTAAGCCACTGTACCTGGCCCCTCTGTGATGTTCTTAATGAAAAATGTATAACCTCAGTCCAATCATGAAGTGCTTTGTAGACACAAAAATAGAGGAACATTTGACAATACTCCTCAAAAGTGTCAAGGTCATGAAATTCAAAGAGAGACTGAGGAACAGTCACAGACTGCAAGGAGATTAAGGAGACAGGGCTGCTAAATGCAACATGGAACCCAGGATGGGACCCTGGAACTGAGAAGGGACATCAGTGCAAAATTGGTGACTTTAGTTTGAAGTAGCATACCAATGCTGATTTTTCACTTATGACAATTGTATTGTGGTTAATAAGAAATTAACAGTGGGGGAAGCTGGATGAGAGGTATATAGAAGTTCCCAGTAACTATTTGCAGTTTTTCTGCAAATCTGAAATTAGTTCAAGATAAAAAGTTAAAAAAATAAATACATAAAATAAAAAAATGTATTTTTGTATGTGTGAAAGGTAGTGGCTTCATGATGTGAAATATGTTACTTATGGTGCGTTGTGGTAGAAAACAATCACAAGCCACCTGCATTGGAAGCTGATGGTGTCTGGAGACAGCAGAATAAGCCAGGCGGTGGGGGGAGATCTGAGAGATGAGGTTGCTGGAGGGTTTGTGGGTGTAGTGGGGGAGGGTGAGAAGCTGCCAGTGACAGGCTGTGGTCAGAGCTGATTGTAGCTGGAGCTATGAAGTGCCTTCAGGAGTTCAGGTCAAGGCCTCCTTTCTGCTGTTTGACAGAGGCTGTGTATTCCAGAGGGAGAGGATCTCGAACCCCAAGAAGTCTGCAAGGTGGGCTCTGGGGATATTGAAGCTGTCATAGCGCTGTTCTGTTATATCCTAAAACAGCCATTTTGGGAGAAGTTATATGCCAGGAAGAGATTCTTTGGGGAGAAGGTGGTGGTTAATAGTTCAGGGTTGTGTTATTTCTTTGATTTTTGGGGTGTGTGTGTTAATTTCAGTTCTAAACCATAGTTTATCTGAACCTCAAGGCTATAAGCAGGTAGGAGTCCCTCTCCCACTAGGAAGCTTTTAAGCAACCAAGAGGAATAAAAGGTTTGGCGACCAAGCTGCTTCTAACATCTGCATCCTTGCCTTGCAAATGTGTGGAGTTAGGACAGTAGTTCTCAATGCGGGTGATTTTGCAAGGTCAGGAGACATTTTCAGCCATCTCACTGGGAGGGGGTATGTGTGTGTGTGTTCCTGGCATCTAGTGGGTAGAGGCCAGGGATGCCGTTCAATGTCCCACACTGCCCCCTCCATCGCCACAGCAGAAAATTATCCAGCCCCAAATGTCAATAGTGCTGAGACTGAGAAACCCTGAGTTACAGCAGATGAAAATTGGAGGTCTGTTTATGGTCCAGAAAGTTGCCTGGGTGCTTTTCACAAAAGAAAGGGTATTAAACTTCATTTCTTGGCTTAATTTCAAGTGGATAATTATAGCCTGCCTACCTAAAATTTACGCTTTAATTTTCAGTGGGAATCTTTCTTCAGTTCCTGCTTAAACAAGCTGAATGTGGCTGTATTCTTGACAACAGGGCAATATATATTCAATGGCTGAGTCGGTCCCAGTTCAACAGGGGGTGAAACAATTAGTCTGCCAAGTCATTTGAAACCTTGGAGGGCTAAAAAAGCATTAAAATAAGAAACTCAGGACATTACCATCATTATTAATTATTAGTAATATTACAGCACTTATTTAGCCACTCTCAGGATTCCCATGGGATTCCCACTAGTATCAAGGTCAAAAGCAGATTCCTGACCTTCAGTCTAAGGAGACACCGCCTAGAATTAATATGTTAGCTGTTAGAAGCAGGAAGCTCTCATTCTTCTCGTCCCTGCTGCTCCAGTGCTCGGGAGAGGCTTTGCACTGGCAATGCGGAACTTCAAAGTAAATCTTCAATCTTCTGTTTGTACTCGCTGTTCCCATATATAGAACAGAGCGGCTTGTACTTGTCTATTGCTTCAAGGCAAGAGCAAATTCTGAAGGCATTAAATGGAGTCTCACTTCAAGCAAACAAGAGAGCCCAGAAAAAGTTAAGCACAGATTCTGTCTCTCCCTTCCCCTTCCATTTTAAAGAGTGTAATGAGCTAGAGTGTCAACATTTAAAATCGTAAACCAAACTGCAAACTCCTCAACAAACTGGATGGTTATCATTTCAGAACTCACATTAATCAGTTTGTGAAAACTGATTTGGTGTTTTTTTTTTTTTTACACTTAAACAACATTTAAGTGTTAAACAAGCCTGGACAGCTGCAGATAGGCAACAGGCATAAAAGACGAAGGTTTCAAAACAAATTATTATTATTATTATTTTTTTTTTTTACTTTCCCTAGGATTTTTGTTTTCACGAAGATAGCCTCAGTAACCTGGAGTTCTGGCAAAGTGCGATGTCTGGAATTCTGAATGGTGGTATCTGCTGTTTCTTTGCTTGGCATGTCTTTATTTAAGTAGGCTTAAGATGGAGGTTTCTCTGCTTGACAGATCTTTACTTAAATACGTTTAAAATCTCCTGGCATGATTCTTCCTTTAAAAAAACATATAATTTCATAGTACATTGCCTGCCTAAGTTAAAATGTGGAAATGCTATTTTAAAATGATAATAATAATTTCATCGTGCAAGTGCTACTTTTCATTCATGGACAAGATGCCACTGACTTTAATTTGATTTTTTACTAGCTGACTCATTCACACCCTCTCACCTAGGCCCTTAAAAAACATGCCTTTTAAAGGTGCTAGCCAAGGTGAGAGGCAGAAATATTAGCCAAGGGGCAGAGTCTGTCTTTGCTAAGCAAACTGGTGTGTTCTAGACAGAGCCTGAAACTCTGCCTCCCACTGGGAATAATCACAACAATATTAAGAGTTAATATTTATTGGCTATGTATGTGCCAGTTGTAGTCCCAAGTTTTCTGTAGGAGTGACGCATTTCAGTCTTGCCCCAACTTCAGAAGGTAAATGCAACTCGTTGCCTCTATTTTACAGTTGAGGAAACTGAGACTGCAAAAGGTTGGGGATTTTATTTAACAAAGTCACAGAGCAGAAAAGACGCTGATGGAATCTGAAGCAAGCCATCTGTGTCTAGAGCTCTTGCTCTTGACCTTTTCCCAGCAAACATGATCTTAAAAAACATGAATCGTATTAGCATGTGATAATTACATAGTTCATTTTTTTTTTTAAACGTTTGGAGCTATTTTCACATTTGTTACCTCTTTTGCTCATGATGGTAACCAAAATTCTGGAATGTGTTGTTTCATATATATTAGATTTGGAAACGGCTAGACACAAGCACAGTAAACTCCCTTTTCCAACACGGTGTTAACAGAAGCCCTACTTCAGCACATTGAGGTACCCCAGGAGATAACTTCAGTTTATTTTCCTTCTCCCTGAGATAAATTTAGTTGATGGGGTGTTTTGGGTTTTCTTTCAGTACCGCTTTTCTTTTTCTACACTTTTCCTGAACATGATGCAATTGATATTCTTTTGAAGTTTAATTACATCCCCAGTGTTGCACTGCACAAAGCATTTTACTTATGGCTGTGTTTTTGCAAGCTAAATGCATGGTGGTAACAGCATGTTTATCTTGGAGTTGAGACTTGAGAAGTAAGTTCCTCCCGTGAGCTAGAACAGAGATATATCACCTACTTATCTGGGATTCCAACTTCAGGTACCCAAGGGAGCAAACTGTATGTTTTAAGAGTAAAAGGGAGTGCAAAGGCATTTATTTACTTGTTTATTTATGTATTTATTTAGAGACAGGATCTTGATTTGTTTGTTGCCCAGGCTGGAGTGCAGTGGCACAATCATAGCTCACTGCAGCCTTGAACTCCTAGGCTTAAATAATCCTCCCACCTGAGGCCCCTAAGTAGTTGGACTACAGGTGCACAACACCATGCCCACCTAATTTTTTTTTTTTTTTTTTAAGACAGATTCTTGCTCTGTTGCCTCGGGTAGGGTGCTGTGGCATCATAGCTCATAGCAACTTCAAACGCCTGGGTTTGAGCAGTCCTCTTGCCTCAGCCTCCTGAGTAGCTGGGACTACAGGCACTTGCCACAATGTCCGGCTGGTCTCCACCTCCTGAGCTCAGGCGATCCACCTGCCTCAGCCTCCCACAGTGCTAGGATTACAGGCATGAGCCACGGAGCTCAGGCCTATTTTTAATTTTTTTTTTTTTTTGAGTCAGAGCCTCAAGCTGTCGCCCTGGATAGAGTACCATGGCATCACAGCTCATAGCAACCTCCAACTCCTGGGCTCAAGCAATTTTCCTGCCTCCGCCTCCCAAGTAGCTGGGATTACAGGTGCCTGCCACAATGTCCAGCTATTTTTTTGGTTGCAGCCGACGTTGTTTGGTGGGCCCGGGCTGGATTCAAACCTGCCAGCTCAGGTGTATGTGGCTGGTGCCCTAGCTGCTTGAGCCACAGGCACCGAGCCTATTTTTAATTTTGTTTTTAGTAGATGTTAGGGTGTGAGCTTGTGCAGAGCCATGCATGCAGTTTCAAAAAGGTTTCTTCTGACAATGATTAGGATATAAAAATATAAAATTTATTTGATTTTCTTAGAGGGGGAGAAGGAGTGAGAGAGTGAAAATGAGTGGCGAAAGAGAAGAAGAAAAGAGGGCAGGGAGGTGGTGGGTGTGGCTTCCCAAAGAAAGAGGAGGAAAAAACCATGACCCAAGGCCAAGTGGCTAGGTGACTTTAATAGGCAGGGTACAGTGGAAAAACTGCTAATCCACTCCCTTCTTTCTTCTTGGACACAGGTAGATAACAAAAACAAGCTGGGCCAGATGTCAAAGTCCAAGAGCTGACTCCTCTGCCTTTCTTTGCAGACGGGATTATCTGGGATCATCACAGCAGATGGAACTGTCTTGGAGGTACGGCTGAGGCCTGAAGTTCCTTCACAGGCTGTTTACGAGGAACTCTGTAAAAACAGATTTTCTTTTCTTTCTTTCTTCCTTCCTTCCTTCCTTTCTTTTTTTGAGACAGAGTCTCACTTTGTCTCGGTAGGGTGCCATGGCATCATAGCTCACAGCAACCTCAAAGTCTTGAGCTCAAGCCATTCTCTTGCCTCAGCCTCCCAAATACCTGAGACCACAGGTGCCAGATATAATACTTGGCTATTTTTAGAGATGAGGTCTCATTCTGGCTCAGGCTGATCTTGAACCTGTGAGCTGAGGCAATTCACCTGCCTCAGCCTTCCAGAGTGCTAGGATTACAGATGTGAGCCACCATGCCCAGCCTTAAGAACAGATTTTCAAAAATAATTTTTTTTTTTTGTAGAGACAGAGTCTCACTTTACTGCCCTCGGTAGAGTGCCGTGGCATCACACGGCTCATAGCAACCTCCAGCTCTTGGGCTTATGTGATTCTCTTGCCTCAGCCTCCCGAGCAGCTGGGACTACAGGCACATGCCACAACGCCCGGCTATTTTTTTGTTGCAGTTTGGCCAGGGCTGGGTTTGAACCCACCACCCATGGTATATGGGGCCGGCGCCCTACTCACTAAGCCACAGGTGCCGCCCCAAAAACAATTTTTTGAGAGGAAAGATTTACATCTCCTTCTGTCCGTTTAGGCCTTTTCAGAAGTTGTGCAAAACAAAACTCCCGTGGGGTAATGAGGCTGTTAGCAAGGGAACTTACAAGATTCATCTTTAACTGTTACTAGGAAATTGCAGGATTTGGTATTTTCCTGTTATTTTTGCAAGGCTACACCTTTTAGTAGAGACAAGATCTTGCTATGTTGCCTAGGCTGGTCTCCAACTCCTGGCCTTAAGCAATCCTCCTGCCTTAGCCTCCCAAAGTTCTGGGATCAGAGGCATGAGCCACCACCAATTTTCCATTTATTTAGATGAAAGCTGTTGAGGTAACCATCTAACACTGATGTCTAGCCTTTATTTTTTTCGGCCACACATTGGCAAAATGAGGGTTATCTTGGGCCAAACAGTAAATGCACAAACATTAGCAAAAGTTTATTAGCAAAAACAAAGATCCATGCATACTTTTGGTGACATCTGACACCATAGATTAAAAAAGTCCTCACAACATCAGCATGTGGTCCATTTCTAGGGGGGTTTCGTATCAGAGATTCCCCCACTGCCTCCCTACTCATTATCCCTAATGTATGTACTATCTGTGTGGGGAGATGAGACTTGTCAGCAAATTACCATTTTCAACAATGTCTATTGAGGCTTAAATGTGGCCTTTCTGCATCAAGTTGGAAAGGGAGCAAGTTGTTAATGCATAGACAATTCTGTGCTTAGGAGACATGGGGAATTTGTTGGCATGGCCCAGGAGGCCCTTTGAAATCAGTCCCCAGGCCTCCTTTTTACATCCTAGCCACCCTCTGTCCTGCAGGTGCCCCAGGTGCCAACACCCTTTACTCCAGCCAAGGGACAGCCACATTACAGTGTTCCCAGGGCTGGTTTGCTATTTCTTCTAAGCTAAGACTGATTAGCTCTAGGGAGGGTGATGTGGTCTCAGGATGAAGCCCAAACCCTCAAGAAACAGAGGAAATTTACTATCATCGTTTAAGGAGATGGTTCACGTTGCTTCCAAACCTCTCATCCATGCAGACCCATTTTCCTGAGAGGCTTTCTTTCACTTAGTCTCCTGAATTACATTATTTTTCTTTCTTTTTTATTTTATTTTGAGAGAGAATACCCAAGAAGAGTGAGGTCCAGGAGAACAGGTCTTCTCAGGGAGACCACAAGGAGATACCTGCAGGATCCTCTCCATGGTGACTCAGCTCTTGGGAATTTAAAAACTTAACTTCCTGGAACTTGGAAGTTTCCACTTCTGTGAAATCCTGTGATCTTGTGGGGGCTGGAATAGCATCTCCTGCTTCATTCAAACTGGCCAATGAGAAGGGTACCTAAGGGTTGGAACTTTTTGACTGTCGATAAAAAGGGAAAGACCAAGACAGTTGGGGAGCGTGGCCATTTGGAATTCTTCTATGCCATGAGCTCCTGGCCCATGAATAAAGCCCTTCCTCTTATAAACGTGGTGTTTGGGTGCTCTTTCTCTCCATTGGGCCACGTCTTCCCCCAACAATTTTATTTTTTTGCGACAGAGCCTCACTTTGTTGCCTGATAGAGTGCTATAGCATCATAGCTCACAGCAACCTCAAACTCTTGGGCTTAAGTGATTCTTTTGCCTCTGCTTCCCAAGTAGCTGGGAACACAGGTGCCTGCCACAACACCCAGCTATTTTTAGAGATGGGGGTTTCGCTCTTGCTTTGGCTGGTCTTGAACCTATGAGCTCAGGCAATTCACCCTACGCAGCCTCCCAGAGTACTAGGATTACAGGCACAGCCCACTGTGCCTGGTCTTTCTTTCTTTTTAACATCTGTGCTTTGTAATTTCTCTATTTCTTTCTTTCTTCCTTCTTCTTCTTCTTCTTTTTTTTTTTTTTTTTTTTGAGACAGTCTCACTATGTTGCCCTGGGTAGAGTGCCATGGCATCACAGCTCACAGCAACCTCAAACTCTTGGGCTCAAGCAATAGCCCAAGTAGTAGCTGGGACTACAGGCACCCGCTATTTTTAGTGATGAGGTCTTGCTTTAGCTCAAGCTGGTCTCCAACTTAAGAGCTCAGGCGATCCACCCTCAGGCGTGAGCCACCGCGCCTGGCTTCCGCAGGGTCTTTGATTTCCAGGTTCTCTCACAGCTGCTCTGGGTCCCAACAATCCTTTCTGCTTACCTTCTTTTGGAGATGAGGTCTCACTATGTTATCCAGTCTGGCCTTGAACTCCTGGGCTCAAGTGATTCCTCCCTTCCAAGTAGCTAGAACTACAGGTGCCACTGTGGCCAGCTCGCTGCTTTTAGGAGTGCAGCTGCTTTTATGCCAGTGGCTGCACAGGACACCACCACGATGGGGAGAATTTCCTCCTCAGAGGCAACTCTGTACGCAAGCAAAGGAGATGGCCTTGCTCATAAGAGATAGGCTGAACAGAAACTACTTAAAACTACTTAAAAGTTCTCTCTCTGCTCATCCACTGAAATTCTACCATCATATCCAAGTATCTGCCCCAAGGGGCTTATATACCTACAATCTATTAACTCTCCAGCTCAGGGCCTGTGGCTCAAGAGGCTAAGGCGCCAGCCACATACACCTGAGCTGGTGAGTTCGAATCCAGCCCGGACCCGCTGAACAACAATGACGGCTGCAACCAAAAAATAGCCGGGCTTTGTGGCGGGTGCCTGTAGTCCCAGCTACTTGGGAGGCAGAAGCAGGAGAATCACTTTAGCCCAGGAGTTGGAGGTTGCTGCGAGCTGTGATGCCACAGCACCCATGGCACTCTACCCAGGGCGACAGCTTGAGGTTCTGTCTCCAAAAAAACAAACAAACAAAAAAAACACCCCACAATCTATTAACTCTCCTAACACGTTAGCACTAATTAGTTGGTGAAAGGACAAGTCTATTTTCGTTGTGGAGGAAGGTCCCTGAAAGTTCTGCGATTGCAGGAATGAAACCTCTGGGCAGCATGAGGAACCAAGATTGGACCACGGTCATTCTCTTGACTAGGGTTTTGGCCTGTCTTATTGAAACAGGTCTTATAAAGCCTCAGCCAGGCGCTCCAGCCATGGAGTTTTATCTACCAGTTTGTGGCAGAGTGTACTCATTTTTTTCTGGGCCTTAACCAAGTACAAGTACCTTGAACTGCTGTCAAAAGCCTTAGAGGCACCGTAGGTCAGGTGCTATCAGTGACTCACAGTGAGCTGATCTTCCCCTTCCCACTCCCTCCCTCTTCTCTACAGAAATTAATCTCTCGTGCCATCACACTCTCAGTGAATTTTCCTTTTATACCTCCGCGTGTCACTTGAGGCTGTTTGCCTTGAATTAGAGTTATTTGTGTACCTGTGCCTGGCAGCATCTCCACTACTCGATGATTTGAGCTTCTGGTGGACTGGCCATTTATTTTTCATTTTTCTTTTGCTCATAGTACTCTGCTCAATATTTTACATTTAGGTGCTCAATGTGTGTTTGTGAATTGAATCAAATACAACAACCAGGATCAGTATGAGCTGGATGAGCCACTACCCTTGTGTATCCCAAAAGATAAGGGAACTTGGATAAGCTCCAAAGTTCTTAAGCTGGAGTAGTCTATCAAGAATAAGCCCAGGAGAAGGGCTGCATACAACCTGGGATTTTCCAGACAGTCTTTTTTTTTTGAGACAGAGCCTCAAACTGTCGCCCTGGGTAGAGTGCTGTGGCATCACAGCTCACAGCAACCTCCAATTCCTAGGCTCAAGCGATTCTCCTGCTTCCGCCTCCCAAGTAGCTGAGACTACAGGCGCCTGCCACAACGCCCAGCTATTTTTTGGTTGCAGCCATCATTGTTGTTTTGGCAGGCCTGGGCTGGATTCAAACTCACCAGCTCAGGTGTATGTGGCTGGCACCTTAGCCACTTGAGCCACAGGCGCAGAGCCAGTCTTTTTTTTTTTTTTGAGGCAGAGTCTCAAGTTCCTGAGTAGAGTGCTGTGGCATCATAGCTCACAGCAACTTCAAATGCTTGGGCTTCAGTGATCCTCTTGCCTCAGCCTCCCAAGTAGCTGGGACTACAGGCGCCTGCCACAATGACCAGCTATTCTTTTTGTTGTTGCAGTTGTCATTGTTGTTTTAGCTGACACTGGCTGGGTTCGAACCCCCCAGCCTCAGTGTATGTGGCCAGCACCTACCCACTATGCTACGAACGTCACCTCCAGACAGTCTTAGATTGAAATAGTCTATCTTGCTCTCTGCCTGAGTATATGTTCAAATTTTACACCAGAAGTTCCTAATTTGGGACTTGGAAAATATAACTGCTAAATCTGTGGGACATTCAGAAGAAGAATAATGACAATAATAAGGGTAGCCAATGAGTCAAACAGTTGTCAGGTGCCAAGCAGAGAGTTAAGTGAGCGCTCTTTCTGGTAGAGTGACAAGACGATGAGGCAGAGATAGGTAGAGAAGGTAGGTCGTGTCTTTGTGGCTTTGCCAGTCATGTTTTTCCTAATGAGTTTTCAGCCTATTTGAGGCTCTTCGTCGCAGGCTGTGCACGGGTCAGACTGGGTAAAGGAGGACGCAGGGGACAGGTCTGTAGAGAGCCACAGCGGAACTCCCCTGTCCAACCCCCCTTTTAGGTTTATGGGTTGATCAGAGCATTACTCATGGTGACTGTAGCTGTTAACAGGGCAATTAGAGGCCATCCTACCACCAGCTTAAACTCTTCCAAGGAAGCCTGAGGCCTTTCCAAATGAGGGTTTTCCTTCTTTTCTAGAATCCCAAAGGACTGTGTTTACTTAGACTTATTAATTACATGCTTTATGTGAGTGTGGAATATTCTTCATGGTTTCTCGTACCATGAATTATTCTATTGGATGTTAAGTCATACAGACAAGGTAGAGAACATTTGAACCGTGCTGTCTGCAATTTCCCCTCTCATGTTTCCTCCCTTAGATCCCACCAAGCCTGGCTCTTGTGCTAATACTTCATCAAGAATTTCCCACCACTTTCTGCAAAACCTGTCCACTAACAGGTGAGAAACCGCTTCCAAAGTGCAGGCAAAAAAGTTGATCTCAAACCTGTAACTCTTTCCACTGGAGGCAGTGGAAACCAGTTGGGCAGTTGGAGTTTAATCTTGTATCTTCCTTCTGACAGGCTACCATTTCTCTTGCTAGCAAATCCTATCAATGGTCAAAGAGGGTGAGGGTAAGAATTGACCAATCATGGAGGAGTCCTCACCTCTCCAGGGTGTGGGCATCACAAGAGACATGGCATTACAACATACCTGGCCACTTTTTACTTCATCTCCTTGGATATTCAAAGGGATCAGATTGGTAGGTAATTCCCAGAGAGCTGGGTCTGGTAACAACTTTTAGGGCAACGATTATTTCAGATTACCTGAAACTCCGAAAATATATTACCAGACTAAAATTCCATGCTTCTTAAACACTAACTCCCCATTTTCCCCTCCCTTAGCCCCCAGTAACCACCATTTAACTTTGTCTCTATGAATTGACTGTCCTAGCTGTGTCATTTAAGTAGCGTTATATGTCTTTTTGTGACTTGTTTCTGTTAGCATGATTTCATTAAGTTTCATTGATGTTCAAGTGTGTGTCAGAATTTCCTTCCTTTTTAAGGCTGGATAATGTTCCATTCTATGTATATACCACATTTTGTTTATTCATTTCTCTGTGACAGTTGGGTTGCTTCTACCTTTTGACTATTATGAATAATGTTGCCATGAACATGGATGTACAGACATCTCTGAGAGTCCCTGCTTTGCTTTTTTTTTGAGACAGTCACACTTTTGTCAGGGTAGAGTGCCCTGGTGTCATAGCTCACAGCAATCTCAAACTCCTGGGCTCAAGTTATCCTGGTTCCTCAGCCTGCTAAGTAGCTGGAACTACAGATGCCCACCATAATGCCTGGCTAGTTTTTCTATTTTTAGCAGAGACAGGGTCTTGCTCCTGCTCAGGCTGGTCTCGAACTTTTGAACGCAAGCAATCCACCTTCCTCAGCCTCCCAAAGTTCTGGGACTACAGGAGTGAGACCGTACCTGGCCCGGCTTTGAATTCTTTTGGCTCTATACCCAGAAGAGGAATTGCTGGATCATGTGGTCACTCTGTTTAATTTTCTGAGGACCTGCCATGCTGTTTTCCAAAGTGGCTGTACCATTTTAACAGTCTTGGTGGCTCAGGTCTTTGTAAGAGGTGAGCCTGGAGAAAACATCAATTTTATTCTTTGATTTTCTAAAGACTTACTGATGCTGAACACATTATAAGTTCCTGCTATAGACTGCCCATCTGTGGAAGGAAGATGGCAATTACTGCCTCTCTCAGGAAAACAGACTATGGAAAGTGTTGTTTAGGGAGAAGAAATTTGGTTCAAAATACATATACCCTCATTCTGAGTTTGAGGCCAGGGCCTGTGCCATCACTGGCTCTAGCCTAAGCTGCCACTCCTTTCTAGGTCAGAGTTGGGACCATATTTGGGTGGAAAGTCTGATATCTGTGCTATTTATCAGACAGATGCTAAGGACCTTCTCTGAGGCAATGCTGTTTGTATAAAGGGCCATCCTTGGCCAGCAGGTGCACTGTGCCTCCATCATCTTCCTTTTCTTTGGTGTGGTCTACACATCTATAGGAAAGAGTTTCCACTGAACAGCTAACAAAATCCAATCAAGATTTCATGAAGAATGTGATAGCTGCATCCTTCCTTCACCCTCTCCCTTCCTGACCCCAGGCCAGACTGACTCAGACTGACTAGAAGCTCTGCCAATTTCAGAGCAGACTTTCACTCTGTTCATTCAAAGTCTCGCATTAGGCCCTGTTAAAGCAGGGAAGGCTCCACAACTTGCTCTCAGTGGGGAATAGAAGAAGTACTACCATGCTGTCCTTTGGAAGGCTGCCGGTGGCTGCACCTTGGCCGTCTGGCACTTTGGACAAGAATTGCTCAGGTGTCCCCCAAAGGCTGGCGGTGGAGAAACATAGAAGGGGAAGGTGATGACGTTCCAGCTAGAAGTCTGTGTGATGTTTTGATCGCAGTTCACAGAGTGATCCCTCCAGAGTAGCTCTACTGCATTTTTAGTCATGCTGAGAGCAGCCCGGGCCTGTATACAAAGGGTCTTTTCTTTGAAGGATGTAAATGGAGTGGGGGAGATAGAGACACTCCTTACTCAGTGTTGACTTATTAAAAGGTCTCTAAGAAACAAGACCTCATCTATATCTGTTAGCTAAGACCCAACTCTTGTTTCCAAAGCATCAGCTGGTAAATTAATTATTCCTTAGTGGCCAAAGGCATTGGTCCTTGCAACCATGCCAGTAACGCAGGAGGCTGTCTCCCAGCTGCTCTTGGTGGTGATTTTCCCTACCTGGAGTGAGCACCCAAGAGGGTGGGGCTCCCTCTGTCCTGCTCAGCCTTGCATCCTTGGCACCCACAGTTGCACCAGGCAGAGAAGACACTCAGTCAATATTTGTGGAGGGCCCAAATGCACAGCCCAGGACAGGCACTGATGGCCCCGATGGAAAAGTGACTGCTATGGAGATAGCCCTTTGCAGATGCAGGCAGAAGCCTGTCTCCCCTTTGGCTAGGGCTAAGATAACCTGTGATATATGGTTATTGGGTAACCCATCAGAGATAACCAATGCTATTGTTCTGCCCTTGTTTTTCTCCAGTAATTGGGTCCTCCCAAGACCATCCGTAGAAGAAGACTATCCTCAGAGGTGGGAGAAAGCAAATTATAGCTGGGCTTCTTGTGTGGTAAAGATGTCACCTTCTTGGGAGGAGAAAGAAGCCCTCTTGAGGCAAACCTGCCTATCTTCCCTAGGTATGCATGCACTTTAATCTGCAAAGGGACTCCAAGCTGTCCCCACCTATGAAAAGTCTACTCCTTCTGATCTCGCCTTAACAGGGTATGCAGAGAATAAACGTTTAGCAATCTTCTAGAAACCTAAGGAGTAAAAAAAAAAGTCACAAAATGAACATGCCATTTACATTTTAAATTTAAAATGTCACTTTTAGTGTACATTTTTTATACACAGAAAAGAGCAAATTTTGAAGATTTTCCAGGGAGGGAAAAAGGGAAACAGTCAATGATAAAAACAATCTTGAATCTTTATTTGAAAAGGATATTGAACCTACTGTTTTCTGCTTTGTGTGCTGAGCAACAGTCCTACCTTACTGTACCAAGAAGACCGACAGAGTTTGGAGAAACTGGGCTTCCTCTTTTTCCAGGATCATTCATACAACTTTCCAAAGAAAAATGGACTCTCACTTTGGAAAACATAAAATTATGTTTAGTTTTACATCCCTTGGACAACAACTCCTTGAGCCGCTGGAAGGGCAGGTTGTGAAGCGCGTTGTGTAACCTGCGGAGGAATCACGTTGCACCGACGAGTTCCACGAGCTTTCAGGGCAGTAATGAGCTTGATCTTCTTATTCAAATACAAGTAACCCCCTCAGTCGGCTCCCAGTCACGTGTCCGGGTCATGTGGCGCTGGGGCGCGGAAACCGGTTGGTGATGATTAACTAATGCCTCCCCCCAGGGGGAAAGTGCTGGTTTTAAAGACACGAGCTCTGTTTTTATAAAGCAGCCAGGACTGCAACCGAAGGTATAGAGGGTGGGTGGGGTGTCTCGTTCCTGCAGGGAAGGAAAAGCGCCAACAAGCGCTCCCTCCTTTCGTTCCTCTCCCAGAACTTTGCAAACTCTTCCAGCTCAGCACCTTTTCCCAACCTGGAGGACTTGGGGCGGCCGCAGTCGCAGCGGAGTCCCCCCGCCAGCGGGAGGGCCGGCGACGTGGGGCTGGGTCCTAGCGGGGGCAGGAAAAGGAGGGTCGAGTTTGCGGCTTGCTTGGGCTCAAGAGTTCGAGACCAGCCTGAGCAAGAGCCAGATCCCGTCTCTACTAAAAGAAATAGAAAATTTAGCGACTGAGGCGGTGGATGCCTGTGGTCTCAGCTATTTGGGAGGCTGAGGCAGGAGGATTGCTTGAGTCCAGGAGTTTGAGGTTGCGGTGAGCGATAATGATGCCACCATACTCCATGCAGGGCGACAGAGTGAAACTCCAAAAAAAAAATATATATATATATACATATATATATATATACATATATATATATATATATTTTTTTTTTAAAGAAGAAAACCAAATTTTCTCTTCCTTATGAAATTAATGCTTCTGGGTTGATAGAGTTGGGAGGGGGATGGGAAGAGGCACCTCACCCTGTGGAGCTCTTATGGACTTTTCCTTAAAGGGAGAAACAGCATCCAGAATGTGGCTTCTTTTTTTTTTTTTTTTTGTTGCAGTTTGGCCGGGGCTGGGTTTGAACCCGCCACGCTCGGTATATGGGGCTTCTTGAAGTCTTTCTGTGTTAAGAACAGAAATGGCAAGGACGCTGCCTACCCGAATGTTTCCTTGTTCAGAGGTTTGAATTTAGAAAGACGTTCTTTCACTTCCTCCAACTTGTGTAGTGTTGCTTTCAAAAACTGCAGTTATCCAGCTGAGTTTATTTCAGTGGCGTAATGACAATAGTGGGAGCGAATGAAGACTTGAATCTTTGCTGGTGGGAAAGGAGAGATAAAGTACAGATAAAAGCAGAAAACTGACATTAAAAAAAAATCTAGGTGCTTTCTATTTCACATTGTATGGGAAGTATTTTCCAAAAACACCATGCAACACAGATTTAGTCTTACAAGTCTGAAGTCTTTTAATCTTACTTAGCTCTTTTCAGAAAGAAGAAACACAAAGAATTTAGCTGTACCTCTGAAATAAAATTATTTCAAGAATTTAGTTAGGGAGTTTAGTTCTCTTTCGCTTCATTTTTTTCCCATCTTACCCTCTTCAAAAAACTATAATAAAAGTATGTGACTCAAAGGGGTTGAACCTAGGTTTAGTGAGGCCTGAAGCTTATACGATTTGGAGGGCCTTTTGGAAGGAAGAGAATATAAAATTATCTATATAAAATTAGATATTAAAGAATCACTAAATTTAGAAAAAAAATAGTATTAACTGATTACCACACCTCTGAAATCCTTTTATCCTGCATTTTGGGGCATATGCTTTTTGCTGGTCTGTTGTGTTCCCGAAAGGAGAGAATTCTCATCTTGACCAGTGATCAATGTTACCTGTGTGTATAGTTGTAGAAATTTGGTGAGTGGAGAACTTTGCCCCACACTAGCATGGGGCCCTGTCTATTTCATTTCTTGATTCTTTTCCCTGGCCCCCAATACCTCCAGCACCAGATGTGGCAGGGACACACTCATGTGGTGATGCGATGCCTGGGTCTGAGCCTTCACCACTCCAGCCTGGCTGATTGGCATTGTGGGCTGTAGGATTCCAGAACAGACAGCAGTAGCAGCTTTGTTATGTGAAAGTCACTGCATCAACATGTAATCTACCCAAACTGAAGGTAGCCCTACCTTGGATTCCTTAGCCAGCTCTTCAGAATGCCCATAGTCATTCCGAAGCCACCCAAAGAGAGGAAATACGGCCAAAGGGGAGTCAAAGTAAAAAGGCAGTGATCTGAAACAACTGAGTATCTCACCCTGGCAAAGTTTGTCATGGCAAGTGAACACAGGAACTTCATGCTTGGGCCTCTGAGATAGCCCGAGAAGTGAAAAGCTTGCAGTTTCACTTTCATTGGCTTTCATGGTAAATCTGCTTCTGGGGACCCCAGGTTCATAGCAAATCTGTTTTCTAGAGAATTCAAAGATCTGTGTGCGAGGGTGATAGGAAACTTCCCCTTCACCCTGGAAGGTTCACTGAAAGATCAACTCACAGTAAGGCAATTAATAAGAAAATCTATTTATTGTAGGCAGGGGGAGAATCACAAAGTGATTATCAGATTTCTCAATGGAGTTCAAAAGTTTATATACTTGCATTTTATAGGGGAGGGGAGATGGGAATATAGGTAATTCTCATGAATGGCAATAGATGGTTACTAGGGAGGATGAATAGGTACTAGGGACAATGAATGGATCTGGGGCAACAGATTGACTTGTAAGTAATTCTCTTTGGAAATTAAATTAAGCTGAGAGGCAGGCATTATCTTAAAAAGGTTTGGGCCAGATCTGGTTGCGTTGTTTTTTTTTTGTTTGTTTTCTTTTTTTTTTTTTTGAGACAGTCTCACTCTTTCACCCTGGAGTTGAGTTGTGTGGCATCATCATAGCCCCCTGCAACCTCAAACTCTTGGGCTCAGGCCGTCCACCCACCTTCCCCTCTCGCGTGAGCACCCCTGTGCGACCCTGCTTGCATTTTTAGTCTTTCCTGCAATCTATTGAGATAACAGGCAAGTGAAGGAAAGTCGATTGTCGTTTTATATGGGTCCATCTGGTTTTATGCAGATAGAGAGAAAGCCCCTTCCAAAGCCTGTTGCTCTTTAAGGAGCTTTAATTCAAAATACCCTTTATACCAACAAGTCGTATATTGGGGTGAAATTTCCTGAGCTGTTCACTTGTTTGAGGTTAGCCTGCTACCTGAACATCTTGTAAGGAATGACTTGTCAAGGTAAATCCCATTTAATAAAATGTCTCTGTTGGAACTGTGGGAATCAGCTCCAGGAATGGTCCCTCCTGGTGGCCAGGCACTGGGGAAACCATATGCTAGGGAAGGAACAGGGACCTGGCTCCCATTCTAGACTCATTTTGTGTGTAGCACTTGACCCAGGTGTGGATTGCACACATCACACAGTGGGGATGTTTCCTACCTACACAGGGCGAGAGCGTTTCAGAGCTGGAACTTGGCACCTTGGTAACAGAACTCTGACCTTCAACTTCTCCTGAAGCAAGTGCTGCCTTTTCTTTGTTTCTAGAGTGTGGCTGACTTCATTTGCAGCAGTATCCAGTTACAGGTTCCCTTTCTTTACCTCTGTTCTAGCAGAGCATGAGCTTGTTGCTTGCTAGGGAGCAGAGTCGACAGGATCCCTGACCAGCTTTAAAGTTCTTCTGTGGTCCCCCCATCTGATGGTAATGGCCCTGCCCCTTGTCAGTGCCACACTTCACTCTCAGCATGCCTCTAAAACATACCACCCGCCTTTGCCTTTGTGGCCCACACACCACAGAAAGACTCATCTTGTTGAATCACCTGCTTAGCTTGTCAGGACAGTACTTAGAATTTGGAAAGGCTTACCAACTGCTCTTTGTGGGGGAAAGGAGGCTGTCAGTCCAGACATCCAGATCTGTGAATGCACTAATTAGCTGGGTGGAAAAGCCCAAGTGCAAGCAGCAACATCTCCCCTCCCAGAAGAGATAAGCCCTCTGAGTTTCCTGAGTGCAAGATCCGAGATTCTTCTACCCTGGCCAGGCTGTGACAGGGACTAAAGAACATAACTGATTCCTTTAGCTCGGAGTTTTTCATCCTCAACACTAGTGACATTTGGGGCCAGATGGGAGGTGGGTGGGAGAGCTGCCTGTACATTAAAAAAAAAAAATTCTTTTTTTGAGACAGAGTCTCACTCTGCCCACCTGGGTAGAGTGTTCTGGTGTCATCACAGCTCACAGCAACCTCAAACTCTTGGGCCTGAGCAATCCTCTTGCCTCAGCCTCCCAAGCAGCTAGCACTACAGGTACCTGCCACAACACCCAGCTAGTTTTAATATTTTTAGTAGAACAGTCTCCTTTTTGCTCATGCTGGTGTTGAACTCTTGAGCGCAAGTGATCCACCTGCTGCAGACTCCCCGAGCGCTAGGAGCGCTAGGAGCCCTGGTTCCCAATCACGTTTTTAAATTTTTAATTGTTTTTTTTTTTTTTTTTGAGACAGAGTCTTGTTTTGTTGCCCTCAGTAGAGTGCTGTGGCATTACAGCTCACAGTAACCTCAAACTCTTGGGCTTAAGTGATTCTCTTAGCTCAGCCTTCCAAGTAGCTTGGACTACAGGCTAAAAATTTAACTTAAATTTGTTATTATTTGAAAAGATGGAGTCCTGTTTTTTTTTTTTGTACAGGCAGACCCTTACTTTATCACCCTCAGTAGAGTGCCATGGCATCACACAGCTCACAGCAACCTCCAACTCCTGGGCTTAGGTGATTCTCTTGCCTCAGCCTCCTGAGTAGCTGGGACTACAGGCACCCGCCATACAACCCAGCTATTTTTTTGTTGCAGTTTGGCCAGGGCTGGGTTTGAACATGCCACCCTCAGGATATGGGACCGGCACCCTACCCACTGAGCCACAGGCACCACCCAGAGTCCTGTTTGTTGCCCAGACTGGTTTTGAACTTCTAGCCTCAAGTGATCCTCCTGCCTGGGTCTCTCAATGTGCTGGGATTGTAGGCCTGAGCCACCACTCCTGGTCTTGACTGCCCATTATAGGACATGTAGCAGCATCCCTGGATGCTTCCCTGCTGTATGCTAAGTTGTGATGATCAAAAATACCTTCAGACATTGCCAAATGCTTCCTGGAGGGCAAAATCGCCCCCAGTTGAGAGTCACTGCTTAAGCTCTATCAATAGACTCTGTCACCATCAGCTTCCAGTTCTGTTGATTCTGAAAATAATACAGTCAGTAGGCAGAGTGGCTTTTGACTGTCAGAAGAGGGAGACCCAACAGTGGGAGTGTTCTAAGGTAGACACAGGCCTCACTCTTAGATGAGAATATTGTGAGGGAAAAGATAATACCTTTAAGTATAGACACACACTCATTTCTGCAGTCAGGGTTAACCTGAGTCTCAGATGGTCACCTGAAAACTTTAGTTGGTAGTTGGGAGCCCTGTAGTCGGAGATCCAGATTTGAATCCCAGTTCAGCCCCCAATAGCTGTGTGACCTTGGACAAGTTACTTTACCTATGTCTCTGTTTCTTTATTCGTAATATGGAATGGTGTCTATACTGTAGAGTTCTGAGAACTAAATGATAACACAGACAGGCACTGTACACATAGGAAGTGCTTAACCAATGTAACCCATTTTAAAAATTTCCATCCTAGCACTATGGTAGGCTGAGGCAGGTGGATTGCCTGAGCTCAAGAGTTGGAGACCAGCCTTAGCAAGAGCAAGACCCCATCTCTAAAAATAGCTGGGTGTTGTGGTGGGCACCTATAGTCCCGGTTACTCGAGAGGCTGAGAGAAAAGGATCACTTGAGCCCAAGAGTTTGAGGTTGCTGTGAACTATGACACCACAGCACTCTACTGAGGGTGACAAGGTGAGACTCTGTCTCAAAAAAAAAAAAAAATTCTGGACTAAGTTTTTATTCTTTTTTTTTTAGAGACATAGTCTCACTCTGTTGCCCTCAGTAGAGTGCTGTGGTGTCACAGCTCACAACAACCTCCAGCTCTTGGGCTTAGGTGATTCTCTTGCCTCAGCCTCCTGAATAGCTGGGACTACAGGCACCTGCTACAATGCCTGGCTATTTTTTTGTTGCAGTTTGGCTGGGGCTGGGTTTGAACCTACCACCCTCGGTCAATGGGGCCCTACTCACTGAGCCACAGGTGCTGCCTGAATTTTTTATTCTTTTTTAATGATACAGACAAGTAAAATTCTGTCCCAGTTTTCCAGATAATTGTGTCAACCTCTTGGTTTGTTGATCTTGAAGCAATGTACTAAACATCAAATTTAGAGTCTCCTTCTTGATCATTATGGGTAGTACAAATGTCTTCTTCTTGAGAACTTCCAGGTTATCAACAAAACTGTGCTCTCCTTGGAAAACTCTGCTCACCTCCAAGAACGGGGATCAGGGATCCTGGCCACAGACTCCTTGTTTGCAGGGTGTTTGCTCCACAGGTACTGGACAGTGAGGTGTTTTATAATGCAAACATATTTAACCCCATCATGTCCACAAAAGGGTTTATTGATGTATTCAATTACAAACAAGAGATGTTTTTCTTAAAATTAAAAAGTGAAAAGGTAGTGAGTACTACCCTCGTGTATGAACTGAGTCATTGAACATTAGGAAGGTTCTAAAGGATGAAGAGTAATTGTGCACTGTATAAAATCTGCCTTGCCTCTGTAGTCAACCACAATTAACAAGAGATAGGATAAGTAATAGACAAAACCCAAAGGATCTGAAGTGCCATGGCTTAGAAGCAGCTCAGAGCCCGACAGAGTCTGCCAGCTGTTAGCTTAAAGACTCAGAGGTTAAGAGGATGACATGTTAGCACCACACCATGGATTATTTCCTCTATAGGTTCCTTTGAATTTGCCTGACTTCAAAGTGCAGTGGGGTGGTGGAGATGAAGCTGCTAAGGAGACTCTTACCATACTTGCAGATGTCATCTCTCTAAATGGAATTTTATTTTTTTTCCTATTTTTTTTTAAATTTTTTATTGCTTAATCATAGCTGTGTACATTACTGTAATCAAGGGGTACAGTGTGCTGGTTTCATATACAATCTGAAATATTCTCATCAAACTGTTCAACGTAGCCTTCATGGCATTTTCTTAGTTATTGTATGTAGACATTTGTATTCTACCTTTAGTAAGTTTCGCCTGTACCCATTCTAAGATGCACTGTAGGTGTGGCCCCACCCATTACCGTCCCTCCACCCTAACCTCCCCCCTCCCTTCCCCTTCCTTGGCCCTTTCCTCATAGTCTTGTGCTATAGTTGGGTTATAGCCTTCATGTGAAAGCTATAAATTAGCTTCATAGTAGGGCTGAGTACATTGGATACTTTTTCTTCCATTCCTGAGATACTTTGCTAAGAAGAATATGTTCCAGCTCCATCCATGTAAACATGAAAGAGGTAAAGTCTCCATCTTTCTTTAAGGCTGCATAAAATTCCATGGTATACATGTACCACAATTTGCTCGTCCATTCGTGGGTCGATGGGCACTTGGGCTTCTTCCATGACTTAGCAATTATGAATTGGGCTGCAATAAACATTTTGGTACAGATGTCTTTGTTAAATTGTGATTTTTGGTCTTCTGGGTATAAACCTAGTAAAGGAATTATAGGATTGAATGGCAGGTCTATTTTTAGGTCTCTAAGTATTCTCCAAACATCCTTCCAGAAGGAAGGTATTAGTGTGCATTCCCACCAGCAGTGTAGAAGTGTGCCCTTTTCTCCACATCCACGCCATCATCTCTGGTTTTGGGATTTTTTCTCCACATCCACGCCATCATCTCTGGTTTTGGGATTTTGTTATGTGGGCTACTGTTACTGGGGTTAGGTGATATCTCAAAGTAGTTTTGATTGGCATTTCTCGGATGATTAAGGATGATGAGCTTTTTTTCATGTGTTTGTAGATCACACGACTGTCTTCTTTAGAGAAGTTTCTCTTCAAGTCCCTTGCCCACCCTGAGATGGGATCACGTGTTCTTTTCTTGCTAATACGTTTGAGTTCTCTGTGGAATCTGGTTATTAGACCTTTATCAGAGGTATAATCTGCAAATATTTTCTCCCATTCTGAGGGCTGTCTGCTTGCTTTACTTACTATGTTCTTGGCTGTGCAGAAGCTTTTTAGTTTGATCAGGTCCCAGCAGTGTATTTTTGATACTGCTTCAATTGCCTGGGGAGTCCTACTCAAAAAATATTCACCCAGGCCGATTCCTTCAAGAGTTTTCCCTGCACTTTCTTCAAGTATTTTTATAGTTTCATGTCTTAAGTTTAAATCTTTTATCCAGTGAGAGTCTATGGACTTAGTTAATGGTAAAAGGTGTGGGTCCAGTTTCAATCTTCTACAGGTTGCCAGCCAGTTCACCTGGCACCATTTGTTAAATATGTTTCCCCAGTGAATGTTTTTAATTGGCTTGTCAAAGATCAAATAATGGTAAGTAGCTGGATTCATCTCTTGGTTCTCTATTCTGTTCCAGACATCCACTTCTCTGTTTTTGTGCCAATGCCATGCTGTTTTGATCACTATCGATTTATAGTACAGTCTCAGGTCTGATAGCATGATTCCTCCTGCTGTGTTTCTATTGCTGAGTAATGTTTTGGCTATTCAGTAATGTTCTGATTCCATATAAAATGAAGTATTAATTTTTCAAGATCTTTAAAGTATGACAGTGGAGCTTTAATAGGGATTGCATTAAAATTATATATTGCTTGGGTAGTATAGACATTTTAACAATGTTGATTCTTCCCAGCCATGAGCATGGTATGTTTTTCCATTTGTTAACATCTTCAGCTATTTCTTTTCTTAAAGTTTCGTAGTTCTCTTGGTAGAGATCTTTTGCGTCCTTTGTTAGGTATACTCCCAAATAGTTCATCTTCTTTGGCACTACTGTGAAAGGAATAGAGTCCTTGACTGTTTTCTGGGCTTGGTTATTGTTGGTATATATAAAGGTTACAGATTTATGGGTGTTGATTTTGTAGCCTGAGACATTGCTGTATTCCTTGATCACTTCTAGAAGTTTTGTAGTAGAATCCCTAGTGTTTTCCAGATACACGATCATATCATCTGCGAAGAGTAAAAGTTTGATCTCTTCTGACCCTGTATGGATACCCTTTGATCGCCTTTCTTCCCTAATTGCAATGGCTAAAACTTCCATTACAATGTTAAAGAGCAATGGAGACAATGGGCAACCTTGCCTGGTTCCTGATCTAAGTGGAAATGATTTCAATTTAACTCCATTCAATACGATATTGGCTGTGGGTTTGCTGTAGATGGCCTCTATTGGTTTAAGAAATGTCCCTTCTACACCAATTTTCTTAAGTGTTCTGATCATGAAGGGATGCTGGATATTATCAAAAGCTTTTTCTGCATCAATTGAAAGAATCATATGGTCCTTATATTTTAGTTTGTTTATGTGCTGAATTACATTTGTAGATTTACGTATATTGAACCAGCCTTGAGACCCTGGGATAAATCCCACTTGGTCGTGTTGTATAATTTTTTTGATGTGTTGTTGGATTCTGTTTGTTAGGATCTTATTGAGTATTTTAGCATCAATATTCATTAGTGATATTGGTCTACAATTTTCTTTTCTTGTTGAGTCTTTCCCTGGTTTTGGGATCAAGGTGATGTTTGGTTTGTAGAATGTGTTGGGTAATATTCCTTCTTTTTCTATATTTTGGAAGAGGGTTAGTAATATAGGTACTAGTTCTTCTTTAAAGGTTTGGTAGAATTCTGACGTAAAGCCATCTGGTCTGGGCTTTTCTTTTTTTTTTTATTAAATCATAGTTGTGTACATCAATATGATCATGGGGCACCATACACTTGTTTCATAGATGGGCTTTTCTTTTTAGGGAGATTTTGTATAGTTGATGCTATTTCAGAACTTGATATAGGCCTGTTCAACATTTCCACTTTGTTCTGGCTAAGTCTTGGTAGGAGGCATGCTTCCAGGTATTTGTCAATTTCTTTCAGATTTTCAAATTTCTGAGAGTAGAGTTTCTTGTAGTATTTGTTAAGAATTTTTTGAATTTCCAAGGGATCTGTTGTTATTTCATCATTACCATTTCTGATTGATGAAATTAGAGACTTTACTCTTTTTTTCCTGGTTAGGTTGGCCAAAGGTTTATCTATTTTATTGATCTTTTCAAAAAACCAACTTTTAGATTTATTGATCTGTTGTATAATTCTTTTGTTTTCATTTTCATTTAATTCTGCTCTGATTTTGGTTATTTCTTTTCTTCTGCTGCATTTGGGGTTGGAATGTTCTTCCTTCTCTAGTTGCTTGAGATGTCCCATTAAATTATTAACTTTCTCTCTTTCCGTTTTCTTGAGGAAGGCTTGCAGTGCTATAAATTTCCCTCTTAGGACTGCCTTTGCAGTATCCTAGAGGTTCTGGTAATTCATGTCTTGATTGTTGTTTTGTTCCAAAAATTTGGTGATTTCCTTCTTAATCTCATCTATAACCCATCTGTCCTTCAGCATAAGGTTGTTTAGCTTCCATGTTTTTGTATGGGTATGCAGGTTCCTGTTGTTGTTGAGTTCAACTTTTATTCCATGATGGTCTGAGAAGATGCAAGGAATAATTTCTATTTTTTTAAATTTGCTGATGTTAGATTTGTGGCCTAGGATGTGGTCGATTTTGGAGTATGTTCCGTGGGCTGATGAGAAGAATGTGTATTCAGTTTTGTTGGGATGAAATATGATGTAGATGTCTGTTAAGTCCAGATGTTGAATGGTTGAGTTTAAATCTAAAATTTCTTTGCTTAGCTTCTTTTAGGAGGATCTATCCAGCACTGCTAAAGGGGTGTTAAAATCTCCAACTACTATGGAACTAGAGTAAATCAAGCTGCTCATGTCTGTTAGAGTTTCTCTTATAAATTGAGGTGCATTGTGGTTGGGTGCGTAAATATTAATAATTGAAATCTCATCATATTGAGAGATTTGAGTATTACCTTTAACAAATATGAAATGTCCATCCTTATCCTTTCTTATTTCAGTTGATTTAAAGCCTATTGCCTCTGCGAATAGGATTGCAATGCCTGCTTTTTTCTGCTTTCCATTTGCCTGGAATATAGATGACCATCCCTTCACCTTGAGTCTATATTTGTCTTTTAATGTAAGATGCAATTCTTGTATGTAGCAGATATCTGGCTTGAGTTTTTGTATCCAGTCAGCCAACCTGTGCCTCTTTAGAGGACAATTTAAACCATTCACATTAATTGAGAATATTGATAAGCCTTTCGAGAGTCTGGTGGACATTTTTAATCCTTTTGCGACTGTGGAAGCTGGAATTTGATCAAAATCTTCTGGGTGGGTTTGCTTTTGTGGTGGAGGATTACGCTGGTCTTTATGAAGGATAGGTGGGAGTATATCCTGGAGAGCTGGTTTAGTTATGGCAAATTTCTTCAACATGTGAATATCATTGAAGTATTTGATTTCACCATCATAGATGAAACTCAGTTTAGCTGGGTATGGGATCCTGGGTTGAAATTTATTTTGTTTTAGGAGATTAAAAGTCGATGACCATCCTCTTCTAGCTTGAAAGGTTTCAGCAGAGAGATCTTCAATTATTCTAATATTCTTGCCCTTGTAGGTGATGGTTTTCTTTCATTTGGCTGCTTTCAGAATTTTCTCCTTCATATTAACTTTAGTGAAGTTGATTATGATGTGTCTGGGGGATGTCTTATTTCGGTTGAGTCATGCTGGAGTTCTGAAACTGTCTGCTATCTGAATTTCAGAATCTCTTGGCATGTCTGGAAAGTTCTCCTTCATAATCTCATGGAGAAGAGACTCTGTGCCTTGTGAAGCCACTTCATCACTTTTGGGGATCTCTATAAGATGAATATTGGTTTTCTTAAAATTGTCCCAGAGCTCTTTGAGAGAGTGATCTGTTTTTGCCCTCCATTTCTCTTCCTCTATGAGAGTTTGGGAGCAATCAAAAGCTTTGTCTTCAATGTTAGAAATCCTTACTTCTGCTTGCTTCATTCTGTTACTGAGGGATTCTACTGTGTTTCTGAGATCTTTGAGGGCTGCAACTTCTTGTCTCAATGTGTCAAAATCTTTGGTCATTTGGTCTTTGAATTCATTGAATTCTTGAGATAGCTTTTGGGTTACTGCTTGGAATTCTAATTTGATCTTGTTTGCTATCCAGATTCTGAATTCGATTTCTGACATCTCAGCTATTTGTTTGTGCATGGGATCTTGTGCTGTGTCTGCCTCATTGATCCTTGGGGGAGTTGATCTACTCTAATTATTCATATTGCCAGAGTTTTTCTGTTGATTTCGCCTCATGTTTGTTTTTCACTGTTGCCTCTGGCCATCCTCTATGTTGGGGAGGTGTCTCTCCAAAATTAGACCCCAGCGGGATCACTCTATTGTTGCTGGATCTTTGTAGGGAGTAACCCTGTGTAGTTCCTCTGGGGCTTCCCCAGCCAGGGAGTTCTGGTTGTGGAAGCAGCTCCGGAGTGTGACACACCAGGATCCAGCAACAGGGCGGGAGGTGGTGCACATGGTTCTGGGAGTGCCTGGCGCTCAGTGACTTTGGCACAGAGAGCCCAAGGCTCCAGCATTCTCTGGCCAGGAGAAGGGCTCTGTGCAGAGGCAGAGAGGGTTCTGGGGGGCACGTGACTACCAGAGTCCCTGGCTAGACCAGCGGGCTGGTGTTGAGGCTGGGAGTGTACAGAAGGGAGGATGCAGGATTGCGTGGCTCCTGCAGTTTCTGATCAGGGCATGCAGAGGCCTGGCAGGTGCGGGTCGTGGGTCAGGGGTTGTGGCGCAGGTCTTATGGAGGTCCAGGTGGCACCAAGCCCAGGAGTTTGAGGTTGCTATGAGCTGTGACGCTACGGCACTCTACCCAGGGCAACAGCCCGAGGCTCTACTGTCCCAAAACCGGTCTCACTCTGTTCCTGAGGGTTAAGGCTGTAAGGCAGCTCAGTACCTACCTTTAGGCTGCTCAGTCACTAGGTTACTAGTTTCCACCCATCCTTGCTCTGTGACCCTGAGGGTGGAGCTTGCTGGGACAGTTCTCTCACAGTGGCTCCCTGTGGGAACACTATTAGTTCCGTCCAGCTCAGCGACTCAGTCAGGGGCCCTAGAAAATGCCCAAAGTTCTCCGCACTCCTGCTCAAGCTCTCCCCAAGGCAGTTCAACTGAGTGCCAAGTCCAAAAACACTGAAACAGTTCACAGGCAAGGCCTTTCCAGTTTGCAGTCTCACTGCTGCTTGTACTTATGGCTGCCGGTGGGATTAGATCTATCGAACACACGCAACCACTTTTCAGTTTTCCACTGTTTTTGTCCTTCTCTTGGGGTCCAGAAGTCCCTTGCCTACTCCCTGTATCCTCAAAGGATGATTATAGGCAGTTCCCACCAGCCAGAGATGCCTGGAGTCTTATCTCCCCAGACTCACTGTGCCCAGTTGCAGGGAAGCTGTTTCTTGGCCCTCTCAATGGAACTTTCAATGTAAAAAAAAAAAATGGAATTTTTGGTGAAAAATATGCCTGAGAGCATATATATGAGGTCAGACAAGGAGCATGTGCTTGGTTTTAAAACATGCCTGTTTGCTGGAAATGAATGTGAGGGGTGCGAGCTTAAAGCCTTCCAAGGCAACTGGAATGACAAACAGTACACTTAAGAGCAGCTTTCAGGACGTAACCTGCTCCTGCTTGGAGAAGCTTCTGAACATGAATAGTCTTGCTGCTGCCTGGCAGCCGCTTCGTTATTTCTTCACAGACGTGACATGTAAGCTCAGATTTGTAAACATGGGGATCACTTTTAAAATTCTGAGGGCATAAACAGATGGTATAGCTCCAGCCTAAACTATATAATTCTGTAATCTTTAGGAGATGATGAAAGAGTGGCTTCCTTAGAGGTTTTAGCTTTGTAGAGCAGGAGCCAGAAGCAGCTTAGCAGAGAGCACAGGAAAGCAGGTTCGACCCCTGGAGTTGTTCACTTCCTCTTCCTCTTCCCTTCTCGTCCAGTGAAGTCTAAGGCCTTGGATTTCTGGTCAAGCCCATTGGCTCATGTAGAAAAATGATCAAGGAGAACGAGCTAGGCAGCTGGCCCAGGCACCAGCTCAAAGTAATGTACTAGGATTGAGCTCAGGGGCAATTTACATTTCTTTTTTTTATTATTATTAAATCATAGCTCTGTACATTAATGTGATCATGGGGCACCATTCACTAGTTTCATAGACCGTTTGACACATTTTCATCACACTGGTTAACATAGCCTTCCTGGCATTTTCTTAGTTATTGTGTTAAGACATTTATATTCTATGTTTACTAAGTTTCACATGGACCCTTGTAAGATGCACTGCAGGTGTAATCCCACCAATCATCCTCCCTCCGCCCACCTCCCCCATCCCTCCCCTCCTTTCCCCCTTCCTCCTATTCTTAGGTTATAACTGGGTTATAGCTTTCATGTGAAAGCCATAAATTAGTTTCGCAATTTACATTTCTAAGTCTACATCATTATAGAATGAACCTTAGAAGTTAGTTGTGACAGTTCAGTTTAGAATGTAAGATGACTTATTTTAATATAGTACATTTTTTTTTTTTTTGAGACAGAGCCTGAAGCTGTCACCTTGGGTAGAGTGCTATGGCATCACAGCTCACGGCAACCTCCAACTCCTGGGCTCAAGCGATTCTCTTGCCTCCACCTCCCAAGTAGCTGGGACTACAGGTGCCTGCCACAATGCCCGGCTCTTTTTGTTATAGTTGTCTGGCTGGGGCCAGGTTCAAACTCCCCACCCTCAGTATATGTGGCTGGCGCCCTACCCATTGAACCACAGGTGCTGCCTTCTCTTAGTCCTTTCTTTTTCTTTTAATTTATTGTTGGGTATTCATTGAAGGTACAAGAAACCAGGTTACACTGATTGCATTTGTTAGGTAAAGTCCCTCTTACAATCGTGTCTTGCCCCTAAGAGGTGTGGCACACACCAAGGCCCCACCTCCCTCCCTCCTTCCCTCTCTCTGCTCTTCCTTTCCCCACCCCTCCCTCCTTCCGCCACCATGTCATTAATTATCCTCATATCAAAATCGAGTACATAGGATTCATGCTTCTCCATTCTTGTGATGCTTTACTAAGAATAATGAACTGTGGGTTCAGTTCCAGACTGTAGATTTTGTGGGTTCAGTTTCAGACTTTACTTTCTTAGTCTTTTCTAATGTGTGGAAGTTCCTCCGTCTTCCCTTGTCATTCATGGTTTTGTCACTATTGAAGAACGGCAGTCAATTGTGTTGTAGAATATCCCTCTATTTGGATTTCTTTGTCGACTTCTGGTGAACTTATAGCAAGGATATCATGTAAGTGATGTACCCTTCTTAATGTATCATATGAAAGAGTTCATGATATATCCATAATTCTTATTACTGGTGATGTTTACCTGGGTCACTTGATTAAATGGCTGGGTTAGTCTGCTGTAAAGTTACCATATTTCCTATTTAAATTAATAATTATCTGTTTTGTTTTGTTTTGCTTTGAGACAGGGTCTTACTCTGTCACCCTGGGTAGAGTGGCATGGTATCATAGCTCACAGCAACCTCAAACTCTTGGACTCCAGTGATCCCCTTGCCTCATTCTCTTGAGTAGCTGGGACTACAGGCACTCACTACAATGCCTGGCTTGTTTTCCTTTTTTTTTTTTTGAGACAGAGTCTCAAGCTGTCGCCCTGGGTAGAGTGCTGTGGCGTCACAGCTCACAGCAGTCTCAAACTCTTGGGCTTAAGTGATTCTCTTGTCTCAGCCTCCCAAATAGCTGGGACTGTTGTCGCAGTTGTCATTGTTGTTTTAGCTGGCCTGGGCCGAATCTGAACCCACCACCTTTGGTGTATGTGCTGGCACCCTATCCACTGAGCTACAGGTGCCGCTTAGTTTTCCTATTTTTAATAGAGATGTGGTCTTGCTCTTACTCAGACTGGTCTCGAGCTTCTGAGCTCAAGCAGTTCTCCTGCCTCCACTTCCTAGCATGCTGGGATTATAGGCATGAGCCTCTGTGCCTGGTTCCTTTCAGTGGAGAATGGCAGTTAGAGACCAACATCTGGGCACTACATGTGCTCACTGTTGTGGGATATCATTTTAGGATCTCTTAGAAGATAGAGCTAGGAAATATATGTATAGAACTACTATCCTGTAGATTTTGTGGGTTCAGTTCCAGACCACTGATAAAGTGAATATCCTAATAAAACAAGTCACACACATTTTTATTATAGTTTGGTTCATATAAAAGTTATGTTTTGGGGCGGCACCTATGGCTCAGTGGATGGGGCGCCAGCCCCATATACCAAGGGTGGCGGGTTTGAACCCAGCCTCAGCCAAAACTGCAACAAAAAAATAGCCCAGCATTGTGGCAGGCACCTGTAGTCCCAGCTACTGAGGAGGCTGAGGCAAGAGAATCGCGTAAGCCCGAGTTGCAGGTTGCTGTGAGCTGTGACGCCATGGCACTCTACCAAGGGTAATAAAGTGAGACTCTGTCTCTGAAAAAAAAAGAAAGTTATATTTGGGCTGAGAGCGGTGGCTCATGCTTGTAATTCTAGCACTCTGGGAGGCCGAGGCAGCTGGAGTGCTTGAGCTCAGGAGTTTGAGACCAGCCTGAGCAAGACTAAGACCCTACTCTACTAAAAATAGAAAAACTAGCTGGGCATGGTGACAGGTACCTGTAGTCCCAGCTATTTGGGAGGGTGAGACCGGAGGATTGTTTGAGTCGAGGAGTTTGAGATTGCTGTGTGCTATGATGCCATGACACTGTACCCAGGGCAACAGTGTTAACTGGAATAGCATTTTTAATTTTTTTCAAGAAATTTTCCTTTGCGTTCACTACTTGGCTGATTCTGTGGCTCAAGGGGCCTAGCTTTGGGCCTGTCTCAGCTTTGCACATGCCCTCCCACTGAGGCTTAGTCAAGTCTAGCTTTTGACTTCAGGTGAGAGGGGTGTGACCCTTCCTTTCACTTGAACATGTGGAGGCTCATTTCAATATTGTTGTGTTTCAGGGAATGGGGGAGGCCCAAGGAAAGAGAGAAAGAGATGGGGGAATAACCCATTGGTGGAGCACTCTATTTACTGTTTTTGTCACTCCTAGGGTAATTCCATTACAAAAATTCCCTCATTGCCGTCCCTTTGTAGTTAGCCCCATAACTTGGCATTCACTGATATGTTTTCTGTTCCCTATAGGATGGACTTTTCCAGAACGTCACATAAATGGAATCATAGAACAGACTTTTGCATCTGGTGTACTTCTTTTAATGACATGCATCTAAGTCATCCTTGCTGTTAGATAGAATCAATAATTTGTTCCTTTTAATTGCTGAATAATATTCCAATTTTTAGGCCCCTCAGGCTCTTGCTGCCTTTGCAGTCACACTGCCCTGAGTCCAGGCTAAAGTACTTCAGTGTTCCGGAGGGAAAGCCGATGCTCACACAGCTCCTCTGCTGGTGCTTTCGATCATGGTCATCTTCCTCCGTCTGCCTGCCACTATTTACTTTTCAAAGTCTTCAAACAGCTTTGCTATAACCCTGCTCAGGTTTTATAAGTGCGGTTCCTGGGAGAGGAACTCCAGGTGGAGTGTGTGCTTGCCACCACCACCCTCAGAACTGGAACCTCTGTGTGTCATCTGTTTGCTCTTACATGTCTGAAGTCAGTGTATTTCCTGACCCTTATAAATAACTTATTTTATATCTTCATGAAAATCCACAGGATCTTTTCTTTTGGTCCCTGGTGTTTAGAAGTCTCTCAGTGATGTCTCTGGGTGCGGCTCTATTTTCATCCACGGTGCCAGGTACTTGGTGGGCCCTTTCATTCTGGAGACTCACGTCTTCCTGTCCTGGGAAAACTCCTTGGATACTTTTGTTTATGGTTTCCCTCTACTTCTTGTTTCTCTCTTTCTGAGACTCCTAGTATCCCTTCCTGGACTCATCCTCTTCTGTTTCATTTTCCAGCTCTTTGTCTTTTTGCTCTAGTTGCTGGGATACTTCCCATCAACTTGATTCTCCAGCCTCTTTATTTAATTTGTCACCTGTGTGCTCCTGGTTTTAATTTTCAAGGGCTTTTTGTTGTTGTTCTGCACGTTTCTTCCATTGTCTTCTTTTTTAAATGGTCCTCTTTTCTTTTTGTGTAGGCTTTCTGTCATCTCTCTGAGGATATTACTTATTTTGGAAAAAGTTTTCTTCTTTCTGCACAGACTAAAGTTGCTCTTTAGTTTGTTGTGAATCTATCTTCATGAAAAAGAGTTGAGAACTAAGAGGGTCAGGGGACGCTCTGAGCGCAGGGCAGCGTTTGTTGTCTGTGAGTCTCACTGTGGAGTGAGCTGGCTGGGTATACCGTCTGTTGAGCAACTCTAATTTCAATATCTTTGGATGACTCCTCTTTGGTTTCCTGCTCATCTGCTTAAAATCTGTCTTTCAGTCTCCTGGGAGCTAAGCCGTGGGGAGAGGGCTGAGTGGTCTCACCAGTTAACATTCGTTGTGCACATAGCTATTTGATCTTCTTGGTTTTGACCTGGTGCTCTCAGCTTCCAAGTCCAGAGGCTTCTGTTCTGCACTCTTGAAAGGGTAGAGTTTCTGGACAAGTATGGGCTGAGGAAAAGCAGACTTCCGGTGACACAGTGTCAGGGAACAAGTCTAATGATGTGCGTGTGTCCCTGGGGGTTTCACCCAATCTTTATTTTCACCACCTATTTGAATCTCCATTTCTCAGAGGTGCCTTCTTCTTCTTTTTTTTTTTTTTTAGAGACAAAGTCTCATTTTGTTGCCCTCGGTAGAGTGCTGTGGCATCACAGCTCACACCAACCTGCAGCTCTTGGGCTTAGGTGATTCTCTTGCCTCAGCCTCCGGAGTAGCTGGGACTACAGGCGCCCGCCACAACACCTGGCTATTTTTTTGTTGCAGTTTGGCCGGGGCTGGGTTTGAACCCTCCACCCTCAGTATATGGGGCTGGCACCCTACTCACTGAGCCACAGGCGTTGCCTCAGAGGTGCCTTCTGTGATTGTTTCCTGAGATTTTCAAAGATTCTGTAGTGAGCTTAATCAGTCCCAGGCCTGTTAAATCATTTATCCCTCACTCATCAACATAGAAGCTGTAGAACATTGTAGAACTCTGTCACCACTGTCTCCTCTGCTGTCCTTATGGGGTATGACATTTAGAACATCTCTTCACTGTGGTTTTAGTGTGTTTTGGAAGGGAATACATTAGATGCGTGTATTTACTTGTGCCCCCTAAAGTAGAAATCTAGAAGTTATTATTTTGGAATTATGGAAAGTGTAAGCTTAACTCTGATGCTACAATGGGACTTGGATGCCATCTTGACTTGCTAGGCCTCAGCTGGACAGGTGGCTGGTATAAGCTGGATAGGTGGCTAGTATAAGCCACACAGCCAGTTACTGACAGAGCAGCTTTAAAACCTAGGGCCCAAGTTGCCTGATTCTATTGATCCCTTAGCACCACGGTGCCCCTTAGCAACATCAAGTACAATTTTAAAAATTCCTTTATTTGGAACTAGTTTAAGATGCATAAGAGGTTACAATAATAAGTTTCAGAGAGTTCCCATGTGCCCTCCCTAGCTTCCTTCCAGGATATCATCTTATGTAACAATAGTACATTGTCAAAACCAGCTGTGTGATGTTGCTACAAGACTCTTACATCAGGTACAGACTTTCAAGTAACATTTCTGACATATAAATTTGTATATTCTGCTAAGAAAAACACAGAAAAAGACCCAGTCTTTTCATATTCAGGACCTTACTATCTGAATAGACTTTCGAAGATAACTTGCCAAATAACAAAACCCAAATAGAGGCCCAGATATATGTCAGGGCTTTCTTCCAGAAAAGCAGGAAATGGTGGAAAGAGTATAGATCTTGAAATCAGACAAGTGTAAGTCTGAATTGAGCTTTGTTACTGAAGATTTGTGTGTCCCTAGGGAGGAAATTTCCCTGATCCTCATTTTCTTGACTGTAACATGGAGAATATTATCATCACCTGGACGGAGGTGGAACACATTCTTCTTAGTAAAGCATCACAAGAATGGAGAAGCAAGAATCCAGTGTACTCAATTCTAATACAAAGGCAATAGATGAGCTAATACAAGGGGTGGGAAAGAGGAATGAGGGAGCAGGGAGAGGGGAGGAGAGAGGGGGATGGAAGGTCACGGTGTTTGGCAGGGGCAGGACACAATTATAAGAGGGACTTTAACAGATGCAATCAGTGTAATCTAATTCTTTGTACCCTCAATGAATCCCAAACAATAAAAAAATTATTATCTACTTAAGATTGTGAGAATTAAATGAGACAGAATATATACACACATATATCTCTCATATGTATGGCATGAAATAGATATTCATTAAATGGCCAACATAATAATTATCAATAAATACTATGTAATAATCCTGAAAGTCATAATTCTCTGGTTGCTCATGGTCAAATACCACGTAGGATCTTCTGCCTCTTAATTTACTGTGTGAGGGTTTAGACAGAAATCAAAGAACCAGCAGCCATTGCTTGTGAAGTTGGCCTGGAGAGGGCAAGTTACTTCCCCCAGGTAGGGACACAGTGGGTCCTCTGATCCTCCTATGTCGACCTCAGTGTCGGGTATGGGAAGGTTGTCAAACATTTAATGAATGCTAGTAATTTATGGTTTTTAAAAAAGAAATCTTTGGGAAAATGACTGTCATTCTTTTGGGTGTAGTAAAAGGTAGGTGTGCATATCTGATGGCCAGAAGGATGACATTTGACACTCTCCTGCAATGTCAGTTCACAAACAACAGTTCAGCTCAAGCCCGGGCTGAGATGTTTGCTTATTTCCTAAACTCTGGTTCCATGTACAAGTCCAAGGGTCTCACCCTAAAGGGAAAGTGTTTCTCACAAGCACAGTAGGAATGCTTTGGAATTAAGGAAGATATACAGGTTTGAAATTGAATTCAATTTGATTATCTGAATTAAAAAGCAAATGTCAGTGTTTAAACTAAAGACTTGGGACTTTTCAAAGGCTCCTGCTCGGGCCTCAGGCTGGTTGTCAGGTGTGCACACGGTTTCCCACCACACCTGATGCCGCACCTGCCTGACTCTGGCTTGAGTTTCCTGCCCTTGGCACCAGCTGAAAGTGCGGCTGGCAAAGGCAGCAGCTGCCAGTTTGGCCCCACAGCAGGAAAGAAACTCTGCTCAGAAACTTGCCTTTTGTTTAAATCGCAAAGTCATGATTGCCCTGTGTGGGGTGGGCTATCTCTCTGGACAGTGGGGACTCACAGGCCTCAACTAGACCACACACAACCCTCGTGAGGGTCCACCTAAGCAGACTGATGGTAATACCCTACCTGAGGACACAGAAGAAGCTATTTTGTGATTATGTATCGTGGCTCATCCTTACTGCTCCTTACTAGAATGAATACCTTCCCAGACTTCTTTTAGGTCTCTGCCCCTGCCCCTCCACTCCCCTCAAAAAAACTCTTTGTTTCCTTCTTCCTGTTCATCTTCTGTCAGTCTGTGGGTTTTCAAAGTGTTCAGCACTAGCTTTTTTTTTTTTTTTTTAGACAAGAGTTTTACTCTGTTGCCCTCAGTAGAGAGCTCTAGCATCACAGCTCACAGCAACCTCCTGCCTCAGCCTCCCAAGTAGCTGGGACTGTAGGTGCCCACCACAACACTCAGCTATTTTTTGGTTGTAGTTTTCACTGTTGTTTGGCAGGCCCAGGCTGGTTTTGAACCTGCCAGCTTTGATGTATGGGGCTGGCGCCCTAGCCGTTGAGCTACAGGTACTGAGCCAGCTCTAGCTTTTAATAGTTTCATGGAATTGCTAATTCAAGCAAATCTTTCTTCTGCTAGTCATGTAATTCACATAACAGAGTATCCAAAAAGAAATTTGGCTATATCTAAATTAACTATATGGCCAATTCTGTAATGTAAATGGAAACATGGTTTGTTATGGGTTGAATTGTTTCACCTCAAAATTCATGTGTTAGAGCCCTAATCCAATAAATCAGAGTGTGCCTCCTCTGTACAGTAGAACTTCCACAGTTGACCACCTCCTTCAGTTGACCTAATTTTCATGGATCAGACATGCACCACATGTACGTGTCCGTACAGTAGGCCTGGCACCTCCATATGTTGACTCGTTTGTTACAGTCCCTTGGGTAGTCAATTTACAGAGATTCTATCATATTTGGAGATAACTACTTAAAGAGGTGATTAGGTTAAAATGGAGTCATGAGGGTGGTCCTGATTCAATCTGACAGGTGCACTTATAAGACGAGATCAGGGCACAGATACAGAAGCAAGACCATGTGACGACAGGGAGAAGGCGACCATCTGTAAGCCAAGGAGAGCGGCCTCAAAAAACCCAACCTTGCCCATACTTGGGCCTTGACTTCTAGCTTCCAGAACTGTGAGACAGTAAGTGTCTATTGTTTAAGCCTGCTAGTATGTGGTACAATGTGATCGTTTTTTGACATAGGTCTACACTTATGAGACCATCATCACAATTAAGATAATGAACGTATCTGTCATCTTCAAAAGTTTCCTCATGTAATATAATTTCTCTGTCCCTTCCCTCCATTTTCTAGGCTACCATTGAATCTGCTTTCTGTCACAATAGATTCCTTTGCTATTTGTTCCTAGAATTTGATCTGAATGAAGTCATATGGTGTGCACTTCTTCCGCCTTGTGTAATTCTCTGGAGAGGCATTCGGGATGTTGTGTGTATCCACAGTTTACTCCTCGTTATCACTGAGTGTGTGTAGCTACACCATTGTCCATCCATTCAGTTGTGGAAGAACTCCTGAAGGGCTTGTTAGGATTTTTTAAGGTTATAAATTGCTATAAGCATTCATGTACAAGTCATTGCGAAGACATACACTTTTTTTTTTTGCAGTTTTTGGCTGGGGCTGGGTTTGAACCCGTCACTTCTGGCATATGGGGCCAGCGCCCTACGCCTTTGAGCCACAGGCGCCACCCAGACATACGTTTTTTATTTTCTTTTAGGAAAATACCTGGAAGTGGCTGGAGCATATGGTTAGGTATACGTTTAATGTTTTAAGAACCATTTTGCGTTATCACCAGCAGTGTATGAGCGTTCCACTTCCTCCCCATCCTTGCCAATACTTGGTATAATTGGTCTTTTTGAGTTTAATCATTCAAATGATATATGGTGGTACATGCGATGTTAATTTGCATTTCCCTAATGATGGTGAGCATCATTGCCATCCATCCATCCATCTATCTTTTTTTTTTTTTTTTGCAGTGTTTGGCCTGGGCTGGGCTTGAACCTGCCACCTCTGGCATACGGGGCTAGCACCCTACTCCTTTGAGCCACAGGCACTGCCCTCCATCTATCTTTTTTAATGAAGTGTCTGCTCAAAGCTTTTGCCTATTGTTTTTATTGGGTTGTTTATTTTTTTATTATTGAGTTTCGAGAGTTCATTTTATCTTCTGGCTTTAAGTCCTTTATCACATACATACTTTGCAATTACTTTCTCCAGCATGTGGCTTGTGTTTTCATGCTCTTGATGGTATGTCAGATGTGGGCTTTCTGCCTTTCAAAGGGCAGAAATTCTTAATTTTGCTGAAGTCCGATTTATCAATCTTTCCTTTTATAGATTGTGCTTTTGATGTCATACTAAAGATGTGATATGACATTGTCTAGCCCAATACCACCAAGATTTTCTCCTATGTTTTCTTCTCAAAATGTTACAGTTTTAAGTTTTAACATTTGGAGTTAATTTTTGTAGATGGTACAAGGTATGAATCATGGTTCATTTTTTTTCCTCATATGGATGTTCAATGGTTTCAGCAACATTTGTTGAAAAAGCTATTTTTCCTCTGGTGAATTGCCTTTATATCTTTGTCATAAATCAGTTCTCCCCATATGCATGAGTTTATTTCTGGACTTTTAATTCTGTTCCGGTGGTATTTTAGTCTCTCTTTATGTCAGTACTGTACCATACTGTCTTGATTACTGTAGCTTTATTGTTAAGTCTTAAAATTAGGAAGTGTTAGCTCTCTAGCTTTGTTCTTCTGAATGTGTTTTGTAGATAACATGGTCATTAATGCCTCATTCCCCTGAGAGATCCTTTTGGGTGTACTTAATTTATTCTTCTCTTAATCCCACTGTGGCTCTTCTGATCAAGCCCTACCCTGTGTTTGCTCCTCTAACAGTTCTTGACTTTGCCAGAAAGTTAAGGTCATCATCTAACAATTCCCTTTAGCTGTTACTCTGCCCCAGGTATAATAAGGTTATCTATGTTTGCACTAATCCTTCCCTGCTTCTTTCCTAGCACAGAGAACAATATTGGTTATAATGACACTTAGTTAATTATACTTAACAAGAGGCAGGTGCCCAACACTCTGGGAGGCCCAGGTGAGTGGATCTCTGGAGCTCAGGAGTTCAAGACCAGCCTGAGCAAGAGCGAGACAATCCCCCCACATTCCCACCCCTGCTCCCTGTATCAGCAGATGCATATAGTCCCAGCTATTGGAGAGTTTGAAGCAAGAGGATCTCTTGAGCCTGAGAATCTGAGCTTGCTGTGAGCTATGATGACACTGCACTCTGCCCAGGCGGACAGAATGAGACTGTCTCAAAAAATAAAATAAAACTATACTTAATAAATACCGGGTTCTTTTTATAGGCCAAACACAGATATGCACTTTGCACCACTTCTTATTTAATCTGCATGACATTTCTATCAGATAGAGATACTATTATTGTTCTCATTTTATAGATGGGGAAAAAAAGGCAGTGAGGCTGTTTGGGTTTTCTGTGGTTGTGCAGGTAGTAGGAGGTGGAGCTGGGGTTCAATTAGACTGGGCTGTCTGATTCTGTCCTCCTCCTGGCCAGAGCTAACAGTCCTGTTGGGCTCCCAGTCTCACCCTCTCCTACCTCATCTGGAAGTTCCCACCATTCATTAACCTCCCCCTCCCTGCATCCTTCTACTTTTTCTTTCTGCTTGCTCCTTTCCCTGAAGGTGATCACACCAAAACAAATGTTTTCAATTCCTGCTAAGAAGTTTTCTAAAACCTTTTTCTGCAGCCAGACTTTGATTCTGCAGATTCAAATATTAAGTTGGGTGGGTATTGGATAGCTCCACTGGAATATCCCACAGGTACCTTCAACATCAAAAGAAAACTTATCCTCTTTTTCTAAACCTACTTGGCAATAGAAAGACTCAGTTTTGATTTCAAAACCCAGCTCTGCCACTTATATAAGACAGGAGACTTTTAAGCCTCAATTTCCCAATCTGAAAAATGGGGATAATAGTCTTACCTTACAGAGTTGCTTTCAGGGCTAAATGATTATGCTGAAAATAAGTAATTATTTTTGTTATCATCATTTTCATTATCTCCTAATACCCCCTTACCTATGTAATTTACATAAATATGTCCTTTACTCTCATGTTAACACCTTTGATTCGCTTTTTTTTTTTTCTTGAATTTTACTTTGTAGAGTGCCTTAGCATCATAGCTCACAAACACCTCAAACTCATGGGCTCAAGAGATCCTCTAGCCTCAGTCTCCCCAGTAGCTGGGACTGCAGGTGCCTGCCACAATGCCTGGCTATTCTTCTTTTTTTTTTTAGAGATGGGATGTGACTCTTGCTCATGAGCTCAAGCAATCCATCCCCGCCTCGGCTCCCAAAGTGCCAGAATTATAGTGTGAGCGACCATGCCTGGCTGTGCTGTTATTTCTGCTGGGAGATTTCCCTGAAATTCTACACTATGAAATCATGAAAGTGCAAAATCAATCCATAGAGATGTAGACAGAAAGTATTAGAGCTTTGATTTATATTCATTTTAAAAATCTCACCACTTTAGGTTTTTATTTATATATGTGTTTTAACATTTTTTATTTTATTTATTTATTTTTTTGTTACTCAGGCTGGAGCACAGTGGTGTGATCGTAGCTTGCTGCAGCCTTAAACTCCTGGGCTTAAGTAATCATACTGCCTCAGCCTCCTGAGCAGCTAGGTCTACAGGCCCACATCACCATGCCCAGCTTATTTATTTATTTATGTATTCAAGTATTTATTAGTTTTCTTTGAGACAGGGTCTTGCTCTGTGGCCTGGCATCATCATCTTTCACTGCAATCTCAAATTCCTGGGCTGAAGCAATTCTCCTGTGTCAGCCTCCCTAGAAGCTGGAACAACAGGCATTTGCTACCACGCCTGGCTAATTTTTCTATCTTTTGTAAAGAATCAGGGTCTTGCTCTATTACCCAGACTGGTCTCGAATTCCTGGACTCAAGTGCTTTTCCTGCCTCTACTTGCAAAAATGTCGGGATTACAGGTGACTGGGATTAGCACCACACCAGCACCACACCAGCTGGGATTACAGGTGGCTGGGATTAGCACCACACCAGCTGGGATTACAGGTGGCTGGGATTAGCACCACACCAGCACCACACCAGCTGGGATTACAGGTGGCTGGGATTAGCACCACACCAGCACCACACCAGCTGGGATTACAGGTGGCTGGGATTAGCACCACACCAGCACCACACCCAGCTGGGATTACAGGTGGCTGGGATTAGCACCACACCAGCACCACACCAGCTGGGATTACAGGTGGCTGGGATTAGCACCACACCAGCACCACACCCAGCTGGGATTACAGGTGGCTGGGATTAGCACCACACCAGCACCACACCCAGCTGGGATTACAGGTGGCTGGGATTAGCACCACACCAGCACCACACCCAGCTGGGATTACAGGTGGCTGGGATTATAGCACCACACCAGCATACCAATGTGTTTAAAATTTTTTAATGGTGTATATATAAAATTTAGAAGTAAATGTAACTATTGAAGGTATAAAAGTTTTTGAGAAGTATAATCGTTTTGGAAGGAAGTATGGAGAACCCTCAAAGAACTCAAATTAGATCTCCCATTTGATCCTGCAATTCCATTAGCGGGCATCTGCCCAGAAGAAAAAAAATCATTTTATCATAAGGACATTTGCACTAGACTGTTTATTGCAACTCAATTTACGATCGCCAAAATGTGGAAACAACCTGAATGCCCACCAACCCAAGAATGGATTAACAAGCTGTGGTATAGGGCGGCGCCTGTGGCTCAGTCAGTAGGGCACCGGCCCCATATACAGAGGGTGGCAGGTTCAAACCCAGCCCCGGCCAAACTGCAACCAAAAAATAGCCAGGCCTTGTGGTGGGTGCCTGTAGTCCCAACTACTTGGGAGGCTGAGGCAAGAGAATCGCTTAGGCCCAGGAGTTGGAGGTTGCTGTGAGCTGTGTGAGGCCACGGCACTCTACCGAGGGCCATAAAGTAAGACTCTGTCTCTACAAAAATAAGTAAATAAATAAAATAAACAAGCTGTGGTATATGTACACCATGGAATACTATTTAGCCATTAAAAGAGAGAGAGTTTACATCTTTTGTATTAACCTGGGTGAAGGTGGAACTCATTCTTCTTAATAACACATTCACGTCATAAGAATGGAGAAGCAAGAATCCAATGTACTCAATCTAATACAAAAGCAGTAGATGACCTAGTACATGGTGGGGGTAGGGAAATGAGCAAGTGGGGAGAGGGGAGGGGGATGGAGGGTCATGGTGTGTGACACACCTCTTGGGGACAAGACACAATTGTAAGAGGGACTTTATCTAAATAAAATGCAATCAGTATAACCTAATTCTTTGTACCCTTAATGAATCCCAAACAATTAAAAAAAAACTTAGAAAAATAGTTTTTGAGAAGGATATATCATAAAGATAGTTGGGCGATAACCTTTCTTTTTTTTTTAGAGAGAGACTGAGTTTCACTCTGTCACCAGGGCTAGAGTGCTGCAGTGCCAGCTTAGCGCTCAGCAACCTCAAACTCCTGGGTTCAAGAGATTCTACTGCCTCGGTAGCTGGGGCAACAGGCTCCCGCCACAACTCCTGGCTTATTTCATCAACAGAATCCACTTTAGCTAGTTTTAGCAGAAATAAATTTATTATCAGCTATTGGTTTTTTCAGCTGAGGTTCTTAAATGTGATGGTGCATCAGAATCATCTGGAAGGCTTGTTTTTTAAGTCAAGACTTCTGGGCTCTACCCCCAGAGTTTCTGATTCAGCTTATCTGGGGTGAGGCCCAATGATTTGCATTTCAAACCAGTTCCCAGGTGCAGCTGATACTGCTGGTCAGGAGACCAACCTTGGGAGAACCTCTGAGTTATAAAATGATGATAAGAGCTGGAGAAGGAGGCTACAGCGTGGGGGGCATCAGGTACCATCTCAGAGCCACACTGAGAAATACCACTGCTGTACGTGGTATTTGTACTTTGACTTTGAACTCAAAATCCACACTGCTTCTGCTGTGGGCCGGAAAGCTGCCAACCCGGAAGCTGCACTGATGCTGCACCTTACCTGCGAGTTTGGTGAGGGAACAGAGAGCCTCTGCAACCCCTGCTGGAGAAGGTCCAAAGCACCTTCAGGGTTTCCAGGGGGCAGTGTGGTGGCCACTTCCAGTGCTCAGGCTGAGTCACCTGTCATAACCTGTGCCTGGGGTGAGCTGCTGTTGCTGTTATAATCGGAAACCTGAGGGTAAGGGAGTTTAAAGAGATCTTCGGTATTCCAGCTTTTAGTGCATAGGAAATCTTGCTAACAGCAGTTCTCAACCTGTGGGTCGTGACCCACAGGAACTGTATTAAAGGGCATTAGGAAGGTTGAGAACCACTGTGCTAGAAGGAGGTTGGGTGGTTTGGAGGCAAAGTGGCTCACTCCAGTAATCCTAGCACTCTGAGAGGCCGAGGCAGGAGGATCCCTTGAGCTCAGGAGTTGAGACCAGCCTGAGCAAGAGCAGGACCCCGTCTCTACTGAAAACAGAAAAATTAACTGGACCTAGAGGCAGGTTGCCGGTAGTTCCAGCTATTTGAGAGGCTGAGGCAGGAGGATCCCTTGAGCCCAGGAGTTTGAGGTTACTGGAGCTATGATGATGCCACTGTACTCTACCCAGGCAAGAAAGCAAGACTGTCTCAACAACAACAACAACAAAAAACATTTAAGCATTTGCCACAGATTGTACAGTGCCTGTGCCCAGGACTTGGCACATGATAGATCCCTGATGAATAAGAGTTTTTTTCTCCTTTCCATTCCTCAGTGTGTTAGTCCCCCAGAGTACGATGCAGTGCTTTGGTTGAGGGTTCGCCCTCCTGCTGCAATGATCTCCCTGACACCTGACCCTGCCTTTATCACCAATGAGGTGAGCTCCTGGAGCACACTAGTGATCCAGAGGAGCAGAACAGAAGTTTGCAGGGACAGGTCTGCCTGAGGCTATTTCCATCTAGAAGTTAGTCCCTCTGGCTCACCCAGATCTAGGTCACTGCATTTCCCCAGGGTGGCCTCCCCCAGCTCCTTCCCTCCTCAGCCTCATGCCCAGAGCCTGGAACTCAGGACTACCACCTCGGCCTGGAGAGGCTCTGAGACTGAATCCATTCCTAGAAGGAAACCCGAGATCCTACCACAAATGAGGCGGGAAGGGGGTTGGGGGGAGCCCTCTGGTCTAGGGGCTGGCAGATCTCACAGCTGTTCAGCGCACCCTGTGGGTAACATGCAAATGCAGATGGTCCCAAGTTATGATAGTCGACTTACATTGTTCATCTGCACAATGGTGTGAAAGCCACAGCATTCGGTAGAAGAGTACCTTGTGTTTTGAATTGTGATCTTTTCCTGGGAGGAATCTTTTACTGGGATATGCAGTATCTCAAGATGCTGGGTAGTTGGTTGTGCGATCACAATGACATCTTCCTGAAGAACACTCTTCTGCTGCACCGTCAAGTGTCCACACCCCAGGGCCTCCACCTAGCAATTCTCTGGCCTCTTTAGGAGAGAGAGAAATCCATGACCCTGTGGCTAGAGCATCCCCATCATCCAGCAATTAATCTTATTTCAATGCTTCAAATGTTCCTCAGGCTCAGTGTGCTTTCAACTGTGTCACCTTTCACCAGCGTCAGCTGATGTGAACACCGTTCTGTTTTTCACTTTCAGTACGGTATTCAATCAATCACATGAGATAATTCATTTTTATGATAAAATAGGCCTCGTGTTAGATGGTTTTGCGTAACCATAGATTAATGGAAGTGTTCTGAGTACATTTAAGGTAGGCTAGGCTAAGCTGTGATGTTCCAGAGGTTAGGTGCTTTAAATGCATTTTCCATTTTCCATATTTTCAACTTAATGAGTCTGTTGGGATGTAAAGCCACCGTAGGCTGAGGAGCCTCTGTAATCTAGTTGCCTGTTCACCACCACATTTTAGGCCAGTGGTTCTCAACCTTCCTAATGCCACAATGTATTTTCATTGTTAAAAAGGGGTCACGCCCCACAGGTTGAGAACCGCTGTTTTAGGCAGTTTCTAAGGTTTGCTTCATCCTCCGGAGTGTGAGCCTAGAGATGCATGTTGGGGATAACAAGCAGATATGATCAGAGCTCAGGAAATGCTTCCTCCCAGCGGCAGTAGTTTCAGCCTTTGAGGCCGCTGCTGCGGTGTCAGGCACAGCTTTTGCAGACCATGACATAAGCAAATTGTTTTAAACTTTTGGCAATGCTTCTAGTGTCAGAGCCAAGCTCTTAAACAGGCAGCATGACACAGAGGGAGGAGCATCAGAATTGGGCATAGAAGGTCTTAGGTTTGGATTTTTGTTTTTTTTTGACGTTCTCACTTTTGTCACCCTGGGTAGTGTCGTGGTATCATAGCTCACAGCAACCTCAAACTCTTGGGTTCAAGCGATTCTCTTGCCTCAGCCTCCTGAGTAGCTGGGACCACAGGTGCCTGCCACAGCACCTGGCTATGTTTAGAGATGGGGTCTCGCTCCGGCTCAGACTGGTCTTGAACGCCTGAGCTCAGGCAATCCACTCATCTCGGCCTCCCAGAGTGCTTGGATTCCAGACGTGAGTCAGTGCACCCGGTCTCTTTTCTCTCTCTCGATTGGTTGTCTGACTCTTGTCTCAGTTGCATCAGCTGTAAAAAGAGAAAACTGGTCAGGCATGGTGGCTCACACCCGGAATCCTAGCACTCTGTGAGGCGGAGGAGGCGGGGGGACTTCTTGAGCTCAGAAGTCCAGACCAGCCTGAGCAAGAACAAGATCCGGTCTCTACAAAAAATAGAAGAAATTATCACGTGTTGTGGTGGCACCTGTAGTCTCAGCTGCTCCAGAGGCTGAGGCAGTGAGCTGTGATGATGCCACTACCCTCTAGCTGGACTCTGTCTCAAAAAAAAAAAAAGAAGAGAGAGAAAACTAACATCTGCTATAGAAACTTGCGATAATTTAATGTAAAGTGATGCATGTTATCAAATGGCAGCGATTGTTAACATTTATGATGAAAAGCACTGAAAATGGTCCCAGTTCCCATCGTTTCTGTTGCATGTGCTTATAAATATCCTGTGCTCATTTCAGCATCTGTGTGGTCTCAATGGGTGAGGGATTAGACTTGTAAACTTTACTTATTTGCCATCTTGAATCCTTTTGGAATGAGGCAGGGGCTTCAGAGTAATTTTTATAATGTATATTTATTAAGTGAGCACTTTCCTTGTTAGGTGCTGGGGATACAGAAGTGAGACCATCTGCTTTCCAGGATGTCTCAGTGAGCAGGTGAGGCAGACACACACACATCTCCGCACACCCCACGGTGTGCAGTCATCTGCACGCGATGTGGGGCTGAGAGTCCAGAAGAGGGGCAGCTAAGCCTGGTCATGAAGGTTTTTGAAGGTGGTGAGTGGATTCCAATAGGAATAGTGAGAGGTACATCCAATAGGGCTCAGTAATCGGCTGGAGGTGGGAATGAAGCCAAGAGCCCAGACACAGGTCACTTCTGAGTTTCTGGCTCCGGTGACCGGGTGGATGGTCATCCTTTGGCTGCTACACCCCCGATGTGGTAGGATATTCCCAGTGATTCTGATTTCCACTGAGTTACTTTTGGTACCTGAAATTATTTGTCCTGTCGTCTCCTTTCTAATAAAATTCTAGCAGGAACTGGGAGAGACTAGCAGAAAGTCTGAATATGAGCAGAAGAAAGGCAGAAGTCTTTGCCCTTTTTTTCTCCTAATAGGAAGCCATTTGGGATCATTTATTTGCTGTGGGCTTGCACAGCCTGCCTGAGAACGAGGTACATGAGTATAAGAGCTTGAGTGAGGGCTTGTACCCGGCTGTCGCCAGGAGAGTGCTCAATGCCATCTGGCACAGCCACTCTGCCAGGCACAAACCCATAGGTTATAAAATATTCAGTATCGTGTGTGTGTGTGTGTGTGTGTGTGTGAGAGAGAGAGAGAGATACGAAGAGGAGAGAGAAATGTGTTGTAAAGGTGTCTGATCAGCTATTGCTCCACTCACTGGCTAATGGACCAGGAATCATTCTGGCTAGCACATAAAAGAACACAAGTAGAAAACAAAAACATTCAAATTATGTTTTTCTCAGATGTGGGTAAACTTGAAGGGAAGCCATTTTCTCAGTTTGAGAGGGAGTTTTTCTTCCAGTTAAGATGAATGCAGAGATTAATTACAAAGGACTTACATAGACTAAAAATCTATACAGTTTATTTTCAAAGGTAAGGGAATTCATGTCGGAAGAAGTGAGCTCTAACTGAGGCTGAGACAGATGATTCACGGGTCTTTTGTATGACTGAGCGCTGAGATTCCGAGCTGCAGAGCCGATAGGCTCACCATTGTGGCACCAAAGACTGAAAGCTCAAAGAAGCCCCAGTTACCAGGTGTCACAATTATGCTACAAATGTACCAGCATACGGTGGATTGTTGGCATGTAGTTCTTTTCTGCAAACATACCTTCCTGGTATAATGTTCTCTTCCCGAAAACAAACAACTTCTAATATTGGATTCCTGAGTGTATCATTAAGCCTCTCCAAACACAAATTCATCTACTATGCTTTAAAAGTAATGGCCCGCACAGCTGTTTATCTGGGTGACTGTTTATCTATTTGTACCTTTGCCTAGTATCTACAGGCACATGTGAGGTCTCAGAAGCCTAAATGAAGTAACTATCCCTGAATACGCACACTCAGAACCAAGCCTTCAGATTGACACAGCAGCAGCACGTACTGGGCAAGGAAAGATTTTAGGTAGACTCCCAACGGCGTGTCTGGTTAACTTGCAACCACACAGAGAGGCCGGGGCAAAGGTGTGTCTCAACACTTTGTGGTGTACTTGGCACTCCACAGCTGCATGGTTAGAAGTTGTTTGCTCATTCTGTTCAAAACAAGAGGTGTAAAAGAAGTTCAACAACAGCTGGAAGATGACTCGTCATTTTGTGTAACTAATTGGCTATGCTTGGTGAGCTCAGTGCACTTACAATCTTTCAAAGCCAAGTGCAAAGCCTCCTGAGCCACCTCCATCATCCAACCGCAATACCTGTGTTTATCTATTTATCATGCCCCTTGTCCCCACATAAGCTGAACGAAAGTAGACTTTTTCCTCCCAAGTTATTCCTTGGACTAAAAGAACCACCGCTTGATCTTTTCTGAATGTTTGCAACTGATGTCTGTTTCACATGGCTGGTCCCTGGGGGGTGTAATTGCAGAAGTATAACCTAACGGTTATATCACACGGCCAGAGAAACTGCCAGGGCACCAACGTGCTTCCTGCCAGACAACCTTTTGCAGCTGAAGCCACAGGTGTCTTCTCTGTGGGCACTGTCTCTGCAAGAACAATTCTCTGATATTCCTAGGGTAAAAAAGAGGAAAAAAAATATTGACAACATTGAGTCAAAACTTAGAATCCTGAGCCCTGGCTGTGCACCATATTATTTTCCTGCTAATGGAAAACGTGGCTTGGTAAGGTGTTAATTGGCAAAGGTTTTTGTTTGTTTCTGTTTTTATAAAAAGAACTGTTTTTAAGTATGAGACATTTCCTACCTTTGCATGAGCTCCAGAGTGCATTTTCTACTAAAAAACAAAAGTCCCCAGTTTATCCCTTGGGACTGGAGGCACAGCTTCACAGCTGAGGAGATTCAGACCACACAGGGCCTCTGTGGTTGGGGATGTGCCTGGAGATGCTGAGCTCTGGGCCGATTTGGATCGCCAGACTTGGTAACCTCATCTGTAAAATAAAGTGGTTGTGAGGAGTCAGTGAACTCAGGCAGATAAATAGTGAATACTCATGTGGCCCTCAGCCATCCCAGGCACTGTTCTTTTATTCTCAGGGCAGCCCGGGGTGGGGGGGTGTTGTCATCTCCATTCACAGATGAGATGTGGGGGCACACAAAGGGGAGTAACTGGCCTAAGGTCATGTAACTACTAAAGTGGAAGACTTGGGACTTGAACCTGTGCCTGACGGTGAAGCCCATGTCCTTACAACACCAGGCTGCCTCTTGTAAGACAGTCAGAGGACAGCATCCACGTGGGGAGCACTCAGTAAATACCAGAAGAGGGCAGAGAGTGGATTGCCCAGGCTGAAGTCGTGTTTCCCCTCTCTGTTGGCTGCATGTTAAGGGACTAATAGTACTGACTTCAGGTCAAGGTCTCACTTCTTATCTGTGGCTGCAGGAGGTTGGGGCACCCAAAAGGCTGGTGGAGTGTCAGGCCACTAGTCAGTGTGGGGATGGTAGGGTGCCACCACCTTGCTGCTGAATTGGGGCAAGCTAGTGGTGGGCACTGCCTGCCATGGGGGGACCCCGCTGAGGGAGCTTGGGAGCAGGGGTGGCACAGGGTGTGGCAGGCAGGAGACACTTGGCTTGTTGTGTCTGGGGAGGTGGATGGGAGCCATACGGGACTTGGGATCCTGGGAGAGAGAAATTGGGGTGAGCAGTTGGGTCTCGAACGTCTCACTCAGATATTCCCATTTGGAGAGACTGAGGAGGAAACCAGGCTGAACGCAGGAAGGCAGTGTGAGTCCGCTCATGCCCGCACCTCCGTTTTAGAGGATATGGGGGATATTCCAGTAGCAAAGAGATGCATGCCTAGAGGATGAGACGCCTTGCACACATTTGGGGATAGAGATGACATCTGTCTGGCTTTTCCTGTCAGCAGACTGGGGATGCTAGCACCCCAGTGCTAAAGCTTGCTTTAGATTTTCACCCCATGAGTAATTCTGTTCTGTGACTGGCCAAACAGTATTCCAGGGGCTGGACTCAAAGAGAGTAGGAGAAACAGTCCTTGCCCTCGCGGAGCTCACAATCATGGGAGGAGACAAACACAGGCACAGATAAATGGGTAGGGTAATCAGGGGTAAGCACGGAGACTGTGGGGACTTGGGGCAGAGCGACTAGTCCTGGGAGGGGGGCGTTGAGGAGGTGGGGGATACCTGCTGAAAGTCAGCCTCCAAGGCAACAGTATGTGGAATGTGAAAGGTTTAGGTAAAGGGAGGTAAGAGAGGAATGGTTGTGTCTTAATGAGGCTTCAGATGTCAGGCTAGGTGAGGTGGTGGATAAAGGTGGGGAAGGTAGAACCTGGTGGCACATAAAATGTCCAATCTCCATTGTAAATGGGTCCCCAGACGGTTGTATGGAACATGAAGTTCATGAGGGAGAAAGCTGAACCAGAGACACCTGATGCAGTACGTCCAGACGAGATGAGGAGGGGTGAGCCAGCACTGAGATCACGGCAAAGCCAGGCACGTAGCGTAGGGAGGACTTGGTTTTATGGTTATTGGGTGAGGGGTTGCAAGAGAGAGAGAATTCCAGGATGGCTCCCAGGTTTCTAGGAAGGTAGCCGGGTAGATAGTGGTACCCACAATAGGCTCAAAATTATAGGAGGTGCTGGGTTAGAAGGGAAGATGGTGAGGTTGGTCTGGGGCATGTTGAGTTTGAGGTGCCAGATCCTGATAGGTGTTTAGGTAGAAGGTCCAGGAGGCAGCTCCAGAGGAGCTTTGGCTGACATCATGAGCATCTCTAGTGGATAGTTGAAACCTCACAGGAAGATGGGCTCACCTGGGAAGAGAGTATGGGGGACAGTGCTGTAAGAAGGGGACCTGGGCGTGCCAGCCACTTGAGTCTGAAGAGGCATCAGCTCGAGAGTAGCTCCCAGCCTCCCCTGTGGACCAGGCTCCCAAGGGCCCAGATTCTATTACCGCTTGGCTTTGCAGGAGCATAGGGCACCCATAGGGCTAGAGAGAAGGGTGGACTTGGGGAGAAGAAAGCAGTCTCAGCCTTCTCCTGGTCACAGGCACTCTTTTAAAATGGGAGGATAGGGCAGCACCCCTAGCTTAGTTGGTAGGGTGCTGGCCACATGCATGAGGCTGGCAGGTTTGAACCCAGCCTGGGCCAGCTAAACAGCAAGGACAACTGCAACAAAAAAATAGCCAGGTGTTGTGGCAGGCACCTGTAGTTCCAGCTACTCAGGAGGCTGAGGCAAGAAAATCACTTAAGCTTAAGCGTTTGAAGTTGCTGTGAGCTATGATGCCACAGCACTCTACTGAGGGTGACAAGGTGAGACTCTGTCTCAAAAAAAGAAAAAAATAATAAATAAATAAAATGGGAGCATTTAAATGTTGGTGAAACATCATCAAAGGTCCTGGTCATTGGGTCCAGGCCGCAGTTCATAAGCAGCTGAAGGGGTGGAAATCACCTGCCCGGCTTCTTCAAATGGTGCCTGCTCTCCTCCTCCCACGGGCCTCTGAGATTCACAGACTTGTGACAGGCCTGGGAGTTGTCCCCTGGGGGAGGTGGCAGTGGGGAGTCCGTTTTGGAAAACCCCCTAGGGTGATTCTGCTATATCCTCACCTGGTGCGGAATCTGACTGGACTTGCTGTCAGGAACTCAGTGGCCGTGGGAGAGAAGGTCGGGGACCCTTCTTTGTACTTAGTACCCTGAAGTGAGCCATTTCCCACTGGCATTTCAGAGCATCGCCCCAGGCTAATGACAGCGTGGTCCTGCCATTTAGAATGTGCATGTGGCATGCACAGTGGCTCACGCCTGTAATCCTAGCGCTCTGGGAGGCTGAGGCAGGAGGATGCTTTGAGCTCAGCTTGAGCAATAGTGATACGCCATCTCTTCTAAACATAGAAAAACTGAGGCAAGATGATTGCTTGAGCCCAAGAGCTTGAGGTTGCTGTGAACTATGATTCCACAGGACTCTACCCAGGGCAACAGAGTGAGACTGTCTCAAAAAACAAACAAACGAAACCAAAAGTGCTTGTGCTCATTCACCCTGCAGGTAAATAATTGTACAATCATTAGTCACACCACACATTAGGAAAGTAAAGGACGGCCATGGCGGGGATCTTCGTAGAACACCATGAAATGTGGTGTATTTATTTCTATTAAATGATCTAAGAACAATTTCACGGGCAGAAAGTATGGCTGTAATATATGCATGCAATCTAAAACTACCACCCACTGTCTGAAGAAAAACATGAAGCCATCACACCAAGTCTAATTGGTTGGTTCAGTGCTTTTCTGCTACTATTTGTTAGCTATATTCATTTATTTGTTTTATTGCATCAATATTCACTGGCAGACTAGTAGGAGCAGGTGCCAAAGTTTGAAGATAAATTTAAGAGAATTTTCAATAGAATCTATTGAGGTTGAGTGGCTTTTAGGACACCAGTACAATTCTACCACCCCTGAAATTTGGTGGTTTAACCTCATCTGTGGAATCCCCAAATCCAGTTTATGGAATAAATTCAGGAACATAGTTTGAGAACCATTGGCTTAAAGAATCACATTTATTGCTTCTTTCAACTGTCAAACAGTGACAGTATTTACATATACAGTAGAACTTTCATAGTTGACCACTCCCTACATTAACCACCTCCTCAATTTGACCTAATTTTCATAGACTGCACATGCGTCACATGTATTTATCAGTACAAGTCTAGTTCCTTATGTTGACCAGTTTGTTACAGTCCCTTGGGTGGTCAACTTATAGAAGTCCTATGTTTATGTTCATAACCCAAGTGACAGGTAAGTTTTGTGGCAAATGAGGACTCCACTCAGGAGCAGAGGTATCCCTACCCCACACCCTACCCCCACGCCCACCCCGTCACCATGTCCCAGCTCTGGAGATTTGGTCCCTGGCTTCTTTCTACCCCAAACCTTCTTTCTTCAGTCTGTACCATCAAGAAGCATCACTTCCAGGTTCTGCTCTTAGGCCCCACATGCTGAAGTCATTATTCCAAGGGCTGGAAGGACTGCTCCAGGCCTCTGTTAGGGGCAGGCACTAGTGCAGAGCCCCACAGACAGGTTCAGTTTCGGTCTGGGTACCTTCAGGGTCTGGGAACTCAAAGTTTCTCGTGAACCATCTCCCATAGCTACCCTCTAAAACAGCGTTCTCAACCTGTGGGTCATGACCCCTTTGTAATAATGAAAATACATCCTGCATATCAGATATTTACATTGTGATTCATAACAGTAGCAAATTAGAGTTATGAAGTAGCAACAAAAATAATTTTGTGGTTGGGGGTCACCACACATGTATTAAAGGGTTGTGGCGTTAGGAGGCATTAGGAAGGTTGCGAACCACTGCTCTAAAATCACCTGGCTCTGAATTTCTGCTTTATTTTGGTGATCAGCACTTTCCCTGCTCTGTATTACTGTTATTTGGGTGCTTGACTGTCTCCCAGTGGTAAAAGCCCAGATTTGGGAATCACTTGGGTTAGAATCCCAGCTCCATATTCATCTTCACCATTTACCAGCTGTGTGGCCTTGGAAAGTTACTTATCCTCTCTGAGCCTTTGTTACAACCTATGTAAAATAGAAATAACATCAGTGTCTATTTCAAGGATTATTCTGAGGTCCAAGGTAATGGAAGGAATTGCTTAATGTGTAGAAAGCTGTCAATACAGCTTAGATATTATTATGATCCCTTCTGCTAGACTCAGAATCTCTGAGGGCAGAAACCTCTTCTTAGATATCTTTGAACCCCTCTATAACAGTAGGCAAAGTGTCTGTCAGAAGAATTGAATGAACCTGTGACATGAAAGAGACTGTGCTGAATAAGAGAGATGGGAAGCTACATAATTATTTGAATATGTACAGTCATCAGAAAGCTTAAAATGTAAAGCCAAAGCTCCTGCAAAAGAAATGTGCAGAACAGAAAACAAAACCCAAGAGCAGAATGCCAAGAGCAAGGACGAGCTAGGACAGGAAATGGAGGAGCAGTGATTGGAAGAGGTCATGCAGAATCAGGTCAAGTTCTGGGGGGAAGAAGGAGCAGAGACACGTGATGAGGGAGTGCTAATTAAGGTGGTGAGAGAGAGAACAGCATGGTGCAGTAAATGCCAGCAGAGCCCAGAGCCCTGCTGCTGGGCTGACCCAATGCAGGCACGTTGATTAAAAAAGGAAGAGGATGACCAGAGTTCACGGCAATGTATTGTATATTTCAAAATAACTAAAAGAGAGGGTTTTGAATGTTCTCATCACAAAGAAATGGTCAATGTTTAAGGTGCTGGCTATGCTTATTTCCCTGATTTGATCATTACACAATGTATGCATGCATCGGTACATCACATTGTACCCCATAAACATATACAATTATTATTTGTTAATCATAAATAAAAAATCGAATTTAAGTTAAAGAACAAGGAAAACAATCTTTCTACAGATAAATCATTTTATGAGGCTGCGAGTTTCCGTTTGGCTTTTTTGCTCCTCTCACAGCCCTCCAGCTGAGGAATGTGATGGCAGAGTGGCGGCCTCTCCGTGTCCCCGGCTCCAGTGGTGTTTTCAGCTGGAGCCTCTTCCTGCCATTCCTTTCCTCTCTGTATGGCTGTCCAGGCTCATCCGGGGGCAGGAAATGAGTGCATTCTTGGGCTTTTCTGCAATTAGTCCTCTAAGGAGAAAAATAAACAAAAAAAAGAAAACTGAATGTTTAGGGATATACTAAAAACCTTTAAAAACTAGCTATTTATGGAGGCCAGAAAGAAAAAAGGCGGAGGCTGGTAACTCAGCCTCTCTGGATTGAGGATTTGTGGGAATTCATCTCAGGCTAGTTTATGTCTGTTCTGCACTTCAAAATAACTTCAAAGGTTCATTTAGAAACTCCAACCTGAGATTGGGTCCCTTACAAACTCTTTTTTTTTTTTTTTTTTTTGCAGTTTTTGGCTGGGGCTGGGTTTGAACCCTCCACCTCCAGCATATGGGGTGGGTGCCCTACTCCTTTGAGCCACAGGTGCCATCCTTCTTACAAGCTCTTGACTGTGCAACAATACATCTTTTGGAGAGAGCGAATTACTTTGGGAGAGGTGACAGGGCTACTCCTGAATCTCCCCACCTTGAGGTCTCTGGCGGCCTGGTCCCCTCCCACTTTTTTCTGTGCCACCCGTGGAGAAACAGTGTGCTAAATAAATGAAAGGAATCATTTATTGTAAGTTGGAAATGTGCTGGGACTGAGTGGTAGAGGCAGACTCCCAAATCCACCCTCAGTGTCATCTGCAAATGCTACGCGTCAGGGCTTTTTCCCTTCCCTAGAATCAGCTGTTAAACATTTACTGTTATGCTCCCACGTCTAAGCAAGATCCAAAAGGAACCAGTTAACCAGCTAGAGTAGAGAAGGCGTTAGTGTGACACTGGGCAAGCAGATCCCTTTATTAAGGGAAGTCTGGTGGGTATGGTGCCTACTGTGACTAAGCAGTTAGCTCCCCTCACTGTGTATCCTGGGAAATAAGGGAATGGGCTTTCACGATTTCTTCTTTTCCCCTGAAATGGAGGCCCCCAGTTGCAAAGCTCCCTCCCAGTTTTCAGATTACATTGTCTAATGAGCATGAAAAGTCCACAAAGTAGAATTTTCTGATGTGAGAATTCTAATGTGCATGGTTTTGCCTGCAACTGATGGCCCCAGATCCCTGTGGTGGTAGTTTAAGGTAGGTGAGAAGGTTCTAGAAATGTGGAACTGGAGTCTTGTATTCTTTATCTCAAAGCTGCATTCTGACTCCCCTCTTTATAACCTTCTACTAACTTTCCCTCAGTGACCATCTGTACACAGACATGCTACTGAGGCTGGAGAGTGGCAAGTTTCACTTCACACTGCACTTTAGAGATGGGGCCTTTGTGTATTTTTGGAATTGCTCTCTACACATTCCAAAAATTGCAAGCCTCAAGGTCCACTCCACCAGGTGACCTACTTTTTCAGCTGAAAGAGTCTGGCCTGGCTTCCTGAAGTCCTGTGTCTATAGATTCCAGCTGGGAGGGACCTGTGGTGGCTGTTGAGTTAATTCCAAAGACACAGCATGGTGTAAGGGAAAAAGAATGAAATTTGGGATACGGAAGTTTGGCATCAGAAGACTTAGGTTCAAGGCTAATCTACAGTGTAGAAGTCAGAAAGTGGCTGGGGATTTGCTGAGAGAGGTCACGAGATAAAGTTCTGAGTGACTATACCCTTTTTAGGTGGTAGATATGTGAGTATTTACCTTTGCCAAAATTCATAAGACTTGACACTGAAGGTCTGTGTATCTTATTGAATGTAAATTATGCAGCAGTTTTAAGAGCACAGGTTACAGGGTTGGCCCTGCCTCTTGTTGACTAAATACAGAAGTTCTTCGCTTCTTTCAGACTCAGTTTCCTATCTACAAAATGGAAGTAGCAATTGTATCTGCACTGTGGGTTATCACAAATATTAAATAAGACCATGTGAGTCCAAAGTACTTTGTAAATGGTGAAAAACTGTTATGAGGGATGGCTACTATTGCTATGCCTTTCATCCAGCCACCCTCTGGAGCAGAGTATGAAGCTGGTACAAGCCTATGGGCTCTGCCTTGCAGTTTCCCTTGGAGTTTAGTGTTTATCTATTTTAAGGAGACTCTGGAGATAGCAAAATGCTGCAGAAAAGCAAATAGAATATGGATTTGCCTGGGAGAGGAGAGCAGGCTGGAAGGGAACAGCTGGGGAGAAAGCTATCAATCCAGCTCGACAGCAGGGCCAGGCGGGTGCCGGGAGGGAGTCGCTAAATGCCTGAGAGAGAATCGTGACCAGTAAAAGCATTGTGAATTTAAAAAATAAAAAAAATCACATCTTGCCGAACAAACTGGGTCACATTCATGATGGAGTTAGTCACTGAGCAGACATGGGAAAGCGGTTTCTGGGCAAAAAGCAAAAGGTATGGGGACCTTGGTGACTCAGCTGGAGGTGGCAAGGCCACTCAGGCCTTCTGGTCTGGTTTCTGAGTTAAGCAAAGACTGTTCGTGTGGTTCCTGCCGTGCATCTTATGGTATTTTGAGGTTGAACTTGATCTTTACTCTGAAAGGCAATCACAAACTACCTTGACATTGGAATCAAGAGCAGAGCATACAGTTTTAAAAAGAAAATCTTAGAGAGAGGCCGAGTTAAACTGAAACAGAGAAAGCAGGAAACTCATTCTGGAGTTCACCCTTGGAATCTGAGGTGAGGGAGATGGTGGCTGCCTGATCCCCAGCCAGGCTCCTGAGTGAGCTCACCGGTGAAGCCCTTTCCGTTTAGAAACTTTAAACGTCAAAGCAAATGTCCTTTGACAACAAAATCCTACAAGATGGTTGAACAGTGTGGAAATCAAATTTGAAATCGTTAGCCGCTAAAATAAAGTTTAAATAGGGAAAGATTTAACAGGAAGAAATAATCTAAAAGAGAAGTTTGATGTGCGAAATTTTGATTTTATCCTCATTATAAACATTTCGGTGCTTTCTGCTATATATTTCTGCCAAGAAATGTGATATGTTGAAAAAGAAGAGGAAATGTACTCTATCTAAATGCTGTGACTATAAAAGGCTGTTGAAAATGATAGGAATCAGTTGAGGTTCTCCCAGTGACCAAGGCTATAAAATTAGAAGCTTAAACTACCAAATTGGGGTGAGAAGAAAATCTTCAGCAAAAGCAACATCTAAATTTATCGTAATATAATTTCCATTATCTCATGTTTGTCTTTTCTCTGGGCACGTTGGGTTCCTTATGCTGTTCATGCCCTATCCTGAGCGCCACCCCTATTGGAGCAGAGGAGGAGATTGGCGTAGAGGGAGTGGGGACGGAGGCACCGTGAGAAGATGGGCATCTTTTCTGTCACCTCTGAATCTGGAAGATGCCAACAGGTACAGATGGTGTGCACCAACACGTCAATGCCAATACTCAGGATGCTGAATGAAGCCTAGTTTGGAGGAGACTTACAAACCTAGGTCTTTGGCTCGCTGCAAATCTTGTGCCTGAAACTGAATCCTTCCATCTGCCATCCTCTCCCCACCTCCTCACTCAGTGTTCCCCATTTCTAACTGTACTGTTCTGTTAATTAGCACAGGGAGTCTGAGCCTGGGCCTTTTGCAGCCTGAAGCCTCCTCACCCCACTTTGTTCCCAGGTCTTCAGGGACAGCTGAAGACAAAGCCTCTCTCCCAAGTCTCTTGTGGGATGGAAAGTAGGTCAAATCAGTAGGTGACAAGAAACTGATAGATATGAACTAAGAAGAGGAATCTATGGCCCCCAAAGGTTGTGTTTTTGTCCCTAATCAGTTTTCCAAGTACAGAACTAGGGATCTGTGGTTCAATGGCCATACCTGTGATGTCTGGCCTGCAATGATCTCCTATTGGAATTGGGGCAGGACAAGGTAATCTGGGTCAGAGTTCATTGGTTGCAAGCAACTGAAGCAGCTTCTAACATAATCAGAAAAGGAATTTTCTCTAAGGGTATAGAATAGCTGCTGGATGCTGAAGAGCTTGGCCTCAGAAGAGGGAGGATGCTCTGCCCTCCAAATAGTGTTGTCATAACTTCTTGCTCCACTGTTTTCTGTTATATCATTCTTCCAAGGGATTGAAACTCTGGGAGCCAGAGTCTAAGTGATCTAAACTGAGTTCTCTGAGCTGCCATCCTCTGAGTAGGAGGTGGCAGGGACAATCAGGGCACCTGATAATAAGGAAGGGCAGTTCGCCAATGGGAAATCACAGTGCTTCTACCCCCCCTAAAGTAGGAAGGTGTGTTTGACAGGCCAAAGCAAGAGAGCCCTGGGATGCCCAGTTTAGAGAGAAGCACAGAAAAGCAGGGAGATGATTCCATCTTCCCCTTTCCTGGCTAAGAGAGGGCCGAGTTCCCGGCAGCACACTTTTAGAGGTTGTTGACTGCTTGAGGGGTATCCAAAAATAGCAGCTAAGATGGTGAATGTCTGGAAAACATGACACATGAGAAAAGTTAAAAGAATGGAAGAGACTGAACCCAAAGGAGAGAAGGCTGAGTTGGCAGCTAATGACTATCCTCAGAGATGGTCAGGCCTGGTGTGTAGAAGGAGGAAAATTTTGTATTCAGTGGCTCTAAAAGGAAGAACTAAAATCAAGAAACAGACTTTGCAAGGGAACAGATTTATTCTAGCCCATTCATTAATGTTAAGAAAGATCTTTCTGAGAAATGCAATGAACTGACTAGTAAGGTGGGAACTGCCCCTCCCTGGGGAACTTTGGCTATTCAATTCCCATTAGCAATAGGTATGCTCCTCATGATGGATTAAAACACACCAGTGTACTATGGCCCTTGAGGATGCTGACCTAATGGCTGTTCATGGCCAGAAACAGCACTTCCTGTTTGGTCACATCTACCAAAGAGCACTTTTCTGTACAGTAGAGTTCCAGGTGTGAGCAGTGTGAGTGATGATGGGGAGAACAGGCCCTGTGTGCTCTGGGTGCTCCATGGGGAGCCACCTATGTTAGAGCATTGCTTCCCCAAAGGGGCTCTTTTGAGATGTGTTGCATTGACACACATCAGCCTACACCTTCCAGTGGGGAATCATGCCATCATCTCGTTTTATCACTGAACAATATTCAGCAAATAGGTATCGAGTCTCTAGGACCATAGCTGTTATTTGGAAGCTAGGATGAGCATATCTCAAAACATCGTGTTGTACATGGTAAATATATACTTTTGTCAATTAATAATATAAATAAAAAGAAAGCTAGAGTATCCTAGTTGGAAGGGAGCTTTGTGGTCCATGTCTTTACAAGGCTTGAATACACTCAATGGCACTCCTGACAAGTTGCCTGTTCTTGATTACCTGCTGAGACTCACAACTTCCTAAAGTCATCCACACCACTTTGTGTGATTTGGGTTGCTAAGATTCTTTCTTTAGGGTAAAATGTACCCACTATTTGGCCATATGTATCAAAATTAAAAATGCACAAACCCTTTGACTAGCATTTCTACCTTTAACAATTTATCCTACAGACATAGTCTATCTGGGCCCAAAGACGTGTGTGAAGATACTCACTGCAGGAAAGGGCTGGAAATAATCTAAACATTTAACCAGGGGCCTGACTAAATAAATGAGGGACTATCTGTGCTATGGCATACCAGGCAGCTGTTTAAAAAATTCACCATCCTCATGAACTGTGGGGAAAAAAAACCCTCTCATATTCATGTTGATTTGAGATAAAAAGAGACTGGTTCAATACTATGTATAGCAGGCGTCCTCAAACTTCTTAAACAGGGGGCCAATTCACTGTCCCTCAGACTGGTGGAGGGCCGGACTAGAGTTTAAAAAAAAAACAACTATGAACAAATTCCTATGCACACTGCACATATCTTATTTTGAAGTAAAAAACAAAACGGGAACAAATACAATTCACACGGCTTCATGTGGCCCGCGGGCCGCAGTTCGAGGATGCCTGGTGTATAGAATAATTCCACTTATGTGATAGAATAGAAGGATATCCGTGAATATACATTTAGGTTTTATCTGGAAAGATACTGGAAACTGTAGTAGCCTCTAGTGAGCTAGTCTTTGGAGAAGTGGTCAGGGATGAAAGGGAGAATCTTAGTAGTTAGTTTGTTTTTGAGACAGAGTCTCACTTTCTCACCCTGGTAGAGTGCCATGGCATCATAGCTCACAAAAACCTCAAACTCTTGGGCTCAAGCCATCCCCTTGACTCAGCTCCTGAGTAGATGGGACTACAGGCACCCGCCATAACACCAGGGTATTTGTAGAGACAGGGTCTCACTCTTGCTCAGGCTGGTCTCCAACTCCCGAGCTCAAGCAGTCCACCCACCTCAGCCTTTCAGAGTGCTAGGATTACAGACATCAGCCACAGCACCCTGCCTTATTTATTTATTTATTTATTATTTATTTGAGGCAGAGTCTTACTATGTCACCCTCGGTAGAGTGCTGTGGCATCACAGCTCACAACAACCTCAAACTCCTGGGCTTAAGTGATTCTCTTGCCTCAGCCTCCCAGTAGCTGGGACTCCAGGCACCTGTCACAATGCCTGGCTATTTTTTGTTGCAGTTGTCATTGTCGTTTAGCTGGCCCTGGCTGGGTTCCAACCTGCCAGCTTTGGTGTATGTTACAGGCACTGAGCTGATGTGCTCTGCCTTATTAAAAACAATTTTATTGGGCAGCACCTGTGGCTCAGGCGGTAGGGTACCCACCCCATATACTGAGGATGGTGGCTTAAAACCCCATCCCAAACCCCTTGGGAGGCTGAGGCAGGAGAATCGCCTAAGGCCAGGAGATGGAGGTTGCTGTGAGCTGTGTGAGGCCAGGACACTTTACTGATGGTGATAAAAAAAATAAATAAATAAAAATTATCATTTGCATTTAAAAAAATTTGCTCTTAGGCATGGTGGTTAATGCCTATAATCCCGGCATCTTAGGAGGCAGAAGTAGTAGGATCATTTGATGCCAGGAATTTGAGAACAGCCTGGGCAACTTAGCAAGACCTACAAAAAATAAAAAATAAAAAAATTAGCCAGGTGTAGTGACATGTTCCTATAGTCCTAGCTACTGGGGAGGCTGAAGTAGAAAGATCATTTGAACCCAGGAGTTTGAGGTTGCAGTGAGTTATGGTGATGCCACTGTACTCCAACCTAGGCAACAGAGCCACACACTATCTCAAGAAAGAAAAAAAAATCTCTCTTAAATCCTAGCACAGCCAGTTTAATCTCAACAGCTGTACAGAACACCTCTAATCTTACTTGTATAACAGCATGTATATGAAAACTTCTACCATGGGTCCCTTAAGTCCCCTCTTATACCAGTGAAACAAACATGGTTTTTGCCTGGGTTCTTCTACTCCTAGTCTGGTCCTCCTCCCTGCCTCCCCCCATCCCTGACTCAGAACCATAAACAGTACTACAGCAGGACTGGTTTGTCCTGGTGACCTCACATAGAAGCCCACATTCCTTGGGAGAGAATGAGTGGTGTGAGGGAGATGGCTGCCCTGGGAGCATCTGGAAGGGAGTGTGGAACAGAGGCTGAGTGTGCAGAGGCCAGCTCTGCTGAGCTGCACTGTGCCCTGATGTTCCTGCATGAGTGTCCCCTAAACACAGTCACTAATTTGCTATAATAAAGGACAAAAATCACAGTCTGTTACATTCGCATTGCTGCTTTTAAAGGCATTTTACAAACTGGATTCATTTTACTACTCGCCACAACCCCTTGAGGTAGGCAGTCAGAAACTATTTTTCTTATTTCAGGCTGAGAAAGCCTCTGCCAGAGAAATTTAGGCTGTACTCTGATCTTCCAAGCATCTTCCAAGCGCTTACAGGGTAGGTTAAGTCCTTTCCACTGTGCAGCCATTGATTTCAAAGAAAGACAAAACCAAAATAGACTCTTCCCTAAATTATCCCAAGTGTTATAATTTTGAAAAGATGGAGAAATGTTTTCTACAGTGATAGATGTGCTGACTGAATGAGTCCCAAGGCCCTCCCTCTCCACTCCATAAGGTCCTGGCTTAGCTGGGAGCTCTGGGGGACTTATGTCTCATTGGCTACACGTGGGCTGCCTTCACCAAAGGGTAAGAGCCCAGTTAAGCGTCCCACTTTGGAGAAAGAGAAGTCCCCTCCCTATGGCTGTACAAAAATAGCCCAGAATATCTGTAGGGCTGGGGAGTGGGGGAGCTCTGTAGCCTGGGCATCACACTTGGGGGAGTGAAGGGGCTGGAAACCCAGAGGGGCAGCTGACAGGTGGAAAGGCAGAGGTGGGGAAGGCCTCTGGCAGCCAGACTTGAAGAATGTGGATGTCCAGATTCTTCCAGCAAGCCTGGTGGTCCCTCCAGCGGCACACATCCCTGAGGCTGCTTGTTGATTATTTTCTCCTTTTAGGATGCCCTCCCCGGCCATTTTTAACCTAATTTCATCAGGATAAATAAGTTAGGAAAGCAGAAGGAAGAGCACAGAGGAATATTGCTTTGCAGGCTGGAGCACCAAGCCCCCCAGGGAGTAAGCAAAGGGCTTCTCTTCTTGCACATAGGAAAGTCAACCCGAAAACCCTGGGCTCAGGACAACAGGCGGCAGGCAGAGGAAGGCAGAGGGGGTGAAGGATCTACTTGCAGCGAGTGGCATTTAAAATATTTAACAAACAGGCCCAACCAATCAGAGCTGTTACAGCTGCCCAAGATCCCCGTCAGCTGCTGGAGGCCCCCTGCTGGGCCACATTTGGGGGGGTTTCAATTGTGGGTGGGGGTGAGGGGGGAGGGGCGGGGCCAGCGTGGAAGCGTTTCCATGTGAGCACGTGATGCGCCAGGTTCTCATCTACCTGGTGGAGGGTTAAAAGCCAGTGGTCCCGGTGGCCTCCACGAGCGTCACACTCCCTGAATGCTTAGTCCCAGTCAGGGCTGGACTCGGCAGCCTCACCCAGATCCCTGCTGGACTGCGAGTGTCTGTTCTCAGACGCGGAGCCCGGCGGGGTCGCCTCTCCGCCTGCAGCGCCCCTGCGCGGGTCTGACTTCTAAGGAGCAGGCGGTTCTCGCTTCACCCAGAGGAATCTTCCTCTCGCCGGGACCATGGCGTGAATTTCCCCCGCGCAGCTGGAGCACCCTGTGGGAGCGGATGCCTCGGTGCATCTGGGAAACCCGAGGGCCCGGGCTTCCAGAACCGCGAACAGGTGTCTGCGTGGAGGACGCTCGGCACCTGCCAAACCTCCGGCTTCCTGTCTCATTCTTGAGGTCTCTGAGGAATAAAAGCGTTAGAAAAATGTGTCGTGTGTGCTGCGGTTTCCACTTTCCCTGAGAGAGCGATCGGGCAGCCGACCTTTTTCTAAGATGAAGGCGAGCGGTGACACGGATGCGACATACTGAAGCCCAGGGGCACATTTCCACACACCGGCTGGACGACTGGGTGGACCGGTTGGGCCTGTCTGCACAGCGGGGGCCGTGAAGACCCCTTTTGATTTTCACAGTCTGGAAACTTCTGGTGAGGCTCGAAATGGCGGAGCCTCGTTTCATTATTTTTATGTTTATACCAATTATTTTTACTTCTAATACATATACTTAAAATTCAGATATTTAAAAGCCTTTGTGAAAAATCACAGACCAGTAGTCTCTCCACCTCCCGCCCCTCCAGCTACTAGCTGCTGGAGTCAGCTGCGGTCTGCGGCTGGAGTTGCGCTCCTGGTACCAGCAGCAGTCATTCTAAATAACACGTTTATAGAGTGGCATCTTTATTTTTTAAATTTAATTTTTTTATTAAGTCATATCACATAGATCATGAATACATTTATGCATACGTGAGGTACAATGTGTTACTTTTTTAATACAATTTGACGTGCTTGCATCAAACTACTTAATATAGCTTTGACCTCATTTACTTGAATATTGTGTTAAGACATTTATGTTCTACACTTGACAGATTTGACTTATACCTTTGCAATGTGCTCCATGGGTGTGGTCCCGCCGTTTACCCTCCCTCTATCAAACCTCTCCCCTCCCTTCCCTTCCCGCTCCATTTCTCTCCTTCATCCTGGGCTATAGTTGTGATCTATCTTTCATAAGGAAGTGTGAGTAAATATAAGTAGGTTTCACAGAAGTACTGAGTACATTGGATACTTTCCCTCCATTCTTGAGATACTTTACTCAGGAGAATATGTTTTAGGTCCCTCCATGTATAAAAGAGGTAAAGTCTCCATCTTTTTTAAAGGCTGCATAGTATTCCATGGTGTACATACACCACAATTTATTAATCCATTCATGGGTCGATGGGCACTTGGGCGTCTTCCAGGACTTGGCTATTACGAATTGAGCTGCAATGAATAATCTGGTGCAAATATCTTCTTTGCAAAGTGATTTTTGGTCTTTTGGATATACTCCTATGAAACCATAAAGATTCTTGGAGAGAAAGCAGGGGAAACACTTGAAGAAATTGGCCTGTGAGAAAACTTTATGAGGAGGACTCCCAGGGCAATTGAAGCAATACCAAAAATACATTACTGGGATCTGATCAAACTAAAAAGCTTTGGCACTGCCACGAACACAGTAAGTAAAGTAAGTAGACTGCCCTCAGTATGGGAGTGGATATTTGCAGGTTACATTTCTCACAAAGGTCTGATAACCAGAATCCACAGAGAACTCAAACTTATTAATAAGAAAAGATCAAGTGATCCTGTTTCACTATGGGCAAGAGACCTGAACAGAAGCTTCTCTGAAGAAGACAGGCGCATGGTCTACAGACACATGAGAAAATGCTCATCATCTTTAATCATCAGAGAAATGCAAATCAAAACCACTTTGAGATACCATCTAACTGCAGTAAGAGTAGCCCACATAACAAAATCCCAAAACTGCAGATGTTGGCGTGGATGTGGAGAAAAGGGAACACTTCTCCACTGCTGGTGGGAATACAAGCTAATATGTTCCTTTTGGAAAGAATTTTGGAGAACGCTCAGGGATCTAAAAATTGACCTCCCGTTGGATCCTACAATTCCTCTATTTTTTTTTTTTTATTTAATTTTAGAAATGATCTCCTGATTTACTGCTGTGGAGACCCAGTTCTTCCTCTTTCCCCAACTGGATTCCTGTGTTTCTGCCTATCTTTGTTTCTTGGTTGTTTTTTTTTTTTTTTTGCACTTTTTTTGGCCGGGGCTGGGTTTGAACCCGCCACCCCCGGCATATAGGGCTGGCGCCTTACTCCTTTGAGCCACAGGTGCCACCCTCTGCTTATCTTTGATACCATCAATTGTAAGATTCACCATTAGTGAGGCACTACAGAAGAACTTAAGTGTTCTCCAACTATGGTGCAGTGTTTTCTTATCACATTGACTGTAAGAGGTATTCTGACTTCTAAGATATTAAAATGGGAAAAATAGAAGCATTTCAGAATATGCTGAATTAGGAGGCATTCCATCTTCAGATAAAAATCACTGATCAATATTTGCATTATTTTTACTATGCAAATATTATCTGAAATGTGCTGTGATTACATTTCCATTCATGTACATCTTTCCTCTCTGGAGTTAATAACTACGTTGTCTTTAAGTGCTTCTGTGTGTGTGTGTGTGTGTGTGTGTTTAGGAGTAATGAACCAAGCTTTCCTGTATGTGGGGAACACACTAGTTATCTTTCAGTTGCATTTCCTTCCTGGTGGGGATATCTTTCTGGAACTCTCTGCCTGCTCCAAACTCAGGCTGGTTTCTCCTCCAGCTCACTACAGCCCAGAGATTCCTTCCATCTTCGTGAGAATTCTCTTTCCTTCTCCCCTCTGTTAGATTCCCTGTTTCTGGGTCTTATCTTCTTTCTTGGTTAATTCTTTGTTTTCTTGAAGCATGTACTCCGGTAGCTTCCTGAGAAAGAATTCATGTAAATATTTGGAGATTGTAAAACTTTCTTGCGCTTTCAACACATTTGTTTTCAACGCATCTGAACCCATGTTCTGCACAGAATGAACCAAGATTCTGTGGTGTAGCTGGTTTGCTTCCTACAGACTATCCTACCTTTTTTTTTGAGAAAGACTCTCAGTCTGTTGCCCAGGATAGAGTGCGATGATATCATAGCTCACAGCAACCTCAAACTCCTGAGCTCAAGCAATCCTCTTGCCACAGCCTTTCCACCTGTCATAACGCCCAGCTATTTTTTACATTTTTAATAGAGATGGGGGTCTTACTCTTGCTAAGGCTGGTCTTTAACTCCTGAGCTCAAGGAATCCACTCCCCTTGGCTCCCAGAGTGCTAACATTACAGGTGTGGGCCACTTGGCCAGGCCAGATTAACTCATCTTTGAGCTTAGTTTTCAGCTTTGTCTTCTCTGCTAAATTAGTTGCCCCTCATTCATCTGGTCTTTTTTTTTTTTTTGTTTCCAGAATATTGTTAACATTTTTTGTCTCCTATTGTCTCTGTTCCTGTTCTCTCTTTGTCCTATGGTCTGCACAGTAGTTTGCTGATAAATGCTTGACAGCTCTTGGGGGAAGGAAGGAACCCTGATTTATAGCGGTTCAATTTCTATGGTGTAAATATATCTACTGTGGCTAATTTCAAGGCACCAAAAGGACAACACTCAATATGCAAGCAGGGCGCAGTGGCTCATGCCTATAATCCTAGCACTCTGGGAGGCACAGGCAGGTGGATTTGCCTGAGCTCAGAAGTTGGAGAACAGCCTGAGATAGAGGGAGATGGTGTCTCTAAAAATAGCTGCGTGCTGTGGAAGGTACTATAGTCTCAGCTACTTTGGAGGCTGAGCCAAGAGGATTGCTTGAGCCCAAGTTTAAGGTTGCTGTGAGTTAGGACGCCATGCCACTCGGCACTCTACCCAGGGTGACAAAGTGAGACTCTGTCTCTAAAAAACAAACAACAATAACAACAAAAACAACAACCTCCCCCCCAAAAAAAAACATTGAACATGTAATTGGAAAGAAACGCAAAATAGCACACCATTATTCTGATGTTTCTTGACTGAAAATGTGAAGTTCAATGTACAGTTTTTTGACTTTATGATGGTGTAAAAATGACAGGCATTCGGTGGAAACTATACTTCAGTACAGTATTCAAAAAAATCACATGAGATATTATAATATAGGCCTTGTTTTAGATGATTTTGCTTAACCATAGGCTAATGGAAGTGTTCTGAGCACATGTAAGGTAGACTAGGCTAAGCTGTGGTGATCGGCAGGTTAGGTGCATTAAATGTAGTTTTGATTTTCAATATTTTCAACTTACAAAGGGTTTATTGGTAAGTAGCCTCATCATGAGTCAAGAAGCATCTTTATACCTCCATAATGCAGATATAGTAGACATGAACAACAGAATAACCTCAAGAGAATATATAATTATAAAATTATTACAAAGTGATGTTTTAAGAATTAGCTTTGTTTTTAATATAATTTTAAATTGCAAGTGTATATAATTTAGTTTTAAAAACTGTGATTGTGTTTAACCACCAGTTTGCCAAATTTTTGAAAATTTAACAATCATTTCACACAGGTCAGTATTTGCTAACCCTACCATACCACTGGGTTTATGCCTTTGTTATGATTTTACTGTCTTTTTAGTATATTATTAATAAACTACATTTAAATTTGTTGCTCTATAGCATACAATTTAACCTTTCTTATATATTATTAGCATGATGGTAATACATTCAAAAGTCACATTATCTAAATAGTTCTATAGAGAAAAAAGAATGACACAACAGTGGAACAAGATGATGCCTGATTTGAAGGGTTCAAAGGAGGTGTGAGTGGGAAATGAGTCCCCACAGGTGGTGCTCAAAGGAAAGAGGTGTCAATGCGATTGGGTTTGAGGTCTCACTAGAACAAGGCAGTAACTGCATCAACCTCAACCTTTTCATTGCAATTTAATCTGTTTTTAAGAAGGTCATTGAATGCATCTATGTTTCTTAGCAATTCTCTGAAGTGGTTCCAAGCAACTTCTTACCCTAAACACACATAACCATGAAGGGTCCATATAATAACTCCAGGGGCCTGCACAGAACCTTTCATTAGGTGAAGCTCAAAGCATTTTACAAATAGTGCCTCATTACATCTCACCACACCTCAGCGTGGGAGTTGAAGGGGAATATCATTATTGTTATTTTACGGATGGATAAAGCAAAGGCCTTAAAGCAAATCAACAATAGCTGAGACTAGCTTGTCTGCCTGCCAAGCCAGTGTGCTATCTTTTTGTGACAATAGAATCCTGAGCACTAGGTAATATAATATATTGAATATAGTATAATATAATTAATGCAATATAATATTTTCTGACTCTGTCTAGCCAGGTTAGGGGGTGTACAGTTTTATTGCCTAAAATACCAATGAATTCTTTTAAGTCCAAGAGTGCATGATTTTTGTTTTTTGTTTTTTTTTTTTTAATAGAGTCTGACTTTGTCGCTCTCGGTAGAGTGCTGTGGTGTCACAGCTCATAGCAATCTCCAGCTCTTGGGCTTAGGTGATTCTCTTGCTTCAGCCTCCCGAGTAGCTGGGACTACAGGCTTCCACCACAACGTCTGGCTATTTTTTTTTGTTGTTGCAGTTTGGCCGGGGCCGGGTTGAACCCGCCACTCTCAGCGCTGGTGCCCTACTCACTGAGCCACAGGCACCACCCTGATTCTGGTTTTGACCTTTGGTGGCCCTCCCATGCCTTCTTGAGTGGCAAGAAGTGTGATTTGGCAGTATCCTGTGGTACATTATCCAACATGACTCCAGTCTGGCCATAGGAATAGGGGAGTGTTGGCGAGAGCAAAAGGCTGCATCATTTGGGTACAAAGTAGGAGACCAGCACTGTGGTTTGTTCTCTGTGTTAAGCAGATAACAAAGCATTAATAACTGCCAGAATTGGCAGAAGACTTTTTTTTTTTGCAGTTTTTGGCCGGGGCTGGGTTTGAACCGGCCACCTCTGGCATATGGGGCTGGCGCCTACTCCTTTGAGCCACAGACACAGCCCCGACAGAAGCCTTTTTGAACATTTGTTATGTGTCAGATATGGACTTTTGTGCTTCATATTATTGCCACAGTTGAATTAGCTTGATTTTCACAACAGCAATTTGTGGTTGGTATTAATATTATCCCTTATTTTGTGGATGACAGAAGTGAAGCTTAGAGCATCTAAGTAGGTTCACAAGGACACACAGCCAGGGAGTGGGTTTGAAGCCAAGGCTGTCCAGCTCTAGAGCCATGAGCTTGTAAGGGTTGTTGCCTTCGCCTTTATATTCCATCTTTTGGTCACACTTGGCTTTGGGGATTGGTGCAGTGCTGGACCTGGCATCCAACAGTCCTAACCCAGAATTTTTTTCTCAGGACCTGCAGAAGAACCTTTTCTTCCTGGGTACAGAGTTGTCTGACTGTGGCCCCAGTGAGCTGGGCGCCCATGTTCACTGCTGTATGAAGAAAGTTCTGTATGGGGAGAGAGAATGACATTCATGTACAAAGAGAAACTCAGAGATAAGGATGTGGGGGCGGGGGCAATTCTGAGGGCATTCAAATCCTTGCCACCAAGTACTTGCCTCTATTACCTAATCTAGCCACTGGGAGGGTCCTGACCAATACAGAGTTTGCATACTACACTAGTCTGCTGCTGGCCCACACCATGTTGACCAGGATAAGAGAGTTCACCACTGGCTCTTTGGACTTAGTCAATCGGAGCTGGCCCCATGACCCAAAGCAGTTTTTTCTAGGTTGAGTTCACAAACTTAATTGTCAAACCTTCTACAACAACATCTCTGAGGGCTATATTCCAGAAAAAGAGTTCTAAAATTGCTTTGAAGGGTGGACTAGGCACTGGTATGAGTGCACAGCTTCATAAGAGGAGTACTTTGAAGGTGACTGTAGTGATATTCAGCCCTGTGGTATATGAATTCATGAACTTAATTGTCCGACCTCGTATGTAGTGATAACATGGACATCTTAGAATTGATATGCATTACTTGATCCTCTGACCTGAAAGGCAGGAGAATAGTCATGGTGCTAACAAACAATATGAACAGTGTGTTGGCATTACTGACCTTTTTTTGAGGGAGTGGGGATCAGAGTTGCCACCTTTTTATTTTGCCAAACAAGGCTAGTAGACTTAAATTTATTCCTTTCCAACTCTTCATTCAGTCATTCATTTATTTAACAAATCTAGTAGACATGCTTCAGTAAGCCCAGAGGTTATCAGGTAACCTTACCCGGTGACTGGAAGACTATAAAGTGTCACACGCATTCCTCCACCTCACTTGATACCTTCAGTAACTATCTTAGTCCATTTGTTTCACTAAAAGGAATACAGACAGTCCCCGGGTTATGGATGACCCAACTTATGGTGTTCTGTGCTTACAAACAGGCTCCCAAGGTACCCCATAAAGGTAATTTATAATTAAGTAATTAATAATTCTGGGACTGGTTTCTTCTGTAAATGTAAACAAACCCACATGGCATAAGCCATCTTGATGGTATTAGCTAGTCTCATGGATGGAGAAGCAGCTGACAGAAATATAAAAACACAAAGAATCAGAAGATCCAGAGACAAGAAAGTTTACAGCAAAAGACTTAACTGAGACCTTTTGTCTCATTGAAGCAGGATTTGCTAAGCTTGAGAATGAGATCTCAACACTGAGCAGTTTACAAAGGTTTACTGTATAGTGAGAGCATTCGCTGCTGCCAGGCCATTTGTGATGAAAAACAGAAAAAGGCTGTGCAAATGACCCTAGATACCTTTTTAAAGAAACTGACTTCAGTAATAAGCTCCCCTCCTCCAGCTACAGAATCAAATTTTAGTTCTTCAGCACCATCTCCATCATCACCTTCTGGTTAATATTAGCCTAACTTCTTGCCTCAAAGATGGTATTCTTCTTTGAAATTTCTCCTATTTCCATCTAAACTTTTTGTATAAGTTTGTGTTTATGTTCTGTTTGAATTAAGAGAAGGAACACGACAGTTTCTATAACTCATTATTACAAGTTATTATTATTACAGTATTATACTATATTATTACCACATATAAGTCAGTATAGTATTATTATTATCATATATGTGCTATTCACCAGAGATCCAAGTTACACAACAATGTAATCTATCCAATCCAATTCTGGTCTCAGGAATGTATCTCATCCATATCTAGGGATTGTCTGTACCTGAGGCTGGGTAATTTATAATGAAAAGAGATTTATTTGATTCACAGTTCCACAGGCTATCGGGGTGGCTTAGTGCCAGCATCTTTATCTAGTGAGGGCAGGATGGAAGGGGGAGCCAGCATGTGCAGAGATCACAGTGGAGAAAGGAAGCAGGAGAGAAAAGTGGGGGTGGTGTCAGGGTCTTTTCAGTAACCAACTGTCATGGTTATTAACTAATAGAATGAATAGAATGAGAGCTCACTCATTACTGCAAGGATAGCCCCAGACCACTCATGAGGAATGCACCCCCATGATTCAAACACTCCCATTAGGCCTCACTGCCCAGCACCCACCACAATGAGAACCAAATTTTAATGTGAGATTTGGAGGAGTCAAACAAACTATATCCCAACCATAGCAGTTACCTTCCAGAATTTAGGACAGAGGATATGGAGATTGTCAGTCATTCTTGTTGGGAATAATTGGAAGCTAGGAAAGGCAAAAAGAGGTGAGGGGGACGCTGTGGCAGTAAAGTTAATAGGGTGAGGCCTTGGGGCAGGTGTGGAGCGTTAGTGGAGCAGACCAGCAAGGGGCACAGGCCCTGCTGGAGGTGTGGGTAGCACAGGAGCTGGAGCGGGGGGCACAGAGGACCTGCGCAACCCAGCCCCTGCATTTGCTGTGCTCTGAGGTGCTTTAGGCAAGGGCAGTGTTGAGGCTTTAAACTCCTTGATGTTAGGTATTGAGGGACTGTGATTCTCCCATTTCTTCCACTTAACGGAGTAGGAAACTATGTTTAGCCAAAGCTGTGCCTTTAGGACAATAGCCAGAGCAAAACTCAGAGCAAATAATGAGAGTGGCCCTGACATTGCACACAGGATGAGACCCAGAGACGTCTGCTCAGTGCATGTTGTATCTACATCTGAGCAAAGTCAATTTATGTGTTCCCTTGAAACTGCTGGCAAGGAAATCTGAAAAAGTTTCTAGCCAGCAAAGCATAACGAAACAGACATTAATTGTACGGTACCCATTATCTCCAATTTAATGTGTCAATGATACATTATTTATTTATTTATTATGTCACCTGTTGTTTTATGTATTAGCGCTTTTGTGTATTCATGTGTAACCGTGGTCTTCCTGCTTTATTTCTTTGAGATGGTTTTGAGTTTACGAGTCCCCAGATCTCTTGCGGAGCTGGTGGTGGTGGGGTATGTCAGTGATGAAGCCCTCTGATGGGGAGGACGGTCGGCAGCCTCTATGATGGTCCTGATGATCACCCCCTGATATAGTGCTCTCCCCACACTTTCAGGGTGACCTGTGGGATACAGCAGAAATGGGGGAGCTCATTTCCAAGAGTAGGTGTTAAAAGACACTGTAGCTAGGCGGCGCCTGTGGCTCAGTGAGTGGGGCGCCAGCCCCATATGCCGAGGGTGGCGGGTTCAAATCCAGCCCCGGCCAAACTTCAACAACAACAACAACAAAAAATAGCATGGCGTTGTGGCACGCGCCTGTAGTCCCAGCTGCTCGGGAGGCTGAGGCAAGAGAATCGCGTAAGCCCAACAGTTGGAGGTTGCTGTGAGCCGTGTGACGCCATGGCACTCTACCCAAGGGCGGTACAGTGAGACTCTGTCTCTACAAAAAAAAAAAAAAAAAGACACTGTAGCTCTTGTTCTGACTTTTCTCTCTGTCTGTCCCCTGCATCACTCATTCCATAAGCCAGTTGTCATGTCACAAGGACAGACAGATAGTCTGTGGAGAGGCCATGGGGCCTCAGGTGAAAAGTGAGAGAGGGCCTGAGGCTTGGGAGTGGATCCTCCAGACCCAGTCAACCCTTCAGATTACTGCAGCCCTGGCCTGAGTCAGCATCACCTGGCTAAATCACGCTCAGATTCCTGACCCACAGGTGCTGGGAGGGATCACAGGTTTGTTGTGATGTTTGAGAATACTTTGTACAGCAATGGCTTACTGCTACAAAAAAAGAAGATGGTATTTCTTACTGGCTACCCTAAATCTCTCAAGAGACCCACACCTCATTTCTTTTGCAGGGAGAGCTTTCCATGGCCCTGATCAGAGGGGTTGAGGAATCCTCATGTCCTTTTATAGACTTGGGAGTCCTGGCATTTTGAATTAGATATAGGAAGGGATTTTCCTCACATTCCATGCTGTCTGCTTCTAACTCCTTGTTATTTAGAGGTGTAGGTGATGACAAATACATAGATTCTAGGGGCTGATGTAGAACAGTTCTTTTTGTCCCTGTTCCAGTTGGGTGGGGTATGGAAAGCATTTTTTTTGTGCACAGTAAGCTTTAGAAACTGGTATAAATGAGCTGGGCATGGTGGTACACACTTAAGAGTCCCAGCTACTCTGGAGGCTGACGTGGGAGGATCACTTGAACTCAGGAATTTGGGGCTACAGGGAGTGAACTCTGATCACACCATCATACTCCAGCCTGGGCAACAGAGCAAGAATCTGTCTCTAAAAGAAATGAAAGGAAGGAAGGAAGAAAGAAAGGAGGAAGGAAGAGAAGGAGGGAAACTCATATAAATAAATAAGAAAAAACAACTTTCTTATTACAAAGGCAAAAATATTGGGTGTTATAAAATAAAAAAGGCAAAACCATTAATAATGCACAACTTCCCCATCTAGATATAAATGCTGTTAATAACTGAAGCATACCTCTACTTCTATCTATGTATATATATTTAATATGAACAGATAATACAATAAATGATTTTTTATGACTTTTTCATTGAATATATTATGAGTCCATGTTCATGTCACTAATGTATTATGCCACCTACAGTTATAATTTTAAATGGTTTCACAGTTCTCTATGACACAGATGTGTCATAATTTCTTACCAATTCCCTTGTTGGACATAAATTTGTTTTCATTTTTGCTATTATAAGGGTTGACAGAAAGAATATGCTTGTAGCTAAATATATGTATCCTCCTTGACTTTCCCTCTTAGGATAAATTATTAAAATAGAATGATTGGATGAAAGCATATATACATTTTTAAAGCTTTTCCCACATATTGCCAAATTGCCTTCCAAAGGGGTTGCACCAGTCTACACTCATTGAAGCTTATTAGCTGGACTATTTCCTTGTAACTTTGTCAGCACTGAGCACTTATTTTTTATCTTTCTGGACTTGTATTTATGTGGGAAACACAAGGATTTTTCAAAAAGTCCAGCTTACATTCAGAAATTGGCAGCAGCTTTGGTTGTGAGCAGTTGGATTGGTATAATCCAGTACCCAGTGGAGTGTGAGGGAATGGAAGTGATGAATTGACTCTTTTTTTCTCTCAGATTATGCTTAGAAGATAAGAAGAATGTTGAAAATAGTCTGTGTGTTCAGTATCTAAGAAAGAAGGTCAAACATAAAATATTCAAACCCTTTGGCCCTGTGATTTTACTTTTGGAAGTTTGGCATAAAGAAAAATTCCTATGAAAGGAAAAAAAGCGAACACACAAAGAAATTTATTTATTTATTAATTTCTTTCTTTCTTTCTTTCTTTTTTTTGAGACAGAGTCTCAGCCTGTTGCTCTGGGCAGAGTGCCGGGGCCTTACTCTAGCTCAGAGCAACCTCAGACTCCTGGATTCAAGTGATCCTCCTGCCTCAGCCTCCCAGGTAACTTAGACTATAGGTGCCCCCCATGACACTGGGTAATTTTCCTATTTTTAGTAGAGACGGGGCCTTGCTTTTGCTCAGACTGGTTTCAAACTCCTGAGCCCAAGGATCCGCCCACCTCAGTGTCTTGGAGTGCTAAGATTACAGGTGTGAGCCATCATGCCCAGCCAAAAGAAATTTATTAGCATTATTTTAATAGGGAAACTTTATTATTTAATAACAATGCCACAGAAGAGAAACAGTTTAAGAAATTAAGGTATATCAACTTGATAGATTAGTACACAGTTGTTAAATTAGTACCTCTAAAGGTTATATAGCAACATGGGAATAAGTTCATAATATAATGAGATGTGCAAAAAGAAGGATATATAATTTTCAGCATTTAAACTTATGTACTCATTAAATCCACACCGATGAAGACTGGAAGGAAATATAAAAACTGCTAATGGTTGTGAGAGAAAGTGACACGCCATTTTGAAATCTATCTTTAAGGTCACTGTTGTGCAATTACGATGAAATGATTTTGAGAACGGTGGGGAGAAGTTCATGTAGGAGGCAGGCAAAGGTGCTGTGTGGGCAATCTTGGAAAACACCGGGCACGTTCCCCCACGAGGCGTTGCTGAACAGCAGAAAGAGCAAGGCAGTGGAGGAGAGAAAGCCGGGCTTGAAGCCAGGCTCTGCTTCATACCAGAAGTTTGAGCCCAGACACATTATTGAACTTCCTGCAGTTCAGTTTACATAGCTGTGAAAGTGGATGAATAACGCCTGCCCGTGAAGTCGTCGGGGAGGGGACAGGCCCGCTTGGAGGCAGGTATGTCGCCACCTGAGAGTGGTGAAGACTGTAAAAAGCAATGCTGCCCTTTCTCTACATTCATCTGGTCCTAATTGTTGATACTCCAGTGTTTAGAAGGGAATCTAGCTTAAAAGAAAATATGGGCAAATCTGTTTCTGGTAAACAGAAATGAGAGCAACTGTAAACCACAGAGGTGTGTCTAGGACAGAAGAGAGGGAGTGAACGGAGACACCCCCTTGGCTGGGTGTTTGAGCGGCATCGCCACCATCTCTCTGTTGAGTCATTTATCTGGACATCTTGATTGATAATGACATAGCATTGAACAGTGTCACAAAACTGCAAACCTTTTGCTATAAATTGCAGGAATAAAATTGGTCATGGATAGGTGACAGCCAGAAAAAAATTGGGGGAGGAAATAGAAAATCTGACATCATAGTGTAGCCCTGTATTATTATTATTATTTTTTTAATTTTTTTTTTTTTTTTTTTGTAGAGATAGAGTTTCACTTTATTGCCCTCAGTAGAGTGCCATGGCATCACACAGCTCACAGCAACCTCCAACTCCTGGGCTTAGGCGATTCTCCTGCCTCAGCCTCCCGAGTAGCTGGGACTACAGGCGCCCGCCACAACGCCCGGCTATTTTTTGGTTGCAGTTTGGCCTGGGCTGGGTTTGAACCCGCCACCCTCGGTATATGGGGCCGGTGCCCTGCTCACTGAGCCACAGGTGCCGCACTGCCCTGTATTATTTTTAAAAATCAGTATCATCTATTTTTTAAAACAAAAGGTAGATTTTTAGCTCTTGTCAATCTAGTGGTTTGAAATCAGCCCAGAGAGAGGGGAAGCTGCACTGAGTGTGGCTCTCTACAGATCAGAATTGGCCTGTCACATTTGGATTCCTAGAATCTCTAGTAAAATTCATAAGGAGAAGAGAAAACGACTTCACAGATACTACGCTGAGACTCTGGAGCCACCTGATGCAGAGAAACCCGGGCCCTGAAAACGTCTGTTTGTATCTCCTCCAGGAATTTAGGCTGAAAAGACGGAGGCAAGTTCCCCACTGTTCCTACTGCTTTTATAGACGGGGAAAAAAATCAATGTCATGCTTGTACCAAGTCCTTCCTGACGATTCGACAACTTCCTTGTCATATAGAGATGCTTCCTCTCCCCCACCTTTAGAAATCTTTTAGCAGTAATGGCAGCTCAAATAACTGGAATTATTTCAGTATTAAAATGCAGGCTTTGCTGACCTTGTGTGCAGACGGAGGCTAGGTAAAGGGAAGTTCTTTGGCTGGGTAATTTAGGGTTGCACAGGGATGTGGGGAGTTGATCTTCATCATTTCTGTTGTCAGGGAAAAGACAAGCAGGGCTGCTCTTTCTAATTACTCCTTCCCAGGTGCATATGCCTCCTTTAGCACTCGGGAATTATGAAGATGTGCGGGACTCAGCAGTGACCCATCCAGCCTCCTGACACAGGCTGGGCTCACCTTGAAAATCCCTGAACAGATTGTTGCTGATCATAGTTTTAAAGACCTTGGGATAGACGCTCTGCAGCCTCCCTTGTTAACTGGAATCAGCATTTAAACTTTTGTCATCTGAATAACTTCTTTTTTTTTTTTTTTTATTATACCAAGAATAATGGAAATTTAAACTAATGCCCAAAACCCCAAGCAAGAGTTTGCCACACCAATAAATCACTTGCAACTACGTTGCTATAGTTTAAGTTTACTGCAGGTAGCGCTGAAGCTTAGGTGATAAAGCTTTATAAAAATACAGTATTTTCGAGAGACAGTTATGAGAGCAAACGAGCCCCGTTCCCTTTGCTGCAGGGCCTGCTTCACTGAGTCGTCCTGGTTTTAGAAACCTTCAGCTGAGAAGCTCCTGTGTGTCCCTGGCCTCAGAGGACAAGCACCAGCCCAATGTTCTCACCACCCTCAGCTCCAGCCCAGAAAGGGTCCAAAGTCCTGAAGCTCATCAGATGTCTGCTGGGAAGTGAGGTGTCATTGTCCCTTTCTGGCAGGATCCCACAGTGTCTGCGAGTGACTCTTAGATTAAGAGTTGGCAAACTACAGCCAGGGGCCACGTCTGGCCTGCTGCCTGTTTTTGTTCAGCCCATGAGCTACAAATAGTTTTTTACCTTTTTTAAGTGGTTGGAAAAAAAAAATCAAGAAAAGAATACAATTTCGTGATATGTGAAAATCATATGAAATTCAAATTTAAGTGTCCAGAAATAGTCTTACTGGAAGACAGACTTGCGCGTTTATTTATGTCTCGTGCGTTACTGTCTGCAGCCGCCTTCATGCTACAATGACAGTATTGAGTAGCTGTGATGGACATTGTGTGGCCAACAAGTCCTAAAATATTTGTCATCTGACCCTATTGTAGAGCCTCATCACAGTGAGGGAGTCAGTAACCTCTGCATTTAAACTTATGTACGCATTAAAGTACATAAACTGTCTTTGTGAACACAGTTGTCCCCACTCCCCAGGTAGTAACCCCACAGACTGCCTCTCCTTCCCCCGTCGTCCTGTCGGGTTGTTGGTGGTAGGGCTTGGTCAGCTGAGGTCACTTGGGTCGGTGGGAAACAGGTGTGGCATAGGAAGGAGGGAGGTGCTCTGGTCCCAGTTTGAAGAAATCTTGAGAATGTAAATTGCTATTTTATTGGCTGTGGGGTGTAATTCCAATTCTGGAGGATTAGAACCATCAGGATGTGGAATATGGGAGTCAAAGACAACCCCTTGGTTTTGGCTGTGTTTAGGGCCATGTATGGAGAGGGGAGGGACTGGGGAACAGGTTTGGGCAGGGAGAAGGGAGAATCAAAATTCCACCTTGGCTGGACAAGTTTGTGGTTTGTTGAGAGGACAAACAACTGGACACATGCGTCTGATGTAGAAGTCTGGATGTGCGAGGCAGCAGCAGGTGGATGGAATGGGAGACATTGGTAGAGGTGAGATTGAAAAGGGGCAGGTAAAGACAGAAATAAGGATGCTATGGGCAGTGCTTGTGGCTCAATGAGTAGAGTGCCGGCCCCATATACTGAGGGTGGTGGGTTCAAACCTGGCCCCGGCCAAACTGCAACAAAAAATGGCCAGGCATGGCGGGCGCCTGTAGTCCCAGCTACTTGGGAGGCTGAGGCAAGAGAATTGCCTAAGCCCCAGAGCTGGAGGATGCCCATGAGCTGTGATGCCACGGCATTCTACCGAGGGTGACGGAGTGAGACTCTGTCTCTAAAAAAGAAGGAATAAGGATCCTACCAGACACTTTCCCATTTAGAAGTTAAATAGAGGGAGAAGAGCTCATGAAGGCAGGATCCTGAATGTCTTGTTCACTGCTATATCCCTACCACTGGAACACAGTCCTTCGCACAGACTACATGCTCAATAAATTATTTGTTGGTCCTATAAGTGAACTTGAATTCCAGTGAACTAGCATCGGCATACTCCCCCCTCTTTCTTGTCCTGCCTCTCCTTCCCTTTTCTTCTGACTTCTTCTCTGATGTGTGTTAAACTCAGCAGAGCCACCCAGGCACCTGGCCATTCTCGAGCATTGCTCCTCTGGCTACAAGTCTGGGCGACACTAGTGGCTGGTCCAGTGAACAAGCCAACATATATATCCTTTTTGTGTATATAGTTATTTTATTTTTAGTTACACTGGTTCCTGTTGAACTTCACTCTCTTCGTGAACTGTTTCTTTAGTTGACTGATACTGTTTTGACTTCTAGTCCTACTGTCTTAGACTAGTGCCTCTCAAGTTGGTGTCATGTGCAATTTTAATAAGGAAGCTCTCAGTTACGTTGCTGGGGTAAAGACAGAGACGTTCAGTTCCATTGCTCTCTGCCATGAGTGAGGCCATGCAGGATGCTCCCAGGTTGAGACCGAGTCATCGATAAGCCACTTTTGGGTGATATTATTTAGCTCTCAGTACCTGCACCTAGGAGAGAAAAGGAGTATCTCTTATTTCCTTGTATCTCATCAATGAAAAGTCATTTGTGCTACAATCTAAGGTCATATTCCTGCACAGAGAGATAGTGTATCTTGCTCATTCCTTATCTGTGTGGCCTATATATCATTAAAGAAAATTAAATTGGTCTGCCAAGATTTGATCTTCCCATACCATTGAGATGAGTGCAAATCAATTGCTTGTTGCTAGATTCACTCGGCACGGAAGAGGAGGAGACTTGTATTAATGGCCTGCTTGGGACAAAAGACAGCAGAGAGACCCAGGCAGGCTCGAGGCCATGCTCAGCACCAGGCGTTCTCTCCGGCTCTGGATGGGGATTTTCTTATTTAATGTCCACAACTGCCTAGAGGGGTTGATTTAACTGTTTCTGTTTCCAGTTAAGGAAATTGAGGCTCAGAAGGCAGAGTATTACCAGGCCACATAGCAGAAAGTGGCAGGGGTAGGACTTGAACTCGCGTCCTCCACAGACTCCAGCAGTTATAAATGTGTGGTGTTCTGAACATTATCACATTGGGGGAAAGATGGTTTCTGAACTCTTGAAGCTTCAAATATGACCAGGGTACAGATGACTTCAAAATGTACAACTCTGCCTCTGACATCCCATCCCTATCTGTGACCACCTCTGGACATTTCCACCTAGACAGCTCAATGAGAAACTCAAACAACCATCTTCCCTCTAAGACCCCGCCTCCTTTCACTGTCCTGTGTTTTTCCCCGGTACACTATTCTTTCAAACTCTTCCAAACTTGTGTTATTTAAAACCCCTCCCTGGGCTGGGAGCAGCGGCTCATGCCTGTAATCTTAGCACTCTGAAAGGCCAAGACAGGTGAATTGGTTGAGCTCAGGAGTTTGAGACCAGCCTGAGCAAGAGTGAGACCCCATCTCTGCTAACAATAGAGAAAAATGGAGGCAAGAGAATCACTTGAACCCAGGAGTTCAAGGTTTCTGTGAGCTGTGATGATGCCACAGCATTCTACTCAGGGTGACAAGGTGAGATTCTGTCTCAAAAAACAGAAAACAAACAAACACCCCCCTCCCCCACAACCTCCCTGAAGATTCTGTGTCTAAAATATTTCTTGCCACCATCTCCTACTTTTTAACATTTCTGCCGTCACTGCAGTTTTGGCCTTTATCACCTAGAGCCAAGGTGACCGCAGCAGTGAAATACACTTTTTCTCAGCTGGCACAGTCTCAGCACTGCTTCAGTAAGTTAGAGCTTTAAAACTATGGGATTTAACTTTTTCTGAACAGTGGAACCCCTGGGGGGGTTTAAAAAGCACTAAGCATTATCTAAGAATTATATCCTCTATCAGTATTACAGGGGTCACATGAAGTACATTCATATCTCTGAGACCAATGAAGTTGTCATAAGATTCTGGGGATCAGACACGGTCCCCAGGCATGGAGGAGGTGTGATCATACTTGTCTCTTTGGAGTGGACGAAGGCAAGCAGGCTGTATGGCCAATAAAAAGAGTTAAGTGGATGACAGTTAGCATCATTGTACATTTCACTTTCCGCTGTTTCCTGCAGGTATCTGTTCTGTGTTCCAGTGACTTACTCAGTTCCTGGTGCCCCTGAGAGTCCTGTGACCCTCCCACTAAAGGGCCCTGCTTCAGACTTGTCAGCTTCGTAGTTTATGTGTCTTCTGACCAACTTCCTGAGAGCTCTCTTCCAGAAGACAGTTGCTTGGCAAATTTGGTTAATTATCTCAGAATATAATGAACATGATATATAATGAACATTATATATTTTCTTAATTTGTGTTTCATATAACACTAGTACTATAAAGCACTCACAAAAAGGAAAATTTCATGGCCAAATAATTTTAGCAAATCTCTTGGAGATGCACATTAGCATGTCAAAGGCTCCAAGAAGGTCTGCATTAAAAACATGTTTATTTTAGTTTGTTTCATTATTTTCCAAACTTATTTCACCGTGGAACTCTTTTATTTTCAAGTACCATATTCCAATAAAAATAAGATATGAGGACTTACAAGATGCATTAGGATTTCAGAGAGGTAAAATAAAGCATGACAAGAGTGGCTGATGATGATAACGGTAAGATACATCAATTGTAACAGACATCCTGATTTCAGGGACATTAAAATGTGAAAGATACGCATCTTGGTCTTAATTAAATCCATTGATTTGAGTAGCTTCCCTTGGGACGTGGGTTTTGTGGAACACCTGTGGGGAACTGCTGAGCAAGATAGCTCTATTGGAACAGGTAGATTCTGGATGTGCCCAAGCATAGCACAACACAAGCAGCGTGGTAGAAAGGGCGGGTGAGCGAAGGGGTCTCCAGCGCTATCCTTTTAGGAGAATTGGCCAGAAAAGGGACAATGTCCTCTGTGCCAGCAGCCTAGGCTCTGGTTAAAGAGCACAATGACCCAGGCCCACCTTTCCTGGCTTTTAAACACAGAGAAGGTCTTTGGAATTGCCCAGTGAGAGGTAACACGGAATAGAAAAAGGCCCCTGGGAGGGCTACAGGAGAGTGAGCTGAAGGGAAGAGGTGTTGAAGGCCAGCAGTAGCCTGTTACGGCTGTATAAATTCGCACGAGTTTCTTAACCTATCTGAACGCCAGTACTTTACTCTGTCACTAGAATCACATGGTAATATCTATCAGGTGAATTATATTTGGGCTGTATATAATAGGAAGCTGACTATGGTGGGGTAGCCAGCTAAGGTTTTTTTCTCACACTTCTCAGGGAGTTCAGAGGTTGGCATTTTTAGGGGGGGCTGGTGACATCTGTGTCCTGGGTTCTTTCTTTCCTCCTGCTGCGTGACCCTCAGTGTCAGGGTTTTGTCTTCACGTTTGTCTTCTCATGGCCACAAGATGGCTGCTCTGCCTCCCACCTCACTCTGAGAAGGAAGGGAAGAAAGGGAAGCACTTGTGCTAGGAAAGCAAAACCTTCTCCAGAAATCCCTAGCCAACTGCCAGTGGTCAGCATCACATCAAACGCTCACCCCAACTACAAGGGCAGAGTCCGAGCAGGCGTGCGTTAGCAGGTACTTTGCCCCATGAACAAAATAGGATTTGTTAGGAAGAAAGAAGGTGAACGTGGATGCTGGGTAGTGCTGCCTCTCCAGGTGTGAGAGGCCTGAATGTGCCAGCTTCCTGCCTGACACAGAATGGACGTGCAACAAATACTCTTTCTACACTCCCAATAATGTTTGATGGCTTCCCCTGTCTTCATGGTTGGAAAATACGTTGTGACGTGTGGTTATAAGGTCAGGTGGCATATAACCAAGAGGGACATCCAAATCATGGTTGTGAAGTGTTTGGTCAATGTGTAGTAGACAGGACGTTTTGGGACAGGAAACCCTGGGTGGCTGCCAGGCTGGGACTGTGACGACAGCACAGTCATCAATATAATAATATTCTGCTTCAGTTGGAGGAAATGTGTGTTTGGGTTAAAGTCCTGCCCCAACTACCCCTGTGCATTTCTCCCTTGTCCTCTGCACTCCCAGAGGTGTCACCATGTAAGTTATTTAAACCACTTTAGGACATCTCTTTTATTGTTATTTTCATGTGTTTATATCCTGTCTTCAAGCTCGCTATAAACTTAGGTAGGACAAGGCTTGTCCTTCATTTGCTTTATCGGCTGCTATTTCCACCCCTAATCCTCCCAAAGTCCAGTGCCTTCGGTCCAGGTGACCCTGTGACACAGGCCTGGGGCTAAGAGAAGATAGGACCCTGGAATGTACACAATCCTTCCTATCAGGACTCAGGTTTAAATAAAAAATGAACAAACATGGGAAAATAACACATCTTTTTTTTTTTTTTAATGAGACAAAGTCTCACTCTATTGCCCTGGGTAGAGTGCCATGGTGTCATAGCTCACAGCAATCTCGAACTCTTGGGACCAAGTGATCCTTCTGCCTTAGCCTCCTAAGTAGTTGCGACTACAGGAGCTCACCACAACACCTGACGGGGGTCTTACTCTTGCTCAGGCTGGTCACGAACTCCTGAGCTCAAGAGAGTCTACCACCTCGGCCTCTCAGAGTGCTAGGATTACAAGTGTGAGCCATCGCACCTGCCCAGCCAAAAGAATACATCTTAATAATGATCAACCATGGCTACTGACCTGACTAAGAGAAAGTCAACACTTCACCTCATGTCTTTGGATAGAAGTAAACACCTATGATGAATTGGAGTCAAAAAAAATCTAACCTGAATCTGATCAAGCTTCTAGATATAACTATCAATTCACAGGACATGAATGAGGCAGGGGAACGTGTTAAATGCATGTTCCTGGTAAGAAGAATGCAACTACCAAAAAATGGCCGGGCGTTGTGGCGGGCGCCTGTGGTCCCGGCTGCTCGGGAGGCTGAGGCAGGAGAATCGCTTGAGCCCAGGAATTGGAGGTTGCTGTGGGCTGTGTGAGGCCACGGCGCTCTACCGAGGGCCATGAGGTGGGACTCTGTCTCTACAAAAAAAAAAAAGAAGAATGCAACTGATAAGATCCAGACTGGGAAAACTAATGGGAAGAAATGACCCAGTTCCTTCAACAAATAACTAGCAAGAAAATTAATAATCTGAAAGGCAAGCCTATAGATTACAAGAGACTTAAAAGATATATCAACCATTTTGTGATGTATACCTTATTTGGTTTCTGATCAGAAAGAAGGGTAAAAAAATATTTGAGACAATTAGAGAATTAATACTAGCCTAGGGCTGATGGTTGTGGAAGTTGGATGATAGATGAATAAAAGATCATTGTTTCGATCTCTTTGATTTTTGGTTATGTTCGAAATGCAAAGGAAGAATCACTGGGCCAGCCAAACCACATGACAGGCAGAAGAGGATTTATCAGGAAGCAAATGAAGATCTCTGAGCCTTTCACCACATAGGCCCTGCCCAAGAGGATTTTATATCCATCATTTTTCTTAAAGAGGACTCTCCAAATTGTAAAATGTTCAGGCCTCACAATCTGTGGATACTGCCTTGCTGGCAGGCAATTGACACCCATTTTAGGCATTCAATAAATGTTTGCCAATTTGTTTTATTTATTTATTTTTTTAATTTTCTCTATACATATATATGTGATTATTTGGTTTCCACTTTTTGCCCTCACAAAATTAAAAAGGCTTAAAATTTAATAACAAGAACAAAGTTTAAGATAAGGACTAGAAACAAAAACCTCAGAAAGAACGAACAAAGATAAATACACTCAGAAAAGAAATCAGATGATTGCTGCAATGAAATATTGAGCAGTAATAATAATAATGCAATAAAAGTAACATTCACATCGTCAGATAAGAGAATGTCTATCATAGAATGCTTTGACACTGAAGTTCAGTATGGAGTCATCACTTAACTTCGTCTCTTCTTTTTGACTTTGGAAAAAAAAGTAAGAAGAAGTTTTTATTTTTTTTTCTTTTTCTTTTTCTTTTTTTAAGAGAAAGAGTCTTGCCATGTTGCTTAGGCTGGACTTGAACTTTTGGGCTCAAGTGATCCTCCTGCCTTAGTCTCCTGAGTCGCTGGGACTACAGGCACATGCCACCATGCCTGGCTAGTTTTTCTATTTTTAGTAGGACTGGGTCTCACTGTGTTGCTCAGGCTGGTCTTGAACTCCTGAGCTCAAGGGATCCTCCCACTTCAGCTTCACAGAGTGTTAGGATTTCAGGTGTGAGTGACCATGCCCAGCCTAAAAACACTTTTTAATGAAGACTTTCAAACTTATACAGAAGTCAAAAAAAAAAAATTATCGCTTCTCGGCCTTTTGGCTAAGATCAAGTGCAGAAGTCAACATATTGTATAATGAATCTGATGTACCAATCCAAGTTGTAAACATTTTGTTATAATTCTGTCATTTCCCATTTTTCCTCTTCCTCCCTCCCCTCCACCTCCTCTTTCTTTTCTCCTAAATAGTTCTGTTTCTCCATTTTCCTTCATATCTACAGTATCGTTATCATACCTAATAAAATTAACAATAATTTCTTAATGCTTCAAGACCACACCCATGTTCACATTTCTCTAATTGTCTCAAAATGACTGGTTCTTAAGCAAAGACCTTCAATGAATGTCCAAAATATGAAATAAGAGCTGTTAATGAATCATCCCTTTTTGCACTGTTAGTTTAAGTCACAAATTCCTCCTCCACGCCAGGTGGTAGTGTGTGAAAACACTGACTAAAGCTGACCTTTTTGTGAAATGTAGTTGTGCTTATAAAGTTGAAACAGTTATATTTATCAATGGCCACTAAAAGTGAGAAAACAAGATAGAAGCATGTTAGCTGAAAAGAGAGCTTATTTGAAATATGAATAAGATGACCTACGCATTTGCTCAGTTTTCCTTTTATTCTGCAGATAATCGCTAGCATTTCTGCCTTTAGCTGTGACCTTTATTGTAGCCTTGCCATTCTGTAATTATCTAAGGTTTTGTGAATGCTTTGCAAGCTGTGTAGACTACACCATGTAAGATAGAATTCATTTTCTATGCAGTATGCTAAGAATACTACCTTTTTGTAGTTTGCTAGGCATAACAAGGTTAAAAACCAAAAAAGAGTATGCATATTACGTTAGGCAGCTCAGGCTACCATAACAAAATACCACGGACTAGGTGGCTTAAAACAACACAAGTTTATTTCTCACAGTTCTGTAGGGTAGAGGAGGGTTAATACACAGGGTTGATGTCAGTTTTTTTCTGGAAAGTATTTTAAGGGACATTATTGTGTGTGTGTGGAAAAAACACAGAATGATAGATATTAGATCCGAAAGGAATCTCAGGTCCAAAGGCGGAAGGTAAGAGTAAGCATAGATGAAAATGAGGATCACTGATTTCAAAATAGAGAGGGACATTGCTTCCAGGAGAACGGTGAGATGCTGACACTACAGAGAGACAGGGTGAAGGGAGGTCAGGATTTTAGAGACAGTTGAATTCATGTGGAGTTGATAGTCGTTGGGGAGTCCCTGTATGACTTAGGTCATTTGCAAAAGATTTTCATGAAGTGACTGAAATGAGAGAAAAATGAGAGGTGACATGTAGGCTGTGGGGCTGGAATTAGTGTGAAGAGCTTTCCTGCATCCTTTAACCTGAGTGACTGTCCAGTTTCCTATCCAAATGGGGAACGAGAAGCCCGTAGTGTACATGCGCCCTGCCACAGACCCCCTCTTTTCTGGCCAGAGATTTATTTAAGGACTTTCTGACTGCTTTCAGTGTGGACAGACACTTGTCTTCTACCTTTTTTGGAAACTATGTAGGAAGTATTGGCCACTGGAGTTTTTCTGAGGAGGTGGGCTAGGGCAGTGAGCCAGCCAGACAGGGAAACTGAAGCTGAGGACGACCTTGCCCTTGGGCCACACTAGTGATCTGGGCAGCTGAGGATGAGTTGGATTCTCTTTTGTGCTATGGAACCCAAGAGTTTGTGTTGGTTCCTGGGATGAAGGGAGTATCCCAACTGGTGCCAGAAAAATAGCTTTCTAAATAGTGTAGGAAAATGTTTGCTCTAGATCTCCTAGGTTTAGAAATTAGCAATATATTGAGAAATCCTAAATTTCTTGAAATCTTGTTTTTTCTTTTCTTTTTTTTAAATCTAATGCTAGAATTATTTCCTCTTGTTGATACATTAGACTTTGGAAGTACATGGAGGAAGAATTTTTGCTATTATTCAAGAAGCCATATGAAATGGTGAAGAATTTTAAAGGGCTGAGATTTTACCCTACCTGCAAGTTAACAAGTTAGTTTACCTCAAGTTAGCTTCGGGGATACTGAGAAAGGACATGAGACTGATGGGTTATGGAAGGACAGTTTACTATTCACAGCTATAGCTCTGGTCGGTTTTTAAAAACCTACACTGATTCCTCACATCTCAGAAGTGATTGAAGAGGGCCCAATTACACCTGCACGTGCAGTGGGTTGCATTTCAGGACAGGAAGTCTGAGCCTAGAGGACCTGAATCTTTATTTTATTTTTTTAAATTTTAGATCACTTGAGGGTACAAACAATTAGGCTACCGTATTTCTATTTGGTAGGCAGAGTCCCTGTTGTAGTTGTGTCTCACACCCAAGAGGTGTGCCACGTGCCCTTACCGCGACCTGCATCTTTTATAAAGGGCAGTAAGTGTTCATGCCCTTGACTTCCTTATCTCTGTTCTCTAAGGCAAGCCTGCCCTTTGCTCCAGAGATAGGAATGATCTCTGTATTTCAAGGCTGTTCACTACAGAAACATCCTTTAAAAGATAGTCCAGAACAAAGATCGCCAGTGTCTCTGCTCAAGATACACAGAAAGGTGAGAAATCCAGAGAACTGGATCCCTGCAGTAATGGCATTACAAACTTACATTCTCAATAAATGGAATTAGTATGAATAACTTTTTACCATACCTTATTTTCAATTTTATCCCAAATCCTCTATCCAACTCCTCCTTAAAAACAAACCAACAAACAACAAACGAACAAAGTAATCTTGAAGAGTTTTCTGAATATCTTATTATTTATGCCCCCGGACTAAAGAAACTTCTTAAACACTGCTGGATCCTTCTGTATGCAATTGTCTATGCTTTAATTGTTTCTAACTTTGGTGTCTCCAATCCCCTCTGGCTTACATACCCCTTTCTTGGTGCCTCTGTTTTAAGTGATTGCTCACTAGCCCCTCTTCTCTACTCACTGGGTTCTGCAGTGCCTCTTGTCTCCTCCTAAGGTTTTAAAATTTTTCTGATCATTTTGGGTTTCATGTCTTTTGCCTTGGCCTATCAGATTTATAAAAGAAGAAAAAAACCCCCGATCTTGCACAACTCCATTTCTGAATGCCCTGGCTTCTCTCATTGCATAGGACTAGGAAAAATCTTAAAAGCTGTCCACTCCAACCTGCTCATTTGACAGACGTGTGGGCTCTGTGGTCAAATGAATGCAGGCAATACTAAATTTAAAAAGTTAGGCAGGGGCAACCACTTTGGAGAACTGTTTGACAGTTTTTATAAAGCTGAACATGTATATTCTATGGCCCAGCAACTTCATTCCTATGTATTTACTCAAGGAAAATGAAAATAGATGTCCACAAAAAGATTTATATAAGAATGTTGATATCGGCCTTATTTATAATTGTTAAAACTGAGAAACAACCCAAATGTCTATCAATAGGAAAACAGATACACAAATGTGACGTATTATATACACAATATAGATGTATATATGCCCTATATATAAAACACAATTTGTTTATATACCCACAGAATGGAATGTAGCTTAGAAATAAAACAGGAGAATAAACTACCCATGAAACTCAAAAATCTTCCACTGAACAATGAATCCAGACACACAAAAATACATGCGGGCACAGTCTAAGAACTAGCAAAACCCGACAATGGTACGAGGAGTCAATCTGGTTGTCCCTGAGTGAGGACAGGGGGTTGACTGGGATGGAGCATGGGGGAACTTTCTAGGGTCATGGAAATGTTCTGTATCTTGTTTTGGGTGGTGGTAAACTGAACATTCAACTCTCAAAATTTGTTGAACTGAGCAGTTAAAATAAGTGCGTATGTTACAACTAAAAAAATCAAATATAATTCTTTACTATGAGACTTTTCAGAAGATTTAATATGCAAATATGTATTTTGAATCTTTAAGGAGACACAGCATAGAGTATTTCTTAGACACATGGGAGGAGGAGACACCATTTGAAGGATCATCTAATGCAGGGGTCCTCAAACTGCGGCCCGCGGGCCACATGAGGCGGTGTGATCGTATTTGTTCCCGTTTTGTTTTTTTACTTCAAAATAAGATATGTGCAGTGTGCATAGGAATTTGTTCATAGTTTTTTTTTTTTTTTAACTATAGGCTGGACCTCCAACCATCTGAGGGACAGTGAACTGGCCCCCCGTTTAAAAAGTTTGCAGACCCCTGATCTAATGGAACAGAAAATATTTTGGAGGGCTGTTTTGGTACAGACGTTGACTTGGGTGCATTTCTCGGGGCTCTCTGTTTTCTGTTGTTTCCTGGTACATACCCTTTTCTGCTGTTACCCAGAGAGTACTGTTTTCTGCTGTTTCCTGGTGCATACTGTTTTCTGTCGTCAGGAGATGAAGGCTCATGGCAACCCAAGGGGCACTTTGATGAGTCACCTGTTGTGGCCCAATTCTTCTGCCTTCCTGTTACCAGATTGGACCCTTGTCAGCCCCCTCCTCTCTTCTGGGTCACTGGACCACTGCCTTGGCCTCCCACCAGTGGCAAGAGATGTAATTGGGTGCCGGAGCATGGCCATCTGCTATATTTGCAGGACTCTGCCTGAATCAGTCACACCATTCATTTATTCAGTCACGTGTTCATTCATTCACTCACTTGTAACCTGCGTTTATGTGAATGTCTCTGTGTGTCTATCACTTGCAGATTTCTGGAGACCCAAAACTGATTATGGCACAATTCCTGCCTAAAGGGGGAGAGAGTCATGTAAACGCAACTTTTTGTTTTCTTTTGACAGGTTCTCACTCTGTCACCTAGGCTGGAGTGCAGTGCTGTGATCATAGCTCACTGTTAACTTCAAACTCCTGGACTCAGGCTTCTGAGTAGCTGGGCCTGCAGGCATGCACCACCACACCCAGCTGATTTTTAAATTTTTCTGTAGAGATGAGGTCTTGCTATGTTGCACAGGCCAGTCTCCAACTCCTGGGCTCAAGTGATCCTCCCGCATTGGCCTCTCCCAGCATTGGGAGTCTCTGTGCCCACTCTAACCACAACTTTTAAAGGATGACAGCTGTAGTGTTAGAGTGGTGCCAAAGGTCTTTTTTACATTTTATTTCGTCTCCCACAAACATGCAACTCCCTCTTCTTCCTATGGGTCTACCAAAGGCAAAACTAATACCAACCACCTGACACAGAGGGAGAATTATTACTTAGACCAAAAGGCTATCATTGTCAGAGAAATAGTTCTATGTCTGTGGAGTGCAGGGTGGTACCTTCTGTATGAGGGGCTCCAGGCCCTTACTGTACATTTGTGGGGGCTTCAATGCTGCAGTGACATGTAGATATCTAAGTCCTGCTTCACATGAGTTCAGCAGTGTTTTTTCTTATTTCAGGGGTGAGGGGAGGTGAGCTTTATCGTTTTTTATAGAACTACAGAGCTGTTCCACAAAATGCATTCTGACTTCTTATTCATCATTTAGCTCAAACATGTGATATTTTCTTTGCTTGAACTGGCAGTGGGGTGGGTGAGGAGGATACATTCAGCTGTAAGCTGTCCTGGAGGGCAGCAGAAACAACCTAGCATTGGCCTCCTCGATCATATTTATAAGCAGGTGTCCAAGAAAGGTGGCAAAGCTCTAAGTATTTTTCAAAGCCTAGAAGCTTCTTAGGGAGCGACAGAGATGTCACTCCCTAACATGTAGCAAGGCTGGCTTTGTGTGTGTATCTCTCTGTGTATGTCAAATTCTGTGCATTTTAATATATGTAGAGAAATTGGATGCAGAACATCTTCCTGGCTCCAAAATTCCTTCCTACCATCCCGTTTTAATCACAATTTCATCCCACCCCTGACCCCCAGCAACCCCTGATCTGTCTGTATGGCAGTCTGTCTGTTGCCGTAGTTTTATCTTTCTGAAAGTGCCATATAAATGAAATCATTACAGTACATAACCTTTTGAGTCTAGCTCACACAGAGTAATTCTGCCTGTATATCTTTCTTTAGCAATTCTTGTACAGCGTGTTTGCTGCCAACAAATTCTCTTACTTTTTATTCACCCGAGAATGTTCTTATTGCACCTTCATTGCTGAAGGATATTTTCTTAGACTACAGAATTCCAAAATGACACTTTTTTTTTCTTTCAGCACTCTAACACTGTTGTTCAACCACCTTTCCATCTCCAGATGTTTCAGAGAAGAATCCCACAGTGGTTTAGTTGTTCCCTTATAAATTGTGTGTTGTAGGCGGGGTGTGGTGGTCACGCCTATAATCCTAGCACTGTGGGAGGTCAAGGCAGGTGGATCCCTTGAGCTCAGGAGTTGGAGACCAGCCTGAGCAAGATCACGTCTCTATTAAAAATGAAAATATTAGCCGGGTGCTGTGGTGGGTGCCTGTAGTCCCAGCTGCTAGGGAGGCTGAGGCAGGAGAATCACTTGAGCCCAGGAATTTGAGCCTGCTGTGAGCTAGGCTGACACCACAGCACTTTAGGGGCAACAGAGTGAGGCTCTGTCTCAAAGGAAAAACAAAAAGAGTATGTCAGTTTTCTCTGGTTGGTTTAATGATTTATTTTTTTGTTCATTTGTTTTTCAGATCTTAGCAGTTTGATTAGGATGTGTCTGGGCATGACTTTACTTGGGTTTTTCCTGTTTGGAGTTCACTGAACTTGAATCCATAGGTTTGTACCTTTTCTGAAATTTGGGGAGTTTCTAATTTTTTTTTCCCAAATATTATTCTGCACCATACTTTTTTCCTGTCCTGCTGGGTTCTTGTGAGTTGAGATTTTTCTGGTTCATAGGCTGAGTATTTTGGGATCATATCATAGGCATTTTGAATATTATGAGATACTGGGTCTTGTTTAACTCCTAGAATGTTTCTTTGTTCCTTTACTTTTCTAGCAGGCACCTGGCACAATTTGTTTAGGCTGCAGGTTCTGAGCAAGCAGCCTTCTGTGGGTTGTGGTTGCAATGTCAGTTGTTTTCAGTCTTTGTACTGCTTTTTTTTGGATGCCTGCTCTTTCACGGTCAGCCTGGGACCCAGATGGTGATGTAGGTGCTGATTCCATTCTCAAAGTCTTTGCTATGCTGTTTGTGATCAAATCCAAGCATGCATACTTGAAGGCGAGCCCCAGAGTTAAGAGATAGCAAATAACGTTATGGTTTTGTTCCCAGGCTCCTTCCTCTCCACAATCTGCCTGGTACATTCCGGTTTCCTAGGATTCCCCTTTTTGGTTGTCCATGCAGAAAGCCGGCACTTTCTTTACTCTGCCCTTCTGTACACGTCTTGTGACTCTGGCCCTGTCCAGGACTAAATGGTGGATGCACAAAGAGAAAGAAAGCATGCTCTTGGGACCACAGCTCCTCTGCTTGAAGAGGAAGTTCCACCTTCTAGCATCTTCCATGTTGTGGGCTTTCTGAGCTGTGTGTCACTGCAAGGAGATGCCTTTCTCTCACTTTAGGCATGAACTGGAAGGCTGATGCAGGAGCTCTCCGTCTACACTGATGCTCGCTTCTGGGTTTCAGGCTTCCTCGAGTCCTGTCCAGAGAATTCCAGAGGGAACAGATGGTTAAGTCCACTGTCAGGCTTCTGGTTGTCTTTCCCAATCTACCTGCTACTGTCTACTTTTTCAAGAATCCTCAAGAAGCTGTCCTGCGCATTCTCCACAGGTGTTACAGATACACTTGGGAGGAATAGGGCCAGAATCTGTTCTTTGACTTTTGCAGAAACATTTCTTCAGTATCTCCTTGGTCTGAGAACTGAGGACATTTTCCTGGTTACAAAGATAGAAGGTTCACATCATTCTTGGAGGTTATAATGGCACTTGTCAAATATATGACTTTGTATATTCAAGTGTATATGAGTGCTTAAGTCACATACCAATCGGTGAAGGTGGGGTTGGGGGAAGCTAGGGACTCACCCCACTCATGATTTGTTTTTGTGTGTTTGGTTGTCGAGCTTAACCGGATGTGCAAAACCCACTTCTGTGGGGTCAATTCCTGACCCTCCCCCTCCTTGGCATATGCAATTATTAGTAAGTGCTGGAAACAGACATTGCAGGGTAATTCGAAAAATGTGAAAGCTCCGAGGGACCAAATCCTTGTCCCAGACTGGAGTGGTGGGCACTTCCTCTTATTCCTAGCTACTGGTGATGGGAGGGAGCTTCCTCTCCTGTCCAGCAGTTGTGGAAACTGTGGAAACTCGTCTGCTGATGTGCTGTTAAGGGACTATCAGGCGCATGTGGTATTCTAGGTATGGAACTGTCAGCCTGGCATCTCTTTGCAGGTCCGTCTAAAATTTTCATCCATTTCTTCTGCCTGCCTCTTGTTCTGGAGTAATGTGACATTAGGACAGAATGATTAGATCCACATAATGGAAAGGGAGTGTTCATGTGAAGCAAGGAAGTTCTTACATGCTGTAAATGAGGTCTTCTAGGCTGGGGCAATCTTTGTGGGGAAAAACGCTATAGTGCACAAAGCTCTTGATTGATAAAGATAGAGCTCTGCCTGCCAATGTCACCCAAGGGATAAACAGCTTGCCTGCCATAAAATCTCATTAGTCCTGCCATGAGAATGAGGAAATGTAAAGATTTGTGGCCCTAGTCTAACTAAAGCCATTATCTCAAGAATGTCTCAGCAACGTGTTATGGGCCTGTTTGAAGATTTCAATTTACCTGTAGTAGGTTTGCTTTCTTTCCTTCCACTGGAGGAAAACATTCAGCCTGTTTTATTATTTTGGATTCATTTTCAGAGGACTGAAAGCATCATAGTTCCTTTTCCAAAAAAAGTAAAAAATAACAACCACTGGCTATCACTCCCCCCTTGCCCCCGCTCCCCCAGCACACAGTATCTGAAAGGAGATTTCGGTTTGTGCGGTGATGGGTTAGTTGGGTGGGTGTACAAGTTGAATGATATGGTTGACACAGTCCTGCATCCATCTGGGGTTGGAAAACATGCTGAGAACCTTTAAATTGTCAGAGTTTCTGAAAAAGACACTGTAATTGTATTATACTGTATTGTTATATTTTTCTTTTTTACCTATTGGGGAAAATAAGAAACATGCAGTTTTTTAACGAATGTTTACTAAGGACGTATGAATGCACGGGCAGTGTTGGGAGCCTCGGTGGATATAAGGAATACACCAAGAGCCAGGGTCTCGCTCTCCTAGAGCTTGCAATCTGCCGATGAAGACAAGATCACCTCGGAGGTGGTGGTGGAGCATTCACTCAGTTACCAGGTCAGAAAGCTTGGCCAAGCTTCAGCTTCACTCCTTCCTCACTTCCCACTTTCAATTGGTTGCCAAGTCTTTTTGATCTGATTCCCAAATGCTTCTGAAATTTACTTTGTTTTTCTTGAGTCCCACTGCAGCTGTGTTCTATCGGGCTTTTACTTATTATAATTGCAATTTCCTCCTAACAAATCTCTAGTCATGTCTCCTATCTGATCACATTTCTCCCCTATTCAAAATTTTTTTCATGGTTCTTCCTGACATCCAGAATAAAGCCCTAACTCCTGAGACATTATTCCGGCTCTAGCATTGGGCGCCAGCTTCCTCTTCTGCATTTGTCTTCCACTGCACCTATGACAATAGTTGCTCTCTGAGAAGGTCCTATATTTGCCTACCCCCATGCCTTTATTCTTGCTATTCCTTTGTTTTTAGTCCTCACCTTCTTTTTTGTGTGCCAAGTAAAATCAAATTTGTAGTTCAATACCTAGGTCAAATGCTACCTTTTCTGAGTGGCCAGTCAGTGGTGATAGCTCCTACTTCTTGGCTCCTGTACATCTTTGTTTAGGGATAATTCATTCACTTATTCACCCATTTGATCTATTTATTAAATGAGTAATACTTCCTTATTGGGCAACAGACTAGCTGCTCAGAATGCAAAGGTGAGCGGAGAGGTGAACTTGAGACAAATGCAATGGAAGAGGACTTGGCTGCAATAATGTATGTGTGTGTGTCTGTGGGGTTCCAGGAGAAGCTCTTAATCTACCTGGAACTTGGCTGCAATAATGTGTGTGTGTGTGTCTGTGGGGTTCCAGGAGAAGCTCTTAATCTACCTGGAGGAGCTTCCTTAGGACGCAGCATTTGAGCTGAGGTTTGATAGCTGAGCAGCGTTTTCCTGGTTGACAAGTGGAAGGAGGGAATTTCAGGTAGAAGGAAGGGCACATGCAACTGCTCGGAACCGTGACAGAGTGAGGGACCCTCGGGGACGTTGTGTCCATATTGACAGAAGGCTAGCCCCGTGTTGTGGTGGGCACCTGTAGTCCCAACTACTTGGGAGGCTGAGGCAAAAGTATCGCTTAAGCCCATGAGTTTGAGGTTGCTGTTAGCTGTGATGCCACAGCACTCTACCAAGGGTGACAGCTTGAGACTATGTCTCAAAAAAAAAAAAAAAAGACTAATCCGTATTGATAGAGTGCAGGACAAAAGCAGTCAGCCAAAGTGGAGGCTGCGTGATTCCTTCTGGAGACAATGCCAAGGGCTTCCTGCAATGGGCAGGAGGTTAAACTGTATGATTCCAGGAGCAAAAGCACTTCATGAAGATGTGTGCTTCAATAATGTAGATAAGTACAGTTGGAACCATGTGTAATCTACAGGGCACTCTCATTCCCCCAAGTGATGGCAGTATTAGTGAAAGAGTACAGGATTTGTTTCTGAGGGCTGGGACTAAGGCAGAAATTAAATTAAGTCTTCCCATTCTTTACCCCTACTTTATCTTCTTTCTTCCCTTTCTGAGAACTACTGTATATATTTAGGCCTTGTTGAATTTTGATTGGAAATAGTAAGTCTGGAATTTAAAAATCCTTAAAAAATACTCTATACCTATGACCATAAAAACAACTAAATTCATTTTGTTTTATTGACTTGTCATTATGTTTCTGCTTCCCACGCCCCGAGTGGGAAGCACCATGGCACACACACGTGTGTAAACACATACACCCGTGCACGCACATACACACACACAACACACTCTTTCTCTCACACTCACACAGCTTCCCCATTGCTGGATCCATGGCCCCATCCCCAGTGATTCAAGGGGAGGTAATGGGGCTTGAGAATTTCCAGCACAAGCTCCCAGGTGACCCAATAACTGCCAATCCAGAGACCACTCATTGAGTAGCATTTCTCTACAGGCCACTATCTCCATTCTTAAATTTGATACAGAAAACACTAATCCATACATTACTTGCTGAGTTGAAAGGCATTTTAAGAGGTTATCTAGACTCATCCTCACTTTGGGCTATTATCCAATGAGGTGTCAAGTAAAAGCAAGTAGCTGTAGTTTCATGTCCCCGTGTTTGTAGAAATAGAACAATGAGGTGATTACATTACACGATTACATTACAATCTAGTCATTACATTTTGTTAATCTTGCATAAGAAATGATCCCGTGACATAATATGAGCCATGCTATCATACACATAACAAACAACACATAAGCATACAAACTACTCCAGCTGATGCCTTGGGACTAAAGTCAGGCTAATTAAGCTTTTTCACTTGACCTTCAAGCTTTCATTGCCACCTCTCTGTATCTTTAACCATTAAACCTGTTGTTTTTATTTCTCATCAACTTTATTGAGAAATAATTTAGGTACAATAAACTGCATCCATTTAAAGCATATACTATTCTAATCTTTTAAACTACTAAATTACTAAAGACTTATGTAAAATTATTCACTAATACAAATAAAAATAATTAAAAAAAACCCCACCCAATTGGAAGTACCTCATGCCTTTAGCGAGAGAAAGGCATGAGCATGACTTGATTATTTGGATCTATTGGGTACATGCACACACACATAAAGACAAACAGACAATTTGGAGTGTGTTTGGTAAGAAGGAGTAAATGGGAATCAGGACCAGACAGTTCACAGGAACCTTGGAACAGTTTTCTGAGGTTTATGGGGTCTTTGTCTGCTAGTACTTGAAAATTAGTTGAGATTGATTAGAGCCCAGGTGCAGTGGGAAACCTTGGGAACACATTTGGTGTTCCTGAACTTGGCCTGGTGTGCTTAGATGACAAAGGCTGGTCTAGGAGGCATTTTGGTTGTGAGGATGGAGTGAGGGGGAAAAGGACAAGTCTTACTCATGCTTTCATGCTGTCATTCCTTTTTGTTCCTAGTGTCCTCACTCTGGCAGGACCTCATCAGCTTATACATAGATCACTATTAAATGCCATCCTCCTTTTCTCCTTCCTTTTTGTCTTTCTGACATGAACCTTTCTTGAATAGTTCTGTGTTTATGCTGCTTCCCAACCAATAGAGCTTTGTGGACTCTCAGGGCAAAGGCAGGCTCTTTAGTCTGGCATTTAGAAGGCATCGAAGCCTTCAACCACATAACCTGTGCTGGGTCACCCGATCTCACCTAATTTTGCACACAGGTCACCTGTTCCAGATGAATGGTTCTGTTTCCCTTCCTGTCTTCCTCCTGAAGAATCCCTTCATCTTCCCTACTTGTATTTCTTTTTCTCCCTTCCCTCCCCTCCCCTTCCTTTCCCTTTCTTTCCTTTTTTTTTTTTTCTTAGACATTGGGTTGAGGAAGAATAACCATGGAGATAGGAAGAACTCCTAGAAGGTTTGCAATGGCTCTGTTGAGAGGGCCAGAGAAACCCACCCTGGCTAGCAGAGCCTACCTGTATTTCATGGTCCAGATGTGTTCTCTATCCCCTTCATGTGCACGATGAAGACTTGGTTCTCCTTCTCCTTTGCATTTTTGTAGCTCTTACTGGTCTGAGCTACTCATTTCATACATAATCATGGACTACTTTGTATTTTGGTTTTATGTTCCGTGGGCATATGTTCTGTCTCTCAAATGGACTATTAACTGCTTGCGGTCAGGGACTGTGTTGTGGAAAACTTCTTGGATTTTACGATTTTATGTAATTTTAAAAATGGTACCTTAATGTATCACTAAATACCTTGTCAAGATTTTCTATATACATTTACAAATCTGAAAATGTAATCCTTTATTAAACCATGTGTCTTGTTTTTTGCTTTAAAAATATGCTAACTATTTTTATAGGTGCTATATGGGAAATACAAAGGGTAGTGATAAGAACAACAAACATTTATTGAGTTCTTTCTGTGTGTTGGGCACTTTTCCTACTGTTTTTCCATCTAGTAGCTACCTTAATCCCCCTGACAACCCAGAGACTGGTACTATTATTATCCCCATTCTACAGCCAAAGGAAACCAAGGTACCATAAAGTGAAGTCATTGCCAAGGTTCGAAAGCCAGACTTCAGGCAGCTGGGCCTGGTGCCCGTGGGCCTCCCGTAATCCAGCACCCACTACATCTTACTCATGTAAGAAACACAGGAAATGCAGGCCATGTTGAGAAATAAATAGAATTGTAATTAGTGGCAGAGGAAAAGGTTTATGCCTGAGAAATGATGAGATGGAACATGTCCTCTGTTATAATGAATGCGTTAGATATTCTAACCAACTCAGGAGAAAAGAGTTCATTATCTGTAGCGTCTATTTTTAGATCCCTTTTCTTATGTCATTACAAAGAAAATATAAAGCTTGTAATTCTACTACTCTGTATATGGTAGGTCTGATCTTCTTCTTCTTATTATTTATTTATTTTTGAGACAGAGTCTCACTCTGTCACCCTCAGTAGAGTGCTGAGCTATCACAGCTCATAGCAACCTCCAACTACTGGGCTTAGGCGATTCTCTTGCCTCAGCCTCCTGAGTAGCTGGGACTACACACGCCTGCCACAACGCCTGGCTATTTTTTGGTTGTAGTTGTCATTGTTGTTTGGCTGGCCCCAGCTGGGTTCAAACCTGCCAGCTTTGGTGTATGTGGCTGGCGTCTAGCCGCTGAGCTACAGGCGCCGGGCCAGATCTTATTATTTTTTAAAGATGCTCTCTTGCAACTTGGTGCACTTTGCTGAGTTTTTCCTTTAAAAAAATCTTCTTTTCAAACCTAGCAAGTTCTTAATCTTTTCCACTTCAATAGCTGGAATTCTCCCTTGGGGGTTCTGAGCTCTTTAAATATTTTTAGGTTGCCAGATTTCTTCTGTTGGCTCTCCAGGAAGCCAATTTTGTTCCTAAGCCCATCAGAGTAGTCCAGCTCCATCTTCTGCACACTCGCTGCATCACAATAAAAAGCTGCCTAATTACTGCTTTTGTGGGATCCCGGAGGTGTGAGTATTTGTCTCCAGGCCATTGCTGTGGACTATAAACTCCTCTCAGATGAGAGAGAAACCTCTTCATTATTTAAATCTCCAGGTCTTGTAAGGAGTTTACTTCATTCAAATTGTTTCCAGTCTTGAAAAAGAAGTGATCAAAGGAGACATAGAAATTATCTTGACATGAGCTTCAATTTTTTTTTTTTGTTGTTGTTGTTGAGACAGAGTCTCACTTTGTCACCCTTGGTACAGTGCTGTGTCGTACAGCTCACAGCAACCTCCAGCTCTTGGGCTTAGGTGATTCTCTTGCCTCAGCAGCTGGGACTATCGGCGCCCAGCACAACACCTAGCTATTTTTTTGTTGCAGTTCAGTGGGGGCCAGGTTTGAACCACCACCCTCAGTGTATGGGGCCTGCGCTCTACCCACTGAGCTACAGGCGCCGCACATCAAGATCATTTCTAAAGGGAATATTTTAAGAGAATGCCCCTTTTGGGTGGTGCCCAGCTCTTAAGGAGGGACCTAAAAAGTCAGATCCCTTTATTATTTTGTTTCTTCATTTCTGCTATGAAATGGATGTTTGGAGGTGAATAGGTGAGGAAATGTTACTTGCTTGCCTGGGAAGGCACAAAGTCAAAGTCTAATTATAGCTATACTCTGGATTTTATTTAGCTGGATATTTTCTTGTGATAATGGTTTTTTTAAGAAATTTGAGTAAATAGCTAAACCTGTAGTTATTTTTTTAACAATAATCTATTTTTAATAGGTAAAAAATAGAATGCATTTATGCTTATAAAGTAAATGTAGGTTTGAGTTAACCCCAAAGTGAAGCATCATCTAAAATATGCATAATTTGCAAGTATACTGGCATTCAGTGGATTATCCATGGGAAAATTGTAGGGTTGTCCACTAGTTGGCTATATGCTTATCCTCTGAGAATTTTGTTTTAAAAAAATACATGTATTCAGACCAGGTACAGTTATTTGCACCTGTAATCCCAGCACTTAGGGAGGCTGAGATGGGCTGAGATGGGAGGCTCGCTTGAGGCCAGGAGTTTTAGACCACGCTAGGCAACACAGAGAGACCCGTCTCTACAAAAAAAGTTAGCCAGGTGTGGTGGCAGGTGCCTGTAGTCCCAGCTACTCAGGAGGCTGAGGCAGCGGGACTGCTTGAGCCCAGGAGTTTGAAGCTGCAGTGACCTATGATGACACCACTGCACTCCAGCCTAGGGCACAGAACAAGACTGTCTCAAAAACAACAACAAACTGAAATCACTTTCAGCAGTCACTAAGATGCATAAACAGTCCCAAGTAGTACCAACCTTAGCTGCATATTAGAATCACATGCGGGCACTTAAAAAAATACTGATATCCATTTCCTCCCTACCAGATTAAATTTTTAATTGATCAGGATACCTGATCAGGAAGCCTGGATACCTGCATGTGTAAAGTTTCCCAGGGAGTCCAGTGTGCTGCAACATTGATAATCACTGCTGGAAAGTCATGCAGAGAAGAAAGAGCTTTCCCACACCCCTTCCCTCACTGGCCAGTGACTTGCCCACCTTTACAGACGATAACAACAGGGGCTTTATATAGGTGATAATAAGCTACAAAATGACTGAATGGCTGCAATAAAGGCACTATCAAAGTAAAAAGATTATAACAGTATTAATATTTTACTAGAAGTTATTGCTGATACCTGACATCTGTAGATTACCTGTTTTGTCCTCAAAAGCACCCTTTTAGGCAGATGCAGTAGATATTATTATGTATATATTTTTTGCAAGTGAGGAAATGAAGGTCAGAGAAGTTGAATGACATGACCAATATCATACACCTTAATATCTAGTAGCCTTGGTTTAGAGCCCAGGTTTTTGATTCTGTTCCCTTGCAACAGATTAGGACTATTGTTAATTTAGAATCTCAAACAGTTCTGGTCACTCACTTGCTGTGTGACCCGTGGACAGCTGTTTAACCTCTCTGAACATCACTTCCCTCACCTACAAATGAAGATAACACTTGCACCTCCCTTACAGTGCTTCCCAGGGTCAAAGAAGTTTTTCAAGGGAGACACTGAATGCATTTGAATCCACCTTCCCTCCTCTGCTGCATTCATGAATGTTCTGCCTCCTGATGGTCTCTGTACCAGCTGCTGTGTGCGTCCTCGACGACCCTGGAAGTCCTAACCTGTCATATCACCTCATTTTGGCGCCCTGGGACTATTTTGGAGGGCCTGGATTAGTCCTGTGGGGTATCTGATTAAAGATCACTTGAACTGCTCTGTTCTTTGGCCCAACACGGGGCAGTGTTTGAGAGCAGACCTGGGTTAGGAGAGCAATGTCTGAGGTTTCTCCGCCAAGACATGAAAAGACGCAGTAAAGAGAAGGGATGAAAGAAATGTTCTTTCAATTTCACCTTCGTCATTCAATCCCCTGTCAGTGAGACATCTGATGGTACTTAGTGATAGAATAGAGTCCTTATTTATAAATACAGGTCATTTAATACCTATTTCTTTTTAGCACTGTCAGATTCCACTATTTTTTTCATAATTCTCTCCAGCTCAAAGCTCTCTATATAATAGATTTTCAATAAATGTCAGGAACTTCTCTCTCTTTGACATTCATTCATTTATTTGTTCACATCAGAGACATATATTAAGTTTTGACTTTTTGCCAGGCACTGTGCTAGTGCTGGGGCTACAAAACTGTAGAGACCTACGCCCTGTTCTTAAGGGCTTATTGTTTAGTGGGGAAACAGAGAAGTGAACAGACAATTCGAGACAGCATAGTGTGCCCATGGTGGGGGAAGAGGGTTCTCTGGGGCACACGGAAGGAGGGCAGGGGTCAGGGAATGGCAAAAAGGTCTTGAAAGGCAAAGAGGCGCAGGGAAAGTGGAAGGTGCAGAAGGTGGGTATAAGAGAAAGAGCTATGTCAGCACAGAGGTCTGGGAGCACAAGAAAGCTGATGTGCAGAAAATAAGGAAAAGCAAGCACCATATACTATGCTGCATCCCGTAGACTACACCTATCAGTATTTCATAAAGTAAATGTAAATGAAGCAGAATAGAGTATTAGAGCACGTAGCATATGCAGTAAGAGGGAATGTTGCTTCAGTTATAGATACATGGTGAGCGTGTGTACATCTGTATGGAGTAGAGCGGTTGATGATACAAACAAAGTAGGATCTCTGGAACTGCTACTGAAGACTCTTACTCAGAGAAGTGATCTGATCAGACTTGCATTTTAACACAATTATTCTGGCCGCAGTATGTAAAAATGGGTTTGAGTGGTTGGAATGTAGCACTGTGGCAAGTGCTTGGGCAGCTAACTTTACAATGAGGTAGAAGCTACACGTGTAGATGGCACATCAGCCAGAGAGAAGGAGCATGAGTCCATGCTGGTTATGGAGCCCTACCTGCCCTTCCAGACTTTTAAATGAGGAAGAGATAGATCTCTAGTCCGCTGTGATTTTGAGTCCTTAATGGCTAGCTAACCACTGTCCTTAACTATTACGTATGTATACCTGCTTCTGGTGGATAGACTTTTGATGGTCTGTAATGATGCTCACCTTCTGTTTTTAATATTCCTGGGTAACTTCTCTCCTACATGTGAGTGAGATGTGGAATTTGCTTCTAACCAATTGAATGTGCAAAGAATGACACTTCCATGAATAGATTACTTAAGGTTCTTACTTCCATTTTGCTAGCAAGTCTCACTCTTGCTGGCTTTGATGAAGCAAGTTGGCCTGTTATGAACTGCCCTATGAACAGGCTTATATAGCAAAGAACTTATAGCAGCCTTTGCCTTCAGAGTCAACAGGGAACTGAGGGCCTCAAGTCCAACAGCCTGCAAGAAACTAAAAATTGGCAACAACCATATGACCTTTAAAGCAGATCCTTCTCCCACCAAGTCTTCAGATGACACCCCAGCCCTGGCCAATACCTTGATTGCAGCCTCGTGAGGTGTCCTGGAGGAGCAAACCCAGCTGAGCTGTGCCTGGATTTCTGACCTTAAGAAACTCTGAGACCATAAATATATGTTGTTTCGATACTGTCAGTTTGAGCTAACTTGTTATGCCGCCACAGATAACTAATGGGCTGCCTAATTATATTTGATTTCCTCTGCTTCCTTGGCTTTAGCCTCATATTCCTGACTTGACAACACTCACACAGTGATACCCACATCAAATCCAAATATACTTTCATACTCGTCAGACCAGCAAAAAATAGAAATGTTGAATAATTACAAGGTAAGATAAAGTAGGAAGTCTCTTACATTGCTGTCTGAGTGTAAATGGATATAATCACTTTAGGGAACGACTGGTAAAATCTAGGAAAATAAACATGAACATGCTTTCCTATCTGTCATTCCACTGCTATTCCTATAAAATTTTTCACACATACATTGTGTGAAAGAATGTTCATTGTACAGTCTTTACTACTAGGGAAGGATAGAAAGAAACTAAATATCCATCATCTGAGAATGAATAAATTGTATTATGTGGTTACAATTAAAATGAGCAAACTAAATCTATGTTTATTAACAGGAATAAATCTCAGAAACACCATGTTGAACAAAAAGGTGACTCTCAAGACAGCACAGTATAAGGACATCTACAGAAGGGTGTCCCAAAGGTCACAATACACACATACAGAGGAAAGATGGAAAATGGGAAACTGTAGCTAGATGTACCTTTATTTACAAAATGCTCATCATAGAATTTTATAAAATATTTACAAAATATTTCTCAACATGTTGATATAAATATTAAAAATATCAAATAATATAAAATATGACTGATAATTTTTTCTATTTATGGCAATCTTTGGGATACCCTGTACAATGCTTATAAAACAGAGATATGTAATGATAGTAAAAAACATGCATCCAAAAATAACATCAATATCAAAATGTGGTGGGTACCAGTGGGTTTTTTCTTTTTTTGTTATTGTTGTTATGCAACACTCTACAAGTTTTTGGTATGATTTAGTGTTAAAAAAAGCTCAAGGCTTATCTGTCATGAAGGTGTAAATCTTGACACAGATAAAGAAGGAAGAAACGTTATGTTCCTTCCAAATCTTATGTAATTGCCATCTTTACTTCAATTTTGGATAGTAAGAAGAGGTAAGCAGTGATTTGGGGAAAAGGAGCTGGGATGGGGCTGAATAAGTGCTACTAGAATTCTTTATTGTAGGTGAGGATGTTTCAGAATGTGAAATTTGAGGTGAGACTTGAAAAATGAATGAGGCGGCCTGTTGGTTAGCATAAGACGAGAATATCAAGGGGAATAGGATGATGAACCATTTGCTTGGACAGTTAACCATTTAGAAATGACTTGTGTAAGCCAACATTTATGATTTTATATTATTTACACACACAAAAAAAAATCACAAAGACCTGCAATGCATCAGTGACGCCAGAGGAAAGAAAGAAAATAAAAATTTCCTCCAAAACTTATTTCTCAATTCTCTGTAGCTGACATAGAACAGAACCCTCCCTACTCCCCAAGTTAGGAAAAGAAAGGATTTCAGGGATGGGAGGAGGCATCTAGGGTGGAGGTATTTCCTTAGAAGGGGAAATCAGATCTCAGCAGTATTATTCTTTTTTTCATTCAGACTAGAAATGTCTTGTGGCTGGGATTGCTTGGCACAGTGTGACTTCTGTAAATAGAAAACCTGATCACAAGCTGTGATCATGCCACCTACATGGTAACATGCTTCAGTGGATAAATGGAAAGGTGACATGCTTTCTAAGTCACCAGAAGATACTCTGCATGTCCCAAATGAAGTAACTCTTGCCAACATTTGCCTGAGCAACTGACTTATGTATTCCTCTACTAAATGCAAGGTCTTAAAACAGGTGAAAGTATTGCGAATGCCGTGGCTTTTAGCAGAGTATCCATGATGGCACGCTGCAGTGCTCAATGAAAATACTACTCCACTAGCTATCACAGACGACTATATCGTCATTGATTGAGCTTTGTGCCCACAACAGTCAAAGTATTACAAATCCACAGAACAGCTTCGAGTCCTGGGTTTTCTGTTCATATTTCTAAATTTGCATAAAGAAATGCAAAATCATAAGCAAGGAGAATCCTCATAGACTACTGCCAAGAGGTTTTGTGTTTATCCTGGCACATACAAGAAATATTTTGAATTTCTAAATTGTGGAGCAGTTCTTTTCATTAGGAATATGTGATTGAGTCTTACTTCTAATGAGAGACTGAAGCTTAAGTTGGTTCATGAATAAAATAGAGCAAAACTTCATTTTTACTGGATGAGGCAGAAATGTAGGTGTATGATATAAGGTTCTTCATTTCCTTCTCTTGTTTATTATCTTCTCATAATAAGTGCAAGAAAAGGCAGCATTAAAGAGGCAAGATAGGGCAGTGCCTGTGGCTCAATGGAGTAAGGCACCGGCCCCATAGGCCAAAGGTGGTGGGTTCAAACCCAGCCCCGGCCAAAAAAAAAAAAAAAAGAGGCAAAATAGCCACCCTGAAAATATATGTTTTTAACGCTTCTCTTCCATTCATCAAGTTCTACTTCACTATATGAGGTCTTTGGAACTACTTCCCAGCTTTCTTTATCACTAACTTTCTGCTTCCTCAAACTTGCTTATAAGAAGTAAAAGTACAGCAAGTAAAGAAGCTGAGTTTCTCCATGTCTGAGGTCAGATTCCAGATGAAGCTTGGGGTTCAGGCCAAACCAGTAGAGATCCCTATGGGCCAGGCTGGGCCTGGGGTCTGACAGTGACAGCTGCTGTAATAGAACTGGGTCTCTGCTATTCACGTACCTGAAATTCAGAGTACTTCTACATGTTAGAACTGGCCCCTTAGCTCTCAGGGCAACTGTCTGTTTATTTAAGAATGCACCACTCTTCTAAGGCAGTGTTTTTGTTTGTTTGTTTGTTTTTTTAATTTTCTCTATACATAGACATGTGTTTATTTGGTTTCCACTTTTTGCCTTCACAAAATTAAAAAGGCTTAAAATTTAATAACAGTAACAATGTTTAAGATAAGGACTAGAGACAAAAACCTCATGAAGAATGAACGAAGATAAATACATTAAGGAAAGAAATCAGACGACTGCTCCAAAGAAATATTGAGCAATAATACTAATAATGCAAAAAAAGTAACATTCACATTGTCAGATAAGAGAATGTCTATCATAGAATGCTTTGACTCTGAGGTTCAGTATAGAGTTGTCAGTTAACAACTTATTTTTTTTTTCTGAAGTCTCAAAAAATGGACAACTCATATTTATAATAAAAATAGAAGATAATTTCAAAAAACAGATCATGCCAAATCTTACAGACAATAGAAAAAGAAGAAATACTTCAAAATCATTCTACTTCATCTGGATATACCTGAGATTAAAATCGGAAAAAATATATTATTAGAAAGGGAAATTACAAACATATTTCACTTACAAATGAAGATGCAATATCCTAAACAACATATTAACAAGTTGAATTAAAAATTAATGTTCAAGTAATGTACTTTGGTCAAAATTAAATCCAATTTATATGAGAATTAGTCACTATTTTCTTTTCTTTTTTTTTTTTTTCTTTTCCTTTCCCTCACCCCTCCCTCCTTTAAGGCAGTGTTTCTGCCTTAAACCTACCTTATAGCAGGAAATACATTTTACTTCACAATCTATGCCAGTCAAGAAAACAGAAACTAGATTATTTCAATAGAGAGAATTTAACACAGGGAATTGATTGGACAGATGTTGGAGGACTGAAACATTGAAAAAAGAACCTAAGTTTCACATAGGTAATACCTGCGAGAAGTCTCTAGGACTGGAGATCAAAGAAAAGAGAGGAGGTTGGAGTTATCAGAACCCAGAATGTTTGGAGGAGTGGACCCGTGGGGTTGGGATGCAGATGATGGAAGAGTGGCACTGCCTGTCTCATACTGAGAATACTCTGGTACAGAGAGAAAAGAAATGCCATGAGGCCAGTTCTGAAGCACACACAGCTGGAGACAGGTAAAACTGCCACCAGGCTAAAAGGCCATTGCCAGAGTGATGTTTTCAAGTATAGTAGACCAACAGAAAGGAGCAAGTTGCTTCCCTCTCCTCCAGACTTGTGTTCTTCCTCTACTACTCCCAGGGGCCAGATGGCAAAGGAGAAATGTGGTTTGCACAGCTCTAGCCCTTCTAGCACAAAGCAGAGGACAGAAGGTAGGTTTAAAGCTGAAAGACAACAGCTCACTAACAGCCAAAAATACTTTACCCTAACTGTGAGCATACCCTCAGAATCGAACCTTCTGTTGCCTTCTGGTCTATGGTATTCTGCTCTACACTACCACCACCCTGCCTTATCACATCTGAAATACTACACAGCTAGAAGGGATGTGATAAGGCAGGGTAGTGGTAGTGTAGGGCAGAGAGTGGAGGCTCCTTACCACACTGCCTGTATGGATTAACCTGTTACCACTTTCGGCTTCATCTTTTGGATTTGCACAGTATATTTATCACTCGAACAGGTCTAAAGTAGACAGAGAAAACAGTAAATTACAGTTTTTCTTCGGTCCCTGTTCCCTCCCAGTTGTCCATAGCCACATGAGGTGTTTTAAAGCTGCGCTTCAGTGGTTCCCAGCCTTCCTTTGGGTGACTGCTCACCCTGCTCCCTGCAAAGCAGCTGTTTGTGCTGCTGTCATCTGTTCTCAAGTGGCTTGTCCTGTTGAGCTGATTCTCCGAGATTCTGTCTTCAAAACAAGAAGCAGTATGCATTGGGACCTTGACTTTGGAGACTTCTTCATAGCTGCAGGCTGCACTACAACCGTGGCCAGCTGCCTTGCTAAGACAAGTGACTGGTCACAAGGGAAACCAGATGAGGGATAGATGGATCAGGTGAACCTATCATCCCTACGATAAAAACATGTGTTCAGCTGGTAGCAGATCAGTATAATCTACTCCAGGAGTAAAGGAGAATCTATTTAAATACTCATTACATATGCAGAGGTGTGACTAAATTCCTACAGTTGATAGGTCCAGGTGTGCCCCTATAAGGACGTTAGGTAGTTTAATATTCAGATTTTGTTCTGGACTTTACATTTTAAATGTTGTCATTTCTTCTGCACACCATAAGCTATGGTTATGTAGACTTTGCTTCCTTTCTTTTCTTTCTCTTAGACAACAGATACCAGCTATTATGATTTGCTTCCTCATTTATACTAACACAGTATGCCATTATTATGGATGTAAGAAAATGGTTTTCATAACTGAGCCCTCTAAGAATGTAATAGGTCATGTACATAAGCTGCTTAATATTTACTAATTACACTGAGGACCGAATCAAACAGAATATGAAGATATATATTGGGGTGCGCACTATTATTTTAACAAATGTCACCAGAGTTCCTCTTGGGGAAAGTTACTTTCTTTGTGTAGGAAAATTTGATAAACAGTTTAGAAATAGTAGGTAGCCATGAAGGTACATATTAGGAGATGGAGATAACTAAAAATACTGTTTTAAAAGAGAGGAAAGAGAGGAGAGACAGGACAAGAGAGACGGTGGATAGTGGGAAGTTGCAGCTTATGCTGAAGGGATGGGGGGGTCAGTGGATAAAAATATCATGGGGGGGAAGTGGAGGAATTTTAAGAGCAGGGATTTTTTTTTTTTTTTTTTTGTAGAGACAGAGTCTCACTTTATGGCCCTCGGTAGAGTACTGTGGCATCACACAGCTCACAGCAACCTCCAACTCCCAGGCTTAAGCGATTCTCCTGCCTCAGCCTTCAGAGTAGCTGGGACTGCAGGCGCCCGCCACAATGCCCCGCCATTTTTTGGTTGCAGTTTGGCCGGGGCGGGTTTGAACCCACCACCCTCGGTATACGGGGCTGGCGCCTTACCGACTGAGCCACAGGCGCCGCCCCGAGCAGGGATTTTTAATTTTAGGTTTTTTGCATCCTTCATTAAAACTCCTCAGTTGCTCCAAAACTTCAGAAGTGTCTCCTATATAAACAACTTAAAGAAAGGGGGTTGATTTCCACATGATGTGTCAGTAGAAGTGATGTGGCAGAGTCTGTGTCCCAGAGAAAGCAGGAACTCCGAGCCAGAAAAGAAGGTGAGATTGTAAACCCCCTGCAGCTGTGTAATCGAGAGGACACTGGCCTTGAGCTATGACAAAAGGTGGATAAGGGACAGGGTGATCCAACTGTATTACACATATAGTAGCTTGCTATTTTCAACTGCAATGGCTCAAGAAATTGACAAATTGAAAATTACAGGGCCAGAAATTCATTCCCTTCCCCACTTTTTTTTCTATTAAACTAAATCTCTCGGCCTCAGTTTCCTTATCATCTGTTAACATCTGGAGATTGGGCCTAGAATATCTCTGTGATTTCATTAGCGTCTACGGCCCTAATAACAATATTTTTATATTCCTTTTTGAGACAAATTTACATGCAGTGAAATGCACAGATCTTAAGTGTTGGTACATGAGTGACAAATGCACATACTTCAGTAACCTAAACCTTTGGCAATATAGTTTTTTCATCATACAGAAAATCCCTCCTCGGTCAGACCTTTCCCCCAGGATAAACCCACCACCATTCTGACTTTCATGATGGATTAAATAATATTTCACAGCTACTTTTAAATGACAGGCTTTGTTTACCGTATTAGCTTGCTTATTTCTCAAAAGAACTGTGAGATAGATACCTCCATTTTGCAGATTAACCAAGGAGGATCAGAGCAGGTAGGTAACTGCTCTGGTCATTAGCTACCAGGCACAGGGGCAAGACCGGTTTTTGATGCCCATGCTCTTAACCTCTGTGTACTAGACTGCCTGTCTGAGAAGACCCAGGAGGGTCTAAGAAATAGTATAGGCCCCAATTCAATAGAAATCAGTCACACTTTACAAGTTCTAAAACCTCCTGAATAATCAATCAATGATCAATCAAGGCCGTATGCACTCCATCTTATTGAATAATTCCTGTCTATCCCAATCCACAGAGAATGGCAGAATAGAGGCGTGAAAGACCGCAAATTCGATGTAAGTGGGGAAAAACACATAGGCGGTGCAGGCAGGTTCTGCACATTCCAGGCAGGGATGCGCAGCCTGGAGGCGAGGAAGGCGGCTGGACCGGACGTCACAGGCGTCCTCTCCGAATACCGCCGGCATAAGCGCGCCGTGCTGCGAGGACTGGACGCAACCGAGGCAGGGCTCAGCAGGCACAAGCAGAGCCGCGAACCCTCCTCAATGTCACGCTCCTCTCCTCTCCCACGGCGCACCCTCGCGCCTCCCCTCCCCCGCACCCGGGCAGGCTCCCCAGGCTCCTCCCGGAGCTGACTCGGAGCCCTCCCGCCACACCCCCACCGCGCGGCCTGCGGCTGCCATGGCAACCCTACGCCACCGCCTCTTCACGCACGTCGCGAACTAACGGACTCCGCGGCGGCGGCCGGCCCCCACCCTCACCCACCTGGACCGCATCGCCAACCGTGAGTCGACCTGCAGCACTCGACACTTAAGTAATGAATCGGAGGGAGAAGGGCGCCAGCGGGACAGCAGGTGGCGGGGTGCTCAAGCTGGCACCCGCCTCAACTCCCGCCGGAGCAGTGCGCGGAGGGCTTTCCCGGCCGCGGGCCGCCCTGAGTGGGAGGGATAGAGGAGCGGGCGCGGCGGCTCGCGGAGCATCATGGGGGTTGTAGTTCTGAGGCTACTGGGGCTCGCGGCCTCAGCGGGGTGGCTCAGACCAGGGGAACTACAAAGCCCGGCGGTCCCCGCCGCTGGCAAAGACCGATAAACTTTGAGCGGACCGGGAGGGAGAAAATCTCTCTTTGTCTTGAGGGGGCTTTGGGGTGGTCGCCGGAGGGGGCTGTTTGCTCTGGAAAAGGGAAGTGGAGGTGAGACTCGGCTTCCCGCCCTGTGGTCTGGCCCGCCCCGGCTGCAGTGCTCAGCCCCACCCAGGCTGGGCCACCGCCCAGCACAGTCTCTGGGATGAGCAGCTGCCCAAGCTGCAGGGCCTCGGGCCTCCGGCGCCTCTGACCCTCCCAGGTTGCTGCCTCTCGGTGCAGAACCGTATGTATGTCACGTATGATGTGAAATCCGAGAAACCGTATTTTAACAGGCTTTTTTTCTTTCCCTGATTTGTTCATTTCTACGTAGTCATGTTTAAAGTAGCTCAAAGGTGTTTGCATTTTAAACCCATCAATTAGTAATTACTCAAAGGGCAGTTATGTTTAAAGGTTAAGTGTGAAAGTAGAGAAAAGATACCTTTGCTATTATATGCTGGTATCTTTTATTTATTTTTTTTAACCATTTTGCATTTTTGTATTTTTATTTATTGAGGTTCAAGGTTGTGAAATGAGCCCCCCCACCCCCCAGCCAACCTGAACACTGCCTACACGGATTTTGATTGTATTTTGAAGATTAGTTAAGCCTTAAATTACTAGTAGCTTTTAAAGTACAGACTTTTATTTTTTAATACTAGTAGTAATAATTTTCTTCGATTGTTCCAGTGTTTTTCAGAATTTCTCAGGGGCATGTTTACAGAATGAAAAATACTATGCACTGATATGTAGTTTTTGCGTTCTGGAAGGCACCGTAGTCCCTAGAGTTAACCCAAGGCTCTGCAGTAGGGAAGGCGACACAGTTTTAGAAAATCTTTCTTGACTACCATTTAAAATTTTCCAGTAGGTAGGTAACCATCCTAGATGTTTGCTGTTTTATGGAGTAATTTGTTAATAGTACTGTGGGCTTATTTTTGTGTGTGTGTGTGTGTGTGTGTGTGTGTGTGTGTGTGTATGTTTAGAAACAAAGACCGAAAAGCTTATAAAATTCTTTTTATCTCAGTTAAAATGAAGCGATAAATTTAAAGAAGCAATTTTGTGAAAGAAAGAGATAAAAAGTAGAGATAGTAAGACCACTAGGAAAAAAAGTGAGCCTTTACGTTATGCAGTATAGGGTTGAAGTACCCTACTTATTCATTCACAGTTTAAGAACTTCACTGGATGCCAGGCATTATGCCACGTGGTGGGAATAAATGGATGAATTGAAAATAGTCTGTGTCCTGCATAGGCAAACACCTGTGTCATCACATTAGTGTGATAGAGATATGTGGAAGTTGTTGGAGGGGCCCAGAGTGGAAATAAATAGGCATATAACAATAACATTAAATACACTGTATGAGGCATTGTGCAGAGTATTTTGCATGCAGCTCCTTATGTAATCCTCAGAACAATTGTATGATTAAGTTACTGTTGTTTAGAGATGAGGAAACAGGTTTAGAAACCTTGCCCAAAGACATGGTTTGTAAAGTATGAACCTGGGATTTGAACTCGTGTGACTCATGAGTCCTGATGTAAGTCATGATCTTAAGCACTGATGCCATTCTCCCTACCATACAGTAGGGAGATACTGACTCTGATGCAGTCAGGGGAGGTCTGCTCCCCTGTGTGTGACTTTTGATTTGTGTTAAGACAAATAAGCTTTCACTGGGGAGAGGGTGAGGAAAGTCCTTCTAGGCAAACGGCACAACATGAGCAAAGGGTAGATGTAACTATGAGTGTTTTGTATTTGGGGAACCCTAGGTAGTTCTCAATGACTGGATCCCAGAATATTTGCTATTGGCGAGAGAGGCCAGTTTAAAGTACATGGAACCATAAAGGGAATTTAAAATTTTTCTTACCATGGGACAACCATTGAAAAATTTCAAATAGAGTTTTAGTACCATGAGGTTTGTATTTTAGAAAGATAACTGAAGCTCCAGTGTGAAGAGTGGACCTGTCAGAGGAAGGATTAGAGCGGTGGTAAGGAAACCTGTTGTGGAAAGTACAAAAGTCTGGTAGAGTAATGAAGAGAGTCAGAACTAAGAAGTTAGAGTTATATAAAGATGGATTTTAGGAATATTTAAGAGGCAAATTTAATATGACTTAGTAAGAATTTAGATGTTGGGAGCTAGAGAGATTTGGAACCCTAAGATGAATGATTCCTTGGTTTCTGACTAGGACGATTGAGAGCATAGTGAAAACCTTGATAGAGAGGAGAGGTTTTGTTGAGGTAAAAGATGAAGATGGATTAGTTGAATTTTAAATATTTGCTCAAGGTTCCTGTGGGATATCCAGGTGGGATGCATTTGGTTCTGGAGTTCAGAGAGATCAGGGCTGGAGATAGAAGTATGCATGTGGGTAAGTAGTTGAAGTTACAGGAGAGAATGGCGTAGCTCACCTTGGAGGAATAAGTCGAAAGAGGTTTGAATATGGAACTCTAGAAACAGCATCATTTAAGGTGTGTGTATGTTTGGAAGAGGGGCCATGTTTGAGAAAAGTGGGAGAAGAGCCCTTAAGTGAGACTGTGACGTTAGGAGGTAGAGAGGAAAAGATCCAGGGAGAGAGCATAGCAAACATGAATGAAGGCAGAGGAAAGGAAGAAACAGTCGCAGAACATCAGGTGCCTCAGAGAGGGCACAGACGGTGAAGATGGGGGAGTGTCTGATGGACTTTGTGGCTAGAAATCATTTCAGAAGTTTGCAAAAATGAGGAATAAGTGAGCATAGGCTACTTTTAAAAATGTGTAAATTTTTCCGTAATAGTGCATGTATGAAAGAAGAGAAAATAGGACTAGTCCCATGTAATTATCACTTAGCTTGAAGAATGAATACATAATGAATTTTGTTTCATCTATAATCCCTACCTCCCAATTGGATTTTTTGAAGTTTATCCAGATATATAGTTTTTTGATTTTTTTAAATTAAATCATAAACACATAGATCATGTATACATTAATGCATTTATGGGGTACAATGTGCTGATTTCATATACAATTTGGAATGCTTACATCACATTAGTTAATATCCCTCACCTCATTTACTTACTTATCGTGTTAAGACATTTATACTCTGTACTTAATACATCCTACATGTACCCTTGCAGTTTGCACCATAGGTGTGGTCCCACCATTCACCCTTCCTCCATCTGACCTCCCCCTTCCCTTCCTATCCCCCCTTCCTCTCTCCTTCATCCTGGGACATAGTTGTGATCTATCTTTATATGAAAGTGTGAGTGATTATAAATTGGTTTCATAATAGTACTGAGTACATTGGATACTTTTTCTTCCATTCTTGAGATACTTTACTAAGTAGGATATGTTCCAGCTCCATCCATTAGTAAAAATAAAAGAGGTAAAGTCTCCATCTTTTTTAAGGCTGCATAGATACTCCATGGTATACATATACCACAATTTATTAATCCATTCATGGGTGGTGGGTACTTGGGCTTCTTCCATGACTTGGCTATTATGAATTGAGCTGCAATGAACAGTCTGGTGCAAATATCTTGTTATAAAGTGATTTTTGGTCTTTTGGATATATACCTAGTAGAGGAATTGCAGGATTGAATGGCAGGTGTACTTTTAGATCCCTGAGTATTCTCCAAACTTGTATAGATATATTTTTTATCTGTTATTATTTCATCATGTATTTTTAAAAGTTAAGGATTTTTTTTGTTTGTTTTTTGAGACACCGTTTCACTATGTCACCCTTGGTAGAGTGCTGTGGTGTCCCAGCTCACAGCAACCTCAAACTCTTGGGCTTAAGTGATTGTCTTGCCTTAGCCTCCCAAGTAGCTGGGACTACAGGTGCCCATCACAACATCTGGCTATTTTTTTGTTGCAATTGTCACTGTTGTTTAGCTTGCCTGGCCGGGTTCGAACCCTCCACCCTCAGTGGCTGGCGCCGTAACCACTGTGCTATGGGTACTGAGTCAGGATTCCTTTTTTAAAAAAGACATTATCCTATTTGACAGTACTTCCTTAATATAAATGTTCTAGTCACATTTTTTTTTAAAAAGGAATTTCACTATAAAGAGAAGAAAGAGATAAGGTAGTAACTGAAAGAAGTTTGTAGGGTTTGTTTGTTTGTTTTTTTCTTTTAGGTTTGTTTTTGCTTTTGTTTTTGAGATTGGATCTTGAACTGTTGCCCGGTTTGGGTGCAGTGGTGTGATCATAGCTCACTGTAACCTCCAATTCCTGGGCTCAGAAGATGCTTTTGCTTCAGTATCCCAAGCTGCTAGGACTATAAACACCTGTTAATTTTTTTTTTGTTTTTTAGCCTGGGCTGGACTTGAACCCACCACCTCCGGCATATGGGACCGGCGCCACCCAACACCTGTTAATTTTTTAATTCTTTTGTAGAGATGGGGTCACATTATGTTGCCCAGGTTGATCTTGAACTCCTGGCCTCAAGAGATTCTCCCACTTCAGCTGGAGAGTGAAAGAATAGTTTTCGAATTAATTTGTCACATTTCAGAAGGGTTGATTAAATGCTTGCTCTATTCCTAGGCACTATGCTAGTATTGATAGGAGAGAAGCAGCATTGAGAAAGGAAAAAATGAGAATGGAAATAAATATTTATATGTTGGGTACTAAAAAAGTGAAAAGACGGGTGGCACCTGTGGCTCAAAGGAGTAGGGTGCCAGCCCCATATACTGGAGGTGGTGGGTTCAAACATGACCCTGGCCAAAAACTGCAAAAAAAAAAAAAAAAAAAAAAAGTGAAAGGACAAAGTGTGGGGTCTCTAAGAGGTAGATAGGAATAAAAGTCAACTGATGAGAGAAGAGATGGGGGTACGAAAGCAGTACGGGAGAGATTTGAAATAGCCACCATGGAAAAGGAACTGAGGTACAACTAATAAGAATTGTCTTATTGAACTGATGTTAGAAATCAGTTTTCAATGACAGTTAGACATGAGGTTTTATGATTTTTCTCCTTAAATTTTGATTGATTAAGGGAGAGCTTAAAATATTGAGGAAGCCCATAGTCTAACGTGTTGCTGAAGAGGATGGAATACAGGCCAAGATGTAATAATTGGATGATCATTCCTCAACCATTTTAGATTTACCAATGTAACTAGTAATTGTCTACTTTATATAAAGAGAACAGTACAACTAGAAAGGCCTTTATAGATTAAAACTTTATACCTTCTCAGTATTATGGTAATGGTCTCAACATTTACAGTGATATTCTTTTGTAGAGAATATTTTCCCAACTGTCATTTACTGAATGTGATGTAGTTGAAGGAGTCAAGCAGATCTGTTGTGTTGTATAATTCTGGAACTACAATTTATTTTCCGTAGGATTATAGGCAAGTCTTCAATCTGTCCCCATATCTCGTAAGATGTGTTAATACTAACTGTTATATGATTTTTGGAAGATGGAACAGTTGGAGGTAAACAGTTATTGGAGGTAAACCCTAAGTCCTCAAGAACTGAAAGCATTTCTCTTTTTTCCCTTCCTTACTGTTAGCTCCCTAAGAGAGGAGTTCATTTGCTTAGTGCAGGGGTCCTCAAACTTTTTAAACAGTGACCAGTTCACTGTCCCTCAGACCGTTGGAGGGCCGGACTATAGTTAAACAAACAAACAAACTATGAACAAATTCCTATGCACACTGCACATATCTTATTTTGCAGTAAAAAAACAAAATGGGAACAAATATAATCACACCGCCTCATGTGGCCCACGGGCCACAGTTTGAGGACCCCTGGCTTAGTGGATATAAAGTCATTTGACACAGCCAAGTTGGTTATAGCAAGAGGTTTTTGTTACTTGGCACAAGCAAGGTGCACAGTGGGGTTAGCTCCCAAAGCAGTACATCACCAATGCAAGTTGGGCTGGTTTTATAAATATAGGATAATGAGTTGTGAGCTGATTGGATTTTGCAATGAGTTGATACTGGGAGGCATGATCTGGCTGGATTCTGCCCTGTGCCCGGGCTTAATCTGATTGGATCCTGGATGGCATGTGGTGTTCACTTCTTAATTCAGTCTCTGATGTTGGTCAAAGCAATGTTTTACCTTTGGTTGCAGGCTTGGTTTATCTAGGCATGGTCATGTTATGTGACTTTTTTTTTTTACCCTTTTATTTTTATTTATTTATTTATTTATTTTTGCAGTTTTTGGCCAGGCCTGGATTTGAACCTGCCACCTCTGGCGTATGGGACCAGTGCCCTAACCCTTTGATCCACAGGTGCCGCCCAAGGTGGGGTCCATGGCAACAGAAAAACAGTTTACTACTTTGTTACGTAAAGGTTGAACCAGAATGGTCTGGTATGGTTATGTTACTAATTGTCACTTATGTCTGACAAAAAGGCCATGTTCTGTGACATTACCTGACCATATTGAGTAGATAGTTAAAGTCATAGTTATGTTACAAAACAATTTGAATCTGTAGGATTATTCTTTTTAATTTAAGCTTCTTTCAATGTTGTGTAATGTTATTTTATAGGCCATTAATGTGTTCTTGCCTTCTTTTTATCATCTTCAAAGAAATAGGAGTTCCATTAGATGATTTAAGATCCTGAAACCTCTAATAGACTTCAATTCTCTAATTGTATCTCATTTCCGAACTGATTTATATTATTTCACTGATATTTATAAATGAAAATATGTATATATTTTAATGTGTTCAACATTTATTATTTTTTTTTTTTTTGAGACAGAGTCTCACTTTGTCACCCCTGGTAGAGTGCCATGGCATCATAGCTCACAGCAACCTCAGACTCTTGTGCTCAAGCAATTCTCTTGCTTCAGCCTCCGGAGTAGCTGGGTCTATAGGCACCCACCATGATGCCTAGCTATTTTTAGAGACGGGGTCTTATTCTATCTCAGGCCAGTCTCGAACTCATGAACTTAGGTGATTTGCCTACCCCGGCCTCCCAGAGTGCTAGGATTATAGGTGTAAGCCACCGTGCCCCACCTTGTATTCTACATTTTAAAAACATTTTTCTCTCCAATTGTAGCTATACCTACAATACTGTAGACCTAGGGAAATGATGCCTTAAAATACCTAGTAAAAGTCAGGTATATATAGGCATTTCCCAGATAAAATTGTGAGAAAGTTTTAAAAACTGGAGTAGTTTTCCAATGTGGATTTAATTTTCAATGGATGTCTTTAAATATATTTCTTTTGCTAGGAATGCTTTGATTGTGGTCCTACCTGAAGGTATGGAAAAGGAATACATGACCTTTAGGTCCCTTTCTAACTTTGTTTCTGTCCATTAGTAATTGTTAAAAACTCCTATTAAACAGCATATGAAAAAGTGAGATTTATTTATTTATTTATTTAGACAGAGTCTAACTATGTTACCCTCAATAGAGTGCTGTGCCATCACAGCTCACAGCAACCTCAAACTCTTGGGCTTACATGATTCTCTTGCCTCAGCCTCCCAAGTAGCTGGGACTAAGGTGCCCACCACAATGCCCAGCTCGTTTTTTTTTTTTTTTTTCTTGGTTGCACTTGCCATTGTTGTTTGCTGGCCTGGCCCGGGTTTGAACCTGCCACCCTTAGTGTATGTAGTTGGCACCCTAACCACTGTGCTACAGGTGCTGAGGCAAAAAAAGTGAGTTTTAGTTAGAAATCTTTATTCTTTTTAATATTTCTTTAGTATGAAGCTGTTTTTAGTAAACATTTTTATAGTTTTTAATCATGGCTTAGGGTTGTTTTTGTCTTTTATAGTGTTATGCTTCATTACTGACTACCAATTATATTTACTTCCCAAGGTATTCTAGAACTCTTTAGAATGTTAAATTTATGGAACTTTATAAAGGTACATGTGCTTTGCATTTCAGTTCAAGAAACATTATTATATGCCTTTATGTCAAATAGTGCACCAAACTCTGATAATACGCAAGTAAAATCTGGTCCCTCAAAGGAACTTACAGTCTAACCCATGCTTAGTATGTACCTCCTTGTGGTGTAATCACTCTTGTTTTTCTTAAGGAGGGTCTTCAAAAAATAATGTACTTGATTTCTCTTTCATAGCTTCACTTGTTTGAGAGACAAATAATATAACTTTATTTTCTGTATTTCAGTGGCCCATTTACTCATTTTCATTTATTTCTCTGTCTCTATGAGTGTCTTCATATGTCAGTATTCTTTTCTTTCTGTTTCCCCCTTTGTTACATTTTTCTTGGGATTAGGAGGTAGGAAAAGGAAATGAACGAGAGAGTGAATCAGTAGGTTTTGTTTTATTTTTCTTACACAGTTGTGGGAGAATATGGATGAAAATGGTGTCAACAGAAAAGCTATACTCTATAAAATAATTTAAAGAGGTTTATTTTGAGCTTAATTTGAGGACCATGGCCTGGAGCCTCACCTAAGAGGCCTTGAAAAAGTGGACTTGCTATGGTGGGGTTACAGTTTGGTTTTATACATTTCAAAGGAGTTACTGGTAAAGTGATACATAGGTACATAGAAGGTTTGGCCCTGAAAGGTGAGACGTATGAGGGGATGGGGCTTACAATTTATAGGTGGCTTTAAAGATTCTTTAGCTGACAATTGGCTGAAAGAGTTAGTCTCTGTCTAAGAGACCAGGAGTTAGTGAAAAGGAATACTGAGTTAAGATATGGGTCTGTTAGTCAGAGACTAACTACAGGACACTTGCCCAGACTCAAGTGGTTTGTTGTGTATTCTAAGGACCTGCAGATGTGTCTTGCATAGCCTTAGGCCTGTTGATGAGCTGCAAGGAATATCTCCAAGAAGGGTGGGGGTGTGTGATGAGGCATGTATGACCTCCTTTCTTGTGGCTAACAACTCAGTTTTATGGGATCCCTCTGGCCAAGAGGGAGTCCAGTCAGTCAGCTGCTGGAGGGAGCCTTAAGATTTTGTTTTAGTTCACACACTGGGAAGTTAGTACATGAGCAGAAATTATTGTGATGTTTACTTCTGAGAAATATTTACCCCCTTAGAATAATATATTTAGAGTCTTTCACGTTTCATGGACAATGATTTTTCTTTTTCTAAGGTATTGAGTTCAGGTAACTTCATTGCTGCATGTGGAAATTTTTAGTCTTGGCATGAGATAGAAGTTCAAGCATGTTGGGAGAGAAAGCTCATATGTGAGTGCATGTGTACATGTGTGTACATGTTGACAATTTAAAGGAGAAAAGGATGTGAGTGGTCGGAGATGTAGCTGAAGAGCTAGATTGGAACCATGGCTTTATGTGTTATGTTTAGATCTGAGTCATGAAATAATCTGGGATCAAATAAAGCTATATTCCTTTTTGATCTGAGTGTGAACTTGAACTGAGCTTTTCTCAGTCCAAGTATAGAACTCTTCTTGAAAATACTGTAATATTGTAACCTGGCTTATTATTATTATTATTATTTTATTCTTGGGGATTCATCGAGGGTACAATAAGCCAGGCTTATTGTAATACTTGGGTCATTCTGTATAGGGTAACATTACTTCATCAGTTTACCAGTAAGTATTGTAAGAAGATGCTGAATTTATTTTCGGATATAGGATAAACTCAAAATAAGTAGTGTCCGAGTATGAGACATTGCTAAAATATTTCATGTCTTTAGATTTAACCTGACCTTCAAAAAGTCCTAGAAATTCTTCTAATATTTTCCTTCTAATTTTTAGAATTTCTTCTAAAGATTGAAAAAACTATTTCAAGATTATGGTTAAAAGAAATAAAAGTTAATAGTATAGATTCTAGGAATTTATAGTTAAAAATGGGGTCAGGTGATTTATTTATGAGGAAAAATTAAGTGCTTAAATTATCTATACTAATATTGACTATAGAATAAAAATAATACCTTACATTGATTCAGTGATTGTTTATGCTAGGAATGATGCTAATATATTATCACATTTTCCAAAATAACATTATAATGATAAATATTATTTTTCCTGTTTTGTAGACATAGATCTGAGGCCTAGAGAAAAGACATGATTTGCCTATGGTTACAACTAAAAATTTGTGGTACCTGGAATTACACTTAGGTGTTTTTTTGTCTGAAATTTTTATATTGTTTCTAAAACCTAAAACTCGAATAGTTTAGTTTGATATACAGTTCAAGATTGGTATTCCCCTTTCTCTCTCTTACCTGTTGGAAGATGTTGTTCTGCTGTATCCAGGCTTATAGTGTTCCTTTCTTCTTGAATATTTTTCCTTTGTAGATAATCTGTCATTCTCTATTGCTTTGAATGTTCTTCAGTTTTATTATATTGTTCAAGGTGTGGGCTTATTTTTATCTATTTAGAAACTGAGAATTATTGTCTTCTGTCAATTTTGGAAATTTCTCAGTGATTATATGCTTGAGTAATGATTCTTCTCCCCGTTTCTTCTTCTGGAATTCAGAATATGGATCTTTTCTTTCTACTCTTTGCTTGTCTTGTTTTTTATTCTATGTGTGCATGCTGCATTCTGGGTAATTTCTACAGCTCTGTCTTCTGGTTTATTGATTCTCCTTTCATCTGTGTCTAATGTCTTTCTTTATTCACTGAGTTTTTCGTTTCACTGGCTATATATTTTAATACCGGAAGTTCATTGTAATTATTTTTCAAATATGCTTATTCATTTTTAATGTCTTATCCTTATATTGTTAAATATCTATCCTTATTTTATTGTAGTAGTTCAATACATTATCAGGTGCTTTAAATAATGGATTAATGCTGCCATATGTTGTATTATCAGACTCTCATAGTGGATTTTTTTTTTTTTTTATGTTGTAGTTTTAGATGTAATCTCAGTGGAAATAAAGTGAGGTCTGACACAAGGATATATTTTGTATTTTGGTGATTGTTTTTGTGAAGTGCCTTATGGAGAACTGTTTAGTAAATAAATAAATTTTAGTATGTATATATAATGGGATACTACTCAGTAATAAAAATTTCTGATATATGCAAGTACATGGTTGAATCTCAAAAGCAGTATTCTACCTGAAAAAATTCCAACTTCTTAGAGCATACCATATGATTTTATTAAAGTCAGAACAGAAAAAAACACAGACATACCTCTAAGATACTGTGGGCTTGCTTCCAGACCACTGCAATAAAGTGAACATTGCAATAAAGTGAGTCACATTAAGTTTTTTGGTTTCCCAGGGCATATAAAGGTTGTGTTTACAATACACTGTATTATTAAGTGTGTAATAGCATTTTATTTATAAAAATAATGTACATGCCGTAAGTAAAAAAGTTATTGCCAAAAAAATGCTAATGATGATCTGAGACTCAGTGAGTCTTAATATTTTTGCTGGTAGAGAGTCCTGCCTCAACATTGGTGGCTATTAGGTTGGTGGCTGCTGAAGGTTGGGGTGGCTGTGGCAGTTTCTAAAAATAAAACACTGAAGTCTGCTACATCAGTTGACTTTTCCCTTCACAAAAGATTTCTCTGTGGTATGCAGTGATGCTGTTTGATAACATTTTACCCATTCTTTCACAATTGGAGTCAATTCTCTGAAACTCTATCATTGGATGTATATGTAGTATTCTAAATCCTTTGTTGTCATTCCAACAATGTTCACATCATTTTCACCAGGAGTAGATTCCACCTTAAGAAACTACTTTTTTTATTTATCCACAGGAAGCAACTCCTTGTCTGGTCAAGTTTTTTTCTTTGTTTGTTTGTTTGTTTATTTATTTTATTTAATTTATTTTTGTTTTTATTAAAGCATAACTGTGTGCATTGATGCATTTATGGGGGTTCAGTGTACTGATTTGTTATACAATGTGAAATGCTTACATTGAACTGATTAACACATCCATCACAATTATACTCTTTTCTTAATAGTTTTGAAATGTACCATTGTATCATGAACATTAGGTGAGTTCCCCCCAAATACCCTCCCTCCTCTGGGCTCCCCCCTCCCCTCCACTCTCTCTCCTCTTCCCTTCTACTTTCTGGACTATAGTTATGTTTTACCATTTGTATGAATGTGATTATATATTGATTTCATTTGAGTATATTGGATACCTTTTTTCCTTTTTCTTTTTGAGACAGAGTCTCACTATATCGCCCTCAATAGAGTGCTGTGGCGTCCTTGCTCACAACAACCTCAAACTCTTGGACTTAAGCAATTATCTTGCCTCAGCCTCCCAAGTAGCTGGGACTATAGGCACCCACCACAACGTCTGGCTACTTTTTTGTTGCAGTTGTCATCATTGTTCTATAGCTGGCCTGGGCCAGGTTCGAACCCTCCACCCTTAGTGCATGTGGCTGGCACCATAACCACTGTGCTATGAGCGCCGAGCCTTTTTTCTTTTTTTTTTTTTTTCTTTCCATTCTTGGAATATGTTCCAGCTCCATACAGGTAAACACAAAAGATGTGAAGTCTTCATCTTTTTTATGGCTGCATAGTATTCCATGATGTATATATACCACAATTTGTTAATCCATTCATAGGTTGATGGGCACTTGGGCTATTTCCATATCTTGGCAATTATGAATTGAGTTGCAATAAACATTCCAGTGCAGATTTCTTTGTTGTAAAATAAGTTTTGATCATGTGGGTATATACCTAGTAGAGGAATTGCAGGATTGAATGGTAGGTCTACTTTTAGTTCCTTGAGTATTCTCCAAACTTCTTTCCCAAAAGGTCATATTAGCTTGCATTCCCACCAGTAATGTAGAAGTGTTCCCTTCTCTCTGCAACCATACCAACATCTGTAGTTTTGGGAATTTGTTATGTGGGTTAATCTTACTGGAGTTAGATAATATCTTAAAGTGGTTTTGATTTGTATTTCTCTGAAAGATGATAAGTATTTTTTCATGTGTTTGTAGGCCATCCTCCTGTCTCCATCGGAGAAGTTTCTGTTCAAGTCTCTTGCCCACATAGAAAGGGTTTTTTTTGTTCTTATCTTATTGATTACCTTGAGTTCTCTGTGGATTCTAGTTATCAGACCTTTGTCAGCAGCATAACCTGCAAAAATCTTCACCCATTCTGAAGGTTGTCTGTTTGCTTTCTTACTGTGTTCTTGGCTGTGCAAAAGCTTTTTAGTTTGATCAGCTCGCAGGAATGGATTTTTGGTGTTGCTTCAATTGCCTAGGGGGTCCTCCTCATAAAATGTTCTCCCAGGCCGATTTTTTCAAGTGTTTTCCCTGCCCTCTCTTCTAGTATTTTTTTTTAAATTCTTTTTTTTTCTTTATAGAGACAGAGTTTCACTTTATCACCCTTGGTAGAGTGCCATGGCATCACAGCTCACAGCAACCTCCAACTCCTGGGTTTAGGCGATTCTCTTGCCTCAGCCTTCCAAGTAGCTGGGACTACAGGCACCTGCCACAATGCCTGGTCATTTTTTTTTTTTTGTTGTTGTTGCAATTTGGTCGGGGCTGGGTTTGAACCCACGACCCTCGGTATATGGGACCGGCACCCTACTCACTGAGCCACAGGCACCGCCCTCTTCTAGTATTTTTATAGTTTCATGTCTTAAGTTTAAATCTTTTATCCAGCGAGAATCAATTTTTGTTAATGGTGAAAGGTGAGGGTCCAGTTTCAGTCTTCTACAGGTTGCCAATCAGTTCACCCAGCATCATTTGTTAAATAGGGAGTCTTTCCCCCACTGAATTTTTTTTTTTGGAGACAGAGTCTCACTATGTCACCCTGGGAAGGGCCGTGGTGTTCACAGCTCACAGCAACCTCCAACACTTGGGAAAGTGATTCTCTTGCCTCAGCCTCACAAGTATCTGGGACTACATACAGGTGCCCACCACAATGACCAGCTATTTTTTGGTTGCAGTTGTCAATGTTGTTTAGCAGGCCTGGGTCAGGCTCAAATCTGCCAGCATGTATGTAGCCAGTGCCTTACTCACTGATTCCCCCACTGACTGTTTTTGATAGGCTTATCAAATGATGATAAGTAGTTGGGTTCATCTCTATTCTGTTCCATAAATCTGCCTCTCTTTTATTTTTTGCCAGTACCATGCTGTTTTGATCACTGTAGATTTATAGTATAGACTGAAGTCTGGTAATCTGATATCTCTTGATTTGTTTTTATTTCTGAGTAATGTATTTTCTATTTGAGGTTTTTTTCTTATTCCATATAAAACGAAGCACTATTTTTTCAAGCTCTTTAAAGTATGACAATGGTGCTTTAATAGGGATTGCATTAAATCTGTAGATTTCTTTGGGTAGTATGGACATTTTAACAATGTTGATTCTTCCCAACCATGAGCATGGTATGATTTTCTATTTGTTAACATCTTCCACTATTTCTTTTCTCAGAGTTTCACAGTTCTCTTTATAGAGATCTGTCACATCCTTTGTTAGGTAAATTCCCAGATAATTTCATCTTCTTTGGCACTACTGTAAAAGGAATATTGTCCTTGACTATATTTTCAGCTTGACTATTGTTGGCATATATAAAAGCTACTGATTTGTAAGTATTGATTTTGTATCCTGAAATGCTGTTATATTCCTTGATCACTTCTAAGAGTTTTGTAGTTGAGTTCCTGGGATTTTTCAGGTCATATCATTGTTAAATAGGAAGTGATCATTTCCACTGATAACATCATCAGTGAAGAGTGAGAGTTTGATCTCTTCTAACCCTATTTGGATACTCTTGATCACCTTCTCTTGCCTGATTGCAATTACTGTGTTGAATAGCAGTGGTGACAACGGGCATACTTGCCTAGTTCCTGACCTGAGTGGAGATGTTTTCAGTTTTACTCCATTCAATATGATATTGGCTGTGGGTTTGCTGTAGATGGCCTCTATCAGTTTAAGAAATGTCCCTTCTATGTCTATTTTCTTAAGTGTTCTGATCATGAAAGGATGCTGGATATTATCAAAAGCTTTTTCTGCATCAAATGAGAGAATCATATGGTCTTTGTTTTTTGTTTTATTTATGTGATGTATTGTATTTATAAATTTGTATATGTTCAATCAACCCTGTAACCCTGGAATAAAATCAACTTGATCATGGTATATAATTTTTTTGATGTGTTGTTGAATTAAGTTTGCTAAGATTTTATTGAATATTTTTGCATTGATATTCATTAATGATAATTGATCTATAATTTTCTTTCTTTGTTGGATCCTTTCCTGGTTTGAGGATCCGGGTGGTATTTGCTTCATAGAATGTGTTGGGAAGTATTCCTTCTTTTTCTATGCTTTGGAAAAGGTTGTATAATATAGGTACTAGTTCCTCTTGAAAGGTTTGATAGAATTTGGATGTGAAGCCATCTGGTTCTGGACTTTTCTTGTTGGGAGATTTTGTATAATTGATGCTATTTCAGTGATTGATATAGGTCTATTGAAGGTGCACAGTTTTCAGCACCCCAGAAAGGTGGCTTTGTCTCATATGTGCTCCTTGTGGTATGAGAACCTAAGAAAGGAAAATTCCATTCTTGGCTATAAGCAAGACTTGGGGGTTAATTCCTCCCTGCTTGCTAAAACAGCAGAGATTCAGGGGTTAATTCTTCCCTGCTTGCTGAAAAGGCCTTGAGAAATGTTTCCTTGAGGTCCCCGCCAAGTCGTAGCTGGAGATTTAGCACCTGTCTGGAGCTAAACTGTTACTCTTCATTCCCTAACATCAAATTACACAAAAGTTTCATTTAACCTGTTAGGGAGGTGGGCGAATAGAAACCGACAGCCTGGTGTCCTTATAGTTTATCTTTAAGTTATATGCTCCAGACTTAGAAATGACATGTATGTGCTTTGCAACATTTATGCTGAGGAGAACTTTTTCATGGCAGTCTCAATTAATGCTTTTGTTCTTTATTCTTACTTATTCTCATCTGATGAGTTTGGATATATAATACAGTGAATAAACATGTACAATTGCTGTAGGCCTGAGCAAGCCTCAGTCTTCCCTTAGTAAATTATTCCGTCTGCAATGATATCTCTGTGTCGTTGATTGGGCTGGTGGATTACAACAGTCTATTCAAGATTTCTCATTCTTTCTGGTTGAGTCTAGGAAGGTGGCATGCTTCCAGGTATTGGTCCATTTCCTTCAGATTCTCATATTTGTGGGAATAGAGTTTTTTGTAGTAAACATAGAGGATTTTTTGAATTTCTGAGGTGTCTGTTATTATTTCTCTTTTATTGTTTCTGATAGATGATATTAGAGATTTTACTTTTCTGTTTCTGGTTAGGTTGGCCAAAGGTTTATCAATTGTATTAATCTTTTCAAAAAAACCAACTTTTTGTTTTGTTGATCTTCTGAGTAATTCTTTTGTTTTCAATTTCATTTAATGCTGCCCTAATTTTGGTTATTTCTTTTCTTCTGCTGGGTTTGGGGTTGGAATGTGCTTTCTTTTCCAGTTGCTTGAGATAATCTAGTAAGTTGTTGGTTTCTCTTTTTCTGTTTTTTTGATGAAGGCTTCCAATGCTATAAATTTCCCCCTTAGGACTGCCTTTGCAGTATCCCACAGGTTTTAATAATTTGTGTCTTCATTATCATTTAGTTCCAAAAATTTGGTGATTTCCTTCTTAATCTTGTCTTTGACCCAGGTGTCATTCAGTCTAGGATTATTTCATTTCCATGACTTTGAGTATGAAGATTCCTGTTGCTGTTTAACTTTTATTCCGTGGTGGTATGAGAAGATACAAGGAATAATTTCTGTTCTTTAAAATTTGCTGAGGTAAGACTCGTATCTTAAGGAGGATGATCTGTGGGCTGTGAGAAGAATGTATATTCAGTTTTATTAGGATGGAATGTCTTGTAGAGGTCTGTTAAGTCCATTTGTTCTAGGATCAGGTTTAAGTCTCACATTTCTTTGTTTAGTTTCTTCTTGGAGGAGCTATCCAAAACTGTCCAAGGGGTGTTAAAATCTCCGAGTACTATAGTGCAGGAACATATCAAGTTGCTCTCCTCCATTAGGGTTTGCTTGATAAATTGAGAAGCATTCTGGTAGGGTGCATAAATGTTAATAATTGAAATCTCTTTAGAGGACAATTTAAACTATTCACATTACTTGAGAGAATTGATAAGCCTGACAGTGTTTTGGGTGTCATGTTTTTTGAATGTTCAGTGGACATTTTTAATCCTTTCACCACTGTGGAAATTGGGTTTTGTTCAAAAATTTCTGAGTGAGTTTACTTTGATAGTAGAGCACTGTGTTGGTCATTGTGGAGGATGGGTCTGAGAATATCCTGAAGAGCGGGTTTAGTTATGTCAAATTTCTTCAACATGTGTATGTCATTAAAGTATTTAATTTCTCCATCACAAATGAAACTCAGTTTAGCTGGATATAGGATACTGGGCTGAAAGTTGTTTAGTTTTAGGAGATTGAAGGTAGATGACCATCCTCTTCTGGCTTGAAATATTCCAGCTGAGAGATCTGTAGTCATTCTGATATTTCTCCCTTTGTAGGTGATGGTTTTCTTAAGTCTGGCTGCTTGCAGAATTTTCTCCTTCATATTAACTTTGGTAAAGTTAATCACAGTGTGTCTAGGAGATGTTTTATTTGGATTGAGTCTTGCTGGGGTTCTGAAACTGTGTACTAACTGAATTTCTGTATCTCTTGCAATACTTGGGAAAGTCTCTTCCATAATCTCTTGGAATAGAGCATCTGTACCTTTAGGACCATCCTTTTCTCCTTCAGGAATTCCTCTAAGATGAATGTTTGTTCTTATGGAGTGATCCCATAACTCTCTCAGGGAATGATCAGTTTTTGCTCTCTCATTTGTCTGCCTCTGAGCGTTTGGGCTCGTTCAAAAACTTTGTCTTCAATTTCAGAGATCTTTCTTCTGCCTGCTTAACTATTACTGAAGGATTCTACTGTATTTTAGAGCTCTTTGAATAACTTTTTCACTTCTTTGAGCTCTATTATCTGTTTTCTCATTGTGTCCATATCTTTGGTGACTTTGTCTTTGAATTCATTAATTTCTTGAGACAACTTTAGAACTACTCTTTGTACTTGAATTTCTAACTTTTCTTCCACTCTATTCATCTCATTTGCCATCCATCCATATTCTGAATTTGATTTCTGACATGTCAGCCATTTGTCTATGCATGGCATCTTCGGTTGTATCTCCTTTGTCATTCTTTGAGGGGAGTTGATCTACTCGGTTATTCATGTTGCCAGAATTCTTCCATTAATTCCGCACCATGTTTATTTTCTATTGTTTGTTTATTAGAACTGGTAGGGTGATTGAATTGGGGTTCCCAGGTGGTAGAGATAATCAGCCCCTTACCAAAGTGCTATGCTTTGTAATTGTGGCTTATCTCCTAAAACCTTATAGAGGTCCCTTTTAGGGCTTTGGCTGGAGACTCTGAGGACCTACTTGGTGAGATAGCATGAGCTAGCTCTGTTTTGATGAGGCAACCTCTACCCTAGCCTAAGAAACTACAGTATTTGGTTTAAATCTTGGCTGTGGGAAGATACAGATAGCTGTGGTGCCCCACCCCACCCTTCAGTTCTTTTCTGCTACAGAACTTTGAGGGTCAACTTCAGAGTGTCCCTGGGTAGACTGCCCCAGACATGAATTCCAATCAAATTATCTCAAGCAGCACAAACCCTGCTCAACAGAGAGGGATCCAGGGGTCTCCAACAGCACAATTGGAGCCAGGTGTCCACACCCATGCCTGCCAGACTTAGTCCACACTGGTGTCTGCTTCTCTGCTTGCTGGCCCAGTTGGAACCAGGGACCATGCCCTCGCCAGTCTCAGTCTACACCCAGCAAGCCTCTGCTCACTGGCCCAGTTGGAGTTAGGGGACCACACCCCTGCCTGCAGGTCTCCAGTCCACACCTGGAGGCTTGTTGGCTCTATGGGAGTCAGGGGACCACTCCCTTGCCCTCAGGTCTCAGTCTACACCCAGCAAGCCTCTGCTTGTGGGTTCTATTAGAGTCAGGGGATCACACCCTTGCCCTTAGGTCTTGGTCCACACCTGGAAAGCCTCTGCTCTCTGGCCCAGCTGGGGCCGCTGAACTCAGTCCACACGGGACAACCACTCTCCTGCTTGTGGGCACTGTCAGAACTGGGGTTTCTGTACCCTCTCCTGCCAAACACAGCCTGAACGGAGATCAACAGTACCACTATAGCTAGGCAAAGTCATAACCAGGGGACTGCTCCTTCTCCCACCAAGGGTCCCTTTCTTCCCACACCCTCTTTCTTCCCCAGTAGTCACAGATTCTGTCCTGATGTTTGGCAGTCCACACTATGCCCAGCTCTCTCAGGAAAAGACCAAACACTCTGTGCTCTGCAAGGGGAAGAACTGCAGACTGCTGTGCAAGGAGGGAAGGGTGGACTGGGAATTTGGAATTGTGGGGGAAAATATTTGTTCAGTTTTATCCCTGGCAGGGTACTGTCTATGTTCATAAGTGGAATCTCCCTGGAGAAAGAGACCCCGTGTTTAGTGGCTCTCTCCAGTGATGTAAAATGAGAAGTCTTTTGTTCCCTGCTCACTTGCAGAGAGCCTGTGGTGGGCCTCCCACTTGGGAGAGGGGTCTTCTGTCCTCTAGTCTATAGGCTTTGTACCTGTAATTTGTATTCTTGAGTGCTCTTTCTTGGAGTCACAGCTTGCCGAACTTCTTTCTTGGCTCAGCTCCCCACCTTTGGCTTCATAGAGTCTGATTCTGTCCAGTTTTTCTCCCTGTGGTCAAGAACCTCTGCTGAGGGTTCCTACTAGTCAGCGATCTTCCTGTCTGGTCAAGTTTTATCATGTGATTGTAGCACCTCTAGTTCCCTTCCTGTTTCCACCACATCTGCAGTTACTTCCTTTGCTGAGGTCTTGAATCTCTCAAAGGTATCCATTAGGGTTTGAATCAGCTTTTTCCAAACTCCTGTTAATGTTGGCATTTTGACCTTTCCCCATGAATCACCAATATTCCTTTTTTTTTTTTTTTTTTTTGCGATTTTTGGCTGGGGCTGGGTTTGAACCTGCCACCTATGGCATATGGGGCCGGCGCCCTACCCCTTTGAGCCACAGGCACCACCTTGAATCACCAGTATTCTTAATAACATCTAGAATGGTGAATTCTTTCCAAAAGGTTTTCAATTTATTTTCCTCAAATTCCTCAGAAGAATTATATCTATGGCAGCAATAGCTATATAAAGTGTTTCTTAAACAGTAAGACTAGAAAGTTGAAATGTGTTCTTGATCTGTGGGCTACAGAATGAATGTTGTGTAAGTGGACATGAAAATAACATTAACTTCCTTGTACATCTGCATCAGAGTTCTTGGGTGACCCAGGTGCATTGTAAGTGAACAGTAATTTTTTTTTTTTTTTTGGAGAGACAGAGTCTCACTTTATGGCCCTCGGTAGAGTGCCATGGCCTCACACAGCTCACAGCAACCTCCAACTCCTGGGCTTAAGCGATTCTCTTGCCTCAGCCTCCTGAGTAGCTGGGACTACAGGCGCCCGCCACAACGCCCGGCTATTTTTTGGTTGAAGTTTGGCCGGGGCTGGGTTTGAACCCGCCACCCTCGGTATATGGGGCTGGCGCCTTACCGACTGAACCACAGGCGCCGCCCGTGAACAGTAATATTTTGAAAGGTATTTTTCTTTCTGAGTAGTAGGTCTCAACAGTGAACTTAAAATGCTTAATAAACCATGCTGTAAATGTGCTATAATCCAGGCATTGTTGTTCCATTTATAGAACACAGGCAGAGTAGATTTAGCATAATTCTTAAGGGCCCTAGAGTTTTCAGAATTGACAGTAAGCCCTGCTTCAATTTCAAGATTCCAGCTGCATTAGCCCTTAACAAAAGAGTTAGCCTCTCCTTTGAAGCCAGTGCTTGGCTTTTCCTCCCTAGGTATGACAGTCTTACATGGCATGTTCTTCAATAGCAGGCTGTTTTGTCTACAGTGAAAATCTGTTGTTTAGTACACATAGCCCCTTTCATCAATAACCTTAGCTAGAATTTCTGGACAATTTGTGAAGCTGCTTCACTAGCACTTGCTGCTTCCTCTTGCAGTTTTATGTGATGGAGGCAGCTTCTTTAAGCCTTATGAACCAACCTCTGCTCACTTTACACTTTTCTTCTGCAGCTTCCTCACCTCTCTCAGCCTTTGTAGAATTGAAGGTAGTTAGGGCTTAATTGAGAAGGTTGTGGCTGGTTGGATCTTCCTCTATTCAGACCACTAAACTTTTTCCATATCAGCAGGAAGGCTGTTTCATTTTCTTATCATTTGTCTCCTGAAGTAGCACTTTTAATTTCCTTCAAAAACTTTCCCTTTACATGCACATCTTGGCTAACTGGCTCAAGAGGTCTAGCTTTTGGCCTGTCTTGGCTTTCAATATGCCTTTCTCACTGAGCTTAAATCTAGCCTTTGATTTAAAGTAAGAAAAATGGTACTTATTGTTTTTACTTGACTACTTAGAGGTCACTATAGGCCTCTTTGTTGACCTCATTTCAATATTATTGTTTCTGTGGGGAATGGGAGGCCCAAAAAGAGGAGATAGAGGATCAGCCATTTAGTGGGGTGGTTAGAACACACAAAATATTTATTGATTAAATTTGCCATCTTACATGGGCATGATTCATAGCTCCTCCAAAGAATTACAGTAGTAACAGGGAAGATCACTGTTCACCATAGCAGATACAATAAAAAATAAATACGTTTGTAACATGTGGATCACTGTAAAAGTTTTGAGACAGACTATGTTATGGTCCATTATTTTACTTTCAAGAAACACAGTTGACAGCGTCCTTTCTGATTCACCTGTGCAAGTTTCAGCTTGCTTGGCTTAGTGGTATTGCTGGGAATACTTCATTTGTTTTCCATCTGGGTGAATTTTATGGTTCTTGATTTTTGTGTGTCTTAAAACTTTTGTAATGACCCCTATATTGTGAGAATTACCAAAATGTGACACAGACATGAAGTGAGCACATGTTTTGGAGGAATGGTGCCTATAGACTTGCTTGATGCAGGGTGCCCACCTTCAATTTATAAGAAATACAGTGTATGTGCAGCAGGATAAAGTGAAGCATGATAAAACTGAGGTATGCTGTGTAGTGATAAGTGGGCAGAGGATGTGTGGTCAAGTTTGGGCGTTTACTGCAGCAAGGCAAAAGGGAATGTTCTGGGTGATGGAAATGTTCTTTGTCTGGATTGTGGTGGTTATGTAATTTATACATTTTCCCAAACTCTTCACTTGTTCACTTATAATTATTGGATTTAATTGTATGTAAAGCTGATTTTTAAACAGCAGGCAAAACTCATCTGTGGTAACAGAAGTCAGAACAGTAATGAGAGGAGCAGTATTAACTGGGAGGGGACATGAAGGGATCTTCCGGGGACTGGAAATCATCTGTATCTTGATGTGGGTTTTACCTAGGTGTACACAGTGTATGTACACTGTGTAAACATTCATTGAGCTTCATACTTAAGGCTTGTGTACTTCATGTGATTATATATTTCAATAAAAAGGAAAAAATTCCTAGAGGAAGGTTAGAAAATAAAGTTGAGAAAATCTCCTAGAAAGTAGAGCGAAAGGATAGAGGAATGGGAAAATTAAAGGACTGGCCCAGGAAGTCATACATCTGCATAAAAGTTGTTTCAGAAAAAGAACAGAAAAAATGGAAAGAAACTATCAATGTTATTAATCAGGCCTGTTCGGTAGCTCACACCTGTAAACCTAGCACTCTGGGAGGCTGAGGCTGGTGAATTGCCTGAGCTCAGCAGTTTAAGACCAGCCTGAGCAAATCAAGATCCTGTTTCTATTAAAAATAGAGAAACTAGCCCAGTGTTGTGGCCAGTGCCTGTAGTTCCAGCTGCTTGGGAGGCTGAGACAAGAGGATGACTTGAGCCCAGGAGTTTGAGGTTGCTGTGAGCTATGATACCATGGCACTCAACCCCAGGGTGACTGAGTGAGACTCTGTTTCAAAAACAAAAACAACCCCCCCCTGAAAACTATTAATTCAGAACTTTCCTAAAATTGAAAGACATTGATTTCTACATCTAAAGAGATTCAAACAGACCCATTTCAAAACACATCATCAAAAACTTTAGAAACTCTCATTAAAGAAAGGAAGTCCTACAAGTTTCCAGAAAAGGAGAACAATAGGCACTATATAAAGGATTAGGCATAGAAACAACTTCAGTCTTCTCAATGTAATATTGAAACTAAAAGGCAATAGAACAATGCTGTGCTTTGTTGCCTTTGAAAATTAATTAGCTGTGTATGTATGAACCTATTTCTGAACCCTCTAAGTGGTTTGTGTGTTTATCTTCATGTCAATTCCGCACTGTCTTGATTCCTGTAAGTTTATAGTAATTTTTGAAATCAGGCAGTAGAAGTCCTGCTTTTTTCACTTTTCTTTTTCAAAACTATTTTGTCAATACATTCTGTGTCCTTGGCATTTTAGAATCTTCTTATGAATTTTTATAAAAAAGGCTGCTGGCATTTTGATTGGGATTGTCTTGACTTCATGGATCGCTTTTTTTTCCAGACTATCTTACTTATATTAAGTGTTCGATTTCTTGAACACATGCACACATATGTATATCCATTACTGTAGGTCATCTTTAATTTCTCAGTAGCTCTTGGTAGTCCTCAGGTTACAAGTCTCGCATATATTTTGTGAAATTTATCCCTGGATATTTAATATTTCTGTATGATTTTACTATTTTGATTTTAGTTCCCAATTATTTGTTGTTAGTATGTAGAAAAAATTTGACTTTTATATGTTGACCTTGTATCCTGCAAGTTTACACAACTCACTTATTAGTTCTAAAGCTATTTGTTGATTCCCTAGGACTTTCTTTAGAATTTTCTCCATTGATGATGTTGTCTATGAATAAAAGCGGTTTTTCTTTTTCAATTTGTATGCCTTTTATTTTTGTATTGCCTTATTGAACCTGTTATAACTTCAAGTTCAAATGTCGATTAGAAGGGGTTAGAGCAAATATCCTGGCCTTGTTCTTGATCTTTGGGGGAAAGCAATAAATATGATGTTAGCTGTAGTTATTTCATAGATGTTCATTATTAGGTTGAGGGAATTGTATTTTATTGTTAGCAAAGCATTCTTATTATGAATTGTGTTGAATTTTTTTAGTTGCTTTGTCTTTATTGAGATGATCCTGTGATGTTTCATTTCTATTAAAATTATAGTGACTGGTTTTTAAGTGTAAACCATCCTGAATTCTTGGGATATACCTCACTGGGTCATAATGCATTATCCTTTATACATATTACTGGATTTGATTAGCTAAAATTTAAAGATTTTTGTGTCTATGTTCAAAGGGATGTTGGTATGTAATTTTCTTATAAGGTCTTTGTCTGGTTTTGGTATCAGGCTAACAGTGGGCATAAAATGAGTTGGAAATGCTTCTACTTCTATTTTCTGAGAGTTTGTATACAATTGGTTTTATTTCTTCATTAAATACTTGGTAGAATTCATTGGTGATCATTTGGGTCTGGAGCACTTTGTGTGTATGTGAGAGGGGAAGGTTTTAAATTACTAGTTCAGTTCCATTAATTGATACGGGACTATTCAGATTAACTAGTAAGCTTTGGTGTATTATGACCATCATAGAATTTGTGTATTTCATTAAGTCTCTTTTGCCTTTTAGTATCTCCAAGGTTTACAGTGAAAGCCCTTCTTTTTTTTTTTTGCAGTTTTTGACCATTTGAACCTGCCATCTCTGGCATATGGGGCCGGTGCCCTATTCCTTTGAGCCACAGGCACTGCCTGTGATAGCCCTTCTTCATTTCTGATTGTTTTTTTCCTTCCTATTCTGGTCAATTTCTTTCTTTTTTTAAAAAATTTTTTTATTAAATCATAACTTTGTACATTGATGCATTTATGGGGTTCAATGTACTGCTTCAGTAAACAATGTGAAATGCTTACATTGAACTAAGTAACACATCCATCACAATTATACTCATTTCTTAATAGTTTTGAAATGTACCAATGCATCGTACACATTAGGTGAGGTCCCTGGTTGATTGTAGTAGAGGTTTATTTATTTTAGTGATCTTTCTGTAGAACCTGCTTTTGGCTACATTAAAATACTGTTTTTCTGTTTTCTGTTTCATTGATTTCTTCCTTTAACTTTAGTATGTTCTTTCTTCTGCTCCTTTTGGTTTTATTTTGCCCCTCACCTCCAGCCAAGATTGTTAAAATAGAAGCTGAAAGCAGAAATAGGGAAACTATAATCCAGGGGTCAAATCCAGCCTGCCACTTTTTCTTGAATGGTCTGTGAAATAGAAGTGATTATTGTATTTTTAAATGTTTAAAATCAACCATATCAAAATATTATTTTGTGATATGTGAGAATTAAATGAAATTCAGATGTTAGTGTCCATCAATAAGGTTTTATTGGAACATAATTATACATAATGGTTTACGTACTGCGTATGGCTACTTTTAGCTAGTATGACAGAGTTGAGGGGTTGTAACAGAGACCATATAGCTTTCTCATGACTTTGTACTGCTGTTTGGTGAACTGTAATCAGTATTTTAAGTGTTGTGTGTGTCACTGCGCTGTGGTATTTTACTTTGTTTTTTATCAGTTCATCATCATGTAAAAATAAGAAATTGTGACAAAAATATAGACTTGTAATGTTATACTTTCAAAGCACAGTGGAGTGTGGTTTATTGCATTATAGACAAAGCCTTGTGTTTATTATATCATAATTCTGTAGCTGTGGTAAAATACAGTATACAATGATGTTACCACAGTAAGCACTCATCACAATATTCCCAACTCACAGGAAGTAATGGTGAGAAAGTTAGAAAATTTAAAAGGGAATATCTTATTTCAGTAGAATTTTCTGCAAAATTAAAAAATGAAAATAAGGCTGCACCCAGAGTAAATTTCCGAATGGCCCATTTGTTATCCAAGCATGGAAGTCATTTACCATTGGTGGGTTAACTAAATTGTGTTTGATTGCAGCATGCACAGAATTATGTCTGGAGAAAGTAAACTTGATTAAGACTGTGAGCCTTTTGGCAAGAACAGTTATTTGAAGAGTTGAGGACATCAGTAATCAATTAAAAAATAAGGCAAATGGGTTTGGGGCCTGTAGCTCAGCAGCTAGGACGCTGGCCACATGCACCGGAACTGGAGGGTAGCCCGTACCCACCAAACAACAGTGATAACTACAACCAAAAAATAGCCGGGCATTGTGGTGGGCACCTATAGTCCCAGCTACTTGGGAGGCTGAGGCAAGAGAATTGGTTAAGGCCAAGAATTTGAGGTTGCTGTGAGCTGTGACATTACAGCACTCTATTGAGAGTGACATAATGAGACTCTCAAAAAAAAAAAAAGGCAAATGATTTTAAGTGGTTTCCTTTGGCTCTTGATGAGTTGACAGATGTTACTAATACTGCACAGTTGTTTATTTGAGAAATCATTGTTGACTTTGAAGTTATTGAGGAATTAGTCTTAATGTATAGTATATGGAATAACTACAGACAAGAATATTTTCAAAAAGTTAAGAAAACACTATTTCTATACAAACTGAAGTGCAGTTTACTAAGACGTGTTACATCTGATGATGGTAAAAATCTATGAGAATGGAAAAATGCTCAGGTGGACAAATGTATAAAGCTGTGAAAATTTGAGATGTTTAAAGTCTATGGTCATTTATTATTTTATTTTTTAGCAGATATTTTAGAGAGAAATTTGAATCCGTCATGTAATATGGAACTAGAGTGTCAACATTTGCTCCAGTTGACTTAGCCATTGTCAGTTCTATGAATTTTTTGTCAGCTATAGAAGCTGAATATCCTTACTTGCCCTACTGTAGAGCAGTTTGATTGCTTAGTGGCTGTAAGGCTTTTGTTTTTGTTGTTGTTTATCCATTCTTTATTTTTTTTATTTATTTTTTTTGAGATTTATTTTTTTTTATTATTAAATCATAGCTGTGTACATTAATGCAATCATGGGGCACCAAACACTGGTTTTATATACCGTATATTTTCATCACACTGGTTAACATGGCCTGCCTGGCATTTTCTTCGTTATTGTGTTAAGACATTTATATTCTAAGTAGCAGTAAGGTTTTATTGCAGACTTCTGAGAGTTAGGGCTGAGATCGAAATTTTTCTGAAAGGGAGGAACTGCTTTCAACTACTATTATTAAACTGAATGGCTTTGGAAATCAACTTTTATTGCAGACTTGATAATGTTTCTTAATGAATTCAACCTAAAATTGCAGGACAAAATAGTGCTTGTATCAAAACTAAAATTGCAGTAAAATTATTTTGATGACAACTAAAGTTGTTTGAATCACAAGTAATCCAAGTCATTTTAATAGCTTTCCATGCTGTCAAAATTAAAACAAAGAAATGAGGTTTCCATTCTCCCCTAGAGTTTCAGTGCATATATTTTTGAGCTCAAACTACACTTGCAGCAGCATTTTTCAGACTTAGATGCAAGTGCAAAGGAAATTTTTATATTATAAAATCCATTTAACTGTGCAGTTGAGGCATTTTTAATTGGAGTGATTAATCTATAATGCTATCATGCAAAAGGCAAAACCTAAAAAGAGGAAAAAATTCTTTCATTGCCTTCCAAACAATGAATATGTTTAATTGAAATCATATGCTTATAATTTGATATCAGTGTGTGGCAGTGTCTACGTGGTATTTTTTGAAAAAAGGGATTTTCAAGGATGAAAAAAGTAAACTCTTTTTTTTTTTTAATTGTTAAATCATAGCTGTGTACATTAGTGCAATCAAGGGGTATAATGTGCTGGTTTCATATACAATCTGCAATATTCTCATCAAACTGTTCAATGTAGCCTTCATGGCATTTTCTTAGTTATTGTATGTAGACATTTGTATTCTGCCTTTAGTAAGTTTCGCCTGTACCCATTCTAAGATGCACCGTAGGTGTGGCCCCACCCATTATCCTCCCTCCACTCTAACCTCCCCCCTCCCTTCCCCTTCCTTGGCCCTTTCTTCATAGTCTTGTGCTATAGTTGGTTATATAGCCTTCATGTGAAAGCTATAATTTAGCTTCATGGTAGGGCTGAGTACATTGGATACTTTTTCTTCCATTGTTGAGGTACTTTGCAAAGAAGAATATGTTCCAGCTCCATCCATGTAAACATAAAAGAGGTAAAGTCTCCATCTTTCTTTAAAGCTGCATAAGATTCCATGGTATACATGTACCACAATTTGCTAGTCCATTCGTGGGTCGATGGGCGCTTGGGTTTCTTCCACGACTTAGCAATTATGAATTGGGCTGCAATAAACATTCTGGTACAGACGTTTTTGTTATATTGTGATTTTTGGTCTTCTGGGTATATACCTAGTAAAGGAATTATAGGATCGAATGGTAGGTCTATTTTTAGGTCCCTAAGTATTCTCCAAACATCCTTCCAGAAGGAACGTATTAGTGTGCATTCCCACCAGCACTGTAGAAGTGTGCCCTTTTCTCCACATCCATGCCAACATCTCTGCTTTTGGGATTTTGTTATGTGGGCTACTCTTACTGGGGTTAGGTGATATCTCAAAGTAGTTTTGATTTGCATTTCTCGGATGATTAAGGATAATGAGCTTTTTTTCATGTGTTTGTAGATCGCGCGTCTGTCTTCTTTAGAGAAGTTTCTCTTCAAGTCCCTTGCCCACTGGAGATGAGATCACGTGTTCCTTTCTTGCTAATACGTTTGAGTTCTCTGTGGATTCTGGTTATTAGACCTTTATCGGAGGTATAACCTGCAAATATTTTCTCCCATTCTGAGGGCTGTCTCCTTGCTTTACTTACTATGTTCTTGGCTGTGCAGAAGCTTTTTAGTTTGATCAGGTCCCAGTAGTGTATTTTTGATACTGCTTCAATTGCCTGGGAAGTCCTCCTCATAAAATATTCACCCAGGCCGATTCCTTCAAGAGTATTCCCTGCACTTTCTTCAAGTATTTTTATAGTTTCATGTCTTAAGTTTAAATCTTTTATCCAGTGAGGGTCTATCTTAGTTAATGGTGAAAGGTGTGGGTCCAGTTTCAGTCTTCTACAGGTTGCCAGCCAGTTCACCCAGCACCATTTGTTAAATAGGGAATCTTATTCCCCACTGGATGTTTTTAATTGGCTTGTCAAAGATCAAATAACGGTAAGTAGCTGGATTCATCTCTTGGTTCTCTGTTCTGTTCCAGACATCTACTTCTCTGTTTCTGTGCGAATACCATGCTGTTTTGATCACTATCTATTTATAGTACAGTCTCAGGTCTGGTAGCATGATTCCTCCTGCTGTGTTTTTATTGCTGAGTAATGTTTTGGCTATTTGAGTTTTTTTCTGATTCCATATAAAATGAAGTATTATTTTTTTCAAGATCTTTAAAATATGACAATGGAGCTTTAATAGGAATTGCATTAAGATTGTATATTGCTTTGGCTGGTATAGACATTTCTTTTTAACTTTTTTTTTTATTAAATTATAGCTGTGTACATTAATGAGATCATGGAGCACCATACACTGGTTTTATAGACTCGTTTGACACATTTTCATAACACTGGTTGAGATAGCCTTCCTGGCATTTTCTTAGTTATTGTGTTAAGACATTTACATTCTACATTTACTAAGTTTCACATATACACTTGTAAGATGCACTGCAGGTGTAATCCCACCAATCCCCCTCCCTGCATCCCCCTCCCTATAGACATTTTAACAATGTTGATTCTTCCCAGCCAAGAGCATGGTATGTTTTTCCATTTGTTAACATCTTCAGCTATTTCTTTTCTTAAAGTTTCATAGTTCTCTTTGTAGAGATCTTTCATGTCCTTTGTTAGGTTTACTCCCAAATATTTCATCTTCTTTGGCACTACTGTGAAAGGAATAGAGTCCTTGACTATTTTTTCAGCTTGGTTATTGTTGATATATATATAAAGGCTACAGATTGATGGGTGTTGATTTTGTAGCCTGAGACATTGCTGTATTCCTTGATCACTTCTAGAAGTTTTATAGTAGAAGCCCTAGTGTTTTCCAGATATACGAGCATATCATCTGCAAAGAGTGAAAGGTTGATCTCTTCTGACCCTATGTGGATACCCTTGATCACCTTTTCTTCCCTAATTGCAATGGCTAAAACTTCCATTACAATGTTAAAGAGCAATGGAGACAATGGGCAACCTTGCCTGGTTCCTGATCTAAGCGGAAATGATTTCAATTGAACTCCATTCAATACGATATTGGCTGTGGGTTTGCTGTAGATGGCCTCTATTAGTTTATGAAATGTCCCTTCTGTACCAATTTTCTTAAGTGTTCTGATCATGAAGGGATGCTGGATATTATCAAAAGCTTTTTATGCATCAATTGAAAGAATCATATGGTCCTTATTTTTTAGTTTGTTTATGTGCTGAATTACATTTATAGATTTACGTATATTGAACCAGCCTTGAGACCCTGGGATAAATCCCACTTGGTCGTGGTGTATAATTTTTTTGATGTGTTGTTGGATTTTGTTTGTTAGGATCTTATTGAGTATTTTAGCATCAATATTCATTAGTGATACTGGTCTGTAATTTTCTTTTCTTGTTGGGTCTTTCCCTGGTTTGGGGATCAAGGTGATGTTTGCTTTGTAGAATGTGTTGGGTAATATTCCTTTTTTTCCCTATATTTTGGAAGAGGTTTAGTAATATAGGTACTAGTTCTTCTTTAAAGGTTTGGTAGAATTCTGACGTAAAGCCATCTGGTTCTGGGCTTTTCTTTTTAGGGAGATTTTGTATAGTTGATGCTATTTCAGAACTTGATATAGGCTTGTTCAACATTTCCACTTTGTTCTGGCTAAGTCTTGGTAGGTGGCATACTTCCAGGTATTGGTTGATTTCGTTCAGATTTTCATATTTCTGAGAGTAGAGTTTCTTGTAGTATTTGTTAAGGATTTTTTTGAATTTCCGAGGGGTCTGTTGTTATTTCATCTTTACCATTTCTGATTCATGAAATTAGAGATTTTACTCTTTTTTTTCCTGGTTAGGTTAGCCAAAGGTTTATCTGTTTTATTCATCTTTTCAAAAAACCAACTTTTGGATTTATTGTATAATTCTTTGTTTTCAATTTCATTTAATTCTGCTCTGATTTTGGTTATTTCTTTTCTTCTGCTGGGTTTGGGGTTGGAGTGTTCTTCCTTTTCCAGTTGCTTGAGATGTCCCATTAAGTTATTAACTTCCTCTCTTTCCATTTTCTTGAGGAAGGCTTTCAGTGCTATAAACTTACCTCTTACGACTGCATTTGTAATATTCCAGAGGTTCTCATAATTCGTGTCTTGGTTGTTGCTTTGTTCCAAAAAATTTGGTGATTTCCTTCTTAATCTTGTCTATAACCCATTCATCCTTCAACATAAGGTTGTTTAGCTTCCATGTTTTTATATGGGTATGCAGGTTCTTGTTGCTTTTGAGTTCAACTTTTATTCCATGATGGTCTGAGAAGATGCAAGGAATAATTTCTATTTTTTTAAATTTGCTGTAGTTAGATTTGTGGCCCAGGATGTGGTCGATTTTGGAGTATGTTCCGTGGGCTGATGAGAAGAATGTGTATTCAGTTTTTTGGGGATGAAATGTTCTGTAGATGTCTGTTAAGTCCAGATGTTGAATGGTTAAGTTTAAATCTAAAATTTCTTTGCTTAGCTTCTTTTTGGAGGATCTATCCAGCACTGCTAAATGGGTGATAAAATCTCCAATTACTATGAAAGAAGTCAAGTTGTTCATGTCTGTTAGAGTTTCTCTTATAAATTGAGGTGCGTTCTGGTTGGGTGCATAAATATTAATAATTGAAATCTCATCATATTGAGTATTACCTTTAACAAATATGAAGTGTCCATCTTTATCCTTCCTTATTTCAGTTGGTTTAAAGCCTATTGCATCTGTGAATAGGATTGTAACGCCTGCTTTTTTCTGCTTTCTATTTGCCTGGGATATGGATGACCATCCCTTCACCTTTAGTCTATATTTGTCTTTTAATGTAAGATGAGATTCTTGTATGCAGCAGATATCTGGCTTGAGTTTTTGTATCCAGTCAGCCAGCCTGTGCCTCTTTAGAGAAGAATTTAAGCCATTCACATTAACTGGGAATATTGATAAGCCTTTCGAGAATCCGGTGGACATTTTTAATCCTTTTGCGACTGTGGAATTTTGAATTTGATCAAAATTTTCTGGGTGGGTTTACTTTTGTGGTGGAGGATTACGCTGGTTTTTATGTAGGATAGGTCTGAGAATATCCTGGAGAGCTGGTTTAGTTATGACAAATTTCTTCAACATGTGAATTTCATTGAAGTATTTAATTTCTCCATCATAAATGAAACTCAGTTTAGCTGGGTACAGGATCCTGGGTTGAAAGTGATTTTGCTTTAGGAGATTAAAAGTCGATGACCATCCTCTTCTAGCTTGAAAGGTTTCAGCAGAGAGATCTGCGGTTATTCTAATATTGTTGCCTTTGTAGGTGATGGTTTTCTTTCGTGTGGGTGCTTTTAGTATTTTCTCCTTCATATTAACTTTAGTGAAATTGATAATGATGTGTCTGACGGATGTCTTATTTGGGTTGAGTCATGCTGGAGTTCTGAAACTGCTATCTGAATTTCAGGATCTCTTGGCAAGTCTAGATAGGTCTCCTTGATAATCTCATGGAGTAGAGACTCTGTGCCTTGTGAAGCCACTTCCTTGATTTTGGGGATCCCTATAAAGTCAATATTGGTTTTCTTCTAATTATCCCAGAGCTCTCTGAGAGAGTGATCTGTTTTTGCCCTCCATTTTTCTTCCTCTCTGAGAGTTTGGGAGCAATCAAAAGCTTTATCTTCAATGTCAGAAATCATTTCTTCTGCTTGCTGCATTCTGTTACTGAGGGATTCTACTGTGTTTCTGAGATCTTTGAGGTCTGCAACTTCTCGTCTCAATGTGTCAAAACCTTTGGTCATTTGGTTTTTGAATTCGTTTAATTCTTCAGATATCTTTTCGGTTACTGCTTGGAATTCTAATTCGATCTATTTGCTATCCAGATTCTGAATTTGATTTCTGACATCTCAGCTATTTGTTTGTGCATGAGATGTTGTGCTATGTCTGCCCTATTGATCTTGGGGGAGTTGATCTACTCTGATTATTCATATTGCCAGAGTTTTTCTTTTGATTTCACCTCATTATTGTTTTTCACTGTTGACTATGGCCGTCCTCAGAGTTGGGGAGGTGTCTCTACAAGATTAGACCCCAGCGGGATCACTGTATAGTTGCTGGATCTTTGTAGGGAGTGACCCTGTGTAGTTCCTCTGGGGCTGCCCCAGCCTCGAATTTCTGGTTGTGGAAGCAGCTCTGAAGTGTGACACACCCGGATTCAGCAACAGGTCGGGAGGTGGTGCGCACGGTTCTGGGAGTCTCTGGCCCCCAGTGACTTTGGCACAGAGAGCCCTAGGCTCCAGGAGTCTCTGGCCAGGAGAAGGGCTCTGCGCAGAGGCCAGGTGGGCTCCGGAGTTACGTGGCTACCAGAGTCCCTGGCCAGATGTGCAGGCTGGTGTGGAAGTAGGGAGCGTACAGGAGTGAGGATGCACTCCTCGCAGTTCCTGGTCAGGGCATGTGGAGGCCCGGCGGGCACGGGTCACGGTTTGGGGGTCATGGCACAGCTCTTTGGAGGTCCGGGTGGTCCCAAGCACAGCAGTTTGAGGTTGCTATGATCTGTGACACCACGGCACTCTACCCAGGGTAACAGCTTGAGGTTCAAGTGTGCCAAAACCCTTCTGACGCTGCTGCTGAGGGTTAAGACTACAAGGCATCTCAGTCCCCATGTTTAGGCTGCTCTGTCACTAGGTTACTAGCTCCCGCCCGATCCTTGCTCTGAGACCTTCAGGGTGAAGCTTGCTGGAGCAGTTCTCTCACAATGGCTCCCTGTGGCCCACAGCCAAACACTATTAGGTCCATATGGCTCAGCGGCTCAGTCTGGGGCCCTAGACAATGCCCAAAGTTCTCCACACTTCTGCTCAAGCTCTCCCCAAGGCAGTTCAACTGAGTGCCAAGTCCAAAAACACTGAAACAGTTCGCAGGTAAGGCCTTTCCGGTTTGCAGTCTCACTGCTGCTTGTACTTACGTCTGCTGACGGGATTAGGTTGATCGAACACTCACAACCACTTGGCAGTTTTCCCCTGTTTTGGTCCTCCTCTTGGGGTCCAGCAGTCCCTTGCTGAGTGCATGTATCCTCAAAGGGATGATTATAGGCAGATCCCACCAGCCAGAGATGCCTGGAGTCTTATCTCCCCAGACTCACCGTGCCCAGTTGCAGGGAAGCTGTTACTTGGCCCCCATCTTCATAAACTCTCTTAAAGATCAGCACTAATAACATATGAACATTTGCAATTGATTTTGATGATAACGCTTAAGTTTGAATTCCAAGTAAGTGAAATATTAGAGTTCCATTCTTCTCATTAGTTGACCTGTCTTACAGAAGGTTGTATTCTGTTATTACTGTATAAAACTATACTTTTTATTTTGAGACAAAGGTAGAGTGCCTTGGGTAGGCTGAATTTTGTTAACAAATATTGTGGAAATTTTTGTCTCATTATTTAAGTTCTTTTATAATATCCCCAATTTTCCTTGTTAGTCCTCAAAATCTAAACTATTTACTGCTTGGTCCTTTAGAAGAAAAGATATTTTTTATCCTTCATACTTGTGTATCCCTGCTTATTAGCAGAATTGATATTGTTGTGTCTCAGTGACTTTAGTTAATTTGTTTATTTATTTATTTGTTTATTTTGCCTTGCCCATATTTTCTCCACAGTGACTTCAAAAGGAAATAACTTATGGAGCAGCTTTGTTTCTACTGGATTTTTTTTTTTTCGCAGTTTTTGGCAGGGGCTGTGTTTGAACCCGCCACCTCTGGCATATGGGGCCGGCACCCTACCACTTTGAGCCACAAGCCCCACCCCTCTACTGGATTTTTTAATTGCAGTTTATTCATTATAATAAGACCTTACTGTTTTATGTTAGCACTCTATATTTGAAGAAGAGACTTTCTGTGGTTGTCCTGCACTCTGGATAGATCTGCTTTGCATTGAAATTTGTAATGGTATGAAAGTAATGTGCTATTTGCTATAGTGTGATTCTCAAGCAACATAACTCTACCTTCTAGGAACCTATACTGGATGGAATAAGCACCAAATAATATAATAAAATTCATAAAGAAATAGCTTTATTTTCAAGAACATGCCGAAGTCAGTTAAAATGCCTAGAACTAGTTAAATTTAATTTTGAGGAAGAATTTTTGAGCTCCTAAACAATAGATAAATGAGAGAAAGGGAAAGTCAGGCTCCCCAAATCAAAGTTTGATTCACTCAGGAAAGCATAGGGAAGTATTTTGATTTTCTCTATTATGTGTATTCATTTTTTTTCTGTTCTAGGAAATAAGATGAGGCAATTTAGACTCATTTCCAGGCTATCATTCTTTACATCTCTGGCTTCCTATTCTTTATAGTCTTGAGAGGAACATGTTTTTGCATAGAATCCTTGTATTATCTAGGCAACTTTTGGAAAGTGCCCAAGAAACAGTTATTATTCTGGAGGGCTTTGATGCAAACCAGAGGTATAGAAGATATTATAATTAGTATCTCATAGAAAATGATTAACGATAGTTATTTGTGCAGCCAAAAGCTGTAGGGAATAACAGAATCATAGAAGATTGCACATTGAAGAGCAAAAAGAGTTCAGATAGTTTAATTCATAGTTTTTTTTTTTTTAACATAGATTTAATTTAAGTGTATGGGGCCATTAAGTGCATATAAACAATGCATGGGCAGATATAGGCTGGCTGCATCTATAAAATAAGGTTGTTCTTTTAAGTATAGCTTTTTATTCTTGTGGCCAAATGTTTTAGTGAGAACTAATTATCTTTTAACTAATGTCAGTGGAAATATAACATTCACATATTTATGTGATGTTTATGTATTTATGTCTGTGTTGTCAAAATAAATTGAATAAAACAAAGCAAGGCTATCTTTGCTATGCGTGCTGCTTGTAATTATGAATGAATGAGGAAGATGTATATTGTCCAGTTTATATACCTGTAAATAAATCAATAGTTCAGAGCTTCTTAACTTCTCTCCCTATTACTAACTTGGTTGTAAATGTGATCGCCTTTGTATGTCCCAAATTGGAAATGTTGTTCAGTATTTAAGATGTATTCTGATAACCTTGCATGAAAGGTAATTGTTTTGACTTTCTAAGTAACTTTAAGTAGATATTTATTTATTTTATTTTTGAGCTTGTGTTTATTAATTTCGTAGGAAGCTTTTAATTACATATTGATGGTATTATTTATTTCTTTTTGAGACAAAGGTAGAGTGCTCTGGGTAGAGTGCTGTGGTGTCCTACTTACAGCAACTCTTGGGTTCAAGTGATCATCTTGGCTTAGCCTCCTGAGTAGCTGGGACTATAAGTGTCCACCATAACACCTGGCTAATTTTTCTATTTTTGGTGGAGACGGGGTCTTGCTCTTGTTCAGGCTGGTCTCCTGAACTCCGGCGATTTGCTCACCTAGGCTTGCCAGAATGCTACTAGGATTTACGGGCATGAGCTACCTTGCCCGGTCCCCTTAAGTAGATATTTAAGTAATAAAAAATGTTTTAAAGTTTGTGCTGAAAACTTTTAAAAAGTCATTATGTTTTATGTTTAGGTCTCTGAAAGAGATTGAAAGCATAAGCAAAAGATGAATTTGGCTGAGATTTGTGACAATGCAAAGAAAGGAAGAGAATATGCACTTCTTGGAAATTACGACTCATCAATGGTTTATTACCAGGGGGTGATACAGCAGATTCAGAGGCACTGCCAGTCAGTCAGAGATCCAGCTGTCAAAGGCAAATGGCAACAGGTAAGAAGAAAATGTTGAAGTATTCAATGGATGAGGATGGCAGCCCAGTACACTTGAGAGATTAGATTAGAAAATTATTTTAAGACATCTTGAAAAGTTCTTGTTTTTCAGAATAGTGAAATATATTTAAAATGTACTCTGAACAATTTTCTAATATCTGATTATTGTTTTATTTTTGATTACATATTTCATGAGGGTATATTTTGAAGATATTCAATTCTAATTGAATCTACTTTTAATTCTTTTCCCAATCTGTTAATTGTATGTGACTATAAATTTTCAAAATAAGATATTTCTACTTGCCCTTTCCCCTTTTCATTTTTACATGTAATTTTGTCTTATTTCATCAAACTTTTCCTTTAAAAAGTTTCCGTATCTTTTGAAAGACTCCTTACAAATGCAAATGTGTAAGATAATAAAAATTAAAATGTTTGCTGTCTTTCACTATATAACTTGATTATTTAATAGTACAGTAAATAAACACTTGAATTATAATTGCCCAACTTAACTATTTTTTAAATTTAGTTTTAATTTAATATTTTAATTGATCAATATCTTCTAACATAGTTCTTGCTTTGGTGTCCTAATTCCTGATTCTTTGTAACTTTAAAAGAATGTTTTTTACAAGTACTACTATTAAAAGTAATATGTATTTATTTAACAACATGGTTAAATAAAACAATCCATCTTCAATAAAGTTTAAACAGAATTGGCTTTTGTTTTATAAGGGCTTATTAATTAAGTTTGTATTTTTCACCTATTATACTAAAACACTATACCATACATTTTAGAAAACTTTAAGTCAGAAAATATGGAACACTTCATAAGTTTGTGTGTCACCCTTATGCAGCGGCCATGCTAATTTTCTTTGTCTTGTTCCAATTTTATCATATATGTTGCCAAAGCAAGCACTCTCCACTTATTGTTAAAACTTAAAATATTTTTAAAATAAAAAGTACAAAGTCAAGCATTTCTTTGAAGTTTTCATTTTATGTACTAATGCCTTTCAAGTGTTTCTTCTAATTTTCCACTAGTTAGAAATTGATGTTTTACTAAATTTTGAGGGTAAATCTGGCTTATTTTCTGATTTAAGAGTTACCAAATTATGATGAGTGACAGCAATGTATTTCCTGTAACTCAGGCTGAAATTTTACTTGTTTTTTTCTATCCCTCCTACTAGCCACAGGCAAGGTAGTTTATTAATTGATTATGGAATATTTTTGACATGGTCTTAGTTGTGTGTGTTAAATAGTTACAGTTTCTATTCAGATGTTTCTATTGTCTTCTTTCCATTGGGTTCTGAAATTTCATTTCTCTTAGTATAGCATATTATATACAATTGTGTGTATTAACAATTGAATTCTTTTTTTGTTTTTGAGATGGAGTCTCACTTTGTTGCCCTCAGTCGAGTGCTCTAGCATCATAGCTCACAGCAACCTCAAACTCTTGGGCTCAAGAGATTCTCTTGCCTCAGCCTCCCAAGTAGCTGGGACTACAGGCGCCCGCCACAACGCCCAGCTAAACAATCAAATTTTACCGAGATTTTTCTTTGGTTCTATAGCTCTTTTGTATGTTCCCTCTTAATATAGTATTCAAGATTAAGGGAAAGTTTCTTATGCTTTGATTTATAGTAAAATGTAATTTCTAGTTTAAAAAATTTAGAATAGTTAAAATGAATTTATAAATGTAATTTTTAGTCTTTATCTGTTTGCTTTTGAAAACTAGTTTGAGCTCAGAGTTTGAAAGCATAAGAATTATCTTACATTAGGTACTCAATTAAATATTTTACGTATAGGAAAAATACTGCTTTAGAATTCAAAATAAACTTTGCACAGGACATGAAAGATTTAAATAAGGCCAAAAGAATTCAGATTTTATGTAGAACAGAATTGAAATAAAAATTGGAAGTGTGGGTGGTGCCTGTTGCTCAGTGGGTAGGGCACCGGCCCCATATACCGAGGGTGGCGGGTTCGAACCCAGCCCCAGCCAAACTGCAACAACAACCAAAAAAATAGCTAGGTGTGGTGGCAGGCACCTGTAGTCCAGCTACTCAGGAGGCTGAGGAAAGAGAATCACCTAAGCCCAGGAGTTGGAGGTTGCTGTGAGCTGTGACAGTACAGCGCTCTACTGAGGGTGATAAAGTGAGACTGTCTCTACCAAAAAAAAAAAAATTGGAAGTGTGTAATTCATACTGTTACCCTATTTCTGGCTTTTGGACAGTTGTAACAGGCATTTTATATTTATCGATACTGAGGATAGGAAATGCTGGTAAAATTTTTTGAGATCTATTTACAAATACAGTACAACAGTAGGACTTAGCACAGCATTTTAGATTTTGGGAAGTGGTTAACTAATTACCAGTAGTAGCTTGTTTTAAATTGTATTAATGATCATTATATTTTTGGTAGAAATGGTTTCATTATGAAAAATATATTACTACTTTGCTTATTAAAAGGGGTATATAATTATATCTTTTTTCTAACTAATTTCTGCTCTTTTCTCTACCTTACTTTAAATAATTCTTTGTGTTTTTGAGTATGTTTTTACATTCTTTGAATGGCATTAAGAAAACTTGCATTATATAGCAATTTATTATTTACAACGTATAAAAATCTTTTATTACAATTTATAAAATCTTCTAACAGTTTCTAGAATAAAAGTTAATTTTTTTTTAAGGTTCGGCAGGAATTGTTGGAAGAATACGAACAAGTTAAAAGTATTGTCAGCACTTTAGAAAGTTTTAAAATCGACAAGCCCCCAGATTTCCCTGTGTCCTGTCAAGATGAACCGTTTAGAGATCCTGCTGTCTGGCCACCCCCTGTTCCTGCAGAACACAGGTAAATGGGACTTTATATTCCCTTTAGGTCCTTCCAGTTTATTAGTATTCAGAGTAGAGCTTGAATTGAACAAAGTATGAAAAAGTATTTTTGAGGGCATATAAATTTAATATGTTTTTAACGTTCACACTTCTAGGTGGTGTACAGTTTGTATCTGGTAAAAAGCATAAACAAAGCACTTGTCCTATATCTTGCTTTTTGAATGGTTAGTTACTATAGTAATAATACAATCCTATTAGTTCCAAAATGTATCAATTAAGAAGAGTTGTCTTAGGTTTCATGCTATTGGCATCAAAACTTGGATAGTAGTTTTGCTTTTTTTTTTCCACTTTAAGAGACTCTTAAAAACTTCAAATGAGATGGTAGAGAAATCAGATTTTCCTGATTGGGCCTACAGCCAATTTTCAGAGCCTTAGTGTAGAAGGAACCTTACCAGTAGTGTTTAAGTGGCTTGTTACTTAAAAGTCAAGTTACTAATGTGGCCTGTACGGCTCAATGTTTACCTCCCATTGGTTTTCTCTGACACCCAGCCTATGCACCATCTACTTTAAACCTCTTTCTTTTTGCTTTTTTCAGTCTTCTTGTCCGTGCAGTCTGTTTTTCTGCAGGGAATACCCATTATCTCTATCTCTAACTAAGCAACTCATATTCATTGTACAAGTCTCACCTTTAAAAACTATCAGCCTTTTGTGATTTGCCCAGGCATAACAGTTTGTTACAATAGTTAACATGTTGCATTTATTATTTCACAAGATTAGGAGCTTTGCAAGGAAAAAAAGGTCATGGTTTTATTAAAAAAAAATAAAAAATGTCCATTGCTAGCACAGGGGTTGGCACATAGTAGGCATTCAACCAACATTGAATGAATAATTCCATTAATTTAACAAGTGAGGAAGCTGAAGCCCGAGAGACCCTGACTTGTAAATTAGGCTAGACCAATGTCTGAGTGTAGGTCTTTCTGGCTTTCTATCTACTTTATTGTGAAAGTGATATTGTGACCAGAGTGTTGGACCATGGATCATAAGTTTTCCTTTGGTTAGTAGCTATGATCATTAGTTTAACTTACTGATTTCTTAAAGTTTTCTAAAAACATTTTACAGATTGTAAAAAGTGGTTAATTTATTCCTACAGGATTTTTTCCCACTGGGTTGCAGGTAATTTCGTGATTTCACTGCAAGAACACTAGATAAGGATTTTTTTTAAGGTCTGTAGTAATGTTTTTTCCACTGATGTATCCACCTTCAGATGTTTTTGGACTAAGGTGACTCTTACCCCCAAAAGCTAGTGTTTCAAGAGTTGTAGGATTGTTATCATGTAATTTCCAAAGTAAAGACTGAAAAAAAAAATGGCATTATGATTTATCAGAACTTGAAAATTTTCTGTCTTTATATATAAAGAAATACCTTACTTTTTTACTGAAAGTTATTTTTTTTATTTATTTATTTATTTATTTATTTAAAGATAGAGCCTCAAGCTGTAGCCCTGGGTAGAGTGCCGTAGCATCACATCACACAGCAACCTCCAACTCCTGGGCTTAGGCAATTCTCTTGCCTCAGCCTCCCAAGTACCTGGGACTACAGGTGCCCACCACAATGCCTGGCTATTTTTTGGTTGTAATTGTCACTGTTTGGCAGGCCCAGGCTGGGTTTGAACCCGAACCTGCTAGCTCTGATGTATATGTGGCTGGCACCTTAGCCACTTGAGCTCTAGGCACCACCCTTTTACTGAAAGTTATTCTGAAATATACTTGTAATTTAAAACTAAAAGCTGACAATAACTTTAAATATAGGAATATATGTTCAGTATTGATAGAACACTGATTTATTTCTAAAAGTAGTGTCCACAGTTAATAACTCTAATGTTTATGGCTCAGACTCAATACAAAATTGTGGATGGCGTTTTCCCATTGATGAATATTAACCTGAAAACTTATTAGAATAACACTGAGACAATTTTGTCCTTTCTTAACTGTTTATAAAAGATTTCATTTAATTTTATGCTTTTTTTTCTTTAGACAGTCTCACTCTGTCACCCAGCTAGGGGTGGTGTCATTATAGCTCACTGCAGCCTTGAATGCCTAGGCTCAAATGTGATACTTGTTTCTTAATCCTTTTTCTTAATGAAAGTAAAAGATGAATGCCCTAGAATATATTTCTCTGAGCCTCCTGTCTCTTTTTTTTTGAGACAGAGTCTTGCTATATTGTCCTCAGTAGAGTGCTGTGATGTCACAGCTCACAGCAACCTCAAACTCTTGGACTTGAGCAATTCTCTTGCCTCAGCCTCCCAAGTAGCTGGGACTACAGGTGTCCACCATAACGCCCAGCTTTTTTTTGTTGCAGTTGTCCTTGTTGTTTTAGCAGGCCCAGGCTGGGTTCGAACCCACCATCCCCCGTGTATGTGGCCAGTGCCCAACCACTGAGCTACAGGTGCCAAGCCCCTCCTGTCTCTATTCTTTTTTTTTTTTTTTTTTTTTTTTTTTTTTTGAGACAGAGCCTTGCTATGTTGCCCTTGGTACTGTGCTACAGGTGCTGAGCAAGCTCTTCATTAATTCTTTTTAAAGTTTCCTTTGTATATAGCTATTATATGTGGGTTTTTTTCCTTGTGTATCAGAAATCCTTAATCAGAGTAAATGTAAGATCATATATTGCCTGGAAGAAAAAGGTTCCCATTCCTACGTGTATCATCAACAACAAGAGGGAAACACCTAACAACTCCACAGGGTTTTATTAGAGAAGGTATTATGTTTAATACCTTGAATAATAGCATGGGATCAGTAGTTTTAAACTTTATGAATAAAATCTTTAAGTGAAGCAACAGGTATTTCATCAATTAATATAAGGCACATGTTAAAAAGCAAATCCTACACTGGTTCACGGCTCAGAATGTTTACAACAGCTAATAAGTAAATATTTAGGTTTAAGTTTAGAGTTAAAAATTGTTAGAGGTTAGAGTTACGAGGTATTTTTTTTTCTTTCACAAACTTTTGTCTCTTCTCCAAGTCATATAAAACAAACGTAATAAAATTTTCACCTAGAGATAATGAGTAATGGATATAGACCTCGGATATTTGGTTTAATGGAAAAATACTTACTTCACTTGAGTTCATGAGATATCAAACTCTGCTTCTGAACATACTCGCTTTAATGACCTTGAGCAAGTTATTTAACTTAGGTAAACATTAGTTTCACTGTGTCTAAAATAGGGATGTCTACTTCATGGAACTGAATAAGGGCATTTAATGTCTAAAACAGTAACTGGCATGTAATACATAATTAAAGTGAATGGTCAGCTATTAAATAAAGTACTAAATATTCTTTGTTTTTGCCGTTTTTGGCCGGGGCCAGGTTTGAACCCACCACCTCCAGTATATGGGGCCGGCACCCTACTCCTTTGAGTCACAGGCGCCTCCCAAAGTACTCAATATTCTTTCAGATAAATATCAAGAGAATAACAGAATTAAAAAATGATACCCTCATTTATATAACTTCTCAAGTAATTTATTTTCTCCCTGTATAATTCCTTAATTTTCTGAAACATTTTGAGTAATTCTGGGAGACAGGATGTGGTTTTTTAAATGTCGTAATCTTACAAAATTGGTGGTTATTTTCAAGGAAAGAATGATGATAGTTAATAATTATTAGTCACTTACTATATGTTTTACAAGCATTATCCTATTTAAACTTCCGGTGATCTCATGAAGTAGGTATTGTTATTGTGCTCATACTATTGATAATTTACTACTATGAATCCCTCTGCAAGTTGACCACCCAAGGGACCGTAACAAACTGATCAACATATGGATGTGGTCAACATCAGGAACTGGATACATACATTGTGGTGCATGTCTGATCTGTGAAAATTAGGGCAACTTGAGGTTGTCATTGTAGGAAGATGGTCAACTATGGAGGTTCTATTGTTTTATGTACTTATTAAATTCTTATCAGTGGTGGGAGAATAAAGAAACCGAATCACTTAATGAAATAAGTATTGATATTTTAGGTGTAATTAAATAATTTTTTCTATGGGAGCATCACACTGAAATCACACTACATTAACTTTTAAGACAAAACTACTTTTCTTTTTGTTTTGTTTTGTTTTTATTAAATCATAACTGTATACATTGATGCATTAGTGGGGTTCATTGTACTGATTTGATATACAGTGTGAAATGCTTACATTGAACTGATTAACACATCCATCATCATTATACTTTTTTCTTAATAGTACAAAACTACTACTTTATCCCTAGTGCAGTATACCAAGGTAATCTGTGTACTATGATTTCCCACCAGTGGTTTTGCCACATTTGTTTGAAGTTTTACCATCTATGTCATGCATCTGCTGAGTTTAATCATTATCATGGTTTTTGTGTTTTGTTTTTTCTAAGAGATGAGGTTTTGCTTTGTTGCCTAGGCTGGAATGCAGTGGTATCTGATCATAGCTCATTGCAACCTCAAATTCTTGGTGCAAACAGTCCTCCCTGCCTCATCCTCCTAAATAGGTGGGACTACAGACATGCCACCACACCTGTCTAATTTTAAAAAGGGTTTTAGTGATGGGATTCCACTGTATTTCCCAGGCTGGTCTCAAATTCCTAGCCTCAAGTAATCATCCTCCTTCAGCTTCCCAAGTTGCTGGGATTATAGGCCAAAGCCACTGCACCTAGCCCATGACCGTGTTTTTCTGTTTTTTTTTTTTTTCTTTTTTTTCTTTTATTTTTTTATTGTTGGGGATTCATTGAGGGTACAATTTTTTTTTTCTTAATTAAAAAATATATTTAAGATTACTCCACTGATATTCTTGTTTGAGATTTTCCAAGGAGAACTGAGAAAAAATAAATATCAGTTGCTGGCCAGTAATTAATGCTGTGTACTTAATTGCCTTCATGTGTATCTTGTTGCTTAATTTTTTTTTTTTTTTTATTGCTAGGGATTCATTGAAGATACAAGAAACCAGGTTACACTGATTGCTTTTGTTAGGTAAAGTCCCTCTTATAGGGCAGCGCCTATGGCTCAGTGAGTAGGGCGCCAGCCTCATATACCAAGGTTGGCAGGTTAGAACCCGGCCCCGGCCAAGCTGCAACAAAAAAGTAGCCGGGCGTTGTGGGGGGCACCTGTAGTCCCAGCTACTCGGGAGGCTGAGGCAAGAGAATCACCTAAGCCCAAGAGCTGGAAGTTGCTGTGAGCTGTGATGCCACAGCACTCTATCGAGGGCAACAAGGTGAGACTCCGTCTCTTAAAAAAAAAAAAAGTCCCTCTTACAATTGTGTCTTGCCCCCAAAAGGAGTGTTATACATAGGAGACCCTACCCCTTCCCTCCTGCTTTCTTTCCCCTACTCTCCCCATCCCTCATCCCCCACTGCAGCACAAGAGTGGAGAAGCATGAAGCCTGTGTATTCAATTTTGATATGAGGACAATTAATGACCATGTTTTAAATCCACCAGCAGTTGCTTGGATTAGATTCATTGCCTTAAATGTGAGCAAATTGAGCTACAAAAGTAGGATCATGATGGGAGGTAATGGCAGTATTAGAATTAAACTCCAAAGAGATGGAGGCTCCAGATTGTTCTTAGTCTCCTAAGTTAAAAGATTTCTTGTATAAATGAAATGATTTTATAATATTTTATTTTGTAGGCTTATTAAATGCATTCTCTTTAATGAGCAGCTGGGAGACTTGAAGCCATGAAACTTAAGATTTTCTATTTTGGGGCAGTAGTTGGCAGTAGTTATTTAATAAAATATTTTATTCTTTATTCAGCTTAAAAAATAAATATGGTAGTTTTCACCCTCCCCCAGCTTTATTGAGTTGACATTAAAAATTGTATGTATTTAAGGTATAAAACTTGATAATTTGATATACATATACACTGTGTAGAATATTCAATTGCATTAAGCTAATTAACATATCCATAAACTCAGGTGGTTTATCATATTTTCTTTTTTTTTTTTCGTTTTTGAGATAGAGTCTCACTTTGTCACCCTCTGCAGAGTGCTGTGATGTCATAGCTCACAGCGGCCTCCAACTCTTGGGCTCAAGTGATTCTTTTGCCCCAGCCTCCCAAGTAACTAGGACTACAGGTGCCCGCCACAATGCTCAGCTATTTTTAGAGGTGGGATCTCACTGTTGCTCAAGCTGGTCTCAAACCTGTGAGCTCAAGCAATCCACACACCTCAACTTCCCAAAGTGCTAGGATTACGGGCATGAGCCACAGTGCCCAGCCTAATATTTTCTTTTCTTTTTCATTTTGTGGTGAGAACACTTAAGAACTTCTCTTTTAGCAAATTTCAAGTATTTATAGTTATTAACTATACAAGATCTCCAGAACTTATTCATCTTGCATTACTGAAACTTTGTACCCCCTGATCAACATCACCCTGCTTCTCTCTCCCCATGCCCTGGTGACCTCCATTCTGTTCTGTATTTCTCTGAGTTTGACTCTTTTATATTCTATACATAGGTGAGACCATGAAGCAGTTGTCTTTTTGCATCTGGCTTATTTCACTTAGCAAGGTATGCTCAAGGTTCATCCATGTTGCAAATGGCAAGGTTTTCTTTGTCTTTCTTTCTTTTTTTTCCGTAAAGCTGAGTAATATTTCATTGTGTATATATGTGTGTGCCTATAAATGTATATACTTGCACACACACATACCATGTTTCATCTGTCAACGGGCATTTAGTTTATTTCCATATCTTACCTATTGTCAATAATGCTGAAATGAATATGGCTGTTAATGATTTCATTTTCTTTGGATATAGAGTCATTAGTGGGATCGCTGGATCATAAGATAGTTCTATTTTTAACTTTTTGAGGAATTGCCATACTGTTCTTCATAATGGCTATATGGTATCAATTTACATTCCCAAGTAGTAAGTAAGTCTTTTTAAATTATATTCTTTGAGAGAGCTTGTAGTGCCAATAGGTTATGCAAGCTTGAAATGAATCATTTGGCTTGTTCTTCATAGGTGCACTAAAACTCTAATAGGCTTTCTAATATTATTTCATAATGAACCAAGGGAAGTGGTATGTCTGTTTCTGCATCCCATCATATGTAGTTCAGTACCAGGTATGTGTTTCTGTGGACATATCAGAAGATTGATTTTTTTTAAATTGATTTAATTAGTGCTATTCTGTAGAATTTCAGCCAAGAGAAAATTCTTTTTGACTTGGTATTAAAGTTGTTGCCTTATATTTCTTGGGTACTCAGATTATGTAGCTGGTAGCATTTTAAATCCTAATTTGCAGTGAAGAAGATTAAGGCTAAAATCAAGTACTGATAGAGAGTAAATTACCATCTCTTTCATACAGGTATTTCACTCCGGCTCTGGCTCAGTTATTTTCCTGAGATTAGAAGATTGGAGAGCAAATTTTTATATTGTTTCCACTACTAATTGATTATGCAAGTGTACGTCTCTGTGCCTCATTTTTCCCTGTAATGAGATTGGAACCTTTTATATGCCAAGCACTGTACCTGGTACTGTACCGCATATGGTGGGATGCAGAAACAGACATGTTCTTGCTCTCTTAAGCATGTGTGCTTGTAGATGTAGGTGAGAGCCATTACTGTGGTAGAATGGAATGGATTTGGTGATTAATGAGATAGATGAAAGAAAAATTTGAACAGATAGTCAAATATCTAGACCAAACTTCTGAACAGTAATTAGAAATGAGAACCAGACTTAGAAAGAGAGAATTTAGTGGTAGTTATTTTAGAATCATCACAACTAAGGACAAGAAAAATTTTGAAGTCATTCTTTAAATGGTGGATTAGGTTATTTGCCTAATACTATTGGCAAATAGTATTATACTCACTTTTATAACATTGTCGAATCATATTCCAAAATTCTGTTTCTGGAGCATGGAGTGGACTCTGTTTTTAGACACTGAATTGAATGTAGGTAGCAGGGCTGATCAACCACAATAATAACTGACATTTATTGATTTCTTAACTGTAAACTAGGTACTATACTTGTACATTGTTTATTTCTTTTTTAATTTTCATAACCATCTTTTAAAATAGATGTTATTATATTACTGTTATTATTCCTATTTTTTTTAGAAGAAGAAACCAAAGTTTAAAGATCCTAAGCTACTTTATCAAAAGCTGCAATACAGGTCAAATAGGGTCAGCATTGAGAACTGGATTGGATTTAGCAGCGTCAATGCACTGGTGACCTGATGCACGCAGTTCTGGTACAATGGTAAAGAATGATGGAGGGTGTTCAGAGAGTGGGAAGAGAGGAGCTGAAGACAGTGAGTATATATTAACATGTATAATTCTTCAAATTAATCTTGCTGAAAAGTGGAACAGAAAATGAGTCGTAGGCCCGGCCCCTGTGGCTCAAGCAGCTAAGGCACCAGCCACATACACCTGAGCTGGTGGGTTCGAATCCAGCCTGGGCCTGCCAAACAACAATGACGGCTGCAACCAAAAAATAGCCGGGCATTGTGGCGGGCGCCTGTAGTCCCAGCTACTTGGGAGGTGGAGGCAGGAGAATCGCTTGAGCCCAGGAGTTAGAGGTTGCTGTGAGCTGTGATGCCATGGCACTCTACCCAGGGCAACAGTTTGAGGGTCTGTCTCAAAAAAAAAAGGAAAGAAAGAAAATGAGTGGTAATTGGGGAAGACAAGGAGTCAAGGTTTGTTGTTTTAGAGAGTAGGGAGAAACAGGTTGTTTATATGCTGATGAGAATGTTGTGGTAGAAAGGGAAGAATCAATGGTTCCTGGGCAAAGTAGACAACTGCTGGACCAGTGTCCTTGAGTTGACAGGAGGAGGTGGGATCTCATGCAAGTGTTGAGAGAGTGCATGGACAGCTAGCTCAAAGTCACCCGAGGCAGGTGGTTATATGGGTGTGAATGCAGAGAGAAGGAGAGATGCAGAGGTGAGAGCTTGTGCAGGTTCTTTTGTGATTTCAATGAGGAGAAAAAAGCAAGCAAGAACATCTGAGAGGGAAGGCACAGGGAGCAGGTGTTTTTCAGGGTCTAAATTGTGATCTAAAATGTGCCAAGGGTGGGAGGACATCCCATTTGGCTATTTTACTTCATTGTTTCTTTTATGTAAGTTTTCTCTAGGGAGCATTTGTCTTTATTTTATAGAAATCAGTAGTCACTTGTTTGAAATTTATATTTTGGAATTCTGGGTATTATAATAAGTGTGTAAACACTTAGTATTTCTATTTTTTTTATGTTACAGAAAAGGCAACTGAAAGATAGAAATTGTAATTCATTAGAAATAAACTAAGGAGTGGGAACGAGATAGTGGTAAGTCAGAATGAAGAGTAACACGTTACTTTTATATTTTTATTGAGAAGATAATTTGTTTAGCTGCATGCGAGCCTCTGTCATTTCCCCTCTTCATGGTAAACTGACTTTTACTTTAATTGCTAGAAATCCTGCCTCTCCAGTCATTGCAGCATTAGGACTGAATTCTTGAAAATAACAAGTAACTTCTCAATTTAATAAGGGAATATATTTTCTCAGGATTTATTCTTTTTAACCTACGTAACATTTGATAATGTTTACGGTCTTCTTTGGAACTCTCTTTTCCAGAATGTCTCTTCTGTGACATTATACTATTCTTTTCATCTTGTTCTTTTTTATTATGACTGGTCTCCTCTTGTTCCCTAGCTCTCACCCCTCTGCTCTTTTTATAATCATTTCAGCTCAGCATACTCAACACTCACTATATCAGGGCACTCAGGATGCAAAGACCAGTAGGAGGAAGATCCGCACCCTCTAAGACCTTTTTCCTTTGCCCAGAGTTTGATCATTGACCAGGCTACCAGGGTTCTTACGCTAACCCTACTACACAGTGTATCTGAGGACAAGTCATTCAACCTGTCCCTCATATTCTTCCTTTGTGAATTGGGGATCAGTTTGAAAATTACCTCATAGGGTTATTGTGAAAATTAAATAATTTAATGCAAGTAGTATGTAAACAAAATCCTAGAACAGTGGTTCTCAACCTTCCTAATGCTGCAGCCCTTTAATATAGTTCCTGTGGGTTGCAACCCACAGGTGAGAACCACTGCCCTAGAACACAGAAAAAGTTCAAGGCATATTTGTAGTTTTCATTATCTACTTCTCATTCCATACTACTTGATAAGCAGTGGCCAGTACCCTTGCCTCATTCTTTGTTTAGATGTCACCTGGAAAGTTCTGCCCTGATCATCCTATGTAAAGTATTTACCCCTTCACCTCTCATCACCCTTACTCTATTTTATTTTTTTCATAGTACTTACTGCTACCTGATATTATAGTCTGCGTGTGTGTGTTTTATCATCTCTACTAAGTTGTGCGCTCTATAAGGTCGGGGCCTTTGATTTGCTCCTTGCTGTACCCCCAGCAATCAGAGCATTGCCAGTAAGCATTAAATACATTAAAAGAATGGGTGAATAAAATGCTTATTTAGATCTGTGCATGTGTTTACCAATTGCTTATCAGACTTCTGTTTTACTCTTTCTAGATTCAGTTTCCTCCTTGCTAAGGAATATTTAGTATTTCTTACAGCAAAGTTCTCTGTTAGTGGTAACTAACAATTTTTGTCTCAAAATATCTGTATTTCCCTTTCACTCTTAAATTATAATTTAGTGTAGAAATACTAGGTTAGTGGTCATTCTCTATACTTTGAAGATGACATTAATAATAATATTATTTTGCCTTCTGGCTTGATAGTATCATCTATTTGTTGTTTGTTTATAGGTAACTTTTTTCTCATTTAAAAACAATTTTTTGTGTGTGTGTTGAACAGTCTATCAGTCATCTAAGTGTGAATTTATTTTTATTTATATTACTTAAGACTTGTATATCTTTTGTTTATTTCTTTTTAAAAATGCTTTTAATAATTTTGAATAATTATTTTGTAATCTATAACTGGTAGTTCTATTACCTGAAGTTTTTGGGCATCATCTGCTTTTTGTTATTTCTGATGAATCTTGTTAGTGGTACAGTTGAGAATGTCTCTTTACCACAGTTTTAATCAGTTATTCCAGTGTGTGGCTTGTTTAGAAAGGATTGTTATTCCTGAGAGATCTATCTTTGCTTCAGCCTCATGCCTTAGGAATATTACCTGCCTAGGACCACTTTTAGGTAAATTTCTTTGCTTAACAAGGTGCAGAATTGTGTCTCAAATCACATGAGGATGGGGCCTTGGAAGACACTTGCTCACTCCACAAATATAGAACATACAGCTGTGATAGACAAATATACTTCTGTGGGTTTTAAATCTACCCTTTTACTAAGGTTGTTGCCCTTTGAGGGTCTAGGTTTTATGTGATACTCTCAGTTCAACTTCTTTGACTTGTGTGGGCCTGAGGTCCTATCTCAAGTCTTTCTTTGTGGTCATTAAATCTGCAGTCCTCAGACGTATGAAGCCCCCAGATCCTAAAGGACTACCATGTCATCAGCTCATAGATTTATGTTCTTTCTCTCTTTCTTATTCTCTCTTTTCTTCTGTCCAGTAGGTAATTCTCATGCCTTCAGATGAGATCAGCTATTTATATAAAATGATATTTATTATATTTTGAACTTTTTAGGTGTTTTATTATAGAAAGATTTCAGTGCTTTTATTTTTGTTGTCACTGTGTTATTTTTGTAGTTACTTTAAGTTTTTGAGGGTCTTAACCTACAGTTTGTTGGTCTTTTTTATTTTTTATTTTAAAGCTAGTCAAGTGGAGCAGTAGGAATAGAGAAGGAACAAAAATCAGTAAGTGGTTGTGATACTAGTTGTAAACAGCCCTACATTCAGCAGCCCAGTTTGTTGTTTTTGATGTCTCTTCTGCATAGTTGAGAACGCTTTTTTTTTTATCAAGGCTTTAGTTGTAGTTAATGTGTGGACAGAAGGGATATCCACTGCAATTGTAATATATATGTATATATTAATATTTTCAAATAAATTATAGGCTTTTTGAATGCTGAGACTATATGGTTTTAGTATTCGCTTTTTTAAAAAAAAAAAAAATTTTTATTTTGGCTTGGCGCCTGTGGCCAAGCGGCTAGGGTGCCAGCCACATACACCTGAGGTGGGGGGTTTGAATCCAGCCCAGGCCCGCCAAACAACAATGACGGCTGCAACCAAAAAATAGCTGGGCGTTGTGGCGGGTGCCTGTGGTCCCAGCTACTTAGGAGGTGGAGGCAAGAGAATTGCTTGAGCCCAGGAGTTGGAGGTTGCTGTGAGCTGTGATGCGACAGCACTCTACCCAGGGTGACAGCTTGAGGCTCTGTCTCAAAAAAAGAAAAAAATAAATAAAATAAAATAAAATTTTTTTTATTTTACTTTTAAAATAAAGTCTTACTTGGGCTACAGTGCAGTGGTGTCATCACAGCTCGTTGCAACCTTGAACTCCTGGACTCAAGTGATCCTCCTGCCTGAGCCTCCCTATTAGCTGGGACTACAGCCATATGCCACCATGCTCAGCTACTTTTTGTATTTTTTTATAGAGCAGGGTCTTATTTGGATTACAAGTGTTAGCCACTGCACCTGGCCATTATCCCCTTGTTTTATAGATGAGTAGAATAATCTCAGAATTTGAATAGAGACTTACCTATGTGATTTTATCAAAAGTTCAACTGATAGTATGTTATTTTCTATAGAGGTTACATAGTTCCGATAATCTGAAAGAATACCATTGTCCATCTAGTTTTAAGGTCTTCATAGTTAGGCAGAAAATAAATATCTGAGATTTTTCAAGTTCAAAGTTCTTTACAATTAAATGGAAAAGGTAAGGGCCTATCTTTAGAGCCAAAGAAAAGCAAGATGCAATCAAGTAATTAACTGACTTGTTAGGAATGTAGAATTCTACCGTTAGACTAAAGAATAAGTAATGTTATTACCACTCCCCCACTTTTAAAATGGTAGAATTACTGGCTTAGCAACTTTAAATAAGATTTAGCATGGCCCATCACAGTCACTGACAAGAATCCACTCAGTATGCTAACTGAAATACAGGTAGTTCCCAAGTTACAAATGTCCAACTGATGTACAACTTGCTCTTATGAACAGGGGTTAATACAGGTAATAGATCAATATACCTGTTCCACCTTACATGCATATTCAACTTAAGAACAAACCTGCAAAACCTGTCTCATTCGTAACCTAGGGACTGCCTGTACTGTATTTTGCTGTGTATAATGTGCCCCGTGTATAATTTAGGTAATCTTAAATTTTACATGCTTTGGGCCCAGACTTTCAGGGAAAAAAATCTTTCATTTAATTTTTTAATTCAAATTTTTATTTGTTTATATTTAAGTACTGTGTTTTATGTATCATTAAGGAATTTTAGCATTTATTTTCAACATATTATGATATAAGAAAGTTAAACTTTTAAGCCATCAGCATAAGTAAAAGAATTAAAAACATTTATATAGATACAGAATCAGTACCGCCCATGTATAATACTCATCCTTATTTTTCCCTCAAATACTTGTGGAAAAAAGTGCATACTGCGGGTGCCTGTAGTCCCAGCTACTCGGGAGGCTGAGGCAGGAGAATTGCCTAAGCCCAGGAGTTGGAGGTTGCTGTGAGCTGTGTGACACCACGGCACTCTATCGAGGGCAATAAAGTGAAACTCTGTCTCTACAAAAAAGAAAAAAGTGCATACTATACATGGCAAAATCTGGTAACTGGTTGTGGGTAACATCAGAATGCTAAGAAATCACTCTCCATCATATTAAATGGGATTGCATAATATTTAGTGTGAAAAGTAGTAGATCTCATACAAGCTGAAGTTTTTGGTTAACTATTAACCTTGGTTAACCTGGATGGTAAGTGTTTTCTGATGGTTAAGCATCTTTTCAACTCCAGGAAGATTTAATATTAAAAATAGACATATCTAAGAAATCAAAGCTATAGTAATATTTTTCTTTTAAGGGATATGTGCATATTTATTATTTTATGTACTTGGAATATTTAAGAAAATATGGTTAATGAGGGTGATATGCATATAATTAACTTTAAATGTATCATGGAATAATTTAGATTTGTAATCATTTTTTTTTTTTTAAGTTTTTGGCCGAGGCCAGGTTTGAACCCGCCACCTCCTGCATATGGGGCCAGTGCCCTACTCCTTTGAGCCACAGGCACCACCTTTTTATATACTATTAAATGTTTTATTGGAACATTTAGGAGAAATTTAAAATTACCTTATTTTAAGTTTGATTTATTATAAAATCTATAAAAGCATGTGTAAATTATGCATTATTAAGTAAAGCAGTTAAAGAACTAAGAAGTAAATAAAATATATTAAATATATAGAAGGTAGGTAAAAAATTTTGGTGGCATGTAGTAACCTGGTTTGTAAATGGGACCAAAAATTATTCCCAAATCTTTTAAAAATGACTTCTACAATCTGCTAGGCCTGTACATAGAAAAGATTTGTAGCTGAATCTAAAAGCTTTCAGGAAGAACTAAAGTTTTTACATTTTTAACTTTAATAAGTTGAATATATTAAAAGTGGCCAGGCGTGAGGCTCAACACCTGTAATCCTAGCACTTTGGATGGCCAAGGCTGGTGATTGCTTGAGCTCATGGGCTCAAGACCAGCTTGAGAAGATTGAGACCCCTATCTCTACTAAAAAAGTACAAAAACTGAGGCAAGAGGTTCTCTTGAGCCCAAGAGTTGGAGGTTGCTGTAAGCTATGATGACGCCATGGCACTCCACCCAGGGCGACAGCTTGAGACTGTCTCAAAAAATAAAAAATGAAAAATAAAAGTAAGCCTCTAAAGAGTATTTTCTGCACAAAAAACACCCCTGCAGGGGATAATAATACAACTCAGATCGACATTGCCTGTTGACAAAGATAATTTATCTTCATCAAGATAGATACATTAAGAAAGTAATTGTCAATAGTCAATATGTTTCTATGTAATTGATTTGCCTGGATAATGAGGGAAGAGTTAACCCAATAATACAGCCTTTTATATTGTGTAGCATAGAGCCTTGCATTCAATAGGAGTTCAGATATTTGTTGGCAGAATTAATAAATAATATGTTAAACAGATTCCTACTTACGATATTTGTTTATAATCTTCTGATAGGAAACAATTAAAAACGTATAAAGTCCTTTTTAGAACTGGAACTTATTAAAGATTAAATTCTGTCAAGTGACTCAATTTGTGACAAAGACAATAAGTAAAGTTCAGGAGGGAAAGGGGTGTCTTATTAAGAAAATGTTTGAGGCTCGGTGCCGGTAACACAGTGGTTACGGCACCAGCCATATACACTGAGTCTGGCAGGTTCGAACCCAGCCTGGGCCAGCTAAACAATAATGACAACTGCAAGAAAAAATAGCTGGGCATTGTGGCAGGCACCTGTAGTCCCAGCTGTCGGGAGGCTGAGGCAAGAGAATCACTTGAGCGCAAGAGTTTGAGGTTGCTGTCAGCTGTGATGCCATGGCATTTTATAAAGTGAGACTCTGCCTCAAAAAAAAGAAAGAAAGAAAATGTTTTAGTTGATTAAATATCCATTTTAGTGGGAAAAAAATCATAATACTCCCTCCCCCACGTTACCCCATACAAAAATTAATTTACAATAGATCAGTACTTAAAACACAGAATGTAATAAAATAAAGCTCCTAAAAGGAAACATGGGAGGCTATCGTGATGATCATGGTGTAGGAAAAGATTTATTAAACTGGACATTAAAACATTGTAGATAAGATCGGTAAGTTGGACATCTAAAATGACCTTCTCTTCATCAAGATAGATTCATTACCTGACAGAAGACTTGAATCTAGAATATATAAAGAACTACAATCAGGAAATAAATATAAAAAAGGCAGTCTGATTTTTTAAAAAATGGACAAAAAACTTAAACAGGCTCTCTACAAAAGAAATCAAACTTATGAGAAGATGTTTAGCATCTATAGTCTTTCAGTCAAGGCAAAGTAAAACCACAGTGAGATACTACAATATTCCCACTGGAGTGGCTAGAATGGAACAACTGGTACTCTCATATATTGTTGATGAGAGTAAAAAATGGCATCATCACTTTGGAAAACTATTTGACTCTATCTGTTAAAGCTAATCTTTCATATACCTTAAGATCCAACAATTACACTCTAGTACGTACTCCAAAGAAATGAATGCTTTTGTCTTCATTGTATGAACATAATGCTCATATTCATGGAAACTTTAATGATAACTTCAAACTGAAAACAACCCAAATACCAATCAACAGTGGAATAGTTAACTGTAATATGTTTATATAATATAATACTACACAGCAATGAAAAAAAGGCAAACTAATGCTATGTGCAATTAGCACAGATGAGTTTTGCAGGTAATATGGAGAGAAAGAAACCAAACATAGAGTATATACTACATAGGATTCTGTTTATATGGTTCTGAAAGATGGGCAAAACTACCTAGGATACTGAGGTCAGAATAGTAGTTACCTTTAGGAGCTGGTATTTACTAAGAGGAGACAGGAAAGGGCTTTCCGAGATAGTGAGATATGTTCTTAGTTTGATGTCCTGGTGGGTACATGTTACAAAATTTTTTGAGTTCTATGCTTAATATATGTTCATCCTACTATATGTGTATTATACCTTAATGAAAAATAAACTTTAAAAATTCTACAAAGTGTTACCATCTCCATTTACAGAGGAAGAATGTGAGGCTTGTGGATGTTAGGTGTTACACTCATGTAATCAGTAATTGGTAGACTTGGATATAAAAAGATATCCGGGTTTAAGGATTCTAAATGTAATGCTGACTCCAGATCACCATTCTGTTTCCCTGTGAAGGTAGGAGTAGTGTTTATAGTATTTTTATGCAACCATAACATCTTGCATAGCTTTTGTATTTACTGGGTACACAATAAATATTTACTGATTTAAAAAAAAAGTAGCAGTTATATATTTGATGAGTAGACATTAGAATTCATAATCATTGATATTTAATTTCAGGTCATAGGTTTAAACTTTGTTTTCTGCCTGCTAATTTTTCACCAAGTAATTTCTCATGGATTCAGGTGTCTCAAATACTGACTTTAAGTTCTTGTAGTGAAAATGTCAGTGTGGACTAGTTAGAATTTGTGTTTCTTCCATTTTTATTAGCTATGAGAAGAGAAAATAAACAAATTGTTTATTTTAAAGTTATATAGATTAGTTTCATAGCTAGCTTAGGCTGTCTTTCTTTTCCAGAAGTCAGCTAGGTAATCTGCTTTGTGGTTTTGGGCAAAAATTGCAGTTGTTCCAAATTACTTACTCTAAATAATATCAGGACTCTTAACAATGTATGGACAAGTAGATGTAACCAGAGAATTTTAAATAATCATCAAATAGAAAAGAGAGCTCAGTAGCTCTTTAGGAGGAGACTTTGTATCTACTGGAGAACACTGTAATGGTCAATTACACCCTCCTTATTAATATGGCATGAAATGGAGGCATCTTCAGTAGAGATTCCTTTCTCTTTGACTTCCTGGAATTGTGTAAGAATGGTACCATTAGGACTGACAGTCCCATTTCCATTGCCTGATCTTTTATTGCGATTTGCCAGATTCAGGTACAACAGGTTTCGCTTGGGTTGTGTACTTTTGAGTCCTCTTTGCTAGAAGATGGCAAAAACTTTGTAGCAACCGTATGGTTTTATTATTGGCGCTCATACATTTTAACTAGCATTTTAATACTACATATAATTAATATTTAAAATTTTTAGTAACTACTGACTTGAAAAAAATGATAATTACAATTGATACAAGATATGAAGAACTACAATATAATAACACCTATGTACCTGCCACCAAGTTTAAGATAAAAACTTTACTATTATTTTTGTAAGCCTCATATGTGCTCCTCCACATCTGGCCCTTTTCCTTTCCTTTCAGAGATAACCACTGTCCTGAATTTGGGGTTTATCTTTCCCTAATCTTGCTTTATACTTTGACAATGTATGTTTTTATCACCAAACAATATCATATTTTTCTTGGAATCATTCAAAATATGTGTGTATTCTTTCAACTTGCTCTTTCAGTCACATTAATTCATGTTCACATTTGTATTGTATTCCTTTATGTGGATGTGTACTCATTTATATATCAGTAATGAACATTTAGATCATTTTCAGGTGTTTATTAGAAACAGTGACGGTAAGGACATCTATATATAATAAACTTAATACAGCTTAGAAAGAGGAAGTACTGGATTTTAGAGGCAGTCAGGCTTATTTGCGCGTGTATTTCCCCCCCTTCCTATAGGGAAATCTGAAATAGAAGAACTGAGCACGGAGTAGACATTTCCATCCTTTATCTGCACCCTAACTAGTTATTCTCTATATTTGAAGTGCTATAGTACAGTATCTGTTTGACCATTAAAACAGAGGTCAGTGATGCTGTTTAATCTTACTAAGGTCTTTTTTTAAAAAGAGACTAGTGAAAAAAGTCTTGACTTTTATTGTTTATACAGCTTGGAAGCTGTCACTGCATTCTTAAATTGAAGCATGTCATTGTGCAGTGATGCGCTAGTGGACAAAGAAATACAGAACAGAATCAAGATGTCCTTTGGGACGTTGACAGAGTCTGTTACAATATATCAAAGTCCAGTGAGATGGAACTGAAGACTTAACAAAGCACAGGCACACTTCCTGTGAGACATGGGACTTTCACAAATGGCACGTCTGGCTTGAGCAGTTTCATTCAGACCATTTATGAGCCCATGAGAATATTGAGTGGCAGGACAAGGCTAGTAACAGCAGACACTTGGAATGCAGCCTATGAACAATTCTTCTCCCACACAGCTTAACTGAGGTAGATGCTGTGCAAAATGGATGACAGGAGGGCTCCTAAGTGACTAAGAAATAGTAAGCTGAGGTGGGGAAAGCATCAGCTGAGAAGGCAGAAGAAATGTCTCAAGACTTGCTGCCGTTTACCCCTAAGCAATGAAGTCTAACTGGCCAAGCCCAGCAGATGACTAGCAGCCTGGAATGCTGCTCTAAAGGGTGGGCTTGCTGTTGTGAGCAAAGGCTTCAGGCTGGCTGTTGAATCTAAAAAGCAGGACACAGGTGGCGCCTGTGGCTCAAGGAGTAGGGCGCCAGCCTCATATACCACAGGTGGTAGGTTCAAATCTGGCCCTAGCCAAAAACTGTAAAAAGCAGGACCCCAAACAATGACAGATTATTTAAAGCGGGCACAGCTGCCACCAAAAGGGCAAACTTGACATGTGTTGGGTGTAGAAGAGGTTTTTTTTTTTTTTTTTTTTTATTGTTAAATCATAGCTGTGTACATTAGTGCAATCAAGGAGTACAATGTGCTGGTTTTATATACAATCTGAAATATTCTCATCAAACTGTTCAACGTAGCCTTCATGGCATTTTCTTAGTTATTGTATGTAGACATTTGTATTCTGCATTTAGTAAGTTTCCCCTGTACCCATTCTAAGATGCACCGTAGGTGTGGCCCCACCCATTACCTCCCTTCATTCTAACCTCCCCCCTCCCTTTCCCTTCCTTGGCCCTTTCCCCATAGTCTTGTGCTATAGTTGGGTCATAGCCTTCATGTGAAAGCTATAATTAAGCTTCATAGTAGAGCTGAGTACATTGGATACTTTTTCTTCCATTCCTGAGATACTTTGCTAAGAAAAATATGTTCCAGCTCCATCCATGTAAACATGAAAGAGGTAAAGTCTCCATCTTTCTTTAAGGCTGCATAATATTCCATGGTATACATGTACCACAATTTGCTAGTCCATTCTTGGGTCGATGGGCACTTGGGCTTCTTCCATAACTTAGCAATTATGAATTGGGCTGCAATAAACATTCTGGTACAGATGTCTTTGTTATATTGTGATTTTTGGTCTTCTGGGCATAAACCTAGTAAAGGAATTACAGGATCGAATGTCAGGTCTATTTTTAGGGATCTAAGTATTCTCCAAACATCCCTCCAGAAGGAACGTATTAATGTGCATTCCCACCAGCAGTGTAGAAGTGTGCCCTTTTCTCTGCATCCTTGCCAACATCTCTGGTTTTCGGATTTTGTTATGTGGGCTACTCTTACTGGGGTTAGGTGATATCTCAAAGTAGTTTTGATTTGCATTTCTCGGATGATTAAGGATGATGAGCTTTTTTTCATGTGTTTGTAGATCGCACGTCTGTCTTCTTTAGAGAAGTTTCTCTTCAAGTCTCTTGCCCACCCTGAGAAGGGAATCACGTGTTCTTTTCTTGCTAATACGTTTGAGTTCTCTGTAGATTCTTGTTATTAGACCTTTATCGGAGGTCTAACCTGCAAATATTTTCTCCCATTCTGAGGGCTGTCTGCTTGCTTTACTTACAATGTTTTTGGCTGTGCAGAAGCTTTTTAGTTTGATCAGGTCCCAGTAGTGTATTTTTGATACTGCTTCAATTGCCTGGGGAGTCCTCCTCATAAAATATTCACCCAGGCCGATTCCTTCAAGAGTTTTCCCTGCACTTTCTTCAAGTATTTTTATAGTTTTATGTCTTAAATTTAAATCTTTTATCCAGTAAGAGTCTATCTTAGTTAATGGTGTGGGTCCAGTTTCAATCTTCTACAGGTTGCCAGACAGTTTACCCAGCACCATTTGTTAAATAGGGAATCTTTTCCCCACTGGATGTTTTTAAGGCTTGTCAAAGATCAAATAACGGTAAGTAGCTGGATTCATCTTGGTTCTCTATTCTGTTCCAGACATCCACTTCTCTGTTTTTGTGCCACTACCATGCTGTTTTGATCATTATCGATTTATAGTACAGTCTCAGGTCTGGTAGCGTGATTCCTCCTGCTGTGTTTTTATTACTGAGTAATGTTTTGGCTATTTGAGTTTTTTTCTGATTCCATATAAAACGAAGTATTATTTTTTCAAGATCTTTAAAATATGACAATGGAGCTTTAATAGGAATTGCATTAAAATTATATATTGCTTTAGGTAGTAGAGACATTTTAACAATGTTGATTCTTCCCAGCCATGAGCATGGTATGTTTTTCCATCTGTTAACATCTTCAGCTATTTCTTTTCTTAAAGTTTCATAGTTCTCTTTGTAGAGATCTTTCACATCCTTTGTTAGGTATACTCCCAAATATTTCATCTTCTTTGTCACTACTGTGAAAAGAATAGAGTCCTTGACTATTTTTTTGGCTGGTTTATTGTTGGTATATATAAAGGCTACAGATTGATGGGTGTTGATTTTGTAGCCCGAGACATTGCTGTATTCCTTGAACATTTCTAGAAGTTTTGTAGTAGAATCCCTAGCGTTTTCCAGATGTACGATCATATCATCTGTGAAGAGTGAAAGTTTGCTCTCTTCTGATCCTATGTGGATACCCTTGATCGCCTTTTCTTCCCTAATTGCAATGGCTAAAACTTCTATTACAATGTTAAAGAGCAATGGAGACAACGGACAACCTTGCCTGGTTCCTGATCTAAGTGGAAATGATTTCAATTTAACTCCATTCAATACGATATTGGCTGTGGGTTTGCTGTAGATGGCCTCTATTGGTTTAAGAAATGTCCCTTCTATGCCAGTTTTCTTAAGTGTTCTGATCATGAAGGGATGCTGGATATAATCAAAAGCTTTTTCTGCATCAATTGAAAGAATCATCTGGTCCTTATTTTTTAGTTTGTTTATGTGCTGAATTACATTTATAGATTTACGTATATTGAACCAGCCTTGAGACCCTGGGATAAATCCCACTTGGTCATGGTGTATAATTTTTTTGATGTGTTGTTGGATTCTGTTTGTTAGGATCTTATTGAGTATTTTAGCATCAATATTCATTAGTAATATTGGTCTGTAATTTTCTTTTCTTGTTGAGTCTTTCCCTGGTTTGGGGATCAAGGTGATGTTTGCTTCGTAGAATGTGTTGGGTAATATTCCTTCTTTTTCTATATTTTGGAAGCAGTTTAGTAATATAGGTACTAGTTCTTCTTTGAAGGTTTGGTAGAATTCTGACATAAAGCCATCTGGTCCTGGGCTTTTCTTTTTAGGGAGATTTTGTATAGTTGATGCTATTTCAGAACTTGATACAGGCCTGTTCAACATTTCCACTTCGTTCTGGCTAAGACTTGGTAGGTGGTGTACTTCCAGGTTGGTCTATTTCTTTCAGATTTTCATATTTGTGAGAGTAGAGTTTCTTGTAGTATTCGCTAAGGATATTTTGAATTTCTGAGGGGTCTGTTGTTATTTCATCATTACCATTTCTGATTGATGAAAATAGAGATTTTACTCTTTTTTTCCTGGTTAGGTTGGGCAAAGGTTTATCTATTTTATTGACCTTTTATAAAAACCAACTTTTGGATTTATTGATCTGTTGTATAATTCTTTGTTTTCAATTTCATTTAATTTTGCTCTGGTTTTGGTTATTTCTTTTCTTCTGCTGGGTTTGGGGTTGGAGTGTTCTACCTTCTCCAGTTGCTTGAGATGTTCCATTAAGTTATTAACTTCCTCTCTTTCCGTTTTCTTGAGGAAGGCTTGCAGTGCTATTAATTTTCCTCTTAGGACTGCCTTTGCAGTATCCCAGAGGTTCTTGTAATTCGTGTCTTGGTTGTTGTTCCAAAAATTTGGTGATTTCCTTCTTAATTTCGTCTGTAACCCATCTATCCTTGAGCATCAGGTTGTTTAGCTTCCATGTTTTTGTATGAGTTTGCAGGTTCCTGTTGTTAATTGAGTTCAACTTTTATTCCATGATGGTCTGAGGAGATGCAAGGAATAATTTATATTTTTTAAAATTTGCTGAGGTTAGATTTGTGGCCTAAGATGTGGTTGATTTTGGAGTATGTTCCATGGGCTGATGAGAAGAATGTGTATTCAGTTTTGTTGGGATGAAATACTCTGTAGATGTCTGTTAAGTCCAGATGTTGAATGGTTAAGTTTAAATCTAAAATTTCTTTGCTTAGCTTCTTTTTGGAGGATCTATTCAGCACTGCTAAAGGGGTGTTAAAATCTCCAACTACTATGGAACTGGAGGAAATCAAGTTGCTCATGTACGTTAAGAGTTTCTCTTATAAATTGAGGTGCGTTGTGGTTGGGTGTATAGATATTAATAATTGAAATCTCATCATATTGAGTATTACCTTTAACAAATATGAAGTATCCATCCTTATCCTTCTTTATTTCTGTTGGTTTAAAGCCTATTGCGTCTGTGAATAGGATTGCAATGCCTGCTTTTTTCTGCTTTCCATTTGCCTGGAGTATAGATGACCATCCCTTCACCTTGAGTCTATATTTGTCTTTTAATGTAAGATACGATTCTTGTATGCAGCAGATATGTGGCTTGAGTTTTTGTATTCAGTCAGCCAACCTGTGCCTCTTTAGAGGACAATTTAAACCATTCACATTAATTGAGAATATTGATAAGCCTTTTGAGAGTCAAGTGGACATTTTTAATCTTTTTGCGACTGTGGAAGTTGGAATTTGATCAAAATTTTCTGCGTGGGTTTACTTTTGTGGTGGGGGATTACATTGGTCTTTATGGAGGATAGGTCTGAGAATATCCTGGATAGCTGGTTTAGTTATGGCAGATTTCTTCAACATGTGAATATCATTGAAGTAAGTATTTAATTTCTCCATCATAAATGAAACTTAGCTTAGCTGGGTATAGGATCCTGGGGTGAAAGTTATTTTGTTTTAGGAGATTAAAAGTCGATGACCATCCTCTTCTAGCTTGAAAGGTTTTTGCAGTGAGATCTGCAGTTATTGTAATATTTTTCCCCTTGTAGGTAATGGTTTTCTTTCGTCTGGCAGCCTTCAGGATTTTCTCCTTCATATTAACTTTAGTGAAGTTGATTATGATGTGTCTGGGGGATGTCTTATTCGGGTTGAGTCGTGCTGGAGTTCTGAAACTGTCTGCTATCTGAATTTCAGAATCTCTAGGCATGTCTGAAAAGTTCTCCTTCATAATCTCATGGAGAAGAGACTCTGTGCCTTGTGAAGCCACTTCGTTGCTTTCGGGGATCCCTATAAGACGAATATTGGTTTTCTTCGAATTATCCCAGAGCTCTGTGAGAGAGTGATCTGCTTTTGCCCTCCATTTCTTTAACTCTTTGAGAGTTTGGGAGTGTTCGAAAGCTTTGTCTTCAATGTCAGGCACCTGTGGCTCAGTCGGTAAGGCGCCAGCCCCATATACCGAGGGTGGTGGGTTCAAACCCGGCCCCGGCCAAACTGCAACCAAAAAATAGCCGGGCGTTGTGGCGGGCGCCTGTAGTCCCAGCTACTTGGGAGGCTGAGGCAAGAGAATCGCTTAAGCCCAGGAGTTGGAGGTTGCTGTGAGCTGTGTGAGGCCACGGCACTCTACCGAGGGCCATAAAGTGAGACTCTGTCTCTACAAAAAAAAAAAATAATAATAATAAAAACAAAAACAAAAAAAAAAAAAAAAAAGAAATCCTTTCTTCTGCTTGCTCCATTCTGTTACTGAGGGATTCTACTTTGTTTCTGAGATCTTTGAGGGCTGCAACTTCTTGTCTCAATGTGTCAAAATCTTTGTTCATTTGGTCTTTTAATTCGTTGAATTGTTGAGATATCTTTTGGGTTACTGTTGGAATTCTAATTCGATCTTATTTGCTATCCAGATTCTGAATTTGATGTCTGACATCTCAGCTATTTGTTTGTGCATGGGATCTTGTGCTGTGTCTGCCCCATTGATCCTTGGGGGAGTTGATCTACTCTGATTGTTCATATTGGCCAGAGTTTTCCTGTTGATTTTGCCTCATGATTGTTTTTCACCATTGCCTCTGGCTGTCCTCAGAGTTTGGGAGGTGTCTCTCCAAGATTAGACCCCAGCGGGATCACTCTATTGTTGCTGGATCTTTGTAGGGAGTGACCCTGTGTAGTTCCTCGGGGGTTCCCCAGCCAGGGAGTTCTGGTTGTGGAAGCAGCTCTGGAGTGTGAAACACCCGGATCCAGCAACAGGGCGGGAGGTAGTGCGCACCGTTCTGGGAGTGCCTGGTTCACAGTGACTTTGGTACAGAACGCCCAGGACTCCAGCATTCTCTGGACATGAGAAGGGCTCTGCGCAGAGGCAGGGAGGGCTCCAGGGGCCTCGCAGCTAACAGAGTTCCTGGCCAGACGAGCGGGCCTGTATGGAGGCAGGGAGGGTACAGGAAGGTGGATGCAGGGTTGTGTGGCTCCCACAGTTCCTGGTCCGGGCATGCGGAGGCTGGCAGGTGCAGCTCCCGGTTTGGGGGGTCGCTGCGTAGCTCTTACGGAGGTCCAGGCGGGTCGAAGCCCAGGAGTTTGAGGTAGCTATCAGCTGTGACGCCATGGCACACTACCCAGCTCAACAGCCTGAGGTTCCAGTGTGCCAAAACCGGTCTCACTCTGCCACTGTGGGTTAAGGTTGTAAGGCTGCTCAGTCCCCGCCTTTAGGCTGCTCAGTCACTAGGTTACTAACTCCTGCCCCATCCTTGGTCTACAACCCTGAGGACGAAGCTTGCTTGGACAGTTCTCTCACAATGGCTCCCTGTGGCCCACAGCTAAACACTATTAGCTCCGTCTGGCTCAGCGACTCAGTCTGGGGCCCTAGACAATGCCCAAAGTTCTCTGCACTCCTGCTCAAGCTCTCCCCAAGGCAGTTCAACTGAGTGCCAAGTCCACAAACACCGAAACAGTTCACAGGTAAGGCCTTTCCAGTTTGTAGTCTCACTGCTGGTTGTTCTTACGGCTGCCAGTGGGATTAGGTCGATCGAACACACGCAACCACTTGGCAGTTTTCCGCTGTTTTTGTCCTCCTCTTGGGGTCCAGCAGTCCCTTGCTGACTGCATGTATCCTCAAAGGGATGATTATAGGCAGATCCCACCAGCCAGAGATGCCTGGAGTCTTATCTCCCCAGACTCACCGTGCCCTGTTGCCTAGAAGAGTTTTTCATGTCATTATTTATCTTGGCCATACCCATGAATCGGATTCAGGAAAGGCATTTATACCTCTACAAATATATGCAAAAGTAGAATTGTATTTGCTTCATAAAAACAAAATAAGTTAGTTGCATTGAAATTCTTAAAAAAGAGTAACATTTTAAATGTTTTAAAAATTAACCAGCCTCATTATATTTTTTTTATTGACAGAATGCTTAGAAGACTACTAATACCCTAGAACCAATGACACAGACTTTAGATTTCAAAATGCCTTACAGCCACCTTACTGTGTACTATTTTCTAGTTCCTTTCCTGTGGATTTCTTTCACAAGATTGCTTGTTAATCTTTGTCTCCTTCTAAGGCCAGCATGTTAGAAATTATATATCACCTAATGGGGGTTCAATAAATAATTATTTAACTGGACTGAACTCTAATGATTAAGATGTCAGTGTATGGTAACCTAACAGACACAGTTTTCATTAGTTCTTCCTTAGCAATTTCATGATGTAGTCTTCATTTTTTTTTTTTTTTTGTAGAGACAGAGTCTCACTTTATGGCCCTCAGTAGAGTGCCATGGCCTCACAGAGCTCACAGAAACCTCCAACTCCTGGGCTTAAGCGATTCTCTTGCCTCAGCCTCCCGAGCAGCTGGGACTACAGGCGCCCACCACAACGCCCGGCTATTTTTTTTGGGTGCAGTTTGGCCGGGGCTGGGTTTGAACCCGCCACCCTCGGCAAATGGGGCCGGCGCCCTACTCAATGAGCCACAGGCGCCGCCCATGATGTAGTCTTAATTCCAACAATTTGAGTATGCTATTTTGGACTTGGAACATGTTAACACGTGTTTTAAGTTTTTTACCCCTGGTTTGCACCTTCTTTGCTTTGTCATCCCCTCTCCTATCTTGTTGGATTCATTGAATTACGTACATCTTTTCTCATACCAGGAGTGAAACTCCATGTTGAGTTAGTTGAAAGGTGAGGCTGAAAGGGGGATAAAAATAGATAAGGCACCTGAATGAAAAAGGAGTATATACAAATGGGGCTTGAAGGACTCCAAATACAAACGTAACTAGAGAGAGAAAAGGTAAGAAAGTGGAGGTAGAAACAGTGCAAGGAGAAAGAACTAAGATTAGATATGAAGTTTTAGTCTCTTACCCAAGACCCAAAAAGAGACAAATACTTAACTGAGGAACCTCAAAACTTCACTGTTTGAAGGAGACATGCTTCATATTACAGTCAACAAAATACACCACTTTGTATAGTGACATTTACATATTTATCAAATTCTTAATAACATTTGGAGGCCTGTATAATTAGAATGATCCTGTGATTTTAGACCCCTTTAAAGCGTGAATATTTTATACAAAATTATTTTATTTCTAAGAAAGCAATTGTTTACTGGATGTGTTAGCTCATACCTATTAGTACTCTGGGAGTCTGAGGAGGGCAGATTGCTTAAAGTCAGGACTTTGAAAAGAACAGCCTGAGCAAAAGCAAGACCCTGTCTCTACTAAAATAAAAAAATTATCCTGGGATTGTGGTGAATGCCTGTAGTCCCAGGTATTTGGGAGGGTGAGGCAGGAGGATAACTTGAGTGCAGGAGTTTGAGGTTGCTGTGAGCTAAGATGATACCACTGCTGCATTCTACCCAGGGTGACAGAGTGAGACTCTGTTTCAAAAAAAAGAAAGAAATCATTAAGCTCTGCTTTTTGTAATTTGATGAATGGAATGTTGCGTTTTCTAATACAGAAGCAGAGAAAGTCATCTTGGTCATAAAAAATAATAATTATCATAAATTAGTAAACTGCGAAGATTGAATTTCTGTCCTTTCAGTTTTTAATACGTTGGTTTAAGATAGTTATTGATTTTCTATTACACTATGCATACTAAAATTATTAGATGGGGCTAATCTGTGTTGCCCTCTATTGGTGATTAACGGTTATTTTTGCACAAAATAATTGCTGCCATATGAGTCATTCATATGCATTTAATAATTTTATCAGCTAGTACATTTTGGAGACAGGGATTTTTAATAACGTAATAGAGCCATGAACTGGCAAAAAGTGGAAAAGTGAGATTTGGGGCTTCTTGATTGAGTAGTTTTGTTGACCAAAGTTGTATTGAAATATTTTTGCTTTTGATTAATTTTAACTTTGTTTGTTTATTTTTTTTTTGTCAGAGCTCCACCTCAGATCAGGCGTTCCACTCGAGAAGTAAGACCTCTGAGGAAAGACATGGCGGGAGTAGGAGGCCGGGGACCTGTAGGCCGAGCACACCCTATATCAAAGAGTGAAAAACCTTCTACAAGTAGGGACAAGGATTATAGAGCAAGAGGGAGAGATGACAAGGCAAGACATTATCTCTTTTTAATTTGCTGACTTGAAGCCCTTGAAATTTGAATATTATGATTTTTGTTGGCTTTTCAAGGTTTTGATGTGGAAGAGTTAAAGTCCCAATTCTAAACAAAAGCCTCCTTGGTGTTTTGAAAGCGATGCTGCAGTGCAGGTAACTCCAGGATAATATATATACACATGCGTAAACGTATTTAGTAAAATGGATCCTTTATGGTAAAATTCAAAGTAGAGTTTTAAAACTTTAAAAAATAATAAGTATTCTGAGTTAAAATGAACAATAAATGATAACAATTATAGGGGAAAGACTTATAAGAAAGTAGATGTATACACTCACAGAATAAGATGAGGGATGTGATTTACTACTGCTTGTAAAGTATAGAGTAGAACAAGGTTTTTTTTTTCCTTAATGAGAAAATTTCCCTGTCTTAGGGTTCATTGTGCACATGCACTTATCTCGGAAATTGGTGAGTAAGCATAGTGGAAATTCTGTACTTCCCTTAAAATGGACTTTAAGACAATGAGTTGAAGATAATCTTTCAGAGTAAGGAAGTAGCAAGATGATTCAAAGCATCTCTTAGCCTTGATTTTAGTGAAAAGACAAAAGTTTTTAGTGATAGCATTTCTCATTTCCATTGTGATGTCATAAATGAATGATGATGTAATCGAATTGCCACAAAGAAATTTTCTTGTACTATTATTATAATAATAGTTAGGAATTCAGGATCTGTAATCACATTCATGTCATGATATATATAATGAAGACATATCTTATAAGCGATAAGTATTTGTCCTTTAAAGTATATACTAGAGTATTTTTATTGCATGTAGTTTTGATCAGTATTGAACTGTAAGTAGATCAGCTTCTTAGGCCTTATGGATCTTTAGACAATGATAGAATAAAACTGGTGTTTTCCAACTATTTCTATTAATGAGATAGATTTGAAGACACATTTTACTTCTCTGCCTTTCTAGGACATTGAAAATGAATTAGATGTTTTTATGTTTGTAATTTGTTGAGGCTTTTATGCTGTAAAACAGTATTTGTGTCTCAGATCCGATTAGTAAGGGTACAAATAAATAAATTTTTTCCTACTGATAAAATTGAACTAGTTCTCCTCCATTATCAAATACTACATAAATGGATATTTAAAAATCCATGTCTTAAATATTACCTTTGTTTCTTCTTCTGTCCTTTGTGCAGCTAGTCTTGGTTTGCATTTTAGAGAATACAGTAGGGGCTGAAACCAAGCCTCACTGTGTGAGTAGCTTTTCAGATAAACTTTTAGGACAGGATGAGGAACTTTCAGTCTTTAATTTCACATAACACAAGAGAAGAACCATGGTCATGGTTTATTGGATGTTCCTTTGCAGGGCACCATTCAGAGTGATTATGTAATAATTTATGATATAATCCTGTGAACTAGGTATTTTATTTTCCCCATTTTAGAGATAAAGAAACTATGGTACAGAGAGCCAAAGTAACTTGCCAAAGGTCCTAGAGTAAAGATGGGGCCTGGAAGAATGGGATTAGTGAAGTTCACTTTTTCCCTGTTTATCTTAAGACTTTTCATCGTATGCGGTATCCGTACGTACCAAGCTAGGTTAGAAATCTGGATTGGATTTGGAAAAAGAGATCCAGAATTATGAAATAAATGTTTTTTATTTGTTCTTGAGACAAAGTGTCAAGCTGTTACCCTGGTTAGAGTGCCATGGCATCATAACTCACAGCAACCTCAAATTCTTGGGCTTAAGTGATTCTCTTGCCTCAGTCTCCCAAGTAGCTGGGACTACAGGCGCCTGCCACAATGCCAACGGCTATTTGTAGTTGTTGTTGTTGTTGCAGTTGTCATCATTGTTTTAGCTGGGCCTGGCTGGGTTCGAACCCACCAACTTTGGTGTATGTGGCCATTGCCCTAGTAACTGAGCTATGGGCGCTGCCCGAATATTGATTTTTAAGTGTGACTCTTAAGCAAACAACAAAATCATCAAGTAGCATTTACTTTATGTAATGTACATTTTTCTGGAGATCTTAAGTTGTCTATTATTTATAGTGTTTCCAAATAGTTTTCTAAGCCTTAATTATTCTTTCAATGACATGTAAGTTCTCAAAATGTCATTGGCAAGTAAGCCTTTTATTAAAGGACAAACCCAACTCTACAGTTGTGTGGAGGCAAAAGATATTTTCTGAGTCAGTGTGGAGGCAAAAGATATTTTCTGAGTCACGGTGAAAACAAATGGAAACTTCATTAGCATTTGAAAGGTGTATTTGACTCAGTTATGATTGTCATAATCACTCAAATATTTATTAGAGTATTAGTGTTCCTAAAACTCACTGAAGGCTGTAATAGGATTTGAGGGAACTTAGATGAAACTGACAGATATCCACTTCATTGAAAGCTAATTTGAAAATGAGTATTGGAAGTATCCTCACAAGTATTGTAGTCCCTGGTGGTTTTTATTTTTATTTAGATTTGTTTTGTGTGTTATAATCAGCTTTAAAAAAATTGAAGTAGAATAGACTAGAAAATTCAGTATTTAGTTATATAAATGTATAAAAAAATTAGTTATATAAACATACATGTGTGTATATATACTAGCTAATACTCTAAAATGTATTTATTATTTTGTGTCATGGTCAGAATTTTGGAAGCTGCTGCTGTACTTCAGTCACTTACTTTATAGATGTAAAAAAAAAAAAAAGTGAGGATAAGAAAAGTTAGGCATTCTTTACAAGGTCCCTGGTATACTTGGATTTTTAGTTTGATGTTGAGTACTATGTGATAGAACAATTCATAATAGCAGTAATAGCAATATTATTCTTCCTTGAGCATACTTCACCTTTTTTGAAGCTTTCTACAAAAATGCCCCTTTTGAATTTTTTTTATATATACTGGTTTATTTGATCCTTATACAATTCTGTGAACTCAGCATTATTTCTGTTTTACAAATGAAGAAATTGAGGCACCATATCTTAACTGCAAATAGATGGTGAGACTAGGATTTGAACCTTGTGTGACTGTCATACCTGAGCTTTTAATCATTATGCTAAAGACTCTTATTTGAAAGTGCTTGCTATCTCATGAATACTTCTTTCTTATAAGAGTACCAGTTAAAGGCTGGGCCCAGTGGCTCTCACCTGTAATCCTAACACTCCGAGAAGCTGAGGCGGGGGGATTTCTTGAAATTAGGAATTCAAAACAAGTCTGAGCAAGAGCGAGACCCTGTCTCTACAAAACCCAGAAAAATTAACTGGGTGTAGTGGCCTGTACCGATAGTCCCAGCTACGTGGGAAGCTGAGCCCAGGTACTGCAGTGAGCCGTGATGACACCACTGCACTCTAGCTGGGCCAACACAGGGAGATTTTATCTTGGGGGGGAGGGGCAGGAAGAGTACCACTTTATTTTCTGAGAGTGATTAAATCTAAAGTGTTTGTTTTCTTTTTTTAAAAAGTTGACAGGCTTCAGTTTAAGTCCCAACTTAAACTGCTATTTTCCAGTAAGTAACAGTCACTTTGCATAGTGAATGATCTGTTGTTGAGGCTTTCCCCACTGTGGCTGCAGGACCATCCGTAAGGCCAGTGTGTGCTCCATTTAACACATCTTTATTAAGTGTGCACTTTGTGTCAGTCATACTTCTAGGTGCTAGAAATACAAACTTTAATAAACATAGGTCCTGCCCTTAACTTAATTATGTTCTCATTGTTGAGAGGGAATCAAATGGCTAAATTAACCTTTAAGCTGTATTTTTAAGTCATATTTGAATGTACCTTCTCAGTTTCAGTTGTTACAGCAAAATACCTTAGACTGGGTAATTTATTTTAAGTTATTTCTCACAGTTCTAGAGGCTGGGAAGTTCAAAATTGAGGCACTAGTAGATTTGGTGTCTACTTAGTGCCTGTTCTTTATAGGTGGCACTTCCTTGTGTCCTCAAGTGGTGGAAAGGACCAACAAGCTCCCGTGTACATCCTTGATAAGAGCACTGATCCTGTTCATGAGAGTAGAACCCTCAATACCCAATCACCTCCTAAAGGTCCTACTTTTTAATCCCAACACATTGAGATTAGATTTTGACATGAGTTTTGGAAAGACAAATGCATTCAGACTGTGGCACCTGGAAAAATCAGATTTATTACTATTGTGCTATTTAAGTTTAGACTCTGTATAGAAATATACATAGAAATAACAAATGTATTTTTTCAATGTACATCCTTTTATTTATTCATCTTATTTATTTATTTATTTATTTATTTATGGGTGGTGCCTGTGGCTCAGTGGGCAGGGTGGGCTCGAACCGGGCCCTGGCCAAACTGCAACAAAAAAATAGCCAGGTGTTGTGGTGGGCGCCTGTAGTCCCAGCTTCTTGAGAGGCTGAGGCAAGAGAATTGCCTAAGCCCAGGAGTTGGAGGTTGCTGTGAGCTGTGATGCCACGGCACTCTACCGAGTGCAATAAAGTGAGACTCTGTCTCTAAAAATAAAATATATATATATATATATATTTATTTATTTATTTATTTTTTAGAGACAGAGTCTCACTCAGTTTCCCTGGGGTTATAGCTTACAGCAATGTGAAACTCTTAGGCTCAAGCGATCCTCTTGCCTCAGTCTCCCAAGTAGTTGGGACTATAGGCACCCTTCACAACACCTGGCTGTTTTTAGAGATGGGGTCTCGCTCTTGCTCAGGCTGGTCTTGAACTCCTGAGCTCAAGCAATCCACCTGCTTTGGCCTCCCAGAGTGCGAGGATTACTGGCATGAGCCACTGCACCCAGCATATTTATTTATTTTTAATTTCAGGTTAATGTGAGGGTACAAATAACCAGGTCACAATATTTGAATTTGTTAGGTACATTCCATCTTGTAGTTGTATCACACACCCAGAAGGTGTGCTTCATACCCTTACATTGTGCCCATTAAATGGGGGCACACCTCCCCTGGCTTGAATTGAATTGAGTTTTACTCTTATGTGGGTATGTATTAGATCATCTACTAGTTTCATGTTAGTATTGAGTACTAGTATGGATATTTGCTTTTTTATTCTTGTGGTATTTTACTAAGAGAAATGTGCTTCTCCTCCATCCAGGTTAATACAAAAGATACAAAGTTACCATCTCTTCTACAGTTTGTTAGTCCTTCTTGGGTTGATAAGCATTTAGGTTGTTTTCATGGCTTGGTGATTGTAAACTGAGTTGTGATAATCTAGTGCAAATGTCTTTATAATAAATGATTTTTTTCCTTCTGGGTAGATGCCTGGTAGTGGGATTGCAAGGTCAAATGGAAGGTCTAATTTCTGTTCTTTGAGGATTCTCCATTCTTTTTGTCAAAGCAGCTGTGTAAAAAATCCTTTTTTATTTAAAAAGTATAAAATATTAGGGAGTAGAAGAAATGCTTTTATATGATAACCAAAAATTAATTTATAAAACTGATTCTCAAGTATTGTTAGCTTTAGGTTAATTAAGTGAAATGGGCAGTGCTTCCATTATGATCTCATGATTAATGCCATGTGTATGTTAAATAGAAATCATTTTAAAGTAGGGTAAATTACATTCACTGAATTGATTTTAAAGTTATTAATCTTAAAAATTTAATTTCATTAAATTATATATAACAAATGGCCATGTATGAATGCTTTTCTTATGAGCAAGTTTTGGAAGAGTTGTATTGTTTTGAAACCTATTGATTGATTGATGATACAAATGAACAGTAACTTTTTTTTTTTTTTTTTTTTGAGACGGAATTTCACCTTGTCGCCCTCTGTAGAGTGATTGTGGCATCACAGCTCACAGCAACCTCCAGGTCTTGGGCTTAGGCGATTCTCTTGCCTCAGCCTCCGGAGTGGCTGGGACTACAGGCGCCCACCACAACACCTGGCTATTTTTTTTGTTGCAGTTTGCCCAGGGCTGGGTTTGAACCCACCACCCTCGGTATATGGGTCCGGTGCCCTACTCACTGAGCCACAGGTGCTGCCCAGATAAACAGTAATGTTATAAAAAACCTTTTTATTGAAGAAAAATGCACAAATTATAAGGGTATTATTTGGTGAATGATGATTATCTGACTGATGTACTTTAGTTTACTGTATGTAAACTACTCTTACGAAAACAGAATGTGTGTATACACAGACTTATATAGTCATTCAGACACAAGTTTGTTACAAATCGGATATAGAGGATATGTAGCATACAATTTACAAGTAGTAAAATATTCAGTACTCTTTATTGTAAATTTCATGGAGCCAGTGGACTCTTAACAGAATGCTTTTGCTGATTCTTGCTCAACTGTTTTATCTGTAACCAACCAATGCCTGTATTTGATGGAGGAATACAGTGCTGGCATGAATGCTGGTTGGTAATTTGTTTTCATTAATGTGTAAGGTGATAGTGAAACAATAAAAACATGCTGAAGCTTCCTTCACTCATTCATCAATAACTTGAGCACTTTGATGAACTGAGTAATAGTTTTCAAATACTGGAAGCATAACCAGTTTTCTTTGCTATTTACAATGTAATAACAACAGAAACAATATGCTTGTAAGTTTAATCTGCATTGTTAACATCTGCCAATCACTTTCTTAAGTCTAGACGGTCAAGCAAACAATAAATCGAGCCTGATTTGTTGAATTGGTTGATTTCTGTGGTATAAATACTTTCAGTGTGACACATTTCAACCTGCTGTCACCGAAGTCAGAGTTGAGATAAGATAGATGGAAGACTATCGTTACAGAGTGTTTCCACCACAGAGATAACGATAGACTTAAGGAACCTCAAGAGCAGAAATAATAGTAAGATAATGAGGATATGAGGAGTTTTGAGTACTTACTACCTTTTTAAAAGTTCTAAGGTTGTATATTTTAATTTTCATTGATGGCTGTGTTTCCTACTGGCTCATAAATTTTCTGGAAATTTAATAATTGGATTTCACAAACCAGTAAGAAACAGCTCTGGCACCTTACTGCATGTAACCCTGAAACTACTGTGGACCACCATGTAATCTAACCATTAATTCAGGGGTTAAGAAATAACATTGGCACCTCAGAAGCTGTGTTCTTGATCCCTCCTTCAGTTCCTTCAAGAACTGAAGCATCAGTTCTTGATGCTTTCCTATTTTAAAAAGGTAACTGCTATTCTGATTTCTTTTTTTGTTTTGATACAGAGCCTCAAGCTGTCGCCCTGGATAGAGTGCCATGGAGTAACAGCTTACAGCAACTTCAAGCTCTTGGGCTTAGGCGATTCTCTTGCCTCAGCCTCCCAAGTAGCTGGGACTACAGGTACCTGCCACAACGCCCAGCTATTTTTTGTTGCAGTTGTCATTCTTGGTTAGCTGGCCGGGGCCAGTTTTCGAACCTGCCAACTTCGGTGTATGTGGCTGGTGCCGTAACCACTGTGCTATGGGCGCCAGGCCCACCTGGCTGTTTTTTTTGTTGTTGTTGTTGTAGTTGTCATTTTTGTTTAGCTGGCCTGGGCTGGGTTTGAACTCACCAGACTCAGTGTATGTGGCTGGTGTCCTACCAACTGATCTACAAGCGCTGCCTGCTATTCTGATTTCTAATGCCATGAGTTAGTTATGCCTATTTTGAAACTATGTATAGTAAATAGTAAATGTTCATTTGTATTTGGCTTTTTTTTTTTTTTGAGACAGAGCCTCAAGCTGTCGCCCTGGGTAGAGTGCCGTGGCGTCACAGCTCACAGCAACCTCCAACTCCTGGGCTCAAGCGATTCTTCTGCCTCTGCCTCCCAAGTAGCTGGGACTATAGTTGCCTACCCCAACACCCGGCTATTTTTTGGTTGCAGCCATCATTGTTGTTTGGTGGGCCTGGGTTGCATTTGAACCCACCAGCTCAGGCGTATGTGGCTGGTGCCTTAGCCACTTGAGCCACAGGTGATGAGCCAAATTCAAAGTTATTTAGAAACAAAAACTACTTTACTATAGTAAAAAATAAAGACAAAAACTAGCACTATAAATTAGCTGCCATAAAGAATGAATTTGTGGAATAATTTAATAACAATATTTCTTAAAAACAAGTCATTGAAATAGCAGGGCATTGAGGTGGGCACCTATAGTCCCAGCTACTTGGGGGGCTGAGGCAAAAGAATCACTTAAGCCCAAGCATTAGAAGTTGCTGTGAGCTATGACACCATGGCACTCTACCAAGGATGACATAATGAGATTGTGTCTCAAAAAAAAACAAAAAAAGAAGTCATTGATAATACAAACGGTCAATGAATATGTGAAAGGGTTTTCAACCTCATAAGTTATCAGGTAAATAGAGTAAATATGCTACTAAAATCATAATATATGATTATACCTAAAAAGACTGACAATGTTGACTGTTGGCAAGGATGTGAAGAAATTGAAGGTAAGAGTGGAAACTGGTATAACCACTTCAGAAAACTATTTGATGTTTTGATGTTAACTACTGAAGTTTAATTTGCATATCTTATGACCTAGCCATTCCACTTCTAGATATATGCACGATAGACGCGTGCATACATATGTCAAAGGATAAACATGACACTGCCCAAAGCCGCATTACTTGTAACAGGCTCAAACTAAAAGCAATCCAAATGTCCATTCACAAGAAGACAGATTTAACTGTGATATACTATATAACTATGAAAATAAATTGCAGAAATATTAATATGTAACAGCATGGAAGAATCGTGGAAGAGCTCTGATGCCACAGCACTCTACCCAGGGTGACAGCTTGAGGCTCTGTCTCAAAAATAATAATAATAATAAACAAATAAATAACTTTGAATTATGATTTGGAATTCTAAACCTACTTATATAAGCTTATGCTCTCCTGTTTTGTTTTGTTTTTTCTTTAACACATTGTTTATTTTTTTTTCCTGTGCAAGTGTCAGTTTAGTATTTGAATGGAAATGAGCTCTTAGGTCACAGGAAGATTTGTGTCATATCTTTCTTAGATTGGATATTTTTGTTGTATTTCAAACTTGCCCTGTGAGAGTTCTCAGCTTCTTGATTTTAGAAAGTGTGTCTCCTTATTTTCCATTTTCATGACTATCTTAGCACGAGTTCCTGAGCTTTAAATGTGGTATTTCTTATATAGTAAGATTAAATTGTGGAATCTTAGTAGTTATATTTAAGTTTTTCTTGTTCTTTCTCAGAATCCACCACTCTTCCTAGTCATTCTATCTACAGAAAGCATAAATTAAAACATGAAATTCTGATGTCAGATAGTTCAGTACCTAATAAGAAAGTTGATTCCTTTTTTGGACAGAATTTATTGTTAGAAAGTTCATTCTTGAGATGGTCCGGACTCTTTATATTTTGGCCCTGGTTCTTTCCTTTGCAGTTATATAGAGCAAGTCAGTTATGTTGCTCCATTAGCATTTGCTTGTTTGGTTTACATGCCTCTAGTTTCTTTGGTCCTTCATATGATGTGGGTTTTGAACCCTTTAGCACCATCCTAAGGAATCATCCTTCCTAAGTGATTCATTTGTCAGTATTTCTCTTAAAATACAATAACCCAGAGCTAGTAACTGACCATTTTTCACTTAATCTATCAATGTGAGAGGCTGCCAGTAAAATGCAAAAAAACTTATTTGTATTTTAGGCCTGTCTGTATCATTTATTGATTTTATAATACTTGGTCAATTATTTTGAACCTTGTTTTCCTCAAATAGAATGATTAGGTGATACTAATAAATAAAGAAATCATTAACAAAGCTTTCTTGATATGGGTAATTTAGATATTGCTAAAAAGACGTGAAAATATTTTTCTTTCATGAGAAGCAAAGTGTTTCAGCCTTCATGTTAAATATAAATTCTTGCTAATGTTGACTTTAGTCAACTAATGTAAAAATCTAAGGAAAGAATTCTAAGATCATTTCATTGACATTGTAGCTAGTGTTATTTGTGTACAGGTAATAATATCTTGGGTAAGGTTATCTTTATTGCCTGAAACTAACACTTATTTTTCTTTTTTTTATTGTTTGGTATTCATTGAGGGTACAAAGAATTATGATTTTAGTATACTTTTAGTTACACTGCTTGCATTCGTCAAGTAAAGTCCCTCTTATAATTATGTACCACCCCCAAGAGGTGTACCATACACCATGACCCCCACCATCTCCCTCCTCCCCTCTCCCTGCTCCTTCATTTTCCTACCCTTTCTTTGTATTAGATTATCTACTGCCTTCTTATTAGAATTGAGTACATTGGATTCTTGCTTCTTTATTCTTCTAACAGTTTCTTTTATTTAGTCTCACTATGTTGCCCTTGGTAGAGTGCAGTGGCATCACAGCTCACAGCAACTTCAAACTCTTGGGCTTAAGCAGTTCTCTTGCCTCAGCTTCCCAAGTAGCTGGGACTATAGGCACCATGATGCCTGCCTATTTTTGTTGTTGTTGTTGCAATTGCCATTGTTGTTTAGCTGGCCCGGGCTGGGTTTGAACCTGCCACCTTCGGTGCATGTGGCCAGTACCCTAACCACTGTGCTTTGAGCACCAAGCCAGTTTCTTTTATTTTTTAATTTATTTTAATTAATTAATTAATTTTATTTTTATTATTTATTATTTTTTTTTGTTTTGAGACAGAGTCTCAAGCTGCCACCCTGGGTAGAGTGCCATGGCATCATACCTCACAGCAGCCTCCAACTCGGACTCAAGCGATCCTCTTGCCTTAGTTTTTCTATTTTTTAGTAGAGACAAGGTCTTTTCTTTTGCTCAGGCTGGTCTCGAACTTGTGAGCTCAAGCTATCCACCCGCCTCAGCCTCCCAGAATAATAGTTTCATTTAGGTACTGTAATTAATCTAGCTACTCAACTGATACCATAGTTATTTATATTTGATATCCCTCTTCTAATTTAAGTATTTGTCACACATTTTAATAATTTCCCGGTGTAACCAAATTAATTATTTAGTTTTCCTTAGTCCTTTTTTTTTTTTTTCCTTGAGAGAGAGTCTTACTCTTGCTAGAGTGCCATGACCTCAGCTTAGCTCACAGCAACCTCAAACTCTTGGGTTCAAGGGATCTGCATGCCTTAGCCTCCTGGGACTATAGGTACCCAGTACAATACCCGGCTAATTTTTTTATTTTTAATAAAGACAGGGTCTTGCTCTTACTTAAGCTGGTCTTGAATTTCTGACAATCAATGGGACTCAGCCTCCTAGTGTGCTAGGATTACAGACACAAGTACCTGGTTCTTAGTCTATTTTTTAAATATCCATACCATTTTGATTTGAAACAGTTCTCAGAATCTTCTTTGGAGTACTTATATGTATTCAAGTTTCATCTATACTGTTGAGAAACTTTGGACTCTCAGGCAAATTGTTTACCTGGCTTGTACCTGTGTTTCCTCTTCTGTTCAGTGAGAAGATTTTACTACTTTTATTCTCCTCTTCCTTTTTACCATACTTTTTCCATATATCAGATAGAATAGTCATCTATAAGTGAAATCAGATCATGTCATCCTCCTTCACTTAGAGTAAAATGCCCACTCCCCTCTGCCCATGTCTCCAACCTCTTCCTTCTGCTTCATACCTTTTAGCTACACTGGCTACTCAGGTTTATTTTATAGTACTTCAGTTGTATTATGTATGTTTTTACTTTCTTGTTATTTGTTTCCTCCTAGACTAGATAAGATGCTTAATGAGGGCAAAAATGTATTTTCATTTACTGCTTTAAAACCTAGTGCACAATAAAATGTGTTATACACAGTAGATGGCTTGAATATTTACTATTCTTAAAATCTTGTGATTCCTACTGTTTTCAGATAGTTGTGCAGCTTTTCCTTTCTTTTGTGTAGTCTTTATCAAGTTCTTTCCTGTCACTTGGACATTCATATTAAAATGAATTTTAATTTTAATTTGGTAAGTCTCAAATGACAATGCCATAGGAAGGCTTAAGTCCCAGATAGATCTTTCTGTTGCATTCTGTTTTGGATTTATTTCTAGGATAGTTTTTAAATAATTATACAGTGTTCCTAGTGATTTGTTTGAATGTCACTTTGTAGCTTTGGCCTGTATATAATATAAAATATGATTCTAGATTGAATTCACTTTAAATTTGTTAATGTTATGTTTCTCATGTGTGTATGCTGAAATTTACTCCTTTTAATAGTGCCAGTATTGATAGCTGCCATATGAAATGTAAGAATTGTCCTGAATATGACTTAATACTACTTATGTACTGCCCGGAAAGAATCAATTGTTCATTTTGGGGGCAAGTACCAGAATACTGTTTGGTTATCTACCTGTAACTTTTTTTTTTAATTTATTTATTTTTATTGTTAAATCATAGCTGTGTACATTAGTGCAATCAAGGGGTATAATGTGCTGGTTTCATATACAATCTGAAATATTCTCATCAAACAGTTCAACGTAGTTTTCATGGCATTTTCTTACTTATTGTATGTAGACATTTGTATTCTGCCTTTAGTAAGTTTCGCCTGTACCCATTCTAAGATGCACCATAGGTGTGGCCCCACCCATTACCCTCCCTCCTCCCTAACCTCCTCTCTTCCCCTTCCCTGGCTCTTTCCTCATAGTCTTGTGCTATAGTTGGGTTATAGCCTTCATATGAAAGCTATAATTTAGCTTCATGGTAGGGCTGAGTACATTGGATACTTTTTCTTCCATTCCTGAGATACTTTGCTAAGAAGAATATGTTCCAGCTCCATCCATGTAAACATGAAAGAGGTAAAGTCTCCATCTTTCTTTAAGGCTGCATAATATTCCATGGTATACATGTACCACAATTTGCTAGTCCATTCTTGGGTCGATGGGCACTTGGGCTTCTTCCATAACTTAGCAATTATGAATTGGGCTGCAATAAACACTCTGGTACAGATGTCTTTGTTATATTCTGATTTTTGATTTTCTGGGTATAAGCCTAGTAAAGGAATTATAGGATCGAATGGCAGGTCTATTTTTAGGTCTCTAAGTATTCTCCAAACATCCTTCCAGAAGGAACGTATTAGTGTGCATTCCCACCAGCAGTGTAGAAGTGTGCCCTTTTCTCCACATCCACGCCAACATCTCTGGCTTTGGGATTTTGTTATGTGGGCTATTCTTACTGGGGTTAAGTAATATCTCAAAGTAGTTTTGATTTGCATTTCTCGGATGATTAAGGATGATGAGCTTTTTTTCATTGTTTGTAGATCACTTGTCTGTCTTCTTAGAGAAGTTTCTCTTCAAGTCCCTTACCTACCCTGAGATGGGATCACGTGTTCTTTTCTTGCTAATACGTTTGAGTTCTCTGTGGATTCTGGTTATTAGACCTTTATCGGAGGTCTAACCTGCAAATATTTTCTCCCATTCTGAGGGCTGTCTCCTTGCTTTACGTACTATGTTCTTGGCTGTGCAGAAGCTTTTTAGTTTGATCAGGTCCCAGTAGTGTATTTTTGATACTGCTTCAATTGCCTGGGGAGTCCTCCTCATAAAATATTCACCCAGGCCTATTCCTTCAAGTGCTTTCCCTGCACTTTCTTCAAGTATTTTTATAGTTTCATGTCTTAAGTTTAAATCTTTTATCCAGTGAGGGTCTATCTTAGTTAATGGTGAAAGGTGTGGGTCCAGTTTCAATCTTCTACAGGTTGCCAGCCAGTTCACCCAGCACCATTTGTTAAATAGGGAATCTTTTCCCCACTGCATGTTTTTAATTGACTTGTCAAAGATCAAATAACGGTAAGTAGCTGGATTCATCTTGGTTCTCTATTCTGTTCCAGACATCTGTTTCTCTGCTTTTGTGCCAGTACCATGCTGTTTTGATCACTATCGATTTATAGTACAGTCTCAGGTCTGATAGCGTCGTTCCTCCTGCTTTGTTTTTTGTTTTTTTTTTTTTGTAGAGACAGAGTCTCACTTTATGGCCCTCGGTAGAGTGCCGTGGCCTCACACAGCTCACAGCAACCTCCAACTCCTGGGCTTAAGCGATTCTCTTGCCTCAGCCTCCCAAGTAGCTGGGACTACAGGCTCCTGCCACAACACCCGGCTATTTTTTGGTTGCAGTTTGGCCGGGGCCGGGTTTGAACCCGCCACCCTTGGTATATGGAGCCGGCGCCTTACCGACTGAACCACAGGCGCTGCCCCCTCCTGCTTTGTTTTTTATTGCTAAGTAATGCTTTGGCTATTCGAGGTTTTTTCTGATTCCATATAAAATGAAGTATTATTTTTTTCAAGATCTTTAAAATATGATGATGGAGCTTTAATAGGAGTTGCATTAAAATTATATATTGCTTTGGGTAGTAGAGACATTTTAACAATGTTGATTCTTCCCAGCCATGAGCATGGTATGTTTTTCCATCTGTTAACATCTTCAGCTATTTCTTTTCTTAAAGTTTCATACTTCTCTTTGTAGAGATCTTTCACATCCTTTGTATACTCCCAAATATTTTATCTTCTTTGGCACTACTGTGAAAGGAATAGAGTCCTTGACTTTTTTTTCAGCTTAGTTATTGTTGGTATATATAAAGGCTACAGATTGATGGGTGTTGATTTTGTAGCCTGAGACATTGCTGTATTACTTGAACACTTCTAAAAGTTTTGTAGTAGAATCCCTAGTGTTTTCCAGATACATGATCATATCATCTGCCAAGAGTGAAAGTTTGATCTCTTCTGACCCTATGTGGATACCCTTGATCGCCTTTTCTTCCCTAATTGCAATGGCTAAAACTTCTATTACAATGTTAAAGAGCAATGGAGACAATGGGTAACCTTGCCTGGTTCCTGATCTAAGTGGAAATGATTTCAGTTTAACTCCATTCAATGTGATATTGTCTGTGGGTTTGCTGTAGATGGCCTCTATTGGTTTAAGAAATGTCCCTTCTATATCAATTTTCTGAAGTGTTCTGATCATGAAGGGATGCTGGATATAATCAAAAGCTTTTTCTGAATCAATTGAAAGAATCATAAGGTCCTTAATTTTTAGTTTGTTTATGTGCTGAATTACATTTATAGATTTACGTATATTGAACCAGCCTTGAGACCCTGGGATAAATCCCACTTGGTCATGGTGTATAATTTTTTTGATGTGTTGTTGGATTCTGTTTGTTAGGATCTTATTATTTTTGCATCAATATTCATTAGTGATACTGGTCTATAATTTTCTTTTCTTGTTGGGTCTTTCCCTGGTTTGGGGATCAAGGTGATGTTTGCTTCGTAGAATGTGTTGGGTAATATTCCTTCTTTTTCTATATTTTGGAAGAGGTTTAGTAATAGAGGTACTAGTTCTTCTTTAAATGTTTGGTAGAATTCTGACGTAAAGCCATCTGGTCCTGGGCTTTTCTTTTTAGGGAGATTTTGTATAGTTGATGCTATTTCAGAACTTGATATAGGCCTGTTCAACATTTCCACTTCATACTGGCTAAGTCTTGGTAGGTGGTGTACTTCCAGGTATTGGTCGATTTCTTTCAGATTTTCATATTTCTGAGGAGAGTTTCTTGTAATATTTGTTAAGGATTTTTTGAATTTCTGAAGGGTGTGTTGTTATTTCATCTTTACCATTTCTGATTGATGAAATTAGAGATTTTACTCTTTTTTTCCTGGTTAGGTTGCCAAAGGCTTATCTATTTTATTGATCTTTTCAAAAAACCAACTTTTGGATTTATTGATCTGTTGTATAATTCTTTTGTTTTCAATTTCATTTAGTTCTGCACTGATTTTGGTTATTTCTTTTCTTCTGCTTGGTTTGGGGTTGGAGTGTTCTTCCTTCTCTAGTTGCTTGAGATGTCCCATTAAGTTATTAACTTCCTCTCTTTCTGTTTTCTCGAGGAAGGCTTGCAGTGCTATAAATTTCCCTCTTAGGACTGCCTTTGCAGTATCCCAGAGGTTCTGGTAATTCGTGTCTTGATTGTTGTTTTGTTCCAAAATATTGGTGATTTCCTTCTTAATCTCGTCTATAACCCATCTATCCTTCAGCATAAGGTTGTTTAGCTTCTATGTTTTTGTGTGGGTATGCAGGTGCCTGTTGTTATTGAGTTCAACTTTTATTCCATGATGGTCTGAGATGATGGAAGGAATAATTCCTATGTTTTTAAATTTGCTGAAGTTAGATTTATGGCCTAGGATGTGGTTGATTTTGGAGTAAGTTCCGTGGGCTGATGAGAAGAATGTGTATTCAGTTTTGTTGGAATGAAATGTTCTGTAGATGTCTGTTAAGTCCAGATGTTGGATAGTTGAGTTTAAATCTAAGATTTCTTTGCTTAGCTTCATTTTGGAGGATCTATCCAGCACTGCTACAGTAGTTGGTGTTAAAATCTCCAACTACTGTGGAAGTGGAGGAAATCAAGTTGCTTGTGTCTGTTAGAGTTTCTCTTATAAATTGAGCTGCATTGTGGTTGGGTGCATAAATATTAATAATAGAGATCTCATATTGAGTATTACCTTTAACAAATATGAAGTGTCCATCCTTATCCTTCATTATTTTGGTTGATTTAAAGCCTATTGTTGATTTAAAGCCTATTGCATCTGCGAATAGGATTGCAATGCCTGCTTTTTTCTGCTTTCCATTTGCCCGGAATATAGATGACCATCCCTTCACCTTGAGTCCATATTTGTATTTTAATGTAAGATGCCATTCTTGTATGCAGCAGATATCTGGCTTGAGTTTCTGTATCCAGTAAGCCAACCTGTGCCTCTTTAGAGGACAATTTAAACCATTCACATTAATTGAGAATATTGATAAGCCTTTTGAGAGTCAAGTGGACATTTTTAATCCTTTTGCGACTGTGGAAGTTGGAATTTGATCAAAATTTTCTGCATGGGTTTACTTTTGTGGTGGGGGATTACGTTGGTCTTTATGGAGGATAGGTCTGAGAATATCCTGGATAGCTGGTTTAGTTATGGCAGATTTCTTCAACATGTGAATATCATTGAAGTATTTAATTTCTCTATCATAAATGAAACTTAGCTTAGCTGGGTATAGGATCCTGGGGTGAAAGTTATTTTGTTTTAGGAGATTAAAAGTCGATGACCATCCTCTTCTAGCTTGAAAGGTTTTTGCAGTGAGATCTGCAGTTATTGTAATATTTTTCCCCTTGTAGGTAATGGTTTTCTGTCGTCTGGCAGCTTTCAGGATTTTCTCCTTTATATTAACTTTAGTGAAATTGATTATGATGTGTGCAGGGGATGTCTTATTCGGGTTGAGTTGTGCTGGAATTCTGAAACTGTCAGCTATCTGAATTTCAGAATCTCTTGACATGTCTGGAAAGTTCTCCTTCATAATCTTATGGGGAAGAGACTCTGTGCCTTGTGAATCCACCTCGTCGCTTTCGGGGATCCCTTTAAGATGATATTGGTTTTCTTCGAATTATCCCAGAGCTCTCTGAGAGAGTGATCATTTTTTGCCCTCCATTTCTCATATACTCTGAGGGTTTGGGAGTGTTCAAAAACTTTGTCTTCAATGTCAGAAATCCTTTCTTCTGCTTGCTCCAGTCTGTTACTGAGGGATTCTACTGTGTTTCTGAGATCTTTGAGGGCTGCAACTTCTTGTCTCAATGTGTCAAAATCTTTGGTCATTTGGTCTTTGAATTTGTTGAATTGTTGAGATATCTTTTGGGTTACTGTTAGAATTCTAATTCGATCTTATTTGCTATCCAGATTCTGAATTCGATGTCTGACATCTCAGCTATTTGTTTGTGCATGGGATCTTGTGCTGTGTCTGCCCCCATTGATCCTTGGGGGAGTTGATCTACTCTGATTATTCATATTGGCCAGAGTTTTCCTGTTGATTTCGCCTCATGATTGTTTTTCACCATTGCCTCTGGCCATCCTCAGAGTTGGAGAGGTGTCTCTGCAAGATTAGACCCCAGCTGGGTCATCTTTTGTTGCTGGATCTTTGTAGGGAGTGACCCTATGTAGTTCCTCTGGGGCTTCCCCAGCCAGGGAGTTCTGGTTGTGGAAGCAGCTCCGGAGTGTGAGACACCCGGATCCAGCAACAGGGCGGGAAGTGGTGCACATGGTTCTGGGAGTGCCTGGAGCCCAGTGACTTTGGTACAGAAAGCCCAAGGCTGCAGTATTCTCTGGCCAGGAGGAGGGCTCTGTGCAGAGGCAGGGAGGGCTCCGGAGCGTACACAGCTACCAGAATTTCTGGCCAGATGAGTGGGCCGGTGTGGAGGCAGGAAGGGTACAGGAGGGCGGATGCAGGTTTGCACGGCTCCCGCAGTTCCTGGTCCGGGCATGCAGAGGCCCGACGGGCACGGGTTGTGGGTCAGGGATTGCGGCACAGTTCTTATAGGGTTCCGGGTGGCGCCAAGCCCAGGAGTTTGAGATTGCTATGAACTGTAATGCTATGGCACTCTACCCAGGGCAATAGCCCGAGGCTCCAGTGTGCCACAGTCGGTCTCACTCTGCCCCTGAGGATTAAGGGTGTAAGGCAGCTCAGTCCTCTCCTTTAGGCTGCTCGTGACTAGGTTATTAGCTCCCTCCCGATTCTTGCTCAGTGACCCTGAGGGCAGAGTTTGCCGGGGCAGTTCTTTCACAATGGCTCCCTGAGGCGCACAGCCAAACACTATTTGCTCCGTCGGGCTCTGCGGCTCAGTCTGGGGCCCTAGACAATGCCCAAAGTTCTCCGCACTCCTGCTCAAGCTCTCCCCAAGGCAGTTCAACTGAGTGCCAATTCCAAAAACACCAAAACAGTTCACAGGTGAGGCCTTTGCAGTTTGCAGTCTCACTGCTGCTTATATTTACGGCTGCCAGCGGGATTAGGTCGATCGAACACACGCAATTGGTTACTTGGCAGTTTTCCACTGTTTTTGTCCTGCTCTTGGGGTCCAGAAGTACCTTGTTGACTCCCTGTATCCTCAAAGGGATGATTATGGTCAGATCCTACCAGCCAAAGATGCCTGGAGTCTTATCTCCCCAGACTCACCGTGCCCAGTTGCAGGGAAGCTGTTACTCGGCCTCCATCTTGGTCCACCTCCACTACCTAGTACCTTAAAAGCACTGCAGCATCTGCCAAGGGGAGCCAGTTAGTCTTCTCCCAGAACTTCTGATCCAGCCTTTATCTGTCTCAGGAAAAGGGGGATTGGAAAGTTTTGTTGTGTTTTATTGTCTCTTTTCATATTGACATTTAGGAGATGGACTCATTTCAACCATTTTCTTCCTTCATTTTTATATTAGACAGTAATCGTGGGGCTAAATCTCTGGGAGATTCTTGGGCTCCAGTGGTTTGACTATCTTTAGCAAATGAGGACATTTCATTTAAAGCTCTTCAAAACAGTATATCTGGCCAGAACCCAATAGAAACCATAGCATCAAATTGTTTTTTAAAAATCACCATATTATTAAATGAAAAATTTGGAGTAAATCATATTCCTTGAGTGGTGTTGGTAATACTATTTAGAAAAGGTTCTTATTGCTATTGTCTTTATGATTTTACTAAATATCTTTATGATGTGCCCTAAGGACTTTACTGGGAAGAAACTCTGAATCTGAAGGGGGAAGGTACTTAGAGTAATGGAAAAAGGCTTTGGAAAATGCATCACACAGTCTCAATTCTTCCCTCATCTGTAGCCTTATTGTTGGATCCTTTGAAGGATCTAATAGTTGCACCATTCCCAACCTGTTCTTAAGCTTTGAGTTACACAGCCCCCACTTTAAAATGTGAAGGGTGTAGGTTCAGGGAATCAGGAAGACCTGAGCTAAAATCTCAACCCTGGCATTTATTAATGAGCTTCATTAAGTTACTTAGCCTTTCTGAGTCTTAGTTTCCTTATATATAAAAAGAAGGGAAAATACTATCTACTTTGTAGAGTGGTTATATTAAATGTATTAAATGAGATTATGTATATGATTGGTTAGAGTCTTCAAAGGTAGGCTTTCTTAATCTGCTGGGATCTAGTAAGGATCATTGCACTGTCCATCCCCCCATGATATAGATTTGAAGGTTTTTTTTTGTTTTTTTTTTTTTTTTTGCAGTTTTTGGCCGGGGGTAGGTTTGAACCCACCACCTGCGACATATGGGGCCAATGTCCCCTACTCCTTTGAGCCACAGGTGCCGCCCCAGATTTGAAGTTTTTAATAAAGTTGACCAGTCAACCTATTTCTGGTGAATTAAATGGAGGAGATGGCATTTGAATAACCAGAAAATACTATCTTGAAATAATAAAAATTATTTAAAAAGTGATTACATTATAATATTTTGAAAGCTTAATAATGTTAATTAAAATTATCCTGTTATTGACCAGCACTTTAAAAAATATTTATCTCCAGGGAAGGAAGAATATACAAGATGGTGCAAGTGATGGCGAAATTCCAAAATTTGATGGTGCCGGATATGATAAAGATCTGATAGAAGCCCTTGAGAGAGACATTGTATCCAGGAATCCAAGCATTCATTGGTTAGAGTCTTTTAATTTAGTGAATTAGAGGAGAAAACAAATTATAGGCTGGCTTGGTATGAGTCTTCTCTTTTTATCCATTAATCTCCTGATTATGACTTCATTCATAATATGAGAGTACAGAATTGATGGACAATTCCTCTGTCAGAATATAACCAAGGACATTTTGCATGTTAATTTGATGTTCATATAACTGACGAAAGTTGTTAATTGAATAACATATCCTAATTAATAACTGCTGTATGTTTTCACTAATCTTTTTATGCAGTAAGAGTTAGAACACTGTTCTTAATGAAAGAATAATTTTATAAGTAAAAAAATGTAAAAGAATAATTTTGACTATAAATCAAGGTGTCCCTGAAAAGACATTGTGAAACTTTGTTGTGAAACTTTGTTGTTCTTCCAAAGGGATGACATTGCAGATCTGGAAGAAGCTAAGAAGTTGCTAAGGGAAGCTGTTGTTCTTCCAATGTGGATGCCTGACTTTTTCAAAGGAATTAGAAGGCCATGGAAGGTAAGAATTTATTAAAATAGAATGATAATGCATGATGATAAAAAGCAGTATTGGTTTAGTTTTTTGCATTTAACACAGTTTGCAAAGATTGGGGGTGGTATACCCAGAATACCTGGATTTGAATATTTGTATCTACATGATGGGAGAGATGGACTTAGAATTTAGACATTAGTCTTTAGGTAAAGTTAATTCCCTCAGAAGTGCTGAGCTGAACACTTCTAAGAATTTTGTAGGTGTCTGTTTCTATAAATAAGAAGTTTAGAAAATTATACAGAAATAGTAAATAGTCTTAAACAGTAAGAATTTGATCAAATAAATACAGTAGAACCTTCATAGTTGACCACCTCCTTAAGTTGACCTAATTTTCATAAACCAGACATGGACCATGTGTATCAGTACAGTAGGCCTACTTCCTTATGTTGACCACCTCCGTATGGTGACCAGTTTGTTGCAGTCTTTTCAGTTGTCAACAAAGTTCCACTATACTTTTCATAAAGTTGTCATATTTCTCACTTTGTTAATTAGTTTGATTGTTGTCTAATCTAGGCTTGGTATAATTCTCAGACATAATCAGAATATGTTTCATTCCAGTTTGTCTCTGGCTTAGTGCTTAAAGCCCAGGACTAGTTCCCCTTAAGGCCAGTGTTTCCATTTTAGCATATTAAAAAACTCTCACAAGCTGCACAGCAGCTTCCATTTTCCTAGCTGTCTGGAACTTTTTTTGTCACAGACATGAAAGTCTTCATTTATTTTGAGTAGTAGAATGAAATGATAGCATGATCTTACTTTGCCCTTCTGAGTAAGCTAGGTCCATTTCTGTGTTTAACACCTCCTTCCTCTGTTCATATGCCAAAAACTAGAAGGAAGGAGAAATTGTGTATTTATATCAGTAGCTTAGAATACTCATGCGATTTGACATCTTCTAACAACTTGAAAACTTTCACATGCTGGGCGGCGCCTGTAGCTCAAGGAGTAGGGCGCCGGCCCCATATATTGGGGGTAGTGAGTTCAAACCCGGCCCTGGCCAAAACTGAAAAAAAAAAGCAACTTTCACATGCTACCTTTGTTACAGGTTCACCTTATTTTGGGAATGTATTGCAAGCATTTTCTCTTCTTACGATAACTTTTAAAACAATATTTAAAAGACAAGGTTTTAAGTACGTATTTAAAACACATAATTCTTGTATTCTTATATTGTTTTCGCTTTATACTTTAGTGAAACATTTATTATAATGACCAGTGTTATAATTCAAAAGCATTTATATGCTCTAATAAAACCTATGTGCATATAAAGTAACACATAATATACCAGGTTAATAAAGAATCTTAATTTTCACTGTGGCGTTTATAAGACTAAAAATACACGATTGAATTACATAGCCAATACTTTAGGTCCTTTCAGAAAATTTAAAATTCAGTGTTTCCCAGACTTAGTTTCTTTTTTTAGTACCAGTTTTATCACCAATTTGTATATTTGAATCATAGCAAAACAAAACAAACAAGCAGAAATGCCTTGGGTAGCTGAATAGTAATGCCCGCCTGTGTCCTCTGGTGGTTGTAAGGTTAGTTTTGATTCCTTCTGAATTTGTTGATCTGTCAGTTGAAGTTTTAAGCTTCTTTTATATGTTATCCTTTACCTTTGATTTAATCCATAGAGGGCAGTGTTTGAGGTATTTTTCTTCAGATTGCTTAATTATCCAGGAATATTACAGGATTTGCTTTTCCATTTATCTAGTATTACAGTGATTGATAAAATTGAAATAAAGAAAATGAATGTTATTTCAGATCATCACACTATAGCTTAATTATGATAAAGTTTGTTCCCTTTCAACCTAGCATGTTGTAGGAGATAGTGTATTCTGGAAGCCATTCCCAACTTTAAACATGACAAATTAAAACTAAGATGTAGGACCCATGGAGAGAAGGAACTTTTGTTGTACCAGATTCAGATTTTTTTTTTTTTTTTTTTTTTTTTTTTTGTAGAGACTAGAGTCTCACCTTATCGCCCTCGGTAGAGTGCCGTGGCGTCACACAGCTCACAGCAACCTCCAAATCCTTGGGCTTAGGCGATTCTCTTGCCTCAGCCTCCCGAGTAGCTGGGACTACAGGTGCCCACCACAACGCCCGGCTATTTTTTTGTTGCAGTTTGGCCGGGGCTGGGTTTGAACCCGCCACCCTCAGCATATGGGGCCGGCGCCCTACCCGCTGAGCCACAGGCGCCGCCCCCAGATTCAGATTTTGATGTGAGTTCCATCTTCAATTCTCTTAGAGGGGGTAGCTTCCCCTGTAAAGGGCTTACCAACAGCAAGTAATGTTTATGTCCCTCACGGAAGGTGAAGTTCCCAGTCCAGTGTCACAGTGGATATGTGGGATGAGGGGCCAAAAGCTTCTGACCAGCCAAAGGTGATTGGAATTTGCTGTCGACATTTTTTGAACCTTCAAAAATTTACTATACTTAGAGTTTTTATATATTTTTTAAAAGAGGTCTGCAGCTGTTTTTTAAAAACTCTGTCATTGTTATAAAAATATGATCTGACTTTATCAGTTTGTTTACTCTTTGCTGTGCTTTTGTAGTATTTATTGGCAAACTAGGTTTAAAACGTATAAACATTTATTTGCAAAGAATCTTATTCTTGAGCTAATAAACATTTTCTGTATTAGCAAAGTAAAATTCTACAAACAATAATGACAGCTGCAACCAAAAAATAGCCAGGCCTTGTGGCGGGCACCTGTAGTTCCAGCTACTTGGGAGGCGGAGGCAGGAGAATCGCTTGAGCCCAGGAGTTGGAGGTTGCTGTGAGCTGTGATGCCACGGCACTCTACCCAGGGTGACAGCTTGAGGCTCTGTTTAAAAAAAAAAAAAAAATTCAGTAGAGTAAAATTCTGGAGTATAGCACTATTATTCTTTTTTAGAGGTTATATGTGAAAATTTTAAATATTTGTGAAATTATTTCCAAAATGGGTCAATAGATTTTAAAGAAGATGAAAATAAAGAGGCCATAGAAATTTGTTAAGTTTATAAAATTGTCTTAATATTCAAATCACAATTTGACAGATTAGAAAATTGAGGTCCCAATAGATTGACAGCCATAAAAAGTCTTTTAGAATATTTAAAATTCATCGTGTCTTAGCTTCTTAGGTGTGTGTCTGCTTTTCCCTCCTCAGCACACTTTCTCCTGCATACCGTAGTGTTGTTCCTCTAAATTTCCATCAGTTTGTTATTTAGCCCTATTATATGTAAAGTTCCTTGTTTTTCAAGCTACTTTTCCTGGGCTGTGAGAAAGCCTACGTGAAGAATTAGGAAGTAACAGGTAGCTTTCTATATTAGGTAATAGAAGAGCCTAATAGGTGCTACAAGCCACATGTGCTCAGAGAGCTCAGCAAAGAGCAGGCATGACCTGATTAGTGGAGGCTTCATACCTGAGGATGTGGAATTTGAACTGAGATTTTCAGGGCTGCAAGAATTTCAGTATGTTTGAGATGTTTCAGGTGATGTAGGTGCTTAGGAGGGATGAAGGCCATGAGCAGTGGAAAGTAGGTAAGAAAGTTAGTGTATTTAGGAAATAGACACCTTGGAGTTTTGTAAGGGAGATAGTATATAGCATATTTAGTAAAGACCCTGGGCGCAGATAGTTTGGGTGTGTGTGAATTCCACCTCTTTCCCACTGACTAGCTCTGTGATGGTGAACATGTTACTAAACTTCTCCATGCTTCAGTTTTCTTATCTATAAAATGGAAATACTAATAGTTACCTCATAGGAGAGGTCAAAAAGAGTTAATGAGGCCTTAGATCAGTATCTGGCAGGAGCACTATGTAAATGTTAAATAAATAAAATAAGTTAGTGGGAGATTCAAATGGAAAGGTAGGTTGAGCCAGATCGTGTTTGCCAGGTGTTGGGATCCTTTTCCATTAGGTGTTGGGGAGACCTCTTTGAGCAAATAGATAGCATAGTAAAATAAGTATTTGGGGGAAAACAATCTGGTTGCAATGAGTAGAGAAAGATGGAAGGCAAAGGGCATGTTCAGAAGTGATTCCTGCATTAGTATGGTGATTGTAAGAATAGGAGTGGAGGGACAGATGCTAGTGATATTTAATAGCGGAAGTCAGTAACCTTTCAGATGATACATGTATATATAGGAAGAAGAAAGCAAGGGAAAAAGATACTATCAGGATTTTGCCTCTGGGTAACATTGATGCCTGAGGAAGACATGGGTTTATTGTTGATGTTGAAAGTTTGGCAAAAACTAAGAGTGCTTCTAGGGAAAGAGATAGTTATTTTTGAGTTTGAGGTTTTGGTAAAAGGTTTATGTGGAAATATACCATTAGAAGTTGGAAATATAGAGATAAGGTAATGAGAGAAGTTAAAGATGGAAATTATTAAGTGCTTTTTCAAAAATATTTATTTCTGGGATGAAATTTTCTCTAATAGAACTAAATAGTGAGGTCCTTTGTTAAAAGTTTTAAGTTCAGACTATGTGATTTTTTTAAAGCAACATTGTATTTATTTATTCATTTATTTATTTATTTATTGCAGTTTTTGGCCAGGGCTGGGTTTGAACCCGCCACCTCCAGCAAATGGGGCTGGCACCCTACTCCATTAAGCCACAGGCGCTGCCCTAAAGCAACATTTTAAATTATATTCAGAAAATAAGGAGATACCCAAGAGACAAACTGCAGTATTTTTTAGTGGCTGAAGTATATTCACCCTTACTTTGAGATTCTATTTCTCCATCCATTTCCCATCCAGCCTATCCTAGCACTTTTCAAACTGCATTGTAATTTAGCTACGTCTCTTAAGGATTAAGTGTGAGATTCCTGACTGATTCAACTTTCCTTCTTCAGGGCCTAGTACTTAGAAGCATTCAGTAAATTTCTAATCGGTAAATACATATTTGTTGAGTTGGGTAAATATACATTGTTGATAAACTAAGTGCAGAAGAGACCAAGGTGAGTAAATAATAGCCCTCAAGAAGCTCATCATCTTTGGGGGAATAGCATGCATTTTAATAGAAGCAATGTGTTGAGTGTTGTATTTATTGAGGATAGTCTGACTCGTGATAGTGAACAAACTCATCGCCCCAAGTTTAATCAGGACAAAAAACTTCAGACAAACCCACGGCACCACTGATCTATTCTTTATCTTCATAAGATCCACTTTTTTAGCTCCTACAAATGAATGAGGACATGAGATACTTGTTTTTGTGTGGTTGACTTATTTCACTTAATCATAGTGACCTATAGTTCTATTCATGTTGCTGCAACTTAATAAGGAAATCCAAAAAGGTTTATTCTTCTTTATGGTTGAATAATATTTTATTGTACATATATGTCATATTTTCTTTATTTATTCATCAATTGATGGGTACTTAGGTTGGTTCCACATTTTGACTTTCGTGAAGCTGTCCTAATTTACATTCCCACCAACAGCTTTCTCAATGTTCTCACAAACATCTGTTATTTTCTGTTTTCTTTTTTCCTTTTTTTTTGTTTTGTTGTGTTTGTTTGTTGTGAGACAGAGACTCACTTCTGCCCTCTTGGCAGAGTGCTGTGGCATCATACCTCACAGCAACTTCAAGCTGCTGGGCTCAAGTGACCTCTTTGTCTCAGCCTCCTGAGTGTCTGGGACTATAGGTGCTTGCCACAATGCCCAGCTATATTTTTAGAGCTGGGGTCTTGCTCTTGCTCAAGCTGGTCTTAAACTCATGAGCTCAGGCAATCCACCTGCCTCTGCTTCCTAGAGTGCTAGGATTAGGCCTGAGCCACCACTCCTGGCCTTATTCTCTGTATTTTTAATAAAAGCCATTTTAACTAGGGTGAGATGATATCTCATTGTGGTTTGGTTTGCATTTCTGTGATGATTAGTGACATTGAACATATTTTCATATACCTATTGGTATGTCTTCTTTTGAGAAGGGTTTGTTAGATCTTTTGTCCATTTTGAAATTGGATTGTTCGGGTTTTTTTTTTTTTTGACTAGGGTATTGCATTTCCTTATATATTCCTGTTATTAATCCCTTGTCATATGGATAATTTGCAAATACAGTAGAACCTTCATAGCTGACCACTTTCCCTACATTGACAACCTTCTTAAGTTGACCTAATTTTCATAGACATGCACCATATGTAAGTATCAGTATAGTAGGCCTAGTTCCTTACATTGACCACCTTCATATGTTGACCAGTTTGTTATGGTACCATGAGTGGTCAATTTACAGTGATTCTGTTGTATTTTCTCCCCTTCTGTAGGTTGTCTTTTCACTTTGTTAATTGTTTCCTTTGATGTGCAGAAGCTTTTTAGCTTGATGTAATCTCATTTGTCTATTTTTGCTTTGATTGCCTGTGCTTTTGAGGCTGTATACAGAAAATCTTTGCCTAGGCCAATATCCTGGAATAGTTCATCAATGTTTTCTTCTAGTAGTTTCATAGTTTTGGGTTTTAGATGTTAAGTTTAATTCATTTTGATTTAATTTTTGTATACAGAGAGATAGAAGTCTAGTTTCATTCTTATGCATATGGTTATCCAGTTTTCCCAGCACCATTTATTGAAAGCTGTCCTTTCCCCAAGGAATTTTTCATTGTTGTTGGTGGATGGGACACATTTAAGAATGTTTATTTACTGAGGGGAAAGAGCCAATAGGCAAGGAGATACAGGAAAGAGAAGCGATAATTGAAGGAATAGTGTCGTGAGGAGGTGAAATTGATAAATACTGTACTATATCTGTAAACTGTCTATCTATAGATGATATTATTAGAAATTAACTACTATTGGAGGTGATTCTATTAATTAAATTACAGAAACTGAGAGGGCATTGAAAGGGAAAGAGAAATATGAACTCTGCTATGTCTATGGCAGTTCCTTAGCATCAGTTATTCAATAGTTTTCATGGTTTTCAAAATAACAATCTCACCCACAGTTAAGGGCTCCCTAAAAAGGGGGAAAAATTGTAAAACTAATATTTCAAGACCTAGCGATTCATGGTCATTCTGTATATCAAAATTCTATAGCTAGAAAAGGATTTGTATAGTTTTTGAATTTATGAAACTTTGACATACACATAATTTCAAAGTTTAATCCCCTAGGCGGCACCCATCACTCACTGGATAGGGTTCCGGGCACATACACCCAGGCTGGTGGGTTTGAATCCGGCCCAGACCAGCTAAACAACTGTGACAACTGCAACAACAACAAAAAAAAAATAGCTGGGCGTTGTGGCAGGCACCTGTAGTCCCAGCTACTTGGAAGGCTGAGACAAGAGAATTACTTAAGCCCGGAAGTTTGAGGTTGCTGTGAGCTGTGATGCCACGGAACTCTACTGAGGGTGACATAGTTAAGACTCTGTCTCAAAAAAAAAAAAAAAAAGTTGAACCCCCAGAATCTTATCAAACTAAATTAGCAATTGGGTCAGAATTTCTCTTAAGGAATCACCAACTATTATGTAAAAGAAAGGTAGTGTTAGCTATGTATCTGAGTACCACAAGAAAATAGTTATTTAAAAATCCATTAGATTTTGAGACTAGGGGATTGTTTTCTTTGCATAATTTTTATTCTTCACAGATTTGTTTTTATAGAATAACTTTTATGTTTGTTTTCAAAGCTAAGAAGTAACTAAAGTTTAATTTTTAATCTATATTTAGTGATTTATCACTAACACTATTTTATACCTGACAATTTACTGTCTAGCATGGTAAACTATAAAAATTCTAGCTAACTTGATTATATTTGAATTACTGCTAGATTTTACTATTACCTTATTAACTTATAAATGGATCTTTATTTTTGATGAAATGCTATATATTATAAATGTACTAAGGAAGATAGGTTTTGTCCCTTATAGAGGGTAAGGAATGTATAATTATACTACATGCAATAAAAAAATGTATTCTTCTTTTCATTCTGTTTAAACAGAGCAGTTACTCTTAAGTGGTACTCAAGAATATGCACGAGAGTTGGGTGGAAAGTATCCAGCCATTGTTAATATGCACTATTTTTCATATTTACATGGCTGGCTACTTTCTGGACAGCCCTTGTATTTATATTTCTCTCTGTCTCTTTCTTTCTTTCCAGGTTCGAGAAAATTGGGTAGAGGCTGGGCGTGGTGGCTCATGCCTGTAATCCCAGCACTCTGGGTGGATCACTTGAGCTCAGGAGTTTGAGACAAGCCTGAGCAAGAGCGAGACCCCATCTCTACTAAAAATGAAAAACTGAGGCAAGAGTTTTGTTAGGCCTAGTGGGCCTAGGCTAAGACAGAAAGGTGTCAGGCCTAGGCTGTAATGGAAAAATACCAATTAATTCCTGGCAAATTCCGGATTGCAAACTTTTAGAAAAAAAAAAAGAAAGAAAGAAATAAGTTTAGTTCACTCCCAAGATAGATGGGAAAGTACTAATTAATTTCTTGCTTCTAGTTCACTCCAAATTTCTTGCTTGGCTAACTCCCTGGGAAATAGACTGGGAGGTACCAACTGTTCCTGTACTGACTCTTAAACAATACCAGGTGGGAAAAGCATTAAAACTAAGAGTATGAGGGGAAAGTACTAAAACTAAGACGTATAGGGGAAAAATATTAAAACAAAGATGTATAACATATGACTAACCTCAAAATTCTGCTTCTGTACAATGCTTGCTTGCTACCCTACCTGATACGCTTAGACAGCCTGCATGCCAATCATGATGCAGACCAAGGCTTAAAAATCCAACCCCTTAAGCACTCAGGGCTGCTCTCAGAAACCCCGTGTTGGGACACTAAGGCAGTCACTGGCTGGCTCTTCAATAAAAGGACTTATCTTTAAATTTAACTTGTTTGGCAGTGTGGTCTTTATGGAACTCCTGGGCATAACAGTTTGAGGTTGCTGTGAACTATGATGCCATAGCACTCTACCAAGGGTGAAAAAGTGAGACTCTTGTCTAAAAAAAAAGAAAAGAAAATTGGGTAGGTTCTTCGTTGTCTATTGTCTAAGCCCTTTGTTAACTTATATCGGAGTACCTCTAATTTGAGACATTTGTGAAATCATTCTTCATTTTTTTTACCTAAAAATAGTGCTCTTGCCAAGTATATCATTTTGCTGTGACAACTGAGCTTATCTTTTGATGGGAAAATCTTCCTGTACATTAATAATCGATGTAATTCATAAAAACCATTTTAATCTGATATATCATTTAATTCATCTTTTCAAATTACAGGGTGTACTGATGGTTGGACCCCCAGGCACTGGTAAGACTATGCTAGCTAAAGCTGTTGCCACTGAATGTGGCACAACATTTTTCAACGTTTCCTCTTCTACACTGACATCTAAATATAGAGGTGAATCTGAGAAGTTAGTCCGTCTATTGTTTGAAATGGTGAGTGATAAATTCAGATTTCAGAGTACTATTTGTATAGTTATATGATGCCCCTATAAATCTAGGTCTGTTCACCTAGGAATCTTTGGAAGAGGGCAGTGTAGTTACATTTTAATAGTTCCTGACACAGTAGCAAGACATGGGGTGAAGGGTTTTGTGGGGGGTAATTGATGTGTATTCAATGTATCTTTCTCTCTTGAGATAGAGGGTGCCATCCTGTTCAGTGAGGATAAAGGAGGAGACTTTGGCTATGTTTGTGGGTTGACTGGTATTTCTGAATCACTAGTGAGCTGATGGAGTAGAAGAAGAATTTAATATATATTTAAAAAATCAGTTAGAATCTGATCTGATCCATCTCTAAAGCCCGTTTAGAGTAAGATCCTTTTTCATAAGGGATCTGCAATAATTACTAAAGAGTATATATTTGAGGGTAGAGGTTGACTTATTTTTTTAAAATATATTTAAAAGATCTTTATGAATCAATTAGAACAAAAAATAGCATTATGCAAGCAGAATATAGAGAATATGTTACATTTCAGCAACACATATTAACTACTATATATATATATTTTTAAATATTTCTTTAAACCCATTTGGACATTAATCCCAAAGTAATCAACAAAGGCCAAGGCTAATTTTGCAAAATTCTTGCAAAAATTACTACAAAATTGGGACCTTTTTAGTATCTTTAAGGTAATTCTCACATTCTGGATCTTTGATCTGTGTCTACCTAATACAAATTTTCTTTTGACATAAGAGATGGAAATTGAGAATTTGGTTAGTAATATTGAATAATTATACATCTATACACACACGTTTCATTTTTACCACAATGGAAATATGTATTGGAATTAAATACATTATATATAATTTTAAAGTTCTATCTTATTCACCTCTGCCTTTCCAGCCTCATTACAGGGCAGGAACACACCGACATTTAATACGTACTTTCTAAGTCAAAGAATGGTACTACAAAGTTAAAAGATAGTTTCACTATGGAAATTTCCAAACATGAAAGTAGAAAGAATAGTATAATGAATCCTTGTATATGTGTCACCTAACTTCACCAACCATATAACTTCCATTTTCAGAAAAAAAATTTTTGTGATGTGAATGATTTATTTATCCTCTGTTAACCACCAGATGGTAGCATTAAAACAGTGAGAAATTTCTACTCTCTTTCGCCATGTTTTAAAAGAAAATAGTATTTAAAAAACTATTCAGGTTATTTTATGTGATCATTGAATTATTTCTTTAAAACATTTTCACAAAGGCTAGATTTTATGCTCCTACCACAATCTTCATTGATGAAATAGATTCTATCTGCAGTCGAAGAGGAACCTCTGATGAACATGAGGCAAGTCGCAGAGTGAAGTCTGAACTACTCATTCAGATGGATGGTAATTGATATTTAATTATTGTCTCAAAATTTATCTTTCTTTTTTGAATTTTGTACAAGTTTATGCTTTGGAAATTGTCAATGAATGGACTAGAAGGCAGCCTGAACTTTTAGAGACAAGATTTTGCTCTACCTAAGGCTGATCTTGAACCTGTGAACTCAGGCAGTCCACCCACCTTGGCCTCCCAGAGTGCTAGGATTAGCACTAAATAATGTCTTATACTACTAGGGAAATCCTTTGGAACTTACATACTCTATAAAGGGACTCAAGGACCTTTATAGGGTTATGGGAGTGACGCACCATACCCGGCCAGCAGCCTGAATTTTTATCAAATGCCTTTTTTTTTTTTTTTTGGTAGAGACAGTCTCACTGTACTGCCCTCGGGTAGAGTGCCGTGGCGTCACACGGCTCACAGCAATCTCCAACTCTTGGGCTTACGCGATTCTCTTGCCTCGGCCTCCGGAGCAGCTGTGACTACAGGCGCCCGCCACAACGCCCGGCTATTTTTTTGTTGCAGTTTGGCCGGGGCTGGGTTTGAACCCGGCACCCTCGGCATATGGGGCCGGCGCCCTACTCACTGAGCTACAGGCGCCGCCCCATCAACAGCATGAATTTTTAAAAGTGATTTCTTTATTCATGCACTCAGAAAGCATTTTATTGTGTACTTGCTATAAATCATGTACCATTTCAGGTTCTAAAGTTATAAAGAAAAGACGATAATATTGAAGGAGCATAGAGCAAAGTTTTTATAGATCAGATCCAGAGTTTCCAAGGGTCCTTGAGTCCCTTTATAGAGTATGTAAGTTCCAAAGTATTTCCATAGTAGTATCAAAACATTATTTAGGCTTAGTACAGTGGCTCACATCTATAATCCTAGCACTCTGGGCAGCCAAGGCAAATGAATTCCTTGAGCTCAGGAGTTTGAGATCAGCCTGAGCAAGATCAAAACATAGTCTCTGTAAAATAAAAAAATACCCTGGCGTTGTGACTCATGCCTATAATCCAAGCTACTCCTGAGGAGGCTGAGGCAAGAGGATTGCTTGAGCCCAGGAGTTTGAGGTGGTTGTGAGCTATGATACCATAGCCCTCTACATAGCCCTCTAGCCTGGGGCAACAGAATAAGACTCTATCTCAAAAAAAAAAAAAAAAAGTTATTTGCTTGTTTTACTCTCATTTTCTCACATGTATACAGTAAAGGTTTCCAGAAATTACAAGAAGTAGGATATCATAAAAGATGGAAAGCAGAAACAGATATGAATCCAGCTATTCTCTGTTTGGATATTAAAGAGATTTGTAAAAATGTTTTTTTAAAAAGCCATTTTTCTTACTAATTATTTTTGGTTTTAAAAAATATATTTATTTTTTATAAGAATATTTAAGTAAGTAGTAGATTTATTATTTTGAAATTACTATTTTAAAATTTCTGTTTTAGGGACAGTATGTTAACTAGTAGCCTCACTCTTCTTCTTCTGTAGCCTTCACTTTTGTTTTGATGTGTCATTCCCTCTTTGTCTATTTGCCTCCCTACCTGTGCTTTTAACCTGTTCTAGACTGATACTGATTTCTAACAATCTGCCAAATAATTCTCTTGGAAATGTTAACTGATAGAGGCTGTGTTCTTCTTCTTCTTTTGGTATTTACATCTTCAGGAGAATTTCCTGAACACAGAAGGAGTCTAATGGTGCATTCTACCTGGGAGAAGGTAATAAAGGTAATTAAGATACAGGACTATTCTCGAGCTTCTCCTAGACAAGGCCACAGACTACATCACTACTTTGCTGCCAACTGGAGTGTGAACAGCCTCTTCTAGTCTACAGGAGGCAAAATTTTGTTCAAGATTCAAGTAACAGGTTCATTTTAACCCCAAGCCCTAGAGTTAAAACAGAACAAAAGAAAGGAGGAAAAAGAAAGAAGAAAGTAGAAGGGAAAAAAGAAGCAGAAACCACACATGAGGAGAAACTAGCAAAAAAAAAACAAAACCCTCTGGTAACATCATGAACCAGAACAGATCAGTTTCCCAAGGGATTACAATGGAGCTACTACAGAAAATTTCAACTATAAAGAAATTTTGGAAATGACAGAAATGGAATTTAAACTTTGGATGGCAAATATGATGAAGGGAATGGAAGGGAAAGTAAAAAAACAGCAGAAAGAAGTTTAAAAAATATCACAGGGAATAAACAAAATTATAGATAAAGTCACCAAGAATCCGGAGATTAGAAAGAATACAATGGAGCTTAAAGAATTGAAAGAGTTCCAGAATATAGTAGAAAGTTTCAATAATAGATTAAACTATGGACAGGAAAGAATCATAGAGCTTGAGGACAAGGCTCTCAAGCTAACCCAGTCATTTAAAGATGCAGAAGCGAGTAAAAACAGCAATCTCTTAGAGCTTTATGGGACTATGAAGTGTACAAACATACGAATTATAGGTATTAGAAGAGAAGAAGAAGGTCCCAAAAGCATGAAAGCTCTAGTTGGTGGTATTATAGTTGAAAAATTCCTAAGCATTATCCAAGATTCAGACATACATCTATTAGATAGATATTGAAACCCAGGGTGACTGAATCCAAATAGAGGTCTCCTAGACACATTGTAATTAACCTGGCCAAAGTCAAAATGAAGGAGAACATTCTACAAGCAGCCAGGCATGAGCAGCACCTGACCTGTAAGGATAAACCAATTACGTTAACACCTAGCTGATTTCTTAGCAGATACTTTACAAGCCAGTAGGCAGTGGGCACCTGCCCACCTTCTCATACAAAACAACTGCCGGCCTAGGATTCTGCATCCTGTAAATCTAAGTTTCATATTTGATGGAGAAATAAAATCTTTTACTGACAAGCATAATTGAGGCAATTTGCTACTATAAGACTAATTCTTCAGGAAGTACTCAGATCTTTATTATACACAGACCAATACAATGGATCCCAGCAAAGAAAAGATACCTAGAAACTACAGGACAAAGCCTAGCTACCACAGTGGCCCAAGTGATAAAATAAGGCAACAGAGCCCCACACAATGAGACAAACAGAAATCCACCGTGCTCATCAGTTCTCTCAATAAATGTAAACTAAGTGAATTCTCCACTCTAGAGATGCCGGCTGGCTGAGTAGATTATAAAAATATAAGCCAAGTATACACTTTTCAGGAAACTCATCTAAACCCCCCCAGGACAAATTAATACTCAGAATAAAGGGACAGAAAACAATATTTCATGCAAATGGAAACCAAAAGAAAGTGGGATTTGTTTTCATATTGCAGATACTATTGACTTTAAAGGAAGAAAAGTAAAGAAAGACAAAGATGGGCACTGTATGTTGGTCAAGGGAACAATTCAAGAAGAAGACATTATCAATCATAAATATGTATGTACCCAACTTAAATGCACTCATATTTATAAAGCAAACTGTACTTGGTCTGAACAATATGATAAACACCACCACCATAATCATACCTAGGGACTTCACCCCACTGACAGAACTGTAAAGATCCTCCACGCAGAAATTAAACAAACATTAGACTTAAACATTAATCTAGAAAAAATGGGCTTAATAGACATACACAGAACATTTCACTCTAATACTACTGAATGTATGTTCTTCTAATCAGCTCACGGATCATTCTCCAAGATCAATCGTACCTACATCACAAATCAACCTCAACAAATTTTAAAAAGTAGAATATACCTTGTATCTTTACCGACCACAGTGGAATAAAAGTAGAACTCAATTCCAACAGAAACATTTATCCCCACACAAAGTCATGGAAACTAAGCAACCTATTGCTAAGTAATACCTGGGTCAAGGAGAGGATAGAGATTGAAATCTATAGATTGCTTGAACAAAATGACAATGAGGCCATAAGCTACTGAAACCTGTAAGACAGTCCTCATAGTACGCAGGCGCGGAGTTCTCCTTGTTAGTTGGTGCTGTGTGTGGGTTGATGGCTCTATGGCGGCGGCAGTGGCAGTCACAGTCTCCGGCATCATGAGTGGCTTCAGCAGCGAGGAGCACGCCACACCCTTCACCCTCGAGTACTAAGTCTTCATCAGAAATGAAAAAGGACAATATATATCTCCATTTCAGGATATTCTGATTTCTGTAGATAAGGTTATGTTCCAGATGGTAGTTGAAGTACTATGTTGGTCTAATGAGAAAATGGAGATTGCTACAAAGGACCCTTTAAGTCCAATTAAACAGGATGTGAAAAAAGCAAAACTTCGTTATGTTGTGAATTTGTTCCCTTATAAAGGATATATTTGGAGTTATGTGGCCTCAGACTTGGGAAAACCCAGGACATAATGATGAACATACTGGCTGTTGTGGTGACAGTGACCCCATTGATGTGTGTGAAATTGGAAGTAAGGTATGCACAAGAGGTGAAATAATCTGGGTAAAAGTTCTGGGCATATTGGCAATGATTGATGACGGGGAAACTGACTGGAAAGTCATTGCCATTAATGTGGACACTCTTGATGCTGTGATATTTATGATGTCAAACAACTAAAATCTGGCTACCCAGAAGCTACTGTAGACTGGTTTAGAAGATACAAAGTTCCAGATGGAAAACCAGAAAATGAGTTTGCTTTCAATGAAGATTTAAACATAAGGACTTTGTGGGCAGCGCCTGTGGCTCAAGGAGTAGGGTGCCGGTCCCATATGCCGGAGGTGGCAGGTTCAAACCTAGCCCCGGCCAAAAACCACAAAAAAAAAAAAAAAAATAAGGACTTTGCAGTTGATATTATTAAAAGCATTTATGACTGTTAGAAAGCATTAGTGACTAAGAAAATGGATGGGGAAAGAATCAATTGCATGAATACAATAATGTCTGAGATCCCCTTCAAGTATGATCCTGATACTGCCAAAGCCATGTGGATGCTCTGCCACCACCACGTGAATCTGCCTGCATACTACCAATGGCTGTGGATAAGTGGTTCCATCACCAGAAAAACTAATGAGATTTCTCTGGAATATCAGCTAATATTTCTGCATTCTATTCATCTGGAAGTATTAAGTATAAAAGTAGTAGCTTCTCCAAGCTTTAAATATGTAGAACTCATCTAACTAAAGCAAATTCTGCTGTGAACAATCCAATATATTCAGAATGTTATCTGTCCAAAGTATTTTTCATATGTCAACTAAGATAACTTTAGTACATTCTTAAATATAAAAGCAGTTGTAATTTGGATATTATTTGTGAATAGATGCATAAGAAAAGCACATATTGGATATACATGTTTACTGTATGTTAGGAAATAAAATTATTGTATTGAAAAAAATAAAATAAAACCTGTAGGATACTGCAAAAGCAGTCCTGAGGAAGAAATTGGTTGCCTTAAATGCTCACATCCAAAAATCTGAAAGATTGCAAAGCAATTTAATGAATCATCTCAAGGAAATTGAAAAAGAAGAGCAATCTAATCCCAAACCCAGCAGAAGAAAAGAAATAACCAAAATCAGATGACAACTAAAAGAAACCCACAACAGAAAAACCTTTAAAAAGATAAACAAAATTGACAAACCTTTGTCCAGATTAACCAGAACAAAAAAGTAAGATCTCTAATAAACTCAATCAGAAACAAAAAAGGGAGAAACAATAACAAATATCACAGAAATAGAAAACATCATTACTGAATGCTACACAAATCTCTATATCCAGAAATGTGAAAATATGAAGGAAAAGGACAAATACCTAGACTCACACTACCTCCCTAGGTTCAATCAGGTAGAAACAGAATACTTGAACAAATACCAAGCTTTGAAATTGAAACACTAAAAAAATCTTCCAACAAAAAAACATCCCAGACCAAACAGAAGAGCTGGTACCTACCTATATTGCAGAATCTATTTCATAATACTGAGAAAGAAGGAACCCTCTCCAACTCCTGTGAATTAAATATCACTCTGGCAACCAAAACCAGGAAAGGACACAGCAAAAAAAGAAAACTACAGACCAGTATTTTTAATGAATTTAAATGTAAAAATATTCAGTAAATTCTTAGCAAACAATTCAGCTACATATCAAAAAAGTAATACATCACAACTGGGTAGGCTTCATCCAGGGATACATGTTTGGTTCAACATACGCAAATCTGTAAATGTAATTCACCCCATAAACAGTAGTAAAAACAAAAACTACGTGATTCAGTTAATGCAGAAAAGCATTTGATGAAATTTGACACCTTTTTTTGATAAGAACACTTAAGAAAATTGGCATAGATGGGACATTACTAAAATTGACAGAGCCATCTTGAGCAAACCAACAGCCACCATTATATTGAAGAGAGAAAAACTTAAAGCGTTTCCACGTAGAACAGGAGCCAGACAAGATGTTTTTCACTATTGCCACTACTATTCAACATAGTGCTGCAAGTCTTATGCAGAGTGATTGGACAAGAGAAGGATATCAAGTGTATCCCAATGGGGATAGAGGCGAGGAGAAGTAAGATGGCTGACTAGAGGCAGCTTTTAGTAGAGACTCCTGCCCAGAGGGAGAGATAATGGACAGATGGACTCAATGAAGTTGAAGGTGGGGAGCTGAGCTAAAAAAGAAGATAGATGAGGGCACACCATCTCTAGAGGCAAGCTGCAACTCCAAGAAAACAAATTTTAGGTACAAAACCCATCATCAAGAGGACAAGAGACCCCTTCCCCCAAGAGAGAGGCTCACTGTGTGCCCTCCGCAAGTGAGCAGGGAACAAAGGACCTCTTATTTTATTCCATAGAAAGAGCCAATAAACACTGGGCCGCCTCCAGGGAGGTCCCACTTGTGAGCCTAGGCATCATCTGGCTCAGCATAAAATGGAACCAGTATTTTCCCTGCAACTCTGAACTCCCAATCCACCCTTCCCCCTTTGCCTGGCGGACTGTAGGCCTGCCCCCTGCAGAGCCCAGAGTGTTTGGCAATTCTGTGAGAGGCCTGGACATACTGTAAGCTGCTGGACAGTGACTCGAGTAGAAGTTGGGGTTCTCAGGGAGAGAGGGACATGTGGGAGAGAGATGCACCATGCTATAGAGGTGGTTATGCCCTGGGTCAGACTTTGGTGGGGCACTTGCCTAAGTCCATTGCTCACCGGAAGGAACCAGGCTTCAGCCCCTCTGGATTGCTGGTGGCAGGGATGAGGTGGCGACTGGGTGGGAGAGAGAAACGCATGATGATGGTGTGGGTGGAGGCGCTCATGCCTCTGGTCTGAATTTGAAGGCACATTCCCCTGATACCATTGCCAACTGGAGGGAACTGGGCTTCAGTCCCTCAGGGCTGCCTGGGGTGGTGTGTGGCGGGGGAGGAGATGCTCACTCCCCTCTTACTCAGGCAAGTGTACCTCCCCCTAACTACATTGCTCACTGGAGGGAACCAGGCTCCAGCCCGGTAGGATTGCCATCAGCAGTGGTGGGGGTCAGGGTGGGTGTGGAGGTGCTGACACCTCTGGACTGACTTTTTGGCAGGGTACACCTTCCTGACCCCATCACTCACTGGAGGGAACCAGATTCCTGTCCCTTGGGTTTTCAGGAGGGAACTGTCTGTGGATCCCTACTATCGGGTTGCTGGAGACCCTTTGAACTCTCCCTGTTGAGCAGTGATTGTACTGTCTAGAACAATCAAATTAGAACTCTTCACCTGGGCTATCTACCCAGGAACCTTCCAACATTGAGTGGTGCTTGTTTTGTAGCAGGAGGGACTGATTCTTCTCCTCTAGTTGTTGCTGGTGGGGGTGGGACACCGTAGTTGCTTGTATCTTTCCCCAGCTGAGATTGTAGCCTAATACCGCAACTCATTAGGATTATATAGAGACTGGCTGACTATAGGACAGAGTCAGCTAGTGCTATCACACCAAGCAGGTCCTCAGAGTCTCTGGCTGCAGCTCTGAAAGGGACCTTTGTAAAGCTGCAGGGAAAAAGCCACAATCACCAGCCCCAGCTTATTGGTAAAGGGCTGGTTAACTCCACTTCCTGGGCCCTCAATCCAATCACCGTATCAGCTTTACGAGCCAAACTGCGGAAAATAATCATGGGGTGGAAGAACTCTGGCAACATGAATAACTAGAGTAGATTAACTACCCCAGGGAATGACAAAGGAGATACAACGGAAGATGCCATTCACAGACAAATTGAAGAATTGTCAGAAATAGAATTCAGAATATGGATGACAAATAAAATGAATAGAATGGAGGAAAAAAAGGAAATAGAAATCCAAGGAGTTGTTCAAAAGTTATCTCAAGAAATTACTGAATTCAAAGACAAAATCATCAAGGATATGGACATAATGAGAAAAGTGATAGCAGGGCTTAAGGAAATGAAAAAGTTATTCGAGGAATTCTAAAATACAGTAGAATCCCTCAGAAATAGAGTTGAGCAGCCAGAAGAAAGGATTTCTGAAGTTGAACACAAGGCTTTTGAACAAGTCCAAGCATTCAAAGAGGCAGAGAAATGGAAAGCAAAAGCTGATCATTTCCTGGGAGAGTTGTGGGATCATTCCAAAAGGTTGAACATATGATTTATAGGAATTCCTGAAGAAGAGGATGGTCTTAAAGGCACAGATGCTGTACTCCAAGAGATTATGGAGGAGAATTTCCCAAACATAATAAGAGATACATAAATTCAGATAGTAGATAATTTCAGAACCCACCAAGACTCAATCCAAAATAAAAAAGCTTCTCCTAGACACATTGTAATTAACTTTGCCAAAGTTAATGTGAAGGAGAAAATTCTGTAAGCAGCCAAATGTTAAGAAAAGCATTGTGTACAAGGGGAGAAATATTAGAATGACTGCAGATCTTTTAGCCAAAACTTTCCAAGCCAGAAGAGGATGGTCATTGACCTTCAATCTCCTAAAACAAAACAACTTTCAGCCCAGGATCCTGTATCCAGCTAAACTGAGTTTCATTTGTGATGGAGAAATCAAATACTTTATGGACATACACACGTTGGGGAAATTTGCCATAACTCAACCATCTCTCCAGGAGATACTCAGACTCATTTTCCATAATGACCAGCAAAATGGCATTAAATTCACCTAGAATTTATCCACAAAAACTAACCTCCACAATGGTGAAAGAGTTAAAAATTTCCACTGGACCTTTGAAAAACATGACTGCCAAACACTTCACTACCTATCAGTTCTCTCAATTAATGTGAGTGGCTTAAATTGTTCTCTAAAAGGCACAGATTGGCTGACTAGAAACAAAAACTCAGGCCAGATATCTTTTGTCCACAAGAGACTCATCTTATCTGAAAGGATATAAAAAGACTCAGGGTGAAGGGATGGCCATTATAACACAGGCAAATGGAAATCAGAAAAAAAGCAGGGATTACAATTTTATTTGTAGATACAATAGGATTTAAACCAACCAAGATAAGAAAAGACAAGGATGGACACTACATATTTGTCAAGGGAAACACTCAACATGAAGAGATTTCAGTAATTAACATTTATGTGCCTTATCTAAATTCTCCTCAATTTATAAAGAAAACCCCAGTGGATGTGAACAATGTGATATCTTCTTGCACTATAATAGTTGGAGATTTTAACACCCTTTTGTCAGTTCTGGATAGTTCTTCCATGAAGAAACTAAACAAATAATAGACTTGGGCGGCACCTGTGGCTCAGTGAGTAGGGTGCCAGCCCCATATACAGAGGGTGGCAGGTTAGAACCCAGCTCTGGCCAAACTGCAACAAAAATATAGCCAGGTATTGTGGCAGGCACCTGTAGTCCCAGCTACTTGGGAGGCTAAGGCAAGAGAATTGCCTAAGTCCAAGAGCTTGAGGTTGCTGTGAGCTGTGACTCCACAGCACTCTACAGAGGGTGACAAAGAGAGACTCCGTCTCCACAAAATAAAAAAGCACTATAAGAAAAACACTGTCTTTCCCTCCCTCCCCTTACTGTGTATAGGAGTTGGAGGAGCTTTAGAAAATGATGATCCTTCCAAAATGGTTATGGTATTGGCGGCTACTAATTTTCCATGGGACATTGATGAAGCTTTGCGAAGGAGATTAGAAAAAAGGATATATATACCACTCCCAACAGGTATGATGCCTTTCTTCAACTATATTTCAAGCTTTTTGTTACTTTCTGGTATTTTTTTCTGTTTATCCAAATCTTTATTATCATTCTTCTTAAAAAATGTTGATGCCATCACAAAACCAATTTGTGGTAGATGAAAACAGAGACCACAGGACTCTGTTGATGTTCCTTACATGTAAGAAATTCTTACATTCAGAGCAATGTTCATGTTAATAAATTTGGTAGTACTTTTAAGTTTTACTTACAAACCTCCTGAGTCTTTATTAAGCCTCATTTAAGTGATTAAAGATAAAATTATCTTGGGATTTTCAAAATACTCTGCTTTGGAAAATATAATTTCATCCTGTTAATGAATGTTGACATTTCTGAGTGAATTTTTTTCTTCCAAATTTTAAAAAATGTATTAATTAATTAATTTTTTTATTGTTTCAGGTTAATTTGAGGGTACAAAGAATTAGGTTACAATGTTTGCATTTGTTAGGTACAGTCCCTCTTATAATTATATCCTGCCTCCAAGAGGTGTGCCATACACCTGACATTGTACCCATTAAGTGGGAGCACACCCCTTCTTTTTATTTTCAAATAAAATTTACAAATAGAGAATTCTACATATCTTAAGTAGAATTAAAAAGAATTAAATTCACTCATAATTTGATGAATTTTGACAAATGTATGCTCATGTTTAACTGATACCCTAATCAAGAAGTAGGACATTCTATCACCCTACAAAGTTTCTTTGTACTCCCACCAGTTAATTCAAACCTATTTAGATATTCACTTTACCTGTTTTTTTATCATCATAGATTAGTTTTGCCTCTTGCTAAACTTCATGTACATATAAATAGAGTCATGACATGTAATACAGAGCATGTATTCTCTGTATCTACCTACTTTCAGTTTAAATAATATTTCTGAGATTTATCCATGTAATTGCATATATTAGCAGCTTATTCTTAGGATGATTACACAATTTTTTTATTCTCCTTTTGATGGGCATTTGTATTGTTTGCAGTTTTTGACTATGGTGAATAAGGCTATAAATCTTGCATAAATCTTTTTATGGATGAATATTTTCAGTTCTTTTGGGTGATCCAATAAGAATAGAATAGATGGGTCATAGGGCAGATATATGTTTAGCTTTATAAGAACCACCCAAAGTGTTTTCCACAGTAGTTGTACCACTTTATATTCCCACAATCAATGAATAAGAATTTTAGTAATTCTACATATTTGCCAACATTTGGTATCGTTGGTATTTTAATTGTAGTCCTTCTGATAAATATAAAATGGTATCTCATTGTGGTTTTCGTATGTTTTTCTCTAATTTATAATGCTGAGTACCTTTTCATGTGCTTACGGTCATTGGTATATTTTTGTGTAGTGTCTTTAAAAGTCTTTTACCTTGTTTTTAATCGGGGTTATGTGTTGTTTCATTAAAGCTTTATATATGTTTTTCTCAGATGTGTACATTATGAATATTTTCTTCCAGTTTGTAGTTTGCATTTTAATTTTCTTTATGATATCTTTTGTTAAGTAGAATTTTTTTATTTTGATGAAGTCATCAAGTTTTTCTTCTATGGATAGTGCTTTTTGTGTCTTAAGAAATTTTTGCTTACCTCAAGGATACAAAATTTTTTCCTATATTTTATTTTGGAAACTACATTTGGAGATGTGATTCCTCTTGAATTAATTTTGTATGTATGTGTGTCAGGTAGGGGATTGAGTTCTGTTTTCTTTATATGTATATCTAGTTGTTCTACTTTCACTTATTGAAAGGACTTTTCTTGGTGAATTATTTTGGCACTTTTGTTAAAAATTATTTTGCTGTGTATGTTGGGTCTATTTCTGAATGTAATTTTGTTCCATTGATTTTTTTTTTTTTTAATAGCTATAGACTGTTTAAGTTAATCTATTTCTTCTTAGGTAAACTCTGGTTAACTTGTGTCTTTCAAAGAATGTGTGCATTTTCTCTAAGTTGTCAAATTTATTTGGATTTGACCTAATACAAATGTGGAGGCTGGCAAAAGAATTTATGTGTGGCTGCGGATTTCATGTCTGGTTCTGAAACTTGAAGTTGGTAGAGAGGACATTAGGAAGAGAAGATAAATGTGAAGTGGTATAAGTAAAGACATATCGTAACCTGTGAGGAAGAGCTGGAATCCATGAGGATAGGTTGGAACTGTAAGACCCTTATTTCCTCTAAGATTTCCAACCAACTTTAATGAATGGGAAGAATAAGCTAGCTAAATGTTTATCTAGCTCAGGAGTCAAAAAAGAAAGATGACGGGAGCCAGCAAGAGCTGGATGCACAAGTGCTCCCCACACTAACAGGGTGAACCAAGAGATAAGTGACACTATGCATCGACATTCTGAGCTCACTTTGGCTTTTCAAATCTCAGACATAATGATTCATGTGGTCAACACTAACTCAGAACTATTCAGTGAAGAGGATTTGGGGAAATGAAGTTCCAGCTTAAGTTGGCATAATACAAATCTACACTACCTTATTTTCCTTTTAGGATCTATAGTGATGGCTTATTTTGTATTTCTAATATTAGAAATTTATTTTATCTCTGTTGTTCTTAATCAGTTTTGCTAGAGATTTATCAATATTATTAATCTTTAGGAAGGACCAAATTTTTCCTGTGGTAATTTTCTTTTTTCTATTTCATTGATTTCTCCTCTCATTTTTATTATTTTCTCCTTTATGCTTTATTCTTTTTCTGAAGTTAGAGACTTAGATTATCGATTTTAAACCTTTCTTCTTTTTTAAATGTAAACATTTTAAAGCTGTGAATTCCTCATTTAAGTACTGCTTTGGCTTCATCTCAGAAATTTTGCTATATCATATTTTTTCTACTATTAAGTTAGAAATATTTTCTAAATTTTGTTTTTCTTTCTTTGTCCCTTGGGTTGTTTAGAACTATCTGGTTTAGTGATCAGATATTTGGGGATTTTCTAGATATCTATGGTTGATTTCTAATATAATTTCATTATAGTCAGGCACATACTCTGTAAGATGTAAATTTTTGAACATTTTATGACTCAGCATATAGAACGTCTTGGTGACTGCTCCAGTTGCACTTGAATAGAGTGTTTATTCTATGCTTGTTATAATATTCTATAAATGTCAGTTCAGGTTGGTATGATAATACTCAGTCTTTGCAATCCTTGCTGATATTTTTAGTCTCATTTTTCTATCAATTACTAAGTGTTTTTTATACAAATCTTCAACTGTGACTGGGAACTTGTTTATTTTTCCCTTTACTTCCGTCAATCTTTGCTTCATATTTTGCTTTGCACATTTTGAAGTTCTTTTATTGAGTACATAAATAATTATCATTATCATATCTTTTTGCTCCTGTTATTATGAAATATGCCTCTTTATTACTGATAATGTACTTTGCCATGCACTCTGATATCAATATAGCCTCATCATCTTTGTTTTGCTTACTGTTTGCATTACCTATTTCTTCTTTAAACGTCATCCTCTCTTTATATTTACAGTATAGTTCTTTTTTTTATTTTTTACAGTATAGTTCTTGTAGATGGTATGTAGTTGGGTTTGCTATTTAGTCTATCTCTGCTTTTTAATTGGAACGTTTAATTTATTTAAATTTAACATTATTATTTATACGCCTGTGTTTAAATGTGCCGTTTTGCTATTTGTCCTGTTTGTTTCTCTGTACCTCCTTTCCTAATTTCTTTTGGGTTAATTGGCTAATTTTTACTGTCCATTTTATTTTATTTTATTTTGTTTTATTTATTTTTTGCAGTGTTTGGCCGGGGCCGGTTTGAACCCGCCACCTTCGGTATATGGGGCCAGCACCCTACTTTGAGCCACAGGCACCACCCTTACTATCCATTTTAATGTCATAAGAATTCTGATTATATCTAACTGTATTTATTTTAGTAGTGTCTCTGGTGGTTATACTATGCATAGTTTTATTTAGTTGCTTTTTTTATTCTTTTATCTTTTAAATTGTATACCTAAATTAAAAGTGATTTATGTACCACCATTAGAGTACTCTGTTTGTGTATTTAACTTTTCCAGGAGAATTTATGTTTTCATTTACTTTTGTGTTGCTATCTGGCATCCTTTTTGTTTCAGCTAACAATTTTTATAAAGCAGTCTATTGTGATAAACTCCCTCAGCTTTTATCTGGAATGGTCTTTATTTCTTCTTCATCTTTGAAGGGCCATTTTGTCTGGTATAGCATTCTTAGTTAATAGACTTTTTCTTTTAGTACTTTGAGTATATTATGCCAAATTTGCTTATAATCTTATGAACACACCCTAGTAGATGACAAATATTGTTTCTCTGCCTGCTTTCAAGATTTCTTTTTGTCTTTGAATTTTGCCAGTTTGATTATAATGTGTCCCAATTTGTTCTTCGTTACGTTCATCTGACTTGGAGTTTTTTTAGAGCTCTTTTTTTTTTCTTGAGACACCATTTTCTAAGAGCATGTGCTCACTTTGTGTTTGTGTGTCACATTTTTAGTAATTCTTGCAATATTTCAATTGTTTCATTATTGTTATATTTGTTAAGATGATCTGTTTGATCAGTGATCTTTGATATTACTGTTGTAATTGTTCTAGAGTACCATAAATGGTGCCCATATAAGACAGCAAACTTAATAAATGTGTATGTTCTGACTGCTCCACTGAATCAATATTCTTCCCTCTCTCCTTTTTCTCGGGTCTCCCCATTCTCTGAGATTGTTGAATTAGGTCATTTAATAATCTTACAGTAGTTTCTAAGTGGTCAAGTGAAAAGGAAGTATCACACATCTCTCACGTGAGTTCAAAAGCTAGAAGGTGGCTACACTACATGACAGATTTTTAATGTGGACACAACAGCCTTCTGTTGGAAAAAGACACCATCTTAGACTGTCATAGCTAGAGAGAAGTCAGTGCTTGGCTTCAAAGCTTCAGAGGGCAGGCTGATTATGTTTTTGGAGCTTAAACGGCTGGTGATTTAAAGTTGAAGCTGGTGCTCATTGATCATTCTGAAGGTTCTGGAGCCCTTAACAATTATGCTAAATACTGGGCATGTACTCTATAAATGGAACAGCAAAGCCTGGTGGATAAGGGCACATCTTTGTACAGCACAGTTTACTAAATATTTTAAGCTCACCGTTGAGATGTACTGCTTAAAAAAAAAAATCCTTTCAAAATATTACTGGTGGCCTCTTTGCCCACTTGCCCTGGCACTGGAGCCCTGTTCACTGTCTATAGCCAATATATCTTGTTCTGTAAGCCTATACCTGCTATTAATCTGTAAACCTGCCTTTCTGTTTTTCGATAAACTTGGTTCTATACCTGCCTTTAAAAAAATACATATTACCTACATATATACATATGTTTTACTGGTCATTGACTGTGTACCTGGTCACTCAACAGTTCAGATGGGAGATATACAAGGATATTAATGTTGCTTTCGTGCCTGATGCAGCCTGATCAAGGAGTCATTTTGACTTTCAAGTCTTATTATTTAAGAAATACATTTTGTACAGCTATACCTGTCAGAGATAGTGATTCCTCTGGTAGATCTGAGCACAGTACATTGAAAACCTTCTGGAAAGGATTGACCATTCCAGATGTCACTAAGAACATTTGTGATTGATGGGAGGGTGTCAAACCATCAACAGTAAAAGGAGTTTGGAAGAAGTTGATTTCAACTTTCATGGTTGACTTTGAGGGTTTGAGACTTTATTGGAGAAGTAATAATGCAGGTATGGGGCGGTCCCCGTAGCTCAGTGGGCAGGGCGCCAGCCACATACACCCAGCCTGGCAGGTTTGAACCTGGCCCGGACCAGCTAAACAACAGTGACAACTGCAACCAAAAACTAGCCAGGCTTTGTAGCGGGTGCCTGTAGTCCCAGCTACTTGGAAGGCTGAGGCAAGAGAATCGCTTAAGCCCAAGAATTGGAGGTTGCTGTGAGCTGTGACGCCACAGTACTCTACTGAGGGCAAAATAGTGAGACTCTGTCTCAAAAATAAAATTTAAAAAAGTAAGTAAATAAATAAATAATGCAGGTGTGGTGGAAATAACAAGAGAACTAGAATTAGTACTGGACTCTGTAGAGGCAACTCAATTGCTGCAATCCCATGACAAAACTGGAATAGACGAGGATTTGCTTCTTATGAATGAACAAAGTAGTTTCTCTAATCTACTCCTGGTAAAGATACTGTGAACATTGTTGAAATGACAACAATAAACTTAGTCAATAAAGCAGCATCAAGGTGTGAAAGGATTGACACCAATTTTGAAAAAAGCTCTACCATGGGTAAAATGCTATCAGATCGTTATCACGTACTGCAGAGAACTCTTTCATGAAAGGAAGACTCAGCTGATACAGCCAACTTCACTTTTGCTTATTTTAAGAATCAGTCACAGCCACTCCGAACTTTAGCAATCACTACTTTGATCAGTTAGCAGCCATCAACATTGAGGTGTGACTCTCCACCAGGGAAAAGATTAATACTTAAGACTCAGATGATCATTAGCATTTTTTAGCAAGAAAGTATTTTTCTACGAACATTATTTTTATAGATGTAACAATACTATTGCACACTTAATAGACTACAGTATAGTGTAAACATGTCTTTTTATGCACTGGGAAACTTAAAAATCCGTGTGACTTGCTTTGTTGCAGTGGTGTGCACCTGAACCTGCCCCTGTGCACCTGACTCTGAGGTATGCCTCTACTGGGGAAGTCATCGGCCAGTACTTCTTCAAATTAGCTCTCTGTTCCATTCTCACTCTCTTTCCTTCTGGAACTTCCATTATATACATATTTGTCTATTTTCTGGCATCTCATTAATTTCTTAGTCTTTTTTTCACTTATTCATCCTTTTTTCTTTCTTTGACTTGATTTCATGTGCGGTGTTTGAGTTCACTGATTCTTCTGCTTGATCAAGACTTCTATGGATCCCCTTTCATGAATTTTTTTTTTTTTGTGGTTTTTGGCCGGGGCTGGGTTTGAACCCGCCACCTCCGGCATATGGGACCGGCGCCCTACTCCTTGAGCCACAGGTGCCACCCCATGAATTTTTTAATTAATTAATTTTTTTATTTTTTGAGACAGAGCCTCAAGCTGTCGCCCTGGGTAGAGTGCTGTAGCATCACAGCTCACAGCAACCTCCAACTCCTGGGCTCCAGTGATTCTCCTCCTTCTTCCTCCCAAGTAGCTGGGACTACAGATACCCGCCACAATGCCCAGCTGTTTTTCTGTTGCAGCCGTCATTATTGTTTGGTGGGCATGGGCTGGATTCGAACCCGCCAACTCAGGTGTATGTGGTTGGTGCCTTAGCTGCTTGAGCCACAGGCACTGAGCTGAATTTTATAATTTAGTTACTATATTCTTTAGCCCCCAAATTTCTCTTTGGTTCTTTATTAATGCTTCTTTTGAATTCTCATTTCATTCATGCATCGTTTGATTTCATTTAGTTGTTATTCTGTGTTCTTTTTTATAACACTGAGATTTTTTGATGATTATTTTGAATTCTTTGGCAGGTAATTCACAGCTTGTTTTTTAAATATGGTTCCTAGAGATTAATTTTTTTTTCCTTTGTTTGGGCCATGTTTCTCTTTTTCTTCATACACCTTGTTATTTTTGCTGTGCTTTGTGCATTTGAAAGAACAGCTACTTACTTCAGTCTTTATGGACTGGCTTTGTACAGGAGAAGACCTTCACGTGTCATTCTGGCAAGGGAGTCTGAGGGTCTCTTCAACCTTTTGTGGGGATGCCGCCTCTTTGGGGTTTGTATATGTTATTTCTCAAGTACAGAAGGTTTCTGATTTCTCTTTTAGGAGCTGCTAGTCTATTGCTCCTTCTGGTGTCTGTCTGTAGCACCATAGGCTCTCTGGTGTTGCAACAGGTGCTTAACTTTCTTTTGTTCTTTGTAGCTCCCAGGCCTTTGAGGTATGCCAGTTCAGTGCTGTATCTCAGGTGAGGAAGAAGTCAGTCCCTTGGGCAGTCTTCTGAAAGGGCAGAACATTAGACACATTTCCCACTCTTCTCTTTCCTTCCTGAGTGAGAAGCCATAAGCTGCATACTTTCTCCCAATCATATGGAGCTGTACCAGCTTTTGTCTGCTGTATTGTAAGTTACTAGTGCTACACAAGCTGCTGAGCTCTCTTTCGTATGCCTGGCAATACAGGGAGCAGTCCCTTGAGCAGCCCTCTGAAGAGCTGGAATGTTGGATGTTCACTCTACTTTTTTCTTTCTCTTTTTATCCCAAGGGCGAAGCTGTGAGTTGGGCTTTTCCTCCCATCACATGATGCTGTGCTGGCTTGAGGAATGGACTGACTCAGTTGAAATGAAATGGCTTTTTTTACCCATTTTAGTGCAGCCCCAAGCTTTGAACTTGCCTGTGGTGCTATGACATTTAAACCTGTCCAGTGAATTTTTCATTCCAGATACAATGTTTTGCAAATCTAACATTTCCATGTGATTTCTGTATAGTTTTTATTACTTTGCTGGTATTCCTCGTTGGCTTATTCATTTTTTGTCTCTTCCTTTAATTCTTTGATATTCTTCCCTTCAGAAGGTGGGGCTTACTTCCCCTCCTTTTGTGTATGGGTTGGACTTAGTGATTTGCTTCTGAAGTATAGAACATGGTAGATGTGATGCTAAATGATTTCTGAGACTAGATTCTAATTTCTCCCTGGCTTTCTCTCACTTGGATTATTTGCTTTTGGGGAAGCCAGCTGCTATGCCCCTAGGACACCCTAACAGCCTGTGGATTAGCCCACATGGGAAGGAACTGAACTCTTCCATCAGCAGCCAGCACCATTTTGCCAGTGATTGAATGAGCTACCTTTGTATGACTGGAATCCTGGACCATGTGTTTACTACAACTTCATGAGAGAACCAATAGGATAGTCTATATATATACATATATATATATACACAGAGAAAGAGATTGCTTTTAGGGAACTGGCTCACACAATTGTAGACACTTACTAGTCCCGAAGCTCCACAGTGAACTGGCAAATAGAGACCCAAGAAAGCCTGCTATTGCAATTCAAGTCCAAAGGCTGTTAGAATGGAGAGCCAGGAAGACCTGATGTTTTTGGTTGAAGTCTGAAAGCCATATGCTAAGAGAATTCCCTCTTCCTGGGGAAGGTCAGTCTTTTATTTTATTCAGACTTTCAGCTAATTATATGAGACCCACCCATGTTAGGGAGAGTAATATGCTTTTCTCAAAGTCCACTAGATTAAATGTTAATCTCATCCAAAAACTTCCTCACAGAAACATTCAGAATAACATTTGACCAAATGTCTTGGCACCATAGTTCGGCTGAGCCAAGGTGTAAAATTACCCCTCACAGATCCTGAGCTAGAACTTCCTAGCTAAGCTGCTTTTAAATTTTTGGTGCACAGAAACTGTGAGAATAATTTGTTGTTCTAAGCCTCTAAGTTTTAGATATCCTAAGTTTTATCTGAAGTTTTAGGATAATTTTTTCAGATGTAGATAATTAGTGTACTGCTTTATAGATTTTGTCAGCTAACTCTAACATTTGATTCATTTGTTTCTATTGGCCACTTTTTAATTTTCTTGATTATGGGTTACATTTTTCTGCATCTTCGCAGGTCCATTAATTTTTATTGCATCCTCTACGTTGTAGGAAGTGTGAATTATGTTGTTTTCCTTTAAAGTGTATTTTGGCAGTCATTCAGGTTACTGCCAGAGCTAGGAAAACTTACAGTTCTCTGCTGCCTGTTAACTAGTACATGAAAACAGTTGCCTCTTGTATTTTATCTCATTTTATAGTTGTTTACCATATGAGGGCAAGTTTGATAGCAATTATTTTATCCTGTCTAGAAGGGGAAGCCTCACCTTTGAATTTCAAAATTAATTTAACATATTTCTTGGTTATTTTTGTGACTAGAACTCAAAACTTTAGAACATAATTAATTGATGGATTTTTAGCTCACAGATTCCATCTTATATTGTCTTTTTTGGCTGTTACTTGGTAAGCTATTAATTTTACTCTCGCTACTTAAAAAGAAAACTTTTCTTGTTCTTAAAATAGTGCTTAATTTAAAGATTGAACTCATAAGACAGGGAATTACCAGAAGATGAGATGTGTAGTGGGAAGGGGGGATAAATTAGGGATGGCTAGTATGTCTAAAAATTTATAGTTAGATTGAATGAACAATATTCAGTAGCACAACAAAGTGACTATAATCAACAGTAAGTTAGAATAACTTTAAAGCATCTGGAGGAGTAAAACTGGAATGTTTCTGACACAAAGGAATGCTAAGTACCTGAAGGAATGGGTAGCCCAGTTCCCCTGATTTGATAATTGACATCGTATGCCTGTATCAAAACATCACAGGACCCTATAAAGATATGTAACTACTGTGTACCCATAAGAATTAAATAGAAAACATAAAAAGAGCTTATAAACTAATTATAATTATAATTAGAACTCTACCCTTTGTAACTTTCTCTTTTATCTTTATTAATTCGTTAATAAGTGTTTATTTAGCTCTTTGCTATCTGAAGGACATTTGTTAGGTACCATGGGCATATAAATGATAAATAATGTATGATCTTTATCATTAGAAAACTTCCTTAGAAGGCAGAAGTATACTTAACCTCACTGCAATAAAAGCAATGGGATGTGTGATATCAGAACTCTACACAGTGTTTTTGGAGTGGAGAGAGGAATAATAAATTCTGACTGACATGCTTAGAGGAGACTTCATGGAGGAAGTTGCATTTTAACTGAATGTCATAGAGAAAAACAGAAACAAAGGCAAGGATGCTTAAAGATGAACAGATTGCTAGCTCTTGTGGCTAGAGCATCTGGTAGGATAAACAGATTTGGGAGAGAGAGAGAACAATCAAGAAAACGTGGAAAAACGAGAGGCCCAAAAGAATAGGTTTGGAAGTCCAGGCTAAAATCAATGGAAAGAGAAAGAGAGTGTATTAAAATAACAAAAGGGAAGGACTTTTTTTTTTTTTTGAGACAGAGTTTCATTCTATAGCCCTCTGTAGAATGCCATGGCATCACAACTTACAGCAACCTCAAACTCTTGGTTGGGCTTAAGCGATTCTCTTGTCTCAGCCTCCAAAGTACCTGGGACTACAGGTGCCCTCCACAATGCCTGGCTATTTTTTTTTTGTTGTTGTTGTTGCAGTTGTTGTTGTTTTAGCCGGCCCGGCTGGGTTCGAACCTACCAGCCTCAGTGTATGTGGCTGGCTCCCTACCCACTGAGCTACAGGTGCTGCCAGGGAAGAACATTTTATGAATAAAAGCAACTGAGAATAAGAATTTTTTATTTGGAAAAGACAAGAACCATTAGAATGAGAAGAAATAGATGAAAACCCACCCGGTGTGCATCTTTATGTAATTTATATGAAGAAATATGCATATTTCTTCAAGATTGAGAATTAAAACTTGGTGGCAAGAAAAGTTAATGTATCACTTTTTTTTTTTTTTTTTTTTTTTTGTAGAGACAGAGTCCCTTTATGGCCCTCGGTAGAATGCCGTGGCCTCACACAGCTCACAGCAACCTCCAACTCCTGGGCTTAAGCGATTCTCTTGCCTCAGCCTCCCGAGTAGCTGGGACTACAGGCGCCCACCACAACGCCCGGCTATTTTTTGGTTGCAGTTTGGCCGGGGCCGGGCTTGAACCCGCCACCCTCTGTATATGGGGCCGGCGCCTTACAAACTGAGTCACAGGCACCGCCCGGTATCACTTACTCTTGATGTTTAACCAACCATTTCAAAATTTAGTGGAACAAAGCGATTGTATTATCATGTTCACATCAGATGGGGCACAGCAGGGATGACTGTGTCTATTCCATGATGCCAGCGGTCGGAGCTGGGGCTGACTCCACAGATGGAGCGTGGGATCCTCTGGAACATCTTCACTCACGTGTCTTGGATCTCAGCTGGGGCTGTCTTTCTAGAGTACCTGTGTGTTACTTGTGGCCATTCCATGTGGCCTTGTTATCATACATGGTAGCTCAGAGCTTCACATGTACTTGTTCCACTGGGGAAGGTGAAAGCTGCGCTGCATTTTATGATGTGGCCTTGGAGGTTAGATAGTGTCACTTCTGCCATACTTTGGGTTCACAAGCCAGCCCAGATTCAGGAGGAGGGGAATTAGATTGCCTTTGGGTGGGGGAGTAGTCAGGTCACATTGTAGAAGGAGGTGTGGACCAGAGGTCCTGTCGCAGCCATTTGGGTAAGTACAATCTGCCATGGTTAACAAAAGGCACAGGTGGAACTCTAATGTCCTTCTTAATTCTCTTCTCACTTTAAATATCTAAATTATGGCAGCAACTACTTCAGCTCCACACATTATGTGTCCTGTCTGGGTCTATTTTCATTCATCAGTATTCTGTTGTGCTGTCCTACCTTTTTCTCTCACTCTGGAACGTGCATGCTGCTTCGGCTTCCGTGTCATCATCTATGGTGCTCCCATGTCCCAGACTGTTCGTTCCTCCCTTCTGTTCAGATTTGACTTACTTTTCAGAGCTGACTGTAAAGCATACCTACTCCACGCGGTCTTCTCCCGCTGGCCTTTCTCATCATGTGGACTTCCCTTCTCTGGGTGTTTCTGCTGTGTCCGCGCTGTCCCAGAGGCTTATCAGTGGAAGGGACACTGGGTTTCTCTCTCTCCCCATAATCCTGTTTGGTGGTTGGCAGTAGGGAGGCAGTGAACATTTATTCAGTGCAAACTATGGGCCAGGCCTATAACTCATTTAACTCTCACAATAGTCTTTGTGAGGTAGATTTTATTCTTATCTTTGTTTTACAGATGAGGAAACTGAGGCACCCAGAGGTTAATTTCTCAGAACAGACATGAGTGCAGGAAGTCTGGCCCAAGAGTGCACACTCATTATCTACTGTACTAGATTGCTTAGTGTGCTCAAGAAGAGTTGTGTGAGGAGTGTTTGAGGCTTTTGTGTTTATGTAAACTTACAGTGTATATGATAACAATTCTGTTATATAATATTGGCATTTCTTTACACTATTATCAATAACACATTAATCTCTTGTTATATTTTTTCCTGAAATTATTAAATATCATTAATTGTTTTAATAGAGCTGATAAATCTTTCTTAGAATCTTCTAATAGGCTGAATGCTGTGGCTCATGGCACCTGAACTCAGGAGTTTGAGACCAGCCTGAGCAACAAGAAGACCCTGTCTCTACCAAAAAAGAAGAAAAACTGGCTAGGTGTTGTGGCAGGCACCTGTAGTCCCAGCTACTGGCTGAGGCAGGAGGATCACTTTGCCCAAGAGTTTGAGGTTGCTGTGAGCTATGAGCACAGCACTCAACCCAGAGTGTCAGAGTGAAACTCTGTCTCCAAAAAAAAAATCCTCTAAAGAGTTACTGATACTATTACTGCTAGAAGTTAATTGCACCTCAAATCAAATCATAGTTACTAGGGAAAAGGAGGATAGGATACTTTAAACTAAGCTTCAGTAGCACCAGATCTTTGCTTATGAACAGGTTTATATTTCAAAGTTCATTTTAAGTTGTCTGTCTAGAAGTTCATTTCTCTGGGAGAATACATTGTGTTAAACTTGGTATTTAGGTTCTTAGGCCTGGCAGTAAAAGATTTAATTTATAATACAGTTGTATAATAACAAGTATGTATTCATACTCCGTCACTAACATTCGTTCACCTGCTGTGTGCAGAGCCCTGTGTAACAATGCTCTTGCGTTAAATTGGCAGTTCTTACTTGGGCATCAGGAATATAACCACCTTCTCTTGCAGTGGGCATGGGAGATACCTACCCTCTCCTTTTCCTGCCCCCACCCCTCTTGACATCTACTGAGTGGATGACTTCTTTAGGCTCTAAACCACCTGTTACCAGGCGTGCTCCATGTAAACTGTGTGGATGGGCTTGTTGTCTGGGGTAAAGGCCAGGGGGTTTCTAAGACTGAGGAGTTTTGGTGATAAAAGTTTTCTAGTTACTCCCTTTCTTTTTTCTGGAAATGCCAAATAATGTCTCCTTGCTTCTTTTTCCACTGCTCTTCAATTTCTTTGTCTTACTTTGTGTATCTGTGTGTGTGTGAAATGTAACTCAGGCACAGAATCGTTTATTAAACATTTAGTTTATCCAGTAGTTGGCAAAGCAGATAGCCCTGTAACCAACTGTAAAACAAGAAGTGGAGCACGTCAGAGCCCAGCAGCTCCCAGGTGCTCCTGCCCAGCCCAGCTCCCTTTTTGCCCTCTGCTGGTAATTGCTGTTTCTCCTCTGTGGGGTAGTTTCTTGCCTTTCCTTATAATTGTAAACTTTCCGTAAATGAAGCTATACTAATTGTGTTCATTTGTATCTTGCTTTTTTTGCTCAATATATTTTTAAGATTCATCTATATTGCTTATGTTAGATGTATTTCATTTTTGTTCCAATATCCCATTGTGTGTTTGCTAGGGCTGTCATAAACAAATACCAAGACTGGGTGGCTTAAACAACAGAAATTAATTTTCTCCCAGTTCTGGAGACTGGAAGTTGAAGTCAAGGTGTGAGTAGGGTTGGCTTCATTCTGGGGACTCTGCCATTGGCTTGTGGATAGCCGTCTTGTTCCAGTGTCTTCATGTGGTCTTCCTATTGTGTGTGTGACCTGCCCTCTTCTGCGGAGACCTGTCGTATTAGATGCGAGCCCATCCATACGACCTCATTTTGCTGTAATTACCTCTTTAAAAGCCCCGTCTCTAAATGTGATTACATTCTGAAGTATCAGGGACTAGTTTACATGAGAATTTTGGGAGACATGATTCAACCCATAGCATCCATTGTGTGATATACCACAATTTATCCATCATTATATTATTTGATGGATAATTTGATTGTTTCCTATTTCAGGCTATGATGAACAAGGCTACTGTGAACATTCTTATATTTGCATAATGGTTAAAGTGCCTGAGTTTCTTTAGGCCAAAGATGGAGCATTCCATCCTAGGAGTGAATTGCTAGGTTTAATTGCATAGCTGCAGCATTAATTGATTAATCCAGTATGTTTTGCAATGTGGCTGTCCAATTTATACTCCTACCAGTATATGCCAGTTCATGTTGTTTCATATTTTTTCTAACACTTAGTATTTCCAGGCTTTTAAATTTATACCAGTATACTGGTATGCAGTGCTATCTTATAGTGGCTTGTGTTGCCTTTCCAAAGCATTTGAACATCTTTTATTTATTGTCCATTTGGATTTTGTAATACATCTGTTCAGATCTTTTCCTGATTTTTGTCTTACTGATGTACAGGAATTCTAAATACACTGGATGTAAGTCTTCTGTTATTTACGTATGTTATAACTGTCTTCTCAAGCTCTGTAGCTTGTTTTTACTATATTTACATTATCTTTTGATGAGTAGAAGTTACTAATTTTAATGTGGTCAGATTATCAGTCTTTTCCTTTATGGGTAATTTTTGAACATACTTTATCTAAAGAATACTTCTATGGGGCCATTAAGGTATTCCCTAGGTTATTTTGCAAAATATTTATAATTTTGCACCTTGTATTTAGATGGCACTGATTTTTGTATACAGTATGAGGTAGGACCTGATTTCATTCTAGTTCTGGCATTACTAACTGGAAAGGCACTCCTTTTCCCCGTTGCCACCTTGTTCATAGCATATGCTCTGATCTGCTTCTAGGTACCTTACTCTGTATCATTAATCTGTTGTCTGTCTCTGCAACTGTGAGTTGAATTCTGTTACTTTGTAATAAGTCTTAAAATCTGATAGAGCAGTTCCTCCAGCCTTACTGTTGCACTTCCCGAGTGTCTTGGAGGTTCTTGGTTCTTAACATTTCTGTAAATGTTTTATTGTCTACCTGTCAGGTTCCACAGACCAACCTGTTAGGAGGATCTTAACTAGAACACGTTGTCTCTCTAAGATCAGTTGAGGAAGAATTGTCAGTGTCAGGAAAGACAAAATAAAGGAAACAAAAAATAAATAATAAATAATTAGGGAGATGACTAATGAGACATGGTAACTAGATACAGTAAGTGATGGTTAATAAAAGTTATAAAGGCCTGTTGCAAATGGGGAAATTTTACTTTGAATTATTTATTAGATGATACCAGTGTACCAGGGTTAAATTCCTTATGAGGGTGAGAAATGTATGTATACCTTTGTTCTTAGGCAATACTTGCTGAAGAATTAAAGTGAACTGATGTGATGCTCTCAAATCAAAAGGGAGGAGAGTATGAAAGGGGGAAGCAGCTAGGGTGACAATGGCAAAATGTTAACAATCAGCAAACTCAGTGAAAGGTATATGAGTCTTCTTTGATTTATTTTTCCCCGTAAATTAAAATCTATTCAAAATAAAAGTTTAAGAAAATTAAATTTCATTATATGTCTCCAAAAAAAAGTAGAGAGCCAGATAAACTAGTAATGCATTATCTTAGTGTGCTGTGTTAAACTGACTTGCTGCTAAAAGCAATAGTCAAACAGCAAACATGATTGATTTTTTTTTTTTTTTAGACAGAGTCTTACTGTGTCACCCTCAGTAGAGTGGTGTGGTGTCACAGCTCACAGCAACCTCCAGCTCTTGGGCTTAAGTGATTCTCTTGCCTCAGCCTCCCAAGTAGCTGGGACTACGGGCACCTGCCACAGCGCCCGGCTATTTTGTTCTTGTTGTTGTCATTGTTGTTTGGCAGGCCCAGGCCCGGTTCAAACCAACCAGCTCTTGTGTATGTGGCTGGCATCCTAACCACTGAGCTACGGGCACTGAGCCCATTATCAATTATTTTAAAAATTCTCTAGTGTGAACTTACTGGATACACATTGAAATCATGCTGAAAGAGCAAATATGTGTGGGCTGGCTCTTCAAGTGAAAGATATATTACTGAAGTGGGTTTTTTTGTTCGTTTGTTTTTTGCCAGTTGCTGATTTCCAGGAATTTTTTTTTTTTATTGCTGGGGATTTATTGAGGATACAAGAAACCAGGTTACACTGATTGCATTTGTTAGGTAAAGTACCTCTAACAATTGTGTCTTGCCCCCAAGAGGTGTGTCACACACCAAGGCCTCACTCCTCTCCCTCCTTCCCTCCTTCCCTCCCGCTACTCTTCCTTTCCCCACCCCTCCCTCCTCCTTTCTCTCTCTGCTCTCCCCTTCCCCCACCCCCATCGTGACTTTAATTGTCATTAATTGTCCTCATATCAAAATTGAGTACATAGGATTCATGCTTCTCCATTCTTGTGATGCTTTACTAAGAATAATGTCTTCCACTTCCATCCAGGTTAATACGAAGGATGTAAAGTCTCCATCTTTTTTAATGGCTGAATAGTATTCCATGGTGTACATATACCATAGCTTGTTAATCCATTCCTGGGTTGGTGGGCATTTAGGCTGTTTCCACATTTTGGCAATTATAAATTGAGCTGCAATAAACAGTCTAATGCAAGTGTCCTTATGATAAGATTTTTTTCCTTCTGGATAGATGCCCAGTAATGGGATTGCAGGATCAAACGGGAGGTCTAGCTTGAGTTCTTGGAGGGTTCTCCATACTTCCTTCCAGAAAGGTTGTACTAGTTTGCAGTCCCACCAGCAGTGTAAAAGTGTTCCCTTCTTTCCACATCCATGCCAGCATCTGCCGTTTTGAGATTTTGTGATGTGGGCCATTCTCACTGAGGTTAGATGGTCTCAGGGTGGTTTTGATTTGCATTTCCCTAATAAATAGGGATGATGAGCATTTTTTCATGTTTCTGTCTTCTTTAGAGAAGGTTCTATTCATGTCTCTTGCCCATTGATATATGGGATTGTTGGCTTTTTTCATGTGGATTAATTTGAGTTCTCTATAGATCCTAGTTATCAAGCTTGTGTCTGATTCAAAATATGCAAATCTCCTTTCCCATTGTGTGGGTTGTCTATTTGGTTGTTGTCTCCTTAGCTGTACAGAAGCTTTTCAGTTTAATTAAGTCCCATCTGTTTATTTTTGTTGTTGTTGCAATTGCCATGGCAGTCTTCTTCATGAAGTCTTTCCCCAGGCCATTATCTTCCAATGTTTTTCCTATGTTTTCTATGAGGATTTTTATTGTTTCATGCCTTAAATTTAAGTCCTTTATCTATCTTGAATTAATTTTTGTGAGTGGGGAAAGGTGTGGGTCAAGTTTCAGTCTTTTACATGTGGATATCCAGTTCTCCCAGCACCATTTATTGAATAGGGAGTCTTTCCCCCAAGGTATGTTCTTGTTTGGTTTATCAAAGATTAGGTGCTTGTAAGATATTAGTTTCATTTCCTGGTTTTCTATTTGGTTCCAAGTGTCTATGTATCTTTTTTTGTGCCAGTACCATGCTGTCTTGACCACTATGGCTTTGTAGTACAGCCTAAAATCTGGTATGGTGATGCCCCTAGCTTTATTTTTATTACTAAGAACTGCCTTAGCTGTACGGGATTTTTTTCGGGTTCCATACAAAACTCAGAATATTTTTTTCTAAATCTAGAAAGTATGATGTTGGTATTTTAATAGGAATGGCATTGAATAGGTAGATTGCTTTGGAAAGTATAGACATTTTAACAATGTTGATTCTTCCCATTCATGAGCATGGTATGTTCTTCCATTTGTTAATATCCTCTGCTATTTCCTTTCTGAGGATTTCATAATTTTCTTTATAGAGGTCCTTCACTACCTTCATTAGGTATATTCCTAGGTATTTCATTTTCTTTGAAACTATGGTGAAGGGAGTTGTGTCCTTAATTAGCTTCTCATCTTGACTTTTATTGGTGTATACAAAGGCTACTGACTTGTGGACATTGATTTTATATCCTGAAACATTACTATATTTTTGATGACTTCTAGGAGTCTTGAGATTGAGTCTTTGGGATTCTCTAAGTATAATAACATGTCGTCAGCAAAGAGGGAGAGTTTGACCTCCTCTGCTCCCATTTGGATTCCCTTTATTTCCTTGTCTTGTCTAATTGTATTGGCTAGAACTTCGAGTACTATGTTGCATAGTAAAGGTGACAGAGGACAACCTTGTCTGGTTCCAGTTCTAAGAGGAAAAGCTTTCAGTTTTGCTCCATTTAGCAAAATATTAGCTGTGGGTTTGTCATAGATAAACCCACAGTTTCAGAAATGTGCCACGTATGCCTATACTGTTCAGTGTTCTAATTAGAAAAGGATGCTGGATTTTATCAAATGTTTTTCTGTGTCTCTTGAGAGGATCATCTGGTCTTTATTTTTGCTTCTGTTAATATGGTGGATAACGTTTATGGACTTGCATATGTTAAACCAGCCTTGCATCCCTGGGATGAAGCCTACTTGATCATGATGTATGACTTTTTTGATGATAAGCTGTAATCTGTCGGCTAGGATTTTGTTGTAAATTTTCGCATCTATACTCATTAGTGAAATTGGTCTGAAATTCTCCTTTTCAGTTGGGTCTTTTCCTGGTTTTGTTATCAGGGTGATGTTTGCTTCATAGAATGTGTTGGGGGAAGATTCCATCCTCATGAAGTTTTTGGAATAATTTCTGCAGTACGGGAATAAGCTCTTCCTGAAGGTTTGATAGAATTCTGTTGTGAAGCCATCTTGATCAGGGCAATTTTTGTTGGAACCTTTTTAATTGTTTCTTTAATCTCAATGCTTGAAATTGGTCTGTTTAGGAGCTCTATTTCTTCCTGGCTAAGTCTAGGGAGAGGGTGTGATTCCAAATTTTGATCCATTTCCTTCACATTGTTAAATTTCTGGGCATAGGTTTCTGGTAGTATTCAGAAATGATCTCTTGTATCTCTGTGGCATCAGTTGTTATCATTTCTGATTGAGGTTACTAGTGCCGCGGACCACCCTGTCGGTGGGCTTCAGTCCGAGGGAAAGCAGGGAGAAGGAACGAGGAAGGTTGAGAGATCGGCGAAGGAATGACAGTCTGACACACTACAGGTTAAAGTATGCAGCTGCATACTAGAGAATTTACTTTTCTGTTTCTAGTTAGTTTGGACAAAGGTTTGTCTATTTTATTTATTCTTTAAAAAAAAACTCCTTGTTTCATTAATTTTCTGAATGATTCTTTTGTTTTCAATTTCTTTGTTCTCTGATTTAATTTTGGATATTTCTTTTCTTCTACTGGGTTTAGGCTTAGATTGTTCTTCTTTTTCCAATTCCATAAGATGGCTTGTCAGTTTATTGATGTGCTCTCTTTCTGTTTTTCGAATGTAGGCATCTAAAGAGATAAATTTTCCTCTCAAAGCTGCTTTTGCAGTATCCCACAGGTTTTAGTAGCTTGTGTCATCATTGTTATGCTCAAGGAAGTTAATGATTTCCTACTTTATTTCTTCTGCACCCAACTGTCATTCAACAGAAGGTTGTTTAATTTCCATGCCTTTGTGTGGAGTTGAACATTTTTGTTGAGGTTGAGTTCCACCTTTAGTGCCTTGTGATCTGAGAAAATACAAGGTAAAATTTCAGTTCTTTTGATTCTGTTGAGGTTTGTTTTGTGGCCTAGGATATGATCAATTTTGGAGAATGTTCCAGGGGGTGATGAGAAGAATATATATTCTTTATCTTTGGGGTGGAGTGTTCTATATGCGTCTGTCTAGCACAGTTGTTCTAGGGTCTTATTTAAGTTCCTTATATCTTTGTTTAATTTCTGTTGAGAGGATCTGTCCAGCTCTGTAAGAGGAGTGTTAAAGTCCCCTGTTATGATGGTATTATCAGATATCATATTGCTCAGACTGAGTAAGGTCTGTTTCAAGAATCGGGGAGCATTTAAATTGGGTGCATAAATATTTACAATTGAAATGTCTCCTTGTTGTATTTTTACCCTGACAAATATAAAGTGACCATCTTTGTCTTTTTTGACTTCAGTTGCTTTAAATCCACATGTATCTAAAAATAAGATTGCAACTCCTTTTTTCTTCTGAATTCCGTTTGCCTGAAAAATTGTCTTCCAACCCTTGACTTGGAGTTTTAATCTGTCTTTTGAAGCTAGGTGTCTTTCCTGCAGACAGCAAATGGATGGTTTGTGTTTTTTAATCCAGTCAGCCAATCTATGTCTCTTCAGTGGGGAATTCAAGGCATTAACATTTATTGAGATAATTGATAAGTGTGGTAGTATTCTATTCATCTTAGTTTGTGAGAGTTCATTGCTTAGTTTTATCTCTTGCATCAGTGTGGAAATTAGGTTCTGTCCTTTAATTGCTGAGTTCTTACCTTGCTGTTGATCCATTGTGATGGTCAGTGTGTAGAACAGGTCGAAGTATTTCTTGTAGAGCTGGTCTTGTTGTGACGAATTTCCTCAATGTTTGTATATCAGTAAATGATTTGATTTCTCTGTCAATTTTAAAACTTAGCTTAACAGGATATAGAATTCTGGGCTGGAAATTGTTCTGTTTAAGTAGATTAAAGGTAGATGACCATTGTCTTCTTGCTTGGAAAGGTTCATTAGAGAAGTCTACAGTCACCCTGATGGATTTGCCCTGGTAGGTCAACTGGCGCTTACTCCTGGCAGCTTGCAGAATCTTTTATCTTGACTTTGGACAGGTTCATCACAATGTGTGTTGGAGAAGCTCGGTTAGAGTTGAGGCGACCTGGGGTCTGATATCCCTCTGAAAGGAGTGTCAGAATCTTTGGTGATATTTGGGAAATTTTCATTTATAATATTCTTTAGTATGACTTTCATTCCCCTGGGGCATTCTTCTTCCTCTTCTGGGATACCTATAACTCGTATGTTTGAATCCTTCATAAAGTCCCATAATTCTGACAGTAAATGTTCTGCTTTCTCTCTCTTCTTTTCTGCCTCTTTAACTGTCTGAGTTATCTCCAGAGCTTTGTCCTCTACCTCTGAGATTCTTCCTTCTGCGTGGTCTAATGTGTTGTCGATACTTTCTATTGCATCTTTAAGTTCCCTAATTGCTTCAGTTCCTTCAGCTCTGCTATATCCTTTCTATATTCTTCATATTATTCATCTCTTATTTAATTGTTTTTGGATTTCCTTTTGGCTATTTTTCACTTTATCAGCAGTTTCCTTCATTGTTTCCATCATTTCCTTCATTGTTTTCATCACCTGTATTCTAAATTCCCTTTCTGTCATTTCTAACATTTCTTTATAGGTGGAATCCTCTGCAGTAGCTACCTCATGGTCCCTTGGAGGGGTTGCTCTGGACTAGTTTTTCATGTTACCAGGATTTTTCTGCTGACTATTCCTCATGAGTGATTTCTTTTATCTGTTTCCTTGCCCTTATTTTCCTTTCACTTCCTCTTACTCTTTAAGTTGCTATGCCCCTGGACTGGGTTTTCAATGAGTCGTTTTGGTATAGGACCAGAAGGATGAGAATGTTGAAGAGCAAGAAGGGAGAAAGGAAAAGAAAAAAGATAAAAGAGAGGGGGTGGATAAAAGGGAATATTGACACAAAGAGGAGAGGCACAGAAAGAGAGAGACAGAGCAATATAGATGTACAGTAGGGTACTTTGACCCAATCTTAAAAACCCCCAACCTCTGGGGGGTGCCGGGTTGTGTGGTTCCCTTGAGGTCAGCAGCTCTTTGCTAGCCTGTTCGGACACAGTACCCCACCTCCACCATGTAGGGGGGAAAGACAAAAATGCTATAAATCAAACCAAAACAAGCAAACAGAAAACTTCATGGGATAAAATTGGGGGAAAAAAAATAAATAATAGGGGTAGAAACACTAGCAAAAATGAAGTTGTAATTGTTGAAAAAGGCAACAATGGGAAATTATATTTAAACTAGAAAAATGAAGAAATAAAAGAAAGGAAAAGAAAGAAAAATCTATAGGGAAAATATTGAAATTAAAAAACACAACAACAAAAAAAAACAAAACCAAAAACAAAGCAGTATATATATCTTGCTGAGTATTTTCTGGGCAACAGGTGATCTTCTGGTATATGAGTATTAATCACAATGCTGATACGCCTGTACGAGATGGAGACTGGAGGCCTCTGCTGATTTCTTAAACCTCGCAACCTAAATCTCTCCTCAGCCCACGTGAAAGACCCTTTAAACTGCTAACCTTGGCTAAGCAGAAGCTTTCCCACGAAAGCACTTGTCACTGGGATCATTCCTGATGTGGGCCGGTCTCACTCTGTGCCCCTGAAGGCTAATGCTGTACGGCGTCTCAGTCCCCACTTTAGGCTGCTCAGTCACTAGATTACTCGCTCTCTTGCTCTGAGACCCTGGGGGCACTTCTACCACAATGGCTCAGCAGCTCAGTCTGGGACCCTAGACAAAGCTTAAAGTCCTCTGCACTCTTGCCCAAGTTCTCCCAAGGTAGTTCAACTGAGTGCCAAGTCCAAAAAACCAAAACAGCTCACAGGTAAGGCCTTTCCAGTTTGTAATCTCACTGCTGCTGCACTTACAGCTGCCAGCGGGATTAGACCGAAGGAACACACGCAACCACTTACCAGTTTTCTACTGCTTTTGTCCTCCTCATGGGGTCCAGAAGTCTCTCACTGACTCCCTGTGTCCTCAAAGGGATGTTTATAGGCAGATCCCACCAGCCAGAGATGCCTGGAGTCTTGTCTCCCCAGACTCACCGTGCCCAGTTTCCAGGAATTTTTTTTAAGCTACTGATAAGAGTTCTGGAAATCTGTATCATACTAAAAAGTGAGCCGAGTAATTCATACACAGGAGTTACACTCAGTGAAGTCTAGTTTTGTAAAACTAAGATAAATATTTTTTTATAAGAGGCATTTCTAGTACTTGACTACTAATGTTTCTCATAAAGGATCTCAGATCCTTTGTTTTCACAGCATGTGTCCTCACAGCCTATAACAAAATTTCTTAAGTTTTGTTGCGGTTTTCAGTTATTACAGCAAAAGCATATAGGAAGGTAACTGATTTTTGAATCATGCAATGAGTTGGTAATACTAGTTGGCTCACAGTTATTGACTCTGCATTGGTCTCTTTCTTTTCCTGAAGGTTAATATGTTTAATGTATGTGCTTTCGCAGCAAAATGTATTGTAAAGTAAAACATCTAACACAACAAAAAAAATCTTCCAACAGCAAAAGGAAGAGCTGAGCTTCTGAAGATCAATCTTCGTGAGGTTGAATTAGATCCTGACATCCAGCTGGAAGATATAGCAGAGAAGATTGAGGGCTATTCTGGTGCTGACATAACTAATGTTTGCAGGTATTTTTTTTTTTTTTTAATGATCTATGATCTTAGACGTTAATTATAGACTTAGCAGGAGGATCAACCTGAAAGTCAGTGCATTTAGTTAGCCCTTGACATAAAAGCAGCTTCCTATTTCTTTGAAATGATTTCCCCTTCGTCTTGACTTTTTTCTGTATAATTTCTATGGTCATTGATGTTCTTGATATTTTGATTTTTAAGAAGTTGTTGTGTCTAACTTGGTAATAATGACTTGGACAACCTAAGCTAATTTAGCTCTATGTTGGAGCCTAACTGCATCAATACAAAGTAGCATCATTTGGGTTGGGATTATTTGAGGACATGCAGCTAAGTTGATCAGTTTAACTGTGGAAGATATATATACAAGTACAGGCACACATACATACATTTTAAAATTTCTCTTCCAATTTAGTGACATTTTTAGACAATTTCTATTACTCAGTGAAAAGGGGTTTTTTCATTTAACTCTTATTTTTCTAACTATACATAAAATTGATTTTAGTAGACTTCCTTTAAAGCTGCTACATCTTTCTGTCACTTTTTCTGCTAGTTCTTTTTACTATGCACATCTAAGTTTAGTGGCACACAAGTTCACAATAATTTCTACTGTCATTATAGTAAGACATCTAAAACTTGAAATTTTGGTTGCTTGGCCTTCTTAATAGCTTTTTTGGAATCATGAATCATCCATTTCTTCCAAACCTTCATATTTATTTACAGTTGGTCAAGTAGAGCTGAAAATGCAACCAGGAGCCAGAGTTTATACCTTTAGTTGCCAATGAATAATCAGTGTAGGGAATTTCATGTGCCCTATGTATGGATATAATCATGTTCCAGAGAAAAGGGTTCCTGGTTTTACCCTTCTAATTAGGCTGAAGACAGACTAATCTATCGTTGGAATTACCTTAACGTTAGCCATATGTTCATTTCCCAATGTACTATTCCATAGTTCAAAGTTCAACTTCAGTTTCCTAAACATTTTGGTTTGTCTTTGAAGAACAGATGAGAAAGAGAAAATTCAGGGCTATCTGAGCTCAACCTAGGTTTTTAGGATTCATTACCTAGCCGTTTCATGTTTTAAGTTCTTTGATCCCTGTTTTAACTTCTCCTAAACCCTCAGGACATCTCTTAAATGGAAAATTCTAAGCAGCAGCATAAAAACACATAAAACAGTCTTGTGTTTTCCCATAATTTTGTTACAATTGAAAGTGTTTAAAACATTTGTGAAAATTACTATTGATTGATTTTTGGTGTATTTTTAGGGATGCCTCTTTAATGGCAATGAGACGACGAATCAATGGCTTAAGTCCAGAAGAGATCCGTGCACTTTCTAAAGAAGAACTTCAGATGCCTGTTACCAAAGGAGACTTTGAATTGGCTCTTAAGAAAATTGCTAAGTCTGTCTCTGCTGCAGACTTGGAGAAATATGAAAAATGGATGGTTGAATTCGGATCTGCCTGAAGTTCTGTCAGCTCTTTCATTTCTAGTATTATTGTTTATAAAATGTGAAGAAATTCCTGCAATTGTTTTTTTAAAACATGTTTGGAATTTTTCATTGGAAAGGTTTTCACTTAAAGGGAAAAAAATCCAAAACCACAAAGAATACTAAATGTAGTTGAGACATAAGAGAAGCTATCTAGAGTCTCATCACCCCTCCCGCCATGCTTTGTGCTGGTATTCCACAGACTCGCACTAGTATTACACACCAAACCGTCTTATGGGGAGGCTGGAGAAAGTAAGCACTGCGCTATTTTAGGAACCTGTTTACAGAAGATTTAGAAGGACCTCTGTTTCTCACTTATGTTTGTCAGTTTTTTCCCCCAGTTCTTTTGCTCTGTCAATATGAGGGACCTCTCTGTTGGTTTTTAACATCAAAACTGGGTTTTGTGTCAAAATCATCATCATTTGTTGTTAAGAATAGAATGATAGTATATTTTGGAAGAAATGACTTTGCTGGTTAAACCTTTTTGTAATTCAGTTATTACTTACTGTTGGAACTCTATCATGTGGTTAGAATTTTTACTCCCACCTCCTCTTACCATCTCTTCTATTAGCTGTGAGATCATTTCTTAAGTTTCTAATCAAGGAATATCCTTGTTCTCTACTTTCTGAATTGTTCTTCCAGGTTGTTTCTATGGTCTTTAGTATTTTTTGCTGGTGCTTCTTCTATTTCATATTGGGAAGGTAGAAGGAATATTATGATTACATTCGGTTCACTTCTTTGTTCTGGATTTCTAAGTATGTTTCACTTTTCTCTCAATATGTTCAAACACCTATAGCCATTATTTTTCTCAGCTTCAACATTGTTTGATTTTTGCTGAATTTGACTTTAGTATTTGAAGTAAATTCTTTGGCATTTTATACAAGTCCATTCTCTTGAGGCTAATGCAAAACAAACAAAATCTTTATAGTTTTTCAGACAGCTTGTTTAACAAAGCAGTGTCATACATAATAAATAATGTTCATTTGAAAATTTAAAAATTCTTCCTTATCTATGTTGAGAACTTGTACACACATGAAGATTAGGAGAGAGTCTGACAAGCTTACTCAATTCAGCAAAATTAGACAATAGAATGAAGCCCAAAAAAGTAAATGGCATGTATCTAGTCACAAGTAAAGTATCCTGGGGTAGTTTTTATAAAGTACGTTTGTTCTGTTTTGACTATTAGGCATTCTATGCTATAATGGTTAAGCTTTCTAAAATTTGTATTTGTTGATATCCTGAATTCTCAATTTTGAATACCACCTCTGGTTTAAAACTAAAACTAATATAACATTTTAGGCACTAAAAAACTTTTAGTGTCTTGCTTAAGAGATTTTATTATTTTCTCCTTACTAAGAACTATAGATGCCATATATTCTTTCAGATAACTTAAATCTGATTCTGTTTAAACTCCAGTGTTCATCTGATGCATTGCCCTCTTTCCCCTAAGACACAGATACACATAAGCCTTCAAATGATAAGGCATTTATTGTAATTGAATTATTTTTAATTCATTTTAAATATTGAGATGAGAGTTTTTTAATTGATAAACTTTTAAAATCAATAAGTAAACCCGGTATGATAACCTTGCAAACTATTGGCATCCAGTAATGTATTTTCTTTCCCCAAAGTCTTAGGGGAAATTGCCAAAACATTGGTTTGTTAGAACTTGTTTTTAATGTTTTAGTTAGACCTTCTCTGGATGTTGTGTGATTTATTTTGGCATGCATTTAAATTTTTTGAATTCTTTATGAACAGTGACGTGGTAATAGTGATTCTTTTATTGCCAGTTAAGCAGTATTTGGGAATTCAAACGTGCTGGAAGTTTATCTTTACTATGGTCAGAGTCAGGTTTGCTTTCTTATTTCCCTGTTCTCTCATTTTGCTCTATCAGTGGATGGTAAATGCTTTGTGTATCTTAAACCCCTTAAAGGATCTTGAAGAAATCCCTCAGAGCTTCTATCTAGCCTTTAATGTATGTTGTATGTAATTATCATTAATGCAGAAGAGGTGTTTCCTTACCCACAATGAGGCAGAGAACTGTTTTGCTTTGTTTTGTTTTCTTGTGTTGCAGTAGCAGATACATTATCGAACTAGAAATGTTGGGTTATTTTAATTCCTCTGAAAACATGAGTATTTTGAGTTCTGCAGCATAATGATTTTAGGACTAATTTGCCTATAATTCTACTTCACAGATAATCAGATGAGGTCCTTCATTTATTAGACATGTATTAGTTGCTTACTCTGTGCAAGACTTGGTGAGCGGGAGCCCTGTGGCTTACCAAGCTGGACTAGACACTGTAGTTTTAACTTGGCACTTTCTCTAATGACAGACTCTATGGAGCTCTGGCTTCGACTACTGAAACAAGTTTAGTTCATAAATGGAGAGGCACAATGTAATCTGTGTGTACTGTGGAAAGATAATATATAAAAGTTTATTTCCTCTTTTTTGCTCTTTAAATGTTTTAAAATTAGAACTGATATCCATCTGTTGGAACAATATGTAACTGTTACAGATATGTTTTAATTCAGCAGCTTTTTCCATTTCCTAAGCTACATGTTTGTTATAAACATGTACACGTAATTGTGGTAAATATATACATGTTATATACTTAACATTTTGCTCCCATAATTCTTTTTCTTGAGAAGTTAATGTTGGTGAAATGTACCAGACAAACCGCTCTTTAATGGAGGCTGCAGCCTTCTGATTAGCCAAATAGAAATAGATGATGCCATCAAAGACATTATCTTCCAGTCAGTGGCAGTGCAGTCACTCCAGAATGACCAAAACGTGTTACTTAGGCTCTGACTACTACCTCCCAAAATACCAAGCCGTGCTGGGAGGGGAGCATGCTGAGGTCTAGCTGTATTGGTAGGGGCTTCATTTAAGCTTGAGATTGCAATTTTTGCTTTGTGACATTTGACTCTTAAAAAATAGGATGAAATAACTACTTACTCAAAAAGTAAGCAAGCGAGTATCTGGTGAATTTATAAAGAGCCATCCGGGTCTATCAGGAGGAAATATGGTAGTTACAGTATGATTGACACTTTCACTTTGCTGTGTGTAGCCTGACTCTGTTGAATTTGAAATTATTGAAACTCTTCAGGTTTGGATAGCCTGAGTTCAGCTGAATTCCTTCCTTGGAAATAAGTTTCTCTATACACTACCAAATCTATGCTGAGAATCATAAAACAGTAACCAGTAGACATGTTTATATTTTACAAGTTGTACTTTCTCCCTACCTAACTTGAGATAAAACGAAGGACCTAGGCTGGTCTTCCATGTTTTGTGAGCGGACTTCAGCTCCTTCAGTATTGTCTTTTTTCCCATAATAATAGACTCCACTCTTCCTTTTATCTTATTAATGATCACAGTATACCATAGAATATAGTCTGTATGACAGGCATAAAATGTTGAGGGTGTATGCAGGCCTTTTCCAAGAAAAGGACAACTAAACTTGTATGAGGAAAAAATCATAACTTTTCTCTTTTGTGTCTTTTTTTCCTTAACTGTTTTGATTGTATATTTTTAAACTTAATTTATGAGGCACATAATATTTATGTGAATCTAAGGCTCTATCACGATTAAAAAAAAGTAAAAATTGGGCGGCGCCTGTGGCTCAGTCGGTAGGGCGCCGGCCCCATATACCGAGGGTAGCGGGTTCAAACCCAGCCCCGGCCAAACTGCAACCAAAAAATAGCCGGGCGTTGTGGCGGGTGCCTGTAGTCCCAGCTACTCGGGAGGCTGAGGCAAGAGAATCGCTTAAGCCCAGGAGTTGGAGGTTGCTGTGAGCTGTGTGAGGCCACGGCACTCTATCAAGGGCCATAAAGTGAGACTCTGTCTTAAAAAAAAAAAAAAAAAAAAGTAAAAATTATAGATGAAGAACATGTTGGGGGATAGAAATATCTAAATCTCAAATCTTTTACTCTCATTTCCAATACTTTTGCAGAAAAAGCTAAAAGCTCTTGTACTTACCATAAGTTTACTTATATTTTTAAATTAGGCCTTCATCCTTATTTATTTAATTCTTTTGTTTTTAATATTGTTTCTTCACGTAGAAACTATGAGTATTTAAAAAGTCAAATCCTTAATATATGTTTTCTTAAATATTCACCTAGTTAACAATAATTCTTTGAATTTTTATTAGATTTTTTGGTTCTGGACAACTCTTTAGCCTTAATAATATTTCTAAAATTTCCACTGATTTATTAATAAAAACAGGAAAAATATTAAGGTGTAATGACATAAATTTATTTTTATTTTGCCTCTCTCATTTCTTGAGAAAATAAATAAAAATTAAGCCTAAAAATTGCTTTGTATCACCAGCAATGTATTTTCCTTCCTTGGAAATAAGTTTTCATTTCCATTTGGAAATTTGGCACAACAAATAGGAAATTAACATAGAAAAGTTACCCTCACATAAAAGGGCTCCCATTTGATTTTATGATTTATATTTTACTATAAAATGGACTTTTACTTTATAGTCTCTGGCTCAGTTGCCCTTTGAGAAACCTGAATCTTTGCACGTTATTCCCAGAGTCTACCTCAGTTAACCAGGCTTAGTTTTAGATAAGAATGAATTTAATTCAATTCAATTCATTATCTACATAGATTTGTTTCTTTAAGTATTTCCTTTCCTTCTGCTTTTTCCCTGCTCCCATTTCTTTTTTTTTTAAACTTGAAATTTTTATTTAAGTTACTTTGTTGTCATCTTCTGGCAAAGACGTATATTCCAAAATAAGCCTCTCTGAAATGTGTGAATTACTTTACCCCCCTTGATGTGGCCAGACCAGCTTCATTATTTGGATGTATTTCATTCTAAACAACAGTTTCAAACACAACTCAACACCCTATTATTTTCTCATAGCTTCGTAAATACAAACTAATGTGACTATTAAAAGTTTTGGAGCCTGATTGTTCCTGTGTTTATTCTCTAAGTACCTAAGTACTTCATGCAGACACACAAAACTGGACGTATATGTACATGTATGTGTATATGTATGGGTATGTGTGTGTGCGTGCGTGCGTGCGTGCGTGCGTGCGTGGGAGCTTATACGGAGGTACAGCAGCGAGGAGTCCCCTTCAGTTAACATTATTAACTCTGAGGCTCGGTGCCCATAGCACAGTGGTTATGGTGCCAGCCACATGCACCAAACGTGGCAGGTTTGAGTCCGGCCTGGGCCAGCTAAACAACAATGACAACGGCAACAAGAAAATAGCCAGGTTTTGTGGCAGGTGTCTGTATTCCCAGCTACTTGGGAGGCTGAGGCCAAGAGAATCACTTAAGCCCAAGAGTTTGAGGTTGCTGTGAGCTGTGACATCGCAGCACTCTACCAAGGGGGACATAATGAGACTGTCTCAAAAAAAAAAAATTGTTAACTATGTCCAGTGGGATCACTGCATGTTATGATGGTTTATAAATGGGCAGTTAAGATTTTTTTTCAATGTTGTCTCCCAGTATTTGAACCTAATTTAAAGAAAAAATACTTCTAAATTGTATTTATTAAATGTTTTTTTCCTTACATTTTGTGCTGCTGCCTTGCTAGTCTCATGAGCTAGGTTGTGTTTGTGTGTAGCTTGTAACTTGGTAATAAATTCCTCGAGCGTTGGTTGTCAGTGTTTTCTTTGTGGTTCATTTTGATCTATAGTCATTGGTCTGCTTATTGCCACCAGTGGGAGCAACAAACCCCTTACTCTTAAGGAATGGCTTTTCCCAGACTTTCGTTCTCATAAAATCACATTTTGTGAACCTGACATTTTGTATGTGCTGTGCATTACGCCAACAATTGCAGGGTTGATGCTGGTAAGACGTGTGTGTTTTCAGTTCTAACTGGTTTAATAAATACGCTTGTCTTGTTTGTGTAGCACTGTTGCAAATTGATCTTCCCTGTGTTGAGACTCAGATGACTGGGTCTTATTTTATGATCCCTTCTAACAATTTTTTATTAATAGGCTTTTTTTAAGAGCACTTTTAGGTTTACAGGAAGATTGAGTAGGAAGTACAGACTCCCACAAACTCTCCCTCCTCCTACCCCCCAGTTTCTCCTTTCATTAACATTTTATGTTAGTGTCTTACTTTTGTTATAATTGGTGAAATGATATTGATCTGTTGTTATCACTAAAGTCCATAGTTTACAACATTAGGGCTCACTTTGCACTGTACAGTTTTGTGGATTTTGACAAAAGCATGATATCTTGATAATACACAAGATGATATCAGCACTCTGGAAGGCTCCTTCCTGTGTTTCGTCTATTCATATTTCCCTCTCCTCCCAAACCCTGGCAACTACCATCTGATTATTGTTTCCATAGTTTTGTCCTTTCCCAGAAGGTCATGTAGTTGGAATCGTGTAGAATGCAGCCTTGTTAGGCAGGCGTCCTCCACTGCATTTGATACTTCCTCCATGTCTTTCTGTGGCATGATGGCTCATTTCCTTTTATCAGTGAATAACATTCCATCATATGGATATACCACAGTTTGTTTATCCATTCATTTATTGAAGGACATGTTGGTTCTTCCAAGTTTTAGCAATTATGAGTAAAGCTGCTGTGAACATGCACGTACAAGTTTTTGTGTGGACACAAGTCTTCAGTTCATTTGCGTAAACACGAGTGTGATTGCTGGAACATATGGCAAGAATATGTATGGTTTTATAAGAAGCTACCAAACTGTCTTCCAAAGTGGCTGTGCCATTTTACATTCCCAGCATTAGAATGGATTTTGCCATTCTAATCAGTGTGCAATGATTTCTCATTGTTTTAATTTGTCGTGTCCTAATGAGCATTTTTATATGGACTTTTTAAAATTGGTTTTGATTGACTTTGCTAAAACCTACCATTTTTGTTCCCTGACTTTGTAAACTAGAGAATCTAACTTACCCTTTTCTTTGTGATTCAGAGTTATCAGCATGGGCATCAGTCACTTGTTTTATGCTACTCTCAGCAGCTAGTGGAGGGGTAGAAGGGTGGTTTTTATGTTGTTTTGCTTTCGCCTCGTACTAATTGGGGAGTGTGGGCATTGCTTTTATAACATTTCTGCTAGTCTGCATCAGCCTGTCAGCCATTCATTCTCTTCAGTGTCCTACTTCCAATCTTCAGTGAACCTTGTCAACTAGTTATTAGGCTGGTTAGAAACATGAGTAAATTAGCACAGCAGTTAAGGGATGAGCAGTGAGAAGGGCTATTCTTTGGGCTTTTGTGCTGTGTGTTATTTCTCTGGGTCATCTGTGGCCTATTGGTTTATCTTTGGTTCCCAGGGTATTCCTGATAGACCAAGTGTGAAGTAGATATTTATGCATAATTTAGTTTCACCTAATGTTGCCATGCCAATGTGTAATTACACCTAGAAGGCACCTAGAAACGATTGAATTCCATGGCCCTACCCCTTTTTCTTCCTATGACCATCAGTGGGGTTTGATCTCTTGAAGGGTGTTAGAGGAAAAGAACTAGGTAAGGGAGATAAAAATAGACATTTGCCACTGGAGCCTCCCACTCCCCCTTCCGTCCTTTCTCCTTTCCCCAGTGTGTGTGGCCAGCGCTGCCTCGTTACTGGGTTCCATGGCAGAGCATGGCTCAGCATCGGGGTGTTTGCCCAGAGAAGCCGGCAATTTAACTGGAAACTGTGAGGGAAGACTTAAGTGTTGCCTGGCTCCTTCCTGTCCCACTGTCAACGGCTGCCTTCCTAATGGAGAAGCAGAAAGGCAGGATTCCAGTCAGCTGGGTGGTTCCCTCCACTCACACCCAGATTGCTGAGGTGCCTCCCACTCCCTGGCTGAATGTTACTGCGGTCACTGCAGCAGGCAGATGGGGGACTTCAAACTGGGTATCCCTCTGGCTCCTGCTACACACGAGGGAGTGGAAAGGGCTCAGCAGAGTGAGCACATGTGTGCAGTGCTCACTACTTACCCTCTTTATGATCAACTCTTGGGGTCACCTCTTTCCTAGTTTTACTTATTCTAGATCTTCTGAAGACCGCACGCACATGTTTTAAAAGGCTCACCAGCAACCTACGAGTCTTGAGACTGAAAGCAAGTAATTTGGCCTCCTCATCTTAAAGGTGAAGGGCCGAATCCATGGAGATTTCAAAATACGTATTCAAGGTCAGTCTGATCACAAGCAGAGCTTGTCTTCATTTCTGATCTTGAAGAATGCTGCAGACAAGATTCAAAGAAAGCAAGGCAGGCAGCAAAAGTTCCCCCATGAGGGACCTTTAAGGCTGTAGCACGGTAGCAATGCAGAGGTTCACACAGTAGATAAAAGTTAAGACTAAGAAATGAAAGACAATTGACAACATGGGGTTAGAACTAATACTTACATGTTTACTATGTGCTGGATACTTTTACTGTAAAGTATGGATTACATGTTAAATTTATGTACTCATATGTATTAAATTTATACATTAGTCCTAAGATGTATTTATTATTTTTTTTTTTCGGCTGAAGAGAAAACTGAGGCTTATGGCTTTGTTCTACTCGCATGGCTTCTGAGACGTGGAGAAGGATTGGAACCTAGGTCAGCTTAGTTCCAGAACCCATTCCTTTGCTATATTCCAAGATTACATTCAACAATGTTAAATACACAAAAAAATACTAAATTCCTGAAATAAATATGCTGTATTCACTTGTTTTTCTGAGGTTATTAATCACTTTTATCTTCCTTGTCCCTTAATGCCTTTTTATCAGGATTAGATTGCTGTGATATGTTCTCTTACAATATTTATGTTAATGATACTGCAAAAAAAGGGGGTTCTTGAGTTGTGGGATTTAAATGAATTTGGAACTTTCACTGCCATTTGCTATATTAGAGTGCAAATATTGTGGGGTTTTTTGGGTTTTTTTTTCTTTCTTTTTCTTGGAGCCAGAATCTCACTTTGTCACCCTTGGTAGAGTGCTATAGTGTCATGGCTTACAACAACCTCAAACTCCTGTTGGACTCAAGTGATCCTCTTGCCTCAGCCTCCCAAGTAGCTGGGACTACAGGTGTCCACCACAACGCCTGGCTATTTTTAAAGAGAGAGTCTCACACTTGCTCAGACTGGTCTCAAACTCCTGAGCTAAGGCAATCCACCGGCCTTGCCCTCCCAGAGTTCTGGGATTACAGGAGTGAGCCACCACGTCCAGCCCTAAATACTGTGCTTTAAGAGTAAAGCTTTGGGAAGTGAACTAATCATTCTAAGGGGATGAATTATAGTTAGGCCACCAACTTAAGTGACACAGGACTCTTAATTATTATCTTTATTACTAAGGTCCCCGACAATGCTCTGCTAACTGGATGACAGCCCCAGAGTACTTAGCTTGATGTATAGTTGTCATCAGAGCATAATCAGGCACTGGGCTCAATGTCCACATTTGAAGCACTACCCCAGAGCCGAGTTGAGTTCTGAATGTTCAGGATAATCCTTCAGTTAGCACTTCTTAAATAATTTTTTAAAGCAAACAACTAATCATGGCATGACTACTGTATTCCATTACATAAACCCTAAGCTGTAGTGTTAGTAATTGTTATGTAATTAGATATAGATGAATTAAGCTTCATTTGGGGTTTATACATGTAAAATACCTGAAACAGTTTTTCAAATATTTTAATATGTTTTGTAACATTTGTCAAACATACATTACCAAACACATTTCCTCTTAAGTTTTAAAACCCTGTGTATTTTCCAGGGAGTATAATACATATGTTTCTGATTCTTCTGCACTTAACTCATCAAAGTTGTTTTTTAAGAACGATTTGGTTTCCAAGAAGCCTGAGGGACCCTTTTTATGAATTCTCTCAGTCCTTAAAAACCTTTTTCCAGTCAAAACTTTTTTTCCACAAAGAAAATAAATGTGGATGAAATGTTTTAGTTTGATTTACAATACAAAGCCCACATTTCAAAATCTAAGCTAGTTCTGAATTTAAGATAATAAATTATTCTGCCTTTACTGTAAGAACTCATTTCATTTGTTGCTTTTCAAAGCAAGTTTTGGCAAAGGGGCTCTAATAACTGTGCTCTCTTGAAAACACAGAGCATTAGTGTTCCATACTATCTTCCCAAATTCACAGCCAAGGCGTCAGAGGTGGGTTGGTCAAACAACAAACTATATCAAATAGTTATTGGGGATCTATCATGTATGTTGAGTATACAGGGTAGACACAAAGTTTGTGTGCAATTTAAAATAATTTAACATAATAAATTGCACACAAACTTTATGTCCACCCTATGTATGAGGTCTGACAATTAAGCTCACGACTTTGTCCTAGGAAAAGTGCTGCAATCCTCATTACTGATTGTCACTACAGTCACCCTTGAAGTACTCCCTTGGCTATTGGGTGACCATAGTGATATTCATCAATGAGGTACCTAGCACCTTTTCCAGGATGAGTTCTCAAACCTGTCAATTCTCATTCAATGACAGCTCCGATGGACATTCCAGAAAAAGTTCCAAAATTGCTTTGAAGGGGAGATGAGGTGCTGGTGTTGGTGCATAGCTTCCCAAGCACCTCGAAGGTGGCCATAGTGATACTCAGCGAGGAGGCATGTGGCATTTTTTTTAAGGATGAGTTCATAAACTTAATTGTTGGATCTTGTATACAATTCATAGTTACACATATTTGTACATACACATTTCGAAATCTAAGCTAGTTCTGAATTTAAGATAAATTATTCTGCCTTTACTGTAAGAACTCATTTATTACTTATTATTTATTTATATATTATTAACTTAAATTCAGAACTATATGTATTATTAATTTATTATCTTAAATTCAGAACCAGCTTAGATTTTGAAATGTGTATGTACAAATATTTAAATGAAAATATTCATTAAAATGATTAACTTTTTTCTTTTTACCTGTACTTATAAATTTTAACATAGCATTATTATATTTTGGATTAAATTAATAATTTATGGTGAAGTGACTATAATTGTTCTCATCTCTCCTTATACATTTTTTTCATATCTCTTTTAGGAATGTTTTTTACATGAGATTTAGTTCAATGGGTTTCTATTGCCTAGCAGTAGGGTTTTGAGAACAGCTTTTTATATAAATTTAGTTGAACAGGTTGATGGTAGGAAATCTTAGAAAAACAACGTCACTACAGTGAAAGTAAAAAAACTATGCTGACAAGTAATTGATCAGAATGCCTTAAATCACAATGGCTCTGAAAAAGATTCGCACAACACAGCAGCAAAAGAATGATGTTTGCTCAGGGTAGCTAGAAACTACATTCAGAAATATTCATGTTAAAAGAAAGGCACCATTTTCATTGGCTTTCATTCGGGAATTGTGTAAAATACATATTTGCTAATAACAAGGAATAATAAGCTCTTCAGTTCTACTTTATTTTACTTATTTATTTATTTTTATTATTTTTTGTTTGTTTGTTTTGCAGTTTTTGGCTGGGGCTGGGTTTGAACCTGCCACCTCTGATATATGGAGCTGGCGCCCTACTCCTTTGAGCCACAGGCGCAGCCCTCTTTAGTTCTACTTTTAATGGAAACATTTTTCCCTGAGTTCTTTTGCATAAGATTATTAGACAATAAAAATGTCTTGTCTGTATATTTCAGAGTAAACTAATCTCTTACATATTTCATTAGTTTGTGCTATCAATGAACTCTTAATATTTTAAGAAAAGCTTTTATGATAATTTCCTTTTAAGAATTAACACTTAAAATTTTCTTTATTCAAGCCAGAATGCAAAACCTTTTACTTTATTTTTTCCTCTTCCTTTATATATATATATATAAAGGTACTTATTTTACTTTACAAAAGAAATATAAATTTAAATATTTGTAGAAATCAAATCAATACCTACCCTTCCTTCTGTCTTCAAAGCCCTTGGGCCAAGGGTCAGTCACAGCTTTTGATCCCTTTTCACTGGCCCATGGGGTAGGATTGTGTTGGTCATTGTCACTCTAAGGTAGGACTGTGGTCTCCTGGCTGCCTCTTCAGTGACAAAATGTTAGTCACACACTATTACCATATTGGTAGTTTAAGAATACTTGAAAATTACAGTAGTATTTATATGTAATTTATAAAAATTTTTATAAAATAAATTTTAAAGACTATATATATGAAAACATTGATAAATAATTCTGTTGGTGCAAACTCTTCCCAAAATTTTTGAATAATTTTATTGAGAGCCACTTTTTTTCTTTTTTAACTTAGGATAACAATTTAGGACAGTGATTTAGTTTATTTAAATGTTTCATGTTAATGATTGTTGAAACTGAAAAAGTAACTTCCCAAAGATGTATGGATTCAAATGGACGAAACATTGGCTGTGGTTACAAGTCATGAGCTTCATTTTTAAATCATGTTCACTAATTATGAAGTTTTAATTTAACTTTGGCTATTAAATTTGCATCTTCTCTGAAGTAAGTTCTTGCAGATTAATTGAAAGGTTGCATTTCATATTAATCTAAACCCATTGAACCTTTTCATTTGTAAGATATTTAAATAAGCAGGAAAGTTGTTTGAAGTTTTAAGTTGCGCATATTAAAGTTTATATTAAGAGGTTCAGTGTTTTCGGCAAACAAATCATGAAACAATATAAACATTTCCCAGCATGCGTTTTCTCCACATAATGTGAATTTCCTTCATATAGTAGTACTTTTCTCATACATTTAAAAAATGATAATTCAGAGGAAGCATTTCATTTTATCTAGCTATGTATGAGTTTATGTACATACACACAACAAAAGGTTAGTAAAATAATTTTTGCCCTTGTTACATGTAATGCACTCTGATGTTTTCTAATAGGTTTCATTTAGTAATATTGCTGGACCTGCCCCAGGGAATTGATTTCATTACTTGCTAGTGGCTGGCAGCTTGCAGTTTCAAACAGTCCCTCCTAGACCTTGGGGTGCTGGTGGGTGCAGTTCTGGCCCTCCGCGAGCCGGTTGTGCTGATTACTCAGTGTCCCATTTTAGAAGTGGACTGGTGACAGCCGCAGCCACGTCTGGATTCCTGGACATGCAGGGGCCCGTCCTTCACTCTGCTGCTCCTGACCAGTTGTTGAGAGGCCGTTTACTGTTTGAATCTAGCAGTTCATGGATCAAGCCCTGGGTGTCTACCCTTTGGCTGCTTCCCTAACCCGCCAATGCCCAGGAATTCTCACTCCTCATCCCGCTGATTGTTTTCTTTGTTTTGAGACAGAGTCTCACTCTTATCACCCTGGTTAGAGTGCCATCCTAGTTCACAGCAACCTCAAACTCGGGCTTGAGCAATCCTTTTGTCTCTGCCTCCCAACAGGCAGTGGCCACTACATCGGGCTTTCTATTTTTAGTAGAGATGGGGTCTTGCTCTTGTTAGGGCTGATCTCAAACTCCAGAGCTCAAGCAGTTCACCCACTCTGGACTCTGGAGTGTTAGGATTAAAGGCATGAGCCACCATGCCCGGCCTGATTATTTTCTTAATTTTGATTGATCTATACATGATAGTCCTCAGATGATTTAACACAAGCTTAATTCCCATTAAGTTTTCATTCTCCTCAGTCGTAAAATTATTTCCCACTTATAGATACGAATGTCACTGTCCATTTCTTCTTTTTTCAAAAGAATGAGTTATCAGTGATTCCTATGCCAGTGTCCACAACAATTTTTCCAAACTATGTTAAAAAGTCCCCTGGGGAAGGACCAGGTCATTGTGGTTCTTGTGCTGGTACAGGACATTTAGATGGTTACAGCACAGCCGCTTGTTGGCGTCTTCTTGTTCTTGGAGGAGGAATAGAGCTCTTTAGTAATAGTGCATGGGTTGGAAGACCAAGAGAGGAACAGAGACTTAATTACTATCAAAGTGTTGGGCTGTCAGAGTCAGACCGGAAAGAAGAAACCAGGAGGGAGGGTGTTGGGTTTGCACAGGAAAGGAATCCTGACATCTCTGCTTTGAGAAAGGTTGGCAGGAGTCACAGATGTTTGGTTATACTCCGATTGTGCCTTCTCTGGCCAAAAAGCCTGCTGTCTATTTAAAACCAGATGTCCACTGACTCACGAGAGGCATTCTGGTATTGTGAGAACTTCTAGTCCAGCTTTACCACTTCTGAGCTGTGCAATTTGGGGCCAGTTACTTATCCTCTCTGTATATATATTATCTCACCTTAAAATGGAGATGATGGTAATAGTACTTTCTTGTGGGACTGATGGGAAGGATAAAAAAGATTCTGACTTTAAAATGCTTACCAGTTTCTGGCACCATAATAAACCTTCAGTAAATGTAGCTGCAGTGGTGTGGGGCTGGGTGTAGGGCTGGTGCATACCAGCCTATCCCAAAACCACTTGTTGAATATTAAGGAAATGTTGAAAGCCTTTCAACCTTTGCTAGCTGAAGTTAGTTATAGTGAGAATGTTTACACCATGGAAATCAGCAGACACTACAAGTCAGAGATTTCTCCATCCCTCAACCCCCTTGGAGAGCGAGTTTACCAGCATATCACGGGTTAGCTGTTTTTATTTTGTGGGGGGTGAGGGAGGGTTCCATACTTCAAATAAAGCAGGTCTGAGTGTCTAACCTGGCACTTTGTCCTGCCTTCTGAAGCAAGCCGATGCAGTGAAGACTAACTCCTAACTCTTGCCAGTCATAGTGGGGGGGTTCAGTTTGACTCAAGTGAATGGAGCCATTTTTACTAAGGGTTGAATGTTTTGGGATCTGCCAAAATTAGGGGCCACTCTTTTCTCTAAACTAGACTATACTCTGATTCTTTCATTGCAATGTTATAGAAATCTTAGGACATCAGAAGTTGACCAAAGTATTCTGCTCCCCTTTTTTTCCCTGACAAATACAGTCTGAGCTGTATCCAGGCAATACTCACACTGCTTTCAGCCTTTTGCCCAAAGTGAGATTCTTCAGTCATCCAAAAGGCTTTGGACTCCACAATTGGCACAGCTTACTGGTGGTCGTGGTAGACACGTGTGTAAGCCAAGGGCTTGTGTGGCTTCTTTTCCAGCAAAGGTGGACAAGGCACAAGGAAGTTCTAATCTCACCTATTACATTTTAATACCTTTCCTGAGCTAAAAACTGCAGGTTGGCAGTTGCAGCCAATTAGAACTCTCTTGCCTCAGCACACTAAGGATCAACATTTTCCCTCTTTTCAATAGAAGCAAATATATAATTTCTTAATAGAAGCAAAAATATAATTTCTTAATAGAGAGGCTATTTTTCCTAGCCTTTTTCCTGTTGCCCAGGCTAGGAGAACAGCGGCACCATAGCTCACTGCAACCTCCAACTCCTGGCTCCAGTGGTCCTCAGGCCTTAGCCTCCTGAGTAGCTGGGACTAAGGAGGCACCCACCACCACACCTGGCTAATTTTTTATATTTATATTAGAGTCAGGGTCTCACCCTGACTCGGGCCGATCTCAGACTCTTGGTCTCAAGTGATCCTTCTGCTTTGGTCTTCCAATGTGCTAGGATTACAGGCATGAGCCACCATTCCCAGAAGCTATATTTGCTTTTCACAGGAAAGCATTACATGATGTTGGAGGGTTTCAGCTTGCATAAAGGGAATTTTACCCAAGGTTCTCATAAGAAAGTTTCTGTATAATCCACAGGGAGAGGGGAGATCCACACGGAGAGGGACTCCAGAGACTCCGGCCAGGACTGACTTTTCCATCTATTCTAATTTGAATCTTGTACAAATATTTATGTAGGCCTATTATTTAGACTTGTATAAAATTAATCCAACTTACTGAATGTCCAATAGATTTGAGGTACAGCCTCTGCCCTCAAGGAACTCATGTCCTGGTAGGGAAAGCCCCATGAAACGATCATAGGACACTGTGTGCGGTAGTGACAGCATGCAGCTGAGAAACGGTCTGGAGGCAGAGGACACGGAGGATCACAGAGGAGGTGAGGCCAGTCCTCATTTGGAAGCAAGCAGAGCAATTTACCAGCCGGCAAAACTGATCCAGGTGTGGGTAGCAGTCACCACCTTCCTGGTAATAAATGTTAGCATGCCTTTGCCTCTTATCAGAGCCAGTGCATTTGGATGGCTGACGGACGGCAGGAGGCATTCTCTCCCCATTGCTGCCTCCGCAGAGTTTTCCACATTATAGGTGCTCAAATCTCCGATAGCCAGTGAGAAACTAATCACACAAAAATGTCTTTTTTCTTCATTGTGACCCTGTAAGCAAAACAATTCCAAAGAACACTGACATGTAGAAACAGTCACTGCATGATGATGGCAAAGCTTGGATTTGGAATCAGCTTCTAGGCAGAAACCTGGAGCAACACTCATTGTCTAGTCTGTGGACCTGGTCAAGAGGAACACAAAACGCCATTTCCTTTCTTTTTTTCCTGTAACTTCAAGGTTCTTTATATGGCTTACTGGTTATCGTGTGATTGATAAAAACTGCTTTGCCTGCTTTCTCAAGGGGGAACGTGGCTGCCCCAGCCACAGCAGTGCCTGCAGCCACGTGGGTACAGTCACAATTTTCACATGCCCAGGAGGACGGGACTGCTCTATAGTCACAGTATCTTTTCAGTGACACCTTCATTTCCCCAGGACCACATGTACTCTGTTAGCCCACCTTGAAATTGTCTATAGGGTAGACGTTTTTCTACTTGTGAAGGAACCCTACTTTGAAAGTCAAAAGACACTTCCCAATTTACAGTTGTATATTATATTCACACATTTCAGGTTAAAATTCACACCATCTATTTTGCATTACTCACACTTTATAGTAATTTCTTTTGACTATTACCCTTAGGTTGTATAGAAATGAAAAAAAAAAATTTGAGGTCTTTATTTTTACCACGTTCAACATTGTAAATCTAATTAGTTCTTTGGGTTTCTTTTCCTTTTCCTTTTTTTGAGACATAGTCTTACTTTGTCAGCCCTGGTACACTACCTTTCTTGAGGGTAGAGTACCATGGTGTCACAGCTCACAGCAACCTCAAATGTGGGTCTCAAGCTATCCTCTTACCTCAGCCTCCCAAGTAGCTGAGACTGCAGGGACCTGCCCCAACATCCAGCTAGATTTTTTTTTTCCTCTTACAGTAACATACACATTGTTCTCTGAACAAAGATTGTTAAGTAGGGGCAGGTTTGCCTTATAACCATGTTCACGTTACCTAGCTTAATCCTGACACTTCACTTGGAAAATGTATCTGTTTTTTTCTGCCATAATTGGGAATTAGTGAGGAAATGATGTCTATATCAGGACATGCTTTAAGATGCGTCTGTTCCGGAGCCAGAAGGGACCTTAGAGACCACCGAGTCCAGTGCTTCTCATATTGAGCTAGAGAGTTCATTTGTTCCATGAGAAAATTTTAAATGTTGTGTTTTCATTTAGATGAGAAACCACAAAAAAGCACAAGCACAATTTGGCCTGCTGGGATGACCTCCCTGAATCAGGATTTTTCTGAGGTCACATGACTTGGCTCCGGGGTTAGGATCGTAGTCTGCAGACTTAGAGGGATTCGGTGGTTCGGGAGTTGGCCTGGGGTCTGCAGATGCTGAGTCCAGGATTCCTGTTCACCAAGTTGGGTTCCAGTGAGAGAGATGGTGACTGAGGGGCACGGCCATGATGACTGTCACATCTCCCCCGATTCCCGTGGGAAGCAGCTCCTGAACAGTTGTCTGTCTCTGGAGTCTGTGGTAGTACTGGCATTACAAGGTGCTTCCGCTGGAGTGTCCATCCTGAGGGCACATGTTAGTCAAGTCGTCCTTGTTGTTGTCTGAGTATTTAACACAGAAACCCACAGGGGAGGGTGATGGCTCAGCCAGCTTTCTCCGGGTGAGACTGAGGTGATGAAATAACCCCAAGTTTTCCATGGCTCGCAACTGTGTCTCTTGTTCGCGTGCGTGTGTCCCGGCAGCCCGGCTTTGGCCGTGGTCCTGCTGTGTGAGTCTGCTCATTGTGAAGCTTACAGTGCTGCAGCATTCCTGTTCTCATGGCCCAGGGAAGAGAGCAAGAGGCCTCAGAAACATTCGAAGGCTCTTCATACTTCTTTCCTTTTTTTTTTTTGTAGAGACAGAGTCTCCCTTTATGGCCCTCGGTAGAGTGCCTGGCCTCACACAGCTCACAGCAACCTCCAACTCCTGGGCTTAAGTGATTCTCCTGCCTCAGCCTCCCGAGCAGCTGGGACTACAGGCGCCCGCCACAGCACCCGGCTATTTTTTGGTTGCAGTTCAGCCGGGGCCGGGTTTGAACCCGCCACCCTCGGTATATGGGGCCGGCACCTTACCGACTGAGCCACAGGCGCCGTCCCATACTTCTTTCCTAATGCGGCATATATCACTTCTGCTCACGTTCCACCGGCCTGAACAATATGGCCAAACCCATTGTCTCTGGACCCAGGAAATAGTCTCTCCACCCGGCATCACACAGCCGCGGGTGGGGATGTGCAAACCTCTTCCAGGGAGGGAGGCTCTGCCGCTGGGGGCGTCTGTCCACCCGCGCCACCGGGCACCTCACGACGGCCACTCATTGCGCTGGTTCCATGGACACTGGCTTTCTGTTTTCCATTGTCACTTTTTCTTATTTGGAAGTTTTAGAATCAGAAAGATCAGAAAGCTTTAGGGTAGGGTGGACATTTAGAGACCTTGTCTAGAGCTCTTATTTTCCTGCAGGGAGAAACCCAGCCTAGTGACGTAACTGGCCCAAGGTCACACAGCAAGACTTCTCTACAGTACTTTCTTCACAGCATCAACTTGGGAAAATTTTACAGAAGAACTGCTGCTTTGCTAATTGTAAAATAAAATGTCTGTGGTTCCTGAAGTCATATCCCTTCTGAAGGGGAGACAGAGAAATAAAATAGAACCTGAGTGGTTAGTTTCGGAACAAAAAACTGGCTCAGTTTTCTATCAGTTTTTTTTTCCCCAGCAACATTTGTATCGCAGGGAACTTTAAAAAGTGTATTATAAAGCATCACCAGAGCACTAGGAGTTGTTTAGTACTGTAATAAGTCACAGTTCCTGCTAAGGCAAATTGCATCTCTGTTTTATAAATAGTCTGCACCCTGTGTTGATTTGATTTAAAATATAACCTGTATGTAGTATTAGGTATGTTTCCTTTCAGCCTTTGTGTGGGGATATAGTAAGTGGATGACTCTCATTAGCGGAGACATTGAAGTAGGTGAGAGCCATCACGGTATTCTGCGGGCTTCTGCTGTTCTCATGGTGCTCTGGTGCTCGACTGATTAAAAAAAAAACAGGGCCCAGAACGGCCTGTGTGAAACAGGGATAACCTGTTTGGTCACCGACTTCCCCAGCACCTGCTTCTGCTCTTTAGCGGTTTCCAATTCTGAGGTCAGTGGCTAATGGAAGAGTGATAAAATAGATGGGAGGTCCGGACGAGGTCCCAGATAGAGGACTAAGGCTGGCGGACAACATGAAGAGACGAAACAGGAGCTTCCTCGGCTTTGGGGTGGGGGGTAGTGATGGGGAGACAAAAGTGCTTCTTGCATGAGAGGCAGATAATAGGGCAAGTGAACAGGACGATTCTCGTTCTCTGAGGGAAGCTCATAGGCAAGCATCTGTTGATGAATGACAAGTCTTAACAGTACTTGACATGCTGATGTCTCTTACATCCGTGATGGACATAATTTAAATACATGTTTCCATTGATCAATGTCTTAGGCAAGATAGGTCCCCAAAGTAGGGCATTTCTGGTGTTGTTGCCAGCATGACTGAGGTTAAGCTGCACACACAGGTCACGTTACAGAGGAGAAAGAGCATCCCCTCCCTGGGTACCACACAGTTCCCACCTTTTGCATAGGGCAGTGAAGAGGAGAGGGGAGGAGGAGGAAAGGACACACCTGACAGGAGTTCATTAAAAATTGCTTTGGCCTCTGGAGACTGGAAGCAAAATGGCCTTAATGTCATTTGTTTGTTTGTTTTGAGACAGAGTCTCATTTTGTCACCCTAGGTAGAGTGCTGTGGCGTCACAGCTCACAGCAATCTCAAACTCTTGGGTTCAAGCAATCCTCTTGCCTCAGCCTCCTGAGTAGCTGAGATTACAGGGGCCCCACAATGCCCAGCTAGTTTTTCTATTTTTAGTAGATGATCTCACTCTTGCTCAGGCTGGTCTCAAACTCCTGAGCTCAGGCAATCTACCAGCCTCAGCGTCCCAGTACCTCAACAAATTTTGAAAAGTCTTCTTTCTGTTTTTCCACTTCCCTTCACCTTGTAGGGGTAGAAAAATTCCACCTCCATCCTCTTAGGTCCAAAAATTAAATTGACATACCCATAGGTTAACAGGAGGAAAGTATAATGCAAGTTTTAAGTGGCATGAGGGGCAATGAAGACCCAAAGAAGGTAAGAGTCGGTTACTTACACACCAAGTTCGACAAAGAGTAGTGAATGGTGGAAATATGATAAGGCAAAGGGGCTTGGACTAGGGTAGTTAACTGAGACAATATGGTTAGTTTAACAAGGTTTATTTGTACAGAATTCCTTTGGCCTCAAAGTCCTTGATGATAAAGACATTGCATTTTTCTCGTATAGGGAGGGTGTCTTTCACTTGGGAATTTCATTTTCTGCTTTTATGAAACAGTAAGAAGGTCAAAGTGATTTTCTTGCACCAGCTGTTTTTCTAGTGCCTTTAACTTAAACAATCAATATACTAGAATAGCATAGCTTAACACCTTCAGCCTCCTAAGACATCTACCAGGGAATCAAGTACCCAGTTCATTTAGGTTTTCCAAAGCCTCACATAAGTAACAACCCACTCAGCCTGTTCCACATTGTGTCAGAATAACCTCTCCATCTGCTGTCTCAGTCAGAATGTCTTTTCCCTAGGCGACTAGTATTAGGAAAGCAATCCGATTAAACTTTATTATGCATATTGAGATACTACCTCTTAATTTTGCCTTCCACAATCTTCTCTATTCAGCTGTAATGTCTAATAACCTCTGACTGCAAAAGCTGTACACATAATGGTTTTCAACGAGGATGATTATTGGGACCACTTTGAGGAGCCTTTAGAAATATACATGCCTAAACCCCTTTCCTTTAGTTCATGATTTGGTAGGTTTGGGAAGATCTGGGTGTTTTCAAAGTCTTTCTGGGTGATTTGAATCAACATCCCTGGCAAAGAAGTCTCCCTTGGGGAAGTGTGCTTTCCTCTTCTTGGATGGACACACTTACCTTTCATGTTAGTTGCTTGATAATACTGGAATCAGCTTCCCAGAAGGTATTTCTTTAGTTTCTGTTCTCTTAGAATATTGAACAAGTATTTTTAGACTTTGTTCTCCCTGGCCAAATTCCTAATTTATACACTCACCCACCTCCAGGGATTGGAAATAGTTGGACAAAACCTAGTTGGAATTGCTAAGTTTAAGAGGAGGAGGAGAAGTCACGCTTAAACCTGATCTTACAGATGGCCCCAAGTCCTTCTGCCTTCTGCCTTCTTTTGGGATCTCTCTTTAATTTTTTTTTTTTTTTTTTTTAGATTTTTTTCTTAATCTTTTTCTTTTTTTGAGACAGGGTCTCTGATGCCCAGGCCATACTGCAGTGGTGTGATACTAACTCACTGCAAACTTAAACTCCTGGGCTCCAGTGATCCCCCTGCCTCTGCCTCCTGAGTAGCTGGGACTACAGGCATGTGCCACCATGTCAGGCTAATTTTTTTTGTTCTTTGTAAAAAACAGAAACAGGGTCTATATTCAGGCTTGCCTTGAACTCTTGGCCTTAAGCAGTTCTCCCACCACAGCCTCTGGAAGTACTGGGATTAGAGGTGTGAGCCACTGCACCCAACCAGGATCTATCTTTTAACCCAATTCATACCCCAGAGATTTTTGACATGTAAGGAAATCATTTCAATTGTTGTGTGTATCTTATCATTCCTGTTTAATTACCATACAGCACTACCATGATAGTGCATATTATTAAAATGCATTAGACTCACTTTGTTATATGTTTTATTTAACACTGACACTGAACTCTGTGTGTTGCCCTGATACCATGCCTGTCTGCTCACAAATTAAAAACAAGGAGGACAATTGCCTGGTAACCTTTCGCTTCTGTGTGACAATTTGACACCACGCAACAGAGCCCAACTGTAAATGACGGGTCTGAGTCTGCTAGCATGTCCAGAGCCAGATTGTTGGGTATCTCACTCCACATTTTAAATTTCAAAGCAATTCCAATCTCTCCAGCCTTCTACCAAGATAAGGGTATGTGTGCTTGTGTGTTTATGTCATTGGGGACGGAAGAGGGATCTTTGTTAAAATATTTGGTAACATCTCCAGTGATGTCCTTATGGACAAGGTGGGGAAATTCAACCTAGATAAAAGGTTGGTTCTTGTCTGGTTGAAAGCTTTCATTAAAGGGTAGTAACGGAGCTTCTTCTAGACTCAAATATAGTCTTTTCACCATGCGACAGGGTCTTATACATGATCCTGTTCTCCAAGTCTTTTAACTGATGAAAAACATGAAGATGTCACATTTCCAGGTGACAGAGGCACCCTGGCATTCCTACGCCCACCCAGATTCCCAAATTCACAACACTTTGTACCTCTACTGAGCCCGATACTAATTATAGGGCATTATAGTTAGGCTATTTGTGCATCTATCTGAGCTCCTAAACTGGACACTTCTCTAGGATAAGGACCACGTTTTATCCCTTTGGGATTTGACAGGGCCATAGCACCAGCACGGCTCAGAATAGGGTATCTCCACAGGCAGGGATTTTTGTCAACTTTGTTTGTTTTGTTCTCTGCTGTATACACAAGATATGCCCAGTGCTTGGCAGAAGTCGTCTTCAATACGTGTTTGTTGAAAGGATGAATGACACGTGTAAATGCTTCATAAATCTTCAGCCATTCCTTCTCAGTGTGGTGTGGCATGCCCTGTTAGTAAGTCACTACTCGACTCTGCTAAAGGCTTCGAGAACTTCGTAGCCGTCTTTCTTATGCTTCTCCCTTCTCGGTCCATTCCCATCTCAGATTATAGTGTAGGTTTTGTCCTGAAAAGCCCAAATAGGACAATGAAAGCTTGGTGATCCTTTGTAAAGACATAGTCCAGACATACGAGTCATCACTCTTTAGTGGGAAGTTAAAGTGCAGAAGTCAGATAGATCTGGGTTCGGGTGTGGACTTGCACAGAGATTTGTGACTTTGGGGGAAACATCTCATTTTCTTGAAGGCTTGATTTTCTCATTAATGTGGATGGAAAACTCCAGAGGGTAGATATGGTATGTATAACACAAAGTACAGTCTTAATAAATGTTGCTATTATTATTTCACTAAGATATTGGCTCAAATAAGAGCCATAGGTTGGGGGGGGGACTCTCTATGAAGAATCAGGAAAAAAGAAATTGAAAATTGCTAAAGGCTTGCCTTCAAGGCTTAATTCTTCTGCATGTCAAAGCACCTGCTCCTATTAGACAAGACAGCTCCTCAGAGGGGGAAAGGGAGGCCCTGCATTGCTGTAGGAGCTCTGGTCTCCATGGCAACAGCGTATTAGATTTCGGTGCAGGTACACCTGGAATTCTCAGGTTGTTCCACCATATGGCATCTCGTATATTTCATCAAGGAAAAGAAAACTTGCCTTGACCTCCCTGCTATGGTGCACAAAACACACATTCTCTTTCTCACACATATGAAAACATGTCCCCTCCAACATCCTCTCTGTATAATCCACAGCCACTGAAGCACTGTGAGCCTCTGTCACAGAGATTGGAAACACAGTTCTGAAAGCCATTTAATCAAACAAAGGGTCAGAACAGTTATTCTTGCTTCAAAGCTGTGCCCAGAAGAGAAGCACTTGACTAATGCCTTTCCTGTGAGACTGCCCTGGATGGGGCTGGTCCCACCTCCAGCTTGTTAATAATGCAGCCCCATTCACAGCAGCTGAAAGCAGGCCGTGTCCTTGACCATGACTCATTTCATGACACCATTCGTAAAATGGCCTCACAAATTCTCCCTACTTATAAATGGCCATTAAATGCTCTGCTTTGAACTAGTTTAAAAAGGAAAAGATTTCGTGGTAGGAAAAGTGCAGACAGCCCAGACTTGCCATGTGACACAACCAAAGAATGATGGCTGCTTAGAGATTTCCTGCTCTGCTTCAGAAACAGATGTTTAAAACTTCATGTTAAAAAAAAAAAAAAAAGATGTCAGAAATTGGACCCAACAGTTGCTGTTGCTTGCAGCATATCAAAGTCTTCGTTTTCAACCGGCATCTTATTGATTTGGTTTCCTCACCCCACATTCCCCGGAAGGCCCATTTCAATTAACCACGCATGGCCCTCCCGCATGTGTTCATCAGGGGCCTTGGCAGACAGTGCCTTAACAAGCCACAGTAGAGGAATGTTCGACTTAGGATCTAGAAATGTCAGCTCACTTACGTTGCTCATGGTGGTGGTGTTTTGTTGTTTTTTTTTTAAGTAACTTGGGCAGCCCACTGAGTAAGAAATAATAACTAAATGTATCCACCCAACAGGGGAAAGTGAGCTGTGCTCCATAAAGTTTGTAGTTTATGTTTTGAAACTGGCTCAGTGTGCAAGACTCCTGGATCATTTCTCAATTTTAATTTGTGGAAAAGGTATTATGTTTAAAACAATGAGAACATTTTCTTCTATGTTATAGCAACTTTTTGGCAAGCTCACTGGCTCTTTCCCTCAGTCGCTCTTCCACCCCCCTTGTCATAAGGGAGTGTTGTGATTGTATAGTAATCCCAAAGGGAACTGCAGGCCTGGTGGGGATGCCTGACCTCTCCTAAATTTGCCAGGCATAATCAGACTTTTGATTCCAACTACAGTGAAGAAGTTCTATTCTCTCCAGTTACTTCCTCGTACAAGATCCTGGACATGACACGATCAACAAGCATAAAAAGTCTCCAAATACCAAGAAAAAGATGGTCCTTAGGACGGAGGAGCCACATAGTCTTGGGGCCCCCAGGTTTCTTTATTGCCTCCTTATTCCAGACAGGGCTCCAACCCAAAACGGCCAACAAAAATCTCCAAGCAAAGCCTTTTCCCCATAACCAAAATACCAAGAAAAGGGTGACCTAATAACAGAACACCTTTTTGGCAATAATCGGCCAGCTAAATAATAGTGGAGAGACCACATTCCCCCCTCCTCTGGTTAGGGCTGGCCTGGGAGCTGATCCATCACAACCTTCCTGCCCTACAGAAATGGGTGATATGGCTGGGCGTCGTGGCTCATGCCTGTAATCCTAGCACCCTACGAGGCCGAGGCAGGTAGATTCTTTGAGCTCAGGAGTTCAAGACCATCCTGAGCAAGAGTGACACCCTGTCTCCACTACAAACAGAAAAACTAGCCAGGTGTTGTGATGGGCTCCTACAGTCGCAGCTACTCTGGAGTCTGAGGCAAGAGGATCGCTTAAGCCCAGGAGTTTAAGGTGCTGTGAGCTATGATGCCAGGGCAATCTACCTATGGCAACAGAATGAGACTCTGTCTAAAAGAAAAAGAAAAGAAAGAAATGGGTGATCATGCTCTAATTTTCCCTCTCAGTACAGCCCTCATCTTCGACCTCAACTTGGCGATGCATGTGGTGCTCTAATTCTGCTGGGTGCTTTCTGTGGGCGGAGTGGCTACGTTATCTTCCATCCCCTTCTCCATGGAAGCAGTGGTCTGATTTCCCCAGCAGGGTATGTTAACCGAGTTCAGGAGCAAGCCAAGCCTCACACATGCATGGATGGCAGAATGAGGTGGAGTCAGGGACATGTGGCAGTCTGATTCCTCTCCCACTTCCCTGGTGTCAGCAGGGCCCAGCAAGGAGCTGAGTGTCTGCCCTAGTCCTGCAGCACAAAGCAATGTGAGTCAGCGTCTTCTTCCCCACTTACAGGTGTCAGTGACACCCACAGGGGACACTGAGCTCATACCCTGGGAAGCAATGGAGTGGGCTTAAATGCCCTGCTTCTGCTGGGAAGGTATCTGTGGGGTTGAGCCATAAATCTATAGATGGAAGAGACTGATGAAACCCAAGTGAGATAAATCCAAGTGGTGTAAAACTCATGCCAAGACACATCAGAATTGAACCTTTAAAAGTTAAAGGGAAAAAAAATCCTTAAAAGCAGACAGAAAGAATGCATTACTTATAGGGAACACCAATTTGAATGACAGTGAATTTCTTTTTCTTTTTTTTTTAATTAAATCATAGCTGTGTACATTAGAGCAATCAAGGGGTACAATGTGCTGGTTTCATACACAATCTGAAATATTCTCATCAAACTGTTCAACATAGACATCATGGCATTTTCTTACTTATTGTATGTAGACATTTGTATTCTGCCTTTAGTAAGTTTCGCCTGTACCCATTCTAAGATGCACCGTAGGTGTGGCCCCACTCATTACACTCCCTCGAACCTAACCTTCCCGCTCCCATCCCCTTCCTTGGCCCTTTCCTCATAGTCTTGTGCTATAGTTGGGTTATAGCCTTCATGTGAAAGCTATAATTTAGCTATTATTTTCTTCTAATTTTTCTTCCATTCCTGAGATACTTTGCTAAGAAGAATATGTTCCAGCTCCATCCATGTAAACATAAAAGAGGTAAATCTCCATCTTACTTTAAGGCTGCATAATATTCCATGGTATACATGTACCACAATTTGCTCGTCCATTTGTGGGTCGATGGGCACTTGGGCTTCTTCCATGACTTAGCAATTATGAATTGGGCTGCAATAAACATTTTGGTACAGATGTCTTTGTTATATTGTGATTTTTGGTCTTCTGGGTATAAACCTAGTAAAGGAATTATAGGATCGAATGGCAGGTCTATTTTGAGGTCTCTAAGTATTTTCCCAACATCCTTCTAGAAGGAACGTATTAGTGTGCATTCCCACCAGCACTGTAGAAGTGTGCCCTTTCCTCCACATCCACACCAACATCTCTGCTTTGGGGATTTTGTTATGTGGGCTACTCTTACTGGGGTTAGGTGATATCTCAAAGTAGTTTTGATTTGCATTTCTCGGATGATTAAGGATGATGAGCTTTTTTTCCATGTGTTTGTAGATCATGTGTCTGTCTTCTTTTGAGAAGTTTCTCTTCAAGTCCCTTGCCCACCCTGAGTTGGGATCATGTGTTCTTTTCTTGCTAATACGTTTGAGTTCTCTGTGGATTCTGGTTATTATTAGACCTTTATCAGAGGTATAACCTGCAAATATTTTCTTCCATTCTGAGGGATGTCTGTTTGCTTTACTTACTATGTTCTTGGCTGTGCAGAAGCTTTTTAGTTTGATCAGGTCCCAGTAGTGTATTTTTGATACTGCTTCAATTGCCTGGGGAGTCCTCTTAAAATATTCACCCAGGCCGATTCCTTCAAGAGTTTTCCCTGCACTTTCTTCAAGTATTTTTATAGTTTCATCTCTTAAATTTAAATCTTTATCCAGTAAGAGTCTATCTTAGTTAATGGTGAAAGGTATGGGTCCAGTTTCAATCTTCTACAGGTTGCCAGCCAGTTCACCCAGCACCATTTGTTAAATAGGGAATCATTTCCCCACTGAATGTTTTTAGTTGGCTTGTCAAAGGTCAAATAACGGTAAGTAGCTGGATTCATCTCTTGGTTCTCTATACTGTTCCAGACATCTACTTCTCTGTTTTTGTGCTAATACCATGTTTTTTTGATCACTATTGATTTATAGTACAGTCTCAGGTCTGGTAGCGAGATTCTTCCTGCTGTGTTTTTATTGCTGAGTAATGTTGTGGCTATTCGAGGTTTTTTCTGATTCCATATAAAACGAAGTATTATTTTTTCAAGATCTTTAAAATATGACAATGGAGCTTTAATAGGAATTGCATTAAAATTATGTATTGCTTTGCGTAGTAGAGACATTTTAACAATGTTGATTCTTCCCAGCCGTGAGCATGGTATGTTTTTCCATTTGTTAACATCTTCAGCTATTTCTTTTCTTAAAGTTTCATAGTTCTCTTTGTAGAGATCTTTCAAGTCCTTTTTTAGGTATACTCCCAAATATTTCATCTTCTTTGGCACTACTGTGAAAGGAATAGAGTCCTTGACAGTTTTTTCAGCTTGGTTATTGTTGGTATATATAAAGGCTACAGATTTATGAATGTTGATTTTGTAGCCTGAGACATTGCTATATTCCTTGATCACTTCTAAAATTTTTGTAGTAGAATCCCTAGTGTTTTCCAGATACATGATCATATCATCTGTGAAGAGTGAAAGTTTGATCTCTTCTGACCCTATGTGGATACCCTTGATCGCCTTTTCTTCCCTAATTGCAATGGCTAAAACTTCCATTACGATGTTAAAGAGCAATGGAGACAATGGGCAACCTTGCCTGGTTCCTGATCTAAGTGGAAATGATTTCAATTTAACTCCATTCACTACAATATTGGCTGTGGGTTTGCTGTAGATGGCCTCTACTAGTTTAAAAAATGTCCCTTCTATATCAGTTTTTTTAAGTGTTCTGATCATTAAGGGATGCTGGATATTATCAAAAACTACTTCTGTGTCAATTGAGAGAATCATATGGTCTTTACTTTTTAGTTTGTTTATGTGTTGAATTACATTTATAGATTTACGTATATTGAACCAGCCTTGAGACCCTGGGATAAATCCCACTTTGTCATGGTGTATAATTTTTGTGATGTGTTGTTGGATTCTGTTTGTTAGGATCTTATTGAGTATTTTTGCATCAATATTTATTAGTGATATTGGTCTATAATTTTCTTTTTTTGTTGGGTCTTTCCCTGGTTTGGGGATCAAGGTGATGTTTGCTTTGTCGAATGTGTTGGGTAATATTCCTTCTTTTTCTATGTTTTGGAAGCAGTTTAGTAATATAGGTACTAGTTCTTCTTTGGAATTCTGATGTAAAGCCCCTGGTCCTGGGCTTTTCTTTTTAGGGAGATTTTGCATAGTTGATGCTATTTCAGAACTTGATATAGCCCTGTTCAACATTTCCACTTCTTTCTGGCTAAGTCTTGATAGGTGGCATACTTCCAGGAATTGGTTGACATCTTTCAGATTTTCATATTTCTGAGGGTAGAGTTTCTTGTAGTATTTGTTAAGGATTTTTTGAATTTCTGAGGGGTCTGTTGTTATTTCATCTTTACCATTTCTGATTGATGAAATTAGAGATTTTACTCTTTTTTTCCTGGTTAATTTGGCCAAAGGCTTATCTATTTTATTATCTTTTCAAAAAACCAACTTTTGGATTTATTGATCTGTTGTCTAGTTCTTTTATTTTCAATCTCATTTAATTCTGCTCTGATTTTGGTTATTTCTTTTCTTCTGCTGGGTTTGGGGTTGGAGTGTTCTTCCTTCTCCAGCTGCTTGAGATGTCCCATTAAGTTATTAACTTCCTCTCTTTCTGTTTTCTTGAGGAAGGCTTGCAGTGCTATAAGTTTCCCTCTTAGGACTGCCTTTGCAGTATCCCAGAGGTTTCTATAGTTCGTGTCTTGATTGTTGTTTTGTTCCAAAAATTTGGTGATTTCCTTCTTAATCTTGTCTATAACCCAACTATCCTTCAGCATAAGGTTGTTTATTTATTTATTTTTTTTTTATTTTTGGGGATTCATTGAGGGTACAATAAGCTTGGTTACACTGATTGCAATTGTTAGGTAAAGTCCCTCTTGCAATCATGTCTTGCCCCCATAAAGTGTGACACGCACCAAGGCCCCACCCCGCTCCCTCTGTCCCTCTTTCTGCTTTTCCTCCCCCCATAACCTTAATTGTCATTAATTGTCCTCATATCAAAATTGAGTACATAGGATTCATGCTTCTCCATTCTTGTGATGCTTTGCTAAGAATAATGTCTTCCACTTCCATCCAGGTTAATAGGAAGGATGTAAAGTCTCCATTTTTTTTAATAGCTGAATAGTATTCCATGGTATACATATACCAAAGCTTGTTAATCCATTCCTGGGTTGGTGGGCATTTAGGCTGTTTCCACATTTTGGCGATTGTAAATTGAGCTGCAATAAACAGTCTAGTACAAGTGTCCTTATGATAAAAGGATTTTTTTCCTTCTGGGTAGATGCCCAGTAATGGGATTGCAGGATCAAACGGGAGGTCTAGCTTGAGTGCTTTGAGGTTTCTCCATACTTCCTTCCAGAAAGGTTGTACTAGCTTGCAGTCCCACCAGCAGTGTAAAAGTGTTCCCTTCTGTCCACATCCACACCAGTATCTGCAGTTTTGAGATTTTGTGATGTGGGCCATTCTCACTGGGGTTAGATGATATCTCAGGATTGTTTTGATTTGCATTTCTCTAATATATAGAGATGATGAACATTTTTTCTTGTGTCTGTTAGCCATTCGTCTGTCATCTTTAGAGAAAGTTCTATTCATGTCTCTTCCCATTGATATATGGGATTGTTGGCTTTTTTCTTTTTTGTTGTTTTTATTGTTGGGAATTCATTGAGGGTACAATAAGCCTGATTGCAATTGTTAGGTAAAGTCCCTCTTGCAATCATGTCTTGCCCCCATAAAGTGTGACACACACCAAGGCCCCACCCGCCTCCCTCCTTCCCTCTTTCTGTTTCCCCCCCCATAACCATAATTGTCATTAATTGTCCTCATATCAAAATTGAGTACATAGGATTCATGCTTCTCCATTCTTGTGATGCTTTACTAAGAATAATGTCTTCCACGTCCATCCAGGTTAATACGAAGGATGTAAAGTCTCCATTTTTTTTAATGGCTGAATAGTATTCCATGGTATACATATACCACAGCTTCTTACCATTCCTGGGTTGGTGGGCATTTAGGCTGTTTCCACATTTTGGCGATTGTAAGTTGAGCTGCAATAAACAGTCTAGTACAAGTGTCCTTATGATAAAAGGATTTTTTTCCTTCTGGGTAGATGCCCAGTAATGGGATTGCAGGATCAAATGGGAGGTCTAGCTTGAGTGCTTTGAGGTTTCTCCATACTTCCTTCCAGAAAGGTTGCACTAGTTTGCAGTCCCACCAGCAGTGTAAAAGTGTTCACTTCTCTCCACATCCATGCCAGCATCTCCAGTTTTGAGATTTTGTGATGTGGGCCATTCTCACTGGGGTTAGATGATATCTCAGGGTTGTTTTGATTTGCATTTCTCTAATATATAGAGATGATGAACATTTTTTCATGTGTTTGTTAGCCATTCATCTGTCATCTTTAGAGAAAGTTCTATTCATGTCTCTTGCCCATTGATATATGGGATTGTTGGCTTTTTTCATGTGGATTAATTTGAGTTCTCTATAGATCCTAGTTATCAAGCTTTTGTCTGATTGAAAATATGCAAATATCCTTTCCCATTGTGTAGGTTGTCTCTTTGCTTTGGTTATTGTCTCCTTAGCTGTACAGAAGCTTTTCAGTTTAACGAAGTCCCATTTGTTTATTTTTGTTGTTGTTGCAATTGCCATGGCAGTCTTCTTCATGAAGTCTTTCCCCAGGCCAATATCTTCCAGTGTTTTTCCTATGCTTTCTTTGAGGATTTTTATTGTTTCATGCCTTAAGTTTAAGTCCTTTATCCATCTTGAATCAATTTTTGTGAGTGGGGAAAGGTGTGGGTCCAGTTTCAGTCTTTTACACGTAGACATCCAGTTCTCCCAACACCATTTATTGAATAGGGAGTCTTTCCCCCAAGGTATGTTCTTGTTTGGTTTATCAAAGATTAGGTGGTTGTAAAATGTTAGTTTCATTTCTTGGTTTTCAATTCGATTCCAAGTGTCTATGTCTCTGTTTTTGTGCCAGTACCATGCTGTCTTGAGCACTATGGCTTTGTAGTACAGACTAAAATCTGGTATGCTGATGCCCCCAGCTTTATTTTTGTTACAGAGAACTGCCTTAGCTATACGGGGTTTTTTCCGGTTCCATACAAAACGCAGAATCATTTTTTCCAAATCTTGAAAGTACGATGTTGGTATTTTGATAGGAATGGCATTGAATAGGTAGATTGCTTTGGGAAGTATAGACATTTTAACAATGTTGATTCTTCCCGTCCATGAGCATGGTATGTTCTTCCATTTGTTAATATCCTCTGCTATTTCCTTTCTGAGGATTTCATAGTTTTCCTTATAGAGGTCCTTCACCTCCTTCGTTAGGTATATTCCTAGGTATTTCATTTTCTTTGAAACTATGGTGAAGGGAGTTGTGTCCTTAATTAGCTTCTCATCTTGACTGTTATTGGTATATACAAAGGCTACTGACTTGTCGACATTGATTTTATATCCTGAAACATTACTGTATTTTTTGATGGCTTCTAGGAGTCTTGTGGTTGAGTGTTTGGGATTCTCTAAGTATAAGATCATGTCGTCAGCAAAGAGGGAGAGTTTGACCTCCTCTGCTCCCATTTGGATTCCCTTTATTTCCTTGTCTTGCCTAATTGTATTGGCTAGAACTTCCAGCACTACGTTGAATAGTAAAGGTGACAGAGGACAACCTTGTCTGGTTCCAGTTCTAAGAGGAAAAGCTTTCAGTTTTACTCCATTCAGTAAAATATTGGCTGTGGGTTTGTCATAGATAGCTTCAATCAGTTTTAGAAATGTGCCACCTATGCCTATACTCTTCAGTGTTCTAATTAGAAAAGGATGCTGGATTTTATCAAATGCTTTTTCTGCATCTATTGAGAGGATCATGTGATCTTTATTTTTGCCTCTGTTAATATGGTGGATAACGTTTATAGACTTGCATATGTCAAACCAGCCTTGCATCCCTGGGATGAAGCCTACTTGATCATGATGAATGACTTTTTTGATGATAAGCTGCAATCTATTGGCTAGGATTTTGTTGAGAATTTTTCCATCTATATTCATGAGTGAGATTGGTCTGAAATTCTCCTTTTTGTTTGGGTCTTTTCCTGGTTTTGGTATCAGGGTGATGTTTGCGTCATAGAATGTGTTGGGGAAGGTTCCTTCTTCCTCAGTTTTTTGGAATAATTTCTGCAGTACAGGAATAAGCTCTTCCTTGAAGGCTTGATAGAATTCTGGAGTGAAGCCATCTGGACCAGGGCATTTTTTGGTTAAAAGATTCTTTATTGTTTCTTTGATCTCAGTGCTTGAAATTGGTCTGTTCAGGAGCTCTATTTCTTCCTGGCTGAGTCTAGGGAGAGGGTGTGATTCCAAATATTGATCCATTTCTTTCACATTGTCAAATTTCTGGGCATAGAGTTTCTGGTAGTATTCAGAGATGATCTCTTGTATCTCTGTGGGATCAGTTTGTTATTTCCCCTTTATCATTTCTGATTGAGGTTACTAGAGATTTTACTTTTCTATTCCTCATTAGTCTGGCCAATGGTTTATCTATTTTATTTATTTTTTCAAAAAACCAACTCCTTGTTTCCTTAATTTTCTGAATGATTCTTTTGTTTTCAATTTCATTGATCTCTGATTTGATTTTGGATATTTCTTTTCTTCTACTGAGTTTAGGCTTAGATTGTTCTTCTTTTTCCAATTCCATAAGATCTCTTGTGAGATTGTTGATGTGCTGTCTTTCTGTTTTTCGAATGTAGGCATCTAAAGCGATGAATTTTCCTCTCAAAACTGCTTTTGCAGTATCCCACAGGTTTTGGTAGCTTGTGTCTTCATTGTTGTTATGCTCAAGGAAGTTAATGATTTCCTGTTTTATTTCTTCCTGCACCCATCTCTTATTCAACAGAAGATTGTTTAATTTCCATGCCTTTGTGTAGGGTCAAGCATTTTTGTTAGAGTTGAGATCCACCTTTAGTGCCTTATGGTCTGAGAAGACACAAGGTAAAATTTCAATTCTTTTGATTCTGTTGATATTTGTTTTGTGTCCCAGGATATGATCAATTTTGGAGAATGTTCCATGGGGTGATGAGAAGAATGTATACTCTTTATCTTTGGGATGGAGTGTTCTATATGCGTCTATCAAGCACAGTTGTTCTAGGGTCTCATTTAAATCTCTTATATCTTTGTTTAATTTCTGTTTAGAGGATCTGTCCAGCTCTGTAAGAGGAGTGTTAAAGTCCCCTGTTATGATGGTATTATCAGATATCATATTGCTCAGACTGAGTAAGGTCTGTTTCAAGAATCTGGGAGCATTTAAATTGGGTGCATAAATATTTACAATTGAAACATCTTCTTGTATTTTTCCCTTGACCAATATAAAGTGACCATCTTTGTCTTTTTTGACTTTAGTTGCTTTAAATCCACATGTATCTGAAAATAAGATTGCAACTCCTCTTTTCTTCTGAATTCCATTTGCCTGAAAAATTGTCTTCCAACCCTTGACTCGGAGTTTTAATTTGTCTTTCAAAGCCAGGTGTGTTTCTTGCAGACAGCAAATGGATGGCTTGTGTTTTTTAATCCAGTCAGCCAATCTATGTCTCTTCAGTGGGGAATTCAAGGCATTAACATTTATCAAGATAATTGGTAAGTGTGGTAGTATTCTATTCATCTTATTTTGTGAGAGTCCATTGCTTAGTTTTATCTTTTGCATCAGTGTGGAGGTTAGGTTCTGTCCTTTAATTTCTGAGTTCTTAATTTGCTGCTGATCCATTGTGGTGGTCAGTGTGCAGAACAGGTTGAAGTATTTCCTGTAGAGCTGGTCTTGTTATGGCGAATTTTCTCAACGTTTGTATATCCGTAAATGATTTGATTTCTCCGTCAATTTTTAAGCTTAGCTTGGCAGGGTACAGAATTCTGGGCTGGAAATTGTTCTGTTTAAGTAGATTAAAGGTAGATGACCATTGTCTTCTTGCTTGGAAAGTTTCATTAGAGAAGTCTGTGGTCACTCTGATGGATTTGCCCTGTAGGTCAACTGGCACTTACTCCTGGCAGCTTGCAGAATCTTCTCTTTTGTCTTGACTTTGGACAGGTTCATCACAATGTGTCTTGGAGAACCTCGGTTACAGTTGAAGCGACCTGGGGTTCGATATCACTCTGAAAGCAGTGTGTCAGAATCTTTGGTGATATTTGAGAAATTTTCTTTTATAATGTTCTCTAGTATGGCTTCCATTCCTTTGGGCCATTCTTCTTCCCCTTCTGGGATTTCTATAACTTGTATGTTGGAACGCTTCATAAAGTCCCATAATTCTGACAGTGAATGTTCTGCTTTCTCTCTTGATGACCATCCTCTTCTAGCTTGAAAGGTTTCAGCAGAGAGATCTGCATTTATTCTAATATTCTTGCCCTTCTGGGTGATGGTTTTCTTTCGTCTGGCTGCTTTCAGAATTTTCTCCTTCATATTAACTTTAGAGAAGTTGATTATGATGTGTCTGGGGGATGTCTTATTTGGGTTGAGTCATGCTGGAGTTCAGAAACTGTCTGCTATCTGAATTTCAGAATCTCTTGGCAAGTCTGGAAAGTTCTCCTTCATAATCTCATGGAGAAGAGGCTCTGCCTTGTGAAGTCACTTTGTCTTTTTCGGGTATCCGTATAAGATGAATATTGGTTTTTTTTTAATTATCCTAGAGCTCTCTGAGAGAGTGATCTGTTTTTGCTCTCCATTTCTCTTCCTGTTTGAGAGTTTGGGAGCATTCGAAAGCTTTGTCTTCAATGTCAGAAATCCTTTCTTCTGCTTGCCCCATTCTGTTACTGAGGGATTCTACTGTGTTTCTGAGATCTTTGAGGGCTGCAACTTCTTGTCTCAATGTGTCAAAATCTTTGGTCATTTGGTCTTTGAATTCATTGAATTCTTGAGATATCTTTTGTGTTACTGCTTGGAATTCTAATTTGATCTTATTTGCTATTCAGATTTTGAATTTGATTTCTGACATTTCAGCTATTTGTTTGTGTATGGGATCTTGTGCTGTGTCTGCCCCATTGATCCTTGGGGGAGTTGATCTACTCTGATTATTCATATTGCCAGAGTTTTTCTGTTGATTTTGCCTCATGTTTGTTTTTTACCGTTGCCTCTGGCCATCCTCAGAGTTGCGGAGGTGTCTCTCCAAGATTAGACCCCAGCAGGATCACTGTATTGTTGCTAGATGTTTGTAGGTAGTGACCGTGTGTAGTTCCTCTGGGGCTGCCCCAGTCAGGGAGTTCTGGTTGTGGAAGCAGCTCCGGAGTGTGACACACCTGGATCCAGCAACAGGGTGGGAGGTGGTGCGCACAGTTCTGGGAGTGTCTGGCACCCAGTGACTTTGGCACAGAGAGCCCAAGGCTCCAGCAGTCTCTGGCCAGGTAAAGGGCTCAGCACAGAAGCAGGGAGGGCTCTGGAGGGCACGTGGCTACCAGAGTCTCTGGCCAGACGAGCAGGCTGGTGTGGAGGCAGGGAGGGTACAGGAGGGAGGACGCAGGGTTGCACGGCTCCTGCAGTTCCTGGTCAGGGCATGCAGAGGCCTGGTGGGCACAGGTTGCAGTTTGGGGTCACAGCGCAGCTCTTATGGAGGTCTAGGTGGTGCCAAGCCCAGGAGTTTGAGGTTGCTATGAGCTGTAATGCCACGACACTCTACCAAGGGCAACAGCCCCAGGCTCCAGTGTGCCAAAACCGGTCTCACTCTGCCCCTGAGGGTTAAGGCTGTAAGGCAGCTCAGTCCCCGCCTTTAGGCTGCTCAGTCACTAGGTTACTAGCTCCTGCCCATCCTTGCTCAGCGACCCTGAGGGTGGAGCTTGCCGGGGTAGTTCTCTCACAATGTCTCCCTGCAGCCCACAGCTGAACACTATTAGCTCCATCTGGCTCAGCAGCTCAGTCTGGGGCCCTAGACAATGCCCAAAGTTCTCCACACTGATGCTCAAGCTCTCCCCAGGGCAGTTCAACTGAGTGCCACGTCCAAAAACACCAAAACAGTTCACAGGTAAGGCCTTTCCGGTTTGCAGTCTTACTGCTGCTTGTACTTACAGCTGCTGACGGGATTTGGTCAATCAAACACATGCAACCACTTGCCAGTTTTTCACTGTTTTTGTCCTCCTCTTGGGGTCCAGAAGTCCCTTGCTGACTCCCTGTATCCTCATAGGGATGATTATAGGCAGATCCCACCAGTCAGAGATGCCTGGAGTCTTATCTCCCCAGACTCACCGTGCCCCCTTGCAGGAAAGCTGTTACTCGGCCGCCATCTTGCTCCTGGATCCACAGTGAATTTCTTATCTGAAAGTGGGGGAACCAGAAAGAACTGGTATAACATTTTTCAAGTATTGAAAGAAAAGAATTTAATATATATCAAGCAAAAATATCTTTCAGGTATGAAATGTGTTGTCTAAAAGTTGTATCCAAAAACAACAACAACAAAAAGGAATAAAGGCTCCGTGGCTCACACCTGTAATCCTAGCACAGACTAAGGTGGGGTGACCACTTGAGGTCAGAAGTTCAAGACTAACCTGACCAAGAGTGAGACACCTATCTCTACAAAAAATAGAAAACTTAACAGGGTGTGGTGGTGCATGCCTGTAGTCCTAGCTGCTTGGGAGGCTGAGGCAGGAGGATGGCTTGAACCCAGAAGTTTGAGGTTGCTGTGAGGTATGATGATGCACTGTAGTCCAGGAAGCGGAAGGAGACCCTGTATTTAAAAAAAAAAAAAAGGTAACAGAAGAAGGTTTGAAATTTCAAAAAGGAAGAAAGAACATCAGAATGGGGGTAGATTGACTGTCCTACTTCTCGTGAGTTTCTTAAATCATACTTGATGGCTGAAGCAAAAAGTATAATATCATATAAAGTGGTGTTCAGTAAATGTGGAGAAAATACTTAAGACAATTATATCTAGAAAGCAAGGAAAGTAAAGGAACCAAGATGGAAGTAACGTTTTTATTCTTCACCTAAGCTGTAAACTTCAATGCTGGTAGACTATGATAAGTTCTGTGTGCATACTGTAATATCTACAGCAACCACTAAGAAAACTATGCAGAACATGGTATCTGAAGACAGTGTAAGTAGTCATGTGCTGCATAGCGACATTTCAGTCATTGGCAGACAGCGTATACACCAGTGGTCCTATGTAAGATTATGATGGAGCCCAGAAGTTCTTATGCTTAGCGGTGCAGCTGTTGTAATATCCTAGTGTTGTAGTGTAACACATTACATGTGTGTTGATGGGGATGCAGCTGTAAGCAAACCTATTGTGCTACCAGTCTTTTAAAAAGGAAAAAATAAAATTTTAAAATAGAAAAACATATACTAAAAAGAGATAAAGAAAGAAAACTTTTTTTTTTACATAAACACACACTTATTCTGTTACATGTAAGCTTGTTTATAAATTAACATAAAACAAGCATTGGATAACAGTGATAAAAAAAGTAAACACAGAATTAAATGTTAATACCGTCCCTGAAAAACAGAAGATAAAAGCACTTCTTGTTTTAGTAAAACAAAAAACATGATCTAATAGCGTATTAAAAAGACACTGATTTTACAAAAGTTATTTCCAAATACAGAAAAGAAAATCTGGAACAGTTGATTCAGACTTTAATGAGCTAAAATGTGTAGAAAATATCTGATAATACTGTTTATTAAATTCATTGTACGTAAGCTAATATGAAATAAGGAAGTATTTTTATACTGCTGTACAATGTGTTTATGTTTTAAGCTGTGTTATTATTAAAGTCGAAAAGTTTTAAAAATGAAGTCTATAAAGTAAAAATTTTACAAAAAGATATACCACACAAACAATAGTTTTATCTGAAAGTAGACTTCAAAGAAAATTATGAGGGACAAAGGGAGACATTTCAAAATGTCAGAAGACTCAGGCTACTAGGAACACACAAGGCAGTAAGAGAAAAATAAACCGCTGCCCTGGTATTGATGGCAACGTCCCTCTCCCTTCCTGGACTCTAAGAGTCTTTGAAGGCACAGAGCACACCTGTTGGTCTTTTCTCTCACCCTACCTGCCCCAGGTGCTTAAGACATGTGGGTTTAAAACAATTTTTAGATTAATATGAGGGTAACGACGATTAGGTTATATTGTATGCATTTGTTAGGTAAAGTCCAAGTTGTAGTTGTGCCCCTCACCCAAGAGGTGGGCCATATACCCTTGAGTTGTGCCCGCCCCCCGCCCCTCTTCCTCCTCCCACCTTCCCCTCACTTGAGTTGGAGTTTTTCTCCTACGTGGGCGTGTATTGGTTTCATTAGTACTGCGGGTTTCTTTAGTATTGAGCACCTCGGACACTTGTTTTTCCATTCTTGTGATACCTTACTAAGAAGAATGTTCTCCAGCTCCATCCGGGTCAATACAAAAGATGTACAGCATCTGTTTTTATGGCTGAATAATATTCTATTTAAGAAATGTTTTTAACTAAATATAATGGAAATCAATTGCATGCGTAGTCTGGCTCACGAGTACACGTCCCTTCTCTCTAGGCCAGGTCTCCGAGGGAGTGAGGAGGCTTCTGCCTACTCAGGGCACCACAGCAGCTGCCCCACCTGAGGTGCCTTCAGAAGCAGGAGATGTGTTGACTGGCTCTCTTCTGGGGGAGGGGGGATTTGCTTTCTCAACATGTTCTTTGGGGTTCAGCTAGAGTGTCCCTGTGGGTAGCTGGGCCCTCAGTGTGGAGACTCTCCCTTTAAGCTGCTCGGAAGTCCTCTTTATAGGTCTTTCCAAGAAACCTTGGGATTCTTATGCAAATAACTTCCCAGCTTTCCTGAGAGGCCTATGCAGAGTAGGCCCTACAGTGACCCCCACAAGAAACCAGATCCATAAATCGCCTAAACTAGAAGACATTATGGGGTCAACCAGCAGACCATTGCGTACTTGACGTATGCAGCGAGAGGTGCCTCCTCACGAGTCTGAGAGGGACCAGCCAGGAATAAGGAGACGCCCTTCTTGTTTGTACGATGATGATACCTGGTAGTCAGAAAGGAAAGTACTTACCTAGGAAACCTCCACACTGACACGTCAGGACAGCTGGTATGTTGCTAATGGTTTCTATATCCTGCTTCATAGTTTAGTGTTCGCTCAGTGCCCCAAGTTTGCAGGGCATGATGTGGTGGCAGGTTTGTGTTGTGACCCAGCACCAGCGCCTCAGGAGGGAGGTTCTCTGTGACCTGGGACCACGCCTCAGAGGGAGGTTCTCCCTCGGGATGTTTGAGGGAGAGAAGCTGACCCCTGAGGTCCAAGACAGAGGAACTCAGAACCAAGCAGGACAGCCCCTGACCACATCCTCCTGTGGATTCTCCCTGGTCCAGCTCTCAGCAATGCCGTCTTTACTGAGGCACCCAGACTGCAAACTGCTGCTGTCCCTGTCACCCTGGCCCGGGCCCCCTCCTCATGCCTGGCTGACACCGTGGCCTCCGGCACATTGTCATCCTGTGCCCTTGTCCAGCTCCCGAACTTCAGAGTTCATCTCGGCTTTCACTTGCTCTATGGACTGCTTTAGTTTTGACCTGTGGAGTTCTTTTCATCCCATCTTCACTGACCCCCTGGCTGCTCTTGGTCATCACCCGCCCTGGCAATAGCCTCTCCGAACTGAGCCCCCACCGGATGGGTGCTCCAGGGTCTCCTCCCTTCATCCCTTCGCCTCAGTCATCCTCACCCATGAGTAGTCACCCCAAGAACCCCAGGTAGCATTCCCACAGCCCCTCCATGAGGGGCTACCTCTCTTTTTGTCCTGTATACCCTGCTGTGTGCACGACCTCCAGGCCAAGGGCAGGGTCATGTGCTGGTTAAAGGTGGCTGTGCAGCCTGACTGCTGCTTCTTCAAACTCTGGCTTCACCTCTCCAGTGCCTGACCCAGGGCAAGTTAGTGGGTCTTCCTCTGCCTCAGGTTCCTTATCTAAAACTGAGATCATAACAGCTCACTACAAGGCTGTTGAAAGAGCAAGTAAATTAGTCCATATAAAGCATTTGGAATAGGGCCGAGCACATAGTGAGCTAGGTTTTTACCATTTTGCTAAGTTTATCTTTAAGAGATAAGCTCGTTTTCAAAAGCTTGTTTCTGTAGTTTTAGGAATCCTCATACTGCATGGTGCTAAGCGTGACATGGCTACCCGGCCTGAACGGGAAGGCTAAAACCAAAGCTAGCTTTTATGGAGGTGAAGGGAGTTCCAGAAGCTTTTCTGTCCATAATTTTTAAAGATTGATCTCTTTCCTGAAAGAGTAGAACTTAATATTAGCTCCTGAAGCAGATGACTCTTGAATAACAACTTTTAATGGAAGAAATGCCTTCAAGGAGTGGGTAGCATTTTCTCTAATTCTTCATCTCCTTTGCCTTCCAGCTGGGGATCTTAGCTCCAAAGCTCTTCTGATGGCAGGTTGGCATGTTGTCTGAGCATTGAGCTATTGTCACTCATTGTTAGCCACAGGTGGCCTCTATTCCCTGCTAAGGATGTTTGTGTTCTTTGAAAGAAAGACCTTAATTTATTTTGCAAATATTCTTGTGCTCCTAGTTATAGCCTTACTCTAGCAGTAAAGAGAAGAGAGAACTGTTTGGAAGCTGCATGTTGTCAATGAGAACAGATAAATTCCTGGGACAGGTCTGAAAGTCACAGCCAGAGGCCCCATTGCCTAGAGAGCCCTAGCTCTTGGGCAGCCAGCCCAGCGCACCCCTTACCCCCTCAGCTGGCCACCTGCACACTGACCCTTGATCCCTCATCATCTATACTCAGCAGGACCACACAGCCCACCTTCCTGATCCTGCGGTGCCACAGGGGGCTGGTGTCTCAGGCTTGGGATAAGGACTGTTTCCTGTGACAGTGGAAGGACCTGGCCCTTTGGCCCTGATTGTCCTGGCCTCGTGGTGGGGATCTTGGCAGCTAGGATCACTGTGGAGTGACGGTGCTGAGAGAGAAGCGCACAGAGCAGGGAGTGGCCAGTGCTCCCTGGGGCCAGAAGTGGCAGAGCCTGGGGGGTCAGAAGAGGCCTGAACTGGGTTTTCATAGGACAGCAGGTGCTCACTGCCCCACTGCCGGGAGGGGCGGAGAACTGCAGGTAAGAGTAAGTCTCTGGAGTAGAGAGGCGCAGCACCGGGAATCTGCAGAAGGAAGGTGCAGTGAGATGTGAGCGGGCAGGGGGCACCCAGGGTGCACGGGCTGATTCTGGGTGACCCTGGCCCTAAAATAAGTGCAGAAGTGCACTAAAATCACTCACTTTGGCAAAACAGGTCAGGTGTTGCCTGCAAAAAAACTGGAAGGCTCCTCCTACAGAGCCCCAGTGATGTTGGAATAAGGTCATCCTTTGGGTCCAGAGGGGGACTGACCAGCACTGCTGGGCAGGAAGCCTCTGCCCCAAGAAGGAATCTGGCAACAGCCTCAGCCTGGAGAATAGGCAGGCCAGTAGTGGGGGACATGACAAGGACCTGTAGTCAAGCTGTGTCCCCTATCCCCAGGATGAGCCAGGTGAAGCTAATCTTACTTGTGTCTCTCTACCCCTCCCCCCAGGGCAAGAATTCTGAAGAACCACCCCACAGGTCCTCCGGGACTGTGTGAATTGTCCATTATAACTAATTAGCCAGTTAGACACCTATATTTAAGTAATTAATTAAGCATTTATTAAAGGACATCTATATGCCACGCATCCCACATCCCACAGCAAAACTTGGTTGCTGGCCCTCAGGAGCTCACAGCTGGAGTGGCATCAGTGCACAAGTGACGCCAGCACCATAGCCACAGCCACAGAGAAAAGCAGACGCTTTGCTGTCAAGGGGCTGGGGTTGGGGAGGGGAAAAGAGATGCGTCTGAGAAAGAGCACCAGATGCGTAGGAGTTCCATGGGCAGCTGGCATGGAAACAACCTTCCAGGCAGGTACCACAGCATTTTCAAAGACACAAATCACAAGAGCATCCTGTAGAGACTTGTTAACTCACAGCGCGGCGCACCTCCTGGGCCTGTGTGGACGGGCCAGCCAACCACAGCCGTCTCTCCCAGTTCTCCTCCTCAGGGGGCTCCAGGCAGCTAGAACAACAGCTCTAGATTATAAAGTGTTCTGAGAAGAATCTCAGGAGGTATAGTTGGGAAGGAGGTTTGGGGCCGTGTGTGAAGAGCCTCCCACATCCTGACTTCCATCCTGCTGATGACAGGAGCTGCTGGGTTTCTAGGCTGAGGCATAAAGAAGGTTCACTGTATGTTAGCAGTGAACTGGGCTCCACTTCAGTGTGCACCCACTGGTGTGCAGCTCCAATGCTGAGGGTGAGGAAAAGGGCCTAGGGCTGGAATGTTGGGGTGTGCACAGGACATCTTTAAAACAATAAGGAAGGAAAGATTCAACATTATCTGCAAATCCCTTTCGCTCACACCAGGAAGGCAGGAAAAGGGGCTGGAGTTCCAACTGCTGGGCTGAGAATCTCGCTGGATCTTGGGAGCTGGGTGTGTTAGAAGCTGAAAACTGCTACTTGCTTCTTATTCGATAACTTCTTGTTCCTGTTTCATGTTACTTTTATACTCCCGTGTCTTTGTGAGCTTATTTGTGATACCAATTTAATTCCTGGTCCACTTATTCCAACACTTGTGTCTCCAGAAGTGTCTTTGTTCAGGCTGCTCTGATGAAATACCTGGGGCTGGCTGGCTCATGTAGAACTGCAGGGCTTTCTCACAGTCCTAAAGGCTGGGACATCCAAGGTCAAGGCAGATTTGGTGTCTGGTGAAGGCTGGCTTTCTGGTTCATAGATGCATCTGCTTACTGTGTCCTCCTACGGTGGAAGGAGGGGGGAAAGAGGGAGGAGAGAGGGAGGAGTGAGGAAGCTCCTTTGGGCCTATTTTGTAAGGGCACAAATCCATTCACAAAAACTCTTCCCCCAGGTCATAATCACCTTCTTAAAGGCCCCACCTCTTAATACCATCACCTTGGCGGTTAGGATTTCAACATATGAATTTGGCCGGGACCCAAACATTTAAACCCTGGTGTTGCTGAACCAACGAGTCTGTCTACCTGTCACCCAAGACAGTCAAGGAGGAGTGGGTGAGAGATCATCAGTTCCACTTTTATTTACAGAACAGCCAGCAATTCCGGAGAGCAGCAGGATATCTCCTCAAAGAACTGGTCTGCGCCCTCTTTCCCACTGTCCTTTTTTATTCTCACAGGAACAGTAAACATCAGCAATGTTATTACAGAGTCTCCCTCACAGGTTACAAACTTATTATAAGTTACTGACAATAACAAATGTTATTGTCAGATTCTCCTTCACAGGTTACAAAGTTACACAACATCTTCCTAGATTAAAGTGGTCATATCTTCGAAGCATTTTTATTCTAGACTAAATTTAGAGTTAGTCAACACTTCCCTGGGTGCACAGAGTGCCCTGGGTTCTTGACCAATACCATGGGGTCCAGTTCCCCAACTTCCCCAGACGTTGGCACATAGGTTCATCCGGCCTTGCTAGTGCCTGACCAGTAGCGCCCTGCAGGAAATGGCCATTCAGGTGGACAGTGGCAGAGGTGTCTGCTGGACGGCAGGATGCCTTCTGTACCATGTGTTTGCACTCCTTAGGGCTGTCCTCGTTTGGCCTGGGAGCTCATATACATGGTATCCCTGAACACATGGGCTTCCCTCAGGCGGTGTTAAGGAGAAGCCAAGAAGCCACAGTCAGGCTCTGGCACGTGGCAGTTTAAGGGAATGACTCTCTGTGTGGAGGGTCCCAGGAATCACAGAACCGCTGGGCCCTCTGCGGAGTTTCACACTCCCTGCCTCATGCTCTGCTCAGAGTGACCTCTGTAAACCCTCGGGTTAGGAGCAGCCTTGGAGGAGGGGGGTCTCCAGGTTCCATGTCTCCAGTGCCGGGAGTCAGGCCCCCTTGTTTTCAGCAGCTTTCTGGCTCAGTAGGGTTGGGCACTGACATTCCTGAGGCCTGAGCCATAGCTGCCTAGTTCTGTGGCAGCAGAGGGCAGGCAGGGGCAGACCCATGGTGTGCAGGAGGCTGGCAGGAGCGAGCTTGAGCCTGTCCACAACCCGCTGCCACTAGCCCCACCGGCCTCTCCACACCAGCCCTTTGGGACCCATATTCAGTCTCTCTACAACCTTCTGTTTCTTGTTTGTTTCCAGATCAGGCCGGCTACCATCACACATCTGCAGTTTTTCCAGGATGGGTTTTTTTTGGGAGGAGGGGTGACATTCAAGCTCTTGTCACCAGCACCAGCTCGCTTCTCAGTGTGACATGACATGACAAACAGGTCATGTAAGGCAGAATGAATTATTCTACAATGTGTTACTGCTACCTCAGTTTCACTTATTTAAGAAAACTTTCGCAACTTGTTAATCAACCACTGATCTATGATTCCCTAAATACAAGTTCTCTCTGGAACAATCCTGCTTGGAAATTTATAAAAGAACCACCTCAAGGCACAGAAAAATGGGCTCTGGAGAGGCCAAGTTTCAACTCCATACGGCGTAACACTAGGTGATGTTAGAGTCCTGTCCTTTCAAACTTCTGAGGTGATAACATTTGGAAAACTTGATGTCCTCTTCAGATGAGCATGAGTTCTGCCATGGCGAGTGGCTTTTAATGACATGATCTTCCTCCCACAGGCCAGTAACGTTCTCAGGAAGCAGCTGAATCTGCTGGCAGCTCAGTTTCATATCTGATATCCGTTTGCCAAATGCTGTTAAGTTTGGGCAACTCTCCTCAGCATCCAGGTGCACTGAAATCCCAGTAAATGGGTTAGCTTTTTTGAAGGTTGTACTTGATAAACAGCTCATCTTGGCTGGTCAAAAAATGTGGCCTTTCTAAACCAGGTATTTTAAGAAATCTTGTTAAAACTCTTCCAGGGTGGGTGGCACCTGTGGCTCAGTGAGTAGGGCGCCGGTCCCATATACTGAGGGTGGTGGATTTGAACCCGGCCCCCACCAAAACTGCGACAAACAAAAAAAACTCTTCCAGGGCTTTTCTTGTCTCTGTAGGGTGAAGCCCTGACGTTTTCATGGTGTGAGCATTTGGACATACCCACGAAACTGTTTTCTAAAAAATTCTTAGTCCTAGGGCGGTGCCTGTGGCTCAAAGGAGTAGGGTGCCAGCCCCATATGCTGGAGGTGGTGGGTTCAAACCCAGCCCCAGCCAAAAACTGCAAAAAAAAAAAAAAAAAAAATTCTTAGTCCTGCTTTTAGATTTTTCTCTAATCCACCCTGGGTAGAGATGAGATGATCTTTCATCCAGGCAAGAATATATAATTGGCTCTTCGATTTTCTCAGAAAATTCATAATTTTGCTTCCTACAGTCCCAGCCAGCAAAGCTTTAGGCTTTCTTTTCAATCAATTGCCGAGAATACCTGTGTGTCAGGCGGGTCACCTATTGTTATCTTACTATCTTACTATTCTACAGCTGTGTTGAATGAATCAGGAAAATGAGTTTCAAGAAAAAGCCTAGAGGCCTGCTAGTCTCTCTCTTAAGTGGTTTTTGGAGGACTGGGTGCCTATGTCTCCCCAACCTTGGCGTCTCAGTGAGGTGGGCTTTGGGAAAAACATTTAAATGTATAACATAATTTCATTTTTGCAAAACAAAAAATGACCTGTTTCATCTAAACATTTTCATTTTTATTTTCTTTGCCTGTGCCCTTTATTGTAAGTCTGTGGCATGTCATATTAACAGTAGCAGTTCTTTAGGAACAATCTTACACGTGGCTTCTGTCGTAAACTGTTTCATCCAAACATTTTCATTTTTAAAAATAAAAACTGCAGAATGTGAAGCTCCACAGATTCTAGTGGGTAGAAGTCATAGAAGGGCAGAGCTCAGCCCCCAGCCATCCCCCATGTGTGGCTAAAAACTACACCTGGCTCAAGAGCAAGTACATGTTTAAAGAGAGAGAAACGGCTGTACATGCTCTGACTCTGCTCCTGACTGAATCCTGAAGAACGTGTGGGCAATCCTTCCACTCAGGCCCCATTAGGACCCAGTAATAATGGAATAAAGTCCTGTGACTCACCATTCAGGAAGCCACACTGAGAGCAGCAAGAGAGAAAGTGGCCGAAGTGCAGAGGGTGGGCCATCCAGGCGCCCAGGGGGTGGTTGTGACTGGATGCCAGTGAGCACTGATGGGCGATTCTGGGCACTCAACAGACCTCACGGAAACCTTTGTATTCACTCACATTCTTCTCACACACTGAGCAATCAATTGTTATGTGTAGATGTCTGAGAAGTCATGGCAACCCCATCACCAGAAAGTTCTGCATCCAGATTATATTGCCCTAGCTCCCATGGAAACTCTATCAAAGACCTACAAGTCCTTTGCACCCTTGACTTTGAAAGAAGATCCATGTAAGAAATAACCATATAAAGGAGTCTAATATAAAATCCAGTATATGATTGGTTCCTTCCAAAGTCGAGTTCAATAAATTGATGAGCTTCCTTTTATGAAATAATGAAAGCTATGTAACTCCGTGTGTTTCTTGCTTTGCCTTAGCTCTTGGCTAAGTTTTGTGCTCAATCATAAAGGTTAGTTTTGGCTGAGTTTCTTAGACACAACTGTCTCCCATCTGCATTGCTTTGTAGTTTGTCTTATTAAATAAGGCTTTAAAGGGGGATTTTTTAAATTTTATTTTCTTTGCCTGTGCCCTTTATTGTAAGTCTGTGGCATGTCATATTAACAGTTGCAGTTCTTTAGAAACAATCTTACACAGTGGCTTCTGTTGTAAACTGTTTCATCTAAAGTTATCCTTCCCTTTAAACGTGCAATTTTAACACATTTTTAAAGATTTTAAAATAGATTTATATGTAGGTTTTAATAAAGTTATCTTAAAGGTATATAAACACAGAGAGAGATAGTTATAGTATTACAAATCTGAAAAGAGAATTCTATAGGCAATATTTTATTTGTTTATTTTTGAGACAGAGTCTCAAGCTGTTACCCTGGGCAGAGTGCTGTGGCATCATAGCTCACAGCAACCCCAAACTCTTGGGCTTCAGCCATTCTCCTGCCTCTGAAAGACTTGGGGCAGAACCCCCCACTCTGCCCGGAGCTCTGACCACCCCAATCAACCGCAAGAGACGTCGCTTGATGCAAAAACGCAAGAGGATTTTTATTCCTGCATGCTGGAGCTTGACTTACAACTCTTTTAGAAGCCGAGAAGTCAAGCCCCGCACAGCCGTTTTTACAAGCTTATAAAGGCAAAAACTACAAAGTAGGCGGGAATAGCAGACATGCCAGGGGCTCTAACAATAAAGTAAGAGGGAATAGACACAGCTGGGGCTCTACCCAGATAAGAACAACTCTGGTTCATTATTCAACTGTCTTAAGACGAGACTAACAGTCAAATATTTGCTTAATAGTAAACATTTGCTGCAGCTCCTGGGGCTATCTCCTGGAACAGTTACAAAAGGTCACATTCCTATGGTAGGGAGTGAGAGGTGGTCACATTCCTATGGTAGGGAGTGAGAAGTGGTCACATTCTCATGGTAATATTTTCTTTCACCTCAGCCTCCCAAGTAGCTGGGACTACAGGTGCCCACCACAATGCCCAGCTATTTTTCTATTGCAGTTGTCATTGTTGTTTAGCAGGCCTGGGCTGGGCTCAAACCCACCAGCCTTGGTGTATGTGACCGATGCCCTACCCACTGAGCTATGGGCACGGCCCTATAGGCAATATTTTAAAGAAAAGCTACTTTAGCATGGAGGTATTTCTTTTTCTTTTTTTTTTTTTTTATTAAATCATAGCTGTGTACATTAATGTGATCATGGGGCACCATATACTGGTTTTATAGACCATTTGACATATTTTCATCATACTGGTTAACATGGCCTTCCTGGCATTTTCTTAGTTATTGTGTTAAGACGAGGTATTTCTTTTAAAAAAGACCTTAGAAATTAATTTTCTTCAAATTCCTTACCTTTGTATGCTGCTTATATATAAGAAGAAAAGTCATAGCAATTAGTACCATGTAGTAGACTCCTGTGTTGTTCCAGGTACTGTTCTAGATGCTTGAGCAACGTTATTACTAATCCTTACCCACAACCCTGCATAAAAGGAATTATTTAACCCATTTTGTAGATTAAGAAACTGAGGCTCACAAAGGTTGGACCTTGACTAAGCTCACACAGTCATTTAATAACCTAATAATAACTTTTTAATTTGCTATGTCAAACCTAATCTATCAGAGTCCTGCAAGGCTGTGGTGATCAATGCAATGCCTACTGGCCTTGCAGGTGAGTAACCTTTGCAAACATTCATACATTTGTGAGGGGTGTGTGTGTGTCTCAGGATTTGGACTCCTGTTGCAAACTGTCTCCCCAGTTTGCTTTCTCAGAACTCCTAGCAAGGATATAGAGGGTCTTGGTAGACTCTCCTTTCCTCCCAGCTGGCCCACTTGCCCCCTCAGGACTGCAGTTTCCAACTGTAGGATGCCTGGTTTTTAGGTGACATTGATGAGTTCAGAACAAACATGTGAATTTCATATTAGACTAAAAGGTTTTTGGTTTTAATTTTTGGTAACCCTGTGTTTAATCATCCTAAAATCAAATTGTCTTTTTCAATCCAAATAAACTATTTCCTTCTTAGATCCAAGAGCTTTCAAGCTTTGAAGATAAAAGGACAAGCTGTTTCACAGCTCAAAACTTTCCATGACACTGTTGCTGAGACAAAAAGCAAATTTGCAACCTTTGACGCATGCTAAGAGGTTCATTTCAGAGAGAGGTGTCTGATTCACAAATAGCAATCCTTGCTCCCCTGAACTGTGAAGGACACCCAGCTGCTCCGTTATCATCCTCAGAGCCAGAAGTTAGCACACCAGGGGACTGCCCTGGAGCCAGCTCTATCACCTGGAGACACCCAGAGAATGCCCCTGAGAAGTCAGACTGGGCCCCGCTGAGATGACATCTTAAAGGCAAGGGCAGCATCGGGATGGAAAATGGGGCACTCATATTTGTCAATGACAACACTAAAAAAATTAAAGGGTTCACGTAGAAAAACTTGAAAAACAAAATTTAATATAGGAATGTTTTATCTTCTCAATGAGGATGAAGAACTAATGATCCACACATTTGTCACACTCAACAGAGCCCCAAGGGCAGTTAACACAGAACATTAAACATCATCTACTAAAGAAATAGGTTTCACAATAGTAAGTAAAAGGAAAAAACATTAGCAAACAAAGGACGCCATTCTTCTCTCCGGCTGTTTCCATGCTCAGACTAAACTATTAGTTACAAGAGAGGAAGAAAGACAAAGTTAAAAGCTTTTAAGATTTAGGATATAACAGAATTGTTTCTTTTGTGAAACACTGCCTTAATCTGTTAATTCCAAAACCAGGCCCAAATGCCACTGTAAGTTTACACAACGGTAGGGTCCTGACCCTGCAGCAGCCTTCTTAGTTGTCAGACAGAAGCCCCCTCAAGAGAGAGTCTTTTTTTTTTTTTAACCCTGGACAACTACAGAGTTCGTTTTAGACAACAATTCCAGTTTTTAGAAGTTATTGCGTATAAGTAAAAATGGGCCAATTCACAGTTGAGCTATATTTAAGAATGGTCACTTGGGCCCCACCTGCTAATCTGGCGTGAAGCAGCCCCGTGAAGAAGCTGCCTGCAGGTGCAGCAGAAGCCTGTTGCAATGGCATGTATCTCAAAGGAGTCTGGACTTGGACAACCTCACTCTTGTGACTTTCTCGGTGGCCACAGGGTTTTCCCACTCAGTGAGCATTCACAGTGTGTCCAGTGTGGCCAAAGCCTGTGCCAGAGGCAGAGGACAATTCCCCTTTAGTGTAGGGAAACGACCAGCATAGTGACCTTTATTAGGGATGTAGTTAATACCATCCTCATCCCTTGCTGAACATGCACATATGTGACTATTGAACACACGAGTATTCTAAAGCATATCCAGGTGGCTGCCAGGCAGGTGTGCCTAGCAGAGAAGAGCCAGGTCACTGGGCTCATGTCCTGGCTTGGCTGCCCCTTCCTGGTTGTGGGAGGAGGGCGAGTTCCTTGATCTCACTTTCTTCTCCTGCAGACCCCTTCCTTAATGGTGCCAAGCTGCCCAATGTCTGGACTGCTGGGCTCTCTCCTTCCACACTTTTAGCCCCTCTACACACCCCTGCCTTTCTTTCGCCTTCTCTCAAGCTATATAATGGTCCCCATGTCACTACAAAAAAACGTTAAACTCATTGGCAAGTATTCGAAACCATCCCACATGGGGCTCCTCTGCCTCCCCTAGTCCCCTTCTCATCAGGCTGCAAAGCACTGCATTCCTTCTGACCTCCAAGCCTCTCCCAGAGTCTCCCACGGGGAGCATCCTGGACAGGAGATGTCCCCCGGAGCTCCCATCCACCTTGGGCATAGACGGCACCTGCCCTCTGAGCAGTGACTGTCAGCCTCACTTCCTTGACTCCGACTTTCTGGAAGTGACATTGCCTTTTTCTGTCTTCCTGCCCATTTCTCCTCACTGGACACTTGAGCTCCTTAGGGCCATGGCACAGTCTCTCACCCCCAGCACCTGCAGAGTCCACACAGCACCATGGCCTCTGGGCTGTGCTGGGGGGCTGCTGCGTCCCTGAGAGGTGGTGAGGGCATCCGGGAGACAGAACACAGCTCAGGCACACAGGCATGGACTGGCCACGTCCATTTCACCCTCTAAGCAGGCCTGAACACGGTCAGGCAAAGGGAAAGGCTCATTTTGTTTGAAGACTGTCTTTGTAAAGGGAAAGGCTTTGTTGGGATGGGGATAAAATGATGAAAATTAGCTCTGGGGCTCGGCGCTCCTACAGTTGTTACAACACCAGTCACATGTACTGAAGGTGGGTTGAAACAACAATGACAACTGCAACAAAAAATAGCCGGGCATGGTGCTGAGCCCCTGCAGTCCCAACTACTTGGAGGCTGAGGCAAGAGAATTGCTTAAGCTCTGGAAGTAGTGACAGTTTAGGAATGCTTCACCTCATCCTGAAGTCACTTATGGAGCAAATACTGGTGTGGCCCTGCTAGTGAGAACCATGTGCAAGCCACTCACAGCTCCTGTCTTCCACTGATGAGAAGGGAGGAGGACACATAAATGGGCATTTTTATTCCAGAGCTAGGAGGACCACAGAGCACAGGTGCTGCCCGGCCTTGGGAGGGGCACCTAATGCAGTGGGGGCTGTGGGGTCCAGGGAGATTCCTGAGGAGGGGCTGCCTAAAATAAAGCCGGAAAGAAGAGCAGGACCTAGTTGAGAGAAGAGGAAGTGGGGAGACCATACCAGGCAGGAAGAAGAGCGACTATGGGGCCAGGAGGTGAGGAGAGAGCATGGTGTGATCTCAGAATCCACCCAGTGAGTGCAGAGGGTGGAGCGGGTGGTGCAGGGCAGATCACGAAAGGCCTTTAGTGCTGTGCTGAGGAACGCAGACTGTACTGGAGGCAGCTCTCCGGTAAAGTGAGTTGGGAAGTATTCCTTTTCTATTTTTTGGAAGAAGTTGTGAAGAACTGATGTTAATTCTTTCAGTGTGTGGTAGAATTAATTAATGAAGCCATCTAGTCATGAACTTTTATTTTGTGGGAAGTTTTTTGATTACTAATTCAACCTCTTTATTTGTTACAGGTGTTCCCAGTTTCTCTTTCTTTGTGTTTCTTCAAATTTGTGCATTTCATCGACATCATCTAACTTGTCAGCATATAAATGTGTGATATTTCCTTCTAACTCTTTCTGTAGGACCAGGACAGGATTAATATCCTTTTTTCACATGTGATTTTAGTAAGTTGAATCTTTTCTCTTTTTTTCTTGGTCTATTTAGTTAAATGTTTTACAATTTTGTTGATCTTTTGACTTTATTTATTGGTTTTATTATTTTTCTCTCTTTTTTTTTTTTTTTTTTGAGACAGAGGGTCACTATGTCACCCTCGGTAGAGTGCCTGGGGTCGTAGCTCACAGCAACCTCAAACTCTTGGGCTTAAGCGATTCTCTTGCCTCAGCCTCCAAGTAGCTGGGACTACAGGCGCCCGCCACAACACCCGGCTTTTTTGTTGTTGTTGTTGTCATTGTTATTGGGTAGGCCTGGGCCAGGCTCCAACGAACCAGCCCCAGTGCATGTGGCTGGTGCCCTAACCATTGAACTACGGGTGCAGAGCTTATGTTTCTATTTTTTTATTCTCCATTTTATTCATTTTCTTTCTAATCTTTATCATTTTTTTCTTCTGTTTATATTAGGGGCTAGTGCTCTTATAATTTAAGGTGGAATATTAGAATATTGTTTTGAGATTTTTCCTTTTTTAAATATATAGGTATCCATAAAGTTCATGTACAATTTAAAACAGGCAACTATTTTAAATTGCATAAGAACTTTACAGATACCTTGTATGTTTATAGGTATGAATTTCCCTGTAAGCACAACTTTAGCTTCATCCTCAAGTTTTTTTTTTTAATGTCGTGCTTTTATTTAATTCATCTCAAAGTACTTTCTAATTTATTATGGAGATTGGCTTACATGATTATCGAGGCTGAGAAGTCCCATGATGGGCCACGTGCAAGCTGCAGACCCCGGGAAGGCTAGTGGTTTAATTCAGTCTGAGTCTGAAGTCTGGGAGGACTAAGACAGACTATGGTGTAACTTTCAGTCTGAGGCCAAATTCCTGAGAAACTGGGGGGCCCCTGGTGTAAGTTCTGGAGTCCAAAGGCCTGAGAACCTGGGGTTCTATGTCTGAGGGCAGGAGAAGATGGATGTCCCACCTCCAGAGAATGAGAGTGAATTCTATCTTTCTCCACCTTTTTGTTCTAACTGGACCTCAGTTGATTAGATGATGCCCACTTTGGTCAGGGTGGGTCGTCTTTACTCAGTCTACTGCTTCAACCACTAATATCTTCTGGAAACACCTTCACAGACACATCCAGAAATAATGTTTTACTAACTATCTCGCCAACCCTTAACCCAGTTGAGTAGATACATAAAATTAGCCATCACAAATCACTTCTCTCTTGAGTTTCTTGTTTGTTTGTTTGTTTGAGACAGAGTTTCACTTTGTCGCCCTCAGTAGTGCTGTGGCATCATAGCTCATAGCAACCTCAAACTCTTGGGCTCAGGTGATCCTCTTGCTCAGCCTCCCAAGTAGATGGGAATACAGGTGCCTGCCTCAACATCCGGCTATTTTTAGAGATGGAGTCTTGGTCTTGCTCAGGCTGGTCTTGAATTCCTGAGCTCAAGCAATCCACCTGCGTCAGCCATCCAAAGTGCTAGAGTTACAGGTGTGAGCCACTGCATCTGGCCTTTACTTTAGTTTAATATGATTTCTTCTACTCTGTAACATATTTAAAATAACTGACTCAAAGTCTTGGTCTAAGAAATCCAATGTCTTGGTTTCCTCAGGGAAAGCTTCTAGTCTTTATTTTGTTTTGTTTTGTCTTGTTTCTGGTGCATAGCCCATATTTTCTTTTTTCTTTGTGTGTCTGTTTCGTATTCTTTTTTGAAAAACTAGACATTTTAAATAATATAATGTGGCAACACTGGAAATAGGATTCTGTGCTCCCTCCAGGGTTTGTTGTTGTTACTGTTTTGTAGAGTGATTTTTCTGAACTAATTTTGTAAAGTCAAGATTTTTTTCTCATGTTTAGATACTGAACTCTCTTGTTCACTTAGCTTAGTGGTCAGTTAATGGATGAACAGAGATTTCCTTGAATACCTGTAACTAATAAATCTCCTAGTCTTTGTGAAGGGATTCTGTGTACACGGGGCACTCCCTCTGCACTCAGCCGGGCGGGTGACGCCTCTGCCACAGCTTTCACTTCCTGGTTTTGCAAAGCCCCAAGCTAAGTAGAAGTGAGAGCCTTGGACCTTCTCAGATCTTTTCTGAGCATGTGCTCAGCCCCAGTCCTACGCTGTACAGTCCTACACTGCACCTGGCCTTCTAGATGCCCAGGAACAAGGCCAAACTTTTCAACAATCCTATGGAGATCGCATCCCCCAGATTTCCTTTTCCATAGCACTTTTTTTTTTTTGTTTTTGGCCAGGGCTGGGTTTGAACCCACCACCTCCAGCATATGGGACCGGCGCCCTACTCCTTGAGCCACAGGCGCCGCCCCCCCAGATTTCCTTTTTAAGCTTTTTGGTTAGCTGATTGTTTGCCCCAGCTGTTATCTACTGCCTCAGGCAGTCACAAAGCACCCAGCCAAAAAGTTAAACAGTTGCCTGTAATTTATTTTTTTTGGACAAATACCCATGTAAGAAAGGCTTTTGCACGAGGTGACCATTAAGTCAGGGCAAACAAAGATAGCCTGTACATGGGGTCTTCAAGGGAACTCCCAGATAGCTCAACTAATGACAATTTCCTGGCGATGAGGTGGCTGCAACCCCATTTCTTCCCCTTATGGCTGCCAGGCTGCTGTCTCTTACTGTGATCACTGGTTTTCTAGACAACCACCATGCTGGAAATAGGAAGATAGGCATAGGGAAACCTGAAATACCACAAAGCTCACTGCTCATACCAAGACTCAGTTTAATTAAATAAAAACTTCCCAGAATATTGTAAGCCTTTGATTGATTTCCAGGATTCTAGGAACGTTGATTTTGACAAATTTGGGGGGGGGTCAATTTTCTCGTTTCCTTTTTGGAGGAGAGGATTTTTGGATTAGTAACTACCCATTGATTTATCAATTATCAATGAATTTGGATTATCTATTATCAGTCAGATTTATGTTTTGGAGGGTCATTGTGGCCTTTTGTATAGGAGACACAGGGGCTTGGGGAATACTGGAATTGAGGAGATGAGTTGGGAGTTTTATGCTGAACAAGCAGCAGACATCAGAGACCTGCTCTGGGGAGGTGGCAGCAGGGACACTGCTGCTAAAAACTCAGGTGTGTTGAATGATGTCAGCTTGCCAGGTTCCGTGCTCAATGCTTTACATACCTTATCCTACCTATTTTAAAGATAACAAAACTGGAGAAGTTCAATACCTTGCCCAACCTCGCACAGCTAAAATGGGGTCAGAGCACGTTTGGGAATCTTCGTTAGCCTGATGTTAAAGTCTATTCTCATATCCACTACCCTTTATTTCTGGGCCTAATTACCAAGGTTAAAAGAAATACTTCATTTGAAAAATATATATATATCTGTTCTAGGGGCTAGGAATATAATAGTGAATAATACAGAAAAAAAGAAAACTCCCTGTTTTCATGGCACTTACATTCGAGGGAAAGACAGATAATAAACAAAATACTTACAAGGTCAGACAATGAAGTTCCTAGAAAGAATGCTACATGCCTCATTGCTGAACGTAACTACTGCCACCAGATGGCCAAGGGGACTACCTCAAAGGTGACTGTGTGATATTCAGCAATGAGGTATGTAGCATTTTTTTCTAGAATGAATTCCCAAACTTCATTGTGTGGACCACGTAGGCACACTGTATCTTATGTTGGGTAGTGATCAGTATTAGGGTAAGGGGAGAGAAAGAGAGGGCATTGGATAGGTGGGTGGGAGGATATTTACATAAAGTGGCCAGGTAAGGCCTCACTGGAGAGTGATCTTTGAGTGGGTACCTAATGCAGAGGAAGGAATCCTATGCGTAGTCAGGTGAACAGCATTGCAGGCAGAGAAAATGGCAAGTGCAAAGGCCCTGAGGCAGGACCAGAAGGGGCTAAATCCCCAGCTGCTATGTGGTGAGTGAAGCTAAGTGAGTGGGCGGAAGAGCGTGAGGAGACCAAGACTGAGGGAGGAGGTGATAGGGACTCAGGTCCCATGGGCCTGATAGGCCACTGAAAGGAGTTTGACTATGAAGAGTAACATGATTAAAATGACTACTTTAAAGCCAGAACCTGGGAGGCCAGGTAAGAAACTTTACATTAATCTGAGAAAGAAGACGTGCTGGCTTGGCCTGAGGTGGGAGCAAGGGAGGGGTGAGAAGTGGTCACCTTCTCTAGATCAGTGATTTTCAACCGGTGTGCTGTGAGAGGATCTCAGATGTGCCACGAAAAATTTTAAAGATCATTAAGTAAATCATCTTCAAAAGAAGTCCAAAGGACAGTGAGTATATTCTTTGTTTTTTACTTTTTTTGATCAACATAATTTAAGTGTGCCCCAGAAGTTTATAGGTTCCAGTATACTGTGAGATTAAAAATAAAAAACTGAAAACCACTGTCCTAGACTGTATTTTGAAGGTCAAGCTTATAGGACTTTCCGATGGCCTAGAGGTAGGGAGTGAGGAAAGACAATCAGCAAGGATGGCTCCAAGTTTGGGGGCTTGTGAGTCTGAAAGGATGATGGGGTTGCCCTTGCTGAGATGGAGGAAAAGGTGTAGGGAGTCAGAGCAGGCCCTGCGTCTGGGAGTGTTTGGTCTAAATTATGTATTCAATATTTTCATGGAGTCTGGGAGCATTTGGTTTAAGTTACTTATTTAGCATTTTCATGGAGCTTCCTAGTAGCCAGCTGTATGAATGACTCTGATGTTTGGGGAAGGCATGGCCAAAAGCCTGGATGAGCAGAGTAGGGTCGAGGAGAGGATGAAGGAGGGACCGTAATATCCTCCTGGTGGAGGGCAGGGAGGGACCTAGAACACAGCCTTTGCTCATCCTCAGCCATGTCACCCACTTTGACTCTACAGAGGTATCACCCACCAATAATGCTCACATTGATGACCTTGATTCATAAAAAGCAATAAGCTAATCAGTAGGGGTGCCGCTGAGCGCCCACATGTGCCTGCTCTGTGCTGCACCTGCTTCTGTGGATCAAGTCCTATACACACGGGAGGGCAGAGAGCTCTGACAGTAACTTTTAAAAGATTTCCACCAAGCGAGTTAAACCTTAAATTAAGTGGGCATTTGAAATTCAAATGGATCAGCTCACATTTTGGTAAAATGAGCTTGTGTGGACTAGCTTTTGCCCAGGGATGTCAGACGAACAAGATCTGCTGTGGGTGAGTGAAATCCAGGTGGGAAGAGTTGGAAGCAACTGCAGACGGGACCAGCTCAAGTCCCCCAGCTCAGGAGCAACGACCACTCATTACTCAGCACTGCTACAAGAGAGTTCACGCTCCCTGCTCATATTCATCTTCCCTTTCCGGGGAGCTTGCCAGTCTGCGGAGGCAAACACGCTGGGCATCAGCATTTCCCATGTAACTGAGTGCTCTTTGTTCCTCGGGCCCTTCCCAGGGCCCGGCCCTCTGCTCTCCCCTGGGGGAGCCATCATTCTAATAGGTTGCCACATACAGTTGGCTCAACGCAGACGAGCTTTTCTCTGTAGCGTGTTGTTGCTGCAATCTGTGGTTATAGTTTTTAAAGACTTAATAGACGGATGTGTCTTTCTGTCCCCAGGGAATGAAGACTTCCACTTGGCGCTGCCTTCCGCCATCGTGTTTCTGTTGTTGTAGAAATGGAGCAGAAAATTGCTGCTGCTCTTTATTGCCCAACTGCCCACCCCACTTCCAGTCCTCGGGAAGAAAATCAATTGTTTTCGCAAAATTTTATTCAGACATTTGGGTTATTATTTGCTGAAATCTTCCCTATTCTTTCCTCTGACCAACCCATAGTTCTGTGATGGAAAAAGAAAATGCCTATTCCCATGTGAATGATAAAACAGCTGCTATTGTTTCCTTTTGTTATTTCACAGCCCCTCAATTTGTTACAGGATGTTGATGAAATAGATTAAATGTTTATGCCTGTATGTCATGCAACTTTTAAATTTCTTTACTATTCCAGACCTTTCTGTATGGACTGAACACAATGCGTAGAGATAGTGTTCAGGTTGACCGCCTTCAACCATCACACCTGCCAGGTGTTTTTGTCCTATTTTATTGATGGGCAACCAAAGGCAAAGTACTTAAACATCTTGCCTACGTCCACACACACACACACAGACGCCCCGCCGGTGAGTGGTCCTCACAAACAGTGTCCACTACCCCTCCTGAAATCCACATCACCTTCCAGGAAGAAGTTCTCATTTTCCAAGTTTGCCCATTTTGCATAACAATCACAATTTGAACCAAAATACTTCAGGCTTCATTTTTACTGAAGATTTGAACTCAGTGTGTGTCAACTCAGATGCACGTGACCAATACGTGAAGGGAGACAGGGTTTATGCAGGATGGCAGGGCTTAGAATTCCTTTTTAATGCTTTATTTTTCAAACCTGTAGCCCTGATGTAGAGCAAATGTTTTGTACCACTTGAAAGTTCTTGATTATGCAACAACCAAGTAATTATAAAATTTGAGCTACAGTAGCATAACAAATTAACTCCATCCAAAAGGCTCAGGTGAAAAAAAAACATTCAGGGTGGCAACTAGCAATTGCCATTAAATCTTAATGTGTTACAGACTAGTAGATACTCTCTCTGGAAGAAGAAGAGTTGGTCAAAAACACCTTGAAGCCGTTTGCCAGACACTGAGAACACATGCTGTCTAAGGTTCTAGATTGAATAGTTAGGTGTAATTGGCCTTGCAAAATGACCTCCTGAGACTTCACCAGTCGAGCTTAGCAACCAGATTTAACTAATCCCGCCACAGGCCTTCCTGACCACTCACTGTCCATCACTGACCGCTGATCCTGGAGTCAGACCTCTGCAGAGCCACTGACTTCAAACCCCACTCAACATGGCCTGTATTCCACCATCCACCATAAAAACCCTTGTCTTTAGTCATTCAGGGAGACAGATTTGACAGGATGTCTCCCATCCCCCCTCTTCTCCCAGCAGACATCTTTCGCATTAAAATTAAAATTCCTTTCTTCCTTGGCAGTCCCCATGGTCCTGATAATTGGCTTCTTGTGAAGTGAAGGGGGTTTACTCTCACAATTCCTAACATTTGTTCCAGCAAGTGATGAGACCTAGCCTGGACCCCTTTCGGGTTTGGTAACAAAGGGATGGATTTTGATACTGTGCTTGACCTAGTTGCATCAGTGACCCAGGGACAGCTCCACCCCAGTAGCACCTAGAAAAAGGACCTCCACAGGCAAGTGTAAAGAGAGCACAGTGGATGGAGGTGAAAAGCAGAAGTCTGCTCAGAGGGCAGCCGGGAGCAGGCTGGGGAGGCACTTCCTGAAGTTGTCCCTGCTGCTTCCATCACAGTTGGACTGTACCTCGAGGTGGCTGGACAGTGAGGCCAGGAGCTGGAGAACCCACAGGGAAATTAGGAAATAGGGTTGTGATACTATTGGGAGACATTCTACTCTCTTCCAGCAGGGGCCAGTATGAGGGGTGTTGAGTTGGTTTGCTAGGACACCAGAACAAAGCACCCAGCCTGGGGGGCTGTATTTTCTCAAATTCTGAAGGCTGAAAACCCCAGATCCGCGTGTGGGCAGCATTGTTCTTTCTGAGGCCCCTCCCCTGGGCACGTAGAGGGTTATCTTCTACCTGAGTCCTCACACAGTCTCCCTCTGTGTGTGTCCGTGGGCTCACCTCCTCTTGCTACAAGAACCACAGTCATATTGGGTTAGGGCAGGCGTCTTCAAACTTTTTAAACAGGGGGCCAATTCACTGTCCCTCAGACCGTTGGAGGGCCGGACTATAGTTTAAAAAAAAACTATGAACAAATTCTTATGCACACTGCACATATCTTATTTTGAAGTAAAAAACAAAATGGGAACAAACACAATTCACACCACCGCATGTGGCCCGCGGGCCATAGTTTGAGGACCCCTGGGTTAGGGCCTGCCCGAATGACCTCATTTTAACTTAATTACCACTTTAAAGACTTTGCCTCCAAATACAGTTAGTCATTCTGAGGAGCTGAAATAGAAATTTGGGGGAATGCAATTCAGCGCATCACAGTTGGCATTGGTCTCCAGTTTAATTTTATCATGTGCCCCACGTGGGGGTGGGGAACATTTTGAGCATGAACACTCAACAAGTTTATTTATTAAATAATTATTTCACAAAGTGCATATTAATATACTTTGCACAATACAAAGCATACTCACATATAGAAATTTTGGAGGATGAGCAAGATAATAAATAGAAGTTCTATTTTGTTCATAACCCACTGGGATGCAGGCACCCTGAGGTGGGCACCGCTGCCTTTCCAGTCACATGTCTGTCTCACTGATTCTGCTTCCTCGGGGACCCACCTGCACTCCAGGTTGACACATTCTTTCCTTACATATGAATACCTTTGCATTACAGTAGAGCCTCTTGTCTCAGCCACACTCCCACCTTGAGCAGACTCTCTGCACCCTGATGTCTGCCTCAGCAATCAGATTTCCTCCAAGTCCAAGTCCTTGAGGGCACGTCAGTATCCTATCAAGCTCACAGCACCTGCACTTTCCTTTTGCCACCTAACAATGTCCCCTGTGATACACGTTTCAATTTTCTTATACATAATTCGCATTTCCCCACATTCTATAAGGGATAGATTAGTGTTAAATCTGTCTGTTTTCTTAATGCTTGGGAATAGCAGGGCTTTATAAAGATTGTTGATATTAGAACTTTTTGTATCATCATATAGTCAAATAGAAAATTAACAGTTCATCATTGCTTTAAAGCAGTCGTCCTCAAACTTTTTAAACAGGGGGCCAATTCACTGTCCCTCAGACCTTTGGAGGGCCGAACTATAGTTTAAAAACAAAACAAAACTATGAACAAATTCCTGTGCACACAGCACACATCTTCTTTTGAAGTAAAAAAACAAAATGGGAACAAAGACAATCACACCGCCTCATGTGGCCCATGGGCTGCAGTTTGAGGACCCCTGCTTTAAAGCTTGTAAATTCAAGTCTTGTACTTATGCATAAAGGTAAATAAGGTTCTAATACAAATTTTACAAAAGACTTTCACAGCTATAGCCTTCCCATCTGCCCTTCTGGGGAGTCCATGAGGAAAAAAATCATATAAGACCCTGAGCTGGTGTTATCTGTGTGTGACTCAGGGCCACTGGGAGGCAACACCCAGCCCAACTTCAGCTGGAAGGGCTGTGGAAACTGATCATTCCAGAACTGTCAGTTAGGTGTGGCCTGAACTGTCATCAAAAAAAAAGGCAAAGGCCTTTGGAGATTGGAGAAATCTGGAAGAAGTTACCACTTGAAAAAAATCAAAAGATTAAAAGAAAGAGGACATCTCCATGGCACTGCCCCTACAGAGGAAAGACACTAACATCTGTCTAACATCTGCCACATGCCAGGCCCTGCTCAGGCCCTTGCCCTGGATCTCCACTAATCCTTACACCACCATGGGACAGAGTAGCATCATTCTCCACTTCAAAAGTTAAGTCATTTACTCTACATTACATAGCTGATAGTGCGTGGAGGGACCAGGATTGGAACCCGGGGCTGTCTGATTTGGGGAGACTAGACCTTCATGTAGCACATACCTCCAGATCTGGCGATTCCAGGAAATGACCAATTTTATAACATCTTTCCTCGGCTCTTCTACCTTTCCCCAAAAGTCTTAGTTTTGTTCTCCTAGAGGAGCTCTCTCCAGGTGAAGGTGGGTTGCAGGACAGAGGCGCTGAGTGATGATCAGGGCCTGCCTCCTCTGCCAATCAAGGTGCTTTCTGACGTAGGTTTCTGGCCGTGCCTCACACAGCTGTGGAAGGAGGTATTTGGAGGGAGGGTAGCCTCTGGGGCTTTCTCAGATCACGTCATGCTTGTAGCTGTCTCTCGTGGCTCACGTCTGGACATGTGGGGTTTGACATGTTTAAGTCCTAGCAACGGTGAGGACTAATTATGGGATATTACACTCTCCCCTACCTTGAGCCATGCTGTAAAGACCACCAGCCCACATCATAAGAACAGATCCTACTTGTTGCTTAATTAGAATGGAGGAGGAGTGAGCTCTGTTTTAAGAGAAGAGTGTCTCTCTCCAGGCTGGCTCTTCCTTTCTTGCTTAATGAGGGGTTCAGAGTTGTGGGTGCTTTTGAATATGATCTTTGTGAACTTTGCTTACAGAGGCCTGGCAGTAATGTTTTACTTCTTCCAAAGGTATCTCCTTTTTTGGTTTATTGCCAATAGACTTCAGGTTTTTGGGCAAAGTTACTGATGAGGGAGCTTAATACGATGTAAAATTACCCCCCACCTCCTCGTTGGAGGGAGCCTCAGGTGTTTTGACTACCATGGCATCTCTATAACCTGCCCTCTAGTCTTTGGAAAGGTTATGGAAAATAGTCTCTCTGCTCCTTTGAGTCCCATGCAGCTTCAGAAACACAAAGTTTCAACGAGGTGAGTACCTTGCTGTGTGTAGAGTGCCATGGTGGGTTCACTGGTGGGACAGATGGGAGGTGCTGTCTTGAACGTTGCTGTTCAGGCCTTTTGTTGCATTTACTCCCCATGTTAATGAGAAAGACATTGCTGTCCCTACTTTACAGATGAGAAGGCTATGGGTCTGAGAGACTGAGTCCCATGGCTACTAGCGGAAGAACCAGGATCTGAAGCCAGGGCAGGCCCCAAAGTTCATGCTCTTTGCACAGCGTTTGAACTCAGGATGCTGCGCGAACTTCAGTGCTGATGGAGTGGGGTGGGGGTGGGGGGCAGAGAGCTGGTCAGCTGCTACTGGACTTCTTCCCTAATCGGAGGACTCGGTGTGTAGTTCTCCGCACATCCCTCTGTACTGGAAGCTGTAGTTTTGTTCTTTCCTCAATTGACAAGGCAGCCACTCACCCAGTGTCGAGTCAGTAACCCAGCCACGTGTGCTTTAGGGTCCGACAGACAAAGGGCAACTTCACCTTCCTATTCCAGATGGTACTTTGGTTCATTTTACTCCAATTAGTCGGGAGCTAGAGGACACAAAAGGACAGAGACCAGCTAATAGGTTTCACATTCTATTTTTTCCCCCACTACGTGTGATATGGGTACTGCCCGGGTCACACGTCCACGGTGGGATGCCTCAGTGATCCAAGGCTTCCTGGCCCCGGAGCTGGCACTGATCCCTTTGTAAAGAGGGTAGATGCAGCAGATTTGCTGACATATCTCAGCCCAGTCTTTGCAAGGACAGCCAGGGCCTGTTCTGGCAAAAGGATGTGTGTGTGTGCGTACACATGTGCTATGACCTTTCCACCAGGGCAGAAATTGTAGGTTCCTAACAACATCTCATCATAATGCTACTTTGTCCTAGTCAGTTGAAGGGACGAGTTTCTTTCCAATTTACTGACAGAGACATTGTTCAAAGAGCAAATATGAATAATTGTCAAAGAGAGGCTCGGGGATCTTTAAACAAGGAATTTGCCAAACTTATATTTCTCCTCCCTGGATGCAGAAACATAGTTCATCCCTTGGAAGGGGCTCCTATTCTCATTTTGTTGATATCATTGGCTTCCCAAGAGAAGGAAGAATCATTATGTGGTGGTATCAGGTGACTCTGGCTGCGTGCGGGGGCGGAGGAAGGTTCTCCCAAAGGCTTCCCACGATATGTGAAGATCTTCCATCTTCTGGTTTTCTCATGCCACAGAGAAGGAAACGGAGACCCCCGGGGTGGCCGAGGGCTGAGGCAGGGCGCCTCTGTGCCTCCACTCCCTTAGCTCCGTGACTGCCTTGGGCTTCCCATCAGGAAAATGACAACAGTCACACGCACTTCACGTGCTCTGGTGGGAGTTGGTGAGAAAAGGCCACATAGCGTGACAAAAGCTTGGAGCAGTGCTCTTTAAAAGAAACATTTTTCTAAGATGATGAACTTCTGGGAAACTGCAACTCCAGAAGATGGAGTGTGGAGTTGTGGAGGGTGCCTTGGGTGGGTTGTCCCCTGCTTTTACCACAAGTCTTTGTGGTCTCAGGGCAGTCACCTTATCTCCAGGGCGTTTGTCTATGAAATGAAACAGCTGAACCCAATGTGTGGTTTTCCAGCTTCTTTGACGGTAGGGCAAGGTCTCAGATTCCACGGTGGTAGAAAATCTTTCTCTGACCTTGGTGTGTGTCACACTTTATGGGGGCAAGACATGATTGCAAGAGGGACTTTACCTAACAATTGCAATCAGTGTAAACTGGCTTATTGTACCCTCAATCCCCAACAATAAAAAATAAATTAATTAAAAAAAAAATCTTTCTCTGAAATCCAGTATATAAAACAAAGTAGGAGGCACATTCATTGAAGGTCAGATGAAGGTAGGACAAGAATTCACTCACTTTGGACACCTTCCCAAGCCCCAGACTTCCCGGGGGGCTCCAGGTCTCTATCCACACAGTGTGAGTCCTCAACATGCGACCAGAGTTCTTACCAGGAGATGGCTCTCTTACCTCATTTCCAAACTATTATTTGGCCGAAAAGTTACTAATCAAACTAGTCTGTGAACTTGCTGAGGAAAAAATGCCTCTGAGCCTTTCCTCAACTCCAGAGGAAAGCTCCAGACCAGGCGTCCTCAAACTTTTTAAACAGGGGGCCAGTTCCCTGTCCCTCAGACCGTTGGAGGGCCAGACTATAGTTTTAAATAAAAAAAAAAAAACTATGAACAAATTCCTATGCACACTGCACATACCTTATTTCGAAGTAAAAAAACAAAACAGGAACAAATATAATCACACCCCCTCATGTGGCCTGCGGGCCGCAGTTTGAGGACCCCTGCTCCAGACCATGTGCTGTCTTTGACCTTGCCCCTTTGGCTTATAACAATGTGCCACCCGCATCCGTAACTGGAAACCCTCCTCACGTTCTACCAGTCTGCTTCCTGAGGAATGAGATCTTAGACTAGCCTGGGAAACATGGATTTTCCCTAACTATCTTAATGAGATCTTTATTTTTTATATTCTGAGATGGTGTCTCACTCTGTTGCCCCAGGCTAGAGTGCTTTGGCCTCATCATAGCTCACAGCAACTTCAAATTCCTGGACTCAAGCAATCTTCTTGCTTCAGCCTCCTGAGTAGCTAGGACTACAGGTGCCTGCCACAATGCCCAGCTAGTTTTTCTGGGGTTTTTGTTTGTTTAGTAGAGATGGGGTCTTACTTTGCTTTGCCTGGTGTCCAACTCCTGAGCTCAGGCAATCTACCCTCCTTGACTTCTCAGAGTGCTAGATGTGAGCCACTACACTTGACCCATGAGACCTTCTTTAAATTAGTGAGGCGTAATGCTAAGATCTAAAATGTTTGTACCCTCCATTCATTTGTTAAAATTCTAACCCCCAAGGCGATGGCATTAGGAGATGGGGCTGTTAGAGAAATGATTAGGTCGTGAGGATGCAGCCCTCATGAGTGGGACTAGGATCTTTAGAATAGAGACTGTACACAGCTAGCTGGTTCCTACCACTGTATGGGGAACACAGAAGGAACCACCTCTGAGGAACAGTCCCTCACCAGACGCGGAATCTGCTGGCAACTTGATCTTTGGCTTCTCATGCTCCAAAACAGAAACAAGTGTTTCTTGTTTATAAGCCACCTACTGTGGGAAGCTGATAGGTTGATCTCTCTGTGTGATGCCTTGCCTCAATCCAGGGCAAAGCAGCAGACAGACGGGGCATCCCCGGGGGAGACCTTCGAAGATGAAAGGAGCCCAGAGGCACCCCAGACAAGGCAAAGTTGTTAAGAACTGGAGAATCAGCAGGCATGTGTGGGTAAGCCCTTCAAACTCCTGATCGGCAGTTAGATTAGGGAAGCTGCTTTGCCTGCCCTGCAGAGCTAAAACTTGTTTCCCCTCTCCCTTTCTAAATAGTTATTGCTGCTGTTGACAACTCACAACCTATGTTCCCTATTACCCAGCTGTTTCTTCTTTACCCAATCTTCCTGGGGGCTTGGGATTCTTTTAACACTATTTTGGCACCTTTACATTTTCATATACACTTTGTTTGAGATCAACAAAAGTTTCTGAGAAGTCAGAGTCCGCAGCATTGTCTCAATCTGCCACAGGGCGTCTGAGTCAATGTACCCCTGTCTCCAGGCTTCTCTGACTTTACACAGTCAGTTGAACTAAAGTCTTGTTATTTTCCCCCATCATTGTCTCCCCTGCTGCTTCGCAACCCAGGTCAGGCCCCACAGGGAACCCTGACAACCTAGTTTACAGTATATTTGTTATGGCAGCTCAGATGGACTAAGACATGTGGGAAAGCAGAATAATTTTTTAATACCTAAATGAGCATTAATGTCAAATGGAGACTGTCGCTTCCAAGATAGTGAACTATGGCAAACTTGTCAGACCAACCCTCCCCCTGAGAACAACTAGGAAAACTGTATAGGTTGAAGGAATTGGAGAGCTACCAAGGCAGCTAGGACTGGAGGAGCCAAAATCAGGAGGAGAAGGGAATCACAGAGAGGTGAGGATGACATTCAGGCCCCCTTTGCCCATTGAAGCATTTGCCACTTGAGAGGCTGAGAAGCTGAGTAGAGTTCTAGCAGCCTCCTAGGGCTTAGAAAACAGACATTGGAGTTCAGGGTTGGTCAAGGAGGAAGGTTCCCAGTAAGCACTCCAGACTTTCAGGTGAGGCAGCTGAGGGGCTGCCTCAGGCATAAGGGAGAAACAGAAATGGACTCATCATCACAATGATTGAAACCAGGTTTCAATCTAGCTCTAGGGGTGGGTGGGTGGGGCGGCTGGATTAAGATAATCTGTCCTGGGCGGCGCCTGTGGCTCAGTCGGTAAGGCGCTGGCCCCATATACCGAGGGTGGCGGGTTCAAACCTGGCCCCGGCCGAACTGCAACCAAAAAATAGCCAGGCGTTGTGGCGGGCGCCTGTAGTCCCAGCTACTCGGGAGGCTGAGGCAAGAGAATCACTTAAGCCCAGGAGTTGGAGGTTGCTGTGAGCTGTGTGATGCCACGGCACTCTACTGAGGGCCATAAAGTGAGACTCTGTCTCTACAAAAAAAAAAAAAAGATAATCTGTCCTTGGCCTGAGTGCCTGCCAAAAGCCAAAGTAAATCCTATGCAGGCCGGCAGACAATGTCATCCAGAACCTCAGATCATCTCTATGATTTAAATTCAGAATATCTAATATTCAAAGCAGGCAGACAGATAGGGGTGAGATCCTGATTGAGAACTCACTCTGGGGTTGGCTCAGTGTTTTCTGAAGCTGCAGGATTTCTTCCCAGGAGGGCAGACCCTTGGAAGGGCCCATGTGATCGTGCTGCAGTGCAGGGCATGGTGTGAGCTGTATTTATATGCTCTCTCCTTTCTTCCTAACAAACAACCCTGGGATGTCAATATTATTTTTCCCATTTCAGAGGTGAGAGGTTTGACTTAAGTCTATCTGATGGCATAGCCTGCTTCCCCACAGGGGCTCTTATTCATGAGTGTTGGGGGGTGACACACTCAAGGCAGGTATTCAATTTATGACTTAGTGCCAATGCCTGGTTTAAGACTTACCAAAGGAAACACTCATCCATCAGTCCCCCACACCCCCGTGCAGACAGACAGCTCCTGTGTCCATGTAACGCAGAGCACATGACATCTGCAGGGTGACACATTACACCATTTGGTTGGGGCTTGAGTGTCAACTCACAGATGATTTTTAATGTGGAGAGACAGTTGTCTGAACATGGGACTGAACTCTGTGGCTTTCTGGGAGGCCTGCATGGAAGGCAAAGGCGAGCCCTTCATACCCTCTGGCAGTCAGGTTTCTCAGGCACACCTTCCGAGAGTCTAGGGAAAAACTTAGAACCCCCTCCCCCCCAAAGCTGCTTGAGGGAAGTCAACAGGACTGCAGCACATTCTTAACAGCACCTTATTCAAAAGTGTCAAATTGACTCCCTGGGTTTGTGGAAGTCCCTGGGACCCTCGCAGGTGAAGCGGGTTGGGGGGAAAGGAACAGGAAGGCTCGCCCTTTCTGGCCTCAAGTCAGCAAGGGGCATCTCACCCACATCTGCTTTCCATATTGATGAGATTTCACTGCTCAAAATTTTAGCTTTTTTTAATTTTAAAAAAGGTTCCCATTGTAATTTTCTTGTTGGAGAAATGAACGCTCTCAGTCCCTAACCCTAACCCTAACAGATGCGTCAAAGGCCACCCATAAAGGCTGCGGTGCAGCCAAGGCCCTGGTTTCCTGCTGTCTTCCCCTGCACTGTGGTGGGCCATGAAGAATGTACTAAAATATAAGCTGGGCTGTGTGTTCATGGAAATGGACAACTATTAGGTCCCTGATAGGTCTAGGCAGGCTAGTCAAGGCTGTATTTTAGCAGTGGGGGTGGGAGTCTGGAAGCTCCCTTCCTCTGAATTACTTAGTCCTGGAGCCCGGTGCCTGCAGGTCTGATGTAGAATGTCACCCACGTGGTGGGGTCCTGAGGCCAGAGGCCAGGGGCTGCTTTCTCCTGGCCTCTGTCTTTGCTGGCAGGAGGTCACCCAAGAGCCTCTTCTAGTTCTCACTTCAGGGCCCTCCTCAGAACTCACTGGCAACTCTCGGCAAAATACCATGAGTTTAACTTCAGGATTAATGAAATCAATCTGGGTAAAAATGTTTAACCATTTTGGGCGGCACCTGTAGCTCAAAGGCATAGGGTGCCAGCCTCATATGCCGGAGGTGGCAGGTTCAAACCCAGCCCTGGCCAAAAACTGCAAAAAAAAAAAAGTTTAACCATTTTAGGGAGAAGAGAGAATTTTGATGTGCCCTCCACCCACTGCATATCAGGACTTGCTCAGATGGCTGGCTAGTCTGGTTGACTCAGCCTGTCTTGTGAGTTCCAGAAGTATTTTTGTTCCCCTCCCCTTTCTCCACTTTAATGACACTACAAATTGCCTAGAACTTTAAACACTTGGGTGTCACTGCCTCTCTTTTACCCAGCCTTCTCCCTTTCTGAGGGCAGGATCCCGTCTTCTCTTTGTTCCCACCCGGCACACCTGGGTGCTCCAAGCTTCCCCACTTCCAATCCCCCTCGTGTGTCCATCCCGAGTCTGCCCCTGCCCCCATCCTCCTGCCGTGGGTTGAGCCCAGTATATGCCCCTCTTGGGTGGGGTGGGTCACAGGCTGACCCCCCACGCCCTCTGCATCAACGCTCATCCGTTCTGTTCATCACAGAGACCCTGCCGTGCCCTGCCTCGTGGTGGCTTCATGCTGCACCAGCATAAACAACAGAGGACACGGACCTGAGCATGACCTCCTGGGTTGTCTGGAATAACCAGGGAGACAATGGCAGTCTGGCGACAAACACACCCCTCTCTACACATGACTGAGCTCTGTCCTCTTAGACCAGGAGGTTAGGTGCTCTCAAAGGCGAGGGGTGTTCAGGCCGAGGAGGGCAGAGGCAGGATTCAGCCAGGTGGTGAGTGGTAGGAAGACTCAGAGTGGAAGGACAGATGCACTGAGTTCTGAGGGGGGCATGTGCCCTGTCTGCCATGGGCAGGCCTGGGACAGTGGGCGAGGGCAAGTTTGCAAGGGCAAGTGAGACTGAGGAAGACCTGCCGGGAGCTGGTGTAGGATCTGGAATGATCCAGTGTGGGGCTAAGTGGCTTGGGATCAGACTGCTGAGGTCCAAACGCAGACTGCCCCTCGCTGATCTGTGATTTGGGGCAAGAACCTTACTCTGTTGATTTCAGTTTCCTCATCTGTAAAATGAGGTGGCATGATAACAGACATCTGCCCGGATCGGGCTGTGAGGGATTCAATGGGTTAATATAAGGACAGCCTGGGGAAGAGGCCCCTGAGTAGAGTATAACTGAATTACAGGATATCCAGTGGCAAGTGACACGGCCTGCACTGTGCTTTCAAGAGCGCACACCCAGTTGGGCTGGTGCAGACCCCCAAGTGGGGGTGGCGAGGAGTAGACTTCGGTGGTGTGGGGGCCATGCAGGAATAGAGCAGTCTAGACAGATGTGTGCAGCAGGGTAGGGGGTGGGGGACAGGGGAGGGAGACTGAATCTCAGGCTTGTGGCTTTGGAAACAGGGAGCAGGATGAGATGGCACTTCTGAGAAGTTTCTGTGCTTGCCCAGGGTCATGCAAAGCGTAGGTGACAGAGCTACCGAGGGGTCCTTCTGGCAGCAGAGGCACTGTCTCTCCTCTGCACCAGCTGGTGGCCTAGGACTCTCTATCTGGTGACAGGGACCTTGGAGAGCACCTGGTGAGAATGTAGTGGGAGGTGGGGGGGAGATGTTGGGCTGGCATCCCGTTGCCTGGGGTGGGCAGGAACACTCTATCCCATGCCACTCAGAAACTCCTACCCAGAATAGCCCCCTGGGGCCTTTTTGTAAAGCTCTTCACAGCTCTCCTGTGATAAGCAATCTGCTTCCTCCCGTAGCTCTGGGGAGCCTCTCCTCTGTCCCTTGCACCAGTTCACCTGGATGAGCAAGTGCAATTAAGCCATCAGCGCACTGGGCAGGGAGCCTAGCCCTCTGCCTCTGAGGGACACGGCAGGCTCCGAGGGTACAGGACTGGTCATCCGCAGGAGCTTGTGCGGACTGAGAAGCATCTGTGTGGAGAAACCCTAACCCAGCTTTTCATTGTAAAACTGAGCATGACTTCCCAACCCCCTGTGGCTGTCTGCGTCTGAGCTCTCTGCAGAGCGCACGCAGGCTGACCCCACCTGGCAGCACAGCTCTCTCCAGGTTGTCATGACCATTTTCACTGAGAAGCTGTTTCTGGAGAGGCAGCACGAAAGAAATGGGAAAAATGTTTATGAAAGCCAGGCCTGTGTGCTAGAGGATTTCCGTGGTGCTAACATCCTTCCCAGGGATTTCTGAAGAATGATTGGGCTCTTTGCCTTCTGTACCAGTGAGCTGCCCAGAACGTTTCTGTTGTATAGTAGCAAGCGTGATGTCCAGAATGCGTTACATTATACTAACTATAGCGATTTGATAATAACAAGTAAACGTGAGGCTTCAAAGGCAGGTCCCCTCTGGCAGAATCCATTTAGGAAGAGTGGGTGTCATTATTCAGGCAATAGAGACATGTGACAATTTGGGGGGTGGTCAGTGTTATCCTGATGACAATTTCATTCTCTATTCTTTTGTCACTGGCCATCTGGCTTTACAGTGTCTTTCTCCCCAGATCTCAACCATCTGTCCAGCAATGTCTCACTAATCCTTACAAACAACTGTGTGAAATGAGAGGAAAGTAAAGGTTAGCCATCCCATTTCACAGATTAGTCATTGAGTCCCTCAATAAGCTGTGAAGAAACCCAGAGGAAGTGACCCTCGGGCAAATGTGTCCTATAGGGGAGCTGGACCCGGGAGCTCTGAGTAAGACAAGGTGAAAAGCACAAATTGACATTTACCCCTATTTTTATCCCTCTTTTCTCAATGAACAAGTGCATGTTCGTTGTGGTAAATGTGAAAAACAGAAAACCCCAAAAGAAAGGTAAAAATTATCCCAAATTCTAACGCCTGGGTTTATCCTACCACCCGGGAAGGATTTGATCTATAAAGGTGTCATCCTTGCCCACCAAGTTTAGTGCTTGATGTGAGTCAGGACGGGATGGGTGGGTGGGCTGCCCCTTCCTGGTTGGCAGCAGGGACCCTGGAGGGTCCCATCCGCAGGTCCAAACCTCTATCCTGTGTGGAGCTGTGTGTTAAACACTGGAGGTTCTGCACCCACATGGGCTCCAGCTCATGAGAACACAGGAACAAAGTAGAAACTGTTGCTTCTTGCCAAAGAACATCCAGTCTTTCAGTCCATCCATACAAGATGTCTGGAGGCATTGTGAGGATGATGATCTGGAGGAGCTGCCGTCCTTGTTCTTACATTGCTTTCAGACTATCCTGGGAAACAGACATTGGAACCAACTAGTTAATGGTGCTCAGCAATGCGCTTCATTTTACAGAAGAGCAGATGGCTGTGTGGATGTAGCCAGACTTAATTTCAAGATCAACTATCAGGTGAAAGGTACAGTCCAGAGAGCCCCCAGCGATCCTTATCTCCTGAAAGTCACACCATGTGTGGTCTCTTGCTGCGTTGCATCAGGAATGGCCTATGAGATCAGCAGACACCGCAGATGTGTGGCTTCCAAGGCCAGGCAGGAAGAGCATCAAGGCATCCACCTTGTTCTCGTGGGTTGCTTGTTTCAGGGGAAGTCGGCCAACATATCTTGTGGACTGTCACATAACCCCGCGGAGAGGCTGGCATTGAGAGGAGCAGGCCTCCTGCTAACAGCCAGCAGCAGTAGTCAGCTGTGTAGTGAGCCTTGAGAGGATCCTCTAGTCCCAGTGGAGCCTTCAGATGGGACCAAAGCCCAGGCTGATGTCTGACTGTAACCCCATGAGAGACCCTGAGCCAGAGCCTCTAGCCAAGCTGCTCCTAAAATTTCTTACCACAGAAACTGCAAGAGGTATTAATAAATTACTATTGCTGTTTCTAAGCTACTAAGTTTTAGGATGAGTTCTTATGCAGCATTCAACAATAAATACAGTATCTCATTTCCCTCCTGGGGAGAAATCTTTTAATAGCCCCACACATAGAGCATTTATTCTGTGCCATGCACCGGGACTGAGGGATTTACATTCACAGACCAATTTACTCCTGTGTAAAGCCTACGAGGGGAGTTTCCTTCCTATTTTCATCTGACAGATGAGGACGTGAGAGCATGGGGAGGGGAAGTGTGTGTCCAGGCTCAGGCAGCTATAAAGGGGTGGTGCCTGCACTTGAACTCAATGCTGCCTGACCCCAAAGCCCAAGCTCCAATGACAGCACTTTTATATATCCTCACAAGTGCTCAACCTGGGAAAGATTTATTGAGATTTTTTTTTTTTATCTGTGCACATTAATGCATCATGGGACACCATACACTGGTTTTATAGACCGTTTGACACATTTTCATTACACTGGTTAACATAGCCTTCCTGGCATTTTCTTTTTTTTTTTTTTTTTTTAGAGACAGAGTCTCACTGTACCGCCCTCGGTAGAGTGCCGTGGCGTCACACGGCTCATAGCAACCTCTAACTCTTGGGCTTACGCGATTCTCTTGCCTCAGCCTCCCGAGTAGCTGGGACTACAGGCGCCCGCCACTACGCCCGGCTACTTCCTGGCATTTTCTTAGTTACTGTGTTAAGACATTTATATTCTACATTTACTAAGTTTCACATGCACCCTTGTGAGATGCACCGCAGGTGTAATCCCACCAATCACCCTCCCTCCGCCCATCCTCCCCCTCCCTCACTTCCCTCTCCCCCTTCCCCATATTCTTAGGTTATAACTGGGTTATACCTTTCATATGAAAGCTATAAATTAGTTTCATAGTAGGGCTGAGTACATTGGGTACTTTTTCTTCCATCCTTGAGATACTTTACTAAGAAGAATATGTTCCAGCTCCATCCATGTAAACAGGGAAGAGAGAAAGTCTCCATCTTTAAGGCTGCATAATATTCCATGGTGTACATATACCACAATTTATTAATACATTCGTGGGTCGATGGGCACTTGGGCTTTTTCCATGACTTAGCAATTATGAATTGGGCTGTAATAAACATTCTGGTACAAATATCTTTGTTATAATGTGATTTTTGGTCTTCTGGGTATATACCTAGTAGAGGAATTATAGGATTGAATGGCAGATCTATTTTTAGATCTCTAAGTGTTCTCCAAACATCTTTCCAAAAGGAATGTATTAATTTGCATTCCCACCAGCAGTGTAGAAGTGTTCCCTTTTCTCCACATCCATGCCAACATCTCTGGTCTTGGGATTTTGTGATACAGGCTAATCTTCCTGGAGTTCGATGATATCTCAAAGTAGTTTTGATTTGCATTTCTCTGATGATTAAGGATGATGAGAATTTTTTCATGTGTCTGTAGGCCGTGTGCCTGTCTTCTTCAGAGAAGTTTCTCTTCAAGTCCCTTGCGCAGCCTACAATGGGATCACTTGTTCTTTTCTTGCTTATATGTTTGAGTTCTCTGTAGATTCTGGTTATTAAACCTTTGTCAGAGACATAGAGCCTAGGAGTTTGAGGTTGCTGTGAGCTGTGATGATGTCACAGTACTCTAGCTCTGGTGATAGAGAAGTTGTCTTAAAAAGAAAAAAAAAATCTTCCTGGTCTCTTAGAAAAGAATTAGGACTAAGTCTTCCTGGTAGTTCCAGCATTAGGCAGTTGGAAATACTTGGCCTGTGTTTGATACTTATTCCTCCTACTTCTAACCAACCCCCATGCTGCTGGCAGAGAAGGGAAGTTAAGATTTCCTAAACCACCAGCAGCCTGAATTCTTTGCCTCTTGACCAATTCGTGAGGCAGAAGCTGGGTTTTATAGAGCCCCGGTTTCCCTACAATATTCTCAGTTCAAGAGGGATTAGAATATACTCTGTCAGTTTCAGATTCTCTGGGGTCTTCATATAAATTTAAGAAAGTCTGAGATTGTGTAGAAATTTATCAATGGAATCCAAGCTCCCTGAACTATGCCTGGCCCAGAGTAAAGCTTGATGAAATCTTTCTAAAATGAGTTCACTAACAGGCTTGCTGTCGGATGCTCTGTCAAAGGCTCCTCTCTGTGCCCATGTGGCTCAGGGACGCTTGCCGCACCCTGCCGTACCTGCTCAGTGGCTGACTCTTCACCCCAGACCCAGTTCTCATTGTCCCCTGACGGAGCACTTGCTGCTCCCTGAAGTGCCCCCTCCTTCTTCATTTCTGTGTCACCAGGGCTGAGCATAGCCCCTGGCACACAGTAGATGCTCAATAAATGTTGGTTGGTTGCTTGAGGGAATGAATGAATTCATAAATTAATGATATAGGCTCTGGCCAAGCTCTCCTATGGATGTGTACCCATACACAAAAGCCAGCCAGGATGGGCCAGGGATGGAGCTCTTCACGTAGACCTGGGGCATAGAGGGCTGCTGGATTCTATACGGTTTATACAAATTTTGCTTCTCAGAATGTGAAACACGAGACCGGCTTCCTGGCTCCCATCCCCTCGCCTCTTCCTGGTGCCAAATGCTGGATGGCCTGGCTGAGGGGCGGTCCCGTGTGAATGAGGCCCTGGCAGCCACATGCGCCAGGCTCTGGCTTCCAGTCCATTTGGGGCTGTGGGTTTGGAGATGATCCACCACTTAACAGAGGGGAGCTACTGGAGTGACAAGCAGATCCCTGCGCCAGGAGAGCTTCCTGCCCAAAACGTATGGTGTGTGTCCAAGGGCTCTCAAGGTCCCCAAAGCTGTGCCAATTTTGCAATAATTAATCAGTAAGACCCAAGCGAATGGGTTTGCAGTTGCTGTGTGACAGCCAGTTGCCTGGGGTGTGATCCGAGGCCCAGCACGCAGATTTCTGCATTGCACTGAAAACTGTATTGTTGAAACTATAAAATTGTCAGTGACAGAGGGAACGATAATGATGGCGATTGGATGCTAATGTGGCAGATCACTCCAGGGGCTCCCACACATCATCTCCTTCACCCTGATGTGTCTAGCAGGCGGGAATTTTCCCAGCCTCTGCCTTGCCTTATTCAGATAGACGGAGCCCGAGCCTCAGGCAGAGCGCACCTGCGCAGGTGGACAGAGATGCTCCTCATTGCCAGGCCCCATCTTTGCCCTGTGCTTTCCCCACAGGTGCCAGGTCCTGAGTAAGTCCTCAGACGTCACCTATGTCAAGTGTCATAACCACTCTACAAAGCAAGGTGATATCATGCCCATTCCACAGATGAGAAAACTGAGGCTCAGAGGTGTTACATTATTTACCCAAGTCACATAGCTAGTCTGCAGAATGGGGGAGTGCAGCCTAGGTCAGCTGGACTTTAAAGCCTGTGCTCTCAACTACCACAATTTCCTGCCTCTTTTTAAACAAATAAGAGTAGGCGTTGTACCTGGGTGTTGGATTGTTTCCTGTAACAAAGTATCACACACTGGGTGGCTTAAAACAACAGGTATTTATTGTCTCACAGTTCTGGAGGCTGAGGTCTGAGATGAAGTTGTCTGCAGGGCCCTACTGTCTGGAAGGCTCTGGGGGAGAATTTGCACCCCACTTCCCTGTCAGCATCTGTGTCATTGGCAATTCCTGGCGTGCCTTGGTTTGCAGCCGGGAACCCCAACCTTCCATCTTCCCATGGCGTTTTCCCTGTTGGTGTTTTTCTTAATAAGGCTGGCTTCTTATGAGGACACAAATCACATTGGGTGAAGAGCCCACCCTACTCCAGTATGGTGGTATTCTAACTGAACTAATTATACCTGTGATGATCCTACTTCCAAATAAGGTCGCATTCAGCGGTGCTGGGAGTTAGGGCTGTAATGTGTCTATTTTAGAGAACACAAATGACTCGGCCACAGATGTTATCATTGTGTTAAATCTACATTGACCATAAAACAAGAAGGAAATAACTGACTTACAGCTGAATAAATGTAATGTAACCCTAAAGAAAGGCATGACAATGGCCCAATTACAAAGGGCCATTTTTTAAAAGAGAGGAGGCAGCCCCTTCCCTGGACTTTACATACACCCTCCACTAGCTGTCTGCCTGCGGCCTTCTAGGACACCATGCTCAGAGTCAGAACTGGACCCAGTGCTTCCCAAAGTGCCTCTCACCTCCCAGGGATGCCATATCTCCTAGGGTTACAATTGATGTGCTGGCCATCTACTCTCTCCCCAACGACCCCCTACCACCACCATCACCATACACACAGAATAACCCCAAACCAGTGACCTCTGACAGCCAGAGGAGGCCTTCATTCTACAGCTGTGTGAGGAGGAAGGGGGAACACCAGAGATTTCTCAGGAGTGGGAGGGAGGCAGAGACGGGGTGAGTTAGCGCTGGTGACAACCATTCCTCTTATTAAGGAGTAATTATGGTTTTGCTTGGCAATTCATTACCAAAGCCTTCTCTCTGGAGCAGGAAGAAATGGGAAGGGCTGTGACAGTGGCTTTAGCAGAGGGTCGTGAAGAGGACGCCTGTCAGACTCACCTGGGGGGATTTGAAAAATATTGGTGCCCAGGCTGCTGCCCAGACCATCTTAGTCAGAATCAGGCCTCTGTGCTTTTCTCAAGCTCCCTAGGTGGTTCCACTGTGTAGTGTGTGTTCCAGATGAGCCGAGGTCCCAGCCCATGATCAGAAGTGGGTAGATAAGAACATCCCTCACTTCACCTGCCCCCCTCATGAGCTTCCTGCTCCTCTGGGGTCAGCCAAGGGACCTTCTTCTTGGCATGTTCCATTTCTTGGCTGCGAGAAAGCCATTTTGATGAGGTCATTTTGGGTGGCTATCCTGTATGGAAATACTCATGCAAAACATAAAAACAGATTTGTATTCCCAGGAAGTTGGCACAGCAGACCTTCCTGAACCTTAAATACCCCATCCCCAGTATTTGTGAGGGGCAGGGTGTTGGCGTGGTAGCAGACATAGGAGGTGGGGCCCAGGCATGGGTGGAGAGTGTTCCATTTGTTATCAGGAAATAAAACAGTGGAAAGCGTGATGGTTTCTGTCTGTATCAAAATGTCCTTGGGTCAAAACAAGAGTAAAAACGAATGTGCTGGAATGTCCCTGGTAACAAAATGACTATGTCAAATTTACAAGAACCCTTCTGAGAGAGGCCTAAGGGACAACCATGGGCCCCAACCAGAATCAGGACTCTGCAGGTGGCCCCCTCAAATCCAAGCCCTGCTGTGGGTGCTCAGACCAAGTTGGGTCTCTGGGACCACCCGCCTGTTCACGCTGGAGTCCATGTCGAAAGCAAGGGAAACTGCACAGTCCCTGCCGATCAGGGGAACGTTTTGAGAGCTGGGGCTGTGCCAAGGACCCACAGAGCCAACTGAAAGCAGCCAGCTGGGCTGGCATGAGTCTTTGTAAACCAGATGAGCCGTGGCTGTGCCAGAAGCACTCAGGGATCGTGAGCGGCCCCTACGGACACCAAGGAAAACCCAGGTCACCTCTGGGCAGAGGTTCCCCATATACCCAGCAGCCCCTTTTAGGACAAGTATTTTGTAACTTTCCCTTTATTTTCCTGAAATGAAATTCATAGAATTAAAAAAGACAACTTGATATAAATTAAGGGAAAATAGTTTAAAATAAAATATTACACTTGAAGAAAACGTAAGTGCTCAGGCAAGTTTGTCCTAGACAACTTCCCGGGACTTGAAAGCTGGAACATGTGGAATCACCATGACAGTGACAACAAATGCCGTTTTCCCGCGGGCAAGCAAGTACCGTGAATGAAGCTGCTGCCACCCTTAACATGTATTTCTGGAACTGTGAGCAACTCTTGGGAGAATTTTGGAAAAAAACCTTGGTAGTTGCATTTCTGAACATTTCACATAATATTTAGACAGTTCAGAAAATGCTCTCTGTTCTTATGTACCGTGGAGTCTGTTTCTAAGCTTCGATAATTATAAACATGAGTATCCCAAGGACTCCAGAAAACTCCTCACTGTGTGGGAGTGTCCTTCACACTCAGGGTATCTAGTCTCAGGGGCTTCTCCATCCAGTCACATCCCTCAATCCCTGTGACTGCTAACGGTGTTCCCTTTCCCCAAATGGTAGCTCTGGAAATCACCGTTGCTGGGTATGAAGTCTTTGCTTCCTAAACCACCTACAATCCCTAAGTGCTTCTGGCGCTGCCATGGCTCCTCTGGTCTACCAAGACTCAGGGCAGCCCAGCCTGCAGGTCCTGGTGTTTGGACCCTCATCTCTCCTTTTCTTCATGTCTGGGAGACTCCCAGCAGCGGTCTGCCTCCCCTGGGGGTGGCTGGCCTTTGCTGAGGTTGCTGTCCTCATCTTTCTTCCTTGGCCTCACATCAGGGCTGCGCCCCTGGCCCTGCTCCAGCGGAAAAGGCTATTTTCCCTATCAGTGATTTTTATTTGATGACGGGAAGATAGCAGGCCTTTCCTTACAGAGGCTGGACCCATTCCCCAAGCCCGGGTCAGATGATTTGCATGCGGCTCTACCAAAGTCCCAACCAATGTACCTTCTCCCTCCAATTCACTCATTACTGTTAGTTCTTATATTCTTAGATCTCACAACCTCAGAAGAGTTCTTTCTCTAATTTCTCCAAGATGGAGTAAATAGTGGACATGAAATTTCAGTGTGTCTAAGAAGGACCTGGAGGGTAAGTATGAATTTCAGATTCTTAGGACTCATCGCCAGAGGTTCCCATCTGGGGAACTGAGTATTGCGCTCAAGAATCCGACTTTTTCGTTGGCAGCTCAAGACTGTGCTTTGAGAAATACTGCCTGCTTTTGGGAATGGGTGTGTTTGTGATGAGGGTTTTTATCAAAATAGGGCTGTGAGGGGCACACTCTGATAATTAAGAACTCCCAATTCCACTTAGGAATAAAATATCCACTTAGGGTTTGGGACGTTAACATACATGTAGATGGGGGTGGTAGAGGTCTGTGGCATAAATTTCTATCCATTCTCCCTCCATTTAGAGCTTTTTGCAGGGTTGGATTAAAGGCTACATTGCCCAGCCTTCCTTTCAGCAAGGCATGCCTATGTGACCAAAGTCTGGCTAATGGAATGTAAGCAGCCCAAGAGGTGGCCATGACTTCCAGGAAGGGCCCTTAAAAAGAGGGACTGTGCCCTTTCTCTCCTTTTCTCTTTAGTGCTTGCTAGAATAGGGGTTTATAGGTGGTATACCCAGGAGACCTCAGGACCAGAAGATACACACAGGAGACCCTGGGTCCCTGGCTCTGTGGTCCCCATTAACTGCCCGGGAGTGACCGACACAGATGAGACGTAAGAGACACACAGATGTCTATCTTGTTTAGGCCACTGCTATTATTTTTTTTTTCCAGTTACTCATGGTCCAGCCCAATGTTTACTAATATAGGGACTCAATTTAAGATTAATCTAGCCCTCAACCTAGGATCTAGCCCGTTGGGAGAACTGCCCAGGTCTGATGTCCTTCTAGGCAATGACTTTTCTCTCTCTTTTTTTTTTTTTTGTAGACACAGAGTCTCACTTCATTGCCCTCAGTAAAGTGCCATGGCGTCACACAGCTCACAGCAACCTCCAACTCCTGGGCTTAGGTGATTCTCTTGCTTCAGCCTCCTGAGTAGCTGGGACTACAGGCACCCGCCACAATGCCCGGCTGTTTTTTTTTGTTGCAGTTTTGCTGGGGCTGGGTTTGAACCCACCACCCTCAGCCTATGGAGCTGGCACCCTACCCACTGAGCCACAGGCGCAGCCCGGCAATGACTTTTCTTAAAGGAAGAGAGAGTACAGGCCCCAGCCCATCCCCCAGTGTCCCAGTGAGGAAGAGTGTGTGTGGCCTTCGGGTCCCCTGGCCACACTTCTACTCTGTCCCTGCCTCTCCCACCCTTTATACACCTCGGGGTTGAATCAGAGCCCTGGGAATCTATTTAAGCAAATCAGGCAGAAGGAAAGGGGAGGGTGAGTGAAGCTTCCCCATCAGCTTAGGATGCGGTGACACTTTGATGCGCCAGCAGGGCCCAAGCTTCCTGTGCGGGTGTGGGACTAGGAGCATGCAGGCTCTGTAGCAGCAGTAACAACAGGAGCAGAGGGGTCAGGTGGGCTCTAGGCAGCTTGGGGGCTCAGCTGAGCCGCTTCACACAGCCTTAGTGACCCTGAGAAGTACACCGAGGGAAGCCATTCTAAGCTCTGCAAACTATCAGGTGGAACCAGAGCGGAAGAGACAGCTGAGCCTCAGAGTCATGGCCTGGGGAATGTGGGCCACACAAGAAACCTTGCAGGGATCCTGGTGCAAGCCCATGTGTCAAGGCAAACCACCTCTGGGCATCACCCACGGAGGGCACAATGCTGAGCTCGTACCAGCTACGTGGGACAGCTCTGTGCTGACCCCTCCCTGTTCACTGCAGGGTTCCCAGGCTGCTGTTCCGTCTGAAGGACACGTCTGTTTATTAAAGGCTCTGTTTGCCCTGAAGGTTCAGAACATCCTTTTCCCTTTGTGTGTGTACATACCTCTGGTGGGTAGCAGGGTCCCATGATTCTCTGGAGAAAAGGGTTGAATGACTCATGGAGACACATATTTGGCAGCTTCCTTTGTTTCTTTTCATGGGAGGAACAAGACACCCATGAAATGGCCCAGTAGTTTATGAATGGAGGCCCTATAAGATCACAAGTTCTAATATTCCTGATCTACAGACTTACAGGAATCCTGAAGCTGAATTTGAGAGCAGGGTTTCAAATGAAGGCTGTAGAAAGTGGTTGCTGTGCTGGGGCGTGGGGAGCAGGCTGGCCTGGAACCCTTTTGTGGCAAGGGCAGGGAGGTTGGGGGTGAGGGTGGGAGGAGTCCCTGAATATTTCAGGAAACCACCCACTGGGACCTCATGGCTCTTTGCCTGTGTGTTTTCATCAAGATTAACCTGCGTTTGAGCTGACAAGGAGACTTGTGGATTCTGCTCCCTCTCAGCAGGGGTTTCAGACTACAGTTGTCTATTTTCGTGGTTGGAAAAGAAGGATATGTTCTTATGTAGCTGGGTATTGTCCTTCTGGGCCCTTCCCGCCCACCCCCACACTCCCGTCACTTAGAGACCGCCCAGTAGTACCTAGTGACAATTGCTCTCTCCTTCCCTTGGAACTGTCTTTTTTGGACTAAAACATCCGTGAGCTGCTTTCTGGTTGCCTGGGAGACCAAATGGCTTAATAACTCTGATGAGGCCGAGAGACTATAAAATGATGATCAAAAGGGACATCCGCCCTCGACACGTCCTCTGAGCCTGGCAGAAGGTTTCGCCTTTCAGCAAATGAATCATCTCACCTGCCATCCTCTAAAAGCTGGGGTGTGAATGGAATCAGGCCAGGCCAGAGAAATCAGACTGTGGGCAAATCTGGATGCTAACGAGAAGAGGTGGCCTGCGGTACCACTGCACCTGGACTCTCTTTTGTAAATCCAAGGGTCTCTGAGACTGGGAAATGTTCGGGTGTATGGGGCTCATTTACCCCTGGGGCCCCCTTCACGCCACACACTTTTTCAAATTTTTGAGACAGGGTCTCACTCTGTCACCCAGGCTAGAGTGCTGTGGCATCATCATAGCTTGCAGCAACCTCAAACTCCTGGGCCCGCCTGATCCTCCCCACTCAGCCTCTAGAGGGGTCGCACTACCACACGTGGCTGTTTTTTTTTTTTATTTTATTTTTTGTAGAAATGGGGTCTTGCTATTGCCCAAGCTGGTCTGGGTCTCTGGGGCTGAAGTAATCCTCCCACCTTGGCCTCCTGAAGTGCTGGGATTCCAGGTGTGAGCCCCTGAGCCTGGCCCACACTTCCTTAGATTTATGGACACATTTGGCTTTACACAGACCACAGGGAAAAGACCATCTCATCTAGCATCAAGTTTCACCCCAGGCAAACCACCTTACTGCTCTGGTTCTCAGTTTCTGCAGGTGAAAACAAGGGTGTTTGATTAGGTATTTTGTGGGGTTTCAATGTTTTACAATGCCAAGATTTTTTTCAGATTGATTTCTCAGGACAGTCAAATATCTACCAAGTCATCCTCAGTGACAGGCACTGAAGATATGTGGTGAATAAAACATTGTCTCTTTTTTCAAGCTCAGTAGGGAACACGTGGAAGTCAATTCCTAGATACAGTGAGGTTAAAGGGTACTCCAGAATCACAGACACGTCATTGTGGTCACACCATAAAGAGTGAGTCCAGCAGAGCATGGTGCGATCAGGGCTTCACATTTGCACAGAGTCTGGAGGGAGGTCACAGTTACTGACAGGAGATGAGGATGGGGGGAACACTTGGGGTTCTGCATGTAGTTTGTGAAGGAGGAACTAGGAAATTCCAGGACCTGAGGCTGAGTAGAGAGGGACCTTGTGCTCCACAGCAAAGTGGGACGATCAGACCTGTGTTGTCGTATCATGGGGGGCGGAGGAGGGGGGCAGGTAGCCTGGAGGCTATTTTGGAGGCAGCAAGACTGAAAGCCTGGAGACCAGACAGTGAAGTGCTGCAACAACCCATGGAAAGGAGTGTTGGGAGGGGACTGTGGGTGTCAGGGAGGAGGAGAGGTCATTAGGCCTTCGGTGGCCAAGGGGATCTGAGAGGGGAGGGATGGATGGATAAAGGGCAGGAGTCAGATGATACCTAGATTTTAGGCAACAGGCTGGATGAAATGGTCACTGGTTATATTTAGAAAAACAGCAGAAGGGCAGGATCAGGGTACAGGGGTGGGTAACGTGCCTATGAATTTGGGGCCCATGGGCATGTACATGGAGGTGTCCACCAGAGAGCCCAGGACATGTGTCTGTACGCTGGGAAACAGGCAGGGACCAAAAGCACAGGCTCAGGGTTGACAGCAGCTAGAAGGCTGCATAAAGATGAAGCTGGCCGAGAAGGGCATGTGGAAGGAGATGAAGGTCAGGCCCAATCCCAGAAATGTCAAAATTTGGGGATAAATACCCAAAGTGATGACTACCCAGGCTCACCTAATACATGTTCTGTGCATGTAACATAACATCACGTGTACCCCAGGAATATGTGCAAATACTGTATATCAATAGAAAATAATTGGGGAGCAGTTTGCATCGTAGTTAGCGAAAGAGACCAGGAAAATGCAGCTGGAGGAGGGAGGCGAGCCAGACCCACCTGAAACCCGAGAGAAGAGCGGGAAGGTGGTCAGGGCATCACGTGTCCCTGGAGGATTCAGCAGAAGTAGCAGAGTCAAGTGATGGGCTGAGACCATTCAACATCACATGGGAGAGGGTCTCTGAGGGGAGGAGAAAGAGGAGAGGGTGTGGACTCCCTTTAAATACTGTGATCACTAGGTGGGAGTGTCCTGTCCATGAGAAAGCAGCACAGATGCCAGTTGTTCCACACCAGCCCTGCCCCAGCTGTGTGGGCTCTCAGCGTGTCCAAGCTCAAATGCCACTGTCATTTATCCTCATGAGCTCCCCCACTTCTAGGAATCTGTTCTCAGGAATGTTGCAAAAAAATGTCCCCCTCTGTACTCAGACGGCAAGCTTGCCCTTTCAAGGTTCTTGCCTCTTTGAACATCTCGAGTCACCCTGGAGCTGAGCTCTGTGCCTGCAACAGGCCAACACAGCGCAGCCCTGAATCTAACCCCACCCCAGTGACACCTCACCTCCGCATATTCACACACACTTTATTTTGAAAAAATTTAAACCTACTGATAAGTTGAAAGAACAGCAGTGAGGACATCCATCACCAGAGTCACTGATTAACACGCCACCACATCTGTTCTCTCTCTCCGCCTCTTCCTTCCTCCTCTTCTCTTTCTGCAGAAACACCCTGGCAGATTCACCATGACACCTGCTCCATTATGGGTAATGTTTACTTTGGTAGACTGGTTGGGGGGGGGGGGCTCACACCTATAATCATAACACTCAGGAAGGCCAAGGCAGTGGATTGCTTGAGCTCAGGAGTTCGAGGCCAGCCTGAGCAAGTGTGAGATCCCATCTCTACTAAAAACAGAAAAACTAGTAAGGCATTGTGGCACACACCAGCTACTTGGGAGACTGAGGCAAGAGAATTGCTCAAGCCCAAGAGTTTGAGGTTGCTGTGAGCTATGATGCCAGGGCACTCTACCCAGAGCAACAGAGTAAGACTCTCAAAAAAAAAAGTTTGATAGCAAGCAAGGGCACTTAAATCTTCCCACGGGAAAGGCAAGTTTATAATTAATGAGAAATTTGTAGAGTGTTACTTTAAGGTCACGTGGGCATCCTGTCCTCCAGCAACCTTCAGCATTGGTTTTAGCATCAATGGATGGGCCTTGCCTGAGTCACTTACCATGTTGGTGGTTGCAAAATTCAATCCCATTGCTTTATTTTGAGTATCACTGTGGATTTATGTTTTTTTCTTTTAAGATTCAATGTATTATCTATTAACAAGCATTATAGTTGTTGAAGGCCATATTGTTCCAGATTTGGTCCGTGGGAGCCCCTCCAAGGTGGTACCTGTGCATTTTTGACACGCCCCCTCAATCAGAGTTCTTCCTTCTCTGGAACAGGAAAATGTCTTGTCCCCAGCCTGGACTTGGCCATTTCTCTAAGCAGCACTGACATCTTTCAGTGGGCAATGGTATTTAGAAAATAAAACATGAATATTTGTGTGTTTATTGCTATTGAGATGTCATCACTTCTAGGCCCCTTTAATCATTTACAAAAATAATTATGGTGATAATGGCTAAAGCTTATTGTCAGGCTCCTGGCTAAGCTGTTGTAATCCTTACAACAACTCTGTGAAGTAGGTACTGTTGCTATCCTCATTTTTTTTTTTTTGAGACAGAGTCTCACCATGTCACCCTGGGTAGAGTGCAGTGGTGTCATAGCTCACAGCAACTTCAAACTCTTGGGCTTAAGCGAGTCTCTTGCCTCAGCCTCCCAAGTAGCTGGGACTATAGGTGCCTGCCACAATGCCCAGCTATTTTTTTTGTTGCAGTTGTCATAGCTGTTTAGCTGGCCTGGGTTGGGTTTGAACCTGCCAGCCTTGGTGTATGTGGCCGGCGCCCTACCCACTGAGCTACGAGCGCTGCCCCAACTGTTACTATCCTCATTCAACATTTGAGCAAGTTTAAAAATATTTTTAAAAAAGTACTAGAATCAGAATTCAAAATTCACTCTTCTAACCATAAGTTATATCTTGAGTGCTTGCAATCTGCCTGACTCTGCCTTAACAGTCTTTTTATTTTTATTGTTTTAATATATTTTTTAGAGATAAGGTCTCACTCTGTCACCCAGGTTAGAGAGCAGTGGAATGATCACAGCTCACGGCAGCCTCCAAGCACCCAGCTAATTTTTAAAATTTTGGTATAGAGATAGAGGTCTCACTATGTCGCTCAGGCTGGTCTTGAAGTTCTGGCCTTAGGTGATCTTCCCAACTCAGCCTCCCAAGTCACTAGGATTACAGGCATGGGACCCTGAACCTGGTTGCCTTAACATTGTCACTAATCTCACAATAATGCTACAAAGATAGAAGTTCCCATTATACAGACAGGAACACCTGAGGTTCACAGAGGTTGGGTGCTCTGCTTAGGGCACCGGCTAGTGGAGCCAGCATGGATTCAGGCTGAAGGCCCTGCTTCCTGCCCTACCCATGGTCCTCGAGTTGTGTCCCAGTGGGGCTCTGGGGTGGGACAATGTCAGGAAAGATGTTTCTGGGGCAGCACCCGAGTCCATCTGGGGCCCACTCATTCATGGTCTTTCCAGCTTCTCCCCACCTCCTGGAAGCATGGATGGGGCTGAGGCTGGGAAAAGAGCAAGGACCATGTGGCCGGGCAGTGAGCAGCCGGTATGGGCATACTGCCTGGTTCCTGGGTGGGGCTTCTGGTGTTTCTGCTGGTGGTAGTGGTGGCACTGCCTCAGCAGAGAAGGACAGACGGGACAGCTGATGTCCGAGGCTGCCCTGTGTGGGGCTGCCCGGGAAGCCTGAGGTGCTCAGGTCTGAGTGGCGAGGACGGGCATTGGGTGGGTCATGGGGCCGGAGCACATATGTGGGTAGAGTCTCATCTTTGCCGCTTGTTATCACTGAAATCTCCAAGTCTTGGTTACCTGTCTGAGAACAGGGGATAACAGTTCCGGGGCCTTGGGAGGACATGACGCACACCTGGAGAGCCCGGCACAGTGCCTGATCTGCGGTGGATACCTGGGTTAATATCAGCCGGCTTTGTCCCCACTGTGCCCAGGGTGGAGGCCCCAGGCAGGAGCCCCCACCGGAGCACAGCTGGCTTGTACTGGGATTGCTTCTCCCTTACCAGGTCCGTCCCTCCGTAACTGGCTTTTTAAAAAAATTAATTACTTTTTAATTAAGTTCAAGAGAGGAAACAGTTGGGGAGCTGCCTCCTGGCCCTGTGTGAGCTGTTGGTGTCTCAGTGGGAGGGGGAGATGGGGCTGAGGTGGAGATAGAAGGGCCAGAAGTGTGGTGGCTGGGGTACTAGAGAGACAGCAGGAGTCCTTAGTGCCTCCCCCACTTGGAGGTCAATAGTTACTGCAGATGGAAGTAAGCAGACCTCTTAAATTTCCCTTTAAATGGCCATCAAGTTGTCTGCTTATTTAGCCTCAAAGGCACCCCTAAGCCCATATCCCTCATTCCCCACAGTCGGCAGCGCTGAGTCCTGGCTGGCTCTTCCTCCCAGGACCTTCCCAGATACGTGGTCTACTGTTGAGGTTTTAGGCCCATGAATGACAGCCCGGCCCCTCTTTCCCTCCAGTGCAGGCATCAGGCAGATGGAGGCCAACCACCAGCTGGACGGTTGAAGTGGGTGGAGTGGGTTCCAGCCCCTCTCCTGGGCCAGGGAGACACCCGCAGCTGGCCCCAGGAGAGCCCTGGGAGAGAGGGGAGTGAGCAGGACACACCTTCCCTGAGGACTGAGGGGAGAGGGAAGGTGTGTAGGGCATCCATCTCTCCATGGGCAGGAAGTGGACCTCCCCTTGGGTTTGGTCCCCTGGGGTGGACTGGATAGAAGGCCCCTGTCTCTGGGGGATGGAGACGTGGAAAGCAGCCCTTCCCAGGCCCTCGTCCTCTCTTGCCCGTACCACTGATGTCCACTGGCCCACTTGTTGCAGTTTCATCTCTGCCTCTCTCTGGCCCATCCTATGGCCAGCAGCCAGTGTGACCTCAAAACACTCACTGTATTGCATTGCTTGGCAGCTGCAAGCCTATTCGCACCCAAGACGTTTGCTGGGCCCTGAACTAGAAGGAGCTGCCTCCAGAGGGTTAGACAGCTGCTCTTTCCTAGGGGGCACCAAACTGAAGCTTCCCCTGACCCCTCACGTCAGCCTCTGCTCTCCCCCATCCTGTTCGGAGGGTACCTCTCACTGACTGCACTTCTGCTTGTTTACTCACCAACCTGCCTCTGGTGGGCTTGCAGCTCCCCTCTGCCTGCAGCTCAGGTTCGTCAGAGGGAGGTGTGGTCTTGTTCCCTGTGGCTCCCAGCACATAGTAGGTGCTTGATTAAATACCTGTTGGGTATGGAGCTGCTGGCATGCTGCCCAAGCCCCTTCTTTTCCAGAGGATCCAATGAGCTCTTCAGACGTAGCCATGTGTATTTCTCAGGAGTTGCTGGAAGCCTTCACAGGCTGCCAAATTAGGACATTTCTGCTTGGCCAGGCTCATGTTTGTTTTCACTACATCATGATTTTACAGCTGAAGCAGCTGAACACAGTGGTTAAGACTAGAGCTGGGGTTTGGATGACAGTGAAATCTGGGTTTAAATCCAGGTTCTGTAACTTACAGGCTTTGCAAATCTCAGGAACGACCTTAACCTCTTAAACCTGCTTCCTCAGCTTTGAAGAACATGGGGATCTTGCAGAATTATGGCAATTCCATCAAATGATGTAAGTAAGGCACCTAGCACAGCTCGTGTGCTCTCGAAGGGCCTGTGGAATATTTCTGTGTTATTGTAAGATCCAAAAGTGGTGCTGGAGGGGCCTTGCCTTGCTTCCCGGGTGATCATTGGGTGTCTTTGTGGTCATGGCTTTAAGATAAACTCTGCAGTTGACCTTTTGCCTGTGTCTGTCTCTGCCTACGCTGACCAGAGCAGCCCTGGATGTTGCAGAGCTGGCAGGACCCAAGATGCTGCCCCCTCTTCCTTTCTGGCCAAAGGAGTCACGGCATTAGCCTCCCTGTCCAGCAGGAGCACTTTCTGTCCCCTAGGAGGCCTTGATACTGTGCAGGCACCCTCTGCGGCTTGTCACCAGGAAGGATAAAGCTGGCCTGTTTAGGTCATTAACTCTTGCTCTTTCAAGATAAAGAAAAACCACAACAGACTCCTTACAGAAGCTATTTTTAGATTCTGGCTATATTAACAATCCTGGAATTTCCTATTTTCTCCCACTCTGTTTCTCCGCCCCACCCCCCACTCCCGAGAACAAGTAAGCCGAAAGCACTAAATAAATAACCCTCCAGAGACAGCACAGTATGATGAGACAAGCCCAGGAGCTGGAGACAAAACACACGTCATCTGTCACTAGGTTATCTAATGAAGGTAAAGAACCACAGCTGTCTCCACCCAGGTGGTTCCCAGTCCTGTGGAAGGGGCAGGCCAGGCCAGCACCTCCTCAACAGGCACTGGCTGCATTGCCAGCTGGGTTGCATTTGGCCCCGGCCTTATCCGCAGGGTGGAGATGGCAGGACGTGTGCTGTCCTGAGGCCTGGGTCACCAATGATCCCCACTGGACAGTGTGCAAGCTCTTTCTGCTTCGGAGGGAAGGAGGACCAGGGCAGCTGCTGCTTCCAGGGCATTCGTGTGGCCAGAACTTTGGGGCCATGTACCTTAGCCAGGACCCTTGACACAGGTTGAAAAAGTAAAATGAAAAGAAGTGACACCCTCAGCTCAGGCAGCCAACAGAGGCTGGGCCCTCAGGGTCACCCAGGACAGGTGCATAGGTGAGCCTGAGGGCAGAGCCCACACCCAGCTGTGGCCTGGGTGGCTGACAGGTACACACAGCCATGGAAGTTTGGAAAACCTGCTCCCAGGGGAGAAGAGGGCCCAGTGCTGCTCCTGCAGGACAGGAGGAGAGAAGAAAGGTAAACTGAGGGGCCCGGACCACGGGGTCTTCCCTGAGCACTGTTCACTCCAGGAGGGAACGGACACCCAACTCCGGGGTTGCTCGCCCGCGTCCCGGTTCCCTTGCTCGGTCCGTGGACGCCCCCTCCACCCAAAGGCTCAGCCCCTTGAAGAGCAGGGACTGGTCTCGTTCACCTCCGCTGTCCTCAGCCCCGGCCTCAGGGAGAGGCCCCCACAACCGCTGAGGACGCGGGGAGGGCTCGTTACTTCACCAGCCCTTCCTTGCCCTCTGGGTGGCGCAGAGGCTAAGTAGATCCGCCTTCAGTGGGTGGGGGAGGGTGCGTGGTTGGGCGAGCCGCGTCCCCAGCGTCTGCGAGGACGCCTCTCGCTCCTGCAAGGGGAGGTCGCCCTCTGCCGGCCGCAGCTGGTAGTGCCGCCGGCCATGGCTCAGGGTACAGAGCGGCTGGGAGGGTCCCTGGCGAGTCCGCACGTGTTCCCAGACGCGAACGGTGGTGACCGGGGGCTGCTCAAAGGGTACAAAATATCAGCTAGATAGAGAGGATAGGTTCACGAGATCGGCACACAACAGTACAACGTGGTGACCGTAGTGGGTAGCGAGGTGTTCTCGAGAATCGCTGACCGCTGTAGTGTTCCTACGGAACAACAAGTTGGTAAGCTAAAGCTTAGGCTCGTTAGCTCGATTTATCCATTCCACAGTGTGTTTCAAAACATCATGTTGTACGGGATAAATATATACAATTTTTACTTATCAATTTAAAAATAAACTTGTAAAAAGCTGTGGTTTTCCTTCCCTGTCTTCTGTTTCTTCCCTAGGGCCCCAGGCACTCCCCTCCCCACCCACCCCCACTCCTGCCCAGTCCAGCCATTGTCCCTGTGAATGCCGGTGAGAATTAACCATGATGTTGGATATAATTTCATCTCAGAAGATAAGAAAATAGTAAACAGCTGTGGGAAAAGACTCAAAACTCCAACTCACCTCTAGGGTGATGAATTTTTAGAAATGATCATCTATTACCATGTAACAGAGAAACCATTATCCTTTGAGAGGAAGATATTTCTTCTCTAACACAAGAGTGGTGTCAGCTTATTAGTAACGGCATTCCTAGGGGTGGTTTAGATGATAGCCCGCTCTTCAGGTCTGGGTCCATATGCCTGGCGCCACCACAAGGGCTGTGAGGTCTGGGAGAATTCTTACACCTGGTTTCAGAATTCAGAGAAAGGTTTTTAATGTCTTGCTTTTCTTCTCATCACCTTAAATACTGTCCATCACAAAGAGGGCTCAGAAACTGTGCTGAGCTGTGTTGAAGGTGGACTTAGCTTGTCCCTGCAAAGTCAATTCTGCAACTGAGTGACCTGACCCCTTGGGGGGGTCCCAGCAATGTGGAAAGAGCTCTCCTTCCCCCATCAGCTCAGAGAGTGTAAGTGTACCAGGATGGGGAGGGCCTGAGTTTGGGGGTCAGACCTCATTGTCTAAACCAGGCGTCCTCAAACTTTTTAAACAGGGGGCCAATTCACTGTCCCTCAGAGGGTTGGAGGGCCGGACTATAGTTTAAAAAAAAAACTATGAACAAATTCCTATGCACAGGGCACATATCTTATTTTGAAGTAAAAAAATAAAACGGGAACAAATACAATGTCACCACTTCATGTGGCCCGCACGCTGCAGTTTGAGAACCCCTGGTCTAAACCTTCTGTGCTGCGTGCCAGCTGGCACTGAGGCCACTTCTTTAGCTTCTCTGACCTGAACCCTCTTCTGTAAAATCGAGGCAGTGTTATTCCCAACATAAGGTGGTTGTGAGAATCCAATGTGGTATCTGAAAAGGCAATGGTCATCTCAGTAAATAGTAACTGATCATTGTTAATAACCAGCTGGCTCATGACTACCAGTTCTGTGTGTCAAAGATTACTGTGGCACAAAGAAGTTGGATTGAAAAATCTGGAATAGTGTTGCAATCACAATATGCAGTTTGGGTCCTCAGAGGCACACTTTCCTTTATTCTGGAGTGATACTTTTATCCCACTGTGCTACTAAGCAGTATGTGACCATTTTAGGGTGACAGGGACCTTCCTTCAGGCCTGTGCCTTTCTACCTCCCCCACATAAACTCGATGGCCCTGCCTTGGTGAGTGGTCTCCAAACTATTCTGACTATACTCCTCCATCATTAAAAATATTTGCGCATGTTTACTCCCAATACAGATATGTTCATTTTAAATTACACATTTGCATACAGACATTCTATTGTCAATCTACATATCAAATATGTACATAACTGAACTTTTTATTCTTTTCCTTTTTTTTGAGACAGAATCTCACTCTGTTGCCCTGGGTAGAATGTTGTGGCATCATAGCTGGACTCAAGCTGGGCCCAAACTCTTGGGCTCAAGCCTCTTGCCTCAGCCTCCCAAGTAGCTGGGGGTGACTGCCACATCACCTGGCTAGTTTTTTATGTTTTTAGTAGAGATGGGGTCTTGCTCTTGCTCAGGCTGGTCTCAAACTCATGAGCTCAAGTGATCTATCTGCCTTGGCCTCCCAGAGTGCTAGGATTACAGGCGTAAATCACTGCACCTGGCCTCAAGTTTTTGTTCTTGAACATAATAATTATTTATAGATTTGGTCAGACCCCTACTTTAGGTTTAGAGACCACACTGCTTCAGGGTCTGGGAAGGGTCAAATTATCCAGACCTGTAGATGCTATGATCCCTCTCATCCTTCCATCCCCAACATTACCAATGTCCCTGGAAGCTGCATTTCCATCAGTTCCCAAGGTGGCCATGTCTTGATGAGGTGAATGAGAGGGACTGCCAGCCACTCATTGACTCAATCGTTAGTTCTGCAAACATTTACAGAAAACATCCGGTTGAAGAAATACCACGCTGGGCTCTGGTGTGCAGGGAGAGAGTCCTCCTCACTTCCTGATCATTGGGAGGCCCAACTGCTGTCATGCAAATAAAGCTCCCAGGGTAGAGGAGAGTGGCAGCTCTGCACAACGGCAAGGACTCTGAGAGGGTTAACGCCACCTCCTCATGCCATCTCTCTCTCTCCCTACCAACCAGCATACCTGCGTCCAAGTCAATGACGCCCACATGGTCTCCCCAGGCTGAGTGTGATGTGCCGTGATCACCCTTTACAAGGATCATTCAAGAATCAGTGACCACATGGCTTATGATTAAAATTTTGACATTCAAATATAACAACTTTTAGTGATTCTTTGAAAGACCCATATGTATTTCTAGATTTTTTTATACTCAAAAGCTTAAAAGTTCTAAGCAATTAAAAATGGCTGAATTATGTATGGGAAGTCTGCAAGGTGTAGAGATAGGAATCAAACATTGGAAGAGAGATCAAATAGACCGTGAGAGCAAAATGAAACTTCATGAAGCCAGACCAACAGCAGGGAGAAAAAAGGAGAATGGCCAGAAAGGAGAAAAGTGAACGCTGCAGGATTAATCACACTGAGGAACCAGAGGGGAAGTGTCAACCAGTGGTTTTCACTTAGAGACTCCAAGACAGGAAATGTGGGGACAAGTATCATAAGCAAAGTGAGACATTGGAAAGAATCTTCTACCTGTTGTATAAATACATTGGTGCCTTAGCAATAATTAAGATGTTCTACCAAAGGACATGTCACTCCAGAAACAGCTAGTTATTGTCATTACTACTACAATTGCTAGCTTGAGCAGTTCAGGGTCTAAGTTGCAAGCGTCCTGTACTCTAATTAAAATGATAGATGTTTGAATAATTGACTATGTGATACGTGAGAAGAAATAACACCCAGGGATCGGGGAAGGTTCTGGAGGACAGGGGACAGAGCAGGGTCTTGAGGTGAATGGCATGTGCTAGTGTCCAGTTCATGGAAGAACTGGGGAGGTATTGGGGAATGAGGGATCAATGTGGAAGCAGAGAAAGGAGAGTGTGTGCGTCAGATAGAAAATGGAGCAAGTTGGGAGAAGTGCATGTGAGCCGGGATCAGGCACCCTGACTCTGCTGTGTTGACAATAAAGATCTGCATGGAAGATGTTTAAGCCAGATAGCAGGACTGCCTCCTGCACTGCAGGGCCACTGAAGAAGCTGCCCTGAGTAAACCCGAGTCTCTGGCCATCTGTGTTCAGAAAGCTCCTCTAATGCACAGTGTGGTGTCTGCTGGGGCAGCCCTGACATAATCCCTAGATCTTCACGGTTTGCTTGGAAACCACGAAACGTTTGTACTGGAAGCCTTTAAACCTCCTGGAGGTTCCAGATGTGTGTTGAGTCCTCAATCAGATCTGTTGCTCCACTGCAGGAAATGGTCCCTTTGCTCAGTGACCGTACGCCTGGTCTCGGGCAAGTCCCGTGCTGAGAGAGAAGAGGAGCTGGGTCTGCCATCTGCCTTGGTGTCTTGCAGCCACACACCAAGGCCCAGTCTGCAGCAGCATCTGACGCTCAGGCTAGAGGGGAAAGACAGCCAGAAACTGAAGACATTTGGGAGCTCCCAAGCCACAGTGGCCCCAGGGAGTGGGAAGAGGGAAAGGCTCCCTCCCTCGGCTTCAGGAGGATCAACACAAAAGGAGCCACGTGAGTGACTGAGAAGTGTCTCCAACTAGAGCTGGGCGAGTCCAGGTTTGAATTCTATCTCGGCCGCTTACTAGTGTTGTGACCTTATGAATGATTCATCTACCCAGTGTCTCAGTTTCCCCTCTGTAAAATGGAATAGAAATAGCTTTCTTCTTAGGTTCTAGTGTGGATTAATTGCAATGTAATAACACAACATGCACAAAATACTAGCATAGAGACTGGCTCCCAGTAATTAGGAGGTAGCTGTTACTTTAAGACACGGTCTCTTCTTCCCACCTGTAATTCCATGCCTTTCCTCCTGCCTTGCCTAGTAGCTGGCTACCACCCCTGCAGGAACTCTGGCTACTCACCTTTAAAGATCAGCAGGGCTTCAGTCCCCCACAGGATTCTGGTCTAGATGCTAAAGCACAAACTGTCGAGACCTGGACAGGGAGCTCTGAGCTTGGCTGCAGCATGGAAACTCTCAGTACATTGCCAGCCTTTGGCTGGCTGGGCTTTGTGGGCTGGGTAGATTTCCAGCACATGGCCATGCAGGGAGAGATTTTCGGAAACCCTGATGTGGGAGCACCCTTAGCAGCGGTGAGACTGACAATGCTGCCTGGGAAAGCAGGGGCAGGAGGCCAGAGAGAATTCTCCTCTGGTGTAGTTTAAGAGAATGTCATCCCTATCAGAAACTAAGGATTAGCTCAGGTGATTGATGGTATTGTGTTTGGAAGTGGGGCTTGGAGTTAATTAAATTGGCTGTTTTTCCTTACCTCTTCTAGACCAGGCATTCAGTCCAGAGGTAGGACAGGACTCACAGAAACACTAGATTCCAAATTCTTGAGGTTGTAGCAGCAGGCAAGCAAAGTGGCATTGGTACAGGTGAAAGCCACTCAAGCTCAAATTCTGATCCACAGAAAGGAGACTTCTGTTCACACCCAATACTCCTGGAGATGGACAGACCCCCTGGGGGGCTAATGACCATTGTGGACTGGATGGATTCAAGCACAGAGGGGGACCAGGTTGTAAAAGGATTGCATTTTAGACTAATTTGGTCTTTAAAACTCTTCAAACTCTGTCCTGATGGGAGACATCTAGAGACTGAGTTCCTGTTAGCTCACTGTGGGCCGGGGGCCAAGGCCTGACGACTCCAGGACTCGTGTCTCTCACTGCAATACGCCAGGGGATTGAATTGGATGACTTCTACAGTTCCTTCCCATTCCCAGATCTCATGATGATGTGTAAATATCTGGGAAGAAACATAATAGGAAAAATTCTTTTTTCCCCTAAGAGCTTTTATTTCTCAAAAAATTTTCAAAAATGAAAAAAAAAAAAAAGGTAATGAATTTTTGGAATAACCAGTAAAACCTTTCAGCTAAATTCTTTGCACCTTGTTCCCATCTTTCATTTTCCCAACCTTACTTTTACAAACAGACAATTAGAATTGTTTTGTGTATCAGAGCCTTCCCATTCCCGGACTCTGGGAACATTCTGTGCAAGGCGCTGCAGACTTAAGAGCAAGATGCTTTTCTGTGTGCTTTCAGAAGATGTTGTTATTGTTCTGTTCAGGGCCTCCCTTTGCCTGGATGTGTTCTTGCCAAGCCTGTGAGAATGACTCACCCCGGCCAGCACCTTTTTCCCATCTTTGCCATCTTCAGTGCTTTTCCAAGCTGTGTGGAAGAGGGAAAACTTCACCATCCTTATACAATACCTAGGGGTAGCAGAAGTGCCTGGCAAAAGGCACCCTTAGAAGTTCAACACACACACATACACACACGTACACACACACACAGAGCACAGGGCGAAATAACTCTCCAAAGCAGTTGGGTCCCAGCATTAATTTATGGAAAGTGGAAAAATATTTCTCCAGAGGACCAAGTTAATGCACTGCTGAAAACTGGTCAAGAAGTAAGAAATGAATTATTTATGGAAAGTTTATCCTGTGCCAGGCACTGGAATGGTCATGTATGTGACCAGAGAGCAGGCAAGTTTACTACTTAGGTGGAATGAATGACAGGCGTCGTGTGGATCGTGGGTCACTGAATGCAGGGCCCTCGGAGGGTTGCATAACCTCTCCATGACCCCGTTTCCTCATCTAGAAGTAGAGATAACAGGGGTCCCAATGTTATAGGATTGAACTAAGAATTCAATAATGCATGTAAATAACTTAGCACAGTGCCAGGCTCATACTAATCACTCAGTACACGTTAACTCTTACTTTTATGCTATTTGATCTTTATGAAATCCCTGTGAAATTGGCAATGTTAGCCTTTTTTTTTTATAAATAAAGAAATGGAGGGCCAGGTGTGGTGGCTCACTCCTGTAATCCTAGCACTCTGAGAGGCCAAGCTGGGTGGGTCATCTGAGTTCAGGAGTTTGAGACCAGCCTGAGCAAGAGTGAGATCCCGTCTCTACTGATAATAGGAAAACTAGCTGGGTGTTGTGGTGCCCACCTATAGTCCCAACTACTTGGGAGGCTAAGACAGGAGGATCTCTTCAGCTCAAGAGTTTAAGGCTGCTGTGAGCTGTGGCACTCTTCCAAGAGTGACAGAGTAGGACTCTGGCTAAAAAAAAAGAAACCGAAGTTCAGAAAAGTTCACTTCTTGCCCAGGTGACCCCACCAGTGAGGGAGCTCAGTCCCCGCATTCTCACTTACAGGGAAGTTCTCTGCCTGCAGCACCCAGGAGGGTCCTCAATACCCCAGGAGTGAATAGACCAACTTCAGCCTCTCAGCACTGGCCGTCTCTTCAGGGGCTTGTGGTCCTCTCTGTATGGGGAAAGGAAGCCCAGCACCTCACAGCCATCGGCCAGGTCCTCAGCAAACTCTGCTTCGAGTCTGTTTCAAAAGCAGGTTGTCTCAGGTGCAGGACTCACTCGGCATTGCAAACCAGAGAGGTTTAGAGACCGTCCCCAAACCACACCACTTTCCACAAGAAGAAAATCGTAACCCAGACAAATGGCCACTGCAGGTGACATCTCAGAGTTACCCTTCAGCAGCACTCGGGGCCCCTCCCAGGCTCCCTCTCTGACAGGCTGACATTCCTCATTCCTACCTGTCACCAAACTTTCCTCCTGCTGGTCTCTCATTTGAAAGGCCGTCCCTGTATCTTGTCCAGGAAAAGAACGTTACTGCTTTTAACAACCTGACTACACATTGTCCCTTCATCCATCAGGTGGGTGTGTGCAAGCTCCTTCTAGGCACAGGGTGGGGGACCTGTGAGTACCACGGCAAACAGATCGGGTCCCTGAGCTCACCGAGCGAGAGGAGGGGACAGTAAGCAGGGGAACTCTATCAGGCTGTGAAGGCATCAGTGATGTGTGCATGTGCTCTGCGCCTACTTTAAAGAGACCCGGGCAGTGACCCTCTGTGTTCCTGAGTGGGTGGCATCAGGGTCACCTTCTGGGGCAGTACCATTTACCCTGAGGTCTAAATTGTAAGAAGAGCTTTCTGGTGGAGGGGAGAGGAGCTGACTTCAGGTAAAGGGAAGAGCCAGTACCAGGGATGACTGGGCAGAGTGTGCCCTGGAGCACCAGGAGCTGACAGAGGCAGGAGGAGAGGAGGGGCTGCGGGTGGAGGGAGGGCTTGGCTTACTGCCTCAAGAGCTGTGGGAACCACTGCAGGTGCAATGTGTGGGGAGATGCCAGGGTTGGATTTATTTTTTTCAAAACATTACTTATGGCTACCGTGGAAAATAGAGTATATTTTTTTCTTTGAGACCACAGTCTCACTTTATCACCCTTGGTAAAGTGCTATGGCGTCATAGCTCATAGCAAACTTAAACTCTTGTGCTCAAGCAATCCTCTTGCCTCAGCCTCCCAAGTACTACAGGCATCCACCATAACACCTGGCTATTTTTGCTCAGGCTGGTCTCGAACTCCTGAGCTCAGGTGATCTACCCACCTTGGCCTCCCAGAGTTCTAGAGGCGTGAGCCACTGCACCCACCCACCCCCCTTTTTTGAGACAGAGTCTCACTTGTCAGCCTGGGTAAAGTTTCATGGCATCACAGCTCACAGCAACTTCAAACTTTTGGGCTTCTGCCTCAGCCTCCTGAACAGCTGGGACTGCAGGTGCCCATGACAACACCTGGCTAGTTTTTCTGTTTTTGGCAGAGGCAGGCTTTTGTTCTTGCTCAGGTTGATCTTGAACTCCTGAGCTCAGGCAATCTACCCACCTTGGCCTCCCAGGGTACTAGGATTATAGGTGTGAGCCACCATGCCTGGCCACGGGGAATAGATTTTAGGGGACTTATCCGTAAACTTTGTCATGGGAAGATACGAACCCCAAATGGCTCAAGCTCACTGTGACCAACATTTGGTTCTTGCTCATGTTTCTGGAGAATTGAGGGCGCAAATGTGCTCCGGCTCTCTCTCCTGGGGCATTCTCCCCTCCCCCCAGGGGCCAGGGGACACAGAGTGGACGAGGCTGGAGGGACAGTCCTCTCAGTAGGAAGGAAGGAGCGAGCAACTGCAAACAAGGACACAGACCATCCAGGGCAGAAGGCTGGAGCCTGGGAGCCCAGTGAGGAGCTGATGGAGTAATTCCAGGAAAGATAATGTGACCTACAGCCTGTGGGAGTGGGGAGATGGAGAGAAAGGGGCAGTTGGGAGGTTGAGTCAATATGATCTACACGGAAAGGAGAGTGGGGAAAGGAAGAATCAAGAGTAACTTCTAGATTCTCAGAATGAGTGGAATGGATGGTGGTTCCAGTCCCAGAGATAAGGGGAGGCTGAACCTTCACAGGGAGGCATGGGGGAGGGACTGCTGCCTGTCCTTTGGCCCTTTGTTCAAGTTTTTGCCCAATCTTACATGTCTTTTTAGGGGCAGAGAATTCCTGAACATCTGATGTCATGGGGGTGGCAGGAACTATGATTTAAAAATAGGAAAATTAGTAGATAAAGTAAAAGTCCATTCATGTTTGTAGGCCTATTTATAGTTTTAGGTTCTCTTTGTTAGCTTAGGGGCATAGATCTCAGTCAGGGAAGGCCTCTGGGTAGAGGGCAGCCCTTGATGGCTGGGCTGCACTTGGCAGGGCAAGTAATAGGGCAAATCAAAATTTTCTACCGTCCATTAGGACGCAAGGAGAACATAGCTTCACATGTATAATATTGCTTTTGAAGATGCCTAACTTGTATTCACAAAGAAACAGCAGACCACCCCAATCTGAGTGGCATGTCTACAAAATAACTGGCCTGTCATCTTGGAAAGTTTCAAGGTCCTGAAAATCAAGGGAAGACTGAGGGACAGTTCCAATCTGAAGGGGGCTGAGGGAACAGGAAAGTTAAGTGATTCAGAACTGAGTTGGTTGACTAGTGAGACTCCAGTGCGGTCTGAGGTACTAAGAAGTACTAAAGCATCAGCAGTAATTGTATTGTGGTGACATGGGTGAACGTCCTTGTTGTAGGAAGTATGCGTGAAAAGGCTTCTGGGGGTTGGGGCATCGGTCAGCTGTGGCTACTTATTCTCAAATGGTCCAGGAGCAAAAATAAAATAAAAAAGTTTTTTAAACTAAGCCTATGGATTTATGATGCTTTGTTAAAAGTTTAAGGATATTTTATACAGATTTTATAAATCATAAATCTGAGACACCATTTGGTCTAAATCACAGATTTTAGAGATGAGGAAACTCAGGCCAGAAAACTTCAGTGAATTCCTCGGGGTCACACCGCTGCTTACTGAGACGGCCAGCTCTAGCACTCTTGCTTTCCGTGGCCTGCCCCACAGGATGCACCACATCATCCTACCTCCCAGCCCAAGCTGGGGGCTACCCAGGAGAAGAGGAATCACAAAAGCAGTTTATCCAGAGCTGGAAGCTAGGGAAAGGGCAGGGCCCCTGACCAAATTCTGAAAGGGGGTCTTTCTATTAATGCAGAAGCATGAAAGTGCTCTGGTGGAAGTCTGCTAATTGACTATACCTCCATTCTATAAATTAACATTTAATTTTTCTATCAAAACAAAGCAAAACCCAAACATAGCATCATTTAAAACATTCAAGCAATACAGATAAGGTAAAGCAGAATGTTTTAAAAAATTATCCCAGGTGTCACACCCACCGATAATAATAACCAGTGTTGATTTCTGGTGAACCTTCTTTCAAATACTTTTTATGTATATATATAATTTATACATGATTTTACATAAGTGGCACAATTCTATATATCAGTGGACGTAGATCTACACGGGACTGATACTCTCCTGGAACATTCTGGCAGAGCCGCTGGCTGTGACTGGGTCTATTCTGCTTGGTCAGTGTTTTTCCCTCCCGGGTGTTAAACATTTTAGATGTCACCTCTGGGTCCACGTTGTCATCGTTAATGTTGATTGTTATCATGTTTTGTGGCCTGGATGGTTGTTATATGAATGTGCCATAATTTACTTGATAGCTTATTGGTAGGTATTTAGGTTGCTCCCCATTGCAAATAATGCTGAGATACGTTTGCACATTTACTTATATATCTTTGTATGCTTGCACAATTGCTGCATTTTCTCTACAAAATTTTTTTTAATGAACAAACACTGAACACAAAAACAACATGTGTGCCCATACAGAGTGAACTCCAAGCAACCTAATGTTCTAGAGCTGGCAAACTCATCATATTTCAACTAGATGAGACATCTAGTCTTATTCCCAACCAATGCAAGACTCTATTCTGAATCGTCTAAAGTATAGAGATTGCTCGACTTTTGCTAACACACTGTGGAGACTGACTGGGAGCTCCCTGCCCCTTGAGATGGCCCATTTCATTATGGAGCATGTTTGTAGGTGCCCCAACTCCTGGTAATTCTCAGGTTAGGTTTGCTTCTGGTGATTCTCTAACCATGTCTAATTCCTCTTTCATTTATGGTGTCTTCAATAATGTGGAGATGGCTATTACCTTCCCTTGGAGGCTTGTAATTTATACCCTAAAGACCTCTGATTTGTTATGTCACTGAATATTATAATAATAAAATAAAATATAACTACAATAATAATCACTCCTATTTATTGTGCTAGGCTCTGTCATGCATATTTTACACTCTTTAGTTTATTGAATTCTGCCCTCTAAGTTAGTTGCCATTATCTCAAATTCACATACAAGGATGTTAAGCACAGAGAAGCTAAGCAGCCTGCCTGAGGTCACAGAGCCGGTAAACGACAGTTTCAGGGCACAGACTCAGGCTGCCTGGCTCAGAGTCTTGGCCCAGAAGGCTGGGGCATTTGGTCCAGTGGTTCCCATCAGCTAAGGCAAGTCCTTCGAGGTCATAGGAGTGAGACTTGGGACAGATCAAAGGACATGGGTGGGCACCGGTGGGGTTGACAGAGTCTCTTCTTAGTTGTTGTTAGAAACAACCCCAGGGAGGGCTGTGATTGGCCTAGCTTAGATCCCAGCCCTGTGTCAACCTCAGCAAAACTCAGAATACAGTAGATCCGCTTGGCAATGAGGCCTGGGAACTGTTTTTTTTTACAAAAGATTTTTAGGGGATTCTGAGGTCACTTAGGGTGCATAGCAGGATCTTTCTGGGATACATGCCCTGGGCGGCATTGTTAGTAAACAGAGATAGGCACGTTTAATCTGGTGAAGTGCTGCTGTCTGTTGTATTGGCGGCACCAGTCTGCAAACCTCCGGCAAAGCCCCTGCCTTCCTGGATTCCTATATCCTCGCCCACCAGTGGGCATTGTCCAGCTCCTTGGTTTTTGCCAGTTGGATGGGTGTAAATAAATGCTACCTTGCTGTTATTGAATTTGTCTTTCCCTCATTACTGATGAGTCTGACCATCTTTTCAGATGCCTGCTCTTAGGGGATTGCTACTCCTGCAAACTGCCTCTTGTGAGTCTTTGTTGAGGAGAGAACGTGTCTAACCTCTTTGTGGGTTTGTAGGGTCCTTCATATTGTCGATGCTATTCCCTAGTTGGTTTTGACATTGCAGGTGTCTCCCCCAGTCTGTCATCTGTCTCATATCCCTGTCCTTCTTCTAACAGAGCCCTTTAATTGGCATGCATTCAAATCCATTTTGCTTTTACCGTGTGTTATGCACGGCGAAGGTTTTCTTTCAGAAGTGCTTCCTCACCTCTAGGCCACCAAGATCCTCTCTGGAGACTTTGCAACCACGTTTAAATTGAGTGTGACAGTAGCCAGTTGTGTACTTCACATTTGCACAGCATCTTTGCCACTGCTGGACGGCAGCCTGAGCCTGGGCTGCTCACCCACGGGGCCCACACTCTTTCCTACTGCTGTGCACACAGCCCTGCCCAGCATTTGTAATGTTGCCTCAACCCACAACATTCGCTCCCCCAGCCCCTCTGGCTGCAGCCACACTTTCTCCTCTTTCCAGAGTGCCCATTCCTCTTAACTAGACGTGGCCATCTTTCAAAGCCGCCCTCCCCCAAAGCAAAACCAAAGCTTTGGTGACTCCAGCCTTTTTGATCCTGCTTTTTCTACCTTTTTACCCATATATTTAAAAAAAAAAAAAAAAAAAAAGATTACAACCTCATTCCCTAACTATTGCATGTGTGCTATGCTCTCTCTCTGGGAATAGTTGTCTATTTTATATTTATTTTGCCTGGAGTGCCTGGAGCATTTCTCTTAGTAGGCACCTAATAAATACCCTTCTCTCTCCAAACTGGAGCTGCTGCCAAAGACTGATTACTTGAGCCTCCAAAACCTTTTTAAAAATGCATTTCTTCCTCTCCATCTCTAAAGCCACATCCGTGCCTGGGTTTAATCATTGCACACTCAGACTTTTACAACCTTTCCTACCTTCTTTCTTCCTGGCTTCCCCAGCTCCAGGGAGAACAGAGAACTCCTGTAAACTCCCCCAGGCTCAGAAGCTCTGGGTTCCAAGGGACCTCACACGGCATCTGATCATCCTGCCTATGGGGCTTGGACCCCTCTACAACATTCTTGTTCATAACAAAGGGCCGTTCAGTGTGTGCTTACAGACCTGCAGTCGGGGGCGGGGGGAGTCACTACCTTCCCGGCTGTTCATTTTCTCTTTGTCCAAGGTGTGCTTCTTTATTTTAAGCTGAAACTTGTCACCTTGCAACAACTTTAAGTACTAAGTTTTCTTTTTGGGACCATTCAGAAAAAACCTTAATGCCTCTACTGGCAAATGTGTCTCCCCAAGTGCGGTGCTCGGAACACACCGCTCAAGTGAGGAATCAGGTGGATCGCTCCCCTTTCCCTGTACTCATTTCCTGGGATTCCTGTAACAATTTACTGCAAATTGGGTAGCTTAAAACAGCAGATATTTATTCTCTCGCAGTTCTAGAGACCAGAATTCCAAAATCAGTATCCCCGAACCCAGACCAATGTGTCAGCAGGACTATGCTCCCTCCGGCAATTCCAGGGAGAATCAGTTCCTGGCCTGGGCGGCTGCTGGCATTGGTTAGCTTCGGCTGTACCGCTCCCATCTGCGAGACCAACATTTTCAGTCTCTCTCTGCTCTGTCTTTACACCACTTTCTCTTTTGCATGTACTCAAATCACCCTTCTTCTTTATAAGAGTGCACGTGATTACACTGAGGACCCTACTGGATAATCTAAGATACCCTCCTAGTCTCAAGACCCGTATTGACTCATATCCACAAATAACCCCCATTTTCTCCATGCGAGGTAACATTCATTGGCTCCAGGGGTTGAGATGTAGATACCTTTCAGTGGGGGGCATTTTTTAGTCTTCCACGCACCCCTTAAAAGACAACACTTCCTTTAAGGGAGTCTAGAATCATATTAGCTTTTTTGGTGGTCATATGATATTATCATATTATTGAATTTTATACTGAGCACATATTACCTTCACAGACTCTAATTTTTTTTTTTTTTTTGTAGAGACAGAGTCTCACTGTACCCACCTTGGGTAGAGTGCCGTGGCGTCACACGGCTCACAGCAACTTCTAACTCCTGGGCTTACGTGATTCTCTTGCCTCAGCCTCCCGAGTAGCTGGGACTACAGGCGCCCGCCACAACGCCCGGCTATTTTTTTGTTGCAGTTTGGCCGGGGCTGGGTTTGAACCCGCCACCCTCGGCATATGGGGCCGGCGCCCTACTCACTGAGCCACAGGCGCCGCCCCCACAGACTCTAATTTTTGCATCGGTGTTGTGTGTTGCTTGGTCCTGACTATGATATGTTAGCCCAAATGAATGATACACTGTTGCCTTTAAACTACTGTTACAATTCTTTTATTTATTTTAGAGACGGAGTCTCATTGTCAGCCAGGCTGGAATGCAATGGCCCCTAGCTCACTGTAACCTGGAATTCCTGAGCTCAAGGGACCTTCCTGCCTCAGATCCCCAAGTATTTCGGAACATAGCATGTGCCACCATGCCTGTCTTATTTTTTGTAGAGATGAGATCTTGCTATATTGCCCAGGCTGGTCTCAAATTCCTGGCCTCAAACCATCTTCGGGCCTTGGCTTCCCAAAGTGATGGGATAATAGATGTGAGCCACTGTTCCTGGCCCCACTATTCCAATTCTCTCAGTATCTTCTTGGATTTGGCAATAGCACATTTGGTACTGCTGCTGACTTAATTAAATCTGTACATTTTAAATTTGGTAAGCACTTGCTTAGTCTTACCAGTGATGGAGCTGTTGAGTGGGCCTGGCTGAGAGCAGAACCCCGTGGCACATGACCACAGACCTCTCTCCAGGTTCTGTTGAGCCTGCTCCCTTCCCCTGTCAGTCCATCTGTCTCTTCTCATGGCCATCCCATGTAGATTTATGTAGAAAAGAAAATAGTGACTAATTCTCACATAAATTGGATTTAATTTTGACCAAAGTACATCATTTGAACAATAATCTTTAGTTCAACTTATTAATATGTTGTTTAGAATATTTCATTCTCATTTATAAGTGAAATTTGTTTGTAATCTCCCTTTATAATAATATATTTTTTCCAATTTTAATGTCAGGTATATCCAGATGAAGTAGAATGATTTTGAAGTATTTCTTCTTTTTCTATCGTCTATAAGATTTGGCTCTGTTTTTTGAATTATCTTCTATTTTTATTTATAAAAATAAATATTCTCTATTGTTTGAGACTTTGGTGAAAAAAAGTTAACTGATGACTCTATACTGAACCTCAGAGTCAAAGCATTCTATGATAGACATACTTTTATCTGATAATGTGAAAGTTACTTTTTTGCATTATTATTATTATTATTATTACTGCTCAATATTTCGTTGCAACAATCATCTGATTTCTTTTCCGAATGTATTTATCTTCATTTGTTCTTTGCAAGGTTTTTGTTTCTAGTCCTTACCTTAAACATTGTTATTGTTATTGAATTTTAAACCTCTTTAATTTTGTGAAGGCAAAAAGTGGAAACCAAATAAACAAATGTACATGTACAGAGAAAATTAAAAAAAAGAGAGAGATTTATGTAGGGTGTCTTGCACTGGGTAGGAGTTCAGAGTGATAACTTCATAATTATCAAGCGTTCCCATATTCCAAGTCTAATTTTAAATCCATTACTTTTGGACCTACTCTCACTTTTAAACCTAGTTAAAGTCCTGACAACACAAGGAAGATACGCTGTTGGGCAGTGGTTCTCAAACTGTAGGGTGCATCACTATCACCTGGAGGGCTCGTGGAAACACAAGTTGCTGGGCCCCATCTTCAGAGTTTCAGATTCAGGAGGTCTAGAGAGAGAAATGAGAATTTGCATTTCTGGCTCGGCACCCATAGCTCAGTGAGTCGGCACCGGCCACATACATCAAGGCTGGTGGGTTCGAGCCAGCCTGGGCCTGCTGAACAACGACAACTACAAGAAAAAATAGCCGGGTGTTGTGGAGGGCCCCTGCAGTCCCAGCTACTTGGGAGGCTGAAGCAAGAGAATTGCTTAAGGCCAAGAGTTTGAGGCTGTGAGTTATGACACCATGGCACTCTACTGAGGGCGACATAGTGAGACTCTGTCTCAAAAGAAGAGAGAGAGAATTTGCATTTCTAATAAGTTCCCAGGTGATGCTGCTGGTGGTCTGAGAACCACACTTGCAAGGGTCCCACAAAGGTGTCAGGACTTTTGTTGCTTCCTTTAAGAATGTTTGGCTATAGCAGGTGCTGGATACTTGCTAAATAATAATGGAGACACCGCTGGCTTTCTTTGGTGTTACGTAATCTATATTACACAAGAAAAGTTATTCTTTCACCAACACACGGGTAGCAGGCTACCTTCTTTTCTTAATTCTTTGTCTTCCAATTATTCCACATCTTCTCAAAAGCATCTGTAAACACTTGATGGCTTGAATTGAAAGGCTTAATACAAAGACTAAAGCATTATGTATGCTATTTTCCACCCAAATTATGTAGATTTAAGCTCAATCTGCATCTGCACTTCTGAGGCACCTCTGCACCTTAGATCCATTTCAACTGAGAGTGTTTCTCTTAAGTGACTCCTGCCCCCAGAACTGCCATTCCCGGAGGTAAGCACAATGGCAGCGCCAGTGGGATGACTGCCCCCAGGCAGAAGCCCTTGCCCCAGCTGGTGAGGAACAGTGGGAGGCAGTCTGCATGTTGCCACCATGGGAGTTCCTCGGCAGGCTCAGCCCTGGGCCTCCTGGGAGACCCACCAGCTGTCTTAGCTTCTCTGCCTCTTCTGGTTTTCCAAGGGTTGAGGATTCTAGGCCCAGAGGGACACAACCCAACCTTGCTGATTTGGTCTAAAAAGGACCTGTCAATTCCCTTTGCAAAGTAAGAAATTAATACTCCTTCCTCTTCCTCTATCTGTATGTGCACACTCACTGCTGCTTCAGTTTCTGTGTGATTCCACCCTGTGCACGGTTGACAGCACAGATGTCCACACACAGACTAAATTTATAGGAGAGGGTCCATGTCATTACAGGAAAGAGTCCACATCTCAAAGGCTAACTGCCTGACTTAGATGTCTATCCCACGTTTACATATTTTATTAAGGGAATGAAACACAAGGCTGATGCCAAGGTCTGAATATTTGTGTTCTCCACCAAATTCATATTAAAGCTTCATCACTGAGGTGATGGAATTAGGATGTGGGGCCTTTGGGAAGTGATGGGGGGTGAGTAGGTTATAGGTTCAGAGCCCTCCTGAATGAGATTAGCGACCTTACAAAGAAGGTCCCCAAAATTCTCACATCTTTTCCACCCTCAGCAGATACTGAATCTGCCAGTGACTTGACCTTTGACGTCTCAGTTTCCACAACTGTGAGAAATAAATTCTTGTTGTTTATAAGCCACCCAATCTATAGTATCTTGCTTTAGCAGCCCAAACGAACAGCTGGATTAATGTTGCCATGTAGAGTTATATGTTTTTTCAAGATGTTTGTATAGACACGTTTTACTTACATTTGTTTCCATCAAACCAACTAAACAAAAAACTTTTTTTTTTTTGGAGACAGAGTCTCACTTTATCGCCCTCTGTAGAGTGCTGTGGCATCACAGCTCACAGCAACCTCCAACTCCTAGGCTTGGGCAATTGTCTTGCCTCAGCCTCCCAAGTAGCTGGGACTACAGGGACCCGCCATAACACACGGCGATTTTTCTGCTGCAGTTTGGCCGGGGCCAGGTTCCAACCCGCCACCCTCGGTATATGGGGCCGGTGCCTACCCACTGAGCCACAGGCGCCACCCTAAACAAAAAACTTTTAAAGTTATTCAAACCTTGCTGTATGATTTCTTAATCTCACTCTTTCATTAGTACTTTGAGTATTCATTCCTTGTTTTAGAAGAAAACCTTTGTGAAAGCGTTACATGGTCAGTATATGTTAGGAAAGAAGTTGCATTTCTAACTCGTTCATTCCTTGCCAAAATATACGTGATTCCAGGCCAGAGAGTCAATGCCACGTTTGCCCCGAAAATAAGTACAAATCCAACATGAGTCTCCGCTTCTCTTCGGTTCCCAGCAGGCAGCTGTACGGCATTCTGTCTGCACCTTCCAAGCCTTACCGCTCTTCTTTTTTCTTGCCTCTCTATTCTTTGACTCCCTAGCCGGTGTGAGTCTTGTCATTATCACCCCTGAGGCATCCAACAGAAAAATCCCTCTACCCTTTTCTTTCTTTCTTTCCCCCCCCCCCCCCTCTACCTTTTTCTTTAGCGGAAAACCACCCTTGTATCTCTGATGAGGAAAAGCCCGCAGTTTGCCTGGGAAACGGTAGCGATCTGGTGTCCAGCAGGGGGAGCTCTGGTTTCTGTCTGGGGGCCGCCGCGCTCCGGGCCACCAGCGCCGGGAGGCGACAACCGCGCGGGGACGCGCTGCGCGTGTTTACCGGGCTTGCAGGGCTCCGCGGGCTCCTGCCCGCCTCGGCTCTGCGGCTCGGGCGCTGGAACGCAGCCAGAGGCCCTGGGCCTGGAGGGGGACAGGGGACAGGGGCTGGGGCCAGCTCGGGCTCCGCAGCTTGTGCTGGCTAGGAGTGGACGGCGCGGCGCCCGGCAGCGAGCGCTCGGTGAACCGGGTCACAGAGACACTAATGGTCCCGGAGGGCCCGGCCGGCGAAGGAAATGGCGCTGCCGGAGGATTGATCTCCCTGGGAAATGGCTGAGTCGGCGCTGCGGTTCCGAGGAGTCTGGCCGCCCCGCAGCAGTGTCCTTCCTGTGCACGCCCTGCAAGCCCTGGTGTTTCTCTGCTCCAGCAATACGTGTCTTTCTAAATTTCTAGCCGGAGGCCTGTCCTTCGTGCGGAGATCTGTCTTTGACTGGGATTCTTGGAACCAGGTGTTACTGGAAGCGAGCCAGGGAGCTCCCGAGGGTCTGCGGCCAAGGGCGAGCAGAAATATTTACACTTCTACACTGTCGTAACCAGGTCCTCCCTGCTCTCCCTTGACGATAAAGAGAAGTCAGGGTTCTGAGTGCTTTCACTTGAGGGAGTTTGGGAATTCTGATGTCCACGTGCTCACTAAGGAGCGACTATTGGAAGTGTCCGAGCAGTTATGTGCCAGATGCTGCGCTAAGTCCCCCATACTAAATGAGCGCATTTCGTTTTCCCAGCAATCAGAGGACAAAATCAGGGCTCAGCCAGTCGTGGTCATTTGCCAAATCTTACATACCTTGGCTCTGCCAAAGTATGTAATTCCCCCACTGATTTCCCTAAACCTCCACCCAGGGAACCAGTTGGGGTGTAAGTTTAAGGGAAAACAACTCCCAGACTGATGGAGAAGTGGACAAGGCAGGGTCCCAAAGCCATTGCGGGACATCCCGGGTCCAAGATTCCTTGTGTATAAAATGAGGGAATGCAGAGCTTGCAAGCTGCAGGAACTCTGCATCAAGGTGACCGACGTTTCCTTCCAGTCTCCTCACATCTGTCCAGCTTGGGAGGTGCGGTGGCGTTTAAGGGAGTATAAGTTTACTAGGGCCGCCATAGTGAAGTACCACAAACTGGTGGCTTAAACTACAGAAATTTATTTTCTTACAGCTCTGGAGGCTGGAAGTTCAAGATCAAGGTATTGGTAGGTTCCGCCTGTCCTGAGACCTCTCTTTGGCTTGCAGACCACTGCCTTTTTTTTTGAGTCTAAAAGGCACATGTACACTCCCAAGTTTTCTCTTATTATAAGGACACCAGTCGGTATGGATTAAGACCCCACCCTAAATACCTCATTTTCAAATTAATTACCTCTTTAAATATCTTATCTCCAAATACAGTTACTATCTGAAGTACTAGAGTTTAGAACTTCAACATACGAATTTTGTGGGAGGGGACAGGGATACTATTTAGCCCATAACAGGAACCTGAGTAAGTTTCAACTGTGTGATCCTACACCTTGTGAAATGTGTATTTCTATTCCATATGCAATCAGGTTCTGATTTGCACATAGACATCTTTCCTAAAAACAGTCATGAGAAAATTACCCAAGCACTGTATTCTGCCTGTTCATGTTTTTAACTCATGAGCCTTTGGGTTGGCTCAAGCAAAATCACGTGTGAAATTCAATAAATGGAAGTCTTTATTTCTCAACTACTTTTGAAAAATGTCTATCATAGAGGCAATTTTTTCCCCCGTTATATTAGGTCTCATGATTTTCTATGAAACCAGCTCTCTTTGCAAGTAAGATCTTGAGTTGGCCGGAGAGTGTAGTACAGGCTTGCAGACACTAGATGGCGCCCCGGGTAGAGGCAGAGAAAAGACAAAATGTCTGCGGGCTCTGCTCTGGCTCTTGATTCAAGAAGAATCCATCCTTGAAGTTGGATTTCTTCAGTCAAAATGAAACCTACAGCTCTGACTCTAGTGGAAAAGTCATTTTTTTTTTTAAGCAGTGAGCATTATGTAATTTATTAATCATAACTGAATGATGCTGAAATGGTAATTAGGCATCTTGCTAAATGTGAGGCATCTTTGGTGGTGTTTCTCTTTGGGATTGCACATGCTCCCACATTTCTTCCTCCTCTCATTCCAGCAAGGCTCCCTGCCTCCCAGGTTCAGCCTCTGCCTCCAAAGTTACTGAGCAAAGTCTCGCGTCTCTGCAAATATACTGGCTTGTCTGTGTACAGAGGACCAGGCTAACTGAGCCTGATAGCATCGTGTTAGAAAAAGGGGGGCCTCCACCGCAGGAGAGGAAAAGGTGTTTGTGAGCTAGAATGCTTATTATGTCAAATTCCTCAGGCCATGAACTGCTGAGCCACACCTTAATTTAAGTTCTGGCTTGGAGCTGTGTGACGTCAGGATATTGCTGCAGAAATGATTCCCATGGCTTCTCATTCATTTGTTCTCCTAGACTATTGCAGGGTTAAGGGGGCACCCCAGTTTACAGCCATATCTCCTCTACCTTGGTGGAGGAAGGAAAGGGCAGGACAATGGATAGTTTGTGCATTACTGCAGAATGTTCTGCTGAACTGACCCTAGCCTGCTGGGTCTAGAGTCACATCGAGTTTATGTTTTAATACCTAATGCTCTATGGTCTAGGATCCAGTGTTCACTAGGAAAAGCTGGATATGCAGTATTTCCTAATCCTGGCTCCATATTTTACTATCCATACTGGATGATCGCTAATTGCTCCCCCCCCACACACACACACACATTCATTCTTGGTCCTTTGCCCTGCCTGGGACCCCAGGGGCAGGTGCAGTCCCCATTTCCCTCCCTTGGCCTCTCATTTCCAGCCAAGGTTGGCCATTGAATGCAGGGGAGAGAAGTGAAGGTGTCTACCCCTCTATTCCCTTCATGCTGGCAGCAGCAGATCTGCTAGAGCCCAGCTGCTGTGAGGCCCTTGTCCCCTGCCAGAACCTCTCCGCAGTTTCTAGACCACTACTTTCTGCTCTCACTCCTTTAGGCTTCAGGGTGAAACAGCTTCTGGCTCTGCCACTCATGGCTGATTTGTTTATGCCTGTCCAGGCCTCTGTAAAGAGCCTCTTCATTAAACTCTCCCAGTCAGCCCCGAAGAGAGGGGCTGGCCCTTTCCTGCAAGCCTTTGTTTGAAACACTGTCAAGCATAATGAGGTTCATAGCTTAACCCTTTGCGCCTCCATTTCCTTCTTTCTAAAATGGGAAAATTAGTGCCTACCTTATTGGTTGTGAGGATTAAAACTAGGAACATTCAAAAAGTATTCATTTCATATAAAAACATTCTGGTTACTCATAGAATGAATGGCAGAGGTTAGGTACTTGATGAATTTTTTTTTGATGGAAGTTTTTATTCATTTATTTTGACTTTTTAATGATTGAATAGATTGATGAATGAGTTTGTGCTGAAGCATCTTAGAAGGTTTGGACTGTAAGTCAGCCAGTGCCAAGACTTCCCTAACAGTAGCCCATGGTGTGGATCAGAGCACAGACCCTGGGGCCAAAGAGCCTGCAGGAGAAGCCCTTGGAATCTCCGTATGACTGGCCTGTGCCTAAGTCTCCTTGTGTGTTAAGTGTGGCTAGTGATAGAATCCTTCCCCATGTAGTTGGAGAGATTATGTGAAATAATGTATGTGGTTTTGATTATTTCTGGAATATAGTGAACCAAAGTGGCCTCTCCTTCCGTCTTTGTAACTCCTCCCTGCACAATGGAAGCTGCCAAAGTCCAGCTTCTACTTGCAAGGATGTGGGCCCAACACAGTTCTGAGAGACTCAGCAGGAGCCCTGCAGGTGGCAGGACCCACTGGAAAAGAGCAAGACTTTGTGCCAACTCTCCCAGTGAAACTGGTAGCTTGAAACTGGGCCCTGCCACTCTGTGCCAGTGATTTAGGCCATGTAGATTTGGTGGCGTGAAGTGACTAGACACAAACCATTCACCTCATGGGGGCAGGCTGGAAGATTCTGGACCTCACACTCAGAGTCAGCAAATAGGCCAGATGGAACAAGGGGATAGTCAGTAGGACTAGATGGTCTCTGGGTGATTCGTTCCACCCCAGAGGGTGAGGGACAGGCCTCTGAGCTGAGCAGCTTCTGGGCTTCTAAGTAAGCCCAGCTCCTCACGCCACTGGAGGGGCAAGGGTCTTGCCAGTCGTATCTTGCATTCTTGCCAAAACATAGAGTTGTCCCTTCCTCCTTGCTGGGTGAATATATGCTAACTGTTGTTGCAGAGAAGAGTTGCTTCCTGAGTGCTGAGTGAGGTGGCTCACGCCTGTAATCCCAGCCACAGATGTGAGCAAGGCAGTCCATGAGAAAGAAGGTCACATGGGTGGCGCACGTAGCTCAGTGGGTAGGGTGCCGGCCACATATACCCAGGCTGATGGGTTCAAACCCAGCCCAGGCCTGCTAAACAACAATGACAACTGCAACAAAAAATTGCCAGACATTGTAGTGGGTGCCTGTAGTTCCAGCTACTTGAAAGGCTGAGGCAAGAGAATCACTTAATCCTAAGAGTTTGAGGTTGCTGTGAGCTGTGACACCATGGCACTCTACAAAGGGCGACAAAGTAAGACTCGCTGTTTAAAAACAACAACAAAAAAAAGAGTTGCTCCCTGACTACCCAGCTGCCTGCTCCTTTGTGGGCAGGGACCACTTTCCCGGAGAAACTCCTGTCAGTGCTTTATTTATTTATTTTATTTCAGTGCTTTATGTATTTATTTAAGAGACAGAGTCTCACTTTACTGCCCTTGGTAGAGTGCTGTGGTGTTGCAGCTCACAGCAACCTCCAGCTCTTGGGTTTAGGTGATTCTCTTGCCTCAGCCTCCCGAGTAGCTGGGACTACAGGTGCCCACCACAACACCTGGCTATTTTTTTGTTGCAGTTTGGCCTGGGCTGGGCTCAAACCTGCCACCCTCGGTATATGGGGCTGGCACCTTACTCACATCTCAGTGCTTTATTAATTAAATCTTAAAGATAAGGTCCAGAAAGATCCATGTCAGACAGAAATCTGCACTGTGCCCAGAATTGCTGAGAACATCGCGTGTGCTGTTAGGATCGGACCACCTCACACCCACCTTTGTGTGGAATGAATACTTTTGAATGGTCTGCCCTTTCTTCATTCAAGGAATTTCCCATCCCTTTAGTTATTTTGATTCCTGTGCATGGACCCTGCCTAATTTTTCATGCCTTTCCAAAATTTCGGTTCTTAACACTAGAGGGATTATTTCTTGGTAAGTTCTTTTATTCTTAATTTTAAAAATTCTTTTGTTCTTACAGTCTTTTGACATAAACACACATTGATTGTGGCAGAGTTTTTTCTCTGTTTTTTGAGATAGCATTTGAGTACAAAGGCACATTTAATCTGAGATATGATCTGACCTTCCGGGGCTTTTAACATTTAGCTCATTATTCATAGTTTGTGTCTCTAGCTTTTTGCAGATTCCTAAATGAGCCACCTATCCTTGTCCCTAATGCATATCACCTCGTTTCTGACAAGTCATTTCTCTAATCGCAGAAAAGCCTTTTGACATTTCAGCTTCTGTGCAGAGAAGCCGATGTCCATTCTCCCGTCCGCCTGCAGATGTCATGGGGTGGCCCTGACAATACTTCAGGTGTAGGTGGAAATATGAGGTGGCTTATGCTCCAGCTCTGATCCCTTTCTAGGTACCCCTGTGGGGCACCTGCTTGGAATGAATGTGATCCTCCTCGCCCCCACCCTGACCTACTGGGCCAGGGGGACTTCCGCTGGGCTCATTTTCCTTTCAAGATAACCCTGGGGGCCTGCGACAACAGAACTCCATCCTTGGTCCTGTGCTAAGATGAGTCTGCTTCCACTGGGAGTTATTACCGGATGAAACCAGAGGGAGGAAGGCCAGGTATTTCCCAGACGTCATGGAACATGAGGCCCAGGTGATTCAGTGAGGTCAGAGTCTGCGGGGCGCAGTCCCAGTTGGCAGTGGGGAGCCTGGAGGGAGGTGGGGACGTTAATGACTGCCTCAGCCCGCCTGTCTCTCTGCTCTGCCCCGCCTGTGATTTCATCATGCACACCTTTGTAAACAATCCATTTAGCAACCAAATTATACACCGGGTAATTATAGCTTCCAGCCTAATGTCAGGAGTCCCCAGCTCAACAACCTGCTCCTGGTGATATCACAGCCGGGAACAGGGGGACTGGCTCTTGCTAGAGTCTTGACATCAGGGAGAAACAGGAGGTGGCGGGTGGGTTGCCTTGTCTTATGTTAATTGTCTGTGTCAGGTCTTCCGGTCTTGTTTTGATGGTTCTAAAATTGTGTTTGGACTGCTGATTAGATGCTGGGCCAGAGCAGTTTGTCTTTGGGGAGAAAACAACCTGGGTAAGATCAGCCCCTCTGGTGTGAAGGCGGGGGCTCTTTTCCACAGCCCCCTCACTTTCTCAGCTCACTGAAGCTGTGCTGCTCTGCCCCAGCTCTGAAAATGGACCCGCAAAGCACAGGCAGAGGGTAGGAGCTATAGAGCGGGCAGAGTAACGGGAGAGGCCAGGGCAGGGAGGAAGGCCAGCCTGTGCGTGTAAAAGGGTGCAGCCAAGGTTTCTTCCGAGCCCTCAGCAGCTCCATAGGAAATTGTTTTACTAGGGCACAGCGGGGAGAGAGGGGATACAGAGTAGAAGGGGTAGTTGGGGTCATCACCATAGGCTAAAGAAAACTTGGGTATGGCTCTGTGCCAGGGAAGGAGGAGGTATTCCTCAGATTTATTAACAACAATACATGCTGGAGATGCTTGGGTCTAGGACCTTGACATTCACTCAGATCTGATGATCTTAGTTTACACCTCTGGTGACAGAAAGATTTCCCCTCTGGTGCTGAGTGCAGGGAGCCCTTTTGCATGTGTTGCACTGCAAGGCCGTGCCGGTCTGTCTGTGCCTCGGGTCCACTCTGCAGATGTGAGGGCTTGAGGCCCCACACAAGGTGACAGTGAGAGGAAAGGATGGTGAGTGGTCCCTGAGCACCCCCAGGCCCCTCTCCAATCAGAGAGAGTGGTGTCTAAGTTGACTCTCCTTCCCCTGCCCCTGTCATCTGGGAAGGGGGTGACCATGGCCAGAATGCTTCTCTGCTGACCAGGCTGTGGCTGGGAAGAGTTCTTCAGGAAGTTTTGGGGAAAAAGGGGCTGGAGTGAAGGGAAAGCGTATAGAAAAGGAAGGCGGCCCAGGTGTCTGATGGAAAAGGAAGGTGGCCGGTGTGTCTCTGTTACAGTGTTTCAGAAATGCATAGGAAGAATTTCCAATATGGAGGGATGAGACTGAGGTTTCTGGGTGCTATTTCTTGATATGATCGTTGATCTGAGGCAGGACCGTACGGATCGTGGCTTCAGTAAGATTGTGGAATACACATAACAGTGCACAGAAGCAGACTGAGATTGACAGTTGGACAGCAGCCACAGCCTTCCTTTTCTTTCTGGAGAGCCTGGAAATGAAGGTCTTCTGGCTTAGTGTAGGAATGTGGGAGCTTTATCACACAAGCAGGCCTGGAGATACCAGCTCCAGTCAGAATGGGCAAGGCTCAGCAGGAACTGAGGGGAAAGTGTTCACTTCTTTCAGAACCTCTCCACACATGTTCATGAAAGTTCCAAAAAGCTGCATCTCTAGGGCCAAGTTCACTGTGCATTTAGGGACCTCTGCCCATTGTTTTTAAGTCCATTTCTATCTGTCAGATCTATGATCCCACTTTAAAATTTGCCTGAGTGCTTCCCCAACTGCAAAGGATAATTTGTTTGGCTATACTATTAGCATACATTTGCATATTTGTTTTATAATTAAAATATGAGTTAGAAGAAAAGGCTAATTACACCAAAATTGCATGAGACACCACGACTAAAACAGTATAAAATAATGTTGCTGGCTGGTTTCAAAATCCTGAGTGATCTGTTACTCATCATTACATACCTGCTCTCATCATGCTTTTAAAATTCTGAATGCTGAGGTGGGGGGACCCTGGGCACATTGGAGCTGGAGTTTGAGGCATTCCTGGACTTTAGGAAGACGAGAATTGAATGCCAGGAAGAAATTCAGGCATTCTTGGATACGCGTAGAGAATACACCCAAACCAAAAGAAGACTCGGGGTGAGACTCTAGATATCAGGTTGAATATGGGTTTGTTATTATGACTCACAATCAAATAATATTATTGGATTCATACATAATTGTATAAATTATAAATATTATTGTATTTTTTAATGCACTGAATATCACATCTTTTTTTTTGAAGAAGGAGATGCTAATAGGATTGAACAAGAATATAGATGGAAACAGCCATAATTTAGAGGGAGATATTAAGGGCATAGCATAGCCTTGTGCTGTGAAATCCATCTCTTTTAATTAGAGCAAACTGGGACGAGTCCTTGATTTTTCTTCATAATAAAGAGCCCAATTTTCCTGAGACTACAGAGTTCTAGAGTTAACTTTTTGGTACATGAAAAGCAAAAGGTGATCCTTAAACACCTTTTCTATGGGGCTCCTGGAGGAAGGATAGCTCTGGGGACTCTGTGGAAATACAATGATGAAGGCAGCAGAGTCGTCCCACCAGCCTTCGTGGACGACCTGTCCGTGAAGTGACAGTCACCCACACTGAGGCTCCCTCCTGGGCAGCAGGCCCTGGGATTCGAGCCAGCATAGTTGTACTATTGCCTGGGACTTCAGTAGTTGAAAACTTTTGAACCTTCTAATGAGCATGAATTCCTAAGGTTGAGGCCTGTAGCTTCTCAGATCAGCCCTGTGAGGTGTGTGGAGACCCAAGTAAGATGAGCAAGTGAAAGAAAGTATTACCATGAGAATGTGACCACCTCTCATCCCCTACCATAGGAATGTGACCACCTCTCACCCCCTACCATGAGAATGTGACTTTTTGTAACTGTTCCAGGAGATAGCCCCCGGGCTGAAGCAAATGTTTACTGTTAAGCAAATATTTGACTGTTAGTCTTGTCTTAAGACAGTTGAATAATGAACCAGAGTTCTTCTTATCTGGAAAGCCCCTGCTATGTCTGCTCCCCCTCCTACTTTATGGTTAAAGCCCCTGCTATGTCTGCTACTCCCGCCTACTTTGTGGTTTTTGCCTTTATAAGCTTGTAAAATCTGCTGTTCGGGGCCTAACTCCTCCTGAGAGAGTCACGGGTTGGGCCCCAGCATGCTGGAATAATAATAAAAAAACCCTCGTGCTGATTGCATCAAGTGTCGCCTCTTGCGGTTGATTGGGGGTCTTGTTCCAAGTCTTTCACAAGCAGGGGCCCCTTGTCCCTGATGTCCTTAGGGGCCTGCTCAGCCCGGGCTCCCACACTGTAGGGGGAGCTGCCGCTCGGGCTTCCGGAGCTCAGCAACGGCAGGAGGGACATGGGCCTCTGAACCAGCTCAACCCACCTTCTCCCTCATCCTTCTTGTTCAGGCCCTGAATTCTGTCCCTCCTGCCCTTGCCGCATCTCCTTCTTCCCATGGCCGCCACTCTCGTGCCAGTCCTCCTCAGTCCCCACCCTGACCAGTGAAACAGCTTCCTGTGTGATCTCTGGGCTCTGTTTCTCCCGAATCCCCGCAAGATCCAGAGGTGGCAGATCCGTTTTATCTGCTGCCCAGAATACTCGAGGCTTTCTTCATTTCCTACAGAAAAAAGCCTCAATTCAGCAAGTGTTGGAGGCCTTTCATCAGGGGACTCCAACTCCGTCTGTGCCTGGTGGAGATGCACGGCCCATGTGTTCCTCTGCCCCGCAGGCCCTGTCTCCTGCTGATGGGGCCCCAGGGCCCAGCTGCTGCAGGCATGATTGTCTGTTAGCCTTTGTCTTCTTCCTCTTTCCCTTTTGGCATCTGAGATGTTCAAAGAAGGCAAAGTGTGAGCCTAGAGGCTGGTTAAGAAGAAAATGCTAGAAGATTCCAGGGACAAGGACTGACTATCATGGGACAGCAGGTGAGTGAGCCATGTGGGGGCAGGTCCCCAAGCCAGCCAGGCCTGTCTGTGCCTCCCCCTCCCTCGCCCCCTCTGCCCTGCTCCTCCCAGTGCCTTCAGGGCTTGCTTTGCCGAGTGTTTTAAATCCATTCCTTTTCCAATTTCATTGTCCTGACCTTACCCCAGATACTAACTCCTTCTGGACTGAGTGTATTTAGATTTCTCTTAACTTCTAATCCCTCCTGCTACTGGAACCAAGCAAGCCTTCCTAAGACACTGATTTTAATTGTGTCTTGGTCTAAATGGAGCCATCAGTAACTCCGCATGGGGACAGATGGAGACCCACGTTCACTTCCTGGGAAAGGAAGGCTGCTCTCACTATCCTGGGAATACCATTTTTTATTCTTACCTTTGCACTTCTGTTCACATCATCACCCTAGCCACATCTGACGGCTTTCTTGAGCAATTATGACACGTCGGGCATTCTTTTTCACTGGGAAAACAAAGAAATGGTTTTTGCATTTTTGTATTTTTCTGAGTTTTTGTATTTTTCATTTCTTTTTTTTTTTTTATTTTGAGACAGAGCCTCAAGCTGTTGCCCTGGGTAGAGTGCTGTAGCATCACAGCTCACAGCAACCTTCAACTCCTGGGCTCAAGTGAGTCTCCTGCCTCTACCTCCCAAGTAGGTGGGACTACAGGTGCCCGCCACAACGCCCAGCTATTTGTTGTTGTTGTTGTTGTTGCAGACATCATTGTTGTTTGGCAGGCTTAGGCTGGACTCGAACCCTCCAGCTCAGGTGTATGTGGCTGGCACCTTAGCTGCTTGAGCCACAAGCGCCGGGCCTAGTTTTTGTATTTTTCTTATTTTTAGGCACTCTGAAACTTTTTAGGTACAAATTAAAGAAATTAGTACCTGTTCACTTGTGTTCCAAATATTTTCCCCCTTGATATAATTTCTTCTGACTCATTACTAATTTGTTTAGCTATACAGAAGGTTTTCTTTCTATACAGGAAGGAAACTCTAATCCTTTCACACTGCTTGACTGATTGATTAATTGATTGACTCATTCATTCAGCATGCAGCATCATCTAGGATCCCGCCCTAGAAGCTGTGAGGGGTAATGGAGTTGAGGAACAGCTCGTGATTCCCCTCCAGAGGCCTCGTGCTAGACACAGTTTTGGTTTTACACCGCCTTCTCTCCACTGGAGCCCATGGAAATCCAGGCTTTCTCAGAATTCCCCAGCTCAACATTTCTACATTTATCAGGGTCTTTCAATGGCAAGAAGCAAAAACTGACTTAAGTGTTCATTTTACAAGTCTCCTTGATTGTCCCTGGTTGGATGAGAGAGAGGAGGAGGGGACGCTGTGGCTCATGGCTTGTCGGGAGGAAGACAGGGCCAGCCCAACAGCCAGGGCTCCAGGGCTGGACAGGATGGGGATGGATTGGGGGCTAAGAGCACGCTGAGACCAGGAGTCTACGCTGCAAGGCTATGAGGATGCAGCTTGAAGGGCCCCTGTCACGGCTCTGCGCTGCTGCCCACTACCCTCGGCTGTGTGGCTGGCTTTTCTGTGCCCTCCGCTGACCACTGGCTTCTCCCACTCCCTCCACAGGGATCTGGGGGGACGGGGCAAGGAGAGGCTGGGCCAGTCTTCATCTCCCATTCCCAGCTTCTCAGATGGTGCCCTTTATCCTCCTCTTTTATGTAGAAACTCTTTCCTCTCCCACACGGCTGTAGGCCCCCGGAGGTCAGGCGCTGTATTCTGTTCCTTTTTATATCCTGTCTTATAAGATATAACTCCCAAACTCGGCAAAGTCACCTGGGGATTTTTAAAAAACGAAATTCCTCCAGAAATCATAAAGGCAAAAGATTTTAAGATTTCACTGTATTAAAACAGGACAAAACAAAAACCTTCTGTATAGCTAAACAAATTAGTAATGAGTCAGAAGAATTTATATCAAGGGGGAAAATATTTGGAACACAGGCGAACATGTACTAATTTCTTTAATTTGTAAAGAGTGCCTAAAAAATAAGAAAAATACAAAAACACAGTAAATGTTGGATGGAGAATCTGAAATGACAGAGCAAGAAAAAGAAATACCAGTGACTAATAAACATAGGAAGAGAGGGAAATGAAAATCAGAACAATAATATAAGCCATTTTTATGAATCTGGTTGGCAAAAATTATCAAGTTTCATAACGCCCCTTGCTGGCCAGAGCATGGGGGCAGCTACAGTGTGGCAGTGAATGCAACCTTGGTGATGTGGGCACCTGTGTGGCAAGGCGGACAATGGCTCCCAAACCTGGATGAGCTTCAGAATCCACAATGAACTTCTAAAAACATAGATCCCCACCACCTCCCACCCCATATTGCCACAAGACACCCACATGTAATTAAAGGTGGCGCTGTGACATGACATGACGTTTCAAATGGTAATAGAGGCTGAACTAGTGAACCTCAACAAAAGGGATTTTGGAAACATACATCAACAGTTTTTAAAAGTGAGTAACCTTTGACCCAGCAATTCCATTGCTCGGAGCTGACTCTGGAATCCCCCACAACAGAATGTCAGGGTTGATGAAGATGAATGCCCACTGTAGCACTGTTTGTGCAGCAAACAACTGAAACACCCAATGACAGAAATCTGGGTAAATAAATGATGGTACACCCGGACATCTTTTAAAGAGATTTAAGATAAACTCTTTCTGCTGATAAAGGACCGTCTCTGAGTTACGTTGTGTGAAAGAAGCCCAAAGGGGAACAGTGTACATGGTGTCATCCATTTTCAACAAAATGTTTTAGAGGATACATCGAATATGTTGGTAAATGCACAACTTTATTTTTAATGGGAAACATAGAAGAAGCTGATAACAGTGGTGACTTTGGGGAAAGGGAGGGAAAGAGAAGTTCTTACATTTTATTCTATACGGTTTTAGTTTCTTTGTGCATTGACTACTTTTACTGGAAAACTTCAGTGTCATCTGACTGGTGGAATTATGGGACAATTTTGGTTTCTCCTTTATAATTTCTGTAAAAAATTTCAAGAATTGCAGATGTCCAGGCTGTATACCAGGTGTATTGCATCTGGGGGCGGAGGCGCTGGACATAGGGAGTCTGCTTGTAGTGTGATTCTGCTCATCACCTAGGTTTAAAAATCACTGCAGGCCATTCTAGAAGAAAGGCAATCTCTTCTCTAGCTCAGGGGCTGCCACAGCCCTCTTGCTTCAGTGAAAAGAGAACCTGAGTGCCCAGTGACTGAGCACAAAGGACAAAACAACATGTGGATGGCCTGTCAGTGGCTGGGAGGAGCTGGGACCCCCCTGATTCATTAGGCCACAGAATCCTGCCTTACCAGAAGGAAGTCCTGTCTTCAGCCTTTTTAGTTATGAAGCCAATAAATCCTCGTTGTTGTTTAAGGCAGCTTGAGTTAGATCCCTTGTCACATGCAGTATTAAGTGTCCTAACTGATAGATGTCCATTCACTGAGACAAGCTGAGGACGTCTTTATCCCTTTCAGACTGCAATTGCCTAATTTATAAAGTATTTAATGATGTTTGCCAGGTAAACCCTTGTCTGGCACCCTGGGCTGCATCTGATTGCCTGCAATATTTCTAGCTCTAGAAATGAACTGTCAAACCATGAAGTATGTCCTTGGAACACATCCTCCATGTTAGCGAAAGAATTATGAGTTTTGGATCCTCTTCATCATGCAATTCTCGAATAAATTTGGACTCAACAGATTAAGGGCATAACCTGGAAATATTTCTTATGATGGAAGTGATAGCTGGGTTTGTTCATTTGATCATTCATTTGGCAAGTATGAGTTGAGGGAACACTATCAGCTGGGTACCTTGCTAGGCACTGGGCAGGGGTATAATGGCGAACGAACCAGACATGTTCTCTGCTCTCATGGAAGTTATAGGCTAATGGATAAACAGGCATTAAAGCCAATGAGCAGTAACCATACAGATAAACAAGAAATGTGTACTTTAGAAAAGTACTGAGTACTCTTACAGAGCGTAGCAGGATTTCTAACCTATACAAAAAGGTTATAAAAGCCCCTTCTAGGGAGATGACTTTAAGCTGAGGGTTGAAGAATGAATAGCTGTTAATTAGGCAAAGAGTGGAGATAAGAGCCTTCCAGGCAGGAAGAATAGCCTATGCAAAGGCCCCGTGGTATGAAAAAGCTTGACTCACTCAAGAGACTGCAAAAGGCCGAGGTGGCCATTAAAGTCCATGAGGGGAGGTACTGCAGGGGTTAGAGAGACAGGACATGGGCACCTAGCAGTCCATGTCACAGATCCTGCACTTTATCCCAAGTGAAATGGGCACCACTGAAGGCAATGACGCGGACCAGGAAAGTAACATAACCTGGGTTGTGTTTTTGGTACGATCTCCTTATCTATTACGTAAAGAATGGATCAGAGAGGACACTGGCAGCAATAGTAAGACCAGTTAAGAGGTAATCCAGGCAATAGTGGTACAGGATGGAGCGAGTAGGAGGCTTTGAGATTTGTGTTTTTAGGGAGAAATCATAAGACTCAGGGAAGGACTGATTGTGTAGGTGTTGGCAGGAGGGAGAGAGGGTGCAGTCGAGGAGAAATACCAGCTTTCTGACTTGAGCCACTTGACTGGTTGGGGAGGGACAGTGGGACATTGTGAATCCATTTCAGGTTTTACATGTGTGGATGTATCATTTTGCCAGGACACTAGAAATGTGAACTTCCTGTCTCACCTGAGTGACCACACCAGACCCTTGTTCAGGATGGGCTAGAAGGCACCCAAATGTGGGATAACAAGTCCCACTCCTCGTTTGGAAGAGCAGGAAAAGAAAGGGCGACAAGCGAATGCAGCATCAGCGACGCTGGACCAGAGGAAGTGGGCTCAGAGGATGAGAAGGTACAAGGAGCTAGGGTCCCCAGCCCCTAAAGACTGGCTGAAAAATCAGTGACATGAGGCAGATTGATTAACTGCAGAAAAGACACGTATACACAGGGGCCTTCAGAATGAAAACTCAAAGACACAAGGGAAATTGTCCATTTTCATGTTTTGGTTTAACGAAGTATGGACAGCATGTAGAAATATGACTGGACAAAAAGGGAATGATCTAGTGCTAGCGGACTGAGTGGGAACCCCCGAAAGGCCTGTCTAGAGTGTTCCTGGCCCCCCTGAGCAGCATCCGTCAGGGTGTGGGCAGGGCCCTCCCAAACAAGGCAGGTCAGATCATTTCTTTATGGCCAGTTTTCACACGGCATAGTTATAGGTTTTATGGCTTTTTTGGAAAATGGGTTCTGGCTTTTGTGACTTGCTTTGGGGAAGAGGAGTTCTAGTTTCTATAGTTAACGGCGAGAGTGAATGGGACTGAGAGACAGGAGGGCGGGAGAAGGTCAGAGAAAATGTTTGCTTCTGAGGCCTTCACTTCGGAGGACTGTTTTCTGAGCTCTGTCAAAAGTCTGGAGGCTCAGTCCCTCCTTGACACTCTGGAACCTTCTTAGTTTGGGTTGTGGCTTCTCGAGTGGACCTTTGCAATGGTCTTCCTCTCCAGTGCCCAGAGAAATCAAGATCTGACAGCCTTGCAGTCCAGGGGGCATCCTAGAGTCATGGCTCTTTTATTTTTAATTTTTTAAAGACTTTTATGTCTTAAAAAAAACTTGACATAGGGACTTTTTTTTCAATTCATTAACTTACTTTTCAGCAAACAATAGTAACAACTGCATAAAAGAAATTTGGGGGGGGAAAAGGAGGAAAATATATATGATCCCATTATCCAAGCACAATACTGGTCTTTCTTTTTTGATTTTTATTTTGCATATAACCTCCTGGTCCCCCATATATTAATTTAGTTCACCAAATTCTTATTACGCACTTATGGTGTGTCAGGCATTGTTCTCAGCACTGAGGACACAGAATTGAACAGAACAGACAAAAGTCAACAATCATGCATATTTCAAACAGTTAACAGTATAATATGCTACTTTAAATTCTTCATGACTTTTAAATGTTATTTACATTTTTCTTAATTACCATTTAATATCTGCGTGTTATGCTAACGTGTTAAGGATATAATTTATTAAAACACTCACCAGTGGGGACCCACAGGCTCTTTGCAAATAGGGAGTAGGAATGATTTTTTCACCACTGCACTCCCAGCCCCTAGGACAATGCCTGACAGATAGAAGGTGCTCCCTAAATATTAACTGAAAGAAGTCTTTGTTCCTGGTTTGGGAATAGTAATAATACTGCAAACAATCATCTCTATACCTAGAGGTTTCAGCTTCTGTTGAATTATTTCCTGAAGACAGATTTTATCAAACTTTCCCACTAAAGTTCTCCTAATAGAAAAAAGAGAGAGAGAGAACATTTGGAGATTCTAAGGCTATAAATGGTGGCTATCATGTGCATGTGTACATATATTTAAATACATGAAAATGGCCAGGCTCATGCCTGTAATTCCAGCACTTTGGGGGGCCATAGTGAGAGGATAGCTTGAGCCCAGGAGTTTAAGACCAGCATGGGCCCATGATCACATTAATGTACACAGCTATGATTTAATAAAAAAAAAAAGACCAGCATAGGCAACACAGTGAGACCCTGTCTCTACAAGAAAAAATAAATGAGGAAAATTAGCAGGGTATGGTGGTAGGCACCCATATTCCCAGCTACTCCGGAGGCTGAGGCAAGAGATTGCTTGAGCCCAGAGTTTGAGGCTGCAGTGAGCAATGATCATGCCACTGCCCTCCAGCCTGCTGGGTGACAGAGTAAAATAAATAATAAATAAGAAAGTAAGTAAATAAAAATTAGAATGACTTGGGGTCAGGAAACGATTTTTAACCTACACTGTTGAGTCCTTTATTGACTCTGTATATCCCTGGGGGAGATTAACATCCTGATTTGACTTACACATCAGGTTTAAGATACATCCCTAAAGAGTGGGGCTTGTGGGCAAAGACTATTCATCTTGATAGTTACTGTTGCATATTACCATATTGCTTCCCTAACATTTTATAGCTATTTTCACTGCTATCCACATCATCATGTGAGCAGACCAGTTTCACCTCAACCTTGCTGGAGCTGGGTATTTTTATGGGTTGAATTGTGTCTTCCAAAAGACGTTGAAGCCTTAACTACCAGGACCTTTGAACGTGACCTTCCTTGGAAATAGTTTTTACAGATGACCAAGTTAAGATGCGGTCCTTAGGGCAGATTCAAATTCAATATAATTGTTTTCCTTGTAAGAAAGGGGAAATTTGGCCATGGAGACAGGGCACACTCAGGGAGAATACCATGTGTAGATGAAGGCAGAGATTGGGGTGAAGGATTATACAACCCCAAAGCACCAAAGATCGCCAGAAACCCCAGAAGCTGAGAGATGGAGGCCCGGAACAAATTCTTCTTCACTATTATCAGAATAAACCAACCTTACTCACACCCTGGTCTTGAACTTCTGGCCTCCAGTACAATACATTTCTGTTAATTAAGCCAAACTAATACAGAGCCTAGTATTTTAAAAAATCACTCTTTTTTACAACATAGTGGGTATAAAATGGCTCCTCCAGCCTGCTTTGTTTTTTATTTTATAAATTGGGCGTGACTTTGCTTATCATACATTTACTTGACTGCACATATCCTGGGGTGGTCTGGGCATCTTTCAGCCACTCAGGATGTGCCTAAGGTTGTTAAATGAAGAATTATAAATCAGTTAATAGCCTGGTTATGTGAATGTGATTCGGTGAAACAGGTGTCCAATTATATCTGATCGAAAGAAATATCCTTTTAATAGTAATATTTCCTGCTAGCACCTATGATTGCTCTGGATTTGCTGAAACAAGAACTTTTCGACAATTCCTCAGGCATAATTATTTTGCCCACATCAGATTCATTCAGGAGTGCTAGCGGATGCATGTGATGTCAGCGGCTGCTGCTCATGTTTCCCTGGCCAGTGTGAGTCATGTGGCCACTAACTAGGGGGAGCAGGTGACAAGATGTAGGGGATTATGAGTGTCATCTCTACCAGTTTTACTGAACAGCAGCTGGCCAGATGAGTACATTTTATGGGTGTGAGGATGCTCACAATGGAAATCTCATTAAAAGTAGCCTTGAAAACAAAAATCAGAATTTTCACAGTAGAGGTCTGAAAATTATCCATCTCACGCACTGAAGCAACTCTCTCTCTTTTTCCCCCATGGTAAGTTTCCTTAGCATGAAACAATTCTCTTGTTCCACCATTGGAGGACCAAAACTGAAACCTACTGGCACCAGAACTGAGTGTAAATGCAAAAAAGAAAAAAAAGATGCAGGTGTGTAGGCACTTGGATGGTACCCAGACCACTTTGGGACATTGTAGGTCCACACGTGGTTGGGCTGGTGGGGACATGGGTTTGGTATTAGGGAGTCTCCCCCAAAGCCCTAATTTCTGAGCATCTGACCACTTTCTTTATCCCACAGGGGCTTAATGTAGGCTGTGAAGGTAGTAAGTGAATGTTTGTTTGGTTGCAAAGTGGATTTCTATTAGTAATAAGGTAAAAAAGCTCCATGTCAGGTCAGCACTGCCAGGTTTACAGAGCAGAAAAGTGGAAAACAGTTTGCTATTGAGATGCTGGAAATGTATTTGCAAAAGCTGGTCCCAGGGTGTCTGGGCAGAGTCTGAAAGTGCCCAATGCGGGGGGCATTGGAAGTTGGAGGGATTTCGCTAGTGGTGACTCTCCTTGGTGGGGAGGAAGGGCCTCCTGTTCTGAGCATCAGCTGCAATTCAGCACCCGATCAGCGCTTAGGTCTGGGTGTCTTTCCAATTCCAATACCTTTTAACATCTGCCTTCCTCTCGGAAATAAATGGCTGCTATTGATCAGGGAAAGTGTGCTGTTTTCACTCAAAGTCTTCAGTCATTTCTAATTATGGCTGCTACCTACATGTCTTTTTAAAACTCACTTAACCAGGAAGAAGTTGGTTTGGATGGCAGCACAGGGGCTGGTTCTTGCTGCATGAACTCTGCACAAAATTGATCACTGATTTGCTTCGCCAGCCCTGTCGGGAAAGGCCTCTGTGCTCCTTAAGTGTAAGAAGTGATGGCAGTGGTCTGATTCAAGGTTTTCTGACAAGGTTAAGACTCTGCAACTGGAAGTGATAAGAACTTCTGCTAGCTAAATACCTGTTGCATGACTGGCCTAGTGCTAAGTATCTTATATCATATATGCTATTTCTAAACCTTACAAAGTCAGGATTGTGATCATGCCCATCTTACATATAAGAAAAATGGAGGCTTTGGCTCGGTGCCTATAGCACAGTGGTTATAGCACCAGCCACATGCACCAAAGTTGTCACGTTCGAACCCAGCCTGAGCCAGCTAAAACAACAATGACAACTACAACAAACAATAGCTGGGAGTAGTGGCAGGAGCCTGTAGTCCCAGCTACTTGGGAGGCTAAGGCCAGAGAATCGCTTAGGCCCAAGAGTGGAGGTTGCTATGAGCTATGATGCCACGGCACTCTACCAAGGGTGACATAGTGAGACTCTGTCTCAAAAAAAAAAAAAAAGAAAGAAAGAAAGAAAAGAAAAATAGAAGCTATAGGAGGTTAAATATGGAGCTCGCTCAAAGTTACATATTTAGCAAATGGTGAAATCAGTTTCAAGTTCATAGGATACACGTGGTTACATAACATAGGTCCCTGTTTTACAAATAAGGAAGGGCCTTCAGGGATGGGGACACTCCCAGAGTGACCCAGTTGATTAATGGCAGAGTGATAACTATACCTGGTGCACATGGCTCTCAGGCCACCCAACACACGTTTATGCACGTTTCCCTTCTTTTCAGACTATGTTTTCATGAACGGCACCAGGTCAGAAGCCCTTGGAGGGCAAATGGACACTGTCCAATAGCCTGAGTAGCTCAGACCTCTTTGCAGGGAGGCCCCACATCCACCTGGAGACAGCCCCACTGGCTGGAGCCTTGGGGCGTGGAGGGCACCTATAAAATTGTGAAATATGTATTTGGTCTGCATGCCCATTTCCTGACACACAGCTCTTAAAACCCTCAGAATCTTTAAAGTAATAGAGTGTCTTTTCTTTTCTTTTTTTTCTTTTTTTTGAGACAGAGTCTTCTTCTTCACCTTGGGTAGAGTTCTGTGGTGCCCTAGCTCACAGCAACCTCAAACTCTTGGGCTCCAGAGTTCCTCTTGCCTCAGCCTCCCAAGTAGCTGAGACTATAGGCACCCGCCATAACACCTGCCCAGTTTGTTTTCTATTTTTAGTAGAGATTGGGTCTTGCTCTTGCTCAGGCTGGTCTCCAACTCCTGAGCTCACGCAATCCACCCACCTCAGCGACAAGCATGATCCACTAGGCCCAGACTAAATTATATTTCAACATACTTCTTTTTTTTTCTTGAGGCATAGTCTCATTTCAAAGAGTGTCTTTTGCGTGCCAGTTAAATGACTGGTGGCTGTGAATACCTAGGCACTCTCAAGAGCAGAGCTGGTCACCAGAAAGACCAAGGCATGCCTGGAAGGTTGGAACTTCCAGCTCTACTCCTCAACCTTCAAGGGAGCCAAGAAGGGCCGAAGACGGAGTTGCTCACCAGTGGCCAGTGTTGTAATCCATCTTGTCTAAGTGATGGAGCCTGTGTTCAAAACCCAGAAAGGGTGAAGTTCAGGGAGCTTTCAGCAAGCTAAAGATCTGGAGGTTCTTGGAGGGTGGCAGACCCGGAGAGGATAGGGAAGCTCCAAGTCCCTTCCCACATGCCTTGCCCCGTGCACCTCCTCCATCTGGCTGTCCACCTGCATCCTTTGAATCATCCTTTATAACAAAGAGGTAAATGTAAGTCAAGTGTTTCTCTGAGTTCTGTGAGCTGCTCTAGCAAATTAATTGAACCCAGGGAGGGAGTATCGATGGTCAGTCAAAAGCACAGGCTGTGAACTGGCATCTGAAGTAGGAGAAGTCTTAGCTCTTAACCTTTGGGACTGGACATTATTTCTGGGTAGATAGTGTCAGAACTGAAGTGGGATTAGAGGACACCTTGCTGATGTCCACTGAGAATAGCTTGCTAGTTGTGTGGGGGGAAAAACTCCACACAGTTAGTGTCAGAATTGTACAGAGTAGGGCACTGCCTGTGGCTCAGTGGGTAGGGTGCTGGCCTCATATACTGAAGGTGGCGGGTTCAAACCCGGTCCCACCCAAACTGCAACAAAAAGATAGCCGGGCGTTGTGGCTATAGTCCCAGCTACTTGGGAGGCTGAGACAAGAGAATTGTCTAAGCCCAGGAGTTGGAGGTTTCTGTGAGCTGTGACACTACAGCACTCTAGCGGGCGATAAAGTGAGACTCTGTGTCAAAAAAAAAGGAAAAGAAAAAAAGAATTATACGGAGGAGTGAGTGAGAGAGTGAGGAAAACACTTAGGTAATCCCTGACTGTTTTTTTTTGCTTGTTTGTTTGTTTTTTTGCAGTTTTTGGCCGGGGCTGGGTTTGAACCTGCCACCTCCAGCGTATGGGGCCGGTGCCCCACTCCTTTGAGCCACAGGCGCCGCCCTTTTCCCTGACTTTTATTACTTAATGTTACACTCCAGTGGCCACCGTTTTAAGGTGTGTTGGGTTTAATAAAAAGAGAGCAAGAGCAGAGAACAGAGGAAACCTGAGAAGAGATGAACGTTTATGAGGCGTTATGAACTGAACGTCTGTGGACCCCCGAATTCATAGGTTGAAATCCCAGCCTGCAAGTGTGATGATATTAGGAGGTGGGGCCTTTGGAAGGTGATCAGGTCTTGAAGCTGGAGCCCTCGTGAATGGGTTTTATAAACGTGGGACCAAGAAAGCTCTCTCGTTCTCTTTCTGCTATGTGAGGATATTAGAAGACAGCTGTCCCCAACTCCCAAGAGGACCTCACCAAAACTCAAGTACGCTCCCAACCTGATCTTGGACTTCCACTCCAGAACCAGGGGAAATAGATTTCTGTTATTGATTAGCCATCCAGTCCGCGGTACTTTGTTATAGCAACCTGAACAGACTAAAACATGAACCTACCTTCTAGTCAAGTTAGAGATCCTGTACTCAGGCCAAACATGGCAACCCTCACACACTAGGCACTTTACAAATCTTTGCAAGGTTGCCATGATGATGAAATGTGAGGCCATTCTGTACACAGACATGCGCCGGGAAGCATCTGGGAGATGCTCCGGTCAGCCAAGGCTTGGTGCTTTTCCCAGGCACTCAGCAATCAGAACCCACCCCACCCCGTCAGGTCCAAAGCCCCCTCTGCCCAGGCCTCTGCCAACTACTGGGCATGTACTGTGGGCAGCCTCCGTGCTGGGCACACTGACCACATGCTCTAGGAGCAAGAGGTTGGCATGAATTAACTTAATCTCCAAAGCCATCCTGTGAGGTAGGCACTGTGTTTACCAGAATTCCTACCTTACAGTGACTTACACAATATAGTGACTGTCTGACAACTTAACAAGAATTTAGAGGCAAGTGATTTAAGAATCGCAGTGGGGGTTGAACAATATGTTGGCTTCTCTGAGATTCTTTGGGTCACTTTTGGTGAAAATGTTGCTGAAATGTCTATGCCCAGTCCTTTTTGGTCTCTGGGTTCAGTGACAGGACAGAGTGTCCAGAAAGACTGATGGAAAGATTAATAAGCCAAAGAGGGGGGAAGAATCTCCAGCAGCGGAGGGGGGAACCCAAGTGGGAAGCCCCATGTCTTCAGTCTAGGGGTTTAAATCCTATCCTGTGGGCAGGGGTTTGGGGGAAGTATGTCACAATTGGCCAGAGGTCTGCGGGCAGAAAATGATCCTAAAATTAGTCCAGGAAGGAGGTCCTCGCAGTTTTGCCTCAGGCATTAGGGTGTATGCTCCCTGCTCTTGGAGGAGCTGCCCAGAACCCATTCAGGCTGCTTTTTACATGACCTTGCTAGAATGCAACCTGGAAAGGGCAGCCTGTTTATGCTTAGAAATGGGGGTCTGTGCTGAGAGTGATTTCTGAGCTCACCCAAGTCTAGAAAACGAGAGTCCCTGTCCAGCCCTGAGCAGGGAACCCTGTATCAACAACATGACCTCTGCAGGGCTGAGCATCTCACCAGCACATGAGAGTGTCCAGGTCTCTCTCTCTCTCTAGAGGAAAGCTGTCTTCTCCCTGGATAGGCGGGGTCACGTGACACTGAACCAACACCTGGCAGAAGGCCAGGAATTGCCACAGGGCTCCACGTAGGCAAGATTCCTTGCTTCCTCACTTGTAGGATATGGCTTTGTGAGCAAGGGAAGGACACAGCTGCTCCTCTGCCAACCCCCAGGGCCTGCCGTACAGGAGATCCCAACTTAGTCAACAGGGGCAACCCTTGGGAAAGGTGGGAGGTGCCATTAGGGGGATCCCCTGGGTGGTGCTGCATAGGGAAGATTCGGAGTGAAGGAGCTCAGGAAATTTCCCGCCAGAGCACGCATGACTCCTTGGTGTAAAGGGAATTTGAATTAAAGGCCTTTAGAGATCAACAGGAGTCGGATGGAGCTTTCCCTCTATCACATAAACCAGATGGCCACATCTGAAAAAACAAATATATTGCAGGAAAGAATATCAAGAACGCAACCAGACCTGGCCTAAACCATTTTAAGATAATACCTGTCTCTCAGGTGAATTTACTTTGCAAAGAGAATCATTTACAAGCCATTCTGTCCCCACTCCCCAGTCCTTCCAAGCAACCATTTACTGCCCCTAAATAGAATTACTCATATGCCCCATCTCCCCCTCGCCTCTAAAAGGAGGTATAAACATTTCTGGATCCCACTGGGACCCCGGGTCATCACTCTTTACTATCACCATGTGCACAGTAAACAAACCTCTTCCTCTTGTTCATCTGAACTTTCCAGTGAAAGAAGCTCGCCCTGCCCCCACAGGAGCAAATCTGCCAAGCCATTTGAGACAGCCTGGAAAGATAAACAGAGCTGTCAGGTGCAAGTGGAGGGGGTGTGTGGGGGGAAGTGCGGGGAGACGTGGTCTGAGCAGGATGGCCCGTAGCAAAGGCATGGCCATACTAGTGTATTAGGAACGTGTCTGGGGTGGAGAGGCAGAAACTGAAGCTGCCCAGGTCTGTCAAGGCCCACGGCCAAGGTCTCCCAGATAGACACACAGGACGGGAGCTGGGAGCAAGGATGTGAGGAAAGGGAGACGGGAGGTCACTGTGCCCAGTTACCCAGGGCTGCAGTGGATGCTGGAGGCGCCTGTATCTCTCACTCAAGCCTGCAGATGACAGGGCGAGCCGGTGTCTCAGTCTGCGAGGGCTGCCGTGGCAGGTAACCGTGCGGCGCTGGGGGCTGAAGCAGCACACGTTTGTTTCACACAGCTCTGCAGGCTGGAAGTCTGAGATCGGGGTGCCCGCCTGGTTGGGTTCTGGCGAGGGCTCTCTTCTGGCTTGCAAACAGCCACTTTCTTGCTGTGTCCTCACATGGTGTGGGGACCTTCCTCTTCCTGTAAGGCCACACTCCTATCAAATTAGGGTCCCACCCTGATGACCTCATGTAAACTTAACTGCTTTCTAAAGACCTTACCTTCAGGTAAAGTCACATTGTGAGTTAGGGCTTTAATATATGAATGCTGAATGATGAATGATGGTGGGGGGGAGGGGTGCGTAACTCAGTCCACAGTAGATGGAAGTTAGGATCCTCATCTTACGGATGAAAATACAGAGGCTTAGAGAAGCAACTACGTACCTTAGGGCTCATGGTAGTCATTGGTGGAGCTGCCAGGGCAGATATAGTGCCAGGGCACACCTCAGCACCTGTGACTTCAGCCTGTCTTCTGGGGCCCCCAGGATGCAGGGGGTGCCTTAGGGCAGGAGAGGGTGTGTGGAGGCAATTGTGAAGAGGGAGGGGCTGGAGTGTTTGGCTTAAGGCCTTTCCACCTGGGTTGGCATGAAAACACTGATGCTGGGCTTCAAGGAAATGAGCTCCATTTCTACTTGTTTAAAGTTTAGAGCTTGGTATAAATTCCCTTTGACATAGTCTGAAGAGATGGGCCACAAGCCGGTCTTTTGACCCTGTTTAGGTCCTTCTCCAAGATAGGTGCAGGGTGCCCAGGAGAAGTGGTTGTGGAGGTGAGGGGAAACTTCTTCCTTTCCCTGGAAAGTTTGCTGAAAGATCAAGTCACAGTTAAGGCAGATTAACAAGACAAAGAGGTTTATTAACCACAGACACAGGGAGAATCATAGATTACCCAATATCCCAGTGGTGTCCAGATATTTTTATATGCCCCTTTTAGAGTGGAAGGAAAGATAAAGAATGAAGGTAATTCTGTTTAGGGACAGCAGATGTTTGCTAGGAAAGATGAATGGTTGGGGGGAAACAGATTGGCTTGTAAATTAACCTGAGAGATGGGTATAATGTTTGAAATGATCTGGGCTAGGTCTGGTTGCTTTCCTTTTTTTTTTTTTGAGACAGAGTCTCACTTTGTCACCCTCAGTAAAGTACTGTGGCATCATAGCTCACAGCAACCTCCAACTCTTGAGTTCAAGTGATTCTCTTGCCTCAACTTCTTGAGTAGCTGGGACTACAGGCGCCTGCCACAACACCAGGCTGTTTTTAGAGATGAGGTCTCGCTCTTTCTTGCTCAGGCTGGTCTCGAAGCTCAGGCTGTGAGCTCAGACAATCCACCTGCCTCGGCCTCCCAAATTGCTAGGATTACAGGTGTGAGCCTCTGGTTGCTTATTTGATTTTCTTTCCTATAATATATTGAGATAACCAAGTAGGGTAGGGAGGTCAGTGGTCTGTCTGGTTATGCAGATAGAGGGAAAGCCCCTTCTGAGGACCTGCTGATCTCTAACAGTCTTTAATTCAAAAAATTCTTTATACCAACCAAGTTCATATTCTGGAGTGAAATTTCCTGAGCTCCTGCATGGTGCTGCCTCTAAAGCTTACCAAGAAGAACAACAGAAATTCCTTGTCTTATAGTTCTGGAGGCCACAAGTCAAAAATCAAGGTGTCGTTGGCAAGGTTGATTTCTCCCGGGGGCTCTGAGGGTGAATCTGTTCCATCTCCTTCTAGCTTCTGAAGGGTGCAGGTATCCTTGGCTTATAGATGTGTCACACCCTCCCCTCTGGGCCTTCTCCTCTACGACTGTGTGTCAGATTTCCCTCTGCTTTCTCTTAGACAATACCAGATGATCTCGAGATCCATAGCTTACTTAAGCCTGCAAACACCTTATTTCCAGAAAGACCACCACATTCTCAGGTACCAGGGATTAGGACTTGGACCTATCTCTTTGGAGAACACAATTCAATCACTGCAGTTGATCATACTGTTTATCAAATCCAAGGTCAACGTTGTGAATCAGAAGGGGGCTACCTATTACCACTTGTACCCTCTGGCCCTCTATGAAGTCAGGACCTAAAACAATAATTTGTCTCTGTGACTAAGGAACTCAGTGTCTTGGGCCAGTTCCGTCTGACCTTCTTGTCAGGTGGAATCAATGCTAGGACTGCAGAGGGAGCAGCACAGCAGGGTGGCCTCAGCACAGAGGCTTTCATCGCAGACTGTGCTTTCACCTCCATGTCCACGAACACCTCCCTCCCAACATCGCACTTCAAGGCTTTATGCTGCACCTGGTCCGGCCCAAGGTGAGAAAACAACAGGGAAATTTAATAAAGAGAAATGAAATGTTCAGCTGAGCCCCAAATTCCTTTTCTGGATGCACCATCAAATAAAATGTAAAATGAGAATGATTGGGCTTTAGGAAAGTTCCAGGCATGGTGGCTCACACCTTCAATCCTAGCACTCTGGGAGGCCAAGATGGGTGAATTGCTTGAGCTCAGGAGTTTGAGACCAGTCTGAGCAAGAGGAAAACCCCTGTTTCCCCAAAAAAGAAAAACTTAGCTGGGCACAGTGGTGAATGACTGTAATTCCAGCTACAAGGGAGGCTGAGGCAAGGGAGTGCTTAAGCCCAAGAGTTTGAGGTTGCTGTGAACTATGATGACCTCTGGGCATTCTAGCTGGCATGACAGAGCTAGACAAAACAAAAGTAAAAGGGGGCATTTTGTGTGAGCAGAAAGAGAACTTGAAAGCCCCCCACAAGGAAGCCTGGCCAGTCTTGGCTTCACTTGGCAGGGCCAGTGATGCCACAGAAAAGTCCAGTGGCCAGTGACTGGCGAGATGCAAGACAGCCCCTTAGTTATAAAGGAAATCAAAATACTTTACCTCGAAATATACTTCTTTGATATAATTTGAGATTGCTGCTCAGAGAGCCTGCAGACAGAAGTAGCCCTATGAAGCTATCTTTTGGGGGTAGGGGGGATTTGCATCTGTAAAGAAAATCTGCATCAATGCAGCCAGGCTTTCTCTGCTGACCTTCCCTTATCTAGATCTAGGAAAAATTAACTGAGAGTCTGGCACCTTTAAAGGTCTGAAAGAAACATTTACCATCTAATTCTCTCTGAGGGCTGCTGCCTGGGAGTTTTCATCTATAGAACCAGACTACCTTGCCAGCCCAGCCTCCCCTTCTCCCCCTCCCATAACCTGTTTTGCTAAGCTTGGAGCCCCATTCTTTCTGTAACCTCAAGATGGTGTATAAGCTTCTGAACCCTGTGGGGAAGTCGGGGTAATCACGCTGTGGTTCTTCCCCATGTGCACGCTACTAACTTTGTATGTCTTTTAAGGCAGGGAATCAGAATAGGGAACACAGGTGGAGTGCAACGGTAGGAACAAAATTAGGGTTACAGATGAATGAGAGCAAAAGATACGGTCAAGCTGAGCATTTTGGAAACACCCCCCTTGCTTGCTGTGGTTTGGGAGAAGCCCCTTGGGAGGTACCCACGCAGATGGAGGACAAAAGTGTCCTCAAAAGACCCTGACTTCATTATATAATCATTACTATAAATGATTACTCCCCTGAATGGGCTTTGGAAGCCACAACACATCTGGGTCTGAACAAATAAAGTAAAAAACTCCCTTGCCCGATGCAGAGGAGGAGGTAACACTCTCACTGGTCTGAGGAACAACAGTCCAGGAAAGAGGCATGAAAAGGAGAAATCTAACAGGACCCCAAGGCCGCCATCCACTTGGACGTGCCCCTGTTCTGACCCCTTCAGAGTGTAGTAACCCTCGCTTGCTTTTGTGAGTGGGTTTGTTAAATAAGGCTTTGCTACTTTGGTGTTTGGTCTTAATTCTTTATCATGAGACACGAGGACCGAGGAAGACTGTACACCAGGAATATTTTCTCCAATTAATTTGCCTTTTGTCTGTTGATTTTTCAGTGACGCTTTCAAGGAAGAAGGGGAAGTTTTCTCTTGGCCTCTCCAGTTACCTGTCCTCCTCCACCTCCACATCCTCCCATCCTCATCTCTACAACTAGATCTAGGAACGATGTCCTCTTTTGTCCTTGCCATCTCGTCCATGTCTCCATCTCCATTCTGCTCTTTTCTCTCTAATTCAGGAAACTGCCTGGTGTGTCCCTGGAAGCCCTGGCACTGGCACAGGGCAAAGGGAAGTGGGGGGTGGGAAGGGAAGGGTGGGTATCTGCTGAGCCCGCCCTTCTTTCCAACAGTTTTTAGGCATCACTTTCTTTTGTCAACTTATCAAAGTATAATTTACCTAAAATAAATAATCTGTTTTAGTGTATATTTGATGAGTTTCATAAACATGTCAACCTTTAATGAGATTTGGAGCACATAATTAAGGGTAGAGTTTATTTGCACTCAAGGCATGGGGCTGGCCACCTGGGGAAGCACCAACTCCAAACCAATGAGGTCAGCGTTTCCTAAGTGAAGAAGTTAATATAACCGCAGGACCAGCCCAAACTGGGCCTACTCAACAAAATGTTGAGTTACCTGGTAGGTAGGTATAATGGGACCCTAAACTGCAGGTTGTGTAGCCTGTGCACACATGATAGGAAAAGCTTTGACCTCCAACCATACTGGAAACAACAGTTCCCTCCCAAGGAACCAAGAAGACAAGGCCATGACCAGAACCTACCCACTGGAACTCTTTCAAAGGAAAGGGTCCATCAGCTGGAAGATTCAAGCCTAAATCTGAGACATAACTTATTGTAAGTGGACAGATGTAAAGCCCTCCAATCAGACCCTGCCAAACCAATATTTGTAAGTTCTTTCCCTTGTCCTCCAAGCCCATAAACTTGCCCCAGGCCACAAACTGGGGGACAGATTTGAGCCCAACTCCTGTCTCCTTGCCAGATGATTTTGCAATAAAGTCATGCTTTCCTCAAAAGCCTTCAGCAAGCATCAGGCAGTGAACCTATTTGCTCAATAACATTAAGATTTCAGTCATACAGGCAGAGACAGAGAAGTTCCAGTAGGATTACAACACTCTTCATGTAAGACTGTGTGCACGGCTCGGCACCCACAGCACAGTGGTTACGGCTCCAGCCGCATACATCAAAGGTAAAGGGTTCGAACCTGGCCTGGGGCCAGCTAAACATCTGCAACGAAAAATAGGCATTGTGGCGGGCGCCTGTAGTCCCAGCTACTTGGGAGGCTGAGGCAAGAGAATTGCTTAAGCCCAAGAGTTTGAGGTTGCTGTGAGCCGTGATGGCATAGCACTCTACTGAGGGCAACATAGTGAGACTCTGTCTCCAAAAAAAAAAGACTGTGCACATACTGTAATATGTACATACCGTAATGATTTGATTGGTTACAGATTGGTTCATTCCAGGGAAGATTACTTTATTACTCTCTGCAGAGGGGCAGTGATCTGCAGCAGGTCTCATCTCTGACCCTTATTGGTCTTCTTAGTTATTTACAAAGGAGAAAAACAAAAAAAGACAGAAGTTGGAGCTGCTTTTCACATGATTGAGGCAGCACAGCCACACTCCTCTCAAGGCTCAGAATGTTCCAATGGCTTTGAGTTTTACTTATTTAATTTCACAATGTAAACAGCTTTTTAATCAACACAATTGCAATGGGAACATTTGCATCATCCCAAAAGTCCCCTTATGCCCTTCGGCTGCAATCCACAGCCTTTCCAGAACCACGACTCCTGCCAATCACTGACCTCATTTTCCCCCTGTAGTTCTGATATTCCTTGTAAATGGAACAATACAGTGTACCGCCTTTTGTGTCTGGATTCTTTCCTCTCGGGTAGCATAATGCTTTTGAGGTCCATGTTGTTTTTATTAATAACTCTTTCCTTTTCCCCCTGAATTGTGGCAAAATACAAAAATTTATCATTTAACCATTTTTAAGTATCCAGTTCAGTGACATGAAGTACATTCACATTGTTGTGCAACCCCTGCCACCATCTACTTCTGGACGTTTATCTCTCCGAACTTAAACTGCATCCATTAAAAACCAGTTCCCCCTTCCCTCCTCTCCCCAGACCCTTCTTCCACAATTTTTAAGTAGTAGGTTGACATAGTGCTGGTAGCAATGATATGAAAGCAGAATCATGAGGTAGGTAGAGCGGGGCTGCTTCCCTCACTGACCCAATGCATCGTCTTGTTGGTGCACCCAACCAGCCACCCCATCCCACGCATCCCTTCCCAGCTCCTTCCTGTGTTAGAATCCGGCCATACCTTTCCTCTTTGAACTGGAATGGTAAAATAGAAGGAGGAGCAGGTGGCTTATCTATCATATGGGATCTGCTGTTGTCTAAAAGAAGAAAGGCGTTCTAAAAGGAGAAATAACAGAGAAATTCATCCCAAACACTCTTCCCTGTCACCAAGGGCTCACTACCTGGGTAGTCCATGCAGTTAATGCTTTGAGGAGGAGCCAACAAAATATTTTGGGGTTTTGTTTTGTTTTCCCACAAAAGCCATTATTATTTCTGTATTCTCAAGTCCAACCATTGAATTCTATCATGAAGAAAATTGCTGGGACATCTAGAGTCTGCTTGGGGGTTAGTGCTCCCCAGGTTTCAGACTCATTTAAATTCTTGCTGTCATCAGAGTGGTGCTTCAGAATCAGGGGGTTTAAAAATCGGGACTACAGAAGACAGAGGAGGTTCATCTGGGGAGTCTCATGGAAATAAATGGAATAAATAAATTTTCTGCTAGAAGCAGCCCCTGTGTTCACAGGTTGCCTGTGTTACCTGGATTGTACTGCCATAAAGGAATATCTGAGTCTGAATAACTCATGAGGAAAAGAAGTTTATTTGGCTCACGGTTTTGTAGGCTGGACAAGAAGCTTGGATGCAACATCTGCATCTGATGAGGACCTCAAGGTGCTTATGCTAGTGGCTGAAGGGGAAGGGGAGCTAGTTAGATCATGAGTGGGGGGTGGGTATGAAGGTGTCAGACTCTTTTTAACAAGCAGTTCTCCCCGGGGCTAAGGCTGAGCACCAAGCCACTCTTGAGGGTTCAACTCCCACAATCCAAGCCCCTCCCATGAGGCCCCACCCCTCCTTATAGTTCTGGAGGCCACAAGTCCAAAATCAAGGTGTCCTTGGCAAGGTTGATTTCTCCCGGGAGCTCTGAGGGTGAAGCAGGGGTCAAATTTTAACATGCGACAAGCCGTAGCACACCCATAGTCTAAAGGTGTGCTGAAGAGTCTGACTGGGTTCATTATATCATGGGCTTCCCAGGCTGAGAACCTTCATGTTTTTCTTAATAAAACAAACACTGTGGGAGTGAGTGGGGGCTGAACAAAAGAGAGTTGTGTTTCTGACAGTGAAAGGGACTCAAACCTGGGTCACAACAAATCCCCAAGGTTGTGTCAAGCACTAGGATAGTGGCTATCAAGTCTTTCCTTTCACCCCCAGCACCTGGCACTCTGCTGCCACATGAGGTGAAAAATTTGCTGATGACCGAATGATCAAAGAAACAGGTTAATATGTTAACCCCTCCACGAGTGTGATGTTTGGTGCATTGGGAGATGAATGGAGGCCTGTGTTCATGGGTCCACCAGTCATTCTGCAGAATTTCATATTTCACAAGCAGAACTGGAGCCTAAAGAGTCTGTGAGCTGCAGATGCTGCGGCTCCCTCCTCCACTGTCATCTGTGACTCAGGATGTCATGTCTTAGATGCACGTGGTGGATCCCTGTGTATATGTGTGTGTGTGTGTGTGTGTGTGTGTGTGTGGTGCAGGGGTTTTCCTAACAGGAGGGAACTCTTAACCCTCCTGAACTTCAAAATGGCTTTTAAAGACGTCCAAAACAGCAAACCTGCATCACGAAGTAGCTCCCAATTCAAAGGAAAATACAATGAAGGTGGAGGTTTGGGGGCTTTGTTTACTGCTGCATCCCAGTGCCTAGGTTAATGTCTGGCATATCATAGGTGTTTAAAAACAGGATTTGTGAATGAATGAATAAGAAGCTCCTGTTATAAATGCAGGGATCAGCATTGCATAGTAAATTTACTTACACTGGCTTTGAAAATCGTTTGAAGGTAAACCTCTGTTAAAGCTAGGAGAAAACACAGCATACAGGTCCTGCAAGAAAGCCCTGCTAGGGAGTGCATGCCATCCAAACTCACCTGGGTGAAGCCAAGGAGTGTTGTCTTATCTAAAGCATGGTAGTACCAGGTGTCAGTTTCTCAGAAGTTGCCAGAACCATCTGCTGGCACTGGTACTTGAACTTCCCATCAAGTTTCCCAAAGATTCCCATTCCCTGGGAATCCTTACCTTAACAACTCAAAATGCCTGCCTGAGGTCCTTCATTTTCAGAGGTTGGTCTGTGCTTCTCTCTGCTCCCCAGAACTGCTAGGCCAGACTTGGCCCAGACCTTATCTCTGCCTTCCCATGATCTGTGGATGTCTAAAATACAAACATGAATTTTGCTGGGGATCAGTTTTTCTTCTACTAAAAGGGAATCACTGCCAAACCTCTTCATTGTCTACTGGAAAAGGCATTGATCTTGCCAGAATGGGGACACTTCTCAGCAGGGTGAGCAGCTGCTCATGACTGAGACCACATTGTGAGGGGCATAAGTCATTGGCTCCCACTCCCTCCATCTCTCTTGCCCACTCTTCTCATTACAGTCTGGGACCTGTCCTAGTGCACAAACATGTTGGTACCAAGGCATCAACTGCCAACTTCTCAAGAACAATGTCACCTATGAGAACCACCCTCCAACATGCCCCAATGATTCTTGCCTCCTGTTGTTCACACCTAGCATAGTTCCCTTTTATGAACGACCAGCAATCAACTGATCAGCCACGTGAGTGAGCTACCTTAAAAGTGGATCCTCCAGCCCCAGTGAAGTTTTCAGATGCTGACATCTTGTTTGCAACCTCCCAGAGAGACCCTGTATCCAAAGCAATTCCCAAATTTGACTCACAGGGATAATAAATGTTTATTGCTTCTTTAAATTGCTATATTTTGGAATAACTTATTACACAGCAACATGTAACATATAAATAACCCTTAGGCCTACTACTAAAATGACAAACCCTTGATGCATCACATGAATCAAGAAATCTCACAGCTGTTTGTAGAGACAAGGTATTTCATTTATAGGCACCAAAGCTTTGTAGGGGTCTCTCTTTAGAAGTAAAGCCAAAAACATACACAGTCCTGGTTCCTATTATTCATGGCTTGTGGGTGGACACCTGGCTTTAAGCCTGAAAAGGGGAAATCTAATGCTGATGGCCTAGCATGCTTACACAGAAAGTTTAACACCATAAAACCCCCCTGTCCATTGAGTGATTAAATCATACTATTAATCACCAATTCATAGATTCACTCATGATTAAACAATAGATATACTGCCTGAAGAACTTAAGCAACCTCCTCCCTCCCCTACCATCCCCAGTCAAGCCTTCACATGAGCCAGTAGCCCAGCCAACATCTTTGCAATCATGAGAAAGACATCCTCCATTGCAAGAGAGATCCTTGAGTTTGCTTTATAATGCCTGCATTAGGCATTTATTATCTTTTTTGACTACTAAGCATTTAAGGCCCCTTTATAGGTCTGGATAATTTCTTCCCTTATGAGTCTAGGTTGGAGGAAGAGTCTGTTTTCTGCCATGGTGACTGAAAAGACCAAGTAAATGCTTGTTTTCTTATAGCAGGCACTGCTAGCTGACCACTACCCTATTTCTTTCTTTCTTTGAAGAACACAGCCTGGACATGCTTTCCAGCCTCCCTTGCAGTCAGGCCACATGATAGAATTCTAGCCAATGGCATGGAGCCCCCTCCAGACCTGGCCCATTAAACCTCCCATTCATGACCCTCTCTCTCACTCTCTCCCCTATTCTCTGGATGTTCACGCCCTGGGTAGCCTTAGAAACCATATGCTGAAGATTATGGAGCCAATTTCAGCCTAGATCCTCTAAAAATGGCACATATTAGAGGGATATTCCCACCACTCCTGTTGGGCAATCTATGAGATTTTTCAGCCAGGATCAATTTCTGTTGCTTGCAACTAAGAATCCTGACTTACACACCATCAGTAAAAATTCTCTGCCTATAAAGAATTTATTTTACAGGTAAATTGAATTGTTAGCCCAGAATATGGTGATCACTGTAGCCATAATTCACACAGCACTTGTGGGAATTGTTAACAGCACCACTGGCTGTCAGCTGTGACTTGTGGCCTAGAATTAATTCTGACTTTGAAAATCTTGTCTATGAAGATAACAGGTATTATTGCAAACATTTTAGATGAGTTTCCTGGAGAGGAGAGGGGAATTAGATATCAGAGAAGTAGGAGAAAAGTAAAATAACGATAATAAAAGTAGGAGGAAAGTAAAATAAGGCATAACATAGCAAACACAGAGCTCCTTTCATGCATCAGTCACAACGCTATTATTTTACATGCAATAATTCATCTTACAAGAGGCTTCTGGTGGTGGGAACAATTGCTAATCCTAGTAAACAGAGAGATCGGACATGCTGCTCAGGGCCACTTGGTTGGTGGGCAGTGGAGCCGGGATTTGAACACTGCAGCTCTTAACCACACTGATGACAATTAAGAACTGAAGAATCGAACTCGATTTTCTCTTCCTTTGAAGTACAACCAGGACAACTAAAAACAACTTAAAAAAGTAAAATAAAGCTAGAAATACTTAGCTGGCCTCTTGGAATAATTTGTCTGAGGCACTTAATTTTCTCTCAAGTATCACCAAATAGCTTTACTTCATGGGTCATTTCAGGTGAAGAACTTGATTGTGGGAGATTCTTCAAAATGGTCTGAAGCGTTCTGGCCCTGGCCAATCTGGATGCAGCCTGAGGCTACACCTCAGTTATTTGCAACACCCAGGTCTCAGAGCCAAGAACATCTGCAAATTGCCTTTGCTTGAAGGGTGAGCTAACCAGCTGTGCAGATAGCAAGGCTGCCCAAAGGGCATTTGCATGGCTCAACACTTCCCAGTGAAAAGGCTCAAGGAGTGGGGTGACTCCTGGGGAGGGTTAGGGTGGGTGCTCAGTTAGGGTGTCCAGAGAAGGAAGAACATAATTGTCACCAAGTTGTACAGACCCTAAAGAGGACATTCTGCCTGGGGCTGGAAGTTGTCTATGGCTTAGAATGGAGAAGGCAGAGGAAAAGCTATGGAGGTAGGAGGAACTCTGTGGGATGCGTTTTATAAGCATGAAGGATGTTTTCTGGAACCCAGGACTTAGCCCAGGTATCTGAACCCCCTGTTCAGCCAGATCATTTCCTTTGGAGCCCCCGTGGGTACCAATCAGAGTGAGGACAGGGAACCATGGCTGTGCCAGTGGCCAAAGCACCGCCCTTTTTTTGTTGTTGTTGAGACAGAGTCTCTCTTGGTCACCCTTGGTAGAGTGCCCTAGCATCTTACCTCACTGCAACCTCAAACTCTTGGGTTCAAGTGATCCTCTTGCCTCAGCCTACTGAGTAGCTGGGACTACAGGTGTCAGCCACAACGCTTGGCTATTTTTTAGAGATGGGGGTCTCGCTCTTGCTCAGGTTGGTCTCAAACTCCTGAGCTCGGGCAATGCACCTGCCTCAGCCTCCCAAGTGCTGGGATTACAGGTATGAGCCCCCATGGCTCGAAGCACCTGACATTTACACTGGGGCAGCTTCTTGCATGGCTTCCAGGTTAACTGATATGGGAGCCAGCAGGGGGCCAGCCCATGACGTGTTGGAACCATTCACAGCCATAGTGATGAGTCCCTTGCTCCTCCATCTACCCCTGTGAAGGGCCTGCAGGTTCCCCCCGCCCCTCACACTCCAGAAATGGAGGCTGAGCCCTATTCAGCTTTTCCAAGGCTCTCTATGGAAGAATCCAGAACTGCTGGTCCAGGACTGTGCTGCTGTAGCAAGAGCCAATGCAGACAAAAGACCCTAGGCACAGGTGGCGCCTGTGGCTCAAAGGAATAGGGTGCTGGGCCCCATTCCTGGAGGTGGTGGGTTCAAACCTGGCCCCGGCCAAAAACTGCAAAAAAAAAAAAAAACAAAACCCAGGCACTAGTTGGAAGAGCAAGGGGCTTTATTCACCGGCTGGGAGACTCTGGGTGGACTAATGTCCCCCAAACCGAACCCACAGACTGAATCTCTGACCTTCCTTTTATACATGTTAGGGCTTGGGTGCATGTGAAAGTCTTGTGATTCAGGGAAAGGTCAGGTTGGCTTGTGCCCTTGGTGCAGGGCCACCTGTCCTCAAAGACAACAGAAGGTTAGGGAAGTTACAAGGTTACTACATAGGTCCAGCAGGTACCTGTGGGTGAGGCCTGAGAAGGGCATTTAGATAACAGAGACATCCGCTGTAGTAGGGGTAGCAATTAGTGGCTTTCGTATTCACAGACTGCCTGGCTAATGGCTGTACAGAGTTACTAGGACAGACTCTAGCTCTGCTTTACTCCCTTGCCTCACTGTCACCACTGGGGACCGGGGACTGGGAACATCAGGGTAGTGAATCATCAGGGCTCTGGAAGCAGGCCATGAGAAAGAGCATCCTGGATTTGTTCCCATGTCTTAAGTGCTCGGAGCCTCGGTTTCCTTCTAATATGGTTACTGTTGCTACCATGGTTACTGGTTGTGAACGTCAGCGAGTTAATGTGTGGAAGTGCCTGGGAGCTTAGAGCACGGTAAGCTCAAGGTTAACTGGTGTCAGATTACAGGGCCGGTTCTGTGTGGCTTGAGCACTGGAGTACCTTAACAGCAACAGTAACACAAAGCCATCTGCGTGCTCCCTGTGGCGCTTGGGCTCCTCAGTCTGCGGGGTGGGGTGGGGGGGGGTGCACAAACCCCACTCTTTAGGGATGTATCTTAAACCTGCTGTGTAAGTCAAATCACTATGTTAGTTTCCCCTAGGGATATACTGAGGCAAAGGAAAGCACTCAACACTATAGGTTAAAAATTGTTAAAAATCATTTCCTGAACCCAAGCCATTCTAATTTTTATTTACTTTCTTATTTATTTATGTATTTATTTATTGAGATAGGGACCCTCTGTGTCACCCAGCAGGCTGGAGGGCAGTGGCATGATCATTGCTCACTGAAGCCTCAGACTCTGGGCTCAAGTAATCTCTTGCCTCAGCCTCCCGAGTAGCTGGGAATACAGGTGCCTACCCTCATACACAGCTAATTTTCCTCATTTATTTTTTCTTGTAGAGACACGGTCTCACTGTGTTGCCCATGCTGGTCTTAAACTCCTGGGCTCAAGCTATCCTCTAACCATGGCCCCCCAAAGTGCTGCAATTACAGGCATGAGCCTGGCCATTTTAATTATATTTAAATATATGCATACATGCACATTATAGTCACCATTTATAGCCCTAGAGTCTCCAAGTGTTCTCTCTCTCTTTATCTTTTTCTATTAGGAGAACTTTAGTAGGAAGTTTTGATAAAATCTGTCTTCAGGAAATAATTCAACAGAAGCTGAAACCTCTAGGTATAGAGATGATTATTTGCAGTATTATTGCTATTCCCAAACCTCCCTCCCCCTCCTGATTGACCCCTCCCCCAAGCCATGCTCAAGTGCTGCCTCCCAGGCTGGACAGGGGCTCCTCCTTAGTCCTTGTAATACTCCTTATGTCACTTTAACATGACACCTACCACCCTACGTTTTTGGGGTTTCCTTAGCATTCTAGGTAGGCTACTCCTGGTCGAGGACTGGACCTTTTATTGTCACACTCACCAGCATTTAGCACTTTCCAGATGCACAGGGTTTGCTAAGAGACTATGAATTTCTCTTGCCCCAGCTGCAACGAGCTGCTGGGTCATGTCCTTACTTTTGGTCTGCAGAAGGAACTCCATCAGCTAAGCTGAGATTGGGTGGGGCGGAGCGTCCAGGTTTCTGCACCACCAACCTCGGAAGGCCTCACCCACAGATTCCAGTGGCCACTCACCCAGCGCCCTTCCCCAGATCTTAAGTCATTTAGAACAAGCAAGAAAGCCGGTCCTCAATGGAAGCTTCATGAGGTTAACTGCATTTCGGATGTAAGTGGGGTTGGTGAGGGGACAGCTGGGCCTGATAAATAAAAATGCTGATTCAGTCTCATTAAGCTCTCACTGTAAGCCTCAGTGCCATCCAGAACAGAAAAGACTCTGCAGTGTGGCTTGGAGCTGGGCCTATCTTAGAATTCATTTAATGCAAACGGTTACATTAATGCAAAAGGCAAGCCACTGACACTATAAATAACTTAAGCTAAGTCCTGCTGACGGTGGGAAGTCTGACACATGAAATACCGCAACTTTCTCAGTTGTGAATGAGGCAGTAACATTAACATTACCTTCCCAGATTGGCAGACAGGACCACAGAGCCTAGCCTGGCAAGGTAGCATCCTTTCCACTAGCCCCATGAGAGGAGCTTTAGAGAGCAGATGGGGCAGGCACAATAATGTCCCTCCCAAAGATGTCCTCACTCTAATCCCTAGAACTGTGAAAATGTTATCATAGGCAGGATTAAATCAAAGACCTTGAGATGGGGAAATTTTTCTGGATTATCTGGATGGGCTCAATGTATTCCTAAGGATGTATTCTTAAGGGTTGCTATAAAGGAAAAAGGGAGGCAGAAGATTCCAAGAAGGAGATGTGAGGATAGAAGGAGATATTTAAAGTTGCTATGCAGCTGGCTTTGAAGACGGAGGAAGGGGCCTTGAGCCAGGGAATACAGGCGGCCTCTGCAAACTGGAAAAGGCAAATAAACATATCGTCCCCTAAACCTGCAGAAGGCTCACAGCCCTCCTGAATCTGAATTTAGAATTCTGACCTGCAGAACTGTTAGGTAAGTTGATGTTGTTTTAAGCCAATGAGTTTGTGGTAATTTTTTTTTTTTTTCTTTACAGCATACATAGGAAATTCATAATAGCAGCTGATTACTCTAAAAATGCTCTATTTAAGCCCCCCCCCTTTAAAGACAGAGTCTTACTTTTTCATCCTCAGTAGACTGCCGTGGCATCAGGTGACTGCAACAGCACCCAGCTATTTTGTTGTTGTTGTTGTTGTTGTTACAGTTTTTGGCCGGGGCTGGGTTTGAACCCAGCACCTCCAGTATATGGGGCCGGTGCCCTACTCCTTTGAGCCACAGGCGCCACCCAGAACCCAGCTATTTTTAGAGATGGGGGGTCTCACTCTTGCTTAGGCTGGTCTTGAACTCCTGAGATCAAGAAATTCACCTGCATTGGCCTCCCAGGGAGCTAGGATTACAGGTGTGAGCTACTGCATCTGACTTAAAAGCCTTTCTTCTTCATGGATTCCTTTCTCACTTTTTCCTTGATTTCTGGAGCAGGGTGAGGGCTGGGAGGGAAGGTTTGGAGGAGGTAAGGGTAACCTCAGTGCCTGCCAACCACTCACCCATAGGCAGTGACATTATACTGCTCAGCAAAACTTCTAACAGAAGTTATTGTTTTCTTATTTTGCTTTTTTTTGTTTGTTTGTGGGAGAGATGAGTTGGTTAGGCTACCTTGCCTCAAGGCCGGCAGGTGCCATATTATCTTAGGTAACCATGATTAAGCAATATGATGTTGTTCTTATGTAATTAGTGTTTGACAGGGAGCCACTGCTGTTCTGGCCTCTGTGTAAGGCTCCCAGACTTGCTGCCTATGTGGACTTTCTAAGCCAGCTCGCCTGCCGCCATGAGCTGGATGATGGGCACGTCACACTTATCTTCAGCTCCTTAGTTTTTCTCCCATTTGTCCAAATCCAGTGTGAACCTCCCTGTCCTCCATGCTTGCCTTACCTTGTTCTTAACACTTACATTTATCGGTATTCCTGAGTGATCCCTGTCCCCCCAGCTACCCTTCCCAGCCCCTGTTGTTGGTTGTTTTGTCTTGGGCCACCAGCCTTTCCTGAACGTGGCAGGACACGTTTGTCAGTTGGAGTCTTGATGCTGTCTGGTGGAAGTGACTGGCTCCGAGACTCTGACTGTCATTCAACATCTTGCAGTCTCCCTAAGCAGGGCTGTTCACGCTTTGGTGACACCACCAAGTAAGTCTGAGGATTTATTAAAACGCAGGTTCTATGCAGTGGTCTGAAGTGGGGCTGAGATTCTGCATTTCTAACAAGCTTCAGAGAGTACTGGTTCTGGATCACACTCTGAGTGGGAAGGACACAGAGGGCTGAGGTTCCATATCTCTGGTGCCCATTCCCAGCCCTCTCATGGGCACACAGCTTTAGTAGAATCTTGCTGCTCAAATTGTGGTCCCCAAAGAAGCAACATTGGCATATCCTGAGAGCTTGTTAGAAATGCAGGCTCCCAGCCCCCATCCCGCAGACCTGCTGAATCATGGCCTGAAGTTTAACAAGATCCCCAGGTGTTTCCTATGCATGTTGAACTTGGGGAAGCATTGTCTTAGAGCCTGGTTCTCAGTTGTAAGCATGCATCAGAAGCACCTGGAGAGGTTGTTAAACGACACTGCTGGGCCCACTTTCAGAGTTTATGATTCACTTCATCGTGGATGAAATACAAGAATTTGTATTTCGAACAAATTCCCAGGAAATACTGATGTGCCTGGCCCAGGGACCCCACTGCCCTATAGTAAGCCGCCCGTGCCTGAAGTCTGGTGGCCAGCATACCCCAACCAGAAGCTCTAGAATGGACCCCCATGGACACACTTGCTCTAGCATTGGAATTCTAAAATATACCCAATGTTTTTTAATACTGAATTTTTGGTGGTTTCCTATAAATAGTATATGCATTTTTATTTTATGAAATTTTAAAAAAGAAGCAACAGGTGCTGGTCACAGCTCCATAGACAACTGTTTGACCTTGACAAGGAATTCTATGTCTCTGGGCCTTCGTTTTTTTCATCAAGGAAATGAGAGAGCTTTGAATGAGGCCCATAAAATTCTATGTGTTAGAGTCTACTTTTGATATCTCAGGTGAAGGCAGAAGCTGAAAATTATTGAATCTTGGCTGTTTATTTCTTAGTCATATCCATGATTTATATAAGTTAGGATTGTAACCCTCGACTATAATTGATCCAATGGGGTAATAAAATCCCTTGCTTCTCAGTTTTGTTTATTGTAAAAACAATATTACAAAATACTGAAGACAGTTTAAGTCAGATGAGAGACTTTATGCCACTCTAACACAACAGCTGTTTCACTTTGCTGGGCTCCCTTCATGCGCATGGAGAATCAGGGAGCAGGCGTGCGTTTGTTCAGAGTCTGCACTTTGCGTTGTTCATAAACATGCCGCCAGCAATATATAAATAAATTAGCTTCGCTATGAAGCCACCACTGGCATTTAACTTTGGCTAATGTGACAAGTGCAATTGCTATCTCCTTGGTGTTTTAAGTTTTATTGCTTTATTATTAGAGATGCTTTATTATTAGAGATGTGGACTATTTTTTTCCCATTTGTTTGCTATCTGTATATTCACTGAGTTTCCTTATCTGTGGATTATCTGTTTAACAGAGAAAGCCACTGAAAAGTGCTTTGTGCAAGGCCTGCCAGCCAGTAGCAATCTCAACAACAGTGGTTTGCCACCTTCCTAAGCCTCCTTTTCCTCTCTGGGAAATACTAGGGAGTGGGAAAACTGAATGAGACATTTTATAATGAGGGTATAGCACAGTGTCTGGCAGATAGAAAGGGTGGTCTTCTGGTGTTCTTTGCCCATCTGCCAGGGCTGGGTGGTGTTCTAAATTTAACCTATATCCATTTTAACAGTGACATTTCCATGAACACATTTGGGGGAAAAGTGATATCTTGTTCAATTCAGTAGCTCAGTTTTCCTTATTTGCAAAATGGGACTAATAATGTATCTACTCCTTGGGTTGTGGTGATTAAATGAGATGATCCATGTAAAATGTTTAGCCTTGCACCCAGCACATAGGAAATAGTAAATGAATAGCTTTCTTATTTGCTCTGTCATATTTATATCCAAAGAGATGATTATTTTCAATTTTAACAATTTTTGTCAGATCGCTTTCCAAAAATTCAAAGTGGATCTCATTTAAATTTAGAAGAATACTCTGAACTTTGAATCGAAAGACTTATTTGCATTTTGAAAGTCTCAAGCAATACATTATACTAAGCCTGTTCCCAAAGCTCTCATTTAAGAAACAAGGAGAAAATATTGTTGAAATAAAGACATTTGCATAGTGTCAAACTGAAATAACTATGGTCAAAAAGAAAGCACCTTTTAAAAATTCCTGTTTGTTGACGGCAAACAACTGCAGATATATTAGCAGATCTCTTGAGAGAATTCCATTCAACATTACGAAAAGATTTACCAGGGCACTTAGATTAAACATGAAGGATTTCAAGTTGAAGCCATACATATGTATTTTTTTCATATGTTCCTGAAAATAGGGCACCCCAAGGAGGAGCTTTCTCATTTCCTGCAACACAGGAAATCAATAACAACACTTTGTGTGTCTAAGGTCCTTTATCATCTGCAAAGCATTTTCTAGCTTAATTTTCACAGCCATTCATGAGGGGAGTGAAGTAGGTTTACCCTCTGTATATTAGACATGGGAACACTGAACCACACAGAAGTTCTGACTTGATCAAGATCCCACAGCTAGTAGCAGAGCGGGGTCCATGAACTTTAGAGCTAGGCCTCTTCTCACCATGTTCCAAGTAGCTCTACTAAAACTCAGTAGTCTTGTTCAAACACACCCAAATCAATGTAGGTGTGGGAAGAATATTTCTGAACCCTTAACCATAATTCCCAATCAGTTTTCAAAAGATAAGCCTTGCCAGTAATGATAAGAGTATGCTAAGAGCCATCGAGGATAGAAAGGTGGGTATGCTAGTGCCAACTACCCTGATTCTACCTGGAGATTCTACTGTGATTCATTGGGCCATGTCACAGTGCACACCTTTTGGTTTTCGGGGACTTGGAGATCTCTTAAATAAGCACAGGGTGTGTTTGTTAAAGATGCTGATATGGAAAGGGAACAGTACACAAATCAGCGTCCCTGGGGGACTTGCCCCAGGCAAGGACTTCTGCAGGTGGGGACTTATAAGGTCTCCCAATTCATACCCTTGTGGAGCCAACAGAAGGGGTCTAGGAAAGGCACCTTATTGGTACCGAGGAAGGACATGTCATGCACCACTCCCAGGTCTTTGCAGTAAATCATGTTCGTGAACATTCTTTGGGCCATGTGATCCAGAGCATTCCGTGAACCTAGCACAGAAGGCTCCAGATGATGTGATAAGACTACAAATGCTGACTGTTTCAAATGAGATTAGACAAATAGCCTTCTTAGATAGATATGACAAATACTGATAACTGTGCATTTGTTGATGTCGTCAGCAGAGTTCATTCCTGCTTGCGTAGTCGTTCTTGCTGGGAAAGACACTACTGGGCACTCTTTGGTACTGTGGCTGCTTCTCTCCTGCCTTAGCCACTGGAGATCTGCTACGACGGCTGGTCTGTGTTTCAGGTGACCTGGGAGGGAGACAGGTTCCCCTGCTCAGTCTATGGTCAGGGCAAGGCAGTCTCCAGGCTGAGCCTCACTTCCTCAGTGGCGACGGTGATATGGAGATAACAGTGTTTATTCTCTTGCTCATGCAGGTGGGGTGAAGGTGATAAAGTGGGTGAAAAAGCATTGACAGGCTGAAAGAACAATTTTTTTTCTGGAGTTTTTTTTTTTCACTTGATATTTTTCAAATTATGAAAGTCTGATTGGTTGTAGAAGGCAAAGCAATTCAAAGACATGCAAAGAAGAAACTCACCATTACTCACTTCTAATCTTAACCCACTCCTGAGATATTCCAAGTCTAGACCCTTACGAGTTTCTGTTACTCTTGTAAGCCTGTGCAGGCATATATACTGGGGATTGGGTTTATTTCTTTTTATTGAAATAGGTGCATCCCAAACACTTAGCCCTGCAACTTGCTGCTTCCTTAACATCGCATGAACATCCCTGCAAATCTGTGGGTGTAAATTTAGTCTTTGTTTCCTTAATTTCCTTGTGAACACATGTTCATACACACACACCCTGGGCTGTATCCTTCACTTTCCTCCATGTTCGTATAGTCATACAAAATATTTATACACATATATACTCCTCCAAGGTTTTTTATAATTTTGTTTCAAAAATGGAATAATATACGTATTATTTTTATCTCCTTCAGTAAAGCCTCATGAAACTACCTATAGTTTAACTGATTTAGCACATGATTTTTAATAGCTATATATTATTTTATGGGGTAGAGGCAGCTTTGCACTGGTAAATGTATAACCACCATCTCTCTCAGGGAAAGCCCTGACTGCCAGTGTTTTCTGATACCTGTGCCCTAAATATTCTCAGCATGTTTGATTTTAAGCTACCAATGTGATGGTTGGGGAAAGCGGGGTTGAAAAGAGACGGCTCCAGCAAACTATTAGTGGGAGGTTCCATGTGAATTTAGCTCCTGTCTATTGATGACCATTCATTAGTTTCCAGATTTTCTTTTCCCACTATAAAGTGTGATGTATTAAAGCAATCTTATGGCTCTATTTTCAAATTGATTCTTTTGTTTCTAGCAGTTATATTCCTCAAGAATGAGGTTGTTGGGTCCTAAGGAATACAATTAAAAAAAAAAATTAATAGGGATTGCCAGATTGTTTTTCAAACAGCTTTCTTAAAAAACAGCTACAATTTTCATTTCTACCATTAATATAAGAGGCAATTCTTTTTCTCAGCATCTCTGAGAGCAATCGGTACTAATATTCTTTTATAATTTTTGTCAGTCAATGGATTTAAAGTGAGAATTCATAGTTTTTTGTTACTTATTTTTTGTTTCCCTGACCTCCATCACTTTTAAACATCATTTCGTGTTTTTGGCCATTTGGATTTGGCCATTTAGATGTGTCAAAAGACAAACCTACAACAAATTTAAAGATCTCAGTCAGCTTTATTTGCAATATTAGAATCAGGCAACCCTTCCTTCCCGTAAATAGAGTAAGTGTTCAGTAAGCTGAGCAGAGAATTTTAGTTTCTTATATAGAAAAAGGGCAGAAGAAAGCAGAAACAAAGAATACAATCAGATCCGTCACTTCCAAGTTGCTTTCCTTGTAAGGGAGGATATGGAGACAAAACAATAGAAAGATAATTGATTAGTTACCACCAGGTTACTTCAGGTTCAGAATTAAAACTTTTTATCATCTTGATTATAGAATTACTATTTCTCTCTCTCTCAATCTCTCAGAAGGTCAACTTTGTTTTAAAGGGAACTTTAGCATATTTGACTCTATATTGATTTTTAGTCTATTGGGGCCTAGTACAGAAGCTTAGTTTTAAACAATGGGCTCCTTATACTTGAATAATTCCTCTCTTTTGGCCAGGGTCTCACCTAAGTGAGATCACGCATTTCTTTAAGTTTTTGTCATTACCCTTCAACAGAGACTCTTTGATGTTTGATGGATGGTTGTATGCAAACATTTTTTTTTTGGAGACAGAGTCTCAGTCTCCCTAGAGTTGAGTACTGTGGCGTCATAGCTCACAGAAACCTCAAACTGTTGGGCTCAAGCGATTCTCTTGCCTCAGCCTCCCACGTAGCTGGGACTACAGGTGCCTGACACAATGCCTGTCTATTTTTAGAAACGAAGAGTCACTCTGGCTCAGTCTAGTCTTGAACTCCTGAGCTCAAGCAATCGGCCTGCCTCAGCCTCCCAGAGTGCAAGCATTACAGGTGTGAGCTAGGATTACAGGCACCCAGCCCTGTATGTAAACATTTAAAACTTCTAGAGAAGATACGGTATGCCAGGGAGACTACTGTTATGACTCACAGGTAATGCCAACCATTTAGAGTATGTTCCTTAGCCAGAGTCCCCAGGAATTGAACCAACTAAAATGAAATATTTCAAAGAATGAGCCGGATAAGGAAGCTACCTATTTTAACCAAGTAGGCTGTTTGTTAACTTTTTGCAACTGAGTCTCTAGACAGCTGATGTATTTACCTATGTATAGCAAGGAAGTGTCAGTGGTTACATAAACTCCTCCCTGTTAGTAAGTAGATAGCAGTGTTAGCATCTAGGACCCCAGAAATAGATTAAATTAAAGTAGAGAGTACTTACTAACTCTCTGAAACAGGCCACTGGTATAGTTTGGACAAACAGTTGTGTTGGGGATGTTGCTAATGTACCCATAAGGTGGATTAAAGGATCTCATAGGTCCTGTAAAGATTTGGGTTTGACATGACAGACTCTATGCTCCAAGTTACCAACAGCAAGCACTGATTGTGAAATTCTAGTGACAGCCTTATCCTGCCAAGTGAAATAAGTAGGCAAGGAAGAATTAAGAGAGGTAAGATTCTTCTTCTTCTTTTTTTTTTTTTGAGACAAAGTCTTACTATGTTGCACTCGTTAGAGTGCCATGGCGTCACAGCTCACATCAACCTTCAACTCTTGGGCTTAAGTGATTCTCTTGCCTCCCAAGTAGCTTGGAGTACAGGTACCCCCCACAACATCCGGCTATTTTGTTGTTGTTGCAATTGTCATTGTAGTTTAGCTGGCTGGGGCCAGGTTCGAACCTGCCAGCCTCAGTATGGCCAGCATGGTAACCACTGTGCTATGGGCACTGAGCCAAGATTCTTCTTATAATGATTGTCTTATCCCAGCAGTCTTGGGAAGAGCAGTCCACTGCAGAAAGCCAGCAACTACTTTTTTTTTTTTTTGAGACAGAGTCTCACTTTGTCACCCTGGGTAGAGGGCCAGGGCTTCATAGCTCACAGCAACTGCAAACTCTTGCACTCAAGAGATCCTCTTGCCTTGGTCTCCTGAGTAACTGGGATACAAGTGCCTACCATAATGCCTAGCTACTGTTTTTAGAGACAGAGTTTTATTCTTGCTCAGGCTGGTCTCAAATTCCTGAGCTCAAGCAATCCAAGGTAAGTACCTTGGCCTTCCAGAGTGCTAGGATTATAGGCATGAGCCACCTCATCTGCCAGAAGCCAGCAACTTCTCATATTGGTTTGTAGTCTTTAGTTGGGACATTGGGTGTTTCTGGTCCAACTGTGTGGCTCAAACATTAGACAAGAGGTCTGAACCTTGAAAGTTACACTGAGTTGTCCATAGGAGTTCTTGCTCTTTGTTGCAGAGTTGTAGCCAGATATTAGAAAACACCAGAGACCCAAGTGCCCATCGATCCACGAATGGATTAATAAATTGTGGTATATGTACACCATGGAATATTATGCAGCCTTAAAAAAAGATGGAGATTTTACCTCTTTCATGTTTACATGGATGGAGCTGGAACATATTCTTCTTAGTAAAGTGTCTCAAGAATGGAAGAAAAAGTACCCAATGTACTCACCCTTATTATGAAACTAATGTAGGACCTTCACATGAAAGCTATAACCCAGTTACAACCTAAGAATAGGGAGAAGGGGGAAAGGGAGGGGAGGGAGGGGGGAGGTAGATGGACGGAGGGGGATTAATGGGATTACACCTGCGGTGCATCTTACAAGGGTATATGTGAATCCTAGTAAATGTGGAATGTAAAGGTCTTGGCAAAATAAGTAGGAAAATGCTATGAAGGCTATGTTGACTAGTGTGATGAAAATGTGTCAAACGATCTATGAACCAAGTGTATGGTGCCCCATGATCACATTAATGTACACAGCTATGATTTAATAAAAAAAATAAATAAATAAAAAAAAGAAAAAGAGAAAGAAAAAAAAAAGAAAACACCAGAGAAATTCAGAACACAATCCATTATACAGGTAAATAATAAAAACTCAAAAAACAATAAGGCTACAATCCAATAACGTGTGCTATTGTTTTCTTCTAAAACATACTTTTTCTCTCTACGGTCATCTTCATTCCCACCAAAGATAATCATGGTAAAACAAATTTCTTCGTTAAATAAGTTTAGTCTCAAACTTATCCTGATTATTTACATACATGCCACGAAAACAACCACATAGGCTGTTTTTACATTAACTTGTAATGTATTTTACATTAACTTTGCTGGAAATTTTGACAAAGAATCTCAGATTAAGTTTGTCAATGCCAGAAGGCCAAACCAAGGCCTTCTGAGGCTCCTGGGCCTGCCAGGCAGTGACAACTTTTTACTCCTTCGCTGGAAGGCTGGGGACTACATGAAGCCAGGCATCCTAGGTATCTAATCAAAGCCTTGGTGATATAATCAATATTTCCAATTGTATCCTATTATAAAGAAAGCACATTCTTATTGAAATCATGCAAATAACTATATTGTCACAAAAATAAGTATATTAACATATAGATTTTTAGGTGGGCCAAACTAACTCCATATTAGATCTAAAAAACTATTCTGTGAGACTCTGTTACAGGTGGATATAACTCAGATAAGGAGACATGCCACAGGGTCCTCACCTCCTTGTACCAGTCCCTTTGCAAACCTGTGAGAAATATGCTTACTCCCCAAGCATCTGACACCCTGATAAAAAGAAGTGCCAAGAATGAGCTACACGTCCTTGGCACCCTGATGAGAAAGACTTATCTGTAAAGCTAGCGCTTCTGTCTGCCATAGAGAGATCCGCCTCCCTTCCTAAAGTGGCTGACATCTCTTTAGAAGGGTACATGTGAAACTTAGTAAATGTAAAATATAAATGTCTTAACACAATAACTAAGAAAATGCCAGGAAGGCTATGTTAACCAGTGTGATGAAATGTGTCAAACGGTCTATAAAACCAGTGTATGGTGCCCCATGGTCGCATTAATGTACACAGCTATGATTTAATAAAAAATAAATAAATAAAAATTAAAAAAAATGTCAGTCTATAAAACCAGTGTATGGTGCCCCGTGATCGCATTAATGTACACAGCTATCATTTAATAATAAAAATAAATTTTAAAAAGTTACATATTTGCTGAAATATAAAACCCTTAACTCTTTAACTCAGTCTTCTTGAGTAATCAAAGATCTCATAATAGTAGGAGGGAGGACAATATTTTGATAAAACATAAACTCTCCCTTTCTCCTACTGATTCCTTCCTGCCTTGTTTGAACCCCCCAGACCCGGTGTATATGGCTGGTGTCCTAACCACTGAGCTATGGGTACCAAGCCAGGAAAAATTTTCTGACCTTCCGCCAAAGGCATTAAGATGGTGGTCCCAGAGGTGCCTTCTCTGTACCTGGAAGAAAGGAACATCCTTATCTCTGAAGATGCAGGGTCACAGAGAAGAACTGGAACAAGCAGGCCTTGCTAAATCCCCTCCCCCAGTTTATTACACTTACCGTATGTCCCCTATATATTATTACATTTTTCTACAACTCTCCATGCCTCATCAAACCTAGAATAAAAATATCCAGGTTTGCATTTCTTTATGAAGACTCATATTTCACACAAACTTACACGACATAAATTGTTGTTGTTTTTCTCTCGTTACTCTGTCTTTGCTATAGGGGCCTCTTGCCACGAACCTAGGGATGGATGAGGAGAAGAAACTTCTGTCCCCTGTATTAACCTGTCTTTTGTTACAGTGGCCCCAGCCGATGAACTTATGATGAATAAGAAGAAAAGAGATTTCCCACACACACACCTTCAAATACCTATGAATAATTCTATTTTATTTTCTGTCTTACTATTCCAAGGAGACTAACAAATTCTTCCCCAAAACTTAAGTAATTCTTACAAATATGATAAACCAAAACCATAAATGTGATGACTTGTAAATTTGCTAAGACTGTCCATTATAATTTACTAGTCTTATTCTCTTATACTTTTCAGCTTAAAATCTTAAGTCTAAATTAATCATGCTATGAAATCAGGTTGAAATATAAAACTAATTTATTAGCTGTTCCAACATACCAACTTCTCTTAAACATGACTGGTAGTATGATGATCAGTATAGAAGATTCCTATGTGTGTATATAAAAGTGCATATAGGGCGGCGCCTGTGGCTCAGTGAGTAGGGCGCCGGCCTCATATGCCGAGGGTGGCGGGTTCAAACCCAGCCCCGGCCAAACTGCAACCAAAAAATAGCCGGGTGTTGTGGCGGGCGCCTGTAGTCCCAGCTGCTCGGGAGGCTGAGGCAAGAGAATCGCGTAAGCCCAAGAGCTAGAGGTTGCTGTGAGCCGTGTGACGCCACGGCACTCTACCAAGGGCAGTACAGTGAGACTCTGTCTCTACAAAAAAAAAAAAAAAAGTGCATATACATATATATATATGATTCCCATGTGTAAATAAAAAGAGATGGGTTTGACTTCCTTCTTAATCTCAATATGAATTCTAGCTTCTTGGAGTATCACTTACCGCCTGGGGAGACAGTTGTCTCTGGCAAGTGGGGTTTCTACCTCAGGAGGGCAAGGTTAGACATTCTTCAGAGAATTTTGGCTAGGAGGCAGGATTGGACTTATGCCCAAGACCCTGGCAGGACCGGGGGCTGTAACTGGGACTCTGAACCACTCAACAGGTCCGTCTCCATCTTCCTTCTGCTGTAGATCTGTCACCTCCTCCCTGGGCAGGGACAAAGCCTTTCATACACTGGCTGATTTTTACACTTCTTTGAAGAATTCTGCTTTCCTTGGCTCTCTTAAGACGTTTTAATGTATTCCTGTTTGGATCCAAAGACTGTTAGCCTCTCTGTCATGGCTTTATGATTCTTTTGTAGCCTCTTAATTTTATTACCTGGTTTGGCAAAAGAATGCTACGTCTTCTCATATTTTCCCATCTGGTGGATTCATGACTCTTAGAGCTCCTTAAACCCATCTAATTGGATGCTCGGTACCTCTCGTGTTTTTGGCTTTATGGTCATGCAGAAGAGGAAAAGTTACTTTTTTCCTCATCTAACCTTAGGTTTATGTCTGAGATCCCAACAATAAAAGCTTATAAATGTATTGAATATAGATTTTACACAACATGGGAGACTTTGGAAATTAAGACATAAAGAAATAGGTAAACCCATGTATCTTTTATGTTAGGAAGAAGTGGATAGCTGTAGAGAATGTGATGGGATAAAAAGTGTGATCCAATGGGGGGAGACTGGGGAGAACTTAGTCAAGCTTGTTCGTTCAGATTCTTCTCTGTGACTCCGCATCCTCAGAGACAAGGGTGTTCCTGGGAGGGCACCTCTCAAATGGGGGTCTTCTGACCTGCTTCAATGATGATGAGGGCGGCCTTCCTGCTTCTGCTGTTTGCTCACATGCTACAGTGTTGTATTTTGGGGTAGCATGTCCTGAACCCCATATTCATAACACTAAGATCAAACTAATGACCAGGGGAAAAGCTTTGGTACTCTTGAGGGGTTCTTTCTGCCTTTGAAAAATAGGCTCGGTGCCCATAGCTAAGTGGTTAGGGCACCGGCCACATACACCGGGGCTGGTGGGTTCGAGCCCAGCCTGGGCCTGCTAAATGACAGTGACAACTACAACAACAAAAAAAATAGCCAGGCGTTGTGACGACCGCCTCTACTCCCAGCTACATGGGAGGCTGAAGCAAAAGAATTGCTTAAGCCCAAGAGTTTGAGGTTGCTGTGAGCTGTGATGCCATGGCACTCTACTGAGGGAGACCAAGTGAGACTCTGTCTCAAAAAAGAAAAAAATCACTTAATATTTGACCAGACAATACTTGTGCATGTTTGAACATTCAGAATCATGAAAGAGCAAAGGATGAAAAGGAAGTCTCCCTCTCTTCTCTGTCCCCAGCCTCCCATGGCTCCTTCCTAGAGACAAACACTGGTACCATAATCTGTGCTTCCTGCTCAAGAGCTTCTGTGCGTTTACAGGAAAGGGGAGTACACGCCCGGTAAGAAGCTATACCTACTGCTCCGCACCTGGTCTGTGTGTTTGTTGTGTAACAGTATATATGCCGGTGATGGCCCCATAGCAATACACCCAGAGCTGCCTTCTTCTTAATGACTGTTAGTTACTGTTCCTTCATCCAAACCAACTCTCCTCGGATTTGCTGGTGAGGAGAGTTGGTTTGGATGAAGGAACAGTAACTAACAGTCATTAAGAAATAGGTAAACCCGCGTTGCAGCTTCCCTCGGGTATAGGTTAGTCACATAGTCGTGATTACCAAGGTCACATGAGGTTGTGCGTGAGGGTTTAGATGGACTTGCTGGGGAAGAGATTGTTTTCCAGATAAAAAGAGTCAGGCTCTCTGTCCTACCTTCTTCTTGGTCCTGGAACGCAGCGACAGTGCCTAGGTACCCAGCAGTCCTATTGTGAGTATGAGGAAGAAATCTCATGCTCGGGATGGCCTAGAGGTAGGGAGAAGGTGGCACGGATGAGTGGTCATCTCTGCTCTACGCCATCTACCTCTGGACTTCTCCTTACCTCCAAAAAGAAACTCCTTATTTGTTAAAGGCAGAGTTGTCAAATTTCTGTTACTCACAGTAGAATCTGCCCTAAATGATGTGATTCTATTTAATTGTCTGAATGTATCATTATTTACTTAACTGGTCTTTTATAGATGAAAAATGCTGTGATTTTTTTTTTTAAAGCTTGAACTATGATGTTTTTAAAGGTATGAGAACATTTTCTATAGGATAAATTCCCATAACTAGAACCACTGGGTCAAATGGTAGAGGTATTTTAAAATGTGATGAATATTGCTGAATTTCTCTCCATAGAGATTGTACTACTTCTTGGAGAATTCTTAATGTGCTGGGAAAAAGTCCTCCGAATCAAGGCTTCCTGACAGATACTTGTATGATAAAAAGCTTAACTTTGTTTTAGAATTCGGATGAAGTCATCTGCTTTTCCCTTTTGGAAGGAGAGAGGCTCCAATAGACCCTACAATCAAGAAGCCTGAGATGCTGTAAGATTTACTTACTCACAGAAAGGGATTTATCAAAGAAATACTGGCAATCATGAGCTGTGAAATCCGTCCCCAGAATTGGGCAGCATATCAGATACAAACCATAATTCCTTTTAGCAAAGACCTTTTTTCTTCCTTTTTTGACATAATACCCTACTGATGCAATTAAAGAAACATATTTTGGGTACCTATTGGGAGTCGGATACCAAACTTGGTGCTGGAAAGAGAAGGCTACTACTATAGTGAGTCAAAAGATAGGTTCAAGCATGGTACTCAGGGATGAGACCAGATTAACTGTCAGAAAGCATCATGTCCATCAGGTAGCTCTCCAGAAGAAAAGATCCCCGATAAACTTAGTTTTCAAAAATTCAGAGCAAAGTCCAAACTTCATGGCTACATGAAGCCCTACAAAATCTTTAGGTAGATTCTTTAACTGTCATGTGCCAGAGTTAAGGTGTGCACTCACAGGCCAGCTCTGCCCAGTATCCTGGTGATGAGCTAGCTTTGTTTGCTTAGGGACATGTTTTCCTCATTCCAAGCACCTTATTTACAAATGAATGTTTGGAAACACAGCCTGTCATTAGGTTGAGGGATGCTTGGTGTTTGAAGTTGGTTGTTCCTAAAGGTCACCAGGGGAATGTCTCCAAGTAGTCAGCAGAAGGAGCCACATGGGCTTCCAGTAAGCTTTAATTAGTGCTCATATTTGGGAGGGCTTAAAAGGGTAAGAGGATTTGTTTGGCATGTGTTTGGATGGCTAGCTCTGATGAAGCTTTCCAACTTTAAATGAAACGATTACTTGCTTTCCTGATAATTTTTTTTTAATTAGAAAGCCCATTGTCCTTGGGTTTAGGATTACCTAGGCCCGGCCTTCTCAACTTGCAAGAGGCTGTGTTTGCAGCCTTTGTGGTGTCATCTTACTGATTTCAGCTTATTCTTGGTGGGAGGAGGCAGGGTTAGTGGTTTCTTTCTGGCCATGGGTGTAATTGTTGGTGTGGATATGAACCGTGGCCCCATCTTACAAGTGTCTGGCAGCCCCCAGCTTTTGGCATCTCTGGGCATTTCCTCTGCCAGAACACGTCTAGCTGGAAGCATGCAGATGAAGGTCCAGCAAATGGTGAGGTTGGAGACTTTAGCCTTGGCATTTGAATCTTCCTTTTCTGTTCCTTCTTACCTCTGGGCACACACCAGTCATGCTATTTTGAGCCCTTTTTCCCATCAAAGGAGCTAATCACTGAGGCCAGTGTTTGGCGTCAGAGATACAGGATAAGGGGCTTAAATGGGAGACCTCTGGCATCAGCCAATCCCAGATTTTCATCTCAGCTCTACCACATCATGCATGGTAAACTTTGGACAATTAATTGAACCCCTCTAGCCTCAGTTTCATCATCACTACCATGCAGATAGTATTCTTTTTTAGAGCTATGCCGGGGATTACGTGAAATGATTTGAGCAAGCATTTGCTTGGAACATGGTAAGTTCTCTCTAAGCATCGCCTGTTAGTGTTACACACCTTTGAGTTTGATTGAGTTGAATTATGTTTGAATTTTAAGCTTGCTTGCCAGTGCTGGAGTGGGGGCCATTATTATTGCTGGAGCCACTGCAAAGACGTAGGTGACTGTGAGAGAGAGGTGTGTCGGGGAATGCTCCCCACCCCCCAGGTGAGCTAATAGTGGTGTGTTTACGGCAGTCCTGTTCCCAGGAGTAGCTGGGATCTGAGAGACAGACACACAGCTGGCATTTCTGGGGACATTGGAACAAGACGCCATCCCCACCCCATCCTCGGACGGGCCTTCCTGGCTCATTACCCATTGAAGGTCATCACCTCCATCCCTTGTCCTGCTCCTTTTTTCCCTACATCCTGGGACCTCGAATGTTTGAAATTCAGAATTCATTTCTGAATTGGGCCTTGGGCTACCACTCCTGGGTGGGCTGTGGCAGGTAGCTGCCCTCCGCTCCCAGCACTACAGCCTGTGGCCAGGCTTCCTATCATTTCAGGCTCACATCTAAGGGATAAATGAAGAAGGTGCTTCAGATCCACGTAGGGAGTCTGGTGTCAGTCCTCCTTGGGCACAGGAGCTGGACAGAGGCCTGGGTCAGGGGAGGAGGCTCTGGAAGAGTGAGCGCTGGAACTGTAGGCACCAAAGCAAGGGTGAGGGATGCTGGACACCCTTGTGTCCAGTATTAATTGGGATGACTCAATTAATTCTGCTTTGTGGGGAACTCTCAAGGTGGCTTATAAAAGATTGTCACCCATAGATCTTAAAGGTATCCCTGGTACCTGGCAACAGATGTCCAACTCGGCTTCCTGCCGTCCCCTGAGTTGCACCGGCACCGAAAGCCACGCTCAGATTTTCTGCTGGCTGCAGCAATATGCATGCCTTCTGAGCACTGCCTGAGCACTGGGGACACAGGCAGCAAGGAAACGTTTTTCTTTAATCCTCACAACAACCAGTGAGTTAGCGACTATTATTACCTCCCCTTTATGGAGGAGATAATGGAGGCTTAGAGAACTTAAATTGCTTAGGGTAGCTAAGGTCACTGAGCTACTTAGTTCCCCTCCACCTGGCTCCAGCAAGCCCATGCTTGGAGTGACTGCACTTCCTACTTCCCATCGCTCTCCTGGCCATTGGTTGCTGGTGTTTTTGCAATAGGACAGACGTGGTCAGACCTCAGACACCTCCGGGAGATGCTCACTCCTGTTTTTCCTTCATGCTCTCTCTCTGTGTGACTGTCCTTGGCTACTCCTTGGTCTCCAGTGACCAACTAGCTTGGGTCGTGACCTGCCCTTGTCACGGTGTCTGCTCTTCCAGCTCCACCTTTCTCAGGCCCGAGTTTTGTCCCCACTTACCCCTGCACCTGTGCCGTCTGCTCAGCCGCAGCCTATTTACCCTTCTGGTATCTTTTCCCAGAGGTGGCCCTTGTGCTGGCCTCCTCCTCTAGGTTCCCAGTCAGCCCAAATTGCCCTTTGCCCTCTAGCACCCAGGAGGCTCCAAATCTCGACATCCTTATTCCCTGGATGCATCTGTCTCCCAGCCCAGGCCCTGGAAGACGTGCTCTTCTCTGCATAAGTTCTCCCTGCCCAGAGGACAGGGCCACCGAGAGAGAAAGTGGGACTGGTGAGACACAGATCTATAGTGCTAATCTATACCTTTGTCTTTTGCTCAATTATGAGAGTGCATATTACAGTAGAGAAAATGGGAACCCCATGATCAATTACAAATACAAATGGACACATACAGCAGGTTGGTCACAGATTGGTTAGTACACTCATCGCCCATCACATTTGTAAAGTGCATTTCTGTGTCAAGATCATGCAGTGTAATGAAAAATGTGTCCTTGAGGAAAATAGCATGTTAGTCTTGTTAGGTTATTTTTAATTTTTATTATTTACAACCGTAAACTCTACCTTGCCTGACCTCCCTTCCTGGATAAATACTGGTTGGCCGTGTTTATTTGGCCCACAACTAAAACCTACCAGGTGATATTGTTCTGACATCACGTATTAGTGCTTTGGCAGGGAACCTCCCAGGGAGAGTTACTGGGCCCTGAGAGTGAGTCAGAGAGAGGAGGCTGTCTCCACCTTCTCTACAACTGAAAAGGGAATGGGAGGGGGGGAACCATCCAAACAAAATGTGGAGGGGATGGATTTTCTGGTCCATGCTTCTAACATTCGGGAAGAAACCCTTTTCGTATCTATGTTGTGATTGAAATCAACTAATTAGCTAGGTTTGCATTATCAGATTTCATTTGTCAGTGTGGATTTTTCCTTAAGAAACAATAAAATCCATCCAGTTCAGCATGTTATTCTTGGATGGTGAACTAGGCTGAGGAGACGGCTGCTGGTGAGCACAGACGGAGCCTGGCCAGTCGCCAAGTCAGTCCTGAAGGGCAGGGCAAAACCGGCCAGGCCCGCCCCAGATTAGGGGGTATTGAACATGATAAAATCCCTGTGAGGGGAAAGAGGGCTCTTCAGCAATGTCATAGGCAATATGCACTCCTCAAAGTGAGGGAGGGGGAAGGGACAAAGCCGAGGCTGAGGCCGAGCCAGCTTCCTTCCTCTTTAGAGTGTGTCTAATCAGGCCCCAGGTGTGTTTTCGGCAAGCTCGGCACTAATGCCTGCTCCCTGTGCCCACAGTTTAGGTATTGACAATTAGTAATGGACTGATCCTTTACTCCTCCCTTATCCTTGGTGGCGGCCCTTTGACAAAGTAGGAGATGACAGATGTGTGGGAGAGAAATTAGCCCAACCTCACCGTGTCCTCAAACATTTATTTATTCTTTTCCAGCTCTGGTCAATGACTAAGCTGGAAGGGAGGCAGATGCCTTCCTGAACATAAAAATACATTTCATCCCCTGAAGTTGCATAGTCTGTTTGAGGGGCTGAACCTTGCGTTTAAAAGATTCCCTCTGGGCTCGGCGCCCGCAGACAGATACATACACTGAGGGTGGCGGGTTCGAACCCAGCCTGGGCCAGCTAAACGGCAACAACTGCAACAAAAATAGCCGGGCATTGTGGCGAGTGCCTGTAGTCCCAGCTACCTGAACGGCTGAGGCAAGAGAATCACTCGAGCCTAAGAGTTTGAGGTTGCTGTGAGCTGCAACGCCATGGTACTCCACCCATGGCAACATAATGAAACTGTGTCTCAAAAAAAAAAAAATAAAAGATTCCCTCTGAAGACAAACATGCGGATTGCACGTTGCGGGGAGTCAGGCAACCAGAAATCTCTGAATCTCAAGGTTCTCTGGAGAATGGACTCCCGGGGGGGAGGGGTTCCTGCCATTTCCACGTGGACGTCTGGAGGAAGATCAGGGTTGTGGGAAAGAACAGGAACAATGGACTCTGGCAGTTTGGGGGCTGAATCTTGGTCTGTGCACTGAGTGACCTGTGAGGCTCAGTGTCTTCGCCTATAAAATGAATTGTTGTGAAGACTCAATGAACTAATGTGCATTAGTGATGGATTGAGTAACAAATGACCCTAAGACTTAGTCACTTAAAACAACAACGTGGATTAGCTCAGTTTCTGTGGCTCAAGAATCCCAGTGCAGGTTGGCTGGGTCCTCTAACTCAGGGTGTCACAAGATGACATCATGATGTCATATGGGTTGCCATCATCTCCAGAATCAGTGGGATAGGAGCTGCTTCCCAGCTCAGTTGGGTGGTGGTTGGTAGGCCTCAGTTTCCCTCAAGCTGTTGGACTGAGGCCTCAGGTCTTCATGGCTGGTGGGCTGGGGGTTGTCCTCAGTTCCTTGCCTTGTGGGCCCTTCCAGAGGGCAGCTCAGAACACAGAAGCTTGCTCCATCAGAGTGTCGGGGAAAGGAGCCAGAGAGAAAAAGAATGCAAGCAAGGAGGGAGTCAGTTTTTTATAAACTGATCTGAACAGTGATAGTCTTCTGCCATATTTTATTGTGAGACAAGACACTAGATCCAGCTCACAAAAGGGGAGGTAGTGCAAAGGTGAGACAGTGTCAGTGCTCAATTAATGTTAACAGACTACCCCTGTAGTTGTCATAGAATTGAGAGCTTCAGCACTGCGGTGGCAGCTCTGCTTGGATGAAGTCTAACCCACAGTCCTTGGGAATCCTCTACAGGCTGCCCAGAGCTGCACAGACTTTTCAGTCTCCCCTTCCTTCAAGGTGGTCTCTGAGTAGGTGTGTGAGCCCCAAATAGGGACCAGAGCCCTGCCTATTGATGGTGGGTCCAACTTAGGCAGCTCCCACTGGGGCCCTTTGGGGCCAGAGACCAATTCCTTTCTCCATTAGAATTTACTGAGCTTTAGAATATGTTTGGGAAGTGACAAGGAGCTGAGGTTCCTGTTCACATGGAGTAAATAGAAGACAAGCAAAACGAGGACAATACAGGCATCTCTCACGTAAGGTCAGATATTCTGTGCAAAAACGCGGCCTTGGGAGCCCAACCGGGAAAATCGTGATGCCTCACAAGCCCACCACAACCTCCAGTCAGTTTCGTAACATGCAACCCACTCTCCGCTGACACCTACAGAACATATAATTATGAATGCTTAAATCATCACTCGCCTGGTCTCCAATCAGTCAACAAGTTTGACAGTCACTCTGCGTGCAGTGACACCTGTGGTCTGTGTGTGATGTCATCACTTTACCTTCAAGGCGAATCCTGGCCAATAAATACAACAAAATAGCCATCAATAAAAGGTTTTTAGATAAAAACGCAGCTAAAATTTATAGCAAATTTCTATTTCCTGACATGAGCTATTATTGTTCCCCAAGCAAAGAATGTTGAGCCTGGGGAGGGTAGAAGTGCAGAGACACACAGCCTTTGCTGTCCCTCTGCTGCCTTCCAAGATGTCTGCACACATCTGTGACATTCTGGTTTGTAACTTGGGATTCTCCTGCATATCATTTTAAAGATGTCGCATTGAGCTAGTGGGACATAAGTATGCATTTTCCTATAGTAGTGACGGCTGGAGAAAGTATTGCTTTGGGAGATGTGTACATTCTTTGAAATTTGGGTACTGAAAACCAGACGGACCCTACTGTTAGAATATTAGCTGAGGGGGATGTCCTCAGTTATCCGCCTAACTTAATATTCTAGTGGTGGGATAGAGGTATTGAGATACGCCATGGAGAAAACTAAGCAAGCTGCAACTTGGAGTAAAGTGGTCAGCAAAGAGGGTGGTGTGGGAATAAAGTCCTAAGGGAGAAGCAGCGCGTGCTGTGTGGATTCGCGGGGTGCACCCCAGGCAGACAGAAAAGCAAATGCAAAGCTCCCGAAGGAAGAGCGTGCTCTTGAATAGTCTAGAAAAAAACACAAGAGACTGCTGTGAGCACAGCTGGGAAGCTAGTCGGAGACGCAGTCAGAGACATGGGGCAGGGTTCACAATTTTTACCCTGAGTGAGAATGGAACCTTTGTGACATTATCAGCCTAAGGACAATCAGAGATCTTCCAGGGCAAGACAGGGGTGCTGTCTGTATCTGTAAGCAATTAGGTTGTGGCTGCCACATTTTCCCCGCTGAACCTATGTGTGCAGCAGGCAGGAGGGCATGAACTGAGCACAGGAAGATGTAAAGAATCCATGTAGTGTGCACTTTGCCCTGACCTGGGAAAACTGGAGAACGTCAAGGGCAAGGGCAGGGTGGGGATGGAGGTGGGGACAGGGCAGAGTTTGTCTTCCTTAGTCTTCCTTAGTTGGGGAGGGGCACAAGTCGGGCTTGCTGTCTGAGAGGAGTCAGGCACTCAAGGTACTGGGATTTTAGTACCTCTTTTTCACTTCCCCAAATATGGTCCACCTGGACTGCCCCCCTGGACTGCCCCCTCACCCTCTGTGTTATCAGAGCATCCCAGGCAGGCTTGCATTTATGGTGAGGAAGCGGGTGGGAGCGGCTCACAGGCACCCGCTGTGCTCAGGGCTTTATACACACACACATGCACACATATGCACATGCCCACTTGGTCAGCTCAGCAACCTGATAAGTCATTTTTATCTCCACTTTATAGGTGAAGAACCTGAGGCTCACCTATAATCCTCAGTTACAAGTGACTTATCCAGGATCACAAAACTAGTAAGCTGACTAAGTGGGAACTTCTGATGTCACAGCAACCCTCTTCACACTGCTCTGCACAGACTGCTCTGTGCCCAGCGTTGACCTTGAATGTTGTGGCTTATTGATGGGATTAGACACATTCAAGACCAAGTGTAAGTGCTCAGGTATTTTGCACCTGACAACAGGTCCCTGTGGAATCCCTTGGGCAGAGAAAGAGCTTGCGTTACAGGGAAGGGCTTGAGGTGCTTGGTATGGGTGGTAGGTGGGATGGAATGTTTCCAGCCTTCTTGAGGGAAACAGGGCCAGGCCACCGATGGTCTTTCTCCTCAACCCTCACATTTTGTATTAATTGGATTTAGCTTGGCAATCTTTTAAATTAATGATGTAGAGATTCTGTAAATGAATCCTGCCACCAACACTCAGACATTTCAGTGAAAGATCCATTGCTTGGGAGTTAGTGCTGAAGAAAAGCCATTTTACAAGAAATTTGGTTCCATTAGCCATGAAAAAGAAAATGGAAAGGATGGGAACATTAGACATTCCTCCTTTCCCCCTTTTCATAATGACAGGGTGATTCTAAGTAAACATGCAGTATAAAATCACAGCTGGTTTTTCTTTTAATGCTGAAGTATAGGAAAATCTTTAATTTTTATCAGTCCTGGGGACTGAAGGTATGAAACTTTGCTAAATGGGATGTACCCGCCAAGCACATTTTATTAGCTTTACTCTCTGACAGTGCTTTCAATTTTTAAAACAGTTGCTTTAAAAAGCCTCTGGGGGCATGCACAGCAATCCCAGTTAATCCCATAATAATAAAAACTAGCCACTAAAGTGCTGCTGTAACAATAATGACCAAAACACAGGCTTGAAGATGGATTGTACAGAGGGTTTCCTACCAAGGAGTATTAAGGAGTCACCTCAACTCCCCCTCCTTCCTTAGCAAACAGAACAAGGCTCATCCTTCTTGTTGGACTTTGCTGAGCTTGTCTGGAGCAGAGATAGTTGAAGTAACATCTCAGCATCCTTTGGCATCTGTGACTCTAAAAATATCCCACATGACCTAACTTATCCCAAAGGGAATTGCCTTTTCCCTTCAGGGTTGATTGAGAATTCAACAGAGTTAATTCAACAAACATTCAATGCACAATCACCACGTGCAACCCCTGGGGAAGTTTTGGGGAGAGGAAAGATGAAGAATGAGACATTGACCCTACACTTAAATAAGTGACACTGAATGGGAGACAGAGAGATGTTCTTGGAAACCTAAGGCCAAATGACAGAGGAAACATAGTTGAAACTGCTGCTAAGGGTACGGGGACTTTGAAGGAAGAAATGATGGCTCAGGGCTGGATAAAGGCTTCCAGTCGAGGTGGCAACTGGGTTGACTTTTTAATGACCAAAGGGATTTTGGCGGCTGGAGAAAGGTTTCCAGGTTGAGGAAACAGCAGGATCAGACACGGGGTGCAGGTGTGTGGGTTTGTGTAGGTGCCTCTGTGGTACCAGCAGAGTCAGGAGGTGTGGAAAATGGTGCCAGAAGAGGACCGGAGGACAGCCTGGACGTAGACACCCCAGAAGCCATACTCACGAGTTTGGACTTTATTCTGCAGATGATGATGAAGATTTGGATGAAGGGAGAGTTAAACTTTAGAAGAGCAAAATCAGTGATGCTATGAAATTAAAAACAAAATTGTTAGGGCATCTTACATTTTGTCCACAAGGTCACAGAAATCTCTCCCTGTCCAGGTCAGGAAGGGAGTTCCACTTGAGAAACTGGGATGTTCAGGCAGCCACAGAACTGGAGTCAGACAGCCACAGAACTGGAGTCAGCAGGATAAATATCCAAATTATGGCAGTGAGCATTTGAGAAAGTATCAGAAAACAAAATTATGATTTCTAGGCTCAGTGCTGGTGAAATACCTCTGCATAGTTTGGCTTTGCCCCTGGTTTCCAGTTTTACATTTATTGACTTCATAAGGCCCTGAGGTCATTATGACAAAGACCCTTCCACGCATACATAGACCGTGCGCGCGCGCACGCACACACACACATAGACACATGATAACAGGAAATGATGTGGAAATCTGCTTTCTAGAGTTATGTTTTGGAATACGTATATGCTGAGCCAGAAATATGCAACTGTACTGATACATGCCATGCGCCGTGACAAGCATGTGTTTAAAAAACAGACATTTTTCTCTTTAAATGTAGAATTTTACAGAGGCAACAAAAGAACCAAACAGCAAATGATGAAGAAAAAGAATTGGCCAAAAAAGTAGATTCTAGAAATTCAAAAGGTAAAGTGTTCTCTAGGAGTCGAGGAGGCTGAGGCAGGTGGGTCTGACGTGGATGCTGAGCAGTTGCTGGGAGCCTGGGGTGCAGAGGAAAACTGGTTGTCAGGAAGTGATGGGTAAATCCAGGCTAGAGGCAGAGCCATTAGTGTCCTGGGCACTGGAGTCAGTTCTGTGATTCTGGTGGGACACCAAGCTCCTCGCCAGAGCCCCAGAGTGTCCCCAAGAGCTAAGGTTGCCACATTTAACAAAATCCACAACAAAAAGAACAAAAACCAGAAAGGCAGGTTACATTTGAATTCAGTTAAACAACAAATAATGTTTTAGTATGAATAAGCACTATTTGGCACATATACTAAAAAATTATCTGAAATCCAATTTTAATGGTTTTTCTATGTCTGGCTACCTCACAGGAAGCCCCATGGGGCCTAGATAAGAAGTAATCAGAAAGCATTGCTCAAGGCCAGCTCCTGAGGGCACAAGGAGGGGAAAGTGGGGGTGCAGAGATGCCGCTGTGGGGCTAGGCCCTGGGCATAGGTCAGCTGAAGCTGCCTGTGGCACAGCAGAAAGACTCAATGACTAAGTTTCTGGGGTGATATGAAGGAGTCTGCATGGTGCTGGTCAGGCGTGAATCTGCCCCCATCATTTCAATGAGCAATGGGTTTCGTCTCATTGATTTTCACACAGATTGAGTCCTATTTGCAAGACCACTGGGGCTCATTTCATTTCTTGTGATTTTTTTACCCTGCCTTATATTTGATGCCTTGGTCATTACACACAGATGACATTCTACCATTGGTAGTGTCTGAATATATTGTGTCTGAATTCACCCTGGGCACAAGTCTTGGGGTGGCTGGCATTGAGAAGAGGAAATTCCTTCTCACCATCTCAGGCAGCTGTGTTGGTGCGGGTCCAAGAGTACAAAGGCTTGGGAAGATGTGGAAGCAAAATCAGAGTGATCTTCTGAGTCCACCTCCCACCAGTTCACCTCTTCAGTGACTCATTCAACAGACACGGCATGTCTAGTGCCAGTGGTGGCATCCCGACCTCAGAGAACGCAGGAGAGAAGGGGGCATGCTTTTTGCCCTCAAAGAAGTTCTATTTTGGCAAGTAATTCATGTAGAGAGCAGCAGGACTGAGGGAAGAGGTAGCTGTTTGCCATCTGGAACGAGGTCAGGGAGCACTGGTCAGCACTGGGCAGGTGGCAGAGAGTGGCTATGCCTGGGAGCAGCAGGGCGAAGCTACTGAGAGGAAGGCAGAGCTGTGTCTCCAGGGACTTTGGTGTTGATATTAACAATCAAGTACAACTCCACTCACAGGGAGCTCCTTAGCCTCACAAGCCTTCCTTTTCTCTCTATAATGAGATTAGGGTGATGCGTGTAGACTTGGACAATGGTATTTGTGGAGAATGCTTTGTAAAAAACATATTATTAATAATTGACAATCAATATAGCTTGAAGAGTGTAGTAACGCCAGGTTCTATAAGACACATCTCTACTATATACCAGAGAAACACCTCTAAAACCCACCAAGCACAGAGCCTGGCACTCAATAAATGTTGACTGGGTTGAAAGTAAAAAAGCAATCAATCAACATCAGCTGCCACGGACTACAGAGACAGCGGGGACAAGAGGGAGAGGCTTTCTAAGGAAACTGAGTTTTGCTTGTCTGGGGCCACATGATAATTCTGGCCTTATCAGAATTAGGTGCTAGATCAAACAAGCTATGGTCTGACTTCATAATGAGTCTCTAATTCAAACAAAATAAAGTTCCTAAATGGATTGATTCTAACACAATTTGTTTCACTTTGGTACATTTTAAACTCAATTTGATAAATACAACTCAATACATGGCAAGGAAATTGTTTACAAGTCTTGTTGCCTGTATAAGACTTCAATCCCTAGATACTTCAAGAAAAACAAAAAACACTGAGCACGGGATATTCATAAACATTGGAGACAGTTTATCATTACACTGACCAAAAGAGAACTCATAAGAGCATTAAGTTAATTCATTAACAATTTGTTTGTATTTTCTTCATTTGCTTAAACTGCATGGAAATTATATAGGCTCTAAAGAAAAGTGTTGGAAACTAGCTGAAATCCAGTTAAATTTTTTAAAACAAAACATAATTGAAAGTATTCAGGAGATAATAAACTCCATTTGGAGGAAAATCAAGCTTTAAACGGAAATACTTTCTTATTTCAACACTTGTAACTGAAAACCCTTCTAAAATGCTTATTTATTCCACTTTGTTGTCCCAGTGAGTAAAGAACTTTGAGTCTATGTGAATTTTTCTTTGATAACCAAAGATTTTGTCTTGTCTTAGGTAACCTGGACCCATAAAACATGACCATGAAATTGCAGAGTTATGGCGTATCAGACTGAGAAAGAGCCAAGGAGATAATCTCTACACCTACTTTTGTATCAAAGGGAAAACAGAATTTTAGAAAGGCAAAGGGACTTGTATTAAATCAGATCCAGCTGGAGCCAGAACCCAGGTTTCCCTCTCCCCATCCTGGGCTTCTTTCACCGCTCACGCATAGCAGGTGTCCTCAAACTTTTTAAACGGGGGATGGGGGGAGTGGGCGGCAGTTCACTGTCCCTCAGACCGTTGGAGGGCCGGACTATAGTTTAAAAAAAAAACTATGAACAAATTCCTATGCACACTGCACATATCTTATTTTGAAGTAAAAAAACAAAACGGGAACAAATACAATTACACCGCCTCATGTGGCCCAAGGGCCGCAGTTTGAGGACCCCTGAGTCACCTATGATGGGGCTGGATGGATACTACATATTTAGCCCAGAACACACCCTGGAGGTGAATTGTTACATAAATACTGTGTAACAGTATTGTTATCCGTGTGTGTGTGTGTGTGTGTGTGTGTGTCTTTTTTTCTAGCACATAACTTTTTAAAATACGTGATTTGAAGAGTCTGTTTTGTGTCCCTGTCATTGGTACTCTTACTATATTTATATTTTACTGTGAATTTTTCATGCGAAATATGTAAATAATGTTGCTTCTCAGTTTTCAAAGGTTGAGAGGATGGAGGTTAAACAAATTAAACAACACCTGAGTGCCACATACAGCCGCATGTTTATAAGACCAAGATATGCAAGGCCAAAATATGTGAATTCCAAAGCAATTAAAGAGGATTTTTTTTAAAGACAAATAAATATTTTTTAACCCTAAGAAGACGCAACATAGGCTGTCATCTTCCCCAATTAAGCTTCGTTATTCCTTTAACTGAATACTTCATTATATACCAGGCACTGTTCTAAAGGCTTTGCAAACCATAGCTCTTCGCTCTTAAAAATTTCTACTTCCTATAGCTTGCCCAGGTTAAGCCAGTAAAAGGTCACCTGGGAGACCTTCCGGCCATATGTGGGGTCCCAACAACGGAGACCACCCTCAGCATGAACAAAATGTCTTCAAGACCCTCTTTGAGGTAAGGAAAGCCCACTGGTGTCTGTGTGGGCAGTGGTCTGTCTTGGCAGTGAGAGAAGAAAATTACACTGAACTTCAATCCTTCATATATATGTGTGTGTGTGTGTGTGTGTATAATTTTTTTTTTTTGAGACAGTCTCAAGATGTCATCCTGGGTAGAGTGCCATGGTGTCACAGGTCACAGCAACCTCTAACTCTTGTGTTTAAGCAATTCTCTTGCCTCAGCCTCCCAAGTAGCTGGGACCACAGGCACCCACCACAACACCCGTTATTTTTGTTGTTGTTGTAGCAGTTGTCATTGTTGTTTTAGCTGGTCCCGGGCCAGGTTCAAACCCGCCCGCCTGGGTGTATGTGGCTGGCACCCTACCCACTGAGCTACGGGTGCCACCACAACCCTTTATATATTTTTTACTTAAAAAAAAAAAAACAAAAAAACCTTAATTTGGTTTGACACCCGTAGCACAGTGTTTATGATGCCAGCCACATTCACCGAAGTTAGCAAATTTGAACCCAGCCCGGGCCAGCTAAAACAACGACAACTGCAACAAAAAATAGCTGGGCATTGCAGCAGGCACCTGTTTTCCCAGCTACTCGGGAGGCTGAGGCAAGAGAATTGCTTAAGCCCAAGAGTTTGAGATTGCTGTGAGCTGTGACACCATAGCACTCTACTGAGGGTGACATAGGGAGACTCTGTCTCAAAAATAATAATAACAATAATAATAATAATTTATTTTAATTATGGTTAAATATATAACATTAAATTTTCCATATTAACCATTTTTATCTATATAATTCAGAAGTAGTAAGTACCTTCACACTGTTACGCAACCTCCAGAACTCTTTTTTTTTTTTTGCAGTTTTTGGCCGGGGCCAGGTTTGAACCCACCACCTCCTGTATATGGGGCTGGCATCCTACTCCTTTGAGCCACAGGCGCCACCCAACCTCCAGAACTCTTTTTAATCTTCCCAAATTGAAACTCTGCTCCCATTAAATAGTAACCTCCCATTTTTCTCATCCCCCAGCCTCTGGACACCACTGCTCTGCTGTCTGTCTCTGCATTTGCTTCATTCCAGGCACCTCATATGCTGTGACTTGAATGTCTCCTGCACAACTCAGGTTGAAATGTAATATCCATTGTAACAATGGTGAGAGGTGATAAGGCCAGAAGGGTGCTACTCTCATGGATGGATTAATGCTGTCATTCAGAATTGGGCTCCTGCTAAAGAGTAACTCTGGCTCAGCCTCACGAGCGCGCTTCCTTGCCACATCATGCCTTCACCTTTTGCTGTCATCTAACAGAGGCAAAGGCCTGAAAAAGAGAAAAAATGTTTTACAAGCTGTCTCTTTAAAGCCTCCTCAGGAGTTTTGGGAATTAAAACCTGCATTCTTATCTGAAGCCAGTAATCAGAGAGATAGGGGAGTTGTTTTTTTTTTTTTTTTTTGTACCACAGGAAATGGCTCAATGGAATTGGTTGGGCAGAGATCATGAGCTTGTCTTCACCAGAGATGTGGTAGTTAAACAGCCATAGCTCGAAAACTCCATTTCAAAGCTCTGTATTTCTCTTTATAGATAGGCTGTTGGGACTTTAAGACAAGAGTTTGACATTCTCCTATTTGTAAGCAAATTAATAAACTTTTCTTTCCTTTTCTGTTGTAGCTTGTCCTTGTTCCTCTGATGTAAATTTGGGGACAAGTGCACCAAATGTTTGGCAACAGTGGGATAAGACAGTCAGAAGGGCCTCCCTAGATGCTGGGCAGATGTTGGTGCCATGCTCTTGGACTTCCCAGCCTCCACAACTGTGAGCCAAATAAATTTCTTCTTCTTTTTTTTTTAAGGTTACCCAGGCCGTGGTATTCTGTTATAATAGCACAAAATGGATCAAGACATCATACACATATAAGCAGAATCATACAGTATTTTTCCACTGTAACTGGCTTATTTAACTTAGTATGATGTCTTCAGGATTCATCCATGTGATGTGTCAGAATTTCCTTTCTTTTTAAGGCTGAATAATGTTCCATTGCATGTGCTGTTTATCTATCAAGGACCTTCAGGATGCTTCCACCTCTTGCCTTTTATGATTCAACCCTATAGTTTTAATTGTGACAATTGGGGCATTGTCACTGGGATTGGAGAGAGTAGAGGAATATGTACTATAGAGCTCCTCTATATAGAGTGACAGGAGAGAGCTAGATCTAAATTCAGAAGCCATTGTTCTCCTGGGCCTTTTCACAGAGCTATTTAGCTTCAACACTAAACACTATAGTCAAAAGCCCATATTCCAGGGATGCTATGTATACCCTCAAATAAGGATAAACAGATGAATATGTAGAGGTGAGGGGAAACTTGCCCTTTCCCCCAAAATTTTGCTGAAAGATCAACTCACAATTAAGGCAGATTAAAAAGAGAAAGGTTTATATACCATGTGCATAGGAGAATCAAAGAGTGATTACCCAGTATCCCAGTGAGATTCAGATATTATTATACAGGCCTTTTAGAGGGGAGAAGGGAAAATGAGGAGTATAGGTAATTCTGTTTAGGGACAATAAATGGTTACTAAGGAGGATGAATAGATACTTGGGAGAATGACTGGATGGGGGTCGGGGGAGGAAAGGATTGACTTGCAAATTTACCTAAGAGACAGGTATTATATTTTAAATGATAACAAGGAGAGAAAGGAAAGTCCATTGTTCTGTTTGATCTTTTGCTCAGCAAGTCTGGTTTATGCAGATAAAGGGAAAGCCCCTTCCAATGCCTTTTTAGCTGAAAGAGCCTTAAATTCAGAATATTTTTTATACCAAGGAGTCATATTTAGGGGTAAAATTTCCTGAGCTCCTTCAAACAGCAGAAAGACTAACTTTCTGAACTCTCAGAGCTTCACCGTAATTTTAATCATAATATGATTTTAGAGAAGTCTTTGCATACAAAGAGGCTCTGAACACAAAGTGTGCGGTGTTGATGCTAACTCTAACCCTTATGCCTAGGTTCTCTAATCATCACCAGCCACTGCACACAGAAGAGCAGGCATTTGTCCAATCCATTCCCTAGAACAGTGTTTTACAACCTTTTTTATCTCTCGGCACACTTGAACCTATAGTTAAAATTCCACAGTACATTTAAATTATGTTAATAAAAAAAAAGAGTAAAAAAGAATATGCTTACTGTGCTTTGAACTTCTTTTAAAAATAATTTAGTTAATGATCTTTTAAACTTTTTGCGGCACCGCTAAGATCCTCGCACGTCCCACTAGAGTGTGATAGCACACCAGTTGAAAATTGCTGCCCTAGAAGGTGGTAGTTCCCAGCTACCACATCCAGGTTGGGTGGCTCAGTCTTTTTTTTCATCTATTCATTCAGCAATTATTCATCGACTGTCCATCAGGTTCAAGGCACAACACTTCTTGTCTCTTGAGAATTGTTTTCTGCACAGCGTTTGTCATATTAGATGCTGGCACCTCTAAAAGGTGGTGAAACTGCATGAACTTCCATCTTCCCATGGGTGCTGGGCTCCAAGATGGAAACCCATGGCAAAGATCCTAGCAAGATCCTCAAGAATCCAGTCCAAAGTACCCTTGCATGTCTTTTAAGGAGTCACTTTCAGAATTGAGCACCTTCCCACAGACAGGCACAACCAGCTTTTCCTCTGCTGTTGGTGTGGATTTTTTTGTCCCTCAGCCATATGTTAACAGCTTGCTTACTTAAACTTTGTCTAGTACAAAACATTATACTAAGCAAAAATAGTATAAGATGTCATTGTTCAGTGAATGGTGTCCAGGTATTTTCCATTTCTAGTAAAAATCATACCAAATAAAAGATCTGTTCTCAAAAACTGAGAGGAAGCTAATGAGTGGCTATTTATTGGCTATTGAGCGGGATTGCCTGCGTCTGAATAACATCTCTGAGACTTCCTAGCTGCATAGCCTTGGGCAAGTCACTTAACTCCTCCAAGTCTCACAGAGTCTTAATCTTAGTCTGATTATGCAGATGACAATAATACCCAGATCACAGTAGTTGAGGGTTAAATGAGTTTTAACGTGCAGACCATTTAGAAAATTTCCTGGCAAATCAACCAAATCATCAGTATAGATCAAGAGCTACATAGACTGTAACAAAGAAAGATCTTTAATATGATGAGTGTTCTGTAGGGAGATAATGAAATCATCTTCGGTGAATATATCTATAATAGGATTGGTTCCCAACTGTCCAGCTCAATATAGATGAGATTCTCCTCAGGGAGATAATATCATAAGACACGCAGAGGCCTCAAGGAGGAGATTCCCCGAAGGGTGAGTGAGTGGCCACATGGCACCACAATTGTGGACCCATGTTCCACAGAGACACTAGGGAAGCCAATGAGAGCCTGTGATCAGCAAAGAGCTTTTAAAACATCAAGACAAAACACACCATCCTGACAGAATCTAAATCAACATTCATTATCATTGTTATTCCCGGGGGTGTCTTGAGAGAGGATACCTAGGAAGGGTGGGGTCTAGGAGGACAGACGTCTTCTCAAGGAGACCCCAGGATACACCAGCAGGGGTATCTCTATGGTGACTCGGCTTATAGGAATTTGTAGACTTAACTCCCTGGGACCTGGAAATTTCCACTTCTGTGAAATCCTATAATTCTGTGGGGACTGAAACAGCTTCTCCCACTTGATTCAAACTGACCAATGAGAAAGGTACCTGTGGGCTGGAACTTTTTGACTGGAGATAAAAAGGGAAAGACCAAGCCAGTGGGGGAGCATGGCCATTTCAAATTCTTCTATGCCATTTGCTCCTCCAGCTGAAATGAAAGCCTTTTTCCTCTTAAATATGGTGTTTGGGCACTCTTTCTCTTCACTGGGCCTCATCTTTCTGCAACAGTCTTACCTCGTAATCCACCACCTTCCTCCTGTGCAAACTCAGGGATCTGGAGAAGTGGACAGAGCTGCATGTGGTGGGGGTGGGGGTGGGGGGGACAGCCTAGCTTTTTTCTTTCTTTTTGAGACAGAGTCTCACTATGTCATCCTCGGTAGATTACCGTGGCGTCACAGCTCACAGCAACCTCTAACTCTTGAGCTTAAGCAATTCTCTTGCCTCAGCCTCCCAAGTAGCTGGGACTACAGGTGCCCACCACAATGCCTGGCTATTTTTTGTTGTTGTTTAGCTGGCCTGGACCGGGTTCTAACCCACCAGCCTCGTTGCATTTGGCCAGCGCCATAACCACTGTGCTACAGGTGCTGAGCCTGACAGCCTAGCTTTATGGAAGCCTGTGGGGCCAAGACACTGAGGTCCTAGAGGAGCCAGTAGTCCTGCAGACCCAATCTATCCTGGAAGTCCCCTTCCCCTAATGGACAGTAACAGCCTGGCATCCACTTCCTGGGATGGTCACCAAGTTGTGCCCTTTCTCTCCACCTGTCCTGAAATCCTTTGATGGCAGAATATGTTTAAAAATTGTCTTGACACATGCAACGCAGGAATGCAAAAAGAGTTACCCAAAGGGAATCCTTGCTTGAGAATGTTACTGCTGAAAGACAAGAGGGTGTGGAGGACACTCATGCAAAGTTACCTTCCAGGAACGTGGTTCATTCTTTCTTAGAATTTGCCCTCTCTTTGAGTAGACCTCCTTTCCTTCTTTGCCGGCAGAGCTGCTGGGCTGGTCTCCTTCTTATTCTTTCTTTCTCCTTCTGGTTATAAAGGGAAAACGATACCCTCTCCCACCGCCTTTCACCCTCCTTCCTACCGAAGTCCTTCTCATCACCTCTGGAAATAGGGGTGGGAGAAGTTGGTGGCTGAGTTTTTGTTTTATTGTGCTCTAAGACATCTACTATTACCATTGTTCATGCAAGTTACTCATTTTTCATTCCAGCGTTTCTTTAACAAACATCTTTTGATCACCTACTTATACCACAAGGAATCAGGCAGAGCCCTGCCCTTCAGACGTTCATATTTTGTGGCTTTTATCTATCGGGGTGGTGGCAGGGAGGGGGCATTCAGAGGATTCATCTGAGGAGAGTTTCATGAGTGAATTACTTGCTGAGAGATATTCTGGCCCCCAGGGTAGAAACAGGAGAAGCCATCACTATTCTAGCCCTAAGCAGAAAGGGGGAAAGGATGTTGTTATGAGAGCCAGTGACCACTCAGCCTGGAAGAAGACTCTGTCAGAAGCATCCACCCACTGGGCAGGAGATATAGCTAGAAAGGATTTCAGCCTTTGCCAGAATCTTGTGTGGTAGAGAGGGAACGGGGGATGGAGGCATGTGTCTTTTTTTTTTTTTTGAGACAGAGTCTTACTTTGTCATCCCGGGCAGAGTGCTGTGGCATCATAGCTCACAGCAACCTCAAAGTCTTGGGCTTAAGCGATTCTCTTGCCTCATCCTCCCTAGTAACTGGGACTACAGGTGCCTGCCACAACACCCAGCTATTTTTTTTCTCTTTTTTGTTTAGCAGGCCTGGACCGGGTTCGAATCTACCAGCCCCGCCAGGAGCATGTGGCTGGCACCCTAACTACTGGGCTACGGGCACCTAGCAGGCACATGTCTGATGGCACTATCCTCCCACCTTCAATCTCCCTCCCAGTGGCCAAGTCCAACTGGTAGCAGGGGAGAGCACTAGCAGCTGTAGGCTTAGAGTTAGCTTCCAGGCACAGGGCAGGCCGGAAGGTGCGGAGTAGATCTGGGGTGGAAGTGGCACGATTACTGTGTTTACATTCTAGTCTCAGCCATGGCTGATGAGCTTGGAATGTGAACCACAGAGCACGGGAAGTGGGGGGCTTGGTGGGTGCCATCCTCGGGATGTCATTACCAAAACCCCATATTCGGACTGGCAGCTGGCACTGAGGGCCAGGCCCTTCCTGACAGCCTGCAAATGCGAAAAGACTCACTCCAGGGGCCCAAAGGAAGAGGCAGTGCCACCTGGGGGCAGGGGAGGTCTGAACAAAGATCAGCCAGGAGGCACTGCCTTGGAACCGCCTCATAATCACACGCAAATGTGACATGGTCTTTGTTGTTGAGCCAGGTATAATCTCAGTTGGCATAGCAAATCTAGATGGAGAAATAAGACAATAACAACAAAGATAGCAAAACCAAAAAGCGCTGAAGGAGGCCCCACAGCACTTAACAGTGGGAAATGCAGCCCATTCTTCTGCTCAGCTGGCAGGGCTGGCATCACAGTGTTCTGTGCTACCTGCTGCCTGTTGTCCACACACAGACACATGCCTGGAGGTGAGAACAGGTACATGCACAAGACTCACAGAGACACACTCGATGTCTCATGCACACGTGCACACAGCTGCACACACACGCATGCACGTAGACACAGAGACACGTGCACGTATGTGAACCCAGGTTATGCATGCCACACACAACACAAGCTGCATTTCCACTGCTGGTAGTCACTCATGGCAATTTTCTTTATCCGTCTTTGCACACGAACATACGAAAACATGAGGCAGAGAAGGAGAGCTGAAAGAAGATTGATAGGCAGATTGGAGCCCTGGGTTGTTTTAAAAGAAAACAAAGGCCTGTTTGCTTTTGCAGGCCTGTTGGTGATTTTATTGATATTATAATGTCCAACTGGACATCATGGGAGTCAGGAACTAGGATGTCTTAGTCTGTTTTGTGCTGCTATGACAGAATTCCACAGGCAAGATAATTCATTAAAAAAAAAAAAAAAAAAAACAGTTCTAGATTCTAGAGAAGTGGGAATTCCAGGGTCAAGGTGCCAGCAGGTTTCAGTTTGGTGAGGGTTTGGTCTCTGCTGCCAAATGGTGCCTTGAAAGCTGCATCATCTGAAGGGGAAAATATTGTGTCCTCATAAAGCAAGAGAGCAGTACTACTTATTATAGCAGCATAAATCCATCCATGGGCCTCCCAGAAGTCCCCACCACCAACACTGTTGCACTGGGGAATATATTTCACCATGAGGTGAAACATATTAAAAAGGGGGCTAACCATTCAAACCATAGCATAGGGTATGAATGATTCTAGTTCAGTTACAAAATGGACATTCATTCTAAACAAGGCTGATAGGAGAGGAAAGCACATTCATTTAAGAGTTTCCTTCTGTTTCAGCCTCTCTAGAACCTTAAGGACCATCTTCCTATGATAGAGGGCTTGATAAGTCCACTTACCTGGGAGGAGGGGAGATTGATTTGCCCCCCCCCCACCTCTACCCTTTTCTGGGAGATGTTTGATTCTGGAAGTCAGTCTTATTTTACCCTGTTGACACTCGGTTTAGCGTCTCAGTACCTGGGAGGAGCGAAATTTACACCAGTGCTACCTGTGGGGTTGCAGGTTATCAGGATGGAGGTCTTTCTCATTGTTAGAGACATTTGAGAATCTTGGGCAATAGTGGGGAAAAAACATTCTTTGGAGCAGCTTCAATGCCATGCCTCAAACACACCCCAGTTTTCATTTCAAGCATCTTCAAAAAATAGTTGGACAATTCTACCATCTGCATGAAAGTGTCACAGTCCTATGGATGTCAGACTGTTGAAACAACTCTGGTATTTTGAAAAATGTCTTTATTTGTGAATATATCTGAGGCCCCACCACATTCCCCAAAACAGCATATTTCACTGAACCTGTGTAAAACCTAGATTGGGATTCATGAGAAGTTCAACAAAGGTCACCAAACACCAGAACGTGGTTGCTGAGTCTTGGCCAGAGGATCTGTTGAGGCTCTGCCCTCAGGAATGTGATGACGCCATTACTGTGGGAGTGGGCTCCTGAGTTTGGCTCCTACCCCTGTCCCTGTCTTCCTTTATGGGATGACTCAGCGAGAAGGCCCTCACGAGATGGCAACACCTTGATATTGGACTTCCTGGACTCCTGAACTGTGAGAAATAATTTTTTTTCCTTTATAAATTACGCAATCTGTGGCATTCTTTTATAGCAACACTAACTGGACTAAGACAGCTGGTCAGTGAATTTTGTCCGCAGGTCTATTATTAGCTGGTATCTCATTTGGAAACTTGACAGAAGCTAGTTCTCTATGAGACCTCTGCTTCCTATCTTCCCACCCGCCATGGCTCACTTCCTAATTTAGGTACCTGTCTTTATTCTCACTCCCTATGGAAGCCTCACAAAATAACACAGGCTGGTGATTAACACCCAGTGAGGCACATGATACTTGTTTGATCTAGAAGTTCCCAGGACAAGGCTGTGCAGTGGTAGCAGTCCCCTGTGACCTGGCTGGTCTGTCTTTTATCCTCTACTCCAGCGACATTCTCAGGAATTGAAGGTGGTGACACCTATTAGGAAGTGTGGCCTGTGTCAGTATAGCTTCCTGAGACTCTTCCAGGGCCCTGCTTTCTTTTTGTGAGTGCCACCTCAAGTCCCCAGACCCTTTGACTTAATGCTTTAGTATTTAAACCAATACAGTAGAATGTCTGTAAGTTGACTACCCCAGGGACTGTCACGGACTGGTCAACATCAGGAGGGGTTCCACGTAAAGAATTAGGCCTGCTGTACTGACGCGTATGTGTAGTGCAGGTCTGGTCTATGAGAATTAGGTCACCTTAAGGAGGTGGTCAGTGTAGAGAGGTGGTCAGCTATGGAGGTTCAACTGCGTTTGATGTAACTACCTTGAAGGCTGCCTCCCTCTAGTTGACCTGCCTTAGGCACTATGTTAATTATGTTAATAAAAACTGGTGTGTGTTTCAATACCCGCAGGAATCATACCCAACTGTGCTGGTACTAAACCCTCTCAATGGTTATGTGTGACAGTGAGGGAAGTCCCCCACTACACTCTACCCACAAATTCTCATTTGCACACCAAGCAGAATTTCATCTCAGGAGGTCACAATCCTCTCAGGCCTGGATGATTTCCGTGTCCCCTATGGGCAGTCTGACAGTCAGCAGCAGACTAGGGCCACCCTTCCTTCTGCAAGACTCAGCTTTCAAAAACCTCTCTCCATTCCCTGCCCAGAGAAAGAAGGCAGGACTGAAGGAGGAGGCATGGGAGTGTGATGCCCACGATAGAATAAAGAGAAATGTAGACCATGTGTTCTTTTTTGTTGGATGCGATGTCAGGAATGCCTTCCTCAGGTATAGGAATTCCTTTAAAATAAACAAAAATCAGCAGGTTGCATTTGTTTTTGTGAACTCTCACTGTTCTTTCTCTCCTTTTCATTTTCACCATAAGAATCCATAACCAAGCTAAAGAACAAGTCATCCTCCATTATATAAAAGCAATTGAACTACTGGGGATATTAATAATACTTTACATTTATGGAGCATTTTTCGTCTTTAAACCCCTTTGTAAATATTAACTAATTAATCCCCTTAGCAACAAAGTTCTTACTTTGTTTGTTTTTAAGCATAACATTAGTAGTGGACTGAATTATAAATCTCCCTGTGGGGTGATCTGGCATCTTTTACGAATGGATAGCATTGAATGAGATGCTTTTTCTGTCCATATCTGAAGTCAAATTTTAAAAAATTGCTGTGAAAGGAAGGGGTAAAATAATTCTAGCTGTAGCCAATCTATGCCTGTTGTCAGCCTGCCTGGGCTAAAAAGGCAGACTGTTTTCAGGACTGAATCTAAACTATGGCTTTCTGAGCATTAACCTGCCCCAGATGCTATCTCTCTGATAGACAGTTCCAGAAACAACAGCCTTGATTCTATTTGTGTGTTTAGAAAATAAAACTGACATCAATACTAATATTGCCATGGGCTATTATTTCCTCAAGTGTGTTCTCACTTTTCCTTTTCGAGTTGTGAATCAATAGATCAGCCAAGACACTAATTAGATGAGCTTTTTGATTCTTTTTGGCTCTTCATCCTCTTCGCCTACTCCTGAAAAGGAGTCACCACCTGAGGGTTCATTTTGTGGTAGCCCCATTGTCTAGCACATTTGGGGCCAAATAGTAATAAATGCTGAATAAACAAATAAACCTTGGAGAACTCGATACTGTACATGGTACAGATCTATCATCTGGTTCCTTGTTCCTAGGGCATCGTCCAGTGGTCTCCAGAGTGGAATGAACCAGGCTTCTCTCTTCCGGGGGCTTATCCTGCTTTAACCAGACTTGGGTCAGCAGCCTGAGAGCAGAAGCCAGCTCTATAAATGGAGCAAAGAAAAAATCGCAGGCCCGCCTTCTGGGCTTCCACCCCCCTCCCCAAACCATACGCTGAGGCCCTTCCCTTCGTCCTCTCTGCACCACTCCCTTGGACTTTCATTTTAAACAGAAGTTGTTTTAGAGCAGTTGGCTGGGCAGTGGGCCCTCAAACTCCCCTAGGAGTTTCATTACAGACCCAGGAAATTGCTGAAGATCCCCGCCAGTGCAGATCCCTGGGCTGCCCACCGTGATCCTCCTCCAACTGCCTGTCAGGAAATAGCCGAAGACCAGCCCAGCCCTGGGACTCTCTTACCCTGAGATGGGTCTGGGGCATCCCAAGACATTTGGGAGTTGTAAAACATCTTTTTAATTTAGATCTGTCTCAGAACTGACCCAGCTGCCAACTGCCATGGGCTAGGAGGGTACTGACTTGGCTCTCCTACATCTCAGAGGCTGCGCTGTGAGATGCTTCCTTAGTTCACTCAATTGGAACAAAAATAATTGTTGATTACAGTTGAATCCTTAAGGAAGAATGAAAACACTGCTTTCCTACTGCTCTGGATCCCACCTTTTCTAACTGCTTTTGTAGCAAACCAAGATGACCAGGGATAGTGACTCCTGTAATCACCCACTCCTGTATTCACAGACACCGCCTGGGAAGCCATCAGCTCAGTGCTGTGAGGTCAGAAGCCACCACCACACTCTGGCTCCTGGACACTCTTCCTGGGTCCTCACAGCACTTTATGGCTGTGTCTATTTTCTTACCTTTAAATCTCTCCTTGACTACACTTGGAGTTAGAAGTCCTTGTTTACAATAAAATTCTATTTTTACAAAGTCTTTTATTGTTGGGTACTCTCCCACCCCCAGCCCCAGTGCATGTAGTTTACAGTGTCACCGAGCTATGCGCTAAACCCAAATATCTTCTCACCCTTAGTGAGAACAGTACTGGAAGCCAGGTTCCTTTGGAAACCCCTATACTGCTTAGAACTTTGGAGCTTTCCGGAGAGGTAAGGACAAAATATGCGCTGCTCATAAAAACATCTTGGCTCATGTGGTATCATGACCTGGTGGGACGTCATGGACATGGAAGTTGGATGGACCTGGTTCTAATCCCTGCTGTACCATTTATCGGGCTGCCCCCAGTCTTACAGCTGGAAATGCAGAACCAGGATGCAGACCCTTGGAACAGTTGCTTGACTTCTTCCGAGCCTTGGGTTGCTCACTATAAGGTGGGCTAAGCATGTCTATCTACCTCACAGGCCATGGGGAGGTTCCAATGATTCCACAAGAGGAGGTCCATGCAGAACTTAACTCAGTACTTAGTGAATACTTGGGAATTACTGGTTTTCCTTTCTTCCCATTTCCTCACGGTTGATGTGTTCACGGCATCAATGCTAGATTCTTTCTCCCTAAGCACATGCCAAGCCTCCACCCAGATGTTCAGATACCCTGGAAGAGTGATCTCAGGAAGACTCCGTAGGGCATTCCTCTCACCCAACACCCCCAGGGCACAGCACTCTTGCCCACACACACCTGGTTCAAACTCACTCCCTTTCCTGAATGGTGCATTCCTGTGGAAGGCTGACACCACAGCATCTATTTTGTAGGCCAAGTGCTATTTCTGGTACTAACAGACTTAAGTTTCTATTTCCCTGCAAATGCTAGGCCTAAGTTTCTATTTCCCTGCAAACGCCAGGTCTCTTCTCGTAAATCACGTGAGCGAAACTTGGAAGCTTGCTGTTTGGAACTTATCTCCACCAAGGCCAGGTTGCTTGGATACCTGGTGACGTAAACTTCCTCCTTCACCTACCCTTATATACCCTGGAAGAACTTTGCAATAAACGAGACTTGATCAGACTCCTGTCTTGTCTCCATTCTTCACGCCCCTTGCCCCTTCCCATTTTCACCCCCTCCTCCAGGTATCCCTGATGACTGACCCGTGGGCTGGGTCACGTGGAGCCCAAACAGGGATCTGGATACGAGGGAAAATGGTGAAGAAGCTACTGGAGGCAGCCGGCCAGCTCAGAGAAACATCGGGACCTGGCCATGCATTAGCCTGCTGCGCTGGAATGAGGATCTCGGTGAGTGTAGCGATCATGGGGCAAGAAGTCAGTCAGCATGAGTTATTTGTGGAACAGTTAAGAGATGCACTCAAGACGTGAGGAGTAAAGGTCAAAATTAAACAGCTATTTCAATTTTTTGACTTCTTAAAAGAAGTCTGTCCTTGGTTTCCTCAAGAAGGAACCATAGACGAGAAAAGATGGAAAAGAGTAGGTGATGCTTTAAATGATTTTTATCAGATATTTGGACCTGAAAAAATACCAGTCACTGCTTTCTCGTACTGGACTCTCATTAATGATATTATTAGCTATCACAGTGTTTGCCCCGCAGTTGCGGATGTCATAAAAAAGGGAGAAGAACTGTTACATCGCCACAAAGAAAAGGATATTAAATCCCAAGATCCGTCCCAGGATTTTGGGGCTGCTGGAGGCACTCCTCCTAACTGTCAGCTTAATGAGCAAGAAGATCTTATCTCACTAGAGAGTGATGAGGACTCAAACAAAGAGGAATCAGGCATTCCCAGCCCTCTATAAATTACCAGAAAAACAGACAAAAAAGGGCTAGGAAATTTATCTTAAGGGCTATTGACATTCCTGCATGCCATGCAGATAGGATCACTTGGAAAAGTGACGAGCCTGTATGGGTTGATCAATGGCCCCTCTTAAAAGAAAAATTAGAAGCCACTCAGCAGTTAGTGCAGGAACAACTAAAAGCTGGGCATATAGAGGAAAGCAACTCCCCATAGAACACTCCAATCTTTGTCATAAAAAAGAAATCAGGGCGATGGAGACTATTACAAGATTTAAGAGCTGTAAACTCCAGTATGGTCCTCATGGGGGTATTGCAACCAGGATTACCCACTCCTGTGGTCATCCCTCTTGGTTACTATAAAATTATCATTGATCTTAAAGACTGTTTTTTCACTATACCACTCCATCCATTAGATCAAAAAAGATTTGCATTCAGTCTCCCCTCTATCAACTTCAAGGAATCTATGAAAAGATTCCAATGGAAAATTTTACCACAGGGCATGGCCAACAGCCCCACCTTATGCCAAAAATTTGTTGCCGCAGCTATTCAGGAAACTAGGCTTCGCTGGAACTCCATGTACATCATTCATTATATGGATGATATTCTTATTGCTGGATAGAATGCTCAGCAGGTTTTACTATGTTACAGTGATTTATCATCCTCCCTCACAAACCAGGGACTTCAAATAGCCCCGGAAAAAGTTCAGCTAAAAGATCCCTACCTTTATCTTGGTTTCCACCTAACTGGACCCAGAATTACTAATACTCAAGCTGCCCTCAGATTGGACAAATTAAAAACACTAAATGATTTTCAAAAGCTCTTAGGGGATATAAACTGGCTTAGACCTTACTTAAAACTAACCACAGGGGATTTAAAACCTTTATTTGCTATTTTACAAGGCGATAGCAACCCCAATTCTCCTAGAACATTAACAGAAGAAGGCCGTCAGGCTTTAGCATTAGTACAACAAGCTATTCATTCACAATTTGTTACAACCATAGATTACACTCAGCCCCTGAGTTACATCCTTTGTAAAACTTCTCTTACACCCACAGCAGTATTTTGGCAAATTGCCCCCATAATGTGGATCCACTCACCTGCTTCTCCCATGAAAGTTATTTATCCCTATTATCAGGCTGTCGTGGATATCATCATTATGGGAAGGGAAAATAGTAAAAAATACTTTGGTAAAGAACCAGATATCATTATACAGCCTTATTCTCAGGCACAAATTAATTGGTTATTTCAGACTACAGAACATTGGCCTATTGCCTGTGCTTCTTATTCAGGTAAACTTGACAATCATTATCCACCCAATAAATTATTACAATTTATTAGTACACATGACTTTGTATTTCCCACAAGAACCTCCAATTCCCCATTGCCCAATGCCTTATTGGTTTTCACAGATGGCTCCTCTTCTGGTCATGCAGCTTACACCTTTAATACAGAGATTGTGCAATTTCAAGTAAAATCAAATTCTGCACAAATTGTAGAACTTCAAGCAGTTATCGCAGTTTTCTCCACATTTCCCAATCGAGCTTTGAATATTTATTCTGATAGTGCTTATTTAGCTCATTCAGTTCCCTTATTAGAGACAGCAGCACAAATCTGGCATGTATCAGAAACCGCTACCTTTTTCTTGCAACTTCAAAATATTATACACCAAAGGACCCTCCCCTTTTTCATTGGACACCTTAGAGCTCTTTCCAATTTACCTGGCCCCCTACCTGATGGTAACCGCAGAGCAGACAAAGCCACTCACTTAGTCTGTACTGCCCAAACCACCACGGATCCTGATCAGATCACATTAGCCTCCGCTGCTCACCAATTACATCATCTAAACGCTCACACCCTTAGACTCATGTTTCAAATTACCCGGGAACAAGCCCGCCACATCGTAAAGCAATGTCCTTCTTGTGTAATTCTACTCCCTACTCCCCATCTAGGAGTAAATCCTCGAGATCTCATACCCAATGCCATCTGGCAAATGGATGTTACTCACCTACCTGAATTTGGAAAACTCAAATATGTTCATATAACCATAGATACCTTCAGTGGATTTATTTATGCCACTGGCCAGTCAGGGGAGGCTGGCAAACATGTCATTGCCCATGTACTAGCCACTATGGCTGTACTAGGCACCCCTAAACAAATTAAAACTGATAATGGTCTAGGATACACAGGACATGCATTTAACACCTTCTGTAAACACCTCGGATTCAAACATGTCACTGGTATACCATTTAACCCACAAGGGCAGGGCATAGTAGAACGTGCCCACTTATCTCTTAAAAACACTCTAGAAAAAATAAAGAAGGGGGAATGGTACCCTGTTAAGGGGTCCCCAAGAAATCTCTTATCCCATTCATTACTTATTTAAAATTTTTTCACACTGGACCAAGATGGCCGGTCTGCAGCAGACCGCTTCTGGCACCCAGATACTAAACGGGATTTTGCCCCTGCCCTATGGAAAGATCCATTAGATAATAAATGGCATGGCCCTGATCCGGTTTTAATTTGGGGTAGAGGTGCCGTATGCATATATTCACAGAAGATGGAAGCAGCACGATGGTTACCTGAACAACTGGTCAAACAAGTAGATAACACCATCACCTCTAAATCCAGGGAGCAAGAGACCCCCTGAGAAGACTTTCTTTCCTTTTCTTTGCAGGTAACTATGAGCACCTGGATGTGGCTACTGCTGGGAATCTCTCTCCTGATACGAAAAAATGAAGGTGGTTTTGGTAATCCCCATGAGGCTCGGGCACTCTTACAAAAATTAACTGGTACTCCTTGCGAGTGCCGTGGTGGCACCTGGAACGGTGAGACAACCCCTCTCCTAAATGTAGATTGTGATGATAAAACAGCATACTTAGTAATGAGACAAAATGTTCGTGGAGCACAGGCATGGGTCTGTAGCAAAAAGGCTAAAATTATCCCCACCTCTAATAACAAGCCTGGACCATGCCCTTGTATAGAATTCCATCCATCTGTACATAATACCTGTTATGAGCAGGTTCAACTATGCACTGGTACAGATAATACCTGTTTTACAGCAATCTTGACCAGACATTTTTCAGGGACATTTGGAGGGGAGTGGGACACAGTCCCTCAGGTCCAGGGGACCTCAAATAAATATGCCCAATCTGGCTGTCCCGATACAGTAGGAAAAACAGTTTGCTGGAATAAGACTCCACCTGTGCACATCTCTGATGGAGGTGGACCCCAAGATCAGGTAAGACAGAATATAGTCCAAAAGCAACTGAAAAACATTGTAAACCACATGTCCCCTAAATTGAACTACCATCCAATAGCTTTACCCAAAAATAGGGATGTGAATCTAGACCCCCAAACCCTGAAAATGCTAGACATCACACATAGGTTACTTAATCAATCCAATCCTTTTTTGGCTCAAAATTGCTGGTTATGCCTTCATTTAGGACTATCTATGCCTACTGCTATCAATATTAATTCCACTGAATTATCATCTAATAACTGCATGCCCATCATGCCTTTACCAGTACAACCTGTCTTTTCTGAAGCACCCTGTATTGTCTCCCCTTATAGAGACGACAGTTATGCTATTGATATTGGCATACTCTCTTTGACCAATTGCACTGACATCATCAATATTATTTATTCCCTGCGTGCTCCCAATGATATGGTATTTGTTTGTGGCAATAACTTGGCATATACCATTCTGCCCACTAATTGGACAGGATTATGTACTATCGCCCTTTTGCTACCCGATATAGATATGGTCAATGGAAATGAATCTTTACCTATACCATCCTTTGATTATATAGCTGGCCATTCTAGAAGGGCTGTCCAATTTCTCCCTCTCTTGGCGACTCTGGGAATCACTGCTGGCATGGCCACTGGTTCCGCCAGTATGGGCATTGCTGTGCATAAATATACTGAACTATCCCAACTTATGGCAGAAGATCTACAAGCCCTATCAGGCACAGTTAGAGATCTTCAAGATCAATTAGATTCCTTAGCTGAAGTAGTACTACAGAATAGAAGAGGTTTAGATCTTCTAACGGCTAACCAAGGAGGCATCTGCTTAGCATTACAGGAAAAATGCTGCTTTTATGCAAATAAGTCAGGAATTGTTCGAGACAAAATAAAAAATTACAAGATAATCTAGAGGAAAGAAAAAGAAAAATTATGGACAACCCGTTTTGGAGTGGACTAAACGGCTTTCTGCCTTATCTCCTTCCATTTTTAGGGCCCCTCCTTGGCTTACTAATATTGCTGTCGCTAGGACCTTTTCTTTTTAGCAAAGTCATGGCCTTTATAAAACAACAAATTGATGCTATTCAAATGCAGCCCCTCCAGGTTCATTATCACAGACTTGCTATAGAAGATGAACGCAGAACCATAACTACTTAGGGGACTGGCTAGTCAAGGATGGGTAATGAGGACCCTCATCTCAGACTTTGCTTGTCCTACCAACCTAAGACAGGAGCCCGGTCAGATAGCTACCGTGTATCCCATGACGGGTAAAGAGGATCAGCTGAGATGGTAAGGCAGTTCCAACCTAAGACAGACATAGTCACCCCGCCCTCTCGGTCGAGAGCTGGCAAAACTTTAAAAGTAAAATGTACATTTAAAAATATTATTAAAAAGGGGGACCTGTGGAAGGCTGACACCACAGCATCTATTTTGTAGGCCAAGTGCTATTTCCGGTACTAACAGACTTAAGTTTCTATTTCCCTGCAAATGCTAGGCCTAAGTTTCTATTTCCCTGCAAACGCCAGGCCTCCTCTCGTAAATCATGTGAGTGAAAAGTGGAAGCTTGCCGTTTGGAACTTATCTCCACCAAGGCCAGGTTGCTTGGATACCTGGTGACGTAAACTTCCTCCTTCACCTACCCTTATATACCCTGGAAGAACTTTGCAATAAACGAGACTTGATCAGACTCCTGTCTTGTCTCCATTCTTCACGCCCCTTGCCCCTTCCCATTTTCACCCCCTCCTCCAGGTATCCCTGTTGACTGACCCGCGGGCCAGGTCACATTCCAATGCAGCTTTGTTGCCATGGACAACGGTGACTGTCCTGCTATTGTTCAGAACACTGCTATATTATCTCTCTCACAATGGGGAGAAAGGAGAACATGTTCTCATGAAGGGTGGGTCTGAAAGGGTTCATGGCATCTGGACATCCCAAGCACCAAATCTGAATGCTAACTCCACGCGATGGAAGTGCATTGAGACCAGCCTGGCAAATGGCCTGAGCCAGCCAGTGGGCCCCTTCTATTCTAGTCCAGGAACATCCCAGTGTATTGCTATTGCAGAAATTGGAAGCAGGCTCACAGGAGCAGGAACCTGACCTATATGATGGCCACGCGGCTGGGCCCTTTCTCTGTATCTCAGGTTGCACTGACATACTGTTACACGTGGTATCAGGGGTGCTCCAGCCCTCCATGGGGCAGCCAAGGAGGGAGAGCGACCTGGCCCCCCTCACCAAGCCAAGTCAGCATCCAAGGTGAGACCAGAGATCCAGTGGGACGGGGGAAGATCACATTCCTTAGGTAGTTCTGGCAAATAGCCTAAGAATTCCAGGGTAAACAGAATTTTACCTCTCAAAGGGACAAGAACAAGCTGAAGTCAAGACCTAGAGTCAGGCAGGCAGCATTCACCCTGGGGCAATCTGTCAGGGTGCTGATAAGGGGACAATGTTCTGTACTCAGAAAGGGAGATCCACACCACCTGCAGTGTGGATAGCCCCAGCATCTGAGCAGGAATCCTGGCAGAGGTTATTGCTGGGGGATTCAGCTAGGAGCCAGGCCAACTATCCCAACCCAGGGGGGAAAGTGGTGGCAGAACTTGGACATGGAGAAGCAAGATGTGTCTACAACTACTGTCAAAAAAACAGAAGTTAAAGTGATAAAGACAAATTTTGTCTAGGACTATTGCATGGGAGATAGGAGACCCCCAAGCAGAATGGGGCTCCATTCCAAATATAGCAAGGGTAAGTGAGGACTTAGGGCCAGGGAGCAGGAGTCAGTAGATGGAAAATTGTAAGAAGAGATGTCGAGTGTGGCTGAGCCAACCCAACAGGATTTCAGCTGAAGGCAGGTGTAGAGGGGGAGTGTCTGATACTAAGGGTGAGGAGGGAAGAATTTTGATTAGATACTGAGGGTGAACAGGTATTGCATGTGGGGGATTCTGGCTATACTGCCTTGGCAGCGTTAGTTGTTGCTAAAACTGGATTTTATGAGGAAGCATCAGATGGGCCTAGGAGGAGGTCCAGAACCTAACGGAAGTTTGGCCAATCAAAGAATCTTTGGCATACCCCAGGAAGCCGCTCCTTGGTTCTAGATAGTTAAGAAACAGAAGGAAAAGGGAACCCTTTCCTTTGGCCCAGACTCAGGCAGGCCGAATGGGCACATCCTGGAGACTCAGAGGAAAGAGGGACGGGGGGTGCAGGGACGGGGGGTGCAGGGACAGACAGACACTGAGAAGGGAGAGACTCCCTTTTCTGACCTGCACCTGCTGTCCAAGGCTGCCTGAAGGAAAGATGCTAAAAGGGGTTAGGAAACCAGCTCATCACTTGACTGGGTAAGGCACCCTCCTGGGGGGCCTGCGGAAACAGTTGGCATGGAGACCGCCCTAGCTGTACTGTGGTGACAAGGGGTAATTCTACGTCAAGAGCACTCCCTGGAATGGGAACACAGGCTTCACACAGGCAGAGAGGATGAGGCTCCCCAGGGGCAAGACGAAGGCCTTGAGCTGGTGAGGAGCATACTCCACCTGCCTTGTGGAGGGACCCTGCTGGCTCCTCAGGACCGAAAGAGAAAATGATGAAAATCAGAGTGCTGTTGTGAAAATCAAGAGTTCCAGATCGGAAATGATGGAACAAAATTTCCTACTTAAACAATGGGCATTGGGAATAGATTTCTAAACCCAAACCACAGTTAATAAACATGCTGATAAACTTGAGGCTGAACTTGAACTTAATATTCTATCTTTGGCAAAGAACAAACAGCAAAGAAGAAAGTGCCTCAGCTGCAAGAGCTTGGCATGTTCCTAGGGGTTGCTTTAAACCACATTATTTTATAGTCACATGCAATCTTTCCAGATGTCTACACTGTGTCCCAAAATCTCTCATAAAGTCTCCATAAATAAGGACGATGGGAAATTGTAGCTTAATGTAGCTTTATTTATAAAATATTCATTCTAAAATTTTACAAAGAGGTGGCTAACACATAGAGAATAATTAGTAAATATTTTGTGAAATTTTGTAATGAATATTTTGTAAATAAAGGTACAGTTGGCTACAATTTCCCATTTTTCCTATGTACGGCGACTTTATAGGAGACTTCTGGGACTCCCTGTACCCTGTAGTATATATTTAGAAAGTTATTTCAATTAAAAAAAAACAAAACTAACTACCTTATTTTGTTCAAAATAAAATAGTTGAAGAGTGGATTAATCCTTAAAAAACTAGAGGTTAAAAGGGACATTGTCATTTTCTATCAAAAGGATTTACAGGGGTTGGATTTCAGTTGTAAGGAGCAGTTTCAGTCCAGAATGTAGCATCTGAGGCTGGAGCTGGGAGAAGCCTTATTTTCCATCTGGAACTTCATGCTTTAAGTTCTTTGTCTTTTCCCTAAAGTAAACACCCTCTTTTAAAAATACCAGACTTTAAGCCACTCTTCTCATGGTGGTGTTTATCTTTTGGGCTATCTCTTAATTGTCAGTTTATTTAGCCAACCTAGATTGCCTGTGGCTGACAGATCTGTTTAATATTCTCTTTAAAGTGTGACTGGCTTATCTTTATAGAAAATGTTACCAGGTGCCTGCTCAAAGGATGTTACCTTGATTTGTTATTTCCTCTACAACAAATGTCCAATAATGGTTTTCTTGTTGCCATTTCTTAAGTGCTGCGAATTCCAAGGGCAGGAAGTCTCAGGGACCTAGCCAGGCCCTGTCACTTTCCCCAAAGCCACCACAGATGGGGGAAGTCATTTCCCGGGTGGGCACTGGGGCTGGTGTCAGGAGAACACCAAATGGTAACAGTTACCGTGACCTTCAGCTGGGGAAGGTCATAACCTTTGAGATGGCCTCCCAGAGAGGCCCTGGTGCACAGGAGCACCCTGCATACAGTCAAGATGCTCTGCTGGCCATATTCATGGGCCCAGCCAGGCACAGTCCAGGGTCTCCCAGGTGGGTAAAGGTGGGGCGAGGGGGTGAGACCTAGAGGAGGTGAAGGCAGTGAGGTCTGAGTGATGCCCCAAGTACAGCCTGAGAGCCTCTCCCAAGGGACACCTAGTCCTTAAACTTCATCCACAGTTAGAAGCCTGTGAGAGTCACTCAAGCTCTGGTTTGCTCTTTGCCTCTGGAGTCAGAATGAATCATCTGCTCTCCTTTTGCCTTCCATTTTTAAAATAGATGTATGAGCAATGTTCTTAATTTTTTTTTTTTCCATTTTAAGAGGCACTCTAAAGTTCAGACAGACGGCAGAGTTGTTGGGTTGTTTTCACTTGATTTTTTTTTGTATGTAAATATATATACACACACTCTGAATAAAATATCTCATACACACACTTGCATAAACCCAGAGATAAGAGCTTCCACTGTCAAGCTCTGACCTGGTCATATGGGAAACACCAAATTGATGTTTCTGAGCAAGACACCTAAGTACTTGTTATTTGTAGAAAAAGAAAGAAAAGAAAACAGTGAGTGGAAGTTTTAGCCTTTCCTGAATTGCTGAATGACTTAATAATACTTAATTAGCTGCCATGGAAATTTTAAGGAACATTGGAAATATGAACTATGAAAGAACAGGACAGAATTTCTTTGTGGTCGAATAAATCAGGCTAATAGGCTCTGCTTGTATGTGTTTGCATGTGTGTGTGTGTGTGTGTGTGTGTGTGTGAAAGAGAGAGAGAGACAGAGAGGTAGTTTCCAAAGAAAGCAAGAGCACCCCTTTGTTCTTCCGACTATAGCACTAATTGATAATGGCCAAAATTACTACTGAGAATCACATTGGCTGTGAAGCCCCATCATTCATCATTCTGTGCTATTTTTGCTCATTTATTTCAGGCAGGGTGACAACACCAAGCCCGTGGCATTCACTCACGCCGGGCTTGTACTGTGGGAATGAGGGGGGTGGGGGGTGGGGGCAGAGCCCCCTGGGCACGCACATCTGAGCCCTGCCTTTTCTCCCACTGCCAGTTTGAGGAGCATGTGGGTTGTGATCCTTTTGTTCTTTTGGAAGAAAAAAAAATGTGCTCAGGGTAAAAATAGTATTTTAAAGGCTTTGAAAAAATAATCATGCCACATCAGAGCTGACGACAAGGGGGCACCTGGAGAGATAGGCCGAGCTGGGGAGGCTGGATTTCTCTCCGCAGCCCGCCCCCCACACAGCACCCCCTGGCCTGGATTTCCCTTGGAGGTGGTGTCAGGAGTGAGCCCAAGATTCCTGCTTTTTCCTCCTGCCACTTGCTTTTTCCGTTACAGAAAGTTCACTTGTTTGAGAAATCTCGCTGGGGGCAGGAGACAATGGAAGGGCTTATTGCTGCAGGCTCAACCTGCTTCTTCCTTCCTTCCTTCCTTTCCCTCTCTCCCTCCCTCTCCTTTCTTTCTTTCTCCCTTCCCTTCCCTCCCCTTCCTTCCCTTTCTCTCCCCTCCCCTCCCCTCCCCTTCCCTCCCTTTCCCTTCCCTTCCTTCCCTCCCCTTCCCTTCCCTCCCCTCCTCTTCCCTTCCCTCCCCTCCCCTCCCCTTCCCTCCCTTTCCCTTCCCTCCCCTTCCCTTCCCTCCCCTCCTCTTCCCTTCCTTCCCCTCCCTCCCCTCCCCTCCCCTTCCCTCCCTTTCCCTTCCCTCCCCTTCCCTTCCCTCCCCTCCTCTTCCCTTCCCTCCCCTCCCCTCCCCTTCCTTCCCTTTCCCTTCCCTCCCCTTCCCTTCCCTCCCCTCCTCTTCCCTTCCCTCCCCTCCTCTCCCCTTCCCTCCCTTTCCCTTCCCTTCCCTCCCTTTCCCTTCCCTCCCCTTCCCTTCCCTCCCCTCCTCTTCCCTTCCCTCCCCTCCCCTCCTCTTCCCTTCCCTCCCCTCCCCTCCTCTTCCCTTCCCTCCCCTCCCCTCCTCTTCCCTTCCCTCCCCTCCTCTTCCCTTCCCTCCCCTCCCCTCCCCTCCCCTCCTCTTCCCTTCCCTCCCCTCCTCTTCCCTTCCCTCCCCTTCCCTCCCCTTCCCTCCCCTCCTCTTCCCTTCCCTCCCCTCCCCTCCCCTTCCCTTCCCTTCCTTTTCCTTCCCTTCCCTCCCCTCCTCTTCCCTCCCCTCCTCTTCCCTTCCCTCCCCTCCCCTCCCCTTCCCTCCCCTTCCCTTCCCTTCCCTTCCCTTCCCTTCCTTTTCCTTCCCTTCCCTCCCCTCCTCTTCCCTCCCCTTCCCTCCCCTCCTCTTCCCTTCCCTCCCCTCCCCTTCCCTTCCCTTCCTTTCCCTTCTCATCCTTCCACAGAGAAACAGAGCCCATATACAGTTGATCCTTGCACAACTGTCCTCACAGTCAAAAGTCCACCCATCACTTTCGATGGCTCAAAAATGTCACTGCTAACAGCCTGCTGTTGACTGGAAGCCCCGCTGATACCACAAGCAATCAGTTAACATACTGTGTTCATTATAGGTATTATATATGTATTCTTACGAGCTGGAGGAAAGATAGTGTCATGAAGAAAATCCTGAGGAAGAGAAAATACATTTCGTGTTCACTGAGGGGATGGGGATCATCATAAAGGTCTTCATCCTCGTCACCGCCATGTTGAGGAGGACGAGGAACGGAAGTGGAGGGGTTGGTCTTGCTGTCTCGGAGGGACAGAGGAAGAAGGAGGAACCGGAGGAGGTAGAAGGGGAGGCGGGAGGACAGGCCTGCCTGTGGAAAAATCCGCGTACGTAAACCAGCACGGCCCAAACGCACGTTGTTCAGGGCTCCACTGTATTATACACACACACACACACACACATGAGTCTATTCAATTTACAAACTCATCCTCGAAAAAATGCTGCATACCTCACTGTTGATATCCCCGCGGTCACTTTTGAAGTACTCCCCTTGGGAAGCTATGTACCACTGCCCGAGCCTAGTAAAGTAATTTTGGAACTCTTTATCTGGAAGGACCATCAGGACTGTTGTCAGACGACACATAAAGCCATGCAACAACAATAATGAACTCCACTCAGCAACATGCTGCCATACCTGGACACGGACACAGCTGGAAGACACTGGTATACTAAGCTTATGAAACCTTCCTGACTTGTTTTACAGTGCTGTCAACGTTAGTGGGCAGAGGCAAGTTTGTGAACTTAATTGTCATACCTCATACAACGACAGCTCTGATGGCCATAGCTGCTGGCCTTAGTGGACATGGCTTCCCAAGGGGAGTACTTCAAAGGTGACTTTACTGATATTCAGCTTTTTCTGGAATGAGTTCATGAGCTTAATTGTCAGAACTTCGTGTGTGTGTGGTTTTATTATGGGAATTGGCTCATGCAATTATGGAGGCCAAGAGGTCTTACAATGGGCTGTCTACACTGCAGGGCCAGGGTAGCAGGACTATGATTCAGTCTGAATCTAAAGGCCTGAGAACCTCAGGTAGTAGGGCTGGTTTAAGTCCTGGAGTCTGAAGACAAGAACCAGGAGCTGTGAGCTCAGGAGAAGATGGCTGTCCCAGTTCAAGGGAAGCCACCTTTCTGCCCTCTTTTTGTTCTATTTGGGCGCTCAGTAGATTAGATGGTGCCCACAATGGAGAGGGAGGGTCCTCTTTGCCCACTGATCCAACTGCTAATCTCTTCTGGAAACACCTGCACAGACATGCCCAGCAATCCAGCAATAACTTTCTCCCAGCTCTCCAGGCATTTCTTAGCCCAAATTGACATATAAAATGAACCATCACACAGCCCCTCTAGGACACCCCTGGGCAGCTCAGCACTGCTACATGGGGGAAGCCAGTGCTCTGAGCGCTCCCATCCCTCTGTCTGGATTCACAGGCAGGGAAACAAGTGAATGTTGCTTACATGCTTGAACTGCCTGCATATAAAAGAGATGCTCAGAGCCTGTGGACCGGCTAAGCCTCCCTAAAAGGGAGGGGATCGTTTAACAGGCAGGGAGCACCCTGCAGTGAGTAGGACAGGAGCACTGGACTGTGGGCAGCCGGAACCGTGGAGTAGGAACAAGAGCAGTGGTTCTCAACCTTCCTAATGCTGCGACCCTTTAGTACAGCTCCTCATGTTGTGGTGACTCCCAACCATAAAATTATTTTCGTTGCGTGAAAAGAAGACACACATGTTCATGTAAAAAGATTTTGAAGATCTCTTTCGATCGAGTAGGAATAATTAAATATGCCCAAGGAAGCAGTATAAAGGACATGTAATGCTTCGTTCATTTGGCTAGTCAACAATTTTTAATTGAGATTCTGAGTGACCAGCAATGAGATTGCAGTGGTCAGCAAGAAACACACAGGTCTTTCCTCTAGGAGCTTGCAGACTGGTATGCATAAGGCTGGGCACCCCAAAAAAGCAAAAGCCACAGTCCCAACGTTATTGGGAGTAATGAGGAAGCAGTATTCATTGATCTGAGTACCCTTTGTTTTGGTCTTCTTGCTGTCCACGGAGGAAGCTGTAGTGGGCATCTGTTGTTTTCTCTGCTCAACATCCAGCCTGTCCATGGGGTCGAGGGGTGGGGATTGACCTCACTCCTGGGATCCAGGGTATGGACACCTGACCCAGGCTGGAGTCCTCTTCTGCCAGGCCCCATAGACTGGTGTGGGGATAGGGTTGCTAGATTGATAAAATACAAGATGCTGATTTCATTTAATTCCAATTTAAATTTGGATTTTAGGCAAATAAATAATTTGTTATATATGCCCCAAGTACTGCATGGGACAGATTTATACCAAGCAATTATTCATTGCTTATATGAAATTCAAATTTAATAAACGTCTTGTATTTTTATTTGCTAAATCTGGTGATCCAGTTAGGGGGCTTAGAGGCCACCCTGAGACACTTCTGAAATTATTGGCAAAAAGACACTGTTTACCCACTAGAATTGTTATCACTCCTGTGACTTGTCTCTGGGAGAGACTTCTTGAGAAGAAGTGGACAGAACTAGAACAGAGGAATGGAAAGAAAGGCCCCTTCCCTTCTACAGAGGCTTCCACCCAGCTGTCCTGCTGCGCCCCGCCTTTGCCGTGAGTAAGGCAAAGAGCCCTGTTCAGAATATTCTATACCTATTTCCAACTCTGCACTGTGGCTCCAGTTCCCCCAGTTTCAAGGAACCTTCTTTCTATCAAAATCTCATTCCTCAAAGGAGTCCATTCAATTCCAATCTTCTTCAGAAATTGCTCTCAGGCTGCCCACAGTGTCTCTAGCCTCACAGACACAGGCCACTTCTGTATTCTGGAATGGAGTATGTCTGGCCCTGAGGCTTGGCTTATTTTAAAGCCCTGGAGGGTCTCTGGGCTTCCATTCTCGCCAAATCATGTGAAGCCCCAACACCACTTTGGAAGAGATTTATTTAGAGGATAGTGAGCAAAGGCAAACACCAGTCACTGGGAGTCAGCCCCATCCCTCTGAACTGGAAGAACACTCTGGAAAGTCCCTTGTCTGTGGAGTCAGGAGCCCAGGGTTCCAGAGACAAGGGTCACTGACACCCCCACCCGGGTGTGTGAGTACTCACAGGTGTATTTGTGCAAGGGCTCAAGGTGAGGACTCATGTGTGTAGTCTTGCCTTTGATTTCCTCCTCTGAAGTACGGAGGTGCACAGCATCCAACGTGTATTTCCATCTCCATGGTTCAGTGATGCAAACTCACACCAATAGAGCCGGGGGTGCGTCAGGATGCTATTTTATAAGTTCTCATGAACTTCAGGAGAAATGTGAGAAATGGGAGCGGGGAAGGGAAATTCAACCTGAGTGGCAGAAGCTTGGTGCAACGTGTCTACAAGAATTGACAGGTGCAAGCACTCTTAGAGGGGAGATGTGGCCGGCTATCACTTTGTTCTATCACAACCTGAGGTCCCTGAAGACATTCTTTCTGACTTCCAGGTGACACAGAACTAGGAGGAATAGCCAATATGCTGAAAGATAGAAACAAGATTCAAACCAATGTAATATTATGAACCACTGGTTTAAAGCAATCCATATAAATACATATCCAGTATATTTTTAAAAATGCAAGATAGAGATATGTTTTATGTGGAAAAGACATATTTGGCTGAGGATAAGGTGAATATGAATTATTGGGAGCTGTCCAAAGAGCAAATGCAGCTTTAGTCTGTATGCTCTGCAGGGTCTAGTGCAGGGGGGTACGAGATGGTTGTGCCCTGCACCAGACACACACTGTTATTATTGGGCTCATCCTGAGGAGCAGGTCAGGACATGATGGAAATGACATAGAAATCACCCTTTCATTTAGCTGTTCATTTAATTGTGTGTGCCTTTATTCTTTCAGCAAATACATTCAGCCTTGGTCAGTAGTGACTTAGAATACCCCCTCTTTTTTTTTGAGACAGAATCTCACTTTCTTGCCCCTGATAGAGTGCTATGACATCATAGCTCACAGCAACCTCAAAAACCCTTTGGGCTCAAGCGATCCTCTTGCCTCAGCCTCCCAGGTAGGTGGTTCTACAGGCACTTGCCACAACACCTGGCTATTTTTTAGAGATGGAGGGTCTCACTTTTGCTTAGGTTGGTCTTGAACTCATGAGCTCAAGGAATCCACCTGCCTTGGCCACCCAGAGTGCTAGGATTACAGGAGTGGCCACTGCACCCCGTCCTGGAATCCTTTTTGAAATGAGGTAGAAATATAAATAGATAAATAAAAGCAAATAAATAAAATGTACCCAAATCTGTCCTTGGGGTCTTGTATTCAGAAGGGAAAGACAGGGTTCCTGCCTTCAAGAATCTCAGCCCAGAGAAGCAAAAGTCCAATAAAGTAAGAATTCCGGGTCCTCCATTAGCGAGCTAGAAGAGAGGTGATCATCGGGAGCACAGAAGCAAAGAGAGAGGGAGACTTGGGGGATGGGGATAGGGTGGCCAAGGTGGCCTTGGTTCATAGTTTTCATGGGAGAGGCTGGGCTCACACTCCATGATCCAGGGCACACTCACGTCTCTGCTTTTTTTGATTCGTTTATCCTAGTTTATTTCCATTCCTCATCCAGGAGGCAACGTTTTTAATGGGTTTGATGTCAGTCCTTTGATTTTTATATGTTCTTGTAAAGTACATGTCGTTGCTTTGTGTACATTTTTCATAAATAGTATTGTGCTACATACCCAAATCTGTTTCTTGCTTCTTTCATTGAAGTTCGTGTTTTAAGAACTAACCAGGTGGCTCAGTGTACAGTCCATCTTCATTACTCAGGATTCTGTACCTGGAACCCAAGAATGAGTAGTTGAGGCTCCTTCATAGTCATTCTTCGATGTGCGCACAGCAGTGAATAATTTGAGTTGCCTTATATGCAAGTCCTCAGCTGAGGTGACACTCTGCCTTCTTGTTTCAGCTCTTATAATGTAAACAGTCGTCATATTGAAGTTTGTTTAGTGCCACATTCTCATTTTTAATGCCTTTTCAGGTAACTCTGCCATTGAAAATGTTCTCATTTTTAATGCCTTTTTCAGGGAACTCTGCCATTGAAAATGTTCTCATTTTTAATGCCTTTTCAGGTATCTGCCATTGAAAATGGCCCATAAGCGAAGTACTGATGTGCTGTCTGGTATACTTAAGCAAAAGAAGGTTGTGGTTTGGCTTATAGAGAAAATACATGTGTTGGAGTAGCTACTTTCAGGCATGAGTTACAATGCTGTTGGCCCTGAGTTCAATGCTAATGAATCAATAATACAAATTAAAGTGTCTTTAAACAAAAACATACACAAAACAAGGTCATGCACTGATCTATTGAGGGAACGTTGTGACCAGGTGCTCACAGGAACCTAACTCTGTATTTCCTCTAGGAGCAATGGTTTTGTATTCACTAATTCAGTGTTTTGCAGAGTACAGAACAGAACTATTGTAAATGACAAAAATTGTCTGTAGTTCTGTTTCATTGCAGCTCACTGGTGCCTGGGATTCCATACCACACTTAATTTAACCCCTCAGTAATAGACACCTAGCATGCCTCTGACTCCCATTCCTATAAGGAAGGCTAAGACAAACATCTTCCTGTCTTCCTTTGGAGACCAGTGTGAGAATTTCCTTGGAAGCAGTCCTAGGAATAGGATTTTCCAGTCCTAGGGTAAGTGCATTTTACTATGTACAGCCAGATTGCTCTTTTAAAAAGGCTGCCCCTTTGCCACTCCCGTCAGCATCACAGAACACGCCTGTATTCCTTGCAACTTTGCCCTAACCCACCATCTTCCAACTTTCCAATTTTAGGCAATCAGATGGGCATAAACTCATGATTCATTATAGTTTTTATTTTATATTCCTAATTAAATGATTCTGAGTGTCTCTTCATTTGCTTAACATTTTGGATGTCCTGTTTTGTGAATTGCCTAATTCATAGTCTTTGTCCATTTATTTATTGGGATTTGGTGATTGATTTGCAGAAGTTTTGTCTATTTTAGGTATTCAAACTATGTTAGGTTTTGACGTCCTAAATATATTCTCTTGAGTCATCATTTGCCTTTTAATTACGTCCATGATTTCTTAGTTAAATGGAAATCCTTAACTTTGGTATAATCAAGAAATGTTGCTTTGAACCTGAGAGATGGAGGATGATGTTTGCCAGCAGGAGCAGCGGGGTAGAACCTTACGAGTAAAAGTTTCCATATGAGGGGTCTTATCATTGGAGAGAAGGATAAAGACAAATGAAATTGGCTTTTTTGGTGTATGAGGGGGGACATAAAATATTGACAGCAGAAAAACTATTTCATCTGAAGGGCTGTATGTCAAAGGGGTGTTAGATTTAATCTATCTCCAAGTATCGAGAACTCCCCTGTGTGATGCAGGCCCCCTCCCCCATTCCTCCGGATAGCCACATGGCTGGAAGCCTCAGTGAGCTCCAAAGGTGTAGTCAACTCTGAGAGCTCAAAGTCTGTGAGTGGAATGGGAAGAGAATTAGCATGGAGACGATTCTCTCCCTTAACCAAGTACTTCATCATTCCTGCATGATGCTCACCTGACTAAGCTGGTCTTCCAAGTCCCTGGCCACAAGTAAGAATGTATTCTCACTGTACCCCACCAGGCATACTCTGTAAAACCGAGAGCACATGTAGTGAGAATAAGCTGGAGTCAGTCAGGCTAAGGTAGACATGACACGGCTGGTCTAGTGTGTTTAGGTCCTTGGTGACCTTCACCTCCTGTCTCCCATGCTCATTTTTTGACAATTTAGCACCCACGCTAAAAATGCCTATCTTAAGTAGTTGGGGCGAATTGATTTGGAAAATCGACTTTTGAATTAGAAATGTAATACATCAATGAGCTGTGCTGATTATCAGTTAAAATAAGAGTTAATATGGTCTTTGCTTTAAACTTTTATGTATAAAACTGTGATGTTGGAAATGGAAGAACAGAACAGTCTTGGAGAGGCTACTCTCACTGTTCTCCAGAATTACTGCCCTTCTGACAAAGTTTGGTGAAACTATCCCCATCTCTGCATATTGGCTGACAATGGCAGGTGGCCAGACCCTCTTCATCCAGTAACAAAATAATTTAAAGAAGTTTATTCTGAGCCAAATTTGCAGATCATGACATGGAGCCACACCCAGGAAGCCTTGAGCAAGTGGACTCATGATGGTGGGGTTATATTTTGCTTTTATACATTTTAGGGAGACAGGAATTACAGGTAAAGTCATAAATCAATACGTGGGACATCTCAAAGGAGGGGGGGCAGTTACAGGTTATAGTGTTGCAGGAAGATGAGGCCCAGTGGAGAGAAAGAGCACCCAAACACCCTGTTTAAGAGAAAAAAAGGCTTTTATTCAGCTGGTGGTGCCAACGGCATAGAAGAATTAAAAATGGCCGCACTCTCTGACTGGCTTGGTCTTTTCCTTTTTATCTCCAAAAAGTTCCAACCCACAGGTAACCTTTCTCACTGGTCAGTTTGAATCGAGTGGGAGAAGCTGTTCCAGTTCCCACAGAACTACAGTATTTCATAGAAGTGGAAATTTCCAGGTCTCAGGAAGTTAAGTCTACAAATTCCTGGGAGCTGAGTCACCATGGAGGGGACCCTACAAGTGTATCCTTTGTGGTCTCTTTGAGAAGACCTCTGTTTTTCTAGACCTTCCTCTTCCTCTTCCTGGATATCCTCTCTCAATAGGTGGGTTTAAAGATTCTTTAGCTGACAATTGGCTGAGTTAGGCTCTGTCTAATAGACCAGGAGTCAGTGAAAAGGAATGCTGAGTTAAGATAAGGGTTGCTAGTGAGAGACCAAGTACCAGACGTATGTCCAGACTCAACTGGCTTGTTGTATATGTTGAGGATGGGTGTGTCTTAGATAGGCTTTGTTAATGAGTCACAAAAGACATCTCTGAGAAGGGGAGGGGGCACAATGAGGTATGTCTGATCTCCCTTACCATGGCTAGCAATTGATTTTTAGGGGATCCCTTGGCCAAGAGGGGGTCTAGTCAGTCACACTGGGGGAGTAGCCCTAAGATTTTATTTTAGTTGACAGCATTAAGCAGGCCCTTCTTGAGACTTTTTGTTTATAACTCACAACTTAATTTAGACTTTTAAATGGCTCTTCTAGTTCTAAGTTCTAACTCTGGAGAAAGGGGAAAGAAGGAGTGAAGGTAAAAGGTTGAACTCACCCCAGTATAGTTATGAGATGAACAGAAAAGGCAGCATCTGTCTTGGGTTTGCCACTTTGTAATAGAGGGATGGTGTGAGGGGGAAAAATGTTTTCTTTAAAATTTCCCCCACCCTTTTTTGGAAACTGAGGTCTGCATCCATGGAGGGAGAGGGAAACATCTTTTGTTCTTATGCTATAGGAAATGGTTCAGCTGAACCGTTCTGATGGAGATGGAGGCCACAGCCTGGCTGGTAGAAGCCTATGGGCTTCCCAGGTGGATAGAGGACACAGCTTTGTGGCAGAGCGGGGACAATTAAATTCATTAACTGTAGTTGAATAACAATAGGCCTTCCCTCCTTCCCCACTTCCCTTCCTTCCTCCCTTCCTTTTCTTTTATTTATTTATTTTGCTTTTTGAGACAAAGCCTCATTCTGTGCCCTGGGTAGAGTGCCATGGCATCATAGCTCACAGCAACCTAAAACTCTTGGGCTTGAGCAATCCTCTTGCCTCAGCCTCCCAAATAGCTGGGACTACAGGCGCCTGACACAACACCCTGCTAGTTTTCTATTCTTAGTAGAGATGGGGTCTTGCTCTTGCTCAGACAATCTATTCACCTCAGGTAGAGTGCTAAGATTTGCAGACGTGAGCCACCATGCCTGGTCTTTTTCTCTTTTTCTTTTTCTTTTCTTTTCTTTTTTTGAGACAGCGTCTCAGTCTGTTGCCCCGGCTAGCTCATAGCAACTTCAAACTCCAGGGCTCAGGTGATCCTCCTGCCTCAGTCTCCTGAGCACCTGGGATTACAGGTGCCACCACACCTACCCAGAGAACTGTTCTATTTTTAGCAGAAACAGGGTCTCGCTCAGGCTGGTCTGAACTCCTGAGTTCAAGTGATCCTCCTGCCTCGGCCTCACAGAGTACTAAGATTACCTGGCCTAGGCCCTTCTTTTTAAAAGCTCTGTGTGTGTTCAAGAAATTTTGACATTTTGAGATGAATAGTCTGCCATTTTTCTTCCTTTGGCAAGAAAGTAATAAATTTTCCTTTCTTTCTTTTCAAACCACTTCTTCTGACGTGGCCTTGAGAGCAAGTGCTGAGCTTTTGGTAACATATTCCTCCATTCATCCATTTAAATTCATTGTACCCAGAAAGGTGAGTGACCCCTCTGTGTCAGGCACAGGGCTCAGGACTAGAAAAAGAGGGAAAAAGGCCGCCACCATCCCATCCTCATGGAGCTGACAGTCTAGAGGGGCAAATATCTGTGTAACAACTGGTCTATAAACATATTCACACCTCCACCCATCTTCTCCCTCCTCTCTTCCTTGAAAGGTAGTGAGATGAATAAGGGAAATGCAAATTAGAGTTAAATAAAAACACCATTTCATTGGCAGTTTTAGCAAACATCTGTGAGTTTGATGACAGCGTGGACCACAGGCAGGTTCACACACCGCTGGCTGAAAAGTGAACTGGTACAGCTCCTGTGGAGAGAGATTTGGCAATAGAGAACCAAACTGCATATGCATGTAACCTTTGACCTAGCAATCCTACTCCTAGGAAAATACCCCTGAGACAGGCTGGCAAAAATACAATAGGATGTGTATACAAGGCTATTTATTACAGTACTTTTTGTAATAGCCAAAGATTAGAAAAACAACCCAAATATCCATCACTGGAGAACTAGTGAAAGAAACCATGAATTGGTCAAATCCTCACTAGGGAGACCGTGCATTATGAATGGGAATGTACTGTAGAGAGCTCTGCCAAGTGGACACTAGTGTGTATGCTATCTTATGACTTAAAACAGGAGAGAATAGTATATATCCCATATACCAAAAACTAATAAAAATGCTTATATATGTGGGAGGGAGGAAACAACCTATTAAGCTAGATTACCTGACTAGAACTTATTTTATAAATTTGACTTTGGAGACAACTGAATGTTCTATAAAACAAACTCTAATCAAAAAGCAAGCTGTTGTTTTTATTATTGAAAGCAAAACAAAAACAAATGAGCCTAAATGTGTATAGATTTAACGGCTTAATCATGTAGAGAGGAATTATTTCAGGTGATTTTAAAACATGGTAATTAGACTATTCATCTTTAGTGGGACATATGTCCTCATAATGTTGTCGTTAGTATATTACTAACAATGTAGTTACCATTACAATTGATGTTGTCATTTTGGAGCCATTATATGTAACTATTCTATATTTTAACTACAGTGGAACTTCTGTAAGTGACTACCCAAGGACTGTAACAAACTGGTCAACATACAGAGGTGTCAACCAAGCCAACCATACTGATCATGTACTTGTGGTATATGTCTGGTCTATGAAAATTAGGTGGTCAGTGTAGGGAGGTGATCAACTAGGGAGGTTCCATTGTCTATGTATAATAAAATTATAACATAGACACATGAACTAAGATAAACCTAATACTGTATTATAATAAAGTTCACAAATAAGAACACAAATTTTCAGTATATGAGAAAAGAAATTAAGAGTACACACATGATGCATTTTCATTTAAATTTTTCTTCTATCTCTGCCCACTGAAAAGGTCTGGAAACAATAATCAACCTGGGAGCAACAAGCACCCAGATTGTGGTCTCAGAATAACATTTCCCACCAATAAAGGCCAGAAGCTCTTGCAGAAATGGCAGTTTATATGTGTAGGACAAGAAAAAACTGGAATATCTTATAGTACCAAAAAGCAAGAATGTCATCTGACTACTGGAGATTCTTTCAGAGGACCCAGGAGTCATCGGAAGGAACTATTTCTGGCCAAAGCTGGGGCAATACAATCACAGAAATATTAGTAACTGCAATGGATTGAGAGACACATGAAACATTTAAAACTCCATACCTTTATAATAATACTAAATTTACAAAGCCTCAGTGGTCAACTTTGGAAGATCCTAGGGCCAATTCAATATTCTAAAAACTGGTAAAAACAGGGAAAGAACCAAGCATATATTTTGTGTATCTCGTACAAACCACACCTCAGAATAACCAAGTACTTGGTGAGGGAAAGCCTCTCTCTTTTCAAGATCCCCATGAAAAATTGCAGAAGAAATATGTATTGGTTTCTTAGGGTCTCCATAACAAAGTACCACAAACGGAGTGGCTGAAACAACCCAAATGCATTGTCTCCTGCTTCTGGAGGTTGGATGTTTGAGGTCAAGGTGTCAGGAGGGGCATGCTCCCTCTGCAGGTGCCCAGAGGATCTACTCAGGGTCTCTCTCCTGGCTTCTGGTAGTTCCTTGGCTTGTGGCAGCAGCACCGTGACCTTTATATGTGTTCTCCTTGTGTGCTCATGTGCCTGTCTCTGTATTCAAGTCTCCTTTTTTTATAAGGACACCCTCATATTAAATAAATTGGCCACCTTCCTCCATGTGACCTTATCTTAACTAATTCCATCTGCAACAGCCCTATTTCCAAATAATTTTGCATTCTGAGATCCTGGAGGTTGGGACTTCAACATATAAACTTGAGGGAAACACAATTTAATCCATGACACAGTGATAGAACTTAATAGCATAGTTTTGTGATTCCTAACGAAATAGTGGGTCTGGAAAATGGCTGTCGATTACTGATAAAACATTGGGTAAAAAGCTAATGAGGAGCTTTGTAGTGGAAAAACAACCCAAATTGAGGTTTTGACCAATTCATGGTTTCTTTTGCTAGTTCTCCAGTGATGGATATTTGGGTTGTTTTTCTAATCTTTGGCTATTACAAAAAGTACTGTAATAAATAGCCTTGTATACACATCCTGACACCACCCCCACCCCACCACCACCACCACCATCAGCCTATGTCACAAGATTCAGTACAACCAGACACATTGTCTTCCTGGTGTGATGCAACAGGAAGCATGGAGCACCACCTGGGAGGGACCCTGCCTCTCCCTGCTAAAACAAGCAAACAAACCAACCAGACCTGAATCTGAGCAAGTCCTCAGGTGTAGGATGTAAACTAACAGTTTAAAGGACTTATCAGTAAGAGAAGACTGTTAAATGCCTTAGGTATGAATCAGATTCTGGAATCAGCAGAATCCAGAATGTGAGAAATTCTACAGGACTAAAGACCTGGTTTCTTCAACAAACGAAGAAAAGAAAAGAGAGGGGTAGCCTCCCTTATCAAGTATATTGACTGAATTCAACGTGTGCACCTTTTTTTCATTTTGATTTGAACAAACCAACTGTTAAAAAATGAAAGTGTGGAGGCCAGGCACAGTGGCTCATACCTGTAATCCTAGCACTCTGGAAGGCTGAGGTGGGTAGATTGCTTGAGCTCAGGAGTTTGAGACCAGCCTGAGCAAGAGTGAGACTCTGTCTCTATTAAAAATAGAAGAAACTAACCAGCTGTTGTGGCAGGCACCTGTAGTCTCAGCTACTCGGGAAGCTGAGGCAAGAGAATTGCTCAAACCCGGGAGTTTGAGGTTACTATGAGCTATGATGGCACAACACTCTACTCAGGGTGACAGAGTAAGACTCTGTCTCAAAAAGATAAATACATAAATACATAAATAAAAGCATGTAGGGGAGACAATTAGGGAAATTTATACACTGACTAGATATTTGATGATGTTAATAAATTATTACTTTTTAAGTGTGATGATAATTTTGTTGCAGTTTTTAAAAAGTCCTTATTTAAAGGATTTATGGGTGAAAGATACAGTGTCTCGGATTTATTTTAAAATAATCTGGGGCTCTGTAATCCCAGCTACTTTGGAGGCTGAGGCAAGAGAATCACTTGAGCCCAACAGTTTGAGGTTTCTGTGAGCTGCGACGCCACGGCACTCTTCTGAGGGTGACAAAGTGAGACTCTGTCTCAAAATGAATAAATAAATAAAATAAAACAAAACAAAATAACCTGGGGAAGGGTGAGAGTATAGAAGCGATGAGATTGGCCTGTGCTGAAGCTGCAGTGGAGGGTACATGGGGTTTCATTACACTGCCATTTCTACTTTTGTATGTTTGCAATTTTCCATAATAAAGTGCTAAAAAATTGAATTTTGTGGATCTCTTTGTAAAAAGTCTTACTTATTCCTCTCTGTTCTGGATACCATCCCATCTTATCAAGGATTTAGCTCTTGATTTATTGCCTTTCTGAGCACTGTAAATCTCTCTCTCGAGTCATCTCCACAGCTTATAAACATTCTCTACCATTGCCTATCTACACACACACAAAAAAAAAAAAAAAAGAAAAGAAAAAGAAAGAAATTCAGGAAAACCAACTTTAATTCCTCCCTTGGCCCTTCTTATCCTCTCTCCATCCACCTAACAGTTTTCCTATTTCCCAGCACGACCCAAACTTCCCTTCTCAGAGGCAAACTGTCTAATTCCTCACTATCCACTTGTCAACCCAAATAAGTCACTAAGGCAAAAATCTCAATCAATGGGGGTTTAGAGGTGAGGATGCACCTGGGAAAGTCATGTATAGCAGACAGAGCTGGGTTTTTTCTTTTTCTTTCCTGAAGGTGAACCCGAACATTTTCATCATTAAAGGCATAAAGAAAGAAAAAAGTGGGTGGAGTGAGTAGGGCACTGGCCCCAAATACTGAGGGCCCCGGTCAAACTCCAACAAAAAATAGCCAGGCATTGTGGTGGGTGTCTGTAGTCCTAGCTACCTGAGAGGCTGAGGCAAGAGAATCGCCTAAGCCCAAGGGCTAGAGAATGCTGTGAGCTGTGATGCCACAGCACTCTACTGAGGCTGACAAAGTGAGACTCTGTCTATTAAAAAAAAAAAAAAGGCAGGGAGTTGGGGTAAGGGGAGTAGTGAGACAATGGTTATATTCTTGTGAGGCCCAGAAAAATTTGCATTTCATATAAGATAATGCAAATGTTAGAAGAGAAAAAGGAAGTGCAGAAAGCATCAGTTATGTGGATGTCCCAGGGAAGGTGGAAGAATCTCTAATTCTGTCTGATCTCTGCTCTATGCCTGTAAAGATAAATGTGTGATTCATTATTACAAGTGCAGAGTTGAGTTTAGTTTTAGGTTCTAGACATATCCTGTGGGCCTACAGTTAACAATTTGCATGTCCTTGCTTGTGAGCCAGTAAGGAATTTCTTTGATGAGAGATCTGTGGGGCTAGTTCTTCACAGGCGCCTGAGGCTGTTACCTTCCCTTTTGCATATGGAGTTGGGGAGCCCTTCAGATGTTTCAGATTTTGGTTTTACATTCCCTCTGTTCCAAAACCTCTGGAAGAAATCACTGTAGAAGACATGAGTTTGCGATTGTTTTATCTAATTTCAAGTTGCTAGAGAGGCTCATTCTTAGGAGATCATGTTCCACAGAGAGGAAAGAAATTAAATCAAGAAGGACTAATGTGAAAATTGTAGGCAAATAATAAACCCCCCAAATGATGGACAAGGCTAGAATCCAATAATAGGTTTCTTCTGTTTCTTCTTTTTCAATTTTCTGAAATACAATTTTCCCTCTCCAGTGTCCCATTTTTATCAGAGACAAATCATAGTAGGACTAATGTCTTTCCAAAATGAATTTTAGTCACATTACGCTTGGCCTGATTGTTTCCATAAAATGCAGCAAGAATAGTTATTGGCCATACAGGGTTTTCTTTTTAAAAATTTGCTTTAAGGGACCTCAAGTTAGACTTAAAAACTTCTCAAGCCAAGCCAAAGATTTAACTTTGCTGACAGGTATTTGTAGAAATTGGGTAAGTCCCTCTTTTCTCAAGGTCCCAAAGTAACCTGGGTTTCCTGGACCCATCAGAAAGTGATATTCTTTATCCCCCACAGATCAGGAAATATTACAGTCGAGATGCCAGGCTAGTTTTATTCAGAGAACTTTTTATTGGCTTTATAAAGTCAACCTAATTCCCCAAAGCAGCCTGGACATATCTGAAAATATTTGCCATTCCTGTCAAAGCCTTGGTAAAATACCCAGCATGTCTAATTCTGTCTTGTCGTAAAAGAAAATAAATTCTTATTGAACTTATGTAAATAATGATATTGCCATAATATAAGAATACTTACAGATAATTTTCAAATTTTGGAAAAATCAAGTAGAGAGAAAAATAAATGCTTCAACTTGTGCACAAAAAATGTAATTTACCAATTTGTTGTAAGCTACAAATAGCTGAAAAGAAGAAAAAAGTTCTCTTGACTTCTAGAAAACAAAACATAAAAAGAATCAGCAATGTTTTGAACAAAAAGTCGTAAAAATTTAATTTCATCCCATGCAATTAATTTTTGTTCTGTTTGAGTCTGGGTTAGTAATCCTCATGAACAGAGCAGATTTTTAGTTAAAGGGAACCAGTGTCTTTAGGGTTTGGAGGGTGTCAGCTGAGGTGTCTAGATATTAAAGTTGAAGCATCTTCAGTTACAATGAAAGTAGCTTTTAAATGGAAGAAAAACAAAGTTTAATATTTGAAACAGTTTATCCTGGGATTTGTATATCACAAGGCAAGCTTGAAGGGCCTCAAGAAAAAGGTAGCAGTCAGGGCGAAGACAAGATGGGTGACTGAAGCCAGCTTTCCACAGAGTTTCCCATCCAGAAGGAGAGTTAAAGGACAGAAATTTAGCAAGTAACCTGGCAGATTAGAGCTGTGCCAAGAGAGAGGTGGAAGAATGCACATTAACCCTGCTGAGGTGAGCTGTGACCCCAGGGATACAAACAAAAGGTACAAAATCCATCACCAAGTGGACGGGAGTCCCCTCCCCCATGAGAATAGCTCAAAGTATCCCATAAACAAACGAGCAAGGTTCAAAATTTCTCCCATTATACTCCACAGGAGAGACCCTCTAAAAACCGGACCTACTTCCCCTACTAGGGTGCCACGGCGCTCTCCTGCCAGGAATAAAACTATGTAAATCTGTATATATTCTTTACCTGCAATTCTGAGCTCCCAGCACTCCCCTCCACTCTCATCTAGGTCTGGAGGCCTGTTCCCCAGAAGTCCAGCTTCTTGGGTGATTTCTCAAGGGGTGTGGACAGGGCCTGGGCTGCTGGTGGTCAGTGCTGATTCTGTGGCATGGGAGTGAGGAGAGGACGATCGGCTGAATGGGAACCATGCCAAAGCAGCAGTGCACCAAGGTGCAGAGTAGCAGCCATTTTTGGCAACAAAACGGCTCACCCCTGGATATTCTGGAGTCATACCTGCTGTCTCTCTGGGCAACCAGAGGAGGCCGGGCATATTCTCAGGTGGCAACCAACAGTGGAACAGATCTGGGGTGGAAACGCAGGCCCCGTGAGTAAAGGGTTTGCCTGAGGTGGTACAGGCCTGGGTGGAGCACGGGGACTAGAAAACACATGCACACTGCTGCAGACTTCCCGGGTGGGGCTGACCCAGAGGACCGCTTTACTGAGCCTAAGATGCACCCAGCCCCCAGGGGATCATCAGCCTAGACAAAGGAGGGCAGGAGAACAGTTAGCTATAACTGACGGCTAACTATGCTGCGAATACAAACTACAAGGCCGCAGCAAAGACAGGGCCTGAGGTGCAGGTTCTGTGAACTAAACACAGCTTCTCTTCTGCAGGGGAATTTAGCATGAACAGAAACAAATTCCGCAAAGTTGTTCCATTCTATCAGTAACATCAATCAGGGGTGGGGCTGGAACTGAGTGAACACCCCCAGCCTCCATCAAGCACACGAGGTTGTCAGGCCTCACCTCCTCTGCTGGATTGAGGCAGAGAACAGTGGCCTGGCTGAGGAGAAATAGATTTCCTTATGATTCATGTAGGTGCAACCCCCTGGAGTATCTGCTTATTGGAGACAAATGGGTCACAGCCCTGCTGGGTTTTCAGTGATTGGGTGTGACAGAGGTGCAAGGTGGGGAAGGAGGCATCTATTTGCTGGGTGGGTCCTCCTGACCTCACGGAGCACCAGAGCAAGTCATATTTGAGTTGTCAGCAGACCCCTGTGATCTAGTTGCCAGAGACCTTTTAAACTCTTCCACCTGAGACAAGTGTTGATTGAGACAATTGATTTGGACCTTTTGAACTGAGACAATAGCCTGAGGACTATCCAAGTGGTGCCCTGGGTGTATGTTTGTAAGAAGGTTTGATTTTCCTTTTCCAATTGTTGCCTGTGTGTGTATGGGGGTGGGGGGTCGGTGACTCAATTGCTGGTATTTCTCCACAGCTGAGACTTCAACCCAGAGTAACTGTTTCACTAGGGTCAGACAGAGACCAGCTGAAAACAAGACAGAGCCACTTAGCCCCACCACACCAAACAGATCCCCAGTTTCTCAGGCCATAGCACTGTACAGGTCCTTGGCATAGCTCCAGGGGAAAAGTCAAACGGTATAAAATAACCATGGGGCAGAATCAGGGAAAAACTCTGGTAACATGAATAACCAGAGTAGATCAACCCCCCCAAGAAAAGATATGGCAGATGTAACTGAAGATCCCATTCATAAACAGATGGCCGAGATGTCAGGAATTGAATTCAGAATTTGGATTGCAAACAAGATTAATGGAATGAAGGAAATTTTGGAATTAGAAATTTGAGGAGCATTTCAAAAGTTGGAATTAAAATTCAAGGAGAAATTCAAAATTTGTCTCAACAATTCAACGAATTTAAAGACAAAGCCACTGATGATTTTGACACAATGAAGCAAGAATTTGCGTCCTCAAAGAACTGAAAAATACAGTAGAATCCCTCAGTAACAGAGTGGAGCAAGCAGAATAAAGGATTTCTGACATTGAAGACAAAGCCTTTGAACGCTCCCAAACTCTCAAAGAGGAAGAGAAATGGAGAGCAAAAATGGATCATTCTCTCAGAGAGCTCTGGGATAATTCGAAGAAGGCTAATATCTGCCTCATTGGAATCCCTGAAAGTGATGATGTGGCTTCACAAGGCACAGAGGCCGTTCTCCATGAAATTATGAAAGAGAATTTTACAGACATGCCAAGAGATTCTGAGATTCAGATAGCAGACAGTTTTAGAACCCCAGCATGACACAACGTGAATAAGACAACCCCCAGGCACATCATAATTAACTTCACTAAAGTTAATATAAAGGAGAAAATTCTGAAAGCAGCCAGACATAAGAAATCCATTACCTACAAAGGGAAGAGTATAAGAATGACTGCAGATCTCTTTGCTGAAACTTTTCAAGCCAGAAGAGGGTGGTCATTGACTTTTAATCTCCTAAAACAAAATAACTTTCAACCCCAGATCCTGTATCCAGCTAAATTAAGTTTCATTTATGATGGAGAAATTAAATACTTTAATGACATTCATATGTTGAAGAAATTTGCCATAACCAAACCAGCTCTTCAGGATAGTCTCAGACCTATCCTCCATAATGACCAACCCAATGCTCTACCACAAAAGTAAACTCACTCAGATACTTTTGATCAAACTACAATTTCCACAGTGGCGAAAGTATTAAAAATGTCCATTGGACTTTCGAAAAATGTAAAACCCAAAATTTTACCAGACTTATCAATATTCTCCATTAATGTGAACGGCTTAAACTGTCCTCTAAAGAGGCACGGGTTGGCTGACTGGACACAAAAACTCAGGCCAGATATTTGCTGCATACAAGAGTCACATCTTACCTTAAAAGAAAAATACAGACTCAGGGTGAAAGGATGGTCGTCCATATTTCAGGCAAATGGTAATCAGAAAAAGCAGGTGTTGTAATAATATTTGCAGACACAATAGGCTTTAAACCAACAAAAGTAAGGAAGGATAAGAATGGTCACCTCATATTTGTTAAGGGTAATACTCAATATGATGAGATTTCAATTATTAATATTTATGCACCCAACCAGAATGCACCTGAATTTATAAGAGAAACTCTAACAGACACGAGCAACTTGATTTCCTCCAGCTCCATAATAGTCAGAGATTTTAAGACTTCTTTGGCAGTCCTGGATAGATCCTCCAATAAAAAGCTGAGCAAAGAATTTTTAGATTTAAACCTAATCACCCAAACATTTGGATTTAGCAGACATCTACAGAACATTTCATCCCAATAAAGCTGAATACACATACTTCTCATCAGCCCACAGAACATACTCCAAAATCGATCACATCTTAGGTCACAAGTCTAACCCCAATAAATTTAAAGGAATAGAAATTTTCCATGCATCTTCTTGGACCACCTTGGAATAAAAGTTGAACTCAGCAACAACAGGAATCTGCATACTCATACAAAAAAAAAGGAAGTTAAATAACCTTATGCTGAATGATAGCTGGGTCATAGATGGGATTAAGAAGGAAATTGCCAAATTTTTGGAACAAAATGACAATGAAGACATGAATTATCGGAACCTCTGGGATACCACAAAGGCAGTTGTAAGAGGGAAATTTATAGCACTGCAAGCCTTTCTCAAGAGAACTGAAAGAGTGGAAGTTAACAACTTAATGGGAAATTCAAGCAACTGGAAAAGAAAGAACATTCTAACCCCAAACCCAGTAGAAAAAAAGAAATAACCAAAATTAGAGCAGAATTAAATGAAATTGAAAACAAAAGAATACTACAACAGATCAATAAATCAAAAAGCTGGTTTTTTGAAAAGGTCAATAAAATAGATAAAACTTTGGTTAACCTAACCAGGAAAAAAAGAGTAAAATCTCTAATCTCATCGATCAGAAACGACAAAGACATAATAACAACAGACTCCTCAGAAATTAAAAAAATCCTTAATGAATATTACAAGAAACTTTATTCTCAGCAATATGAAAATCTAAAAAAAATTGACCAATACTTGGAAGCACATCACCTTCCAAGACTTAGCCAGAATCGAGTGGAAATGTTGAACAGGCCTATATCAAATTCTGAAATAGCATCAATCATATAAAATCTCCCTAAAAAGAAAAGCCCAGGACCAGATGGCTTAACGTCAGAATTCGACCAAACCTTTAAAGAGGAACTAGTACCTATATTACCCAACCTGTTCCAAAATATAGAACAAGAAGGAAGACTACCCAACACGTTCTATGAAGCAAACATCACCCTGATCCCCAAACCAGAAAAAGACCCAACAAGAAAAGAAAATTATAGACCAATATCACTAATGAATATAGATGCAAAAATATTCAACAAGATCCTAACAAACAGAATCTAGCAACACATCAAACAAATTATACATCATGACCAAGTCGGTTTTATCCCTGGGTCTCAAGGCTGGTTCAATATACGTAAATCTATAAGTATAATTCAGCACAAAAACAAATTAAAAAACAAAGACCATATGATTCTCTCAATTGATGCAGAAAAGGCTTTTGATAATATCCAACATCCCTTCATGATAAGAACACTTAAGAGAATTGGTATAGAAGGGACATTTCTTAAACTGATAGAGGCCATCTACAGCAAAACCACAGACAATATCGTATTGAATGGAGTTAAATGGAAATCATTTCCACTCAGATCAGGAACCAGACAAGGCTGCCCATTGTCTCCACTGCTCTTTAACATTGTAATGGAAGTTTTAGCCACCGCAATTAGGGAAGAAAAGGCGATCAAGGGTATCCATATAGGATCAGAAGAGATCAAACTTTTGCTCTTCGCAGATGATATGATTGTATATCTGGAAAACACCAGGGATTCTACTACAAAACTCTTAGACGTGATCAAGGAATATAGCAGCGTCTCAGGTTACAAAATCAACATTCATAAATCGGTAGCCTTTATATATAACAACAATAGTCAATTTGAGAAAACAGTTAAGGGCTCTATTCCATTCACAGTAGTGCCAAAGAAGGTGAAATATTTGGGAGTTTATCTACCAAAGGATGTGAAAGATCTCTATAAAGAGAACTATGAAACTCTAAGAAAAGAGATAGCTGAAAATGTTAAAAAATGGAAAAACATACCATGCTCATGGCTGGGAAGAATCAACATTGTTAAAATGTCCATATTACCCAAAGCAATATACAATTTTTTCTTTTTTTTTTTTGTGGTTTTTGGCCGGGGCTGGGTTTGAACCCGCCACCTCCGGCATATGGGACCGGCGCCCTACTCCTTGAGCCACAGGCACTGCCCAGCAATATACAATTTTAATGCAATCCCTATTAAAGCTCCACTGTCATACTTTAAAGATCTTGAAAAAATAATACTTCGTTTTATATGGAATCAGAAAAAACCTCAAATAGCCAAGTCATTGTTCTGAAATAACAACAAAGCAGAAGGAATCAAGCTACCAAACCTCAGACTATACTATAAATCAATAGTGATCAAAATAGCATGTTAGTGGCACAAAAACAGAGAGGTAGATGTCTGGAACAGAATAGAGAACCAAGAGATGAACCCAGCTACTTACCGTTATTTGATCTTTGATAAGCCAATTAAAAACATTCAGTGGGGAAAAGATTCCCTATTTAACAAATGGTGCTGGGTGAACTGGCTGGCAACCTGTAGAAGACTGAAACTGGACCCACACCTTTCACCATTAACTAAGACAGACTCTCATTGGATTAAAGATTTAAACTTAAGACATGAAACTATAAAAATACTAGAAGAGAGTGCAGGGAAAACTCTTCAAAAAATCGGTCTGGGCAAATATTTTATGAGAAGGACCCCCTGGGCCATTCAAGCAGCTTCAAAAATGCACTACTGGGACCTGACCAAACTAAAAACCTTCTGCACAGCTAAGAACACAGTAAGTGAAGCAAGCAGACAGCTCTCAGAATGGGAGAAGATATTTGCAGGTTATGTCTCCGACAAAGGTTTAATAACCAGAATCCACAGAAAACTCAAACGTATAAGCAAGAAAGGAACAAGTGATCCCATAGCAGGCTTGGCAAGGGACTTGAAGAGAAACTTCTCTGAAGAAGACAGGCGCACAGCCTACAGACATATGAAAAAATGCTCATCATCCTTAATCATCAGAGAAATGCAAATCAAAACTACTTTGTGATATCATCTAACTCCAGTAAGATTAGCCCATATCACAAAATCCCAAGACCAGAGATATTGGTGTGGATGTGGAGAAAAGGGAACATTTCTACACTGCTGGTGGGAATGAAAATTAATGTGTTCTTTTTGGAACAATGTTTGGAGAACACTTAGAGATCTAAAACTAGATCTGCCATTCAATTATATAATTCCTCTACTAGGTATATACCCAGAAGACCAAAAATCACATTATAACAAAGATATTTGTACCAGAATGTTTATTGCAGCCCAATTCATAATTACTAAGTCATGGAAAAAGCCCAAGTGCCCATCGATCCACGAATGGATTAATAAATTGTGGTATATGTACACCATGGAATATTATGCAGCCTTCAAGAAAGATGGAGACTTTATCTCTTTCATGTTTACATGGATGGAGCCGGAACGTGTTCTTCTTAGTAAAGTATCTCAAGAATGGAAGAAAAAGCATCCAATGTACTCAGCCTTACTATGAAACTAATTTATGGCTTTCATATGAATGCTATAACCCAGTTATAGCCCAAGAATATGGGGAAGGGGGAGAGGGAGGGGAGGGAGGGGGGAGGTGGGTGGAGGGAAGGTGATTGGTGGGATCACACCTATGATGCATCTTACAAGGTACATGTGAAACTTAGTTAATGTAGAATGTAAATGTCTTAACACAATAACTAAGAAAATGCCAGGAAGGCTATGTTAACCAGTGTGATGAAAATGTGTCAAACGGTCTACAAAACCCGTGTATGGTGCCCCATGATTGCATTAATGTACACAGCTATGATGTAATAATAAAATAAAATAAAAAAAAGGTAGCAGTCAATTCCCTAAGTCCAAGTCAGAAAAATGGAAGAATTTGAAAACATCATTTGGAGACTTGTAGCCAGGAAAGAATTTAAGACAATATCCAAATCTTTTGATCTCTAAATTTATCAGAACCTATATTCAAGAGGTTGTCAGTCCTGTCCATCACTTTCCTTGAAGAAGTAATTTTGAACTGCAGCCATTAAAACAGAAACAACAACTACTTTTTGATATGAATCTAGGTAAAACTATAATTTTCTATGGAAGACAAAAATTCTTAGAATAGCCATAGTTAAAGAAACAATTGACAAAGAAACATGGTTATTTCTTTGGCATACAACAACTAACCATAATTATTACTGATAACATACACCAAGACAAATCAGAATTTTAGGGGTCTCAGATAATTTTGGAAACATATTAGTCATATGTTTACATAAATATAATGCAAAGAAAGTTCAATTCCATTTCATATTTGACAATGCTTTCTGTATTTTTTATTTTTGCAGGTTGTTCAAAAGATAAAAATGTTATGTGAAAATCTTATTTAAAAGAGAAAAACACACATTTTACCTTTGCGTTAGTGTATTAATAATGGTAAAGGTAGTTTTTTTTGTTTATTTGTTCTTTGCAGTTTTTGGCCAGGGCTGGGTTTGAACCAGCCACCTCCGGCATATGGGGCCGGCACCCTACCCCTTTGAGCCACAGACGCCGCCCGGTAAAGGTAGTTTTAATAAAACTTTATCAACAAATCTACATAATGAATTTGACCATAACGTAAGATTTCTATAAATTTATAATCTTTTACTATTTTTACCATTTTCCTCAACTTTTACATCTGTTTAGTTTTATGTATCATTTTTATTTAATTTAAAACAATTTATAAAATCTTTAGGTATAATTTTTTAAAAACAAAAATCACATCTATGCCTTTTCATAACCTCTTTCTTAAAACAAACAGAAACCCACATCTTTCTTTATATCTTTGTATATAGAACTGATGGGGTGTGTGTGTGTTGGTATCTAACAGTTTTAATCACATATATTAATTATAATGTTAACTCTTAGTAACTCTTATTTTAGTGAAAATCTACAAAGTAAGTAATTTGACACAGCTGGGCAAGGGAGTACAGGAAGTTTGGATGTTGTTCTCAGACCTCACAGTAATCATTTCTCTACAACCTCAAAATCTAAAGGCTCAAAACTAAGGTCATATGTTTATTGACATGTTAAGCAGGTATTATAAACATCATAGAAGCAACAGATTTATGGCTTTAAACCATCCAGCAGAAATAGCCTAAACTAGTAGACTCAGGTAAAAAATGTCTAAATTGAATTAAATGACTAAGTTAAATTTTGAAGATGTTTTTATTTTATCAACAATTTAAAATTATCTTTATGTACCAAAAATTACTAAACATGAACTTGAAAAGCATTTGGCCCAAAGCACTCTACAAATTTAGTACAATCCCTATTAAAGCACCATTGTCACACTTTAAAGAGTTTGAAAAAATAGTACTTCATTTTATATGTAATCAGAAAAGACCCTAAATAGCCAATACATTACTCAGAAATAAAAGCAAATCAGGAGGTATCATGTTACCAGACTTCAGGCTATACTATAAATCTATAGTGATCAAAACAGCATGGTACTAGCGCAAAAACAGAGAGAGATTTATGGAACAGAATGGAGAACCAAGAGATGAACCCAGTCACTTATTGTCATTTGATCTTCAAGAAGCCTATCGAAAAATTCAGTGGGGGAAAGACTCCTTATTTAACAAATGGTACGGGGTGAACTGATTGGCAACCTGTAAAAGACTGAAACAGGACCCTCACCTTTCACCATTAACAAAAATTGATTCTCACTGGATAAAAGATTTAAACTTAGACATGAAACCATAAAAATACTAGAAGAGAGTGCAGGGAAGACACTTGGAGAAATCGGCCTAGGGAATACTTTAGGAGGAGGACTCCCCCACACACACTCCACCCACCACCCACCCTGCTGGGCAATTGAAGCAACACCACAAATCCATTGCTGGGATCTGATCAAACTAAAAAGCTTCTGCACAGCCAAGAGCACAGTAGGTAAAGCAAACAGACAACCTTCAGAATGGGAGAAGATTTTTGCAGGTTATGCTTCCAACAAAAATCTGATAACTAGAATCCACAGAGAACTCAAACTAATGGATAAGAAAAGAACAAATAACCCCATTTCTATGTGGGCAAGAGACTTGAACAGAAACTTCTGTAATGAAGACAAACACACGGCCTACAAACATCAAAAATTGCTCATCATCCTTAATCATCAGAAAAATGCAAATCAGAACCACTTTGAGACATCACCTAACTCCAGTAAGATTAGCCCACATAAAAAAAAATCCCAAAACTACAGATATTGGTGTGGATGTGGAGAGAAGGGCCATAACACTTCTACACTGCTGGTGGGAATGCAAGCTAATACGACCTTTTTGGAAAGAAGTCTGGAGAACACACAGGAACTAAAAGTAGATCTACCATTCAATCCTGCAATTCCTCTACTATATCCAGATAATAAAAAAACATTTTACAACAATGACATTAGCACCAGAATGTTTATTGCAGCCCAATTCATAATTGCCAAGACATGGAAACAGCCCAAGTGCCCATCAACCCATGAATGGATTAACAAATTGTGGTATATGTACACCATGGAATACTATGCAGCCATAAAAAAGATGGAGACTTCACATCTTCTATGTTTACCTGGATGGAGCTAGAACATATTCTTCTCAGTAAAGTATCTCAAAAATGGGAAAAAATGTATCCAATGTACTCAATACTACTATGAAATCAATATATAATCACCTACACATTCATATAAATGGTAAAACATAACTATAGTCCAGAAAGTAGAAGGGGAGAGGAGAGCAAGGGGAAGGGAAAAGGGAGGTGGGAGGAGGGAGGGTATTTGAAGGGACCTCACCTAATGTTCATGATGCAATGGTACATTTCAAAACTATTAAGAAAAGACTATAATTGTGATGGATGTGTTAATCAGTTCAATGTAAGCATTTCACATTGTATATCAAATCAGTACACTGAACCCCATAAATGCATCAATGTACACAGTTATGATTTAATTTAAAAAAGGCATTTGGGCTTTTTTATTTAATGAGTATCTCTTGTAAGCTAATTTGGCGCCATACACAATAGACAAAAATATATACACTTGTATACCAGGGCCCTCTAGCCTTTATTTTAAGACTCTAGCCATGAGATTAGAAAAACTCATCAACCCAAAGGGATAGCTGGATTCAAACCAAACCACAGGGAACAAGTAAAACTCCTGTCCCACACATGGCCCAAGCAACACCACAAATCCATTGCTGGGATCTGATCAAACTAAAAAGCTTCTGCACAGCCAAGAGCACAGTAGGTGAAGCAAACAGACAACCTTCAGAATGGGAGAAGATTTTTGCAGGTTATGCTTCCAACAAAAATCTGATAACTAGAATCCACAGAGAACTCAAACTAATCAATAAGAAAAGAACAAATAACTCCATTTCTATGTGGGCAAGAGATTCATTTCTTGAGTCTCAGAGGAAGAGTCACCAGTTGACATCTTAAAGCACAGAGAGAAAAAAAATCCAAGGCCCTTTAAAAAGGAATTTGGGTGTGCAAGAGAAAGAATAAAGGGATGCCAAGGCAACATAAAATCGAAGGAATTTGCCGTCGTATTCTCTAAGAAGACCAGCTTCATTTAGACAGGTAGCCTTAAATATTGGGCCTCAAAAGAGAGAGATGCCCTGGGACCACTGTGCACACCAGCAACGCAAGGCTGTTGTGATACATTTCTTTACAAGGACTTTTTAAAAAAGACTGTTTAAATCACATCCTTTCTTATCTAAGGCCCAAGAAAAGAGACGCCTTCTGTAGTGTATTTAGCTGCCTCTGACATTGTCATTCTTATTTACCCATAACACACATCAAGGTCAAACTTTCTCACAATACAAAGTGATTTCTGGTATCCCCCAAAGCCAGAGAGATCAGGTGACATAATACAAGAGAGCAGAGGTTTATATCCGGAAAGAATCTGTTTATGACTCTTTAGACTCTATAGGAAAACAGAAAACCCCCCTCAAAGTGCTATGTGGCACATTTCTTTTTCTGAGTTCCGCAAGGGATCTGAGTCATTAGAGGTTCCCTCTAGGGTTTTTTTCCTTCCCAGTGTGGCCCAAAGACAGCAGAGGAAGAAATAGGGCGGAGTATAGGTAAGTGGAATTGACTGTAGACAAGGCCAGAGAGTTGATATTTCTGGCTTTTGAACGTATTTAACTAAAGGTACCCTTTTCAGTGAAACTAGAAAGCACTAATCAAAAGTAAGGGTATTTCCAAAGTGATGGAAAACAGTTTTTACAAGATCTAGCAGTGCCCTAAAGGCAGCTCAAAGAAAAGAAAGTTTTATTAGGAGCAAATGGTGTACAACACACGTTTGGTCTGATCAGCTTCTCTGGGGCCTCAGCTTCTCAGTTGACTGTCACGCGCAAAAGTCCAAAGCTTCATGTGCTCCGACATAGATGGAAGAAGATGAGAAATCAAAAACTGTCCAAGGAAAGGAAAGGGGTCAATAATAAGTGAGTACCTCAAAAGTTACATTAAATTTTGAACCCACAGAGACTCCCTCCGGGCTGCCAGGGCAAGAGTTTAGAATTTTAAGCAATAGGCCACATCGTGAACTGGCTTTTGTCATTGTCTCTGTAGGGACAGCTATTCTTGCAGGGGAGCGTATGAAGGACTTTGGACATTTATGTTAGATTTTGATCTTCAATTTTGTCAAGAGAATTTTTAAGGGTATTATATGCACTTTCTTTAATCCAATTCTTGTGTGAATACAAATAAGGCAACGGTTTAGGATAAGTAATTTCTAAAATTTATTTTCAAAAATTTAGAAGCCTTTCTTATTTAAAGGATTCATCTTTGGGGCATTAATTTTCAACGATTTACTTATTTCAAAGCAATTTAATCCAATAGCCTCTTCAGGGAAGAAGCTATCCCAAGGAATCTCTCATTCTCCCAGAAATAGGCTAAGATAGCAACAAAGGTTGAGATGACAAAAGCTCTCTTATGAATGAGACTTTTTATGACAAACACTCCCAAGAGCTTACCACATTTGGAAGAAAAAAGTCTTGGGTTTCCAACCATTTTTATGCCGGCCACTGAATGAAGTCCAAAAATTTGCATCCCCAGATGATGGAGAGCAAAGGAAAGACTCCCATGTGGTCACAAAACAAGCTCTCAAGGACATAACACAAGGCGAGAGGGCACTTTATCGAGTACCTTCTTTATGAACATCACAGAAAGACAGAGCTACAAAGGAAAACACTATTCCTAAGAGGAAAGGGATCAAACAATATGAATTTATATCACAAAGTGCAAAAGTTGCTGCCTTGAGACTATTCACACAAATCCTTTTTTTCCCATCAATCAAAACAGACAAACAGTAATTTTTATCATCTGTTCAACTATAGTGAACAGAGAGAGAGGGGTCAGGAGCCTGGCTGGTAAGAAATTCTTGCCCTTTTTGCTAGCTTTTTTAGATCCCTGGGTTTTCTTCCACCATAGTTCTTTAGAAGAACAGAGTAGCTTTAAACTGTAGGAAGCAAAGACTTTTGCCCCATAAAAGCTTGCTGAAAAAAAAAATCACTGACATGGGGCAGAGTGATTATTTGGAAAAAAAGACATATAAATTCATTTTTAGCATGTATACGCGGGAGTCTTTAAAATGAAAATTTAACTATTCGATGAGATTTTGGAAATAGGTGTCAGATTCTCAGTTAATCTTTCCTAGATTAAGTAAAAAAAAGTCTTGGATTTTGTTTTTGTTTTTTTTTTGAGACATTGTAGCTCACAGCAACCTCAAACTCTTGAGCTCAAGCAATCCTCCCGTCTCAGCCTCCTGAGTGGTAGGAATCTAGGTAGGTGTGCACCACCACACCTATCTAGTCTTTCTATTTTTAGTAGAAATAAGGTCTCACACTTGCTCAGGCTAGTCTCCAACTCTCGAGTTCAAGTGATCCACTCACCTCAGGCTCCCAGAGTGCTAAGATCACAGGCGTGAGCCTCCACACCTGGCCTATTCTTGGCTGTATTAATAGAGATTTTCTACAGATGTAAAATTTCCCCCATATCAGAGAGCAATGTAGTACTATTTTGTGGTTGCCATCTCAGAATTTGGCAAAGAAATATATTTGGGGGTAAAATATTTTGATTTCTTTTAACCAGTGTATTGCAACTGTGGGGGTTTTAGTCAACTTAAGAGGACTCATTTCCCATGATTTGGAGCTCTTCTGACCAAGAGTTGGTCAAATCTAATGAAAGACAGACTAAAGGGTGGTGCCTGTGGCTCAAGGAGTAGGTTGACGTCCCCATATACTGGAGGTGGCAGTTTCAAACCTGGCCCCGACCAAAAACTGTGGGAAAAAAAAAAAAAGAAAGATAGGCTAAAATCAGAAGTAGAAAAATTTTTGCATAATTACTATATTGTTGATCTCTCTAAGCATACGGAGAAGTTACGACAAGCTGACAACAAACCTTCACCTTCAGCTATCAAATTCAAAAATGAGGGGACCTGGGGCTGTGGCTCACGCCTATAATCCTAGCACTGAGGCAGGTGGACTGCTTGAGTTCAAGAGCTTGAGACCAGCCTGAGCAAGAGCAAGGACCATCTCTATTAAAACTGAAAAACTGGCCGGTCAGTACGGTGGGCACCCGTAGTTCCAGCTACTTGGGAGTCTAAGGCAAGAAGATTGCTCAAGCCCAAAACTTTGAGGTTGCTATGAGCTATGGCACCATGGCTCTACCTAGGGAAACAGAGTGAGACTCTGCTTCAAAAAAAAAAAAAAAAAAAATCAAAATGAAACTCCAGACTAGCTCTTTACCTGGAGATGTGACCAAGCTGAGCCTGCTCACCCTTATCATGGAATCAGAGAGACTTGCCTTCCTTATTGGAAATGAACAAAACTCAGAGATGTTTACTAGCAAAATAAATTTTGGATCTCAAAACCAAAAATTGGGGGGGAGACTGAGGAACCTCAGGAGAGAGACACCTGAGGCTTCAGCAAAACTTGGCAATCAATTAAACTCTAGTTTGTACATTAGTCCCAAAGAGAGAAATTGCTACAAGTCAAAAGAAGCTCCACTCCCAGGGCTCCTTTCATGGGGTCACCATTTATCAATCCAAACAATTGACGGGGGTTCAGTAAGTCAAAGTTGAGGACGAACCTGGGAAAATCATGAACTGCAGACGGTGCTGCAGTTGTTCTTTTCTGAAGGGGAATCTGGAAGTTTTCAGCATTTAAAAGCATAAAGAAAGAAAGGTAAAAAGAGGCAGTGAGACAATGATTGCACACTTATGAAACCCAGGAAAATTTACATTTTACTTAAGATAAATGGCATGTTAGAAGATAAAAACGGAGTGAAGGAAGCAGCATTTATGTAGGTGTCCCTGGGTAAGTAGAAGACTGTCTGATGCTGTCTTGTCTCTGTTCTGTGCCTATAAAGGTAAACTTGCAATTTGTTATTAGTGTGGAATCAGACCTTAGTTTTAGATGTTAGACGTTGTCTGGAGACATAAAGTTACAGTTTGCATGTCCTTGCTTATGGGAGCTCCTTACCTTCCTAATGAGTGATCTGCAGGGCCGGTTCTTCATAGGTACCTGAGAAGTTTACCTTCTCGTTTGCATTTATTTGGGAGGGGGGTTTGAGAGTTTTTGCTTTTCTTTTTCCCTGCTTATTCCCCAACCCACTGCAGTCTGCTGCAGCATGGAACATGGTGTCCAGGCCACCACTGACCTCCACGTCACCTACTCCAGTAGGTGTAGAGGGGCCCCAAGCTTCTTTCCTTGGGGCCCCTCTCACTCTTCTGGGCTTTTGCTGCTCCTCTGTCTGGTGAGATCTCCCCACCAATGATTGTCATTGCCCTTGCTTTGTTTCCTTTATAATATATAAATATATACATTATATTATTATATAATGCATATATATATATATGATTGCATATATATTGCAATCATATTATTATTTGGCCATTTCCAATGGACTCTGAGTTCCCAGTGGAGAGAATCCAAATTGATTTTGTTCATCACCATCATCCAAGCAAACAGTGTGGTTCCTGGCACAGACGGGCACGTTTAAAAGAAGAAATTATTGAATGAAAACATTAAATGATACATTAATCAAATGATTACCCAAATTAGTATAATTAGGACTTGTGAAAAGCACTATAAAAAAAGGCACATTAGGCGAATCCATCTAGTTTGAGAGGGGCAACAGAGCTGCATGTAGAAATCTCATTTGAGCCGAGCTCTAGATTGGAGGGGAGTTTCGGCGACAAATGGGGTAAACATAATGAGAGAGGACCACAGCCCAAGGAGCAGAGGTTCATGGCTTCCTTTACCAGGGTGAGTCTGCCTGTCTCAGAATAAGTGACACCATCTGATCAGGGGAAGCCCAGGTGGTGATGTCCAGGCTACATTTAATCACTTGTTCACCAGCAGCCAAGGAAGCTCCAGCAAGGTTTCATTTTCTTTGCTCTTCTGAGGGAGAAATGTTTGGGGTGCTTTAGTGAACAGGCAGGACTAAGCTGAGACCTCAAATGCCAGCTGAGCCAGGGAAGCTTTCCTCTATGCCCCAAGGGGGAGCTGAGTTCTACCTTCACCTCACACCCCCTTGTGTGATACAAGCTGGTTGACACAAACAAAACCTCAGATGCTGTCTAATCCACTTTTACTCAACAGACGGCCTCTGCTCGGATCTCTTGTTTTTGCCTTAGGGATGGTCAGCATTCAAACACATCTTCCCCAAAGGCAGTTTTCAAGGACAGGAATCTGAGGACAGCCAACATTAACCAAAAGAGGAGAGACAGCAGGTGCCTCAAACAGGCCTTCAAGGAACAAGGACAGTTCAAGGGCTTCTGAAACTAATTCTCTCTCCTTCTCTCTCTCTCTCTCTCTCTCTCTCTCTCTCTCACACACACACACACACACGCACGCACGCATGCACGGAGATAAAATAAAAAGGCTTTTGGAATATATAACTTGTCCTCTGACCCAGTAACTCAGTAACTCTGCTTCTAGGAGCCAGTCTTACGGAAGTAATCCGAGCCAGGCAGAGATGAGTGCACCAGTGTGACAGCTTTAATGCTGTTCACAGAGTGAAAAATCAGAAAAATCTAAATGTCCAAGAAGAGAGAAAGAGCTGAATAAATGATAGCATTCATAGCCATTAAAATTATGTTTGCGAATAAATTTTAATTGCTTGGAAAATGCTCATAATGTAATGTTAAATGAAATAGATAAAATGGATAAATAACATTATACAGTATGAACCCAAATATTTGAGTCTATTTATATGTAGATGAGAGAGAGGGAAAGGGAGTGAGAGAGGAATGCAAAGGAAAAAGACTGGGTAGAAATTATAATTATGATTATTTCTGGTTGGTAGAAATTGTGTTTTAATTGGATTTTTATAATTTTCTTTATTTTTTTATTAAACATATATGATACAATCATAAACAATACAAAGCTTTTTTATTTATTTTCTTCTTTTCATTGCAGTAAAATATACATAACACAAAATGTATCATCTTAACCATTTTTAAACGTAGTTCATTAGCATTAAGTCCACCATATTGCTGTGCAACCGTCACCACTGTCCATGTTCAGAACTCTCTCATCTTCCCAAGCAGAAACTCTGTCCCAATTAAGCACAAATTCTCCGCGTCCCCCTCCCCCCAGCCCCTGGCAACCCCTCCCTGTTTTACCTTCCGGTTCTATGAAACCGACTTTTCTAAGTTCCTCACGTATGTGGGATAATACACTATTTGCCCTTTTGTGTCTGGTTTATGTCACTTTGCTTGATGTCTTCATGGCTCATGCATGTCTGATTCATTTATTAAACACCTTAGTGTCATTCCCACATTCTGTTAAGTTGCAATGCTAATCTATAGAGATTGCCAACAAGGTCTTTTGCATGAGACTCGGTGTACCCAAATATTTTGCGTGCAGTGTATAAGGGCTCCTCTCACCCGGCCTCAGGATGTGATGCTGAGAGGCCACATCAGTTGTGAAATCTCCACTTCCAGTCTGCCTTCAGCAGCATCGGATCATATTTTTAGTATCAAGTCTTGAGAGGTGGTGACTAGGAGATGAAGCTAGGACTTATTTTGATTAAAGAAAGGTCTACAAGGAGCTTGGAAAACATCTACTAAAATCCTCTTGTTTCACAGAGGTGCATGGACTCTAAACAAATTGCTCCCAGCAGCATGAGGAGCATGAGGGAGGTGATATAGTGTCATGATCACAAGCTTCCATGTTGGTTTGGATTCCAGCCCAGCGTCTGAGAGCTGTGTGACATTGGGGACAGGATGTAAGAAACATAGATCCTGGGCTGGGTGCCCATAGCTCAGTGGTTAGGATACCAGCCACATGCTCTGAGGCTGATGGGTTCAAACACAGCCCAGGGCCTGCTAAATAACAACAAAATAGCCAAGCGTTGTGGCAGGTACCTGTAGTCCTAGCTACAAGGGAGGCTGAGGCAAGAGAATTGCTTGAGCCCAGGAATTTGAGTTTGCTGTGAGCTATGACGCCCCGGCATTCTACCGAAGGTGACAAAGTGACACTCTTTCTCAATACAAAAGAGAAAGAAATATAGATCCTGGTGTTGTCACCTACAATGTAGGCATTACTATGGTTTGAATGTGTCCCCCAAATTTCATGTCTTGGAAACTTAACCCCCAAAGTGGCAGTATTAAAAGGTGACACCTTTAAGAACAGGGAATTGAATCATGAGTTGACAGGGAGTGGAGCTGGTACTGTACAAGAGGAAGAGAAACCCCAGCTAGCTCGTGAGCACACTCAGTCCCCTCATCGCTACTGCCCGAGCCTCCCCGGGACTCTGCAGAGGGCCCCTGCCAGCAAGAAGGGCCTCACTAGACTTGGCCCTGAACGCCTAACCTCCACAACTGTAAGAAATAAATCCCTTTTTCTTATAAGTGGATATAAATAACAGAAAACAGACTAATTCAGGCACCATAATTGTGCCCACCTCATACAAGTGGGCAGGTAAAATTTAAAGTGCTTGATCGAATGGGAGGTCTAGGTTGAGTGCTTTGAGGTTTCTCCATACTTCCTTCCAGAAAGGTTGTACTAGTTTGCAGTCCCACCAGCAGTGTAAAAGTGTTCCCTTCTCTCCACATCCACGCCAGCATCTGCAGTTTTGAGATTTTGTGATGTGGGCCATTCTCACTGGGGTTAGATGATATCTCAGGGATGTCTTGATTTGCATTTCTCTAATATATAGAGATGATGAACATTTTTTCATGTGTTTGTTAGCCATTCGTCTGTCGTCTTTAGAGAAAGTTCTATTCATGTCTCTTGCCCATTGATATAAGGGATTGTTGGCTTTTTTCATGTGGGTTAATTTGAGTTCTCTATAGATCCTGGTTATCAAGCTTTTGTCTGATTGAAAATATGCAAATATCCTTTCCCATTGTGTGGGTTGTCTCTTTGCTTTGGTTATTGTCTCCTTAGCTGTACAGAAGCTTCCTTTTATCATAAGGACACTTGTACCAGACTGTTTATTGCAGCTCAATTTACAATCGCCAAAATGTGGAAAGAGCCTAAATGCCCACCAACCCAGGAATGGATTAACAAGCTGTGGTATATGTATACCATGGAATACTATTCAGCCATTAAAAAAAATGGAGACTTTACATCCTTCGTATTAACCTGGATGGAAGTGGAAGACATTATTCTTAGTAAAGCATCACAAGAATGGAGAAGCATGAATCCTATGTACTCAATCTTGATATGAGGACAATTAATGACAATTAAGGTTATGGGGGGGGGAAGCAGAAAGAGGGATGGAGGGAGGGGGGTGGGGCCTTGGTGTGTGTCACACTTTATGGGGGCAAGACATGATTGCAAGAGGGACTTTACCTAACAATTGTAATCAGTGTAACTGGCTTATTGTACCCTCAATGAATCCCCAACAATAAAAAAAAAAAAAAAGAGAGAGAAAAGGAAAAAAAAGAAGAAAAAAAAATTTAAAGTGCTTAGAATAATGCCTGGGCAATAGTAAACGGTCAATCAATGACAAGGGCTATTATTGTTATATCTAATTATTGCTGTTGTTATTTACTGCCAGAGCTCAGACTAAAACTCAGCTTTCTTAACTCCTAAGGTCAAAGCTGTTTTTACTGAACTCTCTTTTTTTTTCTATATCTTTCCTGTGAACTTTGATCCTTGACACTTGGCCATTCCCTCTTTTCCACCATTTTCTACAGAACTCTGGATCAGGTGGAGGAGGAAGGATGAAGGAGGGAAATGAGGAAGATGGAAGGGAAAGGGGAGAGAAAAGTGAGGATGGGAGATTCCATCTTCCAGGTGTTTTTATCTGCCCGGAAAGAATCTGGAAACAGGCACCAAAATCACTCTTGGCAACTGTACAGCTGAAGCTTCAAGCTCTTTCCTGTACATTGGTAGTTAGGTGTGCCAAGAAACATATGTATTTTCTGTATCTCATTTTGGAGTTCAGGGCAGTCCTCTTGCAACAGATAACAGGAAAAAAACACCTTGGTCATTGGCAGGGCCCATAGTTCAATGAGTAGGGCACTGGGCCACATACACCAAGGCTGGCAGGTTTGAACCCAGCCCCAGCCAGCTAAAACAACAATGACAATAAAACAATAAAAAAAAACTTGGTTGTGACAAAGATGTTTGTCTTTGACAGATATTTTCCAAACTATATTTAATGCAAAGGGAGGAAAGGCCTACATTTCTGGAACTTTCCATACATTATAACTTTCAAGATTAGTCATAATTCCCTTCAAAATCCTGTTGTGTGATGCTGGGTGCAGTGGCTCATGCCCATAATCCTAACACTCTGGGAGCCCGGGGCAGGTGGATTGCTTGAGCTCAGGACAAGTAAGACCCTGTCTCTATTAAAATAAAAAAAATTAGCTGAGCGTGGACAGGTGCCTGTAGTCCCAGCTACTCATAGGTTGAGGCAAGAGGATGACTTGGGCCCAACAGTTTGAGGTTGCTGTGAGCTATGATGACTCCACAACACTCTACCTGGGTGATGGAGTGAGACTCTGTCTAAAAAAAAAAAAAAAAGAAAGAAAGAAAGAAAAAGAATCCCCATGTGTAAAGGTGTGATGTTTTGCTCCTCATCCTCTTCTTCCTCTGCTCATAGATTTTCCCTGACTTTTCTTCCCTGGCAGAAAGGTGGGTCTCCCTCCTGCTCCACTTCTGGCCCACACAGCTGAGGAGCGATCCTGACTCCTCTCCCCGCACAGCGCTGCCCCAGAGCCCCACAGAGCAGGGAGCAGACCCCACGTGGGGTGGGGGGAGAGGGAGTGACAAGAGCTACAGTCTCCAATCATGATCGTTTTCTCTCCTTCTGTCCCTTCCTACCCCATCTTCCTGCAGCCCCAGGAGCCGACACATTTGGAACTGTTTTCCCCTGTGCCCGCTGCTGGCTGTGGCCTGGGCTCGCGTTTCTCCACTGCTTGTGAGTCCAGCGTGCACTGGTGTCTGGGCGCTCCTGGGGTGGCCAAGACTTTGAAAGATGCAAGCCAGAAGAGGAACGATCTCTCTGCGGAGATCAACCACCCTTGGCCTGAATCCGTCAAACAGGATTTATTGGGAAAGGACAAGGGAAGGCAGGAGCAGGGAGACAAATATACAGTATACTAAGTAAACATGAGTCAAGGTGTGGGGCAGAGCGGCAGGAGGACAGAGAAAGTGCTCAGGAACCTTGTGTTTTCATCGTGCAGCCTAAAGGAAACGTCTACTTCAAGGCAGATTATCCAGGTTCATGATCAACAAGTGAGCCAGACACCATCCTGGGGGCTTTCACAGACATGGACTCATTTAATCCTCCTAAAATGCCCTGGCAGGGCCATCCCTTTATTTCTAGTGCCTGGTGAAAGTAAGACTAGCAGGGATCATCACATGTACCAAGGCCACAGCTCCTAAAACTCAGGTCTTCAGATAGCACGCCCAGTGGTTACCTCCACTGCACAGGAAAAGAAAAACATAATCTCTTTTTAAAATTACCTGACATTGAAAAGACAGAGGCTCCCATCCAGAAGGAGAGTTAAAGGACAGAAATTTAGCAAGTAACCAGGTGGATTTGAGCTGCACCAAGAGAAAAGGTTGAAGAACACACATCAACCCAGCTGAGGCGAGCTGCAACCCCAAGGATACAAACAAAAGGTACAAAATCCATCACCAAGCAGACAGGAGTCCCCTCCCCCATAAGAATGGCTCAGAGTGCCTCACAAACAAACAAGCAGAGGTCAAAGGTCCTCCCACTACACTCCAGGGGAGAGACCCTCTAAAAACTGGACCTACCTTCCCTACTGGAGTGCCACGGCATTCTCCTGCCAGGCATGAAACTGTATAGAACTGTATATATTCTCTACCTGCAACTGTGAGCTCCCAGCATTCCTCTCCACTCTCACTCTGAGGTCTGGAAGCCTATCCCCCAGGAGTCCAGATTCTTGGGTGATTTCTTTTTTTTTTTTGGATTTTTTTTTTTTTTTTATTGTTGGGGATTCATTGAGGGTACAATAAGCCAGTTACACTGATTGCAATTGTTAGGTAAAGTCCCTCTTGCAATCATGTCTTGCCCCCATAAAATGTGACACACACTAAGGCCCCACCCTCCTCCCTCCATCCCTCTTTCTGCTTCCCCCCCCATAACCTTAATTGTCATTGATTGTCCTCATATCAAGATTGAGTACATAGGATTCATGCTTCTCCATTTTTGTGATGCTTTACTAAGAATAATGTCTTCCACTTCCATCCAGGTTAATACGAAGGATGTAAAGTCTCCATTTTTTTTAATGGCTGAATAGTATTCCATGGTATACATATACCACAGCTTGTTAATCCATTCCTGGCTTGGTGGGCATTTAGGCTGTTTCCACATTTTGGCAATGGTAAATTGAGCTGCAATAAACAGTCTAGTACAAGTGTCCTTATGATAAAAGGATTTTTTTCCTTCTGGGTAGATGCCCAGTAATGGGATTGCAGGATCGAATGGGAGGTCTAGGTTGAGTGCTTTGAGGTTTCTCCATACTTCCTTCCAGAAAGGTTGTACTAGTTTGCAGTCCCACCAGCAGTGTAAAAGTGTTCCCTTCTCTCCACATCCACGCCAGCATCTGCAGTTTTGAGATTTTGTGATGTGGGCCATTCTCACTGGGGTTAGATGATATCTCAGGGTTGTTTTGATTTGCATTTCTCTAATATATAGAGATGATGAACATTTTTTCATGTGTTTGTTAGCCATTCGTCTGTCGTCTTTAGAGAAAGTTCTATTCATGTCTCTTGCCCATTGATATAAGGGATTGTTGGCTTTTTTCATGTGGATTAATTTGAGTTCTCTATAGATCCTGGTTATCAAGCTTTTGTCTGATTGAAAATATGCAAATATCCTTTCCCATTGTGTAGGTTGTCTCTTTGCTTTGGTTATTGTCTCCTTAGCTGTACAGAAGCTTTTCAGTTTAATGAGGTCCCATTTGTTTATTTTTGTTGTTGTTGCCATTGCCATGGCAGTCTTCTTCATGAAGTCTTCCCCCAGGCCAATATCTTCCAGTGTTTTTCCTATGCTTTCTTTGAGGATTTTTATTGTTTCATGCCTTAAATTTAAGTCCTTTATCCATCTTGAATCAATTTTTGTGAGTGGGGAAAGGTGTGGGTCCAGTTTCAGTCTTTTACATGTAGACATCCAGTTCTCCCAACACCATTTATTGAATAGGGAGTCTTTCCCCCAAGGTAAGTTCTTGTTTGGTTTATCAAAGATTAGGTGGTTGTAAGATGTTAGTTTCATTTCTTGGTGTTCAATTCGATTCCAAGTGTCTATGTCTCTGTTTTTGTGCCAGTACCATGCTGTCTTGAGCACTATGGCTTTGTAGTACAGACTAAAATCTGGTATGCTGATGCCCCCAGCTTTATTTTTGTTACTAAGAACTGCCTTAGCTATACGGGGTTTTTTCCGGTTCCATACAAAACGCAGAATCATTTTTTCCAAATCTTGAAAGTACGATGTAGGTACTTTGATAGGAATGGCATTGAATAGGTAGATTGCTTTGGGAAGTATAGACATTTTAACAATGTTGATTCTTCCCATCCATGAGCATGGTATGTTCTTCCATTTGTTAATATCCTCTGCTATTTCCTTTCTGAGGATTTCATAGTTTTCTTTATAGAGGTCCTTCACCTCCTTCGTTAGGTATATTCCTAGGTATTTCATTTTCTTTGAAACTATGGTGAAGGGAGTTGTGTCCTTAATTAGCTTCTCATCTTGACTGTTATTGGTGTATACAAAGGCTACTGACTTGTGGACATTGATTTTATATCCTGAAACATTACTGTATTTTCTGATGACTTCTAGGAGTCTTGTGGTTGACTCTTTGGGGTTCTCTAAGTATAAGATCATGTCATCAGCAAAGAGGGAGAGTTTGACCTCCTCTGCTCCCATTTGGATTCCCTTTATTTCCTTGTCTTGCCTAATTGTATTGGCTAGAACTTCCAGCACTATGTTGAATAGTAAAGGTGACAGAGGACAACCTTGTCTGGTTCCAGTTCTAAGAGGAAAAGCTTTCAGTTTTACTCCATTCAGTAAAATATTGGCTGTGGGTTTGTCATAGATAGCTTCAATCAGTTTTAGAAATGTGCCACCTATGCCTATACTCTTCAGTGTTCTAATTAGAAAAGGATGCTGGATTTTATCAAATGCTTTTTCTGCATCTATTGAGAGGATCATGTGATCTTTATTTTTGCCTCTGTTAATATGGTGGATAACGTTTATGGACTTGCGTATGTTAAACCAGCCTTGCATCCCTGGGATGAAGCCTACTTGATCATGATGAATGACTTTTTTGATGATAAGCTGTAATCTATTGGCTAGGATTTTGTTGAGAATTTTTCCATCTATATTCATGAGTGAGATTGGTCTGAAATTCTCCTTTTTGCTTGGGTCTTTTCCTGGTTTTGGTATCAGGGTGATGTTTGCTTCATAGAATGTGTTGGGGAAGATTCCTTCTTCCTCAATTTTTTGGAATAATTTCTGCAGTACAGGAATAAGCTCTTCCTTGAAGGTTTGATAGAATTCTGGAGTGAAGCCATCTGGACCAGGGCATTTTTTAGTTGGAAGCTTTTTTATTGTTTCTTTGATCTCAGTGCTTGAAATTGGTCTGTTCAGGAGGTCTATTTCTTCCTGGCTGAGTCTAGGGAGAGGGTGTGATTCCAAATATTGATCCATTTCCTTCACATTGTCAAATTTCTGGGCATAGAGTTTCTGGTAGTATTCAGAGATGATCTCTTGTATCTCTGTGGGATCCGTTGTTATTTCCCCTTTATCATTTCTGATTGAGGTTATTAGAGATTTTACTTTTCTATTTCTAGTTAGTCTGGCCAATGGTTTATCTATTTTATTTATTTTTTCAAAAAACCAACTCCTTGTTTCATTAATTTTCTGAATGATTCTTTTGTTTTCAATTTCATTGATCTCTGATTTGATTTTGGATATTTCTTTTCTTCTACTGGGTTTAGGCTTAGATTGTTCTTCTTTTTCCAATTCCATAAGATCTCTTGTGAGATTGTTGATGTGCTCTCTTTCTGTTTTTTGAATGTAGGCATCTAAAGCGATGAATTTTCCTCTCAAAACTGCTTTTGCAGTATCCCACAGGTTTTGGTAGCTTGTGTCTTCATTGTTGTTATGCTCAAGGAAGTAAATGATTTCCTGTTTTATTTCTTCCTTCACCCACCTGTTATTCAACAGAAGATTGTTTAATTTCCATGCCTTTGGGTGGGGTTGAGCATTTTTGTTAGAGTTGAGTTCCATCTTTAGTGCCTTATGGTCTGAAAAGATACAAGGTAAAATTTCAATTCTTTTGATTCTGTTGATATTTGTTTTGTGTCCCAGGATATGATCAATTTTGGAGAATGTTCCATGGGGTGATGAGAAGAATGTATATTCTTTATCTTTGGGGTGGAGTGTTCTATACACGTCTATCAAGCATAGTTGGTCTAGGGTCTCATTTAATTCTCTTACATCTTTGTTTAATTTCTGTTTAGAGGATCTGTCCAGCTCTGTAAGAGGTGTGTTAAAGTCCCCTGTTATGATGGTATTATCAGATATCATATTGCTCAGACTGAGTAAGGTCTGCTTCAAGAATCTGGGAGCATTTAAATTGGGTGCATAAATATTTAGAATGGAAATGTCTTCTTGTTGTAGTTTTCCCTTGACCAATATAAAGTGACCATCTTTGTCTTTTTTGACTTTAGTTGCTTTAAATCCACATGTATCTGAAAATAAGATTGCAACTCCTCTTTTCTTCTGAATTCCATTTGCCTGAAAAATTGTCTTCCAACCCTTGACTCGGAGCTTTAATTTGTCTTTTGAAGCCAGGTGTGTTTCTTGCAGACAGCAAATGGATGGCTTGTGTTTTTTAATCCAGTCAGCCAATCTATGTCTCTTCAGTGGGGAATTCAAGCCATTAACATTTATTGAGATAATGGATAAGTGTGGTAGTATTCTATTCGTCTTATTTGGTGAGAGTCCATTGCTTAGTTTTATCTTTTGCATCAGTGTGGAGGTTAGGTTCTGTCCTTTGGTTTCTGAGTTCTTACTTTGCTGCTGATCCATTGTGGTGGTCAGTGTGCAGAACAGGTTGAAGTATTTCCTGTAGAGCTGGTCTTGTTGTGGCGAATTTCCTCAATGTTTGTATATCCGTAAATGATTTGATTTCTCCGTCAATTTTGAAGCTTAGCTTAGCAGGGTACAGAATTCTGGGCTGAAAATTGTTCTGTTTAAGTAGATTAAAGGTAGATGACCATTGTCTTCTTGCTTGGAAAGTTTCATTAGAGAAGTCTGTGGTAACTCTGATGGATTTGCCCCTGTAGGTCAACTGGCGCTTACTCCTGGCAGCTTGCAGAATCTTTTCTTTTGTCTTGACTTTGGACAGGTTCATCACAATGTGTCTTGGAGAAGCTCGGTTAGAGTTGAGGCGACCCGGGGTCCGATATCCCTCTGAAAGCAGTGTGTCAGAATCTTTGGTGATGTTTGGGAAATTTTCTTTTATAATATTCTCTAGTATGGCTTCCATTCCTCTGGGGCATTCTTCTTCCCCTTCTGGAATTCCTATAACTCGTATGTTGGAACGCTTCATAAAGTCCCATAATTCTGACAGTGAACGTTCTGCTTTCTCTCTCTTCTTTTCTGCCTCTTTTACTGTCTGAGTTATCTCAAGAACTTTGTCTTCTACCTCTGAAATTCTTTCTTCTGCATGGTCTAACCTGTTGCTGATACTTTCCATTGCATCTTTAAGTTCCCTAATTGACTGTTTCAGTTCCTTCAGGTCTGCTATATCCTTTTTATATTCTTCATATCGTTCATCTCTTATTTGATTCTGTTTTTGGATTTCCTTTTGGTTATTTTCCACTTTATTAGCAATTTCCTTCATTGTTTCCATCATTTCTTTCATTGTTTTCAACATGTGTATTCTAAATTCCCTTTCTGTCATTCCTAACATTTCTATACTGGTGGAATCATCTGCAGTAGCTACCTCATGGTCCCTTGGTGGGGTTGTTCTAGACTGGTTCTTCATGTTGCCTGGAGTTTTCTGCTGATTCTTCCTCATGAGTGATTTCTTTTATCTGTTTGCTTGCCCTAATTTTCCTTTCACTTCCTCTTGCTCTTTAAGTTCTTGTGCCTGTGGACTAAAGGTTACAGGACCAGAAGGGTGAGAAGGTTGAAGAGCAGAAAAAAAAGGGGATGAAAGAAAGGAGGACCGAGTGATAAGAAAAAAAGAAAGATAGAGAAAGGAGAGGGGGTGGGTATAAGGAATATTGACAAAAAGAAGAGAGGCACAGAAAGAGGGAGACAGGGCAATATAGGTGTACAGTAGGGTACTTTGACACAACCTTAAAAAACCCCACCTTCTGGGGGTGCCCAGTTGCGTGGTTCCCTTGAGGTCAGCAGCTCTTTGCTAACCTGATCAGACACAGTACCCCACCTCCACCAAGTAGAGAGGAAAGACAAAAATGCTATAAATCAAACCAAAAGAAGCAAACAGAAAACTTTACAGGGATAAAATTGGGTGAAAAACCAAATTATATCGGTGGAAACACTAGCAAAAATGAAGTTGAAGTTATTAAAAAAAGCAGCAATGGGAAATTATAATTAAACTAGGAAAATTGAGAAAGAAAAAGGGATCTGTGTGGAAAAGATTGAAATTAAAAAAACAAAAGAATATCAGCAATGTCAAAATAAACAAACAAAAAAAACAACCAAGCAAAAAAAGAAAGAAAAAAATACACAACCAAAAACAAAGCAGTTTGTATATGTTATTGAATATTGTCTGGGCAACACATGGTCTTCTGGGGTATGAGATGTTAGTCACAGTTCAGATACGACTGGAGGCTGCTGATTACTCAAACCCCAGCAGGTAGACACCCTGAATCTCTCTTCAGCCTACTTAAAAGGCACTTCGAACTTGTAAACTTGTTGAGCAGAAGCTTTCCCAGCTTTCTTGCTGGAATTGCTGCTGAAGTGGCTATCCACTTACTCAGTGTGCCAAAACCGGTCTCACTCTGCCCCTGAGGGTTAGGGCTGCAAGGCGGCTCAGACCCCACCCTTAGGCTACTTGGTTGCTGGGTTACCAGCTCCCACCCGTTTCTAGCTCTGCGACCCTGAGGGCGGAGCTTGCCGGGGCAGATCGCTGACAATGGATCCGTGTGACCCACTGCCAAACACTATTAGCTCCGTCTGGCTCAGCGGCTCAGACTGGGGCCCTAGACAACGGCCAAAGTTCTCGCACTCCCGCTCAGGCCTTCCCCAAGGCAGTTCAACTCAGTGCCAAGTCCAAGGACATCAAAACAGTTCACAGGTAAGGCCTTTCTGGTTTGCAGTCTCGCTGCTACTGAACTTACAGTTGTGGGCGGGTTTAGACGGATTGAACACACGCGACCACTTGTCGGTTTTCCACGGATTTAGTCCTCCTCTTGGGGTCCAGAAGTCTCTCGCTGACTCCCTGTATCCTCATAGGAGTGATGATAGGCAGTTCTCACCAGCCAGAGACGCCTGGAGTCCTATCTCCCCAGACTCACGGTGCCCAGATGCAAGGAAGCTGTTACTCGGCTGCCATCTTGCTCCGCCTCGTCTTGGGTGATTTCTTGAGGGGTGTGGACAGGGCCTAAACTGCAGCTGGTCAGTGCTGACTCTGGGGAACAGGAGTGAGGAGACAAGGTCGGCTGAGAGGGAACCACGCCGGAGCGGCGGTGCCCAGAGGCGCAGAGCAGCAGCCATCTTTTAGCAACAATAGGGCTCACTCTGGTATATTCTGAAGCCACACTCCATGTCTCCCTGGGCAACCAGAGGAAGCCGGGCATCTACTCAGGAGGCAACCACCATGGAACAGATCTGGGACGGAAATGCAGGCCCCATGAGTAAAGGGTTCCCTGAGGCGGTACCGGCCTGGGTGGAGTGCTGGGACTAGAAATGCATGCACAGAGCCAGGAAGTTCCCAGGGTGGGGCTGACCCAGAGGACCGCTTTACTGAGCCTAAGATGCACCTGGCCCTCAGGGGATCATCAGCCTATTGACAAAGGAAGACAGGAGGCTAGAACTGACAGCTAACTGAATACAAACCTGCAGGAGCAAAGACAGAGCCTGTGGCACAGACTCTGGGCACTCTAAACAGCTTCTCTTCTGCAAGGAAATTTAGCAGGGACAAAAATAAATCCCTGCAAAGTTGTTCTGTTCTGTTCTGTCAGTAACATCAATCAGGGGCAGGGCTGGAACTGAGTGAACACCCCCCAGCCTCCATCAAGTGCACGAGGTTGTCAGGCCTCACGTTCCCCTGCTAGATGGAGGCAGAGGGCAGTGGCTGGACTGAGCAGAAATAGATTTCCTTGTGATTCAGGCAGGTGCAAACCCCTGGAGTATCTATGCACTACAGGCAACTGGGTCAAAGCCCAGCAGGACTATCAGTGACTGGGTGTGACAGAGGTGCAAGGTAGGGAAGGAGGCATCAACCTTCCCAGACTGATCTATTTGCTGGGTGGCTCCTCCTAACTCCACGCAGCACTGGAACAAGCTATATCAGAGTAGTCACCAGATCCCTGCAATCCAGTTGCCAGAGACCTTTTAAACTCTCCCACCTGAGACAGGTGCTGACTGAGACAATTGATTTGGACTTTTTGAACTGAGCCAATCGCCAGAGGACTATTCAGGTGGTGCCCTGTGTGTGTGGTTGTAGGAAGGTTTGATTTTCCTTTTCCAATTGTTGCCTGTGGGGGGCGGGGTGACTTAATTGCTGGTATTTCTCCACAGCTGAGACTTCAACCCAGAGTAACTGTTTCACGAGGGTCGACAGAGACCAGCTGAAAACAAGACAAAACCACTTAGCACCACCACACAAAACAGGTCCCCAGTTTCTCAGGCCATAGCACTGTACGGGTCCTGACAAAGCTCCAGGGGAAAAAAATCAAATGATGTAAAACAATCATGGGGCAGAATCAGTGGAAAAACTCTGGTAACACGAATAACCAGAATAGATCAACCCTCCCCCCAACTCCCACCAAGGAAAGATAGGGCAGATGTAACTGAAGATCCCATTCATAAACAGCTGGCCAAGATGTCAGAAATCGAATTCAGAATTTGGATTGCAAACAAGATTAATAAATTGGAGGAAAATTTGGAATTAGAAATTCGAGCAGCAATACAAAAGTCAGAATGAGAAATTTGAGCAGAAATTCAAAAGTTGTCTCAAGAATTTAACAAATTTAAAGACAAAACCACCAAAGATTTTGACACACTGAAAAAAGAATTTGCAACCCTCAAAGATCTGAAAAATACAGTAGAATCCCTCAGTAACAGAGTGGAGCAAACAGAAGAAAGGATTTCTGACATTGAAGACAAAGCCTTTGAACACTCCCAAACTCTCAAAGAGGAAGAGAAATGGAAAGCAAAAATGGATCATTTTTCTCAGAGAGCTCTGGGATAATTCAAAGAAGGCTAATATCTGCCTCACTGGAATCCCTGAAAGTGATGAAGTGGCCTGGTTAGGCACAGAGGCCCTTCTCCATGAAATTATGAAAGAGAATTTTCCAGACATGCCAACAGATTCTGAAATTCAGATAGCAGACAGTTTCAGAACCCCAGCATGACTCAATCCCAATACGACATCCCCCAAGCATACCATAATTAACTTCACTAAAGTTTAATATGAAGGAGAAAATTCTGAAAGCAGCCAGACGTAAGAAATCCATTACCTACAAAGGGAACAATATTAGAATGACTGCAGATCTCTCTCCTGAAACTTTTCAATCCAGAAGAGGGTGGTCATTGACTTTTAATCTCCTAAAACAAAACAAATTTCAACCCTGGGTCCTATATCCAGCTAAACTGAGTTTCATTTATGATGGAGAAAATAAATACTTTAATGACATTCATATGTTGAAGAAATTTGCCATAACCAAACCAGCTCTTCAGGATATTCTCAGACCTATGCTCCATAATGACCAGCCCAAACTTGTACCACAAAAGTAAACTCACTCAGATACTTTTGATCAAACTCCAACTTCCACAGTGGTGAAAGTTTTAAAAATGTCCACTGGACTTTCGAAAAACTTGATACCCCAGATTTTACCAGACTTATCAATATTCTCCATTAATGTGAATGGCTTAAACTGTCCTCTAAAGAGGCACAGGTTAGCTGACTGGATACAAAAACTCAGGCCAGATTTTTGCTACATACAAGAGTCACATCTTACCTTAAAAAACAAATATAGACTCAGTGTGAAAGGAGGGTCATCCATGTTTCAGGCAAATGGTAATCAGAAAAAAGCAGGTGTTGCAATTTTATTTGCATATACAATAGGCTTTAAACCAACAAAAGTAAACAAGGATAAGAATGGTCACTTCATATTTCTTAAGGGTAATACTCCATATGAGATTTCAATTATTAATATCTATGTACCCAACCAGAATGCACCTCAATTTATAAGAGAAACTCTAACAGACATGAGCAACTTGATTTCCTCCAGCTCCATAATAGTCGGAGATTTCAACACTCTTTTGGCAGTGTTGTATCGATCCTCCAATAAGAAGCTGAGCAAAGAAATCTTAGATTTAAACCTAACCATCCAACATTTGGATTTAGCAGACATCTATAGAACATTTTTATCCCAACAAAACTGAATACACATACTTCTCATCAGCCCACAGAACATACTCCAAAATCGATCACATCTTAGGTCACAAGTCTAACCTCAGTAAATTTAAAGGAATACAAATTACTCCTTGCATCTTCTCGGACCACCATGGAATAAAATTTGAGCTTAGTAACAAGAGGACTCTGCATACTCATACAAAAACATGGAAGTGAAATAACCTTATGCTGAATGATAGCTGGGTCAGAGATGAGATTAAGAAGTATATTGCCAAATTTTTGGAACAAAATGACAATAAAGACATGAATTATCAGAACCTCTGGGATATCGCAAAGGCTGTCCTAAGAGGGAAATTTATAGCACCGCAAGCCTTCCTCAAGAGAACAGAAAGAGAGGAAGTTAACAACTTAATGGGACATCTCAAGCAACTGGAAAAGGAAGAACATTCCAACCTCAAACCCAGTAGTAGAAAAGAAAAACAAAATTAGAGCAGAATTAAATGAAATTGAAAACAAAAAAATACTACAACAGATCAATAAATCAAAATGTTGGTTTTTTGAAAAGGTCAATAAAATAGATAAACCTTTGGCTAACCAAAGGTTTAGGAAAAAAAGAGTAAAATCTCTAATCTCATCAGTCAGAAACAACAAAGACGAAATAACAACAGACTCCTCAGAAATTAAAAAAATCCTTAATGAATATTACAAGAAACTTTATTCTCAGAAATATGAAAATCTGAAGGAAATTGACCAATACCTGGAAGCACATCATCTTCCAATACTTAGCCAGAATATCTTCCAATACTTAGCCAGAATCAAGTGGAAATGTTGAACAGGCCCATATCAAATTCTGAAATAAGATCAACCATACAAAATCTCCCTAAAAAGAAAAGCCCAGGACCAGATGGCTTAACGTCAGAATTCGACCAAACCTTTAAAGAGAAACTAGTACCTATATTACTCAACCTGTTCCAAAATATAGAAAAAGAAGGAAGACTACCCAACACGTTCTATGAAGCAAACATCACCCTGATCCCCAAACCAGGAAAAGACCCAACAAGAAAAGAAAATTATAGACCAATGTCACTAATGAATATAGATGCAAAAATATTCAACAAGATCCTAACAAACAGAATCCAGCAACACATCAAACAAATTATACATTATGACCAAGTTGGTTTTATCCAAGGGTCTCAAGGCTGGTTCAATATACGTAAATCTATAAATATAATTCAGCACATAAACAAATTAAAAAACAAAGACCATATGATTCTCTTAATTGATACAGAAAAAGCTTTTGATAATATCCAGCATCCCTTCATGATCAGAACACTTAAGAAAATTGGTATAGAAGGGACATTTCTTAAACTTATAGAGGCCATCTATAGCAAACCCACAGACAATATCATATTGAATGGAGTTAAATTGAAATCATTTCCACTCAGATCAGGAACCAGACAAAGCTGTCCATTGTCTCCATTGCTCTTTAACATTGTAATGGAAGTTTTAGCCACTGCAATTAGAGAAGAAAAGGCGATCAAGGGTATCCATATAGGGTCAGAAGAGATCAAACTTTTGCTCTTCGCAGATGATATGATTGTATATCTGGAAAATACCAGGGATTCTACTACAAAACTCTTAGATGTGATCAAGGAATACAGCATCATCTCAGGTTACAAAATCAACATTCACAAATTGGTTCATATACCAACAATAGTTAAGCCGAAAAAACAGTTAAAGACTCTATTCCATTCACAGTAGTGCCAAAGAAGATGAAATATTTGGGAATTTATCTAACAAAGGACGTGAAAGATCTCTATAAAGAGAACTATGAAACTCTAAGAAAAGAAATAGCTGAAAATGTTAAAAAATGGAAAAACTTAACCATGCTCATGGCTGGGAAGAATCAACATCGTTAAAATGTCCATACTACCCAAAGCAATATACAATTTTAATGCAATCCCTATTAAAGCTCCACTGTCATACTTTAAAGATCTTGAAAAAATAATACTTCGTTTTATATGGAATCAGAAAAAAAACCTCAAATACCCAAGACATTACTCAGAAGTAAAAACAAAGCAGGAGGAATCACGCTACCAGACCTCAGACTACACTACAAATTGATAGTGATCAAAACAGCATGGCACAAAAAAACAGAGAAGTAGATGTCTGGAACAGAATAGAGAACCAAGAGATGAATCCAGCTACTTACTGTTATTTGATCTTTGACAAGCCAATTAAAAACATTCAGTGGGGAAAAGATTCCCAATTTAACAAATGGTGCTGGATGAACTGGCTGGCAACCTGTAGAAGACTGAAACTGGACCCACACCTTTCACCATTAAGTAAGATAGACTCTCACTGGATTAAAGATTTAAACTTAAGACATGAAACTATAAAAATACTAGAAGAGAGTGCAGGGAAAACCCTTGAATAAATTGGTCTGGGCAAGTATTTTATGAGGAGGACCCCCCCGGGCAATTGAAGCAGCTTCGAAAATACACTACTGGGACCTGATCAAACTAAAAAGATTCTGCACAGCCAAGAACACAGTAAGTAAAGCAGGCAAACAGCCCTCAGAATGGGAGAAGATATTTGCAGGTTATGTCTCCAACAAAGGTTTAATAACCAGAATTCACAGAGAACTCAAACGTATAATCAAGAAAAGAACCAGTGATCCCATCGCAGGCTTGGCTAGGGACTTAAGAGAAACTTCTCTGAAGAATACAGGCACACGGCCTACAGACATATGAAAAAATGCTCATCATCTTTAATTATCAGAGAAATGCCAATCAAAACTACTTTGTGATATCATCTAACTCCAGTCAGATTAGCCCATATCACAAAATCCCAAGACCAGAGATATTGGTGTGGATGTGGAGAAAAGGGAGCACTTCTACACTGCTGGTGGGAATGCTAATTAATACATTCCTTTTGAAAGATGTTTGGGGAACACTTAGAGATCTAAAAATAGATCTGCCATTCAGTCCTATAATTCCTCTACTAGGCATATATCCAGAAGACCAAAAATCACATTATAACAAAGATATTTGTACCAGAATGTTTGTTGCTGCCCAATTCATAATTGCTAAGTCATGGAAAAAGCCCAAGTGCCCATCGATCCATGAATGGATTAATAAATTGTGGTGTATGTACACCATGGAATATTATGCAGCCTTAAAGAAAGATGGAGACTTTACCTCTTTCATGTTTACATGGATGGAGCTGGAACGTATTTTTCTTAGTGAAGTATCTCAAGAATGGAAGAAAAAGTATCCAATGTACTCAGCCGTACTACGAAACTAATTTATGGCTTTCACAGGAAAGCTATAACCCAGTTATACCCTAAGAATAGTGGGAAGGGGGAAAGGGAGGGGAGGGATGGGGGAAGGAGGCGGAGGCAGGGTGATCGGTGGGATTACACCTGCAGTGCATCTTACAAGGGTATATGTGTAACTTAGTAAGTGTAGAATGTAAATGTCTTAACACAATAACTAAGAAAATGCCAGGAAGGCTATGTTAACCAGTGTGATGAAAATGTATCAAACAGTCTATAAAACCAGTGTGTGGTGCCCCATGATCACATTAATGTACACAGCTATGATTTAATAAAAAAAATTACCTGAAATTATAATTAGCCATCGTGTTGTGGGGGTTAACATTAGGGGAAGCTGGGAAAGAACTTCCTGTGCAATCTTTGCAACTTCTTTGTAAACCTGAAACTATCCCAAAATAAGAAATTTATTTTAAAGAAATAGGCTGCAATCTGGCAGTATAAATTCAGTAGAATCTCTGTAAGTTGACTACCCGAGGGGCTGTACCAAGCTGGTCAACACACAGAGGGGGCCAATATAAGGAACTAGGCATGCTGTACTGATACGTACATGTGGTCCATGCCCAGTTTGTGAAAATTAGGTCATCTTAAGGAAGTGGTCGATATTGAGAGGCAGTCAACTACAGAGGTCCTACTGTAGTTCTAAAAGGGAAATAATGCAGGTAATATCTGTCATCCTGCAGGTTTGTCCATCCCTAAGTGGTGGCCAGTAGCATGGTACCCGCATGGGATGAGCATTAGTTCTCATCCTGCCACATTTGTGTTGCTCATAGAGGAAACAGACGGAGAGTGATGCCTTGCAGTAAAGGGGGTCCCGATTTGGATTGTGGGGAGGTGAGGGGGCAGATTCTCTGATAAAATAATATGTATGAATTTTAACTTATTGATTGGTGAGTGTGCTAATAAAGTACGAATATTAAATTATTACATGTTGAAAACACCTTCAGTTGGTAGTGTGGATTTCAGCTTTATCAGGTCTTTGCCATAAAAAAAAAAAATTCTTTTTAAAATTACAATTACCAGTCTCCCTTGGTCTCCAAAATGAGAGAGAGTGTGATTTTGGGAACGGGGGGCTTAATGTGATTTGGGGGAAGGAGAAGGCATTTCAGAGCCAGAGAGATCTGAGTTCGAACCCCAGTGAATGACGGAGTATCCAGTTAGGTGATGTTTGATCTTCAGATTCTTCAGAGGTAAAGTGGAAACAATCCTACTTCCCTGACAGGATCAAGAACATTAAAACGTATAAATGTAAGGTATTTACTGAGTATGTGCTCAGGAGAGAAGGACATGAATAAATGAGAAAACATGATTAAGATTTAAAACTAAAAATTCATGCCTAATTTAGTAAAAAATCAAGCATTGATAAAGGGAAAAGTCTATTGGATAACTTATTGGGTAAAGAAATCCCATTGTGGCAACTATCTGTAAGTTCTCAGCAGGTGGTGTTTTCAGCTGACCTTGGCCAGGGTGGTACCCGCTTCAGGGTGTGAGCGCTAGTATCAAATGGACCTGAACGTAGTGATCTCTCCCTGAGACGCTCAGTGTGAGCAAAGCGGATTCCACACCGGCACTTGCAAACATCAGCATCTTGCTGAGCTCCAGATTGTAGAGCCATGGGCAGTCACAATGAGACAGGTAAAAGCACCTCCAGACGGAGGGTAGGATCGTGGCTGTGATTTGTCACGAGGCTCTAAAAATCTTGGTTTCTGAAGGGGCAGAAGGGTGCCAGACCGTTGTGTGTGAGGGTGAACCCTGACCAGGTGCAGCCCCAGGTACATTGAAGGGGTGGGCATCTAGCTTACCCAGAGGGGGTTGTACTCCCTGGGACATCACTTCTCCTGGTGCCTTGGACATATTATTTTGGAGAAGCATAAACCGCCTTCTCTTCTTGCAGGCCAAGCTGTGTTTTTTATCAGCTATCACTACACTCAGTTTTTGTCTTTACTGTCTCATAAAATTAGCCTGACAGCTGAGGAAAGCAGACACAGCCTGAATTTATTAGCCAGAATCATGTTCCCTGAATCGTGACCTGGAAGAAGTTCTGCCCATCACTCATTGAGGTTTCTCTCTTCTCTCCTGTCAGCCCTCCGTAGAAAGTGCCAGTAATGTTGCAGAAGAGAAGCTCACGCCTGTGGCCGCTTTCTCTTCTACAAAATGTGTATAAGTCAGGGACAGGGGGAGGGTTCTCAAAATTTGTCTAAACCTAAATCTGCTATTTAAACATACATGTTCCTGGGCCCCTTCTCTAAGGTGCTGAGTGAGGGGCTAGTCAGAAAGGGGCCTGGGATACGTATTTCTAGAAAGCTCTCCTTGGTGATTATGGTAAGCAGTCAGGATTGGGCATGCCTGACCTCCTGGGTTACTTTGGTCTGAAACATTCTAGATTGTGGAAGTCCAGCTCCTTCCCGGTTTATGCAGTTACCAGTCCCGTCACGCACAAAGCTTAGAAATCATTTCCTAACAACCCATGGAAGTTCTACAATCACAGGTGCTTTCTTGCTGTCCCATGCCCATTTTTGCCTAAATGACTTCAGGATTCCCTGTTCCCCACAAGTCACTTGGCCTCAGGGGAGAATCTATCCAAGGTGTGACCCGAGCCCCACAGTGCTGGGCACCTGGAAGTATTTAGATGTGCCAGCTCTGCAGCCCCACCCCAGACCTCCTGAATCAAAACCTCCATTTGCCGGGATCCTGAGGAGATTTGTGAGCTCCTAAGTCCAGAGAAAGTGCTGGTTTGCTTACTTGTTCTCAACTTGGTTGCACATTGGAATCATTTGCATAGTTTTTAAAAATACCAATGCTTGAGTCCCAATGCCCAAGGTTCGGGGGTTGTTTTAAATTCCCCAGGTGATTCCCCCCGCCCTCCCTTTTTTTTGTTTTCTGAGACAGAGTCACACTCTGTCACTCTGGGTTGAGTGCCATAGCATCATCATGGCTCCCAGCAACCAAACTCCTGGCCACAAGTGATCCTCTTGCCTCCCAAGTAGCTGTGACTACAGGCCCCTGCCACAGCATCTTATATAGCTGGGACTACAGGTGCTGGCCACAATGCCCTGCTTGTTTTTCTATTTTTAGTAGAGACAAGGTCTCCCTCTTGCTCAGGCTGGTCTTAAACTGCTGATCTCAAATAATCCGTTCACCTTGGCCTCCCAGAGTGCTAGGATTACAGGCGTGGACTTTCCCAGCTGATTCTAATGAGCAGCAAAGCAATGCTGAATAGATGGTTTAAAATAAAAAGCCAAATGAGCTTTGGGGGAGGTTTGCAGAGGGAGCAGCAGTGAGGGGTTCTGTGTATCATCACTGGTTTGCTTTATTTTCCTTCACTCAAGTGATAAAATAATGAAACACAAAAAGAACTAAAGACTTCTTCCACTAACACAGATGGCCTTGAAACCCTCAGATTGAATAGGCGGGAAGCTGGATGGAAGACATCAATGTCCTGAGACCCTTTCAGATTTGTTTGGGAGCCTGCACAGATGGACTAGGCTCACTGGAGCAGATAGATTCCCCCTGCCTTAGAGTGGAACAAGCCTGAGTCTTAGACGTAGTAACAATACACCCCATGACATGGACACCTCTCCTACTGAAAGGAAATTGTTTCTTCTGCTCCTGTTGAAAATATTCAGTTTCCGTCAGAAATCAATTATACACTGTATGTTTATTGGGCTCCGATACACGCAACCGTTCACTTGGGGAAAATGACAAAAGGCTTTATGTAAAACTTACGCTCTGTGAATATTGACCGAACTTGATTTCTAATGCATCAAAACTCTCACGTGCCCCAGAGGCAGTCTCTTTGCATCAGCAAGGCCAGGGATATGGTACCAGGTCCTTCCTTGTGAGCCCTTTGAGGGCCTGGGTGGTGGACTGGAAGGCTCAGATTTGACTTTGGATTGGACAGGACCCCTTTGGTCCCGGTTTTCTTACCCGGATTCTAGAGCAATTGCATTTGGGTGAAGATAAGGGAGACCAAGTGTGTGACAGCACGTGGGCTTTTCTCCCAAACTAAAGGACCATGCAGTATGGTGTCACAGCTATCCCTGAGTTCTCAGGCAATCCCAGACCCTTTAGCACTGAGGCAGACACTTTTCCCCTTGAGTTGCTTACAGATGGCTCAGAGGGCACGTGGGAACCCACAGCTGTGGCATTATGACTAACCCCGAGTCAAGTGTTCGGGAAACTTCAACAATAAAAATAGCTCAAGGAAGGTGGCAGCTTCAGTTCTCTGTGCTTTAGTGTGGGTGATGCCTCTTGCCACACCACTTGTGGGAGGCCCTTAGAAAACGTATCTGAAACTCCACATCAAAGGAACCCATTTAGTTAACCTCCCAGAGTTGGGGTAAACTCCAGGGAATGTTGTAATTGGAAACATTCACAGCTTGTTCTGCTGGCCCCATTACCATCTTTGGAGGAGCTAGGCTGTACTCTGTGCTGGCACCCAGTCCACAGAGGATTCTTTGGATGGGATGGAGATTACCAATCTGGAGGACAAAAAGCTATGACAGCTGCGACCTGAGGTGATCAGCCTGGTGATCTCCATGATGGGCTCACCTGATGTGAAGTTGCCTTTAGATGTGAGTTGGGGAAAAGGGGGAAAGTCTCATTGCCAGGTCTCTGCTCCCTGGGCAACCCTCACTGTGCTCTCAGTGTGGCCCTGAGAAAGGAGCTCAGCCTTTGGCCCCAGGGCTCCTCAGCAAATGCGAAGCAGGGCCATCATGGTATCGAAGCACACTGAGGCTGTGGCTAATATTCAGCCCAGGAAAAGAAAAAAGAAAAGAATGCTGGTGAGAGTGTAAGAAGATGCTCTTTCATAGCAAGAAATAGTATTTGGGGTGAATCTAAGGAAGTAATTTTGTGAAGTTTCACACAGAAGCAACAATGACAACAAAAAAATTACTGTATTTTGATGGCCAAATTGAGAGGTTTGCCTCAAATCTTCCACAGAAAGCCTCAGGAGCATCTCAAAATGCAAACCAGCTGGATCAGGGATGGAGGTGATCAGAGCATCCCCTGCCTCCCCACTTAGAAGCACAAGGAAAATACGTTCAGCTTCAGACATCGAGGACACCACGGGTGGGGATACAGAGACAGAAACAGAGAGAAACTCTGAAAATAACTGTACGTTTATTCACTATGTGCCTACCATGTGTAAGACATTCTGCTAGAATCTGTAACATTCTGCTTTTGACAGTCAAGGGTCAATCTTTTTATTTTTTGAGACAGTCTCACTCTGCCGCCCTGGGTAGAGTGCCATGGCATCATAGTTCACAGCAACCTCAAACTCTTGGGTTCTTGCCTCAACCTCTCCAGTAGCTGGAACTACAGAGGCCCACCACAATGCCATGCCTACCTATATTTTTTCCCTTAAAGATGGGGTCTTTCTCTTCCTTAGGCTGATCTTGAATTCCTGAGCTCAAGCAATCCACATGCCTCGGCCTCCCAGAGTGCTAGGATTACAGGCATGAGCCATTGTGCCCAGCCTGATCAATTTTCAATTTTAGTAATTATAATCATCTATTAGGAACACCTACTTTGGACCAGCTATTGTACTTCACGGGGCACCCATTACCTCATTTAATCCTTATGACAAAGGCATGAACTACCCTGCAATGAACAGTGGAGAAGAGGACACTGGAACCCGCTTAGGCTGCAAAGTTAGCTCAGCCACTTATCACTGTGTGACCTTGTATGATTTACTTAGCCTGTGGCTTAGTTTCTTCACCAGTAAAATAGGAATGATGCTTTTGCCTACCTTGTAAAATTACTGTGAAGATTAAATCAGTTTATATATATATACATATATATGTAGTATGTATGTATGTATATGTTATACTTGTGTATATATATGTTAATGTGTGTACTTGTATACACACATGTGTATATATACATATCATCTAGAAAAGTGACTGGCATACAGTAAGACCATATAAATGTTGGCTACTGGCTGGGCACAGTGGCTAACACTTATAATCCTAGCATTCTGGGAGGTCAAGGCAGGAGGATTGCTTGAGTGACCTTACAAGATATATCTGGCAGCTAAGCATGCCTAGACCTGATAAATAGCCCTGTAGACCAACCCTGACAAGACATGCCCCAGGCTGGCTGAGGAACCTCGCAGCTGTGTCCTAAGTCAGAGCAACAGCCCCATAAACCAACCCCAGAAGACATATCCCCCCAGGTTAGCCAAGTAGCAAAGTTGTGTCCTAGACCTGAGAAATAGCCCCAGGGTAGCAAATTCCTACCCAGGGCAGCCAAGTAGTCATGTGCCTACATTCCAGCCCTGAGAAATAGTCCCACAGGCCACCCCTGATGTTCATGTCCCCCAGGCCAGCTAAGCAGCATTGCACCCATGTGCCAGGCCTGAGAAACAGCCCCATAAGCTGCCCCTAGCAGATGTATCCCCAGATGGCCAAGCAGCTGTGCTACTGCCACCTGTACCTGAGAAACAGGGCTGTGGCCCACTCCTGGCAAACATGCCCCCAAGACAGCTGAATAACTGCATGCCTGGGATCCTGGCCAGAGTAACAGCCCTGTGGTCCCAACTCCAGTAAGCCAGACCCCAAGCTAGCTGACCTACCTTGTGCCCCTGATCTGAGAAATAGCCTGATGAACCTAACCCTAGAAAAGCCATGATGCCATCACTACAAACTCTCAGCCTGAGCTACTGAAAAACTCATAAATGCCACTAGTACATATTATAGTTAAAGAAACTACACAGAAACTACACTCCTGCATCCACATGAAACAAAGGCCAACATACCCCACTAAACCAACACCCAAAGACCCACTCATACAAATAAATCTTTCCCTATGAAACCCACTCCATAAAATTGGAAGAGGTGACTTTTCTACCAGATGCATAGAAATCAGTGTAGGAACATCAACATCAAAAAAAAAAAAAAAAAATGGAAACATAACACCTCCAGAGGAAAACAATAATCCTCCAGCAACAGAGTTCAATCATAAGTAAAAATACAAAATGCCAGAAAAAGAATTTAAAATAATCTGAAGGAAATTCAATGAGATACAAGATACTACAGATAAACAATTCAGTGAAATCAAGAAAGCAATTCATGGTTTGAAGGAGAAATTCAACAGAGATAGATAGATATAAAAAGAAACCAAACAGAAATCCTATAGCTGAAGAATTGAGTGAATGAAATAAAGAGCTTCAGCAACAGACTAGACCAATTAGAAAAAATAATTTCTAAACTTGAAGACAGGTCGTTTGGAATAATACAGGCAAACCAAGAAAAAAAAAAAAAGGTGGGGGAGGATGAATGAACAAACCCTTCAGGATTTATGGGACACCAATTAGTGAGCAAATGTTTGTATTATGGGTATTCTAGAATGAAAAAGAAAAAGGGAAAAGGTGATTAAAATATATGTAATAATAACAAAATTTCAAAAGTCTTAGGAGAGAGATGGATACACAAGTCTAGAAGGCTCAAAGAACCCCACATAAATTCAATACAAACAGGTCTTCTCCTAGGCATATGATAGTTGAATTGTCAAAAGTTAAAGTCAAAGAAAGAATTTTAAAAGCACAAGAGAAAAGCATCAAGTTGCATGTAGAGGAATCTCTCTTTCACTAGTAGCATATTTTTCAGTAGAAATATTACAGACCAAGAGAGATTGGGATAACAAACTTGAAGTACTGAAAGAAAAAAACAAAAACCTGTAAGCCAAGAATAGTGTACTCAGCAAATCTATCCTTTAGAAATGAAGGAGAAATAAAATCATTCATAGACAAGCAAAACCTAAGGGAATTCATCAGCACTAAACAAGCCTTGCAAGAAGTGGTCAAGGGGGGTCTTACATCTAAAAGTCAAAAGCTGATAACCACTATCATGAAAACATGAAAAATTATAAAATTCACTGATAGAGCCAATACACAAAGTAGAAAGAAAGGAATCAAATTTCATCACTACGGAAAAGCACTTAACCTCAAAAATAAAAAAGAAGAGAGGAGGTAAGGAACAAGAGATACACAAAATGATGAGAAACAATCAATAACATGATAGCAGTAAGTCCTAAGGTGTCAATAATAACCTTAAATATAATGAATTAAATTCTTCTTTTAAAAGATATGGACTGGCTGAATAGATTTTTAAAAACAAGACCCAAGGGCGGCGCCTGTGTCTCAAAGGAGTGAGGCACCAGCCACATATACTGGAGGTGGCGGGTTCAAACTCAGCCCCAGCCAAAAAAAAAATACAAGGCCCAACTCTATGCTGTCTACATGAAACTCACCTCATCTATAAAGACACAGACTAAAAGTGAAGGGATGGAAAAAAGAAAAGATAGTCCATGTAAATTGAAATAAAAAGCAAGCAGGAGTAGCTATACTTACACCAGACAGAACAAACTTCAATTTGAAAGCTATAAAAAGAGATAAATAGGGACAGTATATATTTAAAAAGAAATCAATTTAGGAAAAGAATGTAACAATTATAAATATATATGTACTTAACACCTGAATACCCAGATATATAAAGCAAGTATTATTAGACTTAAAAGAAGTGATAAATCACATACAATAACAATTGGGGACATTTTAACACCCCACTCTCCTGACAGATTGGACAGATCAACTGACAGATCAGGTAAAGAAATTAAGAATGACATTTAAAAATTCCTTGAAACAAATGAAAACAGAAGCACCACATACAAAAACTTAAGGGACACAGCAAAAGCAGTAGTAAGAGATAAGTTTATAGTAATAAATGCCTACATCAAAAAAACTAGAAAACTTTCATGTAAACTATTAAACAATGCATGTCAAGTAACTAGAATAGCAAGAACAAACAAAACACAAAATAGTAGAAGGAAAAAAATCACAAAGATCAGAGCAGAAATAAACAAAATTGCACAAAAAAGTACAAAATATCAATGAAACAAATTAGGTTTTGTGAAAATATATGAAAAATTGCTTGCATCTGGGCACCGTGAGTCTGGGGAGATAGGACTCCAGGCATCTCTGGCTGGTGGGATCTGCCTATCATCACCCCTGTGAAGATACAGGGAGTCAGCAAGAGACTTCTGGACCCCAAGAGGAGGACTAAAACAGTGGAAAAATGGCAAGTGGTCACGGGTGTTCAATCTGTCTAAACCCGCCCACAACTGTAAGTTCATTAGCAGCGAGACTGCAAACCAGAAAGGCCTTACCTGTGAACTGTTTTGGTGTCTTTGGACTTGGCACTCAGTTGAACTGCCTTGGGGAGAGCCTGAGAGGGAGTGTGGAGAACTCTGGCCGTTGTCTAAGGCCCCAGTCTGAGCCAGACGGAGCTAATAGTGTTTGGCTGTGGGCCACAGGGAGCCATTGTGAGTGATCTGCCCCGGCAAGCTCCGCCCTCAGGGTTGCAGAGCTAGAATCGGGTGGGAGCTGGTAACCCAGCGACCAAGTAGCCTAAGGGTGGGGTCTGAGCTGCCTTGCAGCCCTAACCCTCAGGGGCAGAGTGAGATCAGTTTTGGCACACTGGGTAAGTGGATAGCCACTTCAGCAGTGATTCCAGTGACAAGCACTTTCCTGGGAAAGCTTCTGCTCAGCAAGTTTACAAGTTCAAAGTGCCATTTAAGCGGGCTGAAGAGAGATTTAGGGTGTCTACCTGCTGGGGTTTGAGAAATCAACAGCCTCCAGTCGTATCAGAACTGTGATTAACATCTCATACCCCAGAAGACCACGTGTTGCTCAGACAATATTCAATAACATATACATACTGCCTTGTTTTTGGTTGTGTGTGTGTTGTTTTTTTTTTTTTGTTTTTTTTTTTGGTTTGGTTGTTTTTTGTTTATTTTGATGTTGTTGATGTTGTTTTCTTTTTTAATTTCAACCTTTTCCATACAGATCCTTTTTCTTTCTCAATTTTTCTAGTTTAATTATAATGTCCCATTGCTACCTTTTTCAATAACTAGAACTTCATTTTTGCTAGTGTTTCTACTGCTATCATTTGGTTTTTCACCCAATTTTATCCCCGTAAAGTTTTCTGTTTGCTTGTTTTGGTTTGATTTATAGCATTTTTGTCATTCCTCTCTACTTGGTAGAGGTGGGGTACTGTGTCTGATCAGGTTAGCAAAGAGCTGCTGACCTCAAGGGAACCACCCCACTGGGCATGCCCAGAAGGTGGGTTTTTTTTAAGGTTGTGTAGGTTGTGTCAAAGTACCCTACTGTATACCTATATTGCTCTGTCTCCCTCTTTCTGTGCCTCTCTTCTTTTTGTCAATATTCCTTTTACCCACCCCCTCTCCTTTCTCTATCTTTCTTTTTTTTTCTTATCACTCGGTCCTCCTTTCTTTCATCCCTTTTTTGCTCTTCAACCTTCTCACCCTTCTGGTGCTGTAACCCTTAGTCCACAGGCACGAGAACTTAAAGAGCAAGAGGAAGTGAAAGGGAAATTAGGGCAAGGAAACAGATAAAAGAAATCACTCATGAGGAAGAATCAACAGAAAACTCCAGGCAACATGAAGAACCAGTCCAGAACAACCCCACCAAGGGACCATGAGGTAGCTACTGCAGATGACTCCACCTGTAAAGAAATGTTAGGAATGACAGAAAGGGAATTTAGAATACACATGTTGAAAACAATGAAAGAAATGATGGAAACAATGAAGGAAACTGCTAATAAAGTGGAAAATAACCAAAAGGAAATCCAAAAACAGAATCAAATAAGAGATGAACGATATGAAGAATATAAAAAGGATATAGCAGAGCTGAAGGAACTGAAACAGTCAATTAGGGAACTTAAAGATGCAATGGAAAGTATCAGCAACAGGTTAGACCATGTAGAAGAAAGAATTTCAGAGGTAGAAGACAAAGTTCTTGAGATAACTCAGATAGTAAAAGAGGCAGAAAAGAAGAGAGAGAAAGCAGAACGTTCACTGTCAGAATTATGGGACTTTCTGAAGCATTCCAACATACGAGTTATAGGAATTCCAGAAGGGGAAGAAGAATGCCCCAGAGGAATGGAAGCCATACTAGAGAATATTATAAAAGAAAACTTCCCAAATATCACCAAAGATTCTGACACACTGCTTTCAGAGGGATATCGGACCCCAGGTCGCCTCAACTCTAACAGAGCTTCTCCAAGACACATTGTGATGAACCTGTCCAAAGTCAAGACAAAAGAAAAGATTCTGCAAGCTGCCAGGATTAAGCGCCAGTTGACCTACAGGGGCAAATCCATCAGAGAGAGCGCAGACTTCTCTAATGAAACTTTCCAAGCAAGAAGACAATGGTCATCTACCTTTAATCTACTTAAACAGAACAATTTCCAGCCCAGAATTCTGTACCCTGCTAAGCTAAGCTTCAAAATTGACGGAGAAATCAAATCATTTACGGATATACAAACATTGAGGAAATTCGCCACAACAAGACCAGCTCTACAGGAAATACTTCAGCCTGTTCTGCACACTGACCACCACAATGGATCAGCAGCAAAGTAAGAACTCAGAAATTAAAGGACAGAACCTAACCTCCACACAAATGCAAAAGATAAAACTAAGCAATGGACTCTCAGAAAATAAGATGAATAGAATACCACCACACTTATCAATTATTTCAATAAATGTTAATGGCTTGAATTCCCCACTTCAGAGACATAGACTGGCTGACTGGATTAAAAAACACAAGCCATCCATTTGCTGTCTGCAAGAAACACACTTGGCTTCAAAAGACAAATTAAAGCTCTGAGTCAAGGGTTGGAAGACAATTTTTCAGGCAAATGAAATTCAGAAGACAAGAAGAGTTGCAATCTTATTTTCAGATACATGTGGATTTAAAGCAACTAATGTCAAAAAAGACAAAGATGGTCACTTTATATTGGTCAAGGGAAAAATACAACAAGAAGACATTTCAATTCTAACTATTTATGGACCCAATTTAAATGCTCCCAGATTCTTGAAAAAGACCTTACTCAGTCTGAGCAATATAATATCTCATAATGCCATAAAAACAGGGGACTTTAACACTCCTCTTACAGAGCTGGACATACCCTCTAAACAGAAATTAAACAAAGATATAAGAGATTTAAATGAGACCCTAGAACAACTGTGCTTGATAGACGCATATAGAACACTCCAGCCCAAAGATAAAGAATATACATTCTTCTCATCACCCCATGGAACATTCTCAAAAATTGATCATATCCTGGGACACAAAACAAATATCAACAGAATCAAAAGAATTGAAATTTTACCTTGTATCTTCTCAGACCGTAAGGCACTAAAGGTGGAACTCAACTCTAAGAAAAACGCTCAATCCCACACAAAGGCATGGAAATTAAACAATCTTCTGTTGAATAACAGATGGGTGTAGGAAGAAATAAAACAGGAAATCATTAACTTCCTTGAGCATAACAACAATGAAGACACAAGCTACCAAAACCTGTGGGATACTGCAAAAGCAGTTTTGAGAGGAAAATTCATCACTTTAGATGCCTACTTTCGAAAAACAGAAAGAGAGTGCATCAACAATCTCACAAGCCATCTTATGGAATTGGAAAAAGAAGAACAATCTAAGCCTAAACTCAGTAGAAGAAAAGAAATATCCAAAATCAAATCAGAGATCAATGAAATTGAAAACAAAAGAATCATTCAGAAAGTTAATGAAAGAAGGAGATGGTTTTTGGAAAAATTAAATAAAATAGATAAACCATTGGCCACACTAACGAGGAATAGAAAAGTAAAATCTCTAGTATCCTCAATCAGAAATGATAAAGGGGAAATAACAACTAATCCCACAGAGATACAAGAGATCATCTCTGAATACTAACAGAAACTCTATGCCCAGAAATTTGACAAGGTGAAGGAAATGGATAAATACCTGGAATCACACCCTCTCCCTAGACTCAGCCAGGAAGAAATAGAGCTCCTGAACAAACCAATTTCAAGCACTGAGATCAAAGAAACAATAAAAAAGCTTCCAACCAAAAAATGCCCTGGTCCAGATGGCTTCACTCCAGAATTCTATCAAACCTTCAAGGAAGAGCTTATTCCTGTACTGCAGAAATTATTCCAAAAAATTGAGGAAGAAGGAATCTTCCTCAACACATTCTATGAAGCAAACATCAACCTGATACCAAAACCAGGAAAAGAGCCAAACAAAAAGGAGAATTTCAGACCAATCTCACTCATGAATATAGATGCAAAAATTCTCAACAAAATCCTAGCCAATAGATTACAGCTTATCATCAAAAAAGTCATTCATCATGATCAAGTAGGCTTCATCCCAGGGATGCAAGGCTGGTTTAACTTATGCAAGTCCATAAACATTATCCACCATATTAACAGAGGCAAAAATAAAGATCACATGATCCTCTCAATAGATGCAGAAAAAGCATTTGATAAAATCCAGCGTCCTTTTCTAATTAGACCACTGAAGAGTATAGGCATAGGTGGCACATTTCTAAAACTGATTGAAGCTATCTATGACAAACCCACAGCCAATATTTTACTGAATGGAGTAAAACTGAAAGCTTTTCCTCTTAGAACTGGAACCAGACAAGGTTGTCCTCTGTCACCTTTGCTATTCAACATAGTGCTGGAAGTTCTAGCCAATACAATTAGGCAAGACAAGGAAATAAAGGGAATCCAAATGGGAGCAGAGGAGGTCAAACTCTCCCTCTTTGCTGACAACATGATCTTATACTTAGAGAACCCCAAAGACTCAATCACAAGACTCCCAGAAGTCATCAAAAAATACAGTAATGTTTCAGAATATAAAATCAATGTCCACAAGTCAGTAGCCTTTGTATACACCAATAATAGTCAAGATGAGAAGCTAATTAAGGACACAACTCCCTTCACCATAGTTTCAAAGAAAATGAAATACCTAGGAATATACCTAACGAAGGAGGTGAAGGACCTCTCTAAGAAAACTATGAAATCCTCAAAAAGGAAACAGCAGAGGATATTAAGAAATGGCAGAGGATATTAACAAATGGAAGAACATACCATGCTCATGGACGGGAGAATCAACATTGTTAAAATGTCTATACTTCCCAAAGCAATCTACCTATTCAATGCCATTCCTATCAAAATACCAACATCGTACTTTCAAGATTTGGAAAAAATGATTCTGCGTTTTGTATGGAACCGGAAAAAACCCCGTATAGCTAAGGCAGTTCTTAGTAATAAAAATAAAGCTAGGGGCATCAGCATACCAGATTTTAGTCTGTACTAAAAAGCCATAGTGGTCAAGACAGCATGGTACTGGCACAAAAACAGAGACATAGACACTTGGAATCAAATTGAAATCCAAGAAATGAAACTAACATCTTACAACCACCTAATCTTCAATAAACCAAACAAGAACATACCTTGGGGGAAAGACTCCCTATTCAATAAATGGTGTTGGGAGAACTGGATGTCTACATGTAAAAGACTGAAACTGGACCCACACCTTTCTCCACTCACAAAAATTGATTCAAGATGGATAAAGGACTTAAATTTAAGGCATGAAACAATAAAAATCCTCAAAGAAAGCATAGGGAAAACACTGAAAGATATTGGCCTGGGGAAAGACTTCATGAAGAAGACTGCCATGGCAATTGCAACAACAAAAATAAACAAATGGGACTTCATTAAACTGAAAAGCTTCTGTACAGCTAAGGACACAATAACCAAAGCAAAGAGACAACCTACACAATGGGAAAGGATATTTGCATATTTTCAATCAGACAAAAGCTTGATAACTAGGATCTATAGAGAACTCAAATTAATCCACTGGAAAAAGCCAACAATCCCATATATCAATGGGCAAGAGACATGAATTGAACCTTCTCTGAAGATGACAGACGAATGGCTAACAAACACATGAAAAAGTGTTCATCATCTCTCTATATTAGAGAAATGCAAATCAAAACATCCCTGAGATATCATCTAACCCCAGTGAGAATGGCCCACATCACAAAATCTCAAAACTGCAGATGCTGGCGTGGATGTGGAGAGAAGGGAACACTTTTACACTGCTGGTGGGACTGCAAACTAGTACAACCTTTCTGGAAGGAAGTATGGAGAAACCTCAAAGCACTCAAGCTGGACCTCCCATTTGATCCTGCAATCCCATTACTGGGCATCTACCCAGAATGAAAAAAATCCTTTTATCATAAGGACACTTGTACTAGACTGTTTATTGCAGCTCAATTTACAATCGCCAAAATGTGGAAACAGCCTAAATGCCCACCAACCCAGGAATGGATTAACAAGCTGTGGTATATGTATACCATGGAGTACTATTCAGCCATTAAAAAAAAATGGAGACTTTACATCCTTCGTATTAACCTGAATGGACGTGGAAGACATTATTCTTAGTAAAGCATCACAAGAATGGAGAAGCATGAATCCTATGTACTCAATTTTGATATGAGGACAATTAATGACAATTAAGGTTATTGGGGGGGGAAACAGAAAGAGGGAAGGAGGGAGGGGGTTGGGGCCTTGGTGTGTGTCACAGTTTAAGGGGGCAAGACATGATTGCAAGAGGGACTTTACCTAACAATTGCAATCAGTGTAACCTGGCTTATTGTACCCTCAATGAAACCCCAACAATAAAAAATAAATAAAAGAAAATATATGAAAAATTGACAAATCATTAGCTAAACTAAGAAAAAAAAGAGAATACCCAAATAAATAAAATTAGAAACACTACAGAAGACATCACAAAGGCTACCAAAGGAATACAAAGGACCATTACAGACTACTATGAACAACCATATGCAAAAAAATAAAAATCCTAGAGGCACTTAGGTTGATTTAATATTTTTCACGTCAATTATGAATTGTAAACGTATGAGTGCAGGTGTCTTTTTGATATAAAGACTTCTTTTCCTTTTATTTTGGGTAGATATCCAGGGTGATGGTAGGATCAAATTGGTAAATCTACTTTTACTTCTTTGAAAAATCTCTATACTATTTTGGGGGCAGCACCTGTGGTTCAGTGAGTAGGATGCTGGCCCCATATACTGAGGGTGGCAGGTTCAAACCCCACCCCAGCCAAACTGCGACAAAAAAATAGCCAGGTGTTGTGTCAGGTGCCTGTAGTCCCAGCTACCCTGGAGGCTCAGGCAAGAGAATCTCCTAAGCCCAAGAGCTGGAGGTTGCTGTTAGCTGTGATGCCATGGCACTTTACCAAGGGTAACAAAGTGAGACTCTGCCTCTATAAAAAAAGAAAAGAAAAGAAAAGAAAAATCTCTATACTATTTTCCATAGAGGTTGTACTAATTTACATTCCCACCTTAACTGAGAAGAATTAATGACAATTATTCTCAAACTATTCCAAAAAATAATTGGAACACAGGAAATTCTTTTTAGCTCACTCTGTGAGGCCAGCATAACCCTAATACCAAAACCACACAAGGATGCACCCAAAAAGGAAAACTACAGGCCAGTATTCCTGATGAATATAGAAACAAAAATCCTCAAAAAAGGCTTGGCACCCATTGCTCAGTGAGTTGGGCTCTGGCCATATGCACCAAAGGTGGTGTTCGAGCTGGGCCTGGGCCTGCTGAACAACAATGACAACTGTAACCAAAAAATAGCTGGATGTTGTGGCAGGCACCTGTAGTCCCAGCTACTCGGGAGGCTGAGGCAAGAGAATCACTTAAGCCCCAAAGTTTGAGGTTGCTGTGAGCTGTGAGCTGTGAGGCCACAACACTCTACCTAGGGCAATACAGTAAAACTCTGTCTCAAAAAAAAAAAAAAAAAAAAAAGATGCTGGGAAAACTGAATATCTATCTGCAGAAAAATGAAACTAGATGTCCACATCTTACCCTATACAAAAATCAACTCAAAATCGATGAAAGACCTAAATGTAAGACCCAAAATGGTAAAACTACTAGAAGAAACCCAAGAAAATTCTTCAGGACATTGTTATGGGGAAAGACTTTATGCGTAAAACCTCAAAATCATAAGCAATGAAGGTGAAATAAACAAACGGAATTATATCAAACTCAAAAAATATGCACAGCCAAAGAAACAGTCAACAGAGTGAAAAGACAGCTTACATAATGGGAGAAAATATTTGCTACTTACTTCACAGGGGATTAAAATCCAGAATATACAAGAACTCAAGTATCCCAACAGAAAAAAAAAAATTGAAATAAAAAATGGACAAGTACTCTGAACAGATATTTCTCAAAAAATGACATATGAAAGGACAACAAAGGCATGAAAAAATTCTCAGCATCACTAATCATCAGGGAGATGCAAATCAAAACCACAAGATGTCATCTCACCCCAGTTAGGATGGCTACTGTCAAAAAGACAAAAAATAACAGCTACTGATGAGGATCTGGAGCAAAGGGAACTCTATATACACTGTTGGTGGAAATGTAAACTAGTACAGCCACAATGGAGGGAGGTTCCTCAACAAACTGCAAATAGAACTACCATATGATCCAGCAAGCCCCCTACTGAGAATTTATCCAAAGCAAAGGGATTGTTATATCAAATCCGTACCCTGCTGTTTATTGCAGCACTATTCACAGTAGCCAAGATATAGAATCAACCTAGGTGTCTGACAACAGACGAATGGATATGGAAAATGTGGTATATATGCAAATGGAATACTATTTAGCCACAGAACAAGAATGATGGCCTGTCATTCATAGAAGCATGGATGAGATTGGAGGAAGTTATGTTAGGTGAAAATAAGCCAGGAACAGAAAGCTAAACGCTGCATGTCCTTACCAAACATGGAAGCTAAAACAAAAGTTGATCTCATAGAAGTAAAAAGCAGAACAAAGAATACTAGAGGATGGGAAGGGTAAGGTGAAAACAGGGACGGAGAGAGATTTGTTAAAGGATCCAAAATTACAGCTGCATAGTATGAGTAAATTCTCATGTTCTATATTACTGCAGGCTGGGCACTGTGGTTCATGCCTCTAATCCTAGCCCTCTGCAATTCTTAGGTTGAAAGAATACTTGAGGTTGGGAGTTTGAGACCAGACTGAGGGAGAGAAAGACCCCATCTCTACAAAAAATAGAAAAATTAGCCAGATGTGGTGGTGCACACCTGTAGTCCCAGATACTTGGGAAGTTGAGGCAGGAGGATTGCTTGAGCCCAGAAGTTTAAGGTTACAGTGAGCAATGATGATCCCAGAGCACTCTACCCAGGGTGACAGAGTGAGACTCTAACTAAAAAAAAAAAAAAAAAATACTGTATTTGTTAACAGAAAAAAATAGTAAAGTTTATAATTTGCAACAACACAAGGTTATTTTTCATAAAAGGTTTACAGCCTGTGGTGGCCAGGTTGGGAATTAGGGCTCCCAGTAACAAGCTTTGAGAGAGGGACAAAGGGAACAGGATTTTATACTGAACAGGGTGTTAAATATACCTATTTAACAAACTATAGGAAGAGTTGTAAATATTCATGAAAAGAGAACGGTACTCCTGAGCAGTGGGGCTCTCTGTTCTTTTACAGGGTCCTTGTTTAAAATTGCCACCCCCCATGTCAAAAAGTTGAAACAAGGACACAGAACCCTGTCTGTGCATTTTCTATAGGTGGTTAAAAGCACGGTAGTTGCTGGTCTTTTATCAGGAAAGACCACTGGTCTGGCCCTTAGAAAGGTGGCCATTAGTAAAGGAGGGGTAAAATGATGCCTCCCACTTCCTATCCTGTCATGGCTGGGAACTCAGTTTCAAGATTTTTCTGGGATGCTCTTGGCTGAGAGGTGTCCAGTCTGTCAGTTGGAGGGGGGGATTTTATTTTTAGTTCACAGATGGTTTCAAAGAGCTAGAAAAAGGATATTGAATGTTCTAAACACAAAGAAATTATAAATGTTTGAGATAATGGATACACTAATTACTTGACCATAAATATGTATAATTATTGTCAATTAAAAAATTAAATTAAGAAAAAATACAGATACCCAAGAGTGGGGGGATGGGAGGACCTTTTCATGTTGGAAGGTTGCATTAACTTAGTTATAATCAAGGGACTTTACCTAACAAATGCAATTACTGTCACCTGGTTTCTTGTACCCTCAAAGAATTCCCAACAATAAAAAAGAAGAAAGAAAAAAAATTTAATCAAATAAGGCTGCATTCAAGAAACTACAAGTAGATATACTTAAAATGTACATTATTTTATAGAAATGTAACTTCTATGAAACTAATAATTTTTTTAAAATGAAAACTATTTGTTAATTCTAAAGTTACCAACTATTTTTTTCTCCATTTTTTTTTTTTATTGTTGGGGATTCATTGAGGGTACAATAAGCCAGGTTACACTGATTGCAATTGTTAGGTAAAGTCCCTCTTGCAATCATGTCTTGCCCCCATAAAGTGTGACACACACCAAGGCCCCACTCCCCTCCCTCCGTCCCTCTTTCTGCTTTTCCTCCCCCCCCATAACCTTAATTGTCATTAATTGTCCTCCTATCAAAATTGAATACATAGGATTCATGCTTCTCCATTCTTGTGATGCTTTACTAAGGATAATGTCTTCCACGTCCATCCAGGTTAATATGAAGGATGTAAAGTCTCCATTTTTTTTAATAGCTGGATAGTATTCCATGGTATACATATACCACAGCTTGTTAATCCATTCCTGGGTTGGTGGGCATTTAGACTGTTTCCACATTTTGGCGATTGTAAATTGAGCTGCAATAAACAGTCTAGTACAAGTGTCCTTATGATAAAAGGATTTTTTTCCTTCTGGGTAGATGCCCAGTAATGGGATTGCAGGATCAAACGGGAGGTCTAGCTTGAGTGCTTTGAGGTTTCTCCATACTTCCTTCCAGAAAGGTTGTACTACTTTGCAGTCCCACCAGCAGTGTAAAAGTGTTCCCTTCTCTCCACATCCACGCCAGCATCTGCAGTTTTGAGATTTTGTGACGTGGGCTATTCTCACTGGGGTTAGATGATATCTCAGGGTTGTTTTGATTTGCATTTCTCTAATATAGAGAGATGATGAACACTTTTTCATGTGTTTGTTAGCCATTCGTCTGTCATCTTTAGAGAAGGTTCTATTCATGTCTCTTGCCCATTGATATATGGGATTGTTGGCTTTTTTCATGTGGATTAATTTGAGTTCTCTATAGATCCTAGTTATCAAGCTTTTGTCTGATTCAAAATATGCAAATATCCTTTCCCATTGTGTAGGTTGTCTCTTGGCTTTGGTTATTGTCTCCTTAGCTATACAGAAGCTTTTCAGTTTAATGAAGTCCCATTTGTTTATTTTTGTTGTTGTTGCAATTGCCATGGCAGTCTTCTTCATGAAGTCTTTCCCCAGGCCAATATCTTCCAGTGTTTTCCCTATGCTTTCTTTGAGGATTTTTATTGTTTCATGCCTTAAATTTAAGTCCTTTATCCATCTTGAATCAATTTTTGTGAGTGGGGAAAGGTGTGGGTCCAGTTTCAGTCTTTTACATGTAGACATCCAGTTCTCCCAACACCATTTATTGAATAGGGAGTCTTTCCCCCAAGGTATGTTCTTGTTTGGTTTATCGAAGATTAGGTGGTTGTAAGATGTTAGTTTCAAGTGCTGGAAGTTCTAGCCAATACAATTAGGCAAAACAAGGAAATAAAGGGAATCCAAATGGGAGCAGAGGAGGTCAAACTCTCTCTGTTTGCTGACGGCATGATCTTATACTTAGAGAACCCCAAAGACTCAACCACAAGACTCCTAGAAGTCATCAAAAAATACAGTAATGTTTCAGGATATAAAATCAATGTCCACAAGTCAGTAGCCTTTGTATACACCAATAATAGTCAAGATGAGAAGCTAATTAAGGACAGAACTCCCTTCACCATAGTTTCAAAGAAAATGAAATACCTAGGAATATACCTAACGAAGGAGGTTAAGGACCTCTATAAAGAAAATTATGAAATCCTCAGAAAGGAAAAAGCAGAGGATATTAACAAATGAAAGAACATACCATGCTCATGGATGGGAAGAATCAACATTGTTAAAATGTCTATACTTCCCAAAGCAATCTACCTATTCAATGCCATTCCTATCAAAATACCAGCATCGTACTTTGAAGATTTGGAGAAAATGATTCTGCATTTTGTATGGAACCAGAAAAAACCCTGTATAGCTAAGGCAGTTCTTTTTTTTTTTTTTTTTTTTTTGACATTTGCACCAGAATGTTTATTGCACCTCAGTTCACAATTGCTAACACACAGACGCCCAGGTGCCCATCAACCCACAAATGGATCAACAAACTGTGGCATATGTACACCATGAAGCACAGTTCAGCCATAAGAAAAGATGGAGACTGTACACATTTTGTGTTTACCTGGATGGAGTTGGAACACATTCTTCCCAGCAAAGTATCTCAAGAATGGGGGGAAAAGGTGTCCAATGTACTCAATACTAATATGAAACCAATATATACACAACTACACACCCACATGAAAGAAAAACACAAATATAGTCTAGCATGGGGAAGGGAAGAGAAGACAGGAGCAGGGAGAAGGGGGGGATATTGGCAGGATCTCACCTAATGTGCATAGCTCAGCACACCCCCTGGGTGAAGGACACCACTACAACTTGAACTTTACTTAGAAATGAAAATAATGTAACCTAAACATTTGTACCTTTGTATTAAACTGAAATGTAAAAAAAAAAAAAAAATGTTTTTCACTGGTAAAGAGAAAGGTATTCAGAAATGTGTAAATTCATTAAAATTGTTCAGAAACACTCAGCCTTGCTGAACTAAATTTTTTTTTTTTTTTTGTAGAGACAGAGTCTCACTTTATAGCCCTCTGTAAAGTGCCGTGGCCTCACACTCTAAGGCAGTTCTTAGTAATAAAAATAAAGCTGGGGGCATCAGCATACCAGATTTTAGTCTGTACTACAAAGCCATAGTGGTCAAGACAGCATGGTACTGGCACAAAAACAGAGACATAGACACTTGGAATCGAATTGAAAACCAAGAAATGAAGTTACCAACTTTTTAATGACTTTGTTGTGTCTGCTTTTTGTTGGAAACCATTTGAGCATTTGATTGCAGTTTCAGTGGATCCTCTAGATGAGCATCAGTCATTTGTGACCTTAAGGGTGTCTTGACTTGGGTTATGTAGGAAAATGTAGATTCACAGCAATAAGTGGTTGAAAAGCAAGAAAGCATTTTTTGAGTATGTTGCTGAAGCTATTGGTTTTCTACAGCATTTTTCCATGTTTCAATTGGATCTTTCTTTTCTTTTCTTTTCTTTTTTTTTGTAGAGACAAAGTGTCACTTTATCACCCTCGGTAGAGGGATGTGGTGTCACACAGCTCACAGCAACCTCCAACTCCTGGGCTTAGCCAATTCTCTTGCCTCAGCCTCCCAAGCTTCTGGGTCTACAGACACCCGCTAGAATGTCCAGCTTTTTTGTTGGTGTTGTTGCAGTTTGGCTGGGGCCAGGTTTGAACCCACCACCCTTGGTATATGGGGCCAGCGCCCTAGCCACTGAGTCACAGGCACTGCCCTCAATAGGATCTTTCGAACGATGACTTTAAAATGTCATCTACTGAAATCTCAATCAATTCCATCCATAGTTCTTTAGATGTCTTGGTAATATCAACTAAGGAAGGCTGAAATGCTAATTTGAATGTGATGTCTTGATTCTCAAAGTCGGTGAACCTTTCATTGTATTCTCAGCAATGTCACTGCTCAGTCACTGCTCAGCAATGACTTTGATAACTGGGGAAAACATTCATCTGATATTTCCTTTTGAAGAAGAAGTATTTGGATAAAAGCTGTCTTTTTTCAAAATGCTTGGATTTCCTGTCACACATCATATATAGACTTAGTTTTACCTTGCAAAGAGATATTCAAGTTGTTTCGATTTGACATGATATCACACAGAAATGCTGCATTCCTATACAAATCTTCTTTCAATTAATTCACATTGATGATTCTTTTCTTCATAAAATTTAATTATCTGTTCTTCCAGAGATAAAATTTTGACTAACACCTGTCCTTGCAATAGCCAACACACTTTAGAATGATAAAGCGAATCTTCACTGAATACGTCATCATTCAACTTGAACATGTTACAAAACTGAGGATGCCATGTTGCATTTGCACAAATGTAGTTAACAATACATGTAACTTGTTGCAATGTGTTCCATAAAATAGTAGCCTTCGCACAGATTTTGCTGATGAGAGATATAATAAAAGGAAACGAGACCATCTAGATCTGTTAATACATTTTTTAATCTGTGCAATAAACTCTTCATGTTTTCTTGACATGGAAGGTGCACCATCTCTACATATATTCACTAAATTTACCAAATTCAGCCTAACTCCATGACATTTATCTTGAAAGTTGTTGAAGTTATCTACCCCCCATGTCCAAAGTGAGTAACTCCTCATAGCAAAGAAAATCTTTTGTTATGACCCAAATGAAGTATGAAAACTTCAAGTCAGTAGTACCAGTTGATTCATCCAAAGTGATGGAATAACATATATTTTCCCTTAGCATTGCATGAAATTTTCCTGTTAAGTTGAAGGCTAATACATGCTGCTGTCAGTTATGGTTCTCCATAAAGAGGCAGTTATTTATACTTTTAAATGTTATCAGGGTCTCAGTATCCCACAACTTCAACAGTGTATTCTTTCACAATTTCTGCATCAGTAAATTGCCTCTCCCCCTGACTATATAAGCAACTTTATAAGTTGCTTCAGTGGCATTATTTCCGGGTCTCATTGGCTGCTTAAAAGAATTGTCTTTGCTTTTGTTTTTATTTTTATCTTTTAATTTCTGCAATATAACATTTCGTGCCTCCCCCTCTAATTTAAAATATTTGTGATCCTTATGAGTGTTATAATGCTGATGAGCATTGAATTTCTTTTTCTTCACTCTTTTTTTTTTTAGAGACAGAATTTCACTTTGTTGGTCTCTGTAGGGTGCTGTGCCATCACAGCTCGCAGCAACCTCCAGCTCTTGGGCTTAGGTGATTCTCTTGCCTCAGTCTCCCGAGTAGCTGGGACTACAGGTGTCTGCCACAACACCCAGCTATTTTTTTTGTTACAGTTTGGCCAGGGCCAGATTTGAACCCACCACCCTTGTATATGGGGCCGCCCTACTCACTGAGCCACAATACCGCCAAGCATTGAATTTCTTTAATTTTGATGTTGCAGTATCACAATGCAAGCAAATTATCTCATGTTTAGCAGAAATAAGATAATATTGCAATTCCCGATCCTCATTAAAAAATCTGTTTTCTTCTTTCAGCTTTGTCCTAGTCTTTTATGACAGAATAGTTTTTAAGCAGACAGAATTTAAAAATACCATCAATTAGGCCAGGCACAGTGGCTCACACCTATAATCCTAGCACTCTGGGAGGCCAAGGTGGGTGAATTGCCTGAGTTCACAGGTTCAAGACCAGTCTGAACCAGAGTGAGACCTTGTCTCTAAAAATAGCTGCACATTGTGGCAGGTGCCTGTAATCCCAGCTACAGGGGAGGCTAGGGCAAGAGAATCACTTGAGCCCAAGAGTTTGAGGTTGGTGTGAGCTGTGATGCCATGGCAGTCTATTGAGGGCGACAAAGTGAGATTGTCTCAAAAAAAATATTGTCAATTGTGCGACTATTTGTAAATTCCATTTCAGACAGAAATGGTGCACCATTATCAAAAGCTGATGACAGACTGCAGTACCCAGCTCCCATTAACTCTCACCAACCAGCCTTGTGTAGCAGTGACACCAGTTAGGTGGGGGGAGTTAGAACTAAATCATGAAGTAACAGTGGTCAATTTAGTTCTTATGGCTTACTAATGTTCTAATTATGCCATCAAACTGGGAGGGTTGTTTCACTGAAACTTATTTTATTCTTTGGTATGTTAAACATTTTAATTTAAAAATAAAATATAAATATAAAAGATGAATTAAAATGTCTTAATAAAAATAATAAATAAAAGAATTCATTCTGTAAAATTTGGATTCAGTCAAAAGGCCATACTTAAGGACCCAGAAGGCCACATGTGGTCTTAAGGCCACAGGTTCCCCACCTCTGCCCAAGTCCCATCAGAGACCTAGCAAATCAAAATCTCTGGGAATGGGACAAGGGCATTTTATAGCTACATAGGTGAGTCTAAGGCCCACCCTGGTCAAGATTCACTAAGGGAAACATCAAGACAGTTTGCTCCACTGGTCAGGCCCCTGTGAGGGTCTGTGATTGGGTAGGAAGTCCAGCCAAGTGTGTCCTTCCTTTGCAGGGCTCCTGCAGCACAGCCATGTCCTCCCATTGGCCAGCACCCAGCCCCTTCAAGATTGCACTGACGGTGCCTTGTAGCTTTGGACTGCTCTCTCTGAGCACCTGGAGTGCAGTGTCAGTGTCTTGTCCTCTTCTATGGCCCCAGCAGCACCTTGCACAGCCCTGGCCCCACCAAGGGAGCTCAGTGTGCATTTGCCAATTGCTTTCAGTGTGGCAAGAAATGAGGGCCACAAGGAAACAGAGAGGGACAAGTGGGAAGTTCCCATTTCTTTACTCTTCCAGCAGCTGGGTATAACTGACAAAGTGAATTGTTCTCAAAAGACTGTTATTTTGAATCAAAAACAGGAGACCTGCAAAATGCATATTTACAAATGTCCTTCTTTTAGTGTAAAAGGTTGCTATGGAAACTTGTGACTGCAACACCAATTTCTAGCTTAGGAGCTTGAAGGGCTTCTTTTATTAACGCAGGTAGACTGCTGGGCTCAGGCTGCTGCAGCTGTTGAGGCTTGGTGGCACCTGCCAGTGCCTAGGGACGAAGGAGGAGAATTCCCTCAACACGGAAGCTCTTCCAGCACTCAGGATGATACGCTCTCTTTCAAAATGGATAATTAGGCAAGGCAAGCAGCATCTGCCTCCCTGAGATCAAATCCTCTTCATTTCAAAGCCTTCACATATGTGAGCCACTCCAACTCCAATCTGGCTTTGGCTGGCAGGAAGGACTTGGCCTTCACACCACACAAACTCAGTTCATCCTCCAGAGTCCAGACATATGGGAGGAACTCCAGGGCCTCTATCCGGTGCCCAAGTCAGCTCACAGAAACATCTCAATTATCAAGACCGCTGGCACTACTGCTGCTTTGCAGAGACATCAGGATACTAACAATTGTGCATTTAGTTGCATGGAGCCCTTTCCTAAAGGGTGAAGACCCACACCAAACTCCACCTGACTCTATTTTCTAAACTCAAGTACCAAAGACAAAATGACAGTAATGGCTCAGAGATGGTATAAAAGGAAGAAATAGTGCTTTGTACTCCATAGGAATGTTTCCTTAGCTCTGAAGTCCAGGGCATCTGTTTTTGGGATAGCAGAGCCCCCTCCCCAAGGATGTAAAAGCAGGACATCACCTAGAGCTGTGTCATGTGACTGGCTGTAATACAGGTTTCTCCAGGGTAAGAACTGGTCTTTTATTTTGTATACTTGGTGAATATCACTTGGACCCTGGCTCAAAGTCTTCCCTTTGGAGCCTGTGAGCTGGTCTCTCAGTGCCTTTGAGGACATGACATCTCTCTGTCTGTCCCCAAAGCATCCCCCCACCATCAGAGATTGCACATTGCTTTTGAAACACAGTGGGATACAGCAAAGCAACTATTTCAGGGACTGTACCCTCAGGGCCTATCCATGCCTATTTCTTGAAATGTTATACAAAAGCCCTTCTGCTTTCCTTCCAAAACAGAAATTAAAGTAGATCAAGAGGTGTGTGGGTTGAGAACTAGCATGAAACGCTGAATTGATCTTTAGAGATGCAGGGAAAAGGCTAGAAAGAAATCTTAACTTCAACCACTCCCTACCTTACCTCCCACTTACCCTGACTGATCTGATCCAGCCTGAGGGTTTTGTAATAATAAAGCCCCAAACTGCTGCTGAGAAGACCGTTAGTACTCACTGAAGCTTCCTATAAAGTCCTTGTCCCATGTGGTTGAGAATTGCAGACTAGTTGAGCACCTTCTCGACAAGGCAAGAAAGAAGGGGATGCCAAGGTGAGTTTTCACACAGAGGACAGCTCAGCAGATGCCACGGAACTCTTCACTGAGTTTAGGATAGAGTATGGCAAATGTTAACAGAATAAGCCAAGGCTAAAGGCAGAAAGCAGATCATGACACTCAGGACCGTGAGCCTAGACTGGGCTATGTGGAAGCACCTCTAATGGCAGGCCATGACTGTCAGCACTCAGCCTCATTCATGCTCACTGGGTGCAGATGCTTTGCCCTCTCTGTGCCCAACTTCCTCTTTTCCAGGGGATGCTCTGTCCCCACAGCACTTTCTAATAATGCCTCTGATTCACCAGTAATTCATTTTCCAAAATGGCAGCCATTCTGATTGACTCAGGCAGTAGCCTACCAGGAAATGCCTTTGCACGGTATGCCCACAGCTAACCCAGGTCTCACTGGTGGTGATGGCAGCCTCAGGGACCTAAGCACAGTCTCAGCTACTATCTCGGGTGTGTGAGTGGGGATTGGGGTTGGGGGTTGGGGTACTCAGCATAGGGTGGAGAGACCACAGGAGCTCTGGGGGCTGATGGACACAGAGCCAGGGCTGAGCGCCACCACTTGCCACCTGTGCGGCAAGCACAGGGGAGTAGCAATAGATCCTATTTCACCATGTTCTTGTGAAAATGCAGCAAGGTACTGCATGGATGGTGATCAGCACAGTCCCTTGCCCATACTAATACACTATTACTGTTAATAATAACACTTTTGGTTTCCCAGGGCACAGAGTTTGATTAATCAAAATTTGTCATTAGCAGTGCCCTGTCACCACTGCTCTTTCCCTGCCCCTGCTCCTAGAGGGACCATTTTTTTGTTGTTGTTGTTGTTGCAGTTTGGCCAGGGCTGGGTTTGAACCCACCACCCTCAGCATATGGGGCCGGTGCCCTACTCACTGAGCCACAGGCGCCGCCCGGGACTATTTTTATCTACCAGATTTATTTATTCCTTTGGGGTTTTTTTCCCTGTGTTTGCTGCTTTCTTACATATATATTCACCTAAACAATATATTCTTTTGCTTTGTTTTATCACTTTTGGCTAAGATCCCATGTGTAGTATCGAGTGTATTTTGCTTTGTTTTGTTTTTGAACTTTGTAAAAGGAGTATCATGCTCTATGTAGTTTTCTGGGACTTGCTTTCTTCACTCAGTGTTATAATACCATCCATCATTACACCAATGCCACTCACGTTCAATCACGTTGATGAATGCAACTTTGGTTCATTCATTCTCCATTTTTGGCATAATATTCTGGCATGTTAATATAGTACTATGTAAACTTTTTCTATTCTTGGACATTTGTGCGTTTTTTAAAATAAATGGCTTTATGGAGATATAATTCACATACTACGTAAGTCCCCTATTTAAAGTGTACAACTCAATGGTTTTTAGAATCTTCATAGAGTTGAGTAACCACAGTGACAATCAATTCTAGAGCATTTACATCAGCCAGGAAGAAACCTCATGTATCTATTAGCAGTGACTCTCTACTTCTTCCCCGTTCATCCAGCCCCAGCAACCTCCTTGCCTTCTCATCTACTTTCTGTCTCTATAGATCTGTCTATTCTACACATTTCGTATAAATGGAATCATATAATATGTAGCCTGGCTTATTTCATTCAGCATAATGTTTTCAAGGGTCATGTGTGTTGGTAGGATGTATTAACATTTCACCTTATTGCCAAATAATCTCTCCCATTTTATTTATCTATTCATTAGTTTGTGGACATTTGAGATGTTTGTAGTCTTTTTCTATTTGCTAAACAGTGGCATTAGGAGCATCGTACTACATTATTTGCAGGGCACATGTCCGACAGTTTCTCTAGAAGTATATCCTGGGAGTTGTTGTAGTATAAAGAGGGCAAACGATGCACTCTTTTAAATTGTCCAAAATATTTTAACAATTTACACTCTCACCAGCAAAATAAATACCACTGACCTACATTCTTGCTAATACTTGGCATGGCCAGAATTTCTAGTTTTTATACAGGTTGTTGACTTCTTTTTTTCAAGTCACTGTTCTGCATTTGACCCATTGCCTGATAATGAGCTTCTAACGGTGATGGGACAGAAGTGGCTGCTTGCCTGATGGCTCCTTCTGTAATTATCAGCTCTTCTCTGTAATAGCTCTAGCTTTTGTGTTCTGACCCAGAATTCTGATGTTTCTGTTTATAGTAATGTTTCTCCTACCCAGATGTTTCATCTACTGGCTGATCCTGGAGTCCCCACTTCTGCCTCTTTTCAAGCAGAAAGGAGAGTGTGCTGTCCTGTGTCCTTGGTCGTGGTAATAAACACCTCCTATACACACACACGCACACACAGTCTCATATCCTGGGCTTCCAGCCACATCCAGACAGTAGAATGGCAGCACGCAGAAAGCCAGTGCAATGTCTTCTAACCCAGAGAGAAAACCCCACTCTTCATATGAAAAGCTCATCCCATGAGTGCTGGGGAAGGAGGCACTCCCAGGGTTTGTTTTTCTACTGTCAGCCAATTTCCGGACCATCAAATTCAAGCTCCGGTGAATGTGGTTGTAATTCCCATGCACTGAATTCTCTCCAGAATCTCATTTTATTTATTTACTTACTGTCTTTCCCATTAATTAAATTTCAACAGCATTTTCTCCCCAGTGGGCTCTACAAATAACTTCTACAATAAACACTTCATAAGAAGACTAACTCTGAAAGTCAGTAGAGACAAAAGAAGCAGAAGAGAAAGCATAAGAAACAAAAGAACTGGGGAGGGGGGGAGTAAGATTTTAGGATGGTGGTGCATAAGCAGATACTTGAGGTCCAGATGTCATTGGTGGAGAAATGGGTAGTCAGCAGACCCCTCTAGTTCTTTGCTCCTTCAGGATGGCCCAGTGGCAGAGGACCACCTGGCCTGTGACCTTGTATCAAATGACTTTCAACCTGGACCTCTTGGGTTGGCTGAGGCTTTGCCAGGCCTGCATCACTGTCCCCTTGGCCAGTCCTGGCTCTACCTGGTCCCTGTCACAGGGGCTGAGTCCTGGTCAACCCCTGGCATCCCAACCATCTCCATGTTTGTTTCTGGCAAACTATGTCCACATGACTACATTATAAACCATTTCACCAGTCTCAGATTGTTTGATGTACAGATTATTTGCGATATTTTTGCAGATATTAATAGGACTAAAATTAATACTTTTGAGGATGTCTTTCTCACATCCTGAGACAGGAGGTATCCTCAGAACTAATTCCTAAAATGGACCAGATCAACATGTTAGGCACATTTTAAAGCATTTTTTTTTGTTGTTGTTGTTGTTGTTGTTGTTGGGGATTCATTGAGGGTACAATAAGCCAGGTTACACTGATTGCAATTGTTAGGTAAAGTCCCTCTTGCAATCATGTCTTGCTCCCAGAAGGTGTGACACACACCAAGGCCCCACCCCTCTCCCTCCTTCCCTCTCTCTGCTTTTCCTCCCCCATCCCCATGACCTTAATTGTCATTAATTGTCCTCATATCAAAATTGAGTACATAGGATTCATGCTTCTCCATTCTTGTGATGCTTTACTAAGAATAATGTCTTCCACTTCCATCCAGGTTAATATGAAGGATGTAACGTCTCCATTTTTTTTAATAGCTGAATAGTATTCCATGGTATACATATACCACAGCTTGTTAATCCATTCCTGTGTTGGTGGGCATTTAGGCTGTTTCCACATTTTGGCGATTGTAAATTGAGCTGCAATAAACAGTCTAGTACAAGTGTCCTTATGACAAAAGGATTTTTTTCCTTCTGGGTAGATGCCCAGTAATGGGATTGCAGGATCAAATGGGAGGTCCAGCTTGAGTGCTTTGAGGTTTCTCCATACTTCCTTCCAGAAAGGTTGTACTAGTTTGCAGTCCCACCAGCAGTATAAAAGTGTTTTCTTCTCTCCACATCCACGCCAGCATCTGCAGTTTTGAGATTTTGTGATGTGGGCCATTCTCACTGGGGTTAGATGGTATCTCAGGGGGGGTTTGATTTGCATTTCTCTAACATATAGGGATGATGAACATTTTTTCATGTTTGTTAGCCATTCGTCTGTCTTCTTTAGAGAAGGTTCTATTCATGTCTCTTGCCCATTGATATAAGGGATTGTTGGCTTTTTTCATGTGGATTAATTTGAGTTCTCTATAGATCCTAGTTATCAAGCTTTTGTCTGATTGAAAATATGCAAATATCCTTTCCCATTGTGTAGGTTGTCTCTTTGCTTTGGTTGTTGTCTCCTTGGCTGTACAGAAGCTTTTCAGTTTAATGAAGTCCCATTTGTTTACTTTTGTTGTTGCAATTGCCATGGCAGTCTTCTTCATGAAGTCTTTCCCCAGGCCAATATCTTCCAGTGTTTTCCCTATGCTTTCTTTGAGGATTTTTATTGTTTCATGCCTTAAATTTAAGTCCTTTATCCATCTTGAATCAATTTTTGTGAGTGGGAAAAGGTGTGGGTCCAGTTTCAGTCTTTTACATGTGGACATCCAGTTCTCCCAACACCATTTATTGAATAGGGAGCCTTTCCCCCAAGGTATGTTCTTGTTTGGTTTATCGAAGATTAGGTGGTTGTAAGATGTTAGTTTCATTTCTTGGTTTTCAATTCGATTCCAAGTGTCTATGTCTCTATTTTTGTGCCAGTACCATGCTGTCTTGAGCACTATGGCTTTGTAGTACAGACTAAAATTTGGTATGCTGATGCCCCCAGCTTTATTTTTATTACTAAGAACTGCCTTAGCTATACGGGGTTTTTTCTAGTTCCATACAAAACGCAGAATCATTTTTTCTAAATCTTGAAAGTACAATGTTGGTATTTTGATAGGAATGGCATTGAATAGGTAGATTGCTTTGGGAAGTATAGACAATTTAACAATGTTGATTCTGCCCATCCATGAGCATGGTGTGTTCTTCCATTTGTTAAAATCCTCTGCTATTTCCTTTCTGAGGATATCATAATTTTCCTTATAGAGGTCCTTCACCTCCTTCGTTAGGTATATTCCTAGGTATTTCATTTTTTTTGAAACTATGGTGAAGGGAGTTGTGTCCTTAATTAGCTTCTCATCTTCACTGTTATTGGCGTATACAAAGGCTACTGACTTGTGGACATTGATTTTATATCTTGAAACATTACTGTATTTTTTGATGACTTCTAGGAGTCTTGTGGTTGAGTCTTTGGGATTCTCTAAGGATAAGATCATGTCATCAGCAAAGAGGGAGAGTTTGACTTCCTCTGCTCCCATTTGGATTACCTTTGTTTCCTTGTCTTGCCTAATAGTATTGGCTAGAACTTCCAGCACTATGTTGAATAGTAAAGGTGACAGAGGACAACCTTGTCTGGTTCCAGTTCTAGGAGGAAAAGCTTTCAGTTTTACTCCTTTCAGTAAAACATTAGTTGTGGGTTTGTCATAGATAGCTTCAATCAGTTTTAGAAATGTGCCACCTATGCCTATACTCTTCAGTGTTCTAATTAGAAAAGGATGCTGGATATTATCAAATGCTTTTTCTGCATCTATTGAGAGGATCATGTGATCTTTATTTTTGCCTCTGTTAATATGGTGGATAACGTTTATGGACTTGCGTGTGTTAAACCAGCCATGCATCCCTGGGATGAAGCCTACTTGATCATGATGTATGACTTTTTTGATGATAAGCTGTAATCTATTGGCTAGGATTTTGCTGAGAATTTTTGCATCTATATTCATGAGTGAGATTGGTCTGAAATTCTCCTTTCTGGTTGGGTCTTTTCCTGGTCATTTTAAAGCTTTTAATATTTATTAGCAAAATGTCCTCGGAAACATCAACCTATTTCTACTCCCAGAAAAAGTGTATGAGAGTGTAGGAGGCAGTCTATTTCTCAAAGTCTACTTTGACATTTCATGTTTGTGAAGGTTTTCCATACATGTGGAGATTGGTATATTATTTTTGTTTTAGTTTTTTATTTCTTTGGTTACTTGTAAAACTGAATAGTTTTAAAAAGTAGAAAACAGAAAAAGTCAACATTACATAAGAAGGAAGATATATATACACACACACACACACATATATATAAATAGGAAAATGAAAACAATGTTTCAAGAATAATAATTTTTTTTTTTTTGCAAGAAGAACAATTTTTTTAGCAGTCTGTTGAAGTATCTACCATTGACCTCTAGTAAACTACACATATTTAAGGTCTACAATTGGATAAGTTTTTAAACAAGGGTATACTGGTGATATTATCACAAAAAAATTGAGATAATGAGTGGAACATATGCATGGCCCACTGAAGCTTCCCCCGTCCCCTTGGAATCCTACCCTGACATTCCTCTAGCCCCATCCTGCGTACCACTCCCAGACAACCACTGATCTGCTTTTTGTCACTATAAGTTAGTTTTCATTTTCAAGCATTTCACATAAAAGGAATCCTATAGTACCGAACCTATTTTTATCTCTCTCACTTCTTTTATTCCACATTGTAAATTCGTTCATGTTATTGCATGGGCCAATAGTTCACTCCTTTTTATTGCTGAGGAACATTGCATTGCGTGGATGTACCACACATTTGTTTATCCATGCACTTCCTGATGGACATTTGAGTTGTTTCCATTTTTTATTACTAAAAAGCTAATTTATTGTGTTCCAAGAAAGACTGATAAAAAAAAAATAAAGCTAATATAAACATTCATGGAGTGGCATGCCTGTGTCATGTGGCTGTGGTTGTTTCAGGTGGTTGGGTAAATCTGGTCCCTATCTTGGCCGGAAGTCCTGTTTGAGCATTTGTTAATGGTTGTGTTGTAAGGCAGGTACGTTGAAGGTAGGGTATGTTGGCTCTTATGTTGAACATTTTCAAACTGTTTCTATTTTCATTTCTTCTTTATCTTTCCTTCCACAATGAATTAAACTTCCTTCCTTTCCATGCAAGGAATTTCTGCTGTTGCACTTGCAAAGGAGTAAAGCTCTTCTCCTTGGAGTAGCAACCTTCAGCGTCAGGGATTTTACAGTCTCAGGATGGGAGCAGAGGTGGGGTCAGGCTGGAAGCTTCAGGCAAGCCCCTAAGATCTCCAGGCTAGACTACATTAGAACACTGTTGGCCGTGGAGATGGCCTTTCCAAGGCCAGTTCTGAGCCTAGAGCACGATGGACTAATCCCTGCCCTAGTGAAACTTTCATGTTATAAGACTGTTCTGGATACACCAGGACATGATTGAAGGTAGTGGAAGAACCTGTGGTTTACTAAAGGGTTAGCAAATGACTGGAGCAGATTCGCGATGCCTGGATTCTAGGAAGTTCTGTCAATTCTGGGACTCACCTTGGCCTTGGGCCCCTGCACCTCTGTCCCCTTCTATGAATTCCTCATTAGTCAAGGAAGGACAATATACCAGCTAGGAAAGTGGAATTGCCTTTGTCTTGTGGGCCTGATGTCCAAGGTCCATTGTCTTGCGTGCTAACTTCTCTTCATGTCATGACTCCCACTAACCACCAGGGCATATCACCACTCTGTGCCAGGCACCGTGTAAGGCATGAGCTCATTGTAGCCTTACTGCATCCTGTAAGACATAGCAGTCATTTTCTGTGACATAGTTAAGGATACCAAGGCTCAAAGAAATGAAATCCTTTTCCAAGGATCATTTCTCTAGCAGGTGATAGGAATAGGATTTAAAACCAGGCCTAGGAAAAGAAGAAGACTTTTTTCTTTACTCTCTTTGGTTCTCCATTTAGGGCCTGCAAATTAGCCTTATAGAAGACAGATTAGAGAAAAATAAGCAGACTGTATCAGTACGTGATGCCTACATACATGCAGTGATGAGGGATGCAGAAGGGTGGTTAGAACTTGGGCTTCTATCTCATCTTAACAAAGAAACAATAAATTTGTAGAAAAGTGTTGTGACCCAAGAATCAAGGCTCAGCATGATGGACTGAGAGTCCCTCTATCCAGGGGCTTTACCCAACTGCCCGGGGTCTGGCAGACGAAAGGAGAGAAGGCTCTGCGAAATTTACACACCACACAGTGTTTTGTCCTGTGAGAGACAACACCACATCAGCTACTAAACGAGGCTAACAGGCGCCTTCCCGACCTTCAAGGCCTCTTAATTAGAGATTTGAGGGCATGTACACATTAGGCAAAAAGTGGAAAGGTAACAGTTTTATGTTTCAATTAAACAGGCAGTTCTTTGTTCAAGGAAGAAAGCTAACGGACTGAAGGACAGGGGAGCACTAAACTACAGATCAAAGAACACTTTAGGGAAGATTTAATGAGGGAAACTTACAGCCTACAGGTCAGATAGTCACAACTGCAGGGTATCTACAGTGTGTAGTTATCAGTTACTTTCTAGCTTTATTTGTATCCTATCTCTAAGCTGCTGATCCCTATCTAGCCATTTCCCAGACTATTTTCTCACCTATCCGACGGGACATTTCAAACCCCTCCCCCACTGCCACCTTAGGCAGGCATCACAGCAGAGATGCTGAGACTCGGGCCAAAACCCACATGAGAGCTCAGGGATGCCAGCTTACCCAAATTCTGACCCACAGAAAAGTTGTAAGAAAAAGAAAAACGTTTTAGACTTTTAGGGGTAGTAAACAATGGGAAGGTAAATATACAAAAAGGAAACTGATAAAAGAAGAGGGTTGTTTTAGCAGGTCCCTCGCGGTGCTGTATCCAAGCTGATAAGCATCTCCAGTTGCTTGCAATGATTAAGAATCATTGCTTAAAAATCTTCTTGCTCTTCCTGGAAGAAAGGGGTGGGTGGGGGGGAATAAGGTTTTTCATGTATCTACTTCTCAATTGCCTTTAGCTCAAAATAATCCTTATTCCAAAGTGACATACTTTGGGGTCACATAGTCTGAATCTCTTCAAAGTAATAATGATTGAGAATTTTCTAAAATGAACAACAGGCACCAAACCAAAGACCCAGTTTTGGGTCAAAGAATACCAACCAGGATCAATACCAAAAACTATGCCTAAGCATGTTATAGTCAAACTGCCAAAAAACAAAGAGAAAATCTTGAAAAAAAGCCAGAAGAAGGAAAAAACCCTTACCTATACATGAGCAAGGATACAAATTACATCGGATTTCTCATCAGAAACCATGAAAGCTAAAATAAAATGGAGAGAAATATTTAAAGTATTGAAAGATAAAAGTCATCAAACTAAAATTCTTTATCCAATGAAATTATCCTTCAAAAGTAAAGGAGAAATAAAATTTTCTCCAAAATTGAGAGAATTTGTCATCAGTAGAACTGTCTGTCAACAAATATTAAAGAAGTTCTCCAGAGAAAAGGGAAATTATATAGGTCAGAAACTCAGACTACATAAAGAAAGGCAGAGTGTACATATACCACAATTTATTGATCCATTCACGTACACCATGGAATATTATGCAGCCTTAAAGAAAGATGGAGACTTTACCTCTTTCATGTTTACATGGATGGAGCTGGAACATATTCTTCTTAGCAAAGTACCCCAAGAATGGAAGAAAAAGTATCCAATGTACTCAGCCCTACTATGAAACTATTTTATAGCTTTCATATGAAAGCTATAACCCAATTAAAGCCCAAGAATATGGGGAAGGGGGAGGATGGGTGGAGGGAGGGTGATTGGTGGGATTACACCTGCGGTGCATCTTACAAGGGTACATGTGAAACTTACTAAATGTAGAATATAAACGTCTTAACACAATAACTAAGAAAATGCCAGGAAGGCTATGTTAACCAGTTTGATGAAAATATTTCAAACTGTATATAAAACCAGTACATTGTACTCCATGACTGCATTAATGTACACAGCTATGATTTAATAAAAAAAAAAAAGAAAGAAAGGCAGAGTGTCAGAGAAAGGAGTAAATGAAGGTAAAAAAAAATATTTTATTTCTCTTATTCTTTGTTTTCTTTTTTTTTTTTTTGTAGAGACAGAGTCTCACTGTACCATCCTTGGGTAGAGTGCCATGACATCACACAGCTCACAGCAACCTCTAACTCTTGGGCTTATGTGATTCTCTTGCCTCAGCCTCCCGAGTAGCTGGGACTACAGGCGCCCACCACAAAGCCCGGCTATTTTTTTGTTGCTTGGCCGGGGCTGGGTTTGAACCCTCCACCCTCGACATATGGGGCTGGCACCCTACTCACTGAGCCACAGGCGCCACCCTATTAATTCATCCAGTAGATCACTATTTGTTCAAAGTGATAATAGCAACAATGTATCAGATGGTTATAGCATATGAATAAGCTCATTAAATGACAGCAGTGTTACCTAGTAAGAGTTGGGAGAGAAGAGTTTGGGTACTCTGTTCCAAGGTATCTGGACTGCCCATGAAGCAACATATGACCTGAAAGTGGAGTTAGATTTGTTCTAAATGTATATTGAAAACTCTAGGACAACACTAAAAATCATTTTTTTGATTTTTATTTTAAATTATTATAAGCATATGATAGCTGTACTATGTATGTCTTTTTAGGGTACAGGCAATGTTTTGATACAAGCATACATTGCAAATTAATCAAATCAGTGTAATCAGGGTATCCATCACCTCAAGCATTTAACCTTTCTTTGTGTTAAGAACATTCCAACTCCACTCTTTTAGTTATTTTCTAAAAACAATTTTTAATAAGTATAGCTGGTTTGCTAACAAAGGAGAGAAAATAGAATCATATAAAATCATTCATTAAAACCAGAAAATGTATAAAAGAGGGAAAGATAAAAAGGCAAAAATAAGTACAATGAATTAAAAAGTTACAAAAATATTGATACATTAATCTAAATATATCAACAATCTCTTTAAAATTGTATAGTGTAGAACCAGGCCTGGTGTCTCATGCTAGTAATTTTGCAGTTGGGAAGCTGAGGCAGGAGGATCCCTTAAGGCCCGGAGATCAAGACCAGCCTAGGCAACATAGCAAGACCCTATCTCTGCCAGAAAAAAAAAGTATAATCTAAATATACGTATTAAAAGACAGAGACTGTAACAATGAATTAGAAAAAAAAAATTATTCATATAAGAAAACCACTTTAATTGTAAAGACACATACAGATTAAACATAAAGGAATGAGAAAAGATATACTAGGCTAACACTAAGCCCCCAAAAGCTGAATTTGCTATATTAATTTCAGGTAAAGCAGACTTCGGGACAATAGAGGAGAACAGCATAGTGATAGAGGAATTAATTCTTTTTTTTTTTTTTTTTGTAGAAACAGAGTCTCACTATACTGCCCTTGTGTACAGTGCTGTGGCGTCACACGGCTCACAGCAACCTCTAACTCTTGGGCTTACGTGGTTCTCTTGCCTCAGCCTCCTGAGCAGCTGGGACTACAGGCACCCGCCACAACGCCCAGCTATTTTTTTGTTGCAGTTTGGCAGGGGCTGGGTTTGAACCCACCACCCTCGGCATATGGGGCTGGTGCCCTACTCACTGAGCAACAGGCGCTGCCCAAGGAATTAATTCTTTAAGACTGGTATGCATCTAATAGCAGAACATCAAAATATATGCGGCAAAAAGAGAATTTCAAGGAGAAATAGACAAATCAGCACTATCCTGGAAAATTCTACACTCCTCTGTCAGTAATTAACAGTTCTAACAGGGAGAAAATCATTAAGCATATAGTTGAATTGGACAGCACTATTAATCACCTGAGTTTAATTGTTGTTTATAAATATTTATCCAACAATAGCAGAATACACATTCTTCTCAAGCTCATGTGGAACATGCACCAGGCAGACCACATTCTTAAATAACATAGAAGAACAGGGGGAGCATTCATTCCATTTTGTAGAATGAGATGTTGCCCCCAAAATTTTAAATAAAAAAAATAGAAATCATATAGAGTACACTCTCACACCACACTGGAATCCAACTAGAAATCAATAACAGAAAGCTGAAAAATACCAAAATAATTGGAGACTAAACAATAGACATATAAACATCACATGGGTCAAAAAGTCTAAAGAGAAATTTTTGTAAATCTTTTTTTAATTAAAAAATTTTGAACTAAATAAAATTAAAACACAAACTATCAAAATTTGCAGGCTGAAGTAAGAACAGTGCTCAGAGAAAAATTTATAACATTGAATGCCTGTATTAGAAAAGAAAAAAGATCTAAAGTAAATAATCTAAGTTTCTGATGGTCCGATTAAAGCTGCTATAACAAAAAAAAGATGAACTGAGTATCTTGTAAAACAACAGAAATTTGGTTTGGTTTTGTTGTTTTAGAGGCTGGGAAGTCCAAGATGAAGGTGCTGGCAGCTTTAGCATCTGGTGAAGGGGCCACTTCCTCCTAGATCAGTGGTTCTCAACCTTCCTAATGCTGCAGCCCTTTAATAAAGTTCCCGTGGGTCGTGACCCATAGGTCGAGGACCGCTGCCCTATATGGTGCCTTCTTGCCATGTGGTGGGAAGAGCAAATGAGCTGTCTGGTGTCTCTTTTATAAAGGCACTAATGCCATTGTGAGGGTGAGGGAAACTTCCCCTTCTCTCTAGAAAGCTGAAAGATCAAGTCACACTAAGGTAGATAAATAAGAGAAAGAGATTTATTTACTGTGCACATGGGGAGAAACACAGCGTAATTACCCAGTATCCTAGTGGGGTCCAGAAATTTGCATACCCTCATCTTAGAGGGAAGAGGAGGTGAAGAGAATAAGTAATTTCATTTAGGGGCAATAAATGGTTGCTGAGAAGGATGAATAGATACTTGGGAGAATGGATGGGGAAAACAGATTGACTTGTAAATTCAGGTTACTTGAGAGACTGGTACTGTATTTAAAATTATTTGGGCCCAGTCTGGTAACATACTTCACCTTCTTTCCTGTAATACATACATGGAGACAACAGGGAAGGGAAGGGAAGGGAAAGGATTGTTCTTGTTGATGGGTCCTAGTCTGGTTTAGTGCAGTGGGAAGGAAAGCCCCTTCCAAGATCTTTTGCTCTCTAAAGGCATTTAATGCAAAATACTCTACACCCAGAAGTCCTATTTTGAGGTGAAATTTCCTGACCTCTTTTCTAAATATGAGAGCTCTGCTTTTCTGATCTAATCACTTTCCAAAGGCCTCACCTCTTAATACCATTACTTTGGGAGTTAAGATTTCAACTCATGAATTTCAGGGGTACATAAACATTTAGACTATAGCATTCGACCCCAATCCCCCTAAATTCATGTCCTTCTCACATGCAAAATACATTTCATTCCATACCTCTAGCCCCAGAAGTCTTAACTTGTGCCAGCATCAGCTTTAAAATCTAAGTGCAAAGTCATCTAGATATTATCTCAATCAGATGTTGGTGAAACTCAAAGTACAATTCATTCTGAAGCAAATTGTTCTCTAGCTGTGAACCTGTGGAGTCAAACTCATTACTTGCTTCTAAAATACATGGTGAAATAAGCATAGGATAGACATTCTCATCCAAAAGGGAGAAGTAGGGAAGAAGAAAGGAGTGACGGGTCCTGAGCAAATTCAAAACCCAGCAGAGAAAACAGCATTACATTTCTAGTCTTGAAGTAATTTTCTTTAACTCAGTGCTCTAGCCTCTAGGCCCACCAGGTTAGAGGACCTGCCTTCTGGAAACACTAAGAACTGAGATCCTGCTCCTGAAGATTTCCAAGGTGGGGGTTGGGCCCCCAACTCTCCAGCTGCCACACCCACACCTACAGCTCTTGCAGGCTGGAATCACACACCAGTGGTTCTACTTGTTGAGAGTCACAGAGGCAGCCCTGACCCCTTCAGCTCTGCTGGTGGTCCTGCCCCTGTGGCAGTTTTCTGCCTAGATCCTGAGGTACTCTGGGGTATCCTTTGAAATTTATTGACCTGTGGAGACAATCAGCCTCCCTAAAGGCTGAGAGCAGTGCACAGTACAACAAAGCCTGCCAGAGTCACACCTAGTTGGCTGAGGAGCATGATAATGGAGCTGGGAGAGCAGACCCCAAGATGTGATACAGCACCAGGTAAGGGTGGCCCCTTCTTGAAATCATTCTGCCCCACAGACCCTTATAGTCTGGCCCTGTGATAGGAGGGGCAGCCCATATAGCAAACTGATCCTCTCCCCTTAGGATAAGCAGGGCCATTTTGGTGAGGTAGCCGTTTAGCGGGATTGGGCAAAAAAAGTAAATGAATTGATCCAAAGGTCCAACCTCAGAACAATGGTTAAAGCCCCACATTTCTGTAATATTGCAGGGCAATTGCTCCTACAATGTTACAGAGCTGTATTTTCCACTCCAGTTAAGGCCTCTCTGCAGGAGGTAGTCCCTCCTCCAAGTCTACGCCTGACCCACTTATGTAGCTATGGGGGATAAGCTTAATAAACACCCATGGAACTGGGAGGGGCCAGTTCCCCAGGACTGACTGGGGTTCAGACTCCACTTCTGCTCTTTCCCTTTAAAAACTCCCCTTTTTTCTCTGGACTGGCCACCTCTCCTTTCCACAGACTATCACTCCATTTGTAGCCTCAACCCAACAAGCCCAAGAAGTGACACGGCACCAGTGACACAGCAGCAGTGGCCCCTTCTTGAAATCGTTGTGCCGGGCAGCCTCTGTGCTCAGGGCCTGTGATGGGAGGGATAGCCCCCATGATCTGCAAAATGCCTTTGGGATCATTGTGCCATGTCTTGGACAATAGATCCTAGCTTCTGATTATTTTTAAATTTTTTTTATTATTTCAAAATATTACAAGGATACGCTTGCTTCTGCTTAGAAGGCTCAATTTCCCTGTTATACTGATGGATCATACCTGATTTCTTCTGAGATGGCCAATCCATACTAATCTCCTCATCAACTGGTAGCTTGGCCACACACTTGTTCCCTCCTGATGGGCTTTCTTAATTTTTTCCACTGTGAGTAAACCAAGGATTTTCTAAATTTTAAGTTAACATTCACATACCAATAAGAGTGACTTCTGACTCCTCCCATTGGTATGTGACTGTTAAGTTCTGCTTCCCTTTCGATTAATAGTTACTCTTTAAGTTGTTTCTCTCTTCCCACATTTTATTAATATTATAAGCAGTCAAAAAGAACCAGGCTACTCCATGAACATTTTGTCTAGAAATTGCCTCAACCAATTTCTTCACTTGCAAGCCCTACCCTCCACAAACACTGGGCCATAAACTCAACTCCATCAAGTTCTTTGCCACTTTATGATAAAGAGGGCCTTTCCTCCGTTGTCCAGTAACGCGCTACCACATTTCTGTCTGATACCCCCTCGGAAAGGCCTTTACATTCATATTTCTACCAACGTTCTGTTTACAACCATTGAGGTTCTCTGTGCATGAGGCTTTCTCTACAGTTCTCTTTCTTTCCTTTTGAGCCCTTTTCAGAATAACCCTTTATAATCAGTTCACAGCAATGTAGCTTTTTTTTCCTAGCAAGCACCTCAGGACTCTTCCAGCCTCTACCCATTACTCAGTGCCAAAGCCACTTCCATGTTCTAGGTATTTGTTACAGCAACACCCCCACTTCTTGTTCCCAATATTCTGTCTCTATCCATTTAAGCTGCTATAACAAGATACCATAAGCTGGGTACCTTATAAATAGCAGACATATTCCTGACAGTTCTAGAGGCTGAAAAGCCCAGGTTCAAAGTACCAAGAGATTCCATGTTTAGTGAGGGCTGTCTTCTTTGTAGAATCTCACTGTGTCCTCTTATAGTGAAGGGCAAACACTCTCTCTGTGGTCTCTTTTTTTTAATAAGGGTACTAATCTTGTTATAGGAGGTTTGCCCTCCTGGCCTAATTATCTCTTAAAAGACCCTACCTTCTAATACCATTGCCTTGAGGGTTGAGATTTCAAGGCACTGACCAAAAAGTATCCAGCCATGTAATATGAAAAATAGTATTAACAATGGCTGGGTACTTTCCAGACAGCTCTGTATAAACCGGTGGCAGCAGACATAATCATTCAGACCACAGCAGTCTCCACCTCAGAAAACTGGAGAAAGAAAGGCAAAGAAAACATGGGCGGCACCTGTGGCTCAAAGGAGTAGGGTGCTGGCCCTACATACCAGAGGTGGCGGATTCAAACCCAGCCAGGGCCAAAAACTGCAAAAAAAAAAAGAAAGAAAAGAAAAGAAAGGCAATGAAAACATAAGCAAGAAGAAGAAAAGAAATTATAAAAATTAGAGCAGAAATCAATAAAATTAAAAATAGAAAATGAAAACAGAAAAATCATTAAAAATAAAACACAGTTTTTTTGAGAAATAAATACAATTACTAGTATTGAAAATGAAATGGTGTTCCTTATTACTGGTCCATGAACATTAGAAGAATAATAATGGAATACTTTGAAAAATTCTATGCCCACAGGTTTGAACTTAGGTGAAATGGACCAATTCCTTGAAACTATGAAAATTCAGACTAGGAGAAATAGACAATCAGAATAGGCCTTTATCTAACAATCAATAATCTTCTAAAAAAGAAAGCAGTGAGCCCAAATAGATTAATTGGTGAATTCAACCAATTTTTTTTTCTTTTTTTAGGGATATAGTCTGTGCTGCCAGGCTGGATGCAAACTTCTGGGCTCAAGCTATCCTCATGCCTCAGCCTCCCAAGTAGCAAGGACCACAGGCGTGCACCACTATACCTGGCAAATTCTGCCAAATATTCAAGAAATAAATTACACCTACTCTCTATGATATCTTTCAGAAAATGGAAGCTGAAGAAATACTTCTAAATTCACTCTATGAGACCAACATTATGCTATTACCAAAATCAGATAAAGACATTATGACAAACACTATAAATCAATCTCTCATGAAGACAAATGCAAAAAAAATTCATCGTAATATTAGTGAATTGAATAAACAATGTACAAAAGGAATGATACACCAAGCAGTATCTATTTTAGTTCTGTCAGTCTGGTTCAACATTTGAAAATCAATAAATACAATCTGTAACTCCAACAGGCTAAAGAAGAAAAATTATGTGATCGTACCAATACATGCAAGAAGGCATTTGACAAAATCCAATACCCAGTTATGATAAAAAGAAACTCTCATCAAACTAGGAATAGAGAGAAACTTTTCAAGTGTAATAAAGAACTTCTATTAAAAATATCTACAGGTAATACCATAGTTAATAGGGAGAAATTACATGCTTTCCTCCTATGATCAGGAGCATGGCAAGGAGGAACACCCTCACCACTCCTGTGGAACATTGTCCTGAAAGTACTAGCTAATACAATAAGACAAGAAAAATAAATAAAATGCACATACTTTGAGAACAAAGAAATAAAGTTAGCTTTGCTTGAAGATGACACGATTATCTATGTAGAAAATTTTAAAAATTGACAAAAAAATCCCCTGAAATTAATAGTTATAGCAACCATTTATAAGTTTGAAGGGTACAGAGTTAACATACAAAAGTTGATTTCTTTTCTATATGCGGGTAATTAACAATTGGAATTTGACATGTAAAACATGATACCATTTACATTAGCACTCAAAAAAAAAAAAAAAAGGAAGAAAGAAAAGAAATACTTAGGTATAAATCTAACAAAATACTTACATGACCTACATGAGAGAAACCAAAAACTTTGATAAAAGAAATTGAAGACACAAGTAAAAGGAAAGAGATTTTCTAAATTCATGGATAGGGAGACTCAATATTGTTAAGATGTTGTTTCTTCCCAATTTAATTCAACATAACTTCAATGTTACAATAACAGTGCACTAATTAAGACACTGGTATTGGAGAACAATAAACAAATAGATCAATGGAACAGAATAGAGAACCCAGAACTAGACCCACACAAATAGAGAGCAAAGGAAATCCAATGAGGAAAAAAAGTCTTTTCAACAAATGGTGCTGGGATGATTGAATATTCATATTCCTTATCCCAAAAGAATAGGATCTAGAGATAGATCTTATACTTTTCATGAATTTATCTCAAAATAGATCATATGCCTAATGTAAAATACAAAATTATAAAACCTCTTGAAGTCTATATAGGAAAAAAATTTAGATAATCTTAGGTTTTATGGTAAGTGTTAAGCATGATGAGTTTTGGCTTTTATTAACACAAAAGGCATGATCCATGAAAGAAAAGATTCGTTAATTGGACTTTATTAAATCTAAACACTTCCACTCTACAAAAAGACCCTATCAAGAGAATGAAAAGACAAGCCACAGATTGGGAGAAAACATTTTCAAGTCACATATCAGATGAAGAACTTGTGTCCAGAATATACAATTAACTCTTAGAGTTCAATAATAATAATCAAAACCCAATTTTAAAAAGATCAAAAGAACTGAATAGACAACTCACCAAAGAAGATATACAGATGAAAACTAAGCATATTAAAAGATGCTCAGCTTCATGTCATTAGGGAAATGCAAATTAAACAATGAGATAAACTATACACTTATTAAAATGGCAAAAATCCAAAATACTTTTCAGTTGGGAAGAATAAGTTCTGGTGATCTATTGCACAGTATGATGACGATAGTTAATAATGTATTGTATATTTCAAAGTTGATAAATGGATGGATTTTAAATATTCTCATAAAAAAGAAATGATAAGTATGTGAAGTGATGGATATGTTAATTAACCTGATATGATCACTCTACAATGCATATGTGTCTAAACATCACACTGTACCCCATAAATATATACAAAGTTTGGACAATTAAGTTAGTGAACTCATCTTGAAATTGCTATGGTCACCAGATGGACAAGGGAGTACTTTGAAGATAACCGTAGTGATACATGTATTCAGCAATTAGGTGTGTAGCCTTTTTCTAGGATGAGTTCATAAACTTAATTGTCTGACCTTGTACAATATTATTTGTCAATTAAAAAACATAAAAGTTTTTTTAAAGAAAAAAACAAAGCTAAACATAGTTTTACCACACAAACCAGCAATCATTCTCCTTGATACCAACCCAATTGAGTGGAAAATATGTCCATACAAAAATCTACACACAAATGTTTGCAGCAGCTTTATTCATAATTACTAAAACCCAGAAGCAACCAAAATGACTTTCAATAGGTGAATATTTAACCAAACTGGTATATCCACACAATGGAATGTTATTCAGTAATAAAAAGATATGACCCATCAAGCCACAAAATGACATAGAAGAAACTTAACTGCATAGTGCTAGCTAGAAGAAGCCAACCTGGAAAGGCTGCAAACTAAATGATTCCAACTATATGACATTCTGAGAAAGCCAACACTCTAGAGCAATGATCTTCAACTAGTGTGCTGTGAGAGGATCTTAGATGTGCCATGAAAATTTTTAAAGGTCGTTAATTAAATTATTTTCAAAAGAAGTTCAAAGCATAGTAAGTATATTATTTTTTTTTACTTTTCTTTTGATCAACATAATTTAAGTGGGTCATAGAAGTTTAACTATAGGTTCATGAGATGAAAAATGTTGAAAAACACTGCTCTAGAGACAATGAAAATATCAGTGGTTGCCAGGGGTTTGGAGGGAGTCAGGCAACTGGGCAGGTAAGTAAACAGGCACAACAGCACCCAAGGGCCATGGCAGCTACAGGTACAGGCAGCTTCCTCATGTACAGTTAGTCCCTTATGCTTCAGAAAGAGTTGAAGTGGCTCTCCAGTCCCTGAGAAGACCAGTAGTACATGGGCCTGAGGGAGCCAAGGCCAAGTTCTGGGTACTGAGATATAGTGTCAGGAGGTCATTTTGAGGCCACCAGCAAGTCCTGTTTCAAATTTATCAGAAAAGATGCAAGCACAGCATAAAAGAACTGCTCCGTCCCTTCAACTAAACCCCCCAATTATTGACGTTCATCATATATACTCTTGTGTGTGCATGCATACATGAGTATTTGTGCCCATTATTCTTTGTGTTCCTTATCTAAGCTAAATATTTCCTAAATATTTCCTTGTGCATTTTCCAGAAATTCAGACACTCTTCCACATAACCAACATCCAGCCCTCTCATGGAGGAAGTCAGCATCAATTCAACACAATCACTCAGTCCACAGACCCAGTCAAATTTTGCCAATGAAACAAATGCTATTTCTTTTTTCTTTCTAATCAAGGATCCAATTCAGAATCATGGATCATTTTTATAGTCGTATTTCTTTGACCTCCTTCAATCTGAAGCTGTTCCTCAGTCTTTCCAGTCTTTCATGACCTTCACATTTTTATCCTGTTATGTGCCCCCCAACTTTGTCCTTGAGTGTTTCCTCATGACCAGACTCAGGCCACACTTTCTTGATGGAGATAGCATGAAACTGATGCTATGTCCCTCTCAATGAATGACATGAGAGAACACATAACATCAACCTATCTCACCACTTGGTAATGTCACCCTTGAGCACCTGGTCAAGTTGAGAGCTATAAAGACACCATTTACCCTTATGATTGACAATAATTTGGAAAATATTCTGAGACTATGCCAGTATCATGTTTCCTATGTCTTCCCCCCAGTCTTAGCATCCATTGGTGACTATCTCCTGGATGAACAATACCAATGATAACAGGGAGGTTAGTTAGGGCCCTCAGAGAGCAGACATCAAGACAGGATTACATATGTAGGAGACACATTGAGGGAAATGCCTGTGAGAGTGTGTGGGAAGGGGAGCTGGAAGAGGCTCAGAGAGCTATCAGACTACAATGGCTCAACCACAGGAAGCAAGAGAAAGAGGAAGGAAAGTTGGGAAGCCTGTATGCAGTTCTCAGAAAGCTTTGGCAAAGCCAGTGGGCAGGTCGGCCACCTGGAGAAGTCCCCAGTCTTCCAGGAATATCACTGCCTTTCACAGCAATTGATGGAAAATATTGGCCTTGGGCAAACTCAGCAATGGATTTGAGAGCACAACATCTGGATTGAAAGGTTCATTATTTTGTCTGCAGTTAAAAATCTGAGAGATAGGTCGAGGGCGGAGACAAGAAGGCTGACAAAGCCAGCTTTCCACAGAGGCTCCTGTCCAGAACAAGAGTTAAAGGACAGAAATTTAGCAAGTAACCTGGTGGATTAGAGCTGCACCAAGAGAGAAGGTTGAAGAATGCACAACAACCCTACTGAGGCAAACTGCGACCCCAAGGATACAAACAAAAGGTACAAAATCCATCACAAAATGGACAGGAGTCCCCTCCCCCATGAGAATGGCTCGGAGTGCCCCACAAACAAATAAGCAGAGTTCAAAGATCCTCCCACTACACTCTATGGGAGAGACCCTCTAAAAACTGGACCTACCTCACCTAGTAGGGTGCCACAGCGTTCTCCTGCCAGGCATAAAACTGTATAAAACTGTGTATATTTTCTACCTGCAATTCTGAGCTCCCAGCACTCCCCTCCACTCTCTGATGTCTGGAGGCCTGTCCCCCTGGAGTCCAGATTCTTGGGTGATTTCTCGAGGGGTGTGGACAGGGCCTAGACGACAGCTGGTCAGTGCTGATTCTGCAGCATGAGAGTGAGGAGAGGATGGTCGGCTGAGAGGGAACCACATAGGAGGGGCGGGGCCCCGAGGCACAAAGCAGCAGCTATTTTTGGCAACAATAGGGCTCACTCCCAGATATTCTGAAGACACACCCCCTGTCTCCCTGGGCAACCAGAGGAGGCCAGGCATCTTCTCAGGTGGCAAACACTGCGGATAAGATCTGAGATGGAAATGCAGGCCCCGTGAGTAAAGGGTTTGCATGAGGCAGTACCGGCCTGGGTGGACTGCGGAGACTACAAAAGAATGCACAGAGTGGGGAAGTTCGCAGGGCAGGGCTGACCCAGAGGATGGCTTTCCTGAGCCTAAGACGCAGGGGATTGTCAGCCTATAGACAAAGGAAGGCAGGAGGCTAGAACTGACAGCTAACCGAATACAAACCTGCAGGAGCGAAGATAGGGCCACAGGCGCAGGCTCTGAGAACTCAAAACAGCTTCTCTTCTGCAGGGGAACTTAGCAGGGTCAGAAACAAATTCCCACAAAGTTATTCTGTTTTGTTCTGTCAGTAACATCAATCAGGGGCGGGGCTTGAACTGAGTGAACACCCCCCAAACTCCATCAAGCACCGGAGGTTGTCAGGCCTCACCTCCCCCTGCTGCATGGAGGCAGAGTGCAACATCCTGGCTGAGCAGAAATAGATTTCCTTGTGATTCAGGCAGGTGCAAACACCTACAGTATCTGTTCACTAGAGGCAACTGGGTCACAGCCCTGTGGGGCTATCAGTGACTGGATGTGACAGATGTGCAAGATAAGGAAGGAGGCATCAACCTTCCCAGACTCATCAATTGGCTGGGTGGGTCCTCCTGAATCCACAGAGCAGCAGAACAAGCTATATCTGAGTTGTCAACAGACCCCTGCGATCCAGTTGCCAGAGACCTTTTAAACTCTCCCACCTGAGACAGGTGCTGACTGAGACAATTGATTTGGACCTTTTGAACTGAGCCAATCACCTGAGGACTATTCAAGTGGTGCTTGGGGTGTGTGGTTGTAGGGAGGTTCGATTTTCCTTTTCAAATTGTTGCCTATAGGGGGACGGGGTGACTTAATTGCTGGTATTTCTCTACAGCTGAGACTTCAACCCAGAGTAACTGTTTCACTAGGGTCGAACAGAGACCAGCTGAAAACAAGACAAAACTACTTAGCCCCACTGTATTAAACAGGTCCCCAGTTCCTCAGGCCATAGCACTGTACGCGTCCTCGACAATGCTCCGGGGGGAAAAGCAAACAGTGTAAAACAATCATGGGGTGGAATCAGAAAAATAACTCTGGTAACATGAATAACCAGAATAGATCAACCCCCCCCCAAGGAAAGATATGGCAGATGTAACTGAAGATCCCATTCATAAACAGCTGGCCGAGATGTCAGAAATCAAATTCAGAATTTGGATTGCAAACAAGATTAATAGAATGGAGGAAAATTTGGAATTAGAAATTCGAGGAGCAATTCAAAACTCAGAATTAGAAATTTGAGGAGAAATTCAAAAGTTGTCTCAAGAATTTAATGAATTTAAAGACAAAACCACCAAACATTTTGATGCACTGAAGCAAGAATTTGCAGCCCTCAAAGATCTGAAAAATACAGTAGGATCCCTCAGTAACAGAGTGGAGCAAGCAGATGAAAGGATTTCTGACATTGAAGACAAAGCCTTTGAATGCTCCCAAACTCCCAAAGAGGAAGAGAAATGGAGAACAAAAATGGATCATTCTCTCTGAGAGCTCTGGGATAAGTCGAAGAAGGCTAATATCCGCCTCACTGGAATCCCTGAAAGTGATGAAGTGGCCTCGCAAGGCACAGAGACCCTTCTCCATGAAATTATGAAGGAGAATTTTCCAGACATGCCAAGAGATTCTGAAATTCAGATAGCAGACAGTTTCAAACCCCAGCATGACTCAATCCGAATAAGACATCCCCCAGGCATATCATAATTAACTTCACTAAAGTTAAAATGGAGGAAAAAATTCTGAAAGCAGCCAGACGTAAGAAATCCATTACCTACAAAGGGAAGAATATTTGAATGACTGCAGATCTCTCTGCTGAAACTTTTCAAGCCAGAAGAGGGTGATGATCGACTTTTAATCTCCTAAAGCAAAATAACTTTCAAGCCCGGATCCTGTATCTAGCTAAACTGAGTTTCGTTTATGATGGAGAAATTGAATACTTTAATGACATTTATAGGTTGAAGAAATTTGCCATAAACAGCTTCTGGGTATATGCCTAGTAGAGAAATCATAGGATTGAATGGCAGGTCTTTTTTAGATCTCTAAGTGTTCTCCAAACATCTTTCCAAAAGGAATGTATTCATTTCCATTCCCACCAGCAGTGTAGAAGTGTTCCCTTTTCTCCACATCCACGCCAACATCTCTGGTCTTGGGATTTTGTGACATGGGCTAATCTTACTGGCATTAAATGATATCTCAAAGTAGTTTTGATTTGCATTTCTCTGATGATTAAAGATGATGAGCATTTTTTCATATGTCTGTAGGCCGTGCACCTGTCTTCTTCCAAGAGGTTTGTCTTCAAGTCCCATACCCAGGCTGCGATGGGATCACTTGTTCTTGCTTATACATTTGAGCTCTTTGTGGATTCTGGTTGTTAAACCTTTATCAGAGACATAACCTGCAAATATCTTCTCCCATTCTGAGGGCTGTCTGTTTCCTTTACTTACCATGTTCTTGGCTGTGCAGAAGCTTTTTAGTTTGATCAGGTCCCAGTAGTGTATTTTTGAAGCTGCTTCAATTGCCCGGGGCGTCCTCTTCATAAAATACTCGCCCAGACCAATTTCTTCAAGGGCTTTCCCTGCACTCTCTTCTAGTATTCTTATAGTTTCATGTCTTAAGTTAAAATATTTAATCCAGTGTGAGTCTATCTTAGTTAATGGTGAAAGGAGTGAGTCCAGTTTCAGTCTTGTACAGGTTGCCAGCCAGTTCACCCAGCACCATGTGTTAAATAGGGAATCTTTTCCCCACTGAATGTTTTTTTTTTTAATTTTTTTTTTTTTTTTTAGTTTTTGGCCAGGGCTGGGTTTGAACCCACCACCTCTGGCATATGGGGCTGGTGCCTTACTCCTTTGAGCCACAGGCACCGCCCCCACTGAATGTTTTTAATTGGCTTGTCAAAGATCAAATAATGGTAAGTAGCTGGATTCATCTCTTGGTTCTCTATTCTGTTCCAGACATCTACTTCTCTGTTTTTTGTGCCAGTACCATGCTGTTTTGATCACTATCGATTTATAGTATAGTCTGAGGCCTGGTAGCGTGATCTCTCCTGCTTTGTTTTTATTTCTAAGTAATGTCTTGGGTATTTGAGGGTTTTTTTCTGATTCCATATAAAACGAAGTATTATTTTTTCAAGATCTTTAAAGTATGACAGTGGAGCTTTAATAGGGATTGCATTAAAAATGTATATTGCTTTGGGTGGTATGGACATTTTAATGATGTTGATTCTTCCCAGCCATGAGCATGGTATGTTTTTCGATTTGTTAACATTTTCAGCTATTTCTTTTCTTAGAGTTTCATAGTTCTCTTTATAGAGATCATTCACGTCCTTTGTTAGATAAACTCCCAAATATTTCATCGTCTTTGGCACTACTGTGAATGGAATAGAGTCCTTAACTTTTTTCTCAGCTTGACTGTTGTTGATATATATAAAGGCTACCGATTTATGGATGTTGATTTTGTAACCTGAGACGCTGCTGTATTCCTTGATCACTTCTAAGAGTTTTGTAACAGAATCCCTGGTGTTTTCCAGATATACAATCGTATCATCTGCAAAGACCAAAAGTTTGATCTCTTCTGACCCTAAATGGATAACCTTGATCTCCTTTTCTTCCCTAATTGTGATGGCTAAAACTTCCATTACAATGTTAAAGAGCAATGGAGACAATGGGCAACCTTGTCTGGTTCCTGATCTGACTGGAAATGATTTCAGTTTAACTCCATTCAATTCGATATTGGCTGTGGGATTGCTGTAGATGGCCTCTATCAGTTTAAGAAATGTACCTTCTATACCAATTTTCTTAAGTGTTCTTATCATGAAGAGATGCTGGATATAATCAAAAGCCTTTTCTGCATCAATTGAGAGAATCATATGGTCTTTGTTTTTTAACTTGTTTATGTGCTGAATTATACTTATAGTTTTATGGATATTGAACCAGCCTTGAGACCCTGTGATAAAACCGAGTTGGTCATGATGTATAATTTGTTTGATGTGTTGCTGGATTCTGTTTGTTAGGATCTTGTTGAATATTTTTGCATCTATATTCATTAGTGATATTGGTCTATAATTTTCTTTTTTTGTTGGGTCTTTTCTTGGTTTGGGAATCAGGGCGATGTTTGCTTCATAGAATGTGTTGGTTAGTCTTCCTTCTTTTTCTATATTTTGGAACAGGTTGAGTAATAAAGGTACTAGTTCCACTTTAAAGGTTTGGTAGAATTCTGACATGAAGCCATCTGGTCCCGGGCCTTTCTTTTTAGGGAGACTTCATATGGTTGGTGCCATTTCAGAACTTGATATAGGCCTGTTCAACATTTCCACTTGATTCTGGCTAAGTATTGGAAGGTGACGTGCTTCCAGGTATTGGTTAATTTCCTTCAGATTATCATATTTATGAGAATAAAGTTTCTTGTAATATTCATTGAGGATTTTTTGAATTTCTGAGGAGTCTGCTGTTATTTCATCTTTGTCCTTACTGATTGATGAAATTAGAGATTTTAGTTCTTTTTTCCTGGTTAGGTTACCCAAAGTTTCATCGTTTTATTGGCCTTTTCAAAAAATTAACTTTTTGATTTATTCATATGTTGTACTATTCTTTTGTTTTCAACTTAATTCTGCTCTAATTCTGGTTATTTCTTTTCTTCTACTGGGTTTGGGGTTGGAATGTTCTTCCTTTTCCAGTTACTTGAGATGTCCCATTAAGTTGTTAATTTCCTCTCTTTCCGTTCTCTTGAGGAAGGCTTGCAGTACTATAAATTTCCCTCTTGGTACTGCCTTTACGGTATCCCAGAGGTTCTGATAATTCATGTCTTCATTGTCCTTTTGTTACAAAAATTTGGCAATTTCCTTCTTAATCTCATCTCTGACCCAGCTATCATTTAGCATAAGGTTATTTAACTTCCATGTTTTTGTATGAGTATGCAGATTCCTGTTGTTACTGAATTCAACTTTCATTTCATGGTGGTCCGAGAAGATGTAAGGAATAATTTCTATTCCTTTAAATTTACTGAGGTTAGACTTGTGACCTAAGATGTGATCGATTTTGGAGTATGTTCCATGGGCTGATGAGAACTATGTGTATTCAGTTTTGTTGGGATGAACAGTTCTGTAGATGTCGGCTAAATCCAAATGTTGGATGGTTAGGTTTAAATCTAAAATTTCTTAGCTCAGTTTCTTATTGGAGGATCTATCCTACACTACCAAAGGAGTGTTGAAATCTCCGACTATTATGGAGCTGGAGGAAATCAAGTTGTTCATGTCTGTTAAGAGTTTCTCTTATAAATTGAGGTGCATTCTGGTTGGGTGCATAATATTAATAATTGAAATCTCATATTGAGTATTACCCTTAACAAATATGAAGTGACCATTCTTATCCTTGTTTACTTTTGTTGGTTTAAAGCCTATTGTGTCTGCAAATACTATTGAAACACCTGCTTTTTCTGATTACCATTTGCCTGAAATATCGACGACCATCCTTTCACACTGAGTGTATATTTATCTTTTAAGGTAATATGTGACTCTTGTATGCAGCAAATACCTGGCCTGAGTTTTTGTATCCAGTCAGCTAACCTGTGCCTCTTTATAGGACAGTTTAAGCCATTCACATTAATGGAGAATGTTGATAAGTCTGGTAAAATTTTTAGTATCGAGTTTTTTGAAAGTCCAGTGGACATTTTTAATCCTTTCGCCACTGTGGAAGTTGGAGTTTGATCAAAAGTTTCTGAGTGAGTTTACTTTTGTGGTAGAGGATTGGGCTGGTCATTATGGAGTATAGGTGTGAGAATATCCTGAAGAGCTGGTTTGGTTATGGCAAATTTCTTCAACATGTGAATGTCATTAAAGTATTCAATTTCTCCATCATAAACGAAACTCAGTTTAGCTAGATACAGGATCCGGGCTTGAAAGTTATTTTGCTTTAGGAGATTAAAAGTCGATCATCACCCTCTTCTGGCTTGAAAAGTTTCAGCAGAGAGATCTGCAGTCATTCAAATATTCTTCCCTTTGTAGGTAATGGATTTCTTACGTCTGGCTGCTTTCAGAATTTTTTCCTCCATTTTAACTTTAGTGAAGTTAATTATGATATGCCTGGGGGATGTCTTATTCGGATTGAGTCATGCTGGGGTTTGAAACTGTCTGCTATCTGAATTTCAGAATCTCTTGGCATGTCTGGAAAATTCTCCTTCATAATTTCATGGAGAAGGGTCTCTGTGCCTTGCGAGGCCACTTCATCACTTTCAGGGATTCCAGTGAGGCGGATATTAGCCTTCTTCGACTTATCCCAGAGCTCTCAGAGAGAATGATCCATTTTTGTTCTCCATTTCTCTTCCTCTTTGGGAGTTTGGGAGCATTCAAAGGCTTTGTCTTCAATGTCAGAAATCCTTTCATCTGCTTGCTCCACTCTGTTACTGAGGGATCCTACTGTATTTTTCAGATCTTTGAGGGCTGCAAATTCTTGCTTCAGTGCATCAAAATGTTTGGTGGTTTTGTCTTTAAATTCATTAAATTCTTGAGACAACTTTTGAATTTCTCCTCAAATTTCTAATTCTGAGTTTTGAATTGCTCCTCGAATTTCTAATTCCAAATTTTCCTCCATTCTATTAATCTTGTTTGCAATCCAAATTCTGAATTTGATTTCTGACATCTCGGCCAGCTGTTTATGAATGGGATCTTCAGTTACATCTGCCATATCTTTCCTTGGGGGGGGGTTGATCTATTCTGGTTATTCATGTTACCAGAGTTATTTTTCTGATTCCACCCCATGATTGTTTTACACTGTTTGCTTTTCCCCCCGGAGCATTGTCGAGGACGCGTACAGTGCTATGGCCTGAGGAACTGGGGACCTGTTTAATACAGTGGGGCTAAGTAGTTTTGTCTTGTTTTCAGCTGGTCTCTGTTCGACCCTAGTGAAACAGTTACTCTGGGTTGAAGTCTCAGCTGTAGAGAAATACCAGCAATTAAGTCACCCCGTCCCCCTATAGGCAACAATTTGAAAAGGAAAATCGAACCTCCCTACAACCACACACCCCAAGCACCACTTGAATAGTCCTCAGGTGATTGGCTCAGTTCAATCAAAGGTCCAAATCAATTGTCTCAGTCAGCACCTGTCTCAGGTGGGAGAGTTTAAAAGGTCTCTGGCAACTGGATCGCAGGGGTCTGCTGACAACTCAAATATGACTTGCTCCAGTACACTGTGAAGTCAGGAGGACCCACCTAGCCAATTGATGAGTCTGGGAAGGTTGATGCCTCCTTCCTTATCTTGCGCCTTTGTCAGACCCAGTCACTGATAACCCCTCAGGTTTGTGACCCATTTGCCTCCAATGAGCAGATACTCCAGGGGTTTGCACTTGCCTGAATCACAAGGAAATCTATGTCTGCTCAGCCAGGCCACTGGTCTCTGCCTCTATCCAGCAGGGGAAGGTGAGGCCTGACAACCTTGGATGCTTGATAGAGGCTGGGGGGTGTTCTCTCAGTTCCAGCCCTACCCCTAATTGTTGTTACTCACAGAACAGAATAACTTTGTGGGAATTTGTTTCTGTCCCTGCTAAATTCCCCTGCAGAAGAGAAGCTGTTTTGAGTTCCCAGAATCTGCGCCTCAGGCCCTGTCTTTGCTCCTGCAGGTTTGTATTTGCAGCATGTTTACCTGTCAATGCTAGCTTCCTGCCTTCCTTTGTCTATAGGCTGACGATCCCTTGAGGGCCAGATGTGTCTTAGGCTCAGTAAAGTGGTACTCTGGGTCAGTAGGCTCTCGGTGTGCATTTTCTGGTCCCCGCGCTCCACCCAGGCCAGTACTGCCTCAGGCAAACCCTTTATTCATGGGGCCTGTTTTTCCATCCCTGATCTGTTCCACGGTGGCTGCCACCTGAGAAGATGCCTGGCCTCCTCTGGTTGCCCTGAGAGGCAGGGGGTGTGGCTTCAGAATATCCGGGTGTGAGCCCTATTGTTGCCAAAAACGGCTGCTGCTCTGTGCCTTGAAGTACCACCATTCCAGCATGGTTCCCTCTCAGCCGACCATCCTCTCCTCACTTCCGTGCTGCAGAATCAGCGCTGACCAGCTGCAGTCCAGGCCCTGTCCACACCCCTCAAGAAATCACCCAGGAATCTGGACTCCTGCGGGACATGCCTCCAGACCTCAGAGTGAGAGTGAAAGGGAGTGCTGGGAAGTCAGAATTGCAGGTAGAGAATATGTACAGTTTTATGCAGTTTTATGCCTGGCAGGAGAACGCTGTGGTACCTAGTAGGGGAGATAGGTCCAGTTTTTAGCGGGTCTCTCCCGTGGAGTGGAGTGGGATGACCTTTGAACTCTGCTTGTTTGTTTGTGGGGCACTTTGAGCCATTCTCGTGGGGTAGGGGACTCCTGTCCACTTTGTGATGGATTTTGTACCTTTTGTTTGTATCCTTGGGGTCACAGCTCACCTCAGCGTGGTTGATGTACATTCTTCAACCTTCTCTCTTGGTGTAGCTCTTATCCACCAGATTACTTGCTAAATTTCTGTCCTTTAACTGTCCCTCTGGTTGGGAGCCTCTGTGGAAACCTGGCTTCAGTCAACAATCTTGTCTCTGCCCCCCCTTGCTACTGGTTTTTAATTGCTTCAAAGCCCTCTTGGAATTCTGGGTTAGAAAACACACACACACACACATCCATGGATATATATTTAAAAGCCATGCATACACAACAGTACCTTTAATTCTCATTCAGCACTTGAAGAGTCTTTCTAACCTTCCTTTCTCCACATTTAAGTCCCTTTCCCAACAGCAAGAATGGTAAACCTGGCTTTCAGAATCCTCAGTCTATTTAATATCTGCCTGCTACCTCTCCATATAACCAACTTTCCACCACACTGACCATCTCCTTGGCCTTGACCCCTCCTCTACAGGAAGGAAGGAAAGGAAGGGGAAGAAGAACCACTTGAGTTTTCCAGAATCTCTTTGGGTCACTCTAATGAGCACGCAGGGCAGGAAAGCATGGTAGGAAGAAGTAGGTGAAATACTAAACTCATAGTAACACCTCACATCAGTAGGGAAATTTAGAGTTTACAAAATTCCCTTGCATATATTGTCTTATTGTAGTTTTGTGATCATTCTCCAAGGTAAGATGTATTCCTAGGTAAGGAAACACACACCTAGAATTGCCCTAAACAGAATTTTTTTTTTTTTTTTGAAATTTACCAAGTAGAGAGTCAGGTCTTGGGAAAAGATCTGACTTGGGATGAATTTGAATCCATGATGCTTTTGTTATGTTTTAACTACATGTTTCTTAAATTGTTCTTTATATGTTTACAAAAAGTAGAATCCTTATCAAATTTCTAAAAATCACATCAAGGAGGACGTCATCCATCTATCTATTCCAGGTAATGTTAAGACCAAGTTCATTCTTGGTAATCATATGATAAAGTGAATGTCCAGGTAACACAGCTATTGGCAGAGAGAGACTAGCCTTCTTCAAATACAAGAATACACAGGTTAGATGAAGGGGACAACTTCCAACCTTTGCTACATTGGATTAGTGGGCTTTTAAACACACAGTAATATCAAATAATGATCAGAGCTAGGAAACACCATAGGAAAGCAAAAGGATCTCACTTGATTAATGTCCTCTGATACTGTGTCTTCTCCTTCTGCCAAACAAATAAACTTCTCCTTGCTTTCTTAGTCACTCATCTCTCAATCCTTTCAGGTCACTACCCCTTGAGGTTAGAAGATAAAGGACCTTGAAGGCAGGTTGTTTTAGAAAATAGCTATTGGAAATAATGTGTGTGAATATTGCTTATGTGTATCAGAAGCTAACAGTCTTGGTTCTGGTGGTTCTTATAATTTCATAGATCCCACTGAGGCCCTTGGAAAACCTGATGTCCTACACAATATCTTCTAGACACAATAAGAGGGAGGACTTCCTGATTCATTTTATGAAGCCACTATTACCTTGATATCAAAACCAGACCAAAACAGTACGAAGGAAAGAAATATATATGAATGTATTTAATGCAAAAATCCTTACTAAAATATTAGCCAATAGAATCAGTAATATATAAAAAGGAGTAATGCCCCATGACCAAAAGAGGATTTATTCCAAGCTGATTTAACATGTAAAAATCAATCAGCATAATCAACCAAATTATCAGGTGATAGAAAAAAATCACATGACCATCAGTATAGAAAAGGCATTTGATAAAACTCAATAATAACCATTCATGATTTAAAAAATCCTCAAAAAATAGGAATAGAGAAGAACCCCCTCAACTTGACAAAGGGCATCTGCAAAGAAACTACAGCCAACATCATACTTAATGATGCAAGACTTAATGGAAAATACTAAATGCTTCCCCCTAAGACTGACAACAAGGCAAGGGGTCTACTCTCACCACTTTCATTCAATGTAGTGCCGGAAGTTCAAGTCAGTGCAATAAGGCAAGAAAAGGAAATAAAGAATACAGATCAGGAAGGAGGAGGCAAAACTGTCTCTATTTGCAGATGACATGATTGTTTACATAGAAAATCCCAAGAAATCTACAGTACAGAATTGGTCTTAAATCTTTAAACATCCAATAAAATTCCCCAGTGAAACCATTTGGTCCTATATATTTCTTTTGGGAGAATATTTAACATATGAATTCCATTTCCTTAATAATTATAGGTCTATTCAAGTTATCTGTGTTCTTTTGAAGAAGTTGTGTTAGTGTTAGTTTTTCAAGGAACTGGTCCATTTCATCTAAGTTGTCAAATTTATGTGTGTATAGTTATTTATAGTATTCCTTTAATATCATTTTGATGTCTGTGGGGTCTGTATTGATATCCTGTTTTGTTCCTGATATTGGTAATCTGTATATTTTCTCTTTTTCTGTCAATTTTGCTACAGATTTGTCAATTTTATTGATCTTTCTGGAGAACCAGCTCTTGGTTTCATCGATGTTTTAATTGTTTTTCTGTTGTTAATTTCATTGATTTTTGCTCTTGTTATTATTAGGCATATTTCCCTCCTTTGCTTGGTCTTCTTTTTCTAGGCTCTTCAGATGGACACTTAGATGACTGATTTCAAACTCTTTTCCTTCTCTAATGTATGTATTTAGCACTATAAATTTCTCTTTCATCACCACTTCAGCTGTGGTGATGTGCTTCACAAAGCTGTGCTTCACAAAGTTTTATATTTTCATTTTCATTCCACTCATTTTTAATTTTTTCTTGTGACTCTCTCTTTGACTCATAATTTTTTCAGAAGTGTGTTGTTTCAGAACTGATTTTTCTGTCACCTTACAGTTACTTCTAGTTTGATTCTATCGTGGTTGGAGAACACACTCTGCATGATTTCAATTCTTTTAGATTTAATGAGGTTTGTTATATGAACCCAGGATATTGTCAATATTGGAGCATTTTGTAAGCACTTGCAAGAAATGTGTCTTCTGCTGATGTTGGGTAGAGTATTCCATAAATGTCATCAATCTGTTGATCGAAGATGTCATTGAGTTCTAGTACAGCTCTGCTGATTTTCTGACTATTTGTTCTCTCCATTGTTTACAGTCAGGTGTTGAAGTCTCCAGCTGTTACTGTGGATTCATCTATCTATCCATTTAGTTCTACCAGTTATTGCTTCACATATTTTGCAGCTCTGTTATTTGCTGCATACACTTTCAGGACTGCTATATTTTCTTGGTAAATTGACCATTTTTAATAAAAATTGACCATCGTATAATTTCCCTCTCAGGTTCTGATAATTTTCTTTGCTTTGAAGTCTGCTTTACCTAGTATAGTATAGCCATTCTTTCTTTTGATTGTTTGTATAATATGTGTGTATCTTTTTCTGTCCTTCTACTTCCACCCCGCCTACACTGCTATATTTGAAGCAAATTTATTGTGAACAGGTATGGTCGGATCATGTTTTTTAATCCACTCTGCCATTTCTGCCTTTTATATGGTATTTAATGATATTATTGATATATTAAAGCTTGAGCCTGTCATTTGTACAATCCCTTCTTATACAACCCAAGAGAATTTTTTTGTTGTTGTTAATAAGATATTTACAGATATTTTGGTAGTTCTAAGGAGGTCAAGAAGGAGACAATTTTACTTTATATCAGTCAGAGCTCTAGGAGATATATAAATATTTATACATATATAATTTATTTTTAAAAATTGGTTCACACAATTGTGGAGGTTGGCAACTCTAAAATCTGTAGAATAGACCAGCAGGCTGGAAGCTAAGGCAGGAGCTAATGCTGTGATCTTGAGGCAGAATTCTTTTCTCTAGGACACCTTAGTTTTTGCTATTAGGGCTTTGGACTGAATGAAGCATTACGTACATGTACAGCAACACCAATATTAGTATCTTATTAAGTAAGTGGGTCTTACAGTTTAGCCAAGTTGATAGATAAAGCTAACCATTACGTACTTCATCCCTTTTTTTTTTTTTTTTTTCCTATTTCTGTGGGCATGAAAACTTCTTAAGTGGTGAAATCATGTCCTGGTTGGTTGTTTTCTTGTTCAACTAAAACAAAACAACTGTTGAATTACTGAAGGGGCTTTGACCTGTTGTGAGTCAACCTAACATTTCATAACCTAAGGTGGGGTAGTTTTTTAAACCTATAACATAAAGCATAACTGAATGGAAATTTGGAATTCTAATTTTGCCTTTGACATTGTTTCAAGCATTTGAAATTATTTATCTTCTATATTCAAACTGATTGTTAGTACAATTGTTTTCTGAAGAAAACTGCTCCCTGATCTTAGCTCTCCCAGTCAAAGCTTTTGCAGAGCTAGCAAAGCTTTCTCAGTGTGTGGTGACATATATGCAGGCTTGTCTGCAGTGAATTAATGGGACTTCAGAGCAAACACTTATCAGTATTTGAAGATACTGGTGATTAGTTGCCTTTATTTAAGGAAGTTCGCCTTCAAATGTAAGCTGGAAAATCATTGGGATAACTGGGAAAAAATTACAGTTGTGTTGCTTGGAGGATGCTAGTACTTGTGTTATGAATTATATGTGTCTTGTTCACGATGGCTTCTTACTAAATATATAATATCAAAAAAAGAGAAATCTCAATTATAAGAAAAATCGCCCCTAAAAGTTACTGATTTTATTGGGAAGGTAAGGCCATCCATTTAAGGCAATTAGAAAATTCAAGAAAATAAGTGACCTTAGTGCTGTGAAAGTGAGAGGGGTATAGGATGCTGTAGAAGTGAAGACCCAGGATGGCTTGGGAGACCCATGCTGTGGATAGAAGGCTTGCTCAGGGACTCAGAGACGGGGTGGAACTTCAGTCAAGATTTGAAAAAAGGATGGGAAGGCTTTGAGTGGCTGCAAAATGGGAAGAAGGCCTTCCAGAGCGGGATCACGATTGGGCAAAGGCACAAGCAGAGGAATGTCAGGTGAGCAAGTAAGGAGCTTGGGACAGCAGGTGCCCATGGAGCACTAAAGGCCCCAGCCATGGGAGGAAGGACCACCCCAGGGGAACAAGGAGACTGCCCTGTGGTCTGAGGTGGGCTCTGCTCTCACCCAGATCAATTCTTCCCACTCACATTTCACCACGTCTCAATGGGGCCTCGATGCCATCAATAAAGATTCATTCCTTAATGGGTGAAGATATTCTCTTCTTCCCAGGATCTTTAATAAAACTTCAAATAGTCCTCAGAGGAGGAGTAATCTGCTAATACTTCACCAGGGATACTTTCCAAGAAGCCTCAAAGCCTTCTTAGGGTGGAGGTGGAGACAGGAGGAGAGAAAGTGGAAAATTTCAATTTGCCTAGAGCCTGCTGTTGCTTTGATGCAGGGGATTGTAGTAAGGCTTTTCACTGGAAAGAGCAACAAGGAGGATTGTGATTAAATGCATAGATTGATAACAATCGGAGGAGCAGAGGAGCACTCCATGGGAATATTCCACTTGGAGCTGCAGGGCCTGAGGGATGAGAGGACTTGTATAAACACACGCCAAATGAATGAATGAATGAGTAAATGAATGATGACGGATGGACTAGAAAGCAGGCAATCTCCCCTACAGGAATTTTTCACTCTAGTATAGTGACACTAGAGTATAGGTCAGTCCTTTAGAGACCTGGTCAAGTGTATAAATTGCCCTCCACAGAAAAATGCACAATGCATTTTTGCTACAATTTGCCAATCTGTTTGATTCCCCTATAGGGAAACACTGGGACAAGGAGATGAATTTGGGTCCTATATGCAGGCAATAGGCGTCAATTGCTCTGGAACACTTGGAGGGTAATCAGGGTCCTTACCTGCGAATGCAGCTGGAAATCCACTAATCATTGCTGGTCCCCTTCTGTTCTCAAGGGCACATGAGACTCCAGGGTGTAGGGAATTGCATCCTGCCCATATGTCCTAGTAGTCACCTCAGCTGCAGCTACTCACCCTCGGTGCAGTCCCCTGGACTGATGGCCATGGCCCTTACAAGCCAGCTGAGGATGGCCCATCTCAGTGAGGCCTCCCTCCATGGGGCCAGGGCCCTGAGGAAACTGCAGCTCACCATCCCCTTCCCCACCTCTGAGTCCCAACCTCCCTCCAGGGTGCATAACTCTCTTTTTTCCTTCCTCTATCTCATATTTTTTCCTTCTGGAAAAAGTCCAGCTTATCCTTTCAGAGGCCTGTATTTTCAAATATCACCACCTACTCACATTTGTGCCCCTGGGCACACATCAACATTTTCCTCATTTTACCATCAACTTCTGCCCCTTCAAGTGTTACTTCCATCTGGGGCAGGGAGATTTTAGACCAGTACTGTCCAGTAATACTATTATGCCAGCCACACATTTAATTTTATTTTTCTAATGGTCACATTAAAGAACAGAAATAGTTAAATGAATGTAAATGGTGTTTTGTTTGATCCAATATACCCATAGTATTATCATTTTTTACATGGATCATTATAAAAAATTACTAATGAGATAGTTGGCTTTTTTTTTTTTTTTTTTTTACATACTAAGGCTTTAAAATCTTCTGTGGGTTTATGCCCATTAGATACAGTGGCAGATTCTGGAGAGTGGCTATGGGAGTGGGTCACCAGAAAGGAGAAATACTAATTTTAGGTATACGCAGCCAAAGCACTCTGAACTCAGGGTGGTTTCTCAATTGAGTTGTTGTGTTACATTGAATTATTAATAAATCACCTAATACTTAAGAAATAATCCTGAGCCACAAGAAAGACCACTCTGGAGAAGTGGAGAAACGAGATGTAAGAAAAAAGTGGGTAGGAGAGCAGGTATCAGAAATATGGCTTTATTTTTTTTATTAAGTCAAATACACATAGATCATGAATACATGTATGCATATGTAGGGTACAATGTGTTGATTTTTTTTTTATACAATCTGACGTGGTTACATCAAACCAATCAACATAGCTTTCGCCTCATTAACTTGATTATTGTGTTAAGGCATTTATGTTCTACACTTGACAGATTTGACTTGTACACTTGCAATGTGCTCCATAGGTGTGGTCCCGCCATTTACCCTCCCTCTATCAAACCTCTCCCCTCCCCTCCCTTCCCGCTCCATTTCTCTCCTTCGTCCTGGGCTATAGTTGTGTTCTATCTTTCATAAGGAAGTGTGAGTAAATATAAGTAGGTTTCATAGAAGTACTGAGTACACTGGATGCTTTTTCATCCATTCTTGAGATACTTTACTCAGGAGAATATGTTCCAGGTCCCTCCACGTAAACATAAAAGAGGTAAAGGCTACACCTTTTTTTTTTCTTGTAGTTTTTGGCCAGGGCTGGGTTAGAACCCGCCACCTCTGGCATATGGGGCCAGCACCCTACTCCTTTGAGCCACAGGCACCACCCTAAAGGCTCCATCTTTTTTTAAGCCTGTGGCTTTAAAGGGAGACATCTGGGACCCCCTGATTTCCTCTACATCTCAACTGCGCATGGGCGAACCTGGAAAACCTACCGTGGACCACCAACCGCTTCCTCTCCCAGGAGTTGAGATCCTGGGGTGATTTTTAACAGCCCAATTGTGGTACTCAGCTACACATTAGACTCACCTGAAGTGTTAAAAACACCCTGATTCCAAAAGTGTAAAATTTGCTGAAGTGGTAACTGCATTATGGTTCTGTAGGAGAATGTCTTTAGGAATTACACACTGAAATATTTAGGGACCATGAGGTAATTAACCTTCGAATGGTTCAGAAAAAAAAAATACTTTAAAATAGTGTGTGGGGGCAGGGTGGGGGGGGGTGGGGGGTGGGTGGGTATGGGTATGTGTGCAGAAAGAAAGAGAAATCATAAAGCAAATAGATTAAAATGCTCACAACCAATACATAGGATACATGGGTATTCTTTGCATTAATCATATTCTTACAAATTTGGGGAAGTTTCAAATTATTTCCAAATAACGTTTTTAAAAATCTCTTCAAACTTGATTCCCAGAGCTGGTCTAACTGGTATGGGGTTTTTAAATCCCCTGGTGACTTGGGAGTGCCCCAAAAGTGGGATCCCTGGTTGCAAGGCTGAGAAGCACCCATTCCTCCCTCACCTCCTGGCCTGTGAGCCATCTTTAGTATCAGCATCTTGGCTTGAGGTATTTTGGTGCCTAATGGGACAGGATGTCATTTAGAAGTGAGCACCCTCTTTAGAGACCATTGCTGCACGGAGGTGGGGGTGGGGGTTGGGGGGGAGTGTGTGTGCAGTGCGGCGCTAAATGTAACCACCCTCCCATTTCTTGCAGGACACTGTCTGCACACGGTCTGTCCAGCTGTGATTACTGCCACTTAGGAACTGCTCAGCTGAAAGCATCAGAGGTGGCCTGTTTGCCAGAAAGAGCCAGAGGTCACAGGCTGAGTGATAATTTAATGATTACTTAACACCTGTGCCTCTCTTTACCCTGGGGATGTGGGGGCAATAGGTGGGGATGAAGAGACCTGCCTTTCTCCTGCTGGAAAGCAGTTAGAGAAAGGGGGGTGCTGATGGGGAAAGGGTTGAGCTCAGGTGGTGACTCAAGAAAACCCCCCAGGGGGACCCCTGCTCCAACCGTGCACTTTAGCTAACAGCTGACTTGTGCCTCTTCCACTTTCCATTATGAGAAATGCAGCCTGCTCCAGTCTATTCATCGCTTCCCTTCACCAGTCCCTTGAGACCAGTGACAAGCATTTGTGAGGTGAGAAGGGCAGCCTTTCTCTGGGGCCATTAGAGGCCCTAAGAAGCTCACCTGGGGCTTCTTTAACACCTTTCAAAGTCGGGCAGCTGTGGCAGACCCACGTCCTATGTGTGTGGTCCTCTGAGCTATCAGATCTTTGTTGGCTGTGTATCTGCCTCATCTTCTCAGGGCTGTGTTTGAATGATCTGATTTTTGTCCCTAAGCATTCTCAAAGGCATTGTCTTTTTTTTTTGAGAGAGAGAGAGTCTCACTGTGTCACTATCAGTAGAGTGCCATTGACATCACAGCTCACAGCAACCTCAAATTCTTGGGCTTAAGTGATTCTCTTGCCTCAGCCTCCCAAGTAGTTGGGACTACAGGAGCCAGCCGCAATGCCCGATTATTTTTTGTTGCAGTTGTCATTGCTGTTTTAGCAGGCCCAGGCTGGGTTTGAACCTGCTAGCCTCGGTGTATGTGGGTGGTGCTATAACCACTGTGCTACGGGCTCTGAGAAAGGCATTGTTTTTATAGGACTGACCCTCCCTGTTCTATAAACTGGAGCAGTTTCCAGGGGCCCACTGGTCTTGGTTCAGGCTCCTGGAGGGTGGTGGAGGCCATGTTTCTGTTTCATCTTTGTGTATGCCACCCTTCTTCAGAGTAGGTGCCCAGTAACTAATCATATTGGGACCAGGGCAAAATTGGGATCAGAGCAGTGATGCAGCATGTCAGCCAGATACGGAGAGAATGGAGGTCAGAGGAGACCCAGAGGAGCAGAGCAGCAGGCCAGATGCAAGGCAGGTTTGAGCCTCGGGTGTCCAGATGTGGGATCAGTGCCAAGTAAGAAAACATGGAAAGTGCCCACACAGGACCCGGTGAGATAGAGGCTGGACACATAGAGCAGGCGACTGGGCAAGGGCAGGGCAGAGAGTTGGCCATGGTCAGATGAGGTGTGGGGGGTGCTGGGTCTTTGACTGATGGTTCTCAGAGCAGGTGCATTTGGTTGGGCTGCCACCCAGGAGATAAGCTGGCTTTGACTGTTGTACGGGAAAAGCCTAGACTTGATAAAAGAGACCTGGACCAAATCTCCTGGACTAGCTAGCTGGCAGAACCTACATGAGAATTTAAGGGCCTTTTTCTGTTTGTCTATAAAATACTTAAAAAGTGATAAAGTTGTAACAGATTTGGTGCCCTTTGCTACCGAATCACTCCCTATCTTTTTACTCCCCTCCTCTCAAATGCACTCTGCAGGGTGGGGGAATGGGAGAGAAGCTGGCCCCAGGCCCTAACATGTTACAAGGGCCAGGGGACAGAGTGGACTTTTAGGAGGGAGCTTACAAGTTGGTTCACTGGAGCATGTCCGGGATCAGCTCTGACAGGCAAGGCAGCTGCTGTGTTGGCTCTGGGAGTCTGAGGATGAAGAAAATATTTCTCCAGAGAGCCTGGGTTTATCCCAAATCAAATTTTTGAAGACGTCACATTACCTCTCCTTTACCTTTAACCTTATGTTTGCATTAAAGATACCTTCTTTTTTTTTATTTCAGGTTAATGAGAGGGTACAAACAACTAGGTTACAATGTTTGCATTTGTTAGGAAGGGTCCGTGTTGTCAGTGTGTCCCACACCCAAGAGGTGTGCCATATACCCTTACATGTGCCCATTAACCGGTAGTATACCCATCTCCCAGCCTCTTCACCTCTCCCTTCTCCCTCGTTCCCCCTCTTCACATTAGAAATACATTCTAAGACCCTCCTAACCTAAGATGCCTTGGCCCCTTGTTTCTATTTCAGGCCTGTAATTCACACTTGTTTGTACTTCTGGGGGGATTGCAATCTGACCTTATGTCTCATGCACATTCCGTCTCTGTAGCTGTCCTGCTATGAAAACTACCTGTTTTGTGAGAATGAAGCCCAATTCTGGGCCCTGGGAGCAGGAAAGCTCTGAGTAGTCAGCCTCTGAAGCCCTGTCCTGCAGAAATTGAAGACGGGGTAGGTCAGGGGCTGCCACACGGAGGATGAGGTGACAGTGTGCAGGCTGCCTACGCCCTGCCTTATGGCAAGCCCAGGGTGTAAGGACTGAGGGAGGCTTTCCCTGCAAATGACTGGGCATTGGGCCCCGTGGGCTTCCCAGGATGATGTTGGGAGCTGGGTGGGTGACAAGGGAGCCTTGTCAGTCTCATGGTGTCTTTCAAGACTGAGAAGCAGCAGTTCTCTGCCCTATGCATCTTGGCCCCTGATTCCTGTTTCCCTGTGACACAGTCTCTAATGACTTCATGCCTATTGGCGAGCCTGTAAGCTCCCCTCAGATAGGAGCCAACATTGTTTTTCTTTTCTGAGCCCCACAGTGCATAAGAAAGCATCTGGCCTGTAGCAGGTGCTCAATAAAATGGTACTTTTAAAATTGTACCACTGTGAACGTGATCCAACTTCTGACCATTTTTAGAGCTTTTCTGCAAAGCATCGGAGCAAAGGGTAGGGGCCCACAGGTGTCCAGGCTTGTTAGGGTAGGAGAGGGGAGAAAGATCAGAAAAAAACTTTTTTTTTTTTTCTTGCTCTGGGACTAGTATTGAGTAGTGGCAATGTCATTTGTCTGCAGTTTATTTAAGGACAATCTACAGACAAGATCCCCAGCTTGTACCATTGCCCCAAGTTATTTGTGAACATTCTTCCTTTCCTCTGGTGCGTCCCGTTTCGCTTCTGGGCAATATTCTGGTTTCTTTGCAGTCGTGGGAAGCAGCACTGTGAGTCTTGGACTCTGCTAAGGGTGGAGTTAGAGCCACCTTCCTTCTCCAAGAAAATCTGTCTCTTGCATCCACATCTGAGAACTAACTGTGTATTTAGTGCAAGATCAGGCTGCCCTATCATTATCTCTGCTCTGCAAAGCGGACTGGAATATTCAAATCAGCGATGCCTCAAAGGAACGTAGGATTGACCCAATAGTCTTAATAAAGCCTCCTTCTCCTCCTTATTTCCCCAGGGGAGGAAAGCTGGGCATGGTTTGATTTTGTTCCTCCTGCTATTGATTTCCCTGCCGAGCGTGTCTTGCTGAGAGAGAAGCCTGACTCCCTGCACTCGAGGCTCATTGTCCCCCTGGACTTCTGCTTCCTGACCCTACTGTCCCACTCGGGCAAATCTTACCTGGGGCAATAGGGTCGCTCCCATCCAACTATCTCTATTCTACCGCTCTCCTCTGAGGGACTGGAGTGGTCAGCTGACGAGGAAGGATCTATTTTTGCAAATTTAGAAACCTCAGCCGGAAGGCCCAGAGTGAAATTACAGCCCGCAGGCAGTTTGCATCCGAGTCCTCCCCAGTAAGCAGACACCATGTTATGAATAATAAAACCGTATCCTTGTAACTCTCTCTCAGGAGCGCAGAGCAGTTTGCCAACAGGATCCCGTCAATCCGTCGGTATTTATGTGTAAGGCAGGCCCGAGGCTGCGGCTCCTCCGCGGACTCTCCAGCCCGGAGCGAGGCCGGGTGCGTGTGGATGGCGCTCTCTCCGCACACCTCCGGGCCCCGTCTTCTCCACAGCTCTGGGGCAACAAGCCCCTGCCCTGCTGAGCGTCACCTTTATAAAAAATACACGTTATGGGCGGGGACTCTCAGGAATACTGAAGTGTTTTGCTTCCCAAATTGAAAAAGAGGACGCAGTGTATCCCGGGGATGTGTCTCAAAGGGCTTGATGAAGGCGTTGCAGACGCCAAGCGCCGCGGGCCACCTGCTCCCGTGCCGGGGTTTCCCTGCACCTGGGCTGCCCCAGGGTCCGTCTGCCTTGTGCTGCACAGGATCCAGTTGGTGACATTCAATCCATCACCACCTTCAACATCAGGGGACACATCCCAAGAACTGGCGCAGCTCAACAACGAGGTTTGAGCTGAGCTTAGCAACCCTGCAAAATTTTAGTTCCCTTCTTCATTTCTCATTCCTCCCCTCCTCTCTTATTTCTTTCGACCTGTTGTTATCTATGCTTCATCCGAATCTTTCTCCTCTCAACTCTTTCCTTTCCATTTCTCTACTCATCACTTTTTAGTTTTCTGGTCTGAGAAATGATTCTTTTAGTAACAAAGTGTCCTAATTTGCATGCCAAATTCTGACCCCTTCAAATCGCCCTCCTTTGCCAACCTGTTCCACCACCCCACTGAGCAAGCAGGCAGCAGAGGTACAGAAGCATCCTCTGAACACTTGCTAGAACAATGTCTATTAGTCACAAGAGCTTTGACCAAGTCCAGTGTGAATGATGCTTGATCGTAATTATTTCACTTTGTTGACATAAAAAAAAATGGTTCAAGCTTTGATCAATGCTTCTTCTGATTGCTCAGTATTCCTGGGCTTGGTGCTTGTTTGTGTGTTTGTGTTTATACTTGTCAGGATGCATTTTTGGATGACACAAATATCGAATCACAGAGATGCTCAAATAGAGTTCTTTTAAGAATTATTTTCATTTACTACATCAATGTATCTCCACTTTTAAAAGAAACTTTCTTTTTCTGTTTAACTGTTACTACATCCTGGACCCCCAGTACCATCACACCCTCAAATGCACACACAGGAGGGAATTTCTGGAAGTGGGGGTCTTTTTGGTCTTTCCATTGTTGTAACCCAGCCCTAGCAAGGTGCCAAGCACATGGTGGGCATTTGATAAACATTTGTTGAATGAATGAGTGAACAAGTCAGCTGAAGTTGTCATGAAGGTGCCAGGGGACCCTGTGTTGCCACCAAGAGCTTCAAGGTGTCATATTCCCTCCTCCCCCAACAGAGGAGGTTTTGCTTAGATAACAGAAGACCAGGCCAAGTGTAAATCACCACGACCTTACCCAGATGTGGGTAACTCAGGAGCATGCAAAATCACATTTCTGCAACAATATGTTAGGGTATACTTTAAAATAACTAAAAGAACAGAATTGGAATGTTCTTCAAAGAAATGATAAATGCCTGATGAAGGTATGCCTATAACAAAACATCACTTGTAAGTCACATAAGAGAGATAGAATACGAAGAAGGAAAAAAAAATCACATGTACCCTATAAATGTCCACAACTATCATGTACCTTTAATAAATTTTTTTAAATGTTAATTAAAAAAACAAAAATCAGGCGGCATTTGTGGCTCAGTGAGTAGGGCGCCGGCCCCAAATAGCGAGGGTGGGAGATTCAAACCCAGCCCCCGCCAAAGTGCAACAAAAAAATAGCCGGGCGTTGTGGCAGGCGCCTGTAGTCCCAGCTACTCCAGAGGCTGAGGCAGGAGAATCGCATAAGTCCGAGAGCTGGAGGTTGCTGTGAGCCGTGTGACATCACGGCACTCTACCCAAGAGCGGTACAGTGAGACTCTGTCTCTACAAAAAAAAAAAAAAAAATCACATTTCCATTTAATATACTAAATATTGATTGAAACTTGTGTTGTGTGTAGATACTAACCTCTAGGAATGCCAAAATAAATAGCACGTGGTCTCTACCTTCAGCGAGTTAGTTCTCAGTACAGTAAGAAAAAGGGTAACTCTATATCTTCACGTATTAAATTTTGGACTGAACTGAACCAATGTTTTATTTAAAAAAAAAAAAAAAAAACCTGATGAACCAGGCAGTTTGAATTGCCATTCTGTGCAGTGTCTTTAGTTCCTAAATCCTTTGCAGCAAAATAGCACAAAAAACAGCAGACCATTCTCACAGCTGCTGCCCAGAGAAAACCCTCTGAGCTGAGTCCATATTTTCTTCTTGTCTCTGTTTGCCCTTTGCCCTTTGCATATCTCAAAGTCATTTCTCCTGAGCTGCACCTGGAGTCTTTGATGGGTGCTATCACCAGTGACCAGTGACCTTTCTTGTCCCTATTTGTCATAGACGGAGCATACCTCTCATGAGGACCTGCCTATTTTGCTCTTTGACCTCGTCCCACTTTAGGGAAAGGTCCTTTATCTAGAAGTGTCCCTGAGAAACATGCTGGGCTTTAGCTAATGCGTGGAGAGTGGCCCATCTGTTTAAAAGCACTCTGATCAATGCCTCTGTGTGCTTTGGCTCCACTTCCTGCCTTGGGCAGTGGTGGTTGTGGCAGGACAGGGCCTGACCCATCACAGAAAACTAGTGTCTCAGAGATGAATGAAGACTCAGCTACCTAATGCCGGAACACTCTGCTCGAGGTTCCTGACAAATGGCCATATAGTTTATGTTCTGATAGGTGACAAAGAGCTCTCCATCTCTGGAAAGGGCCATTTCTGATTCTGAGTATTTTGGCTTGTTAGCAAGTTTTTTTTAGATAGTTATTTTTGTATACTGAGCCCAAAATCACCCCCCTTACCACTTCCTTCCTTATTGACTTCCTCTGCCCTTCCCTTGACAGTTATTCACTCTTTCTTCCTGTTCTGTCTTTTCCTTAAATAAAACTCAATTATTCCTTCTGCCTCACAGCACCTCATATATACACATACATATATATGTATTATTTTTTATTTTTAGAGACAGAGTTTTACTTTGTCACCCTCAGTAGACTGCCATGGCATTACAGCTCACAGCAACCTCCAGCTCTTGGGCTTAGGTGATTCTCTTGCCTCAGCCTCCTGAGTAGCTGGGACTACAGGTGCCTGCTACAACGCCCGGCTATTTTTTTGTTGCCGTTTGACTGGGGCCAGGTTCGAACCTGCCACCTTCATTATATGGGGCCGGCGCCCTACCCACTGAGCCACAGGCGCTGCCCAATACCTCCTTCAATGTTTGAGGAGAGGAAGACAGTTACTTTGTCTTCTCCCTTCCAAGCTGAGCACACTCAGAGCCTCCCTCTCTTCTGCCTCAGGCTTGACTTCTAGAGCCCTCAGCATCTCCACCCATCCTCTCTAGACACATGACTGTCTGTTATGAGATATCTTAATTCCAGGGCCCTGAAGTGAACATTATTTTTCAATTATCAGTTGACCAGCATAATAGTATTAGTATTACTTATTATCTGGACAATACATTTTTATTGAATGGAGCCCTCAATGACATTAGATTTTTTTAAAAGTAACCACAACATTTTATTGACTCATATCAACTTTTGGCTAAAGAAAAATTATTGATAATGTGAAAACAGGAACTGCAATTAAACCAGGTCTCCCCCATTATGCTATTGTGCAATCAATTTCTGGACATAAATGAATTGGCACGATTCCAGCCATATGGACACACGGGAGTTCTTTAATTTTGTTACAAGCTGGTTTCTGGCTTATCCCTGTAAGCCAGCCACACCTCTCTACCCCTGCCTTCAGTTTCAGTGGCCCCACTGGACTGAGAAAACATCTTTTTCTTTTTATTCTACTTAGTACTAAGCACAGGTTGTGGGAGGAGTGGATTCCCAATTAACATTTGTTGACCAGAAGAATGAATGCATTGCATGAGGCTTTACGAACAACAGTTGTTTCCCAGAACGAGCCAAGGCTGCCATTCAATGTTTTATGTTTCATTTCTTCAGATTTTTATCTTAAAAAATCATGGATCCATTCCAGTCATGGAAACCCTCAATGCTTCCCAGAGAACTTTCAGTAAGTTTTTTATCTTTAAAGAAAGGAGTGTCCTTGGCTGACACTGCTCATCATTTAGTTGCTAGAACTACTTTCTAAGCACACCAGGATGAGGATATTATCTCTCAAATATGTTGGCATAAAAAAGGCCTAACTCCAGTGAGAATGGCCCACATCACAAAGACTCAAAGCTGCAGATGTTGGTGTGGTTGTGGAAAGAATGGAACACTGTTACACTGGTGGTGGGACTGCACATAATACAACCCTTTTGGAAGGAAGTATGGAGAATCCTCAAAGAACTCAGATTAGACCTCCCATTTGATCCTGCAATCCCATTAGTGGGCATCTACACAGGAGAAAGAAAATCATTTTTATCATAAGAACATTTGCACTGGACTGTTTATTGCAGCTCAATTTACAATCACCAAATTGTGGAAACAACCTAAATGCCCACCTGTGGGGTCCCGCCCCAGGGGCAGGGTCTGCTAAGACCTATGGAAACTGGCAGCAACCAACTGAAGAAATACAGAGTTAGAAACGATGGTAAAGAAAGAGACATGAGACATAGAGTAGAATTAAAGGTAGGAGCTCAGGGGCCCATTGCCTGTTCGTGGGCTTCTGGCAATGGCCCAAAGTGTTTGCTCCACTCTGCTTTTATTGAAGTCTATTTGCCCAGAGAGTAAGATGAGGGAGGGAACAACAATGCCAGCAGTTTCTGAATGAGCATATCAGCTCCTATTGTTATTTTTATTAACCTTAAGGGTAGCCTAGAGAGATCTGAAATATGAGCCTTATACTGGGAGAGCCTCCCCCTTGAGATCACATGCACAGATTTCTAGGGTGGTGTTAAACTCTGCTAGTTGCCTGTGGAGTAAAACATCACCAGCAGGAATGAGAAATCAGTGGGAAGGAGGCATTTTCCTCCCACCACCACCACAGAGGATCTTCCTCTGCAATAAGGGATATAAGCTCTTCTGCCCTTATCTCAGGGCTCAAGCTACTCCCTTGATCTCTGCCCCAGGCAAATGCAAATCTCCACAATGGTTATCTGCTTTGCCTGTTTACTAGGCAGGAAATGACTGTTAATGTATCTTTCTATGTCTTTGCCATAGCCTCTTCTATGACCATTTTTCCTCAGAGTGCTCACAGACCCAGCAGGGGTGTTTGTAAACTGTATCCCCAAGAGGCTAGAATTTCAGAAAAGGCAGGAAGCTTACTAGCAATGGCTAGCTTAAATGTAAACTAGCTGACTTTTCTTTGTTCCAACTCATTCAGTTTACTTTTTAATTTTCCTCTTTTTTCTGGGAGTGCTTTCCCTTGCCCAAGAATAGGGTCTTCAGTCCCCATTCTCCCAGCACTCACCAATCCAGGAATGGATTAATAAGCTGTGGTATATGTAGACAATGGAACACTATTCAGCCACTAAAAAGGATGGTGACTTTACATCTTCTGTATTAATTTGGATAAAGTTGAAATGCATTCTTCTTAGTAAAGCATCACAAGACTGGAGAAGCAAGGACCCAATGTACTCAATTCTGATATGAGGACAATTGATGCTAGTACATAGTGGGGGGAGGAGGATGGGGGGAGAGAGAGGGAAGGAGGGGGGTGTAGAGTCACCGTGTGTGACACACCTCTTGGAGGCAGGACACTATAATTAGAGGGACTTTACCCAGGAAATGCAGGCAGAATAACCTGGCTCTTTGCACCCTCAATGATTCCCCAACAACAACAACTACAAAAAAAGGTGGTGAGAAGAGGACAAGGAGCATAATCGCAGCCTGGGGCATCAGCAATTTATCATGCATGTAGTCAGAGCCATGGCTGTGAGTGCCTTTGTCCTGCTTGAGCCCAATCAGGCCTTGAGAAAATACTTGCAAATTATCTAAACCAGCAAACACTAGGGCAGATTTTATTTTCCTTTCCTATATCTATAATTGTCAAAGCACTTTTGTTTAGGGTCATGTGGCTTCTAATTCCACCAGCACCCCCACCTCAGTACCACTGAGTGAGCTGGTATTTCTGACATTTTAGTGAGATCTATAGTCTGCTGCAGCTTTTGGTGACTCTGAATTCAAAAAAAATAAATAAATTTTTTTTTTCCTGGGGAAAGACTGGTCATTACTGGGTGGAGCAATGTTTGCACTAATATAGCTCTTCACTCAGGTAAAAACTGAGCTGCCCAAGCTATTTCCTCAGAAGCCTAAAACTAACATGCCATTCTGTACAACCAAGGCAGTTGTCTTTAGGAGTCTATAGGGCTGGTGATGAAAAGGCATTAGGGTATTCTCTGAAATGAAAAGAGAAGAGAAAACATTGAGAGAGTGAGAAAATGGATATATTTAACTCTCAAAAGAAATCAAAATGGTAAACACAAGTATATGGTATACCAAGTTTTTTCTCTACTTTCTTTTACCTGTCTAGGTTTATTCCAAGCTCTGGAATGAGAATTCTCAACATCTTGGTCACTTGGGATGGACAAAGTGAGGTTAATTTCCTTTTCTATGAAATGTCCCTAAACCTCAGCATCAAGAAAGTATTTGTAACATTGGGAGATAGACTGTCTTGAATCACTAAATTCAAGTAAGGCTTACACTGGGCATGGATCAATATCCCTTGTTAAACAGAAATCAATGCATTTAATAAAAACATAACTCAGCCTCCTGCCTTCAGCACCCTGTGGATACTATGGAAATGACGGGGGTGTCCCAAGCTAAGTTGCTGGAATGGGAAGCTGAGAAAGGCTGTTTGGACCCCACTGTAGTTTTAAATAGCTAACTCCCTGGTCACTGCATCCCCTCCCCCCCCCCCCGTTGGCTTTCAGCATTCTATGCTTGGCAAGTCAATGTTTATAGTGGTTTAAAGTGTACACTTTCTAGTTAGCTGGATTCAAATCCATTCACACCACTTACCAGCTATAAAATAGTGATCAGGACACTTGAGCTGTCGGGTTTTTCTTACTGTAAATGGTGATTAATGATATATCCTGAGTCTGTTGTGAGGAATAAATGAATTAGTGCCTGTTAAGTGCTTGTCACAGAGCCTGGCACATAGTAAAATACTAAAATTCTTTTTTTTTAAGTAAGCTATTATTAGAGTAGGACCTGAGATAAAATATATTTTTGACAGCACGAACCTGTTCCCAAGAGACTGGGATGTGTTTAGTGAGATACTACTGTGTGCTTACCCTTGCCAGATGCATTCTGGAACATACAAAGAAAATAAATATTTCAGCATCAGCAAGATGTGTCCTCTGGGGTTTGCAGCATTATAATCCTTAGAAAATAGAAAACTGAAGCTATAAATGGATATTCCTTTTCTGAGTTATGAGGAAACACTCTCAAAATTGGCCATTGAAATCTATAAATGAGCCCACAACATTGTAGTTGTATTATCACTTTCAAAGTTTTCCAGCACCAAAAACATTTTTATAAAAGCTGTGTCAAGAAGGTCCTGCCTTTGAGTGCCCCCTTCTCCCGATCTTGCCTGCTTTCTGGAGTGCCACGACGCTGCCCAGCTAAACGGGCTAAAAGGGAAGGAAGGACCTAAATATCCCACATGCCAGGTGGGCACCTCCTGGGGCTGGAGAGCCCGAGAGGAAGACCCAACAGGATGGCAGCAAGCAGGTCCCTCAGGTGATGTCGTCTGCTCAGGAGCGAAAGGTGTCTGGGAGCTTGGAGCACATCGTGGGTACTATTTTCAGTTGCTGAGTAAATTAGTATACTCAGAGGAACTGAAAAGAGAAATATGTGTAAGACTGCACTGCAGGGGAGGGGTGGGGTGGGGTGCAGTCTTACACATATTTCTCTTTTCAGGGGTGCCCAGGCAGGGCGTACAGAGAGAGATACGCGCAGAAAGACAGAGAGACAGAGATAAGAAAGAGAGACTCGCGGACAGAGAAAGACAGAGATACCAAGAGAGGTACACATAGAGAGACAGAGATACAGAGAGAGAGGAGAGTGTATATAGGTCCTTCCCAGGAACCCAGATCTGATCCCTGAAGGACATAAGGCCAAAGTGGCTGAAGTTGGGAACAGAGAAGGAAAGAGGGAACCCAGGGTCCCATTTTCTTTGATAGTTGGACCCTTTCTCTAGGTTCAGGATACATGGAGAAAGGCTCGTCTTGAGTTGCAAATGCCCCTGTTTTCTGTGGTCATCAACCACAAATCACCAGAGTGCAGAGCAAGGTGGGCACACCCGCCGCAGGCCAGGCCCGGCTGTGGCAGTGTGGTCACAGCTCCACGGGAATGTGTGGGGTCTTCAGACCCTCCCAAGTACCACACCCCCTTCACCTGGACTTGGTTGGTCAGGCAGGGACACAGATCTTGGCAAGACCAAGGCTATAACTTCAGTGCCCAGGATAACAACCAACCAGAGAACACTAATAATTTAACCCAGCGACTGAAAATAACACCCATAATTTACTCCTCTCCCAGACTTTCCTTAGCTCTCAAAACAGTCTTTAGAGCCTCTGGGAACCTCTGCGTGCCACCCTCTGGCTATTTACCCCTTCCTGCCTTCCAGTTTTTCCCCTGAGCTCTCCTCCTGGAGGACATGGGCACTAAGTCCACGAAAGACTGTTGTCCCTGAGCTGCTTCCACCAGGAACTCACCCCTCTGTGACTGCGGGTGGGCCTTGCAGGACAGTAGCCAATATATGGAAATGGCAAGGAAGGTGCCTCTTTGATGGCAATGCCTGTGTCCATTCAAGGTATTTAGACTAAAACCAGAAGAGTATCTCTCCTCTTTCCCTCCCCCAGATTGAGATCTCAAGGTGTCAGTTCTCCCACTTCACGTCTGGGGAAGGCAGGGCCCAGAAGGAAGAATCTGGCTTGCCTGTCCTCTCTCCACCCAGGAGCTGCTTGTGGCTTTGGCTGGTGGGTGGAATGGACAGGAACGCTCAGACTATTCATTTTGCTTCCTGCACTGGCAGATCAATTTGGAGTAATTGATTTACAGGCTGGATTAGGGAGTCTTTGCAGAGGAAACACAGTGCTCCTAAATATAGAAATGTGGACGAATTTCCCCCCAACTGTTCCACAAGCAGGAGCTAAAGGCTTTGAGGATGTGGAGGTAGGTGGAATGACCAAGGTGGGTCACCCAGCATGCTCAGTGTTCCTGGGCCACAGCAAAGAGAAAGCGAGAGCTGAGCCAACATGCAGGGAACAGACACCCAAGAGCAGGGTTTTTTGTTGTTGTTGTTTGTTTTCTTTCTTTCTTTTTTTTTTTTTTTTTTTTTTTTGCCCTGGGTAGAGTGCCATGGAATCGTAGTTCACAGCAACCCCAAACTCCTGTACTCCAGTGATCCTCTTGCCTCAGTCTCCCGAGTAGCTGGGACGACAGGTACCCGCCACAACACCCAGCTAATTTTCCTATTTTGAGTAGAGATTTGGTCTCACTCTTGCTCAGGTTGGTCTCAAACTTCTGAGCTCAAGCAATCCACACACCTCAGCCTCCCAGAATGCTAGGATTACAGGCGTGGCCCACCGCACCCGGCCCCCAAGAGCAGTTTTGGCAAAATCTCTTCTCCCCCCACCCAGTCCTATCCCAGGCTCCCGGGGTTCCCAGGCTGTCTGGGCCAGAGGGGACTGAATTGCTCTCTCTAGTGTCCTTGGTCCTGTCCCTGTAATGGCCTTTCCAGAGCACACCTTTGAGTCTCTGTCATTTGGGAATAAGATGGGTCATTTAAGCTAAAGACAAACCTATGCGTCTTCTCTGAAATGTGCTGACCTACTGGCTCCCCCTGGGGCTGGGAGACGCAAGACCTCACACTGAGCGGCACCCTCCACTCCACCAAACACAAGGGGTGGGATTCTACAATAAGATGACCAACACTTGCTTCAGGCTCTGGGCTCTCCTCATGCAGAGGAGACAGTTTGTCACGATGCTGTCCTTAACACGAGTTCTCTCTCTGTGCAGGGAGGTGGTTTTCACGCACAGCAAAGGTCTGTCTGCAGGACAGACATTCACCACAATCTCGAGATGCAGAGATTAGCCAGGAGGCAGCTGTGGACAAAGATGAATGTGAACCCAGTAGGAGAGAAGCAGCGGAGCATCCTCTTCTGAGAAGTTAACTCCACACGTGACAGCCAGCAGGGAAAGGGAGCCCGTGTTGCTGCTCTGTGAGCTGTTGGGCCAGGCAGGAGGAGGCCAGGACCAGGTCAGTCCTCCACAACTCTCCTCGTTCAGATACCTTGTGGGGCTGACATGATTCTGGAGTTTAAAGATACCAGCAGTTGTCTCAAAACGGTCCCTAGAGCATCATGACACACGGAACAGGCAAGGGCTTTTCAAAGGGGATTCCGCCATCCTTGCCATCCTTTCTGATGCTAAGAATGAGTATAGGGAAGAAGCAACAGTATCTTTTCCTTGCCCATTGCCAGGTTCATGGCTGATGCACCTGGAACAAAAGACAGAGTAATGAGAGAATAGCATGCACATTGATTTAATATTCGTATAACTTTTATATGACCCAGGAGCGTTCAGAAATGAAGATCCAAAGAAACAGGTGGGCCTGTGCGTTTTTGTGTTAGGTTTGAAGAATAGCGGACGATTGCGCGTGAGTATGATTGGACAAAGGGGGTGTGATTAATGGTACCAAACCAGGGAGAATTGGCAAGGCCTGTTTGCTTCCATTCCTCTCTGTGTCCCTGTGACCTCAGACATAGGGACATTCCTTTCCTCCAGGTAAAGGGGGAGGGTATCTCTCACTTGAGGGTCTACAGAGGAAGGCCAGAGAATAACGCTTTTAGGGCCTGCTTCAGGGGAAAGGAGTGGGAGAAGGTCAGAGAGACCTTCCTGCTTTTGCTGTTTTCTCAAAGGCCAAAGAGCCGTATTTGGGGGAATGTGTCCTGCACCCCATTTGCAGCCATCACAGTGGAGACGGATAGAGGTAATACCACGTAAAAGGGCCCTCAGAGCCCCTTTAGAAGTAGGTGGACCTCACACACACGTATGTCTGCCTAAGCACACATGTGTGGAAAGGAACAGGGGCCGGGACAGCTTCAGACAGGAGGTGGAATTTGAGCTGGGTCTTCAAGCCAAAGTAGAACTTCAGAGGCAGAGGAGAGAGGAGATAGAAACAAAATTCTGATGCTGAGAACACCCAGGAGCTCCTAGGAAAGGAGCAATGTTTTGGTTTCTTCGTTGTGGTCCTGCTTGTGAAGGCGATCTTCAGCTGGGGAGCTCAGAGCAGGGAGGAACTTGAGAACATTCGGTTCAGACAGCTTTTTATAGACGAGCAAGCTGAGGTCAAGTGGATTCTCCAAGCACAGACAGCTCGCTGTTTACTGAGAGAAGCATGAGCTCACACCAAGCCCTAACACACTCATAGTGTGTCTTGCTTAACACTCATAGTGTGTGCCTTCCTGCAGCACCTCACTTGGCATTGTATTTGTATGAAAATAAGAAGGCTTAGTAGGCTGAAATGATTCATGGAGGCTCTTCCAGGGCTTTGGAGATGGTCTCAGGGCAATTCACACTGAACCCATAATACAGAAGTAGGGAGAGGACACTTCTAGTGGCCAAGGAAATGCGTCTCCTGAATTTTTGTGCTGGGCATATTTGATTAGATAATTCAGGGAAAAAAGGAAAAAACTTCTATAACTAGTTAAAAATATGTGCAATCAATAAACACCCTCTTCTTCAGCCAGGAACTAGCTCATTCTTTGTCATCATCGCTGTTGTCATTGTTTTCCCCAAGGAAGGCCAGTGAGCATTGATTATCTGCACCCACGATAGCTGCATGGCACATTATTGCATTTGTTAGATTTTACTTTACGGGTTGTAAACCAAGTTTCCAGAGAAGAAAGCCAGATGGTCCTAGTCTCAACCCAAGTAATGGGACTTCAGAGATCTCCCAACATTTTCACCAATCTGAATGGACTTGGCCTCACATCAAATAGGGCTAGAAGCTTAGAAACAAGATGCCAAGACATCAGCAGAGAGCGCCTGGGAAATGGGTTCCTTTGGTTCAGGTTATGATGTTATTCCCTAGTGGGTGGCTGTTTTCATGGATGGGGTCCACAGCTCACTGGCTGAAATCTTTGACCTCTGGAGTAGAGATTGGATCTATCTGCTGACAGTGATGATGTGTGACTTCCTGGGCAAGGTAGGGGGAGAAAATCAGCTAAAGAGTTCCCTGTGGTCTTTGATAATTCACTAAAGGGTTTTAAGAGTGTCAGAGAAAAAGACATGGGTGATAGGGAAAGGGGAACTAACCACTTTTAGCAGAGCTCGGAGCATCCCACAGGTGGACACCTGTGCAGGAAAAATTTAATGGGGTGAGGGGTGAACATGCCCCAAGGCAGCTCCTAGTCAGAGGGCCTCCGGTCCAGGCCCTTTATGGCATCACACATTATTTCTTTCTCTAAGATTTCCCAACTGTGGTCACAGCTCTTCTCTAGCACCTGAAGCACCCAGGCATCAACCCAGTGGCTCCCTCTCCCTCATCACTGAGTGTTGGTGGTCGGCGTCAGCAGGGCTGAGGACAAGGTGTGTGATGAGCTCAGGGCCGTGCACACTTGGTGGGTCTAGCAAACTGAGAACCCCTGGCCTTTTGTTTCTCTTTCTTCATCTTCATAGTCCCCACAGACACTAGTGGAACATCCTGTACAGATGGTACCTAATATATATTTGTCAAATACATTTTGTTGAAGAAACAAAAGAACAAAGACCAACTGAGAATGGTTTTTACAGTTGTGATTCACATTCACCTCTCCCAGCAGGCTCTGAGGATGGTATTTGATTTTTCTCTCGGTCCTGGTGGCCCTGAACCCCAGGTTAGACTGTTCTCTGAACCACCTGAAAGCTGATTCAGCAACCCCCCTGGGTCCTGGACACAGAATTTCCCTGAACCCAACTCTTCCTGTCCTGGGGGGCTGGCCCAGGTCAGGTCCCCTGGACTTCTCCGGGGAGATGCTCTAGCTAGACCAGTCTCGACCTTTCTTTCATCTGTTCTGCTATAAACATCCCTCATTCTTCTTTTCATATATTACATTATTTTTTCCTGCTCAGAATAGAAACACATCGTCTTCATAGAAAATTTGCTAAATATAAGAAAGTGCAAGCAGTGTTACACCTCCTACTTATGGAAGAAGGCTACTACAGTCAGTCTCTGAGTTACAAACATCTGAGGTGCATTTAGGAACGGAGGCTAATACAGATAATAGGTAAATGTATCCGTTCCAACTTACGTACAAATTCAACGTATGAACAATTCTACGTAACCCAGGGACTGTCTGTATAAAGAAACAAACAAACAGAGATGCCTCAGTTTCTAAAGGGCCTGTGTCTCCCTCCCCACATCCCCTCTCTCCTACTTCTCCCCCAGCCTCCCAGCCCATAATCCTCTTCCTGGAAGGATGCTCACATTAGCATTTTCAGATCTCTTTATCTTTGGGGACAAATATTAGCATAAAGATTAGCATATTACAACCCAATTACTTTTCAGTCACAAACAACTCCAACCAGATTGGGGTTACTCTTAATTTGCATAATTTCAGCAAGGGGGTAAGAAACAGTGGGAAACTGTGGTGTTCCAATGTACCTTAAAGTAAACACAGCAAAGGCTGGCTTTGGAAGGGAACGTGGTTTGGAAACAAATACAAAGATGAGATGTGATAGGAGCCTGGGGAAATGTAATAGAGAAAGCAGCATCCAGCTGTCTGTGGTGAGTGACTTCTGCTTTGTCCACACAGAGACACATGCACTAAATGACTTCTCACCATCCCTTCCAGCCTCAATACTATAATATGGTTTCAGGAAAATAACAGGGTTTATTGAAAGAGTTTTGCTGTAGCAGAAGGGGCCGGTTGCCAGTGTCATCTTCCTGGTAGGTCTTTGTGAAGTTCAACCAGGCACCTGCTGAGGTCAAGTGGAGATGCTGAAGAACTTTAGGAGACCCCATTCCGATCCTCCCAGAATGCTGGGTGGCTCCTAGGACCATGTGTTCTAAATAAAAGCCCATATCAATGAGTGGGCTAACATATGCCTGGTTAACAGAATAATTGAATTGCCACCACCCCAGAATAGGTATGCTATCTAATTACCATAAGACCCCCAAGAATTTATTGTAGAAAGAACTATTTAGAGAGAGCTGTGCTGGACAGGTGCAGATCAGTGAGTGAACACTTCTCAGGATCAGTGCAAAAATCAGAACAAAAGAATTCCTACTGAAGGCTTAGAATTGAGTATAAACAGTCAGATTACTAGATTTTCTCAGAGAAGGCAAAATGGATTTTGAAGTATTACTCGGGTGTTGGATATCTACAAGTTTTCACCCCTGACTTCACAAAATATGAGTGAACACTGCAGATTCACTAAGGACTGTGTTGGGGGGGGGGATGAAAAGGAAGTTATAGAGTACAATATGGCATTTCACTCCAAAATTCCTTATTAGACATCTCTTTTCTAGTCTTTGTTCTCGGCATGAAATATTTCCTCTTAAAACTGTTCATTTATTTGGGCGACGTCCATAGCTCAGTGGGTAGGGCACCGGTCACATACACCCAGGCTAGCCGGTTCGAACCCAGCCCGGGCCAGCTAAAACAACACTGACAACTGCAACAGCAACAAAAAAATAGCCATGCATTGTGACAGGCACCTATAACCCCAGCTACTTGGGAGGCTGAAGCAAGAGAATTGCTTAAGCCCAAGAGTTTGAGGTTACAAGGGTGGCGTCTGTGGCTCAAAGGAGTAGGGTGCTGGCCCCATATGCCAGAGATGGCAGATTCAAACCCAGCCCTGGCCAAAAACTGCAAAAAAAAAAAAAAGAGTTCGAGGTTGAAAACCTGGTCATTTATTTAACAGCCTTTAGTTGGGTTCAACCTCTGATCCTGTGCTATACTGAGAGCTTCTGAGGTTGTGAGAATCCAGACACATGATTTGTGGCAACCCCTATGAGTCTCCAATGAGCTGGCCGGGCTAGTCGAGGTGAGGAGATATCATCCAGGCAGAAGGTGTGGCATGGACACCAGCAAAGATGTGACAGGGGCTGGGGTTGCTGTACCATGCTGAAAGTGACAAATGGTGAGGCCTCGCCTGCACTGTGACAAAATTTGCCTTGATCTGTAGAAATTTAGAAAGCCATCAAATTGAATTATTGGTCTGGTTTCTGCCTTTACTGGTTTTTTGCTCTGGCCTCCCAGGAAACATATAATTGGCATCTTCTAGCCAAAAACCTGTCATATATTTGAACTCATTTGAGTTTTCCTCTTTAGGTTTAACAGTCCTGATTCTTTAACTTTCCTCGTGGAACCTCTTTTCCATCACGCATTCTGTCATTCATTTGTGTCATTCTTCTCTGGATTGTCTCAGGGTTTTCCATATCTTTTGAAAAGTGCAATAATCAAAGTGGTGTGTGCTTTTCTAAGGGGGGGAGGCGTAACAAAATAACGACTTCCCCTTCCCTCCCATGGATTGTTTATTCAGTGTGTTCCAGAATCATGTTGGAGTATTTTCCCCAAAAAATAACAACCCAGCTGGCCTATTTTCCAGTTTGGGTGAGTTGTGAATCCTAGCCTCTTTCTACCATATCTTTTGCCAGATGGTTTCCAGACATCCTTCAAAAGAAACCCCACTAGTGTACCAGTCTGCACTGACCCCTACTAATTACCAGCCAGGGTCCATTTTCAGTTAATCATCTTTGTTTATATTTTACTACAAGTCTCCCCTAAATCCTAGACATCTCCCCTTCTGCCCCCCAAAACTCTAGTTCTGAAAAATAAGATGCTGGGTATCCTCTGATCATGATTTAAACAATACATTGGACTAAAAGTCTTTGAAGTACTGGAAGAAAAACTCTGGGGATTATTTACAGGTGAGTTACAGAGTCAAACCTAATTTCTGATTATGATGTAATTCCCTCTTCAGACTTCCATCCCTTAAAGAATATCTCACCTCTTGGTCCTTTGCTAAATCATTGCTATCAGGATTTCAAGGGTTATTTTGAAACCTGACAAGGACCCACAACCCCTTGACCTCTGGACTCAGGATTTTGCATAATCCCTAATACGACAGCTGTTAAATTGCTAAAGCTTTGTAAAGCCGCCTCCTTTTTTTAATTGAGGAAAATTAATTTCCATCCTTTCTGGTGTAAATTTAGTTGATCTCATTTACCCTTGTTAGGAAATGGTAATGGTGTTGATTGAATTAAGGGTTTCACACAGATTTGCAATCACTTCCTTGGGGGAGGAGTTGCTGAGAGAGTTTTGCAGAAATTGATCAGCGGTACAAGAGAAATGAGGACTCAACAGTGACGTGAAGACAGAAATATGAAGATTTTGTGAACGCGTAAGGTTAAGGAAATTGGCTTACATATGAATTTTGACTTCACACTAAGATTTTCTAAAGTGTAAAGTCCCATCGCTGAGGAACTCGGAAAATGATGCTGCTCCTCTCCTTCTCCTTCCCCTCGTCCTCCTTTCCCACCTCCTCCCTCTCCATCCTAACTAGAGAAAGGTAGAAAAAGAAATAGCACACAAGTTTTTTTCTCCCATTTAAAAAAAATGGTGTCAAAAAGAGGGAAGAATTGTGGAAAAAGCTAGAAGAATTATCCCTAGGAAGATTTCATTCACTAAGAGTACATTGAAATAGAACATTAAACTTTTCAACAAGCTTTTCCATCTATCTCTCTCCTAAGAACCCTGTCAGGGAGCTGGGCAGGCCACTCCTGTCCTGCGGTGGGGGACTGAGGCAGGAGAGCTTGGGGAGCTTGTCCAGCATCCCAGAGTGAGGGTGCAGCTGAGCCCACACCTATCTCGTTGCCAGCACCCCCTTGCCCCTGTGTAGTCACCCAACCCGGGCCCACCCCACTTTCATCCTGACCACAGAATGGAGACCAAAAGATCCGTGAGGAGGCGTAGGAGACATCGCACAACATTCGCCTGTGAGGGGAGCCACTCTCTTGGTCTGCCGCTCACCAATGCAGCTCCAGGGACATGCTGAATCATACAGAGGACACAGCCTGCTGCATCCTTGGGTATGAATAAAGGCCATTCTGAGAGCTCAGCTGCACAGCAAAGGAAGAGGGAGAAATTGGTGAGACAAAAGGGGAATGTGATGGGAGCGTAAGTGGCTGCTTAAATATCATACACCAGGCTGACTCAATAAGAAAACTCAGTCATCATATTCATTCATTTATTCATTGATTTTTATATATTTATTTAGAGATAGAGTCTCACTGTGTCTCCCTGAATAGAGGGCCATGGCATCATCGTAGCCCACAGCAACGATGTGCTGCCTCCCTTGGATGAGTGGGACATAGGAAAGCCACCCCAAAACGCCTTCTCCATTGGTTTTTCACATTATCTGAAGCCCCACTATCGTATTCTTAAGATACCTCAGCCTCCCAAGTAGCTGGAACTACAGGCATGCACTACAATACTCTGCTAGGCTTTTCTATTTTTAGTAGAGAAGGGGTCTCACTCTTGCTCAGGCTGCTTTTGAATTTTTGAGCTCAAGTGATCCTCCCACCTCGGTGTCCCAGAGTGCTAGGATTATAGGCGTGATGTACCACATCCGGCCATTCATTGATTATTTTTAATCAAAAGTATACTGAACACCAGCCATGTACCAGGTACTGTAGCTAGCAGCTGAAGATCCCAGGGGGCATGGATGTTGTCCCTACCCAGGGCACCTTGGAGCAAAATGACAACCATGTGGGTTTGAGTAATGTTTTGCCTGGTATATCCCAGCTCTCCCAGCCTCTCTGAGTCCCTCTCAAAGCCACTTCATTCTCTGCCCTCATTCCTTAATCATATGCTGGACACTCCCTCAAAACTCCCACTGCACTATGCCCCATGCCACATGCTCATTTGGAACTTAGTTTTTATGAATCTCTCTACAACAGAACATCCTCCAATATGTCATAAGGGCAGGGACAATGCCTTTTCCTATACACACTGCCTCCTCTGCGGTGAACAGTCTGTGGATATTTTTATTTTTTGCCAACTCATCATCACAGACCCATCTCTCTCCTGTTTTCTTTTTCTTGACAATTATAGTTGGTCCTCACATCACAAGGATGGATCCTTTCTTTGGGTGGGGGGGTTGCATATAGTACTTTCATAGCAACTATACAGACCCCTGGGAGTTCTTGGGAGTCTGGACCTTCCTTTTATGGGTCTTAGGTAAGATTACAAACCAGACCTAAGGGTGCCTGCCTCCCTTGGATGAGTGGGACATAGAAAAGCCACCCCAAAACGCCTTCTCCATCAGTTTTTCACATTATCTGAAGCCCCACTATTATATTCTTAAGATAGTCATCGTGTGAGCATTTCTATAATTTAAGGGGGAAAAAAAAAGACTGGCTCCTGCCTGTAATCCTAGCACTCTGGGAGGCCAAGGTGGGAGGATACCTTGAGCTCAGGAGTTCAAGACCAGCCTGAGTAAGAGTGAGACCCTGTCTGTACTAAAAATCGAAAAAAAAAAAAACTAGCTGGGCATTGAGGTGGACATCCAGCTCCCAGGAAGCTGAAACATGAGGATTGCTTGAGCCCAAGAGTTTGAGGTTGCTGTGAGCTATGATGAGGCCATGTCATCCAAGTGACAGAGTGAGATTCTGTCTCAAAAAAAAAAGGAAAATATCAGAATGTTTTGAGCCAAGAGCCTTATTTAATTTTTTCCATGTCATACATAATTTTCCATAGTTTTGGTTTGCCTTTTAAAGGTCTTTGGATTCTTAAGTTAGACAAATTCTGCCTCTGCTAATTACTAGCTGTATAATTTGGGGCAAGTGACTGAACTTTTCTGTGCTTCAGTTTCCTCGTCTGTCAAATGAGGATAACAGTAGTGCCTACCTCCAAGGTTTGTTGTACGATTAAATGAGTTAATACAGGTAAGGTGCCAGCACGTAGTGAGTGATCATAATTGTTGGCTGTCATGGTGAGGAAAGCAGGGCACATGGGCCAGATTGACAAATAAGGATGGCAGCCCAGTCACACAGATTGCTGTCATGTATTTACACAGCAACCTTTGCTTCCAAGCAACTCTCTGGCAGAGCATCACCCTGGAGACCTGGGCACTGAGCGAGTACGTGCAGAGGAGGAAGCCCAGCAGAAACACGGAGGACGCAGCTGCACTCTGGGCCTGCCTGGGTGCCTCCATGCCCAGGAGGCAGGTGGGAGGGGAGATTCCAAGGGGAAGGAAACTAAAAGGAAGTGGGGGGTTCCTGAAGAGAGGATCAAGGGAGGCGCAGGGTTGTTTTGGCCTTTTTGGCACCTTTGTATCCAGTGGCCTTGACAACTGGCTGCAATCATTCACACTTAGGGGTCTTTTTTAGAAGGTGGGGAAATCCTCGACACAGCTAGGATAAAAGTGGGAACTACTTCCTGGCTGAGTTTGGCTGAGTAATTAAAGCTCTGGTGTCTAGCGCTGAGAAGAAATGAGAAAACGAATGCTGGGGCCCAACTAGCAGATGTGCTTGCTGTGCTGAGAGCAATTCACAGAACATCAGGCTGCCATCTGGGTCGAAAGCTAGCTGTTTAGATGATTCCCACTTAAGACGGTGAAGTATCAAACTCCCCGTGCACCCCCCAATCTGCCTCTGCATCTGGGTAGCTATAGGTGAGGGCTCCCCTGGAACCCCAATAAACAGCCACATTTCAGTATGCCAATGACAAAGCCATCCATCTTTGCTCTCTGCCTGAGAAAAGAAGCATTCAAAACTGAGCATGCCGGGACTGACCTTTTGCACAATATATACAACAGAAATAAGAAAGAAATAGATACTCATAATAAATTAAATTTCTGGCACAAAGAATAATTGTCAATTTTGTATACACACTGTCGGCCCAGGGACAGACCTACTAGATGCTCTAATGTCCTGTCTCTCCAGATACGAAGGAGACACAGAAATTTTCCTCACAGACTTTGCATACAACGATCGTACAGAGAAGCACTCTGAAACTAAGCTGTATCATTACCATTGTCAAACTTCAGAATGTTTCCTGGGCTGGTGAAGGGGGTGGGTTAGATAATAAATAGTTGCTGGTGAAATACCTCAGGGTGTGATTAGAAAAAAAAAAAGAACAAAAGAAAATAAGTGGCATTACAGGGCAGGGCAGAGGAGACAGAGATTGGGCAACTCTGATTTTCAGTCCAAGGACAGAGAGAAAGTGTGAATATACTGTTGGCCCAAGGACAGACCTTGTGGCGGGCACCTGTAGTTCCAGCTACTTGGAGGCTGAGGCAAGAGGATCCATCACTTGAGCCCAGAGTTTGAGGTTGCTGTGAGCTATGATGCCACAGGGCCACAGAGTGACACTGTGTCTCAAAAAAAGAAAAGAAAGGAGGAAGACTATGGATTCTATTGCTCACCTAATGTGAGCCTAACTAGGTTCTAAATGACAGCCCTTAATGCAGTAAGAAGTATATCAGTCAAACCGCGCTCCACATGAGAGTAGACAGAAATGAGCAAAATATATTGGAACAAGAGGGTACCCTTGTCCTTAAGAGGCCTATAAGCTAATGATGGAGGTAAGGGAGACTTCTAATTCTACTCAGAAAGTTAGAGGGTTAAAATACTCCAGACAAGGAAAAAAGATCAGAGGAGGGATGTCGCAGCCTCATAAATGATTACGTGAGACACGGACTGGGAGAAAACGAGATTGGCAAAATGTTGATAATTGTTGAAACTAGGTGATGAGTAAGTATATTGGGGGAAGGGTCATTATCGTATCATTTCTAGTTTCTTGTGTATTTGGACATTTTCTGGGAAAGAGTTTTAAATGGTGAAGAGGGCAGAGCAAGGAGAGGAGCCACTCATATACTGCTTATTTTGTTTAAGCAAATTTTGACCTTGTTGGTGGGATTATCTTGAATATGTTGGAAAAGGGGTGGAAGGAGACCACTAATTAATTAACAATGGGAACCAAGGGTAGTAGAAAGGTTAAGGAGAGGAGAGGGTCAGGGTCAGCAGGGGAGACTCTAGAGTAAACAACAGTTAGGGCCTTGAGTACCAGGAGCAAGAGAAATTGCTAGAAGAATGTCAGATTCATGTGTTATTCCAGCAGATGTGTTTGGGTCTCCTTTGAGGCCCTAGGGACACAGCATGAAGCAAACAGAAGAGTCTTTGCCATCGTGTCATTGAGGTCCCAATAAGGCGGCTGCTAAAGATTTAAAGAAGTTTCCATGGAGCCTCTGTGCCCTGTTTGGGGGTTCAACTCCCTCATTCAGCCCTACTACTGCTCCTGACTCTTCTATCCAGGAGGCTGGGAGTACACTAGGGGGTTGGGACAACTTGGGGTGAAAAGCTGAGTGCCAGCCACCAAGGTCCTACTCCCTCTTCTGGGGACCTGAGTTCTTCTCTAGAGAGGTGCATAGATGCTGACCCACTTGATGTGCCTGAACCCCAAAAGATTTGCTTTCATGGCTCAGACTGACAACTTCTGACATCGCAAGTACAACATAGGAGAGGGTGCAGTCAGCGTGCAGGTGTTGTGGGTGTTTCTGCAAGTCAGAGCTTCACGCTATCTGACAGGGACATTTCACCAGGCCAGGAGGCTGCCCTCAGCGTCCCCCACGCACCTACCTCCTCTTGTCTCCACTACCTGGGCATTGCCCTCTAGCAGGAGGCTCTGCCCACTTTGCTGTCCTTTTGTCAACCCTACTTGGGGCTTCCCAGGGAGGCTGTGGCAGAGGGAAACAGGCAGTTCTGAGAAGACATCTGCTCTGCGTCTGCCCCCACCGAGCAGAGGTCCAGCCCAGACACTCAAACGAGAGCTCATTAGCCAATTGTTGAAGAACTGCAGCAGGACTCATTTGTAAGCACAATAATGAGACATCCCAGGACCAAAAGTCTGCTTTTATTTTTAACACTTGAGAGCTGCCACCCCTGAAAACCTATGCAACCGCTGCCAGGTAGAAGAGGGGACAAAGGCAGCTCAGGACGTGGGCTCCGTGGGCTCAGGCGAGTGGAAGGACAGGATGCCGAGGACAGTGGCTTGGGGACCTGCAGAACAGGGGGTGGGGAGGATGCTCACCTCTGACAGACACTCGCTCCCACTTGGACACGATGAAGAACACCTCCAACATAAGGAGTGTGCCAGACCCCTCAGCCCACGCGAGTTCTGGAGTTGCGTGGAAACCCCCAGGGGACACTCTTCCTCTTCTACCCCCCCGGTGCCTCTGAACGCGCCAGGCAAATGCAATCGGCTCTGCGGCTCTGATGTCCTTGCTTGGTTCCTTGGCAGGGTGCTGCTATTGTGGCCCCATTGTCAGCCAGCGGTCTGGGACTGCCCACCAAGAGGGCATTCAAGGCCTTTTTTGCCCTGTCCCCATGCCCTGGTCTCAGGCTCACTGCTGCTGCACACAGCTCTTCTCTGCCATGTCCTCTGCAGCCACTGGGCCACTTGTGCTCCCAGGCAAATGCTGGGGCTGCTCTCCTGCAGACAGGCACAGTCCTATATTTAGCCACATTGTGGAGGATACTGACAATGATCCTTTGTACTCACAGTGCACCCTCTATCAGGTGTTTGCACTCTGCAAACATCGCCAGCACAGCACCCTCGGGGAACAAGGACTGTGCCAAGTGTTACCGTCTCAGGCTACAGCAAGAGACTGAGGCCCAGGGAAGTAGAGTGTCACCAAGGTCTCCTAACAACTCAGGAGCCAGAATGGAATCAGGAGATGCTCCTGGAAGGTTTTCATCAGATGTGCCCCTCTGAGTCCTCTCTCTGCCTCCTTCGCCCACAAAGACACAGACACCCTCCGTGCCTAGGCACACCTGCAACTTGGCCTTCAAATCTATGTGCTGACTCAACAGAAACACAGAAATGCTGCCTGTGCTAGGGCTGGCACCTGCATCATGATGGTACCTCAATGCTCAGGGCAGATGCTGCCCCCAGAATCTGCACTTTGGCTGAGTGGATCTATGAGGGTGGGGCACCAGGGGCAGTACTGTGGGACTTTGCTTACGGAGGTTAGTTCAGATTTTCCATCTCTTTATAAAACTGAGTAGCTAATTAGATGCTCTCCCCTTTGCAGAAGTGGCTGAATACAGGCAGTCCTGGGCTAAGGGGTCCTGGGTAGGGATCCTCAGGGATTCCTTGGCACCAACAGGATCTACTCAGAAAGAGCCAACCACACCATCTGTTGGAAGCTAAAAACCAATTGCTTTCCTTTCCTTCTATTGTCACAGATAATTAACACTCCTTTATAGCAGGTGCAATGGATATGGCAACAGTTCCAATGCGAAGGCAGAAATGGCAGAAAGTGATGCTAACCAGAACCAGCTTTGGATATGGAGTTTTCTGTGCATGGGGTAGGACAGTCAATGGTTTTGTGTTCCCCAGTATAGACCCCATTGTGTACCTCATTCCACAACTGATAATGGACACTGTTCATGGAGAGATAGGGTCTATGTTCTCTCCCCTCAAACCTGGGCAGGTATTTGCAAATTCCTCTATTATAGAATATGGATGTGACTTTCCAGACCAGCATGTAAGAAGCACCACTTAATCCTGGTGCCCTGGATACCTCCCTCTGGGGGAATCCAGCCTCCACACCCCATACTCAGCAGCTCTGTGCAGCAGCCCTTACAGAGAGGGATCCAGGCCTCTGGCCTCCAGCTGGTACCAGCTCCCCAGGAGTGTGCATGGGGCCCTCTCAGAAGCAGGCTGTCTAGCCCTCACAAGACCTCAGATGACTGCAGCCCTAGCCAAGTTATGGCTGCAACCCAGGAGGGACCTCCCAGGGGAGAACTGCCAGGCTCAGTCCTTCCTGAATTCCTCATCAACAGACTCAGAAATTCTTATTCTTTTTGTAAGCCACTATGTTTGAGGGTGATGATGTTACATAACTAAAATGGCATGGAAAGATTCTAAGCAGAAGGGGGTGTGAGAAGATTTTGTGGGAGAATCAATCCAGCCACTGTGTAGAGAATGGACAGGAGTACAGCCCGACTGGGGCAGGATGACCGGTTACGGAAAGTGGCCACAATGGCTGTAATTACACCTGCTTCATAGGAGCATCAGGATTCCAGGAGATTCCAGAGGTAAAGCATCTAGTGGTGCCTGCCTCAAAGTAGAAGTGCTATGAGCAGCAATTGCAGGCATGCCTACTTCACTGCACCCCGCTTTATAGCTCTTCACAGATGTATTTCTCTCTCTCTTCTTTTTTTTTTTAACTAACTGAAGGCCTGTGGCAACCCTGCATCAAGCAAGTCTATTAGCACCATTTTTCCAACAGCATGTACTCATTTTCTATCTCTGTGTCACATTTTGGTAAATCTCACAGCATTTCCAACTTTTTTATTTTTTTTATCTCTGTTATGGGGATCAGAGGACAGTGATCTTTGATGTGATCACCGTTGTTGGTTCAGAGCACCACAAACCTCACATGCGAAAGACAGTGAATTCAGTTGGTAACTACCATGTGTGTTCTGACTGTTCCCCTGACTGGCTGCTCCCCCATCTCTTTCCCTCTTGCTGGGCTTCGCTGTTTCCTGAGACACACAATATTGAAATTAGCCCAATTAATAACCCCACCAAGGCCTCTAACTGTTCAAGTGAAAGGAGGGGTTGAAGATCTCTTTAAACCAAAAGCTAGAAATAATTAAGTTCAGTGAGGGAGGCATGCCGAAAGCCAACACAGGCTGGAAGCTAGACCTCTGTTACCAAACAGTTAGCCAAATCGTGAATGCAAAGGAAAAGTTCTTGAGGGAAGTTAAAAGTGTTACTCTGGTGAACACACAAATGATAACCAAGAAAATGAAACAGGCTTAAAACTGATATGGAGGGGGCAAGATGGCTGACTGGAGCCAGCTTTTGACAGAAGCTCCCATCCAGAGGGAAGGATTATGACCATTAAGTACCCAGTAAAGCTGAAGACTGGGAGCCAAGCTGAGAGAGGAGTGATAACTGCATGTCACCTCTGCTGAGGCAAGTTGCAACTCCAAGAAAGCAAACTTAGGTACAAAATTCATCCCAAAAGAAAAGTGTCCATCCCCTCCCCCAAGAGAGTTATTTATTTATTTTGCTTGCTATAGGTTTTCTACAGGCAAGCAGTGAACTGAGGACCTCTTGTCTTACCCCACAGGAGAGAGTTGCAGGAAGTGGGGACTACTACTCCACAGAGACCCTGCTGTGACCCTGAGCACTCTCTTGCCAGGCATGAAAGTTGAACTAATGTAATCCATGCCATTTTGAACTTCTAGTCCACCCTTCCCCACTCGCCTGATGGTCCAGAAGCCTAACTCCTGCAGATTGTCAGGTCCGGGCACTGCAAGGGCTATGGTAGAAAAGCTGCTCTGTAACACTGAGCCTAGCAGTAGTGCAGAGAAAATGGGGGAGGCTGTTGGGCTTGGCTCTGCCAAAGTGCAAACCAGCTGAGGGAGGAGGCTTGTGAGCCACGGTCCCCGCCCTGCCAGAGCCTCACGCCCCAAGCACTGCCCTGCCAGAGCCATGTGCCGACTGCCCTTCCGGTGCCACTGTGCACCCCACCCTGCAGGAGCCACCGGGCATTCCACCCTACCAGAACTGTGTGCCGTGTGCCCCCACCCTGCTGCTGGAGCCTCTCACCCTGCACTCCCAGAGCCACTGCTACAGCTGGGGAAGCCACCAGGGAGCTGCACAGGGACAATTCCCATGAAGATTCAGCAACAGTAGAGCAATCCTGCCAGGGTCTAATCTTGGAGAGACACCTCCCCAACTCTGAGGACTTCCAGAGGAAGCTAGACCTCATCCTATAGAGATACCAGTGCTCCAGAGCAGCTGAGGCAAAGGCTCAGTGGCTGAGGGAGAAAATCATTTGCTGACTTATTATCCTCAGGTTCGGACTGAGCTCAGGTGGAGTACTCCCCACTTGCCATTGAGTACCCAAGGCAGACAGGCCTCAGCTCCCCCAGCTGGCTGGTGGCAGAGGGTGGTGGCCAGGCTGAGGGGGCATTGACTTTCCTTTAACTCCAGCAGGCACAAAGCCCTGGCACATCTGCTTCTTGGAGAGAGCAGGACCACAGCCCCATGGGGTTACCAGTAACTGGGCATGAAAGAGGTGCAAGAGACACCAGCCCCCTGGTCCAACTCTGCTACTTTGAGGGCCTTTCTGATTCCACAGAGCACTGAAGAAAGCCACATTTGAGCAGCCAGTAGACCTCTGCTATCTAGTTGCTGGAAACCTTTCAAACTTTCCCACTTGAGAGTTGATACTGACTGGGTCAATTGGTTTGGAACTCCTAACCTGGGCCAATCACCCAAGGACCCTCTTGGGTGGTACCCCGGTTGTGTGCTAATGGGAAAGGTTGATTTTACTCTTCCAGTTGTTGTCCATGGGGGATAGGGTGTCTTAGTTGCTTGTATTTTACCACAGCTGAGACGTCAACCCAGAGTCACTGATCCACTGGGATTGGACAAAGTCCAGCCGAATATAAGACAGAGCCACCTAACCCCACCACACCAAGTAGGTTCCCAGAGCCTCAAACTATAATACTGTACAGGTCCTTTGCAAAGCTATAGGGGAAAAAGCTACAGTCACCAGTGTCAGATCCTTGGAAAAGGGATGGTTAACCACAACTCCAACAACCCCCAATCCAATTTCACTTTACCTGCCCATCTAGCCAAATGGTGAAAAATAACCAGGGGGCAGAATTAGTAGAAAAGCTCTGGCAACATGAATAATCATAGTAGATCAGTTCCCCAAAGGAATGACAAAACAGACACACCAAATGATCCCATTCATAAACAAATGGCTGAGATGTCAGAAATTGAGTTCATAATTTGGATGGCAAATAAAATCAACATAATGGAGATAAAGATGGAATTATAATTTCCATTATTTCCAATTAGGAGTAATTCAAAAGTTGTATCAAGAATTCAATGAATTCAAAGACAAAATTACCAAAGATTTTGACATATTGAGGCAAGAACTTGTAGCCCTCAAAGATCTGAGAAATACAGTAGAATCCCTCAGCAACAGAATGAAGCAGGCAGAAGAAACAATCACTGACATTGAAGACAAAGCTTTTGAACGCTCCCAAATGCTCAAAGAGGAAGAGAAATGCAGAGCAAAAATGGACCATTCCCTGAGAGAACTTTGGGACCACTCCAAAAGAGCAAACATTCGCCTTGTAGGAATCCCTGAAGGAAACGCAGTTGCTTTGAAAGGCTCAGAAGCTCTACTCCAAGAGACAATTGAGGAGAATTTCCCAAACATGGCAAGAGATTCTGAAATCCAGATAGCAGACAGTTTCAGAACCCTAGCATGGCTCAATCCAAATAAAACATCTCCTAGACACATTATAATTAACTTCACCAAAGTTAATATGAAGGAGAAAATTCTGCAAACAGCCAGACATAAAAAAAGAATAACCTACAAGGGGAAGAATTAGAAGAGGATGGTCATCGACCTTCAATCTCCTAAAACAACATAACTTTCAACCTAGGATCCAGTATCCAGCTAAACTGAGCTTCATTTAAGATGGAGAAATTAAATACTTTAAGGGCATTCACATGTTGAAGAAATTTGCCATAACTAAACCAGCTCTCCAGGATATTCTCAGATCCATCCTCCACAATGACAAGCACAATGCTCTACCACCAAAGTGAACTCACTCAGAAACTTTTGATCAAACTCCAACTTCCACAGCAGTGAAAGGATTAAAAATGCGCACTGGACTTTTGGAAAACTTGATACCCAAAATACTACCAGGTTTATCAATACTCTCAATTAATGCAAATGGCTTAAATTGTCCTCTACAGAGGCACAGGTTGGCTGACTGGGTACAAAAACTCAGGCCAGATAAAACAAAGCCGGGGGTATCATCGTACCAGATTTTAAGCTGTACTACAAGGCCATAGTGATCAAGATAGCATGGTACTGGCACAAAAATAGAGACGTAGACATTTTGAATCGAATAGAAAACCAGGAAATGAAACCAACAACTTACAACCACCTAATCTTTGATAAACCAAACAAGAACATCCACTGGGGGAAAGACTCCCTATTCAATAAATGGTGCTAAGAGAACTGGATATCCACATGTAAAAGACTGAAACTGAACCTGCACCTTTCTCCACTCACAAAAATTGATTCAAGATGGGTAAAGGACTCAAATTTAAGGCATGAAACAATAAAAATCCTCAAAGAAAGCATAGGAAAAACACTGGAAGATATTGGCCTGGGGAAAGACTTCATGAAGAAGACTGCCATGGCAATAGCAACAACAGCAATAATAAACAAATGGGACTTCATTAAACTGAAAAGCTTCTGTACAGCTAAGGAGACAATAACCAAAGTAAATAGACAACCTACACAATGGGAAAGTATATTTGCATATTGTGAATCAGACAAAAGCTTAATAACTAGGATCTATGCAGAACTTCAATTAATCCACAAGAAAAAAAATCAACAATCCCATACATCAATGGGGAAGATAGATGAACAGAACCTTCTCTAAAGAAGACTGACTAATGGTTAGCAAACACATGAAAAAATACTCATCATCCCTAATTATCAGAGAAATGCAAATTAAAACCACCCTGAGATGTCATCTAACTCCAGCAAGAATGGCCCATATCGCAAAATCTCAAAACTTCAGATGCTGGCGTGGATGTGGAGAGAAAGGAACACTTTTACACTGCTGGTGGGACTGCTAACTAATACAACCTTTTTGGAAGGAAGTATGGAGAAATCTTAAAGAACTCAACCTAGACCTTCCATTTGATCCTGCAATTCCATTACTGGGCATCTATCCAGAAGGAAAAAAAAAAAAAACCTTTTATTATAAAGACACTTGTACTAGACTGTTTATCACAGCTCAATTTACAATCGCTAATATGTGCAAACAGCATAAATGCTCCTCAACCCAGGAATGAATTGGAAAACTGTGGTATATGTATACTGTGGAATACTATTCAGTCATTTTAAAAAATGGATATTTTGCAGCATTTGTATTAACCTGGATGGAGGTGGAACACATTATACTTAGTGAAGCATCATAGAAAAGGAGAAGCATGAATCTTATGTATTCAACTTTGATATGAGGACAATTAATGATAATTAATGATATGGTGGGGCATGGGGGAAGGGGAGAGCAGACAGAGAGAGGAGGAGGTGAGGGTGAGGGAAAGGAAAAGAAAGAAAAAATAAAAGAAAATAAAATAGTGATTAATTCTCACAGAAATTGGATTTAATTTGGACCAAAGTATATTACTTGATTTGTAATTCAACTTGTTAATATGTTGTTTAGGATATTGCATCCTCATTTATAAGTGAAATGTGTTTGTAATTTCCCTTTATAATAACATTATTTTTCCAATTTTAATATAAGGTGTATCCAGATGAAGTAGAATGATTTCGAAGTATGTCTTCTTTTTCTATTGTCTATAAGATTTGGCATGATCTGTTTTTTGAAATTATCTTTTATTTTTATTTATAAATATTAGTTGTCCATTTTTTGAGACTTTGGAAAAAAATAATAAGAAGAATTTAACTGATGACTCCATACTGAACCTCAGAGTCAAAGCATTCTATGATAGACATACTCTTATCTGAAATGTGAATGTTATTTTTTTCATTATCATTATTATTATTGCTCAATATTTCATTGCAGAAATCATCTAATTTCTTTTCTGAATGCATTTATCTTTGTTCATTATTTACAAGGATTTTGTTTCTAGTCCTTATCTTAAACATTGTTATTGTTATTAAAAAAAAAAAAAAAAAAAACCTCAGGCCAGATATCTGCCACATAGAAGAATCTCATCTTACCTTAAAAAATAAATATAGACTCAGGGTGAAGGGATGGTCATCTATAATTCAGGTGAATGGAAATAAGAAAAGGGCAGGTGTTGCAATTTTATTCACAGATACAATAGGCTTTAAACCAACAAAAGTAAAGAAAAATAAGGATGGTCACTTCATATTTGTTAAGGGCAATACTCAACATGATGAGATTTCACTTATTAACATTTATGCACCCAACCAGAATGTGCCTTAATTTATAAGAGAGACTCTAACAGACATGAGCAACTTGATTTCCTCCAGCACCATAATAGTCAGAGATTTTAACACTCCTTTGGCAGTGTTGGATAGATCCTCCAATAAGAAGCTAAGCAAAGGGAGGGGGAGGAGGTAGGGGGAGGGGGATTAGTGGGATTACACCTGCGGTGCATCTTACAAGGATATATGTGAAACTTAGTCTATAAAACCAGTGTATGGTGCCCCATGATTGCATTAATGTACACAGCTATGATTTGATAAAAAAAAGAAAAGAAAGAAACTAAGCAAAGAAATTTTAGACAAACTTAACCATGCAACAATTGGATTTAATAGACATCGACAGAACATTGCATCCTAACTAAACTAAATACACGTTCTTCTCATCAGCCCATGGAAACATCCTCCCAAATTGACTACACCTTAGGCCACAAGTCTAACCTCAGCAAATTTAAAAGAATAGACATTATTCCTTATATTTTCTCGGATCATCATGGAATAAAAGGTGAACTGAGTAACAACAGGAATCTGCATACTCACATAAAATTGTGGAAACTAAATAACCTCATGCTGAATGATAGCTGGGTCATAGATGAGATTAAGAAGGAAAATACTAAATTTTTGGAACAAAATGATAATGAAGACATGAATTACCAGAACCTCTGGGATACCACAAAGGCAGTCCTAGGAGGGAAATTTATAGCATTGCAAGCCTTCCTCAAAAGAATGGACAGAGAAGAAGTCAACAACTTAATGGGACATCTCAAGCAACTGGAAAAAGAAGAACATTCCAACCCCAAATGCAGCAGAAGAAAAGAAATAACTAAAATTAGAGCAGAATTAAATGATATTTAAAACAAAAGGATTATACAACAGACAAATCTATCAAAAAGTTGGTTTTTTGAAAAGGTCAATAAAATAGACAAACCTTTGGCTAACCTAACCAGAAATAAAAGAGTAAAATCCCTAATTTCATCAATCAGAAATGGTAAAGGCCAAATAACAACAGACTCCTCAGAAATTAAAAAAATCCTTAATGAATATTACAAAAACTCTATTCTCAGAAGTATGAAATTGGGCCCTCAGAACGGGAGAGGATTTTTGCAGGTTATATTTCCTACAAAGGTTTAATAACCAGAATCCACAGAAAACTCAAACTTATTAATAAGAAAAGAACAAGCGACCCTATTTCATCATGGGCAAGAGACATGAACAGAAGCTTCTCTGAAGAAGACAGATACACAGTCTACAGACACATGAAAAAATGCTCATCATCTTTAATCATCAGAGAAATGCAAACCAAAACCACTTTGAAATATCATCTAACTCCAGTAAGAGTAGCCTACATCACAAAATCCCAAAATTACAGATGTTGGCATGGATGTGGAGAAAAGGGAACACTTCCGCACTGCTGGTGGGAATGCAAGCTAGTATGTTCCTTTTGGAAAGAAGTTTGGAGAACACTCAGGGATCTAAATGTAGACCTGCCATTTGATCCTGCATTCCTCTACTAGGTGTATATCCAAAAGACCAAAAATCACTTGGCAACAAATATATTTGCAGCATATTGTTCATTGCAGCTCAATTCATAATTGCCAAGTCATGGAAGAAGCCCAAGTGCCCATCGACCCATGAATGGATTAATAAATTATGGTATATGTATGCCGGAATACTATGCAGCGTTAAAAAAAGATGGAGATTTTACCTCTTTTATGTTTACATGGATGGAGCTGGAATGTATTCTTGTTAGTAAAGTATCTCAGGAATGGGAAAAAAAATATTCAATGTACTCGGCCCTACTATGAAACCAATTTATAATCACTCACACTTTCATATGAAAGATATCATATGAAGGATATCTGGAAGGCTGAGGCAGGCAGATTGCTTGAACTCAGGAGTTCAAGACCAGTCTGAGCAACAGCAAGACCCTGTCTCTACTAACAAAACAGAAAAAGGAAAAGGAGAAAAATAAAATCAGTGCCCTAAAGCCAAAGCCTAATACAGAGAAAGGCCCTAACTCTTTGATTCCATGAAAGCTGATAGATGCAGGAAAGCTGCAGAAGAAAAGTCTTAAGCTAACAGTGGTTGGTTCATGAGGTTTAAGGAAAGAAGCCAGCTCCATCACAGAAAGTGCAAGGTGAGGCAGCAAGTGCTGGTGGAGAAGCTGTAACAAGCTGTCCAGCAGATCTAGTCAAGAGAACTGATGAAGGGGCTACACCAAACAATATATCTCCAGTGTAGATGAAACAGCATTCTATTGAAAGAAGATGCCATTGAGGACTTTCATAACCAGAGAAGAGAAGCCACTGCCTCAAAGCTTCAAAGGACAGGTGGACTCTCTTACAAGCTATTCAGCCTGTGACTTAAAGTTGAACCCGATGCTCATTTATCAATCTGAAATTGTTAGAGGCCAAATCTACTCTTCCTATGCTGTATAAATGGGACAACAAAGCCTGGATGACAGCACATCTTTCATAGCATGTTTAAACTACTAAATAGTCGAAGCCACTATTGAGACCTATTGCTCAGAAGAAAAGATTTCCTTCCAAATATTAGTGCTTATTGACGATGCACCTAGTCACCAAAGAGCTCTGATGGAGATGTGCAGGAGATTAAGGTTGTTTCTATGCCTGCTAAGACGATGTTTATCCTACAGTCCATGGGCCAAAGAGTAATTTTTAACTCTTAATATTTAAGTCCCATTTATAAGGCTGTGGCTGCCATAGAGAATGATTCCTCTGATGGTTCTGGGCAAAATAAATTGAAAGACTTCTGAAAAGAGATTCATCATTCTAGAAATTATTAAGAATATCCATAATGTTGACATTAACAAGAGTTGGTTTCAGTGGAGGAAATGACTGAAAATGTGGTGGGATTAGAAGTAGAACAAGAGTTAAAAATGAAGTCCATAGACTGACAACAATGACTGAATCGCTGTAATCTCATGATCAAACTTGGAGGGATGAGAAGTTGCTTCTTATGGATGAGCCAAGAAAGTGGTTTCTTGAGATGGAATCTCCTGGTGAAGATGCTTGAATATTGTTGAAATGATAACAAAGGAATTAGAGTTTTAGGTAAACTCAGCTGATAAAGCAGTGGCAAGATCTGAGAAGAGTGCCTCTAATTTTGAAAAAAGTTCTGCTGTGGGTAAAATCCTATCAAATAGCATCACATGCTACAGAGAAGTCTTTCATGAAAGGAAGAGAAAATCAAAGTGGCAAACTTCACTGTTGTCTTATTTTAAGAAATTTACACAGCCAGCCCAGGGTTCAGCGACCAATCCCTGATCAGTCAGCATCTGTCAACATTGAGGCAAGACTCTCCAGCAGCAAAAAGATTACAATTTGCTGAGCTCAGACAATGGTTAGCATTTTTTACTACATTTTTTAGACATAATGCTATTGCACACTTAGACTACGGTATAGTGTAAACATAACTTTTATATGCACCAGGAAACAAAAAATTCACATGACTTGCTGTATTGAGCTATTTGCTTAAGTGTGGTGGTCTGGAACCAAACACACAATATCTCTGAAGTGTGCCTGTATTACCTTAATCATAAGGCAGGTTAGTCAAAGGTGCTATGAGAAGGCAAGGGTAGAAAAACACAGGTCGGGGAAAGCCATTTTTAAAAGTAGATACATATGCTTCTCTTCCATTCACATCCTCCCTGTCTTGGATGCTGTATCATTTATAATTAAGTTCAGCCAAAGGAATAGAAAACTCAAAATAACAGTTGTTTAAACAAAGCTTGTTTTACTTAAGAAGGTCTGTCTATTGTAAAAACTTTGAAAGTAAGCAATTCAGGAATGGTTTGGTGACTTATGTTGGCAGTAACCCCAGCTTCTTATGATTTTTGCTTTGCTACATACAACTCTCATTCCCATAGTCAGCTCATGATACAAAATGGCTGCTGGAGTGCCAGCCATTACATCTAAATTCCAGCTGCTTACATGTATAAGGAGGAAGGGACAAAGAAGTGTATACCCCTTCCATTTAGGGACACTCACTTGATCTTGCATATACCCATTTTACTTGCATTCCATTGGTCAGAACTAATTCACATGGTCACATCAATCTTCAAGAGAGGCTACAAGATGTAGTCTTTATCCTGTTCAGCCAGGTACACAGTTAAAAACTGAGAGCTCTGTTACTAAGAGGGGGGAAACAGGCTTTGGGGAAAGGACACAGTCTACCACAGATACCACATCCCCCATGTCTTTCATACTTAATGACTAAAAAGGTAGTGTTTCCAACAGAAATGTATTTCTGTGCTATTGCTCAGATTCTCTTGGTCATAACACCTCTAAGGTCTTTAGCCACTTCTTCCATTGCAGCCACTGCTGTCCTGACCCACAGTTCTGTGTGGGCTGCGATCAACTTCTCAAGAGTGCGAGAAGGCACCCCAGACAGGCACGAGCAACAACTGAGTGCCTCACCTCCAGCTTAGGCACCAAGGGACCACATAGCACCTACGTGTGTTCAATCAGAATGGAGGAGGAGTTGCTGCCTGCTGCACAAACCTTCAGCTAATGGAAGATAGTAGAAGATGGATAATCTCTGCCCTTCTTTTCCCTGCAGAACGGCTAACTTGTGACAGTCATTCATGTGGCACATCAGTAGATGGCTCTGGAAGACTGGATCCTCAGTTGAGCTTAACCACAGACAGTGGCCAGCTTGGGTAGAGCCCCTTGTGGGTTCTCTCTCCATCCCGTTTTCCCCCTCCTCCCTCACTCTTCTGTCTTGGGAAGGCTCCCCTAATATAGAGGTAGCCTGCATTCTTTTTCCCCAGGCTCTGCTTTCTGGGAAAGCCAGGCTAAGACAAGACTCCTTCCTCCTCCCTTTCCCATTTCCTGGTGGCCAGCTGGGCCTCAGTGCTCGGGCTAAGGAAGGTATAAGAACTGGTTACAGAACTAAAGCCAGGTTTCAGGCAGGCTCCAGTAAAGTCTTACTTAATCTAATGCTTTCCAACCTTTTTATCCCAGACAAAATCAGCCTCCCAAATTTAACAAGGTTTCTAATTATCTCAGATTAAGAAAAATAAATAGCTTGGAGTATTTAAAAAATGGCTTTTGCTAATCAGCTTCTTTATGAGTTAAATTCGTTTGCAGAGCTCCTTCTTAATAGACTGAATTGAATACATGAAGAAATATAGAGGTAAAATCCCAACAGTTTTCCCAGAAACTTCATTCTAATCTCCCTGCCATGCAATTGGGGGGAAGGGAGGGTGTCTATCTTTTGCTCAGCCTCATTGTGGCCCTTAGCTCAATTCTTAGCACTTTTCATTGTGAGCTGATTCTCAATGCAACTCTAGTTCCCAAGAAGGCAATACTTTCTAGCGAGAGAAAAGTCCACTAAAAAATGTAGAAATATTAGGTGCTAGTTCCTTCCCTACATTCTCCTTCATCAACCTATTTATGACTTTAAAGCATTTGTAGGATGATGGTTAAAAGAAAATAAACTGACTAACCAAAACATGTCACTTTGTGAATATTATCCTAATGATATCATTTATTTCTGAAAGAGTAGTCCAACTTAATGGGATTTGAAGGACCAGGTGTCTATGATTTCTATGACTCCCACAGAAGAGACCATACTGGAGCAGCTGAAGTAATGCAGGCTGAGCATCCCTAATCCAAAAATCAAAAATCCAAAATGCTCTGAAATCTGCACTTTTTTGAGCGTCAGCATGATGCCACACGTGGAAATTCCACACCTGCCCTCATGGAAGGGGTAGCAGTTAAAACACAGTCAACAATTTATTTCATGCACAAAGTTATTTAGAGTATTGCAAAAATTTACCTTCAGTCAATGCATATAAGGTGTATATGAAAAATAAATGAATTTTGGGTTTAAACTTTGGTTCCATCCCTGGATATCTCATTATGTGCATATAGCACATATTCCAAAATCCCAGAAAAATCCTAAATCCAATAAAGGACGCTAAATTCATGCAGCAAATCCAGATCTGTTTAGAGTCAGAAGTTTGAAGTCTGATTCAGAAATGACTATATTTCTGGATTTTGCCACATCCCCCGATTGGGTTGGATGTTGTAATAGCCTCTGCTCTGTTTTCTATGAAGGCACCATAACATCTTACAAAAAGTCAAAAGGATTTAATGTTGTTTTCAGAATTTTTGGATAAATTATTTAACCCACTGACAAAATTGAAACAAACCTGGGAGATTATAAAATCTGGATAAGAGATTGCAGAACTTTTTAATTTAAAAGTACCATCTCTTTCTAAATGGTTCATTACTTGTCTGATACATACATTTGGCAATAAAACTGAATTATTTTTCTCTCAAAATTTGTTTTCCGTAAGACAGAATAACCCCATCCAATTCCTATCTGTGGTTCTGTTGGACATTTGGTTAAACGTCATTCTGTGTCAAATTTCCCAACATAGCATTAATTTAACAAGCCGTTTTCCGTAGTAAAGATATCCTTGGTTACTCCTTTTGAATTTAAGCTGTACTAAAATCAAAGGAAATATTGAAACCTTTGAAGAAAGTGTTAACTTTACGTGCTCCTTCTTTCAGATCTAAGGGTCCACGCTTACTCCTGAATTATTTCCATCAATGGCCACTGCCATCTACGGATTACATATCATTTGAAGGAAGCATAATTATTCTAAGTTATGAGCCACCCTTCAGTCACAGCTTTTCTAAACATTCTCGATATGATGGCTTTCAGGCTTGAGGTCTGCGCTGTCTACTGAGTCATATTCAGTCATCCATGGTGTATGCAGAATGTGTTGTCAATAAAAAGTTACATCACAGCTGCCTGTGGAGGTGTGCCTCCCAGGCCTGACACCAGGCTCATCCGAGGCACTGGGTGTTCTGGCTTTACCACAGGGTAAAGCAACATTGTCAAGATTAATAGGTGAAATTTGGCTCCAACTTTAACAGTTGGTCTTAGAGGGGAAAAAATGTCTTCTCTCTCTCTCCTCTGGCTTCCCTTTGCCGGTGCTTTCCTAAACCTGAGAATGTGTTTGCGCTTTCCAACCTCCACTTTCCAGTCTCACAACTCAGCCAGATTTTCTGCTGAGCCAGCCAGTGGGAATAAACACCACTGTCCATGGCAACGATATGCGTATGTGTCTGTGTGTGTGGTGTGAGAGTGCATTTGCGTGTGTGGTGCTAGGTGTGTTTGTGTGTTGTAATCATGTTTGTGTGGCATATGAATTGTATGTGTGTATTTGTGTAGGATATGTGTCGTGTGTGTGGTATAAGTGGGTGGTGTATGTCTCCATGTGTTCGTGTGTGGGGTGTACGTTTTGTGTGTCTATGTGTGTGTGGTATGGGTCTGTGTTTGTATGTAATGTATATGTGGTCTGAGTGTGTGTGAATGTTTGTATGTAATCTGAGACTGTGTGGCATATGTGTCAGTGTATAGCATAAATGAATGTGTGTCTGTGTGTATGTTGAGTGAGGGGTGTTTGTGTTCTGTGTGTATGGTATGTGTGTTTGTGTGTGATGTGTGTGTCTGTGTATAATGTAAGTCTGTATGTTTATGTGTGATGTGTGTCTGTATCTGTGCTTCTGTGTGATGTATGTGTTTATGTGTAATGCAGGGTGTGTTGTGTGTGTAGTATGTGTGTCTGTGTGTAATGTGTATGTGGGTCTGTAATGTAGTGTGTGTTGTGCGTGTAATATGTCTGTGTCTGTGTTTGCATGTAATGTGTGTGGTATATGTGTGTTTGCGTATGGTGTAGGTGTGTGGAGGGTGTGACCTGTATGTTGGTGTGTGTGATGTGTGTCTGTGTTCTCTGAGTGTGATCTGTGTTTTGGTGTGTGTGATGTGTGTCTGTGTTCTCTGGTGTGATCTGTGTGCTGGTGTGTGTGATGTGTGTTTGTATATAGTGTAGGTGTGTGTTCGTGTGCGTGATGTGTGTCTGTGATCTCTGGGTGTGATCTGTGTGTTGGTGTGTGCGATGTGTGCCTGTGTTCTCTGGGTGTGATCCATGTGTTGGTGTGTGTGATGTGTGTCTGTTTCTCTGGGTGTGATCCGTGTGTTGGTGTGTGCGATGTGTGTCTGTGTTCTCTGGGTGTGATCCGTGTGTTGGTGTGTGCGATGTGTGTCTGTGTTCTCTGGGTGTGATCCGTGTGTTGGTGTGTGCTATGTGTGCCTGTGTTCTCTGGGTGTGATCCATGTGTTGGTGTGTGTGATGTGTGTCTGTGTTCTCTGGGTGTGATCTGTGTGTTGGTGTGTGCGATGTGTGCCTGTGTTCTCTGGGTGTGATCCATGTGTTGGTGTGTGCGATGTGTGTCTGTGTTCTCTGGGTGTGATCCGTGTGTTGGTGTGTGCGATGTGTGTCTGTGTTCTCTGGGTGTGATCTGTGTGTTGGTGTGTGTGATGTGTGTGTTCTCTGGGTGTGATCTCTCTGTTTGTGTGCTGTGTTGGCCTGTCTGTGTCTGTCTACGTGTTACTTTTCCTCTGGTCTCCTCCAGAACCATCAGCCCACACAATCCACACTTCGTAAAACAGAACACACGACTTCCAAGGGTTGGAACACAACTTCCAACCCCAATACAAGGAACTGAAGCAAAAACAAATTCCCTCCCACAGTCAGAGAGCCCCGGGAGAGGAATGAGGTCCGGATTCAAACCTCGGCTGGTGGGTCTCCATCGGGGGTGGGAGAAGGTAACCTTTACTGACCCCGGCTGCAGGCTGCGGCCTATGCGACTCATCTACATTCCTCGGGTTCTCCTGCAGTAGGAGAAGAAAATGCTTTTCTATGTTTTGTTAACACCAGTGATGCGGGAATTCCAGAGCGGTGGGTCCTCACAGTCAAGCAGGGCTTCCATTCCCGAGAGGCCCGAGAGGAAGGATTTCGGCTCTTCCTGCACCTGCACCAGGAGGCGGAGCTAGACCCGGCTGGAGAGATGCGGTTTTGTTGTCAGCAGCGGATAAAGAAAGACTTGTGAAACTGGGACTAACGTCCTCAGCTCTGGCTTTGCTGCCTGTGAAACAGGGTGTTGGCTGTCTGCCAGCGCACAGATGATACGACTCTATAAAAGTCGTCAGTACTGGGTCTGTGTTCGGGAAGTCCCCGCGGGAACAACCTGCAGGCCTGGGCCTGAGAAAGCCTCTGGCAACAATAAGGAAAATAATGGAGAATCCAGAGAATCCACAGAACGGTCTACCTTCTGTGGTGGAATAAATTGGGTTTTAAATGAAAGTAGCATAAACTCTAGGCCAAACTGTGTAGTAGGCAGGCTTCAGGGGCAGCTCCTGCATGATCCTGCTTTCTGGTCCATCTCAGTAAAGGATTTAAAATCAGTGGCTTCCAGTTCAGATGGGTTTGGGGGTCGATGAATTTCTCCCTCTCTCTCTTTTTTTATCAAAGGGGTATGGGCATTTAAATCTTATTTTGCACTGTGGAAAGAGTTGTAGCAGGAGTCCCAGGCGGAAGCAGTGGGTGCGCAGCAGCACGGGGGTCTCGGCCTCATCCTCTCAGGCCCGGCAGCCAGAGTTCTTCCAGGATTCCTCCCTCCGTACGGAGGCGCGCCCCGGAGCCCCGCGTGGCAGAGCGCTCCCTCCCCCGCCCTTAGCCCGTGCTGGTAGCTGAGGGCATCACAGCCGGCTGTGCTCTCCTGCTCTGTTTGTTTGCATTCCATTTGATTAGCCAGCTGGCAAACCTTCTCCACCCTGAGCTGACGGTGACTACGGGCTCTGATGTGCTCAGAGGGGGTGGCGGGAGCTCACAGGAGCGTCACCAGCCTCCAGCCAGGAATTCCACCTGTCCCAGTGGCAGCCAGGATGTCCTCATCCTTGCCCAACCAACCTTCTCCAGTGGATTTCTTTCTCCCTTTCTGGGGGAAGGGATAAATGGCATCATCAGGCATTGAGCATTTTCAGCTAGCAGAGCCTCTGGTGAGAGACTCCCAGTGACTTGGGTGGTCAGTCCCGGCAGGAAACCCCGCCAGGGAGCAGCAGGATCGGGCGCCCGGCAGGGGGCGCGTGGCCTCCTCGGCTCCAGGCAACAAGGGTGTAACTAGGAAGTTGGATTCTGAGTGGCAGGAAGGACTGGGGTTGTCTGACTTAGATGCTGTTGTTGGAAGGTGTTGATTAGAGGAGTGGCTAAAGCAAGAGAAATCCTGAATCACGCTGTGGCCATGCGGCAGAAGAATCATGTACTTAGTGAGACTGTGCCTGTGCCCCGAGCCATTTCCTGAGCCAAAACAAATATTTGAGATTGCAGAGCTGAGTAAGGCTGCAAAGTGTTGTGCAGATTATTCTCATTTTCTCTGCTGCAACTGGAGGCTGTGGAGAGCTTTGTTTGTGGCAGTCAACACAAGAAGCTTGTTTCTGTGGGTAGTTTGTACTGAAAGCCAATGACTTCATACATTAAGAATGTCCTGCCTGGCTGGCTCCTAGGTCTCCACTTGCTCTTCTGCTTTCATTGTGTAATTGGTGCCTACACAGAATTTGCAAAAGCAGCCCCCCAGAACCAAATGGCCAAGGGACATATGGCCCAGGAACAGTCTCTTCTCTGCCAGCCTGGTGCTGTCAGAGAAAGAGGCCAGCAAACACAAGGCTGTTTGGAAAGTATAGGTGCCCATCCCACCTCCGTCACAGGCAGGATATGTGATCTGAGTGACTGTCTTACCCTCTGAAGGTATCAGTTTCCTAACCTGTGAAAATTATGTCCAAGGTCCTATCCAACAAAACTTTCAAGCTCAAACCTGTCTGGCATAGGCTCAGGACATTTGGGGACTGATGAGAACAATTTAAAGTCTGATTTGGGGTTTGATCACCCCTCTTGGGGTAGGTGCGCCATGTCCTCTACCTAAGCCAGAGCTTGGACTCTGGAAGAATGGAGCCAATCCTCAGAATCACCTTGACATGTCATGCACCTTTTTTGTGGGTTTTAAAGTCACATTCTCTGGTCTATTAGAAAAACAACAGCAACCACCAGGCACCACCCAGAACCAGAAAAGTCTAAGGGACCAAGGACAGAGGGAATCTAAGGGGGCTGGGAGAAAGGGTGAATTGCCCAGAGCAATTGCTTCGTGCCAGTCATCTTGCTACCAGTCCTTCTTATTTCCAACGCCACTATGTTCCAAAATGCACTCTCCCCTTCTCTTTCTCTATTCAGAGATCACATTTCCTCTGCCTTTTGGCATTGTCTGCCATGTCTTGAATTTAATCAGCCTTTTTTCCCCCTCCATCTTGGCAACAGAACCACAGGGCTGGATTCTTATTAGACTAAAGTTACATAAGTCCTGCAATTCAAAGAGAGAATTGAGTCAGCAGGACAGCACTGACTAAGCATTCCCAGGTTGGCCATAGTGGAGCCAAATCTCTGGTCCTTATTTTGGCCTAATTCCCATTGAAATCCAATGCCCAGTAAGAACAGCAAGCTTTATATATATAATTATGAGCAAAGGTTTTTAAAAGGCTAAAGGACAAGAAATAAGGATCTGTATCTTCCTATCAGCAATTACCCTATGCTTATTATTGTAATAACCCAACTGTGTGTGCGTCTGTTTGTGTGGACGCAGGAGGTAGTTTTTTATCCTGCAAGCACCCTCTGTGAGGCCCTGCCTGAGCCGGGCTGATGGGATCAAGATACCTCCATAATTGGCGAGGGAGGAGAAAGGAGAGTTGGAAGGATTTTGTGTGTTCTTCATCCCCTACTACTACTCAATACTACCTTGTGTTTTTATTACTGAGCAATTATACTATAAGTTATCCCAAACAAGTAGTTCGCTGTTATGAGACAAAAAGGAAAATCAGTGGGTATTAAAAATACTGAGTATTTGTGGGAACTTAGAGGTAATGCCCAGGGGTGACTTTGGAAAAATGTACATCTTGGGCGGCACCTGTGGCTCAAAGGAATAGGGCACTGGCCCCATATACTGGAGGTGGAGGGTTCAAACCCAGCCCAGGTCAAAAACTGCAAAAAAAAAAAAAGTATACCTCTGAGTATTAAAAATAGGATATTCTGGCTTAGCGCCCATAGCTCAGTGAGTAGGGTGCTGGCCACAAACACCAAAAACTTGCGGGTCAGAGCCTGGCCGGGCCTGCTAAACAACAACTGCAACCAGAAAATAGCCAGGCCTTGTGGTGGGCACCTATAGTCCCAGCTACTTGGGAGGCTGAGGCAAGAGAATCGCTGAAGCCCAAGAGTTGCTGTGAGCTGTGACACCTTGGCACTCTACCGAGGGTGACATAGTGAGACTCGGATATTCTGGAGATTAGTTACCCCCGAAATATGGCTCTTTGCTTGAGAAATAAAGGGCTGAAAGGGAATGTGATAGAAATAGTAAACTCTCTAATGATATGCAGAGGTTCTCAACCCTGGCTCCACATGAGAAAATCTTGGGGAATAAAAATTCGTCATGACGTGTTCCACCCCACTGAAGTCGGGTCTCTGGAGGGTGGGGTTCAGGCATTGATACTTTTGAAGGCTCTCCAAATAATTTCGATGCACAAAGGGCTGGGAACACTAAAAAACAGTAAGCACTGTTTTCTTCAGTAAAGAAGTCAGTTGGGAAATGCCCCCCAAACTGAAAAGAGACCACAAAAGTATTACATAGTAAGATACTATTCTTATATAATTGTGATACTAGTAGCAACTAACTCTCATTATGCAACAAGTTGGACACTGAAGGATTTACTTGCATGAATTCACTTAATTCTAATAACAAGTCCTACGAAAGATGTATCATTAATGGACCTATTTGACAGCTAGGGGCACCAAGGCTTAGATCCAGTTCTTGTCCAGGACCATCAAATTGAGATCTAGCATGTGACAGACACATACACCTATGTAGCATGAGAAATACCAAGGTAAGTAAAATACTACATATGGGCTGACCCTCAAGTCCCTGCCTTCAAGTCACGGAGCAAATGATTAAAGTCAAAAACGGAACAGACAACTGTTACAGAGCTACAGATGTGAGGGGGCCACAGGAGAGGGAGGATTAGTTAAGGCTTAATAACACAGCTAAGCTGAGCTTTAAAGAATGAGCTCAGGATTCTGTTAGGCTGCAATGGTCCCTGGTTTATGGCAGCAGGAGGAGATCCAAGGAGAAAGCACAGTGTGCAGAAATCTAGGAGAGTGGCTGAGAAACACTAAGTGGCCTGATAGGATTAGGTTTATTAAAAAGGCAGGATGAGGGCAGTTGTCTTGAACCATGGGATCTTAAATGGGAGCTAGAAGGCAGCAGGGCACCCCCACAAGCATCTGAACAGGGTGTGCAATGGCACAGTGTTTCTGTACGAGCGAGCCAACCCGGGAGTCCTTGGAGGCCTTTCCAGGGGAGTGAAGCAGGCCCAGCCCAATGGGCTCTCAGTGGTCCCCAGAACAAGGGAAGAAAGTCAAAGGCATCTGGGGATGCATTTAACATACAGCCCTAAAATTTGATCTTGCCAGCATTGAGCTTCTCAAAACCCTCCCACAAAACCGACCTTATTGTCAGCAACCACATCCCCGGCCCAGTCTGACCCCTGAACTATCTCAATGTGCCTTTGTTAGCTGTGGCTGCTGTTAGACTTTTCTAATGTGCAAGAGGATGTACAGCTATCTTCTCTATGTAGTCTGGACTCCTGCTGCTCGTGTATTAATTTAGACATTGTTCTTTTTCTCTGTGTCTATGATGACCCATGATATTTGATGTTTCATCAAGGAGGAAGTGAAGAAAATGAGAATTCCGGATGCTGAGCTAGGTGTGACTTCCTTGTATTTCCATAGGTAGAGCATTTCAAACCTTCCACTGGAGAACCTCTACTGGGATTCTGAGGGGTGGCCAATTATGGCCTGATAAGAGTGTACATTTCTTTGCAATTTGGGGTTTTATCTTAAAATTCCATGTAAATTCTGTATTCCCACAATATACCCAACTCTTCCTGTCATGATATACTAAGTTTATCTTGTGGCTTTGGTGGTGACCTCTGGCTCATCACCATGGACCTATCTTTAACAAGAGACCATCCTGATGATTTCTGTTTAGGACAGGATTATTGATTTGGATATAAGTCACTTAAAGATACTTTTAAGCTCTCTATTTCACGCTGATCAAAGAAATCCAGTGAACCTTACTTGGTTGTTTTTTACTGTATAAGTTAACAATTGGTAGGTGTCAGCATTTATGTTTTCATGACCACTTGGTGGGAAAACACTCTTCAATAAAAGATTCCTTGGTCCATAGAGATAGATTGCTATTTAACGTCCAGTCGCTGTCTCCACAGTGTGAAACCTACTGGGCAAGGGAGGGTGAAGCAGGAAGAGGAGTTTTGGAAGTGGGGGGCTTGGTCACTTGACTGTTGCAGGTTGGCAGCAGGAAATTATCCTTGATTGATAATCTTTGTGTAAAACTGGTGCCCTCTTTATAGCTCCTCCTCACATACAGTAACACTCCTTGTTCCAAAACTCCGTGACCTCCCGGGTACACCTTCAGTTCCTTCTCCCCTTCCCAAGGCCCTGGCTTCCTCTCAAATCATCAGCCTCTGACCCCTAACACATTCTTTTTTTGAGACAGAGCCTCAAGATATTGCCCTGGGTAGAGTGCTGTGGCATCACAGCTCACAACAACCTCCAGCTCCTGGGTTTAAGCTATTCTCTTGCCTCAACCTCTGGAGTAGCTGGAACTACAGGCACTCACCACAAGGTCCAGGTATTTTTTTTTTTTTTTTGGTTGTAGTTGTCATTATTTGGCAGTCCTGGGCCAGATTCCAACCCACCATCTCTGGTGTATGTGGCTGGTGCTTGAGCCACAGGCGCCGAGCCCCCTAACACATTCTTTACAGCTCAGCTTCTCTGTTATTTTCTTCCTTTATTCCATCTTGATGGAGGAGCTAAGAGTATCTCCCTACTCCGTCTGCCACTCTCCATTTTCTCTGAAGATGTTTTCTTTTTAACATAGTACGAAGGTCAGGGTTCCCCTAACCAGCAGTTCTCAACATGTGGGTCTCAACCCCTTTTTAACAATTAAAATACATTGCAGCTTTAGGAAGGTTGAGAACCACTGCCCTAAACCCTGCCTCTCTTTTCTTCGTCTCCCTGGTTCTTGGCATCTGGTTTCTCTCCCCAGGGCAAGGTTGTGTTGTGTACCGGGGGGCCTTGCCCTTACCTGGGGAATGACGAGGCTCCTCCCCACAGGAGGGAGCCTCCCCATCTTTCCCTGCCTTGAAACCTGCTCTGGGGCTCCTGCTGTGGCCTCAGTACAGCTCTCCCAATGACCAGCTACCTGAATGTTCCAAATGCTAACTCATCCATTTTCTTTCCTGATCAAGCTAAGTTACAGCAGATAAAATATTTTAGTCACTCATTAACTATCTCTTCATTTGGATATGGCTCTGTCAGAGACCTGCAGTCACAGATACATACACGTGAGCCAAGAAAAAAAAATCATGTGGTAACTGCCTACCATCTACTTCCTGTGTACACCTAAGACCTGATGAACCTGTGTCTGCCACTGCCCAGGGCACGTCAGAGCCACCAAAATCCCTGCTGGTTGACTATTTTGATATGGAGGGGAAAGGATTGCTGCTCTAGCTCTTTGGGAAAAAATTGAGGACCATTGCTTGTCATGGTTATGTCCTGCCCCAACGACTTGAAGCAACTGAGAGGAAGCCAAAAGGGAAAGTACACTCAGGCAATCTTGGAAATAAGACACACCCACAGCCTTTCAACACTGGCAAGTTCACAGGAATATCACTGAAGAGGCTGTCATCCACTGGGATTGCCTGAACATAATGAACTATCCTGAAAAAGACACATTCAGGACAGTTGGCCATCATCAGAGCTATAGGTGAATCTGTTACCTGAAGTCGGTGTTGGATATAGGCAAATGTTTGGGGAGAAGGCTTGGAAGCAGAAGGGAAGAGACTGGTTTCATGAGGGACTCAGGACACAAGAAGAGAAGGAGAAAGAAATTCTCTGGGTCTAATCAAAGGAGAACAACTACCTCAAGGCCTGAGTGTTGGGTGGCTTGAGGTCTGACTGTCAGGTCAGGCAGTTAGTTAGACTTGAACAGGGGAGAGTGGCTGGTATAGTTAGGCTCTTTTGGCTGTTTTGGACTGGCTTGAGTGGAACTGGCCTGAGTTGGCATGGCAATGGGCCTAATCGAGACTTTATAAGTGGGTCACCTTGAGATAGAGGCCAATCAATGTCCCGGGGACTTTGTGACAGGGACAGACAGATGTCATCACACATCACACTGACTTGGGTTGTTTCCAGAACAGCCCAATTTGGACCTTGGGAAACTTCTAAGATGCAACCGATACCTCTCAAAAGTTCTGTATGAAGTCCAAGGACTACATTCTCCAAAGTGTCTTCAGTCGCTAGGATGGGGCCGGCTGGCTATCCAAGTCTTTGAAATAAACTGTTCGTTTCTTGCTAAAACCTTACTTGCTTTTGCTCTCTTAAAGTTATTTCGGCAACTACCTTGAGCTGTCACCATCCTGCCCTAACCTGGCCTTGTACCCTGGTGAAGCCCTTCAGTCCCTGGTGGAGGGATGAAGCTGCTCCAGGGCAAGATCTCAGCACGGCCCAGAGCTGCCAGGGCAAGCCCTACCTGGCTGGGAGGGCTTTCTCTCCACTGCATTCTCCCCGGTTCCCAGAATTTCTGCTCATAATCGCAAATAATTACCAAAGATACACTGGGGAGGAGGCTGCATTATTTATAGTCCAACTGCCCACCATCAGCTTTTCTAGAAAGCAACTTTAATGCTTTCTACCCAACAATGAAAAATTGTAAATGGTCATTTCTTTCCAGAAATAAATGTAATTTCATGAGGAGTGTATCAACCAACCTTTGTTTTTGGGTTCTGTGCCTTTGCCAAGTGGGCCATTTAAATGTATTGCATAGGGAGAGCCATTTAGAACCAGCTCTGTTGATGAACACACTACATGTGCCTGGAGTCACATTTTACAAAGATTTTTTTCCTGGGCAGCCAGGTCCAAACAACTGGCCATTCTCACATGTGAATGGGATTTCTTGTTGTCATGGTTACAGTTTAACAGAAATTCAGTTCAACATAATGACATATATATACATCAATGGTGACATCAGATTTGACCTTTTTATGTGTGAATAGAAACACTGATGCCTCTCTTTGGAGGTCCTGTTAGGGCTTTACAAAGTCCTGTGCAGCTTGGGGTTTCCACAGATCTATTTAATTCATAGTTACTGAAATCCACTACAAGGCAGGCAACATGCTGGCACCAAAGATACTGAAATGAATAACACAGTCTCTGCCCTTAAGGAGCTTAGAGTCTAAAGGAGAAATTAGACCAAGTCTACCATCCAGGGTTAGGGCATCGAGAACAGTAGACACTGCAAGGCCCAACCCGGAAAGGGCACCCTCTTCAGATTGGCAGGTCTGGCTGGTTTGAGTCGTAGCAAACAGAGTGCATTAGTTTCCTGTTGCTCTTATAATAAATTATCACAACATTAGTGGCTTAAAACCACATATTTATTATCCTACAACTCTCCAGGTTAGAACTCTGACATGGGTCTCAATAGACTAAAATCAAGGTATCGGCAGACTTGTGTTCCTTTTTAGGGGGCAGCAGGGAGCACTCCCATTCATTACCCTTCCCAGCTACTCCAGGCTGCTTATATTCACTGGCTCAGAGCCCCTTCCTCCATTTTCAAAGCCAGCAGCATCGCACCCCTCTGACCATTCTTACCCGTCATGCCTCTCTTTGGCTACAAAGATTATCTCCTTTTAAGAACCCATTTGATTAGATTGAGCCCACCAAGATAATCCAAGCTAATCTCACCATCTCAGGACTCTGACTTTAATCACCTCTGCAAGTACAGTAAAACAGTCACTAGTTCTAGGGATTAGGATGTGGACATCTCTGGGGATCATTATTCTGCCTGCCCCACCAAGGAAAGACTTGTCATTATAGATAACATACATATTTCTCTTGCTCTTTTGTTTTTGTTTTCCCAATCATTACCCCTTGGAGATGCTGTTTGATATCCAAAGACCATTGTCTATGGTGCTGGGTGCAGGGATATGTTGGGCAGAGCTGGGGGAGGAAGATGGTTGTTTCAAAATCTCCTGGTGGACTATGGAGTTTGGGAAAGACAACTCAATTTCATATTCATGTTTGAAAGAAATAACAAAGTCATGTTGCATAATGCAAAGTACAGAAGGCAAAGCCCCACCCAATGTTCTTGGCCAGCAGAGCCAAGCAGAGGAAATGTAATGCTTCTGTTATCTAGAATCAGGAGCAGGGCCAAGGGGTGGGGGCGGGGGTTAAAGAGGACGCCTCCCTGGGGGTTATATCAGACTCTTTCAAAAGAAGATGGAAAAGCACCAAGTTGGGTCAGGATAAAAGGCTTTTAACTAGTCTTCCCCACACTCTCCCCACTCTAACCCATCTTTCATTTCTTCCCACCCAGGCATAAGTTCCTTTGAAAAGCCCTTTGCTGGAATGTCTCATTCACAGTAGCTCCAGAGCTGGAATTGGCAACGCCTGGCACAGGGCAGCTGCTCAGTAAAGTGTTTGCTGAGTGAATGGAATGAATTGAATGGCCACTGCTCATGTCACCTCTGCTCAGGAACCTGCCATGGGCCCCACTTTCCACCACATCAAGTCTGGTTGTTCAAATGTGAACCTCTTGTTCATTTCCAGTAGCTCAAATCTCCCCAGATCAAATGCTTTCTTTTTCAAGACTATATTATAGTTCACCTGAGCTGCCATGATGAAGTACCCACCGGATAGATTAAAAGAAATTTATTGTCTGGAAACTGCAAGCTGGAAATCAAGGTACCAGCAAGGTTGGTTCCTTCTGAGGCCTCTGCCAATGGCAGCCAGATGGTCTGTGTCCAAATTCTCTTCTACTAAGGACATCACTCACATTGGATTAGGGCCCAGCCCATGACCCCATTTTAACTTAATTACATCTTTGAAAACCCTATTTTCAAATATAGCCACATTTCAAGTACTGGGAATGAGTACCCCAATGTATTGATTTTGTGAGAACACAATTCGGCTCATAACGAAGGCCCATCTCACTACTTTCTTTCTAAAATCTTCTCTAATTCCTCCTCTTATCTTTCTCCTTCCTATTTTCTCTCTGCCAGTTTTTTGCCATTTTGTGCCACAAATGCACACATTCACACATATCCTACAAGTTATTTTTGTCTTCTGAATAACTATGGCACTAAATATTTCTCTTGTGATAACTCACCGCTTTTTACCTTGCATCATATGATCTTGTATTATTCTGTACCTTGTATTGTGTTCCTTGTCTTATAATGTATATTTGTGTGTATTGTATGTGTTACTTCCACAACTAGAAAGTAACCTCCTCCTGGGCAGACTCTGTCTCTAATCTCTGTCTCTCTCACGTAGCTTAATACAGTGCCTGGAACATAGTAGATCTCAGTAAGTATCTGATGAATGAATGAGGATGATGGACAGTAACTGGGAATTAGTCACTTGAGTATGAGATGAGTTAAATATAGTATAGATACATTTATTTCTTGCTTAAAAAGCAATTCTTAGAGGGCAAGGAATGAGAATTGTGTGTAAGTTTGTGGTTAATAAATGCTTTCTGACGAGACTCGGGACATGTACCAGAAAAGCTAGCTGGTCCCATGTAGCATAAATCCACTGGTGTGGCTGTAAGATGAGCGATGCAAGCACCATTGTTGACAGTACCAGCTCTGGAGCTGGACTGGTTGGATCTGATCTTGACTGCGCTCTATGGTACAGATGTGGGTCCCCTCCACCAAAGCTCATATTAAAAATTTATTGCCCATTTAGCAGTTTTAGGAGTGGGTACTTTTAAGAGGTGATTAGGTCACCAAGGAAAATGAATGTCTTACTGCAAAGAGTGGGTTAGTTCTCTTTGGAAACACTTAGCTTCCAGAAGAGTTGGTTGTTAGAAAGAGAGGCTGTCTCTCGTGTTTTGAACTTTTCATAGGTACACAGTTCCATTTCTCCAACAAGTTTTGATGCAGCACAAGGACCTCAGCAGAAGCTGCCAGACGTGGCCACCCCACGTTGGATGTCTCAGCCTTCAGAACAGTGAGCTAACCAAACCTCTTTTCTTTATAAATCACCCACTCTCAGGTATTCTGTTGCAACAACGCAAAACAGATTAAGATACTGTGTGACCCTGAAAAGCTTGTATAACCTTTCTGTGCCTCAGTTTTCTCACCTTTAATTGAGACACTATATCTGCATTGTAGTCTCTTGTAGCACTTAGCACAGTGCCTGGCACTGTGAGCGCACCGCACACTTTGGCCATTATTCTCACCAGTGATTTCCGAGGATTTTTAAGTGCACCATCCCTTTGCCATTCACTTCTGCTCCTTAAATGGGGTCATTACCTTTCACTGGAAAAAATATGAAAAGTTCTTCAGAAACATGACACTTCTTCCCAAGGATCTACAATTAGCACTGGGGATAATTCTTCTTTACGAATGCGTTTCCAGACTTCCTGCAGAAGGAAAAAGCAGGTAGAACTTGTTCACGTAGTCCTTGGGCCTTTGAGAAATGTGACAGCCAAGTCCCTAATTATTCTCAGAAATGTCAGAACTCACTGGATGCAATTGGGCTTGACAGTTCAAGGGCTAATTAACTCCAAATCATGCTTCTTGGGTGCCTCATTTGCAATTCTTGGTCACTTATTTTCTTAAGTCTTTTTGAAAATTCATTTTGCAGTTTGTAGAAGTGAGAAGGCTGTATGCAGTGGAGACGGGATGCCTCAGCGGGACCATGGAGCCCAACGGAGGTGCAGGGGAGGTGCAGGTGTTCAGGGATGTCCCTGTCCCCAGCCTGGTGTTGAAATGCAGAGGGGAGCTTTAGCTTGTGCAGAAGAAAGTCTACCAGCCAGTACTCAGTTCTGAGTTCCTCCACTTTAGAAGAGGCTTCCTTTTTTCCCCCCCTCCTATTTCCAATGAGAGAATTTTCTCAGGGGTCACCTTTTTTTGTATCCAAAACCCTCACTAGAAACAAAACAAAAATATGCTAAACGAAATAAGCCAGTCACACAAGAATATATATGATTCCATTTATGTGAACTATCTAGAACAGGCAAATTCATGGAGACAGCAAGTGGATTACTAGAGGCTAAAGGGAGGGAAGACGGGGGAGCTATTTCTTAATGGGTACGGAGTTGCCGTCTGGGGGATAGGATGAAAGGGTTTTAGAAATACATAGCAGTGGCCAGGCACAGTGGCTCATACCTGTAATCCCAGCATTTGGGAAGCCAAGGCGGATGGATCCCTTGAACTCAAGAGTTCGAGATCTAACTGAGCAAGAGTGAGACCCCCATCTCTACCAAAAATAGAAAAATCAGCCAGGCATCATGGCAGGCACCTGTAGTCCCAGCTACTCAGGAGGTTGAGGCAAGAGGATTGCTAAAGCCCAAAGAGTTTGAGGTTGCTGCGAGCTATGACCCCATGGCACTGTACCCAGGGCAACTGAGACTCTGTCTTAAAAAAAAACAAAACACAGCAATGATGGGAGTACGACAATGTAAGTGCAGTGAGTGCCACTGAATTGTACACTTAAAAGTGGTTAAGTGACCAATTTTATGTTACATATATTTTAGCACAATTTTTAAAAATCTTGGATGGCAAAAAAAAAAAAAAAAAAAAATAGTCTCCCTCACTCTTTGGCGTCCTAGGACTACCCACGCTCCGACTCCTGCAGATGCGCCAGGTGTCCCCGCACACACAGTGCCTGCCACCTGGCCTTGAACGTTTGCATGCGCTGCCTCTTCTCCTTTCTCTGGCAAACTCCTGTCCTCTTGAGAACCACAAATCAAATGTTCCCTTCTCTGCAGGTGTTCCTGACCCCTTCCCTGTAATCTTTCAAGAAGAGCTGGTCTCTTCATCCTCTGTGTGTTTCTGTGCATTGGGCCATTCCAGCACTTACATTCCATGTGCTTTACTTCCCTTTTTAAAATATTAACTTAGAATACATACAGTAAAATTCACTCTTTTCAGCATGCATTTCTGCAAGTTTTGACAAATACACTTAGTAGTTTAACCACCACCAACATCATAGTTTCATCCCCACGCCACCCCAAAATTCCTCCCACCTCTCCGTAGTCATTTCCTCCCCCAGCCCCGGACAACTGCTGGTCTGTTTTTGGTCTCTGTAGTCTGGCCTTTTCCAGAGTGTCACGTCAATGAGATCATGCAGTATACATCACACTCTACTGTCAGGAGGTTTGATTGGTACAGCAGTCTCTTGTTCTAGACTTGAGCTCCGAATATCAGAGATTGCCTTATTCATCCTTCCCAGCACTAGGACTGCTGTGTGCCCCGACATAGTGTGTGCCTGTCGGGGGAATGATGGAGTGAAAGCCTGCTGGTGGACCCTGTTTCTGATAGAAACAATCCCAGCATGGGGTCCTTGGTGTGAGGTTCAGTGAGAGGTTCCAGCTGGGAGCAGAGGCAGCGAGTAGGCAGCAAGGCTGTCAGGCCCAGGCACAGCAGAGAGCAGGGCAGTGTCCCCAGCCTGTCCTTTCAGGTGACTGACAGGCGGGCACCTGGCTGCCTGGAGCTGGAGCCCTCCTCCCTGCCAGCAGTGGTCACCCTGGGCCAGCCCCACAAGACCACACCCATCAGCACTGCCTCTCAGCTGGGCAATCTGGTCTCCACAGGGACCCCACAGGTGTCCCTTCCTGTTGTAGGACACATCTGGGATCCCTAGCCAGCCAGCTCAGGGGCAGTGCAGAGGTTCCCCCAAGCCCCACCATGGGCAGCAATGAACATTAGCTTAGTGGGGGCAGAGAGCACCAGGATTTGGGGAGGAGTGAGGTCCTCAGAATCACCTAGCCGAGCCCCCTTCTACGCTGTCCCATCGCCCCCACCCACACGCAGTCATGCATATTCAGAGCACCTTTTGCTGTTCTCATACCAACCTGAATTCCAGGAACTTCGCCATGCCGTGGAGCCATCTGAGCTGCTATTTTCCGCAACAGTTTTCTGTTGTAGCCTTCTCAGGGAACCCTGGGGAAGTCCTCATCCCCACATTCCCACCTTATGGTTATGATCTTCATAGCAGCCCAAGTCCTGCGTTCTTATTTCCCTCCCTTCTGTGCTTTATTAAATCTTTTATTAGCCCCACAGTGGGAGTTCTTTGAAAGCCAGGGTCATCACCAGGTCCTCAGATTGTTTTGTAAGTGTCACTTATTATTATTAAAGAGAAACCCTAACAAAATAAGGGTGGTATAGTAAATATCTGTTAAATAAGCTGATTCAATTATTTATGGGCAAAAAAACATAGATTATGAACTCTACCTACTACATCTTTCTCAGCCATTAATTGGGAATCATCATACCTCCAGATTATATTCTGGCGCAGAAGCAAGAAGAAACCATTCATTCCTGATGGTGGTGGTAACTTTGGTTCAGTAATTAACCAGCAAAAGGGTAGAAACCTACATTGTTTTAACAACATTTAGAGAACATTACCAGGCACAGTAGTGTGTACCTGAAATTTCAAATTATTGCTAAGGCTGAAGTGTCAAGATTACTTGAGGCCAGGACTTCTTGACCAGCCTGGGCAACCTCATCACAGGAAAAAAAAAAATTTAAAAGCTTAAAAATAAAAAGCCCGACTTTTGGAGACTATGGCATGGACACTAATCCTATTTCTTATTATTGCAATTGAGAATTGGGTTTGAGAATAATTTGATTAATTTGTTTTTCTGTGGAAGTGAAACTTTTTTTAAAAAAAATTTCTATCCTGGGGTGGCGCCTGTGGCTCAGTCGGTAAGGCACCAGCCCCATATACCGAGGGTGGCAGGTTCAAACCCGGCCCCGGCCAAACTGCAACCAAAAAATAGCCGGGCGTTGTGGCGGGTGCCTGTAGTCCCAGCTACTCGGGAGGCTGAGGCAAGAGAATCGCTTAAGCCCAGGAGCTGGAGGTTGCTGTGAGCCGTGTGACGCCACGGCACTCTACCGAGGGCTATAAAGTAAGACCCTGTCTCTACAAAAAAAAAAAAAAAATTTCTATCCTGGGTCAGAAGACCAAGAATACTTCTCACATTTAAAGTGACATTTCTTTTTAAATTTGTATCCTTTACCTTATCAACCTAACAGATGTGATTTTACTTTCTCTTTTAACTCTCAACACTGTTTAACCCACAGAAATAAAGGAAAAGAGGAGTCCCCAGGGAGTCCCTGGGTATTATTTTGGGTCTGCTGTTCAGACAGGTCCTCTCACAATAAGCATCTCAGGGGCCAATGGAGTCCAGTCTTCTTCTGGTGATGAGCCACTGATTCAGGTCCCCATCTCAGAACCACACTGCTTTTAGGTGCATTTCACAGCAATGCATTGTATATACTCATCAGATTTACTTTATTGATTCTACACCCATGTGCCTGACACCAAGGACATAAATCCCAGTCATTTTACTGAAGGCTTCTTAGCAGGAGAAAAGGAACCTACAGCGGTGACTCAAACTGAAGGATCAAGTGTGAGCTCCCAGACTCAGAGCTCCAGAGGCCTGGGACCATCACATCAATCGGCACACACTCCGTGGTGTGACACAATTTGCTGCAAAGGACCTTCTAGGCCAACCATGACCCACTAGCCTGAGGCTCCCACCACCAGTACACCGAAAGTTGTGGAAAGAACTAGAGCTTCTGAGCAAAGGAAGCTGGAATCATAGGGTCTCTCTGGACTGGCTGTGAGATGCCCATCAAAGTACTTGGCCTCCCTCAGCCTTTGCTTGTCTGGAATATGGAATAATCCATGTGCTGCCTCCTAGGACGTCTGAAAGCATCCAGTGAGAGATTATAGAGAATGATCTTGCAGAATGCATGGAACAAACAACCCTTTTCCCTGCCTGCCTCCACAGGCATGCCCACGTCATCAGGGAGGGCGGCGCAGAAGGCCACTGTCAAGCAGCAGAGCAAGCACATTCTATTAGGGCCAGACCAGGAGAGGTCTGGAGTGTGGACTGCTGCAGGGATTTATGCTGCAGTTTAGAGATAAACAGAGGGTGGCCCATGGGTGACAAATGTACTTATCAGGCTCACTAGGACAGAGGAGGGGGGACCCGAAAAGAAAGGGAGGCATTCAACACAAACCTAGCCTCACGTTACACTTGACCTACGGCTAGCCCTACGCTTATAGTCTAGCATCTGCCCCTGACGTTAGCCGTGCTTGTTAAGTCCTGCACCAGCCAGACACAGGGCTTTGACTTCTCTCCTTGCTCACCTTTGAAACCGTCAGCTCTGAAATGCCCCCCGCTAAACGTCCCGAGGGGTTCAAATATGTGACAGGCAGAAAGAAGGGGCTGTAACGACACAGGATTGGAAGTCTGTCGAGGTAGTCATTCATCAGGTCCTGGAACCAAATGTGAAAAGCCATCTGCCTCTGTCTTCCATCGGGATTCTGCACTGAAGCAAGGAATCACCTTCGTGAGCGCCTCTCCTCACTGGATGAGAGAAGCCAGCCATCTGCTGGCCTGGCGGGAGGGGGACTCTGAAGGACATGTGGTGAGGGGATGACTTTGTGCTCACAATCACTATGGCTCCTCCTCTGCACTTGGAGCCTCGTTTCTCAAGGCCAGGCCCAGTGAACACTTTTATTGCACTCCTGCTAATTCTTTGCTTTGTGCTTTTTAACTTTTGCATGCTGGGCCACAACCCCTTTAGACCTATATATATTCTCAGCACTGCTCATGGGAGCATTTATTGTACTGAATGTAAACTAGGAGACTGTCTCGTGCTGACACTCAGAAAACCTCCAAGGATTGGGGTGACTCTATTACTTCAATCAAAGAACCCTGGGAGGCATGATGCCACTTTGATTTACCCCAGACTCAAGACTTGACCATGATTAAGCCAAATAAGTACATGATTGATAGTCTTTCTATGTAATTCAATCACATGTGTCCTGGCAGCAGGCTGCCAGTTTTTCCTTATTCACCAACCCTGACTGGCTCAGAGGTAATACCAATAAGAGATTCATTTCCCTGGGGAAAATGTTCTCAACATGCATATTGAGTTTGAAGCCTTTAGGCATATGCAGATTCTGAAAATTTATTTCTTTCACCTGAAGCCATTTTTTTTGTTTTGTTTTATTTACAGTTCATAGAGTTTATTGTATCAGCTTGAGAAAATTTCCTTCCACTTTCTATACTGTATGTCCTCAGTCATTTGACATAAGACAGGCTGTGACATCCCAGCTGCCTCTGACCGTGCCTCTGGAAGGGAGAGACAGCAGCTCGCAGAGATCCCGGCCCCAGATGTGCGAAGATACTTTCATTGGTTAGTATGAAATTTGGGCAATTCTGTGTCACTTAGCACTGCCCACAGAAGGGCTTTTCTTTTCAGGGGCATTTTTAAAGGATAATGATTATTCTCCAGATAAATCATAGTCAGAAGCTAATTACCAACTACTCACTGTCACGCCCAAGGCGTACTTAACGTTAGAGAGCATATAGCTAGAGAGATGGGAGTCAGGCAGAGACAGTCTCCGTTCTACACATCTACAGTAAATCAGTGAAGTATCCTTAAAGTCTAAAAAATATTAAGAAATCCACTTGTAAAAGTATACAAGGTCAACACTAGCCTCTAGTACCTGTTAGCTATTGGCTGGAGCAGTCATAGTGAGGGGTCCAGGCGTGGTGGCTCACGCCTGTAATCCCAGCACTTAGGAGATCGAGGCAGACGGATCACCTGAACTCCCAGGTTTGAGACCAGTCTGAACTAGAGCGAGACCCCATCTCTAAAAATAGCCAGGTGTTGTGGTGGGTGCCTGTAGTCCCAGCTACTTGGGAGGCTGAGGCAAGAGAATCACTTAAGCCCAAGAATTTGAGGTTGCTGTGAGCTGTGACGCCACGGCACTCTACCAAGGGCAACAAAGTGAGACTCTGTCTCAAAAAAAAAAAGACTGAGGGATTGATATGAATGTGTTTCACACAGGCTGCTCTGGGACTCTCCCCTCATATTTCTCACGAAGTCTGATTTGGGTGGTGCCATTGCCCAGGGAAGGTAGAGTATGTGTGAAATTTGTTTAGGTGCAAAAAATCAGTCCAATGGGGGATTACAGTGTGGGTTTGAGGGAGCTACCAGTCCTAGGCAGAGAGAAATCCAAATGAAGATGGTGGGGTGGGAACGGTTTCCGACAGGGGTGCTTTTAGCTTTCTTCTTCCCTCTCACGTTCTAACAGCCTGGCTTCAGCGTAGTGTAAAGAAAGGAAGAGGCAACAGCGGGCCAAGGGGAAGCTCCGGCTCAGGGGTCAAATACAGGTGGTTGTCCCCATCTGCTGCCCAAGCTGGGCGGCTATCGAGAAGGCACTAATGCCTCTGGCTCCTCTGCAAGGGTCTGCTGGTTTACAATTCTAAGTAATCATCACATGTTTAAGATTCACCTTTGCAGATTAGCTCTCTCCAACTGTCTGTTGGCAGGTTTTAATGAGTGCAGGTGCTCCTTGGCTTACAATGGGGTCGTGTTCTGACAGAAGTCAAAACTGCATTTAATACGCCTCACCCACTGAACATCAGAGCATAGCCTGGTCTACCTTAATTGTGTTAGAACACTTACATTAGCCTACAGTTGGGCAACATCACCTAACACAAAGCTAATGTTAGAACAGAGTGCTGAATATCTCACGTGATTTACTGAATACTGAAAGTGAGAGACAGACTGGTTGAAGGGATACTTGAAACGTGGTCTCTACCAAATGCTTATCACTTTCTCATCATCATTAAGTTGAACAATCATAACTCAGGAACTGTCTGTAGTTGTTTTGGGTTGAGGTGTGTCCCCCATAAAGATAGGAGTACATATAAATTCGACCTTTGGTGGAAACAGGATCTTTGCAGATGTCATCGAGGTAAGATGAGGTCATTCTGGATCAGGGTGAACCCTAATTCAATAACTGGTGTCTTTACAAAGAAGAGGGAAATTAGGACACAGAAACAGAAAGAATGCTGCGTGACAAAGGAGGCAGGGGAGGTGGAAATGAGAACGACAGGTCTATAAGCCAAGGAACACTACCCTTGTCAGGCAACCGCCAGAACCTCAGAGAGAGAGCACCCAGGAAAAGCCAACCCTGCCATCCTTGTTAAAGGGAACACTACTGTCCTTGACCCTGGACTTCTGGTCTCCAGAACTGTGAGAGAATAAATTTCTGTTATTTTAAGCTACTCGGGTCGTTGTACTTTGTTACAGCAGCCCTAGGAAAGAGTGACTGAAAGAGTAGGCACCTTGCACACAAATGAACGGAACTAGAACAAGGTTTATTAGATCTGTAACATATGTGGGAAATACTTTTTGGTCTCAATGATAGAAACTTTATTTTGATACAACTATTGCTCTTGCAATTCTTCTTCTTCTTTCTTCTTCTCCCTCCTCCTCTCCCTCCTCCTCTCCCTCTCCCTCTCCTTCTCTTTCTTCTTCTTCTTCATAGAGTCTCACTTTGTCTCCCCTGGTAGAGTGCCATGGCGTCATAGCTCAAGCAACCTCAGACCCTTAGGCTCAACCAATTGTCTTGCCTCAGCCTCCCAAGTACTATAGGCACCCCCCACAACACCCAGCTATTTTTAGAGATGAGGTCGCTCTCGAGCTCAGGCTGGTCTTGAACCTGTGAGCTCAGGCGATCTGCCACCTTGGCCTCCCAGAGTTCTGGGATTATAGGCAGTCAGCCATCATGCCTGGCCACTCTTGTAATTCTTTACCAGGAGTTTTATGAATGCATATTCATTTCACGCTTGTCAAAAGATTAGGCTTGCCTGCATACCAAGTTGCATTTCAATTTTTTTAAAGATATGTTTTTGTAGTCTTAAGAAATGAATTAGGTTTGGCACCCATAGCACACTTACAGTGCCAACCACATACACCAAGGCTGGCGGGTTTGAACCCAGCCCGGGCCAGCTAACCAACAATGACAACTGCAGCAACAACAACAAATAGCCGGGCGTTGTGGCAGGTGCCTGTAGTCCCAGCTACTTGGGAGGCTGAGACAACCAGGGGTCCTCAAACTACGACCCACGGGCCACATGCGGTGGTGTGATTGTATTTGTTCCTGTTTTGTTTTTTTACTTCAAAATAAGATGTGTGCAGTGTGCACAGGAATTTGTTCATAGTTTGTTTTTTTTTAAACTATAGTCCAGCCCTCCAACAGTCTGAGGGACAGTGAACTGGCCCCCTGTTTAAAAAGTTTGAGGACCCTTGGGGAGAATCACTTAAGCCCAAGAGTTTGAGGTTGCTGTGAGCTGTGACTCCGTGGCAGTCTACCAAGGTAACATAGTAAAATTCTGTCTCAATAAAAAAAAAAAAAGAAAGAAAGAAATTAATTACATACTTCATATATTTTCCACAAAAAGGCAACTGATGTAATACATTTTAACAGTGATGGTGCAGTGTTACTGAATTCTGTAGGTGCTACCACTCCAAGCCAGTACCCCATGCTTTCGAAAGGTCTGCTTGCCGGCTCTTGGTGGAGAAGTAAATTGCCTTCTGGCAATGCTGATGAGGCGCTACTCTATTTAAAGGCAATTTGAGGAAGAGAGATACCTCCTGTGTGGGAAAGGCCGAGTTAAGACATATTCAGATACACTGGAAATAACACATCTCTGCACCAACTAAGGGACACATCCAACCTGGTTTATACTTCACAAAAAGAAGTAGATATCTGACAACTTTGGTGATTGGCAAAAATGAAGTCTAACCAAACTTGATAAGTTGAACCTCAGAATTGGTTTTATTTTAGACTTACAAAATAATCTGTGTTAAGATTTTTCAAAAACTGATCAGTCTGATTTTCACAGCCTTGTTTGCTCATCAGCTCATCCGAACAGTCTTGGAGTCATACCACACACCGTTCAGTGCTGACCTTCAAAACCTGAGGTACCTTCGTTTTGTTTTTGTTTTCCAAAAAAACGCAACTGCTCTACATAAGAAGAGTCAAGGGGAGCTTTTAAAATAATTCTAAGAGTCCATATTATTACTCGAGAAGGTATGTACTATTTCTCTAAATGAAAAAAGTGAAATACTAAATCAGCCTATGATTCTAAGTAATCACATTTCCTAAAACCGGCTTTTTTAAATGGGAAATTTTCAAATATATCTCAAAATCATTTTTTTAAACTAGAATTTCTGGCCCCTTTGCAGTTGGGAATTTTATGTGTCCTCGAATTAACAAGAGAAACAAAACTACTCGTTGCTGGTCAGTTGGCTGGGTAGAATGAAGAAGAGAATCTTTAAATTGAAATATAATTATTCATTCTTTTCTGTAGAAAGTGTTTTTCAGAAGATATAGATGTATATATTCATCACATATCTGTTCTAAACAAATAACCCTGAGCATAGAATCTAAACTGAAAAGAAATACACAGAATGTCAATGTCCACAGGGTATCTTTAGGGTTGTTTGACTATGAATGATTTCTCCCTTTTTTCTACTCTTCTGTATTTTCAATAGCAATTTGTAGCTCTATTATAGTGGGAGAACATAATTAATTGTTAAAATGATCTAAGAGCAAACCTGATGCTATGAAACATGTCTACAGACAGCTGGGAAACAACCATGGTTGACAGAACCTGCTGTTACTCTGTTATCAAGGATGAAGAGTGGCCCAATTTGTGTGAAAAATTCTCACACCAAGGCCAAAAGACAGGCCAGCAGCAGGCTCTCCAGGTGAAGTCCCAGCTGACCAATGGCCCAAGACCAGCCTTCGCAAGGCTTATGTGTCATGGAGGCCAAGCTGGCACCATTTCTGTTTTATCAAGCTCATTTTGTCTTTAATCTGAGCCTGCTTTGATGTGTTCAAATCAAATGCTGAGAATTTTTAGAGCAGAGAAAGCAATGAAGAGTCTGGCTCCCCAATCTGTCCATCTGGATAGATGCACTTTGAATCCAGAGAACTTCTGGCACCTTCACAGTTGAGAACTTTATGTGCCCTGGAATCAGCAAGGGAGACTAAACTACTTATCACAGGATATTTGGCCTGGTGGGATGAAAAAGATTATCTTTACGTTGAAAAAATAGGCTTCCCTTACTGTAGAAACTATGTTTTTGCAAAGGATATTATTTATAGGACAAAAATGTTAACCTGAGGATATCAAAAAGACTGCTAAGAGAAAGAGGGACAGAGGGAGGGGGGTGGGGCCTTGGTGTGTGTCACACTTTATGGGGGCAGACATGATTGCAAGAGGGACTTTACCTAACAATTGCAATCAGTGTAACCTGGCTTATTGTACCCTCAATGAATCCCCAACAATAAAAAAAAAAAGACTGCTAAGGAAGACTGCCACCCATTCATTCATTTGTTCATTCATCACTCACTCATTCATTCATGTAACTAATCAATTAATACCAGCTGGGTTCCAGTATGTGCACCAGTTAACACGGTGGTTCTCAAAGTGTGGGTCCAGACTAGAAGCATAGGCATGACCTGAGAACTTCTTAGAAAAGCAAACTCTCAGATTCAACCCCAGCATATTGCATTGAAGTCTCCAGGAGTGAGGCTCAGCAATCTGTGTTTTAATGAGCTTTTCAGATGCTTACCACCCCACTAGAGTTTGAGAACCGCTGGTCTTGTGCTTGGGTGTGTTGCAGTGGGAGTGGGGAGGAATTACTAATAAGCACTTCAACTAAAAAAGATAATGGTGTATAGGAGAAGCTCATTGTTCTGGGGGAGTACAGAGTACAAAGCAACCCCTTTCCCATGGGGAGGGCTCTCCAGATGCTATTACTTTGCCCTGACTTATGTGCAACTGCAGTATTTATTAGGATGTCACATAGTATTTATTAGGATGTGGTCTTCTTGATCCAATATTCTATTAATTTGAAGTTTTCCCTTTTTAATTGGCTTCCAGAAAGAAGTAAAAAGACCCAAATTAAGTATCCCCACTCTTTCTTGTTCATGTTCTCAGATCAGAATGTCTTTATTGATGCTATTATAAAATGGCTACAGCCCAGTCCTTGTAGCGCAGTATAAGTTTCCCAGAAGATACTCTGGGAACCCAAAGTCGTTATCAAAACATCATTAGAGAGGTAGCCAGACTGATGTGCTTAGAAAAAAAAAGCATTTCCGGCTCAGCACCTGTAGCACAGTGGCTAGGGCGCCAGCCATATACACCAGAGCCGGCTCATTCGAATCCAGCCCGGGCCTGCCAAACAATAGCAACAACTACAACCAAAAAATATCTGGGTGTTCTGGTAGGCGCCTGTAGTCCCAGCTACTTGGGAGGCTGAGGCAAGAGAATCACTTAAGCCCAAGAGTTGGAGGTTGCTGTGAACTGTGTCGCCACGGCACTCTACCAAGGGCAACAGCTTGAGACTCAGTCTCAAAAAAATAAAACAAAACCATTTCCTACTTTCAAGGACATCCACTTATTTTCTTTTCCTTTTCCCTTCTTTTTTTTTTCCTCATGGCACCATCTTTAGCTGAGAAAGTAGTAATTCTGCAAACTAGCCCTCCTATCAAATTTAATAGGCCTGGACACAGCTGTGTGGGAAGCCAGGCTGCCTGCGATGGGAGCCACCTCCAGGGTCTCCTGGGTCAAAGAGACTTATTCTGCAGCAGAATCTATTATGCCTCATGTGTTTTTCTGCTTCTCTGGAGAGGAATGTCCAAAAGGGTGTGGCAGAGAGGTTAACCACAGTTATGCAGACAACAGCTGGCTGCTTACTTCATTGTTTCATGAGGACTTAATTTTGGATCCTGTCCAAATAGCCATGTTTTGAATAGAAAGTGTGAAAACAGTCCGGTTGAGTTTGCTTTAATTGCCTGTACAGTGAATATGCCCCTCATAGGTTCCAACTATAGGACTAAGGTTATGTTTCTCATTACTAATGTATGTCCTTATTTAAACTCCATCACAGAAGAACCTAATAATGGCTAGTCACGGCAACTGAAAATAATACAACTACATAGTACCATTTATCAGGTAAACATGGTGCTGTGTGGAAAAAACGTGCTAGACGTTATGTTAAATTTCTTGCCCTAATCATATCAACTCTCTGAGGTTTTGCAGTTTCCCTTTTGCAGCTGTGGAAACTGAAGGTCAGAAAGCTTAAGGAATTTGTGCATGGTTATATAGCAAGTAAGCTGCAAGACTGGAATTTGAATTCAGGTCTGTCTGACTTCACCATGTTATGGTACTTCTCTGAAATGCCTGTAGTGAAGGCATAAAATGATGACAATCCATTTAGCTAAAGAACACAATTCTGCCATCTATAAATGTGCTCTGGCCAGGCTTGGACAAAGCACTCTAGACCAGTGACAGATTTCTTACCAGCCTAAAGCTTATACAATTTTTTGAAGGCGAACTTACCAATAAGTGCTAGATTCCAGAGCTGCCGAGTAAGTTTCATCACACTCATCCTAATTATTTGTTAGTAGGTACCTGGGGCATTGTGTTGAGAAAGATTCCAAGGCCATGTGTGAGCCCAAAGGCAAGGAGTACCCTGATGGACGACAGACATCTGGCCTGGCCTTAGGAGAGGGAACTACAATGACTATGACAAATATTTTCTATTTTTGATGTATCATGTTGGGTGCCAAGAGTCTTAAACATTTAGACTCAGCCCTTGAATTCAGACCATAATAATTACCACAGAAAATTAAGTATCATGAAGATGGGCTTAATAAAATGTCATGTTACTGCATCAGGTCTGTGTGACGTGGGGGATGATGGAACACCACAGTAATTGATACAGGCTATCTTAGTCCTTTTGTGTTGCAATAAAGGAATACCTGAGACTAGGTAGTTTATAAAGAAAAAAGTATATTTGGCTCATAGTTCTGCAGGTTATACACGAAGCATGGAACCAGCATCCACTTCTGATGACAACCTCAGGAATCTTCTACTCATGGCACAAGGCAAAGGGGACTTGGAGTATGCAGAGATCACACGGTAAGAGAAGAACCAGGAGTTGGAGGAGGAGGTGCCAGACTCTTTAACAACCAGCTCCAAGGGAGCTCTCATGGGAGCTAACACAGAGAGAACTCACTTGTTACCACCAGGATGGCACCATTCCTGAGGGAGTCACCCCCATAACCCAAACATCTCCCATTAGGCTCTTCCTCCTACATTGGGCATCAAATTTTGACATGAGGGATCAAACAAAACAAACTATAGCACAGGCATGCCTCAGTCTAAGGCAACCTAAATTGATAAAATTATAAATTATGAGTGAGATTCACAACCTTACAGAAGGGTTGCTGCTGGCTCGGCACCTGTAGCTCAGTGAGTAGGGTGCCGGCCACATACATTGAGGCTGGCAGGTTCGAGCCTGGCCCGAACAATGACAATTGCAACAACAACCAAAAAATAGCTGAGAATTGTGGCAGGCGCCTGTAGTCCCAGCTACGTGGGAGGCAGAGGCAGGAGAATCACTTAAGCCCGAGAGTTTGAGGTTGCTGTGAGTTGTGATGCCACGGCACTCTACTGAGGGTGACATAGTGAGACTCTGTCTCAAAAAAAAAAAAAAAAAAGCGTTGCTGGCATGGTTTTAAATAGAAACATCACTTCTGCACTACCCCAAACACATACAAAAAGTCTTTTACAATCCCCACTAAGATGGAAAGAAGAGGCAGAATAAGATGCTAAACTGTAGGCATACTGTTAAAATTCCATTGAAAGTGACCTACAGATTCCATGCAATTTGTCAAAATTCCAATGACATTTTTAACAGAAATAGAATAAGCAATACTAAAATTCATATGGAACCACAAAGGATCCCAAATAGCCAAAGCAATTTTGAAAAGGAAGGAAGGAAGGAGAGGAGAGGGAAGGGGAGGGGAGGGGAGGGGAGAGGAGAAGGGAGGAAGGAAGGAAAAAAGCCGAAGGCAACACACTACCTTATTTCAAAATACAATACAAAGCTATAGAATCAAAACAACATGGTACTGGCATAAAAACAGACACATAAAAAAACAAAAACAAACAGACAGACACATAGACCAATGGAACAGAATAGAAAGTTCATAAATAAATCTATGCATTTACAGTCAATTGATTTTCAACAAAAATGCCAAGATCACACAAAGGGGAAAAGATAATCTCTTCAATAAATGGTGTTGAGAAAAAGGAAGAAGAATGAAATTTTTATCTCATATCATATATAAAAATCCACTCAAAATGGACTAAAGACTTAAACGTAGGATCTGTAAGAAGAAAATAGAGAAGAAAAGCACTGATCTGGGCAATGATTTTTGAATATGACACCAAAAGCACAGGCAATACAAGAAAAAAAATAGCCAAATGGGATTGCATCAAATGAAAAGGCTTCTTCACAGTGAAGAAATTAATCAATAGAATGAAGAGACAACCTATGGAATGGGAGAAAAATGTTTGCAAGCTATACATCCAATAAGGAGTTAATATCCGAAATACATACAAAACTCAAAGAACTCAATAGTAGGAAAACAAATGACTGGAGTAAAAAATGGGCAAAGGATCTGCAAGCTGTTTTGTGAAATAAGATATACAGAAAACAAACAAGTATATGAAAAATGAATATGAAATCACTAATCAATAGAGAAATGCAAATTAAAACCACAAATGAGAGCTCACCTCACACCTGTCAGAATGACCATTATCAAAAGGATGAAAGATAACAAGTCAGCAAGAATGTGGGCAAAAGAAACACTTGTACACTATTGATGGGGATGTAAATCATACGGTCATGAAAAACAACATGGAGGTTCCTAAAAATATTCAAACTAGAACTACCATACGACCCAGTGATCCCACTACCACATATACAGGGTGGCCGTAAAGTTCATGTGCAATTTAAATGTAGTTGTAACTCTTTTAAATTGCACATGAACTTTATGACCACCCTGTAAAGTCCCCCCCAAATGAAATCAGTATTTTGAAAAGATACCCATGTTCCCATGCTCATTGCAGCATTATTTGCAACAGCCAAAATTCGGAATCAACCTGCATGTCCATTTGTGGATAAAGGGACAAAGAAAATGTGGCTTGCATACACAGTGGAATACTATTCAGCCATCAAAAAGAAGGGAATCATTTATGGCACATCGATGGGCCTAGAGGACATTAGTGATGTAAGCTAGGCACAAGAAGACAAGTGTCACAAGATCTCACTTATAAGTGGAACTTTAAAAAGTTGAATACAGTAGTAGAGAGTAGAATGGTGGTTACAAGGCTTGTACATTTTGTACATTTTGTACAAGGCTGGGGGACAGGGGTAAGGGCAGTTGAAGAGATGTTGGTCACAGAATACAAAATTCACTTAGGAGGAATAAGTTCAGGGGGTGTAATGGACAACATGCTGACTCTTGTTAATAACAATGTATTATATTCTCAAAAATTACTAAGAGAGTGTATTTTAAGTGTTCTTACCACAAAGAAATAGAAAGTATATGAGTTAATGCATATGTAAATTAGCTCAATTTATCTGTTCCACAAATGAATGTATACGTATTTTAAAAGAACATTTTGTACAAGATAAATACATACAATTTTTATCTGTCAACTTATAAATAAATAAATAAGCCAAGTTTTTGGGAGACATTTGCTTATCAAGGAGCAATCAGTAATGAGCATTTGTAAAACTGGAGTTTAGACAAGAAGAACCCAGATTCAATGCATCAGAGTTGGCACAGTGGCACTCACTTGTAGTCCTAGCTACTTGGGAAGTGAAGACAGGATCATGACTTGAGTTCAGGAGTTCGAGGCTGCAGTGTCTTATAATTATGCCTATGAATAGCTCACTGCACTTCAGGGCAAGCAACATAGATTGTGTCTCTTAAAAAATAATAACAAATTTAAGGTTCATGACCTTTTAAGAATACATCTATCAAGGAAAGGCTTAGCTTCTGATAGGCTTGAAGAGAAAGAAAATGTCAGTTGATGAGGAAAAGTCTTTATATCAAGTCTTATAAATCCATTCGATTGGGCTGATTTTTGCAACATGCCCTTGGACCTGGATGATCCTGCATCCTCTGTGTAGTCTGACATCTCCAGCAAGGTTCATCACACTTTGGATCAAACCTGCTACTGGAATCAAATCATCATCCTAAGGCCCTCAGGCCATGGTGAACAAGAACAGAAGGTTTCCCAAGACCACTGTGATATCCATGACCCATCTGGGGCCATTACCTAAGACCGGCTCTCGAGACTAAATTTGGAATTTAATGCTAACTATACAAGTGTGATGAAATTAATGAAAGCTTTCTGTAACTTTGCTCAGGGTACTGTGAAAAATTGCTTAATTTTCTATGTGTTTCTGGTTATTGAATATTTTCAGCTGTTAAAACTATGCAAGAATCACTGTTCACTGGATAAAGCAATAATTTCATATTGAGAACATCTTGTAGGTTGAAAATAATTTGGGGTACTGTTTATATTTAATGAGCTTTCAAAGTACATCCGCAATGTACTTTATTACCAGAAGAAGAGGTGACCATATGGCACACAGAGTTTTAAAGCACGCAGAATGAATTTGACATTTCACTTATCTTTGATATTGACTTCAGAGGCAGTTCTCTTTGGGGTAATGTGGTACTTTACAACATCCTGGATGTACCCAGTGGTCACTGAAGCAAGCCAGTAAACTCTCACAGAGGAAGTGGATGTGATGGGCTAGAATGGGTGTGGAAAAAGCAAGAATAACTTCTATAGCTGTACAGCGCCAGTCTCCCCTACTCATTTGGAAGAATAAGCTTACAGGAGGCTATGTATACTTACAGAAACGAACTCATACTCTAGGAAGTCCTGCACAAAATATTAAGAAGCATTAGGTTTACAAAAATCTTATTTGATCCGCAAAAGTCCTTAGTCATCCTTGTTCCTAATGGGCCCTCCTCTCTTGTGCTCCACATATCAAGCCAAAGATAACAAGAGTCTGTCCCTGGAACTGTGGCTTTACTATGCCACATGAAGAGCAATATAGTTTACACTAAAACTAAGTGCACACATCCACGTATATGTTACTGAAACAGAAGACTTATGTTCTTCTAATATAATATAAGGATTATATTTTGGAGACAGGGTCTCACTCTGTTGCCCAGGCTGGAGTATAGTGACACAATCATAGCTCACAGCAGACTCAAACCACTGGGCTCAACCAATCCTCCTGTCTCAGCCTCCTGAGTCTACCACACTCAGCTAATTCCTTTTTAATTTTTATTTATTTATTTATTTATTTTGAGACAGAGTCTCACTGTTACCCTTGGTAGAGTGCTGTGGTGTCACAGCTCACAGCAACCTCAAACTCTTGGGCTTAGGCAATTCTCTCTCTTTTTTTTTTTTTGTAGAGACAGTCTCACTGTACCGCCCTCCAGTAGAGTGCCGTGGCATCACACGGCTCACAGCAACCTCTAACTCTTGGGCTTACATGATTCTCTTGCCTCAGCCTCCTGAGCAGCTGGGACTACAGGCACCCGCCACAACGCCCGGCTATTTTTTTTTTGTTGCAGTTTGGCCAGGGCTGGGTTTGAACCCACCACCCTCGGCATATGGGGCCGGCGCCCTACTCACTGAGCCACAGGCACCACCCCCTTTTTATTTTTTGTAAAGACAGGATCTTGCTATGTTGCCCAGGCTTGTCTTAAACTCCTGGCCTCAAGTGATCCTCCTGCCTTAAGCCTCCCAAAGTTGCTGGGATTATAGGCATGAGCCACCACACCTAGTCTTACAATTCTGCCTTCCCCAAAAAAGTAAATTTAAAGATTTATCTTTACATTACTGTTTTGACTTCAACAATACTCAAGGAAAATGAATGAATGTGTCCACTGAAGGGTATGCAAAATAATAGCACAAAACCGGAAATAACCCAATGTTAATCAATAGCAGAATTAATTTTTCTTTTTCTTTTTTTTTTTTTTGTAGAGACAGAGTCTCACTGTACCGCCCTCGGGTAGAGTGCTGTGGCGTCACATGGCTCACAGCAACCTCTAACTCTTGGGCTTACGTGATTCTCTTGCCTCAGCCTCCCGAGCAGCTGGGACTACAGGCGCCCGCCACAACGCCCAGCTATTTTTTTGTTGCAATTTGGCTGGGGCTGGGTTTGAACCCGCCACCCTCGGCATATGGGGCCGGCACCCTACTCACTGAGCCACAGGTGCCGCCCAGAATTAATTTTTCTTAATTATGGTACATTCATACAATAAAATACTACACAACTACATTTTAGAAAAGAACAAACTACTACCATATAGACATAATGTTTGGGCAAAAGGAGACAGACAAAAGAGCATACTGAAAGATCTCACTTATATAATTGGGAAAGGCAAGACTAATCGATGGTGATAGAAGTTGTCTCTAGAGGCAAGTGAATATTAAGTGAGCAGTCATACAGGGACATTTCTGTGGGGTTGGAAATGTTCTGTGTCATCATTTGATGTTGATTGCATTGGTATATACATATATTTTAAAAATCATTGAGCTATATGTTTGAGATTTATGTTCTTGATTGTATACATTATTGTATAATAGGAAAAAACAAACTGTTTTCTCCTAATATATTCTTAACATAACACAGAACACTTCACTTCTGATACCAGATGTGTGGGAATTTTTCCCCTTATGACAAGAAATTTTCCAGTGGCCACCAACTGAGTGTCTTATAATTCAAATCCAATTCTGATACTATTTACCTGGAGATAAAGTCAGCTCCCCCAGGCTCAGGGCTCAGTCCCACAAAACTGTTCCTACTTAGGAGCTAATCACAAGCCTCAGTCTGTGTCCTGTGCTTCAGATGGACCAACTATAATCCAGGATTTCCATAACCTCTTGTTTTCCTTAATGTTCCAGGAACTCTCAGAGAACTCAGTGAAACACTTTACTTATGTTGACCCATTTATCATAAAGGATATTACAAAGGACAGATGGACAGCCAGATGGAAGGCACATAGGAAAGGGCACAGAACTTCCATTTGATCCCAAAGTGGCATCTCTGTGAACTCAGCAACCTGGAAACTCCCCAAACCCTGTCCTTTGGGGTGTTTAGGGTGGTTTTATTATGTGGGCATGATTGATTAAACCACTGGCCATCAGCGATCAACTCAATCTCCAGCCCCCTCTTCCTTCCCCAGAGGTCAGGGGATCAGGCTGAAAGTTCCAACCCCTAAACCACAAGGTTAGCTCCCCAGCAACCAGCTCCCATGCTGAGCGATCTGGGAGCCCCCTGCCATCCGTCACTTACTGACATTCAACAAGACACTTACTACTGCAGAGATTCCAAGGGTTTCAGAAGCTTTGGGCCAGGAAACAGGATGAAAACCACATATATATTTCTTATTATAAATCACAATATCACAATTATATTTCAGTTAAAAATATTTTTTAAAAGTTAGTTATCGGCCCCTAATGTGATTACACAATCCTCTACTGGGTAGAGACTCAATTTGAAGAACAGTGCTGAAAAAGACATTTCACCCAAGGGCATGATTCTCTTGTGGAAAGCAAGGCCAGGGAGTATTAAAAGGTGTTCTTTTATTCCAGTCTGGATTTCTTTAAATTTGCTCCCTGTCATTGCTTCTGCATTCTGATTTTGTTCTGCCTTTGGGTAGAAGAGCTGATATAAATGTATATGAAATCAGATCAGCGGACCCATTACCCCCAGGTCTCTTCTTTATTTTATTATGGGTCTCTGTGTTGGGGTTCCCCCGCCTTTACCTGCTTTGCCTGGTCCCATTTGACAAGGTAGAATGAATGAGTAAGCGCAGCAAGAAGAAAGACACCTTGTAGTCAGGAGCTGGCACTTTATTTTACCTTTTCCTGAACACACGGCCAGAGGCCCTGGACTTAGATGCCACTTCTGTGTAAGAAGACCACTTACATGCAGAAAGAGGCCAGACCGAACCGCACTTCCTACAGGCACAGAGCAGCCTAGTGGCAGGAAGTGCTATCCTCCTGCCTGGCCAGAAAGGCAGTGGGTCTGCCCCTCACTCACCTGACAGCTGACACTCTACCTGGCATGGCGCCCTTGCTCAGTGAGGACCACAAGGCCAGATATGCTAGCACTACAAGGGGTGCACAGGCCTTCTGAAGGAAGCCAGGGAAGAGAGGCCACAAAACATCTGCCCATGAAAGCATTGGGATGGAAAATGCCAGGGGAGAAAAGGCAACCAGCAGAGAAGCCTGTCAAAGACCAAAGGGAAGAGAAGCAGGAATGGGGAAACTAGATGGGAAAGGCTTGACATGGTGGCAGGGGCCCAAGGAGAATGGAAGGGAATGGGAGTAGGTAGGAGTGTGGCCATGTGCACACAGGGAGAGACCACCGCTTAGGGGGCAGTGAGGAGAACTGAGATTCAATGCATGTCTATTTCACTAGTGCCCCCTCTCTGTGGAAGATGCGTTCCAACACATTCCATGGAGGCCTGTACCTGTGTATGGTACTGAACCCTATATATGCTATGTTTTTTTTTTTCTTTTTGCCAAACCTATGACAAAGCTTACTTTATAAACTAGGCATAGTAAGAGATTAACAACAATAACTAATAACGATGTCGGGCATGATGCCACACGCCTGTAACCCCAGCTACTCAGGAGGCTGGGGCAGGAGGATGGCTTGAGTTTAGTCAGGAGTCCAAGGCTGTGGTGACAGAGCAAGACTCGCCTCTGAAAAACAAAAACCAAAAAGACTCCCCCAAACTAACAACAAAATAGAACAATTATAACAATATACTGCAATAAAAGTTATTTTAAAACTTATTGTGTCTTTCTGGAATTTTCCACTTAATGCATTCTGAGATTGCTCATGGGTAACTGAAATCATGGAAAGTGAAACCACAGATAAGGGGGAATTATTGCATGTGTAGATTCTTCAACACTCTCCATCTCCTTCAGTCCTCACAATAACCCTGTGAGATGGGTGGCATTCTACCCACTTTACCGATGAGGAAGAGGAGGAATTGAGGAGACTCAATGTGCCCCCCACAGCATTCATATGTTGAAATCAGAATCCTTTGGGACGTCCTGGTACAAAAAGGAATTTCCAGGGGTTAAGAAATCCTCTTTGGGTACATGTGAAACTTAGTAAATGTAGAATATAAATGTCTTAACGCAATAACTAAGAAAATGCCAGGAAGGCTATGTTAACCAGTGTGACAAAAATATGTCAAATGGGGGCGGCGCCTGTGGCTCAGTGAGCAGGGCGCCAGCCCCATATGCTGAGGGTGGCGGGTTCAAACCCAGCCCCGGCCAAACTGCAACAAAAAAATAGCTGGGCGTTGTGGCGGGCGCCTGTAGTCCCAGCTGCTCAGGAGGCTGAGGCAAGAGAATCGTGTAAGCCCAGGAGCTGGAGGTTGCTGTGAGCCGTGTGACGCCATGGCACTCTACCTGAGGGCGGTACAGTGAGACTCTGTCTCTACAAAAAAAAAAAAAAATATGTCAAATGGTATATAAAACCAGTGTATGGTTCCCTATGATCGCATTAATGTACACAGCTATGATTTAATAAAAAAAGAAAGAAAGAAATCCTCTTTGGCCTGAAATTGCTAAAAAACATGCATTTGATCATCCTGACCAACATGAGATCAACTCTTGTTTGCCCAAATATCAGGGAACTGGCTGTGAACCAGAATCACTACCCCCAAGGTAGTGTTTTAGAAGATGGATCCTTTGCGAGGCCATCAGGTCATAAGCGCAAAGCACTCATGAGGGGATTAATGGCCTCACCGAGGAGGCCCCAGAGAGCTCCCATACCTCTTCCACCAGGTAAGGACACAGCTAGAAGACAGACCCTGAATCTGCCATGACTTGATCTTGGACTTCCAGCCTCTAGAACTGTGAGAAATAAATTCCTGTTGTTTATAAGCCATCCAGTCTGTGGTAGTTTGTTACAGCTGCCGGAACTGACCGAGACATTCATGTGGAAGACCTTGGCCCAGTGTTCCTGTCTAATTATGAAGTCCATGCTCCTTCCACTCTATTAGGTGAGTGACTCTGTCCTCCAAAAAATTAACAATCTCCACCCTGAACCCTCTACTTACAGCTCCACTTTTTACTGATAGATGTTCCTCTGGACTAAGGAAATGGTGACTTACTAAAGAATAAAGAGCCAGTTCCCTGATATTTGGGCAAACAAGAGCTGATCTCATATTGGTCAGGATAATCAAATGCATGTTACTTTAGCAATTTCAGGCCAAAGAGGATTTCTTGACCCCTGGAAATTCCTTTCAGTACCAGGATGTCCCAAAGGATTCTGGTTCACAACTCCTGGGGGTCCTGTTAAATCTGGAAAGGTGAATTGAGGCGTTCCTGGTCCATTCTGAAGGCTATCCCAAAACGCACAGTAAGTTCCTCTTCCATGATTTGCCAGACTTTCAAACCAAACCATGTCTTTCTATAACTTGGTGCCTTGAGGCCTCATCCCTTTCACTGATGTTTCCAAGGTAAACCAGGAATCAAGGGGACCTTTGCATTTTCCTGGACTCCCCAGGCACACTCTTTTGGTCCAATAATGGCAGCAGCAACATTGGTCTAGTACTTGGTAATTTGGGGTCCAGATTCAGATTCGTCTAATGCTTTTTAAGACGTACTAGGTGCCTTATGTATTCATATTATATTATTTCATTTCATCTTTACAATAAACCTGAAAGAGCATGTGATAGTCCTCATTTTGCATGAGAAATAAGAAAAGCCAAGATAACTGTCCAATGTCAAATCACTCATAAGTGGCCGAACTGACATTCAAGTCCAGGGCATCTGGCTGTATGTTCTGAGCCCATTCTGTCATATTGCTCAGCTCTGTGTGAGTGGTGATTGATTGAGGGGACTTCATGGCACTCATCATGGCCCCAATCTTATAGCACTAAAAAGCTTATGATGGCCCAATCAGATACACTCATTTCACACAGAGTTAAAGCATAAATACGACTTAGAAGTGCCACCAGCGTGTAATCAATGAGCTCCCATTCTGTACGTGGTCTCAGCCCAAACACCAAATCTGTAATATAGTTCAGCTTTATGATAAAGATACAACAGTTATATACATAAATTTCACCCCAAGTTACTTCTCTATCTTTTCGTATTTATGATACCTTCAAGATCAGCCCAACATAATCTATAATATTAAAGGGTTATGTTTTTAATCACTTCATTCCTGCCAATCATCAAAGAACTTCAAGAAATGGCATCTTGAGTAATATTTGAGTCTCTTAAATTGAATGAAGTTATACTTTAATAAGTTTTTAAATAGGGTGTCCGACAATATATATACGTGCACGTGTGTGTGTGGATCCTTTATTCCTACAAAGTTTTGTTAAATAATAAAACCTGAATTATTACGGTATTAACTGAACTTCAGTGTTTTGATCTCAGTTTTCTCTAGAGAGCATCTGGCAACCACATGACAAGATTTTCCACTTTTGTTCAAGTCTAAATGAGGTAGATTATTAACCAGTTAAATTTAATCTGCCCTGGCAACACTGTTGTCTAAGTTGTATGGCCAAGCTTGACCATTCCTGAAACAAGTTGGAGGATGGTGACTGCCTCTTTCGTACAATCTCACTGATGCCCTGAGTCATCACATCCAGCTCATTGGTGATCGAGAGATAGAACGGTTAACAAATATTGGAGTAAATGTGAATGTTAGCCTCTCCTAACCAACAAATAATTGTTCCATAAAGCTCAATGATGAACATCTCATTCATCACACTAGAGGGGGAGCCTTTAGTGGCTTTTCTATTTACATGTATTTTATATATTTAATTTATAACTGAATATATTAATTTAATTTATATTTAATTTATAAATATATGTATAAATATTTAAATATATAAATGCTTTTTATCATGTTACACATTATATATGTGCATGTATATATATATGTGTATATGTATATAAAATACAAAATACCAGCCTCTTAATATACACAGTGATTTATTATGGGAACCTCCATTAGATTCACCAAGGCAAAGCCAGTGTGGTCTACATATGGCAATGGCAATTAATCTATGTAGAACAAACAAAAGACATCTTTGTATTTTCTCTCTAAAATTCAGTCAATAAAGACATAGAAAATGTTGGCAGTATATTTTCATGGTATTTTCCATTTATATAACAAGGCTGGTATGATTTAAAAAAAATTTTTTTTTTTTTGTAGAGACAGAGTCTCACTTTTATCGCCCTCAGTAGAGTACTGTGGCGTCACTGCTCACAGCAAACTCCAACTCCTGGGCTTAGGCGATTCTCTTGCCTCAGCCTCCCGAGTAGCTGGGACTACAGGTGCCCGCCACAACTCCCGGCTATTTTTTTTGTTGCCGTTCAGCCGGGGCTGGGTTTGAACCCGTCACCCTCCGTATATGGGGCTGGTGCCCTACTCACTGAGCCACAGGCGCCGCCCTGGTTAAAAATTTTTTTAAATGTCATCCAAAAAACCATCATCTGGTAGTGTAAAAGTTCTTGGTTTTCATCATTGGTACTCTTGGGTTTTCAATTGCATTGTATTTATTGCCATTTGTAGTGATATTTGTGGTCTATGTGGGGATTAAGAATGAGGGAAGAATGAGACCAATGAGTTTAAATGAACTTGGCATCAATGATTATTTCAAATCTTAGAAAAATGTTTTCTTTGCCAAGAGAAAGGAAGCTATTAAACTGTGAATAGATCTCATACAGAGTGTTGAAAATCAACATGAAATGGGGTGGTACTGCTACAATCACTTGGGAAACGGTGGCAGTTGCGAGGGACTCCTCTTGCTACTAATGAGAATAGTGCAGTTCAGAGTCAGGGTGAGCAATACTCCATCAGCCAAGGCCACGACCACAGTCACAGGCAGCATTGGGCCCTATAGACAGGTCATGGACTATGGTGCCTATCAAGGCCTTGCATAAACCACATTCAGCAGAGGGTCAAGGATTGATTGGGAACAATTCCTTCCATATTTGCAAGGGTTAGCAAATCAGGAGCATCCTGCTCTGATCCAAATACCCTTCCTTTAATTCAGATGGGAAACTTCTGTCTCATGATTACCAACATTATTAAAGCAACATTAGGAAGAGATGAGTTTGCAATTAATATTGCATTTCTTTCCACAGGTGTTCTAAAAGGTTCCATGAAGCCTCAGTCTTTCAAGGGTGAGCTTCTCAAAAATTAAAGGTTTTTAAAAATTCATGTGAAGGTGAAGGATGTACTGAGATAAGGAAGTTCTTATCGTCTTGGCAAATGACACAGACTATCTGTGCAAGACCAACCATATGGCGGAAAAGAAAAAATTGTCTTCCAGATGTTTTATCTGCATAACATGAAAAACTTCTTTGATTGAATTTTTCACTTTTCATTCACATGTTTGATATTATAGACAAAGTCACAGATATGAGATTAGACGAAAATGAAAGGTGTGCAAAAATACATCATCAAAAAATGCTTTTTGATGATAATAAAGTTTCCCTTTAAGATTTTAGACTTTTCTCCCAAGCAAGATTTGATGGGTTTCATATTTATATAGGGCATACATTAGCATGTTTTTGACCTTTAGAAGCTGCTGATCTCAATGTTTAAAAATCAAAGAAGAGAAAAATGCAGACTGAAGTTTCAAATGTCCTCCCATCATAAAAAGCTTGTTCCTGGTGGTTGTTTTAGGAAATAAGTAGTTAAACAAAAATATAAACTAATGCACAAAAGCTAAGATTAAAGGGGGGAGGGGGAGAATCATGAAGCCAGAGAAAATGCAGCTGCCAAAAGCATTTGCTTGAAAGACAGAAAAGCAAACATGATAGCCTTGAAAGGTCTGTAGGTTTGAGACTGCCTTAGTGTATTTTTCGTGTTACTGTTAAGGAATATCTGAAACTGGGCAATTTACAAGGAAAAGAGGTTTATTTGGTTCACAGTTCTGAGGGGTCAGCATCTGCCTCTAGTGAGGGCCTCAGGCTGCTTCCATTCATGGGAGAAAGTGAAGGGAAGGGAAGCCACCATGCAGAGATCACATGGTGATCATGAAAGCAAGAAAGAGAGTCACAAGGTTCCAGGCTCTCTTAAAAAAGCAGGTCTTGCAAAACCTACAGAGCAAGAACGCACTGTGAGGACAGCACCAAGTCATTCATGGGGATCTGCCCCTGTGAGCCAAACACTTCCCACTAAGCCCCACTTCCAACACTGGGTTCAAACTTTAACATGGTATCTAGAGGGTCAAATATCCAAACTATAGGAGAGATCTTCTTTTGGAGAAATTTGGATGCTAGGCTTGGGAGAATGTGTTTATTTCACTAGGCACTAAGGAGCCATTCAATATTTATTTTTTAATTTTTTGTTTATTAGTTGCCAGCAACAACAGCTTAGTCTAGCTGAAAGAGAAGTTATCAAACAATATTAAGTAGCCTGTACAATGTTCCAGTGAGGTAAACAGTTGAGCTTGAAGCTAGGTAACAGGAGCTGCTATAGTGAAGTCATATCGCACTAATACTACTGAGGCTCCAGAAACTTCCCACACGGCATTTAACAGAAGACCCTGTATACAGCAACCTCCTGGTGTTACTCACCATTGGTTCCACATCTCCTATAGGAACCTGGGACAGCTGTGATTTATAGAACGGAAATGATACATCTGAGCCTTAGCTGCAAGGGAGTTTGGAAATATGAGGCTTATGCTTTAGAAAGGCATGACCTGAAATAAGAGAGGATATCCAAAGATCTTGGGCAGTCACAAATGGCATATGTTCACTATGTTAATATGACTGTAGCTGAGCTTCAGGAAAAGTAATTTGCCATAATTTATGTAGAAAGGATTGGAGTAAACAAGCCCGGATGTGAGAAGACAGGTTATGGGCCTTTCATAATGGTCAAAGAAAGCAGTAATAAGGTCTCACCTTGTGTAGTGGGAACATAAGGGAAGGAGGAGATTCTGGAATTAGTGAAGAAATAGAATTGGCAACATTTTGCAAGCATATAGTTGATACCATTAGCAGAAACAAGGCAATCAGGAAAAGGATCTCTCCTGCGGGGTGGATGGGGCTGAATCCATTCTGGACCACATTCAATTTGGGGGGCCAGCAGGATACCCAGATAGACAAATCTAGCACACCACCAGGAAGAAGATCTGGATCTCCAGTGATAAGAATCTAGAGACACAGACTTTAGAGGCATCTACAGAAAAATGACAGTTGAAAGAACTGAACCATGAGGGTGTATTTCAAAGATGGCATTTTCACTTCTCTTCAGAGTTAGTTTCTTTTTGTGTCTTGTTCCAGTCATCTGCTATAATGATTTAAGAAGATCTTAACCCAAAGCCTTATTTTTCCCCAGAACAATGGGCCAGTTGAAGTTCTACTCTTATCCAAATAACACATTCTTTTGTTTCGAGAACTTTATCACCTATTTTCAAAAGATTTCCCTATTCTTTATGTAATTGTCTTAGGGGTTTAAGACTTAACTATTCGTGCCCAGTGAAGGAAGTTATCATAAATACCAAAAACAAAGACTTGTTTTTTTTTTGTTTTGTTTTGTTTGTTTGTTTTTTAGACAGAGTCTCACTTTATCCCCCTCAGTAGAGTGCTGTGACGTCACAGCTCACAGCCACCTCCAACTCTTGGGCTTAGATAATTCTCTTGCATCAGCCTCCCCAGGAGCTGGGACTACAGGTGCCCGGCACAACGCCCGGCTATTTTTTTTTACAGTTTGGCCAGGGCCGGGTTCAAACCTGCCACCCTTGGTATATGGAGCTGGTGCCCTACCCACGGAGCCATAGGCGCTGCCCACCAAGCCTTGATTTTACTGCAGGCATTTTTTTACCAACTCTGAGAAAGCACTAATGCACAGGCAGTCAATCAAAAGAGTCTCCATCAAAAGACAAAAAACTGAATCTCAGATCTGAAAAAGTCTGTGTCTGAAAACAGAGGGAGGGGCTTATTTCTAAGTACTTAAGCACAGCAAACCAAAGCTTGCAGCACGGGGGCCCCAGCCCTGCATCACCATTTTCCAGCCTTCTAACAATGAGCCCTTCTCTGAGACCCCAGAGAAAGAGACCCTCTGGACAGTGAATGGGAGACTTGTTACCCACAAAGAGTAAACTAAGAAGTTGGGACCAGCATTTTCTTTTAAATCAAGGGACACTTTTGTTCTGAAGGAAAAAACTATCTCAGAGCAGCCTGAGCTGCCCCACAGGGATAGAGCCTGAGCCACCTCCTCCCCGCTGATCAGGATGGCAGAGAGCTCATGAGACTGACCAGGGCCCATGTCATCAACACCTCAACAATGGTCTAGAAGCCAACCTCGCCAATCAGCTGCTTGGGGTCATGAACTTGGGTGCAAAGTCACAAGTGCCTTCCTTCCTTCCAAGAGTTTACCTCCTGACATGGAATCCCTGTAGAAGATGACAACCATATATCACAAATGGGGGTCCCACTGCAAAACCAACTCTCCCCAAATCCCATTATCAGTCTGCTTTCTGCAAAGTAAGAGTACCCGCAGCTGCCCAGCAGGGAGCAAAGGACTGACACGTGGTCCTTGAGACCAGTGCACTGCTTCTCACCACCAGACAATCTAGTCCTTGCCTCATGAAATCAGTTTCAGAACTCTGTCTTCCCAGAGAGCATCAGGAAAAACAGGGCATTATTATTTAATATCTCGGAGCACCACAAATGTGCAATTATTCTGAACAGTAACTAATATTGTTCCTGAGACAGAAAGAGTTCGTCACCCAACTCGAAGGACAATAGAACAGGGTTAGAATCTCCTTCAGGAGATGGGAGGGCTCTGATAAGAGTTTGGGGGCAGGGCTGACATCTCTGCTCTGGCTAAAACTCAAATTTTACATGCGTCTCTATAAGGTGGGCAAGGTGCTGTAAAACGTTTTACAGATGGTTCCAGATATGGTAACATTTATTAAAGGGAAAAGGAAAAAGAATTACTTGGCAGAACTTGCAGGTGTCAAGTGTTGACCTGGGTTTTAGATTTTGCAACTGTAATTTCAGAGGGACACACACAGAGGCTGCTTTGGAGGAGGAGGAGGACAAAGGAAGAGGTGCTGGGCACTCAGTCCTCACAGCTGCAGGCAAGTAGCAGGGGAGCACTGGGAAGGTGGAGCAGAACACAGGAATGCAGCAGTTAGAGGGGCGGGAACCAGCACGGATCATTTTCCTCCCTAACTGGGGCACATCCTCAAACAGGCTTTTTTGAAGGTCACTAGGGGCCCGCAACTGTTACTGGACAAAGAGAGTCTGGCTGCCTGTCACTGTCAGCCAATATGCAGAGACTGGGATAGGTCCACCAAACTTTGTTAGAAGGCCGGGATTCTGGAGAACAGTGAGAGTAGCCTCTCCAAGACTGTTCTGTTCTTCCATTTCCAAAATCACAGTTTTATACATGAAAGTTCAATGTAAAAACCATGTTAATCTTTATCTTAAACAACAATAATCAGCATAACCCAAACAACATTCCACTTCAAAGTTAATCTCCTAAATCAATCCTCCTAAACTACTCAAAAAGGCATCTTTGTGCTCCCTTCGGCAGCACATATACTAAAATTGGAATGATACAGAGATTAGCATGGCCCCTGCACAAGGATGACACGCAAATTCGTGAAGCGTTCCGTATTTTTGTGAAACTTAGTAAATGTAGAATGTAAATGTCTTAACACAATAACTAAGAAAATGCCAGGAAGGCTATGTTAATCAGTGTGATGAAAATGTGTCAAACGGTCTATAAAACCAGTGTATGGTGCCCCATGATCGCATTAATGTACACAGCTATGATTTAATAAAAAAAAAAAAAAGGCATCTTTAAGGGTGGGAGCTACATTTACAAAACAATAAGAATGGGGGCCAGGAGGTAAAGGTCACTTAAGACCTACACTGACCAGACCAGCTATGTCCTCTTGGCCCTAGCCAGACTGACTCCATCTTATTTTCATCACATGAGCTCTCATGACACGGGCTGCATTAACACTTTGGCCCTGAAACAGCACCTTAGGCTGAGACTCACTGTGCTTCTGTCCAGCAAATCTGTGGCAGACAAAAAATGTGAGGTTTGCTGCAGAAACCTACAAAGTCTTCCCAGCTGTGGCAGTAAATCCAAGGTCAGATTTTCTGCCCTTAGGCACCAAGCATGCCATGGGAAGGGAGCACCTGATGCTCCCCAAATAATGAACTACATCCTAGGCTGTACACTCAGAGGAAAGTCACGATTACAAAGGGACTGAAGGTGTCAGAAGAAGAGAGGAGACAAAATGGAAGGTCGTGGGGGCTCTCGGACAAGCTCCATCATGGCAACACCCTCCTTGCTGCTCCTTGCTTCACACCAGCCAGAATCCTAACAAAATTGTTTACTCACCAGCCACTACGCAAATATCCCTTCATGGGTGGTCTAGTCCAGTCCCTAGGTGGATGGAAGTGAAAAAAGTAAGACAAAGGACAGGGTGACATGAGGCCTCTGACCTTTCACCTTCTCACACATTTAAGGGTGGTCTGATGCTCAGTGGGCTTCCGAAAAACCTCCTTGGTCCAAACACACCTCCAGGGAGGCTTGCAAGGCTCATCTTCACACGTACCCTTCTTCCTCTGACAGGCTGCTGATAACAGCATCTTCCCAACTGTAGAAGCTTAACAAACCTTACCACAGTCTAGGGAATGTCTTAATATCATCCTCATATTCCTTCCGTGGAACCTGAGGTCCAGAGAAAGCTTAAGAGACTTGACTGAACATCAGTAGTATCTAGTATTTACTGAGCACTTACTACCTTCCAGACAAGAGCTCTATTTGGATTTATTATTTCATCCTCATAGCAACCCAGTGCTGCAGGCGTATTATTGTCCACAGGGTACAGAAGAGGAAGCTGAGGGCATGTGTGCATCTTGCCCACGCATCAGCCTGTGCGGCAGGCCAGGAGTGTGTGGAGAAGGCAATCTAATTTCACAGCCCTTTGCCACGGCTAGGAACTAATAAAGGTAGAAGTTTCTGAAGGTCCCAGACTACCTTTTTCACTAGGCCGGTGCTTCTGAAATTTGAATATGCACATTGCACATTGCACATTTATCTTTGAGGACCTGGTTGTTGAGGGAAAGAAAAGAAGCCATACTCAGTAAAATAAGGAGTCAAATAATTCTGACCTAAATTTGAGAACCATGACCCAGAATCACACCAAAGAAGCCTGAGCAAGTGGGCTCGAGGTCGTGGGTTACAGTTTGGTTTGATACATTTTAGGGAGACAGAAATTACAGGTGAGGTCATAAATCAATGCTTGGAAAACATGCATTGGTTTGGCCCCAAAAGGTGGGACATCTGGAAGCAGGGAGCTTACCGGTTATAGGTGGGATTAAAGATTCTTTAACTGACAATTGGCTGAAAGAGTTAGGCTTTGCCTAAAAGACCAGGAGTCAGTGAACAGGAATGCTTACAATAAAGAGTCTGTTAATTAGAGACAAAGTACTGGTTCTAATGTATATTGGGACCAGCAGGTAGGTCTTGAATAGCCTTAGGCCCATTCAGGAGCCACAGAGGAGGGGGCATGAGGAGGAAGTCTGATCTCCCTTCTCTTGGCTAGCAGTTTTAGGGATCCTCTTGGCCAAGAGGGGGTCCAGTCAGGCAGCCGTTGAGGGGGGAAACCTTAAGATTTTACATTAGTTCACATTGTTGTAACACAGATTCTGGCCCCACAGGTCTTAGATACTGGCCTACGGGTCTGCTCCCAGATGTCTCTGTGAGTAATGATGTTCTAAACTATAGATAGTTTTGTTGTTATCTCCCACTGCCAAAATCCCTTGCTCCCCACCACTATGCACAATGGTATCCTCCCGACTCTTAAACGTACCTCTCCTGTGGTTGCATCCATTAGGACAATAGGCTTTTACCAGGAATTAATATAATAATCATTTGGGGAGCTCTTTCAACACAAAAACAACGTTGCCGCAGTTGTGGAAATTCTGATTCAGTTTACAGTACTGGGAGTGGGACTGGGAATAGCACAGTGTGAGTCCTGAACCTTTCCAGTACAAATCAAGCCATCCTTTTCATTCACTTTTAATTTAATTACCCAGGTAATCTGCCTAACAAGACCCTGAAAATGGGCCAGCAAAATCAGAGTTCTGAATGGTGAATACTCACCTTGGATAGGTCGGCATCTCTGCCAATCACAGTGTGAGCGCGCAGGATTGGCTCTCTCGCTGCCCCTCCCGGTAACACAATTTCTTAATCCCAGGCTTTCTTGCACCGAGTGTAGGTGTAACTAATATGCGTAAATATCAGCCTTTCTGGGGGAGGATCAAAACCACTTCTGATCTAACAAGTATAAGACTGAAGTAGCATAGATGTTTTTTCTTTTCCCTAAATCCTCAGCCCCAGCAGTCTAGCCATTCTGAACTTTGCCTGAAAAATAGGAATTCTTCTAGAAGATTCCTTTCACTTTAAGGATTTTTCAAAAACCAGCTCCCTATGTGGTTACGTTTTTTCCCCCTGAATTTTTTCTACAATTCCAAAGAAAGCTTCACATTGAGAAAAACTAGAAAGGCATGATTCAATGATGTCAAATGCTCTCAGGATTCCTCCTTCCAAAGTCTTTGTTAATTGTACCCAGTATCTATAGTGATAAATTTAAAGACACAGGAAACAGCGGGATCCCCAAGACACTAGACTATTGTATTGTCCCATTAAGTTGAAACAATGGAGCAAAGTCCTGAGCCTGTCTCCAGGGCAACAGAACATGCCAGTCACAGTCAGGTGGATTTTCTGATGAATTTTTTAAAAATAGAGTTGCACATACTTTGCTATTTTAAAGATGGGAAAGTTAACTCGTAAGTACTTGGGTACAATTACAAATACTCTGAACTGAAAATATATTTGATTTAATTGCAAATTTTCCATTTTGGTTTTTGCTGATTCCTATAGCAAAATAAAATTTCTCATAGCAGGAGATAAAAGACCCCATGGAAAACCCAAAAGCAGCAGATTAGCTGAAAAACTGAATTTTATTTAAATATCTGTTTTAGCATTTAAAAATCAGCACATCAATTAGCAACATAGTAATCTGCTGAGCATTGTGACATGTGGTCTTAAAATCTCTTTCTATCCCCAGACTAATTCACTTTGCTCTGGACATTAGATCTGGACCTTCTAAAATGCCCAAGGCAATCAAGTATAAGTTACCAACGCTTGAAAATACGGCTGTAAATAAAGGGCTCCCAGCTCTGTCCAGGGGGAACAGCCTCCCCCTGGGGACTCTGCCCTCAGCTCCTCAGCCTGCCTTGTCACTGTCCACCCCAAGTGGCCCTCTGCCCTCGGCTCAGATTCCCTGCCATTAGTTCTTGTGCATGACCACTCAGTTTGGCAGCATTTTTCCCTGGCTGACCTCGGTGTCCTCCTCTGAATATGATTTTAAGTGCTTGCTCTCCAGATACAATTATGGTAACTAGGAATAAAAAATTCTGGAGCTGTGCTATCCAATTTGGTAGTCACTAGCCATATGTGGCTGTTTATATACCTTAAAATGAAATAAAATGCAAATATCTAGTTCCTCAGCTGTGCTAGCCACTTATCAAGTGCTCAACAGCCACATGCAATGGATAGCATACAGAACAGCCCCTTCACTGCAGAAAGTTCTAGTGACTAGTGCTGACTTACAGCCGCTCCTAGCTCTTACCCCAAGCGTAAAGAGCTGACAAAGTTGGCATCAGCATTGTCCCTAAATTCCCCCAATACTATGTATGAAACTGAAAATCCTGAAGTCTGAAATACTCTTGCCAACATTCTCTTTGGATACTTCCAAAAGTGGGTCAGTATTCCTTCAGATGACTCTAGAAAGCCTTTACCACCACTCTGGCTATCTGGCAGCTTGGATCATTAGTGGAGAACATTTAGGTTTAGGAACTCACAGCAGCATGGAAAAGACATTCTAGGAACAGTAAAATACTACATTCGTTACAGTACATTTGGGCAGAAACAGACTATATTAGTTTGCTGCTTATGTGCCTCTTTGTTGGTCAAGGTGCCTAACATTTCACCATTAGAGATTTATTCCTTTGGGTTTTACAGGTATCTTCTTTGTTCTCCACACACAGAGTAGATGGACTATGCTGGTTAGGGCAGAGAGAGAGTTATATAGGAGATGTACATTGTCAATACTGTCACTTGACTTACTTCGTCCCTCCACCAAAAAAATAATCCTATGAGTGAGAGAGCAAGAATAAGGTTCTACAGTCTATTGTCCTATATCATATATCATATCATGAGAAGCTAGTTTTTAAATGTTATCTAATATATACCCAATATAACACTTGGCCCATAGCTGCTCATTACATACCTGATGAGCAAACAAACTATAAGTAGTTTTAGAGATAGTTTTAAGAATATTTTAATATGCTAGATAGAATTTAATACATTTGAATCATGCTGAAGTGTGTTCATCCATTATGAAGTTAAAATTTTTTCATGTTTACATGGATGGAGCTGGAACATATTCTTCTTAGTAAAGTATCTCAAGAATGGAAGAAAAAGTACCCAATGTACTCAGCCCTACTATGAAACTAATTTAGGGTTTTCACATGAAAGCTATAACCCAGTTACAACCTAAGAATAGTGGGGAGGGGGAAAGGGACAGGAGGGAGGGGGGGAGGTGGGTAGAGGGAAGGGGATTGGTGGGATTACACCAGCGGTGCATCTTACAAGGGTATATGTGAAACTTGGTAAACGGTCTGTGAAGCTAGTGAATGATGCCCCATGATTATATCAATGTACACAGCTATGATTTAATAAAAAAAAAAAAAATGAAGTTAAAATTTTAAGTACCCAAAGCAAGTTTTCTCACGTCTTTGGCTAAATTAGCAAAAAATCATTCCTTCCACACGTACCCCCCCAAACAAAACGTCTTCATTTTATTCACTCATCTGTTTATTTATTCAATAACAATTTTAGTGTACCCACTCCGGGATTGTGTAGCCTCTGCAGAGGATACAAAGTTGAATAATACCTTTTAGTCTAGAAGCTTGGAAGGTAACTATTACTAAAAGAAAAACTTTAGACAAATTAAATTTAATAAAGTTCAATTGAGCGAGAAACAATTAGAGAATTGGGCAGCCCGGTTCAGTGAGATTCTGGGACTGCCAAGTAGCTGGATAACATTTATAGACAGAAAAAGGGAAGTGATGTACAGACAACGAAAGTGAGGTACAGAGAAAACATTATTGGTTCCAGCTTGGCATTGGAACTGTTCAAGACAGGTTCCATTGCCTTATTGGAACTTGGCCTGAACAGCTGGCTGCTTCCAACTGTGGAGACTGAAGTTTAGCTGCTGTGATTGGCTGAGATTCAGCTACTTGTTACAAAAGTAAACTCCTAAATTAGGTTATCATTTTTTTTTTATGTATTAAGTTAGGTTACAGTTCTTAGGTAGGACTTATATGGAGGCTTCTCAAGCCCAAATTTAGTTTAATTTAACACTACGTAATTCTAATGTGGACCTGCAACTTCTAGAATGAAAGATTCCTGGCCCTTGATATCTCTGATTTCCATCCTCTATCCCAAGTTCCTGACTTCCAGTCTACCTGTTAGAATCCATCTTGGACTGCCTAATGCCTAAATAATAGTGGTCCTCATAAGATAGAACTTCATTTCTCTCTCAGGTACAAAACCAGAGTTGTCCTCCAGGACTAATATGGTGGCTCCTGGTCTTCTAGAATCCAGGCTTCTGCTTTGTTGTGTCACCAACCTTGGTCTCTCACTTCCTAATCTAAGATTTGCGTTCTGGATCTGTGGTCCCAGACTGGTGCCGGTCAGGGGCTTGTTAGGGTATGGAGATAAATATTTAAATGGCTGCCCAGCAGGAGGTGAGCAGGTGGGCAAGCTAGTAAGAAGGAGAAGGAAGCTTCATCTGTATTGACACCCAGTCCTCTTTGCTATTGGATCCCTGTCTGAGCTCTGCTTCCTCTCAGGCCCCACCACACCCCCGACACCTCCATCGGTGGAAAAATTGTCTTTCATGAAACAAGTCCCTGATGCTAAATGACGGGGGTACTGCTGTTCTAGACGTCAGAAAATAATAGCATGCCCTTACTGTTTTAGAAAGCTTCCTCCTAATCTTAACGGGCAGAACTTAGTCCCACGGCTGTACCTAGCTACAAAAGAAGTTGAGCAATTGCATCCTTTTTGTCCTCAGGCTGGGATACAAAAGTAAAGTCTGGAATGGACAGTAGATCTGGCCATCTCTGCCACCTACCACATGCTGGGCTTGAGACACTGTCCACTCTGAATATACCACCTACTCATGCAAAGGGAATAATCCATGCCCTCGGATAATGGAAACAAAAGCCATTAAGCTCAAATGATATTATTCACATCACCAATCATATATATTGCAAAGAGCTAATCTCAGTTTTTGAATGTCTGCTCGTTACCATAAAATAGGAGTACATTTGATGTCAGTAGGCATGACTGTTATAAACTTTCATGTATATTAAGACAAAACCCTTGCAAAGGCAATAACAAAGCCATAAAGCACTAAAGCTATGGAATTTGAGCATCTAAGGTTTTACATTTTAAAAAAACATTAAATTGATCATATTGACCAGGGTATTTTAAATTTCCAATTATCCTACTAATTGTAAAATCTTAGACTAGGGCATGGAAAATGGGGAAATAAATTAATGCTACCATGAGAACACTAATTTTGTAGACCATAACTTTGAAATAACTCCATGTCTTTAGCTTTTATGCATAAAAGGAAGAAAGAATGTGGAGTAGAAACACGAGAATGTGTTACACAGTAACAAAGTCTGAAGAGGCTTTGATGTTAATACCTGGCAGAGTTAAAAGAGGACCAGTTCAAACCTCACCTGCTGCTAATATTCAACTGGGGATAATTAAACCCCCATCAGGTTTCCCAAGCGAAGAACAGACACAGTTTTTCCTGAGAAGAAAACACTTCTTTGTATTTTGTCCAAATAATACCCAAACACACGTAAAGAACTTCTCTTTAAATTGTGACTTATTGAAGTTAATTGTTTATAGCCAGCGTTTCATCTGCTTTCTCCCTGATGACTAATGTCAGATCTAGATCCGAAGTGAAGTCCCTCCTCCTGTCCCAAATGTTTCTGAGTTCCCACAGGACCTCCATGTGCTCGTGAAAAAGCCTAGTCAAAGTTCAGGAGGTGGCTACAGTGTTGTTTCTTTTCCGAGGCTCATCCAAGTCCCATATTTCTCCTCTGCCCTGGATTGCTAGCTCCATGTATGCCCTGCCTCTTGTGCTAACCTGCTACCTTGCTGTTAACTCTCAGGCTCCCCAGTCTCGTGCCTCGGTGACACAAGTCATAGACTCCTCGTGGCTAACGCTCACTACAGAATTGGTGGAGATGCTGAAGCATGACAGCACTACAACAGTGAAACCAGCTTGTATGGAAACCGCAATCATGTGGCAGACTTATGTCTCCCAAAGGACTTTCTCCTCCTTTTCCATGGTAATAGAATCCATAACTTTAGCTGTGCACATGGCTACCCAAAATAAAAATCACACTTGCCAGCTTCTCCTGCAGTTACATGTGAGAGCATATGTCTAAGTTCTGGCCAATAAGATATAAGAAAGACAAGGTGTTATGCCCCTTGTTTCCACTTCCATGTTTCTTTTGGTGAGAATTTAAATGCAATGACTCGAGCTCCAGCAGCTATTTTGAGCTAGGAGATGCCCTAGAGAATGGAAATTATGCAGGAGGCAGAGAGCAAAACAAAAAGAGTTGACCGAGTTTGCATTGTCGTCAGGCTATGGGGTATAATCTAGTTTAGAAGTACCTGCTGCTGAATTTATAAAACATAAAAGAAAAACCATTTTCTTTCTTGCTTGAACAAGAGATGTTGCAGCTTAGTTATAGCCAAGTTTAATAATAACATATGCTAAAAGCAGAGCTAGCCATAGTCCAAATAGTGACTGGATGAATTAGTTTTTCATCTTGTTGGCCTTCTTTTATAGTCCTCCCAGAGCCCTTCGCCCTCAATGTCCTCCATTGTACTCCCATGCTTTGCAATTTTTTAATCACTTGACTCTGTCCAGATTTACATGCCCTATATCCTGCTCCTTTAGGATCTGCCAGATGACTAGGTAATATGATAATAAAATGTATAAGACGTTATAACTGGGAAACAATGGAGTTCTTATTGCAATATAGTGTTGTATAACAGTGGCTTGGGTGACTAGACCCAAGGAATGACTAACATGGGTACCCTGGCAGGTAATTACGCCAGGGATTTTCAAACAGGAGGCTTTTTGACATTTGATATAACAAATACAGTTCTGCAGAGTGTCAGGCAGCCCGAGTTTACATACGCAGCATGTCAGATTCAATTAGAATTTCCAGATACTTATCTCAACTTTCTCCTTCTATTGCTGACTAGGGCCAAACCTTACCAATGCTGTTCAAAATAAAATGCATGGAGTGGTAAGAGGAAGGATGGAAGTTGACAGTTTGCAAACTTTCCAGGTTTCTAGAAACAATATATATTTTTTATTTTCTTACCATAGAGATCAGAAACAGTATTTGAAAAAGACCCTCATGTCCAACATAAACATGAGTGTTGAGAAGTCCTAGGCTCCCGCAGTAATGTCCATTAGGTAGCTCTCAACCACTCTAAATAATCATGCAATCGCAGTAAAAAATGGTACACTGTATATGAGAACACCACTTGTAGACATACCCCCGACTCCTGGTCCTTCTAAGAAAATTGTGACTAACACCCCATATCTTATATCTGGAAATTATGAGGCTAACTCTGATTGATACAATATCATATTTCTTACTTGTTCATCATCAAAGCCAAATCAATAATTATTGGTGAACTGGTAATGGTTTGTTGTTATATCAGTCGCTTACCCTCATAGACTTTTCTCTGACATCTTATAATTTATAGCTAACTAACAGGCAGGGAAGCTCTGTGTGTAAGGAAGCTCAGGAGACTGCCTGGGTCATCAATTAGTGCCTGAATAAACATCCGCTTTTTCTTAGCCTCCACTGACCTGGCTTCCAGTAGAACTACAGTAATTTGAGTCTGTGTTCTGCACTCCAAGAAAACAGCTTATGGAAGATGTGTAATTGTAAACCAACTTCCTTAAAGATACCAGTGCCTTGAAATGCTGGGCTGGTCTTGGAAATTGGGGAAGCAAGTAACCTCATGATAAACCTTTTATCTTCCCTTTCAGCACCCCTTATCTTATCATCCCCTTCCTTTTCCCTCTTTCTTTCATGCCACCAATATTGACCACAATGAACTCCTACCAAGAGATGCCTTTAAAAAACAAAAGTTGTTACCCTACACATATATAAAGTTCTGACAATTACATTTGTAAACTCACTCTAGAAAATGTATCACATACCCCATTGCTGAATATCACTATAGTTACCTCCAAGCTGTCATTATAAAGTACCTCAATATACACAAGAACAATAATGAACGGCGCTCAGCAAGGCACCATCACACATCGACACAGACGCAGCTGTGAGACGCTGATATAGCAAGGTTAGGAAACCTCATCACGTTGTGTTACAGTGCTGCCAACGTAAGCACACGGCAGCAAGTTCGCAAACATCACTGTCAAAGCTCATTCAATGACAGCTCTGATGGTCATTCCAGAAAAGGCATTCCAAAATTGCTTTGAAGGGTGGACTAGGTGCTGCATCTGTGCATAACTTCCTAAGGGAGTACTTCAAAGGTGACCATCGTGCTATTCCGCAATGAGGTATGCAGCACTTTTTCTAGGATGAGTTTGTGAACTTAACTGTTAGACATCGTACACACACACACACGTATGAGCTTAATACCTATGGATATTTATATATGTCTTAAGCTAATTTCTCCTCTTCTTATTTTCACCTTAAGAAATGTCCCTTACTATATAATTGTTGTTCGAAGCCCTTACATCCTAAGCTGACCAAGTTAGAATGACTGTTTCCTGAGCTCCACATCCCAGACACACACAGTGTAGAATGGTAAGCGCACTTGCTGGCTCTCAGCCCTCTCCTAGGCCTTGTTGGGGAGGATAAGGCATTTGTGCCGTGGCTGCCACAGTGAACTGGCAGTCTTGTGGGAGACAACACAGAGGGTATGAAACAATTAGAGAACAATGTCAATTGCGGGTAACTAGCAATGACGCCATGCTATGAATCAGCTCTTGAAATAATGACCTACATGCCTGAAAATAGAACTCAGGTGAGTCAGGCACTACGTGGTCGGAGAAGTTTAAGAGCAGGAAAGGTGCAGTGAAGGAGATGTGGGCCATGCCAGCTTCAGAGAGTTTTCAAAACTGCTAAAGACAGATATTTGAGTCAGAACTTAATCCCATTGTAGGTCTTTTGTGAATTTTCAGTTTTGAGGTATTCAGCACTGGTTAAAAGGAAAAGGACTGTGTGTGTGGGTGCCCCTTCTTACTTCTCTATGAGTGGGAAATATGGCCCCAGAGTGACCCTTAACCCTCACCTGCAAAGAGGCCCAGAGTGTTCTTTAGCAAAATCCTTTGGGGTGCAAGGATAGGAGGAAAGAGGGGCACTTCCACTAGAAAACTGTTTGAGGGGAACAGGTGAAAATGAAGTGAGGCTTTCCTCTTACTCGCAAGCCTAACGATCCATATACAATGTCTAATTCTAATCTTTTTGTAAAATGAGCAATATTTCAGATTCACTAAAGTCAATATTTAATTACTCATGAGTTGAGAATAATTTGTCCCTTTGCAAACGTAAAATTCTTGCCACTAGAAAGAAAAATCCATTCTAAAAGGACGAAGATTTTGCTTCTAATTCTATATTTAAATAAACGTTGCCTTTAAACGTGGTTTACATTGTTGGGTCCATTAATTTATGACTTCGTGTTAAATAAGATCGAAAACGCCCCACATACTAGCTGGCCATAGTGTGTGGTGCTCAAAAATGCTAATTTATTATTTTTTTTAAAGAGACCATGTAATTAAGCTGTAATTTTCAGTGATATGGGTTTATTATGCTTTCCAATTTTTTCATTAATTCCCTTATTCCATGTTTTTCCATTTAAATGAGTTTAAAATGCATAACATGAACTATCTTAAAATGTTCTGTTTTTAAATTCTACTGGGCTCTCCCTACAACTCTTACTTATCTCAGGATTCTGAATTACAACTAATTCTCCTTTAAGTACTTTAGTAACCATATTACCTCAGCCAAGATAGCAGATTTGCCATTTATAATCATTTAGCCAGGTCCATCGTTTTAGTATGCATGTAGTGGATGTCTTTTTCCTTCATTTTAAAAGGAACTGCTATTGACCCAGTTGATCTCTGCAAAAGTTACAACAGCCTATACGTTTCAGACTTTCTTTGATAAGTGGCTGGTTAGCATCTTTGGCCATTTGCAGGACACAGCTAGCTTTGCCAATAGAAGGATTCTTGGTATAAATTAAATGTAGGTGCACCAAATTGTTTTAAATGCAATAAGGCTTTCAAACAAATCCTCTAGTTGCTCCTTTGCGAAGTGAAAAATCCTCTTACAAAGCCAATAATTACTTCCTAATGGATGGGTTTTGCGAATCTGGAATTTAATCTATTAAGTTTGCTTAAAGCAGGTAGACCTTTATTTGACAATCTGAGGGTTGGTCTTTTGGCTGAATTTTAATTTAAAGAGTAAAAGAATCAAGGCAAGATTGCTGGAATTGCACTGCTGTTTTGGCAGAGTGGATGATGAACGTGTGAAGAGTAATTTGGCGTCAATGGAAGGGAATGTAAGATATGGAGGTGGGCTGAGCAGGACTGTGCCTCACAACGACATGAGTCTGAATAGCTTTGATTTTCTCTTTACATTTACCAGGGAGAGTAATTAAAACTCCAATATTCCACACCACTGAAAAAGGAAGAATAAACTTACCACTGCTTCTGTTTACAGTGGTAGCAACAAGTGTACGTGAACCAAGTGCAAAAGAGGTAGGTAGGTACAGCAAGGAGATACCCAAGTTGATGTGTAAATCAAAACCATCAGATGGAAAAGGGCAAAATTAGGAGGAGGAGCATGTTTTTCTAACCTGGAGAACATAAAACTAAAAATAAGATCTCGTTCCTCTGCAGAAAGGCAGGACTGTATCCTTTAAGTTTATTCTTGTACCCCTCGCTCCCAGGCTTCCGTCTTGTATCACTGCCGTCCTAACCTCCAGGGAGGAACAGAATCTTGCTTTGTCCCTGCCAGACCTTCAAAGCAAACGTAGCCCTTTGTTTCAGGGCTCTTTCTCCTTCACAAAATGCTGATACAGTTTCTACAAATTGAGGCTATCTGATGGTGGAAGTGGGGGCAGCTTTTGAGGAAAAAGAATTTTCCTTAATCTAACGTTATCTCCCCCCGTAGATAAGGACTATGCTAAGTTGATGGCCTAAACCTATGTACTTTTCTTTTATTTATTTTTTTTGTGGGACAGAGTCTCACTCTATTGCCAGAGCTACCGAGCCCTGATGTCAGCTGAGCTCACAGCAACCTCAAACTCCTGGGCTCAAGCAGTTCTCCTGCCTCAGTCTCCCAGGTAACTGGGACTGCAGGTGGCTGCCACAACACCCAGTTTTTTCTATTTTTAGTAGAGAGTCTGCTTTGCTCAAGCTGTCTCCAACTCCTGAGCTCAAGCTATTCACCCACCTTGTCCTCCCACAGTGCTGGGTTTACAGGCATGAGCCACCATGCCCGGTCAACCCTATGCTTTTAAGCGATCCTTTTTGGGACTTTATGCCAACTAGTGTAGAAATTTGGGGGAAAAAAAATCTGTCCCATCCAAATGTACTGGCCCTCTAGCTGTCTAAATTTTTTCAAGATTTTTAGCTGAATGCTCTTCAAAGTGATGCATTTTCAAAAGGAAACCTCAGCTTCTAACTGCTCAGCTCAGTCAACCTCTTTGAATTTTTCTCTCGGGTCCTCTAAATGTTTGGTGTGCTGTATGGCTTGAAACTAAGCGAGAGGAGATTTCAGGGGATCAACCAAAGATAATAGGAGGGTTCTGAGCTTGTATAGTTTAAAAGAATGCTGTTTTCAGAAACTGCAAACAAGAGCACTATTATGAACATTTAATTATTTCTATGAATACATTACAAACTCCTCCATCACTAGAATGTAATAACTAAAAACTATCTTCTAATGACATTTAAATGAATTTCATTCCATGAACATGAGACTTCTAAGTCAGACAGGCAAACAACGGCATTTTTCCCCCTTTTGGTTTCTCAAAACTGTTGGCTCCATCAAAACAGAAAAGGAATATTTTCCCTAACATGTAAGACATAAGATAAACACAACTTTCATGATAGTTTTAAGACCCAAGTCATGTAATATTCCAGGGCAACTCCAATTGCTTCAAAGATACTGTGAAATCCCTGAAACAAACAAACAAAAATACCTAAAGAAAATTTAATACACTTCAGCTAAAAAATAAAAAAGATACATGATATGAAGGATTTTTAGAGGTAGAAACATAAATTACCAATTATATAAATATATTTGTTCTACTATGTACATACTCAAAATATAAATTCTTGCCAACTGTCCAAAGTCCTAAGGCCTGGGGTCTAAATGATGTTAGATTGAGCTGTAATTATCAAAAGTAAGAAAGTAAACATCTAAAATACATACAACTCTGATTTTTTAAGAGTTATTTGCACAATATGTGGGCTTTTTCTTTTTCTTTCTGATTATATCTGGACTTTGGACAATTATTCCTTAAGAACTTCCCAAGACGCAGAGTTTAGTAACAGAGAGGATTTCAAAGTCGTATCCAAGTACCTGTTTCAGCTTGCATAAAAATGTTAAATGAGGGTGAGGGAGAAATTTTGAAAAAAAGATACATGTTGTGATACAGACTTACAATGGAACAGTTTGCAGCCTTCACTATGATTGTTGCAAGGAGTTGTGATGCTGACGAAGTGTTTATGCTAGTTTTTTTTAAAAAGGCAAGACTCCAAATGTTAGATCCAGTATGCCTTCCAATATTTAAAAACAATGTGGAAAACAAGACTAACAGGTCAGGTTGGTGGTAGGGGTTAGGGTTAGGGGTGGGATTTGTTTCTCTGGCTTTATGTCCTTAGATATTTTTCTAATGAGGATGTATTACTGTTGTCTTTGTGATTTTTTTTCTTTTTTTGAGAGAGAGAATTTCATTCTGTTGCCTTCAGTAGCACGCTGTAGTGTTATAGCTCACAGCAACCTCAAACTCTCAGGCTCAAGCCATTCTCTTGCCTCAGCCTCCCACGTAGCTGGGACTTCAGGTGCCCACCACAACACCCAGCTATTTTTTAGAGGCCTCGCTCTTGCTCAGGCTGGTCTCAAACTCCAGAGCTCAGGCAATCCACCTGCCTCAGTCTCCCAGAGTGCTGGGATTATAGGCGTGAGCCGCCGTGCTTGGCTCTGTCCTTGTGATTTTTAACAAAGTTTTAAAAGACACATGTATATCAGTGCTTTCTCTGGACTCAATGATTCTTAGTCTTTTTGCTAGTTTTGCAAAGGTTAGAGTTAAAGAAGGCCTTTAGGTAGTGTTTTAACAAATAGAGATTCCCAAGGACTATTGTGGTCACAATCCAGTTTCACAGAAAGCATGGGTCAAGTGACTACGTTGGGCAGGTTTCTGTCTAGCTGCAGTACTTCGTACATTGTGTCTGTTAAATGACTGTCACTGATTATTAAGGGTTACATTTTAATGAGTAAACAAAAGATACTCTTTTTATTCTTCCAGGAAAAACCAGATGGCCTACTGAACAACAGCTGACCAGGGAATACAGGCAGAAAATAGAGGACAGTTCCAAAAAAGAGACTTAATTTCTATTTCCATAGAAGCTGAGCATCAGAAGAGACCTCTTTTTTGGGTCAGAGACATTGAACTGGGAGCCTTGCCAGAGCTGGGCCTAGAATCAGGGCCCCACAGAAACACTGCTCTGGTATTCAGGAAGAATTGCTTAGCCTGGAATGGGGAGAGGAGTAGGACTCACAATGCAGACTTCACAGGACTTCAGCAGAAATCAGCCAGTCAAAACAGACCTGATTTGTGTGGCTGCACGGAGCCATCCACACCGTGGGATCTAAGTCACTGGAACCAAGTGAGACTCTATTTTACTACTTATACCCACCTGCCACAGACAGATTGCACCCTCATCAGTTACCATCAGGAGGAAAGTTGTTTTCATCACCACACTCACAAAGACTGGCCTGCGTGTGTGCTGCTGTCATGAGGATGGCCTCCCGGGGAGGAAAGTACAGGCAGGATGATAGACTTTTGGCCAAGGGGAGCAGGAAGAATTTCAAGCTCTTCAGGAGATAAAAGCAAAGGCAGGGAGCTCTGTGCTGCTGCAGCCTGCGCCTGGATCCACCTGCCACAAGCAGCGATGCTAATTAAATTGGTATTCCTTATCACCACTGCAGTACAACATATAAGCTTGTCTCTATAATATCGTCACTGTCTCTTCTGAAACCCTTTCCCTTATGTGACCACCTGCCATGGCTGCTGCAGAGGGACGATTTGGCTGGTCCTGGCTACCTTAAACATATCCAAAATCCAACCACTTATTCTCCTCTGCTCCCTTGCACTCAGACAATACAAGTCATTATTATTTCTTACTTAGATGATGATAAAAATCTTCGGATGATCTCCCTGCTTTGTTTTATATGCCTCTATAATCCACTCTCCACATAGCAGCCAGAGTGATTTATATAAAAGGTAAACCTAATGTTGGTACTGCCCTGCTTAAGCCCTGCACACCTTCCCTGTGCACTGACATCAGCTTAAGCTCTGTGCCCGGCCTCTGGAGACCTGCGTGAACTCTGACCTCTCTGACGTCATCCCACGCCACTCTCTCCTACACATAGAAAAATCCAGGTTCTGGACCTCAGTGTCCCCCCTACTCTTTTGTAGCTTTTCTTCTTGCCAGTACGACTCAGCACCAATGTCCCTCTTCAGAGAAACCTTTCTAATCCCCCAATCTAATCCTGTCTGGTCTCTTGGTCTTTCTATGGTATTTTACTCAGAGCACTTGGTACAATCTGAAGTGGCCCATTCCAGTAATTTATCTGCTTGTTTGCTTACCTGTTTATTTCTTGCCTCTCCATACTAGGATGCCAGCTTCGTAAGAGCAGGGCTGCTATCTCTGTTGTCCTCTGCTGCATCTCAGATTGCTCAACCCTGAGGCTTTCCATCGTTGGTGCTAAGGGTTTATACCATCGTGAGTGGCTTTGTGTAATTTTTATGACCTTTTCCCAATGTACCCCATTTTTCCAAAGGATTTTTATTCCTGAACTGCATTTATTATGTTTTTACTAATAGATTTTCTTCTGAGATAATCAATGCTACTATGTTCCAGCCCAAATCCAAGAAATCCTACATTTAAGTCCCCTGGGCAGCCTTATCAGTTGTAACTATACAAATTCTATTATCTTTTTTGTTGTTGTTTTTGAGACAGAGTCTCAAGCTATCACCCTGGATAGAGTGCCGTGGCATCACAGCTCACAGCAACCTCCAACTCTTGGGCTTAGGCGATTCTCTTGCCTCAGCCTCCCAAGTAGCTGGGACTACAGGCGTCTGCCACAACACCCAGCCATTTTTTGGTTGCGGTTGTCTTATTGCTTAGCAGACCCAGGCCAGGTTTGAACTCACCACCCTAGGTGTATGTGGCCGGCGGCACCCTTGCCAGCTGAGCTACGGGCACTGCCCTCTGTTACCTTTTCTAAAGTGTGGAAAGTATCTCAGGGATTCCTCCCTCCTCTCTTCTCCGTCACCATCTTTTCAGATCCCTGGTATTGAGAAACCCAAGTAGGAAGTATAGTAGATTGACCCTTAAGGGATTTGCCACTCTCGGTCCCTCTAATTCTATGGGGACTTGAATATGAAGGCTGATCACAGACTAAAAGTGTCACCCACATCCAAGAGCATAGTTTTTTCACTTATCTGTGTGGGTAAAGTAAGTTCAAGATCCACAGCCAGCACAATTAGTTGAGCTAAAAAAAAAAAAAAAAGGCTAAAGAAAAACCAATTCTCCCTTTACCCCACCCCACCCCCAACACCCCCTAAAACAACAAAAAAGCTAAAGCAAAGGAGACCATTTGCTTTAACTAAAGAATTCATGGTGAATTGTCCCATTAAGAAATGATCTGTCCCCGAAATGGCAGATCCCTGTCTTTGACATGAAAGCTTTGTCTTCTCTTACAGTCAGCAAAATTTTTTTTACAAGAATGAAAATAAACATACCCTTGGTGCTATAAACTTTAAAAAGGTGACTATGGAGCCAGTTCAGAGGCACAGCAAGGCCACTAGAGCACAGAGGATCAACGGGCAGCTGGTCAGAGACTCAACCCACACCCCGACAAGGGACATACTAACAGTTTATAATTAAAAATTTTAATTTTCTACTTAGCCTCATAAGACTCATCACTACAATGATTTGTTTGTAAACTTGAGCCTTCACACATTTGATTTATCCCAGGTCCTACAAAAAAAAATGCCACATGTCCATGGGAAGAACATACACACGCTTGAATGTAACGGGAGTTTAAATTTTTGAAAAGAAGAACACCTCAACAACAGCAATGAAATCCTCCCCAGAGGATTTTATAACTGTTATTTGGCATATTCCAAAGGAATAGCCTTATTGAGAGTAAATCATGTTAATTTAATTACTGTACAGTAAAATAGAAGCCCAGAAGAGTCCCCAGGTTGGGGGTGGGGACTGAAGCACACTCAGGCTTCCAACAGAATCATCCTTCATTTTCATCAATGGGCAGCCTGGAAGAACATGTGAGTTTGAAATTTGCCAAGCGCTTCTTTAGAACAATTTAAAAAGAGAAAAAAGAGCTTTGGGCTGCTTGCTTGCATCCTAACGGGTTGGAGCTGGCAAGAAATAGAAGGGTAAAAAGTCACTACATCTGTTCAGGCCTCCAGCATTTTAGAGTGTCAGGAGAGGTACTTAAACTTGCCATTGTTACATATGAAAAAATTTTTTTAAATAAATGGTAAAATGTGATTTTTTTTTCTTTTAATTACTTCACGATGCAGAGCTTCTGGTAGTCACATTTGTAGGGACGGCAGGAGCACCCTTCTAGGAATGAAACTAAACCAAGAGTAGATTTGGTGGATAAGTTGCACCTTAGAAGAAAGGAAACCCAAAGGCCATTATTTTATTAAGCAAATAGTTTATTTCTGGGACCCTGAAGCTACTTACCTGTTTTTTTTTTTTGTAGCATGAATTAAGGAGAGTGGAACATAACATTTTTCAGAGGTCTTAACTCAACTCTGCATTAGTAAGTTAGTATACGTGGCCAACTGGTACTTTTTCTGATTGTCCCCTCCCCTTCTTTTTAATCCTTCTCAGAGTTAACCAGACCCAGTGACTGTGAGAAAGTTATTTGACTTCTGAATCTCTTTTCTTCATCTGTAAAATTGGGCAAACTGGTGCCTTCACAGAGTTGTAAGCCACTGACACATGGAAGTCACCTGGGCACAGTCAGCGCCATCCGACCCATCTTCTTTTTCTTTCTATTCTCTTCTTTCTTGTCTTCTCCTTGCCTTGTCTTCACATCCTCAAAATGACAGATGTGTGATAGAGTCCAGGAAGATGGGGGGAGGGCGGCGTTCCATGTCGTTTCCCCCTCTGCTGCCTAATTAAAGCCCCATGCAGCATGAAAATTGCTGAGAACAGGGCTTGATCAATTCATTCATTTCCAGGCCTTTGTAATTGGTATGATTCCCCTTAGACACAGTAACTAAACAGGCAAGGTTACTCAGGCCTGATAAACGAATGCAAGAGCTGAGGCTCTGAGGGCTGGGAAAGCCTAACAACACCAGCCCTGGGCTCTTCGGAGAAGAAGCAGAGCTGAAAGGAGTGGCGTCCTCCTCTGCCTCCTACCCAGGGCTTGGCCTCTGTGTGCGCTGCTGCTGTTTTCCAGTTAGCTTACTCTTTTGCACACTTTCTTTGAGGCCGTGCCATTTCTCTCTCTTCCATTTCCTTTCTGTTAACGTTCAACCTGTGCCCAGAAGATTTTGGAATGAAGTATGCTCTGAGCTCCCTAGGATGTAAGAAAAAGTCAACTTTATTAAAAATAACTAATAACGGAGATTCCAATCAATAATGGAAATTGCTGAAGTTAACTATTCAAATCTTCAGATGAGCATCAGGGACATCATGAGCATCGCCCAGAACATCTTTGTTCAAATTCCTGCCGCATACCAAAGTAGCTACAAAATAAAGTATGTTAGGGAAATGCCCCATAGCAGATTTTCTTGGAGTAGGAAATAACGTTTGTCTCAATATTGAAGCCAGTTTTAATTTTCCAGCTAAATCAAAGTGTTTATTATCTCAGTTCTGTTTAAAGATGGCAGGACACACATTTTACTAAGTAAAATTGTGAAATGTCCTTCTGGGGTTTTAAAAAGAATGAACAACATCTCTGTGTCACTGTCTCTTCCATGAGATCCTGATCTCACTGAAGTTACTTCCAGTCCCTCTTTAATGTCATTTGAGTTAGGATTAGGGATGGAGAAGTGACAACAGAGAAATACAGTAGAAAATGTACAGAGGGATATTTCATGAAGACCATACCCACAAAGAGAAAATAGTACATTCCTCTCCAGATCCCTATAGAACTTCCAGAGTGTCAAGACTGGGAAAACCCATGGGCCAGAGGCAAGTTTTGTTTATAAGTCAGAAACATAGCAATTCTTCACTGACTCTATTTTTCCTGATTACCCAAGACAATCCAAAGAATCTTGTAGAGTAGTATTTTCCAACCAGGGGAATGTTAGGACAGCCCTAAGAGATAAAGAGCTCAGCTACTAAGCCTTTCTAGTTTCTTCAGCTTTACAGTCCAACCACTTATTGAGCATTTATTGAGTAACCACTGGGTTCTGCACTCTGACCGTATACAAGATATAGAGTCTTCATTTAGGTAAACTTCCTTCAGATGAGGACTACCCGGAACCTTGTTCCTCTAACTCTTCACTTGGCTGGCTGACTCTTTTCCTTCAGGCCTCTGCTCAAGTGTCACCTTTTCCTTTACCATCTCTGACCATCCACCCTTGAGCTGCCCTCTCTACTTGTCACTCTTCATTTCCTTACCCCATTTTATTTTCTTTATAGCTTCATGGCACGTAAAATTATCTTGTATATTAATTTGTTTATTTGTTGGGTTTATTAACTGTCTCCCCACTAAAATACAGGCTGCATGAGAGCTAGGCTTCACCTGTCCTGTGTTCCTGTGAGGTGCCTGGCACACAGTAGACAGGTGGATGCCAAAGCAGAGGGAACACCTGCCAAAGTGGTGTCATACAAGGGATGCCTCAAGGCCACAGCTGAACTCAAAGTCTTCCTCTTTGCCCTTGGGGTGCTGAAACTATGATTGGTCAGAGGTGGGGAGGCTACGGATTACTCTCTGGAGGTCATTGAGTTTCAGAGGATGAGTAGGAGTTAGCCAGGTGCTGAAGCAGGACAAAGATATGTCAGGCAGCTCATGCAAAGACACAGTTGCCTAGAAGAACTTATCATATTCCCAGATTTGTAAGTTGTTTGGTGTAACTGCAGTAGCATTGAAGGATGGAAGGATGAGGAGAGGTTAAAAAAATAAAAATTAAGTCAGGAAGAGAGATGGTGGGGGTGGGAAAGAGGAGAGAGAGAGAAGAAGCCAAATACTAAGAGAGAAAAACTAAAGTATTTGGGATGTGATTAAAAGATTTTTAAACAAAAAGGCAATAAAAATACAATGGTAAAGATCAATCAGTGGATGTAAGTGAGTCCAACCTGGGTCCAAGTCCAGCTCCACTATTAACAAGCTTTGTGAACTACTGTCAGTCTTGTTTTTTTCATCCGTAAAATGGGAATAGTAATAGAACCCACCTCATGTGTTCGTCGTGAAGATTAACATAGGCAAAGTTATTTGGCCCTGTGATAGACATACAAAAGTGAGCAATTGATTTTAGCTTTGATGATTATTACTGGAATAGCATAATAATTTTAAGTTTTAGAAAGATCCCCATTAGCACAGATGCACAGAAGATAGTGATAGACGTTCAGAGTTTAAAATAAACTTCATCGAAGTATAGTTGATCCACAATAAACTATCCATTTTTAAGTATAAAACTGGAGAAAAATGTTTCTAAGAAGTTTTGGGGACGAATGTAGGAAACTTAACTTTAAAAAATATGTAACAGTCTGGGTATAGTGGCTTATGCCAGTAATCCCAGCATTTTGAAAGGCTAAGGCAGAGGATTGCTAGAGGCCAGAAGTTCAAGTTGTGTGCGTTCCTGCACAACATGGTGAGACTTCATCTCTACAAAAATAACATTTAAAAATTAGTGAGGTTTTGATTAAGTTAAAAATGATTCTGAGGGGCGGCGCCTGTGGCTCAAAGGAGTAGGGTGCCTGCCCCATATGCTGGAGCTGGTAGGTTCAAACCCGGCCCCAGCCAAAACTGCAAAAAAAAGAAAAAAATTATTCTCATCAGCTAAGAAGATAATCAAAAGAGCAAATAGACAATGTACAGAAAGGGAGAAAATATTCATAATCTACACATCTGATGAAGGGCTAATATCCAAAATCTACAAAAACTCAAACAAATCAGCAAGGAAAAAACAATCCCATGAAAAAGTAGGAAAAAAAAACATAAGTAGAAGTTTTTCAAAAGAAGATAGACAAAAGGCCAAGAAACATGAAAAAATGCCCAACATCACTAATCATCAGGGAAACACAAAACAATGCAAAAAAATAGATACTGGTGTGAATACAGAAAGGAACACTTATACACTGTTGGTGAGACTGCAAATTAGTATACTGATCTGTACCGAAAAAAAGTATGGAGATTTCTTTAAGAACTAAAAGGCGACCTACCATTTGATCCATCAACCCAGTACTGGGTATCTACCTAATAGAAAAGAAATCATTTTGTCAAAAAGACAATTGCACTTGAATGTTTATGGCAACACAATTTATATATATGTATATATATTCCGAGGGTGCCTTATATCTATCAGGCACTGTTCTAAGTGCCTTACAAACACACACACACACACACACACACACACACACATATAATATAAAGATAACCCATTGTCACCGAAATTATTTTAACACCAAAAAATATTTTTCCAAAGGATAATGTTTAAATCGAAAAAAAAAATTTGCTTTATGACAAACCCACTGCATTTTCAAAATTTTCCTACAGATTAATGAAAATTCTACCCTGGATTGGTATTTGGAACTTCCAATATTTGGACTTTATTAGAGGTACGAACTTGGACTCTGGGAGACAACATGAATGGCAATTGGTCTCAGGAAGAATTTATGAACAAATGATTGGGTTTGTGGAAATGGGTATGTAAATCTGGGTGATAGACTCAAGAAATGTTAAGAAGGTAGCATCAGTAGGACTTGGATGCTTGGGGCGAATGATGGGAAAAAGTCAAAAGTCAAAGATGGACAATGGGAAGAAGCTGGTAGAACTCAGGAGGAGGAAGAAGCTTGGTGGGCAAGTATGCCATGTTTTAGTTTGTAATGTGTTGACTTTGGAGTCCCAGTGGGTCATCCTAGTAGAGAGGTCTAATGAGGAGTGGGGAGGGATGGGTCTGGGGACTAGGGGAGCAGCTGGTGCCTGAGATGCACAATTGGACATCATCGACTTCAGGGAGGGCTGGAAAGTCACTGCCATGAATGGTGCTAGGAATGACCAGAGGGAAGGGGATAGACGGAGAGGAGAGGAGAGAAAAGAGGTCCAAACTGGCACCCTGGAGAATATCAACATTTAATGATAGCAGTAGAGAAATTGCTGAAAGAGATGGGGAGGGAGCAAAGAGGTAGAAGCAAACCCAGAAAGGGTGGTATCGGATTAAACTACATGCCATTTTTGAAAAGATAATGTTAGCATTCCTAGGGTGCCTTGTATCTATCAGGCACTATGCTAAGTGCCTTAAAAACTCATTTTCTGGCCCTCACAACAGCCCTATGAAGTAGATACTGTTATTAACCATATTTTATAGTAGAGATGCTCGTGTTTTACCCAGATCAAGTAAATGTGCCCACAATGCTAGTGAGTGGTAGAGTTGGAATCCTGTCCTGTGTAGTCTGAGTCCAGAGCTCATCCTAGAGCAAGGGAGTGGCCTATAGTGTCAAGGAATCAGGGCGTTGGTCAAAGGTGACCAGGCCTGAAATGTGTCAGTGGTATTTTGAAGTTAAAAGTCTTAGTTTGAGAGTCTGGGTGAGATGTAAAGGAAGGCAAGAAGGAGGAATACCATGTAAAAGTGGGTAGAGCTACCACGTTTGGCCTTGATAAATGTGCATTGCACAAGTCCAGGGGGTGCCTCGCACATCACTAAAATATGAATTGCTCTGTCTGGAGTTCTATGGTATACAGCCCGCATTGGGGTAAGTGTAGTACTTGCAATACACTCCCAGGTACTTTGAAGAAACTTGATATTAGGGAAAGAATGTGTCAGAATTAGAGAACAGCACTGAGAAATGAGACAGCCTAGTTTCAATAGGTGAGATTTGAGTATATTTCCATTCTAAGGAGAAGTAAATTGGTTTGCCTGAGATAGCCCCACTTACCTGCTATCCCTTGAAATTGTTAATAGCGTCTCCTTTCCTCTAATATGGCCTGGTTTGGACAATATGTGGCCCCCAGAGGCAGAAGAACTATAGGAGAGGAAGCAGCAGAAGCCATAAGAAACGGGATTGTTTGCTAGAACAAGGCTCAGAGACAAGCAGGTATGTGGGGGCCGGTAGAGGACTGGCTCTGAGACGGAGGAAGGCTAGACCCTCCCCCGAAGTAGGAAAGTGATGGTCAAAGGAAGAGTGGACACTAGTAGGTAAGGGGATGGATGCAAATTTGTGAGATTTCCTATTTGACCCCTTTTCTTTGTGAAGGAGATGGCCATGAGGTCACAGTTTGAGGTTCAAATCTCCAGGCTCAATTTGCTTTACTCTGTTAGCTAGGAGGCCAGTCTTTCTGTAAATGTGATCCCACTGGTCTCTATAAGAAAAGGCAGACAGAGTAAGTGCATCTGTGCTGAGCAAGAAGCAAATAACTGAAAACAGGCTTCAGGAGAAGCTGGTTTGGTAGTGTTTCTAGCACACATGACTAGTAATATCCCTTTTCATTATGATAATTATAATAGTAGCTTATTATTGAGAGTTTAGTTTCTAAGTTTTCTAAGTTTTCAATTTGTATTTGGATGTAGTATTCTGAATGTATGTATATTGCTACTTTTAATTTTATTGTTCCTTTAAAAAATTTTTTTTATTTTTATATATTCATGTGTTTATTAGGTTTCCATTTTTTGCCTTCATAAAATTAAAGAAGCTTCAAATTTAATAACAATAACAATGTTTAAGAAAAGGACTAGAAACAACTAGCACATGACACAGTCAGAATCTGAATCCAGGGCCCATGCTCTTAACCAGTATTTTATTTCTCTCTCTCTCATCTATTTAAGTTCATTACAGGCCTTCTCTTTTATCTGTGGCATTGAGTCAAAGGTTGTCATTGTGATAAATTAATCATGTCTGAATCCTCTGAAAGAGATGAGCTGGTAATGTGATATCAAGGCTCCTGGCATGCTAGACCAGATGCCCAGCAAAATAGGGTCATCCATTCTTCATGTTGTTGCTGCCCTTGTAAGAGCGTTAGGCTCTCAGCTCTTCCATGAAGTCTCTAATGGGCACTCTGGAGAAGGTGCATGCTACCTGGATTAATCAATTTGGGAAACACAGTCATGAAGTTCAACCATGTGGACAGTTGCCCAATAAGGCCCGACTCAAGACTTGAATCAGCAATGACAGCAGTCATTGCTGCAGCAATGCTCTGGCTGCAGCAGTCTCCTGGAGGAGTGGCTACCCTGCCAATGTGGAAGCCTTCAAGAGCAAACTTGAGGCTTTGGATAAACCTCTCCTTGATTCTTTACTCTGCTCTGTTAAATATTAATATAATATACAATACCCCTATTGATAAGCAGTGCCACCATCTCCCTTAGTGGATACAGAAAAACACAGTTTTGAACATGTGGAATAACTATGGATCAACCAATCAATCAATCAATCAAAAAACTAGATTGAATAAACTATATGGTATGAGTATACTAGGGGTTATTGGAGAATTTATAGTTCATGACACAAGATTAGTGTTAAGGAGAGTTTACCTGCCTGTGCTGAGAGGAATACAATGCTTACACAGGATTAAAAAAATTTTTTTTGGATGGAATTTTATCACTTTTGGCATTAAAAAAAATTTTTTTCATTGAATAACCCTATGATTGTGGGCTGATTTCTATGACAATGAAAACCAGGAATAATGATTGTGTCTTACAATTACCAATTTGATAATAAATTCTATACTTATTTGGCATATTTATCATGATTTAACATAAAATTATGCAATAATTCAAAAATTACATAATGCCACTAGGAATCATTTGGTCTTTTTCTTTCTTGGAACATCTTAGAGGAAACTCATTCTCACGTACACTTGAAAATTACAAAGAAAATGAGGCTGTTTCTCAAGAAGTTTCTATTTCCTCATTTGTGAAAAAAAATATGGTGATGATATGGTCTCTAAGATTCCTTCTAGCTCCAGTACTGTGTGGGCAAAGTGGGGTTAGGGCAAGAAAAAAGGCATTGGGGAACATCAGTAGGAGACAAAATGCTAGACAAAGTGTGTCTTGCACACTTCCTGGGTGAAGGTCAATACTAAGACCTAGACTTTACCTTACAAATGCAAACAATGTACCTTTCTTGTATATACCTTCATATTAATTGGAAATAAAACAATTTTTCTAAATGCAAGTACATATATTACTTTGCTGGTGTCCTATGAACTCTTAGACTGCCCAACTCACATTGTTGTACATTTGCGAAAAAGTCAAAAACATCTTACCATTAAAAAACATAACTCTTGTTTCTTCCAAAGTTATATGTCTCCAATTGTAATATGAAAATGGTGCTTGTTTCTATTGGCATAGTCCTCTAGTCACAGGAAGATAATTGCGCTAAGCCTCAGATATCATTTTGGTGTAAACCTAACACAGCTGTCTGCCTGAAGACTCCTGACTTTACAGAATCACAGCCTGAAAAAGGTTTGTTAAAGGTCACATGCTCATCTCTCCAGTGAACTTACTGACAAAATTTTGGGGGTGCAATTCCCTATGATAAGCTCTGGGGATACAAAGATGAGTGAAAGGATTCTGGCCCTTGAGGAGTTCACATGTAGTTGGAGACCCAAGGTCCGAACAGACGGAAAGGTGAATGACTGTGAGAGAGACAATTAGCTAAGCTGCCAATCTGTAGCAAAACTGTGTGTTGTCTCTTTCTGCATTCATGATGGATGGCCTAGGAGCTGGATTGTGTTGGTTAATTATCTGTAAATAAGAATAGGATTTCGAAACTTTAACTTTAATTTGTATTAAAGTGATCCTAAAACCAAGGATTTACTCCAAAGCCAAGACACAAGTCTAGAATTTTCTAGCAATCTCTCAAATGAATGTCTTCCAGAGGGAATAGGCCAGAGAATAAGGAAGGGTTACCACTGCTCATCCCCAGCTTGGAGGGTACCACCACGCACCCACCCAGCCCACGAGGGAGAAAAGCCCTGGCTACAAGGTGGGCTTCCTGGGCTTGGTCTCCTACAAGCCCTGGGCCTAACTGCCTGCTGCCCTCTTTTTGCTTGCTCTTCATTGTGCTTCAAAAATGTTTGTTTCCCAGCCTAAATGCCCACCAACCCAGGAATGGATTAACAAGCTGTGGTATATGTATACCATGGAATACTATTCAGCTATTAAAAAAAATGGAGACTTTACATCCTTCGTATTAACCTGGATGGAAGTGGAAGACATTATTCTTAGTAAAGCATCACAAAAATGGAGAAGCATGAATCCTATGTACTCAATCTTGATATGAGGACAATTAATGACAATTAAGTTTATGGGGGGGGGAAGCAGAAAGAGGGATGGAGGGAGGAGGGTGGGGCCTTAGTGTGTGTCACACTTTATGGGGGCAAGACATGATTGCAAGAGGGACTTTACCTAACAATTGCAATCAGTGTAACTGGCTTATTGTACCCTCAATGAATCCCCAACAATAAAAAAAAAAAAAAAAAAAAATGTTTGTTTCCTATGCACAGAAAAAGGCTCAATCCGATAGAAGTCATTGAAATGCAAAATAACCACCCATGAAGTACATTTTAAAAAATCTAATGAATTACCATACACAAGCTGGGACAACTCCAAATTTTCTAGATGTGAGAGGTTTCCTATCTTGTTGGAATGTATATATGTGGTGGGGGGAGGAGGTAATTGTGTTGTTGAAACATTCATTTTTACTGGGAACAGAGGAGAAGAATTGATGTTATATTACCCAGATAGACTAAGACCTCCCCCACTCCCTACTGTGCTTGGACACCACATCAAGTTCATGTATATATAGCTACACACGCAGATACAGATACAGACACATATGGGGGTTAGGGGTGGCAGTGGGGAAAGTTGATATTCCCCTAGCACTCTGGGAGGCCAAGGTGGGTGCATTGCCTGAACTCACAAGTTCAAGACCAGCTTGAACCACAGAGCAAGACCCTGTCTCTAAAAACAGCCAGGCACCTGTAGTCCCAGCCACTTGGGAGGCTGAGGCAAGAGAATCGCTTGAGCCCAAAGTTTGAGGTTGCTGTGAGCTGTGACGCCATAGCACTCTATCCGGGGTGACAAAGTGAGACCCTGTCTCAAAAAATAAATAAATAAATAAATAAGAGAGTTGATATTCCCCTACACAGGTAGCATTCTTAGCAGACAAAAACGCTTTTGGAAAGTAATTTGGCTGTGCAGTTCAAGTGTGAAGAGAATTCCACAGACTTTGACCTAGAGATAACAGCTTCTGAACTCTTACCAAAACAAGTAATTCAAACCGCATATTAATGTGCACACATAGTGAACAATAGCAAGAAATCTTTATGTTCTCCAAATAGGAAATCATTGTCCGTGGATGTATATGCAATGGAAAAGTATGTAGCCCTATGAAAATGAGCAGAAAGATTATACATACTTTATCAGTCATTTGTAAAAATGAATATTTTTAATAAAAGAAACAGAAATTTTTTTAATATTTAAAAGAAAAATGTATGCATACCATAAATACGTAAAATCATGTATGCACACATATACACCCAAATCCAAAAATAGGTTCTCTGATTTCTAAAATTCCTGTGATATTAATATTATTCTTATTTTAAAAAGAAAAGAGAAGAAACATTTTTACTCTGTCTAATATGTATTATGTAGTAGAATGGTTAAAAGTCCTCCTTGTTTTTGTAGAATTTTGTTGGCAGGCGAGGGTAGCTCAAAAAGCACGGCACTGGGAGACAGCCCTGGTAGCCCGTTAAACTGTTAACCTTTCTGGTCTGTAAAAACTGAAGAGGTCGGATTTAATCATCTCTAAGACCTCTCAAGAGTTTTAACATTGCATGAATCCAAGAAGTCATGAAACATGGCAACTGACCCAATACATACAAAAAAAGTAGGTGCTATGAGAGTTGAGGCCTTTTCTTTTGTCCTTTATTAAAAAACCAATCATATTACAACACTCTCCACCTTAAAACCTTACAATGACTGCCGTTTGCCATCCGAATGAATCCAAACTTCTCAGCCCAAATGACAAAGCCTTCAGTGATTTGCCTCCAGTTTCTTTCTCCCTCTCTTTTTCTCTCTCTCCCCTCCCCATTTCTGACCCAGTTCTGCCTCACCTCCCAGCAACCTTCTGAAGTCAGCCACTTCCCTTCCTTGCCCGCCCTCATTCTCTTCCTGACCACCCCACCTGCTCACCAGCCTTCTCCACAAATCTCCTCAAGGCTGTTTGCTCTGTTTCCTGTGTGTTTTCAAGGTGCCTGGTGCTTATCCCTATAGTGGCATTTATCAACTCGACACACAGGTATTTCAATATTCCCCTTTCCTGTCCTTATCTCTTGCTAGACTCTGAGCAGAGGGGGAAACATCTTGAGACAAAGAGACTTGGGCTGCGTCTGAAGAGGTCAATTTCTTGGTGACTGAATACAGTCGTGTGGGAGGAGAAGAGAGCCTTGTGATATGATTGTTCCTTAAACCACCTGAGTCACAGCACCTTCAGGTGAGCTTTGGAGGAAGGGAATTGGGCTGAAGGAATTTGGCTTGCACGTGCTCTCAATATATGTGGAATCCCAGTAATTTCTATGGGAAGCAGGTTAAGAATCTCTACTTAGAAAAAAAAAAAAAGAATCTCTACTTAGAAGTGTAGACTTAAAGAGCTGAAGGCATCTGCAGTGTGTGTGCAGGGTGGGCTGCTCAGCCTGTCCTATCTGTTCCCTTGCCTTACACAATTTAATTCTATTGTTCATATCCCAGACTCCCTCAGAGCAGATTTCCAAGTCGACAGACACACACATTTATTACCTCTGCCTTGGCGAGGGTAATAGCTAAGGGAGGAAAGTCCATTACAAACCTGTAAACAAATTGTCTCTAGTTGCAGAGAAAATGTTTTGGCCAATTGTGGTAAGGAGTTGACATTTCTTAAGACCCCCTTCTATATTAGGGGGCTTCACATACGTTTTCTCATGAGAACTACAGCATAATTTTACAAAGTACATCTCTGACGTGACTCTTACCGTGGCTGGAACCAAAAAGAACATTTAGTTTAAGAATGTTAGATGTGGCTAGAGTTGTGATAATCTTCAGGATGGGGCCCTGACCCTGGGCCATGACTGGACTTGTAGGGTCTCAGCTGCTCTTTGATGGGAAAGTCCAGATTGTGCCTGGGGTTCTTGGTCCCTGCAGACCAGGCCAGCCTTGGGAAAAGCCGAATAGGGCCATCTCTGCTTCTTGTGGTATTTTCCTACTCCATGAACTTTTATAAATGTCAATGGATGGAATAATGAGACAAGCAACTTGGGAATGCAGGCAGTCCCCAGGTTATGAATATAACCTGCAGGTTTGTTCTTAAATTGAATTTGTATGTAAGTTGGAACAGGTATATGTAACAACTACCTGTAATACCCTGCATTCATAAGTGTGAGTTGTATGTCAATCAGATGTTTGTAAATTGGGGACTTACTATAATTGCCTCCATTCATAAGTGCAAGTTGTATATAAGTCAGATGTTTATAACTCTGCCTTTACCTGATAGAAGAAGGTAATACTTTCATCTAGATTAAATTCATGAGTTTCCTGGAGAAGACCTTAAGGAATGATTGTAAGATAGGAATCATTTCAGACTCCTTACATGGCAGATGGAAAGACATTTTTAAACAGCTTTATGGAGATAGAATTTACACATCATAAAATCCACCCATTTCTCAATAGCTAGTGTAACTCAGATGCCTATCCACTGATGAATGGACACACAAAATGTGGAATATACATACAGTGGAATATTATTCAGCCTTAGAAAGTAAGGACATTCTGACATATTCTACAATATGGATGAAACTTGAAGACATGCTCAGTGAAGCAAGCCAGTCACAAAAAGACCAACCCTGCGTCATTCCACTCATACGAGGTACTCAGAGGAGACAAAAGTCATAGAAACAGAAAGTAGAATGGTGATTGTCAGGGGCTGGGGGAGGGGAAAAGAGGAATCAGTGTTTAATGGGTACAGAGTTTTAGTTTTGCTAGATGAAAAGAGTTCTGTGAATAGATAGTATTGATGATTGCGCAGCAATGCAAATGTACTTAATGTCTCTCAATGGTACATCTAAAAAAAGGTAAGGAAATTTTATGATATGTGTATTTTACAACTATTTAAAACGTAGAAAATATCTCTTATTTTAAAATGTGCAATTTGGTGATTTCTAGTATATTTACAGGGTTATGCAACCATTGCCATAATCAAATTTTGGAACATTTTTCATCATTCTGCCTTCCTTCCATTTCCAAATCCTTCATACCCATGAGCAGTGTCTTAGCAGAGACATTTTTAATAGGCCATGGTTGTCATGTCCTATTTTTCTAGGACTTAACGCTCAAAGACTCTTAGAAGGGACCTTAGAGATTTAGTTCAAGCTCCTCAGATGAAGAAATTGAGGTTCAGAAAGGCAAAGTATCTTGGCAAAAGGTCACATAACTAATTTGTGGCAGAGCCAGATCTTTTGAGTTCCTGTGAAGTTACTTTTCCCATTAAAAAAATGCTGTGTCATTCACTTCCTTCCAATTGATGCCAACAATAGATTCATGGTATCAAGAAGATGTTACCCTCCCCTGCTGGGGACAGCTGGGCTCCTCTCTGCAGCCTCCCATCTCCCTCTTCTGAGCTGGGAAGCAGAGAGAAAAGAGAGGAGAGTGGAAAAATCTGGGACTCGTTCAGTAATGCTCTCTCATGCCCTGTGTTAGAGAAGAGTTATAATGAGTTTTATTGAGAATAATGTCTCAGCCTCTCTTAGAAGAGTAATTGGAAACACAGCTACTGTTGAAAGCTGTGGCCTTTTCTAGAAGTGGCAGTAGTAACTGGTAGCAAACAGCAACATCATGTGGCAGAAATGCCAAGGTCTTAGGCTGGCGGGGCACGGGGGAAGGGGGTCATTACATCCCTGGCCATGGGGCTGTTGAAAAGCAGCAGAGGAAGTGTGAATGGGTGATTTGATATGTCCTGCTATGGTGCGCTTTTTGCCTTTATACTTACATAGATAGTACTCAGGCCTGGCAGAGTCATAGGCAGGTTAGTCATTAGATAAAAGTTGGGGTTGGGGTAATGTGGGAGACTATTTGTGAGTGAGAACCTTCAAAATAGGCTCGAATGTTCCTCCTGAACTCATGGGTGTTCTTATTTCCTGGAGGAGCTGGTGGAGGGGGAGGGGACTCTGTGGCTGCTAAACATGAAGAGTGGGCAACCAGATAACAGACCACAAAAATCACGTAACTACAGACACAGAAAGACCTAGACAAAATCCTGAAGCCTAATCATGGTGAGATTGGGAGCCCTTTTCTCCTTTGCCCTTTGGTTTCTTTGGGAATTTGATCTATCCTCCTAAGGGTGATGTAGCCTCCTAGGGGTGTTTGGAATTTCTCTAGGCAGGCTACTCAGGAGACAGGTACTCTAAATGCCTTACGTGTTTCCATCTGATGAGACAATCTGGCCTGGAGAGATTGCTGTGAAGAATGACAGGGGCTCCCAGACAATGAGCTCCCTGAGGACAGTGACTAGATTATTCATTTTTAAAGTCCTAGTGCCTAGCAGAGTGCCTAGCACAGTTTGTTTTCTGTAGGAGAATGAGTAGTTAAATCATGCATTATTGTTTACAAAGTGATTTATTTCCCTTGCATGAACTCATACTCACAAGTGCTCCTACTTTAACCCTGGAAAGAAGGCAAGACTGTTTTACAGATGAGGTCACATGGCTGTAAGTTGGAGAGGTAGCTTTCAGACTCTAAATTCAGGGGGATTTAGATATAGGTGTCATATTGAGAATATCCTTCCTAAATAAAGTATTCTGTCAACCGACTAAGAGAAATGTGAACAGGGATTCAGATGTCTATTCCAGATACATTATTGTATGGCATTATTTTCTGCTATTTGCTAATTACTACAGGTAAATAGGTTTTCAATTACATTATTTGAGTTAAATAAAACTTAGGCGCTAGAAGGGTAAACTGGTGAATCACCACCTAGTCTGTAGTAGCTATTTCCTGATATAGATTTGATATGATAACACAATTGTATCTAATACAGTGTTTGGTAATTTCAATTAAGTACATTGTAGCTTTCTGGCTCTGGGGCTTCAAGAAAAACATGTTCAAATGTTTTCACTGCTTAATGAGATCCTTGTTCCTGTTGAACTTATGTGACCTTATTGGAAATCAATAATTGCTTCGGATCTTCAAAACGTAATGTTAAGAAGACCTAGATGAAATCACTCTACAAAATGCTTTGAGATTGCAGGATGTGGAGAGCGTGCTGTTATTAAAATGAATGATTCTTCTTGGAGGGATACCATATTTTAGCTCTGTGGGCATATTGTGCATGAGGGAATCTCTCTGTGTCGAATTATTTCCCCTCAACAATTCTCGTGATCACAGCTACTTACTACTCATGGAAGGCATCACCTAACTCCTGGGCAGCAGTCTGGCTAAAGCCCTTTCCTTTCCTAGTAACTGTTGCTATGGTGGGCGTGGCTTCAGAGTCAGGAAAGGACGCGTTAGGCGCCCCCTCCCCCACCCGCGTAGACTACACTTCCCGTGATGCTCCAGGGTGGTCTCCGTAGTGACGCACTTGGTGTCCGCGGAGGGAGGACGGGGGCGGTGGCTCTTGGGGGCGGGGGTGCTCTCCCCGTGTCCCCTACTCGCGATCGGGCTGCTGCCGCCATGTTGCTTTGAGAGACGATGACAGGAGGCGGTCGTGGCGTGTGGGACTGAAAAAGTGGAGGAGGAAGAGAAACAAAGCTCTAGAGGAAACCATTCCCGAACTGAAGAGAGGGAGAACCCGGCCTCTTCCGGGGGCCAGCCGAAGTCGGCGTCGCCCGGAGATCGCGAGGCCGGGGAGGGGTGGGGAAGGCGGAGACGAGGGAGGCGGAGGCAGAAGAGAAGCGCAGAGGAGCTGGAGACGATGCGCCCCGAGCCCCTTCGCTGCCCAGAGGCACCCGCGGCCTGAGTCCCGACCCGCAGTGGAGTGTCCTGGCCGGCCTCGAGCCGAGCCGCGCTCGCCGCCCCCGGCCCCGTCTCTCCGCCCGGGGCTTTCGCTTTGGCTCCCAACTAGTTAAATGCCCTTGAGCGCGGGGTTCCGCGGTTCGGCTCTCAGCCCCGGCGGCGCGAGTTGAGCCGTTTCCGTGGGCCGTCCGCGCGGGCTTCTCGCGTGCGGCTCCTCGGCGGGATCGCCCGGCTGCAGTTCGGCCGCCCCTCAGCGCTCACGCGTGGATGTGTAGCTACATAGTTATCTATGTACATGCACGCTGGGGCATTTTTCTCCTGCTTAATGAGGACTTGACTCGGGAGCGAGTGTGAATCACTGCCGGGGCTGGGAAAGAAGGAAGGCGGATTTAACCCCCTCCCACTCCGCTCCATGTCCGTGTGTCACTCGGCTGGGTCCACCTGGCGCGGCCGGTCCTGGGGCTGCTATTGCTGCTGCTGCTGACGACGACAACGGGGGCTGCCTCTGCCGTCCCGGGAGTTTCTTCACTCCGGCCACACAGCTCCTGGGGATTGTTCCTCTTCGCATCAGAACCTCGGCCAGGCCTGCACTTTGGCTCCGAAATAACTTATTTTGAGGGGCGCAAAAGCACATCGCGAACCAATCAAAATCGTGAAGGTTTATTTCTGTAGCTTGAAGACTTCTCTTTTTTGTTTGTTATATATTTTTTTCTCGTAAACATTTGGGTATATATCAAACGGCAAGATGTCCAGTAATGTCCCGGCGGATATGGTAAGTGAAGGCTCTTATGACACACTGATTTAATTGTGGTCTCCAATCTTATTTAATCAGAAGGGACGCAGGCGTGGGGCGAAGGTTTGTTGGAGACTGTCGAAAAGCCACTATGCTAGTAGATTTGGAGAAGTTGGAGCTTCTGGTTTTCTCCTTTTAGAACTGCTTTTAATACAGGTTTTCTTATTTGGTGGTTTTCTAAAACCATTGAAGACAGTGGAGAAGTGGGTAAATGTAACAAGGTAGCTTAAAGTGGAGAAAATAAGTCCTTTGCTAGAAATCTCTGAACATTTGTGTTTTTTATGCTTCTGAAAGCGTCAGTGACACTGGGCAGAGCTGAGGAGGGGTGATACAGAGGTAGAGAAACGGGAATCTTGCTCTTTTAACACAGACGGAAACACTGATGCAGTAGGGACAAACTTGATACACGTATTTTTCAAGAACAGGGATAAACATCCCTTTAAGAAGTATATTAGAATTTGCCACGAGTTTTTTGAAATGTCTGCATGTACACGGATAGCAACAAGCATTCAAATGTTTTGGAATTTTCACTAATCTAGACTGGCTTGTCTATCTCTACTGGATGAATTTCGTAGATTACATTTTAGACTTTTAAAAGGTAATAAACATTATTGAGCCTTTATCACTGAGTGTTGACAACTTGAAACAAAAAGTACTCTTGTTTACTGACGCTTTTTGTTTTGTGAGTCAATTGACTTAACAGTTACTATGTCGTCTTACTGTGCGGGGCGGGGGTGGGTTTGTGTGATGTGAAATTACATTTTTCAATCCTAGGGACAAACATAATGCAACTAACAGGAAGGTGAATAATCTTGTTTATGAAATAATGGTAGTTAATATGGTTATGCTCACTTACATTAACATTTGAGTGTTTCTGTATTCATCTAGTAGAAAAACAATTGAACTTTGCTGATGGTTAAATTGTAAAATGTCAAGATATTTCTATAGGAGCAAACCTCACTTAACAGATTTTAAAACAAGAAAAATTAAATGACTTTTAAGAGGCTTATTTTGACCTTGATTTAAAGATGTTTTACTTATGTTTAATTTCTCATTTAATGTGCTATTTAAATGCAAAGGAACCCCTGTGTTCTGTCTCTTGGGTGGCCACTGCAACCTTACACTCTCCTTCCTGAGACTTAAAACTCAGTGCATTGTTCTTTTAGTTTTCCCTTCCCTCCTGCTGTGCACACTGGAGAATAGTCTCCTGCCTGGCTGGTTCCCCCTACACTGCTGTTGAAGTTGCAGGGAGAGGGCTCTTCTAGACTGATCTGGGAAATGCTGTTTCCCCTGCTTGATGAGCGATCTGTGGGCTCTTTGCCTCCAGCAAAGATTTGCTCTTTCCAAAGCCTCCATTTTATAACATCAAGCAAAGTGCAAGATAATGTTCATCCTAAGTACCATTTTCTGTAACAGAAGTTGTAAAGAAATAGATTTGTGTCATTAAAACGGAGCCACTGTTTTCTTTAGGTCCAATGAAGAAGAAAAGCTGTTATGTGCATAAGCATCAGTCACAAATTGAGATGATTTGGAGAATACTGTTTCCAAGTCAGAGAGAGAGGGTTTGGAAACTGATGTTAGGATCAATGGACTGGGAAGTAGGGGCAGGCTTTATTAATAGCTGCAATAATAAAATATAACTATCTGTTTTAGACTCTTATGTTAAAGGCCTTGATGATTCTGTGGTGCTTTGAGATCGCTTGATTAAAGGTGATATGCAAGGGCAAAGCAGTATTATGTAATAAACATATAATGCCCTGATGATGCTATTTGGGAGTGTGTGTACTCAAGTACAGCATGGGTTGGATTGTTCGGAGTATTTTTTTTTTTTTTTGGTCACATTTTTTAGCTGTTCAGCTGGTTTAGAGGTTAAGATATTTTTCTTTGTTAAAGTCTTTTAAACCTTTGCCTGCTGTTACTTACTATTGCATTTTTGCTTAAAAAGTGCCTTCATTTAATGTGTGCCTAAAATTCTCCACTTTTTGAAATAGAGCATGATAAATACTGGTTAGAAGTTGTTGATTAAATACATCATATTTGTTAAACTGTTCATGCCAATAATTGACAGTTGATATTAGCTTACATTCATGACTTAAAGTGAGAACAATTTACCACTCTTTGAATCTTGCAAAGCCCATCTCACCACTCCCACATCTTTCCACAAACTAACATTTCCCTTGCAGTATAACTCTAAATTGACCGGGATTTCTACTGTTCAATCTTCTAAACTCGGAAGTATGAATACATATGTTTTTGCTAGGCTCAGCAAAATGTTAAGCTTTCTAAGTGTTGACAGTATGTGCTATTTAGAAAAAAATACTATGCTCTTACATTTTTGAAGTGCTTGTCAGTTGTGTAAGAAAATCCTATTTGGGAAATGGGGTGGGGCAGTGAAGTTATAACCCCTGTCATGTTTTCATTAGAGATAATTTATTCTTCAGCTATGGTAATTGCTGAATCAATCCATGTTTTGGTAAAGTCTTATGGCTATGAATATGACTCACTTTTAAAATCAATTTTTTAGCATTTTTTTTTGTTTTGTAAATAGAACTCACATGTAAAATTTATTTTTAAATATTCAATGAATATTTGTGTTTACCTTTAAAGGATCTCTTTATAATCCAAACTTAGTCAGTTTTTTGGAGAGGGGGAGAGGCACCCCTAGTGAATGGATTTGCTGTTTGCTTTAAAATAATTTGCAGTTGGTCCTTTTATTACATTTTGTAATATATATGTCCTATAAATATAAATGTGTTTACATGAAATATTTTTCTTTTGCCAAGAGTGAACTAGATTTACTCACATCTCGGTATGGTCACTTATTTGTTAAAAATAGTGAACAGAATTAATAGAATAGAATAGAATGGAATTAATAGAATATCATTATAAGACTTTGTGTTTAAATGATTTCATTTTCTTTATTTTCAGCCAAGATCATAATAGTTCATGATGAGGCAATATTTATTGTGTATAATCGCAGCATGACTTATATTAAAGACTGTAGGTTTTCTGCAAGAGAACATTTACTGTCTGTTAGTAATAAAGACTACATAGTAATAGTAATTTTGCTTTCTGGATTGGGAAAGTTACACATTCTTGTATATACTAAAAGTGTTATATGCAGCATTTGTGCTACTATTTAAGAGCTCTGGACTGAAATTATACTTTATGAAATCTATTAAATTGAAAATTATACCTCAGAGAAAAATTGATAATGTGAGAATAATGGCAAAGCAATTTTGGTATTTGAAACATTTTAGTTGAGAAAACTGTTAAAGAAAAGCCCTGTATCTTTAAAAACTATTAATGTAGACATTATAATAGATTTAACAATATTTAGTCAGACTTAAACGAGGTAATAACAATTCAAATTTTTTCAGTACGTTTTATGTGCTTGGTATTCTTATGATAACTTTTGTTATCACTTCCATTCATGGAAGAATTATTGGAGCCCTCTTGTGGACAGGAAATTACAAAAACGAATTTCGTTTCAAATTGAACTTTTATCACTTTTCCAACTTAAAGTAAAATGACAGATGTAGAATTTACCGGGGGAAAATACTGTGCTAGAAGAAGGTCCAGAGAACAGACAATTTTTAGCATTGAGCAAAGTATACTGAGATTTAATGCCAAAGAATTTTCTCTCTTGCAACTTCTTTTTGATGTTCTTTCTGTTTCTGGACTCAGGTTTCTTACTCTTGCTAGAGTTAGATTTCAAGTCTGAGTTGGAAAGTTTTGTGAAGTTAAAGGGTAGATAGGTAACTACTGTTTACATATGTGTGTTCGTGACTTTATGAATAATTTAATAAATAATATATCTCTAGGGCTGGGTGCAGTGGCTCATGCCTGAAATCCTAGCACTCAGGGAGGCTGAGGCGGGTGGATAGCTTGAGCTCAATGGGTTTGAGACCAGCCTGAGCAAAAAGCGGGTTCAAATCCAGCCGTGGCCAGAAACTGCAAAAAAAAAAAAAAAAAAGCGAGACTCCGTCTCTACTAAAAATAGAAAACCTGAGGCAAGAGGATCGCTTGAGTCCAAGAGTTGGAGGTTGCTGTGAACTATGATGCCATAGCACTCTACATAGAGCTGCAGCTTGAGACTCTGTCTCAAAAAAAAAAAAAAAATATATATATATATATACACACACACACACACACATCTAATTGAATGTTTCTCTATATTGCTTTATTTGAATGTGCCTTATATTTGATGTTTTGAATTAGACATTTTTGTAAAGAAAACAGATGACAAATGGTTCCTTAGTTTTGAATGCTTTCTCTTTTCTAGCTCTGAATCCCGCTGCTGCTTATGTCTGAAGCGGTCTTTTATCGTTGTAGCCCACAGTGATCTCTCCTTCCTGTGAACTATTTTTCTTAGTGCTTTTGCCATTCTTCTTAGATACCAAATTTATATGGATATATGAATCTTATATTTATTCTATTTCCCATAGTTCTTAAAGCAGAATACACATTTAAACACTGCTGAGTGACTGACTTGACTCAAAAAGCTTTGCTGTCTTTGTTACTTATGGCAAAAGTAAACATTATTCCATACCACTAATAGTGGAATTAAATATGAAGACTATGATGTCTCATTAGGTTGTCACTTTGAATATGAGGAATGTATTTGTAATATTAAAGCTTCAATTTATTTTAAATTATTGAACAAAATACTAATGGCTTTACTAGTTTTCATCATATGGAACAGTAAATGTGTTTTAGGAGTCTGAAGCGTATATTTCTACATTTGCCCTTTTATTTTCAAAGTACCCTCATTCTGGGGAAAAAAATTGAATGTGACTATAGAATTCTTGGTAACTTGGAACTTTTTGGTAATAAGTCATTCTAAACTAGTCAATTTTCTGAGTACAATTTTGGATTACTGTTCTTTTCCATAATTGGCATATACTATGTATAATTTAACTTATTTTTGGTGACTTAGAGTCACAATTTTAATATTGATTCTAGTCAATGTTTATTCGGTACCTGTCTAATATAGTATTATTATTTTATTAGCCACAACTGTAACACCCTTATTAGTACCTAATATAGATCATGAGGCTTTGTGCCCCTTCACTAGATCTGTAATTTTCAAAGTGAGGCGAGGTGAGTCAGTTTTGAGATGTGAGAATTAAGATAGGAGAATGTTTATTTTGTGCTTCCAAAGGGGGTGGAATTGAGCTTTTTGTATTAATATTATGGATTGGCTTTGAGGTTTTCCTAGGTTCACATTCAGTGGTTTACAATGAGTGCAATTTGCTGAGGGGAGTTGTTGAAATTGTGTAATGTGTAATACATATCAGCAACAGCAGATGAATTTCCCAGTTTTTCAAGTTTTTCTGTTGTAGTGTAGTTACTTGTAAAAATACTTTTTAAAAGAAGTCTGTGATACTTTATATTGAGATGGGAAATAAACTTTTGCTATCAACATCTTTACAAGCGTTGTAGAACTCAAAGATGAATTACAAATTTTTTTACAAAAGATGAGAATTCTATATGCTTATCTTTTCCATGATGAAAAGTGGCTATTAATCTTAATAGTATGCTACCTAGCAGATATTTTTGAGAAAAGAAATCCCCTATTAAGTTGTCACTGCGAAGCAAAATTGACTTTAAACAGTAAGTGAGAAAGTACCTGTTTTTCAGAAGAAACTTAAGGAGAGAACATTTTGCAAGCATGTTTAGGTCATTCCAGTCTGTTGAACTATCTTCCTTATAAAGAGTTTCTATGAACTTTGGACCCATTCAGTGGAAACAGAAATCCAAACATTTTATTTAGTTTGCAAAAGTATTTGATGTCAGGAAAAATATAATTTTAATAACATTGACATCAGGTGGCTAACTTTTGACAAAACTTTTGCATATGTGGTGATAGAATGGAGAAATAATATTTAGGAAGTTAGTGATATATTCTTCTTTATAGATCTGTGCATCTTTGTGAGCTAGATTTTTCAGTTTTGACCTATGACAGCTCTTAAAACCAAGTGCCAAAATTATATTGTACTTCACAAACTGGGAAAACAAGATTTTAAAACATAGGCTCAGCACCCCCATAGCACAGTGGTTACTGCCCCAGCCACATGCACTGAGGGTGGCAGGTTCGAACCCAGCCCAGGCCAGCTAAAACAATGACAACTGCAACAAAAAATAGCCAGGCCTTGTGGCCGGTGCCTGTAGTCCCAGCTACTTGGGAGACTAAGGCAAGAGAATTGAGGTTGCTGTGAGCTGTGACACCACAGCCCTCTACCAAGGGTGACATAGTGAGTCTCGAAAAAAAGACTTTAAAACGTAGAGGCATATTCAATAACATTGTTCTCACTTAATATGTTAATAGTATCTTTAGTGATTGCAAGATTAAAACAAATTAGTATTTTAAATAGTTAATATTTAAAATAAATGAAAATAATTTTATCTTTTAATTTCTGTTTTTAGTATATATTTTATATTAATTTATATATAATTAATTTATATTAATATGCATAATTTATAAATGAATACACATACATTAGAGGTTTCTGCTTAAGTATTTTATAGTTGGGATGTTCCATCAAAAAAATTTAGAAGCCACTGCAGTAAATAACTTAAGATTTCTGAATATTTTAACTTTTTTTTCCTTTTTTTTGAGACAGTCTTCACTTTATCGCCCTGGGTCGAGTGCTGTGGCACCACAGCTCACAGCAACCGCAAATTCTTGGGCTCAAGAGATTCTGTTGCCTCAGTTTTTCATTTTTAGTAGAGATGGGGGGGTCTCACTCTTGCTCAGGCTGGTCTGAAACTCATGAGCTCAAGCAGTCCACCCACCTCAGCCTCCCAGAGTCTTTCAGACGTCACTGCCTAATTAGCAACAGAGCTCATTTTTACTTTCTCACAACCCAGGGTTAGAGAGGATAACCAACTTGTTTGAGGACATGTAGCTGGGGAAAAGTTGAGCCAGCATAGGAATCTGAGTCAGGTGATACTAGTGGTACACATCCCTCACCCTTCCCCCTACCATACCTGAACAAACACTGCCAGAACCCTCAGGCACATTTTCCTAAATGTGCACCTCAGATTCCTTCCCAACATTGTGCTCCAGGCAGTCACTGCTGATTTGGCCTGAGCTAGCATGGTAGGTAGAGATGAAGCTTATCTGAAACATCTTTGTGATATACTGTGTAACTTGGGGATTTGACTGATGTTAATGAAGCTTGTTTTAGTAATCAGTAAAATTAAAGAGAATGTTCTTCAAACTAGTTAGGATTTTGAGTCCTCTTGTGTGATGTTTGTTATAAGATAGAATTTTCCTATAAAAATACCACTTTAAATGCTTCTTATGTGTAATAAATAGATTGATTTGTAGAGGATTTACAAATCCGTGTTTTCAGAGCATTTTGTTTTTGTCTTCATACTTTAACTGTTTGTGTATGATACAGATTCTCTATTGATTGTTTCAAATCTGTGTAAAATATGTATGTGAGCAATTTTCTTATTGGATTTTGAGAAGAAAATGTTCTTTCTACTGAAGAAAATTGTCAAAGTTTGGCATTGTATTTTTTGTTTATGTAGTTAAATTAAGACAGCAATTCACTGTCTAGACAAAATGTTCTTTTTTTTTTTGTTTGAGACTGAGTCTCACCCTGTTGCCCTGGGTGGAGTGCTGAGATGTCATAGCTCTCAGCAACCTCAAACTCTTGGGCTTGAGCATTCCTCTTGCCTCAGCCTCCCAAGTAGCTGGGACTACAGGCGCCTGCCACAACGCCCAAGTAGTTTTTCTAGTTTTAGTAGAGATAGATTCTTGCTCTTGCTCAGGCTGGTCTCAAATTCCTGAGCTCAGGCAATCCACCTGCCTCAGCCTCCCAGAGTGCTAGGATTACAGGCATGAGCCACCTTGCAGGCCTGGACAAAGTGTTCTCTTGATATATGTTTTTCTTTACTTTCATATAAATATTTCATAGAAATATTCCTGCTCTTCTGTCTTCCTTTTTTTCATTTAATCATATGTTATGAACATTTGTCTATAAAAATAAGTACAAAACCATATTGTAATTTTGAATGTAATAGGTATTCTTAAACCTGACTCTGTGTCTCATTATTTCCTTAGGATAAAACTCTTAGGAATACAGTTGCTGTGTCAAAAGATAATATGTTTATTTTGGGAGGTCGGGAGGAGAAGGATAAATATTTCCTCATTTTAAAGCTTTCTTGTATTTTGGGTAATTGTACATTATTCTTTTAATGTGATAGATAACACTTTATTTAGAATGTTTGTATTTTTGTTCATGAAAGAGGCTTTCAATTTTAATTTCTTGTAAAGTCTTTGACAGATTTAGGTATTAGGGATTATGATGGTTTTTTTTTTATTCTTTGGAAGAGTTTGTGAAGATTGATTTTATTTTATTCATAAACATCTTGAAGAATTCACTGGTCAAGCCATTTGGAGTTTCCTTGTGGAGGTTGATTTGTTGCTTTAATACATGTAAAACTATAAACATTTTTTATCAATTTTTACAGGTTTTGCTTTTTAAGGGATTTGTCCATTTCATCTAACTTTTCCAGTTTGGCTTAAAGATTTTTGCATATTCTTCTATTCATGTATGTTATTTATAATATCTATAATTATATCTGCTTTATAAATCTACGTGTTGGTAATTTGTGCCTCTTAGTCTTTTCAGAGATACAATTTTTCAATTTAAATAGTTCTGTACTGTCTATTGATTTCTGCTTTCAGCTTTATTTCTTTCCTTCTGTTTAAACAATTTTTAATTTACTAGTTTTTGTTTTGTTTTTTGAAACAGGTTCTTATCTGTCAGTCTTAGAGTGTAGTGGCATCATCATAGTTAACTGCAGCCTCAGACTCCTGAACTTCCAGATTCTTCCTGCCTCAGCCTCCCACATAGCTGAGGCTACAGGCAGGCACCACCACACCTGGCTAATTTTCCATGGAGACAGGGTCTCGTTCTTGCTCAAGCTGGAGATCCTCCAAAAGTGCTAGGGTTAAAGGTGTGAGCCACCATGCCTGGCCTGATTTGCTGTTCTAAAATTTCTTGGGATGGATACTTTAGTCATTAATTGTCAGCCTTTAAAAATTTCCATTGTGATGTCTTCATTGACCCATGGGTTATTTAGAAGTAGTATATTGCTTAATATCTGAGTATTTGGACATTATCTAGTTATGTGTTTAGTATTGATATCTAGTTTAATACTATTGTGGTCTGGGACCATTCTTTCTATGATTTCAGTTGTAGGTAATTTATTGATACTTGCTTTATTGGTCATTTTTAGAAAGTTGAACACAGTGCTATGTATGGCAATTAAGTCAAGTTTATTAATCATATTCAATCTACCATAACACTATGGACTTTTTGTCTTTTTTTAAATCATTGAGTTGAGAAAAAGTGTGTTAAAATCTCTAAGTGTGTAAGAATTTGTCTATGTTTTTAGCTCTCTCAAATTTTACCTTATATACATTGTTGGAGGTCAGGGGTCCCAGTTCTTCAAACCCGTTTAACCTGGTTCGATTACTCAGCTCAGCTAGAAAGGCACAACAGTAATTGAAAGTAATGATGAATGGAAACTGGAAAGAATGCTGGAGCAGCACAGGCAGGGTGAATAGAGCGCAGAGTAACTTGCACAAGGTTCAGCATAATAAAGAGAAATTTTATTTAGGAAAAACAGAGAAAGTTTAGAGCACTTCCAAAGATAGCTGGAAGTGGGTCCCTCTCATGGTGGAGAGAAGGTGAAAGAGGGAGATGGAAAGGCCCATAGGGGTCTTTATTAAGTACCCTCTGTGTTTGAAATTAATTGCAAGTCTTTCATTGTCTTATCTGCACCTACAGGCACTATTGCCCTTTTCTGTTGGCCATTGATTGTCTCTTTCTATTGGTCATTGGTTACCTAGGTGACCTTGTCCTCATATTCTTAGGGACCTCTAATTTTCCTAGTCAGCAGGCCAGGTTTCCTTCCCATTCTCCTGCAAGCCTCTTTCTTAGTGTCCCTTCTCATACAGTATTAATATTCTGAGGCTAAATTATTAGCTGCAAATAAATTTGATTATTGTATCTTCCTATTAGATTGATCCTTTTATCATCTTTAGTCTCCAGTAATATTCTTTGCTTTAAAGCAGTGGTTCTCAACCTTCCTAATGCCTCCTAATGCTGCGACCCTTTAATACAGTTCCTCACGTTGTGATGACCCCCCAACCATAAAATTATTTTCATTGTTACTTCATAACTAATTTTGCTACTGTTATGAATGAATGTAAACATCTGATATGCAGGATGTATTTTCATTGTTACAAAGGGATTGTGACTCACAGGTTGAGAACCACTGCTTTAAAGCATGTTTTGCATGTTAGTGTAGCTTTCTTTTGGCTTCTCTTTCCTTTCTTCTCCTTTAGCTTTTTGTTCTTATACTTCAGATGAATCTCTTTGAGAATCATACACTTGAGTTTTGTTTCTTATTAAATATGGTAATCTTTGTTGTTTTACATTTAATGTAATCACTGTACTACATAATCTGGGTTTAAATTTACTAATTTGCTGTTTGTTTTCTACTTCTAATCAGTGCTTCATCACGTTCCCTTCCTTTTCTTGCTTTCTCAGATTAATCAAACGTTTATGCCATAACCCTGCCCCTTAGCTTGTTTGTTGTTATAAATTATTATCTTTCCTGGTTAACCTAGAGATTACAATATACATCTCTGACTTTTTTGAATCTGTCTTTATCATTTCCAGAGAAACAGAAGGGCCATACAACACTTTGATACCATTTAACCCCTCTTCCAGCATTTGTTTTATTTTAAACTCCAAAGAGAGCATTGTTGTTGAAGTAATAGTGGGTAAGAATTGTTTCAATTTGCCCTCACATTTACCCTTCTAGAGTTTTTGTTTCTTTCTATTTGAGGTCTTTATTTGCATACCTCTTTCTGTTTGATTGTATTTGCATCCGAGTAATTTTCCTTTTATCCAAGGAACTCCTTTTAGTATTACTTTTGGTGCAAAGAATTCAGGTAATGAATTCTTTGTTTCTGTTTGCCTGAAAATTTATTTATTTTACCTTCATTTTAAAAGGGTCTCTGATTTCAACGTGTTATTTTATCATCTTCTAGCTTCCATTGTTTATGTTAAGTCAGCTTTTGGTCTCATTATTGCTCAAAGCTTTGATGTTCATGTGTTTTCCTTTGGATGTTTTCAAGATTTTAACTTGTATTTGGTTTTTAGCAATTTTACTATGATGTGCTTGTGTATGGCTTTTTTTGAGGGGGAGGAGGTAATTATCCTGCTTAGAGTTCATAGTGTCTTCAGTCTATGTTTGGCTTGCTCTCTTGGTCACTTTGGGCATTTTCTCAGCTAATGTTGTTTCTGTTCAGTTTCTCCTTTCCTTATGGGACTACAGTTATGTGTACGTTAGGTCATTTTACTTTTGCATTCTTTTTTCGTTTTCTGTCAATTTGGAGATTTTCTACTAAACCATCTTCAAGTTCACTTGTATCTTCTCTGTTCAGTAGTATTTAATTATACCCAATTATTAAGTTTTTAATTCTGTTTTTTTTTTATTTTTAGTACTAAAATTTATGTAGATTCAAGTTCTTATGGTGTTTTCATCTGTTTTCTTAAGTGTGTTAATTATTATTACAAAATTACTGTCTAATTTTGACACATATCTATATGTCCTATTTTTGTTGTCTGGTTTTGGGTCATTTGATCTTTTTTTTACTTGGATGTCTGGTAATGTTTTATTAACATCATTTTTTATTAATTTTAAAATTATTTTTATTTATTTATTTTTTGAGACTGTTGCCCTAGGTAGAGTGCCGAGGCATCATCATAGCTCACAACAACCTCAAACTCTTGAGCTCAAGTGATCCTCTTGCCTCAGCCTTCCAAGTAGCTGAGACTGCAGGTGTGTGCTACCACACCTGGCTACATTTTCTATTTTTAGCAGAGACGGGTCTCACTCTTGCTCAGACTGGTTCAAACTCCTGGGCTCAAGCGATTAACCCCACCTTGGCCTTCCAAAGTGCTAGGATTATAATAAGCAAGAGCCACTGTGCCAGGGGATCTAAATGATAGTTATATTTTTTCATATAGGATTTAATATTCTCTGGCAAGCAGTTAGAAAACACATTGGTCACTTTGATTCATCAGTGAATTGATATGGCAGGAGGCTGAATAGAGGGCAGTCAGGAAATTCTAGCAGCTTCACTCCTGGTGAAAAGCCCTACTCTAAGATTGGCGTCAAAAGTTCAGAATGTTTACCAGGATGCCTTGTCTGTGGAAAGTCCTGAATTTCAAGTATTCTGAGGCTGATGAAAACTCTGCTCAGCTTTTTAGCCTCTTCGCAGCATCTTTTTGCTGAGGTTGCCTGAATTTCAGTCCGTGCTGATGATTGAGCATGTTTCTGGGAAAAGTTGTACAGAATGTTGGGGTCCTTTCTTTGAGTTTAATTTTTTGGGGGGAGTTCTTAGTTCCTGGTTGCTTTTGTAGTACTGAATTCCAATTTTTGTCTTCCCAGCCCAGTGAGACTGAGAGAAGCTCTAGGATGCTGCTTTCTGCTTGGCCTTTTGCCGTGTGCTGGTAATTGGCAAATACCTCAAGGGGCACTAGTAAGGCGAGCTTCTCTGTTTCCTTTCTGTAAGGGATCTTAGTCCCTCATGTCTTTGCTCTTGGTTGTTCTTCCTGTGCCTTCAAGTAGCTGGGGACTTGAGGTATTTTATATCACTTTTATAGTTAGTTGTTTTCATTGAGAACTTTGGTTTGATATTGCTGTTCCTTCATATCTGGACCTGGCCTTTTCTTTTTATGTCTTGGTTTCATTTTTTTGCTGTTTGTGCTTTAAAATCACCAGTTTTCTCTCTCCCCTTTGGCCTCCTAACTTTCTAATAGCTAAGAATCGCTAAAATTAATTAAATATTTAACTGTGTTACTTAGCATACCATGATCAGCCAAGCAGTGGCTTAATTCCTAGGAGCCATCCCTAATTCCTTTTTTTCCTCATCTTCCATATCCAATCTGTTTCACAATATATCTAAAATCCATCCATTTTTCATCTCCATACTACCACCCTAGTTCAAGGACCATCTCTTTCCTGGATTCTTGCATTAATCTAGGAACCAATCCTTCCACATTTCAGTCACATGACTCTGTAATACTTTTTCTAAAAACAGTTTGAGTGTTTCCATTGAAGAGTAAATTTCCATAGAATAAAATCTCTAATCCTTATTTCCATGGCTCTTCAGAGTCCTACAGGATCTGGCTCCTACCTAACTCGATGGTCTCATCTCATTTGATTGACTGTGTCTCAGTTATACAGACTTCCTCTCAGTTCCTCACACCTGCTGCAAGCTCTTACTCCCACTTGGCTTGAGCCTTTGCACACACCAATCTCTCTGTTTAGGGTGCTTCTCAGTGTACTTATGTATCCTCTATGCATGGGTTGTGCCTCTTAGCTTTACTCATTCCTCAAAGGTACCTTTCCTGACCACATGGAAAATTAATACTACTCACTCCCTTTGTTTCAGTCTTAGGATCCCGTTGACCTCTGGAGCCTTAATCACACTTTGTAATTCATTCTGCTGTAGGCAGAGATTCTAAGAGGGTAGATATATACAGTACATGTTTATTTTTATTTTATTTTATTTCATGTTTTTGGAGACAGAGTTTCACTTTGTCACCTTCAGTAGAGTGCTGTGGTGTCACACTCACAGCAACCTGGGCTTGGCTTGGCTTGGCTTGGCTTAAGTGATTCCTTCCAAGTAGGTAGGACTACAGCTGCCAGCCACAACACCCAGCTATTATTTTTTAGAGTGGGGTCTCACTCTTGCTCAGATTGGTCTTGAACCTGTGAGCTCAGGTTTGAGCCACTGCGCCAGCTACAGTATATGTTTAATTGACACTATCACCAATGCTTAGTCTGGTGCCTGCTGTATAGTAGATTTTTCATTATTTATTTATTTGAGACAGAGACTCAAGCTGTCGTCCTGGGTAGAGTGCCATGGCGACATCATAGCTCACAGCAACCTCCAACTCTGGGCTCAAGCAGTCCTCTTGCCTCAGTTTTTTGTATTTTTAGGAGAGATGTGGTCTTACTCTGGCTCAGGCTGGTGGGGTCTGCAACCCATGAGCTCAAGCAATCCACCCACCTCAGCCTCCCAGAGTGCTAGGATTATAGGCAATAGCCACTGTGCCCAGCCAGATTTTTCATGATGTTTATGGATTACAGGAGTAAATAACTATTGTAGGCACTGTGCCAAGCTCATTACTTGAAGAGATTTAATTCATCAAAAATTCTCAGATCAAACCTATCAGGTAGGTAGAGGCTAATGCTAACTGCATTTTACTGATGAGGAAAGTGAAGCTTAGCAATGTTTGATAATTTTCCTAAAGCCAGCTAGCTGGGTTAGTTCTTGGATTTTTTTTTACTTTTCCAACCTTTTGACCAGTTTTCACCTTCTTTATGTCATGTCCTCTTTATCTTGAAGCCAGTGGTTATGGATATACTAATATTCAGATATTTCAACTTGTGTTTCTTGCCTTTGCTTAACATTTAATTTTTAACATTTTCATTTTAAGATTTAATGTAATTTAATATTTTCAATGTTAATTTTAACATTTGCTTAACATTAAGCCAAAATGTCAGAAAAGCAATTTAAAATTTGTAATGGGAGTTGAAAAAGTGTTAACTGAGGTTTGGTGTCTTTCATAGGATTTAAATGCTTGAATTGGTGGATTTGCTTGTGGTTATCAGGTATTGTGAGTGATTTTTTTTCAAGCTCTAAAGTCTTATTACTTTTTGACTATAAAGTAGAAAGACTATCATATATATATGTATACATATAAATACATATTTGATGAAAACATTTTTGAGCCTTTTATACTTAATAATGGCTGGGTGTCACCAGCCGTTAGTCTGTTGGCTTAATTGAGGCTAACCTCCTTGCTATGGCAGCATTTGGGTTCTGGCTAGTTGGGCTGCAGTCCCCCTCATCTGCTGTTGCTTCCTTGTATGTTCCCTGTGACTGAGTTGTAATGAGTCCTTACTTGTCTACAGATCTTTCTGTTAGCTTATGCATCTTTCATCCTTGCACAACTTCCCTTTCTGCTTAAAATACACCTCTTCTCTTTTTCTTGCTCCATGTATTTGCACTTAGACTCGTCTTCACCTTCAGTGTTAATTCCTTGTTTTGTCCTGTAACTTTGCCAGTCCCTGTAAGTATAACACACGTTGGGAGCTCTAAACCAAAAGTGACGGTTGCTCCTGTCTCCTGGAAGGGATCAAGGAATGTATTAGGGAGGGGATCCAGAGCAGCAGGATAGCTTTTTCCATTAGGAGTTGCCAGCAGTATAAAGCATCAACTGTGGAAGGGTAGAGCGTTTCTGACGAGCCAAGGATTTCTAGGTTGTGGTCAGTCTCCCCATTACTTGCTGCATCATCATAGTGTCTGATGAAACAAGGCCAAATCTGCCGAGAGCGCAAATTATTAGTAGTGAGATAAAAGGTTTGGAATCCTTGCTTAACTGGTCTGGAGTTCAGAGGTGGGCTACAGGATCTGTTGCTCTCATAAATATTAATTACCTCTACGTTAGCACTTGTAAATATTTGTTTCTGTTCCCCCCACTAGACAGACTGTATACTCTTTGAGAGCAAAGAGAGGTCTTATTGTTCTGAACCTTTGTGCTAGCATAGTGCCTAACACATAAAGAATAAATACTCACTGAATGGTGAGTTATTACTGTACCTCTGTCCCGTAAAACTTTGTGCATGATGGAGATTAATCATGTTATCCACTAAGGTAGCCACTAGCTGCATGTGGCTGTTGAGCACTTGCAGTGTGGCCCTAGCATGCCTGAGGAATAATTTTATTTAATTTTAATCAATTTAAATGAAAATAGCTACATGTGACTAGTGGCAAGTGTCATGGATAGTGTAATATGTGGTTTACATAATTCTTTCAATAGGGTAAATCTCTGACTTTTCTTTTGTTTATATTTGTAGGCTTATACATGTATTCCAAGTGATCTCAGATTGCTAAGCTTTTTGTTTTACCTTTTGTGATTTTTTTTTTCTGTTTTTTTCTCTTAATGTCAGCATCCATTTTTTTTCTTCTATCATGTGTAAACTATCATCAGCCATTCTTTTTTAACTTTCTTACTTTAGTCTACTATGGTATAGAAAGATACAATCAAAATTGTAAAATTATCTTTTTAAAAAGAGCAAGTAGTATAGGAACCTGGAAGTCATCTTTCACTTCTCCTTAACTTCTGTAAGAATAGGAAATTAGCCTTCTAAAAAGAAGAGAGGGCTAAAAAGTGAAAATTAGTTTGGGCATTTCAGTTGAAGGAAAAATATCAACATGGGTTTAGATGAGTTCACCAAAGGCAGAGGATAACCTAAAGGTACAGTGCTTCTATTTGGGACCAAGGGAATAAAAAGGTGAGAAAAGAAACAACATTGTAGAAAAATTAAAAAGAAAAAAAGCTGGGTTGTCATGGAAGCTGTGTAGGGAGGAAGAGTAGTCAGCAGCAGTGGACATTGTAGGGAAGACTAAAATCTATTTTGTATAATTTGGTAAAGACTGTATGGTTCTTAACACGTTAAATGTTTTGATGTGGTCTGCACAGTGTTTTAATGTAATTCTTGTAATTTTCTTCCATATTGACGTGTCAGGCAAAAAGGACTCAGTATGTTCACTTTTTTTGAAGTCATAATTTTTCCATTGTTGTGCCTACATCTCCCTTTTCCCAATCCTTTCTGTCAAAATATTTTGCTTTGCTACTGTATACAATCTCGAAAAGCATTAATAGTACTTGCTTTTTGCTCTGAAATTGATCCTTTTTGAATACAGGTGAATTTCTCTGTTAGCTAATATTAGTTCAGTACTGGTGGTTCGGTAGCAACCCTTCAGTTCATGTTTTGATGCAGGGTTTACGAAAATGTTGATTCTTGTTCTCCATAGCCAGAGAAAGATAGTTAAAAAATTGGGATATCTTGCCTTTCAGAGATGGTCTCAGATTCCCAGCTGCCATGGGAAAGAAGCAAATGGCTCTTTCATTCCCCAAAGAACTGTCTGCTTTATCCCTTTGGGACTTAGGACAGGCAGCCAAGAAAAATCAAAAATTGGGAAGTCATTTTTCCTAAACAAGTGTATCTTTATTCTGAGTTCATTCTTGAGTTCTGCAGAGTGCAGACATAGCTTATCATATTTTTGTTTTTTAGATTATGCCAACATAAGTCATTTTTGGAAGAAATACTTACGTGTCTCATTTATCAACTAGAACCACTAGATAGACAGCTAAAATCTTCGTGGAATAGTTCAAGTGTCTATCCCAGGGTGGACAAATGGGATAGCAGTCTATCCTGTAATTGTAAACTCTTTTTCTTGTTTCCCAGGTGTGAGATATCTCAGATATTAGGTATTATAAAGACAGGAACGGTTGTACCCGCTTCCATTCTGTTTGAAAATATAGTATATATGTGTTCATATATTACTCATGTTAGCTAGGTAATTTAACCATCCTTGTCTTAATCCTTAATATTTTGTAAATAATTTAAAAATAAGTAACTTCTTACATGCAATAATTTATATAAATGTAAAATAATAAACTATATTTAAAATAACAATATTTTTTAAAATCAACTTTGTAGAAAGAAAGGTAATCATATTTATGCAGTATCAGGTAGGTTAATGTGATTGCCACTCAGCCATAGATGAACTCAGAGATGAACTTGCCCTCCTTAGTAAAATGAATGGCATTTATCCTTTCTGTGCTCTCTGTGTACTTGACCAGTGGTTCCTAAAAAGAGGTGTTTGTGTGGGTTGTCCTATCTTGCTCTTTCTTGGCTGTATATACTCTAGTTATTTTATTTGTTGCATTTTAAAAATCTAGAATGTGAGCACTCCAATTTGTGCAAATAATCAACACATCGAATCCCATAATGGCATAAATGTATTTATGATCTCTGTACAAATGACTTAATAAAAAAAATCTGAACTTACTGTTTGGTTTATTTTTTTTTTTAATTTTGTAACTAATTAGAAAAGCAATAAGGATTATTGCAAAACATATAACAATAGAAAACATTTTAAGGAAAATAATACCATTTATTAAATTCCATTTCTTAGATATAAATACTCTTAATATTTTTGCTTTCTACCCTCTAGAGCAGTATTTTTCAACCTTTTTTATCTCATAGCACACTAGAACCAGTAGTTAAATTTTTGTGGCATACTTACGTTTATAAAAAAAAAAAAAAGAGTAAAAAACAAAAAAAGAATATACCTACTGTGCTTTGAACGTCTATTTTATTTATTTATTTATTTGCAGTTTCTGGCCCGGGCTGGGTTTGAACCCGCCAGCTCTGGCATATGGGGCCGGCGCCCTACCCCTTTGAGCAACAGGCGCCGCCCTATGAACTTCTTTTGAAAATTAATTAAAGATCTTCACATGGCATGTTGATTCTTGTGCTGTGGCACATTGGTTGAAAATCCCTGCTTTAGACTTTTTCTGTGTGTGATATATGTAAGAGTGTGTGTGTATATACAGTTGCTTCATTTTAAAATGTTCTAATTTGGGGAGGTCTTTCTTAAAGGTCAAATTTAATTATGTGTTCTTTTGTAGGTAGTTTACATTCACTCCCAAGAAAAATTTTAGGCCTTTGATATTTCCTGAAGGATAAAATAGGCTTCTTTGTAACATATCATACATATCTGTACATTTTTTCTTTTTTAAATGTAGTCCTTCTGGGGATTCTATAGAGTCTAATATCGTTTTGCCAGTGATCAGAAACATTTAAAAAAATTTTTAATTCAATAATTCCACCAAAAATCAAAGTAAAATAAAAACTCACCTGAACCAGTTTCAGTAGAAACAAAAGGAGGAGGGGTTTGAGTTTATTCATATTTGAGATTTGTGGAGGTGCTTATTATAAAATCTTTTTGATTTCACCAAGGGACTCTTGTTTTTAACCTTTCTCTCCTCTAGTCACTACTTTGCATTATCCTATTTCTAGGTTTGAAAAGACACATATGGTATGTATATACATGTCTCTAGGACAGAAGATTTTTTAAAAGAATCTTATAATTTAAATACCATCTACTTCCCCTTTCACCTGTCAAAAGTAGATAAAGTAAAAGCAAATCTTTAAATGTATGATTTATAAAATTCACTATATACAGTGTACTTGAAATCAGATGTGTGAGTGGGCAGAGTGGCTCACATCTGTAATCCTTGCATTCTGAGAGGCTGAGTCAGGTGGATTGCCTGAGCTCAGGAATTACAGACCAGCCTGAGCAAAAAGCAAGACCCTATTTCTACTAAAAATAGAAAAACTAGCCACACATTGTGGTGGGTGCCTGCAGTCCCAGCTACTCAAGAGGCTAAGGCAAGAGAATCCATTGAGCCCCAGAGTTTGAGGTTGCTGTGAGCTATGACACTACTGCACTCTACTTAGGGCAACAGTGTAAGACTCTGTCTGAAAAAAAAAAAAAAAAAAAGAGAGAGAAATCAGATTTGTATAAAGTTCCATCAACTGAGTTGTTCAGTATCTGTTTGTAAGGTACTTTGCCAGATAGCCTGCCAGCCAAAGCAGCATATTACAGTGATAGTATTGTTAATTATATCAGAATTAAGAACATACCACACCTTTTCAAAAAGTTCTGAATGAGAACAGGGTTTCTACATCTTCTAATTTAAGTAATTTAACAGAAGCCGTAAAAAAACCAGTTGCAGTCACCTGGCAACTACTTGTATGTTCTTAAGTTCATTTAAGTTTATTGAAAGCCCCTGTTTATTGATATTTCTATTTGGGGGATTTATGCTCAAATAATTCGGATTGTTTTTTCTTTTCTTTCTTTCTTTTTTTTTTTTTTTCCAGTCAGAGTCTCACTTTGTTGACCAGGCTAGAGTGCAGTGGCCTCAATCATCATAACTTACTGCAACCTCAAATTCCTGGGCTCAAGCATTTCTCGTGCTTTAGTCTTCAGGATAGCTGGGAGTACAGGCTCATGCTGCCATGCCCAACTCATTTTTCTATTTTTTAATGGAGATGGGGTGTTGCTCTTGCTCAGGCTGGTCTTGAACTCCTGACCTCAAGCAAGCTTCCCACCTCAGCCTCCCAGTGCTAGGATTACAGGTGTGAGGCACTGCATCTGGCTCTAGATTATGTATTTCTTTACAAAATCAGAACACTGTAAACCAAAAGTACGTTTAAAGGAAGATAGTAAAAATTTTTATATGGCGTTGTCCGAGAGAAATGATAAAGCAAGTTAAATGTTCTTGTTAGCATACTAAGTTTTGCTCCCTGTGGAATACATATTCAATGAATAATGATACAGATAGAGAAAGTTAGAAAACTCAACTGAAGAGGTTTTGGAAGAAACCTTTCTTTTGGAAGAACAGGGTCTTCATGTTCCAGGTGAAATTTAATAACTGCATAGCAATAGTAGCTTAATCTTTTACTTTAAAGGCTTTAAAGTTAAATCTACCCATAAACTTTGGCAAAATGGCTGCAAACATCTGTATTCCTCAGCAATTTGATTAGTTACTCAAAACCCAAGATTACTATGAAATGATATAGTATAGCTATAAACAATAAACACAAGTTTAGTCCTCGTATGTGTATAGCTTTGCTATGTTACAAGGAAGGTATTTTATTTTTCTCTGTTGTGAATTTAGTGTAATAAATAGATATATAATCTACAAATAGGATAAAAAATTGTAAATAGGGCGGCGCCTGTGGCTCAGTCGGTAGGGCGCCGGCCCCATATACTGAGGGTGGCGGGTTCAAACCCGGCCCCGGCCAAACTGCAACCAAAAAATAGCCGGGTGTTGTCGCGGGCGCCTGTAGTCCCAGCTGCTCGGGAGGCTGAGGCAGGAGAATCGCTTAAGCCCAGGAGTTGGAAGTTGCTGTGAGCTGTGTGAGGCCACGGCACTCTACCAAGGGCCATAAAGTGAGACTCTGTCTCTACAAAAAAAAAAAAATTGTAAATATATTGAAACATTGATCACATTTCATAATTATTTCTAAGCAAGTTCTTTTCTTAGTAAGCTTTCTTATCTTGTGTTGTTTTCAATAATTAGATGTGAATTTAGCTACATGTACAGAGTGCCAAGGTAGGTACTATCCATAAGTGCCTTACACATACTCACAATTTTCCTTCAATGCTTTGAGCTAGGTATTACAGATAAAGAAGCTGAAACCTGGAGATTTTTAAGCTATTTGCTGGTAACCGGCAGAGCTAGTATTCAGATATAGGCATCCTGTTTCCAGAGCCTATCATGTGACAGAATTCTCTAGAATTCTGGGAAGGTTGATTGCGCTATTTAGATACTACATACATTAGAAATTAAAGAATTCATTTTATATATGCATTTGTTAAGATTATACAGCAAAAGTCAGCATTCATTTAACAAATGATAGCAAATAAGCTGAAGGGTCAAGTAACAAGTATCATGGTCTTAACCTAATACGCTGATTTGAGCAATGTCCATAGTTGTTCTGAATGAAAGAACAAAAGTATAGTAGAAGATAACTCCTGAGGGAAGAAAGCTTGATATAGTATTTTTAAATATTTAATATCTTTTCAAATATAGGAACTATAAGTGAAAAATAAACTCCAGAATCACAGGAATCTGGGGAGTACCCTAAACCCAGAGATCATTCTATATGTTATTATAAAATAGGACTTTTCAGTGAGATTCTGCATCTCCTTGTTTCAAAGTCTTTAGCATGCCCTTATCACTAGGAACTTCATTAAATGAGCTTTTTCCCAGAAATGAAATAAAATACCATGCGTCAGAAGTACTGTAAGTTAAGATTGTCAGGTTTATCCAAACATCATAAATCATCCTGTAAAGCTTTTACATTTCTAAAGTTGTTTGCATTTTATCCTCGCTGATGTCTATGGAAAAGGATGTAGAAAAGATTATTGTTCTTGAGTTATCCCCTGTGATGGAGGTCTCAGGTCTTTTAATTAGCCCTTGACATTAATGACTGTTGCTCATTAACTCTTGGTGAGGATGGTTCTTGTTTCTCTCCAACTTGCTAATATGGTTCTCTTCTAATTTTTCCTTTTTTAAAAAAATGGTGTCCTTTCTGGTAGAAAAAAGAACACATTTAATGTTTGAAAAATGCTTATCAAAGGTAAATCTACAAAATTTGCAGTGTCTTAGTATTTTAATTTACTTTTATAAGGAAGCAGTAATTATCCTGGATTATAGAAAACATTCTGCTTTATTATATCAAGTCTTCTAATCCCATAAATTGGTACGTTAATTTCTTCCACAGTTTGTAGAAGTATAACATCTTTACTGTATGGGCTTGGCCAAACCTTGTATTCTTGCGAACTCTGACCATGTTTCTTTATTCTAGGACTCCTGGTATTGATACCTGATGCAACAAAACAACCTTCTTGGTGTTTCCCTTTCACCTTACACTATATGCTTCTCATTTTCTATCCCAAAGCTAAATGACAGTTTTTACATGGTATTTAACTCAACTTTTTCATATTATAACATTTAAGTGGGATTTTGTAAATACTTTCATCTTTTGTGAAAAATTTCAAACATATGCAGAAGTAGAGGGAATATTATAATAAAACACCCATGTATTTGTATCTCATTTTCTTCTATTTTTTATTTTTTTATTTTTTTTAGAGATAGAGTCTCCCTTTGTCGCCCTCAGTAGAGTGCTGTGGCGTCACAGGTCACTGCAACCACCAGCTCTTGGGCTTAGGCAATTCTCTTAAGCAAGCCTCCTGAGTAGCTGGGACTACAGGCCCCTGCCACAACGCCTGGCTATGTCTCTTATTTTCGACAGTTATCAATTTATGGCCAATAATGTTTCATCTGTATTCCTCCCTGCTGTGCTTGTTCTTCCTGGAGGAGGAGGAGGATTTTTGTTTTATGAGACAGAGCCTCAATCTGTCTGTCACTCTGGGTAGAGTGTCATGACATCACAGCTCACAGCAACCTCAAACTCCTGGGCTCAGGCGATTCTCCTGCCTCCGCCTCCCAAGTAGCTGGGACTACAGGCGCCTGCCACAACGCCCAGCTATTTTTTGGTTGTAGCCATCATTGTTGTTAGGCGGGCCCGGGCTGGATTTGAACCCACCAGCTCAGGTGTATGCTGGCGCCTTAGCCGCTTGAGCCATAGGCGCCGAGCCCTTCCTGGATTATTTTAAAATAAATCTCACATATGTCATTCATTAAATATTTCCAGATGTGTGTATGTGTATATACATAGATAACCATAATTACTCTTATCTCACCTTAAAAAGTTAGCAGTTCTCTAATATTATTAAACATATACATAGATATAAAGACATTATATTATGCTATCTTTTAGCAATTTTAAATGAGAGCATTGAAAAAATTAACACTTCATCAAAATGTGGTTAGCATTAAAGTGGTTTTTGTCTTATAAACATTGACCAGGGGAGAAGGCATAGGAAAATTCTTTTTTAATCTTGTTTGAGACAAAATTCTTAAATTTCTTGGTTTTTCACTCTTATGCTAAAAGAAGTAAAAAAAGTCTCACTTTGCTTTCAGAATATATGAACTATTAGACATTGGCATTCATGATGAGCACAAGCACACTTGTGAAATGGCATAAGTGAAGTAAGAACTTGAAATAAGGTTAACAAGGCTATTTTAATAACCTTTTTTGAAAGAAACACTGCCTCAGCCTTTAAAAATAGTTCTTAAACAGAGAAATATCCTTCAGGTGATTGATTGACTTTAATTTGAGAAATCATCAGGTTTCTGTTTCTGTCTTCCTTTTTTATTGGAAGGAAAAGGAAGAAAATAAGTTCTTTGTAAACCTCTGGTCAAGTGACCTAAACAGTTTTCTTTTTCCTTTGCGCTGTAAAAGAGATTAGTAGTTATTTAAATAATTGATGTTAAGTATCTCTGAGTTCCTGTGCTTTGCAGACTTTGTAGATATTAACTTTCTCTTCCTCACTAAAAAGGATGTGTGTGATAGTACTTTTTTTCTTAGTCTAAATTTAGACTTCTTGATCATGAATTAGAAAGCCTGAGAGAGTAAGTGAACAAGAGGTAGAATAAGTATGACTGTGTTCTTATTTTTAGCTGCTTTTGCTGGAGTTAAGGGTAAGCGCAGAGCCAAATGCTGATATAAACCAGAGTATTTGCACATAATATGTTCTATACGAGGCACTTGACATGAGGACTAAAATAAAATTTCTGAATGAACCACATCAGTTTGCTAAACTAGCAGCTGCTTCAAATTTCAAAAGTAAACTTTTGCTGTCAGTTTCAGATAGAACAAGTTATATTCTATAACTCAGCTAAATAAAGGAAGAGTTTAACACATTCTCTGGATCAAATTTTGAATACTTGCTTTCTTTGCTTCGTTTTTTATTTTTTCCTCTTTCCATTGTACTGAGTAAAGAATCTTTGCTTTCTGTACAGAGGAAGCATTTATGTCCGATTTCCATTTATCCAGCTCCCTGCTCTCCTAAATATCACAATCCTGACCCAATTTGGGATTGGCCACATCCACAAGTTTTTACATGCATGCGAATTTATACTTAGGTATTTCAATTAACAAACTTGATTTTGGCACTGATCTTATGCTAATTGGAATTTTTTTTTTGAAAATTTTTTTATTATCTAGAATTACTTTCTGGTTTTAGGAGCTGGATTACAGATTGCATTCAAAAAAATTAAAAAACCTTTAGAAAGCTTATCCTTTCTTATACATTTAAGTTATTTTGTTTACGGTCTTTTTCCTATTCCTCCCCGACCCATTTTCTCATTCCCACTGCCTCAACCAGCTTTGTCGTCCTAACCCTGAACCCCTTCCCTTGCCAAATTTAAAGGGGACTATGCCGTGATCAAAACAAGATGTTTAAATCATCTTTTTAAAAATTTACGGTTTCTGCTGCCTATTTATCTGTCAAGTAAGAGGTCATGTTAAACCTGTAGCATATGGAGCTATGTTAACCAGTAGCCTTTCCTTGCAACAACATTCACATTCTAAACTAGAACATGTTTTTGTTTATTCATTCCAGAATAAAATGTAGCAGACAAGAAATTAATATACAGTATTTACCCACTAAACGTGACTTATTTATTTTGAGACAGAGTCTTGCTGTGTTAACTCCATCCTCAAACTCCTGGGCTCAAGCAATCGATGCTCCTCCCTCAGCCTCCTGAGTAACTGGTACTACAAGAGTGCACCACCATGCCTGGCTAATTTTTTGTATTTTCAGTAGAAAAAGATGCTCACTAGTCTGGTCTCAAACTCTTGAGCTCAAGTGGTCCTCCTGCCTCAGCCTCCCAGAATACCAGGATTACATAAGCCATGCACCCGGCCTGCACATGAATTTAAATATTGAGATGGCTTCGTATTTAGCTCTGGAACTTGGAGTTGAACGGTTCTCCATACAAAATGTCTAATGATAAAGAAGAAAGGGTGTAGTAGCACTCTCATGGTTTTTGTCTTTAGAGGAGCCGTTCTCAACCTGTGGGTTGCGACCCACAGGAACTGTATTAAAGGGCCGCGGCATTAGGAAGGTTGAGAACCACTGCTTTAGGGATTGTTGCATGCAGCCAATTTAACTTGTGCTCCACATCTTGAATCAAGATGTGGTAGGTAACCTATAAATTTACCCAGCAGTTATCAGTGCAGTGGTTTCTGCTTTCGAGAGTTTGTCTAAGGCCAAGGAAATAACAAAGGTCTCTAAACAGCTACAGGAGCATGGAATATTGTGTCTTATTTAACTTTACATCTTATTATTATAGTGCTTGAAAAAAGGGAGTGTTCCATTTATGTTTGATGTATTGTTGAAAAGAATATTACAGTTTTTCTCCCTTTTGCCCATGTGCAATTCCTGTAACCAAATTTATAAATTTTACTCCAGGAAGATTGCCAGAGTTCAATGTTGAGGGTGTATTTACTTTTGCTTTAGATACATTTGCTCTTAATTTAAACAGTTTAAAACTGATTATCTTAGCCCCTAAAAAGAGAGTTTTCTGTTTTGATTGGAATCTGTTTAATTCCTGTGAATGACATAGCCAGTTGTTTCCCTAGATATGGAAACTCATCTCGTAACATAGATTTCTAGACAATTTGGGAAGCACACTGAGAATTTCCATAAAATGTCAGTGACATTGCCGGAAGTTGGATTTTGTATTTCTAGGCTGGGAAGATAATACACATGTGGGAATAAAGTGCATTCAGAACAGAAGGAATACAATGAGAAGATTTTTGTTTGGTTGGGTTTTTTAGTTTAGCTGTGGGTAAACTATTTCTTAGTGTCTAGCTCTCACAAATTTATTTTTTCACGAAGTTAATCAACAGATTTCTAACTTGGATAAAGTAATTTTAATGTTAATATCTTTGATCATACTGGGTTGGTAATTTACGGTTATTTTCCAAAGTATGTATTTTTATTTATAGGATCTAGACTAGAGGATCTCAAAAGTTTGAAGCAGATTTATTATTAGCTATTTCCCCCCATTCACTTTGCGCTTGACTATCTTCTATTTGAAATTTCAGCTTGGGAGTCTTCTTTCTCTGGGATACTTTCCCAGACCTTGTGTGCTCCAGTGACACAGGATTTCTGTTATACTTGGTCACAGTGGATTGACATTTCAGTTGCGTTTTGCCCAGTGTTAGGCCAATTCATGTGGGTTGGGAACTAATACAGTAATAATATTCTTTAAATATTTGCTCAAGATGTATTGTATGGAAGAGGAATAAACTGATTTTCTTTTCATAACATTTCTATATAGAAACAAGTGTCTTGCTATTTCATTTTTTTATCTATTACAGGGTCAATTTTCTAAAACTAATTAGATAAAACATTTCATAAGTTTTAGTAATTCTAATTCCTGTTTTATATCATGATTTTTCTGAACCAGTTTTCTAGAGTGTTTAAAATTAGATAATAAAATTTACTAATTCTGATGAAAATAAACTGTTCAGTTTTGGTGCTTGAGCTGACTGTCACCACACACGGCCAACACATTCCAGTGTGCTTTGTTGGACCTTTATAAATGTGTTTTTCTAGACAGCAGCCTACCTTGGTCATACTCCAGTCAAACTGTTGTCTATCCCACTAGCCCATATGCTAGGAGAGCCTGGAACGTTGCATCTTAGTCAGCCTTTTAGCCCCATTATAGTGCTTGAGTTGGGCGGCACCTGTGGCTCAGTCGGTAGGGCGCCGGCCCCATATACCCGAGGGTGGCGGGTTCAAACCCTGCCCTGGCCGAACTGCAAAAAAAAAAAAAATAGCCGGGCGTTGTGGCGGGCACCTGTAGTCCCAGCTACTCGGGAGGCTGAGGCAAGAGAATCGCTTAAGCCCAGGAGTTGGAGGTTGCTGTGAGCTGTGTGATGCCATGGCACTCTACCGAGGGCCATAAAGTGAAACTGTGTCTCTACAAAAAAAAAAAAAAAAAAGCGAGTGTTCATATATATTTGATGAATTGTTGAAAGAGTATTATAGTTTTTCTCCTCTTTACCCAAGTGCAAATCTGCCTTGGCATCTCAGAAATAAAAATTTTATCACTGTTTTTTATTACATAGTTGGTGTATCTCTCTTTGTATTAAATGGTTATTTGTGTTACAATAAAAGTTCTAGCAGGCTTTCAGGTTGTTACCTTTTCTAGATTTCTAGATTAAATTTCCTGTTGAGTAGAATATAAATTTGTTTTCCTTAATAACATCTGTAAACCAACAAGCACGTTCTGTTTTAGTTAAGGACTGATAAGTAGAAAATGTAACTTCTATAAGATTTTGTTGCTTTTGGTATTTAAGATAATTAAAACATCTTATTTACTCATATTGGCGAAGAGATAATTTCACTAAACCTACAGCAAAATAACATTACTCTTTAAAAAAAGATTCTAAATTGAACTTAAAGTAATTGTTTCTTCTTAGGTTAGACTTAATAACTAAGAATAGAAATTAACTCTTCTTAAATAAATTCAAGAAGCCTGATTTGCATTCCTTCTTTTGTATAAATTAGAACAACACTGTCAATAATATTCACTGATAACATCTTTTTCTTCTGAGGATTTTTATCTTATTTCACAAATGGCTCTAGCACTTCTCCCCCAGAGCATTGCAGAGTATTATGGTAGTGTTTAGAGGTTGTTTTATTTTTGTTGAAAAGGATGAATTATGCAAAGTGAATCAGCAAATGGCAATTTGAGGAATTGAATGCATTTGTTCCTTGGTATGGGGGTGGAATTGGTTCCAGGACACCCCTCCACATTACAATTCATGGATGCGGAAATCCCTGATAAAAAATGATGCAACATTTGCATAAATCTATGCATATCCTTTTGTATACTCTAATTCATGTCTAGATTACTTACAATACCTAATACAATGTAAATGCTATATAGTTATACTGTTATTTTTATTTGTATTATTTTTTATTGTATTGTTGGGGTTTTTGTGTGAATATTTTCAACCCATGGTTGGTTGAATCTATGGAGGTAGAAGTCACAGATACTGAGCACCCACAGTACAACTTTTTCTATTTAAGTAAGTTAGCCTTTGCTATCCATTGTTTTAGTGTTTAGCCAGGCTTTGTTTTTTATTGAAGATGATTTTCTTCCTTGTTGCAAAAAAAGATTAATGACTTTGAAAAAGAAAAAAAAATCTGAACAAAAAGAAAATAAGATAGAAAGTATGATTAGACTTGCTGTAGCACCTGTTCTTTGAAACTATATAATTACTAAAATTGGGTTATAATTTGACTTCTAGCAAGGCAAGAGGAAATACCTGATGACTGATAATAGATTAACAGTATTGATAAAATAAAACTATGCTAGCTGCTTAGGAAAATTTGTTTTTTCCTGCTCAATTGAAATTGGAGAGCTATTTCTTACATGGGCTTTTGTAAAAAAAGCATTGAAAGAACTTGACTTGTTCTTTCCAAGTAATTAGGGATTTTGAATGACATTAATTCTTAGTCACAATTGTGTGAAAGTGATTGTTTAGAGAACACCACTGTCCAATACAAAGAACATATGTAATTAAAATTTTTCTATCTATTAGAAAAAGTTAAAATAGGCGAAATTGGATAATATATCTACAACCAGTATATCCAAAATATTATCGCAATATGTAATTAATATAATTATTAATGGCATTTTACCTTTCTTCATACTAAGTCTTTAAAATCTAGTGTGTATTATTTTATACCTATAGCACATCTCAGTTCAGATATTAACTTTTCGTCAGAAGTAGTCTGTAATCTTATTTATGTTTCTTTTGTTTGTGGAGACGGGGTCTCCCTGTGTTGCCCAGGCTGGTGTCAAACTCTGGGCCTTAAGTGATCCTTCTGCCTCTGCCTCCTTAGATGCTAGAATTACAGGTGCCATCATGCCCAGCTGTATTTATATTAAATAAAATTTACAGTTGAGAAAGTAAATGTATATGCCTAAGTTTCAAATATATATAAATTTTCTAGTAACTGAATCTCATGTATCACCTTTTAAATTTAATTTCAAGTGTTTAATAACCACATATGGAGAGTAGCTATAGCTACTATGTTGAAGAGTGTAGTTCTGGAATATCTAGAGTTAGAAAAACCTTATCTAGGAGTACACATCAGAATCACATTATATCTTTGACATGTATGATCTTGAAAATGATTCAGTACATCTGGGGTAGTACCTTGGCATATGTATTCTGGGAAAGTTTCCCAAATATATGCTCATTTATATTCTTGGCTAAGAATCATTGCTTCAGAAGAGAAAATGAACTGCGTATATTTAAAAACAAGAGTAGTGGCTCTCATAACTAAGATTTTGGTAAGAGTTCAGCAACAGGAGCCCAAAATTCAACATTCCCAGCTTGAAAATTCTTAGAATTGAATTTTGAATTGGCTATATACTGTGCTGATTTGAAAGGCAAGATTTACATGGGGAATAAATAATGGTGGGATTGCTAATTAATGAATAGAATTGTGGACTTCCAAGAAAATCTCTATGCCCCTTAGGAGTGACTTCTTGTGGGATACAGGATTTAAGCTAGGCCTTTTAAAAATTGATAAGGTTTAGATGGGAGAGCGTGCCACACATGGGAACATTAGTACAGTTTCAGTTTATATTAGAGAAGAAATTTTGAAGTTAGATGGAAAGCCACAGTAGGGGAGGAAATTTTATTTATTAAGAGGGCAGCATGAAGACACTTTGATATTTGAGAAAAGGTAGGAATTTTATCAGTTAGGCATGCTTTTTGCTACAAAACTAAAAACCAAAAGAAAAAAAACCCAATCCTAACTAATAGTGACTTTATCACTAAAGACGTTTTATTATCTTCCATAATAAGAAATCTGGGGAAAGGCACTCCAGCTAGTATAGCAGCTTGATGATGTTACCAGGAAGCTAGGTTTTTTTCATTATTGGAGGTGGGCTTTTGGTGTTTGTGCTTGTTGTGTTTATGGTTTTAAGATGGATGTGTAGCTCTGGGAATCACAATCAATTCAAAGATAGGAAGGACAACAGGCCATGGATGGGGTAGAAGGCATGGCAAGGACAGTCCCAACTACCAAATTCCTTCAGCTCTCTCCTTGTATCACCAAAGGATTAAATTTCCTAGAAGCCCCATCAGTCTTCTGTATACCTCTTTGTCCAGACAAGGTCATATGGCCACTGCTAATTGCAGTGGACTTTGCTATAGCTGTAATGCCCTCTTTCTTGTGCTAAACATTGCTTCATTTCAAAATACTCTTACTTAGGGGGGGAATGAAACAAACATGACCTGTGTCAGTTAATGTTATGTTTAGCTGTTAGCAACTGCAAAGTCGTACTTTGGTAGCTTAAAACAAGTAAAGGGTTTACGTGCTTCCTGCAACAAGAAATGTGGAGGTAGCAGTCCTTGGCTAGTGCAGTGGCCTGGGAATTCCCTCAAGGGACCATGATCCTCCTGTTTCTTCCTTCCTCTCCTTAGTTTATTAATTTCCTCCCCATGGTCCAAAGGTGATTGTAATACCAAAGATTGTGTTCCAGGTAGTGAAATAGTGGAAGGGCAAAAGTCTTTTCCCTTTATTTATTTGAGAATGGACCCTTCGTTCCACCCACACACACTACCCATTGACTTGGAGGTTTATAGGAAGTTCCAGATTCCTAACTGTTACCAGTGAATGAAAGAACATAGCACATAATAGCCAACCCTTCAAACGCAGGGAGTCGTTTTATGTCCCTCTGTTCTATATGCAGCTACTTTTTCCTAAGCAGACTGCTGATTTCCAGTCATAGCTTGCATTATAAGCAATATTGGTTCAGCCAGCCTGGTGAGTCATGCCTATAATGCTAGTACTTTGGAGACTGAGGCAAGAGCATCGCTTGACCCTAGGAGTTTGAGACCAACTTGGACAGCATAGTGAGACTTCATCTCTATACAAAATAAGAAAAAATAGATGGGCATGCTAGCATGCATCGGTAGTCCCATTTACTTGGGAGGCTGAGGCAAGAGAATTGTTTGATCTCAGGAATTCAAGGCTGCATTGAATTATGACCCCCCACTATACTCCAGCCTGGGCAGCACAGTGAGACTATCTAAAACAAACAAACATGTAAGAGGGACTACCTAACAAATGCAAACAAACATTCTAACCTCATTCTCTTTGTACCTTCAAGTTAACCTGAAACAGTAAAAAATAAATAAAAAATAAAGAACAGGTTATTGGGGGAGGGGGAAGCTTTTAAGGAGGGGAGTTTAGATTATGAAACTATGACCTGAGGGTTAAATCCAGCCCAACTGCCTGATTTTTGTGAATGAAGTTTCATTGACTATAAAAACAAGCAGAAGCAGTATTGGTTCCGATAAGACAAATTATGTTCCTTGATTTAAAATACCCAGTTTATGTATAGAAAACTCAACTATTATACAAAAAATGTGTATTTTTTTTTTTTTTACTGAGTAGAATATGAAGTAGTCATTAAATACTTAGCTGTCTTTTTTGTGCATTCACTTTCTATTTCAAATTGTGCACGAACTTTATGGATACCTTGTACTGTATACTATTAGAACTATTTTAGATAACCTAGGGATCTTCAGTTATAAATCCAAAAGATGCTTCTTCGTACTTGGCCTCTCTTACTACCACTTAAAATAGTGGGCAGGCGTGTCCAACCTTTTCCCCCTCTGGTTGATATTGAAGAGTAAGAGTTGTCTTAGGTCACACATTAAATACACAAACACTAGTGACAGCAAATAAACAAGGTCTGTGCATACTTTTCACGATATTCAACACCACAGATAAGCAAAAGAAACCTTCCCAAAATAAGCACATGGCTGGTGGGCCTAGAGGTCGTTGTACGCCCTTGTAGAGCATCTGGCTTTCCTTTAAACTTTCTTCTCTCGGTTTTCATGATCCCAGATATGTGGTTTTCTTGCTGTTTCATTAGCTACTGTCTCTCAGTTTCCTTAGCCAACTTTTTTGCATTTTAAGTATCAGCTTTGTTCAGGGTTCAGTATGAGCTCTCATCTCTTCTCTTTCTCTGTTCTCTTTTCTAGAATAGGATCAATTCCCAGGCTTTTAATATCACTTAAATGCTGATGGTGCCCAAACTTTCTCCTTGACATTCCTTAATCATATAGCTAATTAATTCATTTTAAATTTCCACTTTTTAAAACCCATAAACATCTGGAATTTAGGATTAAACCTGGAGATTGATGCCATCATTACCCCAGCTTACTCAGGTGGAGTAACCTTAATTCCTCAGTTTCTCAATCATTCCCGTCAGTACCCTAATAAGTTGTGTTTTTTACCTCTAAAAGTGTTTTTCAACCATTTTTAACTTATGGCACACTTGAACCTATAGTTAAACTTCCATGCCACCCTATATTGATTTTAAAAAGTATAAAAAAGAATATACTTACTATGCTTCAAACTTCTTTCAAAAATAATTAATCTTTAAAATTTTTCATGGCACACCTAAGATCCTCTCATGGCATACCAATTGAAAATCACTGCTCCAAAGTATGACAGTTGGCCCTCTGTGTCTGTGGATTCTGCATCTGTAGATTCAAACAACTGCAAATGAAAAGTATTTGGATTGAAAAAACTCCATAAGGCTCTAAAAAGCAAAGCATGAATTTGCTGTGCTATGCTGACTCCGCACCAATGAAATAATGTGTAGGCATTGTATTAAGTACTAAAAGTAATCTAGAGATGATTTAAAGTGCACAGCCAGTGATGGGCATGGGTTATGTGTAAACACTATGCCATTTCATGTCAGGGACCTGAGCATCCTCAGATTTTGGTATCCGGGTTCCTGGAACCAATCTCCCACTGATACATGCTGATGACTGTATGTTTCATCTAAGTGTATCTTCTTCACTGCCTCCACCCCCGTCGTCCACACTTTTATCATTTCAACTGAACTAATGCAAAGTCTCCCAACTGGTCTCTCTGCTTCTCTTCTCTATAAAGAAAGAATACTTTATGCATACAACAGTCAAGGTGGTCTTAAATGTAAATTGGATCGTGTTCTTCTGCTAAAAATCTTCAGTGGTTTTATAGTGCACTTTGAGTATTATCTGGAGTCCTTCCCAGGCTGTGTGAGATGACCCCTGTTTGCTCTCTAACCTCATTGGTACTGTTCTTTTTTCAGGTACTGTTCTGACCTTATTATCTGTCTTTTCTTTCCTCAAATGTACCAAGGTGTTTTCCTTTCTACCTCGCAGTCTTTATACATGCAGCATCCACTGCCTAGAACATTCTACCACCTACTTTTTTCATTTTTGGCACCTACTTCGGGTCTCAATGCAGGTATCACCTGTTTAGAGAGGCCTTCAGTAAAGGCCTTCATCAAGTTCCCTGTGTCCCAGTTGCCTAATCTCGAGCCCTGTTTTTCTTCATAGGATTTTCCCACAGGGTATCTTTTTGTTTATTTGCTTGCTTACCTGATTGTGTTTCTGTACTGATAGCTTCATGTTGTTACAGACTTATCTGTGTTTTTTATGTTATGTACCCAGTGTATCCATAGTAGGTGCTCAAAAATATTTTTTTTTTCTTGAATGCATGGCTGATACCTTGGAGAGATGATTATATTATTTTGAAGAAAAGAAGGAAAATTTTATATTCTAATTGAGCATGATCATCCTGTATTACAATGTTAACAGTCTTTAGGTAATAGGAATTTGAATTTTTTTCAATTAACTTTTCTAATAGAAAAAGAAAACTTTTTTTTTTTTTTTTGAGACAGTCTCACTATGTCACCCTCAGTAGAGTGCTGTGGCATCATACCTCACAGCAACTTCAAACTCATGGGCTTAAGCGATTCTCTTGCCTCAGCTTCCCAAGTGGCTAGGACTATAGGCGCCCACCACAACACCTGGCTATTTTTTTTATTGTTGTAGTTGTCATTGCTGTTTAGCTGGTCCAGGCCTGGTTTGAACCTGCTAGCCTTGTTATATGTGGCTGGCGCCCTACCCACTGAGCTACGGGCACCGCCAGAAAAAGAAAACTGAAAAACTTGAGAGATCATTGAATGCAGGCAGTACTTCTCTAGTAAGGAAATGTAGATAATAATATGCTACTTAACATTTTTACAAAAAGTTTTAAGTTTACAAAATACTTTAATATACATGGTATCTCGTTTGAGCTTCCAAATATTCTTCTTAACTGCACATAGGATGTAATAGCCCTGGCCTCGTCTTAGGTAAGTGACCTTTGTTAAGCCATCTATAATATGAGTCAATGAGGGTGGGGTGGGTCATCCATTGAATTAAAATATATGAAAATATTTTGTAAACTGTACAATACAAAACAGATGTCCATAGTAGTGGTATTACGACTGAGATGCCTAGCCGTCAGAACGTTTTGGTGGCATGTCCAGGATGTCAACAGCTGTTAAGGGCTGTGGTTGATAAGAAAACTAAGGCTGTATAGTAAAGTGGAAAATCAAGAGTTCTGAGTACTAACATATTAGGATATCTTTATAAATTGTGTGTGTGTTTGGATAGGTATTCTCTATTTTTTTTACCATGTACTTTTCTAGACAGCATTCAAAAAATCAGAAGTTATTTTTTCTGTGATAGTGATGTCATTTAGAGTTACACTCCCAAGAAGGACTTAGCATTGAGTAAATAAAAATATGGCCAACAGTGTGTCCTAAAGTAGATGTATTGTAATTCAAATTCTGTATTTAAAATAATAAAGTCATGCTTTAAGTTTATTATATTGACATAATACGTATTATATGCATTGAGTATGCATAGAACAAATAGGAACACTGGCACCTTTTCATATATTTGATACAAAATTCACTCACTGACTATACATTAAATATTGTTTTGCGTCTTAAAAGTCTTAAGGGCTGGGCGGCGTCTGTGGCTCAGTGAGTAGGGCGCCAGCCCCATATGCCGAGGGTGGTGGGTTCAAACCCAGCCCCGGCCAAACTGCAACAAAAAATAGCCGGGCGTTGTGGCGGGCGCCTGTAGTCCCAGCTGCTTGGGAGGCTGAGGCAAGAGAATCGCGTAAGCCCAAGAATTAGAGGTTGCTGTGAGCCATGTGACGCCACGGCACTCTACCCGAGGGCAGTATAGTGAGACTCTGTCTCTACAAAAAAAAAAAAAAAAGTCTTAAGGGCTTTTGGAAGATGATTGTCATGGTCTAGAATAGATTATAATGAAAGCTACTTAGGCAGCGCCCGTGCTCAGTCAGTAGGGTGCTGGCCACATACACCAAGGCTGGCGGGTTTGAACCTGGCCTGGGCCAGCTAAAACAGCAATAATAACCACAACAAAAAAATAGACGGGCATTGTGGCGGGCGCCTGTAGTCCCAGCTACTTGGGAGGCTGAGGCAAGAGAATTGCTTAAGCCCAAGAGTTTGAGGTTGCTGTGAACTGTGACGCTCCAGCACTCGACCCCCCCCCCCAAAAAAAAAGAAAGTGGGTGGTGCCTGTAGCTCAAAGGAGTAGGGTGCCAACTCCATATACCGGAGGTGGTGGGTTCAAACCCAGCCCCGGCCAAAAACTGCCAAAAAAAGAAAGCTACTTAAATAGTGACTTTTCCTGTCATTTTTCCCTTAGTAAACAGAGGCTTTGAAAATTTCATTATATACACCTGATCCCTCCTAGAAGTATTAAACAGGTGTTTAATGTATGTTTGTTAAAGATCATTTTTACCCACTATAGAAAATTTATAAAATCAATTGTTGCATAATAATTTATTTAACTATTAAATAGCAATAGATAATCCTTTTAAAATTTGGAAAAGGTAGAAAATATTAAAAAGTGGCAGAAAAATCGCCTATATTGTTAACCACCCAAAGATAACCAATGTAAATATTTTGATTTATTTCTTGCCAATCTTACAAATAACTGTTAAAGTCCTGAAACAATCTTTCCCTCTTCTTCTTTAGACTTTCTCTTTTTTTCCAGAACAGCAAACATAGCTGATAATTGTTGGATCAAAAACTACCCTCAAGGAAGCAATGATGCTTTAAGACTCTACACTATGTACCGTGTTTACAATTATTAGACTAATTCATACTTCATTGAACAGTAATATAGTTACTAGATTAAATACAACTACGGGATAAAAAAGAGCTTTAAAAATTCATAGAATTAATAGGACAAATTGGATATAGAATTGTGGTTGAAGTCAGGAATGTGGTGGAAATTAGGAAATAAAGTGATAAAGGCAATGCGAATTGAAAGAGTTTGAGATATTAAAATCACAGCACTCAGGAGCAATAAGGGGGCTGATGGGCAATCTAGATTCTTGGGTAGCTCCGCATTTTATTTGCTAGGGAATTGGCTCATCCAAGATTATAGCCAGCTAGTATAAAAGGCAGGACTAAGAATCCGAGGCTCCAGACTTAACAGTTTAATCTTCTGTCTTTTATACAGGATGTGGCAAAAGTGGGCCTGACTTTATAGAAAATGAATTCTACAAATGCTAACATTATATGAACTTTGTGGTACCCATATTCTCTGACAATAGTTTGATCTCTTATGAAAAACGAACGAAAATACCATAAACTTTCATATTCAAATCCAAATCCTGCCCATTTCCTTTTTGGTATTGTTGTTCTTTCTTTGTAAACACTACATACTAGAATCATTGATAAATATAATTAAAATAATATGGTATATATTGAATATTAGTTTGGAAATACAACTCCACCATAGGACAAAACAAGATAGAGATTATTATTACAAGGCCTAAAAACTGCACCATTCACAAAAAAGCTACTGAATAAAGCATTACAGATTTAAAAAGACAGTAAAGTGACTTAGAAGTATGCACATGTATCACTAGGTCAGGAGAGATGACAAAGGCAGGGCCAGTATATCCCTTCAGGCAATGGCCATGTAGAGCACATTCTGGAGTAAAGAAAGTGCTTTTTAATACAGTCTATATTTAAAACAAAGAACTCCTCATTTAGTATTTATAATGAGGTAAAGGTCTTGGTCCAATTATTATTACTATTTTTTTCTTTTTGAGATAGAGTCTCACTATGTCACCTTCGGTAGAGTGCTATGGTATCACAGCTCACAGCAACCTCAAACTCTTGGGCTTAAGCAATTTTCTTGCCTCAGCTTCCCAAGTAGCTGGGACTACAGGCACCTGCCACAGCACCCGGTTATTTTTTGGTTGCAGTTGTTATTGTTTAGCAGGCCCGGGCCAGGCTCGAAACCACTAGCTTTGGTGTATGTGGCCAGTGCCCTACTCACTGAGCTACAGGTGCCCAGCCAAGGTCCAACTATTATAAAAAAGACAGTAGACCAGGGTCAGTAAGTAAATGGCAGCCACACTCACACCCAGCCTCCCAGCCCTCCTGTTTTATTGTGACAGACTGGATAAACAACTTATTTTACACTGAGCCCAGACGTGGCTTAAGAATACTTAATGGAACATATTTTTGTCAGCCAATTCCTACAAACCAATGGGAACTGGCAAAAATGATAAACCCTGTTTTCCAGCTTGGCATTAGATGTTTTCTGGTTATTTTCCTTTCTAAAGTAGACTAAGGTAAAGGTTAATAAGCCAGTCAGTAACCATCTGAGGAGATATAAATATCTACTTGCTGAATAAAAAGTTTTTTTCTCTGTAACACAATTGTATCTAATTGGATGACTTGTGTGTAATTTTGTTGATACAGACTACAAGATGCTACTTTGGATGCCCCCCAGTTTACTCTTGAATGACATTTGTAATGCCCCAGCTTTTTTAGATATCCTTAATAGTTTTAGAAAATGGTAGAATTGCTTGTAAATAATTTACTTTTAAATCTAGTCGGTATATAATTTAATGTTGGGTAATTGCATGGAAATTACACAGAATGAGTATTAGAAATTGTGCTGTATCATCTCAACTTCTTAAATATTGTGATATTTCAACCGTTCAATAAAAAATATGAGAGGACAAATTATCTGAAAATATAAGAGCAATGAAGTTCGTAATAGTTATTCCTGTTGTATTAGAAAGTGATTTCCGCCCCCCTCAAGTTAGAGGAGACTATTGTAGAAAAGATGTGAAAATATGTAGCCATATTTCTCAAAGATAAAGTGGTATTGTTGACATAAGAGCCTTTTTCTAAGATGCCTGTGGTTTCATCCCAGACGACAGCCCTGGGAGTGTCCTGGAAGAGAGGGCCTAGGCCTATAAATAATTTGAAAACACTCCCCCTGTGATTTTGAATCCCAAGGACTACTGAGATCTGGGAACTTTTAAGAATTTAGGTGGAGTAGCCGGGCTTGGTGGCTCACGCCTGTAATCCTAGCACTCTGGGAGGCTGAGGAGGGTGGATTGCCTGAGCTCATGAGTTCAAGACCAGCCTGAGCCAGAGTGAGACCTCATCTCTAAAAATAGCTGGGCACTGAATAGCTTGAGCCCAAGAGTTTGAGGTTGCTGTGAGCTGTGATGCTACAGCACTGTACTGAAGGTGACAAAGTGAGACTCTGCCTCAAAAAAAAAAAATAAATAGATAAAAGAATTTAGGTGGAAAATTAAGATTGATTTTGCTTTCCAGGAAGAAGTATAAAGAGAGAATTACTGTGGAAAGCCACTAGATCATTTAACTCATCCATTGTTTTAAAATGGCAGCCGTATGTAGTTTGATATAGCTATATGTTTACATAAATATTCATATTTCAAAGATTGTCACACTTTATGGGGGCAAGACATGATTGCAAGAGGGACTTTACCTAACAATTGCAATCAGTGTAACATGGCTTATTGTACCCTCAATGAATCCCCAACAATAAAAAAAAAAAAAAAAAGTAAAAAAAAACAAAAAAAACCCACATTTTAATCATTGAGCCTCTTTACAGAATTGTTTTTTATATAGATCATTGGCTTAGCTTAATTAAGTGGTCCCATGTTTCTGAGTGAGGTAGCTTAAAGTTTGTTCTTATACCTGAAATACAGGATTGTGTGCTACCGAGTTGTAATATGTGTACATGTGTTTTGTATGATGAGATCATTATTATGTGGGGTAATGGAAACCATTATAAGTTCTGTGTTTTTATAATACCTGTTTATAGATATGAAAGTAAATCATGCTTATTGTAGAAATTTGGGAAAATAAAATGATAAAGTAGAAATTGGAAATCACTTATGCTATCACCTAAAATGAACAGCTATTAATATTTCACATGTTTCTTTATTTTTCTGACATGCTATAAGTAGTTTTATATTTTGCTTTTTAAAACTAGTAGTGTGGAATGATAATTTTCTCAGGATATTCTTTAAAAATGCAATTATTTAGACTTATCATAAAAAATATTTATAAAATGTCTAGCAGAGTGCCTGACACATTAATAAGCTTTCAACAAATTAAAATTCCCTCAGAGTCAAAGATCTTGCAGGCTATCCTGAGTCTGGTTCTGTCTTCCACCCAATAAATTAAATTAGTTATTTGGCTTTTTAAACCTACTTATTAGAGATAAGAAATTCATTTCTTCATAAACTAGCCTGTTTCTTTTTCCAACTTTAATGATTTGCTTTTCTGCAGTTGCTTCCTGTTGGTTTCACACATGCCTTAAGAACGACCAGGATATACACGTTGTTCAGTGTGACAGCTTTTTAGCTCTAGAAGGTAGTTCCCGTGTCTGCTTTCCCGTGTTTTTTCTTTGAGCATTCCCCCCTTAACTTTTATTTGTTATGTGAGGGTCTGACAGTTCAATTTGCAAACTCATCTTAGAAAAAGTGCTGCCTATCTCATCTCTGAATTTATTTACAGTCACTTTCAAAGTACTTTTCCTTGGGAAGAAGCTGTGTACCTACACCAGCACACCTGGTCCCCCTCTTCAAAGCAATTTTGGAACTCCTTTTCTGGAATGGCCATCAGAGCTATTGTCATAGTACCCTGAGGTCCTTAATGTCATCAAAGTATCTTCCTTTCAAAATTTCCTTTATGTTTAGGTAAAGAAGAATGTAATTGGGGGCCAGATCAGGTGAGTAGAGAGGGTGTTCCAATACAGTTATTTGTTTATTGGCTAAATACTCCCTCACAGTTCCACGTGAGCTGGTGCATTGTTATGATGCAAAAGCCATGAGTTGTTGGCCAAGATTTTCAGTTCAGATTTTACTGTTTCTCTATGTTTACTTGTCTGCTATGCTTCTCAGAGTCAACTGATGATTTCAATGCACAATTCAATAAGTTTTTGCAGTGTTTCCATCAGTTCTGCTCGTTTGTTGGCCACCCTGACATCTCTTCATCAGTGACACTTTCTCTTCAGAAAAACTAATTCATTTGTACACTGCCATTTTCTTCATGGGTTTGAACTCGCCTGCCTTGGTGCATGTGGCTGGCACCATAACCACTGTGCTACAGGCACCAAGCCGTGTTATAGCTTTTTATCTTCTACCTTTTTTTGAGTTATTTACATCAAATCAATTTTTAGGCATGGGACCTACCAGGTAAAGAAATGGAACATTTTTATAGCTAATGATAATAATTGCCAGGTGACTTTCCAAAAGGGTTTATACTGTGTGAGTTCCCCTCTGTCTGTCCCCTCATCGGCCATCAGAACTCATTCATTCATTCATTCAATCATGGTTAGAAGGAGAAATTAGACATTTAAACCCTATCAGTCTGATTACTTTACTGATGTCCCAGGTCACATTCAGTGGAGGAGCAACACTAACATTTCAAAAGAGACTTAGAAAGTAAATATGAAATTCAGTGATGTGTGTTGATTGAAATTTACTGTAGGGTGTTTGTAGAAGTAATAAATAATCACAAATATGAATCACAAATATAATATAAATATAATCATAAATATGAAAAGGACTGTCTTTTAGCAGTTGGATTTTGAAAGAAATTCCTGGAACCATTGGATGGTTCCAAATTCCTGGAACCATTTGTATATTCATTCATTCCCACTGTACCCTAGTCATCGTAGGAAATTTTATCCTCAATCTATTGATTCTGCCTTGACGTTAAATACTTTTACTTTCTGCACTTTGGGAGAAAGTCCAAAAAGTACCATCCAAAGTGGAAACACTATTCATATCAATGGGATTTTTGATTATTTTGAAATAGTTTTGTATTTTTATTTCAATTATTGACTGAAAAGATGGGTGATTTGTATGTTTTGTTTTTTTGACAACTTTGTGATGAATAACAAGTGTCTTGTCTGAGGTTAGTAAGACATCATTTAGGTTCATGGTAGGTTGCTCCTAAAGTTTAAGGAGACAAACTTTAATTGTGTCTCCTTAAAGTTTGCCACAATTGTGGCAGTCTTTGCTCTATGAGATTCACGCTTATTTTGAAAACAAGCAAAATTATTCAAAACAAAGTCTAAAAATAGTTTATAAACTGCATAATATTCTAGGCTTTACCTTTGAGAGACTGTTGGCCTAGCTAGAGTGCAGTGGTGCCATCATAGCTCATTGCACCCTTCAACTCCTGAGCTCAAGCAATTCTTGAGCTTAGAGTGCTAGGTCTCACAGAGTGCCAGGCTTATGGGTGTGAGCCACTGCACAAGGCTTTCTACTTACCTTGAACATATTTAACCTCAGTCAGCCACTGTTTCCTCAGCTGAAAATAAAGATAGTAATATCTGTAATCCTTGTATGACTGTATTTAGCACAGTTTCTGACACATGGTAAACAGTCCATAAATTTTGTTATTGTTACTACCACCAATAATATCAAGCATCAAAAATGACTAGAATGATAAAGTTTGATGAGTGTTTATAAGCATCTTAAAGTTTTGAGGTTTCTTTGCTAATTTTTGTCATTCAAGAAAGATTTCATATGTCCTTTGTATAAAAGTTGTGCTGTTGCAAATACAACCACTTGGACTTTGTTTTCCATACGGTTTCTAATTATATGTGCTTTAGACTATCCTACTCACAGTTATTAAGTCTCAAAAAATAATAATGGTTTAAATAATGTGAAAAATGTGTAGAATGATTGCAGAATAATTTAGAGGACCTTGAGTCTTGGGAGTGAGGACCATCAGTAAGCAGATGGATTGTAGTCTGCTACATTTTCAGTAGTTGCTGTGGCTTGTTGGAGATCTTGTCTGTGGTTATGGTGTTTTTCTCTTTCTCTGTAATGGCCCCCTGATGATTTTATTGACGCACTTTAGGGAGGATGATCAACTAGTTTAGTACTTGTACCATGGCTTCATTAAGGATATTTAATATGCTACCACAAATATTCACTTTGTATAAAACTGGCTAATGACAGAGAAGAAAAGTAGAAGGAAGCAAAGAAGAGAAGGAATAGAAGCCATCGTGATTCCTGCCCTTGAGAAGTTTACAGTCTAGTTGAGGGGATATAACTTACATATTTAAGTAATTGAGTAAGTTTAGGAAAAAGACAAATTAAGGAAAGCCATTTTTCTTTGATGGAATCTAAAGTACCTCTTCTATATAAATATAACACAACAGTTTTAAAAACTTACACTAAATGATTGTATTTATTATATTTCATGTTTGTGATAGTCATAGAGGGTAAATTAAAAGTAATGTTAATGTGGCTCCTAAATGTATATAGATAATGTATGTAATGTGAATTAAATTATGGATTTGAAAATGTTGAGATTGCGGAAATATATTAGGTAATGTCAGTGTGGAATTAGAAATGTTCCGTCTTCAACACTTATCTTGGCCAGCAGAAATAAATGTGTCAGGAGACCTTAAAGAGGATTAGAGGGATTTACCAGGTAACCACAACTTGATGAGAATATTCTGCAGACATTAAATTCCTTTAATTCTAAGCTTCTGTCTGTACTCTTAAAATCACATTTTATTCAGAAACTAAGCCTATTTCCTTTATTTGAGATTCAGATAAATACCAGATCTAATCAGTGTTGTAGGTACCAGAGTAAGGGTTACAGATTACCTTGAGTTAGTATAAAAGTTAGGTAATATATCCATTAATAATAAATAACTTCAATCTAAGGGTCAGTTTCTACCTTTGTTCAAGTAGTGCCTAAGTGTCCCAAGGTGGGGACAGCATTCATATCAAAGGGATCTTATTTCAAAAGTAGTTTTGTATTTTTATTTTAATTATTAACCACAAAGATGGATGATTTTGTAATTTTTTTTTTTTAACAACTTTTTGATGAATGACAAGTGTCTTGTCTGGGGTTAGTAAAACATCATTTAGGTTCATGGTATGTTGCTAAGGGACCTGTCTCCTTAAAGTTAATGGAGTCATTGATATAATGCTATAAAACAGGCTCAGCAGTTTTATAAACAGTTGTGATTATAGGCAAGAATCCATCCTTGTCCCATCAAGGTTTTTCTGATCCTGAAAAAACCTTAGAAACTAAAAGTAACCCTAAAACTTTAATGAGAAAGTTGTTCCCAACTTGTGATGATATAATTATTAGGTAAATATCTTTTACTCTGACTTTTAGACTGCCTTCTAATCCAATTTTTAAAAAACTTATCATCATAGAAGGTTTTAAACATTCATAAAAGTAGAAAAGATATTTTCATGAACCCTTGTGTACCTGTCACTGTGCCGCAGTAGTTAACAACATACTGTATCCCATTCTTGTTATATGTGTTCACCACTACCCTCCCCCATTAATTGTTTTTATAGGAGTATTTTAAGATAAATCCTAGCTTTCTTGTCATTTCACTTTCTTTAGGTACGAATCACTAACAGAGAAGGATATATAATCACTACTTTATCACAGTAAGAAGATAGGATTGAAATTGCTGGTAATTCTATGTTTAACATTTTGGGAACCTATAAATTTTTTTCCAGAGTAACCACCACCACCTACATGTCTGTCAGCAATGTGTGAGGATTTCACTTTAACCCTATCTTTGCCAACACTTATTATTGTCAGTATTATTGATTATAGTCATCCTAGTGGGTTTGAGGTGGTGTTTCACTGCGGTTTTGATTTTTATTTTCCTAATGACTAAATGATGATAAGCATCTCTTTATGTGCTTACTGGCAAAGTTCTTCCAGCTGAAAATACATAATTGGATAGCCGGGCGTTGTGGCAGGCACCTGCAGTCCCAGCTGCTTGGGAGGCTGAGGCAGGAGTATCGCAAAAGCCCAAGAGCTGGAGATAGCTGTGAGTCCTGTGACATCATGGCACTCTACCAAGGGTGGTAAAGTGAGACTCTGTCTCTACGAAAAAAAAAATACATAATTGGGTATTGATTTTGCTTGAGATTTTTAGGATAAAAGCTTATAAGTTTATATATAGTGCTATAACATTTTATTAGAATTTAAGTTTCTCCTTTTTTGTTAAGTTTAGTTTTTGAGAGTTATGAGAATTATTAGGCAGTTGAGAAGTTTGCCAACTAAAATATATAAATTGAAATTTCTAAAAAAGAAAATCTATCCAGTTATAATTGCTATTTAAAACTAGATAATTAATTGAAGGCTACTGATGTGGCACATTTTGACAAATTTTTACATTGCATAAAAACTTAAAGCTAACTTTAAAAATTAGGACTGTTTTTGAATTTGTAACTTTCATAAATCAGATATTAACCAAAATCAAAGCAAACTTCTAAATAGTATTTTCTGTGCACAAAAACTATGCCTTGCACAGAAGCTATTTCCAGGGGCTCCAAAAGCAGAGATCACATCTTCAGCATTTTAGCAAATGACTTAATTTTTATGATCTAATTATTTTTATTAGGCTTGTTCTAACATGCCTTGTCTTTGCAATGGATTTTTTAAGCTTCATCTTCTGTTCTAGCTTCCTATCATAAGAACTGAACAATAGAACTGAAATTTTTTTTAAATGCCATTAAGGCCGGATATGCTGGCTCATGGCTGTTATCCTAGCACTTTGGGAGGCCAAGGTGGCATGACTGCTTTGAGGCCAGGAGTTCGAGGCCAGCCTAAGCAACATAGCAAGACCCTGTCTCTATAAAAAATAGAAGTTACCTGGATTTTTTGGTGTGCCTCAGTAGTGTCAGCTAATAAGGTCTGATGACACCACTTCATACAGTTACTCTAGGCAGTGCTCAAAGGGCAGTGAGATCTATCTCAAAACAAAACAAAATACCTCCTACTACTTTTGTCACTAAAACATTTTTTTAAATGGCCCTAGATATTAATATTATACAAAAAGTCTTTATAAAATTAGAAGTTTTGATTTGGTAGAAACCTTAGAACAGTGGTTCTCAACCTTCCTAATGCCACGGCCCTTTAATACAGTTCCTGTGGGTTGCAACCCACAGGTTGAGAACTGCTGCATAAAGAATAGGATGCTTTTTTAAACTGGTTTTTTTTTTCCCTCTTCAGAACAACTTTTTTATTATCACTGTGACCTAGATTTCAGAGCTTGTATTTTAAGATAGCTCTGTGTGAAAAAGAGCACATCTACTATCACCTAACTATACGTATAACAGTAAAAAAAAATTAGAAAACATTTTTCGTTGGCAATTATTGTTACAACCACTTTCTTGTTATAGCTATAATGTGTCTGGTTATGAGTATATTATTGAAAGATTTTAGGAATGTTGGCTGTAGTTAGGCATACTCTGGTACATTATTTATTCATCCCTTTAATATATCAAATATCTACTTTTTCAGGCACTATTATTGGGGTTAACTATGAATTAATTTAAAATGCATTCTTTTTTTTTTTTAATCCAAAAGCCTTTTGGGGCTGTTGTTGTTGGTTTGTTTTATTTGTTTTGTTTTGTTGGGGTTTTTTTTAGAGACAGTCTCACTCTGTTGCCCAGTAGAGCGCTCTAGTGTCAGCCTAGCTCACAGCAACCTCAAGAGTCCTGGACTCAAGCAGTCATCCTGCTTCAGCCTCCCAAGTAGCTGGGACTTAAGGCTTCCATCATGGTTTTCTATTTTTAATAAAGACAGGGTCTTTCTCTTGTTCAGACTGCTCTCAAATTCCTGAACTCAGGGATCCTCTTTCCGTGCTTGACCTCCCAGAGTGCTAGGGTTGAGCCACCCGAGCTGGCACCCTAAAGCAGTTTTTAACTGAGAAACAAAACACAGTCACACAAATAAAACACAGCACCTCATCTCCAAAATTGTTCTGCAGCCACATATACAATAAATTGTACCTGATATTGAGAGAAATAAGTTTTAAGATTGCTTTTCCACCTTCAAGGACCATGATTTAATTGGAAAGCTGGACATGTACATAAACTATGTCTAGTTAAAATTACGGAAGTAATATGTATAGGAAGACCTTTTATTTATTATCTAAAGAAATAATTTTGGGAGTAAAGGGGGGTACTGTATATAAAAGTGAGAAAATAAACATAAATCAAAATAATAGTGAGAAAATAAACATAATCAAAATTATCCTAGGCTGGCATGGACCTCAGGTTACCCACGATTGTATACACTAATTATTGGATGAGAACTCAGAGGAAGGAAAAAGTAATATAGGTTTGAATGGTCACATAGGCTTCAAAGGTGGCCTTAGAATTGAACAAGAACAATTAGGAAGTTATTCTGGTGATTTTAGCCAGGATGAGATTTATAATGATTGTGTCAATTTGGCTGAAAAAAAAATTGGGTAGGGAAATTTTAGTGGACTGAATAGTAGTTTATGTTATAAACTACATGATCTTAAGAGTTACTTAACCTCAGAATCCCCATTTACTGTCTGTAAGATGGAGATTATAGTACCTGTTTCATAGGGTTGTGTGCACCTTGTGCTAAGTACTGGGCAACACTTACAAGTAATCATTAAATGTCAGCTGTCAGAATTTTAAACTGCTGAGAATAGTTGGCCATGTCCAGAATGGATTGGGCTGAGAGATTGGCAGCAGAGAGAATTTGAAAGAACTGATAATTGGATAAGGAGAGATGAGAAAAAAGATGGGAATAAATGGTGACCGAACTTTGAAGCCTAAATTACTGGAAAACCAGGAGAATTCAACGGAAATAAATAAGTCAGAAAAGATACCTGTTATTTAGGAATAAATAAGCTCAGTTATAAGCATATCAATTTGTTGTTGTTGTTGCAGTTTGGCTGGGGCTGGGTTCGAACCTGCCACCCTGGGTACATGGAGCCAGCGCCCCACCGACTGAGCCACAGGCGCCGCCCAGCATATCAAGTTTGAATGGACTAGAGGCTATCCTATTAAAAATGGTCAGCTGACAGTTGGAGAAATAAAAGTGGTGCTCCATGGAGAATTAGTTTGGGAAAATTCCAAATGTTGGTAGTTGAAGCCTGGGAATGAATGAGATTTCTCTAGATGAAGTCTGTGGGATGGTGGGTTAGAGGATTGGTGAGAGAACTTTGGTAAAGCCCGTTGGATTATAAAAGGTAGAAAAACCAACTAAAAGAGAGGTTCAGAGGATCAAATGAACAAGAATAATCTTCCTCAAAGACTATTTTACCAAACACGAAATCTGTAGTGTGGTAGCAGGTAATGTGGGAAAGAAAATTGGTTCTATGTTAAATACTTGTTTCTGACAAGTATGTAGGGTTTTTAGTATGTTAACAATCAATTGCAAATCTCCAAGAGAGGAATATATGAAGTAGTGTTTCATAGATTTATCTTATCACAGAACCTTTTCTCCCTCAGAATACCTCATGGGGACTAGTATTCCAGAAAACACACAGTAGGAATTATAGAAACCTATTGAGGAAAGACGTTCAAGAAGGAAGGAGTTAAAAACTGTGTGGAATATTGCAGAGAGACTAATAAGATGAGAAGTGAGAAGAAGCTTTTTGATGTTTTTATTATTAATAGATGGTCATAAGTGACTTAAGTGCATAGCTCAGTAGCAAGACTTCAGTTGACACAGGTGTTTATAGAGAGTTAAAGAATTAGTGATGAGAGAATGAAGGCATAATCCTATCTCTTCTCATTCAGGTATACTGTGGGACCGATAGGAATGACTTGGTTATTACTGAATGTTTATGTGTCCTATGAATATTTTATTACACATATTAAAATCATTTTAATGTTGTATATCTAAATAATATGCCCTTTTTGTTTGATATGATATTAGTGCTGCAAGGGACCTTTAACAGTCACATAGAACAATCCCTCCAAGAACCATTAGTTTCTTTCTTACAAGGTAATCTCACACATTAAAATTATTTTCTTTTTTAGCCACAACAATGATAAAAACATTTATTTCATACTTATTTCATACACTATAAAAGGGGACAAGTCACTTTGACATTCTCTTAGCAATAGACATAAATAGGTTATCTTTCAACATTTTTAAAGATACAATATTATGCCATAGGACTAAGGGCTGACTTTCCATTACGAGTAAAATTTGTTTATGCATTCATACATCATGCCCAGCACTAAACAAACTTGAATTTCAGTGACCTATTCATGTTAACTTCACTGTCTCTTAAGGTGATTGAATGCCTTATAATAAATGCCTTAAAATAGAAATATGGCTGGGCACAGTGCCTGACGCCGGTAAACCTAGCACTCTGGGAGGCAAAGGTGGGTAGATAGCCTGAGCTCACCGGTTCAAGACCAGCCTGAGCCAGAGTGAGACCCTTGTCTCTAAAAATAGGTAGGTGTAGCTATTTGACTACAGGGGTGCCTGTAGTCCCAGCTACTTGGGAGGCTGAGGCAAGGGAATCGCTTAAGCCCAAGAGTTTGAGGTTGCTGTGGGCTGTGATGCCACGGCACTCTACCAAGGGTGACAAAGTAAGACTGTCTCAAATTAAAAAAAAAAAAAAGAATTCCCAAGAATATATTATCGTTCATTCATCTTTATAGCCCAACAGCTTCTTGTTCATGTTCAGTGTTTAAAAATACGTATGTTACTTAATAAATAATTGAAAGATTTATATAATTTCAGAATATTAAATGTTTTGGAATGTAGTTCTCCACCTACATTTTAAAGTGAGTTAAAATGTTCTGGAAATTCACATTCCAACTAAATGGGACATTCACATTCCAAGTAAATGAGACAATGTTATAAAAGTTTTACTTGGAAACTTAAGCTAGAATACTCTTTGATTTCTCTTTTTTATCTTCCTCATAGAGTAGGTAAATGTTTCCACAATTAAAAATAAGGAATCTCTGTTGGGCGCCTTGTAGCTCAGTGATTAGAGCACCGGCCACATGCTTCAGGACTGGTGTGTTCGAACCCAGCCCAGGTCTGCTAAACAAACAAAAAAATAGCTGGGCATTGTGGTGGGCACCCACAATGAATCCAGTGGATTAGTAGCACCAGCTACTAGAGAGGAGGCAAGAGAATCACTTGAGCCCAAGAGCGTGAGGTTGCACCCACAATGAATCCAGTGGATTAGTAGCACCAGCTACTAGAGAGGAGGCAAGAGAATCACTTGAGCCCAAGAGCGTGAGGTTGTGAGCTATGACGCAATGGTATTCTACCAAGGGTGACAAAGTGAGACTGTCTCAATGAAAAAAATAATAATCTCACTGAGTTTTCCACCTATTCATATTTAATATATATTGGAATCTATATCATGCTAAGCGCTAAAAAGAATGTAGAAAAAAATCTTTAGCTTCAATCCATTTAGCAAATCTCCAGTTTACAACTCCATGCCTGTGTCCCTTGAATATGAATAAATTCTTAGACAGGAATTCAGATGTATTTTCTTTTTATTAAGTCAAATACACATAGATCGTGAATACATTTATATGTATGTGGGGTACAGTGTGTTGATTTTTTAAATACAAACTGACGTGGTTACATCAAACCAATCAAGATAGCTTTCACCTCATTTACTTGATTATTGTTTTAAGACATTTATGTTCTACACTTGACAGATTTGACTTGTACCCTTGCAGTATGCTCCATAGGTGTGATCCCGCCTTTTACCCTCCCTCTATCAAACCTCTCTTCCTTCTCCATTTCTCTCCTTCATCCTGGGCTATAGTTGTGTTCTATCTTTCATAAGAAAGTGTGAGTAGATATAAGTAGGTTTCATAGAATTACCGAGTACATTGGATACTTTTTCCTCCATTCTTGAGATACTTTACTCAGGAGAATGTTCCAGGTCCCTCCGTGTAAACATAAAAGAGGTAAAGGCTCCTTCTTATAGGTTAAAAATCTATGTGCATGGATGCCTCATACAGTAGGTGGCCATAAAGTTCATGTGCAATTTAAAAATAGTGTGCAACTTCTTCACAAATATAATTGCTTCCTCATTCCAGCAAGAAACAGGGGTGCCCTCTTGGCTTCTCTAATTCTAATTTGAAATTCTTTTCCTACTCTTTTAAAAGAATTAGTCTTATTATTTCATCCATGATGATTAGATTTGGAGGGATTCATTTATGCCATTCCCTCCCATTTATAAGCTAGAGTATGTAAGCTGAGTTGTGAAGGGTGTAGGGTGCAGAGCATTCCAAACAGAAGAAACAAGCTGCATAAAGGCCTTGAAGAACTAAAGAACTTGCCAGTTTTGAGGAACTAAAAGATCCCTATGGTTGTAGCTCAGTGAGGGTAAGAATGGTGGGGATGATGTGGAAAAGAAACAAGGCAACAGAGACTATAACTGAGGAATGGGTTGGGTCTGCCTTTAGCCTACTGGCACAGCAGGTTGGGTGGTGCAGCGGGTCCAGTGGTATAGTAGGTCGGTACTGTGTTGCTAATCCACTGGATTCAAATGTCAACTTACTTACTAACTAAAATCTCTAAAGTCTTCTCTACAACTTTAAGTGGGGGTGGTGATACCTTTTTCAGAGATGGGCTAGGTGGAGTAACTTAGTACCTTCCACCACTATTTAGTAAAGGGCAAATTTAGTTCATTCTTCCATACTTTACTCTGGAATCTTTCCTTCCCTTCAGTTTTTCCATCGTGAACAATTCAAAACAAATTATTGTGTAAATTAAGTTCTAGAAAGATTTCTCCAAATCAATGTAATTTAACAAATAGAAATGGCAGTATAACTGAAAACTACGTTAAACTTGAAATTACATGCATTGAATCGTTCTTGTTTTCATTGGCCTTACAGGAAATGATCATGGTAGTTCTGCCTTACTAATAGTCTTGTTTTGATTTATTTTGCCTCAAAAGTAATTATAAGGTATATATACCTCATTTGGGTAACATAAATACCACTCCCTGAAAATTTTATTACATAAAAGGAGCTCCATCTCATAACAAGTCATTGTCTTTTTTTTAAAGTTTTCTTTTAGACGTATACACAAAGTATATCGTATTTTAAGCTGTAACTAAGAGTCTTATTTTTAACCCATGTTGATGTGTTGATGATCCCACTCCCCTCTAACAGATAAAGATATTTTATAGATTGACTACCTTGGTTTCAAATAAGTAAAAAGTTATTTTTGTTAATAAATAAATAAGGAAATAAGTATATAATTTTGATGAAATTGTCATACATTTACTAAGAGTAGCTATAGTTGACATCATTTATCTGAATAAGCCCAAGAAAGTTCTTACTATATAATAGAGGAGTAGTTTGCTGCTGACTAACCTATACATCCAGGTGTTTATCTAGGTGATTGCCTTCAAGATTTCTTCTAAAGGAAATTATGGGAATTCATTGTTTCCCTCCATTGGTGTTACAGTCCTCAGATATCCTTGACTACATGCCTCTAGGCTACAAGCAAAGTTATCTCATATATATAACATGGGACCAAGTTAAGACCAGTCTGTTAATCTTCTACGTCAGTAACCCAGTCTTTATCTTCATTTGAAAACTAGGCCTAATACATATCTTAATACGGTAGCACAGAATGAATTTTACTCTTGAAAATACCTTACTATTTTAACTGTGGCAGGTTACTGACTATAAAGATCTAAAGCCTAACGTGTTAAATATTGAGGTATTTACTCCTTTGAGCTATCCACATGTCCACAGCATTATCAAGGAATTGTTATCCATTTCCATTCTACATGTACTAACCATTTGATACCATGCCCAGAATGCTGAAGCCTAGATTAGAATCTTAGCTCTAGCCTTTTCCAATCTACACTTCCACTTGCATCCTGAAACTGAAGAAACTGAAATATGAGTCAACACATAATTAGCTGAGCACCTACTATGTGCCAGGCACTATTCCAGGCCCTGAAAGTGTATCAGGCAAGTGGTTATTCAAAAACTCAATGTTGTGTGGTGATTGCTGCTATTTTAAATTTTGGATGTAACTTCTTTTTGAAGCAGTCATTGTTAGTTTTAGATAGTTTAACTGTAAAACTTGATAGATTCTTAGATGTATGTATTTACGACTTACTTTTACAGTTGTCATATTCTTCCCAGAGAGGTAGTTTCCCTCTTAGTAAATTTTGAAATCTTACCCTGTTTTGTGTACTTACTTTAACCCTGTTCAGATTCTACCATAAGCTGTAAACTCAGATGTTGTCTGGAGCTAAGCAGGTTTCCTAAGTATTTGAAGCAGGCCAGAGCGAGTAAAGAGCAAGTGGTAGTGTCTGAACCAAACTAAAAATTCATGCCCACCCAGAAACATTAAAAAATAATTCTTCAATTCCAGATTAATGTAAGGAAACATAAAATTATTATTTGTGCTTGTTAGGTAAAGTCCAGGTTGTATTTGAGAGCTTCACACAGGACCATATACCCCTACATTGTACCCATTAGGTGGGAGCTTACTGAGTGCCCCCTTTCACCCCACTTCTTGAATATAATTGTTTTTCTCTTGTATTGTAAAAAAAAAAATTGTAACCTGTATCAGACACATCTAGAGGCCAGAGGTTCCAAAAGTCTGAATGTCTAGATAAACAGTTTTTAAACCATTGCTTTTTGAAATATGAACGTATAGAACCAGTTTATTTATGACAGTAATTGTTTTAAAACAGGAAATGCTGAATGAAGAGTTTGTAGCATAAATCCACACAGTTACATGCATGGAGTGGAGTGTGTGTTTTGTTTTGTTTTGTTTTGTTTTGAAGTTTTCTCTTTGTGAGAGAAAAAAAAGAAACAGAATGTCCGTAGATGGACATTTAGTAAAATTTACAGGTGGTCAGAGGATCCATGAATGTCTTATAACTTCATTTTCTAAAGTATTGTGTTTATGTATTCCTATGCCTAACTTTTCTTTTTAATGTAGGTTACTTTTTAGAGCAGTTTTAGTTTCACAGCAAAACTGAGAGGAAGGTACACAGATTTTCCATATGCCCCTTGTGCCCCACATGTGCACAGTCTGCCCCCCCCTCAACATCCCCCACCAGAACGGTACATTTGTTACAATTGATAGTATGCTTAGCTTTTTATTTTTTATAATCTCAAGGGGAATGTCTACTTAAGAATATCGTTTAAGCTGCTTTGAAAGCCCCACCTTAAATAGTACTTGATAGCTTTAATAATTTTTTTAATATTACTAGTTTATTAGGAATATTCTGAAATGATTGAGGAGTATAACACAATAACTTAAAAAAAAAAGTGTTTTTAAATCCAAGTAATTTAGTTCATAGTTTTTTCCCTTCCACTCCCCTCCTGCCCTTCCCCTCCTTCTTTGAAGTTATTTGGTCAACCTACTCACCAGTTGTATTTTACAAAAGCTGATTTCCTTCCTACAGGGAGCATTACATTCTTAATCTTATTAATATGTTTTTCGTAGGTAGAATAGTATATCAGTCACCTTGGGCTGCTGTAACAAAATACCACAAACTGGTGGCTTAAACAACAGAAATTTATTTCTCACAATTTTGAGAAGTGACTCAGACGAGGTGGTTGGGAGAATATAGAGCTCATTTGGATTCCATTAAATACAGAATTGTTTGTATGTATGTATTTTTCTAGGGGAGAAATTTTATAACTGAACAGTGATAAGTTTCTGGGAGTGGCATTGGCCATGGTGGCAGTTAAGATAATGAATTCATTGATGGCTCAGGGGGTATAAGTTTACTCATTATAGAGCCTGGCATCTAAAGAGTTTTTGGTATTTTTAATAAGAAAAAACATAGTGGTAACTAAAGAGGAGAGCTTGGGTAACCTGGGACCTAGCACCATTCAAACTGGTACAATGATGTTCTCTGTTTTTAATATATGAAGAAGCTAGGCTAGATTGCCAAGAGATCCAGGGCCCAGCTTTGGACTGGACTCAACTTTTGGTAAGATCTAATCAAATATTTTAACAGAGGCCAGGAACTATAGGAAACAGCATTTCTATTTCTGTGACTTACATGGAAATGAATAGATACGGTGGTTTTAAAAAATATCAATAATGATAGATGAAAATTTAAAAATAACCTTTTATTTATTTATTTTTTTTTTTTTGAGACAGAGTCTTACTTTTCAGCCCTGGGTGGTATCACAGCTCCTAGCAGCTGCCATCTCTTGGGCTCCAGCGATTCTCTTGCCTCAGCCTCCCAAGTAGCTATGAGTACAGACAGGCGCCTACCCCAAGGCCTGGCTATTTTTAGAGATGGGGTCTCATTCTGGCTTAGGCTGGTCTTGAACCCATGAGCTCACACTATCTACCTGCCTCTGCCTCCCGGAGTGCTAAGATTACAGGTGTGAGCCACCACGCCCAGCCCCAAAATAAAGATTTTTGATATAAACAGTGGTATAAGCAAGTATATATATATAGACTTGGAAATGTGAATCCAGTGGCTCTCAAATGCTTTAATTCTATTATCTCCCTTAAGGTTTTCACTGGGAGTAAATTTACATCTTTTGTCCCACATGCCCCACCTTCATCCCCCCAAAAATATGTGCTTTTGCAATTGAAACAAAGGTAGCCACTAGTACAGATTCCTCCATTATAGAGTACTTTAAAATTACAATTTGTATTTAATTTATTTAGGTTTGAATTATATATATACACACGTGTATGTGTATATATATATGTTTTGTTTTTTGTTGTTTGGTGTTTTTTTTTTTTTTTTTTTTGAGACAGAGTCTCACTCTGTGCCCTGAGTAGAGTGCTGTGGCATCATAGCTCAGAGCAATCTTAAACTCTTGGGCTCAAGAGATCCTCTTGCCTCAGCTTCCTGGGTAGCTGGGGCTACAGGCACCTGACACAATGCCCACGCCCAGCTAGTTTTTCTAGCTAGTTTTATTTTTGTTAGAGATGAGGTCTCGCTCTTACTCACTCTGGTCTTAAGCTCCTGAGTTCAAGGGATTCTCTCGCCTTAGCCTCCCAGAGTGCTAGGATTACAGGCAGGAGCCACCGTGTCCGGCCTAGGTTTGAATAATTTTTATAGGGTAAAAAATTGTATATAATTTATTGTTTTAGTTATGTTGTTTTAAGAGAATATAAACAATTTTTTTCTATTTAGTACTGACATCTTCATGTTTTTTTAGATTCACTGATGTGGTTTCAGATCGCAATAGTGCATTCATTTCATATGTTTCTGACTAATATTCCATTGTATAATGGAATTCCAAAATTAGTTCATTCATTAATCTTTTGGTAGACATTTGTCTTCTTTCTAGTTTTTGGTTATTACAAATAAAGCTGCTATGTACATTCGTGATCACAGCTTTGTGTGAGCATATGGTTTTGTTTTTCTTGTGCAAAAACTTAGAAGTACGTGTCAGCTTGCTAAGGCTGCAATAAACAGGTGACTTACAGCAATAGAAATTTATTCTAACACAGTTCTGGAGGTTGGTAGTCCCAAATGAAGGTGTTGGCAGGGTTGTGATCCCTGCAAAGGCTTTAGGGAAATGTCTTCAGATTCAATGTTTTTATTAGTTTTTGAATAGAAAATGTGTGTTGGGTAGTAATAGTGGTAACTTGCAGCAAGTCCACTTCTGAACGTTGTTGGAGTAATTAAATTTAAAAGCATAATGAATTTTGTTTTTTCTTTGTTTACTTACTATGGCAAATATATCTTACACATACATATGTAAAATAATAAAAAATAAAATTATATACCAAATTCCCATTCTTGTTTTTAAAAATGCTTTATAGAATTTACATAAATAAAAAACACAACATAGAATTAATAATTTAGAATGCTATTGAATCTTTTTATATTTTTCTTTAAAAATTTTGAGATTCATGTTAAAAGAATCTTTGTCTTCTTTCAGATAAATTTGCGCCTCATCTTGGTAAGTGGAAAAACAAAAGAGTTCCTGTTTTCTCCTAACGATTCTGCTTCTGACATTGCAAAACATGTGTATGACAATTGGCCAATGGGTGAGTGGTGTTTTCTCTTGAGGATGAATAATGTTGATTCTTTGTACCCTGCCTTGTTTCCCAAATATTTTGAAAAAGTTATAAATATACACAATTTAAAAGGACAACCAAAAACTGAGGGTAGAAGGCTCAGACTTAAAGGGGAAAACTGTATTTCCTTTTAATTTTTAAAAATTTTCTGAAGATTTTGTTTAACATTTTGCTCTTTAGCTGTCTAATTTGAAAATGGTAAAGGAATAGTCTGCAAAATCCCTACTTTTGCCTTAGAACCGTTTTAATATAAGTGAGAAATAGTTTTTAAAAACAAAAACAGGACAGTTAATAATTATTTAACAAAAACACAAAGTAGAAAAAATGCTATCTTTAACAGATTATGACATATTCTGCTTGTCTACTTTATACATAGACTATTTTAAATTAAGCTTGAAACAAAAGTTAATTTCTAATTCATGTTATTCCATGTGTTCCCTGAACTACTTATAATATGGTCAAGAGAATGTGAAGTTCATGTCTACATTGCATTTTCAAGCCAGCATCCCTGACAGTTTGGGAGTGCGTTTGTGGTATTCTTTCCTTCCCTTCTTTTCTGCGTAATTAGACTCTGTTTTGTTTCCCTTAGGTGGATCTTTATGTTCTTCCTTGAACTTCCCCAAGTATCATCTTGGCTCTTTTTATGTGATGTACCATAGTGATGTGACTGTTTTAGCTGATTTTACTTAATTTTTACTAGTAGAAGCAACTTTCAAGGTTGAGGTTTGTTTCAACAAAGAACACAGTGTATACAAAATAAATCAATTAAACTAGTGCTTCTCAAACTTAAATAATATATGGAAACTTTTTATAGGAAAAAAATTCTTGTAGATCCTTAGAGCTGACTTAAATTATTTTTATTATAATGTGTAGAAACATAAAACCTAATTGAAACTCTTTATTGTGGCTTGGTGCCTGTAGCTCAGTGGTTAAGGCGCCGGGTTCAAACACAACTGGGCCTGCTAATCAACAATGACACAGTAACAAAAATAAAAAATAGCCAGGCATTGTGGCTGGCACCTATAGTTCCAGCTACTTGGGAGGCTGAGGCAAGAGAATTGCCTAAGCCCAAGAGCTGGTGGTTTGTGTGAGCTGTGACAGCACTCCACCAAGGGCGACATAGTGAGACTTAGTCTCTCAAAAAAAAAAAAAACCTCGTTATTCTTATTAATTCATATACAACCATAAAACTAAAAAGGTCTATGACAAAAACGCAAATAACTCTGAAACCAGTAATGTTCACAAATTAACAACATTAATGTGCTTAGATGATGTATTTTTGCCAAAGCTAACTCACTGCTTGCATCATGCATCCTGTTGAGTTTGGCATGACTATATTACTATGTGGTGTCCGATGACCAAGTTATCTGCAGATTCCCCACAAAACCTTTATTCGTATGGTGTAACAGATTGTCATTCAGTCTTCTCTTAGAAAGAATGCATCACTTACCTTTTAGGTCAGCCTCTGTTCTTATCTCATTAGCCTCTTGACAATTAAGACATTGATTGCCACATTGGGAAAAAAAATTTTTCCTTGGGCCCACGGTGTTTTATTACAAAGGTAGAATAAAAACTTTAAAACCAAAGGATCCTTTTCAATTCAATGAAAAGTTTGTTATTTTTTTTATTGTCCATGTGTGAATTATATGCAACTCCACACAGAGTTAGAATCAGTTTTGACACTGCATGCCATGTGAGTTGTACATGACTCATAACATGCTTACTGAATTTGTTTCTGAGACTTGAGTCTTTTGTAATTCTAAAAGTACTTAATTGCATCTGGAGTGGACCTTCAGTGGTCCTGGATGACGACCTCTGAATCATACCCCCAAGTATGTGCAACAACGGCACATACCCGCCTATTGTCCTATCCAATTTCATGCAAAAAGCACATTTTTGTTAAAAGAGCCAACAGGCAAACATTCAAGGCAAAATGTGCAATTGGACATTATGGTAATCAGAGAACACTGTCTAGTACTTGTGGCACGCTGGGAGTAGGTTGACAGAAGGTGGAGGTGATGGACCAGTTGACACTGAGCAGAGGCGGTTTCACAGCTTCACGAAGCCTCAGGCTCAATGCTAGCTTGAGTTAAGTACAACTCATATGGCAGTTAAAATGTTCAAGTACTGACTGCTTGGTGCTAGAGCAATCATAAACCTAAGGCATGTACTTGGGTGTGAAAATCCATTTCAAATGGAAGGCTCCATTTGGTTATAAGCTAACGATGCCTAATGGAAATCATGTAGATAATCTCTTACAGATTATCATTAAAACAATAATATAATTTAAATAATTTTATGAGTTCTTTTAGACCCTGAGAATGTCTTTGTGGGTATATAGGCCTGAATTCAAGAAACACTAATTTAGATCAATACTTGTATTTTGCCATGTATAATGTGTACCTGTGTACAGTATGCACCCATGTTTTGGACCCAGACTTTCAGGACAAATAAAATCTTTGGTTTTATTTTTTAAAGGAAGGTAGAAGTGAACATGCAGCGGTGCCTCCTTCTCTTGCAAGAGGCATAAGGTGCAGAGTCAGCTGCTGCATAGAAGCTGGGAGTGAGCCCAGGCAGCCAATAAGAGTGATCTGGGTGACCTGAGCACCTGACCTCCCACAACTGTTCCCTCTCTGCCCACCCTCATCTCCATATCCTTTCATTTCTTATTCCTACCCGTGTCCGCCAGTGAGAACATGACCATGGCTACTCCGTTGACAACCCTAGTGGGCTTATTTCCTGGGAAACTGGTGTGAGGTGCCAAGGCTGACCTGTCTGCCCTGGGCTTCTGGCCAGTAGGTTCCTTCCTGCCTTTTCTGGGCTATCTGTCTCTCATGCAACTGGCCCCATTCTTAGGACTCTAGGAAACTGCAGTGAAGAGGACGCCTTCCCTGATGATACCCCAGTGAAGTGCTTTGCTTTTACATTTATGTTTAGTGACTAGACTATGATATCCTTGAGCCATCTCGTTCTTGGGCGCTCAGTAACATCAGAATGAACAATAGCAGCCTTTCCCAAGCTTGTAAATCCTGTCAGTCACCCACGATATTGGTTAAAATGAGACTCCTGAACCATACCCAGATACAGTGAATCTGCTTTCCAGGAGAAAGACCTGGGTATCCATTCCATTAAAAAGTATCCTAGGTGCTTCTTACTGGCAAGTTTGGGGAATTGCATCAACTCAACACTTTAGGGATTCAGATAAGTCATAGGCTCAAAATAAGCTATGTATGTACTCAGGTACAAGCTTTTGTGCTTTGCTATTAGTTACCTTCACAGACAGAAACTTCATGGGGACTGAAGCCCAAGGTCACAATAGCGGGCTACTAGGAGAACACGGTCTTAAAACCCAGGTTTCTCAGACACCAGCCAAGAGCTCTTCCTCCTCAGGAAGGAAGAATGGACCACTTATGCAAAAGGATGAGGCAGCCTGGAAAGGGAAGGGATCTGCCATCCGGCAGGGCCAACCCCAGCACTTCTCACACAAGCTTCCCAGGATATGAGCCCACCAGGGTTCTTAGTAGAGTGACCGTGACCAAGTTCCTACCCATGGACGTGGGTGAGAGAGAATAGGAAATGAGAAGATGTAGGAAGTGAGTGGGCTGGGAGGGGCCAGCTATGGGAGGTCAGGTGCTCAGGTTACCCAGACCATGCTCACTTGCCATCTAGGCTAGCTCCCAGCTTCCTCACAGCAGAGCAGCCAGCTCCACTCGTCTTATGAGAAGAGGAGGCACCACTGTGTGACCATTTCCACCCTCCTTTCACCAAGGTGCCAGTGCGAGCCATTGAGTTGCTGTCAGTGGTGTGCCTGTTTCCAAGACGGCAGCAGCAGGGGCAGCCAGAGGGTCGGGGGTATAGCACAAAGGGGCACATTACTATTCCAAGATACTATTTTGCATATAGATATTGTTATTGTTTTCTAGAGTTACACTTTTAATGCATAAGCATAAATAAAAGAATTAACATTTATACGTGGAATCAATACTACCCGTGTATAATATACATCCTTATTTTTCCCTCAAACATTTGGACAAAAAAATGTGCCTTGTACATGGCAAAACAGAACTACTACTACTACATCTTATTGGTAAGCAAAAGGGCTAGTTTTCTATGAAGCCCTTTCTTTTTTTGGCCTGGGCTGGGTTTGAACCCGCCACCTCCGGCATATGGGACCGGCGCCCTACCCGCTGAGCCACAGGTGCCGCCCTATGAAGCCCTTTCTCTAAGGGCTAGTTTCTCAAGAAGAAACTGAAGCTAAAGGTAATTGCTAAGAAGATATCTCAGGAAAGCTAAAGTAAACTAGATTTGAGCTCTACGAATATTAACTGTTCTTTGCAGCCAGCCAAAACAGATCACTATCAATAAAGAGTGATGTTACACTGTGATACAAAAGATTAATTTTGTGAGGTTTTTGGAGCTAGGAGAAGGAAGTTTGAGCTTTTGGAGCATGGATATTATAGAAAATATAACAAGACAAAAAAAAAGGGTAATCTCAAAAACTTACTTGTGCAGTATTATAACTTGAGATAGAAGAAATACAGTAGAACCTCTGTAAGTTGACCACCCAAAGAGCTGTAACAAACTGGTCAGCATACGGAGGTGGTCAGCATAAGGAACTGTGATTGAATACATGTGATGCATGTCCAGTCTGTGCACATTAGGTCAATTACGGTGGTCAATTCAGGGAGGTGGTCAACTATGGTCAACTCTTCTACTTTTACTTTTTTATTATTTGGCCCAGATAGCCAAAATTAGTTTTGATTTCTTATTAATGCTAAATAGTGAGAAGAATCAAGTGCAGGGCTTTGCTATAAATATCACCCCAAATGAACAAATCATCTGTCAGGATAGAAAATTGATTGTGCCAATCAGCTATTACTATTATGTTCACGAAAAAAGGTTTTAATTTCCAGTCTTTCCTCAGTTGCCAGATATACTCAGCCAATTCTAAATACTGCAGACAATAAAAAGAAATTTAATTTTTATTTTATATAAAATATTCAAATTAAGGCATAGGTCTCTCTTACATAATGTTCTAAAGGTCAGTAAATGTAAATGTTTGTTAGTGCTAATAACAAAGGCATAGTAAATATTAAATCAATAGAGGAAAATACTTTGCGCATTGTGCTTTTGTAAGGAATTAGTTTTCCTTAGGATACTTTCATACAGTTTAGCAGAAATACTGCTGATATGTGCAATAATCAGACACATAGCTGTTATTGGGTCAGAGGTCAAAAGAAATCTAGTATATGTTAATAATAACCGAAATTCTTCCTTTAAGCTATATACTAAGATCTTTAAATTTCAGATCCTCAGAGAGGGGAAGCATATTAAACCAATGAAGTACATTGAAATCATGAGACTCTGTACAAGATAATAGAGAAATACTGAAATATATGGCTTCATGTTTCTGCATCTCAAGAAAAATACTTCAGAAATTTTTCTAATATTAGCCTTTGTTTCCTATTAATTAAACAATTACTGCCATTTACCTTTGTTATCTGTGGAACACTTGCATCTTGACCAGAAATACTCTATTTTATTTTATTTTATTTTTTTTTTTAAATCCAAAACATCTTTTATTCCCTGTTATGACTCCTCTGTTGCCCAGAAATTTGAAGTATTCTTGAGAGATTACAGCAGAGGCTAAGAGTAGCAAAAACATACCTGAACTAGAGTCAGAAGAAAAGAGTTCAAGTACTTCCCTGATACTAAGTTGCTACAACAGAAATACTCTGTTTTAAACAATAATTTTGGAGGCAATGAGCTCAAAATAATTCATACAGAAATGTAACAGGCTTATTTGATCTTTCTTAGAAGAGGGACCTGGGAGCAGGGAAGTCAGAAAGGCAAGGCTTGCTAGGCAGAGATGAGGGCAGGAGGGAAGAAGGTGCTGGGTAGGGGCAGGAGACGACTGCGCTCCGTTCTCTACTGCTTTCTGCTGTGCCTGAGTCACTGAGAGGCAGTGGTTTTGTCAAACTCATTTCTCATTTTGAACACTCAAAAAAAGGGCAAAAGACCAAGTCTCTTCTTATCTCCTTTCTCTTCTCTCACTCTTTTCAGAACATTTTAAACCATTTTTTCTGTTGACAAATTACCGCCCGACAATAGGAACATCTATAGGAAATAAACGCATCACATGAGAATTATTAACAAAAATAATAAAGGAATCCCCAGATCCTTATCAAAACTGCAGCCTAAATTGCTATATCTGTATGTACAAGCTAGTGAAAACTGCTTTGTCCTTAAACCATTATTTTAATAGTGTTCCGTATTTTACTATAATGTAAGTTACACATTAAAATCAAATGTTCTGTTACTCATTCTGCCTTCAGGTTTGTCTTTTGGTTTTCTTTGTGCACTTTCCAGTACTCCACATCTGGATAGTATCTTCTAATGTATATTATTTAATTTCTTCTGAATATTCATTTTGGGTAAAGTGAACTAAAGTTGTGCTTTCTATAATATTTACCAATTGGCTTCAAAAAGACAGTATAAAAAATAGCATTATACAAAAGTAAAATTTTTTAATTCTCAGTATAAACATTAATTTTCTTTTAAAATCTGTTAAGCCTGTTTCTAGCCTTGATATACAATTAACAGGTACGGATGTTATTAATTGTATTTGAAATTAATTTTCAAATATTTCTCTTTACTAAAAGATTTTTCCCAACTCATTTGTTCTAATTGTATAAACTTCAGGACAACTATTTGGCAAGTTTTAGTATTCTTTAAGAAGCAGAAACTAGTCTTTTGAAAGCTCTGGCTGTTTATCAAAAATAAGCAAGAACCAAGGCTGCAGTAAATGCGTGAGTAGTGACTGTCTCGATTAGCAGGAAGCTGCAAGGGTCTTCTTTGATGAGCACTCACTAATTTGGATCTGAATTTTTAAAATAATGCAGTATTACTTTAATTATTTGTTGAAATGCACCTAACTCATTCACTGAATTCTTTTCAGATTGGGAAGAAGAGCAGGTCAGCAGTCCAAATATTCTACGACTTATTTATCAAGGACGATTTCTACATGGAAATGTCACATTAGGAGGTAATAGTCACCTTTATGATGTGATTTAGTATCTCTGTCAATGTAGCATTATTTGTTTTAAATGCTAATGTCTTCAAATTTACTAAGAAGGGAAATTCTAACTCAGATTTTTGCCTATTTTTGGTATGTCTACTTGACATTCTGCATTCTGTTAAATTTAGCACTGTAATAAGAGTTTATTACCTTGTGAAATAAACTATTCAAATACAGACAGAAGTCCATACGTACTATTTTACAAATGTAACAGTATTGTACGTCTGGGTGATATAATTTAGATGTAATATTTCTAACTTAAAACAACACAAAAAATGAGAAGTTTATAATTGGTTTTCAAATATTATATGAAAAGATGTTTTGAATATGACTCCACCTGATACAATTGTCAATCATATGAGAATAAAAGTAAATGACTGACACTAGAGCAGCAGGGATTGGAAGAGCAGATTTGAGGACCAGACCAGCTAAGTTGTGTACAAGCTTCATTGTTTACTGGCTGTATAACCTTGGGCAAGTACTGTGTTTCAGTTCCCTCATTACTAAAATGTAATAACAATAGTGCCTACTTCCGAGTTTGGGGAGGAGTAAGTTTGTTTATATGATGGGGACTGTCCAGAAAGTACCCATCCATGTATGTCTGTTTTTCATGCTGCGTCGCTGGATATTTTCCAGACAGCCCTAGTATATTCAAGCACTTGCATATATAAACAGTGCTTGGCACATAGTAAACACTTTGTTGTTATTTTCTTTATATGTGATTGGAGAAATGTAGCTCAATAGTGCCCCCTTATGGGGCACATTTTCTACCATCAACAGGGTTTATTTTCTTTTTAGAACATGTATTTCAGATATATCCAAATAATTGGAAATTTATAGGCAAACAAAGTGATCTGTTTAAATATATTTCAGAATAGCCTGACCTTTTCCCTCTAAACTTAACAATGAAACATTTAAACCTGTTTTTTCTTAAAGGTAGAATATTTTTATTCACTCATTTAGCATACATTTACTGAATTTTTCTTATGTATCAGCACTGTGCTGAACACTTGGAGATGTACGGTTGCCTGAAAAAAAATCTCTATCTTCAGGATGCTCTAATATTACTTAGGACAAAAAGATAAAATCTACTGTGTGATAAGGGCTAGAGTAGATGAAAGCAAAAGATTTTATAACAATACCAGTATGGTGCCCCGTGATCGCATTAATGTACACAGCTATGATTTAATTAAAAAAAAAATACCAAAGTCAGAACATTTCAGGTTTAACCTCACACATAACCAAGTTTTAGTAACAGTGTTACAACTGGTCTAAAAAATGCGTCTATTAAAAGGTATTTTCTATTTTAAAATAGGTTTTTTGTTTGTAGGGTTTGTTTTTTTTTTGTTTTTTGTTTTGTTTTTTGTAATGCCTTTTGTACAGTTAGAAGGACCAGCCCATCCTTAATGTAAGAATTTACTGTTAGCTCTCTGGCAGTGTTGTATATTCATTAAGGATGGGACCATGTTTGGGTCTTTTTTTGATTCTTTATGGCTCACCCAAGATCTTGGGATTAAAAATTGTAAATATTGCTTGAATTTAATCTGTTGACTAAATGAGTAAATTTTGAAATTATCCATTTTCCTTTGAATGTTGATCCATGTGAGCAGTTTCCCACCAACTTCATTCCTTAATTATCTTTCATGACCTCAAAGTTCCAACTTCAAATTGAAGATTATAAAATTTATGTTAATCAAAATTATAGATTCATTCCCATTAAAATATGAATTTTTACCGGAATCTGAGGGGAATTTGTTTTAGAATAATTAACAGATTGACTACCTTTTTTTTTTTTTTTTGAGGCAAGAGTCTCACTATGTGGCCCTTGATAGAGTGCTATGGCATCTTAGCTCACAGCAACCTCAAACTCTTCTGCTCAAGTGATTCTCTTGCCTCAGCCTTCCAAGTAGCTGGAACTACAGACACCCACCACAGCGCCCACTACTTTTTTTAGAGACGAAGTGTCACTCTTGCTCAGGCTGGTCTCGAACCTGTGAGCTCAGGCGAGCCACCCGCCTCAGCATCCCAGAGCTAGGATTACAGGCGTGAGCCACCGCACCCAGCCCTCTCCCTGTATTCTTGAATGTTAGTAACAAAGGATATAGCACACAGGGTAATCATTCATATCTTCAAATATTTGAGTGGCAGGTGTGGAAAAACACTTAAGCCTGTTTTGTATGGCCCTAGACTTAACTACTCTGTGTAGCCCTGTGAATTAGACTTAGAAACAATAGCTGGAAATCAAAGATGGTTTTCTGTTCAGTATAAGAAAGTGTATCTGAACACCTTGTGCTACCTAAGAAATGAATGGACTGCCATGGGCAAGAGTGAGATCCTTGCTGTAGGTGATGTCCAAGTGGTAGTAGGTGACTACAAAGCAGTGGGGATGATCATGGTAATATTCACTGAATGCTTTCTTTGTGCCAATCCCTGGACAAAGCACTTCCCTTGGAATGTTTGATTTATTGGACACAACTGTAAGGGGCAGGTATTAGAATTAATATCTCCAGTTTAGGTTGAGGAAATTGAGGCTTAAAAAGAAGGTAAATAACTTGCTCAGAGTTACACAGTAAGTAGCAGAGATGAAAACTTTTAACCCAAGTGTGGCTTACCAGAGTCAAGAGGATGGATATGAAAGTGATATGTAGCTTAGTATGTATGTGTTTTAAGTTCAAGGATTGAATTTTTTTTTTTCCTGAGGCAGAGCCTCACCCTTGCCCAGGGTTGAGTGCTGAGGTGTCATCATAGCTCACAATCAAGCAGTCCTCTTGTGTCAGCCTCCAAAGTAGCTGGGACTCCAGGAGCCTGGCACATGCCTGGCTAACTTTTTTTCTATTTTTAGTAGACATGGGGTCTCACTCTTGCTCAGGCTAGTCTGGAACTCCTGAGCTCAAGCAGTCCACCGTCCTCAGCCTCCCAGAGTGCTAGGATTACAGGCGTGAGCCACCACCACGCCCAACTCGTGTTTGAAATGTTGATCAGGCTTTCCCAAAAGATTTAGAGACAGAGTCTCACTTTATTGCCCTCGGTAGAATTCTGTGGCATCACAGCTCACAGCAACTTCCCAACTCCTGGGTTTGGGCGATTCTCTTGGCCTCAGCTTCCCAAGTAGCTGGGACTAAAGGCGCCTGCCACAACGCCTGGCTATTTTTTTGTTGCAGTTAGGCCAGGGCCAGGTTCGAACCTGCCACCCTCTGTATATGAGGCCGGCGCCCTACCCACTGAGCCACAGGCACCGCCCCGACTTAGTGAAATTTTTTAATATTACAAAGGCTTGTTCACATTTTAATGTTAAATCAGACTAGGATCCAAGAAAGACTCTTTTTTTTTTTTAATCATGCTTGTAAATTTATGGGCCGTGCTTGGTTTGAACATCAGAGATTACAAGTATAGACCAAATAATGGCTGGCCAACTTTAAGTATAATGGAAACCCACTCTGATTATATGGAATAGTACTAAATAATTAGGACTCTTTATTTAATCTACATGCTGAGTATAGAGCAAAATTCAAAAAGCAAGTACCCAAGGATCATACTTGCTAAGTAATGATTTTGAGCCTTACTTAAATTTGCAGGTAGTGAGTGAAGAAAAAGTAATTTATGATGTCAGTACTAAAACCTCACAATTACGGAAACAACTCTAGAAGTTAACTGTACCCGCTGCTTCTAATTTTATACACAGAATAATGAAGATTTATCATGAAACTTGATGTTTGTATTTGCTATAGCGGTTTGATACATGAGTGTGTGTTAATACTCTATATCCCAAATATTTCATAAGTTTTATTGCTTATGAACGAGAAATAAGTTATACAGACTTGATTAGAAAACAATAATTAGAAATGTTTAAAATTAAGTTCATCATTTTTTTTTTTTTTTTTTTTGAGACAGAGCCTCAAGTTGTCGCCCTGGGTAGAGTGCCTTAGCATCACAGCTCACAGCAACCTCCAACTCCTGGGCTTAAGCAGTTCTCTTGCCTCAGCCTCCCAAGTAGCTGGGGCTATAGGTGCCCACCACCACGCCCGACTATTTTTTGTTTTTTTGGTTATAGTTGTCATTGTTGTTTGGCAGGCCCAGGCTAGATTCAAACCCACCAGCTCTGTATGTGGCCGGCGCCTTAGCCACTTGAGCTACAGGCGCTGAGCCATTTTTTCTATTTCTGTTAATACTAATAGTAGCCTGTTCAATATGATAATTTTATTCAGTAACTGACAAATAATTAGACATAAAAACAAATGTCTCTTAATCTAAACTTTTTCCTACTCTAGAAAAAGTATTCTTTTTAAAATAAGGGTCACATGCGGTGGCTCATGCCTGTAATCCCAGCACTCTGGAAGGCCAAAGCGGGTGAATTGCCTGAGCCCACAGGTTCGAGACCAGCCTGAGCCAGAGACACACACCATCTCTAAAAATAGCCAGACATTGTGGTGGCGCCTGTAGTCCTAGCTACTTGGGAGCCTGAGGCAAGAGAATCACCCAAGAGTTTGAGGTTGCTGTGAGCTATCATGCCACAGCACATATCATGGACAACAAAGTGAGACTCTGCCTCAATAAATAAATAAGTAAACAGAATATTTTAAAAATCTTTTTCTTTCCTCCTCTAAAAGTGATCTCTGATAATAACCAATTATTATATTCTTTCATACTCCTTTCTTAAATAATATGGATATGTGCATTAAGTTAATGGCCATAGCTAGAAAGAATAATTTTTAAATTGTGAAGTTATTTCTGATAATATTAATCTAATTTCATTTTGTGAAGGAGGTGTGTATTTGGTAAGAAGTTAATCTATTGAGGAAATTATAAAAAAAGCAAATCCATTTTTTTTTTTTTGGCCAGGTCTGGGTTTGAACCTGCCACCTCCGGTATATGGTGCCAGTGCCCTACTCCATTAAGCCACAGGCGCTACCCCAGCAAATCAATTTTTAAAAAGGTTTTAAATGTTGTTAGTGATTTCAGTAGGTTGATGTGTATATAACAGATTGTTTTCTACTTTTCACATAGCATTAAAACTTCCTTTTGGCAAAACAACAGTGATGCATTTGGTGGCCAGAGAGACATTGCCAGAGCCAAACTCTCAAGGTAAGCTGTGCCTGGAGAGGTATCTCAACTGAGGCACAAAGACAGACATTCAGAAATGGTTGGGTTTTCTTGGACATTCAGAGGGAGTGGAAGTTTACATAGTTTATGGATAGATGTTGTCAAGCAATTAAGCAGACATTTTTGATTCATGCTAAAATTAAAAGAACATTTATTATAGACTTCTAATTTTAACAGATGTAAACATTAACAACACCCAAAACTGTTTCTTACCATAGCCCTTCCCTTGCATTTTGGCATTTTGTAAATAAGGCTTTTCTTCATTTTCCCTAGGTCAGAGGAATCGTGAAAAGACTGGAGAGAGTAATTGTTGTGTAATCCTGTAATTGCTGTCTGCTAAGAGTGACGTGATATATAGTCTTTGTCTTTCATGCTGCTGGGACAGAAGAGACCCAACATTGCTCAGAAACCTTTAAGAACAGTCTGCCTGTAAATCCATGGAACTGAACTATCACACGAACACTGTCATTTTTCTCATGAAAGTAAAAAGAACCAAGAACATTTTCACTATTATTTTTTATTTCTTGTATTCTCTCCTATGTTGAGCAGTTTTAAAACATACTGGGTTTTCAATGCAGTCAATTTCCAGGGGAAAAGTTAGCAAGCTATCTTTCATAACAGAAATCATTTTGCTGCCACAAAAATCTTCATCACCAGAACTAACAAATCAAGTGTTCCAAATACAATTTGCACTAAAAAAGATTGGCATTATTTTCCTCATCAGCAGAATTTATAACAGTTTATGGTACCTAGAAATACATACATAATTCCATACTAGAAAACACTCAGCATTTAATAAAGTTAATTACTGGGCCAACTTGAGAGGAAAGAAAAATGGAAAAGTGACTAAAATGTTGGGTGAATTCTACCAAAGTCAGCCATGGTGGCTGCACTGGCACAGAATACTAAACTGAGTGTGACTATTTTCACTGCAACACATGAAAAAACATAACAAAATGTGCCTGTTGTTTAAAGCACTCAGTAGAGGGCTGATGAAACTATTTTTCCTGTAAGACATGCACTCTTGAGTCCTACAGTAACTGAGTGCTTGGTCACACAGCACAACAAGGGGTGAGAGTGCGTCTCCTAGCCTTAATGTGGGAGGGGAATGCCAGTTGCGCATAGGCTTTCATTATTGTGCAGAAATATTAGAAAACCTCATTGACTGATAAATAAATTTTGTGTACTTGAATATCAGCAAAGTGAAGTTTTTCATAATTATTGCTCATCTGTAGCCACGTCCAGTGTCATGCTTACTCCTACGAGAGTTAGGCTGAATTCTTAAAGTTAAAAAAAAATCTTCATAGTACTGATTTTGTTTTTTTATGTAGCTTGCTTTTGGTATTAGTGCTTGCAATTATATTAAAATCAAAAGCTGATTTTTCACAACATACATGATTAAGGATGCCATTCTTTTATTTCATACCAATTTAAAGATTGATATGCTAAAAACAATTTGCACAGCACTATAGCATGAGCTAGTTTCATCTAAATCTGTAAAAATATGAAAGATTCTATATTTTTTTCACTGGGAAGAAATTCTTCCTGGATGAAATTACAAATACATGTAGAATATATTTAATAAAAGACTTATAAAATACCTAACTATAGATCTTAAATATAGATTGGCGCGTAGTGTATAGAACAATATTCCATATAAATAACTTTAGCCTTTATAAAAATGAAGTTGCAGGCTGACATTATGTTCTCTACTTACTAAATGTCCACCGCCCCTTCAAACATTAAGTGTAAATGGTTTCAAAAGTCAGCATTGTTTAAATGTAATCAAGTTATTTTATTCGTTGTTAATGCTTTGATGAAAAGGCTTTATATGCAGTAGATCTACAAAAATATTGTTCATACTGATCACAAATTTGTATAGAGCAGAGTTTTAAAATGAATGTAAATAGCACTAAACATTTTCTTTCTGCAATCTGTACTTATAGATTCTTTCTGTAAACTAAATTAAAAAAATTGTGTGTTAATAATGTTAAAGGTCTTGATTAGGTTAATAATTGTTTGAGCACTGTCCCATCCATTTTAAAATTATTGTCTACTTTTATTTCTGAAGCTTTTAAAATTCATTAAATTAATATTCTATTGTTGGTTTGGAGTATTCCCAATGTATCTTTGATATTTAACCTGGTTAATTTGTTCACAGTCTCAACAATGAATAAAATTATGTAGTCTTTGCTATCACTAAAATGTTATATTTGAGAGATGTTAAGTATTTATATGCTTCGTTGACTAGCTAAAACCTGAGCTCTGTTAGTGTTGACTAAAGAAGAATCTGGTAGTTACCTAACTGGTCAATTAAACAATTTGTGACTATTCTTTTGTAAAAGAAACTGCTGGTAATCATTTAATATCTATTTTAATTCTAATTACTCTTCTGATTTTCCAAAGTTAAAGACTATCAGTTAATTCAGATTGAGTTTTTATGATGGTTAAAAATAATTTTATATTGGTTTTCAATTTATTTTTCTGTGTATTCTCACATATATTTCCCTTTCACAAGAAATGTAAATCAGGCAAACTCAATTTAGAGTTTGCTTAGTGGGATTGACTGGTTTGTTAGTAGAGAAAGAAGTACTTCATACTTAACGTCATAATTGTACAAAGTAAAAAAAGAATAAAAATAGAAGTAAAATTATATACTGAAAACACCAAAAATTTAGATGCCTTAATAGTGTATTCATGAAAATACTCAACTATCCCTTTAAAAATAATCCCTTGGACTGCCTGATGCTTAAAATATAATTCATCGCGTCCAAGGCTACTTTTGAAGATTCCTCTGCCAAAAATACCAGCTCACTTACCTGAAGGTGAGAGCTCCATAGATCCAGTGATGTAAACAAAGCCTGAATTATGAGCCTGTACCTGGCCCAGCACTTGGTGTCTAACTCATCTCTTTCACCTGAAGTCCTAGACTTTGTTGTGTGTTCTGGACAAGGCAAAGCTTTTCTTCTTTATTAAAGCCGCAGCATGTCTCTCCCTCATCTGAACTATTTGCTTTCTCTTCAAGATAAGTTGTATCGTGCCATGAAAAATACAGAATCTAACATCATTCATGTTAAATGAGGTTTTCTCATAACATTTATCCTTTTAGTTTTATGAAGTCATCTTGAGCAATGTTACAATAATTTCTGTTAGCTGATTGTGGTAAACAATGTTTAATGTGAAAAGAAATTAAAACTTTCTTCATCTGTTATATTTTTCTTCTTTTAAATAACTTCCTTTCATACATTTGATGTCTTATTCTTTATCTCTCTACTATTTTTCTCTTTTTCACTTATTTCATTATATTCTTTAGTAAGATTCAACATTGTGCCAGCCTTTATTCTGCAAGTATATTTTACCAAAATCAAAGAGAAGTGATTGATTAAACTTTAGTATGCTTTCCTGCCATCTTTATTGGTAACTGGTGCAGGCATTCCAATTTTTTTCCATTCTTTCTTTGTAGTACAGTCACGTCTTAGCAAATAGAGTGGGGGTGGGAGAAGGGCTTTAGAGAACCTATAATTATAGTTGAAACAAGACTACAGACTGCTAGCCTGTGTCTAGGCACAGTTTCTGTGGCCAAAGCTCGTGGTAAATATGAGTAGCAGGTGACTGGCTGTGATAACCTGCCTGGCCTGTCCCCAGCCACATGCTTTCTTATACACAGAGCAAGGGAGGAGGTTGACTGCTAAAAGACTATATGGGCAGATTTAACTAAGAAACAACTAATGCTTAAATATCCAAGTTTGAACTTTGAATTAGTACTATGCGCAAGAAACCAATTTCATTTATTACTTTGTGGTCCTTCACAGTGATGTCAAATCTACGTGTTGTTTTTAATATTATGCCTCTTTTTTGAAATCACAACTTTCAAGAAATGTAGACAAGTGAATGTGGCAAAAAGAAATGTCATTCTCTTTAAGGATTCAACCATTAAAAAGAGTTGGGAGGCTTGGTGCCCATAGTTCAGTGGTTAGGGTGCAGGTCACATACACCGAGGCAGGAGGGTTCAAACCCGGCCCGGGCCTGCTAAACAACAATGACAACTGCAACAGCAACCAAAGAAAAACAGCCAAGCATTGTGGTGAGCGCCTGTAGTCCCAGCTACTTGGGAGAATTAGGCAAGAGAATCGCTTAAGCCCAAGAGTTTGAGGTTGCTGTGAGCTGTGACGGCATGGCATTTTACCAAGGGCGACCTAGTGAGACTGTCTCAAAAAAAAAAAAAAAAAAGTAAATGCACACATCTAAAATGGCTCTGGAAGTGATTTGTTTTTAGTCTTAAGAGAGTCTAACTGGTTTTAGAATGTAGTTATTACCTATTCAAACATTATTTAGTATCTGACTTTTATTTACTACAAATATTCCTTGACACTTGTTTGATGTCAGGGCAGTCTGCAATATATAGTAGGAGAAATTTTGATGTGGTTAAATAATAACAAGGAAGCCACAGAATCCAGGGAGGAATGGTGACTGGCCACAAGCAGAGCTGGACTCGGTTCCTTCTGGACATTACGTAGAGAAGCGGTTCTCCACCTGTGGGTCGTGGCCCCTTTGTAACAATGAAAATACATCTCGGCATTAGGAAGGTTGAGAACCACTGACAGGAACATGATGTGGGCAGTTGTTCAGTTTAGAGAAGACAGCAGCTTTCCCCCTGCATTCTGGAGCTCCCCTTACACTCTTAGCACATGGTTTTCCTGAAGCCATCTCTTAACCGAATTCCACTAATTAGTGGGCCATCTCACCTTGTGTTTCTCAGAAGCATCTTTTTTAATCTGATAATTTTAACACATCTCCATTTTGACCGATAGTGTTTTCAGTCTTCAGATTTCGTAATAACCACAGGAGAACAGCTGGGCTTTGAAGTCAAGCCCAACTTTGCTCTGGGTGACTTTGAACAAGTTACTTAATATTTGAGCTTCAGTTTTTTTCATATGTAAATAAAAATATCAGGTTTGGAGTGTTGATGTAAGGATTATTTTTAAATAAATACTTAAGAGTGCTACTTTGCTCAGGAACTTGTATGATGGTTTTACATTGGAAATAAAGGACTAGGACCTGTACTCTAAACTTCATGAAAGTAGCCTACATAAAGGCCAGAGAAAATACGTGGATGATTCTATGTTCAAAGACATTTAAAAGCGAGCTAACAGGAAGTGAGGGAATCTGAAAAATAAGCTTTGGAATAAAAGAAAACTAGAGAACCCAGTAATTCACCGATGGGACATGGCCTCAGATGTATACAGTGTACTGGGTTATAGAGCTTGGATGAAACCAGAAGAGGACTCGCTAACACGGGAACATAAATATGGCACAATTTGAGATGGGTTTTTACTAAGACAAAAAATACATTTTTCAGAGGATAGGTCTAATGCAGGTGGGAGCCAGCCCTGCTAAGAAGACACGTAAGGATCTTGTTAGAACTGAGAGGGGAGTAACCTGCATGATGATGAAAAAAGACCAAAATATGATAGTGGGATTATGCTGTACATTTCCTCAGATTAAAGCTATCGATATTTTTCTTGAATCTGGAGCAGGAAAACGTTGAAGGCAGATACTACAGTGAGGCACTAGTGTGAGCCTGCAGGACCTGGCTGGGTGACTTATTTGCTAATATCTGATTAACTCTTGACTTGCAGGGTTAACAGAAGTAACAAAACTGCCTCCCTGGGATTCATTGTGACCCAGAGGAAAAGAATGATTCTAGTGGAAATGTTAGGAGCCAATAGACAAAACAGATGTGCCCTTAGATTTGTGCAATAATAAAAAGAATTAAGGTAGCACAGTGTTTATTTCTCCAGCACTCTCCCCACCCCTACGTTTTTCTTGGTGGGTGGCTGACTTGGAAGGGACGGGGACGGTATGCTCTTCCCACTGTGGCGCTGGGAAATGCAACCTTATTCCAGCCCTAGGGGTGAAGCCAGTTCCCTATGGTGTGATTGGTTTAGGGGTGGCCTTGGGACCCGATCCTGGCAATTAGACTTGAGGGAACTCTGTCTGGGTATTTCTAGGGAAAGTTTGTTCATTCCCAAGGAGTCTATGCAAGAGACACTTTGCCTCTGGACATTGTTTTGTCTGGATGTGGTATTGAAACTGTGATAGCCACCTTGAGCCCCAGAGGGGAGGTCGCCTGAGGCCAAAGCCAGCGTATCTGCGGAGTAGAGGGGTGAGGAGTAGAGGGGTACGAGCAACCCAGGAGCTGCTGATTCTGCCCTGTGGGTTTCTTGGCAGGTAATCTACTTATTGGAGTTTTTTTCTCTTTCCAGTCAAAAGCATGATATACATAGAAGGAAGCGCTAGGCTTCAACATCCACTCAAAACTATGAAGAAGAGAAAATACAAAGGTGATTCTGTGTATTTAGAACTCTAAAAAACACGCCTCTGTCAGTATAGTCCTAAATTATCTTGATGATGAAGAGAAAAGACGTCTAAAGAGACCATTGTGGCTACAAGTCAGTTTTTAATCTCATAATTTTAAAAGCAGAAAAAGGGAGTTTGGGTATTAAATCAAGGATGAATATATTTACATATATACATATATATATATATATTTTTTTTTTTTTGAGACAGAGTCTCACTTTATCATCCTGGGTAGAGTGCTGTGGCGTCACAGCTCACAGCAACCTCGAACTCCTGGGCCTAAGCTATTCTCTTGCCTCAGCCTCCCAAGTAGCTGGGACCACAGGCGCCCGCCACAACGCCCAGCTATTTTTTTTGCAGTTTGGCTGGGGCTGGATCGAACCCGCCACACTTGGTATATGGGGCTGGCACCCTACCCACTGAGCCACAGGCGCCGCCCAAGAATGAATATATTAAAGAGTCAAACACCTCTGAAAATGTTGGAAAGGTCTGGGATGAGAAAATAATAAAAAGTACATGTTTGCTGTAGTCAAGAAGAAAGCAGGGTTACACCACTGGTTCTCAACCCTGGCTGTACATTAGAATTACTTGGGGAGTTTGACTTTTTAAATATTTTACTTTCTAATATTGATGCCCAGGCCTCACACCAGCTGAATTAAATCTGAACATCTGTGGCCTGGAGCAGATGGCTTCATTTTTGCAGATGACCAAAAGCAGAACCACTCAAGCACCAAGAATACAAGGGAATACAGTGGAAAGATGGGAATAAGAATTGTTAAAATGGAATTGGAAACCAAGTGAGATATAGACAGAAAGAGGTACCCAGCTACTTTGGATTCAAGTTGCCAGACCCGGTTGAGTTATAGCTGAGAATTCTAAAGCAACGCATGCACTCTGAGTAACACCGTCCCTGTGTCCACTCCCAGGGTCATTGTCAGAGTAGGGGAGACCCCAAGTTTCCTCACACAACCTCACCACTCTGATCCGCTCTGAGAGCACAAGAAACCTCAGACAACCAGGTCACCTCTCAGTGTCCTCACTGGAATCTGCGTGTGGCTCTGACACTGCTACTTTTCTGCCCCCATTTTCTGTCATATTCCCTCTGGGTTCTGAGCTCCTCCAGAAACCCCCCATACTGCCTCAACTTCTTTGAAATTTCCTTTCAGGCCAGGCATGGTGGCTCATACCTGCAATCCCAGCACTCTTGGAGGCCGAGGTGGGTGGATTGCCTGAGCTCACCAGTTTGAGATAAGCCCAAGCAAGAGCAAGACCTCATCTCTAAAATTAGCCAGGTGTTGTTGTGGGTGCCTGTAGTCCCAGCTACTCAGAAGGAGTACAAGAGGATCACTTAAGCCCAAGAGTTGGAGGTTGCTGTGAGTTATGACGCCAAAGCACTCTACTGAGGGTGACAAAGTGAGACTCTGTCTCAAAAAAAAAAAAGAAAGAAATTTCCTTTCACTTCCTTGTCCTGATCCCTAACCCTCTCTCTCTTGAGGGTAACCTCCCCTGCAGTCTTGGGAGTATTATATACTTTTTAAACTATTTTTTATTTTATTTTATTGGAGACAGTCCCACTCTATCAACCTCGGTAGAGTGCTATAGCATCATAGCTCATAGCAACCTCAAACTCTTGGGCTTAAGAGATCCTCTTGCCTCAGCTTCCCAAGCTTAGACTACAGGTGACTTGCACAGCGCCCAGGTATTTTTAGAGACAGGGTATCACTCTTGCTCAGGCTCGTCTTGAACTCCTGAGCTCAAGTCATCCACCCACCTCGGCCTCCCAGAGTGCTTAGATTACAGGTGTGAGCCAATGCTCCTGGCCCCTAAAACTATCATTTAATGAGTGCTTGCTCAGTGACAAGCATTGTTCTACGGTTATGACATTGGCTCATTCTATTATAAAGCAGGCACAGAGAAACATTTATTTTTTGTACATAGAAGTTTCACTTTTGTTCCTTTGGTAAAACTCATTTCATGCCAAAGAAGATTCATTTTCCTAGGCAAAAAACTAGTTTTAAAAACATGATTTACTGGTTCTTTTCTTCTGCTTTTAACATTGACATTTTTCCATTGTAGGACATCTCATAATTATAGAAAATTATAGGGGAAAAAAATTAATCTATCTAAAATTAACTTTTGATTTCTTAGTGAATTACTGCTATTCATCTTTGTTAATATGATTACATATCACAGGCATACCTCCAGAATATTATCTTCTTTGAAAACACACGTGTTTATAGCCATGTAATATTTCATTTTATGGGCATATCATTTTCATTTAATGCTTACATTCAAACCACAATGGAATAGCACTACATTTCTGCCAAAATGGCTACAATGAAAATGATCGACAATATCAAGTGTAGTAAGAACTTGGAGCAACTGAAATGCTTATATTTAAATGCTCATTGTAAATTGAACAATCATTTTCAAAACTTTTTGCAGGACCTACCGAAGCTAAAGATATGTATACCCTCTGATCCAGCAATTATACTGCTGAATAAATAAATAGCAGAAAACAATGTGTGTCTGTAAGAGAAATGCACCAGAGTCTGTATAGCCACTTTATTCACAAACAACCCAAGGTCCAAGAATGCAGCCCTGCTAAAGTCTTCTGAGTGGATTAAATTGTGGTACATTCATATGATGAAATTTCACAAAGCAATGTAAAACCCACCACCCCTACATACATAGAACAACAATGTCAAGGGGAGAAGACAAGCATAAAGGAATACATACTACTGTATGAGCTCATTTACACAAGGTTCATAAACAGGCCAAATTAGTCATTGATGATAGAAGTTAGAACAATGGTGACCCTTTGGGGGAGGCTATTAACTAGGAGAGAGAATGAGGGAGTGTTATGGGGTGCTGAAAATGATCTGTAAGATGTGTATACTTTATTGTGTATAATTTCTGGATATAAGTTAGACTTCAAAAAAAAAGATTACTCAGAAATAAAAGCAAAGCAGGAGGAATCATGCTACTTGGACTCAGACTATACTATAAATCACTAGTGATCAAAACAGCATGGTACTGGCACAAAAACAAAGAAGTAGATGTCTGGAACAGAATAGAGAACCAAGAGATGAATCCAGCTACTTACCCTTATTTGATCTTTGACAAGCCAATTAAAAACATTCAGCAGAAAAAAGATTCCCTATTTAACAAATGGTGCTGGGTGAACTGGCTGGCAACCTGTAGAAGACTGAAACTGGACCCACACCTTTCACCATTAACTAAGATAGACTCTCACTGGATTAAAGATTTAAACTTAAGACATGAAACTATAAAAATACTAGAAGACAGTGCAGGGAAAACCCTTGAAGAAATCGGTCTGGGAGAGTATTTCATGAGGAGGACCCCTCGGGCAATTGAAGCAGCTTCAAAAATACACTACTGGGACCTGATCAAACTAAAAAGCTTCTGCACAGCCAAGAACACAGTAAGTAAAGCAAGCAGACAGCCCTCAGAATTGGAGAAGATATTTTCAGGTTATATCACCGACAAAGGTTTAATAACCAGAATCCACAGAGAACTCAAATGTGAAGTGAACCCATTGCAGGCTGGGCAAAGGACTTGAAGAGAAACTTCTCTGAAGAAGACAGGCGCACGGCCTACAGACATATGAAAAAATGCTCATCATCCTTAATCATCAGAGAAATGCAAATCAAAGCTACTTTGAGATATTATCTAACTACAGTAAGATTAGCCCATATCACAAAATTTCAAGACCAGAGATGTTGGCGTGGATGTGGAGAAAAGGGAACACTTCTACACTGCTGGTGGGAATGCAAACTAATAAATTCCTTTTGGAAAGATGTTTGGAGAACACTTAGAGATCTAAAAATAGACCTGCCATTCTATCCTACAATTTCTCTACTAGGTATATACCCAGAAGACCAAAAATCATATTATAACAAAGATATTTGTACCAGAATGTTTATTGCAGCCCAATTGATAATTGCTAAGTCATGGAAAAAGCCCAAGTGCCCATTGATCCATGAATGGATTAATAAATGGTGGTATATGTACACCATGGAATCCTTATGCAGCTTTAAAGAAAGATGGAGACTTTACCTCTTTCATGTTTACATGGATGGAGCTGGAACATATTCTTCTTAGTAAAGTATCTCAAGAATGGAAGAAAAAGTATCCAATGTACTTAGCCCTACTATGAAACTAATTTATGGCTTTCACATGAAAGCTATAACCCAGTTATAACCTAAGAATAGGAGGAAGGGGGAGAAGGAAGGGAAGGAGGGGGGAGGATGGGCGGAGGGAGGGTGATTGGTGGGATTACACCTGCGGTGCATCTTACAAGGGTATATGTGAAACTTAGTAAATGTAGAATATAAATGTCTTAACACAATAACTAAGAAAATGCCAGGAAGGCTATGTTAACCAGTGTGATGAAAAGGTGTCAAGCGGTCTATAAAACCAGTGTATGGTGCCCCATGATCGCATTAATGTACACAGCTATGATTTAATAATTAAAAAAAAAGAAAAGAAAAAATCATTTGAGCACCTCCTATGTGGCAGGAAACACAAGTCACTCGGGGTGCAACGGCAGTAGTCCAGGCCACCTCCGAGCTTACCATATTTCGACCATTTGCCTAATTTTGAATGTTTGGGCTATTTCAAATATTTCCACACATAAATCAATAGAAGAAATTCTTTTTTTTTTTTTTTTTTTTTTTTTTTTTTTTTATTGTTGGGGATTCATTGAGGGTACAATAAGCCAGGTTACACTGATTGCAATTGTTAGGTAAAGTCCCTCTTGCAATCATGTCTTGCCCCCATAAAGTGTGACACACACCAAGGCCCCACCCACAATAGAAGAAATTCTTAAGGAAAATAATAAATGCTTGCTTCTATGAAGAATGTAAATTTTTAAATTTCCCCAATTTTGTATTTGAAAAACTCGAAAACTTAGAAAAGTCATCAAAATAGTCTATGAAACACACATCCTTCACCTTTTATCTACATATCCGCCATTTGTTAATGTGTTGCCATGTTGGTTCCCTACATATACTTACATACAGAAAGATACACACATGTGCTAGAGATAGAGAAATCAGGGGTAAGAGTCGAATTTTTTGAAAGTGCAGATCTCATCACACTTCAACCCCGAATACTATATAGCATGTATTTTCTAAGAGTAAGCACATTCAGCAAATCTAACGTCAATTCCAAGTACAGCTGATATTGAATTCTCCGCAGTTGTCCTGGTAATGCACTTTAAGCCATTTCTTTCTTCCTGTAATCTAAGATCCAACCAAGTACTACACATTTCATTTGCCCCATCTCTTTAGTCTTCTTTCACCTGGAGAATCCCCTGGGGGTGGTTTTGGGTTTGGTTTTTGATCTTTCATCAAGACATTGACATTTTTGAAAGGTCCAGACTACTTGTGAAGCCACCCAAGAGATCTTGGGTGTTTTTGCAGTTTTTGGCTGGGGCAGGGTTTGAACCCACCACCTCTGGTATATGTGGCCGGCGTCCTTCTCCTTTGAGCCACAGGTGCTGCCCCAAGCCCCCTTGCTTCTGAGGGACCACCCTCCTGGCCTCACTCTGTGTCTCACCCCTTCTGTGGTCAGACTGGTGCCCGGCCACACCTCTCTCCTGTTCTAGCTCTTGGTTCACCGTTGCTCCTTCCCTTCAACTCTCTCTCTCTCTTTTTTTTTTTTTTGGAGACAGAGTCTCATTATGTCACCCTCGGTAGAGTACCGTGGCATCACAGCTCACAGTAACCTCAAACTCTTGGGCTCAAGTGATTCTCTTGACTCAGCCTCCCGTGTAGCTGGGACTATAGGTGTCCTCCACAATGCCCAGCTATTTTTTTGATGTAGTTGTCATTGTTGTTTGGCAGGCCTGTGCTGGGTTCAAACCTGACAGGCCCCGTGTATGTGGCTGGCATCCTAGCTGCTGAGTTATAGGTGCCGACCAACTCTACTGCTTTTTTAAATTATTGGTGGTTTCAAAATCCACTTTTTCTTCCCTTACCTGGCTCAACCATTCACTCCCATTTTTTTTCCTTTTCCTTTTCCTTTTTCTTTCTTTCTTTCTTCTTCTTCTTCTTCTTTTTTTTTTTTGAGACAGAATCTCCCTTTGTTGTCCTCAGTAGAATGCTGTGGCATCATGGCTCACAGAGACCTCAAATTCTTGGGCTTAAGCAATTCTCTTGCCTCAGCCTCACAAGAGACTGGGACTACAGGCACCTGCCACAATGCCTGGCTATACTTTTAGAGACAGGGTCTCATTCTTGCTCAGGCTGGTCTTGAACCTGTGAGCTCAGGCAATCCACCTGCCTTGGCCTCCCAGAGTGCTAGGATTACAGGTGTGAGCCACCATGCCGAGCCTTCTTCTTCTTCTTCTTTTTTTTTTTTGAGATAGTGTCTTACTCTGTCACCCTGGATAGAGTGCAATGACATTAGCCTAGCTCACAGCAACCTCAAGCTCCTGGGCTCAAGTGATCCTTTTGTCTCAGTCTCCCCAGTAGCTAGAACTTCAGGCGCCTGTCACCACATCTGGCTAATTTTTCTATTTTTAGTAGAGTCATTCATTTTTCTCAGGCTGGTCTCTCACTCCTGACCTCAAGTGATCCTCTGGCCTTGACCTCCCAAAGTGTTAGGATTGCAGTCGTAAGCCACCTCAACCAGCCACACTCCCATTTTCATACTCTAGATCTTGTCATTACCAGCAATAGTAACCCCACATCAGCACAATGTCTCCAACTCACTCACTCACAGCCCAACGCCAGCAGTTCTCCACCCTTGCCTAGGCCTGCCAGTGGCCGTCCATCCTGCTACCCGCAGACTGTGTTTTCTCCTCTACTTTGTGTGCAAACAATTTTTTTTTTTTTTGAGACAGAGTCTCACTTTGTCACCCTTGGTAGAGTGCTGTGGCGTCACAGCTCACAGCAACCTCAAACTCTTGGACTCAAGTGATTCTCTTGCCTCAGCCTCCCAAGTAGCTGGGACTACAGGCCACAATGCCCAGCTAATTTTAGAATTGGTGATTCATTGTAGTTCAGGCTAATTTTAGAGACGGGGTCTCGCTCTAGTTCAGGCTCATTTCAAACCTGTGAGCTCAGGTGATCCGCCCGCCCCGGCCTCCCAAGTGCTGGGATTATAGGCGTGAGCCAGGGTGCCTGGCCTCAAACTCTTGTCTCTCACTTGCTTTGCTTGGCAAAATCCTAAACCAGTTACATTCAGCTCTACCCTACACTTGCCATCTGGGAAGCCAAATGGGACTAAAGAGAAAGAAACACACTCTATGCCAACTGTCCTGATTTTAAGCACAGGGCTTCTCATCCAAAGCCCTCTCAGAGCTGCCCAGCAGTTATCCTACCGTCCATTCACACTTACCTCCCATGATGACAGTGGCGCCTCCCGACCCACTTCTGCCGCCACCTCCTGTCTTTGACTTTCTAAATCAGAATACACTGAGACAAACAGAAAACAAATTCCACAAGTCCCTCCTCCTTCTGTCCTCCCTGCGACCCCCAGAACATGCACACGGGCTCTGCCACCCTCTCCCATCTAAGCCAAAGCTTCAAGTTGTACATCCATCCCATTTCCACCACCTGCCCCATGACATTTACCAGCTCTGCCTGGCATACTATCATCAGTTTTTCCCTTTTTACTGTTTATCTCCTTTAGCGTACAAGCATGCTGTTCCTCTGAGTAAAGAAATACTCTCCACTTACCTTTGTAGTTGTCCCTTCTTTTAAATCAGTTTTGTTGACAGGAGATTTACATACAACAAATGCCCCTTTTTTAAGTGCGTTCAATGTGCTCTGACAAATGCTTACACCTCTGTAACTGCTGCCCCAATTAAATTGCGGCTTGTATTTCCATTTAGTCATGCTTCAATTTTGGTGATTAGTGTCTTCTAAGAAACGTATCCATTTCAACCAAGTTGACATGAAGTTGTTAATAATATTTACTTGTCCCATCATTTCTCGGCCTTTTGGCTAAGATCAAGGGTAATAATATTTACCCATCCTTTTCACATCCATAGGACCTGTAGCAATAACACTTTTTTTCATTCCTGGTGCAGATAATTTATGTTCTTTCTCTTTCTCCCTGTCTTTTCTTCTGTCTACCTGCAGGCCTATTGATTTTATTGATCTCAAAGACCAGCATTTTGTTTTCATTGTCTTTTGTTTCATGTTAGTTATGCATTTTCTATTTTATTGATCACCACTGTTATTTTTTTAATCTTTCTCTCTCATATGATTTTAACGCATTTTTTCCTTTTGCTAGCTTCTTGAGGCAGAAGCTTAGACTGGTTTTTGTTTCCTTCTAATCTAAATATTAAAAGCGTAATTTCTCCTGTCAGTACTGGTCAGTCTGCATCCGCAAATTTTGCTGTGCTGCATTCTCATTTTCATTTAGTTAAAAACATTCTGATTTTCCTTGTGATTTCTATCCCTGGGTTATTTAGCACTATATGGTTTGTTTGCAAGTAGGTATCTTTTAATTATTGTTTTCCAATTTAATTCCACTGGAGACTAAAAACAATCTCCATATGATCTCAATTCTTTTATTATTATTTATTATTAAATCATAGCTGTGTACATTAATGCAATCATGGGGCACCATACACTGGTTTTATAGACCATTTGACATATTTTCATCACACTGGTTAACACAGCCTTCCTGGCATTTTCTTAGTTATTGGGTTGAGACATTTACACTCTACGTCCAGTAAGTTTCACATGTACCCTTGTAAGATGCACCATAGGTGTGCTCCCACCAATCACCCTCCCTCCGCCCATCCTCCCCCCCCTTCTCCCTTCCCCATATTCTTAGGTTATAACTGGGTTAGAGCTTTCATATGAAAGCCATAAATTCGTTTCATGGTAGGGCTGAGTACATTGGATACTTTTTCTTCCATTCTTGAGATACTTTACTAAGAAGAATATGTTCCAGCTCCATCCATGTAAACATGAAAGAGGTAAAGTCTCCATCTTTCTTTAAGGCTGCATAATATTCCATGGTGTACATACACCACAGTTCATTGATCCATTCGTGGATCGATGGACACTTGGGCTTTTTCCATGACTTAGCAATTATCAATTGGGCTGCAATAAACATTCTGGTACAAATATCTTTGTTATAATATGATTTTTGGTCTTCTGGGTATATACCTAGTAGAGAAATTGTAGGATAGAATGGCAGGTCTATTTTTAGATCTCTAAGTGTTCTCCAAACATCTTTCCAAAAGGAATGTATTAATTTGCATTCCCACCAGCAGTGTAGAAGTGTTCCCTTTTCTCCACATCCACGCCAACATCTCTGGTCTTGGGATTTTGTGATATGGGCTAATCTTACTGTAGTTAGATAATATCTCAAAGTAGCTTTGATTTGCATTTCTCTGATGATTAAGGATGATGAGCATTTTTTCATATGTCTGTAGGCCGTGCGCCTGTCTTCTTCAGAGAAGTTTCTCTTCAAGTCCCTTGCCCAGCCTGCGATGGGATCACTTGTTCTTTTCTTGCTTATACGTTTGAGTTCTCTGTGAATTCTGGTTATTAAACCTTTGTCAGAGACATAACCTGAAAATATCTTCTCCCATTCTGAGGGCTCACTGTTTGCTTTACTTACTGTGTTCTTGGCTGTGCCGAAGCTTTTTAGTTTGATCAGGTCCCAGTAGTGTATTTTTGAAGCTGTTTCAATTGCCGGGGTGGGGGTGGGGGGGCGGTCCTCCCCTCATAAAATATTCGCCCAGGCCAATTTCTTCAAGAGTTTTCCCTGCACTTTCTTCTAGTATTTTTATAGTTTCATGTCTGAAGTTTAAATCTTTAATCCAGTGAGAGTCTATCTTAGTTAATGGTGAAAGGTGTGGATCCAGTTTCAGTCTTCTACAGGTTGCCGGCCAGTTCACCCAGCACCATTTGTTAAATAGGGAATCTTTTCCCCACTGGCTGTTTTTAATCGTCTTGTCAAAGATCAAATAACAGTAAGTAGCTGGATTCATCTCTTGGTTCTCTATTCTGTTCCATACATCTACCTCTCTGTTTTTGTGCCAGTACCATGCTGTTTTGATCACTATCGATTTATAGTATAGTCTGAGGCCTGGTAGCATGATTCCTCCTGCTTTGTTTTTATTTCTGAGTAATGTCTTGGCTATTCAAGGTTTTTTTCTGATTCCATATAAAAGAAGTATTATTTCTTCAAGATCTTTAAAGTATGACAGTGGAGCTTTAATAGGGATTGCATTAAAATTGTATATTGCTTTGGGTAGTATGGACATTTTAACAATATTGTTTCTTCCCAGCCAGGAGCATGGTATGTTTTTCCATTTGTTAACATTTCCAGCTATTTCTTTTCTTGGAGTTTCATAGTTCTCTTTATAGAGCTCTTTCACGTCCTTTGTTAAATAAACTCCCAAATATTTCATCGTCTTTGGCACTACTGTGAATGGAATAGAGTTCTTTGTTTTTCTTTTTGTAGAGACAGAGTCTCACTGTACCGCCCTCGGGTAGAGTGCTGTGGCGTCACACTGCTCACAGCAACCTCTAACTCTTGGGCTTACACGATTCTCTTGCCTCAGCCTCCCGAGCAGCTGGGACTACAGGCGCCCGCCACAATGCCCGGCTATTTTGTTGTTGTTGTTGTTGTTGCAGTTTGGCCGGGGCTGGGCTTGAACCCGCCACCCTCGGCATATGGGGCTGGCGCCCTACTCACTGAGCCACAGGCGCCGCCCTGGAATAGAGTTCTTAACTGTTTTTTCAGCTTTACTGTTGTTGGTATATATAAAGGCTACCGATTTATGAATGTTGATTTTTGTAACCTGAGACGCTGCTGTATTCCTGGATCACGTCTAAAAGTTTTGTAGTAGAATCCCTGGTGTTTTCCAGATATACAATCATATCATCTGCAAAGAGTTTGAGCTCTTCTCATCCTATATGGATACCCTTGATTGCCTTTTCTTCCCTAATTGTGGTGGCTAAAACTTCCATTACAATGTTAAAGAGCAGTGGAGACAATGGGCAGCCTTGTCTGGTTCCTGATCTGAGTGGAAATGATTTCACTTTAACTCCATTCAATATGATATTGGCTGTGGGTTTGCTGTAGATGGCCTCTATCAGTTTAAGAAATGTCCCTTCTATACCAATTTTCTTAAGTGTTCTGATGATGAAGGGATGCTATATATTATCAAAAGCTTTTTCTGTATCAATTGAGAGAGTCATGTGGTCTTTGTTTTTTAATTTATTTATGTACTGAATTATATTTATAGATTTATGTATATTGAACCAGCCTTGAGACCCTGGGATAAAACTGACTTGGTCATGATGTATAATTTTTTGATGTGTTGCTGGATTCTGTTTGTTAGGATCTTGTTGAATATTTTTGCATCTATACTCATTAGTGATATTGGTCTATAATTTTCTTTTCTTGTTGGGTCTTTTCCTGGTTTGGGGATCAGGGTGATGTTTGCTTCATAGAACGTGTTGGGTAGTCTTCCTTCTTTTTCTACCTTTGGGAACAGGTTGAGTAATATAGGTACTAATTCCTCTTTAAAGGTTTGGTAGAATTCTGACATGAAGCCATCTGGTCCCAGGCTTTTCTTCTTAGGGAGATTTTGTATGGTTGATGCTATTTCAGAACTTGATATAGGCCTGTTCAACATTTCCACTTGATTCTGCCTGAGTCTTAGAAGGTGATGTGCTTCCAAGTATTGGTCAATTTCTTTCAGATTTTCATATTTCTGAGAATAAAGTTTCTTGTAATATTCATTAAGGATTTTTTTTAATTTCTGAGGAGTCTGTTGTTATTTTCTCTTTGTCATTTGATGAAATTAGAGATTTTACTCTTATTCCTGGTTAGGTTAGCCAAAGGTTTATCTATTTCATTGACCTTTTCAAAAAACCAACTTTTGGATTTATTGATCTGTTGTATAATCCTTTTGTTTTCAATTTCATTTAATTCTGCTATAATTTTGGTTATTTCTTTTCTTCTGCTGTGTTGGGGGTTGGAATGTTCTTCCTTTTCCAGTTGCTTGAGATATCCCATTAAATTGTTAACTTCCATTCTTTCAGTTCTCTTGAGGAAGGCTTGCGGTGCTATAAATTTCCCTCTTAGGACTGCCTTTGCAGTATCCCAGAGGTTCTGATAATTCATGTCTTCATTGTCGTTTTGTTCCAAAAATTTGGTAATTTTCTTTTTAATCTCATTTATGACCTAGCTATCATTCAGCATAAGGTTAATTAAATTCCATGTTTTTGTATGAGTATCCAGATTCCTGTTGTTACTGAGTTCAACTTTTATTCCATGGTGGTCCGAGAAGATGCAATGGATAATTTCTATTCCTTTAAATTTACTGAGGTTAGACTTGTGACCTAAGAGGTGATCGATTTTGGAGTATGTTCCATGGGCTGATGAGAAGTATGTGTATTCAGTTTTGTTGGGATGAAATGTTCTGTAGATGTCTGTTAAGTCCAGATGTTGAATGGTTAAGCTTCAATCTAAAAATTTCTTTGCTTAGCTTCTTTTTGGAGGATCTATCCAGCACTGCTAATGGGGTGTTAAAGTCTCCAACTACTATGGAACTGGAGGAAATCAAGTTGCTCATATCTGTTAAGAGTTTCTCTTATAAATTGAGGTGCGTTCTGGTTGGGTGCATAAATATTAATAATTGAAATCTCATCATATTGAGTATTATCTTTAACAAATATGAAGTGACCATTCTTATCCTTCCTTACTTCTGTTGGTTTAAAGCCTATTGTATCTGCAAGTAGAATTGCAACACCTGCTTTCTTCTGATTTCCATTTGCCTGAAATATAGACGACCATCCCTTCACTCTGAGTCTATATTTATCTTTTAAGCTAAGATAAGATTCTTATATGCAGCATATATCTGGCCTGAGTTTTTGTATCCAGTCAGCCAACCTGTGCCTCTTTAGAGGACAGTTTAAACTATTCACATTAATGGAGAATATTGATAAGCCTGGTACAATTTGGGGTATCGAGTTTTTCGAAAGTCCAGTGGACATTTTTAATCCTTTCGCCACTGTGGAAGTTGGAGTTTGATCCAAAGTTTCTGAGTGAGTTTACTTTTGTGGTAGAGGATTGGGCTGGTCATTATGGAGGATAGGTCTGAGAATATCCTGGAGAGCTGGTTTAGTTATGGCAAATTTCTTCAACATGTGAATGTCATTAAAGTATTTAATTTCTCCACCATAAATGAAACTCAGTTTAGCTGGATACAGGATCCTGTGTTGAAAGTTATTTTGTTTTAGGAAATTAAAAGTTGATGACCACCCTCTTCTGGCTTTAAAGGTTTCAGCAGAGAGATCTGCAATCATTCTAATATTCTTCCCTTTGTAGGTTATGGTTTTCTTACATCCGGCTGCTTTCAGAATTTTCTCCTTCATATTAACTTTAGTGAAGTTAATTATGATGTGCCTGGGAGATGTCTTATTCAGGTTGAGTCATGCTGGGGTTCTGAAACTGTCTGCTATCTGAATTTCAGAATCTCTTGGCATGTCTGGAAAATTCTCTTTCATAATTTCATGGAGAAGAACGTCTGTGCCTTGCAAAGCCACTTCATCTCTTTCAGGGATTCCTATGAGGCTGATATTAGCTTTCTTTGAATTATCCCAGAACTCTCTAAGAGAATGATTTGTTTTTGCTCTCCATTTCTCTTCCTCTTTGTGAGTTTGGGAGTGTTCAAAAGCTTTGTCTTCAATGTCAAAAATCTTTTCTTCTGCTTGCTCCACTCACTCTGTTACTGGGGATTCTACTGTAGTTTTCAGATCTTTGAGGGCTGCAAATTCTTGCCTCCATGTGTCAAAATCTTTGGTGATTTTGTCTTTAAATTTGTTGAATTTTTGAGACAACTTTCGAATTGCTCGTGGAATTTGTATTTCCAACTTTTCCTCCATTCTATTAATCTTCTTTGCAATCCAAATTCTGATTTCAGTTTCTGACATCTCGGCCATCTGTTTATGAATGAGATCTTCAGTTGCATCTGCCATATCTTTCCTTTGTTGGGGTGGGGGGTTTGATCTACTCCGGCTATTCATGTTGCTGGAGATTTTCCGCTGATTCTGCCCTATGATTAATTTACATCATTTTACTAGATGAGAGGATAAAGTGAAGTTGGGTCGGGGGCTTCAGGAGTAGTGATTAACCAGCCCTTTTCCCAAAAGTGGGACTGGGGTCTGTACCTTTCCCCTGGAGCTTTGCCAAGGACCCGTACAGTGCTACAGCCTGAGAAACTGGGGACCTGCTTGGTGTGGTGGGGCTAAGTGGCTCTGTCTTGTTTTCAGTTGGTCACTGTCCTACCCTAGTAAATCAGTTACTGTGGGTTGAAGTCTCAGCTGTGGAGAAATACCAGCAATTTAGTCACCCCCACCCCCAACAGTCAATAATTAGAAAAGGAAAATCAAACCTTCCCACAACCACACACCCAGGGTACCACTTGGATAGTCCTCAGGCAATTGGCCCAGTTCAAGAGGTCCAAATCAATTGTCTTAGTCAGCATCTGTCTCAGGTGGGAGAGTTATAAAGGTCTCTGGCAACTAGATCGCAGGGGTCTGCTGACAACTCAAATATGACTCGCTCTGGTGCTCCGTGATGTCAGGAGGATCCACCCAGCAAATAGATTAGTCCGGGAAGGTTGATGCACCTCTGTCACACCCCACGGTGCACCTTTGTCATACCCAGTCACTGATAACCCTGCACAGCTGTGACCCAGTTGCCTCCAATGAGCAGATACTCCAGGAGTTTGCACCTGCCTGAATCACAGGGAGATTTATGTCTCCTCAGCCAGGCTGCTGCTCTCTGCTACTATCCAGCAGGTGGAGGTGAGGCCTGACAACCTCTGGTGCTTAATGGAGGCTGGGGCTGTTCACTCAGTTCCACCCCTGCCCCTGATTAATGTTACTGACAGAACAGAACAACTTCGCAGAATTTGTTTCTGTCCCGCCTATATTCCCTTACAGAAGAGATGCTGTTAGAGTTCACAGAACCTGCCCCTCAGGCCCTGTCTGTGCTGCTGCCTGATCTAGGCTGCCATTGTATTCCAGCAGCACATTTAGCTATTAGTTCCAGACTCTGCCTGCCCTCCTTTGTCTCGGCTAATGATCCCCTGAGGGCCGGGTTCATCCCAGGCTCAGTAAAGCAGTCCTCTGGGTCAGCCCTGCCCTGGGAATCTGCCAGCTCTGCATATTCTAGTCCCCGTGCTCTGCCCAGGCCAGTACCACCTCAGGCAAACCCTTTACTCACAGGGCCTACATTTTGGTCCCAGATCTGTTCCACCAGTGGCTGCCACCAAAGAAGATGCCTGGCCTCCTCTGGTTGCCCAGAGAGACAGGGGATGTGACTCCAGAATATTCAGGGGTGACTCCTATTGTTGCCAAAAACGGCTGCTGATCTGTGCCTCAGGGCACTGCCGCTCCTGTATGGTTCCCTCTCAGCTGACCATCCTCTCCTTACTCCCGTGCTGCAGAATCAGCACTGACCAGCAAAAGTCCATGCCCTGTCCACACCTCTCGAGAAAATACCCAAGAATCTGGACTCCTGAGGGACAGGCTTCCAGACCTCAGAGTGGAAGTGGAGGGGAGTGCTGGGAGCTCAGAATTGAAGGTAGAGAATATATACAGTTTTATCCAGTGGTTATGCCTGGCAGGAAAGCACCATTGCACCCTAGTAGGGGAAGTAGGTCCAGTTTTTAGAGGGTCTCTCCCATGGGATATAATGAGAGGACTTCTGAACTCTGCTTGCTTGTTTGTATGGAGTACTCCGAGCTGTTCTCATGGGGGTGGGGACCCCCGTCCACTTGGGAGTGGATGGATTTTGTACCTTTTGTGGATGGATTTTGTACCTTTTGTTTGTATCCTTGGGGTTGCAGCTCATCTCAGCAAGGTTGATGTGCATTCTTCAACCTTCTCTCTTGGTGCAGCTCTAATCCACCAGGTTACTTGCTAAATTTCTGTCCTTTAACCCTCCTTCTGGATGGAAGCCTCCTTGGAAAGCTGGCTTCAGTCAGCCATCTTGCCTCTGCCCCCACATTGTTTTGTTCTAATAGATCTTTGCCTTCTATATGGAGTGATTTGCTGGGTGTGGTGGCACAGGTCTGTAGTCCCAGCTAGTTGGGAGGTGGAGGCAGGTTTGCTTCATGATCTCAATTCTATTTAAATACATACAAACTTGCTTCATGGACCAATACAGGGTTTATATTGGTGAAAATGTCATGTGCCCTTTCATAGAACTATATTTCTGATAGAAAGTATATTCTGCTATTCTTAGATGTGGTGTTCTATAAATCTCAATTAGGTCAATTTGTGTGGGTCTTACTGATTTTCTATTTGCTTGTTCTATCTATTAAATATTACTGAGAGAACTGTTGAAATCTCTGACGATATCTGGATTTGATACTTCTCCTTCCTGTTCTGTTAATTCTTGCTTTATGCATTAGAAGCTGTGTAATTAGGAGCATACATAGTCAGGATTTCTATATTCTCTTATCACTACAAAATATTCCTCTTCATTTCTGATATTACTTGCCCTGAATTCTATTGTTTTATGATACTAGTATCACTACTTCAGCTTTCTAATGACTATAGCTTACTTTCAATCTTTTTATTTTTAAACTATTTGTTTTTATATTTAAACAAATATGCTTCTGCTGGGCTCAAGTGATCCTACTGCCTCAGTCTCCCAAGTAGCTGGGACAACAGGAACCTTCCATAATGCAGGGCTAATTTTTCTATATTTGGTAGAGACAGGGTTTTGCTCTTGCTCAGGCTGGTCTCAAACTCCTTAACTCAAGCAATCTACCTGCCTTGGCCTCCCAGAGTGCTGGGATTACAGGCATGAGCCACTGTGCCCAGCTTTAAAGTGTGTTTCTTATACACTACAAATAGTAGGTTCTTGCCTTCTTTTTTTTTTTTTAAATCTAGTCTAACTCCACCTTTTAATTGGGGAATATATACTATTTACATTTAATGTAATTATGGACATACTAGTTTAAAGTTTTGGCATTGTGAAAACCAATTGTAACAAACTAAAGTCTGTCTCATTTAGTCTTTGTTCAATTCTTTTTCTTTTCTTTTTATTTTTTTCTTTTTTGAGACAGAGTCTTACTTTTTTGAGACAAGTCTCACCAAGGTAGAGAGCCTTGGTGTCATAACTCACAGCAACCTCTAACTCGTGGGTTCAGGAGATTCTCTTGCCTCAGCCTCCCAAGTAGCTGGAACTACAGGCACCTGCCACAACACCTACCTATTTTTAGAGATGAGGTATCACTCTAGCTCAGGCTGGTCTCAAATTTGTGAGCTTAGGCAATTGGCCTGCCTCAGACTTCCAAAGTGCTGGGATTACGAGTGTGAGCCACCCCGCCTGGCCATATTTCTTTTTTTTCTGACTCTTTCTGGATCAAGTATTTTTAATTTTACCTCCACAATTGGCTTAGTAGCTATGTCATCTTTTTCTTTTACCAGCTATTCTAGGGTTAACAATATACATCTTTAACTTAACACAGACTCCCTGCAAATAACATTATACTAATTCACATGTAATTTAAGCCCTGAAAACAGATTAATTCCATTTTTCTGCCTCTATTTTTTGAGCTCTCATGCCATACATTTTAACCTTCAATATATTATAAATTTAAAAATACATTGTCATAATTAGTGTTTTAAATAGTCAATTCTCTTTTAGAGAAATTTTAAAATGTATTTATGTGTATTCATATATTTACCAGTTATAAATCTCTATATAACTTTGTGTAGTTATGACTTTATATTTGGTATAATTTTCCTCTAATCTTTTGTCTTTTTAAAATATCCTGCCTTGAAACAATAAAAGTGTATAAGGCTATTTTGGTCTCAAGCATTTGGTATTATTAAAATGAAATTCAAGTAATGAGGAAGTCCCTGGGATATATGATTTGATCAGAAGAGAGAGAAGTGTTTTAAAAGTGATTTTGGGTTCAGTATGACCCAATCTTGTTGAATGACTGCCTCAAAGCAAGTTCTGTCTCAGACTTAATTTGCAGAAGAATAAATCTCAGAATACGAGCAGTGACATTATGCTCCAGTTTTATCAGACCACAGGCAATATTGTGCTCAGTGTTCTAGGTTCCACATCTCATGGTTCATCAACATACCTGAGTATGTTCTAAGGTGTGATAAAAGGTCCGAAAGGTCTGAAAATGATGCCATGGCTGGGGCCATCCAGGAAGTGAAGATATTTAATCCCCAAAGAAAGAGAAGAAACTGGTAGGTGCCTTCAAATATTCAAAGGGCTGTTACTGAGAAAAGGCTTTTGGATATAACAGAAGTCATGGGTAGACTTTGCAAGCAGGGAAGTGTTGGTCCAGTTAACTCAGGACTGTGCAAAAATGAAAGGTACTATTTTGAGTAGCAAGTTTGCATCACAGGAAGTGTCCTAGTAGAAGCTGTCAGAAAGCATGAATACCCTGCCTGGCAGGGAGGCTGGAGAGGACAGCCGTGCACTGGGTGTGAGGATGAATCAGTTCCTCTTCAGCTCCATCTGAGCTCCTTCCAAAACCTGAATCCCTTCCTCTTTCATTGCTCTGCTCATTTCTGCCTTTCTTCCCTGTGTCAGTCTGATTTTCCTGCCTATACACACCGCTATTTTCATTTTCAGGCAGCCCATTCCTTCCCTCTTCACTCTAGTATGTTCTTCCTTGCCAAGCCAGGATGGTCTTGGGACTCTACTTAATTGCAAAGACTTCTTACATCATCAATTTCTCTAAAGAACCACTTTCATGTGTCAGCTAAAGTGTGACCACCCCTTAGTGTGTTTGTTTAAGCCCAGTTAAATTCCACTGGAGACTGAAAACAACCTCTGTATGAGCCTATGGAACAGAGGCTTCAGCAAAGCTTACAGCTGAAGGTTTATTGGGAGTCTCATCCCAAGGCAATAGGAGTGAGATGAAAGAGGAAATGAGGCAGGAAAAAAGGGAAATCAAGCACAAGGCAGGGTGTTGAAACTGGCCCCAGTTTCAAGACAAAGCACCTCCAACCTTCCCTCTCCTTCCCCACTTAGCACATGGATTTTTCTTTCTTTTCTTTTCTTTCTCTTTCTTTTTTTTTTTTGAGACAAGGTCTTGTTTATGTTGCCCAGGCTGGGCTCAACTGATGCTTCCCCCTCAAGCCTCCCGAGTAGCTGGGGCTACAGGAATGCACCACTGTGCCCATTGGCCCTTTTTCACTTTGAAAGACCCCGCTGGATTACATTGAGTCCACCTGGATAGGAGGATGTCCAGGCCAATATTCCTATTTTAAGGTCAGTGGATTAGCAACCGTAATCTCACCTGTGATCTTAATTCCTTTGTTGCCATGAAGTGTAACATAGTCACAGGTTCCAGGGATTAGAATGTGGACGTCTTTGTGGGGCTATTATTCTGCCTACTATAGGACCAAACCTTGCATTCCCTGACATTTATGAAAATAAAATAGATTTCAAACACTCTTATTACTTTTCAGAAGATAGCAGGATATTGTAGAAAAAACTTGAATTAGATGCATATTACCTTGGTTGCACAACCAACCAGCCAGGTAAACCCTAGTAAGTTACATAGATTCCCTCATTTATAAAATGAGAAAGATATTTTTTACTTCAGATTAATGTGAGGACGCAAACAATTAGGTTTTAATGTTTGCATTTGTTAGGTAAGGTCCCTGTGGTAGCTGTGTCCCTCGCCCAGGTGGTGTGCCTTATACCCTTACATTTTGCCCATTAGGTGAGGGCACACCCTTGCCCCCCTCTTCCTCCCTCTCCTGAGAAAGATGGTATTTCTATTACCGGTTGCTGGAGATGAAGTAGCATGACATACCCAAACAGCTCAGCTCTTGTCTTGTTTGCAATGAATATCCATCCTCACCAGAAGCTTTCTGAAACCCAGGGATCTTTTCACCAAGTAACTGCCTCGCAGAAGGGTAGGACTTTTCTCAATTGATTTTCCCTGCATTCTTTGAACTCTATTTTACTCACATGTTTTCCCCTTAGTATAGCACACACATACTTTTTAAACTTATGTGCAACTTTCCTCTTTTTATTTTTCTAACTCATTGATTTGAAACTTATTTTATTCTTCTCCAGACTTTTCTCCTCTGCCTTTTTCAGAGAAAAATGTATTGTCCTTTCAAGCTTCTAGAAGAAAAGATGAAACTTTATATTTTTCCTGCTCATTCCTCCTCCTTTTCTTAATTATAAAACAAAAATAGAAACACCTCTCATCAATGGAAAGATCAACTTTTGTATTTTCCAGTCCTCTTTCTCTAAGGTACAAATAAACTAATAGCTCCATGTAGCTATTCTTCATCCGGTTGTCAGGAAACAACTACAGAGAAATGTTCTAGAAAGAAAACGTGTATGAACCAGGCTCCATCAGAAGGCTGAGCCTTCCATGGCTTTACATTGTTCTTTTTCTCTAGTTTTGCTTAACTCAACTGAAGAATACAATTTTCTCAAAAGATTTCAAGGCAGTAACAGTGGTTTGGGGCACTTTGATTCCTGTTTTTAGATGTGTTTTCAGCTGTGCTTATTCGTCCCCAGCCCCAGGATCTGAACAGTGGCCCCTGCACACATGAGTGAACACAGATGAAGGATCTGTGTTTCCAAAGCAGCTCCTTCCACCTCCCAAGGGCATAGGTTACTTACCTCTTACTGTGATTTCCCTGTCTCTTCCTCACATTGGATCAGAAAACTGGGCACAAGCATGACTTAGGAAGCGACACATGAAGGTGAACTTGATGTGCCAACTTGACTAGGCTACAGGGTGCCCAGATATTTGATGAAATATTATTACAGGTGTTTCGGATAGTGTGTTTTGAATGAAATTAGTATTTGAATAGGTAGACCTAGCATCCTCCCTCAGGTGGGTGAGCCTCATCCAATCTGTGGATGGGTTTCAGAAGATGATATCCAAGTGAAATCCTTAAAAATATACATGAGTGTTCATAGCAGCATCAATCAAAAGGTGGAAGTGACCCAAATGTCCAGCCACAGGAGAATGGATAAACAAAGTGTGGTATAGATGTGCAGTGGAATATTATTCAGCCTTAAAAAGGAAGGACATTCTGATACATGATGTAACAAGGATGAACCTAGAAAACATTTTGATAAGTGAAATAAACCAGATGCAGAAGGACAAATGCTATGTGATCCCACTTGTAAGAGCCATCTTATTTGTAGAGACAGAAAGTAGAATGGTGGTTGCCAGGAATAAGGAGGGGAGGGATGGGGGGAGCTGTTGTTTAAAGGGCACAGAATTTCACCTTGAGATGATACAAAGTCATGGAAATTGAAAGTAGTGATGGTTGTACAACACTGTGAATGTACTTTAATGCCCTGCACTCACTGTCTACTTAAAAATGGTTAAATTTTTAAGTGTGTGTTAAATGCATTTTACTACAATAAAAATAATAAATTTGAAAATCAATAGTGAATAGGCATTAACCAGAAGGAGTGTGGTGGAGGGTCAGGGTGGGGCAGAAGGGTGGAAGAGCACAAAGCCCAGGGGTGGGAGAGGGGTGCTGGCCAGGAAACAGCAAGAGCATGGAACATTTGACTTTGATGGGGAGGAATAAAGAAAGTTGAGGCTGAAAAAGTAAACAGGGAATATGACATGAGGAATCTTGGAAGTCCTGCCAATGCCCTTACGTCTGGACATTTTTCAAAGACAATTGCACAAGTGATATCGTCCAGCCATAGACCCATCACCCAGAATGAACTCTGGTTGTCATGTTGGCATATTTCCTTCCAATCTTTATATTGTAATAAATTGGAAATTGCTTTCTTGATTTTATAAAAATTGCTTATTATAAGAAATTTAAAGAGTCCTCAACATGAAGGGATGTATTTCATATTACCATCCCAAGTCCATCACTCTTAAATAAGAACATTAACTAAACAGTTACTTTTTATGTAGATAGCTGAAATGGTTGATAAAATAACTTCTATATATTTGGAATCATACAATAGCAGCATTTTTAAATTTTTAGGCATTCAATTTTAGTTGAATTTAAGTAAAGAAACTGAACCGAAACTGAAAGATACACCAAGATACACTGTTACAGAAAAGTTCCTTCACAACAGGACTATTTGTTGAAGATTCCTCTAGGATTAAGGAAACGGTAATTAACTATGGGGAAAAACAAATGAGAAGAGCCTGGGGTTGTTGTTTGCATTTATAACTTTATGAATCAATTTCGGATAATACTGATTAATTTCCTGCTAGGAAGGATGAAAACGTGAATAGTTCTTCCACCTGATCCCCTTCTAATTTTGTAGATTATATGATTATTTCAATATTTTCTACATTTCTAACACACTGTGCTCTTTAATTACGTATTCTTAATGATTCTGCTTTTACTCAAAACAAGTGGATTCTAATTCACCTACCAGTCTTTTAACAGAGCTTCCCTACTACTAATGGGTTATGTTTGTTTTTAAATCATGCTTCATCTACAGTTGGTATGATTTTATTGTAAAATATTTGTTCAAGAAGACTCAGGGTGCTGTCTGGAGATGTCTGCCCATTGCCCTTACACTTGAATGGCATCTTGGCAGGGACTAATCATCTGAGGTCACACTTGCCTTCAGAACTTTGCAGACGTACTCCATTGTTTTATGGCTTTGATCGTTGTTGTGAGAATTCTGAGGTCCGTCTCATTTGTTTCTGCTGTTGATTTGCGTTTTCTGGGTGCTGAGAAGTTTCTTAGTGTGTCTTGGCACAGAGACTTTAGTATCCAAATCTCCAAGAACATGCAGATTCAGTCTGCCTGGGAGATTTCCTGTGTTTATCTTCAAGTATGCCTTCTCCACTACGTCAGGGAGATAGATTATTCTTAAGTTGGTTGATCTTCTCTGGGCTACGTCTGTTATCCTCTGGGTTTGTATTAACAGTAATGTCTTAGTTATTTGCATGACATTACTGAAATCCTTCTTTTGTGTCAGCACTTGGATTTTCAGTTATGTCTGGTCCTTTGCTTTTTTAAAACATCTCACTCTAGTTCTCTAGTTACGGTGGGGTTTAAGGAAATGGGGTGGGGGTAGAAGGAGAAGAGAGCAAGCTCAGCCATGGCTGCGTGTAGTCTGGAGAAGCTGTGCCCGCTCTCGGCAGCTGTCCAGAGCTGACCCTCTCCTGGCTGCCAGGACTGGGGGCAGAGAAGGGGGTAACATGCCCACATCGGGCTTCAGATTGTTCCCCCAATTCTGGCACAGTCTAGAACCCTCTTTTCTGCTGGAGGATCAGCTCTATTCTTCACTTCCTCCCATTTCTCCCTTTCCTCTACCCCTCAATATCCTCAGTGGACTCTTGGACTCTTTGTAAAGTGTTCTATTTACTTCTCATGCAACTGGTCACACAGAGCAAAAACCGGCAAAGCCTATTAGCTCTCCTTGTTCTACCAGTTATTGAATCTCTTGCCTTTTGGTGATCACTTGTCATCATCAACTTGTTCTGCTCATTGGTGCCTGTCATCGTTCACTGGCACCTACCAGAAGCTGCTTGTTGGGAGAGGTGTACCCATTTCATTTCCCAGTTATCACCAAATATCCTGGGTGTGCGGGCAGGTGCTCCTCTCTTCCTCCCTGCTCTTGCCAGCCTGCTCTAATTCCTGTCTCTTACGCACGTTATGGCAGCGTCTCCCACACATTCCTTCTACCCAAGACTTCCTGGTGACAACCTAGACTGCATAAAGTTTTTCAAGAAATCTTTTTAAAATTACTTTGTTCATGACTGTCCTCTGGCCAAGAAAGGATCGGTGGCTCTCTGCTCCTGACCACACAAATCCAAGCTCCAGTGGCTCTGGGCTCTCCGTGTGCAGGGAATGCTGTGGGTTGGCTTGTTCACCATTCATTCCAACTCCTTGTCAGCCGCACAAGTGAGAGCTAGAAATGAGATTTCTCTGACTCCCCTGCAGGGAGAGCCCCAGTTGTCATTCAGTTCCTCCTGTCAGAGGCACTCCCTCGGGTGACAGTCTGATTCACAGCTCAGGTGTGAGGAAAGCAAAGCTGGATGTGGAGTGCCCGTTTTGCTGGTGCGGATTGTGGCGAGGACAGTGGGTTCTGGTTTGGGAGCACCGACTTCCTGGTATGTAGGCAGTTTCTGAATGTGGCGGCTGCCTGAGCATGGCAGGGGCCTCTGCTCGCCTGGTGACCCACTGTAGTTCAGGGAGTCATTTGCGGAAGCTCAGCTTAAAGATTATCTTTTATCCTGCCCATTGTCCAAGTGTTATTATGTACTGTTAAGTCCTTTCTGCTTTAACTGGTTTCTGCAATAATTACCTCTGATCAATATATTATCCAACTTTAATTCTCACTTTTCCCAAACCTACTAGGCTGGTGTCTCTCTGGGCCCGGGAGTACCTGTTGTTCACTCCTGGCCCTGCCCCTGCTTCCATCACTTCCTCTCTCACTGTCCCCCTGCCCTGTTGCCATCTCCACCTGGTCCTCTAAATCCAGATCTGGAGCTGGATAAGTCTCTCGGAGGCTCCTCTGCCCCCTGCGTTCCCACTGATCACCTCAAGGGGACAGGGAGGCAGGGAACTGGGGTTCAGGACCAGATTTGTCCTCTCAGCTCTCCCACTGACCAACTGTGGCACTGGAAGAACCAGTCCTCAGTTCCCTTCACCTGGAAACATGGAGGTGGGGCCACACGACCACCCAGTCCTCTTCCCATGTGGAAGTCGTTAAGACGCTAAAACGCTAAGAAAAGCCACTTCCCAATTCAACACATCAGATTTTGAATTCTGTGACATCTTTATTTCCTGACACCTTTTTCCTGCAAGATTGATGGTGCGCATGTGGAACTGTTTATTTTAATTGCTGGAAAGTAAGTCCCTGCAGCTGGCAGGGCCAGGTGCTGAGAGATGAGGAACAGGATCGTTTTCTCAGCCAGGCAATTTCCCCTCAGAACGTGGTCACTGCTTTATGGACAAAGTAAACACTTGCATATGTTCAATTACCGGGCCTGTCTACTGAGACCTCCCGGCCACGGCAAAGGCCTGATTGGTGAGGAGCCAAACCAAGGCCTCAGTGCCGGTTCCAAAGGCAGGTCGACCAGGCCCAGAGAACAGGACGGGGCCATGCCAGGCTTCATTAGAGGCTCCGCAAGGGAGGAGTGAAAGCTGTGGGTCCTCCGGGTGAGGGACTTGGCAGAACAAGCAGGCCTGTGTGTGAGATCATACCCAGCATTTTCCTTTGGAGTAGGAAGTAGGAAGGGCTGGTTTCCACCTCCTGCTGTGCAGGGCTGCAAGCCGGGGCCTCTCCAGGCAGGTCCAGTGGGCCATGCATGGGGTGTGAGAGATGCTCAGCTATTTTTTATGCCCTTATCCCAGGGTTACATCCCTACATTGCATTACTTGAACAATCGTGGAAGGCCTTCATAGGGCTCAATTGCAGTCTTACCTTTAATCAAAGGATTACGTAAAAAGATGGCTGACTGGAAGATGTCCCTCCTGTTTCTTCATATGCACCTGACTTGTGCATCTTGGAAGCTGCAGATGCTACTTTAAATAACAAACAAAACACATAAGTGTCTAACTTAGGGGCAGGAATGACTCCAGACTTGCCCTGCTTCCATCTTGTTGGATCTCCTCAAACATCAGTGCCTTCTTTTTCACACACACACACACACACACACACACACACACACCCGACCCATACCCATGCGGCTTGGAGACCTAGCACTGCTGGTTCATTCTGACCCTGGCCTTGGAAGCGGGGACCCTGCTTCCAGGAAGTGTCATGCACCCCCACCACACACACACTTGTCACCTGCCATGATTGAATCCACATCATCTCTTGCCCCTGCTTTCCAAGGAAGGGAGTATAGACAGTTCCTGAATGGTGGGAAATATTGGGCATGATTATGCCAATCCCATCGTCACAAGAGATTTTTATAGCAAATTTCTTGCAAAGTTTATTTTTCTTTATGAATTGCTTTGATCTATGATTTGTTTTATGTTTTTCTTTTTTTTTTTTGCTTTTGTGTTTATAGGTACATTCTGGAGGTCTGGAGGTGGACAGGGCCTCTCTCCTGAACAAAGAGCTGAATGTGAAAATCAGACCTCCAGACTGTCTGACCCACAGCTGCCAGCAACAGGCAGAATCTAGCACTTGATGGATGGGGTTGGTACATGAGCCACAGATACATATTTGCTTTCTAGTCTCTGTTCCCCAAACAGCTGTGGGGATCCCCAAGACCAGCTCCCAAGTGAGAAGTCAGAACTGTAGCTGTTAATACTTGAGAATGGTCCCCGCGATCACAAACATGAGACAAAGCCAGAAATAAATGTTGCTGCACAACTTGTGCCTAGCCCATGAACAAATGCTGAACCGGCTAAAAATATACGCCTACAGGCCGGGCAGGGTGGCTCACACCTGTAATCCTAGCACTCTGGGAGGCCAAGGCAGGTGGATTAATCTGAGATCACCGGTTTGAGACCAGCCAGAGCCAGAGTAAGACCGTGTCTCTAAAAATATAGCCCAGTGTTGTGGCGGGCACTTGTAGTCCCAGCTGCTCAGGAGGCTGAGGCAAGGGGACTGCTTGAGCCCAAGAGTTTGAGGTTACTGTGAGCTGTGACACCACGGCACTCTATTGAGGGCTACACGGTGAGACTCTGTCTCAAAAAAAAAGAAACGTGCCTACAAATAAGTTTGTGCTGGTGAGTTTGTGCAAGTTGTACAACTCGTTGTCTCCCATCTGAACTCTTAGTGCTCATATGTGTCACTTTAAGCAAATGACAACTTTAGCAGTACTCAAAATTTTTTTTGATTCATCAGAAGTAGAATGGGGCATTCTTTGTGCACTGCAAGAAACAGGTTTTACTCCCATCACCCAAGACTCTACTGTCCCATGATACTGAAGGCAATAGGACTGAGCAAGAGGTCAGCAGTATTAGAGCCTCTGAGGGCCATGAGGGAGAGTCTGCTCTTGGCCTCTCTCAGCTTTGGGTGGTTTGCCAGTACACTCACATGGCATTGCCCCTGCCTGTACCTGTGTCAGGTCTCCTCTCTTTCTGGGGACACCCTATATTGGATTAGGGCCCACCCTACTCTAGCATGACCTCATCTTAACTAAGTACATTGGCAATGACCCTATTTCCAAATAAGGTCACATTCTGAAGTACGGAGGGTTATGTCAATGGAAAAGAAGCTGTACTCTGTAAAATAATTTAAAGAAGTTTATTCTGAGCCAAATTTGAGGACCATGGTCTAGAGCCTCACCCAAGAAGCCTTGAGCAAATGGACTCCTGCTAATGGGGCTATAGTTTGGTCTCATACATTTCAGGGAGACAGGAATTACAGGTGAGATCATAAATGAATACATGGAAGGCATACGACGGTTTAACCTGAAAAGGCAGGACATCTCAAACCAAAGGTTTATAGGTTATAAGTGGGGTTAAAAATTCTTCAGTTGACAGGACCGCGATCGGTGTTCAGATCACTCTCGCAGAGAGCTCTGAAATAATTCGAAGAAAACCAATATTCTTCTTATAGGGATCCCCAAAAACGACAAAGTGGGTTCACAAGGCACAGAGTCTCTTCTCCATGAGATTATGAAGAACTTTCCAGACATGCCAAGAGATTCTGAAATTCAGATAGCAGACAGTTTCAGAACTCCGGCATGACTCAACCCATATAAGACATCCCCAGACACATCATAATCAACTTCACTAAAGTTAATATGAAGGAGAAAATTCTGAAAGCTGCCAGATGAAAGAAAACCATCACCTACAAGGAGAAGAATATTAGAATAACTGCAGATCTCTCTGCTGAAACCTTTCAAGCTAGAAGAGGATGGTCATCAATTTTTAACCTCCTAAAACAAAACAACTTTCAACCCAGGATCCTGTACCCAGCTAAACCAAGTTTCATTTATGACGGAGAAATTAAATACTTTAATGACATGCACATGTTGAAGAAATTTTCCGTAACTAAACCAGCTCTCCAGGATATTCTCAGACCTAGTCTTCATAAAGACCAGCATAACCCTCCACCACAAAAGTAAACCCACCCAGAAAATTTTGATCAAATTCCAACTTCCACAGTCGCAAAAGGATTCAAAATGTCCACCGGACTCTCAAAAGGTTTATCAATATTCTTAATTAATCTGAAAGCTTTAAATTGTCCTCTAAAGAGGCACAGGTTGGCTGACTGAATACAAAACTCAAGCCAGATATCTGCTGCATACAAGAATCGCATCTTACATTAAAAGACAAATATAGACTCAAGGTGAAGGGATGGTCATCTATACTCCAGGCAAATGGAAAGCAGAAAAAAGCAGGTGTTGCAGTCCTATTCGCAGATGCAATAGGCTTTAAACCAACCAAAATAAGGAAGGATAAGGATGGACACTTCATATCTGTTAAAGGTAATACTCAATATGATGAGATTTAAATTATTAATATTTATGCACTCAATCAGAGTGCACCTCAATTTATAAGAGAAACTCTAACAGACATGAGCAACTTGATTTCCTCCAGTTCCATAGTAGTTGGAGACTTTAACACCCCTTTAGCAGTGCTGGATAGATCCTCCAAAAAGAAGCTAAGCAAAGAAATTTTAGATTTAAACTAAACCATTCAACATCTGGACTTAATAGACATCTACAGAACATTTCATCCCAACAAAACTGAATACACATTCTTGTCATCAGCCCATGGAACATACTCCAAAATCGACCACATCCCAGGCCACAAATCTAACCTCAGCAAATCTAAAAAAATAGAAATTATTCCTTGCATCTTCTCAGACCATCATGGAATAAAAGTTGAACTCAATAACAACAGGAATCTGCATACCCATACAAAAACATGGAAGCTAAACAACCTTATGCTGAAGGATAAATGGGTTATAGATGAGATTAAGAAGGAAATCACCAAATTTTTGGAACAAAACAACAATGAAGACACGAATTATCAGAACCTCTGGGATACTGCAAAGGCAGTCCTAAGAGGGACATTTATAGCACTGCAAGCCTTCCTCAAGAAAATGGAAAGAGAGGAAGTTAATAACTTAATGGGACATCTCAAGCAACTGGAGAAGGAAGAACACACCAACCCCAAACCCAGCAGAAGAAAAGAAATAACCAAAATCAGAGCAGAATTAAATGAAATTGAAAACAAAAGAATTATACAACAGATCAACAAATCCAAAAGTTGGTTTTTTGGATAGATCAATATCATAGATAAACCTTTGGCCAACCTAACCAGGAAAAAAGAGTAAAATCTCTAATTTCATCAATCAGAAATGGTAACGATGAAATAACAACAGACCCCTCAGAAATTCAAAAAATCCTTAACGAATACTACAAGATGCCCCGGCCCGCGGGGAATTCAACGGGGACCTGGGAAACAAAGGGGTCAGTCGAATGAGGGGACAAGAGACACGAAAGAATGAGAGCAAGTCAAGGGTCTGATCAAGCTCCGAAGAGTTTATTGTTTCAGCTGGGCTTATAAGCATTCAAACGAGGAAGTAACTAAGGGCTATTCCTAACAGGGTGGGGAGTAATTTCTGGAAAATTACTAGGAGAAGGACCCTAAGGCGGGGGGTGCATTTTTGAGGAGATATGCAAGGGGAAAGTACTGTTGCTGTTTACGGTTGAATTCCTGGGAATAGTCTGCTCATAAAATCAAGATAGCAAGGGGCATTTTTGTGATATGTTTTGGCTCCCGGCAACAAGAAACTCTACTCTCAGAAATACGAAAATCTGAAAGAAATCGACCAATACCTGGAAGTACACCACCTACCAAGACTTAGCCAGAACGAAGTGGAAATGTTGAACAGGCCTATATCAAGTTCTGAAATAGCATCAACTATACAAAATCTCCCTAAAAAGAAAAGCCCAGAACCAGATGGCTTTACATCAGAATTCTAAAGAAGAACTAGTACCTATATTACTAAACCTCTTCCAAAATATAGAAAAAGAAAGAATATTACCCAACACATTATACGAAGCAAACATTACCTTGATCCCCAAACCAAGGAAAGAACCAATGAGAAAAGAAAATTATAGACCAGGTGGCGCCTGTGGCTCAGTCGGTGGGGCACCGGCCCCATATGCCGAGGGTGGCGGGTTCAAGCCCAGCCCCAGCTGAACTGCAACCAAAAAATAGCTGGGCGTTGTGGCGGGCGCCTGTAGTCCCAGCTACTCGGGAGGCTGAGGCAAGAGAATCGCTTAAGCCCAGGAGTTGGAGGTTGCTGTGAGCTGTGTGATGCCATGGCACTCTATCGAGGGCCATAAAGTGAGACTCTGTCTCTACAAAAAAAAAAAAAAAGAAAATTATAGACCAATATTATTAATGAATATTGATGCAAAAATAATAAGATCCTAACAAACAGAATCCAACAACACACCAAAAAAATTATACACCATAACCAAGTTGGATTTATCCCAGACTCTCAAGGCTGGTTCAATATACGTAAATCTATAAATGTAATTCAGCACATAAACAAACTAAAAAATAAAGACCATTTGATTCTCTCAATTGACACAGAAAAAGCTTTTGATAATATCCAGCATCCCTTCACGATCAGAACACTTAAGAAAATTGGTATAGAAGGGACATTTCTTAAACTAATAGAGGCCATCTACAGAAAACTCACAGCCAATATTGTAGTGAATGGAATTAAATTGAAATCATTTCCACTTAGATCAGGAACCAGGCAAGGTTGCCCATTGTCTCCATTGCTCTTTAACATTGTAATGGAAGTTTTAGCCATTGCAATTAGGGAAGAAAAGGTGATCAAGGATATCCACATAGGGTCAGAAGAGCTCAAACTCTCACTCTTTGCAGATGATATGATTGTATATCTGGAAAACACTAGGGATTCTACTACAAAACTTTTAGAAGTGATCAAGGAATACAGCAATGTCTCAGGCTACAAAATCGACACCCATAAATCTGTAGCCTTTATATATACCAACAATAACCAAGCCAAAAAAACAGTCAAGGACTCTATTCCTTTCACCAGTAGTGCCAAAGAAGATGAAATATTTGGGAGTATACCTAACAAAGTATGTGAAAGATCTCTAAAAAGAGAACTATGAAACTTTAAGAAAAGAAGTAGCTAAAAATGTTAACGAATGGAAAAACATACCATACTCATGGCTGGGAAGAATCAACATTGTTAAAATGTCTATACTACCCAAAGCAATATACAATTTTAATGCAATTCCTATTAAAGCTCCATTGTCATATTTTAAAGATCTTGAAAAAATAATACTTCGTTTTATATGGAATCAGAAAAAACCTCGAATAGCCAAAACATTACTCAGCAATGAAAACAAAGCAGGAGGAATCACGCTACCAGACCTCAGACAATACTATAAATCGATAGTGATCAAAACAGCATGGTACTGGCACAAAAACAGAGAAGTAGATGTCTGGAACAGAATGGAGAACTAAGAGATGAATCCAGCTACTTACTGTTATTTGATCTTTGACAAGCCAATTAAAAACATTCAGTGGGGAAAAGATTCCCTATTTAACAAATGGTGCTGGGTGAATTGGCTGGCGATCTGTAAAAGACTGAAACTAGACCCACACCTTTCACCATTAACTAAAATAGACTCTCACTGATAAAAGATTTAAACTTAAGACATGAAACTATAAAAATACTTGAAGAAAGTGCAGGGAATTGGTGTGGGTGAATATTTTATGAGGAGGACTCCCCAGGCAATTGAAGCACTATCAAAAATACATTAGTGGGACCTGATCGAACTAAAAAGCTTCTGCATAGCCAAGAACATAGTAAGTAAAGCAAGCAGACAGCCCTCAGAATGGGAGAAAATATTGGCAGGTTAGACCTCCAATAAAGGTTTAATAACCAGAATCCACAGAGAACTCAAACATATTAGCAAGAAAAGAACAAGTGATCCCATCTCAGGGTGGGCAAGGGACTTGAAGAGAAACTTCTCTAAAGAAGACAGACGCACGATTTACAAACACATGAAAAAAAGCTTATCATCCTTAATCATCAGAGAAATGCAAATCAAAACTACTTTGAGAAATCACCTAACCCCAGTAAGAGTAGCCCACATAACAAAACCCCAAAACCAGAGATATTGGCATGGATGTGGAGAAAAGGGCACACTTCTACACTGCTGGTGGGAATGCACACTAATACGTTCCTTTTGGAAGGATGTTTGGAGAATACTTAGGGATCTAAAAATAGACCTGCCATTCGATCGTAGAATTCCTTTACTAGTATATACCCAGAAGACCAAAAATCACAATATAACAAAGACATCTGTACCAGAATGTTTATTGCAGCCCAATCATAATTGCTATGCCATGGAAGAAGCCCAAGTGCCCATCGACCCACGAATGGACTAGCAAATTTTGGTACATGTATACCATGGAATATTATGCAGCCTTAAAGAAAGGTGGAGACTTTACCTCTTTCATGTTTACATGGATGGAGCTGGAACATACTCTTCTTAGCAAAGTATCTCAGGAATGAAAGAAAAAGTATCCAATGTACTCAGCCCTACTATGAAGCTAATTTATAGCTTTCACATGAAGGCTATAACCCAACTATAGCACAAGAATATGGGGAAAGGGCCAAGGAAGGGGAAGTGAGGGGGGAGGTTAGGGTGGAGGGAGGGTAATGGGTGGGGCCACACCTACGGTGCATCTTAGAATGGGTACAGGCGAAACTTACTAAAGGTAGAATACAGATGCCTACATACAATAACTAAGAAAATGCCATGAAGGCTACATTGAACAGTTTGATGAGAATATTTCAGATTGTATATGAAACCAGCACATTATACCCCTTGATTGCACTAATGTACACAGCTATGATTTAACAATAAAAAAAAAAGATTCTTCAGTTGACAATTGGATGAAAGAGTTAGACTCTGTCTAATAGAGTCAAGGAAAGGAATGCTGAGTTAAGATAGGGGTCTGCTAATTGGAGACAAAGTGCCAGACCTCTGTCCTAGCCTAGGTGGTGTGTTATGTATATTGAGGACCTGCAGGTGTGTCTTACATTGCCTTAGGCCTGTTAGTGAGTCACAAAGGACATCTCTAAAAAGGGGAAGAGGGCATGATGAGGCATGTCGATCCTCTTTCTCATGGCTAACAACTCAGTTTAGGGGATCCCCTGGGCCAAGAGAGGGGGGTCCGGCCAGTCAGCCTCTGTGGGGGCAGTCTTAAGATTGTATTCTTGTTTACAGTTGGAACTTCCACAGATGAATTTGAGGGGCAGAACTTTGGTAGACACTGAGAGATGGAAAGATGCGTGTTTGATTTACCCACAGTCCAGAGAGGAGTACGTCCAGAGAGTGTTCTGCAGCCTGGGCACAGTGGACAAGCAGGGCAGTGGGAGGACAGTCAGAGCACAAAGAAAAGAACATCAGAGAGATGGCACTTGAGTACTGGGTTAAGGCACATGGACTTTCAATGCATCTGAGAGAAACTGAGGGAGATTTTAGTTTGTTTTTTTTTGTGTGTAGAGACAGAGTCTCCCTGTACTGCCCTCGGGTAGAGTGCCGTGGCATCACACGGCTCACAGCAACCTCTAACTCTTGGGCTTACGCGATTCTCTTGCCTCAGCCTCCCGAGCAGCTGGGACTACAGGCGTCCGCCACAACGCCCGGCTATTTTTTTGTTGCAGTTTGGCTGGGGCTGGGTTTGAACCCACCACTTTCGGCATATGGGGCCGGCGCCCTCCTCACTGAGCCACAGGCACCGCCCGAGATTTTAGTTTTTAAGACTTTGCTGACAGAGTGCATTTTAAAGGTCAAGTACCTACCTATAACATAAAACTACACAGCTATCATTAAAACCAATATACTGTGGCTCAAAAGCAATTTAGTCTGGAATTAAAAATGGAAATATGTACTGTATTATGGGCTGAATTGCATTCTCCTAAAATTCATATGTTGAAGTCTTTTTATTTATTTATACATATTTTTTGAGACAGAGTCTCATTCCATTGCCCTGGCTACAGTGCTGTTGTGTCAACTTAGCTCACAGAAGCCTCACATTTCTGGGTTTAAGCAATGTTCCTGCTTCAGCCTCTTTTTTTTTTTTTTTTTTTTTTTGTGGTGACAGAGTCTCAGGCTGTTGCCTTGGGTGTCGTCATAGCTCATAGCAACCTCCAACTCTTGGGCTCAAGTGATGCTCGTCCCTCAGTTTTTTCTATTTTTAGTAGAGACAGGGTCTCACTTTTTGCTCAGGCTAGTCTTGAACTTGTGAGCCCAAGCTATCCACCTGCCTCAGCCTCCCAGAGTGCTAGAATTATAGGCATGAGCCACCACAGCTGGCCAACCACTTTAAACCCTTGTGTCCTCAACTGAAAAACAGTACCAGTGCTACGTACTGCGTAGGGTTACTGTGGCAGTTAAAAGAGCTACATACCACAGGTCTCATGCCAGTTCAGCCTGCCTCCCTGGCTGAGTAACCGTGGCTTGAACTGGCACACCAGCCCAGTCAAGATTGGAGGAGGTAGGCTGGGGGCCTTAGTCTCAGCTACTGAGGAGGCTGACGCAAGAGGATCTCTTGAAGCCAGGAGTCTGAGGTTCCTGCGAGCTATGAGGCCTCGACACTCTCTCCAGGGTGACTGAGTGAAACTGTTTCAAAAAATTTAAAAAGGATTAGAGGAGGCAGGCTAGGAGCTCCTTGATCATCCACCTTGCTCAACGGGAGGCTTCCTATAATAGACAGGGTAAGGGTGGCCATCGCAACACTAGAACAGAACAAGGTTTTCATGTTGCCAAGATCTGTTTAGATTTATAATGAAGTATTTGGTCTTATTACTGATATTTTTATGAGTGTGAATTTTTTAATTTATTTTTGTTTATTATTTTTAATTATTTATTTATTTTGGAGACAGAGTCTCATTATGTCTCCCTTGGTAGAGTGCTGTGCTGTCACAGCTCACAGCAACTTTAAACTCTTGGGCTTAAGCGATTCTCTTGCCTCAGCTCCCAGAGTGCTCAGATTACAGGCATGAGCCACCGTACCCCACCCACTGATGCTATTTTTATACATTCATTCAAAAACCATTCCTTGAGCACATATTATCTGCCCAGTCTTCTGCTAATCAAGAATAAATGGAGAACAGGACAGATGCTGTTAGTCCTGTCCTTGGGATGCTTATGGTCTCATGTGAGAGGCAGTAAACAGTTAGACAAATAAGTGATTGCAAGTGGAGATTTGTACCTGGAGAGAAGTAACTGAGTGTGAGAAAGCACACGTCTTCTGGGGAGAGGGTAGCTAGGCTGAGTCATAAATACTGAGAAAGTGGTCCAGGCAAGAGAAAAAGTGACTGCAAAGGCCCCAGGACAGGAAAGGCTTTGTGTATTTCCACAACATCCCTGTGGCTGGTGCCCAGTGAGCGAGCAGGAGCTGGTCATGGGACAAAGCTGTGAAGTCGAGAGGAGTCAGAACAGGCAGGACCTTGTGGACCTTTACCTTTGGGGCAATGGAACATCATGGAGAAATTTTACATAGGGAAGTGACATAATCTGCCTTTCAAAGAATACTTTGTGGAAAACTTGTGGGAGAATGGAGGAAGGAAATGGTGAGGCAGGAGGAAGTTGCTGCCATTAGCCACATGAGACCTGACTGTGGCTTTGACCCAGATGGTTGCAGTGGAGACAAAGAAAGATCAGTGCATACCTGAAATATTTTGAAATTCAGCCTATAGAACTTGCTGCTGGGTTGGACAGAGGTGAACAGAAATGCAAGGAGTCCAGGCCAGTACCAGGAATCAGGGCCTTTAGTAACAAGGAGGAGGATGGTAATAGCTCTTAAACAAAAAGGATTGGGGAGGCTCAGATTTGAGCTGGAGGAAGGCTGCAAAGGCTCGGTCTTCACATCTGAATGTGAGCTGCTGTGAGACATCCCAGGGGAACTGTCTTCTTAAAGTAGACTACTGTTCCATCACAGGGAACTGAAACTACTTAAAGAGAAAGCAGAGATAGAGACTAGAAGAGGACGGAGGAGCAGGCCTTGGGGGCACCTAACACCTAGGGGGACAGGTGGAGGGGAGGCCTGCAGAGGAGAATGGAGGAGAGCGGTCAGGCAGAGGAGCAAAACCAGGGCCCTGCAGCGTCTCAGACACCGAGAGATGCTCAGATGACCACGAGAGAGCAGCATTTCAAGGAGCTCAGACAAGTCCAGCAGAGCAAGGTCCAAAATAGCCTTCAGAGCTGACCACCTAAGATCACTGGGGATCTAGTCTGCACAGTTGTGCACAGCTTCTGGGTGGGTGAGAGCTGGCCAGGGAGCACAGGCAACCTCTGCAGACAGCTCTTTCGAAAGCTGCTCCTTCTCACCAAGGAAGGGCGTGCAAAACACAGCCCCACGCCACTTCCCCATTAACTCCTGGACTCCTTTCCCAAACAGCCTGTCCCTCCAGCTCCACCCCTGCCTTTCTCCTAATGGGCAGGGTAGGAGGGTGAAGGAGCCAGGTGCTTTTGACCCCTCTGGTGGGACACTGGCAGGCCTTGGGTCCTCTCCGTCTGCCGACAAGCCCCCTCCCTGTCCCATCCCTTTCTTGACTTGGATTCAGCTCACTCACATCAATCCTCTCACTCACAGTGAAGACACCCCTAATTCCACCTTTCTTCTCAAATGGTTCAAGGCCAGCTTTTTCTGGCTTTATCACTTAGCCAATAATGAGGCAGGACATGAAAAAGTCTAAGAAATATCTAAGAGCAGGAAATGAAGACTTGTAAGAATGCAATTGTTCTTACAAATAGTTTGGTTTTTCAAATTTCATTTTGTTAAACTAACCACATTATGGGAAATTACCAATCGAGGAATATTGACTTTTCAAAGACGAGTTTTAGAAAAGAGATTATGTAGCTGTTATTAAAAAGAATAGCTTTATTGTGTATATACCCTCTGTAACGGGCTGGGGCGAAGGGAGGACGTGTAATAAGTGTAAGGGAAGGAATAAAAGGAATTTTTTTCAAGGTAGAATGCTAGGAAGTGAAGATTCCAGTTCTTACATAACTGGAGAAGCGTGGAGATTGGCTATCAGGAGCAAAAGGAAATCAAGGAAATGAGATGCAGCAGATTTAGCTGATGGCCATGTCACCAGCCAGTTAAACCCCCTGTTTCAGGTGCACAGATTTTCCCATGTGCAGCAAAGCTTCAAAGCCCCAGGCTGCCATCAGGCCAGCAGCATGTCACAAACCAGAGTGAAGACATTTTCCAGAGTCCTGCATCTAACCCACGGCCCTTTTTTCTCCTCCTGTGTCCTGCTACCACAAATGAGAATACATGGGAAAGATGAATATTGTTTCCTTTCCCCATTGACGCTTTCTGCACCTCCCAGAAATGCAATCTACTCCTCCACTTTCTCAAGGTCCCCATCCCATCATTTGGGGGCAGTTGTGAACTGTGGGAGCCTGGGAAGGCCCAGGAGAATCATGCCTTTTTTGGAAAAGCCCTTGGGGGAAGTTCCCACTATTCCACAGGGACGAAAACCATGTCTGTTTATTCTGTATTTCCAGTGTCTGCTCGGTGCCTGACACTTGGTACACAGTCACATTTCTTGAAAGACTAAATGGATGAATAAATGAAGCTTTCTCCGGAGGGACACGTCACATGCTAAACGCCTGGTCCTTATAATGTCCACGTGGTCCATTTACTTCTGAAATCTCTCCTGTTTGTTTTCTTTTTGTAGAGACAGAGTCTCACTGTACCGCCCTCGGGTAGAGTGCCGTGGCGTCACACAGCTCACAGCAACCTCTAACTCTTGGGCTTACGCGATTCTCTTGCCTCAGCCTCCCGAGCAGCTGGGACTACAGGCGCCCGCCACAACACCCGGCTACTTTTTTGTTGCAGTTCGGCCGGGGCTGGGTTTGAACCCGCCACCCTCAGTACATGGGGCCGGCACCCTACTCACTGAGCCACAGGCACCACCCTGTTTGTTTGGTTTTCTATCTTTATTCCTTCAGGCACAGAGCCATGGTGGGACAGGGGATCAAAACCATGAAATGACTTTTTGTCTGGATCATGAAGCGTGAAAGTAAAAGGATCGGAACTCGCGAGTCTGTGGAGCTGCCAGCCTCTGAGGCCCCGGCTTCCCACACAGGGCCTCCTCCCCTCTCCGTTTCTCTCTCCTCCCTCCTCTCCCTGTTTTCCCAGCCTACTCCCCTGATCTCCACAGCTCAACTGTCAGTTCAGCAGCCCAAAGTCTACTTCGTGAGGATTGAATGCTCCTAGAATTATTTGTGGGGTCTTTTTTTTTTTTGGAAAGTCACAGTTTATTGGTCTATAATTATTTTAGGACAGTGGTTCTCAACCTTCCTAATGCCATGACCCTTTAATACAGTTCCTGTGGGTCATGACCCACAGGTTGAGAACCGCTGTTTTAGGAGAATGCAAACAACCCATTGGTAGCAGGAAGAAGAAAAGTCTTTTGGGGTCTGGCACTCGGTGAGTTAGATTTTCAGTTCCGTGCATTTCCATTGCTTTTCCGTGGCAGAGCATATGGCAAAGACTTGGGAAATCGCGTGTCTCATGTCCCAGAACGAAGTTGTTGGCGGGGTTGTTGGCCATGCTCCAGGAGACCAATGGGGTGTTGGCCCGTTCCCGCAGACCTTTACCCCAGTCTTCATAGCAAGGAGGGCGGTGTGGTACCCTCTGACTCTCTCAGCCAGAGTCTCTTGTCTGAAGTTCCTGGTTTGGTTGACAACATCCTGCTCAATACAACTTTTGTTGTCATAGCTTGAGACAGGATAAGTGATTTTGGCCCCAGGAACCTGGTGCCAAGCATTGAAGGGACAAGTAGCCAATTTGATTGTGACATCAGAATGATTCTCTCTGTACTTGGTAGGATGATAAGGAAATCTGCAGGCTATCATCAGGGGGCATTAGAATAGCTCTTCAGAGTCCAGGGAGCCGATGTAAGTTTCGTCCATGTTGGAAATGAAGGAGTTGAATCCAAGTGCTCAGTTGAGACACACTGTCCCTGCAAATTACTTGAATTTTAGTAGAAGATTCTTGAAGGACTAAGGTTGAATGGTGAAATTTCCAAAGGGTGGGAGCAAGTGACTTAGGAGGATTTAGTTTTTCTGTCTCTAATCATCCTTAAGAAGTAGCTGTATATTCTGGCCATTCCTAAGGCTTTATCTATCTGCTCATGGACCACTTACACAAAATTGGATTGGGACCTACAGTTGCGAGATGGTTTTTAATGAATAACTACCAACCTTGCTTTCAATCATTCATCCATCTAGTCCATTTATTCACCCCCTGAAGACCAGTGGTGAGTAAGAGGACTAGAGGACTATACACCAGTTCTCCAGCAGCTTACAGCCTCAGGGGAGGAAGAGAGTAAACGCCTAACCCAACAAGCAAAAGGAACACCTGAGATGAAGAGAAGACAGCCTGTCTGGGAGCACCCAGAGGACACACAGAGGCCAGGTGGGTCCAGAGGGGCTTTCCAGAGGAAGGCGGCATAGGAGGCCGGAGTGGAAAAGGGAAGAGGACGTCCACTGGGGAGGGAGCACAGCTCCTTCAAGGTGAAGCACACAGGCCGGAGAACAGCCATTCAGATATCCATGCAGATGATCAGCTGGAAAGGAAGGTAAAAACCAGTCCACTCTGGCTCTTTGGGGCCATGTTGAAGATTTTTATCTGACAAGCAATAGATAGGAAGCCATGATGAGTTTCAAGTGGGAGAGGTACAGTGCCATCAGATCATGCATCCATCGAGATATTTTAAAGCATATTCATGTATGGCTGTACTTTTCTTCTTTTGCACTCCTAAGTCAGAGCCTCTCTTGCTGGAGAGAATTGAGACAGTGCTTTCCTGGAAAGCAAGGACAGAGGCAGAGTCAAGCTTCTACCATGGACTTCAGAGAGCCTAGATATAGAAAGCCAATGCTCTGATTTGTAGAAATGGAGCTTTTAGGGAATCAAAAGGCCAAGCCCTGAAGAGACCAAGGTGACAAATTTCATCCAAAAGCTAAAGGATAATCAACCGGAGGACATGGGGGAGGAGGGAAATGGATTAGGAGGATGAGTGCGAGGCCGGAGGGCCTTCCTGACCTGGAGGACCTGTATGGAGGGCGGAGAAGGGCATGAGTGGAGAGACTGCAGGGTCAGGGCACCCCACGTGGACCCAGCCAGTCCCGAGGACTGTCCACACCTGGGGGGAGGACGCTGCCTGCTGGTGGCCTGCATTTTACCCATCGCTGGGAGGTTCAGGAAGGCCAGCACCGTGGGTGGGTCTCAGGGGCCTGACGATCGCCCCAGCGGCGAGAAGGAGTATGTCTCAGACCACGGTCAAGGCTGAGCAGGTCCCTGCCAGCACCTCTGTGTCCTGCTGCTGCCCATCCAGGCCAAGGCTTGGGGTGTCGAGTGTGACTGGAAAACGTCTCGATGGGCCCCCTTGCCTTCATCCACCGATCCCCCTGCTTTCTCCTCCTCCTGTTCCTCCTCCTCACATCTGCCTGGGCCCACTGGTCATGCCCTGGCCCGTACCATTCCTCCTGTCTGAAGGTTCTGCCAATGTCCTCAGCATCTGCAGGGCTCTTGTCATGTGGTCCAGGCTGTGAAGACTTGGTACCTGGCCTTGGGTGGCTCCAGTGTCACCATGCACACCTGCTCCAACCAAGCATGCCCAGTCTCCACGCTGTCTCCACCTTCCCGTTTCTCCCCAGGTGTCTGTGATGCAATCGCTCCCAGGTTCCCCTGAATGTGCAGCTCTCCTCCTTACATCTGAGCCATCTGGGACAACTCCCTGGCTTCTCTGTAGGACTCTTGTCTTTCCACACTGGAAAGACAGGGATGGCAACAACACATGGGAAGCACTTTGCACCCCGCAGGCTTGTCATGAGTTTGTAATTGCCACCAACCCATACCATCCCCACTGTCAAAGCCAACCCAGCGTGGCGCCGCTTCTCATGACCTTGCATCGTGCAACTCCTCCAGCTTTAACAACCCCACCTGGACATCAGAGAGACAGCAGCACTGCCTTTCCTGAGTTGGCCTTATGGTTAAGTCAAGAAATGTTTATTTGAGTTTCTTTTTTTTGTTTTTTTGTTTTTTTTTTTTATAAAATCATAACTGTATACATTGATATGATCATGGGGCATCATACACTCGCTTCATAGACCATTTGACACATTTTCATCACAATGGTTAACATAGCCTTCCTGGCATTATCTCAGTTACTGTGCCAAAACATTTACATTCTACATTTACCAAGTTTCGCAAATACCCCTGTAAGATGCACCACAGGTATGATCCCACCGATCCTCCTCCCTCTACCCACCACCCCCTCCCTCCCCTCCCTTTCCCACTTCCCCCTATTGTTAGGTTGTAACTGGGTTATAGCTTTCATGTGAGAGCCCCAAATTAGTTTCATAGTAGGGCTGAGTACATTGGGTACTTTTTCTTCCATTCTTGAGATACTTTACTAAGAAGAATATGTTCCAGCTCCATCCATGTAAACATGAAAGAGGTAAAGTCTCCATCTTTCTTTAAGGCTGCATAATATTCCATGGTGCACATATACCACAATTTAGTAATCCATTCGTGGATCGATGGGCACTTGGGCTTTTTCCATGACTTAGCAATTATGAATTGGGCTGCAATAAACATTCTGGTACAAATATCTTTGTTATGTTGTGATTTTTGGTCTTCTGGGTATATGCCCAGCAGAGGAATTACAGGATTGAATGGCAGATCTATTTTTAGATCTCTGAGTGTTCTCCATATATCTTTCCAAAAGGAATGTATTAATTTGCATTCCCACCAGCAGTGTAGACGTGTTCCCTTTTCTCCACATCCACGCCAACATCTCTGGTCTTGAGATTTTGTGATATAGGCTAGTCTCACTGGAGTTAGATGATATCTCAAAGTAGTTTTGATTTGCATTTCTCTGATGATTAAAGATGATGAGCATTTTTTCATATGTCTGAGGGCCGTGCGCCTGTCTTCAGAGAAGTTTCTCTTCAAATCCCTTGCCCAGCCTGCGATGGGATCCCTTGTTTTTTTCTTGCTGATGCGTTTGAGTTCTCTGTGGATTCTGGTTATTAAATCTTTGTCAGAGATATACCCTGCAAATATCTTTTCCCATTCTGAGGGCTGTTTGCTTGCTTTACTTACTGTGTTCTTGGCTGTGAAGAACCTTTTTAGTTTGATCAAGTCCCAGTAGTGTATTTTTGAAGCTGCTTCAATTGCCCGGGGGGTCCTCCTCATAAACTACTCGCCCAGACCAATTTCTTCAAGGGTTTTCCCTGCACTCTCCTCTAGTATTTTTATAGTTTCATGCCTTAAGTTTAAATCTTTAATCCAATGAGAGTCTATCTTATTTAATGGTGAAAGGTGTGGGTCCAATTTCAGTCTTCTGCAGGTTGCCAGCCAGTTCACCCAGCACCATTTGTTAAATAGGGAATCTTTTCCCCACTGAATGTTTTTAATTGGTTTGTCAAAGATCAAATAGCGGTAAGTAGCTGGATTCATCTCTTGGTTCTCTATTCTGTTCCAGATATCTACTTCTCTGTTTTTGTGCCAATACCATGCTGTTTTGATCACTATCGATTTGTAGTAAAGTCTGAGGTCTGGTAGTGTGATTCCTCCTGTTTTGTTTTTATTTTTGAGTAATGTCTTGGCTATTCGAGGTTTTTTCTGATTCCATATAAAACGAAGTATTGTTTTTTCAAGATCTTTAAAATATGACTGTGGAGCTTTAATAGGGAGTGCATTGAAATTATATATTGCTTTGGGTAGTATGGACATTTTAATGATGTTGATTCTTCCCAGCCATGAGCATGGTATGTTTTTCCATTTGTTAACATTTTCAGCAATTTCTTTTCTCAGAGTTTCATAGTTCTCTTTATAGAGATCTTTCACGTCTTTTGTTAGGTAAATTCCCAAATATTTCATCTTCTTTGGCACTACCGTGAATGGGATAGAGTCCTTAACTGCTTTTTCAACTTGACTGTTGTTGGTGTATATAAAGGCTACCGATTTATAGATGTTGATTTTGTAACCTGAGATGCTGCTGTATTCCTTGATCACTTCTAGGAGTTTTGTAGTAGAGTCCCTGGTGTTTTCCAGATACATAATCATATCATCTGCGAAGAGCGAAAGTTTGAGCGCTTCTGACCCTATGTGGATACCCTTGATCGCCTTTTCTTCCCTAATTGCGGTGGCTAAAACTTCCATTACAATGTTGAAAAGCAATGGAGACAATGGGCAGCCTTGTCTGGTTCCTGATCTGAGTGGAAATGATTCCAATTTGACTCCATTCAATATGATATTGGCTGTGGGTTTGCTGTAGATGGCCTCTATCAGTTTAAGAAAAGTCCCTTCTAGACCAATTTTCCTGAGTGTTCTGATCATGAAGGGATGCTGGATATTATCAAAAGCTTTTTCTGCATCGATTGAGAGAATCATATGGTCTTTGTTCTTTCATTTGTTTATCTGCTGAATTACATTTATAGATTTACGTATATTGAACCAGGCTTGAGACCCTGGGATAAAACCAACTTGGTCATGATGTATAATTTGTTTGATGTGTTGCTGGATCCTGTTTGTTAGGATCTTGTTGAATATTTTTGCATCTATATTCATTAGTGATATTGGTCTATAATTTTCTTCTCTTGTTGGGTCTTTTCCTGGTTTGGGGATCAGGGTGACATTTGCTTCATAGACATCTTCCTTCTTTTTCTACCTTTTGGAACAGGTTGAGTAATATAGGTACTAATTCCTCTTTAAAGGTTTGGTAGAATTCTGACGTGAAACCATCTGGTCCTGGGCTTTTCTTTTTAGGGAGGTTTTGTATAGTTGATGCTATTTCTGAACTTGATATGGGTCTGTTCAACATTTCCACTTGATTCTGGCTAAGTCTTGGAAGGTGGCATGCTTCCAAGTATCGGTCAATTTCCTTCAGATTTTCATATTTCTGAGAATAAAGTTTCTTGTAATATTCATTATGGATTTTTTGGATTTCTGACAAGTCTGTTCTTATTTCGTCTTTGTTGTTTCTGATTGATGAGATTAGAGATTTTACTCTTTTTTTTCTGATTAGGTTGGCCAGAGGTTTAAATATTTTGTTGACCTTTTCAAAAAACCAGCTTTTTGATTTATTGATCTGTTGTATTATTCTTTTGTTTTTAATTCCATTTAATTCTGCTCTAATTTTGGTTATTTCTTTTCTTCTACTGGGTTTGGGGTTGGAATGTTCTTCCTTTTCCAGTTGCGTGAGATGTCCCATTAAGTTGTTAACTTCCTCTCTTTCCGTTCTCTTGAGGAAGGCTTACAGTGCTATAAATTTCCCTCTTAGGACTGCCTTTGCGGTGTCCCAGAGGTTCTGATAGTTTGTGTCTTCATTGTTGTTTTGTTCCAAAAAATTGGTGATTTCTTTCTTAATCTCATCTCTGACCCAGCTATCATTCAGCATAAGGTTATTTAACTTCCATGTTTTTGTATGAGTATGCAGATTCCTGTTGTTACTCAATTCAAGTTTTATTCCATGATGGTCCGAGAAGATGCAAGGAATAATTTCTATTTCTTTAAATTTATTGAGGTTAGACTTGTGACCTAAAATGTGGTCAATTTTGGAGTAAGTTCCGTGGGCTGATGAGAAGTATGTGTATTCAGTTTTGTTGGGATGAAATGTTCTGTAGATGTCTGCTAAATCTAAATATTGGATGGTTAGGTTTAAATCTAAGATTTCTTTGCTCAGCTTCTTGCTGGAGGATCGATCCAACACTGCCAAAGGAGTGTTGAAATCTCCGACGATTATGGAGCTGGAAGAAATCAAGTTACTCATGTCTGTTAGAGTTTCTCTTATAAATTGAGGTGCATTCTGGTTGGGTGCATAGATATTAATAATTGAGATCTCATCATATTGAGTATTACCCTTAACAAATATGAAGTGACCATTCTTGTCCTTCCTTACTTTTGATGGTTTAAAGCCTACTGTATCTGCAAATAAAATTGCAACACCTGCTTTTTTCTGATTACCATTTGCCTGAAATATGGATGACCATCCTTTCACCCTGAGTCTGTATTTGTCTTTTAAGTTAAGATGTGACTCTTGTATGCAACAAATATCTGGCTTGAGTTTTTGTATCCAGTCAGCTAACCTGTGCCTCTTTAGAGGACAGTTTAAGCCATTCACATTAATGGAGAGTATTGATAAGTCTGGTGGAGTTTTGGGTATCGAGTTTTCCAAAGGTCCAGTGGACATTTTTAATCCTTTCGCCAGTGTGGAAGTTGGAGTTTGATCCGAAGTTTCTGAGTGAGTTTACTTTTATGGTATAGGATTGGGTTGATCATCGTGGAGGATAGGTCTGAGAATATCCTGAAGAGCTGGTTTACTTATGGCAAATTTTTTCAACATAAGAATGTCATTGAAGTATTTAATTTCTCCATCATAAATGAAACTCAGTTTAGCTGGATACAAGATCCTGGGTTGAAAGTTATTTTGCTTTAGGAGATTAAAAGTCGATGACCACCCTCTTCTGGCTTGAAAAGTTTCAGCAGAGAGATCTGCAGTTATTCTAATATTCTTTCCTTTGTACATAATGGTTTTCTTTCACTGGGCTGCTTTGAGAATCTTCTCTTTCATATTAATTTTAGTGAAGCTAATTATGATATGCCTGGGGGATGACTTATTGGGGTTGAATCATGCTGGGGTTCTGAAGCTGTCTGCTATCTGAATTTCAGATTCTCTAGGCATGTCTGGAAAATTTTCTTTCATAATTTCATGCAGAAGGGCCTCTGTGCCCTTCGAGGCCACTTCATCATTCTCCAAAATCCCCATTATTCGTCTATTGCTTTTCTTCAAGTTATCTGAGAGTTCTCTGAGTAAATGATCCGTTTTTGCTCTCCATTTCTCTTCCTGTTTGAGAGATTGGGAGCATTCGAAGACTTTATCTTCAGTGTCAGAAATCCTTTCTTCTGCTTGCTCCATTCTGTTGCTGAGGGATTCTACTGTATTTTTCATATCTTTGAGGGCTGTAAATTCTTGCTTCAGTGTGTCTAAGTCTTTGGTGGTTTTGTCTTTAAATTCGTTAAATTCTTGAGACAACTTTTGAATTTCTCCTCGAATTCCTAATTCCATTTTATTAATCTTGTCTGCAATCCAAATTCTGAATTCGATTTCTGACATCTCAGCCAGTTGTTTATGAATGGGATCTTCAATCACATCTGCCGTATCTTTTCTTGGGGGGGTTGATCTATTCTGGTTATTCATGTTACCAGAGCTTTTCCGCTGATTCCGCCCCATGGTTATTTTACTCCCTTTGATTTTTCCCCTGGGGCTTTATCGAGGGCCCGTACAGTGTTGTGGCCTGAGAAACTGGGGCCCTGTCTTTTGTGGTGGGGCAAAGTGGTTCTGTCTTGTTTTCAGTTGGTTTCTGTTCGATCCTATTGTAACATTTACTCTGGCTTGAAGTCTCAGCTGTGTGAAAAAACTGGCAATTAAGTCACCCCGCCCGCCATCTCTGGCACCAATTTGAAAAGGAAAAGGAAAATCAAACCTTCCTACAACCACATACCCAGGGCACCGCCTGAAAAGTCCTCAGTCTATTAGTTCAGTTCAAAAGGTCCAAATCGATTGTCTCAATCGGCACCTGTCTTGGGTGGGACAGTTCAAGAGGTCTCTGGGAACTGGATCACAGGGGTCTGGTGACTCCTCTGATATGGCTTACTCCAGTGCTGCATGGAGTCAGGAGGAGCCACCCAGCAAATAGATCAGTCTGGGAAGGTTGATGTCTCCTCCCCCACTTTGCCCCTCCATCGGACCCAGTCACTGGTATCTCTGCAGATGGCTAACCCAGTTGCCTGTGGTGAACAGATACTCCAGGGGTTTGCACCTGCCTGAATTGCAAGGAAGTCTGCCAGGCCCCTGCAGTCTGCCGCTATCTAGCAGGAGGAGATGAGGCCTGACATCTTTGAGTGCTTGATGCAGGTGGTGGGAGGGAGGTGTTCACTCAGGCTTAGCCCCGTCCCTGATTCATGTTGCTAACAGAACAGAACAGAACAGACAACTTTGCGGGGTTCTGTCTCTGCTAAAATCGCCTACAGAAGACAGGCTGTTCTGAGTTCAAACATCTTTGCTGCTGGAGGTTTGTGTCCGATTACCTCTCTGAGTCGGCCCTGCCCTGGAAGCTTCCCGGGTTTGTGAGCAGCATGAGGCAAATCCTTTGCTCACTGGCGTCCTCCTCTGGTTGCCCAGGGAGACAGGGGGTGTGGCTTCAGAATATCCAGAAGTGAGCCGTTTTGCTTTTGTTTGCGTCCTTGTGATCACAGCTTGCCTCAGCAGTGTTGATGTGCGTTCTTCAACCTTCTCTCTTGGTGCGGCTCAAATCCACCAGGATACTTACTAAATTCCTGTCCCTTAACTCTCCTTCTGGATGGGAGCCTCTGTGGAAAGCTGGCTTCAGTCCGCCATCTTGTCTCTCCCCTCCCCCTCTTGTCTCTCCCCTCCCCCGAGTTTCTTTATCTCTTAGCATCTGAGCTTTAGGTCTGCTTGGCAAAGGCAGTTTTTCTCCCTCCTCCCACACGGGCCATCTTAGTAAAGTGGTATTTCTATAAGACTCTGCGATAGGGCTCTGTGTCTCTTCAGAACTTGAATAGTCATCGAAATGAAAATACCTTTGTCCTAGCTTGCATTTGTCTTGGGACTATGACCTTCAGGGAACATTCACTCTTGGCTGAAAATTTCAGCAGAGCTATTCTACACAGCAGCGCACTCACATCTGTCCCCAGCTGACACACACACCTTGCTCAGCTGCCCAAAATATGTATTCAAACACATCTTCTCTTTCTGTTTATTATTTGAATGTCTGACTCCCCACTCTACGCACTCTGTAAAGACACTTTCCTATCTTTTTGTGACCCCAGAGCTTAGGTACCTGACCCAGAGTTATTTGTTAAATTAGCTTATGTGAGAGAACAGAGTGATACTGTTAAAGAGCACAGTGTATTTATTCAGATGATCTGAGTGCCAGCCCTGCCATGTACTCCTATGTGACATTAGGAAGCCTGTTTTCACAACTTAATAGTGAGATTTAATAAATGAGACTAAAATGCTCCATGTGTCTCCCAACCTATCTATGGAAGTGATGAGAACTAGGAAAGAGTTCTGTCTGGATAAATACGCAGTATTTATAAATATAAATATAATAAATATAAATATAAACAAAAGGATAAAAATTGCAGTAATATCCCAAACTGGAAACCACACAGGTGTCCTTCAACAGGTGCATGGCTAAACAAGCTGTGTGACATCCACACCCTGGATACTACTTAGCAGCAAAAGTAAACAAGCAGTTGATACACCCAACCAGGTGGATGACCCTCAGGTGAATTATGGCAAGGGCAAACAGCACATCCTGAAAGGGAACTGCTGTGTGTTACCATCAATGGAACATTAGAGAAATGACAAGACCGTAGAAATAGGGCAGAGGAGTGGTTTCCAGGGGCTAATGGGAGTGTGGGGGCTGTAAAAGCCAAACTCGAGGACTCCTGTAGTGCTGGCGACCAGTTCTGTTATCTTAACAGCTTGATGTCAATATCCTGGTTGCAATATTTTTCTTTAGGTTTGCAAGAATTAATCCCTTTGTATCATTTCCTGCAACTTCCTGTGCAGATCTCAAAATCGAAACTTTAAAAGATTAAAGAGTATAAGAGTAAGTGCCTGCTTCAGTTGGCTCTTTTTTTTTTTTTTTTTTTTGTAGAGACAGAGTCTCACTTTATGGCCCTCGGTAGAGTGCCGTGGCTTCACCCAGCTCACAGCAACCTCCAACTCCTGGGCTTAAGCGATTCTCTTGCCTCAGCCTCCCGAGTAGCTGGGACTACAGGCGCCCGCCACAATGCCTGGCTATTTTTTGGTTGCAGTTTGGCCGGGGCCAGGTTTGAACCCGCCACCCTCGGTATATGGGGCCGGCGCCTTACCGACTGAGCCACAGGCGCCGTGGCTAACTCTTACGTATGGGTCATTAGGAAAAGTTTTGAGATACGCAAAAATTAAGGAACGTAAAATGCGCACGGATAAAAACAAATGAAGCCTCTCAACACAGATAAGCCGAGCGAGTTGAAACTTGCCAGCTAAACAACAATAGCTGCAACAAAAAATAGCTGGGCGTTGTGGCAGGCACCTGTAGTCCCAGCTACTCAGAAGGCTGAGGCAAGAGAATCTCTGATGCCCCAGAGTTTGAGGTTGCTATGAGCTATGATGCCACAGCACTCTATCAAGGATGACAAAATGAGACTCTGTCTCAAAATAAAGAAGAAGAAAAAGTGAAATAATGGACCGAAACACAGTCTGTCTCAAAACTTTCATAGTGACCTACCAATATTCTCTTTTACAGATGATAAAACTGGGCACTGGCAACGTTAAGTCCACAAAAAATAGTAAGTAGTGGAGCTGGGTTTTGTGTCCCTGAGCCACTGCACCCCTGTCCCTTCACGTCAGGACAGCCAGGCACAGTCAGGATTTGAACCTGAGCACACTTCATCCTCAAACCACTTCTAGGTTTATTTTATTAAGAGCAAAGATCCCCAGCTATGACAAGCTATTCTGGAAATAGACAGTGGTGATGATTGCACATGTCTATGGTACTAAAAACACTGAATTGTATTTTAAGGGTGAATTTAATGGTAGGTGGTTTATATCTCAATTTTTTAAATCTCCTCCCACCCCCAAGAAAAAGTTCTTGCTGTGGTCTGACCTCTCTGATGGTAGTGGTAGGGTAAGGAAATCTCTAAGGAAGAATTAATTTACTAAATGACAGTGGAGGCAAGGATAGACACATTGCAGGTGCCTGCAGCTTTGAGCCAAGTTACAGAAAGAAAGAGGAAGGAAGGAAGCCCAGAAGCCCATAATAGATAATTGAATTCGAGATGACAGTAAGCTCTCCTGGGGAGCTGTGGTAGGTGAAACAGGGGCCCTGGTGTTTGGAAGAGAAGTCACAGAGGTTTTGAGTCCAGGAAAAGATGAGTTATCTCAGGAAGATAGGATTCAGACAGAAGATCATGTATTAGCAGGAGATGGACTGGGAAGAATTAATCTCTGCCAGAAAAAGAGAGTTCAGTGTGTGAAGTCCACTGTCACAATATACTGAATTCACAATTTTTCTTCTCTGCTTCCAAGGGGGAAATGGATTCAGTGAGAGAGGAACATGCCTCAGAGAAATGGTGTAAAGAATAATGTTTTCTCCTGGGGAGTACATTACCTGGCTTCCTCTGTCTGCCTTGGTCATTATAAGGTTTTCTGTTGTCTCGAAAGGAGATTTTTGAGCACAGAAAAGATGACTTTGGTGTCAAAAATTATTCTTCACAAATTTTAAGTAACATATTCCAAAATCCAGGCTCTGGCTTGGCACCCAAGCTCAGTGGTTAGAGCATTGGCCGCATACACCAAGGCTGGCCAGTTCGAACCTGGCCGGGGCCTGCTAAACAACAATGACAACTGCAACAACAACAATAACAATAAAATAGTTGGGCGCTGTGGCGGGCGCCTGTAGTCCCAGCTACGTGTGAGATTGAGGCGCATAAGCCCAAGAGTGTGAGGTTGCTGTGAGCTATGATGCCACAGCTCTCTACCACGGATGACATAGTGAGACTCTGTCTCAAAAATAAAGAAAGAAAGAAAGAAAGAAAGAAAGAAAGAAAGAAAGAAAGAAAGAAAGAAATAAAATAAAGAAATAAAACCCAAGCTTTCTCAATTTTTAAGTTAAACTTATAAAATCTTATTATTTTACTTATAAATCTATTAATTTCATGTAATTGTTTACCAGAGGACTTTAGTACTTAGTTAAACTCCCTTGAACATTTCATAGTACACTAATAATAATCAAAATGCACTTAATTTTCTTTTTAAGCAATTTGTTTGTCTAATAAAGAACAGTTTCCCATATACTTAAATAATGCTTGCACAGTGAATAAATCAGCCCTTATACATATAGTGGGAATTAAATTATCTTAAACAGGCACCACTGGCTGCATCTGATACTGTCCCGGCCTAGCCTAGCCTAGCCGCCTAGGGAGTACCTGTTGTTTCGCATTTTGAGAGAGAGTTTGGCCCAAGAAGACAGCTGTTCTCCTAAAATTCAGAACCGGCCTGGATGACTGAGGATGTTGAGTACAAACCAGACCACATGAAAATTCCAAGTTGCCCACAGACTTGGTCCTTCCTTAGGCCATCCCTTCCAACAGGAAGGCAGGCAGGATGGCGTCCTACATCAGACTTAGAGCATCCCCCCTTCCTCCTCCTCTGCCTGCCCAGATGCCATCTACCACCCAAGACAGAGACTTCTGTCCTTGACTGCCCAGGTCTCTGGTAATGGCCTCATCTCCAAACTTTGGTTTGTATACTTTCTCTCTCACTCTTCCCTACAGGATTCCAATGGATATCTTTTCCACTAATCCATACATTCCTTTAAAGCAAGTGATTCCTATCTTTTTCTTTAAGCTCCACCCTGCTTATGACAGAGGCACATCTCATCAATGGTACTCAGTATGTATTTATAGGGAATCCATCACTAATGACAGTCTAGCCTTTTGTTTTGTATCCGTAATTCACATTAAAACACTTCAGGACAAATTGTATGATATTATGAAGTTGCTGGTTAGTTAAAGCTTCAGTTCTAGAGAAGTCAGGGGCCAGTTTGGAGAAAGCAGACTCCAGAAATGACACTGTCCAGTAGCAGGTACAACAAATGCTTCTGATGCCCAAATATGAGAAATACTAAAGGCTTTATTAATAAATATGATGAATGGCTGAAAGGGTATTGATTAGCAAAAATAGTCACTAATTAATGTTCTGATTATTAGAAATGGGCTTCACCAATGACAACAAAGGCATTCAAGAATAGAGGCTGAACTTAGTGGTTCACATTTGCAATCCTAGCACTATGGGAGGCCAAGGAGGGTAGATTACTTAAGCTCAGGTGTTCAAGACCAACTTGAGCAAGAGCGAGACCCTCATCTCTACTAAAAATAGAAAAATTAGCCGGTTGTCATGGTAGGCACTTGTAGTCCCAGCACTCAAGAGGCTAAGGCAAGAGGATCACTTGAGCCCAGGAGTTCGAGGTTGCTGTGAGCTATGATGACAGCACAGCACTCTACCCAGAGTGATGGAGTAAGACTTTGTCTCAAAACTAAAAAAAGAAGTGTGGGGTGGCGCCTGTGGCTCAGTGAGTAGGGCGCCAGCCCCATATACTGAGGGTGGTGGGTTCAAACCCTGCCCTGGCCAAACTGCAACAACAACAAAAAAATAGCCCAGCGTTGTGGTGGGCGCCTGTAGTCCCAGCTACTCAGGAGGCTGAGGCAAGAGAATCGCCTAAGCCCAAGAGCTGGAGGTTGTTGTGAGCTGTGACATCACAGCACTCTACTGAGGGCGACAAAGTGAGACTCTGTCTCTTAAAAAAAATGAAGTGTGGGGTGGCGCCTGTGGCTCAGTCGGTAAGGCGCCAGCCCCATATACCGAGGGTGGCGGGTTCAAACCCGGCCCCGGCCAAACTGCAACCAAAATATAGCCGGGCGTTGTGGCAGGCGCCTGTAGTCCCAGCTACTCGGGAGGCTGAGGCAAGAGAATCGCTTAAGCCCAGGAGTTGGAGGTTGCTGTGAGCTGTGTGACGCCATGGCACTCTACCGAGGGCCATAAAGTGAGACTCTGTCTCTACAAAAAAAAAAAAAATGAAGTGTGAGTTGGTGAAAATATTGTAAAGATGCCCCCCCAACCCCAAACAGAGAATAGAAATCTCGTGTTACCTGTGGCCTGTACTCATGAGGATGATACTCAGGCTTGATCCGTAAACAGCCCTGTGTGCAGACATGGATTTGGGAGCATCCCTGTTCCGGCCATGAAAGTGGCAGAGCCTGCTTCAACATCGTTATGTGCACCTTGGGTTCCTTACATGCAAGGTGGAGTCGGATGATTAAACTGCCAGGAGCTGAGACATCAGCAAACTTACAAAACAGATTTATGAAATTCTGTGCTTCGTTGTTAATAAATGTTTGTTTTTAAAAAATACATCTACAAGGACTGACAATTAAGTTTGCAAACTCATCCTACAAAAAGTACTACATGCCTCATTGCTGAATCTCACTACAGTCACCTTCAAAATACTCTCCTTGAGAAGTGAGGCATCGACACCAGGCCCTAGTTCACCCGTCAAAGCACTTTTTCTAGGATGAGTTTGTGGACTTAAGTGTCAGACAATGGCTCTGATGGCCATTCCAGGAAAAGAATTCCAAAAATTGCTTTGAAGGGTAGACTAGGCCCTGGTACTGGTACATAGGTTCCCACAGGGAGTGCTTTGAAGATCACCATAGTGATAGTCAGCAATAAGGTATGTAGCACTTTTCCAAGGATGAGTTCATGAACTTTATTGTCTGACCTCATATGTCAGAATTTGATCTGAGATTTTTCTTAGTTTAAACCTGGTGGCAAGGGTGAGGGGAACTCTAACTCTCTCCTATCAACATCTACCAAAAGGACCCCGACAGCCGTGCATGGCATCAGGCTGCTTTCAATGGGTTTAATTGAGCCCACAGGCGGGAGAGTCAGACTCAGTAAGGGGGTTCTTGTGGGAAAGGAATTCTCATAACCCTGACAAGAGTGCAACCATTTTAGAAAACAAGCAATCCTCTCCCCAGATCCCTGGAGTGCCTCACGGCCAGAGTTTCTGGAATCCTCCTACCCGTATCCTGGCTGGCACTAAGGGTACATGCTAATCCCGACCCACAGCAGAGATGAGCCCGGGTGGTACACCACTCCTGTCACTTTGCCGTTCCAGCTATACTGATAAGGCTAATAAAAGCCTTTTGCAACCGTGTGGGAGCAGGGCTAACAGGTCAGTCTCCATTCTGCTTTTCCCCTCTACTAAAGTCTTCACTCGTCCCCGGACTGGCCTCCTCTCCTTTCTTATGGACCCTCCCCATTCTAGGTCAGAACCTCTCATTTCTGTGTTCAAAAAATGTTTGGCAGAAAGGAATTCATATTGTTCCTTCTGAGTTTCCTTAAGTCTCTCTGAAGGAGTTGGTGCTCTGCCTTGCATGAGGATCCCCTGTAGCAACAGAAAAGAAGCCATATTTTGTAAAACTATTTAAAGATGTTTATTCTGAGCCAAATTTGAGGACCATGACTTGGAGCCTCACCCAAGAAGCCTTGAGCAAGTGGACTTGCTGTGAAGGGGCTACAGTTTGGTTTTATACATTTCAGGGAGACAGGAGTTATAGATAAAGTCATAAATCAATACGGAGAAGGCATACGTTGGTTTGGCAAAGAAATACCTCTCAGTTTTTCGTATGCATATAAATCACCTGGACATCTCATTAAAATGCAGCTTATGGTCCAGGAGGCAGGGCTGAATCTGCATTTCTAATACCTTCCGGGTGATGCTGACGCTGTGGGCCCTTGGACCCCACTTTGAAGACCAAATGATCAGAGTGCGTCCTAGCAGGGTCTTCACAAATGCCATTCCCTCCCACAGGAAGGGGCTCCATCTTGTGACACAAAGTGAAAATTCATTAAATCACATCAAATGCATATTATATTCCTTGAGGTGCCTACCTACACTTTCCTAAGGAAAGCCCATGTAGAAGGTGGGTCCAGGATTGGCAGAGCCAGGCCCAATCCTTTTAATGTTCTCTTTGGGGGGAAAAGATGAGGAAATTATGAGGTGGCACCTGTGGCTCAAGGAGTAGGTCACTGGCCCCATATACTGGAGATGGCGGTTCAAAAAAAAAGTTAAGGAAATTACACTTTTATTTTTTTAAGTAATTCCATTCATTTATTGAACTGCAAATCAGATTAATTAAATGTTATGGTGGTTAAGTAGAGAATAAATCTCTGAAAAATACTTGGTGGGATTTTGGATGTCAAAGTGTTTACCAACATTATTAGATTATTTAAAATATTAGAAGAATATGAAGTGCCTGTCAAGATTTCAACAATAAAAATATTTTTAAAAGACCGTATTTCTAATAAATTAGATTTATACAAGTGATAATTTCAAAATAAATAAAACCTGAGCTGTAATTGCCTCACACCCCCACCCCAATCCCGGCATACACACCTTTCATCCCAAATTCATTTAGACCAGCGGTTCTCAACCTATGGGTCACGACCCACAGGAACTGTATTAAAGGGTCACGGCATTAGGAAGGTTGAGAACCACTGATTTAGACCAATGTGTCTCAAACTTTTATGAGCACACATATCCCTTGGGGATCTTGTTAAGATGCGGTTTTTGACTCAGTAAGTATGTTATGGGGCCTGAGAGTCTCCATTTCTAACAAGCTACAGATGAAGCTCATGCTGAACAGTCTTTGGATCACCCTTTAAGCAGCAAGGTGACCCACTATTTATTTAGTGATAACTTCTGGCCTAATGACTGTGGTTTTATAGATTCAAGGCTGTAATATTTTATAATCACACATAAGAAATAACCAAAATAATCACAAAAAATAAGTCTTGGAAGAAAATAATGGTTTAGTTAAGGAAAGTTTAAAGTATACCACGTTAGGCAGTGTTTCTACTTGTCTGACAGTGACACCTTTGATAAATTACAATATAAATCAGAACACCAAGTTCTGGTAACTTAAAAAAAAGGAAGTTACTGTAGCTTGAAGCTCTCCTCCAGTCAAGTCTAAAAATTCAAGCCGGTACACTGCAAAATCACTATTAAAAATCTTTAATGGTAAACTGTCCACTTAAATTTCTTCTAAACTTGCTTTACGCTATCCCATCTCCTCCTCCTCTTTCAACAAATAAATGCTGCTTTTTCTTCTGTCTTGTAGTTAAACAGCGTGTAACACCCAGTGCCCCTGCCTTTAAAAATCGAACAAAATTGTCTCCAACCAAAGGACCCAATGCAAAAAGGTTGGCTTCTTTAACACACTCATAAGTATATGTATCTATTTCCACAGGATTACACTTACATGTGATTGGCTGACTTGATTTGTGGCCTAGGTAACATCCTTGTTCCTTCAGAAAAGACAGATTAGGATGAAAACCTATCAATACTACCGCAGCAGAAAGTTTAAATATTTTCTTCAATCCAGAGATTCTTCTTTGAAGAACGCATTTCATGTCCGACTTAAAGGAAAGCACATGGTGCTCAGGAAAACTGGTATAATCAGATGAAAGATTTGAGTTTACAGAATATGACTGAGTACACATCATATGATAGACTTTATGGTATTCTGGATAAAGCTTTTTGGGAAGCTGCTTGAAAATTAAGCTTGGATCGGTTACTCGTCTGTGAAATACATGTATCACAGGGATATTATTGTTGTAAGCACAGAGTACTGTGTCAGCCACAGTGAGCCCAGAACCTACAATTCACACTGGGTCCAATTTGCCACGCAACTTTCCTTTGCTTATAGCAGCTCCAAATTCAGGCATTGAATGAAACACAGACGGAAAACCTTCCCCTTCAATTTCCAGATGAGCAGGAGAATCCAGTGTTCCAGTTGCCAGAGCTACATTCTCAGCAAAGAGACAGAAGGGAACATGAGAACCGTCTGCTACTCGCTGATAACCCCTGATTTCCCAGTTTCTCTTGATAAATTTTGTCTCCTCTATCTGTAAATGATTTGTTGAAATATATCTGTCTTGTCTGTCATCATTGTCTTGATCTCTGTAAAGTCTTGATACAGAGGTTATGTAAGTATTATCTCTGAAATTCTTCTGAAGACCCATGACTTTCACATAATGTTTATAGTAGCGAGCTATTTCTTCTGGCATAACTCGATCCCCTTTCAGGTTCCTTCGTTTGCTTGACATCCAATCTTTAAATTTAAGACCAGGTAACTCCATCCAACTTCCAAAGCTGATCATCAACATGGAGCCTTCCATATTATGCCAAGCCCCACCAGGTGGACCTTTACCAAGAACTAAGTGAGGGATATAATGATGTTGTTCTAATTTCCAGTGCAGAACAGATGGATAATCATAGCCAAAGTCAGCATCTTGATGAAGAAGTGTATCAAAAAGTACTGCAACTGGATTGGATGATCGGCCCTCAAGGCCCTCAGACAAGTATTCTAAATCCTATTATTACCACAGGCAAAGTCACTGATGAATCTTCAAGTAAAGACGTTTCTTCAACTAATGGCATAGCTTTAACTTTTTGCCCCAAATTATCACCAAAATATTGCACTAAGGAATTAAAAATCTCTCCTTCAGTTTCACTGTCACTGTAGTTTCTCCTTTATGTTTACACGGATGGAGCTGGAAAATATTCTTCTTAGTAAAGTATCTGAAATGACCAGCCAGAGAGCCCCGGCAGCCCCACACCAGCACTGAGCTCTGCGCGAGGGGTACCCCAGCCCAGCCGGGTCGGCCGCCACTGCTTCCCCTGGCCGGGCTGCCCGCTCCGGGCAACCACTCGTTCGGGATAGCGGGGTCCTCCAAGCGCTCCCGCCCCGCGCCTCGCCGTTGCCGCGGCTGGCCGGGCTCCGTGGCACCCGGAGTCCTCGCCTGCGGGGAGCCTGGCGCCAGCAGCGGGTGATCTCCGGGCGATGGGGGCGGAGCGGGGCGGGGACCAGGAAATTATACTTTTAATAAGTGAGTTTAGTCTGGTCCTTTTTTTTTTTTTCAATCCACACCCATTATATACTATTTATAGTATATAGTATCATTAAAGGAAAGTTAGTTTTTAGAAGGCTTGATTTTCAGGGTTAACCTATGGAGGTAGGACACATTATCGACGTTTGGTCTCTCTCTTCCTCAGGTCCTCAAGCCAGAGGCTCCTCTGTGTGGGTCAGAGAGGGACTGGCCTTCTCCCTCTCTACCAGCAGGTCTGGACAGGGCTTGCTCTTCTAGCTGCCCACAGGACGCAAGCACAATGCTCCATCTGGCCCCCAGGTGGGGTAGATCTTCCCTCTGCTCTAATCCCCTGGACTCTTGCTGGACCCTTCACACCTGGGAGCCGGGTGGAGGCACATCCTATATGCAACCTATAGGGCAGCAGGAAGAGCACCTGTCTTGGGTGCCAAGAAGCCTGGGAAGCCCTTATGACCAGACTGCAGCTTAGCGAGCATTTTGCGGTTGGCATCTCTCTGCATCAAATTCACCTGAGTGCTTGTTTAAAATGCAGATTTCTGGACCTACCCAATTAAGAGCCTTGGAAGTAGACTGGAGTCCTTTTGCATGCTGAATTGAGGTCTGCTTCTCTGTAGAAAGCCAGGGGAGGCCCTTGTCAGAGCATGAATGGCAAAGAGCTGTCTGCCTGTGGCTCTGGAAGTGAGGGCAACTTCTATAAGCGAGGCATCCAAGAGCATATGTATTTTTTTCCCCAGTGGCACAAACACCTGCTCCATAAGGGCTCTGCTAAGTCCCAGCTAAGGGACCAGTTTCCTTCTCTGGTGGGGTGACAAGAACAGCTACAAGAATGCTATAACCATTTCATTGACACCACCTTTCCTGGGCCTTTCAGATGGAGCAGGAGATGATGGTTTTCAACACCGCACACCTTGAAGACACACAGAAGTCTAACAAACAGCACCTATTCAAGCCAGAAATGGGGCAACAGACTGCTGACAAGAAAACCTGTCTTCCCAGGCTGGAGGGAGGATCCTGGCCAATTGCTGAGATGCCTCTCCAAAGCAGCTCACCCTTTCCAGAAGAGGTCTGTGGCCAAGCTGGAGCAGAATATTGCATCAGGAAAGACACGAGGCAGTTGGTCTAGGCCAGATCTCTTGGTGGTGTGAGAGATTGGCACGTCTGACCAGCATTTAAGATATTTTCCATGCTCTCGGGCGGCGCCTGTGGCTCAAAGTGGTAGGGCGCCAGTCCCATATGCCGGAGGTGGCAGGTTCAAACCCAGCCCTGGCCAAAACCCACAAAAAAAAAAAAAAAAAAAGAGTTTGAGGTTGCTGTGAGCTATGATGCTACAGCACTCTACCAAGGGCAACAAACAACAACAACAACAAAAAAAAAAAACCTAAGGCCCTGCTCAACTTCTTTTGGGGCGGCGCCTGTGGCTCAAGGAGTAGGGCACCCGTCCCATATGCCGGAGGTGGCGGGTTCAAACCCAGCCCCGGCCAAAAAAAACACACAAAAAAAATTAAAAAAAAAAAAAAAAGATATTTTCCATGCTCTCATTAAATCAATGCCTTTTTTCCTCTGATGAATGAATCTGAAAAGTTTCTGCAGATTTTCTGAAATTCTCCTGGAATTTCAAGGGTCTGTAAATCCTGTGTCTGGCTGGGAGCCTACTTTGATTATCATTAATGCAGTAGAGGATGTATTTGAGCATCTGCCTGAGAAATGGATGCAATCTGTCTATAGTATAATTGGTTCAGAAAGAGCTGGAAGACAAATCTAGAATGGTGGATGTAAATAGAAGAAAAGGGGGCAGAATGGAAGCCAGATGGATGACACGCTTGCAACACACACACACACCAAAGAGTGGTTGGGATACCAGGAGAGCACATTTGCATCTGAGGTCCAGACTGGCACGAGGGGGCCTCCTTGGCTTGGAGGTGCCAGACTCAACCTCTAGTTCCCAGGACAAAGCCACAGGAACCCCAGCCGCCTTTCTCATGGGGCGGTCCATGATCACATTGCCACAAAACTGGTCTTGTCAGTGAATTCAGAATACAAAGTCTTAGTAAAATCATGCAGTTCCTTAGAGAATTTAGGCTAAATGCTGATGCAGGGGTCTTATCAGGGCCAAAGATGAGAGGAAGGTGATTTCTGGGTTACTATGTATAATTTTTTCCTTTGCATGGTAGCATTCCAAGGCAGCTAATTAGATCATTCGCAATACCGACAGGGTGTGGTAGAGTACCTTGTGTGTGGTGGGCCTTCAATATTGCAGTGATAAGATTTCCTTATTTGATCAAGCCTTATTTGAGCCAGTAGGGAATCAGTAGTTAAAAATGTCACTGCTGGGCGGCACCTGTGGCTCAAGGAGTAGGGCACCAGCCCCATATGCTGGAGGCGGCAGGTTCAAACCCAGCCCCAGCCAGAAAACTGCAACAACAACAAAAAAGTCACTGCTGACTTGCATCTTGTGCTCATTTGTCAGCGGTGAGGGAAAGTGTTGCCAAGCAGGCTTAACTGTTATCTTGTGCCAACAGATATTTATAATTTTAAAAAGTGCATTTTGCATTTCTTTACAAACACTGAAACTATTTTCTGAGAGTAGCAACAAAAGCCTGGGAGATACTATCACAGGGAGAGATGACATTGAGCCAGGCGCATTTAACAGCATAATAAATAATAACATTACACTTCTCAGATCTGAAATGTGTGACCTATGCAATTAAGCCTCTCCAAGTCTCATTCTGGTGGCCCTTAGTTCGAGATTTCCCTCACACATTTGTCATGACAGCTTTGTTTTCTGAATCTGCTTTCTTTTACAGTTTGCACTTATGCAGTCAAATTTCATGGCTTCAGAATGAAAAACAAAACTGCCAGATCTCATCTCTTTGGGGGAAATTAGTCTTATTTCTCCCATAAATCATAAGCATTCTTCAGCTGTAAGCAGAGCATGAGCAACTCTGGAAGTAAATTAACTTCAGTTCCTGGTGAGACTCGAGGTTACTGGGGATGGTTCGATCATTTTGATTTAGGGTCGGGGAGGTGGGCAGCTTCAGAACGGGTGGGAGGTATAGATTATTTAACCACTGCAGCTGCAGGTGGGACATCCACCCTTGGTCCGCCAGGGTCGTTGCAGCATAATCCCTCTACAAGTGCCCCAGTTTGCATGATAAATAATTACATGGGCACTCTAATTAATTAAAGTTCACATAAAATAAGGAGCAAAATCTTGTTTTATAAAAGAAATTAGCTACAAAAAGCCATATGTTGCATGATCCAATTTATATGCAATGTCCAGAATAGGCAAATCCATAGAGACAGAGATTAGTGGTTGTCAGGAGCTGAGAGTGCTTGGGGGTAATGGGGAGTGGTTGCCGACAGGTATGAGATCTCTTTTGGGGGTGAGGAAAATGTCCTAAAATTGATTGTGGTGATGGCTGCATGAATCTGCTAAAAAACCATTGAATTGTATACTTTAAATAGGTCGTTGTATGGTATATAAATTATAGCTCCATAAAGCTGTTGTATTAAAACAAAAAAGTTAAAAGTAGTTAAATCACATAAATACCAGAAAAGGAAAACAAACAAAAATAAATCATGTTCTGTCTTCTGCCAGGGGCACTCTGGCCTTGCGGGCCTGGTCCCTGGGAAGGAGGCTGATGATCCATTCAATGGGGTGTGGTGACAGTGGTTGGCCTCTGGGGGGCAGGTCCTTTACACACAACTGTATTTTTATGACCTTTATTGGAGGGAGAAAAGGAGTGTGAGTTTCCCCATAGTGATTGCCAAGCATCAAGGTGTGTGTCTTGGCCTTTAAATGGTGTGGGGGGGTTGTGGGACGCAGCAGTGACAGCTTGGCTGGAAGGAAGCTGGATTCTGATCAAAATCGGCCCTTCCCCAGTCTTCCCAATGCCCAGGGAGTTCCCATTTCGGGTGGAGGAGGGGAAGTTACAGGCTTAGGGTGGAGGTGGGTGTGGGGGGAATAGGAGTCTCAATCTCCCCAGAGGAATTCAGCCATCACTACACAAGCAGCACAGGATCCCGGCAGGGCCAGAGCTGCCCAATCAGGTCAGGAACTTTGGGGAACAAAGGAGGACCACAGAGGGGCACTTGGTGGTTGGACCCGTCTATCCAGTCCTTTGAAGGGGATTATGGAGCCCTGTTCCATAATCCCTCAGCATTGGGATCCTCTTTCACAACAAGGGAGTTGAACTTGAAATCTAGGAGAAAGTTGAAAATTTACTCTGTGCATTTGTTTATTCTCACCCCCAGAGCAGGCCCTGGCACCCAGGAGTGTTGGATGGATAGATGACAGCAGGGAAGGAAGGCCATAGGGCAGCCTGTGTGCTAGCCTGAGGCCTCCGACATTTGGTCTAGGGCACCAACAGAGGGAGCCATACACCCAAAGAGCAAACCCGGGCGCTGAAGGACAGCACTCTGGCATCTTGCTCATGGCTCAGCAACCTGGCCAGGAGGACCAGTTCTGCCCTGAGGCTGCAGACACCCCCACCCCTACCCGAGCCCTGAGCTGTTTGGTCAGTGCCAGTGCCCATGTATGTGAAGTTCCAGAGCTTAGGGCTTGGCCATATGTTTGGGGGATGGGGGGGGGCGGGGAGGGGCACGATTCCACCCACTACACCACCCACATGAGGGTCCCAGGCCTGCCATAAGAGGCCAGCCTCTACAGGTACAAGCTTTCACAGGGACCGCTGACCCATGGAACGTCTGAGGCAATGTTGTCGTCAAGGTCACTGCCCTCCATTGCCTCTTGCACTTATTTTAAACCAGTTTTGCTAAGCCAGGCATTGTGGTGGGTGCCTATATTCCCACCTACTCCAGAGGCTGAGGCAAGAGGATCCCTTGAGCCTGGGAGTTTGAGGTTGCTGTGACTTATGACGCCACCGCAGTCTACCCAGGGCAACAGAATGAGACTCTGTCTCAAAATAAATAAATAAATAAATAAACAAACAAACCAATTTTGCTGACCACTTCAGTTCTCCATTGCTCTTGAAAAAGCGTCAGTTCGGGTGTGTCCACCTGGCCAGGGCCTCCCCTCAGACCAAAAGCCCAGCCTCGAGGAGCACACTGCCTGGAAGACAGCACCAATTTTAAGAAAAGGTGGGGGAAATTTCTCCCTCTGTAGTCAGTGTCTCTCAACTACTCAGCTTCTAGAGAAGGCTGGGTGTTCTTGGGTGTGGAGTCAAAAAGAAGCCTGGCTAAACCTGTTCTTTAGAAAATGTAGTTGCCTCATTTTTTTCCTTAAGGGTTTTAGAAAGGACTTGGCTGGGCTCTGCCAATCTGCCTTCTTCGCTGGCATCCTTCTCACAGTGCAGGTTGACAACTCAAGGAACAGCAGCTCTGCCCGGACAGGCCTCACCTCAGGTTGCTGCCAGGCCTTGGAGCGGCCAGAAAGCTCTTTACACTGTGCTGCCGGTAAGGCACCCTCGAGGGCAAGGCCACTTACAGGCAGAACACACAGTGGCTCAATCTAGAATCAGACCAACTTTGAAGCCTAGATGGGCTGCCAGCCAAAAATGTGACCCTGGGCAAATTCCTTAGTCTTTCTGAGTTTTGTCTGAAAAATGGATGGTTGTACAGATTGAACAAGTTTTCTCAGCAAAGTACTGAACATTCTGTGCCTGGCTCACAGTACTGTTCATGAGTGTTGGTTGTTAGGGTAACTGTAATTATTAAGAGGGAGGAGACTGGCCTGCCACACCCTTTTTACGACCCCTCTCAGCTCAGGGCTAGTGGGCTGGGAACAGAGCTGGGAACGCGCCCTCTACCTGGGAACTCCTCCACTTCCTGGCCCGGTCTTACCTTTGCAAATACCCCTGTCAATCACTGAGAGCCCCTGATACTTTCTCTTCATAGTCTATCTAATTTATGGAAGTACAAGGTTACTTTTCTAGATCTAAGGAGCCAGGAGCAAAGGAGTTTTACAAAATGTTCTGCTACTGTCTCCTAACAATAGTTCTGGATATGTGGAAGAGTTTCCACCTGCCTGTTGCCTTCTCCATCTGCAGCTCTCTCACCATGTGCTCTGAACAGGACCAAATATCTTCCCAACAGAAGAGCCTCGTGTGGCCTGCAGAACATTTGACAGAGGCCTGGGTGATAGAGTTCACCTGAGGGGCACGGGAAGAGAAAACAAAATCCCTTTTGCAAGTAGCATCCTGACTACCTCAGTGCTTACAGGGCCCAGCACACACAACATTCACTCCACTCCTCACTCCACCAAAGGAAAGCAATGAAGACAGAACCTACCTCTTGCCACCTGCCACACTGTCCTGAGTGAACAACCGTGGCCCACACACTTCCCTGCTTTTCTCTCTTTCCCTTAATGCCAAGTTGTTCCCACCCCAGGGCCTTTGAACGTGCTCTGCTCCCCACCACACACACACACATTCTTCCTCAGACCTTGGCAAGGTTGGCTCCATTTCATCACTTGAGTCTCAACACACATTGTCACCTCCTAGGAGTTTCCTCCTACAGTCTCCGTAAATACCCTCCCTACTTCATTCACTGGTCAACGAGCCTGTTTTATTTTCTTCATGGCACTTATGTGTATTTTCGTTTGTCCGATAAGTTTACAGATTTGTTGCCTGTCTTCTCCTCTGCATTTTGGTAAGTTCCCCTGAGTGCACAGCAGAAAGGAGGTTTAGAGGAGGGAGCGGCCACAGAAGATCTCAGGGATGCAGTGGTTGTCAAATATTTATTTGGGAGCTGAAGAATGGAAAGAGCATTCCAGATAAGGGGATCAGCCATATAGAGACTTTGTAAGCACTGAGGGCGTACGGTGGGGCTTAGCGAATGGGACTTGGCAACTACTACTCTGGCAGGCTCAAGTCCTGAAGGCGGATAAGGGATGATGGTGAGGAATGCACTCAAGAAGGTTTTGGTGGAGCTTTGGAAGCCTGTGAGAGGCCAGGAAATGGTGGAGATGGAGAAGGAGTGGAGACCCTGGGGTCATTGCTACATGTCAGAGCACAAGCCTAGGAGCAGGAAATGAGTCACCGCAGGCTTCCAGAGGCAGCCAGGCAGGACAAACCTCTGAAGTGAAAGCCCACAGTAAAGCTGCAAGCCCTGACTTTCCCTAGGAGGGAGGTTATTAAGTAACTGCGTGCTGAGTGAAAGCTGGTGGGTGTATCAGGAAGGATAGAAGGATAGGTCTTACCCACAGTGCTCATCTGTGGCTCAACTGACAGATGCTCTTGTCCATCTGCCAGGAGCCAGGGGCCCTGGGTTCTTGGCTGTGCCTCGGGCTGCGTCTGAGCAACAGGCTTTCTTTGGTTTTCTCCCTTTGTGGGATTAGGCTGAATTGTTCACTCCCTTCCCATCTTCTCAATAAAACTGTGAGGATCATCTGGCAAACTTTTTTGAAGGTCGGGACCCCCTGTAGTTTAACTTCCATTCTTAACCCCCAGCAACATAAGGTGAACCCTGTACCTAGGATCCTAATGCTGTTCATTTATTCACGTATTAGGTTGTTTATCCTTTTATTATTGAGTTTTAGAGGTCTCAGTATGTTCTAAATACAGATATTTTATCATATATACACATATACGTACATACCTCCAATCCATGGCTTACCTGTTAATTTTATGAACAGTGGTTTTGTTTGGTTTTGGCATGTCCATGTAACTAAAATGGTATTTTTTTTAAATGGTATTTTTTGATGAGCAGAGCATTTAATTTTATGAAGTACAACTTATCAATATTTTCTTTTATGAGTAGTGTTCTTTGTGTCTTATCTAAGTAATTTTTTTCTACTCTAAGTTTACAAATATATTCTCCTATGCACATGCTTCTAGAAACTTTATGGCTTTAGCTTTTACATTTAGGTTTATAATTCATGCAGAATTGGATGCGTATGGTGTGAGGTGGGGATCCAGATACATTATTTTCTATATGGACAGCCAATTGTTCTAGAATTATTTGTTGAAAAGATTTCCTTTCCCCCATTGAAGCTTTGACAGCTGTATTAAGTATAAATTGATTAAGTAATTATGGGTGAATTTCTGGACTTTCTATTCCATTGCATTGATCATTGATCTAGAGGGATATCCCTACAGCATACTTTGTTGATTAATGTACCTTTATAGTAAGCTTTGAAATCTTGTTAGAAATTACTTTACAGTTTAAAATAAACTTATAATCAGCTTTGAATCTTGCTCAAAATTGTTTGGCTCTTTTAAATCCTTTGTGCTTCTATATATATTTTAGAATCAGCTTGTCAATTTCCATAATAAAAGCCTTCTTGGCTTTTAAATGGGATTGTATTGAATCCATAGATGGAATCAGAAGAAATGACATCTTTACAATATTGTTTTTCAATCTATGAACATGGAGTGCCTTTTTATTTATATCTTCTTTAATTTCTGTCAGAAATGTATGTGTTTATCAGTGTAGAAGACGTCTGTGATTCTCTATACTTTTAGCTTTGCAGACTTAACCATGAAGAGTCCATTTCCCCTAAAGCTGATTTTACACTATAGTTAGCCATCCATCAGGAAAGCCACATAGGATAGGAAGTAACTAAGTTTACACGAATGCTTAGCTGAAAACCTAGTAGGAAACAAGTGGTCCAATGGGCTGGGGTCAAGTCCAGCCTGTGAGCTTCCAAATGGAAGTGGTTTTGCTTAGGACATGGTGGCTCACCTTTCCATTTTCTTTCTTATGAAGAGCAAGACTCCTCACTTATAAAATACATGAGAGCTATCCATGAAATATCCAGCCATATAGGTCTCCATTTTTCATAGTGCATGGCTGGATACTTTCCCGACAGCCCTCATATTTATTTTTTTAAATAAGATTTTTAAATTTTGGAATAATTTTAGTTTTACAGAAAAGTTGCAAATATAGTGCATGGAGTTTCCATGTACCTCCCAGGCAGTTTCCACTAATTTTAACATTCTTCATTATCATGGTAGCTTTGTCAAAACCAAGAAATGAACATTGGCACAGTACCATCAACACAACTGGTATTTCACCAGTTTTTCCACTAATGTCCTTTTTCTGGAATTTCATCCAAAACAACATGTTACATTTAATCATCAACGTCTTCTTAGTCTCCTCTGATCTTTTTTTTTTTTTTTCTTTTTTTTTTTTTTTTTGAGGCAGAGTTTTACTTTGTCACCCTCTGTAGAGTGCTGTGGCGTTACAGCTCACAGCAACCTCAAACTCTTGGGCTTAAGCAATTCTCTTGTCTTAGCATCCCAAGTAGCTGGGACTACAGGTGTCCGCCACAATGCCCTGCTATTTTTGTTGTTGCAGTTGTCATTGTTGTTTACCTGGCCCGGGCCGGGTTCAGACCTGCCAGCCTTGGTATATGTGCCTGGCGCCGTAACCATTGTGCTAAAGGTGCCGAGCCAGTCTCCTCCAGTCTTCTTGGTCTTTCCTTGCTGATCACAACTTTGACAGTTTTGGTGAGCGTTGGCTGAGTATTTTGCAGAATCTTTCTCAATTTGGATTGCTTTATGTTTTCTCATGATTATACTAAGAATATGGGTTTTGAGGATGATACCCAGTGGTATACATGAGAGAAATTTTTTTTTGGTACAGGATTCAATGCCTTTAATGCTAATGTGATGATATGCATTATGAATAGTCAAGAGGAAAAGCTATTTTTTAAAAGAAAAATTTTCAGGAAAAGACATCAAAGGAAATTTCTCTCATGTATCCTTTGTTTTCTTACATGTTTTTAGCCTGATCATATTTTCTAATCAGATCTCCAAGTTAACTCTCAATGTTTTAAATCTGGGTTGGCAGGAAAGTCTTTGGTCTTCTTTCTCTCAAGATCTCACTGCTCTTTCAGAAACACCTATGAGCTCCTCAGTGCGAGGAGCTGGAGCCACCCAGATGATTAATCCAGTTCCCTACTTGCCATCTCACCGTTAGTTGGAGAGACCAAATATTGCAAACTGAAAGAAATCAATTGGCTTCATGATCATTAGGTCCTTTTTGGTGGACCATGATGGCTTCCTATGATTGGGGGTACCCCACAGCTACCTCCTGCCCAAGCACCTTCCCACCGGGTAGTGCATCAAAATAAGTATAAGTCCCGGGCCACATTCTGCAACATGAACCAACTTTTATCGGCAAGTGGCTAAAAAAAAAATCACTCAACCCACCTGGTAATTTTGATGAAGTCCCCGCTCTCAGTTCTTTCAGGTCCTCCCACAAACACCCTGTGGGACGGTTTCACTAGAGGCAAATTCAACTGTATCCTGACAATAGACCATCTACCTCAAATCGGATGACAAATCTTCCACTCCAGTGAGTGGAAGACGCAAGGTGGAATGGAGTTTGGATCTTGGATGCTTTCTAGTCTGTTTCTTTCATTGTCAATGAAAGAGCAGAGGTGCTACATAAGTCTTTCGAACCCAACATCTTGAACTTTACTCATTCAATAAGTGAAAACTTACTTCCCACATTCCTTACTCAAAGAGCAAGTCCGCTGGTGCAGATTTAGATAAGAATAATTGAAGTTGCTGCAGCCTCCTCTGGACTGAAGACCCCTTGATCCTATGCTAGGGCTCTCTAGTTGTTCACTAACCACCGCTGACGTGTGGGTTCCTGATACTTCAAACACTAACAAAAAGCTCCAGGTTGTGGATGCTAATTAATTCACACACACACATACACATATCGTACTGTAGGAGAAAACATAACCCCCAAATTGACATAATTACAGTAGAACCTCTGTAATTTGAGCACCCAAGGGGCTGTAACAAACTGATCAACATATGGAGGTGGTCAACATAAAGAACTAGACCTACTTGTACCGATACATGGACATGGTGCATGTCCAGTCTATGAAATTTACTTCAACTTAAGAAGGTGGTCAATGTAGGGAAGTCCTACAGTGAAAGGAGCTGATATCTGTATAAAGCAGTCTGAGAACCCAAATATGGAGCTGGATGAGGAACTGGGTGAAGCTCCCACTGATGGCATTAGGGAAAATCTGGAGGAGGAAATATTAAGTAGATCTCCAAAGGATGAACAGATATTCACCTGAAGCCAAGAGGAGAAAGGGATTCCAGATTCAGGAGTCACTAAGAAAAGGCCAAGGGCAGGAGAGAGCCTGTTGTGCACGTGGCTGGGATCTGAGAGGAGGGGTAAGGAGTAAAGACGGGAGAGGGGAGTGGGTAGGAGTCTCAGAGGCCACCCAGAGGATTGTTGGGTGGAAAGTTGACTTTATCCTGTAGGTAACAGCCATGAGATTTTACTTTTATTTTGTTTTTTTTTATTATTTTATTTATTTATTTATGTATTTTGAGACAGAGTCTCACTATGTCACCCTCTGTAGAGTACTGTGGTGTCACAGCTCACAGCAACCTCAAACTCTTGGGCTTAAGTGATTCTCTTGCCTCAACCTCCCAAGTAGCTGGGACTATAGGGACCCACCACAACGCCCGGCTATTTTTTTGTTGCGGTTGTCATTGTTTTAGCAGGCCTAGGCTGGGCTTGAATCTGCCAGCTTCCATGTATGTGGCTGGCGCCCTACTCACTGAGCTATAGGTGCCGAGCTTATTATTTTTATTTCAGATTTATATGAGGGTACAAATGATTAGGTTAGATTATTTGCACTTCTTAGCTAAAGTTCAAGTTGAATTTGAGACCTTTACCCAGAGGGTGTGCTGTATACTCTTACATTGTGCACCTTAGGTGAGAAGATTCTAAAGTATGGTCAGTTTGATGTTTTCCAACATTGTCCCTGGCAGCCATGTGGAGAGAAGGAGGGAGAAGGAATCGGAGTCAGGGTGACCAGTCAGAACTCACTGTAATGATTGTGGCAAGCGATACAGACCTCCACAGTTAGAAAGTGGTATAATAAAGGGCGGCGTCTGTGACTCAAAGGAGTGGGGCTCCGGCTCCATATACCGGAGGTGGTGGGTTCAAACCTGGCCCTGGCCCAAAAACTGCAAAAAAAAAAAAAAAAAATTTCTTCTGCACCTATTAGATTGTTTTGTCCTCACAACCTCACAGACAGTCACCATCATTATCTCTATTTTAGACATGAAGAATAAAATCTAGATACCATTGTCAGATAAAATACAGATGCCCAATTATATTTGAACTCCAGGTAAACAAGGACTACTTTTTCTGCATATATGTTCCATGTAACATTTTATTTGTTAAGTCTGTCACCCCCAAACTCAGAAAAGTAAAGTAAGTTGCCCAAGATGTCATAGCTACCCAACACCACCACCAGAATTGGACCCAGGTGGGCAGGTGGGAGCCTGTGCTTGGCTCCACCCCTGCCTGGGCTTTTGACCCATCTGCTGGGCAGAGCTAGGGGGCTCTCAGCCAACTGGGAAGACTCCCTGGAGGCGGATCCCTGGCCAGGCCATTAGAGTTTGCCTTTGGGCAGCTTCATTTACCCTTTCAATCTGCCTGCTTTCAGAGGGCCCTTTTTTTTTTTCTCAAAACAATGCTAAGAACAGATCTGCAAACCTCCTATAAACCACCTTATTGCTTACAGCAAAATCCTGCCCTGTGACTAAGTAACTAAATCCCCGAGGGCCCTGAAGATTTCTCCACCCTAGGGTTTAGAACACCTTTTTTTTTTTTTTTTTTTTTTGGCTGTTTTTGGCTTTTAAGGCTTTCCAGTTACCCCCTCCCAGTAAGCACTGCAATTGCAAACTTACTCAGACCTGATCTGCAGAAAATATGCTTTTATTGCTCTACCTGCCTGTTCCTACTGGCCTGGGATATAAAATAGAATTTAAACCAAACGATTTGCAGAGATTTAATAAGGTTTCACCTGAGGTACAAAACACAATTGCACTGTCAACCTTGGGATGTTTCAAAAGTTCAGCCAGGTTCTGGCCATACAATGAGGCTCAGGACAGGGTTGCTACTCGATAGGGGTTACTGCCCCTTAAGAGTTTCATGACAGATGGACTTTGGAATCATCTTGGCAAGGTACACACACATATCCATGCTCATTTAAGTGATGCTTCCTGTTGCACTGAGTCTATACACAAACACAAAACAGTTTTTCCTTTATTAGGTCCGGTTACATCTTCCTATAAAGTTTTATAACTTTCTATGTAAATCTCTTAGACATTTTTAGATTTTTTTTCCCTTAGGCACTTTGTATTTTCCACTGCTGTTGTAAATGATTTATTTGAAATCACACTTTCTAGTTTTATTTTGTTTTTCAGATGATTTTTGGCTTTAGAACAAGTACACTTATAAATACAGACTGAGCATTTTACTTAGGAATTTGGGCATATCATCACCAGCTCCCATTGCTCACTTGCCTGCCCAGCATTTGACGATGCGCATGATGACCAGTCTTGCACAACTCACCTGCTTGCCTGTGCCTTTTACAAATCACCCATCTCCTGGTTTCACTGTGTGGCTAACTACCCCTTCTAAACTGGAGCAGTTGCTTCTTTCACTTCTAGAAAAATCAATACTGTTTGCTTTGCTTTGTGGGTTCTGGATACAACTAAGAGCCATCTGCGAGAGCTGTGGTGGCTCAGTTAACCTCCTCCAGCAGCCAAAACCAGGAAGAGAAACCAGGCAGGGAGCTCCTTCTGTTTTTCCGATTAACTCACATGTTTGTTGCATGTTTGATTGAATTGCCCTGAACCCATATATTCACATCACTAAAACAGGTTTAAACAGACTTTTGTCTTTGATATTCATTTTAACTTTCCAGGGAATATAAAACACTAACGGAAGACAAACTGTGGTTTGTTGTAGGGCTGCGGTCCTCCACCTGAAAAGACCAGCAGCCTGCACCTCACCAAAGGAAGAGGTCCCTCAGCATATCAAGTCACCTCTTCTCTGAGGAATACATTTGGAAGGTTTGTCCCCTCCAAATCTCATACTGAAATTTGATCCCCAAGTTGGAGGCGAAGAGGTGTGCAGATCCCCTTATGAATGGCTCAGTGCCCTCCCCAAGGGAGTGAGTTCTCACTCTGCTGGTTCACACAAGAGCTAGTTGTTTAAAAGAACCTGGGACACCCCAACCTCTATCTCTCTCACTCCCCTTCTCGCCATGTGACACTTCTGCTTTGCCTCTGCCTTGATTGGGAGCTCCCTGAGGCCTTCACCAGAAGCAGATGCTGGTGCCATGCTTCTTAAACAGCCCACAGAACCGGGAGCCAAATAAACCTTTTCTTTATAAAATACCCAGCCTCACATATTTCCTTTTTAGCAACAGAAAACAGGCTAATACAACAACCATCTCCACATCAACACTGCCTTCCTTCTGACTCTTTATATTTCTTTGCTTCTCGTGGCCGCTGTAACAAATCACTGCAAACGTGACAGCTTAAAACAACACATACTTATTATCCCACAGTTCTGGAGGTCCAAAATCCTGTGGATCTTGCCAAGTGAAATCAAGGACTTGATAGGGCTGAAGTTCTTTTTGGAGCTTCCAGGGGAGACTCTTTTTCCTTACCTTTTCCACCTTATTGAGGCTGCCAGGATTCCTTGGCTCATGGTCCCCTCCCTGCACACTCAACACCATCAATGGCCAGCTGTGCCACTCTGAGCCTGCTTCCTTCTGCACCTCTTTTCTGGTTCAGACTCCCCTCTGCTACTTGTAAAGACTTTAGGGTTCAGGGCCCACCTGGACAACCCAGGGTGACCTCTTCTCTCAAGGTCTTTAACATCATCAGAGCAGCCTAATCCTTTTGCCATATGACATAACATATTCCCGGGTTCTGAAAATTAGGACATGGACATCTTGGGGGAGGGCATTATTCTGATTACCATACTCCGTAGACCACTGTTTGCTAAACCAAAAGCTGTGACTCATAGAATCAACTTTGTTGTTTGAAATCAGCATTTTTTAAATGAAATCAGAACACCTAGCTTCTGGTAAGGTTAAGTATTGTTCCATTGGAGAAGGGTTTATATTTTTTCATAGGCTTAGGGTTTCTTTGATACACACACACACACACATATGCCACACACTATACATACACACATATATACACTATTTATATTACTAAAATTACCAATATAAATATAAACTGTATTTCTTACTGTGAGTTGTGATAGGAAAAAAAATGGACAGCAACTTCGGAACCATCATAATAGCCTCCTAATTGGTCTTTCTGCCTCCAGGCTCTCCAGTCCATCCTCCTCACTGCTGCCAAAATGTTCCTTCTAAAAATAAATTGGACATGTCACTCTGCTTAAAATTCTCCCCAGGCCTGAGGCTAGAGAATGCTGCTCCTCCTGCCCACTGTCCACTTCCCACCCTGGGGCTGACCTCATGAACTTGGACTGCTACTTAGGTGTGGGCAGTGAGAGTACTGGCCATGGTCAGGGGGTGCTGACAGACAGAGTAGTTTGGGATATTTCGCCTCCAACTTCTTCCCTGCCAGGCATTCGCCCTACACGGTTGGGCCCCCTGCTCAGAAAGACTCCACATGTGGTTTAATGCCATGCTATTACCATCTTAAAATTCTTGTGAATTTTTGAACAAGGGGCCCTCATTTTCATTTTGCACTGGGCCTTGCAAATTATGTCACCAGTTCTGGCTGCAGTGACAGTGTTCCTCTACCAAAGGCACAGCTCTTGTCTGAGGCCCTACAACAAAACTGTTGAGTTCCAGTAACTGCATGTCCTGGTGGAGGAGAGCTTCCTGCTATGGCTGGCCCTGGGGCGTTCACCATCCCTTGCTAATTTTTCTCAATCCTGCCTACTTTTTGAATAGTTCCTTCATTAAACTCACTTCACCACTTTCAAGAGTGCCATCTGTTTCCTCTCCGGACCCTGACCAGTAGCAATAGTCTACAGGGCAATTTCTAAAGTCTTCGCCTTCTTGTCTAGGGTGCCGCCCTCACCTTATCTTTCTAGCAGACTTAACCACATTACCTCATTCGTTCTAAGATCCAGCTTCATCAGACTTCTTGTCTTCACATATATGCTGTACGTGTCTCCAGGTCTTAAGTATTCTGCAATTGTTAATGATTCCCCAGTAGTGTTTTTTTCTTACTTTGTAAGAAAATTTTACCTGGGGAAGAAGGAAGAGGGGAGGAGGGAGGGAGATGGGTAAGCCCTCGCCTAATGGGCACACTGTAAGGGTATCCAGCACAGCCCCAGGTGAAGGGCTCAAGTTTTAGCTGGGCACATTGCTATCCAGAGTAAGGCAATATATTCCACCTTCTCTCATAGAAAATGTGCCCCGGTGACTAAATTCTGGCTGATGGTAGGTAAATACAAGTGCTGTGTGTGTCAGACTCCAGGAACCTTCCCTAACAGACTCGCATCATCACTACTGCTGGCTTTCCTCTGTCCCTTCTCCCATCCTGTGGCCTGAGATGTGGGCCATCTTGGACAATGAAGACGAGGAGTGTACACTAGGGATGGGAGAATAATAATTTGGAAGGACCCTGTGTCTTTGAAGATTTCATGAAACCGGCTCTGGACACAATGTCTAAAGTCCTAAAGACTCTTACATAAGGAAGAGAAAAACCACCTTACAATGATATTTGGGTTTTCTATTTTTTACCAATGAATCTGATCCCAACAAATTCCTTATCTATCATCATTTATTAAATTAATCTATATGGAAAAATTCTCGTGTGTTGAGTATTGCTATTGGCTCTGGTATGCAATTCTGAATAAGCAAATAGCAGTGGAACTGGGCGCAGGAGGAGGTCATGGAAATTTGAGGTGGTCAGGAATAAGGAGGAAAAGGGCACCAACTGGGAATCCATGCTCGGAAGAATCAGCACAGAAGACTGGGAAGGCCTCAAATAAGAAAGACTTCAAGGAAGAACTCAGACAATGACACAGAATCCCAAGTCCCAGAGAACCCCAAAAGTTATAACCTGCAAAAAATAAAATTCAACCTGTATACTGCTCAAAAAGTACAATACTAGACCGGGGGACTGAGAAAGAAAAACACATTGTGTGAACACAAGCAAAAATAACAGAGCAGAAGCAGAGTTCCTAATACCAGGTAGAAATTTCAGAGAGGCAGGCTTCAAAGGACTGAGCCCTCTTACGGAAGCCATTCCAGTCCCAGATGACTTCCCTGATAAATTCTACCAAATGTTTAAGGAAGAAACAAGACTGATTCTACACAAATCTTTCACAGATGTAGAGGAGGAAGGAATCACTTCCCAATTGTTATCATGAGGCCAATACTGTGATACCAAATGTGATGAGGATGTTACAAGAAAACTATAGACTGATGTTCCTCATGACACTAATAAATACAAAAATACTTGTCAAAATATTAGTGCGTTAAATCCAGCTGCAGGAAATATCTTACACTGCCAAGAAACAGAAAATGCTAAAAGACTAAAGGGAGCACGTGGAACGGACATGGAAGCTGATTTGGGGGGGCTCCCACTGCCCAAACATGGGGTAATTAGAGCACCAAAAGGCTGAGGACAGGACTGGATTATGATTTTGTTCCTTTAAGATATAAAAGTATAGACTTTATTTTATCTTAGAGAGAGAGGGCAGCGCCTGTGGCTCAGTGAGTAGGGTGCTGGCCCCATACACAGAGGGTGGCAGGTTCCAACCTGGCCCCGGCCAAACTGCAATACCAACAACAACAAAATAGCTGGGTGTTGTGGTGGGCGCCTGTAGTCCCAACTACTCGGGAGGCTGAGGCAAGAGAATCACCTAAGCCTAAGAGCTGGAGGTTGCTGTGAGCTGTGACGGCACAGCACTCTACTGAGGCCAACAAAGTGAGACTCTGTCTCTAAGAAAAAAAGAAAGAGAGAGGGAGTCAAGGAATGGGGAAAGAGAGACAAGAGCAAAGAGATGGTGTGGGATCCCAAAGAAAGGAAGAATTCCAATTTCCTCTTGAATTTATACTAGTGCTAAAATAAAAGCATGTGTGTGGGGAATGTTATTCACAAAAGTACTCATAGCTGATAAATGCAGTGAGAATAATAGCAAAGTCAGCAGTTTGCAATTCTCAATGTAATACTGGACTCCAAAAAGGATCATGAATGGCTGCTAAAATAATTTAATAAAATGTTATTGGATATGGAATATACACATGGTCTTGAAGTGGCATCCTAATATGACTTACAAATTACAAAGATGGAAAAGAACTTTTTAAACAAAGAAATCTGGCACATGGGGCAGCACCTATGGCTCAGTGAGTAGGACGCCCGTCCCTTATACCGAAGGTGGCAGGTTTGAACACGGCCCCAGCCAAACTGCAACAAAAAACAGCTGAGTGTTGTGGTGGACACTTGTAATCCCAGCTACTCAGGAGGCTGAGGCAAGAGAATCACCTAAGCCCAAGAGCTGGAGGTTGCGGTGAGCTGTGACACCATGGTACTCTACTGAGGTGACAAAGTGAGACTGTCTCAAAAATAAATAAATAAATAAATAAAAGAAATCTGGCAGATGATGATACAAGTGACAAAACTTCATGGATCGACCATTGCCACAAAAATACTGCATCTTGAAACACCCCACACTTAATGACTTACAAAGGACAGTCATTTATTTTATAACTGACTTACCTGCACATGGGCTAGAATTTGGCTGACGTAGGCTGGGCTGGGCCAGGGGGCTCTGCTGATCTTGGCTGGGCTCACTCAGTATCTGCAGGTCAGGTGCAGAGCTCTACTCAAGGTTTGGGCTGAGGATGCTTAGCTGGTGCCATTCTTGTCACATGTCTCATTTACCCCTCCTGGAACCAGTGGTCTAGCCTAGACACTTTCTCTTTGCACCAGCAGCCCAAACACTTTCCAAGATTCAGCTTGAACTTTACGTATTAACATCCCAACTGAGTGGGAGGCTGCTGGAAAATGAAATGGTTTGACTTTGGTTTAACTAAAATTGAGAAAGAGGGGAGGGATTGGTGCTGAGAGCTCTTTGGGCTCTACATCCCCTTCCCTAAGAGTAGGGCAAACAAGAAATGAGAGAGCCAACAGGTGTAGATATTTTGACCACTTCAGGCCATTGGAGTGGTCAGAAAGGTCCAGATGATAGTACATCAGGGGTGCTCCTAACTGGCACCTTAGTCTCTACCTAAGTTGTCAAAGAAAAATATTCATTACGTTATTATAAATAAGTAACATTTCCCAGCCTTCTTCACTCAACTTGTCATTTATAATTCAGAGTAATCACAGTAGCACATTTTAAATCAAGCAGAGGAATATGAATATATATACACATACACTCATACATATATGTAATAATAGCATATATTTTTGGAAGGCTGCTTCAGATTCATGGGGAAAAACATATAGCCAAGTAACATGAGAAATTAGAAAAGTGGTAAAATTCATAGGCTAGGGCAGAAAATGTAATTAATTCTAATACGAATAAGAGAACAATGCAGTGGTTGGAGATTTCTAGCTTGGTCTCGAGTGATTCATAGACTAACTCATTTCAGTGCGTTGCCAGTTACATAAAAGATGGATTCTGAGGCAGCAAGGTGCTGCCATGCAACATCAGACTGAGTAAAATCCACATCACAGATTCTATTATGAGGCTGCCAGTTTCTACGCAGCTTTGTAAGCAACCATGAAGAAGACATTTGGGGACAGGGAAGGGAGAGGCAGCCTGCCTAGGCTGGAGCCTCACGTGTCTGAAGCAGAATATTATAGCCTCTAAAAATAGGTGCTAAGTAACCATTCTGCCAGGAAATAATATACCACAAAGTTAAGCTTTCCACTTGGGAAATTTGAAAGGGCTTTTCTTTTACTCTGCTGTGATCTATGTCAAGAAGAAAGAAAAAAAACTCCCAAACCTTCAGAATCTGGAAATGCAAGGACTCAGATTTTGGACACAGGAGAATTCTATACCTTTTATATCTAAGTCACTTTTCTTTCAATGAAATTAAACTATCAAGAGTAATAGAATCCTTTAGCTAAGAGTTTGTTGTCGTTTGGGGATCTGGCTTCCCATAATGCTGGTGTCTTGAACAAAATACCCTTACACCATCCTCATCCTCACCCTCAGTGCTTTTATCAAATGCATATTATAAAGTGTGCTGTTGAGTTACAGATATTTCTTACATAAACTACTGCAGATGTTGATGAGAAAGGGAAAGAACAGACAAAAAAGATAAGGTGAAGGGAAATGTAATGGAATTTGTGTCCTCTGAAATTTATAGGCTGAAACTCTAACCCCCATGAGACTGTATTTGGAGACAGGGCCTTTACGGAGGTAACTAAAGTTAATGGGGTTGTAGGATGGGGCCCTAATCCAGTAACATTGGAGGCCTTAAAGGAAGAGGAAGAGACATCTGGGCATGTGCACAGAAGAAAGGCCTTGTGAGAGCATGATGAGAAGGCAGCTGTCTGCAAGCCAAGATAAGTGTCAGGAGAAACCCACCTTGATCTTGGACATCCAGCCTCTAGACTGTGAGAGAATAAATTTCAGTTGTTTAAGGCCCTGTCTCTGCAGGACTTTGTTATGACAGCTCCAGAGACTAACACAGGAGCTATATTTATTAGTCACCTGTGAGGCGGCAAGCGCTGAGAGCAACACTAAATGTATGGCATTAGCACGATCCTCACAATATCCCTGCAAGCTCAGGCAAGGCAGAGCAAACTAAAGTTTGGAGAGAATCAACCTGCTCAGCATCACACAGAGCAAGCCTCTAAGTCTGAACTTGGGTTGATGTTGTTTCAAATTTTAAATTGTTTTCACTGTTGCATTGTTTTCACTTCTGCAATACTGGTGTGCTGCAGGATCATCTAGGGAGCTTGTTAGAGTTTTAGAGGTCTCTATTCAATTCAAGACCTACTGGATGAACTTGAGAGTGGGCTGACCTTGACAGTGGAACATACGTCCTCTTTTTTTCAGATTGATATAAGGGTATAAACCATTAGGTTACAGTGTTTGCATTTAGTAGGTAAGGTCCCTGTTGTAGTTGTGCCCCTCACCTAGGAGGTGTGCCATAAACCCCTACACTGCCCTGTTTTTCACAAGCTCCCAGGTGGTGCCAATTCACACCATGGCCCAAGTTAAAGAGGCTATATGAGCAAAGGTTTCCTGTTTGGTGGATTTTCAGGGTTCCATGGGTAGACAAGCAGCAGCCTAAGACTAGTAAAGCTAATTTCCCACCTTTCTTAATCTCTCAATTTTACTGGGATTCCAGGATATATAATTTTCATTAGCTTTTATGAGGAAAGTTTTCAGCAACATCCACTTAAAATATAAAAATCAACTCTAATTTGGCACACGGCTCTGGGTAATCACACGATCATTTGGTCCTTACTTTCTAGGACCATTTTGCTTTACCTTCTGAGGTATAAGGTATTCATATTTGAGTGTGAAAATTATTAGTATACTTGCATATATAATAACTAACACCCAATATCAGATAAGTGTGCCCTACAGCGGGCCAGATGTTTGCTACAATCCTTCGGAACACCCAGAGCAAACTGAATTTGCTATGTGGTATACTGATATCCCTAGAAAGAGAATAACTCAAGTTATAACAGGAGCAATACCTAAACAAATAAAATCATTAATAACAATTTTGCAATATATACAGACATGCGTCTTTTTATGTTTTTAATAATAACTAGAAGTTTTCCATGTAGAAATACTATATATTTCTGAAGAATTATTTCTATGTATTTCATATTTTGTGTTGTCATGTTAACTTTAATTTTCTAATTGTTAGTGGTATACAATGGATATTTGTATATTGAACTTAACAAATAATAAAATCATGACAAACATTTTTTAAAAAGAAAATTATTAGTATAGAAATCTCTGCAGTCGCTGACCCATTTCTTTTTTTTTTTTTTTGGCCGGGGCTATGTTTGAACCCGCCACCTCCGGCATATGGGACCGGCACCCTACTCCTTGAGCCACAGGCGCCGCCCTGACCCATTTCTTGTCAGCCACTTCCAATACAAAAGAGATTATGAACATAAAAATGTATGACTGTTTTGAAAAATGAATAACTACTCCTTAATTCTCAATGTTTTGTGAGTTTTTAGTTGTCCTTATCATGTTCTTATAAAGTTGGTGCACCCATAGTTATTTCTGGCCATTGGATGATCAGGGCAATTATACACATACCAGATATTTCCTGACCACATTTTCTCAAACTGTGTAATCTCATGGAGAAAGATGCTCATTGTATAAGGCATTCCATTATTTCTTTCATTTCAAGGAATTCCCTTTCCCTGCGTATCTCATATCCCTGAAGGGATGGCTTGGGTGGACTGTTTTATAATCAGACAGGAGCATAATTTGCTGCTGTGTGATGTTTTGAAGCCCAAATTCTTTATTTCTTTTCCACTATTTGAGGAATGCAATAAATTCAGAAACTCAGTTTGGCTTCAAGGAGTGTTAGTTTCCTAACTGTTTCTCTAGGGAAAAAGAAAGAGTAAGAGGAACTGAGAAGGTGGTACAGACTAATAACAGCGCCTGCATAAATTAGCTCCCTTCCTCATCAAACCTCACGAGGCTGAGCTGAAGTGTGCTCTGGGCACCTGGGGAGCCGCTGGGCACTCAGATACCAGGCAGCGTAGGACCCCAGGCCGGGGACCCGGGCCAACTGCAGGCAGGGATGGAGGCAGCCAGAGGGAAAAGCAGACCTACGGCTTGCTTCCCTTTTTTTGGAAGAAAACAAATACAGGAAGACCACTGTTACCCAAAAGACCCTGACAGAGAATAGTCTGCAGCTCCTGGAAGACAGGCAGGCTCTGGCAAAGGAGTGAATTTACGCCGATGCCTCTGAATCATATACTTCAAATGGGTGAACTTTATGGCATGTGAATTATTATCTCCAATTAAAAAAATTATATGAGAAAACAGTCTATACTAAGGGATCCCATTTAAAATACACAAAACAGGGAAAGTAAGAGGCACGCATGCTTACACGTGTGTGCACACACATAGATACACATGCACACATGCACTCACACGCACACACACACTTGAGGAATCTGGAAGTACTGAGAGATGGAGGATGATCAGTCCAAGGAAGGGCAGCCTGGCTCCAAATGTGCTGTGTCAGCATATGCCAAGCGTCCACAGATGTACCATCGTCTCATGAGGCCACACCATGTTGGGAGATTCCCATTCTCAAGGAGTTGAAGGAAGAAGAGCTTTTGTCCCCAAAGCCGCCATATCATAGGATGGTCCTCAAGATTTGATACTTACATCTTCTACTTCCACCCAAGGGATTAAAGGGAGCCTCTCTTTAGGCCAGGACCACAGGATTACAGCCCTGTTCCTCATGATCCCTGCTTCTGATACTCCGAGATGGCCCAGAGAAAAATCTATTTCATGTGACTTATAAATGAACCACCTGTGCAGCCTCTTTGGCGTTAGTTCAAGTCATCAAACGAGCTCCCTTGCTCAGCTTTCCCTACGTAAGCTTGGGTCCTTCAGGTTTCACGTCTCAGTGCCCAGCCTTTGAGCCAAGTGACATGTTTGCTCTCCAGGCAAAAAGCTCTCAAGAACCCCAACAAGTGATGTCTGCCCCTCTGTTTCTGCACTCTGATTGTCTTGTACAAGTCTCTGGGCACAGAGTCTGGGGCAGGTTTAACAAGCCTCAGGTCCCATCTAACGTTTTTTTGTTAAGATCATAGATCAACCTCTAATTAATGAAGTTTTTCTTCCTAACATTCTCATCCTTTCTAACCCAGGACATCTGTCCTTTCTTCTTGCCAAACTTATGTGAGCAACACCCAGGAAAGATGCATAGGTAACAAGTGGCGTTATGTAGAGCAGGGCGATGTGGACATACATGTACATATATCACAGGAAATGGCCTGGAAGGAGACGCACTAACCAGAGAGGTCGGTGGGGAGGACCAGGAAGCCAGCACCGGGGGCCCAAGAGAGAAGGGTGCTTTGCTGTTACTACTATGTTTTTACACATCTCTCTCTCTTTTTGGCTGGGTACAGGGGACTTTATTGATGGTACATGACAAGGCAGGGCTCCTTAGGCCCCTCCCATTCTTCAGGGAGCCTGACATGGACTGTGCCAGGAGGACAATCCTCAGTTTGGCAGGGGGCTGAGTGGGCAGGAACACTGTAGCCACTGAGGTCTTCTCTCCTCCTCTCAGACTGTTACTGGGGCTGGTGGTCAGGGGCCCTTACTCCTTAGAAGCCATGTGGACCATAATGTCCAGTGCCTTGTTGCTGTCATCAGATTTATTGTCACAGCAAGAAATAAGCTTGACAAAATGATTATTGAGGGCAATGCCTGCCTCAGCAATGAAGGTGGAAAAGTGAGTATCACTGTTGACATCAGGGCTCAGTGTAGCCCAGATGTGCTTGAGAGGCCTCTGATGCCTGCATCACCACCTTCTTGATGTCATCATATCTGGCAGGTCTCACTAGGCAGCAGGTCAGGTCCATAACCAGCATATAGAGACGTGTGAGCTTCCCATTCAGTGCAGGGATGACTTTGCCCATGGCCTCAGCAATGCCAATAGAGTGGGGAAGGAGGTCTGGAGCACCCAGAGCCATCACACCACTGTTTCCCAGAGAGGCCTCCCACAGTCTTCTAGAGGTGGTGACTGCATGGATTGTGGTCATGAACCCCTCCTTGATGTCAAAGTTGTCGTAGGTGACCTTGGCCAAGGGGGCTAAGCAGCTGATGGTGCAGGAGGCATTGCTGATGATTGTGAGACTATTTTCATACCTCTTGTGGTTCATGCACATCACAAATTTGGAGGCATGAACCTTGGCAGCACCCCTCTAGGTGAGCCTCAGTCTTCTCTAAAGTAGAAAAGTCGCAGTGGACCCCATAACATAGTCATCACTGGTATCACTCCATTTGATTTTGATGGTATCTCACTTCTGGAAGATGAAGATGGGATTTCCATTAATGACAAACTTCCTGTTCTCAGCCTTACTGTGCCATGGGTGAGATCATACAGGAACATGTAACTATGCAGTGAAGGTCACCGATGGCAACAATATCCACTTTGCCTGGTGAAAAGCATGCCTGGTGACCAAGCACCCCTTACAGCCAAACACTCACTCTGCCTTTATTTTCCCTCTGGCGTCCCAGGGACACAGCTGGTGCTGCATGAGGAGATGTGGCTGCCTCTCAAACAGGAGGAGAAGGGAGGCTCTATACGTCTTTCTAATCTTTTAAATACTAAGAAGTGCTTCATGAGTAGAGAAAATTTTAATTGGATGAAATAATTCTTGCCTAGAGAGGAAAAAAAGGTACACAGACATAAATAGCTTAAGAGGACTGAATTAATCCCCAAAGCCCTCATATTTCAACCTACTTTAAAAACAACATGCTGTGTAATATTTACGAAATGTAAAGTTAAGGGGATAAGGGATAATACAGTGATGCTCATGTCCTCATCACCCAGCCTAAGAAATAAAACATAACAAATATGGCAGAGTGCCCTATATACCCCTCCCTTGTTGAGTTTTTTCCAATAATCCCAAGAGAAGTAATAACTATTCCTCATCACTCCATGACCAAGCCGGTAACCCATGCAGAATTCCAGAAAACGCCATTCAGAAAATTCCTGTAGTCAGGAAATACAGAGAAAGAATTTGAAGAAAGCCTGAGCTGATTGTTCACCATTTTGTGTTATTTGCATTAATGTTTTCTTCCCTTGGCAAGACGGGATTAGTTCAGAGGATGTCTAAAATAAAATCAGCAAGGCGTGCTGTGAGGAACAGACCCTCGGTAACTGTGCAGTGATCGGCCCCTCTTCCTGTAGCACGTTCTCCAAAATTGCCATGTCTGCTGTGGCTGGAGTGATGAGGAGTTGGCTGTTGTCAACTCTTTACTGTATGTGTGTCAGGGTAGGCCATCTAATCAGTGTTCCACTGGGAGGCAGCTCTGTGACCCTGCCGTTCAATGACACGGCTGCTTTCCGAAAACTGTAAATCTAAGGAAGCAGAGATTGCTAGTGAATGAAATCTTTTGTTTTCTTTTTTATTAGCTCTTGAAATTATGTTTTCTCTAATACATTTTTATGCTCTGTAAGTTCAAGTGCAATGGATATGTCTTTGGAAATTAATGACGTAATTAAAGAATCTGCTCCCTCTAGATTTCTTGCCAGTGGTTACAAGGTGTGTTTCATCTTCTTTTTTCAGCACAATCGATGAAGCCCAAGTTGATTTTATATGAATAAAGAATGCTCACAAAGACTGGGAATAAATAAGAAAGGAGCTAAACTTTTTTTTTTTTTTATTAAATCATAGCTGTGTATATTAATGCAATCATGGGGCACCATACACTGGTTTTATAGACCATTTGACACATTTTCATCACACTGGTTAACATAGCCTTCCTGACATTTTCTTAGTTATTGTGTTAAGACATTTACATTCCACATTTACTAAGTTTCACATATGCCCTTGTAAGATGCACTGCAGGCGTAATCCCACCAATCACCCTCCCTCCGCCCTCCCCTCCCTTTTCCCCTTCCCACTATTCTTAGGTTATAACAGGGTTATAGCTTTCATGTGAAAGCCATAAATTAGTTTCATAGAAGGGCTGAGTACATTGGATACTTTTTCTTCCATTCTTGAGATACTTTGCTAAGAAGAATATGTTCCAGCTCCATCCATGTAAACATGAAAGAGGTAAAGTCTCCATCTTTCTTTAAGGCTGCATAATATTCCATGGTGTATATATACCACAATTTATTCATCCATTCATGGTCAATGGGCACTTGGGTTTTTTCCATTATGAATTATGGAATTATGAATTAAGCAATTATGAATTAAGCTGCAATAAACATTCTGGTACAAATATCTTTGTTATAATATGATTTTTGGTCTTCTGGGTATATACCTAGAGGAGGAATTATAGGATTGAATGGCACATCAATTTTTAGATCTCTAACTGTTCTCCAAACATCTTTCCAAAATGAATGTATTAATTTGCATTCCCACCAGCAGTGTAGAAGTGCTCCCTTTTCTCCAAATCCACACCAACATCTCTGGTCTTGGGATTTTGTGATATGGGCTAATCTTACTGGAGTTAGATGATATCTCAACGTAGTTTTGATTTGCATTTCTCTGATGATTAAAGATGATGAGCATTTTTTCATATGTCTGTAGACTGTCTTCTTCAGAGAAGTTTCTCTTCAAATCCCTTGCCCAGCCTGCGATGGGATGACTTGTCCTTTTCTTGCTTATACGTTTGAGTTCTCTGTGGATTCTGGTTATTAAACCTTTGTCGGAGACATGCCCCACAAATACCTTCTCCCATTCTGAGGACTGTCTGCTTGCTTTACTTACTGTGTTCTTGACTGTGCAGAAGCTTTTTAGTTTGATCAGGTCCCAGTAGTGTATTTTTGAAGCTGTTTCAATTGCTGGCGGGGTCCTCCTCAAAATACTCACCCAGACCGATTTCTTCAAGGGTTTTCCCTGCACTCTCTTCTAGCATTTTTATAGTTTCATGTCTTAAGTTTAAATCTTTAATCCAATGAGAGTCTATCTCCGTTAATGGTGAAAGGTGTGGGTCCAGTTTCAGTCTTCTACAGGTTGCTAGCCAGTTCACCCAGCACCATTTGTTAAATAGGTAATCTTTTTTCCACTGAATGTTTTTAATTGGCTTGTCAAAGATCAAATAGAGGTAAGTAGCTGGATTCATCTCTTGGTTCTCTATTCTGTTCCAGACATCTACTTCTCTGTTTTTGTGCCAGTACCAGGCTGTTTTGATCACTATCGATTTATAGTATAGTCTGAGGTCTGGTAGTGTGATTCCTCCTGCTTTGTTTTTATGTCTTGGCTATTTGAGGTTTTTTCTGATTCCATATAAAACGAAGTATTATTTTTTCAAGATCTTTAAAGTATAACAGTGGAGCTTTAATAGGGATTGCATTAAAATTGTATATTGCTTTCGGTAGTATGGACATTTTAACAATGTTGATTCTTCCCAGCCATGAGCATGGTATGTTTTTCCATTTGTTAACATTTTCAGCTATTTCTTCTCTTAGAGTTTCATAGTTCTCTTTATAGAGATCTTTCACATCCTTCATTAAAGTTCCAAATATTTCATCTTCTTTGGCACTACTATGAATGGAATAGAGTCCTTAACTGTTTTTTCAGCTTGACTATTGTTGGTATATATAAAAGCTACCGATTTATGGGTGTTGATTTTGTAAACTGAGATGCTGCTGTATTCCTTGATCACTTCTAAGAGTTTTGTAGTAGAATCCCTGGCGTATTCCAGATATACAATCATATGATCTGTGAAGAGTGAAAGTTAATCTCATCTGACCCTATATGGATACTCTTGATCGCCTTTTCTTCCCTAATTGCTGTGGCTAAAACTGCCCTTACAATGTGAAAGAGCAGCAGAGACAATGGGCAGCCTTGTCTGGTTCCTGATCTGAGTGGAAATGATTTCAATTTAACTCCATTCAATACGATATTGACTGTGGGTTTGCTGTAGATGGCCTCTATCACTTTAAGAAATGTCCCTTCTATACCAATTTTCTTAAGTGTTCTGATCATGAAGGGATGCTGGATAGTATCAAAAGCTTTTTCTGCATCAATTGAGAAAATCATATGGTCTTTGTTTTTTAATTTGTTTATGTGCTGAATTATACTTATAGATTTACGGATATTGAACCAGCCTTGAAGACCCTGGGATAAAACCGACTTGGTCATGATGTATGATTTGTTTGATGTGTTGCTAGATTCTGTTTGTTAGGATCGTGTTGAATATTTTTGCATCTATATTCATTAGTGATATTGGTCTATAATTTTCTTTTCTTGTTGGGTCTTTTCCTGGTTTGGGGATCAGGGTGATGTTCGCTTCATAGAATGTGTTGGGTAGTCTTCCTTCTTTTTCTACCTTTTGGAACAGGTTGAGTAACATAGGTACTAGTTTCTCTTTAAAGGTTTGGTAGAATTCTGATGTGAAGCCATCTGGTTCCGGGCTTTTCGTTTTAGGGAGACTTTGTATGGTTGATGCTATTTCAGAACTTGATATGGTCGTGTTCAACATTTCCACTTGATTCTGGCTAAGTCCTGGAAGGTGACGTGCTTCCAAGTATTAGTCAATTTCCTTCAGATTTTCATATTTCTGAGAATAAAGTTTCTTGTAATATTCATTAAGGATTTTTTTGAATTTCTGAGGAGTCTGTTGTTATTTCGTCTTTGTGGTTTCTGATTGATGAGATTAGAGATTTTACTCTTTTTTTCCTGGTAAGGTTAGCCAAAGGTTTATCTATTTTATTGACCTTTTCAAAAAACCAAGTTTTTTATTTATTGATCTGTTGTATTATTCTTTTGTTTTCAATTCCATTTAATTCTGCTCTAATTTTGGTTATTTCTTTTCTTCTACTGGGTTTGGGGTTGGAATGTTCTTCCTTTTCCAGTTGCTTGAGATGTCCCATTAAGTTGTTAACTTCCTCTCTTTCCGTTCTCTTGAGGAAGGCTTGCAGTGCTATAAATTTCCCTCTTAGAACTGCCTTTGCGGTGTCCCAGAGGTTCTGATAGTTTGTGTCTTCATTGTTGTTTTGTTCCAAAAAATTGGCGATTTCTTTCTTAATCTCATTTCTGACCCAGCTATCATTCAGCATAAGGTTATTTCACTTCCATGTTTTTGTATGAGTATGCAGAGTATCTATTCCTTTAAATTTATTGAGGTTAGACTTGTGACCTAAAATGTGGTCAATTTTGGAGTAAGTTCCGTGGGCTGATGAGAAGTATGTGTATTCAGTTTTTTTGGGATGAAATGTTCTGTAGATGTCTGCTAAATCCAAATGTTGGATGATTAGGTTTAAATCTAAAATTTCTTTGCTCAGCTTCTTATTGGAGGATCAATGCAACACTGCCAAAGGAGTGTTGAAATCTCCAACTATTATTGTGCTGGAGGAAGTCAAGTTGCTCATGTCTGTTAGAGTTTCTCTTATAAATTGAGGTGCATTCTGGTTGGGTGCATAGATATTTATAATTGAAATCTCATCATATTGAGTATTACGCTTAACCAATATGAAGTGACCATTCTTATCTGTCCTTACTTCTGTTGGTTTAAAACCTATTGTATCTGCAAATAAAATTGCAACACCTGCTTTTTTCTGATTATCGTTTGCCTGAAATATGGACGACCATCCTTTCAACCTGAGTCTATATTTGTCTTTTAAGGTAAGATGTGCTCTTGTATGCAGCAAATACCTGGCCTGAGTTTTTGTATCCAGTCAGCTAACCTGTGCCTCTTTAGAGGACAGTTTAAGCTGTTCACATTAATGGAGAATATTGATAAGTCTGGTAGAATTTTGGGCATCAAGTTTTTTGAATGTCCAGTGGACATTTTTAATCCTTTCACCACTGTGGAAGTTGGAGTTTGATCAAAAGTTTCTGAGTGAGTTTACTTTTGTGGTAGAGGATTGGGCTGGTCATTATGGAGAATAGGTCTGAGAATATCCTGAAGAGCTGGTTTGGTTATGGCAAATTTCTTCAACATATGAATGTCATTAAAAGTATTTAATTTCTGGACGGCGCCTGTAGCTCAGTCAGTAAGGCTCCAGCCCCATATACCGAGGGTGGCGGGTTCAAACCTGGCCTCGGCTGAATTGCAACCAAAAAAAATAGCCAGGTGTTGTGGCGGGCACCTGTAGTCCCAGCTACTTGGGAGACTGAGGCAAGAGAATCACTTAAGGCCAGGAGTTGGAGGTTGCTGTGAGCTGTGTGATGCCACGGCACTCTACACAGAGTCATAAAGTGAGACTCTGTCTCTACAAAAAAAAAAAAAAAAGTATTTAATTTCTCCATCATAAATGGAACTCAGTTTAGCTGGATACAGGGTCTGGGGTTGAAAGTTGTTTTGGTTTAGGAGATTAAAATTCGATGACCACCCTCTTCTGGCTTGATAAATTTCAGCAGAGAGATCTGCAGTCATTCTAATATTCTTCCCTTTGTAGGTAATGGATTTCTTACGTCTGGCTGCTTTCAGAATTTTCTCCTTCATATTAGCTTTCGTGAAGTTAATTATGATATGCCTGGGGGATGTCTCACGGGGATTGAGTCGTGCTGGGGTTCTGAAACTGTCTGCTATCTGAATTTCAGAATCTCTTGGCATGTCTGGAAAATTCTCTTTTATAATTTCATGGAGAAGGGCCTCTGTGCCTAGTGAGGCCACTTCATCACTTTCAGGGATTCCAATGAGGCAGATATTAGCCTTCTTTGAATTATCCCAATGCTCTCCATTTCTCTTCCTCTGTGAGAGTTTGGGAGTGTTCAAAGGCTTTGTCTTCAATGTCAGAAATTCTTTCTTCTGCTTTCTCCACTCTGTTACTGAGGGATTCTACTGTATTTTTCTGATCTTTGAGGGCTGCAAATTCTTGCTTCAGTGTGTCAAAATCTTTGGTGGTTTTGTCTTTAAATTTGTTAAATTCTTGAGACAACTTTTGAATTTTTCCTCGAATTTCTAATTCTGACTTTTGAATTGCTGCTCAAATTTCTAATTCCAAATTTTCCTCCATTTTCTTAATCTTGTTTGCAATCCAAATTCTGAATTCAATTTCTGACATCTCAGCCAGCTGTTTATGAATGGGATCTTCAGTTACATCTGCCATATCTTTCCTTGGGGGGCTTGATGTATTCTGGTTATTCATGTTACCAGAGTTTTTCTGCTGATTCTGCCCCATGATTGTTTTACACCATTTGATTTTTCCCCTGGAGCTTTGTCCAGGACCCATACAGTGCTATGGCCTGAGAAACTGGGGACCTGTTTGGTGTGGTGGGGCTAAGTGGTTCTGTCTTGTTTTCAGCTTGTCTCTGTTTGACCCCAGTGAAACAATTACTCTGGGTGGAAGTCTCAGGGGGCCTGCGTTTCCATCCCAGATCTGTTCCGTTGTGGTTGCCACCTGAGTAGATGCCCAACCTCCTCTGGTTGCCCAGGGAGACAGGGGGTGTGACTTCAGAATATCCAGGAGTGAGCCCTATTGTTGCTAAAAGACGGCTGCTGCTCTGCACTTCTGGGCACCACCACTCCAGTGTGGTTCCCTGTCAGCCGACCGTCCTCTCCTCACTCCCGTACCCCAGAGTCAGCACTGACCAGCTGCAATTTAAGCCCTGTCCACACCCCTCGAGAAATCACCCAAGAATCTGGACTCCTGGGGGACAGGCCTCCAGACCTCAGAGTGAGAGTGGAGGGGAGTGCTGGGAGCTCAGAGTTGCAGGTAGAGAATATATGCAGTTGCAGTCTTATACAGTTTTATGCCTGGCAGGAGAACTCCATGGCACCCTAGTAGGGGAGGTAGGTCCAGTTTTTAGAGGGTCTCTCCTGTGGATTATAGGGGAGGACCTTTGAATTCTGCTCGTTTGTTTGTGGGGCACTCTGAACCATTCTCATGGGGGAGGGGACGCCCGTCTGCTTGGTGATGGATTTTGTACCTTTTGTTTGTATCCTTGGGGCGCAGCTCACCTCAGCAGGGTTTTGTGCATTCTTCAACCTTCTCTCTTGGTGCAGCTCAAATCCACCCACTAAACTTTTTTCTTTTTTTTTTTTTTTTGGTTTTTGGCCAGGGCTAGGTTTGAACATGCCACCTCCGGCATATGGGACCAGCGCCCTACTCCTTAAGCCACAGGCGCCGCCCCACTAAACTTTTTTCCAATGACAATGATTCATCATTGTAACAACTTCACCTCCCTTTTTGGTGGTAATTAGTGTTTCAAGTTTTTATTGTTGTGGCTCTTCGTATTCCTGAAAGAATGTAAATAACACTAAGTATGTTCATATACCTGCATGTTTGTGCCAGATGCCAAGGCTTGCAGTTTCTCTCACTTTACATTTGTGTCTAGACTGGCACAAAAATTGTCTCCAAAAGGACATAGTGTTCTGCCAACTGGCACCATCAGATTTCCATGTCAATTTGAAAAGGTACAGATGCAAAGGGGTGCCATAGCCATGTCAGTATGGTGCTTCTTACACCACTATTTTAATTTTGTTTTTGAGACAAAGTCTTGCTTTGTTGCCCAGGCTAGCATGCAATGGAGTCATCATAGCTCACTGCAGCCTCCAACTCCTGGGCTCAAGTGATCCTCTTGCCACAGCCTCCTAAGTAGCTGGGACTCTAGACTTGTGCCACCACACCTGGCTAACTTTTTTCTTTTTTCTTCTTTCTCTTTTCTTAGAGATAAGGTCTTGATATGTTACGTAGGCTGGTTTCAAACTCCCTGTCTCAAGCAACCCTCCCTCCTCCACCTGCAAAGAGGCTGGTATTGCAAGTGTGAGCCCTTACCCAGCTCTTCAACCTATTAAAGAGAGGGCTTCTCACTGGCTCTGCCCCATCCATTCACCAAGGCAGCAGGATGTGGAAGGGAAATGGTTTATTGTTCAAGATATCAGAAATAGATCCATCGAGTTCAGGTCTGTCTCCTTAAAATTGTCCACAGGGTTGCTCTAACTTGGAAAATTAAAAAGATAGTAAAAGCATCAATGGAGAACAAGTGAAACCTCATGATCTTTATCTATCTAAAATGGTAATATAGGGGCGGCTCCTGTGGCTCAAAGGAGTAGGTCACTGGCCCCATATACCAGAGGTGATGGGTTCAAACCCAGCCCCAGCCAAAAACTGAAAGAAAAAAGAAAGAAAGAAAGAAAGAAAGAAAGAAAGAAATGTAAAAAATAAATAAATAAAAGAAAATAGTAATGGAGCACGGCTATTTGGAATTCTTCTATGCCGTAAGCTCCCAAATTGTGAATAAAGCCCTTCCTCTTATAAATGTGGTATTTGGGTGCTCTTTCTCTCCATTGGGCCTTGTCTTCCTGCAACATTTTTGGTTCCCTGGCTGGAAAGCGAGACCACCCCTGGAGAGAATATGCACCTGGTAGTTGTCGCCAATCCTCTGGACACCCATGTGGGGGGCCCTGATCAACCTGGGCGACATGAACCACTAAGCGCGCCAGGGAGGCAGTTTGGCCTCCCTATGTGGATGCCTTGACTGGGCTGAGAAAGGACCCCCTCAGCAGGTCTTCAAGGAGTCAAACACCAGGAGGAACTGGCATGCAGGAACGGGTACCTACACCGGGAGACATCTAAGGCAAGGTATGATCGATCTGGGGATCCCACTACAGTTTTAGTAGAAGAGGAACCTGATCAACTCCTTGGGCATTAGATTACCAGCAGGTCTGTTGAGAGGTGTGTGAGGGTGTGTGGATATGGTGTGACTGAGAGAACTCCAAGGGTGGAGTTGGACCTCCCTTCACAGGGCCTAGTGGAGTGTTGGTTTGCCTCCTATGGCTAAGTAGCAGCTTGAATGGGAAATCAAGGCTGCCCAGGTTAAGAAGTGAGTTGGAACTGTGTGCATGTGAGCACTTTGAGAATGACTGAGATGAGTAACAATAGGTGGGGTTTCACCACCCCCACCCCCATTCATGGGGTGAAATGAATGTGTGAGTGTGCCCTTCTTCCCTGCTCCAACTTTGCCCCCTGGCTATTCTGAGAGAAACTGGAAGTTCCAGGTTTTCCGCTTTCTGTCTTTGGTGGCGGCCACGTGGGACTTTGGAGGAAGTGAAAAGACATTAGAAAGAACGTTGTTGTAGTTTTGTTAATGGAATTTCTTCAGTGAGTGTTTGGTCTCAGGAATTTGAGAATTGAGTCTACGGGCCACAGATCAGTGATAAAATGGCATTTTGTTGGACTGAGGGGCACACAGAGAGAGAGTGGAGAGTGCCAGAGCTATTGGCAGAGGGGTCATGCCTTGAAAAGTGTTGCGGTTCAGGCAATCCAGTGAGCTCTGGGTAGCCCTTGAAAATCTGGGGAAGAGAGTGTAAATCTCATGCTGGATGAGGCTTTATCCAAATAAGCAACAGGTCTCCAAGGTGAACAGCCTCTGGAAGAGGGCAGGAGGCCCAAATTGGAAGTTTCCTGTGTAAGTCCTTTTTCTAGGGGTAAATAATTGGCCCTGAGAGATATTTTGGCCGGGACTTGGTAGACGGAAAAATACCTTTACAAACTGAAGGGGTGTTCTAGCAAATGAATGAATGCAGCGCCTCACCTTGGACAAGGTTATTAGGTCTTTGCTGCAGTTTTTGTCTGGGGAGGGTATTAGGGTGTGTGCTCCTTAGTCAGGGTGGAGCCGTCCAAAAGGTTTCAGGCTGCTTTGTCCATGACCTTGCTGGGGCTCAGAGAGTTTGTGCCTGGAAAGGGGAGTCTGATGCCTGAGCTCACCTGAGTCTGAAAAATGGGGGTTCCCTGTCTAGCCCTGAGTGGGAAAATCCTATATCAATGTTACATCTCATAAAATGTCTCTCATTTGTAAAATGTAATAATTTTGTTGTTTAAATTGTTGGGGAAACTGAATCTTTGTCAAAGGATAAGATTCTTGCCTTTTAAACCTTCTAGTTATCAATTTGGCTGAGTGAATGGGTGACTTCATGGTAAACTGGGATCCTGTTTTGTGGGAAGTAAGTTTTTGAGAGTAAGAAAAATTAGACAGAAAGGAGAATGGCATGGTATAAAGAAAGAATCTTGTGTGATAAATTTTGTCCTGAAACAGAATGGTTGTGTAAGAAAGTGAAAGGCCCGGGAACGTGGAACGAGGAGGGCACTGGGGTAGGCAAGTGGGCCGGGAGCGGACGAGGAGGCTGCAGCAGCGGTGCGGCGGACCCGGGGAGACGCGGTCAACGCTCCGGAAAACTTAGGCACACACATGCGACACTGCGCCCGCGGCCTGAGCGATGAAGATGGTCGTGCCCTGGACGAGGTTCTACTCCAACAACTGCTGCCTGTGCTGCCATGTCCGCACTGGCACCATCCTGCTTGGCATTTGGTACCTGATTATCAATACTATGGTACTGCTGATTTTATTGAGCGCCCTGGCTGAGCCAGACCAGCGTCACTTTTCAAGTTCTGAACTGGGAGGTGACTTTGAGTTCATGGATGATGCCAACATGTGCATCACTATTGCTATTTCTTTTCTCATGATTGTCATATGTGCAATGGCTACTTATGGAGCATATAAGCAACGTGCTGCCTGGATCATCCCTTTCTTCTGTTACCAGATCTTCGACTTTGCCCTGAACACCTTGGTTGTAGTCACTGTGCTGGTCTATCCAAACTCCATTCAGGAGTACATACGGCAGCTGCCTCCTAATTTTCCCTACAAAGATGATATCATGTCCATGAATCCTACCTATTTGGTCCTTATTATTCTTCTGTTCATTAGCATTATCTTGACTTTTAAGGGTTACTTGATTAGCTGTATTTGGAACTGCTACCGATACATCAATGGCAGGAACTCCTCTGATGTCCTGGTTTATGTCACCAGCAATGACACTTTGGTGCTGTTACCCCCATACGAAGATGCTGCTGTGACGGGCCCTGCAAAGGAGCCGCCACCACCTTACGTGTCAACCTGAGCCTGAGAGTGGGGTGGGGCAGAGAGCAGCAGCTTCGCTTTTCATATGTCTGAGCAATAGTTCTATTATTTCACTCTTGAGATGAGCTCTCTGAGTTTGTTGCTGAAATGCTACATTGTAAAATTTAGATGTTAATTTGAAACCTTGTCTAGTTTTAAACATATGCTTTAGCTGAAACACTGTGGTAGATTAGGTGTAGAATTCTTCTTGTCAGGGTGGGATTGTAACTGGCTTCACTAGTCTTCCCCAGGCAATGAACCCTCCCCAGGGTCAAGGGCATTTTGAGTCAGAGAAGTCTGCCTTTGTACCTGCTGGGCCCCAACTTGGGGTGTGAGTCCTATTTTTTCTCTCTGTTCCTCTGTTATCTTTTGAAAATAGAAAATAAAATTAGACAATGCTTTTTATAAACCATTCCAGTTTAAGAACAAGCCCTTATGAACACAGGAATGTTAATTGTGCAATCATTGCTCTAATTAAGCTATTAAGTCCTTGTATACATAGTATATGTTATAAGAATTTCTTTAACATCCTTTATGACTTAAATTCCATGACGGTTTGAATTTTCCAGTCAAGGATTCTCTCTGTGGGCTGAATTAAGACTGTTGGGTATTACCAGGCACTGAGAATATAACTGTCTGCAACTGTTCTTGGACATCCTGTGCCTGGCCATGGGGCCATGTGTCCCATCTGTGTTAGGGGGTGATGCTGACTTGTTTGGCACTGTGGGCATCTGGGGATCCTTCTCTCCTGGTTCCCTTTCCCACCCAGGGCCCCTTTTACTCCCTGTTCTGCCCAATTCAAAGAGGACATCCAACTTACTTTATCAAGTAGAGTTGGGATATGTTGGACAGACATTTGCTGAAAATGAAAGATTTTCTTCTTTTCCTGCAAAAGGTATATCCTACTGCTTTGAACACCCAAGTATGCCTAGTCACCTTTTAAAATGTGTAAAACATAGCCAGGCGTTGTGGCGGGTGCCTGTGACACCATGGCACTCTACTGAGGGTGACATAGTGAGACTTTGTCCCCCAAAAAAAAAAAAAGTGTAAAACAACCTTCAGAAAAAGGAGTGTTGTTGCTTTCCTTGTATGCTCTTACTTGACTACCTGAATTGCAGGGATTTTTATGTATTCGTATGTTCAGAAGTCAGCAGCTGTCCTGTTGGTTCACTAGTGAATGTGCTATACACAAAACATTTGGAAATTAAAGGGAGATTCGCCCACATCTGAAAAAAAAGAAAGTAAAAGGCAGGGCAAAAGTTAAAGAAACTTTAGAATATTTGTAGATGGTCTGTGCAGGTTAAATGAAGCTCATAAAAGAGAATTTGTGAAAGAATTTACATGTGATCCAGTTGACTATGTATTTCCTTTAAAATCTTTTGGCTTGTAATTTTCTTTAAACAAATGTTTTAGGCCTTTGATATCTGACAAACCTTCCAAAATAAAAACGCTAAATCTGGGGCTTGGCGCCCATAGGACAGTGGTTGCAAGGCTGGCACTGAGACTGGCGGGTTCAAACTTGGCCCAGGCCAACCAAAAAAAAAAAAAAAAAAACACAACTTTAAATTTGGTCTTCTTGAAATACTAAGCCCAGTGAAAGTCATGGCAAAACAAACTTATTTGATTTATTAAAAATATATAGGAAACATTGTCAAATATGAAATGGTGATTAATTTTGTGTGGATTATGGTTATATATATGTTCCAATATTATAAAGCATTTGTCTGTCCTAATGTATAAAACATTGGTCTGTCCTAACGTATAAGACATTGGTCTGTCCTAACATATATTGTCGGTAATAATTTTAATTCATCTAAAAAAAAAGTATGTTTTATGTAACTGGCTGAGTCCAAAGTTTATCTTAAGAAGAAAAAGAAATATTAAGAGAAGCTGACGAGAGACAGATTAAAGATGGCGGCCGAGTAACAGCTTCCCTGCAACTGGGAACAGCAAGTCTGGGGAGACAAGACTCCAGGCATCTCTGGCCGGTGGGATCTACCTATAATCATCCCTTTGAGGATACAGGGAGCCAGCAAAGGACTTCTGGACCCCAAGAGGAGGACAAAAACAGTGGAAAACTGGCAAGTGGTTGCATGTGTTTGATCGACCTAATCACGCTGGCAACTGTAAGTACAAGCCGCAGTGAGACTGCAAACCAGAAAGGCCTTACCTGTGAACTGTTTCGGTGTTCTTGGTCTTGGCACTCAGTTGAACTGCCTTGGGGAGAGCTTGAGCAGGAGTGTGGAGAACGTTGGGCATTGTCTGGGGCCCCAGACTGAGCCACTGAGCTGGGCACAGGAAGCCATTGTGAAAGAACTGCCCCAGCAAGCTCCGCCCTCAGAGTCTCAGAGCAAGGATTGGACGGGTCAAAGTAACCTACTGACTGAGCAGCCTAAAGGCGGGGACTCAGCTGCCTTACAGCCTTAATCCTTAGGGGCAGAGTGAGATGGTTTTGGCACACTGGAGCCTTGGGCTGTTGCCCTGGGTAGAGTGCCATGACGTCACAACTCATAGCACCATCAACCTCCTGGGCTTGGTGCCACCCAGACCTCCATAAGAGCTGTGCAGTGACCCCCGACTGGTGACCCGCACCCACTGGGCCTCCACATTCCATGACCAGGAACTGAGGGAGCCACGCAGCCCTGTGTCCTCCCTCCTATGTCCTCCCAGCTTCCACACTAGCCCGTTCATCTGGACAGGGACTCTGGTAGCTGTGTGCCCTTTGGAGCCCTCCCTGCCTCTGCACAGAGCTCTTCTCCTGGCCAGAGAATGCTGGAGGCTTTGGCTCTTTGTGCAAAGTCACTGGGCGCCTGGCACTCCCAGAACCGTGCGCACCACCACCAGCCCTGTTGCTGGATCGGGGTGTGTCACAAACTGGAGCTGCTTCCACAAACAGAACTCCCTAGCTAGAGCAGCCCCAGAGGAACTACACAAGGTCACTCTCTACAAAGATCCAGCAACAATAGAGTGATCCCGCTGGGGTCTAATCTTGGAGAGACTCCTCCCCAACTCTGAGGACAGCCAGAGGCAACAGTGAAAAACAATCATGAGGCAAAATCAACAGAAAAACTCTCTCTATGAATAATCAGAGTAGATCAACTCCCCCAAGGATCACTGGGGCAGAAACAGCACAAGACCCCATGCACAAACAAATAGCTGAGATGTCAGAAATTGAATTCAAGATCTGGATAGCAAATAAGATCGAATTAGAATTCCAAAAGTTATCTCAAGAATTCAACAGATTCAAAGACAAAATGACCAAAGATTTTGACACATTGAGACAAGAAGTTGCATCCCTCAAAGATCTGAGAAACACAGTAGAATCCCTCAGTAACAGAATGGAGCAAGCAGAAGAAAAGATTTCTGACATTGAAGACAAAGCTTTTGAACACTCCCAAACCCTCAATGAAGAAGAGAAATGGAGAGCAAAAACAGACCACTCTCTCAGAGAGCTCTCAGATAATTTGAAGAAAACCAATATTCGTCTTATAGGGATCCCCGAAAGTGACGAAGTGGCTTCACAAGGCACAGAGTCTCTTCTCCATGAGATTATGAAGGAGAACTTTCCAGACATGCCAAGAGATTCCGAAATTCAGATAGCAGACAGTTTCAGAACTCCAGCACCACTCAACCCAAATAAGACATCCCCCAGACACACCATAATCAATTTCACTAAAGTTAATATAAAGGAGAAAATTCTGAAAGCTCCCAGATAAAAAAAACCTTTACTTACAAGGGGAAGAATATCAGAATAACTGCAGATCTCTCTGCTGAAACCTTTCAAGCTAGAAGAGGATGGTCATCAACTTTTAATCTCCTAAAACAAAATAACTTTCAACCCAGGATCCTGTACCCAGCTAAACTGAGCTTCATTTATGACGGAGAAATTAAATACTTCAACGACATTCACATGTTGAAGAAATTTGCCACAACTAAACCAGCTCTCCAGGACATTCTTAGACCTATCCTCCATAAAGACCAGTGTAATTCTCCACCACAAAAGTAAACCCACCCAAAAAAATTTTTGATCAAATTCCAACTTCCACAGTCGCAAAAGGATTAAAAATGTCCACTGGTCTCTCGAAAGGCTTATCAATACTCTCAATTAATGTGAATGGTTTTAAATTGTCCTCTAAAGAGGCATAGGTTGGCGGACTGGATACAAAAACTCAAGCCAGATATCTGCTGCATCCAAGAATCGCATCTTACATTAAAAGACAGATATAGACTCAAGGTGAAGGGATGGTCATCTGTATTCCAGGCAAATGGAGAGCAGAAAAAAGCAGGCATTGCAATCCTGTTCACAGATACAATAGGCTTTGAATCAACCAAAATAATTAAGGATAAGGATGGACACTTCATATTTGTTAAAGGTAATACTCAATATGATGAGATTTCAATTATTAATATTTATGCACCCAACCACAGTGCACCTCAATTTATAAGAGAAACTCTAACAGACATGAGCAACTGGATTTCCTCCAGTCCCATAGTAGTTGGAGATTTTAACACCCCTTTAGCAGTCCTGGATAGATCCTCCAAAAAGAAGCTAAGCAAAGAAATTTTAGATTTAAACTCAACCATTCAACATCTGGACTTAACAGACATCTACAGAACATTTCATCCCAAAAAAAACTGAATACACATTCTTCTCATCAGCCCATGGAACATACTCCAAAATCGACCACATCTTAGGCCACAAATCTAACCTCAACAAATTTTAAAAAATAGAAATTATTCCTTGCATCTTCTCAGACCATCCTGGAATAAAAGTTGAACTAAATAACAACAGGAACCTGCATACCCATACAAAAACATGGAAGCTAAATAACCTTATGCTGAAGGATAGATGGGTTAGAGACAAGATTAAGAAGGAAATCACCATATTTTTGGAACAAAACAACAATCAAGACACAAATTACCAGAACCTCTGGGATACTGCAAAGGCAGTCCTAAGAGGGAAATTTATAGTACTGCAAGCCTTCCTCAAGAAAATGGAAAGAGAGGAAGTCAATAACTTAATAGAACATCTCAAGCAACTGGAGAAAGAAGAACACTTCAACCCCAAACGCAGCAGAAGAAAAGAAATAACTAAAATCAGAGCAGAATTAAATGAAATTGAAAACAAAAGAATTATACAACAGATCAATAAATCCAAAATCTGGTTTTTTCCTTTGGCCAACCTAACCAGGAAAAAAAGAGTAAAATTTCTAATTTCGTCAATCAGAAATGGTAGTGATGAAATAACAACGGACCCCTCAGAAATTCAAAAAATCCTTAACGAATACTACAAGAAACTCTACTCTCACAAATATGAAAATCTGAAAGAAATCGACCAATACCTGGAAGCACACCACCTACCAAGACTTAGCCAGAATGAAGTGGAAATGTTGAACAGGCCTATATCAAGTTCTGAAATAGCATCAACTATACAAAATCTCCCTAAAAAGAAAAGCCCAGGACCAGATGGCTTTACGTCAGAATTCTACCAAACATTTAAAGAAGAACTAGTACCTATACTACTAAACCTCTTCCAAAATATAGAAAAAGAAGGAATATTACCTAGCACATTCTATGAAGCAAACATCACCTTGATCCCCAAACCAGGGAAAGACCCAACAAGAAAAGAAAATTATAGACCAATATCACTAATGAATATAGATGCTAAAATACTCAATAAGATCCTAACAAACAGAATCCAACAACACATCAAAAAAATTATACACCATGACCAAGTCAAATTTATCCCAGGGTCTCAAGGATGGTTCAATATACGTAAATCTATAAATGTAATTCAACACATAAACAAACTTAAAAATAAAGACCATATGATTCTTTCAATTGATGCAGAAAAAGCTTTTGATAATATCCAGCATCCCTTCATGATCAGAGCACTTAAGAAAATTGGTATAGAAGGGACATTTCTTAAACTAATAGAGGCCATCTACAGCAAACCCACAGCCAATATCGTATTGAATGAAGTTAAATTGAAATCATTTCCACTTAGATCAGGAACCAGGCAAGGTTGCCCATTGTCTCCATTGCTCTTTCACATTGTAATGGGAGTTTTAGCCATTGCAATTAGGGAAGAAAAGGTGATCAAGGGTATCCACATAGGGTCAGAAGAGATCAAACATTCACTCTTCACAGATGATATGAACGTATATCTGGAAAACACTAGGGATTCTACTACAAAACTTTTAGAAGTGATCAAGGAATATAGCAAGGTCAACACCCATACAAAATCAACACCCATAAATCTGTAGCCTTTATATATACCAATAATAACCAAGCTGAACAAACAGTGAAGGACTCTATTCCTTTCACAGTAGTGCCAAAGAAGATGCAATATTTGGGAGTATACCTAACAAAGGATGTGAAAGATCTCTACAAAGAGAACTATGAAACTCTAAGAAAAGAAATAGCCGACGATGTTAACAGATGGAAAAACATACCATGCTCATGGCTGGGAAGAATCATCATTGTTAAAATGTCCATACTGCCCAAAGCAATATATAATTTTAATGCAATTCCTATTAAAGCTCCATTGTCATACTTTAAAGATCTTGAAAAAATAATACTTCGTTTTATATGGAATAAGAAAAAACCTCGAATAGCCAAAACATTACTGAGCAATAAAAACAAAGCAGGAGGAATCACGCTACCAGACCGGAGACTGTATTATAAATCCATAGTGATCAAAACAGCATGGTACTGGCACAAAAGCAGAGAAGTAGATGTCTGGAACAGAATAGAGAACCAAGAGATGGATCCAGCTACTTACCGTTATTTGATCTTTGACAAGCCAATTAAAAACATCCAGTGGGGAAAAGATTCCCTATTTCACAAATGGTGCTGGGTAAACTGGCTGGCAACCTGTAGAAGATTAAAACTGGACCCACACCTTTCACCATTAACTAAGATAGACTATCACTGGATAAAAGATTTAAACTTAAGACATGAAACTATAAAAATACTTGAAGAAAGTGCAGGGAAAACTCTTGAAGGAATCAGCCTTGGTGAATATTTTATGAGGAGGACTCCCCAGGCAATTGAAGCAGTATCAAAAATACACTACTGGGACCTGATCAAACTAAAAAGCTTCTGCACAGCCAAGAACATAGTGAGTAAAGCAAGCAGACAGCCCTCAGAATGGGAGAAAATATTTGCAGGTTATACCTCCGATAAAGGTCTAATAACCAGAATCCACAGAGAACTCAAATTTATTAGCAAGAAAAGAACACGTGACCCCATTTCAGGGTGGGCAAGGGACTTGAAGAGAAACTTATTTATTTATTTATTTATTTATTTATTTTTATTGTTGGGGATTCATTGAGGAGAAACTTCTCTAAAGAAGACTGATGCAAGATCTACAAACACATGAAAAAAAGCTCATCATCCTTAATCATCAGAGAAATGCAAATCAAAACTACTCTGAGATATCACCTAACCCCAGTAAGAGTAGCCCACATAACAAAATCCCAAAACCAGAAATGTTGGCGTGGATATGGAGGAAAGGGCACACTTCTAAACTGCTGGTGGGAATGCCCACTAATACGTTCCTTCTGGAAGGATGTTTGGAGAATACTTAGAGACCTAAAAATAGACCTGCCATTCGATCCTAGAATTCCTTTACTAGGTTTATACCCAGAAGACCAAAAGTCACAATATAACAAAGACATCTGTACCAGAATGTTTATTGCAGCCCAATTCATAATTGCTAAGTCGTGGAAGAAGCCCAAGTGCCCATCGACCCACGAATGGACTAGCAAATTGTGGTACATGTATACCATGGAATACTATGCAGCCTTAAAGAAAGATGGAGACTTTACCTCTTTCATGTTTACATGGATGGAGCTGGAACATATTCTTCTTAGCAAAGTATCTCAGGAATGGAAGAAAAAGTATCCAATGTACTCAGCCCTACTAGGAAGCTAAATTATAGCTTTCACATGAAGACTATAACCCAACTATAGCACAAGACTATGGGGAAAGGGCCAAGGAAGGGGAAGGGAGGGGGGCGGTTTTGGTGGAGGGAGGGTAATGGGTGGGACCACACCTATGGTGCATCTTAGAATGGGTACAGGCGATTGCACTAATGTACACAGCTATGATTTAACAATAAAAAAAAAAGAGAGAAGCTGACTAATTCTCTCTAATTCAAATTCCTGATGTCTTTGGAAATTGAATACCCTCGAACTAAAAGCAGATTTTTAGAACTTTCATTGGAAAGTTAACATGTCTATGAGTATTGCTAACCTAACTTCAATAGAACAGAAATCAGTTACGTGGAACTGGGCTAGTTTGTAATGGCTTTTTGTTTGAAATATTGTTCATTCTTTCTGTGTTCTGTTTTCCAGAAGTCAAGAAAACAAATAGCTGTCTTTTGAGCTATTTGTTGCTTTTCAAGCATTGTATGTACTTATGAGCAGAGTTTGAAACATGTATTTTTCTCTCTCCTTGATTTCTCCAGAATTTGAAAGCCATTTGTAAGTATTCTTAATTTCTGACAATACAGTTATTTGCACAAGTTCAATAAGAATCTGTTTTGTTCTATAAGACATAATGAAGGCACTGGTTATTTTACCAAGGCTTTGGCTGGAACAGCATTTCCAGAGGTGTCCAGACTGCGTTAAGGAGTTAAGGTTGACTTTATTAGGCCAATAATAAAATTCCTTTGGAAAACTGGCCAGATACCCATCAGTAACATTTCCTGATCTGTGGTAAGTAACGAAGATCGCTTGCTGACAGGTCCAGGATCAAAATGTGCTTGGGGACCTCAAGAGAAGAGGGATTTACCCAATGCATACAGGTATCTAATGGCAAGGATGAAACCTAGGCTCTGAAAGGGTTTCAAAAAGTCCAGCCTGCAATTCCTTACAAAAGGTTCCAGCAAAGCCAATTTTAAAGGAAAGAAGAGCCTAGATGGCTAATAATTAATTATCCTTATTGCACTTTATGCAAATAATCAGACCCCCTTTACTGAAGGTACAGTTTATTTTGGCAAATAAGTTAGTTCTACTATAATTTGTCTTTAGTAAAGAGAGAAATTGGAGATAGAAAAATAGTTTAAAAGGAGGAAAAAGAGGCTGTGGTCCACCTGTATTTAGATCCCAGCCTTGTCTGTACTCATAAAATGAAACATAACTGTTTCACTAAATTGGTCTGTTAAATGGGACTAAGAGACTGGCCAAAGAGTATAGAATTATATATAGTAGTTATATTTACTCTGAAGCCTTAAGACTCAACAAAGTTGCCTGTTGGCTACACTAGAAAACTTGTGCAGTATAAAACGTTATCTAGAATTTTCCAGTAAATGGTGTAACTGTAAACACTGCATCCTACTCTGCTGAATCTGCTGCCAGCAGAAGCCACATGGCCCATTTGCCTGGACTTAAAAGGGGCCTTTTTCAGTATAAGGCTGGCTCTGGGAAGCCAGAGGCTGTTTGCTTTCCAGTGGGAGAGACCAGACATGGAAACAGTACACATGGACCAGGTTGCCACAGGGGTTCAAAACACCCACAATTTTTGGAGAAGGGCTGGCTTGTGACCTCCAGAAATTCCTGGCTGAGGAATTAGAATGTGTGCTGTTCCAATACATCAATGACTTCCTTTCAGGACACCCTACCCAGGAGGGCTGCGCCCAAGGCATGTACTGTCTTTTATGACATCTAGAGGTAAGTGGCTATAAAGTATCCAAACAGAAGGCCCAGATTTGCCAGCAGCAAGTACATTATCTAAGATTTACTATCCAGCAGGGGTAGAGGTATATAGGCATGAAATGGAGGCAGGTCATTAATTGCCTCCTCAGCCCCATGAGCCAAAAGCAGGTTTGGAAATTCTTAGGCCCAGTCAGCTTCTGTCATCTTTGGATCCCCAACTTTGCCGTCTTAGCTAAGCCCTTGTATGAGGCAACTAAAGGAGAGGAGGGAGAGCCCTTGGAGTGGGGAGGAGAACAGGAACATGCCTTCTCCCAGCTAAAGATGAGGCTGATGGCTGCACCTGCATTGGGACTGCCAGACTTGACCAAGCCCTTTACTCTGTATGTCTCAGAGAAAGATAAAATGGCTGTGGGTGTGTTAACCCAGCTGATTAGGTCCTGGCCAAGGCCTGTAACCTACCTCTCTAAGCAGTTGGATGAAGTGGCAAGAGGATGGCCACCCTGCTTACGGGCTCTAGCCGCTACTGCTCTCCTTGTGCAAGAAGCTGATAAGCTGACTCTAGGGCAGGATCTCAGAGTGAAAGTACCACACTCTGTGGTCAATATAATGGACTAAGGGACATTTTTGGCTCTCTAATGCAATACTCTAAACCAATCCATGCACCTTCCAGTCAGTGGAAGAGAGACTGAGCATGACTGTATGGAAGTCATAGGTAATGTGTACTCTAGCAGACCTGACTTGCATGACCAGCCCTGAACAGATGCAGAATGGGACTTGTATGTAGATGGAAGCAGTTACGTGACAGCGCAAGGTGAGCGGCGGGCTGGTATACAGTGGTCACCTTAACAGAGACTGTGGAGGCTAAGCCCCTACCTCAAGGGACATTGACTCAGAAGGCTGAGTTAATTGTCTTGAATTGAGCCTTAGAACTAAGTCAAGGGAAAAATTTAAATGCTTTTCTGACTCTCCAAGTAGGCAGGACATTGTACAAGGAGAAGGGACTATTAAATTCTGGGAAAAAAAAAGAAATTAAGTATCAGCAGGAGATACTTCAGTTGCTAGAGGCAGTATGGAAACCCCAGAAAGTGGCAGCTATGCACTGTTGTGGACATCAAAGAGATGCTTCCACCATCGCTAAGGGAAACACCAGAGCCAATATTGAGGCAAAAGGCTGCCATCCAGCTGTACCAGGTGTTGTGAGTGGCTCCCCTCATCCCATGGGTTCCAGAGCTCACCACGTCTACTCCCGGGAGGAGAAGGAATGATTGGCAGTGGAGGGGAGCCAGGAAGCAGAGGGAGGATGAATAAAGATGCCAGACAGACGAGTACCAGTCCCCCGATTCTAGGAGCCACCATGGTGACAGGAGTATTTGATGAAGTTGCTGGGCCAGTACTTCTACATCTCCCACCAGGGAGCCTTAGCCAAAACTGTCAGTCTACATTGTGTCACCTGCATCCAGTTCAATGTATGCCAAGAACCAGCGGTACCTCCAGGAATTCAGTCATATGCAGCAATGCCCTTCGAGGACTTCCAGGTAGATTTTACTAAAATGCCCAGGGAACAAGTACTGGCTGGTGATGGTCTATCAGACTTGGAATAGGTAAAAGCCTTCCCCACCAAGATAAAAAGGACTCCTAAAGTAGTAAAAATATTGCCCAGAGAAATTGTTCCATGATTTAGGCTGCCACTCTTTTAAATTTGGCAATGGGCTAGCCTTCATAACAGAACTAGTGCAAATAATAAGCTAAAGCTTTCAATAATTTATAGGCCTCAAAGCTTAGACAGGGTAAAGTGCATAAACAGGACCATAAGAGCAGAAATTGGTGAACTCTGCCAGGAAGCAAAGCTTAACTGGATGCAGGCCCTGCCACTGGTGTTAAAATCTCCACTGGGGTAATTAACTATGTTCTGTTTAGTCTTTTGTGTCTGGAAGATCAAGGGGACCAAGTCTAGGTCTGGAATCAGAACCTCGTCCCCCTGAAACCAAGGTAGAAAAGACTTTACGCCATCATTCTGACCACACGCACAACAGTGAAGATGGAAAGAATCCTCACCTGGAGTCATCACAGCTAGCTGAATAGGGCTTCACTGCCCCTTGGAAAGTAAAGGTAACTTTTAAGACAATCAACATGCCCTGCACCAGCCACATACTGGGAGCTGGCTGGTCAACGCACGGCTGAAGCCTGAGGAAACTCCTCGAGGGACTTGTCTTAATTGAACTTTGAACTTTGGGAAAAGGGGGGAAATGTCACAGGGAAAAGTAAAAACTCGTATGTATATTAGCCCACCACCATGGTACTATTAAGGCCTGAGTAGAGAACCCAAGAAGAGTCACAGTCTCTAAAACCTCTGTGCTGAAAAGTAATTAATATTGGCACCTGCAGAAACAAGCTGATATTGAGACCTCAAATTAAAATATATTGGAGTCTCAGAAGGGGGAAATGAGAGAGGACACCCGAGAAGGGTGAGATCTAGGAGAACAGGTCTTCTCAAGGAGACCACCAGGATACACATGCAGGGTCCTCTCCACGGTGACTCAGCTCTTGGGAATTTATAAATTTAACTTCCTGAAACTTAGAAATTTCCAAGTTCTGTGAAATCCTATAGTTCTGTAGGGGCGGGAATAGCATCTCCCACTTGATTCAAACTGGCCAATGAGAGGGGTGCCTGTGGGGTGGAACTTTTTGACTGTCAATAAAAAGGGAAAGACCAAGGCAGTCGGGGAGCATGGCCATTTGGAATTATTCTATGCCCTAAGCTCCCGGCTGGTGAATAAAGCCGTTCCTCTTCTAAACGTGGTGTTTGGGTGCTCTTTCTCTCCGTTGGGCCTTGTCTTCCTGCAACAATCCTCCTCCCAGGATTACTGACACTGTCTTCCTGGCCCATGAGGTAAAGTCTATGTACAGAGCTATAACAACATGGTAGGCAATAAGACCTTGAAATGATAACCTCTTTGGATCAACTTTTAGGATGTTTATATGAGATGAAAATAAACTTTAATCTTGTTTATATAAAAAAAAAGTAATATATGATGTATCGAATCATGTATATCATATTATGTAATTGATTAAAGGTCAAACCCCCACCCCCACCCTCTTCCTCACACACACCCCCATCCTGCTGTGTGTCAGGGGGCCAGGTGTGAGGTGTCTCTTCTTTCACCATCCCGAGCAGCTCTGAGCCACTTCTCAGTCTCAATCTCACCTGCATTCCATGCTGATGTGGTCATAACATCTGCTCTAACAAATCAGGTAATATAGATGGTCCATAATTATTTTGCCCTCATTTTATAGACAAAAGAAAATGAACCAGAGGTGCTATGACTTGCCCAAGATCATGTTAGTCAGAGCTGGCATTCTGAATTCCTACCTCCTCATGCCCCATTCACCTCCCCCAGAACACCCTCATCAACTAAGGAAGACTGAAAAATGTTAATTGAGAAAAGGCTAATTAACCAGGGCACATAGCGGAACTCCTGCCATTACACACACGCACACAGAACGTGAAGAGAGAACACTCAACTTCCTAGTTCACATCTGTGACAAGGTACGTGTTCTTAGAGACAGTAAAGCAATATTCTTAGGATGCCTTGGCTGAGATTTGAGAGCCGACACTTGCTTACAACAAATGCCTGTTCTACAGGATCCCAGAAAACCCGAAGTCATCAATTTCTCAGCAATTGTGTTAGCATTTCAGGCCAGTGGAGATAAGCCAGAAAGTGAGAAAATGATCCAGGAGAAGCCTTGATTCCATAGCTGCTTTCACAGAGTTAGCGTCAGGCTCTATTTTTGGCCAGTGATGATTAATTCTTGTAATGATCCAATTTTCTTTTGCCATGGCTTGTCCAAAATACTTTTCTTGCATAATCTTCTGTCAAAACTTTTCTGATTAAAAAAATATTAAGACAACAAATACACATAGAAATGTTTAGCCATTTCTATGGAATGAGGTTAAACTCGGGGCCCAGTTTGACCTTCCCCTTGAATTGGATGAAGGTCAGCGAGGCCGCACGCTGTAGCAGGCCAAGCCCCAGAACAGCGTTCCATCAAAGGAAGCTGGTTGTCCTTGTTTGCCTGACCACAGAGGCCTGGCAGTAGCTGCCACATGCTTCACTTGCCATTGCTACAGTAATAATGGGTCCAGTGATCCCCATTTCCTCACACTTCAATAAATTCTTTCTACATTTCGGAAGAAAGTTCATAAAAGGAAGGCATTACTCCTCTGCCTTAACGTGGGAAGGTTTTTGATAGAATAGAGTGGGTGTACCCACTTCTAATTTATTCCTACTTCATCTAAAGCTAGTCCAAAGGACAACGTAGACTCCAGAGAGTGCTCAGGGCTGCACCTTTTGCCCCCCAGAGGCTCTGGATGACTTCTGAGAGGCCAGGTCCTAGGCTGTGCAGCCCCTTCCCTAAAATGCACTGTGGACAGAAGCATGATGGTGTTAGCAGTTTTTCTGGGCACGATGATGGAACACCATCATAAGACTGAGAGCTCCTGGAGGGGAAGAGGCCTTGAGTTTACAGATTCCTGTTCTCACTCTAAGCCCACAGTTCTCATCTAGTTGAAGGAGTCCAAAGGAGCATCTGGCATGAGAATGACCATCCTGTGGTAGCAAAATGGAAATCCAGATGTATTCATCCACCAAGTTTGACTTCTCACTCACACTGCCTGGGCATCAGCAGTTGCGACAGCTCTGCTGCACACGTCCTCCCTTTGGAACTTGGACTATCATCACAACCTCTGCTAGAAACATTCTCGGTTATCTCGGCAGAGGGGACTGAGGACATGGAAATCATGCAGAGACCCGTAAGTGTCTGCCTGGAATGAACATGGCGCTACTGCTCATATCATTGGCCAAAGGAGTTGAAATGACCACTACAGATGTCTGGTAGGTGGGAAAGTATAAGCCCCAGGGAAGGCTAGTGGATATTTGTGAATGAAACAATCAGTAATTCTAATTAATGCCACACCTGTGGTGTTAAACACTTCTGGTTCACGGCCATTTGAAAGGCCAGAGACCAGCATGCCTGCCCCTTCTCTTTTTTTTTAGAGACAGAGTCTCACTTTGTTGCCCTCGGTAGAGTGCTATGGCATCACAGCTCACAGCAATCTCCAACTCTTGGGCTTAGGCGATTCTCTTGCCTCAGCCTCCCGAGTAGCTGGGACTACAGGCACCCACCATGACGCCCAGCTATTTTGTGTTGCAGTTTGGCTGGGGCAGGGTTCGAACCTCAGTATATGGGGCTGGTGCCCCACCCACAGAGCCACAGGCGCCACCCACCTGCCTCCTTCTTCACTGTCAACAAAACCACTATTCTCTTGGTGCTTGTCTCCCTTGAATTCCATCCACCTAGATTAATTATTTTCCTTTACCCTTAATTACATAAATAATACATAAAAATGTTCTTTTTGTGAAGTATTTAAATAATAAAAATAAAATGAGAAAAGCATACCAGTTTCAAAAAAATTAAAAATAGGACTACTGTATGATCCAGCAGTCCTCCTACTGGTATGCAGTAGCTGCCATATCCACGGTTTTGCTCTCCATGGTTTCAGTTACCCATTGTCAATCTCAGTCTGAAAATACTAGATGGAAAATTCCAGAGATAAACAATTCATAGGTTTTAAATTGCACGCCGTTCTGAGTAGCATGATGAAATCTCACGCTGTCCTGATCTATGCCACTGGGATGTGAATCATCCCCTTGTCCAGCAGATGCACACCATCTGCACTCTCCACCCATCAATCTCACAGTTGCCATTTCAGTGATCAGACTGGCTGACACAGTATTGCAGTGCTTCAGTTCAAGTCATCCTTACTTTCCTTAACTGGGGCCCCAAAGCCCAAGAGTAGTAATGCTAGAATATTGTTATAATTGTTCTATTTTGCTATGATTTTTTTTTTTTGCTAATCTCTTTCTATGCCTAATTTATAAATTAAACTTTATCATAGGTATGTATGCATAGGAAGAAAACACAATATGTAGGGCTTGGTACCATCGTTGGTTTCAGGTGTCCACTTGGGGTCTTGGGAGCACCCCCGGATTATAAGGGGGACTACTTATATCCAAAAGAATGGAAAGCAGGATCTCAGACTGATACTCGCATATCCACATTCATAGCAGCCTTAGTCACAACAGCCAAAATGTAGAGGCGACCTAAGTGTCCATTGGCAGACGAACAGATAAACGAAATGTGGCGAATATCTACAATGGAATATTATTCAGCTTTAAAAAAGGAGGAAACTGACATCCTAAAAAAGGATGAACCTTAAAGACATGATGCCAACTCAAATAAGCCATTCACAAAAAGACAAATAATATATGACTCCATGTATACAGGGTGTCTAAAGTAGTCAGACTCATAGGATCACCAAGCAGCAAGGTGGTCACCTGGGGCTGAGAGAGCTGGGGAGGGGAAGTCATTGTCTAATGGGCACACGGTTTCAGTTTTGGAAAATGGAAAAGTAAATTTTGTTATGTGTGTTTTACAACTAAATTTTTTTTATTTTAAAAACAAGGAAAGAGTTTTACGGATGATCATGTTCCAATCTCATTCACTTCTCCAAAAGTACTATAACATCTGCTTATCAATCCCAGGTGTGTCCTTATAGAAATGTTTAATTTTATTTTTATTTTTATTTTTTATTATTAAATCATAGCTGTGTACAGTAATGTGATCATGGAGCACTATACACTGGTTTAATAGACCGTTTGACACATTTTCATCACACTGGTTAACATAGCCTTCCTGGCATTTTCTTAGTTATTGTGTTAAGACATTTACATTCCACATTTACTAAGTTTCACATGTACCCTTGTAAAATGCACCACAGGTGTAGTCCCACCAATCACTCTCCCTCCGCCCACATCCTCCTTCCCTCCCCTCATTTTCCCCCTTCCCCCTATTCTTAGGTTATAACTGGGTTATAGCTTTCATGTGAAAGCCATAAATTATCTCAAAGGAGTTTTGATTTGCATTATTCTGATGATTAAAGATGATGAACATTTTTTCATATGTCTGTAGGCTGTGCGCCTGTCTTCTTCAGAGAAGTTTCTCTTCAAGTCCCTTGCCCAGGGACTTGCGATGGGATCACTTGTTCTTTTCTTGCTTATACGTTTGAGTTCTCTGTGGATTCTGGTTATTAAACCTTTGTTGGAGACATAACCTGCAAATATCTTCTCCCATTCTGAGAGCTGTTTGCTTGCTTTATTTACTGTGTTCTTGGGTACTGTGTTCTTGGGTAGGCAGAAGCTTTTTAGTTTGATCAGGTCCCAGTAGAGTATTTTTGAAGCTGCTTCAATTGCCGGGGGGCAGGGGGGGGGTCCTCCTCATAAAATACTCACCCAGACCAATTTCTTCAAGGGTTTTCCCTGCACTCTCCTCTAGTATTTTTATAGTTTCACATCTTAAGTTTAAATCTTTAATCCAGTGAGAGTCTATCTTAGTTAATGGTGAAAGGTGTGGGTCCAGTTTCAGTCTTCTACAGGTTGCCAGCCAGTTCACCCAGCACCATTTGTTAAATAGGGAATCTTTTCCCCACTGAATGTTTTTAATTGGCTTGTCAAAGATCAAATAACGGTGAGTAGCTGGATTCATCTTTTGGTTCTCTATTCTGTTCCAGACATCTGCTTCTCTGTTTTTGTGCCAGTACCATACTGTTTTGATCACTATTGATTTATAGTATAATCTGAGGACTGGTAGTGTGATTCCTCCTGCTTTGTTTTTATTTCTGAGTAATGTCTTGGCTATTCAAGGTTTTTTCTGATTCCATATAAAATGAAGTATTATTTTTTCAAGATCTTTAAAGTATGACAGTGGAGCTTTAATAGGGATTGCATTAAAATTGTATATTGCTTTGGGTAATATGGACATTTTAACAATGTTGATTCTTCCCAGCCAGGACCATGGTATGTTTTTCCATTTGTTAACATTTTCAGCTATTTCTTTTTTTAGAGTTTCATAGTTCTCTTTATAGAGATATTTCACATCCTTTGTTAGATAAACTCCCAAATATTTCATCTTCTTTGGCACTACTGTGAATGGAATAGAGTCCTTAACTGTTTTTTCAGCTTGACTATTGTTGGTATATATAAAGGCTACTGCTTTATGGGTGTTGATTTTGTAACCTGAGATGCTGCTGTATTCCTTGATCACTTCTAAGAGTTTTGTAGTAGAATCCCTGGTATTTTCCAGATATACAATCAGAAATGTTTAATTTTAATTGTTGCCCAGTGCACACATACCTGGCTATGTGGAGCAAGGCCTCCCTAGTCTTCCTCAGACTCTACTATCTTGTTTCAATCTTCTACCCGAGACAGGGCATCCTCTCTGTGGTCTATTCAGTGCTACATTTTGCACAGTTTTGTGCTTTCTCTTATGATTTTGATATCTAAAATGGACCCCAACCCCAGATGTTGCCTGGTGTTCCCAAGCACAAGAAGGCCTAGATGTGCCTTTTGGAGAAAAACCCATGTTAGAGAAGCTTTGTTCAGGCACAAATTCACAGAGGTGTTTGCTGTGAGTTCAACATTAATACCCTGTGTTTCCTCAAGGAGCAGTGAGTGGCTCAGTAAGTGCTGATCTAGTGTCTGTGGTGACTTTGTAGAACAGAATTACCTCAAATGACAAGAATCGACTGTATTTTCAAAGATTTGGATGCAGAGTACCACACCGAGTAGGGCAACAAGGCTTAGGAGCAGCTGCACTTTTGCTACCTCTAAGTCAAAGAGATGAGGGGCGAGAGTAGGTAGCAGGATGCAGAGGGAGAGGGCGGGAGTCTGTGGCCTTGCCAGGTCTGGCTGCTGCTCCTCAGTCAGCTTCTCAGGGCAGGAGTCTGAGGAGCAGGCACCTCACCCCCTCTCTTCCTCCAACTTTTTGCTGAGATTCCTGTTAGTCAATCCTGGCAGGAAGCCAGATGACCCCCCCTCAGGAGAGTGAAAGCCCCTGCCAGGGGTCTATGCAGATGAGTGGAGGCTGGAACTTAGGGGGGGAAGATAGCTGGCTTGATGGATCAATAGGAGGAAGGGGGTTCCTACACTCTTAACTTACTAAGAGCTTGTCTTATACAAAAAAAGAAAATGTAATGCAGAATTTTATGAAATTGCAGTATTTTTTAGTATCTATGCTTTCCTCCCTTAATCTGCTATGACTGTGAGTTATAGTAATAGACTTTCTTCTTTTTTTTTTTATTGTTGGGGATTCATTGAGGGTACAATAAGCCAGGTTACACTGATTGCAATTGTTAGGTAAAGTCTCTCTTGCAATCATGTCTTGCCCCCAGAAAGTGTGACACACACCAAGGCCCCACCCCACTCCATCCGTCCCTCTTTCTGCTTCCCCCCCCAATAACCTTAATTGTCATTAATTGTCCTCATATCAAAATTGAGTACATAGGATTCATGCTTCTCCATTCTTGTGATGCTTTACTAAGAATAATGTCTTCCACGTCCATCCAGGTTAATACCAAGGATGTAAAGTCTCCATTTTTTTTAATGGCTGAATAGTATTCCATGGTATACATATAACACAGCTTGTTAATCCATTCCTGGGTTGGTGGGCATTTAGGCTGTTTCCACATTTTGGCGATTGTAAATTGAGCTGCAATGAACAGTCTAGTACAAGTGTCCTTATGATAAAAGGATTTCTTTCCTTCTGGGTAGATGCCCAGTAATGGGATTGCAGGATCAAATGGGAAGTCTAGCTTGAGTGCTTTGAGGTTTCTCCATACTTCCTTCCAGAAAGGTTGTACTAGTTTGCAGTCCCACCAGCAGTGTAAAAGTGTTCCCTTCTCTCCACATCCACGCCAGCATCTGCAGTTTTGAGATTTTGTGATGCGGGCCATTCTCACTGGGGTTAGATGATATCTCAGGGTTGTTTTGATTTGCATTTCTCTAATCTATAGAGATGATGAACATTTTTTCATGTGTTTGTTAGCCATTCGTCTGTCTTCTTTAGAGAAAGTTCTATTCATGTCTCTTGCCCATTGATATATGGGATTGTTGTCTTTTTTCATGTGGATTAATTTGAGTTCTCTATAGATCCTAGTTATCAAGCTTTTGTCTGATTGAAAATATGCAAATATCCTTTCCCATTGTGTAGGTTGTCTCTTTGCTTTGGTTATTGTCTCCTTAGCTGTACAGAAGCTTTTCAGTTTAATGAAGTCACATTTATTTATTTTTGTTGTTGTTGCAATTGCCATGGCAGTCTTCTTCATGAAGTCTTTCCCCAGGCCAATATCTTCCAGTGTTTTTCCTATGCTTTCTTGGAGGATTTTTATTGTTTCATGCCTTAAATTTAAGTCCTTTATCCATCTTGAATCAATTTTTGTGAGTGGGGAAAGGTGTGGGTCCAGTTTCAGTCTTTTACATGTAGACATCCAGTTCTCCCAACACCATTTATTGAATAGGGAGTCTTTCCCCCAAGGTATGTTCCACCACAATGGATCAGCAGCAAAGTAAGAACTCAGAAATTAAAGGACAGAACCTAACCTCCACACTGATGCAAAAGATAAAACTAAGCAATGGACTCTCACAAAATAAGACGAATAGAATACTACCACACTTATCAATTATCTCAATAAATGTTAATGGCTTGAATTCCCCACTGAAGAGACATAGATTGGTTGACTGGATTAAAAAACACAAGCCATCCATTTGCTGTCTGCAAGAAACACACCTGGCTTCAAAAGACAAATTAAAGCTCCGAGTCAAGGGTTGGAAGACAATTTTTCAGGCAAATGGAATTCAGAAGAAAAGAGGAGTTGCAATCTTATTTTCAGATACATGTGGATTTAAAGCAACTAAAGTCAAAAAAGACAAAGATGGTCACTTTATATTGGTCAAGGGAAAAATACAACAAGAAGATATTTCAATTCTAAATATTTATGCACCCAATTTAAATGCTCCCAGAGTCTTGAAACAGACCTTACTCAGTCTGAGCAATATGATATCTGATAATACCATCATAACAGGGGACTTTAACACTCCTCTTACAGAGGTGGACAGATACTCTAAACAGAAATTAAACAAAGATATAAGAGATTTAAATGAGACCCTAGAACAACTATGCTTGATAGACGCATATAGAACACTCCACCCCAAAGATAAAGAATATACATTCTTCTCATCACCCCATGGAACATTCTCAAAAATTGATCATATCCTGGGACACAAAACAAATATCAACAGAATCAAAAGAATTGAAATTTTACCTTGTATCTTCTCAGACCATAAGGCACTAAAGGTGGAACTCGACTCTAACAAAAATGCTCAACCCCACCCAAAGGCATGGAAATTAAACAATCTTCTATTGAATAACAGATGGGTGCAGGAAGAAATAAAACAGGAAATCATTAACTTCCTTGAGCATAACAACAATGAAGACACAAGCTACCAAAACCTGTGGGATACTGCAAAAGCAGTTTTGAGAGGAAAATTCATCGCTTTAGATGCCTACATTCGAAAAACAGAAAGAGAGCACATCAACAATCTCACAAGAGATCTTATGGAATTGGAAAAAGAAGAACAATCTAAGTCTAAACTCAGTAGAAGAAAAGAAATATCCAAAATCAAATCAGAGATCAATGAAATTGAAAACAAAAAAATCATTCAGAAAATTAATGAAACAAGGAGCTGGTTTTTTGAAAAATTAAATAAAATAGATAAACCATTGGCCAGACTAACGAGGAATAGAAAAGTAAAATCTCTAGTAACCTCAATCAGAAATGATAAAGGGGAAATAACAACTGATCCCACAGAGATACAAGAGATCATCTCTGAATACTACCAGAAACTCTATGCCCAGAAATTTGACAATGTGAAGGAAATGGATCAATATTTGGAATCACACCCTCTCCCTAGACTCAGCCAGGAAGAAATAGAGCTCCTGAACAGACCAATTTCAAGTACTGAGATCAAAGAAACAATAAAAAAGCTTCCAACCAAAAAATGCCCTGGTCCAGATGGCTTCACTCCAGAATTCTATCAAACCTTCAAGGAAGAGCTTATTCCTGTACTGCAGAAATTATTCAAAAAAATTGAGGAAGAAGGAATCTTCCCCAACACATTCTATGAAGCAAACATCACCCTGATACCAAAACCAGGAAAAGACCCAAACAAAAAGGAGAATTTCAGTAATAGACTTTCTAATGTGAAGCTACCTGTTATTGTTGGATAATTCAACTTGATTGTCTTGTGTTATCCTTTTAATAATCTGAGCCAACATGCTAATGCTTTATTTTGTGTGTTTTGTATCGGTGGTCAAACCTAAGCAAAACTGACCGCTAGTTTTTTTTTTGTTTTTTTTTTGCAAAGACAGAGTCTCACTGCACAGCCCCTGGTAGAGTGCAGTGGCGTCACACGGCTCACAGCAACCTCCAAGTCCTGGGCTTACGCGATTCTCCTGCCTCAGCCTCCCGAGCGGCTGGGACTACAGGCGCCCGCCACAACGCCCGGGCATTTCTTGGTTGCAGTTTGGCCGGGGCTGGGCTTGAACCCACCACCCTCGGCATATGGGGCCGGCGCCCCACTCACTGAGCCACAGGCGCCGCCCTGACCGCTAGTTTTTTATTCTAGTTTTGGTATCATGGAGAAAGCAGCCTCTAAAAATTCCACTGTTTTCTGTCCTCTGTAATAGTTTTTATGTGTGAGTTATCTCTTCCTTAAATATTTTTTTAGCACTCTTAAAACTTTTGGGGCACTTTTTCCTTATAGTTTTATAAGGAATGAAGTCCTTTATAGATGGAGAGTTTGGTTTTCTTTCTTTGCTTCCTTCTTTCTTTGCTTTTTTCTTTCCTTCCTTTCCTTTTTTCATTTCTTTCTTTCTCTCTTTCTCTCTCTTTTTCTTTCTTTTTTAAACTACAAATATCAGTTTGTAAAAGACTTTATAAATATCTTTGCACACCAATGCTTTTATTTCTATAGAATAGACTCTCCCCAAGGTGGGCTTGCTGGATAAAGAGAATGTAAATTAACACAAAAGACTCAACTTAGTCTGAGGTTCCAAGAGCTAAGTGAAGAGGTGATGGTGCATGTCCCATTCCACTTAATCCTGTGCCACGTGTGCAGGTCTTGCAAAGGAGGTGGTCCCAGGCTGGTTTCCAAAATCTGAGGCCAGCTCCTACTTAAGAATCAAGAGTTGAAATGGAAGAGCCTGGAACTAAGGAGGACTTTTTGTAGAGAATTCTTGGAGGACTGTCGCAGCTTTCTTCTCAGGGCCCCCAGGGGGCGCAGAGGAGGCGCGCTCCCTTATCTCAAGCTCCTGAAAAGTGCTTCAGGCGACCTCGGGGACTGCTCCCATGTGTCTGTTCTCTGGAGTTTGAGATCACAGAGAACCAGCTGCTGATTCTTGCCCCTAAAATAAGTCCGCAAGTGAGGGGCAGACTGCAGCCTCCTAAGGCTGCAAAATACAAACTCCTTTGGCCTGAGCCACGTTTCTACCGACAGGGTCATGGAATTGTGGCACTGTGCTCCAGAGGGAGCCCTGGCAGGACACAGGTGGCCTGGAGCAATTTTGAATCCTACCAAAGGTGCCTGGGGGTGGGAGGCGACAGTCCAGTGTGCAAGGAGTGTTTGTGGAAGACTCCGCGGAGGGTGAAATTAAAAGTGGCCTGGCAGGTGGCACTAAGCACATCATGGAAGGGGCAGCAAGAAGGGTCCTAGGGGTCAGATCCCCAGGGAGTGCTCCAAGGCGAAAGGGAAGCTGACTCCAAGGGCCCACAAAGTTCCAGCGCGTCCATCTCCAGCTCCTAACAGCACTGCGCAGGCAATGCCGTTCCTGGCCTCCTAACCTGGAGGCCTCTGAAACCGGGGCGGGGGGTGGGGGTTGCACGAGAGAAGATGGGCCAGCTCGGAAGAGGAGGAGAAGCCGCTGACTGGCCTCTCCCTCGGCAGTACCTGCCCGGCCTGCGGAACGCTTCAGGTACAATCAAGTTCTGTCGTTCATTCAACATACAGTAAATAAAAAAAGAAAGAGAAAGAATAAAGATTTGGCTTTTACACTGTGACTGGACATTCCAAATGTTGACCAGGAGACTGTGAATAAAAGTGACATGAGAGATTTGTTTCTTAATCTAAAAGTGACGGAAAAGGTTATGTATATACTGTCTGAGATTTCAGGTGGAGACAAAGAAAGATACTATTTAAGAAGTTTGCAGTGCCCCTGGGAGGGAGTGCTTTCTGCTTATCTTCTTTGGAGTGACTCCTCTTTGTGAGGGATATATAAATTATTCAGGATAATAGATATTGTCAGACTGCACTCCAAAAAAAGTTCCACAATTCACACAGCAATCCATGAGAATGCTCTGCATCTGAATCTTTGGTAGTATTACTTCTTTTAATTATCACAATTCTGCTGAATAAAATTCTGTCACAAGATCAAGTTTATCCTGGGACCCTAGCATTTAAAAGTTAGAATGGACATTAGGAATTACTACAGCCTAGAGAGTCAGAGGACGTGTCAAAGTTTGAAAGTCATTGTCGCCCCTGGTAGAACAGTTTTCAGAATCATGCCTGCTGTAAAAGCAAAATTCTTTTTAAAAATTCACCTCTTAAGGGCGGCGCCTGTGGCTCAAGGAGTAGGGTGCCGGTCCCATATGCCGGAGGTGGTGGGTTCAAACCTAGCCCCGGCCAAAAAAATAAAAAAATTCACCTCTTAAAAAGAAGAATCATCTGCTATGACTCTAAAGTTTGGGGCAATATGATCTCCTTGTTTTCAAAGTTGTCAGTTATAGTTATTAGGTTCCGGTAGGATGCACCTCAAATTATTTGGTAGTTTAATGCTCACTATTATCCAGATTTGCTTATGGAAAGTCACAGACCTCTTCTTATTGCAGTTTTATTTTTTACCTTTCTCTGTTTTTCTTAAGGTGGGGGTCCACCTATATTGCTCAGGCTGGTCTTGAACTCTGGAACTCAAGGGATCCTCCCACTTCAGCCTCCAGAGTAGCTGGGATTATAAGTGCTGGGCATTGTACTCAGCTCCCCCCTATAGCAAAACCTCCAATTGTGCACTTTTTTTTTAAGAATCAAGTTAGGCCTTTTGTGGCTAGACTGATGACAAGTATAAGAACAAAATAGGCCCCAAGGTACAAAGCTTTGGATACAACCCACTGCATAAGAAGCTGCTATAGCTCACATATCTACCCAAAATATATCTAGCTTAGTGGATTTCCTAACCTTGTGGTGCCCTTTACTCATGGCCAGAGGTAGTGGGAGAGAAAGACTTCATCCCCAGGGACTTCCTATTTCTGTGGATCAGAATATCCCAGCCAAGCACACCAGAAAAATAACATGAGAAGATTTTTGAAGAGCAAAAAATAAAATGATTTTATTCTAACTCAAAAGGAATAAGTAGCAAAACCCCACGATAAACACCATATGTGTCTCTGTCATCAAGAGCTTGGTTGTTCTGAAGTCCCTTGGGTATTGTTTCTCTTCTCCAAAGGCAAATTCATTCCTTTATCCCAGTGTAGCTGGTTTTCACTCACACACACTCTTAGAACTTCCTTGTGCATCCTGTCCAGGAAGACTGTACAGATTTTTTGTGGAATTTAAGGATATCTTGCACAAGCAGCATGCCTACTCTGCAATGCTCTCAGGTCAATCTTCTGCAAATTGAAATTATATTATTGTCACTCCTGAATTTGTCACACTTACATTTTTCCTTCTCAAATGTTATTCACTCTCTTCTATGGCAAGGATCAAATCCCAAGTCCTATAGCAGAAACGTCTAATAATAGAGATTCAGTTGCTTTGAAGGGTCATTCCTTATAAATCACATTACCTGTGGCCACGGTTTAAAAAAACGTGTTGCTAACTGAAGGAAAAGATTTCAGTCTTCACAGAAATACTATCCAAGACAGAATTTAGGAGTATGCATCTAGGGTGGCGCCTGTGGCTCAGTCGGTAAGGCGCCGGCCCCATATACCGAGGGTGGCGGGTTCAAACCCAGCCCCGGCTGAACTGCAACCAAAAAATAGCTGGGCGTTGTGGCGGGTGCCTGTAGTCCCAGCTACTCGGGAGGCTGAGGCAAGAGAATCGCTTACGCCCAGGAGTTGGAGGTTGCTGTGAGCTGTGTGATGCCATGGCACTCTACCGAAGGCCATAAAGTGAGACTCTGTCTCTACAAAAAAAAAAAAAAAGGAGTATGCATCTAAAAATGAGAACTCTTCCATTTCCTGTGGTGTTTCTTTAATCGATACCTTCTGCTTTTCACAGCTGCAACTAGATCTCGTCTGCTCTTACAGACAGAAAAGAAATTTCTATTTCTTTCCACTCTGTCTTCCCTCATATTCCTCCACCACTGAGCACTTGAGTACATCCATCCCTCCCCTGCCCACGGACCCAAGGACGTGGCTGCATCGGTTCCCTGTGTTTTGCCTTGTAGCCACTTCTCCTCCATCTTCTCACTGCTCCATCCTTTAAAACACCCCCTTTTCTTCCTTCTGAGTGTGACAGCTACAGCCTTTCTCTCTCCTGCCCTTTATTGGCATATGTCCATTCATTTTTTTAAACTGCAAATGTATGCTCCAAGCTTGTGACAACATCAAACACAACCTAAGCAGATAAGTAAAAAACCTGCCATCTCCCCTCTCCCTATCTGTCCACCACTTCCAGGTGGCAACCATCGTTCATAGGTCAGTACCAGATTTCTTATCAAACCTTTATAAAACACGACAACAGGAGCCTGTTTTGAAAGACTTCTTTTACCCAAAAGGGACCATACTGAGCAGTTCCACAGCTTGCTTTTACTTTTCTGTTTTTTAAATCACTTGAAAAGCGTAAACAATACAGAAGTATATATTACAAAACATAAAATCCCTTGTGTTGTGTATTTACCCACAAAATCAACCTGTCCTGTCATCATTCTGGGTCACCAAAAAGAAAGAAAAAGTAAAACAAAAAGGTTATGACCCAAATAATTGCAAACCAATTTGAATCCATATTACAGTTTTGTTTTTTTTCATCACTGCTTCCTCCCTCTTCCTCTTTTATTATTCACACATGCGCGCGCGCGCGCACACACACGCACACACACACACACACACACACGTGGACTAATTCTGGACTGGTCCCTAATTCTGGACTCTCACAAACGGTACTGCAATGAGTGGCTTCACAATACACACTTCTCTGTGTGTGTGAATACTCTGCACACACATTTCGAGAAGTGAAAATGCTGTTATAATGACGTACGTATAAAATTGTGTTAGATCCTGCCAAACTCCCCCCTACAAACAAGTCTACCAGTACCAGTACCAGTCTCTAACAGCACCCCGAATGAGCATCCCATATCCACACTGATATTGTGTAGTATCAACCTCTTAGAGCTTTGTTCCTTTTTGTGTGTGTCTGACCAATCTAATAGGCTAAAAATAGGATCCTATCATTTAATTTGAATTTCCATATTCCGTTGCATGTTTTATAAGAATTTCTCTCGGTTTGTTTGCCTTTCATTTTATTTATGGCAATCTTTACTCTGAAGAAGTTTTAACTTCTATAAAGTCAAATTCATCAAGATTTGCCTTTTGGGCAGTGTCTGTGGCTCAAAGGGGTAGGGCGCCGGCCCCATATGCCGAAGATGGTAGGTTCAAACCCAGCCCCGGCCAAAAACTGCCAAAAAAAAAAATATTTGCCTTTATGTTTTCTGGATTTTCTTTTGTCCTGAATAAAAATTCTTTCCATCCTAAGATTGTGAAATACATTCATAATTTTGTTTTTTATGTGTGGATCCTACTCTCTTTGGAATTTATTCTTACGTAAGGAATGATATAAGGATATATTTCTCTACTAAATGGACTGCCAATCATTCCAATCTCTTTATGGAATAATTCACCCTTCCTTTCCCAGTAATTAAAAATGTAAGCCTGTATCATGTACATGTAGGTATATGTGTATTTCTGGAGTTTGTTTTTTCATCACACTATGTATTTCTACAATAACGCCATCCTTTTATAACGACTGTAGTTGTACAGTGTGTTTTGATATATGACATGGAAATTCCACTTCATTGGTTTTTTTTTTGGCCATTTTCAGGAAACAACTTGTCAAAGTCCATTTCTAAAGTCTCAGAGATTTTTAGTGAAATCTCATTCAATAAATACATTACTTGGAAAAAAACATCCCTAGGAGGCATTGAGACACTCTTACATATCCCTAAGACCCCTGAAGGCCACATATAGGCCCAGGACTGTTCACAGGCCCAGGAAAAGACATGAAAGGGCCATAAGCTCTCTCCTCTGGCTGACCTTGTGCCTCTACACATCAAGAAATGAAAGTAAAGCAGGTTATTGACTGCTTGCAGGAGCTTTGCAGGCACGTACCGACACACCTACAGAGCCAAAGGGTGGATTGGTTCAAAGCATACTAGCTTTTAAGTCATAAAGCTTTAAAAAGCTTTCCTGAAAATTCAACCCAATGACTGCCACTTAAATCTCTGAGACCAGGACTGGGTCATATGGCCACAACAAAGTGTAAGGACATTTGGGAAGTGATTGCCTCAATTTAAATCCTAAGTCCGGTCCTTATTATATGTGTGACTTTGGGCAAGATAATAAGGCCTGTGTAGTTTGAGTTAGTTTGGCACAAAATTTTGTATGAATTGATTAAAACAAGATTGCTAACGGTATATTTGTTTTCCCAATCATCACTATCGAAAGACCTTTATTAAAGTCTCACACCATGGTTATGCTTTTGTATATTTTATCTGATAAAACAAGGACCTGAAAGCTTTATTAAGAATCATAGTTGCCATTTGGAGCATTTTCTGTGTTCAAGAACTGTATGTATATTAACATATATAAAAACTAATATATATTAAGTGATTCATATTAACCATCACAATAATTCATGGGTAATTGTTATTACTATTCCCATAATAAGAGAAGTAAATATGCAGGATTCAAACCGAGGTGATCTTGTTCTAGGTTCTAGTATTCACTCTCTTAACCATTAAGCATCATTCTATTTTAGCCACCTGACCAGTTATTTAGGATTTGGGTTCTAGCCTATTAACCCCACTCCTAAATTAGACATTACTTTTATGATTATATACCACCTTTTTTTTTTTTACTAATATCTCTGCTCACAATTTCTTATCTCTAAGACACTCCACTCAGATTACTTTTTTTGTATATCTTTTAAATTTCCTTGGTGAGTGAGCAACTTGTAGAGAAAAACACTCCCACTTTTTTTTCAAAGTCAAAAAATGTTTTTACTTCACTGTTGTGCTTAAAGATGGTTTTGCTGGGTAGGGAATTGTGAGTACTGCATTACAGTCTCTTAGAATATTGAAAATAATTCACTGACTCTGATTACCCTGGTCATTGAAAAATAAGATTTAACCCTCATTACCATTTCTTTGTAAATAATCTGGCTTTTTTGCCTATTTACTTTTAAGATTTTTTTTGTCTTTCATTGCCCTGTAGTTCTTTATTTTATATCTAATTGTGTATTTTCTTTTCCCTCTTGTGGTCATTTGGCTGCCTGTATTTGAGAATTGATATCTAAAAACATTTCTGGAAAACTCTTATGCCATGTCTTTGAAAACTACCCCTTCTCTATTTTCTCAACTATTCTTTTTTTGTATATACAGTTAGATATAGATGCCAGACCTTCTTACCCTTTCTTGTTGCTTAGCATCTTTTTCTATTTTGAATCTCTGTGTTTTGGGGAATGGTGCTTTGAATAATTCTTTTAGTTTACAAATTTTTATTCAGCTATGTGTAACTTGCTCCTTAATATTAACTGACTTGTGACAATGTTTTATCAGTCATATGTATTGCAAAAATCTATTCTTTAGCTTCCATTTTTATTCTCTCAATGGTATCTTAGATAGAAAGAAATCCTTAATTTTAGCCTAGTAACAATCATCAATCAGGACACATTGCCAAAACTTGGCGGAGATGGTGCTCTCTCTTACCATGAGTGCAACTTCCAGAATGCTGGAATAAGGACTGGAAAAACACAGACAACACTGGCAAAAACTCATAAAAAATTTGTAAATTGAAGGAATTATTCAAAGCACCACCTCCCCCCAAAAAAAACAGAGATGCAAAATATAAAAAGATGCTAAGCAACAAGAAAGAGTAAGAAGGTTTAGTGTATATATCTAACTGGATATAGAAAATCAACTTTTTCAGGACTTTGGAAATTAAATTATTCAATAATCCCACGAGTGCTGATGCAAGAAAATCAACTGAATATGAGTAAGAGGTAAGCCTTCTACATTTCAACTAGTCTAATCCCATATACTTCTCCCTAGCTTTTGAGAAGTCTTGAAAACTAAATAGAGTAGCTCTGAAAATCAGCAGCCACTAGAGAAGGTAGAATGGGTGCAGAATTCACAAAAGGACCATCCGCTTCACCCCCTTTGCACTATTTGACCTGGCTGACAACTTGCTGAAAAGTTCCATGCTCAGGACTTCTTGTTATTAAACTTGACTCAGAGCTTCCTTTACACAACAGCCTTACCCGCATGGAATATGTCAAAATAAGCAGTAGTTATTGTTTAACATTGCAGTTGCTTAAGGAAGCATTACCAGTTAGAGCTAAGAAAAGGTTCCCCAAAAAACTAAAAAGGAAAAACTAGAAATGTGAAGTCCATAGGGGTTTTCAAAGTTCCTTGGTATTCCTGGGAATCTAGAAGACCACAGCATACATAGGGCTATGTGTATACCCAGTGCTGTGTGTGCCCATGAAAGAACTGAGAATCCCTTGAGCTTTCAATTCTAGTGGACCTTAAGAGTCTGCCCAAGTAAGAAGTGAAGGCTAAGGCAGAGTTGTAAACTACCTGAAGGAACTCTGAAGGCATTCCCCAAACATTCACATACACATACACCCTTGGTAAGGACAGAAGAATTATTAGTTCAAAGCATATAAAGAAATCTCTGTGTGATAATTTGCTGACCACTAACTAACTAAAAAGACTTCGATGGGCCTGCATGACTTATTGCATCAATTCAGGTAAGTCACTAAACAACAAGAAAATAGCAAAAATAGCAACTGCAGCAACAAAAACTCTCTGAGAAGATAATTTTATCTCCAGAGCTGTCACATTATATTATATAAAATTTCCAGTTTTCAGGAAAGTATTACACAAGTTTAAAAAAAAATAAAAAAAATTATTCTCAAACATAGGGGGGAAAGCACTAAAAAGAAGCTGTCCCTGGTGAAGGCTAGATGTTGGACTTACTAAACAAAGACTTTAAGTCAGTAGCCACAGAAAATTTAGAGGAAATTATGAGAATACCATATTCAAAGTGCTGAAAGAAAAACACTTCTAATGAAGAATTCTATATCCAGCAATTTGTCCTTTAACAATGGAGGAGATGGCTCTCTCGGCCTTAGCGCCATCTTTCTAAAAACCTCTGCATCATGAGAGCCAAGTGGAGGAAGAAGCGAATGCGCAGGCTGAAGCACAAAAGGAGAAAGATGAGGCAGAGGTCCAAGTAAACCGCCTGGTTGTGCACTCGTGAAGGCCACAAGAGAAGGAACATGGAATGCCAAGAGGCTAAGGAGGCTAGTACAAGCTGCTGGACTGCATGCTACTGTCTGGAACTTGCTCTTAGTGGATCTAAGACCTCATCGCCATCCAATCACCAAGACCACCCCTAAGAGACCCACCTTGTTCACACCAAAACAGTCCTATTGGTCCCTTGCCGTGGACCTGACATCCTGGACTCATTCTGTTCTGGCTTGTGGCTGAGTGTAATCAGTATACAATAAATCATACCTTCTGCTGTTTCGGCTGATGAAGCAAAAAAAAAAAAAAAACAATGGAGGAGATAAAGAAAAAATAAGAGAATGTATTAGTAACAGATCTACCTACAAAAAAATGCTAAAAAAAGTCCTGCAGGCTGAAATGATTAGACAATAACTGAAATCTAAATGAATAAATGAAGAGCACCAGAGAAGATCACTATATAATGGTATATATAAAATACAAAGATAGTATAAAATACTTTTGTTTGTCACTTTTTTCTCCTATCTGATTGAAAGACAACTACACAAAACAACAACTATAAATCTTATTTATTTATAGCTTATTATATATAAAGATGTAATTCGTATGGCAACAAAAGTACAAAAAAGAATAACTAGAGTATAATGGAGCAAAGCTCTAAGAAAAACTCAAAAATATATGGCAAAAGAAACAATATAATTGAAATGATATATTAGAAAATATCTAACACAAAAGAAGGTAATGATAGAGAAACAGAAGCAGGAAGAAGATAAGACACAAAACTATTTTTTAAATGGCATGAAGAAGTTCCACCTTACTAGTAATTACATTAAATGTAAATGATCTAAATAGTCCAATCAAAAAGTAGAAATCAGAAGGCCAGATTTTTATTTTTTTAAATCAAAATATTATCCAACTAGATTCTTTTTTTGTGTGTGTTTTGTTTTGTTTTGTTTTTTGAGACAGAGTCTCATTTTGTCACCCTGAGTAAAGTGCCATGGCATTATAACTCACAGAAACCTCAAACTCTTGGGCTGAAAGTGATTCTCTCATCTCAGCCTCCCTGGTACTTGAGACTACAAGTGCCTGCCACAACACCCAGCTATTTTTTTTTTTTTTTTTTAGATACAGCGTCTCACTCTTGCTCAGGCTGGTCTGGAACTCCTGAGCTCAGGCTATCCAACCACCTTGGCCTCCCAGAGTGCTAGGATTACAGGCATGACTACTGTGCCCAGCCAATACAACTATATTCTGTCAATAAGAGACAAACTTTAGATTTAAAAACACAATAGGCTGAAGGTAGAAGGATGGGAGAAATTATACTATATAAATGATAACCAAAGGAGAGCTGCAGTGGCCATATTAATATTACTTAAAATAGGCTTTAAGACAAAAATTGGTACTAGAGACAAAGAAGGTCATTTTATATTAAAAGGCTTAATTCATCAATAGGATATAACAATTAAAACATTTGTACCTGCTATGGTTTGAATGACAGTGTCTGCTTCAAATTTCATTCTGAAACTTAATCCACAATGCAACCATATTAAAAGGTGTGACCTAGCCGGGCATTGTGGTGGGCGACAGTAGTCCCAGCTGCTTGGGAGACTGAGGCAGGAGAATCACTGGAGCCCAGGAGTTGGAGGTTGCTGTGAGCTGTGTGAGGCCACAGCACTCTACCGAGGGCCATAAGTGAGACTCTGTCTCTACAAAAAAAAAAAAAAAAAAAAGGTGTGACCTTTTGGAAGCAATTCATTCATGAGAGTTCTGCCCCCATGAATGGGATTAGCACCATTATAAATGTGCTCCAGGATGAAGGGAGTAATGTGAAGACACAGTATTCTTTTTCCCCAGAGAGGATACAGCAATAAGGTGTTATCTCAGAAGCAGAAAGCAACCCTCACTGGACATGTAACCTCTACCACCTTGATCTTGGACATATCAGCTTTCAGAACTGTAAGAAATAAATTTCTATTGTTTACATAAATTATCCAGTCTGTGGTATTTTGTTATAGCAGCATGAACAGTCTAAGATAGCATCTAACTATCAGACTAAGACAGCATCTAACAACAAAGCCCCAAAATACAATCCATGAAATAAAAACTGACAGGATTTAATGAAGAAACAGAAAAATTCAACAATAATAGTTGAAGATTAAAATAACCCACTTTTAATAATTGAAAAAGCAACTATACTGAAGATCAACAAGGAAATAGAAGACTTGAACAATAATATTGTGAGGTCAAAACACAAATTGTTTTTCCCATGCTCTCACACTACAATGTGTGGGGCTTTTTCCTAAATAACAAGCATGTAGCAGACATCAGTTGGGTGTCCTCTAATTCAATTCTGACACTATCTACCTGGAGATAGCATCAGATCCCATTTGCTGAGGCCTCATTTCCACAAGACACGCTCTACTTCCAATGCCAACTACCAGCCCTAGTTGACATTGACAATCAGCTATAAATCAATATTCTCACTATCCCCTATTTGGATTTGATTAATTTGCTAGAGCAGCTCACAGAACTCAAGTAAATACTTATGTACATTTCCTGATGTATTGTAAAGGACATTATGAAAGATACAGATGAAGATATGCATAGGGTGGGGTAGAGATCTGCTCTGAGACGTAAGCACCCTACCAAACAAAAGACTAATTTTCACCTTTATTACTATGACCACTCCAGAGTTGCTTCAGGGACTAAGGACAAAAGGTCAAATACCTTAACAAAAAAAAAGTTTATTGTTTTAGGCCCTTAGAATATAACAAGAGCTACGGGAATTATAAGCCAGGAACCATGGCTGGAAAATATATATGCGTATTTCATAGCATCACAATTATAAACCAACTAGACATAACAAATATCAATGGAATACTCCTCACAACAACAGAGTAGACATTTTTGTAAGAGGCACTGGAACATTCTCCAGGATAAAACATTTTATTTGACTACAGTGAAATCAAATTATAAGTCAATGCAAAAGAAAATTTGGGAAACTTATACATACGTGAAAATTAGACAACATACTCCCAAATAACCAATGGGTTGAGGAAGAAATCACAGTGGAAATTAGAAAATACCTTGAGATAAATAAAAATGAGACACAGCATAACAAGACATATGAAATGCGGGCGGCACCTGTGGCTCAGTCGGTAAGGTGCCGGCCCCATATACCGAGGGTGGCGGGTTCAAACCCAGCCCCGGCCGAACTGCAACAACAACAACAAAAAAATAGCCGGGCATTGTGGCGGGCACCTGTAGTCCCAGCTGCTCGGGAGGCTGAGGCAAGAGAATTGCTTAAGCCCAGGAGTTGGAGGTTGCTGTGAGCTGTGTGATGCCATGGCACTCTACCCAGGGCCATAAAGTGAAACTCTGTCTCTACAAAAATATATATATATATATGAAATGCAAGTGCTCAGAGAGAAAACTATAGCTATAAAAATCTACTTTAAAGGGTAGTGCCTGTGGCTCAATGGAGTAGGGCACTGGCCCCATATGCCAGTGGTGGTGGGTTCAAACCCAGCCCCAGCCCCAGCCCCGGCCAAAAACTGCAAAAAAAAAACTACTTTAAAAAGAAGACAGATTTCAAATCAATAATCTAAACTTCCACCTTAAGAAATCAGAAAAAGAACATCAAGTGAAACTCAAACGATGTAGAAGGAAAGAAATAATATACATTAGAGAGGGAGAAACAAAATATAGACTAGGATAACAAGAGATAAAAATCAAAAAACCGAAATTTAATTCTTCAAGAAGATCAACAAGATTGACAAACCTGTAGCTAGACTTAGCAAGAAAAAAAGAAAGATTTAAACTCCTAAAATATAAATCCTAAAATAAGAAGTAAATGTCGGGGGCAGCGTCTGTGGCTCAGTGGGTAGGGCGCCAGCCCCATATACTGAGAGTGGCAGGTTCAAACCCGGCCTTGGCCAAACTGCAACAAAAAAAATAGTTGGGTGTTGTGGCAGGTGCCTGCAGTGCCAGCTACTCAGGAGGCTGAGGCAAGAGAATCGCCTAAGCTCAAGAGCTGGAGGTTGTTGTGAGCTGTAACATCACGGCACTCTACCGAGGGTGACAAAAAAAAAAAACAAGAAATGTCAGGGCTGAAGACTGGCCAGGTCTCCGCCCTGGCTTATCTATTGTCCTGGCACAGACCACTGTACTACCTTGCTCGGAGACAAGTACCCTTAGGTGCCTGAGGGCTTATTTGCCTTAGCAGATGGAGAGAAACAGTCTTAGTAAGAAAGTAAATCTTAGCAGTCTTCTTAGAGAGACCCCGGGCAGACGCCCTGTGGGCAGGAGAAGCCACAGAGTCAGAGTGAGCAAGTCTGTGAAAGAATGTGCCCTGCATTCATGACAATTAAGGACATGGTGTTGGGGGGGGAAGGGGAGAGCAGAGAGAGAGAGAGAGAAGGAGGGAGGGGTGGGGAAGGGGAGAGCAGAGAGAGAGAAAGGAGGAGGGAAGGGTGGGGAAAGGAAGAGCAGAGAGAGAGAAGGGGGAGGGGGCCCTGGTGTGTGCCACACCGTTGGGGGGGCAAGACACGATTGCAAGAGGGACTTTACCTAACAAATGCAATCAGTGTAACCTGGTTTCTTGTACCCTCAATGAATCCTCAACAATAAAAAATAAAAAATTAAAAGTAAAAGTAAAAATTAAAAAGAATGTGCCCTTGCTCCTCAACTCACCACTCCTGCAGCTACTTGTAGACATGATCCTGAGGCTCTTTTCACCACAGGTTCTACACCTGTAGAGACTGCCAATCACTGATGTTCTCTTCTTGCCAGCTCTTCTTCAGGAGAACCGAATCCCTTCCCCGTGCCCTTATCACCGAGATGTTGTATTACCGAGATGTTACTGGTGTTTCTTATAATTACAGAGTGTTCCCAGCTTAGCTCTAGCTTCTCCTATCCTTGAGCTACAGAGCGTTCCGAGCTTGGCTCTCCCTTCTCACTTGAGCTATATGGTCTGCTACGAGTAAAGGCAGGGACATCGCTACTAACACCACAGAAATAAAGACGATAATAATAAGGTAATACAAATAGTTGTACGTCAATGAATTATATAGCCTAGATAATAATAGACAAATTCCTAAAAATGGACAAACTACAAAAAATGACTGAAGAAGAAATAGAAAATCTGAACAAATAAAGAGATTGAATCAGTTAAAAACAAAAACAAAAACAAAAACCTCCAGGGCGGCACCTGTGGCTCAAGGAGTAGGGCGCCGGTCCCATATGCCGGAGGTGGTGGGTTCAAACCCAGCCCTGGCCAAAAAAAAAAAAACAAAAACCTCCAGGAAGGAAAAGCCCAGAACCAGATGGTCCTGTGAGTAAATTCTACAAAACCTTCACAGAATAAGTAGCATCAATCTTTCACAACTTCTTCCAAAAACATAAGAGGAGGGGACACTGATACATTCTATGAGGCCAGTATTACCCAAAGACATCACAAAAAACTAAACCTGGGTACAGCATCTTTTATTAATATAAATGCAAAAAACTCACCAAAATAGTAACAAACTAAACATGCAGGAATTAAGAAGAATTGTAGGGCGGCACCTGTGGCTCAGTGAGTAGGGCGCCGGCCCCATATGCCGAGGGTGGCGGGTTCAAACCCAGCCCTGGCCAAACTGCAACAAAAAAAAAAAATAGCCGGGCATTGTGGCGGGTGCCTGTAGTCCCAGCTGCTCGGGAGGCTGAGGCAAGAGAATCGCGTAAGCCCAAGAGTTAGAGGTTGCTGTGAGCCGTGTGATGCCACGGCACTCTACCCAAGGGCGGTACAGTGAGACTCTGTCTCTACAAAAAAAAGAAGAAGAATTGTACAGCATTACCAAGTAGGATTTATTTCAAAAATGCAAGTTTGGTTTAACATATAAAAAATTAAGAAATGCAATAGACTAAATCAATAGAACAAAGAACAAAACCACATGATCGTCTTATAGACTTAGAAAAAGTTTGGAAAAAATCCAATACCCTTTCATCATAAAACAACCAATAAACCAAGAATAAAAGGAAACTTTCTTAACCTAATGAAGGGGCAAAACTCACAGTGAACTCACATTTAATAGAGAAGGACTGAATGCTTTTTCCCCAAGATCAGCAATAAGACATGGATGTCTACTCTTTTTTTTTTTTTTTTTCTGGCCAGGGCTGGGTTTGAACCCGCCACTTCCGGCATATGGGGCCGGCACCCTACCCACTTGACCACAGGTGCCACCCTGGATGTCTACTCTTAACTCTTCTCTTCAGCATGATATTGTCAGTTCTACCCAGACCAAGTAAGCAAGAAAAAGAAATAAAAGGCATCCAGATTAGAAATGACAATATCATTTATAATTATAAATATTATCTGTATTCAATGATATGACCTTGTAATAAAAAAAATCCTGGGCGGCGCCTGCGGCTCAGTGAGTAAGGTGTTGGCCCCATATGCCGAGGGTGGCGGGTTCAAGCCCAGCCCGGGCCAAACTGCAACAAAAAAATAACCGGGCGTTGTGGCAGGCGCCTGTAGTCCCAGCTGCTCGGGAGGCTGAGGCAAGAGAATCGCGTAAGGCGCCTGCCACAACGCCCGGCTATTTTTTGGTTGCAGTTCAGCTGGGGCTGGGTTTGAACCCACCACCCTCGGTATATGGGGCCAGCGCCCTACTCATTGAGCCACAGGCGCCACCCTGCTTCTAATTTCTTGAGAAGACATTTCCATTTATAGTAGCCTCAAAAAGAATAAAATACTTAGGAATAAGTTAAACAAAATAAGTACCATGATTGCATGCTGAAAAGTACAAAACACAGTTTAAAGAAACTAAAGAGAATATGGAATAATAAATAAATGAAAAGGCATCCCGTGTTCATGGATTGGAAGACTTAGTATTGCTCGGGTAGCACTATACCATTACCCAATCTCCAGATTCCATGAAATCACTGTCAAAATTCCAACTACCTTCTTTGGGTTTAAATTGACAAGCTGATTCAAAAATATATATATGGAAATGCGAAGGACCAGTATAGCCAAAACAATCTTGAAAAATAAAAAACTTGAAGTACACATACTTCTCAATTTTTGAAATGTACAACAAAGCTATCATAATTAAGATAGCGTATTAATGGCATAAAAATAGAAAAAAAAGACCAATATAGTAGAATTAAAATTCCCAGAAATAAATCCTTACATCTATGATCTTTATATTTAAATGTAAATCCTTATATTTTTGACAAAAGTGGCAAGAAAATTTAAGTAGTGGTGGGACAATTGGATACCCATGTGCAAAATATGAAGTTGAATCCTTCCTTATATATATACAATTATTAATAATTCAAAATGGATTATGTATGTAAATGTAAGAGCAAAATTTATAAAACTCTTAGAAGAAAACATAGGAATAGCCAGGTGTGGTAGCTCATGCCTATAATCCTAGCACTCTGGGAGGCTGATTGCTTAAGCTCAGGAGTTTGAGATGAGCCTAAGCAAGAGTAAGACCTTGTCTCCACTAAAACTAGAAAAACTAGCCATGTGTTATGGTAGGCACCTGTAGTCCCAGCTACTCAGTAGGCTGAGGCAAGGATCACTTGGGCCCAAGAGTTTGAGGTTGTTGTGAGGTATGATGATGCCACGCACAGCACTCTAAGGAGGGCAAAAGTGAGACTCTGCCTCAAAAAAAAAAAAAAAGAAAAGAAAAGATAGGAATAAATTTTCATGGCCTTTTATTAGGTGAACTACAAGCAACAAAAGAAAAAACATAAATTGAACTTTTTCAAAATTAAAAACTTAGGCCTTCCAAAGAACACCATCAAGAAAGTAAAAAAAAAAAAAGATCTGGATAATGGAATAAAATATATGTAAATCATTTATCTCGTCTCAGAGTTTATCAAACTCCTGGCTTCAAGCAATCCTCCCACCTCAGCCTCCTCAGTAGCTAGGATTACAGGCATAAGCCCCACGCCCAGCTCAAATCATGCATGTGGTAAGAGACTTGTAACCAGAATACATAAAGAATACTCACAACTCAATGACAAAAAGGCAAATAATCCAATTTAAAAATAGACAAGGGATCTAAATAGACATTTCTCCAAAGACAATATAAGAATGGCCCATCAGTACGTGAAAAGGTTGCTCAACATCAATAATCATCAGGAAAATACATGTCAAAACACTTTATACCCACTAGGGTGGGTATAATCAGACAGATAATGTCCAGTGTTAGAAATGATGTAGAGAAATTAGGACTCACATACATTGTTAGTGGGGGCATAAAATGGTTCAGCTGCTTTGGAAAATAATTTGGCAGTTTCCCATAATATTATAGAGTCACCATATGAATGAGTAATTCTACACCAAGGGACATACCAAGAGAATTGAAAATATATGTCTAGACGTAAATTTGTACACAATTGTTCATAGCAGCATTAGCTATAAGAGTCAAAACATGAAAAAAACACACATTTCCTTCAACTTATGAATGAATGAAAGGTAGTAAATCCACATAATGGACTATTACTCAGCAATAGAAAATAGTGAAGTACTGAACAACATAGATGAACCTTGAAAGAAACCAACACAAAAGGTCACATGTGCGAATCTATTCATATGAAATGTGCTGACTAGGAAAATCCATAAAGATGGAAAGTAGCACACGGTTGTCAGGGGCCGGTGAGCAGGAATGGGAGCAATTGCTAATAGATACGGGTTTCCTTTAGGGGTGGTGAAAATTAGCAGGAAATCAGATAGTGTTGATGATTATACAATCTTGTGAATGTATTAAAATCCACTGACTTGTATACTTCAACACATTAAATTTTATGGTATGGGAATTATATTTCAATAAATATTGAATAAAAAACCATCATGTTTTGTGGTGAGATCTTTTGGATCCTGTTTAAAAAGTTTTTTCCGGGCGGCACCTGTAGCTCAAGGAGTAGGGTGCTGGTCCCATATGCCGGAGGTGGCAGGTTCAAACCCAGCCCCGGCCAAAAAACCAAAAAAAAAAGAGAAAAGAAGTTTTTTCCTTGTAGTCCTCAGCTACAGGAGGCTGAGGCAGGAGAATCGCCTAGGCCCGGGAGTTGGAGGTTGCTGTGAGCTGTGTGACACCACGGCACTCTACCGAGGGCGATAAAATGAAACTCTGTCTCTACCAAAAAAAAAGAAGTTTTTTCCTACCTGAAGTCATAAATTCATTCACGTATACGATCTTCTACTAGATATATTATTTTTCTTTTCACAGTTAGAACCACAATCTACCTGGGGTTGATTTTTTTATAAGTGGAGTTCACCTCTACGTTTTTTTCTTATGGATACTCCATTGTCCCAGCACCATGTATGGAAGAGGCCATCCTTTTCCTACTCCACTGCAATACCACTTTTGTTGTTACCTGGTCTTTGTATGTATCTGGGACTACGCTATGATGTATTTTTAACTAGTCTCATATCTGGTAGCGCGTGTACCTTTGGATTTCTCTTCTTAGAGAACATCTTGGTTATTCTTCACCTTTTCATTTTCATATCGATTATAGAATCACCTTGTCAAGTTACATAAAGGTCCCGATGCTATTTTGACAGGAACACAAAATTCCATAGATTACTCTGGAGAGAACTGATGTGTTTAAACATCAGAGAACTCTTGGCAAAGAGTTTAAGATTTTATCTTGCTTGCAGGCTAACAAGTTATCCTACCTCAGTTTTATGGATGCTGGCAGAAAACACAAAACTTCTGAATCAGAGACCAAGGACTTCATTTTTTATTCACGGGACAGCACAACAGCATGAGCGGAAGTTGTATTTACTGCCATTTCTCTGAGTACCAATTCCCAAATAAGACACAGTAAGGTCAAGGGACACCTAAACGCCTAGTGAGTTGCACTGTAGGAGAGGAACTCTGAAATTAGCAAACCTAAATATTCCGTGATGGGAAAATATGCAAACCTGTTTTTTGCTAGGCAAACATCTGGGAAGATACATCAGTGACTCTGTTCCCAACATGTACAGAAATATGAAAGATCCCTGGACAATTATCTCCCAACAGTACTGAAACTTTCATAGTATATCCCTTTATTTGCTTAGATCTTCATCTTTTTATTTTATTCTTCATTATTATCGCAATAACCTTTTTATAGTATTCTGTACATATCTTTCATTAGAATTATTCTTAGGTATCTTACATATTTTTAAATCATAAGTGGTGGAATTTTAAAATCTCATTTACCAATATATAGATATGCAACTTATTTTTATGTACTAATCTGTAGCTAGTAATCTAGTGAAATTTGCTAATTCTCATAATTATTTATGAATTATTTTAGATTTTCAATGGATACAATTATACCATTTGTGAATAGTGGTGTTCTATTTCTTCCTTTCTAATGTGTACAAGTTGTTTCTTTTTCTTGCCTTCCTGTACCAGCTGGAATATCCAGCACAAAGTTTTATAGAAATAGTGATGATGGGTATCCTGGTCTGATTCCTGAGCTCAGAAAAAAAGCTTTCAACATTTGACCAATAAGAATAATGTTGGCTGTAGGTTTTTGCTAGAAACAATTTATCAGTTCCTTTCTATTCGTAGTTCGGCAAGGGTTCCCCCCCCCTCCTTTTCCTTCCTTTATCATGAATTAATGTTGAGTTTTATCAAATGTCTTTTCTAAGTCTATTGATTGTATCGTTTCCCTCTTTGTGTTGCTGATTTTTGAATTAATGGATTTTACCACCTTTAACATTCTATTTAATTTTTTTGTTAAGTCATTTGTAAATAGATCATAAATACATTTATGCCATTATGGGATTCAATGTGTTGATTATTTGTACACATTGGAGTGCTTACATCCTACTAATCAGCATAGCTTTCACCTCATTTACCCAATTACAGCATTAAGACATTTGTGTTCTACACCTGATAGATCCAACTTGTACTTGCAATGTGCTCCACAGGTGTGGTCTCCCTGCTAACCCTCCATCAACCCACCCCTCCCTCCCCTCCCCCTTCCTCCCCTTCCTATCCTTGTGTTTCATTCTTCATATGCAAGTGTGAGTGATTCTAAATTGCTTTCACAGTAGTACTGAGTACATTGGATATATTTTTTTCCATTCCTGAGATACTTTACTAAGAAGAATATTTTCCAGCTCCATCCATGTAAACATAAAAGAGGTAAAGTCTCCATTTTTTTTTTTTTTGTAGAGGCAGAGTCTCACTTTATGGCCCTCGGTAGAGTGCCGTGGCCTCACACAGCTCACAGCAACCTCCAACTCCTGGGCTCAAGCGATTCTCCTGCCTCAGCCTCCCGAGTAGCTGGGACTACAGGCGCCCGGTCTCCATTTTTTTTAATGCTGTATTCCATGGTATACTACATATACCACAATTTATTTTTTTCTTTCTTTTTTTTTTTTTTTTTTTTTGTAGAGACAGAGTTTCACTTTATTGCCCTTGGTAGAGTGCCGTGGCGTCACACAGCTCACAGCAACCTCCAGCTCCTGGGCTTAGGCGATTCTCCTGCCCCAGCCTCCGGAGCAGCTGGGACTACAGGCACCCGCCACAACGCCCGGCAATTTTTTTGTTGCAGTTTGGCCAGGGCCGGGTTTGAACCCACCACCCTCGGTACATGGGGCCAGTATAAGCCCCTGCTCACTGAGCCACAGGCGCCACCCTTATACCATAATTTATTAATCCGTTCATGGGTCAATGGGTACTTGGGCTTCTTCCATGACTTGGCAATTATGAATTGAGCTGCAATGAACAATCTGGTGCAAATATCTTTAAAGATAAATTAACATTCTAGAATAAACTGTTGGGGTTCAGAAACAAATTCCCTTAAATGTGGCTCTTTGACATGCTAAAATGAAGCAGGCTCAGGGTGTCTCTGACCTCTCCCCTCCCCACCCCTGTCTATCAATCCTCTGTCTCTCTGCAAAGCACAAAATGAAACTGTTCTCTGAAGTTTCCTTATCTGCCTAAAGTCTGGACTCATTAAGGAGGAAAATAATTATCTGTGGTCCCTTTCCTGAGTTTTCATTAACTGAATTCATATCACAGGAATAAAAACTGAATTCTGTCAACACACCTGGACAGACTTGTCCCAAACGGTGTCTGCTCTGCAGGCCCAGTTGACTTTGTCCCAGGACATTGTATGTTCTTCAAACTCCTTGGATTGTCCTAGAAATTATTTACAACTCCTCAAAATCACCCACACTTCCCCATTTCCCTTTTTCTCAGGGGAAGTTTTCCCACAGCCCCAACAAAAGCTAACTTGATCATCCTGTATTAACCTTTCTTGAATGTCTTCATTAGGATTTTGTATCAAAATCTGACATGATCCTACACTGAATCATAAAACTATTTATTTGACCCAGTGAAATTGCTGATATTCAATCATCTTGACATATACCAGTAGCCACTTCTCAAGGTTTAACCTAGTAGTTGCTGTAATCTATTTCATTTTTTTCTCCATAAGAATTTGTCATAAATTAACATTATTACTTCCCTAAATGTCCAGAAGAGTATATTGGCAAAGCTATTAGGTATTTAATTATAGATTGTATTCTTTAACACTTAAATGGCATTCAGATTTTCCATTCTTGTCTCAACATTGATAAACTATACTTTTATTTAACAAACTGAACATTTCTTCCAATTTTTCAAAATACTGTCACAAAGTTGCTCATAATATCTTCTCATATGTTTTCATGATGTCTGTGGATTATTGGTTATTTGGATCGTTTCTGTTTTCTTTTTAATCAGTGTTGCCATGGGTTTCAATTGTTAATCATTTCAAAGAATTAGCTTTTGATTTTATTGTTCCTCTCTATTTTACTTTATTTATTTTATTTTATTTTATTTATTTATTTATTTTATTTAGTTTCGAGACAGAGTCTCACTTTGTTGCCCTGGGTAGACTGCCCTGGTGTCATAGCTCACAGTAACCTCCAACTCTTGGGCTCAAGCAATCCTATTACCTCAGCCTCCTGAGTAGCTAGGACTACAGGCACCCACCACAACACCCAGCTACTTTTTATAGACTAATGCCTAGCTATTTCTTAGAGACCAGGTCTGGCTCTTGCTTAGGCTGGTCTCAAACTTCCAAGTTCAAGCAATCCACCTACCTCTTCTTCCTAGTGTGCTAGGATTACAAGCACAAGCCACCATGCTCAGCCTTTTATTTTCTATTTTATTAAGTCTTATGCTTAATTTTATTATTTCTTCCACATGTATTTTTTGAGCTTAATTTACTGTTCATTTTCTCTCTTTCTCATAATAGTTACTGAAATAATTGAATTTTTACCTTTCTTCTTTTCAAATTTTATTTTATTTATTTATTTGTTTATGTATTTATTTTTAGAGACAGAGTCTCACTTTACCACCCTCAGTAGAGGGCCATGGCATCACAGCTCACAGCAACCTCCAACTCCTGGGTTTAGGCTATTCTCTTGCCTCAGCCTCCCAAGTAGCTGGGACTACAGGCACCTGCCACAATGCCCAGCTTTGTTGTTGTTGTTGCAGTTTGGCCGGGGCTGGGTTTGAACCCACCACTCTCAGTATATGGGGCCGGTGCCCTACTCACTGAGCCACAGGCGCCACCCTATTTATTTATTTTTTATAGTTTTTTTTTTTTTTGAGACAGAGTCTCACTATGTGGCCCTTGGTAGAGTGCCATGGCATCACAGCTTACAGCAACCTCAAACTCTTGGGCTTAAGTGATTCTCTGGCCTCAGTCCCCCAAGTAGCTGGGACTACAGACACCCACCACAACGCCCACCTATTTTTTTGTTGGAGTTGTCATTGTTGTTTAGCTGGCCCCGGCCATGTTCAAACTCCCCAGCCATGGTGTATGTGGCCAGCGCCCTACCCACTGAGCTACAGGCACCACTCCTTCAAATTTTAAAATATACATGTAAACGTAGCTGAATCCTACAAGTTTTGATATGTAACATTTCATTATTTCTTACTTTAAAATGTTTTATTTTCTGATTTCACATGTAGCAATTTTTATAAATAGTCCATGTGCATTTGAAAATAACAGATAGTCTACAGTAATTGGCTATTAGAGCCTTACTGTCCCATGTTTGACAATTAGATCAATTTAGCTAACTGTGTTGTTCAGATTTTCTGCCTGCATCCTGAATTTCTTTGTCTGATCATTAACTGGAAGATGTGCCCAAAGTACTCCACCATAGTCGTGAACTTCTTTTAGGATCTGGTAATTGTTGTTTTACATATTTTGAAGCTGGGTTATTGGCTATGTTCAGATTTAGAATTATTATAGCTCCTTGGTGAATTAGACAATTTATCATTAAAAGTTTCTCCCTATACCCACAATAATGATTTTGACACTAACATATCAATGTCTGTTTTGATACTTATGCAGCTACTAGCATAGCAGGGTTTTAACAGATATTTACATGCTTTCTTTTTTCATCCTTATGTTTTCCATACCTCTATTATAAAAGCAGTAAACAGGTTTTATTTTTATTTTAATGCAGTTTGGCAGTCTTATCTTTTTTTTTTTTTTTTTTTTTTTGTAGAGACAGAGTCTCACTTTATCGCCCTCGGTAGAGTGCCGTGGCCTCACACAGCTCACAGCAACCTCCAACTCCTGGGCTTAAGCGATTCTCCTGCCTCAGCCTCCCAAGTAGCTGGGACCACAGGCGCCCGCCACAACGCCCAGCCATTTTTTGGTTGCAGTTCAGCCGGGGCCGAGTTTGAACCCGCTACCCTCGGTATATGGGGCCAGGGCCTTACCGACTGAGCCACAGGCGCCGCCCTGGCAGTCTTATCTTTTAATCAGAAAATTTAATTTTTTATATTTGTTATAAATACTAATATATTTATGTATAGAAATGCCATATTCTTTTATTTATCACTAATATGGTTTTTTACCCTCTTCCATTCAAAAATATTTTGGGGCTCAGCGCCTGTGGCTCAAGCGGCTAAGGCGCCAGTCACATACACCTGAACTGGCATTTCTAATCCGGCCCGGGCCGCCAAACAACAATGACGGCTGCAACCAAAAAATAGCCGGGCGTTGTGGCAGGCACCTGTAGTCCCAGCTACTTGGGAGGTGGAGGCAGGAGAATCGCTTGAGCCCAGGAGTTAGAGGTTGCTGTGAGCTGTGATGTCACAGGACTCTACCCAGGGCGATAGCTTGAGGGTCTGTCTCAAAAAAATAAAATCAAATCAAAAATATTTTGGAATATTTTAACTTCATTTATCCTCTATCTTTTTATCTCTATGCTATTATTATTATTATGCATTTGAGTTGTATGCATATCATTCTAGATATGCGTATGTGCATCATTTCTTCAGATCTATCTTTCAATTCACTAATTCTCTCTTTAGTTGTCTAAATTGCTATAAAATCCACCCATTCAGTTCTAAAATACAGTTGTTGTATTTTTCAGTTGTAGAATTTCTTTCTTTCTTTTTTTTTGTGTGTAGTTTTTCTATTTTTGGCCGGGGCTGGGTTTGAACCCACCACCTCTGGCATATGGGACTGGCACCCTACTCCTTGAGCCACAGGCGCCTCCCTCAGTTGTAGAATTTCTAATTTTTTTTTTTTTTTATGGTATCTAATCCTCTGTCAAAAATCTTTGTCTTTTCTTGATCCCTTGATATGGTAAGTTTGCTTATTTAATCCTAACACTCTGAGAGGCCAAGGCGAGTGGATTTCCTGAGCTCACAGGTTCAAGACCAGCCTGAGCCTGAGCAAGATCTCGTCTCTAAAAATAGCTGGGCTTGGGCAGCGCCTGTGGCTCAATGAGTAGGGCACCGGACCCATATGCCGAGGGTGGTGGGTTCAAACCCAGCCCCCGCCAAACTGCAACAAAAAAATAGCCGGGCATTGTGGCAGGTGCCTGTAGTCCCAGCTGCTTGGGAGGCTGAGACAAGAGAATTGCGTAAGCCCAGGAGTTGGAGGTTGCTGTGAGCTGTGTGATGTCATGGCACTCTACCTGAGGGAGGTACAGTGAGACTCTGTCTCTACCAAAAAAAAAAAAAAAATAGCGGGCAGCGCCTGTGGCTCAGTCGTAAGGCGCTGGCCCCATATACCGAGGGTGGCGGGTTCAAACCCGGCCCCAGCTGAACTGCAACCAAAAAATAGCTGGGCATTGTGTCGGGCGCCTGTGGTCCCAGCTACTTGGGAGGCTGAGGCAGGAGAATCGCTTAAGCCCAGGAGTTTGCTGTGAGCTGTGTGATGCCATGGCACTCTACCGAGGGCCATAAAGTGAGCCTCTGTCTCTACAAAAAAAAAAAAAAAATAGCTGGGCTTTATGGCAGGTGCCTGTACCCAGCTACTTGGGAGGCTGAGGCAAGAGAATGGCTTGAGATCAAGAGTTTGAGCTTGCTGTGAGCTATGATGCCACCGTACTCTACCAACGGTGTCTCTTTTGGAGACAAAACTCTGTCTCAAAAAAAAAAGGTTAATATTTGATACCACCAGTACATTTCTGTTCCCTTGTTTCTGGTGATTTTCTATCATGCTGTTTTTTCTTTTTATATTCTAAAAAATATTTACTGTGTATTAGGGATTACATTTGTAAACCATATTGCAAATAATTTGATGTTAGCTTCTTTCTGCCAGGTACCTGGAGTGATAGCAGTCTAGGATTATTTTAATATAGTTTCAGGAATTGATACCATTCAAAAATGAGCTATAGTCTTAGAAAGAGCTTCTCTACCTGTAGTTCATCCTATTCCTAGGATTCAGCTCTCAAGGTTACAACTCAAAGTAACAGATGTTTAGGAAATTTACCCTCAATCTTGGCAGCATCTGGACCCCCAATTTCTATTTCATCTGCTTCTGGTACTATTAAATATCTTCTTAGCCTCTCAGCAATCTCCCGCATCTCCCTTCTCCCCCCCCCCCAAAAAAAAATGCCTCTAAGGAAAAGCAGCCTCAAATTCAAAAGAAAAGCAGTCTCGCTTCTCAGGGCTTCTGTTTTCCCCACTAAAACAATGGGCTAATACCTTTTCAAATTTTTCATTTGTTTTTGTTTGTGTTTAGGAAGGTATTTTTTTTTTTTTTTTTTAATTTTGGCTAGTTTTGCCAGCAGAATGAGAGCTCTGAATAACCTAGCCTACTATTACTAGAAAGTTTAATTCACTTTTCTTTCTTTTTTTGAGACAGAGCCTCAAGCTGTCGCCCTGGGTAGAGTGCCGTGGCATCACAACTCACAGCAAACTCCAACTCCTGGGCTCAAGTGATACTCCTGCCTCCACCTCCCTAGTAGCTGGGACTACAGGCCCCTGCCACAATGCCTGGCCATTTTTTGGTTGCAGCCATTATTGTTGTTTGGCGGGCCCGGGCTGGATTTGAACCCTCCACCTCAGGTGTATGTGGCTGGCACCTTTAGCCACTTGAGCCACAGATGCCCAGCCTTTCTTTTTTTTCTTTTTGATACAGAATCTCATTCTGTTGCCCTGGGTAGAGTGTTGTGGAATCATAGCTCAAAGCAACCTTAAACTCCTGGGCTCGAGTGATCCTCTTGCCTCAGTCTCCTAAGTAACTGGATCTACAGGCACCAGCCACAATGCCCAGCTACCCTGTTTCCCCAAAAATAAGACATCCTCTGAAAATAAGACCACTTACAGGAAACATAAGACTGCCCCTGAAAATAAGACTTAGCGCATCTTTGGGAGCACACCTTAAAATAAGACACTGTCTTATTTTTGGGGAAATGGGGTAGCTTTTCCATTTTTAGGAGAGACGGAGTTTCACTTTTGCTCGGGCTTGTCTTTTTTTTTTTTTTTTTCTTTGGTTTTTGGCCGGGGCTAGGCTCGGGCTTGTCTTGAACTTCTGAACCCAAGCAATCTACCCACTGTAGCCTCTCAGAATGCCAGGATTACAGGCATGAGCCATCGTGCCTGGCCTAGGTTAAATGAACTTTAAAAAAAGTTAATTATATAGTCCCAGCTGCACGGGAGGCTGAGGCAAGAGAATCGTATAAGCCCAAGAGTTAGAGGTTGCTGTGAGCCGTGTGACGCCACGGCACTCTACCCGAGGGCGGTACAGTGAGACTCTGTCTCTACAAAAAAAAAAAAAAAAAAAAGTTAATTATAAAATATACCAATACAGGCCGGGTGTGGTGGCTCATGCCTATAGTCCCAGCGCTTTGGGAGGCCAAGGCAGGTGGAGTGCCTGAGCTCAGAGGTTTGAGACCAGTAGGGGCAGCAGTGAGCCAGAGTAAGACCCCGGTCTCTACTAACATCAAAAACAGCCAGAGGTTGTGGTGGGCGTCTGTAATCCCAGCTACTGGGGAGCCAACAGGAAACAGAATCACCAAAGAAAGAACATTTTAAAAAGGAAGAAAATGAACAAAAACAAAAGTACTTCAAAGGAAGAAGAATGAACAAGCAAGCTGAAATTAAAAATAAAAAAAAATTTAAATATAGTAATACACATAACATAAAATTTACCATTTTAACTATTTTTAAGTGTACAAGTCAGTGACATTAAGTATACACATTGTTGTGAAACCATCACCACCATCCATGTCCAGAAATTTTGCATCTTTGAAAGAGAAATTTTATACCCATTAAATAATAACTTCCCATTCCCCACCTTGACCAAGCCCCTGACCACCATCATTCTATTTTCTGTTTTTTAATTTCAGATTAATGTGAGGGTGCAAACAACTAGGTTACAATGTTTGCATTTGTCAGGTAGAGTCCCTCTTGTAGTTGTGTCTAAATTTTCTGTCTCTATGATTTTTTTTTTTTTTTTGAGACAGAGCCTCAAGCTGTCACCCTGGGTAGAGTGCCGTGGCATCACAGCTCACAGCAACCTCCAATTCCTGGACTCAAGCATTCTCCTGCCTCCGCCTCCCAACGGCTCCTGGGACTACAGGTGCCGGCCACAACGCCTGGCTATTTTTTTGGTTGCAGCCGTCATTGTTGTTTGGGGGGCCTGGGCTGGATTTGAACCCACCAGCTCAGGTGTATCTGGCTGGTGCCTTAGCCGCTTGAGCCACAGGTGCTGAGCCAGTCTCTATGATTTTTATAAGTGGATCCATACAGTATTTGTCTTTTTTGTGGCTGGCTTACTTCACTTACCATAATGTCTTCCAGGTTTTCTCATGTTATAGCACATGAGTGAGAATTTCCTCCCTTTTTAAAGCTAAATAATATTCCATTGCATGTATATCCACCTGTGGGAGGGAGAGGAAACTTCTCCCTTCCCCCAAAGGTTTACTGAAAGATCAACTCACAATTAAGGTAGATTAATAAGACAAAAAGGTTTATTTACCATGTGCACACCATGGGAGAATCACAGAGTGATTGCTCAATATCTCAGTGAGGTCCAGAAATTTACATATCCTCCTTTTAGAGGGGAACTTAGATGACAAATATAGATAATTCTTTTTAGAGGCAATAAAGCTTTACTAGTGTAGAGGTGAGGGGAAACTTCCCTTTTCCTCTAAAAGTTCTCTGAAAGTTTAACTCACAAGTAAGGCAAATTAATAAGAGAATGATTTATTTCCCATGCACATGGGAAAAATCACAGAGTAATTACCAGATCCAGATATTTTTGTATGCTACTTTTAGAAGTGAAAGGAAGATGAGGAATATAGGTAATTCTGTGTAGGGGGAACAAATGGTGCTGGGGGGGATAAATGGATGGGGGAAACAGATTGACTTGTAAATGATTCTCTTTACAAAGTAAATTAACCTGAGTGACAGATACTATATTTAAATGATCTGGGCCAGGTCTGGTTGTATTCTTGATCCTCCTTCCTGTAAGGTAAGTGAGATAACTGGGACAGGAAGGGAAGTCAATTGTGCCCTTGGGACCTTTTGATCAGTCAATCCAGTTTATGTAATTAGAAGGAATGTCCCTTCTAGTGCTTTTTTGATCATGAAGAGTCTGTAATTCAAAATATTCTTTATACCAAGAAGTCATTTTGGGGTTAAATTTCCTGAACTCTTTCACGTTCCTGTCTGGAACTTCCCTAGAAGTTTCACACATTAAAAGCTGAGTCAGTGGATGTGGAGAAAGAGAGAAGTGGTTGGAGTCAAGTAACAAGTGATCTGAAAGAGGAGAGACGAACATAGATTAGAATGAGAATAAATACATACAAAAGAACAGATATAAGACATTTCCCCACACCCTGTTAAACCAGTCTCCCAATCTTGGGAACAGGTCTTTATCAATCTGATGGAAAATATTTATGTTGTCTTTTAAGAAGTGTGGATTACAGTCTCTACTTGTCCTGTCTGAACTTATGTAGGAACAGCTTTTTGCTCTCCCCAATTAATGTGAAAGTTCTTCCCTACTGGGCTGTCAGGCCATCCAGGACGCAGCAGTTTCCAAATACAACAGAGACTAGACTGTTGATAGCTAACTGAAGTGCTCCCATGCTTGCTTCAGATAGCCGTAAATGAGGTGTAACCAACAATTTTGTCCAATTATATTTTCTAGGGTCCCAGCTTTTCAGCTGATCATTCATACATAAATATCTGGTAACAAAAGCCCCATTTCTGGTTTGGCACTTGTAGCTCAGCAGCTAGGGCGCCAGTCACATACACCAGAGCTGGTGGGTTCGAACCCAGCCTCAGCCTGCCAAACAACAATGAAAACTACAATCAAAAAATAGCCAGTGTTGTGGCAGGTGCCTGTAGTCCCAGCTACTGGGGAAGCTGAGGCAAGAGAATTGCTTAAGCCCACGAGTTTGAGGTTGCTGTGAGCTATGATGCCACAGCATGCTACTGAGGGCCACATAGTAAGACTCTGTCTCCAAAAAAAACATAAAAAGCCCCTTTTCTCCACAGAATACAAGGAAGCAAAAGCTGTGTATAATATTGCCCTACTATGTCACTCAGAAAAGATAAGGGGAAGGCTTAAAAGAAATGTTTTATTTATTTTTTATTTTCATTTATTTATTTTTTTTGAGATAGAGTCTCGTATTGTCTCCCTTGGTAGAGTGCTGTGGTGTCATAGCTCATAGCAACCTCAAACTCTTAGGCTCAAGTGATTCTCTTGCCTCAGCCTCTCAAGTAGCTGGGACTACAGGCATCTGCCACATGCCTGACTATTTTTTAGACACAGGATCTCTCTCCTACTCAGGCTGGTCTTGAACCAGTGAGCTCAGGCAATCCACCTCCTCGGCTTCCCAGAGTGCTAGGATTAGAGGTGTGACTCACCTCACTGGGCCAAAAGAAGTATTTTTTTTTTTTTTTCGTAGAGACATAGTCTCACTTTATGGCCTTCGGTAGAGTGCCGTGGCCTCACACAGCTCACAGCAACCTCCAACTGCTGGGCTTAAGTGATTCTCTTGCCTCAGCCTCCCAAGTAGCTGGGACTACAGGTGCCCGCCACAACACCAAGCTACAAAAGAAATATTTTAAAAGGACTATTTGTGGGAAGGTAAAAAGGAAAATAGAAGTTTTTAGATGAAAAATTGAATTTTTTGATCTGTGATCTTGGGAAAAAGCTGTTTCCTTCAGGGGCCTGGGGACTGGCCCTGAAAGTCCTCACATTCACCTGTAGGTGTTGTCCTCCAATTACCTTGGTGTAGTTGGTGTGGCTCTCATGGATGGGGGCTCTCTTTTATTTATTTATTTATTTATTTATTTATTGCAGTTTTATTTTTTTTGGCCAGGGCTGGGTTTGAACCCACCACCTCTGGTATATGGGGCTGGCGCCCTACTCCTTTGAGCCACCAAGTTCTTTTATTTTTATGGCAGCATAGGTAACTAACACCATTTCACATGGGCCTTCCCGGTGAGGTACAGCACTAAACCTTCTAAAAACTTTGATGCGTACACTATCTCTTTGTCAAATAGGATGTCAAGGCCTGTTAGTTGCCAGAGGCCATGTGCCTTTCACCTGTCAATGCTATGCACCAAGCGTATTAATTAGCGCCTGTATGTCACTAGTCATGCTATGAAATTGTCATTTAAATCCCCATAGCACTCAGTCAGTCCTGGAATAGAAGGTTCAGAAGTGTCAGTAGGCCTGGGTGACAGAACACTATTTCAAAAGGGGCTAAGCCATGTCTCCTAATTGGGGCATTCAGGATTTTTGTCAGGGCCAAATGTAATGCTTCTGGCCATTTAAGACCAGTGTCTTGACAGACTTTTCTCAAAGTCCTTTTTTTTTTTTCCGGGGCTAGGTTTGAACACGCCACCTCTAGCATATGGGGCTGGCGTCCTACCACTTTGAGCCACAGGCACCACCCTCAAAGTCCTTTTTATTTTTAGATTTTTACATTCCATTTGCCCTAAGGATTGGACATGATACAGGGTGTGAAACTTTATTGAGTAACCCAGAGCTTTTGCCAGCAGGTAATTTAAAATGAGTCCCTTGATCTAATTCAGTCCATAAAAGAATATCAAAATGAATAATAATCTCAGTTGCTAATTTCTTTACCACTATTGTAGCATCAGCACATCTGATAAAATAGCATCAGTTGGCCAGGCAGAGTGGCTCATGCCTGTAATCCTAGCACTCTGGGAGGCCAGGGTGGGTGGGTCATCTGAGCTCAGTTCAAGACCAGCCTGAGCAAAATGAGACCCTGTCTCTACTAAAAATAGAAAAACTAGGAAAAAACAAAAATAAGATTAGAAAAGCTGGCCAGGCATTGTGGCAGGCACCTGTAGTTCCAGCTACTCAGGAGGCTGAGGCAAGAGAATAGCTTGAGCCCAAGAGACTGAGGTTGCTGTGAGTTATGATGACACCACAGCATTCTACTGAGGATGACGAAGTAAATCTCTATCTCAAACCCCCCCCCAAAAAACAAAACATAGCATTAGTCCATCGACTGAACATGGTAACAATAACCAAACAGTGAGAAGAGGCTAAATCTGGAGGTAATCTATGAAATCAACTTGGAGTGCCAAAGGGATGGTATGGGCCTTTAAGGGACAGTTTCCCTCAGAAACTTGGTGAGATTTACAAGCAGTGCGCTGGGAAATAATTTGGTCAGAGATATTGTAGATCCCAGGATAGTATTGAGTGTGTGTACACACACACACACACACACTTTTTTTCTTAATTATCTCCTATTTGCATATATGTCCCATGTGGTGGGAGATAAATGAAAGTCAAAACGTTAAAAATAAAATGGGCCGGCAGAGCCTGTGACTCAGTGAGTAGGGTGCTGGCCCCATATACCGAGGGTGGCGGGTTCAAACCCAGCCCCAGCCAAACTGCAACAAAAACATAGCCGGGTGTGTGGTGGGCACCTGTAGTCCCAGTTACTCAGGAGGCTGAGGTATGAGAATCGCCTAAGCCCAGGAGTTGGAGGTTGCTGTGAGCTGTGACACCACTGCACTCTACCAAGGGCGATAAAGTGAGACTCTGTCTCAAAAAAAAAAAAGTACCACAAGGAGTTAGTTTGGCTTAATATATATCTAATATTATAGGTCTAGTGTCAATAGGAGTGTCAGTAGGAATTAAGAATAAGATTTCCAAATTGTGTCAACTATATGGCAGACTCCAAAGTCACATTTGGAGTCTGTAAATAGCAGCAGCTTTTCTTTTTGCCGATGTGCAATGTCTAGGAAGGAGTATAACAAATTTGACACAAGGCCTTTGGGGAAACAATTGTTTTTACTTTTGGAGCTTAGAACTAGAGGACTTCTGGCCTCAATTCAGCCAGAATCCTTAAAAGAACGAAAGAGTTTAAGAGAGCTCCCAGTTTATGGAGCAAAAGATCATCAACAAACTGAACTAGAGTGGATCTTTGGGTAAAGACTATAGAGTCTCAATCAGCTTAGAGGACCTTAGAGGATATGGAAGGAGAATCACATTACTCTCTGGTATTCAGATCCATGTTAACTATCTCCCTCCGAAGGGAAGTATAGAGAAATTGTGAATCCGAGTACAACAGCATGGAAAAGAAAGTTGAGCAGAAATCAATTACACGAACTAAAAAGCATGCAAGTTAGTTTCTATCTTCTTGATATAATACTTGATTTAAGGGTGGTGCCTGTGGCTCAAGGAGTAGGGCGCCGGTCCCATATGCTGGAGGTGGCGGGTTCAAACCCAGCCCCGGCCAAAAACTACAAAAAAAAAAAAAAAAAATACTTGCTTTAAGTACTTATTATTTTAAGAGAATTAATTTAGAGCTCTTATATCTATTATGGTAGTGAAGTATCACATACACATAAGACATATAGACACATAGATATAGACATACAGACAGAAATAGTTCAAATAGATCTCATAAAGAATTTTTATTTGCCCCCTCTTAAACACTACTGTTTTTTAAAATTCAAACTATCCATCTTTTAATTACCTCTTTTATTATTATTATCTTTTTTTTTTTTTTTTGGCCAGGGCTGGTTTGAACCCGCTACCTCTGGCATATGGGACCGGCGCCCTACTCCTTGAGCCACAGGCACCGCCTACCTCTTTTATTATTTTAAGCAATTACTAGTTAGGCAACAATTTTGCCAGTTCTGTAAGCATTTTCCACTTTTAGGGCTTACCATTTATGCACATGTAGGTAGGCATAGCTAGAAAGTAGAGCACTCAGTTTCTCAGAAATTAAGGATCCTATTTCCACCTTGAATCTTGGCTTTGGCTTTCAAATCTTCACAATCAACTTAGGCAACAATTTTTCTTCACTCAAGTCCACAAGAAAAGGGAACAAAGGGATAGAACACAGAAATCTCTGTGAATTCCTGAAAGCTGCAGCTCACACCTCCTGCAGCATTGCCTCTATTGTAATTTCTGCCTGACTCAGACATTTCAGGCCTCTAAATGTGTCTGAGTGAATTATTTATCACATCCAATCTGATCCAGACCTACTTTAGTTTCTATTGTAACTTCTGAACCCAATTAGAATCAAAAATGTGCTCAAACAAACTCAGAAAGCTCAAAGCACAAATCTGTGGCACTTTGGAATCTGAGAGAGAATTTATCTGCAGCCTCGGTTGCAATGAGAAAGCAAAGAATGACAGGTCCAGCAGGAACATTATTTGGATTCGCAGTGCTCCTGGGGTTCTCTGGCAGGCCATCTTGGAACCCGGTTTCCATAAAAATTAAGTTTGACAGTTTAATTGAACAGAGAGCAATTTACAAATTGGGTGGCTGAACTAGAAGAGGTTCAGAGAGACTCTAGTGCTGTGAAGATTTGTGGACAGAAAAGAGAAAGTGGCGTACAGAAAATGGAAGTGAGGTATAGAAACGGCTGCGTTGGCTCCAGCTCAGTGTCTGCCTTACTTAACTGTAGTTTGAACAGTTGGCACCTGGGATCGGCCAGAATGCCACAACCGGTAAAAGAGGAAGGCGTAGATAGGAATGATGGTGAATGGAGCAAACTTCAGCCAGGACAAACAGGTGGCTTTCTTGACTTTGAACTTTTAAACAAAAGAAACCAATAAGCCTTAACCAAGGCTGTAACTTGATCAAAGAAGCAAGAGGTGTCTTTCAGGTAGAGCACAGTTTTTATAAGACCTAGCAAAGCCTCAGAAAAACAGCTCAAAGGAAAAAAAGCTTCCAATAGCCATCAATGAGGCGTAACCAACAATTTTGTCCAGTCATATTTTCTAAGGCCCTTGCTGACCATTCATGTATAAATACCTATTAATAAAACCCCCAAATGTCTCCACAGAGTAGAGGGAAGCAAAAGCTGTGCATGGAAGGAAGGGAAGAGAACCAATGCGTGGTGGAAAATGTGCAACATTAAAGCAGGATGGGCTCATTCCCTGACCGGGGATTAACCTAGGCTGCTGAAGTGAAAACTCAGAACTGCAACCACTCAGCTATGTGGCAAAGTGGCCCAAACCATTATTCCCACAGGGATAGTGTTTAAAGGATTTTTAAATCTTTGTTTTAGATTGGATATTTGTTCTTCAATTTTGTCAAGAGAATTTTTAAGGGCAGCCACATTCCATGTATTTCTTTTAATCTAATTTCTCCATGAATACAAACAAGGCAATTGTTTCAAATAAGAGACCTCTAAAACTTATTTTTAAAAAATTATAAGTCATTTAATTTAAAGGATACACCTTCTGGCCATTAAGCTTAAAGGTATTTTCATTTCAAAAGCATCTCAAGCCAATGTCTCTTCATCACAAAGAAGGCAATTCAGAGATCCCCCAAATTCACTTTCAGAAACACAGAAGGATAAGGATATGTCCTTTTAAGACAAAGACTTGGGCAGCGCCTGTGGCTCAGTGAGTAGGGCTCCGACCCCATATGCCGAGGGTGGCGGGTTCAAACCCAGCCCCGGCCAAACTGCAACAAAAAAATAGCCAGGCGTTGTGGCGGGCGCCTGTAGTCCCAGCTGCTCGGGAGGCTGAGGCAAGAGAATCACATAAGCCCAAGAGCTGGAGGTTGCTGTGAGCCGTGTGACGCCACGGCACTCTACCGAGGGCAGTAAAGTGAGACTCTGTCTCTACAAAAAAAAAAAAAGACAGACTTGCTCCCCTAGAACTTGACACTTTTAGTAAGTATGCTGCTTAGAATCTTTCATGTCTCAGACTCCCAGTCTTTTCAGATTGACCACCTGACTATTCTTGAAAATCACTCACACTCCTGGATGGCAGAGACTGAGGAGAGAATTTCCCCCACTCACAAGACAAACTCAGGGACATAAAACAGGGTAAGAGGGAAGCCTCATAAGGTTTTTGTCTTCGGGGACCTGCAGCAAAGTTTGCCTTAATAGACAACAGTCCAGCTGGAATGGTGTAACCAGTCAGTCTGCAGGGCCAGCTCCAACAGGTTTAGAGAGGGGCAAGGCCTGTGTTCTGCTCTATGGCAATCCTCTTTATGACAAAAACAACACAAAAAGACAACCAGCAAAGAAAAGAACAGTAGAAAACAACAACAACAATAAAAGCTACTTCTGCGAGGAGATGGAATCAAACATTATGAATATTCATACCACATAGTACAAAAAATATAGCAATAAGAGTCGCTCATAAGACTGATCACTCACAAAAACCTTTCTTTCATTAATCTTACATTTGGAAAGGACAATGATCTTTTACAGTTTGCCCAACCAGAGCCCAAAGAACAGGAAAACTGGGAGTCTGACTGGTAAGTAAAGTGTCTTTCCATGTTTCTGGCTGGTTGGATTTCCAATTTTCCTCACTGTAGCTTTCAGAAGAGCAGACCCAGAAGGAAAAAAAAAAATCACTTATCACAAGGACATTTGCTCTAGAATGTTTATTGCAGCTAGATTCACAAGTGCCCATCAACACATGAATGGATAAGTAAACTGTGGTATATGTATACCGGGGAATACTATTCAGCCATAAAAAGATAAAGACTTTATATCTTTTGTATTTACCTGGATGGAGTTGAAATACATTCTTAACAAAGTGTCACAAGAATGGGAATGCAAGTATCCAATGTACTCAATACTAATATGAAACTAATGGAAAACAACTACACACTCACAAGAGAGAAAACACAAGTATTTCCCAGTGCAGGGGAGCGGGGAGGAGATGAGGAAAGGCGATGAAGGAGGGAGAGTGGTAAGCTCTCACCTAAAGGGCACAATGAAAGGGTATACGGCACGCCTCCTGCATGAAGGACTCAACTACAACTTGAATTTTACCTGAGGAACACAATCTAACCTAATCATTTGTACCCTCATATTAATCCGAAATTTTAAAAAATGAGTAACTTGTTACTATTTAAAAAACAAAAGAAAGAAATTGACCAGGCACAGTGGTTCACACCTATAATCCTAGCATGGGGGGCGGGGCCCGCAGGAGGATAGCCTGAGTCCAGGAGTTCAAGACTGGCCTGAGCAACAGCAGAGATCCCCAATAAAATAGAAATAGAAAATAGAAATTTTCTAAAAATAGAAAAACAAGCAAGGCATTGTGGTGGGCACCTGTAGTCCCAGCTACTCAGGAGGCTGACACAAGAGGATTGTTCAAACCAAGGAGGTTGAGGTTGCTGTGAGCTATAAGGCCACAGCACTTAACCCAGGGCACCAGAGTGAGACACTGTCTTAAAAAAATAAATAAATAAGAAAAAAAGTAGAAGTATCTGTATATCTTATGGAAAGAGCAGAAAGTGAGAATATTCGTGGGCTTTGATTTTTGACAAGAAGTCTAAATCTTGTTTCACAAATAAGGGGTAAGATGGAAAAAAAAATAAAAGAAGACCAGCTTTGAGATTTAGTCCACTGTAGGTGTGAGGAGAAATTTGCCCTTTCCTCTGAAAGTTCACTGAAAGATCAACTCACAAGGCAGATTAGTAAGAGAAAGGTTTATTTACTATGCACATGGGGAGGTTCACAGAGTGATTACTCAATCTTCCAGTAATATATACATATGTTAATATTCATCTTTTAGAAGGGAAAAGAAGACCAGGAGGAAGGGTAATTGTGTTTGGGGGTAGCAAATAGTGCTAGGGAGGATAGCTGGATGGGGGACATAGATTGACTTGTAAATAATTCTCTTTACAAATTAAATTAACCTGAGTAACGGGTATTATATTTAAATGATTTGGGCTGGGCTGGTTGTATTCTTGATCCTCCTTCCTGTAATATAGTGAGATAACAGGGAAAGGGGAGTCAATTGTGCCCTTGGACCGTCTGATCAGTCAATCCAGTTTATGTAGTTAGAAGGAAAGCCCCCTCCAGTGCTTTTGTGATCTTGAAGGGCTTATAATTAAAAATATTCTTTATACCAAGGAGCCATTTTGGGGTGAAATTTCCTGAGCTCCTTCACTAGTGAGATAAGTAGCTACTTGGGAGAATGACTGTCTGGGGGGGAAACAGATTGATCTGAAGTTTAACCTGAGAAACAGGTATTATATTTAAAATGATTTTGCCCAGGTCTGGTTGCATTCTTGCTTTTCTTTCCTGTCTTAGTGAAAGACTTGGGACAAGACCCCCACTCTGTCCTGGACCACGACGACCCCAATCAACCGCAAGAGACGGCACTTGATGCAATTAGCAAGAGGATTTTATTCCAGCATGCTGGGGCTTAGCTGGTAACTCTCTCAGGAGCAGAGGAGTTAAGCCCCGAACAGCAGGTTTTACAAGCTTATAAAGGCAAAAACCACAAAGTAGGGAGGGGTAGCAGACATAGCAGGGGCTTTCTAGATAAGAAGAACTCTGGTTCATTACTCAACTGTCTTAAGACAAGATTAACAGTTAAACATTTGCTTAGCCCTTTTATCTGCTTCAGCTCGGGGCTATCTCCTGGAACAGTTACAAAAGGTCATATTCTCATGGTAGGGGCGAGACGTGGTCACATTCTTATGGTAGGGGGCGAGAGGTGGTCACATTCTTATGGTAGTACTTTCCTTCAATAGACTGAGATTAGGATAAGAGGGAGGGAAAGAGAAGCCCGTTGTTCTTTTTGATGAGTCTGTGTAGTTTATGCCAGATAGAGAGAAAGTTCACTCCAATGCCTATTGATCTCTAAGGGCCTTTAATTCAAAAAGCTCTTTATACCAAAAAGTCATATTGCAGGGTGAAAGTTCCTGAGCTCCTTCATCACGTTTTGCTTACCCATTCATCTGTTGATGGATAATGACATCCGCCTTTTGGCTATTACGAATATGCTGCTGTGGACATAGGTGTATGAATATAGTCATGTGTCACATAATGGCATTTTGGTCAACAACGGATTGAATATAAGACAGTGGTCCCATAAGATTATAATGGATCTGAAAAATTCCTATTGCCTACTGACATCATAGCCATTGTCATGCTGTAGGACAATTACTTTATTTTTAGTAAATTTGCTATAGCCTGAGTGTTTGTAAAGTCTACAGTAGGGCACAGCAGAATCCTTGGCCTTCACATTCACTCACTGACTCACCCAGAGCAACTTCCAGTCCCGCAAGCTCTGTTCACAGTAAGTGCCCTATACAGGTGTGTGCTGCTTTAAAAAATCTTTTATACTATATTTTTACTATTCCATTTCTATGTATAGATATGTTTAGATGCAGAAATACTTACCATTGTGTTAGATTGCCTTCAGTATTCAGTACAGTAACGTGCTGTACAGTTTTGTAGCCTGGGAGCAGTAGGCTACACTATGTAGCCTGGGCGTGTAGCAGGCCATTATACCATTTGGTTTATGTGATGGTCACACAATGATAACATTGTCTACTGACACATTTCTCAGAACATATTCCTGTCATTAAGTGACACATGACTGTATCTGTGAGTCCCTTATTTCTTTTGTGCATTTACTCAGAGGTGGGGTCGCTGGCTCAAATGGCAATTCCATGCTTCCTGTTCTGAGGACCTGTAATGCTGTTTGCCTTGGTGGCCGCACAATTTTACATCCCTACTAAAAATACAAGTATTCCAATTTCTCTACATCCTCATCAACACTTTATATTTTTTAATGTTTATTTTTTGGATAATAGCTATTCTAATGGGTGTGATCAACTGAGATTTTAGTTTCTGTAATTATATGTTGCATTTCCAGAGTTCCATTTCATTTTCTTTTTTTTTTTCCAAATTTCTGTTTCACTAATTTAACACTAGTGTTACCAGATAAAGAAGGTCCAGCCAATATACAGGGAGGGGGTTTAGGTACAAACAAGTTTTATATGTCAGAAATTCTGGAGGACAGTGAGAGTAGCCTCTCAATAATGAAATTCAAGGAAACCACCTAGAAATTTTTAACTTTATCTGATAGGAAGGAACATCAAAGTAGTCTCCATTCCAGCAATGCAAAATGTTTAAACAACAGAAAGGTGATTTTCATTTTAACAATATGTTGAAGAGAATCAACAGAGAAAGCATGATGTTATCAAAATAACCTTTACTCTACCCATATCACAACACCTATTGCCTGTGTGTGACTACTCCTCAGAGTCTCCTGAGATAAACATGCTCACCGTTATAATCCCAGGGATGAAGGAAAGAGTGTGAGCTGAGCAGACTAGGTCGGCTGTGCTGCTTCTGCTTAGCTTCTCCAACTCCAGCTTGCAGACTGCCGTTCTGGCTTCATTTCCCCACTCTTGTTATCATTTCGTATCTATGAAATTGTTTTTAAGTTACTATGATTTACTGCATTTGCCCAGAGATTGAACTTATGTGGGTGAAGAATGTGTTTAAAGTTACACTGGGAACAACAGGCAGCAGAAATAACAAGGGGTGCACTGCACATAACAACAGAGATGTCTGAAGATAGTGAACGTACCTCCTACCTTGATGACTGATGTTCTTAACCATCGTCTCTGTACAGCTCTGCAGTCCACCGGTTGGGCTCAAGTTTGCTGGTTTCTCAGGGGGTTAAGACGTGATGTGGGAGTGAGGTAAACCCTGCCAACTTGATGCAGCGGGGAGCAGGACATCCCAGGGGCCAGTCCACTTCCCCTCGAGCAGTTTATCAGGTCCTCCCCTCCAAGTCCTGAGGAGAACCTGGTCACCAACTGGAACACATGCAGGCTTCACAAAGCAGAGAAAGGGGCCTCTCTTTATGTAATTCAGAGTGTGGCACAGTGTAGTTCAGGCTGGGCATGCCATGACAGAAATTAAAGGTCATCTGCTGGAGGCCTTGGAAAAGGCAGGCCCATCTTGAGTCGAGGGTCCAAGGATAGTTGAGTAAGTTCCTTGGCCTGGGTGAGTGCAATAGTAGAATGCAGGATCTGGAAGATATTTCAAAAACTACTCCAGGGTAAAGAAGTAAACAGAGGACTATATTGACTCCCTCCAGTGCAGTCAACAGGAAACCCAGCACTGCCTGATTATCTGGGAGTTCCTGGGCTAGTGAGTTGTGCTGTTGATCTTTGTTTGAGGCTTAAGGCTTTTGAATTTTCTCTCTATCAGTCTTAGAGTCAGAGACAAATTTCCAATCACTCCTCTTTTGGCATATAATCTGTAGATTGGGAGTAGTATTTCTTTTCTTTTTTTTTTTTTTTTTTTTTTTTGTAGAGACAGAGTCTCACTGTACCGCCCTCGGGTAGAGTGCCGTGGCGTCACACGGCTCACAGCAACCTCTAACTCTTGGGCTTCCGCGATTCTCTCGCCTCAGCCTCCCGAGTAGCTGGGACTACAGGCGCCCGCCACAACGCCCAGCTATTTTTTTGTTGCAGTTTGGCCGGGGCTGGGTTTGAACCCGCCACCCTCGGCATATGGGGCCAGCACCCTACTCACTGAGCCACAGGCGCCGCCCCTTTTTTTTTTTTTTTGTGGTTTTTGGCCAGGGCTGGGTTTGAACCTGCCACCTCCCGCATATGGGTCCGGCGCCCTACTCCTTGAACCACAGGCGCTGCCCGGGAATAGTATTTCTAACAAGGTTTTGTCATGTTATTTCTGTGACAGCCATCCCAAAATATGTAAAAAAAAAAAAATGTATTTTGTGGTAAATATTTCTAATTTCTCTCAGTCTCTACTTTAAAGAGATTTTTACTAATTAAAACCTAATATTTAGCCAGGCGTTGTGGCAGGCACCTGTAGTCCCAGCTACTCGGGAGGCTGAGGCAAGAGAATTGCTTAAGCCCAGGAGTTGGAGGTCGCTGTGAGCTGTATGATGCCATGGCACTCTACCAAGGGCCATAAAGTGAAACTCTGTCTCAACAAAAAAATAAAATAAAATAAATAAAACCTAATATTTTGGGCAGCGCCTGTGGCTCAAGGAGTAGGGCGCCGGCCCCATATGCTTGGAGGTGGAGGGTTCAAACCTGGCCCCAGCCAAAAACTGCAAAAAAACTCCAAAAATGAAACATAATCACAGAAACTAAATCTCAAAAAAAAAAACCCCTAATATTTTATCTTAGTACTAGTAAGAAAGAAAGAAGAAAAAAAGGCAAATTGGAGCAAATCTGACTACTGTATATAATTCTGTTAGTCCTGGGGACAAATCAGTTTAGTTTAAAGGCCATGTCTTGTTCTATGAGCTGGCATTGCAGACAAGGCTAGAATGTAATACAAATGGGTCATAGTTTTCATTTTTTCAATCACATTTTTCTCTAGTTTTCCACTTTATTAAAGATAAATCACAGCAGGATCCATTTATTTGCCAAATAAATAAACTGTACTCTCAGTATACTTGCAATTATTTGCATAAAGTACAGTAAGGATAATTATTAACCTTATAGGCTTTTCTTTCGTTTAAATTGGTTTTGCTGCCAAGCATGGTGGCTCATGCCTATAATCCTAGCACTCTGTGAGGCCGAAGCGGGTAGACTCTCTTAAGCTCAGGAGTTTGAGATAATCCTGAGCCAGAGCAAGACCTCGTCTCTAAAAATAGCCAGGTGTTGTGGTGAGAACCTGTAGTCCCAGCTACTTGGGAGGCTGAGGCATGAGAATTGTTTAAGCCCAAGAGTTTTAGGTTGCTGTGAGCTGTAATGCCAGGGCACTCTACCCAGGGCAACAAAGTGAGACTCTCTCTCAAAAAAAAAAAAAAAAAATTGGCTTTGCTGGAACTTTTTCATAAGGAATCTCAGGTTAGACTTGAAAGCCTCTCGAGTCAAGCCAAGAGATTTGTGTGAGCCATTAAATACCTGTATGCATTGAGTAAATTCCTTTTTGCTCGAGGTCCCAAAGTGACTTGGGGTTCCTGGAGCAAGGACCAAGAAAGTGACATTCTTTACTCACCACAGATCAGGAAACATTATTGATGAGGTATCTGGCTAGTTTTTCCAATGAACGTTTTATGGGCCTTATCAAGTCTATCTCAATCCCTTAACACAGTCTGGGCACCTCTGAAAATATGTTATTCCAATCAAAGTCTTGTTGAAATAACCAATGTCTTTCATTGTGTCCTACAGAGGAACACAAATTCTTATTGAACTTATGCAAATACTTATATTGCCATAAATTAAGAATATTACTAGTGGTTTTCAAATTCTGGAGAAATCAAGTAGAGAGAACAAGGAATACTTCAAATTTTGTTTACAAATATATACATTGCTACAGGCTATAAACAGCTCAAGAGACGGAAAGAGGGCTTTCTTGACTTCTGGAAAACAGAACAAAGAAAGAATCAGCAATGTTTCCAACAATAAGTAACAAAAATCAGCTCAGTCCCATTTAATTAATTTCTGTTCTGTTTGAGGTTAAGTTAGCAATCCTCATGAACATGTCAGCTTTCTTTAATTTTTTTTTTTTTGGTAGAGACAGAGTCTCACTTTATGGCCCTCGGTAGAGTGCCGTGGCCTCACACAGCTCACAGCAACCTCCAACTCGTGGGCCCAAGCGATTCTCCTGTCTCAGCCTCCCAAGCAGCCGGGACCACAGGCACCCGCCACAATGCCCAGCCACTTCTTGGCTACAGTTCGGCCGGGGCCGGGCTTGAACCCGCCACCCTCAGCATATGGGGCCAGCGCCCTACCGACTGAGCCACAGGCGCCACCCAACATGTCAGCTTTCTAATTAAAGTCTTGGAAGTTTGTTTTTAGTCCGATGGTATATAATCTCTAAAGCTATCAGAAATTTGTATTCAAGAGAACCTGTCAGCCTTTCCATTACTTTCCTTGAAGCACCAACTTTGGACTTAGACAGTTAAATAAAACACTTTCTGAAATGAACAAAAAAAAAATTGTCTATGGAAGACAAAAGGTTCTAGAATGTCATGGTTAAAGAAACAATTGACAAAGTTGGTTGTTCCTGTGGTATATGACAATTTAACATAAAAACCATAATTATTACTGATAACATGCACTAAGACATACCAATATTTTACAATACTGGGACACTCGCACACACATATATATTAATTCAAAATAGGATCACAGATCATAAAAATCATTTCATATTAGACAATGTTTCCAATATAGTTTTAATAAATCAAATAAGCCTAATATATCTCTCTTAGACTTTCAGTGGTCCTAATCTTTAAAAAGCTCATTTGAGGTCAAAAAGACTAAATTTAGAATTTTGATTTTGGAAAATTTGTTAAGTATCAAAGGCTTAAAACATTTGTTCAAGTAGGATCAAAAGTCAAAAGATTCGAAAGGCAATTCAGGGAGGTTATATGGGCATAAACCTTAACCCTTTTAAAGTGTAGTTTTTCCTAGTTAGCCAAAATCCTAACAAAGGCAACACAGACATTATCTTGATAAGGCATAAAAGCTTTGCTTCTTTCAGATCAGTTACTGAAAAAGTAAAAAAAAAAAAACTTATAGTAATTAAAGAACAAGTCATGTAATTTCATCAAGAATAGATTAATTTTTCAAGATAACTTTGTTGTTTTAACCAAATTTCATAAATTATAGCTAACTGGATGAAATGTAAATTCCCTTATAAATTTCCTCTCATGAGTTCTATTTAACCTGCATAGACATCTCACAAACATGTTAAAAACCTCCTCTGTTCTCCTCATTTTTCCTTTTCTTAAAAAAAGCAGTTATTCTATTTTACAAAAAAAAGTTTACCACACTCGGGGCGGCGCCTGTGGCTCAGTGAGTAGGGCGCCGGCCCCATATGCCGAGGGTGGCGGGTTCAAACCCAGCCCCGGCCAAACTGCAACAAAAAAATAGCCGGGCGTTGTGGCAGGCGCCTGTAGTCCCAGCTGCTCGGGAGGCTGAGGCAAGAGAATCGCGTAAGCCCAAGAGTTAGAGGTTGCTGTGAGCCGTGTGACGCCACGGCACTCTACCCAAGGGCGGTACAGTGAGACTCTGTCTCTACAAAAAAAAAAAAAAAAAGTTTACCACACAAGATCCTTTCTTGTGGGCAGGCAGTGCCCATAGCTCAGTGAATAGGGCGCCTGACACATACACCAAGGCTGTTGGGTTTGAAGTTGGCCTGGGCCAGCTAAAACAACAATGACAACTGCAACAACAACAACAACAAATAGACAGATGTGTGGTGGGTGACCGTAGTCTTGGCTATTTGATTTTTTTTTTTTTTTTTGCAGTTTTTGTCCAGGGCTGGGTTTGAACCCGCCACCTCCGGCATATGGGGCCGGCGCCCTACCCCTTTGAGCCACAGGCACTGCCCAGTCTCAGGTATTTGAGAGGCTGAGACAAGAGAATCGCTTAAGCTCGAGAGTTCGAGGTTGCTGTGAGCTGTGATGCCACAGCACTTCACCGAGGACGACAAAGCAAGGCTCCGTCTCAAAAAAGAAAAAGATCCTTTCTTAGACAATACCATTTTCCTTTCTGTTTCATCTTACTCACTAAAAACACTTTTCATAAAATAGAATCACAGTTTACTATGAATTTAGTCATTCACTTAGTCAAATTGATAATTAGAAGATTTAAAAAAGCTAAAAATCTTATTTTTTGAAATAAGGAAAAAAGAGGAAAAGGGAAAAGAGTCAGTTTCCCAAACAACCATGAAGAGGAAAAGTATTACATTTTACAAGTGACATTTTATGATTATCTTCCTAACTTAACATGACTTTAAGGTTTTAAGTTATTGAAAAGTGTTTTAAAACCACCACATAGGCCCTCTCCTTGATGTCTTCCTTGGTCCTCTTATGTCGCACATGGCCACCTGCCATCAAAAATGGCTGCAGAGGTCAGGACCTCTGTGTCCCTAATTCATTCACCAGGTGCAAAGACAGAAAACAAGATGACTGGAGGATTCAGCTTCTCCTGGAATATGCCAGGTGGCAAAGCTGGCGCAGGGACCAAGGGGCTGTGTGGGACATGGAGAACATGTCCTAGACCTCACATAGCCACCTATCTGACCTCGTAATTTAGAGGCTTAAAATTAAGAATATAAGCTCACAGTTAAATTCAGCAAAGTTTAGAAATATTACAGAAGTGGCAGTTCTATAATCTTAAACATCTGAACTTTAATAATAGTTTGGTTTTTTTTTTGTAGAGACAGAGTCTCATTGTACCGCCCTCGGGTAGAGTGCCGTGGCGTCACACGGCTCACAGCAACCTCTAACTCTTGGGCTTAAGCGATTCTCTTGCCTCAGCCTCACAAGCATCTGGGACTACAGGCACCCGCCACAACGCCCAGCTATTTTTGTTGTTGTTGTTGTTGTTGTTGAAGTTTGGCTGGGGCTGGGTTTGAACCTGCCACCCTCGGCATATGGGGCTGGCGCCCTACTCACTGAGCCACAGGTGCCGCCCAATAGTTTTAAAACTAATTTATCAAAGATTACCAAAGTTATGGGAACAAAAAGGCATTTGAATTCTTTTCTGTTTTCCTGATAAAATGTTTAATTTAAGTGCTTATTAATATATATGTATTTTTTGAGACAGAGCCTCAAGCTGTTGCCCTGAGTAGAGTGCCATGGCATCACAGCTCATAGCAACCTCCAACTCCTGGGCTTAAGCGATTCTCCTGCCTCTACCTTCCAAGTAGCTGGGACTACAGGCGCGCCACAACGCCCGGCTATTTTTTTGGTTGCAGTCAACATTGTTATTTGGGGGGCCTGGGCTGGATTTGAACCCGCCAGCTCAGGTCTCAGGTGTATGTGGCTGGCACCTGAGCCACTTGAGTCACAGGTGCCAAGCCTAATGCTTACTTTTTTAAGCCAATTGATTATTAGAGCTCTATGCATATTTGCATATTTGGGTAATACAATATCTCAGGAATATGACACACATAGACATACAAACAGACATACAGATAGAAGAAGAATTTATATTTGCCAGCTTTTAAACATATATTTTTATTCAGATTATTAATCTTTTAATTACCTAATTTCTTTATCTTATTAGTTTACCTAGGTTTTAGTTATCATTTTATGTTATTTTTCTGTTAACCATTTCTACATCCATAAATTAAATGTAAACACAGACCAGAAATTAAAATATTGTTTTTTGGGTTTTTTTTGCAGTTTTGGCTGGGGCTCAGTTTGAACCCACCACCTCCGGTATATGGGACCGGTGTCCTACTCCCTGAGCCACAGGCATGGACTTAAAATATAGTTTTAATAACTGCTTTTAAACCCATAAATCCTACCAAGAAAAAACAAACCTAAGTTTTTTTGTTAATAAGTTCTTGTTATCTTAAACAACGCAACATCATTATAATAACTCAAGGACCCATTTATCAACTATTTCTCTCTGGATTCTAGATGGCACATAGGCCAGGCCATGTTACAATGAAACTTCATTTATTTATTTATTTATTTATTTTGCAGTTTTTGGCCAGGGCTGGGTTTGAACCTGCCATCTCCGGCATATGGTGCCAGCGCCCTACCCCTTTGAGCCACAGGCACCGCCCGAAACTTCATTTCTTTCTTAGAGGTGGGTACCCATGTTGAGACCATCAGATAGAATCTGCCCCAAAGAGCTGTTTTTATGGAAAAAGGCCTGACCTTCCATAATATAGACCAAACACAGAGACACCAGATTTCTTTCTTTCTTTCTTTTTTTTTTTTTTTTTTTTTGAGATAGAGCCTGGGTAGAGTGCTGTAGCATTACAGCTCACAGCAACCTCCAACTCCTGGGCTCAAGTGATTCTCCTGCCTCTGCCTCCCAAGTAGCTGAGACTACAGGCACCCGCCACAATGCCCGGCTATTTTTTGGTTGCAGCCGTCCTTGTTGTTTGGCAGGCCTGGGCTGGATTCGAACCCGCCAGCTCAGGTGTATATGGCTGGCAACTAAGCTGCTTGAGCCACAGGCGCCGAGCCCAGACACTAGATTTCTTGAGAACAAAAACCGGAACTGATGAGAACTAGAGTTTTCAGTACGCAATCAGAATAAAGCAGGTGGACCTTAGTGATAGTTACGGCAGGTGCGTGACAGCAGAGCCAAAGACTCCCAGGAGAAATCTCCCAGCTGCGCTGCGAGGAGCCTTTGCACCCCTGGGCCTGCTTGTCTAGGCCACCACTAGGCTTCCCTGGCATGGCTCCTACCAGCACAGTTTAGGGGTCCCTTTATAGTTGCCAGAAATGTTACCCAATGAAGAGGTTCTGGCCACTTGTCACTATACAGCCAATATGCAGGGACGAGGTTTAGGTCCAAACAAGCTTTGTCAGAAGGCCAGCAATTCTGGAGGACAGCAGGAGTAGCCTCTCAGTTCTGTTCTGCCACAGTTACAATGCTAATAACTTTTATAATGAAATTCAAGGAAACCACCTAGAAATTTTTAACTTTACCTGATAGGAAGGAACATCAAAGTAGTCTCCATTCCAGCAATGCAAAATGTTTAAACAACAGAAAGGTGATTTTCATTTTAACAATATATTGAAGAGAATCATCAGAGAAAGAATGATATTATCAAAGTAACCTTTACTCTACCAATATCACAACATCTATTGTCTATGTGTGACTACTCACAATTATAGTGAAACATTAACTAGGTAACGGGTGAGAGGGGAAAGAGTGTGGGCTGAGCAGACTAGGTCAGCTGTGCTGCTTCAGCTTAGCTTCTCAGACTCCATCCTGCAGACCACTTTTCTGGCTTCACCAGTAAACATCATCAAGATTGTTATCTTAGGTCTGGTACTTCTTTTCTTTCTTTCTTTTTTTTTTTGAGACAGAGTGTCACTATGTCACCCTCAGTAGAGTGCTGTGGCATCACAGTTCACAGCAGCCTCAAACTCTTGGGCTTAAGCGATTTTCTTGCCTCAGCCTCCCGAACAGCTGGGACTACAGGTGCCCACCACAACGCTCGGATATCTTCCAGTTGCAGTTGTCATTGTTGTTTAGCAGCAGGCCCAGGCAGGGCTCGAACCGCCAGCTTTGGTGTTTGTCACTGAACTACAAGCGCAGAGCCAGGCCTGGTACTTCTTTACCTAAAGTGTTTGCACATCTGTTTCTGTCATCTCTTGTTATTGCTGATGTCACTGATGGTGGCATTTTTTTTTTCTGTGTTAGTTGGTTTTAAAATTACGAGCTGCACATTTTCCTTAGACACTTATTGGAAGGAAATTTTCAAGGCCTCAGTTGAAGATAAGTTCCCCCAGACAGAATTTGTGTTTGCTTTTGCCGGCACCTGGGAGGCAGTGTTAATCTGGGACTTTTTTTTTTTTTTTTCCAGACAGAGTCTCAAGCTGTCACCCTGGGTAGAGTGCCATGGTGTCACAGCTCTAACTCTTGGGCTCAAGCAATCCTCTTGCCTCAGTTTTTCTATTTTTTATTTTATTTTATTTGTTTATTTTTGAGACAGAGTCTCACTATGTGGCCCTCAGTAGAGTGCCGTGACTGTTAGCTGGCCCAGTCTGGGCTCAAACCCATCAGCCTCAGTGCATGTGGCTGGTGCCACAACCGCCGTGTTATGGGCGCTGAGCCAGTTTTTCTATTTTTAGTAGAGACGTGGGTCTCACATTTTGCTCCGGCTGGTCTTGAACCCGTGAGCTCAAGCTATCCGCCCACCTTGGCCTCCCAGGCATGAGCCACAGCACCCGGCCCGGGGACTATTTTAAATATAATTCTAGCTTGAGGTTGTTCAGATTGCAACTGGTATGAATTTGTACCAAAATTTACATGGGGGCCAGAGTGAGATTATGAATTCCAAGTAGAGACTGCTTTTACCCCACCAATGCGTAGTAAATAGCAATTCAAGATAAGTTTCCCTATTGTTTCCATCTGCATACTGGGTTTTTTTTTTTCACCCTAACGTGGAATGTGATTCTTGGGGGCCCCAGCTAAATGCAGGAGGAAGTGTCTCCTATTAGATTCGCCAATATTCGCAGGTTCTCAGCTTACTTTCTTGCCTGTACCTGATTAGTTAAGAGAAAGTTTACATTCCCCTGGAAAAAAACGACTACAGAAAAAGTATAAATTCTTTTCAAATTATTGTGTACTTTTAAAGAAATTTTATTCAACATTCCAGAGTTCTGTGTGTGGCAAGGCAAGATGTGGCAAAATGATTCTCAGAATAAATGGTTTGAAGGGTAGGAATTTTAGGAAGAGAAATGGGAAAAGGGAAGAATTTCTCTGCTTGAAAGCAAGCTACACCACAAAGCTTTCCAAATTAAAATGGCATTAATACTTAATTAACAATAATTCAGTGCAAGAGCCTAAATAGGGCAAACATTATTAAGTGTAAGCTTAATATCTGATAAAGGATTCATCACAGGTCAGTTGGAAAGGGATGAATTGTTCAACAAATGGTATCAGGAAACTGGCCATGTAGTGAGGGAGATGTGTATTCTTACTTCACTGGATGCATTAGAATAAATTTAGGTTAAACTAAATAACTGGATATAAAAGAAGCTGTAAAATCATATTCATATGAATAAATGACTAATCTCTAATCAGGAAAAACTTTCAAAAGATGAAAACAATTGGGGAAATAACAAAAAGAAAGATAACTAGATAAAATTTAAAACTTTGTATAGCAAAGGACATAAAATTAAAAAACAAAAGACTAACCCTGGAAAAATTCTAAACACATAAAAAACAGGAAACAATCTCTCTGTCTTTATAACATATGATATTGCTTTATTACTTGAAAATATTTCAGTTTCTCCTTTTTCCTCAAACTTTCTTTTTTTTTTTTTTTGTAGAGACAGAGTCTCACTGTACTGCCCTCGGGTAGAGTGCCATGACATCACACGGCTCACAGCAACCTCTAACTCTTGGGCTTACGCATTCTCTTGCTTCAGCCTCCCAAGCAGCTGGGACTACGGCGCCCGCCACAATGCCCAGCTATTGTTTGGTTGCAGTTTGACTGGGGCTGGGCTTGAACCCGCCACCCTTGGCATATGGGGCCAGCACCCTCCCCACTGAGCCACAGGCACCGCCCTCCTCAAACTTTCTTAGACCTCAAAATGTTGCCTCCAGCTATCAGAACTGTGTCAGGTAGCTGGGAAAGCGCAAGGACATGATGCTTTTCTTCACTTTCTATAGATCAAGTTTTAATGTGTTACAATTTTTTTGGCAGCCTGCAAAACATCCTTTAAGCATTTTTTTCTTGCTCTTTTTTTTTGTTGTTTGTTTTTGTTTTTGTTTTTTTTGGCTGGGACCTGGTTTGAACCTGCCACCTCTGGTATATGGGGCCAGCACCCTACTCCTTTGAGCACAGACACCACCCGCCTTTAGCATTTTTTATAGTGTGAGGCTTCTGGGAACAAATTCTCCCACCTCTCCTTTATTTGACAATGTCTTTATTTCACTCCTAAGATATTTTTGCTGGATAGAAAATTCTAGGTTGACAGTTTTTTTTTTGTTTTTGTTTTTTGGGTTTTTTAGCTTTTTCTTTTTTTTTTTTTTTTTTGTAGAGACAGAGTCTCACTTTATGGCCCTGGGTAGAGTGCTGTGGCATCACACAGCTCACAGCAACCTCCAACTCCTGGGCTTCAGCAATTCTCTTGCCTCAGCCTCCCGAGTAGCTGGGACTACAGGCGCCCGCCACAACGCCCGGCTAAGCTTTTTCTTTTTATAAAATGCCAGCTCAGGGCAGTGCCTGTGGCTCAGTGAGTAGGGCACCGGCCCATATACTGAGCATGGTGGGTTTGAACCTGGCCCCAGCCAAACTGCAACAACAACAAAAAAAATAGCTGGGCATTGCAGCGGGCGCCTGTAGTCCCAGCTACTTGGGAGGCTAAGGCAAGAGAATCACTTAAGCCCAAGAGTTTGAGATTGCTGTGAGCTGTGGCACCACAGCACTCTATTACCCAGGGCAACAGCTTGAGACTCTCTCAAAAAATTAAATAAGGGTGGCGCCTGTGGCTCAAGGAGTAGGGCGCCGGTCCCATATGCCGGAGGTGGCGGGTTCAAACCCAGCCCCGGCCAAAAAAAAAAAAAAAAATCACACAAAAAAAAATATATAAAGAAAAAAATAAAAAATACTGTCTCATTGTGTTCTGGTCCTCATTGTTTCTAACGAGAATTCAGAAATTATTCTTGGTTTTTTTTTCTGATGTTTGTGATGTGTCTTGTTTTCTCTGCATTCAAAATTTGCCCTTTTGGGTGGCGCCTGTGGCTCAAGGAGTAGGGTTCCGGTCCCATATGCCGGAGGTGGTGGGTTCAAACCCAGCCCCGGCCAAAAACCAAAAAATAAAAATAAAAAATAAAAATTTGCTCTTTGGTTTTCTACTGTTTGTGATATCCTACGTGTGCTTTTCTTTCTAGTTCTCTTGCTTCTGTTTTGCTTAGTGTCTAGATACATTTCATCAAATTCAAAACATTTTTGCCATTGTTCTTTAGATATCTTTTTCTGCTGAGTGTGTGATTTTTGGACAGAAAAGAGTTTACCTTCTGGCAGCAGAGCGTCCTGGAGGGTGTGGGCTTTGGAATGCTTCCCCTCCTGACTGGGCAGAATGCCCTTTGGGCAAAGCATTTGAGCATGCAGATCTTTAGTTTTTTTCTTCCAAGAAGAAGAAATTATTATCTTCCTGGGATCTCTTTGGTAGTTAAATACAATGATGCTTATAAAGACATAAAAGGTACTAGTAAATTGTGGACATTATTTTGTTTAAAGTATTTTTTCAGGAAGCATCAGATAAACATCTACATACAGGGTGTATATAAAGTTCATGTGCAACTTAAAATAGTGTGCAATTTATATAGTGTGTAATTAATTAACCTCTGTTAATATTCTGAAAGTCTGGTTTGTCGAATTTCCTGGCAAAGAGCAAAGCTGGAAGAAATGTCTATATCCTTTTGTTAGATGTGGAGTGGGGAGACAGAGGAAAAGTTCCCAGAATGGGCCCCAGGGTTCTGGAGCATTAACAAAGCCAGTGGGCATAGATATTCCAGCCAGTGTGGATGAGCAGCCTGCTTTTTCCTGACCTATGGGCCTGGTTCATTAATCCTTATTATCAAATCTGTACTGCACACTATGGAATGTGCAGCATTAGCAATCTCTGTATTGCAATGTACCGTGCTGCAACAAAACAGGACGGAAGAACAATGTATTGTCAGAATTAAAGTCTTTCCATGCTCTCCACTCAATTGTCATTGCTTTAGTCTGATCAGTGTTTACTTTAGACTTTTTTTTTTTTGAGAAAGAGTCTCACTCTGTTGCTACAGGCTAGAGTGCCTGGCATCAAAACTCACAGCAACCTCCAACTCCTGGGCTCCAGCAGTCCTCTTTTTTTTTTTGTAAATATAGATGGATTTATATACAATGAAAAAGATTTAAAAATTTACCATTTAAGCATTTTAAGTGTACAATTCAATAGCATTATGTATACTCTTACTATCGTGCAACCATCAACATCATGCATTTCTAGACCTTTTTTTAAAAATATATACTTCATCTCGTTTACTTAATTATTGTGTTAAGACATTCATACTCTATACTAATAGATACGACATGTACCCTTGCATTATGCACCATAGGTGTGATCCCACCATTCACCCTCCCTCCATCTGACCTCCCCCCTCCCCACCCATCTCCCAGCGATTCTCTTGCCTCAGCTTCTGAAGTAGCTGGGACTACAGGTGCCCACCACAATGCCTGGCTATTTTTCTTTCTTTCTTTTTTTTTTTTTTTTAGAGATGGGGTCTCACTCTTGTTCAGGCTGGTGTTGAACTCCTGAGCTTAAGCAATCCACCTGTCTTGGCTTTCCAGAGTGCTAGGATTACAAGCGTGACCCACCACACCTGGCCCTGCTTTAGACTTTGGTTCTTTGTCTACAAATAATTTCTGGCACCAGAAAAACGTCATAACTGCAGGAGATAAACAAGATTCTTTTTTTTTTTTTTTTTGTAGAGACAGAGTCTTACTCTATGGCCCTCGGTAGAGTGCCATGGCATCACACAGCTCACAGCAACCTCCAACTCCTGGGCTCAAGCAACTCTCTTGCCTCAGCCTCCCAAGTAGCTGGGATTACAGGCGCTCACCACAACGCCCAGCTATTTTTTGGTTTGCAGTTCAGCCGGGGCCGGGTTTGAACCCGCCACCCTCGGTATATGGGGCCAGTGCCCCACCAACTGAGCCACAGGCGCCGCCCCAAGATTCTTAAATTACCTGTTTCATTTCATTATGTTATTTAGAATGTGAATGTCAGCCTGCAAAAGACTGGCTCATTGTTGAGGGAACATTTATCTGTGTTGGTGAAGGGGGCTCTTGAGTTGTTCCCCAAGTGATTATTTGTGATGAGCAGAGAGAAATCAATGCTGGAGATGAATGGAACTGAACAGGGTCTGCTAGGAGGAGAGACGTGCAGATGAGGGGTTGGTGATGACATGTGTTAGAAAAGAAAAAGAGGATGCATGCTAAGTGAGAGAGTGGGAACTTGGCCATAACCCGAGTTTCCGTGCTCAGTATAGGTGAGTGAGTCCAAGAAGGTATTGAAATACTACCCGTTGGGCGGCACCTGTGGCTCAGTGAGTAGGGCGCTGGCCCCATATGCTGAGGGTGGTGGGTTCAAACCCAGCCCCGGCCAAACAGCAACCAAAAAATAGCCGGGCATTGTGGCGGGCGCCTGTAGTCCCAGCTGCTCGGGTGGCTGAGGCAAGAGAATTGCATAAGCCCAAGAGTTAGAGGTTGCTGTGAGCCGTGTGACGCCACGGCACTCTACCCAGGGCCATAAAGTGAGACTCTGTCTCTACAAAAAAAAAAAAAAAGAAATACTACCCGTGAACTCCTGAGCTTAAACAATCCACCTGTCTTGGCTTTCCAGAGTGCTAGGATTACAAGTGTGACCCACCACACCTGGCCCTGCTTTAGACTTTGGTTCTTTGTCTACAAATAATTTCTGGCACCAGAAAAACGTCATAACTGCAGGAGATAAACAAGATTCTTTTTTTTTTTTTTTTGTAGAGACAGAGTCTCTACAATACTGCCACCGTCTAGTCACATATGGTGTTCCTTTTGATTGGTAATATGTCCCATGAATGGGAAGAAATTTTTGGTACAGGTGGAAGGTCTGGCACCAGTACAAACACATTTTAGGTTTCTCTATAGTCAGTTGATCAAGGTCTTTCTCCTTTAAGTTTTAAAATTCTATCCATAGCCAATTGGTAAGTCAATAGTTACATCAATCTACAAGCCTTTAAAAAACTTGAGATTTCTTTTTTTTTGTAGAGACAGAGTCTCACTTTATGGCCCTTGGTAGAGTGCCATGGCATCACACAGCTCACAGCAACCTCCAACTCCTGGGCTTAGGCGATTCTCCTACCTCAGCCTCCCAAGTAGCTGGGACTACAGGCGCCCGCCACAATGCCCGGCTATTTTTTGGTTGCAGTTCAGCTGGGGCAGGGTTTGAATCCACCACCCTCGGTATATGGGGCCGGCGCCCTACCGACTGAGCCACAGGCACCGCCCAAAACTTGAGATTTGTTACACGGGAACAGGGATAGACAAATCAAAGCTACCCTCCCCCTGCCTCCTCTCCCCAAAAAAACTTACTGAGAGGAGAAATTTGTGCTTTTGGCCCCTATGATACCCAGTGAAATTCCACCCGGGCAATATGATGGATGATCAATGGCTAGGTAATAATCTGTTTCCGACAACTAACAAATAATTCTGTCTGGTGAAAACTTAATCAGGAAATCTAGCTAATAATAAAATAATCCTCTTGGGCGGCACCTGTGGCTCAGTGAGCAGGGCGCTGGCCCCATATACTGAGGGTGGCGGGTTCAAACCCAGCCCCGGCCAAACTGCAACAAAAAAATAGCCGGGCGTTGTGGCGGGCGCCTGTAGTCCCAGCTACTCGGGAGGCTGAGGCAGGAGAATCGCCTAAGTCCAGGAGTTGGAGGTTGCTGTGAGCTGTGTGACGCCACGGCACTCTACCGAGGGCCATAAAGTGAGACTCTGTCTCTACAAAAAAAAAATAATAATAAAATAAAATAATCCTCTTAAAACAGGCATGGCAGAGACCCTAGCTCTATACAATGCTGAGTTATCTGCACTGATCTAGTGAGCACATCTGGGCAGCACAGGGCTGGTCTGCCTAAAGTGCACTGACACCAGAGCAGAGACAGAGGAGCTCCTCTGTAAGGGGAAGAATTCCAAGTGTTCAAGACCGGCGGGCAAGTAGAAGGGTACTTCCGATCCTAGCTTGGTGGCTCATATGGCATCCTTTAGCCTAGTCCCAGGATTCCATATGGAGAGGAGAGCAAGAAAACCGGAAGGTAAAGCACAAGTCTCTCCACACAGAGACAGCACGAGGCAGTGATGGTGTGAGGCAGCACGAAGTTCAGTGCTGTGTGGTCGTGTGACAGGACCTGTCACACCAGACATTGAACTTATTTCCCCCACCTGCAGTAACACTGGAGCATAGGACTGATGTAGCAGGGAAGATGACTGAGGCCAGATGGGGTTGTGGGACAGAGCCCTCTGGGCGTGTCAGGAGACATTTAAGTAGGACAGTGGGGATTTGTAGTGGATACTGGTATTTCCTTGTCTGCTCACGTTCTTTTTCTTTGGGAGCTGACTCTTCTACTTCTGTGATGCTCCACCCACTCACCCACCCTCACGTCCCACAGAAGTAGGCTTCTGACCTAGGCTAGCCGATGAGAGGGCACCTTTCCACTGGAATCAGCAGGGGTGCATATGCTTGGGCACGTGACCCAAGCAGAGCCAACTGGACACTTTTTGTAGAGTTGACAGTATTGATGGGGGGCATTTCTTTCTGTGACACAAACTGTAAAGACCAATGAAGAGATTGGACAGACAATAATAAAGTCATCAGGAAAACTATGAGAAGGAGAGAACAAGACAGATTTTGAGGATTTAACTCCAGCTATTCGTACATCTGGCTTATATCACGAGTGTTTCAGTTACATGACAATGAAATTTCAAAATTTCTAAAATTCTTCCACACCTTGTTTGAGTCTTGTGATGACTTCCACTGGAGAGATTCCTGAATAACACAAAGGAGTGGTTATTTGTTTCTGTTTTTGACCATTTGAAATTGTGCGTTGCTATGACCCATGGAAATACAAACCTCAAAGAAAGAAATCAAGAGCAAGCCATTCCTCCCTTAGTCTCATACTCAATGTCTCTAAGGGTTAGGGTAATTGTTAATATGTACGTCAATATTTATCTTTAAAAATTCTCAAAAAGGGGTGGCGCCTGTGGCTCAAGGAGTAGGGCGCCGGTCCCATATGCTGGAGGTTGTGGGTTCAAACACAGCCCCGGCCAAAAACCACAAAAAAAAAAAAAATTCTCAAAAAGTTGACAGTATGATGTGAAATCCAAGGTGCCCATGAGTACATCCTCTCGAGTATTCACATCTCCCTACTCCAGAACGGTGCCTTAGGTTAAGGACTTTGGGGACCCTGATTTCCAATGGTCTGCAATGATCTCACAGCATCTGATTCTCGGAAATGAGAGGAATGGGAGACAATGAAATGGGAGCTGTCTTTGGGAGGTAGTGAGATTTTCAATCTGTATTCAGCTCAGGAGGGGTTGAGAGAAGAAAGTGGGGCTTTATCCTCCCATCACTGCTTCACATAGAGCCTGTGATTTTCATCTGCAATACCCTCAGGCTATTCACCACTCCCACATTCACAGAAGGCTTGAGTGCCTGCCCTGAGGGGGCAGCCTGCCTGGCCCAGTGGTGGGCATGTAGGACAATGTCCTTGCCTTTACAGAAGGTACCCCTTAGTTGGGAAGGATAGGATTAATCAAGATGCTTGGTGACAAGCGAGAGAAACTAAATTTAAACTGGTTTAAATAAAAAAAGGCCATTTACCAACTGTGTAATAGCCCTGGGTAGAGATATCTTCAGGTTTGGCCGGATCCAGGACTCCAGTGACGTTATCCTGGCTCACTGTCTCTCTTTCATCCTCATCCCCCATCTCTAACCTTCTCTGACCTCTGCTTTTTTCTGCATTGGTTTTGTTTTCAGGCAGGGTTTCTTCCTGGCAAAGATAGCCCCTGGAAACTTCAAAAATACATCATCCTTCATACATGAGATCTCATAAAAAGAGAGATCTGGGAAGGGTAAAACTGTACCTATCAGCTACAGTAAGCACTAGCTGGGTGATGTGCACACTAAAAACCCCAATGTAAACATTATAAAAGGTATTGACGTACCTCAAACATCTGCAGCCCTTAATATTTATAAATAAACAAATACAAAGAGATTATCTTTTTTCCAGTCTCCAAAACAATTTCTTTAATTATTCAGATAGACTCTTTCTGGTCAATCTCCCTTCTCTAGAATGATGCCTTATTATAAGGTCTTGGGGACCCTGATTTCTAATGGCGTGTAATGATCTCATAACATCTTATTGTCTAGGAAATGAGAGGAATGGCAGACAATGATATGGGAGCTGTCTTTGGTGGGTAATGAGATTTTCAATCTGTATTTAGTTCAGGAGGGGTTGAGAGGAGATGGTGGGGCTTTATCACCTCTGGATCAATAATTGTATCCAGATGCTCAACTGTAGTCCTGGCTACTCAGGAGGCTGAAGCAGGAGGATCACTTGAGCCCAGGAGTTTGAGACTGCAGTGAGCTATGATGATGCCACAGCTCTCCAGTCTGGGCAACAGAGCAAGATGCTGTCTCCAAAATGAATGAATGAATGAAGAAATAAATATCCTCCTTAAAAAACACTGTGCATAGGTTTTATTGATTGGCTGTTCTGGTTTATGGGTATATCCTGAGGCTGCACTTAAATCTAGGGAGTGGATTCTTAAAGATTTGGAGGGCAGCCCTTAAAGATAACATGTGGGGAAAAAAATGAAGATAAGCATACCTCATACCATGAGACATGGGAGCACATCCAGGTCAAATGACCTGCTCTCTAGGGAATCAGCAGAGGTACAGGAGGATGCTGACACATGCAGAATGAGTAAAAATTCTTTTTTTTTTTTTTCTGAGACAGAATCTCATTTTGTCCCCCTTGGTAGAGTGCCACAGTGTCATAGCTGACAGCAACCTCAAACTCTTAGGTTCAAGTGATCCTCTTGCCTCAGTCTCCCAAGTAGCTGGGACTACAGGCACCTGCCACAATGCCCAGCTATTTTTTAGAGATGATGTCTTGCCCTGACTCAGGGCTGGTCTCAAACCTGTGAGCTCAGGCAATCCACTCTCCTCACCCTCCCAAGTACTGGAATTACAGGTGTGAGCCACCAAGAGTAGCAATTCTTATAAGGGTCGCTAAGATTCATCCAGTGCTGCTATGAGCCAGGCACTGTGTAAGCAGTTCACATTATCTCACTTAATCTCCACTACAACCTCCAATGTAGGAACCAGTGTTTTATCCACTTCAGAGAGAATAAAATTGAGGCACAGAGAGGTTAAATAACATCCTCAAAGCCCTCTAGATAGTAGAGAAATAGGGTGTTGGTAAGGTAAGTGGGAGGGAAGAATTTTCCAGGTGAGGAATAGCATGAGAACATCCCCAGAGGCACCTTGGAAGGAAAAAGCACTCCTGGTGGATAGGTTTAAACGTGAGCAATTGGGGACTTCCACAGCCCTGTTTCCCTACTTCCTCAAATGTACTTTCAGAGCATTATTTCCAGAGACTGATTTGCCTATCCAGTTTCACCAAGGGTCTGGATGACAAATTGCATTGAATTCCTGCCTCGTTTCCTGAAATACGACCCAGTGCCATGAACAAAAAATATGCCTTTATTAAAGTTGGCCTTTTGAGAAGGCCCACCCTGTGTTGCCCATTATTCCAAAGGTTTTAACAAGATTGTTAACAATTGTGCTGCTGTTTATTGAAGTTGGGTGACTATTAGCCACCTCTAATTTATGCATTTATCTTGGTGCTGAATTTATTGATATTCTGGTCACCTGGTCTTTTATTTGGGTTTGGTTTCTTGGTTTGTTTTTCCCTACTGGAGTCTTCTGCTGGACACAGATCAAACACCAGTGGCTACGCTTCTGGATATCTTCCATTTTAATAACAGGTCACTATCCCTACTGCAAGCATTGTGGGACCCAATGATGGGTCACTTGAACTGGTGCTCACCAGCTGACTCTCAGACCTGCCTATTGGGATCATGTATTCCTTTTTTACCCAAGAGACAGCATCCAATACCCACTGCAAGACCATCAGATGTTCCTCTGGGCCAGTGGCTCTCAGTGTTGAGAGGGGAGTGATTTTGCCTTCCAGGGAATATAAGCAAAGTCCAGAAGCATTTTTTGGTTGTGGAAGGGTGCAATTGGCATATAGTGGGTAGATGCCAGGAATATAGTGGGTATATATCAACCTTTTTCAGATGGTCTTGATGACAGTTTCTATCAGCTTGTCAACTTGGGTGTGCCAGTAGTTCACAGTAAAAAGCTATTTATAAATATTACTACCCTATGGCTCTTTTCTTTTTTTTTTTTTTTTTCTTTTGGCCAGGGCTAGGTTTGAACCCGCCACCTCTGGCATATGGGACCAGCACCCTACTCCTTGAGCTACAGGCCCCGTACCCTATGGCTCTTTTCTTACACCAAACCCTAGTAGTCAAAGCGTCAAACATCCAGGCATTGGTGAAGATGTTCTTCTAGTATGCCCTTATACCAAGAGATTGTGTTTTAGGTGAGAAGTCGAAGACCCCCAAATTGAGAGATCATTCTGAGAAGTGAGACAGAAGGAAAACAGAGTCTCGGTTCTATGTGGGCAATGTGGTCTTTATTCCATCTGGCTGGGTGGGGTGAAATCAGAAAGGAATTCCACACATGGGTTATGGTCGATGGGGATTTAAAGGGTCAGAGGGGCAGGGATTGGTACATTCATTATTTCCTGGGTGGGACAGGCACTCAATTCTTCCTGGGCGGGTCAGTACATTCAACCCTATCATTAGGCTTTAGCTCAATTTTTACAGCAGCTCATTAGCTGTCCCATATTTTACAGTGAGGAAACTAAGCCCTAGAGTTCAATTACCTGCTGAAAGTCACATGAAGGGCTCTGTCTTCATCTGTGTTCTTAGCCACTGTACTGTGCAGGCTTCCTTGGTAGCCCACTCTTCCAGGAGAAGTGTCATGTGTCAAATGTAAACATAAGAGACCTAATTCCAAGGTGTGAGGTTAGGGTATCTCAAGGCAGGAACAGGATGTCTAGGAACACAGGCAAACGATTTAGAAGCTCAAAGTGTCTTTGCAGAAAGGTTATACTTTTCTAGAATTCAGCATCTGCCTTTAGAAAAAAGAATGGTTATACTGAGCTGAAATCCTCTTACACCGTTTTTATTTATCTTAATGCAGCAAGAAAGCCTTATCTGTAATGAGCATCTCCAGGATGAAAGAATCACTATGGCTAGACTTGGCCCAAGCTGGCCCATGGCACACCTTTCTAGAAATCCAAAGAAGAAGATGGCTTGTGTCAATCAAAACCCAACAAAGGATGTTGACCAGGTGAGCTATCTGTGCTGCAGAGTTGTACAGTCCGTAGGCAGGCCTTGCCTGGTTGAGTAAGACAGATGTGTTTAAATAGGGATGGCAATGGAAGAGAGTCAGAGACCTGGGCACCGTCCTTTCTCTTCTTTCTTTGGTTTCCTTTCTTTTGAGAGGAAAGAAGAAAGGGGAGGAGGAAGCTAGTGATTTTGAACCTTCGTTTTATACATCTTATCTAATCCTCATAAAAGTCAAGAATAAACATTGGGCGGGGTGTGGTGGCTCACATTTGTAATCCCAGCACTCTGGGGAGCCGAGGCAGGTGGATTGCCCTCAGCTCTCAGATTCAAGACCAGCTTGAGGGCAGCGCCTGTGGCTCAGTGAGTAGGGCGCCGGCCCCATATGCCGAGGGTGGCGGGTTCAAACCCAGCCCCGGCCAAACTGCAACAAAATAATAGCCGGGCATTGTGGCGGCCGCCTGTAGTCCCAGCTGCTCAGGAGGCTGAGGCAAGAGAATCGCGTAAGCCCAGGAGTTAGAGGTTGCTGTGAGCCGTGTGACGCCACGGCACTCTACCGAGGGCAGTAAAATGAGACTCTGTCTCTACGAAAAAAAAAAAAAAGACCAGCTTGAGCCAGAGTGAGCCTCTGTCTCTAAAAATAGCAGGGTGTTGTGGCAGGTACCTGTAGCCCAGCTACTGGGAGGCTGAGGCAAGAGAATCACTTGAGCCCAAGAGTTGTAGGTTGCTGTGAGCTATGACTTCACATCACTCCACCAAGGGCAACAAAGTGAGATTCTGTCTCAAAAAAAAAAAAAAAGAGGGTGGTGCCTGTGGCTCAAGGAGTAGGGCACCGGTCCCATATGCCGGAGGTGGCAGGTTCATACCCAGCCCCGGCCAAAAACCACAAAAAAAAAAAAAAAAGAGAGAGAGAGAAGAATAAGTATTGGCTAGTCGTCACAACTCAGGTCTGTAATCCTAGCACTCCGGGAGGCTGAGGTGGGAGGATCCCTTGAGCTCAGGAGTTCGAGACCAGCCTGAGGAAGAATAAAACTCATCTCTAATAAAAACAGAAAAATTAATGCAGCGTTATGATGGGCCTGTAATCCAGCTACTCAGGAGGCTGAAGCAGAAGGATCACTTGAACCCAGGAGTTTGAGGTTGCTGTGAGCTATGATGACTCTATGGTACTCTAGCCTAGGGCAGCAGAGTGAAACTGTGTCAAAAACAAACCAAATAGACTTCCACTCCTCCCCCAGACTGAGGAGGAGGGGTGTGGCTACCCCTGTCGCCAAGGAGTGGTCTTATTTGCGCTGGTATTCACTTTAGAAGAAGAAATGGCATGTCCTGACGTCAGTCCACCAGCAAATATTTACTGCGGTCCTATTGTGTACTAACCACTCTGATAGGGGAGGTGATACTTTGATGAACCGGAAGACACGGTCCTTGCCCCATCATAGCTTGAACTTGGGGTAAGAGGAGAAATTCAGGTGGGAATCAAACTTGCCATTTGGAAACACACAGCAGTTGCTATGAAGAAAAAGAGCAGGATGCTGCAACAGAGAATAATGGGGGTTGTTACCTAGTGAGCAGGAAAAGCAAAGCCCAGATCTAGACCTTTATCTACTGCATTAGCTACTGGGAATACTGTGGGGAGCGCATGTGAGGTCTTTCCCTAAACGAGTTGCATGTTGGTTAGGATCGCTGTTGCCGCCCTAAGCCTAGCTCTGAGTGGACAGATAGTAGACACTCAGTAAGCCTGAGTTGAGTGAATAAATTCACCTTGGTCTTTCATAAAAGCCAATTATGAACTTGGTTGGAAGACCTGTTTTCAAAGACTAGGTTGGCCAATTAGAGAACATATTAAAATAAAATTAAAAAAAACCAAATAAATAAATAAAATTAAAAGGGTAAATATTGGAGGGCACCTGTGGCTCAAAGGGTTAGGGTGCTGGTCCCATATGCTAGAGGTGGGGGTTCAAACCCAGCCCTGGCCAAAAACTGCAAAAAAAAAAAAATAATAATAAATAAATAAAAATAAAAGGGTAAATATTGTTGTTTTCCTTTAAGGAGACTTTCAGGGGTTAAATAACTTGACCAAGGTCACACAGCCATTGATAATGGAGTTCAGATTCACACCCATGATTATCTGATTGCAAAAGTCCTGTTTTTTCCAGTGCTTTGCTCACAGTGGGAAGTCACAGCTTTCTGGAGCTGATAGCATTGTGTTCTTATCAGGTCAGAGCAAGGAGACTGCTTGTGTTGGCAGTCCTTGTTAAACTACAAATGGCAGAGATGAGGATGACATGGAGAATCTTGAAGGCTTACACATTGCGCACGGGAGCCCAGAGAGGGGAAAGCAATCATGGGAAACACCTTAAAAGTAACAAATTGATAAGTAAACAAATGGAAACATCAGTCTTAGGTTATGAAAAGAGCTCAGCCCTGTTGGCCAAAGAACCTGGTCTTGCTCCTGACTAGTCCTTTTGATGCAGGATTCCCCCACTCAGGGCTGGACAGGGACCTCCCACCTCATTCTCTAGGCCTAAGTGAGCCCACAAATCAGACTCCCATCTCTAGGCACAAACAGGCTGCCCTTTCCAGGCCACACCCTGTGGGCTCTAGCAAGCTCGTGAACAAAGTAGCCTGAAACATTTTGGGTGGTTCCACCTGGAGAAGGGAGCACACAGCCTATTCCCTTCCCTAAGGCAAAAACTGCAAGGACCTGATTACCTTGCCCTAGTGGAGGAGAGGGTGCATTCATTCATTTGTTAAAGCACTCATTAACTTTGAAAAGATGTTTTTCTTTTTCTTTTTCTTTTTCTTTTTTTTTTTAATGTACACAGCTATGATTTAACAAAAACAAATTGGTATAGAGGGAGGGTACTTGGTGAGTCCACACCTACCGTGCATCCTACAAGGGTACAACAATGTGAAATTTACTAGGTGTAGAATGTCTTAACACAATAACTAAGAAAATGCCGTGAAGACTATGTTAAGTTGTTTGATGAAAACATTTCAGATTGTATATAAAACCAGCACATTGTACCCCACGATTACATTAATGTACACAGCTATGGCTTAATTGAAAAAAAAATTGGTAGAGGGAGGGTACTTGGTGGGACCACATTTAGGGTGCATCTTACAAGGATACATGTGAAATTTACTAGGTGTAGAATGTCTTAACACAATAACTAAGAAAATGCCGTGAAGACTGTCAACAAGTTTGATGAAAACATTTCAATTGTATATAAAACCAGCACATTATACCCCATGATTACATCACTGCACACAGCTATGATTGAATAAAAAAAAAAAAAAATTGGTAGAGGGAGGGGATGAGTGGAGGGAGAGTAACTGGTGGGACCACACCTAGGGTGCATCTTATAAGGGTACATGTGAAATTTACTAGGTGTAGAATATAAATGTCTTAACACAATAACTAAGAAAATGCCATGAAGGCTATGTTAACCAGTGTGAAGAAAATTTCAAATTGTATACAAAAGCAGTACATTGTATCCCATAATTGTATCAATGTACACAGCTATGATTTATTACAAAAAAAATTGGTATACGCTTGGCGCCTACAGCTCAGTGGCTACCGCGCCAGCCATATACACCAGAGCTGGTGGATTCGAATCCAGCCCAGGGCTGCCAATGACAACTACAACCAAAAAATAGCCGGGCCTTGTGGTGGACGCCTGTAGTCCCAGCTACTTGGGAGGCTGAGGCAAGAGAATCGCTTAAGTTCAAGAGTTTGAGGTGGCTGTGAGCCATGATGCCAGAAGCACTCTACCTAAGGCAACAGCTTGAGACTGTCTCAAAAAAATAAATAAAAATAACTGGTATAGAACAGCTTTATGCAGATGTTTAAGGAAGAATGTGGCTCACACCTGTAATCCTGGCTCACACCTGTAATCCTAGCACTCTGGGAGGCCAGAGGTGGGAGGATTGCCTGAGCTCTTAAGACCAGCCTGAGCAAGTGACCTCATCTCTACTAAAAATAGAAAAAAAACTGGCCAGGTGTCATGGCAGGAAACTATAGTCCCAGCTACTGGGGTGAGCCCAGGAATTTGAGGTTGTTGTGAGCTCGGCTGACACCACATCACTCTAGCCTGGGTCAATGGGCAACAGAGACTCTGTCTCAAAAAACAAAACAAAACAAAAAAAACTTTAAATTTAATTATAATAAACTGAAAAAGCGAAACTATATTAAGCATGTCAAGAACTTGGTAGCTAGGGGCATTTCTATCATTGCAGAAAGTTCTACAGAACAGTGTTGTGTTAGGTCTTCTGGGGGAGGGGCAACTCAGTACTTCAAACACAAGGTCTCACATATTTATTACTGCACCAACTTATTAGGGAATAGCACATAAATGAAGAGAAAACTCATTTTCCCAATGAAGTGTGGCAAATGTCCAACTGATGACATTTTCAGCTTGATATGGTAAGATGATGACAGTGACCGTAATACAGCATAAGTACACGCCGTCTCATGTGCAATTTCTTATAGACGCAGCCTGGTTCTTCTCCAGTGTCTCCTCTTCAAGTTGTTCCTGATTTTATTACCGGTTTTCATTCGAATCCACTGGGGAATGGGACGATTTTGTTTTTGTTTCTTGGCCAAAAACCGCTTGATTCTGAAAGTCTTATGAGAGGACATGGCGACAAACGAGACTACTCACACTCACCACAATGGAGAAGAGCGAGAGAAAGGGGGAAACCAGCCGGAAGAAGGCCGAAAAGATGTTTTTCCTACCAAGTCCTGGCCAAAAATGTAATATAACCCCCTAGACAAAGGACCCCTGTGGAAGACTTCCGACTTGGGTCTTCCCCTTTGCCAGAAGCTCTAGTACATTTTACTCCTTCTGTATTCCTATCTTACCACCGATCTGTGGTCCGTGGGTTCATTCTTTGAATCCCCCAGACCAAAGACTTACTGAAGAAAGAAATTCCGGTAACACCGTGACTTCGAGGACTGTGTGGAGTTCCCCTGTGGCTGTTACACCAGAAGTTAGCTCTGGCAGTTGCTAACTCTCCTCACTTTGAGCTCTGATGGTCAATCTTCTGGTTAAGCAATTTTTACCATATGAGTCTGCTCCGGCTGCCTTAACAAAATACCACAGCCTGTGGCGTGGCTTAATCCACAATCATTTGTTGTCTCGTGGTTCTGGAAGTTAAAGTGTAAGATTAAGGTGTGTGCAGTTCAGTTTTTTCTGAAGTCTCACTCTTGGTCTTTTAGACAGCTGCCTTCTCCCTTGTCCTCACATGGTCTGTACTTGTAAGCATTGCTGGTATCTCTCCCCAGGCGTCTTAATCTCTTCTTATAAAGACACCAAGAAGATTAGATTAAGGCCCACTCTAATGCCCTCATTTTAATTTGATCATCCTTTGACAGGCCCTATTTCCTTTTTTTTTTTGTGGTTTTTGGCCGAGGCTGGGTTTGAACCCGCCACCTCCAGCATATGGGACCGACGCCCTACTCCTTGAGCCACAGGCCCCGCCCGTGAAAGGCCCTATTTCCAAATACACTCAATTCAGAGGTGCTAGAGGTTGGAGCTTCAACAAATGAATTTCAGGGAGAACAGAATTCAGCCCATAACATGTCATACGTTGCAGGATTTTCTCATGTGTCTTCTAAATTTAATTGTCAATGGATGTAGCATCTATATGTTAAAAACACAGCAGAAGTGTGGGCAATTAGTTAAGCACTAATTCGCGGAGCACACACGTATGCACACATACACGCATGGCACTTGTATTCCTTGCCCTCCACATGGACCACCAGGGAGCAAGGATGGTGAGGTTTTACCATTCAAGTCTGCTAACGTGTCCAGTTGTTCATTAGGAAGGACAAAGAAGAATAACTCTTTTTTTTTTTTTTTGTAGAGACAGAGTCTCACTTTATGGCCCTAGGTACAGTGCCGTGGCCTCACACAGCTCACAGCAACCTCCAACTCCTGGGCTTAAGCAATTCTCTTGCCTCAGCCTCCCGAGTAGCTGGGACTACAGGCGCCCGCCACAATGCCCGGCTATTTTTTTGGTTGCAGTTTGGCCGGGGCCGGGCTTGAACCCACCACCCTCCATATATGGGGCCCGCGCCTTACCGACTGAGCCACAGGAGCCGCCCAGAAGAATAACTCTTTTTTTTTTTTTTTGTAGAGACAGAGTCTCACTTTATCATCCTCGGTAGAGTGCCATGGCATCACGCAGTTCACAGCAACCTCCAACTCCTGGGCTGAAGCGATTCTCTTGCCTCAGCCTCCCAAGTAGCAGGGACTACAGGCACCCGCTACAATGCCTGGCTAGTTTTTGGTTGTAGTTGTCATTGTTGTTTGGCAGGCCTGGGCTGGATTCGAACCCTACAGCTCTGGTGTATGTGGCTGGTGCCTTAGCTGCTTCAGCTAAAGGTGCCGAGCCAACAGAGGATTTTCTTTCTTTTTTTTTTTTTTTGTAGAGACAGAGTTTCACTTTATCGCCCTCAGTAGAGGGCCGTGGCGTCACACAGCTCACAGCAACCTCCAACTCCTGGGCCTAGGTGATTCTCCTGCCTCAGCCTCCCAAGTAGCTGGGACTACAGGCACCCGCCACAACGCCCGGCTACAACAGAAGATTTTCTATGTGCAGACCTATATCAGGTGCTTTATACAGGGTGTTGTGTGCAATTTGCACTCTATTTATCTCTGTATGTGTACCACACACATATATAGCTAAAACAGCTTATATAGCTAATATATATTACATATATATCTGCTATATATGTATATGCACATACACAAATATGCATAACTATATACATTTTTATTTACTAGAAGTTCTTTTAAAGCTGTTTTAGCTTTACCAAAATAAATAAATAAATAAATAAATAGAGCAGAAAACACAGAAAGTTCCTATATATAACCCCCATTTCTCCAATTTTATTAATACCTTTCATTAGTGTGGTACATTTGTTACAATTGATGAGCCAATATTGATACAATATTATTAGCTGAATCCCTTAGTTTATATTAAGGTTTATTCTTTATATTGTATATCCTATGGGTTTTGACAAATGCATAAAAACACATATCTAACATTACAGTGTCATGCAGAAGAGTTACACTGACTTAAAAATCCCCTTGTGCTCCACCAATTCATCCATCCTCACACAAATCCTGGGTGACCACTAATTTTTTTTTTAATTTCTGTAATTTTGCCTTTTCCAAATGTCATAAAGTTGAAATCCTATAGATTGGTCTGCTTCACTTAGCAAGGTGCATAATTTTTCTGTGTCTTTTCATGGTTTGATAGCTCATTTCTTTTTTTTACTGAATAATATCCCATTGTATTGATGTTTATTCATTTACCTTTTGAAGGACAGCTTAGCTCCTTTCAAGTTTTGGAAATTACGAATAAAACTTTTATAAGCATTGATGTATAGGTTTTTGAGTACACAGAAGTTTTCAACTCATTGGGGTAAGTGCCAAGAAGTATGTATGTTTGTTGGGTTATATGGTAGAATTATGTTTAATTCTCCAAAAAAAAAAAATTGTCAATTAGCCGGGTGTTGTGGCAGGCGCCTGTAGTCCCAGCTACTCGGGAGGCTGAGGCAAGAGAATCGCTTAAGCCCAGGAGTTGGAGGTTGCTGTGAGCTGTGTGAGGCCACGGCACTCTACCGAGGGCCATAAAGTGAGACTCTGTCTCAACAAAAAAAAAAAAAAAAAATTGTCAAACTGTCTTCCTGGAGTGGCTTATGCCTGAAATCCTAGCACTGTGGAAGACAGAAGCAGATGGATTGCTTGAGCTCAGGAGTTCAAGACCAGCCTGAGCAAGAGCAAGACTCTGTCTCGCTTCCTGGGCATGGTGGCACATGCCTGTAGTCCCAGCTATTTGCGAGGCTGAGAACAAGAGGATTGTTTGAGCCTAAGACTTTTAGGTTGCTGTGAACTATGACATCACTCACTCTAGCCTACAGCAAAGAGTGAGACTCTCTCTGTCTCAAAAAAAAAATAAAATAGAATAGAATAAAATAAAATGTCATCATTAAGCCTAAAGTCACCTAGATTTTCTCCCATTATCTTCTAAGAGTTTTATAGTTTTGTGTTTTGCATTTATACCTATGATTCATTTTGAGTTAATTTTTGTGAAAGGCGTTAAGGTCTGTGTCTAGATTTACTTTTTTGCATATAGTGGTCCAGTTGTTCCAGTACCATTTGTTAAAGAGACTATTGTCCCTCCACTGAGTTGCCTCTGCTCATTTTTTAAGGATGGGGGACTGGATTAGTATGGGTCTATACTGTGGTTAGGATGTTTGTCCCTCCAAACCCCAAGTTGAAATATGACTTCCAGCATTGGAGATGGGGGCCTAATGAGAGATGTTTGGGGCATGAGGGTGGATCTCTCATTTGTAGATTAACATCCCCCTCAGGGGTTGAGAGTTCACACTTTATTCGGTTGTTAAAAAGAACCTAGCATCTCTTCCCTCTCTTTCTTGCTTTTGCTTTCACCATGTGATCTCTGCACACACCACCCCCTTCATCTTCTGCTATGAGTGGAAGAAGCTTGAGGCCCTCTGCAGACAAAGATGGCTAGTCTTGATCTTTCCAGAAAATTACCCAGCCTCAAACATAACCTTTATACTAACACAAAATGAACAAGACCGTCTTTTTTTGAGCTCTGTATTCAGTTCCTCATGAAGTTTCTGTGTCACAGGTATTAAAATCCTTATTTTGAAGTTGAGAAAGCTGAGGCTCAGAGTGGGCAAGTCTACTCTTCCCAGGCAAGCAGGTGGCAGGAAGTGGAGTTAGAATTCAAATCCACATTTCTCTGACTGATTCTGTGCACTTTCTGTACCCCCTTGCTTAACTGTGCAAGGCTGGGGTTGGTCTCTCAACCTTAGATGTTGCTCCCTAGGTCTCACATTCTAGCATCTCCTTTCCTTAATGGTCTTTGAAATCTTGGCTGAGCTACTCAGTGGTTGCAGTCAAGGGTCACCCAGGGTTCTTCTGGACCTGTAACACGAATCCTGACTTGCCTAAAATTTAGCTTTTCTTAAAACTTTCAGCCTGTTTTATCAGCATCCTCTAGTTTTTTGCTGAGACCTTCTGCATAATTATCTTTTCCCCTTGATTCACACTGAATCCTATTTGCTGAGAAGTCACTTGTTCATGAGGCTTGTTGTTGAAGGTCTCCTGAAGATAGAACCTGCTGAGTGGGATTGCTAAACTGAACACTGTACTAAGTATCTTCTGGGTTAAATTTTATTTTTTTAGTTTTTTTTTTATTGTTAAATCATAGCTGTGTATATCAGTGCAATCGCCTGTACCCATTCTAAGATGCACCATAGATGTGGCCTCACCTATTACCCTCCCTCCACCAAAACCTCCCCCCTCCCTTCCCCTTCCTTGGCCCTTTCCCCATAGTCTTGTGCTATAGTTCGGTTATAGCCTTCATGTGAAAGCTATAATTTAGCTTTATAGTAGGGCTGAATACATTGGATACTTTTTCTTCCATTCCTGAGATACTTTGCTAAGAAGAATATGTTCCAGCTCCATCCATGTAAACATGAAAGACGTAAAGTCTATTCGGGTTAAATTTTATCCATATTTTTGTCAGGGCCTGGAACACTTGCTCTCAGAATTTACAAACATTTCCACATATTGGCTGTATGTTTTGTCCAAATAAAGCATCTCCATAATCTATTAAATTCTATTTTACTGCCAGAAATTAGTAAAAAAAAAAAAAAAAGAAAGAAAAAGAAAATTTCACATATTTCCAACACCAAGGGACAATTTTTTTTGATGAGAATATAATGTTTTTAAGCTCTAAACACAGATGAAATATTTTGCAGAAGATCATACAGCATATGAAGTGGTAGAGTTCAGATTCAAACCCTGATCTGATGCCAAAGGCAGTCTTTTGAATCACACCAGGCTTTCTTCTGTGAGAAGGCAAACATCCTTAGCCAGGCCCCAGCAGGCAAATGAGGCTGTGTGGCCTGAGAATAGCTACTTATGTGTACAACTTAAATTTATTGTTTTAAAACAAAGCGTATAAGGTGGCCTACCATGATGCCAAGCATAGTTCCAAGTGCTTTACACATATTAACCCATCCCTATGTTCGTTAAAACTTAGTCTGAAGCTAGCCCCGTGCAGTTAGGTACTTTACAAGTTGCTAGTCTAATTCCAAGGGAGTGTAACTAACATTCAGCCTCTGACAAAGTGCCCCCATTGCTGACCAAGCACATTTGAGAAAAGGATTCAAAGACCGTGGACATGGCCCACCGTTTTTCTATTTTCCTACAAAGGTAGAGGGAGGCTGGCAGTGTTAATTTGAAAAAAAGAAAAATCTTCACTTCTTTGTCGTTAGATTGTTTTGCTGTTTTTCTTTTGCCCTTAATCCTTGCGTGTTGTTAGGAAGGAGCCTAAAGCCTGAATGTACCTGTGTCCCTTGACGGTGGTGTGTGCACACCCAGAAATCTGTGAGTCAGTTTGATTTTAGACGCACAGTCAATCAGCAGGGAGCTGATGAGGTGAGCACTACGGGATTCAGCACTGAGGTTTCTGCTAACTGACAGGACAGTAAGAGGCTTTGACTAATCCACCTGTGGGTGTGCACGCACCACCGTCAAGGGGCACAGGTAGATTCAGGCTTTGGGCTCCTTCCTCACAGCACACAAGGATTAAGGGCCAAAGAAAAGCAACAGAACAATCTAATGACAAAGAAATGAAGATTTTTCATCATTCTTTAAAACCCTTGAAGTGCATCTCACATCTTTTATTAATATTTGGGGGAAGGAAAACTGGCCACGGGCTCCGGGTCAGCTGGCTGTGGCCGCCGGGTTGGGCTTGACACGCCCAGGCCTGTGGCGCCAGTTCCACCCAGGAGTGGTTGGGGCTGCCAAAGACCGGAGGATGCCGTCGCGCGGTGGGGTCGGATTGGCGGAGAAATGGTCAAAAGCCCGCCGCGACAGCTCGGGCGCTCTGAGGCGCCGCCGTCCCGCCTATCCAGGGCCGTCACTCCCGGACGCCGCCTCCCATTGGTGCCAGGCGGTGACGTGCCACCGACAGAGCTGGGACTGCCCGTCTGGGGGCGGGCGGTGCGAGGGGCGGGGGCGGGCGCGGCTGATGAAACCCGCGCCAAATCCCGCCCGCCCTCGGCGTCCCATTCACTCCGCGCTGGCAGGTGCGAGCGGCCGGTCAACTGTCGGGCGGACGGGGCACGCGCCAGCCGGCTCCCGCTAACCGCAGCCTCCACCCCGTCCCCGCCTCGGCCGTTCGGCCGCGGGACCCAGAGTGCGTCGGACCGTCCGCGGTCCTGCCAGCAGCATCCCGCCGCCGCAGGCTCGGTGAGTGCCCGGCCCCCGCCAGCGCCCGGCAGCATCTCGGGCCGGGGTCATCCTGGAGAGAACCCCGGCGCCGCGCGGGTCCGCGGGAGGGTGGCGCGGGTGGGTGAAGGTCCCACGCTGGGGGCACTGGCATTCTCCCGGGCGGGCGAGCGCGGGGGTGTGGGCGCGGGCTGGTGCCCATGCGGCTGTTGCCTCCCCGGAGTCCATTTTGCTTTCCTGAAGCCGTGGCGTGGTGCATGATGCAACACAGAGTGAGGAAGCGTGGGCGACCTGGCGCCTCGAGGATGCGCGCTCCACGCGCCTGCCCGGGGTCCTGGGCGCCGGGACGCGCGGGTGGGCCGTGTGGGCAGGGGCCAGCCGCGGGCGTGGGGGCCGGCCCGGGAGGGAGTCGGAGCCGGCTGGCAGCTAGGCAGACCTTCCCTTACATGGCGCGGTGCGGAGCACCCCGCCCCGCCACGAGGTCCGCGGATGTGTCATCCGCCGCCAGTGGGCCTCCGCCCCTCCTCCAGGAGGGTGGTCCCACGGCAGGTGGCCGGCTTAGGGACTGTCCCGCCCACCCTTGCCCGGTGCTCATTCTTTCCTAGAGCTCTGGGTCTTCCTCTCTTCCCCGGGCCCCGTTCCAGATGTTCCAGCTTTACCTCTCGTCTAGGTTCCCAAGATTACTTCTAGAATGTCCCCTCGGGTGGGCTTGTAATCCTATTTTGTCTGAAAAGGCTGTTTTGGAGTGGAAGTTCTTCTGGCTTTATAAAGACGACCTATTCTCAGGCTGTCCTTTTTTGCGTAGTAAAAAGTTTCCGGGCACAGCCAGGTGGGGCAGTCATTCTTAACTACGTGTACGCAGAGCGGGCAGCTGCGCTGTTGTACTCCCATCACGCGCTAGGGCAGCTCCTTCCCGGTTCAGGGGGTGTGGGAACCAGATAGGGGTTGTGTTTTTTGACTTGTACGATTCCGGTAATCAGACATGTGTCTTCTGGGGAACCCCCCTGCTCCCCCACACAAACCCACACTACCCTTCCTAGTACCCACAGTGACATTTCTCACGTGTTTTTATTCCAGATACAGTTACCAGAAGGTTGGGATTTCAGTTCCTAGTGTATCTCCCTAGAAATGTGCCTTCCAATTACAATTTAACTGGAAGGACTGTGTATGTGTCCCTGAATGCCCTAGTTGTGTTTAATTTGAGTTATAATCTATATCTTAACATTTTTTGCTATTTATGTTTGGTTTGAATAATAGGAAATCATGATACATTATTCCCCTGATATTTTCAGTTGGTCTCAGTGGAAATCATAATTTTTATATGAACACACCCTTCTGTCATTAAAACAAAAGATTTTTTTTTTTTAAACAAAAGATCTTAAGTCACACAGAACAGAAATTTAGGGGAAAAGTCAACAGTGGATTAAAATAATTTTTAAATGTTTAGCATATTGAGATCATGTTCAATCATTATAAAGGTAAAGTTCAAAGGATGTCAAAGGAGTTTTGAGTAAACTAAGAGAACAAGGTTTAATAAGTAGAGATCAGAAAAGTGTTCAGTTGTCTGATACTGGATCTTTGAGCCACAGGCTCTTATGCACATAGTTATTTACTTTGGGCTAAAAGGGCCAGATAGTTGACTTGAAGGATTTCAAATTCTTGAGACACATATATTAATTATATTTTGTAGAAGATCTCATTCCCTGATGGAATAAAATACATGTTGACTTATTATACTAGTCTGTAGTCTTTTAACCAAAGCCAGTATAAACAGGTAATTATGTTGGAGGGCTCGCATTATATCCAATTAAATGAATCCTTTCTCATTATTAACTATGTGTTTGGAATTATTGCTTATTAATCCCAGGGAGACATTTTAAACAGGAAAATCAATGGATCCTTTTATGGAGAGAAATGCTTTTTTCCCTTTGACCTGGAAGATACCTGGGTCTCTGTCATCTTGCTAAGAGTCATCTTCTGAGATGTTCATTGTTCCAGCTGACCTTTGGTCCTCAGCCAGGCAGGACCTTTAGATGAGACCCTAGTGATTTTCCATGATTGGCTCCTTGAGATTTTAAAGGTAGATCCCCCAGGATTAGGGGTGGCAGTCTGTGTGGGGGCTGACAGGGGTCAGACAGACTCTAAGCACAGGAGTCCCCGTAATAATAAGATGGGAAGGCTGAGGAAAGAGCATGTTGGGGGAAAGAAAGACTTCTTAAAGTCATTAAGCTCCCAACCCCAGGGACAGGATTAGACTGAATGTGCCCTCTTGGGGCTCTTCCCAGGTCCATGACTTTGTGTTGCAGTCCCCTGCCCCAGGTGGTGGCCACCTTCCCATTCACCTGGTTCCTGGCACCAAACCTGAGGGGGGGGGGGCTCTTCTAGCTCCATCTCCTTTGCTGCCCTCTAGTGGTCAGCCTAGAGGTGGGCTTGCTCCAGTGGGATGGCCCCCTGTGAACTTGGATTTATAAAGCCCAGAGAAGTTCCTGAGTCTTCAGGACACCTGTCTCCCCATGGGTTCCTGGGTGAGTGGCATAAGGGCTCAGGCCAGGCTGGGCGCTTGTAGCTCAGTGGTTAGAGTGCTGACCCTCTGCACCATGGGTGGCAGGTTCAAACCTAGCCCAGGCCTGCTTACTGGCAAAAAAAGAAAAAAAGGGCTCAGGCCAAGCTGTTGTCCACTCCATGTTTTAGGCCTCTCTGGGGAAGGAATAGGGGAGTAGCACGCATCCTTTATGGTAGATTATCCACCCTTGTGGTGAAATTAGTGGTGTTTCTTTCTATTTCTCTATAATCTGCCTCCCTTCCTCCAACTCTATCTTGGAAATAACTACTCCTTGCTGTTCTTCAGTGTGAGTCAGAATCTGTCAATGGAGGTTTAGTGCACCTAACACCTGGACTGCTAGAGCGATGGACAGCAAGGTGGGAAAAAGAGTTGGTGGGCTGCTGTGTTCCTTCCTCTTCCAAGGCATTTTGTTCAGATATGCAGCATTGGCAGACCATGGGTGACAGTGTTTACCTAACCCACTGGTCAGGATTCAGTTATCCTGGGAACACAGGCTGTGGGAAAGACATTCCTGGACATTGAACTAGATTCTAGTACAGGGTTCACCTCTCCCGCTACACCCCGTAGCTTTCAGTGGGCTTTCTCCTTCTGGTTATTGTCATGAATGATGGGGACTAGCAGATGGTACATTTGGTGTGAACACTGAGAAACTGGAGGGAAGAGGTGTTGTTGCCTTGAAACTCCTTTGAGCTGTTGAGGCAGGCTGGAAAGAATTCTGGGAGCAGCACCGTTTTTTGGCTTCTGGAGTCTTGGCTTTGCTTCTGCCTTCACGTGCAGCCTCCAGAAAGAATCTTAGACTTTCTGAACCCTACACACTTGTTTCATATGCAGATTGGGAGAGTCTGTCCCTCTCAGCCTCCCAGAGTAGTGAAGCTGGGAAGCATGAAGCCCGCAGTGTTCTTTGAAAGAATAAAGGTACCAAGTCAATGCATTTAGATTCCTTTATTGAAATCAGTGCCTTTGTTACAAGCCTGTTACAATTCTGGTCGTGGCAACCAGAAATCACAGCAGAAAAACCTTTCAACACTCTGGTTTAGTGGGTTTACGTGGTATGGAAGTGGGAGAGTGTCTCTTCCCCTAGTAGGAGCGTATCTTCTACATTGTCTAACCCTGGTAGAGTGACACCCTTCTCTCTTTTCTGGAGGTTCAGAGGGCATGGACAGTTTTCTTTCCTTACCTATCGGTGTTCGTACTGCAGCATTTTTTTCAGAACCTTCAGAGAAGGTTGTTGACTGTGAGGACAACCAGTTCTCTCCCATTTGTCTAGCGGTGCAGCCCACCTGTGCAGTGAATCCCCAAGGTGGAGACTTTCTGGCAGTGCTGACTCTGGGAGTGGCTTCTGCTTGGTATGGCCATCTTGAGCTTATGGGGCCCCTGAGCTGTAGGGTGGATGGAGATGCCATGAACCCTCCTTCAGCCAGGGCTGAATCCTGGAGTAGACTCCAACTATGAGGTAGGTACCTTTTTATTTCTCAGAGCCACATTTAAATTGGCTTGCCTAATAATTGGCTTCTGGTACCTCCCTTATAGCATTGAGAAGATTTAAATGAGATAGTTCATTTTATGCATTTAACGTAGTGTTTGGGAAACGCTATTTCATGTAATGTTAATTTGTATGCTGGAAGAAAGTTCAGTTCTTTGATTTAGGTGTAGAAGAAAAATAATTTTTATGACAACTCAATTTGGCTGTCCCATTTTGCCAAAGGGTTAAAATGGAGTCCCTTTTCCTTGGGATTGTATCTAAATGAAAGCGGGCAGAAGTAGGCCCAGGGTGTTGGAGGGCATCTGCTTACCAGTTCACATCGCTTCTGGCCCTGGGTCTGGGGAGGAGCAGCAGTTACTGCTGCCCTGGGGGTCCTGGGAGACATCACTTTTTAGGGTCCTAGTGCCCTGGGTGCAGTTTCCCTTAGGCCTGAGAGCCACGCACTTAGGGCATGGCCTGCCTGGCACCTTTGGGAAGCAGAGCTCACTGCCCCTTCCTTGGTGCTTGCTGTGTGTGTATGTGTGCACACGTGTGTGTGCCTGTGTGTTTGATGGGGGGCTGGAGGGAGTAGGGAGTGACTGCCTTCCTTATAGTCATCCAGATTCCCAAACATTTTGTCCAAATTACCCCAAAAGCCTTAGGTTTTTAGGAAAACCAAAGCCTCAAACTGGGGGCCCTCTGTTTTCCACTTATTTGTTGCTTCCTAGGTGACAGTCTAGGATGCTTCTGTGTGGGGCAGGGATGATAGGCATGTCACCCCGGCAGTTGCGGGAAGGGGAGAGAGCAGAACTTAACTTTGTATTTTGTTATTTGTTGCCGTGGCTGTGATCATCTTACCTAAGAAGCACTTGAGTTGATCTACGAAGACCAGCTTGGAAGCATCTTTTTTTTTTTTGAGACAGAGCCTCAAGCTGTTGCCCTGGGTAGAGTGCCATGCGTCACAGCTCACAGCAACTTCCAACTCCTGGGCTCAAGTGATTCTCTTGTCTCTGCCTCCCAAGTAGCTGGGACTACAGGCACCTGCCACAATGCCCAGCTATTTTTTGGTTGTAGCTGCCATTGTTTGGCAGGTCCAGGCTGGATTCGAACCCACCAGCTCTAGTATATGTGGTTGGCTCCTTAGCCACTTGAGTTACTGGCACTGAGCCAGAAACGTCCTCTTTCTGGTATCTTATCTGGCTACCAAGTGCCATTAACCGAAGTCTGTTAAACCAAATAGGAAGGAAGGGAGAGGCCCCGGGGCTAGGTAAGATCAATCATTGCAAGCATTTATTTAGTGCTCACTATGTACTCTGTGCTTTATGTGTGTTTTCTTTGACTCCTCCTGAGCACCCAGAGAGGCTGGAACTACTACTTTGATGGGCTATGGAGGCAGGTGGCCCACGGGTATATAGGTGGGTAGTAAGTGGCAGAGCGAAGACTGGAACCCAGGCGTGCAGTGGGGACGTGGGCATCACCTGTGCCTGGCCTCCTGCCTCTCTGGGCATTTGTGTAGCTTGCCATGTGTATGCTGACATAGGAGCATACAGACCTGAAGACCATCAGCCCGGGCCCTTCTTTGTTTCTGGCTGAGTCTGGGCAGTGCTGGTGCTGGCTGCCCCCAAGCTGGGCAACACCCTGGTTACTCTCTGCCATCTCTGAACTTAGACCTTAGATCTCTCTCCAGGCCCCAGCAGCGGAGACCTTGTGCACCTGGCACCTGGAGCCCTGGGCGGGGGGTTTGGGGGGCAGGGTCCCGGGTCCCTGGGAGCACCGGGATGCTGCCAGCACCAGGCACAGGTGTGTGTGACAGAGGCCGGCTGCATTCTTTCTGGGTCAGTAGTTTGGCATTTACCTCACCAGTGTGTCTGGCTGGATGCAGAGCTTCTAGCTCAGACCACTCAGGAGTCCTCTTTGATTTATCCCCACCTGGTTGCACCCACATTCCTCACCATCTCTGCCTGGGAAGAGCCCTTCACAGGGGTCCGGTGGGAACCAGAGATTATTGGAGAAGTTGGCTTCCCTTCCATTTTCTCAAGGCCAGTGGCAGCTGTAGTCCTGCGCTGGCTTCTCCTTTCCTAGTTTCTACAGTGAGGTGATTGGGCACATGCCCATTTCCTTAGGGACACCTTGCCACCCTCAGGAAGCCCGGACCAGGAGCTGTCCACACTAGGGGCCTGCAGCAAGGGCTCCTGTCCCCTGTAGTGACTCAGGGGAGTGTTTCCAAGTGTCAGGGGAGGTTCCTGCCCTCCCTTGGGGTGAGGCCAGCTCCAGGAGCTGTGGCCCCATGGGAAGGAGGACTGGAAGGTAGAGTTAGGAGAACGTTCCCACCCCTTCCTGCTTTTCTCCTTTTTCTCTCTTTCCTTTTTTTCCCCAACCTTGTTGAAGATAACATTTCAGAGTTAAAATTGCCCAAGTGTAAGGAACTCCTTTGTATCTTTTTCTCAGATCTACCAGTTAATGTTTTACCTCTTTTATTCTCTCTCTACACACACACACATAGTTTTTTTTTTTGGGGGGGGGGTTAGATATCTGAATTTTTAATTAATTTTTTTGTTTTTATTAAATCATAACTGTGTATATTGATGGGGTTCAGTGTACTGATTTGATATACAACGTGAAATGCTTACATTGAACTGATTAACACATCCACCATCACAATTATACTCTTTCCTTAATAGTTTTGAAATGTATCATTGTATCATGCACATTAGGTGAGGTCCCCCTAAATACCCTCCCTCCTCCCTGTTCTCCCCTCTTCTACTTTTTGGACAATAGTTATGTTTTACCATTTGTATGAATGTGCAGGTGATTATATATTGATTTCATAGTAGTATTGGGTACATTGGATACTTTCCCCCCCATTTTTGAGATACTTTACTAAGAAGAATATATTCCAGCTCCACCCAGGTAAACATAAAAGATGTGAAGTCTCCATCCTTTTTATGGCTGCATAGTATTCCCTGGTGTACACATACCACAATTTTTTCATCTATTCATGGGTCGATGGGCACTTGGGCTGTTTCCATGTCTTGGCAATTATGAATTGGGCTGCAGTAAACATTCTGGTGCAAATGTCTTTGTTATAAAATGATTTTTGGTCATCTGGGTATGTATCTAGTTGAGGAATTAAAGGATCGAACGGTAGGTCTACTTTTACTTCCTGGAGCATTCTCCAGACTTCTTTCCAAAAGGTCGTATTAGTTTGCATTCCCACCAGCAGTGTAGAAGTGTTCCCTTCTCTCCACATCTGCGCCAGCATCTGTAGTTTTGTGGGTTTTGTGATGTGGGCTAATGTTACTGGAGTTAGGTGATAATCTCAAAGTGCTTTTGATTTGCCACTTTTTTTGTCACATCTTTTCATTTGCCCCTCCATACTTTAGTGTGTATTTCTTTCCTAAGAACAAGGACGCCCTCTTACATAATCATGGTGCAAGATCAAAACCAGGACATTCAACATGGATACAATCTTGTTTTATAGTACACATCCTATATTCAATGTCCTTTATGACTGGATATTTTTGGGGAAGAGTTGGCGGGTGGGGGTGTTTCAAAAAGCTATAGTCTAATTTTCTGCCTTACAAGCCTCTTTGAAAAAAAGTTTCTTAAAGTTAGAATTAGGAAGCTTCAGAATAAAAATTAGGAAGCTTCAGAAAATTGAAAGAGGAGAAAATAAAAACCATCTACAATTCCAGCACAAGGGTGTCACGCTGGGCCAAGTAAAGGGCTTACAGAAAGGTGGTTGGAAGATGTCTTCCCCTTCTTCAGCTCCTGGTGACCTAGCCACCCAGACCGCGTTTCCTGTGCCTGGACACCGTGGCTGTGGGGAGGAGCCAGCCCCTGGCTGCCCTGAAGTCTTTCATGCGGTAGCCCAGCCCTTGGGCGGGTGCTCACTCACACCGGCTAACTCAGCCATCCTTGGTGGTGGCTTTATCCTGCATATCCTTGGGGTGGGGAAGGGCGGAGATCATTATTAAATATCAGAACTTGTTGGAAACTTGAAAAAGAAATGTTGCAGGTCCTCTCTTGTCTGGCATATACCCGTTGCTTGCTAGACTTGGCAGAGGTAAGGACGGGCATGGAGCCTGGCTGAGGGAGACAGCGTAGGCCCATTATCTTGTGGCTGTTTCACGCAGTTGTTAGACTTGCCTTTTGATGAACCTCGTGGCCCCGGCCAGTGGGCCGCTGAATGCAGAATTCTAAATTGTGAAGTCTCAGAAGTTCTTGGGGGAAGATTCAAAACTGGGGTATGTGGTGAAGCGTGAATCTTCTTTATTTCATCTGGGTGGGCTATCCCCCTCATCACGACCAGCGGAAACTAAGAGGGGCTCTTCTTTTTTCCTGGCCTGGAATGGGTCTTTTTTTTTTTTCTTTGTAGAGACAGAGTTTCACTTTATGGCCCTCGGTAGAGTGCCGTGGCGTCACACAGCTCACAGCAACCTCCAACTCCTGGGCTTAGGCGATTCTCCTGCCTCAGCCTCCCGAGCAGCTGGGACTACAGGCGCCCGCCACAATGCCTGGCTATTTTTTGGTTGCAGTTTGGCCGGGGCTGGATTTGAACCCGCCACCCTCGGCATATGGGGCTGGTGCCCTGCTCACTGAGCCACAGGCGCTGCCCTGGAATGGGTCTTGATTAAGTGAGTCTGGTTTCTGGAATGATTTTATCCTTAGAAGCGACTATTTCATTGTATTCGGCTCCCTTCCCCTTCGTTTGTACCTCAGTTTCCCTGAGTTACAAACCTACACCGCGTGTGAGAAAGGGCCTCTGAAGGTCACGATCAAAAGCCTTGAGTATTTTTCCATGTGTTTGTTTTTTCTTCCCCAGCCCCAGACCCTTGCCTTGAAGGAGCTGGCCTTGAGAGTGATTGTGGTAGGCAGCCGCCCAGGCTCTGTACACCCTGCTGAGCCCAGGCAACTCCTAACCTGAATGGGCCAGGGCTGCCCGGCTGACAGGCTCCTCTTCAAAGAAACCCTTTGAAGTGCAAACATTTCCTTTCCTGAAAAGAAGGGAAATTGAAATGAAAACTTATTGTTCTGTGCAGACAATGTTCTTTTCGATCAAAGAAGGAGTGAGGCTTATAAAGGGAGATTCATAATTCTGGTCTGATGGGGCAACTGGTGTGGGTGTGAATGTCCATCCTCTCAGAGGAACGAAGTGGGCCTCTGGGATTGGTAAGACTATATTTTCCTTCTTTTTTCTTTGTTCTTACTCCTTAACATTCTATATCTATATCTAGATCTAATGTGCTATATTTAACTGCGTCTCTCTTTTTTGTTTTTATCTTTACAGTCTTTCATGATAACTTATGATACTAGCTCCATAGTAAACACTATGCAGCCAATAAGAATGGTGTTTTCAAAGAATATTTGATCCCATGGGGAAAACTTTAATGCTAAAATTGAAAAAAATCTGGGCACAGTTTTTCATATTCAGTGTTATCTTGATAAGATATTATGTATTTGCATAAAAAGAAAACTCTTAAAAATGGACTTTGGTTCACTGCTATATTTGTAGCACCTAAAACAATATTCAACAAATACTAATGAGTATTTTTTGTAAAACAGTAAATGTTCAAGGAGGAATGTCTTTAAGGTAAGTAGTAAAATTTTGGCAGGTTGGATGGGTTTATTTTAAATTTCTACTATAATTTTGCCCTGACAACTCAGTTTGGAGTTCATTTTGTTCTTTGGTACAAATCGTACTGTGAATGAGTGACTTTGAGGTTTCTGTTTTTGGAATGGTTCAGTGTTACTGAAATCAAAGTATCTGAATGTTACATTGGTGATTAGGCACTTTCACAGAGAAGGTGAAATTACAACTTCTCCCTGTAGCCAACATGCCGTTGGGCCAGTTTGTCCTGTCCTATTGAAAATTTTTGCCTGATTTGTCCAAGACTTCTCCTCTTTGAGCATCAGGACAAGACACTCTGGATAGTAATTCCCTGTCTAGACCAGTCTGAGCAAAAAAATTGGGGAGCAGAGGTTTCTTTTTGTCGTGACTTGCGAGTTTCTGACTAAAGTGGACAATGTGCTCTGGGCAATTCTGAAGCACGTGAGTAGCATCACAGGGCAGACGTTTGTGATTTCCTAGTGCGGTTTGCTGTGCAGACGGGTAGCTCTGCCCTTAGCTGACCTGGCATGCCAGGTGTTTCACAGGTGTCCTCATCAGGCTGTTTTCAGAAATAGGCCATACACGTGATAATTTCATCACTTTGCCTTTCTTTGAAGTGTATTTTATTCAGTGTGAGGGTGAGGAAGAAGTTACTTGAAAGTTAAGTTTCCTATGTTAAGTTACCTATTTCAGAGTTAAGGATTTGTAAGAAAAGGGAGAAAAGATATTCTTATAGAAATGTTGATTTGGGAAAGTCTCATGGATAGAAATTGAATAGTATTGAAAATACAATATTAGCAATAGCGGGCATCCCGGTAAGTAGTTCTTGGAAAAGTCAAATGAATTTTTGTTTAAGAAGTGTTTGCTTTTGTTGCTTAGAAAATAAATATTCTTTCGAAAGCCTGTGTATATAATTCTTTATTTATTTATGTATTTATTTTTATTGTTAAATCATAGCTGTGTACATTAATGCAATCAAGGGGTACAATGTACTGGTTTCGTATACAATCTGAAATATTCTCGTCAAACTGTTCAACGTAGCCTTCATGGCATTTTCTTAGTTATTGTATGTAGACATTTGTATTCTGCCTTTAGTAAGTTTCGCCTGCACCCATTCTAAGATGCACCGTAGGTGTGGCCCCACCCATTACCCTCCCTCCACCGCAACCTCCCCCCTCCCTTCCCCTTCCTTGGCCCTTTCCCCATAGTCTTGTGCTATAGTTGGGTTATGGCCTTCATGTGAAAGCTATCATTTAGCTTCATAGTAGGGCTGAGTACATTGGATACTTTTTCTTCCATTCCTGAGATACTTTGCTAAGAAGAATATGTTCCAGCTCTATCCATGTAAACATGAAAGAGGTAAAGTCTCCACCTTTAAGGCTGCATAATATTCCATGGTATACATGTACCACAATTTGCTAGTCCATTCGTGGGTCGATGAGCACTTGGGCTTCTTCCATGATTTAGCAATTGTGAATTGGGCTGCAATAAACATTCTGGTACAGATGTCTGTTATATTGTGATTTTTGGTCTTCTGGATATAAACCTAGTAAAGGAATTATAGGATCAATTGACAGGTCTATTTTTAGGTCCCTAAGTATTCTCCAAACATCCTTCTAGAAGGAAGGTATTAGTGTGCATTCCCACCAGCAGTGTAGAAGTGTGCCCTTTCCTCCACATCCACGCCAACATCTCTGGTTTGGGGATTTTGTTACGTGGGCTGCTCTTACTGGGGTTAGGTGATATCTCAAAGTAGTTTTGATTTGCATTTCTCTGATGATGAGCTTTTTTTCATGTGTTTGTAGATGGTGCGTCTGTCTTCTTTAGAGAAATTTCTCTTCAAGTCTCTTGCCCACCCTGAGATGGGATCACTTGTTCTTTTCTTGCTAATACGTTTGAGTTCTCTGTGGATTCTGGTTATTAAACCTTTATTGGAGGTATAACCTGCAAATATTTTCTCCCATTCTGAGGGCTGTCTGCTTGAAAAGCCTGTGTATATAATTCTTTTATTTATTTTTTTTTTGTAGAGACAGAGTCTCACTTTACTGCCCTCGGTAGAGTGCCGTGGCGTCACACAGCTCACAGCAACCTCCAGCTCTTGGGCTTACGTGATTCTCTTGCCTCAGCCTCCCAAGCAGCTGGGACTACAGGTGCCCGCCACAACGCCCAGCTATTTTTGTGTGTGTGTGTGTGTGTGTGTTTGTTTGTTTTTTTTTTGACCGGGGCTGGGTTTGAACCCGCCACCTCCGACATATGGGACCGGCGCCCTACTCCTTGAGCCACAGGCACCGCCAATGCGCCCGGCTATTTTTTTGTTGCAGTTTGGCCGGGACTGGGTTTGAACCTGCCACCCTCGGCATATGGGGCCAGCGCCCTACTCACTGAGCCACAGGCGCCACCCTGAAAAGCCTGTGTATATAATTCTTAAAACAATTATAATTCAAAGGAACTGATTCTACTGAGCGAAGGCATAGGTGACGTAACAGAACTAAAGCAAGATAAATTGCCAAGTTTATGGAAACAGTGTACAAATATCTGTTCTTGTTCCTTATAAGCTTCTTTTATTTACTAGGCTTCTCAATAAAAATGAATTCATTGTAAGAATTCAATGTATTTAATTTGCAGTCTTTGAAAAACTTGCAAGTTACAAGTATTACTACCACTGCTAATATTTGAGAAGAAACCTCACAGGAGTTGACTGTATGTTGATATTATTTTAAGTAAGTGATAATGTGTAATTGTTGTATAACAACTTCCCTCAAATCTATAACCTCAAGTTTTTAGCAGCTCAGTTTTTTTTTTTTAAAAAAACCTTTTGTTGGAAGATACTTCTTTTTCAGGTTGTTTTCTCCCCAGAGGGCAATGTTGGGAGCTATTAAGCAAGAGCATTCAGTAATTCTTTGTACTGAACTGGGAAGAATTGTGTCTCAGAGTTTGATGCAATCAAAATTTTGGAAAATTGTTGGATCTAATTTGCACTAGGATTCAGGCCTAATTCCTGAAAGATTCTTTGGGTCTGTGGTCAGGTGAGTCAGGGCGAGGGCTTTGCCATGTCTTGTTTCTTGGGTGATTTTGAATTTGTGCCCAAGGGCGGAGAAAACACGCCTGCACAAAGCCAAACCACTTCCATGTTGCTCCTGGCTGCCAAACTGTCCTGTGTTGAGCTTCTGCGAGGGAGGTTGGGCTGAGTCAACCTGCACAGCCCTGAGTCGTGGGAGAGTTGGAGCCTTTTAGGTGCTGCAAGCCCTGCCCTCCCTTAGTGGCCCAGCAGGTGTCCACTGTTCATGAGAAGGAGCACTCTTTTGCCCAGGAGGGGCACTGGGTGAAGGGACAGAGGAGAGGACAGGTCCTTGACACTGATACTTTCTGGGGGCAAGCAATATTGCCCCCAAATCAAAATGAGTCCTGGTTCAGACATTTTTGATCTCTTCCCTTGTTGCTAGACTTCCTTAAGCCGTCAGACCTCATGGCCCAGTTGATAGTGCCTGTGGGTATGGGCATGGGCTCCTTATACCTCTGCAGGACAAGGACCTACTCCCTGCTGGGTATGAACCTTACAAGGGCTGCACCTAAAGAGCAAGCTGTACCCAGGTGAAAATTGAGACCTAGGGACCAGACTAACTGTGGTATATTGCCTCTGGAAATGCAGCTCCCAGAGCAGGAAACATTTGCACTGTGGTTGTGCATATTGGGTGAATTTTGTGATGTACCCGTTCATTATTGCTGTCATTCCCTCATCACTGTTGGAAAAGTGTATAGGTGGGCAGGTGTGTGTGCACGGACAGGACAGAAGTGGCAGCAGGTTTGGGTGAAAAGGATGGGGAGAAGGAGTACATCTCTGTGAGGATACCAGTTAAGCTCTTGGCGTAATATAATAGTGCCTTTCATATGCCAAAGTCAAACTTTGGGTGTCTTTAAACTGTCTAGACAAGCACGTGCATAAAAATCTCCCGGGGATCTCGCTGAAATGCAGTTCTTCGTCTGAGCATCTTCTGCGCAGGTGAGAGTTCCAGCCAGTGTCTCTGCAGCCACGGGAACCTGGAATGAGTCCAGGGAGACCTGAACTGCCCTTCAGGCCACACTTCCTGAGAGCAGGCTCTGGGGTGCATTTCTCTTCTCTCCTGTGCCTTGAAGCAGTGCCTCATAGAGAGTAAATGCTCAAAGAATACTTTCTCAGCTGAATTGAAGAAATTGCTGTCCCCAAGCCCATTTACTTTCATGCCCTCAGGACTCAGGGGTGTGGTGGCCCGTGGGCAGTCTCCATATGTTGTACCCCAGCCTGGTTATCTGTGGCAGCCTCTGGCAGATAGGAAGTGGCAGGCTGGCTCCTGAGATGGGGTTCCCCACAGTGGTGAGGAGTGATAGCCCAGGCCTGCAGCAAGGGAGGAGACCGTATACCTGGAACCCTGGAACCCCAGAGGGCTGGGGTGACCCTGGGGAGTGGCAGGCCGCTCTGCCCATTTCAGGAGCTCCGTGCTGTGGGCCCACCTGCAACACAGTTGCCCTATACTTCCTCATTTGAAAAACGAGGAAAATGACAGTCCGTACCACACCAGGCGGTGCTGAAGATGAGCACATTTGGAACATTGCCAGGTTCCCCGTGAGAGCCTAGGAGAGGGGAGCTGGAGTTAGGATCGGTCTGTAATGGGTTAAGCGCCAGCCTTGAGGGGGGCTTCTCCCAGATGAAAAGTTTGAAAAGTGCCATTCCTGAGTTTGCACATAAATGTTGGTGCAGGAGTAGGTGTAAATTAACGTGCAAAGTGATTCCTCCAGCAAGCTGACCTGGTGAAATGGGCTGTGGAGCAGTTGCTACTTGTTCCTCTTAGTTAGGAAATTCTTAGTGGAAGAGGCGGAGGTCAGGAGCTTACTAACTAAGGGCAGGTGAGGGAGAAGATGAACCTGGCTTGTAGGTGCACTGCAGAGTGTAGGCATGGTGCTGCCGGGGGCTGAAGTTCCAGGGTGCCCCTGAGAGGGGACTGCACACACTTGGGTATATGCTCAGGGATTAAGCCTCCTTGCAGTTTACTTATGTTTGATTCTTACCAAACTTTAGGATTGGGTGGCTAAGGGTAAGGGAAGTGCTCAGACCTGGTTCCCTAGTATGCCAGAGGTGCTGGGAGGGGACAGATAGGACTTGAATATTCAGGGAAAACTTGGCTGTGTTGGCTCCATGCAGTTCAAAGACTTATGCCTAGTACATGTGTTTGCAGAGGGAAACTTAAAGGAAGGAAGAAGAAGGCCAAGCAGATAGGTGTTCAGCTTCTCCCTGTGTTTTACTGCAAATGCCTAAGGAAATGTCCAGCAAGTCCTCTGAAATTCCCCACTCTGAATGGTTTTCTTGCACCTTTTCACAGGGAGAAAAAAGGAGGAAGCAAAGAGAATGGAGTGTCATTATTCAGTTGTATGTGATTTTTATTTTTGAGGTGCTGTCTGGTTCGTTACCTCATAAGCTCATTAGAAGGGCTTCGATTAAATGGAATATAGAAATATCACTCACATTCTTCTTCAAAACCTGGGACTTGCGACCATTTCTATAAAATGTGAGCCAAGACTGGAGCTTCCAGGGAAGGCTCTGGACGGTGGGGATGCTAGGGTCAAGGGATGGGGGTTCTTATGGGTACCCCCGTGCCCTTTGGTGGCTTTTGAATTTTGTATCACGCCTGTGTTGCCTTTATAGAAATCCAATCATGACATTAGGGAAAATCAGATTTAGTTTTTATGGTACCTCTTGCAGGAAGTAGAAGGTTTTTAATACTTTTCAGTCTCTGGAAACTCAGACCTTATTTAGTCATCTCACCAGGTGCTACGATTAGCCCCACATTACACTGGTGGAACTTTGAAGTTAGCCCCAGGAATAATCATTCTGCTTTGTAGCTCTTGTCACCTGGGTGCAGAGGAAGAGTCAGTCAGCTGAAGAGACCATCTTGACTGTTGAGTGAAGCTGCCAGGGGAGGAAATTAAGACACATTTCAAGGTGTGAAAAAGTCCTGTCAGGGAGAAGGTTCTGCCATTCATTGGAGGTATGTTCTTGGGCATGAAAAGGTGTAATCTGGAGCAGTTCTCACAAAATGGAATGCATTTGTGAAGGTGCCGGGACATAGACCAGGCGAGGCGGGGAGGAGGCACAGCGTAGGCCTTGTCCCCTGCTGCCCAGCTGCAGAGGTCCTGTTGGACTCATCGCACTCCCTCCATACGCCGGCAGTTCTGTCAGGATGTGCCTCCCTCTCAATAGACATGGCCTGGAAGTGGACTCCAGGCCTCCACGCCACTGGCTTAGCCGCGGACTCATGTGATCCTGGGCAGGATGCAGGTGCTCAGGGCCGAATTTTCTGCTAATGGGTTAGAAAGAGACTGTATTAGGATGATCCTCTCTTTGGGGTTTCCATCCTTAAACAGGAAGTCAGTGACATTCCATGATTACTCCCAAGAGTACTGTGCATTTTGGTGACCATACTATCAAAACGATGTTGAATGGGAACAGCAGTGATCAGAGTATGTAGTAGAAACAGAAGGTCTGGTGTTAGGACAATGACAAAGATCTTGATTGAGAAGGCTCACTTTGAGCAGGACATTGGTGTGACCAAAAGGAGCAATGTGACTCATATAAAAATAAAAATCATGTGGTACCAGCACCCCGTGGTGAACCAGCTTTGTGTCCTTTCAAAGGAATGCTCCAGGGGAACTTCTGCCCCTCAGAATAGTGTATTTCCTCAGCACAGCTCTGGAAAGAGCGACTAGTCTTAGACCAAGCGTTTCATGGTATGATGACAGGGTGCTTATCCATTCATGACAGGAGCAGCCGTTTCCTGGTGCCAAGTCATGGCTGCCGTGTCCTGTTATGTGGGGCGTCTCTGGTGGAGGTTTGGAATGTTGGGATGGGCCATGAGAAGTTTCAGTCCCAAACTATCTCACCAGGGAGGAAGTCTGAGAAAGGTTATGTTTCAAAAGGATTAGCCAGCCGTGCACATAAAAATATATACAGCCCTCATCAAAGGAGAAAGACCCAGCTTGAAATTAGTCTGAAGCATTTCAGCAGCAGCAGCCAGGTGCAGTGGAAGCTCTCTGTCAAGATCTCTAGGAAGAGCTGTCTTCCGCTGAGATACTTCTTTTGGGAAACACTTCACAGTGTTCTTGCCTCTGCTTCTCCCTTTCCCTCCTGAGAAACATACTTTCCCTGGAGGAATAAAGAAAAGGGCAACACGAGAAGATGGGAGAGGGAGTCCCCAGTACTGCCTGCAGAGAGCAGGGCAGGGGTGTGGAAGGAAGCCTTGGGTCTGAGAACAAGAGAACTCTTGACGGCTCGCTGCTTTTGGCAGATTGGGACAGGGAACCAAAGTTTTGAAAGATCACTTTTCCAGCATTGGCGGATCCTTAGAAGGCAGGGCGCACTTGGAGTGAAAGGCGCAGGGCAAGTGTCTGCCCAGGGTGCCCCCCCCGACTCAGTAGCTCTTCGTGTCCTTTCCAGGGAGAAAGGGCAGTTGAGAGTGGATTGTGCCAGATTCACATTTCTCTCGGTAATCCCTGCAGTGGCTCCTCAGCCTAGGCTGGACCCTTGGGTAGAGTCAGCAGGAGATGCATGGTGGGGCACCCTGCACCCTCCGTTGGCTTTGGAGTATTATGCCCAATGTCCTTCAGATTTGCCTTAACAGACATGATCTGGCTGATAACAGGGCATTCTTACTTACACATGCAGATGTGCGTATATAAAAATAACACGCCCTTGTATTGAACAGTGCACACTCAGCTCTGCCACTGAGTTCATGTAGGGGTTTGCAGGAGGACAAAGGATGGCAAATAGTCAAATTTGCAAAGAAGACTTCAGTTGTACAGTCCAAGTGCAGATGTCTTAAATATCTGCTCTGTGGACAGAAATCCGATAAGGGTTGTGTTACAGAAGAGGGGAAATCTTGTTTGCCAGCCCCAAAGAAGCCTTGGCTCTCACTGGGGGATGGCAGAGTGTTCCTAACAGGATTGGCCGAAAGATCGGAGAGACGGGGAGTGGGAGATGTGATTGTCGTTTCAAAGTGCTATAGGCCACTGTGAGGCTGGCTCCCCTCCCAGCACGTGCTCTTTGTCAGGACTTAACCGATGTTCTGGAATAAATAAAAAGCAAACTGGACTTTCCACTGCTAGTAACAAACTGACCGAACCAGAGGATGAGGGAGAAGGCAGGCACCAGAAGATTGTTATTACCTGTGGCTCCACAGCACATGCCAGCTGGCTGTGTTTGGGGTTTATCACAAATCTTGTAAACACACAGTCATAGGACATAGTGTCCCCACAGATAGGATGCTTGGGAAGAATAAATTTTAAGTTTGATGAAAATGTTATTTCTGTGATCATGGCTGCCGACATAGCGATGTGTGGCATTTCAGAGAGGAGACCGAGATGCCCATCAGAGTTGTCTGTTTGGATTCTGTTGATCATTGTGAAGCAAGTTGCGGCCCCAGTATGGATGCAGCCCTCTCATCTGACTTAGGAGCCCCCTCTGGCACCAAATTCCAGGAGATTTCCCTGCTCTATACTGGGTATCTCTTCCACCTGTCTCTCCTTCCCCCATACTTGGGACTCCACAGAACCATATGCACAGGGGACGCTGCTACCCTCTTGCACCAGGCACCTCCCTTCCTTCACAGCTTCACCTACCCCTACCAGGGGGCTTAGAGCTGGCCCAGGTGTTTGGCTGCAACTGTGGGAGCCTGTCGAATCCGGCCCCACTCTGGCTAACTCTGACCCAGGGTGGGTGGGAGTACAGAGTCAGAGCTGGACTCTAGCCAGGACGCTGGCTAGAGCTGTGGAGAAAAGCCCAAGATGTTGTCAGGAGCAAAGTCAGCCTGGAGAAAGTTGGTGGCTGCCGAGGCCCAGGGAAAGGCGGCCTCAACCCCAGCTGTCAGGCTCATCATGCCTGTTGCCCTGATCAGCTTGTGGTTAAAGACTACGTTGTGTCTGGGGTTTTATTTGAATTCTGCAATTGACCTTGTTTTTTACTCTGGCTAAAGCAGTTTTTAAAGTTTTCTATTAGCATTTAAATTTAGATATTAAAAAAGTCAGCAGTGGAGGTGATGGGCCTAGGGAGGGCTCCTCTGACCTAGAGCTACCTGGGCAGGAGGTGGGAGGAGCAGGGGTGGTGGAGCCAGCAGACTCTGGGTCTCAGGTGCTGACGGGACCTGTTCAGCTGGCTCTGGAAATCTGGGCCTTCCTTTGTCCACTCTTCAGATGCCGCTTTCCAGGGTGCCTGAGAACTGAGGCAGTGGCTGGCCCCTTCTAGCACAGAGCTCACACGCAGCAGCTGGGCAGTACGTATCAGTTCTGTTGTTTTATTCCTCCTCATTCTTTGGTTTACTTTTTAATGGCACCAGGTGCATCTATTGTCCAGAAAGCCCACAGGGCACTTAACCTCTCTGGGCTCCTCATTAAATGGACAGATAAGGCAGACCCTGCTCCCCTCCTTCTCTGACTTCCTGCAGGTCCACCGAGTATAGGTTTGACTGGAAATTGGCATCATTGGTGCTAGCTGTTAGAAAGTAGGGAGAAGGGGTGACCCCCCCCAGCAATGATGTATAATGCAAGTGACTGATGCCCAATTTTTAGATCATGTCAGTTGCATGATATAGTCCCTGATAACGTAAATGGGTAGTTCTTTTTACCTGCAGGAAGCTTTATATTTCTTCACGATTCCACTAGTCCCATAAGTTCAAGCTCTTATTCCTAGGAGCACTAGACAACATTAGGCAGCAATGATATTTAGTGATAATTAATAAAAAATGTATCTTCAGCTCTGAATGGGGAGCTATAAAGGCTGATAGGTCCTTCTTCGGAAGTTGCAAGACGGCAGATGACCAACATCAAGACAAACACCGGGTGTCCCTCCAGCAAGGACAAAAGGACAGAGATTTACTTCTTTGGGCCAAGTTTGAAAAAATTCATACTATACTAAGAATATAGACTACTTTTAGAGTCTAACCTTTTCAGACATTGGTATGAAAAACCTTTGAATTAGTTGGTACATAAACTCACTTTTAGCTCTTAACTCTTAATTGTATCATAAAAATACCTAAAAGTTTAGGGGCAAAGGTATGGCATGTTTGTTTTATGCCAAGTAATATTGAATAGCATATCCAAAAGCTAAATACACCTTTCATTTGTCCAGACTCTACTTGTTTGCAAATTCTAAATTTGGGCAGAATGGAAAATTCACAAACGCAAAATAAGTAGAGGTTTCTTTTTAAAAAATTCAAAGTATATCAAGGATTTATCATAAGTTATACCATATACAGTAGTCTTTTTAAAAATATGTCGTCTTTTTTTTTTTTCAGTTTATGGTTTTGATAAGGTGTCCCTGGGAATTCTTCCAACATAGATCAAGAGAATTTGGCACTGGGTTGAATACTACTTTTATGTATAAATAAGAAAATCATGGTGTTCTTAGATGTTTGTTTGATTAAATGCTCTTGTAACTAAAAAAAAAAAAGTTACAACACTTACACAAAGGGGTGCAGAAAAAAATGAATTCTGAATGAAATTTGCTTGACTTTTGGCGGTGGTAGCCTTTCTTCTCTGCTTTATGTGAATTTTAACATGTGCTTCGTTAGGTGCAGTAGCAGGTGTTTTTGTTCCTGTGTTTGGTTTAGGCCCAGCAGAAACTTGTGATTGTGCTACAAATAATCCTCAGCTGACAGACTGTTCTGAGAGTACAGAACACAAGCTGCTGGGGAGACAGTGCTATGGAAATGTTAACATTCAGCCCAGACTTTCGTTTTCGATTATGATGTGAGATTTCAAATTTCACAGCAGGCTATTTGGGAAGTACAGTGCTTGTTCATTTATTCATTCACGCCCAGGTCGCCAGCACCGAGTTACCAAAGTGCCTGTACTTGTAGGCCAGAGTTCCACTGGGTCCTATAGCTGATATGATAACGCACGCGGTTCCCCGTTTCCTTATGATTAAGCAAACCAGAGAGAATGTCAAATTCTTTTTTTTTTTGCAGTTTTGGCCGAGGCTGGGTTTGAACCCGCCACCTCCAGCATATGGGGCCAGTGCCCTTCTCCTTTGAGCCACAGGTGCTGCCCTAGCATCATTTTGTTTGTTTTTGTTTTTGCAGTTTTTGTCCAAGGCTGGATTTGAACCCACCACCTCTGGTATATGGGGCCAGTGCCCTACTCCTTTGAGCCACAGGCGTTGCCCGAGAATGTCAAATTCTTAACCATTTTTTAATCGTTTTGTAAACTGAGCTCCTGCTGTTGTATGAAAATCACTCAAAATTGGGCTTTATCACATTAGACAATCAGGTGATCTGTTCTCAGTCCTCAGCTCCCTGTTGTATCTCTGAAATATTTAATGTGATTGGCCATTTCTTTTTTTCTACAGATTCTCTCCTTTTCTGGTTCTGTTGAAGGAGACTTTTTTTGTGCACAGCACATGAGGGGGGTTGTGAAATAAGGGAGTCATTACTACTAGCGAGGTCTGGAGAGAGGCCATCAGTGGAAGTCAGGCTCATGGTCTGGGGCGTGGACAGTGCTGGGCTGGCCACACCAAGCTGGGGTTGCCAGATTTAACCATCAAAACACCAGACACTCTTTGTGTGTACATTTGAACTATAAATAAGCTGTGGCTCCTTTTTTAGTATTACTATTTTTTACCATAAAATTATTTGTTGGCAATATTTAGGACATAGATATTTGGAGCATACTTTCACTCCAGACTTGTTCACTAGAAATTTAGATTTAACTGGGCTGTCCTGGGCTTGACCTGGCATCTCCATGCTAAGCTACTTGTCGAGACACCCCGTGTTTTGGCTCCTGGCATCCTCTGTAGGCCTATGGGAGACACATGGCGTCAGATACTCCTTGGCTCCAGAGAAGTCCATCTGCCTTTGGGCTCTTTAAAATTTCTCTTTCCCTTCATTAGTGTGATTATTTCCTGCTTCAGCTTCCAGTGTGGATATTCCCCGGCAATTCTGTTAACAGCCTTCTCTTCTCCCAGTGAGCCTGGCAGTGCTCCCCTGGGCGAGCCCCGCGTGCAGATCTGTACACACCCAACTTCTTGCCAGATATTTCCATCTGTTCTGCTGGACACAGGACCTGTGACGCTTTTTTGGTCCAAGGATATTTTGACTCTTAATTTATGAATATAAATATTTCATAAGAAATATGTCAACACTGGTGATTTTTTGATGAAAATATTTTCCTGAGTGAACTTTAAGTCAGTGAGTTTTTCGAGCATTTATTAACCATTTAAATTTTTCTTTTCTTTTTTTTCTTTTTTCTTTTTTTTTGAGACAGAGCCTCAAGCTGTCGCCCTGGGTAGAGTGATGTGGCATCATAGCTCATAGCAACGTCCAACTTGTGGGCTTAAGCGATTCTCCTGCCTCCGCCTCCCAAGTAGCTGGGACTACAGACGCCCGCCATAATGCCTGGCTATTTTTTGTTGCAGTCGTCTTTGTTGTTTGACTGGTCCAGGCTGGATTTGAACCCACCAGCTCAGGTGTATGTGGCTGGCGCCTTAGCTGCTTGAGCCACAGGCTCTGAGCCAACCATTTAAATTTTTCATTTTTTAATGAAATTATTCTGAGCATTATTATTTGAATAATTTCAAATAATTAATGAAATTATTTCCTGCAAATTTTCAAGAAAGGTTTTCTGCATTTATCACCCAACTTGTCCCTATCAGAGTTGACTGATTCTGGCTTCTGCCACTCTTGTGGTGGTGGTGGTGGCACTGATTCTTTCTAAGTTCAGTTTCCCTCCATTTAGTCTGCTGGTTTGGATTTTCACCATGCAGAGCTGGTCTTAGCATGTTGTGGTGTGGCTGCTTGTGGGTTGGTGAGCTGAGACCCATCCCAGGCAGCTTCCCACGCTACCTTCACGACCCACCAGTGCTCATCCACCGCGGTTCACATCCTGGTCTTTTATAAGCTTCCAATCACTTTGTAGATTATAAACTGGAGCAGAAAGTGTCTGGGCCGCAGTGACTTAGGTCTCCTCTAAGTCCAAACTTCAGTTGAAGTTTTAGTTACCTTGGGCTCCTTCCCACCCCATCTATCACATGGTCTTCCTTTTTGTTCCAATACCACGTCCCAGCACAGTCACTCCTAATGGATTGTTTTCTGCCTCCCCCACCCCCTTTCAGATGTCCTCTTGAATGGTCTCTATGTGCCTTTTTTTAAAATTAAGTATTTAGTAAACATCTTTGTTATACCAGACATTGTATCCAGTATCTGGTTAAAAACACAAATGAAAAGTTGTCTTGAATTTTAAAGCAGTCAGAATCAACAATAGTGAAGGCAAATTTACATTCAACTTGCATTACTGCAGTTCAATTCTACAAAGCCTGGTGTCTAAACACGTGAGCTTTGACTTAACACTGATCCTAGTGACTAACATTTGGCCTGGACTTAAATACTACATCCACTATTAGTGCTACCTGTATGACCTTGAACAATTCATGTTATCTCTTTGAGCCTCAGCTTCCATGTTCATAAAATGGTGATGAAAGTGTCTTTCTTGTAGACATGAGTATTAGTGCAGTGTCTAGAACATAATCCTATGTACCTTTTTGCATATATCTTTTCTCCAGTGCTAAATTACAAGCCCCTGTAGCGCAGGGACCATGCCTGCCCCTTTATGTACCACCTGCTTTCCTGACAGCCTGGGCATGGAGTAGAAAGCCCAGTGAGTGACTCTGGGGTGAAGGATCCTGGCTCTGCCTCGATAGTCCGGAGGCCTGCGTGCTCCCCTGGGCTTCCTGGGCATGGTGTGACTCGGAGTGACACCAGGTGGTCCAGAGAGTGTGCTGCGCTTGGGGCTGTGCTCAGGTACCCACTGGTGTCTGCCAGACGTCCCTGCTGCCTGCTTTTTGGGCCCTGTGTCACACACACACAGGTAGCCCTTCTGGACGCCGGGTAGCTCCCTGGCTGCTGGCCATCAGGCTTGCTTCCCAGTGATATTTCACTTTGACTTTTCCTTTAAGGAATGTTTTTGAAGGAACATTGTACATGAAAAAGTGAACAAAGAAGAGCCGGTGATGGTTCCCAGAGTTAAAAGGCAGGAAGGGAGGCTGCTTACAAGCAGGTTGGAGTGGAGGAGCAAAACAGAAAATACGCTCGAAATACTTCTTTAATCATTTGTCTTTAGAAAGGTAAAGCAGGACATGGAAAACAAACATTTTCCTTCAATGTATACACAGTTGCAAAATAAATAACTGGGCTTTGTGAGCCCCAGACCTCCTGGAAGGAGGAAAGGCGTTCTTTTCCCTCCTGAGTTCAGAGGGGAAGAAATTGGAGAATCTCCCTCTGGGGTCCAGGAAAATCAAAAGCATTTCATTTTCTTCTTCTTCTTTTTTTTTTTTTGGTGGGGGGGACAGTCTCACTATGTTGCCCTTGGTAGAGTACCGTTGTGTCACGGCTCACAGCAACCTCTAACTCCTGGGCTTAGGCGATTCTCTCGCCGTAGCCTCCCAAGTAGTTGGGACCACAGGCGCCCACTACAACGCCTGGCTATTTTTTGGTTGTAGTTGTCATTGATGTTTGGCAGGCCCGGGCTGGGTTCAAACCCGCCAGGCCCTGTATGTGGCTGACGCCCTAGCTGCCGAGCTATACATGCTGAGCCGAACATTTCATTTTCTTAGTGAAACTTAATGCTTCCAAATTTGTCCCAAAAGCCAAACTGAGGTGAGGTGATAAGGCCTCTGGGTGGAGCAGGGCTATCCACGTATAACCTAAGCGGGCAACTTGCTGAGTGTGGAAAGGGAATTGCTAAGATTCAGAAAGTCAAAACCGCCGACGTTCTTTGAGTCAAAACCTTGACTCAAGTTCTCTGTACTTGAGGACCCAGGATAGCAGAGGGATTTGATTGTTAGCCTTATGGAAACTGGGACGTTTAAATATTTAAAAAATTAAAATAAGTGGGTAAAAACTCAGTCCTATGTTATGCTTTTCAGTATTTTCCAATTTTGTTATTTTTAAGTCACTTTTTTTTTTGGTAGAGACAGAGTCTCACTTTATGGCCCTCGGTAGAGTGCCATGGCATCACACAGCTCACAGCAACCTCCAACTCCTGGGCTTAAGCGATTCTCTTGCTTCAGCCTCCCCAGTAGCTGGGACTACAGGCGCCTGCCACAACGCCCGGCTATTTTTTGGTTGCAGTTCAGCCGGGGCCGGGTTTGAACCTGCCACCCTCGGTATATGGGGCCGGCCCTTTAAGTCACTTTTAATACTTCTGGGCACCAGCCCTCAAATCTTCGACCATCTGAATCAAGGCAGATGGAAATAAATCGAACAGTAACTTTATTTTATTTATTTATTTATTTATTTTTTTTGTAGAGACAGAGTCTCACTTTACCGCCCTCGGTAGAGTGCCGTGGCGTCACACGGCTCACAGCAACCTCCAGCTCTTGGGCTTATGTGATTCTCTTGCCTCAGCCTCCCGAGCAGCTGGGACTACAGGCGCCCACCACAACGCCCGGCTATTTTTTTGTTGTTGCAGTTTGGCCGGGGCTGGGTTTGAACCCGCCACCCTCGGCATATGGGGCCGGCGCCCTACTCACTGAGCCACAGCGAACTGTGTATCTGCCTAGCACTTTGATCTTCCTATGATAAAGACACAGTTATCTATCCTTTTGGGTACTTAATCTGTGTAGCACTTATAAATAGGCTACAAATACGATCTCCTATAGATGAGGAAACTGACAATAATACAGCTAACATTAACACGTACTGTGTGCCAGGCGTGCAGTGGGTATATACATCCGTTCATTTAAGCCTCCTCATCTTGCAGAGAAGAAAAAGGAAGCTCAAGGAGATTGAGACTTGTCTACTGTATTTTGAACCAGTATGATCTGAGATTTTCACCTCTATCTTGCCTCTCTGTCCCTTGATCCTGACTACCTGAACAGGGTAGAGGTAGTGAGAGCAAGGGTCATTATCCCAGTTTCAGATGACAAAATGAAAACGGATGTAGAGGGGCTTGCTGAGGATCAGACAGCCAGGGGCAGGCAGGCCTCCTGATTCCTCATCCGATCGGGGACGTAGAAAATAACTTTCCGCGCAGAGTAGTAACATAGCTTGATGTGAGCCGGCAGGCCTTTCTCCCCAGGGTCACTGCAGGCCCCAGCATCCTCTTCCCTGCTCAGTTCAGGGTGGGAGGGGGCCCACTGCACACCGCACGCAGCACAGCCATGTAGAAACATTATGAACAGACCCAGCCAGGACTCACTCTCAGGTTAGGGGCTGCTAGGTAGTTCACCTTGTTGGCTGAGCCAGCTCATATGAGCATGTGAATGAGGCTGTCAGGGACCTTCTGTCTTATGTTGGAAAACATTTGTCCCTGGTCCTGACTTTTAATTTGTATAATGTGCCCAGGATACGTGGAGACTGGCAGACTTGCTGTGTTGCCTCGTTGAAGCCTGGCCTTCTGTGGGGGTGGATCCCAAGGGCCTCCCGGGCCAAGGGAAATATCTTCGGGATGATTCCACCGCAGCCTTTCAGAGCTCTGACAAACACCACTGAGACTCTTGGAGGCTCAGTTTTCTCATTTATGAAATGGGGATGTATTGTTGATTTTTCTAGGTATCTGAATGACTAGCAATGTGTCTGCAGAGTACCAGTGCTCAGATTTTATTCTATTAAATTGAAGAATTTTTTTAAAAAAAAGTTTGTTTTGGGCCAGGTGCAGTGACTCATACCTTTCTAGCACTTTGGGAAGCTAAGGTGGTTGGAGTTGCTTGAGATCAGGCATTTAAGCCCATCTCTTGCAAAAATATAAAAGTTATCTGGGTATTGTGATGGGCACCCTTAGTCCTCAGCTACTTGGGAGGCTGAGGCAGGCGGATTGCTTGAGCCCCAGAGGTTGAGGTTACAGTGAGCTAGGACACAGTTACAGGGAGACTCTAGATTTAAAAAAAAAAGATGTTGGGGTGGCACCTGTGGCTCAAAAGAGTAGGGCGCTGGCCCCATATGCCGGAGGTGGTGGGTTCAAACCCAGCCCTGGCTAAAAACTACAAAAAAAAAAAGAAAGAAAAAAATGTTTTGGTAATGCATTGTGGTGGTGTAGCTGATCACTAGACTCACTCTGGGTATTTTTGAGACTAGGGTGGTAGTGATGATTCTCGTGTAGCTTAGGAGCAGCTCACTTTAGAGGGAGGAAGGCTTTCATATGCTCATTCCAGGCCCCTAGCAGCTGTGAGCTATGGGCCCCGTGCTCTGGGAACTGGCATCAGTAACTGCAGATGTCCACAGCTCACTGCCTCTAAGGCGGGGTCCTGCAGGGAGCAGAGGACTGGTGGTCTCACAGTGGGCAGTTTGAGGTGAGTTTAGTGAAGTGACTTTACAAGGGCAAGGCAGGGTGTTAGCCTGGAGTAGTGAGGGAGGGGCCCCTAGGCCTGGAGGGAAGGGGGGCTGTGCAGGGACTGTCCTCCCTCAGGCTTCCCTGCAGAGGGGGTCCTCAGCCACCTCCGTCTTCGCCTATCCACTCACACAGGTGGGCGTCATAGTGGGAAAGAGTGCAGAGTGGCTTTGGGGGAAAACAGGAAGTGATTTCAGACTTGGGACACAGCACGAGGTGCCTTCAGTTGAGCTGAGGACAAAAACAAATTAGATGAGTTGTGCAGCCCCACATGCGTTTGCCTTAGATGGACCCAGTCCTTAAGATGTGCTCAGTGATTGGACAGAGACCATTGAAAGCTTTGGCAGCTGGTGGCTTCTTTGGTAATCTTCCTTTACTTACTCAGAAGCCTGGAGACCTGTTTGTAGGTACTTCTAAGTCACTCCTGGCATTTAGACCTGAGGTGTGGTAAAGTAAAGCTGCAGGGTAGGTTGGGGCTTAGCGAACAGGCCCTGTAATGGGTTGGGTGAGGAGATCTTTTCAGGTCTCTGCTACATGATCTTCTTTTTCTTCCTCTCCTTCCTTTTCTCCCTCTTTTTTAAAAATACAATCTTGTGAAAATAAACAGCATTCTTACCTAGTAGTCAATACACAAGTGGGTCAAGTGCCATGGTTTGCTGGCTCCTGGGCTGGGTTGTCATTCCCCTGAGCCCACATTTTTACACTCCTGTGTGTGCAAGGTGATTTGAGGGAAACTACAAATGAACATTTTTATTTTGATGGTGTTAAGTTCTAATGTATACTACAAAAAATAGATAACTGGATCACTCAAGAGGCCCCCCCACCCCAGCTGTCTCCTTGAGAGTCTCTGCAGGAAACGTAGTTGGCTCCCTCGGATTGGGCACTGGAGGTGAGTTTACCATCTAGTTCCAGGTAATACTGGTGGTGCTCCATTTATGAAAGTAATACATAGTTTTAAAAATATTGTTTGAATTACAAAAAGGTAGATCCCTTTAAAGAAAAGCGTATGAAGGGCAGTGTCCACGCTGCATAGGTAGAGCAGACTCTCTTGAAGGTGGTGTGGTGCAGACTGTGGTTTGGAAGGGATCCCATCATCTCCTTCCCAACACCGCATGCCTTGATTGTCCCGGGTTTCATACGAAGCCTACTGGGACTGTTCCATACAAATGAAAATGATGTCAGCTCCTGGAGAAGAAATTCCATATAAGTTTAAAAGGGGAGACCAGAGGGCAGAGCTGTTTTCCAATGGAATTCCAACAGGCAAATACCAGGTATGTTGGAAAGAGTAGTCCCCTGGGTGGAAGCTCTTTGGAGTCACAAGCCACTCCCCAAAGTTGGGGCCCCTTTATCCTCACCACATGCATATTTCCTGCCTCTGACCATGTTCCTGTGCAGAATTGCAGCAACACAGCTAGCGATATAGCCCCAGGAGAAGAAATTAAGTCCAAAAAGAAGTACAGCAATTCAGAGGCCAAGACTTGCAAGTGCTTGCTTAATTCCTCTTGGTAATGACCGCGCTGGCATCTCCCTTTTCCTGAACCTGTGCTGCTCTCATGGGCTCCCAGCCATATCCTATGCTCATTTGTCTTTATGGGTCTTTAAGCTGCCGCACCATTCAGGACACCCACCTGCAAGGAGATGTCCTGGCAGCCTGTCCATGCCCAGGAGCGGGGGCTGGAATGCGAAGGCTGTAGCCAAGCCCTGCGAGCGCTATGAATGTTCAGTGTGGATAATATTCCCAAATTCTCCTCCAGCTCACTGAGCTGGGCATCTCTTTTTCCCAGCCTCGTGAGTGACTTACTTGATCTGGTGGTTCGCCCTTGATGGCCTTAGAACATACTGTGCTGGGCCAAGAGATGTTGTTCTGTTTCTTCTGCCTGATGACTGTTTACTTCTGTAGCCATTCCCTTTTCTCTGAGATCCTGGACCACAGGTACATGCAGAGTGAGAAGGGTTCCCTCCCCTCTGCACCCTGTTTTTGAGCTAGAAGCTATTGGGCGGCGCCTGTGGCTCAGTGAGTAGGGTGCTGGCCCCATATACCGAGGGTGGCGGGTTCAAACCCGGCCCCGGCCAAACTGCAACAAAAAGTAGCCGGGCGTTGTGGTGGGCGCCTGTAGTCTCAGCTACTGGGGAGGCTGAGGCAGGAGAATCGCCTAAGCCCGAGAGCAGGAGGTTGCTGTGAGCTGTGTGATGCCATGGCACTGTACTGAGGCAGCAAAGTGAAACTTTGTCTCTCAAAAAAAAAACAAAACAAACCAAACTACATATATTGCGTTATTTAAACCAAAAAGTGCCGCAATCTTCCTCAATTTTATTATTCTGTGCCCTGTCACCGTGAAATAGTTAAGCTACACATTAAAATTGGAGCTTGTGTTTGTGGTGTCACAGAACAACAGGAGATGAGGCAGCATTGGTAGGGAGATTTCATCAAATTGGAGCTAATTTCACAATCATCAAACTCTTCAAGCAAAATGACTGTTACACATAACAAATGGCTTATGTGAGTAGACTGGAGAACCTCTTACCAACTGCAGCCTAAGTCATAATCATTGATACTTTGATGGGTTAGATGGTGGGTAGAGTTTTAGCTTGAAGCAGAATGAAAGTCTGAGTAAAAGTGCTGCTTCAGCAACTGACCTCACGAAGAAGTTGTGGGTCAGCCTGTCGTGGGGAGCAGGGAAACTACTACAGTCTCCTGTGGACTGGACTCTTATTAGCTTTTTTGTTTTTGAAAAAACAGCTTTATTAAGTCCAGTTTACATCTACAAAGTTTACCCGCTGAAAGTACAGAGTGTCTATAAAGTTCATGTACAATATAAAATAGTTGTCTATTTTATATTGTACATGAACTTCATGAACACCTCATATAAATTCAGTGGTTTTTATTAAATTCACAGGGTTATGCAGCTATCAGCGCCAGTTTGGATCGGATTCATCACCCCTGAAAGGGAAGGCTTACCCATGAGCAGTCATTCCCCATTCCCACCCCAGTCCTAGGCAACCACTAAAATCTTGTATGCCTCCATTCTGGGCATTTCATATAGGTAGAATTGTGCAGTATGTGACCTTTTATGCCTGGTCTCTTACACCCTGCCTCGTGTTTTCAGGGTTCATCCATGGTGTAGCCAGTGTCAGTACATCATTGCTTTGTATGGCTGAATAATGTTGTTTATAGTCTGGATGGTACCACGTTTTGTTTATCCGTTCATCCGGTGGGTGGACATTTGGGTTTCCACATTTCAGGTATTGTGAGTAATGCTATGTGCATTCGTGTACAAGTTTCTGTGTGTATGTTTGCTTTCATTTATCATGGATATATACCTAGGAGCAGAATTACTGGGTCCTGTTATACCTCTATGTTTAATTTATTTTTTTGAGATAGAGTCTCACTATGTCGCCCTCAGTAGAGTGCGATGGCATCACAGCTCACAGCAACCTCTGAACTGTTGGGCTTAAACAAGTCTGTTCCCTCAGCCTCCCAAGTAGCTGGGACTATAGGTGCCCACCACAATGCCCGGCTGTTTTTTTGTTATAGTTATCGTTGTTGTTTTAGCAGGCCCCAGGCCAGGTTTGAACACCCTAACCACTGAGCTACAGTTGCTGAGCTGTCTGTTTACCTTTTTGAGGAACCTTTTTCATTGGTTTGTTTCTTTTAAATTGTAAGCATTTTCTTTCTTTTTTTTTTTTTTTGAGACGGAGTCTCACTTTGTTGCCCTTGTAGAGTGCTGTGGCGTCGTAGCTCACAGCAACCTCAAAGTCTTGGGCTCAAGTGATTCTCTTTACTTCAGCCTCCCAAGTAGCTGGGACTACAGGCACCTGCCACAACACCTGGCTATTTTTAGAGATGGGGTGTCACTCTTGTTCAGGTTGGTCTTGAACAGTGAGCTCAGTACCTGTAGCCCAGTGGTTAGGGTGTTCAAACCTGGCCTGGGGCCTGCTAAAACAACAATGATAACTATAACAAAAAAATAGCCGGGCATTGTGGTGGGCGCCTATAGTCCCAGCTACTTGGGAGGCTGAGGGAAGAGACTTGTTTAAGCCCAACAGTTCAGAGGTTGCTGTGAGCTGTGATGCCATAGCAGTCCATCTGCCTCGGCCTTCCAGAGTGTTGGGATTACAGGCGTGAGCCATCTCCCCTGGCCCTGTACTCATTTTCTAATTGTGTAAAGCATGCATAACAAAGCAGTCCATCTTAACCACTTTTAAGTGTACCATTCAAAGGCATTCAGTCCATTCACATCGTTGTACAACCGTCACTTCAATCCTCTTCTTAGGTTCTGATCAAACTGTACACCCTCTCGTGGGCCCTAGAAAAGGGAAGTAACTTTGGCTTTGGCAAAGCAGTGTGTAAATAATGAGCAATCTTGCTGTCTGGGGAGATAGGAGGGTTTAGATAGGGAGATGGTACCATGGCCAGACCATGGGGTCCTTCTTGGTGCAGCACAGCTGCTTTAAAAAGTGGGTGAGTGGTGTGGGGGTGGGGCGATTTGAAGAGGCTGCCCAAGGGAGATAGCGAAGTGGGCTACTGTCTCTCCCTCGGGGAAGCCCACCAGGCATGTTCCAGGGACACTACCCTTCCAAGATATTTCTTTGTACCACAAGTAGGTGTACAAGAAGCTTATTTTTCTGGGGGGTTCCATAGACCCACGCGGGCTCTAGCAGGTGGCTATAAAGGACCTGGGTATAAAGGACCATGGAATGAACTGAATAGATTCTCTGAGTCATGGGAGAGTGTTCAAGTGTGGGGCCAAAGTGTATTTATGTGGTTTTAGGGGAGATTGTCACAGATCTGGGAGACATCTTGGAGAAGCCTGGCCTTGACTGTTGTCAGCAGAGCCTGACTTCAGCTCCCCTCCATTCACCTGTTTGGGAGCTGTTACCCTCACATTCCCTGGACCCTTAGTGCTCTGCTCCCTGTGCTGGAAATGCCTGCCTCAACATTCCAGGCTGGCCCCCATCCCCCGCCAACACACTGGTTTTGCCATAGCCCTGCAGCCCCCCATGTCACACTCACTGTACTCATTTTTTTCCTGAGCAGCGCTCTCACCTTCTCAGTCACACAGTCGCTTCCTCGCTGGCACAGATTGCATTTTATACTCTTTTGGGTTAAGTCACTGGCAGAGAGAAATATCAAATGTCCACATTCAGGATGGGCGGCACAGTCTACTACTCAAGCTGCTCATTAATGAGATGATTCTTTAAAAACATTGACAAACCATGTAATCAAGAGCTGATTGTTCACACACCAAACAATTCTTCAGTTAACCCAGTGGATTTCTTTAAATAGCAGCTCCCCTGGCTGCAATTTATCTATTTGTGTAGCTCTTTAGCTATTTGGCAGAGAAATTTCAGAATGCCAGCTATGAGCCAGTGCAGTTGGAAAACAGAATGAGCTGGACAGAGAGTATGTCTGGAATTATGTCACTGATTCTGAGAAATTCTCTAAGAATGTATTTAATTCAAAAAGTGCTTAATATTTTTTTAAAAAGTGCTTAATTTATGTACATAAGTTTAATTTCTTTTCTTCAACAGTTCTGTGAACTTAGCAGTGGTATCCTTGTTAGAAAAGAGAAAATATTGAGATTCCGGGTCAGTGGTTGGGCAGGAATTGATACCAAAGTCATCTTCAGAACCTGTGCCTAGTTCCATTGCTTCTTACTGTATTTGCTAAGTGGGAGGATGGTCCTTGTGTCTCATTAACTTTTGCAGTAATTTCATTATGGCTGTCACCCTAGGGGACCGACTCTAAGTCTTGTGTGGTGCGTCAGTAACGTGAAGCATAATGAGGCCTCGGGGTGGACTTAGAGTTAGACGCGAGGCTGAGCAGAGTTGGCCCTTCTGCCTGCTTTACACAGCTGGGCTGACACACCTGCAGGGGGCGTAGCAGCTGCACACCCTTCTGAGGCTGGCTTGGGTGTTAATGAGACCACGCCACGCAGTGCCTTAGGATAGGGCACTGGCGCGTGGTGCGCTCTTGATACTATAGAAATGTTGGATTTAGTGGTTACCATTGTCAGAGGGGCTGTGATGGATGCCAGGTGTGCACTTGCTAGGCTGGAGGTACAGTTGCAGGATAGTTGGTGAGGACATGTCCTGTGCAGGCTGGGAAATGACCAAGCGACAGTTGGTAGGTCCTCCTACAACACCACCCCCCACTGTTTTCCTGCCCTGGTCATCTTTTTCCTTTTACAGTCTGAGAGGCTTTCTGCAGTAGATGGCTCGTTGGTTCCTTCCAACTCCTAGGAGTTGGGATTTCATTTGTCTTCTTTTTTTTTTTTCCTGAGACAATCTCACTATGTTGCCCTTGGTAGAGTGCTGTGGTGTTGCAGCTCACAGCAACCTCAAACTCTTGGGCTTAAGAGATTCTTTTGCCTCAGCCTCCCCAGTAGCTGGGACTACAGGCGACCGCCACAACACCTGACTGCAGTTGTTGTTCAGAGCAGGCCGGGTTCAAAACTGCCAGCCTCGGTGTATGTGGCTGGCACCGTAACCACTGTGCGACGGCCACTGAGCCGGGCTTTCATTTTTCACATTCTCAGGTGTGGAATACAGAGGTTCACAGTTCGTGGCCTGGCAGAGCATTGCTGAGAGAGAAGCTGCTGTCCTCACAATGGACACTGCCTCCCTCTCTCGCCTTCCCACGGAGACACCAAAACGCTCGCCTTTTGGTGATAAGGGCTTGTTTTAATATGGCAGTGGCGCCTTAGTTTTAGTGTGGAGCTGCCATTCCTGAGCATCAGCGCCTCATCCGTGTGGTGGGGAGGGCACGTCCTCGCTGGGAGGGTGGTCATGACCTTCACAGGAGGATGCGACAGGTACTTGCTATGGGGTGGCACTTGGCATGGGGCAGCCACCTGGCAGTCCCTGGCTTTCAACTGCCCTTCCTCTGCATGCCACCCGCAGGAACGAAGGCATTGACAGTGGAAATGAGGACCCAGTTAATGTGGGACACTTCCTTTACTTCTTCATTCACCAGGCGTCTGTTAACCCTTTCCTTTCTTCTGTCCTCTGCTTCCCTCTTAGTTATTCTGTTCCTGGTTTGGAAACATCACGGGTTCCCCAGGGACATGATGACAGGGTTTTGCTTTCTCATGAATGTGTTCATGCTCATTTGCAGACATTATTTGTAACTTTAAAAATTATTATTCAAATAGTAAAAAATTTTAAAAACTTGCTCAATGACATCTGTAGGACGCTTTGCAGCCCACAGTTCCACACAGCAAGGCAAGTGTTTTTTTCCTTGTTGGCAGAATAGATAATTCCTTGCCAAGCGAGCTGCCCTAGGCATTGTAGGATATTTAGCAGTGGCCCTGGCCACTGCCTGTCAGCTGACCACCATCCCTCAACTGTGACAACCTGAAATGTCTCCAGACATTGCCACATGTCCCCTGGGGGACATCTAAGTTGAGAACCCTGCACTGTGGCTCCCTTATTCAGCCCTCCTAGCCTCTCCCTTGGCCTCATCCTTTTTTTTTTTTTTTTTGCAGAGACAGTGTCTCACTGTACCACCCTGGGGTAGAGTGCCGTGGCATCACACGGCTCACAGCAACCTCTAACTCTTGGGCTTATGCAATTCTCTTGCCTCAGCCTCCCAAGCAGCTGGGACTACAGGCACCTGCCACAATGCCCGGCTATTTTTTTGTTGTTGTTGTTGCAGTTTGGCCGGGCTGGGTTTGAACCCACCACCCTCAGCGTATGGGGCCGGCGCCCTACTCACTGAGCCACAGGCGCCGCCCGGCCTCATCCTTTTTGAGCCATCCCCATATTTACACCGATAGGTCAGAATGGCCTTCACTGGGCTTTGCAGTGCACAGCAAAGATGTATTCTGGCTATTTCCAGAGTATTTTGTATTTCAAAGGAAGAATGAATCATTAAATTTGGAGCCAAATTTGATGATTCTCCGTGCAGAGTGGGCTGGAGTACTCTTAATTATTGAAGGGTTGGCAGCAGGATAAATATCTTGCTGTTATTTCCTTGACCACATTCCCTGTAGAGTTTGTAATTTCCCCCTCCCCTAATAAGTATTGTAGACCCTCAAATACCTATATAGATTTTTCATACATCTTTTATATATTTCTTTACTGCCTTAGGGAGTGGACAGAGACTGGTGTAGGTTTCAGGTAAAAGTGAAATCCTGGGGGACATCAGGAATTAGGAGAATACAACAGAAATGATAATTTTGTGGGACAATGCATATGTTAGTTTAGCTAGATTTAGTCATTTCACAGTGTACAGGTTGAGCATCCTTTATTCAAATTGCTTGCAACTGGAAATATTTGGATTTTGGATTTTTTCAGATTTTAAAATATTTGCATTATACTTGCCAGTTTAGCAGCCCTAAACCCCAAATCTGAAATGCTCATCCCCAAATCTGAAATGCTTTAAGTGTCATGTTGGTGCTCAAAACATTTCAGGCTATGTTGCACGAGACCGTTTATTGCAGCTCAATTTACAATCGCCAAAATGTGGAAACATCCTAAATGCCCACCAACCCAGGAATGGATTAACAAGCTGTGGTATATGTATGCCATGGAATGCTATTCAGCTGGAGACTTTACATCTTTTGTATTAACATCTTTTGGATGGAGGTGGAACACATTCTTCTTAGGAAAGCATCACAAGACTGGGAAGCAAGAATCCAACTGTACTCAATTCTAATATGAAGGCAGTAGATGAGCTAGTACAAGGTGGGGCACGGGGAGGGGGGATTGCGGAGGGAGACGGAGGTCACGGTGTATGGCGCACCTCTGGGGGGGGGCACAAGTATAAGAGAGGCTTCATCTAACAGATACAATCAGTATAACCTAATTCTTTGTATCCTCAGTGAATCCCAAACAATTTTAAAAAATAATTTAAAAAAAGTTTCAGGATATGGAGCTTTTCAAGTTTTTGATTTTTGGATTAAAGATACTTAACCTGTGTATATATACTTGGAACTATCACATTACACACAGTAAATATGTAGAATTTTATCCATATTGTAAAATAAAATCATTTTTTATAAAGAAATAAGAGATGAGATGAGGTACTGACATTCTCAAGTGAATACTGGAACTCATCCTGTGAGTTTGCCTGGGTGACAGCTACAAAAACCCTGTCATTCTGTGAAAGACTGTATACAGTCTTTGAGAAACTGTCAGGGAGAGCAAGTTGTGCTGTGATGGAGCCATAGAAGCCAGAAAATCTGTCGGGAATGTAGGGGAATGTGGTATGTAAAAAAGGTTTGGTTTCTGAAACCATCCAGTTTGCAAAACACAAGAACTGTATGTTATTTTGGTGGACAAGAGTCTGGATTAGTCTGAGATGTGGAGTTTCAGGACTGGAAGGCTGAAGAAGGGCAGAGGAGATGACTGCCAAGTTTCTGTGGTCCAGAAAGCCCTGTAGGAGTCACCAATGCTCAGCCTGTCTGCAGGCACAGCCGTGATGGTGGGTGGTTCTCCGTGCAGCCCTTCCAGGACCACAGAGACTCATCACATGAGGGGCAGGAAGGCCTCAGTCCTCGAGAGCCTCAGAGGACAGCTCTGGAATCTTCGGTGATGCTGGAGGCCTGCCCTCAAAGTTCACGAGCACCGGGGACTTTGTTCTGCTAGGTTTTGATTTTCATCCTCCTTCTCTTTCCTTGAACGGGAAAGTTGTTTTAGCCTCTTAGCCCATGCTTGCTTTCAACAAACATGAAACACTCACGAGAAAATATTCAAAACAATATTCATGTCAAAAGAAAGATTAAGCTAATTAGAAAAATGCTCTCTTTCTAACACTCTTGACACCTGCCACCTATCCCCCGTCAAGAGTCTTTTGGGCTGTTCTGTGGGAACCTGGCCATCCTAAAGCAGTTCCATTCCTGGCAGAGTTATTGGGTGGAGTCAGTAGACTTAGCAGAAACCTCCAAACCATGCTGACCTGTGGTCCCCCGTACCTCTGCTGCTGAGTGCCTCCTCTGTCCCAGACAGACACCAGTGACCATGATGTCTGGCCTCTGCGGGAGGTGGTGTCTGCCTGTGCACTGGGGGCTCATTGTTTTTCTGGTATTTCATGCATTGACTTAAGGAGATCTGAGTGTGCCACTTCCAGCCAGTATTTCTTTTGTCCTCATTTTTTTAAGAGGTATTTTTAAAAAATAGAATGTTAATTCCACAAAGATAGGAATTTTGGTCTGGTTTGTTCTCGGCTGCACCCCAGTTTCTGGAACTGCCTGGCAGCCGTCGCAGGCTTGCTGAGTGCAGAATAGAGGAGAAACTCATTCACAGGCAAGGCAGCTATGTAAGCTGCCAGAAAGTTGGGCATTTTGTTTAATAAAATAAATCAAAAGACATTTTCAGCGGTTCCTATCAGTGTACTTAATGGCAAGAACTGACATTAATTGTTATGTTTGCTGATGTTTTCAGGTTATTTCAGGTACATAACTTCCCTTGTGCCAGGTGCCCGCTGTTAACACACAGTCATGTGCTCATGACAGTTTTAGTTGATGGACCCATAAGATTTTAACGGAGCTGAAAAATTCTTACTGCTTAGTGAAGTCATAGACTCCGGGATACCCTAGTATAAGGCATTAAGCATGTATTTGCGGCAATGGTGTACTGCTAGTTGTATAAACATATGGCACATACAGTTACATAATCACAGCTGTGTTACTGGTTTATGTATTATACTTTTTTTTTTTCAGACAGTTTCACTATGTCACCCTTGGTAGAGTGCTGTGGTGTCACAGCTCATAGCAATCCCCAACTCTTGGGCTTAAGTGATTCTCTTGCCTCAGCCTCCCAAGTAGCTGGGACTACAGGCACCCACCACAACACCCAGCTATTTTTTTTGGTTGCAACCGTCATTGTTGTTTGACTGGCCCAGGCTGTATTTCAACCCCCCAGACCCGGTGTATGTGGCCGGCACCCTAACCACTGAGCTATGGGGGCCAAGCCAATTATACTGTTTATTGTTGAGAGTGCACTCCTTCTACTTATATTAAACAAAATTAGCTGTGTAACAGCCTCAGGCAGGTCCTTCAGAAAGTATTACAGAAGGTGGCATTGGTCACAGAAGATGGCCGCTCCACGCGTGTTATTGACCCTAAAGACCTTCCAGTGGGACTAGATGTGGACGTGGAAGACAGTAACATTGATGATCCCCACCCTTTGTAGGTCCAGGCTAGTGTGTGTGCTTCTGTGTTCATTTTTAGTAAAAAAGGTTAGGAAGTGAATTTTTTTATAAAATGGAAAAAAGCTTATAGAATAAGAATATAAAGAAAAAATATTTTTGGGCTGGGTGTGGTGGCTCACGCCTATAATTCCTAGCACTCTGGAAGGCTGACAGGTGGGTTGCTTGAGTTCAGGAGTTTAAGACCAGTCTAAGTAAGAGCAAGATCCCATCTCTACTAAAAATAGAAAAACTAGCCAAGCTTGGTGGCGGGCACCTGTATCCCAGCTACTGGAGGCTAAGGCAAGAGGATCCCTCGAACCTGAGACATTGAGGTGCTGTGAGCTATGATGCCATGACACTCTGCCCTTGGGCGACAGAGTGAGACTCTGACTCAGGAAAAACAAAACAAAAAAGCTGGGCAATGTGTTTGTATTTTAAGCTAAGTGTTACTACAAAAGAGTTAAAAGTTAAAAAAAATATTATAGCAAGCTAAGGTTATTATTGAAGGAATGAATTTTAAAAATAAATATGGCCTAAGTGTACAGGTTCACAGTCTGCAGTAGTGCAGTAAGGCCCTGGGCCTTCACAGTCACTCAGCACTCACTCACGGACTCACCCAGAGTGGCTTCCAGTCCCACAGGCTCTAATTCATGGTAAGTGCCCTATACAGGTGCGCCCTTTCTTACCTTTTATACCATGTTTTTACTGTGCTTTTTCTATATTTAGACACGTTTAGCTATACAAATACTTACCATGTGTAACAGTTGCCTGCTTGTTCAGTGTAGTAACCTACTGTAGGGATTGGTAACGCGGTGTGTAGGAGGCCATCCCATCCAGGTTTATTTAGGTGCACTCTGTGATACTCACACAGGGACAAAAATCCCCCAATGACACATTTCTCAGAGTATATCCTTGTCATTCAGCTAGGCATGGCTGTGTTATAATGCAGCCACATGGCCCGTGCAGGACAGTGGCCCTGTTTGCAGTCTCCACGTACTCCTAGAAGCACGGCGAGGCGTGCTGTCATGGCGATTGCTGTATTTCTTAAACAAATGGAATTAAACTCCTTAGGTCTGAGGTGCAGTATTTTCATTACTCTGCTTTTAATAAAGAAATTTTCAAATCTCAAAAATTACAATGAATTGGTTGGAACATTCTTGAATTAAAGCAGTACTAATGAATTTATTTGCTATGCATTCTAGTCCATTAATCCTGATGAGTTCGTTCCGTTCCGGATTAACGTATGGCATGCCTTTCTTTAGTCTTTTAAGTTTAGCGTTAGCCGCTTTTCTACCATGACAGGAACCTGGAGCAAGAATCGCTGTGGCAGGCTGCTGAGCACACGTGAAGTTTGGCTGTGCGCATGTCCTGGGCAGCCCTTCAGGCAGTGTTCTCAGAGCATTTGGTCTGGGGACTCCTGCATACGCTTCAAGGCTTTTGAGGGTGTCAAGGAGTCAGGAGCTTTTGTTTATGTGGGTTGTGTCTACCAATATTTATTAATTAGGAACTAAAATTTAAAACAACTTGTAATCATTATGTATTGATCCACCTAAAAATAAGAGTAAGGAACCCATTTTTATGTTAACATAAATAACATGTTTATGCAAATACCTGTTTTCCAAATCAAAAAAATTCAATGAGAAGAGTGGTATTGTTTTACTTATTTACAAATCTCTTTAATATGGAGCTTAATTGAAGGCAGCTGGATTTATATACACTAGACCCTCCATAGCTGACCACCTCCCACGTTGAACACCACCTTAAGTTGACCTAATTTTCACAGATTGGACACGCACCACCTGTCCAATACACAAATACCTGTGTGTAGTAGTACAGGAGGCCTCGTTCCTTACATTGACCACTTCTGTATGCTGACCAGTTTGTCACAGTCACTTGGATGGTCAGCTACAGGGGTTCTGCTGTATCTGCTTATCATTCAATCAGTTTTGATATATTGTTGTAGGTGAAGTATATAAAGAAAATATGGCCTCACAGATATGCACCTACAAAAGGAGGAATATTTTAGTGGCCTTCTTGGGTAATTGTGGATGTTCTTTTTTGATTCTATACTGAAACTCAACAGGCAGTAGTTGGTTTCCATTGGGGAACCTGAAACCCTACCGGTGAGCTCTGTAGTCTAGACCGTATGAGTCTGTTTTGCCCTTTAAGTAATCTTTTACCTGGGGACAATTCAGTTTTACTGAATTATTGTTTTGTTAAGTTGTGTTGATCTTCCAAATGTTCTTATGTTTCAATCATATGTTTTAACATCCCATTTGTTAAAAAAAAACCCACCCCCCCAGTGTCATCAGAAAACTCAAGTTTTGGGAAGCTGTTCAAATCAAATCTCAGTGCCAATTACAAATTTTGCAGATTTCTAATTTTCTTTTTTCTTGGAACTCAGATTTTATCTTTGGTAGCAAGTCTTGTGAGCTGTTTACCTTTCAGATTCTGCCCCTTTTCTTCTAGGTCACGGTCTTCAGATACAAACCTGTGTGCTGGGCTCTTGTCTGTCCCTCCCTTGCCCCGAGAATAAAGTACAGTTTTTTTGTCTTAGCCATAAGGACTTCCATGACTTTGACCCCAGACCCTAGCTCTTTGGCATTCCCAGCCCTTTTCAAACTTCAGCATTATTTTTTTAGTAAAAAAAAGTTAAGACAACACAGGTTTATTACCCTACAGTTCTGGAGGCTGGAAAGTCCAGGAAGGGGTCAGATTAAGGTGTCGCCTTTCCTTTCTGGAGGTTTCACGGGAGAATCCATTTCTTGCCTTTTCCTGCGCCTCATCCTGGTGGCAGGTGTCCTGCTTTCCTGTGGCCACTCTCCTCTGGTGCTGGAAGCCAGCATCACGTGGTGACCCTCTGATGCTGGTTCTCTGCTCCCCCTTCCCACCTGTGAGGACCCTCCAGCCACGCCAGGCTCCCCAGGAGACTCCCCCTTCTTCTGGGTCTGCTGAGCAGCTGGTTTGCTCCTTCTGCAGCCTGAGTCCCTTGGCCTTATAACCAGTCTACCCACAGGTCCCTGGGATTAGGCTGTGGGCATCCCTGGGGGCTATTCTCATGTCTGTCACACTTGGGCCTCTGCGCTGTTGTCATAAGCTCCCACTCTGGGGAACACTTCTTTCTCTCCTTCCATGTTTGGTAAACTCTCTCGAAATCTTACCTCACCGCAAAGGCCTCCAACTGCTTTCTGTTCTGCCAGGACAGAGGCTGGCATGGGGGCCGCCATGCCGTGGTGCGCCCATCCCATGGTGACTTGCGTGGATGCTGTGTCCCCACTGGACTGTCAGCTTGACAGTGACTTTTGCTTCTCTCAGCCATCTCTTGGCACATGACAGCATCACGAAATAGCAATCCATTGGCAATTAGGGACATTTGATCATACGCTGTGCTTTAAACACTATTGAATTAATATCCTGTTTCTTTAGTGTAATAGTGGCATTACTATTTTAGGCAGGATGGTAGTGTTCTTAGGAGCTACCTACCAATATATAATACTTAGAGGTCAGATGTCATGGTAGATAGTTTTATATTCTAAGCCTGTTTTTTTTTTTTGAAGAAAGATAAAGTGAATAGGGCAAACTAACATTGGTAGACAGAGAGTAAGTATTCATTCAACTTTTCTGTTGGTTTGACATTTTCAAAGTACAAAGTGAAAAGGAATGAAATACCAATGTGCAGAAGGTGTTGGCCGGGGCAGACTAGGGTTCCAGTTGTGGGAAATCTCGTTTGCTGCTGCTGAAGTTACAAAGCTCTGGCTGTTGATTAGCATCTTTATGTGCATTTTTGGAGTAATGATAATCCTCTCTGGGTTCACACTAGGCACAAACTATGTTCAGGCAGCTTAATTAAACCCCTTCAGCTCCCGGTGAGTGCAAGAATCTGCGGAGTGTGAGGGTAAGGTTTAGAAAATAAAGAGCTTTACATGCCGTGCATCTGGGAGGTTTTCCCAGCGTGCTGCTCACCGTCTGGGCTGCATTCCTCCTCCTCCCAGCCCTCCCAGTCCTGGGCCAGCCCTGATTCCACTGCTACTTGGACTGTAGGCCACGCCCCCAGGCAACAAAGTCCTGCACTTAGGGCAATCTCTGGCTCACCTGCTGGTGTTGGGGCAGGTGCCTGCTCTGTGCCGCTAGGAGGTACCAGCTGGTAGGGGTAGGAGGACTCCAATCCCCAAAGGGCCGATGATAAGCCATGCAGTCCAAGTGTGTCCCGAGGACACCAGCCAGGGTGTCCTGCCCCTGCTCCCCTTTGTGGCCCTTACTGGCAGCTCAGAGCTTTTGCATATCTCCTTCTCTACCCTAGCTTGGTATAAGTAGCCCATGGGATGCTTTTATATCATCCTCTGTAAACAGGAGGATCCATTTGTAGAGGCAGAATGCTGGAATCTCTGGTTGGAGGTCACCTAGTCTAGTTTCCCATCTTTTCCCTGGATTCCACCAGTGACTCCCCTGGGGTCTGATGGATCCCATTGGTGGTCCTATGTGCCTCCTCCTGCCCTTCACCCGTCTGCAGTGGACACTACAGATGGGATGTCCTTCCTGCTGCAGTTGAACTAATCAGCCCTCTCTGTATCATCTGAAGACTTGGAGACAGTTCAAGAGGGTCCATGCTTGGAGACTGTGTTTCTGGGGTCAGAAGCAAAGGTGACCGATGGCTCTTCCTTGCCTTTCAGGAGTTAGAAGCCTCGCTTGGAGCCCTTCTGAGACATCTCTGCTGCAAGATCCAGGAGATCCTCGAGTAAGAAGGTGCTGATCCTCACGTCAAATTCCAGGTACAGCCTGCAGGTCAGCACTGCCGTGGACTGCTCTTCTCTTTTATATGGTATTTGTTATTCACTCACACCATCAGCTGGTTGTTGATTTTTTAAGTTAGTTCACAACTGGAACCTTAAGTCTTGTTTTTTAAAATTCCTAACTGCTGTACTTTCTGAGACTCATCTAGCTAGCTAGCTGTTCAAGTCCGTTGACTCTGCAGAAGACTAGTTTGTCTTTTCACTTTCATGTGTTGCTGAAATTCCTGCCTTTCCTTCAGACAGAACTCTTAATATACTGTGACTGTCCTGAGGCCCGGTCACAGGGCGGGCCTGAAGCTGTCCCCTCATACCTGGCCTGTGGCGTGTCGACACTGACAGGCATGACAGCAGTGATGCTGCCACCCTTCTGCCTCTGATTCCTGGAGGCTTTGCATTTTTCAAGGTTAAGGACAGGGTCCAATTTCCTTCCTGCCTCATGACTTTTCCCATTGTTCTATTCCTCTGACCCGTGGCCTTTCTTTAACTTTTCACCCTTTTACTTAGGAATTTTGCTGAAGCTTGTTCTTGGGTTTAGGTGCTTGACTGTCTGCTGTAGGGTAGCCTAAATTTTGGGCTGTGCTGGGGAGTCTGAGAATTCCAAGGGGACACACAAGCCAGGCAGACTGGGAGAGCCGGCTGGGGGGCCATGGGGCTTGGCAGGGTGGCCTTCTGTCTGCCCCCATCTCCCTTTAAATGAGGGTAGCTCCTGTTTGATCTGATTCTTTATATTTGGCTTCATTATAAGATTTAGTTCGCGGAAAAATAGTTTCACTATAAAAATACTGTAAACTGTTACTGTAGTTATCTTTCCATTAAATTAAAAACATTTACTGAGTATGGAGACTTCATCATTATGGTCACTATTTATCACAAAAAGTAGAAGTAATGTTTTTTCCAGTAGAGCGAAGTGGGTGTGTGTGGGTGTGAATTTCATCTGACTTTTCTCTCACTCTCTCACATTCTTACAGTCATTTGAGACCATTCACATCTTAATTCGGAGGAGTCTGCTGATAATTAAGAATGCACATATAGTCAGCATAGGAAGCTCACACTGAGTCCTTAATCAGAAGGCCTGGGGGGGATATAGCCAGTGACCTGTGCCACTTGGGAGCAATTTTGAGCAACTGCCTTGAGATAAGAATTACGGAGAGGAGGGGCTGCCCTCCAGCCCCACATTCCCAGGGAGGACTGGGCTGTAAGTGAGCACCTTGTTCCTGAGGCTACTGCACCCTCCTAAATGTCAGAAACAGAGGTGCAGAATTACCAGGTGCAGCTTTCTGATGACATTAGGTAAAGTTAGATCCTAGCCAGTGGGGAGGGAGGAGGAGATTCCACATAAGATGGAAGCTATTGTGGGCTGGGGCGTGTGAGCCTGGAGCATCCTTTTCTTCTGGGTTGAGGCGCTAAATTAGTAAAATTGCTTAAATTAGAGTGAGTGCATTCTGCATTCTTCTTCTTTCCACACCAGTCAAGTGTGTTTTGCTGTCTTCACAGACTATTTCAGAACATCTTCCTGTGTTACCTAACACTGGGACTGAGTGTTGACATTTGAGTGATTACTCAGACTGCGTTGTTTTCTTGTGGCTGGGCCACGCTGTGTCCAGGTGTGTGGGGAGGCCCATGGGTAGTCCTCAGTCACAAGTCCTGAACTGCACCTGAATGGGGGGAATTCATGTCCTATCAGTCATCCCCTGACGTTGTCCCCTCTTGGGTGAAGGGAATCCAGCCAGGTGCCAAGTGGTAACATAGATGGCACATCTCCTCGAGGCCTTTAGCCTTATTCACACCTGTTCATGTTTTTTGGTGTATCAGATTCTGTCTAGTATCTTGCCTGTTGCTTCCTCAACATCTAGAAGGAGGGAAGGGCACATGGCAGGTGCACGACGATTTGTTGAGTGGACAGATGGTTGTAAGTAGTTACTTGCTTTCTAATTCATTTCCAGACTGTGAGCACTCTGAGAGGAGGGACTGTGCAGACCTCATCCTTTGTCGCTCCTGTAACTCCTAGCACAGTGGCTAGGAGTTTTTTTTTTTTTGTAGAGGCAGAGTCTCACTGTACCTCCCTCGGTAGAGTGCCGTGGCCTCACACGGCTCACAGCAACCTCTAACTCCTGGGCTTACGCGATTCTCTTGCTTCAGCCTCCCGAGCAGCTGGGACTACAGGTGCCCGCCACAACGCCCGGCTATTTTTTGGTTGCAGTTTGGCTGGGGCCAGGTTTGAACCCGCCACCCTCGGTATATGGGGCCGGCGCCTTACCGACTGAGCCACAGGCACTGCCCAGATAAGCCATTTTTTAAAAATGAAATACCAGCTATTAAATGTATGCCATTTTTTTCCAGAAGGAGAAAGTTACTTTCTAATCATTCTGCCTTAATCAAGAAAAAAAATAGTCTCAGGCAAAGAAAGGGTTAGCCCCACCATTGAAGCAGAATATTAAAGGCTGGGCCCCTAGTGTTTAGCTCCGTGAGAATGCAGTGAGGGGATGAATGCAGACTTGATTTTCACGGGGATACTTGTGGACTATGTACCAGCCATCTATTGCTGTGGCCTGAAACAGCACACATCTTACTTTCTCAGGGTTTCTCAGAGTCGTCAGGAGTTGGAGCGCAGGTTCACCAATCCTGTGCTTAGGGTGTCACCAGGCTGCAGTCAAGTTGCTGGCAGAGTTTGGTTCTCATCCAGAGGTGCCACCACGAGGAATCCTTTCTTTTAGGCTCCTTGGGTTGTTAGCCAAATCTGTTTGCTGGTGCTCATAGGCCTGGGCGTCCTGACGCTTGTCAGCTGACCTTACAGCTTCCCTCAGGTCCTGGAGGCCACATGCAGGCAGTCACTGGGGCTCCTCATTCCATTCTTTCTTTTCTCTACAGTGGTCCAGGCCTTTAAATCTGTCAGAGGTCACAGCTCCACAAGGTCCATTTGTCCCTGCAGCCAATGTGGATGCCCCGTGCTGCCAAAGGCCCTGTGGCTGGTATGTGGCTCCAGGGTGCACAGCCTTGCTTTAGAAACATAGTGGGCTAAACGGCTTTTTGTGAACACCTGGGAACCCACCTGAAGTTTGGTCACATTGTTTGTGCAGGGAGATGTCATCCTGAGTCTCAGATGGCTGGCTCCGGCTGGCCACTGGCCTTCAACTGGAAGAGCATGACGGGCAGATACTGAGGACGGAAGGCAGGCAAGGTAGAGAGCCATGCACGGAGGCTGTGACCGTCTCCAGATTAGAAATGCTTGCCTTCTGAAGTGTCTGAAATTTTGGCTGCCAGTGAAGAGTCTGGTGTGAACAGGGCAGGAAAGCCTACCATAAAACTCGGCATTTCCTGCTTAGGGATTACTTGAGCATGACGCAGAGCACGTAGATAATCCCCATGGCAACTGCAGGCCTGCACGGCGTGTGGTTATCAAGGCTTCTTGTGGGGAAGAACAAGATGAGGAACAAATGGCAGGTAAATGCAAAAGGTTATAGCATTTGCTTGCACAAAGGTGCTTTATTAGTTGGATTAAAATGTCATGCTCAAAGGTGAACATACTGGTTTGCTGTCGAAAAAGAAGGCCAGGCCTGGAGCATTTAAAAGTCCTTGAGTTTAGTTCTTCCTTCCAGTGTTTTTCACACCAGACTAGTCTTTCCAAAAATAGTATTTTGTTTCTTTGACTTAAAAATTCTGTGTCTATCAGAGTAACCTGGTTTCTTGTATCCTCAAGGAATCCCCAACAATAAAAATCAATAAATCAATCAATAAATAAAAATAAAAATTCTGTGTCTAAGAAGAGGTGTAAAATCCTCAGGGGCCCTTCAAGATCCCCCTACAGGGGCCATCCTGCCCTGCCTCTGCCCAAGTTCCAGGCCTTCTGTCTGAGGCGCCACCTGGCGCCCAGCAGGTGCACACTGCGTCTCCAGGGCTAGGTTTAGGCTGTTACCTGTTGAAGGAAAGGTTAGGTATGTTCCTCACAAAGCAGGATGCGGAGACATATGTGCCTAATAGCCTTCTTCCTCCCAGAAGCCACAGCTTCGGGGTGACATGTGAACCACTCTGAAGTCTGTTTGTCAGAACTCAGTCACTGTGGCTCTTGGAGGAGAGGCTGCAGTGAGAGAGCCCAGCTTCTCAGTCTGACTCTCCATTGATTCTGACTCAGGCAAACCGCTAGGAGAGGCGAGGCTGGGTCTCTTCTACCAGTCACTGACCGTTTTTCTAGACCATTTTTCTATTACTAAGATCAAAAATGGTTAAATAGTGGCAGTTTTATATGGTTCAACCTGGTCCCCAAAGACTTAGTTAATATGTGGTTGCGGCTTATAGCATCTCAGGGCTGCCCTGGCACTGGGTGTGGGGTGTGGTGCTTGGTGTAGGGGGTAGAAAAAAACTTCCTCAGGGTTTTCTGGATCAGCCCTAGATGAAGTCCTTTTAATTTTTGAAATTTTCACATATGCCCAAATGTAAAGAGAAAAGCACACTGAAACCCTGTGAACCTGATCGCCAGCCTTCTGTGTCGACACTCCCTGTGGGTTCCACTTGTCTTTGGGTCCCTGTGCCTTCTTTTTTTGCCCCTGGTGGGTTGATTTTATTTATTTTTTTTTTTTTTTGGTCGGGGCTGGGTTTGAACCCGCCACCTCGGCATATGGGACCGGGGTTGATTTTATTAAAAGAGATTTCCTTCCCTTTAATTCATAAGCAATACACACTCATTATGGAAAATAAATTGTCAGAAAGCAAAAAAATAAAAAATACCCCAAATCTTTTCCTATCCAGAGGCAACTGCCTCAATTCCCCTCCTTTTACGATTTTTTGTCTTTTCTTATATTTATGTTAGGATTTTTTAAAGGGACGCTATCATGTTGTTTTGACATGTTTTTCCTACTTTTATGAAGGACATAATATCTCCAACATATATTAATTCATGTGCCTTAACTATCTTTTTTCCACATATTTTTTCCAAGCCTCTATCTGTATGTTTTCTAGAATTTTCTACCAAAATCCCAGTTGGGTCCGGAAGTTGAAATTTTCCTAATTCACAAGCAAAGCTCGTCTTGCCTCAAAGCCAGTGAGTGAGTCAGCCTGAGCTGAGTAGAGTGCTGGAGCCTTCCGTAGGCCCTGGTGTCCTGGCGGCAGCAGGTCCTGGGTTCCTCCTCCTCCAGCACCACCACCTTGGTGCCACCCAGAAGCCTTCCCTTAACTGTCCAGAAAGCGTCAGGCATGGCTAAGACCATTCAGCATCTGCTCCTGAACCCAGAGCTTTCAGAAATTATCCAGTTCGTGGTGGAGAAGGACCGGGAAGCTGCTGGCCTCAGCTTGTTCTTCTCTCGTCTGCATCAGGGGCCCTTTCCTGTCTCACTGAACTCTGGCGTCTGATTTTCCCGCTCCACTGCTGTTCTACAAATGGTGCTCCCTCCTCATTTCCTCCCACTTCCTCCCCACCTTGCTGTACCATGATATCATTTCCTTCCCACCTGTTGAGCGGCCGGAACCCCAGATGAGGAGTCACCGACTGTCCCTGCAGAGCGCTGTGACCTTTTTTGACACTTGGCTATCTGAGTTATTTTTCCTCCTCTGTGTAACAGGGATGGGATCAGATGACTTTTATTTCCCATTCTAGCTGACCATTTCATGAGTTCTGACACTGTCTCTCTTCTCTTGGCTGTCAGGTAAAATACAGGAAGGACCTGGGGCCAGCCAGTGACGTGACGGTACTGCAGGCCCTGAGCCCAGAGGTCGCAGTGTGCTCGCCTGGCGGCTGACAGTGCAGGGGGGTTGCCAGGAGGTGGTTAAACACAGGCTTTTCTAGACCGGTGAGCTCCATTGAGACTTTTATTTTCTGTGACTCAAAGTTAGTTCAATGAATACCAGTTGATGGTCAAGAGAAAAAGTTAGTGATTTGTTTTGTACCTCAGTAATTAGAAGCCATGATGATAGCTTATCTCTGCATGTGCTGTTGTTCTGTTTTAGATTTTTTGGGTAAACTACTTATTTCAGAATAGTTTTCGGTTTATAGAAAACTTGTGAAGATGGTACAGAGAGTTTCCATAAACCCTTCTCAGTTCCCGTTAGTAACACGTATGTGGCGCTGTTTACACCCCCAGAGGATGCTAGAAAGATCTAACAAGCATTCTCATTGCTCTTCAAGACCTCTGAGTTTTAGTAACTAAGATGTGGGCCGGTTCGCCTCTTGTTACTTTGTACTGGAAATAGCACCTTACTTTTCCTGGTAAGTTACGTGATTGCCAAGAGCAGAAACATTGGGGTGATTTCTGCTCATGGAAGTTTCTCAGGGAGAGGAACTGGAATCAGTGAGAAAGCTCAGAGACCTTGAGTCATGTCTGCTGGTGAAATCCAAGACTGGAGAATTCATGTTCTTCTGACCGGTGAAGGTGAAATTTGAAGAATTAAAACATTTTAGCAGGAAATGATTGTAAAGGACCTCGCCACTGTCTCTTTTAGTAATGGATAAGACGAGGGTGATGGGTGAGCCAGAAGTCATGACGCAGCCCCTCTATTCCTTTTTGACAGGTTCAGGCAGCAGGATGGGGTGCAAAGTACTGCTGAGCCTTGGCCAGCAGATGCTGCGGCGGAAGGTGGTAGACTGCAGCAGGGAAGAGAGCCGGCTGTCCCGCTGCCTCAACACCTTTGACCTGGTGGCCCTCGGGGTGGGCAGCACGTTGGGAGCCGGCGTCTACGTCTTGGCCGGAGCTGTGGCCCGTGAGGATGCCGGCCCTGCCATTGTCATCTCTTTCCTGATCGCTGCTCTGGCCTCTGTGCTGGCCGGCCTGTGCTACGGCGAGTTCGGCGCTCGAGTCCCAAAGACGGGCTCAGCCTACCTTTACAGCTACGTGACCGTTGGGGAACTCTGGGCCTTCATCACTGGTTGGAACTTAATCCTCTCCTACATCATTGGTAGGTCCCAGAGCTGCCCTCCTCTTTTCTGCCTACTTCTACCTCCAGTGTGTGGGTGGGCCACCCACTTTCTCCCGACATGCGCTGAGTCTGGCTTCTCTGCCGGAGCTGCCTCCTGCCCCACCTGCTGTAATGTTCCCTGGTCCTTTCATGGGCGCTATCACCGTAATGGTCTGGTCTTTGCCCTGTGCTCTTGTGCAGGTACCAAGCCAGGCCAGGAGCATGTTACTCCCATTAGCATGAGACATACAGCGCTAATTGGATGTTTCTAATTTGTTCAAAAATACAGTAGCAGGGTGTGGTGGCTAACCCCTCTAATCCCAGCCAAGGCATGCACATCGCCTGAGCTCACGAGTTGGAGACCAGCCTGACCAAGAGCAAGATTCCGTCTCTAAAAAATAGCCGGGTGTTTTGGCAGGTGCCTGTAGTCCCAGCTACTTGGGAGGCTGAGACAAGAGAATCTCTTGAGCCCAAGAGTTGGAGGTTGCTGTGAGCTAAGACACCAGAGCATGCTACTGAGTGTTACCAAGTGAGACTCTTAACAAAAAAAGAAAAAAAGAAAACAGTAGAACCTCCATAGTTGACCACCTCCTTCAGTTGACCTAATTTTCATAGACCAGCCCTGCACCATGTGTACGTATCAGTACAGTGGGCCTAGTTCCTTACGTTGACCACCTGTATGTTGACCAGCTTGTTACAGTTCCTTAGGTTTCTTTTCCTGATTACTAAATACCTCACTGAAAGAGAAATATAGGAGAAATAAAGAAAAGCACGAAGAGGAAAAACAGAAATATCCAACTTGATGACCTAGAGAAACAAATTCTCTTAAATTCATTCATTCGTCCTTTCAACAAAGTATGTACTGAGCACCTGTTCTGTGCCAGATTTTGTGCAGGACATGAGGAGTAAGACTCTGCTCACTGGAGTTTGTTGCCTAGAGATATTGCCATTATTATACTTTTGTGAATTCAAATGATGTATTTTTATATAGTGTATCTCCTCATACAATAATATATAGTAAATAGTTCTTGTGTTGTTCGTTGTTTTTCTATGGTAGTAATGCTAATGGCTGTGTACCACTGCAGAGGTGTATATACACAGCACAATTTTTTGGAAGTCCTTATGGGATGTTCAGATTGTTTCTAGTTGTGTTCTTGTTACTATAAATGGCTACTTACTTTTTATCTTTGAGCCTAGCCATGATTTTTTTCCCCTTAAAACTGTTGAAGAGTCAGGTGGCTCACGCCTGTAATCCCAGCACTGTGGGGGTCTGAGGCGGGAGGATTGATTGCTTGAGCTCAGGAGCTTGAGGCTTGTCTGAGCGCGAGTGAGACCCCGACTCATGAAAAAAGTGGAAAAACCCAGCTGGGCACAGCAGCAAGTGCCTGTAATCCCAGCGGCTTTGGAGGCTGAGGCAGCAGGATGCCGACAGCCTAAGTCTGAGGTTGCAGTGAGCTATGACACCATTGCACTCTGCTCAGGGCACAGGGTAGAACTCTGTCTCAACCAAAAAAAACCAGACTGTTGAAGAGTCAGAATTTCTCTATCAGTAGGGCTTCCAGGGGCCCTTTACCCTCACTGCCAACACTGGGCATCAGCTAGAAACACAGCCATCTAGCAATGAAACCAAAAATAAAAAACCTTTTCAGTTTGGTAGGCAGACGTGTTTTGCTCCTCTTCACATTTTTTGTGTTTTGATTACAGCTGAACATACTAACTTAAACACGTGAATATAAGACTAAGCAAAGGATATGGATGGTCACTTCATAAAAGTAAAAATACAAATGCCCACTAAGCATTCTGTTTAATTTTTAAATCAAGCCTTGGCTGGCTTCTGCATCAGCTTCCACTGGGCCCCACCCCTGAGGCATGGTCCCTGCTGGCCTTGGGACAGCACCTTCTCTTTCTTTCCAATTAGCTGCAATATCTGCTGAGCCTCCAATATAGCTTCCCCTTCTGAGTTCTAGAATACAACAAGATTTTTTTTTTTTTTTTTTTTTTTTTAGTGCAACATCAAAACTTATGACCCCAAAATGGTTCTCACAAGCTGAAGTCTCTCAGTGGGAATGTAGCTATTTTAAATGGACTGTTACATTTCCAAAGGATTTACCTGGGCATAAAATATACATCGAGCGTGAAGCGCTTGCTGCTTCTAGACCAACAGACGAAAGTGTGTTTGCCAGAGTGCTGGGCTTGTGCAGGGCTGTCTGCTTACATTATGATAATTTATTCTCAGCCTTCGCTACTTACTGGGGAAGGGCAGTTTTTTGGGCAAACTTTTTTTTTTTAAAGGCATGATTCAGAAGTGCAAAGAAAGGCCAGATGACCCTTCTCTCCTCCGTCTGGTGGAATGGGATTGGGGAGCCAGATTCCCGGTGCTGGACACTTTGGGGGTTGTGGGAGACTGTGGGACTGTTTTTCAGAATTCATAATAGGTCAGCTAGTCAGGATGAACAAATGTGGTTACATTTTTGAGCTGTTGGAAAAACACTTAGCATGACACAAAATAACAAAATGGAATCTCTGTGCAGATCAGTCTGGCAAAGTTCTGTGCATGATTCAGACCATGGTCACCCATCAGGCCCACTTTGAAAATACTGGAAAACGCTATATGCAAATGCAGGGCTTTTAGTGACATTTCCTGAGAGACACTGCTGGAAAGGCAGTGACTCTCTTCAGAACTAAATGAGGAGAGAGTAGCTCCTGCTGTTTGCACTCGGGTGCTACCTCTGTTCCTTGAGGCTGAGGGGTCAGGGTGTGGGGATCAGAGTTTGGGGAGAACGAGGAGGACTGAGCTTTGTCTGTGGGGACGCTGTGGCCTCCAGGCTGGGTTCAGGCACAGAGTGGCAGAGGTGTGGCTGATGCCCACTCAGAGGTGAGCCGGGAGCCTGGTCCCTGAGATGAGATTATCCCCCTCCTTCAGGAATCTCCTTGGACCCTGCTTCTTGCTGAGTGAATTATGTTACTGGGGCGCAGGTATTGTCAGCTCCGCTGCCAAGGGGGTCCTGGAAAAGGGGCTTTCTAAACAATGGTCCTACAAACTGCCAAGTTGTCATAAGCCCTTTGTTGAATGAAATAAAATAGATGGCATTACATAAATACTATCAGAGTGCCTCTCAGATGGTAAAGGTAATAATCATTCTGGAACATTTGTATTTGGATGCATGTATACTTGTTGTACACAGCACATGTGTGCGTTCCTCTGCAGACCGTAGAAGCCTTCCTGTGCTTCTCACTTCTGGCTCAGCGTGCGCTGTGGTCTGGCTGCTGTAAGGTTATCACTGTGCGGATGCCTCTGATGTGGCGCTCAATGACAAATACCCTGCTAACTGTTTCCCCCAATCCCTCTGGTGCATGTGTTTTGTGGCAGGTACTTCAAGCGTAGCAAGGGCCTGGAGTGCGACATTTGATGAGCTTATAGGCAGACCCATCGGGGAGTTCTCGAGGACACACATGGCTCTGAATGCCCCAGGGGTGCTGGCCGAAAACCCCGACATATTTGCCGTGATCATAATTCTCATCTTGACAGGTAAAGCACATGCTGAAAAAGAGATCAGGTTGGACCCATGGGTAAAACTTCATGGAAGGCTCCTATTAAACCCTCCCTCCCTTCTTTCTTCCTTCCTTCTCACACCCCCTCCCCCACCCCCCCGCCACCATTTATTTTTGTTCTGTTTTTGTAATTCATGCGGACATCTTTATTGGCTCCTTACAGAGTTGGCCTATTTGATAGCTGTCGAGTGCTATGCCATTTAATTAAAAGAGAACCTCAGGTGTCTAATGTAACTGTTTACAGAACAGGGTTTTGTCAGGACTGGAGGCTTTTTGTACAAGTGACTCGGGAGTAAAAATTCTTTCAACTCTCTGGATGACCAGTTGGAAAGGAAAGTTGTCATTCATCAGCCAGGAAAATGTGGAGGAATGAGCTCTGTCTGAAACACTAATGTGTGCCTGGCGTCTCCGATGGTTTTACACCTAACAACCATCAAAACACCCTTTAAATAAATAAGCTTCATGACAAAATTGTGGTTACAGAATTTTAAAATTCCAGATAACTGCTTGAATGCAGCTGATGGCAACCTCTAGTTAGTGACATTTGTCTGTACCTTGGCCAGTAGGATGGGAGATTTACTTCATGGGGCTCCATAAATGTAAGACTGAAATGCAAATGAATTCTCATTTGGGGTTAGAAAATCTTGGATGGGTTTTAAAAATGACATGCCTTATTTTACATTCCGCATTATTGAAATAACCTCACCCAGGCTGGTCTGGGCAGTATTTCTGATCCAGCTGGCAGAAACATGTATCAGAAAATGTTTGTCGAACTAGTAAGATTTTATTTTAATAAACACAAGAGGGAGGGATGCTAAAGAAAAAAATATATGGATGCATGGCTTGGTGCTCTCCCCGGGACTAATTACCCAGTTCTCTTCTAACATCCGTACTTCAGAAATCAGTCTCACAGGCATAGTAGTTTTTACTTAAAAATGTATGAAAGGCATTCATGGCAGAGCAGTGGTCCCAAACCGTGGTGTCTTGGTGGTGGGGAATGTTAACATTGGCCCCATTCTGCGCTGCTTTCTTGTCCAGTAGAGAGTGTGGCTGTGGAAGTCCCCAATGGTATCTTCACGCTAAGGTGGTCCTGCAGCATAGGCCTTGAAGATAGTGCTGTCAGAGGTTCCTGTGCATTTTTATTACTTTTTTTTTTTTTTGTAGAGACAGAGTCCTACTGTACTGCCCTCGGGTAGAGTGCCGTGGCGTCACACGGCTCACAGCAACCTCTATCTCTTGGGCTTATGCGATTCTCTTGCCTCAGCCTCCCGAGCAGCTGGGACTACAGGCGCCTGCCACAACGCCCGGCTATTTTTTTGTTGCAGTTTGGCCGGGGCCAGGTTTGAACCCGCCACCCTCGGCATATGGGGCCGGTGCCCTACTCACTGAGCCACAGGCGCCGCCCCATTTTTATTACTTTTTTAAAATGTGAGTTTACAAGTTAGAGCTAGTTTAGCTCAGGCGTTATTTTATATGCACTGAGTCCAGCCAGTGTCTCCACCACAACTGGTTGCTATTACTAACATCCCAAAGTAAATCCGAATAATTTCCTCATCTGAAAAACTCTTATCATACCAGGAATCTGAGCATAGTGTCTGCTCGTGGATTTGCTTCTGAAGGTCACTTCCCAGCAATGTCCTTTTAGTTTGAGGCAGTGAGCGGGTTGGTGGGTGGATCGAGGCTCTCTGCAGCCCTCTGCGAGGGGCTTTCTGTGGATGGTTAACTGTCGTGTTGTAGGTCTCTGCGGTCCTTGGGTGCCCGTTGGGTGACATCCTCAATTCTCAAGGGGATCCAGAAGACCCACTCTGAGCCTATGAAACGGCCCTTGGACTTGGGTTATTTAGATTCCTGGCCCTGGAAAGACGATAAGTTCTTCCCCATTCCCAGAGACTCACAGGGGTCTTCAGGGCTTTGATGCTACTTGAGTTCCCTTGGAGTCTCCTTCCCACCCCGATCTCAAGAGATGCTCACTTGGTGAGCGGTTAACACTCAAAGATTTCTGTCTGTGCACTTTTTCAGGACTTTTAACTCTTGGTGTGAAAGAGTCGGCCATGGTCAACAAAATATTCACATGTGTCAACGTCCTGGTCCTGGGCTTTATAATGGTTTCGGGATTCGTGAAAGGATCCATTAAAAACTGGCAGCTCTCGGAGAAGGATTTCCGGAACATGTCCGGCCATTTCTGTTTGAACAAGTGAGTTATTTCTTCGGTCTCTCCACGTGTGACCACTCTGCATATTGGTATTTAATGATACGTGTGAATTTGGGGGGGGTGTAACAGGCTTTTTAGAAAAATTTCTTTGAATATATTTTGTTAATGTGTTTGTTTTGTTTTGTTTTGTTGTATAAAGTAGCTGAGGGTGTTTTTTATGTTTGGAATTTCTGCGAAGGCTTATTCCTGAGCCGGAGAGAATATTGTGCACTAGAAAGATTCAGGAAAACAATTGCACGCTAATTCCAAACTGTGCATAGTTGAGGATTATTGTCAGACTCATTCAGTAATCTGTCTTTCTGCCTATTCTATTTCATGGCCGACCTCTGAGCTTTGCATTCAGCAAAGATTTTCTCTGCATTACTGTGGTGATACCATTTCACCTTTAAATGCCTTCCTATCACAGTGATAACAGAGAGGGAAGAAGAATATGCGGGACTTCGGCCAAAATTTTTCAGAATTACTCAAGTATCGGAATATAATATTCTCGTCCTCCCACATTTGATGTGTGCTGCCTCAGCCTGCCAGCAGTGGCCCCCTCGCCCTCCTGTCCCTGACGTGGACACCAGAGCTGGAGGTGGCTGGCCAGCTCTCCACCCTGTGCTTCTCAGGCCTTTCAGGGAACCCTCACTGCTGAGCTCAGGTTATCCAGGAAACAGAGCCAACTGGTCATAATGCATCATTGGGCTCTTTTGGATCAGGGTTTCAGGTGACTGTTCAGCTCCCAGGATGGTGAAGGGGGAGCTGGATTTTGTCTGTGATGCTATTTTAGTGCAGACCGAGGGTTATGCTGCTGTGATAATTGGACCCTCCTGCAGTGGAGGGGCTCTCAAGTGCTGTTTCAGGCTCTGAAATGAACAGTCCAGGCTGGGTGGCCAGCTCAGCTGGGGACCCAGACGTCTCTGTCTTGCTCCATCAGCCCCTGGGATGTTTTCCTCATCTGTCTGGTCAGGGCTGTTCTGCGGGCACAAGCATGACCCAGCTGACCCAGGAAAGAACAGAGTGCAGAGCTCAGGAGAGTGTCCAGAGCTGTGAAGGGCTGACCTGGAAGACACACAGCCCTTGTGCCCAGGCAGAAATCTGGGGTGGCCGCCACTAGTTGTGAGGAAGGCCAAGGGGCCGTCTCACACTGGGGGTGTTGGCAGCCCCACACCTCAGCTGGGTCACCAGTCAGGTGGCTGGCCATGTCCTCCAGCTGTCTGGACAGTGGGCAGATACGGGACTGGAAGCTACTGCAGGAGCATAAACAGGAAACTATTGCATTAGATACATGAAACCTCCCTCACACGAACACTATGTGGTTAACAGTTCAAATAAAAGCAGACTTGCTGTCCCAAACTCTATTACTGAAAAATGAGGACTTTTAATGGGTCATTCCCAAACATTCCAGAGTCCTGTTTATGCCAAATTGATTGGTGCCCATTAATTCAGGGTGGAGTGAAGCCAATTCAAAATATGCTTTGAAGTAAAACGTAGTCGACTCTCGAAAACTTTGAGAGTGTATTTTACTGGTTGCTGATTGCAGGTCGAGAATGACCTCTGTGTCTTGCTTGCCCATTGGGGTTTAATTTTATTATTTTTATGAAGAGATTGTTTGTGCCAGCTGATGGTATTTACTTTCATTGGCTGTCCTCACACTGATGCCCTGGTGATGATGAACTGTTACCAGCCTCCCAGACAAAAGCGGCACTTGTTGCCCTAGCCCCTGGATCGCCAGTGGGGCCCTCCTGGTTACATCTGATGGCCTTGCTGCCGGGCGCAGTCTCCAGACCCAAGGCACAGCTGTGGGGATGGCAGGTGATAGGCCACTTGAAGCACTACCGGACTGGAAGCTAGTTTGCTCTTTCATTTTGTTAAAATCTCTGAGCATCTTTCTTTTTTTTCCTTCCAGCTAGATTTGTATTTCTGAAAACAGCCACATAGTCTTGTGTGAGATTGTTTGTCTCTCTGAAATAGTAGGGCACTTCCCAACCAAACCATACAGCATGGAGGAGCTTCCGTGTGCATGGGTTTGGAGGCAGTTTTGACCCCAAACTGGGGGGTCTGGGTTTGTGATTTGATGATGCTCTTTCTGCTGCTGTCTGGGAAGGCTGCTTGGAGCCTGTGAGTCAGTCTGTCTCTTGGTCTGTGACAGGGGTGTTTTCCCCCATACCTGCTGGTTCCTTACCGCAGGCTCTGTGCAGGGGAGGGCAGGAGCTTGGAGGACCCTTGGAGGAGCTGAAGGGCTGTGCTGAACGTGGGCACAGCACTGGTCATAGGGTCACGGGTGTCAGATTCACTGGGACTATTTTCTGAACTTTAAGCGGGTGGTCTTCTTGGGACATCTGTGTTTATAAACAGTGCTTGTTTAACTTTGCAGTTGTTATTTTAGCAAATATGTGTTGAGCCCTGCCTGTGGAAGCTTGAGACTGAGCCAGCACACCTTTTTTTTTTTTTTTTTTTTTTGCAGTTTTTGGCTGGGGCTGGGTTTAAACCCACCATCTCCGGCATATGGGGCCAGTGCTTTACTCCTTTGAGCCCCAGGCACCGTTCTGACAGCACACTTTTTTTATACTTCAGTTTCTCCTAAAATATTTGTTTTGAGATTGAGTCACCTGTAAATGTAGACGACCAGGGGCAGGTGGTACCCTGGCTGGTGGTTCTCTGTCTCCCTCTGAGGTCCTGGAGAGAAGGGTATGGCGCAGAGGCAGGGATGGGCTTCTTCCCTGTTTCCCTTCAGACCCCTTACCCATGGTCCCTGCCTCTCTCCGCCAAAGTCGTCGTTAGAAGGTGCTTTTGGAAATGGCGATCCTACATACCCTTTTGGCTTTGGGCCACAAAATGCAGAGAGGCCTGCTGGAGTGGGAACGCCACGGTGCGTGCAGCACCCCCAGATCACACACAGGGTCTGGAGACCCCAGGCCTAGCAGTTTGACATGGTGGGAAGGTGCAGAGGTTGCTGCCTGGGGTTGCTTCTCTTCAGGAGATGAGCACTGCTCCCTGAGCTGGGTTACCCAGCGGGTGCTGATTTTGCCTGTGCCTCTTTTTTCCAGTAACACAAAAGAAGGGAAACCTGGTGTGGGCGGATTCATGCCCTTCGGATGGTCTGGTGTCCTGTCAGGGGCAGCGACTTGCTTCTATGCCTTCGTGGGCTTTGACTGCATCGCCACCACAGGTACGTTCTCCCGCCTGCTGGCCGGCTGCAGTCCAGCAGACAGGTGGGGCCGACGCTGCCCAGGGCCCGCCACTTCCCCTCCTGTCGGCGTGCTCCAGTTGCCGCTCTGCCACACGTGAGCAGTGTGTGTTTTTGCAGCTTCCTGCTGATCCCCGCCCCCTCCCTCCTTCTCACTCCCTGAAGGGGCAGGGCCTGACAGGAAACTGCATCATGAATGTGACTGATGCTTTTGCTGTGAAGAGTGGGATGATGGCATATCTGCATCATCAGGAGAAATGAGGCCATTAAAAATATTGTCATCCTGGAGGATTGAATAGGCCAGGTGCCATTGGGCCTCCAAGAGTTTCTTCACCAAAGGAAACAAGTCTCTTCCTTGGTGGAACCACAGTGTGCAGGCTGAGAACACCATCGGGGGTCGGGCCGTCTGGTGTTTCTGAGTGCTGCTTGCCCACCAGTTCCTGGGATCCTGAGGCCACTTATTCCCACAGGGCCAACCCCTCTGGGGCAGTTACTTGTGGTGGTGTGGGCTCCCTGGCCCCAGGTGCCCCTGGTGTCACGTGGGGAGGCTGTGCCCTGGCCAGCTGCCCTTCTCAGGCTCACGCCTTGCTGGCTGTAGGTGAGGAGGTCAAGAACCCACAGAAGGCCATCCCCGTGGGCATCGTTGCATCCCTCCTCATCTGCTTCATCGCCTACTTTGGAGTGTCAGCTGCCCTCACCCTCATGATGCCGTACTTCTGCTTGGACAAGGACAGTCCCCTGCCCGACGCCTTCAAGCACGTGGGCTGGGAAGGCGCCAAGTATGCAGTGGCTGTGGGCTCCCTTTGTGCGCTTTCTACCAGGTGAGAGAGGCTTCTTCCTGCGGGGGTCTGCATGTGGGAGGGAGCAGAGCAAGGCTACAGCTGGCCCCGTGAGGCCGCGCTGGACAAAGGTCAGCTGTTAACCTCCCTCTTCCCTTCAGATAGAACCAGCACCCCAACGCCTTCTTGCTGTTAATCATCCCAAGAGTTGTTTGTGTTTTTGACATTTTCATCCTGCAGAACTTCGCAGTGTCATCTGCTCAGCAGGGCCCTGGTGCTCTGTCCCTAACTTTGGTCACTTGACCAGACCCCCTCTTGGAGCCCCATATTGTGGCCTTTAGTTTGATGATGAGGCTGGGGCTACTCCGGAAAGGGGAATAAATGCTTTCTGAGAAACATTTTTGCCCTGGTGTTTCCTACAAGCTGGTGTAAGTAGGAACTGTTTATTGAATGTTGATTGACCACAGAGAAATCCTCATGGATGTGTGATGCTTGTGTTTTCTGTTTGAGCTAGAAGTAATTGCAGGAGTAAATATACGTTTCCCCTTCCGTGAAGACTGCTAGCTTCTGTTAGGTGTTCTCTGCCTTTGCCTCAGTGTGTGCTGTCTCCTGGCTGGTGGAGTAAATGCTGAGTCTTTTAGCCCTGGACCTCACAAGTGTGGAGGGATTGCAGGTCTTGGTGAGAAATTCAGGTCCCTTTTCCTCAAGGGCAGGCTGTGCGCTGTTGTATGTGGTGCTGTGAGCCTGACAAGGCAGTTTTACTCACGTGTTCTGCCCTTTTCTCCCTCTCTAGCCTTTTAGGTTCCATGTTTCCCATGCCTCGAGTTATCTATGCCATGGCTGAAGACGGACTGCTGTTTAAATTTTTGGCCAAAATCAACGATAGGACCAAAACGCCAATAATAGCCACATTAACCTCAGGTGCCATTGCTGGTAAGAGCACTCATCTCACATGCCAGGGCTTTGACAGTTGGGTTATTGTTCCCTAGGGAGAAATCTTGAATTGTACTGGTCTGTGAGAAATTTTAACTGGTCTTTCTAACACATGGATTTTACACTTGGAACCTGGTTCATTAGAAGATACCCATCCTTTTGATGACAGGCAGAGGCGAGTTTGGCAGGGCATGTGAGGGAATTTGGAAAGGTGGACAGAGTGTGGCCCACACACCATTCCTGCAGAGCCATCTGTCGTGCCCCCCCACTATTTCCCTGAGGAGACTTGGGCAGGCTGACTTCTTGCCTGGTACACGCCAAGCAAGACTTTTTGTTAAGACCTGGAAATTCATTGTCTGTGAATTCTCTGGCAGATTAGTGTCCCTTACAATCAGCATTTTCTAAAATGTGCCACCTGTTCTCCTGGAACACTGAGGGTGTTGCTGATGAGGTCATCTGCCCCTGGGTTTGCACATCATGGCAGACCCAGAGGAGGCTCATCTTGTCCGATCAGCTGTGCCACTGAGAGGACCATTTACACGGCAGAAATGAGTGGAGCCGTGTGCTGATCCAGGGAACTGATGAAGAAAAGGGAGCCCCCAAAAGAAACACAGCTGCCTACTGCTCTATGCTGTCTGGACCGCACCTCATCATCCCACCGTATAGGTGCGGAAGTCCAGGGCCATGGTGGAGTGAGGGCGCACACCCGCAAGGACAGGGCTGGCTTTTGACTCCTGATTTGTTTTTACACCAAAGCAGCTGAGCTCCTTCTGGGGTCTGAGCAGAGTGGTGGGTCTTTTTGGCAAATTTGAGCACATGCCACCAGTCACACTTTGTACCACAGCAATTGACACTTGATCGTCTGAAATGAATGAATTACCCACTGGGTTTTGTTGGGATTTATGCCTAGTGAAGCACACTTCCATTTTTAGATTAATATGATAGAGTAAAAGAAAGCTATTTTAATTATTTAATACATTTTTTTGTGTGATTTTTTTAGCTCTTGAAAGCGATTGCAGAATGTCAGAATATGACCAGAACATCTAAGGAGTTAAGGAAGTGGAAATAGTAAATGATTTTTCAGTGTTTACATGTAATTTTGTCGTATTGAAGTTTGGCCCTGGCTGGGCATGGTGGCTTACGTCTGTAATCCTAGCACCCTGGGAGGCCCAGGCAGGTGAATTGCTTGAGCTCAGGAATTTGAGACCAGCTTGAGCAAGAGTTAAGACCCCATCTCTACTAAAAATAGAAAAATCAGCCAGGTGTGGCAGCAGGTGCCTATAGTCCCAGCTACTCTGGAGGCTGAGGTGGGAGGATTGCTTATGCCTTGGAGTTTGAGGTTGCTGTGAGCTACAGTGACACCACTGCACTCTAGTATAGGTGACAGGGCAAGACTCTGTCTCAAAGTAAATCAATAAATGAATAAAGGGTGCTGATACAGGGCGATCAAACCATGATTTTTCAAGTGACTATAAAGTGTACACCATTCACCAAAGCAGGGATTGACTATTTTCGTTTGTCAGGAGTGGTAAATAACTATTTAGTTTTCTAACATCACTTTACATGGAAGACATTTGTTCCAGGTTTTCCTTGAGTAGGGTGTAGGCGTGTGTGACATGCACAGTGGGACTGTTCTGATTACCCAGAGGCCCTCATTGCTCTTTAATCCTGTTATTATTTATCCTCAGTTTAATTTTATTTTTAGTTGGAGTGATTTAGAGTGTTTGAGAGATATTTGTGGGAAAATAATAGTATTGTGTTGTTTTAACTTGCATGTGATTTGAAAATATCCCAAAGTAGATCTAGGCCTGTTGTTTTTTTAATGGGAAATTTAACATATACACCCACATAAATAGATAGACATACTTTCCTAAAACTTGCTAAGGATTTTGAAATAAGCATGCATGCTTTTAATCCTTTTTTTTAAAGGTTGGGGGCATGATTAAGGGAAGTGACTTTCTATAGAGAGAACAGCTCTGCTTTTCCTGTTCACCTGCCTGGTTTAAGAGCCCCTGTGAGTCCTCCCAGAGCATTAGACTTGCCCTTCTCTGCCACTCTAGCTCTGATGTCTGTGTTATGGAAGGGTCCTCAGGGAGGCCAATGACAGGTTCACCCTGCTTGATGGTGACTACCTAGGACCCGGTGACTGGTGCAGTCTTTGTCAGGGTTGGGTGGATGGGTGGATGATGGATGAATGGATAGATGATGGATTGATGGAGGGGGATGGGATGGGATGGATGGATGGATGACAGGTGATGGATTGGGTGGGACTGATGGAAAATGGATGATGGGTGGGTTTTTGGAAGGAATGGGTAATGGATGGATGGATAGATGAGATGATCAGTGGATGAGGGATAGATGCACATGGCTGTCTGTGAGTCAGCATGGTGCTGAGGAAGACACTGGTCTCAGAGTCTAAACAACTTAGCTCACATCCTGGCACCTTTTCTTAAAAACTGTGTGACAAGTCTCCTAGCCTGTGTGAACTTTAGTTTCTCCATCTGAGGTTATAGATACAGCTTACAAAGTTGCCACAAGGGTTAAAAATGTGTGAAAGTACTCTCTAAACAAATATTAGTGATTATTACTGTCTGCTGAGGGCTGTGTGTGATGTAATCCTGAGCTTGCCTTCCCTTTGAGTCACGTCTTTGCATGGTAAGGCCAGGTGTGGGAGGAAGAGCAGCACCCTTCCTACGCCCTGCACAGTGGGTGGGTGGTGGGCCTTGCTGTCAGCAAGTGCAAAGGACCATCCACGTGTCCTGATGTCTGTCTCTTCCCAGCTGTGATGGCCTTCCTCTTTGACCTGAAGGACTTGGTGGACCTCATGTCCATTGGCACCCTCCTGGCTTACTCTTTGGTGGCCACCTGTGTGTTGGTCTTACGGTACGTATGGCTTTTCTGGGTTCTATGACAGAAATATGGATGCTCCTGGTACGCTTTTAACAGTTTGAATTGCTTATAAGGTGCAACTTTGGGGTTGGTGATAGCTCCTTCCGGAGCTGCTGAGGGGAGGGTGGGATCTGGACAGAACATCTAGTTAGGAGGATATCCTTGAAGAGTTGGGGTGACCCTTCATCTAACTCTATCATGTGCTCTCATTTTTCTGGCTTGATGTTGGGAGGGTAGAGACAGGTTCAGAGACCAAATATGGGGTCTGGATCCTGGGATCAAGAGTTCCTGAAGGCTTAGGGTAATATTGCCTAGGTCCAGGTTCTTGGGCTGGCCCAGATAGGAATCGGGAGAATCCACGGCCTATGAGACCCAGGCCGGTGTGATGCTTCCGCAGCTTTGTTGCACTATGGCTGGAGGAATGAATCCCATCGTCTGGTGTGGAGCAGCCTAGACTGAGTGAGGTCTGGGATGCTCTCGAGGCTCTGCTGTTTTAGTGTTCTGTGGCCAGGCCAGCACCGTGGACAGTCACAGTAAGGCAGCTCTGGGCCTAGGCAGGTACCTCGGTGTTCTCACCTGCTCCAGTGTCCCTCCTGAAGCACATCCCTGGGGTCTAGTGTCCTTTGCTATGGAAGGAGAGGGCTCTGCCTCAGGGGTGGCCAAGGCAGCGTTCATATGAGAACATTGTGGAGACCCTCAATGTGGTCTCCCTGCAAGAGGCTCCTCCTTTCTCCCAAGGTATTTACACTCACAAGGTTATCTATTCCATTTTGAATCTGCTCTCCTGAGCTAATTTACATAAAAACTGAGTTGAAACTGAGTTGTGATTATGTAGAATGAGCTAAAACTAGTTTGTGGACCTCTTATTCCTCCCCAGAGGCTCTGTCTGAGGTCCCCACTTTCTTAATTGACTGGTGTTGCACAAGTGAACCAGCACAAAAATGGTTAAATATCTTTACACTCACTCTTAGGAGTGATCATATACAAAATAATTCAGGAAGCAACTGTTTTTCAAAGCTGGTAGAAAAGATTTGCACTCTGCTTATTTTGTGCAGGAAGATAAGGAGCCTGGTTTAGAGCCGATGCTGCCTTTGCACATAGCTCTGTCTTGGAAATTGCACTGCAGGCTCGGTCCTTCACCCAGCAATGCAGAGTTATTTACTCTGCAGCACTTGGAGTTTTAAAATAAATTGATGCAGTCAAGTCACACAAACAGAATTTCTCAAATCCATCAGCCTGCAGGCACGTTTCTCTAGCTGTCTGTACCAAACAGGGTCCTGGCGTTACTGTTTTCTATTTCCGTCCTTCCTTTCAGCTCCAGACAGCCTGAGTTTTGTGGGAACATGCCTCATATCTTTTTCAGAATAGGAGAAACCCTCCAGGGCATTCCTCCCCCAAAACAGACTCCAAGGAGGGTGCTGCCCAGAAGTGGGAGACTGAGGTCTCTGCCCCGTCTCTGAGTCCCCCCCCTTTGCCAGAAGATGCCCCATTCTGACCGTCGGCTTTCCATTTTGTGCCTTGTGCTCCAGGCACCTTATCTTTAAAGGCTTATTAACCTGAGTTGGTGCATGTCCTTCTGCTTAACTATGACGATGGTCATGCCGTATGTGTCTCTGCAGCTATCAGCCAGAGCAGCCTAACCTGGTATACCAGATGGCCAGCACTACTGACGAGTTAGATCAGGTGGACCAGCATGAACTGGTGAGCACCAGTGATTCCCAGACAGGCTTCTTACCAGAAGCGGAGATGCTTTCTTTGAAAACCATACTCTCACCCAAAAACATGGAGCCTTCCAAACTCTCTGGGCTGATAGTGAACATTTCAACTGGCCTCATAGGTAAGAGCTTGCCCTTCCCCGTATGGTGCCCGGGGTCCTGCTTGTTGCCGTTGCAGTGGACGTGGGGTGGGGAGGTGCTGGAGCTGTGCATCTGTCTGGCTGCTGGGCTACAGCTTAGCTGTTCTGTCCTACCCAGCTGATGCCTTCTGAAGTGGAGCCTCCCTTCTCACAGGATTTGGGGGGAGTTGAGGACACTCTGTGAACTTGAGAAACGGTTGAGTTGCACCTCTCTCTCTTCCTTCCCTCTTAGCCACCCTTATCATTATCTTCTGCATTGTGGCCGTGCTTGGGAAGGAGGATTTGACCCAAGGGGAGCTGTGGGCAATCCTTGTGCTCACGGGATCTTTCCTCCTCTGTATCTTGGTCACGGGCATCATCTGGAGGCAGCCTGAAAGCAAGACTAAGCTCTCTTTCAAGGTGAGCAGCTTGGCCCAGTGGGCCTGTGGGGAAGAGGCTCCTGGCGGCCCACGGTCTGGCCCTTCTGCTAGTCAGCTGGTGCTGTGTGGGCCCAGGCAGGCCTTGGTGCTGGCCAGCCTCAGAGAACACAGGGCAGGAGCCCGAGGGCACCGGCAGTATTGCCAGGAGAAGACTGGCCCCAAGTGGTGGGCGCATCTGTCCATAGTGGCTTCTGGTAAATATCTGTCTGGGTGAATCATGTGATTCCCAAGCCTTGGCAATGAGCAGGCCATCTGCATTTTTGATTATACAAATAATAAAAGCATTACACCTTAGAGATGAAGTGGAAGTCTCTCTTCTAACCCCTTCTAGAGACTAGCAGGAGAGGAGAATTGGGACAGTGCCCGCTGTGGCATTTTGTAGCTTAGAACCAAATTTCCACCTGTTTGGATCAGCCTGTGAGTTCTGGCCTGTGTGTTGGGGTGGGGGTTGGCGCTCACTTCCTCTTCTCCACTCTTCCGTGACAGCCCCCGGGGCTTTTACCTACTGTCCCTCCCTGGGTAGTGTGGCGGCGTCGCTGGCGCCATCTCGAGCCTGCCTCCCTGGCAGGTCTGATGCTGCCTTTGTCTCTGCAGGTGCCCTTCCTGCCCGTGCTCCCCGTCCTGAGCATCTTCGTGAACATCTATCTCATGATGCAGCTGGACCGAGGCACCTGGGTCCGGTTTGCAGTGTGGATGCTGATAGGTACGTTTTGGTGTGACCAGCGCCTCCAGTGTCCTGGCTTCTCCCAGGCTCCCTGGGCCCCCAGCTTGGCTGGATGGTTAGTGTCGTAGCATCTCCATTGGTTCAGATTTCATAACACAATGAAGCACGGAGTTGGCAGTTTTCTCTAGAACAATACTGCATTCCTGGGAGGTTCTCCTCTTCCTTTCAGATACTTCTCATTTTAATTGCCTCTTGCCCAAGCTAGTTGTCCCCGCCTTGTGGTGGGAGGTGGGCTGGGCAAGAGCTTGATGTTAGCAAGAACAAGGCAATGAGTCTGCCCTCAATAGGCACTAGTTAGTTTCTCCCCTCCGCCCCAGGAAGGTCTAAACTGTGCTGCCCCCTCCTGGGCCTGGCTGACACCTGTGGGTCCTGGAAGGTGTGGGTGTCACAGGCTGTTGGCATCTTCTCTGTAGAATGGTAGCACTTTAGAGCCTGTGGTAGGTGCTGCCTGGGCGTGGGGAGTCTCCCATGAGGTCACCAGGGCTGAGTGCACCCTCTAGGACTGACTGTATTCCATCCCCTCTGGGCCGCTCACCCCAGAGCTAGAGGGGATGAACTCAATTTCCTCCCTCAGTGTCTTGAGTCCTGATGCTAATTTCCAGGAGTGCTGGCCCCAACCTTTGCCCCCTAGGCCCCAGGCCCTGCTGAGCCTCTAAGCCCTGAGCTTGGGCTCCTGAGGGACTCTTTTTCTCCAGCACCCACTCTGTAGCCCCATTCTCTGCCGGCAGAGTCCAGCCCATGCCTGGTTAGATGGAGGTGTCCATAGAGCCTTCCTGAAAGAGAGCTGCACACACCCACCCTCACCACGTCCCAGCCTCCCTGTGGAAGCCCCTGGGTTCCAGAGTGCTAATTCCTTCCCTATGCTCTGGGCTTCTGAGCCCTTCCTTCAAGGCCTGCTCTCTGTGTCAAGGGCACAAGGCGGTCCCTGGCCATTGGCTATAGTCCCTCAACAGGTGGCCCTGGAGCCCACCATGGGCCTTGGAAACGGGGCGTGGACTCCTGTGTGACGCCTGTCCCTGGGCGCTCAGTGTCTCCTGTGTTCTGAGGTCCAATTACATAGAGAAAGTGGGTAGTGGGGACTGTCCCAACAACCTGGGACCTCTAGCAGCCGCTGGAGATCCCACCTCAGGAGTGAATAGCCTGAGGCGCCTCAGAGCTGGTCAGAGGTTCAGCTGAAGGGCCCAGTGCCCTCCTGTGGCCCCCAGCCCCACTGCTCTGTCTGCTAAGGAAATGCCACAGCGTGAGTCTGTCCAGAAGGATGTATGGCTTTGCCAGATGTTGAAGCAGACAGTGACCGCTGCCGACTCTATCTGAAGAGTTGTGTGGTTTCTCCAGATGTGGAAAGCCAGCCCAGGAGGGCCCCTGACCGCAGGCTCATGCCCATGCAAGAGGCTATTCTGTGGGGCCACAAGCTGTGGGGCAGCCCTCTGTGACAGCCCGGCCCACTCTGATCACACCCTCTCTCTGCTCTTGGCCCACAGGCTTTGTCATCTACTTCGGCTACGGTCTATGGCACAGCGAGGAGGCATCCCTGGCTGCTGACCAGGCAAGGACTCCTGATGACAATTTGGACCAGTGCAAATGATACATAGCCCCACCCCCAGGGGCAACAGCCCCAGAAACCCATGAAGTGCCCTGCTCTCCCTACCCGTGTCACAGGGGCCGCCCACACCCACAACACCCAGTGCAGCTGCCGGTGCAGTTACTTGAAGCTCAGCCACAGCCCATGCACGTGTCCTGCCCAGACCCAGCTCTGCGGCCGGTTCACGAGTCCCCGGTCGCCTCCAGACAGCTTCCTGGCCAGGGCCACTTGGCTGTGGCTGGCCACCGTGTCTCCCCCTTCTGTCAGAACAAAGAAAGCAGCTCTTCTCGTCAGCTCAGCACCCTGCTCCCTGATGCCCCAGCCTCGGCAGAACAGAGGTCACCTATCTCCTCTGGGGAAGCAGCCTCCCCCAGGAACTGTTTTGAGATTGACAACGTGCACACTCCAGACTTTTAGTAGCCATCTCCTCCTGTTCCAACAGCAGCCATAGATGAGGGACCCTATCACTAAACAGTGTCCCCCAGCAACCCCACCTAGAGCCACATGACAGCTGTGTACTTAAAAAGGAACAATAGGACTGTTTCCTTCTCCTGAGCCTGTCTGAGTTGCTTTCAGGTGGGGTTGTTAGGGCTGGACCCCTCCCCCACAGGCCCCTCCAAGCACAGTTTTGCAGAGTCCTGCGGCCACCAAGAGCAGGTGGTTTCTTTCAGACAGGGAAGAAGGGATTGGTCCTGGTGGGAATGAAGGCCTTAGGGCAGGGGAGAGCTGGCTTCACACCCATTGGCACGTGGGCACGCATAAAACCAGGGGACATGCTGCAGCCCGTGCCCACCACGCTTGGGCCAGTCCTGCTGCTTCTGCTGTCTTTCACCTTATCTGTGTCCTGAGTAACTGGAACATGAGACTGTCTGTGTGGGACTGGCCTCAGATCCACAGTCGTTTCCTATGGGTATTTGCTATCACTAAATCTCGCCCTCCCGTGCTTTTGAGTCAGTCACTGGGCTCCTATAAAGTTCTCAAGGCCCAGTCTAGGGGCATGACACATCTGGGTCACAATGTGTATGATGAAATTGGAAGGAGACCACACAGTCTATGAGATTTGTGAGTCACTCCACCATATTAAGTTGACATTAATTTGGAAAATGGCCAGATAATCACTCCAGGCTATTGGTGTATCACTCGGGATTCATGGATGATGAAGATGTGAGATGATTCTTGGTCATAGTGCTGTTCTCCTCGTATCTCTGTCACCTAAACCCTGTGGCTTTGCATCCACCAAGGGACTCTGCCCTGGGCCTTCTGGCTCCATAAGTCAGAGAGCAGTGGGTCCAGCCGAGACACCCTGTCCTCCAGAACACCTGTGTCTGTAGCTCAGGCTGGGGCCGGGGCAAACACCACTGCACATATTCCTTGTAGCTTGAAGCCAGAGGATGCAAGAATGCTGAAAGAGCCCTTCTTCCTCTAGAGCCTTGCTCAGAGACAGGGACAGTAAGGGAGGTTGCACTTTGGGGGAATGTAAATGCTGCTTTCCAAACTTGGTTTTCCATATGCTCCCAGTCTGGCCTTTGACACAAGTCTGGTCGGGGAAGAAGCCTTATTAATAGCACTTGACTTTCCTCCTCTACCCCAGAAGGTTCTTGGAGGGAAATGCAAGAATTGGCTGAACAGCCCATGGAGGGCCGGTGGGCAGCCTAGGACGTGGGCTTGGTGCAGGCCCTGGTCACTTTGCAGAGTCTTTATTCTAAATCTCATTTGTGAATGTTCCGGAGAGAGTGTCCTAAGAGCCCAAAGCTTAGATTTCCAAAGAAAGGTATTTACATTTCTGTAGATTTGGTGCTGTAAAATATTCTGATAAATGTTAAGTTATTTTGTTGGGGTTTGGGTTGTTGTCTTAGTTCCAGTCAGCTATTTGTTTGCTTTATATATTGTTTTCTTTTTGTTTCTGTTATTTTCTACACAGGCAAAGACAAGTTGAGGAAACGAGGGTGTCTGAGAGGCATGGGGAAGGGGAATTGTTTTTCATTTTCATTTCTCTTTCTAATTGAAATTTTCACGTAAGACAGCATGCCGTAGACAGTATTTACAGGTGACATTTCGCCTGTAGCAGCACACATCACCCTGCAGAATGAACGAAGAGTTTCCCCTCCACAGAGCCAGGCACGAGGTGGTGCTGGGCGGCTGGGAGTCTGGGAGTCGGTCCCTTCCTCCCCAAGGCCTTAATGCAGGGCAGAGAAGCTCACACAGCTCGTGCTCCTCTCAGAGAAAGGCCTTCCTAGTCAGGAAAGGACACCTGCGGGTGACCTGCATGAATAATTCATTGGTTGTCATGAGTAGTTGTTGTATACTTGCCAGAGGTTTTCTCTTCTCTGTTCAAGGGTGATAATGTAAGTACTGGTATTTGGGATAGGCCTCACAATTTTAATAGACTTTTCCTTATCACACCACACCTTCCTTCCTCTGGAATAAAAACACACACAGGCAGGGGGAAAAAATGACTGATAGTTTTCCATCTCTGAGTTCCCCTCCCCAAACAAGAACATCCTTCTCACTTTCATGGCCCGCCAGCATTTTCCTACGTAGTCAGAACTTCCACATTGAGACACACTCCCACCGGAATGTTGTGTCTACTTTTATCTGTGCCCCAGCCCCGGATGCCCACATTGGAAAGACCATTAGTGATGAGCGGGCGTCTCTGCCTGGCTCCCACACCCCCGTGACCACACTGAAGCGCCTCTGCTGAAGAGTAGGAGGGAAGCAGCCGGCCCTGGTGGGTGGCACAGGGGAGCTGGCTTGCAGGAGGGCAGTGGGAAGGGGTCTGTTGGAGGAGGCTCATCATCCCTGCTCACTCCCCCTCAACCCTCAACCCGGGCTTGCTGTTGGGTTTCTTTTGCCAAACCAAGAGGGAGGAGTGATAGACTTGTCTTTATTAGGCTGTTTCAGAAAGATTGCTTACATTATGTTATTGTCAGAATTGCTCAGATCTCCTGCACTGTGAGGTTTGTTTTTGCCTGCAGTAAGGGTTCTCTTTCCTTCCAGACTTTTTTTTTTTTTTTTTTTTGAGACAGTCTCGCTACATCTATCAGGCAGGCAGATCAATGTGCTGATGCTGTGTTCCCTGCGGGGCTCTCTGCCTGCCTGAGGGGCGCAGGCTAGGATGTGCTATGGGTCCAGAGGCCACTGCGGGACAGTCGTCTCTGCTGCCCTAACATCCCAGGCCGTGACACTCCTCCTGCACCCTCACCTTTGCCCATGACTTTGGCTGTGCCTATCAAGTGTGACTGGGAGACCCATGGAAATGTGGGCACCCCCACTTCTCCCCTTAACCCCCTAGGTGTTAAGAAGGCCTTCTGAATAGGCTACTGTTTGCAGTCCCATGTGGTATGGCCTCCAGCTTGATACTACGTGGAGATTAGAGCCAGAGTCTGGGTGGGTGGCATGTGAACAAACCCCCTGAAGGGTCCCCCCAAGTCCCAGGCTCCTGGGTGAAGTTGTAGGCACTGCCTGACACAGGGACCCATTGTTAGAGAAAGCTTACCTGGCTCCTTGCCAGGGCCCCTCTTTTTCTGATTTAAACACCCCATTTTTACACAGACACATTTGTCTTTATGTGAGCTGACAGTTCTTTTGGCACCCAGCAACCCTGCTGTGCCAGGGCCCCGGCACCACTGTGTTCTTGGATGGGCGAGAGGCGCATTTGCGTCCACGATCTCCGTGTCTCCTGATCAAGCTCCCAGGCCTGGAAAATTGCTGGGCATAGGGACGTGATGGTGCATGTGGAACTGTCCCAGAGTTCACCTGATGGAACTGAATTTCTGTTATGGATGGCTGTTATGTGTAATTTAAAATATATCTTTGCCATTTAACAAAAGGATTATATGTGAGGCTCTTTAGGGAGAGCGAGATGTACATTGGTCAGGCTCTTCTGGACTGTTGGGAGTAATGAAATGCTCTATTGATCCAGTGGTGCAAGAAACTACATATGGTACAGTAGTATACTAGTATACTATGATGCCTGATGGATTTTTAAGGCAAAAGATTTTCAACTGACTTTTGTCCTCACTCTAATCAGTCTCCTGGTGCCCTTTGCTTCCCGAGCCACTGTGCTCTTATTCAAGAGTCTCAGGCCACCCAGTTCCCAAGGAGCCCTCCTGGTGTTATCATTCCACAAATATGTTGAGCTGCTGGCTGAAAACCCCACATGAGATGCAATCCCTTGACCAAGCTTAAAGAGAAGCCCAGGCAGATTTTCTCAGGGTGTTAGTGTGTCCAGCAGGTTAGGAAAGAGGACTGGGAAGATGCATTTCAGACTTTGTTAATTAAGTATATGATTTTGTGTTTCTTGATGACAAACTTTTTTTAAGTTTGGGACTTATTTTCCCACTTGAGAAGTTATGTATTTAAGATAAGTTTCCTGCTTAAGTTGTGCCTTTTAGCTTCAAAGGGTTTAAGGAGCACAAAGGGTAATGATACTAATGAGGATCGGTTTATTGTCAAACCTGAATAGCTGTGGTTTCTCCAGTAAATTTTTTTCTTCTACTGAACATGGAGCCATTATTAAAAGAGTTGTGTGTTTTTATTATGTAAATTGTGTAATATTTTTTGCTTGTTTGATGCTCTATTTTTCTAATAGTTTCTTATAATTGTGATACTAGATTTTGCTTCTGATGCTAACCGCAAATCAGGTTGGTCTCTGCTGGGACTCCTGTTTTTATTTTATTTTAAGGACACATGTCAATGTTGTCCTTTGCCTTTCAAAAAAATGTGAAACTGCTCCGTATCCCCTTTTGCTGACAGTGCCATGTATCGACATCTTCCTCCCACACATTGTGTTGTAAAATCAAACTATTTCGTGGTACACTAGCTCATGCTTCTGCAGATTCTAATAAATGGTGTTTCTGGCTTCGGTGTGTGGAGTGTGGTCTCAGGAATCCTCTGGGTTGGGTCGCACAGGCGTCTCGGTGCCCGATGGCCAGGCCCAGACCCCGCGCCGCACCCTCAGTGTCTTCCTGCTTCCACGCAGCCCGTGCTCAGGTTCCTGCATCCACTGGGGGAAATTCTTATCCCAACAAGCTGAGCCTCAACTAGGGAATCACTCAGCCCCACCTTGCCTTTGCCACCTTGTCCTGTCTCTCCAGACTTGCCTGGGTTTGGGGGCCCCAGAGATCTTCCTGCCAGGCAGGCTGTCGAGGGCTAAGTGGCTCAGAGGGAGCAGCGCTTGCCTGTCGGGCAGCAAGAGCCCCTCAGTCCACTGACACCTCTGCCTGGTGTTTACCTCTATGTGTTGTCTCCTTAGGGGATGAGCTGCACACAGGGCTGGGGATGCTCGGGATGCTGGGGGTGGGGGTTAGTAGCTCTTAGTCATTGCTGGCATCTCAAACCCCCAGCTTCCTGGAGAAAGCCATTTTCTTGGACAGAAAGCAAATCAGTCAAGTGGGCCTTAATTCCCAGATCCTGAGAGGCGGTGATTCACAGTGACTTTGCTGGAAGGTTTGCTGCCTGAAAGATCGGGTTTGACCTTTGAGTTTTGTCAGCTGATGGATAGTGCTGGAGGCCGACACCTGGAGAACTGTGTGGAGAGAAGGGCAGGTGGTTGCTCTCCTGAAAGCCAGCATGTCCACGATCAGGACTATCGACAAGGACCTGCACCCAACAGCACCACACATGCACATTTCACGTTTCTTAGCCACACAGGAAAACTAGACCGCTAAGCCTGGGCAGTGTGAAAGCAAGGATGTGCAGCATGTCTAGGGGACACAACAGAGCAGCACTTGGGACATAGGGTAGCAGCAGTCTCCCCCTCAGTGCAACGTAAGTTCCAGGGAGATGGAAACCAGAACCCAGCTATTGGGTCAGAAAACGGGCTGACTTTGAATAACAGCCAAGAGAATGCCCAGTGGGTCCCAGAATTGGGAAATGAGCAAGGCCTTTTCGAGACAGAGTTTCACTCTTGCCTCCAGTAGAGTGCTGTCCTGTCATAGCTCACAGCCTTCCTGTATTTCTGTGTGCATCCAGTAAGGCCACCTCTGGTAGCTTTGCACGACTTTGGGCCAAGGGCAAGATAGACCCCAGTTCCTGCAGCGCCACACCGCCACCTGGTGGCCTCTCAGTACCACGCAGGAAGCCTGAAAAGACCCTGCAGTTTTCTTGTAATTGCTTAGAAAACCCTGACTGGTTGGCCACCAGCCTGAGCAAGAGGGAGACCCCATCTCTAAAAATAGCCGGGCATTGTGGTGGGCGCTTGTAGTCCCAGCTACTCTGGAGGCTGAGGCAAGAGAATCACTTGAACCCAAGAGTTTGAAGTTGCTGTGAGCTATGACAGGACAGCACTCTACCGTAGGCAAGAGTGAAACTCTGGAAAAAAAAAACCTCTCACTGGGGGCTCCTCAAAGCCATGTGGCAGTCTAGTTTGGAGGCCTGAGGGATGTCACCCAGGCTAAGTTTTTCCTTCCATGGTTTGGTTATGAAAAGCTGGTAAATCAAAAGCTGCCCCCAAACATCATTCATGGTGATCAGAAAACCTATGGAGCTACATCCCAGGGCACGGTCCCAGCCCTTCAGTTCCATCTTTACAGGCCTGCTTGGTTACCTCACAGACCTGAGGAAGCTTGGCATCAACGGCTGTAGATAATTCTGTCAGCCCCTGTTCCAAGGGAATAGTTTAGTTTTTACCAAGTTAAGCCTAACCACCAAGCCATGAATACAGCCATTAAAAAAAAAAAGTGGCAGTACCTTTGCAAACCCTTTGGTGTCTCAGTGAAGCTGAATACCTAATCCCCATGGATTTAGAGCTATGTGGGGAAGGAGCTGTGCTGGGTGAACTTTCATTTAACCCCTTATAAGAATGCATTTGCTGAATGTCCTCTTGTCCAGGAGCGCTGTGCTCCACTAGTGCAGGGGCACAGGGCAGGAGCAGAGCCCCGTCCCTGTCATGGTGAGTTGGCTGCAGTCAAGTGAGAAGCTGCTCTGTGGAGCCAGTGGCTATGCCTCAGGTGGCTGCTTGCAGGTTTGGGAGGAGACCCAGGCATCTGAACATCCTGACCTTGCCTGCATCTTCACGCCAAGGCAGGTGCGACCAGAGCTTGCTAAGCAGAAACTCCAGAGGTCCTTCTTTGTTTTGTTTCATGAAGTTTGGGGCATGAGGTTTGAGAGAAACAGACTGACTTAAAAAAAAAAATTCTCAAATTTAAGTAAATTTACTCCGTTTTTTAATGCCTGAACAGCTTACCACCATTTCATGTTTTTTTTTTTGAGACAGAGACTCAGTTGCTCTGGGATTGGGTGCCGTGACGTTATTGCTCACAGCAACATCAAGCAATTCTCTTGCCTCAGCCTCCGGAGTAGCTGGGACTACAGGTGTCCACCACAACGCCAGGCTATTTTTAGAGACAGGGTCTTGATCTCGCTCAGGTTGGTTTCAAACTTGTGAGCTCAAGTGATCACAAGTTATGATAATTTTTGATTTACCAGATTTTCATAACCTGCCTTGGTCTCCCAGAGTCCTGGGATTATAGTCATGAGCCACTGTGCCCAGCCTGTTTGTTTGTTTTTTACTTTAAAAATTTATCACAGACTCTGGAGCTGGCAGGACCCTCACCTCCTGATTACTATAGATTGGATGACAGGGCACAATCCCAGAGTCATCATTTGAAGCTCAGACACTGATGCAGCAATAGCTCTGAGAAGGTCCTTCAATGCCAATTGCAGGTGGGAACACATCCAACTGCTCGGTTGCTACCTGTGGTTAGTTCCATGTCTCCTTTCCTGCTGAGGTGACACAAGTCTGCCACGCATGAAGAGCCTGGCTCTCCAAGGCTGCTCAGCTCAGAGGAGGTGACTGAGGGAGGTGAAGCTGAAGTGAGGTTCCAACTGCAGATTAGCCCTGGAAGGGGACACAGTTCTCCACAGACAGGACAGAGTTGGCTCTAATTGGGATCCTTCACATGCCAGGCATGAGTCACCATTAGCTCCTTTGTTAGCTGGTGGTGTTGGCACCTGCCTGGCACCTGTTAGCTGGTGGTGTTGGTCCACCTCACAGGTGAAGAGTATGATGGGAGGTGATTATTATAAAAGTGGAGGACAGTTAAGATATCCCAAAAGAAACCAACAGCTCGGGACTTAACTGACTAGTAGATCATTAATACAGAGGTGGTCGGCATTACTCTGGGAAGCACAGATAACATGGGGTCTGCAAGTGACTCATGCACCATCTACAAAGGGTCTATTGTTCAGTAATTGTTCATGAGGGACTTGCTGACATCTCCCACAAGTCCTGAAAAACCACCAGAAACTGGCAAACCTAGGTCTCCCGTGCGGCCCCAAGCAGTCCTAGGCACCTGTGGGACACTCCAGGGTTAGGCTGGCCAAACTGGCTGTAGCCCAGACTGAAGGCTGGTGAGATGGGGGAGCAGGTTTTTTCAGGTTAAAATGAGGGAATGGTCTTTTGTGTCCTCTTTCCACCCAACTCCTGCCCACCCCAGTATTTCAGAGCAGAGCAGTAAGCCACCCTCAAGTCCAGGTGACAGGCTGCCAAAGACCCCAGGCTAGAAGGGTGGGCATGGGAACCTCAGACCTGCTGAGTCAGGGGAGAGGAAGACCCTGGGATTCTCTCCGTGACACTCAGCAGACTTGGCCCACACAGAAAAGGAACTCAGCCTCCCTCACCTCCCTGCCTGGGATCCGCAGCCCCAGAGGGATAGGTCTCCAGTTACGTCAAGTGGATATTGCAGAAAGTCCCTCAAGTTTATTTGAATAAGCTTTAGAGTTCAACACAAATATGCAACACAGAAACTGTAGGGGCAGGACAGGAATATTGCAACCCCATTCAACTGATGACAGAAGAGCCAGCACCCCGCCCACCCCTCCCACCAGAACCTCATCCCAGTGCGTGGCAGGGAGGGGGCGGAGGGCAGGCCACTGGCACATCTCCCAAACTCCATGAAGAGATTGATGACATCTGGTGGGTCTGTCTGAGACAGATGGGAAGGCCACAGCTCCTGCCTAGGGAGGCATCGCTCCAGCCTGGCAGAGAGAAGCAGATGTCCCATGGAGGGAGGCCTGCATCCTGACGATGCGGGGTGAGGGGCGAATCAAGAGGAAGGTGCAGCAGCCTCCAGGTGTATCTTGGGAGTGGTTCCAGCCCTGAAGACGGGCCATGTGTGATCGGTGTCCATGACGAGGGAAAGAAGCCACAGCCCTGTGGAAATGAGCTCATGCACCCAAGAACAGGGCTGGCTTGGGCAAAGGTCTCAACAAAGTCCACCTAGTGAAGGGTTACTTAGTTCTAACATCCCTACGACTTTGACTGCAGTGGCCTAATGCACTGCACCACATCCTAACATCACACCAAGGTATTGCTGTATAACTGCATTTAGTGGGTGCAGTTAGGTAAGTGGGTCCTCATCTGGAGAGCTAAGTTGCAACCGAACTTGTATTTGTGCAGGTTGCCCCTGCTGGAAAAAATAAAAATTGTGCATTCAGTCAGTGTGACATGATCTAATGCAATGCCCAACTCAGTGTTGCAGCGCCATGCAGAGCTTCTAAAGAAAAGAGAAATGTTGCTTCAATGTGTGTCTACTGTATATGTCCCCAGGAGGAGCAGGACCTAGGGGGCCCAACTTTGACTCATGCGAGGGACACAGACCATATCTGCCTTCATGTTGTTCACACGTGTGGTAGACCCTGGGCAAACTGACCCCTTTCACAGGCTGTTTCCCTTCCTGCTCCATGGCTCTGGCCCCTGCAGGACCCCTGCAGGGTACTTCCTGCCTTGGACATGCTCAAAGACACGCTTGGACTCAGGACAAGTTTCAGGGGCTTCAGGGAGAAAAGTGCAGAGTCTTTGTCACACACAGGAAACAAAGTCATCATTATCTCTAGCATCACCATATCGACTGTTAAAACTACTTCTTCCTCTGTGTATCATGCTCCTAATCTTCCACAGCACTATAGAATTCTTTTCATGTTCTAATTCTACCATGTCAGAGACAGATGCCAGTCCAGTAGCCGGTGACCCCTGGCTGGCTGTTTCATTGGGCTCCTCTGTCTGGGAGAACATCTTGGGGCTGAGACGGGACTACCATCAGCCCCAGTGTCACTCGGTTGTCAAGTAGAAAGTACAAATGGGTTTCTGGGAGTTCATGTAATGGCCTAGAACTGGTCACTGGGAGAGAAATGTTGGTTTTCTGGAAGCCCCTGCTAGAACCCCTGAGCCATCTCAATGTGCAGTAAAGGGGCTGATTATAGAACCAAATGGGAAGAGAGTCTGCCTATGAAATGGGGGTCATATTTCAATGATATAGCTGCGTATCAGAGCAAACCAAATGGAAAGCATGATTACACTTTCCTACTTTATGCCCGGTCAAAATATGGACCCTATTAGCAGTTTTCTTTCACCAGGATGGAACATGAACGGTCTCCGTCATCTCCGAAGTCATCCTCACTCTCACTAAAAGGTCATGCTCTTCCATGTTTTCTGCAAGGATGCAACAATAGCTTACTGACCAATTCTGAGATGCCATTAGGAAAAAAGCAAAATTTGTGTTTACAAGACTATTATAGATGATCACTGTCGTGTGTGACATCTGCAAAACTGCTAAACCCCTTAGGGTTTCCCACTGCTTATCCACTCACAACAAGAGCATTCATAATTAAAACTTGCAAATGGAATAACAGTGGCCTCACATCATGTTGACCGAGAAGCTGATTGTTCCAAAGGCAGTTACCATTCACAAATCGCTGGTGTTAGTGTTAAAGAGTGTAGAACCACTTGGTGGTGGGTTGAAAGGCGCTTCTTCTCTGTATCTTTTTTTTTTTTCCTTTTTCTATTTTGGGTAGAAATATTCCTGGGAAGCAAGATAGAAATGCGTTTTCATTTCCCAATAATTCTTAGGCACAAGTTAGAAAACTGCTGACCTCCACTAAAATATGTCAGCACTTCATGTTATAAAAAACGCAATTCAGAACCGCCGCATGTGCATATACGTGTATCTAAATATACACACACATCGGTGCAGTACACAATGATGTACGTGTATCTAAATATACACACACATCGGTGCAGTACACAAGGATTATTCAATGTATATTGAAAACTGAGCTATTTGTAGCTAACCAGAAATTCTGCAGTGAAAGTCCATTGCTCAAGAACAATTGGAAATGTCGTTCTTTTGGCTCTAACTAGGGTAAAACGTTTGCACATCAGACTCTACCGTTTACACTTTCCTAAGTGCCCATACCAGGACAGTCTCACCGGGATCTGAGCGGGACGCTGCCTGGGGTGCGTGAGGCAGCGGCTGCGCATGCGCAGAGGGCCAGCTCCGGCGCCCCGTGAGTGCCCCCTCGGGGTGGAAACGCTGGAGGCCGGAGCTTCCGTGGGCGGCCTGGCAGTGTCATCTGGGTGTCGTGCTGACTCTGGCTGGAGAGGAAGGTCCTGAGGAGGAGCCGCGGTACACAGGGGACGTGGGGGAGAGTTTAACAGGGCTGGTTGGGTCCCCAGTTTGGAGCTTCCAAAGCAGCTCTTCGTTGGTTCGGCTCAATCTCTTCTTCTCCTGAGTTTCTTTCTCAACGTATTCCTGGAGATTCGCATTTTCCTCCGACAGTTGTCTGCACGAGAGAATGAGAAACAGTCGAGTAGCAGCCACGCTAGTGCCCACTTAACTTGAGAGCAGGCCAAAGGGTGCAGGGCAAAAGGAGGCAGCGGCTACGCCTGCGGAAAGAAGAGGGACAAGTCCCACCGTGGCCAAGGACCTCGGGTTGAAACATGATTTCCGCTAGTCCTGCTGACACATCCCTGACCAGAGCCTCTCTGGCCAACACCTGATCAGCTCACAGGCCCCCCGCCAGGTCAGGGGAGGTGCTGGCTGACTGTCAGAGCAAAGGAGGGAAGTGTGCTTGCTGGGAGGCTCAGAGAGGAGACACAGAATCAGCAGTGACAAGCTGTGGGCCTTCCTGAGCCTTCCAGGAAGCTGGAGATGCCTCCCCCACTGCAGATGCCAGTCTGTGGGTCTGCCTGCTGCTGGGCCGAGAGCCCTAAGGTCAGCACTTAACGGGGGCTCAGTTAATGTCTGCCGATAAACGGTGCCAGATAGAAACTGAATCAATGAATTTTGTGCCTGCTTTTATGAAGCTTGAGTTGCTTGCCTTGTTGCGTTTTTTAAAAATGATGGCAACTTTGGGAATTGATAGGAATAAGTACACGTGCATTTTACAGCTGGATAGCCTGACGCCCAGCAAATCACCCCTCTGGGATGAAGCCTGCGCCTGCTCTGCTGACAAGGCTCCTTTGCAGATTCTCCGGGGAGGCCCGTGCTGCTCAGGCTCTTTCTCCCGCTCTCTGAGGCTGCATCAGCGAGGAGGCTGGCAAGACTGCCTGCCTGAGACTTGGGGTCTGGGCCACAGGGGCAGGGGTGACAAGGCCTGCTACCCTGGCACTTATTCTTGTGTGCCTCTGAGGTGCCAACCATATGTCTGCACCAGGGGCTCAGCTGTGGAGGCAATAGCTCTGTGTGCATGTGTGTGTGCAAGAATGTGTGTGAGTGTATGTATAAGTGTGTGAGGGTAAGTGTGCAAGGGTGAGCATGAACATATAAGGGCACATGAGAGCAGCAAGAGCGGGTGTGACAATACATGAGTGGGGATATGCAAGTGTGAGTGTACATGTGTATGTGTGCATAGGAGAGTGCATGTGAGCATGTAGTCCCTGAGTGTGCGTGCATATGTGTGAGTGTGCACAGGCGGCATACCATGGGTGCACCGAGGTGGGCAAGGGTTCAGCCTGGGTCTCAGGAGGATGGCTCAGCCCTCGTGGCAGAGAGATCCTCCAGCTGATGAAGCCAAAACTCCACTCACCCTACTTTGAGCTGGACAAGGGAAGTCAGGGCACCCCAGAGCTGGGTTCTGCAGGGAAGGGCAGGACCGAGATGGAAATGGGAGATTTCCGGAAGCCTTGGGTGTCCCTCAGTGGTGGCTTTCTCTTGGCTGGGAATACCCAACTGCCCCTCTTCTCCTAGTCTCTTTCAGAAGTTAACTCCATCATGCCTCAGTGCCATGGGAAGCCCCAGCTGCATACTTTTGCTGATTTCCCTCATTTCTGCCAAGGTGGGTCTCATCGGCACTACCACAGGCTAGGTGATTGCAGGCTGAATTCTTGATCTTGTGGTCACAGGGGAAATGCCAAGGGATTGTGTGGGGCAGACTCACAGCTCAGGGTGAGGCAAATTGAGGGTTGGGACAAAAAGAAACTCAAGAGCAAAGCCACTTTGCAGATGACACATGCGTTCTACCTGCAGACACCCAGCCTACTCACCTGGTGACAACTGTGTTTTGGTCAATCCTTGCTTTGAGGTCTTCATTCTGCTGTTGGAGAACTTGGATCTTTTCTTCCAGGATAATGTTCTTTTCCACCTGCAAAGGATATAGTATTTAAGAGGCTCTCAGCAAGGCCATCTAAGTAGCACACCAGTACCTTCGACTTCGGGATTTGGAGGATTTTCAGAACAGCATTTTCAAAGTGTAGTTTGCAATGCATTAGTGGGTTATAAAATCAGGTTAGAGAGATGTGACCACAAAATAAAACAGAATAGAAAATGCCAGTATGTACTGTATATAGATGTATTATTATATACATTTTAGATGTGTATTTTTATTATATATATTGTATATATTCGTGTGTGTGTTGGGTTCCTGGTAAAATGCATTTCTCCCAGTGAGTGTCCTCAGGTCCTTGCCACTGTCAGAGATAAGCCACAAACTCCACCAGGACCTAATTTGAATAGTGGCCTCTTGGTTCTTCCCAAAGGGTCAGGTGTGGTGCAGCAGTGTCCCTGGCCAGCTATGCACACACTATATGACATTCTGAATTAATGGAGAGAGAGAAATATAAAGAATGTGGGCACACTTTTTCCATCGACGCTACAGGCAGCGTGGCAGAAGAAACCCCATCAGGCCATGGCTGTTATTTCCCCACAATCTATGCCACTTTCTCTGTCAGTGTATCTCTGAGGGGCTAAGACCTAGCTGTAATACAGTTCCATTCTAAGATGAACTTAGAAATAAATCATATTTGAAAAGAATGTGGCATGTTCACTGTTAATGCAGTTAATCTTTAAAGAAAACTGTCACATGTTTACATATAGGGTTCGAGCATCCTGGCCACAGGATGGGCCTCTCTGTTCCTGATGTTTAGCAAGGACCTCACTCAGCCCTTGGCTTTGCTCCCCAGAGATGAGAAGTGGTCAAATAGCTTCATTTGGGCGGCGCCTGTGGCTCAGTCGGTAGGGCGCCGGCCCCATATACCGAGGGTGGCGGGTTCGGACCCGCCCCGGCTGAACTGCAACCAAAAAAAAAAACAACAAACAAACAAATAGCTTCATTTTTGCCTGAAAAAGGTTTCTGGAATGAGCCGTCCTGCATGCCTGCAGAAAGCCTGGAGCATGGCTGAAAACAGCCAACTAAACCCAGAGGCTTGTGGGTGACCCACTATAGATGGCCCAGCCAGAAGGAGGGGGCCTCCTGCTTTCTGTCAGAATGGAAGCTGCCCCATGCTGATTGAGCTGCTTGGCAGAGTGAGGCTCTGTCTGTGAGCTCCCACCAGTCCGAGTCCTAGCCTGAGCTGGGAAGTTCTGGGCTGCTGAAAGGTGCCAAGTAGCCTGAATCACACAGGATGCTGGTAACAGTCCCATCATCAGTCTGCCCCTGCTAATGATGGGCACCTGTTCTGCAAGAAGAGACATCTGCAAAAAGGGATAGTTCCAGATAGAGGGTCATGGCAACAAAATGCAAGGGTGGTCCTAGGTCAGCCCCTGGTTTGGATATACCAACTGCAAGGGACATTTCAGAGACAAAAGGGGAACTTTAAAAATTAGATGAAATAATCATTTCCTGAGAAAGACAGTAATATACAAAACCCTTGTACAAGATAATATGTGGTCTAGGTGTGTGCGGTGTGTATGTGTGTGCAGACACATATTCTGGAAAGCATAAACAGTGAATGAAAAATAATGTTCTATATTATTTTTATCTTATTTTATAATTTCCTATAGCATACTTATTTTTCCTTTTATAATATAAAAAGTTGCTTTTAAAAATAACAATAATAAAGGGGAAAAAAGAAAACTCTAGCAGAGACCCATGGGCCAATTTCCACATCAAGACAGGATATCCTTGGAAACAGGTTTCTCTGCTACTCTCTTTGAACTCCTTTCTGGGACTCTAACCCTGGCCTTGGCTGGCCTTGTGCCAAGGGTTGGGGGTGAAATCTCAGTGCTCTGTATTCCTAATGGGGCACCCTTTGCTAGCTCTGCAAGCCAGGCTAGAGGGCTGAGGTGGGAGAGTGTCTGTGAGAACAAGGATTCCATTATGAACTAAACGCTTGTGTCTCCCCCCGCCCCACCAAATTCCTGTGTTGAAACCTCCCTCCCAAAGTGGTGGTATTAGGAGGTAGACCTTTGAGGGGGTGATTAGGTCATAAGGATGCAGCCCTCATGAATGGGGTAAGTGCTCTTATAAAAAGGGCTCCAGAGAGATTCCTCCTTCTTCTTCCCCAGGTCCCTTCTCTGAGTTGTGGAATGGCTTCTTAGGTAGCTGCTGTTCAGGTGTGCTGTTGGAGCTAGGGGACAGGCTCTGGTAAAGTGCTCTGTGTAGTACCTAACAATACCAGCCACATCCCGCTGGCTCACCACACATGGCCTAGAGATGGGTGAGGAAATAGCACATCCCCAGGAAAGCCTGGGCGAAGCCAAGAAGAGGGAGCCAATCAGGAGAGCTCCAGAGTCGGATAAGATATGGCCACCTCTGAGATTTCCATATCAAACCCACTGGCTTACTGAGGAAGGCCTTGGGGCTCAGCGATGGGATTTTCTGCCCAGGTGTAAGCAATGGCCAGGAAGGATCACACCTGGCTGAACATAGTCAATGACCACATCAGTGATGACAGCAGGAAGCTTGCAGAGGTTAGTGACTCTCCTGAGCAAACAGACTGACTCACCAGCTTTTCCAACTCAATAATCTTCTTTTCTTGCTGGTGTATCTGCTGATTCTTCATCTCTAACACCTGCTTTAGGCTCTTCATGTCTTCTTCCAAGTGCTGATAAGGAGCCAACGCAATCTATGGGGGACATAGAGCAACCAGCTGTCAACCAGCTGTCAACCAGGGTTCCTGGCAAAACCCAGTACTAGCCAATGTCATGAATGCAGCTAACCTAACCTCTGCAATAAGCTTTCCAGCAGGCCCTGCAGCTCCCAGGACAGAGAGGATGCTCATAGCATAGCAGGAGCCCTGCTGATTTCCCACTGGGACCCCTCCTAAAAGTCCAGCTCTGGGGGAGAGCAGGAGAGACATGGGTGTTGTCCACTGGGAAGTCTGATCCTGGACACTGCCAGCCTCTCCACCCTAGAAGGGAACTCATGCGTTAGAAAGAGTAAATCCCGCACTAGCTTTTAACATTCACTCAAGTACCGAATTCACCAAGCACCTGGGGGTCTTGTAGGTCCCACCTGGGTCCCTGGAGAGGCCAACCCTGCACCCTCCATGCACAGGATATGAGCAAAGTACTTAAACAAGAAGTAGAAAAGTTATTTTAGCAAGACACGATTGCAAGAGGGACTTTACCTAACAAATGCAATCAGTGTACCCTGGTTTCTTGTACCCTCAATGAATCCCCAACAATAAAAAAATGTTTTAAAAAAGTCATTTTAGAGTAAGACGGGTTAGAATAGGGTTGCTGGATATAACAAACAAAAATATAGGACATCACGTTAAATTTGAATTTAAGATAAATATTTTTTAAAAATTAGTGTATTACATGGGGCGTACACTTAACATACATATATTGATCTGTAACTCCATTTCTTTTTTCTTTTTAGGGGATGGTATCTCTCTCTGTTGCCCAGGCTGGAGTGCAGTGGCTGGTCACATTGCGATCACAGCACACTGCAGCCTCCAACAAGTAGCTGGGACTTATCTGTAATAACAGATGTAATCGGGGGTCCTGTATTTTATTTGGCAGCCTTACATTAGAAGGAAGGAGTTTTGCCAGCTTTTCTGGAAAAAAATTTCCCTTCCGCCTCCTAATGCATGGTGGTTCCAGCCTAAACTGGATAGGAGGAGGAGGAGATGGAGGGGTGGTGCTGGTCAGGGCGGGCAGTTTCCAGACTGTGTTCCCCGGGACCCCAGCTGGGGAGCACTGTGGAATATGGCAAAAATAACATCCAGAGGGAGCAACCCACAGCTGCTCTCTGTCTCAGGGGAGAGGTGGTGACAGGAATTGTTTGAAAACCCAGGGGAGGTCATGACCAGCTGTCACATTGGTAGCAGGTCTACAGGGAAACTTGGGCTTGAGCGGGGCTGCTGGGGAAGCCACATGCCTGGCCAGGGTGGGGGCCGTGCAGGGGGCACTGGAAAGCCCAGAAACCAGAGACTACCTCCAGCTGCTCCTCGGTATTTTTCCTCAAAGCCTCCTCGAAACGTCGAGCTCTGTCCCGCAAAGACTGGCTCTGGAAGGTCAGCGTGTCCACCTGGTCCTGCAGGTAATGACAGGAAAAGCCCAGCTGGGACCACTGTGGATGGCCCTCAGCCTGGGCCACTGTGCTGAGAGGCCACTCCCTGTTGCCCCTCAGAGGGTCTTCCTCAGGGCTGAAGAAGGAAGGTGTTAGGGGGGAGCCCCTCACAATAGAGGGAGATTCCCCCTAATGTCCCCTCCTCTGTCCTTCTGGCACCTTTGCCAGAATAGACCACAAAAACACTTGACAGGTGCATTTTTATGCTTGTGAATGGGGACATTTAATATCTGATCGTACAGATGCAGATAATCAGCAGAGGATTATTTTGTCTTAGAGACATCCAGGCCCCCTCACTTTAGGAAGGACCAAAATTAATCTTTCAAAGACTAGTTCTCTTTTATAAAGCTTACATTGGAAACCTTCAAACCACCCTTGACTTCCTTCTCTGTCACAGGACCCCTCCCACCATTAGACACTCTCATTACCAAGTCAGTGATGCAGTCCTGCCCTTCTGCTTCTGTCCACAGACTCCTGGCGCTCAGGCCACTCTTCTGGCTCTTTCCTGGCATGGTCACTCTTTCATGCACTCAGGCTGCTCTAATGTGCAACCCTGAACTTGTCCTTCCCCTACCTCACACCCTATTGGCTCCAAGATGAAGGGCACACTCCTTAACTCACTGTCCCGCTGCCTCCTCTCACCCCACATTGCAGCTGTCCTGTGGGAAGCACCTTCCTGCACCAGCTCCCTCTCATCCTCAGCCCACTCAGGCCTATGCCCTGCCTTCCTGGCCTCAGATCTGGGCAGCACGTCTCTGAGTGGCCTTGTTGCATGAGCCAAGTCCACCCAGTCTGTCCTCCCTGTTTAGACCCTCTCTCTGGCTGGACTGACACCCCTAGCCCCTGTGCAGCCCTGTATCCACAGGTTGAAGGGATGAAGGCATGTCCAAGGAGGCACCGTGCCCCGTCCCCAACCACCAGGGCAGAGCAACTATGCTGACCCCTCCCTACCCAACCCCAGCCATGACCTTCATCACCCTGAGCCAACCAAGGATGCTCAACCGTGGGTGTTTATCCCTTGATACCCAAGGAGAGAGCTTCACTCCGTGATGCCTCCTTCATGTCTCCCCCTGCCTCACTCTTGCTGAGCAGTTCAAAGTTCTCCATTTCTGTGATACTAAAGTGTAGGGGCTAGGGTCTCCCATGAACTCTCTAGGCAAGAGGAATGGCTCACTCATCTAACAGTAGGAGCTGGGTGTTGTAAATTCTACAATTCTACATAGTAACCTTGTAATGCACGTAGCCCTGGCTTAACTGCTTTTTTTCTTATGGCAGACAACCCTGGTTCTCAGACTTCCCGGTAAAGTTCCTTTTCCTCTTTTTTTGTTTTCCCCTTTCTTGCAGTTACTTCTATTTCATTTTTAAGAAAAAATTCTCCATAGCACCATTAAATGCAAATGCTGGTGCATTAGGACAATATAGTTGCCAGTGGGAGCTTGTATGAGCTGGCCCGATGTACATCATGGCCCAGGGCAGCGCCACTAGTCACCTGCTAGACTGTGACTATAAAAATGACTGTGTCTTCCATGGCTCCTCCCCCAAACCTCGCTAGGGTTGCCTGTCAGAGGAAGCATTTCTTTTAAACCTCTTCCCCTCCATTAAAAACAAAACAATATAAAACTCATCAGGCAATCACTACCCAGGATGGGTCTAAAATATCAAACTGATTTTTCTGCCTTATTCACTATCATTCAAAACAGATCCACAGGGACAGAATGGTGTCACTGCAATCAGACAGGGCAGACAGTTTTTCAACTTGAGTTGGCTCCTTTATGTCAAGCTAAGAGGCATAAAGACCCTGCTGGTGGTCTGACCCAGTGCAGGCCACTTGGCAGGTTGAAGGGATGATAATAATTACCAACGGCATGATAATAATGAAAAATGTGACAATGCTCCCAACTATGGTAAGAGTTTCAATAGCTGCTCCTTATTGGCACTTACCACAAGCCCCCCAGCACTATATAGTTTTTCACACATTCTGTCCTTTAACTTGCTCAGAACTTGAGAAAAGTACTGTCATCATCCCTGTTTTAGAGATGAGTAAACCAAGGTTTACAGAGGTTACGTAACTGTCCAAGATCTCAAAGCTGTTAAGAGGGAGCACAGCACGGATGTAACCACAGATTCAAATCTCTAACCACCCAGTCTGTTTTTCTAGCTCACAGGAGCCCAAGGAGGTTGGCCTGGGAAACTCTACCTTCCTGGCACTAAAAAATCTCCAGCCCAAATGGATTCTGCTGGATGGAGAGTTACAACTTTGAAATTTGCCAAATTCATGACTGTTTGATGTTGGTGGCAGAGTACAGACTCCCAGATGAAACAAAACACTCCCTGCTTTTGGCTTTGGGTGGTTGTGGTTTTGTTATATCTCCCTGTGGCTGTCACTTTGCTGATTTGTGTTCCCCTAAGGGTAGTAGAACTACTGGTGCAGAGTGTGTATGCATGTGGAAGGCAGTTTAAAAATAAGCCACACAGGACTGTATGGGCATATCGCAGGCTGCGCAGTCAATCAGTGGGGAGGTGGTGGGGAGCTTGCATCAGGCTGTACAGTGCAACACCGGGTATCTCTGCAATCCTGGGTTCTTTCGTTGGTGAGTCAGGCTTGGTGCCACATACAGTGCCAGGAGAAAGCCATCGAAGACAAAAAATTCCTTCCTGTATATTAGAGCTATGGGAATCACCTTCTACTGTTTTCAGATGTGAGTACCCCTGATATTTAAAGAATAATTTTCCTATGATTAGAATTGCTAGATGTGGAAAATGGAAGTAGGGCCCCTGACCTCACCCTAGCTAGCCAGGCAGGGCTGTCAATGTCTTTTCACAGAAGCAGTTGGCCTGGGTCTCTGCATGGCAGGAGAGAGACTCACGTGACCTGCAGCATTCTGCCTTCTCCCTGTAGAGGCCAGCAGGAAGCCAGGTGGCTCAACTGGCCTCTAAGACCAATATCTTTTCCAGTTGGCAATGAGAGGCAAAGAGGGTGTTTTTCATCTCACCTCCCTCCAGGTCATGGAAGTCCCTTTGATAATTCCCAGATCTTTTCTGATGAATTCTGACCTTTACAGCTCTCCTGGCACACCTCTGCCTAGAGAGCTCTCTTCCTCACGTTCTCTTTCTTTGAAAACAGCTCGGTAACTCCTTGGAGGTGTCTGAGCACAGCAAGTGCAGAGTAATCTCCCTGAACTTGTGTAGCACGCAGCAGCTGTATCATTCATCTGGTACGTGTCTGTGTTACCTTCTGTGCTGTCTGTTACCATTTGTGTCACAGCTCTCTGAGCAGACAGCAAATTCCTTAAGGGCAGGGAGTGTGTCTGATCGAAGGAGCCAGTACACAGTAAGTGCTGGGTAAATGCTGGTGGGTGGTGGATGGGTCATAATGGTGCTGTTATCTTGATAATCATTTAAGAAAATGAAGGGGATATTAACCTGTAATGACAGCCGCAGTCTTTCAAAATTTTCTTCCAATTCTTTCTTTTCAAGTTCATGGGTGGACATCAATTCTGGAGAGAAGACATGAAATTGTTAAGTTGACCTTCCTTTTGAAAAGGATAAAACAAGATACTTTTGGCGGACTAAGACCAAATGAGTCTTACATGTAGCAAACTTAGGAGTAAAGAGACTTCTCCACTATTTTGAAATCACACGTGATGACTAAGTTGTTATGTAGGAAAGAAAGCAAGAAGGGGCTATGGGAAAGAGAGAAAAAAGGGATGGAAAGAGGAAAGAAAAGAGGGAGGGAAGCAAAGAGTTGACATCTGAACATGTACACACGGATGAAACTGACACTATCAACATCCCCCACACCCCCCCACACACATCACACATTTACCACCAGACACGAACACTTGCACAGCCAGCTGCTCCACCATCCTGTCCACGTTGGATCCTTTATTCATACTATGCACCGATTCTCTAACTTTTCCTAGTGGTAAAATGACTGAGGAATTAAAGTAAAATAGCCATTTTCTTCCCCTCCCAGGATCACTCCTCTTTCCCACTGTGAAGCATCCATCTAGGGCCCAGGAAGGGAGCTTTCTGAGAAGCTGAGAGCTGTGAACAGCCACGTTGCCTGCCTCGGCTTGCTGGGGCATGGACAGGTGGATGGGACCAGTGCTGTGTGTCTACCAGTAACTTTCAACCTGTGTGCTGTGGGAGGATCTCAGGTGTGCTGTGAAAAATTTTAAAGATCATGAATTAAATTATTTTCAAAACAAGTTCAAAGCCCAGTAAGTATATTCTTTATTTTGCTTTTTTTTTTAAATTGAATTAATTTAAGAGTGCTGCAGAAGTTTAACTATAGGTTCAAGTGTGCCATGAGATGAAAAAGGTTGAAAAACACTGTTCTGCACGGACAACACAGAGTCCTGGGATTTGCTTGAGCAAAGAGTCAGTGTTAACACACTCAGATGGTAGGAAGGACTAATTGGACTGGTTCCTCTCAGAGGGTTTGGAACAATTCTGTTCTGTGAAAAGTGTCATCCCAGCACTAATTTGTAAGTTAGGCAGAAAGAGATGTCATAGAAGAGTTATTAAGCAAATGGATTCTATTTTGCTTCAGATGAGAAGAGTCTTATTAGCTGGGTGATGCCCATCTCATTCTGGCTGCATAAGCAATTTGTTTTCATGCAATAATTAGAAAGAGGAAAGGTCTCATTAATCAGCCCGGATCCTGTGTGTAGGACAGGATAGCGCTGGAGACCAACAATTACAATTCTGGTGGGTTTGAGCTGCAATTCGGAAAAACTTCGTGGTTTTCCTTGATCCAAGTCTTTTAACTAACAGTGGTAAGTAAGGGTCAGTTGCTATAGCTGAAATTTACATTTAGAAAAACAAATCTGTGCTAATTTCATTGTTGTAAAACTATGTGGCCTTCTTGTCTACCCATCTCTTGTCTAAATGCTTCATTTTAGTAGTCATTGTGAGCATCATCCGGACCATAATAATGACTTTCTGAGCTCCTATTACAGACACTCACATTACCTTGATGTTATTTCTAATTCAAAGGCATTGGATGTGGTGTCTGAATGAGACTTCATTAGTCAGAAAAATCTACCGGGTCTATTTATGTGAAAATGCTAGAAAAAAGACACCACCACGCTCACTGCACCATTTCCGTTCATATTCCCTTTCCTAAGACAAGTTTCCTACAGCACAGAGACAGGTTTCAGGGTGTCTCAGAGGACCCCAAGGCAGCGTCTACTCAGAAGATGATACAAACCAGTGTTTTCGACCTTGTTTTAATCTCCTGGAACACTTGAACCTATAGCTAAACTTCTGAGGCACATTTAAAATATGTTGATCAAAAAGAAAAAGAAAAAAAAAGAATGTACTTACTGTGCTTTGGACTTCTTTCAAAAATAATTTAATTCATGATCTTTAAAAATTTTCATGGCACACCTAAGATCCTCCCACGGCACACTGATTGAAAAATCACTGATATAAACCATTGCTAATATCTGTGTCCTCGTAATGTCTTGCTTTATTTCAAGTTCATGACACTCTGTCCCATGTCTGAGACAATAATTCTCAAATTTTGCTGCATATTGGAATCACCTGGGAAGTTTTAAAACATTCTGATGCCTGGGTTGTACTCAGAGCCATCAAATTGGAACCTCTGGGGTGGGATCCACACATCAGTTTACCTTTTTAAACTCTCCAGGTGGTTTCAGTGTGCCGTCAAGTGTGGGGACCTGTACACTGAGTGTGAAACACACTACCAGGACACAGGCAATATGTATCCTCATATTGTCCCAGCTTGGTGTTTTTCCCTTACTAATTGTTCCTAAAAATAGTGGTCCTGGTGCTGGAGGGAGACAATGACAGGATCACTGATTACTACAGAGAACATTTTTATGATTATAAAAACTCTGATGTTAATTCTCAAACTTAAAAAATCTATTAATCTATTGTATTTTTTTTTTTTATTGTTGGGGATTCATTGAGGGTACAATAAGCCAGGTTACACTGATTGCAATTGTTAGGTAAAGTCCCTCTTGCAATCATGTCTTGCCCCCATAAAGTGCGACACATACCAAGGCCCCACCCCCTCCCTCCGTCCCTCTTTCTGCTTCCCCCCCCATAACCTTAATTGTCATTAATTGTCCTCATATCAAAATTGAGTACATAGGATTCATGCTTCTCCATTTTTGTGATGCTTTACTAAGAATAACGTCTTCCACTTCCATCCAGGTTAATACGAAGGATGTAAAGTCTCCATTTTATTAATCTATTGTTAAATATCATTTTTAAAATATATACACTAGGACCTCCATAGTTGACCACCTCCCTACATTGACCATCTCCTTAAGTTGACCTAATTCTCGAAGACCAGACACGTACCACGTGTACATATCAGCACAGTAGGCCGAGTTCCTTATATTGACCAGCTCTGTGTGATGACCAGTTTGTTACAGTGCATTGGATAGTCAATTTATGGAGGTTCTACTGTACTTTAAAACCAGCTAACTGGGGAGAAATAGTAAAGGAAGTGGGAATTTAAAAATAAATTGCAAATATTAGTGTAAATGCATGTGAAAGTGTAAAAAGCTACTTCTTTTACAAAGTAAAATCTTTCTAGAAGGCTCTGAAACTCTATCCTGGAAAAATGAATAATAGAATACTAGACGGAAGGATAGCAAAGGGGATTTGGCAGGTCACAAGGACTCTGGGAATCTGAAACTCTAAATATCCAAAGATAATTCAAAATTACAAAAATGTACAAAAAAGATCTGGAGATACAACATACAAGGTCTGAAAATTAAGTTTGCAAACTCGTCCTAGAAAAAGTGCCACACCTCTCGTTACTGAGTTACAGTGATACTCAGTACTCCCCCTGGGAAGCTGTGCACTGACGCCAGTTCCCAGTCCATCCTTCAAAGCGATTTTGGAACTCTTTCTCTGGAATAACCATCAGAGCTGTCATCGTAGGAGATTTGACAATTGAATTGGAAAACTTGCCACATGCGTTTACATTGGCAGCACTGTGCAGACGGCTCAGTAAGGTTTCAGCACCTTGGTGTATCCGTGTCCCACAGCTGTGTTTGTGTCCACGGGTGATAGTGTCTTACTGAGTGGTGCTCATCACTTTCGGGTATTTTTTGTGTGCTGTATGATGACAGCTCTGATGGTCATTCCAGGAAAAGAATTCCAAAATTGCTTTGAAGGGTGGACTAGGTGCTGGCATTGGCCTCCAGCTTCCCAAGGGGAGTACCTCAAAGGTGACTGTAGTGATATTCACCAATGAGGTAGGTAGCACTTTTTCTAGGATGAGTTTGTGAACCTAATTGTTAGACCTCATACATTCATGGGGAATGTGATCTGTGAGTACAGGCTCTAGAGATCCAGATCCAGTCAGATGCTACAGATATGGGGAAAGTGTATCCTCATTGGGCTTTCCATTTAGTTTTATACGGTAACAAAACACAAGCCCAAGATTACTACTTTAGAATGGTGGTTCTCAAGTTTGAATATACATTAGAATCACCTTAGAGTCTTAAAAAATCTTGATGCCCAGGCTTCACCCTGGAACAATGACATCAGGATCCCTGGGGTGGGACCCAGTATCCCTGGGGTGAGACCTGGAATCCCTGCAGTGAGTCCCAGAATCCCTGGGTTGGGACGGAGGTTGGCACTGGCCTTTTGCTACAGTTCCCCAGGGGATCAGGGGATTCCAACAGTCAGCAAGGTTGAGAATAATTGCTTTGGAGAAAAGAAGTAGTTACCTGGATCCTTCATTTCTGTCTCTTCTTTCCACAGGAATCAGTATAACAGTCCCCGAGCTACAAACATCCAACTTCCATACAACTCCCTCTTATGAATGGAGGCTATTACAGGTAATAAGGTAACTGTACCTGTTCCAACTTACATACAAATTCAGCTTAAGAACAAACCCACAGAACCTGTCTCATTTGCAACCCAGGGACTGACTGTCAGAAACACACCAGGAAGGAAAGACGGGAAAGGAGAGATGAGGGAAGAGCCTCTCGCTTCTGCAGCCGGAAGGCTCGGCTCGCACACTCCGCTCCTGCCTGCCACACCCGAGGCTGGGAGCTACCTTGGACTTTGTGGTCGTGGTCATCCTGCAGGATGGCGATGGCGACAGTGTGGTTGTTCTCCATCTCTAGGAGAGCAGCCTCATGGCTGGCCGTGATATCTTCCACCTGAGGGAGAGGCACAGTTACCAGTTATGCCTGGAGCTGGAGAATACCCTCACCTGCACAACCACAACAGAGGTGCAGTTCCATGGGCCACAAAGGTTGGTGGCTCAAAACATCCAGACAAGTCATTTTGCTGAGGCCACAACTTCCCTCAGCCTTGTATCAAAGCCGGAGAGTCAGAATTTGGTGGTGATGGGGCAGTTCCCCAAGATTGTGTCTGCCACAACCTGGCTCTTTGCAGGAGGATGGCAGCTCCAAGCCGTGGGTCATTGCTTGAGCTTTAGCATCCTGAGCATGGCTTCAGGACCATTACCCTCCCATCCTCATCCCCTCTACTTGAACCACTTGCTTATGACATGACAGAGAAGGGAAAGAAAAGGTTCCTCCCTCCAGGATGCTCTTTCTCTGTTTCCAGGGGCAGGTGGGAGCTGCAATACACAGTAAATGAAGGGAACTAGCATTTATTAAGTTACCTGCTACAGCTCATGCCACTTAATCCTTAGAGCCACCTTTATGAAGTAGGTATTTTCAGGCCCATTTTACAGATGAGGAAAGCGAGGCTTAGAGAGGTTTGAAATGTGTTGCCCAAGGGCTAGCGAATGGCAGAGTCAGCGGTGGGCCCAGGCCTGTTGGACTGCAAAGGTGAAGCTCTTTCAAACACACTATTGTTGTCTCCCCTGAGCAAGACCAGCAGCTAACACCTTAGGATTTTCTCCCTAATGCCAGGTGAGGCTGGCAGATCTATGCTAGTGCTCTAAACATAAGCTTGTCCACCAGGTTACAATTTCACTACTTGTTTAACCACAAGTAGCACAGCCAGTCCAGGATTTAGCATTTCGCGCTTCCTGGCCCCTACCCCCACATCTTACCCACCTGCCTACCATGTTTACTGTTACTGTTCTCACAGCTACTCTTTTAACTGCAAATATGTGACTTGCAGGAGTAGCTACGTAAAACAACCTCTCCCTGTTAAACGAAACCTCTGGACGCATTACTATAGTGTTTATCCAAATTCTTTGTCAGTGGCTCGGCGCCCATAGCTCAGTGAGTAGGTCACCAGCCACATACACTGAGGCTGCGGGGTTTGAGCACGGCCTGGGCCTGCTAAACAATAATGACAACTCTAACCAAAAAATAGCTGGGTGTTGTGGCAGGTGCCTGTAGTCCCAGCTACTCGGGAGGCTGAGGCAGGAGAATCGCTCGAGCCCAAGAATTTGAGGTTGCTGTGAGCTGTGATGCCACAGCACTGTACGAAGGGTGACATAGTGAGACTCTGTCTCAAAAGAATAAAAATAAAAAATAAAAAATTCTTTGTCGGGGCGGCGCCTGTGGCTCAAAGGAGTAGGGTGCCGGCCCTATATGCCGGAGATAGAGGGTTCAAACCTAGCCCCAGCCAAAAACTGCAAAATAATAATAATAATAATAATAATGATAATAATAGTAATTCTTTGTCAGTGACCCATTGTAAAAATTACCACTGTGCACCATTACACAGCACACAGCTCCCCCCAACACCTGAGCCCCAAAGCCAAAGTCTCGCAAAGCAAAACTTAACCCTTTCCATTTACAATAATCTGGTTTAAAGATTTTTATTCTATTTCACTTGGTTTTCCAAAATGTGTGATAGGCCACTAAATTTATTTCCTAACCTACTAATGTGTCAAAACTTGGCATCTGAAAAACACTGAATCAGAAAATATTCCCAGGTCCTGAAGATTCTTGGTGGCCCAGTTAAGAAGTCACTGCTTCTAGCTGGTAATAGCCTCCTGCAAGGGGCCCTCGTTCCTCTGGGGTAACTCACAGGCTGACCTTGACCTGAAAGAAAAAAGTGCCCTCAACAAGAAAGGAAGCCTGCTCCTGAAGTCCACACCTGGGGTATTTTTATTTAAAAAGGAGTAGATTCCCATTTTGGATACTATCATTTCACGGGAAATTTTCTGACTTCTCTCTCCTATAGTAAATGGCAATTTCATCCACTGAAACAGAAATATCACTGGGCAAAACCAACAACAGCACAGTGTTACTCAGGAAGGCCAACCACGATTTGAAAACGGATGTGGTTCGCTCTTATTTACTAGCCATTCTCTATGAAATAATATTTAGTAAAATATTGAGACTAAGAGCTACAAATCCACTCAACAGAAAGGCTGGATACAACAGCATTGAATTATCCAATTCCTGTTTATGTAAAGTTTTTATGAAATCTTTGTCTAAAGCCTTTCAGTCTGTTGGGAAAATATTATATATCACTGGTTAAGGGAGGGGGGAGATATCTTTTTCTTTCTGATCGATTACAGATGTCAGCAAGCTGTCTGCAGAAACAACTACTGGTTATGGGTATGTTGCACGGTTTTCAATAGCATGAAAAATTGCTCATTGTCCCTTGGTCTGACTCTAATTTATTGGGTTGTTACACAGATGACCATGGGTGGTTTCAGAAAAGAGAGAGAGATGGAGGGACTAAGTTCCAGAGCAGTTTCACAGGTCCCTGGAGGTAGATGTGCCCTGGATGGCAATTCTGTGGCTTAACTGTATGCCCTTTGGTTTGCTAGAAGGCACGTGTTAGTGGTGGTGCCACACCCAACATATTAAGGGTGATGTAAGGGCCTGACGTGTCCATTGCAGCTTCTCAGAGGTGCTTTTATGAATGAAATACTCATCTACTGACTCTAAAAGTCCATATGGAATTACAGCATTGCCCACTATGTTTGGGAAGGAATCAGTGAGACCCCAGGAGCCAAAATCTGAACAGAATACTCCTTTCTCTTCAGCAATTTAGGTTTCGTGCAACTTTACAGGTTTTAGAGAATGTTCCCACGTGAGGAAGAGGCTGCCTACTGCTGCCTTTCTTTCTTGTCATGGTATTCATCCCTTTGACCTCTTCTCCCATGGTCCCTGGTTTCTTTCTAAATACAGGTTCACATTCAAGAAGCATCCAGTATAAATGTCCAGCCTGAGAAGACCCTAAAACCTGAAGGCATTTGAGAGATTTGGATAAGTTGACCCATAGGAAACACATGATCATTTTATGTGTTGTAGATTTCCAAATCAGAGACAAAAGGCGCTGCACCATTATTAGCCTGTGGCAAGCTTAACTCTGCCCAACACAGCCTTCTCTCCTTTTAGAACCCTGCGTGGGGTCCCCTTAAACCATCTTGGGACCACCCTCCTCCCTCCTCCAAAAGACAGAGTTCTGGCTGGGCCGTGGTGGTGTCTGTCAGTATGCCCGTCCAATGCTCCTAGGCCTCTGGAAAAGCAGCTGTTCCCTGTGATAGGCCCCCCAATCCCACAGCTGTTCCCTGTGATAGGCGCCCCCATTCCCGCAGCTGTTCCCTGTGATAGCCCACCCCCCCATTCCCACAGCTGTTCCCTGTGATAGCCCACCCCCCATTCCCGCAGCTGTTCCCTGTGATAGTCCACCCCCCCATTCCCACAGCTGTTCCCTGTGATAGCCCACCCCCCCATTCCCGCAGCTGTTCCCTGTGATAGTCCACCCCCCCATTCCCACAGCTGTTCCCTGTGATAGGACCCCCCATTCCCGCAGCTGTTCCCTGTGATAGCCCACCCCCCCATTCCCGCAGCTGTTCCCTGTGATAGCCCACCCCCCATTCCCGCAGCTGTTCCCTGTGATAGCCCACCCCCCCATTCCCACAGCTGTTCCCTGTGATAGCCCACCCCCCATTCCCGCAGCTGTTCCCTGTGATAGTCCACCCCCCCATTCCCGCAGCTGTTCCCTGTGATAGCCCACCCCTCCATTCCCGCAGCTGCTCCCTGTGATAGCCCACCCCCCCATTCCCACAGCTGTTCCCTGTGATAGGCCCCCCCATTCCCGCAGCTGTTCCCTGTGATAGCCCACCCCCCCATTCCCGCAGCTGTTCCCTGTGATAGGCCCCCCATTCCCACAGCTGTTCCCTGTGATAGTCCACCCCCCCATTCCCACAGCTGTTCCCTGTGATAGCCCACCCCCCCATTCCCGCAGCTGTTCCCTGTGATAGTCCACCCCCCCATTCCCGCAGCTGTTCCCTGTGATAGTCCACCCCCCCATTCCCACAGCTGTTCCCTGTGATAGGCCCCCCCATTCCCGCAGCTGTTCCCTGTGATAGCCCACCCCCCCATTCCCGCAGCTGTTCCCTGTGATAGGCCCCCCATTCCCGCAGCTGTTCCCTGTGATAGTCCACCCCCCCATTCCCACAGCTGTTCCCTGTGATAGGCCCCCCCATTCCCGCAGCTGTTCCCTGTGATAGCCCACCCCCCCATTCCCGCAGCTGTTCCCTGTGATAGCCCACCCCCCCATTCCCGCAGCTGTTCCCTGTGATAGCCCACCCCCCCATTCCCACAGCTGTTCCCTGTGATAGCCCACCCCCCCATTCCCACAGCTGTTCCCTGTGATAGCCCACCCCCCATTCCCACAGCTGTTCCCTGTGATAGCCCACCCCCCCATTCCCACAGCTGTTCCCTGTGATAGTCCACCCCCCCATTCCCACAGCTGTTCCCTGTGATAGGTCCCCCCATTCCCGCAGCTGTTCCCTGTGATAGCCCACCCCCCCTTCCCGCAGCTGTTCCCTGTGATAGTCCACCCCCCCATTCCCGCAGCTGTTCCCTGTGATAGCCCACCCCCCCTTCCCGCAGCTGTTCCCTGTGATAGTCCCCCACCCCATTCCCGCAGTTGTTCCACTGGCCTGAGTGACGGCAGAGCACAGGGTGGAAGGCCACCCTCTCAGATGGGTAAGAACAGAGCTGTGGGGTTTATTTCATTTAGCCATTTGCAAAATGTAATTATCTTGGGCTTTGGCAATTCACTTAGAGAAGACTTAGATTTCAAATGAAGAAATACGGGCTTTATGTGTCTTGGCTTTACTCATTAAACCCAAAGCAGATTAAACTCCTATCTGCCCCCATCACAGACTCGCATCCACAGGGGACGAGGCAGAGGGAGCCTGCTCACAGTCACTCCCCCCGCACTCTGAATGACTTTCCCTTTCAGATTATGAGTAAATATAATCGTTGCTTGGTCCCTGCTCTGGCATCCTGGACACAAGCTCCAAGCAGGTGGTTAGCCACGCAGAGCTGCCAGTCTGTCCCCACCCTCTTCTGGGGTCTGTGTGTGCCTTCTGGCCCTCTGCAGCCTGCCACGTGGGCACATGTTGGCAGGATCCCAGCTCCTCTGCACTCCCTCCTCCCCATGTATGAAACTACTAGGATATGATGGGGGAGGGGGGGGCGGGGGAGGTTCTGCTGCTGGGAGACCGAGAGCTCCCAGGATCTCATTCTATTTGATTAGGGAGAGCACAGCTTCTGCTGCACGGCAGCCGAGAGCCTGCTGTGCAGAGGGCAGCAGAGGCATAATGCAAGATGACGGACAGCGGCTTCAGTACATTTGGGTAAATCGGGAGAGGCTCTTCTAGTCATTTACTCTAAAGGGATGATTTCTTTTGGAAAAGTAGAAAATATGTCCTGGACATGAGACAAAGCAAATTTAAACTCCATAGGATGAGCTCTATTGCTCCTTATACAGAAGGAATCTCTCCTTAAAATTTATCAAGCAGAATCCATAATGCATTGGGGACAAGCGAGTGTCTCTGGGGCAAATCTCAGAGTAAGACAACCTGTCAGAAGGTCTTGGAAGAATGGGTCAAAGGTCACAAATCTGATCCTTGAAGACCAGGCTCTGTAGCCGCCCATATGCTCAGGCAGCAAGGGCGGCGGGGGTATAGCTCAGTGGTAGAGCATTTGACTGCATATGCTCAGGCAGCGGCCAAGGACAGCTCAGAAAACAAAATGGGAAGCTGGGCTGAGAGGAACTGTGTTTAGGGCAGAAAGGAAGATGCTGATGTGTTTACAGTGAGTCTCTTTTGCATACTTTGAGAAAGGCAAGCTGTAGGAATTTGGTTTCTTTTAATGCGTGCCTTGCTACAGAATGAGAGCTCATTTTCACTAAACACCTTTATAATCATACTTTTAAAATGAGAGTTATATCATAGTTTTAAACTCATTTAAGAAAGCAAACACGCAAAAAAAAAAAAAAAGAAAGAAAGAAAAAGAAAGCGAAGACGCAAAGTTACTCCTCCACCCCCACCCCCACCCCACCCCTGGACCCCTAAGTAGAGCTTACAGGGCTAAAGAACATGATCCCACACCTCCCAGGACACCCTGGCTACACGTGGAAACCTCCTGGGGAGCGTTCAAAGGTGACCTGGTGCCAGGCCTCCCCCGGCGAATCTGGTTCAGTTCATGTGGGGTGAGGACAAGGACAGGGGCTTGCCAGCTCTCCAAGAGATTCCAGGTATAGCCAGAGCAGAGACCATGTGCAGAGAGCTGGCCCTTGCCCATGAGGCAGAGGATGGCTAAGCAAGGAGATGGGACTGGTTTTGTATCGGGGGGGGCTGCAGCAAAACCAGGGGCCAGCCTGCCTTGGCTGCTGAGTTCCAATTTGAGTAAAGGATGATATTTGCAGCCTAGAAAATCTTATCTGTCAGAATTGAAGCAGCAACCCCTTCCCACTGCCAGCCATTGGGGGCACTGGGTAGTGAGAAGACTGCACAGGGGTTAACCTGATTTTTAAGGTTCCAGGAGGGCAGAGATGTTACTGATCATGGGGTTAGGACTGCCAAATTTGACCACGCTGAGAAGAGGCCTGGAGAGTGCAAAGGCTGGCATGTACACCACCCAAATCTCCATCGTAGCCCTCCACGGGAATCTCCTCTCCCACCAAACAGATAAGCATTTATTCTATCTGGAAATGAAGATCTCAGCCCCAGCTGCACTTCTTCTTCTCCATCACTGGCCAGAGAAACAGCCAGCATCCAGGAGCAGAGCAGAATCAGAGGACTGAACAATTCACAGGCTTGACTCACAGGGCCCCAGACCAATGGGTTCCTCTGGGAAAACTTCACCCACACATGAAGCACTCACATGCTGTTTTGCCCTAACCCCTTCCTTCAGCCTCACAGCTGGAAGTCAACTCTCAGCTCCTAAACGCACCATCTGTATTTCTTACCCATATGATAGTTCTTTGGGCACTCCTCTCGAAGCTTCCCTGATGGAATAAGCAAGCCCACAGTTTATAAATCGTGATGTCTCATGTGGTATCCTATCACAGTGCCTTGAATGCAGTGGGCATCCAATAGTCTCTGCACAGGCAAATGAGTTAAATAAATGACTTTGGCTATCATTGAGGATGGAGAAGAACAGAGTTTGGAGCCTTCATGAGACTGAGAACTTTTATATATAAAAGTTAAATATAGCCAGGTAGCTTACTTATGTCACTCATCCTCACATGGAAACACCAGGGGCTCTTTCCTTCGTTGCTTCCAGTTTGAAATCTCTAAAAGGCTGTGGTGTCCTCTTTTAAGAGGAGCGCTGAGGACCCCTCTCATGGCACATGCTTCTGCACGGATGAGGTCTGAGCAAACATCCTAGCCAGGGCCATGTCCTGTTGGAGAACGTGCTCCCACATGTGAGCCACCGTCCAAGGGGCTCTTGCCCCCAGACACCCTGCTATCTGTGGATCCTCTCCTGCCCTTCCTCCTCACCTTCTGACATCTTCTCAACCAACTCAAACGTTTGGAAAATAAATTTGAGTATGAACATAGTCTCTGTATAAAATTGGGAATGAATAGTCTGAGGTGATGTCGCAGCAGGCTGAGCTGCGTACACCTCCATGAACTATGCAACACCGTAGACAGCAGCAGGTGCAACGTCTGCTGGATGGGGGGTACACCAGAGGGCTTGAGAGGCGCGAAGCCAGAGGTTCAGTTTCTAATCTTAGTGCCAACAGGTAACTTTAGCTGTAACCTATTCTATTTCCCAGTGTCTAACTCTAAACCACCTCAAGCAGTGAGGTACGTGGCTTTTATAGGCTTCTACAATAGAGAAGAAGGATGACTATCCTGAGATGCCATATAGGATAAAATGCTATAAAATCAGAGTTTTCTATTACAATGGTAGCATACACTGTTACTCTTAAGCTTCTCCTGTGCCCTCTATAGTTCACATGCCTCTGGGGCTGTGTGCGGTTATTGCCATCTGGGGTGTCTACTTGGACGCAGCCGAGGAGGGCAGCCCAAAGGTTTGTGAGGGTGCAGAGCCACTCAACACTAACCTCGGTGTCAACAGAGATTTAAAGAGAGCTCTTCAAAAATGTCATCTTACCTTAGGCGTATCATAAGTACATTATATAAAATAACACACAAATTAGAAAGTGAAGTTTAAGGCATCGGAGCTGAGGAACTTGGAAGGGGAAAAAAAAAGCAGCTTTCATGGAAACAGAGTCCCATCCACCCGTCTGTCACCAGCGCTAAGGGAAGGAACGGACCAGACCGGGGAGCTGGCCATGGGGTGGGCGGGTCTGGCTCTTTCCTGCTTTCCCCCTAACACGACTCCCTGGGAATTATACTCTATTTGGTCCTAGATGCATTTTCCTCTTGAGTAAGAACTCGGCCAGGGTTAACAGCTGTCATTCATTCTTCCATTCTGCAAGTGTTTATCAAGTGTCTGCTGAGTGGCAGGCTCGGTTCCGGGTCCCAAAGACCCAGCAGCAAGCCCAGTAGGTTGACACAACGGACTGTTGAGCCAGACAGGGCTGAGCCCTTGCTTCTCCATGACCAGCTCTGTGAATTCTGGCAACCTCAGGAACTTGGTTTTCTCACCTGTCAAATGGGGATAAGGATGGTATCTCCCTCATGAGGGGGATGGAGAGGATTAAGAGCTTAGAGCTTAGGGCTAGATACCTCTTTGCTTGTTATTATTTCTGTCCTTATGGAAGGGGTGGGAGATAAATGAGGTACAAAGGCAAAATGTGTAATTGTCACATACTGATAAGCGCTGAGGAAATGCCGACACAGGGAGCGGGCAGGAAGAGTGTCCATGTGGCAGGGGGACAAATGGTAATTTTAGATAAAGACTTTGCTAAGAAGTTGACACTGGAGAAGAGTCTGGAGGGGAGGGAGTGAGGGAGCCGTGCAGTGTCTGGACAGAGGGTGCTCCCAGCAGAGGAGACAGCAAGTATAAAAGCCCTGAGGAAGAATGAGGGAGGCCAGAGTGGAGGGGAGGAGAGGGAGAGAGGAGGAAGAATGGAGGTGGGGGAGTGGCTGTATAAAAAGCTCACCTCCTGAGCAGGATTTCTTGCTATCGCCTGGAGCTGGGTCCCCTCCACCTGCCACCTGTGTTGCCCACCTGCAGAGCCCGGGCTCTGGCACAGACTGACCTGCTCCTGGTGCTGACACCGGATCCTCAGCAGCTGGCCGTGGTGCTCCTCTTGCAGGCGCGTCGCCTCCGCCTCAAATTGCAGCTGCAGCCGCTCCTCCAGCTCCTGGAGCTGGGCCTGCTGCTGCCAGCCCAGCCGCCTCACCTCGTCTTCGAAGCGCCTCTCCAGCTCCTCCTTCTCTTTCTGAAGCTTCTCACACTTTGCTGTATGGAAGGCTGGGTGGAAAACACAAGACCTTTCCTAAAAACTTGGGTTGGAGCCTTGGAAAGGATGCAACATTCATGCTCAGATCGAGCCTGATGTAGCAAGCAGGGCAAGAATCTCTGACTTCTGGAAGGCTGCCTGGTTTGTGAGGTGCCTTCCTTTCCTCTGCATTTGACCCCTACAAGAGGCCCTGGATGTTGAGGTGAAGCTAAAGCTGCACAGAGACTTGCCCAAGGTCAGCTGGTGTGTGGACAAAGAGCTAGGAAAGCATCTTGGACCCTATAGCTGTCCTATTCACTGCCCCTTCTGCATAAGCATTCCACCCCAGTCACAGGGTCTGGGTTTGATTTGAGCGAGTGAGCTGCCAGCAGGGCAGTAGGCAATGACAGTGGCCATCACCACTCCTGTCCATGCTACTGCTCAGCCTGCTCGCCCTGTGTTGGTGCCTCCACTGGGCAAGAGCCGGGTGTTTTCAAGCCCTTCCAAGCCCTTGACTATCTACTATGTCTAGGCCGCATGAAGCTGATTAAACACACACACACAAGTGCACACATGCAGTGTGCATACACATCATTACCATTCCACAAAGATCCAGCAGGGCTCTCTGCTGTGTGCTACAAGCTGGGAGACACTGGCTTTTGCTTGAAAATAGAATAAGCAGGTACAGGTGCTGATTAACTGTGTGAAAGAATGTGGCCAGCCCAGCAGCCTCACACTGTCCCCACGGCTTTCCCAGCCAAGGCTTTCTTGGGCCCGGTGTCCTGAGTCCCGCTATTTAATGCAGGACTCTGATCTGCCAGTGCAATCAGGATGTCCTGGGGGCAGTCTGGCAGGCGCTGTCCACACCATGAGTTAGCAAAAAGGAGAGGCGCTGTCTCTATAAGAATGTGAAAGCTCAAACCAAATCTCTGTTTTCTATTAATACCTGGCACCAGCAATTCTAAACAGTGTTGGTGAATAAACTCTCCTCCTCAAAAAAGACTCTTTTTTGGCCAATGTTCTAAACAATTACTACCATTACTGTTCATGTTTTTGAACTCTTGAGGGTTTTAGCTTTTAAAAAACTCACAGACACAGAGAAAAGTTGGAAGTACAGTATAAGGACATTGTTGTACTAATGGCTTTTTTCCTGAGCCATTTAAGAGTAAGCTGCAGACCTATTGTCCTTGGTATGAATTCCCTACAAATAAAGAAAGACATTTCCCTACTTAATTGCAATACTGTCATCAAAATCAGGAAACAAACATTTATGGAATACAACGGTAATAGAAAGGGCACTGTGAAAGTACAGCAAGGAGATACGGAAAAGGGGCCGGGCGCAGTGGCTCACACCTGTAATCTCAGCACTCCGGGAGGCCATGGTGGGCGGATTGCTCCAGAGGGAGTTTGAGACCAGCCTGAGCCAGAGCAAGACCCTGTCTCTAAAAATAGCCCCCAGGTTTTGTGGAAGGCGCCTGTAGTCCCAGCTACTTGGGAGGCTGAGGCAAGAGAATCGCTTGAGCTCAAGTGTTTGAGGTTGCTGTGAGCTGTGATGCCATGGGACTCTACTGAGGGCGACAAAGTGAGACTCCGTCTCAAAAAAACAAAAAACAAAAAGAACACAACAGGTGCACCTGTCATGAATGGAGATTCCAGGACTGGGAGGTAGTTGCTGTGGGTGAGTCAGGGAGTGAGGGTGAGTGAATGTGAAGGCCTAGAGTGTTACTGTGCACTACTGTGGACTTCACAATGCTGTACACTTAGACTATACTAAACTTACAACATTTTTTTCTTGCTTCCATAATAAATCAACCTTCACTTACTGTAACTTTATTGCTTTATAAACTTTTTAACTTTTTGACTCTTTCTTAACACTTAGCTTAAAACACAAATACATTGTACAGCTGTCCAAAAATATTTTGTTCTTTGTATTCTTTATTCTATAAGTTTTTTCCTACTCTTAAACATTTTTTGTAATTTCTTTTTTTCTTTTAAAACTTTTGTTGGCTGGGCAAGGTAGCTCATGCATATAATCTTAGCACTCTGGGAGGCCGAGGACATGGATCCCTTGAGTTCAAGACCAGCCTGAGTAAGAGCGAGACCCCATCTCTACTAAAAATAGAAAAACTAGCTGGAAGTAGTGGTGCACACCTATAGTCCCAGCTATTCAGGAGGCTGAGGCAAGAGGATCACTTGAGCACAAGAGTTTGAGGTTGCTGTGAGCTATGACGCTACAGCACTCTACCCAGAGCAATAAAATGGGTCTCTATCTCAAAAACAAAACACAACAAACTTTTTTTGTTAAAAACTGAAAACAAGCACACACATTAGCCTGGACGTACACATGGTCATTATCATCAATATCTCTATCTTCTGCCTCCACATCTTGTCCCACTACAAGGTCTCAGGGCCAATAACATGCATGGAGCTGCGATCTCCTGTGACAGCAATGCCTTCTGTAATACCTTTTGAAGAACCTGCCCGCGGCTGTTATACAGCTAACTTTTGTTTTCCAATGAACAGAAGACATACACTGTAAACAATAAAAAGTACAGTGTAGTAAATACATAAACCAGTACCAGAGTCATTTATTATCATATACCAAGTATTATGTCCTGTACATAATTGTATATGATTCTTATATGACTGGCAGAACAATAAGTTTGTTCACACCAGCATCACCATAAACAGGTGCGTAATTGCACTATGAAGCTATGATGTCACTATGATGTCAGCTCTATTATAATCTTATGGGACCATCTTCATATATGATGTCTGTCACTGACTGAAACATCATTAAGCAGTGTGTGTCTGCTATGCAGAACCCAACGGAACCTAAGAATAATCCTTACAGTTTCTTAACTTGAGATACATTGAGTACATGATACTCAAATAAAAATAATACAAAATGCTTTTTCTGCTTCCATATAAAACGCAGAATCATTTTCTCCAAATCTTGAAAGTACGATTTTGTTATTTTGATAGGAATGGCATTGAATAGGTAGATTGCTTTGGGAAGTATAGACTTTTTTTTTTTTTGTAGAGACAGAGTCTCACTTTATGGCCCTCGGTAGAGTGCCGTGGCCTCACACAGCTCACAGCAACCTCCAATTCCTGGGCTTAAGTGATTCTCCTGCCTCAGCCTCCCGAGTAGCTGGGACTACAGGCGCCCACCACAACGCCCGGCTATTTTTTGGTTGCAGTTTGGCCGGGGCCGGGTTTGAACCCGCCACCCTCGGTATATGGGGCCAGCGCCTTACGGACTGAGCCACAGGTGCTGCCCAAGGGAAGTATAGACATTTTAACAATGTTGATTCTTCCCATCCATGAGCATGGTATGTTCTTCCATTTGTTAATATCCTCTGCTATTTCCTTTCTGAGGATTTCATAGTTTTCTTTATAGAGGTCCTTCACCTCCTTCGTTAGGTATATTCCTAGGTATTTCATTTTCTTTGAGACTATGGTGAAGGGAGTTGTGTCCTTAATTAGCTTCTCATCTTGACTGTTATTGGTGTATACAAAGGCTACTGACTTGTGGACATTGATTTTATATCCTGAAACATTACTGTATTTTTTGATGACTTCTAGGAGTCTTGCGGTTGAGTCTTTGGGGTTCTCTAAGTATAAGATCATGTCGTCAGCAAAGAGGGAGAGTTTGACCTCCTCTGCTCCCATTTGGATTCCCTTTATTTCCTTGTCTTGCCTAATTGTATTGGCTAGAACTTCCAGCACTATGTTGAATAGTAAAGGTGACAGAGGACAACCTTGTCTGGTTCCAGTTCTAAGAAGAAAAGTTTTCAGTTTTACTCCATTCAGTAAAATATTAGCTGTGGGTTTGTCATAGATAGCTTCAATCAATTTTAGAAATGTGCCACCTATGCCTATACTCTTCAGTGTTCTAATTAGAAAAGGATGCTGGATTTTATCAAATGCTTTTTCTGCATCTATTGAGAGGATCATGTGATCTTTATTTTTGCCTCTGTTAATATGGTGGATAACATTTATGGACTTGCGTATGTTAAACCAGCCTTGCATCCCTGGGAGGAAGCCTACTTGATCATGATGTATGACTTTTTTGATGATAAGCTAAAACTAAAGCAGTTCTAAGTAATAAAAATAAAGCTGGGGGCATCAGCATACCAGATTTTAGTCTGTACTACAAAGCCACAGTGGTCAAGACAGCATGGTACTGGCACAAAAACAGAGACATAGACACTTGGAATCGAATTGAAAACCAAGAAATGAAACTAACATCTTACAACCACCTAATCTTTGATAAACCAAACAAGAACATACCTTGGGGGAAAGACTCCCTATTCAATAAATGGTGTTGGGAGAACTGAATGTCTACATGTAAAAGACTGAAACTGGACCCACACCTTTCCCCACTCACAAAAATTAATTCAAGATGGATAAAGGACTTAAATTTAAGGCATGAAACAATAAAAATCCTCAAAGTAAGCATAGGAAAAACACTGGAAGATATTGGCCTGGGGAAAGACTTCATGAAGAAGATTGTCATGGCAATTGCAACAACAACAAAAATAAACAAATGGGACTTCATTAAACTGAAAAGCTTCTGTCTTCTGTAAGGAGACAATAACCAAAGCAAAGAGACAACCTACATAATGGGAAAGGATATTTGCATATTTTCAATCAGACAAAAGCTTGATAACTAGGATCTATAGAGAACTCAAATTAATCCACATGAAAAAAGCCAACAATCCCATTTATCAATGGGCAAGAGACATGAATAGAACCTTCTCTAAAGATGACAGACGAATGGCTAACAAACACATGAAAAAATGTTCATCATCTCTATAGATTAGAGAAATGCAAATCAAAACAACCCTGAGATATCATCTAACCCCAGTGAGAATGGCCCACATCATAAAATCTCAAACTGCAGATGCTGGCATGGATGTGGAGAGAAGGGAACACTTTTACACTGCTGGTGGGACTGCAAACTAGTACAACCTTTCTGGAAGGAAGTATGGAGAAACTTCAAAGCACTCAAGCTAGACCTCCCATTTGATCCTGCAATCCCATTACTGGGCATCTACCCAGAAGGAAAAAAATCCTTTTATCATAAGGACACTTGTACTAGACTGTTTATTGCAGCTCAATTTACAATCGCCAAAATGTGGAAACAGCCTAAATGCCCACCAACCCAGGAATGGATTAACAAGCTGTGGTATATGTATACCATGGAATACTATTCAGCTATTAAAAAAAATGGAGACTTTACATCCTTCGTATTAACCTGGATGGACGTGGAAGACATTATTCTTAGTAAAGCATCACAAGAATGGAGAAGCATGAATCCTATGTACTCAATTTTGAGATGAGGACAATTAATGACAATTAAGGTTATTGGGGGGGGAAGCAGAAAGAGAGACGGAGGGAAGGGGGTGGGGCCTTGGTGTGTGTCACACTTTATGGGGGCAAGACATGATTGCAAGAGGGACTTTACCTAACAATTGCAATAAGTGTAACCTGGCTTATTGTACCCTCAATGAATCCCCAACGATAAAAAAAAAAAAAAAAGAAGCAGGGAACTGAAAAAAAATACAAAATGCTAATCATTTATTTCATCTTTAGAAAGTAGTAATTTTGGGCGGCGCCTGTGGCTCAAGGAATAGGGCGCCGGTCCCATATGCCAGAGGTGGTGGGTTCAAACCTAGCCCTGGCCAAAAACCAAAAAAAAAAAAAAAAAAAGAAAGTAGTAATTTTCATGGGGAAAAAATGAGTTATTTATAATGCTAATATCAGTAGCTTTAACTCCTGGTAATCAAGGCATTAAGTTGACTATACTGCTTGTGGACATGGAATAAAATAGATAAAAAGGCAAGGAAGTGAATAAAAACAAATCAGTTACATTGGTGAAAAAATTAAACAACATACCTTTAATGTAACAATTTTACAAGTGCATGAAAAACTTGAGTCAAGGGTGACCACTGTAGCCTTAGCAAACAGTAGGGGACTAGTTAAATAAATTATAATAAGTCAAATATATATATAAGATAAATCCTATATATAATGGGATATAGGTAACCAGTCAAAAAATATGATAAATCTCTTTGTAGGATTATGGAATGATACCTGTAATATATTATTAAATCAAAAAAGGTAAGATGCAGAAACAGTACAGTTGCATAATTACCTTTGTAATAAAAATGTATCTATAATATTCCTAACACTCCTCCTTTGGGAGGTTGGGTGTCAAGTTATAGGATTTACTGTACATCAAACACCTGTAACAGTATGTGTTCAATAAACTATTATCTGTTTGTATGCTTTATAAGTTTAAAATTACTATTGTAATTAAAAAGAAATCTGAGCTTTAAAAAGTTCTGATATCCAGTGGTCAGACTTCTCTGTTTCCCTTGCAGTTTTGTTCACACCAGTGGCAGGACAGTTCATGGAGCTGGTAATCTGCTGGGGGCTCAGATGGTGGCTTTTCATTCCAGTGCTGTCTTAAAACTGCACCATTGCCTTACATAAATTACTCACTAGGTAGGCCTCAGTTTTGCAGTCTATGAAGTGGAAAAGTAATCATTTTTTGCTCCAATTCCCAAATTCCCAATTGCTATTATATACAAGGCAATACTTATATCCTTCCAGCGACTCTCTGTTGCAAGTTCCACGCCTGCTGAAAATATTGGATAATAAGAGCAGCTGGGCACTAGATAAAAGACCTCTAATAATGGAATCCCTAAAGAAATAAATAGTCTCTTGCTTCCAGTAAATTTTCAAAAATATATCTATTTGGGCATTTTACTGACAGAGATTAACATAAGCCAATTTCATAGCATTAGACAAGATCTGGAATCTTACTTTCATTCTTTATTTCTAATCATGTGAAAACATTTGGCAGTTTATAGTGAAAGGCAAATGCCACCAAAATAAGTTTCTAGAACCTAGGAAGCTGCGAAAATAAATTTTCAAATAAGAGGATTATGATTGGCCAAGAGAATAGAAAGGTTTCTAATTCTAAGCATGAATTTGAATAGCAAAAGGAGGACTAGATTCTGGATTCTGCTGTACAGTTTTAAAATATTGATGTTTACTGAGAGTGAATAAAATATACACATTTGATGAAAAAGTACTTAAAATATTATTATGGCTACATTTGGAACATCCTCAGATGTATATAATATGACCGATTTATGAGTATAAATGTAGCGTGAGCCTTGAGACAGCAGCAGTGTAAAATTGCTGTTGGAACTACACATATGATCAGCTTAATTTTAACCACAGTTCATAAATTAAGCAAGTAGAAGAATACTCAGCAAGTAAGATCAATTTGCTTTTAACAACTGTCCCAAGTGCCTCTTGAATAATTGTAACTTTTCATTGGTTTTTCAAAGAGGGTAGCGAAGGTAGGTGATTATAAGGCTAGACTTCCAAAGAAGAAATCTGTCTGGCTCTATAGCTTATGGTAAAATTGTAAGAAATAATGTTCTGCCTTTCATGTAATAGGCAGTGCTTTAGATTTAATAACGGTTATAAAATACATCATCAAAATAGGATGAAAAATACTCTGTGGGCCAGGTGCAGTGGCTCACACTGGCAATTCCAGCACTTGGGGAGGCCAAAGCTGGAGGATCACATGAGGCTTTCTGGACAGACTTACAGACCTGCCTGGGAAACATAGTGAGACTCATCCCTACAAAAATTAGCCAGGCTTTGTGACTTGCTCCTGTAGTCCTAGCTATTTGGAAAGCTGAGGGAGAAGGATTGCTTGAGCCCCGAGCCCCGTAGTTCAAGTTTACAGTGAGGTGTGATTGTGCCACTGCACTCCAGCCTGCAACAGAGGGAGACCCTGTTGCATAGAAAACAAACAAACAAAAAAAAATCATGTGTATATTATATATACATGTACGGTACACATAATATATGTACAGTTATTGTTAGAATGGTCACTGTCATTACATATTGATAGAAGGTAATGACACCAGAATTAGATGAATGATTAAGTCGTTTCTTCAGGAGGTGGGAAGTAAATGAAAAGACAAAAATTAGGGTCAAGGAAAAAAATGAATATAAAAATTACCCATAATCTTAATACACAAAGAAAATCAAGTTTTCAATTGCACAATCCCTTTGCAGTGCAGTCGTGGTGCGAATTCTCCATGTTCTGCTAAGAATTTCCCCTGTCTTCCTACTCACCATTTTTATGGCTACCTTACCTTCTCAAGTTGATGTAACACACCTCACAACCCCTTACTGTTGGACGTTTGGTTTGTTTCCAAGATTCACCATTATAGATAACGCTGTGGATGTGTTCAGCCATATATCATTTTAGTTTTTTTTTTTTTTTTAATGAAATTAGATAGTATGAGCATCTCTAGGCAGTGAAGTGTGTTTTTTCTTTTTTGGTGGCAGAGAGCCTGTAATAAATCTGTGACCACCAGGGAGCAACACTGCCTGAAAATGCCCTCTGGTGGAGAATGCCTTTATCCAAACAGTAGCATCTGCAAGTTGCCCTTTCTGTTTTTCTAAAGACTTATTTTAAAAAGGTTAAGAAGAGAGAAAATGAAGGATGAAAGTTCATGGACCGAGTGGAAACAAGAGTGAAAGGTCAGGGGACAGTAACTGGGTCTCTTGTATCCAGGACCTGGTGACTCATGGGAGCTGGCACTGTGAAAAGAATAGCTAGTGTTTGTAGCTGCTTCCTGGGTGCCAAGCACTTGTGTCGCCTGGATGGGTATTGTAACTCCCAGTAACCCTACTAGTAGTAGCCTAATTCATTTGCAAAGAACCAGCTGGAGCTCAGGAGGAGGAACTAACTAACGTAAGGTCAAGGCATGAGAGAGCAAGACCTACAGAGTGAGGCTGGAGCATCACCGATGCCTCTCCCTTTTCCTCCACCCTCAGGTGGGAGCCTCCGCTATGCACATGCACAGTAATATTCAGAGTAAGGCACTGCTTTGGCATAGTCTCCTGAAGCACCCCCTGCTTTCAACTGCAATACCTTTTTTCACCTATCTCCCTCACCAGGGGCAGGAGCAGAGCCAGACCCATTTTCATGTCTGTGGTCAGACAGGCCGATGGTCAATAAACAGGCATTGACCTTATGGAGCACCTGCTGTGTGCTAAGCATCCTTCTGGGCACAGTGGAGAGCAGACTTCATGTCCTGGAGGGCAAACAAACAAATGAGCAAAAAATGTAGATAATCCCTGGATTTCAGATGGCAAAAACTTTAGATAATTATAGCAAAGAAAGCAAAATTGGGGAAATGCTGGGGAAAGACTGGGGAAAGGGGAAGGCCACATTAGCTGGTGGACAGGGAAGGCACTCAGAGAAGATGCCATTCAAGTGGACTTGAATGATGAGAAAGAGGAAGTGTGTGGACAAGTTGGGGAAGGGAGTTCCAAGAAGGAATGGTGAGTGTGAAGGTGCTGAGGTGGGAATAATTCTGACATACTAAGGGACAGAAAGATACCCAGTGGGGCTCAAGCATTCTGGAAGAGAGAAGGGAGGGAGGTGAAGTTCCAGAGGAAGGCAAGGATGGATCGTGAAAGGCCTGTGGCCCCTGGAAAGAGTTAGGGTTAAACTCTAGTAACAGTGGAAAGCAGAGTTTCAACCAGGGCACAAGAAGAACTAATTAAGTTTTTCAATCCCTTGGGTAACCTGATGGAGCCCAGAGTGCAGGGAGCAAGGTGAAGAGATCAGTGAGGAGGTGTTGCTGGATCGCGGCAGCAAGATGCGATGGTGACCTGGACTCGGGCTCAGCATGGGGAGGAAGGGGTTGATTCGGATGCATTTAGGAGGCAAAGACAACTTGCTCATGGTTTGGGTAAGGGAGATGAGAGAAGCACAGGAATCAAGAATGACGGAGGACATTGGTGGAGTTGGTGGTGACACTGGGGAGCCTGGCTGGGATGAGCACCACACACTGGACCCTGCACACATCTTTACTGAATAACAGGTTCATTCTTGTCCATGTAGAGGCCCACAGATGTTACAGTGGAATTCATCGCTGCTCCTTAGTACTCAGGGAGGGCTTGCCTGGATGTTAGACATTATTGATAAGTATGAAAATATATAAAATTCAGGACTGCTGAGTGTTGATAAGCCCCAGGACACTAATGATGATAATCTTTTTCACCTGGTTCACAGGCTGCAGTCTGATAAAAAATGTGAGGCCTCGGGAAAGACTCTAGTTCTTAAATCCCCCTATGATGCGGGAGCAGGTTGACAGTTTTGTTTTTCTCCCTGAGGGTCTGTAAATGGTTTGCGGAAAGATAGGTGAGATTTGGCTACAGAAAGGTGAAGAGCATTTTCCGGCTGTTAGTTTTGATGCTATGTGACAAATACAGACAGGTTTCTTATCAAGGTGGCATTTGAGGGAGCAACAACCTTTTACGACACCCTGTGAGTCAAACATCAGGAACACAGCCCCCCCATGTGGGATGCCTGCAGAGGCCTCAAGATCCCCAAATGCACATCAGAAGCGCTGCCCTCAAGTGCCTCCCATTACTTCTTCCTAAAGGAGCTGTACACTGAATCCTGAAGATCGGAGTGTCCAGATGAGATTCAGGGGTGGGTGGAAAAGGTGAACGTCCATGGAGAGAGGAGGAGAAGGGACAAAGGCAGACAGACCCCAGTAAGGCAAGGTCGGGTGGGAGGACGCTGCCTCCAGCCGCCTCTAGTCCAGGCTCCATGTGCACTCACTGTAGGACCATCAGCCAGTACTGGCCTCTCAGGGTCCCCATGTTCTCCCTTTCAAATGAGGAGCTTGGGCACCTGGAGTGTTCAGCTCTTTTCTGCTCAGCATTCCGAATTTCTATGGGTATTGATTGCAATGCTGCCCCGGGTCACCTGGAAGAGTTTATTACATCATGTCCACTGTCTTCTGTTAAAGATGACAGGAAAAGGGTATGCCACTTTTTATGATGATGTCCCTTCGAAATGGACCTCTAAAAGAGATAAGCTTCAGTTACAGGGAAAACGTGCTTTTGCAGAACTGCTAGTCCCCCGTGACATGAAAAATTCGCAGTAAAATCAATGCTTGGCTTTTGTATGCACTTTATAGTTTATAAAGTTCTTTAACACACAGTATTAATTTGTTTTACATTCCCAGAAGACTGCAGAGCTGGGCAATGCAGGCATTTTTGCTCTGATTTAATAAAAGAGGAAATAGAAGCGTAGGGTGGTTCAGTGACTCGTCTAAGCTGACACAGCTCGAAAGAGAGGGAGCTGGGATTGAATCAGGTTTTTTCCCGTCTCATCGGTGCTCTGCTGAGTAATAATGCTATTTTGCTATAGGCTTTGTAAGAAGGAAAACAAGAATATGAAGAAAAACAGACCCAAAAATCGTAAGTAGAGTTCTTTTTTAGCAATAAATACTTCCTGCATTTTAGGCGTTCTTTAAGACAAAGGATGAGCAGTTCAGCAAATAAATAGTGACCGTGGCGTGAATATAACTGCAACGGGTAAATTAACCTTCTTGGTCTGAGAGGAGAAAAACACAAGAATGATTTATGGGGCAAGGGAGGAAAGGGGAAATGGCTTTAAGCTGTTGGTTATAGTCATGAGCTTTTTGAAAAGAAAAAAAAAATGCTATCCAAACTGATTAGGGATGGAAGGAGGTTAAAGGGGCTCCAGGTTGGTGGGAGAGAAATATGGCGTTCTGGACAAGAAAGTTGGAAAGGGCCCTGAAACAAAATGAGGAATTTGGGGTGAATGTGACCTCATTAACCAAGTATATGTTACTCCTATCAAATACAACTCTTAGCCTGCGACTCACGTCCACTGGACCACGATTGATGCCCTAAAACAATACTAAGGATCCCAGCACAGAACAGTCCACACCCTGGTTGGCACAAACAGCAGGAGACTCACAGACACCATCTCATCACTAGCAAAATAATAGCCAGTAATTGTCGATACAGAGGAAAGAAAATAGGATTTATGTGACAACTGAGGTAACCCACAGTCAGTGACACCAGAACAGCATCACCTGAAGGCCTAGGAGGAACCAGTGGGAATTCTTATAGATAAGTGTAGGAAGAACTGGGATGAAAATGCTTATTTTGACGCATTGCCTCTGTGTGGTGTCTCCTCTCTCTCGTGAGGGGATCCTTTTCTACTCTCCTGAAAAAGTGTATGCTTATCTCTGCTTTCTTTTAAATAAAAACGGAACTTCTTTTTCTGCTGCACTGGAGTCTCAGCTGCCTCATTTTCCACTGTCCTGGTTCCTTGCTCTGCCTTTGACTCAGCCAAACTTGTTTGTTCTGCTGGGTGAACTGAACCAAGTCTGCAGAAGAGCTGAGAGGTTGAACCCTCGCCTCGAACACAAACCAGGACTAACAATGCTACTGCCCACAGGTAGGAAATAGTTTTATGGGGAAATGGTTTTGCAGAGTCTGTTTCTTCCTTTCCTCCAGGTTAATTGGGGCTTGCAGAGTTTTAAAGCATCTCCATGGCACCGCTCATGTGATATAGGACACAGGGCCATCCTGAAGGCCTGGGCTTTGGAAAGGGCTCCTGTGATTACAGTGCTTGAGCATTTACTAGTTTTAATTTTGTTTTCCTGTGCAAAGCAACATCAAAAGATGACCCTTTAATTTTATCTCAAGTTAATATTTGTTACATGCATTACATAAGCAACAGCATCTCCATGTTGAACATCCCTTTTATAAACAACTTTTAATAAATTATTGAAAAATGTTTGAACAGAGGTAAACATTTAGATTCAGGACCTCCTCTGCAGTTGTAGAATTTGCGCTATAGAGTTCTCAAAAATGAACTCCTGTAAACTAATCATTTAAGTAAGGGGCTCTTCACTGCTTGGAGGGCTCCTTTCCATAGTATGTAGCAACCTCGGCCTCTATCCCACGGTCTGGGTAGCCATGTCCCCCTTATTTGCTCCTGGGTATGTAGGGAGACCATGTGGCTGATAATAAATTTTAATGCATTAAAATGCATTTGATGGTAATAGGCTCAACTTTTTTATTCCTTTTATTTCAAGTTGTCAAATACAAAGCATGCCCTGGCTGGGAGGTCTGTGTTCTTTGAGAGATTTTGGAGATATCTTCCTGAGATATCTGAGGCCTCTGGTTGGTTATATTTGTTTTTTGTGGGTTTTCTGCCTTTAATTTTTTTTTTTTTTTTTTTTTGAGACAGAGTCTCAGGCTGTTGCCCTGTGTAGAGTGCTATGGCATCATAGCTCACAGCAACCTCCTACTCTTGAGCTCAAGCGATCCTCTTGGCTCAGTTTTTCTATCTTTAGTAGATATAGGGGGTGTCTCGCTGTTGCTTAGGCTGGTCTCGAACTCATGAGCTCAAGGAATCCACCTGCCTTGGCCTCCCAGAGGCTAGGATTACAGGCATAAGCCACCGAACCTGGCCTTCTGCCTTTAATTTTGCATGTGAATGAGGGATTAATTTTTAAAACTATAGCACCTAATTTTAATGGGTGGCACCTGTGGCTCAAGAAGTAGGGTGCTGCCCCATACCAGAGGTGGCAGGTTCAAACATGGTCCTGGTCAAAAACTGCAAGAAAAAAAAAATCCTAATTTTAGGCATGTAAGTCATGAATTCCTATCCCCCCCGACTCCTCCCCAGCTCACTCCATTACTTCCAACTACATCAAATGAATTCCAAGGAACAAAGGAGATCAGCTTGGGTTGTTTCCACCATTTAATTTTTAGGCACAGAAGAAGTGAGGTCTTTAGGCAATGAATCATAGCCCAAGAGTGTGTATTGCTATGAGCCACTGAGATGTGATCCAGCATCCTGGCTAGACGCTGGCTGGGCTGCCTTCATCTATGAATCCCTATCATTTAGCACAAGGCCAGACATGTGGCACATTTAAATAAATAGGCACTGAATTGAAAAAAAGCCAGGAAATCAGTCCTGTGGAGTCCTGGGTCTGCTGAAACATGGGTGGACGTGGCTCTCTTCTGGGAGGGGAGGAGGCCGGTCTGAGACAGTGGCATGGGGGAGCCACAGCCCCTTTAGGGTACCTGGGGCCTGCTGGGTGTCCTGGCCAATGGGTTTGTGTCCCCACTGCGGGGGTGAGTCTCATTTTCTTGGTAGTCTCCTCTTGGGATGAGTCTAGACTGGAACAGCTTTCATGGGAATCACTGCATCTGCAGGAGGGTTTCTCTGCAGAGCCCCAGCTTCCTGCCAACAGGCAGACTGTTCTAACTTGGACAGTCACTAAGACAGAGCAGGCACTTAGAGAAGCAGCCTTCAACTGGAAAATGAAGGTAACACGGCCCCCTGGAGTGGAGCCCAGGATTAAATGTATGTATGTTTGTGAGGTGCTCAGCTGGAGGCGGGCCAACTGCCTGGAAGCTGCCCCTTGCGGAGGTCACTGACGGTCAAGTGAAAGGAGCAGTGACTGAAGAGTTTGTGAATGTGATTCTGGAAAGAATGATGGCCGGGAGGAAAAACAAAAACAAATTGAGACCAGATGATAAATCGCCCTGTCTTGCTCTTCAGGGCTGGATATGCAATCAAAAAGTTCCCCCAAATAAAAAAAGCAGAATGCAAAGATTACAACTTGAAGGGCAGCCTGCAATGTGACAGGTGTGAAATGTATTACCGGGACACTTCCATATGGGGCATTTCTCCCAGGGCTGCAATGGGTAAAGCACAGCACCCAAGAACATGGGCTGTCATGTCAACGCATTTGGACTCTAGCCCTGCTTCAGGCTTATCAGCTGATGCTCCTGTGCAGGGGATTAACCCCTGTAAGCCTCAGTTTCCTCCCCCGTAAAATGGGATTACACAGGACTTACCTCCTAGGGTTAATGTGAGGTTCAAATGGGAAATCTCACAGCAAGTGCTCTGCACTGGGCCTGGCCTCTAGTGATCATTCAGTGCTTCAGTGTTAGCTGAAGCATTCTGTGCAGTTGGCATCATGCGTTGAGTACCGAGTACTCTGTGTACAGAGGATTACTGAAGTAGGTGTGATTTCTGCTTAATTCTCCCACTTTACAGAAGAGGAAACTTGAGCAGCAGAACCAAGTCCACACAAATATGTAGGAATCTCAAGTCCGTGCTGTGACTTCACACATCATTCTGCCCTCAGCCAGTGCTTCTCAAACTTGAGCCTGCATTAGAATCATGCATAGAGCCAGCAGGCTGTGTTAACACACAGATTGCTGGGCTCCATCGCTAAGGCAAGGCCTGAGAACCTGCATTTCTTTCTTTCTTTTTTTTGAGACAGAGTCTCACTTTGTCACCCCTGTAGAGTACTGTGGCATCACAGCTCTCAGCAACTTCTTGGGCTCAGGCAAGTCTCTTGTCTCAGCCTCCTGAGTAGATGGGACTACAGGCACCAGCCACAATGCCCAGCTATTTTTTTTTTTTCTCGAACCCCTGAGCTCAGGCAATCCACCCACCTCAGCCTCTCAGAGTGCTAGGATTACAGGCATGAGCCACCTGCATTTCTAACAAGTTCCTAAGTCATGCTGATGTGGCTGGTCCAGAGGATACGCTTCAAGAACTGCTGTTATAAGCAAAGCCAGGGCTTCTCAAACTGCAATACCAACGATCACAGGATCTTGTTAAAATGCGACACTAAATCAGGCTGTGAATTAGTTCAGGTGGAATCAGAGTATGCATTCCAATAAGTCCCAGGTGATGCCCACACTGCTGGTCTGGGGATTACCTTGTATCAAGAGCCTAGGGCTCAGTACCCAGAGCTCAGACTCATACATCCCTGCCTGCTCTGGTGTATGAAAGACCAGGAGCCTTTTTCACTTGCATTGGGAAGCCCACCTCAAGATAGCCCGGAGCAGATGGTGTCCCATGGCTGACTATGTAGCCCTTTCCCTTGCTGTCCTTCTCACCTCTTACCATCTGAATCCTCCACCTACCTGTTCTCTGTCCTGGCTTGAGCTCAAACTCCTGCCCCTGAGCCTGTACATTCAGACCTGGCTCTGAGGCTGTTCCCTTCTGGCTAGTTGGAGTCTCAGGACACTCTGAGGCTCCTACCTTAGGATTCTCATCTGTACCCCTCTTGTGAGAGACCTGTAGTGAAACACCCTCCTGCCCTCACGCCCCCTACCCAGAGACTGATGTGCACCTGCTCACAGCCACCCTCACCACACCTGCTCCTCCCTCCATCACAGCCTCCTCTGCCACTCACAGCCTTCAGGATCCCTGCAGAGCCAGCTGCTGTGATATCCCTCACCTCCAGTCCCCTGCATAGCAGTTGTCCTCTGGCCTTTGGAGTCCCATGAGGCCGTCTTCACCAGCCAACATCTATGACCTCGAAAGGCCCCCTTTCTTTGCTGAGAAGAGGTGGTCCAGAGTGTGGGGTCAGGAGTCAGGGGCTTGATCTGCATCCTTCTCTGGTTTTGAGCAGCTGCGTGACCTGGGGCAAGTCACCTAACTGTGTCTATGAAATGCCCTAACAAAACAAGTAGCCTTGACACCTACTTCACTGAGAAAAGGCACTGAGCTCTTCTGTTCCACATTCTGAAACTTCAGGAAAATCTTCCCTCTGGAGAAAACGTCTTGTTCAAGGTGATACTCCTCAACGACAAGTTCTTGCACTCTCACATGGGTCTCCTGGGGCTGCTGTAACAAATGACCACAAACCTAGGGTCCAGCATAACTACAGAGTATCACCTCACAGTTCTGCAGGTCAAATGTGTGAAATGGGTCTCACCAGGCTCCAATTAAGGTGATGGCAGGGCTGTGCTCCTGTGGAGGCTCCAGGGAAGAGTCTACTTCCTCACCTTTCTCTGTTTCTAGAAGCCACTCAAATCCCCGCCACCCTCAGGGCCAACAGCACAGCATTGCAAATGTCTCCCTGACCTCTGCTTCTGTCCTCACACGTCCTTCTCTATCTCTGAGCTGAAAACCTCCCTCTTATAAAGACCCTGTGATTCCACTGGGCCCAGCAGGAGGATCTCTCCACTTCAAGATCCTTAACTTAATGACGATGCCTACAAAATCCCTTGACCACAGAAGATGACACACAGTGTCTGGGGACCAGGACAGGGACGTTGTTGAGACATCGTTTAGCCTACTGTAACCTCTCAGCTTCTCCTGAGACTCAATACCACAATTTCCTCTTGCATTGGGGGTTCCACTCACAGCTGTGCTCTGTACACACAGCCCCTGCAAATGGTTGGGGCTCTCCCAACTTTCCCAAGCAGAACTTAAACGACATGAAAGCACAGCCTTCCCTCCTCTGCTGTTCTCTAGCTTCTGACCTTCCTCTTCATAGTAGGAAGCCATCTGTGACATCTGTCACAAAACACACAGGTCTCCTGTCCATGCCTCCAATTCCTAATGTCCCATTGGCTTTCAAATAGCTGCAATCAAGCCATGTCAGCTGCGCCTTCACAACACATCTGGGATTTGGCCCCATCTCCCCTCCACGGCACCACCCCAGCTGCAGCTACACCATCTCTCCCCCAGGTTATTGCAATAGCCTCCTCCAAGCACAGAGATTTGAGCACCAGTAAATCAGGATCTGTTTGTCAGAGGTCTGGGATTCAGTCTGCAAGGCACCTTCATCAGCCTGTTTTAATAGCTTCAGCCTCTCCCCGAGTCCCCCAGCAACCCCCTTCCCTTGTATTCCCTTCTACCCCTCTCTCTCTCCCTCCCTCTCCCTCTGCCAGCAACTCCCTGCCAGTTGCTACCTTCATGATACCTTGGAGGTAGGTCTCATTTTGATTTTCAGTTGCCTAGTTAACAATTCTTCATATTAAATTCTCACTGGTAGAATTCCCAGTGTGGTTTCTACCTGTCGACTGTGCCCTGCCTGATAGTCTGGTGAATTCGGGGGTCTACACACATCTCCTTACAAACCTGCCCAAATGCAAATTGTCTAGTTCCCACCAAGGTGAACAGTGAGCAGAGTAGAGGAAGATTCCTTGTTATTCCAACTGCTCTGTTGAATATGCTCTTGTGTGCTTTGTTAAGTTTGTGGGGTGTCTGTGTATACGAGACTGGACAATTACATTCTCAAACTCATCCTAGAAAAAGTGCTACATACAAGAACCTCATTGCTGAATATCGTCACCTTCAAAGTACTCCCCTTGGCCATGTGGTTACTGTAGTGATATTCCACAATGAGGTAGGCAGCACCTTTTCTAGGATGAGTTTGTGAACTTCATTGTCACTTCTCATACAATGACAGCTCTGATGGCCATTCCAGAAAAAGAACTCCAAAATTGCTTTGAAGGGTATATGAGATACTGGCGTCAGTGCATAGCTTCCCAAGGTCACCTTCAAGGTGACCATAGTGATATTCAGCAATGAGGAATGTAGCACTTTTTCTGGGATGAGTTCATCATGATATTAATTGACCTTGCATTTCTGTATACTGTGGGGTTGCTTCTTGGGATTGAGTGATTTGTTATCTATAATCAAATTATTTAAAATTAACCCTGCTACAGTTTAATTGTGTCTCCTCAAAAGCACATGTGGAAAACTTAATCCTCAATGCAACAGTATTGAGAGGTAGGACCTTTAGGAGATGATTAGGTCATGAAGCCTCTGCCCTCACGAATAGATTAATGTCATTAATCTGGGAGTTAGTGGGAGTTAGTGATCAAAGAAGTAGGTTCCTGAGGGAAGGGTGAGTTCTAACCCCTCCCCTTCCATTCTCTTCCACCCCTTTCTCTCTTTTTTTGTCTCTCTTTTCCCCTTTTCTTCTCTCTCTTTCTCGTGCTCTCTTCCCTTTCATTTCCCACCATGGGATGAGGCAGAAGAAGGCCCTCGCCAGATGCAAACCCCTCAGCCTTGGACTTTCCAACCACCAGAACTGTATGAAATAAATTTCTCCTCTTTAAAAATTACCCAGTCTCAGGTATTGTTATAACATCGCAAAACGGACTAAGACACCCCCAAGAAGCAATCTACTTTAAAGACTCACTGCAGAAAAGAGGATAATCTTACAGAAAAATAGAAAATACTTCGGCCAATTTATTTTTTTTCAGATTGTTGACTTTCCTTCAGGCAGTGGAACTGTGTTAAGTATATGAATATGTCTGTGAATGTTTTTTTTTTTTTAAGAAAAAATCTATCCCCTCATCTCATAAAATAAATGTTGAATAAATTTACAGAAGGGCCTCAGTCCTCCAAGACTCCACATCAGCAGAGAACAGAGGACACATTTCCTAACAGATGAAGCCCTTCATGAACTCATCACCTCTGGGAATAATTTAAGAAGAAGCAATAGGGTATGGGGATAGAAAAGGGAGATAAAATGAATGATGGAAGTAGAGGCTTTTCCAACAAAGCTTCAATTGGAGGAGAAACAGAAGAAAAGTAAACTTCTACATAAAATCCAATGCTGAGCCTGATAGGAGGGAGCTGAGGAGCAAGAAAAAGCTGCTGATGCTTATGCATTAGAACTGTAGTTCTGGAACCAACAAGCCCATCATAACCTTAAGTACTATTACCATTTGAGTGGAGAAGCAAATATTAAAGTGAAACAAAACAGGGATAATATGACCTACCTTGCAGGGTTATTGTAAGAATTAGAAGCTATGCATTAATACTCCCTGACATTTCACAGACATTCAATAAATGACGGCTTTGATTATGAATAAAATATGTGTGGTCTACAAGCCTTTGGTGAAAATCATAGGCAAAGAGAGTCTGAAGTATCTCTTGTGAATAAGGAATGGGAATAGGAATTAATGTAAAAGTCAAATGTCACAAAGCTTATTTTCATTTAGTCTGTTATATTTTATGTTAGTTGTCTTAGTCCATTTTCTGTTGCTACAGCAGAATACCTGAGAATGAGTAATTTATAATGAAAAGTTTATTTGGCTCATGGCTCTGGAGGCTGGGAAGTCCAAGAGCATGGTGGTCACTTCTGGTGAGGGCTTTTGTATTGTATCATAACATGGTGAATGGTATCACATGGTGAGAGAACAGGAGTGTGAATATCAGTTTAGGTCTCTCTTCCTCTAAATCCACAGTCCCATGATGGGACCTCCATTCTGATGACTTAATCTAATCCAAGGTCCCACCTCCAATCAACATATAAATTCAAGCACTAAGTTTCTTTTTCTTTTCTTTTCCTTTTTTTTTTTTAAACTAAGGCATTAAGTTTCTAACACATAAAATTTAGGGGGACACATTCAAATCACAGCATAATAAGTGCAAAAAAAAATCTTCAAGGATTTTCTTGCAAGCTGTCTCCCCAAATCTTTTTCCCTATGGGTTTTTAAATACAAAATTTTTTGCACAAGATTTATTCAGAAAACTAACCTTGACTGTTAGACATTACCTCTGGTCTGCCCCTCGCCTTGAGGGACCCTGGTCTAGTACAGGAATGGAGAATCAGGTGGACAAGTGAAGCATGACAGCGTTGTGACAAATAGTGTGCTGTGGAAGCATAGAAGTGGAGAGCTATGGAGCAGGAGTTCCTTTAAGGAGCAATAGTCCAAAGGGTGGACAAAGGTGATGATGCACTTGAGTTTTCCAGGAACACTGGAGAGGTTGGGGGAGTAAAAAAAGGAGGCCAGTCCAGGAAGAGGCAGAGTAGGTTGGCAGAACTTCCATAGGTGATGTGACTATGGAAATAGCAATAGTTGAGTCTGGGAGGGAAGACAGCAGTCCCATGATACCCAGCTAAAAGCTTGAATTCCAGCCATGCTGTGAATGATGGAAAGCCACTGGGAGATCTTTATTTATCATACCGTTTGATTTTTACTTTTTGCACTGGGAAAAAAAAAAAGCCTTCAAGCACCATGAAAGGGAATGCCAGGAAATGTAGATTTCTCTCCCACCCAGATCCTTCAGCTAGAGACAACTATTCCTGCTGGAGGCAAACACTGTTACTGATGGATTTTAAGGGAGGTGAAGTCAGTCACATTTGCATTACAAATATACCCCTAGTGGTAGCAGTGGGGAGGATGGACTTAGGGGCAAGGGTGAAGATAGGGGACTAGTGAGGAAACGGGAGACGTTTAGTCACTATAGGAATGAGGAGAAGAAAGCAGAACACACTTTGAAACTATAATCAACAGGACTGGTGACTTACTGGATACGAAGTATGAAGCAAAGCATCAGTGATGACTCCTGGATCAGGAATTGGGTTACTCTGTGAATTACTGTGTATCCATACGGGGCTAAAAAGTTGTAGTTGAGCCTGTAAATTGTGTTCATTTCCCTTTCTTTCTGCTATGAATTGTCCTTTCCAAGTTTTAACTGTAATGGCTTTCCTGCTGGAGGTTCCATTTTTTGTCTGTTTGTTTGTTTAGACAGTCTTATTTTGTTGTCCAGGGTAGAGTGCAGTGGTGTCAACCTTACTCACGGCAACTTCAAACTCTTGAGTTTTAGCCATCCTCCTGCCTCAGCCTCTTGAGTAGCTGGACCATAGAAAATCGCCACAACAAATGGATACTTTTTCTATTTTGGCTAATTTTTCTTTCTTTCTTTCTTTTTTTTTTTTTAGTAGAAACAGGGTCTTGCTTTTACACAGGCTGGTCTCAAACTCCTGAACTCAAGCAATCCTCCTGCCTCAGTATCCCAGAGTGCTATGGTTACAGATATGAACCACTGTGCCCTGCCCAGAGGCTCCATTTTCTAGCCTCTGTCAGCTTCGTGTGGCCATGTGACACTGAGTCAAAGGGATGTAAAGAAGTAACAACTTCCAGATCATATTCTTTTTTTTGAGACAGCATCTGACTTCGTCGCCCTCAGTAGAGTGTGGGGTGTGGTAGCTCATGCCTTTAATCCTAGCACTCTGGGAGGCTAAAGCAGGTGGATTGCTTACGCTCAGGAGTTCAAGACCAGCCTGAGCAAGAGCAAGACCCTGTCTCTAGATCATATTCTTATACGAAAGTTTTTGGCCCTTCACTCTCTTTTTCCTTTTCTCTCAGGCTGAAATATGGTCTTGGTGGACACCAGCCTCAGCCATATACCACAGATGGGAACAGCCGCCATGCAACAGTGGAGCTGAAAGCCCTATGTCCCTGCAGACCACAGATGCACAGCTGTCCCTGGGCCTCTCATCTTTGGACTATGATGTGAGAGGAAAGTTTCCCTCTATCTCAGTGATTTTCAACCCGCCTGCCATGAGAGGATCTAAGGTGTGCTGTGAAAATTTTTAAAGATCATTAATTAAATTATTTTTGATAGAAGTTCAAAGCATAGTAAGTGTATTCTTTTTTTATTCTTTTTTTGATCAACACAATTTAAGTGTGCTGCAGAAATTTAACTATAGGTTCAAGTGTGCTGTGAGATAAAACAGGTTGAAAAACACTCCTCTATCTTATGTCTCCATTAAATTTGGGAGTCATTTTGTTATAAAATTTTAGCTTACACCTGAACTAATTTGGCCATATATGATGAGAGGCAGAGACTCGTTTTATTCTTTTTTGTTTTGAGTTGGGGAGCACGCAGCGGGTGAAAATAAAACTGACCACAAAGAGTTGTACCGCCTTTGATTCACCAAGAGGTGAGCTCGATAGAGAGATTAGGAATGGGGACACGGATTTAGGAGAGAGCAGTTTATAGGTGGTAGTTAAAGCTGTAGAGAGAGATTATGGAAAGCCTGAAGGAATGAGGGCCTTAGATAGCATCTAGAACAAACACATATTTTAAAGAGAGAGCACTTACTTCATTTTAGGTTACCAGCATTTGCTGGCATGTGTATTTTCCCACCTGATTATATAAGAAAGTTCTTTGGGTTCCTGGATTGTAGTTTACTCATCCCTGAATAAGACACCTACAATACTTTACACAGAATAGCCATTCAAAATTATTCTAAATAGCCATTCAAAATTATTCTAAAGGGGCGGTGCCTGTGGCTCAAAGGAGGAGGGCCCCGGCCCCATATGCTGGAGGTGGCGGGTTCAAACCCAGTCCAGGCCAAAAACTGCAAAAAAAAAAAAAAAAAAGATTCCAAGAACAGTGCTCTTAAAATACTTTATATTTTAGCAATAGATTTGCTGTTTTTTCAAAGCACTGGATAAAAATTTAAATAAAGAAGGATGTATAGCTATGAGTATTAATATGTCAAAAAAAAAAAAAGAAGACAAAGTCCCCCAAAAAAAGGAATGGTAAAAAAAAAAAAAAAAAAGATTTGCTGTTTTTCCATTTCATGACTGTAGACTTAGGCCCTTGTGAGTTAAGTCTTTAGATCTGAGATTCAGAAGACAGGTCACAAACAGAGGAGTGAAGAGAGTCAAGTGCAATCTGGGGCAAGCTTGAGACAACCTGAGTGCCCAAGTAAAGGAGACAGGTGGCTCCTCAGTAAAAAGACAGATAGCTCCATAGCAAATTACCAGGCACAGTGACTCACACATATAATCCCAGCACTTCGGGAGGCTGAGGTGGGAGGATTGCTTGAGCCCAGGAGTTCAAGAAAATGGGTCACAGACACTTCCAAAAAGAAGGTATACAAACAGCCAATTACCATATGAAAAGTATTCAACATCTTTAGTGTTAAGGAAAATGCTATTCTTTTCATACCTATAGAATGGCTAAAGTAACAACAAAGTTACTGAAAAATGTTGGCTAGATTGTGGAGCAAGTGGAACCCTCAAATGTTGGGGAGAGTGCAAAATGGTACCACCATTTTCAAGAACTGCTTGGCATTTTCTCCTTAAGTTAAACTCGCATCTAACCTATGATTCTGAAATTCTATATGTAGGGATTTACCTGAATGGAGGTCAGAAGGCAGTGGAATGCCATTCTTTTTTTTTTTTTTTGTAGATACAGAGTCTCACTTTATGGCCCTTGGTAGAGTGCCATGGCATCACACAGCTCACAGCAACCTCCAACTCCTGGGCTTAAGCGATTCTCTTGCCTCAGCCTCCTGAGTAGCTGGGACTACAGGCGCCTGCCACAACGCCCGGCTATTTTTTGGTTGCAGTTTGGCCGGGGCCAGGCTTGAACCCACCACCCTCGGCATATGGGGCCGGGGCCCTACCGACTGAGCCACAGGCGCTGCCCTGGAATGCCATTCTTATAAAGTGCCAAAAGAAAACAAACAAGAAAACCCCTGTCAACCTAGAATTCTATATCTAGAGAAAATATCATTTAAACATGATGGAACATGATTTACCTGAAAGAAATGAAAAAGTCTTTCTCCACAAAAATACCTGTATAAGAATACTCATAACAGCCTTATATATAACAGCAAAAAAGTGGAAACAACCCAAATGTCCATCAGCACAAGAACAGCTAACCAAATTGTGGTATATAGTTACTCATGCAAATGGAACACTCATCAATAATAAAAAGGAACAAACTACCAATACACCCAGCAATGTGGATGAATCTCTTATGTGGAGGGAAAGCATTCAGACACAAAAGAGTGTATACTATTTGGTTCTACTCATACGAAATCCAAGAACAGGTAAGACTCATCTATGGTGATAAAAGTAGTTGTTTTAGAGGTAGGGAGAATAGATTGGAAAAGTCTTGGGGGAACTTTCTGCAAGGATATAAATGTCCTATATTGTGTTTTTTGGTGGTGATTACATGGATATATTTATAGCCCAGGCTCATCAAACTCAAACATTTGACAATAAAAAGGTTTTATAACAAAGTAAGTATTTTATATTTATCCATATATTTACCATTTTGATAATCTTAATTTTCTCTTATAGATTCGAGTTTCCATCATGTTTAAATGATACTTTCTCTAGATATAGAATTCTAGGTTGACAGGGGTTTTTTGTTTTCTTTTGGCATTTTATAAGAATGGCATTCCACCCTTCTGGCCTCCATTCATTTCTGATGAGATGAACTGTCATTCATATCTCTGTTCCCTTGTAGATATTGTGTATCTTTACTAGTTGTGTTTAATATTTCTTCTTTATCTTTCTTTGGTATTCAGTTGTGTGCCTGTTTTGCTTAGGTGTGGTTTTCTTCATGTTTATTTTGTTTGGGGTTCACTGTGCTTCTTGGGTCTGCAAGTTGCTCTTTGAAAGTCAAATTTAAGATGTCTGTGTTGATAATTTTTTCAAATTTTTCTCTCTCCAGTCGCTCCCTTTTCTTCTTCTAACAATTCAGTTATACATCTCTCATACTGCTTGGTACAGTCCCACAGATTACTGAAACTCTGATCATTAAAAACATTGTTTTTCCTATCTGATCTTCAGGTTGAATAATACCTGTTGATCAGTCTCTATCTAATCTGCTAGAAAACTCATACAATACATTTTCCATTTTATAGATTCTATTTTTGGGTTCTAACATTTCTATTTGGTTCTTTTTTTGAAAAAAATAGTTTTTATTTCTCTATTGTGCTTCCTATTTATTTCTTACATTCCTCTTTTTTCTAGAAGTACTAGAACATGTTAATAGCTTTTAAATTTTCTTTCTTTTTTTTTTTCTTTTTGCGGTTTTTGGTCAGGGCTGGGTTTGAACCTGCCACCTCTGGCATATGGGGCCGGTGCCCTGCCTTTGAGCCAAAGGCACTGCCACTTTTAAATTTTCTTATCTGCTAACTCCGACATCTGGGGTATTTGATGCCCATGTCTATTGACTACTTTTTCCCTTGATTATGGGTCCTGCTTCTTTGCATGTCTTTATTTTTTTATTGTGGGCTCAATACTGAGGATGATAAATTGTAGGGAGTTTCTATTACCTTGTCTTCTTTTAATAGGCCTTGAGTTCCGGCAGGCAGCTAGCTAATGGGACTTCTTTGATTCTGTCACATATGGTTTTATTCTTTGTTAGCGTGGGTCTATTTCAGTTTGTCTTTAGTCCTACAGAGACTCTTGCTTTAGGTCAGTGTTCTTTTAGATCAGGGGCATCCAACCTGAAGCCTGTGGGCCACATGTTGATTTTGAGGACTTTTTTTGATTATCTGATAGGATATAGCAAAAGTATGCATACTTTTATTTTTGCTAATCAGCTTTTGTTAGTGTTTGTGTATTTACTGTGTAGCTCAGGGCAATTCTTATTCTTTCAAAGTGTGGCAGGATAAAAAAAAAAAAAAAGAAGTTTGGACACCCCTGTCTAGAGACTGGCCCTTCTGAGGTCTGGACTAAGTGCTCACAGTACTTAGTGAGATCTTCCCACCCCCACTGGGCTGGAATTCCCGCACTTCACAGCAACGCAAAGCCTCTGGTGCCTGCATGCAGTTCAGTCCTGCAGCATCTGACCCTGCAGGCCCTCTATGTGTGTGCAGCCTACCCTTCACTTTGGAGCGCTTGAGAACCCTGTGCAAGTTCTGGGACCTCCTCTGCTCAGCCTACCCAGGGGCCAGTGTGTGGATGTCAGTTTCTAGTCACCTCAACCCCCTGAACTCTGGCATCTGTGTCTTCAGCTCAGCAACGTGACAGCTACTGCTGAGAACATCCTGCGTCCAGGTCTGGTAAGTGGCCCTGGCAGAGAGCTGGGCCCTCATTTAGGGTGCCCCTGTTCTCAGGGATCACAGCTATGGTACCTATTGTCTGATGCCTGGAAAGAGTTGCCTCAAGCACTTGGTCTGCTTTATAGTAAGTGCCTCAGGGCGTTATGTTCAGTACCAGTTACAAGGTTACAGCTGGGAGCAGAAGGCAGGGTGTGAATAGTTGGTAAAAGCTTCCAGGTGATTCCAACAGACTTCCATCTCCTCCTGTGGGGATTCCTGGCTAAGAACTGAGGGCCTAGAAAATAAAGGGTTTTGCAGATAGCTTCTCAAACTATGGCAGTGAGATCCCATTAGTGTTTACAGCCCATGAGTTTGGTTAACTGAGCAGCCTCTGATGACAAGGCTTTCTGAGTATATCTGCCTCTAAGGATATATATTTCTTATCTTAAATTAATAAACTGGGATTCCGGGTTCTACATTAGGCTCCAGTTAAAAGGTGTTTCCCATTCTTGGTGCACTGACAAGGAACATTTAAAAAGCGACAGTAAGCGCTCTAAGGTCAGCACACCAGCTGCCAGCCTGTTCTCCCCGACCCCGACGGTACTTCACCTGGAGCAACGTTCAGACCCGCTCGACTCTGGCTTGCCCTTCAGCAGGGGGTTTTAAGAAAACAAAAACAAAGGGTGCCCCTCAGAGGCCCCAACCCTGGCCCCTGCCCACGGTCCTGCTGCAGCCTCGCCGGACCCCGGCTCGTCCTGCCGCGCTCGGTCTCCCGGGTAACCTTCCCGGTAGCGGCTCCTCCTCTGCGACTCCCCGGAGGAGCCGCGGCCGTCGCTGCCCTGCGTCCGGCCGCCGGGGGCCTCGCACTCTGGGCAGCCTCTCAGCCTCCCGGAGCTGCCGCAGCCAGAAGGGCCCCGGGCAGCCCAGCGGGGAGACCTGGCGCCGCACTGCGCCAGTTCAGGGGAGGGTTTTGGCAGGATAACTCCTTCCAGAATTGGCCGCATCCTTTCTCACCTGTTGATCTGGCAGACACTGGAGACGTAACTAAACCCAGGGGCAGGAACCAAGCGGCTGAGATGGACATGGAGTCCTGCACAGGACATCTGAGCAGGAGGGATTCAGTGGATTTGAGGAGACATCTCTAAATGAATTCCTGTATTTTTAAGAAAAAAGCTATTTTCCGTACTTGATGGGATACTATTTCCAAACTTGAAAAACGAAGAAAGGTTGTTTTGACAATAAATACCTGCACTTCATACTGAACCACCCAGTAGGGGTTTGTCAAGGGTATAGAGCAGTTGTAATTACAAAAGATATTTATATTATAAAAAGGATTGGGGAAAATAAAAAGGATTTTCTGAGGCTGGGAGCAGTGGTTCATACCTGTAATCCTAGCGCTTTGGGAGGCTGACATGGGGGGGGGGTTGTGAGGCCCCCATTCCGGGGGTGAGCCCAGAAGTTTGAGGCTGCAGTAAGCTATCATTGCACCACCCAATGCTACTGTGGGCACTGTACCCTGTCTCAATAAAATAAAATAAAATAAAATAAAATAAAATAAAATAAAATAAAAATAAGGAAAAAGAAATCCTGCGGTTTTAGAAATAGGTTGGAAACACTCAAATTTTCCTGCCGTCTGCACCAAAAAGTTTATTTGTGGTACATGAAATAAGTTTTGTTTTATAGTAAGTCACAAATAACTTTTTAATGCATTTTATTGACTTTTTTTGAGACAGAGTTTCACTTTGTCACCCTCTGTAGAGTGCTATGACATCATAGCTCACAGCAACCCCAAACTCTTGGGCTCAAGCAATTGTCTTGTCTCAGCCTCCCAAGTAGCTGGGACTACAGGTGCCTGCCACAACACCCGGCTATGTTTTAGAGACGGGGTCTTGCACTTGTTCAGGCTGGTCTCAAACCTGTGAGCTCAGGCAATCCACCCACTTGGCCTCCCAGAGTTCTAGGATTACAGGCGTGAGCCACTGTGCCCAGTCTATTGACTCTTTTGAACAAATAGCTGACTTAAACATCTATGCAAATTGAAAACATGAAGGATTCTTTCTGAAAGCTAGTCCTGTTTTAATGAAAAGAGCTTCTGAATGTCGAGTAGGAAAAATTACAATTTGGGCAGCATGTTTGCATAACTTCCGATATCTGATGTGTGTTGCGCTCTACTATAGGCAATCGAAAGTAGATAAAGAACAATGGGAATGAATCAGTGCCTGCCTCCTTCCCATCTTTCCAGTGTAAGAGCAAAGAAACTTACCATATGATGAGTTTCTTGGTTCTGCATTGCTTTGAAGGCATGGTTTTTATTGCTACTCCTTTAGACCTGCAGTTCTCAACACTGACAGTACTTTAAAAATCTTTGCCTGGGCCCCACGCTTGAGAGAGTCTCATCTTGGATATAGCTATTTTTTTTTTTTTTTTTAAGCACCAGCCCTCTTTCTCTCCATTCCTTTAATGTGCAGACTGTATTGAGAACCACTAGACTAATGGTAGTATTTTCTTGTTCAGAGGAGATAACTAATTTGAACTGAAGCAGTGTCTCTTAATGAGCTTTTTTTTTCTGTTGATGGCTTTGTTACAAATAAATTATTGTGTTAAAGAAATAAAGCAATTTGTGTTTGAAAAAATAATAAAAATTTCATAAGCCTGCTGTGTTGAACTACCCTGAGATCTCGATCATGTTTATTACTACTGAAACTTGGTGAAGTCTTTTTATAGTTACTTGCAGTGCAGAATTGATCTAGTTATCACCTTCTTCAACACAATTAACCCTCCCCAAATCTGACATTTGGCTGAAAACTGCAATTTTTATCAAAAAGAATAACCTGAATGTTATATAAGCATATACTGCAATTTATACAATTGTTCAAATAAACTGCCAAATTAAGCAAAAAGACTGATAATACCTTGAATACCTGATGATGGCCCTGGTGATATCTGTGGCTCTTGGAGTGAATGAAACTAATTGATAATTATATTGGACATGACAAAGAAAAGTCAAGTGTTAAAAAGTCTGCCAACGGGCGGTGCCTGTGGCTCAAGGAGTAGGGCGCCGGTCCCATATGCCGGAGGTGGCAGGTTCAAACCTAGCCCCGGCCGGAAAAAAAAAAAAAAAAAAGTCTGCCAAGAGAAAATCATTTGAGTCTCATGTCCTAATCACTGGCCCTGATGTTCATGTAAGTAATATTATAAGTTTCACAAACAAACAGATTTGTCCTAGTCCTCTGCTTAAGGAAAGCTATGTAGAAAACAAAACTGCCTTCATTGTTTCTCCTATTTCCCAAAAGAGAGGTTGACTCAATGGTGTCATTAATGCTGTCTCTATAACTGATCAAGGGTATGGAAGAATCATTTGTTCACTGATTCCTACAGTTCCTTTAAGCTCAGCTGTTTTCCTCCATGGCCTTTTCTGGACCCTTGACTGGGTTACAAGCCCTCCTCTGAACTCCCAGACCACTGGCACCTTACTCACTTCACTGGGTCTCACCCACCTACTTGTATATACAGGTGTTCCAGGATGTCAGAGCCTTGTCTCAGCCCTTTTCTCCTCCTGGCACAGTATAACTCCTGGGTCCAGTCAAGTTGATAATATGAAGCAGCTGAATGGTCCACATTCATTATGTTAAGCCCTGGGCTGGAGACTCAAGATACACAGAAAAATAGGAGGAAATCTGTATCTATGAGAAGCTCAAGGGAGTGGTGATCTCATTTGCATAATTTGAACGCAACTGTCTGTTACTTACAACAAATGTTTTGCAAAATGCTTTTCTGCAATTTTGGGGTTAAATCTATAACACGTCACATATTTTCCTTGCCATTTATTATCTTTCCCTAGACCCCAATTAGATCTTATAACATGAAGCCAGCCTGGTACGGTTATTGTGCAAAGAGATATGAACACAGTTCTGTTGTTCTTAATAGATATGTGATTTGGGGTTTGACTTTACTCTCTGTAGTTGTGATTTATTTACTATTAAAATGGTGGTGGTATTATCTGCCTTATCTATCTCCTGTTGTTGCTGTGGGTGTCAAATGAAATAATATATGTAAACTATCTGACACCATTTAAATATTAGATTTATGGAGTCCCAAGTTGTGGAGGCAGCTGATACTGTATTTCAAGAAGCTTCTTTTCCCCAAAGTGGTTTAGGGGCACCCTTGGGTATTTGAGTTATTCTAGCTAGACAATTCAGGTTAGTTAAAGATTAAACCCATAGATTTTTAAAATACTAACATTAACATATATCAGGAAAATGTTATCTCTGTTCATAAAAGGGTAAATATTTTAAAGGATTATAAAAAAAACACCCCCACATAAAATAACTAAGAAGTGTTATATATATAGGTGTAAAGTGATTTTATAAAAATCAAAAACTGTGTTGCTGCCAACTGGATTAAATTGTTATCGCTAAGAAATTGCAGCAGTTTTGTGAAATTGAAGCTGATAAGCTATTTTCCATGGCAACCAAACCCCATCTCTGGTACATTTAAGGGAATCTGCAGTTTTACTATTAACTGTGCATGGGTTAGCACCTGTTTGAAATAGAAACTAAAATGACCTTAGAAAATTAAATTTACTGGATAAAAAATCTAATCATGGTGGCTGACATCACTGGTTTAAATTTTTCCTAGCTCAGAACTGATATCATTTTTTTACAAGAGGGGAAGGTGATTCCTAGACCTAGTCAAGGCTAGGTTTTCTTCTATCTCACAAGGAAATAGGTATATTTGAAGCTATATTGTTACACTCAAATTTCTGAAAGTAGATTAAACATACTAAATCTAAACCTTCTTTCAAGTAATACTCCTCATCTCATCATCACATTACCTAGAAAAGTGCTTGGTATGTGTTTAGGGTGCCCCCTTCCAATTCTGTTGGGTAAATTGGTTGAGAAGAGTCAACCCTCAACCAATTGCCTATCAAAGGGACGTTTGCTTCCCATAGATTTTGATACACTGTATTTTTATTCAATTCAACATATTTTCTAATTTATCCTGTAAGTTCCTGTTAGACACACATTTTATTTAGAAGTATGTTTTTTAATTTCCAAATGTTTGGAGTTTTTTCATACATTATCATGTTATTGTTATAGACTAATTCTGTTATAGACCTTTTCATTTTAATGTATTTATACCTTTATATTTAAAGTGAGTTTCTTGTAGACAGCATATAGCTGAGTCTTGCTTTTTATCCTATTTGAAAAACTCTGGCTTTTAATTGGTGTGCTTGGAAGAGATTTTATTTATTTATCTTTTGAGATAGAGTCTCACTCTGTTGCTCAGGCTAGAATGCCGTGGCATCAGCCTAGCTAGCTCACACCAACTTCAGACTCTTGGGTTCAAGCTATCCTCCTGCCTACAGATGCCCACCACAACAGCCACCCAGATAATTTTTCAGTTTTTAGTAGAGATAGAGTCTTGCTCTTGCTTAGGCTGGTCTCCCCCTCCTGAGCTCGGGGGATCCTGTCCTCAGCCTCCCACAGTGCTAGCATTACAGGTGTGAGCCACCATGTATGAAGAGATGTTTTTACAAATCAGAAAATGTGCAATCTTTTTGTGATCCCAAGGTTGGTTAATTTTTCTAGTTGTATTCTTGGTTTCTGCATTTCGACTCAGCTTTTTTAAAGCTGGAAAGGGAGCAAGAGAGCAGAATCTAATCTGATATTTAAAGAAATTAATACATACCAAGTCCTGGCTATTCCTCTAAATACTCTTCTAGGTCCCCTGCTTTCACCTACCTTGTGTGACAGGACCTCATCCCCATTTTGCTGATGAGGAAATTGAGGTTATATTGTGTAGGCTGTTAGTACACATTCTCCCCTTCTTCCATAGCCATAAAATCATATTTGGGAAGGAACATAAGGAAAAAGAGGACCTTTTCTAATCTCCCTTGGGACTAAATTTGCCTTGTGATTTATTTTTGGCTGAGATATAAGATTAAGTGCAACTTCTGGAAACTTTCCCCAAAAGAGAGGTGACCCACTCTCTCTACTTCTGTTCATTTCTCCCTCCCACCTGCTACCTGGAAAATAGATGTGAAAACCAGAGTACCAACTGCCACATGAGAACCTGAGGAGGGTCCTCATCTTTCTCCTCTGTGCCATAGAAGGACAGAGAGCTATAGAGAGCAGGGTTCCCCCAGCTGCCCCTCCATGTTCCCCTCCTGACTCTTTGTAAAAGAGAAAGGAAAAGATGCCTTGGGTCAGCTTCCTTTGTTTTGGGATTTTGTTACTCATGTCCGAACCCAGTCCTAATCAATGTAGTCTAGGTCTAATTATCATTATTACACTGTGTTAAAATCCATGTTTTAACACATTCATACTTGCATCTGTTAGAGTTTTGTGTGGAAGTCACATAGAATCAGGAGAACTACAATAGGACCTCCATAGGTGACCACCTCCTTATGTTGACCTCATTTTCATAGACTGGACGTGCATCACATGTATGTGTCAGTATGGCAGACCTAATCCCTTATGTTGACCGCCTCTGTATGTTGACCAGTTACAGTCACTTACAGAGGTTCTACTGTATTTTATTTTGCTTATCTGACTTTTCATTTTACCAAATTAAAAATTGGAAAAAAGCCTCATTTGGTGGTTGAGTAGCAATACTGTGATTAACTTGCACGCTATTTGTGTGAAGAATTTATGACCCAACTCTCTCCACACAACTGTATCCTCTTAGAAAATCAATCTTTCTGACTCTCAATTTCTTTATCTATAAAATAAAGATATCAGCACCTACTTTATTGAGTTGTTTGAATAAATAAAATGTGTCTGTAGCAGAGCTTGGCAGGTACAGAACACTTTATAAATACAAAGGATTATGATCATAAAACCAGAAGACAGCTTTTATGAACAACTGTGAAAGGTAAAATCGTCTCATAAATGCACTTTCACCCTATGTGTACAAATGTGGGGGTTGTCAGATATAAATGAGAATAAATTGAAAAATGCATGCTAGCTAGAAACTTAAGAGCTTAATTAATAATTCAGTGCTGACTGCCACAAACTTAGATTTCTACCATATCTATATATTAAAGTGCTTAAAATTATTTCGTATCAGCTTGGTGCCTATAGCTCAGTGGTTAGAGCGCTGGCCACATGCACGTGGGCTGGTGGGTTCAAACCCAGCCCAAGCCTGTTAAACAAAAATAACAAAAAAATAGTCAGGTGTTGTGGCAGGCGCTTGTAGTCCCAGCTACTTGGGAGGCTGAGGCAAGAGTATCGCTTAAGCCCAAGAGTTTGAGGTTGCTGTGAGCTGTGACGCCATGGCACTCTACCAAGGGCAACAAAATGAGATTCTGTCTCAAAAAAACAAAACAAAAAACAAAACCCAAATTCTGTAATATTTAATATTTTATTATGATAGGAAACATTATATCTTTTCTTTGCTGTATTTCAATAAACTGACATTAATCAAAATGTGGACTTAATCATTTACATTTCTATACAGTAACTGAGAAATTCTGTTAGAAAGATTGCTTTGTTAAATACAGGGGTCAGTTTGAAAACTATATTTCAATCTTTGGTGTTTTTTAAAAGCAGTCAGTAGAGATAAAAAAGCCAAGTCCACCTTAAGTCTGAAACCTGAACCTTAAGATAAAAATACCCCTGTGGGCCTTGCTTGGGAGGATGCGGGCATAACAGGGGCTGTACCAGCTCAAGAGGGCAGCGGACTGAGAGAAGGGCACTGAGATAGGGGGTGGGGACGGTGGCAGGTGAATAAGGCCAGAAGAGAGGCTGAGTGAGAGAGAACTTCAAAGATAAGAGCCCATTTCACACGACATTCAGACAGTCACAGCTCTGAGCAGCCCCAGAAAGAGGTCTGCAGAGGGCTGAGCTTTCATCCAGCTTGGTCTGCAAGTACATTTCAAAACAGCACTGGGGTCTGGTTGATAGAGCCTCAGGTTTAGACTGTGCCAGCCAGAAGCTCCGCGGCACCACTACTGCACTGCATGCTTTCTATCTGGTGGAGTTTATCTAATTCATGTTGATTTTTAAGGTTCAGATTTTCTAATAAGGCAGTAATGATGAGGCTGCGATGTCATCCTCTTTGCTAGAGAGAGAACCCTGAACATCCGTCTGCCTGCAGTAATCAAAACTGGAGGCACATGGTCTTGAAAGGAATGAATCTGCTTCTAGGAAGAACATCTTATAAATTGATTTCAGTGCTTAAAAATGTAAGAGTGACCCTTCAATTATCAATATTCAACTTGTAAATTTGGAACATGGCACTCTATCCAAAAATCAAGCATCATATTGTCAAAACTACATTTTCTAGAAAAAAATTTAAAAGTAATTAAAAAAATCAAATGTTACATCTGTTTCTAGCATCTTTGCTCCTTCTTTCCCTGGATGTGGTGCTGGATTCCTATTTTTCTGAGATCTAAAATGCCCTTTCATCGCCAGAGCCACCATGGCTTGGAGATAATTTTTCTAAGGACAGACCCACTTATGGGTAACTCCAAAGACAAGGCAAGAGCCATCACCCCTGGAGGGTGACTTAAGGAGGAGAAGCTTGGCTCAGCACCCATAGTACAGTTGTTATGGTGCCAGCCACATACACTGAAGGTGGCAGGTTCGAACCTGGCCCAGGCCAGCTAAATAACTGCAACAAAAAAATAGCTGGGCCTTGTGGCAGGCACCTGTAGTCCCAGCTGCTTGGGAAGCTGAGGCAAGAGAATCGCTTAAGCCCAAGAGTCTGAGGTTGCTGTGAGGTGGGACTCCACAGCACTCTACTGAGGACAACAAAGTGAGACTCTGTCTCAAAAAAAAAAGGAAGAGAAGCTTGCTTTCAGGAGGATGACCAGTGTTAAAAAAAAAAAAAAAAGTAAAAATGGAGCTGACAGCTTAGATATCCCAAGGCTAATAGCCAATAGCCATATAACCAATACTTAAGTCCACCATGATTTCCCCAAATAGCTAACCCTACCACTAAATGAAATACACATAATCTTTTTTAAATCAAGATGATTCAATGAAATTAAAACAATCAGCTGTAGACAAGGTAGCTTCAACAGCTCTATTTGCTTTAACAAAAGAATATGTGCCAACCAAACACTAAAAAGTCAAAATACTTCCTCCTTTATGCTCCATAAACTGTGCCACAACTTGCCGGGGATAGGCAAGTGGGACTTAGTGCCATTTTTCACTGTGAGGCTTCCCAGTTCATGAGCTATTCTTCCACATGCACAATAAACTCTTAAAATTCTAATGTGATCTGATTTCATTTTTGACACCAACAAGTCCTGTCTCTGAGGAAATACAGGTTGATTATCCCTCATCCAAAATGCTTGGAAACAGAAGTGTTTCAGATTTGAGATGTTTTCAGATTTTAGAATATTTGCATTATACTTATTGGCTGAGCATCCCTAATTCAAAAATCCAAAATCTGAAAAGCTCCAATGAGCATCCCCTTTGAGTGTCACATCAGCACTCAGAAAGTTTCTAATTTTGGATTTTGGATCCTTGGATTGCGAATGCCCAACTGAGTTAACCCAGATAAGGGCCAAGTCAGCCACTCCATAGGGGCTCTACTCTTGGACCAAAAGACTCCGTCCCACACTATGCCCTGATACATATAATTGGATGTTACATGACTCTTCTCAGGTAGGGGAGAGAGTGTGTGTGAGAGAGAGAGAGAGAGAGCATGTGTGTATGTGTGTGTGTTTGCGCGCGCGCGTGTATGAGAGGAGAGAGATTTAATTTCCTCTTTATAAGGCAACCCTGGCAACAGTGAGATTAAATCTGCAATAATCTTATGTCTGGATATGTAAATATTAAGGACACTTCACATTACAAATAAATTTGGAACAAATGTGAAATCCTACCAAAATTATTGGTCTGTGCTTTTAAGAATGTATTCCCAAGAAAATAATGCAAGAGAAAAAAAGTAATTTGCAAACACTACACTCACTGCATAATAGCAAAGAACGATGAGAATCCAAACACTCAAAGGCAAGGAGCTTCTTCTGGTTTATCAGCACTATGGAGTGTTTTATAGCTATGCAAAGACAAGTGTGTGGTGTGCAAAGGGGAAGGTGGCAACAGTCTTTCTTCCCTAAGGTACGCAGAACGGGCAGTGCCTGGAAGTGGTCACAGCAGCTGCTGGCCCAGAGCAGATTCTGGGGGCAGCAGGCCTTACTGGGTGCTGGACAACTGGGCTCTCTCTCCCAGGCTACATCTTATCCTCGTCAGCACACAAAGCCCATCATAGATCATACCTCCTCCACGGCTTCCATTGTTAACTCCTTGACACGGCTGAGTCTCATACACAACAGACTGTGTGCCATCTCACAGGTAAGCCCACATGGCTCCTTTGTGCAATTTAGGGAAAAAGTGCCCCTTCCTCTGAGTGGCAGCAGCCCCATGCCAGGGCACAGGGGTTAGGGAGTGGCTCCAATGTGGAAGCGTTTCAGTCCCCACTCAGAGGGTGTCCCACTATCCATGGTGACTTTGCCCAGCCTATGCCTGGCACCAAGTAGGTGCTCGATAAGTACAATAAATACCTCTGTAGTTGACCACCTCCTTAAGTTGACCTAATTTTCACAGACCGAGTATGCAGCACATCTATGTATCAGTACAGTGGACCTAGTTCCTTATGTTGATGACCTCCATGTATTGACCATATGAAGGTCACTTACGGAGGTTCTCCTGTATTTGTCGAATAAATGACTAGATTGAGATTAAGAAGAACTAAGTTTTTCTTTGTGGTGGTGCATTTTGCAAATGTCCCAGCGTTAGCCAACATCTTTGAACAAGTGTGTTGACTGATCTCTAAAATGTGGTGGGTGGGCTCCAGTCACTCAGATCCAGCCCAGCTCCACATACAAGGAGCTCAGAAGCTATAACTCAGAACTATAACTGCAGTGCCTGGTCTAGGCATGGTACAATAACGCATTCAACCTCTGTCCCTCTAAAACCCTTGGAATTTCCTGAGTGATGGGAGTATCTTTTGTTATTCCTGAAGAGCCCCTGCTCAATCACAGCTGGGTTACAGTGATGGTGACTTAGGGTGGGGCCACTACTTGGCCTCAGGATAGGGCGATGTCACCAGAAAGACCAAAATTAGAGGAACTTTTAGTCTCCCCATCTACCACTGATTCCAGGGAGAGGGTGGGGATGGGGCTGTTAAAACTCTTCAACAACAACGTTTCCTGGTTTGTGAATGTACCAAAGTTTCCTGGGAAGGTGGTGCCCCCAGAGGGTGATGGCAACTCTGCTACCCCTAAGCGATGGTATCCCCAAGCTCCGCATATAACTTGCCCTGTGCATCATCCTAGCAAATCATCAAACCTGAAGAGGGGGCTGTCTGGTGGATCAGAACTGTGGGTGGTTCCCTGGATTTATGACTGACGTCTGAAGTTGGGCAGGTTTGAACCTGTGGGTCTGCACAAACTCTGGGTAAGTAGTGTCAGCATTGAACTGAATCATTGGACACTCCACTGTCTGGATGAACTGGCTGTTGGTGTGAAAAAATCCCCTCTGCATCTGGTGTAGGAAAACAGCACTCACTCAGCCATGTTGGCCAAGTTTACCTATAAATCAACTGCCTGGAAATTCCTACTGCAAAACTATCAGGGATTTTCAGCTAGGGTGAGATAACACTTATCGAATTGTCTTGTACAGGGTGCTAGTCAATCCACAGAACTTCTAGAAGATTCTGTCGTGGTGCCAATTGAGATGTCACAAATGGGAAAGTACTGTAAACGTGAAGTGTCAGCAAACGTATCATGGGGTTACATTCTGTGGTCAGCTCCTGAAGGGCCATCTGACCCAGAGGCAGCTGCCTCAGAAGACTGACCTCCCAGCACATTAGGAAGGTGGGAGGAGAGAGGAGGGGAAAAGAGGATGGAGGGAGAGGAGGAGGAGGAGGAGGAGGAGGAGGGAGGAATGTTCCTCTCTCAGCTTCCAGGAGCCAGGCCAGCCCTGTGTGTCATCTCCAAGCAGGTGCAATGTATCCTTTGCATTTCCTTTTCTGAACCCTGCCCCCCCCCAACCTGTGCTTCTCTCCCTTGGTCCCATTTGCTGCCCAGAGCCCTCACTAGGGGACCCTGCTTTTCCAGATCTACCCCAAGTTACCTGCTACCCCCATCTTGTCCCTGACCCAATCAACCCCCCCCCCACTCCTTCATTGTAGCTCACAGACCCACTAACATCACTGTACTTCAACGCCTTCACTTTTAAAGCATGCCTGGGCCTCACCCTCAAATATTTTGATTAAGTCACCTAAGGTAGCATTCCAGATGATTCTGATATGCATCAGGGCTGAGAACCCTGACTAAATGCTAAAAGCTTCTGATAGCATTTATTCACCCCAAAAGTACAAATGACTGATGAGTTCTTATTAGCAGATATTGGTAGAATTTAGGGCAGTCATTTAATGAAAAAGATTAAGCAACAATTTTTAGATTTGAGGGACAGGCCAGCCAATACATAATAATTTATCTGCAATAAATATACCTGCATCATCCTGATTTTTGTACCTTCTTATCTTTCTCCATTCTGAACTCAAAGTCTTTAGATATTCCATCTCCCCCACAGGTCCCCACACTGTCCCCCTCCAGCTCCCATCAGGCGCAGCTGACAAGAGGTGTGAGTAAGGGCAGAGCCGGTAGTGATGGGATGGGACTGACCACAGCTGTTCCCATGGATCGTTCCTAAGCCAGGCTTGTACACTTAATTCTCTTCTCCCTTCAGGCCAGTACACTGTCAGGGATTCTCAGGTGTGTTAGAGTACAGACTCCAGAAGTCAGGGGCTTGCAGGTGACAGTCGATCCCCATGTCCCCTGTGTCTTTCTTTTCTCACAAATGTCATCTCCAGCATGGATTTCTGCTAATGTGCCCACAGAGGACAAAGGCTGGGCTGAAGGGGCCAGGCTGTGGTGCCGCCCAGGTCTTCTGTTTTCCCTCTGGTAGGCTTTTTATTTGGCTCATAATTTTGGTTCTATTCTTAGCACTAATACAGAAATCAAATAAGACTTAAACCAAAAACCCAGTATAATTTGTGTAGAGCCTGCTGCATTTAGAAGCCTTAGGAAAGCACAGAGGGAAGTGGCATTGGACTTGGCACACCCAGCTCAGTTGCGTTCGAATGCACAGGGTCCCCTGATCCAAAGCTTGCCCATGAGCGTGGGGGCTGCAGATGTCTCTCGCCCTAGAGTGGAAAATTTTGTCATCTAGCTTTACCATTCATGATGCTACGACCTAATAGCTATGGGAAGAATGGGGGGGGGGTGTCACCTTTTCTGTGTGCGTCATCAGCACTGCCATCAGCACTGCCTTCAGTGACTTCCCATTCTGTGAAGGGGAGCCTAAGGGCAGAGACGTCAACCAGCTCATCCTACCTGAACTCAAAGCCCAAGCTCAGAACCACCAAGCCCTGGAGCCATCTCATGGAGAATATTCTCAGAGATTGACTTATAGCATTTCAGGGCTATAGACTTGATAGTCCTTAAACAAAAAATGTGGAGAAAATATATTAATTCAGTGCTTTTATTTATTTATTTATTTATTTTGAGACAGAGTCTCACTCTGTTACGTGGGCTAGAGTACCATGGTGTCATAGCTCACATCAATGTCAAACTCCAGGGCTCAAGTGATTCTCTTGCCTCAGCCTCCTGAGTAGTGAAGACTATAGACACCCACCACAATGCCCTGCTAATTTTTCTATTTTAGTGGAAACGGGGTCTCACTCTTGCTCAGGCTAATCTCAAACTCCTGAGCTCGAATCCACCCACCATGGCCTCCCAGAGTGCTAAGATTAGAAGTACAAACCACTTAGGGTGATGTGTACAGGTTTCTGGATGAACCAGTTGCTTATGAGCAACTTCTGTTTCCTTGAGTCTCTGAGGACCCGCCCATCCTCAGGCTCCATCTCTCAGCCACCAAGGATAGGGAAATGTCTCTAATATGGTTCCCAAACTGTGTGAAGAGGCCGCCTGAGCCACTGCAGCAAATTCCCAGGGACACCACAGGTATCTTAGAATTCTGAGGGACACTCAACAGTGATGGATCTCTGTTGGACACTGTGTGGGCTACTAGTTGGGTAGAGTTCATAGTATTGACATCAGCTCAGACTTCATTCCTTCTGACGGTATCTTATCTTTGTGGAGCTGAGTTTTCGGCTGCTGCTTAATAAAATTATGGAGTGAAAATCGATTGCGAAACAAGACAATCCAATCTGATCTCAAGGTCCTAGAAGTTATGCAGGGTCCCACAGGCCCACACTTGCTATTAGCAAGTAATTTTGGTTCCTAAAGAATGAAACAAAAATATTATTCTTTTTCTTGCAATTTGTGTTGTTTTTTACAAATGGCTGCTCAGTAGTTAGGATATACAAACTTAAGTTGCTCAGCCCTACCTACTTAAAAAATAGAGTTGTGAGGAATTTATTTGGCATGAGACTGTGAAAAAAAAATGAGACACTCTGGTTAATGTGAATAACCTCTATCATATGTCTCTGAGCTGCTCACACAGGTGGGGTGTGACTCCAGAAGGGAACCAGGCCAGGGACTCTCAGCTGTCCCCACCACCATGTTGCCTAGAAATTGACCTGAAGGGCAGCACAGGTCAAACTCAGCAAAGAGAGGGAGAGTAGAGAGTGTAGGGCCCAAGGAGGGTGGGGCTGGAGAAGGTGGGAAGAGGAACCAGTTTGATAACACTGTCAATGAGAGAGTGAAAAGGAGGAACATCCTTTTGGAGAGACAACAGGGAATCATCAATGCCCTCATTATGTATGTGTGCACATGTGTGTGTGTGCAGGTGTGTACAGTGTGCACACACAGGAGGACAGCCCAATCCCATAGTGCCTGGGTGGAAAGTCCTCCTTAAAGAGGAATGGTAACACCCCTGCACGGGGCAGGGTCGCCATTGCCAAGTGCACCCAGGGCTTCCCTTCATGAAAAAGTGGGGGTTACTCAGTGTAAGCTTTTGAGGACAAGAGTGGGGAGCTGGCCCCTGAATTTTTGTGGCCACACTGGGCACAGAGGCTTCCACCACAGGAGCCACAGCAATGGTAATGAGGTCAACCCTAGGTCTGTCTTTGAGAATGTCATCTGGAGTGATACCCAGCACACAGCAGGTTAGAAGGGATGGTGGTGATTTAGAGAAACGAGACTCAATCTTAGTGGAAAAAAACGTAACAGAAAAGGTGAGAGGGCAAAGGCTGACTACCCTCCCCCCACTCCAGCCCCTCCTGCCCCTGAGGGGGGACCTGGGTTTCCCAGGATTGCTGTTCCTTGCACCCTCTGCCTCTCACTTGGAGAAGCCTATACCTAGTTTAATCCCCTGGACTTCTCCTCAGGGGTGGCCCAGGGTGGGTGCCCCAGCAGCTGTGGCAGAGTCCTGACGCACTGGATCACACGCTGGTAAGGCTGAGACAGACCCTGTCGCTATCCCAGGAGCCCGCTCTCCTTAGAGGGGTGAAGAGACCACTGCCGACCTATCTCAATGACAAAAGAAGTCATCAACTTCACAGGGGAGGGGAAAAAAGTTAAAAAGAAATATAGGGAAAAATGACTGGGAGCAAACTATGTTTGGGACTTGCTTTAGGGCCTTTGGTCCCGGGGAATTCTGCTGAGGATAGCTGGAATTGTTCAAGCCCCTTTGCACTTGGTGGGCTGCTTACAGGACCACACTAGATGGAGGAAAAAGGATTACTGGTAAGGGGAGGATCAGCAGGCTCGTGGGAACAGGCCATGTTTATTTCACCTTTGCTGACTGATTCCTGGAGAAACAGAGGAATAGATGCTCAAGAGAAAAAACAGGATTGAGAAATGAGAGCATGGCAAATACCACACTAGGCCAGCCCGTCTCTGATCATATCCCCAGGGTCCAGAGATCATCCCCTGCTTTGTAAGGTCTCTATGGTTCAGACTGAACTAGACTGTCCCGTCAGTCACAGATTAGGAATTTCAACATGAACCCTCATATTTTTAATCTAACCAGATTTGTGTCTTTGACTTTGTTCTGGATAACTGAGCGTTTCAGGGCAGGTGGTTGGAGGCGGTGGAACAGCTGCGTCTTATATACGGCACCTCACGTCATCTGAGGGGACCTAGATGATCAAGATTGATGTGTGTGCTGCCACCTGCGAACAGATTAGTCCCACTGTGAACTGTTATGAAACTATCATTGCAATAACAGAGACGTAAAAATTATGGCCCCCTGCTAAGGTGACTGCAGCCTACTGCTGTGCCGGGTAAGATGCCTCATTCAGTCCAGGCAGGTTTGCTCTGGCTTACTGTAGGAGACATTATTGCTTTTGTTACACATTCACAGGAATCAGGAAAAGACATTCTTTATGCTCCTCGTTGTCAATGCCCTACTTACCAACTTCATCCCTGATGTTTGCAAGTTCGACTGACAGCTCTTTTTCTTTCACAAGGGCACTTTCATTCTGAAAAAACAAAACGGATACCGAGAGTCCCCTAGTTTTATGCTAGATAAGCACTTTCACATGTTTAATTAATGAATCATATTAAGCAAATATTTATAAGTCCAGCCCTTAAGGAGATAATTTTCTCATTATATAAGCATATAAAAACTTACAAAGCCAAGTCTGACTCATTCATTTGTATCACATTCAAATGGCACAGCTTGCAATAATATTAATAATACCCGCGGCTGTGCTTTTTTTTCTCTAGATGACAGTCTTCTTTCTCATCTTGCAATGATTTTTTTGTATGTTTATGTCCCACATATTAACCTACTGTCATACGTTATTATACGCTGTTAATTGTTCTCACTATTATGAGATTTTTGACCATAAAAAAGTCTGTGCTGTATTTCTCTGATGTAAATGCTTTTACCAACTGTTCCTTAAACTTACCCTTTTGTCCATACGTGGTTAGCTACCTAATGAATAACAAAGATCGGAGTGGAAGACTTAACAGGAAACATTTGTCTTTGTAATTAACACCAACAAGAATACTTAAGGTTTCCAAGTTTTTTGTTACACTATCAGCATCCACAGAAGGAAAAAGAGGAAATCCCACACTTGAAGGATCACTTAGTGCAAAAAAATGCCATATGTAACTAAACGATGGCTAAGTTGTTTTCAAATCTAACATGTTCTGTGACATAAAATAGAGAAGTAGTGGAAAATATGCTGAATTGGGTTGTTGAGACACCATCAACAGTTTATTATGATTTTACTACTCATAATAACTAGGAAAGAGGTGCTATATAAATAAATTCTCTTCAATTTAGAGATGCCAAAAATAGAGGACTTCGAAAAAAGTCTCTGTCATTTTTTTTTTTTTTTTGTAGAGACATAGAGTCTCACTGTCCCGCCCTCCGGTAGAGTGCTGTGGCGTCACACGGCCCACAGCAACCTCCAACTCTTGGGCTTACGCGATTCTCTTGCCTCAGCCTCCCAAGCAGCTGGGACTATAGGCGCCCGCCACAACACCCGGCTATTTTTTTGTTGCAGTTTGGCCGGGGCTGGGTTTGAACCTGCCACCCTCGGCATATGGGGCCGGCGCCCTACTCACTTAGCCACAGGCGCCGCCCGTCTCTGTCATTTTATAGAAGGTATTCCCAAAGCAAACATTTCCAGAGAGGGAATTTTGGTTTAAAGTGAACCAAATACCTAGCTTGAATGTCATCCGGGCCTCGTGAATGTTCGTTATTAACCACGTCCACCTTTGGTCTCTGCACCTCTGATGACCCTGTGCAGGATGTGACCAGGCAGTTCTCACAGTCTTGTTGCTGAATCTACTGCATTTAGATTCGGGTAACAAGTGTACTACTTTGGGTTTATAGGTGGGTCTCGGGTTACTCAAAAGGCATTTGCTAAGCAATACCATAACATTCATAATGCCAAAAATATAGCCCTATTTTGCGTGGCTCACGCCTGTAATCCTAGCACTTGGGAGGCCAAGGTCAGTGGATTGCTTGAGCTCAGGAGTTCGAGACCAGTCTGAGCAAGAGCGAGACCCTGTGTCTACTTAAATAGAAAAACTAGCTGGGCATTGTGGCAGGTGTCTGTAGTCTCTGCTACTGGGGAGGCTGAGGCGAGGAGATTACTTGAGCTATGACTCCACGGCACTTAACCCAGAGCAACAAAGTGAGACTCTGAAAAAGAAACAAACAAAAAAAACCCAACCTGTTTTCATCCTTTGAGAGACAATGGATGCTGCTATGGTCTGAATGTTTGTGTCTTCACGCTAAATTCATACATTGAAATCCTAACTCCCAGGGTGATAGTATTGGGAGGTGGTCAGGTCCTGAGCTCTCATACATGGGTTCAGTGCCCCTATAAAGGGAGCCTGGAGAGCAGGCCTGCCCCTTCTGCCCTGCAAGGGTACAGCAAGAAGAGGTCACCGAGGAGAGAGTGGCTTGCACCCCACACTGGATCTTCCTCCGCCTAAACCTTGGACATCCCAGCCTCCAAAAATGTGAGAAAGAAGTTTCTGTTGTGCGACCCAATTTATGGTATTTTCTGATAGCAGCTTGCACAGACTAAAACCCAACAGATCAACCCCTCCCCCATCCCATGCTTGGCGCTGTCTCCTTCCCAGTAATACAAGGTTCCCCCATTCAGGGCTGGACAAGGACCCCTTTTTCCAGGTCTAAACAAACAGATTTCTTTTTTCTCCAAACTGTACTCTTGTAATACAAGCAAGACTAGAGAAAAGCAGTTTTGCCAGTATTTCAGGTAAGCCGGCCTCTTCTGAAGTCGGCTCTCTGCAGCTTTTGCCCAAGGCCAGAAAGACATTCACTAGTTAACACACTCATTCAATAATCAACATTGAAAGGGTGTCTTCCCTCTGCCAAGTCCTGGCCAAGTTTAATTCTCAAGACCTCCCAGTTTACAAATGGTATATAACCCACCAGACAAAAGACCCACGTGGGACCTCCCACTTGGGTCTCACCCCTCTGCCAGAGGCTCTGGTGGTTTTCCATTCCTTCCGTATTCTTTTCTATCTGATAAATCCTATCTTATCACTGATCTGTCCGGTAGTGGGTTCATTCTTTAAATCTCCAAGACCAAGGACCTACTGAAGAAAGAAATTCCATCAATATCAGCCCATAGCATCTTTTGCTTTCCCTGAATTTCAAGGCTAGCAATTACACCGAGTGTGTATTTTTAATTATGAAATGAAGTTACCTCAATGCCCACTGCATGAGGTTGTGATGAAGGTTAAATAAATTAAGACATGTGATGTACTTAGAATAGTGTTCAGCACTGAGTAAGCTCATGCACATGTTAATTGTTGTAGTTTTGCTATTTTGTGTTATTTCATGAGCAACTGGATAATATCCTACATATAATAGGTGATTTTCCACATTAATTATCTAAATATGTTCAGAATTTCCATATGAGCCTTATGCTCTGATTTTTAAAGCATCTACCTGGTCTTCTCTGATTTTATGCTAAATTTTGATTTGCTTCAAAGACTGGGAAACCCAGAACAGGAAAATCATCCCAACCAGGTACAACCAACTTCTTACTATAGGTATTTTGGGGAGGATTAATTTCAGTATTTACCTTAGAATAATCTTATAGTAAAAAAACTAACTGCTTTCCACTATCATGAATAATTCTAAACACTCTTAATTCCTCAACACAGCCACAGGACTCAAATACTATTCTCATCAGTCCAGAAACAGCATTTCCACGGTGCTTACTCTCAGAGCCAGGAGAGTAGCAAAGGCATAGACCAGGCCAGATAGTGAGCAACCAGAATGTAACAAAAATAACAAACTAACTCTCCTTTCTAACCCAAAGCCAGCGTTTGCCTCTGTTCCCAGGAGTGGCCCCCTGTTGGATGTCAACATATCATAACAAATCAGCCTGTATTTTCCAGCCACAGAAAAATCAGGCATTTGGGGAAGGAGCGGCTGAGAGCCCTGTGAGTGGGACAGGCATGCTTAGGACAGGGCTGACTGGGGAGGAGATTGTTTCTTTTCTTTTCTTTTTTCTAAGCTCTTGGGCTTAGGCGATCCTCTTGCCTCAGCCTCCTGAGTAGCTGGGACTATAGACACCTGCCACAACACCCGGCTATTTTTTTGTTGCAGTTTGGCCGGGACCGGGTTTGAACCCACCACCCTTGGTATATGGGGCCAGCGCCCTACTCACTGAGCCACAGGCGCTGCCCAAAGGAGATTGTTGGTGATGACCTTCAGAGGTGAATCCCTTTGCCTTGGTGGGCAGGCCTTCCCCACCCATCTGTCACTTTAGGACAGCGGTTCTCAACTAGTGGGTCGTGACCCCTTTGTAACAATGAAAATACATGGTGGCTTTAGGAAGGTTGAGAACCACTGCTTTAGGAGAAACATAAATAAGATTGAGGGGAATGAAGTGAGAGAATAAAACATAAGAAGAAAAGAAATGGAAGGGATGGTAAGAGAGAGAGACTGAGAAGTAGGAAGGAAACGGAAGTGAGCGTAGAGACCTCCTACCATCTCCATTTAGGGAAGCAGAGGCCATGGAAAGAGGTCTGAAGACGGAATGCAGATGGCCCCACTGCCTCATTCACACCCTTCTTCAAACTCAGGATATAAAATCACCTGGCTTCAGGCGGCGCCTGTGGCTCAGTGAGTAGGGCGCCGGCCCCATATACCGAGGGTGGCGTGTTCAAACCCGACCCCGACTGAACTGCAACCAAAAAATAGCCGGGCGTTGTGGCGGGCGCCTGTAATCCCAGTTAGTCGGGAGGCTGAGGCAAGAGAATCGCTTAAGCCCAGGAGTTGGAGGTTGCTGTGAGCTGTGTGATGCCATGGCACTCTACCGAGGGCCATAAAGTGAGACTCTGTCTCTACAAAAAAAAAAAAAAAAATCACCTGGCTTCAAACTAGTCACTAAGTGTCTGCCAAAGATAAGCAAAGAACCTGATGGCTAAAATGTCAAGGAAAGGGACTAAACTCTGGTAAGTTCTGGCCAATATTGAAACTCTGGTAAGTTCTGGCTAAATGTCATTTACTAATTACTCAGGGTTATTTATGCTAACATTTACCAAACACTCTCTGTGGTCCAGCCCTATGTCCGGTAAGCCTTTGACCTCATTTATACCTTCAAATACCCCAGAGACCCTGGATTTTCTTTCCTTTTATGCAGTTGGACACTGGGGCTCTTTGGTGAAGTGCACAACCCACAGAGGCAGGAGTTTTCACCCATCATCTGCACTGTTCATCAAACACGAACACACCAAGAATCTCTCCTCCTATTCATACTTAGATGTAACATCAGGATTCAAATATCACTGATCCTCCGGTGGGTCTGAGCACTTATTACCACAAAGCTTTTCAGGTCTCAGATCCCAACTCCTCTGTCTCAATGGAACAATTTTCTGGCTGCATTCACACTCCACCCCACAGCTTGAACTACCTGTGTTTGTCCTTGGTGTTGATCTGTGGGTTATATGTTGGTACGTTTCCAGCATTTGGGCCCACTGTACTATTGCCTGCACAGACTGTAACTTCTGATAGGACAGCTATTTAGTTTTTCCCAACAGCCTCTAGAAGGACACTTTCTGATGGCCTCTGAATATGTTCTGCTAAGATGCTGGCAAGGCTCACCTCTGCCTCACTGAGGCCAGCCTGGGCAGCTTGGCACAGCCCTTCTTTCTTAAGTGCTTGTTTTTTGAAATGGTATCAAGTCTTCTAATTTATGAATTCTCTGCATCAAGTAAGTTACTTTTTGCTTCCTGAAAGCCAAACCAGAATGATGTAATGCTACCCTGCAATGAAATGAGTCAACTGCTCTGTGATTGCAGGAACATTGTTCCTTAGGCAAGAGGTGAACTTAAAGGAACCTTCCACTCATGGCTCCTTGCCTCAAAAAGTTATCCATCTAGCCACCATGGTGCAACAGAATCCAGCGTAGCCTTACAAAACCCTTAGTTCTGTCAAACACCAAGGACTACATTTGAAAGGACATCAAATCACCATTCCCCTTCATTCCCCAACCTAAGTCAGGTCCAGGGTGATGACACCATGGGATGACTGAAATATGAGCAAGGCCTCCCCTCACAGCCCAGGGTTGGATCGGTGCTTCTCTAAATGGGGGATGAGTGGAAAATTCCTAACTGGTGCCAAGTACGTGAGCTCCTGTTTCCACTCAAGTGGACTAAAAATAGAACTCAGTATTAACCATCCAAACTATCCTGGTGATACAGTCCAGAAACTGCAAAGCCTTAAGAAGGCCATTCTTCTAAAATTTCTGTTTATTCTATGACAGGCTTAACTGGAAATGGACATTTAGGGAACATTTATCCAAGTTCTAATCCAGCAGCTGCATCTTCTTAGCTGCCTCTTTTATTGGACTACGTACCTCTTCCCTTTGCACTCTGAGTTCTCTATTCATTTCAGCATGATATATATCTTATTTACAGGTGGAGTGAACAAGATACAAGATGAGTTATTCTGAACCATCCAAGTGACTCCCTACACCTCTTACCCCAAATATACCATTGTAAGTTGGCTACAGTGAAGCTTACCCTTCCTTTTAGACATGGTTCCCAATGCTAAGGCCCTTCACATCTCATGGAAGGTGCTGCCTTTCCCCTTTCCTAGCTAGAGAAGCCTGGCAAAGCAGGAAAGTTACTAGTCATGCCACTAACCTCAAGCAACTGGATGTGTGGCCTGCCAAGCAAGCCTGCCACACTCTGTTATTTTAACATGTGTGGTCAATGGGAGTTATGCCTTCAGAAGGTTGATGCTACTGGTGAAGATGGTGGAAATTAGGAAGTGAAGATGCCTCCCCTGATTAGCATCACTGGTGTGACTCTATACCTACGCATCAGCCACCTATGCCCCTCCTCAAAGTAGAAACCAGTAGCACAGTCTGCTTATTATCAAAACTGAATGCTGGGTGAATCTGAGGTGCTTTCACCCCAATTAATCCCAAAATAGGAAATTTATATGAAATAACATACACTTACTGAGTGCCTACTCTGTGCCAGACACGGTGCCAAGCACAACATTTTGGCCTTCAAGGAGCTTGTTTCCCAGAGAGTCAGTGAATGGGTAAGCAATTACAAAACAACTTGACCTAACTCAATAGGGCAAGGCTGTCCTAGAGATTTAATCTGAGAACAGAAGATGGATAAGCAAGAGGGCGTGGAGAGAGCACCCCAGGCAAAGGCCAAGAAGACCAGGGATGCAAAACAGCTCCAAGGACTTTCTGGGAGCCTCTGCCAGCCCACTCCCCCACTCCTGTTTTCTCTCCAGCTTTCTGCCTTTCGTCTGTGATATGCCCTACACTCCCCTTGCGTCACTACAGGGGGTACTGAGGACAATTTGATAAAGTTCGCTATCATTCTAAGCATTTTTATTAGCTTCTTCTTCCTTATCCGAGTTTTTGTTAAAGAAGAGACATATATCTATACATGTATATGTAAACTAAAAAATATATGCGTAAGCCCAGAGACTCCCAACTAATCTTTCCTGTATTTTTAGCCTGCTCTGGAACCGGTGCAGATCAGAAAAATCCAACCATGTGAGCCAACCATATTTTTCCAAGCTAGACAAAAAAACTACACATGGGATTAAGAGATCTATGGAATTCTGGTCTTCCAGTAAACATCCAGACCTTTTTTACTATGAACTTTAAAATTCCAGTGTGACACACGTACACACTAAATCGCAAAGAGGTTAAAGAATTTTTCATTCTTCCCCCCAAACGATACTGCTTTTCACTCCGGGCTCTGTGAGTTTAGGTTAGGGCTTAAATCAGCATAGCAGAACTTTGTCTTAAACGGTAAACACTACCCTTGCATTGTCAAAATGAACCAGCCATAAGGTGACAGCAACAGAACACGTCTTCAGAGTTGTTTTCATACCAGCTTTTGTGGAGACCGCCTTCACTTCAGTATTAGTATTATCAAGACTGACCAGATTATGTGGCTCTGTGGAAAAATCCCCTGAGAGGTGGACTGACCTTTTGTTTTCATTTCAGTTATTACAGCTCTGAGGCAGCACTGATACCATGTCTTGAGTTAATCAGTAAGTATTATTTCTTTCACATATAATTAACACCAAGGCCTCTGCGTTTTTATATAATGATGTGCTTTTCTACTCTGAAATGTAACTTAATATAGCTGGTCAAAAACAAAGTATCCTTCACATTTAATACTCTTCAATACATTTCAGTGTCTACCTGTGTGAAAAATGAGCAAAGTAATACCTTGTATTAAAAGAAATCAGGATGACTAAATTTAAAAATGCACAATTTTAGCCTTTGCCCTTGTGCTTGTGGGGAAGAGTTACTGGTTAAAAAATATCTAGATATCCCCAAAGGCTGTTGTTAATAAGGGAGTATCATACCATACCTGGATTACTAATGAGCAACTGGGAAGGACAGAGATTAATGGGGCCAAGGAGAAGAAATGCCAATTCAAAGAAGCAATGCTGGGAAATTCTAGATCTTAGAGTAAGTGCAGGAGAAAGGAATATTAGCCAGTACTCTGATTTTTAATCCTAAACAGATTAAATGTATCACTTAAGAAGTCTCTTGACCCTTCTAGATTCTATCTTCCTCTAATCACCTGCCCAAATTTACTATTGTCAGAGCATCCCCCCCATACCCACATACCCGCACACCCGTATAACATGTGAGCTGCCCTCTCCCAACTCCCACCCCTACCAAGAATTTAGAGAAAAGGTAAGTAAGACTAGCCTCTGAGATTATAATCAACACATAAAAGGTTAGGGTAGAGATACGCAAAAGGAGATATCTCTAAGGGAGGGATAATACCTAAACCAGCAAGACTTGGCCTCAGATTCAGTTTATTAACACCTTTGAGAAAGAACAAGTCCATTCCAAGGAGAGTTGGACACCAAAGAAAGCTTAGAAAAGGCAGTCAGCAGGGCCAGTAACAATCACACAGCCTTCTCAAGCCCATTTTAGGTGGTGGGGACAATGGGACATGGACCCACCAGGTTCTGCAGCCTCCGGATTCTTTAAGTAACATAACTTGCTGGCTTAGATTCCACTCTCATCAAAGCTTGTTATGAAGCTAGACTTCTGACTCTTAAAACAAATAACATGTTTACTGGCTTGTTATTGTTTGCTCGTCATTATACAGTAGAACCTCTGTAAGTTAACCACCCAAGGGACTGTAAGAAACTGGCCAACACAGGCAGGTGGTCAACATAAGGAACTAGGCCTATTGTATTAATAGGTACATGTGGTGCATGTCCAGTTTATGAAAATTAGGTCCCTTAAGGAGGTGGTCACTGTAGGGCGGTGGCCAGCTATGGAGGTCCTAATGTATTTTTTTTCTGAGACAGAGTCTCACTCTGTCACCCTGGGTATAGTGTATCACAGCTCACAGCAACCTCAAATTCCTGGGTTCAAGTGATCCTCCTGCCTCAGGTTCTCAAGTAGCTGGACCTACAGGTGCCAGGACAATGCCCGGCTAACTTTCCTTTCCTTTTCCTTTTTTCTTTCCTTTTTTCTCCTCCTTTCTCTTCTTTTCTCTCTCAAACAATCTTCCCACCTCAGCATCCCAGAGTGCTGGGATTACAGGCGCCTGTATTTCTTACTATTACAAAGCAAGCTGACATTCTAGTTTACCCAGGTAGCTTAATTCTCTTAATAACTCAACAATGCTAACAACGATCAACGTAAGGAGTTTAAGAAGGAGTTTCTGTGCATATAGAGAGCTGCGGGTTCCATCCAGCACCATGTTGAACCCGCATGGGAATGAACCCTTTGGGATCCATCTGGGTGTCTGATGGCCTTCCTGGGTCATACCATCCCTTTCAAAATACCTGTAGATGAGTTTTTTCACAGATTGCATCTTTGCTCAAAAAGCCCACTTTTATTAACTCAAGTTAGAAAACCTGGGCAAGTTAAAAAACCTTTCAGGCTGACAATTTCACCCATAGTCCCTACAGACTGTATTTCCTGCTGTGTTTGTAAGATTTCCTCTCTTACATTGCATCAAAATTGGGCTAAGCCATCTTTCCTCCTGTACTCCTTGCTTGGAATAAATTCCTTCTCTTCAGTTTAATAAAATTCCAACTCAAAGCATAATTCATGTTTTACTTTTTCCAAGAAAGCTCACCTATGGTTCTAGCCTAATTTCTTCTAAACTCCAGAAACAGGGGCAGCACCATGTGGCTCAGTGGGTAGGGCACAGGCCCCATATACTGAGGGTGGAGGGTTCAAACCCCGCCCCGGCCAAACTGCAACAACAAAAAAAAGCCGGGTGTTGTGGTGGGCACCTGTGTTCCCAGCTGCTCGGGAGGCTGAGGCAAGGGAATCGCCTAAGCCCAGGAGTTGGAGGTTGCTGTGAGCTGTGTGACGCCAGGGCACTCTACCGGGGCGATAAAGTGAGACTCTGTCTCTACAAAACAATAAATAAATAAATAAAAATAAATTCCATAAACAAGTATGGTCAGTACAACGCAACTTTCACTTCACTTACTTACATCCCAGTTTTGCGTTCATGCCCAGTTGCTCTGTATGCGTTATTGCTGCCTACCCTACTTGTGATTTCTCTGGACGAAGCAGGACAACCAAACTCATTATTGGTAAACCACACAAGGCAGGGCATGCCTTTTAAGAGTTCTTTGCTCGTCCCCATAGTAACTAGGCACAGATAGGTTTTTATAAGTTGGATATATATAAGCACAAATAGCTTTAAAAAACCATTTAACAGGTTTTTTTTTTCCCCCTCCATTTTATACTCTAAGATTCTAGTGTCCCCTAATGATCCAACACTAAATCAGCATCGAACTACAGCCCCACCTCTGAAACTGATTACTCGGAGAGTCTCTTTAATTGCCCCACCATGTTTTCCAGGGCATCTTTTGTAGTACTATGATGGAACTGTTAATAAAATTTGTTTTTATTTCTGAAAATAAAGTTTTAGAGTTTGTATCTATACAAAGTTCTGTGGAAGTTTTTTCTTTTTTCCCTTTTTTTAAGGTTTATTATGCTAGGCTCAGTGATGCAAAGTACAGAAACAACTCTATCAACAATTTTATCAGGCTTCTTGTTGTCTATGTTAATGTTGGGCTTGTCAGAGGTGATTGACAGACTGAAGGATTTTATTGTGGGGTTTGGAGGAGTACTGATTTCTAAGTTTGAGGTTGGAGTGGAATCCTACAGTGCTCCCAACATACAACTTTGGGCTCCTAGCCCAGTAGCTAGGTGACATCAGATAAATAAATGATTTTGGCATATTGCTTGTCAAGTGATCTTGAAAAGCATGTATAAAACAATGCCTTTTTCTTATTTAAAAAAAGCAAGTCCTCACTTCCTTAAAAGAACACCTATGAACATGTATCTGTAAAAACTCATATAGGAAGACTATTCAGAAATATGGCAAAAAAAAGTCAAAAACTGTGAGTGTGAACAAGATGAAAAAGTTCATAAATAACATTTTAAAGTTTTCGCCAGTAAAGAATAGTATTGAGTTTGAAGTTTCAAAGCAAAAACATTTAGCAGTTACTTAAATATCACACAGGTAAAGAGATGAAATGGTATTGAATTATCTTCTAAAATCTCTTCAAGCATGACATAGGGAAAATTATTTTCAAGAACCTGATTTGAAAGAAATCAGAGAAACAGATTTACTTTAAAATATACTTTTTCCAACAAAAAGGCCTACATATTATAGCCTCTACCTCTAGAACTTTTGTACCAGGGTTTAGAAATAAGAACTTAAGTGTATTGTTGTATATGTAGAAAATCTTTCTCTTTTATTGTAAGTACTGTTGGAAATTTCCCTTTAACATCTTTTTGTGACTTTTCTTTAAAAATAATTGAATCATTTTGATGTTGGATTTGTAGACAATATTGTATAACATGCAAATGTTTTACATATCTATTTGTTAAAAGCACATAATCGTGTATATAAATATTTTAGTTCATGTTCATGGTAGCAAAAGCCAACTCCATTGAAGTAGTTATTTCTTTTTTTTCTTTTCTTTTTTTTTTGAGACAGAGGCTCAAGCTGTCACCCTGGGTAGAGTGCTGTGTCATTACAGCGCACAGCAACCTCCAGCTCCTGGACTCAAGAGATTCTCCTGCCTCCGCCTCCCAAGTAGCAGGGACTACAGGCGTCTGCCACAATGCTCAGCCATTTTTTGGTTGCAGCCATCATTGTTGTTTGGCCGCTCTGGCTGGATTTGAACCCTCCAGCTCAGGTGTATGTGGCCGGCGCCTTAACCGCTTGAGCCACAAGCACTGAGCCTGAAGTAGTTATTTCTATTGGAACAAAAGTGCTAAATGGCTTTTAAGGTATCAGTTTAATTTTCTTAGGTGGTTTGTAACTTTAGGTCAAAGTTCATTAGCAGGACTGGTAACTAGATGTTCCCAAGTGGCTGCCTTGTTATGAGTTTTATATTAAGCCATGTATTTTCCTATGCCTGGTCACACACTATATCGCCAACCATCTAGAAGATAGCTCATCTCATGGGCAGAAAGGAGGCAATTTCAACCCCCTGGGAAATTCCATTCCACGCATCTTTGAGAAATCCAAACGTACATGGTAATAAAAAATATAACAGAAACAAGAGTTCTTGTCCTCTGATTTCTACACTTGATCTACACCAAAAGGCCGAGAAGCGATGTCCACTGATTTCTAGCAGTGAAATTAAAAGCATAACCTAATCCCTCTGCAAGCTCACAGAGTAGGCAAATGTCAAAAGCAAAGAAAGGCTTTGTGTCAGAACTGCTACACAATTCTCTCTAGTACTCTATTTTCAGTTCCCTGGCTGTGAATTTTTCTTCCCTGTGAAGACATGAACACACCCTCAGACTCTCTGTGGCTCTTTTAAGTTTTCACCTCTGTGTTATCCATCCCTCTGAGATGCAAAATACAGAGAGAAAAACTACACAGGTGTACTTTCTTCTCTGATGTTAAGAATATAAATTACAAGGACGGATGCTGTTTTTATGGACGCTGGTAAACTTTCAAAGTTAGCCCTTGGCAAAGAACGAGCCTAGCTAATCTAAATTCCCCCACTGGACCGTTTTCGGTTTCGCAGGTACATTCAAATACATAAAGAATATTCCAAGGATTTCTCCGTGGTTTGGATTTCAGGAGAATGCAACAGTTACATTTGAGACTGCAGGAATAAAGAATTATGTAAGGCACTGCAGAGTATGTGAGATCAAATGTTTCCGTGAACACCACTCACAATTCAGTACATTGGAACGAGTAAACGGAGCCTCCGGCTCACCAACAAAGCGCACACGCATGCTAGGGGGACAGGGACGGAGGTGGCTGGCTCGCTGCTTTCTCTCTGTCCTTGCAAAGGAGGAAGGGGAAGAAGAGAGAGAGGGAAGGCAAAGTACCGTCTTGTCCAGGCACTGAAGGCAGTTATAAGGCTTGCAGCAGCAGTGGCCCATCCCGGCAGCAGGCTGGCTGGCACGGGGACCTCCTCCATTCAACGTGTCAGCGGGCAACTCCGGAGCCGAAGGACCGGCACGCACCACAGGGGCGCGCCGATGCCGGGAGCTGTCACAACTTCCATGTGGTCCCCTCGGCTACCTTATTTCTCCTAATAACTCCAGGAATCCGGGAGTCGGAGGAATGCGAGGGGGAGGCGAGCAGAGCAGCGGCGATGGGATTCGGCAGCCGGAGAACCGGCGGGCGGGGAGTGAGGAAGGGAGGGGACAGGCGGGCGGGTGGGTCACTTTGCCCCTGGAATCCTCAGGATGAGGCAGATCAATAGTCGGAAGACAACGCAGCATTTAGCAGCGCCATCCCCCTAGGAGGACAGCCCGCCGGCTCCCAGGCAGCCGCTGCGGCCTCCCGGGCCGGCTGCGCCCCCGCCGCGTCCACATCCCCGCAGAGCGCGCGCGAGCGCACAAAGGCGGCCCGGGCTCCGGGGACGCGGCCGGCACCACGGCGCGCCCGGGGCTTGGCTGTGTTCAAGACCTGGCTTTATTGTTCAGAGAAGGGAAGATATTTATAATCCTGATGTATATAGCCTCTCCTCCCAGGAAACGCCTCTCAGGGTATTTGTTGCTAAGGAGGACCCATTTTCAAATGTGCAGGTCGCCAATTTTTATTTTTATTTTTTGGCCTTATCTGATAAAATCTTCATATTTGACATACAATTGTGAAATCACACAAACCATTCGAGTGACTTCAATAATTAAAATTGGGATCTGGGATATATTTCTCCTAGGCAAATGGGCATAATAGCTTTAGAGAACTTGATCTTGGCAATTTGTAATTCTTCGAACAGTTAAAAATCAACAAAGAAAGGCGGGAAGCAAAGGTTTATTAAAAAAACTTTTTTTTCAAGAGAGAATTGGTATTTAAAATATGTTTATGTAATCCTGAAAGTAAAAGACGCAAATACGTACAAGATTAATTTTATATGTTGTTACCTCAGAGGAGAAATGCTGAAATTTATCATCTACAGAAATATGCAACTATATTTCGCCCACTAAATTTGCTTAATGCTACAGAGACAATAGTTGATTTTACTAATTTAACTGAGATTTCCAGGCAGATTTTAATTAAGTAGTATAGGTTATTTAGATTCCTTTGGAGAGAGGAGAGAATATTTGGTGATCAAATAGGCATGGACTGGATATGTTTGCCTTAAACTTGAAAGAATAAGCTCAAATTTTTCTTTAAAGGTAACAGGTAAATTAGCATATTCCTTTAGAAAGGCAATTTGGGCTGGGAGTGATGGCTCACGCCTGTAATCCTAGCACTCAGGGAGGCCTCCGTGGATGGATTGCCTAAACTCACTGGTTCTAGATCAGCCTGACCAAGGTCAAGATCCAGTCTCTAAAAATAGCCCAGTGTTGTGGCTGGTACCTGTAGTCCAGCTACTTGGAAGGCTGAGGCAAGAGAATCATCTGAGCCCAGGAGTTTGAGTTTGCTGTGCGCTATGATGCCAGGGCACTCTACCTAGGGTGACAAAGTGAGACTCTGTCTCAAAAGAAAAAAAGAAAGGCAATTTGTACCTATTAAAATATAAAATGTACATATACCTTGACCTAACATTTCCATGTATAAACTACAATAATATGAATATGAAAGCAGATATGCATAAAGATATTCAGTTCAGCATTGTCCTTAATAGCATAAAAATGGGAAATACTTTAGATTTCCAATACCTTTATATTTCATGGAAAGATGATAACCCTGAGTGAGAAAGCAAACTTTTATAAAGAACAAAGTGAATGTAGACCTTTGTATATGTTTGGAGGAAAGCTTTTGAAAGATACACATTGTGTGTGTAATGGCAGCCAAACCTAGAGAAATAGAAAACAGGAGGGAGCAAATTTCCACTTCTGACCTTCTTGCTAGCTTGTTTTATTTTTATTGGTGTAAAACAAAAACTTCCAGGACAAAGGCAAAGACCCCCTATTCTGGGCTTTTGATGTCAGGGGGTCCAGAGCCGGTTCTGTCTCATACAGGCGTTGGTATCTTAGCAGTAAGCTTTGGCAGACCTCTCAGAGGGAGAGAGGCTCACAGTACCTGGAGCTTGCCTGGGCTGAGAGCTGTTCTTGGGCTTTTGAAATCTCTATGACAAAAACTATGTTGTAAGAAGTGGTGGCTTGGTACACCCATGTTCACAGCAGCATTATTTACAATAGCCCAATAGCCCAAAGCAACCTATGTCCATCAGCAGACGAATGGATAAACAAAATATGGTTTACATGTACAATGGAGTATTAGTCAGCCTTTAAGAGAAAGGAAATTCTGAAATATTCTACAACATGGATAAACCTTGAGGACATGAGGCTAAGTGAAATAAGCCAGTCACAAAAGGCCCAACATTGTATGATCCCATTGACATGGGGTGTGTAGAGAGACCAGATTCTTTCAGCAAGCAAAACAGTTGATGCCAGGAGCTGGGGCAGGGGAGAAGGAGGAGTTCAATGGATAGAGAGCTTCAGTTGTATAAGATGAAGAGAGTTCTGGAAGTTGGTTCCACTACAGTGTGAATGTACAGATGGTCCTGACTTACAGCAGGGCATTTTAGAAGCTCTCTATAAGAGCCAGACACATTCATCATGCTCCTGGATTTACCATGGGGCTATGCCCAGATGAACTCATCACAAATTGAAAATAATACTAAGTCAAAAGGGTGTTTTTGTAAACTCATCATGAGTTGAAGAGCGCCTTCAGTTAACACTGCTGAACTGTACACTTAAAAATAGTCAAGTTGTGAAATTTTTGTTATATTTTACCACAAGCAGTAGTGAGAATTCACCTTGAGGCAAACAGTTCCTGACCAACAGGAACTGTGGATTAAGTCAAGATAGAGCAAAGCCCCTATTGTGGCAGGAGCCGGAGGGAGTGGGGAGGCTCCACAAAGCCAAACTTGTCCCCATATTGATAAAAAGAATGCTTTCGTGTAAGCACAGTTGTTTTCCTGCAGATAATTGGCTTTAGGAAAGGGGATTCTTTCTACATTAGGATTTAGTTTGCACCATACCAGAAAATGACTGGTTGTTCTTCGGAGAAGTATGAGATCTTGCTAACACAGTTGCTCACTGGAGAGTAGGGTGAGACTGAAGAATCTAAGAGAAAGGTGATTTTCGGCTTCTGTTCTTGTGCACAGAGGATACCACCAGGCACGGCACTGGGGCAGGTCCTGTCCGTTCTGTACGGCATTGTGGAAATTGCGCACGTGGCCGGATCTCAGGGCAAACAACCTAGATTTTGCGAAATGTACCAGGGCCCTAGAATTGTGCCTCGTTTGTTTCCTTTACATGCTATAAAAGTTACAAATACTCTCAAACGTAGAGATAAATATAAAGACTCTTCGTATTTCCATTTCTAACATCTATCAAGATGTTGGCACATTTGATTCTTCTACCCTTTTTTAAAATACCTTTTTCTTCATACACCCATTACCCAGATTCAGCCATCACTAAGGGTTTGTTATCTTCCCTTGTCTCTTTTCTCTCTTTTTTTGTTAAAGTATTTCAAAGCAAAGCCCTATTATTTTAGTACGCATTGTTAAAAATTATAAATTAAGATATTTCCTTACACAAATTCAATGCCATTAAAACAACAAAATAGACAATATTTAAAAAAAAGAAAAAAAAATTTTTTTCTATTTGTTAGTTTGAGTGAAGACCCAAGCTAGGTTCACATATTACATTAGATTTGAAATCTCCTGGGTTTCTTATGAACAGCAAAACCCCTCCCCTCCTTTCTCTGCCACGCCATTGACTTATTCAGAAACTGGGTCAGCTACCCCATAGAATGCTCCGCATGCTGGATTTATCTCTTTGTTTCTTTGTAATGTCATTTCACTTGTTCTTACATTCCTTTCAGGGAAATTTAGCTTTCCAGTTAGAGTGAGATTCAAGTTCAAATGTGGGGCATAATAGTATCTCAGATGTGATACTGTGGGCATCATATTGCATTCCATGAGGGTGTTCCATATTTAATGATCTATCATGGGGCAGGATGTGATAGCCTCATCTCCTCTGGTGTAAAGCTCCCCATCAACATTTCTTTCATCTAATGGTTTTATCTGTTAATAATTATTACCTGAGTAGATTATTTCATTGGGTTTCGCTATGTAATGTTGTGATTATTTTTGTCTTTCTGCATTTGCGAGCTGGAATTTTTATCTGAAAAACAACTTTTCTTCATCAACTAGGGTGATGTTTTTTTGAGATACATATATTGCTGCTACATAATAATTGTACATATTTGTGGGGTACATGTGATATTTTGATGCATAAAATCTGTAATGATCAAATCAATGTAATTAGAATATCCATTAGCTCAAAGCTCAAACATGTATCGTTTCTTTGTGTTAAGAACATTCCAAATCTTCTCTCCTGGCTATTTTGAAATACACGATACATTATTGTTAACTATAGTCACTCTACCGTGCTGTCAAACACTGGAACTTATTCCTTCTCTCTAACTATTTTTTAAGAACTAGGGCAGTTTAAATTCTCAGTAATACAGTGTGTACTGAAGGACAGGGTAAATTCTTAATCATTTTCTTTTAAGAGCCAGTTCTCTAAATAAAGACTTGCTGTTGCAGCAGAACCGAATGAGGTGGTTGAGAATGTTTGTTGCCTCTCATTCCACATTATAAATTATAAACTCATAAATTTAAGATATACAATGTGTTTTAGTCAGTTGTATTTATTATCCTTTTTAGATGTTCAAGGTATCCCATCTTTTGCCCCTGGCCCTTCTTATCAGCCCCCTTTGTCTTTTGGTCTCAAGTTGTTCTCTACGTCCCTCCCTTTCTTTTCTTTCTTTCTTTTTTTTTTTTTTTGTAGAGACAGAGTCTCACTGTACCGCCCTCGGGTAGAGTGCTGTGGTGTCACACGGCTCACAGCAACCTCTAACTCTTGGGCTTACCCGATTCTCTTGCCTCAGCCTCCCGAGCAGCTGGGACTACAGGCGCCCGCCACAACGCCCGGCTGTTTTTTGTTTGCAGTTTGGCCGGGGCTGGGTTTGAACCCGCCACCCTCGGCATATGGGGCTGGTGCCCTACTCACTGAGCCACAGGCGCCGCTTTTTTTTTTTTAGTTTATTTTTTTAATTATATATATTTTAACTATAGAGTGGAAAAGCTATTTTTTTAATTCAAAATATTAAAGGGGTACAATTTTTTTTTACCATGGCTTGAGTCAGGGTGATAAATGTATCCATCACCAGATAGTGTTCATTGTACCCGTTAGGTGGGTTTTTGTTCCTCCACTTTCCCCTTTGCCTCCTGCTTGATTTCCAGTGACTTTTACGTCCCTCTGTGCACCTGTGTTCCAACTTATTAGAGATACGTGTGGTGTTTTTTCCATTCTTGAGATACTTTCATTAGTATAATGGTCTCCAATTCCTTCCAAATTGCTACAAAAGGAATTCATTCATATTAAAAAGTCCAAAAACAATAGATGCTAGTGTGAATGCAGAGAGAAAGGAACTCTGGTAGGACTGCGAACGAGTACAACATCTATGAAAACCAGTATGGAGATCCCTCAAAGAACTCAAAGTAGGCCAACGGTTGGATCCAGCAATCCCACTACTACTAGGTATCTATCAAAAGGAAAATAAGTCATTTTATAAAAAAGACACCTCCACCTGAATGTTTTTTGCAGAACAATTCACAATTGCAAAGAGCTACAATCAACCCAACTGCCCATCAATTCATGAATATCGCAACAAAATGTGGTATATGTATCCCTAGCTTTCTGACACAACAGAATATCCTAGGCTTATCTGGCATATTTCCCCCTCTGGATCTGGAATCATCTATCTTGCTAGGTGCTCTGGTTCCTTCTAGTTAAGAGTGGTAATAAGGTACGTAGGGTGCTGTTTGTTGTCTTTTGAGGGCCATGTGGAGGTAGTAAGATTTCCTTTGTAAGAAGTGATCTTCCAGACGGTGCCTGTGGCTCAGTGAGTAGGGCGCCAGCCCCATATACCGAGGATGGCGGGTTCAAACCTGGCCCCGGCCAAACTGCAAACAAAAAATAGCCGGGCATTGTGGCGGGTGCCTGTAGTCCCAGCTACTCGGGAAGCTGAGGCAAGAGAATCGCTTAAGCCCAGGAGTTGGAGGTTGCTGTGAGTTGTGTGAGGCCACGGCACTCTACCGAGGGCCTGAAAGAGAGACTCCATCTCTACAAAAAAAAAAAAAAAAAAGAAGTGATCTTCCTACAGACACTGAAGAAGTCAGTGAAGCAATCAGGATGGGCCCTTGGGCTGTAGTGATAAGGAAACAATTCCTTTTCTTGGGGTTTTAGAAACTGGGGCCTGGATTCCAGGTAATGAAAAACCGCTCAGTGAAGTTCATCTTGAGGGAGATAAACTGGCTCCTGTAACATGGTGGCAAGCTAAGGGCCAGGTAGGGAGGTACCCTCTGAATAAAAATTCCCCAGGGAGTCCTCAAAATGCTTAGATGCCTGAAAGAAGACAACACTTCTAGAAGGCTAATAAATGGGGGTTTAGACTGTTGTGATTTAGCACAGAAGGAAACTGTGACCTCACAGACTCATGAAACTAGAGATATTATTGGCTTCCAATATTTAAAAGAGTTGGCGATGTCTTTTGTTCCTGGCATATTTTCTTGTGTTGGAATAGCAACAAGCATTTAGAAAAATCATATGAAAGCCTAATGGTGTATCTCCTTGAAGAAAACATTATGAACACTGTGTTTTGGAGCAGTAACTAATGATGAGCGTTAGCTGATGACAACAGATGCCAGGCACTATGTTTAGGGCCTGCACACACTATCTCATGTAACTCTCACAATGTGAAATAAGCACTATTATCATTTTCATTATGCAGATGAGAAAACTGAGACCCAGAGTTTGTACAACCTGTCAGGTGTAGCGTGAGGTCTGACAATTAAGTTCGTGAATTTGCTGCTGTGTGCTTACATTGGCAGCACTGTTCAAACAGCTTGGTAAGGTTTCATAACCTTGGTATACCAGTGTCCCACAGTTGTGTTCATGTCAGTGTTTGGCAGTGTCTTGCTGACCTGTGTTCATTATTGTTGCATGTTTTTATGTGCCCTTGTGAGAATGTTGGAGCTTGAGTTAGAGCAACTAACAAACATTCGTATATTTCTTGTTAAACTTGGCAAAAGTGGAAGTGAAGTCAGGGACATGTTAGTCCAAGTTCATAGAAATAATACGAATGTATGAAAGGTTTTTCTGAGGGGAGAGAAAGCATCATGGTGTTGAAAGAAGTTGAGGGACCAGTAATGAGCAGAACTGGTGAAAATATTACAAAAACTTGTTGAATTGTGCATCAAAACCATTGGCTGACTGTGAGAAGCATAGCAGACCAAGTAAACATTGATAGAGAAATAGGGAAATCTGAATTGAAAACCTGGGCCAACAACTCATGGCTCTTACATCATCATAATGCACTGGCTCATAGCACTGTCTGTGAGGGAGTTTTCAGTTAGCAAGCAAATAACTGTGTTGGAACACCCTCCCCACTCACCTGATCTCGCCTCCCAATGACTTTTTTCTTTACCATAGATTAAGCAAATATTGAAAGGAAGACATTTTGATGACACTCAGAACATCAAGGGTATATGATGACAGCTGTAATGGCCATTCCAGAAAAAGAGTTTCAAAATTGCTTTGAAGGGTGGACTAGGTGCTAGCTAGCATTGGTACATAGCTTCCCAAGGGAAGTATCTCAAAGGTGACCATAGCGATATTCAGCAGTGAGGTATGTAGCGCTTTTTCTAGAGTAAATTCACAAACTTAATTGTCAGACCTCATACAGAAAGCTAGGAAGTGAGAGAGTGGGGTGTGAACTCAGGTCAGACCCTAAAGCTTATATCCTAAGTCACTGTGCTTTACTAATTCCATTGTCCTTGTTGAGCCTTCTATCTATAAGGCCTATAGAATTGCAAGCCTATGTTATAACCTGGGTTAGGAACCTGAGCATAGGAAAATGTAAAAGGAAATTTACATGTGTTAAAGGTGTTACCCCCATAGTTTTATAGCTTGGAGGAAGAGCCTCTCTGTTTCAATGAGTTTTGTGTTTTAAATACATTTAACAGCAAATGTATGAACAACCTAAACACTGACAAAATAGAAATGAAGTGCAAGTCAATGCTAAGAGGTTCGGCTTAGTTAGCTCGGTCAGCACCCCCCCACATCCTCCAGGTCCTCTGCCCAACCTTCCCATTTGGAGTGCATTTTCTCATTCTCTGACAGAATTTCATGTCATTCTGCATGTTCTTGCACCATGACATCCTGCCTCATGGAATGATCATTTCTTATCTTTGTCTTCCCCCTCCAATATCACAGCCCCCTTGCTGTGCCCTACTCATGTTCACTCCCACAGCAACGGCAATCTGCCTTGAGAACAGGTCTCAGTGAATGTTTCCTAAGGCGATGCAGGGTGGGACTGGCAAGGAGTCAGTCCAAGTAAAGGTGCTCTGGCAGAGACATCGTGGTGGTTTTTGCTGTTTGTGAGACTTGGTATCATTTGCAGGAGGTCAAAGAGACACAAATTGTATCTCTGTCTCATTAGTTCAAAAGAAAACCATGAAAAATGATCATGAAGAGTCTGTCTTACAGACTGTCAAGGCAACCGTCTGTTTATTTTGTTTCCACTATCCAGGTTCCTTCTTTTTCCATGCGTTTAAAATATAAGCTGAAGCTCTAACACTGGATTTTAGCAAAGGAGATTGCCAGGAAAATATGCTAGCTTTAACCAAATACAATCCATCTAGACTTTAATGAGGTGAGAATGGGCTGGGATGGAAAAATACAAAACAGAAATCTTAAAAGTGGAAATGATTAGTGGGTGCAATCATCTGCATGCAGACAATAGATATTCTGAACCACCTTTGATGGAATAACCAGGATTTAGAAAACTGAGAGAAAAAAGAAGCAAATGACACATGTGCTTTTGTTCTTTGATATGTTCTTAGATGTTTGTCAAAAGAGAACTGAAGAAATGTCACTTTTCTATAATCCCCCAGTAAGAAGGTAATCTTTATTTTTTCTAGTCTGTTAGTCTTTGACAGAACTTTTTTTTTCTTACTTTTTAAGCCAGCGACTAGGATGATTGCAGGAGAGGTATCCTCCTTAGGTTTCTGTATTATATTCTGAAGAGTTGACTAATCTCAACTCTAAGAGATGTGAAATTCAAAATTAGCTTTACTAGCTAGATAAATGGGTTGGACAAGATTGGACAATTGGTTGGTGGAATCAGAATAGGGATGGGAAGCAGCTGGCAAAGCCCCAAAGAGAATTCGTCTTTTGGACATACGTTAGATGAGAAGGATGATCCCAGAAAACCATAGGCTGAGTATCAATCAACAATGTGACTACTGTGTTACAAAGAAAGAATGGAAGGGAAAAAAGGGGCAGTTTCAACATAGAGCTTAGGTAGATTTCAGACTTTTAGTTGAGTGATTTCAGGCAGGTTACTTACTCTCTCAGAACCTTAGCTGTCTCCTCTGTAAGATTGAGGCCCACTGGTATCTACCATGTAAAATTTGTGGAATTGGCTCACTGATTTGATTAGATTTAAAGATGCTAATGGCTCTATTTCCAGTAGTAAACAGGGTACTGATGTCCACAGCTGAACTGCTCATAGACATAGGCAAAATATCTGCAATCAACACTTCTTATCAACCACTTACAAGAAGCAAGGACCTGGATGACTCTCTACGTAATACTTCTAAACATTCTTGGAAAACTAATAAATTTAATGACGTTGCCTGGTTGCTCCTAATGTCACTGGACAAAGTAGTACAAGACAAGGATGTGCTCAAGGTTTCAAGTTCCCTGTTCACGTGTTGCATAACTAACCTGGAAACTTCCATGTGTGCCCTGAAGGAAAGCCTTATCCCCAATAGCTACAGGGCTGAAACCTCTGAAAGCCCCCAAATTACAGAATCTTACCCTGTAGCTGGCTGAATGACAACATGATTGAACCCCAAGCTTTGTAGAGTTTCTTTTGTTAAAGTAAAATTGCTGCTTCAGAAAGAACAGGCTCTGTAAACTGGGATAGGGATGTGCAGGAAGACCCTGACAAAGGTAAGGGCATGGAGCTCCTACCTGTTGATGGGTGTTCTTTGCCAGGGGGAGATGTCTTCCCAACTCCAACAGAAGTGGCCTTCCTCACCTCACCTCTAGTGGTATCACCCTTTCCACCTCTATTCTAAGGGCCTTAACCCTGTATGGGCTGAGGAAACTAACAGCCTCTCCAGAGGCAGCTGCCATGCAAGACAAGGTTGACCCTGCTCAGGACCTGCCCCAACCAACTCTCTTTGCTTTGGGACCTGTAACTAGAATTAAGTCTCCTGGAGATGAAGTACAAAGTGTGATTATCCAGGTGGGCCCAATGTCCTTAAATATGGGAGAGGGAGGAAAACAGTCAGTGTCAGAGAAATGTAATTTGAGAAAAACTCAATCATTGATGTCTTTGAAGATGGAAGGGGGCCATGAGGCCAGGAATGTGGTGGCCTCTAGAAGCTATTACAGACAAGAAAATGGATTTTCCCCTAGGGTCTGCAGAAATGAATGCAACCTGTCAACACTTCGATTTTGGCTCAGTGAGACCAATTTTGGACTTCTGACTCCCAAACAGGTAATAAACACGTGCTGTTTTAAGCCACTAAATTTGTAGTACTTTGTTACAGCAGTAAACAGAAAATTAGTACAAAATACTAACACAGAAATAAAGGAACTTCCTTATTGTTTTAATAATTATGACCTAATTTTGATGCTGAAACCTGATGAAGACTCTGCAAAAAAAGTAGAAAAAAGGAAAACTACAGACCACTGCAACTCATGCATACTGATGTGAAAGGAATAAATAATACATTAGCAAACAGAATCCAATACCACATAAAGAAAATAATATATTGTGAAGAAGTGGAACTCACTCCAGTATTCATGGTTGGTTCAATATTAGGAAACAAATACCGAAAGATCTAAGGGAAAAATATGATTATCTTCCTAGATGCTGAAAAAGGCTTTGACAAAAGTTCAATATCCATTCCTGTTAACAGCATTCAAGAAAATAAAGACTGAGAGATAGTTTATTAACATAATAAAATACCTTAATGTGATGAAAATCTTTAGTCTTAATATTACTATTTTATTCAATGTGCAAACACTAGAAGAATTTCCATTCGTATCAGGAATAGGGCAAGAATTCCTACTCTCTTCACCACAACTCATATTGTACTAGTGATATTGCCAATATAATTAGAAACAAGAAATTAATCAGAGGCATGAGATTTTGCATGAGAAGTAAAAAAAAACTCTTTATTTTTTATGTCATATATAGTATGAAAATATAACTGGAAAGCCCTAGGAAATAAATACCCAATGATAAAACTGACTCAAACAGTACAAGAATTGAGTAAAGTAGCAAAATAAAAAAGTAGACAGAAACCAGTATTATTCATATGCACAAGCATTAATTATTTAAAGAACATAGTAATTATAAAAATCATTTAGAGAATCCCCAATTTAAAACAGCAACAAAGAAGATTAAACATATATGAGGAAGCTGATCAAAAAATATGCAAAATTCTCAGAGAGAAATTTTATTTTATTTTATTTTATTTTTTAATTATTATTTTTTTTTTGTAGAGACAGAGTCTCACTTTATTACCCTCGGTAGAGTGCCATGGCATCACACAGCTCACAGCAACCTCCAACTCCTGAGCTGAAGCGATTCTCTTGCCTCAGCCTCCTGAGTAGCTGGGACTACAGGCGCTTGCCACAACGCCCGGCTATTTTTTGGTTTGCAGTTCAGCCGGGGCAGGGTATGAATCGGAGAGAAATTTTAAATTAGTCTGGAAAAAACTAAAGTAGACTTAGACAAATGGAAAGGATTTCCTGGAAAGATGACTCAGCATCCGAAATAAAGATGTCATTTTTTGCTAGGTTCATTTATAAGTTAATGGAATCTCAATGAAGACACCAACTAGCCTTTATGGAGTTAGACACACTGATAGTGAAGTTCAACTGGCCAAACAAACATGCAGAAATATCCAGGAAAATATTTAAAAAAGAGAATCCAAGCAGGGACTCTAGAGCTATCAGCCATTAAAACATACCACAAAGCCTTCATAATTAAAACAGGGTGGCACTGGCTTATGTATAGACCATAGATCAGTGGAATAGAATAGAAAGTCCAGAACATATGGACATAGAGAAATTTAGGATATGATACAGCAAACATCTCGAATCACTAGAATAAACTCTTTAATAAATAGTTCTCAGTAATCAATCATTTGAATAAAATTAGATCCATACCTCACAAAAAGAATGAACTCCAAATGGTAAGAGATCTAAATTTAAAAATAAAATCATAAAGCCATACAAATATATAAAAAAATGGAATGAATTTTTCTTTAACAATGAGTAGGCTTTCTGTGACTTAAAAACTAGTATAAAACGGAAAACTAATAAATGTAACTATAAAATTTTTTTTTTTTTTTTTATTTTGTAGAGACAGAGTCTCACTTTATGGCCCTCGGTAGAGTGCCATGGCCTCACACAGCTCACAGCAACCTCCAACTCCTGGGCTTAAGCGATTCTCTTGCCTCAGCCTCCCTAGTAGCTGGGACTACAGGCGCCCGCCACAACGCCCGGCTATTTTTTGGTTGCAGTTTGGCCGGGGCCGGGCTTGAACCCGCCACCCTCGGTATATGGGGCTGGCACCCTACCGACTGAGCCACAGGCGCCACCCTATAAAATTTTTTTATAAGTATGGATGATGAAAACTACCATAGACATAGTCAAAAGATAATTCAACAAACTAGGAGAAAAATTTTTGTAGCATGTGTCACAGATAAAGTTCTAATGTCCCTAATAAATAAAGAACTCTTAAAAATTGCAAAACCAAGGATCCCAAATCCAACAGAAAAATGGGAATGAACAATTTATATGAAATATAAAAATGGCCCTTAAACAGGCAAAAATAGTTCACCATTTCTCTAAAACAACATTGAGATGCCATTTATCACCTATTAGTTTGGCTAAAATGGAAAACTATGACAGAGTATTTGGCAAGACTTAGGGGAAATAGTCACTGCCATACGTTGTTGCAGGAATGCAAACTGGCGCAAGTCTTTTTTAGGGGAATTTGGCAAAAGTCTAATGAAACTAACACATGTACTCAGCTTCTGACCTAGAAATTGCACATCTAGGATTTCACCCGAAAAATACACACGTTTAACAATGCACAAGATTGTTCACTATAGCATTGTTTATAATCACAACATATTAAAAACCAACCTAAATGCCCATATATAGGAGAATGGTTCACAAATTAATGGTATATTCACTCAATAAAGTACTATGGGGGTTAAAAAAAAAGAAAGAAATGAAGAAAATTTCTATAAACTTATTTGGCATTATTTCCAGAATATGTTGTTAAGTGAAAAAAGCAAGGAGCAAAATAATATCTATACATGATGGCCATAAAGTCTGTGTGCAATTTAAAATAGTTCACACTTTAAAATTGCACATGAGCTTTACGGCCACCCTGTACTATGGTATGCTATCTTCCATGGACCATAAGGAAATAAACATGAATCTGCTCTTTTGTATATGAAGGACAGACCAGCTCCCATCACTGCAAGGAGGTTGGTGGGAATGAAATAGAAAAAACAAGGAACAGGAGTGGGATAGAGGGATGGGCGGAGAGCACCTCTTTTCTGAGTTACCCTTTTGCATATCCCTGTGTGTTAGAATCATATTAATGTATTATATACTCATGAAAGTTAAGAAATAATTAAAATCAACCTGTATGTAAGGGGAACCCAAAAGAGAATAGCACCAATAAACTTAACTTTTTTTTTTTTTAACGAATGAGTAACATAATCACCCTAAAGCAAATGAAAAAAAAAAATTAACCTAAGTAACTTTGGAAAACTGTACCTTAGCTATATATCCTATATCTTATTCTATATCTTATCCCCAAAGGTGATAAGAACACACATGGGTGACAATGGAACTATTTTGTGTTTATTCTAGTATAGAGCAAAAGAGTAAATGTATTATGGGCAATAACAGCCATGTTTCCTGTTGTTGGAGAAAGAAGTTTTCCCATCCTTGGGGAACAGAGTTACAAATAAAGGGACCGGCTAGAATAAACCCTATAGTGTTGGATTAGAATTGAGGGTCTCAGGACAAACTCATGTTTTTTGTATATAGACATACACATGTGTGAAATTTGATGAAAAACAGAGACTACATAGCACACAAGTGAGAAAAGGGTGGACTAGTCAATAAAAGAGCCTGGTACACATGATTATCCATATGAAAACAAAAGTGACAGCCCTCTTCCTTGGGTTCTTCCGTAACAAGAACCAATTCTAATTGTATTCTAAATTTAAATATGAAGTTAAATATGTTAAAACACTAGAAAAATATTAAAACAAAATACCATTATGTCCTCTTGAGGGAGAACAGTTTTTTTAATGCAGGCATAAAAAAGCACAATCAATAAAGAAAAATAATAATAAATTCAACTCCCATTAAAATTAGAAATTTAGTGCTTCAAAAGACACTAAAAATGAAGTAAAGTCACGAATTGGAAGAAAAATGATTGTAATACATACAATCTGCAAATAGGTAAGTATCTAGAATGTGTAAAAGGTATTTATAATTAGTAAGCAAGAGACCTATAACAATAGGAAAAACAATAAAGGATACGAACAAAAAATTCTCAGAAGAGGAAACTCAAAGATCCGTAAATATAAAAAAGATACTAAATTCTTAAATAATAATCAGTGAAATGCAAATAAAAGCCACAATGACATACCAATTCACATCAATAGATTGGCGAAAATTATAGTCTGACAGTGCCTCTGTAGGTCAGGATGTGGCACAAAGGGTATATTCATGTATAGCTGTAGATATATAAATTAATACACTCTCATTGGAGAATGATGTAGTGATATTAAAAAATGATGTAGTGATATTGGAGAATGATGTAGTGATGAATCTACATCATACTTTGGACCCATAATTCCACTTCTAAATACAGTACATACCTTGGAAACTTTTGCACAGTTGCACAAGGTGACATGCTTAAGAATGCTCAGCTCATTTTTAATAGTGAAAAACAATCTAAGTGTCTTTTATTTAAATACTGGCTCTCTAGTGGTCTAGTAGGTAGGGAAAGAAACAAAAAAAATTTAAATGCTGGATACCTAAATTATGGTTCAGTGATAATGTAGAACATATGATAGAGAAAACAGATGGATCAGATCTAAATGTACCAACAGGGAAACATCTCCAAAATGTAAGTTTGCATATAGAATGATACATACAGTATGATATTCATATAGATCTGAAACATGCAAAAGCCAATACTATATAGATGTGTGTGTATGTATATATATATTTTTTTCTTTTCTTTTTTTTTAGACAGAATCTCACTCTGTCTCCCTGGGAAGAGTACTATAGTACCAGAGCTCACAGCCACCTTAAACTGCTGGGCTCAAGTGATTCTCTTGCTTCAGCCTCCCAAGTAGCTGGGACTAGGGCAGCCCACTATAAGGCCTGGCTAATTTTCCTATTTTTAGTAGAGACAGGGTCTCCCTCTTGCTCAGGCAGGTCTCAAACTCCTGAGCTCAAGCAATCCACACACGTCAGCCTCCCAGAGTGCTGGGATTAAAGGCCATGAGCCACCACGCCCAGCTTATGTTTTTTATGTTATACTTTATGTAGTAAAAATATAAAAACATTTTTGGGAATGTACTAGCCAGCCTTCAAGATGGTCCCCAAAGAACCTCATCTTTCCCACCTTTGTTGTGGAGTCTGTCCCACAGTGTATTAGGATACGGCTGTGTCATCAATAGCATGTAGCAAAAGTTATGGTACCTCACCTCCAAGTTGGGTTATAAAAGACTGGCATCCATCCCATACATCTCATTCTCATTCTCTCTCTGACCTGTTGCTGGTGCAGGGTTGGGGGATGGTCACCATGTTATGAGTATCCTTAGGGAAAGGCTCACGTGGTGAGGAACTGTAGCCTCCAGCCAGCAGCCAGCAAGGATCTGAGGTCTGCCAACATGTGAGTGAGCTCAGAAGACAATTCTCCAGCCCCAGTCCAGCCTTGATGTTAAAATAGCCTCAGACAACAGCTTGACCATGACCTCATGAGAGACTTCTACCATTTAAGACTCTCCCAGATACTTGATCCTCAGAAACTGTGAGATTGTAAATTTTTGTTGTTTTCAGGGACAGTGTGAACACCAGAAGGTGGGAAAGGTGAGGTTCTTTGGGAACCATCTTGAAGGCTGTTTTAAGCTGCTATATTTTGGGGTAATTTGGGGAGTCAATAACAAACACAGGGTAGGTTTCTTCTTGGGAAAGATGGTCATAAGACCATGGAGAGGTACATAGTGGGCTTTACCTCTATCTGAAATAATTTATTTTTAAAATGAAACATCTAAAGCAAACAATAGAAAGATGTTAAGGTTTATTAAACTTAGATAATTACCATGGTTGTCATTATATAATTCTTTCTGTTTTTCTCCATGTTTGGAATACTTCAGACTCAGAAGATCTGTGAGTTGCAATGCTTTGCTTGCACCCCTCTGACGGCAAGGCATTCTCCCCTGCTGTGGGAAACCTGCAGGGGGAATCTCTGTTCTCTCACTGCCAAATTTGCCAACTCTTGTCTACAAAGGCGCTTCAGTCACTTACACTCAGCAGGATTAAAATACAGAACTTCTTTAGAAGCTAACATTTTTTGGGTGGGATGCGCTATGTAATTTGGGTTTCTGTTACAATAAATGGGAGCTTGAAGAGAGTTGAAGTTGATGCTTTTATTTTAAAAATCATGATGCTTTCTAAAAGTGCTCATATGCTTATAAACTTTTTAAAAAGTGCTCATATGTAGATAATGAAGTCAAGAACAGGTTGTCAAGATGACTGAAAGTTGAAGAATCTTATATAGGTTCTGGTAACATGACTTAATTAAGAAGCAAATTAAAATGCTTAAGCCATAGCTATTTAACATGATCATAAGCACTGATTATTTAAATGAAATTAATTAGTCACAAATTCCTAAGGAACATTAAGTTACTCCCCAGTGGCAGAAAAGCAGGTGATTTTTCTCTCTTATTGGACATAGGTTGGATTGTTTTCTTTTCAGGACATAGGAAAGCAACTGAAGATTTACTGGTCAGTGTCTAAGAAGATCAGTCTTCTGCATGAACATGGATGGAGGTGAAACACATTCTTCTTCTTTTTTTTTTTGAGACATAGTCTCAAGCTGTTGCCTTGGGTAGATTGCTGTGGCGTCACAGCTCACAGCAACCTCCAACTTGGGCTCAAGTGATCCTCTTGCCTCAGTTTTTCTATTTTCAGTAGAGAAGGGGGCCTCACTCTTTTTCAGGCTGGTCTTGTGAGCTTAAGCAATCCACCTGCCTCCGCCTCCCAGAGTGCTAGGATTATAGGCGTGAGCCACTATGCCCAGCAGAAACACATTGTTCTTAGTAAAGTATCACAAGAATGGAAAAGCAATTTTATTAAGTCTCATTGGTTAATTTTTGTTGTTGTTGCAATTGCCACAGAAGTTTTCTTCATAAAATCTTTTTGTAGGCCGATATCTTCAAGAATTTCCCCCACATTTTCTTGTACGATTTGAATCGTTTTCTGCCTTAGATTTAAATCTTTTATCCATCTTGAATCAATTTTTGTAAGTGGTGAAAGGTGTCAGTCAAGTTTCAGTCTTTTACATGTAGTTATCCAGTTCTCCCAGCACTATTTATTGACAGGGATTCTTTTCCCCAGTGTATGCTTTTGTTTGGTTTATCAAAGATTAGATGGCTGTCAAAGACTGGTTTCATCTCTTGGTTTTCTATTCAGTTCCAAATGTCTATGTCTCTATTTTTGTGCCAATACCATGCTGTTTTGATTACTGTGGAGCTGTAACATAGCCTACAGTCTGGTAGGGTGATGCCTCCGGCTTTATTTTTATTACTAAGAATTGCCTTGCCTATACAGGTTTTTTTCTGGTTCCATATCAAAAAAAGAACTATTTTTTCCAAATCTTCAAAGTATGATTTTTTTTTTTTTTGATAGAGTCTCATTTTGTCACCCTTGGTAGAACGCCATGGTATCATAGCTCACAGCAACCTCAAACTCTTGGGCTCAAGTGATTCTCTTGCCTCAGCCTCCCAAGCAGCTGGGATGACAGGTGCCTGCCACAACACACAGCTATTTTTAGAGATGGGGTCTCATTCTTGCTCAGGCAATCCACCTGCCTTGGCCTCCCAGAGTGCTAGGATTAGAGGTGTGAGCCACCGTGCCTCGCCTGGCTGATGTTGGTATTTTAGTGGGGATTACTTTGACTCTCTAGATTGCTTTGGGAAGTACAGACATTTTAACAATGGTCTAATTGGGTGGTGCCTGTGGCTCAAGGAGTAGGGCGCCAGTCCCATATGCCAGAGGTGGCGGATTCAAACCCAGCCCCGGCCAAAAACCACAAAAAAAACCCAAAAAACCCCAATGTTCTAATTCACACCCGCACAGGATAAAAGCTCATTTCAATTCAAGTTGTGTGTGTGTGTGCGGGGGTGGGGTGGGGGTGGGGTGAACAAGGACGGGGGAAGAGGGAAGGGGAGTTAGGGGTGCTCCCCCTGAAAGGGCACAATATAGGCGTGGATGGTCCCACCTTTTGGGTTGCAGGACATGGCTACAAGAGGGACTCTACCTAACAAATTCAAATATTATGATTTGGTTGTTTGTACCCTCACATTAACCTGAAATAAAAAAAGGAATGCAATTTATAAAAAAGAAAAGAATGAAAAAGCAAATATCCAACGTACGTAATACTGATATGAAGGATGAACTAACACATGTCACACAAGAGAAAAACTTATAAAAAAGAAAAGAATGAAAAAGCAAATATCCAACGTACGTAATACTGATATGAAGGATGAACTAACACATGTCACACAAGAGAAAAACTCAATTCAAGTCAAGTTGGGGGAAGGAGGAAGCAGGAGGAGGGAGGGAGGGAGGTATGTGCTCCCATCTGATGGTCACAATGTAAAGGTATATGGCACACAAGCTAGGCGGGGGACACAACTACAGCAAGGACTTTACTTAACAAATGCAAACACTCTAACCTAATTGCACTCCCACATTAATCTGAAATTAAAAAAAAAATACCAGGAACACTTTAGTTCTATAATTAATATTAACCAACCCTTAAAATAAAAAAAAAAATAATAAACTTGTCACGGATGTATGTCTCCAATGACATCTCCTTTACAGGGATTCCAGGAAAATGGGCTTTCAGGAAGGGGTGAAGGAAACCCGGCTTTCTTGTTTAGGAGTTTACTTAATCATTGTGAGTTTAGCTCAGAACACAACTCTGAGCCTATCTTCTTTTGGGTGATTGATTAGCACTTTTGTCTCATCTATTTTGCTTTGTCATGAGGCCAGGCCTCAAGGGTAAAGGATAAAGAATATCTTTCCTCTACCTAACCTTTACCCCTTCATCATTATGTTTATAGTCTAGGTTTAAACTCAAGACGTGGCTCAGGAAGGCTGATGCCTCATGGAGCTGACCCAGGAGATAGTATAGCATGGAACCTATCAGTCAGGTGGTCTCAATTTACAGATAATATGCCATGAAAGCCACCTGTGGCTCTAAGAGAAAAGTTAAAATGAAGTGAGATGAGGCTAGGGGGCCAGGCAGAGGACAAATAATGGCCTTGAATCTCAGATGAAGGAGCTTGCCCTTTACTTTGTTGACCTTGTGAAACTGGAGGGCTGCTAGAAGATTTTTAATAGGGAAGGGATGTGGTCAGATTTGTGTTTTATGTAGCTTCTTCTGGGAAGCAACCAAGATTTAAAGTAGCTGATGTAGTAAATAGAGCATGGATGGAGTGGCCTGGCAAGATAAATACATATGTAAGTATATAAAGATGAGAAAAAAATTGGGCAGAAAAAGGCAAGCAGCATGTATTAATATTCTCTAGAGAAATGGAACCAATAGTAGGATTTTATAATAGGATAAAAATAAGACTTTGTAATAGGATGTTATATTGGCTCTGTTTCTCAGGAGATCCCTAGTATGTGTATATATAGAAAAAATGAGGAATTGGCTCACATAATTACAGAGGTCGATAAGTTCTGAGATCTGCAGTCAGCAAGCTGGAGACCCAGGAGAGCTGATGGTGTGGTTTCAGCCTGAAGCTGGACTCAGGAAGAACCCATGTTTTAGTATGAGTCCAAAGGCAAGAGAAAAAAGCAACATTCCAGCTTGCAGGCAGGCAGACAGAAGCAATTCTCTCTCAGCTTTCTGTTCTCTCCAGGCCTTCTACTAACTGCATGAGGGCCCCGCTCACTGGGAAGGGCAACCTGCTTTACTCAGTCTGCTGATTCAAGTGCTAACTCCATCTGGAACCACCCTCAGAGACACAACCAGAATAATATTTGACCAAATGTCTGGGCACCCCATGGCCTAATCAAGGTGATGTATAAAATCAACCATCCCAGAGCACTCCCAGTTTCCTAGTTTAGGTGATTGTGGGGTCAAACTGTCCCAGAGTAACGAGGTTAGGAGCAGGCATGGCAGGAGCCAGTGAGCATGGTTTGGGATCTCTTGGATGGATGTCCCGGGTACCTGGCTGGGGATCTCAAGCAGGCAGGTGGATGTACAAGTTGGGATGCTCAGAGATGGAGTTTGGGGACCTTTAGCATACATGTCATAGCAGGATAGGATTTATCCAGGGATGGGGTGAGAAAGGGAAAACTCAGTTTATAAAAAAAGAGAGAGAGAAGAAATGATCAAATATGGATGGAAAACAAGGAAAACCCAGAAGAGTATGATAGCAAAAGGGAAGAGAATGCAGCTTCCAGAATTAAGTTGTAGCCAAAATTATCTGCAAAGAGATTCAAGAAGATAGGATTTAAACACATCCTTCATTACCGCTAACCAGGCCTCCACTGGGGTTGAGCTCTGTGAAAGCTGCACCCATCAGGGGAGCAGCTGAGGACGGATGGTGACAGAGCAGAAAGATTAGATCAGGCACTGGGCAGAGAAGGGGCTGGTGAGTAAAGGGGATGAGCCTCTAGCATGTTTACAGGATGAGAAGGAACTAGGAAGGAACACGGAGCCAAAGAAATAAATGAGGAGTAATGGACCGGGACCCAAAAATGGTGGCCGGGGATTCTGATCAAGCCCCAGCCATGTGTATACTAGGTCCAGGAGGGGTACAGGGGAAAGACTTAATCTGAATTGGAGGAAGAGCTATTCATCCTCTGAGACTGGTGAAAAGCAAGTGAGAATTAATACAGATGCATACAGTTGTGTAGAGGGCAGGGGTGTGAGACCAAGGGAGCCCAGGCTTGATAGTCTCATTCTTCGTGATGAAGCTGGAGGCAAGTTTCTGGGGAGGGAAAGGCAGGCTTTTCCCTGGGATGGCAGGCCTGAAGACATGCCCCTCCCAAAGTTCAGTCTTAAGCTCATACGTATTTATTAGAATATTTTTAATAGAAGTGAAAACACAGTTCCTCTGCTAGGTATATATCCAGAAGACCAAAAATCACTTTATAACAAATATATTTGCACTAGAATGTTTATTGCCATCCAATTCATAATTGCTAAGTCATGGAAGAAGCCCAAGTGCCCATCAACCCACAAATGGATTAATAAATTGTGGTATATATACACCATGGAATATTATGCAGCCTTAAACAAGGTGGAGGCTTTACCTCTTTTATGTTTACATGGATGGAGTGGGAACATATTTTTCTTAGTAAAGTATCTCAAGAATGGAAGAAAAAGTATCCAGGGTACTCAGCTCTATTATGAAACCAATATTCAATCACCCACACTTCCATATGAAAGCTGTAACTCAACTATAGCCCAAGATGAAGGGGGAAGAGGGAGGGGAGGGGAAGGGGGAGAACGGGTGGAGGGAAGGTAATTGGTCAGATCACACTTATGATGCACTTTATAAGAGTACATGTCAAATCTATTAAGTGTAGAGTATAAATGTCCTAACACAATAATTAAGAAAGTACGGTGATGGCTATGTTAACCAGTTTGTTGTAAGTATTTCAAATTGTATATAAAACCAGCACACTGTACCCCATAAATGCATTAATGTACACAACTATGATTTAATAATAAAAAAAAAAGTGAAAACACAGTATTACAGATGGACCTTGAGGAGAACTGGAATATCATGTAGGAGACAAAACAGCTCCGATGGCTTAATGACATGAATTACTCCAGCGGGGCCCTAGTGAGCTTACCAGCCTTCAGCAACAGGTGTTCCTCATGTCCCACTCTTGCAACTCTGCCACAGGCACAACTTGACTTGTTCCTGTATTTTCTATTTGTTTTGCTGTGTCCAGTACCCACTATTATCTCTATACTCTTTTTCTCTCTTATGTTTTATGCTTACCATATGCCTTTGCTTATTTACCATTTCCCTGTTTTCAGCTTCAGATCTATGATCATCTGCTGACTCTATGTATCTCAAAAAATGAAGTCCCTACGCGTGAAGCTCTGATTGGTTCAAGCAGCCACTCCCCAGTCCTTAGCTCTGTAGTTTTTGTCTCAGTTGCTGGTCAAATTTGTGGGGCCCGAGGTGGTGGGTGGACCAAGCACAGTAACATAATCAAAGGACATTCAAGTATTACAGGTGAGTCTCCTATAAAAGTAGCTGTGGACAGAAAGTTGAAAGGAGAGACAAGTCTTACACAGACTTCATATTCAGAAATGCACAGAAATGAAAAAATATGGATAAAAAAGAAAAAGTATGGATATGCATACACACCAATAAATGTGTATAAATATGAAGTACATATATACTTCTATATAATTGAAGTCTTGAGGAAAGGAGGTCATATCATTTCTTGTTCCCAATTCAAGGACCCTATATTGCAAAGCTGTCATTTCCCTCCAAATTAATCTATAAATCCAGTGCAATTAAAATTTAAACCCCAATGAACTTTTCTTTCAAAGTTGATAGGTTCTTTTCACAATTCCACTGGAAGAGAAAACGCCTGAGAATAGTTATGAACATTTTTCAGAAGCAATAATGGTGATGAGAAAATGCATAGCAGGTGTAACTGTTCTTTCTCTTACCAAGTTGTGATATGAACATGTATAACTTTATTATGAGCCACAGTGATTAAAAGTTCTGGCACAGATAAAAATAAGTTGATTCATGGTAAAGAGCCTGAAACAGGAAATGAACAGTATAATAAGGGTGACACTTCAAATCCATGGGGAATGGTGAAGTATTCAATCCGTGGTATTGAGACAGCAGGCTGCTTATGTGGAAAGACAAAAAGGTGAACTTTCTATGTCAAATCATGTATCAAATTAATTTCATATGGATTTCAAAACTAAAGATTAAATGTAAAACTATGAAGGTGTCAGATGCAAATGTATAAGAGTATCATGATCTGGGCAGCGCCTGTGGCTCAAAGGAGTAGGGCGCCGGCCCCATATGCCGGAGGTGGTGGGTTCAAATCCAGCCCCAGCCAAAAACTGCAAAAAAAAAAAAAAAGAGTATCATAATCCTCAGGAGGGAGGTTCTTCCCAAATACAAATCAAACCTATGAAACATAAAGGGAATGACCATAAATTTGATGATATAAAAAGAACAGTCTTACATATGTTAAAAGACAGCATACCCAATAAAAAGAAATCCATAGATTGAAGAAAATATTTGCAACACATACGCTAGTCTCCTTAATATATAATTTATCATAAATCAATATGCAAAAGATGAACAACCGAAGGGGAAAGATGAACAGAGGATGTAGAAGTGTCTTATCTCTTTTGAAGAAGAGCAAAGTGAATAAGCCTAGAAACTTTTATTTATTTATTTATATTTTGAGACGGAGTCTTACTTTGTTGCCCTCAGTAGAGTGCTCTGGCATCATAACTCACAGCAACCTCATTCACTTGGGCTCAAGCCATCCTCTTGCCTCACCCTCCCAAGTAGCTGGGACTATAGGCGCCTGCCACAAAGCCTGGCTATTTTTAGAGACGGGGGTCTTGCTCTAGCTTAGGCTGGTCTCAAACTCATGAGCTCAGGCAATCCACCCTCCTCAGCCTCCCAGAGTGCTAGATTACAGGCATGAGCCACTATGCCCGGCCTTAGAAATTTTTAAAAAGTATACCTGTGTCCACTCAGCCAAATTACTGTGTGTACCTCTGAACTACTAAGCATGCTATTTCCTAGAGGGGGTTTGGTGAATGCAGAGGAATGAACAAATAATGATGACATTTTGGTTATCGTCCCTGGCTCCTGTAGACAAAGGGCCATCCTATGACCCTCTCTTCAGTCAAAGGAACAAAGGCCAGATTTCAGAGATTCCAGGATAAATTATTATCTATTCTGATTAGATAGGAGCTCTATTCAACTTGTTGATTGAATGGCACAGTAAGTGTATTGCACTATCTCCACTTTTCCAGAACTTCAGGTCTTTATCAAGTCACAATTTCTGTGCTGCTTAGTAATGTTCTTCAGACCTTAACAGATTAATAAATTCCTCAAAGGAAAAGTCCACATCTTTATTTCCTTTTTTTGTCTCCCACTGTGTTATTGGAGTTTTTCATGAGTGCTTTATAAATGATGACTGCCCCCCCCCCACACACACACAGAGAAGAATCTCTGTAAATTGACCACCCAAGGGACTGTAACAAACTGGTCAATACATGGAAGTGGTCAACACAAGGAACCAGGCCTACTGTACTGATAGGTACATGTAGTGCGTGTCCAATCTATGAAAAGTAGGTCAATTTAAGGAGGTGGTCAGTATACAAAGATGTCAACTATGGAGTTTCTACTGTAGTATCTGTAATTAAAACCTGGATATCCACGTCCGTGTATAGTCCATGTGTATATCCACGTCCAGAAACAATATTCCTTCTTTTTCTATCTTGAACCTTCTTTCTGAGATTATTTTCATTTTCAAGTTCCTTTAATGAAAAGTCTGTAGGTGGCTAAATCTTGCAATCTTTGATGCAACTGTCTTTACCCACAGTTCTGCTGGGTAGTTTCACCAGAAGTCCTATCACAGATAGGTGGTGATTTCTCTCCACCGCCCTCCGCTTTCCATTACTGTGGCTGGGGAGTTAGCTCATTCTCAGTTTCTCTGTTGCTCCTTTTGTAGACTCTCTTTTTTTCTGTGATTGTTATAAAAATCTTCTGCTTGCTTTTCATGTTCTGCAGTTTCACCATTTATTATTTAGGCATGAACTTGTCTTTACTGACCTTGATTCATTATTATATTTTTTAAGTCTGAGGATTCATGTCACTTAATAATCCTGAAAACTTCCGAGCCGCAATCATTTTTAATAAGGCCTCTCCCAATTCTTTGTATTCTTTCTTTCTAGAACTCTCATATATTGGACCATTTCCTTGTCCTTCGTGTTTCGTAACATCTTCGATGTGTGGTATTTCCCCTTTCTCTTTCTGGGTTATATTCTGTGTAATTTCTTCAAATCTTCTGTTCATGAATTATTTATTCTGTGGTTGACATCTTCTGTTAAATTTTGATTTCAGTTATTATATTTTCAAGTTCTTCAATTTATGATTCTTGGATAATTTTTGATAGTCTTTGAACCATATTTTGGATTCCTTCTCTTTTTAAAAACTACACATTATGCATGATTATTTTGAGTACCATTTATGATAATTCCAGTCTTAGAAGTCTTCTGTTTGGGGTCTGTTGTTTTGACTCTAATGTTGGGCTGTTGTGTGTGTGTGTCTTGTGATTTTTTTCTTTTTTAATCATATTTTTATTGCAGAGAATGAATAAAATTCAGAATTGGTCAGGGCTTAGGGAAGGAACTGTAAAGTGAAGCAGCTGTTGAGGAAGTTAATTTGGTAATGTAAATGCATATAGACTTTGTATTAGTCAGGGTCCAGTTAGCAGATGGAAACCATACCTATTATTTGAAAAGGAAAAATTTAATGAAAAGAATTGTTACCTAGTAAAAGTGGTTAAGACATTGCTAAGTGGAGCTAAAAGTAGCAGCTGCTAAAAGAGAAGCTATCACATCAAAGCTGAGGAAAAGTGAACAACAGGGAATTAAGGTCTCAGAGGGTTCCCTCCCCCCAAACTCAAGGCTGAAATTTAGACCTCTTTGTAGAGAGAGGGTGTGTCTACTACTGGAAAGCTCAGTCATTGGGGTGGTAAAGACACCTTGCAGATACCACATCAGGCCATGTTGATCTGTAGAAATGCCCCTGGGAGGCAAAAACAGATGCCTTAGGTCATGCCTACCCTAGGGAAACAGCTACAGGGTGGTGGGAGTAGGGGTGGGGGAAGTTTGACCTGATAATGTGGTTGGAGCTTGGTTGTGAGGGCTGTAGGGGTCCCATGCTGAAATACTACGTTAAAGGGAGGACTGGGACCCAGCAGGGAAGCGCCTTTCTGCCTCTTCAGCCTTGCAGTGTTCTCCAGCAAACCCTGTTGACAAAGCCTTATCATTATGCCAACTGGTGAAGGGGAAACGTTTACAGGGTCCAGTTCCAGTTTCAGGAGATAGAAAGGTGGATTTGGAACTGAGACACAATAAATTGATAACTTCCACATACTTTTATTTCCGAATTTTATTTCTAAAAATTTGTAGAAATTATTAAAGGTGTACATAAATATTTAGGTAAAGAATGGTTATTAAAATATAGAGTATAGAAATTAAAAATAAACTCAATGTTCAAAAATTAAGAACTGCTTGAGCAAAATAGTGGTTCATCTATAAGATGAAGCTACATTACTTATTATCATGAACAGGCATTTATATCAATAAGTGGAAAAGTGTAGTAATAACAATTACTAAACTATGACCTGTTAAAAACATGTTTGTACATATATTTCCATGTATGCACAGAAAAAAACCTTGAAAAGTTTAGTGTCTTATCACTAGTTCCTTAAATATGATATCTGGCTCACAGTCGTTCAATAGTATTTATTGAACAAATGTATTGTATTAGCTTCTTAGGGCTACTTTAACAAATTGCTATAAACTTGCCACAAACAACAGAAATTTGTTCTTCCACAGTTCTGGATACCAGTGGTCAGAAATCAAGGGCCAGTCTTCCTCTGAAGGCTCTGGGGAAAAATGCTTCTTTGCCTTCTTCTAGCTTCTGGGGGCTCCAGACATTCCTTGGCCTCTACTTTAATGTGGCGGCGTCGCTTTAATCTCGGCTTCCATCTTCATGTGGCCGTCTCCTTTGTCCTTGTGGATTTTCCTTTTTTTTGTAAGAATACTTGTTATTGGATCTAGGGACTACCAGATAATCCAGAATTCTTGAGAACCTCAACACAGTTATGTCTTTTAGGGAGTGGTACGAGAGGTGAGCACCTTTCAGCCATTCAACCCACCACATGTATAAATAAATTCAGTATATAACAATATTTTACAATGGTTTCTTTGGGTAGTAGAATTTATAAATAACCTACATTTTGTTTTTCATAATTTTTTTTTGGTTAACAATATTTTTATGTTTTTATGCAAATATATTCGTACTACTTTTGAAGTAAAAGGAAAGGACAATGCATGTGGCATGTGACATTTGAGAGATTACCATTGAGAAATGCTGATTTCATCATCTTGAAGATATGGTTGAACCCATGGTTCATAAAACCCCAAGTGTGAACTTAGAGGAGGAACTTAGACTTGGCTCCTTCTGTTAAATTTTGATTTCAATATTGTGTTTTCAAGTTCTTAAATTTATGATTCTTGGATAATTTCTGATTGTCTTTAAACCATATTTTGGACTACTTCCCCTTTTAAAAACACATATTATACATACTTATTTTGAGTACATGTATGAGAATTCTAATCTTAGAAGTCTTCTGTATGTGGCTCTGTTGTTCTGACTCCATCGTTGAGCTGTTTCGTGTGTACCTATGTGTGTGTGTCTTGATGGTTTAAAAAAATTGTGTGCTTCTCTGTGTGGAACTTTATGGGTGGGAATCCTTTGAGGTCTGGGTTGAAAATGTATTCCTCTTGGGAAATTTTTCTTTTTTTGCCAGAGAGTTTTTGGCCAGGGCTGGGCTTTGAACCTGCCACCTCCGGCATACGGGGCCAGCGCCTTACTCCTTTGAGCCACAGGTGCCGCCCTCCTCTTGGGAAATTTTAATTTTGTTTCTTATGCAGGATCACTTCAGATCCAAGTTCATTTCAAATTTAAATTCTTGGCTTGCACTTTTTCAGCCGTGGAAAATAGAATGAGAACATGTGGGCTGGCCAGTAGTCAAAATTATCAGGGCTAACTTATTTTCTTTGCAACAGCATGACCTGGGTGAGACAGAGCCCAGGACACAACTCAGAGAGGTGGCAAGGATGTGCTTAGTGGGTGACCCACGTGGAGGTGTAGAGGCACCTGGAGTTAGGAAGGCCCAGGAATTGGAGCTTCAGGTGTTAGTTGTCACTTGGGTTGTCAACCTAGTGAGACCACCAGTCATTTGGGGTGAGTTGGGGTGGAGGTTGCTTGTAAGCCTTTAATAGATGGGACTGGGGAGGGTGGTCGTGAGAGTCCAGGGGAATTGCTAGCTGACCCTGGCAAGGAGTGGTGGAGGGCAGGTGTTGGTCCCAAAAGAGGATGAACTTTGGGTAGAAGCACAATGAAGAGTTAGGAGGGTCAGGTGAGGAAAGGAAGTGAAGAGAGCATCTCTGAAAAAGGTTGATGAATAGGAAAGATTGTTTAAAATGGAAGGACGACAATAGTGGGAAGACTTGAGGCATGGCAGAGAGGGCACGAGTCTGGGTGGGCAACTGTGGGCGCTGTGGCCAGACTCTGTAGCTGGCCAGTGTTAGTTCACGCTTAAGCTGCTGTGAGAGCTAAACCTGTGACCCGTGAAGGGAGGAAGTGTCTTTGGCAAGGACAGGTCATCCTGCTCAGAGCTGCTTGTGAGGTAACACTCTCACCACTAGAAGTTGGCAGAAAAGCTCTTGACCTCTAGGCAAGACACTGTAGTGTGGTTTATGTCCCAGAGGCTCCCTGTGGATCAGGTCATGACTAGACTTCACTGAGACCATGTCCTTGCCCAGCTCCTTCCCGTTTCTTTCCCTAACCCTCCTACAATGTTTTCCTGAAGAGCACACCCTCCATAAATCACACACACTTGAACGTCTGTCTCAGCTCTGCTGCTGGGAACCCTGAGCTGAGGCAGGTGGTCCCAGAAGTAGTCCTGGGAAGAAGAGACCAAGGATGGATTCTGGAGCTGAGTCACCCACCCGCTGCCAGCAGTGAGGGGGCAGGAGTGGTAGTGATGGTCCCTGGACTTGTGCAGTCTGTGATGAGCTGGGAGAGGCCACACACGGAAAGGGGTTTGCTGGCTTGGACAGCATCTCTGCAATGTCTGTGAAAGTTACACCCATGTGTAACACTGGGTGTTTTTGCTGTTTATACACTATGGAATTTGGTGGCTACTGCTGAGTGCTTTGAAGAGAAATGACAGACTTGGGACAATCAAACATCAGTCAAAGCCAAGTATGAAAGCCACAGGGTCTCCTTGGCAACATAGGAAGAATCCCTCTTCTCCATCACCCAGGCTCAAGACCTAATCTAAGAGTAGCTCTCATGTTCTTTCAGAGAAGGAAGAATTCTCAGCTCTGTGAGTCTCCTACACCAAAGTCAAGGGAAGGAGGGGGAGCCTGAGACTCAGGATGAGAATGGATGTACTTGAAAACCTTGAACTCTCAGCTTTCTCTATATGCCCCCTAGTGTGCAAAAGTGGTTATCACCCCTCTGTTGTTGACCATTGCATGAAGATCACAGAGACCTCAGATGAAGCAGGTGCCTTTTTTTTTTTTTTTTTTTTTACCATGCCTGTCCTCCTCAGGATCTGCCCCACCTCCCTGTTAGCAACCAGACCAATAACTAAGGTTGAATTGAGGCACGACCCAACTGGAAAGTGCTAGGCCTGAAAAAGGGGGAAAGAAAGACTAAGCAAAGGAACTGTAGAACCTGGACCACTTGTCATGGCAGGAACAGGGGAATGTGGCTGGGGAATGGAGTGTGAAGCTGGGTGAGGGAGAGACTGTGATACAGGGCACTGTCCATGACACAGGGGTGCACATCTTGGCAAGGGCCAGGAGAATGGTTGTGATATGCTTCCAGAATGGCTCATAGAAACTTAGAAAAAGTGATAGCCCCCAGTAAATGAGGTAGGGATACCAAAATTGCCACTGTACTCCAGAGGAAAGGAACAAAAGGCCGGTGAAGCGAGTATATAGAGTGAGTACTGACATAAGACCAGCACACCCACCCTTCCTCAGGAGAGCCCAAGGACCCACCTTTTACTAAGGTGGTGAGGACTGTACTAGGGAGGGTTACAGCAGCTTCACTAAGAGGCTCAGCAAGAGCCTATAATCATGGGCTGAGAGCAGGAGAATGATCTTCAGTATCAGTGGGAACAAGATGACCCAGAATGATTCAGGCCCTGTGGCAGCACTTGTCCATGAGCCAGACTGGAAACAGTGTAATGGGCTAATGCAGGGAGTAGTGGAAAATAACATGGTGTTCCTACAGGCAAGAAATATGGGCAGCCAACGGGGTGTTGATTAATATACATAACCCAAAGTCATCAGAGATGGATGAGCCAAGGACAGAGGGGAGCCATTCCAAGGGGAAGTCAAGATGCCTCACCAAGTTCTAGACATCAGTCAGCTTTCAGAAACACAATTCACTTACAAAAGAAAAAGCCGACTCTCCAGGACTCTGCAACACCATGGCAAATGTATACCTGGCTTGGCTAACTGTACATTAGAAAGAAGAATACCTTGGAGGGAAGGTAGACACAGCGTGGTTGTAGATGCTGATACCCAATGCACTGATACTGTACTCCATCACAGCCCCTCTGTTAGAGCAGGAACATATGGGTGTCATGCAATCAATGGAGTCCTGGACCAGGTCCAAACCAAAGTGGGTCCACCAAGTCCCTGGACCTCAGTGATTATTTCCTTAATTCCTAAGTGTATATATAATCAGAATGTACCTACTTGGCCTTTGGCAGAACCCTCACATTGGTTCCTGACCTGTAGAGTAAGAACTACTGCAATAGAAAAGTCAAAATTGCAGTCAATGAAATTGTCCCCTCCCACCCCAGATAAGACAGTAAATAAACCCTACTGCATCCCAGGAGGAATGGCAGGGGTCTGTATCATGCTGAAAGACTTAAAGGATGCAAGGCTGGTGGTCTTCATCATATCTGCATTTAATTCACCAATCTGGCTCCTGAGAAAACCAGATGAGTCATGAAGAATGACACTGTTCCACCCCAACCCTAACCGACAGGGTCCATTCACCTCATGTGGTGAAATTTACTACAGCAGATGGACGTAGACTCTGATATGTGCATTATTCTCCTTACCAGTCAAAATAGCAGATGAGAAGCAGTTAATATTTCATGGGATGGAATTTAGCCCCAGGGCTATGTTAATTCTTCTGTTCTCTATCTCAGTGAAGTCTGAAAGGACTAGGGCCATCTGAGCATATGCATAAAATCACATGAATCATTACATTGATAAAATCATGTTAATTCAGATGAGAAAAACGTGGCAGGTGCACCAGAGGTCTTCGTAAGACACCTGTGCTCTTCAAAGATACAGGGAGCAGACACACTGATAAAATGGGGGAGGGGTGTTCAGAAGTCTTCAGCAATACAGACCATCTCCAGAATAAAGGACAGATTATTGTACCTTGGACTTGCTAACACTATAGAAGAAATGTAGCCCTGGCTAGGCCGTCATGCATTTCAGAGGCAGCATATTCCATGTGTAGGAACACCCATCTATTAGGTCATGTAGAAGCCTGAGAACTTTGAGTGGGACCCAGACCATGAAAGAGCTCTGCTGTGGGTCTAGGTTATGGTCCATGGAGCCCTGCATTCTCTATCCTGCTTCTCTCACTCCCACATCTTTCTGGAGCAAACCCCAACAATTTGTGTGCTCTGGGGTACCTGTCTCACACTCTGCTTCTAGGGAAGCCAACTTAAGACAAGTTCATACAAAAGATGAAATCGTCATGGGCAAGGGAGTAGAGCTGTCTTGTACTTGATGACCAAGGACGATAGGGATGCCAATCATGGTTAAATGCTATTGGCCTCAAGCATCCTAACTGGATGTGTCCTACACAGTGACCATCTGATCTTAAAAGCAAAAGTGAGGCTGACCCCAGGGTCCCAGCTCACGGTGAGCTGAACAAGGACAGAAACTTTGCTCAACTCTTGTGTCACTGGTTTGTCATTGCCCCAAAGTGATTGATTTGGGAACTGCAGACATGCAGTATATGCATTTGTAGAAAATAATTTTGAGGGGAGGTGCTCCAAGGCCTTTAAACCACACTACTTGCTAAGCTGTGGCTGATTTGGATTCCCTTCTCAGACTCCAGGTGGGCACAGTGGTAGCTACACAATTAAGTCCTAACTGAATTTAATTTCACTGAAATAGTAGATCAAGCACTGTGATGGTCACAATCTTAATTCCTAATATTACAGTTAAAATATATGTTACAAATCAAGTGACACCAAGTAATAATTCTTTTTGTGACATTTATTTATTCAGCAAATATTGAATGCCTATTACATGCCAGGCACTATTCTAAGCCAGTAGTGACTCCGGGATGCTTTTCAACACCACATTCATCTCTACAGATTTAAATGGCAGAAAATTGAAAAGTATATACTGGGAGTTCTTACATATTGACTATGTGTTCAGGGTGGTGGTGCTTTTGAATTTTGAAGGAGGTATTCTTTTCCTCTTTGGATTATAAGCCGCTAGATCAGTGGTTCTCAACCTTCCTAATGCCGTGACCCTTTAATTCCATCCCTCATGTTGTGGTGACCCCCAACCATGAAATTATTTTCGTTGCTACTTCATAACTGTAATTTTGCTACTATTATGAATTGTAATATAAATATCTGATATGCAGGATATATTTAGGTGACCCTGTGAAAGGGTCATTTGACCCCCATAGAGGTTGCGACCCACAGGTTGAGAACCACTGCTCTAGATGGTGCAGACCACGTGACCCTGCTTCAAAAAGTATTTTCATCATATCTAGCCATGTTCTGTCCTCAGTAGGTGTCAAAAAAATGCTGGTGACTTATTGACATCCTAACCACAGCTGAGCACAAGCCCACAAAAATACAAGGTTCTTGGTCCGCAAACAATAGTGATAGTGATTAGTTTTATAAGCTTGTAAATCAAGACCCCAGTGGAGGAGCACCAGCTGGGTGTTATTTATTTCATTTCAAATCTAATAGCATTAGACATCCACAAGGATTTTTTTTTTTTTTTGAGACAGTCTCAAGCTGTCACTCTGGGTAGAGTGCTGTGATGTCAGAGCTCTTAGGCTTAAACAATTCTCTTGCCTCAGCCTCCCAAGTAGCTGGGACTATAGGTGCCCACCACAATGCCTGGCTATTCTTTGTTGCAGTTGTTGTTTAGCTGGCCTGGGCTGAGTTTGAACCTGCAGCCTTGGTGTATGTGGCTGGTGCCATAACCACTGTGCTACAGATGCTGAGCCAAGGATTTTTTTTTTCTCCTTTTCTCAGTGTACTGCTGATAAATTTTGCAGGATACTGATTTTTAAAAAGACTAGAAAGACAGATTTTGGAAGCATGACATGACAATGTTCCTCCAACATAATGAATATATTGATGACATCTAATAAAAAGAGTTATGTTCCGGGGCGGCGCCTGTGGCTCAGTTGGTAAGGCGCCGGCCCCATATACCGAGGGCGGCGGGTTCAAACCCGGCCCCGGCCAAACTGCAACCAAAAAATAGCCGGGCATTGTGGCGGGTGCCTGTAGTCCCAGCTACACGGGAGGCTGAGGTAAGAGAATCGCGTAAGCCCAGGAGTTGGAGGTTGCTGTGAGCTGTGTGAGGCCACGGCACTCTACCAAGGGCCATAAAGTGAGACTCTGTCTCTACAAAAAAAAAAAAAGAGTTAAGTTCCTTTAAGCAAAACAAGTAGGGTGTCCAGAGAGGTTTGTTGAGTTGCAATACAGCATAGTCTAGTGGACTGATGGTAAATATGGATTTCAGGCATTCTGATTAAATAATCCTGGCCTCACCAGGTGTAAGTGCTGTAGATTTGCTTAATCAAGCAACATGTTCAGGCTTTGACACGGTGTAAATTCCTGCAATCTCATCAACCAGCACCGAGTGAGCCACCTCCAGGACAGAGCCCACCTCCTCCTCCGTCACCCCGGGCCAAAGCCCCAGAGCTTGGGTCCAGTCACCTGCCTCCCAGCTGACCTGGCTGCATTCACTCACACCTCTGGACAGCCCCTTCCCCACAGAGCAGCCAGGGGATCTTTTCAAAATGCAATTAGGTCATGCACTGTCCATGTGACACAGCATGTCTGATGGCACTGACGGTGGCAAATCAGCCCCCTCTGCAGGATCTGAGTCCTCCAGAACCCTCGGGCTGTCCTGCCTTCTGTTCTCCTCCTTATCCCGGAGTTTCAGCTACAGCTTCTCAACACAGGAAAGACCATCATTATGTCAGGAGCTGGGCGTTTTCTGCTCCCTCTGTATTTCCCAAAGGTTGCCCTCTTCACACCATTCCGGTCACTTCTTCAGATGGGACTTCCATGAGGACCCCCGTTCAGAGTAGTCCACCCACCCCACGCATGCTTCATGCTATTTCCCTAGCCTTACTGCCTTTGTAGCACTTAGTGAAATTGTATCATATGGAATTATGAAACATTATACATGTGCTTATGTCTTCCCCACTAGAACATAAGGTCATGAGAACAAGCACTCCTGCCTTGCTGGGACCCTTATACCCCCACAGCCTATAGTGGTGCCTGGCATACAGTTGGCATGCAATATACTTGTTGAATGAATTAATATCATGAAAATAATTATTACAAAGTATACATACGAGACTAGCCCGCATCACAAAGTCCCAAAGCTGCAGATGCTGGCGCAGATGTGGAGAGAAAGGAACACTTTTACACTACTGGTAGGATTGCAAACTATTACAGCCTGTTTGGAAAGAAGTATGGAGAATTCTCTAAGAGCTAAAAGTAGACCCTTGTTTGATCCTTCAATCCCATTACTAGGCATCTACCCAGAAGAAAAAAAAATCATTTTATCACAAGGACATTTGTACTAGATTGTTTACTGCAGCTCAAATCATAATTGCAGAGACCCATAAACAGATTAATAAACTATGATATATGTATACCATGGAATACTGTTCAGCCATAAAAAGAGGGAGACTTGGGTGGTGCCCGTAGTTCAGTGGTTAGGGTGCTGGCCACATACACCGAGGCTGGCAGGTTCAAACCTGGCCCAGGCCTGCTAAATAACAATGACAAGTACAAGAAAAAAAGCTTGTAGTCCCAGCTACTTGGGAGGCTGAGGTGAGAGAATCTCTTAAGCCCAAGAGTTTGAGGTTGCTGTGAGCTGTGACGCCACAGCCCTCTCTCGAGGGTGACAAAGTGAGACTCTGTCTCAAAAAAAAAAAAGAATCACAAGAAAGATAAATAAATAAAGAGAAAGTATCGAAAGAATGGAAAAGCAAGCATCCAATGTACTCAGTACTAACACGAAGCCAGTAGATGAACTGATAGACATCCACACAAGAGAAAAACTCAATTTAATTCACGTTGGGGGGAGGGGGAAGGAGAGAGGGGAGGGAGGGAGATTGATGTGCTCCCACCTAATGGGCACAGTGTAAGGGTATATGGCACACCTCCTGGGTGCGGGACACAACTACAACAGGGACCTTACCTAACAAATACAAACATTATAACCTAATCGTTTGTACCCTCATATTAATCTGAAATTTTTAAAAAGTATCACATAATTTGTAACATACATTTTAAAAAGTAATGTTGTAGGCTGGGCAGGGTGGCTAACACCTGTAATCCCAGCACTCTGGGAGGCCAAGGCAGGTGGATTGTGTGAACTCAGGAGTTTGAGACCAGCCTGAGCAAGAGGGAGAACCCACCTCTAATAAAAAAAAAAGCAGGATGTGGTGGCAGGCGCCTGTAGTCCCAGCTACTCAGGAGGCTGAGGCGAGAAGACAGCTTGAAGTGAAGAGTTTGAGGTTGCTGTGAGCTATGACGCCAGAGCAACAGAATGAGACTCTGTCTTAAAAAAAAAGGTATGTATCTAAAACCACTGAAGAAAAAAGTAACATTAGGAATTACCGCATATTATTCATTATATAATTATACATATGATTTTACATATATAGTTATAATAATCTTCGTTTTCTCTTGTCAGTAAAAGAAAACTGACTGAAACAACCCAGATCATCTTCAGTGAGAACAAAGGCAATAAGCACACAACATTGTCTATGAAATGTTAATAAGCTGAATTTACCTCTATGAGAAAAGGAAGGGGTGGATGGACGTCAGTGGCCCTTTGGGATGTCAGCTGCATCAGGAAATACTGCTGGGGCAAGACAACAGCCTGGAGCGAGTGATGCCCAGCGCGGAGACACACAAAATATGAATATGCCTTATTCAATTCAAGTGGTTACAAGAGTTGAGAATGTGGGGTGGTGCCTGTGGCTCAAAGGAGTAGGGCGCTGGCCCCATATGCCGGAGGTGGTGGGTTCAAACCCAACCCCGGGTTGGGTCAACCCTGCTTGATTTGAGTTGCAGTAAACAAAAACTGCAAAAAAAAAAAAAAAAGTTGAGAATGTGCCCATCAAAAATCATCTTGTGCCAATGTAGCCAAACTCAAATTTTACTGACAGATGATAATCCAGTATGAGTCTTCCACAGACTATTTGCCTTAAGGCATTTCCTAATTTTCAGCCCAATTCACAATACCTGCAAAGATAGCCTAATTATTTTTTATTTTTAAAATAAAATGATCCCAAGCAGGAAAGTCAAAACTGACTCTGATGATTATAAACAATATTAACTTTTAGATGTTCTGATAACTAGGAAGCCAATGTAAAATTAGAATTGAGTACAAGCCCTTTGTGTGTCAGACTTGGACCCCTGGAGAATTAAGTTTATAGTTTTAGTAATCTATCTGCTTAGGTAGATTACAACGAAAAGCAACTAGATACGGTTTTGCTAGATTCTTATATTTAGAAAGCTCAAGGTGCTCTATTTGATGGGGTGGCAACTCATTTTACCTGCACAATTAATCAGGTAAACTATAAAAGTTAATTAGAAGAGAACAAAGCCAGCCTCGCTGACTCTGTCTTAATTTTTCTATTGCTGGTATCAGCAAATTCACAGCAGCCTGTCACAGTCTTGAACTGAATGTCGAATCTGGGAAAACATTGGCTTTGTGTCACGAAGACCCGGAATGAGTTACAACCTCCCCCTCCCCGACCGCCCCATCCTGGATGTCTGCCCAACACCTGAATTAATTCGACATAGGCTGACTGACCTGGAGGACAGTCCTTGTTGGGCTCTGAGGGTAGGCACCATGATGGGTGCTCTGAATCACAGGTGTGCCAGCAATCTCATGGAGTGCCAAGGCACATGTTTGCCATAGCACAAAGTTCTGTGCTCTGGCAAACACATGTTCAGAGTGAAGTGGTCACCCATCATGGGCATGTGCTGGATTTCTAGTTGGGACAGGCCAATGGGCTGTCCAGTCTTTACATAAATTACTGTAAATATGACTAATATTTCAAAGTGCTGACTGCCCTTGATAAGACCTCCATTCACTAGACTGTGAAACATGCTCTACCTGTCTCAGTAGGGTACCTCCCATGTACCTCGAGCAATTTGAAGCCAAAGTCTCCCTGAACGCTTTTCCAAAACAGCTCCATAGCCAACCCTTCACCAGTCCTACTGATTGTACCACACACACACCCACACACCCGCAACTGCTTCTCCCTCACTTTTGTCCCGACGCCATCACGTTCTGCCTTCTTCCTCTAACCTCACCTTGCTGGTCTCCTTGGGTTCACTCTCGCCCCTTCTTTGGTCAGTCTGTGTAGGAGTGATTTTAATGGGCACAAGACCCTGGATTGTTAAACATTCCCCCAAGGCTAATGTGCTCTATCTTGTTCTTAGGGGAAAATTCTGTCATTCATTTGCCCCACCTTTTGTGACCCTGCCCTGCCCCCCTGTTGGGTCTCCACTTATGTCTCTTCTTCCCTCCTTCCACCTAAGATCCTTCTCCTTGGTAGGGACTTGGTGTTGAAGCTCCCTCTGCTTGGAATAGCCATCCTTTTCCCTCTGCATCTACTGGATGGAGCTGTCAGCTCACTGTTCAAATGTCACTTCCTTAGAAGCAACCACGTCCTTTATCTCCTGTACAAGGTCAGCTCTGCCTTCTCCATATGGTCACTGCACAGTGGGCCCCTCCATAGGACCACTTACCACACGTGTTGGTAGAGCTCCGATTTTACATGTATTTGTCAACATATACGTAAACACAGTGAGGGCAGGGAACACACCTTGTTCCCAACTCCAGCCCCAGCATCCTCCCTAGCACATGAAGTAAATATTTGTGGAGAGAACAAAACTCTGAGATGCTAGTGGCCACACTGACCAGCATGAGGCATTCCCCCAAACTCCAGTATGTGGAGGAAACAGCCTTGTCAGGGATCTGGAGTCTGCTCCCAACTCAGCTCTGACCTTTGCAAACCAGGCAGGAAAGAGCCTCATACATTTCCATTTCTGAAATCTCTGTTATTTAGAATGCAGGCTTATGAGCATTCTTGTCTGGTTCCAGTTTTAAGTAGGAATGCTTTCAATTTTTCTCTGTTCAATATAATGTTGGCTGTGAGTTTGTTGTAGATGGGCTTCTATCAGTTTAAAGAATGTCCATCTATACCAAATTTCTTAAGTGTTTTATCAAAAAACAACATTGAAGGCCAGGAGTGGTGGCTCATGCCTATAATCCCAGCACTCTGGGAGGCCAAGGTGGGCAACTGCTTGAACTCAGGAGTGCGAGACCAGCCTGAGCAAGAGCAAGATCCTGTCTCTAAAAACAGCCAGGTGTTGTGGCGGGCACCTATAGTCTCAGTTACTTGGGAGGCTAAGGTAAGAGAATCACTTAAGCCTAAGAGTTTGAGGTTGCTGTGAGCTATGATGGCAGAGCACTTTACCCCAGGGAGACTGAGTGAGACTCTGCTTAAAAAAACAAAATAAAACAAACAAACAAAACGATGTTGAATTTTGTCAAAAGCTTTTTCCGCATCTATTGAGAGGATCACGTGATCTTTGTTTTTACTTCTGTTTATGTGGTGAATTACATTTCTAGATTTGCCTATGTTGAATCAGCCTTGCATCCCTGGGATGAAGCCCACCTGTTCGTGATGAATTATTGTTTTGATGTGCAGCTGAATTCAGTTTGCTGAGATTGTGAGTATTTTTGTGTTAATATTTATGAATGATACTGGTCTGTGGCTTTCTTTTTTTGTTGTGTCCTTTCCTGGTTTTGTTATCTGTGTGATATTTGCCTCATAGAAGGAGTTGGGGAGGGTCCTTCCTTCTCAATGTTCTGGAATAGATTCTACAATATAGGTACAAGCTCTTCTTTGAAGGTTTGGCAGAATTATGGTGTGAAACCATCTGGTCCAGGACTTCTTTTTTATTGGGAGCTTTTTAATTGTTGTTTCAATTTCAGGGCTTATTGAAAGCATTCTGAGGAGGTAATTCCTTTATTTTTCCCACATTTACTGAGAGGCCCAGAAGCTAGGGGCACCTAGCTGTGTTCTGTGTGGTTGTTTACAAAATGAGCTGTATGTACTGCAATAGGGCTCCCTGTTTGAGAGAGAAACAGTTTACATTGCCCAGTGTGGGATAGCATTAGGAAAGGTTTGATTAGAAAGATGAAACAGTCTTATCTTTCTCCTGGTGTGTGGGAGTCTTTCCATATTTCACTTTGGCTTGTGCCTAGAAGGGATGGTATTCTGGGTGCTGGTGGTTCTGTCATTTATCAACTGGGCACCTAGCAGCGCTGCCCTGCAGGTCATTCGTCCCCAGGCTGGGGTATGGGAGGACTGTTCAGTGGTGGGCAACAGACTGCAGCGATGGGGAGCAGGGGGACCCTTGCCAAGCATGGAGAGGATGGGATGGAGCTAAAGGAACTCCCTATTCCTCCTGAATGGTGGAGGAAGACAAGAACAGGTCTGTGAAGGAAGCAATCAGAAGCTGCATTGTTATCCTTACCATCTCTACTTTCTGACCCCCTATCTGCCTGGTCATTTGGGCCACAAGGACATCCCAGGAATCTGGGTGTGGAGCACTCAGCACTCAGGGCTGCCCCGAGCATCATCCCTCAGATAGAAGGGAGTGGCTCCCTCTAGGGGTCACAGGGATAGCAAAACTAGATATGATGTCCTGGTTGGACCATAAAAGTATGCATTGGGCTAGTATTTTGGCAGCATGACCTGGGATTTCTCATAAATGTGAGCACATTCTCAGTTGGTCTTATGATGTTCCTGAGACCTTACCTGGTACTGATAAGCTATGCCCAATGGAAGCTTGTGCTGGTCTTTTGGAGCACAACGGAGGGGCTTGGACCCTGAAGAAAATGTAACAAGTGGATGAATCTGACTAGGATCGAGATTAAAACTAGGACCCAATCATAGTGTTACAAACTAATATAATGGCTCCACCAATCATATTTTTAAAATTACAAATACACGTTTTTAGATTACACACAGCATGTCTTGAGCAGGAGCTGCAGGCTGTTTTCAGCTGGAAATAACTGTTAAAGGTAAGTGGTTTAAATTAAGACAGCCTGAGAGCACTACTGGCTGCAGTCCCAGGCTGGAGGCTGCCATGTTTGAATGATTTCCAGGCTGGCAGACAAGGCTGTATCTCATAAAAGGATATGTCTGCAGAGTGTGGCTGGGGCAGATGTCAGCAGCTGTGCAGACAAGTCTCATGTACTCCAGCTATTGTCAGAACTGAAGATAAGATAACAAACCACACAGAACACAGTCCTTGGTGATCACAAGTAGCAGGAGCTGTTATCTTAATTCTTTAGCCTTGGAGAGACTCAGACTTTGCTAACAGACGTAGGAATTCAGTATGAGTTGGACTGAGTGCTTCTCATCGCTTGTTTGGGTTCCCTCTCTATGTGCTACAACACAGCCAGAGTGTGCGTGCACATGCAGAGTTCTGCATCTGAACGGAAGGTAATGGGTCAGACCCTGAGTTACAAAAAGCTGGTAGTTTTTATTGAGGGGGGCCATAAATCATGATGATTGTATCAGAAAGTATAATCTGATGACATCAGAAGTCCTTGTCCATTGGACAGTTCCTCTGGGACTGGATAAGCAAATGGAAGTCATCAGTGCTTTGTTTCACTATGAAAGTGTCTCTTCCCATGGAAGAGAATACTATTCTTTTTGGCTGTTAACATTTCCCCTCACAAAATGAATTTTCAGAAAGAGAATGTTTTATAGAGACATACAGATTTTTTTTTTCTTTCTCCTTTTCTTTGGGGATTTTGCTGAGTGCACTGAAAAAGCATTCATTAGATTAAAAGCATTTTTCAAAATGCAACCCAGGTTTAATCATATACAATATAGGTCAACTTATTTTAAATGCGCCCAAAGTGGCTGGCCCTGAACTACTTTACATGTTTTACATGAGTTTTCTTATTACTGAGAAAAAGTGGACAGTTACCCCATTTCCCCTAAAATAAGACATCCTCCGAAAATAAGACCTACTTACAGGAAAGATAAGACATCCCCTGAAAATAAGACCTAGCGTATCTTTGGGAACACACCTTAAAATAAGACACTGTCTTATTTTCAGGGAAACAGGGTTAGAAGTTAAAGACAAATGTTTCCCCCAAGCAAGTGGCCTATGGATGGTTTTCCAGGACAGAAATAAGGATGTGGACCAGGAGGATGTGAACTTCAGGCACTGCCCCTCCCTCTGGCCAGTCCATGCCCTTGGGAGAGAGATTTCTTCTCACTAGGTTCCTGGGTGCATCTTCTGATGAAATCTAAAATGACAGGGGCTGGTCTGTCCCCAAAAGACAGGAGGGAAGATGGCAAGACTGACGTGGCAGGAATGCAAAGCCGAAAGCCCCAAATCTTTACTCAGATCAGAAGATATTTTTCCAAGTGAACCAAAATTTGGGAAGAGGCACTTATTCAATCTTCTTAGAAACATGTCCCTGCCTCGGCCAGGTGAATGTCCATTCCCTCCTGCTACAGGGACTTCAGACAAACTTAGAGGGGCCCCTGCTCCCCTAATACCTAAGATCACCAAGGGGTCAAACAGACATCATGTTTTTCCTAGACCTATTTTAAAACATTATTTTTACTAATTTAGTTGTTAGGCATTACATTGCCTAAAGCCCTGCATAAGAAAAGAAATTACACACACACACATATATACGCAGTAGAACCTCCACAGTTGACCACCTCCCTACCTTGATCACCTCCTTAAATTGACCTAATTTTCATAGGCCAGACCTGCACCACCTGTACCTATCAGCATAGTAGGCCTAGTTCCTTGTGTTGACCACCTCTGCCTGTTGGGATCTAATGATTTTTTTTTCATTGTTTGGGATTCATTGAGGGTACAAAGAATTAGGTTACACTGGTTGCATTTGTTAAAGTCCCCTTATACTTGTGTTCTGCGGTTCTACTGTATGTACTCAATTTACATGTCATTTGAACTTGTCTTAGTCATTTTACATGATTGGTCCATGTTTTAACAAGACCAGAAGATGCCAGTGAAATAGAATACCAAATGTACAAAGAAAAAATATATTGGTCCTTAAAGTACATGTCTGCATTAAGCGGCTAGACTCTGAGCCAGTATTATCTAATCCATACACTGCAATCTCGAAACAATCTACGACCTCGCTGTCTGGTCACGTGACTTAGTATGTATCTTTATTGTTCTCCTGCCCGTGTTGCTATGTCACTACCTTCCCTTCCCTTTGTCCCTTAGCCTGCCAAGTTTCTCTCATTTAGAAAAAGTGAGCCTCGGCGGTGCCTGTGGCTCAGTGAGTAGGGCGCCGGCCCCGTATGCCAAGGGTTGTGGGTTCAAACCCAGCCCCGGCCAAACTGCAACAAAAAAAAATAGCCGGGCGTTGTGGCGGGCGCCTGTAGTCCCAGCTGCTCGGGAGGCTGAGGCAAGAGAATCGCATAAGCCCAAGAGTTAAGAGGTTGCTGTGAGCTGTGTGACGCCACAGCACTCTACCCGAGGGCCGTACGGTGAGACTCTGTCTCTACAAAAAAAAAAAAAAAAAAAAGTGAGCCTCACTTTTTCCAGGAACCCTCTCTGCTCAATTCCAGCATAGCCTGATCTTTGGTAATTAATTGCACAATGACTTAGACTTCCCCATCATGTTGTATGGTCCTCTAATCTCATGATTCTGCCAGGGAGAGTGCCAGCCTGTGAAGGCTCACAGCAGGTGCCCAGTTAATTCTTAAGGTCCATGTCAGACAGAACAAGCTGGCCAATGGCTGTAACAGCCCTTGTTTTATTCAGCCCACTTAACATCTTCATTGGATGTCTCAAAGGCACCTTCAACCTCCAAGACCGAGAGGCCAATTCACGCACCTGTGGGTCTTACTCTCCTGACATTTCTATATGAGAGGGTGATGCCCTACTTGTCCAGTCTTCAACCAGAGGCCTAGACCTCATCCCTGCCCTTTCTCTACCCCTTTGTGCAATACGGCAGCATTCCTCCCAGCTCCCCCAGTCACCTCCACCCTCCCTATGACCCGCTTCATCCCCAGCACACTGGTCCGGACCACAGCGGCCTCTGTGGGCCTCTCTGCTATTTGTCCTCCCAGGGCCAGTCTTCTTAGGTCACCTACACTCAGAGGCTTCCCTTTTGCTCTTGGAATAGGATTGGGCTCCCCACTACTGCTTAGGAGGCCCTTCAAGGCCTGCCTGTCAATCCCTGCCCCCCTGACCTAGGTGCCCCTCACCTGCTGACAATATTATTCCCTGACCCCTTTCTTCAGTTGCCTCGTTGGGAAAGCGATCACTTCCCTGCCCTCCTGGAGTAGGCCCCCAATATTGTTTTTTTTTTTTTTGTCCGGGGCTGGGTTTGAACCACCACCTCCGGCATATGGGACTGGCGCCCTACTCCTTGAGCCACAGGCGCCACCCAGCTTTAGGTATCTTCTAACTAGAACTGCAGCAGATTTCTTTTCTTTTTTTTTTGTAGAGACAGAGTCTCACTTTATGGCCCTCGGTAGAGTGCCGTGGCCTCACACAGCTCACAGCAACCTCCAATTCCTGGGCTTAAGCGATTCTCTTGCCTCAGCCTCCCGAGTAGCTGGGACTACAGGCGCCCGCCACAACGCCCGGCTATAATATTGTTGTTTTATGTTTATGTTCGTATGACCTTGATCCATCCTTCCACCTGACCCCAGCTCTGTGACGACATGCTGACACCTATTTGTGAGCAGTTTCTAGCACACAGCAGCTGCTCCAGGATAATTTTTTAAATAAATGGTCACTGGAACACGGCCGGGGTGTATTTCAGACCGCCTTCCTATATGTTATCTTAAGTCACCCTCATAATTCTCATTTTACAGAGGAGGAAATTGAAACCTAGAGAGGTTCTGGGAATTTCTCCAGGCTCTGTGCACTGGGAAAGAGTCTGTGCCGACGAGGAGTACAGTGGGATGTGTTTCTCATGCCTGACTCTGTGGTTTCTCTGCACTGTGTTTTCTCACTTTATTGTAAAGGGTCCAAAAATAAACTGCTAGAAGGCAGCAGAATGTCATGATGAACACAGGCTTTAGCAGCAGAGGCACCTTGCCCTGCTCCAATTTATACGTGTGACTTAAGGCAAAGTAATTCATCCCTCCAAGCTAGGCGGAGGGAAAGTAGCTAAATTCCTAATGCAATGAAACAAAGTTTTTTTTTTTTTCCTATCAAAAATCGTAAGCTACATCGGCAGAGCCCACCATACGGTTGATGTGAGAATAAAATAGGGGACAAGGTGCTTCTAGTACCTACCAAGTGCTGGGCACACAGTGAGCATATATGAACATTAGCTAATAAGAAAAATAATCAAAATAACAATGAATAAATAGCCAAGGAGTTCCTCTCAGTTCCAATACCTATAAGTAATTATTAAATATTTTACTTTGGAAAGTTGTTTTCTATGCTCTAATTATATGCTATAAGCTCTGTGGTCCTATGATTTTATATTTATATTTATATTCTATTTATTTATTTATTTATTTTTTGAGACAGAGTTTCACTATGTTGCCCTGGGTAGGGCAACAAACTCTTGGGCTCAAGCGATTCTCCTGCCTCAGCCTCCTGAGTAGCTGGGACTATAGGCACCCACCACCATGCCCACTGATGTAGCTGATGACTTTTTATGCGGAAAAAAACCCCTGTTTTATGGTGTTAGGAATTTAGCTACTTTCCCCCATTGCTTGTCCAGGTGCAAACTTTCTCCTCACTCTATCTAATCTATTTTATCTTTTCCAGGTTTTCCCGGCACAGCACTTCCTCTGTCCTCCTCAATCCCAGCACCTGTGTCAGGCAGAGGCACAGATATCTGCTGGGTCAGGACCCTCACGTGGGTTGTCCCACCTCTTCTTCCCTCACTAAAGCACGGTCCTCCTAAAATCCCTGTAGATTTTCCTCAGGGCATATGTAGAAGCAGACATCACAGCTCGCCCCAGCATGGGACTTGTTCAGCAGCGGCCATTTCTTTACCTCCAGAGGCAGAGCACCCACGAGCCTTTCTCCTCAATGTGCGCCTTCTTCTTTTTTTTCTGAGACAGAGTCTCACTTTGTTGCCCTCAGTAGAGTGCTGTGGCATCATAGCTCACAGAAACCTCAAACTTGTTGGGCTCAAATGATCCTCCTGAGTAGCTGGGACGATAGTGGCCCACCATAACACCTGGCTATTTTTATAGATGAGGTCTCACTCTGGCTCAGCTTGGTCTTGAACCCATGAGCTCAGGCAATCCACCTGCCTCAGCCTCCCAGAGTGCTGGGATTATAGGCATGAGTCACTGTGCCCAGCTGTGCTCCTTCTCCTAGTAGAAAAATTCAATCTATTTGAAACAGAATGACTAAGATGAGCAACACATTACAACTCTCCAGTTATGCCAAATCAACCCCCCAGAGAAAATTATGAGGGGTAGAGAAATCCCTGCCTTGGGAGCTCCTCTCTCAAAACTGTTGTCTTTGAAGATGAAGCAAGCGTTAACTTATATCCCCTCAAATAATACTGAAACCCACTGGCGTATGTGTACAATCAGGCTCTGAAATGATTCTCTAGCGTCAAGTAAAATTCACAATTGTGTCGTGCCAGGGCCAGTGCTGGCCATTTCAAGCCAGCATCCCCAAAGTGAAGGCTCTCTATGCCCCCACCTTGGGGGCAGGGTGCCTTGAGAACTGAGCCACTGGGCACCCTTGTTGCTACTGCTTGGTGTGAGATGCCATGTGGTACCCAGAGGGAAGGGCAGAGGGTGGGTCCGATGCCTTTCGGTCCTGGCGCTTCTGCCCTTCTGCTGTGCAGCCTCAGCCTGTCTGGGCTCCAGTTTCCATCTGTAAGACTCTCTTGTACACGGTGGTTGTTACAGCCCTGAGCCTCACCTGGAGGCTATAGCACATTAACCAGGCCAAAGCAACAGTTTTTTTCTTACAAGGTATATGACAGATAGGAACTTCATAAATACAAAAGCACAGTTGTATTTTTCTCTGACTCCTCTTAATCTCTACCCACAAGTTTCTGTTTCTCTTCCGTATTAGGAAACATGATCTAGAGGCTTGCAGGTAAAGAGTTAAATCCTGTAATTTCTCAATTTAGGTCCACTGTAAATCAGCCGTTTAGGTTTGAAAGCTCTCTCCTTAGGTTGTCTCCTCTCCTCCACTTCTGCTCCTCTTTCTGTCGCGCTCCTGGGCTGGCAGGCTTCGGGACATGATGCATGTGGAGGGACCCAGGAGACTTGCCTTTCATGCCACGCTGGCCACAGGATTTGGCCACATTGTGAGGACCGTGGTCCTGGCTGTGTTTTCACAGCATCCTGTGAGACCCCGTGGTTGTCAGGTCCATGCAGGTCCCCCGTCCCATTTTGTTCTGGTGACACTCTTGTCTAGACCTGACGGTTTAGAACAGCTTCTCGGCCACGGAGCGAGTAGCCTGCTGCTTTCCATCCCTTCTGAACCTTCCGGCAGCATCTGCCTGCCACACTCAACCCATGGTGGGTCAAGAGAAGCCAAAGAATCACCGAGAATCCAAGAGGGGTGAGCAAGACCTGGGTTCCCACCATTTTGGGATCTCCCAAATTACGGGGTTGCCCTGGGTTTGAATCCTTCTGCTAGGATCAGCCTGAGGCAGGTGGACAAAAGACTACTGCTGACATCTCAAGATTCTTCTGGAACACTCTTCTCCCTTCCCAATGTGGATCATTTCCATCTAACTGAGGGTGAATGGGGAGGCTGCAGATTTATTTCGGCCCTTTTAAAATCTTTTCCTGTTTCTCAGCCTGCTCAGTGTGAAGCCAAAACCAGGAGCCCTTGCTGAGCTCCGCGGCCACTGCTGTGGGTGGGCACCTTCATGCCTGCTGCCCTGTCAGGAGGGCGGGAGGGCAGCGGTGAACGCTCTGAAGACTGCTCGCCACAACTCAGCCTGCTGCAGACGGACCTGCTCCCACCAAGAAGTGAGAGCTCCACCCCACTGAACACAGATGTATCTTCCATCCTTGTAAATTTCAAGTGACCAAGACCCAAAGGACAATATGGAAAATGACCACATGAATTGTATTCTTTTTCTTTTTAAAAATATATTTAAAAAATTAACATACAGTAATAGTGACTTTGTGTTTTGTGTGTGACTATTGTGTGTACTATATAAATTTTAAATTTATTCTATAAATTTAAAAATGTGTATAGATGCATGTATATACCAACATAATCAGATTGCAAAACAGCTCAACCACTCCAGAAAATGCCTTTTGTTCACCCACTCCCCGTCTCTGACCACTCGTGTCTACTCATCTGTTTTATACCAGTATAGTTTTTGTTTCTTGTAAAAATTCATGTAAATGGAACCAGACCGTATGCAATCTTTTGAAATTGGCTTCCTCCACTTAGCATGTCTTTGAGAATCATCCAAGTTGTTACATGTATTAATAGCTCATTCTTTGTTAATATCTGCAGAGATAACCCTTCTTTTGTTCCCTATGCTAGCAATTTCCTCTCTTTCTTTGTCAGTCTCATAATAGGTTCATCAATTTTATTGACCATTTCAAAGAACCAGCTTTTAGTTTCATTGATTTTTCTGTATTATTGTTCTGTTTTAAACTTTATTAATCTCTTCTCCTACATTTATTTCTTTCCTCTACTTGCTTTGGGTTTATTCTGTTTTTATTCTATTTTCTTCAGGTAGAAGCTTAGATTATTGATCTAAAACCTTTCTTCTTTTCTGTATATTTACTGCTTTACATATCCTTATAAGCATTGCTTCAGCCATATTTTGAAAATTTTCATATGTTGTATTTTCATTTTCTATTGGGGAGCCTAACATAGCCACACAGAAACTGTTCTCCTCTTCCTTTTCTCTCCTCCTAAGACAAAAGATACAAAGGATCTGGCTATCCCCACGCCCCAGAAGCTTGCTCAGAAAGACCCTAACTGTATAGGCAAGCTGTGAAATTCACCCATCTGCTACAGCCCCACATAAAAGTGCTCCTGGGCACAGACACCATCTTCGCACTGCCCAGGCAGGTCACCCTCCCCTTTCAATAAACCTGGCCTGAACATCTCTTCTGCAGCCTCATCTCTGAGCATTATTTACACCTTTCAATTTCTTTCAGTTCAAAATATTTTCTAATTCTCCTTGAGATTTCCTCCTTGACCCATGGTTTACCTAGGAGTGTGCTATTTAACATTCAAGTGTTTAAAGCTTTTCCTGTTATCTTTTTCTTATTGATGTCCATTTAACTTCAGGGTCAGACAACATACTTTGTACAGATTTCTATTCTTCTAAATTAGTTAGCTTTATGACCCAGAATATGGTCTATCCTGGCAAATATTCCATGCGCACTTGAAAAGACTGTGCATCTGCTGTTGTTGAGTGGAGTATTTTATAAACATCAATAAGATCCTCTTGGTTGATGGCGTTATTCAGTTCTTCCATATCCTTGCTCATTATCTGTCACTCCTCCTGCTTATTACTGAGACAGGGGAGTTGAAATTTTTAACCGTGATTTTGGATTTCTCCTTTCAATTCGCTGAGTTTTTGCTCAATGTGCTTTAAAGATCTAGTTAGACACAAACACATTTAAGATTGTTATGTCTGGCTGGTGAATTCACACTTTCTTCATTATGTCATATTCCTGTTTATCCCTGGTAACTTTTTTGCTCTGAAATCTACTTTTTCTAATATTAATACAGCTACTCCTTGTGCCTGAATGCTGGGAATCCCCTTTCCTCACTTCTCCAGGCAGAACGAGAGGGCTTCTCCTGGAGCTCTCTGTCCACGTCCTGCTCTCTCCCAGGTTTCAGGCCTCCCTGAGTTCAGGCCAGAAAATATTAGAGAGAATACTTGTAAACCCACCGCTGGTTTCACGATCCTTCATACTCTGGTCTTCTTTCCACTGTGGCTGCTACACATCCCTCTGCAGAGTCCTGGGTGGGTGGCCGCTCCCTGCCATGTTGTCAGAGCCACGTTCAGTGAGAGAGGCAGGGCGGGGTCAGCTGCTTCAGATCATTTGGATCACCTGCTTAATTTGTGTGTTGGGTCTTCATATAAGAAACGGTTATTCTGAAGAGCTTCCTATTGCCCATAACATACATAAAGATCTGAAGAAAAAAGTTCTGACCATTATGGAAGAAAAAAATTGTAACTATCTTATGTCTGAAAAATTGCTCAGGCCTTTACTTCAGAGGGATATGTAGCATCTTGTGGGTCTCACTCAACAGCCACCTGCCACAGCAGCTGGGTCTCTTTCATAGCTTGCCCTCTGCATGGTGGATGGTCTTCCCTAGATGGGATTTTTGTTCCCAGGAATGGGGTAGAGTCGCAAGCTTTTGGAAAATCTCATAGTTAATTTTAACAAAGTTATCGTTACCTAGAAGTTGGTAATTTGGGACAGCAAGAAACCAACAAGGTACTCCTGCTCCTTCATTCATGGTGCCAATTATTGGCCAGATCTCGGCTTATCTTTGCAGATACTGAATACTGTTCCTCACGGTGAGAAGTGAGACATCTCAGTATGAGGTCAAGATGCTATTTTGCATTGAGATTTTGGTCTGTTATGTTAGGTCTAGGCTAAAGTAGAAAATACCAGTTAACTCCTGACACATTCCTGGGCTGCAAGCCCTCAAGAAAATGGAGTAAGTCTGGTTCGCTCCCAAGGTAGATGGGAAAGTACTCACTAACTTCTTGCTTGACTAACTCCTGGGCCTGGGAAACAAACTGACTATTCCCAGATTGACCTTTAAATAATACCAAGTGGAGAAAATACTGAGACAAAGATGTATGGAAGAAAAGTACTGGAACTAAGATGTATGGGAAAATATTAAAACAAGGATGTGTGACATATAGCTAACTAACCGCAAAATTCTGCTTCTGTACAATGCTTGCTTGCTACACCACCCGAAGGCACCCGGACAGCCTGTGTGCCAACCAGGATGCAGACCAAGCCTTAAAAACCTGACTCCTTAAGCACTTGGGGCTGCTCTCAGAAACCCCATGATGGGACGCTGAGGCAGTCACCAGCTAGCTCTTCAATAAAAGGACTCTGCTGTAAATTTGACTTGCTTGGCAGGGTGGTCTTTGTGGAACTCCTGAGCACAATAGGTAGTGTTGCTAGACTGATACAGGGATAAGGAAACTCAAAGCAGAAATTTTCTCACCACTGCCTAAGAAAAGGCCATGTGTTAATACCAGGAGGTATTTTGGAGAACTGTCATTTTTCCATGCATCCCTGGTTAGAGGCAGGGATTTGCATTAAAGGGTCACATGTCTTCCTCCAGCCACACTGACAGGCAAAACTCCCCTTTTCATTTCCACCACTGGTGAATTTTACATGGCAAATAAAATTCATATGTTTGTCATAAGAAGACAAAGTTAGAATGGTGGAAAATGTTCTTCATTGGGAAGCAGGAGATCTGCATGCAGCCTGTTTTTCAGCTTTACTCAGGTACAATCAATGAATAAAAATTGCACATATTTAAGGTGTACAATGTGATGTTTTGTTATATGTACACATTGTCAAATCATCACAATACAGCCCATTAACATAGCCATCACCTCACGCAGTTACCTTTTATATGAATGTGTGATGCAAACACTTAGTATCTACCTTCTCAGTAAATTTTGAGTGTGAGATACAGAATTATTAACAACAATCACCACGCTGTACATCTGGTCTCCAGAATTTATAGGTATAGTCCCTTATTCCACTGTTTACCGATCATGAGACTTCTAGCAAGGAATAGCATCTCTTCCTCTGTTTGTCTGGAAAATGGGAATACTAAAAGCTCGCCTGCTTATCTTTGAGCCAAGATCAATAGTGGTATTTTACAACTATTAGTTGGGATATTTACCTGGAATTTTCTTGAACGGAGGCTCTGTGTCAGTTCATCATTTTGAGACCTACCAGATATTTGATAAATATTTGATGAATAAAATAATAAAAAGAAATATAATTGATCAGTGCAACCCAAGTTATCTATAATAAGGGCATCATAGCTAAAATAAAAGGTTAACTTGAAGATTAAATGAGATCAGGTGGATCAAATATATAAAGGGCATAGCAGTGACTACAACTGATGTTTATAATTAGTTTTCCTCCTAAATCTTGGAAACTTTTCAGTGGATTTTTGGTGTTGAAGCAATGAGACTCAGGACTACAATATTTGAATGCCATCTGAATGCATAAGTCTCTGGAGCCCAAGAAAATCAGCCTAAAATATCAACAGCTACCTTCGTGCTTTTTATTTTATGTCTTCTTGGAGAACATACCCCTTTATCATTACATAGTACCACTCTTCATCCCAATAACCTGATAGGAAATTAATATAGCCATTCCAACTTCGCTTTTTTTTTTTTTTTTTTTGTAGAGACAGTCTCACTTTACCGCCCTCGGTAGAGTGCCGTGGCCTCACACAGCTCATAGCAACCTCTAACTCCTGGGCTGAGGCGATTCTCTGGCCTCAGCCTCCCAAATAGCTGGGACTACAGGTGCCTGTCACAACGCCCAGTTATTTTTTTTTTGTTGCAGTTTGGCCGGGGCTGGGTTTGAACCCACCACCCTTGGTATATGACGCCAGCACCCTACCCACTGAGCCACAGGCGCCGCCTGCTATTCCAACTTTCTTTTGATTAATGTTAGCATGATGTATCTTTCTCCATTCCTTTACTTCTAATCTGGGTCTTTATGCTCAAACTGGTTTTTCTTTTGAACAACATATAGTTGAATTTTGTCTTAGTCCATTTTCTGTTGCTATCACAGAATATCATTGACTGGGTAATTTGTAAAGAAAAGGTGTTTATCTGGCTCACAGTTCTGTATGCTGGGAGTCCAAGAGCAGGGCACTGGCATCTAGTGAGAGCCATTCTATGACAGAAGGTGGAAGGCAGAAGTGAGCAAATGGGACAGAGAGACAAGATAGGGGCCAGACTTGATCCTTTTACCAGCATCCTACTCCTGTGATAATGGATTCATCCCTTTACGATGGTGGAGCCCTTGTGGCCCAATCATCTATTTCTTTCAATCTGTCTCTCTCTGTTTCTTTCTCTCTCTCTTGTCCAGTTATGCTGTCCAGGTTGGAGTGCAGTGGCTATTCATAGGCCTGATTATGGCACACTACAGCCTCAAACTCCTGGGCTCAAGGAATCCTCCCATCTTAGCATGTGGAATAGCGTGAACTACAGGCGTGCACCACGACACTCAACCTAATCACCTCTTAAAGGCCCTATCTCTTAATACTGTCACAGTGGCCGTACAAAGACTTTTGGGGGATACACTCAAACCATAGCAGGTTTTTTTTTTTTTTTTTTTTGTGGTTTTTGGCTGGGGCTGGGTTTGAACCCGCCACCTCCGGCATATGGGACCGGCGCGCTACTCCTTGAGCCAGAGGCGCCGTCCGACCCATAGCAGGTTTTTAAAAAAATCATTTCTGACCGTATCTTTTAATTGAGGTGTTTAGATTACTCACGTTGAAAGTGATTACTGGTACAGTTGCATTCATGTGGATCATTTCTAGTTGTTTTCTACGTGTTGCATTTGTTCTTTGTTTCTCTTACTCCATTTTCTTTGTCCTTCATGCTTTTAAAATAAATACAGAATTCTGGCTCTAAGTTTTTTCTAATCTGGCACAGAAATTGGGGGAATACTATTGAGAAGAACTTGAGAAATAATTTCACCTCTTGTTTACTTTGTCAGTACAGTATTTACATCTTTGTTTTCATGAGAACACTGTCACATAGGGTTTCACTATTTCTGGGGGGACTTTATATGTGTCTGTTCTTAGGAGGGCAGAAGTGATGAATTTTCACTCTCTCTAGGGGCTGAATTACAGGTATAGATCCCTTTGAACGTTACGTCTGTGCAATATATAACTACTTTTATGAATGATCTCATAGGTAAACTGCTTGCAGTGTGCCACATAAATCTTATTTTTATCTATTAGTAATTTGACTGTCAGGAATAAAATGGAAAATGAAAGCAGCTGTGTTTTTAATTTCAAACCTACTTTCAAGTAGGTCTGTGGAATAGGCAGGTCTGCAGTCCACACTTCCATGAACAAGGGGGAGGAGCACAGCCCTTTTCATAAAATTCCCTGGAATTTAAGGTGATTTTAGCCTGAGTGTTCTCTGGGCACAGATTTTCATTTCCAGACGACGGGCTGTAGATGGCGCCATTGCTACGCCTCACAGGGACGGCAGGACGCGGGGAGGAGCCGGTCGCCTCCAACTGTGAAACTCCAGGGGACGTCCTCATTCTGTATTTCTTCCCAGCCACTGTCTGTTACCTGATACTGCAAACCACTCTCACCTTCCAGAGCTCCCCACTCCTGGCTTCCGTGAGTTGGGGGTTGGGGGAGGGTCTGTCCTGTCTCCCTCTGGCCCCTGCGCCCACGCTGGGGCGCAGGCACTTGGCTCCTCTGTGAAACCTCATCTCTTCTCACGCCCCTTCCATATAAATGACTCCAGGTTCGCCTCTCTACGGCCTCCCTTTTCTCTCCTGACATCTAGACAAACCCCCGTTTAACTCGCTAACGGAGACCCCCAACACCATGAAGCAGACACAAATTGTGGAAATCAACAAAGAGGGGTGGTGCACGATCTGCAGCGATGCGGGATGGTGGGAATCACAAGCTGAATTAATTGTAATTTCTTATTGATACACATGTTTACATATTGATGGGGGACATGAGGTATTTCATTATATGCACACAATGTGTGGTGATCGAGTCAGTATTTAGGATATCCATCACCTCGAACAGTTATCATTTGCTTGTGTTGGGAATATTTCCAATCTTGTCTTCTAGATACTTGGAAAGATAACAATATATTGTTGCTAACTCTAGTCACCTTACTGTACTACTGAACATCAGAACTTAACTCTTTCTCTCCAGCTGTATGCACAGACTGATTTAAAAGCAGCAGCAATTCAGAGCCATCTGAAAATTCCTGGAGAGCCTGGGAGAGATATAGGATACCCCCAGAATACAGAATGGGGTTCCAGACAGACAGTTTCTCTTGAACTTCAGAGGGACAGAAGCATATGAGGGTGGAGATGGCCCTCCCTATGGGTCTCCTGGTGTTGCTTTATTTTTCCCTGGACTTGAAGGTTTACTGATGTATATAACATGTACGGTTCCAGAGATTTCTCAAAGGGGATCCATGACCCTTTTAAACATTTCTGAGCTCTATACGCATGTAATTCCTAAGTTCTTAGCGCAGTTTTGTGATTCCTGTGTAGGGATCCTTTGTTATCAGGATCTGTCAACTCACCTAGTTGTCAGGCTCACACCTGGGTCTGCCAGCTCTGTCACTGCCCTCTCCTTTCCATCACACCCTGGGCCCCCCGACTCTTCTCACCTCTGGCCTGGGTTATTATTCCACCAGCAGAGCCTCCTCTCTGTTTTCTCTGCCTGGAATTTTCTTATGACCATCCATCGCACACTTTCCCACCACATTAATTTTCCTAAAACACAGCTGACAAAACTTTAGTGTTCTGTTCTAAACTCTCAGCGCCTCCTGACTCCTCCAAGAAAGTCCCCTCTCTTTATTTTGCTAGTCAAGGCCCTGAGCTCTTCCACCACCTTCCCGCCCTCCCCACCACTACCATCAGTCCTGCACTGCAAGCTTTGGGCAAACTCTTCATCCTTTGCAGGAGGTCCTTCCCTGCTTCCTGCTCACAATCCTGCTCACGTTCTTGCTACCCTGAAGGTCATTTCTCCACCCCTGCCTGCTGAGATCTCATTTACTCTTTGAGGCTCAGTGCATACGCTCCCTCCCCTCTGAAGGGCCCCGGGTGCCCTGGTGGAGTGGATGCCCATCCTCTTCTGCTCTGCACGCCAGTGATTTCACTGAGCATCTCTTCTCCGGAATTGGAGGTCAGAGTCCAAGATTTATTATCGTTTTCACATCTTCCCTTTAACAAGCGGGTGTCGAGTTAAACTAAATGACTAAGTGTACTATTACCTATCTCTGGAATCAGGGATGATACACTGTGTCTGTGTGGAGGGGCGTGTGGAGGGAGACTCGAGTTAGTAACTCACCACAGGCAGTGAGGTCTCTAGTCTCACAGAGAAAGGCATAGCAAAGCCACCAGGTCACCAACACCTGGTGGAAACTGGGCACCAAAAGGAGGCAGGGAGAAGTCTGAGCCTTTGGAGGCAATTACTTGCCAGCTATCTCTGTGTCTCTCTTTGGCATCCCCAGAAACTAATAATATCCTTAGAAAGGGACTCATATTTTAGATGTTCCACAGAAGTTTGTTATTTAAATGAATTCCCCAAAGAGAATAATCTAATTTATATTTTTAAAACTGTGACCATCACCTAGCAGGTGAAAGGGACCAGGCATACTCCACCACCCGAGGAACAGCTTGAGAGGTCTCTGGTACATAAATGAAGACGGCGCCTCACCGAGTTAGAGGAATTGAATTAAACCAAGACCCAGGGCCTGAGATGTCTCTCTAGACTTATCCCTGAAGTCGGACCTTAGTAACTTCATTTTATAGAAAAGGTGAGGTTGGACCATGAATAACCCTGTTATATAGAAAAACTGAAGTCTGGGAAAGTTAATACACTCACATCTCACAGGAAAGAGGTTTTGGAGGCTGAAGCAACTGTATCTCAACTCCTTAGGCAACAATTATTGTTTTAAATTATCATTCCTTCAGTTTGTTTATGTTTAGAAGGGTGTTCATAGCAGTTAATTTATTTTAAAGTAAGTTTCCAGTGACATTTGACTAGAGACTTTGCTATCTGTCAGAGGCTGTGGGTCTCACAGGTTGGCTGGCATGGCCAGGAGATATACAATGCCCCTTTCGCCCCTCTTTGACCAGCAGGAAGGCTACACTGAATTCTGTACCCCAGAATATGTACTTTTACTACAGACCAATTGTAACCAACTGCCCACCAGGCGGAAGCCTGCCGGCCACCTTTCCGAGGGAGCAAGTGAAACCCATCTTTCTTCTACAGCACATTATCTGCCTTCAAAAGTATGTTATTTAATTAAAAAAAAATCAAACATCAATGAAAAAGCATAAATAAGATGAGCCAAATGGGGGCAATTAGTTTTTACCTTAGTGAAGTATCTATTTTTATCTTATTGCACCTTATTATAAAATTTATATTATCATTAATAAAGCTGGGTTTTACCAGGCTCTAGTATCAAAAATCTTCCATAAATATAGAGAAGACTTGCAAATCTTACATTTTATTTTCTACAAAATGTGATATTTAGTATTATGACACGCCAGGCCAGGGGTTCTTACTACTTTAGAGAGCTGGTCAGCGTAGCGGGGAGGAACTGCGTTCTTCGATATTGGGAAGGTTTTGATATTTGGGAGCTGTGCTAAGAAATTCCTTAAGCTGGAGTTCACAGTTCTTTCAGCAAAGCACAGTGGGGGCATTTACCTTTGTGACACGTAACATTCTTTTAGAACAACAATCATTGAAACCATTAATTTACTTTGAAGTTACCACTTCAAGGACATTTCCACTATGTTGTTAGAAATGGCAACCTAGGTGCTCATGTTTCCTTCAAGCCCTTTGTTATTCAAGATCAAGTGAAGGGAAGAGAGGATAATTATAGGGCGATGTTTATAAGGGGAGGGTCATAACACTATTCATAAATGGACATTTTTTTTGGATTTAGGGAGCAACGAAGAGTTTACTGTTTTCCATTTTGATCAGGCGTAATTCCTGTTCTGAGAGCCCCACTCAGTGGGCAAATCTCTGAAATACGAAGTCCTTTGGCTGGTGGACATAACGACTTCTCTGCTGCTTTTGGAGCTCCAGGACAGATGTTCATCCTGAACGTAAAATCTGAATGCATTAAATGGATAAAGTAAGCAAGCATTTATTTTCCAAAAGGATTCTACCTCCAGCTCTTCTCCTTTCATGCTGTAGAGCATTAAAGGTGGACCAGCGCCAGCTTCACCACATGGAGCTGTGAACAGACAGTTCTCCTGTGCACTGAAAGCCCTGCCTTCAGCATAATACAGTGTATTCATGTAGCAAAAACATCTGTACCCCTTTAATATTTTGAAATTAAAAAAAGATATTAAAAAATTACAAACAAATAGTTCCCTAGTGTTTAGCTCTCTATTCATATACCATTAACTAACTTACAGAGATTAAAGATAGGTGGGGGGAATGCACTGGGCAGACAGCGGGTTCCCAGAGCACTTTCTTTCCTGCTTACTTGCCTCACATCCCGCCCCTCTCTCCACCTCTTCCAAGGCTCCTTCCCATTTGCAACAATCAGGCTTTCATTGAGCATGTAGCATTTTTTTTTTCCTGCAACAGATTAAGTATTACCTTAGATCATTTTCTGTTTGTATGCTGAGAATAGGTTTAACATGTAGATTATTGTTTTACTTGTTTTGCCATTGTTTTTCACTTTTAACTACATCAAAAGCACCTGAAGGGTTAGGGTAGAGAGAGGTAGCATCATAATGTCAAGTCTGACAAGGAAGTTCAAGAACTCGCCTCTGTGCCCTTACACTGGCAGCACTGTACAACCAGCTCAGAAAGGTTTCATAGTCCTGGAATATCGGTGTCTTACAGCTGTGCTCATGTCGATGTGTGGCAGTATCTTGCTGAGTGGTGTTCATAAGTATTGTTGGGTGTTTTTGTGTGCCAAAGTGAGAATGTGGAAGCTTGAATTAGAGCAATGAACAACCATTTCTTTCTTTCTTTTTTTGAACAACCATTTCTTAATTTCTTGTTAAACATGGCAAGAGTGGAAACAAAATCCAGGACATGTTAGTCCAAGTTCATGGAGATAATGCCATGAAGAAAATGGCAGCACACAAATGGATTAAATATTCTTCTGAGGGAAGAGGAAGTGTCACTGATGAAGGGAGATCAGAGATCAGGGTGGTCAGAATGAGCAGAACTGATGAAAATATTGCAAAAATTTGTTGAATTATGTGTCAAAATCATTGGCTGACTGTGAGAAGCATAGCAGACAAGTAAACATAGATAGAGAAACAGGAAAATCTGAACTGAAAATCTTGGCCAACAACTCATGGCTCTTGCATCACGACAATGAACCAGCTTACACTATGAGGGAGTTGAAAGTCAGTAAATAACTGCGAGTGGATTAGGCACGGGCATCAGTACATTGCTTCCCCAGGGGAGTGTTTCAAAGCTGACCATACAGATATTCAGCAATGAGGTATGTAGCACTTTTCCTAGGATGAATTTATGAACGTAATTGTCGGATCTCACATAGTAGGAAAACATAGTATTGGATGTGGACTTGACTGAATCTGTCTCGTAGCACCATAATTTTCTAATTATGTTGTCTTCAGAGAGCTACACAATGTCCCTGGGCCTCAGTTTTCCCAAATGGCACACCAGGGTAATGTCTACACCAGAGAGGGTTGTTGTGAGGATTCAAAGAATGTATGTGAAATGTCTAGGATGTAGTAGATGGTTCATAAACGGAGTGCTGTTGTTATTTAGGAGCTCTGCTGTTTTGAGTCCTCCTAGGACTCTTTCATACGGTAGAGGTAGGGTTGATAAGGATGCTTCACTAACATAAGCGAACTGAAGTTGAAATGTATCAAAATATAAAAATCTATAAAATGTTACAACTAATGGGGCAGCGCCTGTGGCTCAGTCGGTAAGGCGCTGGCCCCATATACCGAGGGTGGCGGGTTCAAACCTGGCCCCGGCCAAACTGCAACCAAAAAATAGCCGGGCATTGTGGCAGGAGCCTGTAGTCCCAGCTACTTGGGGGGCTGAGGCAAGAGAATTGCTTAAGCCCAGGAGTTGGAGGTTGCTGTGAGCTGTGTGAGGCCACGGCACTCTACCGAGGGCCATAAAGTGAGACTCTGTCTCTACAAAAAAAAAAAAAAAAAAAGTTACAACTAACAACAATAACAAAACAAATGATATGGCAGAATGTTAATAAATGTTAAATATGATGATGAGTATTTGGGTGTTATTCTTTCTACTCTTCAGTATTTTAAAAATTGTTTTTGTCATAAAAGGTCAAATAGTAAAAGCCATGAAATATGTATACTTTGAGAAGAGGCAGATCGATGCATTATTAATTTTTTATTAAGCTTAGAAAGTCCACAAATGCTTGACATACTAATTTTCATGTCTCTTATGTCTAAACTATTTAGTCATAAATAAAAAAAAATCATCTACTATCACATTCATAAAGTTAATAATAAAAATGACAAGAATGTATATGAAAAATATTAAATAAGTATAATAAATCTATTAAAAATAGATTGAAAATAAATACAACCTAGTGTATAAAACTTAGGAAGCTGCAAAGCAAGGCTCACACTTTCCACAAGACGGCAGAAGGGATCATTTCGTGGATGAGCCACCAGGGGACGCCAAAGAGCACATTCTCGGGAACTGACTGAGAAAAAGGTAACAACTCAACTTGACCTCGGGAAGCGCGAATCCCAGAGAGTCGCACTAATCACTACACCACCTGGAGGTCTGGGACCCAGATCTGTTTGGCTTGTGTGGTGAGGAACATGCCTTGCTGAGCTGCTGGGACCAGTGAAGTGTGAGGCTGCTGTTGGCACCTCATGCGATGTGGCAGCTTAGAATCCCTGGACGCAGGGCTGACACTGTGTCAGAGCTGACAACTTTTGCAGCCGCTCAGCTCCAAGGTGCAAAGCACCAGGCGGATAAGGAAGATCCTTATCTGGGCTTCTAACTCCTTTTCTCTAGTGGTAAGAATTACTTCCATCACAGACCGGAAGGCATCAGCACTTTCAGGAAAAGACTATACAGGAGCCGCTGAAGAGCTAGACGAGATTATTTCTGTTCCGAAGCACGCCCTAGGCTACACCCTTCATGGACACATGTAACGAAATAAGAGTGGCTTGAACTGTGTCTACACTTCATACATCTCATCTGTGAGGTAGGTCTTATATTTCCTTGTCTTCGAAAAAGAATGTCTTACTGAGTATTTGTTCAAAGTGCCTTCGCCCATTAATTTGCTACGTTCTCACAGTAACCTTGTGGAGAGTTATTACAAATCCTATTTGAAATGGTGGAAACTGCCACTCAAAGATGACTGGTCAGAGGTGATTCAGCCTAGACTCAAGGGGAGGCCTACCGAGGACAAGGATGTGAGTCCTGCCACTGCTGCAGACAGGAGGACAGAGGCAGGACTCGTTCAAGAGCTCTTCCCGGGTGGAGGCCGAGACGGACCACGGCTTAGCTGCTGCTGTGCCCTCTCTCCACTACACCGTGCTCTGCAGACGGGTAGCTGCAGTGTACAAAAGATACCAAAGATGGGTGCGTTTTCCTTAAGGGATGGAATTCTGGCAGGGTCTTCTAACCAGACTAGCAAAGGGTTCCTGGATTTTCTGGCTGGCTATATAGGTCACATTTCCTCATAGCTGGCACGCCCAGCTCGGACCACTACTCATGCACAACAACAGGCGATGGTTTTCCCACAAGAGTGACACAGGGCACCTTATGTTCTGCAGAGGGCTCCATCACCAGATGTGCCACAGGTATTTTACCTTTATTTTCCCAGGGACTCCACCCCACATCACGGCTCCTGGTCTAATTTGGCATTACCAGCAAACTCTCAAATCCGTCAGCTTAAAACATGTGGCACACACGACAGCCTGTATAAGAGTCACTGATTATGCTCAGTTAGAGACTTAAACATTTTTTTCTCTTCTATTTTTTTCTCCTGGGGTTTATCAGGAGAGAGAGAGCGTAGAGATCAGAAAGACAGAAAAGAACACATCACATGGAGGTGAAATGCCGTTGTCGTTTAGAGGCCTGTTTGGAGTTGCTGGTTGTGATTGACTGAAAAGAAAATGGAATTCACGCCCATCATCCGTCTTGCTGGAATGTCACGCCAAATACAACTGCAGTAGTAGGAAGGCCCCCTGGGGACACCCACAATCACCCGCTGGCCCTTGCTGGTCTCTGATAAGAGCCATGTGTGTGCTGCAGAGAAATAAACTCGTGGTCCATGGGTCAGCAGAGAATTTTCCTGGACCACAGTAATGCACAATTATAGGGAACTGACCCTTAGTTGTGGCACAATAATTCTCTTCCCTGCCAGGATATCCTAGGTGGGGTCCAAAAGCTCCCACTGGTGAAGCACAGCATGTATTATCAGTACGTGATTTCAGGGTCTATTGCTGTGTCCATCCACACGGAACCTTTGTCCAGCTTCGGCATGACTCTGGGTGATGCGTGGAAGAAGGAGTCCTAGAGTGGACAGAGTAACTATGTAAATGCGATCACTCAGCTTCTGTGAATAACCTGCTTTCCTCTCTTTATGAAAGACCTGACAGCAGGAAACAGGTACCCAGGTAACAAACAAAACACGTACCCGCTTCCCTCTAATAACAAAAGGGCTCCACCTTACACGGCCAGTCAGGCCTCTTTGGCACCTCAAAAAGATGTGTTTGTCACTTTCGCTATTACAAGGATGGGTCTACAAGGTCACTCAAGGTTGGTGCCAACATTACTAGAACAGAAAGGGAGGTAAGACATTCAAATTAGTTATTTGCTGGTGTTAAAATTTTTGTTGGGGAGGAGGCTGAAACTATTGCTAAGACTGAAATTTCAGAGCTATGTATGTTTGTCATTTATTATAACAACAAGCTAATCAATGGCTCCTTCTGCTGGAAGCTTTAAGCAAAAAAGAACAATAAGGGTGAGCAGCTCAGGCTTCCATGCTGGAGGGAAGGGGCCCTGCGGGACTTCATGGAGGCCCAGGCTCCTCCGGGCTTGAAGTTTCAGATGATAAGTAAAGGCAGAAGCCAGTGGATACGGGGCCACATACCTTCTCCTGTTCTTTTTAAAATTAGCCAGACAAGTTAGTTTACTTTCGTATGTGGAGAGCATTTATACAGTACTTTTATTTCTTCCCATTTATAGAGAGCTCTAGAAGGTCCATATGTGAAACTCAACATGTGCATTTGTAACATTTGCATCTCCAAGGTAAATGCTCATTTCTTCCCTTGAAGAACCCCAGATGGAGCAGTAACACACTCGGACCCCAGGCTGCCCCCAGCCTCTGTGCCCTGGGGAGGGGCTGGGGAGCTTCTGAGCCTGGAGGGCCCCAGGAGCTCCAGCTACTGGCTGGGAAGAAACCAGCCCTCCCCATATTTTCAGAAAAACTGGGGTGCAAGGAGTGTCCCACCCCGATTCCATGCTGCTCTGAGAACTGTCAGCATGGCCCTGTCCCCTTCAGCCGGAAATGAGCAGACAAGTCAGAATCTGGCCAGCTCACCTCAGAACCACGCTCCACTTTCTTCAAAAATGTTCACATATGTCCTTTTGTTCCTTTTCTATCTCATTTTCTCTTGTGGAATGAAGGTTATTACTCATTCTTCCCAAACTCATTTTCTTCACATGTAAGTCTAACTGTGGCTCCCCAAACATGATAGGATGCTGCAGGTTTTGTGGGACCTTGAGAAAATCTAAACTCAACTCTGATCAATGCTCAAAACCCAAACACACACACACACACAGAGAACCATAGCCACCCTCTCCCCACGACTCCAATGCCCTTGGACATTCATCAAATGGGGCCTCACCTTTCCAAAGAAATGCTGAGTGGCCACGGCCAGGGCGTCGAAGCCACAGATGGCCCTCCGCAGCTCTGCCCGCACCAGGCCCAGCTGCCGGGCCTGCCGCTCACCCCGCTCTTTCAGCCGCTGTGCCAGCTGTCGCTCTGTCTCACGGGCCTGCAGGTCCGGCTTGGGCGGAAACCCATTCCGAGGCGCTGTAGCCCTCTGCTTTGGGTAGCCTGTAAAAAACACCATTGGTTACTCAGGAAAAAATACACAGTACAAATGTTGACAACAGCCCCTTGTCACAGGAGGAGTTCCCCAAAAACAAGTGCAGAGAAGGAATTCCCTGTGAGGTGTCTTTATTTTTGAGACAGAGTCTCACTCTGTTGCACCAGGCTAGAGCAAGGTGGTGTCAGCCTTACTCATAGCAACCTCAAACTCCTGAGCTCAAGCAATCCTCCTGTCTCAGCTTCCGGAGTAGCTGGGACTACAGGCTCCCCCAGAACCTGGCTAATTATTACTCTATTTTTAGTAGAGGATCTCACTCTTGCTCAGGCTGGTCTGGAACTCTTGAGCTCAAGAGATCTACCTGCCTCAGCCTCCCAGAATGTAAGGATTACAGGCGTGAGTTACCTTGCCTGGCCTGAGTTGCTATTGGTAAGAATTAAGAAGAAAAAATAGACAGGAACTAAAATGATTTGCTCCAGTTATGTGGTTCTAGGTGGAGGAAAGGGAATAAGAGATAAAATTTTCCCTGCTTGGAAAGGGAATAAGAGATAAAATTGCCAAATTCTTTCCAGCTTCCAACACTGTTTCTATGCCTGCTTAGAGAGACTGAAGTGGTTCTTTTTCTTTCTCTCTTTCTTTTTTCCTCTACAGGGGATTCCCCTTTGAAAACATTGAATGGAAAGAAATTAACAATCCAGAGAGAAGTCAGCCTCCTGCTAACCTAGCAACCTTGTAATTGGGCCCCAGAGGAGACCACCTCGGTGCCCCTTCTCCCCCAACACAGCTGCTCTAGTGACCTTTTCCTTCAATGTGGGGTCCAGCCTGATTGCCTCTGCTCCAGTGATTTCTGACTTTAAACTCTTACTGTCAGCCACCCTCAACATATTCCTCTGAGCTGACTTCCTGCTACCTCCATGGCCAGAGGCCCAGTCCCCTTGGCAGGAAGCCCTCTGTACATATCCAGGAAGCCTCTGTGGATCCCCCCAGTTGCTCTCTGTTGTGGTGAGAAGAAAATCCATGCTCCTGACCATGGCCCTAAGGCCCCCTGCCATCTGGCTCCTGACAGGCAATTCTTAGTGCTGCAGGGCCACAGAAGAAGGGACGGGGAGCTCTGCGTAGGACAGAGCTTTTAGGTTGAGGCTTGAAGGAGGCAAGGCAAGGGTTCAGAAAATAGCACAGAGGAGGCACTTCATCATGGGCAAAGACCCATAGGGTGAGTAGGCATCCTCCTCAGGACCACTGTCGCTCCACAGGAGGCGCAGGCAGACCCTGCACTCACAGGCAGCTAGAGAACCCCTGCGGTTGGCATTGGATTTACATCTCAAAGGCATGTTCTTCTCTTCCCTGGAGCAGGTCATCCTCCTAGAGGACATGACCTGGACACTAACCAGCACAATCATAAATGAACTTTAATGTTTCAAATGTTTTGTCTTCCTCTTGTTGTTTTTCCCCTCTCCAAAATATCAGGGGGGGAACATATAAAAACCAACCAGAAAAATGGTTGCCTCTATACAGAGACACAGCAGAGTAACGGGCTTGTGAATACACACACAGCCTCTTTGTTTGTTTGTTTTTGAGACAAAGTCTCACTCTGTTGCCGTGGGTAATGTGCCATGGGATCATCACAGCTCACAGCAACCTCAAACTCTTGTGCTCAAGTGATCCTTTTGCCTCAGCCTCCCCAGTAGCTGGGACTACAGGTGCCTGCCACAACGCCTGGCTAGTTTATCTATTTTTAGTAGAGATGGGGTCTCACTGTTCCTCAGATTGGTCTTGAACTCCTGAGCCCAAGCAATCTACCTACCTGGGCCTCCCAAAGTGCTAGGATTACATGTGTGAGCCACCACACCTGGCTTAGCCTCACTTTTTAAAAGGAAAAGTGGCTAACTATTCTAAACGTTTCTGATTGTGAATTTAATGGTAATATGCCAATTTTAATTTAATCCTGCTCCTCTTTAAAAAGCCATCAGAGATTGCATTGTGATCTCACATATGGCATAAAATTGTTATGACTTAATGAAATAGCAGAATGCAAAATTATTGCTTATTAGAAACTGTCTTTATGATAGCAGAGTACATAATAGTCCAGAAAATTCACTTGTATGATGCAGGCAAATCAATCTTAATATGTATTTTATCTCAACATTCTCAGGATTGAAAATAAGAAAACAGATACAATTATCAACAGAACACCACCAAGGAAAGGTGAAGATTTTACTGCCGGCGTTAAACACTGAGACACAGCGTATGACCTAAGGCAGACACTTGTTCACAATTACCATTTGCCATTTTATTGTTGTGGCTGGTGGTTTTATAAAACACATCAGTGCTTTAATTAATGTGTTCAGATACCAGGTGCCTGACAAGATTACAACACAAGGCACTTCTTTTAGAAATCTAAAGGAAATGATAGAACATACTTCCAGCTCAAAAAATTAAAGCTAATTGTAATCTATGGTATACAGACTCTGAGTCTGTAGACCTTAGTAAGCGTTCACACGCTGTTGTGTATTTTCAGCCATGATTTATTTCTGGGTGGATGGCTCCTAGGACCTACTACCCTTAATATCATCACCATCATCTGGTTAGAAATTACATTCCATGGTAAACGGACAGTATAAAAGGATTCAGTAAAATCTGATTCTCGGCACTAACTTTGACATTGGTGTCACTATTATGTTGCCTCCACTCGCACACTTCAAATTCCAGTGGTCTATAAAACCACAGTACATTCACTTCTCTGCTTCTAGGGCCACCAAACAACTGATGTTCTAAGGTAGAGCTCCCCTGCAAACATTAACTTTTTGAGATCAACACACAAAGTGGAAAGTTTAGCTGCTTTGTGACATCAAGCTAGCCCATGAAACTAACCCTGGTTTGGGATTCCTGGCACTCAATCACTGTCACCACACAGGATCAGGCCCCAGTACTAAGACTTCAAGGAGGAAAAGCTGAGAAAAAGGGTGGTTACAGAGTTTTCTATTGATTTTACTTTGTTTGTTTGTTTATTTTTGAGACTGAGTCTCACCTTTTCAGCCTGGATAGAATGCTATGGCATCATCATAGCTCACAGCAACCTCAAACTTTTGGGCTAAAGTGAACCTCTTGCCTGACCCTCCTGAGTAGCTGGAACCACAGGTGGCCAGTTTTTTCTATTTTTAGTAGAGATGGGGTCTCGCACTTGCTCAGGCTGTTCTCAAACGTCTTAGCTCAAGCAATTCACCTGCCTGGGCCTCCTAGAATGCTAGGATTACAGGTGTGAACCACCTCACTTGGCCTCTATTGCTTTTACTTAAAAGAAGTCCTGCCATTTTCTTTTTTTTTTCCTGCCATTTTCTAATTCCATCAAATGTAGCTTTGCCTGGGACTAATAACCATTTTCTTATCAGTGGCAGTCTGGTCTGCACTAAGAACAGTATTCTTCCTTGTATTGTCAATCTTTGTTACTACTCCCCACAGTTGACTCCCTCAAGTATTGTCTATCGCCTCCTTTTCTGTCCACCCACATGTCAGACCGTCCCCAGGGTGGTGCATAAAGACAGTTTCATATGCCAACTGGGAGATGGGGAGTTTATATGTTGGACAAAGATCACTGACACAGCCAGAGCCACCTGTGTTAGAACAGGTGTTTGTTTTTTCTTTCTTCTCTCAACAGCCAGCACAAAGTGAAGCTAAAATGCCAATATGCTTAGGAAGTATGGGGTTAATGGGCAATTTGATGGCAAGCTTTTGGAGGGCAGTGATCACACGGAGCTCAAAGAGCACGTGGAGGGGAATGGGGTAGGAAGTGGTGGTAGTGACACACTCCTGATCTCTCCTACCTGTATTTCTTGGGAAGAGCCCTGTATAGGCTTTAAATGAAGGGCATGCCATGTCTCGTGAAGATACTTCCAGATGCTGGCATAGGTTTTTTTTTTTTTTTTTTTTGCAGTTTTTGGCTGGGCCTGGGTTTGAACCCACCACCTCTGGCACATGGGGCCGGCGCCCTACTCCTTTGAGCCACAGGCGCTGCCTGCTGGCATAGTTTGTTATCAGCTCCTCCCATCCCCTAAAGTATTTCCATTGAGTCTGGGGTGGTCTGAGTTTCAAGGCAGCAAAGCAGGCAATTCACCTGCCTGGGCCTCCTAGAATGCTAGGATTACAGGTGTGAGCTTGCTGTGCAGGCAGCCAGAGCTTGACTCTTTGCATTTAGTCTTTTCCCAAAGAAGCAAAGCTCTGGCCTCCTACATTGCCTTTCTCATTTCCACCCAGCTGAAGTAGGAAGGTATCTTTAGCAGAGACCTTCAACACAGGCCTTATGGATGGTTTCAGAGTCTTTAAGTAAAGTGAAACTAGTGTAGAATTATCAGATTTTTTACTGACTGGTGCTGGTACACTTCCCAGCTGTTAATAAGTCTCATCCCTAATCTTCTGTGTAAATATATGAGCAGAAATGTCTAGCCCAGTGTCTTGTTATGACTCACAAAGCTGATTCCACATGGATGCTTCAAGTCAGGTGGTTTGTGGGGACCAAAATGCAGTAGAACCTCAGTAAGGTGACCACCCAGGGACTGTAACAAACTGATCTACATATGGAGATATGTAGGCCTACTGTACAGATATGTATGTGTGGTGCACGTGTAGTCTATGGAAATTAGGTCAACTTAGGAGGCGGTCAGTGTAGAGAGGTGGTCAACTACGGGGGTTCTACTGTACTTGACAAGTTTTATTGTTAACTTACTCTGTTCATGAGACCACGTAAGGCATGGTGGGGAGTACGAATGAATGAAGCCCCATCCTTGCCCTTAGGTAAGCCTTAAGTGGCCACACTGTGTTTGGATCTTGGTCTTCTGATGCCTTTCCCAGGGCTCTTATCACTATACACATCACTGAACTACTCTCCAGCATCTCTCTCTGATATCACAGGCCTGGAGGCATAGTCTAAACCTAGAGCACTCACCTGCTGTCTAAATCTTGCTCCAATCATAATTTCTTTTTAGCTATCCTACTGGCTATATAACTGTGGTTAGGGGCAGAGAGAATCCATGCTGATCCCTGCAGTTGCAACTGGCAACTCTTAGGCCGCTAGGAAAAATCCAGTAACCTTACATTATCACGAAGGTGAACGCAAACAGTCTGCGTGCAAAGGCTGAGTGTTGCGTGCAAAGGATGAGCACTGGGGCGGCTGCAGCCCTTGAAAATGGAAAGAAAATATTAAAAATTCATCTGCAGCCATCCAGCCACTATCTAGAGGATTGTAATGGATGGAAAAGTGTGGTTTAATTTTAAAGCTGGATAGCTTAACTGACATAGTAACAAACAGCGTGGCATGGGAACCTGCATATTTATAACATCAGAGATGGCCCGTGACCTTCATAGTGTGAGCAGGGAGGAAAATAATGATAGGGCAGGACTGTGATAGCTTCCCACTTTAAGGAAACACACTTGACAAGTTTGGTCAACATCCTAACAGACAGCAGGGCACCCCAGGGAGCACATGTGCTGAACATGTGCTGAGTTCCCTGTAAACTTGGATGGGCTTTATTTTTATTAAACCAATCTAAATTTATTTCAGAAAATTTTGCCCAGCGGCAAACTACTTTCCTGCTTAGTATTGCTAGTTGTTTGCCTGGGGTTGGCTGATGGTAAGAACAGTCAAAGAGCAGATGGAGTGTGGGTAGGAATCTCTGGCCCAGAAATCTTAAGTATAGGAGGGGTGATTACAAAATTGGGCAGTAACCAGCCACACAACAAATTAGTGAGCAAGTGAACCATTATACATTGTTAGAAAGGGGCAGTTTATACTTCCCATCCCAAAGAAGAAGCAGATTCTTTTCTACTTCAAAATTCACAAGAACAGATCAAACAGGAAGTTAAAATCAGGGTTTCCAAATCCAAAAATAAAAACTTTGTTGATATAATTCATATAATCTACTCTTTAGACAAAATGAGGCCTACAATAGTCTCATCTTCAGGGAACTTATTATGATTTACAAGTAGTAGTGCCTTGCTATTTCTCAAAGTAAATCTGAGCCTCTTCTTTCTCCAAGGCTGAAAACAGTGGTTTAATGGTGTTGAAGCAATCACCAAATTTTCACATTAAAAAATGTACCTACTTCTGGCCAAGATGGAGCCAATGAGATCAGATTTACTCTCTCATCTGAAAGTAACAAAAGAAAATAGCCCAAATATATAAGAGAATGGCTTTTAAGACATTAAACATTAGGCAGGGAAGCACAATGATCCCTAAGAGTCAGAAAACAAATTAGGTGAGCGTACATCCAGGTTGTGGTTCAGGGAATCAGGGGACTCAGGTAAAGACTGGAGTTTTCTCTTAGTTGAGAAAATGGAGCTGTGGACGGGGGGAGGTCAGTGGGTTAGAGTCTACAAGGCAGGGTACCACAGAGGGCTGAGCTCCAAAGAGAGAAAATTCTAAAGATCTGAAGAGTCCTTTTGAATTTTTAGCCACATTCTGATCAGTGCATCCCGGTGAAGAAAGCATTCTAGAGAGATAATCCCTGGAGTCCACAGAAGGCCAGAAATAGTTCCTGTTCTCACCAGCCCAAAAGACACATCTCACCATGCAGGGGGCACAGGGCAGAACACTCAGAAGGGTTTTGCCTCAGTAGTGTAGTAGGATTAGCCTGAGACTTACTGCTGATAAGTCTGCCTAATAAAGTGGAAAAGGAAGATCCAGAATGATCAGATTCTCTTTGAGTAACATAACTTTATCTAAGAACAAAGCTCAAGAATATTACAGGAATAAAAATATATCCAGTACTCAAAAAAGGAAAAATTCACAATGTCTAGCATCTAAAACATTTCTCCTGCATGCAAAGAATTAGGGATATATAACTCATGATGAACAGAGGAGAAAGTCATTTGAAACTGCCCAAGAAATGACATAGATGATAGAATTACTAGACAGGGACATTAAGACAGTTATGAGTATATAATTATATTCCATATGTTCAGGAAGCTGGGGGAATAACTGGGTATGTCCAAGAAAATAGAAGACAAAAAAGATTAAAAGACCTAAATAAAAATTCCGGAGAGAAAAACTTCAATGTCTGAGATGAAAAATACAAGGGGTAAAATTAGGAGTAGATTAGACACTGCATAAGTAAAGGTATGTGACAACTTCTCATAGCAGCATTTCTGATAGAGAAAAAGTAGAAACAACTCAAATGCCCATCAACAATGCATGGATAAACAAAATGTGTTATATCATATATTATTCCTTCATAAAAAGGAGCAAAATACTGATTCATACTATAACATGGGTAAACTTTTAAAACATTGTGCTAAGTGAAAGAAAATGTCTCCTATTATATGGTTCCACTTGTATAAAATTTCCAGATTATGCAAATCCATAATACAAAAAGTAGACTAGTGATTTTTAGGGACTTAGGGGAAGGCACTCACTAGGGGTAGTGACTGCTAATGGGTATGGGTATCTCTGTCGGGTGATGAAAGTATTCTGGAATTAATGGTGATGGTTGCACAAATCTTGTGACTATACTAAAAACTACTGAAATGTACACTTTTAAAAGGGAGAAATGTGTGGTATGTGAAATATAGCCCAAATAATTGAAAAAGACTCAAAATAAGGATATCTTGATAGGCCCATTTGAACATGGAGATATTTTGCTGCCATTTTAATCAGAACACCACCATCAAACAGCTGCATCAAAATATCCTGTGCCCCTTTAAAATATGATCTCTGCTATCTAGAAGGCTGGAGCCATGGAAGAATGAGAGCTCTAATATGTTGGTGCTTTACAAGCATTATCACTCATCTTCTTCATAACTCAGAGGCATGGATATGTTTCCTGTTTTACAGAAGAAGAAATGGAAGCTCAGAGAAGTTATGTAAATTTTCACACATCATTCAAAGCAGGATTTGAACCCAGTTCAGTCTGTTTTGGGTCAGAACAACCTAGCAATGTTTAGATGGTACAGGGAAAAAAAGTTTCTAGTAAATGCAACTAAGAAAAAGCACTTGCAGATATAAGATGAAAACTGGCAGAGAGGAATATCACAGAGTTGAGGGGAAAAAAAGGTTTCAAGAAGAAGAGAGCAATCAATAATAGAAAATGCCACAGAGATAAGATAAAGTCTATTAAGACTTAATATGAAAGAGGTCACTAGTTGCCTTTGCCAGAGAAGAGTCACTGGATTGTGGGGGGGTGGGCAGCAGATAGAAGGCGGTGGGTAAAGGAGTCATTCATGTATAAGCAAAATATATGTCCAAATACATCGACAGGGAACATGGACAATTCTTTCCTAAGCCTGGCTGTACAGATGGGGAGAAAAATGTGTCAGATACATAAGGGTCAGGACAGGTCGTTATTCTGGCTTGTTCTGTTTTAGGATGGGAGAGATGATAGAAAATACAGTCTCTTCCATTGTTCAATTTACAGGCAAGCAGGGGAGAGAAATACCCTTCAAATTTACCATTCAGAAATCCTCTCCTAGGCCAGATGTCATTTGAAGGGCCAAAATCTGATGCAGATGCTAAGTGTTCCAATTGATCTTTGATATTTAGTAATCTGAAAAGAGAAGAATCAATATCAAAAAGGAATGAAGGAAACAGAATTTGGAAGCAGAAAAACTGTGGCTCCATATCTCTTTATAATGGTAATGTCACATTTCCAGGTTGTCATTCTTTAGAGCTAGCTTGAAATCCACCTGTGGCAGGCAAAGTTCTAAGCTGGCCCTCAAGACCTTTGCCCCTTCATGTACATACCTTTCTTGTATGAACTGAATTTTTGTGTCCCTTCAAAATTTATGTATTGAAGCCACACCTAATCCTCAATAGGATGGCATTTGGAAGTGGAGTCTTTGAGAAGCGATTAGCTCATGAGTGTGGAGCCCTCATGAGTAGAATTAGGCATTGCTCTTGTAAGAAGAGATGTGAGAGAGAGAATCATTCTCTTCCTCATGTAAGCATAAAGCCAGAAGGCATCCAACTTCTCACAAAGAAGAGGGCCTTCTCCAGAACCAAATCAGCCAGCACCTTGATCCTGGTCTTCCTGGCCTCCAAATCTAAGAGAAATAAATTTCTGTTATTTAAGCCACCAAGTCTATAGTATTTGTTATAGCATTCTGAGCTGACTAAAACATCTGTGTAATGACCTGGAGTGTGAGTGGAACCCATCAGAAAGATTAGATACCACTCTCATTAATATGTTATATATCAAGAGGAAGATTATCCTGGGTGAGGCTGACCTAATCAGAGTGGGAAGTGATTTGAAGCCAGAGAAAGACTCAATAAACCATTATTGCTTTGGAGATGGAGGGGGCCACATGTCAAGGAACATGGGTGACTCTATATACTGAAGGTGGTCCCTGACTAATATCTACCAAGGAAATAGGAACTTTGGGGCGGCACCTGTGGCTCAAAGGACTACAGCACCAGCCCCATATACCAGAGGTGGTGGGTTCAAACCCAGCCCTGGCCAAAAGAAAAGGAAATAGGAACTTTGGTGCTAGAAGTACATGAGTTGAATTCTACCAACAACATGAATGACTTTGGAACTGATTTTTTCTTCTCCAGAGATTCTAAGAACTCAGAATGGCTGCCATCTTGATTTTAGCCTTGTGATACTTTGGGAAACGGAGAAGTACAGTGCTACAATCACACGAGCTGAATTCTACCATCAACATGAATGACTCTGAAAGCAGAAGTTTCTTCTCCAGAGCTTCTAAGAACTCAGCCTGGCTGACATCTTGATTTTAGGCTTGTGACACTTGGAGCAGGGAACACAAGTCAAGCCACACCTGGATGTTAACCTATAGAAGTGTGAGTTAATAAATAAATATTTAAAAAAAAAAGAAAAGGGAAAAAGAAAAGATTAGTGAACATATAGCAAGAGGAAACTATCTAAAATAAAACAGAGACAAAAGACTTGAAGAAATGAACAGAGTATGAGTTTAGACAGAGGCTGTGGGATAATGTCAAGTAGCCTAATATATATGTCATGAAAGTCCCTGAAGAGGAGTGAGTGATTAGGCTGAAAATTTTTGAAGAAACAATGTGCAAAATATTCCAAATTTGACAAAAACTGTATGAAAGCAAATCCAAGAATCTCAACAAACCTAAGGTGTACAAAAAAGAAAAAAAAAACTATACCAAGACTTATTGTAATCATATTGTACAAAATCAGTGATAAAGATAATAACAGAGGGAAAAAAGAGGTATTATGTATAAGGAACCAAAGATAGAAGTAACAGGAAAATTTTCATGGGAAACCGTTCAAGCTAGAGAACAGTAGAATAACATTTTTTAATATTTAAAAACGGGGGGGGGGTGAAGCATGATGGCGGACAGGACGGACTTGTAGCCCACCTCTCCCAAGCCATCAGGTGAGAGAAAAGGCGGTCTGGACCTTCCCTGTGGGTGGATTATTGGAGTGGACAGACAGCTGGAGATGCCTAGCAAACTGGCGGATTGCTATATATGAGGGGTAATTTAAAATCATAGACTCTGTTGTAGAGATTCTTCCCTGCTCGCCGTGCAGGCCAGCAGGCCCCTCCCCTATGGAGGTCAGCAGCTTGTAAATGCTGACAAAATCCAATTGACAAATAATTATTCCTGAACTGAGGGAGGCATCCCAAAGGAGAGCCACTCAAAACCACGGGGAGCTGGGCAAACTGTTGGACAATTGAAGGGAAGGGATCCTGCCCAGGAAACAGACATTTTGAACTACCCAAAAGAGCGGGCACCTTTCCCCCAGGTGTTGGAGGTGGCTGGCGGTTTAGGCGGCGCAGCGAACTGGCGGGCGCTAATCCAAAAAAGAAACTCTGAACCATAAAACCCAGAATAAGTCCCCTGAATGCTCCAACCCCGGGACCCGGCTTGAAGCCACGGACCCGGCTTTGGCTGCTAAAGCCGGGAAGCTACTGAAGCCGCTGACCCGGCTTTAGCTGCTGAGGCTGCGAACTTGGCTTCAGCCCCGGGAGCCAGCTACAACAGATAAAACCGCAAGCCCGCCAACAACCCGCGAACTCAGCACCACTACCCCTACAGCTGATTGCAGTCGCCAGTTTGCAGGAGAACCTGGGAACAGAGTGGAAAGACTTGACAAGCGTGGACACTTGCACTGAGTGGGAAGGTCGGTTGCAAGTGCTGTCTGGAAAAGAACAGCCGAGGTAACACAATTCTCAGGCAACAAACTTTTGCAGAAATTCCAAAATGGCAATTGGCCATGGAAGGTGGTTACCATGGTAACAGTATAAACTGTTAATCAGGTATAAGCCTCGGAACCACTCACAGCGCCACCTGGTGTCCAGAAAGTATATTGCGGTATGATTATATTCCTACAAAAGTTGATCCCTACAGCAGACATATAGATAAATATAGGTATATTTCTACACGCAAGAATATTTTTGTAGTTGGTGCCTTTTTTTCTTTTGGTTTTCGTGTTTTTTTTTGTTTGTTTGTTTTGGTTTTGTCTGTTTTTTCCTCACCATTTTATCAGAGGAGATTTCAATATTTTTTATTATTACTTTTTATATAAATATATTTTTTATTTCTATGTCTTCTAATTTTAATTTCTTCTTTCTTCTCATTTAAAATTCCTAATAACACCACTTTTTTCTCTCTTTTTTTCGTTTCTTTCAATTATTTTACGATTACCACTATTTTTATTGCAGTGGTTCTTATATTGCTGTTGTCGTGGCTATTACCTGTATGTCTATGTGTTTCCATCTGTCTCTGTATCTATGGGCCCGTGTGCCTGGTAACCTTTGTATCTGTTTACTTGTTCCTTTGGTCTCAATGAGCTTGGTGTTACGACCTGCAATTCTGAGCTCCTAACACTCCCCTCCACTCTCACTCCGTGATCTGGAGACCTGCCCCCCCCAGGAGTCCAGATTCTTGGGTGAACTCTCGAGAGGTGCAGACAGGACCTGGACTGCAGCTGGCCAGTGCTGACTCTGTAGCAAAGGAGCAAGAAGACGATGGTCAGCTAAGAGGGAATTACACTGGAGCGGTGGTGCCCCAAGGTGCAGAGCAACAGCGGTCTTCAGCAATAACAAGGCCCACCCCCAGATATCCCATAGCCTCTCCTCCTAGCTTCCTGGGCAATCAGATGAGGCCGAGCATCTTCTCAGATGGCAACCACCATGGAACAGACCTGGGACTGAAACACAGGCCCCGTGAGTAAAGGGTTTGCCTGAAGCGGCACTGACCTGGGTGGAACATGGGGACTAGAAAACATACCCGCAGAGCTGGGAAACTCCGCAGGTGGGGCTGATCCAGAGGACCACTAGACTGAGCCAAAGATGCACCTGGCCCTCAGGGGATCACCAGCCTATAGACAAAGGAGGCCAAGAGGCTGCAGCCGACAACTGATCGTGCTGCGAATACAAACCCACAGGACTAAAGACAGGGCCTGGGGCACAGGTTCTGGGAACTCAAATCAGCCTCTCCTCTGCAGAAGAATCTAGCAGGGTCAGAAACAAACTCCCACAGGGTTGTTCCGTTCACCCAGTAACATAAACTAAGGGTGGGGCTGGAACTGAGTGAACACCTCCAGCCTCCATCAAGTGCCCGACGTTGACAGGCCACACCACCCCCTGCTGGATAAAGACAGAGAGTAGCAGCCTAGATGAGCAGACACAGACTACCCTGTGACTTAGGCAGGTGCAAACCCCTGGAGTATCTGCTTACTGTAGACAACTGACTGGGTCACAGCCCTGTGGGGCTAGCAGTGACTGGGTGTGACAGAGCTGCAAGGTGGGGAAGGAGGCATCAATCTGCCCAGACAGATCTACTTACTGGGTGGCTCTTCCTGACTCCACACAGCACTGGAGCAAGCCATATTAGAGCAGTCACCAGACACCTGTGATCCAGTTCCCAGGGACCTCTTGAACTCTCCCACCCGAGGCAGCTGCTGACTGAGACAATTGATTTGGACCTTTTGAACTGAGCCACTCACATGGGGACTATCCAGGTGGTGCCCTGGGTGTGTGGTTGTAGGAAGGTTTGATTTTCCTTTTCCATTTGTTGCCTATAGTGGGTGGGATGACTTAATTGCTGGTATTTCTCCACAGCTGAGACTTCAACCCAGAGTAACTGTTTCACTAGGGTCAAATAGAAACCAGCTGAAAACAAGACAGAACCACTTAGCCCCTCTACACTAAACAGGGCCCCAGTTTCTCAGGCCACAGCACTGTATGGGTCCTCGACAAAACATCAGGGGAGAAATTAAAGGGAGTAAAACAATCATGGGGTGGAATCAGCAGAAAAACTCTGGTAACATGAATAACCAGAATAGATCAACCCCCCCAAGGAAAGATACGGCAGATGTAATTGAAGATCCCATTCACAAACAACTGTCTGAGACGTCAGAAATCGAATTCTGAATTCGGATGGCAAACAAGATTAACAAAATGGAACTAGGAATTCGTGGAGAAATTCAAAAGCTGTCTCAAGAATTTAACGAATTTAAAGACAAAACCACCAAAGACTTAGACACACTGAAGCAAGAATATGCAGCCCTCAAAGATATGAAAAATACAGTAGAATCCCTTAGCAACAGAATGTACCAAGCAGAAGAAAGGATCTCTAACATCGAAGATAAAGCCTTTGAACACACCCAAACTCTCAAAGAGGAAGAGAAATGGAGAGCAAAAATGGATCACTCTCTCAGAGAGCTCTGGGATAACTCGAAGAAGGCAAATATCCGACTCATAGGAATTCCTGAAGCAGATGAAGTGGCCTCACTGGGCACAGAGGCCCTTCTGCATGAAATTATGAAAGAGAATTTTCCAGACATGCCTAGAGAACCTGAAATTCAGATATCAGATAGCTTCAGAACCCCAGCATGAGTCAACCCCAATAAGACATCCCCCAGGCATATCATAATTAGCTTCACTAAAGTTAATATGAAGGAGAAAATTCTCAAAGTGGCCAGGCGAAAGAAAACTATTACCTTCAAAGGGAAGAACATTAGAATGACTGGAGATCTCTCTGCTGAAACTTTTCAAGCCAGAAGAGGGTGGTCATCAACGTTTAATCTCCTCAAGCAAAATAACTTTCAACCCTGGATCTTGTACCCAGCTAAACTGAGTTTCATTTATAATGGAGAAATTAAATACTTTAATGACATTCATATGCTAAAGAAATTTGCCATAAACAAACCAGCTCTTCAGGATATTCTCAGACCTATCCTCCATAATAACCAACCCAATCCTCTACTACAAAAGTAAACTCACTCAGAAACTTCAGATCAAACTCCAACTTCCACAATGGCAAAAGAATTAAAAATGCCCACTGGACTTTCAAAAAACTCAATACCCAAAATTTCACCAAACTTATCAATACTCTCCATTAATGTGAATGGCTTAAACTGCCCTCTAAAGAGACATAGGTTAGCTGACTGGATACAAAAACTCAGGCCAGACATTTGTTGCATATAAGAGTCACATCTTAACTTAAAAGGCAAATACAGACTCAGAGTGAAAGGATGGTCATCCATATTTCAGGCAAATGGTAACCAGAAAAAAGCAGGTGTTGCAATTTTATTTGCAGATACAGTAGCTTTAAACCAACAAAAGTAAGGAAGGACAAGAATGGTCACTTCATATTTGTTAAGGGTAATACTCAATATGATGAGATCTCAATTATTAACATTTATGCACCCAACCAGAATGAACCTCAATTTATAAGAGAAACTCTAACAGACATGAGCAACTTGATTTCCTCCAACTCTATAATAGTTGGAGATTTTAACACTCCTTTGGCAGTGATGGATCGATCCTCCAACAAAAAGCTGAGTAAAGAAATTCTAGATTTAAATCTAACCATCCAGCATTTAGATTTAGCAGACATCTACAGAACATTTCATCCCAACAAAACTGAATACACATACTTCTCATCAGCCCACGGAACTTACTCCAAAATCGATCACATTTTAGGTCACAAGTCTAACCTCAGTAAATTTAAAGGAATAGAAATTATTCCATGCATCTTCTTGGACCATCATGGAATAAAACTTGAGATGAGTAACATCAGGAATCTGCATCCTCATACAAAAACATGGAAGTTAAATAACCTTATGCTGAATGATAGCTGGGTCAGAGATGAGATCAAGAAGGAAACTGCCAAATTTCTGGAACAAAATGACAACGAAGACACGAACTATCAGAACCTCTGGGACACCGCAAAGGCAGTTCTAAGAGGGAAATTTATAGCACTGAAAGCCTTCCTCAGGAGAACGGAAAGAGAGGAAGTAAGCAACTTAATGGGACATCTCAAGAGACTGGAAATGGAAGAACACTCCAACCCCAAATCCAGTAGAAGAAAAGAAATAACCAAAATCAGAGCAGAACTAAATGAAATTGAAAACAAAAGAATAATACAACAGATCAATAAATCAAAAAGCTGGTTTTTTGAAAAGGTCAACAAAATAGATAAACCTTTGGCCAACCTAATCAGGAAAAAAAGAGTAAAATATCTAATTTCATCAATCAGAAATAACAAAGACAAAATAATAACAGACTCCTCAGAAATCTAAAAAATCCTTAATGAATATTACAAGAAACTTTATTCTCAGAAATACGAAAATCTGAAGGAAATTGACCGTTACTTGGAAACACGTCACCTTCCAAGACTTAACCAAAATCAACTGGAAATGTTGAACAGGCCCATATCAAGTTCGGAAATAACATCAACTATACAAAATCTCCCCAAAAAGAAAAGCCCGGGACCAGATGGTTTTATGTCAGAATTGTACCAAACCTTTAAAGAGGAATTAGTACCTATATTACTCAACCTGTTCCAAAAGGTAGAAAAAGAAGAAGGACTACCCAACACGTTCTATGAAGCAGACATCACCCTGATCCCCAAACCAGGAAAAGACCCAACAAGAAAAGAAAATTATAGACCAATATCACTAATGAATATAGATGCAACAATGTTCAACAAGATTCTAACAAACAGAATCCAGCAACATATCAAACAAATCATACATCATGACCAAGTCGGTTTTATCCCAGGGTCTCAAGGCTGGTTCAATATACGTAAATCTATAAATGTAATTCAGCACATAAACAAATTAAAACACAAAGACCATATGATTCTCTCAATCGATGCAGAAAAAGCTTTTGATAACATCCAACATCCCTTCATGATCAGAACACTTAAGAAAATTGGTATAGAAGGGACATTTCTTAAACTGATAGAGGTCAGCTATAGCAAACCCACAGCCAATATCATATTGAATGGAGTTAAATTGGAATCATTTCCACTCAGATCTGGAACGAGACAAGGCTGCCCATTGTCTCCATTGCTCTTTAACATTGTAATGGAAGTTTTAGCCACCGCAATTAGGGAAGAAAAGGCGACCAAGGGCATCCACATAGGGTCAGAAGAGATCAAACTTTCGCTCTTTGCATGATTGTATATCTGGAAAATACTAGGGACTCTACTACAAAACTCTTAGAAGTGATCAAGGAATACAGCAGCATCTCAGGTTACAAAATCAACATTCATAAATCGGTAGCCTTTATATATACCAGCAATAGTCAAGTTGAAAAAACAATTAAGGACTCTATCCCATTCACGGTAGTGGCAAAGAAGATGAAATATTTGGGAGTTTATCTAACAAAGGACGTGAAAGATCTATATAAAGAGAATTATGAAACTCTAAGAAAAGAGATAGCTGAGAATGTTAACAAATGGAAAAATATACCATGCTAATGGTTGGGAAGAATCAACATTGTTAAAATGTCCATTCTACCCAAAGCAATATATAATTTCAATGCAGTCTCCATTCAAGCTCCACTGTCATACTTTAAAGATCTTGAAAAAACAATACTTCGTTTTATATGGAATCAGAAAAAACCTCAAATAGCCAAGACATTACTCAAAAATAAAAACAAAGCAGGAGGAATCACGCTACCAGACCTCAGACTATACTACAAATGGATAGTGATCAAAACAGCAAGGTACTGGCACAAAAACAGAGAAGTAGACATCTGGAACATTATAGAGAACCAAGAGATGAATCCAGCTAATTACCGTTACTTAATCTTTGACAAGCCAATTAAAAACCTTCAATGGGGAAAAGATTCCCTATTTAACAAATGGTGCTGGGTGAACTGGCTGGCAACCTGTAGAAGACTGAAACTGGACCCACATCTCTCACCATTAACCAAGATAGACTCTCACTGGATTAAAGATTTAAACCTAAGACATGAAACTATAAAAATACTAGAAGAGAGTGCAGGGAAAACCCTTGAAGAAATTGGGTTGGGTGAGTTTTTTATGAGAAGGACCCCCCCGGGCAATTGAAGCTGCTTCAAAAATACACTATTGGGACTTGATCAAACTAAAAAGCTTCTGCACGGCCAAGAACACAGTAAGTAAAGCAAGCAAACAGCCCTCAGAATGGGAAAAGATATTTGCAGGTTATGTCTCCAACAAAGATTTAATAACCAGAATCCACAGAGAACTCAAACGCATTAGCAAGAAAAGAACAAGGGATCCCATCGCAGGGTGGGCAAAGGACTTGAAGAGAAACTTCTCTGAAGAAGACAGGCGCACGGCCTTCAGACATATGAAAAAATGCTCATCATCTTTAATCATCAGAGAAATGCAAATCAAAACTACTTTGAGATATCATCTAACTCCAGGGAGACTAGCCTACATCACAAAATCCCAAGACCAGAGATGTTGGTGTGGATGTGGAGAAAAGGGAACACTTTTGCACTGCTGGTGGGAATGCAAATTAATACATTCCTTTTGGAAAGAAATATGGAGAACACTTAGAGATCTAAAAATAGATCTGCCATTCAATCCTGTAATCCCTCTACTGGGCATATACCCAGAAGACCAAAAATCACATCATAACAAAGATATATGTATTAGAATATTTATTGCAGCCCTATTCATAATTGCTAAGTCATGGAAAAAGCCCAAGTGCCCATTGATCCACGAATGGATTAATAAATTGTGGTATATGTACACCATGGAATATTATGCAGCCTTAAAGAAAGATGGAGACTTTACCTCTTTCATGTTTACATGGATGGAGCTGGAACATACTCTTCTTAGTAAAGTGTCTCAAGAATGGAAGAAAAAGTACCCAATGTACTCACCCTTATTATGAAACTAATGTAGGACCTTCACATGAAAGCTATAACCCAGTTACAACCTAAGAATAGGGAGAAGGGGGAAAGGGAGGGGAGGGAGGGGGGAGGGAGGGGGAAGGAGGGGGATTAATGGGATTACACCTGCGGTGCATCTTACAAGAGAATTTGTGAATCCTAGTAAAAGTGGAATGTAAAGGTCTTAGCAAAATAGCTAAGAAAATGCCACGAAAGCTATGTTAACTAGTGTGATGAAAATGTGTCAAACGGTCTATGAACCAAGTGTATGGTGCCCCATGATCATACTAATGTACACAGCCATGATTTAATAAAATAAATAAATAAATAAATAAATAAAAAGAAAAAAAATATTTAAAAACAATTCCAACCGGATTTTGAACAAAGCAAAAATATCTATCAAAAATGAAGGTGAACAAAACCTGAAAATCATCACCAGCAAACTTCCACCATAAGAAATGTTAAAGAAAGTCCTTCAGTCAGAGATCTCCAAATATTTGCAAACTAAACAATGCACTTGTAAATAATTATAGGTTAATGAATAAATCAGACAAATTTGAAAATATTCTGAACTCAGTGAAGATGAATACCTGACATATCGAAGTCTGTGGATTATAATTTAAGCAGCACACAGAGGAAAATTTATTGTACTAAACATACACATTAGAAAAGAAGAAAAAAGAAAGATCTCAAACTAATGATATCTTTACACTAGTAAACCTAGTGTGAGCAGAAGTAGCAATAGCAATAGAAATCAGTTGCATGTCATTATGGAAAAAAAGAAAGAAAAATTAAAACCACACTTCACGCTATATACAAAAACTAACACAAGTGGATCGTAGACTGAAGTGTAAACTACAACTTTAGATCTTTTAGAAGAAAACTAAGGAGAAATCTTTGTGACTATGGGTTATACAATTTTTTGATAACACCAAAAACAGGGACCATAAAAGAAAAAAGTTATAAATTGGACTTCATTAAAATTAATAGTATATACTCTTCAAAACACACTAGTAGAAGAATATAAAACAAGGCACAGACTGTGTGTGTGGGGGAACTGCATATCACATAGCTGATAAAAGAGTTATGTCTGAAATATATAAAAACCTCTCAGAATTATATAATAAGAAAACAGCCCAATTAAAGTTAGAAAATGATTGGAATAGACATTTTATCAAACAATATATACAATTGCCAAGTAAACACGCAGAAAGATGTTCAACATCATAACATCTTTAATTAACATATCATTCGAATGATATGTTAACCAGTTTGATGTAAACATTCCAAATTATATACAAAATCAGCATATTGTACCCCATAAATGCAGTAATGTACACAGTTATGATCTAATAAAAAATAAATATCATCTTGTTCATACATCAAAAAAAATAACATCATTAGTTATTAGGGAAAGGCAAATTATTACAAAGAGGTTATCATAACACACCTATTAGAATGTCTATATTTAAAAAGACTGATCATATCAAGTGTTGGCAAGGATGTGGAAGAACTGGGACTCTTATATACTACTGTTGGAAATGTAAAATAGTACAGCCACTTTGGAAAATAGTTTGGCATATTTTTAAGAAGTTAAATATATAGCTACCGTATAACCTGGACATTTTCATTTCAAGATATTTACCCAAGAGTAATGAAAAAAGATGTCCACACCATGATATGTACACTTGTGCATAGCGGCTTTACTTACAATAGCTAAATCCTACTGTGTGTGTGTGTGTGGGATACCTAATTTCTATAAACAGGTAAATGAATAAATTGTGGTATTCACACAGTGGAATTCTATTCCCCAACAAAAAGGCATGGATTATCGCCACATGAATGGATCTCAAAATAACTATGCTGAGTGAAAGAAGCTGGTAAAAATAGCATATATATGATATGATTCCATTTATTAAGGTTTAGAAAATAAAAACTAATCCACAGTGATAGAATGGGTCAGTGTTTGTTCAGGGACTGGGGTAGGGTTATGCAAGGGTAGCCAGGTAGGATTACCAGGGGGCCCCAGGAAATGCAGGCCGTGAGTGTTATTGCTTGAGGTGATAATTTCACAGCCGTGTATACCTGTCCAAACTTACCAAGTTCTACACTTTATTATTTTTTTAATTTTCATAATTTAAATTTATTGAGTCAAATACATTTTATTTAGTTAAATAATATTCAGCTATTATTAAATAGTACTATTACTAATACTATTTATTTACAGTTAAGTAGTACCATAACATGGAAGATATAAGATTCGTGCTATAAGTTGTATATATTATATAATAGTGTGATTTTATAATGTAAAAAGCTGCTAAAACAAAAAGACCAAAGGAAAATACAGAAAGTTTTACATTTTAAATATGAGTAGTTTAGTATTTTTAAATCATTCTACAAGACAATAGATATGTTTTACAACTGGAGCACCACAAACTTTCCTTTGTTCAGTACACTTTGGTGTAAATATTTCCATTCTTTTACTTTCAAATATTTAATATTCTTATGTTTTAGGTGTGTACTTTTTTTTTTGATAAGCTGGTAGGTAAGACCCACCAATTCACATTTTATTACCATATATGCTACATGCTTAGATTTTCAGTCCTTCACAGCACAGTGACAAAGTAATTAGGAAAACAGGAGCAGCACAGCCAAAGATGTTACAAAGTGTACAGCTCTGACCTGGAGAGCCATGATCACAGGAGTGGTGTTCTTTAGGGAACAATTCTAGTACAGAACAACATGGGAGTAGAAGTAATTTAAAATGTTCACACATTAAATGCAGGACTGGGACTCCATACTGCCATTTAGTATGCTTTGTATTACAGGATGTAAAAACTAACCCCCATCTATGGAATGTTAAGCTCACACCCAAGACAGTCAAAGCCTCCCATTAATTCAACATCCCACACTATTTTCTGGTTGTACCAAAAAATAAACAACCAGCAAATGATTTCTAGGTGTGTACTTCTAAACAGTCTAAAAGTAGACTTTACAACATACAATATGACTTAAATATTTTTTGACAGTTCAACAAATGAATGCAGTCTGGTAATCTCAATCTTTAACTTAGTCCAGAGAGTTTAATTCCTGAACATTCAATGTACATATCTGAGTTCATTCCTAAACCTTATTTTATTCTTCCAATTTCTCTTATCTTCCTCCCTCCCTCCCTCTCACCTTCCTTTCCCCATTTTTCCTTGATATGTGCACAAGTATCCATTTTGCCTCCATTTGTATTAACTGAATTTTTTGACCTCTCCTCCCAACCTCCCCCCATCCACTGGTTCAGAACTATATACTATATTTTATTGGTTATCCTAGAATTTTTAACAAATACTTTAACTTAATAAAAAATTACACAAATTTTTACTCTCTTCTTCTAGAATATAGAAACCTTATTCATGGTGGTTTGTTTCCTTGTATGTATAACGATTTTACATTTTGTTCCGCTAAGTGGCCACAAGTATTACAGCATTTTAAATTGTATTTTCAGAGCACAGTGGTAGCAGGGACTCAGCTCTTAAATTGCAGCAGGGAGGACTTGTGTTTAGAGGTTCCCAAGGAGAGCTGTTCTCTCAGAGCTGAAGCTGTAATCACCGGTCTCCTGCAGGGGGAGGTTTTGTTTTCTTCCTGTTCATCCACTAACGGTATTGACTTTTAGAAATTCCAGATATATGCAGGGTTCTCAGATCTAATCTCCCCTATTTAGGTACCAGACTGTGTCTCTGGACCCTCCTGTGTGTGGCATTAGCCTATTTTCTATAAATTATTAGTTAACTAGATGTTTTAATAAGTTCTCTATTCTCCAAGCTTCCAGGTTAATGTTGTAGTGGCTAAAATGCAAATTTGGGATTCAGATTGGGCTCACATCAAGGTTCTACTACTCATCACCTGTGACTCTGAGCAAATTAATGACACTCTCTGTACCTCAGTTTCCTCACTTGTAAAGGGAGGGATAATAGCACCTGTCTCACAGAGTTACTGTGGGCATTTAAATAAAGGAATACATTTAAAGAGCATGGGACAGCTCCTGGTTGATGATGAGTAAGAGCTCAAACACTAGCTGCGCTTATAGCCACTATTTTGGAGCTTAAAAAAATGTTTTGAGGTTATATTGCATACTCGTCCATAAAAGGGTTAATGTCTGATAATATGAATATTCATAATAAAGAATTTTCAACATTTAAGCAACTTTATGAAGTGTATTTATATATGAATGTAAATAAGTGATTTCTTCAATGACAAACCAACAAGTCACTTGATAGCCATTAATTTGTTCTCCTCCCTCCCTCCCTTTCATTCTTTTTTGAGACAGAGTCTCACTCCATTGTCTAAGGCTAGAGTGCTGTGGCGTGGTGGGTGGTTCACAGCAATCTCAAACTCCTGGGTCAAGCAATCCATTTGTCTCAGCCTCCCGAGTACCTGGGCCTATAGGCATCTGCCACAGTATCTGGCTAATTGTTCTACTTTTAGTAGAGACGGGGGTTTTACTCTTGCTCAGGCTGGTCTCAAACTCCTGAGCTCAAGCAATCCACTTGCCTCTGCCTCCCGGAGTGTTAGAATGACAGATGTGAGCAACCACACTTGGCCTGACATTCATTATTTTCAATTTTCTTCCATTAGAAAAGATTATTCTTGAGGTTATATCTTTAAAGTCTGTTTTTCAATTATAAGTTCTTTCTACATGCTATTGGAATAGCAGATACTCACACACAGACAAAATTAAAGGTAGCATAGCATCTTGTTTTAAGAGAAAATGATGCCAACAGCTGGTTCACTTCATAGAGTCAGAAAACATCAGCTTATGCATGTCAAAGCCCTGAAACAATCATCCATATCACAGGGACTGGCATTACTTCATTCATAAATGACATCTGAATAAGATAAATTCCAAGTCTTCACCCCAAATAACGCATCCTATTTTTTAAATACCTGGTGAATGGAGCTTGGTGGTTGAAGTTGCCACTCTCTTAGGAGATGAGATAGCAGGTTTATTAGTATCTTGATCTTTTTGTGTTTCTTTCTTTGTTCCTGTGTATAGTTTGAAAAGAAAAATAGAAAGAAAGCTATTTACAATAGAAATGGTAACATAAATTGTGGAAAGGGTGGCTTCACCAAAGGCAAACAGAACAACAAAAGGAATATCTGGATGATTTGTTGCTATGGTCACCGCCCCCTGTGCTTGAGGAATGACACACTTGTTTATAAGAAAGGGAATTTAGTTTTGAGTGGTCAGGGAAATAAGCACACTGCCGGCTCTGATTTGATAAAAAATGCCCCCTTCTCTGGAGGTCATTGCCACCCCTGTGACCCTGACCAACAATCTGGGAATTACAGTTTTACTGTCCTTAGCCACTAGCTTGGTTTCCTTGCCTCTCTCTGCTGAAACAAATTTCCAGAAGACAGGGAAAGAAGCTACAGGTATAGCTGAACATAGCTGCTAATGACTTCAGCATCACCCTGAGCTGAGCCATGGGGGGACTTGATCTGATTCTAATTTATTTCTATGCAGCTGGTCCACAGAGGTGACCTAGAGAGCCTTTTAGCTCTCTCCACGGCAGCTGAGTCTCCATGGAACCTGCTGCCAGAGCTGGCCCAGCAGAAGCATGTGGACGCTTCTCAGATTATGTCCCAGGGCATGTGAGACACAGTATGGGTCTCTCTTTTTTGTGTGCTGGGCACAACACTCACCTTCACATCACCCTTGTCAGGAAGTCAGAGAAAAGTGGATGGAAGATGAAAGTGAGAACACAGACCTGGATGTACATGAACTTTTCAGCACATGGCTATATCATTTCAAAAACAAAGCTTGTGTGCCCCCACTCCCATCTCCAAACCCTGTAACCTCACTCCTCTTTCCAGAGGTAGTTACTGCTAGCAATTTGGTGTTTATTCTCCCAGATATTTTTCTAGATATTTAAATAAATAAATAAGTACACATATTCAAATACAGCTATTGGTTAAATAAATGAATCAAATACTGTAACTTCTTTCTAGCTACCCACATTTTGGGGAGATCTTTTTCATATCAATGTATTCAAAGATCTTTTTAAAGTGCCACATCACTGTATTCCAGTTAAAATCCCTGCCATGGATGAACATTTCAGTTTTAGCTGCTGAAATAGCTACATGTGCTAAATAAACATTCTTCTACTTGTTTGTACACAGGGACTTGTATCTTCATAAGACAAAGGCACAGAAGGGATTTAGCTGGATTATGAGTCTACTCCTTTGCAATATTGCTAGCCACAGTGCAACTGTGTACCAAAGGGATCCACTAATTCATACTGTTAACCAGCAGGGTCTGAGAATGACTCTTTCAACATGCCTCATGCCCTATTGATATCAGCGTTCTGATCTCTGAAATTTTCCCAGACACCAAGAGTCTTTTCACATTAGACACATGCATTTCTTTCTAAATTGCTTAATTAAGCCCCTTGCCCATTTTTCTGATTGATGTATAAGAACTTTTCAAGTATTCTAGATATCAATCCTTCGCCAGCTATGTAAATTATATTTTCTGGCCTTTAACTGTCAAAAAAGTATTTATAGTCTCTTTCATTGAGCTGTAGTTTTAAATGTTAATATGTTCAAATGTCAGTTTTCCCTTTACAGATTTACTAGCACTATCATAGATTTCTGCGTATGTGTGCATGGGAGAGTATGTGTGCCCAGGTGCCTATAACATTGCCAGTAGGCATCAGGTATTTGTAGAGGGAGAGAGGGTTTTTTCTTTTTTATAGTAGTAGGAAAGCAATTTTTAAATTAAATCATAGCTGTGTACATTAATGCATTCATGGGGTACAATGTGCTGGTTTTATATACACTTTGAAATATTTTCATCACACTGGTTAACATAGCCTTCACAGCATTTTCTTAGTTATTGTGTTAAGACATTTATATTCTACACCTAGTAAATTCCACACGTACCTTTGTAAGATGCATCGTAGGTGTGGTCCCACCTTTTCCCTCCATCCACCCATCCTCACCCCTCCCCTCCCTTCCCTCTCCCCTTTCCCCTTCTTCTTGGGCTATAATTGGGTTATAGCTGTCATAAGAAAGCTATAAATTGGTTTCATAGTAGGGCTGAGTACACTGGATACTTTTTCTTCCATTCTTGAGATACTCTGTTAAGAAGAATATGTTCCAGCTCCATCCATGTAAACATGAAAGAGGTAAAGTCTCCATCTTTCTTTAAGGCTGCATAATATTCCATAGTGTACATATACCACCATTTATTAATCCATTCATGGGTCGACGAGCACTTAGGCTTTCCCCATGATTTAGCAATTATGAATTGGGCTGCACTAAACATTCTGGTACAAATATCTTTGTTATAATGTGATTTTTGATCTTCTGGATATATACCTGGTAGAGGAATTGTAGAATTGAATGGCAGGTCTATTTTAGATCCCTAAGTGTTCTCCAAACATCTTTCCAAAAGGAATGTATTAGTTTGCATTCCCACCAGCAGTGCAAAAGTGTTCCCTTTTCTCCACATCCACACCAACATCTCTGGTCTTGGGATTTTGTGATATGGGCTAATCTTACTGGAGTTAGATGATATCTCAAAGTAGTTTTGATTTGCATTTCTCTGATGATTAAGGATGATGAGCATTTTTTCATATGTCTGTAGGCTGTGTGCCTGTCTTCTTCAGAGAAATTTCTCTTCAAGTCTGTTGCCCGCCCTGAGATAGGATCACTTGTTCTTTTCTTGCTTATAGGTTTGAGTTCTCTGTGGATTCTGGTTATTAAACTGTTTGTCAGAGACATAACCTGCAAATATTTTCTCCCATTCTAAGGGCTGTCTGCTTGTTTTACTTACTGTGTTCTTGGCTGTGCAGAAGCTTTTTAGTTTGATCAGGTCCTAGTAGTGTATTTTTGATGCTGCTTCAATTGCCCAAGTTGGGGGGAGGGGGTTCCTCCTCATAAAATATTCGCCCAGGCTGATTTCTTCAAGAGTTTTCCCTGCACTTTCTTCTAGTATTTTTATAGTTTCATGTCTTAAGTTTAAATCTTTAACCCAGTGCGAGTCTATCTTAGTTAATGGTGAAAGGTGTGGGTCCAGTTTCAGTCTTTTACAGATTGCTAGCCGGTTCACCCAGCACCATTCGTTAAATAGGGAATCTTTTTTCCACTGAATGTTTTTAATTGCCTTGTCAAAGATCAAATAACAGTAAGTAGCTGGGTTCATCTCTTGGTTCTTGATTCTGTCCAATACATCTACCTCTCTGTTTTTGTGCCAGTACAATGCTGTTTTGATCACTATCAATTTGTAGTATAGTTTGAGGTCTGCTCGTGTGATTCCTCCTGCTTTGTTTTTATTGTTGAGTAATGTCTTGGCTATTCGAGGTTTTTTTTTGCTTCCATATAAAATGAAGTATTATTTTTTTGAGATCTTTAAGGTATGACAGTGGAGCTTTAATAGGAATTGCATTAAAATTGTATATTGATCTGGGTTGTATGGACATTTTAACAATGTTGATTCTTCCCAGCCATGAGCATGGTATGTTTTTCCATTTGTTAACATTTTCAGCTATTTCTTTTCTTAGAGTTTCATAGTTCTCTTTATAGAGATCTTTCACATCCTTTGTTAGGTAAACCCTCAAATATTTTACCTTCTTTGGCACTGCTATGAAAGGAATAGAGTCCTTGACTGTTTTTTCAGATTTATGAGTGTTGATTTTTGTAACCTGAGATACTGCTGTATTCCTTGATCACTTCTAAGAGTTTTGTAGTAGAATCCCTGGTGTTTTCTGGATATACAATCATACCATCTGTGAAGAGTGAAAGTTTGATCTCTTCTGACTCTATGTCACCTTGACCCTTGATCACCTTTCCTTCCATAATTGTGATGGCTAAGACTTCCATTACAATGTTAAAAATCAGTGGGGTAAGACATGATTGCAAGAGGGACTTTACCTAACAATTGCAATCAGTGTAACCTGGCTTATTGTACCCTCAATGAATCCCCAACAATAAAAAAAAAAAAAAAAAAAAATCAGTGGAGACAATAGGCAACCTTGCCTGGTTCCTGATCTGAGTGGAAATGATTTCAATTTAACTCCATTCAATACAATATTGGCTGTGGGTTTGCTGCAGGTGGCCTCTATCAGTTTAAGAAATTTCCCTTCTATACCCATTTTCTTAAGTGTTCTGATAACTGATAACTGATAAAAGAAAAACATTTTCTTAAGTGTTCTGATATTATCAAAAGCTTTTTCTGCATCATTTGAGAGAATCATATGGTCTTTGTTTTTAAATTTGTTTATGTGATGAATTATACTTATAGATTTATGTATACTGAAGCAGCCTTGAGACTCTGGGATAAAACCTACTTGGTCATGGTGTATAATTTGTGTGATGTGTTGCTGGATTCTGTTTGTTAGGATCTTGTTGAATATTTTTGTATCAATATTCATTAGTGATATTGGTCTATCATTTTCTTTTCTTTTGGGGTCTTTTTCTGGTTTGGGGATCAGGGCGATGTTTGCTTCATAGAATGTGTTGGGTAGTATTCCTCCTTCTTCTATATTTTGGAACAGGTTGAGTAATATAGGTACTAGTCCCTCTTTAAAGGTTTGGTAGAATTCTGACGTGAAGCCATCTGGTCCTGGGCTTTTCTTTTTAGGGAGATTTTGCATGGTTGATGCTATTTCAGAATTTGATGGGCCTGTTCAACATTTCCACTTGATTCTGGCTAAGTCTTGGAAGGTGGTGTGCTTGCAAGTCTTGGTCAATTTCCTTCAGATTTTGCTATTTCTGAGAATAAAGTTTATTGTAGTATTCATTAAGGATTTTTTTAATTTATGAGGAATGTGTTGTTATTTCGTCTTTATCATTTCTGATTGATGAAATTAGAGATTTTACTCTTTTTTTCTGGTTAGGTTAGCCAAAGGTTTATCTATTTTATTGACTTTTTCAAAAAACCCAACTTTTTGATTTATTGATCTGTTGTATAATCCTTTTGTTTTCAATTTCATTTAATTTGCTCTAATTTTGGTTATTTTTTTTTTTTTCTTGTGCTGGGTTTGGGATCGGAATGTTCTTCCTTTTCCAGTTGCTTGAGATGTCTCATTAAGTTGTTAACTTCCTCTCTTTCTGTTCTCTTGAGGAAGGCTTGCAGTGCTATAAATTTCCCTCTTAGAACTGCGTTTCTGGTATCTCAGAGGTTCTGATAATTCATGTCTTCATTATCATTTTGTTCCAAAAAATTTGGTCATTTTCTTCTTAATCTTGTCTATGACCCAGCTATCATTCAGCATAAGGTTATTTAACTTCCATGTTTTTGTCTAAGTATGCAGATTCCTGTTGTTACTGACTTCAACTTTTATTCCATGGTGGTCCGAGAAGATGCAAGGAATAATTTCTATTCTTTTAAATTTGCTGAGGTCAGACTTGTGACCTAAGAGGTGATCAATTTTGGAGTATGTTCCATGAGCTGATGAGAAGAATGTGTATTCAGTTTTGTTAGGATTAAATGTTCTGTAGATATCTGTTAAATCTGAATGTTGAAAGGTTAAGTTTAAGTCTAAAATTTCTTTGCTTAGCTTCTTATTGGAGCATCTATCCAACATTGCCAAAGGAGTGTTGAAATCTCTGACTATTACGGTGCTGGAGGAAATCAAGTTGCTCACATCTCTTAGAGTCTCTCTTTTAAATTGAGGTGCATTATGGTCCGGTGTATAAACGTTGATAATTGAAATCTCATCATGTTGAGTGTTATCCTTAACAAATATGAAGTGATCATCCTTATCTCTCCTTACTTTTTGTGGTTTAAAGCCTTTTGTATCTGCATTTAAAATTTCAACACCTGTTTTCTGCTTTCCATTTGCCTGAAATATAGATGACCATCCTTTCTCCCTGAGTCTATATTTATCTTTTAAGGTAAGATGAGATTCTTGTATGCAGCAGATATCTGACCTGAGTTTTTGTATGCAGTCACCTACCTGTGCCTCTTTAGAGGACAATTTAAGCCATTCACATTAATTTAGAATATTGATAAGCCTGGTAGAATTTTGGGTGTCGAGTTTTTCAAAAGTCTGGTGTACATTTTTAATCCTTTTACCACTGTGGAAGTTGGAAGTTTACTTTTGTGGTGGAGGATTGTGCTGGTCTTTATGGAGGATAGGTCTGAGAATATCCTGGAGAGCTCATTTAGTTATGGCAAATTTCTTCAACATGTGAATGTCATTAAAGTATTTAATTTCTCCATCATAAATGAAACTCAGTTTTGGTGGATAAAGGATCCTGTGTTGAAATTTATTTTGTTTTAGAGATTAAAAGTCGATGACCACCCTCTTCTAGCTTGAAAGGTTTCAGCAGAGAGATCTGTAGTCATTCTAATATTCTTTCCCTTGTAGGTTATGGTTTTCTTACGTCTGGCTGTGTTCAGAATTTTCTCCTTCATATTAACTTTAGTGAAGTTCATTATGATGTGCCTGGGGGATGTCTTATTTGGGCTGAGTCATGCTGGGGTTCTGAAACTGTCTGCTATCTGAATTTCAGAATCTCTTGGCATGTCTGGAAAGTTCTTCATAATCTCATGAAGAAGAGCCTCTGTGCCTTGTAAAGCAACTTCGTCACCTTCAGGGATTCCTATAAGGTGAATATTAGTTTTCTTTAATTATCCCAGAGCTCTCTGAGAGAATGGTCCATTTTTGCTCTCCATTTCTTTTCCTCTTGGAGCATTTGGGAGCCCTCAAAAACTTCGTCTTCAATGTCAGAAATCCTTTCTTCTGCTTGCTCCTTTCTGTTACTGAGGGATTCTACTATATTTCTCAATCTTTGAGGGCTGCAAATTCTTGCCTCAATATGTCAAAATCTTTGGTGATTTTGTCTTTGAATTCATTGAATTCTTGAGACAACTTTTGAAATGCTCTTCGAATTTCTTTTTTTTTTGTAGAGACAGAGTTTCACTTTATTGCCTTTCGTAGAGTGCCGTGGCGTCACACAGCTCACAGCAACCTCCAACTCCTGGGCTTAGGCGATTCTCCTGCCTCAGCCTCCTGAGTAGCTGGGACTACAGGCGCCCGCCACAACGCCCGGCTATTCTTTTGTTGCAGTTTGGCCGGGGCTGGGTTTGAACCCGCCACCCTCAGTATATGGGGCCAGCGCCCTGTTCACTGAGCCACAGGTGCCGCCCTGCTCTTTGAATTTCTAATTCCAACTTTACCTCCATTCTATTAATCTTATTTGCAATCCAAATTTTGAATTTGGTTTCTGACATCTCAGTCATTTGTTTATGAATGGGATCTTCAGTTGTGCCTATGATATCGTTCCTTGTGGGAGTTGATATACTCTGGTTATTCACATTACTGGAGTTTTCCTGCTGATTCTGCCACATGATTATTTTACACTGTTTAGCTAGATGAGCACATAAGGTGAAGTTGGGTTGGGGGGCTCCTGGAGTAGTGATTTACCAGCACTTTGCCCAAGAGCTAGGACTAGTGTCTGTACCTTTTCTCCCAGAGCTTTGCAAAGGACCCATACAGTGCTATGGCCTGAGACACTGGGGACTTCCTGGTGTAGTGGGGCTAAGTAGCTCTGTCTTGTTTTAAGCTGGTCTCTGTCCTACCCTAGTGAATCAGTTACTCTGGGTTGAAGTCTAAGCTGTGGAGAAATATCAGCAATTAAGTCACCCCACTCCCCAAGGGAAACAACTGGAAAAGGAAAATCAAACTTTACCACAACCACACACCAAGGGTACCACTTTCGATAGTCTTTGGGTGATTGGTCCAGTCTAAGAGATCTAAATCAATTGTCCCAGGGAGCACCCAGTCTCAAGTGGGAGAGTTTAAAAGGTCTCTGGCAGAGGCGAGATTAAAGATGGTGGCCTAGTAACAGCTTCCCTGCAACTGGGAACAGCGAGTCTGGGGAGACAAGAATCCAGGCATCACTGGCCGGTGGGATATGCCCATAATCAGCCCTTTGAGGATACAGGGAGCCAGCAAAGGACTTCTGGACCCCAAGAGGAAGACAAAAATAGTGGAAAACTGGCAAGTGGTTGTGTGTGTTCGATCGACCTAATCACACCAGCAACCATAAGTATAAGCAGCAGTGAGACTGCAAACCGGAAAGGCCTTCCCTGTGAACTGTTTCGGTGTTCTTGGACTTGGCACTCAGTTGAACTGCCTTGGGGAGAGCTTGAGCAGGAGTGTGGAGAACTTTGGGCATTGTCTGGGGCCCCAGACTGAGCCACTGCGCTGGGCGCAGGAAGCCATTGTGAAAGAACTGCCTGGGTAAGCTCCGCCCTCAGGGTCTCAGAGCAAGGATTGGGTGGGTCAAAGTAACCTACTGACTGAGCAGCCTAAAGGCGGGGACTGAGCTGCCTTACAGCCTTAATCCTTAGGGGCAGAGTGAGATGGTTTTGGCACACTGGAGCCTTGGGCTGTTGCCCTGGGTAGAGTGCCGTAACGTCACAGCTCAAAGCAACCTCAAACTCCTAGGCTTGGTGCTGCCCAGACCTCCATAAGAGCTGTACAGCGACCCCCAACCGGTGACCTGCACCCACCGGGCCTCCACATTCCCTGACCAGGAACTGCAGGAGCCACACAACCCTGCGTCCTCCCTCTGGTGTTCTCACAGCTTCCACACTAGCCTGTACATTTGGACAGGGACTCTGTAGCTGCGTGCCCTTTGGAGCCCTTCCCTGCCTCTGTGCAGAGCTCTTCTCCTGGCCAGAGACTGCTGGAGCCTTGGGCTCTCTGTGCCAAAGTCACTGGGCGCCTGGCACTCCCAGAATCGTGCGCACCACCCACAGCCCTGTTGCTGGATCCGGGTGTGTCACAAACCGGAGCTGCTTGCACAACCAAAACTCCCTAGCTACAGCAGCCACAGAGGAACTACACAGGGTCACTCCCTACAAAGAACCAGCAACAATAGACTGATCCCGCTGTCTAGTCTTGGAGAGACACTTCCCCAAGTCTGAGGACAGCCAGAGGCAATGGTGAAAAACAATCATGAGATGAAATCAACACAAAAACTCTGGCAATATGAATAATCAGAGTAGATCAACTCCCCCAAGGATCAATGGGGCAGAAACAGCACAAGACCCCATGCACAAACAAATAGCTGAGATGTCAGAAACTGAATTCAGGATCTGGATAGCAAATAAGATTGAATTAGAATTCCAAAAGTTATCTCAGGAATTCAATGGATTCAAAGACCAAATGACCAAAGATTTCGACACATTGAGACAAGAAGTTGCATCCCTCAAAGATCTGAGAAACACAGTAGAATCCCTCAGTAACAGAATGGAGCAAGCAGAAGAAAGGATTTCTGACATTGAAGACAAAGCTTTCAAATGCTCCCAAACCCTCAAAGAAGAAGAGAAATGGAAAGCAAAAACAAACCACTCTCTCAGAGAGCTCTCGGATAATTTGAAGAAAACCAATATTCGTCTTATAGGGATCCCTGAAAGTGACAAAGTGGCTTCACAAGGCACAGAGTCTCTTCTCCATGAGATTATGAAGGAGAACTTTCAAGACATGCCAAGAGATTCCAAAATTCAGATAGCAGACAGTTTCAGAACTCCAGCACCACTCAACCCAAATAAGACATCCCCCAGACACACCATAATCAATTTCACTAAAGTTAATATGAAGGAGAAAATTCTGAAAGCTCCCAGATGAAAAAAACCATTACTTACAAGGGGAAGAATACCAGAATAACTGCAGATCTCTCTGCTGAAATCTTTCAAGCTAGAAGAGGATGGTCATCGACTTTTAATCCCCTCAAACAAAATAACTTTCAACCCAGGATCCTGTACCCAGCTAAACTGAGCTTCATTTATGACGGGGAAATTAAATACTTCAACGACATTCACATGTTGAAGAAATTTGCCACAACTAAACCAGCTCTCCAGGACATTCTTAGACCTATCCTCCATAAAGACCAGTGTAATTCTCCACCACAAAAGTAAACCCACCCAAAAAAATTTTCGATCAAATTCCAACTTCCACAGTCACAAAAGGATTAAAAATGTCCACCGGTCTCTCGAAAGGCTTATCAATACTCTCAATTAATGTGAATGGTTTAAATTGCCCTCTAAAGAGGCATAGGTTGGCGGACTGGATACAAAAACTCAAGCCAGATATCTGCTGCATCCAAGAATCGCATCTTACAATAAAAGACAGATATAGACACAAGGTGAATGGATGGTCATCTATATTCCAGGCAAATGGAAAGCACAAAACAGCAGGCGTTGCAATTCTGTTCACAGACGCAATAGGCTTTAAACCAACCAAAATAATTAAGGATAAGGATGGACACTTCATATTTGTTAAAGGTAATACTCAATATGATGAGATCTCAATTATTAATATTTATGCACCCAACCACAATGCACCTCAATTTATAAGAGAAACTCTAACAGACATGAGCTACTCGATTTCCTCCACTTCCATAGTAGTTGGAGATTTTAACACCCCTTTAGCAGTCCTGGATAAATCCTCCAAAAAGGAGCTAATCAAAGAAATTTTAGATTTAAACTCAACCATTCAACATCTGGGCTTAACAGACATCTAGAGAGCATTTCATCCTCCAAAAACTGAATACACATTCTTCTCATCAGCCCACAGAACATACTCCAAAATCGACCACATCCTAGGCCACAAATCTAACCTCAGAAATTTAAAAAAATAGAAATTATTCCTTGCATCTTCTCAGACCATCCTGGAATAAAAGTTGAACTAAATAACAACAGGAACCTGCATACCCATACAAAAACATAGAAGCTAAACAACCTTATGCTGAAGGATGCATGGGTTATAGACGAGATTAAGAAGGAAATCACCATATTTTTGGAACAAAACAACAATCAAGACACGAATTACCAGAACCTCAGGGATACTGCAAAGGCAGTCCTAAGAGGGAAATTTATAGCACTGCAAGCCTTTCTCAAGAAAAAGGAAAGAGAGGAAGTTAATAACTTAATGGAACATCTCAAGCAACTGGAGAAAGAAGAACACTTCAACCCCAAACGCAGCAGAAGTAAAGAAATAACAAAAATGAGAGCAGAATTAAATGAAATCGAAAACAAAAGAATTATACAACAGATCAATAAATCCAAAAGCTGTTTTTTTGTAAAGATCAATAAAATTGATAAACCTTTGTCCAATCTAACGAGGAAAAAGAGAGTAAAATCTCTAATTTCGTCAATCAGAAATGGTAACGATAAAATAACAACAGATCCCTCAGAAATTCAAAAAATCCTTAACGAATACTACAAGAAACTTTACTCTCACAAATATGAAAATCTGGAAGAAATTGACCAATACCTGGAAGCACGCCACCAACCAAGACTTAGCCAGAATGAAGTGGAAATATTGAACAGGCCTATATCAAGTTCTGAAATAGCATCAACTATACAAAATCTCCCTAAAAAGAAAAGCCCAGGAACAGATGGCTTTATGTCAGAATTCTACCAAACATTTAAAGAAGAACTAGTACCTATACTACTAAACCCCTTCCAAAATATAGAAAAAGAAGGAATATTACCCAGCACATTCTACGAAGCAAACATCACCTTGATCCCCAAACCAGCAAAAGACCCAACAAGAAAAGAAAACTATAGACCAATATCACTAATGAATATAGATGCTAAAATACTCAATAAGATCCTAACAAACAGAATCCAACAACACATCAAAAAAATTATACACCATGACCAAGTTGGATTTATCCCAGGGTTTCAAGGCTGGTTCAATATACGTAAATCTATAAATGTAATTCAACACATAAACAAACTTAAAAATAAAGACCATATGATTCTTTCAATTGATGCAGAAAAAGCTTTTGATAATATCCAGCATCCCTTCATGATCAGAGCACTTAAGAAAATTGGTATAGAAAGGACATTTCTTAAACTAATAGAGGCCATCTACAGCAAACCCACAGCCAATATCGTATTGAATGGAGTTAAATTATTTCCACTTAGATCAGGAACCAGGCAAGGTTGCCCATTGTCTCCATTGCTCTTTAACATTGTAATGGAAGTTTTAGCCATTGCAATTAGGGAAGAAAAGGCGATCAAGGGTATCCACATAGGGTCAGAAGAGATCAAACTTTCACTCTTCACAGATGACATGATCGTATATCTGGAAAACACTAGGGATTCTACTACAAAACTTTTAGAAGTGATCAAGGAATATATCAATGTCTCAGGCTACAAAATCAACACCCATAAATCTGTAGCCTTTATATAAACCAACAATAACCAAGCCCAACAAACAGTCAAGGACTCTTCCTTTCACAGTAGTGCCAAAGAAGATGAAATATTTGGGAGTATACCTAACAAAGGATGTGAAAGATCTCTACAAGGAGAACTATGAAACTCTAAGAAAAGAAATAGCCAAAGATGTTAACAGATGGAAGAACATACCATGCTCATGGCTGGGAAGAATCAACATTGTTAAAATGTCCATACTGCCCAAAGCAATACATAATTTTAATGCAATTCCTATTAAAGCTCCATTGTGATACTTTAAAGATCTTGAAAAAATAATACTTCATTTTATATGGAATCAGAAAAAACCTCGAATAGCCAAAACATTACTGAGCAATAAAAACAAAGCAGGAGGAATCACGCTACCAGACCTGAGACTGTACTTTAAATCCATAGTGATCAAAACAGCATGGTACTGGCACAAAAGCAGAGCAGTAGATGTCTGGAACAGAATAGAGAACCAAGAGATGGATCCAGCTACTCACCGTTATTTGATCTTTGACAAACCAATTAAAAACATTCAGTGGGAAAAAGATTCCCTATTTAACAAATGGTGCTGGGTGAACTGGCTAGCAACCTGTAGAAGATTGAAACTGGACTCACATCTTTCACCATTAACTAAGATAGACTCTCATTGGATAAAAGATTTAAACTTAAGACATGAAACTTTAAAAATACTTGAAGAAAGTGCAGGGAAAACTCCTGAAGGAATTGGCCTGAGTGAATATTTTATGAGGAGGACTCCCCAGGCCATTTAAGCAGTATCAAAAATACACTACTGGGACCTGATCAAACTAAAAAGCTTCTGCACAGCCACAAACATAGTGATTAAAGCAAGCAGACAGCCCTCAGAATGGGAGAAAATATTTGCAGGTTATACCTCCAATAAAGGTCTAATAACCAGAATCCACAGAGAACTCAAATGTATTAACAAGAAAAGAACATGTGACCCCATCTCTGGGTGGGCAAGGGACTTGAAGAGAAACTTCTCTAAAGAAGACCTATGCAAGATGTACAAATACATTTAAAAAAAAGCTCATCATCCTTAATCATCAGAGAAATGCAAATCAAAACTACTCTGAGATATCACCTAACCCCAGTAAGAGTAGCCCACATAACAAAATCCCAAAACCAGAAATGTTGGCGTGGATGTGGAGGAAAGGGCACGGCACACTTCTACACTGCTGGTGGGAATGCCCACTAATATGTTCCTTCTGGAAGGATGTTTGGAGAACACTTAGATACCTAAAAATAGACCTGCCATTCGATCCTAGAATTCCTTTACTAGGTTTATACCCAGAAGACCAAAAGTCACAATATAACAAAGACATCTGTACCAGAATGTTTATTGCAGCCCAATTCATAATTGCTAAGTCATGGAAGAAGCCCAAGTGCCCATCGACCCACGAATGGACTAGCAAATTGTGGTACATGTATACTGTGGAATACTATGCAGCCTTAAAGAAAGATGGAGACTTTACCTCTTTCATGTTTACATGGATGGAGCTGGAACATATTCTTCTTAGCAAAGTATCTCAGGAATGGAAGAAAAAGTATCCAATGTACTCAGCCCTACTATGAAACTAAATTATAGCTTTCACATGAAGACTATAACCCAACTATAGCACAAGACTATGGGGAAAGGGCCAAGGAAGGGGAAGGGAGGGGGGAGGTTTTGGTGGAGGGAAGGTAATGGGTGGGGCCACATCTATGGTGCATCTTAGTTTGAGTACAGGCGATTGCACTAATGTACACAGGTATGATTTAACAATAAAAAAAAATAAAAGGTCTCTGGCAACTAGATAGCAGGGGTCTGCTGGCAGCTCGAGTATGACTTATTCTGGTGCTCCGTGGAGTCAGTAGGACCCCCCCAGCAAATGAATTAGTCTGGGAAGATTGATGCCTCCTTCCCTACCTTGCACCTCTGTCACACCTAGTCACTGGTAATCCCGCAGGGCTGTGACCCAATTCCCCCCAATGGGTTTGTGCCTTCCTGAGTCACAGGGAGATCTATGTCTCTTCGGCCAAGCCTCCACACTCTGCCACCATCCGGCAGGGGAAGCTGAGGCCTAACAACCCCGGGTGGTTAATGGAAGCTGGGTAGGTTCACTCAGTTCCAGCCCCACCCCTGACTGATGTTGCTCACACTTGTGATTCTGTCCTGGCTATATTCCCCTGCAGACCAGGTGCTGTTTGAGCTCACGGAAACTGCGACTCAGCCCTGGTCTATGCTGCTGCTAGTGTGTCTGTCTCTGCTGCAGTCTGTGTTGGGGTGGGTAAGGGTATAGTGTTCACACTTGGCTCTGAGTTCCAGCCTCTGCCTGCCTGCCTTTGTCTCAGCTATTTTCCCCTGAGGATGGGGTACTTCTTAGGCTCACTGAAGCAGTCCTCTGGCTCAGCTCCGCCCTGGAAGTATGCTGTTTCTGTGTACGTGTCTTCTATTCCCCGTCCTTGCCCAGGCAGGTACCGCCTCAGCATACCCTTTACTCATGGGGCCTGTTACCGTCCCAGATCTGTTCCGCCAGTGTCTGCCTCTGCAGAAGATGCCCAGCTTTCTCTGGTTGCCCAGACAGACAAGGAGTGTCTCTCTAAAATATCCCCAGGGGTGTGAGCCCTATTGTTCCTGTCCTGCTCTGTGCCATGGTGCACCGCCTCTCCTTACCCCCATGCAGCAGGATCAGCACAGACCTGAAACAGCCCATGCCCTGTCCACACCTCTCGAGAAAATGCCCAAGAATCTGGACTTCATGGGGGACAGGATTCCAGACCTTGGGGTGAGAGTGGAGTGGAGTGCTTGGAGTTCAGAATTGCAGGTAGAGAATATATACAGTTTTATGCCTGGCAGGAGAGTGCAAGGCACCCTAGTAGGGGAAGGAGGTCCGGTTTTTAGAGGGTCTCTCCCATGGGATAAAATGGAAGGATGTTTGAACTCTGCTCGCTTGTTTGTAGAAAGTATACTTCGAGCTGTTATCACGGGGGAGGGGACTCCCATCCGCTTGGTGGTGTATTTTGTACCTATTGTTTGTATCCTTAGGGTCTCAGGTTGCCTCAGTAGCGTTGATGTGCATTCTTCAATCTTCTCTCTTGGCTCAGGTCCAAAACATCAGCTTACTTGCTAAACTTCTGTCCTTTAACTCTCCTTCTGGATAGGAGCCTCTGTGGAAAGCTAGCTCCAGTCGGCCATCTTGCCTCCACCCTGGGAGGCAGGGATTTTTGATAAAATATTCCTCTCTTCCTTGGCCTGACTGGGCCTGCATCCCTGCTCCATGGGGCCTTCCTCACTCACCGTCCCCACATGTGCACCTACCTCTGCTTGTCCAACCATGCACTGGCATCCTCCCCTCTGCCTCGCTGCCTTTGGACAAAGGGTTCCTGTCCAGCTGATTTACTCTTCCAAGGCCTGCATTCACTTTTGTCTTCCTCCTTCAATACTTCCCCCCCTACCCCCCCGAAACAGGGTTGTACTTTTTCTCCCTCAGTAGACTGCCACGGCATCATAGCTCACAGCAACCTCAAACTCCTGGGCTCAAGCAATCCTCCTTCTTCAGCCTCTCAGAATGCTAGCATTACAGGCATGAGCCACGGCACCTGGGACCAATACTCACCCTCTTTTCTGTTCCCAGCATGCTTCTTGGCATTTAGGCAACACACCCTCAGCCACTCACATCATAGTTAATGGCAACACTGTCCACTCCCTGTACTCAGGCCAGAAAACCTGGAGTCATTCTGCTTTATTTCTTTACCCTGCTACTTCAGTCCCTTGGCAAAGGTGATAGGCTCTCTTCTCAGAACAGGTGTTGTGTCTGACCGCTCCCTCTCTCCACTACCTCTCCAGGGGCGTCACTTCATTATGTAGATCCATAATAGAAGCGTCTTCCACTTCTTTATGTAGGATCCACCCCCCACCTGCCAGTCCCTTGGCAAAGGTGATAGCCTCTCTTCTCAGAACAGGCCTTGTGTCTGACCGCTCCCTCTCTCCACTACCTCTCCAGGGGCGTCACTTCATTATGTAGGATCTACATAATGAAGTAGAAGCGTCTTCCACTTCATTATGTAGGATCCACACCCCACCTGCCTCCAGCCCCACCTCTAACCTTCCACAGCTCAGTCTCCAACGTGGCAGGTTTATGACTTAAAATCTAAGTCAGAGCAAGTCACTCCCCATTGCAGCACCCTGGGTAGTAGAACAGGGACATCCTTGGGGACTGTAATTCAGCGTACCACACCTTCACTGTCTAAGTCAATAGATAAATAATTAAACTTTTTATTTATTTATTTTATTAAATCATAGCTGTGTACATTGATATGATCATGGGGCATCATTCACTAGCTTTACAAACCATTTACCAAGTTTCACATATACCCTTGTCAGATGCACCCCTGCTGTAATCCCACCAATCCCCTTCCCTCTATTCACCTCCCCCCTCCCTCCCCTCCCTTTCCCCCTTCCCCCTATTCTTAGGTTGTAACTGGGTTATAGCTTTCATGTGAAAACCCTCAATTAGTTTCATAGTAGGGCTGAGTACATTGGGTACTTATTCTTCCATTCTTGAGATACTTTACTAAGAAGAATATGTTCCAGCTCCATCCATGTAAACATGAAAGAGGTAAAGTCTCCATCTTTCTTTAAGGCTGCATAATATTCCATGGTGTACATGTACCACAATTTATTAATCCATTCATGGATCGATGGGCACTTGAGCTTCTTCCATGACTTAGCAATTATGAACTGAGCTGCAATAAACATTCTGGTACAAATATCTTTGTTATGATGTGCTTTTTGGTCTTCTGGGTATATGCCCAGTAGAGGGATTACAGGATTGAATGGCAGATCTATTTTTAGATCTCTAAGTGTTCTCCATATCTCTTTCCAAAAGGAATGTATTAATGTGCATTCCCACCAGCAGTGCAAAAGTGTTCCCTTTTCTCCACATCTGCGCCAACATCTCTGGTCTTGGGATTTTGTGATATAGGCTAGTCTCACTGGAGTTAGATGGTATCTCAAAGTAGTTTTGATTTGCATTTCTCTGATGATTAAAGATGATGAGCATTTTTTCATATGTCTGAAGGCCGCGCACCTGTCGTCTTCAGAGAAGTTTCTCTTCAAATCCCTTCCCAGCCTGCGATGGGATCCCTTGTTCTATTCTTGCTAATGCGTTTGAGTTCTCTGTGGATTCTGGTTATTAAACCTTTGTCAGAGACATAACCTGCAAATATCTTCTCCCATTCTGAGGGCTGTTTGCTTGCTTTACTTACTGTGTTCTTGGCTGTGCAGAAGCTTTATAGTTTGATCAAGTCCCAGTAGTGTATTTTTGAAGCTGCTTCAATTGCCCGGGGGGTCCTCCTCATAAAATACTCACCCAGCCCGATTTCTTCAAGGGTTTTCCCTGCACTCTCCTCTAGTATTTTTATAGTTTCATGTCTTAAGTTTAAATCTTTGATCCAGTGAGAGTCTATCTTAGTTAATGGTGAAAGATGTGGGTCCACTTTCAGTCTTCTACAGGTTGCCAGCCAGTTCACCCAGCACCATTTGTTAAATAGGGTATCTTTTCCCCACTGAATGTTTTTAATTGGCTTGTCAAAGATTAAATAACAGTAAGTAGCTGGATTCATCTCTTGGTTCTCTATTGTGTTCCGGACATCTACTTCTCTGTTTTTGTGCCAATACCATGCTGTTTTGATCACTATGGATTTGTAGTACAGTCTGAGGTCTGGTAGCGTAATTCCTCCTGCTTTGTTTTTATTTCTGAGTAATGTCTTGGCTATTCGAGGTTTTTTCTGATTCCATATAAAACGAAGTATTGTTTTTTCAAGATCTTTAAAGTATGACAGTAGAGCTTTAATAGGGATTGGACACCTTAAACTTTTTATTTGTCAAAAAGGCACTAACCGCTTGGTCTATGTCAGTCCTCTGAGTCCCTGATAGTTATTTATGAAGCTTTTCTTAATTTCCTAATTCCCTCATGCCCTCTTGACTAGTAGGCTTCCTTTAGATGCCACTCAGTTCGCCCTCTTCTCTCTCCTCAGTGCAGACTATGTCTGCTAGTGGATGTCTCATGCTTGGTCTGAACACCTTCTTTTAACAGAACCTCTGCTGACCACTGGAAAATCAATTCTTCCCTACTTCTGCTTTGTGTGGTCAGGGGACTGACCCAGCTGGCTCTGGAGGGAGCAGGTGACCTGGGCCTACCAAGTCAAAGCTCTGCCTCATCCTGACCTGAGTCAAGACCATGATAGCTCTGCCTTGGGAATGTTGCTGTAATTACTATAAATGTATTCTCTTCCTGATATATGCCTGTGCTGGTGGCAGGTAGGCCTGAAACAGCTATTGACCATTTTTGTCCCCTTTGTCCCTTTGTTCCCACCTAAGGAAGAAGGTAGGCAACGAAGGGGAGAGAGGTGCCAGGAGATGGGAAGTCATCCATGACACCACTGCTGAGGTCCCTGGTTTCCAGCACAGATTATGTGAGCTCCAAATCTCTCCACTTTTGTTTTCTTTTTTTTTTTTTTGCCTAAGACAGTTTGAATTAGGTTGTGACTTGGAACCAAACAAGACTTTCATTATACAATTCAGCCCAGAGGAAATAGCTCTTTACTAAATAAGTACACCCACTCATCTCTCACAGAGTTATATATTGGTCAAAACTACTTCTCATGTTCTCCATCTACACCAAGAATTATAGCTGTATAAAATAATGTGTGTGTCCACAGTCCAGAGTCCTACCATTGGCGTTTTGGGGAGAAGGAAGAAGGTAGTAGAAAGGGGAACAAGTGCCAGATTCAGCTTGGTTCCAGGGTGGGGAACCTGTGGCCTTAAAGCCACAAGTGACCTTCCAGGTCCTTAAGTGTGGCCTTTTGACTAAATCCAAATTTTATTGAACAAATCCGTGATTTTTGCTAACACACTTTTGTTCATCTATCTTTTATATTTTTATTTTATTTTTAAAATGAATGTATTAAAAATACCAAAGAATAAAATAAGTTTCAATGAAATAATCCTCCCAGATTTACTGACACAATTAGAACATCAGTGGGCTAAATTGAGGGCTGCTAGGTTCAAGGTTTAGTTCTAACTTCACCCACCTGACTGGCACCACCACCACATGAGGCTGGTTGGTGAGAGTTTATGGAGATTGAGTATACTTCTCTGTTGCCAGCTTTGGACAATGGTACACTGTGTTTCTATTTGAAGTGGAATTTGTGAAAAGTTGCTGAGATTGACAGTATTTTTTAATTCTGTCTGCTCAACAGCCCATCATGTCAAAGAAGACAAAGAGAATGTGGAAGGAAGAAAGCAGATTTTTTTAAATGAGTATTGGGAATTGCAGTATTATTTTGTTTCTGCTAAAGATAAGATGATTTTCATGCTTTGTGATACTGCAATAATAACGTTAAAGAAATTCAATGCTCATCAGCATTATAACATCATAAGGATCACAACTATTGTAAATTAGTGGGAGAGACACAAAAGGTTGTAGTGTAGTAATTAAAAGATGGAAAGCAAAAGTGAAGACAACTCTTTCAAGCAATAAGACCTAGAAATAATGCCACTGAAGCAGCTTATAAAATTTATCTTATATACTCAGGGAAAAAGGGAAGCCATTCAGTGATGTAGAAAACATGTGAGAATGCATTGTCTATGTCATAGGATCTTTAGACCCCAATAATGCTTTAAAGTACAAACAACTGTCTCTTTCAAAGAGAGCCCCAAATGACTGGCTGCATGAATTAGCCTTCAGTGTAATAGAGTAACTTTATGCAATACTTCAGAAGTAAAGTATGCATTATTCAATTGACTTAGATGAATCAACTTTATACTACTGTCTCAGCACAGGTTTTATACCTCGTTCAAGTCACAGCAGAAGATTTTCTTTGCTGTGAAAAGCTACTTGCTTTGGGCACTCTTATGAATCAAGGTAATAGATATATTCAACAATTTTCAAGGTAAATGTTGTAAAGTTCCATGAATTTGGTAAATTTAGTGAGCGTCTCTATAGATGGTGCACTTTCCATGACAAGAAATCATGAAGGGTTCATTTAACAGATTAAAAAAGTATTCAAAGATCCAGAGACACTCATTCCTTTTCTTTGCATCTTGTATCAGCAAAATTTCTGTGCTAAAGCTACTATTTTTAGTGACACTTCACCACAATTTGTAAGTTGTGTTAACTATATTCAGGCAAATGCAACACGGCATCATTAGTTTTGTAACATGTTAAAGCTGACTGATGAGGAATTCAGTGTAGATTTGCCATATCATTATAAAGTGCACTGAGTATCACAGGTACCAGTATTAGCCAGATAGTTAAACTTCATGGAGAAAAGAATTAGCAATGTGAATTATTGAAAAATTTCTGTAGGAATGCTTCATTTCTGTGTGATAGCATGTGAAATCAAAACAACTTCAACTAGTTATTTGCAAGGTAAAACTAAGTCTATATATGATATGTGGCAAAAAAATCCAAGCATTTCAAAAAAGCTATCTTTTTTACAAGAACACTTCTTTAAAAGGAAATTTCAGATAAACATTTTCTCTAGTTAGCAAAGGTCATTGATGAGTAGAATAATATATGCAAATCATTTGAAGAATATGCAGCTGGTACAAACCTATTTATTGGAGAATTTATAAAATGAAAGGTTCACTGACTTCAGAATCGTGACATCACACTCACACTTCAGAATCGTGACATCACACTTTATATCACCAAGGCGCCTAAAGAACTACAAATGGGAAGAATTAAGCTCTTAGTAGATGACATTTTAAAGTTATTGATGATAAGAAGCATTCAGATGAAGTATGGAAAAATGCGGTAGAATACCCACAGCTACAACAACATGCCCCCCAAATGTTTTCCTGCTTTTCAATCACCTATTGCTGCAAATCTACATTCTCCTACCTAACCCAAATCAAGATGCCCTTAAGGTGACAAATTACTGATACCCATTTAGAGGATCAACGAGCCCTCTACACTGCAGCCAAGTATTCAAATGCTTTCCAACAAAAACCAGACACAACAAAGTCATTAAAAGGTTAACTTTAAAATAAACAAATTGTTTTCATTTTTATTTATTTCATATTTATTTATTTCAGACTAATATGAGGGTACAAATGATTAAGTTACATTGTTTGTATCTGTTAGGTAAAGTTCAAGTTGTAGGTGAGCCCTCCACCTGGGGAGTATGCTGCTGTACACACTTAACATTGTGTCCATTAGCTGGAGCTTACCAGTTTTTATTTTTTTTAAATGATTAAGTACATAGCAGTTAGATATTTTTACCTTTAAAATATCTTTTAAAGTATACTTAATTGTAGTTTCTTGAATGTAGCCTTTTTGATTGCAGCTAAATTAATTCAGCCTTCCAACATGAAAAAGTTTCCCACCAGGTGGAGAGCAAGATGGTGGCCGAGTAACAGCTTCCTTGCATCTGGGCACCGTGAGTCTGGGGAGATAAGACTCCAGGCATCTCTGGCTGGTGGGATCTGCCTATAATCATCCCTTTGAGGATACAGGGAGTCAGCGAGAGACTTCTGGACCCCAAGAAGAGGACAAAAACAGTGGAAAACTGCAAGTAATCGCGTGTGTTCAATTGGTCTAATCCCGCCGATAGCTGTAAGTGCAGTAGCAGTGAGACTGCAAACCGGAAAGGCCTTACTTATGAACTGTTTTTGTATTTTTGGACTTGGCACTCAGTTGAACTTCCTTGGGGAGAGCTTGAGCGGGAGTGCAGAGAATTTTGAGCATTGTCTGGGACCCCAGACTGAGCTGCTGAGCCGGACAGACAGAGCTAATAGTGTTTGGCTGTGGGCCGCAGGGAGCCATTGTGAGTGAACTGCCCCAACAAGGTCTGCCCTAGGGGTTGCAGAGCAAGGATCAGGCGGGACCTAGTAACCTAGTCACTGAGCAGCCTAAAGGTGGGGTCTGAGCTGCCTTACAATCCCTAACCCTCAGGGGCAGAGTGAGACCAGTTTTGGCACACTGGATGAGTGGATAGCCTCTTCAACAGTGATTCCAGTGACAAGCACTTTCCTGGGAAAGCTTCTGGTTAGCAAGTTTAGAAGCTTAAAGTTTAGAAGTTTTCCAGCCTTTTAAGAGGGCTGAAGAGAGACTTAGGGTGTCTACCATGTGGGGTTTGAGAAATCAGCAGAGGCTTCCAGTCGTATCAGCATTGTAATTAACATCTCATACCCCAGAAGACCACCTGTTGCCCAGACAATATTCAACAAGATATATATACTGCTTTGTTTTGTTTTGTTTGTTTGTTCTTTGTTTATCTTGATGTTGTTGTTGTTGTTTTGTTTTTTAATTTCAACCTTTTCCGTACAGATATTTTCTTTTCTTTTTCCAGTTTTCTAGTATAAATACAATTTCCCATTGCTGCCTTTTTCAATAACTAGAACTTCATTTTTGCTAGTGTTTCTATGCCTATTATTTGGTTTTTAACCCAATTTTATCCCATAAAGTTTTCTGTTTGCTTATTTTAGTTTGATTTATAGCATTTTTGTCTTTCCTCTCTACTTGGTGGAGGTGGGGTACTGTGTCTGATCAAGTTAGCAAAGAGTTGCTGACCACAAGGGAACCACCCAACCAGGTACCCCCAGAGGTGGGTTTTTTTTAAGGTTGTGTCAAAGTACCCTACTGTACACCTATATTGCTCTGTCTCCCTCTTTCTGTGCCTCTCTTCTTTTTGTCAATATTCATTTTACCCAACCCCTCTCCTTTCTTTTTGTTCTTTCGTTCTTTCTTTCATCCCTTCTTGCTTTTCAACCTTTTCATCCTTCTGGACGTATACCAAAAGGACTCATGGAAACCTTAGTCCACTGGCATGGGAACTTAAAGAGCAAGAGGAAGTGAAAGAAAAATTAGGGCAAGGAAACAGACAAAAGAAATCACTCGGGGGAGATAGGACTCCAGGCAGCTCTGGCTGGTGGCAACTGCCTATCATCACTCCTATGAAAATACAGGGAGTCAGCGAGAGACTTCTGGACCCCAAGAGGAGGACTAAAACAGTGGAAAGCCGGCAAGTGGTCGCGTGTGTTCAATCCGTCTAAACCCGCCCACAACTGTAAGTTCAGTAGCAGCGAGACTGCAAACCAGAAAGGCCTTACCTGTGAACTGTTTTGATGTCCTTGGACTTGGCACTGAGTTGAACTGCCTTGGGGAAGGCCTGAGCGGGAGTGCGGAGAACTTTGGCCGTTGTCTAGGGCCCCAGTCTGAGCCGCTGAGCCAGACGGAGCTGATAGTGTTTGGTGGTGGGTCACACGGATCCATTGTCAGTGATCTGCCCCGGCAAGCTCTGCCCTCAGGGTCGCAGAGCTAGAAACGGGTGGGAGCTGGTAACCCAGCAACCAAGTAGCCTAAGGGTGGGGTCTGAGCCGCCTTGCAGCCCTAACCCTCAGGGGCAGAGTGAGATCGGTTTTGGCACACTGAGTAAGTGCATAGCCACTTCAGCAGCGATTCCAGCGAGAAAGCTGGGAAAGCTTCTGCTCAGCAAGTTTACAAGTTCAAAGTGCCTTTTAAGTAGGCTGAAGAGAGATTTAGGGTGTCTACCTGCTGGGGTTTGAGAAATCAGCAGCCTCCAGTCGTATCAGAACTGTGACTAACATCTCATACCCCAGAAGACCACGTGTTGCCCAGACAATATTCAATAACATATACAAACTGCTTTGTTTTTGGTTGTGTATTTTTTTCTTCTTTTTTTTTTTTGGTTTGGTTGTTTTTTTTGTTTGTTTATTTTGACGTTGCTGATGTTCTTTTGTTTTTTTAATTTCAATCTTTTCCACACAGATCCCTTTTTCTTTCTCAGTTTTCCTAGTTTAATTATAATTTCCCATTGCTGCCTTTTTTAATAACTTCAACTTCATTTTTCCTAGTGTATCTACCGATATAATTTGGTTTTTCACCCAATTTTATCCCCGTAAAGTTTTCTGTTTGCTTCTTTTGGTTTGATTTATAGCATTTTTGTCTTTCCTCTCTACTTGGTGGAGGTGGGGTACTGTGTCTGATCAGGTTAGCAAAGAGCTGCTGACCTCAAGGGAACCACGCAACTGGGCACCCCCAGAAGGTGGGGGTTTTTTAAGGTTGTGTCAAAGTACCCTACTGTACACCTATATTGCCCTGTCTCCCTCTTTCTGTGCCTCTCTTCTTTTTGTCAATATTCCTTATACCCACACCCTCTCCTTTCTCTATCTTTCTTTTTTTCTTATCACTCGGTCCTCCTTTCTTTCATCCCCTTTTTTTGCTCTTCAACCTTCTCACCCTTCTGGTCCTATAACCCTTAGTCCACAGGCATAAGAACTTAAAGAGCAAGAGGAAGTGAAAGGAAAATTAGGGCAAGGAAACAGATAAAAGAAATCACTCATGAGGAAGAATCAGCAGAAAACTCCAGGCAACATGAAGAACCAGTCTAGAACAACCCCACCAAGGGACCATGAGGTAGCTACTGCAGATGATTCCACCAGTATAGAAATGTTAGGAATGACAGAAAGGGAATTTAGAATACACATGTTGAAAACAATGAAAGAAATGATGGAAACAATGAAGGAAATTGCTAATAAAGTGGAAAATAACCAAAAGGAAATCCAAAAACAGAATCAAATAAGAGATGAACGATATGAAGAATATAAAAAGGATATAGCAGACTTGAAGGAACTGAAACAGTCAATTAGGGAACTTAAAGATACAATGGAAAGTATAAGCAACAGGTTAGACCATGCAGAAGAAAGAATTTCAGACGTAGAAGACAAAGTTCTTGAGATAACTCAGACAGTAAAAGAGGCAGAAAAGAAGAGAGAGAAAGCAGAACGTTCACTGTCAGAATTATGGGACTTTATGAAGCGTTCCAACATACGAGTTATAGGAATTCCAGAAGGGGAAGAAGAATGCCCCAGAGGAATGGAAGCCATACTAGAGAATATTATAAAAGAAAATTTCCCAAACATCACCAAAGAGTCTGACACACTGCTTTCAGAGGGATATCGGACCCCAGGTCGCCTCAACTCTAACCGAGCTTCTCCAAGACACATTGTGATGAACCTGTCCAAAGTCAAGACAAAAGAAAAGATTCTGCAAGCTGCCAGGAGTAAGCGCCAGTTGACCTACAGGGGCAAATCCATCAGAGTGACCGCAGACTTCTCTAATGAAACTTTCCAAGCAAGAAGACAATGGTCATCTACCTTTAATCTACTTAAACAGAACAATTTTCAGCCCAGAATTCTGTACCCTGCTAAGCTAAGCTTCAGAATTGACGGAGAAATCAAATCATTTACGGATATACAAACATTGAGGAAATTCGCCACAACAAGACCAGCTCTACAGGAAATACTTCAACCTGTTCTGCACACTGACCACCACAATGGATCAGCAGCAAAGTAAGAACTCAGAAATCAAAGGACAAAACCTAACCTCCACACTGATGCAAAAGATAAAATTAAGCAATGGACTCTCACCAAATAAGACGAATAGAATACTACCACACTTATCAATTATCTCAATAAATGTTAATGGCTTGAATTCCCCACTGAAGAGACATAGATTGGCTGACTGGATTAAAAAACACAAGCCATCCATTTGCTGTCTGCAAGAAACACACCTGGCTTCAAAAGACAAATTAAAGCTCCGAGTCAAGGGTTGGAAGACAATTTTTCAGGCAAACGGAATTCAGAAGAAAAGAGGAGTTGCAATCTTATTTTCAGATACATGTGGATTTAAAGCAACTAAAGTCAAAAAAGACAAAGATGGTCACTTTATATTGGTCAAGGGAAAACTACAACAAGAAGACATTTCAATTCTAAATATTTATGCACCCAATTTAAATGCTCCCAGATTCCTGAAGCAGACCTTACTCAGTCTGAGCAATATGATATCTGATAATACCATCATAACAGGGGACTTTAACACACCTCTTACAGAGCTGGACAGATCCTCTAAACAGAAATTAAACAAAGATGTAAGAGATTTAAATGAGACCCTAGAACAACTATGCTTGATAGATGCATATAGAACACTCCACCCCAAAGATAAAGAATATACATTCTTCTCATCACCCCATGGAACATTCTCCAAAATTGATCATATCCTGGGACACAAAACAAATATCAACAGAATCAGAAGAATTGAAATTTTACCTTGTATCTTTTCAGACCATAAGGCACTAAAGGTGGAACTCAACTCTAACAAAAATGCTCAACCCCACCCAAAGGCATGGAAATTAAACAATCTTCTGTTGAATAACAGATGGGTGAAGGAAGAAATAAAACAGGAAATCATTAACTTCCTTGAGCATAACAACAATGAAGACACAAGCTACCAAAACCTGTGGGATACTGCAAAAGCAGTTTTGAGAGGAAAATTCATCGCTTTAGATGCCTACATTCGAAAAACAGAAAGAGAGCACATCAACAATCTCACAACAGATCTTATGGAATTGGAAAAAGAAGAACAATCTAAGCCTAAACTCAGTAGAAGAAAAGAAATATCCAAAATCAAATCAGAGATCAATGAAATTGAAAACAAAAGAATCATTCAGAAAATTAATGAAACAAGGAGTTGGTTTTTTGAAAAAATAAATAAAATAGATAAACCATTAGCCAGACTAACTAGAAATAGAAAAGTAAAATCTCTAATAACCTCAATCAGAAACGATAAAGGGGAAATAACAACTGATCCCACAGAGATACAAGAGATCATCTCTGAATACTACCAGAAACTGTATGCCCAGAAATTTGACAATGTGAAGGAAATGGATCAATATCTGGAATCACACCCTCTCCCTAGACTTAGCCAGGAAGAAATAGACCTCCTGAACAGACCAATTTCAAGCACTGAGATCAAAGAAACAATAAAAAAGCTTCCAACTAAAAAATGCCCTGGTCCAGACGGCTTCACTCCAGAATTCTATCAAACCTTCAAGGAAGAGCTTATTCCTGTACTGCAGAAATTATTCCAAAAAACTGAGGAAGAAGGAATCTTCCCCAACACATTCTATGAAGCAAACATCACCCTGATACCAAAACCAGGAAAAGACCCAAACAAAAAGGAGAATTTCAGACCAATCTCACTCATGAACATAGACACAAAAATTCTCAACAAAATCCTAGCCAATAGATTACAGCTTATCATCAAAAAAGTCATTCATCATGATCAAGTAGGCTTCATCCCAGGGATGCAAGGCTGGTTTAACATACGCAAGTCTATAAACGTTATCCACCATATTAACAGAGGCAAAAATAAGGATCACATGATCCTCTCAATAGATGCAGAAAAAGCATTTGATAAAATCCAGCATCCTTTTCTAATTAGAACTCTGAAGAGTATAGGCATAGGTGGCACATTTCTAAAACTGATTGAAGCTATCTATGACAAACCCACAGCCAATATTTTACTGAATGGAGTAAAACTGAAAGCTTTTCCTCTTAGAACTGGAACCAGACAAGGTTGTCCTCTGTCACCTTTACTATTCAACGTAGTGCTGGAAGTTCTAGCCAATACAATTAGGCAAGACAAGGAAATAAAGGGAATCCAAATGGGAGCAGAGGAGGTCAAACTCTCCCTCTTTGCTGACGACATGATCTTATACTTAGAGAACCCCAAAGACTCAACCACAAGACTCCTGGAAGTCATCAAAAAATACAGTAATGTTTCAGGATATAAAATCAATGTCCACAAGTCAGTAGCCTTTGTATACACCAATAACAGTCAAGATGAGAAGCTAATTAAGGACACAACTCCCTTCACCATAGTTTCAAAGAAAATGAAATACCTAGGAATATACCTAACGAAGGAGGTGAAGGACCTCTATAAAGAAAACTATGAAATCCTCAGAAAGGAAATAGCAGAGGATATTAACAAATGGAAGAACATACCATGCTCATGGATGGGAAGAATCAACATTGTTAAAATGTCTATACTTCCCAAAGCTATCTACCTATTCAATGCCATTCCTATCAAAGTACCTACATCGTACTTTCAAGATTTGGAAAAAATGATTCTGCGTTTTGTATGGAACCGGAAAAAACCCCGTATAGCTAAGGCAGTTCTTAGTAACAAAAATAAAGCTGGGGGCGTCAGCATACCAGATTTTAGTCTGTACTACAAAGCCATAGTGCTCAAGACAGCATGGTACTGGCACAAAAACAGAGACATAGACACTTGGAATCGAATTGAACACCAAGAAATGAAACTAACATCTTACAACCACCTAATCTTTGATAAACCAAACAAGAACTTACCTTGGGGGAAAGACTCCCTATTCAATAAATGGTGTTGGGAGAACTGGATGTCTACATGTAAAAGACTGAAACTGGACCCACACCTTTCCCCACTCACAAAAATTGATTCAAGATGGATAAAGGACTTAAATTTAAGGCATGAAACAATAAAAATCCTCAAAGAAAGCATAGGAAAAACACTGGAAGATATTGGCCTGGGGGAAGACTTCATGAAGAAGACTGCCATGGCAATTGCAACAACATCAAAAATAAACAAATGGGACTTCATTAAACTGAAAAGCTTCTGTACAGCTAAGGACACAATAACCAAAGCAAAGAGACAACCTACACAATGGGAAAGGATATTTGCATATTTTCAATCAGACAAAGGCTTGATAACCAGGATCTATAGAGAACTCAAATTAATCCACATGAAAAAAGCCAACAATCCCTTATATCAATGGGCAAGAGACATGAATAGAACTTTCTCTAAAGATGACAGACGAATGGCTAACAAACATATGAAAAAATGTTCATCATCTCTATATATTAGAGAAATGCAAATCAAAACAACCCTCAGATATCATCTAACCCCAGTGAGAATGGCCCACATCACAAAATCTCAAAACTGCAGATGCTGGCGTGGATGTGGAGAGAAGGGAACACTTTTACACTGCTGGTGGGACTGCAAACTAGTACAACCTTTCTGGAAGGAAGTATGGAGAAACCTCAAAGCACTCAACCTAGACCTCCCATTCGATCCTGCAATCCCATTACTGGGCATCTACCCAGAAGGAAAAAAATCCTTTTATCATAAGGACACTTGTACTAGACTGTTTATGGCAGCTCAATTTACCATTGCCAAAATGTGGAAACAGCCTAAATGCCCACCAACCCAGGAATGGATTAACAAGCTGTGGTATATGTATACCATGGAATACTATTCAGCTATTAAAAAAAATGGAGACTTTACATCCTTCGTATTAACCTGGATGGAAGTGGAAGACATTATTCTTAGTAAAGCATCACAAGAATGGAGAAGCATGAATCCTATGTACTCAATCTTGATATGAGGACAATTAATGACAATTAAGTTTATGGGGGGGGAAGCAGAAAGAGGGATGGAGGGAGGAGGGTGGGGCCTTAGTGTGTGTCACACTTTATGGGGGCAAGACATGATTGCAAGAGGGACTTTACCTAACAATTGCAATCAGTGTAACTGACTTATTGTACCCTCAATGAATCCCCAACAATAAAAAAAAAAAAAAAAAAAAAAGCACAAGAGCAGGAGACGGAGTTAAAAGAAAGACCCAGATCAGTCTCTTCTCCAAGAATGACAGCGAAGTTATAAAAGTGTAGACTCCATCTCTCTGGGAGAATACACAAAGTGGGAAGAGCAGATATAGGCAGTGATTGTTACAATTTCAGTTCCTGCCACAATATTTTGAAAAAATTCCAAGGACAGGAAAAGCTGACACCTAACTCTTTCCCCCTATTATGTTGACAGTCTCTAAATAAAATATATGTGTTGGTATTTAAAAAAAATAAAAATAAAAAAAAATAAAAATAGCTGGATATGGTAGTATCCACCTGTAGTCCCAGCTACTAAGGAGACTGAGGCAGGAGACTCTCTTGAGTACAGAAGTTTGAGGCTGCAGGGATCTCTGATAATGCCACTACACTCTAGCCTGGGCAACGAAGGAAGATCCTATCTGCCCCCCCCAACAAAAAAAATAAATAAAATAGAATGAAAAAAAAAAAAAAAGAAATCACTCATGATGAAGAATTAGCAGAAAACTCCAGGCAACACGAAGAACCAGTCCAGAACAACCCCACCAAGGGAACATGGGGTAGCTACTGCAGAGGATTCCACCAATAAAGAAATTTTAGGAGTCACCGAAAGGAAATTTTGAATACACATGATGAAAACAATGAAGGAAATGATGAAAACAATGAAGGAAACTGCTAATAAAGTGGAAAATAACGAAAAGGAAATCCAAAAACAGAATCAAATAAGAGATGAACGATATGAAGAATATAGAAAGGATATAGCAGAGCTGAAGGAACTGAAGCAGTCAATTAGGGAATTTAAAGATGCAATGGAAAGTATCAGCAACAGGTTAGACCAGGCAAAAGAAAGAATTTCAGAGGTAGAAGACAAAGTTCTTGAGATAACTCAGATAGTAAAAGAGGCAGAAAAGAAGAGAGAGAAAGAAGAATGTTCACTGTCAGAATTATGGGACTTATGAAGCGTTCCAACATACAAGTTATAGGAATCCCAGAAGGGGAAGGAGAATGCCCCCGAGGAATGGAAGCCATACTAGAGAATATTATAAAAGAAAATTTCCCAAATATCACCAAAGATTCTGACACACTGCTTTCAGAGGAATATCGGACCCCTATATTCACCTCAACTCTAACCGAGCTTCTCCAAGACACATTGTGATGAACCTGTCCAAAGTCAAGACAAAAGAAAAGATTCTGCAAGCTGCCAGAAGCAAGCGCCAGTTGACCTACAGGGGCAAATCCATCAGAGTGACCGCAGACTTCTCCAATGAAACTTTCCAAGCAAGAAGACAATGGTCATCTACCTTTAATTTACTTAAAGAGAACAATTTCCAGTCCAGAATTCTATACCCTTCTAAGCTAAGCTTTAAAATTGACAGAGAAATCAAATCATTTATGGATATACAAACATTGAGGAAATACGCCACAAGACCAGCTCTACAGGAAATACTTCAACCTGTTCTACACACTGACCATCACAATGGATCAGCAGCAAAGTAAAAACTCAGAAATTAAAGGACAGAACCTAACCTCCACACTGATGCAAAAGACAAAACTAAGCAATAGACTCTCACAAAATAAGATGAATAGAACACTACCACACTTATCAATTATCTCAATAAATGTTAATGGCTTGAATTCCCCACTGAAGAGACATAGATTGGCTGACTGGATTAAAAAACACAAGCCATCCATTTGCTGTCTGCAAGAAACACACCTGGCTTCAAAAGACAAATTAAAGCTCCGAGTCAAGGGTTGGAAGACAATTTTTCAGGCAAATGGAATTCAGAAGAAAAGAGGAGTTGTGATATTATTTTCAGATACATGTGGATTTAAAGCAACTAAAGTCAAAAAAGACAAAGATGGTCACTTTATATTGGTCAAGGGAAAAATACAACAAAAAGACGTTTCAATTCTAAATATTTATACACAAATTTAAATGCTCCCAGATTCTTGAAACAGACCTTACTCAGTCTGAGCAATATGATATCTGATAATAGCATAATAACAGGGGACTTTAACACTCCTCTTACAGAGCTGGACAGATCCTCTAAACAGAAATTAAACAAAGATATAAGAGGTTTAAATGAGACCCTAGAACTACTGTGCTTGATAGACACATATAGAACACTCCATCCCAAAGATAAAGAATACACATTCTTCTCATCAGCCCATGGAACATTCTCCAAAATTGATCATATCCTGGGACATAAAACAAATATCAACAGAATCAAAAGAATTAAAATCTTACCTTGTGTCTTCTCAGAACATAAGGCACTAAGGGTGGAACTCAACTCTAACAGAAACGTTCGACCCCACACAAAGATATGGAAATTAAACAATCTTCTGTTGAATAACAGATGGGTGCAGGAAGAAATAAAACAGGAAATTATTAACTTCCTTGAGTATAACAACAATGAAGACACAAGCTACCAAAACCTGCGGGATACTGCAAAAGCAGTTCTGAGAGGAAAATTTATCTCTTTAGATGCCTACATTCGAAAACAGAAAGAGAGCGCATCAACAAACTCACAAGCCGTCTTATGGAATTGGAAAAAGAAGAACAATCTAAGCCTGAACTCAGTAGAAGAAAAGAAATATCCAAAATCAAATCAGAGATCAATGAAATTGAAAACAAAAGAATCATTCAGAAAATTAATGAAACAAGGAGTTGGTTTTTTGAAAAAATTAATAAAATAGATAAACCATTGGCCAGACTAATGAGAAATAGAAAAGTAAAATCTCTAGCAACCTCAATCAGAAATGATAAAGGGGAAATAACAACTGATCCCACAGAGATACAAGAGATCATCTCTGAATACTACCAGAAACTGTATGCCCAGAAATTTGACAATGTAAAGGAAATGGATCAATATTTGGAATCACACCCTCTCCCTAGACTTAGCCAGGAAGAAATAGAGCTCCTGAACAGACCAATTTCAAGCACTAAGATTAAAGAAACAATAAAAAATCTTCCAACCAAAAAATGCCCTGGTCCAGATGGCTTCACACCAGAATTCTATCAAACCTTCAAGGAAGAGCTTATTCCTGTACTGCAGAAATTATTCCAAAAAATTGAGGAAGAAGGAATCTTCCCCAACACATTCTATGAAGCAAATATCACCCTGATACCAAAACCAGGAAAAGACCCAAACAAAAAGGAGAATTTCAGACCAATCTCACTCATGAATATAGATGCAAAAATTCTCAACAGAATCCTAGCCAATAGATTACAGCTTATCATCAAAAAAGTCATACATCATGACCAAGTAGGTTTCATCCCAGGGATGCAAGGTTGGTTTAACATACCCAAGTCCATAAACGTTATCCACCATATTAACAGAGGCAAAAATAAAGATCATATGATCCTCTCAATAGATGCGGAAAAAGCATTTGATAAAATCCAGCATCCTTTTCTAATTAGAACACTGAAGAGTATAGGCATAGGTGGCACATTTCTAAAACTGATTGAAGCTGTCTATGACAAACCCACAGCTAATATTTTACTGAATGGAGTAAAACTGAAAGCTTTTCCTCTTAAAACTGGAACCAGACAAGTTGTCCTCTTCCACCTTTAAATATTCAACACAGGGCTGGAAGTTCTAGCCAATACAATTAGGCAAGACAAGGAAATAAAGGGAATCCAAATGGGAGCAGAGGAGGTCAAACTCTCCCTCTTTGCTGACGACATGATCTTATACTTAGAGAACCCCAAAGACTCAACCACAAGACTCCTAGAAGTCATCAAAAATACAGTAATGTTTCAGGATATAAAATCAATGTCCACAAGTCAGTAGCCTTTGCATACACCAATAACAGTCAAGATGAGAAGCTAATTAAGGACTCAACTCCTTTCATCATAGTTTCAAAGAAAATGAAATACCTAGGAATTTACCTAACGAAGGAGGTGAAGGACCTCTATAAAGAAAATTATGAAATTCTCAGAAAGGAAATAGCAGAGGATATTAACAAATGGAAGAACACACCATGCTCATGGATGGGAAGAATCAACATTGTTAAAATGTCTATACTTCCCAAAGCAATCTACCTATTCAATGCCATTCCTATCAAAATACTAACATCGTACTTTCAAGATTTGGAAAAAATGATTCTATATGGAACTGGAAAAAAACCCGTATAGCTAAGGCAGTTCTTAGTAATAAAAATAAAGCTGGGGGCATCACCATACCAGATTTTAGTCTGTACTACAAAGCCACAGTGGTCAAGACAGCATGGTACTGGCACAAAAATAGAGACATAAACACTTGGAATCGAATAGAAAACCAAGAAATGAAACTAACATCTTACAACCGCCTAATCTTCAATAAACCAAACAAGAACACACCTTGGGGAAAAGACTCCCTATTCAATAAATGGTGTTGGGAGAACTGGATATCCACATGTAAAAGACTAATACTGGACCCATACTTTTCCCCACTCACAAAAATTGATTCAAGATGGATAAAGGACTTAAATTTAAGGCATGAAACAATAAAAATCCTCAAAGAAAGCATAGGGAAAACACTGGAAGATATTGGCCTGGGGAAAGACTTCATGAAGAAGACTGCCATGGCAATTGCAACAACAAAAATAAACAAATGGGACTTCATTAAACTAAAAAGCTTCTGTACAGCCAAGGAGACAACAACCAAAGCAAAGGGACAACCTACACAATGGGAAAGGATATTTGCATATTTTGAATCAGACAAAAGCTTGATAACTAGGATCTATAGAGAACTCAAATTAATCCACATGAAAAAAGCCAACAATCCCATATATCAATGGGCAAGAGACATGAATAGAACTTTCTCTAAAGAAGACAGACATATGAAAAAATGTTCATCATCCCTATATATTAGAGAAATGCAAATCAAAACCACCCTGAGATATCATCTAACTCCAGCTAGAATGGCCCACATCAGAAAATGTCAAAACTGCAGATGCTGGTGTGGATGTGGAGAGAAGGGAACACTTTTACACTGCTGGTGGGACTGCAAACTAGTACAACCTTTCTGGAAGGAAGTATGGAGAAACCTCAAAGCACTCAAGCTAGACCTCCCATTTGATCCTGCAATCCCATAACTGGGCATCTACCCAGAAGGAAAAAAATCCTTTTATCATAAGGACACTTGTACTAGACTGTTTATTGCAGCTCAATTTACAATCGCCAAAATGTGGAAACAGCCTAAATGCCCACAAACCCAGGAATGGATTAACAAGCTGTGGTATATGTATACCATGGAATACTATTCAGGCATTAAAAAAAATGGAGACTTCACATCTTTTGTATTAAACTGGATGGAAGTGGAAGACATTATTGTTAGTAATGCATCACAAGAATGGAGAAGCATGAATCCTATATACTCAATTTTGATATGAGGACAATTAATGGCAATTAAGGTCATTGGGGGGGGAAGGAAAAGCAGAGAGAGGGAAGGAGGGAGAGGGGTGGGGCCTTGGTGTGTGTCACACTTTATGGGGGCAAGACATGATTGCACGAGGGACTTTACCTAACAAATGCAATCAGTGTAACCTGGCTTATTGTACCCTCAATGAATCCCCAACAACAAAAAAAAAAAAAAAAAAAAAAGAAAGAAAGAAAAAGTTTCCCACCTCTGATCTGGTCTCAGAAAAGAAGTCCATAAGTTTAATTTGAAATATTGTGACTCATAATATTCACTAAATGCCAGACAATCACTACAAATGCAAATGGTCCTAAAGTGTTTCTCCATAGATAGAATAATAAGAAGCCTCCAAAGGTCTCTGCTGGAAGGTGCTGCCTGGAAATCCACAATGAGTTTCCCAGAACAGAGAAGAATGGTGTAAAAGCTCAGTTCACCCCCGGACAAGGGCCCTCCACAGTTGTATGAGTGGTTTTCTTTGAGCAGACCATTAGAAGCCCATTTTTAATTCTATTAATCAACTGGACATCATAGAAGTGACTTACAAAGGTGTTTATTATGTACACTTTCTCAGAAGCTGTGAAAGCATGACTCAGCCTGAAAGTTGCCCAAGCAAGAATGATGTGCCTATTATAGATAAAAATTAATTAGTAATAGTAATTTAAAAATGACAGCTAGCTCTGAGGATGAGGCTGTCATCTCAAAAAATAAAAAAAAAAATGACACTATCTAATTCAGTATCTTCTCTGAGCATATTTAGAGGGAAAAAAATAGATTTAAGATAATGGTTAGAAGAATGCTATACACTTTTTAAATAATAAAAAAAAGCACATTAAAAAAATGAAACCAAGAGAAAATTTTCTAGGCTCTTCACCACACACAAAATAGGCTATAAAGTCATGCAAGGAAATCTCAGTGTAAGTACGAAAGATAAGAAACAAAAAAGGATATGGAAATACACACAGCCATGGACCTTATCTCCCACCGTCTAAAGTTCTCACTCCACTGGCCTGAGTGCAGCTAATCCCTCCCGGCCCTGACATCTCCCACTCTGCTCCCAGGAACAGGAGAACCATAGACAGAAGATGGGGACCAGCAGGAAGAAGGGAATGCAAATGTGTCCACGCTGCAAGGGATTCTTATTGCAAGAGTGCAGCTGGGAGGGGTGAACAGACAAGGTGAATGATATAACCGGGAAGTCGGAGTCCTGATGCCACTCATAAGATAAATTGGATAGGGGAACCTTTCCAGGTAAGATTTATGTGGATTGAATAGAATGAAGAAAGGAAACATCTAGATAAGAACAAACCAAATGAAAGAGAAACCCATATGAGTTACAAATTAAAGAGAGAGAGACAAAGAGTGATCGCATACTCTGGGGAGTTAGGTGCAAAGATAAGAAGGGAAGAAAATGAAGAAAATGAAGAAAATGGTTTTTAGCTGGTAATAGTGACTTTTTTAAAAATCAAAAGGAATATCTGGTATTGGGAGAGAACAGAGTTAACGAGGGAGCAATATAAATAGTGGGCACATTTCATTCCACTTATTCCATTCATTGCACACATGAGGGTAGACACTGTGGGTGGGAATATAAAGGAAAATAACAAAAGTTAGACCTATAATAGATGCCTAATTATTTCCTGGAATAGTTATTTCTGAAGATTACTAAGAAAAGGCAAAGACTGAAAAGTGAAGTGTTGTTTTTAAAGATAAATATGTGTAAAAGCTTTGTAAACTGCCCCTCCCCAATAAATTCACTGATGCACTCACTATTAATCACCAAGTGCCCATCGGGCACCTTCCCAGTGGGAGACAGAGGTGTGAGCTGTCATAGACGTTGCATTTTCATGGAATTTATTTATTACATGCATTTACGAATGCCAAGTACTAGGCTACAGTTGCTTCTATGTATACTGCCTCACCTTAGCCTCCCTCCAAACTCTGTGGGTGCTATTACTGGTATTATTACTTTGCAAATGAAGGACCTGAAGGTTGTAACATAGCTGTATTTGGCAGTACACAGCTGAGTCAAGGTCTAAACATGCAACTTCCTGCCCTAATTCTTGGCTGCATTTCTCTACACCGCAGTGGCTTAGGTGAGTGCTGGGAAGTAACCAGTTCTATTGGTTACTGTTGAATTGACAGATGAATTGACCCCAGGTGAAGGTTTGAAGGGAGGAAGCATGGGGCAGGGGTGAGAAAGTGTAGAGGAAGCAGAGGTGTGGGGCAGGAGAGCATAGATGGGGCTGGTGACTACGAGATCAGGGAACAGCTCAAGCCATTTGTTTTTAAACACTAGAGGCCAGCAGATCCCAACATTCTTTCCTTCCCTGGCCCCAGGCCTCCTCTATGACTCATATTCTACACCACGTGGGACTCCTTAACGTCTTTCTCTCTCTCACATGTGTCAGTCTGTCTTCAATGGTTGCCACCATTTGTTCTTTTCCTCCTCATACAATTTATGCTTGGGTCCACATGAACTCCCACACTCGTGGAAAGCCCCCTTTCTTTGGAGGTTCCAAGGATCTGGCTGGTGAATGAAATGCTGTTCCTATGATACAGTCGCTGTCCCTCATTTTCCCCAGGTGTGGTTTTCCTCTTTATCCTCAGGCTCTGTCATCATCCTGAAAAATGTCAATGACCCCTGCTTTACTCATCCAGCATCCCAGCCTTCCAGCCTTTTGACACCTGTAACTCCTGAGAGGAGCCTTAAATCAGGACCCTGAGCATCAGGATGGACTTGTCACCATTTTGACTTTCACTTCAGATACTCACTGTCCCCCTTTCTGGGTGAAACCTTCTACCCTCCAGCTGTCTCACTATGTTGTGACTCTTCCAACCACTCCATTCTCTAATCCAGACTACTAATCCCTTTTGCTCCAAGCCAATGATCTCTCTCTTTCTTCACCTCCCTTCTTACCCAACCAACGTTTACTCCAGTGTCCTTTTCTTCTACAAAGGGTCTTCAAAATATTTGTGGAAAATGAATATTATAAAAAAAAAAACCATGCACGGATTTCAATTTTTTGTGTGTGCTAAAATAAAAGTCATACTAACTTGTTACAGCATGTTTGAACATGATCTAGTCAGACTAGCCCCCCAAGGCACTAAGGAGGAAAAGACATCAGTTTGAAAATAATTCCTATCAGAGCAACATGAATTCTGCTGAAATTGAAGGAAAAACAAACATCAAATTTATGGTGAAGCCTCAGTGAAGAACGATAAAATCACTGATGCTTTATAAAATGTTTATGGGGATAATGTCCCCAAAGAAACCAGCAGTTTGCAAATGAATAACTCATTCTAAGAAGAGATGAAGTGACAGCAAAGATGAAGCCTGTGGTGGCAGAACATCCACATCAATTTGTGTGGAAAAATTCACCTCGTGCATGCCCTAATTGGAGAGGAGCAACAATTAACAGCAGAAACAACAGCCAACACCATAGACATCTCAACTGGTTCAGTTTACACAATTCTGACGGAAAAACTAAAATTGAGCAAACTGTCCACTTGATGGGTGCCAAAACTATTGCTCCCAGATCAGCTACAGATAAGAACAGAACTTTCAGTGGAAATTTTTAACATGTAGGATCAAGAATTGGAAAAGGAGAAGAAACATGGTTTCACCAGTACGATCCTTAAGATAAAGTACAGTGAAAATAATGGCCACTAAGGGGGAGTGGACCAGTCCAGTGTAAAGGTGTCGCAGCAACAGTGTTTTTGAGGATGCTCAGGGCATTTACTTGTTGACTTTCTAGAGGGCCCCAACTCAAAACAAAATAAAAACAAAACAATTAACACCTGCTTATTATCTGTTTTCGGAAAATTTGCCAAGGCTTTGGCAGAAAGACACTTGGGAAATCTTCACTCTTGCCCACTGCAATGCTCCTGCTCCTTCCTTATCAAACAAGAGCAATTTTGTGAGAGTTTCGATGGGAACTCATTAGGCAGCCACCTTAAAGTCCCGATTGGCTCCTTTCCACTTCTTTTCGTTTCATATTCTTATATAATATTTAAAAGGCACCCATTTTTCTTCAGTTAATAATGGAAAAACCATCGTTAAATTCTCTCAGTTCTTTAGGGATTGACCAGATGGGTGATATCAGCACTTTCCAAAGGGTTTATTTATTTAAATAAATTATTTATTTAATTATATAATAAAACTTTCACTTTATTTTGTTATTTTATGTTACTTTTTTGTGATAGAGACTCACTTTGTCACAGTGGTCCATTGCAACCTCAAACACCTGGGTTCAAGCAATCCTCCTGCCTCACCATGCCTGGCTACTTCTTGTATTTTTTGTAGAGACGGGGTTTCGGCTCTTTCTCAGTCTGGTCTTGAACTCCTGGCCTCAAGTAATCTGCCTGTCTTGGCCTCCCAAAGGGCCAGAATTACAGTACCTGTCCAATTTTTTATCTTTTATTATAATTCCCTTTTTTCCCACAGACTTTTAAAAATCCCCTCATACTTCCCTGTTGGCCACATCTTTACTGTGATTTCTCAGAGACAACAGAAACTACCCCGGTCACAACTGTCTGCAGAACCTAGTTCAGTCCAGCTGTCTGTCACCCTTGTGTACTCTAGCTGAGCACCCGGATGGGCCACCAAATTTACAGTTACCAGATATGTGACCAAGTGGCCACAACAATTCTATTTGTCTTCTATTTTTTCTCTTCATCCTCTACATACCTTTTTAAAAACTATTTATTATGTAAAATATTTTAGTTATTATTTCAAATTGACATCTAATAATTGTACTTATTTATAGGGTACAGTTGATATTTTTATACATTTTATACAAGGTGTACAAGGATCAAACTGGAGTAATTTGAATATCTATAAAATTTATCATTTCTTTGGGTCTGAAACATTCAAAAATCCTCTCTTCTAGTTATCTGAAAACATAAAATAGATTATTATTAACCAGAGTCGCCCTACAGTGCAGTAGATCACTAGAACTGATTTCTCCTATTAGCTATAATTTTGTATCTGTCATCCGCCCCATCTTTTACACTTCTAGCCTCTAGCAACCACGATTCTATTCTCCACTTCTATGAGATTGATTTTTTTAGCGTGCACGTATTAGTGAGAATATGTGGTATTTGTCTTCCTGTGCCTGCCTTGTGTTACTTAACATAATGTTCTCCAGGTTCATCCACGTTGCTGCAAGTGACAGGACTTCATTCCTTTATACGCCTGAATAGTAGTCTGTTGTGCATATACAAGGCACTTCCTTTGTCCATTTGTCTGTTGTTGGACATTTAAATTCATTCAATGTGCTAAGACATTTACATTCTACATTTACTAACACAATAACTAAAAAAATGCCAGGAAGGCTATGTCAACCAGTGTGATGAAAATGTGTCAAACGGTTTATGAAGCTAGTGTATGATGCCCCATGATCATATCAATGTACACAGCTATGATTTAATTAAAAAAATGAAAAAATAAATAAATAAATTCATTCAATGTCTTGGCCAATGTGAACACAGAAGTGCAGATTTCTCTTTAACATATTTATTTCCTTTTCTTTGGATATACGTTACTAGATTATATGGTAGATTTTTTAAAAAGTAGAAAGCTTCATCTCTACACCTTTCTCAAAGATCCTTCTGCAAGGTTTTGAACACAGCAAAACACAGTATGTTCTCCTACTCCTCCTTACACTTTCATACTCGTAACTATCAATTTTTAAGCTTTTTTTTTTAGTATCTATCATCACAGATTGAAGTAACACATTTATAATATTTCTTCTTTTTTATTATTAAATCATAGCTGTGTACATTAATGCAACCATGGGGTACAATGTACTTGTTTTATATACAATTTGAAATATTTTTATGAAACTGGTTAACATAGCCTTTGCGGCATTTTCTTAGTTATTATGCTAAGACATTTATATTCTACACTTAGTAAATTTCACATGTACCCTTGTAAGATGCACCATAGATGTGGTCCCACCAATCACCCTCCCCCCACTTATCCTCCCCCTTCCCCTCCTCTCTTTCTCCGCTTTCCCCTTCTTCTTGGGCTACAACTGGGTTATAGCTTTCATAGTAGGGCTCAGTACATTGGATACTTTTTCTTCCATTCCTGAGATACTTTGCTAAGAAGAATATGTTCCAGCTCCATCCATGTAAACATGATAGAGGTAAAGTCTCCATCTTTCTTTACTATTCCATGGTGTACATATACCCAATTTATTAATGCATTCATGGGTTGATGGGCACTTGGGCTTCTTCCATGACTTAGCAATTATGAATTGAGCTGCAATAAACATTATGGTAGAAAAATCTTTGTTACAATGTGATTTTTGATCTTCTGGATATATACCTAGTAGAGGAATTGTAGGATTGAATGGCAGGTCTATTTTTAGATCCCTAAGTGTTCTCCAAACATCTTTGCAAATTTGGTATTATATATTTTTTTTCTTTTTTTTTTTAGTAGCTTCCTACTACAGAAAATGACTATTTTGCTCTCTACAGGTTCACTTTCACACTAGCTCCCTTATCATCTCAGTATAGTTGCCCCATAATTTTTGGTTAGGTCAAAATTCATTGTTCTCCTTGTTACAAGTATGTATTATAAATATTATTTACAACTGAGCCATTCCATTATTATTTGACATTTCTCCCCCTGGATTTAATACCTGCCTTGTGTTTTATTTGCTTAGTTTTCTATGTACATATTACTAATTCTCCCAAAACTCTCCTTCATATAACTTTCCTCTCACAATTGTAACACGTAAGGTTACATCTGTTTCACCTTGTTTTCCTGAAGCCATTCTTCCCAGAGTCTTCAACTCTCTGTTTTATTTAGAATGGTCATTTCTAGAACTGTTGCGTGGCTGAAATCTTGGGGTCATCCCTTCATCATTGTTCTAGAAAATTCCTTTGCCTCTTTCCTATGTTTGGTTCCTGTTTTCTGGGCCTCCACATGTACCTCTTTCTTGGTCTGCTTCTTTACTTTGGTAGAACACAGTTTTTTGAGTTTCTGAGAAAGGTACAAAGGAAATAAATTGTCTGACATCTTTCATGGTCAAAAATTTCTTTATACAAGCGAGTGTTTGGCTTAATGAAGAATTTTACTACAGTAATCATTTTCCCCAGAAACATGAAGTTGTTTCTCTTTTAGCTTCCGGGATTGCTATTGATAAGCCCAATGCTAATGTCAGTCTCAAGCTTTTGTCTGTGATCTACTTACTTTCTTAGGCAATTCTTGGTGTCTTCTCCCCTTCCCCAGTGTGATGAAATTTCATGCTAACACATCTTGGTGTGGGTCTTTTTAAAATCTATGATGTTGGGCCAGATGTGGTGCTTATGCTTGGAATCCCAGCACTCTAGGAGGCAGAGGTGGGTAGACTGCCTAAACTCACAGGTTCAAGACCAGCCTGAGCCAGTGTGAGACTTTGTCTCTAAAAATAGCTGGGTGTTGTGACAGGCGCCTGTAGTCCCAGCTACTTGGGAGGCTGAGGCAAGAGAATCACTTGAGCCCAAGAATTTGAGGTTGCTGTGATCTATGACACCATAAGTGTCACTACCAAGAGCGACAAAGTGAGAATCTATCTCAAAAAAAAAGTAAAATCTATGATGCTAGAAAGTTGGTGGGCAATTTTAATTTGCAAACTCTTGTTCTAAAGATCTGGGGTGATTTCTTGAAATGTTCTGATTTCTCTATTCTATTATCATGGAACTCCTAATGTTTGTGCCTCATACACACACATGTATGTAATATATATCTTGATACATATATATAAAAAACTGTATATGTACATAATATACACCACACACACACATATATATGCTGATACATATGTAACTCAAAACATATGCATTCATATGTATGCACATCACACTCAATATGCCCAAAATTGAACTCACAGTCAACTAGCAAGACTTATTCTTACTCTTTTTTTTTTTTAAATATTTTCTTTTCTTTTTTTTTTTTTATTAAATCAGAGCTGTGTACATTGATATGATCATGGGGCATCATTCACTAGCTTTACAGACCGTTTACCAAGTTTCACATATACCCTTGTAAGATGCACCGCTGGTGTAATCCCACCAATCTCCTTCCCTCTACCCACCAACTCCCTCCCTCCCCTCCCTTTCCCCCTTACCCCTATTCTTAGGTTGTAACTGGGTTATAGCTTTCATGTGAAAACCCTAAATTAGTTTCATAGTAGGGCTGAGTACATTGGGTACTTTTTCTTCCATTCTTGAGATACTTTACTAAGAAGAATATGTTCCGGCTTATCCCTGACTCAGTAAATGTGCTTCTTGCCTAAGTCAGAAATGTTAATCTTGTTTCCATCTCCTCCCTTTCTCTTCTCATTTCTTTATATTCAACAAGATGCCAAATCTTGTGAAATTTACATCTTGTATCTCCCTTAAATTTAATCCACTTTCCCCCCAACCACTACAACTTCATAACTTAGACCCCAGTGCCACTTATCTGCGGAACCCCGCAGCAGCCTCCTACCTCGCCTTGTCTTCAGTTCCCGCTGATCCAGCTCTGCCTGGGACCTCAGCCTACAGTCTCTGGATGATGCTGTAAATGCTCAGGGGTTACAACTTTACTATGCTCTTGACCTGTCCATATTCCCCATTAGACAATATGTTCCATGACCATTGGCTACTCAGTAAATATTGTAAATAAATAAGTTGGTTATTATAACTAACATGTTCTTCTTCCATGGAAAATGTAATCAACCCCGAGATTAGGTGAGTCCTGACATTTTGAAACCTCTTCTATTTTCTTCTTCTCCTTTTTCTCTACTTCTTTCTCCCCACATAATAAACAGGCAAGTCATAAATGATTAATGAGGAATCACTCTACACCCTGTTTGAAACAAAATGAGCTAATCTCTGAATATGATGGATTTGTGGGAAGAAAATAATCCAGTTCTCCTGGGGAATCAGGACACTACATGATCTATTCACTGAGAAAATGTGAATAAGTAAGTAGTGGCGAAAAGAAGACTTTGCATTTTTGAAATGACATTATAGGTATTTGGGTTGTATTCATTGTGGTGGTTTTAGTTAAATCATCCAAAATGAAAGCAATGATTTAGATTATTTGTCTCACTTTGCTCTAATTTTACCTTCACATTAACTCAAGAGCACAATAAAGCTATGTTTTTTTAGAGCTAACATTTCCCCCCTATAAATAAAAAAATCCTTAACATGGTCTATGTAGTCTTAAATAAGTGTCCTCATGTTAGTATCCTTTGGTTTTTACTGAAGTCTATATCACCCTTTTAAAAAATGTTCTGAACGATTTTTGTGGCTCTATAGGACTTGATATGGTATTAGCTGTTGGAGATTTCACAGTGAAAAGACAAAATCCTTATTTCTGGAAGATCATCAATTAGTGGGACACATAAGTAAATAATGACGAGATAACCAGCGAGTGCCAGCAAGAGGTCTGGGTAAAGATTTCTCTCTGGGCACTCAAAGGAGGAGCCAGGTCTGGCTTCACTGAACATCGTTATGCTTTGGCTGAGATGTGAAGAATCCAGATTTGCTAAGAAAGAAAGGTGCTCTGGGGAGCGGGACTGTGTGCAAAGGTTCCCAGTGTAAAGGGACAGTTTATCAGGGAGAGCTGAGTGGGGATGAAAGGGGGGTCTGTTTTCTCAGTCTGTTTCTCATTGTCTCTAGCCCCCAGGATCTCCAACTTCACCAGACCTCCAATGTGTGTGAACTCTCCTAGAATCCAAGTCAAGGCCAAATATGACTACTGTTCAATTAAATACTTTCTGTAATATTTTTTGCCTCCTTTTTTTTCTTAATCAATTCGAAACTTTGGGATTGAGGTTGCCAATGAATGGAAATGATGACTAATAAACAAATGGAAAGTAAACAGGAAATTAAACCATCTTTGGCTGCTATTGCTTAAAATTCTAAGTTATCTGGCTAAGATATCAGATCAAGACTCAGCCATCTCACAATGTGAGGGTGCTCAGCATGCCCCTGGGTGAAGGGCTCGACTACCAGTTGAACTGTGCCTGAGAATTGAAAACAATGTCTTCTAAACATTTGTACCCTCATATTAATTTGAAATAATAAAAAAGACTCAGCCATCAAAGGTACATAAATATTTAAATAACTTATTTCTTTTCTTATAAAAGGATTCATATTCTCAGAGAAAAGTAAACAAATACATTTTTTCTTTATTTGTATCATATTCTCACTCAGCCATACCACTATGAATTCATTATTTCAGACCATATTACATGTATTTATATATTTTCTCTTAATGAAATGCTATATAGTTTCGAGCCCTTTTAATTGTGAAATATAGGGTGGCCATAATTATTTAAATAGTTAAATTGCACATGAACTTCATGGCCACCCTGTGTAGTACTTAAGATTTATCTGAAGCTGGGCAAGGTGGCTCATGTCTGTAATCCTAGCACTCTGGGAGGCAGAAGCAGAAGGATCCCTTGAACTTAGGAATTTGAGACCAGACTGAGTAAGAGTGAGACCTCATTTCTACTAAAAATAGAAAAACTAGCCGGGCATTGTGGCAGCCTCCTGTACTCCTAGATACTTGGGAGGCCGAGGCAAGAGGATTGCTTGAGCCCAGGCGCTTGAGGATGCTGTGAGCTGTGGTTGGACACCACTGCACTCTATGAGGAAACAGAGAAACTGTCTTGAAAAAAAAAGACTTCTCTGTACATTTTAACAAAGAACTATATAACACACATGAAATTGCTATCCAGATAAAGAATTAGGACATTAGGACAGTTCTGGTACCCCAGAAGCATGTCAGGTCTCAATCCTTTTTTTCTCATTTGAAGAAACAACTGTCTAGACATTTTTTTTTTATTGTTGGGGATTCATTGAGGGTACAATAAGCCATGTTACACTGATTGCAATTGTTAGGTAAAGTCCCTCTTGCAATCATGTCTTGCCCCCATAAAGTGTGACACACACCAAGGCCCCACCCACCTCCCTTCTTCCCTCTTTCTGTTTCCCCCCCATAACCATAATTGTCATTAATTGTCCTCATATCAAGATTGAGTACATAGGATTCATGCTTCTCCATTCTTGTGATGCTTTACTAAGAATAATGTCTTCCACGTCCATCCAGGTTAATACGAAGGATGTAAAGTCTCCATTTTTTTTAATGGCTGAATAGTATTCCATGGTATACATATACCACAGCTTGTTATTCCATTCCTCGGTTGGTGGGCATTTAGGCTGTTTCCACATTTTGGCGATTGTAAATTGAGCTGCAATAAACAGTCTAGTACAAGTGTCCTTATGATAAAAGGATTTCATTGTGTAGGTTGTCTCTTTGCTTTGGTTATTGTCTCCTTAGCAGTACAGAAGCTTTTCAGTTTAATGAAGTCCCATTTGTTTATTTTTGTTGTTGTTGCAATTGCCATGGCAGTCTTCTTCATGAAGTCTTTCCCCAGCCCAATATCTTCCAGTGTTTTTCCTATGCTTTCTTGGAGGATTTTTATTCTTTCATGCCTTAAGTTTAAGTCCTTTATCCATCTTGAATCAATTTTTGTGAGTGGGGAAAGGTGTGGGTCCAGTTTCAGTCTTTTACATGTAGACATCCAGTTCTCCCAACACCATTTATTGAATAGGGAGTCTTTCCCCCAAGGTATGATCTTGTTTGGTTTATCAAAGATTAGGTGGTTGTAAAATGTTAGTTTCATTTCTTGGTTTTCAATTCGATTGCAAGTGTCTATGTCTCTGTTTTTGTGCCAGTACCATGCTGTCTTGAGCACTATGGCTTTGTAGTACAGACTAACATCTGCTATGCTGATGCCCCCAGCTTTATTTTTGCTACAGAGAACTGCCTTAGCTATACGGGTTTTTTTCCGGTTCCATACAAAACGCAGAATCATTTTTTCCAAATCTTGAAAGTACGATGTTGGTATTTTGATAGGAATGGTATTGAATAGGTAGATTGCTTTGTGAAGTATAGACATTTCAACAATGTTGATTCTTCCCATCCATGAGCATGGTATGTTCTTCCATTTGTTAATATCCTCTGCTATTTCCTTTCTGAGGATTTCATAGTTTCCTTTATAGACGTCCTTCACCTCCTTCGTTAGGTATATTCCTAGGTATTTCATTTTCTTTGAGACTATGGTGAAGGGAGTTGTGTCCTTAATTAGCTTCTCATCTTGACTGTTATTGGTGTACACAAAGGCTACTGACTTATGGACATTGATTTTATATCCTGAAACATTACTGTATTTTTTGATGAATTCTAGGAGTCTTGTGGTTGAGTCTTTGTGATTCTCTAAGTATAAGATCATGTTATCAGCAAAGAGGGAGAGTTTGACCTCCTCTGCTCCCATTTGGATTCCCTTTATTTCCTTGTCTTGCCTAATTGTATTGGCTAGAACTTCCAGCACTGTGTTGAATATTAAAGGTGGAAGAGGACAACTTGTCTGGTTCCAGAGGAAAAGCTTTCAGCTTTACTCCATTCAGTAAAATATTAGCTGTGGGTTTGTCATAGATAGCTTCAATCAGTTTTAGAAATGTGCCACCTATGCCTATACTCTTCAGTGTTCTTTTTTTTTTTTTATTGTTGGGGATTCATTGAGGGTACAATAAGCCAGTTACACTGATTGCAATTGTTAGGTAAAGTCCCTCTTGCAATTATGTCTTGCCCCCATAAAGTGTGACACACACTTAGGCCCCACCCTCCTCCCTCCATCCCTCTTTCTGCTTCCCCCCCCCATAACCTTAATTGTCATTAATTGTCCTCATATCAAGATTGAGTACATAGGATTCATGCTTCTCCATTCTTGTGATGCTTTACTAAGAATAATGTCTTCCACTTCCATCCAGGTTAATACAAAGGATGTAAAGTCTCCATTTTCTTTAATGGCTGAATAGTATTCCATGGTATATATATACCACAGCTTGTTAATCCATTCCTGGGTTGGTGGGCATTTAGGCTGTTTCCACATTTTGGCAATGGTAAATTGAGCTGCAATAAACAGTCTAGTACAAGTGTCCTTATGATAAAAGGATTTTTTTCCTTCTGGGTAGATGCCCAGTAATGGGATTGCAGGATCGAATGGGAGGTCTAGGTTGAGTGCTTTGAGGTTTCTCCATACTTCCTTCCAGAAAGGTTGTACTAGTTTGCAGTCCCACCAGCAGTGTAAAAGTGTTCCCTTCTCTCCACATCCACGCCAGCATCTGCAGTTTTGAGATTTTGTGATGTGGGCCATTCTCACTGGGGTTAGATGGTATCTAAGGGTTGTTTTGATTTGAATTTCTCTAATATATAGAGATGATGAACATTTTTTCATGTGTTTGTTAGCCATTCGTCTGTCGTCTTTAGAGAAAGTTCTATTCATGTCTCTTGCCCATTGATATAAGGGATTGTTGGCTTTTTTCATGTGGATTACTTTGAGTTCTCTATAGATCCTGGTTATCAAGCTTTTGTCTGATTGAAAATATGCAAATCTCCTTTCCCATTGTGTAGGTTGTCTCTTTGCTTTGGTTATTGTGTCCTTAGCTGTACAGAAGCTTTTCAGTTTAATGAAGTCCCATTTGTTTATTTTTGTTGTTGTTGCAATTGCCCTGGCAGTCTTCTTCATGAAGTCTTCCCCCAGGCCAATATCTTCCAGTGTTTTTCCTATGCTTTCTTTGAGGATTTTTATTGATTCATGCCTTAAATTTAAGTCCTTTATCCATCTTGAATCAATTTTTGTGAGTGGGGAAAGGTGTGGGTCCAGTTTCAGTCTTTTACATGTAGACATTCAGTTCTCCCAACACCATTTATTGAATAGGGAGTCTTTCCCCCAAGGTAAGTTCTTGTTTGGTTTATCAAAGATTAGGTGGTTGTAAGATGTTAGTTTTATTTCTTGGTGATCAATTCGATTCCAAGTGTCTATGTCTCTGTTTTTGTGCCAGTACCATGCTGTCTTGAGCACTATGGCTTTGTAGTACAGACTAAAATCTGGTACGCTGATGCCCCCAGCTTTATTTTTGTTACTAAGAACTGCCTTAGCTATACGGGGTTTTTTCCGGTTCCATACAAAACGCAGAATCATTTTTTCCAAATCTTGAAAGTACGATGTAGGTACTTTGATAGGAATGGTATTGAATAGGTAGATTGCTTTGGGAAGTATAGACATTTTAACAATGTTGATTCTTCCCATCCATGAGCATGGTATGTTCTTCCATTTGTTAATATCCTCTGCTATTTCCTTTCTGAGGATTTCATAGTTTTCTTTATAGAGGTCCTTCACCTCCTTCGTTAGGTATATTCCTAGGTATTTCATTTTCTTTGAAACTATGGTGAAGGGAGTTGTGTCCTTAATTAGCTTCTCATCTTGACTGTTATTGGTGTATACAAAGGCTACTGACTTGTGGACATTGATTTTATATCCTGAAACATTACTGTATTTTTTGATGACTTCTAAGAGTCTTGTGGTTGAGTCTTTGGGGTTCTCTAAGTATAAGATCATGTTATCAGCAAAGAGGGAGAGTTTGACCTCCTCTGCTCCCATTTGGATTCCCTTTATTTCCTTGTCTTGCCTAATTGTATTGGCTAGAACTTCCAGCACTATGTTGACTAGTAAAGGTGACAGAGGACAACCTTGTCTGGTTCCAGTTCTAAGAGGAAAAGCTTTCAGTTTTACTCCATTCAGTAAAATATTGGCTGTGGGTTTGTCATAGATAGCTTCAATCAGTTTTAGAAATGTGCCACCTATGCCTATACTCTTCAGTGTTCTAATTAGAAAAGGATGCTGGATTTTATCAAATGCTTTTTCTGCATCTATTGAGAGGATCATGTGATCTTTATTTTTGCCTCTGTTAATATGCTGGATAACGTTTATGGACTTGCGTATGTTAAACCAGCCTTGCATCCCTGGGATGAAGCCTACTTGATCATGATGAATGACTTTTTTGATGATAAGCTGTAATCTATTGGCTAGGATTTTGTTGAGAATTTTCGCGTCTATGTTCATGAGGGAGATTGGTCTGAAATTCTCCTTTTTGTTTGGGTCTTTTCCTGGTTTTGGTATCAGGGTGATGTTTGCTTCATAGAATGTGTTGAGGAAGATTCCTTCTTCCTCAATTTTTTGGAATAATTTCTGCAGTACAGGAATAAGCTCTTCCTTGAAGGTTTGATAGAATTCTGGAGTGAAGCCATCTGGACCAGGGCATTTTTTGGTTGGAAGATTTTTTTATTGTTTCTTTGATCTCAGTGCTTGAAATTGGTCTGTTCAGGAGCTCTATTTCTTCCTGGCTGAGTCTAGGGAGAGGGTGTGATTCCAAATATTGATCCATTTCTTTCACATTGTCAAATTTCTGGGCATAGAGTTTCTGGTAGTATTCAGAGATGATCTCTTGTATCTCTGTGGGATCAGTTGTTATTTCCCCTTTATCATTTCTGATTGAGGTTACTAGAGATTTTACTTTTCTATTTCTCATTAGTCTGGCCAATGGTTTATCTATTTTATTTATTTTTTCAAAAAACCAACTCCTTGTTTCATTAATTTTCTGAATGATTCTTTTGTTTTTAATTTCATTGATCTCTGATTTGATTTTGGATATTTCTTTTCTTCTACTGAGTTTAGGCTTAGATTGTTCTTCTTTTTCCAATTCCATAAGATCTGTTGTGAGATTGTTGATATGCTCTCTTTCTGTTTTTCGAATGTAGGCATCTAAAGCGATGAATTTTCCTCTCAAAACTGCTTTTGCAGTATCCCACAGGTTTTGGTAGCTTGTGTCTTCATTGTTGTTATGCTCAAGGAAGTTAATGATTTCCTGTTTTATTTCTTCCTTCACCCATCTGTTATTCAACAGAAGATTGTTTAGTTTCGATGCCTTTGGGTGGAGTCGAGCATTTTTGTTAGAGTTGAGTTCCACCTTTAGTGCCTTATGGTCTGAGAAGATACAAGGTAAAGTTTCAATTCTTTTGATTCTGTTGATATTTGTTTTGTGTCCCAGGATATGATCAATTTTGGAGAATGTTCCATGGGGTGATGAGAAGAATGTATATTCTTTATCTTTGGGATGGAGTGTGCTATATGCGTCTATCAAGCACCGTTGTTCTAGGGTCTCATTTAAGTCTATTATATCCTTGTTTAATTTCTGTTTAGAGGATCTGTCCAGCTCTGTAAGAGGAGTGTTAAGGTCCCCTGTTATTATGGAATTATCAGATATCATATTGCTCAGACTGAGTAAGGTCTGTTTCAAGAATCTGGGAGCATTTAAATTGGGTGCATAGATATTTAGAATTGAGATGTCTTCTTGTTGTATTTTTCCCTTGACCAAAATAAAGTGACCATCTTTGTCTTTTTTGACTTTAGTTGCTTTAAATCCACATGTATCTGAAAATAAGATTGCAACTCCTCTTTTCTTCTGAATTCCATTTGCCTGAAAAATTGTCTTCCAACCTTGACTCGGAGCTTTAATTTGTCTTTTGAAGCCAAGTGTGTTTCTTGCAGACAGCAAATGGATGGCTTGTGTTTTTTAATCCAGTCAACCAATCTATGTCTCTTCAGTGGGAAATTCAAGCCATTCACATTTATGGAGATAATTGATAAGTGTGGTAGTATTCTATTCGTCTTATTTTGTGAGAGTCCATTGCTTAGTTTTATCTTTTGCATCAGTGTGGAGGTTTGGTTCTGTCCTTTAATTTCTGAGTTCTTACTTTGCTGCTGATCCATTGTGGTGGTCAGTGTGCAGAACAGGTTGAAGTATTTCCTGTAGAGCTGGTCTTGTTGTGGCGAATTTCCTCAATGTTTGTATATCCGTAAATGATTTGATTTCTCCGTCAATTTTTAAGCTTAGCTTAGCAGGGTACAGAATTCTGGGCTGGAAATTGTTCTGTTTAAGTAGATTAAGGGTAGATGACCATTGTCTTCTTGCATGGAAAGTTTCATTAGAGAAGTCTGTGGTCATTCCGATGGATTCGCCCCTGTAGGTCAACTGGCGCTTACTCCTGGCAGCTTGCAGAATCTTTTCTTTTGTCTTGACTTTGGACAGGTTCATCACAATGTGTCTTGGAGAAGCTCGGTTAGAGTTGAGGCGACCTGGGGTCCGATAGCCCTCTGAAAGCAATGTGTCAGAATCTTTGGTGATATTTGGGAAATTTTCTTTTATAATATTCTCTAGTATGGCTTCCATTCCTCTGGGGCATTCTTCTTCCCCTTCTGGAATTCCTATAACTCGTATGTTGGAACGCTTCATAAAGTCCCATAATTCTGACAGTGAACGTTCTGCTTTCTCTCTCTTCTTTTCTGCCTCTCTTACTATCTGAGTTATCTCAAAAACTTTGTCTTCTACCTCTGAAATTCTTTCTTCTGCATGGTCTAACCTGTTACTGATACTTTCCATTGCATCTTTAAGTTCCCTGATTGACTGTTTCATTTCCTTCAGCTCTGTTATATCCTTTTTATATTCTTCATATCATTCATCTCTGATTTGATTCTGTTTTTGGATTTCCTTTTGGTTATTTTCCACTTTACTAGCAGTTTCCTTCATTGTTTCCATCATTTCTTTCATTGTTTTCAACATGTGTATTCTAAATTCCCTGTCTGTCATTCCTAACATTTCTGTATAGGTGGAATCCTCAGCAGTAGCTACCTCATGGTCCCTTGGCAGGGTTGTTCTGGACTGGTTCTTCATGTTGCCTGGAGTTTTCTGCTGATTCTTCCTCATGAGTGATTTCTTTTATCTGTTTCCTTGCCCTAATTTTCCTTTCACTTCCTCTTGCTCTTTAAGTTCTCGTGCCTATGGACTAAGGGTTACAGGCCCAGAAGGGTGAGAAGGTTTAAGAGGAAAAAAGGGATGAAAGAAAGGAGGACCGAGTTATAAGGAAAAAAAAAGAAAAATAGAGAAAGGAGAGGGGGTGGGTAAAGGGAATATTGACAAAAAGAAGAGAGGCACAGAAAGAGGGAGACAGAGCAATACAGCTGTACAGTAGGGTACTTTGATACAACCTTAAAAAAAAAACCCACCTTCTGGGGGTGCCCAGTTGGGTGGTTACCTTGAGGTCAGCAGCTCTTTGCTAACCTGATCAGACACAGTACCCCACCTCCACCAAGTAGAGAGGAAAGACAAAAATGCTATAAATCAAACCAAAACAAGCAAACAGAAAACTTTACGGGATAAAATTGGCTGGAGAAACCAAATAATAGCGGTAGAAACACTAACAAAAATGAAGTTCTAATTATTGAAATAGGCAGCAATGGGAAATTATAATTAAACTAGAAAAATTGAGAAAGAAAAAGGATCTGTATGGAAAAGGTTGAACTTAAAAAACAAAACAACAATCCACAACATCAAAATAGACAAAAAAAACAACCAAACCAAAAAAAAAAAAATACAACCAAAAACAAAGCAGTATGTATATGTTATTGAATATTTTCTGGGCAACACGTGGTCTTCTGGGGTATGAGATGTTAATCACAGTTCTGATACGACTGGAGGCTGCCTGTTTCTCAAACCCCAGCAGGTAGACACCCTAAATCTCTCTTCACCCACTTAAAAGGCACTTTGAACTTGTTCACTTACTGAGCGGAAGCTTTCTCAGGGAAGTGCTTGTCGCTGGAATCACTGCTGAAGTGGCTATCCACTTACCCTGTGTGTCAAAACTGGTCTCCCTCTGCCCCCGAGGGTTAGGGCTGCAAGGCAGCTCAGACCCCGCCCTTAGGCTATTTGGTCGCTGGGTTACCAGCTCCCACCCAATTCCAGCTCTGCGACCCTGAGGGCGGAGCTTGACGGAGCAGATTGCTCACAATGTCTGCCTGTGACCCAGAGCCAAACACTATTAGCTCCGTCTGGCTCAGTGGCTCATACTGGGGCCCTAAACAAAGGCCAAAGTTCTCCGCACTCCCGCTCAGGCTCTCCCCAAGGCAGTTCAGCTGAGTGCCAAGTCCAAAGACACCAAACCAGTTCACAGGTAAGGCCTTTCTGGTTTGCAGTCTCGCTGCTACTGAACTTACAGTTGCGGGCGGGTTTAGACGGATTGAACACACGTGACCACTTGCCGGTTTTCCACTGTTTTAGTCCTCCTCTTGGGGTCCAGAAGTCTCTCGCTGACTCCCTGTATCCTCTCAGGGGTGATGGTAGGCAGATCCCACCAGCCAGAGATGCCTGGAGTCCTATCTCCCCAGACTCACGGTGCCCAGATGCAAGGAAGCTGTTACTCGGCTGCCATCTTGCTCCGCCTCCCAGCACTAATCTGTCTAGACATTTTTAGTCATCATTTAAACAAACTATGTTTTTGTTTGTAATTTTATCACTCCACATGCACCCTTAAAAATATCCTTAACTCTGTTTATAAACTTTATATCAGTGAAACCATACTGTTTGGATTCTGTGGACTTGAACCTTTACAAAACCTTGTACTCGTCATTTTCATCCACACTGTACCATGTAGCTCTCATTCCTTCCCATTTCCAAACAGTGACCCACTGTGTGTGTGCATCACAGTGTGTTCATTTATTCTACCACTGATGGCAGTTTGAGCTGCTTCCACATCCAGCCTTTAGCACTTAGGAACAAGGCTGCTTTGAAAAGCATTGTACATGTCTCCTGGTACACATGTGTATGAATTTTTTATATACCTCTGAGTGGAATCCTTAAGTTATGGCACACATGAAACTTTATTAGATAATACAACACTATTTCCAGAGTGGCTGTGTCCATTCCTCATCTCACACCAGAACTGGAGGAGAGTTCTTCATGTACATCTTCACTAACCCTCAGAAGGCCGGATCTGAAAAATATTGCCACCCCAACTGGTGCATACCTCAGTGTGATTTGAATTGCATTTTCCTGATTACTGATAAAGTTTAGCACAATTTTAATATGTCTATTAGCCATTTGATTTGTTTTTGTTTTTAACTTTTGTGGAATACTGACCAAGTCCTTTTTTTTTTTTTTTTTTGCTTTTTTTGTCTGCTGTTTTATGCACTGACTTATCAGGTTGCAATATAATTTTGTAACCATTTTAAAAACTTGATATGTTATGATAATCTTTAATTATATTTATCTACAATGTTTTTTCAAATGTAAACTAGTAACATAGTAGTTTAAATGATGACTCTCAATTGTGAGTAGCCACTGTAAAATAGAAATATGATTATAAATACCAACTGTTTTCAAGTTGGAGGCGGAAGTAGGTAAGACACACTGGGAGGTTCTTTAGCATCGGTGAAGGGCCTTGACATCCACATGTCAAAGCCTAATCCCTTATGTGATAATATTAGAAGGTAAGGCCTTTGAAAGGTGATTAAATCATACGAGTGGAGTCCTCATGAATGGGATTGGTGCTCTTATAAAACAGGTCCCAGAAAGCTTGTTCTCCCCACCTGCCAGGTGAGGACACAGCAAAAATGTGTCATCTATGAGCAATGGTCCTCACCGGACTGATCTTGAACTTCCCAGGCTCCAGAGCTGTGAGAAATAAAAGTTTATTGTTTACAAGCTACCTAGTCTATGGTATTTTGTTATAGCAGCCTTAACAGACTAAGAAAAAACGTGTGGATTATAAAGCATTGTGCTAGTGGGCTGGAGGGGCTTCCACTCAGATCTGCCAGGCTGCTAAGGTGAGTATGGATTAGCAAAGTGTGGAGCCCGAAGTGGATTTCGAGACAAATTTGCTGATTGATTGATTAAAAATGAAAGATGTGAAGACTCTTCAATGCCCAAGAAATGGGCTACTCTTTTCCAGCTGCCTTACAGAATAGATGACTAGCATTTGTCTCCTTTCTATACTTGCATTCTTTTCTACAACCTAGGAAGACTACTGTCTTCAAATATGCTTGTCTTCTAATACTACACTCCATAAATACTACTGGCTTAAAACACTTCAAATACTACTGTTTGTATTTTGTACTTTTCCCACATCATATAGGGAGCAGAATATATAACTCTGGAGAGAAATAAAAAGTTTTAAAACAGTGACATGTAATTAAAAGTTCCATGCTCATCACATGCTAAGAGATTGGGCTACATTAGCAATTTGCATAACAATGCATTTATATTACAGTAGGCAGATTTCTCAAACATACAAATACTGGAAATTACAATGGGAAACACAGCTTTAAAAGACCATTTGCATTAATTACTGCTTGACTAGCTCTCATAGCTCCTCAAGGCTGACAAGCAGGGTGGACAAATACCAGGTGTGTAACCTTTTAGTCACAATACACAGATACCCTCTTAAATGAGAGGTAGGATTTTAGTGCCCTACTTTCGAAGAGTTTCCATGAAATAAAAGGTTTCATGCTAGCCTGCAGGTGACTTAATATCAACGTGAGCCTCAGAGTTTTATGAATTCTTCTCTGGCACTATGGGTGGGTCCTGGAATGCTTTAAAAATTATCTAAAATTATCTAAAATATTATTCTTGCTCTGATTTTAGTGAAAGTATTTGAAAGGCATAGCAGCAAAAGATAAATGGATCTTTTTCCTTACTTGGATTTCAATTTGTAAAAGATAAATAACACCCTGGGCCATTAAAGTCATTAGGGTTTTCAACTTAAATACCCTAAAAAAATAATTCAAACCAAAGTGTAGTAGGGTCATCAGTAAAATTGGAGACTAATTAAACTGTTGTGAATTTTCTGCACAATTTCTTTGTCATGCTGTCTCTTGGCCATTTCACAGCTTGCAAGTTTCTCCATGAAAGGGTTTAGAAGGGTAAGGTGAGGGTGGGGGGGTGGGGTTGTCTATTTCAAAATTAACAAGGTATCTAATTGTTAGTCGTCTTAGTCCATGATTTTAAAGAGAGAAATGTTTGGGAAACCTCTAACTTTACAAAAAAGGAATTCATGTTGTTGACCTGCATAGAATGCGGTTCCCTACCTTCGGTGTCTGGCAAATCCTATCACAATTTTAGGTCTTTGTGTTTTCTGCATGCTGCATTAGGTCCCTATCAGCATGCTTTCATTGTACACTTTTTTCCTCTTTCCTGGCACTTAGCATAGCTGTAATTAAATGTGTAAGCGTGAGTTTAATGTTTCTCTCCCTGGGACTCCATCAACTCCACAGGGATGAAGACTGTGGCTATCACGTTCATCATGACTTCCAGGTACCAGTACAGTTCACCTCGAGGAGGGTGCTTGATAACATTCACTGGACAAAGGGAAGCCTGTACAATGTCACCTGTCCTGACCCCCTGGGACGTCTGAGAGTTGACTTTGGTGTCACAGCCTGTGAGACACAGGCTTCCTGACCTTCCTTCTGCTGGCAGGTGAGAACAGCAGATGGGCCATCTGAGACTTGCACCCAGAAAGACATACATACGGCAACCATAAGAAATGATAGAGACTTTACATCTTTTATGTTTACTTGGATGGAGTTGAAACACATTCCGTAAAGTAACTCAAGAATGGAAAAAAATATATCCAATGTACTCAGTACTAATATGAAACCAATATATAAACAATTACATGATCAAACAAACGATAAAACACAAAAATAGTCTAGCAAGGAGGAGGGGTGAGGAGGGTGGGGGGAGGGCATTTGTGGGGATCTCACCTAATGTACACAATGTGAGGGCATTCAGCATACCCCTTGGGCAAAGGGCTCTTTTACAACTTGAACTTTACCTTGGAAGTGAGAATGTTGTAATGTAAAAATTTATACCCTCAAATTAAAATACCAACATTGTACTTTCAAGATTTGGAAAAAATGATTCTGTGTTTTGTATGGAACCAGAAAAAAAACCCCATATAGCTAAGGCAGTTCTTAGTAATAAAAATGAAGCTGGGGGCATTATCATACCAGATTTTAGGCTGTACTACAAAGCCATAGTGGTCAAGACAGCATGGTACTGGCACAAAAATAGAGACATAGACACTTGGAATCGAATAGAAAACCAGGAAATGAAACTAACATCTTACAACCACCTAATCTTTGATAAACCAAACAAGAACATACCTTGGGGGAAAGACTCCCTATTCAATAAATGGTGTTGGGAGAACTGGATGTCTACATGTAAAAGACTGAAACTGGACCCACACCTTTCTACACTCACAAAAAATTGATTCAAGATGGATAAAAGACTTAAATTTAAGGCATGAAACAATAAAAATCCTCCAAGAAAGCATAGGAAAAACACTGGAAGATATTGGCCTGGGGAAAGACTTCATGAAGAAGACTGCCATGGCAATTGCAACAACATAAATAAACAAATGGGACTTCATTAAACTAAAAAGCTTCTGTACAGCCAAGGAGACAACAACCAAAGCAAAGAGACAACCTACACAATGGGAAAGGAGATTTGCATATTTTGAATCAGACAAAAGCTTGATAACTAGGATCTATAGAGAACTCAAATTAATCCACATGAAAAAAGCCAACAATCCCATATATCAATGGGCAAGAGACATGAATAGAACCTTCTCTAAAGAAGACAGACAAATGGCTAACAAACATATGAAAAAATGTTCATCATCCCTATATATTAGAGAAATGCAAATCAAAACAACCCTGAGATATCATCTAACCCCTGCGAGAATGGCCCACATCACAAAATCTCAAAACTGCAGATGCTGGCATGGATGTGGAGAGAAAGGAACACTTTTACACTGCTGGTGGGGCTGCAAACTAGTACAACCTTTCTGGAAGGAAGTATGGAGAAACCTCAAAGCACTCAAGCTAGACCTCACATTTGATCCTGCAATCCCATTACTGGGCATCTACCCAGAAGGAAAAAAATCCTTTTATCATAAGGACACTTGTACTAGACTGTTTATTGCAGCTCAATTTACAATCGCCAAAATGTGGAAACAGCCTAAATGCCCACCAACCCAGGAATGGATTAACAAGCTGTGGTGTATGTGTACCATGGAATACTATTCAGCCATTAAAAAAAATGGAGACTTTACATCCTTTGTATTAACCTGGATGGACGTGGAAGACATTATTCTTAGTAAAGCATCACAAGAATGGAGAAGCATGAATCCTATGTACTCAATTTTGATATGAGGACAATTAATGACAATTAAGGTCACGGTGGGGGTGGGGGAAGGGGAGAGCAGAGAGAGAAAGAAGGAGGGAGGGGCGGGGAAAGGAAGAGCAGAGAGAGGGAATGAGGGAGGGGGGTGGGGCCTTGTTGTTTGCCACACCTTCTGGGGGCAAGACACAATTGCAAGAGGGACTTTACCTAACAAATGCAATCAGTGTAACCTGGCTTATTATACCCTCAATGAATCCCCAACAATAAAAAAACAAACAAAAGCAAATTGACCTTCCCAGACTGAGAAAGCCTTTATGAGATACCTACTATGTTCTGTGTCCTTTCATTTATGTTAATTCTCACAGCAATCCATGGAATGGGTACTATCACCCCCCTCCCAAACATACATTTAACTGTTAAATATGGAAAGAGTCTCTCAAGTTGACTTGTCCCAGGTCAAATGGCTAAGATGCAGAACTGGGCTTGGTGCTCACCGGGCCTCCTCGTGGGCTGGGGTATTTTTGCCACCCTCCTTTAGTCCACTACAGAGCTTTGCTGGGAAACAGCTGTTTAGTCTCACATCCGTAAGAGGCTAAAGAGTTGCTGTAATACACTTCAATTAGTCGTCTTAGAGCTCTGACAAACATCAGAGCCCCAATATAAAACTCTTCTACAACTATATAATAGGGAGAAAAAAAACCCCGATATTTTGACCTGCTATGCAAAAACAGAAAAATGAATTTTTGAAATAAAAACCTAGTAAAATACTGGATTTACTTTAGGATATACAAAGTCAATTAGAAGGCTGCGAACCTGAGTCAAGTTGTAGAAGCTACTTCGATGCATCAGGTATTTGAGAAGTGTGCTGCGTTCTGACATTACTGCTGGTGAACCGGTTGGTAATGCAAGGTGTGAAAACAACTTAACCATTTGTCAGACTCCCTCAGAATCCATCCAAAGTCAAGTGGAGCCTCCCGTGTTGGACAGGACCAGGAGGTGCAGCTCCTTCAGGACCAGCCCTGCTGCACACAGGGCCTGGCTTCCCCCACCCAACAGACCTGGCTCTAACTCCTCTCCACTTCTCCACCTCTACTCTCTCCTCTTCTTGATGTTTCTAGACAGAAAGGGTAAGTGTCACTCATTCTAAACACCAAAGGCTTCCTTTGACTGTGCTTCCCCTTCAAGCCACCACCCTATTTTCTTTCCCTCCACTTTTCCATTCCTCTAGGAGCTATTTCTGCTCATAGCTTCTTTTTCCTCAGCTGCTCTTCCCCCTCTGCCCTGAAAGCTCTTCTCAGGCCCTCCCTGTCCCTGCATCATGGGGCCTTCCCTGCCTGCTCCTTCTGCTTCGGCTACTGAGGGGCTAATCTCAGACTTCTCTCTGCGCTTCCTACGCCCTCTCAGGCAAACTCACACACATCCTGTGCCTCAATTCCCAGAGACGTGACTACCCGCTTATAACTCCAAGTCTCATTCTCCGGCTGGAGACTTTCCTTTGAGCTCCAGGTTTGTTCCCAGCTGCCAACTGCACCTTGTTACCCGGATGTTTCCCAAGCACCTCAAACTCATCTCATCCACAACCAAATTTACTCTTTTTTCTTTAAATTTGTCTTCTTTTGCCTTCAGTCTAGTAATTAAAAGCAGCATTAGCCTCCAAGTTCTCTGAGTGAAGGTGCCTACAGCATTTCTGATCAAGCCCTACATGTGTCAGGCTGTATATAGCTCATCAAAACATTGACCCACAGTCTGGGCGTGGTGGCTCATGCCTCTAATCCCAGTACTTTGGGAGGCTGAGATGGGAGGATTGGTTAAGGCCAGGCATTTGAGATCAGCCTGGGCAACACAGCAAGACCCAGTCTCTACAAAAAGTAAGAAAATTAGAGAAAGTATACAATTGAGCTTAAGATAGGGAGCTGAGCCGAGAGAGAAGAGAGATAACTGCAGGTCACCCGTGCTGTGGCAAGCTGCGAGTCCAAGACAATAATCTTCAGGTGCAAAACTCAATCTAAAGGAAAAGTGCCCGACCCCTCCCCCAAGAAAGTTGTGGGTTCTTTTTTTCCTTTTCCTTTTACTCTTCGTTTGCTCCTGTGGGTTTTCTACAGGTGAGTAGTGAACTGAGGATCTCTTGTCTCAATCCATGGGTGAGAGCAGTAGGAAGTGGGGACTACTTCCTCCAGAGGGACCCTGCAGTGACTCCCAACATTCTCTTACCTGGCAGAAAAACTGAACTAATATTTTCCTTGCCATTCTGAACTTTCAGTCCACCCTCCCCCTGCTCACTGGATAAACCAGATCCCTAACCCCTGCAAGGACTGAGGGAGGAGGCTCATAAGCAGCCCCCCCCCATGCTCCCCACCCCCGCCGAGCCTGCCTGACCAAGTGCTCCGCCCCCCACCCAGCCGGTCCTCCATGCCCTCCCCGTCTCCAAGTCGTGCGGTGGATCCTGAGCCCTGCCCCAAGTGCCCTCCCCGCCTCTGCCCCGCATCCACCTGACCAGAGACTGCTGAGGCCAAGCACCATGCCCCGCTTGACCAGAGATCACTAAGGCCGCAGGCTGGGCCCCGCTGAAGCCCAACACCATGCCCACCCTGCCTCCGCACCAGGCCCCCGCCCAACCAGAATCGCCAGTGGTGTAGTGTTCTCCTAGCTGAAGTCACTAGGTGCTGGACACTGCAGAGTCGCATAAAGCGTACCCCATCCTGCTGCCAGATCCGTCTGCAGCATGCTCTTGGAGCTGCCCTTATAGCCAGAATTCTCTGGCTTTGGCAGTGCAGAGGAGCTGTGCAGGGGCACTTTCCTCAAAGATCCAGCAACAATAGAGTGATCATGGCGGGGTCTAATCTTGGAGAAACACCCCCCCCACCAACTCTGTGCACTGCCAGAGGAAACCAGAACTCACTCTAGAGGGATACTGGTGCTGCAGAGCAGCAGGGGCAAAGGTGTGGTGGCTGAGGGATAAACATTTGCTGGCCTGGTATCCCTAGGATTAGACTGAGCCCAAGTGGAACACTCACCAGTGGCTATTGAACACCTGAGGCAGGCAGGCCTCAGCTCCCCCAGCTGGCTGGTAGCTGAGGGAAATGGCTGGGCCTCAGGGGCATTGACCTTCCTTTGAATCTGACAGGTGCTAAGCCCTGGCACTTTGCATTATTGAAGAGAGCAGGACTGCAGCCCTGCGGGGTCACCAGTGATTGGGCGTGAAAAGGGAACAAAGTAGAGAAAGAGACTCAGCCCCCTGGTCCTACTGTGCCACTGGGTGGGCCTTTATGACTCTGTAAAGCACTGGAGTGAGCCAAATATGAGCAGCCAGTAGACCTCTGCTATCTAGCTGCTGGAGACCTTTCAAACTGTCCCATCTGAGAGTTTGTACTGACTGGGTCAATTGGTTCGGAACCCCTAACTTGGGACCATCACCCAAGGACCCTCTTGGGTGATACACTGGTTATGTAGTAACAGGAAAGGTCGATTTTCCCATTCCAGTTGTTGTCTGGGGAGGTGGAGTTTCTTAATTGCTGTATTTCTTCACAGCCAAGACTTTACCAGAGTCACTCATCCACCAGGATCAGACAAGAACCAATTGAATACAAGACTGAGCCACTTAACCCCACCACACCAAGCAGGTTTCCCCAGCCTCAGACTGTAATACTGTACAGGTCCTTTGCAAAGCCAAAGGGAAAAAAGCTGCAGTCTTCAGTCCCAGATCCTTAACAAAGAGCTGTTTAACCACAACTCCAGGAAACCCCAATCCAATCTCACCTCACCAGACCACCTAGCCAACAGTGAAAAACAATCATGAGGCAAAATTAGCAGAAAAACTCTGGCAACATGAACAATCAGAGTAGATCAACTTCCCCAAGAAACAATAAAGCAGACACAGCACAAGATCCTTTTCATAAACAAATGGCTGAGATGTCAGAAATCGAGTTCAGAGTTTGGATAGCAAATAAGATCAACAAAATGGAGGAAATGATGAAATTAGAATTCAAAGCAGAAATTCAAATGATGTCTCAAGAATTCAACGAATTTAAAGACAAAATGACCAAAGATTTTGACCCATTAAAGCAAGAATTTGCGGCCCTCAAAGATCTAAAAAAATACAGTAGAATCCCCAGAAACAGAATGGAGCTGGCAGAAGAAAGGATCTCCGATATTGAAGACAAAGCTTTTGAACACTCCCAAACACTCAAAGAGGAAAAAAAAGTGGAGAACAAAAATTGATCATTCTCTCAGAGAGCTCTGGGATAATTCGAACAGGTCTAATATTCGCCTTATAGGAATACCTGAAAGTGATGAGGTTGCTGTGAAGGATACATATGCTTTGCTTCATGAAATAATTAAAGAGAATTTTCCAGACATGCCCAGAGATTCTGAAATTCAGATAGCAGACAGTTTTAGAACACCAGCACGACTCAACACCCCCCACCCCCAAATTCTCATAGACACATTATAATTAATTTCGCTAAAGTTAAAATGAAGGAGAAAATTCTGAAAGCTGTAAGAAGTAAGAAAACCATAACATACAAGGAGAATAACATTAGAATGACTGCAGATCTCTCCGCTGAAACCTTTCAAGCTAGAAGAGGGTGGTCATCGACCTTTAATCTCCTTAAACAAAATAACTTTCAACCCAGAATCCTGTATCCAGCTAAACTGAGTTTCATCTATGATAGAGAAATTAAATACCTTAATGACATTCACATATTGAAGAAATTTGCCATAACTAAAAAAGCTCTTCAGGATATTCTCAGACCTATCCTCCATAATGAACAACACAATCCTCCACCACCAAAGTAAAATCACTCAGAAACTTCTGATCGAATTCTAACTTCCATAGTGGCGAAAGAATTAAAAATGTCCACTGGACTTTCGAAAAACTTGTTACCCAAAACTCTGTCTGGCTTATCATTATTCTCAATTAATGTGAATGGCTTAAATTGCCCTCTAAAGAGACACAGGTTGGCTGACTGGATACAAAAACTCAGGCCAGATATCTGCTGCATTCAAGAATCTCACCTTACCTTAAAAGATAAACATAGACTCAGGAGGAAGGGATGGTCATCTATAATTCAGGCAAATGGAAATCAGAAAAAAGCAGGTGTTGCAATTTTATTCGCAGATACAATGGGCTTTAAACCAATCAAAGTAAGAAAAGACAATGATGGTCACTTCTTATTTGTTAAGGGCAACACTCAACATGATGAGATTTCAATTATCAACATCTATGCACCCAACCAGAATTCACCTCAATTTATAAGAGAAACTCTAACTGACATGAGCAATTTGATTTCCCCCAGCACCATAATTGTTGAAGACTTTAACACTCCTCTGGGAGTTTTGGATAGATCCTCAAAAAAGAAGCTAAGCAAAGAAATTTTAGAATTAAACTTAACCATTCAACATTTGCATCTAACAGACATGTATAGAACATTTCATCCTAACAAAACCGAATACACATTCTTCTCATCAGCCCATGGATAATCTTCCAAAATTAATCACATCTTAGGTCACAAGTCTAACCTCAGTAAATTTAAAAGAATAGAAATCATTACTTGTATTTTCTTGGACCATCACAGAATAAAAGTTGAACTTAGTAACAACAGGAATCTCCACATGCATACAAAAACATGGAAACTAAATAGCCTCATGCTGAATGATAGCTGGGTCACAGATGAGATTAAGAAGGAAATTACCAAAGTTTTGGAACAAAACGATAATGAAGAAATGAACTATCAGAACCTCTGGGATATAGAAAAGGCAGTCCTAAGAGGAAAATTTATAGCGTTGCAAGCCTTCCTCAAGAGAACAGAAAGAGAGGAAATCAATGACTCAATGGGACATCTCATGCAACTGGAAAAGGAAGAACTTTCTAACCCTAAACCCAGCAGAAGAAAAGAAATAACTAAAATTAGGGCAGAACTAAATGAAGTTGAAAACAAAAGAATCATACAACAGATCAACCAAAGAGTTGGTTTTTTGAAAAGGTCAATAAAATAGATAAACTGTTGGCTAACCCAACCAGAAATAGAAGAGTAAAATCCCTAATTTCATCAATCAGAAATGATAAAGGCCAAATAACAACAGATTCCTCAGAAATTCAACAAATCCTTAATGAATACTACATAAAACTCTACTCTAAGAAGTATGAAAATCTGAAGGAAATAGATCAATACTTGGAAACATGCCACCCTCTTAGACTTACCCAGAAAGAAGTAGAAATGTTGAACTAACCTATAACAAGATCTGAAATAGCATCAACTATAAGAAATCTCCCCAAAAAGAAAAGCCTGGGAACAGATGGTCCCAGAATTCACATCAGAATTCTACCAAACCTTTAAAGAGGAACTAGTACCTATATTACTTAATCTTTTCCAAAACACAGAAAAAGAAGGACTACTTCCCAACTCATGTAGCCTCACAAATAGAGTACATTATCAAACTTTTGGGTTTTTACCAGTCTAACAGATGTGATATTGTAGTCCGCTGAAGTTTTACTCCACATTTTTCTTAAGAGTGAGTGAAGTTGATTTTTTTTTTTTGAGACAGAGTCTTACTATGTTGCCCTTGGTAGAGTGCCGTGGCATCATAGCTCACAGCAACTTCAAACTCTTGGGCTTAAGTGATTCTCTTCCAAGTAGCTGGGACCACAGGCACCCACCACAATGCCTGGCTATTTTTTGGTTGCAGTTGTCATTGTTGTTTTAGCAGGCCTGGGCTGGGCTCGAACCTACCACCTTCGGTGTATATGGCTGGCACCCTACTCACTGAGCTACGGGCACCAAGCCAAAGTTGATTACTTTTTCATATGGCTAAGAGCCATTTACATTGCTTTTTCTAAGAATCGTCCATTCAAGTTCCTTGCTTGTTTTTCTGTAACAGTGGTTCATGAAGTGTAATCTCTACACTACCAGCAGTGGTAGCACCAGAGAATTTGCTAGCAATGCAAATTCTCAGGTCCAAACCAAACCTATTAAATCAAAAGCTCTGGGTATGGAACCTAATAATCTGTGTTTTTACAGACCCTGCAGGTGACTTTGTAATACTAAAGTTTGAAAGACACTGGTTTCCAAGGTTGATTCAACAACTGCAATTAGACTTTCCATTGGCTTGTCTAATTATTTTCTAATTAAACCAAAGCTAAACTGTTAATAAACGGAAACTGAAAGATCTCTGTGACGTTCATTCATTCATTGATTTATTTGACCATTATTAAGCACACAGTATGAGTCAGACCCCGTAGCTGGCAGTGGGATGTTGTATGGACAAAATCGACAGGGCCACTGCCCCTAGAAGCTTACATTCCCCTGAAGAACAAACTAACCAAACCAATGTAAGTCTTACCAGAGGTAACATTAAAGTGCTATTAGAGCAAGAGCTAGTTCAGTTAGTGGACAGGGAGATATATAATAATACAACATTGAGATAGCACATTGCTCCAACTAAGTGGACCAAGATTTTAAAAAGGGATTGCACCTATTCCTAGCAGGCATATGGATGGAAAACATAGCAGCCTCTTTGAAAGGAGTCTAGGTGTATCCATTAATGCACCAAACAAAGCAATCCTGCTTCTGGGAGCTGATCTCAAAGAAAGAATGCCACCTATTCAAGGCTGTTATAGCAGCATTGTCTGTCATGGAAAAACACTGGTTACAAAGTGAAAGCCCATCAGTAAGGGAATGGTTGAATAAGTCATGGTGTATATACGCCATGCAGCCATTGAGAAGAATGAGTCATACCACCAACTTGAAGGTATTTCTGTGATGTACTTTGAGCAAAGAAAATAACATGTAGATAAATGGGCATGATGCAATCTCATTTTAAGAAACTCATACGTTTAAGAAACAATGCATATGTATATACATTGACATATCATTATATGATCATAGAAGAAAAATATGGAGGAATAAATACTGACATGGGAGAGCTACATGTGGTAGATTAGGGTCCACTTTCCCGAGAGTGGGGAGTGTGCCTTTATAGTGCAGAGGAAGAGGTCTAAGAACAACATGCTTCAACATCCCTGCAGGTAAACAGGTAGATCTACTTGTACACCTTTGCATCAGCTGAGTTCCCTATGTCCAGTCCCTGGCTTTGTGGATGTGAAGAGGAAGTCTATGGGAATTTCTTTTGCCGGCATGAATCCAGCAGGCACAGCATGGCTCTAGAGCCAACTCTGTTGATCCATCCTTGGGTCCTAGCTTTAGAGGTTCAAACCAACAAGGGGCACAGAGCTCCTTGGCTGTTAGTCAGTGGATCTTTATGAGGCTCTGGGACTGGTTCCTAGAGATGCTGCCTGGAGCTTGCTCCTACAGCCCTTCCACTGATTTCACGAGCACCTGCCTTTCTAAGCACAATGGCTGTTCTGCTTAAAATAGCTTGGTTCTTGCTTTCTGAAATCAAAACTGTGTGATTCAAAGGGTTAATAGTCATGGAAAGAATGAGAGTAGTTATAAGATTTAAACATATGAATACATGAAAATGCCTTGAAATCTTCTCCTCTTCCTCTTCTTCTTTACCATTTAAAACTCATTATGCCAAAACTCTTAATGATACAGGCTTGGGGAAAGATTTTATAAAGAAGACTTCATTGGCAATTGCAGCAATATAAAAAATAAATAAACGGGACCTGGTCAAGCTTAAAAGCTTCTGAACAGCTAAGGACAGAATAAACAAAGCAAACAGACAGTTTTCCAAAAGAGAGAAGATACATGGGTATGAATCTGACAAAGGGCTGGTAACCAGAATCTACAGAGAACTCAAGCAAATCAACAAGAAAAGAGCAAACAATCTAATTAATCACTGGGCAAGAGATAGAAACAGAGAACTTTCTCTTAAGAAGACAGAAGAATGGCCAACAAACACGTGAAAAAAAATGCTCATTGTCCCTAATCATTATAGAAACGTAAATCAAAACTACCTTGAGATATCACTAGTGAGAATAGCCCACATCACAATGTCTCAAAGCTGCAGATGCTGGTGTGGGTGTGGAGAGAATGGAAGATTTATACACTGTTGGTGGGATTGCAAACTAATACACCTTTTTGGAAAGAAGTATGGGGATACCTCAAAGAGCTAAAAGTAGACCTTCCATTTGATCTCTCAATCCCATTCTAGGTATCTATCTAGCAGAAAAAAAAACCATTTTACCATAGGGACATTTGAGTTCAAATCTTTATAGCAGCTCAATTCATAAATGCAAAGATGTGGAAACAAGCCAAGTGCTCATCAACCCATGAATGGATTAATAAACTGTAGTATATATATACCATGGAATACTATGTAGCCCTAAAAAGATGGAGACTTTAGACTTTCTTTTATATTTACCTGGATGGAGCTAAAGAACATTCTCCTTAATAAAGTGTCTCAAGAATAGAAAAACAAGCATCTAATAGATGAACAACTATAAACCCACACAAGAGAAAAACAATTAAATTCTGTAATAGGCCAACAGCCCCCCCCCAAAGACCCCTAAATGCCCCTAACTGTCTCATCCTGAGTCCCTGCACATCTCAACCCCCCCGCCTCTCCCCCCACTTGGGTTAACTCTGAGAACAGGTTTCAGAACAAGGAAGTTCCCTGAGTTCCCCCAAAACTCCTAGCCACAGCTAAAACAATGGTAGAACTTACCCCAACCCCCTAGCAATGGCTAAACAATGTTGGAAAGCTTACTCAAGCAGAATTTCCCAAGCTACTGAGTCTCCCAAGAGCTGTCCCAATGCCAGTTGCCACAATGTAACCCCCTGAGCCAACCAGCCCGCCTGACTGTAACCCCGTCCCTAAGCTAACTGGCCATGTTCCGCTTCTGTGTTTGTTCACTTGCTTGCCACATAGCAACAAAAAAGGTATAAAAGGCAGCCTGTTTTTCTCTTTGGGGCTGTTTGCCCTTTGGGGCAGGGACCCACCTGTGCAGGTGTAATAAACACCGAGGGCCCCTGGCAGGTGTAATGAATCACCATCTGATTTATACCTGAAGTGGGGTACGAGTCTTTCTTTCAGGTGGCATGAGTACAATTCAAAGGGGGAGGAGGAGGAATGGGAGAAGGGAGGCAAGGAGATCAGTAAGCTCACACCTAAGGGGTACAATGTAGGGGGATAGGGCACACCTCCTAGGTGAAGGACTCAAATACGACTCAGACTTTTCCTAACACATTGTGGTTTTTTTTGCAGTTTTTTGGCCGAGGCAGGGTTTGAACCTGCCATGTCTAGTATATGGGGCTGGAGCCCTACTCCTTTGAGCCACAGATGCCGCCCTTTCTCTAACACATTGTAATCTAATCATATGTACCCTTACATGAAAGAAAGAAGGAAGGAAGGAAGGAAGCAAGGAAGGAAGGAAATCTTGATACTGAAAACAAAAATAAAAAAAATGCAACTCATCATTCCATCTAAATAACTATGTACACAGAGACTATCAAAGGATTTTTCATTAATGCAGAAATGGCACTCCACTATTGAGCCTCTCCAAGGCAGAAAATCTTACCGGCAGGTATGGAAGTGGATTTTGGTGCTGGAAGTAAACTCCTGCGGGGTGCTGTCACAGTGGAGGAAGCCAGCGGGGCCATCCGGCCAGCTCCCTTGGGTATGTCTTTAGAAGGCAATGCTGCCTTCAGAACCGGCTGTTCTTCATTCCCAAAGGTTGAACCTGTGGGAGGCAGACAGTGTGTTAATTATAACTTCATGAAAAATGGATGGATGCCCTTGCCATTCGCACTTGCCAACCAACCCCAATGCCATCATCTGCTTTAGAACGTGACCTAATTCTCAGTAAATGACCTTGAAAAGTAAAAGTAAAAAGTAAAAGTCCTTGTAGAAAAGGACTCCCTGTAATCGCTGCATAAATGTGTGCCACACAAATCCCTGCATTGAAAGGGGCTCCACAAAAGCCACGAGCAGTCTTGTTCTTCTAAAATTTTACACACACATGCACTCATGTACACACAGTTTGCCTATTTGGCTTTGCCACATACAATGTGAGTAACTCAGGAGAAGAATTAGTGTTTATTTGGATATGTCACATATAATGTGAGTGACTCGGGAGAAAAATAAGAATGTACACGTGTACCCTGAGCCCAGGAAGCTTATTGAGAGCTCCTTGAAATCCCAACTCATTCATCCCATCCCAAGGCTTGAAGGTGGAGTGGGGGTGGGGATGGAAAAAGAGAATTCCTTTGAAACTCGTGAAAGTGTTTTGCCTGAAAAGCCGAGGCCATACCAAACTGGGAGGACCCTAAATTAGAGCCTAGCTGACTTCAAAGCAGAAGACATTTGTTAATAATTGTGGTTTACCAGTCAATTTAGAAATAGTCTCTTTGTCTATAAACAGCTTGTGTCTAATCCACTGCTTTGACACTGCAGACATGGCAGACTGGGATTATGTTTGGGTCAGATTTAAATATGCAAAGTTGCTTGGTCCAAATCTTTCCAAACCTTTTGTGGATTATGCATTTGCAATCTCATAAACACAATGGTATCATCATCTAGTCTCTGTTAAAGTATAAATCTTCTAAATATACCTTTGAGTACAGCTGCGAGACCTAACCTATTAATTTAAAGATTTGGAATATACTGAGATTACCACTTGTTTGGAATAAAACTGTCCAGATGTAGGAACATGACCATCTACTGGGAAAACAAGCAATGACAGCTGGAAGAAGTATATGGTATTTTAATAGAAGATTAATTTTTTTTGTTTTCATCCTTTTAAAAGGATAGTCATAACATTCTATTTAGATAGGGCCTGCATAAAATCATAACCATTATTAAAATAGCTTCAGTGTTCAAAACATCCAGACATTTTATTCAACCATTAGTTTAAGAGATTGCTGCTTTTCTCCCTCTGAAGTACTGAAAGTCTGTTTAAGTTGTGGAGATTTCTGTTGTTTCTAAAGAAAAGCATATTTAGGAAGAAAAAAATGAAGAATGTGCTATTTCTTAACACAGAACCTATGAGTTATAGTTCTTTTAAGGTGCTGTGCAAGGTTTTTTAATAGTTTGAGCAAGGGCTGAGAGAATGCATTTGCCCTATGCAAACGGAGTAAATGCACTGAAGTTCCACAGAAAGATCTGCTCTGTGTCCTGGGAGTCAGATAAAAAAGTATGCAGATAAAAAAGCATCTTTGATCCAAATCCAGTCAGGAAAGTGGCACCATGAGCTTGCAAAATGGTGAGTCTTGGTTTGTGAATTATCCAGTGGACTCACCAATCCAGTGCTAGAATTCAAAGGATTTCTAAAGGTTTGTGGGAGATTTCAGATGGCGCGGGAGGGGGAATAGCTCAGCCACTAGAAATATTTCACATGTATTTATCTAATGTCTAGCCTACTGCTGACACACTGCCAGAATAATCTATTCACTGAAATGTGTAGCAGAAGCTGAATCAAGCATAAAACCTTTCACACAGACTCTTTTATTTAACAATTTATTAAAATTTCTTAAGCAGGGAAATATTTTGTATCACTTATAGAGTTCAAATGCCCTTTTATCAAAACCTCTTGCATTTGGCATGATTCTCTTACATGTAATTTACTATTCAGTGAACATGTCAATTCTGAGATTTGGCTGCTTTCCAGGCTGGGAAGCAATTCATCTGTTTGAAGTACAAGTGTCAGGGAAGATCTGTACTCCCCTCTGAAAGAGGGCTTGAATTAAAAAAAAAAACAATAATATAAAACTCTATTCTTATCTATGATTGTGGGATACAGCTGGCAATAAACAGTTCTACTCTTTGAAAGCCAGAGTAAGTTGGCCAGTAATTAAATATGCATTATTCAGTAAATGAAAAGTGCTCCCAACTTGGAAATGGCTGTTGAAGTCTATAAATACTCCAAGTACTTCACAACAATGCTGACAACATTAAACCATCACTTGGTAAGAGGAAGAAAACAACTAGAAATAAATAAACTGCTTGTGGGAGCTAGAAAAATGTTCTGAAAAATTCAGCCAGTGGAAGTGCTTTACATGGCGAAGTCAGAGATCTCATTTTCAACCAATCCCGATGGACTCTGGTCTGAATGACCCAGGCAATTTATCCTCCCTTTCATTTGGCCTTACATAGGGCAGCAGAAACATCGGCAAGGTGGTTAGTGGTGCAGATTTGGGAGCAAGACAGCCAGTGTGTGAATACCACCTCCCCTACCTAGCACCTGTCTGTACCTCTGTTGCTTCATTCGTAAGAGGAGATAATGAAATCTAACTCAAAAAGCTGATGTGAGAATTAAAAAGAGCTGATACCTGGGAATTTTTCAAAAATTGATGCATGAGTTAGCACAAGAAAACATTCAGAGAGATACGTTCGTTAGCTTACTCCTTTCTGCCTGTGGATGCTGCCGAGGAAGCATCGTTAAAGTCTCTCTTCCCACTGCCGTCATGTCTAAGTCAGAGTCTCCTAAAGAGCCCGAACAGCTGCGGAAGCTCTTCATTGGAGGGTTGAGCTTTGAAACGACTGATGAGAGTCTGAGGAGCCATTTTGAGCAATGGGGAACGCTCACAGACTGCGTGGTAATGAGAGATCCGAACACCAAGCGCTCCAGGGGCTTTGGGTTTGTCACATAGGCCACCGTGGAGGAGGTGGATGCAGCAATGAATGCAAGGCCACACAAAGTGGATGGAAGAGTTGTGGAACCCAAGAGAGCTGTTTCCAGAGAGGATTCTCAAAGACCTGGTGCCCACTTAACTGTGAAAAAGATCTTTGTTGGTGGCATTACAGAAGATACTGAAGAACATCACTTAAGAGACTATTTTGAACAGTACGGGAAAACTGAAGTGATTGAAATCATGACTGCCGGAGGCAGTGGCAAGAAGAGGGGCTTTGCTTTTGTTACGTTTGATGACCGTGATTCTGTGGATAAGATTGTCATTCAGAAATACCATACTGTGAATGGCCACAATTGTGAAGTAAGGAAAGCCCCGTCAAAGCAAGAGATGGCTAGTGCTTCGTCCAGCCAAAGAGGTCGAAGTGGTTCTGGAAACTTTGGTGGGGGTCGTGGAGGTGGTTTTGGTGGAAATGACAACTTTGGCCATGGAGGAAACTTCAGTGGTCGTGGTGGCTTTGGTGGCAGCTGTGGTGGTGGTGGATATGGTGGCAGTGGGGATGGCTACAATGGATTTGGTAATGATGGAAGCAATTTTGGAGGTGGTGGAAGTTACAATGATTTTGGCAATTACAACAGTCATCAAATTTTGGACCTATGAAGGGAGGAAATTTTGGAGGCAGAAGCTCTGGCCCTTATGGTGGTGGCGGCCCATACTTTGCCAAACCACGAAACCAAGGTGGCTATGGTGGTTCCAGTAGCAGCAGTAGCTATGGCAGTGGCAGAAGGTTTTAATTATTCCCAGGAAACAAAGCTTAGCAGGAGAGGAGAGCCAGAGAAGTGACAGGGAAGCTACAGGTTACAACAGATTTGTGAACTCAGCCAAGCACAGTGGTGGCAGGGCCTAGCTGCTACACAGAAGACATGTTTTAGACAATACTCATGTGTATGGGCGAAAAACTCGAGGACTGTATTTGTGACTAATTGTATAACAGGTTATTTTAGTTTCTGTTCTGTGGAAAGTGTAAAGCATTCCAACAAAGGGTTTTAATGTAGATTTTTTTTTTTTTTTGCACCCATGCTGTTGATTGCTAAATGTAATAGTCTGATCATGACGCTGAATAAATGTGTCTTTTTTTTTTTTTAAATGTGCTTTGTGTAAAGTTAGTCTACTCTGAAGCCATTTTGGTAAACTTTCCAAAAGTGTGAAGCTAGAATTCCTTCAGGGTGATGCCAGGTTCTATTTGAAATTCATTTACAACCTGCTTGGGTGAAGAAGCCATTGTCTTCAGAAACCTTGGTATAGTTGAACTGAGGGTTACTGTTGTGACCTGAAGCTCACCATTTAAAGGGGTCATCCAAGGAAAATCATGGAATTATTGGTTATAAAGGTGATTGTTGGCATATCCTATGCAATATATCTAAATTGAATAATAGTACCAGATAAAATTACAGGTGAGAATGAAGCGTGTGTATCTACCATTATCATGTGTAATCAATAAACAATTTAATTCTCAAAAAAAAAGAAAACATTCAGAGTCTGGTAGAGGATATGCTCTTATGTGTTAGTTATTAACATACACTCTAAATTTAAATTCTGTGACTAGTCATTACAACAAACCAGTTTTTCACAGGAATGTGGAAAATATCCAAAGATTAACATCAGATGGGTTACTCTAAGTGAGAAGAACAGAAGAGATTGAGGTAAATTTGATAATACCTTTACAGTACGATTGTCTTTAAAATATCCGATAAATGCAGACATAGGGAAAAGGTGAGAATAATAACACAATGGACCACCAAGCTTAAGAAGGACAAAACATCATCAATTCCATTGTCAGTGAAATTTTGGAGAGAGAAGGAAGCTTGTTCAATTTTCCTAGGTATGCAAAACTGCTTTCCAGATTGCTTGCTGCAATTCACACTAACCACAGGTGGTGAATGTTGCATTACCAGACTAATTTTGCCAACCAGTCGGGCATGGCATTAAGTGGTTTTAATTTTTAACTCTCTGACAAGTGGTGGGATTGAGAATTTTTTTCATATCATTATTGGCTATTTAAGTTTTTCTTTCCATAAGATGCCCATTCATAAGTTTGCTCATTTTTTTTCTACTGAGGTGTTATGTCTTTGTTCTTTGAATATTCTGGATTTTGATCCTTTATTGGGCATGTATTTCAAATATTCTCCCAGTGGTTGGCTTTTGTTCACATTTATGCTACCTTTCTTCAGAAGTTTTTTGTTTTGGAAAAACTTTGCAATTGATTTTTTTTTTTTTTTTTTTTTCGTAGAGACAGAGTCTCACTGTACCGCCCTCGGGTAGAGTGCCGTGGCGTCACACGGCTCACAGCAACCTCCAACTCCTGGGCTTACGCGATTCTCTTGCCTCAGCCTCCCGAGCAGCTGAGACTACAGGCGCCCGCCACAACGCCCGGCTATTTTTTTTTTTGTTGCAGTTTGGCCGGGGCTGGGTTTGAACCCACCACCCTCGGCATATGGGGCCGGCGCCCTACTCACTGAGCCACAGGCGCCGCCCTGCAATTGATTTTTATCAGCCTTTTTCTCTTGATTTGTACTTTGTGTCTTCGACTTTCATCCCTTATTTTGATATCATAAAGATGTTCTCCTAGAAACTCTTCTAAAAGTTTAAAGTTTTGTTTTCCATATTTAAATCATGAATCCACCTGGAATGGGGCCTGGGGTAGGGTTTGACTTTGTTATTTTCTACTTAGACAGTCAACTGTCCCAGCCCTCATATTAGTCTAACTTATCTGCAATATCTGCATGCTTTTCCGTGTATGCCAAGATTACATTCAGGCATGATTTATTAGGGTAGATCAACAAATAACCTCCAAATTTCCATAACTTAACAAAAGTTGGCTTTTGATCATGCACCATCTAATGCAGATCCTCTGGATGATCTGCTGTCCTGGGAAGCTCTCGTCCAGGTAGAATGGGAACCCAGACTCCTTCCATCTTATGTGTTTGGCCTACTTTGGGGTTCTCAGGAGACTCAAATATTCAGCTGGCAGATGGGGAGGGAAAAGGAATTGTTCATGGGAGGATTTTATGGGCCATTCCTGGGCATAGCAGGTATCACTTCTACTTTCATTTTACTGGTTGGAACTCAGTCACACAGGCCAGGAAGAAAACTGGGAAATGTAGTTTAGTTTACACCCAGAAGAAAAGAAAAATGGTTTAATAAACAAATATCTACCCTTTTCCATGCGAGGCTCCATTTCTGAGCTTTTAATTCTGTGTCATTAATCTATCATCCATCACTATACAATGCTATACTGCATTTATTTACTACAGTGTAAGATCAGTACTGATATACTGAGCCTGCATAAGACAAGTACCCCTAACCTTGATCTTTAACTTTAAAAAATGTTTTTATTGGCTTGACGCCTATAGCTCAGTGGCTAGGGTGCCAGCCACATACACTGAAGCTGGTGGGTTCAAACCCAGCCTGGGCCTGCCAAACAACAATGACAACTACAACCAAAAAAAGCCGGGTGTTGTGGCAAGCACTTATAGTCCCAGCTACTTGGGAGGCTAAGGCAAGAGAATCAATTAAGCCCAAGAGCAGGAGGTTGCTGTGAGCTATGATGCCATCGCACTCTACTGAGGGCAACTTAGTAAAACTCTGTCTCAAAAAAAAAAAAAAAGTCTTTACTATTCTTGATCTTTTACTCTTGCCTATAAACTCTAGAATCTGTTTGTCAAGTTCAATGAAAAATGTACATAATTAAGTTTTTTTTCCAACTGTAGCATAATTGAAGGAAGAGCAATTAGATTTAACTAAGATCAACGAACACACTGAGCAATAATTATACTCTCGGAACCATGTTTCATGACAGAAATACAAAGAGGGCTTAGTATCATGAGAAAAACATCAAACCAAGTGATTCTAAAGAGGGCACTTAGCAGTGCCACAGGGATTAAAATCTATGGGTTGCAGCAATATTGGCATTTAGTAGGTAGGGCTGTCAGTATCTCTGTATTAAAGACATGCAGAAATGTAAGAGACATGGAGGAGGAAGGTTAATAAATGTTAGCTGAGGGGTATGAGGCTGGGAGAAACAACATTTTCAGTACACAATCACATGCCATAGAGAGAATTTCCTTATGCTGTTATTAACTATTGAGTAGGTTAGCTGTCAGTTCATTCTCCTTAATTCTCTTCCTTTCTTCATGCCAGTTGTGCTCTCTATATTTGCCATATTATTGTCACCAAAGTGTGAAGGGAGTCCACTGTCATAGCAACTAAAGGACTATTGCTTCCCTGCTGAACAGTGGTCATTTTTCTGTAGATATATCAATACTTATATCACCAGCTTATTGTTTAAAAGGCAAGATCACCATCATTGAGTGTGAAAATTTGCAAGATATATATTCAGCTTGATTATAAAATTCAGCTGGGGCCAGTTTAATACAAAAACCTAATCTCTTCACATTTTTCTCATTAAACTGTCAGGACAAATAGGTTCTTTCATCATGATATTTTTGAGGAAAATGACCTTCTTATTCTTCCTTCAGGATAGCTCCTAGAATTCATTCTTCACAGTGCTTGAATATCCTGAGTTGATTAATCAAATCTATCAAAATCTCACAAAGTTGAATGAATCCCTACCTCACACCCTATGAAAAAGCTAAATTAAAATAAACCAAAGACCTACGTATGTGTAAGAGCTAAAAATATATAACTCTTTGAAAAAAACATAGGTATAAATACTAATAATTTGGGGTTAAGAAATGGTTTCTTAGATATGACACTGAAAGCACAAACAACTATACAAAAAGATAAATTAGACTTCAAATAAAAAAAAAAACTTTTGGGGCAGCACCTGTGGGTCAAAGGAGTAGGGTGCCAGCCCCATATGCTAGAGGTGGTGGGTTCAAACCCAGCCCCAGCCAAAAAAAGAAAAAAGAAAAAACATTAAAAACAACTTCTGTCTTTCTGAGGACACTATTAAAAAAGTAACAAGACAAACTACAAAATTAGAGCAAATATTTGCAAATCATATATCTGGTAAGAGTCTAGTATACAGAATATACATAGTATACAGAATATACATGTATAACCTCAACAATAAAAGGATAAATAATTTGAATGAGGGCAGAGCACAATGGTGGATGGGATAGACATTTAGTTCAGCTCTCCTGGAACAACAGGTGAGAATGACTGGGCTAGATCATTCCTGGCGGGGAATATTGGTGTAGACTGGCAGTTCAGGGTGTGCAGCGAAGTGGCGGATTGCTGGACTCGAAGTGTAATCCAGAGCTATGGAGACTGCCAGAAAAATCTCTGTGCTGCTGCTCAAGCAGTGGCATGGCGGCAACCAGCCCCTTCCCCACAGGAGATTACAATTCCCAGTTTGTGAGGAAACTAGAAGTTATGTGGAAAAATTGGTGAAGTGTGGACTCCTGAGTAGAATTTGGCAGTCAGATTAGGAGGCCATCTGGAGCACACCGGGGCTAGGCTGCCAGTCAGGAAGCAGACATATTTTGAAATTTCAGAAATGGTGACTGCCGCAGGCAACTTTTCCCACAGGCCACGTGTAGCATTTTGAGTCTCACCTGCAGGCAGCCATCCTGCACCCAAAACAGGTCCAAGATACCCTGCACTTCACGGGAACTGTTGTAGGGAGAATTGTGAAACCTGCCTGTGAAGGCTCTTTTTGAAATCAGTAGAATCAACAACTCGGCAGGGTCTATGTGCCAAGCAGGTAGCCAGGCAACCACCAAAAAAACAGCGTAAACCATGAATCAGGTATAAGCCTGGCAAACACTCACGGTGCCACCTGGTGACCAGAAAGTATATTGCAACATAAATATATTCCTACTAAAGTTGATCCCTACAGTATACATACAGTCCTATGTTTATACATATATGAATAATATTTTTGTTTTTGGTGCTGTTTTCTCTCTCTCTCTCTCTCTTCTTTTTTGCTCATTCTTTTTGCTCTTTTGCATTTTATCTTTTTCTTGTAGGAGTTATTGCTAATTTTTAAAAAATTATTACTAATGCTATTTTTTCCCTCTTCCTCTTCTTCCCTTCTTATGGTTGCTGAGAGTGCTTACTAGAGTGCTATTAGAGTTTTTCTTTTTATTTATTTCTAACACACACAGATTTTTTTTTTGTCTGTTTATTTGTTTCTGATTGTGTATCTGTGTGCTTGTGTGTCTGGTAGTTTTTTGTTAGTTTATTTGCTCGTTTTGTTTCAACATGTTTTGTGTTTTGCTAAATCCTTGGGTTGGCTATTTTCCCTAACTCCAGTTTTTACATTCAATAAGAATGGGGGATGATGGCTGACTGGAGCCAGCTTTCAACAGAAGCTCTAGTCCAGAAGGAGAGATAACAGCTAGAAAGAACCCAACAAAGCTGAAGGGTGGGAGCAAGCCAAGAGAAGAGATAGATAATCGTATGTCTTCTCTGCTGAGGCAAGCTGCGACTCCAAGGAAATAAATTTCAGATACAGAACACATCCCAAAGAGGACAGGTGCCCATTCCCTCCCCCAAGAGAGTTGCTTGCTTGCTATGGGATTTCTACTAGTGAGTGGTACACTGAGGTTCTCTTCTCTCACCCCACCAGAGTGACTTGCTGGAAGCTGGGACTCCTTATCCAGGGAGTCCCTGCTGTAAGCCTAGGAATTCCCTTGTCTGGCAGGAAGTTTGAACAAATATCTTCCCTGTCACCTTGAACTTCCAGTCTACCCTTCCTCCCTTGCCTGGTGGTCTAGAAGTCCAACTCCTGCAGAGAACAGAATGTCTGCACTTCTTGGGTAGGACTGGGCATTGCATAGACAGAGGCAGTACAGCTACACTGTGTCTGTGAATCTGGTAACAGTACAGAAAGACACAGAGGGGAAGGTGTCTTGCCTGGGTCTGAAAAAGTGCATATCAGCAGTGGGCAGAGGCTTGGGTCTTCACATGATGGGTGGAGACTTGGGAACTGCTGAGGTGCACGAACCCAACATCAGCATCAATAGAGCGATCCTGCTGGGGTCTAATTTTGGAGAGTCACCTCCCCAACTCTGTGGTCTGCCAGAGGGAACCAAACCTACCCCTGTAGGGATATCAGAGCTGCAGAATAGTGACAGCGAAGGTACAGTGGCTGAGGGAGAAATACATTTGTTGTCTGGATATCCTCAGGTTTAGATTGAGCTCAGGTGGAACATTCTCCAGTTGTCATTGAGTACCTGAGGCAGGCAGGCTTCAGCTCCCCCTGCTGGCCAGTGGCAGAGGGTGGTAGCTGAGAGGAGGAGGCACTGACTTTATTTTGACTCTGACAGGCACAAAGCCCTGGCACATTTGCTTATTGGACAGAACTGAGCCACAGAGACTGGGGTAACAGAGACTGGTAGTGGGGTTACCAGAGACTGGGGTTACCAGAGTCTTGTAGTGAAGGGTGAGCAAGGTGGAGAAAGAGGCATCAGCCCCCTTGGTCCAAATCTTCTACTGGAGGGGCCTTTCTGACTCCTCAGAGCACCAGAACGAGCCACACTTGACCTACCAGTAGACTCTTGCTATCTAGTTGCTGGAGACCTTTTGAACTCTCCAGCTAGAGAGTGGGTGCTGATTGGGACAATTGGTTTGGAACTCTTGAACTGGACAAATCAATCGAGGACCCTCCAAGGTGGTACCCTGGTTTTGTTGTAGTGGAAGGTTTGATTTTCCTCTTCCAGGTGTTGCCTGGGGGGTAAGAGGGGAATGTCTTATTTGCTTGTATTTCTCCAAAGCTGAGACTTCAGCCAAGAGTCACTGATTCATTAGGATTGGACAGAGATCAGCTAAATACATGTCAAAGCCACCTAGCCCCATTACATCAAGCAGGTCTCCAGAGTCTCAGGCTGTAGTACTGTATGGGTACTGTAGTACTGTATGGGTACTTTCCTCTACAAAGCTGTAGAGGAAAAGCTGCAGTCACCAGTCCCAGATCTTTGGTGAAAGGCTGGTCAACCACAACCCCAGAAGCCTCCAATCCAATTTCACCTTACCTGCTCATCTAGCCAAACAGTGAAAAACAATCATGGGGCAGAATCAGCGGAAAAACTCTGACAACATGAATAACCAGAATGACAAAACAGCCACACTAGAGGATCCCATTCATAAACAGATGGCTGAGATGTCAGAAATCGAATTTAGAATTTGGATGGCAAATAAGATTAACAGAATGAAAGTAAAGTTGGAATTAGAAATTCTAGGAATAATTCAAAAGTTATTTCAAGAATTCAATGAATTTAAAGACAAAATGACCAAAGATTTTGACACATTGAGGCAAGAATTTGCAGCCCTCAAAGATCTGAGAAATACAGTAGAATCTCTCAATAACAGAATGGAGCAGGCAGAAAAAAGGATTTCTGATATCGAAGACAAAGCCTTTGAATGCTCCCAAATGCTCAAAGAGGAAGAGAAGTGGAGGAAAAAAATGGATCATTCTCTCAGAGAGCTCTGGGATAATTTGAAGAAAACTAATATTTGCCTTATAGGAATTTCTGAAGGTGACGAGGTTGCTTCAAAAGGCACAGATGCTCTACTTCATGAGATAATGAAAGAGAACTTCCCAGACATGCCAAGAGATTCTGAAATTCAGAAAGCAGACATTTTCAGAACCCAAGCACAACTCAACTTAAATAAGACATCTTCTAGGCACATTATAATTAACTTCACCAAAGTTAATATGAAGGAGAAAATACTGCAAGCAGCCAGACCTAAGAAAACCATAACCTACAAGGGAAAGAATATTAGAATGACTGCAGATCTCTCTGCTGAAACATTTCAAGCTAGAATTGGATGGTCATCTACCTTCAACCTCCTAAAACAAAACAATTTTCAACCCAGTATCCTGTATCCAGCTAAACTGAGTTTCATTTATGATGGATAAATTAAATACTTTAATGATATTCACATGGTTAAGAAATTTGCCACAACTAAACCAGCTCTCCAGGATATTCTCAGACCCATCCTCCACAATGACCACCACAACGCTTTACCACCAAAGTAAATTCACTCCAAAAATTTTGATCAAAACCCAACTTCCACAGTGGTGAAAGGATTAAAAATGTCCACTGTAATTTTGAAAAATTCAACACCCAAAATAATATCAGGCTTATCACTACTCTCAATTAATGTGAATGGCTTAAATTGCCTGTAAAGAGGCACAGCTTGGCTGACTGGATACAAAAACTCAGGCCACATATTTGCTGCATATAAGAATCTCATCTTACCTTAAAAGATAAATATAGACTCAGGGTGAAGGGATGGTCATCTATAATTTAGGCAAATTGCAATCAGAAAACAGCAGGCGTTACAATTTTATTGGCAGATACAAAAGGCTTTAAGCCAACAAAAGTAAGGAAAGATAAGGATGGTCACTTCATATTTGTTAAGGGAAACAGCATGATGAGACTTCAATTATTAATATTTATGCACCCAACCAGAATGATCCTCAATTTATAAGAGAGACTCTAACTGAAATGAGCAACTTGATTTCCTCCAGCATTATAATAGCCAGAGATTTTAACACCCCTTTGGCTGTGTTGGGTAGATCCTCCAATAAGAAACTATGCAAAGAAATTTTAGACTTAAAATTAACCATTCAACAATTGGATTTAACAGACATCTACAGACCATTTCATCCTAACAAAACTGAATACACATTCTTCTCATCAGTGCATGGAACATCCTCCAAAATTGATCACATCTTAGGTCACAAGGCTAACCTCAGCAAATTTAAAAAAATTGAAATTATTCCTTGTATGGTTCTCGGACCATCATGGAATAAAAGTTGAACTCAGTAACAACAGGAATCTGCAAACTCACACAAAGACATGGAAACTAAATAATGTTATGCTAAATAACAGCTGGGTCATAGATGAGATTAAGAAAGAAATTACCAAATTTTTGGAACAAAACAATAATGAAGACATGAACTACCAGAACCCTTGGGATACTGCAATGGCAGTCCTAAGATGGAAATTTATAGCACTACAAGCCTTTCTCAAGAGAACAGAAAGAGAGGAAATCAACAACTTAATGGGACAGCTCAAGAAACTGGAAAAGGAAGAACATTCCAATCCCAAACCCATCAGAAGAAAAGAAATAACCAAAATTAGAGCAAAATTAAATGAAATTGAAAATAAAAGAATTATACAACAGATCAATGAATCAAAAAGTTGGTTTTTTGAAAAGGTCAATAAAGTAGATAGACCTTGGCTAATGTAACCAGAAATAAAAGAGTAAAGTCTCTAATTTCATCAATCAGAAATGACAGAGACAAGATAACCACAGACTTCATAGAAATTAAAAAAATACTTAATGAATATTACAAAAAACTCTATTCTTGGGCGGTGCCTGTGGCTCAGTGAGTAGGGCGCCAGCCCCATATGCTGAGGGTGGCGGGTTCAAACCCAGCCCCGGCCAAACTGCAACCAAAAAATAGCCGGGCGTTGTGGCGGGCGCCTGTAGTCCCAGCTGCTCGGAGGCTGAGGCAGGAGAATCGCGTAAGCCCAAGAGTTAAGAGGTTGCTGTGAGCCGTGTGACGCCACGGCACTCTACCCGAGGGCGGTACAGTGAGACTCTGTCTCTACAAAAAAAAAAAAAAAAACAAACAAAACTCTATTCTCAGAAATATGAAAATTGAAGGAAATTGACCAATACTTGGAATCACACCATCTTCCTAGATTTAGCCAGGAAGCAGCGAAAATGTTGAATAGGCCTATATCAAGTTCTGAAATAGCATCAACATAAATCCACACAAAAACTTGTATATGAATGCTCCCAGCAGCATGATTCATAATGGAAACCAATGTCCATCAGCTGAAGAATGAATGAACTAAATATGGTTTATCCATCCAATGGAACATTATTTAGCCATAAGCAGGAATAAAACATTGACACATACTACAATATGCATGAATCTTGAAACTATTATGCTAAATAAAAGAAGCCCCCAGGCACAAAAGGCCACATGTTGTATGATTCTGTTTCTATAACATGTCCAGAATAGACAAATCCAGAGAGACAGAAAGTAGATTTTTCGTTATCAGAGACTGAGGGGAACGGGGAGTGGCTGGTCTAATGCGTACAGGGGTGACAAATCTGTTCAGGAATTAGGGATGATAGAGAATAACCTTGTGAATATACTGAAACCACCAAATCATATACTTTGAATAGGCAAATTTTATGCCATTTGAATTATATCTCAATAAAAAAAATCATCCACAAGCTTTTTGTCCTAGATCCCCTGGATGGAACAAGTTCCTTAAATTGTGATTCAGCTCTGGATCTCTCCCTGAGACTCCTCGTATCCTTTCTCATGAAGTTCTTACTCCTATTCTCTGGCCCACATCCCTGCACTGTAACTTCAGTGGATTCCAACTAGTCTGTGGCAAGGTTGTCCTGTCTCGTGATGGCATCCTTTTACAGGATACAAAAAAGAACATCCTCAAACCCACTGATTAGTCTCACCCATTACTGCAGGAGGACCAGGCTCCTCTGTAAGGAGGGTGACACTCAGTTCTTCCCTAACCCCCTTTGCCCTTCTCATTTATGACCACAAAATCAAGTGTAAGTCTGAACTGCTCTGTTCTGACATTATTGCTATGGTTTGAATGCATCCTCTCCAAAATTTAGATGTTGCCAATGTGATAGTATTAAGAAGTAGGGAATTCAAAGAAATTAGGCCATGAGGGCTCCTCCCCCATGAATAAGATTAAAGCCCTCACGAAGGAGCCTTCACACAGCACTTGGACCACTGGCCCTTCCACTTTCCCTCTGCCACATGAGGGCACAGCATTCCTCTCCTTGGAAGAGGCAGCCTTCCTCAGACAATCAAACACCCCAACTCCTTGACCTTGCCACCCTCCAGAACTATGAAAAAATACATTTCTGTTCTTTATAAATGACCCAGTCTATGGCATTTTGTTACAGCAGCAAAAAACAGACTAAGACAACCACAGAGTAAAGAAGATACATGTAAATTCAGGCCAAAAAGTCTTGCACTAAGGGAAAAAAAGAAGGTCTTTCGTAGAATTGTAGGCCCTGGGAGGAGGAAGGGTAGGTCTTGACACCCCCCTGCAAAGTAATGAGTGGTGCTGTCTCATCCTTCTCAAAATGATAATCTGGACTATGACTAAAGTCAGGCTGAGCATTTGGGTTCTGGCCCACGTTCAATGCTCTTTTCATTTCTGCACTTATTGGAAGTGCCAATAAACTGAGCTTGAACCTTCAAAAGAAGAAATAATGACAGGGACAAATACTAAACCAAAATGAGGTTCTTAAGGCAGGGGAAGGTGGTAGGAGGAAAGCAAAACAGACATTAATAACTTGATGGCATTATAGTCAAACTCTAAGAAACACCTTTCACTGATTTTGAATATTTATCGATATTATAATGATTAAACTACTTTCTTCACTGATTCTTTTCTTTTTTACAATCCCAGGCAATCAAGTTGTGTAATGTTCTGCCTGCATGATTAGCTAATTGATGAATATTTCATTGATGTAGCAGCATTTATCACTTGGTAATAAAATTTAGTTTAATTATTAAAGTATCAACTGAAATGTTTTATTTCTTCCATTCTGCATATCTTAGCCCAAGCTCATATTTTCTCTCTCACATAAAAGAGCTAATACAAACATGAGATCTTACCATTTCAGCAAAACAATTTCTTTTTCAAAGTGAAATATTTGACTAAGAAAATATGAGATTTCACAAGAAAAGAAGTTAGATATGAAATATTTCAAATTGTGGATCTTCTTATGAAAAGGAACTGTTAAGACCAAGAGTGAGGGGAAAGATTTGAAAGATGGCTTTAAGCCCAGTAAATCCTCACAGGACACTTTGGTGCTTATATAAATCCTTATATCATCTACCCATGAAACATTGATCAGTCACCCCTGATATCTCAGGCATTGTGCTAAACCTCAGAGATAAGGAGATGAGGGATCTGGTTTATAATTCACAGAAGTTCATATTCATACCCCCAGGAGAGGGAGAGAGAGAGAGATAGAGAGAGAGAGACACACACACATACACAGAGACTGTGTGTCAATTTGCAGAAATTCAGGAAAGATACAGTAAGCATTGTTCAAGCGCTGGCTGATGTGCTTGCCACATGGTGAGTTATTGATGAACACATGAGCAGTTTGGTCCAGCAAAGGGACAAGAGGGAAACACGCAGTGTAATGACCAGGAAAAAAGAGACACAACGAAAGTACCAAAAAGAACAAGAAATTTTAGCCCACAGGCATTGTGGGAAGCTATTAACAAAGACATTGAAGATGGGTTTTGACAATCAGGTGGGATTTGAAAAACAAGGAAAGGGACAGTTAGGGAAGGCCCAGGTTTTAGGGAAGTACCTATTGGCAAGGAGTCTGGTTTGGCTGAAGAGTAAGATTCAGGAGGAAAAATGAGAAAGTCAGAGAGAAAGATGGAGGGAGACAGCAGCAGACCTTGAATACATGCTGCAATGTTTGTATCTTATTTGCTCAGCTATGAGGACCCTTTGAAGGTTCTCTGGACAGGAGTTCAGGAATTCATAATAAAACAAGAAGGCTCAGCCAGACCTGGGAATGACGAATCCCTGAGTCTGTATGATGTTTCCTTTCCTCTCTCCCCTCATCAAACTCCTGCACATCCACCTTCACTCAGAAGTTGTTGCAAGGACAGAAAGTAAATGTCAGGCCCTAAGTAGAAGCTGTCAATGATGGATGCCAGAAAAAGACAGAAGAGAACTCCTTTACTAGATCAGGAAGCCAAAAGTTTTTTCAAAGACTAATTACAATCCTAATTTTAAAGCCACAGTCTAAAAGGATGTGCTTATGGTTAAAGACCCTAAGAGATGGTTAACATAGGAAAAGAACATATTCAATTTTCACTTTCTGCAGTTTTTTTTTTTGTAGAGACAGAGTCTCACTTTATTGCCCTCAGTAGAGTGCTGTGGCCTCACAGCAACCTCCAACTCCTGGGCTTAAGCGATTCTCTTGCCTCAGCCTCCCAAGTAGCTGGGACTACAGGCGCCCGCCACAACGCTCAGCTATTTTTTTTTTTTTTTTGGTTGCAGTTTGGCCGGGGCTGGGCCTGAACCCGCCACCCTCGGTACATGGGGCCGGCGCCCTACCGACTGAGCCACAGGCGCCACCCTTCAATTTTCACTTTCTAACTTGACCTTTAATAGCAGAATCCCCCAGAAATTCTTCTGTTTATAAACTGGCTTGGGCAAAGCAAATAACATTTACAAGGGACAGAGACATTGACCGGTACAGGTAAGAACAGAGATAGCCAAGCTTGCCCTGCCCTGACGGCACACCACAACTCCTTAACATGGCTCATGTGCCAAGCCGTGTGCTCAGGGAGGGCCGGGCCAGCTTCAATAGAAATCATGTGCCCACCAGATATAGGATAAGGAGCCATAGTCATTCAAGAGAAACGGTCTTGTGATGCTGAGGGCATCCCAGTCAGCCCCAGAGCTTCCTTACAAAGGGAGCATGTGCTCACATTTTGGGGCATTGTGGCAGCCTCACGTGCCTGTCCCCATTGCTCAGATGGAACATCAGAAAACTAAAACCTCAGAGAATGTAAAAGGTAGACTCCAGACAGGGGGTGTTTGAGCTTGGGACTCTCCATCCCTATCTCTTTTCTGAGAGAGTTTCTTTCCACAGAACTGCCAAGCTCTCAGGATTGGCTGCCGCTGAACTGCTCTTGGACTTTATTCACATGGCTCTAAAAAGTAGTTCTGGAAACTTGTTCATATGTTCTGATGGTGGGCATGTGGAACGTGCTTCCATTATATCCCTCTCAGAGACAGACTCCTCCTGAGGGTCAGGGGGTACTTTAACTCAGGGGCACTGGGAATCTTTCAACACATGGCTCTTTGCTCTTTGAGTTGGCCATCTCTTGGTTGGCTCTTTTTTTTTTTTTTTAATTGTGGGAAGAAGACTTAATATGAGATCTAACCTCTCAAATTTTAAGAGTACAACACAGAATTAGTTATAGGTTTAATGCTGTACAACGGCTTTCCAGAACTTGTTTATCCTACAAGAAATAATGACAAGGGACAAATACATGGAACTTTCTACCTACTGAATAGCAGCTCCCCTTGCCCCTTCCTGCAGCCCCTGGTGACCACCACTCTGCTCTCTGCTTCTGTGAGTTGGTCTGTTTTAGATACTTCATATAGATGAGTGTGCAGTAGCTGTGCTTCTGTGACTGGGTTATTTATTTTAGCATAATGTTCTGAAGATTTATCCATGTTGTCATAAATGGGAGGATTTTCTTTTTTAAGGCTGAAGAGTACTCCGTTCTACGTATATACCACATTTTTTAATCCCTTCACCATTGATGACAATTTAAGTTGTTTCTACATCCTCTTTGGCTATTACAAATAATTCCAAAATGAACCTGAGCATGCAAGTATCTCTTTGAGACTCCAATTGCAATTCTTTTGGATATATACCCAGAAGCGAGATTGCTGGATCATCATGGTTCTATTTTTAATTTTTTGAGGAATCACCATACTGTTTTCCATAGGACTGAACCCTTTTACATTCTTACCAACACAAGGATTCTAATATCTCCACATATTCCCCAACATAGCACCCTGACAGAGGTGAATGCTGTCTCACTGTGGTGATGTACTGGTGTTAATTCTGGCTTCATCTGGTTGTCTTACTCATATTTTTAATTTCCCCGATTTCCTTTTGTTTTTAAATGTCAGATTAACATGAGGGTACAAACTATAGGTTACAATGTTTGCATTTGTAAGGTAAGGTCCCTGTTGTAGTTGAGCCCCTCCCCCAGGAGGTGTGCCATATACCCTCCCATGGTGTCCATTAGGTAAGAGCACACCAATCCTCCTTCCTCCTCTTTTTCCCCTCTCCCCCCAACTTGAACTCAGCTGGGTTTTTCTCTTGGGTGGGCATGTGTTAGTTCATCTATTGACTTGATATTAGCATTGAGTATAGTGGACACTTGCTTTCCCATTCTTTTGATACTTTACTAAAGAGAATGTTCTTCGGAGGCTGTTTCCGACCCGATCAAGTGGCATTGTCCCCATGCGCCAGACGCAGCCTCACAGCGCTCCCTCTGCGCCTGTGTCACTGAGTGACTGACTGACCTACTGATCGCCCGGACTGCTGGCTGAGGGAGCAGCCGATGTCCAGATGCTGCCCCTGCTGCCCACCCCTGGTGCACCAGGGGCTCCGTGTCCCCACTGCCCCCACCACCCGGTCACTCTGCCGTGCCCACGGCTCAGGCTGGAGGAGACAATTCCACCTTTCCTCGCCTGGGTCGGCTTTGGGTTCCTTTTCAAAACTTGTGAGCTGGTTCCACACAAGCCCACTGTCACCCTAGCTAGCCAAGAAAGGCAGCTAACCTCTCAGAAGACGTCTGGGTTGAAGACCTGCACCGTGACCACAATCGGCTCCCACCCGGGCCTCCATAAGAGCTGCCCCATGACCGTGATCAGCGACCACCTGGACCTCAGTAAGAGCTGTGCCGTGACCCACCCGTGACTTGTGCCTGCTGGGCCTCCACATGCCCTGACCAGGAACTATGGGAGCCCCACAACACCGCATCCTCCCTCCTGTACCCTCCCTGCCTCCACACCGGCCGCTTGTCTGGCCAGGGACTCTGGTAGCCGCGTGCCCTCTGGAGCCCTCCCTGCCTCTGCACAGAGCCCTTCTCCTGGCCAGAGACTGCTGGAGCCTGTGCCAAAGTCACTGGGCACCAGGCACTTCCAAAACCATGTGCACCAACCCCCGCCCTGTTGCTGGATCCAGGTGTGTCACACTCTGGAGCTGCTTCCACAACCAGAACTCCCTGGCTGGAGCCCCAGAGGAACTACACAGGGTCACTCCCTACAAAGATCCAACAACAATAGAGTGATCCCACAGGGGTCTAATCTCGGAGAGACACCTCCCCAATTCTGAGGAGGGCCAGAGGCAATGGTGAAACGGTGAAAAACAATCATGAGGCAAAATCAACAGAAAAACTCTGGTAATATGAATAATCAGAGTAGATCAACTCCCCCAAGGATCAGTGGGGCAGAAACAACACAAGATCCCACGCACAAACAAATAGCTGAGATGTCAGAAATCGAATTCAGAATCTGGATAGCAAATAAGATCAAATTAGAATTCCAATTAGTAACCCAAAAGATATCTCAAGAGGCACCTGTGGCTCAGTCAGTAAGGCGCCGGCCCCATAAACCGAGGGTGGCGGGTTCAAACCCGGCCCCGGCCAAACTGCAACCAAAAAATAGCCGGGCGTTGTGGCGGGCGCCTGTAGTCCCAGCTACTCCGGAGGCTGAGGCAAGAGAATTGCTTAAGCCCAGGAGTTGGAGGTTGCTGTGAGCTGTGTGACGCCACGGCACTCTACCCAGGGCCATAAAGTGAGACTCTGTCTCTACCAAAAAAAAAAAAAAAAAAAGAATTCAACGAATTCAAAGACCAAATGACCAAAGATTTTGACACATTGTTGCAACCCTCAAAGATCTGAAACACAGTAGAATCCCTCAGTAACAAAATGGAGCAAGCAGAAGAAAGGATTTCTGACATTGAAGACAAAGCTTTCAAACACTCCCAAACTCTCAAAGAGGAAGAGAAATGGAGGGCAAAAATAGATCACTATCTCAGAGAGCTCTGGGATAATTAGAAGAAAACCAATATTCGTCTTATAGGGATCCCCGAAAGTGACGAAGTAGCTTCACAAGGCACAGAGTCTCTTCTCTCTGTGGAGAGAGAAGACATGCCAAGAGATTCTGAAATTCAGATAGCAGACAGTTTCAGAACTCCAGCACGACTCAAGCCAAATAAGACATCCTCCAGACACATCATAATCAATTTCACTAAAGTTAATATGAAGGAGAAAATTCTGAAAGCAGCCAGATGAAAGAAAACCATCACCTACAAGAGGAAGAATATTAGAATAACTGCAGAAACCTTTCAAGCTAGAAGAGGATGGTCATCAACTTTTAATCTCCTAAAACACAATAACTTTCAACCCAGGATCCTGTACCCAGCTAAACTGAGTTTCATTTATGATGGAGAAATTAAATACATTAACGACATTCACATGTTGAAGAAATTTGCCATAACTAAACCACCTCTCCAGGATATTCTCAGACCTATTGTTCATAAAGACCAGTGTAACCCTCCACCACAAAAGTAAACCCACCCAGAAAATTTGATCAAATTCCAACTTCCACAGTCACAAAAGGATTAAAAATGTCCTCTCAAAAGGCTTATCAATATTCTCAATTAATGCGAATGGTTTAAATTGTCCTCTAAAGAGGCACAGGTTGGTTGACTGGATATGAAAACTCAAACCAGATATCTGCTGCATACAAGAAACTCATCTTACATTAAAAGACAAATACAGATTCAAGGTGAAGGGATGGTCATCTATACTCCAGGCAAATGGAAAGCAGGAAAAAGCAGGTATTGTAATCCTATTCACAGACTCAATAGGCTTTAAATCAACTGAAATAAGGAAGGATAAGGATGGACACTTCATATTTGTTAAAGGTAATACTCAATATGATGAGATTTCAATTATTAATATTTACACACCCAACCAGAATGCACCTAAATTTATAAGAGAAACTCTAACAGACATGAGCAACTTGATTTCCTCCAGTTCCATAGTAGTTAGAGATTTAAAACCCCTTTAGCAGTGCTGGATAGATCCTCCAAAAAGAAGCTAAGCAAAGAAATTTTAGATTCAAACTTAACCATTCAACATCTGGAGTTAACAGACAACTACAGAACATTTCATCCCAACAAAACTGAATACACATTCTTCTCATCAGCCCATGAAACATACTCCAAAATTGAGCATATCCTAGGCCACAAATCTAACCTCAGCAAATTTTAAAAAATAAAAATCATTCCTTGCATCATCAGACCATGATGGAATAAAAGTTGAACTCAATAACAACAGACACCTGCATACCCATACAAAACATGGAAGCTAAACAACCTTATGCTGAAGGATAGATGGATTATAGACGAGATTAAGAAGGAAATCACCAAATTTTTGGAACAAAACAACAAAGAAGACACAAATTATCAGAACCTCTGGGATACTGCAAAGGCAGTTCTAAGAGGGAAATTTATAGCACTGCAAGCCTTCCTCAAGAAAACGGAAAGAGAGGAAGTTAATAACTTAATGGGACATCCAAGCAACTGGAGAAGGAAGAACACTCCAACCCCAAACCCAGCAGAAGAATAGAAATATCCAAAATCAGAGCAGAATTAAATGAAATTGAAAACAAAACAATTATACAACAGATCAATAAATCCAAAAGTTGGTTTTTTGAAAAGATCAATAAAATAGATAAACCTTTGGCCAACCTAACCAGGAAAAAAAGAGTAAAATCCCTAATTACATCAATCAGAAATGGTAATGATGAAATAAAACAGACCCCTCATAAATTCAAAAAATCCTTCATGAATACTACAAAAAACTCTACTCTCAGAAATATGAAAATCTGAAAGAAATCGACCAATACCTGGAAGTATGCCACCTACAAGACTCAGCCATAACGAAGTGGAAATGTTGAACAGGCCTATATCAAGTTCTGAAATAGCATCAACTATACAAAATCTCCCTAAAAAGAAAAGCCCAGGACCAGATGGCTTTACATCAGAATTCTACCAAACCTTTACAGAAGAACTACTACCTATATTACTAAACCTCTTCCAAAATATAGAAAAAGAAGGAATATTACCCAACACATTCTACGAAGCAAACATCACCTTGATCCCCAAACCAGGGAAAAACCCAACGAGAAAAGAAAATTATAGACCAATGTCACTAATGAATATTGTTGCAAAAATACTCAATAAGATCCTAACGAACAGAATCCAACAACACATCAAAAAAATTATACACCACGACCAAGGTCTCAAGGCTGGTTCAATATACGTAAATCTATAAATGTAATTCAGCACATAAACAAACTAAAAAATAAAGACCATATGATCCTCTCAATTGATGTTGAAAAAGCTTTTGACAATATCCAGCATCCCTTCATGATCAGAACACTTAAGAAAATTGGTATAGAGGGGACATTTCTTAAACTAATAGAGGCCATCTACAGCAAACCCACAGCCAATATGATATTGAATGGAGTTAAATTGAAATCATTTCCACTTAGATCAGGAACCAGGCAAGGTTGCCCATTGTCTCCATTGCTCTTTAACATTGTAATGGAAGTTTTAGCCATTGCAATTAGGGAAGAAAAGGCAATCAAGGGTATCCACATAGGGTCAGAAGAGATCAAACTTTCACTCTTCACAGATGATATGATCGTATATCTGGAAAACACTAGGGATTCTACTACAAAACTTTTAGAAGTGATCAAGGAATATAGCAATGTCTCAGGCTACAAAATCAACACCCATAAATCTGTAGCCTTTATATATACCAACAATAACCAAGCCGAACAAACAGTCAAGGACTCTATTCCTTTCACAGTAGTGCCAAAGAAGATGAAATATTTGGGAGTATCCCTAAGAAAGGACGTGAAAGATCTCTACAAAGAGAACTATGAAACTTTCAGAAAAGAAATAGCTGAAGATGTTAACAAATGGAAAAACATACCATGCTCACGGCTGGGAAGAATCAACATTGTTAAAATGTCTATACTACCCAAAGCAATATATAATTTTAATGAGATTCCTATTAAAGCTCCATTGTCTTATTTTAAAGATCTTGAAAAAATAATACTTTGTTTTATATGGAATCATAAAAAACCTCTAATAGCCAAAACATTACTCAGCAATAAAAACAAAGCAGGAGGAATCACGCTACCAGACCTGAGACTGTAGTATAAATCAGTAGTGATCAAAAACAGCATGATACTGGCACAAAAGCAGAGAAGTAGATGTCTGGAACAGAATAGAGAACCAAGAGATGAATCCAGCTACTTACCGTTATTTGATCTTTGACAAGCCAATTGAAAACATTCAGTGGGGAAAAGATTCCCTATTTAACAAATGGTGCTGGCTAAACTGGCTGGCGATCTGTAAAAGACTGAAACTGGACACACGCCTTTCAGAATTAACTACGATAGACTCTCACTGTATAAAATACTTAAACTTAAGACATGAAACTATAAAAATACTTGAAGAAAGGCAGGGAAAACTCTTGAAGGAATCGGCCTGGGTGAATATTTTATGAGGAGGACTCCCCAGGTAATTGAAACAGTATCAAAAATACATTACTGTGATCTGATCAAATTAAAAAGCTTCTGCACAGCCAAGAACATAGTAAGTAAAGCAAGCAGAGAGCCCTCAGAATGGTATAAAATATTTGCAGGTATACCTCCGAAAAAGGTTTAATAACCAGAATCCACAGATAACTCAAACGTATTAGCAAGAAAAGAACAAGTGATCCTATTTCAGGGTGGGCAAGAGACTTGAAGAGAAACTTCTCTAAAGAAGACAGATGCACGATCTACAAACACATGGAAAAAAGCTCATCATCCTTAATCATCAGAGAAATGCAAACCAAAACTACTTTGAGATATCACCTAACCCCAGTAAGAGTAGCCCACATAACAAAATCCCAAAACCAGAGATGTTGGCATGGATGTGGAGAAAAGGGCACACTTCTACACTGCTGGTGGGAATGCACACTAATACATTACTTCTGGAAGGATGTTTGGAGAATATTTAGGGACCTAAAAATAGACCTGCCATTCGATCCTATAATTCCTTTACTAGGTTTATACACAGAAGACCAAAAATCACAATATAACAAAGACATCTGTACCAGAATGTTTATCGCAGCCCAATTCATAATTGCTAAGTCATGGAAGAAGCCCAAGTGCCCATCGACCCAAGAATGGACTAGCAAATTGTGGTACATGTATACCATGGAATATTATGCAGCCTTAAAGAAAGATTGGAGACTTTACCTCTTTCATGTTTACATGGATGGAGCTGGAACATATTCCTCTTAGCAAAGTATCTCAGGAATGGAAGAAAATGTATCCAATGTACTCAGCCCTACTATGAAGCTAATTTATAGCTTTCACATAAAGGCTATAACCCAACTATAGCACAAGAATATGGGGAAAGGGCCAAGGAAGGGGAAGGGAGTGGGGAGGTTAGGGTGGAGGGAGGGTAATGGGTGGGGCCACACCTACAGTGCATCTTAGAATGGGTACAGGTGAAACTTACTAAAGGCAGAATACAGATGTCTACATACAATAACTAAGAAAATGCCATGAAGGCTACATTGAACAGTTTGATGAGAATATTTCAGATTGTATATGAAACCAGCACATTGTACCCCTTGATTGCACTAATGTACACAGCTATGATTTAACAATAAAAAGTACTATCTATAGTTTTCCAAAGTTTTTGAAAACAATATGCAGATAAAAATCAGAGTTTATCAAAATAGGTTATTTTGGGGGGAGGTTCTTTCTTCCCATGTACCACCATCCATTCCTCCAAGAGAGGGTACCATTTACCTAATAATTTTCCTCTGTAACATATTTAATTTTTACTTTAGTTTCATCTTAAGCATTGATCTCCAGGTTTTATAAAGTTTGAGAGGCCAGGACTGCTTGGGTTCAGATCCTGGCTCTATCTCTTATTTGTGTCTGACTTTGCACAAATCACTTGACTTCCCTGTGGTTCATTTCTTCTTCATCTTTAAAATGGGGATAATAGTGGTGCCTAATAATTAGAATTGTTATAATAAAAGAGTTACTACATATTTAAAATAAAGTGCTGGTTGGGCGTGGTGGCTCATGCTTGTTATCCTAGTGCTTTGGGAGGCTGAGGCAGGAGGATCCCTTGAGCTCAGGAGTTCGAGACCAGTCTGAGTAAGAGTGAGACCCCACCTATGCTAAAAATAGAAAAAATCAGCTGGGTGTTGTGGAGGGTACCTGTAGTCCCAGCTATTTGGGAGGTGGAGGCAGGAAGGATTGCTTGGACTCAGGAGTTTGAGGTTGCTGTGAGCTAGGCTGATAGCATGGCACTCTAGCCTGGGCAACAGAGTAAGACTCTGTCTCAAAAAATAAAAATAAAAATAAAAAATAAATAAGTAAACGAAATCGAGTGCTGAGAATATTGTCTGGCACATATTGGCACTCAGTAAATGCAAGCATTGTCACTGGTATTACACCCACTAGCCCAATAGAGCCTCACTGAAAGCCCTTTGGCCTACTAACCTGCCTTTTCTTCCAGCCACCAGTCCTCCTACAGCTTCACGTCTTTCCAACACAATAACCAGAATCACTCTTGGAGGTCTGGGTCTGAAGAGGCATCCCTAAAGAACTGAGGTTCTTTTTTCTGTCCATCTTTCCCCAGCAGCCTAAGTCCTAATGAAAGCAGGAGCAACACAAGGCCTGCATCTACTACTCCCCATTCATCTAGAGAAAATGTCAACTTCTCACAGAGCTAGAAGGAGGGCTGGTCCTTCTCAATGCAGAACTCTGAAAGTCCTGTACATGGTTCTAGCCCTAGGCCAGAGGCCATGAACTTGGCATCCACTTCCAACATCCTGATCAAGTTAGAGGACACATCCCTATAGGTTGGGGCTGGGAGGAGGAAGATTTTGCTAGGTCCATGGGAACTTAGTATTAATAGATTTTTACCAACTGGTCTTGATGCTTGAGCTCTTATGGATGGGCTTTGGAAGCAAGGTCTCTAACAGTAATAATAATAATAATGAGTGTACTAGATAGCACAGTCCAATGCCACAGGCTCTGCCCGAGCCCAATTCCAGCTTTGAAACTTACTAGCAGCATTCTTTTAAGACAAATTAATTAAGCCTTTTATTAAATGGCTTTTTATTTACCCTCTGTCATTTGGTTATCTGAGAATTAAATGAGAAAATGCATATAAAGCCTTTGCAAAGTGCCTGATCCTCAGTGTCACCTGTCATCACCAGCATTAGCAGAAGCAGCTCTCTCTCATCAGCTGTCACTTTGTCAAGCTCCCCAATTCTCTGATGTGACCCCAAATGGCACCACATTTTATGAGATCCAGTCCCCTGCAAGCCCCATGGCAACACCCTCAAGTCATCCCTAACTCTTTCAGATCAATAAGTAAAGCAGGTGTGACACAGGATTCCCCAACTAAGGGCTGGATAGGGATCCCCCACCCCCATTTTCTAGGCCTGGGTGAGCTCAGAAATAATTCTCAACATAGATCCCCATTATAGGCATAAACATTTCTATATTATGCCCTGTTTAATAGGGCATAATAATTCTGGGCAGTTCTTCCTTGAGTAGAAGCACACACGCTAATTCCTTGTCTAGGGCAAAGACTGTAAGGACCTCATTCCTGTGCTGATTTTAGGATTATTTTAGGATTGTTTTCTGCCTGCAGACCTCTGGCCAATTGTGACATGTTTCCCAAGACTCCCTGCCCACAGGATTAGGGAAAAGCAGCATTTAAACCCCCTAGAATGAAGGCTTTGAGGGGGGCTTTCTCACTTGGATCTCCCACTCTGCTGCTGGAGGTTCTGTTCCCTCTCTTTAAATCTTTCTGTCAGTCTTTCCCTGTTAATATACTATTCTGTTGCTTATCTGCATGGTTTATGGTTTCATTCTTCAAACCCCAAGATCCAGGACTTGGTTTAAAAGAGAAATTAACGGTAACTGTGATTTGTGCAAACAGCAGTTGTTGACACTGACAGTCTTTCCTACCTGGTTTCTGCTGCTTCAAGAGGGCCCACTGCCTGAATGATGACTGGTCTTAGAATACTGGTCCTTCAGGGCCAGGCATAATTCCTCCAAATTTACTTCTTTTCACATTAATCACAACTGAATCATCACAGAGCTGGGAAAAATACATACTTTTTTCATCCCTCCTCTCACCCACCCAGGCATTCAAGAGAAGCTTCCATATCTTCTTTGGAGTCCTTTCTAACAGAGAGTAAGAAAAGAGTCAACCTTCTTATTTCAGTTTAAGAAATAGGGGAATGATGGGCGCAGATCAACTGGTAAAATGAGAATCATAGTCCTGGGACACAGGAGGCCTGAGAGACTGGTGCCCTTCTCCTCCATTCGAGAGAGCTGCATTCTGCAACCATCTGCCAGTCCCTCCCAGACCAGTTAAGTGCCACCTCTCTATCACGCTTACTCCCAATCTCTGTGGGTAATGGAACTACTTTAAGAAAGACAGAGCTGGTTAACAAAGAAAGCAAAGGCCAGGGGTGCTAACACAGGTGCTCTCAAAGTTAGAGAAGTAATCAGAGAAGATCAAAGTCAGCATTGCCCAGTCTAGGACTTCTGAACTCCTGGCTCATAAGTGACTTAAAGCTGTCTTTTGATTTGGAAAATTCTCTTTAATATTTGCCAAGTCACTTTCATAAAAGAGAGAACATAGTCAAATATTGATGGAGGTTAGTTACTTAAAAGACGAAAGGCTAATAAGATATAGCAAGAGACCTTTGAGCAATTAAAGCAACTTTTTACCATTCCTCTTTTATATCAATTAAACCCAGTGTACTAAATCCCTTTTCCCTATACAGAGTACTTAAAAGCTTGAGCCATCATCTGTGAACACTCTAACTTTAGTTCATCATTGTCTGAATCTTTTAGTAGTTAATACCTTGGGGAAAATATTTAAACTGGAGCATTTTAATTATATGCTTAGTATGAAAGTTGTTAAGAGATAAGAGCATCTGATTTGAACTCAATTTAAATTCTGCTGAAGTTATTAATATGGCATAATAAATTATAGACATGATCAAGAGCTTATGTGTTAGCTTTTATTAATAGAGCAATAAGAAAGTTTAGGTGCTCTATTTTTGTAGCTTGGATTTTTTTGGTGGATTAATAAATTAATAATCCCAAAATGGGATTAATGGGATTACACCTGCGGTGCATCTTACAAGGGTATATGTGAATCCTAGTAAATGTGGAATGTAAAGGTCTCAGCAAAATAACTAAGAAAATGCTATGAAAGCTATGTTAACTAGTGTGATGAAAATGTGTCAAACGATCTATGAACCAAGTGTATGGTGCCCCATGATCATATTAATGTACACATCTATGATTTAATAAAAATAAAAAAAAGGAAAAAAAATGGTCAGCTTTTTGTGTGATTAGTTATTTTGAAGTGTCTAAAAGACTCATGGTAATTACATGTTGAACATTGCTTTAGTGAACCACATTTTGAAAGCGAATCAAGTTTAAATCCTAAGAAACCAAGTCAAATGTTAGGTAGAACATAGCAAAGCCCCAAACCCTCTCTCTTCTCTCTCTCACACACACATATGAGAAAAAAGATTTATATAGAAACACTTCAGGGACTCTTGGAAGGAGTTAGATTGTATGTAGTACTTACTATCTAGTTACTTCTTACACTCTTAAAAGGAATCCTTTCTCCTTAATAGCTTCTAAGGAATAAGAAACGTTTATGGGGGAAGAAATCAAACAGCCACCTAAGCACTGGGCGTATATTGGCTTCAAAGATGTGTCAACTTGTAAATCAAAATAATTTTCATTTCTTGAACTCTAAGCAAGTTTTTCTCCCCTCTGGGAGCTAGAAAACTCTCTTCCTTCAGGGTTCAGGAGGATGATTATCTTCCCTTTTTGTTTCTTTCAACAAACTGGTCCTATTTCTCAACACAACCGAAGGACTCTTTCCCTTTAGTCCAGAATTTTTCAACAGTGGCATTACCCACATTTTATTATTATTATTATTATTTTTTATTAAATCATAGCTGTGTACATTTATATAATCATGGGGCATCATTCCCTAGCTTCACAGACCATTTACCAAGTTTCACATATACCCTTGTAAGATGCACCACTGGTGTAATCCCACCAATCCCCTTCCCTCTATCCACCTCCCCCCTCCCTTCCCTACCTTTTCCCCTTCCCCCTATTCTTAGGTTGTAACTGGATTATAGCTTTCATGTGAAAACCCTAAATTAGTTTCATAGTAGGGCTGAGTACATTGGGTACTTTTTCTTCCATTCTTGAAATACTTTACTAAGAAGAATATGTTCCAGCTCCATCCATGTAAACATGAAAGAGGTAAAGTCTCCATCTTTCTTTAAGGCTGCATAATATTCCATGGTGTACATATACCACAATTTATTAATCCATTCGTGGATCGATGGGCACTTGGGCTTTTTCCATGACTTAGCAATTATGAATTGGGCTGCAATAAACATTCTGGTACAAATATCTTTGTTATGATGTGATTTTTGGTCTTCTGGGTATATGCCTAGTAGAGGGATTACAGGATTGAATGGCAGATCTATTTTTAGATCTCTAAGTGTTCTCCATATCTCTTTCCAAAAGGAATGTATTAATGTGCATTCCCACCAGCAGTGCAAAAGTGTTCCCTTTTCTCCACATCTGCGCCAACATCTCTGGTCTTGGGATTTTGTGATATGGGCTAGTCTCACTGGAGTTAGATGGTATCTCAAAGTAGTTTTGATTTGCATTTCTCTAATGATTAAAGATGATGAGCATTTTTTCATATGTCTGAAGGCCGCATGCCTATCTTCTTCAGAGAAGTTTCTCTTCAAATCCCTTGCCCAGCCTGCGATGGGATCCCTTGTCCTATTCTTGCTAATGCGTTTGAGTTCTCTGTGGTTTCTGGTTATTAAACCTTTATCAGAGATATACCCTGCAAATATCTTCACCCATTCTGAGGGCTGTTTGCTTGCTTTACTTACTGTGTTCTTGGCTGTGCAGAAGCTTTTTAGTTTGATCAAGTCCCAGTAGTGTATTTTTGAAGCTGCTTCAATTGCCCAGGGTGTCCTCCTCATAAAATACTCGCCCAGACCAATTTCTTCAAGGGTTTTCCCTGCATTCTCCTCTAGTATTTTTATAGTTTCATGTCTTAAGTTTAAATCTTTGATCCAGTGAGAGTCTATCTTAATGGTGAAAGGTGTGGGTCCAGTTTCAGTCTTCTACAGGTTGCCAGCCAGTTCACCCCAGCACCATTTGTTAAATAGGGAATCTTTTCCCCACTGAATGTTTTTAATTGGCTTGTCAAAGATTAAATAACAGTAAGTAGCTGGATTCATCTCTTGGTTCTCTATTCTGTTCCAGACATCTACTTCTCTGTTTTTGTGCCAATACCATGCTGTTTTGATCACTATTGATTTGTAGTATAGTCTGGGGTCTGGTAGCATAATTCCTCCTGCTTTGTTTTTATTTCTGAGTAATGTCTTGGCTATTTGAGGTTTTTTCTGATTCCATATAAAAAAAAGTATTGTTTTTTCAAGATCTTTAAAGTATGACAGTGGAGCTTTAATAGGGATTGCATTGAAATTATATATTGCTTTGGGTAGTATAGACATTTTAACAATGTTGATTTTTCCTGGCCATGAGCATGGTATGTTTTTCCATTTGTTAATATTTTCAGCTATTTCTTTTCTTAGAGTTTCATAGTTCTCTTTATAGAGATCTTTCACATCCTTTGTTAGATAAATTCCCAAATATTTCATCTTCTTTGGTACTACTGTGAATGGGATAGAGTCCTTAACTGTTTTTTCAACTTGACTATTGTTGGTATATATAAAGGCTACCGATTTATGGATGTTGATTTATTACCCACATTTTGGACTGGAGATTGCCTTGCCGGGGCAGAGGAGCTATCCTGTGCTCTATGGGAAGTTAGCAGCATCTCTGGCTAGAGGCCAGTAGCATTCTCCTTCCTCCTCAAGTTATAACAACCATAACATGTCTCCAGACATTGACAAATGTCTTCTATGGGGAAAATCGTGCCCTAGTTGAGAACCACTGCTCTAGCTAGAGGAAGAACTGAAAGATTTAGTCAAATTAGAGTCCTTGTCTTAGTGTAAAGTAACACTGGCAACATAAAAAAAAAAAATCCTGCTGCATAAGTTTTCTAGTTAAAAGAACTCACTTATTTTGTTGGTTAATTCTTTAAATAAACTGGGAGTGTATAAATATACACTTTCAATATTCAACAATGTTTTACGGACTACTCAGTGATAAAGCCTCCCCCTTGTTTTTCCGTATTCATTCTTCTGATCAGTCCAAATCAGAATCTGGGAAGCTGGACTAAAATTTCCTGATTCTGACAGCTTTGGTCCAAAATCTTAGAGTCCAAATAAAAAATACCATGATAACATTAATAACAACTGATTTCCACTGAAATTGTATGGGGAAACCCAGTAGAAAACAGATAGTGCTGCTCTTCACACTGTTTAAAGCATCATGATTTAGTGGAGAATACTTTTCACTGAAAGAATCCTAGAGTAACATAGAGAAACAAACAGTTTTTAAAACACTACAATTATTGGACTCATAAATCAGAGCAGAGCAACTTCTCCTTTTCTTTGCTCTGGTTGTGCCTTCCTGACTGTGACTCTGAGATAATGGGGCTTTTGTGGTCACCCACCCCAGCAATACCACGACGAGTGCGTGGCAACTCTGAGACAGCTGTTAATTTGCCTTCACCTGTGATGGCATTTGTAACATCTGAAGAGCAAGCCCCAGTGGGAAAAAAAAATCATGTACGGAGTACATGATATGAGGAAGGCCCTAAACAAATGGCAGGCTCCCCTCTCCTGGCCTCTGAGAGTGTAGGAACACTATCCTTTCCTTGAAAGTCTCTCTCTCTTTTTTTTTTTTTTAGGAAAAGGGGATTTTATTTATTAAAGAAAAGTCATCTGTGAATTACTGCAGCTGAAGTGGTAAGTTTGACACTGACACTTTGCACTGAAACGTGCCTTCCTTCAAACAAGTGGGCTCCACACACAAACGCCAAAGGGTCAATCCAGGGAGCACTGTGCCAGCTGGAGCGGGAGCTCCGCAGAGGAGGCAGCCCTTCTATTTCCCAGCCTGAAGCCACCTCTATGAAGGCCTGTCACATGCTCAAAGAGCGGCCTCACGCACTACAGCGCCGAAGGCGTAAGCAGCGAGGGCAGGGAACCAGGGTAGCACCGGCACCTCCCACAGCCCCACCGGGCGCTGGGGTTGGTCTCTGGGCCAGGCACCCTCTCCCCATCTCCTGCTGCTCCTGGGGAGGCTGCAGCAGTTGGACAGTGAGGGGACAGCGCTGCCTATGTGCCGTTCAGTGTCTGGAAAATCCTAGAGATCTGCAGCATGACTGGCCCCGTTTCTGGATCGTTCATCCACTGGGTGCTGTTCAATGGGATCTCCAGCATGTCCTCGAATGCTAGGAGTGTCTTAGGGTTGGTCAGACCCAGCTGGTTATCCAGGATGGCCTGGAAGAGAGGGCTGTCGGGGTCAATGCCCTTGTGCAGCTCCTCAGGCGAGGGCTTCCGGTCCCCCAGCAGCCACTCGCAAGCCGCCTTCTGCTGGTTGTTATTCACAGGGAGGGCTTCCAGCACTTCCTTCTCGTCAAATCCCATCTCCATCAGGGAAGCCACAGCCCGAGCATCAGCCCGAAATTCCCTTTTCCTCCGAATCTTCTTGAAGATCTCCGTTAATTCATCCCTGGCCTCTTCGTCGTCTGCGCTGCTGGTTCCAGCAGGAGCCTCAGAGGCACTTGCTGTGGCCCCCTCAGTGGGGGGAGAGGCCTGGCCAGGCAGGGGGGCATCTATGGTGGGGTCTTCGGCGTGCTCAATCAGCCACTCCATGGCTTGGGGCACCGACATGTGGCTCAGCCGCAGGGCCTTGGTGGCTCTGGTCTCAGGAAAGCCCATCTCCGTGAGGTGCCGCAGAGCAGCCTCATCCACACGCTGGTCCTCGTCCTTGTCCAGCATAGCGTTCGCCTTCGTAAACAATTCCACTGCGTCTGGGTTCAGTGCTAACAACTTCTGCGCCACTTTGATGAGAGACACCAGTATTTTTCGGAGTTCTGTCTGGAAATCTCTCATGTTGGTGGGGACCACGGCCCGGTCCATGTTGTAGGACGGCAGATTGGCTGTTGCTCGGAAGATAGCATCTCTATCCGGAGCTTTCTGGTCTTGTTTTTTCTTTTCTTTTGCTGAGACCTCAGCCATCTTAGGAAGTGGCTCTGGAGCACGCTTTTTTATCAATAACAGGACATCTCTGTCTTGGATGCTCTCTTCCGAGACTGTTTTAGTGTCACTCAGCACCCTCTCTGAAGCAGCATGAATTAGCTTGTGATGGCTTACACTTTTGGGGTCTTCTAAGTTCCCATGAGCACAGTGCTTGAGGCAACGCTCCTTGAGCTGCTCCACCGAGGTGTCCTCGGTCGCCTCCTCCACCCACTCGGTACAGTTGGCCACGCAGATGTGGAGCCGCAGCACCTTGCCGGCGAAGATCTTCTCCTCCTGCAGGAACATCGCGCCGCCGCCGCAGGGGCCGTGAAGGTCACCCGGCGGGTGGGCGGGGCGGGGGCGGGGCCAGGGCCAGGCCGCCCGCGCGCGCCTTCGCTGGGCCGCCGCCGCCCCGCCCCGGCTCCCGCCTGCCCCACCGCCCGTCACTCGCCGCGGCCTAAGCGGTCGCCTCGCTCCCGCCGCCGCAGCCGCCGGGGGCGCGCTGTCCGAAAGTCTCTTTTAATACAAAGTTTCAGAAATCAAAAACCTATTTTTACTCCTTTCTATTGGTAAAGTTATGATTGGCGTCTGTTGTCCCAGCCATCATCCATGCAAAAATCTCAAATATTTAAACATGTACCATAAAATCACTCAAACAGTATACCAACTGTTTTTGCACATTTGTCATAACAGCCTAAATAAATAAACTTTACAAACCTTTTAAAGCTCCTGGATTTTGATAAATTTTTTTTTATTGTTAAATCATAGCTGTGTACATTAGTGCAATCAAGGGGTACAATGTGCTGGTTTCATATACAATCTGAAATATTCTCATCAAACTGTTCAACATAGCCTTCATGGCATTTTCTTAGTTATTGTATGTAGACATCTGTATTCTGCCTTTAGTAAGTTTTGCCTGTACCCATTCTAAGATGCACTATAGGTGTGGCCCCACCCATTACCGTCCCTCCACCCTGACCTCCCCCCTCCCTTCCCCTTCCCTGACCCTTTCCTCATAGTCTTGTGCTTCCTAGTAGGGCTGAGTATATTGGATACTTTTTCTTCAATTTTTGAGATACTTTGCTAAGAAGAATATGTTCCAGCTCCATCCATGTAAACATGAAAGAGGTAAAGTTTCCATCTTTCTTTAAGGCTGCATAATATTCCATGGTATACATGTACCACAATTTGCTAGTCTATTCGTGGGTGGATGGGCACTTGGGCTTCTTCCATGACTTAGCAATTATGAATTGGGCTGCAAAAAACATTCTGGTACAGATGTCTTTGTTATATTGTGATTTTTGGTTTTCTGGGTATATACCTAGTAAAGGAATTATAGGATTGAATGTCAGGTCTATTTTTAGATCTCTAAGTATTCTCCAAACATCCTTCCAAAAGGAACGTATTAGTGTGCATTCCCACCAGCAGTGTAGAAGTGTGCCCTTTTCTCCACATCCACACCAATATTTCTGGTTTTGGGATTTTGTTATGTGGGCTACTCTTACTGGTATTAGGTGATATCTCAAAGTAGTTTTGATTTGCATTTCTCTGATGATTAAGAATGATGACCAGATTTTGATAATTAAGCAAAGCTTTCAGTTTATCACTTTCCTTAGGGAGTTCCCAAGGAAGATGCCAGTTGCCTCAACACGAAGCCTGAAGCAGCAAAGACAGGTGTGTCTCTGGGCTTCTGTGTGTTATGACTCTGACACCAAGCTCGACCCTAGTGAACTTCAACTCTTGTGCACACTCTTCTCCCTCTTTAGTTGCTTTCATCTTGAGGTCCTCCAACAAAGGAGGTGCAATGTCTTACACTGGCTAATCATGAAGGCACCAACCAGGCCACCTTACCTTTCCTTGGGGCAGAGCATCCTACTGTCTACAAGGGCAGCATGATGGTAGAGACTCCCACCTTCTCTCCACTCTCAGCCCCTAAGCTGAGCTATTCTTAGCTAATGGTTTCTGTGTCACCTTAATATAAACCAAAGCAATTTAGTCGAGAGCAGAACCTGGATTTCTTCATTAGTCTAAACACATGGCTAAAGACACAGATTCTGAGAGAGCTTCCCCTTGAGTAAGTGGGAGTAGCTTTGGGCCAGGTAGGTTGGGAGTGATAACTGGAACTTTCTTTGTTTCTCACCCTGAACAGTCAGATAAGAAGACACCCAGAAAGGAAAGAGTGGGTCAGTCTGCAGCCCTCAGGCTCAAGCAGAAATGGCATAAATTGTTATAAATTTTAAATATTTATAAAATGTAACATCTGCTGAGATTTTATTCCCTAAGGACACTTTTGGTAAAAGTTAGGCAACAGATAAGAACAAAACCCCGTGCTACTCCATGGAGGAAAATGTTTATTTTAAATAATGGCAAATTCTGAACACACATGCAATCAAGGCAATAAGATTTCTCCTGAGAGCTGTGCCCCTGGTTACAAGTGCTGCATAAACCCTTGGACTGTGAATATGATGCTTTGACTCTGCCAATTAGGGTATGTTCTGTGGCAGAGGTGATTTTAACAATGTGAGATGATCTGCATGGGCCTGATCTAATCACATGGGTCCTTTAAAAGCTGGAGGCAGACATGAAGTTGGAGTCTGAAAGCATAAAAAGGATTCGTCACACTGCTGCTGACTTGAAAGTGGGGAGACCCCACAGCCAAGGATGTGGGCAGCCTCTGGTTGTTGAGAACAATCCCCAACTAATAGCTGGCAAGCAAAGGGAGCCTCAGTCCTACAACCACAAGGAAGTGAATGCTGTCAATGATCTGAATAAGCTGGAAAGTGCGTTTCTCCCCAAGCCTGGAGATGAGAGATCCGTTCAACCTCTTGATTTCAGCCGTTAAGACCCTGAGCTGAGAACTCAGTTCTGTTTTATGTGAACTAATAAATAGATGGTGTAAATGGCTAAATTAATAGTAAGTTTTTAGGGGGCAATAGAAAATTAAGAACTCCTTGTACATCAACTAGGCAGACATTACCAGTGCTGGGCCAGCCTAGTGTTAAGTGGAGGTGTCTTGAAGAGAAGGTTCCTGCTGCAAAAGGAGGAGAAAGTGTGAGCCCCCAACCTGCAGGGCCCCCGCCCACAGATTTCTAAGGCTCCCTGGCCCCCCTGGAGCCTTCTACCTTGGTGGAAAGCACATGGATCCACCGCATATATGCTAGAGGGTCTCAGAAATTTCACAATCTTTTTGAATCTAAGCTTACTTCTCATCTGGTGAAAATGAAAAGGAATAACCAGATGAAACATGTAGCAGAATTCCTGACATGGGGTAGACATTCTGTGAATGTCATCATCCTTCTTCCAGTCTCTTTGCCAACCTCCTCTTTCTAAAATACAAAATGAATCATTCCAAGTTGATAGCCTTGTAATGATTCACCATCTCGTACAAAATAAAACCATACTCCTTAGAAGATTAAAGAAGGGCATTCTGTCCTTTACAGGCTATTTAGCATGCTGGGAACATGCTGTGCTGCATTCTTGCTGTGTTGCCTTAGACATGTGGACTGCTCTATCAGAAATGCCTTTCTCATTCTGCTCCTACCAGGTGAACTCTGCTTCATTATGTAAGACGTCATTACCAGCATCATTACCCTAGGAGACTACTCTGGAAAGGCTGCAGACAATGAGGTTGCAGACATTTTCCTCTGATGTACCAAAGTCCTCTACACATATAGGATATGGCATTTGCACTTGGCACATGGTAGCACTAAGGAGTTTGGACTCCATTCCGAAGGCAATACAAAGCCACTGAATAGTTTCCAGAAAGGACTGATGTGGTCATGTGTACATTTTGGAAAGATCGCCCCACCTGTAGGGTGGGAAAATGGGTTAGAAAAGGGCAAGACTGGAGGCAAGGAAAGAATAAGAATGGGTTGATGAGACAAAGGAAGGGGCCCAAGCTAAGCAGTGTTCTAGGGCAGGAAAATACATCTGGAAGGTAGCTATAGTAAGCATGGATGGGTGGATGTATGGCTATATGGATAGATGATAGATAGATAGATAGATAATAGACAGATACTAGAGTACTGGGGTACATCAACTGTTATGCCACAATGGAGGCCCTTTCAGAAGAAGGCAACTTCAGACAGGGATTGTTAGGAAGGAAGTGAGAGGGGCTGATGTTACTGTTGACAAGCCATCATCGGGTTGAGAATACCTGCTACTTGGCTAAGTCTTTAACAGGCTGACATATCCCTGATTTGGAGCAAGTCCAAGTCTTGGTAAGATTCTGAATGAGGTATGAGGAAAGTTCATTTCCAAGCTGATAAAGCTAGTTTAGGATCATTTAAGAGCAAAAGCCAGCAATTATAAACAACTTAATTGTCCCTTAGTAATACAGATGCTGTTTGTTTTTGCACAATCATTTCAAGACATTGGAATGAAGTCTTCTACTTTTCTTCAATTTTAGCCAAAAAAGAATTAGTCTCTGCTGTTCACAATTACTCTCGGAGCCATACACATGTGCAGAACCTAAAGAGATCTAGGACGTGATAGTGCAGTGATGACAGTAAGAGGCACTCCCCTCAGCCCCCTGTTGGGGCTCTGCCCTCCTTGCCCTACTCCAGTCTCATCTCATCCCCTCCTTGTGGCCCTTCCTGTCCTGAGCTCAGTCTCACAGCACTCACCCTTCAGGGCTGACACCGAGGCCCATTCCAGGGCTCTGGTCCTGACCACTGGGCATCCCTGATAAGGAAACCCAATGTGACCACCAGATTCTTGCTCTCCAGTGACAATGTGTAGACATGGACACACCCCATGCTGGGCACTGGCTCCCCCAGGTTTGCTGTCCTGATTGCTATTTGGATAAGCTTTGTACCACGACTTCACAGCTGGAATCCCCAATAGATTCTAAGAGTCTCTTTTTTTAAAATTTCAGATTAATATAAGGTTACAAGTGATTAGGTTACATTGTTTGCATTTATTATGTAAAGTCTAAGTTGTAGTTGAGCCTTTCACCCAGGAGGTGTGCCATATGCCCCTACACTGCACTCATTAGGTGAGAGCTTACCACACCACCTCCTCTCTCTCCGTTTACCCCTCTCCTCCCCACCCCACTTGATTTTGTGTTATTTTTTCTTGTTTTAACTTATAGTAGTTAATCTACTAGTTTCATATTAGTATTAAATAACTGGATGCTTGCTTTTCCATTCTCGTGATACTTTATTTAGAAGGGTGTTCTTCAAATCCACCCAGGTAAATATAAAAGATGTAAAGTCTCCATCGTTTTTATGGATGAATAGTACTCCATAGTATACATGTATCAGAGTTTATTAATCCATTCATGAGTTGATGGGCACCTAGGTTGTTTGTTTTCACATCTTGACAGTTGTAAATTGAGCTGCTATAAACATTCTAGTGCAAATGAGTAATATCCAGTAATGAGATTGCAGGATCAAATGGAAGGTCTTTGAGGATTCTCCATACTTCTTCCCATGGACGCTGTATTAGTTTGCAATCCTACCAGCAGTATAAAAATGTTCCCTTCTTTCTACACCCTCATCAGAATCTGTAGCTTTGGGACTTTATGATGTGGATTTCTGATTTATTGTCTTTACACTATGCTAATACTCCAGTGATTTCTAGGATGAGACCCCTTTCGTATTGTCCTGCGGCCCAAGGGCCTAGAAGAAATAGGAACTAACATTGACTAAAGGCCTGATGCCTGTGAAATACTTTTATTAAGCACCTATAGATCAACTCATTTAATCTGTGCAATTTTCTGCTCATTTTATAAAAGCAGAAACTAAGGCTGATTAATTTGAATCTGGCCAGATTATAAAGGCATTATGTGCAGGGTCAGGCTTCAAATCCAAGTCTGCCTGACTCTAAAGCAGGGTGATTTCAATAATTTAATGCAGCCTTTCCTAGAAACTAATGGCTGCTCCTGAATCCAGACCATCCAATGGATGGGCTGGTCTGCTCTGGATTCACCTTTTTGATATCACTGTTCCCCCACCTGGAGCATAATGACTCTCCAGACTCCCGACTCCCAGTATACACACAAACACACATACACACAGCCAAGAGACAGCCCTGGCCCACAGATAGGAGTCATGGGTTCCAAACCACAGAACTATGTCTCCTATCATCTTCCACTCAACATGCAAGATTAAAGTGCATTTGAATTTCAATGGGTAAATCCCAGAATTTTAAAAGTTTGGTCCTTAGAGATGTTTTTTAATTTGGTATTTTTCTTATAGTGTTACGTGGTCTTCAATTCTATTTTCCAGATAAACATAAAACCAGCATGGGACACCACCATTCGTGAGCCAAAGGAAATTTAGAATCAATATTAATATGGGTGAGTTCTTTAGTTTTCTGTGTAAATTGTCAAAATTTCAGTCTGGGGATGACAAAATGTCAGATGGCCCAGTGGGGTCTCCAAGCAATCCCACTCATCTAACAGAAGAGGAAACCCTCACTTAATCTTGTCTAGAAAAGCCCCATGATTAATCTCAGAAATAAAGCCAAGGTATATCAAGTCTCTCCAGAGCCCTGTCTGAATCCTTGTGTCTCTGCCAAGCTCAGAACACAGGAGATGCTGCTTCCCTGGCCAGTTCTGTTTCCAGCTGCCCACTGGTGCCTTCACAGGGTCTGTGTTTGGGAAATAGTCAACCGGGGGGCTAACTTATTGCTGATCCAAATATACACTGTAGGGGACAATTATTTTGCTTGTAGGCCAGAACTTGGCATCTTTTCAGTAACAAAAAAAAATCACAGAGCACATTTTATTCAAGTAAGCAACTCGGGGAAACCCATTTTTAAAAAGTGATAGCCTTGGCACTTTAACTTTAAAACTATGGAGCATGGGAAAGAGAGAGAAAGCAAGGAAGAGGGCAGTCCCTGGCTGCGCAGTGGGAGTGACTAGCAGTTTCTGGATCAAGAGCACAAAAAACAGAAATTTCAGGATGAGGTGAGGTGGAGGTAATGTGAGCTGGCAGTGTTTTCATATTTCTGTGAAGTGTTCCTCTATTCCTTGTCACAAGTTAAGAACCACTGGTGCAAACAGAGAAAGCTAAATGAATTGGAGGTTTAGGAGACAGAAGAGGAACTTAATTCTAAACCAAGATGGGATTGGAAAATTCTTCTTGGATGATGTGTTTTCAGAATGGAAATCCCACTGTCTACCCAAATGAAAAGCCGAGAAGGCTGAGTGCTTCTGACGTGCCTCGCCTCCCCAGCACAGCAGACATAGCCGCATGGCACAAATCTTCCAAGTCAGAAACCTCAGTGTCCATACAACTGTGTTATACTGTACTGAGGTCCATCAATTCAATTTGATTGCCCAATACCAGTTCCCCTTCCTGCAGAAAATATTTCTTAAATCCATCCCCCCATTCCATCCCACAGCTTGGGTCTGGAGCCGCGCCATTCTGCTTCTGTCTTCAAGTGTGCTTGTGTGTTCATTCCTTAGTTGACTTACCTATGACTCATGCATCTCATTCAACAGAACCTCCTCTATGCCTAGGGAAGACCTCAGAATGTAAGCCCAGTGCAGCTGAGGATTTCAGGATGATTTTACATGTATAACAACATTTAAAATTGTTCACAGCTGGCCATAACTGCAACCCAATAGCTTCATCCTCTTCATTGCTCAAATTTCCTACCTTGCTTTATTTCTTTTCCAGAGCCCATCTAACTGTCCAACATACTATGTCACTCAGGGGCTCATTATGCTTATCTGTTTGTTTTCCCCTCCTGTAAGAATGTCAGCTCTTCCCTCAATGAATCCTCAAAAAAAAAGAATGTCAGCCCTACAGGAATTCTGTCCATTTTGTTCATTGATATATCCCAAGCACCTAAAGCTATGCCTGGCTCCTAATATTTTGTAAATATCTCTGGGACTGATGAATGAATGTGATAACGCCTACAAAGAAAAATCCAAGAAACTTTGAGAAACAAAAACTACAGCTTTTAACCTAATCTAGGGATAAGGAAAGACTCTTCAAAGAAGTGACATTTAAACTGAAACCTGAGGATGAGGTTAGCTAGGTGAATGGGCTGGGAAGTCTTCAGGACAGCGGAACAGACAGGCCAAAGCCACACGCTGAGAAGGGTGAGTGGTGAACTAGTTGGTGGCCTGTAGGATGGTGTAGTCAGGTTTCAGGGGCAGGGGGTGGGGAGGAAAGGTTATGCTTAATGACTCGGAATCTGAGAAGGAGGGCCTGCATCATGCAGAGCCTGGGTGCAATGGCAATACATTTGGCTTCTAACATAAGGACTGTGGGAAGCCACTACAAGTCTCTAGAAGGGCAGAAAAAGGACCTGTGATGCATATTTCCAAGATCATTCTGGCTATAGTGTGAAGGCAGCAAGAATGCTTATGGAGATAGGGTACATATTCCTAATCATCCAGGCATGAGGAGATGCTGACGGTGGTAGAGACAGAAGGCAGATTCAGGAGGTACTCAGTTGATGGATTCAGGAGGTACTCAGTAGGTGGATCCAGGAGGTACTCAGTAGGTGGGTTCAGGAGGTACTCAGTAGGTGTGTTCAGGAGGTACTCAGTAGGTGGGTCAGGAGGTACTCAGTAGGTGGGTTCAGGAGGTACTCAGTAGGTGGGTTCAGGATGTACTTAGTAGGTGAGTTCAAGAGGTACTCGGTAGGTGGTTTCAGGAGGTACTCAGTAGGTGGGTTCGGGAGGTACTTGGTAGGTGGGTTCAGGAGGTACTTGGTAGGTGGGTTCAGGAGGTACTCAGTAGGTGTGTTCAGGAGGTACTCAGTAGGTGGGTCAGGAGGTACTCAGTAGGTGGGTTCAGGAGGTACTCAGTAGGTGGGTTCAGGATGTACTTAGTAGGTGAGTTCAAGAGGTACTCGGTAGGTGGTTTCAGGAGGTACTCAGTAGGTGGGTTCGGGAGGTACTTGGTAGGTGGGTTCAGGAGGTACTTGGTAGGTGGGTTCAGGAGGTACTCAGTAGGTGGTTTGGAGAGGTACTCAGTAGGTGGTTTGGGGAGGTACTCAGTAGGTGGGTTCGGGAGGTACTCAGTAGGTCGATCCAGGATGTACTTAGTAGGTGAGTTTAGGAGGTACTTGGTAGGTGGTTTCGAGAGGTACTTGGTAGGTGGTTTCAGGAGGTACTCGGTAGGTGGTTTCGGGAGGTACTCAGTAGGTGGGTTTGGGAGGTACTCAGTAGGTGGTTTGGGGAGGTACTCAGTAGGTGGGTTCGGGAGGTACTCAGTAGGTCGATCCAGGATGTACTTAGTAGGTGAGTTTAGGAGGTACTTGGTAGGTGGTTTCGAGAGGTACTTGGTAGGTGGTTTCAGGAGGTACTCGGTAGGTGGTTTCGGGAGGTACTCAGTAGGTGGTTTCGGGAGGTACTCAGTAGGTGGTTTTGGGAGGTACTCGGTAGGTGGGTTCGGGAGGTACTCGGTAGGTGGGTTCAGGAGGTACTCGGTAGGTGGTTTGGAGAGGTACTCAGTAGGTGGTTTGGGGAGGTACTCAGTAGGTGGTTTCGAGAGGTACTCAGTAGGTGGTTTCGGGAGGTACTTGGTAGGAGGTTTCGGGAGGTACTTGGTAGGTGGTTTTGGGAGGTACTCAGTAGGTGGGTTTGGGAGGTACTCAGTAGGTGGTTTTGGGAGGTACTCAGTAGATGGTTTTGGGAGGTACTCGGTAGGTGGGTTCGGGAGGTACTCGGTAGGTAGGTTCGGGAGGTACTCGGTAGGTGGTTTCGGGAGGTACTCAGTAGGTGGATCCGGGATGTACTTAGTAGGTGGTTTCAGGAGGTACTTGGTAGGTGGTTTCAGGAGGTACTCGGTAGGTGGTTTTGGGAGGTACTCAGTAGGTGGGTTCAGGAGGTACTCAGTAGGTTGATCCAGGATGTACTTAGTAGGTGGGTTCAGGAGGTACTCGGTAGGTGGGTTCAGGAGGTACTCGGTAGGTGGTTTTAGGAGGTACACGGTAGGTGGTTTCGGGAGGTACTCGGTAGGTGGTTTCGGGAGGTACTCAGTAGGTGGGTTCGGGAGGTAATTGGTAGGTGAGTTCAGGAGGTACTTGGTAGGTGAGTTTGGGAGGTACTTGGTAGGTGAGTTCGGGAGGTACTTGGTAGGTGGTTTTGGGAGGTACTCGGTAGGTGGTTTCAGGAGGTACTCAGTAGGTGGTTTCAGGAGGTACTTGGTAGGTGGGTTCAGGAGGTACTCGGTAGGTGAGTTAAAGAGGTACTTGGTAGGTGGGTTCAGGAGGTACTTGGTAGGTGGGTTCAGGAGGTACTCAGTAGGGGGTTCAGGAGGTACTCAGTAGGTGGGTTCAGGAGGTGAAATAGGTGACTTCTTAGATGAGAAGAAGTCACAGTTACAGATGACTCCTCAGTATTTGCCTTAAATCACCTAGAGGATGGCAGTACCACTTACTAGGAACAATCTAGAGTAGGACAGATTGTAGGAGAAAGGGCAGGCCATGCATTTGGCTTTGAGCAAACTGGGTTTCAGAGATTTGGTGTCCCCTCAGCAGAGATGTGGAGGCTCACATGTTCCTCTCTCAGGGAAGCCTCCTGACCATCCTGCTGCCAGCCTGTCCTCCCCCACTGTCTATAACCTCCACTGGGACATCAGTGCCCATGTATAAGGATCACATTGGCTTTGCTCCTTGCTATATCCCCGGCATCTAGAACAGTGCCTGGCACATAGTGAGGACTCAGTAAAATTTGTCAAATAAATGAGGGTGCTCAGGAGAGACAATGGGCTGGAGGAGGAGAATTGGGAGCAAGCAACTAATTTGGCCAGAAGATCTTATAGTCACTCAACAATTTTCACAACAGCCACAATCACAACTTTAAATTACAAATCATCATTTAGTCACTTTCTTCTTTCTATGCACTCTGAATTGTCAATGAAACAAGAGATCTCACGAAGTTCAAGAGTACAGAGATGAAACGCCTCATGACAACAAACCCTGCTGGGTGACACTTATTCCCAAGACATGACTAGCGCTGCTTTGGTGTTCTTCAGTTGGGTCAATAGGGACAGTGTGCTCAAACTGCACATCTTTTGAATACTAAAGGTTTTCTTCCCCCAGGAAAAACAATCTGTATCTTTCCCTTGCATTTTGTCCTTCACAAATCACACTCTGGGTGTGATTGCAATTTATGGAATTTATGGGCAGTAAAAAATTAGAAATTCTGGGTACCTTACTAAGAAATTTTCCAACATATCATGTCAAATTCGTAAAGCAGTGTATGCTAAGAAAGAACTAGAGATGAAAACACTGATCAATCTTTTTTTCAAATAGAGAAGGTATATTAAACTTCTGAAAGCCTGAAATCAAAATCACTCCCTCTCTGTGAAAACTAGAGGGAGAAAAGTGAGTCTTTTGCTCTTTGCTCTCTTCCTGTATGGATACTACTTCACTGGAGTTCATGTGACTTTGCCAGGATGGCAAAGTCAGCCATGCAAGGGAGATGAAAAGCATTATTTCCAAAGACAGATTAAGACAGTGAGGTAGATCTTCATTTTTCAAGTTAGCAAGAAGCATATTGTTCTGAACGTCTGTAATCAATAGCACTGTTCTGAGACCCTTAGGAAGGCGTGCTGATACGGAAGATCATAAATTTTCCCATTCCAAACCACATAACCAAGCTCCCTGGGATTTTGGTGACAGAGTGAAACATTTCCTGGTCACAGCAGAACTGTGAGAGCCAGTGTCATCACAACATAACCAAAATGTTCCAACTTGAATCGTTTTTCCTTTTTTTCCCACCGTTTGTGATTTCTTTGCCACCTTTTTTCCTTACCCATTTCTTTTATTTATTTTTTTTAGGATAACCATTTTGTTTTATTTTTTTTAATTAAATCATAGCTGTGTACATTAATGCGATCATGGGGCTTTAATTTTTTTTTTTTGTTTGGGATTCATTGAGGGTACAAAGAATTAGGTTACACTGATTGCATGTCTTAGGTAAAGTCCCTCTTATAATTGTGTTCCACCCCCAAGAGGTGTGTCATACACTGTGACACCCACCCCTTTTCCTTCTCCCCTCTTCTCGATCCCTCATTCCCCTAACCCCACCTTGTATTAGATCATTTACTGCCTTCATATTAGAATTGAGTACATTGGATTCTTGATTCTCCATTCTTGTGATGCTTTACTAAGAAGAATGTGTTCCACCCCAACCCAGGTTAATACATAGTAAAGTCTCCATCTTTTTTAATGACTGAATAGTATTCCATTGTATACCTATACCACAGCTTGTTAATCTGTTCCTGGGTTGGTGGGCATTTAGGCTGTTTCCACATTTTGGCGATTGTAAATTGAACTGCAATAAACAGTCTAGTTAAAATGTCCTTATGATCAAAGGATTTCCTTATCCATTTCTATAAAAACCTGTAGATATTGCCTTTGTTTGGTTTCATTGCTTTCAAACCCTGAACCCCAGCTATACTGACTCAGAAACTTTTGCTAATGCAGTGAGAGCTGAGAGGGAGGGAGGGAGCCATAGCAAGGTTCTGTTTGGGTCCAGCGAGGTAGGTTTGTGGCTCTCTAAGACTCTACTTAGAGCCTTCATTAACCAGCAAGTCTCACTACCAAGCAAGATCTCTACCTAGTCTCTGAGTTCCATGCTGGGAAGCAGGAGATCTAGGCAGAGGAGCTTGAGGGCCTCTTCTCATTCTGGAGAGGCCTTTGGGGAACCTCGGAAGATAATGGATGATCTAGGGATAGCTCGTGTGTCAGGTTCTTTATCTTCTCATAGTTCTCCTTCCCTACTGCTCTTTCTGCTACTACTTCCCTTTCTTCTAGACTAGCGGTTCTCAACCTGTGGGTCGTGACCCACAGGAACTACATTAAAGGGCTGTGGCATTAGGAAGGTTGAGAAACACTGTTCTAGACCCTTCCTTTGCATCTTGTCCTTCACAAATCACACTTTGGGTCAAAGCTTCCAAAACCTCAGTCATTCCTATACCACCCATGCTATTTTTGCCATCTCTGCTGTTATTTACTGAATATTTAAAACATAAACTCACTTATATCAATTTTTAAGAAAGAATTTTATATCAAGGCATAAATACACCAAGACCATTTTTTTCTACAAATACAAGGTAACTATAAAAATACATGAAATGCTAACAAGACCATATTAAAACCCAGCTCTCTGCCTGGGACTCACTCTCTCTTTGCTGAAAAGCAAGATTAGCAAGTTTGAGAGGGGTCTTCAAAGAATGGTGGCGTAAACCCAGTCTTTCTCCCTGATGGATTATGCAGATGGAAGGAGACCTAAAGCAGGAATCAAGGTCTCATGGGAAGGGTCCCTGTATCTGACACATCTGCCATTTACTCAGGGCCAGACTCTAAGAAACACGGCCCTTCTACACCAGTGTCTGCTTAGGACACATGTCAGATCTCTTGCCTACACCAAAATAACCTCTTCCCAGGATTCCTTTTTCCCTGTAGCTTTCGGCCCTGGAAGACACTTACTTTTCTGTAGCCCAAATACTGTGGAGTTGAGCTAGAGCAAAGTTCTACCATCGCTGCTCTAATCATTCTAATTCAAACAATTAATTAGCCACCACCTTCCTGTACGATTCTCCCTTCCTTAGAGGTTCACGGCCAAGCACCTGCTTGTCCCAGTAATCCTGATGCACTTCCGTGATCATTCCCTCTTGTTCAATCAAAAACATTTGTATTGGCTCATCTTTTAACACCTCAAAATGTGCCCTCAGAGCAGCGGTTCTCAACTTGTGGGTTGTGACCCCTTTGGGGGTCTCCTGCATATCAGATGTTTACATTATGATTCATAACAGTAGCAACATTACAGTTAGGAAGTAGCAATGAAAATAATTTTATGGTTGGGAGTCACCACAACATGAGGAATTAATTGTATTAAAGGCTTGCGGCATTAGGAAGGTTGAGAACCACTGCCTTAGAGGATGTTTTCAATCTTCAAATGAATACTGCATCCAGTACCCTAGCCTAATAGTTCCTTTACATCTTCCGTGCACTGACTGTTACTCACAATCTACCTCATTCGGCCTCAACTGCAGCCAAGCACTGCACCTTGGAGCTGATCCCTGTTGGATGCCTCCACTCCAATGGCATACACCAAATAGGGGCTCCACCCCGTCAGCCTCCTTGTGTCCTCTCCCCTCCAGCCTTTCACTTGGATCTCAGGGGCCCATTCAGCCTCCACACCCTTCACTTCCCCCTAAATAGCCTCCTTTGCTCTCACTTGCTTCTCTTCTTATCTGGAATCCATGATTGAAAACCTGAACTATTCCATCAGCAGGGCCTTCAGGATCCACCATTCCATCCTTACCAAGACCCTTCTTGCCAAAAGCCCAGCCCTTGATCATCAATCCAGTTCTCCCTCTCTGTGTACAGGCTGCCAGAGGAAATGGCCCTTCTGTGTTTGATTCTCACATTAGAGATGGGTTAATACCGTGTGTCCAACTGCAGATGGGTTAATACCGTGTGTCAACATCAGCTGACTGCTGGTCACCTCCCTGTCACAGTCTCTCCAGCTTGTATTCTGAAGTTTTACCTCTTTTCTAACACTCTGGAGCTTCACCCCCCTCATCCTTCAATTGGGAAAGTGGAGGTGAATAGGCATGTGCTACTTCAACTGCCTGCTCCCTCATTTGTCAGCTTATTTACAAACCTGCCTGTCCTTCCTCCATGCAGACACTCTGACACCCCTTCTCCTGGTCAGGGCCTCCCTCCACACAGTTAATTATTCATCCCACTGACTCCCATCACCTCTGGAACACCATTTCATCACTTAACCCTGTGCTTTTCAACCCTAGCTATACATGAGGGCCATCTAGGGGGCTATGGAAATTGGATGGATGCCTGAGCCCCATGACCAGACCAGCTGAATGAGTTTCTTTTTATTTTTTAAGCTGCAACACGCCACCCTGCTCTTCCCAGCCAGGCAGTTCTAGGACACAGCCAGGATTGAGAACCACTGATTGTTTCCTCACTTCTGCTTCCTGCCCCAACTGTGTAAGTATTCTCAAGTTTGCATACTGGGAAAAAACCAAAACACACAGACCTCCCTTTGATGCCCTAAGGCTTATTAAAGACTTTAGTTCTTGAATCTCCTGAGAATTGCCTAAACTTGTGGGCATGACCAAGTATGTGGTCCATTAGTTTCTAAAGCCACCACAAATTAGCTTCCAAGAGCTCCAATCTTTGACTAGAGAATGTAACTAATCGTCTCCACATTCCCGTACTGAGAAGGCACCTCTGGTCTTTATGCTGCATCTGCTGCTGGCTCCTGTGCCTCCACTCTCTTTCAGTTCTCCCATGTGCCACAACGCTTTGTCCTGGGGTAGAGTCGCTTTTCTCTAGCAGCCCTCCTCTGACCCTCAAGCATACATGCTGGTGCTCAAGGTCCAGGTTCAGCTTTTCTCAAGCTGCCTGCTCTCCCCAGGTAAGTTTACCTGCCCTTACATGCTGACGACATGTTGGTGATAACATGTGAGGTTCTCCTCATATGTTATGGCAAGATTCAAATAGAGAACACATGTAATGGGTTTATAGCCACATCTGGCAAAAAAATAGTAGGTAGCAATAAGGTTAGCTGTTAGTATTAGGATGTAAGTTCCTCCAGGCAGGGGATGATGTCTTATTTATTTTTCATCTTCAGAATCTAGCACAAAGGTGATCAATAAATGTCGCTATGACCAGAAACCAAACCAATCTTGCTTCGTAAGGGTTTTCTACACTAGAGACCACCTATGGGCAAGTTATAATATCATCCAAACAGATAATTGGGGGGGGGGACAGTAAAATAATAAAATTATACAGTATTTTTGAGATGTTAATTACCAAATGATTGGTTTTAAATTATAATGTAGTCTTATTAGCTGCATAGATAAATGTGGTATATCCATAAATTGGAATATTACTCAGCAATAAAAAGGAATGAACTGCTGATACATGCTGAAACACAGATGAACCTCAGAAGTACTATGCTTAGTGAAAGAAAAGAGACCAAAGAGACCATCTCTTGCATGATTCCATTTATGTGAATTTTCCAGAAAATGCAAATTTACAGAGATAGAAAGTAGATTATTGGTTGGGGATATGAGCAGGTATTAACCACAAATGCACGTTAGGGCTCTTACTGAGATAATGAAAATGTTCTAAAACTGGGTATGATAATAGTTGAACTAGTCAGTAATTTACAAAAAAATCACTGAAGTCTATTCCTGATATAGGGAATTTCATAATATGTAAAATACACCTAGTAATGCTGTTAAAATTATATGTAAAATCAGTGATAATATAGTTCTATTAAAAACTTTCTTTTCTTTTTTTATTTTAGTGTTTTAAAAACAGGCTCTATTAAAAAAGCTGGAGACTTTACATTTTTTGTATTAACCTGGATGGAGGTAGAACACATTCTTCTTAGTAAAGCATCACAAGAATGGAGAAACAAGAATCCAATGTATTCAATTCTCAATGTAGTAGATGATCTAACACATACCCACATAAGAGAAAAACTCAAATCAATTCAAGCTGGGGGGCAGGGGAATGAAGGAATGGAGGAGGGGAGAAGGGAGGGGGATGGGTGTGCTCCCACTCAATGGGCACAATGCTAGGATGTATGGCACACCTCTTAGGGGCGGGACACAATTATAAGAGGGACTTTACCTAACAAATGTGAACACTGCAACCTAATTTTCTGTACCTTCAATTAACCTGAAACAATAATAAAAAAAAAAAAATAGAGGCAGAGGCTTCGCCTAGGCTGTTGTCCAAGCTAGAGTGTAGTGGTGTGTCCACAGTTCACTGTAACCTCAAACTCCTGAGCTCAAGCTTCCCAAAGTGCTAGGACCACAGATGCAAGCCACTGCACTTGGTCAAAAACTCATTTCCAAATGTAAAATTATTTCTTAAATATTAGGATAACATTTATCTGGAAATGAATAGAATAGGACACCAGGGTGGGCAGGCGTGAAATGGGACTGTGGCAGGCAAAGCAGCACGGACAGTAACCTTAATTGTAGGACATCTCTCAGAATAACAACTCCTCTGCCAACCCATAAATAGGGCAGGTTCGGGGTTAACAGGACAGAGTGCCATAACAAATTAGTTCACCTGCTGTACTTAGCTCAACCTCCATAATTTTAATATTTTTTCATTGACTTAGATATTAAGCATCTACCTACTAGGCACCATCTAAGATGGTAGGGATGTAAAGATAGATAAGACAAGAAGCTTAATGACTTGCAAGAAGAGACTTAAACAAAATGAATACAATCAATGTAACATGTACTTTTTGAGAAATCTTTATTGGGTAGGTAGGGACTTCAAAAGAGGCTGAAATGTCAATTCTACCTTGGGCGAGGGAGGCAGGTCTGAGGGGCCATGACCTGAGAAGCATGAGAGTCAACTAGAGTATGCTAAGCATTGACTAGATACTGGGCAGAGTCCCTGTCCCAAAAAAGTGAAAAGGCAAATGTACAAGTAAAGAACAAATGAGTACATCTTTACAAATGAGATCATTACAAAGGAGCCAAAAGATTAAGGGGTGGGGTTGTGTAGGAGTGCTATATTGTGCTAGGCATTTGATTTTCATTTCAGATCTTCATAGAATTATTCAGTTTTACAGACAACTGACAGAGATAAGTGGTTTGTTCAAAGTTGTAGAGAAAACCAGGCTCAGATCTGAAAACAACCTCTGAGCACTAACATAGGTCTGGGCTCATTTGAAAGGTCTGTTGAAAAGTCCTCCTATTTTCATAATTTCACATCAGGGCAACCTGTATTTGATTTATATTAAATGCAAAATGTCTTTTAACTTTTTCTTCTCTTCTTTGTTAATAATTAACGGTAGGAAAAATAAGTACATAATGTTATTAAAGAAGCTAATAAAAGCAGAAAAAGGAGAAATGAGGCATCTTCTGTAATGTAAAAGAATAATACTTTTTTAAAGACTGGATTTTATGTATAAAGTTTGCATAAAACTGTTTTAGTAACTGACTCTTAAAAAAGAAAATAAAATCAAAAGTAAAAGGAGAGATTTCAGATTTTAAAATGCAGTTTATTAAAGATAAAATTCCTAAATAAAATCCTAAAAAAGGTGAAGGTTATATTTGTTTGCTAGGAATGTTCATCCCACAATCACAGTGCCATCCATGGAAATTCTGATCATATGAGATTACCAGAACCAAATCACCTACCAGTGATAAGGCACTGAAATTTTTATGGTATGTCATGAATCCAATTAGAGAAAAATTAATATTTTATTTATTTCTATACCTTCCACTGAAAAAAATTATCTGTTAGCATTGTAGTTGTGATTCATGTTGTACAAAAACAACTGAAAAATGGCAAGGGTAGGAGGAAACATGCGTGAATTTGTAAACAAAGATCAGATATTCACTAGCATGCTGTCTTCATCACCATTACAATGGCATTAACTTTGCAAATGACTTCTACAGACTCACATCTGGTACTTGAGGTTTTATATGCTAAAATTCCTACAGTTGAGAATGATGGTGAATTAGGCCAGCGTTGCTGTATTCTACCACTGTGGGGGCTGAATTTATAAACGCCTCCATAATTTGCTAGTAATAATGCCAGTGACCATATTTAGACTGTAGTAGGAACGACAAAATATATCCTGATGAAATAGAAACTACATTAACTGTAATTCTCATGGTGTCTGTGTGTCTGTGTATTGATCATGTGGACCATGTGCAAAAAGAATAAATATTTTTCTGCGAACAAGGTCCATAGGTCTCTGACTTTTTGTTTTTGTTTTCTTCAGATTTTTAAAAGTCTTTAAGGTCCCCCAATTTGTGAAGTTCTTGGACTCATCTCTCCACTCTGGTAAGTCCGCCCCTCAGACTCTAACAAGTAGCCAGCCTAGTGCCCGGCTCACCCCTGCACCACCAGAGACAATATGTGCTCTGTCTGTTCTACAGAGCAAGGGAAGTACAGGAAGAATACGAGAACAGAGCAGGAGACAGGGTACAATAAAAGCAACATAAGGCACAGAGTGTAAAAATCAGCCCTCGTTACCACACCTCCCTCATTTCCAGTGTTTGTCACACTCCTGCACGTGTACGTCCCTGTGCGTCACAGTTCTGGCTGCCCACCCCACAGTAGATCATCAATCATTAGCGATCAAGACCATATCTCTCACAGTTCCTAACACAGTCAGTACCCTGTAATAGATTCCCAGTAAATATTTCCTGAATTTAATTGAAATGAATAAATAGAAGAAGGAGATATATTATGTATCAGCCATATAACTGTATTGAGGCCTGGACTGAACTATTAATCATGGCATTGGTGTCCCTGTCCGTGCAGACTCCCAGGTAACAATGCTGATGGGACTGCAACACCAGGACCAGCTCCTCACCACTACCCCTGTGTTTCTCTTATGGGCAAAATTTGGATAAAACAGAACAAGATAAATTTAGTTTGGCTTTAGAGTTTATTTTCTGTTTTTTTCAGCTTTATTAAGTATAACTGCTCAATAAAAATTGTATGTATTTACAGTATATGATATGTTTATATATATATATATACATACATTATGAACTCATTAACACGTCCATCCCCTCACAGAGTGGCCTGTTTGTGTGTGTTTATGGTGAGAACACTTAAGATCCACTTTCAGCAAGTTTCAAGTATACAATACACTATCAAACTATAGTCACCATGCTGTATATTAGATCTCCAGAACTTATCTTGCATAATCGAAACTTTGTATCCTTTGACTCACATCTCCCCATTTTCCCCTCCCCCCATTCCCTGGTAATCACCATTCCACTCTCGGCTTCTACGAGTGTGACTTTTACAGATTTTGTAGGCATGTGACATCATGCAGATTTGTCTTTTGTGGCTGGCTTATCTCACTTAATGTAATGTCGTCCAGGTTCATCCATGTTATCCCAAATGGCAGGATTTCCTTCTTTTTTAAGGCTTAAACCATGCCATTGTATGTATATATTCCATTTTCTTTATCTATTTATCTTCAATAGATGTTAGTTTGTTTTCGTATCTTGGCTATTGTGAACAATACTGTAATGAACGTGAGAATGTAGGTATCTTTTGACATATTGTTGCAGCAGAGAAGCCTGCCATCTTCCTGGGGTTGGGGAGGGGAGTAAGCAGAAGAAACTGGAACCCTTTTAGCCTGAGATGGAGTGGAGGCTGAGATTTAGGAAATCTAGACTAAGAAATCATTAGAACCAGGTAAAGCCCCATGGGGCTCCGGTAGAGACACCAAACCATCTATACGGATGCTTCTGCAGCCCCCAGCACACAGGACTGCCCTGGAAGGCCGCCACAGGGGCCTATAAACTATAAAATATTAAAAACTTTAAATCGATGCCACTGACCACAGTTCTACATAACTATACATAAATATCTAAAATGGAAATATGCTGGATACACTGGGAATTTACAAATGGTCTTCTAAACAACTCTTTGGATCAAGAAAGTCGTCACAACAGTAGAACCACAATTGTGCAGTTGTGTAAAACTACAACTAGAAAATATCATACTTCAAGAGTATAGAGTCCTAATTGGCCTCCAGGAATAACTTTATTTTTTCTGTGTGTATCTTTCTGCCTTTCTACTTCTCTTCTTAACAGACATAAGAATTGATGTTACTTTCCAGGACTGATGGGGAGTCATCTGTTAGAGATCAATATTAAAAACAGATTCATGGGTCTGACTGTTGTGTGCCCCCTTTCCAGAAAGCTGAGGCGACAACCTCAGCACCTGTTCCTGCATGGGGGAAGACAGGTGCATCTAGTTTCCTCTCTCCTCTTCTCTTCCTCTGTGGGAGACCCTGCCCTGGCCCAGACGAGCTGGTTGGTCACTAGACGTTCTGCACTGATGTGCTCTTCCATGCTCAGCACACCTTTCTCTCTTTCCATGTCTCATAGTGCTGGTGGTCATGTGCTATGCTTCTCAAATATTGTATTGGATTTGGGGTTGCCTATTGAACTAGGCCTCCCTATTGCCTTTAATCAGAAGCTGTTAGAGCCTCTTCTGGCTAGGAAAAATTGGTGTTCTATACAGTTCATCCCAGCTTTGTAGGTTCTTGCTAAGGTTGTATTGGGGCTTAAGTTCTTAGGGACCTTGTGAGAAAGGTGGTTGGGTCAGGTTAGTATTCTCTGTCCTTATACTCCCAGAAATAATTTGATCAAATAGCACCAACCTCATTGTAATTACTTAATAGAACCTATAGAATATAGTCAAAGACATATTTAGAGTAAAACACACCTTCTGTACTAAATAAGAGAAAAAAATAAATGAAGCAAGCACTCAACAGAGAAATCTATAAAACGTGCAAAGAGATAAACTCATGATAAGCCAAAAGACCAATTAAAAGATTAATATATATTCATAAGTATGGGGGGGAAGTAGATTAATAAATTAGAGAACTTTGTTGGTAAAATGATCTCAATATACCATAAAAACTCTAGCTAATGAAAAAAATGCAAATATATAATATTGGATATAAAATGGCAAATGGATAAAACTTAAAAAGCTATAAGCTAATGGATTAGGAAACTTGGGTTAAATGTAGAAAAATATGTCACAGAAATTAACTGGAACACCTGAATAGACCTCTTCCTCTCCAAAAAAAAAAAAAAAAATCACTGAGAAAGTTGCCAGTTACCCATTTATAATACGCTCCAGACCAAAATGGTTTCATGAGTGATAATAAAGAATTAACATGGAAATTAACTAGTTCAACAGTACAGAGAAAAAAAATTCATACTAGAAAATCTATTTAAATAATTCACCATATCAAAAGTGAAGGAGAAATACACAAAAGTGAAATAGAAAGGAGTCTGTCAATTACTGGTTTAAACAAACACTTGACACCATTTAACATTTATTCCTGATTGTAAAAGAACTTAATAAAATTGGAATAGGGATAATTCCTTAAAATGAATGAAGCATGTATTTCAGACCACGTGCTTCATGGTTTCAGCTGAACTATTAAGATTAACAAACACTAGATACATTCCCAGCAAAGCCCAAAATGAAATAAATGTATCTAATACCACTACCACTTAATATTATTTCTGAAGTATAGGTAAAATGAGAGACTAAGAGGAGAGTTTTAAATATTAAAAATTATTAAAAATTTACAGATGATATGCTAACACACCTAGTAAGTCCAAAAATAATCCACTGAAAATATTATAAACAACAAACATTCATTTAAATAGCCTGGAAAAGTATAAATGACAACAATAGTTTGATTAGCTCAAGAAAGAAAATAAAAGAGCCTGCTGAAATTATGTACAAATAAATAAAAAGTTATACATAAATTTAACTGAAAATGTAAAAGACCAATAAAAAGGTGGAAACTCCTTTTTTTGTGGGGAGGTGACCTTGAAACAATGATTTCCAATGGCCATCTTAAAGAATAAGTCTGTGAAAATAGCAGGGTATAGGGAAGAGAAGAAGAGGCATTGGGGGGTGTACCCCAGAGAGAAAATGCTATAATATTACACAGCATGAAATAGACAAATCCATAAAATGGAGGGTAGAGAGAGGATCCCAGCAGGTGACAGAGGCAGCATTATAAATCAGTGAACAAAAGGAGCTTTTTCTGAGTGTTTATATGATTGGTTGGCCATTTGGCTACAAATTAAGCTTGACCCCATTTTCAGGCTTTCTACTGAAATAAATTCCAGGTGAACCGAAGATGTATATTGTAAAGACCAAAGGAAAATATGGGGGGGGGGGGGTGTGTGTGTTAAAAGACAAAGGCCAAAATCAAAAGAAACAACCGAATATTCCAAGAATGGGAAAAACCCTTCTTAGCAATGTAGAAGTAACTAAATAGAAATTAAAGATCAAAGTGGATACATTTTATTAAAAAAGGAGAAAAACTTAATAATAAAAACTCTCCTGAGAATAAGGTTAAAAATAAACCACATACTTATCAGGAAAACATTTACAAAATATAAAACGTACAAAGAACTACTATTCCTACAATACACTTTCTTATAAAGTAATAGAAAAAAAGACAAACATCCCAACAGAGAAACAGGACAGCTATGCACAAGTAATTAATAAAGGAAGATATACAAGGAGCCAATAAATGTGAAAAGACAGTCAGACTCAGGGTTCATCAAATAAATGCAAGTAAAATGATAAGATGGAACCTTCTGCTTATCCAACAGGTAAAGATACAAACATCTGACAATAGTGTTGGTGGCAGTATGTAGATTGTCACTATAGTCATCTATGCTTCTTGGAGTATAGTTATCTTATCATAAGGATATTTAGGCAAGCATATTAATCATTAACCTTTGATCTACTTCAAAGAATCAGTTTGTAAAAGGCAATAGGACATATATGCAAGATCACTGTATTGAATATAATAGCACGCGCGCACACACACACAAATAAAAGCACACACAAAAAATAAAAAACCAGAAATTAAACAGAGACTTCATTTTCTAGCCCAGCTCATAAAAAGCTTGGATGTTGTCACTCCTATCTGCACAACAGGAAAAAAACCTAGACAAACTTGAAATCAACAACTCTTCTTAGAAACATCAGTAAACAGTGGTCACAGGACAAATTGCTACTCCCCCAAATTGAAAGACAAACAAGTAGATACAGAGAGTCACAACTTATTGGCACAGAAACCCATAAGCAGAAACGTCTGCAGGAACCAGTACAGGGATAGGAAAGTCAGAACTGTAATTTATGCATTGCTGGAGGCTCACTGGAGACTTAAAAACTCCAGGGGGACCCAGTCTTTTGGGGGACACCATACTTTGGTGAGTTTTATCTCCAGGAGCCCTATGAGGTTTCTACAGTGAAGAAAAAATTCTCATGCTTCTGATAAGGAGAGATGAAAACTGTCATTTGAAAGCAAGCCCAGAGCATTCTGTTCTTCTTAATAAGGTTGACTTCAAGAGAAACTATTTCACAAGAGCCTGAACAACTCTTGCTAAAATCTGAATGTTAAAGGTGTTTCTGGTTGATCTCAGATGGAAATGAGGAATGTGCTATTGGAAACTGGAGGAAATGCAACCCTTGTGATTATACAATGTGGCAGAGAACTTGGCTCAAGTGTGTTCTACCATCTTGGGGAAAGTAGAACTTGTAAGTGATAAATGCAGATATTTAGCTGAGGAGATTGCTAAGCAAAGTGTTGAAAGTAAGGTGTGGTTTCTTTCTGCTGTTTATAGTAAATTGTGAGAGGAGAGAGTAAATTGTGAGAGTAAATTGAAGAAATTGTTAAGTTAAAAGGAACATTTACAGAATCCTGCAGTTAACATGATACTAACTGGTGAGAAAGTAGAAGTTTTCCCGGGAAGATCAGAGACAAGGCAAAAATGTTTACTCTCACTACATCTATTCAACATTGTACTAGAAGTCCTAGCCAATGCAGTAAGACAGGAAAAGGAAATAAGAAATACACAGATTGGAAAGAAAGAAATAAAACTATCTTTGTTCACAAATGACATGTAGAAAATCCTACACAATCAACAACATAATGCCCAGAAATAAGGCAGTCATGTCAAAGTTTGAAGATGCCAAGTTAATAAAAAGTCAACTGCTTTCTTTATACCACTAATGAACAATTGGAATTTGAAATTAAAAACACAATACCATTTATATTAGCACTGCCCCCCATAAGATAAATAAACAACATATTTACAAGATCCCTATGAAGAAAACTATAAACTCTTGATAAAATAAATAAAAGAAGTTCTAAATAAATGGAGAAATAATTCATAAATGTGAATAGAAGGACTCAATGCTGTCAAAGTTTCAGTTCTTCTTAACTTGATTTAATAAAATCCCAGTTCAAAATCCCAATATTTTGTGACTATTGACAAACTGATTTTATAGCTCATATGGAAAGATAAAAGATTCAAAATAGTCAGCACAATACTGTAAAAGAACAAAGTCAGTGGACTGCCACTACTTGACTTCAAAACTTATTATACAGTAACTAACATGGTGTGGTACTGGAGAAAGGATAAATAAGTAGATCAATGGAACAGAATAAGGGTTCAGAAATAGGTCCACACAAATGTAGTCACATGATGTTTGGAAAAAGAGTAAGGCAATTCATTAGACAAAAGATAGTCTTTAAAACAAATGGTCCTGGAACAATGGGGTATCCATATGCAAAAAAGTGAAACTGTACATAGACCTCACACTCTCTACAGAATAACTCCAAATGGATCATCTCATAAAGTACTAATATCCCAAATATACTCACAAAGCCCCTTAAAACAGAACAGTAATAAAATATACTACTCAATTAAAAATGGACAAAAGATCTGAACAGACACCTAACCAAAGGTGAAATATACATGTTAAATAAGCATAAAAAAAGATGTTAAATGTATGTCATGAGGGAAATGCAAATTAAAATAACCATGAGATATCTGTCAGGGTTCTGCCCCAGGGGCAGGGTCTCCTAAGACCTGTGGAACTGGTGTGACCGACTGAAGAAATATAAAGTTAGGAACAATGATGAAGAAAGAGACACGAGACACAGGATAGAATTCTCAAAGGTGGGAGGTTGGGGGACCACTGCCCATTTGTGGGTTCTGGCAAGTGGCCCTGAGTCTCTTTTCCACTCAGCTTTACTCAAATCTCTCTGCCCAGGTGGCAAGCTGAGGAAGGGAACAAAGACACCAGCAGTTTCTCTGAGTGAGCATATCAGCTTCTGTTGTTATTATTAACTTTAGGATTTGAGTAGTTTTGAGGAATCTGAAACTTGAGCCTTGTGTGGGGGAAGCCTCCTGTCTGGAGTCACACACACAGATTCCTAGGGAGGTGTTAAACTCCACTAGTTCACTGTGGAGTTAGAATGCCACTGGTCTTAATCTTGTCTGAGGAATCAGCGGGACAGAGGCATTTTCCTCTCATCGCCACCACAGAGGATTTTCCTCTGCCGTAAGGGATGTTAAGCCCTCCTGTCCATATCTCAGGGGTTGAGCTGTTCCCTTAGTCTCTGCCCCAGCCAAATGCCACAGTGGGTATCTGCTTTGACTATTTAGTGGACAGGAAACGACCTAGAAGAAGTATCTTTTCTAGGTCTTGTCATAATATCTTTTATGGCCATTATCTTCCTCAGAGTGTTCAAAGACTCTGCAGTATTTGTGTAAGCTGTATTCCCAACAGGCCAGAGTTTCAGGAAAGTCTAGAAACTTGTTCAGAAATTTAGCAATGGCTGGCTTAAAGGTAAATTAGCTGACTTTTCTTTGTTCTGACTCCTTCAGCTTATTTTTTAATTTTCCCTTTTTCTGGGGGTGCCCTCCCTTGCCAAGAATGGGATCTTCAGTCCCCATTCTGTCTGCAATATCACCACACACCATTACAATGGTGGAAATCAGAACACTGACAATACCAGATGCTGTGAGGATATGGAGCAATAGACACTCATTCACTGGCAGTGGGAAGGCAAAATGGTACAGCTTCTTTGGAAGACAATTTGGCAGATTCTTACAAAACTAAATATAACAATGCAGCAATTATACTCCTTGGTATTTGTCCAAATGAACTGAAAACTTAGGTCCACACAAGAACCTGCACACAAATATTCACTGTCATTCAGCTTTAATGACAATTGCCCAAACCTGGACACAACCAAGTTGAACAGATAAACAAATCATGGTACATCTATACAATGAGACATTATTCAGCAATAAAAAGAAATGAGCTATTAAACCACAAAAAAGCCATTAAGTTACCTTAAATGCATATTGCTAAGTGAAATAAGTCAATCTGACAAGGCTACATATTGGATGATTCCAACTATACAACCTACTGAGAAAGCAAAACTATGGAGACATAAAAATATCAGTGGTTGACAGGTGTTTGGGTGTTAGGGAGGAACAGAAGGATGAACAGGTGGAACACAGAGGTACTTTAGGGGAGGGAAACTACTTCTTATGATACTGTTATAGTAGAATACATGTCATTATACATTTGTCAAATCCACAAAATATACAAATGAAAGAATAAACCCTATGTAAACTATTTTAGTTAGCAATAATCTATCAATACTGCCTCATCAGTTACAACAAATGTTTCATACTATTGCAAAATGTCTTATTCCATAATGAATAGGGAAAACTGGGGCACAGTGAAGAGGTATATGGGAACTCTGTACTTCCACTCATTTTTATGTAAACCTAAATGTATCAAAAAAAATTCCCAAAGTACATTAATTTAAAAAATAAGAAAAATTAAATAAATAACCCTGGAAACAATCTAAATGTTTTTCAATGAAAGGCCATTTTACTTAAATAATGGTGGAGTCATACAACTCAATACTAGGTAGTCACTGAGGGAAGTGATGCATTAGTAAAGAATCACTTACTGAACAGATCATCTTATGCTGCAGAACTGCTCATATAAGGCAATCCCGTACAAAATTACCCACAAGTCTGTGTGCCTTTATTAATATAGAGTAATATCTGGAAGAGCCTTCAGTGGCATCTTCAGGCAATGGTGAGAGAGGGCACACCCATCAGTGCCCTACTGAATCCCCAACACCAAGCCGGAACATAACAGGTGCTCAAAAGATGCTTTTAAAGTGAAAAATTAAAATCAGTTCCTTTGTGTTGTCTCCTATATTGTTTAACTTTTTAAAAATATAAAACCGTATTATCATTATAGTGGAAGAAGGACTGGAAGCTATTTTTACTCTAGCAAAGTCAATCTATGTACTACAGGGCAAAAATCATGATTGGCTCCTGACACTGTTTGAAGTTCATTGAATAACTGCTCACCTCCCCATTTTTTTCTGATGAATGTAGGCCCAGTCCTATATAGCTTTTCTTTTGAGAAGAACCTACAAAAATAATTGCCTATTACTTCTTCAGCATGTGAGGTTCAGCGGTGGCAGTATTCCATTTCAATCATTCAAATATCTTTTTCAGATGAGAATAACCTTCTGAAATGGGAATGGCTAAAATGCTTTTTTATTTTTCTTCCAAAAGCATTAAAAGAGTTGCTTTGCTTCTTTTCCTGTCAATCTCCAGGTTATAGGGTAGATTTACCTCTCCATTTCCAAATGATGGCAGAAGTGTTTCCCTGGAAATAATAAACTTTTAGAATTAAAAAGTCAAGATTTGGATCACAACAAATACCAAACATCTGTGGGTGAGTGAGAATACAAAGTCACATTTCTCCCAGCACCAACGCTCTGAATTATGCTTGTCATTAGATTAATACTAGTGGTATTAACACTGTTTAGCTTTGTGCTTCAGATTATCAAAAGAGAAACCTAAGATAACATCAGTGTTGACTATAATTTTACCAATTTTATTTGAGTAGATATGCACACTCCCTAACTCAGTTCCAAAATGCCTGCAGGGTCAGCATTATGATCCCCACTGGTGGCACCACATGTCCATCCTCCTTACAAGGAGCCTGAGCAGAGTCCACTTCTTAGTCACCCCCTCCCGCGTCAGGCTCAAGGCGTTTCTACATTACCAAAAACTTTTTTTTTTTTAACACAAAAAATAAAACTGTCAATAAATGGCATTAGGTGATCATCGAACTACATCACAATTAGAAGAATAAAGTGGAAAGAAAGGCTAAAACTTTTTAACCTAATTTTTAAAAATTAGGTGATTTTTTTATTGTTGGGGATTTATTGAGGGTACAATAATCCAGGTTACACTGATTGCAGGCCAACACATGATTGAACACACATTTCACATGGCATATATTAGTTCTCCTCTGAAAACACCTCAGAGTAATCTTAATGAACACCTTCATTTTCCCACAGTCAAATTCCTTGTAATTCCATTGGGGGAAAAAAATCACAATTCTAAATTCAAATACTTTAACACATGTGAGGAATGCTTTTGCTCTCACAAAGTTTAATATAGACATTTCTCCTGGAGTAGTGAATGCTCTGTGTTATGAAAACAGAATTTTTTTTTTTGCAGTTTTTGGCTGGGGCTGGGTTTGAACCCACCACCTCCGGCATATGGGGCCAGTGCCCCACTCCGTTGCGCCACAGGCACCACCCATGAAAACAGAATTTTCTACTTATCTGAATGAAAGCAGAAAGCAAATAGTACTTACTGCTGAATCGTAGGAAATGCAAGAGAACCCACATAATACTAACTCCTCCTGCCTCTACATAGTCACATCTATGGAGGTAAAAATGAGCAAAAGGTGGATGTAACTGCTCAGGTAATTCAGGTGAAAAACAGGCCACTTCCAGCCAACCAACCACCACTCCTTGACCTTTTTCTGCTTTGGTTTTTTGACTGTGCAGATCAAAAGTTTTTTTTTTTTTTTTTTCCCACTTGAAAGACTTGGGGCAGAACCCCCCACTCAGCCCGGAGCTCTGACCACCCCAATCAACCACAAGAGACGTCGCTTGATGCAAAAACGCAAGAGGATTTTTATTCCAGTATACTGGGACTTGACTCACAACTCTTTTAGGAGCCGGGAAGTCAAGCCCCCCACAGCAGTTTTTTACAAGCTTATAAAGGCAAAAACTACAAAGTAGGCGGGAATAGCAGACATGCCAGGGGCTCTAATAAAGTAAGAGAGAATACACACACCTGGGACTCTAACTAGATAAGAAGAACTCTAGTTCACTATTCAACTGTCTTAAGACAAGACTAACAGTCAAATATTTGCTTAATAGTAAACATTTGCTGAAGCTCCTGGGGCTATCTCCTGGAACAGTTACAAAAGGTCACATTCCTATGGTAGGGAGCGAGAAGTGGTCACATTCTCATGGTAATATTTTCTTTCACACTAAAAACAGATCAGAAACCTATACTATCCCGAACTGTGAGGTAGGAGTCTAGGCTCTGGTCTTCGTCTTTCCTCTCAGTGGCTATTTATTTTTTATATATTCTAAAGTTCCTTCCTGCTCTAACATTCTCAGAGTTTATTATTATATAAAACTGAGGCTCCAAACTGGCACCTGTAAGCCCAATCAACTCAACAGATATATTCTGTTTGGCCCATGCAAACAGATTGTTCTCAGAAATCATGGAATTAATTAACAACATTCAAAGTTGAGGGACTTCACACAAAAATAAAAATTTCTGGCTTTTATTTCTTTTCAAATTAGAAGATCTAGAAATACTAAATGACACCTGGCTGGAGGTGGATAGAGGCTTGCACCTTCATACAGGGCATGTACTCCCCAGCCTTCCACACTCTTCACTGCCGGTAATGTCTACACAAAGTCTTACGCCAAACACACATTGCCACTAGTTGTCAGCTTGTGTTTTTGTTTCTCTTACGCTTAAAAGAGAGGAAAGTGAAAGATTTCTTGCATCCATATGGAAAGGAAGAAAATGAAAGACAGATTCAAAAAGCTGAATATGCTATCAAAAATGTGAGAAGGTAGGTTTTTTCACTTCCATATAAAAATATGCTAGGTGCTATTATGCAAATACGCATATCAAATAAGCAAATAATATGCAAATAAGCATGTCAGTGCTGAAAGAATACACCAAAAGGTGCCATTTTCAATAAATTCTGGTATAAGGGAAGTTTTGTGATGAAAACTTAGTATCACGAGAAAGAGAACTACACCTTCAATAAGATTTGCTTCTGAATGTGAACAAAATTGCTGCTGTAACTATGAAACAATGCATTAAGTGAAAAAATTGCTGAACATTATACCTTTTAGGGATGGTGAGTTGATAAAAGTGTTTATTGAATGTAGCTATAATTACATACCCTAAACACACAGAAATAATCTTTTGTATATAAAAGTATGATCTGAAACATTATACTGTTCAGGGTATTGAAGAATTAGTGAAAAACATTCAGGACAAGTTGTTTGAAAACATAAATCATTTGTGACATTTTTTATTATAGCTGATAGGAGCTTTGCAGGCTGTATTTATCTGTGATGTGAAGAGAAATTTGATGTGATTGAAGAACCATTGTACATGGTGCTCATAAAATAGACAACAGCAGGAAATTATTTAATGTTTATTTTTGCATACTGGAAAAGTTTTTTTTTGTTTGTTTTTGGCCCAGGCTAGGTTTGAACCTGCCACCTCCGGCATATCGGACTGGCGCCCTACTCCTTGAGCCACAGGCACCACCCTAGAAAAGTTTTTAAAAGCTTCCCCCCCCCCCAGAAGCGTAGCATAATAAGAGTATTCAAACACGTGAATGTCCTCCCATGGATGGTAATTTCGCAGATGTTATAAAATATGATACATTTATATTATCATATAATTTAACATTTATATATTATATTATTTAACACTCAATAACAACATTTTATAGGAATCATTTATGTCAGTTCATTATGTCAATCATTTATGTCATTTCTTGCATCCATATGGAAAGGACTCCTTATGGTGAACTCCATATGGTTCCATATGGTGAACTCAATTCACCATGAAAAGCTCTGCACTAAAAAGTTAAAAAAAGATAAAATAAAATGATGAGCGAGATACATTGTGGCTTAAACCATAACAATTCAATGCTTTGCTCGATGGACAGATGTACAATATGGTACTTAGCTATACTATACTAGATAAAATCAGGCTGATGTACTAAAGATATTTTTTTTAAGTGCTGAATGCAATCAATTTTTTCCCCATCATATAGGCAAAATCCTGATGGAGAAAAAGTGGATCAAAGACTTTGTGTTCCTGGGTGATGTTGTGACCCACCCAGATATTCTTCTCCATAGATATTCACAAGTGGGACACAAATACAGGAACTTACTGATAAGGTTGTCTGGAGTGAATAACTCGGTTCACTTTTCCATACTGAAATCATTCTCCAGAAATGAGAATGAATACCTGAACTCTAGTCCCAGAACTATTAAGTTGAAATCTTAATTCTTTCAAAATGTTATCTGATTTCAAAGTTTATAAAATAAGTTAATAATATTTAATTGATTATAATTATCAGGTGTGTTCAGACTGCTTCTGTTTATATGGAAGTTCCTGGTATCAGACCAAATATCTCACTGAAAATAGAAAATTCTACACGGCAGCTTGAAAGCATCAGAGAGAAATCAGAATAGCCAGGACTTGAGCAACCATCATGCCAGTATGAAGCAAAACACATTAATATGTGAGCAAGACCTTCTCTGTTGATTTTTCTCCTTGGGTCCTTTGCTGATTTGCAGCACAGGTCACAGAGGCAGAGAGGAAAGCATCCTGGAGCTCCCAGTAATCTCATCAAGTGATATTATCAGTTTTTCTCTCTTGGTTTTTAGTTATTTGGTCCTTGCTCTTGGAATAACTGGTAATTTTTAAAATCAAATGCTTCACAGTGTATATGAAACAATTTAGAGTTGTCTTCATTCAGAAAGGATCTAATTTTTATCTGACTGCCAGCAAAAGTAAAAGCAAATCTCTGGCCAGATTTATCTTGAATGCAAATAAGGAAGAAATGTACACAGATGAAAATAATTCACCTCTGGGGATAGTGTGTTTCCTATAGTGACATGAAAATGTTCATAAATTTTGACCAAACACTTTGTGGAAGCATTTCAGAAAATATTCTTGTAATTGAGGTATAGTTGGATTATATGCTTTTATGATTTCCTTCCAAAACTGAGATTCTGTGAGTTTATTTTTAAGGCAAATAAATTAATATGCTAAGTTGAGACAGAGTCCAATCCAAACATTCAAATTTAACTATAGAATTTATACTTCTGAAGTAACATGAAACAGATGATAAATCCATGTAAATCTCTGTGGTTATCAATAATATAGCTGTTTTGGAATGTTTCATGAAACAAATGGGGAAGGAACCTGCTTTTTATATAGCACATATTAAAAGTATCTTTAATCCTGAACCACGATAAAGTGAAGAAGACAGGGTGTTCTAAGCAAAGGCCAAAAAGTGAGGGAAAATGTTGGGAATGAAATGGTTCAGATGCACAGATTACATGAACGCTAGAGGTCCACATAAGATCAGAGCCAGTGACCAAAGGCGGAAACAACCAGAAACTACTGCCAAAAGCTCAAGGTCCAATCAGGTGATGCACAATAGACAGGAGAGCCAGCAGAAGTCAAGCCCAGATGCACCCTTGGGATATTTGAGAAAATAATCCCTCAAATTTTGTGTTTTGTGGTTTGGATAAAAATCACAGGTTGGGAAAGGCTCTGAGTAGAGTTGCTGGGTCGTAGGGTTTATGCATTGTTCTTGCCTTATGTCAAGTAGCCCACAGATCATCCTTATAGCATAAGGCAATGGCCCAATGTTATTCAAAATGATTTTCTGATTTACATTTCTCATCACTGTATAAGAAGTTTGATCCCAATTCTTACCCGTAGTTGTTATTGCCAGACAAGGTACCAGAATCAAGGTATCGAACTTCAGGGAACCTTTAAAACGATCATAGCCTGCCTCAATTAAGAAACCCGTCCATGTTCACATCATGGCAGAACCAACAGAACCTCCCCAGGGTACAGGAGCACTAGCAGCTGGCAGCAGCACCGTGGCTTATACCAGGTAGATCCCTGCCCTAACGATGTTATCTTGTCCATGTTTCTGAAGCCACTGTGCAGCTGCTTCCAGGGTCATGTTATGGGGCAGGGAGAACGCAAACCACTTAGCACGAACCTGTGCCTTCCAAATTTACAAGAAAGAAGACAATTTTCTTACCTGCAATTTGTATTATATGTCACATACACATATCTAATTTTACATGATTGTATAAATGTGATGGCCTTTCCTCCCCTCCCCTCTCTTCTCTTTTCTCCTTTCCACTTCTCTCACCTGCTACTATCCCTGCACCCCTTCTACATCAGGTGACCTAGTGAGCTCCTTAGTTCCTCATGCTAATATGAGTTACAAAACAAATATACACACAGACATAGAGGGTTATTCTGTCTTTGTTTCTTAAAAGGGCCCCTAAATACACTTTCTTGCATTCTTCCTTAGTCACAGAAATCCCTCCAAGTCATCTGGCAGAGTTGCAATCCATTTTCTTCAAAGGCTGCATGACATTCCATGATGTGGAAGCTCCACTAATTACTCTCCTGTTGAATATCATTCATTTCATTCCAATGACACGTGCTCATAAATATCATTATGCCTGTATCTTTATGTACTGATGCATTTGTTTCTATAAGACCAATTTCTAGGAGTAAGATTGCTAGGCTAAAGAGTACATGTATAATAGATGTCGCTGAATTGATTTCCTAAAGGGCTATAATAGTTCACAAATATAAGAAGAAACACCATAATTCTAATAATATAAAACTGGGTATATTTCAGATTAAATACAAAACTTATGTAATTGTTTGGAAGATATATAAGACTTTAACAAGACACAGGACTTTCAGCCTGTGTTTTGGCCATCCACACCCCAGTGGGTATTTTCAACTGATGTGCTGTGAGAGGATGTTAGGTGTGTTGTGAAAAAGTTTAAAGATCTTTAATGAAATTATTTTCAAAAGAAGTTCAAAGCACAATAAGTATATTCTTTTTTTTTTTTACTCTTTGACCAACATAATTTAAGTGTGCAACAGAATTTTAACCATAGGTTCAAGTGTGCCAGGAGATTAAAAAAAAAGGTTGAAAAGCTAGGGTCTGAGCTTTCTTTTCTCTGCCAAGTTTAAAAGGTTACATGACAGCAATAGTAAGTAGCCTGTAGAAATAGCATGGGATTCTTGTTTGGTGCAATGTGCAATAACAAAATTTGGTACAGAACCATTCCAAGGATAAAGTAACTTCCCTCCCTGAAGCTAGAGACATGTTATCCCTGTCCATAATTATATTTTCCTTTCATTTTCACAAAAGAAAAAAATATCACCCCATGTAGCACTGGAGATCCCTCATATTCTCCTCAGTATGACAGTGAGGAACCTGTCTTAGGGCAACTTTAAGAGGTTAGCTGGTGGGAAAGGAAGCCAAAGGTCTCAGGGCTCTTGGTGCAACTCCATAGGGTAGAGGCCTTGGGTCACAGGCCCTAGAGCTACAGAGACAGCCACAGTGGCTAAAGACATTTAATCAGTAGCTGAAACCTCTAACCAGAGGCAAATCTCTCTCAATTTGTTATGACATAACAGGATTTTCCTATTTGGGTTGGAGTTTCCTTCTTCCAGTGTTTTTATTTATTTATTTATTTTATTATTATTATTTTTTTATGCTAGTGTTTGTCAACCTTTTTTATCACATGGCACACTGGAACCTATAGTTAAACTTTCACAGGACACTTATGTTTATCAAAAGAAAAAGTAAAAAAAAAAATTTAATTAATGATCCTTAAAAATTTTCACTTCACACCTAAGATCCTCTCATGGCACACTGGTTGAGAATCACTGCTCTATCCAGATTAGAGTCCAAGACATACTTGAGAAAGGAAGAGAAGGCTCGAGAACCCTGCTGTCACACTGAAACCTGGAACTGCTCTTCTTGAAAGCTTCTGAGATCAAACATCGTTTTCACAATGCCTTAATTTTGGCATTTAAGTAAAGCATTAAAAGCAACTAAGTGTGGGGATTGATTACTTCTATTTATTTGGATTATTCTCTTTGGCTATTCAAAGGCATAGAGCAATTCCTTTTCCTCGGCAAAACTTTCAATATTAAAGAGGCTTCAAGTATAAATAAAAGTAATTGAAGTTTTAAAGAATTTATGAATACAATCTATGAATTCTGATGAATCCTACTGCATTTATAGTCTTGAAAGCTTGGGAGGAAAAAATTATATTTATCTCATGTTTAAAAATTAAAAATATTAAAAAAAGGAATGTAGGTCCTGTTTTAGGAATTCAAATATAGTTTCCTTGAAGTAGAAAGTGATGGTGGCCTCTGACAGAGGGAAGGTATCAAGTTCTCTGAATTCTCCATCTGAAAAGCTTTGATAGTTTAATATTTTAAATTGACACTGTCATTCTTTTCTCTTGATAGTATAAATGAGAACATGAAAAACCTCTTGGAAGTTTAGTACTCAAATTTTGCTATACATGTCAAATATTGTTTGGTGAAATCTATGAAGAACTATTCCCAATTGCTATCATACCATTTTCATCTTTTCAATACTTCTCTTTTTAATTAGGCTAAAGTGGATGTATATCTGAAAGGCCCACAAAGAATCTGTAATGTCAGTTTTTTAATCTGGGGGAGATGGTTTTATTGGCATGTTTCAAAATCAGATGGAATGATAATGACGAGATACAGGCTAATATTAACTCAGCAGAACACTGGAAGTGCACAGCTGTATCAGTAACCATTCTTGGAGATGGAACGCTAATTCTACAGGACAGATCAATTCCAGTTTGATTGCCATTGTTATTCCACAACCATAATGTAATAAATACAGAGTGGTTGCCAAAGAGAAGATACAAATTCTTATTTACTTAGACTATTGACAAAGTGTTGAAAAAAAATTACACAGACTATGGTACATCCCAGAGCAATAGTAATGTCATATTATCATTCTTGTTCCAAAATGCAAACTAGGTATTTTATTTACAGCAGCGTTCTTTCAGTCAGCACACATACACAGCGATAATTTATGACCAGCAAAGCAGTTAGACTTACTGACACTGCCTTACCTAAACTGGTAAAAACATTTTGATGCTAATTTGGTGAGACAAGAAAACGAAAGAGAATTCATTTCAGCTATTTAAATCCTGTCATTGATGTCCATGCCTTATGGCTCAGATAAACTATTCAGATGTCTCTTTCTAATCATCTTTCTTAAATTAATCTTTTAGCTGATGGATCATGATATGACTTACTGAAAGAATGTCCCTCTCAATTCAGTGATCACATAAAGACAGATTGAAGCAGGGGTTGAAAGGATCCACAATTGCACTGTTGTGACCAACAAATATTAGGATAACAGCACATAACTTTGAAAACTATTTATTTAACCAGGTTTGGGGACTAGTCAAGATGGCAATATGATCACACTTTGATGTATATCCTCCTCTCTTAACATATGCCAGTGACAGATTAAAAATATAAATAGAAGTTAACTGTAGTCATCTTGCAAATGAAGACAGAGCTGTGAATCAGAATCGGAACAGAATACAAAGGCAGGGAAGGGCGTCAGCCTTGGGCATAGCTTCCAGCATGGAGGCAGTGTCCTACAAGGAGACAGGGCTGGAGTGTGCTCCACCGCTCAAGGTAGCAGGCAGAGGAGCCAGTCTGGTGAAGGAAGTGGAAAAAACACGCTGCTCACTACTTGGCCCTAGCTTCTAGGAGGTTGCAGCTATAGGGAGGATGGAGGAAGCAGACACAGCTTGGTGACCAGGAACATGGCAGCCCCCTCCCACCATACCCGTGTGTACAGTGATGGGCTCAGTGACAATATCATGGGACAGAAGCTCATATCACCTATAAAGATCTTTGTCCTCATCCCTATCCAGGGCTCAGTGGACACACCACAAAATAAGGAAAGCAAAGTAAACATACTGGGGAAAAAGAAAGAACAAAATGAGCCTGTGAACAAAAGCTACAAAAAACACTAATGCATCTAACGCTAAGAAAGATAGCCCAAAAAAATCTATAGAATTTACTGTGAATGAATTAATTTTGAACCAGACTAACAAAGATTTTAAAATAAGAATATTCAGAATTCTCTTAAACATAAATCAAGACATAGTCATTAAAACAATATATTATGGAAAAATAAGCAAACATAAAACAACATATGGATATAAAGAGATCTAATTAGAATTTCTGGAGATAAAAAATTTGGCCATTTGGATAAATAATAAAAGTCCAGATGAGATTAACTCTAGATTGGACTGTGCAATGCAGAACAGAAAGAAAAAGAGGTTAAAGAAAAACAATAGTTAAACAACATGGAAAACAGATAATGAGTAGGAAAAATATTAGAAGAGGTAACAGCTGGAAAAATACAGTACAGAGAGTGGCAAAAACATATACACATTCAAAGGAAAAAAACTGTATTAAAATTGTAATACTTGGCCAGTGGTTGTGGCTCAAAGGAGTGGCCCCATATACCAGAGGTGGCAGGTTCAAACCCAGCCCTGGCCAAAAACTGCAAAAAAAAAAAAAAAAAAGAAAAATTATAATACTCAATATATACTAAAAAGAAAAGATGAATGCAAGTCATGTTGAGGATCTCTTGTAATTGCAGAAGTCCAATGTGACTTGAGTATTACAAATTTAATACAGTTTTTTTCTCTTATCTTAGAATGTGTATACATTTTGGCACCCAGGACTAAATATTACAAAAGACATGAAGGGCCTTTTTGTAGTAAATTGTGATAGGTTGTCAAGGAATGTACAAGAACTCTTGCATATATGCAGAGATATAGCATATTCATGGAAAAGAAAATTTAATATCATAAATATCAGTTCTCCCCAAATTACTCTATTAACTCAAAGAATAATTTTAATATAAATCCTAAAATTTTTATTTTATAGCTGACAAGTTCTTCTGGAAATTCATGTGTTAGAACAAAGGTCCAAGAATAGGCAAGATAATAATAAAGAAAAAAGAATGGGAGAAATTTCCGTGCCAGATCTCAAAGCCCATGATAAAGCTGTAATAACAAACACAGGGTGGTGTTGGTACAGGAATACACAGAATGGAGTAGAGTGGAGAATTCAGAAGGACCCTGCACACATATAAACACGTGTTTACACATGAGGTGGTGGAAGACCATAGACGGACATGTGCAAAGACAGGCTATGAAATAAGTTCCTGGGCTACCGATTATCTCTGTAGCAAAAATAAAATGAGACCTCTGCCTCATGCTATCCATAAAAAGTAGTCGATCAGATACAGGAGAAACAAAATTGTAACATGAAAAGTGAACTTTCAACTTTACAGAAAAATACACTGGAAAACAAAACATGGATAAGGAAAATTTCTAAAGAAACACAAAAAGCAGAAAAGATAAAGGAAAAGAATTATAAGTATAATGACAATTAAATTAAATGAAAAACCTCTACCTGAAAAAGACAACATGACTTAGTTTAAAATATACTTGTTATTCATACAACCAACAAAGGATGAGTAACCAGAATATATAAAGAAGCCTAAAATAGACAGGGAAAAGATAAAACCGAAATAGAGATGTGGGAAATACATAAACTGGGAATTACAGAGGAAATCCAAATCCCTAAAAATATATATGAAAGAGGCATTCACACAGATGAATCATCAGGAAATGAAAATTAAAACAAGAAGACACCATTTACATTGCTCAGTTGGCAAAAACAAAAGTCTGACAATCAGAGCTATTGGTTAGGGTTGGTAACATGCTGTTTATACAGTACTGGGGAATGGAAATTGAAAAATCACTTTGAATGACACTTGGCCATCGCCTATGACGTAAGCATGACCTATGTCATACCTGACATACGGTAAGAACTATGCACAAACCCTGAAACCCAGCGATTCTACTCATCAAACCACAGAACACTGAAATGATTTCAGGGATTATTTTTCAATTTTCTAACGGATAATTTATAACTGTTCTAAATGCATTGGCAGGTGAGAGCTATGCATACATACAGTGGGAGACATGAGCGTGAGAGCTTAATTGTCTATGGAAAAGATTAATATCTGTCGAATCTTCATGGTTGAAACATGAGCGTTTGTTATTTTTTCCTATACTTTCCTGCATTTTAAAAACAATGATACCACCTCACATTTCTCAGGATGGCCACCAATAAAACAAAACAAAAAAAATAAGAAGCACTAGGGAGGATGTGGGACTCCTGTGCACCATTCATGGGAATGTAAAATGGCACAGCCACTGTGGAGAACAGTATGGCGATTTCTTCAAGAAGTTTAAAATGGAACTACCAGATGATCCAGAAATCCCATTTCTGGTTATATATCCCAAGGAATTGAAAGCAGAAACTTAAGAAGGTATCTGTACACCCATGGTCATAAGAGCATTATTCAAAATAGCCAAGAAGTGGAAGGAAAACCTCAACAGATAATCAGATAAGCAAAATGTGATCTATACACTCAAAGGAATACTATTCAATCTTGAAAGAAAAGAACACGTTACACCCGTGACATATTGTGACACAGAAAAACCTTGAAGACATTATGCTAAGTAAAATGAGCAAGACTCCAAGGAACAAACACTGATTCCACTCATGTGAGGTTTTAGGAGTAGCCAAAATCATAGTGTTTAAGGGCACAGAATTTCAGTTTTGCAAGATGAATAGAGTTACAGAGATGAATGGTGATGGCTGCACAATATCATTAATGTATTTAATGCCATTGAATTAAAAATGGTTAAAATAGCAAATTTGACATTATATATATTATACCACAATGAAAATAACTGGATTAAGGCCAGGCTCATGCCTGTAATCCCAACACTTTGGGAAGCTGAGGCAAGAGAATCACTTGAGGCCTGGAATTCAAGACAAGGCTGAACAACATAGCTAGACTGTGTCTCTGCAAAAAAAAAAAAGAAAAGAAAAGAAAAAAAAATTAGCTAGGTGTAGTGGCTTGTGCCTGTAGTCCCAGCTACTCAGGAGGCAGAGACAGAAGAATCACTTAAAACCAAGAATTTGAGACTGCAGTGAGCTATGATGATACCACTGTACTCCAGCCTGGGCAACAGAGTGAGACCCTGTCTCTAAAAAACTAAAAAAAAGAAAAAAAAATCAGAATAACAAAAGCTCGTATTTTAAAATAAAACGCAAGGTGAAATAAACTAGTAAAATGTAAGCCTACGCATTTTTCTGGATTTGTAAAATATGCAGTAGCTTAGGCCTGTGTCATCTCACCTTGATCATTCTGACAGCCTTGTGGCTTGGCCTTGCACCTGTGCAATCCACCCCTTCTGTGTTGCCACAAGTGATCTCTTTATTTATTTACGTGCTTTTTTATTTTTTACTAAATCATAAACACCTAGATCATGTACACATTAATGCATTTATGGGGTACAATGTGCTGATTTCATGTGGAATTAGGAGTGTTTACATCATACTGCTTAATACCCTGTTTCCCTGAAAATAAGACATCCTCCGAAAATAAGATCTACTTACAGGAAAGATAAGACGTCCCCTGAAAATAAGACCTAGCGCATCTTTGGGAGCACACCTTAACATAAGACACTGTCTTATTTTCGGGGAAACAGGGTATATACCTCATCTCATTTACTTAATTATTGTGTTAAGACATTTATACTCTGAGTGATCTCTTTAAAACTTAAACCTGATCACAATCTGCCACCCTTCAAAGGCCCCTTCTCAGGTTTCACAGCAAGCGATAGGCTTTCTCTGAGACAGCCTGGAAATTCTTTTCCAGCCTCATTGCCGGGTTTCCTCCCATCATTTGGTGCTTCCAAAATACCAATCACTAGTTTTTGTTACTGTGTTGTTTGTTTAGGTTCTTTCCTCCCATGCAATGCTCTTCCAACAGCAACTCTGGCCTCACCTCTACCAATGGGTGGGAGCCAGGCTGGGTGCCATTCCTTTGACCCCTGGAGGCTTTTGACACCTATCACTATCTTTCTACATGAACCCTGAGGATGGTGACCTATTGACGGTGCTGGCTACTGAAGCTCTTAGCATGTAATTAGACCCTGGCCCATGGTGCCTAGCTGAGCTGAATGGCATGTTCTGTGTTTACCACTATATTCCCCTTCCTAACTGGCTGGCACTACATCCCACTTTAAGAGAAGGAACACTCAGGACTGGCACCACTCCCCCAGCAGCTTCTGCACTGCACAGTGACCACAGAAAGATCATCGAAGTATATAAGAATAGCATTTCTGTGGCTAGAGGCTGCAAATGATCCCTTTCCAATATTCTGCTTATTTGTCTAAAATGTAAATTTATAGCGTAGTCTCCCTGGCGTTAATCCTGGATGAAATGCGTTGTTTGCCCTCCCCCTAACTCCAGGGCATCCAGCTATTGCTCTCTTAGGTGGCGAATGACCGTCCCTGCTCTTTATGCACTCTAAACTTAAGCCATAGCATGCTGTACCAGGTGTAATGTAGGCAGCCTGGTCCTGGCCTCAGAGATAATGCCCCGGATTGGGTTTGAAAATAGATGATTGGAATTTCAAGTAGATCATGGGAAATGTGGCAATGTTTGCATTTTTTTAAGGAGAATCATAAGTTTTCTTTTTTCTCTTTTTGAACTATTTTATTTTTTAAATTGGCATACTAATTATATGTATTTATGGAGTTAAGTAGTGATATTTCCAAGAGTATAGTGAGCCAATTAGCATATCCATCACCTCACACATTTACCATTTCTTTGTGCTGGGAACATTCAATTATCTCCCAGCTATTTGAAACTGTATGTTATGGTTAACTATAGTCATCCTTCAGCCCTATAGAACACCAGAACTTAGTCCTCCTATCTAGCTGAAATTTTGAATCCTTTAACAAGTCTCTCCTCATGCTCTCTTGCCTCTCCTTTCCCAGCCTCCAAAATCCTCTGTTCTGCTTTTTACTTCTCTGGGATCAACCTTTTTTAGCTTGTACATGTGAACACACAGTGAACAAAGAGGTTTCATGTCCTGAACAGAACATACACTGATTACTCCATATACCTAGTAATTCAGGCCCTTTCTAAAACATGTCCTCAGTAAACCCCAAGCAAAAAAAGTCTCAGAAAATGTGATCAAAATATTTAAGACCTAGATGAAATTTTAGGATGTACACACACACTGAAATTACTTAATTTGAATGATTTACTACTCAATAAATTTTGTCCAAGTACCATCAATGCTGTAATAAAGTATTTCAGCAGAAGTAAAACTTCAAGATTTATGGCATCCTTATAGACTTCTATGCTGTTAACATCTTTTCCAAGCTTTATTCACCACTTGGGAAATAACAGCATTATATTCACCACATCACTGACAAATATTTTTTTAAACACACTGTTCAAAGTGTTATTGTAGAAAGAATTAGAGATTTTACAACAGTGAAAAGGGTATAGAAATTGATGATTATATAATTTCAGAATCATTACCAGCTAGTACCCAATCATCTCTATTCAAAATAACAGGCAAGACACTTGTAGAAAATGTGCTATGAGCTATTTATTTTTCTCCCTGTGTCTGATTACAAGGGGGTCATGAGCTGGGGAATGGTGAGGTGATAGTTTGTGCCATACCCCAAGATCTCCAGAGATCAGGTTAGGAGGCTTGGGGATTCTGTGCTGGCCTCATCCAGCCCCACATGGCTTCTTGGACACAGAAACTCCAGCCCGTGTTTTGCACTTCGGTGTTTCTCCTTCAAACCCTGCAACAGTGCTTCCAAGAGCATAAAGCACACAGGCCCACACTGAGCTGCCAGGATGCCAGCCAGCATCTCAGTTATGTGGAATCCAGCGAGACGAGCTTCGGGGTCTGCTGTAGTTCTCATGTCTACTGGAAAAACTGCTTCTCATCTTCGTTACCTGTAATTCTCCTCTTCTATCATTTTCCTTGTGAGCCAACTATGTAGAAAAAAATTGTATCTTAGAAATGTTAGTGCCAGTGATGGAATATCAAAGCTACCAAGAGACCAAGATTCTGACATTTTCCCATTTCTTTTTTGCATTCCTTTAAAAAGACAGCCTAAATTCCATTTGAATTTCTGCGCCCATAAGAACAGCACAACTGAAAGTGAATATAACCTGGGGAAGCTGAAGCAATGTGAGATTATGAAGAATGGGTCTGGGAGGTAGGTCTGACAATGCCATGGCCAAAACCTTCCGAGTTTTGGCTACATAGAAGGTATAAGGCCCACTTCTCTGCCTAGGACTGGGAAAAGAGCTCTCCTTTAGTGAGCAAGCCAAGAGCATGGTAACTTCTCAGGGTAAATCACTTGAATCTGATTGTGTGGGTTGAAAGGGAAAAACAGGTAGTTGCCAAAATCCACTGCAATGGTAATGCAGGTCACAGTATGGCCTGGATTAACTCGTGGTCTGGGTGTCACAGGCAAGACATTGCCATCCTTCCAGAAATGTCTAAAAGTTGTTAGCCCTTTCTTGACAGAGTGCCAGGGCACTGTCACCCCAACAATCTCCAAAGTGCTGAAAAGCAGACTGAGTTATACACATGCAATGCTCTATCTACAGTAGCTTGAGAATTACAACATGATAATCTGGAAACAATGTCTACCTAGTTCAGTCTAGTGCACCACAGCTAATGCAGTGCTGCTCTTTGCACTCACCTGTATCTACCACCTACATTCCCCTCAGCCCTCCTGGGGGGTCACTGCCAAGGTCACACGAGGCCAAACAAACCCTGAAATAGGCAAGCTTCCTCCATAGCATGGAACTTAGCAGAGGTGGCTGAGCATGTGGACCATAGATTCTGCAGCCAGATGAACTTGGTTTGAATTCCCTCCCCACCACTTGCTAGCTTTATAAATATGGGCAAGTCATTTAAGCTTTCTTTGCCTCAATTTTCCCATCTGAATACTAGAGTTACATGACAAGCACTTAGAATTGGTTTAAACGACATTTATTTCTCACAGTTCTGAAGGCTGGGAAGTCCAAGATCAGGTTGTGGTGAGTGTTCTTTTGCTGGCTTAAAGATGACCTAGCTGTCCTCTGACTGTGTCCTCCCAAGGCTGAAGGACACTAATCTCATCATGGGAACTTCACCTACATTGTTGCAGGAAGACTAGGTCCAACAGAGAGAAAGAGCACCCAAACACCACATTTATAAGAGGAAGGGCTTTATTCACTAGCTGGGAGCTTATGGCATAGAAGAATTCCAAACAGCTGAGCTCCCTGCCTGGCTTGGTCTTTTCTTTTTTATTGACAGTCAAAAAGTTCCATCCCACAGGTACACTTCTCATTGGCCAGTTTGAATCAAGCAGGAGATGCTATTCCAGTCCCTATAGAACTACAGGATTTCACAGACTTAGAAATTTCCAAGTTCCAGGAAGTTAAGTTTACAAATTCTCAAGAGCTTAGTCACCATGGAGAGGACCCTGCAGGTGTATCCTTGTGGTCTCCTTGAGAAGACCTGTTCTCCTAAACCTCACCCTTCTCGGTATCCTCTCTCAACATGACCTCATTTACACCCAATTACTTCCCATAGGCTCCCACCTCAAAATACCAAGCCACTGGGGGTTAGAGCTTCAACAGATGCATTTGGGAGGGGCATCCAGTCAATCCATAATAATGAGAGAAGAAAAAACAGGTGGACCCTCTAAAGGTTTATCATGGAAAAAACTTTCAATCCATAACTCAGCTGTGAGATGGAACATCCTAGTTTAATCCTATGGGTTATAAATTACTTTTGAAGTGAAAAAAAGTAACATAAAGAAAAAGATATATGGTGGAACTATACAAAAGAGCAAAATATTAGTCAAGTACATTAGCATATAATAATTAGAAGTGAAAGTTTCTTTTTAAAAATTTCTAGCAAATTTCTTTGTTACCGTCCCCTTGCCTGATATAGAGAAAATTATTTTCATACTAGGTGGATATTACCAGTTTTAACAGCTTAACTAAAGCAAAGATAGCCTTAATACTATGAGGATCACATGAAGAACTGTTATGAGAATTTAACACATGGGAACATAACACTCCATAAAGTGAGAGAAATATTAAACATTGTAATTATTTCTTCCTTAGAAACATAAAAGGAACATAACAAAAGAAATTACTTTTGGTTTTCGAGTCTCTGAAGACACTTTTTAGAAGTTCACAGGTATGAATTCTTGAACCTAATGTTTGTGAAAGTCTTGAGTATTCTCTCCCCTCTCTTTCTGTGTATATGTTACAAAACACAGATGAGCAACCTGAGCTTCTGTGAGGGTCCCTGGCGATCCCAGGACCTCTGCACCATCTCAATTCCTGAGCTCTGCTGGCCTGCTGGTCACAGAGATGCTTCCCCAGGGTCACAGCTGACCTGTGTCTTATCAGTCCACTGGCACTTCCCATTCTCATTTTTTAATTATTTTTATTTTATTTTATTTTTTTGCAGTTTTGGCCGGGGCTGGGTTTGAACCCGCCACCTCTGGCTTATGGGGCCAGCGCCCTACTCCTTTGAGTCACTGGAGCCACCCCCATTCTGATTTTTTTCTTACTTCCAGAATCTACACGTTGTCTATGTTGCCTGTGTAGGGGGTTGGAAGGGTCTGGAGGATGATCATGGAAACAGACATGACAGTGAAATGGCAGCAGCACACACAAGCTGCACTGGACGATGCCTGGACAGGTCTGCATGCAGAGGATGCCCTTCATGGCATGTGACTGTCCAGAGGCCGCCACACAGAAGTGGATATTCAGAAGAGGAAGAGGGCAAATGAACTCTTAGGAAAGGCATGGGAGAGGAAGCTTGTGTGTCTACATATCTATGTGATGTCAATGTTGCTCAGCAGCCGGGTGGGGAGTCTCTGGGTTGGAGATCTCGGAAGGGCAGCAGTGGCCTGAGGGTCTTTATAGCCTGGGGCTTGTTTGATCTGTGTTTTGAATATGTAGATGTTGGGTGCAATTTTGTGAAATATGCAGAGAAAGCAGGCTCTAAATGGCTAAAATTCTGCTTATTTGGGCTATGTTTAAAAACAATTGGATGTATAAAAATTTGAGTTTAGTGCTAGTAGGCTTTTTTTTTTTTTTTTTTTTTTTTGCAGTTTTTGGCTGGGGCTGGGTTTGAACCCACCACCTCTGGCATATGGGGCTGGCACCCTACCCCTTTGAGCCACAGGTGCCACCCATGCTAGTAGGCTTTTGAGCTGACGAATCTCAGTTGTTATGAAGAAACAAACAACTTAAGAGTCAATATAAAGAGACCATTCCTGTCTCATTCATTTAACACATCTATCATGCAAAATGAACTCCAAGATTTTCCTGACTAGTATAATCTATGTAAATGGCTGAATCATTTGACCTAGGAACGTACCGATAATTTCCCACTCTTTTGCCACTTAATCACTTTAATTTCTATGTGCCTTGGTTCCCACTTCTGACTACCTTTTTAGTGTCCATTCAACTGCCCCTTCATTCCCCAACACTGAATTGAGAAGCTGAGAAGATACACTGGGTTTATTAAGATGCTTGATAAGAACACAGATTCCTGAGCCCCAGCAGCCTTTCTGGTTTGTTTTCCGGTGGGTGGAAATCAGTAATTCATAATTTTTGAAAGTTCTCCAGCTGAGGAGCAGCAAGGCTGGGAGCAAAGGTTATTCTGGAAGAATCCATGGGAATGTACGAGATGTTGTTTCCTCGTTGAAATAAGACAAACACACCTTGAGAACAGAGGAGAGAGGTCTGGGCCAGTGAAACATTATGGTTGAAGACAAAAGGTCAGAAACCAACACAGAATGTTTATGGGGCAGCAAAGAATCTGCAGGGACCTCTGTGCAGGATTGGTGTTTTGGGACAAGAGCACCTCACGTTGGATAAGCAGACTGGTCTGAAGTCATCCTGTGGAGAATCTGTCAGTTGGAAAAGATAATTTTGACCTCCTGTGACAGGAAATAAAAAGATCAAATGATAAAAGAGTAACGTAAAGTGTCATTCTGGATGCAGAGTCTTTTGCCATGTCTCATGTGTACAAAGAAATGAAACAAAAGACACAACTACGGGCCAGTATCTATAATAACAGCTTTACCAATGTCTACTTAATGCTCAAAACAAATTTGTTTTACAGAAATGTGTCCATTTATGCTATCTAATCTCTTTCTATAAAATCAATCATGTATTATTTTTTAATCCTTTTTATTTTACTAACGTTGGCAGTAAAATCCCATTTTCATTACCTGATTTTGGTTATTTGAGTCTTATCTCTTTTTTAAATCCCCTGTCTAGCTAATGGTTTATCATTTTTGTTGATCTCTGCTAAGAACCAAATTTTGGTGATTTCCTCTAATGTTGTTCTATCCTCTATTTCATTTACTTCCTCTCTAATCTTGTTTTCCCCTACTTGCTTGTTTTGGATTTTTTTGCTCTCTTTTTCTGCTCATTTCTAAGTGTGAATGTTTATTGATTTGAGATCTTATATTTTAACATCTGCATTCAAAGCTAAAAATTTCCCTATAAGCATTGCTTTAGCTGGCTTTCCTGAATATAATATTCTTAGTTGATTTCTTTGAGCACTTTGCCTTCTGGCCTTCATGATTATTCATGAGAAATCAGTTGTCAGTATTATTGAAGATTCCTTGTACTTGTAAAGAAATGACTCTCTTTTTGAGATTCTGTCTTTGAATTTTAATTATTGATATGTCCAAGATGGTTCTCTGAGTTTATCCTACCTGGTGTTTGTTGAGCTCTTTGGTATATAGATTAATGCTTTTCGTCATGATTAGAGTATATTCAACCGTTATTTCTTCAAGCATTCTTTCTGTTTTTCTTCTCTCCTTGTGGGATTCCCATCATGCATATTTGGTATACCTGATGGTGCCCCACAGATCTTTGAAGCTCTGTTTATCTGTTTCATTCTTTTTTCTTTGTGTTTCTCCAACTGGACATTTTGATAGATTTATCTTTAATTTGGGAGATTCTTCTGCATGCTCGTATCTGTTATTGAGCTCCTCTAGTAATTTTTCATTTCACTTATTGTGCTTTTCAACTCCAAAATTTCGGTTTTCTATAATTGCCATCTCCTTTTTGATATTTTATATTTGATGAAGCATTGTTCTCATACTTTTATTCTTTAGACAGTTTTAATTCTTTGAACATATTTAAAACACATGCATTAAAGTCTTTGTCTAGTATATCCAATATATGGGCTTCCTTGGGGATAGTTGCTACTGATTATCCCCTCCCCAACCATGTGCATTGGCTACATTTTCTTCATTCTTTGCATGTCTCATAAATTTTATTTTGTAGAAAGTGGATATTTTAAATGATAAAATTTGGCAATTTCGAAAATCAGACTTTCCTCTTTCCCCAAGGTTTATTGTTACGGCTATTTATTGTTTAGTGACTTTTTAAAACTAATTCTATAAAATCTATATTTTTTGTTATGCATGTCCACTGATCTGTTGTATTGGCTTTGTGGACACCCAATAATTGAACAGAGAGTGCCTTAAATGCCTGGAACTCGTATGTCTCTCAGCCTTTGCTGAACAGTTGTGTGTGTAGTTAGTGAAAGCCTTCAACACTCAGCTACAAAGTTTACAACTCCACCTTAGCCTTCACTTTCTGCTTGTCCAATCCTTCAAGTTTAGCTACAGGTAAAGAGTTTAGGGACTCTTTAGGTCTTCCCTGAACATGACTACAGTTCTGAGAATCCCCACAGCCCTAGACATGAGCATGGCAAGGAGCATGACGTTCAAGAGCCTACACCAATTTCTTATGAAACAAATCAGAACAATGACTTCCTCTGGAGAATGGGGTAGATGAAAATTTACTGGGAGGCCATAAGGGAGCTATCTAGTCTGATAATAGCATTTTATATATTAATGGATTGGAACTTCATTTTGCATGCTTCTGTCAAAAGTAACTGTATGGCACACCTGAGTTTTGTACGTTTCACCATAGGTAAATTTTATCTAAAACACAACGCTGAACAAATATTGAATTGTAGATAATGATACACATGCTGAAATGTTTGGGGTAAAGTGCACTGGTGTATATTCACTCTGCAACTTACTTTAAAACGTACAACAAAAGTAACCTGACTTGATGTGTATACAAGGAGAGACATATAAAAAGCAAATGTAGAAAAAATGTTAATTGTGGAATCTAGATGACAAGTAAATAGGTATAAACTGTGAAATTACTTCAACTTTTTCATTTTTGAACATTCTATAATAAACTATTGGGGGAAAAGGAGAGTAGTGAATGGCACTGCCTTCTACTGCACAAACCTGAAAAATTCCATTTGTAGTGAAAGTAGGAGTCAGACAATGTGAAAACAAAAGAGCAACAACAACAAAACCCAAGTCAGGATGCAGAAGACCTACATAACATTATCTGAATGGTTGTTCTATCAACCTTATTTGACCCAACTGATTGCTTTAACAATATGCTGTTTTTTTGCCTTCCCCCCCCCCTTTAGCTTCTAGGACACCATATTCTTTTGGTCTCTCTCAAATTTCACTGTTCTTTCTTCATGTCTTTTTTTCCTTCTTCCTTTTCTCCCTAACCTCTTCATTTCAGACTGCCCCTAAGGTTCAGCCCCTGAACATCTGTTTTTCCTATACTCATTTTCTTGGTGATCTTTCCAATTTTATGGTATTAAAAGTCATCTATTTATTCACAGATTTCAACTTTATATAGGGTGGCCATAAAGTTCATGTGCAATTTAAAATTTAAAAATTGCACGTGAACTTTATGGATACCCTGTACATTCAGCCTCTATTTTGTCCTCTGAATTCTAGATTCCTTATTTGATTTCTCCATTTAGAAGTCTAACAGATAATTTCCATTAACCTGGTCTAAAATGGAACTCCTGATTTCTTTCCCTCACCCTTAAATGGATCCCCCTCCTCTTACCCTACAATTTTCCTCATGTCACTTGATGACAACCCCTTCCAGTTGCTCAGGTCAAAACCTTGGCAACCATCCCTGACTTTCTCTCACACTCCAATATCCAATCCATCAGGACATCTGGCTGGCACTGACTTCAAAGTATAGCCAGAACTTGGCTGCTTCTTACAACCTCCACTGCACCCTCCCTGGTCCAATTCATTATCGCATCTTGCCTGGATCATTGTAATAGCCCTACTGAGTCTACTGCAACACAGTGGCCAGATACCATTAAGACATAATGCTATTTCTGTCATTCCTCTGATCAGAACTCTCCACGGACTTTCCATCTCTGAGTAAGGCCAAGGTGCTTTCTGTGGCTCCAGGTCTAGACTGTCCCATCATCAGCAAGCTCATCTCCTATTATTCTATTGTCAGCTGCCTCCCCTGCAGCCACGCCGGCCTTGCTGCTGTTCCCAGAACTCACTGAACTTGCTCCTGCCTTAGGGTTTTCTCAGTAGTTGTTCCCCAGACATCTGCTTAATTCCCAATTAATTGTTACCCATTTATTTATTTATTTATTATTTATTTTTTAGAGACAGAGTCTCACTTTTTTGCCCTTGGTAGAGTGCTGTGGTGTCATAGCTCACAGCGACCTCTAGCTCTTGGGCTTAGGTAATTCTCTTGCCTCAGCCTCCCAAGTAGCTGGGACTACAGGTGCCTACCAACAACACCCGGCTATTTTTTTTGTTGCAGTTTGGCCGGGGACGAGATCGAACCTGTCACCCTTGGTATATGGGGCCAGGGCCCTACTCACTGAGCCACAGGTGACACCCTTGTTACCTAATTTAAATTTCTAATTTAGTCTGGTATTTCTGATCTTGTACCCTCAGTTTTTTTCCCTTGATACTTTACCACTAATGTATACTTATTTATTACATTTATTACTACATGTCTCCTTCTGCTAGAAAGCAAATTTGACACTTCGCTCACTGATGTATCAAGAATACAGAAAAGAACCTGGCACACAGTAGGTTCTCAGAGAGTATCTGCTGAATGAGTAACATAAAATGTATTGTACAAAGTATGGAGTTGATACAGAAGAGGAAAAGGCTGATTCTGCCAGGAATGGTCTGGAAGACTAAGGATGAGTAATGCAAAGTAGTTTTGCTGGTTAAACTACATAAATGTTACACATGAAGTTCTGAGTGCCCTAAATAGACATGAAGCATATATACAACAAATCCCTTGAGAGCACTCAGTGCATGCTGCTCTTTCAAAGTCAAAAGTCTTTCTAGTCATCAGTGGAGATTGTGCAGATGAAGACATTAAAGCCTGAGCATGGCTGGTGCCAAGAAACCAGTTTCTGGCTATATTTTGAAGTTAGTGCCAACATATCCTCATGGACTGGATAGTAGTGTGTGAGAGAGAGAAGATCAAGGATGACTCCAAGGCTTTTCTTAGGATTTAGCTGCAGGCTCAATCCACCCCAAGCTGCAGACATCTGGAGAGCCCAAAGGAGAAAGAGGAACACTCAATTAACCAACTTAAGCAGGGATGAACAAGGCTGAGAAAAGTGGAGTAAATCCTTTAATTCTTCTTGATTCACTCCATTATAATAAAAACATGCACAACGTGAGAGCATTTTCTTAGTGCAGCAAGAATATGTTACTGCTATTTTCTATTACCATCAAGAAAAAAACATGTTCTTTTTAATTCCCTGATCAAAAATTTCAACACACACATACACAGTAGTACACATTATTTTTTTTAAAGGAAAAAATAACAGGAATTTCAAAATGCTTTTTAAAGTCTTATTTTAGAAAACCTATTAAAATTATTCATGTGGATTTATGATTACAGTAAAGAGCCCTGGTAACTAAATAAGATTTTATTTTGATTCATTAATCACATTTAAGCAAACCTTCTCAAAACCACTAAGTCCTAACCCTAACCCTGAACTGAGCAGCTCTTGCCCTAGAGTCATTTGTCTGGTTTTTAAAAATGGCAATACTCGGCTTATAAGAGCTCTAGAGCACTGGAATTAATCTCTTTGCACCCAGGTTGGTGTTCAGCGAGATAATGGGCAAGCTTGGGGTCCCCAGTAACCCAGTAGCAGCGGGGCCCCTGCCATTCACACCACTGTGACCAGGCTTTATGCTCTGTGAGTTTCTGAGAAAGATCATTTGCTCCTATCACTTGTGGAGATGACCCATACATCAGGAGGGCACCTGCCCCCACCAATGGCTGATGGGGGTGCACTGTCAGTGCTAAGGAAACAGATATCCCAATGGGATGTCAGGAGAATATGGTGGGGGGTTTCTCAGCATCCTCCATCTTGGGCTCTCTCCTTCACACTTGGTTTCCAGGGTCTTTGAAATGCTAAAAAAGGGCAGAACCAAATAGCCATATTGTTTTTTTCTGGAAGATTTTAACATCTTCCAACTCTATCTTATAGAAAGAAAGAAAGACAGTTCAATCACAGGTGAGATAATGTTTTGAGGAGATTCTGAAATATCTCAACTTCACATCAAGTGATATAAAGAAAGTTGTTTTTCAATTAGGTTTTAAAGTCCTGCTCTGCATACTTATATACTGAGGAGGATATAATTTATGGGAAGTGATATTTTCCTCAGAAGACAGGGGTATGCCTGTCCTGATGAGGTCAGAGGCCTGCCCCGAGACATCCCACTCACCAGAGCCAAATCCAATGCTGTGTATGTAACCGACTCTGACTCCCTATTCATAACCACTGAGTTGGGGTCTCCAGACTCAAGGGAGGGCAGTTCATAGGCTGGGCAGTGACCTGTGTCTTGAAGTAAAGTGAAGAGTTGGGGTAATCCTTAGCTTGAAGAAAACAGAAAACAGCTGATGAGCCTCTAAATGGTATAGATTTATCTGAAGATAATAGACAAATGTTCACAGATGCCCAAGAAAGTCCAATTCTGTCAGGAAAAAGTTCACATACTTATTTTCCGAGATGAGTGACTTCAACACCTTAAGATTTGCCACTGTAGTCCTGCAACTTATTAATTTGCTTTTAGAGTCTTTACCCTATATCCTACTTTTCTTTATTGTAGCAAAACTTCTTTCTTTATAATACTGTGTTTGTCACTAAAACCAATGTTGCGTGTATATCTACATTCATGTGACCCACTTCCTACGCTCAGAGGTACTGGTGTTAAGTAGCCCAGTGAATTGCTTGCTACATGGAGGCGTATCATTCTGAGTACAGAGATCAATCAACCATGGCAAAGTGCTTATAAAATGCTGACCTGAAAGTAATAACTTCCCTCTCCAATCTTAAAGAGGCTTAAATTATTCAACTCTTTTGAAGAGAGTTTTATAGAGAAATATTCAAAGTAATTAGAAATCACTTTTCTTTTCTTAAAAAACATCTTCATTTGGAAACCAGCCAAAGTACTTAGTCAACCAAAGTATTTAGTCAACCAAATCTAGGACTGAGAGAGTTTTCCCTTCACTTAACACAATTCCTGCTCCCACGTTTTGGATAAATTGTGTCCACCTAAATGCCTACATAATATTGGCACCTAACAACATAGCAACTGTGCCAGTTTTTAAAGTTTATTTATAACTGACACATAAAATTTCTCTTCAGTCTGAGGGAAAAAAATTCCTGCAGGTATTTTAAAAATGAAAGGACTTAGATGTTTTTTTAGACCAAGTAAGATAAACGAGAAAATCTGAAAATGTATATGAGTTGGTCACAAAGCACAGCCATGCTTTTAAGCAAGAGAGCAACAGTGTCCCTACTAGAATAATACTGCACAACAAATGCATTGTCAGATTTTCCAAACAAGAATAAAAATCACCAAATTTTAAAAGTTTGTTTTTAATTGTTTAAGAAATATATTTACTTCCTATGTCTTTTTCGTAGACAATCCCATGGGTTGAGGACACATAGCATCATTGTATAATACTTAGTTTGCTGATGATAGGGCTAAGAAATACCTCAGTCATCCACCCCTTTCTCTCCTTCAGGGAACAGCCTCTGCACGGCTATTACTGCTGTTGCTTCTGCATATTTCCAATCGTGTCACCCACTGGAACCTCTTTTGACAGAATGTAGGCCAGCAATTGACCTATTAAAATCTCAACTCCCTTTATGTTAAAGTGTGGTCATGTCTTTCCATTTCTGCACACTCATCTTGGATCTTGCTACACCGACTCGGGTTAAACCATCCTTTGCAATATAGTTAACGAGGAGATATTTTTGGATGGCAATCAGAGATGTCCCTTCTTTCTTCTTATCCTCCTTGGTCTTAATTTTTCTTTCAGTGGAAAAAAATGATCGGACTGTCTCTTCAGGAATCAGCTATCAACACCCATCTGTTATTTTATACTTTGAGAGTTGGCCTTTATTACATTAAACCAATGAGAACAAATAAAGTGCTCTACAGAAATTTTAGAATATCTGGATAAAGATTCTCAATGAACAAATTGATTTTCTATGATTAAACAGAGGTATGTACGAGGCCAAGGTAGGCTTCACTTGGAGAGTTTATGTATCTGCTGGATTCCATTTCTCTTAGACTTCACTTCTGCAGCTGAGTCTTAATTTGTTTAAATTCTGGGGCTCCACTCCAATTGACCTAGTTTGATTAAATCGTATTCCCTGTGGACCATCCTAACACAGAGTGCTAAGACACCATCAGATTTTCCCACGTTTCATATCCAATATGATTTGGTCATCTAACAAGTCTGTTACACTTCCATAAAACAGGAAAAAAATATGGTATTTGGGAGACTCAAAATCTGTATATTTAAATTAGAATGTCTTAAATGTGTCTGTATAGAGGGGGAAAAAGGTCTTTTTAAGCCCTGTCCTTTTGGTCACTGTTCTCAAATAGGAGTGAGTTTGCCCCCACCCCACCCCAAGAAATATCTGGCAGTGTCTGGAGGTATTTTTGATGGTTATGGTGAGGCTTTGGTACCACTACATGCAGAATCACCTCACAGCAAAGAATTATCTGGCTTAAAATGCCAACAAGCCTAAGGTTTAAAAACTCTTCTTTAGACAACAATTCCTAACTCTGGATTTGCAATTACTAAGAGTATCTCCTGGGATTTTTCAAGGGTTACTCCAAAATTCTTTTTAAAAATTAATTACAATTCATTTTCATTCTATAAAAAAGCAATATGATTATTTATGGGCAGTCATGAAACAAATTGGCAGAGCAACAAAATTTGACAAATTTGAGTTTCATGAATATGAGTGTTTAAGCCAAATTAAACAATTTTAACAGTTTTAAACTTTAAATTTTATAGCATTCATGCTGCTTAGCATTCAATATGACCTATTATCCAAATGTCCAGTAGTTCATTATAAATTCTACAAACATGAGCATATAAAAATGAACCAAGTGAGTAGAAAGAGCTCCCATGTGGGGCCATAGCTCAGTACTTGGGCTGTTCAGATAACACCACAGCTCTAGGAACTTGAGAGCTGGATTCTAAAAAAACCATGGTCACCATATTCAAGGTTTTGTACCTTTTTCTTCCTGGTAGGAAGGGAAAGAGAATAGTGTGTAGGGGAATTCAAGAGATCCTGGGAGATAAAAGTTGCAAGTTACTTTGACTCTAGCTTCCTCCCTAGAAGGTACAGCTATGGGTCCTCGCCTGAGCAAGTATGGAACCTTCTCCATGTGCTATGGGTAGTGTTATAACAAGGGTTACACTGATCCAGTGTTGGACCAATGGGAACCTATTCTAGTTGGGGGTCATGGCTGAGGGTTTTAAAGAAGTTTCCAGGCAAGAAATAGGATTACCTGCTTACTAAAACTAATTGCTACTTTACTCACCCTAAAATCTAGTTCTGTTGGAAATTCATCACCTGTGCCAGTTTCAACCTATAAGGAAGCACTCTGTAGAGTAGTGCAGAGTCCTGGGCCTTGGTAGAAAGGGTTCTGAGATCAATTCATAAGAAGAAATGCCTGGCCTCTTGGTTCTACTTCCTATAACTTCCATGAATAAGAATTTAACATTCCACTGGCCTTAGGACTTACAGTGATTTTCTTTAAATTATAATTATGTACAGTATCTTTTCATTTTTTTTCTATGTACCCCTTTTATTTCTTTATTTTTATAATATCTATAGTAACTCCCTTTATTATCTTATTTAATCTTATGGCTTTCATGACCTAAAGGCTAATGATTCCCATCTTTTATCTCTAGCCCAGACCTCTCCCTTAAATTCTAGACTTGTGTCTTTAACTGTCTCCTCCATCATATGTCTATTAGACATCCCAAATGTAAGGTGGTTAAAAGTGAACTTCTGATCCCCCTCTACACTTTTTTTTTCTTTTTTTTTTAGAGACAGTCTCACTTTTTCACCCTTGGTAGAGTGCCGTGGCATCACACAGCTCACAACAACCTCCAACTCCTGGGCTTAGGTGATTCTCTTGCCTCAGCTGAACCAACATGTTTGAAAATGATGGCTAAGCAAGTCTAGATGGAGAGATGGGGTGTGATGACCCAGGTATCCTGGCACAAAAGAGATCTGAAAATCTGTCCACAATCCCTGGCCCCCCTCTCACCCCCCACCCCCAGCAAGCAGAAGATAGTTAAGAGAAAAGAGCCACCATGTCTGCTGGGGGCCCAATGACAGAAGCTCAGACACTTATTTCCACAGAGGAAAGAGAAAGAGGGTCTCATGGGAGCTGCAGTGCCAGTGAAGGCAGAGATACAGAGCTAGCCCAGATGGCACAGAGAGCTGCTGCCACAGTCTGAATGCTGGTGTCCCCCCAAATTCGTATGTTCAGACTTAATTAGCAATGTGATGGTATTGAGAGGTGGAACCTTTACAGCAGCAGTTCTCAACCTGTGTTGCAACCCACAGGAACTGTATTAAAGGGCTACGGTATTAGGAAGATTGAGAATCACTGCTTTAGAGGAAGGTGATTAAATTATGAGGGTGGAGCCCCATGGATAGAAGAAGCCTGAGGGAGCTTGCTCTCCCCTTCCACCCATGACCAGAAGGCAATGCCTATGAAGTGAAGAGTGAGCCAGACACCAAATATGCCAGTCTCTTGATCTTGGACTTCCCAGGCTTTAGAACTGTGAGAAATAAATTATTATTGTTTACAAATTTCCCAATCTAAGGTTATTTTGTTATTACAGTCTGAATGGACTAAGATACTGGCCAGACCCTAGGAGCAGTACCACGTACTGCTTGCAACAAAGTAATGACATCAGTAGGGGATCCTGGGATGATAAAGGGTGACACCAAACACCAAGCTGAGTGAGGCCTCTCAGTGCACGAAGGACTGGAGGACAGAACATGAACCAGATACCCTTGCCCTCCACTATCATGCTACATAAACCTCTCTCTGCAACCAAGTGCCAATGGCGGGGGGGCAGTGGAGAAAAAACCTCCTTTTAGCGCAGCAGTTCCCAACCCGTGGGTCGCGACCCCTTTTTAACAATGTATGAAAATATATTGCAGCATTAGGGAGGTTGAGAACCCCTGTTTTAGAGGAAAGACCAGCCCATTCAGGGAATCTAAAATCTTCACTGAAATAAAATGGAAAAAAATTGAACTAATTAAAATTATGCAAAAGATAATATTTTCAACCCCACAAAAACTGAGCTACCCTAGAGAGAGGCAAAATCATGTTCTTTGTTATCAGCAGACACAGTGTATTATGACCAAGCTGAGCTCAGCTACAGAAAAATGAAGGAAATCATCATTCTGTTTATGACCAGATTGGGACTGTAAATCTCAAACCCACTAAATAAGGCCAGCCTATCTCTATTGCAGTTGTACTGTAATGTTTAAATAAATTATAAATTTAGGATATTTAAATAAATGCTTAAAATATAAGCGAACCTCTGCTGTGAGCTTCAAGAAGAAAAAGAAAAGGTATATTGTTGAGACCCTGAATGACCGAGCTTTGTATTCCAAACAGCAATTATTGGCCACATGCACATGAGGCCAAAGGTCTATTTCTCTTAGCACACCCTATTGTCTTCCTCAAAGGCAACCACTAGTGAGTTCAATATGTTCAACAATCTAACAAAACACAAGACATACTATAGCCCTCTATTGCCACAATGCCTTCCAAAGTCATTGACAGTCTACACAAAGCAGCAGTGACAGGTATCTACCCAGGCTGTTTTCTTTGTCAACATCCTAAAACAAATTTTTTCCAGCCCACATGCCAAGTGGAGAACACACATTGTCTAACAGCTATTGCATTGGAATATTGTTATTTCTATTCTGTTACTGCCTATGAAAGTTTCAAATAGAAATGACTGTAATTATGAAGGGAGGGACAGCAAATTCATCTCTCTGGGGTAAATGGAATCAAATCCCTTTCCTTTATATTCATCCATAAATATTTATGGTTTACTGTCCATTATTCTTCATATTCTATAAAGAAAAGGCATACTCTTATGTTTTTCATTATTTAAGAATATAGACTTTATATTTATGATATATAAAAATTATTGGATTTCAGTGTCAATTTTTCTGTTTTAAATTATTTTCAGCTTGTAATAAAAAATGCAAATTTTCTAGAAATGGAATTAAACAATGACATGTTAAGAGCCTCAAAAATTCTGGTTATAATCTAAGACTTAGAATCCAGGTTAAATTCAAACTATTCATTTGATTTGTGAACATGTTATTGGCTGAAAATATAATTGAGGCATGAAGATACGGAGTGATTGTCAGTAAAGGGAGAGTGAACTGCTTTAATTTCAGAATTGGAAAGACATTGGTCCAGCACAGGTATTTTACATTTATTCTGCAACAGTTAATCTGTTAGGAAATGTAAATCTCAGAGAATTTAATTTTCATGAAATACCAATCACAAATAATCACTATTTGCCCCGCTGGGACAAAAGAAAGAGCCCTTTAATTTATTCCACCCAAGTTTTGTAACACTATACAGAAGGGAAATTCCTGTCCACCTAATATAGACCGTGTTGGTGTTGAGAGAAAACCATGACTCATGCTGTTAACTGAATCAAAGAGAAAATCCCCAATCAATGGGAGCAATACATTTATCAGGCAAATTGAAGGTAATTGTAGAATGCAAAACAGAATGCATTTTGGCTAATTTTGTATCTGTTGTATCACATGATTTTACAGTCTAAACCCAACCCTGTTTCTATGGCATCAAATACTTTCAAATTCCATAATTCAATATAGACAAGCATGACAAGTGCTAATGAATAGAGCATGCAAGCTACTGCTCTGGTTCTGATGGCTCACTGGTTCTTTTAAATGTTGAGGCTTAAAAAGTGTGAAGGATTTCTCAAGGGTAAAACAGTAAATAGAAATGAGCAAACTGCCATGGGACCCTCCTCCTTTTGTCATCAGGAAATTGGTTTCTTGATCATCTCAGAAGTAAACAGAATACATTAAGAGTGCACCCAAATAAGCAATATGTCATATTACACAAAGTAAATGGTATAGGCATACCATTGTATTTCTAGGTAGCATAGAACCATCTGGGATAAATGAAGCACATTTTCTAATAAAGTAAAGAAAGGCTGAGTTAAGGGGAAAATAAGAGTGAAAAGACTATTAACTCATAGGTGTGTGTTTTTCTAATTAACATGAAATCAGACTTCTCTTGCAAATACAATGTCACAGTTTATTATTATATGCCTTCTAGGAGGGTAGAAGTTTGTATTTTCTGAATAGAATAGGAAAATATCATCTAAATATTTAAATATTCATATAGGGAGAAAAGATAAAACCATCTCAATCAAAAATCTTAATTTAGGTCTAAGAGGCTATCAGATGTTTAATACATATCTAAGGTAAGTTTTTGAAAATGTAATTTCAGGAAATAGAGAAAGGGACTTTAAAAAAATACAGGTTTATTTAAGTCACAAAATACAAGCAAGAACAGAAATACAATTTCTTATAATATGGAACCACTGATAATCTTCTCAGAAAGATTCAAATAATTCATCATCTTAGCCTTCTCTGGGAAAGAATCAATATGCTATTTCCACCCTAATCATTCATCTCAAACTATAATTTTTTCTAAGAACATAAAAGATGTGTAACACAGTACTATAGGTGCCTATATCTTAGATTACTAATTTTTTTCACTGTCATATAAAAATCATAGATAGGCAATAGACCAAACAACTCAAGCTTTATAATCAAATACCTACATTAAAATGTGAAGGTAAACCAATTCCCAGACATTTAATGTCACACAGATTTCTGAATTTTAGTGTGTTCCCTTAATACCATTAACACTTAGACTTAAAAAGAAAACAAAATGGACTTCAAAATTAAAGCAAGTGACTGGAGAATTCAGCCAACAAACACTTTTGACTTCACTGTTTTCATAACTTGAGACTAAAAATTGCCAAACAAGAGGATCTTTATTCAATTTCTATTTACAAACATAAACAAAACTTTAGAGTGTTGACTCCAAAAAAGGAGACTGAAGATACACAGATATTGATTTTTAATACTTTATATAAAATATCAATAAAGAGAAATATATCAAAGAAAATTTTTACAATAAAAAACTAATTCACAGGGAATTAAATGTTGGCAATGTCCAATTCAGTGTCTTCTTCAATTTAGGACTCTTGGCTGTAGCTGAAATTAGCATTATAATTTATCATAATAAGATTCAATCGCATATTCAAGCTTGAAATCCTTCAAGAAGATAAAATTTTTGTGCAATTATTTTACAATCAGCCCAAATAAGTCCTAGATATAAGAATTATGTGCGTACGAGGAATTCTGAGATGGCCGACTGGTAGCAACCCTTGTCAGAGGCGCCTGAGCAGAGGAAGAAAAACTGGATGGAATCAGACTCTACAAAGCCAAACACAGGGAGCTGAGCCAAGAAAGAAGTTCAGCAAGCTGTAACTCCAAGGAAGAGCATTCAAGAAAACAAATTACATGTACAAAGCCTATTTCTGAGTAATGTCTTGGCTAGTCAAGGTTTTTTCTGATTCCATATAAAACGAAGTATTGTTTTTTCAAGATCTTTAAAATATGACTGTGGAGCTTTAATAGGGATTGTGTTGAAATTATATATTGCTTTGGGTAGTATGGACATTTTAACAATGTTGATTCTTCCCAGCCATGAGCATGGTATGTTTTTCCATTTGTTAACATTTTCAGCTATTTCTTTTCTTAGAGTTCCATAGTTCTCTTTATAGAGATCTTTCACGTCCTTTGTTAGATAAATTCCCAAATATTTCATCTTCTTTGGCACTACTGTGAATGGGATAGAGTCCTTAACTGTTTTTTCAACTTGACTATTGTTGGTATATATAAAGGCTACCGATTTATGAATGTTGATTTTGTAATCTGAGACATTGCTGTATTCCTTGATCATTTCTAAGAGTTTTGTAGTAGAGTCCCTAGTGTTTTCCAGATATACAATCATATCATCTGTGAAGAGCAAAAGTTTGATCTCTTCTGACCCTATATGGATACCCTTGATTGCCTTTTCTTCCCTAAGTGCGGTGGCTAAAACTTCCATTACAATGTTAAAAAACAATGGAGACAATGGGCAGCCTTGTCTGGTTCCTGATCTGAGTGGAAATGATTCCAATTTAACTCCATTCAATATGATATTGGCTGTGGGTTTGCTGTAGATGGTCTCTATCAGTTTAAGAAATGTCCCTTCTATACCAATTTTCTTAAGTGTTCTGATCATGAAGGGATGCTGGATATTATCAAAAGCTTTTTCTGCATCGATTGAGAGAATCATATGGTCTTTGTTTTTTAATTTGCTTATGTGCTGGCATTGCTGGTGGGAATGCAAATTAATACATTCCTTTTGGAAAGAGATATGGAGAACACTTAGAGATCTAAAAATAGATCTGCCATTCAATCCTGTAATCCCTCTACTGGGCATATACCCAGAAGACCAAAAATCACATCATAACAAAGATATTTGTACCAGAATATTTATTGCAGCCCCATTCATAATTGCTAAGTCATGGAAAAAGCCCAAGTGCCCATCGATCCACAAATGGATTAATAAATTGTGGTATATGTACACCATGGAATATTACGCAGCTTTAAAGAAAGATGGAGACTTTACCTCTTTCATGTTTACATGGATGGAGCTGGAACATATTTTTTTTAGTGAAGTATCTCAAGAATGAAAGAAAAAGTATCCAATGTACTCAGTCCTACTATGAAACTAATTTAGGATTTTCAAATGAAAGCTATAACCCAGTTACAACCTAAGAATAGGGGGAAGGGGGAAAGGGAGGAAGGGAGAGGAGAGGTGGGTAGAGGGAAGGGGATTGGTGGGATTACACCAGCGGTGCATCTTACAAAGGTATATGTGAAACTTGGTAAATGTGGAATATAAGTGTCTTGGCACAGTAACTGAGAGAATGCCAGGAAGGCTATGTTAACCAGTGTGATGAAAGTGTGTCAAATGGTCTGTGAAGCTAGTGAATGATGCCCCATGATCATATCAATGTACAGAGCTTTGATTTAATAAAAATAAAACAAACAAACAAACAAACAAAAAAAGTCTATTGACTAGACCCCTCCCCCAAGCAGGAGGCCTGCTGTAGGCTATCTGCAAATGAGCAGGGAACAAAAGACCTCTTATTTTACCTGGCTGGAGAGTGCTCCTAAACTCCAGGTCTCTTTCTCTAAGGAGGTCCCACTTATGAACCTAGACACCACTCCGCCAGGCACATAATTGAACAGATATTTTTCCCCACAAGTCCAAACTCCCAGTCCACCCTTTCCCCCTCGCATGGAGGACTGAAGTTCTGCCCCCTGCAGAGCACAGAGTGTTTGATCCTGTCCTGAGAAACCTGAGGATGGAATCTGTGACTAACATGGAAGAAAGAGGGTGTGGGAAGAAAGGGACACTCAGCAGGAGGAGGAGCAGTCCCCTGGTTATGACTATGCCTGGCCAGTGGTAGTGTTGACCCTCAGTTCAGGCTGTGTCTGCAGGCATGGGGTGCAGAACCTCAGGCTGTGATGGCACTCACAGCAGGAGAGTGGTTGCCCCATGTGGACTGGGTTTGTCAGACAGGGCTAGTCCCTGCTGGGTCTGTAAGCAGAGGCTTGATAGGCATGGACTGCAACCTGAGAGAGAGGGTGCGGTCTCCTGATTCCAACAGAACCCTCGAGCAGTGGCTTACTGGGTGTGAACCAAGCCCTGAGGGCTAGGGCATGCTCTACTGCCTCCAGTGGGGCTGGTGAGCAGAGGCTTACCAGGTGAGGACTGAGACCTGAGGGTGGAGTGTGGTGCCCTGACTCTAACGGAGCCTGCAAACAGAGGCTTGCCAGGCAGTGGACTGAGACTGGCAGGTGAGGCATGGTCCCCTGACTCCAACTTGTCCGGCAAGCAGAGGCTAGATGTGTGTAGACTAAGACCAGAGGACAGGCCCGGTGCCCTGACTCAACAGAGCCTGCAAACAGAGGCTTGCCTGGCAGAAGACTGAGACTGGCAAGAGGTGAGTGGTCTCCTGACTCCAAGTGGTCTGGCAAGCACTACTCCAGACTCTACTCCAGAGGCTAGCTGTGTGTGGACTGAGTCTGGCGGGTGGGAGTGTGGGTCCTTGGCTCCAATTATGCTTTGAATCCCTTTGCTTTAAATTGTCCTTGAATCCCTCTCCGTTGGGCAGGGTTTGCACTGCCAGAGACAATTTGGTTGGAACCCGTGTTTGGGGTTGTCCACTCTGGGACACTCTGAGGTTGACCTTTGAAGTTCTGTAGTGGAAAACAACTGAAGGGTGGGGGCTGGGCACCATAGCTGTTTGTATCTCTTCACAGTCGAGATTTAAATCTAAGAGTGTGGTCTCTTAGGATAGGGTAGAGGTTGGCTAATATCAAAACAGAGCTAGCCTGCACTACCTCACCAAGTAGGTCCTCAGAGTCTCTGGCCAAAACTCTGAAAGGGACCTTTGTAAGGTTGTAGGAGATATGCCACAATTACAAAGTGTAGAGCTTTGGCAAGGGGCTATCTCTACTACCCAGGAACCCCAATTCAATCTCACCCTACCAGTTCTAATAACCAAATAGTGGAAAATAAACATGGTGCAGACCCAACAGAAGAACTCTGGCAACCTGAATAACCAGAGTGGATCAACCCTCTCAAGAAATGGAGAGGAGATACAACTGAAGATGCCATGCATAGACAAATGGCGGCAATGTCAGAAACTGAATTCAGAATATGGATTACAAATAAGATAAATAGAATGGAAGAAATGATGGAAATTGAATTCCAAAGAGTAGTTCTAAAGTTGCCTCAAGAAATTAATGAATTCAAAGCCCAAGTCACCAAAGATATGGACATAATGAGAAAGAGATAGCAGAGCTCAAGGAAATGAAAAAGTTAGTTGAGGAGCTCCAAAATACAGTAGAATCCCTCAGTAACAGAGTTAACGAGGCAGAAGAAAGGATCTCTGAAACTGAGGACAAAGCTTTTGAATGTTCCCAAATACTCAAAGAGGCAGACGAATGGAGAACAGAAACTGATCATTCCCTGAGAGAATTGTGAGATCACTCCAAAATATCAAACACTCGTCTTATAGGAATTCCTGAAAGAGAAGAGGATGGTCCTAAAGGTACAGATGATCTACTCCACGAGATTCTGGAGGAGAATTTCCCAAACATTGCAAGAGATATAGAACTTCAGATAGCAGACAGTTTCAGAATCCCAGCAAGACTCAATTCGAATAAAGCATCTCCTAGATACACTGTGACTAACTTTGCCAAAGTTAAGATGAAGGAGGAAATTCTGCAAGCAGCCAGATGTAAGAAAAGCATCACCTACAAAGGAAGAAATATCAGAATGACTGCAGATCTCTCAGTGAAAATATTTTAAGCCAGAAGAAGATGGTCATCAACCTTCAATCTCTTAAAACAAAACAACTTCCAGCCCAGGATCCTCTATTCAGCTAAACTGAGTTTCACTTGCGATGGAGAAATCAAATACTTTAATGACATAGACATGTTGAAGAAATTTGCCATAACTAAACCAGCTCTCCTGGATATTCCCAGACCCATTCTCACAATCACCAGTGCAATGCTCTATCTCCAAAGTAAACTCACCAAGAAATTTTTTGAATAAAACCCAACTTCCACAGTGGTGAAGGATTAAAGATGTCCACTGGACATCCGAAAATCATGACACCCAAAACACAACCAGGCTTATCAATTCTCTCAACTAATGTGAATGGTTTAAATTGTCCTCTAAAGAGGCACAGGTTGGCTAACTGGATACATAAACTCAGACCAGACATCTGCTGTATACAAGAAACTCACCTTACATTAAAAGATAAAAATAGACTCAGGTGGAAGGGATGGACTTGTATATCACAGGCAAATGGAAACCAGAAAAAAGTAGGGGTTGCAATTTTAGTAGCAGATACAATTGGCTTTAAACCAACAAAGATAAAGAAAGATAAGGAAGGTCACTACATATATGTCAAGGGAAACACCCAACATGAAGAGATTTTGTAATGAACATTTATACAACCTACCAGAATGCTCCCCAATTCATAAAGCAGACCCTAATGGATACGAACAACTTGATATCTTCCTGCACTATAATAGTTGGAGATTTTAACACCCCTTTGACAGTTTTGGATAGATCCTCCAAGAAGAAACTGAACAAAGACATATTAGACTTAAACCTGACCCTAGAACAAATGAACTTTACAGACCTCTACAGAACATTTCACCCTAATAAAACTGAACATACATTCTTCTCATCAGGTCATGGGTCATCCTTGAAAATAGATCATATCCTAGGACACAAGTCTAACCTCAGCAAATTTAAAAGTATAGAAATTATTCCTTGTATCTTCTCAAACGACCATGGAATAAAAATTGAACTCAACAGCAATGGGAATCTCCATACTCAAACAAAGTCATGGAAGCTAAATAATCTTAGGCTGACTGATAGCTGGGTCAAAGGTGAGATTAAGAAGAAAATCACCAAATTTTCGGAACTTAGTGATAATGAAAACACAAATTATCAAAACCTGTGGGATACTGCAAAAGCAGTCCTAAGAGGGAAATTTATAGCAGTGGAAGCTTTCATCAATAAAACAGAAAGAGAGGAAGCCAACAACTTAATGGATCATCTCAATCAACTGGAAAAGGAAGAACATTCCAACCCCAAACCAAGCAGAAGAAAAGAAAGAACCAAAATTAGGTCAGAATTAAGTGAAATTGAAAACAAAAGGATTATTCAGAAGATCAATGAAACAAAAACTTGGTTTTTTGAAAAAATTAACAAAATTCATAAGCCATTGACCAACTTAACCAGAAATAGAAAAGTAAAATCTCTAATATCATCTATCAGAAATGATAAATGAGAAATAACAGCAGACACTTTAGAAATTCAAAAAATCCTCAATGACTACTACAAAAATCTCTCTTCCCAGAAATATGAAAATCTGAAGGAAATGGACCAATACCTGGAAGCATGCCACCTTCCTAGACTCAGCCATAAAGAATTAGAAATCTTGAATAGACCTATATCAACCACTGAAGTAGCATCAACAATATGAAATCTCCCTAAAAAGAAAAGTCCAGAACCAGATGGCTTCACATCCAAATTCTATTAAACCTTTCAAGAGGAACTAGTACCTATATTATACAACGTTTTCCAAAGTATAGAAAAAGAAGGAATACTTCCCAACACATTCTATGAAGCAAATATTACCCTGATCCCCAAACCAGGAAAGGATCCAACTAAGAAAATTATAGACCAATATCATTAATAAATATTGATGCAAAAATATTCAATAAGATCTTAGCAAACACGATTCAACAACACATCAAAAAAATTATACACGATGATCAAGTTGGTTTTATTCCAGGGTTACAGGGTTGGTTCAACATATGCAAATCTATAAATATAATACATCATATCAATAAAATAAAATAAAAACAAATACCATATGATTCTCTCAATTGATGCAGAAAAAGCCTTTGATAATATCCAGCATCCTTTCGTGATCAGAATTCTTAAGAAAACAGGCATGGAAGGGACATTTCTTAAACTAATAGAGGCCATTTATGACAAACCTATAGCCACTATCATATTGAATGGTGTAAAATTGAAAACATTGCCACTCAGATCAGGAATGGGGAAAGGATGCCCACTGCCTCCACTGGTATTTAATATAGTAATGGAAGTCTTAACTATCGCAATCAGGAAGAGAAGGCAATCAAGGTTATCCAAATAGGGTCACAGGAGATTGAACTCTCACTCTTTGCTGATGACATGAGCGTATACCTGGAAAATTCCAGGGGCTCAACTTCAAAACTCTTAGAAGTGATCAAGGAATATAGTAACATCCTAGGATACAAAAAATCAAGTCAGCAGCTTTCATATACGTCAACAATAGTCAAGTTGAAAAAACAATAAAGGACTCTATTCCTTTTACAATAGTGCCAAAGAAGATGAAATATCTGGGAACTTGCCTAACAAAGGACGTGAAAGATCTCTATAAGAGAACTAAGAAACTCTGAGAAAAGAAATAGCTGAAGATGTCAACAAATAGAAAAACATACCATGCTCATGGCTGGGTAGAATCAACATTGTTAAAATATCTATACTACCCAAAGCAATCTACAGATTTAATGCAATCCCTATTAAAGCACCAATGTCATACTTTAAAGAACTTGAAAAAATAGTACTTCATTTTATAGGGAATCAAAAAAAAAACCTCGAATAGCAAATACATTATTCAGAAATAATAACAAAGCAGGAGGTATCACATTACCAGACTTCAGGCTATACTATGAATCTATAGTGATCAAAACAGCACGGTATTGGCACAAAAACAGAGTGGTAGATTTATGGAACAGAATAGAGAACCAAGAGATGAACCCAGCTGCTTATTGTCATTTGATCTTTGACAAGCCTATCAAAAATACTCAGTGGAGGAAAGACTCCCTATTTAACAAATGGTACTGGGTGAACAGGTTGGCAACCTGTAGAAGACTGAAACTGGACCCCCCACTGCCGGGTCCTCCAGCAGTCGCAATTGAGGGAAGATCGGGGCCAGCCCGACCTTGTCCCAGGGGCTGAGTGGGATGGCGAGTGTTGGCGGCTCGAAGAAAACCACACTGAGCCGGGAGTCTGTCGAAGCAGGAACTCAACTTTATTGCATCAAGCAGCCGCTTATATACAGCATGGGGAAGGGGCAGGGAAAGGAAGCAGGGGATGAGGTATGTGAAATGGTGTGATGGGTGGTATAACAGGGTTGGGCCAATGGCATGGTACCACGTTGGCTGTATCTAGGTAGAGGCAGTTTCAGGCCGGGGCCTTGCTGAGTCATTGCTACGCGGAAGTAGCTCGATGGATCTACTTCTAGTCAAGCTTGGGAAGTTGCACTAGGCCTCAGGCACATGGCAGGGCCCAACAATTCCCCCTTTTGTTTTTTGTATGGCAGAAAAACATAGTCCCTGTCTTAGGTTGCCTGCTCTTGCAGTTTCAGTCTTACCCGTCATGGGGATACAAACATCAACGGTTTGGTCCCTGTCTTAGGTTGACTGAATGCAGAGTGATCTTACCCATCTTTGGGTACTATGAATGTAATCAATCCACTGTGCAGCCTCTCCATATCCTGTCTTAGGTTGTCCCAGTTTGGGGATCTTACCCGTCATCGGTGCTATGGAGGGCGGTTAAGAATAATAGTTAGATTCGTGGTTAATGAGCTGGTGATATCAGACCTCAACCTGATTTAAGTTTATTGCCTCTAACCTTTTTTCAAAGATGATAACTAACATAAGGGTAAGTAAGGGTCAGGGGAAGAAGGTAGGGTAAAAAAACCATGTAGGCCCATTCTAAAATTTCTTTTCTTCTCTTTTCTAGATCTTCTTGGAGTGTTTTGATCTTGTTTTGCACGATCCCAGATCTGCTGGCATAAAAGCAGCACTTCTTCTGCAAAAAAAAAATCCAGGGAGATGCCTCCCTAGATGCTATGAGACTCCGGATAGCGTTGGGGTCGTCCATTCCCTCATCACTGGGGGGGATGAACATCATTAGCATCATCAGCAGTGGAAGCAGTTGCTTCCTCATTGGGGGTTCCTTCTGGGGGGCAGTAGAAAGACACTTCTCAGGGGTGTTAGACCCCCTGGATAAATTAAGGTTATCCCCTTCTTGTTGGGGCAAGTATTTAAGGTCTCTTGCCAGAACCCAAATGGGTTTTTTCTCGTTTTGAGGGAAAACACATCCGAAACCTCTCCCTTTTGTAATGAGTGGGTCTGGTCCTCTCCACCCTCCCATAAGCGGATCTTGCCATCGGACCCAGATGGAACTATAGGTCACCGATGAAGACCAATGCTTTTGAAAGGGAGATAAGTGTGGGTCTTCTTGAAAAAATTGAAGATATTTAGTGTGAATAGAGCCTTTTTCAATTGATCATGAGGGGGTATAGACTCCCCCTTTTGTTTTTGTAATTGACCCTTAAGGGTTTGGTTGAATCTTTCTACGATTGCTTGTCCTTGGGGTTTATAGGGTATACCAGTGGAGTGAGAAATTTTCTAAGTTTGGAGAAAAGTAGTAAAAGGTTTACTTGTGAAGCAGGGACCATTATCGGTTTTGATTTGGTTGGGTAGGCCTAATGTGGCAAAACATTGGAGCATATGGCTTATAGAATGTTTAGTTTTTTCTCCTGCATGTGCTGATGCCCAGCAGGCATGGGAAAAAATGTAATTTTCCAAAAGGGGCATAATGAGTGACATCTGTTTGCCAGAGGTGGTTAGGCCGGAGGCCCCGTGGTTGGTCCCTGCGGGTTGAAGTGGGGGAACTTGAAGAAAAGGTTGGCAAGATTGACAGGTGCGAACGATCTTTTTTAAGTCTTTGGTGGGAACCTGGGGGTATTTATGTTTTAGTCCTCTCCAGCTGGTATGAGTGAGTTGATGGAAATGAGAGAAGCTAATTGATTGGCTAATTTATTGCTGGTTATTAAGAATCCTGGTAGATTCTGATGTCCTCGGAGATGTTGTATATAGATAAGATTAGATCTTTGTTTGAGTAAAGTTCTAGCTTGGATCATTAAGGGAGAAATGGGGTTGGAGTCTAATCTAATATGAGCTTCTACTAATTGGGGTAGAAAGTTCACAACATAGAGGCTATCTGAAAATAAGTTGAAAGGTTCAGTGACGGCGTTCAATGCCATAACTACTGCAAAGAGTTCTTTGAACTGAGCTGATCCTTCAAGTTCTTGTAAAAGGGACTTTGAAGGTGTGGGCTCTTGTGCTTGGAGCAGGGGTGGATAAATAATTACAGAAGCTCCCAGGCGCTCCCCGTCCATGAAAATAGTGAGGAAATTAGGGTTAGGGTGAGCAAGGAATAATCGGGGAGGCTTCCAAGTTAATTGGGAGAAAGAGTTCATCCACTTATAGGGTCTGTAGTGACAGTCAATTTGGCCAAGGAATCCTTCAAGTGCCAATGCAATTCTGTTGTTATTCCTGTGGAGCCAGGAAAAGTCAGTGGCCCTATATGGGGTAATGATGAAATGGGGTTCAATACCGAATAACCTGACTGCTGTGTCTCTTCCCTTAATGATGCAGTCAGCAATTTGATTGATCATGGAATACACTCTGGGGACCCCTCCCACTGAAAGATGCATCCAGTGGATAGGCTCCCCTTCTTGGGCCAGAAGGGCAGTGCATAAAGTTTCCCCTAGGAAAAGATAAAGAGTAAGAGGGACGTGGGGATCAAATCTCTTGAGGGAGGCTTTATCTATGGATTGTTGGATTTTTGTGAGGATAGATAAACAGTGGGGCGGGGCTTTAATTTGAGAGGCCAAATCATGGCCTCTAAGGAGATCGAATAGGGGAACTAACTCTTCCGTAGAAATGGGAATCCAAGGTCAGAGACAATTAATCTCCCCCAATAACTTCTGGAGTTGGGGTAAGGTATAAATGTTTTGAAAGACTAGCTGGGGCTTAATGGGGGAAATAGAATCTAAAGAAAGGATAGATCCTAAGATTTTGAAAGGGGGGATAGTTTGTATTTTTTCGGGCGTGACTTGGAAGTTATTTTGTTGGAGAATGTTGAGACATTTAGTGGTAAATTCCTGGAGGCCATGTGGAGTAGGATTTCCTATGATGATATCATCCATATAAATATAGAATAATACAGCTGGGTGTTCTATTAATGGGGTAAAAATATGTGTTAAATAGTATTGGCAAATAGGAGGGCTGTTAGCCATCCCTTGGGGTAACACTGTCCACTCAAACCTTAAATCTGGCTTCTGAAAATTAGTTGAGGGTACGGAAAAAGCAAATTTTTCAGTGTCGTTAGGGTGAAGGGGGATGGAAAAGAAGCAGTCTTTAATATCGATGATGGTTAGGTGGTAAGTTGAGGGAATTGCCAGGATCCAGGGAAGGCCCCTCTGGGGGGGTTCCAAAAGGGATCATTCTATCATTTATTTTTCTAAGGTCTTGTAAAAACCTCCGGGAACCATTGGGCTTCTTAATAACGAAAACAGGGGAATTCCAAGGACTAGTAGAAGGTTTTAGGTGTCTTTGATCTATTTGCTGTTTGATTAACACAAGCAGTTGTTGGTGTTTATTCATAGGAAGAGGCCACTGCTCTACCCACACAGGGTCTCCAGGTATCCACTATATTTGGAATACCGGGGGACGAGCAGTGGCCCTTAGGGTTGGGGGTGAACCCCGGGAAAAAATTGTGTAATTGGTTCAGGGAGCAAATTATGTGTTAGATTTGGCTGGCTTTTATGTTGTTGTTGAGGCGGCTGCTTGATTCTGTCATGGTTTGAAAGGTTGTCATAAAGAACCTTGTGGTCAGTGGTAATACATGCTTCAGCTTCACCTAAAATATCTTGACCCAGAAGGTTGGCAGTTAAGCCAGGGACTATGAGCGGGTGGATTGCTCCACTGTTTCCACTAGGGTCTACCCAGGGGAGCCAGTCGGCAGTTTCCCATGATGTAGATTGGCCACCCACCCCTACCAGGGGCGGTCCAGGAATTAGCTGCCAGGACGTGGGCACTTCTTCCTTTCTAATGACTGTGCGATCCGCTCCAGTATCGATGAGGAATTTAAAGGATTTGTCCCCTATCGAAACAGTCATTTTTGGTCTCAGGCCGGCAATGAGAGGGATGGTCCAGTGAGCTTGGACAGGTCGACTCCCCTTATTTAAATGGGGCTGGAGCCGGCCCCATTGGGAGTTTAAAGGCTCACCTTTGATATTAAATTTAGACTTACAGTCACGGGCCCAATGAAAACCCTTTTACACGGGGTCCAGGGTCCGTCTCCACCCGTGGAGGCGGAAGGGGCTTTAGGCTGGCTAGGGCATTCTCACCAGAAGTGTCCTTCTCTGCCACACCCAAAGCACATCTGCTTGCCTGATGTGGGGGCCTCAACTGCAAGGCATTAATGAGCGTTTGAAGATCCTCCTGGCTGTTAGTCTGTAATGCGGAGACCATTGCCCTCGTGTGGTGAGACGCAGTACCAACATCTCAGGTAGCAATAATCCATCTCTCTATGGACTGGTTTCTAAGCCCCGCACAAGCAAGCTTGCACTCGTTGGTCATGCTGTCCCAAACTAGGGAGGGAATGAAATGATCACGCATTTCGCCGGCAGGGAACTTGTTTTTTAAACTTTTCTGGACCCTGTCAAGGAACGTGGAGAGGTCCTCAGTGCCCTTCTGAATGATTCCTTATATGGGGGACTCCACTGGGCCCTCATCAAGTTTTTTCCAAGCCACTAGCCCACAGGTCCTGACCTGGTCTTGATGGTGGGGGGGATGGTAGCTTGTTGGAGGCCGGTGGAAAATTGATCTGCTGTGCCACAAAGCATGCCATAGGTGATAGGTATACGGGGTTGGGCGGCTTGGTTACGTTCCCCATATACGCGACATTCTTCCTGAAAGAAAGCCATCCATTTAAGGAAGGAAGGACCAGGGAGCACAGCTTTGGCAAGCTCCTTCCAGTCACAAACAACACAAGCCCAATGGACTAGCCCTTCTAAGATAGTTTCTGCCCAAGGTGAATTAGGACCATCCTCAGCGACTGCCTTTTCCAGGTCTTTAAGATGTTGAGGCTCCCAGGGATACTAGGACGCAGGGCGATTGCCTCCAGGATTGACATTGACCAGAAAGAGGCCGATAGTTCCATCCCCAACCTCACTTTCCCGATATATGGAGGAGGCGCAGATGGGGCCCGAAAGGGGTTGGTCAGGGTGATGGGAGGGTGCGGCTCCTTATGGGGCCAAGGAGCACTCCTGGATGGATAAAGAGAAGGATAAAGAGAGGGAGGCTGATTTGGTGGGGGAGTGGGGCTTACAGGTTTGGGACTCTGATCTGAGTCCCGACTGGTGTCGGGGGTTTTGTTCTCTGCTCCTTGAGGGAGAGGAGCTTTGTCCGCCTCCTTGGGCAGACAGGGAGGGAAATAACCTTTCAGGGCAGACACTGTGGGGAGAGCTCCAATAGGGGGGATTTCTCCTTTTTCTATATGAGCTCTCCGAATCGACCTTTCAACCCTATCCCAAGTGTCCCAGTCAAAGAGGTTGGTCTCCGGAAGCCAGGGTGCAATCCAGAGCAAGCACACCCAGGCCTGGGAGGCCTGACTATCTGAGAGATCAAGCTCTCGACTCTTGAGCAAAACTCAAAGGGACTCTAAAGTGGGGTCAAGTTTAGAGTAAGACTTCCCCATAATTTATGGAAGTACACTCACCCGCAGACTGATTGGCCCGTCAGCGACCTTCGTGTGGGGAACCGAGTTCCTCACACAGGGCACCAGTCTGCAGGGTCCTCCGGCAGTCACAGTTGAGGGAAGATCGGGGCCAGCCCAACCTCATCCCAGGGGCTGAGTGGGATGGCGAGTGTTGGCAGCTCAAAGAAAACCACACGGAGTCGGCTGTGGAAGCAGGATCTCAACTTTATTGCGTCAAGCAGCCGCTTATATAGAGCATGGGGAAGGGGTGGGGAAAGGAAGCAGGGGATGAGGTATGTGAAATGGTGTGATGGGTGGTATAACAGGGTTGGGCCAATGGCATGGTACCATGTTGGCTGTATCTAGGTAGAGGCAGTTTCAGACCGGGGCCTTGCTGAGTAATTGCTACGTGGAAGTAGCTCAATGGATCTACTTCTAGTCAAGCTTGGTAAGTTGCACTAGGCCTCAGGCACATGGCGGGGCCCAACACCCCACCTTTCCCCATTAACAAAAATTGATTCTCATTGGATAAAAGATTTAAACTTAAGACATAAAACTATGAAAATACTAGAAGAAAATGCAGGGAAAACACTTGAAGAAATTGGCCTGGGAGACTATTTTATGAGGAGGAACTCCCGGGGCAATTGAAGCAACACCAGAAATCTATTACTGTGATCTGATCAAACTAAAAAGTTTTTGCACAGCCATGAGCACAGTAAGTAAAGCAAACAGACAACCTTTAGAATGAGAGAAGATTTTTGCAGCTTATGCTTCTGACAAAGGGCTTATAACTAGAATCTACAGAGAACTCAAACTAATCAGTAAGAAAAGAATAAACCCCACTTCTATGTGGGCAAGAGACTTGAACAGAAACTTCTCTGATGAAGATAGGCGCATGGTCTACAAACACATGAAAAAATGCTCATCATCTTTAATCATCAGAGAAATGCAAATCAAAACCACTTTGAGATATCATCTAACTCCAGTAAGATTAGCCCACATCACAAAATCCCAAAACTACAGATGTTGGCGTAGACGTGGAGAGAAAGGAACACTTTCTACACTGCTGGTGGGAATGCAAGCTAACACGACCTTTTTGGAATGAAGTTTGGAGAACACTCAAGGAACTAAAAGTAGACCTACTGTATGATCCTGCAATTCCTCTACTAGGTATATACCCAGATGATCAAAAATTATTTCTCAACAAAGACATTTGTACCAGAATGTTTATTGCAGCCCAATTCATAATAGCCAAGACATGGAAACAGCCCAAGTGCCCATCAACCCATGAATGGATTAACAAATCGTGGTACATGTATACCATGGAATACTATGCAGCCATAAAAGATGGAAACTTCACATCTTTGATATTTACCTGGATGGAGCTGGAAAATATTCTTCTTAGTAAAGTATCTCAAGAATTGAAAAAAAAGTAGCCAATGTACTCAATGGAAATCAATATATAACCACCTATGAAATCAATATATAACCACCTATGTACTTATAAGACTAGCAAAACATAACTATAGTCCATAAAGTAGAAGGCAAGAGGAGAGAGAGGGCAGGAGACGGGGGATATAAGAGGAGGGAGGGTATTTGGGGGGACCTCACCTAATGTGCATGATGCAATGGTACATTTCAAAACTATTCAGAAATGAGTATAATTGTGATGGATGTGTTACTTAGTTCCATGTAAACATTTCATGTTGTATATCAAAGCAGTATCCTGAACCCCATAAATGCATCAATGTACAAAGTTTACCCTGAACTTGACCTCAGAGTTCTCTGCATATATATGTACTTGCCTACTGCATATTTCTTTTTTTTTCTCAGTTATTGTATGTAGACATTTGTATTTTGCCTTTAGTAAGTTTCACCTGTACCCATTCTAAGATGCACCATAGGTGTGGCCCCACCCATTAACCTCCCTTCACCCTAACCTCCCCCCTCCCTTCCCCTTCCTTGGCCCTTTCCTCATTGTCTTGTGCTATAGTTGGGTTACAGTCTTCATGTGAAAGCTATAAATTAGCTTCATAGCAGGGCTGAAGGATACTTTTACTTCCATTCCTAAGATACCTTGCTAAGAGGAGTATGTTCCAGCTGCATCCATGTAAACATGAAAGAGGTAAAGTCTCCATCTTTCTTTAAGGCTGCATAATATTCCATGGTATACATGTACCACAATTTGCTAGTCCATTCGTGGGTCAATGGGCACTTGGGCTTCTTCCATGACTTAGCAATTATGAATTGGGCTGCAATTAACATTCTGGTACAGATGTCTTTGTTACATTGTGACTTTTGGTCTTCCAAAAATCTTTATATGGAGTGACCCTGTGTAGTTCCTCTGGGACTGCCCCAGCCAGGGAGTTCTGGTTGTGGAAGCAGCTCCGGAGTGTGACACACCCAGATCCAGCAACAGGGCGGGAGCTGGTGCACACGATTCTGGGAGTGCCTTGTGCCCAGTGACTTTGGCACAGAGAGCCTAAGGCTCCAGCAGTCTCTGGCCAGGAGAAGGGCTCTGCACAGAGGCAGGGAGGGCTCCAGAGGGCACACGGCTACCAGAGTCCCTGGCCAGACGAGTGGGCCAGTGTGGAGGCAGGGAGGGTATAGGAGGACGACACAGTGTTGTGCGGCTCCTGCAGTTCCTGGTCAGGGCATGTGGACACCCTGCGGGCATGTGTCGGGGGTCTCAGCACAGCTCTAATGGAGGTCCGGGCGGCGCCAAGCCTAGGAGTTTGAGGTTGCTATGAGGTATGACAACACGGCACTCTATCCAGGGCAACAGCCCAAGGCTCTAGTGTACCAAAACCGGTCTCACTCTGCCCCTGAGGGATAAGTCTGTAAGGCAGCTCAGTCCCTGCCTTTAGGCTGCTCAGTCACTAGGTTACTAGCTCTTGCCCATCCTTGCTCTGCGACCCTGAGGGCGGAGCTTGCTGGGGCAGTTCTCTCACAATGGCTCCCTGCAGCCCACAGCTGAACACTGTTAGCTCCGTCTGGCTCAGCGGCTAAGTTTGGGGCCCTAGACAATGCCCAAAGTTCTCCGCACTCCTGCTCAAGCTCTCCCCAAGAGAGAGTGAGTGCCAAGTCCAACACCAAACAGTTCACAGGTAAGGCCTTTCCAGTTTGCAGTCTCACTGCTGCTTATACTTATACTTAATGGCTGCCAGCGGGATTAGGTTGATCGAACACATGCAACCACTTTCCAGTTTTCCACTGTTTTTGTCCTCCTCTTGGGGTCCAGAAGTCCCTTGCTGACTCCCTGTATCCTCAAAGGGATGATTATAGGTAGATCCCACCAGCCAGAGATGCCTGGAGTCTTATCTCCCCAGACTCACCGTGCCCAGTTGCAGAGAAGCTGTTACTCAGCCGCCATCTTGCTCCACCTCAGCCACCTGCTCTCTTGATGACTCCTCTGCCTTGATGCCTTCTCCCCTCTGTGCTGTGCCCAGGGCACAGGAAGCACTAGTCTGCCCCCCATTACCTGTTAATAGCTTACCAGGTTCATCACTACTGTCTTCTCATAGCTGTGAATGGGATCGCATATTTCTATTTTGATGGCCCACACACATGCCAAACAGAGCCTGCTGCCCCAATCTGAACCCATCCACTTGTTGTGTGCACCACTGCACCTTCTCTACTTTGTACACAATTCAATCACTGTCTGGATCACACCTTAATGTGTTAATAATTCTGTGTGCTTGTCTGTGACCCCCACACTAGCCTGGTAATATCTCTGTCCCTGATACAGTTCATGGCTTTTGGTAGATACTCAAATTTCAATTGAGATAAACAACCCCCCTGTCTGGGTTTCTCTTTGTAATTGAAGGATTTCAAGCTTGACTGTGCAATTGAATCTTATAATAAATTATAATGCTAATTTCAGCCATAGCCAAGAGTCCTAAATTGAAGATGACACTGAACTGGACATTGCCAACATTTAATTCCCCATGAAATATCAAGTCTGACTAATCCTTTAATTTGTTACACCTTTTTATGCAGTTTATTAAATGCTTCAATTTGCGGGGAAAGTTTTCTCTCTACAGCCAATATGCAGTGACAGGCATAAGACTAAATCCTTGGTGTACCAAACCTCAAGTAACTAAACTCACTAATCATTTTGAGCTTATTTTGATAACCTACTTTCAGGAGGATATTTCAGCATGTTTGAGGGGGAAAAGATCTTAGAGATCATAAGGTTCTACAACCCAGCTTCAAAAATGAAAGGGCTGAGGGCCAATAAATTGAAATGACCTGCCCAAAGTCACATTAAGAGTCAGTAGCAAAGCTTCCATGAGATTCCAGACAGAGACTCCCACAAATAAGTGTTGTTTTCATGACCCCACAATCATTGTTTGTCTCCAAACTTCATGACAGAGACTGCTGGATGTTTCCCTGCATACATTCTCCCCTTTCATCTTAATAATTAACCTCACAATTTTAGTGGGGCATATGGGTACCTGGACGAAAGGGAATCTTTCCCAGCTTCTCTTGCATTTAGATAGGACCATATGGCTAAGTTCCAACCTGGAAGACATAAGAACTATAGTGTGCATCTTTTGGAAAACATTTTTATTTTTATTTTTATATTTTTATTTTATTTTATTTACATATAGATCTTCAAGACTTTGTATTAGTTAATAGTTTTTTAGATATAAACTCCCAAAGGACAACAACAAAAGAAAAAATAGATAAGGTGGACATCATCAAAATTAAAAACTTCTGTGTTTCAAAGGACATCATCATGAATGTGAAAATACAACCTACAAAATGGGTGAAAAAGTTTACAGCTTATATATCTAATAAGGAATCTGGTTCCAGAATATGTATATAAAGAACTCTTAAACTCAACAATAAAAATACCAATAATCAAATTTTAAAATGGGTCAAGGATTTGAATAAATCTTCTCCAAAATAGATACACAAATGGTGAATAAATATATGACAAGATCATTAGTTGGAAAACATTTTTAAAAGAAAGGGACTAGCTCTTTTTTGGTTCTTCTTCATGGAATACAGATGTAATGACTGGATTCCAAGCAACTATTTTGGACCAGGAAGTAGAAGCACTGAACTAAAGCTGGATTCCTAAAACCATGCCATTCAAGCAAGCCTTGGACTACCCATCTCCATATTCTTTTATGTGGGAGAAAAAGAGATACTATCTTGTTCAAACTGTAACTGTTTTGAATTTTGTCACATACAGATAAACCCAATCCTTACGGATGTAACTCATATAACCTATCTTTTCCTCCCTTTGACTTCCTCTGCTCACAGATCTCACCTCCACTGCTGTTAATATTAGTTCCACTTTGTCTTTCTCATGACTCTGAACAACCCTTCATCTGGCCCATCCTACTCTGCAAGTCTTATCACTGCTCACTCAGGAAAGTTCCAATATAGATCAGACTTCAGCCTGATCATCCATGCTTTTCACGTAACAGTGTACAAAGTCCACTAGTGTTCAAAATGAATACCCTCAGGTCCTGCCATATTCTTATTTACTGAATCAGGATTCAATTATGCTCAATGTCCTATATTTATAAGACAAGGAAGTAAAATGAAGCAAAGAATTTCCACTAGAACCTGAACAAAGAATGCTCTGGTTAACCCCACATTAACTAGAAAATGTAATTCACTAGAGCAGCCCCCCCACCCCAACTAAACCTTCCTGCTAAATGAGATGCTACATTTCCCAATTATCCTCATAAGAATATGCACAATGATCCATAATTTACACAAGGAGAAAAAATTGGAAAAGATACAGCAAATTTCTCAAAGTTGAACCACTGTTGAGCATCTTTTTCTCTGATGCAAGAAATCATGAAATAGTAAGCCTTGCTTCCTTGCGATTTAAATCTGGGATGAATGCCACAACTTACATTTTTTTTTTTTTTTAATCAATGGTCTCTAAACATAGAAAGTTGTTTCAAAGAACTACATTTCTAAGCAACAACAAGAGATATACACTCAAGGGGAAGTGGAACATCCATCATTGTCCAGGGCTGGAGAAAAACCTGGGGTTTGTAGCATTTTCCCAGCTACCTGTCTGTCCTAATAACAGGTGTGAGCCTCACACGGGCACACCTGAGAGCAAATGCCCTGCCCCATCTGGGAGACCTTGGGGTGGAGGGCAGCAAGGAAACGTGGACTGTTGAGTTCAGTTTGGAAATGGGCTTAACATGACTAACGTTTGTATTCAGGTTTATAGTGCACACATTTTTACAGACAACACGTCATCTGATCTAAAATATTCAGTCTCAGAATTTCCTTCATTCTACAGGTCTCTTAGAAGCAAGTGCTGATAAAATGTCACCTGCTACTAGGAGCACCAGGTTGATGAACCTCTAACTAGGAGGCAAGCTATAACTGATTAGTGTGTACACAGTTTTCAGTTTGCTGGTTGTCATGGGGAGTAGAGTTAATAGTAATAGAATAATAAGAAAAGGGCGGCACCTGTGGCTCAGTGAGTGCCGGCCCCAGGTACCAAGGGTGGTGAGTTCAGACCCAGCCCCGGCCAAACTGCAGCAAAAATATAGCTGGGTGTTGTGGTAGGTGCTTGTAGTCCCAGCTACTCGTGAGGCTGAGGCAAGAGAATGGCTTGAGCCCAAGAGTTTGAGGTTGCTGTGAGCTGTGACACCATAGTACTCTACTGAGGGCGATAAAATGAGACTCCGTCTCTACAAAAGCTAAAATAAATAAATAAAAAAATAAGAACAGAAATTGTAATAGAATAATAATGCCCACTTCTTTGCATGTTGGAAGCTCTCATGAAGAAATTTTTTTGCATTTGTTCTAATCTTTTCTCAGATTCATTGCATTCTTGTGGATTTCCTCTAGATTTTCTAAATCATTTGGCCCTCTATACATGAGTGTCTTCCCTCCCAAGGATCTCTGTCCCGTCTTCACAGTTCTCATTTCTATAGGTTATTCTTATCAAGCCTTTATTTACTTCTCTCTCCATGCTCTCATCAATCAGTCTGTGACTCTTCTTTGAACCTTTTCTAATATATCAACATGCCCCTAGCAATTGCTGGTCCAGGGCTCTCTGGACAGGGAAACAGCTATAGGCTAGCAGGGGTCCTCAAACTACGGCCCACAGGCCACATGAGAGGGTGTGATTGTATTTGTTCCCGTTTTGTTTTTTTTACTTCAAAATAAGATGTGTGCACTGTGCACAGGAATTTGTTCATAGTTTTTTTTTTTTTTTTAACTCTAGTCCAACCCTCCAATGGTCTGAGGGGCAGTGAATTGGTCCCCTGTTTAAAAAGTGTGAGGACGCCTGGAGGGCATAGGCATAAGAGAAGCAGATGGAAAGTGTTGAATCCTTGTTCCAGGCATGTCTGCAACTCTTCTTGGCTTCACCTTTGTTTCCTGCAGGGGTGGCTGAATGGCCCTTGTGAGGTCAGACACCAACTCTGAAGTTTAACACAAGAGAACCAGCTTGAAATGTCCTTAGTTGCTCGTCAAAATTCAGTAGAATAACAGAAAGGTAAATACTCATACTGCTCAGAGGTAGATAAGGTGAGGAATATTTCTAAATTGAGAATAGGTACTTACGTGTATAAATACACATTTATAATATCTGTATATAACTGAAATTTTGTCCCAGTCCTGGCATAGTCTCCTGTATACAATGCAGAGACTTGACTAGTGTTTTTGACACATGCGTACATTAAAAGCCAGCCTTATTTTTCTGATAAAAGCTTACTACTCCCAAGTACCACCTCTTATGATCCAATACAAAAGAATGAATCACACACTAAAACCCATTTTACCTTCCAAGCAATGCGTTTGATTTTACTTTTAAATTCTAAGAAGCTGTGTTAGCTAGACGTAGTTACACTACCTATGCTTTTTCCTCCATAATATAGGATGTCTACATGAAAGGGCTGTAGTGCCAATGGTTGAGGCTGAAAAGGCTCGCACTGGATTTGGACAAATGGAAAAAGAACTGAGGAGCCCAAGGTTGGTGTCACATACCCTTTATCCAACTCACCACAGCCCGGGAGCAGCGGTGGGGACATCTGCTTTCCTTCAGCTTGGGGGGTGAGTGGGGTGTGGGGCGGCAGGCAAGTTCTTTTTTCCCCCAAGAGGTGAAAAGCCTTGGGGCCTTCTAGTGCAGCTAGAGCCACAGTGGCTCCAAATTAAACACTAATGATGACTTAGGAACACAAGGCACCTGCCAGCTTAATCATAGTAACCCCATCTCTTATAAAAAAAAAATAGAAAAACTAGCCAGGCCTTGTGGCAAGCACCTGTAGTCCCAGCTACTCAAGAGGCTGAGATAATAAAGTAGGATCACTTGAGCCCAGGAGTTTGAGGTTGTTGTGAGCTAGGATGACACCACAGCACTCTACCCAAGGTGACAGAGTGAGGCTGTAACAAAAACAAAACAAAATAAAAACACTCCAAAAAACAATAAAAACCAAATGGGCACCTCATAGCCTTCAGGTGAGAAAGCCCAATTTAACTCATCCTCCCCACAAGGACCTCCAGAGAACACCATCCTTGGGCTAATATTCCATTTTATTATTAAACCCCACTTTTATGAAATATCAAGCATTATGTTTCAGTCTCTTCAACCTCTATGCTGTTTATGAAAATTTGAGAGATCTAATTTGGATTTCATTTGCTGTTTTAACCTCAGCAAGCCTAGGGCACAGAAATCAGGGCCCAGGCAACATCTGCAAATAATACTGGAGGGCTGGCGTGTGTTTGGAAAGTCAGCAGTTTCTTGTTTAAAAGCTTTTGGGCAGGACAAAGCCTGTAAGGCAAAGTCACCCATAGGTGGTTATTCCAAACACCTGACCCGACTGCAAACATCAGAGCAGGGTTGACACGTAGGTGACCTAGAAATGAGACTGGCATTACAACATATTCTTTAAATACATTCATGTGGATTAGTAAAGTAAAGGCAAGCAAATACGTGTGGTGGTGTGTGCAAAACTTTAGCATTCTCCCGGGCCAGGCTTAAATCGCAGAAGCAGGATTCCCCCACTTGAATTCTTCCTCCTTCTTTGGACTTTAACATAGTGCTCTTGGGAAAATGGTACTAAAAACTCAAGGAGGAATAGAGAGGCAGAGATTTGTTTGCAAGGCTGGAAAAAAATACTTTTGGCTTTGAGTACTGTCACATTTGAATACCTATCCCATCTTGCTGCCAGAAAATGAAGGCCTCCTTGTTTGTTCTGGAAATTAGCAGACATATGGGTAAAATGATGTAAGCAAACTCACAGATAGAGATTTCTGCATTGTGAATTCTGACTCTTGCTCTGACATTGCCTATATGTTGGTAAGTTATTTATTTAATCTACGGCACTATTGGATGAAGCTAATGGTAATGATCTTTGCTGCAAGAGTGCTGAGAGAATTCACAAAAGAACATGGACTGCTAGACTGTCAAGTGCAAAGCTTTTTATAAGTTCAGAGCCATTATCTAATATTATTTATGGAGGGACTAAGTAACGAGGTGCTTCTCTAAGCAGCAGTACCTGTGGGGCTCAGCTGAAATCCAAAATATCACCCGTATCCATGCAAACACAAATCATACTCAAGGGCTAACGTGTGTTTCGAAAGTCAGCAGTTTCTTATTTAATGACCTCATGTCAAGGGAGGATATTTGAGTGATGTAAAAAACATTCAGATAACGTTCAGAATAAATCCTCCTCTATATTTTCTAAGATTTGGCCTGTTGTTTTGGCTTGTTTCAAAATTTGCTCATTAATATACACATTAAATAAATTTGTCATAGCAGATACACTAAATGTCAGCCGTTAGTTAAAATGACATTAGCGCAACAAATTTATACACATCACCTTGTCCCTTTTGTACTTGGGTAAAAAAGACACAAAGATATTGGTGTTATCCTCATCTCTGCCATGTACCCCTTCTATTTCTTTTTGGAATGTAAATACATGAACATATACAATACATAACATATACAATATGATGCCGTACCCTTTACTCAAAAGGCTTGAGACCAGAGCTTTTTGGATTTTTAAATATTTGCATTATATTTACTTTTGGAGAATCCCACATCAGAAAAATACAAAATGCTCCAATGATCATTTCCTTTGAACATCATGTTGGCACTCAAAAAATTTTGGATTTTGGAGCATTTCAGATTTCAGATTTTTAGATTTGGGATTCTTAACCTTTATTAGTTTAAGAGGTCCTTTACTGATTTATTCCTAAAATACATCATAATTTTAACTGTTCTGATTACATAATACAATTTAAAGATACAATTATCTTCCAATGGTCAACCTTAGAAGCCATCAAGATGTTCTTGGTTCTCAATATTGGGAGAGACTGTATTACAATTCAACTTACATAAAGCAGTAAGCTGGTCTGATTTAGAAAGTCATTTGTAAAAGAAAAATGTAAAACTGACTACATTATGAGAAAGCAGTACTTCATTTTTTAAAAGCCTAATGCTCAGTTGTAGAGCATACTTGAGAATTAAATCTTATGAACACAAGACTCTCCTGTGATACTAAGTGTAAAATATTTTGATAGATCCTTCTGTTCTCCTATAAAGCCACAAATATTGCATTGTTGGAAAAACTGAGTTAGAAGGATAGTGAAAAGCAACTGAAATTCATTTACTTTAAAAAAGTCACTAATTGTGCTGGATTTGTTTTTAAAGGGGAAATAAATCTTTATTTCTAGAAGAGACAGATCTGTGTGAAATTAAATCTTATGATTAAGAATTGTAGGTTACTGACCTGGTAAGAACTTAAATGCCAAATACTCAAACATCTTTTAAAAAATAATTTCATATTAATACATGGGCGCAAATAATTAGGTTATATTGCATGGAGATGTCAGCCTATTTTTCCTCTTCATTTATATGTATCAATAAAATTGTGTTTCAAAATTTAAAAAAAAAATTGTGTTTCAAAGCTCCTATAAGTTTTCAATCCAGACATAGGTATTACACATATTAAATCTTAGTAGTATAAAAATAGATATTGCGTAGAACTTAGTCTTGTGTCCTTATTCCAATTAGGATGCGTGGCAAGGCCATTCTCTTGATGGAAGAGCAGAGTTCTGTTTTCACCAGCAGCTGCACCCTGACGTGAGTATTTTGGTAAAAGACAGGCTCTTCACCACATTGATTTGGTGGAAATTCAATTTCTCAGGGCATTGAACTATTTTCCACCATCCTTAGGACAATAAAAGAATGAGTCAGAACAGCAAGAACTGCATCTCAAACAGAACACAGTGGACATGCTGTTAATGTCCCACTGACAGAAGAAACGGTAATGATAGCCAAATAAATACAGAAGAAAACGATTTCCCTGTAACATAGTATACTACATCAAAACACAAGACCCCTACTTGAAATATAACAAGTGTTTCAAAAGCAGTTTCTTTTTTTTTTGTAGAGACAGAGTCTCACTTTATGGCCCTCGGTAGAGTGCCGTGGCCTCACACAGCTCACAGCAACCTCCAACTCCTGGGCTTAAGCGATTCTCTTGCCTCAGCCTCCCGAGTAGCTGGGACTACAGGCGCCCGCCACAACGCCCGGCTATTTTTTGGTTGCAGTTTGGCCGGGGCCGGGCTTGAACCCGCCACCCTCGGTATATGGGGCTGGCGCCCTACCGACTGAGCCACAGGCACCACCCTAAAAGCAGTTTCTTTACTTTGTGTTGAATAAATTAGCCACTAAAGAAGGACTGGCCTCACATCAATTGTCTTTAATTCCTTCCAAAAATTATATTAAAGCATCAAGAAAGACAAAAGCAAATAAACTAAACTGGGTGTAAGTCACACTGTCACCTCCCAAAATGATTTCGGATCATTAGACAATGTCAAATGATCCCAAATGTTAACTATAGAAGTACCACTCTGATACAGGTTATAATAGAGAGGGACATGATAGGGGTATTATGTGTGTGGCTGGGGTTGAAGGTGAGGGTTACTCTAGTCCAGAATGTCAAGGAGGACTGTCCCTCACGATAAGATGCTTTAGCTGAAATCTGTTGACTAGTAAGAGAAATAAAGGGAAGGATGGGCCTAGCATGGGAAAGGAATATGCAAAGGCCATGTGGCAGAAAGGGGCATACAGACACGAGCACCTGAAAAAGGGTTAGGGCTATCTCAAAGGAGAAAGAGCAAAGGTGACCTGGTGTGTGATGACTTTAGAAAGCCGTGAGAAGGCGGGACTCACAATACCCTAGGAACTCCTACTGAGCAGTATGGTTTCTACTCTAAAAGCCACTGAAGTCCAAGCTGTTTAATATTTTTCTGGCTCTAGAGATATATTCACCCCTATTCTTGAAGTTAAACCTTTAAGAAATATTTAAAGTATTTTATCACAACACATTCCTACCCTAAATAAAAGTGATTTCTCATAAATTCAATACTCAAGCAGAAAAATATTCTATAAAATTATTTCCATTTTTTTCATTTACTAGTAACTACAGAGCCTCTGATTTTTAAAACATGTTTACTTAAGGAAATTATTTCTCCTTAAAAATCATTTTATAAGACTACTCCATAATTATTCTCTGTGGTATCAGGATTTCCCCAGAAATTTTTTTTCATGAAAATATACTTTATTTTTAATTTTCTGTACAAAGGATCATATCTTTAGTCATTTTCTCTTTGTGCATTCCCACTCCAACATGGAAGCGCTATGAATTAAATCCACATATATATCACCTGTAGATGAAGGATGGAATGCCTCAAACCATGTCACACAGCAGACGGACACAAGAAAGCCCTTTTCTCAAGAACCCTGTCAATAATCAATCTTTAAAAACACTGTCTTTGAGTGCCACAGAAGTTTATAGTCACTGACATTATTAAGATTTTGTAAGGCACCTGTCTTCCCACTGTAATGCATCTTCACCAAAATCACTGTCAAAATGTAAGCCTGATGATGCACAGAGCTGCTAACTTGAGGACAGAAATAATGATGCAAACAACATGAGCTGACTGCAAAAATGAGGCCAGGAAGACGCCAGCCTGGAAAGGCAGAGGGAGAAAGGACAGCTGCAGCCTGCTGTGGGCACCGGTGGCGCCCAGCCTGGATGCACAGAGCAGCACGCCCAGGCCCTTCACTTCCCAGTCATCTGGCCTAACTGCTCAGAGGCAGGGTTTTGTAGGTTTGATGGTGTGAAATACTTTGCCACAATTTTTTTCTTTTCTTGGATCTTCTTTATGTCTCCAGAACTTTTCTCTCAATAGGAACTTGCTTCTACTCTGAGCCGCTCTCAGGCCAGTTAAGAAAGGATGGGAACTAGATTCAATCAAAGGGCTGTGCTCTGAGTGCACCAGGTCAAACAAAAGGGTCCTTATCCAGTTAGGACTCCGGGCTCGTGATTCCTGGTGTGGAAGAGGCAATTATGGAGACTATTTTGTAATGCTTTCCCTAACATGTTTGACATTCATTGCAAAGTGCAAAACTGTCCCATGTACAGGCTGTAATGTTGCAATCAAATAAAGAACCTGGGTGGCACGTCCCTATGTGGGCCTCCTCAGGAGTACCCTGTACCACCTGGGGGTCAGCCACAAGGACCCTGCCCTGCTAATAGGGCTGAAATGAATTCAAGCTTAGAAGATCTTCTTCACTGAATCCGATAAGCAACCACAGCACAATCTGTAGATGTTCCAAATTCAACCCCAGAATGGACAAGTGAACACACAAGCACACAAATACGCACACACGAACACTTATGCATGCTATTGTGCTGACCCAAGTTGGGGAACATGAGACAAAAGGGAAAACGTGTGTTCCTGCCGTCATTGACCACTGTACTCTTTCCTATACTGAAATGAGCAAAAAATGTAAATAAACAGTAGACCAAAAAAATGGCTACACACAACACACACGGCCTGATCCGTCCACACACCACTGTCAGCCTTCATAAACCCTGTGACAGGATGGTATGCCCAGCCACGTGGCCCAGGAACCACTGGCTGCTTCCGATGCACATTAAATAATACAGTGTCATGAAGCAAACAACAGCCCGTTTTCATTGAAAAAGTTAATAATTCGTTGTGAATTTTTCCCCATTATTTTTAGTTCTTAAAAATAGTGCATTAAAATGTTATTTATCTTGATTATTGAGTTTTTTTGGCCCCAAAGTTGTGAAGGCCTCACTCACTTCACCGTCATTTCCAACCTGTGACATCCACACCATACACATGACCACACACACACACACACACACACACGTTGGAACTGAACAAGAGCTCACTTGCAGAGAGAAGACACAAAGTTACTTGATTCATGGTCTTTAGAATTCATTTGGGTCTCTCTGCTCATTTGTACTTTCTGGCAGACAAGGACCAACCCCCTCAGCTGCGTCAATGAGTGAGAGTGAGGGACATTGACTTTTAGATACTCAGGACTTGATGTGGCTCCCATGACTCACCAATCCATCAAAAAGCAAGAGCTGGAGAAGCGATCAATGAAGACACATTGTCAGCAAGTTCACGTACGCTGTGAACTGGACTGACATGATTCCTTTTTATCTCCAGGAATTTTATCGGATAATAGTGAAATTTTCACTTAAAAATAGCCAGAATAATGTGACTTAGAAAAGTAATAATTATGGAAATGGTTAAGATCACTGTTTTAACTTGCTAACTTGGTGTTTTATATGTGCCTATTTTATCAAAAAACATTGTAAAAAAATTTGGATCCATCGGTATGTGTCATTATGTCAGAATTTGTTGTGTATATGTAAACACAATGTTTAATTTATTGACATTCTACTCTTTGCTAAGCCAAGTACCAGAAACCTGGGATACATTCAGGACCAAAACACAGTTCTGCCTCTAAGGAGATTACATTCTAGAACAGGGAATCAAACAAATAACAACAACAACAAAAAAAATCAGTTGTATAATTGTACAGTACATGTCCTGTGTTGAATAGTGTGTCCTCCTAAAATTCGTATCCACTTGGAACCTGTGGATGTGACCTTACTTGGATATAGGGTCTTTGCAGCTATAACCAACATAAGGTCACACTGGATTAGCATGGGCCCTAAAGCCAGTATGTCTGGGGTCCTGTCAGGGAGGGGCAAACATGTACACAGAGACACAGACCCATAGTGGAGTGGCAAACGTGTGGAAATAGAGGCAGAGATTGGAGGGAAGCTGCCATAAGCCAAAGAACACCAAGGAACACTGGCCACCACCTGAAGCTGGAAGAGGCGAGAAAGGATTCTTCCCTGCAGCCTCTGGAGGGAGCACAGCCCTGCCGACACCTTGCTTCTGGACTTCCAGCTCTCCAAACCAGGACAGAATTCTATTGTTTAAACCACCCCAATTTAGAGTACCTTTTTTACAGCAGTCCTTGGGAACTATTTCAGCATGTTGAGAGGTGATAAATGCTATGGACAAAAGAAAAAGTATTATTGTACCCTCAATGAATCCCCAACAATAAAAAAAAAAAGAAAGAAAGAAAAAGTAGGACAGGCTAAGGCAATGTGAATGCTAAAGGGGAAGAGAGTTTTCACTATTAAACTGGTAGTCAAGGTGGGTCTCCCTGGGAAGATAGAAGCTGAGCAAAGACTAATAGAGGTGAGAGAATGAGCAACGTGGTGTCTGGCAGAGGTGGGAACAAGCCGGCGCACCTGTGTATGGCTGAAGCAGATGAGCACAGGGGACACTTGTAGATGGGGACATTGGGCCACTGCAGTAGGCAGGCTGATTATATCTTGCAGTGGGAAACTGTATGGTTTTGAGCAGAGGAATGACATTGTCTGAGTTAGGTTTTACAATCTGGAAGCTACACTGATTTCAGGGCAGGAGTAGAGGCTGCTGTGGAAACCCCTGCAGAGACAATAGCAGCTTAGGCCAGGGATGTAGTGACCAAAGCAAAAAGAAAGAGTTTCATCCCGAATATATACTTCAGAGGCGGAATCACCAGGATTTGCTGACACACTGCATTTTGGGAGTGCATCAGAAAGAGTTGACAACCTCAAAACTTTGAGGATGTCAGCCTGGGCCACTGGAAGGAGAGGGCTGTGGGTGCAGCAGGCTTTTAGGGGAAGTGCTGGAAATCAGAGGTTTGGTTTCAGACATGCTAAAGTTTGAAGTGTCTAGAAGATATCCAAATGGAGAAGTCAAGCGTGCATCTGGCTCATGTGAATCCACAGTTCACGAGAAAGGAGGGAGCTAGATGCAGAAGAGTGACAGTCACAGGCTCAGGCACGCAGACAGAACAAAACACCAGCTACTGGCCCAGGAATTCTTCTGTGAGAGGAGAGGATAGGAGGTCACTCACAGAAAGTGTGGCAGGAAGGACACTGTCAACCCCGGCAGATGCCGCTGCCAGGTCAAGGGAGCAGAGACTGAGAACAGGCACTGCCATTAATGCTGGGACATCAGAGGCCTCCAGTAAGACTGTGGAGGTAAAATCTTACTTAAAGAGAGAAGAGAAGAAGAGGAACCAGGTACAATGAATAAGGACCATCCTTTCATAAGGTTTTGCTGAAAGGAAGAGCAAATCATTAATTTTATATTGCAACAAAAGAGTTGAATATTTCAAATTGGTCAAGTTCTTCGGTGATTATATTACTAATTAATCTATTTATTTCTTACAAATACCAAGCTATAATATATGCTGTATATTATAGTATAAGTAATGTGTTATATACTTACATAAATATATATTACATCATTTACACAAATATAAAAACTATATAAGTTTTTAATTAAACATTTTATTTTAGGATAACTATAGACTCACAAGCAATTACAAGAAATGATAAAGAAAGGTCTTCTATACTAGTGATTTTCAACTGATGTGCTGGTGAACTGATGTGTCATGAGAGGATCTTAGGTATGCTGCAAAAATTTTTAAGGATCATTAATTAAATTATTTTTGAAGGAAGTTTAAAGCCCACTAAGTATATTCTTTTTTTTAACTCTTTCTTTTGATCAACATAATTTAAGTGTGTCATAGAAGTTTAACATAGGTTCAAATGTGCTGTGAGATTTTTTAAAAAGTCAAAAAACACTGTTCTATACCCTCCCAACAATTATCCACACTAACATCTTGGAAAATTATAATACAATTATCACAATCAGGATGTGGACATCGATATAATGTATGGATCTTGTCAGTTTCCCTAGTTTTATCTATAGTATTTATTTACATGTGTGTTTACTTAGATGCAATTTTATCATGTGTTTTGTGTATCTGCCACCACAACCAAGCTACAGAAAATTCCATAACCACAAGCATCGCAACCACACTCACCTTTGTCCCACCCATGACTCTTGAACTCCTAATCTATAATTTGTCATTTCAAAGAGATTATCTAAATGAAGTCATACAGCATGTAACCTTCACATTTTGGCTTTTTTCACTCAACATAATCCCTGAAGGTTCATCCAGGTTTGTCAGGTGTATCAATAGAATTGACCCTGAACATTAGGATTAGAGGTGCCAACCTCCCAAGTAGTCAAAAGTCCACATATAACTTTTGACTCTCCCAGAACTAACTACAATTAGCCTACTGTTGACCAGAAGCATTACTGATTCTATAAATGGTTGATGAATGCATATTTTGTATGTTATACTACCTTCTACACTATATTCTTACAATAAAGGAAGCTAAAGAAAAAATGTTAAGAAAATCGTAAGGAAGAGAAAATACGTTTACTATTGAGCAGAAGCAGATTATCATAAAGGTCTTCTTGCTTAAAGTCTTCACCTTGAGCAGGCTGAGGAGGAGGGGGCGGGGGAGAGCAGGAGCTGGGCTTAAGGACAGCAGACGCAGAAAAAAATCCATGTGTAAGTGGATCCACCCAGTTTAAACCTGTGTTGTCCAGGGTTGATTGTAGTTTTTCCATTTAACAGCTCCGTAGTCTTCCACAGAAGTGCTTCTGGGTTGTTTCCAGTTTGAGGCTATTACAAATGAAGCTGCCATGAGCAACTGTGTGCAGGTTTTGGGTGTGAACGTAAGTTTTCATGCTTTGGGATAAATATCCAGGAGTGCAATGGCTGAGTTTCATAGTAATTAAATGTTTCATTTTATGTGAAACTGCTAAACTTTCCCGGAGTGGGGCTACCAGTTTACATTCCTACTGGAAATGCACCAGTTACCCAGTTCTCCTGCATTCTTTTCAGCATTTGGTTGTGTTGTTATTTTTTATTTTAGTTGTTCTGATAGGTGTGTAAAGTGACATCACATTTTTAATTTGCAGTTTCCAAATAGCTAGTGATGTTGAATATCTGTATATCTTATTTTCCTCAGTGAGAAAATAATTTTTTTAATTGCTGCGTTTTAAGAGTTCTTTACACAAGCCAGTTCTTTTGTTGGACGTGAGGTTTGCAAATATCTTCTACCAGTTGATAGTCTGTTTCTTCATCTTCTTAAGAGGGTATTTATTTTTACTGTTGGGGAATCATTGAGGGCACCAAGGTTCAGGTTACAGTGCTTGCGTCTGTTAGGTAAAGCCCCTTAAGAGGGTATTTTGTGATGCAAATGTTTTAATTTTAATGAGGCCTTTTTTTATTTTTTATTTTATGAATGTCCAACCTGAGAGTTCTTTGCTTAGTCTTATATCCTGAACATTTTCTCCTGTTTTTTTTTTTTTTTCTAAAATTTCATGTTCCCATTTGAGTCGAGAGTATGCACGTATGTGTTACAATTATACACATATATGTATACAGAGAGCATTAAAATAATGCAAAAACTTGTTATAAAATCACCTATTTTTGGCATGCGTCTTTCTAGTCCTGGATTTGTGGCATACAGTTTACACTTATAGGTGTATATTTAAAACTTCACATGCCCACACACAGTATACATAAACTTTTAAGACACAAAAGTGACATCGTCATCTGAATTTTTCAGTATCAATCATAAACACTCTCCATGGTAACTTCCTATGGCATCACTTGTAAAACTGCACAGTCCATCCTGAACTAATTCCATCCTGTTTAACAGATCTGCATTCTCTGCCATGAGAGGTGTTTCCAAACTGCTGCTCCCTCAAGTTGAACCCTCCACATTTTGAGGCTGTGCTGATTTCTGCCAATGTCCCTGCACTGGTGAGTCTTCTCTGGGGCAGTGGCTTAGAGAAGGGGCTGAGAATTCTGAGGACCAGACCCTCACCCCCATCCCTCTTTCTCCTCATTACCATTCTCCTTAAATAGTGGCTTCCCTGGGCACCCTGAAACTGAAAGACTTTAAAACTCCTTTAGGCAAAATCAGAGGGAAAAAAGCAGCAGACTGGGGCAGGGACACTGGGTTGGATGTAGGAGGCAGCTAGCTAGGAAGGCGGGCTTGCCTCTCCTCCCAGCTGTCTCCCCTCCTTGAGGGGTGGCCCAGCGTGTGGGTGTACCAGTGGGCATCTTACTCCTTTTGGTCTCCCTGAGGGTGACAGGAGCCAAGGAGATACTGTTTCTTCTGTGCCTTCCTTGCTCGACAGCAAACCACCCTCCTCAAGTGCTGCAGCCAGTTCTTGCCCTATCCAGCTCCATCTGGGGTCCTGACCCTGCCAGGCTCTGGATGGAGAGAAGCAGTGAGCTCCAGCATCCTGGCTGGCCCAGGCTGAACCCTGGCTCTGACATTTCCTGCTTTCTAATTGACAAAATATGGGTAATAGCCTATCTTGTGGAATCGCAGTGGGGCGTAATTAAGAAAACGCACAAAAAGCATTCACTGCCCTGTGCTTGGTGGATCCTCCAGTCCTGGCAATCTTTTAATTTATTCTCCAGGGTATTCCTTGCAGAGATCAAAGTGCTCCACATTCCAGAAGCAGAGATGCATTGTTGAAAGAGGAGACACAATGGCTCCACTTTGTCTTCAGTGATAAGATCAAATTCACTGGCCTTATTTTATGTGTTTGTATTTTGCTAAGGGCACCGCCAATTATACAGTGATATGGAAAGACCAAATGCTATCAGCTCTTTTTAATGAATTTCTGATCCTCTGAAATCCCCCAGTTCACTCAAGTCCTATTTTTCCCTGCCGGAGTGTTACAGAAACCCACATATCTCTTCAAGGCTGAGAAAGCATGCTTAGTGCTATCGGAGAGTCCAGTTTCATCAAATATAGGTAAACCTTTCAAATCGTATAAACCCTTGTGACAGTATTATCTTTTATCTTCATCAACCTTCCTAACCATGAGAATTCATCCTTACAATTCAGAGGAATGAAATAGGAACGTTACAAACTAGGTCCAGGCTTCTTGTTATAGATCTGTCGTGTTCAGGGTGCTCTCTCCTGGCGATTTCTTTCAGCAGCAGGAGGCAGCAGCAGTTACACTCACCTTCTATTACCTGTCAAAAGGGCCTGTGTCAAGGTGGCTTACCTCTTTGCACCAACAGCTACTTTTCCCTCTCTTTTTGAATAATTGCTTTCTTAGAAAATGGCAGACACAAAATATAAGCAAAAACAATGAGATTATAAATTGAGAAGCAGAAACACCAGGATAAGTGAATATTTCCCTGTATGTGTATTACCTAACATGTGAAATCTCATCCAGCCCACCCATCGTCAATAATTTCAAGCAATATAAATCTGTCAAACATTTATGTAAGCAAAAGATGTTGCACGTGGTATAATGACGAGTGATTTGAATTCTTTTCCTCATTGCTTTTTCTGCAGAAGCACCGAGTGATACCCTGACACTTTGGCTCTTTGTCTGATATCCAGTGTTAGCTGTGCAGAAATCTCATTTTGCACTCTCATTACAAAACTATATGATTTGTGAAATTGATTTCTGACACATTATATCATGAGAGGTTAATGGTTAATTGAATTAGCCAGTAGTAGGATTTACTGTGTTTAATCATGCATGAGATGATAGCCTTTTAATTCATTTATATTTCCAGTAAGATTATAAACTTCTCCAATAATATAGGAAAGATAATGTAAAATTATTTTTTCATGTTGCTTTTAAACACTTGAAAACAATTTTAAAATTCAAGAGTAACCAAACAAATGAATGCAGATATTTTACAATGATACTATTCGTGATGGAAATCCAGAGTTTAAAATTTAGTTTTCCCATAAATCTCACATGTTTAAGATCACATAAGCCCTTGTGGCAGTATTATCTTTTATCTTCATCAACCTTCCTAACCCTGAGAATTCATCCTTACAATTCAGAGGAATGAAATCGGAACATTACAAATTTCATTTTGTAATGAAGTACCTTTTGAAAATGTAATGAAATACAGCATTTTGTCTTCTCTCATTCCGGTAGTCAGTCACAAGTGAGCAACGATAGACAGCAAAGCAGGGCTGGGACAACACGGTGATAATAAGGGAAGTCCAACATCTAAGCGTGCCTCCGTCTGCCACCCTCCAGCTCCTTCTGGATGGGGAATATCAGATTCTTTTAGCTGCCCATGGCCAGTTTTTCTCTCAGCCACCTTGATATCCTTTTGACTCTTACAACTCCCTGAGCCACAGGGTGTATAGGTGGGTGTTATAGTTGTATCCTTTTATTTTCATTCCCACCAAATAAAACTCGGGATATTAAAATGTTAAGATATATAACGTCATTCAATGCTTATCTACCCCAAGTGAAACACTGTCCAATAAAACCCAACTGGAAGAAATAAAGGAGGTGGGGAAGGAGGAGGAGGAGGAAGAGGATTGGGGAAGTTGGGTGGGGTGACTACTGGGGTTCACTCAGCAAGGGCCAAGGGGAAAACTGGAGCTGGGCAGTGTGGGATTGAGCTTGACAGGCCAGGACCAGCATCCAGGTGAGGCAGAGCCAGCCCTCCTTCCCTGGCTGTAGATGGTAGCACACAATGGGAAAGAATCATGGACTAGGTGGCCTCAGGCCTGTAACCTCATAAGGCAAAATGGACTTTGCAGATTTGGTTAAGTTAAGGACATTGAGATGAGGAGATTACCCAAGATTATTTGGGTGAGTCCAATAAAATCATGAAGAACCTTAAAAAGTAGAGAACCTTGGGCGGCGCCTGTGGCTCAGTGAGTAGGGCGCCAGCCCCATATGCCGAGGGTGGCGGGTTCAAACCCAGCCCCGGCCAAACTGCAACCAAAAAATAGCCGGGCGTTGTGGCAGGCGCCTGTAGTCCCAGCTGCTCGGGAGGCTGAGGCAGGAGAATCGCGTAAGCCCAAGAGTTAAGAGGTTGCTGTGAGCCGTGTGACGCCACGGCACTCTACCCGAGGGCGGTACAGTGAGACTCTGTCTCTACAAAAAAAAAAAAAAAAAAAAAAAAAAGTAGAGAACCTTCCCCTATTGTCATCAGAGAAACTGCAGCTATGGAAGAACTAACAATGAAATTTAATAATGCTGGCTTTGCAGGGGCAGTAAGGCCCAAGGAATGCTTTAAGCCATTTGCAGCTCTAATATTACAGGGGAAGAGGCTCAGGAAAGGAGGATGAGAGATAGTGACAGAGGAGGGGTTGTGCCTGGCAGCCAGGAGGTGGTGAGAGCAGAATTAGCTAAGTTGTTTCTAGGGGAAATATATTATTTTAGATTTGAGAGGTTTGTTAAAAACCACTCACTGAGATTGGGTGTAGTGTCCCATGCCTATAATCCCAGCACTTTGGGAGGTCAAAGCAGGAGAATTGGTTGAGGCAAAGAATTTAAGACCAGCCTAACCAGCATAATGAGGGTTCCTCTCTACAAAAAAGCGGGGGAGACAAAAAAGGGCACACACCTGTAGTCCACACTACTTAGGAGGCTGAAGTAGAGAGATCACTTGAGCATGGGTGTTCAAGGTTATATGAATGTTATATGAACTATGACTGAGTCACTATATTCCAGCTTGGGCAACAGGGAGAGACATTGTCTCAGAACAAACCAAATAAAAATTTATCAGCCAATTACCCTGCCTCCACCCATCCTCCCCCCACCACCTTTCCCCATATTCTTGGGCTATAATTGGGTTATAGCTTTCATATAAAAGCGATAAAGTGGTTTCATAGTAGGGCCGAGTACACTGGGTACTTTTTCTTCCATTCTTGAGATACTTTGCTAAGAAGAATATGTTCCAGCTCCATCCATGTAAACATGAAAGAGGTAAAGTCTCCATCTTTTTTAAGGCTGCATAATATTTGATGGTGTACAAACTTACTAAATGTAGAATATAAATGTCTTAACACAATAACTAAGAAAATGCCATGAAGGCTATGTTAACCAGTTTGATGAAAATATTTCAAATTGTATATAAAACCAGCACATTGTATCCCATGACTGCATTAATGTACACAGCTATGATTTAAAAAAAAAAAAATTAACAGTGCAGTCCATCATTAGGCATGTGAGTTTGTGAGCTCCTGGGATTTCTTCAGTCTGTTAGCAGGTTAATAGGAATGACCTGGTCACTTCCCTGTCTTGTCTCACCAGGCAACCGGGCTTCATTTTGGGGTGACCATGTCAAGGGCCAACAAAAATTCTACCTTGTCAAAATCAGCAGACACGGGGACAAAGAATTCTGGACTATTTAAGTTGAAGGCATTATGGAGTTCATTTGGTACAATTCATGTTTTGTGCATGTAAGTCTAAAGTTCAGAGAGGTAAGGGTATTCTTTCAGGGTCACATAATAATGAGTCTCCTAATTACCCCAAGAACTTTCCCTTCACACATTAAGCTTCCCAGATAAGAAAAATGAAAAAATATTTATCATACTTTTAGGAAACAGCTCCATCTATGGTAGGTAGTCTCTGAGACGGCCTTCAATGATTCCCACCTCCTGGGATTTATACTTTTGTGCAACCCTCTCTTTCTGAGTTTGGGATGGAATCATTGAGGTTTCTCACAAACATAGCAGACTATAACACAGTGGTTCTCAACCTGTGGGTCCTGACCCACAGGAACTGTATTAAAGGCCCACGGCATTAGGAAGGTGAGAACCACTGCTATAACAGAACAAATGGGATGTCACTTCTGAGAAGAGGTTAACAAAGATTGAGGTTTCCATCTTGGGCATTCTTTCTTTCTGATCCCTCACTCTTGGGAAAGCCAGCTGCCATGCCCTCAGTCTAACAACTCACAAAGAACTAAATCCTTCTACAGCCATGTGAGTGAGCTTGAGAGTGGAGCCTTCAGATGAGTCCACTACCCTGTTTGACAACTTATCCCAACTTCAGGAGATATCCTGAGCCAGAGACACTTGCCTAAGCTGCACCAGAGTTCATGACTTTAGAAATAGTGAAATAACAAGTATTTGCTGTTTTAAGCCACTAGGTGTTGGGGGGTACATTGTTACCCAGCAGTGGATATTATGGAATTTTTCTTAGTTCCCACAACTAATCAATTTCCTAAATCCATAGGGTACTTTTTCTCCACATACTAAGCATTCCAGATTTTTTTTTTTTTTTCTGTAGAGACAGAGTCTCACTTTATGGCCCTCGGTAGAGTGCCGTGGCCTCACACAGCTCACAGCAACCTCCAACTCCTGGGCTTAAGCGATTCTCTTGCCTCAGCCTCCCGAGTAGCTGGGACTATAGGCGCCCGCCACAACGCCCGGCTATTTTTTGGTTTTGCAGTTTGGCCGGGGCCGGGTTTGAACCCGCCACCCTCGGTATATGGGGCCGGCGCCCTACCGACTGAGCCACAGGCGCCGCCCAGCATTCCAGATTTTTTAAACGAAAGAGTATTTCAACATACACTCCTCCCTATCCTATCACAGTACCTCAGAAGACATTTATTAATGTGATTTGGTACTATTTTGAAAGGAAAATTCACTGGAAAAAAGCATTGCTATGATTTGGGGCATAATTTTAGTATTGTATATACAAAAATTTTCTTTCAAATACTGTATGACCAAGAATACAGAAAATTTCTGATTTTAGATTTTCACACTGACAGATATTTGTAACTACAGAAATAACACACAACCAGCTAATAAGTGGCTTCCATCTTATTAACTATAGGAGTTTTCCAAGGAGAGGAGTTGATATGTGCATATGTGCCTGCTGCAAGGTGCAACCATAGATTTCAGCCAATTTGTATCATAATCTTGGCAGATGAACATGATCTCCTTCTAAATGTACTTCACTGCTGGCTAATGAATATGGCTTAGAATCAACTAATAGATTAAGTTCTGAGTTTATGACATATAGACCTTATTTGAATTTCTTTTACATACAATGGGAATTACAGCACCTTCCTAAAGTTAACTGAATTCAAGCAATCCATCTAATCCATGCTTCCCAGAGTATTAGGATTACAGGTGTGAGCCACCACACCCCGCCCTAAAATAAATGTTTATAAAGATCTTTATGAACTAAGATATATAAAGAACCACCACAACAATAGCAAGACAAAAGTTTTACAACAAAAGCAAAAGCAAAATTCTATAAGGCAGTAGGAGGCAGAGTGAGTAAGTGTGTCAGGTTGAGTCAGGTAGTCAGTTAAAGAAATAGCTTTTGTCCAAGTGTCTTTATCATTTGAAGGCATGTTTTATGTAGTATGATAAATTGGTTGTGCTTTTCTCTAAAAGCACTTATGCTACTCATCCTTGCTATTGTAATTACATAATTTAACTAAAATACACCACACACTGACATACAAATGCACAAAGAGAAATATTTCCGCAAAGAAGCAGTTGAATGTTTTAAAAACGATGATAAAGAAAAATTTCTTGGAATCTTAGAAGATTATGGGGTAGCACAGGTGGGTCACACACACTTAAAAGTAGACTTGCAGTTTGATCCTGCAATCCCTCTACTAGGTGTATATCCAAAAGACCAAAAATCACTTTATAACAAAGATATTTGCACCAGATTGTTCATTGCAGCTCAATTCATAATAGCCAAGCCATGGAAGAAGCCCAAGTGCCCACTAACCCATGAATGGATTAATAAATTGTGGTATATGTATACTGTGGAATATTATGCAGCCTTAAAACAGATGGAAACTTTACATCTTTTATGTTTACATGGATGGAGCTGGAACATATCCTACTTATTAAAGTATCTCAAGAATGGAGGAAAAAGTATCCAATGTACTCAGTACTATTAGGAAACCAATTTATAATCACTCGCAATTTCATATGAAGAATAGATCACAACTATGGCCCAGGATGAAGGAGAGAGGAGGGAGGATGGAAGGAAGGGGGGAGATCACATTGAGGGAGGGTGAATGGTGGGATCACACTATGGTGCATAATGCAAGGGTACATGTTGGATCTATTAAGTACAGAGTATAAATGTCTTAACACAATAATTAAGTAAACGAGATGAGGTATATATTAACTAGTACAATATAAGTGTTCATAATTCTATATGAAATCAGCACATTGTACTCCATAAATGCATTAATGTATACATAATCTATGTGTATATGATTTAATAATAATAAAAAAAGAAGTCTTTTTTACTCACATTACTTCAAATATGTCTTTAAGAGCCTGATCAGTGGAAAAGAAACCTAAACTGAACTTCTTATAATGTTAACATATTCATGTTTACGGACTTTAAGTTAAACTAAAATATTTAAGATACATGTAAATTTTGTCCTTTTGGTATTACATTTTTGGCCAATAATTAAAACAGCTCTTTTTGAATTACTATTTATGTGAAACTTGATAAAATTTGAGAGCATAACAATAAAGAACAACTTAATAAAGGCAGTCCTACCAGTCTGGTTATAAAACTATCCAGTAGCCTTCAATAATCCAAGGATATAACCCAAAGTATCAAGAAAAATGGATGAATAACAAGTCTGATAATCTTCTGAGTTCATTTGTCTCAGATGTGTTCTTTGCTTGGAAGCCTCTAGCCTAGGACTGTGGCAGACAGACCCGACGGTGTGACCCCAACCTGTATTACCCAGCTCTTCATGTCCACACATGCATAATTCCCTCGCCTTGAGTGCAAGAGGGACCAGCAACTTGTTTATAACCAATACAATATGGTAAAGATGATGCAATATCACTCCCACCGTTAAATTCTGTTATAGAACTGTTAGTTTTAGACTGAAGTTAAGCTCCTTGCTAACTTGAGGAAGTAAATGGCCATGTTGAACCAACTCATGCGGCAGGGTACTGAAGGCAACCTCTAGAATAGCACATGGCCTTAAGTAGCTGAAACAACCTCCAGAAGACAGCAAGCAAAAACCTGGGTCCACTTGGTTATATATATAGCTCAAGGAAGTCAATTCTGCCAACAATATACATGAGCATACAAATGGATTTTACCCCAGTCAAGCCTCCAGATAAGGATGCAGCCAGCCACCACCTTCACTGCAGCCTTCTGAGATCTGGAGCAGATGACCCAGGTAAGCCACACTCAGACTCCTGACCCATGGCAACTGAGAATGTGTGTTGTTTTAGCCGCTGGTTTTGTGTAATCTTACTCACTAACAGAAAGTGAATACATTCAGCTTCACTATCTGACTACCTTTCTGTCCCTGTCACTGGACCATGAGCTACTTGAAAGGTAGGGACAGTGTCTTCACTTTTGTTCCTGACTCCTCTGCTGAAACACAGATGGTCAGAAGGCATGTGTTGAACAAAGAGTCTAGCAAAGAAGTGAACAAATAAAGAAATGAAGGAATGAATGTGACACTTTAGCATTCTAACAAATGTCTTAGGCACCATGACACACTGCTTTTCCCTCTGATATCTCTTAGTTAATCAACATGCTGAGAAAATGGAACCTATTTCCTTTTCTAAGAAAATCATTTATCTTCATTAAAATGGAACTGCTGTCCTATTTTCTGGTCATACTGTTTGATTAGCTCCTTCTGGAATATTTTTTAGAATTCTCTGTAGTTTTTACTAGCCTACATAATTTTGTGTCATAAGCTACTTCAATGAGCCAGCTACTTTTATCCAACTAATTATTTCATATGCTGGGCACCAATTCCTGAGGCACCCCATTAACTCCATCTATGGAGGAAATTTGCACAAATTTCCTTTCTCTGAGCCAATTTAAATCCACGTGAGAACTTGATTTCTCATTCCGTCATTAGCAATAATAATATATTCAGACTTTTAGATGATCAAAGTACTTCATACTAATTATTTTGTTGATCCATTCCATGTAAAACCCAAACATAGACTTGCGGTATAATCCCCATTTTTGGATAAGAAAATTGAGGAAGAAAGATATTTTTTGGAGTTACTCTGTAAGTTAATTATTGTTCAGTGAGCAATTCATTAAGCAGTGACAATATAAAGAATGTTATTTTAGAAAACCAATGAACAAAATGTAAGTTTCCTGTACTTCTATCTGTGGTTTTTCTATTTTACTTTTCCTACTGGTATTTCCACATACAAAAGCTGGGCATAAGCCTTTATCACCGTACATCTAGGAAAACACAGCCTTCCGTTTGTCTCAGTGCTTGCAGCCTATCCCAACCCTTGTTTATCCAATAGGGGACTTAGGAAGTGCCTTGCTGTAAGCTCTATTTTATTGCTGCTGAGAGCCCTGTTAATATCATTTATTGTGCCTGTTATTCAAGATACAAACATTTCGGTTTTGTTAAAGACCCTGATAGACACTTCATTCCCCTTCTTCCTAATCTAACATTCGCTGTTAACTTTTCATTATTTCATAACCTGAAATTCTCCACACAGCCAGGACAACTAGCCTATTGCCCATTTAAGCAAAACTGCTTCTCCACCTCTTTTTTGTACATGCCATCCCCTCAAGCCCACGTGACCTCTTGGCTCATGTTTGACACTCAATTTTTCTCCCCTCCATTGAGAGCAGGTACAATATTCACCTCACAGGTAACTTCACGCTGCTCTGATTAGGCCTTAATGTTTTGACTTTCATACATTTGAACTTCTTTAATCTATTTGCACTTATATCAGTGGTTCCTGGACCAGCATCTTCAGCATCACTAAACTTATTAGAAACACAAATTCTTGGCTCCAACCCCAAACATATTAACTCAGAAAACACTAATGATGGGAACCGGCAAAAATGTTTCAACAAGCCCCTTCATGTGATTCTGATGCATGCTAATGTTTGAGAACCAACCCTTGTGTATAGGTGAATATATAAATAAAGATACACGTATACACACATATACATGTGTTGTTACCTAATAATATATCACTTAAAACATTAGTTAGACACCATTTTGACTGTAAGCTATTTTTTTTGGATAGCAGATAATGTGATAAAGTTTAACTAGTATTAGTATTGTTTGTTTTTTAAGACCCATATCACATAGAACAGTATTTTGTACAAATTTTACACTCACTCCATGTTTGGCTGAATGCTACTTGTCTTTTTATCCCATCTTCCCTCATTAACACTGAAGCATCTTTGACCAAAGGAACACAAAGAAAATAAAATAAGCATAGCATGTTATTCTTATTAAGTATGTATTTGCAGCTCAGATTAAAACTAGGAAGACCAAAATCAGTTCTGCACACATAGATCATTGTCATGGGGCTTCATGGGGTTAGACTTTTATTATATAACCCATCTCCTGGGGCTCCCGTGCACTTCTACCATCACAATGCTGCAGTCAGATAGAGCTATCTGCACCTCCCAGTAGTCAAAGCCTAGAGATGTGACTTCTGCCTGAAATGTCCTTCCCTGCTCCCTGCCTTCCTGGGCACATCCTGTGTGAATCCTTCAAGGCTCACTTCAGGAAGCTTCTCTAACTCCTACTCCATCAGAGTTAGACAACTAACTTAAGCTCCTGGGCTATCCTGGTTTACCCTGGTCTTGGCATTTACCACGCTATATTCTGAAAGCATTTCCACCTGTCTGCTCTACTACATTGTAAGTGTCAGGAGGTCAGGGTTCTCACTGCTGTATTCCAGGGCTAGTCACTCAATTGGTGCCCAAATTTGTGGACTGAGAAAAATGTAAGTAAGTAAAGTTTGGTATTAGATGTAATTAAGTTTTCTGTGCTTCAATTTCCTCAAACAACCAAACATGAATGTATCTTAAGCTAATAATAAATTTAGTTCAGAATCAAATGTAATGCTAGGCAAAGGGGTCAGGGAGCCCCTGAGGCTGTTTCTGTATCCCTCCTGATATCTGGTGCACACCCAAACCAGTGTTCATCAGCAGGTAAATTAGCAACCCAGAAACATAATGCTAAACTTGGAATAAGTATGAGCAGAGACATGGTTGTATTTTCAAGCATAGTCTGCAGACCAGAGGACAGTCCTTCTGCCCTTCTCATGAGGGATGTTTCCTTGAACGTTCACCGTGTGGGACCTTTTCAAATCTGGCAGGTGGCCAGCCATCATGCTCAACAAATATCAGGCAGCTGTGTCCTGATCTGATTGTTGCTTCTGAGCATAGAGATGCAATAATAGAGGCAGTGAAAATTGTTGTTCCACTTCCCTTCAATGTTGCAAGTTCTCCTCCTCTAAAATGTTCTAAACTAGATATGGCAATGGCCACACAACTGTAAATCTATTAAAAACCACTGAATTATATTCTTTAAATGGGTGATAACCTGTTTCCCCGAAAATAAGACAGTGTCTTATTTTCAGGTGTGCTCCCAAAGATGCCTTAGGTCTTATTTTCAGGGGACATCTTATCTTTCCTGTAAGTAGGTCTTATTTTCAGAGGATGTCTTATTTTCAGGAAACAGGGTATTTATGGTATTTAAATTATATCTCAATAAAGCTGTATTTCTAAAACAAAATCAGAACTTGGCCAAAGTCAAGTCAAATCTGGCTGAAGTACTTCCAAGAGATTTAATGAGCTCTTTCATTTTTCTTTTTGGGAGCTACATATAGAAGTTTAGGACACTCAACATCAACCACATATACAAAGTAGACTGAAAATTCATAGCACAAGCCCAGGGTAAGATGTAGGCTAAAAAAGGACTTGAAAAGGTCTTAGGTTTACACTTCAGGTAGATCCTTGGCACTGAGACTGGCTACATCAGTCAAAAAATAAAAACCCAAAACAAAGAAGCAAAACTAGGGAAACAGGGAGAATCAGCTAATGGAATTAGCATATTATTAGATTTAAGCATCCAATTTGCACCAACAAAAATCACAAGGCAATCCAGCTACTTACCGTTATCTGATCTTTGACAAGCCAATTAAAAACATTCAGTGGGGAAAAGACTCCCTGTTTAACAAATGGTGCTGGGTGAACTGGCTGGTGACCTGTAGAAGACTGAAACTGGACTCATACCTTTCACCATTAACTAAGATAGACTCTCACTGGATAAAAGATTTAAACTTAAGACATGAAACTATAAAAATACTAGAAGAAAGTGCAGGGAAAACTCTTGAAGGAATTGGCCTGGATGAATATTTTATGAGGAGGACTCCCCAGGCAATTGAAGCAGTATCAAACTAAAAAGGTTCTGCACAGCTAAGAACATAGTAAGTAAAGCAAGCAGACAGCCCGCAGAATGGGAGAAAATATTTGCAGGTTATACGTCTGACAAAGGTTTAATAACCAGAATCCACAGAGAACTCAAATGTATTAACAAGAAAAGAACACGTGATCCCATTTCAGGGTGAGCAAAAGACTTGAAGAGAAACTTCTCTAAAGAAGACAGATGCACGGCCTACAGACACATGAAAAAATGCTCATCATCCTTAATCACCAGAGAAATGCAAATCAAAACTACTTTGAGATATCACCTAACTCCAGTAAGATTAGCCCACATAACAAAATCCCCAAACCAGAAATGTTGGCGTGGATGTGGAGAAAAGGGCATACTTCTACAATGCTGGTGGGAATGCACACTAATTTGTTCCTTTTGTGAGGATGTTTGGAGAATACTTCGAGATCTAAATATAGACCTGCCATTCGATCCCATAATTCCTTTACTAGGTATATACCCAGAAGACGAAAAATCACATTATAACAATGACATCTGTACCAGAGTGTTTATTGCAGCCCAATTCATAATTGCTAAGTCATGGAAGAAGCCCAAGTACCCATCGACCCACGAATGGACTAACAAATTGTGTTACATGTATACCATGGAATATTATGAGCCTTAAAGAAAGATGGAGACTTTGCCTCTTTCATGTTTACATGGATGGAGCTGGAACATATTCTTCTTAGCAAAGTATCTCAAGAATGGAAGAAAATGTATCCAATTATCCAGCCCTATTATGAAGCTAATTTATAGCTTTCATGTGAAGGCTATAACCCAACTATAGCACAAGAATATGGGGAAAGTGCCAAGGGAGGGGAGGCAAGGGGGGAGGTTAGGGTGGAGGGAAGGTAATTGGTGGGGTCATACCTACTGTGCATCTTAGAATAGGTACAGATGAAACTTACTAAATGCAGAATACAAATATCTATATACAACAACTAAGAAAATGCCATGAAAGCTATATTAAACAGATTGATGAAAATATTTCAGATTGTAGCCCGGCGTTGTGGCGGGCGCCTGTAGTCCCAGCTACTCGGAGGCTGAGGCAAGAGAATCGCCTAAGCCCAGGAGTTGGAGGTTGCTGTGAGCTGTGTGAGGCCACAGCACTCTACCGAGGGCCATAAAGTGAGACTCTGTCTCTACAAAAGAAAAAAAATATTTCAGATTGTTTATGAAACCAGCACATTGTACCCCTTGATTGCACTAATGTACACAGCTATGATTTAATAAAAAAAAAAGAAAGAAAGAAAAAAGGAATCGCAAGGCATATGGTGAAACAGGAAAAGGAAAAGATAAGTCAGCAGAAACTATCCCTGAAAAAGACTTGATGGTACATCTGCTAGACAAAGACTTTTATAAAACTATCTTTATAGTTTAAAGACTCTAAAGGCACTCAAAGCAACAGCAAAAATTAATGAATGAGACCTGATTAAATTAAGAAGCTTCTGCACAGCCAAGGAAACAACCAAATAGACAACCTACAGAATGGGAAAAAATATTTCCATGTTATGTATCTGATAAAAGGCTGATAACCAGAATCTACAAAGAACTCAAGCAAATCAGCAAGAAAAAACAACTCCATTAAAAAGAGGGCAAAAGATGTGAACAGAAACTTTTCAAAAGAAGATTAACAGCCAACAAACATATGAAAAAGTACTCAACATCTCTAATCATCAAGGAAATGAAAAATCAAAACCACAATGAATATCACTTAACTCCAGTGAGAATGGCTTTTATCCAAAAGTCCCAAAATGATAAATGCTGGCATGAATGTGGAGAGGTAAGAACACTCAGATATTGTTGGTGAAACTGAAAACTAGTACAACCTCTATGGAAAGCAGTATGGAGCTATCTCAAAGAACTAAAAGTAGACTTATCATTTGATCCAGAAATCCTAGTACATGAAATTTACCCAAAAGAAAAAAAAGACATTTTATGAAAAAGATACCTGCATTCTTAAACTTACTGCAGAATAATTTGCAACTGCAAAGATGTGGAAATAGTCCAAGTTCCCATCGATACATGAGTAAATTAATAAAATGCGATATATGTGTACCATGGAGTACTACTTAGCCACTAAAAATGGTGAACTAATATTTCTGGAACTGGAGACCATTTTTCTAAGTGAAGTATCACAATAATGGAAAAGCATATTCCTCATAAACTCACTATTAAATTGGAACTAATTGATCAACCCTTAATGGAAACATGAAAATGACACTCATCAAAAATCAAGGAGGTGGGAGAGAGGATGAGGAGATGGGTAAATTCACACTTAACAGGTACAACGTACCCTAACTGGGTGATGGCCACACTTACAACTTTGACCCAAATTATACAAAAGCAGTTTATGTAACCAAAATGTTCATACTCCTGTAATATTCTGAAATAAGTTTTTCTAAAAAGAAAAAAAGATGTTCAAAGAACTAAAAGATGACATAGAAAAGTCAAGAAAACTGTGTGTGAACAAATGTTTCATCAGAGATAGAAAACCTGAAAAGAAATAAAAAAGATATTCTAGAGTTGAAAAGTATAATAACCGGAATGAAAAATTCCTAGAGGGATTCAAAGGCAGATTTGAGCAGGCAAAAGGAAGAATCAGTGAACTTGAAGATAGAATAATTGAGTCTAAGGAACAAGAAGAAAAAGAGTAAGGAAAAGTGAACATAGCCTAAGGGACTTTTGGGAACCATGAAGCCAACCAACAATAACTGTGGTATAATCCAAGGAGAAAAGACAAAAAGGCAGAAAGAATGTGTGAAGAAATAATATCTAAACCTTCCCAAATTTGAAACACTTGAATATAAACATCCAGGAAGCATGGATATAGGATGAATTTGGAGGTGGGATGAACTCAAAAGACCCTTACTTAGAATAGAATAATAAAACTATCAAAACACAAAGAAAATTTTGAAAGTAACAAGAGAAAAATGATTATCAGATACAAAGGATTCTCAATGAGATTATTGGACTTCTCATCAGAAACAGAGGCCAGAAGGCAGTAGTACTAAAATTAATAAAAAACAAAAACTGTTAACTATTTTAAAAATCTTATAAGGATATAGGGGAAAAAAATCCCCCATTTTTTCCCTTTATTCTCATCATTCACAGTCAACACAACACAGAATATCCCATCTTTTGTCACCAAAATATGTGAAGATTTTTCTCCAACAGCAATTAATTCTTCATCAGATACCAGATGATATCCTCTAATTCAATTCAAATCTGACAATAAGAAATAGCATAAGATCCAATAGGTTTGAGGGCTCAGTCCCACAATATTTCCCTCTACTTCAAATGCCAGCTGCCAAGTAGTACATTGTCACCTATATTTCTGACCAACTAACTATAAACTGGATTGACTGATTTGCTAGGGTGATTCACAGAACTCAAGGAAATATTTTACTTGCATTTACCCATTATTATAAAGGATATCACAAAGGATACTGATGAACAGACAAATGGAAGAGCTGTATAGAGCAAGTTATTGAAGGGGTGTAGAGCTTCCATGCCCTATCTGGGCCTACTACCTTCCAGACACTTCCATGTGTTCAGCTATCCAGAAGCTCCCTGATCCCACAATTGGGGAGCTTTTATGGAGGTTTAATTCTATAAGCATGACTTACGAAATCATTAGTTATAAGTGATCAATTAAACCTTCAGCCCCTTTTTCCTACCCAGAGATTGGACGGTGGGACTGAAATCTCAACCCTCTGATCAGGCCTTTCAGGTGACTAATTCCCATTCTGAAGATATCCAAGGGCCACTAGTAACTAGTCATCTTGTTAGCATACAAAAGGTACTCTACTAAGAAGTATCTCAAGAATGGAAGAAAAGGTATCCAATGTACTCAGCCCTACTATGAAACTAATTCATGGCTTTCACAGGAAAGCTATAACCCAGTTATAATCTAAGAATATGGAGAAGGGGTAGAGGAAGGGGAGGGAGGGGGAAGGTCGGGCAGAGGGAGGGTGATTGGTGGGATTACACCTGCGGTGCATCTTACAAGGGTACATGTGAAACTTAGTGAATGCGGAATATGATTGTCTTAACACAATAACTAAGAAAATGCCAGGAATGCTATGTTAACCATTGTGATGAAAATGTGTCAAACTATTTATAAAACCAGTGCACCGTGCCCCATGATCGCATTAATGTACACAGCTATGATCTAATACTACTACTACTAAGAATAATAATAATAAAACAAACAAACACAAAAAGGTACTCTAATCATTAAGAAGAGTCCAAGGATTTTAGGAGCTACATGCCAGGAAACAGGGACAAAGACTAAATATTTACTTCATGATATTACAGTTCTATCTATGGAAAACTGTCCTTCAAAAGTGAGGGAAAATTAAGACATTCACATAAAAACAAAACTTGAGAGCGTTTGTTACCAATAGACCTGTCCTGCAATAAATGCTGAGGGAAATTCAGTACATTGGAAGGACACTAGAAAATAATTCTGTGAGCCACCCTAGCAAATCAGTCAAACCAATTTATTGTCAGTCGGTCAGAAGTATAAGTGAAGTATAAGTATAAATGAAGAAATGAAGATCTTAATACAGGTGATAACACGGGCAATTATAAAAGGTAGTGTTACCGTAACAAGGGTGCACAGATCAACTTTTTGTTTTCTACATGCTTTAAGAGTCTAATAAATGCCTTAAAAAGCAATTATTAGTCTAAAAGCTACCTTTATTGTAACTTTGACTCAACATTTTTTCCTACATAACTTAAGAGACTAATACTGAAACCACTGTTTTATCAGTATGCTAACCAACCTGAATACTAAGTGACTGACAGACAGTTTATGTAGCATGGATACATTGGACAAAAGGATAATTCATGTTCAAGGCAAGATGAAGGGCAATGGTACCCGACTTCATCACACTACTCTGAAGGGCATACAATTTAAAACTTATGAATTATTTCTATAGTCTTCCATTTAATATTTTCAGACTTTTGTTGAAATGGGTAATTGAAACTTCAGAAAGTGAAACTATGGAGAAGGGAGGACTACTGTTTATATTAATAATAGATTCAATACAGCAGGAAGATATAGTTAGTATAAATATTTAAATACCCAGTAACAGACTATCAAAATACATAAAGCAAAAACTAATGGAATTGAAGGGAGAAATAGTTACAGAGTAATAATGGAGACTTCCAATACCCTACGACTCACAATAATAGAAAAACCAGACAGAAGATAAATAAGGAAACAGAGGTTTGAATTACACAATAAATGAACTAGATCAACAGACATATATAAAATATGCTACCTGAAAAATAAAGGAGAGGAGGGGTGGCTATATTACTATCAGACAAAATAAATCAAAAACAGTTACTAGAGACAAAGTAGAACAGTATAGTAGTTGCCCCTTATTTGTGAGAGATATGTTCCAACACCTCCAGTGGATACCTGAAACCACTATTTTTTCAGTCTGATAACTGAGGTGGCTACTAAGTGACTAACAGATGAGTAGTTTATACAGCATGGATACAAGAAAAAATAGACAAAATGGATTTCATGAAAATTTTAAAAATGTGTGCATTAAAACCACTACCAAAAGAGCAAAAAGGCAACCCACAGAATGGGAGAAAATATTTGTAAATTGTATATCTGGTAAGTGATTAACATCTAGACTGTATACAGGACAAAAACCAAACAATCCGATTCAGACTTGAATAGACAATTACTGGAAGAAGATATAAAAAGGGCCAATACTAACATGAAAATATGTTCAACCTCACTAATCATTATGGAAATTTAAATCAAAACTATAATGAGATACCACCTCACACTCGTTAATATGGCCACTCTTTAAAAAAAGAAAACAGAAAATAATAAATATTGGCAAGAATATAGAAAGAATTCACATTCTTCTCAAGTACACATGTAAATTTTCCAGGATAGACCATATGTTAGACCACAAATTAAGCTTCAACAGATTTTAAAAGACACATATTATACAAAGTATCTTTTCTTACCACAATAGGATGACATTAGAAATCAATAACAGAATGAAAATGAAAAATTTTAAATGTGTGGAAATTAAATAGCACACTTTGAAAAAAGCAATGCTTGGAAAATAAATCACAAGGGAAATTAGATGATAATGACAAAAAAAAAAAAAAAAAAAGGAAAAGAAACAGGGCGGCGCCTGTGGCTCAAAGGAGTAGGGCACAGGCCCCATATGCCGGAGGCGGTGGGTTCAAACCCAGCTCCAGCCAAAAACTGAAAAAAAAAAAATGAAAACACAACATACCAGAACAAGCAAAAGCAGTCTGACGGGGGGAAATTTGTAGCCCTAAGTGCTTATGATAAAAACCACAGAAGATTTCCAATCAACAACCCAACTTTAAAACCTAAGGAACTAAAACAAGTAGAACGAATTAGACTCAAAACCAAAAACAAGAGGAAGGAAATAATGAATATCACAGCAGAGATAAATGAAGTACAGAAAAATAATAGGGAAGTCAATGAAACCAAAAGTTGTTTCTTTGAAAAGATCAAGAAATTTACAAACCTTAGCTGGAGGACTCACATTTCCTAATTTCAGAACTTACTCCAAAGTTACAGTAATAAAAGCAGTATGGTATTGGCAAAAAGAGAGACATATTTGCCATTATGATAAAATAGACCATCCAGAAATAATCCCTCATATTTTTAGTGATTGCTCGGAAAAATTAAGTTGGGCCTTTACCTCATACCATATATAAAAATTAATTCAAAATGAATCAAAGTTCTAAATGTTAAACCTAAAACTGTAAAACTCATAGAAGAAAACATGAGAAAAGCTTCAACATATCGGATTTGACAATGATTTCTTGAATGTGACACCAAAAGCATAGGCAATAAAAAAAATAGACAAATTAGACTTCATGAAAATTTTAAAATTTATGCATCAAAACCATTGTCAAAGAGTAAAAAGGCAACCTACAGAATGGGAGGAAATACTTGTAAATTGTAGGGCTGATAAGTGATTAATATACGTATCTAGACTATATAGAGGACTCTTGAAATTCAACAACAAAAACCAGTAATAATCATAAGAAAAGATGCTCAACCTCATTAATCATTATGGAAACTGAAATCAAAACTATAATGAGATACCATCTCACACCCATTAGTATGACCACTATTTAAAACCCCCCAGAAAATAGCAAGTGTTGGCAAGAACGTGGAGAACTTTGAATTCTGTGCACTATTGGTGGGAATGTCAAACAGCATGGCCACTGTGGAATATAGTATGGCAGTTTTTAAAAAAGTTATAAATAGAATTACCATATGATCCAGCAATTCCTCTTCTGGGTATATACTCAAAAGAATCAAAAGCAGGGTCTCAAAAAAGTATATTGTACGTGTCTATCCATGTTCACAGACACCTTATTCACAATAGCTGAAACACAGGAGTAACTGAAATGTCCACTCACAGATGAATAGATGAGAAAAAATGTGGTATATATCTATATACAGTAGAATATTATTAAGCCTTGAAAAGAAAGGAAATTCTGGCACAATATGAATGAACAATTCTGTTACAATATGAATGAACCTTGAGGACATTTGACAGTCGGTTTTAAGTGAAATAAGCTAGTCACAAAAAGACAAATATTGTATGATTCCAGTCATATGAGGTACCTGAGATAGTCAAATTTGTTGAAATAGAAAGTGGAATGATGGTTTCCAGGGGCAGGAGGCGGGTATAGAGTGGTTTAACGTGAACAGAGTTTTGGCCTTGCAAGATAAAGAGTTCTGGAGATGGACAGTGGGGGATATTTGCACAATGATATGAATGTACTTAGTTCCCCTAAACTGTCTACTTAATGGTTAAGATGGTAAAGTCACTTTTGTTTTGTGTATTTTACCACAATAAAAAATTGGGGGAAAAAGCTATAGAGAGCTTAATTAAAATTTTGAATTTCATGCTCATGAATTTATAGAAGAATCTGAGAAGAATGGACATCTGTATGATACTGAGTCTGTTATTCCCTCAGTAAAGTTATAGTTTTTCCCTTTAAAAATAAAAATATGTTTGTGCATATACAACCCTCACACACACAGAAATAAAATACCTGTTCTGGAGTTCTGGAACCGTGCCGATATTTGGCTTGAGACCCGGCTGGGCGGGGTGGGGGGTCACTCAGCAGCATCATTGGGGTGGAGGGGTCACTCAGCTCTGTCTCATTTCCTTATCAGTGAAATGGATAAAATGATACCTACTTCACAGACTCATGGTGAGGATTTAAAAAATGAGAAACCCATATCAAATGCTTACTGCAGCACCCAGAATACAGTAAGGGCTCAAAAAATACTTGCTGTAGTTACATTGTCAGTATCACCATCTCTGGATGTGGAATTGGAGCTTGTGTTTTAGACTGAGCACACACTGGTACTTTCCATGTGCTCTAACAGTGAGCACGGACTGCTGTTGTGACAAAATAAGAAAACTGAACATGGTGAAAGCTGCCTAGAGGGTGGTGGGGCAGGAAGAGGCCGGCAAGGAGGCCAGGCTTCTTTAGCTGAAGATGGGGCCCAGCATCTTTCTGTGTTCCTTCCTGAAACTCCCGCAGGCTTAGACCAGCTCCCAGTGCTATGCTATCCATTTCTCAAGTGGGCCTGTGTCCTTGCAGAAGAAGACAATGCCTCTCTACCTTGTCGCTGCCATGACCCCACCAGCAGCGGACCGACCAAACCAGCTCATCCTCAGCTGAGCAGCCATGGCCCAAGCTGTGGTCTAGGCTCCGCCGGCCACACTGCCCACTCTCAGGTGCTGACCTGGAGACAGGGGAGGCCCCGCTAAGCCTGCTGCCTCATGTCCAGTGTATCACAGTGATCATGACTGTGGGCTTGAGTCAGTAGGACTTGGGTTCAAAACCATGTTTTACATAGGTCACTTATAAAGTTTTGAAACAGTCTGTGTTATGGTCTATTACTTCATGTCTAAGAAACACAGTCAACAATGTCCTTTCTGATTCACCCATGCAAGTTTCAACTTGCTGGACTTACCAGCATTGCTGGGAGGGCTTTGTTAGCTTCCTTCTGAGCAGATTTTACATTTCTTGATTTTTATGCATCTGTAAAGACCAACATATTACTCTCCAAACCCTCTAGGCCTTAGCTTCTCTTAACTATAAACTAAAGATAGCAACAGCTACCTCTGTGACCACAAAGAGATTAGGTCAATGCCTGGCAGATGCAAGAAGCAAAGAGGACTTTTAAAAATCAACACACTTCTCTGTTCATGACACCCCCATGAATTCAAAGAGAATATCATTTTACGCAGAAAAAGTAGAAAATAGAGAAGCTGATTCACTGACTCTTCCGTCAGTTTTGTCCAACACCAATTTGAGGGCCTACAGCATGCCAGGCATGGATGGAGACACTTGAGGTGCACAACGGAATGAAGGAGACAAGGATCTTTGTAAAAGTAGGCAAATGATATGTAGAAATCTGAATACGTGTGATGAGAAGTGTGCTACAGGTAAAAAGTGCAAGAAGGAAAAAGGAGGAGGAGGAGAGAGGCGGGGGCAGGAGGAGGAAGCCGTCATTCACAAGGTGGTCGAGCAGGCCTCACAGGGAAGGTGAGATTTGGGAACAGGAGGGAAGGAGGATTGCAGATCTGGGACATGCATTCCAGGCCTCCAGCAAGACGAGCCCAGTGTGTGGACAGAAGGAAGGGCAAGGAGGCCGAGTGGTACGAGCAGAGCCTGTGGGATGGGAGGAGCACAGGATGGGCAGAGAAGGCTGGGGTCACAGCACACGCGGTGTGGTGGCCAGTCTAAGAAAGACTTGGGCTTAGAGTACTAAGTGAAAGAGTTGGAGATTCTGGATTGGAGGAGAATTTGGTCTGAGTTAAATGTGTTAAAAATGATCACTTACCTAAGCAAGCATGTCCAACCTGCAGCCCACGGGTTGCATGCAGATTATGTGAGGACTTGTTTGCTTATCTGTGGTGGCAGATATCACAAAAATTATGCATGGACTTTTTTTTGCTCATCAGCTTTCATTAGTGTTTGTGTATTTAATGTACGGCCCAAGACAACTTCTTCCAATGTGGCACAGAGAAGCCAAAAGTTTGGACACCCTGCAAGAGTAACTTTAGACCTGCCTTTTTATTAAAAAATAAAAGTGTCACTTCTTCCTCAGCAATAATCTATAATCTATCTGCCAACCACAACCATTCTACCATGAAAGATGGTGGAAAAATTAATGGCATACTTAAAACCTACACCTGTTCTGTTCCCTTTAATACAAGCACCCAGGGAATGGTCAAATCTTCCTCTCTTCTTGGGCTCACTCTGTTCGCCCTCTATACTCCACAGCTAAGCAAAGCCTGTGATCAGGAAGAATTCTGCAGACACAGAGGGTGAAGGTCCTGTGATAGCCTTGCCAGGATGGAGAAGGGTCTTGGAGTTTCATCTAAGTGTAGAAATGAAATAAACCCTCATTTTTTGGCCTTAATTGACCATGACCATGTGGCCTAACTACACATGCACCCACCCCTCCTCCCACCATTAATTTCTGGAGAGACTATTTTTTTGCTTTCCAAAGTTGGCCCAGTATGGTGCACCCTACTCAGGCCCTGGGGCTGCCTCGGAGCCAGCATTCCAGGCCCCAGACACTTTGACCAGCTGTGATCATTTCATCCTCTTTTCACTCACAATCACATATGGTCAGCTAATTATCAAAATTTAATTTATATTTCATATTATCTGGTTTTGTCCTCTACATTTTATGGTGTTTGTAAAGCGAAATAATCCTAAAGACTCCTATGCCTCTCCCGTCCTCTCCCTTCCACCACTGTCTGAGTATGACCCATTATCATTTGATCCTTCTCCATTCCTAACTTTAACATCTTTAAAACTTATTCCTTCTATCATTACATATCCTATGGGTGTAGTGAAATATCTCATATGTGCCCCATAAATATGTACAAATATTATGTATCAATAAAAAATAAACTGGAAAACAAAAAAGTCACCTTTACTGAATAGGCTGAAGCTCTTTGTTTAAACGATGAAGCTATGGGGAAGACAGGTGGATCTTATTGGGATGTGTGTTCTAAATGGAAATATTACCTCCTTCTGTCTTTTATACAGGGAAACCAGCCCTCAGGAAGGATTGCTATCATGCACCCAAATTTTCTGTTTTATAACTCCAATTATGAAAAGAAGACCAGCATATTATTCTAAAAAAAATCTGGGCCCTGGCTCAATGACAAAAATACAGAATTACAGTTCTCCCCAATAACAGAACTAAACACAGCCAGTCCTTGCTGAATCTTAACATCATTCCGGATGAAAAAAACAGACTGCCAGGGAAAAATAGTTCCACTGCAAACCCTGGATTTATGAGTAATCATGGTATGGTACTAAATATTTATAAACCCAGGAAAATGCACAGTGCCCATCATCCTGTGAAATTGTGCTTGCTGTGACATTTAGAAAAATCTAAAGGAATCTTCTAGACAGCCCGTGTTTAGAGTGGTAATTTGAACAATGCCTTTTTGCTTTATCATTTACAATTTCCTTTTAAACTAGGGTCATATTTTGATGTAGAATATGAAGGTATCAAAGATGAAGAGTTTTCCATTTCTCTATTTTCTATTTAATCACAAAATAGATTTAGTTCTTGTTCAGTTTTATATTTGAGCAAAGCGCAGAGAGAATCAAAGCTGGAAGAGGGCTCAGTTTCATGAATATAGTTGAAGACAAACTAGCTTTCACATATATGCTTGCTAACTACACATGCATTACAAACATTTTAAATAACAGTAAGAAGGGAAAGAAGAAGAAAACGTAAAATCACCCCAAGTGCCTCACTCAGAGATAGCCATTATTGATTTGGGGAAATTACATTTTTCTTCATCTTTCGACACATAAATATTGACAGTTCCTTTTTTTTTCTTTTTACTGAGATAGAGTTCATATTCTGTAAGATTTTTTTTTAAAGTGCATTATCAAAATTTAATTTATATTTCCTATTATCTGGTTTTGTCCTCTACATTTTATGGTGTTTATAAAGTGAAATAATCCTAAAGACCCCTATGCCTCTCCCGTCCTCTCCCTTCCACCACTGTCTGAGTATGACCCGTATCATCTGATCCTTCTCTATTCCTAACTGGTCCCCTGTGCTCAAATCTCAAATGTTCAATAACCATTTGTTGAATACCTTAATCTTTAAAATCACACTGTGTAGCAAGAAAGATGGAAATATTGTCCCTTTATACATGCAGATATTAAACTATAAAGTGACTGCATAACTCTTTAGTGACATAGTTGGAATGGACATCCATACTGTCTAATTCTAAATTGACAATCCTTTGAGAAGACCAAAGCCATCTAAGATGTGGTCAGGGTGGGAAACTTAGCTTAATATCTTGGCTGTCTTCCAGACTTTGTGTTGCATTTGAGCAAGGTATTCCACCAACAATTGAAAACTTAAAAGATAGGAATCACAATATCCCTTATCAATTTGCATGGAGTGATTGCTATAAGTAAGCTCATATTCCACTGGGGATAACTGTTAAACATTTCATCTAATGATTTAAGTTCAGTACCTAGCCCACTTCCCCTTCCAGAGCCCTTCTCTGTTCGTGTTTCTCCTAACTACAGCACACCTCATGCTCCAACGCACCTTCTGCTCCAACGTACCTCCAGCTACAGTTCACATCCTGCTATGACACACCTCTAGTTACAACACACCTCCTGCCACAACACGCCTCTGGCTACCATGTACCTCCTGCCACAACTCAACACACCTCCTGCCACAACGCACCTCAGGCTACAATGCATCTCTGGCTACAATGCACCTCTTGCTTGCTCAGTGCAGCTTTCAAGCTCTAACAGGCTACAGACTCCTAAACACCCATTCTGCACTGAGCCTTTCCCTCCTAGGGCCAGGTAGCCAGGGGCCTGTACAGGATCCTCGAGGGACTTGGGGAACTGATCTGCACTGTGGCTTCCCTGGGGCTGGAACCCAAAATATTGTTTCCCAAGAAGCTGGAGACAGAATGAATAGAGCTCCTTCCAAAAGGGGAAACATCCTGATACATTTCTCTCCCTATGAAGTTATTTTTAGTTCCTTCAAATGTCTCTGGATCCAAACAATTTAAGGAACTGCCCTTGTTCACAGTTGCAATGTGTTTCAACTTTGACAAAATACATTACGTCACATGGAAAAGGATCCAAACAGTCCTGTCTCACGGACCCACAGTGCCAGTTCAGGAGAAGGATCTTTACTGGTGCTGCCAGTGTCTACATGTGGTTTCTGAGTCCCCATAGCCCCCTCAGCCGTACATGCCAGGAAGATAAGCAGAGGTCAAACTCTGGTTCATGCTGTATGGATCAATGCAACTTCCGAGTGGAAAACAAAAACATCGTACAGTAACATTAAAGAGAAATCTGGACTTCGCAGTAAATACATGTCATAAATCTGCACCAGTGTCTCCATGACCACAACTGGCCTCAGCCTGGCTTTCAAAACAAACCTCTTGCCAGACCTCTCAAGAATCCTCTTACAGAAAGAGAAAGATCCTAACGAAGGATAAAGTAGGAAACAAATCACCCAGCTCTGCACAGCTGTTTACAAACTGTTCTCATCTATGTGATGCATGTGTAAGAAAACCAAAGAGCTTATGTCCAAAATGGGCTGCACAGGAGTGAAACGGATAAACCATGACCTCTAGTAAGTGGCTGATTCCATCTCTGAGGCCAGTAGGAAAGTAGAAGGTGAAGATAACAGCATGGGCCTCAGCAGCTAAGATGGGAAGACGGGAGCAAGGGAAACGCCACTCTGCACGGCTTCCATCTCTAGGGTGACGAGAAAGAGTCTGTCCACTGGGAGAGCTATTTTTCATGAGAGAATCATTTCTGTTATGCTCAAAGGTGTAGTGTTACACCTCCCGACTTTCTCTAGGATTTAAAAGGTCAACATAAACTGAGCTGTGGGACAAGCACATGGAGAAACGTGGCTTCCGCCACACGCAGCAGTTAGGCCCACGAACAGCCCGAGGCAAGCAGCACCCACAGCAGCTTGTGCCCACTGATGGCTGCCCAGACAGCCTTGTCCAGAGAGATGGGGCCAGGAGAACATGTAACATATACAGAGAAAGAGAGATCACGGAATTGGCGTACCCAACTGTGGGGGCTGGCAAACCCAAATTCCACAGTGCAAGCCTGCAGGGTGAGGGTGCGAACTCTGGCCCAGGAGGTTAGTCTTGAGGCAAAATTTCTTTTTCTTCAGGGAAGCCTCAGGTTTGCTCTTTCAGGCCTTTGTAATAGCTGGACGAGGCCCACCCAATTTATAGAAAATAACTTCCTTTTCTTAAAGTCAGCAGATTACAGATGTTAACCACATCCACAAAATAACTCTGCAGGAAGACCTAGAGTAGCGTTCCAGGGAGTAACTGGGCACTCCAGCCTAGAGTAACATTTCATTGAATAACTGGGTATTCCAACTTAGCTACATGCAACACACAAAACTGACCAGCCCATAGGAGAAGTCTAGGGATGAAGGAAGGACAGGCCAGAGACCCCTCACTCATACTTGGGCAGGGGGAGGTGTCTGAAATCAGGGGAGGCTCCCTAGAGGAAGTGATACTAAAGCCAAGACTAAAGGCTGAGGAGCAAGCAGAGAAGTGGTGTGGCAGCAGCCATGGCTGGGACCAGGGCAGAGAGGGCAGGAAGTAAATGGACTCATGAATGGGATCCTGGGAGCCCTGGCAGAGGGATGCCCAAGACAGCACTCACTCTCAGGTGCTGGTGATCACAGCACTGAACACTGGGCGTGACTATGCACCAGCCACCATTCACGAAAAGCACAGTGACCCTAACAATCACCTGCGACATAGACACCATTAGCAGCACTTGCTGATGGGAAGCTGGTATACAAAAGTCACTCAGCTCCCGGGCAAAGAGGAAGGACCCTGACCCAGGCCTTCTAACAGGAGGAAGGGTCTGAGCCAAGGGCACAGATGGAATAATTTCTTTAGTTTTACATATAAACTGGAAAGGAAAGTTAAAGATGGGTCCAGAGGGAGGGGTTAGTAGCAGTGGAATAGGAATTCTAGAGGGTGTTGGAGGTTTGGAGAAGCCACTGTGGAAAACAGGGGGGAAGAGGAAAGAAGGAAATTGGTGGCCACAGGTTAGCACAGAGAGCAAAGCTCCCAGAGGCTGATAAAATACAGGATGTGACCAAAAGTGTGAACGCCTGGCAAGCAACTGAAGCTTACTGGCATCACAGAGGTAAGGAACTTGGAAGATGAGGGGCTCCACAGCTTCTCCCCAGGGGCTCTGAGGACAGGAGTTATGGTGAAGAGGAAGTCCAGGTGCAAGACTGCCCACCAACCTCATCTTTGGTATATGGAAAAGAAAAATGAGTGTCAAAATAATTCACATACTCAACTATATTCTTCCTTGGTCTACTCTGGATATACCCAGTTAAATACAGTGAAGACAGTTGTCTGAGCAGAATATACGGCTCTTACTTTAGGGGAAAGAAAAGGAATCCCCTTCTTCCACAGGTATCTTTTGGCCAGTCCAGTTGAATCATTTTAATTCTGTGTACTTCCTGCTAACTTTATTTTTGTGGATCACAGACTTTAGCTAGGGGAATGCTGCATACAGAAAGCTCCCTCATTTAAGTCTGCTCTGTCGTTCTGTGCAGAAAGTACAATGAGTAATCTAATTATTGTCTTTGTTTTCTAAACTTAAACAACAACAGCAAAAAAGTCCTGTGGATTTAAAAAGTCATCATTAATGGGTTTATTTTACTGAGTGACCTTAGAACTTCCCAAACAAAGCTTTAGTCCTCACAGTGTAAATTCAGTAGTACATATCCACATGATGCCTCTGGTCCTGAAAGACTGAACGTGTCTCGGCAAAGAAAACAAAACAAGGTGGGTGGGGCAGGGGGGATGCCCCATGAAATGTGGTTCTTGTAGAAACCACACAGAGTGTTCTTCACAAAGTGCTTATGTTATTCAATAGAGTAGGTAGAAATGAAAACATTTAGATTCAATATTTCTTCTGTAATTTTAGGAGATAGAAAATTAATGTTAGATTTACTTCAGTTGACACCAGTCATATGCTGCTTGGCAATACTGTTTCTTGGGTTCAATCACAAACTACTCAAGCAGCTACTTATTTTAAACCAAGGAAGCTGCCAGAGAAAGTATATGTGATGCCTGCATACCTGAATCCCTCACACTGATGCTAACATTAATGTGTAAGGTGCTTCTGCTATTGGATGAAACATCAATGCCCCATTGGCCCTGCCAGTGGTCTGACGGCCATGAAAATGGTATTTAGCCCACTCGGTTTAGTTTCCTAGTTGCTTATTAACTGCCACACCGCTGGTTGCCACTGGACTTTTTAAAGTTATTTTTAAACCATGCTAATATACACATCAATATAAATTTACTATTTTAAAGTGTATAGTTCAGTGGCACTAAGTACACTTACATTATTATGGCACCACCACCACCACCACCATCCGTCTCCAGAATTTTTGCATCTTCTCTTTACACATTAAACAGCAGCCCCTCATTCTTCCCTCCTTCCAGTCCCTGCCGATCATCATTGTACTTTCTGTCCCTATGTTGACTTCTCCAGATACCTCATGTGAGAGGAATCATGATATATTTGTCTTTTTATACCTGGCTTATTTCATTTAGCACAATGTTGTCAGGGGTCATTCATGCTGTAGCACGTGCCTGAATTTCCTTCCTTTGTAAGGCTGAATTATATTCCCCTGCATGGATATACCACATTCTGTTTATCTATTCATCCATCAATGGACACTTGGTCTGCTTCCACTTTTTGGTCATTGTGAACTATGTGACTATGAAACATGGGAGTACAAATATCTTTCTTCATGATCCTGCTTTCAAGTCTTTGGTCATATACCCAGAAATGGTATTTCCAGATGACACAGAAATTCTATTTTTAATTTTGTGAGGAATTATCATATTGTTTTCTATAGTAGCTATACCATTTTAGTCCCATCGGCAATATAAAAGTGTTCCAGTTTCTCCATATCCCCACTAATTGTTAGTATTCTCTGCTTTTCTTTAAAAAATAGTAGCCACCCTAATGAATGTAAGGAGGCTATCAAGTTTTAGATGCATTATTTTTCGTATCTTTACTTCTTCAGATATTCATTATACTGTAATAAGTCACATTAAATAGAATGCCAGTGTCCTCTACAAAGTTATGACCTCCGGAGGCGGAGCAAGATGGCGGCCGAGTAACAGCTTCCTTGCATCTGGGCACCATGAGTCTGGGGACATAGGACTCCAGGCATTTCTGGCTGGTGGAATCTGCCTATCATCACTCCTATGAGGATACAGGGAGTCAGCGAGAGACTTCTGGACCCCAAGAGGAGGACTAAAACAGTGGAAAAACGGCAAGTGGTCGCGTGTGTTCAATCCGTCTAAACCCGCCCACAACTGTAAGTTCAGTAGCAGCCAGACTGCAAACCAGAAAGGCCTTACCTGTGAACTATTTTGGTGTCCTTGGACTTGGCACTGAGTTGAACTGCCTTGGGGAGGGCCTGAGCGGGAGTGCGGAGAACTTTGGCCGTTGTCTAGGCCCCAGTCTGAGCCGCTGAGCCAGACGGAGCTAATAGTGTTTGGCCGTGGGTCACACGGAGCCATTGTGAGTGATCTGCCCCGGCAAGCTCTGCCCTCAGGGTCGCAGAGCTACAATCAGGTGGGAGCTGGTAACCCAGCAACCAAGTAGCCTAAGGGTGGGGTCTGAGCCGCCTTGCAGCCCTAACCCTCAGGGCAGAGTGAGACTGGTTTTGGCACACTGGGTAAGTGGATAGCTACTTCAGCAGTGATTCCAGCGAGAAGCACTTTACTGGGAAAGCTTCTGCTCAGCAAGTTTACAAGTTCAAAGTGCCTTTTAAGTGGGCTGAAGAGAGATTTAGGGTGTCTACCTGCTGGGGTTTGAGAAATCAGCAGCCTCCAGTCGTATCAGAACTGTGATTAACATCTCATACCCCAGAAGACCACGTGTTGCCCAGACAATATTCAATAATATATACAAACTGCTTTGTTTTTGGTTGTGTTTTTTTTTTCTTTTTTTTTTTTTGTTTGGTTGTTTTTCTTTGTTGTTTATTTTGACGTTGTTGATGTTCTTTTGTTTTTTAATTTCAATCTTTTCCATACAGATCCTTTTTCTTTCTCAATTTTTCTAGTGTAATTATAATTTCCCATTGCTGCCTTTTTTAATAACTAGAACTTCATTTTTGCTAGTGTTTCTACCACTATCATTTGGTTTTTCACCCAATTTTATCCCCGTAAAGTTTTCTGTTTGCTTGGTTTGGTTTGATTTATAGCATTTTTGTCTTTCCTCTCTACTTGGTGGAGGTGGGGTACTGTGTCTGATCAGGTTAGCAAAGAGCTGCTGACCTAAAGGGAACCACCCTACTGGGCACCCCCAGAAAGTGGGGTTTTTTTTAAGGTTGTGTCAAAGTACCCTACTGTACACCTATATTGCTCTGTCTCCCTCTTTCTGTGCCTCTCTTCTTTTTGTCAATATTCCTTATACCCACCCCCTCTCCTTTCTCTATTTTTCTTTTTTTTCTTATCACTCGGTCCTCCTTTCTTTCATCCCTTTTTTACTCTTCAACCTTCTCACCCTTCTGGTCCTGTAACACTTAGTCCACAGGTACAAGAACTTAAAGAGCAAGAGGAAGTGAAAGGAAAATTAGGGCAAGGAAACAAATAAAAGAAATCACTCATGAGGAAGAATCAGCAGAAAACTCCAGGCAACATGAAGAACCAGTCTAGAACAACCCCACCAAGGGACCATGAGGTAGCTACTGCAGATGATTCCACCTGTAAAGAAATGTTAGGAATGACAGAAAGGGAATTTAGAATACACATGTTGAAAACAATGAAAGAAATGATGGAAACAATGAAGGAAACTGCTAATAAAGTGGAAAATAACCAAAAGGAAATCCAAAAACAGAATCAAATAAGAGATGAACGATATGAAGAATATAAAAAGGATATAGTAGATCTGAAGGAACTGAAACAGTCAATTAGGGAACTTAAAGATGCAATGGAAAGTATCAGCAACAGGTTAGACCATGCACAAGAAAGAATTTCAGAGGTAGAAGACAAAGGTAGACAAAGAATTTCAGAGGTAGAATTTCAGAGGTTCTTGAGATAACTCAGACAGTAAAAGAGGCAGAAAAGAAGAGAGAGAAAGCAGAACGTTCACTGTCAGAATTATGGGACTTTATGAAGCATTCCAACATATGAGTTATAGGAATTCCAGAAGGGGAAGAAGAATGCCCCAGAGGAATGGAAGCCACACTAGAGAATATTATAAAAGAAAATTTCCCAAACATCACCAAAGATTCTGACACACTGCTTTCAGAGGGACATAGGACCCCAGGTCGCCTCAACTCTAAGCGAGCTTCTCCAAGACACATTGTGATGAACCTGTCCAAAGTCAAGACAAAAGAAAAGACTCTGCAAGCGGCCAGGAGTAAGCGCCAGTTGACCTACAGGGGCAAATCCATCAGAGTGACCGCAGACTTCTCTAATGAAACTTTCCAAGCAAGAAGACAATGGTCATCTAGCTTTAATCTACTTAAACAAAACAATTTTCAGCCTAGAATAATTCTGTTTAATCTACTTAAACAGAACAATTTTCAACCCTGCTAAGCTAAGCTTAAAAATTGACGGAGAAATCAAATCATTTACGGATATACAAACATTGAGGAAATTCGCCACAACAAGACCAGCTCTACAGGAAATACTTCAACCTGTTCTGCACACTAACCACCACAATGGATCAGCAGCAAAGTAAGAACTCAGAAATTAAAGGACAGAACCAAACCTCCACACTGATGCAAAAGATAAAACTAAGCAATGGACTCTCACCAAATAAGACGAATAGAATACTACCACACTTATCAATTATCTCAATAAATGTTAATGGCTTGAATTCCCCACTGAAGAGACATAGATTGGTTGACTGGATTAAAAAACACAAGCCATCCATTTGCTGTCTGCAAGAAACACACCTGGCTTCAAAAGACAAATTAAAGCTCCGAGTCAAGGGTTGGAAGACAATTTTTCAGGCAAATGGAATTCAGAAGAAAAGAGGAGTTGCAATCTTATTTTCAGATACATGTGGATTTAAAGCAACTAAAGTCAAAAAAGACAAAGATGGTCAAGGGAAAAATACAACAAGAAGACATTTCAATTCTAAATATTTATGCACCCAATTTAAAAGCTCCCAGATTCTTGAAGCAGACCTTACTCAGTCTGAGCAATATGATATCTGATAATACCATCATAACAGGGGACTTTAACACTCCTCTTACAGAGCTGGACAGATCCTCTAAACAGAAATTAAACAAAGATATAAGAGATTTAAAGGAGACCCTAGAACAACTGTGCTTGATAGACGCATATAGAACACTCCATCCCAAAGATAAAGAATATACATTATTCTCATCACCCCATGGAACATTCTCCAAAATTGATCATATCCTGGGACACAAAACAAACATCAAGAGAATCAAAAGAATTGAAATTTTACCTTGTATCTTTTCAGACCATAAGGCACTAAAGGTGGAACTCAACTCTAACAAAAATGTTCGACCCCACCCAAAGGCATGGAAATTAAACAATCTTCTGTTGAATAACAGATGGGTGCAGGAAGAAATAATACAGGAAATCATTAACTTCCTTGAGCATAACAACAATGAAGACACAAGCTACCAAAACCTGTGGGATACTGCAAAAGCAGTTTTGAGAGGAAAATTCATCGCTTTAGATGCCTACATTCGAAAAACAGAAAGAGAGCACATCAACAATCTCACAAGAGATCTTATGGAATTGGAAAAAGAAGAACAATCTAAGCCTAAACTCAGTAGAAGAAAAAAAATATCCAAAATCAAATCAGAGATCAATGAAATTGAAAACAAAAGAATCATTCAGAAAATTAATGAAACAAGGAGTTGGTTTTTTGAAAAAATTAATAAAATAGATAAACCATTGGCCAGACTAACTAGAAATAGAAAAGTAAAATTTCTAGTAACCTCAATCAGAAACGATAAAGGGGAAATAACAAATGATCCCACAGAGATACAAGAGATCATCTCTGAATACTACCAGAAACTCTATGCCCAGAAATTTGACAATCTGAAGGAAATGGATCAATATTTGGAATCACACCCTCTCCCTAGACTTAGCCAGGAAGAAACAGACCTCCTGAACAGACCAATTTCAAGCACTGAGATCAAAGAAACAATAAAAAACCTTCCAACCAAGAAATGCCCTGGTCCAGATGGCTTCACTCCAGAATTCTACCAAACCTTCAAGGAAAAGCTTATTCCTGTACTGCAGAAATTATTACAAAAAATTGAGGAAGAAGGAATCTTCCCCAACACATTCTATGAAGCAAACATCACCCTGATACCAAAACCAGGAAAAGACCCAAACAAAAAGGAGAATTTCAGACCAATCTCACTCATGAATATAGATGGAAAAATTCTCAACAAAATCCTAGCCAATAGATTACAGCTTATCATCAAAAAAGTCATTCATCATGATCAAGTAGGCTTCATCCCAGGGATGCAAGGCTGGTTTAACATACGCAAGTCCATAAATGTTATCCACCATATTAACAGAGGCAAAAATAAAGATCACATGATCCTCTCAATAGATGCAGAAAAAGCATTTGATAAAATCCAGCATCCTTTTCTAATTAGAACACTGAAGAATATAGGCATAGGTGGCACATTTCTAAAACTGATTGAAGCTATCTATGACAAACCCACAGCCAATATTTTACTGAATGGAGTAAAACTGAAAGCTTTTCCTCTTAGAACTGGAACCAGACAAGGTTGTCCTCTGTCACCTTTACTATTCAACATAGTGCTGGAAGTTCTAGCCAATACAATTAGGCAAGACAAGGAAATAAAGGGAATCCAAATGGGAGCAGAGGAGGTCAAACTCTCCCTCTTTGCTGACGACATGATCTTATACTTAGAGAACCCCAAAGACTCAACCACAAGACTCCTAGAAGTCATCAAAAAATACAGTAATGTTTCAGGATATAAAATTAATGTCCACAAGTCAGTAGCCTTTGTGTACACCAACAACAGTCAAGATGAGAAGCTAATTAAGGACACAACTCCCTTCACCATAGTTTCAAAGAAAATGAAATACCTAGGAATATACCTAATGAGGAAGGTGAAGGACCTCTATAAAGAAAACTATGAAATCCTCAGAAAGGAAATAGCAGAGGATATTAAAAAATGGAAGAACATACCATGCTCATGGACGGGAAGAATCAACATTGTTAAAATGTCTATACTTCCCAAAGCAATCTACCTATTCAATGCCATTCCTATCAAAGTACCTACATCGTACTTTCAAGATTTGGAAAAAATGTTTTTTATTTATTTATTTATTTATTGTTGGGGATTCATTGAGGGTACAATAAGCGCAGTTACACTGCGTTTTGTATGGAACTGGAAAAAACCCGTATAGCTATGGCAGTTCTTAGTAATAAAAATAAAGCTGGGGGCATCAGCATACCAGATTTTAGTCTGTACTACAAAGCCATAGTGCTCAAGACAGCATGGTACTGGCACAAAAACAGAGACATAGACACTTGGAATCGAATTGAAAACCAAGAAATGAAACTAACATCTTACAACCACCTAATCCTTGATAAACCAAACAAGAACATACCTTGGGGGAAAGACTCCCTATTTATTCAATGAATGGTGTTGGGAGAACTGGATGTCTACATGTGAAAGACTGAAACTGGACCCACACCTTTCCCCAGTCACAAAAATTGATTCAAGATGGATAAAGGACTTAAATTTAAGGCATGAAACAATAAAAATCCTCAAAGAAAGCATAGGAAAAACACTGGAAGATATTGGCCTGGGGGAAGACTTTATGAAGAAGACTGCCATGGCAATTGCAACAACAACAACAAAAATAAACAAATGGGACTTCATTAAACTGAAAAGCTTCTGTACAGCTAAGGAGACAATAACCAAAGCAAAGAGACAACCTACACAATGGGAAAGGATATTTGCACATTTTCAATCAGAAAAAAGCTTGATAACTAAGATCTATAGAGAACTCAAATCAATCCACATGAAAAAAGCCAACAATCCCATATATCAATGGGCAAGAGACATGAATAGAACTTTCTCTAAAGATGACAGACGAATGGCTAACAAACACATGAAAAAATGTTCATCATCTCTATATATTAGAGAAATGCAAATCAAAACAATCCTGAGATATCATCTAACCCCAGTGAGAATGGCCCACATCATAAAATCTCAAAACTGCAGATCCTGGCGTGGATGTGGAGAGAAGGGAACACTTTTACACTGCTGGTGGGACTGCAAACTAGTACAACCTTTCTGGAAGGAAGTATGGAGAAAACTCAAAGCACTTAAGCTAGACCTCCCATTTGATCCTGCAATCCCATTACTGGGCATCTACCCAGAAGGAAAAAAATCCTTTTATCATAAGGACACTTGTACCAGACTGTCCATTGCAGCTCAATTTACAATTGCCAAAATGTGGAAACAGCCTAAATGCCCACCAACCCAGGAATGGATTAACAAGCTGTGGTATATGTATACCATGGAATACTATTCAGCTATTAAAAAAAATGGAGACTTTACATCCTTCATATTAACCTGGATGGAAGTGGAAGACATTATTCTTAGTAAAGCATCACAAGAATGGAGAAGCATGAATCCTATGTACTCAATTTTGATATGAGGACAATTAATGATAATTAAGGTTATGGGGGGGGAAGCAGAAAGAGGGATGGAGGGAGTGGGGTGGGGCCTTAGTGTGTGTCACACTTAATGGGGGCAAGACATGATTGCAAGAGAGATCAATCTACCTAACCATTGCAATCAGTGTAACTGGCTTATTGTACCCTCAATGAATCCCCAACAATAAATAAATAAATAAATAAATAAATAAAAAACAAAGTTATGACCTCCAATAGCGAGAACCAAGTTTTCATCATCTTAAATATCCTCCAATTAAAACAGACAGCAAACAATATGCCTGGTCCTAAAATAAAAGTTTGCTGAATATCTGTCCCATTCCTCATTACCAATAGACTAACAAGGCTTGGGCAATAGGTTTGGGGTAGATTGAGGAAAATCTTGAATGCCAGGCTAATGTGTTTACCTGTTGACAAGGGAAAGCAATTATATATTGTTTCTGTAAAACAATGATATAATCAAACATTTGGCAATGGTGTGTTGAAAAGAGTACTCGGAGTCAGGGAGTTGAATTACCTGCCTACACAGTCACACCTGGAACAGAGGCAGTGCACGGCTGGAGGAGGATGGCAGCCTGGGAGATGCAGGAGAGGATCCCGGGGAAGGCTGTAGTCATGTTCTTAGAGCACTATCATTTTATTATCTGAGGAAACTGCCAATTTAACCAGGGCTCACAAAAAATTATTTTCTCAAATGTGTATGATTTGAATATTAAATGAATGATGATAAAACCTCAAACAGAAGAGAAAAAAACTGTAATTGGAAATTACAAACATAATGAATCACAGAGCATTTAAACTATCCACGAAAAGTTAAAGATGAGATCAGTAGATAATGTAAACAGGAAAAAGTATTTTTTAAAAATAAGTCCAGTTAAAGTAAACAAAAGAGGTACTTAAAGAGAAATTAAAACTATGAGTGCTGACTGTAAACCTGAATAAAATGTTTCAGGTATTGATAGAAGAATATTAAACACAAAACAGGAAGCTTTCAAAAACTGAACCATACAAAGGCCAAAGGTAAAGAAATTTATTAGAAACTGTAGTTTGTATCACATCTTTTGCATTAACATGGATGAAGTTGGAACACACTCTTCTTAGTAAAGTATCACAAGAATGGAGAAGCAAGAATCCAGTGTACCCAATTCTAATATGAAGCCAGTAAACAATGTAAGATATACCCACATAAGAGAAAAACTCAAATCAGTTCAAGGTGGGGAGTGGGGGACTGAGGGAGCAGGGAGAGGGGAGGAAGGAGGGAGATGGGTGTGCTCCCACTTAATGGGCACAATGTTAGAGTATATGGCACACCTCTTGGGGGCGGGAAACAATGATAAAAGGGACTTTACCTAACAAATGCAAACACTGTAACCTAATTCTTTGTACCCTCAATTAACCTAAAAAAAAAAAAAAAAATTTAAAAAAGAAATTATAGTTTTCTTAAAAAAGCATTGCTGGCAATAAAGTTATTTCACAAATATAAATATAAAAAGTTAACTCACCAGGAAAGTAATAACATTTTAAAGATATACACTTTATGACAGTTTTAAAATGTACAAAGCAAATATTGAAATAAAAGGAATTACATAAAAAAAGAAATTATAGTGTTGATCTTTATCATAGTTTTAAAATTCTTTCTTTCTTTTTTATTAAATCATAGCTGTGCACTTTAATGTAATCATGGGGCACCATACACTGGTTTTATAGACCGTTTGACACATTTTCATCATACTGGTTAACATAGTCTTCCTGGCATTTTCTTAGTTACTGTGTTAAGACATTTACATTCTACATTTACTAAGTTTCACACATACCCTTGTAAGATGAAAATCTGAAGGAAATTGACCAATACTTGGAAGCACGTCACCTTCTAAGACTCAGCCAGAATCCAGTGGAAATGTTGAACAGGCCAATATCAAGTTCTGAAATAGCATCAACCATACGAAATCTCCCTAAAAAGAAAAGCCCGGGACCAGATGGCTTAACGTCAGAATTCTACCAAACCTTTAAAGAGGAACTAGTACCTACTCAACCTGTTCCAAAATATATAAAAAGAAGGAAGACTACCCAACACGTTCTATGAAGCAAACATCACCCTGATCCCCAAACCAGGAAAAGACCCAACAAGAAAAGAAAATTATAGACCAATATCATTAATGAATATAGGCAAAAATATTCAACAAGATTCTAACAAACAGAATCCAGCAATACATCAAACAAATTATACACCATGACCAAGTTGGTTTTATCCCAGGGTCTCAAGGCTGGTTCAATATACGTAAATCTATAAGTATAATTCAGCACATAAACAAATTAAAAAACAAAGACCATATGATTCACTCAATCGATGCAGAAAAAGCTTTTGATAATATCCAGTATCCTTTCATGATCAGAACACTTAAGAAAATTGGTATAGAAGGGACATTTCTTAAAGTGATAGAGGCCATCTACTGCAAACCCACAGCCAAAATTGTATTGAATGGAGTTAAATTGAAATCATTTCCACTCAGATCAGGAACCAGACAAGGCTGCCCATTGTCACCACTGCTCTTTAACATTGTAATGGAAGTTTAGCTACCGCAATTAGGGAAGAAAAGGTGATCAAAGGTATCCATATAGGGTCAGAAGAGATCAAACTTTCACTCTTTGCAGATGAAATGATAGTATACCTGGAAAACACCAGGGATTCTACTACAAAACTCTTAGAAGTGATCAAGGAATAAAGCAATGTCTCAGGTTACAAAATCAACATTCATAACTTTTATTTTTTTTCTTTTATTTATTTATTTTTATTAAATCATAGCTGTGTACATTGATATGATCATGGGGCATCATTCACTAGCTTTACAGACCGTTTACCAAGTTTCACATATACCCTTGTAAGATGCACTGCTGGTGTAATCCCACCAAACCCTTTCCCTCTACCCACCTCCCTCCTCCCTCCCCTCCCTTTCCCCTATTCTTAGGTTGTAACTGGGTTATAGCTTTCATGTGAAAACCCTAAATTAGTTTCATAGTAGGGCTGAGTACATTGGGTACTTTTTCTTCCATTCTTGAGATACTTTACTAAGAAGAATATGTTCCAGCTCCATCCATGTAAACATGAAAGAGGTAAAGTCTCCATCTTTCTTTAAGGCTGCATAATATTCCGTGGTGTACATGTACCACAATTTATTAATCCATTCGTGGATCGATGGGCACTTGGGCTTCTTCCATGACTTAGCAATTATGAATTGAGCTGCAATAAACATTCTGGTACAAATATCTTTGTTATGATGTGGTTTTTGGTCTTCTGGGTATGTGCCCAGTAGAGGGATTACAGGATTGAATGGCAGATCTATTTTTAGATCTCTAAGTGTTCTCCATATCTCTTTCCAAAAGGAATGTATTAATTTGCATTCCTACCAGCAGTGCAAAAGTGTTCCCTTTTCTCCACATCTGCGCCAACATCTCTGGTCTTGGGATCCTGTGATATAGGCTAGTCTCACTGGAGTTAGATGGTACCTCAAAGTAGTTTAGATTTGCATTTCTCTGATGATTAAAGATGATGAGCATTTTTTCATATGTCTGAAGGCTGCACGCCTGTCTTCTTCAGAGAAGTTTCTCTTCAAATCCCTTGCCCAGCCTGCGATGGGATCCCTTCTTCTATTCTTGCTAATGCGTTTGAGTTCTCTGTGGATTCTGGTTATTAAACCTTTGTCAGAGATATAACCTGCAAATATCTTCACCCATTCTGAGGGCTGTTTGCTTGCTTTACTTACTGTGTTCTTGGCTGTGCAGAAGCTTTTTAGTTTGATCAAGTCCCAGTAGTGTATTTTTGAAGCTGCTTCAATTGCCCGGGGGGTCCTCCTCATAAAATACTCGCCCAGACCGATTTCTTCAAGGGTTTTCCCTGCACTCTCCTCTAGTATTTTTATAGTTTCATGTCTCAAGTTTAAATCTTTGATCCAGTGAGAGTCTATCTTAGTTAATGGTGGAAGGTGTGGGTCCAGTTTCAGTCTTCTACAGGTTGCCAGCCAGTTCACCCAGCACCATTTGTTAAATAGGGAATCTTTTCCCCACTGAATGTTTTTAATTGGCTTGTCAAAGATTAAATAATGGTAAGTAGCTGGATTCATCTCTTGGTTCTCTATTCTGTTCCATACATCTACTTCTCTGTTTTTGTGCCAATACCATGCTGTTTTGATCACTATCGATTTGTAGTATATATAGTCTGAGGTCTGGTAGCGTAATTCCTCCTGCTTTGTTTTTATTTCTGAGTAATGTCTTGGCTATTCGAGGTTTTTTCTGATTACATATAAAATGAAGTATTGTTTTTTCAAGATCTTTAAAGTATGACAGTGGAGCTTTAATAGGGATTGCATTGAAATTATATATTGCTTTGGGTAGTATGGACATTTTAACAATATTGATTCTTCCCAGCCATGAGCATGGTATGTTTTTCCATTTGTTAATATTTTCAGCTACTTCTTTTCTTAGAGTTTCATAGTTCCCTTTATAGAGATCTTTCACTTCCTTTGTTAGATAAATTCCCAAATATTTCATCTTCTTTGGCCCTACTGTGAATGGGATAGAGTCCTTAACTGCTTTTTCAACTTGACAGTTGTTGTTGTATATAAAGGCTACCGATTTATCAATGTTGATTTTGTAACCTGAGACGCTGCTGTATTCCTTGATCACTTCTAAAGTTTTGTAGTAGAGTCCCTAGTGTTTTCCAGATATACTATCATATCATCCACGAAGAACGAAAGTTTGATCTCTTCTGACCCTAAATGGATACCCTTGATCGCCTTTTCTTCCCTAATTGCAGTGGCTAAAACTTCCATTACAATGTTAAAAAGCAATGGAGACAATGGGCAGCCTTGTCTGGTTCCTGATCTGAGTGGAAATGATTCCAATTTAATTCCATTCAATATGATATTGGCTGTGCGTTTGCTGTAGATGGCCTCTATCAGTTTAAGAAATCATTCATAACTTTTATATATACCAACAATAGTGAAGCTGAAAAAACAGTTAAGGACTCTATTCCATTCAAAGTAGTGCCAAAGAAGATGAAATATTTGGGAATTTATCTAACAAAGTACGTGAAAGATCTCTATAAAGAGAACTATGAAACTCTAAGAAAAGAAATAAAATTCTTTCTAATTTTTACTTTTTTATTTATTTCAGATTAATATGAGGGTATACATGATTAGATTACATTGTTTGCATCTGTTAGGTAAAATTCAAGTTGTAATTGAGCCCTTTGCCCAGGGGATGTGCTGTATATCCTTACATTGTGCACATTAGGTGAGAGCTTATCAATCCTCCCTTTCCCCTTCCCCTTTCTTTCCTGAACCCTCCCCACAACTTGAATTTAATTGTGTTTTCTCATAAGTGGGCATGTAGCTGGGTTTCATATTAGTATTGACTACATTGGCTACTTGCTTTTCCATTCTTGTGATACTTTACTATAAAGAATGTCTTTCAACTCCATCCAGGTACATCTTACAAAAGATGTAAAGTTTCCATATTTTTGTGGCTGAATAAGTATCTACCCAATTTTTATTTGTTTTTAGTTTTGTTTTTTAAGGATCATATGGGACTATAATGGACAATTAATTATATGCCAATAAATAGATAATCCAGAGGAAATGAATAAACTTCTAGAAAATACAATTTACCAAAGTTGAATCAGGGAGAAATAGAAAGCCTGAACAGACCAATAACAAATAAAGAGATTGATGCAGCAATTCAAAACTTCCCAACAAAGAAAAGCCTAAGGTCAGACAGCTTTTAGGCTGAATTCTACCAAACATTTGAAGAAGAATTAACACCAATGCCACATAAACTCTTTCAAAAAACAGAACTATAGGGAATATCTCTAAACACATTTTATAGGGCCAGCATTACCTTAATACTTATGACAAACGAAGATATCTCAAGAAAATAAAACTGTAAGCTAATACTTTTGATGAACATTAATGTATCCTATATAAAAATACTTACAAGTATTTATAAAAATATTCAGTAAACTGAATTCAACAACACATCAAATGTATTATACATCATGACTTCAATGGTCTGAATGTTTCTTCCAAAACTCAAGTTGAAAGTTATTCCACAAGGTGGCAATGTTGAGAGGAGGGACCTTTAAGAAGCAATTGAATCATGAGGGCTCTGCCTTCATGAGTGGACTAATCCATTTATGGACTAATGGATTAATGGGTAAATGGACTAGTGAATTATCATGGGAGTGGAACAAGTGGCTTAATAAGAAGAGAAAGAGCTGAGTTAACACATTATCAGGTTCAGCCCATTTGCCGTGAGATGGCCTGCAATGCCTTGGGACTCTGTTGAATCCCCACCATTAAGAAGGCTACCACAGATGCTGCCTTTCAGCCTTGACTTCTCCACCTCCAGAACTATAAGAATAAATTATTTTTTAAAATAAATTACCCTGGGGAGGCGCCTGTGGCTCAAGGAGTAGGGCGCCGGTCGCATATGCCGGAGGTGGTGGGTTCAAACCCAGCCCCGGCCAAAAACCACAAAAAAATAAAAATAAAAATAAATAAATAAATTACCCTGTTTCAGGTATTCTGTTATAAGCAGCTGAAAATGGACTAAGACGATGAGATTTGTGAGATTTGTCAGGCAAATCTCCAAGTGAGATTTGTGAGATTTGTCAGACAAATCTCCAAGTGAGATTTGTCCCTGGCATGCAAGGCTGGTTCAACACAGGCAAATAAAACAATGTAATAAATCACATTAACAGGGTGAAAGTTACAAAGCAATTAAAGTCATCTCAAGTGACACAGAAAAAGCATTTGACAAAGTTCAGCATCCTTTCTTGATAAAAAAAAAAAACACAAAAAACTCTAAACAGTTTAAGTATAAAGGGAAAATTCCTAAGTATAATAAAGTCTGTTTATAACAAATCCACAGCAATTTAAAAATATTTTTAGCACCTTATATAGAGCAGGCATGAAACAAGACATTGGAGACAATACAGATCAAGTGCTTGACAATCAGGAATTATTCACAAAAGCTACATTTTTAAATTCCCTCCCTACATGACAAATCCATCTGACAGTTTAAGGTGATTGAATGAAAGAACCAGTGATATGAGCAAGGATATGAATTTGTTTAGATAAAGCAGTATCATTTTCCCTTCTGTTTCTGACCATTGGGCACATGAAAATTTTGATTCCTAGAAGAGTCCCTAAAAGGTAATCAAATAGCTGTTATTTTTGGCCTGTTTCTAAACTATCCATCTCCCTTTCTTGGCTATCCAAAGAGACTAACATGAATGGAAAATAAGTGAAGCCAATTCTAGACAACCGTGCAACAATACCATCTCATTTGTATTCACAGATGCCACTGAGGAAGGAAAGAACAATAATCCAGACCTTCCCAGATTAGCTGCAAATATAGATGAGAAAACAGTGTTTCTTGCATTAAATAAAAGGAAAACAGATTCTCAGTTTAGTCATCAGCAAAAACAGTAGCTAGTGAGAAGGAAACACAGCCAGAGGTAGTGACAGAAGACACAGGATGACTGATTTGGACAGATCTCCTCTTTAATGACTTGCTCCCAGTGCAAATGTTCTCCCTGCCATTTCCATCAACCCAAAGCCTCCCGTCCTATAAGCCGAACCCCTCTTCCCTCTGCAGATCTTTAGCGCTTATCCAAGGGCAGACGCTCAATCCACAGGCTGTTTTTGTGTCAATAGAGAACGCAACTTTCTGCTCAGGATTTAGTTATAAAATAAGCATTCTTATTATTCTACATTTAATATCCGTTAGGCTAAAGGAGCCTCAATTATATGTTTTTATTCTCATAATGCAGTGGGAAATGAGGTTTGTAGAAATGGAAAAGTGAGAGAGTAAATGAGTAAATGGCAGAGTGGGGACTTGGACTTGATCTTCTTGCTTAAATTCTGTGCTCTTTCCATGGCTTGGTATTAAGCAGAAATATACCTTGTATGGAACTTAACTTCATTATTATATTTCAGTTTTTCCGTATCTATCTATATGACACTGTGCAAAAAAGGGTGTGTCTATATATATTACACATACACATAGACAAATTATATATGTATAAATATGAAATTTGTGTCAATAGAGAATACAACTTTCTGCTCAGGATTTAGTTATAAAATAAGCATATACATATAATTCCTTATATAAAATAAATGTTACATAGAGAAGTCTTTTTTAACCAACTATCTAAAAAAAAAAACATAAATTTGAACTTTTTATTTTTGCAGTTTTTGGCCAGGGCTGGGCTTGAACCCATCACCTCCAGCATATGGGGCTGGCGCCCCACTCCTTTGAGCCACAGGTGCTGTCCAAATATGAACTTTTTAATGTCCAGATCCTCATCGTCTATATGTTTCTGCCTTGTTACTTAACTACCCAGCCAAAATAAAAGTAATGGCCCCTTAATCAATATATATATTTTTTTCAAACCTAGATGGGATCAAAGACATTTTCAAGGATCTATGCCTGATAAGATCTGTCAAATTTGTCCTAACATTGTTTTCTTAGGGATAAGTGAGACTTATTCCTTATAGATATCCCATAAAATATCTATATTGTTACCTCTTAAAAAGTAATAAGGAATTATAAAGAATTTTATGATCACACAAATAACACTCCCTTAAGAAATTCAGGGAGATGGCAAAATTTCAAATGCTCTTACACTTTGTCAGAGAAGTGCTGTGGCCATTTTATTTCCTGTATTGTCAATTTCATAACATGACATGACTTATTAAAGAGGTTTTTATCAAGACCTTTTCTGAACCCAAGCAGCTTATGCTTTTTCTTGCTGTATCAATTATTTTATACAGCCTTCTTTCATCTTATAATTTTTGTCCGAATGTTGTAGACGGTGTTTCTGCCTGACTTTGATCTCCACTGCCACAGTGAACTGAATTCAATAACAGGGGACTGCAATGTGCACCAGACCCCAGGGGGATCAGAGCAGCCTTAGACGGGAAACTTCCTCCCATCCCATTGAAATTTAAACCCTGGTAGCTGTGGGTCAATTAGCCTTGTTTTTCCCCCTTTATTTTTATTCTTCTCTTCTTTTCAAGTTATATTTCCAAATTTGTTTTTCTTCTTTTCTTGAATCATTATCCAAATTTAGAAAATATGAGTGGATAAGCATCTTTAGAAGTCTCTAATAATCCTAACTATTAACATTAAAGTAGAAATTAACCTAAGTATTTGACTTTTATTATAATTTTAATATGTAAGTATATTAATTAGTTTATGCATATATTCTCTCTCTCTCTTTTTTTTTTTTTTTTTTTTGGAGACAGTCTCAAGCTGTCGCCCTGGGTAGAGTACCGTGTTGTCACAGCTCACAGCAATCTCAAACTCTTGGGCTTAAGCAATTTTCTTGCCTCAGCTTCCCGTAGCTGGGACTACAGGCGCCTGCCACATCACCCAGCTACTTTTTTTTTTTGGGGGGGGGGGGTTGTAGTTGTCATTGTTTGGCAGGTCTGGGCTGGATTCGAACCTGCTAGCTCTGGTGTATGTGGCTGGCGCCATAGCCTCAGAGCTACAGGCATGGAGCCTGATTTTTTTCCATAAATAATCATGGATGCTTGTGAAAAAACAGACACACCACTGCTTTTAAGGGTTTTGTAGTATCCAATTATGTGGATGTACAATGCTTTGCTTAACCAGTATTCTCGGATAGACTTCAGTGGTTATATTTTGTTATTACTATGTATAATAAGAATGAAGGAGCACTAAATACATGTTTGATTACTTTCTTAAGATAATTCTTTATGTGGAATTATTTGAAAATAAAGTATTCATGATATTAAGGGTTTTCTTTTAAAATATTAATGAAATCTACAAAGAAGCAATTTGAGGTTTTGGTAGGGATTGCATTAAATTTGTAGTTTAATTTAGAGAGTATTAACATCTTAACAATTATTAAATTTTCAATCCACAATAATGGCATGCCTTTTCATTTACTTAAGTCTTCTTTAATTTCTTTCAGTGATGTTTTGTAGTTTTCAATGTATATATCTTGAACTTATTTTAAATTTATTTCTAAGTATTTCATTCTTTTTGATGCTATTATAGGTGGAATAATTGTCTTAATTTTATTTTCTGATTATTCTTTCCAATGTCATAAAAATGCAATAGATCTTTGAAACATTTATCTTGTATCCTGCAATCATGATGAAAATGTTTATTAATTATAATAGTTTCTTAATGGATTTCTCAGGATTTACTATATGCAAGATGATGTCATGGGTGAATAAAGCTAGTTTTACTATATAAACATACATATATATGTAGTAAATATATATATATAAATAAAAACTAAAGTATCCGCCTTAAATATGGCACCAATTTGTGAATTCAACCTCAGTGTATAAGAGTGCCCAGTTTCCCACATACTCACTTACGCTCTACATATTATCATCCTTTTCAATCTTTGCCAGTCTAATAACAGGAGCCAAGAATATCATGTTTGTTTTATTATGTTAATAGTGATGGTAAAATATTTAAGTTTGATATTCGCTTCACTTTTCTTATGAATGACCATTTATGTCCTCTGTCCTTTTTGCTATTTAACATGGTTTATTTGGATTTTTGTTTCTAGTATTCAGGGCTTCCATCCCCCCTTATATTTTTTAGCAGCTAAAGAGGAGTGTTATTTTTCTTTCAATCGTGTATACTGCAACTGGCTTCCTTCCTTACTAGTTCTAAAAAGTTTTTAGTTTCTTTGATTCTCCATGAACAGTGTCTTAGATTTTATTTCCTTTTTTGCAATGTTTGCAACATGTGCTTTTTCTTCACCTATAGGCTTTGGCCAGTATTTTTAAAGCAACAGAAATTAACAGTGATAAATAGTGGATTTCCTTTTTTCATTCCTAACTGTCACAGTAATGATCTAGCCATTTTTTGACATTTGCTCATTGTAGGTCTTTATTTCAGCCCCTGCAGCTGTAACTACAGACAGATTTTTTTAGGGGGGATAAAATTTCATGGAACCATATGCTTAAAAACTAGACAAGTCACCACTGTAGGAAGCTAGAGGGCACACGTTGTCAGATTAGCAGTAAGTAAGATTTGTGGGAGAAGACACAGAATTAGAAATAAGAATATTCTGTTACTGATTGTCCTACAAATTTTAGTTAACTTTTTACCTTTGAAACATAATCAAATAATTTCTATATATCAGACTCATAAGTTACAAATCTTAATGAGCTAAAGTGAGTTACTAAATTTCATGAGATATTTTTCAAAATATCAAATAAAGGAATGTATGAAAACTTTTGCCATACGTGGTTCTAAAATTTAAAATTTATAACATTAGATCTCTAATTACTTTTCTGTATATACTAGGCCATTTATTACCCTTTTTTTGCATGAAGCACACAAGGTAAAAAAAAAGTTAAAAGAAACTAGGTGGGATAAATATAGCTTTATCACTATTTAGACTTTTTTCAATTAATTTCTGAGAATTTATCCTCAGTTAAAACAGCCTAATGTCTGCTTATAATCTGAGACTCAAGATTTTATCCTTTCAGCAATATTACCAAAAGAGCTTAGATTTTCTTAAATGGGAAAAATGGAATATATATAATATTTTAGGTATATAGCTCTGGAATTATTCATTTTATTGACAATACTTTTGGGAACAAAAATGTGAGAAGGAGCAAACTCTTGTCCTAGGGGCACTGGAACCTCTTGAGAGTCACAGGCACAGAGACCCAGGGTCCACGAAGGCATCTCAAACCGCACCGTCCCCTCACCTTACCTTATAGGGAAGACACTGGGTATCCACAGGGATTATGTGATTTGCCCAAGGTGATAGCCCAGTGTCTAAAGACTTGTTCTCCTACGCTCCTGCTCACCATCCTGCCCACCTCACCACCTCTCTTGAGTTTTTGAGCAGTATGGAGTCCCACCAATTTCCATGCTCAGCACCCAGACACTCACGCCCCACCTCCACTGCTCCCTAGAGACTGCTTATCCAGCATGTAGACAGCCCAGCCAGTGTCCACATGCTCCTACAGACTTGTATTTGAGGGCAGCTGAAACTCAGCTTCCGATAGATACTGAGCAAAGGGAATAGCATGGGAAACTGTGAAATTCTACTTGGCTGCCAATGTATATTCGAAGACCTCAACAAGGGAACCTCCTTGGCCTCGGACTCAAGCTACACACAGAACAAGGATGCCTTCCTCCAATAACCACCGAGCTGTATTGAGTTCCTCTCACTCTCGTGTGCATCATGTGATGAGGACGTCAGAGCCATATTCCAGCCCCGAGTCCATCACTAATCTCACCCTGGGAGGAGGATAAAATTGTCCTCACCTCTCCTGCCATCTATCCCCTCCTCTGTGGAATGACGGCAGTCACCTGGATATTATCTGAGGTGCCAGCATCAATATTCCAGGCTCTGCAATGGCAAACAAGGGCTTCTGGAAGAGCCATGCAAGCAATGGCAAGTCATCTCAGGCAATGACTGAGAAAAGTTCCTGAGAGATATAAAGGACCATCCCAAGGCAACTTAGTTTCCTGGACAAGTAACCAGGCTTCAGCCAGATAGCACATTTTTTCCTTAGCAGTGGTAAAAACCAAGATGACTTGGTCCAATTCTCATGTACCTTTGTCAGAGGAAAAGACTAGGGGACAGGGCTGAGACTGGATTGGATACAAGTGTTAAAGTAAACAACCTTAATCAACGGGACTAAAAACCAGCCTTAACCAGTTTGTCAGCTTTTTCTGCCCCCTTACATGAATTTCGACTAATTATAATATTATTTACGTTGTGGTTTTAAAGTTTCTCCACTCTTGAAATAACCATGACAGTTCCAACCATATAAAACATAAAAATGTTTGGGGGCGGCCAATTCTAGAAATTACTATCCAAATTCTTAATAAAAGTCAACCCCTTAGCCTTAAATATTCATCCCTTCTATCACTAAAACTATAAAGGATCTAAAACCGGGCAGCGCCTGTGGCTCAGTGAGTAGGGCGCCGGCCCCATATGCCGAGGGTGGCGGGTTCAAACCCAGCCCCAGCCAAACTGCAACAAAAAAATAGCCGGGCGTTGTGGCGGGTGCCTATAGTCCCAGCTACTCGGGAGGCTGAGGCAAGAGAATCGCGTAAGCCCAAGAGTTAGAGGTTGCTGTGAGCCGTGTGACACCACGGTGCTCTACCAAGGGCGGTACAGTGAGACTCTGTCTCTATAAAAAAAAAGATCTAAAACCACCTCCTCCCAGTGCAGTGTCTCTTTTGGGACAGCCCACTCTTTTTGCTGAGAGTGTATCTTCCTTTCAATAAAAGTTCTCACTTGCTTGGCTTACATGGTACATCCAGAAATCCTTTTCCCAGTGATCACTACTTGGAAAAACCTCCAGTCAGAGCCCAGTAACACCTTCAGAGCCGTTTTTGCACACAAATTAGCAGTACCTACTTTAAATAACAGAGAATGCTTGACCTAAAGCCTAATTAGTATATTTCTGATAGGCTCTGTCCTCATTCATTTCCCTTCATGAACAAACCTTCCAAGTGGCAAGAGAAATCTCCTCTGGTGGCACAACTTTACAGGCACACCTCACAGCTGACAGAGCCCAAGATGTGTTGGCATTTTTCATTTTCTAATCAAAGGGTCAGGGTAAATGGGTGTTGGCAGTTGATGGCTACAGCTGTCTGGTGTGTTAACTCCTTGCCACACATAGTTTCTAATAAATAGTGCCAGAATAATTATTGAAGCCTCAGCTTTCTTTTGCAGTGACCATGGTGGCACATCCTAGGGTGGCCACTTTCTGGACATACTTATTTGGGTAAGAGGTGGGGGTGTAAGCATGGTACTGGCACAAAACAAAGCAGTATATGCCTGGAACAGAATCGAGAACCAAGAGATGAATCCAGCTACTTACTGTTATTTGATCTTTGACAAGCCAATTAAAAACATTCAGTGGGGAAAAGATTCCCTATTTAACAAATGGTGCTGGCTGAACTGGCTGGCAACCCATAGAAGACTGAAACTGGACCCACACCTTTCACCATTAACTAAGATAGACTCTCACTGGATTAAAGATTTAAACTTGAGACATGAAACTATAAAAATACTAGAATAGAGTACAGGGAAAACCCTTGAAGAAATTGGTCTGGGTGAGTAGTTTATGGGGAGGACCCCCCTGGCAATTTAAGCAGCTTCAAAAATTCACTACTGGGACCTGATCAAACTAAAAAGCTTCTGCACAGCCAAGAACACAGTAAGTAAAGCAAGCAAACAGCCCTCAGAATGGGAGAAGATATTTGCAGGTTATGTCTCCGACAAAGGTTTAATTACCAGAATCCACAGAGAACTCAAACGTATAAGCAAGGAAAGAACAAGTGATCCCATCGCAGGCTGGGCAAGGGGCTTGAAGAGAAACTTCTCTGAAGAAGACAGGCACACGGCCTTCAGACATATGAAAAAATGCTCATCATCTTTAATCATCAGAGAAATGCAAATCTAAACTACTTTGAGATATCATCTAACTCCAGTAAGATTAGCCCATATCACAAAATCCCAAGACCAGAGATGTTGGCATGGATGTGGAGAAAAGGGAACACTTCTACACTGCTGGTGGGAATGCAAATTAATACATTCCTTTTGGAAAGATGTTTGGAGAACACTTAGAGATCTAAAAATAGATCTGCCATTCAATCCTATAATTCCTCTACTAGGTATATACCCAGAAGACCAAAAATCACATCATAACAAAGATATTTGTACCAGAATGTTTATTGCAGCCCTATTCATAATTGCTAAGTCATGGAAGAAGCCCAAGTGCCCATCGATCCACGAATGGATTAATAAATTGTGGTATATGTACACCATGAATATTACGCAGCCTTAAAGAAAGATGGAGACTTTACCTCTTTCATGTTTACATGGATGGAGCTGGAACATATTCTTCTTAGTGAAGTATATCAAGAATGGAAGAAGAAGTATCCAATGTACTCAGCCCTACTATGAAACTAATTTATGGCTTTCACATGAAAGCTGTAACCCAGTTATAACCTAAGAATATGGGGAATGGGGAGAGGGGGGAGGATGGGCGGAGGGAGGATGATGGTGGGACTACACCTGCATTGCATCTTACAAGGATACATGTGAAACTTAGTAAATGTAGAATATAAATGTCTTAACACAGTAACTAAGAAAATGCCAGGAAGGCTATGTTAACCAGTGTGATGAAAATGTGTCAAATGGTCTATAAAACCAGTGTATGGTGCCCCATGATCGCATTAATGTACACAGCTATGATTTAATAAAACAAAAAAAAAAAACAAACGAGTTTACTCCTAGATACTTTATCTATGTATTTATTTAGGGTTTTATATTTGAATAAAGCCTATAAGGCAAATATTTGTTGCTTATAAAACAAGAGTTGAATTCTGTATTTTTGTATGTGATCTTGATTTTTAGATAGGAAACACAAAGTTCCTGAGTAAAAGTGAGCAATTGTGATTTTGATGGATTTTCACCTAAACCATTTCTTGGCTACCTCCTATAATTTCAACTAAAGAAGGACATAGGTCAACTAGTTCAACCAACTTCAGTCATAAAAACCAGAAAATTGGTCCTATCAAAATTTCATAAAAACATACCATATCTTGCCACATATAATGCACACTTTTTGCCCAACTTTTGGAGGGAAAAATAAGGATGCACATTATACAAGGATAGCACTAATTCTGTATCTATATAAATGCTTCGAATTCTTACGGTTATGCATTAAAAATGTAACTCTGGGAAGTTATAACAAAATTCGTGTGCAAAATAATGCCCTGGAACACAGTAATGGTGCCCTTTATGCCAAGTTTCTCCTTGGTCATTCCCTCCCTGAGCAGGCACTGTGGCTATAGGAGCCTGCAGCCCAACCAGCCAATTACACCAGACACTACCACAGTTGCTGCCATCTTGGAAGCAGGCATGCCCCAGTAATTGATGTGACAGTATCCAGACCTTAGCAAAAGGAGTGTGGAAGTGGCTGTGTTATGGTGCCTCCTTTTCTTGTGGGAGGCACGAGGTGCAGAGCCAGCTGCTGTGAAGTAAGGAGAGAGCCCAGGTGAGAGCTGAGAGTTGTCTGGACAACCTGAGTGCCCAAAGCTCCCCCAACTGTCTTCTGTGGCCCAACCTCATCCTCACATCCTTTTATTTCATAGTCCCACCATGTCTGTTAGTAGGAGCATGGCCACAGCTGCTAGGCTTAGAACCCCAGTGGGCCTACTTCTCAGGATGCTATTGTGAAGGGCCTTTCATAGGCTCCTGGCAGTAGATCCCTAGCCTGCCCAGGCTGCCTCATCTGTCACACACTGGCCCCATTTGGAGGCATCCATAATACCATACTGTGGGAAATTCCTGAGCTGGTATGTGAGATGCTTGGATTCTGAGACCCAGTTCAACCAGTAGCCTTTTATGAGGTTGGGCCCTGACCCCATTTAGTTTTTATGAGGATAACTGGCAGTGTAGCATGAAAGCTCAGGGGCACCAGAGCCCATACATTGTAATTTTGAGTCTATGATTTGTCTGCATCTCCAAGATGTTGTGATGGTATAAATCCTCAAATTTGCCTATAGGATGAACCATGTAGGATGCTTGTTAATGGAACATACTCCCAGGTTTTTCTCCTGGAGAGCTGATTTCAGTGTATTTGGGTATGATTCCAAAGTGTCATTTAAATCAGCCCACTAGATGATTGGTAGGATTTGCAAGTTTGGGAAAGGCTGGTGAAATTCATTCTGATGTTACTGAGTGCCCAAAGCCTGGACGGTTCAACAAGGACAAGAAATGTAAATCCAGAGTACTTTATCCCAGGATATCATCAGGGACGGCTTCCTCCTGACTGTGGGGTCCTGGAAAGTGAAGCCGGCTGCTGTCCGGGCTCAATTCCGGCATCTCTGCAGTGGCTGGTTCTGTGCCTCGTGCTTCTGGCCAGAGGAGGTACAACTATGTGGCCACATACACCCTCCAGCTTTACTCTGGGTATCTCTGGAATAAGATGGAGGTAGTGTAGGTAAACTGGGAGTCTGAGGTGTATGTCTGTCACTTAGTATGAAGTGGATGGTAGGTAAGGTCAAAGAGTGCACTGATTCTCTTTGTCTTATGGGAATAAGCATCCATTTGTTTAGGTTTGGTGGGGTGTATTTTCAGCCCTGCAAAGGGGCTCTTCCCCAGGGAGTCACAGGTACCAAATGAAGGTTCCAGACCCAGGATAAAATCATTCTGAGAGGCGAGATGAAAGGAAGATGGAGATCCAATTCATGCAATTAAAGTGGCTTTTATTCCACCTGGAGTGCTGGTGGGGTGAGATTCCTGACTAGGGAGAAATCTACCAACAATTTATAAGTTTTAAATTGCTGGGCTACATTTATAGCTGTTCATAAAACTGATCTGAGCAGTGTAATGAACTCCCTCACCATCCCGCTACCACCCATCTGGGACATAAATCACCACTCTGTCTAGTGGATTGATCTGTGCTACAGATCACTCCCCACCAGTGAATTTCTTAGAAGCCATCTCAGTGAACAGATGGACTATCACGGGACTGCAATGCTTATGTTCAAGTAACCATTTTATTTTACTTAATCATGGATGCCAACCCCAAATGCCATATTAATGCTGGTATATTGTTGTTGCAGTTTGGCCGGGGCTGGGTTTGAACTTGCCACCCTCGGTATATGGGGCCGGTGCACTACCCAGTGAGCCACAGGCACCGCCCAATGCTGGTATATTGTTATATTTGGTATTAATGTACCATATTAATGCTGGTATACTGTTATATTTGTTCTATTTTATTATGAGATATTATTAATCTCTTACTGTGGACCAATTTATAAATTAAACTTTATCATATGTATGATACACTGGACAAAACCTAGTGTATATAGGTTTTGGTTCTCTCTGTGTTTCAGGAATCCACTGAGGGTCTTGGAACACATCCCCTGTGGATAAGGGAGAACTGCTATATATAAATATAAGCACAGACTAAAAGCTCTGATACAAGAATGTGAAATTTCAATGTCTTAGTTATACAGGGAGAAGGTTCTCACCAGTTCCTTAGCAAGGAAGAATTAGACATTTATATTAAAACCTATCACATATAAACTAAACTTATTACATGCATTTAGGGTAAAAACAATACATAGTAAATGTATTTAACTCTATCATATAGGTTTAGTTATTCTCAATGTAACCCTCTGTCCTCACAAAGTCCTAAACTGTACAACAGATATCTGGACTGAGCCCCACACAGCCCAACACTGCAGAGATGGTAGAGCCTGGAAGCCAGGCATGGAGGCAGATTTATGGCAGCTGGCTTGCATTTTATTTATGTTTCAGTGTGCTCCAAGTTAAAACAGCACATTATTCACAGATATACACATCAGCCCTGCAATGCCTGGGTGATCTGGTTGATATCATGCTTTGTTTGGGCCCCATAACCATTAAGTAGAATAAATACATACATTCTGCCATTCAGCTTAACATTTATGAGACTTGTTTTTAAAGAATCATTCAGAGAGAATTCTGAATATCACTGGGGTCAACTGCCTTGTTCTGCTTATGAAGACCTAAGGCCCAAACAAGTAAAAATGAGCTTGACTAAGAGCACACAGCTACTTTACATAAGAACAGAGGACTGGACCTTGCAGTCCTGTCCACCAGTCTTCTTGATATTTCTTCCTGATATTTCACTACCTTCCAAATTTATAGAAAACCAAAACAAATTTTCACATGTAATTATAAAGGATACATTAAATACAATGATATAAAAGATACATAATCTTCAGTGTGTACAATCTTTCCAATATCTAAATCAGTTATTTTTTTGTTATGATTTTGGGCAAGAGGAACTAAGTATAAAGAAAAACAAAGAAAGAACAATGCCTAGTCTTTAGTGACCCTCATTACTGGTTACTCTGGAGTATATGTCTGGTTGACATGCAGCCTGGTTAAAAGTCATTCTTACAATGTGGCCAGAAAGGAACCTTCAAATGTCAACATCAAATTCACACATTTCATGTGTGCATATGGGACTCATTAGCATTCAAACCCTCAGTGGTGAAGTTCTTTTACTGAAATCACCAAGGAAACCCAAACTGTCTCACACATTTAACCGTGTAAGAACATTCAACAAAATATACCGGTTTAATCTGAAAAGTTCCCACACTCACCATATACAATTTTTGTATTGGTTGACTAAATAGCAGTTACACCCTTAATGGGATCTAGACATTCTTAACCACCATGTCTACAATATTTCATTTTAGCTGGTGGTAACTGCTAGCAGATACAAAAATCTTTCACTTCATTTATACTGTACATTTCTCTGACATCTTGTCTTATTTCCTATTCAAGTGGCTCAAGAATAGACAACACAGGTGACTATGTGGTTTAACGATTCTAACATAGCAAGTTCGAGGGGTTAAGAACATGCCTGTCACAGGAATGAAGTTTTCTTTTTTCATTTAAAGAAAAAAGAAACACCCATTTAATTTGTTTTTTTTCTGTTTGAAGAGTTTTTCATTAGTATTCTGGAATTGACCTTAATTGAAAATACCCAATTCCCCACATGTCAGGAGACCCAAAGAATTGCCTTGGGCTCAGGCTTTGGCTTTGACTTTGGCTCTTGTGTCACTGCCTGGGAGAGGATGAGGCAGGAAAGTGACGGATGTGAGGTCTTCAGGAAAACCAGAAAGAGGCTGAGAGCACGCAGAGGGCTCCTGCCCCTTCTCAGCTATTCCCCTTCATAGATACCTCACCAGTCCTCTCTCTTCCCTTTCTTACCTCCTCCTCCATCTTTCCTTTTAATACATTTCTCTTTTTTTCTTCTTCACTTTTCCCTTCTAGTTTGTATAGAGATTAAATGATTGTATTTATCCTCTATGAAGGAATCTTGAACAAAATGTTAAATGACATTTGCTCTGCTGTTCTTCTCTATGGGGACAATGGCTCCAATCACTGTGGGTGATTCATTTCATCTTCTATGACTCAGTTTTATGACCACTGGTATGAACTTATAAAAACAGCCAATCAGAACTACAGACTACATTGATGATTTCAGAAAAGTCTCCCCAGACACAAACCCTACACAAAGCTTTAAAGGATAACCTGAGATCTTAAAGGAAACCTGAGATCTTCTGTAGTTCTACGTCACCAACTCCGGATTCATGTGGGACGCCTCTACAAAAAGGAAGAACTATCTACCATTCTGAATCTTAAGGATGTGATTATCAGAAGTACTAGTATATCTTTTAGAAAACCAAAACTATAACAATCTAGACCTGTGTTGTCTAACAAAGGAGCCACTAGCCACATCCAGTAATTTAAAGTCATTAAATAAGATTCAGAAGTCCATTACTCTGTTACACTAGCCACATTTCAGCAGCTCTATAGCCCCAGGCGACTAAAGGCTACTGAATCAAGAGCACAGTTATAGAACTTTTTGTCATTACAGAAAATTCTATCATGTCTAGAGACACACAAGGACCCTATTACAAACCAGCAAGTAAGAAAACACTTTTCTTGGCAGTGATAATTAAAAATTTAAATTTTAGAAGAGACTTTATCCTTTCAACTATAGTAGTGAAGTCTAATTCTTGAGCCAACTGGGCATACATGGCACAAAAATAGTGATTTCCAATTGCACTCCCTGGAGTCCTTTAGTGATAGGTACAGGTGGTCAGGACAGGGAGGTGGGGAGAGAGAGAGAGAGAGAGAAGGGGGGGGGGCCCAGGGCTCCCTATCCCACCTTCCTCAGCACTTGGCTTTCATGGAGTTGTGTTTAAGTATCACTTGACTCAAAGCTCCTAAGAAACATAGGTAAACTCTGGAACCTTAATTACTATAAATTGCAGTACAATCAGGACATCATTGGAGACAGCCCTATGGTCCATTAGATTGTTTCCAGGATAAAGTTTTGTTCACCTTTTACCACCCACCAGCATACTACTCCAGGCAGGCATTACATACCTTGTTACTTTTTGAAATTCCATGCCCAAATCCACTGAGTTTGCTCTTTGCAAATATCCTGCTTTTTAATTTCCTGGGCTAAATGAAACTACCTAATGCGAACTCCTTGAAGCTCTTCTCCTTCTGTCCAAAACTTCTCTACTGGCATCCTTGCCCCCTTCCTGTCTCCATGGCTGCCCACCCCACTTGTACAGTTAATATCATGCCTCCTTATTTTTTCTGGGGGTTGCTCCACCTATTATCCTCACTTGCTTTCATCTTCAGTGTCTCCCTGGATCTTTTCTCTCCGAGCATAACCATTCTTCAATGTGCTTAAAAATAAAAAATAAATTAAAAAAAGTGAAATCAACCACAGAACAAAACATTTTTTCCCTCTACTGTCCAATCCTTTATCCCCCACCAAACTTTCCAAGACTAGTCTTTGTTCTCCACCTTTGCCTTCCTACCCCACCTTGCAAGATGATTTCTGCCTTCACATACTGTGTTCAAACTCACTTCAAAGCTACCAGGGAGCCCTCATCACTAAGTCTGCAGATTCACTTTTCTCCGTGTTGAATCTCCTCAGCCCTGAAGCACAGACAGTGCTGACTGGCCGTCTCTTTCCATGAAGCTGGCTCCCTTCACCCTTGCAATGCTGGTCGCTGACACTCTATCTACTCCTCCAGAACCACACCTGCTCAGGGTGTACCCTCCTTCCCACCCCACAAATCTGCAGCATCCCTCCGCCCACTGCATTCTACATGGACTCCCCCAGCGGCGTCCCTCATGGTTCCAGACATCACTTATATTCCACAGCTGCTCCCCATCATTTCAGTCCAAATCTGTATTTCACCCAGATATCTGAGTCAAGGTTGTTATAGGAATGCTTCTGTGGGCCCTGTGCATGACTAGGTCTGAACTTGGCAGAACCCCTCAAACCCCCTTCTCCTCTTCTACCCGCAGTACAGAATGGCACCTTCAGACTCTGTCTGGCCCTTTTTTTCCATTTCCACTGTAACCCTCTATACTTCAGGCTCCCATTAACTCTCTTAGGCCAATGACTGCCTGTTAAGGGAGCCCAAAGAACCTTCTGACATAGCCATGTAAATTACTTTCTTTCTCCTTGAAAAAAGAAAAAAAAAAGGAATTATCAATTTTTGAGCCCTGTCTATTGCTTCTACTGCCTTCAGGAAAAATACTGAAATACTACAAGGATTTTTATGAACTTTCCCTAAACACAGCCTATCCATGTTACAGGAATGCAAAGCTTGTAGTATTTTCAAAATTCCTGTGAGAAGATAGTATTAGTCTAGAAGCTATGTTCTCTTGCTTTTTAACATTCCCTCTCTGCCACTGTCCCAAATGAAGTTGTGTTTAAGTATCACTTGACTCAAAGCTCCTAAGAAACATAGATAAACTCTGGAACCTTAATTACTATAAATTGCAGTACAATCAGGACATCATTGGAGACAGCCCTATGGTTCATTAGATTGTTTCCAGGATAAAGTTTTGTTCACGTTTTAGTTGGGATAAAATGTGAACTCTGACCTAATAATTTCTATGAAGATAAAAGCAATAAAATGTATAAAAATATTTCCTCCTCCTCTTTTCCCCTTTCCTTGCCTCTCCCTATCTTTGTTCTGGTCCTGGACTAAAAATCCAAAATGCCCAGCAGAGAGCAGGGGCAGAAAGTAACTTCCAAGTATCTTACAGCCCCGAATTTCATAAAACTTCATAAGAAAAAATTTCCAGGGCAATAAAACCTCTGTGCTATTCTCTGTTTAATAGTGTTCTGAAATTTCCATTGTATTAAGATAGAGAAAAAATAACAAAAGTAAGGCCTAGCCCAGAAGAAAAGCATTCCTAAGTTTGGTAGAATTAAGATGTCTCACACCCAGTTTTCCTTCTCCAAACGCCTTCACTCACCATTATCATATTAATTCTTCTTGAATACAACTCTATTATTTTTTACTGAAGACCCTAAATGGTTCCATATTTTTTTATTATTCTGTTAAAAATAGAATAGTCACAGAATTCCAGATCTTGAGAGCCAAAAATGGTGAATTCATTTACTCTAGGCCCTCTAAACTTTATGATAAAAGTATGCACGCCGTGAGGTTAACTGTCCCAGGGATTATTCTAATTACCATAAATGCTCATTTTGATGCATATCGTTCATGCAAGTATATCATATTTCTTATCTAACCTACTATTTCCATGGTTCTTTTCTTCACTGAACATCTTGAATGAGCTAGAACATACTAGAATATGGCACTTGTAAACTTGACAAACCTCTGGAGCAGCAGTTCTCAACCTGTGAGTCGTGACCCTTTTGGAGGTCAAACGACCCTTTCACAGGGGTCACCTAAATACATCCTGCATATCAGATATTTACATTACGATTCATAACAGTAGCAAAATTATAGTTATGAAGTAGCAAAAAAAAAATAATTTTATGCAGGGGTACTCAAACTTTTTAAACAGGGGGCCAGTTCACTGTCCCCCAGACCATTGGAGGGCCAGACTATAGTTTAAAAAAAAATTATGAACAAATTCCTATGCACACTGCACATATCTTATTTTGAAGGAAAAAAAACAAAATGGGAACAAATACAATCACACCGCCTCATGTGGCTCACAGGCTGCAGTTTGAGGACCCCTGATGGTTGGGGTGTCACCACAACATGAAGAACTGTATTAAAAGGTCGCGGCATTAGAAAGGTTGAGAACCACTGCTCTACAGGGACAATGTCATTTCTAACAGTTTCACCCAGATGTCTGAGTTGAGGTGGATAAACTAGTTGTTAACCAATAAAGGGAACATTTTCAGTTATAGGCAATGCTGAATAATGTTCAGAAAAACCATGTTTTCCTTTGTAAATGTGTGGGAAGGAAGCAGAGAAAAGAACTGAATGTATGGGAATAATTTGGAAAATTAACAGCAAGATTCAGTGAAAATGATTCTATTTTTTTCCTTAAAAAGAATACTTTAAATTACATAATTACAGATCCCAGGGAACTAGATACTTAAACCCATCAGTGACATTTGTATGACTTCTGTATTTCCAGAGGAAATCAGAAGCTTATTTTGGTTTTTGTTCTCACTCTTCTCCTTTCCTCACCCACTCAAACTGGGTTGGAACATTTGATACAGTCAACCCTCGTACAACAGAAATTAGATTTCAAAATGAGAAGCAGGCAAAGCCCTTTACTTACTGAAAAAGCAAATGTTCCCATTTTTCCAACAGACATTGGAAAGGCACAGAAATAAAATCCAATCCAACTCTCAGTTTCTATTTTGAGCAGAAGTTTAAAATGCCATCAGCTTAGATTAATATGCTACGTATTAGTCACCTTGCATAAATATGTTTCATTTATAAGGAACACAGTTGAATGTATTATTAATTTCAATAATATGCTAATGGAAAGATACAATCCTTTTAGATAAAAATATCAAAACATGACTCTCCTTACCTCTATTTTATAAATATCTAAACAGCCACAAGCTTATAGCTCAACAGTAGGAGACTCCCATGAAAGTCAACTTATCACCTTCCCCAGCTTCATGTCTCATAAATGATTTATGTTTTAGTTGAACACTCAGAATGCTTTTCACCACACGTGTGCAAGGCGATTACAAAAATTTAGAACTGGAATAGATGCCATCTGCCTGACTTAGACGTAATCACGAGCACTCTCCTTATGCCATGCCAGACATGTTCATCAATCATGACCATTTTCCAGCTGATCTTTTAAACCCTTCTTGACATTAAACTTCATACACATGACCAGTGAATGGAAATGACCACTGAAACATGATTATTATTGTGCAATGTTATGTTCTAAGCACTTTGCATGTCTTAATTCCATTTAGTGCTCCCATCAAACCTACTGATGGTTTTAAAAATCTATTTTAACATTATTATTATTATTATTACTTTACAATGAGAAAGCAAAAGCACAGAAAAGTAACTTGCTCAAAGTCACAGAGGAAAGAAATGGTAGAGTGGGATGTAAACCCAGGCAGTCTGTCTCCAGAGCCCTCCTTCACCACGATGCTATTTCATCTCTTAAGAATGGGAGATGTTGGTCAAAGGGTTCAGAACTTGTTATGTAGGATGAATAAGTTCTGGAGATCTACTGTACAGCATGGGGTAGACAATTAGTAATATCATTTTGTGTACTTGAAATGTGCTCAGAAAGTAGATGTTAAATGTTCACACCACACACACACACACCCTCCCCAGAAGGTAACTGCAAGGTGATAGATGCGTGGATTACTGTATTTTGCCATGTATAATGACCTCCCATGTATAATGGCACATTCACATTTTTTGCCCAGACTTTTAGGGAAAAAATCCTATGTTTTAATTTTTAAAAAGAGGGTAGATGTGGACACTCAGTGGGACCTCCTTTTCTTATAAGAGGCACAAGGTACAGAGCTGGCCACTGTGGAGAAGCTAGAGTGAGTCTAGGTGGCAGGTGAGAGTGGTCTGGATGATCTGAGCACCCAGCCTCCCCCACGGTCCCCTCCCAGCCCGCCCTCATCCCAACATCCTCTAATTTCCTATTCCTACCCGTATCTGTTGGTGGGAATGTGGCCACAGCCGCTCTGCTGAGAACCCCAATGGGCTTACTTCTTGGGAAGCTGGTGTGAGGGCTAGGGCTGGCCCTGCCTCCCCCAGGTTCCTGAGGGTAGGTCCCTGTCCTTTCAAGGCTGCTTCATCTCTCACGTAGCTGGCACCATTCTGAGGCCTGGGGACACTGCTAAGGAGGAAGCCTTCCCTGATTATACACTAGTGAAGTACTCTGCATTTATATTTCAGGTTTTGTTTTTGTTTTTTACTAGACCATGACCTCTTGAGTCATTCAGACCTTGGGCACTCAGTGAGGTCAGAATGAATGACATCAGCCTCTCCCAAACTTGCAAATCCTACAAATCACCCAGGAGGACAAGCTAAAATGAGACTGCTGAACCACACCCAAATAGACCTCTCCAGGAGAAAGACCTGGTATCCGTTCCATTAGCAAGCATCCAACCTAGATGGTTCTTTCTACTGGCAAGTTTGGGAAATTATACCAGCTTAACATTTGGGGGAGTTCAGACAAGTCAAAGGATCAAAATTACAATCTATGGGGTCAGGTGTCCTTGAAATTTTGTGCTTCACAGCCAGGTACCCTTGAAGATAGAAACTTCCCAGGGACTGAGGCTCAAGGTCACAAAAACAGGCTACTAATAGAACCGGGTCTCAGAACACAGATCTCCCAGACCATAGCTCAGGGTTCTTCCTTGGTGTCCCAGGAGCGTCAGAATAGGGCCGGCTGAGCAAGAGAAGAGGCAGTCCAGAAAGAACAGGAATTTACTAGCAGGAGCCTGGGGAAGGTAGGGCTGGCCCTAGCCCCTCATACCAGCTTCTCAGGAAAGAAGCCCACTGGGGTTCTTAGCAGAGCAGCTGTGGCCATGTTCCCACCCATGGACATGGATAGAAGTAGGAAATTAGAGGATGTGGGGATGAGGGTTGGCTAGAAGGGGGTAGTTCGGGGAGGTTGGGCACTCAGGTCATAAAGACCACTCTGACCTGCTGCCTGGGCTCACTCCCCACTTCTCCACAGTAGTTGGCCCCACACCTTGTACCTGTCATATGAGAAGGTGCCACTGCACAGCTCCCTCTGCTCTCCTGCTGTTGAGGTCCCAACTCTAACCGTCACACTGCTGTTGGTAACGTGCCCACTTCTAAGGGCACGTGAGGGTGGTACCCAGTATAGTCAGACAAGTGGGCTGGAGACTCCTGAAGCTGTGGTGCCTGACTGGTGCGAGGATGCCCACAGCGAGGAGTAGTGAGAAGGGGGCACAATGACCGTATTCTGAATATAATTATATCATTATTGCTTTCTAGGGCTATAATTTTAACATATAAGCACAAATAAAAGAATTAATGTTTATATCAATAAGGAATTGGTATTAACCATATATAATAGGGTTATATATAATATAATGTATATCCATACTTTCCCTCAAAAATTTGGTCCACAAAGTGTGCATAGATGGTGGCAAAATATGGTAACTTGACTGTGGCAACCATTTCACAATATATATACACGTATCAAAACATTGCATTGTAAATATGTGGAATCTTACTCGTCCACATTATGTCACAAAAAGTAGAGGGTTAGGAAAGGTTTCTGGCTCAGCGCCTGTAGCTCAGTGGCTAAGATGAGAGCCACATAAACCAGAGCTGGAGGGTTTGAACCCAGCCCAGGCCCGCCAAACAACAATGCCAACCGCAACAACAAAAATTGCTGGGTGTTGTGGAGGGCACCTGTAGTCCCAGCTACTTGGGAGGCTGAGACAAGAGAATTGCTTGAGCCCAAGACTTTGAGGTTGCTGTGAGCTGTGACGCCCCAGCACTCTACCCAGGACAACATAGTGAAACTCTGTCTCAAAATAGAAAAAAATAATTTCTAAGAGCTTTCTAATGACTTTTAAATGTAAAAATAAAACACATAAAACAAAACACAAAAGGCATTAGAAAGTGGGATCTATAACCTCCTACAGAAATTTTCAAATACACACAAAAAGTGAAATAAGCATCATTATGAATCCTCGTGGTTTCATCATCCAGCTTCAATGATTTTCGAAAATTTCCCCCCAATTTTTCATCTATTTTCTCCTCCCCCTATTTATTTTTCTCTGCTGGAGTATCTAAGCTGGGTGTGGAATGATTATATCTGAAGACATAATGCACTAAAGCTGAGCCAGCATGGACAGGACCTTCACGGTGTGAGGTCTTCCCTTACCCAAACTCAGGGAGAAGCTACTCTTTGTCCTTCCAGTGTTTTCTCCCTGTCCTGCCCACCAAACTCTGTGCCATCTTCATTCATAGCAATGCGAACATTTCCCTGCATGACTTTACATGCATAACCCTATCTTTCCACACCCTAAGGCAGGGGTCCTCAAACTTTTTAAACAGGGGCCAGTTCACTGTTCCTCAGACCATTGGAGGGCTGGACTACAGTTTAAAAAAAAACTATGAACAAATTCCTATGCACACTGCACATATCTTATTTTGAAGTGAAAAAACAAAACGGGAACAAATACAATCACACCGCCTCATGTGGCCCATGGGCTGTAGTTTGAGGACCCCTGCCCTAAGGTGAGAGGACCCTGGCTTCCAGGTTACAGCAGCCCTAGCACTAAGCTCACACTTACCACTAGCAGTTACAGAAAGAATGTAGAATCTGGAAAGAGAAAGTGGACAATCTATTCTTCATAAAACAAGACAGCCAAGAAACACAAAGCAATTCAACCAGACATTATTTTTACTATGAATAAAAATATGTTCCTCAATCTTTCAGTTTATATCATAACCATAAGTGGTCAACTTTCTTAAAAACAAAATGAAACGTGCTTACAGTCTAATCCTATTTCTGGACGGACCTGAGCATTATCTGAGTGGTTTTGAAAGGGAATAAACAAAGATGTCAATAAGACTTAATCTCAAATAGGTAATAGCTTCTCTGAAAGCTGACCTCATGGGCCACCTTTGGCTCCTTTTTCCATGAATAAAAAATGATTCCCTCTTTGCCAATGGAATGTGGGATAGGTTAATGGCTGTTTCTGTGGGAGTTATTAATAACACTTCTTTCAACTCTGATCTTATTTAAAATGCATGTCAGACATGCATGTAAATGTATTTTATAGTATTCATGAGCATAAATGATGGAATTAACGTTGCAAAAAGCTTTCATATTAACCCTCATTTTCATTGATTAACCTTCGAAAAGGGCTAGCAATCTTCTACTTCAGAGTATTATCCAAGTCCTAGCCAATGATTAAAAGAGCATCTATTTATTTTTAAGTATTAAAACAAGAAATAAAACTCTAGAATTTAATGAGACTACATAATATCTCCAAATTGAGACAGCTAACCTTGCAAATTTTAAAATTCTGTCATTAATAGTCTCTATAGTAGGGGTTTAGCCTAATTGTTTGAATAATACTAATTCCATAAAAGGAGATAGATTATTAGACATTTGTGAGATGATTAGGTCAGTTTATATGATAATTTATCTCTGAATATAATTATACTTTAAATGACCTATTATCTTTTCTACTCTTTGGCTTATGTAAATTATCTCTAGGTATACCACAGTCAATTAAAACAATCTTTTAGAGATCCTAGAACATTGTGAAAACCATAATTAAGACCTTCACCGATTATAAAAATCTGTGCATAAAGATAAAATATGTTCCCAATACAAAATACTCTGAAAGCTATCTAAGTCACTCTCAAAAGTCTCTTTTTTATTCTGATAATAAGAGAAAAAGTTTCTATTGGAAGAGAACTTTCCTTAGAATTCTATTACTATAAAGGGCATTGTCCTTTAGTGTGAGAGATACTAAAATTATCAAGATCAGGTGTGGCCAGCCTGGATCATCACAAGTGTCAGCCCCATAGCTCAGGCTCTGACCACACTTTAAATACACACATACATACATAAAAATAAAATTATTAAGAATCATAGTCCCTATCCCTTAAGAGTTTACAATCTGTACATAAGAAATGACATAGAAACAAATAACAATAGATATGTGATGTGAAGTGATACAAGCCAAGAGTACTAAGAGTTCCCAGGAGAAAAAGATCACATTGGGTTGACTTTTTAGAGGAAAAAGAATTTCAAATGCACTTGAAAGTGATGGAATCTACAAAGAGAGATGGGAGATGGCCAGAGAAGAGGTGGAGAGGTATATTCCAGGCTTACACCAAAAGTCAAAGGCAAGAAAGCACAAAGCCTCAGAGAAAAATGAGACCTCTCTGCTAGTTGAGGTTGCATGTTGAGAGATGGTGTACAAGAAAGGTGAGAAGGAAGTGGGGCCGGGTCATGGGAGAATTAGAAAGTCTGGCAAAAAGGTAAGGTGAAGCAGGTACAGGGATCACAATGGAACAGTCAAAACAGACTCAACGGGAAGGTTACTAGGACCATGTGTTTGTGGGTTAGAAAGCCAAGTGACAGGTGAGAGACCAGATTTAAACGAAGATGATGAGGGATAAAAAAGAAAGGATGGATGGAGCACATGCCAGAGAGAAATAATTGACCAAAATTGTCACTGAATAGAAAAGAAGGCACAAAGCAGGTAAGACATAATGCTGATTCTGAAATTTCCAGTCTGGGTTGCCAGGAGATCACTGACATCATTCAAAGATCTAGCAGGTGAAGTTTACTAAGTGTAGAGTATAAAGGTTTGAACACAATAATTAAGAAAATGCCACAAAGGCTATGTTAACCAGCTTGGTGAAAATATTTCAGACTGTATATGGAACCAGCACATTGTACCTCATGATTGCATTATTGTACACAGCTATGATTTAATAAAAAAACAAAACAAAGATCTAGCAACTTTGAGAAGAGGTATAGGTTTACACTAGAGAATGAAGAATTTGTGTTTTGGAAAATGTTCCGTTTGAGGTGATTTGGGTCATCTAGTTGGAGATTTCTGATGGATCATTTGAAATGCAAGTGAGTGGTTCTAGAGAGGGGTCAGGGTTAGAGATGTGGGTACGGATGTGTCAAAAGTGGTGAGAGTTGAAGCTCTGGATGAGAAGACCGAGAAGACTAGAGACTTGGAATAGACACATTCTGAGAACAAGCCTTGGGTTGCCTTGACTATGTGGCCTCAGCTCCAGGAGACAACAGTGCCATGGTGCACAGGGTGCACCAGGAATGGCAACTTCTTGGATTCAGAAGGTTTTGGGGATGCACCAAAAGCACCCGACTCCACCCCAGCCAAGATCTCTTAGAGTTCATCTCTACCTCCAAAAGACTGCCTTGCTTATCAACCCTTTCTGAGAAACTCCCTGATCACTCTAATCAGAAAGTAACCCTACACTTTGCACCACTTTTCAGGCTCTGAGAACAAATACCCTTGTGCCATGATGATTTATGCAAATGTAAAGCTCTCTGCCCACCTCCCCAGCTGTGTCCCTATTTCCTTCTTCATTCTACTACTCTGCACCAGGAAAAAGAATTAGATAAAAGCTTTAATTTTCTTTTTTTTTTTTTTTTTCAAATTGTTTGTCCCATTTTTAGTTCACCCCACTGGGGGGATAAATGACAGTATTTGAAAAGAGAGGAAGAGGATAAAATGGAAAGGAAGGCTGCAGATGCCATATTTTTCATGTTTTCTGGTAAGTTGTTTCTTGAGCCATTTCTTGAGTACCCAATAAGTTAGATGCTATGGAGAATACATCATAAAATGGGATCCTCCACATAAATTATTCTATCCTTGGGTGACATGACCTATTTCCATTAATGTTTAATTCATGAAACACTAAGTTTTCCTGTTTTCGCTCCATGCATAATCCTAAAGATTTTGACTTTAAGTCATACCTACCTACACTTAATTACTGATTAATATGACAACCAAGTCCAGGTTGAGCATTCTTTATTCAAAATTCTTGGAAGTGTTTTATGTTTTAGATTTTTCAGATTTTGAGTATTTACATTATACCAATTGAACATTTCATATCCCCAAATCCAAAATCCAAAGTGATCCAATAAGTAGTTCCTTTGAGCATCATGTTTTTTTTTTTAATTGAATTTTGGAGGATTTGGGATTTCAAATATTGAAATTTGGGGTGCTGAACCTGTATACTTTCCAGTGGTCTCCAATCTGTGGCCAATGGGCTGTGTGATGATTTTGTGAAGACTTTTTGCTTATCTGTGTTGTTGGATATCTGGAAAAATATGCATATACCTTGTTTTTTGCTAATCAGTTTTCATTAGTGTTTGTTTATTTCATGTGTGGATCAAGACAACTCTTTTTCTTCCAATGTGCACCAGAGAAAAAAGATTGGGCATTCCTGCTAAGTTACAGGATGTCACTGACACTAAATTCTACAGTACAATAATTGTTTTTCTCTTTAAATGTCTATCACTTAAAGTAAGTTTGGGATCTTCTTTCTTGGAAAACTATAAAAGAAGTTGGAGCTACACACTGGGTCAGACCTGTGACTTTAAGTTTAAACCTAAGTTCTTGAAAGCTATAAACCAGCTATAACCTAAGAATAGGGGGAAGGGGGAGAGGGAGGGAAGGGAGGGGGAGGATGGGAGGAGGGAGGGTGATTGGTGGGACTACACCTGTGGTGCATCCTACAAGGGTACATGTGAAATTTAGTAAATGTAGAATATAAATGTCTTTACACAATAACTAAGAAAATGCCAGGAAGGCTATGTTAACCAGTGTGATGAAAATGTGTCAGAATGTCTATAAAACAAGTGTATGGTGCCCCATGATCGCATTAATGTACACAGCTGATTTAACAATAAAAAAAAAAAGAAAAAAAAACCCTAAGTTCTATGTTAGAAAATTCCTTCTCTCCTTCAATGTAAATCTATAACAAAAGTTATAGGTCAGTCACTAGTACAATTTAAAGTTTTATTTGAGTTTCTTAATAGTTCAACCTCATGATCTTCAACTGATGAACCTGCAGAGGCGTGAAGGGAGCCAGAGGGCTCCCCCAGAGGGGTAATGGACATGAAGATGCTATATTAGTCCACAGGAACTGGGTGACTGGTTGGAAATTACAAGGAAGCCCCTTGAACTCATATAGAACACTTCCTAACAATGACAGCTGTTCAGACTAAAATGTGGCTTCTGCATAAAAGGGACCACTTTCTAGCACATACAGGGAGCTGGCTGACAACCTGGGAAGGGTTGGGTTTGGCCTGACGTCTTCTCAAGGCAGCTCTCACTCTAAGACCTGTTTCCTTGATAGAAAGAAAAGATTTCAGATTATGAGAATGTCGTTCCCATGGACAGCAGCTCTAAGAGGGAAAGACAGGAGGAACAGCATGGCAGGGACTCAGGGGAAGCCACCCTGATCTCAGTTTGCTCAGCCAGGCAATGGCAGGTGAGCTGTGACAACCTCAAATAAATGACAAAGGCAAAGACCTCAAGCAGTGGACGTTTATTAAGCCAAAGGTTGAGGATGACTCCAGAAAAAAAGCACAAACCACAGAAGCCTTTGAGACCTATGCTCTCTGGATAGGGATTTGGGAACTCAGCATTTAAGAGAAGAGGGCACACAGAAAGGAAAGGGAGGAGGGCGGTGTGTATGAGGCAAATGACTACATTCTTATGAGGCTCTAATTAGTACTCAGTAAATCTACATAGGGAAAGGTAAATGCTCTTTCATGTTTACAAGGATGGAGCTGGAACATATTCTTCTTAGTAAAGTATCTCAAGAATGGAAGAAAAGGTATCCAATGTACTGAGTACTTTTATGAAACCAATTTATATGTACTCACACTTCCTTATGAAAGATAGATCACAACTATAGCCCAGAATGAAGGAGAGAAATGGAGTGGGAAGGGAGGGGAGGGGAGAGGTTTGATAGAGGGAGGGTAAACGGCGGGACCACACCTATGGAGCATATTGCAAGGGTACCAGTCAAATCTATCAGGTATAAAATACAAATGTATTAACACAATAATCAAGTAAATGAGGCTAAAGCTATATTAATTAGTTTGACATAAACAAATTATACAAAAAATCAAGACAATGTACCCCACAAATGCATTGTACCCCAACCCACATATTCATGATCTATGTGTATATGACATAATAAAAGGAAAACAAAGACTATTTGCAAAAACTTTTACAAATAGTTAGCTACAAGTCATAATTTCAATTAAAATGCAATTTACCACAAAGAAAAAAAAAAAAAAGAAAAGGTAAATGTTTGAAGAGATAAAGGAGAGTAAAGAAAAAATCAGTCGTGCAGATTTCTCTGGGAGGGCGATGACTGATTTCATCTTGTCTCTGCTCTGCACCTGGGAAGGTAAACTTGTAATCAACACTAAAGGTGTGATATTGAACAGACTTTAGTTTTAGGAGCTAGACTTAGCCTGCACACCTAAAGTTTTGACAATATGCATGTCCCTGTTCATGGGAGGCCAGCAAAGAGTTTCCTTATGGGAGGGTGGGGGGCAGACCTTCCTAGATGCCTGAGGCCTTTTACCTTTCCTGAGGATCTGTCTAATGCATAATGTTAATAACATCTGTATATGAGTCAACTTCCAGGCTTGACCTTTTCTATTGCATAAGGAGTTTGAGGTATTGAGATTCTTATTTTCCTTCACAGTAAATGGTCAGATACCTTTAAGTTCTACGAACTGATAAACAAAATTAATATCCCTGTGTCCATTCCTCTGACCAAAAACATATAGAAAAGGTCAAAGGCATAGAAGGGCACTCTGTTTTGCCCAGTACATTTGATTTAATGGCCCAGAGGCTGAACCCATAGTTGAGGACAGATGCCACATGGACCAGCTAAGACTGAACTGGTCCTGCCATCTCAGGTCTAGGGGAATACATGGGGCTCCTCCTTCACACTATCATCACTTTCCCCATGGGACCCAGGAAAACAGCATAGGAAGAGCTACAGGAGAGGTAGGGTACCTAGGAAACTCTAATAAATTCAAAAGAACTCACTTAGAAGTGGCTCAAATACAGCATGCCACAGTTAGCATAGACACTATTCAGACTATTTATATACATGAGCATCAAAAAACATGAATTACACATTTGCAAATACAGCCATGCCTTGTACAGTGACACTTTGGTCAACAACAGACCACATATACAGCAGTGGTCACATAAGATTACGATGGAATAAAAAGTTACTATCACCTAGTGATGTTGTAGCCATTATAATTTGTAGCACAATGCATTACTCATGTGTTTGTTGTGTTGCTGACGTGAACAAACTGACCGCACAGCCAGTCATATAAAAATGTACAGTAATGTCCTAGGCCTCCACATTCACTCACTGACTCACTCAGAGCAGTGATCCCCATTCATGGTAAGTGCCCTATATAAGGGCATCATTTTAAAATCTTTAAGCCATATTTTACTGTACTGCAACTACCTACAGTATTCAGTACAGTAATGTGCTGTAACAAGTGTATAGCATGGGAGCAACAGGCTATACCACATCACCTAGGCATGTAGTTGGCTGTTTGTGTAAGTACATTCTGTGATGTTCACGTAATGACGTAATTGCCCAACGACGCATTTCTCATAAGTACAGTCAAGTGACACATGACTAAGTTCCTTACCATATTCCTATTTCAGATTTTGAGACATCTACAGTGCCCTTATGTGATCTCTGATTACAGTGGTATTCCTAAAATGAATGCTACGGGAAAGCAATGCCTGCAAAAAGACCGACTGTCCAGGATGAAAAAAGGAGTTAATTCTGATATCCTGTTACTGCCATGAGGTGAGCCAGAAAAGCTTTGCTCTCAGGATATGATCTAAGGACTTCCAGCTCTCTTAAGAGCTTCATATTTTACTTAATCCCTGTCTTCAAAGCATCATCTCTTCACTAGAGAACAGAAACAAAAGTTTTCTTGACCTTAAATCTGATAGTAAGTATAGGTATAACAATGAATGACACTCAGACATTAGTTCAAACACACGTGGTGGGGTTCTATGGTCTATCAGTGAAGCAAAAATTGCATATATAGTATGAAACATAATTATAAATCAATTCTGGCATGTGTTTTAAAAATAGAAAACATTTCTGGATACAGTAAGAGTCGCATTTAATAGGAAGTCTTCAAACTAGGAGTTATTTTCTCTAACATACAGCTCTTGTTCCCTTGGGTGCTAAAGACCCCTATCTAGTATTCTTTGAAGCAAGAGGTGAGAAGAAATTCCCTTAGCACACCTGGAATTATTTTGCCCACATCTGTCAGCTCTCCTCAGGAAAAGCTATTGTCATGGGAAAATGGCTCAACTTGCCTCAAGGTTAAGTTTTTCCCCCCACCTTTTTTAAAGAAATCAAAATCTTAAATCCTTTTGTAGAAAGATACATACCATATGAGATTTTTACCTTTCATGTTTTCTCTAAAAGAGAAACATGTCATTGGGAGTTTTATAACTAGAAATTGTGACAAATAGCTCCTATATTACAAAATCTTTAGATATGCCCATACATATCTAAAAATGCGGATTACACATTTGCTACTATAGTTCTTTAGTATATTCATGTTTCCGATTTTGAGACAACTACTGTGTAATGATGTGATTCCTGAAACAAATCCTACAGTAGGATTCCTGAAACAAATCCTATGTCAAAAACAGGTCTGAGCCACAGCACGTTTAGGAAACCAAGAAAGCAAAGAAAACACACTTAGGAACCACTTACAGAATAAAGGGAAATGTAATGTACTACTTTCAGGAATAACTAGGAAGACCAAAATTTGTAACTGTAAAAGTACAAAGATTCCACACATCATCTCTGTTAAACCACAGACAGAGACTGAACAAGCTTAGAGGAAGGAAATGTAAAAAATGACAAATCTCTTTCTCTCTTTATTCTAACTTGATTCAACTTCTATAATCCCTTCAAAATAGTTCTCTACATGGAAACCTCTAAGAGTCTCCTGGCCCTCTGGCAAGTCTTGAAAACCAGCATCTGAGGGTCATGGCTTCAGATCCAATAACAACCACATTGAAGCTGAGGCTGAGATGGGGACAGGTCATCACCGGCTCAGCAGGATGGGCAGCCTCAAGGTATCCTTTAGATCAGTGCCTACGGTAACTTGCTCTGAAGGTTATGAATTCATACTTTAAAATACAGTCTCCATCATCATTTAACCTTTAGGAATCAGTCAAATGCTCCACCAATGTGAAGATAACCACAGGTGATTAAATGATTCTTTCAGCTAATATTTAATATACAATATATTTCATGATGGCACCATGTAGCAATACCTTTCCAGGATCTTTCTCTGACTTCTTACCTAGAATCCACAAAACAGAGGGCTGGTACCAGTCTCTAGATAAGTCGTTTCCCAAATTGTAAGAAGAGTTTTAAAATATTTTTCTAGCATGTTAACTCCCCATAATAGATCGTACCAAATAGGCTATTTTTCTTCAGTAGATGAGTTTTTAAAATAACAATGGTAGACCAAGGGAGATGATCCAAATGCTTAATTAATCACACAAAAAAAATAACACACAGTTACAGGAGCCTGCTGATTTATCTCAGCACGGGCGCCCCGCCCCACTTACGGGTGGCCTGCCGGCTCTGCTCTGGCTGAGCGCTGTCCGCGGACTGAGTGCTGGAGACCGAGGAGACGCTGGAGCTCCGGACAAAGCCAAAGGCCGCCAGCTTGGCTGCCGGGAGACGTGAGTATCCAGGAGGTCGAAGCCCAGATTTTGGTAGACTAGATTTTACAGCGTTTGAAGTGGAGGTTTTCTTTAAATCTGTTAACATGAACCCAAACCAAAAACAAAACAAAAAAAAGAAAACACATTATTCTCAATTCACAGCAAGATAAGAGAATGCCACAGACAACCCTAATTTAAGACCCCAAGGAAAGGGATAAAGCCCTTAGGACAGTGAAGCAAGAGAGCATTCATTGTTGCAAGTTACTCAAAGTTACATTGTTACAGTTAAGGTTTGTGAAACTGAGACACACCTTAAATTTTGAGACAGGATGGGTAAAGAACCTTTGTGGCAAATATTCCCTAGCAATTTCAACTAGTATGTAGTAGTCTTATAAAAATATGTACAGAAATCTGTTGGTAGCAGGGAGGAGGAGGAAAGCATATAAACTGTGGGGCTAGCCAGATTGAAGTCTAAGCTCTACTAATTACTAGCTGTGTAACTACCAGCCCTGGCCTAACACTCACAGTCACTATCTCCTTTTGTGTAAAGAATGGGGGGAGAAAACTGGCCTTGCAAGTTTGCTTTAAGTACATGGATCATTACAGAAGTTTTGAGATACACAAAACTCAAGAAACATAAAATCTGTATGGATGGAAACAAACAAACCCCCCGCTCGCCCCGCCGCAACACCCATAAACTGAGTAAGTGGAAACTTGTATGGGTGAATCAAAAGGAATGCTGTCAATTATATTACTTGGAAGTGAAATAATGGACCACAGCACAGTCGGTCTCAAAACTTTCATAATGACCCATTTATTACTGCTTGCACCATAAGAATTTGAGGGATCTCCAACTGATGTTAGATTTCTTTTCTCCTTTTTCCATTATCTGTTTTTATGTCAATCTGAACTTCAAAATTAGTTCCCAGATATGTGCAAAGTCAGCTCTTTCTTTGAAATAATAAAGTATCAAGTTATAAATCCAGTATCTCAGCATCACTATGTCTAAGTCTGAACCAGACTCTATCAATAGCAACTGTGATAATGAGTTGATAATAACTATGAGAAGGCTCTCTGTACCAGACGAAATCAAAATATTATCAACACACAAATGCTCTTTGATATGAAATTTAAAATATTCCATATAATTGTCCTGATCAAGCCATTTAACAATTTGTACTTGCTGCCCTATTTACCTTGAATGTGGGTATACAGACCTCTCAGCAGTGTTCTTATACTTTATTCAACTCTTTATTAACTAATGGAATATTAACCAGGTTTCAGATTAAACAGAATTTAAATCATGCCCCATTTATTTAAAAAGTCAATATCTATAAATCAGTGAAGAAACTACATACTGGAAAGCATCTATGTGTGAAAATAAAGAGCCAATAGATGACATCCAGGGTCTACGGTGACCCACAAAAAGTGCCTCTTCCTCTGCCAGCTGCTCTCCCTGAAAGTAAAGCCCGGGCCGGTTGTGTGTGTCCAGGTGAAAGCAAAATCTGCAGAGCTGTGGTTTCCTGACTTCTGCGTCAGGACTAGGATTGGAGGAATCAGGTGAGTGCAGAAGGAGAACGGAATGGGGGAGTGAAAGCTGCAAATACTCCCAATTCAGGCCTATCCTGCATGGGGAAAAACATCCTCAACTATGAGAAAGAAGTGATGCACTGCCTACCAAGTAGTGATGGTCCATTTGTATCAGAAGTTAACGTCATATTTAATGCCTTTGCATGTTTTTCTCATATCATTTTGTATATTGTAGATAATACCCCGAGAACAGTGAAAATATCCCTTTGTATCAGATACCATATTTACACAAATTTCCACCAAACTGATTTCAGATGATGTCTATAGAGGACTAAAAGAACTGCTAAAAATCAGATGTAATTTCAACAATAAGCATATACTAAGCCTATTACATTTTAAGGTATTCTCAGTTATCAACTACTTCTCTTCCCATCTGGTTAATCAATAATTGACTTTAGATTACACAAAATCAAGTGAGAAGAATGCAAACAAAATATTGGCAGGGCTCTCTTTCTCTGATCTCTATTAAGTTGTCTTCCTTCCCCCCTTTGGTATGACACCCACTTGTCATGCTCCATTGATTACTGGATGATTGGTCTGTCATTTTCCTTAATACCTTGGGGCATAAACTCTTTCTCCACAGTCTGATCCACTTAAATTTGGGCCCCCTTTTAAGGGTAGTTTTTTGAAGCCACTTTTTGAGGTTAGTTCTGACACTTGGATGGCTCTTCTTAGCTATTTCATTGGTATTCTCTATGATAAACTAGCTTGTCTACCAGGTACAAAATCCTCACCAAAATATTAGCAAACTGAAGCTAATATCATATAAAAAAGATGATATGAAAGATGATATGGGGGCGGCGCCTGTGGCTCAGCGGGTAGGGCGCCGGCCCCACGTGCCGAGGGTGGCGGGTTCAAACCCGGCCCCGGCCAAACTGCAACAAAAAAATAGCCGGGCGTTGTGGCGGGCGCCTGTAATCCCAGCTACTTGGGAGGCTGAGGCAAGAGAATCACCTAAGCCTAGGAGTTGGAGGTTGCTGTGAGCTGTGTGACGCCACGGCACTCTACCAAGGGTGATAAAGTGAGACTCTGTCTCTACAAAAAAAAAAAAAAAAAGATGATATGCCATTGCCAAGTGAGATTTATTCCAGGAACACAAGATTGGTTTAAAATATGGAAATCAATCTATTATATATACTATATCATATTAAATAGAATGAAGAAAAACCGTTTGGTCATCTCAATAAATAAACCACTTAAATTAGGAATAAACAACAATGTCTTCAGGAATTGCAGGAATATAAAACGGTGCAGCCACTTTGAAAAACAATCTGATGGTTGATCAAAAGGTTAAATATAGAGGCATCATCTGACTGACCAATTCTACTTCTAGGTACATCCCAATGAAAACATACGTCTATGTAAAACTTGCACATCAATATGGCATTAGTCACAATAAACAAAAACTGGAAACAATGCATGTGTACCTCAACTGATGAATGGATAGACAAAGTGGTATACACTCACACTGAATTATTTTCCATTCCATTTTTTCCTAAAAAGGAATGTAATACTGATGCATACTGCAATATGGAAGAACCTGGAAAGTACTAAGTCTGGACAGAAAAAGTTGCATATCATATTATTTCATTATATGAAATGTCCAGAGTAAGAAAATCCATAGAGACAGCAAGTAGATTTGTGGTTTTCTGGAACTGAGATTTGAGAGAAATGGGGAATGTCTGCTAAAGGATACAGGTTCTCTTTCTTCTGTGAGATCATGAAAATGTTAGAAAATTGATTGTGGTGAAGGTCACAGAATTCTTTGAATATACTAAAAATCACTGAATTATACCCATTAAAAGGTGACTTGCATGTAGTATGTGAATTGTATGTCAATAAAACTGTTACATTAAAACAAAAGTTTAAAACTGGAACACACAATATTTGTCTTCAGTTCAACATTATGCTTACAGTCAGATACAGACATGGATATTTTCCCCAATTATGTCAATAAGTTCTCTTTCAATGGGCCTATGTCCGATAGAGAACCTACCATTGTCAGTCCTCTACAAAAACACTTCTATCAGGTAGATGAAATAAACATTTTGTACAGCAGATCAAAGACCATTCCAAATTAACATAACCATCATGGGGAAATTAACTTAAATATATCCAGAAGTTAATTTTTTCCAGAAACATTTTTTTCAAAACCTAAGATCAAACATTCCAATCTCATGCAAAGATGCTAAAGTGGAATTGCTTCTTTTATTTTTATCAAGACTTTATATTTGGACAATATTTTACCCCTTCTCCCCCCAAAAATGCTGTTCTTGAATTTTTAAAAGATGTGTTGCTCTTTCAAAGTGATGTTTTTCTTTTAAAAAGAAAAATATTTTGAAGAAAACAAATTTTCTCATTTTGATAAATTTAAATAATTACATTTGATTGGCTTTTTGCATTGATTCTTTTTAAAGTATGATTCCACAAAGCAAGAAAAAAATCTCAATCAGCTAGATTTAGATTACAATGCCTTTAAGGTTCTATATTATATGGATAAAAATGTATTCATCTGTCATGACCCAACCTTCTTGACATCCCAGCCGAAAAGAGAAGAAAGTAAATGTATATTAATCCAATTCGATATGTATTCAGAGACACCTTCCATTGGCAAACACTTCACAAGGTGTTGTGGGAATTCAAAAAGAAAGAACGACTGGCCCCCACTGTGAGAACCCCTGCAACAGGAGAAAGCAGGGCCAGAACACAGGCAGGACTAAGTACTATGGGAAGAAAAACTAAATGAAGGTAAACTCATCAGGAAGAAGAATTCAGGGTTTTTTATTCAAGGACCATGTTCTCCTTATAACTTTATATTTGAAGTGTTTTTTTCCTAGCATGTTTCTATGTACAGGATAATACAACATTTGGGCTAAATTATATTTTTACATTTTATTATACACTGTAGTTCTCCCCAGTTGCTTTCTAAACAGTTTCTTCTTTCAAAGACATTCTGTAGAGAGATGGTTTGCTTGGCTTATATGGCTTAGAAGCATTTTTCCTTTCTTGTCTTCTTTAGGACCATGAATAAACAGTAACTGTTTTTAGCAAGCTTTGTTCATGCAAGGACAAACCTCTTCAAACAAAATTCTTTGGTATTAAGGCTGCAGCTCCCCCAAAGGAGAAAAGGACATAATTAAGCAAAGCAAGGAGAGTGACAAATTTTAGAATTTTATATTACAGATCTGAGTTTGATATAGTTACACATATTATCAAGTGTATAACCTCAAGCCAGATTCAAAATTCTTTGAATCACAGTCTCCTCACATGAAAAATGATGATGACAGCACCTACTCATTATAATCATAGAAGAGAAATTGCATCTAAATTGCTTATCATATTGTTTGACACGTAATAAACACCCAACAAATGATAGGCATTGCTATGGTGCTATCATTAATGCCACTCTTGTAATTGCTAAATCATCTTCCCCCCAAAAGAAAAAAAAAAATAGAACATAGGCCAGGGTGCACGGTAGCCAAATTCTAAGATGACTCTCCAGTGATCCTCACCTAAAAATCAGAGCTGACTTATGTGAACAGTAAAATATTGTAGAAGTGAAAATGTCCTGAGTTTAGGTCATAAAAGATATTGCAGATTCTTCCTTAGGCTCTTAGATTGCTCACTTAGAGAGAAACCAGCCATGCCATTAGGACATTTAAGCAGTCCTGCATGGAGGTCCACATGAGGAAGAACTGAGGCCTCCACCAATAGCCAGCATCAATTTGTCAGCCATGTGAGTAACCACTTCATCTTAGAAGTAGATTATCCATCCTCATTTAAGCCTTCAGATGATTGTGGACCTAATTAAATGTGACTGCAGCTTCATGAGATGCTCCAAGTAAGATAATCCAGCTAAGCTGTTCTCAAATACATGATCTGCAGTTTTAAGCTGCTAAGCTTTGGGATGATATGTTATTTTGCAGAAAATAACTAATGCTGATTTTGGTATACTTAAGAGGAGTGCCACCATAAAATAAGAACCTAATTACGAGCTAGGCATGATGGCTCACACCTGTAATCCCAGCAATTTGGGAGGTCAAGGCGGGAGGATTGCTTGAGACCTGGAGTTCAAGACCAGACTGGGAAACAAAGGGAGATTCCATCTCTACAAAAAAAAAAAAAAAAAAAATTAGCCAAGTGTGATAGTGTGTTCCTGTCTTTCCAGCCACTCAGGATGCTGGAGTAAAAGGATTACTTGAGCTCAGGAGTTTGAGATTGGGGTGAGCCGTGATCATGGCCATGTCACTCTGGCCTAGGCAACAGAGTGAGACCCTACATCAACAACAACAAAGAACTTAATCATGTAGAAGTAACTTTGGACCCAGGCAGTGAATGGAAGCTTTAAGAAACTTGAGGAGAGCATTAGTGAAAGCCTAGAGATCTTCAAGGAGACTTTTAGAAGAAGCCTTATGGCCCTCAAGAAAGCTGCCTGTGAGGGCTTAAAGGAAGCTGGGGAAAGTAATGAGGAGTGAATATTGTTAATCAATGGTAGAAAACTGAGCAACAATGCTACTTGCTACAATACAAAATTAGAGATTGTACCCAATGAAATGTAGGAATCTAGCTAAGGAGATTTCCAGGTAGAGTGCTGGAGATGGCACCTAGGTTTTTCCTGCCCTTCTAGAAAGTATAAAAGTAGAGGGATAAGATAAAAGCTTCAATGTAAAACAGCTGTTAACCATAAAGGTGGTAGGACTTGGGTTTTAAAATTCCTTGACTCTCCAGGTGGTAAATAATACCAAAATTTAAAAATACCTTTTGGGCAATTATCTTACTCAGGTCACTGTCTGGAAAACATGGCCTAACGATGGGACAAAAGCCTTTGGTAAGAGTTCAGAAAGAGCTAAGGCAGTGTCTTAAGTTGAGAAACAATAAGCATTCTAGGAAACTTCAGGTTGTTGTCCCTCAGTAGCCTCAGGCGAAGCCCAAGGCAGAAGACAGCTTATTTTGAAATAACTTTGGGGTGTGGCTTTTGTCTGATGGAATAGATACAATAATATTCATAGCAGACTCACAAACTTTTTAAGAGAATTATATTAAGAGAGACACTGCCAGCTTACGCTGAAATATAGGAGACAATACTAATTGAAAGGCAGGTCTTTTGACAACCAAACTTCTACATACAGAAATCAGTCTAAGAGGGCAGAACCAAGAGTTAATGAAGATCAGAACCACCTAAAATCATTTATACAGTAGAATGACCTAGTCCTGATCAAGGAACCAACATGTGTCCTGATGTACTTTAGAGTTTCTATGGGTCAGAGACTCCTGTGTGCCTTCCATTATGCCTCTTTTGTAAATGGAGTTATTCTATGCCTGAATAACCACTGTCTATTGGGTATAGGGGGGATAATTTATCTCTTTAGATGACAAGTTCTTATTAAAGAGGTACAAAAGTACTATACTCAAGAAGCTGTACTCTGTTATATCTAAGTAGCTTTATTCATACCTGAACCTGCTTGAGATGACGACATTCTGGACATTGAGCTGATGCTATATAAAGAATGAGACTTTGGGGAGGATAAAAGGGGTGTGGGTTTTACAAGTGGGAGAGGCATAAATACACTGCTGGTGGGACTGCAAACTAATACAACCTTTTTGGAAGGAAGTATAGAGAACCCTCCAAGAACTCAAGCTAGACCTCCCATTTGATCCTGCAATCCCATTACTGAGCATCTACCCAGAAGGAAAAAAAATCCTTTTATCATAAGGACACTTGCACTAGACTGTTTATTGAAGTTCAATTTACAATTGCCAAATGTGGAAACAGCCTAAATGCCCACCAACCCAGGAATGGATTAACAAGCTGTGGTATATGTATACCACGGAATACTATTCAGCCATTAAAAAAATGGAGACTTTACAGCCTTCGTATTAACCTGGATGGAAATGGAACACATTATTCTTAGTAAAGCATCACAAGAATGGACAAGCATGAATCCTATGTACTTAATTTTGATATGAGGACAATTAATAACAATTAAGGACGCAGTGGGGGTGGGGGAAGGAGAGAGCAGAGAGAGAAAGGAGGAGGGAGGGGGTGGGGCCTTGGTGTGTGCCACACCTTTTGGGGGCAAGACACGATTGTAAGAGGGACTTTACCTAACAAATGCAATCAGTGTAACCTGGTTTCTTGTATCCTCAATGAATCCCCAACAATAAAAAAAAAAAAGAATGAGACTTTGGGGAGGATAAAGGGGTGTGGTTTTTACAAGTAGGGGGGGCATACATCACTGGAAGACAGAGAGAAGATGGGTAGCTAGCCTCTAAGCTACCCCCTACCTGCCTCACAATGATCTTCACTTCCTGGTTTCCACACCCTAGGCAGTCCTGTAGCCCCTCTGGGAGCCAGGGCTGACTTGTGTGACTAATAAAACACTGATGGTGGGGGACTCCTGAGTCCACATCATAAGTGACATTGTAGCTTCCTCCATGGTCTCTTGGACTGCACGTTCTAGGGAAAGCTGACCATCATGTCATAAGAACACTCAAGCACCCCTGTGTAGAGACCCACATGGAGGGAACTGAGGCCTCTTGCCAACAGCCGGTCATGTGACTGAAAAGCCTGGGAAGTGAACCCTCCGGCCTCCAGTTTTCAATGGCTGCAGCTTTAGATTTAAGGATAAGGCTGCATTCAATGGGGCATTCTTTCCATCAGGACAGCGATGCCTCAGATTTACCTAGAGACTGTCCCAATTTTAGCTCTGTAAGTCCATGCCTTAGGAAACCCCTCAACACAGAGCAAACCAGGAGAGCTAATTACCCTAGAATTAATAGCTGTTAGGCTTAACTTGCAACTTTGACATTTAACAGCTGTGAACTTGGATAAGGCAGAAAAGTCTCTGAGTGCGAAGAGTGATATAAATGGGATGGACATGCCTATAAATGGAATAAACTGCCAACCAGAGGTTGGGATGAATTTTCTATCAATTAAGGATGATTCCAATGCCTCAGCAAAACCAATTATGAACATTTCAAGAGATGTTTCAGTGCTAGGACATGTGAACAACCACATGCAAAGAAAAAGGTGTAGATGGACCTAATATCTCACATCACATACAAAACTTAATGCAAAATGGATGACAGGCTTGCAATTGAGAGATAAAACTATAAAACCCTTAGTTAGAAAGAAAACACAGTCATAAATCTTCGTAAACTTGAGTTAGGCAAAGCCTTCTTACATATGACAGAAAAAATATAAGCAATACAAAAAACACGTAGGCTGAGCATTATAAAAATTTTAAACTATTTTTATTTCAAAGGACACAATCAAGAAAGTGAAAAGACAACCCACAAAAATGGAAAATGTATTTGCAAATCATATATGTGATAAGGAACTTGTACTAAAAATATATAAAGAACACTTACACCATAAGAATAAAAAGACAACTCAATTTTAAAATGTGCAAAGAATCTGAACAGACGTTTCTCAAAAAAAAGATACACAATTGGCCAATAAGCACATGAAAAGAAGTCCAACACCGGAGGCGGAGCAAGATGGGAGCCGAGTAACAGCTTCCTTGCATCTGGGCACCGTGAGTCTGGGGAGATAGGACTCCAGGCATCTCTGGCTGGTGGGAACTGCCTATCATCACTCCTATGAAGATACAGGGAGTCAGCGAGAGACTTCTGGACCCCAAGAGGGGGACTAAAACAGTGGAAAACCGGCAAGTGGTCACGTGTGTTCAATCCATCTAAACCCGCCCACAACTATTCCTTTTTCTTTCTCAATTTTCCTGTTTAATTATAATTTCCCATTGCTGCCTTTTTTAATAACTAGAACTTCATTTTTGCTAGTGTTTCTACCGATATAATTTGGTTTTTCACCCAATTTTATCCCCGTAAAGTTTTCTGTTTGCTTCTTCTGGTTTGATTTACAGCATTTTTGTCTTTCCTCTCTACTTGGTGGAGGTGGGGTACTGTGTCTGATCAGGTTAGCAAAGAGCTGCTGACCTCAAGGGAACCACACAACTGGGCACCCCCAGAAGGTGGGGTTTTTTAAGGTTGTGTCAAAGTACCCTACTGTACACCTATATTGCCCTGTCTCCCTCTTTCTCTGCCTCTCTTCTTTTTGTCAATATTCCTTATACCCACCCCCTCTCCTTTCTCTATCTTTCTTTTTTTCTTATCACTCGGTCCTCCTTTCTTTCATCCCCTTTTTTTGCTCTTCAACCTTCTCACCCTTCTGGTCCTGTAACCCTTAGTCCACAGGCACAAGAACTTAAAGAGCAAGAGGAAGTGAAAGGAAAATTAGGGCAAGGAAACAGATAAAAGAAATCACTCATGAGGAAGAATCAGCAGAAAACTCCAGGCAACATGAAGAACCAGTCTAGAACAACCCCACCAAGGGACCATGAGGTAGCTACTGCAGAGGATTCCACCAGTATAGAAATGTTAGGAATGACAGAAAGGGAATTTAGAATACACATGTTGAAAACAATGAAAGAAATGATGGAAACAATGAAGGAAATTGCTAATAAAGTGGAAAATAACCAAAAGGAAATCCAAAAACAGAATCAAATAAGAGATGAACGATATGAAGAATATAAAAAGGATATAGCAGACCTGAAGGAACTGAAACAGTCAATTAGGGAACTTAAAGATACAATGGAAAGTATCAGCAACAGGTTAGACCATGCAGAAGAAAGAATTTCAGAGGTAGAAGACAAAGTTCTTGAGATAACTCAGACAGTAAAAGAGGCAGAAAAGAAGAGAGAGAAAGCAGAACGTTCACTGTCAGAATTATGGGACTTTATGAAGCGTTCCAACATACGAGTTATAGGAATTCCAGAAGGGGAAGAAGAATGCCCCAGAGGAATGGAAGCCATACTAGAGAATATTATAAAAGAAAATTTCCCAAACATCACCAAAGAGTCTGACACACTGCTTTCAGAGGGATATCGGACCCCAGGTCACCTCAACTCTAACCGAGCTTCTCCAAGACACATTGTGATGAACCTGTCCAAAGTCAAGACAAAAGAAAAGATTCTGCAAGCTGCCAGGAGTAAGCGCCAGTTGACCTACAGGGGCAAATCCATCAGAGTGACCGCAGACTTCTCTAATGCAACTTTCCAAGCAAGAAGACAATGGTCATCTACCTTTAATCTACTTAAACAGAACAATTTTCAGCCCAGAATTCTGTACCCTGCTAAGCTAAGCTTCAAAATTGACGGAGAAATCAAATCATTTACGGATATACAAACATTAAGGAAATTCGCCACAACAAGACCAGCTCTACAGGAAATACTTCAACCTGTTCTGAACACTGACCACCACAATGGATCAGCAGCAAAGTAAGAACTCAGAAATCAAAGGACAAAACCTAACCTCCACACTGATGCAAAAGATAAAACTAAGCAATGGACTCTCACCAAATAAGACGAATAGAATACTACTACCACACTTATCAATTATCTCAATAAATGTTAATGGCTTGAATTCCCCACTGAAGAGACATAGATTGGCTGACTGGATGAAAAAACACAAGCCATCCATTTGCTGTCTGCAAGAAACACACCTGGCTTCAAAAGACAAATTAAAGCTCCGAGTCAAGGGTTGGAAGACAATTTTTCAGGCAAATGGAATTCAGAAGAAAAGAGGAGTTGCAATCTTATTTTCAGATACTTGTGGATTTAAAGCAACTAAAGTCAAAAAAGACAAAGATGGTCACTTTATATTGGTCAAGGGAAAACTACAACAAGAAGACATTTCCATTCTAAATATTTATGCACCCAATTTAAATGCTCCCAGATTCTTGAAGCAGACCTTACTCAGTCTGAGCAATATGATATCTGATAATACCATCATAACAGGGGACTTTAACACACCTCTTACAGAGCTGGACAGATCCTCTAAACAGAAATTAAACAAAGATGTAAGAGATTTAAATGAGACCCTAGAACAACTATGCTTGATAGACGCATATAGAACACTCCACCCCAAAGATAAAGAATATACATTCTTCTCATCACCCCATGGAACATTCTCCAAAATTGATCATATCCTGGGACACAAAACAAATATCAACAGAATCAAAAGAATTGAAATTTTACCTTGTATCTTTTCAGACCATAAGGCACTAAAGGTGGAACTCAACTCTAACAAAAATGCTCAAGCCCACCCAAAGGCATGGAAATTAAACAATCTTCTGTTGAATAACAGATGGGTGAAGGAAGAAATAAAACAGGAAATCATTAACTTCCTTGAGCATAACAACAATGAAGACACAAGCTACCAAAACCTGTGGGATACTGCAAAAGCAGTTTTGAGAGGAAAATTCATCGCTTTAGATGCCTACATTCGAAAAACAGAAAGAGAGCACATCAACAATCTCACAAGAGATCTTATGGAATTGGAAAAAGAAGAACAATCTAAGCCTAAACTCAGTAGAAGAAAAGAAATATCCAAAATCAAATCAGAGATAAATGAAATTGAAAACAAAAGAATCATTCAGAAAATTAATGAAACAAGGAGTTGGTTTTTTGAAAAAATAAATAAAATAGATAAACCATTAGCCAGACTAACTAGAAATAGAAAAGTAAAATCTCTAATAACTTCAATCAGAAACGATAAAGGGGAAATAACAACTGATCCCACAGAGATACAAGAGATCATCTCTGAATACTACCAGAAACTCTATGCCCAGAAATTTGACAATGTGAAGGAAATGGATCAATATTTGGAATCACACCCTCTCCCTAGACTTAGCCAGGATGAAATAGACCTCCTGAACAGACCAATTTCAAGCACTGAGATCAAAGAAACAATAAAAAAGCTTCCAACTAAAAAATGCCCTGGTCCAGATGGCTTCACTCCAGAATTCTATCAAACCTTCAAGGAAGAGCTTATTCCTGTACTGCAGAAATTATTCCAAAAAACTGAGGAAGAAGGAATCTTCCCCAACACATTCTATGAAGCAAACATCACCCTGATACCAAAACCAGGAAAAGACCCAAACAAAAAGGAGAATTTCAGACCAATCTCACTCATGAACATAGATGCAAAAATTCTCAACAAAATCCTAGCCAATAGATTACAGCTTATCATCAAAAAAGTCATTCATCATGATCAAGTAGGCTTCATCCCAGGGATGCAAGGCTGGTTTAACATACGCAAGTCTATAAACGTTATCCACCATATTAACAGAGGCAAAAATAAAGATCACATGATCCTCTCAATAGATGCAGAAAAAGCATTTGATAAAATCCAGCATCCTTTTCTAATTAGAACTCTGAAGAGTATAGGCATAGGTGGCACATTTCTAAAACTGATTGAAGCTATCTATGACAAACCCACAGCCAATATTTTACTGAATGGAGTAAAACTCAAAGCTTTTCCTCTTAGAACTGGAACCAGACAAGGTTGTCCTCTGTCACCTTTACTATTCAACGTAGTGCTGGAAGTTCTAGCCAATACAATTAGGCAAGACAAGGAAATAAAGGGAATCCAAATGGGAGCAGAGGAGGTCAAACTCTCCCTCTTTGCTGATGACATGATCTTATACTTAGAGAACCCCAAAGACTCAACCACAAGACTCCTAGAAGTCATCAAAAAATACAGTAATGTTTCAGGATATAAAATCAATGTCCACAAGTCAGTAGCCTTTGTATACACCAATAACAGTCAAGATGAGAAGCTAATTAAGGACACAACTCCCTTCACCATAGTTTCAAAGAAAATGAAATACCTAGGAATATACCTAACGAAGGAGGTGAAGGACCTCTATAAAGAAAACTATGAAATCCTCAGAAAGGAAATAGCAGAGGATATTAACAAATGGAAGAACATACCATGCTCATGGATGGGAAGAATCAACATTGTTAAAATGTCTATACTTCCCAAAGCTATCTACCTATTCAATGCCATTCCTATCAAAGTGCCTACATCGTACTTTCAAGATTTGGAAAAAATGATTCTGCGTTTTGTATGGAACCGGAAAAAACCCCGTATAGCTAAGGCAGTTCTTAGTAACAAAAATAAAGCTGGGGGCATCAGCATACCAGATTTTAGTCTGTACTACAAAGCCATAGTGCTCAAGACAGCATGGTACTGGCACAAAAACAGAGACATAGACACTTGGAATCGAATTGAACACCAAGAAATGAAACTAACATCTTACAACCACCTAATCTTTGATAAACCAAACAAGAACTTACCTTGGGGGAAAGACTCCCTATTCAATAAATGGTGTTGGGAGAACTGGATGTCTACATGTAAAAGACTGAAACTGGACCCACACCTTTCCCCACTCACAAAAATTGATTCAAGATGGATAAAGGACTTAAATTTAAGGCATGAAACAATAAAAATCCTCAAAGAAAGCATAGGAAAAACACTGGAAGATATTGGCCTGGGGAAAGACTTCATGAAGAAGACTGCCATGGCAATTGCAACAACAACAAAAATAAACAAATGGGACTTCATTAAACTGAAAAGCTTCTGTACAGCTAAGGAGACAATAACCAAAGCAAAGAGACAACCTACACAATGGGAAAGGATATTTGCATATTTTCAATCAGACAAAAGCTTGATAACCAGGATCTATAGAGAACTCAAATTAATCCACATGAAAAAAGCCAACAATCCCTTATATCAATGGGCAAGAGACATGAATAGAACTTTCTCTAAAGATGACAGACGAATGGCTAACAAACATATGAAAAAATGTTCATCATCTCTATATATTAGAGAAATGCAAATCAAAACAACCCTGAGATATCATCTAACCCCAGTGAGAATGGCCCACATCACAAAATCTCAAAATTGCAGATGCTGGCGTGGATGTGGAGAGAAGGGAACACTTTTACACTGCTGGTGGGACTGCAAACTAGTACAACCTTTCTGGAAGGAAGTATGGAGAAACCTCAAAGCACTCAACCTAGACCTCCCATTTGATCCTGCAATCCCATTACTGGGCATCTACCCAGAAGGAAAGAAATCCTTTTATCATAAGGACACTTGTACTAGACTGTTTATTGCAGCTCAATTTACCATTGCCAAAATGTGGAAACAGCCTAAATGCCCACCAACCCAGGAATGGATTAACAAACTGTGGTATATGTATACCACGGAATACTATTCAGCTATTAAAAAAAATGGAGACTTTACATCCTTTGTATTAACCTGGGTGGAAGTGGAAGACATTATTCTTAGTAAAGCATCACAAAAATGGAGAAGCATGAATCCTATGTACTCAATCTTGATATGAGGACAATTAATGACAAGTTTATGGGGGTGGAGGAAAAGCAGAAAGAGGGATGGAGGGAGGAGGGTGGGGCCTTAGTGTGTGTCACACTTTATGGGGGCAAGACATGATTGCAAGAGGGACTTTACCTAACAATTGCAATCAGTGTAACTGGCTTATTGTACCCTCAATGAATCCCCAACAATAAAAAAAAAAAAAAAAAAAAAAAAAAAGAGAAGACAAAAAAAATAAATAAATAAATAAAAGTCAATGTGAAAACAAAAAAAAAAAAAAAAGAAGTCCAACACCATTAGTCATTCAGAAAGTACAAATCAAACTCACAATTATGTACCCACTACATACCCACTATGATGGTTATAATAAGAAACCAGTGATAAGAAGTGTTGGAAATGTAGTAGAGAAATTGGAACCTTCACACACTGATGGTAGAAATACGCAAGATGTACCTTCTTTGGAAAGAAGATTAAATATACAGTTATCATATAACCTAGCAATCCCATTCTAATATATACACCCAAGAGAAATAAAACAAGTATTTACATCAAAACCCGTACACGGTGGAATTATTAATAATAGCTGAAAAGAAGTAACAACTCAAATGTCCATCAACTGATGAACCTATAAATAAATTGTGGTATATCCATACAATGGACTACTATTCATCAGTAAAAAAGAACTGTTATGGACTGAACTGTGTCACCCCCAAATTCCTAGGTTGCAGCCCTAATCCTCAATGTGTCTGTATTTGAGGATAGAGCCTTTAAGGCGTAATTAAAGTTAAATAACATCATAAATGTAGGCCATAATACAGTATGACTGGTATCCTTATAAGAAGGGGAACAGACATCAGAGATCTCGCTCTCTCTCATTCCGCCTCTCTGTGCATACAGAAAAGGCCATGGGAGGCCACAGTGAGAGGATGGTCATGTGTAAATCAAGGCAAGAGGCCTCACCAGACACTGACCATGCTGGCTCCTTGGTCAGGGACTTTTAGCCTCCAGAACTGGGAAAAAGACGTTTCTAAGCTACTTGGTCTGTGGTATTTTATTATGACAGCCTAGGTAGACTAATATAGGAATGAAATACTGATATATGCTATAAATTAGATGAACCTTGGAAACATCAAGGCAAGTGAAAGAAGCCAGACACAAAAGGCAACATATTGTATGAGTCCATTATAGGAGACGTCTGGAATAGGAAAACCTATAGAGACAAGAAGTAAATTAGTGGTTGCCAGGGGTTGAGGTTTGAGGTGAATCTGGAATGACAGCAAACTGATAAGCTTCTTTTTAGAGTGATAAAGTGTGCTAAAATTACTGTAGCGATGGTTGTACAATTTTATGAATAGACTTAAAACTACTGCACATGTGCTTTAAATGGGTGAAATACATGGTATGTGAATTATATCTCAATAAAATTATAATTTAAGACAGAGACTAAGAGAGTACTAGAGGTAGCTAGCTGGTTAACTAGCTCCAGGAAAGGAAAATAAAGAGGCAAGATACAGAAAATTAGCAGAAGGCAATTAATTAGATCAGCCCTTCTCAACCCTGAAGATAGATGACTATAATACAGGCATCTGTAGCATCAGTAAGTATGACAGCCACTTCATAACAGCTCAAAGGTCAGAACATGGAAATTACGCCAAGGACAGTAAAGATGAAGAAGGAAAAGGAGAAGGCAGATGAGAACACAATTTCATGTCCGCTCACATATCCACGCAGTTCAGTTGTGTTCAGGAAACACTCATTGAACTCCTTGTGCCATGATAGCCCTTGAAAAATAAAAATAAATGAGGCCTAGTTACTGCTACCACCACCATCAGACACACGCATGCAGAAAATGACAGTCAAATGTGCTACGGGACAGGGCAGAGGCATGATCCCAGAGCTGGGATCCTTTAAAACAAGGAATTTTAAAGGAAGCAAAATGGGGCTTGATTTGCTACATGGAAGATGGGTTGAAGGGGAGCAAGGGTGAAGGTAGGGAAATCAGCTGAGGGGCGGCAGGTAAAGAGCCGTGGTGGTGTGGAGCACATGGATTTAAGTTGCAGAATGACCAGGACTTGCTGACTGATGAGTTGGGGCGGGGGGTGTTGAGTAGAGGGCAATCCTCTTTGTTACAGGAACAAGAAAAGGTGTACCTGGTGGATCTCCAAGAGAACCACAGTATTGTTAAACCATGCCCCACTGAGATCATGCACACCCGAAAATACAGCTGGTAAGGACTTTAGGAAATGCTGGTTAGAAAAGGCCCACAGAAAGCTCTCCTCCTCCAGGTGGCTGGACAGCGGCAGAGTCACTCCCTGGGATCAGCAACGTGAGCTCTGGAAGAAGAGAAGGATGTACAGGCACTTCCTGAACAGGCAAGGGTGTGAACAGAAGGAGGAGGGCTTAGACTTGATGCTTTTGATCTAAAAATCTCTGTGTAGCAAAAGCGAGAGAGCACAAATGTGTGCACACACATACACACAGCTGTTAACTTTATTACACGTGTGTGTATAATCTGGGAATGATAAACTAAAGAAAAACCTACCAGGTAGTGGTAGCTAACTGGCACTATTTAACATCCAGGCCAGAAAGAGAAACCAGCGAAAGTTGTTTTATCTTGTTATTGGTTTTGGAGTTGAGAACATTGGTCTAAGGTAAATGCAGTTTACTATGCTAAATGAGTGATAAGCTGCAAAACCAAGTAAACCTATTTGTGCAGTGTGTTTTTAACTGAGGTCCAAATTTTGAGTCAGCTTTCATATAATGACCTAAAAAAGGTTAAGTATTTTGGGGTGTTGAGAATAATTAGGGTCTGAGTGCCTACATGTGCATTTCAGTTTGAGTTATGTCACCTAACATGAAGTGAAAGTGAAAGCTTTTAACCCAGAGATTCACAACTATCCAGAGAAATATTTTTTACCAGATTAGAATAAAACAACCACCAAAGAGAGTTAACTTGGTGTCTTAGAAGGAAATGTAAAAGTGGGAGGATCAGGGAATGAGCATTAAAGAGAGTGGAAATCAGCAGAAAATACAAGTCACATAAATACTGCAAAGGTCAGGCTTTGTTGCTGGACAGACCTCCTCATAAGTAGAAGCTGTTTCAAAAGGTGCGCCAAATACATACCTAACTCTAACCCTAACCTTATGTTACTAGCATGCCTTTCAGAATTAGAAGAGTTAGTCAACTATTTTTAACTGATTCCTGATTTTAACACTACTAATGTTACTGAACTGTTACAATATGAACATTGATTGATAAAGCTCTTGGATTCTATTTATATTAGTAAATTTGGAGGAAAATATCAGAGGCTCAAAAGCTAATCAAAAGGAACAATATCCTTATGAACAAATTCAGTCAAATCATCTGTTTTCTGATCAATGGCTTTAGCATTTCAACATGGAGGAATAATTAAAGCCGATACTCTGTTTGCTAAGGAAACAAAGAAAATTATCATAGAATGACATAAGAAGTCTTTTCTATGCTGTGCACTTAAAAACACAGTTCCTATAATTATTTTACAATACAGATACAACTGATTTATTTTACAACACTGAACAGTATCCAAAGAGATGCTGGTCTTCAATGTTGACTAGACGTAAGCAGAAGAAGAGATTGCCAGCTAAGGTAGTGGGCAGGGCAGAGGTATTTTATCTCCTCTAATTAAAGATTCTTGAAAATGAGAATAATTCAATGTTAAAAGGTAAGATTAAAAATAAACCTACCAACGGGTACAATTGTAACTCTGGGGTTATAAGTGTTATGGGCACACTTATAATTCAAGCACAGCAAAAATCAATGCATGTAACCAAAAACATTTGTACTCTTGTAATATTTTGAACTTTTAAAAAAGGTAAAAGCAAAAAAGAGCTAACATTTATTGAATACTGTCTACGCTACACATTCAAATCTAGAACAACAGAGAGAGACAGGTACTTACTGAGTCAGATATTTCAGCCATTTCTGGAACACAGACCCGAGGGGCCCTGGGCTGGTGAGCAGAGGAGAAGCAGAGCCTGCAGAGAGACTGCAGTGTTGCAGTGGAGGGAGAAACCTGCTGACCTCCCAGCCTGGATGGCCAAGGACTCCAAGATGCACATCCACGGGGAGATGAAGCAAGAAGTGAGCTGAGAAGTCAGAGAGAAACTGGGGACCCCAACACACCATATCCCCTCCTGAGCATGGAATAAGCCCTAATACCCAGGTATTTACCTCTTACCCTCTCCCCCGCCACACTCTGGAGTCAGAAGAAACAGACTTCTATAGAATTTGAACAAAGTAACTCCAAGTTCATCCAACTCAACAATAAAATATCATAATGGTCTCGAGAAAATCTTCTAGAATAAAACAAAACAAAACAAAAACCCAAAGAGAAAAACTGCCCTGGAGAATATAAAGAGAATTCAAGCAATAAAAGATTTCTTTAAAAACAATATAATTAGTATCTTTAGAGAAATTTTGGAGGATATTACAACAATAAAGGAACAATACATTATAAAAACAAGCAATCGGAAACCAAGAAAGGATTTTTAGAAATTACAAATAACAAAACGAAAATTATACAGAAGTGGTAGGAAATAAAGACAAAATTGTCTAAAACGTAAGGAAAAAAATGAGGTAACAGAAATCATGCAAGAAAAAGGTAATGATAAAAGTATTTATTTAAAATGTCTAGAAAAGGCAAATATTCAGAAACAGTAAATAGATCAGTGCTGGAGTAGGGATGAGGTAATTAAGAAGTGACAACTAAAAGACACAGAGTTCCTTTTGGGCATGATGAAAATATTCTCAAATTGATTGTGGTAATGATCGTACAACCCTATGACCATACGAAAAATAACTGTATTGTGCTTTTACATGGATGAACTGCATGTTGTACAAATTATATCTCAAAAAGCTGTTACATCTCTTAAAAAAAAAAAAAGTGTTTCTTTTAGGAGGTCCAAAATCAAGAAACAGAAATTTCAGGCAGAAAGAGAGAGGCAGAAATTAACAAGAAACAACACAACAAAACTGCCCAAAATTGAAAAGGGAAACACAGTCTTCAAACAGTTTAACAAGTGCCTAGCAAGATAAATCCCCTCCAACACACATATATGCTCACAAGCAGGTGCACAGGTATACAACACACACAACTAGAAAGTTTTAAAACAACAAGGATGAGAGATGATTTTAAGAGCTTTCAGAGAGAAAAAAATCCTACAAAAGAATATTTATTAGACTGGTTTTGTTTCTCTTGAGCAACCCTGAAAGCCTTTGCATTTTGAAAGAAAACTATTTTCAAACTAGAAAATTATTTTTAATCTAGTATAAACCAGGCCAAGGACAGATTCAGAAATGCAGAAACTGTCAATTTGCTTTCTTTGAACTCTCTTTTTAGGAAATTGCCAAGGATGTACTCCATCAAAATAAACAAGTAAACCAAAGAGGTGAAATCCATTGATTTATTCTAGAAGAAAGGTGAAGAGAGGTTCCAAAAGAATAACATCTGGTTGAGAAGCCAAAGAGAAATTTCAGGGTGGGAAGTCTATGAGGAAGGCATCCCAAGAATAGAAAGCCCAGGATACAGATGCTGTCTAGTAAATATTTCTTGCACAATTCCATCCCCTCACTCTGGTGCGCGGCTACCTACCCAAATCACTGTGCACTCTCCAACTTCTAAACTTGTGCTTTGAAGTCATGATTTTTATGTGGTTTTGGAATAATGAAGAAGAAGAGGGCAAAAAGATAAGGATACATTCCCTTTCCATTATAAAATCAGGGGGAAAGTTTTGTGTTACATGCTCACATATGATGATAAGACCAGCAACACATCTCTCCGTCCCCATCTCCATCACCAACCCAGTCATGGTATCCTTTCTGGGAAACTGCAACAGCCTGCTAAGGGATATCTTTGTTTCCAGTCCTTATTCCACTACTGTCCTCTAAATCCAGTCCAACTTGTATTCCTAAAGAAGAAATATGATCATATCAACTTTTCAAGAGCAAGGTGGTACCATTGAGCCTTTCCATGGTACCATCCTGCTCTTGGAGCAACAGGTGCTGGTTTGGGTATGGAGAAAAGAGAACACTCCTACACTGTTGTTGGGACTGAAAATGAGTACAGCCTTCATGGAAAAAGTATGGAGAGTCCTCAAAGAATTACAGTGGCTCTTCCATTTGACCTTGAAATCTCATGACTAGGTATCTACCAAAAGAAACAAAGTCATTTTACCATAACGACATTTGCACTCAAATGTTCATAGCAGCCCAATTGGTGTGGAAACAACAGAAGTGCCCTTCTACCGATGAATGGAATACTATTCAGCCATAAAAAGATGGAGAGTTTGCAGCCTTTGTTACAACTTGGATGGATCTGGAGAATACTTTCCTGAGTAAAGCATCACAGGAATGGGAAGACAGGCATCACGTGTACTCAGTACTAATTTGAAACCTGTAGATTAACATGTGCACTTGAGAAAAACTCAATTGAATCCAAGAAGAGGGAAGAATGAGAGAGGGGTTGATGGGTTTTTTCCCAGTGGAAACAATGTGAGGGTGTACGGGACACTGCCTGTGTGAGGGACATAGTTACAACTTAGACTTGGGCTTACAAGTCCGAGTAATGTGGCCTAATTGTATGTACCTCATATTAATACAAACAAACAAACAAACACACCTGGCAAGCTCTTCAGTCAGCTCACCACAACGGTGTCACAAGCTTCTCCAGTCTGCCTTCTCATCTTTTCCCTGACATTTGACATTTTAGCCACACTGATCTTCACATGAACCATTCCCTCTGCCTGGAACACCCTTTCTTGCCCTCCTGACATCTCCTCCTCCCTCAGTAATTCACCAATATGTCTTATGGGAAAATTTTCCCATCCGGTTTAATCTTCCTTGGTAGATGCTACAGTTCTCATAAAATTAAGTCAAACAGTGAGAAAAATAGTGAAGGGGCCCTTAGATGACATCAATCGATTTTTATCATTCCTGGCACAGGAATTACCTAACACTTTGCTCACTCTGTTTCTCAAGCATTCTTCTCCTGGACTTAGAGGAACCAATATCCCATTTATATTCCAAGATCCCCCCCTTCTGCACGTGACCTTGACCCATTGCTCACCACCTTCTGGGAGGTTATCACCACCACATTATTCACCAACCTCTCTCTCATATTTCAAATTAGTTCCACTCTCCCCCACTATACTTTGAAACACAAAATGAAATTCAGCCCTGCTCCTCCCCACCCCCTGCAGCTCTCGCCCATGGCTCTGCTCTCCACCAGCTCACTTTCAGAAGAGGCAGTCTATTCCCACTGCTTCTACTGCCTTGCTTTCCATTCACTTCTCCACCTACTAATTAATATGTGACTTGCACCCCCACATTTTACGAAAATTACTCATTCAAAACTAGGTCAGCAACTGCTTCCTAATTTCCACTACCAACAGCCTCTCTGCATTTTCCTTATGCTCTCTTCTGTGAGACAGTCTCGACCATTTTCTCCTTTGGAAACTCCCTCTTCTTAGACTCATACATTACATTTCCTGGGGTCTCCCCAGCTACCCCATGATGTTCTGCCTCTTGCTGGCTTTGCTATTCAGGTTCCCTTCAGCACCTTCTCCTCACTCCACTGTCCATCTCTCTCCCTGAATCTGCTCACCCATTCTAATGGCTTTAACTCACTTCTACATGGTAAGCACCCTATGTTTGCATGCTTGGCTCAGCATTCTCTCCAGCCTCAGTTTCTGCCTTTTGGAAATCTCTACCTAAATGTCCCTTAGGAACCTGAAACTCTTCACGTGTCAAAGAACTAAGTGGGCACCCCCCACCCCCAATCCTGCAAAACATTCCCCAGTGTTCCCTGCTAATTAACTGGTCCTGTTAAGCCAGGCATCCTCAAACTTTTTTTTTTTTTTTGTAGAGACAGAGTCTCACTTTTTATGGCCCTCAGTAGAGTGCCATGTCCTCGCACAGCTCACAGCAACCTCCAACTCCTGGGCTTAAGCGATTCTCTTGCCTCAGCCTCTCGAGTAGCTGGGACTACAGGCACCTGCCACAACGCCCGGGTATTTTTTTGTTGCAGTTCGGCCGGGGCTGGGTTTGAACCCGCCACCCTCGGTATATGGGGCCGGCGCCTTACCGACTGAGCCACAGGCGCCGCCCCCATACTCAAACTTTTTAAACAGGAGGCCAATTCACTGTCCCTCAGACTGTTGGAGGGCTGGACTATAGTTTAAAAAAAAAAAGCTATGAACAAATTCCTAAGCACACTGCACATATCTTATTTTGAAGTAAAAAAACAAAACGGGAATAAATACAATCATACTGCGTCATGTGGCCCGCGGGCCGCAGTTTGAGGACCTCTGTGTTAAGGGACGGTAATCACCCAAATCAATGGCCTCTCTGACAGCTACATGTTCTACCTTTACTCTTTCTCTTGTAATCCTGGCAAACTTCTATTTATCTTTCAAAATTCAGCACAGCTCAGCTCCTTTAGAAAATCTTTCCAGAGTCTCTTCCTGCCTGATCTGAGTTGCACACCTTCTTATGTACATTGTGAACATATCTGCTGCATGCTATAATTATCCCTTCATATTGTAATTCATAATTTATCTCTTTGTATGCCCATAAGTCATGGACCCTGTGCAGGGTGGCCATAAAGTTCATGTGCAATTTGAAATAGTTGTCTATTTCACACCCTGTATTTAAACCATACATGCTGAAGACATACAGCAGCACTCAGCCCACAACAGTTCTCAGAAAGTCTTGGAATCAGCACATCGAATAAAAGAATTAGGAATAGATCTGATCATCTCAAAGGGTAGTGATTCTCTAAAACAGCTATAATTCAGCAAACCACAGTCAATGGACTAGCAATCTATTTTGTAAAAAGAGTTTTATTGAAACACAGTCATGGTCATTCATTTACATATCATCTGTGGCTGCTTTCGCACCACAGTGGAGTTGAGTCACTGCAACAGAGATCATAAAGTTAAAAATATTTTCTATGTGCCCTTTAATGTGCCCACTCCTGCTCTAAAACATCTCAGCATCTTATTATCTTTCAATAATGATGAAAAAAAACAACAATAACTACTGCTACTGCGCTGCTATTATATCCATTTATTCAATAGATACTGCTGTTTTAAATCCCTCCCTTCTCATAGACCATATGTTGCAGTGGGGCAAGAGATAATAAATATGTAAAAGCAAGGCCTGAAGCAGCAGCTCGTGTCTGTAATCCTAGCACTTTGGGAGGCCCAGGAGGGTAGATTTCTTGAACTCAGGAGTTTAAGACCATCCTGAGCAAGAATGAGACCCCATCTCTACTAAAAAACATAGAAAAACTATTCAAGCATAGTGGTACGCCCCTATAATCTCAGCTTCTTGGGAGATTGTGGTAAGAGGGTTGCTCAGGCCCAAGAATTTGAGGTTACTGTGAGCTAGGACACCACGGCACACTACCCAGGGCAACAGAGTGAGACTCTGTCTCAAATAAATAAATAGGTAAAAGCAAAATAAGATAATTATAGACCATGATAAAGATAGTGAAGGAAAGGATCAAGCATCTAGTTGAGAAGGGGTTGCTGTAGAGTGGGTGATCTGGACCACTGTCTCCGTGGGGCAGAGACATTTTCATTCCCTTATAACTTAAATGAGGACCCAGAACCAGCCTTGGAGTGTTAAGAAAGTATGTTCTAAAAGACATGACAAATATAAAGGCTTTTAGGTCAGAAAGAACTTGACATGCATGCTTGAAGAACTGAATGCAGGCTACTGTTCCCTATGTGTAGTGAGAAGAGGGAAAGAGATGCCAACAGGCTGAGGCAAAAGGGCAGGTGGAGACCCAGCCTTGGAGGCCTGAGAGGTCAGGTGAGGCATGTGGATTTAATGATTATTATCTGAATGCCAGGCACAAATAGTAAGAGCTTCTGTTCGTTCCTCTCAACAACCTAATGCTTTAGATTCTGTTATTATTATCAGTTTTTGGAGATGAAGAAACTAAGGGTCAGAGAAGTATAGATTATGTAAATAGTAAATGGAGAATCTGGGATAAGATGCAAAACACCAGGACCGACCAGTGGACTACACGGCCACTGGACTACACCGACCAGTGGACTACATCTGACTTCTGTATGTACACCCTCCACTTTAAAATTGTCATCACAAAAGCAATATATGACATTTTATTAATATGGAAACTATGAAAAAGTATAAAAACATAATTATCTTGTGTTTACAACAGAATAGTTTACACTTCCTCCCTAACCTCCCTATCATCATTTATCCATACAGCTGCTCATAACCATCTCTTTAAAATGTAAAATTAGGTCAGTTCTCTGTCCAAAAATCTAAAGATTTCCAATTGCCTAAAAACACAAACAAAACAAAACAAAAAACAAAACCACCTCAAAACTTATACTAGCACTGAAATCCCTTCACAATCTAGTGCTGACCCCACCCACCTGGCCTTACTTCTATATCCAACCGCTAGCCCCCACCCATAAAGCTGGTCCCTGTTTCTTAAAAAAGCCACAAACTTCCATGCCTCTCCCATGTTCTTCCCACATGGACCTCACTGTTTCACTTAGTTCATCTGATAAATTCTTCAAGGCCCAGTTCCCATGTTAGCCCTTCACGAAGCTCTTCTGTACTTGCCAACACAGGACAACTTTCACCTAGACCTTCTTCCCAGCATAACAACACATTTCTATAATACCTCCCGGGGCTTTGCACAGAAACAGTACAAGGAGCAGATTTATTAAAGGAACCTCAATCTTTCTACCATGAAGCCTTGCTAGAATGTAAATAGTACTTTTCTGCACTGCCTTTTCACTCCCTAGAAATGAGTGATTTACATTTTACTATAAGGATACATGCACCAGAATGTTTATTGCAGCTCAATTTGCCATTACCAAGATGTGGAATGAACCCAAGTGCCCATCTATATGTATACCATAGAATACTATATAGCCTTAAAAAGATGGATTTCTATTCAATTCCAAATGTTAATGTCTCTATTTTTATGCCAATATCATGCTGTTTTAATCACTACGGCCTTGTAGTATAGCCTAAAGTCTGGTAGGGAGATATACTTGGGTTTGTTTTTATTATTAAGAATTGCCTTGGCTCTTCAGGGTGTTTCTGGTTTATTACAACATGAAGAATTATTTTCCAAATTTTAAAAGTATGATGATGACATTTTAATGGAGATTGCATGAATATGTAGATTGCTTTAGGAAATATAGACATTTTAACAATATGTATGCTTCCCAGCCATGAATGTGGTATGTTCTTCCATTTGTTAATATCTTCTGCTATTTCTTTTCTTAGGATCTCATAATTTCCTTTTAGAGCTCTTTCACCTCTTTCGTTAGGTTATTCCTAGATATTTCATTTTTTTAAAGCTACCGTGAAGGGAATTATGTCTTTGATTAGCTTCTCATCTTAGCAGTTATTGGCATATACAAAGACTACTGATTTGTGGACATTGCTTTTATATCATGAGATATTACTGTATTTTTGGATCACTTCCAGGAATCTTGTGGTTGAGTGTTTGGGGGGTTCTCTAAGTATAAGATCATTATCATTGGCAAAGAGCAGAAGTCTGACCTCCTCTTTCCCCATTTGGATACCCTTTATTTCCTTCTCTTGCCTGATTATATTGGCTAGAACTTCCAGCACTAAATTGAATAGTAGTGGTGATAGAGGACAACCTTGTCTGGTTCCAGTTAGAAATGGAAAAGCTTTCAGTTTTACTCCATTCACTATAATACTAGCTGTGGATTTGTCACAGATAGCTTCAATCGGTTTAAGAAATGGGTTACCTTAATATTCTTCGGTGTTCAAATTAGAAGATGAAACTAACATCTTCAGGGGTCCTCAAACTTTTTAAACAGGGGGCCAGTTCACTGTCCCTCAGACCACTGGAGGGCCGGACTATAGTTTAAAAAAAAAAACAACAACTATGAACAAATTCCTATGCACACTGCACATATTTTATTTTGAAGTAAAAAAACAAAACAGGAACAAATACAATCACACTGCCTCACGTGGCCCGTGGGCCGTAGTTTGAGGACCCCTGCCACCCACCTGATACTTGATAAACCAAAACAACATATACTGGGAAAAAGAATCCCATTCAATAAACAGTGTTGAGAGAACTGGATAACTACATGTAAAAGACTAAATCCTCTTGATTCAAGAAGGATAAAAGATTTAAACCTAAGGTATGAAACACCAAAACTCCTCAAAGAAAGTGTGGGGAAAGCACTTGAAGATAGCAGCCTGGGGAGAGATTTTATGAAGAAGACTTTCGTAGCAATTGCAACAACAACAAAAACAAACACATGGGACTTAATTAAACTGAAAAGCTTCTGTACAGCTAAGGAAACAACCAGCAAATCAAACAGACAACCTTCATAATAGGAAAAGATACTTGCATATTTTGAATCAGACAGAAGCCTGATAACTAGGATCTATAGAAAGCTCAAATTAATCAATAAAAAAGACCCAACAATCTCTTGTATCACTGGGCAAGAGACATGAATAGAACCTTCTCTAAAGAAGACAGATGGATGGCTAACAAATATATGAAAAAATGCTCATCATCCCTAATTATCAGAAAAATGCAAATCAAAACCACCTTGAGACATCACCTAACCCAGTGAGAATGGCCCACATCACAAAGTCTCAAAGCTGCAGATGCTGGTGTGCATGTGGAGAGAAGGGAACACTTTTACACTGCTGATGGGACTGAAAAGTAATACAACCTTTTCGGAAGGAAGTATGGAGAATCCTCAAAGAACTCAAAATAGACCTCCTATTTGATCTGCAATCCCATTACTAGGCATCTACTCATAAGAAAAAACAATCCTTTTATTATAAGAACATTTGCACTGGACTGTTTATTGTAGCTCAATTTACAATCACCAAAATGTGGAAACAACCTAAATGCCCACCCACCCAGGAATTGATTAACAAGCTGTGGTATATGTATACTATGGAATACTATTCAGTCATTAAAAATATGGAGACTTTACATCTTTTGTATTAACCTGGATGGAGGTGGAACATATTCTTCTTAGTAAAGCATCATAAGAATGGAGAAGGAAGAATCCAATGTACTCAATTCTAACATGAAGGCCGTAGATGAGCTAATTCAAGGGATTGTGTAGCAGAATGATGTAGCAAGGAGAGGGGAGGAGGACGGGGGCTGGGGGGGTCATGGTGTATGGCACACCTCTTGAGGGCAGGACACAAGTATAAGAGGGACTTCATCAAACAAATGCAATCAGTGTAAGCTAATTCTTTCTACTCTCAGTGAATTCAGACCAATGAAAAAATAAAACCATGAAAAAAAAGTAACATGGCTTACAAAGACAAAGAAAATATAGAATGATGATATACTTGAAATGAGAAAAAAAAAGATGGAGACTTTATACCATTTGTGTTAACCTTGATGGAAATGGAGAACATTCTGCTTAGTAAAGTACCACAAGAATGAGAAAGCAAGAATCAACGCACTCAATACTAATATGAAACCAACAGATGAACAAATACACACCCACACAAGACAGAAACACAATTAAACTAAAGTAGGATGATGGGAAAGAGGATAGGAGGGAGAGGGACTGGTGTGCTCTCACCGAACGGGCACATTATAAGGGTAGACAGCACATATCCTGGATGAGAGGCTCAAAAGCAACCTGGACTCCACCTAACAAATGCAAACAGTGTAACCTAATCATCTGTACCCTCATATTAATCTGAAAAAGAAAAACAAAGAAATGAGTGATTTAACAACAAATTGTTTCTATAAATGATCTTAGGTGTTGTTAATACAGATTTTACACCTAAATGGAGGTAACAGGCCAAGGTGTCATCCCAAGCTTGATGACAGTAAGAACGTAAAGTTTTGAGCATGACTGTGAAGTCAAAAAATAATGGATTCAAAACCACAGAAATAATATAAGTCCCTCCCGCAGTCTTGGGATATCTACAGGATTTCATACTAGTATCTTAAAGTCATTAAAAATTAAAACTAGTCTTCTAACATAGATCAGAAGATTGAGAACTATAACTTACTTTGGTAAAGGCAAAAGCCATAGGGAAGAAATTACATGGTCATTTTAGAATTCTTAATCCAGAAATACTGAGCAGATGCTTACATTTGGCTAAATTTCTAACATCATCACGACTTGACTATACACTGTGCTTATTTAAATTGTTCCAGTCAAGTTTACTTGCTTTTCAAGATAGGTTAATAATTCCATTGTCTATATTTAAAAACTTGGTAGAATTTACCCCGCTTTAAAAATAAATACTAAAGAGGAAAGTCTACAGTTAATCTGTCAAACTCCAAAATAAAATTTATTTTAATAAGCAGAATTCATAATAAAATGATATGTAAGTTGAGAAAAACTGTCCCATCTTTTCTTTTATGATTGACTTTCTCTGGTTATTTAGAGAATGCAGTATTCTTATTTATTCCTTAAAAACTCCTATTTTGTCACTTACTATTCCTATCAACAAATATTAAAGTTCTTTTGGGTTGCATTGACACACAAAAAAATCATGCTTTCTGCTCTACTGGGTTTATTTATTTTAGATACATTTACCATATGCACAAATTACAACTTGAAATTCTACACATTGCATAGGTTACCATTTTTTAAATAATGTTTTAGGCCATTAGAGATGTTTTTCTGAAGAAAGGAGTGGAAACATACATAAATCTACTAAAAAGGCAGTGCAAAAAAGTACTGCCTTTTTACTCCTGAGAAGTCAGGGATATAACTATAAATTGTTCTTAGAAATGATCTTAGGTTTCATTAAATGGAGATGCCTACCTAAAGGGATATTAACAGTCCTGCTGTATTTTGAGCATTCAAACATCTTGAGTTTCATCCCAGGCCTGATGACTATAAGACCTCAAAGTATGGCGTAAAGTCAAAAACCACTAGATTAAAAACCACAGAAATGATGTAGGAAGTAATGAAGTACTTGGATTTCTTTATTCCCCAGAATATTTAGTCAGACTGAGATGTATAAGAAAGACTTAAGGGTCTTAGGACACAGAAATTCTTGGTAAGTCTTCACTGAAGAATAGCATGTATTTATTGCATGTCTAGTATTTTTAGGCCACTTAAGGACACAATGCACCTAGTGATACCTGCAGAGCCAACACAGGAATAGAAACACCAGAAATTATTCCCAACTACGTTGCAGCTTATTGGTGTATTAGAGAACTAAGCTGTTTCCTACCTAGGAACTGGAAAAATGCAGTGAATGCAATGTACAGATCCTAGAACTCTGAATAAAGGAAATCATTTAGGATTATAAATATGTAAATGCTAAACGACAGGGCACAGCACAAAGGGGGTTGTTTCTCCGGCTCTCATTTGCCAAGGCAATGGTGCTCAGAGCTTTAAGTAAAATAAAGACATGAAAATAAGCAAGGTAAGAGCTATAGGTGAAGACCTATTAAATATGTGATACCAGTTAAACACACAAATAAAATCATATACAGACATATTTTAAAGGCATTCTTAAAACAACAACAAAGCAAACCCACCACTAAATAAATAGCCTAGAAATAAAAGTGTAAACACAAAAAAGAAAGTTACACCATGGGATGCTAATGACCTTTGATGAATATGTAAGAAATTCCATATGTAAAGAATTAACTTCAATTAAAGAAGTTAATTGAAGACTTCAATTAAAAGGCAGAGATTAGAAGACTGAATTTTTTAAAGCTTATTTTAAATATAAAGATATCAACAAATCAAAATAATAGAAAAAGATTTATCAGGTAAATACACATATAAAAGCTACAGTTTTACATTAATATCATAGAAAATTGACCAGAATATTACTGGGGATAAAAATACATATTTCATAATGAAAAGGAGTGAATTCAATCAGAAGATGTCAAAATCCCAAATGAGTTTATGCACCTAATAACAGCTTCAAAATGTGAAGTAAAAACTGACTTAACTGAAAGAATTTTTAAAATATATGTTTACATTGAAAACTTTTACCATTTCTCTGTAATTAATAGAACGATTTTTTAAAAATTAGTAAAGACATGGCAGACTTAAACAACACTACCAACCAACTAGACCAAACTGACGTTTATCAATCAGTACACCAAATACAAGCATAGACCACATTTTTGGCTATGAAGTAAACCTCAGAAAGTTGAGGATTCAGATCAAACAGAGCATGTTCCCTGCCCACATGGAATTAAACCAAAAGTCAATGCAAAGGTGTTTGAAAAATCCCCAAATTTAAAGGAATTAAACAACATGATCCTTGATAAACTCTAAGCCAAATAAGTCACAAGAGAAACTGGAAAATCTTTTTAACAGAATGACTAAAAAACAAGTATTCCAAATCTATAAGCTATACCCAGAAACTGACATTTTAAAAAATTAGCAATAGCATAGAAACATATGAAATACCTTTTTAAAACTTATATATGGTAAATTTCACACAATAAAATTTATCACCTTAACCATTTTTAATTACATAGTTGAACAACGATGAGTATTTCCATACTGTTGTGAATTCAGTCTCCAGAACTTTTTCATCTTGCAAAATGGAAACTCTGTACCCATTAAACAATTCTCCATTTTTCTCTCCCCTGAGCAATAGCAACTGCCATTCTATTTTCTACCTTTATGAATTTTAATTTTACTCTAAGTACCTTATGTGAAGGAATCATATGGTATTTATTCTTTGGTAACCTTCTTATTTTACTTAACATAATGTCTTTAAAGGTTAACACATGTAGCATGTGTCAGAATTTCCTTTGATTTTAAGGCTAATGTTCAATTGTATATATGTGGATATATATGTGTGTGTGGGTATCTATATGTATATACACACACACATACATATCACAATGTGTTTATCCATTTATAAGTTGATGGACATTTGGGTTTGGGCCTTCCACTACTTAGCTATTGTGAATAATACAGTTATGAATACATAGGCATTATTTAAATGTACAGAATCTCCACCTTAAATCAGAAAATTCTATAGAAAGAAATTAAAGAAAGTCTAAATATATGTATATATGTGTGTATTTATATATATAAATACATGTATATATATTTTTAAATCTGAAGACTGGTTTGCATAGACTTGCATAGACTAATTTGTGTTCACCTAAATTCATGTTGAAAACCTAAACTACAATCTGGAGATAGGTCCACTAAGGAGGTAATTCAAATTAAATAAGTTCATAAGGGTAAAGCACTCTTTTTTTTTTAGAGACAAAGTCTCACTTTATCGCCCTTGGTAAAATACTATGGCGTCACAGCTCACAGCAACCTCCAACTCCTGGGCTTAAGCGATTCTCTTGCCTCAGCCTCCTGAGTAGCTGGGACTACAGGCGCCTGCCACAACACCTGGCTATTTTTTGTTGCAGTTTGGCTGGGGCTGGGTTCAAACCCACCACCCTCGGTATATGGGGCCAACACCTTACCCAGTGAGCCACAGGCACTGCCCAAGAGTGAGGCATTCTGTATGAATGGTGTCTTTATAAGAAGAGAAAGAGATCCCAGAACTCCCTGGTGGCTACCTATATGTATCCCACCACCCTCGGTATATGGGGCCAGCACCTTACCCAGTGAGCCACAGGCACTGCCCAAGAGTGAGGCATTCTGTATGAATGGTGTCTTTATAAGAAGAGAAAGAGATCCCAGAACTCCCTGGTGGCTACCTATATGTATAAACTAAGGAAAGAGTCCTCACCAGAAACTAACCATTCTAACACCTTGGTCTTGCACTTTGAGCCTCCAGAATTATGAAAAAATCACAAAAGTAAATTTCTGTTGTTTAAGCCATCCAGTCTTTTGTTTTGAAAGCCCAGGCAGACTGATACAGAATTTATCAAGCTTGGATTCAGAATAATTACTGTCAAATGAGCAAAACCAAAGCTTAAAAGGGGAGGTATTTGAATTATGGATGCTTAGTTCATAATTACAACAAATGTGGGTACAATATCTTCATTATTTCCAGATAAAAGAACTTTTCTATATTCAAGCTAAAGTTATCACAAATCGTTTCCAATTCAATCTGTCTTTGTTCACAGGCATGTTTCATTTTTTGCAGACTGTGACTCCACTTGTACAATCAATGACATTGTAAGTATCTTCCTTATTGTTTCCACTTATATTATTATCCATATTTTTTTTTGTATTGTTTTAAGTTCATTGAGGGTACAAAGAATTAGGTTACACTGATTGCTTTTGTTAGGTTAAATTCCCTCCTTGAATTGTGTCCTGCCCCCAAGAAGTGTGCCATACCCTGGGACCCTTCCCATCCCCTTCCTTCCTTTCCTTTCCCTGCTCCCTCATTCTTCTCCCCCCCACATTGAATTGATTTGAGTTTTTCTTTGATGAGGGTATGCATTACATCATCTACTGGCTTCCTATTAGAATTGAATACATTGTGATATTTTACTAAGAAGAATGTGTTCCAACTCTATGCAGGTTAATACAAAGGATGTAAAGTCTCCATCTTTTTAAATAGCTGGATAGTATTCCATGGTATCCATACACTACAGCTTGTTAATCCATTCCTGGGTTGGTGGGCATTTAGGTTGTTTCCACATTTTGATGCTTGTAAATTGAGCTGCCATAAACAGTCTAGTGCAAATGTCCTTATGACAAAATGATTTATTTTCTTCTAAATACATAATTAAAAGACATATTATGTTCATGAGTTAGAAATATTAATGTTAAAATATCGATTATTCCCATATTAATCTGTATGCAGAGCCAGTGCAATCCAGTCAAAATCACAGCAAGTATATTTTTTAGACATTGGCAAAAGGATTCTAAAATATGAAAATTTGACTGTAAAGTATAAAATTCAAATGATCTCAAATATTCAAAGAATTTTCAAAAAAGAGTAAGTCATAGGATTTGCATTCCCTGAATTTAAGAGTTATTGCAAATCTACAGTATTCAAGAGCACGTGACATTAGCATCAGGAGAGGCAGGTGGATCAATGAAACAAAATGTCGAGTATAGAAAGAGACTGGTCAACTGATTTTCAATGAAAATAAGAATAGGGAAAGGGAGGGGAGGGAGGGGGGAGGGAGGAGAAGGAGGGGGATTAATGGGATTACACCTGCGGTGCATCTTACAAGGGTATATGTGAATCCTAGTAAATGTGGAATGTAGAGTTCTTGGCAAAATAACTAAGAAAATGCTACAAAAGCTATGTTAACTAATGTGATGAAAATGTGTCAAACGATCTATGAACCAAGTGTATGGTGCCCCACGATCATACTAATGTACACAGCTATGGTTAATAAAAATAAATAAATAAAAAAAAAAGAAAATAAGAATAGTATTTTCAAAAAATGATGTTAAAACAGTTAGATAGCCATATGCTCCCCCCAAACTTAACCTTAATCCATACTTCATATCACAATATTAATTTAAAATGGATCATAGGCCTAAACATAGGATATAAAACTATAAAATGTCTATAAAAAGTAGAAAAAATTCTTTGAGTTCCTGGGGTGAGTAAAGTTTCTTAGATTGAAAACAAAAATCATAAACCATAAATAAAAAATTTTAGAAACTGTAATTTATTAAAATTGAAAGTCTACTTTTTTGAAAGAATGTTGAGAAATAAAAAGTCAACAAAAACACTACATGGAAATATTTTCAAAAGATGTATATAAATAAAAATTCATGTTTAAGGGTGGCGCCTGTGGTTCAAAGGAGTAGGGCGCAGGCCCTATATACCGGAGGTGGTGGGTTCAAACCTGGCCCTGGACAAAAACTGCGAAAAAAGAGAAAAACAACCTCATATTTGAAATCTATAAAGCTCTCTTACCATTGAAAAATACCAAGAAAAACAACTAGATTTTTTTAATGGTCAAAGAATTTGAGTATATAAAAAGATGTTCAACATCATTTGTCATTTTAAAAATGCAAATTAAAACTATAAGGAGATATCACTGCATGCTTACTAGAATGGCTAATATTAAAAAGACTTTAATATTAAAAATATCAGATAATGGTAAGGATAAAAAGCAACCTGGACCTCTTTTTTTTTTTTTTTATATAGACTTTTTTTTTTATTGTTGGGGATTCATTGAAGGTACAATAAGCCAGGTTACACTGATTGCAATTGTTAGGTAAAGTCCCTCTTGCAATCATGTCTTGCCCCCATAAAGTGTAACACACACCATATGTATACCATGGAATACTATTCAGCCATTAAAAAAAATGGAGACTTTACATCCTTTGTATTAACCTGGATGGACGTGGAAGACATTATTCTTAGTAAAGCATCACAAGAATGGAGAAGCATGAATCCTATGTACTCAATTTTGATATGAGGACAATTATGGTTATGGGGGGGGCCTTGGTGTGTGCAACCTGGACCTCTTATAGACTGCTCATAGGAATATAAACTAGGAAAACTATGTACTCTGGAAAATGGTTTGGCAGTTCCTTAAAAAAATCAAACATATACTTACTGTAAATAGCCTAGCAATTCCTCTCCTAGGTATTTTTCCATGACAGAAATGAAATGAGAAATGAAATCATACACCCACAGAAAGACTCGTACATGAACATTCATAGTCCATAGACAGGTGAATGGATAATCAAATTATGGTAATACATCCATCTAATACTCAGCAATAAAAGGAATGAACTACAGATACGTGTAACAGCATGAGCAGATCTCAGTAACATTATGATGAGTCATAAATGCCAGATACAAAGAGAGTACATACTGTATGAATCCATTTACTTGCAAGTTTAGAACACATAAACATAATTTATAATGACAGAAAGCTGACTGGCATTTGCCTAGGGTGGGGCTGTGAGTAGGAGGACTGGTAAGAAAAAAAAAAGGAAATTTAGGGTTCTGTGTCTTGATTGTGGGTACAAAGGCATATAAATTTATTTAGATTTGACCTGGAGTTAAAAACCTCCCAAAACAGGATCCTACCTATTTGCACCAGGGGAATGAACTGGGCCTCCCAGTTGCAGCTAAGAGGCAATTCTCTGCCAGCCTGCTGGTTAATGACATGAATTAACAACCACACAGGTATCTACTTGGGTGCTACGACTCTGAATTACTAGACTTCTGGTCTTGTCAGTGTTACTTAGCCACCCTGAGCCTCATCTATAAAATAGTTTCCTAATCTGTGAAACAGAAAACAAACGAAAACTGTTTCAGAGGGTTGTTTGCAGATTACATAAAATATTGTCTTAGGTAATAATCGCTCTACATAGTTACAATTGTCACCTTCATCATCGTTATATTTAAGTTGTCAAAAAATTCTGTACACAAGATCAGCCTTAAAACAAGTTATTACTTTTCTTGAGGCAGATCACAGAAACTGTTTGCCCCTCAGCCTTGAAACAGGCATATTTCATTGTTTGGGATAACAGCTTACTTAACTTCTATTTATCTCCAGAAATAGTGTGGCAGTAAGCTGTTCAGAGGCTTCGTCCATTAGTCTGGACCATTTTCATTTTCCTTGCTTATCTAGGCTTTCCTTTTTCCAGCTGCTTTTATTTTCTAAAAGTGGAGCAAACAGACCTGAAAAAATGCCTGCAGATAATATTTTGTACACTGACAGCAATAAGATGGTAGTGTCAATTACCTGAAAAGTTAATAGATAAATTTTTTTTGTGACCCATAACCCATCAGTAGAGAGCTGACATGCTGCGTTTGTTTGGGTCACAGTCAGTGGACAGGCAGCTTTCAAGGAAGTTCTGCACACAGCATCATCATTCCAAACGATCATTACAACTCTCATAAGTGTTTTTCTGAAACCCTGACCATAACAGAATCATTCTCACTCCCCATAACATGAAAGAACCACATGTTTTATCAGGTAACTTTTGTTATTTGCTTCTTATATCTCATAAGCTTGAGTTGGCCACACTTGGATGTCAACTTCCCTCTACCTGGCTGATGAGGCTTTTCCCCCACCATCCTATTTAATTTGCTGTTGTAAAGAAAATCAATGGTTTCCATGTTGCCAAATTAACTGGTCCTTTCTCTCCCTTAAACTGCCCTCCCTCAGTGGCATTCAAAATCATTGCCTGCTCCTTGCTCTTTTGGGGGACTTTCTTCTCATGGCTTCTAGGACACCAACCACATTCTTCTAGTTTTCTACCTGCTACACTGGCCACTGCTTCTCAGTCTTTTTTGCTAGGTCTCTAAATATTGGAATGTTGTAGGGCCCCTTCCCAGGACACCCCCTTCTCTCTAGCCACACCCCCTGACTTTAGTTAGCATCTGGAGAACTCAAAATTTGAATCTCCAGCCCTGACTTCTCTAAGAATGCCTAACTCATAGTATCTATCTCTGTCAGAACACCACTAGAATTTCTAAAACAGAACTCTTCATATTTCCTTGCAGGCCTGGTCCCTCCCCAACACCCCTAGTTAGTCAACTTATATGGCATCACCAACCACACAGTGGCTCAAAATTCTACCACTCATGACTGTTCCCTCTCTTTCCCCATCACCCACCCTCACTGTCCAATCCTACTGGCTCTGCTTCCAAACTAGATCCCAACAATTCCATCGTTCTCCTTCCATCCTCCCAGTGGACAGTATCCCTCATCTGCACAACTTTAGCAGCTCCCAACTGGCCTCTGCACTTCCGACATTCTATACCACACAGACTACACAGGGTAATCTCTATAAACCATGAATCAAACCATGTTTCAAATTTTTAGGGCCTTCCCAGCACACCACAGTTAAAATCCAAACTCCTCACCCGGGCCATCAGGCCCTGTGTGATCTGTCCACCTCCTTGGCTTTTCTCCTATTTACCTCTTACTTATTCTAGCCATGTTGGATTTATTCCTGTTTTCTAACCAGGCCAGCCTCATTTCTGCCTCAGAGCTCTTGTGTGTATTGTTTTCTCTGCCTGAAATTCACTTCTTAAGCAAACAATGGGACAGGAAGACCTCACTTATGAGAAGATGAACAAGAGTCCGAAAGGAAGCAGGATGGCATACACCCAAAGCTGTGCAGGGCATAAGCAGAAAGTCCAGAGCTTCCCCACCCTCCTCAGAGGGAACCCGGAGCACGAGTGGGACCAGGGTGGAAGGTCTGGCAGCTGCTCTGCGTTCAGTGTGTGTGATGCCAGGTGTGGGACAGGGAGTTGAGAAGATGCTAACGGCCCTGATGAGGTGGACGTCAGGGGAGATCTAGACTGTTCCTGGGAGATGTGTAAGAATCAAGGAGGATAAAGGGGCTCCAGAAAAGATGTAGGAGAGAAGAGAAAGGGAGAGTGAGACTTTTAGAATGGTGAGGAACTAGACCACTTGCTTTGTAAGGAGGTACAGACTGGAATGTCTTCTTATTCTCTGGCCTATGTAGTCCCCAGGAGTTGCTCCAGGGGGAGATCTAGTTTTTGAACCTCATCTTGAACTGGAAAAGATAAACTAGGTACCCAGTTCCATAAATTTTATGGTTATGAGAGCATAAAAGAGAGAGAAACAGAAAAAGAAAACATTCAGGGTGTTACCTACGGACTCGGGCTCTTGAAGTTTGTGTAGGTGAGGAGTGTAGCGGGGTTGGGGAGGAGCAGATCTTGGCTGTCACCCATCTTCACACAAGGCAAGTTCTCCCTGCCCAGCTGTTTGCATGAAGTTCGTGCAAGAAGGGCACAGGGCTTGGTCCCACACTGCCAGGGACTCCCTCTTGGCCTCAGAGAGCCTCCTCAGGCCCTGATGTGCATGTACACAGGCTCTTTCTCAGGCTGTGCTTCTCCCCAGAAAAAATGAAGTTGGCATCTGATTATAGTTTAGAGTCTCCTCACACCAACTGTACTGTTGTAAAGACGTGTGTTTTCTTATTCAGCCCTGCCTCCCTGCTGCTCCATGGTGAAAACTAGGACAGTGTACACTCCTGCCTCCCACCCACCTACTCTGCCCCAATATCAGATTCCCCCAGGGAAGGCCCCCAACCTGCTGCCCTGGGGCCTGTGCTGACCTGTCCCCAAAATGGCAGCTAAAGGCATCCTCTTGAGGTGTTTTTGGCATTTGACAGCCCTTCCTTTTTTATTATAGTTGGAAACATGGAAGTTTCTAGATGTATCATTAAAGATGATGTTTCCATTGTTCCCTTATTGTTTGGCAGGAGATTTGGTGAAGGGGATTTTAAGAAAAAATTGAGACTTCTCAAATCCTCTATCTTAAAATCACCTCAAGGAGAAAATCTTAAGGAGTCTTGAAAAAAGGAGAACAGTCTCAGAGACTCCTTATTGGTCGCTGTTTAGACTCTTTCCTAGGCATCTCAGCAAAGGACTAGTTTGTCCAGAATCTAGATGATGTCAGTGTATGATGGACAACCATGCAGCTCTGACCCTGGCAGTCTTCCAGGGACCGTAAACTTCAAGCTTCCAGAGCTCTGCAGTCCCCATACCCTCTACCCTCGGGACCTAATGGGGCCTCCTGGGCCTGTACTCCAGCACAGTCCTTGTGCTGGGACAATTCACTGCTCTAGAAAAAAACAAACGAACCAAAAAAAGACATTCTTGTGAATAGATTTTGGTGAAATACATTAATAAATTCAGTTTGTCTCCCATACCTAGATTTTCACTCACCAAAGAGTTTTAAAATCAAATCTACCATATACTTTTTCAGCCTCAATGGTAAAACTCAGAAGGTGAACTTGGCAATATCCCAGGTGGAAAGTGTCAACCAACTTTTTCTTTTCTTTTCTTTTTTTTTTTTGTAGAGACAGCGTCTCACTTTACTGCCTTCAGTAGAGTGCCATGATGTCACAGGACTCACAGCAACCTCCAGCTCTTGGGCTTCAGCCATCCTCCTGCCTGAGCCTCCAGAGCAGCTGGGACTACAGGCGCCCGCCACAACGCCCTGCTATATTTTGGTTGCAGTTCAGCTGGGGCTGGTTTGAACCCGCCACCCTCGGTATATGGGCCGGCGCCCTACTCACTGAGCCACAGGCACCACCCAAACAACCAGACAGCTCCTGGGCAAAAATCCACCTCTGTCACACTGACAACTCAGAAAGCAGCCAGCAAACTAAGGAACAAAGGGTGCGGATGAGTTTCAAGAAAATATATATATATATATATATATATATATATTTTTTTTTTTTTTTGTAGAGACAGAGTCTCACACTTTACAGAAAATCTATTCTTTAAAACAGGTAGCCAGCCCATGGGCCATAATTCTAAGGTCCAGAAAATTCACACAAGTTGGTTTTCTCATTATTTTATAAATTAAAGCTATCGCAGGACAGGAGGATTTAGCACAGCCAGCTGACAAACACAGTGTTGGTAAGGGGGCTGAGAATAAGTCTCTGCGCTATGACTTGGGACAAGTTATTTAACCTCAGTTTCATTTTCTTCATTTGTAATACATAAATAAAGGTAGCTAATCCACAGTGGGCACTGTGTGTGTTATACCATCCTCCAATAGCCCCGTTTGACCATATTAACACTTTTATAGAAAAATGCATGCGAGTTTAAGACCCTCTCTCTGTTGACTACTACGTCATTTCCTGGCATGACAGTCTAAGACCCTCTCTCTGTTGGACTACTATGTCATTTCCTCGCATGACAGTCTAAGACCCTCTCTCTGTTGGACTACTAAGTCATTTCCTCGCATGACAGTCTAAGACCCTCTCTCTGTTGGACTACTACGTCATTTCCTCGCATGACAGTCTAAGACCCTCTCTCTGTGGACTACTACGTCATTTCCTCGCATGAGAGTCTAAGACCCTTTCTCTGTTGGACTACTATGTCATTTCCTCGCATGAGAGTCTAAGACCCTCTCTCTGTTGGACTACTAAGTCATTTCCTCGCATGAGAGTCTAAGACCCTCTCTCTCTTGGACTACTAAGTCATTTCCTCTCATGACAGTCTAAGACCCTCTCTCTGTTGGACTACTACGTCATTTCCTCGCATGACAGTCTAAGACCCTCTCTCTGTGGACTACTACGTCATTTCCTCGCATGAGAGTCTAAGACCCTTTCTCTGTTGGACTACTATGTCATTTCCTCGCATGAGAGTCTAAGACCCTCTCTCTGTTGGACTACTAAGTCATTTCCTCGCATGAGAGTCTAAGACCCTCTCTCTCTTGGACTACTAAGTCATTTCCTCTCATGACAGTCTAAGACCCTTTCTCTGTTGGACTACTACGTCATTTCCTCGCATGACAGTCTAAGACCCTCTCTCTGTGGACTACTACATCATTTCCTCACTGTTCTCCTGTTTCGTCCTTTAAAGTCTATTATCAACATGGGAGTCAGAGAGAACCCAATTAAACAAGAGTCAAATCACATCGCCCCAGCTCCCAACCTTCTGTGGTTTAGTTTCTTATTTACAGTGGCCATCAAATCCCTCCAATGGTACTTAGGCCTTATGCAAGCCTCCCCTCCCCCCCAAACCAGTCCCATCTTTACCCTCGTCTCTTCCTACCCTTCCCCCTCTCACTCTGGCCACTTCAGGGTCTTTGCACTGGCTCCTTCCTCTGACTAAAATGCTCTGCCCTACATATCCATGGGGTTCTTTTGCTCAGCTCATTTGGAAATTAATTTAGAGGTCACCTTCTTATGGAGGCTTTTTATAAGCCCCCGATTTAAATTTATAGTCCTTCTCCTTTCTGTTCCAACCCCCCATTCCCCTTCTCTGTTCATTTTCTTCAATATGATTTACATCTCCCAATAGACCATATAATGTATTTACTTATTTTGTTAAAAAAAAAAGAAAAGAGAGAGAGAGAGAGAGCGCCAAATCCTAACCACTAGACCACCAGGATGTACAAATGACTTAATAAAATATATATAAAATAACATAAAGAAAAGAAAAATAGTCTGCCCCCCATTCTAAAATTTAAACTCCAGAGGGGTAAGGATTTTTGTCTACTTTTGCGGTTTGTCCCCCACACCAAGAACGGTGCTGGACATCCGTCAGTCCCTGGCCGATCTCTGATGGAATCATGTAACTTGTGCCAGCTCTGACAACAGGAAATCCCATCACAATATACCTATGTCATGAGACCCATTAAAGAATATGTGTTTTTCTTTTTTTTTTTGTAGAAGGGCTTGTTATAAAAATTTAAGGCCAATGATAATTACTTGCATGATGACAAAGTAACACAATGGCAAACAAATGAAAAATATTTCCCCCAACAATAATAATACTCAAATTGGCAAGCACTCTGAAGAAACACTATTATGAAAACAATTGTTTTCAAAAAACGTTAGGATATGCTATTATCTCATAATTATACTTCAAATAACTTGTCCAAAGAAAACAGAATGAAAACAATCACATAAAAAGATGCAAATTGCAGCATTATTTAAAATATGCAAAATCTACTTGCCAGTAATGCAAGAATGGCTAAAGCAATTCTGACATACTCCCCAGGGCCACCTACTCTTCCCATTTCCTCAAAGACACCATGCCTGAAGCACCTCTGTCCCATCCATATTATTCTTCTCTTCTAATTTCAGAAAGCATTATGTTCTTTGCTTTTATAACATTTATCAAATTTATAATTATGTATTTGTTTTGTGTTTATTTTGTATTGTCCATTCCGACCATCAGACTGTAAGTTGCATGAAGGGAGGAGCTCTCTGTGCTTATTTCGTGGTATGGTCCTCAATCTATAACTTCTGGCACATAGTAATAAACATCCAAAATTTGTTGAGTAAATGAATGCACAAACAAAACAAAAAGTTTTTTTTTCTTTCTTTTTTTTTGCAGTTTCTGGCTGGGGCTGTGTTTGAACCCACCACCTCTGGCATCTGGATCCGGCACCCTACTCCTTTGAGCCATAGGCACCACCCTCAAAACAAAACGTTTTATTCCACTGAAATATTTCTGAAAAATTGTTATGGCATAGAAAATACCTACAATAGGATATTCACAGGAAAAATGAACTTTGTATTGCAGTAATAATATTTCAACAATGGATATGGGAAAAAAGACAGCGAAAGAAAGTAGTCCATGATATGAATTAGGTGTTAAAAAATACAAGTGTTATTTGTTTTTTCTTCATATTTTTCTATATTCTAAATTTTTTTGCATGTATTATTTCCATAATAAAATAACGTGTGAATCCTGGGAGAAAGTACAGGAGCAGAGGAGAGGGAAGAGAGTGAAGAAGGGCCAAGAACATCAAGGATAACTCTGGCCATGACTGTAGGCCATGTCCTCAATACTATGTTGAAACTAGCAAATCAACAACTACAGTCCCACACAAGAGAAAAGCACAATTAAATTCAAGAAGGGGCAGGGGCAAGGGAGGTGTTTGGTGAGTTCTCACCTAACCAGTACAATGTAGGGTACATGGCACACTACCTGGGTGAAAGACTCAACTTGAACTTGAACTTTACCTTACAAATGTAAACAGTGTAACCTAATTGTATCTTATTAATCTGAACTTAAAAAAAAGAAAATAGTAGATAAATTAAGTTGTACTAGAACATGGTCCCAACTGTCTATTCACGTATTGCCTATGGCAGCTTTCATTCACAGAGGCAGAGCTCAGTAGCTATGACTCTCACCCGTTAGGATCCGTGAACCCTCTAAGGTATTTACTATCTGGCCCTTAACAGAAAATACCTCTGAGGTCTGGTCTACAGAAAGTCTCAGAGAAGGAAGAAACTGCAAAAAGCCAGGTGGGAGTACCAAGGGCCACTGTTTGGGGGGTGACAGTTGCAGATAGATGAGTTTTCACAAATGTCTGTATCTATAGACAGATGGAAGAACAGAAAAAGGTTTCTCTTACAGGATGAGGCAGTTCCCACCATGTCACACGATTACTAGATACATGTACAGCAGGAAAAGGCTTGGACCGGTTACCTGAAGGATCAGAACTGTAGAGACTGGCAGCTGTTGGTATGGGTCCTGGTGGGTGGATGGCACTCGCTGAAGACCTCTGACTTGCAATCAGAATCCTGCTCTTTGCAGAAGGTAAACGGGACATTGCACCCAATCCCAACTGGGGTTTAAGGAGCATGGCCGACCGATAGAAAGTTGGAGGGACTTCATAGTGAGCGTAGGGTGGAGAACAAAATTCTTCTTTTCCAGGATGGTCTGTAACCTATGGTAAATGATCCAAAAACTCAGTCAGAGAACTTCATATCATAATATGAATCGTAAACAAGGTCAGGAGACTAAAACTGAAACAATGACCCCTCTGACATCATTGAGTTGCTTCATCACCAATCACTCACCTTTTCTGGGCCCAGTGTCTTCACCTCTAGTTACTTATCTCCAAACCCAACTGCATGATCTTGTAGGTTCCTTACAATTCTAATACTCTATGAATATGTATTTACTAGGCAAAAAGAAAACTCCCTCTGTGAGATTTTTTTTAAATTGCACTGTTACAGAATCATTGGAATCTGATTAAGATGGCAACAAACATTAAACAGTGTCGACAAAGCAGAGAAAGAATTTGGTAAGTGTTAAAAAAAATTATGAATGTTTTTATCACACTTGTGGGGAAAAAGCACAAGTTTTATAACAACTTAGTCTTATGATAAGTAGATGAACTTGACCAATTTATATTGAGTCGTTACTAGGTAGGCCACTTGGGAAATACAATTAGTCTTGCTCAGAAGGGAGAAAAGGCTATATGGGAAAATAGTTTAATAGAAATGGGTTTTCAGGCCTCTGACATATTCTTACGTAACTAAAAACCAAAGCCTGAATTACCGTCTGTCACTGTCTTCCCTGTGACGTGATGCTCCCGGGAACATTTGAGTAAGTTTCACCAGAATGGAAGTTCTAGGCCAGAGTCTTGTCAACTGTTGACTTCACAGCACCTAAAATATGTGTCTAGCCCCAGGCTGAAGCCAATAAATACTTATGATAAAAATACTTTACATTCTTTCCTCAGTATAATAACCCAACATCACTGTTACTGTGTCCTGTAGTTAACAGTCTAGAATACAACTTGTGGATACCTTTTCACATACACAGTTCTGTGCTCACAAAGCGTGCATACTATCCGTGTGTCTTCGCATTAAACATGGACGAAGAGAAAGAACCGAATAATCTATTTCCTTTCAGTTACAATAAAAGACAGTGCTAAGAACCATGTATGAAAAGATACATCTGTTCATTAACTCTGTTCTAAATCACTACACGTTTTATGCATCAGACTTACATCTCTTCAAGGATCACAAGCATTTAACAATATTTTTAGTAGCAGCTACAAAAGCTTTGATCCAGGCTGTTGAAAAGATAAACCCTTAAATTAATACTCTTTTAATGTTGAAACAGATACAAAGTTCTTCTTAAAACTGACATTATAGAAACAGGAAAATAGGCCTTTAAAGTTTTATCATAATCACACTGTAAAATATGCACGATTGTTAAGCAGATAGACTGTATTCAGGCATGGAAAATTATATTCCTGTGAAAGAACATTCCACATCTGTGCTCTGATAAAACTTTTATCATTCCTTATTTACTATTTCCCTATCAATCTCTAGTCTTTCTCTCAGGCTTGTATACCTCCTATCTCATTTTATTTTGGCTTCTAATTTTTTGATGTTATTGCTCATTGTTTTGAACGGGTGCTTTGTGAAAAAATTAATGTCATTCCCAACCTATGTCTACTGGATATTTAGGATTGCAATCTGCTGATCCCAGTAATTATTCAGTTCTTTGGAACCAGATAGCTTTCAGAGGTCAAAACCACCACACTCTCAACTCAAAAATGATCTTAAGGATTTCAGTAACTTCAACGCCTGTCATTTTGTTGGGTAATTTGTTTCTGGTAAGATAACAAATTCTTTAAAAAGGTGACAACTATGCCTCTGATGCCTCCTTTATGCATTTTTAAGTAAACAAGGGAATCTACAAAGAACTTCACACTCTTTTCCTTCAGTTTCACTGACAGAACACAACTAAAGCTGCTCAGTCATACACACACAGAGATCAGCCCCAAATGTCCCCTCCTTCTCTAAAAAGGATGTTTTAGAAAAGTAATTTTGAAGGCAATAAAAAGAATTCTACAATTTCAAGCAAAGTCAAGGTGCACAAACAACTTCTTGTTGGATTGCCCCTTATTATATGCCCTGTGCCTGTCCTGTTTTTACTGAGATGGTGAGACAGAGACTAAGGGCGAAGGCTGCCTTCACAAGAAAGCCACTGCAATCGCAGCAGGGGAGGGTGCTTGGCTGGGCCACAGTACCCAGATATTAGGTCAAACAGTACTCTAGATGTGGCCGTGAAGGCATTTTTTTAAAGATGAGATTAACATTTAAATCAGTAGACCTTGAATACAGCAGATAACCCACTCATAACATAAGTGGGCCCCATCCAATCAATCAAGGGCCTTAATACAAACAGACTGACTTCTGAAGAAGAGGGAATTACTCCAGTAGATGGCCTTTGCACTCAAAATGCCCCACCAACTCTTTCCTGAGTCTCTGGCATGCAGGTCTGCCCTGCAAATCACTGGGCCAATTCATTCCCTCTCTACTTAGAGATACAGGTACGTGTGTGTATACACAGACATCTCTCCCTCTCTCTCACTGGCTCACACACATACCCCTTTCTCCCACTGGCCCCATTTCTCTGGAGAGCCCTCAGGGCTGCAGTGCCCTTCAGAGATGAGGTGGCCACAGAGAGTGGGAGGAACAGCAGCACTGAATCCCACAGCTGTATACTGTGCTCTCAACCCTGCCCCCTTTTTTGTCCTCCTTTCACCAAAAATGAGACATACTCCCAAGGTGTCAGTGGGAGGGAGTGTCCCTGAGACTTCAGGAGAGCCAGAAGCAGAGAGCAGTCTAAACAACTGAGCGTGTTTTATCACCATGGCAGGACTAGACCCCAAAGGATCTCGGAAGCCACTTCTGGGAGCTTTAAAAGTCCGTATTATTCCTGTCAACTGAAGAGAGACTCCCTCTACCAGAAGAGTTCTTGTTCTTGATTTCTCTGTCTCTAGCCATGCTCTCCAACTGGCAAGAGATCTGTTAATAACAATGGAAGAGTCTGAAGCTGGTTTGGTTTTTACCTCCTAAGAGTCTCCTGCTTTGACTTCGGTTGCAACTGGTCAGAAATGAGTTCTTTTCCTGAAGCCTGAATGGAGCCACCCTGCGGTGAGTTAGGGGCACACTGGCAGGGAAGGGTGGCTTTCAGATCTCCCTGCTCGGAGCCTGAACACAGGACAGGGACTCACTGGGTCACATCAGATTACAGCCACAGGAGCCAAAGGCCAAGAAGGAGCCTGTCTCCCATTTTTGGTTAAATAAGGTTGCCACAGAAATGAGCCTGGCTTGACACCCAGGACGTCCTGCTCTACCCTGCAGCCGGAGAAAGAGTCCGGGTCTCTCAAATAATGGCAGAAAATGGTCCTCAGAGGCAGGGGCTTAGTGACTGGTGAAGGCTATGATGTTCTCACTACTACATCAGTGGAGTCTCTCTGATCCCATCAGACCCCCTAAAACCACACAATGTCAATTCAATCTCATTTCCTTGAGTCTGGAGTTAGCTTCTAGATAATGAAGTAGAGAAAACAGTGTTTGGAAAAATATAAATATTATATAGAAATTACTCCTGGAGGGGATAGAAACAATGTAGAAAAAGGAATATGCAGAGGAAAAATAAAGAAGGTCATGCAGAAAGGATTACAGATAAAACAGGACTTTTTTGTGTCTCTTCAGTCAAGTTTCCCTCGTGGGTATGCTTTTGTGGAGAAAAATCTGGGGTTTCTTCATGGCAATCCACAGTACCACTCTGAGAAGGGGAAGGTTTATTCATGCAGCTCGTCAGGTTTGGTGGCTGCAGTCCTGGGAGCATTAGCTCTTGTGACAGTGCCCCTCTCTTACAGAAGAGCCCAGAATCCGAGCCTGACCCTGAACCCCAGAGGCCCAGGGAGATAAGTGTTTAGATATTGGAGAATGACATACCACAACCAAACTCAGAGACTGATGTATAAATCCAGAAGGGCCACATGTCCACTTTCACTGAGAGACCACTGCCTGACAGACCACAGACCTGAGAGTCCTCTGCCCAGAACATGCCCTCACTGCAAAACACACGTGGGGAGCCTTGCAGTCCTGAAGAGCAAGACAAACCCCTGCCAAAGAGATGAGCCCTGGACTTGCCCGTCAATGTCCTCTCTCAGCGATGTGACAGGGAAGCCACTTACAATCAGAGGGGTGCTGACTTCAGCCCCAGGGCAGCAGAGGGGCATGAGCCTGGTGGTTGCCAAGGTCAGTGTCTGTGGCAGAGACTGGATTCACCTTTTCCTCCCTCTGTGCTAGATCTGACAGTTTCTGCTGTGAACAATCCATTCTTTGAATCTGTGAATACATTCAAGCAAGCTACAGTCCAACATCAGACTTGATCATTCTCTCTCTAGAAACCCTTGGTATGCTTTCGTTTGGTTCCAACATAGACAGAGTTCATGATTCAGCTGTCACTCAACGTTTCTGAGCCCATGTTTGTGACAAGCATGTTATAAACTCAGGGGTCACAGCAGGGAGCAAAAATACTAAAAAGAAGCCCCATTCTCATGTGACTTTACATTCTACTCAGTGCAAGAAAACCAAAAATGTATATATGTTGCTGGAGGTAAGTGCTAGGAAGAAAAAACCACAGGAAAGGACCTCCGAGGGAAGATGCGTGGACATCTGAGTGTAGATCTAAAGAGAGTGAGGGAGAGAGCCATTCGGATCACTGGTAGAACATTCCAGCAAAGGGAAGTACAAAGGCCCCAAGGCAGCAGAGGGAGAGAGGGGACGGAGAGGAAAGTGGGCTGGTACTGAAGCCACACAGAGAATATCCTAAAGGCGGTCCATCGGCAGGAGTGACCTGGCAAGCCCCAACCCAGCCTTCCTTTCAACTAAGCACTCCAGTTGCCGCAAAGAGTTTCCTTCAGGAGACAAACCTTAGTTCTGACTTCCGGAGAATTGACTCGCCACAGCACTCTGGCACCGAAAGGGACTGCACAGAACAGTCTGAATCGCACAGGCCTGAGTGGGAATCTCACTGCTCTCCCTGTTTTGTGGCCTTGGGTGTATGACTTAAAGTTCTCCAAGTCCAGACCAGTGATTTTCAACCAGTGTGCTGTGAAAATTTTTAAAGATCATTAATTAAAATATTTTTGAAAGAAGTTCAGGGCATAGTAAGTATATTCTCTTTTTCATTCTTTTTTTTTTCTTTTTGATCAACATAATTTAAAGTATGCCACAGAAGTTTAACTATCGGTTCAAGTGTGACTTGAGATAAATAAAAAAGTTGGAAGAAAACTGGGCTAGGCAGTGATAAAAACTGCATTACCAGGCAGCGCCTGTGGCTCAAGGAGTACGGCGCTGGCCCCATATACCGGAGGTGGTGGGTTCAAACCCAGCCCCGGCCAAAAAAAAAAACTGCATTACCAACCTCCAGACAAGTGCTGTAAAGATTAGTGAAAACTGACAAAGATTAAATATTCTATTTGATGGGCCCAATGCACCAGAGGCACATGACTAAATCTAAGTTATAATTACCAGTGTTACTTTGACTTAAAAAAAGAGCTTGTGCCTAATACATTACTTTCTGTTTTTTTACTTCATTCTTCCATGAGAGAATATGAGATTCTCCCAAAATCAATATGAAAAATATACTTATTTTGAATTATTTCTTCCTTTGACCTGGCTTTTAAAAGAACTGAGCTCACTTATTTATTTAAATGCATACTTATCTAAGTTCTTATGCAGCATAGCAAGTGAAAATTTAAATGAATCTCTTTAGATGCCAGGTCCATCTCATTAAGACCATCAAACTCTTCTAGTTAAGAATGGCCATTTCTCTTCACAATCTCCTTTAGTTGAAAACATCCATTTCTCTATAAGTGTGTCCATGAAAACGTGCAGTTTGCTTAGAGAGGACATCTTGTTTTCACAATTCATTGAAAATATGTAACAGACTTTAGGACATTCAACTTATGGATCATATCACAATGACGTTCTCTTACCTCTTGCAAAAACTTTTCACTCATTTGACTGAAATGATGTCCTGGGGGCTTGATCCCAGACACCATCAATCCTGAACTGAACACCCTGGGTTTCTGCAAGTCTGGTTTGAATTTCTCATAGAGGTTGGCAGATGGCTTAAGGTCCCCACTTGCCACCTTCTCCTCTTGAGGAAGAGGCATGCTACATGCGGGTGGCGCATATGGAAGCCCCACGGGAACGAGCGACGTGTCCACGTGGCCCAGAGCTTGTGGATTCCTCCTGATGTAGGTGATGATCTTGGGCCTCACGTGCTTGGGCTTGGGCATGACGATGGGCTTGGTTTCTGTCCTTTCCTCCGGTTTCTCAGCCTGAAGATTCTCCATTCCCTCCTGCGACGGAGGCACGTCTTTGGAATGTGTGAAGACAGGTTTGGGGATCCCACTGGGGCAAGTGTTCTTGTCAGGCACTTTGGGGGATGTGTTCAGCAGTCGCACACTGTAGCTGGGGGCGGGGACCGCCGAGGGTGACCCTGCACCTGCCTCACTGAACATGCTGATGTCCTGAAAATTGCTACTAGGCGTTGTAGGCTGGTGGGTTGTGTTCACAGTTGTCTCTGGGCGGAGGGGCTCTGGGACGTTGAGAACGGAATCTGCTCTCATGGGGGTGCTTTCCATCTTAGCCGCATTTTCCAGAAGGCTCGTATTTTCAGTAACAAGTGTAGTGACGTTGTTACTTTCTCCTGCTTCTGAGCTACTGCTTTGAAGGTCTAGGGACCCAGGGACCTCCGTTTTTCTCACTCCAACAGAAGAATCTGATGCCAAACCCAGAGCACTGTCCTCATTCCCACGGCCCTGTCGCTCTTCCTCCTGGCTGACAGCTGAGGGCTTGTTGTCAGTAGGATCACTAGGAATAAAAGCCACATGACCGTCACCTGGTAAAAAGTTGCTGAGTGTCATTTCACCCAACTTCCTACCTGTACATGGTGAAACTTTGTCAGAGGCCAGGTTATCAGCCATTCCCAAGGAAGCAGGCTCCTGTCTGGGGGTGGTCAGGAGAGACTCCTCCTCCCCCGGGCTGGCTCCTGTCTTCTCCCCTTCAGTGCTGCTTCTCCCCAGCCCGCGGTAGGGGCGGCCACCATTGGGCCGACAACCAGCCGTGCTGGTGGCTCCTTCGTGTGCCTCCCCATGTGGCTCCTTTCTCTCTGGACCTGCTGGACTGTCTTCCTCGTGGTCCCCCAGGTCCCCTTCCTGGGACTGTAACTCCGACATAGCCCTGGGGTGAACATGTTCCAGCTCTAGCTGGGGCTCTCTCTTTTCCTGACCTAATTGTGCTTCTGGCTTACTCAGGATTTCCTTTGATGCCAAAATTGAATTCTGAGCAGGTTCTGGCTGGGTAGAATGTGATGTGTGCTCACAGGAAATGCCCAGGTCACGTCCCTCCTCAACCTGGGCCTCTGAGGGGGTGGTCTCCTTGGTTTCTGAGGTAGATGGTTTAGGAAGACACACACTCGTTCCCTGTGAAGTACTGTCAAAGGGAGGGAAAGCTGCCCCTAGAAAGGGGTCTGTCAGTGTCTTCTGTGGCCCCTCAGCCCTAGGAACAGGGCACCGTGCTTCCGGGGGGCCCTGGGGAGCAGGCTGTGGGTGCTGCACAGTCACGCTTCCAGCTGGAAGGGCACAGCCACTTGTTCTTTCCAAAGAATGCCTCCTCAGCTCCTCATTGTCAAGGGTCTTTGCAAATTTATCCTTGGGAACAGGCCAGGGAATTTCAGCATCCCTTCTAGCCAAAACTTCTGGACTGCCCTCACCCATCACGTTCCTCCAGCTCAGCAGACTTGGCCCCTGAACACCCCGAGGGGACTGCAGAACTCCTGCGCCTCTCTCCAGTGTGTGCTCTTCATTTCGTTCCCTAGGAACAGTCAAGGAAAGTCTAGACTCTTTCATGCTGGTGGAGCCAGCCTGAGATTCTTTCCCAAAGCCCTGAAGTTGGTGAAACTCCTTACGGAAATGGGTATGATTTTCTGGGTCACTTGAATTTGCATTTCCAATTTCACCTGCCAGGTCACATTCCCTGGACTCATCAAGAGAGGAGCTGACCCCCAGCATGATCTGGTTGGCATTTGTATCTCCCAGACCTAGGATACTCTCATTATTATTTTTTACTCCATTTCTGTTATCCTGCAACTGAGTGTAACATGATTTCTTAGGAGCCACTGGGATGCTCATTGTCAACCCTTCAGGGAGGGCTGCCTGCCATGCAGTCCTATTTATGGAAAGGGGCTGCCTGCAAGCTGAAGTTCCGTTAATAGGAAATTCTCAAGCTGCTTGTCTTCCTCTGACAATGCCACGTGGTAACAATGCTTTAATCATTTTCAGAACAGTTTGTCTTGTAATACCGCACGATGACTTATCTGTTGGGTTCTTGTTGAATGAGAGCCAATTAGCCCATGAGACCTAGAAAGAAATAAAAATACAGTCACGTTAGATTGACACAAAGAGCTTCTTAGGAGGAAAAAAATCATGGTAAACACAGATTTATTCATCACTTCTATATTATTATTTCATTTGCTTAATATTTTTCCAAAAAAGCTTTTAGATAGGGGATCCTGCTGGCCAAATAGGGAAAAATTGAAACATCAATATGATTGTTATATTATAAATGCATATTAAATCTTAATTTTAAGTTTTAAAAATTCACAAGTTTATAGTAATACTGATTTAAGAGAGCAGAAGATATGGGAAGGCTCTTTTTCACAGAAGAATGTCAACTGTAGAAAAAAAAATTACAGAATTTAAAATATCACTCTTTTGTAATTGCCAGAGCAATAATGATCTTGGGCAAGGGATGCCACAGTAAAATCGTTGAGTAAAAGATTATTGGGGAGCAAGGTATCTGTAGAATCTTAAAGTATTATTCCCAGATTATTTTATTACTTACAAAAGGAAAAATTTCTCTTTGCAATGGAAAAATCTGATGAACACCACCTTACCCAACAGATCAAACTGAGCATCACCAATAATGGAAACTGACATCACGTACTCCTGCTGTCACTAGTGCTTAGAGCCTCACATCACCCGTGTCTACTCTTGCCATAAATGTTCACCCTGAATTTCATCGTGAGGAAATAATCAGAGGAATTAAATTGAGGGAGATTTAAAAAAAAAAAAACTATCCTGAATGCCCCCCCCCCAAACCAATGGATCTAGGATTTTCAAAAACAAAATGTTGGCAAAGGACATTCCTGGGACAATATAGAATGTATATTAGGTAAAAGTACTGTATCAATATTAACTGTCTTGCTTGTATAATAGTTCTAAGATTATACCAGAGATTATCTTTGCTTTGAAAATGTACATGGCATGACATGATTTACTTAAATCTCAAATGATTCAGCCAAGAAAAAACAGTGTGCGTGTGTGTATGTCTGTGTGTGTGTCTTTGTGTGAGTTTGTGTGTGTGTCTGTGTGTGTGTCTCCGTGTGTGTGTGTCTGTGTGTGTGTCCTTGTGTGAGTATACACATGTATATATGAGGGGGGGCAGAGGCAGAGGAGAAAGGGAGGTAAGGAGGCGGAGGGAAAGAGAGATAAAGAGACAGATTGTGGTGAAAGGATAACCCTTTGAAAATCTAGGTAGATTACCCTATTCCATCTGCAATTTTTCTATAGGTGTGAAATAAGAAGAAAGTAAGAAATTCCAGTCTTCAAGGTCCACATGATCCAGCTCTGCACACCTTTCCGTCCCACACCTGCCTCTCACCTTCTGCTCTTGGCCACAGCACACCGGCCTCATGCCTCACAGTGCCGAGCTCTCTGCTCTCTGCTCTCTGCTTCAGGGCCTTGCACATACTCTTTCTTCCATCTGCATGAAATGTGATGGAAATCCTCCCTCACCCTCACCCAACTAATCCCTTTGTATTCTTCCACCTGCTGTACAACTGCCACTTCCTCCAGAAAGCCTTCCAGACCTACTCGCTCCTCCTATGATGAGTTTCATAATATCCTATATTTTTACTTTGCAAAATTAAAAATAAACACTTTCAGATATACTATACAATGCAAATAGATATCATCCAATTCCTGGCATATGTATTAGGCACTTAATATATATTTGTAGAATGAATGAATGAGTGAACAATGAGGAAGATCAATGTTACTTCCACCCTCACGGAGTGTAACAGAATCTGCATTTAACACCACTCACAAAAATTAATTCATGATGGATAACAGACTTAAACCTAAGACATGAAACTGTAAGAATTCTAGAAGAAAATTTGGAAAAACTCTTGTAGATATCAGCCTATGCAAAGAATTCATGCAGAAGACTCCCAAAGCAATGATAGCAATAATGAAAATAAATAAATGGGACCTGATCAAATTAAAAAGTTTCTGCACAGCCAAGGACACAATCAAATAGAGCAAATAGATAACCCACAGAATGGGCGACCATATCCACATGCCATACATCTGATAAAGGGCTGAAGCTACACAGAATGCAAGCCAAATCAGGAAGAAACAACCAAACAAATCTATTAAATGGGCAAAGGACATGAACAGAAACTTTTCAAATGTAAATATACTAATAGCGAACAGACTCATAAAAAAAATACTCAACATGTGTAGTCATCAGGGAAATGCAAATCAAAACCACAATGAGAAATCACCTAACCCCAGTAAGAAGGGCTCTTATCAAAAAGTCCCAAACAACAGATGCTGGCATGGATGTAAAGAGAAAGGAACTCCTATATACTGTGGGAGGGATTGCAAACTAGTACAACCTCTATGGAAAGTAGTATGGAGATACCTCAAAGAACTTAAAGTAGACCTACCATTTGACCCAGCAATCTCACTACGAGGCATTTAGCCAAAGGGGAAAAGAAAGTCATTTTATAAAAAAGACACTCACACTTGACTTTAATAGCAGCATAATTCACAATTGCAAAGACACAGAAACAACTCAAGTGCCTACAAATACATGAGTGGATTAATAAAATGTGGTATATGCAGACCAAGGAGTACTACTCAGCCATTAAAAATGGTGATCTGTTATCTTTTGGGACAACCTGGAGACCATTGCTCTAAGGGAAATACCACAAGAATGGAAGACAAACACTACATGGGCTCAATACTAAACTGGAACTCATCCACCAACACTGATGTGCACTAATGGGAGTAAAAGTCAGTGAAGATCAAACAGGTGGAGGGGGGGAGGAGAGGGCAGGTGAATTCACCTAATGGGTTTGGTGCACACTATCTGGATGAAGGGCACACTTAACAACAGCTTCGACTCAATCTGTATAAAAACAAATTACATAACCCAAATGTGGGAAACCCCTAATATTCTGAAATAAAAAATAAAAATAAAGATAAATAAAATCTAATACAGTATTTACTTTTTTGCTAAAGTGGATTCCCAGATCATCATTAAGCCATTTGATTCAAGGCTAACACTGTTTTATTCACATTATGAACCCATTTTATTAGGCACTGGGAACAAGGGACTTTAATAGTAACAAGTTTCTGCCCCAGTGAACAGCCATCAGACTTTCCTCTTCATCCATCAAGAATGTATGAGCTCACTCACACCCACACATTACATGGGAGGCTGCTGGTACTTTCTGACTGAAAATAGATCACATGGCAACCCACGTGTTTTCACTCCATCACTGTTAGTATGTTACTGCACATACTAAGGATTTTTTTATATGCTATAAGGTGTAATAATAAAACAAACACCTGAGAAACCATCACCCAACCCCAAGACAAAAAGGTCAGCATCTTGCAGCTACTCACCGGAGCCTCCTCACCACAGCCCCAACCTTAACTCAGCCGTTCACTTAACATCCCCCCATGGGCATCTCTGAACGCTCAGTTCATGGAGTTCTCTTTTCCTTTCATTTTTTTTGCATCTATACATGTAATATAAGCATTTTAACTTTTAAAGAATGACATCATAGATGTTCTTTATCTTTGTCCGTAAACAGTAACTGGTACTCACTGGTTAGAGAAAAAGGAAAGTAAGAACCTCCTAGGGGCCAGATATTATTTTCAGTAGTTACACAAATTTGTAAAATTTAATTTTAAATTATAATTATACAATTATTAATTTTTAATGTTAAATTTTAATTTAAGTTAAGCTACTTAACATTTGTAGCAGGCCTGTAGAGATAGTCTTCATGTTCTCTTGTTTTTTTTAGTTCCTCCGGGTAAGGAAATGAAAGCCCAGAGGAGTTATCATTCCCAAGGTCACATAGCTAAGAAGTCACGGAGCCGAGACACAGACAGAAAATACAAGCTCTATAAAAGAACAGCTGCCCATGGATGTGATCCATGTAGACCATGGAGGAAGAACATAAGAAAAAGGCACCATTGTAAGAACAAGAATAGAAAAGCAAAGCCAGAAACATAAAAAAAAAAAAGAGAGCAAGTTCACACGAGACAGGAAAAGTAAATTTTAAAACCACCTTAGATTATATAGGGCAAAATTACATGCAAGAAGTAAGTTTCCAGTTTTCCTTCCTCCCTATGTGGCTTCACACCTCCCTGACACCCTCCAATCCCCACCAGCTCCATCATCTTGCCAGAAGACAGTCACAAAGTAAATATAAACAAAAGATTTTTTTGGATCTGACTTTCGATCCAAGATCCTTTACTAAGACAAACATTATCATAAAAGTTCACATTTCTATCACAGTAGTGTGTGTGATTAGACAAAATAGGCAAATAGGTCAACCAACTGTGCCAACCCCCAACCGAGGTACATTTTCCCAGGTGAGGCATGCAACCTTCATGCGCTTCAGATCCATGATTATTAAAAAGTTATGAACAATGGCCTAGAGGTAAATGGTATTTTATCGTGAAAAGAAAAACCCATTATTTATGTACTAGATTTGAAAGGAATTTAAAGAGCTTCTAGGCTGATAACCTATCTAATGCTTAAAAGTCTTGCAAGTGGGTCCCCCTGGTACCAAGGAATTCTCTAGCAGCCCTTGGCACCTCCATGCAGGGTCACTGTTGGTTAATTCTTCCTCTGTAGAGAGGAACAGTGCCATCCCTTTCCCATTAGACAACCCTTCCGGTATTTTTAAAGAGCTATAAGCTCCCTTCCTCTCCAAACCTATTCTTCTCATCCAGGAACTCAGATTTCCCCAACTGTAAAGCCTCTGAAAACCCAGAGGCAGCTTTCCTTTAAGTGTACGTACTAGTACTTGAAGTCCCTTCTAAACAGGGTGCTGAGAGTTATACACAATGCTCTAGTGCTAACTGCATCATCCAGAGTCACGTGGAGGCAACCTTTCCATTCTCTTAGTTATACTTCTAACCACACAGTCTGAGCGTGACCTCTTCATGGGTACATAAATTCACATCATCAATAAAACACCCAAGTATCATATACATTATCCTAAACTACACTGAATGAGTCCAAAGCATTTTTTATTGACTTCAGCAGCCATAGGTTGGGCTATGAAAATATACCTCTCAAACTTCATCTTGCTGGTCTTCATCAGTGCATTGTTCTACCTTGTTTTAAAAGTTAGGGAGGGCACACCCTTAATTTTTCATCCAAAATATTTGCAGTCCACTCTTGTTTCCACACCATCTCTGAAGAGGCAAGAGCACCTTCCACAGTGTCATTCACTTCACTGGTGCTAATGATAGTGGAACAAAGCAGCCACCCCTGGTGCCACAGGCATGGGACCTCAGATGCTTCCACGATGGATGCTCCTCATCTGACCAGCACTTGTCCTCCCACCTGACCCTGCAGCCACCATGTATGTCTCTGTCTTGTCCACAAGAGCATCATAAAAGAGGAAAGCTGTCAACCATGTTGCTGAAACATTAAAAATTAAAACATTACCTCTCATTTTTAAAAAAGAAAATGAAAGTGAAGAAAGATAAGAAAATGAAACAGGTCACCTAGTGTGACCTGTTCTATAGAATAACCTACAATCATATAAGGACCACTCTTTACATTTCTCCATACTCATAACTCAACAATGTTTTAAAAAAAAAAAACTCGGCATGGGCTCAGCAGGAAGGTCACTGGAATAGAAGGGGAGTACCACAATAAAAATGTTCATGTTTCTCCAAAAGAAGGCTTTATTCATATTTGCCCACAAAAAGTGCTCATTTTCCCTTTAAAAAAACCAAATCTCTCTCAGATAGAATTTTACCCCCCAAATATAGTGTATTCATTCCTTGCCTATTGTGTTTACTATTCATTTTGCTTTTATTTTTATCTTGGATGATTTTCCTTCCAGAATAGAAATACTTACATTGCCAATTACAAAAGAAAAACTTGCTCATTATATATATATATTTTTTTTTTTTAAAGTGAAAATTTACCAAAATTCCCTAACCCCACCCCCAATAAATAGAGTTGGATGTGTAGTATCTCAGACTTTTTGATCTTACACTCATGGAATAAATCTATAATCCTAATGTTTTGATTTCCATGTCCTGGGTTGCTGCTCATGTAAATAGGTGTACTATATTTTTTTCATTTTTAATGATCACTTGTACCTTAATTTACTCACTAGTTCCCTATTTATCAAACTTTAAGTTGTTTTTAGTTTTTATCTTTTGAAATAATTTTTCACAAGATGGATGAATGCACAACTTCGGGGCACCTTTATTCCCTGCAGGTATATTCCTAAAGGCAGAATCACTGTGTTAAGTGCATGTACATTTATATCTCTCTACAGAACTCAAAGCTCCAGGAGGGGCTTGTGTTTGGTTTGCAGGTGCTTCTCCAGAGCCCAGAATATATGTAGGGTCTGCACAGAGTGGGTGTCCTGCAATTACTTATTGAAGAAATACATACTGACCTCAAGAGAAAAAAAAAGTGCCATCTTCATTGTATCTTTCAATTTTCCCCCTTTCTGCTCCATTCCTTCCCCTGAAAAACTCTTTCTTTTTTTGGGGGGGGGGGCAGGTTATACTTTTTTTTCTTTTTTTATCAAATCATATCTGTGTGCATTAATGCAATCATAGGCACCATGCCCTGGTTTTTATATACAATTTGAAATATTTTCATCAAACTGGTTAACATAGCCTTCCTGGCATTGAAAAACTCTTTCTAATTAGAATAACCAGAGCATTTATCATGCCTATTGGGACAATTTTTTCTTACTCAGGAATTTTTACCTTTTTTTTTTTTTTATTAAAGTGTGATTTACATGTAGTAAAATCCACCATTTCTACTGTACAGATCTACAAGTTTCAGCAAATACAGTCTTGTGACCCCACCAACCCAATCAAGATATAAAACATAAATATTAGAATAAGTTCATGGGCTCCAAAAATTTCCCAAACTTCAGCCCACAGCAACCAATGATCTGACTTCTGTTCCTACAACTCTGCCTTTTCCAGAATGTCACTTAAACTTTACAATGAGTGGGAAGCCTGTGGGTCTTGTTTCTTTCTCCTATCACAGTGCACCTGAGGGTCATCCAGGGCATTGCATCTGAGGGTAGGTTCATTCCTTTCAGGAGTGGAAGAGGATTCCACGTATGGTGTATCTCCCATGCAAACTAATCTCCTACCAGGACTCCTAGCTCCACACAGTAGCCAGGGGATTATCTTAATATATACATCAGATCGGGTCATTTCCAGACCGCCAAATGGCAGCCTTGCTCTGGCCTGGGTGCCATGTGAAATCTCTCTTCCTCTGAGCTCTAGCCGCAGGGCTCTACGTCTACGCTTTCCTGCCCTGAGCCTTTCCCTTGCTGTCCACACAGCTTTGCACGCTCCGTGCCAGACTTCCCATGTGGCTGGGCCCTTCTTACAATTCAGGTCTCAGCCTCGCTGTGCCTTCCTCCATCCTCAGTCACAGTCCCTTGTCATTTCTTTCACAGCCTACACCAGCTGTTTTATGTTGTTTGCTTATTGGTTCACTATCTTCCGTTTCCTGTAGAAAGAAAAGCTCTGTGAGGTTAAGGCTAGTATAGGTCCCACCCACCCTGGGCCCCAGTGGCCAGAATAGTACCCTGCACTTTATAGACACTCAATAAAGAAGTGCTGAATAAGTTAATACGTTGACATCAGCAAGTCTTTACTCATTTTTTAGCTCTCTGTGTGATGCCTTCCTAAGAGTACATTAATCGCAGAATCACCAAGTGTTAGAAGCGGAAAGGAACGGAGACACTCATTAGTTCAACCTCCTCATTTTACAAATGAGGAAATTGCAGCCTTGAGTGGCTGCGTGACTTACTCAAAGTCCCACAGGTTGGCCATGTCATAGCAGGGCGGGGCCAGGCTCCTGATGCCCCAGTCCAGTCCTCCTTCCCTGTCCCAAGGTTGGGAAGGTGACAAAAAGAAGGCACTGTGAACATAAGACTCAATGGGGCTGTAAGACAGCCCTGGTTTATTGAGCATCAACTGATAAAAGACAGGGCACAGGACAATAGGAAATAAAAGATAAATAAAAGCAAGGTCCTAATCCTCACAGAAACTGTACTCACTTGAGGGAAAAAGATTCAATGTCTGGATAGCTAATGAATCCAACACTAAAGGCAAAGCAGGTGTGATCAAATGTGCTGCTAAACAGCAACACCGCACACCACACGCTGGCAAGAAAAAGAGAAGAGATTCCAATCAAGGGATTGGGGAACGAGATCTTTCCTCTTCTTGCCATTTAAGAGTATGCGTCCGTGTGTGTAAATAGTTTCACAAGATTCAAGCTAGCTGCCTGGCACAGGTACCACAGGGCTGCATGGTTCCAGCTCTGGGGACTGGGTGTGTACGTGACGCTGTAGTTGCGTGACCTCCTTTGTTTCCTCAGCTACCCAGTCCCTTAAGATTTATCGCTTTCTTATTCTCTGCATGGTGAAGGGCTGGGGAAAACAATCCACCATGAAATTCAAATCTTTCTAACACGCTTGCTCTAAAAAAGAATTTCGAGAGGAAAGAGGGCAAAATGATATCTAAAATGATGCATATGGATTACCTATAGATTTCAGTTATCTTCACAAGCCCCATCTGCTTACCAGAAAAACTAAGACTTATCTGTTCTGGTGAAGGAAGGAAATTTTTCCACCTCGTTTAAAAGATTGGCAGTTTCAGAAGGTGGCAAGAACACTGGCAATCAAGAGTTGGTGATAAATTCTTCGCCATTACTTCATGAGACAACTGAGAAAAGCCAACATATTGAAGATTAATATGCTATCTACAAAACAAGAGATAAGATCCAAATTGCTCCGATAACATTATCGGTGCTTGTCTGTATTAACAGAAGACTAAAAGAAAAAGGAGATATGGGTTTTTTGAAATTCAGAAAAGGAAATGTATTTACATATAGGCATTTGAACTGGCACCCAAGGGCTGAATCAGATAACGTTTTTTGTTGCTGTTGAAGAAGCAGAGGGCAGGTTTTTCAAAAAATAGAATTCAAATGAATGTGTGAAGGACGTGCACTTCCCCCTGCACAGTGTCTGCATGGTCTGTGAAAGCCACTGAGGCTGCACCCACTCATTTCGGGTGCCTCCTTTTATTTACTCGCCTACTTGAGTATTAACATAGCACTGTGCTCTTTCACTAATGTTTTTCCTCGTCCTTCTTTCTAAACACAAACACCTTATACGAATATGCTCAGCAAAGCTTCGCCTCCTCCTTTCCTTCCTACCACTTATCCCCTGGCTCTGGTCTCCTCCGGGATGTGTACAGGCTGGAGAGAATGAAAGAAATTCACCTGGGCAGGTGGGGAGGGAAGCAGGTTCCTGGCGGATGGGCTGGGCCTGTGCCGGCTGAGATCAGCTCCCCTCAAACTTCCAGGCCCCGCCCCTCTCCCCCTAGCTTCTCAGATGGGTTTATTTCAAAGCCATAGGCATATTTGAGCTGTGTGCCCTTGTCCCTCTTCTGTGGCCTCAGACCCACAGGATGAACTTCAACATTCATAAGGGAGGGAGGCGGCACATGGCCCTCACTTATCTACAGGACTGCAGGCGATAAGCCTCGGGGAGTGTTTGCTGAGAGAAGAAAGAAATCATTCTAATATAATCAGGATAAAGTGAAGATCACCTATAGCTCAAAAGCCTGCATTGAGTCACTGTACATGGGGCTCCTTCAAATTAATTTTTCTCCAGAAGGTAAATTTTTTTTTAAATCTTTCATCAGAAGCTTATAACCTTTCTTCCGTCAAATGAACTACATACGTAGAAGGATAAAATTGCACATTTAACACAATGCAGCCCAGGCCAAAAAAAAGTCTGTCAGAACCAGAAAGCAAAGGAATCAGCTGCACAGGGAGTGCACAGACCTCCGACTAAAGGGGAAGATGTCTACTTTTACTCCTGGGCCCTTCTGGAGGAGTCTCTGTATTTTCATTGGTTACGCTGTGTAATGAATAAGGTATTTTGAATCATCATGCTTGGAATATCTTTATCTCTAGTAGAAAGAAATAAGAAAATAAACAGATATAAGGGGAAGTAAACAAAATAAATAAAAGGAAAGAATACATGATTAAGTTAAAAACCAAACTGGCCTAGAAACAAGGAAGAAAAAGGAATGATCTCCACTGGGGAGAATGATAGGTTTGCTATACAAATGAGACAATGAAAAATACTGTTTTAGAGTCAAGATATAGTAAAATTACAACATTTCACCAAAGCTTGAAGAAATATAGTAAAAAAAAAAAAATGCTTATATTTCCAACAAAAATGTAAGCGTGCTTTTTAAAAAAGAGCAACATTGTTGATGTGTGTTTGAATAGCACCCAATCTACAGCTCCAGGGTGGAAAACTGGCTTGCTGGCATTTCTGGGATGGGGTTTAAGCTTCATACATCTTCTCTATCAAAACAGGCAACTTCTCTAAGCAGTAAAAATCAAACATCCCCAAAAGCACAAACCTGAATAAGTATAAATTTTTTGTTGTAGTTGTTGCAGTTTTTGGCCAGGGCTGGGTTTGAACCCGCCACTTCCGGCATATGAGGCCGGTGTCCTACTCCTTGAGCCACAGGTGCTGCCCCAATTAAGTATGAATTTTAATGGGTTTGTTTTAGATACTTCAAATCACAGCTTAGGAATCTGCTGTTAAATAACATGAGATACCCAAACACATCCATTTTAATCAGACTCAAAGAAACCCCTTAACTCTCATGCTGCTTATCTTATAAATAAAACAGCCAAAAACCTTATTAGTTAGTTCTTTTTAATGACTCAAAGTCACATCTTACACCCGTGACAGGTATGCATACATGTTAGTCATGGGAAGGGGAGTGATGATAATAATGTGCCTTCTCTGGCAGGTATCCTGACAGCTTCCCAGGAGCCACCTGCACCCCAGGGCAACTCCTCTCTCTGGGGTAGCTCTCCAGAGCTGAGCAGCAACCCAGACTCCTCCATCTGATTGCTGGGACCAGCATAGCTGGGCACTGACTAGCTTCTCCTTGACCAAAAGAGTGTGTTCCGGGTTTACCATTAAGGCTGTTTCTAACTAAAGTGTGAGGACAGCTCTAAAGGGGAGGAGAAACCAGCAATTCTGATTGACATAGCTCTCAGCAGGGGCAAATAGGGATCGAGATAGAATAAGTAAAATAGAAAACTTTCCACCTGCAGTGGAATGGAGCTTCCTGAGCAAGCAGATGGGCTGAGCACGGAGTCCATAGGAGTGGCCTTCCCGACCCCAAAGGAAAAACAGTTGATGGCACTTGCCTAAAAAGGCCAAAGCCCTGTAATCCAACAGTGAGTCAGGAAAGAGGGAAGGAAAGTAGGGCCCCTGGGATGACAGGTCCTCTAAGTAACGTGAAAAACATAAAGAACACTAGACAGATGATGCCAAGTCTCCATTCCCACAAAAAGCCACATTTTGATTCCAAGGAGGCTAGAGAAGGAGAGAGGGGAAAAAAGGAGAGAAAATCCCAAGGGGTATTAAAATAGAAAAAGATAAACGATTTAGGAAAGGGGCTAAGCCGTGACCTACTATTTCTTTGCTTGGTGTGTGTGTGTGTGTGTATGTAAACATTTTATACTAATAGCTTTTCATCCCCCACAGTCTCAGCTCCTAAACTAGACAGCAAGGACATACAACACATAACACATGGCCTAGATTCCAATCAGCTTTTTAGTGGCTCACTCTTAAATATGCGTGAACTAAAAATGTCCAAATACGTAAGAAAGGCTTTAAGTGAAAAACTGACAAGGCATTTTAAGAATACAGAAAGCAAAAGAAAGTTTAAATATTTTTGTTTTAATTTACATACAACAAATATGTTCTCTTGGGTGTGCACTTCTGTGAGTTTTGACAAATACACAAAGAAATCAACAACACAATTAAGATACAGAACAGCTGCATAACCCCAAACTCTTCTCGTGACCCCTTTGTAACTAGCCTCTTCCCACAACCACTGGCAAATAACTATCTATTCTCCATCCCTAGAGTTATGTTTTTTCCAGAATTTCATAATCATACAGCATGTAGGCTTTTAAGTTTGGCTTATTTCACTTTTAATATGGATGAATCTAGAAGATAGTATTATATTATTAATATTACTGATGTATTAATTTATTAATATTACTTTGATACATTTATCCTAGTTGATATTGTTAATGTTAGTATAGAATACATATATCAAAGAGTCACCTATATAACGTGCATCAATAGTTTGTTCCTTTTCATTCTGCGTAGCACTTCATTATATGGCTATACCACAGTTTATTCATCATTCCTCAATGGAAAAACAGAAGAAAAATTTTAAAATTCTAATTAATTCCCTCAGAGAGGTAGAGTGTCTATAAAATAAGATGCTCTAGAAAGAGACAGAGAATAAAAGCTCATAGAAATTAAAATCTAGTGACAATTAAACATAAAAATCAATGGACTGCTTTAATGATAAAATCTAAGAAGTCACTCAGAAATTCCTTTCCAAAAGAAAAACTAATAGAGAAAAGATAAGAATAACTACAAGATCAATCTAGGAACTATAAATTTTAATGTATCTATCTGTGGGGCAGGGGAAGGAGGAGAACAGAGAAAACAGGAGGAGAAAATTACCAAAGAAACAAAACAAAAATTCTCAACATAGGCTCAGTGCCTGTAGCTCAGCAGCTAGGGCGCCAGCCACATACACCAGAGCTGGTGGGTTCGAATCCAGCCCAGGCTTGCCAAACAATGACAACTACAACCAAAAAATAGCCAGGCATTGTGGTAGGCACTGTAGTCCCAGCTACTTGGGAGGCTGAGGCAAGAGAATCACTTAAGCCTAAGAGTTGGAGGTTGCTGTGAACTGTGACACCACAGCATTCGACCCAGCGACAGTTTGAAACTCTGTCAAAAAAAAAAAAAAAATCTCAACATTGAAGAACACAGGTCTCCAGATTGAAAGGGCCCACTAAGGTCTCAGAAAACAAAAATTGGCACATTGCAAAGCACGGCATCAAGTAATTTCAGTGTCCTAGTGATAAACAAAAGGCCCTAAATCTTCAAGAGAGATCAGATAACAGATAAAAGGAATTACACTGGCAACAGGTTTCTGAACAGTAAAAATGAATATTTGGGGCGGCGCCTGTGGCTCAGTGAGCAGGGCGCTGGCCCCATATGCCAAGGGTGGCGGGTTCAAACCCAGCCCCAGCCAAACTGCAACAACAACAAAAAAATAGCCGGCGTTGTGGTGGGCGCCTGTAGTCCCAGCTACTTGGGAGGCTGAGGCAGGAGAATCACCTAAGCCCAGGAGTTGGAGGTTGCTGTGAGCTGTGTGATGCCACGGCACTCTACCAAGGGCAATAAAGTGAAACTCTGTCTCTACAAAAAAAAAAAAAAATGAATATTTGAAGTCAGGGAAACCATAGTAACACTATAAGAAATAATGATCTCTCTTAGAATTCTATACCTTGCTAAACTAGCAAATCAAGGATGAGTAGAGAATAAATACATTTCCAATGATGCAAAAATTCAAATATATACCTCTAAATAATGTGCCTCTACAAAATGAAGGTGTAAATAAAGAAAGAAGAATGGGAGCCAGGACAGACAGAACAAAAGGAAACACAAAATAGCTGGCCGAGAGATGAACCAGTTCAGATTGGCCAGAAAAAAGCCTGTGAAAGGTTAATTCAGCAAGAAAAACACAATTGATGGGACTGGCATGGGATATTTTATTTAGTAAGTATTCTGTAGGTTTTGGAACTCTTCTCCAAGTGATAGGGGAGACTGTTCCTTCCTTGTTTGTTTCTCCAAGAACAAAGAAACCTTCCCTGGGGCAACCCCTGCATACCCTCCCTCGCAGGCCAGGAGATGGGGCCCTGGTGATTGGCTTGACATAATCAGGAGTTACTGAATCAAGTGGCAAAGGGATGAAACATCAGAACAAAATCAGGGTTCAGCCAGTAAGAAAGAAGAGGAAGTGGCCATCGGGCAGCAATCAGGAATGCCAGTCTCATATGGCATTTATTAACCTTGAGGGGGGGAAAGTTTCATGAGAAAAGACATGAATCATTGTATGTATAGTCCACTAATGAGCTCATCAGTAAATTCCATGTAATAATCATTAAACTGCTGACCCTTAATCAATGTGCGAGTTAGAGGTGCCAACTCCCACACAGTTGAAAATGGGCATGTTAACTTTTCACTTCCAAAAAACATAACTACTAACAGCTAGGAAGCCTTACTTATAACACAATTAACACATATTTGGAATTTTGTATGTATCATATGCTGTATTCTTAAAATGAAGTAAACTATAAGCTGGAGAAAAGAAATATTCTTAAAAAAATATATTTACTGTTAATTAAATGGATGTGGATCATTGTAAAGGTCTTCACCTTCATCGCCTTCATGTTGAGTAGACAAAAGAGGAGGAGGAGGAGGAGGAGGAAGGTTGGTCTTGCTGTCTGGTGGAGGCAGAAGACGTCCGTGTGGAAGTGGATGTGAGCAGTTAATGTAAAACAGTTACTGCTGATTTACCCAAATACTGGGAGGCTGGGGAAAGGCAAACAGTGGGGATGTGCAGTAAGAGAGCTAAACTCTCCGCCTTTGTAATGAAAAACCACTGAAAATGCCCAAAGCTGATAAAAACAAGAAATAGACAGAGAGCACATTCTTAGAATGGTGGACCTAGAAATCAGAAGAATGGGCAAAACGACGTGGAATCTGTTGCCTCTAATGAGCAGAAGTTGGAAGGAAAGGGTGGGCTGGAAACTGTAATTTCTTGTTATGAGCCTTTTATCACAATAGAGATTTAAAATTTTAAAACCATTGCTTTCTTATGGAATAAAGAAAACTGCAGTAAGTTGGAGTGTTTAGATCATTTTAATGGAGAACTACTGCTACAAATTCATTAAAAGGATCTACTTGTCGACTTTCCAGTTTAAGTCGAAATTTAAAACTTAAGGGATGTGAGGAGATCACTGTATCAGATGCCTGGCAATCAACGGATTGTATGTTCTTGCTGAAATGACATGACATCTGAATCTGAAGCAGAATCAGCAGGGGGAAAGACAAGAGAATTTCTGGTTTGTTCAAAGAGCAGACCCTAGATTTACCGAGGGCTGAGCAGAAGGAGAAGGCACTCCCTTCTGTCCCTGAGCACAACAGTGGGAAGAGTTCAAAGAAATGCTGAGCCAGTTTAATGTAAATGAAGTCACAGTGTTAGAAAAGAACCATAGGTTTTGATATATACCAAGCAAATTTTAAGATTTTTCCAGCTGCCTGTGGAATAGCAATTCTGGGTATTTTTGAATTATCAAGCATATTCCACCAGGCAGTGTGCTACCTAGAAGACACAGTTTCCTGTGTCATTAAAGAGTTTAAAAAATATCGGCCTAATGTCAAGCCTCTCAGAATGTCTTCCCAATGACACCACGAATGCAAAGCAGAGACAAAAGAGGGACACTGGAATAAGGGAAGGGGAATATTGAATTATGGTTCTGTCATCCTCTGACTACAAGAAAACTTACTAATCTCATTCTGTGTCCTTATCTGCATTTTAGTGCAACTAAAAATAGTGGCTTGGAGCTTTGATGGGAGGACTAGAAAAAAATTTATTAAACACACCCAGCCCACAAGGAGCATTAAAAAAATGATAGTACATATTAGGCCACTGCATTAAAAAATATGTGTGAAGTCACTGCTACAAGGTCAATTGGGCCCTGGAAAGGAATATCATCCACAGACAGAAAAATGCGTTTTGTGGTTATTTGCTTTGTTTGCTCTTAACAGCCTAGGTGCAGAGGATCCTGTGTTGGCGCTCCCTCCATGATCGCCTTCATCTGCCCAAGGCTCCAGTGCTGCTCCTGTCCACTGACCCTCTGGCTATGTCATACCCCTTCTGTATTCTGGAATTGCACAGCCCATCTCTGTTCTAGAGACTAACTCTTCTATATATGAAGGGACTGATGAAAGTGTCCCTGAGGCAGAATTCCATCTGTAAAAGAAGTGGCTGTAATCAGATAAGAAAAGAATTGTTACTATGGGCCATCTGCCAGAACATGGAAATATTTTTAGTTTGAAAACACAAATGACATAATACTATTCCTTTTCAACATTATCTCCATGGTGCATATTCCCGGAGAGCAGATCCCGTGCCTTGCAGAGCCTGATAGGACACTTATGTACTCTGGTGAAGACTGTGCCCTGAGTTAACAGTACTACCTTGTTTTCCCGAAAATAAGACCTACTTACAGGAAAGATAAGACGTCCCCTGAAAATAAGACCTAGCGCATCTTTGGGAGCACACCTTAAAATAAGACACTGTCTTATTTTCGGGGAAACAGGGTAGGTTAATTTTGATTAGGAAGAAGCAAGTTGCAAGATATTAGTGTCACTGCTAGAGAGAGGGAACACATAGGTCACAACGTGCCCTGATCTACACCTACCAAAGTCAATCCAGACTTGCCTGTGGCCAAGGTTATGGACTACACTTTCTCTGACAGCTGGCACTTACCATGTTCAGTCTTTATTGTTCACACTTATTTCTGTAAATGCTTCATCCCTCCTCCCTTCCCACTCCCTCTTTGTTCACAGAACTGGGCTGTTCTTGAGTGCAAGATCATTGCTTTTTAGCATCTACAGATCCCTTCCAGCACCAGAACTTTCACATAATAGACATTCAACAAGATTTTGCTGAATTCACAGATAGAACATATTTCTGATTTGGAGATGGGCAAGCATCTCCATGTTTGTAAATTTCACCCCAACTCTGGATGCTAGGTGGACACCACTTCCCCAAAAAGTTCCCATGGCCCTCTGGGGCCCTTGGTCATAATGCTGGTGGCTGAGCTCTAAGGACTATTCACAGGAGCTCTCCTGTGAGAACTAGGTTCATTTATTCAGTCCAAATACACCAAGCATCTATATTGTGCCAAAGGTGGCTTGGGACCTAGGAACAAAGAGATGCTAAGGCAGGAATCCACTGTAGAAAGTCCCCAGGGGGTGTAACCCCAGGCTGATCCCACAGCCTTCTGGACTGCACCATGGTTGACACCATGTTGGTGCCAGGAAGTCCTTCTGGAGAGCCACCCCTGAAGTCCTTCTTTGTCCCGCAGACCCTGGCCATCAGGAACTGAGTATCCACACTCCTCTGAATTCCTGTGCATTTCATTTATTCCTCTCCCATGGCCCCGATCACTTTTTACCTGGTACAACTAGTTTCTTGTCTTCTTGGCTAGATTGTTCAGCTCTTAGAAAACAGGATCCCAGCTCAGTTCACCTCTGTATCGCTCATGACAGTTCTCAGTATTTGCTGAAGGAAACATGCCTGTTTAATAGGCGCTCAAAATTAAAACTCATCATTTTCTAGCAAAAATTTCTATTATTGATTTGAACATTTTGGCAAACCACATAAACAAGCATGCTAAAATATTATATTAGGTAACTTCTGATGATACAATCAGATAATCTGGAAACTACAAAGCGTTGATTTTCATTACACAACAGATTAATATTTTCTTCTCATTTTTACCTGCTTTGTTGTCAAGGTAATAAATGCCACACTTTAAGGATCTATTTTGCAAACATTCAGTTTAAGACCAGAATCATGAAAAGGTTTGTCTATTATATGAAAAGCATTTCATGGATAAAGCCTCTTCTTGGGAGTATTTTGAGTAGACGATACAGAGAACGTGTAGGGTAAGATTTTTAAACTGGAATCAATTTAATGAACTATGGATGGTACTTGCAAAAATCAGAATATAATAGAAAACACCATTTTTATCACATTTCCATGGATACAAATTGTTTCCTTTAGTCTTTTGCAGTTAAATGTGTATCTGGACTTGTACACATACACGCACATGCATATAATATATATATCCCTTCTGAGTCACAGACAAAATGTTACAGCTACATGTTGTCGTGATATTTGTCACTGTTTTTGGCTGCTGGGAACCAAAGCAACTTCCCCCTTTCTGGTAATTCTGCACACTGCCAGTCTTGGCAGTGGCAGGGAACTGACATTCCATTAAAGAAGCAAACAAGGGCACTCCTCATCCTCCCTTCCCCCTCGGGACATGAGCCAGCATTGGTCAACTGGATGCTGTCACTTGGGACTTTGAATCGCGAGCACACATGACACAGAGACTGTGGTGATGGTGAGACTGAATGAGGGACAGCGCCTGGGTGCAGCAGCCACGCCGCTGTGACCCAAATGGCAGCAGATCCAGCGGTGGGGATTGATGTTGGGCCTGGCTTGTGCCTGGTGTTCCCAGGCTCTCGCCCATCATCCAGGCCTCATCCATAGCCTTTGTTTTCTGCACAATTAGCAGACAGGGCTTTTTTTTTGCTCACAATCAAGAATCCTGAATGACAAAATATCATATAAGGAATTTAGCCCCTATTCTGTAGCAATGGCAAAACATTGCATATTTTTAAACAAGAAGATAACACCCGGCAAGGCAATGCTATAGAAGCCAGACTGGATGCCAGAACCAGTGAGAGCAGAATCAGCAGGTGGCCAGACCAGGCCAAAAATGAGGACTTCAACTAGGACAAAAGTGCTAAAGAGAAATCCCCTTAACACCTCATGCACAAACCACAAATAAAAGGGGCAGAATTACAGAGATGCCGTTCAAGACTATAGCTAAAACGATCCTGTGAAGAGCACGGACTCTCTGGATTTGAGCCCAGACTTAGGTGAACTTGAGTTAGTTACCTGACCTCTCTGTGCTTTAAGTTCTGCCATCTATAAAATGGGAACATTGGTAACACTTAACTCACTGAGTTGTTTTATGAGGATTAAATCAGTTAATTTATGCAAAAAAAAATGCTTAGAAAGTGCGAGGCACCAATAAGCAGAATACAACATAACTATTAAATTTAAAAAGAAAAAAAAGAAAGAAAATGGTCCTCTTCATTCCAATTGCTATAGCAAGGCTGCTTCTTTGGGTCTAACTTGGGGAAAAAAACTTCTAGTTTTTCTTGGACTACTTGAAGTCTATTTTTTGTTGTTTACAATTGTGAATAGAGCGAGGCTTTCACCAAAGGGTCAGTGCACCAATAGTGCCTCATCTTTGAATATCTTACACTACTATTTGTAAGTTTATCCACTGCTCAAGTTCAATGAGGCTCTATTATCTAGCATCACTGGGGAACTATGTATTCCACATAAATTGATTTTCTAGCAATTGAAGCATATTTAAGAGTCAGTACACTTTAAAGTTTGAATTACATTGAGAGAGGTTGTAAAATACACTTCAAATTCTTCTACTTTTTGAAAAAGTGCATGAAAAGTAATGTAATATTTTCATGGTGACTTAAGGAGATTATTTTGAATATCAGTCACTGGACTCATGCTGTAATACAGTGATGGTCTCAGGGATCAACTATTGTAGTTTAAAGATCTATATGTCCTTAATCTATTTGCTCAAATATGACTACATTCAAGTCCTTGAATCTCTCTTTTACTTTAATTGTCTCAGCATCTTTCCCTATTAGTTAGGTATTACTAGTTCTGCTTCAAAATATAACTTTTCCAGAAAGTACCCAGCCATTGTTTTTTCATATTTGTCATATTATATGGCTGAATATTTTCCAGACAGTCCTCATATGGCTTTTTAGCCAATGACTGTGGTAAGGGCAGGAAACACAGTCAAGAGTAGGAAACTTAACACTGCACATTTTGGGAATATACTTCACCTCTAAAAACTATTCTGAGATTTTTACTGTTAAGATAGCTGAGGCTGCCAAAAGAGTACTGTCATTTTGACTAGTGATGAGTGAAGGCTGAAGTTAAGGGAAGGTAAGAGTTCCCTAAGCCCCCCCCCCCAACTTATGCATAATATAGCCTACTCAACATCTTTACTGTATTAGTCTGCTATGACTGGTATAACAAATTGCCACTACTTATTGACCAAAGACAACACAAATTGATTATCTTACAGTTCTGGAGGCCAGAAGTTTGAAATGGGTCTTAATGGGAAAATTAAGGTATCGGAAGGGCTGTGGTCCTCCCAAAAACTCTAGGGAAGAATCTATTTTCATGTTTTTTCCAGCTAGAAGTTGGAAAAATGGATCTTGCAAAATGTACAGCAGCCGCCTGCATTGCTTAGCTGTGACTCCTTTTTCCATGATCAAAGCAAATCATTCTACCTCTATTTTGGTCACACATCTCCTTCTCAGGCTTTAACACCATTCTTATAAGGACCCTTGTGATTTCACTCGACCCATATAGATAATCCCAGATAATCGCCTCCCTTAATACCCTTAACTTAATCACCTCTGCAAAGTCTCTTTTTTCACATGAGGTAACATATTCACGGGTTCTAGAGATTAGGATGTGGAAATATACAGGGCCTTTATTCTGCTGACCACATCTGTAAAGATGCTGAACAGATCTCACACTTACCATGCACAAAGCTAAGCTGCTGCTTTTTCTGCTCACTCCCACCTCCTCTGTCCAAACCTGCTCTTTCCCACAGTCTGTCAGAATTTCAGCAGACAGCACTTTCATCCTTTCTGTTGCTCAGGGCACACATCCAGTGGTTAAATGGTTAGATACCCTAGCTTCCTCTTTTTCATGCACATTCCACATGCAACCTTCTATCAATTCCATCAGGTACCCTCTCAAAAACAGATCCAGCATGTAACCACCCCTTCCAACCTCCACAGCCACCACCATCTACCATGCCACAAGCATGATTCCTGGAGCAATCTCCTACACAGTCTTGCAGAGCCCACCCTGCATTCTCTTCTGAACCCTGTAGCCAGAAGCATCCTTTGAAAGCACAAATTAGATCTTATCATCTCTCACTTTGAGCCCCTCCAGTGGCTTTCCAACTTATACAGAGTAAAAGCTAAACTTCTTATGGCAAGCATCGTAAAAAGAGGCAAGAAAGAGCAGTTTTCCAGGGGTTGAAGACTGGTCAGTGTGGCCTCAATAAGACTGAGAGGAAGTGAGAGATGAACACAGGCATGTGGGTGAGTGTCTGGCAACCCATGTTAAGTCTCCTCACTTAGCCCTATCCTAAGGATGACAAAAAGTTGCTGACAAGTGCTCAGCACAGCAGGAGCACAATTAGTTCTGAACTTTGAAAATAAAGCACTGGCTTCACAGTAGAAAGGGTGGGAGAAAGAGGACCAGGAGACTGTTGGAGGCATCTGGCAAAAAGAGGACAGTGGTAGCAGAAAGAAAAGGGAGTGGACAGATTCATGGCTCTTTAGGAGATAGGAGTGGCAAAACCTGGTGATGGCTTGGTCAAGAAGGACATCCAGATCCTGACTTGAGTGAATGTTTCTCTTACCTAGCAGTGTTGTCATCAGCGGGATGGAAAGCTCAGAAGGAAGAACAACTTGTTGTGACTTGCTGAGACCAAGGTATATGTAAGACATTCAAGTCAAAAATGCTAGTAGGTGACAGATATTGGCTGGAAATGTGTATTTGGAAGTCTTCAGTCTGCAGATTGTTGTTTCAACCACAGGAATATACAAAGAGAAGAGAAAGAGGAAGAGGAGAGGAGAGAAGAGAAGGGGAGGGGAAAGAAAAAAGGAAAAAGAAAAGAAAGGGAATAGAAGGAGAAAGGAAAAGGAAAGGGAAGGGAAAGAAAAAGAAAAAATAACTCAGGGTGCACACATAAAAGAAAAACAGAAAAGGGCTTAGTACTGAACCCTTTAAGTTGTTGTTAGAGACTTTGACAAGGGCAGTTTAGGTTCAAGCCAAACTGCAGGGGGCTATGGAATGAGTAAGGGAGGAAGGTAAGAGCAGAGAATTCATTCATGAAGTATGGCTAGATAGAGAGATGGGGCCATGGGGGCAGAGTCAGGAGATGAAGGGGAATCCAAGGAGTTTTTTGATTCTTTTATCTTTCTTTCCTTATTTTCTTCTTTCTTTCCTTCCTTACTTGCTTCTAAGGTATCAGAGATCTATATAGCTTCATTCTGATAGGGAAAATCTGTCAAGGAGAAAAATAAATTACCACTGTGTGAGGTCTGGGAAGGGAGAAGATGGGATCCAGAACATAGACAGAAAAAGTTATCTTTGGGTCTCTACTCAAGTGCCACTTATCAGAAAGCCATTCCCTGACTCTGTAAAATAGTTCCCTCATCTCTGTGCAAGAAACTGGGAACAAAATTGCAAATAAAATGACACCCCTCTCCCGAAGGAGCTTTTAGCCATTGAGGGGGAAGGGGAAGCTACTATCAAAAAGTCACTGACATTTTTACACACACTGTAGTAAGTGCTCTGCTGGTGGAGCACAGGGTGCTGCTGAAAACAGGGAGATTATTCTGAGAAGATGGCAGAATAGGAGCACCAGGAATCCATCTGCCCATCCAGACAGCAGTTACATTGGCAGGATCTAATATAACTATTTTGGAATTCTGGAGTCCACTGAAGGCTTCCAACACCCAGGGAAAGGGTTAGACAGTAAATTGTGGCTAATCGTGGTCAATTTTAGATCTTAACTCAGCACCAGATAACCCATCTTCCATCCCTAGCCCCATGGCCAGCAGCCATGCATGTATTCCTGGAGCAGCTGGCCTGCATCCTGTGGGAGCCAGGGTGATTAGACCTCTCCTCTGAATATTGGAGTAAGTGTTCTGATGTCTGATTGCTAATTCTGACCATGGAGGTGCAGATATAGAGGCAGTGGCCATTGTTGTTGCACGCTTCTTCATTTTTGCAAGCCCTTTCCCCTTTTCTAAAGTGACTTCCTTACAATTTAAAGACCTAGCAACTTTTCTTTCATTCACTTTTCTGTTATTTTTTTGTTTTTGTTTTTGTTTTGTTGTTGTTGTTGTTTTTCCCATTTGGGAACCAGACTATAAAAACCAGGAAATTCTAAAAGCAAATTAGAAAGATACTACACATGTCATGGAAAAATACAGGTTTTAAAAAAAACTTAAGTTTATACCTCAGGATGATCTATGGCATAGAAACAATCAAATCAAAACAAAACAAAACGTAAAAAACCCTAGAGAAGGGAGGAATCTAAATTCCATACTTTCCATAATATTAGATTCAAAAGTCCAGTTTTAACAACAAAAAATCATAAGGCATATTAAGAAACAGAAAATCATGGTCCACTCAAAAGAAGAAAAATGAAAAAGCAATATAAACTGTCCCTGAGAAAGCAAATCTGTCAGACAACTACTTTAAAATAACCATCTTAAAGATGCTCATATAACTAAAGGAAGACAAGAATAAAGTCAAGGAAACATGTCTGAACAAAGTGGAAATATCATTAAAGTGATAGAAAATCTAAAAAGAAACAAACCAACAACAACAAAAATAATGTGGAGCTAACAAGTACACTTAAAATAAAATCACTAGAGGATTCAAAGACAGATTTGAGCAGGCAGAAGATAGAATTAGCAAACGTCAATCTAGGACAATGGAAGTATTGATTCAGAGGAATAGAAAAAAAGTATTGAAGTGAACAGAGTCTAAGGCACTGATTTTCAAGCGGTGTGCCATGGCACACTGGTGTGCTGTGAGAGGATCTTAGGTGTGCCTTGAAAATTTTTAAAGATCATTAATTAAATTATTTTCAAAAGAAGTTCAAAGCATAGTAAATATATTCTTTTTTTACTATTGTTTTTTAATCAACATAATTGTACCACAAAAGTTTAACTATAGGCTTGAGTGTGCCATGAAATAAAAAAGGTTGAAAAACAGTGGTTTTAGGGATCTGTGGGACACCATAATGTCGGACAATGTATACATTGTGGAGACTCAGAAGAAGAAGAGAGAAAATAAGGGACAGAGAGAATATTTGAAGAAATAAATGACCAAAAATTGAGCAAATTTGGTGAAAGACATGAATATCAGCATTCAAGAATCTCAATAAACTCCAAGCAGAATGAACTCAAATAGACTTACCTTGAGACACATTATAATCAAATTATAAAAAGCCATAGGCAAAAAGAATCTTGAAAGCAGTAAGAGAACAGCAATACATCACAGAAAAGATTCACAATAAGGTAAATAGCAGTTTTCTTATCAGAAACACTGGAGGCCAGAAAACAGGGCTGACATATTTAAAGTGCTGAATGAAAAATGCTGTCAACCAAGAATCCTATACCCAGCAAAAATGTATTCTGAAAATGAGGGAGAGGTTACACATTCCTATAATCCCAGCTACTTAGGAGGTGGAAGATAACTTGACCTCAGGAGTTTAAGTCCAGCCTAGGCAACATAGTGAGATATCATCTCTTTAAAAAAAAAAAAAAAGAGGAATAAATTAAGACATTCCCAGGTAAATAGAAGTCAAAGGAGTTTATTAACTCTAGACCCTTCCCTGCAAGAAATGCTAAAGGGAGTCACACAGGTTGAAATAAAAGTGCTTTAGGACAGTAACTCAAAGCTCTATGAAGAAATAAAGATCACGATAAAAGTAAATACATAGACAGTTATAAGGGCAAGCATTATTGTAACTTTGTTTGTAACTCCCAGTTGAATTTTATTACCAAATGAGCACATGGCTGTTGATTATTGGTTCTAGTTTAACAGTGAATACATGTGGTGCTTATTTTTCCATTCTTGCAATACTTCACTTAGAAGAATTATCTCTAGTTCCATCCAGGTCATTACAAAAGGTATTAGTTCACCATTTCTTTTATGGCTGGGTAGTACTCCATGATATACATAAATGTACTACCACATTTTATCAATTCACTCATGTATGACTGATTCCTACGATCCCACAGGTTGATTCCACATTTTTGCAATTGTGAATTGTGCTGTGATAAACATTTGAGTTCACGTGTCCTTTTGATGAAATGACTTTTTCTCCTTTGGGCAAATACCCAATAATGAGACTGCTACATCAAACAACAGGCCTACTTTTAGTTCTTTGACATATTCCCATATGACTTTCCACAGAAGTTGTACTAGTTTGCAGTCAAACCAACCATGTTTAAGAGTTTCTTTCTCTCCACATTTATGCCAGCATCTGTTGTTTTGAGATTTTTTGATAAAAGCCATCCTCATTGAAGTTATGTGATATCTCATTGTAGTTTTGATTTTCATTTCCCTAATGATTAGAGACATTAAGCATTTTTCACATTTATTGGCCATTAGCATATCTTCTTTTGAAAAGCTTTTGTTCAAATCTTATGTCTGTCCACTTTTTTATATCGTTGTTTAAATTTTTCTTGCTGATTTCTTTATAGAATCTGGTTATCTGCTCTTTATTGGATATATAGTATGCAGATATTTTCTCCCATTCTGTACTGCATTGACTGTTTCCTTGGCTGTGCAGAAACTTTTTAATTTGATCAGGTCTCATTTGTTCATTTTTGTTGTTGCTATGATTACCTTTGGAGTCTTCCTCATAAATACTTTGTCTAGGCTAATATCTGTAAGAGTTTTCACAACATTGTCTTCTAGAATTTTTATTGTTTCATGACTTAAGTTTAAGTCTATTATCCATCGTGAATTAATTTTTTATGATTGATGAGAGGTGTGGATCCTGTTTCTATTTTCTATATGTGGCTATTCAATTTTCTCCAAACCATAATTAATAGGGATTCTTTTCCTAGTGTCTGCTTTTTAATATGATCTGGTTTTATGGTTTTATGTGGTGTTTGTTTTTCCATTCTTGCAATATTTCACTTAGAGGATGGTTTTATAACTGGATTTTCTATTCTGAACCATTGGTCTATGTTCCGTATTCCCTATTTTTAAAAAATTTAGGGGGGAGAGACAAGATGGCAGACTGAAGCCAGCTTTCAACAGAGGCTCCCGTCCAGAAGGAGACTTAAGGGACAGGAATTTAGTAAGTATCCTGGTGGATTTGAGCCGCACCAAGAGAGAAGGTTGAAGAACGCACATCAACACCACTGAGGCAAGCTGTGATCACAAGGACACAAACAAAAGGTACAAAATCCACCACCAAGCAGATGGGAGTCCCCCTCCCCCATGAGACCGGCTCAAGAGTCCCACAATTAAACAAACGGGCAGAAATTAAAGGCCCTCCCACTACACTCCATGGGAGAGACCTTCTACAAACTGGACCTACCTCCCCTACTAGGGTGCCATGGCGTTCTCCTACCAGGCATAAAACTTTAAAAATCCTTTGCCGGCAACCCTGAATCCCCAACACTCCCCTCCTGCTCACCGAGGTCTGGAAGCCTGTCCCCCAGGAGTTCGGATTCTTGGGTGATTTCTCAAGGGGAGTGGACAGTCCCCAAGCTGCAACTGGTCAGCGCTGACTCTGAGGCACGCGAGTGTGGAGAGGGCACCCGGCTAAGGGGGAGTCATGCCTCGGCGGCACTTCACTGCGGTGCAGTGCAGCAGCCCTCCCCGTGCATCAATACGGCCAGGCATAAAACTGAATGAAACTCTAGCTTCCCCCCACTCTCACTCGGGGTCTGGGGGCCTGTCCCTCAGGAGTATGGATCCTTGGGTGATTTCTCGAGGGGAGTGAACAGTGCCTGAGCCGTGACTGATCAGCACTGACTCTGAGACACGCAAGTGAGGAGAGGGCACTCGGCTAAGGGAGAGTCATGCCTTAGCAGCACTTCCCTGCGGTGCAGTGCAGCAGCCCTCCCCGGGCAACAATACAGCCAGGCATAAAACTGAATGAAACTCTAGCTTTCCCCGACTCTCACTCGGGGGTCTGGGGGCCTGCCCCCCAGGAGTCCAGATTCTTGGGAGATCTCTCGAGGGGTGTGGACCCAGCATAAACTGCGGCCACTCAGTGCTGACTCTGGGGTATGAGACAGAGGAGAAAAGGGTCGGCTGGGTGCCTACACCAGAGCGGCAGTTCCTGGAGGCAAATCAACAGCTGTTTTTTCTTTAACAGCAAAACGGCTCACTTCTGGATATTCTGAAGCCACATCCCCTGTCTCTCTGGGCAACCAGAGTAGGCCACCAGTGAGCACAGGATTTGCCTGACACTGCTCACAAACCCGGGAAGCTTTCAGGGCAGGGCCGACTCAGAGAGGTAATCAGACACAAACCTTCAGCAGCAAAGACGTTTGAACTCAGAACAGCCCGTCTTCTGTAGGCGATTTTAGCAGAAACAGAGACAGAACCCCGCAAAGTTGTCTGTTCTGTTCTGTTCTGTTAGCAACATCAATCAGGGACGGGGCTAAGCCTGAGTGAACACCTCCCTCCCACCACCTGCATCAAGCACTCAAAGATGTCAGGCCCCATCTCCTCCTGCTAGATAGCGGCAGACTGCAGGGGCCTGGCAGACTTCCTTGCAATTCAGGCAAGTGCAAACCCCTGGAATATCTGTTCACTACAGGCAACTGGGTTAGCCATCTGCAGAGATACCAGTGACTGGGTCCGACGAAGGGGCAAAGTGGGGAAGGAGACATCAACCTTCCCAGACTGATCTATTTGCTAGGTGGCTCCTCCTGACTCCACGCAGCACTGGAGTAAGCCATATCAGAGGAGTCACCAGACCCCTGTGATCCAGTTCCCAGAACCTTCTTGAACTCTCCCACCCGAGACAGGTGCCAATTGAGACAATCGATTTGGACCTTTTGAACTGAACTAATAGACTGAGGACATTTCAGGTGGTGCCCTGGGTATGTGGTTGTAGGAAGGTTTGATTTTCCTTTTCCAACTGGTGCCAGAGGTGGGCGGGTGGGGTGACTTAATTGCTGGTTTTTCCACACAGCTGAGACTTCAAGCCAGAGTAGAAGTTGCAATAGGATTGAACAGAAACCAGCTGAAAACAAGACAGAACCACTTAGCCCCACCACACAAGACAGGGCCCCAGTTTCTCAGGCCACAACACTGTACAGGCCCTCGATAAAGCCCCAGGGGAAAAATCAAAGGGAGTAAAATAACCATGGGGCAGAATCAGCGGAAAAACTCTGGTAACATGAATAACCAGAATAGATCAACCCCCCCAAGAACAGATACGGCAGATGTTATTGAAGATCCCATTCATAAACAACTGGCTGAGATGTCAGAAATTGAATTCAGAATTTGGATTGCAGACAAGATTAATAAAATGGAATTAGGAATTCGAGGAGAAATTCAAAAGTTGTCTCAAGAATTTAACAAATTTAAAGACAAAACCACCAAAGACATAGACACACTGAAGCAAGAATTTACAGCGCTCAAAGATATGAAAAATACAGTAAAATCCCTCAGCAACAGAATGGAGCAAGCAGAAGAAAGGATTTCTGACATTGAAGATAAAGTCTTCGAACACTCCCAATCTCTCAAAGAGGAAGAGAAATGGAGAGCAAAAACGGACCACTCACTCAGAGAACTCTCAGATAATTCGAAGAAAAGCAATATACGAATAATTGGGATTTCGGAGAATGATGAAGTGGCCTCAAAGGGCACAGAGGCCCTTCTGCATGAAATTATGAAAGAAAATTTTTCCAGACATGCCTAGAGAATCTGACATTCAGATAGCTGACAGCTTCAGAACCCCAGCACGATTCAACCCCAATAAGTCATCCCCCAGGCATATCATAATTAGCTTCATGAAGTTAACATGAAAGAGAAGATTCTCAAAGCAGCCCGGCGAAAGAAAACTATTACGTACACAGGAAAGAATATTAGAATAACTGCAGATCTCTCTGCTGAAACTTTTCAAGCCAGAAGAGGGTGGTCATCGACTTTTAATCTCCTAAAGCAAAATAACTTTCAACCCACGATCTTGTATCCAGCTAAACTGAGTTTCATTTATGATGGAGAAATTAAATACTTCAATGACATTCATATGTTGAAAAAATTTGCCGTAAGTAAACCAGCTCTTCAGGATATTCTCAGACCTATCCTCCACAATGACCAACCCAATCCTATACCACAAAAATAAACTCACTCAGAAACTTCAGATCAAACTCCAACTTCCACACTGGCGAAAGGATTAAAAATGTCCACTGGACCTTTGAAAAATTCGATACCCCAAATTCCACCAGACTTATCAATACTCTCCATTAATGTGAGTTGCTTAAACTGTCCTCTAAAGAGGCATAGGTTAGCTGACTGGATACAAAAACTCAAGCCAGATATTTGTTGCATACAAGAGTCACATCTTAACTTAAAAGACAAATACAGACTCAGGGTGAAAGGATGGTCATCCATATTTCAGGCAAATGGTAATCAGAAAAAAGCAGGTGTTGCAATTTTATTTGCAGATACAGTAGGCTTTAAACCATCAAAAGTAAGGAAGGACAAGAATGGTCACTTCATATTTGTTAAGGGTAATACTCAATATGATGAGATTTCAATTATTAACATCTATGCACCCAACCAGAATGCACCTCAATTTATAAGAGAAACTCTAACAGACATGAGCAACTTGATTTCCTCCAGCTCCATAATCATCGGAGATTTCAACACTCCTTTGGCAGTGTTGGATCGATCCTCCAGCAAGAGGCTGAGCAAAGAAATCTTAGATTTAAACCTAATCATCCAATATTTAGATTTAGCAGACATCTACAGAACATTTCATCCCAACAAAACTGAATACACATACTTCTCATCAGCCCACGGAACTTACTCCAAAATTGACCACATTTTAGGTCACAAGTCTAACCTCAGTAAATTTAAAGGAATAGAAATTATTCCTTGCATCTTCTCGGACCATCATGGAATAAAACTTGAACTGAGTAACAACAGGAATCTGCATACTCATACAAAAACATGGAAGTTAAATAACCTTATGCTGAATGATAGCTGGGTCAGAGATGAGATTAAGAAAGAAATCGCCAACTTTTTAGAACAAAACGACAATGAAGACACAAACTATTAGAACGTCTGGGACACCACAAAGGCAGTTCGAAGAGGGAAATTTGTAGCACTGCAAGCCTTCCTCAAGAGAACAGAAAGAGAGGAAGTTAACAACTTAATGGGACATCTCAAGCAACTGGAAAAGGAAGAACATTCCAACCCCAAACCCAGTAGAAGAAAAGAAATAACCAAAATTAGAGCAGAATTAAATGAAATTGAATACAAAAGAATAATACAACAAATCAATAAATCAAAAAGCTGGTTTTTTGAAAAGGTCAATAAAATAGATAAACCTCTGGCCAACCTAATCAGAAAAAAAAGAGTAAAATCTCTAATCTCATCAATCAGAAACAACAAAGATGAAATAACAACAGACTCGTCAGAAATCCAAAAAATCCTTAATGAATATTACAAGAAACTTTATTCTCAGAAAGATGAAAATCTGAAGGAAATTGACCCATACTTGGAAGTACGCCACCTTCCAAGACTTAGCCAGAATCCAGTGGAAATGTTGAACAGACCCATATCAAGTTGAGAAATAGCATCAACTATACAAAACCTCCCTAAAAAGAAAAGCCCGGGACCATATGGTTTCATGTCAGAATTTTACCAAACCTTTAAAGAGGAATTAGTACCTATATTACTCAACCTGTTCCAAAAGGTAGAAAATGAAGGAAGACTACCCAACACGTTCTATGAAGCAAACATCACCCTGATCCCCAAACTAGGAAAAGACCCAACAAAAAAAGAAAATTATAGACCAATATCACTAATGAATACAGATGCAAAAATATTCAACAAGATCCTAACAAATAGAATCCAGAAACACATCAAACAAATATACATCATGACCAAGTTGGTTTTATACCAGGGTCCCAAGGCTGGTTCAATATACGTAAATCTATAAATGTAATTCAGCACATAAACAAATTAAAAAACAAAGACCATATGATTCTCTCAATCGATGCAGAAAAAGCTTTTGATAATATCCAGCATCCCTTCATGATCAGAACACTCAAGAAAATTGGTCTAGAAGGGACATTTCTTAAACTGATAGAGGCCATCTACAGCAAACCCACAGCCAATATCATATTGAATGGAGTTAAATTGGAATCATTTCCACTCAGATCAGGAACCAGACGAGGCTGCCCATTGTCTCCATTGCTTTTCGACATTGTAATGGAAGTTTTAGCCACCGCAATTAGGGAAGAAAAGGCGATCAAGGGTATCCGTATAGGGTCAGAAGAGATCAAACTTTTGCTCCTCGCAGATGATATGATTGTGTATCTGGAAAACACTAGGGACTCTACTACAAAACTCCTAGAAGTGATCAAGGAATACAGCAGCGTCTCAGGTTACAAAATCAACATCCATAAATCGGTAGCCTTTATATACACCAACAACTGTCAAGTTGAAAAAGCAGTTAAGGACTCTATCCCATTCACAGTAGTGCCAAAGAAGATGAAATATTTGGGAATTTACCTAACAAAAGACGTGAAAGATCTCTATAAAGAGAACTATGAAACTCTAAGAAAAGAAATAGCTGAAAATGTTAACAAATGGAAAAACATACCATGCTCATGGCTGGGAAGAATCAACATTATCAGAATGTCCATACTACCCAAAGCAATATATAATTTCAATGCACTCCCTATTAAAGCTCCACTGTTATATTTTAAAGATCTTGAAAAAACAATACTTCGTTTTATATGGAATCAGAAAAAACCTCGAATAGCCAAGATATTACTCAGAAATAAAAACAAAACAGGAGTAATCACACTACCAGACCTCAGACTTTACTATAAATCACATAGTGATCAAAACAGCCTGGTATTGGCACAAAAACAGAGAAGTAGATATCTGGAACAGAACAGAGAACCAAGAGATGAATCCAGCTACTTACCGCTATTTGATCTTTGACAAGCCAATTAAAAACATTCAATGGGGAAAAGATTCCCTATTTAACAAATGGTGCTGGGTGAACTGGCTGGCAACCTGCAGAAGACTGAAATTGGACCCACACCTTTCACCATTAACTAAGATAGACTCTCATTGGATTAAAGATTTAAACTTAAGAAACTATAAAAAGATTTAAACTTATGAAACTATAAAAAGTTTTAAACTTATGAAACTATAAAAATACTAGAGGAGAGTGCAGGGAATACCCTTGAAGAAATTGGTCTTGGCGAGTATTTTATGAGGAGAACCCCCCGGGCAATTGAAGCAGCTTCAAAAATACACTATTGGGACTTGATCAAGAACACAGTTAGTAAAGCAAACAAACAGCCCTCAGAATGGGAGAAGATATTTGTAGGGTATATCTCTGACAAAGGTTTAATAACCAGAATCCACAGAGAACTCAAACGCATCAGCAAGATAAAAACAAGGGATCCCATCGCAGGCTGGGCAAGGGATTTGAAGAGAAACTTCTCTGAAGAAGATCAGGTGCGCAGTCTTCAGACATATGAAAAAATGCTCATCATCTTTAATCATCAGAGAAATGCAAATCAAAACTACTTTGAGATATCATCTAACTCCAGTGAGACTAGCCTATATCACAAAATCTCAAGACCAGAGATGTTGGCGTGGATGTGGAGAAAAGGGAACACTTCTACACTGCTGGTGGGAATGCAAATTAATACATTCCTTTTGGAAAGAGATATGGAGAACACTCAGAGATCTAAAAATAGATCTGCCATTCAATCCTGTAATTCCTCTGCTGGGCACATACCCAGAAGACCAAAAATCACAACATAACAAAGATATTTGTACCAGAATGTTTATTGCAGCCCAATTCATAATTGCTAAGTCATGGAAAAAGCCGAAGTGCCCATCGATCCACGAATGGATTAATAAATTGTGGTATATGTACACCATGGAATATTATGCAGCCTTAAAGAAAGATGGAGACTTTACCTCTTTCATGTTTACATGGATGGAGCTGGAACATATTCTTCTTAGTAAAGTATCTCAAGAATGGAAGAAAAAGTACCCAATGTACTCAGCCCTACTATGAAACTAATTTGGGGCTCTCACATGAAAGCTATAACCCAGTTACAACCTAACAATAGGGGGACGTGGGAGAGGGAGGGGGGGCGGGTGGAGGGAGGGGGATCAGTGGGATCATACCTGTGGTGTATCTTACAGGGGTATTTGCGAAACTTGATAAATGTAGAATGTAAATGTTTTGGCACAGTAACTGAGATAATGCCAGGAAGGCTATGTTAACCATTGTGATGAAAATGTGTCAAATGGTCTATGAAGCAAGTGTATGATACCCCATGATCATATCAATGTATACAGTTATGATTTAATAAAAAAAATTATTACAAAGCTACAGTGTTCAAAACAGTGTGGTGCTGACACAAAGGTAGATATATAAACCAATGGGATAGAAAATAGAACCAGAAACAAGCCCTTACATAAATGATCAAATGATTTTTTGTTTTTTAACAACTTTTTTTTTTTTTGCAGTTTTTTTGGCTGGGGCTGGTTTTGAACCTACCATCTCTGATATATGGGGCCAGCGCCCTACTCCTTGAGCCACAGGTGCCGCCCAATCAAATGATTTTTTGACAAAGATGCCAAGTTCATTCGATGGAGCAAAGCACAGTCCTTTCAACAAATGGTACTGGGAAAAATGGATTTCATCTGCTAATAGGCACATGAAAAGATTCTCAACATCATTAATCAAGAAAGAAGCTTGACCCTTACCTAACATTACATACAAAAATTAACTCAAAATAAATCAAAGACCTAAAGATAAAGACCTAAAACTCTAAAAAGAAAATATAAAGAAAGATCTTCATGGCATTGGGTTTGGCAATGACTTTTTGGAAATGACATAAAGGGCACAGAAAATAAAAGGAAAAATAGGCAAACCGGACTTTGTGAAAATTACAAACACTTTCCTGCATCAAAAATAACTCCTAATATTTCTGTGAACCTAAAACTGCTCTTAAAAAAGTAAAGTTTATTTTATCAAAAAGAAACTATCAGCAGAATAAAAAGGCAACCCTCTAGATAATGCAAGGAAACATTTGCAAACCATCTCTGTAATAAGGGCATAATAGCCAGAACATAGAGGGAACTCCTTAAACTCAACAATGCAACAAACAACACAGTTCAAAAACTTGCAAAGGAGTAATAGACGTTTCCCCAGAAAACATACACAAATGGCCAATAAGCACACAAAAAGATTCTCCACATCATTAATCATTATGAAAATAGAAATCAAAACTTCAAAGAGATAGCACCTCACACCCATTAGGATTGTTACTATTAAAAATAAAAAACAAGTATTGGCAAAGATGTGGAGAAACTAGAACTCTTGTGCACTGTTGGTAGGGTTATAAAAAGTACAACTACTGTGGAAGACAGTATGGCAGTTTCTCAAAAAAGTAAAAAGAGAATTACCCTATGAACAGGAATCCCACTTCTAGGTATAAACCCAGAAGAATTGAAATCAGGGTCTCAAAGAATACTTGTTTACCCATATTCACAACAGCATTATTTACAATAGCTAAAACGTGGAATCACCCCAATGTCTGCCTGTGGAGGTATGGATAAAGATGGTCTGGTATACTATGTATGCATATAATAGAATACTGATCATCCTTAAAAAGGAAGGATGTTCTGACATATGCTACAACATTCGTGAACCTTCAGGACACGAAGCTAAGAGGAATAAGCCAGTAAGCAAAAGACAAATTCTTTATGATTCCACTTACAGGAGTAGTCAAATTCGCACAAAGTCAAATGGCGGTTTCCGGGGCTGGGGAGAGAGATGGGAGTTGTCTAATGAGACAGATGATTGCACAGCAATGTGAGTGTACTGAATGCCACTGAACTGTACACTTAATAATGGGTAAAATGAGAAATTTTATGTTATGTATATTTCACCACAATTTATTATTAAAAAATTAAACATACAGGCAACCAGGACTTGAGTTAACCAAAGACTCAGGGGCCCTTGGGAAGGATGGCCAAATGAAGTCATAGAAATGTCCAGGCATAGCCCAGGCTTTTAGAAGTGGCTATAAACCACTGAAAATATAATTATTAAGGGATATTCATTAGCACCTTCCTCAAGTATGACAAGTGTGAAATGTGTTCACAGTATGCAGTGCTGAGAACATCTCCCTGCTTCCGTTCCAGTGCAGCCATCAGAAGCCACCTCCTTCACCTCCACCTGCTCCCCTCCCCCTTCCCCCAACAGATGACCAAGGGTGCTAAGACCTGCGATGTCCTGGCTCCCTCCTCTCCTCCCCCTCCTTCCCAAAGTCCTCACATCTGCTCCCTTTCGTCTCTAAAACTAAACAGCAACGTTGACATGACACAGTGGAAGAACATTTATTAAAATATTAATTTCCTTCTTTTTTCTTTTTTTATTAAATCATAGCTGTGTACATTAATGCGATATTAATTTCTTTCTTCTATGTTCCTTTTTCCATCTGCCTCCCCCCAGCAGGCCCCATTATTCCCTGTCCCCCAGGAGCTTTGGGACTCTGCAGTGAGCAGGAGTTGCCAGTAAGACACTTCTCTTCCTAGCTCTGTTTTCCAAATGCTTAAGCCCAGGAAGGAAAAAAGGGTTTCAGGCAAGAGGAGGGGCCCCTGTGAGAAGTACAGAGAAGAGGGGGAGACTGAGAAATTCCCACAAAGTAAATTCCCCAGGTCCAGAAAGGACACAGCTGTGGTTCCCAAGAGGCAGTAGGGCTCTGTGCTGGCTGCTCTCCAAAACCAGCAAAGCCTGGGAAGGTAGGAACAGCTGCGGCTAAGCCTGGGCTGGGCTCCCAGGTACACAGGTTCCCAGACCAGAAGACAGGTAGCACAGTGGTGAATCCAAAGAAGCCCTGTGACATCTCAGAAGTAACTGCTGTGGACCTGAGACTGTGACCAGAGGACTGTCCCTCCTGCCTGTATGCTGCCTCTGACCCCAGGACCTTTGCACAAAGGAGAAACAGGGAAGCAGTTATTTAAAGTGTGTGTGTGTGTGTGTTTGAATCTCCTCCCGGCTCAGAGTCGAAATTAAATTAAGTTACAGAAAATCACTGTCTCAAAGGACATAAAGTGGAGAAAACACCCTCATTAGTTGCCAGCAGTTTCTTTGTATAAAGAGACCTGCCTTTAAAATCGTACATTCTGAACATTTTAGTCAAACTACAACAGGTTTGGGAAAACCACTATGGGAGAGGGACGAATATAAAGTTTCCTCTTTTTTTATCTGTTCACTTTGCCCTTCAAACTGCAGTGTTATTTTTTTTTAAGTGGGAATTTGTCCCTGCTTGATTAAAGATTGAGTGGAATTCTAAAAACAAACAAAGAAAAAAAAAAACATTCATTAGTCAAGTAAAACGTTTGCTCAGCTAGTGCTAACACATATACACACAACCTGGTGATGCGTATTCACACTGTGTCCCAGAGCAGCACAGACCCTAAGTGCACGAGTTGGCAGAGAGGCTGTCTTAAATGAGCTAGAGCCAGAGCATCTTGTACATACGCAAATATGATCATCTCATTCCTCTGCTATGTGGTTCCCTTTTGCTCTCACAGCAAAACCCAAACTCTGAGCAACATAAGGCCCTTCATCATTGAACTTGCCAATACCACACCCCTCCGCCATTCTCTCCCAAGAACCATCTCTCTCTGTGAATATAACTGCTCCTTTCAAAGTCCCAGGCCCTGCCTGGAATTCCCCATTCCTCCAAACCCACCTTGTGCCTGACACAGAGTGGTCAGTCTGTAAAGGCAAATGAATGAACCATTCAGGGAAACCCCAAGCCACAAGACACTTTCCTGCTAGTTCACAACGGCTCCCGGTAGCAAAAGGTTCCAGTGCCCTCCTTCCACACAAACCCCTAGTTAGGACAGCAAGGCAGGGGCCAGAGGCGCCAAGCATGCAGGCCAAATCTGTCCCACAAAAGCATTTTATTTGACCCCAGTGATGCAATGATTTGAACCTATTATCAACAAGCACAAGTCAGGGAATTGTGCATAAAACATGCAGATGCCTGACTTAAGTTAGAAAAATGAGATAACCTGGCATGGATGGTCCAGCAAGCCTATGCAGCAGGGTACTGGCAGCCCTCCGCAGGAGCAGCACTTGTTCCCCCCAACCCCACCCCTCATCTTATCTCCCCAACAGAATATGCAGGTGGTTGCCATTCACCCCCATCCCCCAAGCTCCTAGCCAGCCATCCCCTCCCGACACACAAACAGAGGACCCCGGCAGTGGACCCCTATGCCGTGACCTAGATTCATGGACTCCCCCATTCCTGTCACCAACAAGCTGAATCTAACCCTCTTCACACCTGCAACCTCCTATTTCTTTGCTAGGGTAGATTTTTCTGGGTTTTGAAAGCTGGCAAGGGACTTTGTTAATGAGGTCAATTTAAAAAATTTTCTTAGCTGCGTATCCAAACTATGTACGCTTTCCTAAAATTTCTGCATACAGTTATCCCTTATCTAGAAACGTGTCACTATCTTGGCCTCATTTTCATAAGCTCCTTTCACTGCTTACATCTTGGGCAAGATGAGAATTCATCCCAAAGGTCCAAATTACTAAGCAACAATTTTCCTGAGGCTGCCTGGACTCCCTGGCTACTCTGCATATCAGCAGCAGGCCCAGTGGTACAGAATCTCAGCTCCCAGAACTCCCCCAGCCTCACGAATTTTACAAAGCATGCCCAAGAGAGCATCTTAAATTACAGGGGATCAATACAAATCTCCCTCAGCAGGCAGGTCTAAGCCGATGAAACTGTTGACAAGAAAGTATTTGCATCTCTTGATTAGAAGCTAGGCCAAAACCAATTGGATCAAAGCAGCACAAAGCTGTTTTACAAACAATTGCTTTTGATTACAAGGAGAGCTAAATGAGCAACATCTTCCTCTGCAAAGGGGCTTGTTCTCATATTAAACTAATATTTTAGACATGAGCTTACATAACTTCAAACCACATTAAATTCAGAGGGGAAACAGAACTTCATTTCCCCCCTGAATTATTCAAAACCTTCTCTAATTTTTAGTAAACATAAATATACCATCCCTTTAAAAATGCTCCCTCTGTAGAATGCCTTGGGTCTTTGTCTACTCTGAAGGTGCCTCCTTGAATATATGATAATTAATGATCTTTTAACACTGTGTTAAAAGTAATAACCTAATTGGGTACAAGACACATTATCTGGGTTTTGGGCACGCTTATCACTTTGACTCAAATGACACAAAAGCAATTTATGTAACCAAGATGTTTGCAACCCTGTAATATTCTGAAATAACAACAAAAAAAAAAGAAAGAAAAAAACTTTAAAAAATAATGATGATATCTTTTGGATGGCGCCTGTGGCTCAGTGGGGAGTGCGCCAGCCCCATATACCGAGGGTGGCGGGTTCAAACGAGGGCCTGGCCAGCTAAAACAGCAGTGGCAACTGCAACAAAAAATAGCTGGGCATTGTGGCGGGCACCTGTAGTCCCAGGTACTCGAGAGACTGAGGCAAGAGAAACCAAGAGCTGGAGGTTGCTGTGAGCTGTGACGCCATGGCATTCTACCAAGTGAGACTCTGTATTAAAAAAAAAAAAAAATGATAATGATATCTTTTGAAATAACTGTCTATATTCAGTAAATACTTGGTACACGTTCTATTTACTAAAAGCTGTGTTACTGGCCCCATGTATTTAGAGTTTTAACCTTTCTCCTGATCGATCTTTTTACTCACAAATCCATTTCTCTAATTTTTTTGTTTTCTCCAAAATGAACTATTAATAATAACTTCTTTGGCATTAGAGTGGGGATAGAAATTAAAGGTAAAGTGATTCCTGAAAGGTTACTACTAATAAGCTTGACACTTTTGCTTTACAATACATCTATATGAAATGAATTCCAAAGGAGAAAACAGGTTTTCAGAAACATAAAGACATGATAATGTAGCTCGCTCTCATTTTACAACAGAAGTTAAAGAATAATTGAGGTCGGCTATTGCAGGGAGCAAGATGGCAGCCGAGTAACAGCTTCCTTGCATCTGGGCACCGTGAGTCTGGGGAGATAGGACTCCAGGCATCTCTGGCTGGTGGGAACTACCTATCATCACTCCTATGAAGATACAGGGAGTCAGCGAGAGACTTCTGGACCCCAAGAGGAGGACTAAAACAGTGGAAAACCGGCAAGTGGTCGTGTGTGTTCAATCCGTCTAAACTCGCCCACAACTTCCACAGGCACAAGAACTTAAAGAGCAAGAGGAAGTGAAAGGAAAATTAGGGCAAGGAAACAGATAAAAGAAATCACTCATGAGGAAGAATCAGCAGAAAACTCCAGGCAACATGAAGAACCAGTCTAGAACAACCCCACCAAGGGACCAAGAGGTAGCTACTGCAGATGATTCCACCAGTATAGAAATGTTAGGAATGACAGAAAGGGAATTTAGAATACACATGTTGAAAACAATGAAAGAAATGATGGAAACAATGAAGGAAATTGCTAATAAAGTGGAAAATAACCAAAAGGAAATCCAAAAACAGAATCAAATAAGAGATGAACGATATGAAGAATATAAAAAGGATATAGCAGACCTGAAGGAACTGAAACAGTCAATTAGGGAACTTAAAGATACAATGGAAAGTATCAGCAACAGGTTAGACCATGCAGAAGAAAGAATTTCAGAAGTAGAAGACAAAGTTCTTGAGATAACTCAGACAGTAAAAGAGGCAGAAAAGAAGAGAGAGAAAGAAGAACGTTCACTGTCAGAATTATGGGACTTTATGAAGCGTTCCAACATACGAGTTATAGGAATTCCAGAAGGGGAAGAAGAATGCCCCAGAGGAATGGGAGCCATACTAGAGAATATTATAAAAGAAAATTTCCCAAACATCACCAAAGAGTCTGACACACTGCTTTCAGAGGGATATCGGACCCCAGGTCGCCTCAACTCTAACCGAGCTTCTCCAAGACACATTGTGATGAACCTGTCCAAAGTCAAGACAAAAGAAAAGATTCTGCAAGCTCCAGGAGTAAGCGCCAGTTGACCTACAGGGGCAAATCCATCAGAGTTACCGCAGAATTCTCTAATGAAACTTTCCAAGCAAGAAGACAATGGTCATCTACATTTAATCTACTTAAACAGAACAATTTCCAGCCCAGAATTCTGTACCCTGCTAAGCTAAGCTTCAAAATTGACGGACAAATCAAATCATTTACAGATATACAAACATTGAGGAAATTCGCCACAACAAGACCAGCTCTACAGGAAATACTTCAACCTGTTCTGCACACTGACCACCACAATGGATCAGCAGCAAAGTAAGAACTCAGAAATCAAAGGACAGAACCTAACCTCCACACTGATGCAAAAGATAAAACTAAGCAATGGACTCTCACAAAATAAGATGAATAGAATACCACCACACTTATCAATTATCTCAATAAATGTTAATGGCTTGAATTCCCCACTGAAGAGACATAGATTGACCGACTGGATTAAAAAACACAAGCCATCCATTTGCTGTCTGCAAGAAACACACCTGGCTTCAAAAGACAAATTAAAGCTCCGAGTCAAGGGTTGGAAGACAATTTTTCAGGCAAATGGAATTCAGAAGAAAAGAGGAGTTGCAATCTTATTTTCAGATACATGTGGATTTAAAGCAACTAAAGTCAAAAAAGGCAAAGATGGTCACTTTATATTGGTCAAGGGAAAACTACAACAAGAAGACATTTCAATTCTAAATATTTATGCACCCGATTTAAAAGCTCCCAGATTCTTGAAGCAGACCTTACTCAGTCTGAGCAATATGATATCTGATAATACCATCATAACAGGGGACTTTAACACACCTCTTACAGAGCTGGACAGATCCTCTAAACAGAAATTAAACAAAGATGTAAGAGATTTAAATGAGACCCTAGAACAACTATGCTTGATAGACGCATATAGAACACTCCACCCCAAAGATAAAGAATATACATTCTTCTCATCACCCCATGGAACATTCTCCAAAATTGATCATATCCTGGGACACAAAACAAATATCAACAGAAGCAAAAGAATTGAAATTTTACCTTGTATCTTTTCAGACCATAAGGCACTAAAGGTGGAACTCAACTCTAACAAAAATGCTCAAGCCCACCCAAAGGCATGGAAATTAAACAATCTTCTGTTGAATAACAGATGGGTGAAGGAAGAAATAAAACAGGAAATCATTAACTTCCTTGAGCATAACAACAATGAAGACACAAGCTACCAAAACCTGTGGGATACTGCAAAAGCAGTTTTGAGAGGAAAATTCATCGCTTTAGATGCCTACATTCGAAAAACAGAAAGAGAGCACATCAACAATCTCACAAGAGATCTTATGGAATTGGAAAAAGAAGAACAATCTAAGCCTAAAATCAGTAGAAAAAAGAAATCTCCAAAATCAAATCAGAGATCAATGAAATTGAAAACAAAAGAATCATTCAGAAAATTAATGAAACAAGGAGTTGGTTTTTTGAAAAAATAAATAAAATACATAAACCATTGGCCAGACTAACTAGAAATAGAAAAGTAAAATCTCTAATAACCTCAATCAGAAACGATAAAGGGGAAATAACAACTGATCCCACAGAGATACAAGAGATCATCTCTGAATACTACCAGAAACTCTATGCCCAGAAATTTGACAATGTGAAGGAAATGGATCAATATTTGGAATCACACCCTCTCCCTAGACTTAGCCAGGATGAAATAGACCTCATGAACAGACCAATTTCAAACACTGAGATCAAAGAAACAATAAAAAAGCTTCCAACCAAAAAATGCCCTGGTCCAGATGGCTTCACTCCAGAATTCTATCAAACCTTCAAGGAAGAGCTTATTCCTGTACTGCAGAAATTATTCCAAAAAACTGAGGAAGAAGGAATCTTCCCCAACACATTCTATGAAGCAAACATCACCCTGATACCAAAACCAGGAAAAGACCCAAACAAAAAGGAGAATTTCAGACCAATCTCACTCATGAATATAGATGCAAAAATTCTCAACAAAATCCTAGCCAATAGATTACAGCTTATCATCAAAAAAGTCATTCATCATGATCAAGTAGGCTTCATCCCAGGGATGCAAGGCTGGTTTAACATACGCAAGTCTATAAACGTTATCCACCATATTAACAGAGGCAAAAATAAAGATCACATGATCCTCTCAATAGATGCAGAAAAAGCATTTGATAAAATCCAGCATCCTTTTCTAATTAGAACTCTGAAGAGTATAGGCATAGGTGGCACATTTCTAAAACTGATTGAAGCTATCTATGACAAACCCACAGCCAATATTTTACCGAATGGAGTAAAACTGAAAGCTTTTCCTCTTAGAACTGGAACCAGACAAGGTTGTCCTCTGTCACCTTTACTATTCAATGTAGTGCTGGAAGTTCTAGCCAATAAAATTCGGCAAGACAAGGAAATAAAGGGAATCCAAATGGGAGCAGAGGAGGTCAAACTCTCCCTCTTTGCTGACGACATGATCTTATACTTAGAGAACCCCTAAGACTCAACCACAAGACTCCTAGAAGTCATCAAAAAATACAGTAATGTTTCAGGATATAAAATCAATGTCCACAAGTCAGTAGCCTTTGTATACACCAATAACAGTCAAGATGAGAAGCTAATTAAGGACACAACTCCCTTCACCATAGTTTCAAAGAAAATGAAATACCTAGGAATATACTTAACGAAGGAGGTGAAGGACCTATAAAGAAAACTATGAAATCCTCAGAAAGGAAATAGCAGAGGATATTAACAAATGGAAGAACATACCATGCTCATGGATGGGAAGAATCAACATTGTTAAAATGTCTATACTTCCCAAAGCAATCTACCTATTCAATGCCATTCCTATCAAAGTAACTACATCGTACTTTCAAGATTTGGAAAAAATGATTCTGTGTTTTGTATGGAACCGGAAAAAACCCCATATAGCTAAGGCAGTTCTTAGTAACAAAAATAAAGCTGGGGGCATCAGCATACCAGATTTGAGTCTGTACGACAAAGCCATAGTGGTCAAGACAGCATGGTACTGGCACAAAAACAGAGACATAGACACTTGGAATCGAATTGAACACCAAGAAATGAAACTAACATCTTACAACCACGTAATCTTTGATAAACCAAACAAGAACTTACCTTGGGGGAAAGACTCCCTATTCAATAAATGGTGTTGGGAGAACTGGATGTCTACATGTAAAAGACTGAAACTGGACCCACACCTTTCCCCACTCACAAAAATTGATTCAAGATGGGTAAAGGACTTAAACTTAAGGCATGAAACAATAAAAATCCTCCAAGAAAGCATAGGAAAAACACTGGAAGATATTGGCCTGGGGAAAGACTTCATGAAGAAGACTGCCATGGCAATTGCAACAACAACAAAAATAAACAAATGGGACTTCATTAAACTGAAAAGCTTCTGTACAGCTAAGGACACAATAACCAAAGCAAAGAGACAACCTACACAATGGGAAAGGATATTTGCATATGTTCAATCAGACAAAAGCTTGATAACCAGGATCTATAGAGAACTCAAATTAATCCACATGAAAAAAGCCAACAATCCCTTATATCAATGGGCAAGAGACATGAATAGAACTTTCTCTAAAGATGACAGACGAATGGCCAACAAACACATGAAAAAATGTTCATCATCTCTATATATTAGAGAAATGCAAATCAAAACAACCCTGAGATATCATCTAACCCCAGTGAGAATGGCCCACATCACAAAATCTCAAAACTGCAGATGCTGGCGTGGATGTGGAGAGAAGGGAACACTTTTACACTGCTGGTGGGACTGCAAACTAGTACAACCTTTCTGGAAGGAAGTATGGAGAAACCTCAAAGCACTCAACCTAGACCTCCCATTTGATCCTGCAATCCCATTACTGGGCATCTACCCAGAAGGAAAAAAATCCTTTTATCATAAGGACACTTGTACTAGACTGTTTATTGCAGCTCAATTTACCATTGCCAAAATGTGGAAACAGCCTAAATGCCCACCAACCCAGGAATGGATTAACAAGCTGTGGTATATGTATACCATGGAATACTATTCAGCTATTAAAAAAAATGGAGACTTTACATCCTTCGTATTAACCTGGATGGAAGTGGAAGACATTATTCTTAGTAAAGCATCACAAAAATGGAGAAGCATGAATCCTATGTACTCAATCTTGATATGAGGACAATTAATGACAATTAAGTTTATGGGGGGGAAGCAGAAAGAGGGATGGAGGGAGGAGGGTGGGGCCTTAGTGTGTGTCACACTTTATGGGGGCAAGACATGATTGCAAGAGGGACTTTACCTAACAATTGCAATCAGTGTAACTGGCTTATTGTACCCTCAATGAATCCCCAACAATAAAAAAAAAAAAAAAAGAATAATTGAGGTCAAGTGTTGGACATAATGAAAAGTCTCCATGACTCTTGCTGCAGTGTCCACACCCCCCTAATCTGAGACATAATCTGCACACACCCTGAGCTTCATCCCTTCAGTCCCAGGATCACTCCCTACACCCTGGTTCTTACACTACTCCCTTGTATCTCTATCCTCCAGGTATTTCATCTTCGTAACATTGACTGTACCTTGGAGCAACCTGCTCCTTTTAAGCAATTCTGATGCCTGGGTCCCTCCCCTGGACATTCCCACTTCACTGTTCCAGGGTACAGCCTGAGCTTTGGGATTCTCCCACGCAGTCAAGGTAGAGAGCAATGCAGGATCTACCCCCTAACCTAGAAGTCACAAACTCACAGTTTGACATGCTCCCCGCGAATCTCCCAGGGTAGACTTCCTGTGTGCCCATGGCTCACAACCACCAAAAGGCTGGCAAGTCCAAACACAGCAGAGGAATCAAGGGTTCCAGCACAGTCCAACGGGAACAGGTTTGAGCTCCTGGCTCTGCCACTTACAAGCCAGGATTTGGGGCCAACTACTCAGCCTATGCCTTAATACCTTCATCTTATAAATAAGGATAGTAATTCCCACCTCAAAGCACCACAAGAGTACGTGAGAATACATACAAAGGTCTAGACTACAGCGCTGCTGTCTGGTACAACCTTCTCTAAAGACAGAAGTGTCCCATATCCGGGCTATCCAGTGTGGAGGAGCCACTACGTATCTGTGACTTTTAAGTACCTGAAATGTGGCTAGTGTGATGGAAGAATTAAATTTTTAATTATATTTAATGCTCATTAATTGAAATGTAAACAGTTATAGGCAAACAGTGGCTCCTTGTCACACAGCACAACTCTGGGGTGACAAACGCTAAACAAGCATCAGAAACCAGCTATGACTATTACATCATTGCTATGCAGAAAGGGAACAATAATAGCAAACTTCTTCAGCTCAGGCCTCCATCTGAGCCTCAGACCCTTGAGGCCTGGTCCTATTAGACCAGCAGTTCTCAACCTATAGTCCGTGACCCCTTTGTAACAAGGAAAATACATTGAGGCATTAGGAAGGTTAAGAACCACTGTGTTAGAGGATCTTGTGCTCAGGAGAGTAACCAAATTCCACCAGAGGGCACAGCAAACATTCAGGAATTGTTTTGCTGCAGCTCTTTGCATATGGCAAGAAGGCAGGCGTGTGGCCAGTCTCCAGGACACTGAGGATGGCATCTTTACTGGAATCCTGGGCTTCCATCTAGCATCTCATGCAGGAAGCTGGTGCTGCCCGCCTGGGGTATGCACCAAAGACTGTGCTCTGTACATCAGGCAAATCCTTATATTCTGTGTCCATTAACATCTCTCCATGAGTCACCATCACCCTCAAGACCAACTACCCCCAAAATCCCACTAGACACCTCTACACAGATCTCACTTAAGTTCATCATCTTTGCCCCTTCTCCAAAAGCCCACTCCTCTTCCACACCACCCTCAGCCTCCCAGTTGGCCATGCTTGAACTGCGGACACTGTCTGAACACCAAATTTAGCTGCTTAGGTCCAGATAACTTCTCATCCCATTAAAGGAAACTTTGGAAACCATTGTCTCCCATCTTCTTTTTCTATAAATTAAGAAACCAAGTAAGGGTCAAGAGAGGCACTTTTGTCAGGGTCCTCTGGAGAAACAGAGCCAAGAGGATATGTACATATATAGAGAGAAAGATTTATTTCAGAGAATTTGTTCACACAATTATGGAGGCTGGCAAGTCCAAAATTATCAGGCTAGAAAACCAGGGAAGAGAAAATGTTGCAGTTCAAATCCAAAGGTTGTCTGCTGGCAGAATTCCTTCTTGCTTGGGGCAGATCAGTCTTTTGTTCTATCAAGGCCTTTAACTGATTAGATGATGCCCACTTACATTATGAAGGATCAATCTTCTTAACCTGAAGTCCTCCAATTTAAATATAAATCTTAACAAAAAACCCTCACAGAAAAAGCCAGAATAATGTTTGGACAAATATCTGGACACCATGGGTCCATCAAGTTGACACAAAAAATTAGCCATCACAGAGATAGAGTGAATTGACCAAGGGTGCTGAATTAAAGCTAGGGGAAAACCAAACTTAAGCCTTAAAAAATACAAGAATAAGGTTGGCGCCTGTGGCTCAGAGGAGTAGGGTGCCAGCCCCATATACCAGAGGTGGTGGGTTCAAACCCAGCCCTGGCCAAAAAATGCAAAAAGAAAAAAAAATACAAGAATAATAAACACATCTATATGTAAAATTAAAAAATAAAAATAAACAATAAAAAGAAAATATCTGAATAATTACTTGAATTCTGAAACTTTTATCTTAAAAATTCTTGCGTAGAAGGCCTATACATAGCAATAATTGTATTTTGATGAAGAACTTTAAACTTTATTTTATTGTTGCTCTTCTCTTGTTATGTAGGTATAATTTTTTGCTGTGTGTTAGTATCCTGTCATTAAATAATTATATTGATAAACTATTATAATTAATTTAATTAATATTAGTGGTATTTTATAGTCTGTTTTATTTGCTTAGAACATGGAATAAAAAATAGTAAACAGGAAATGGATTGAGGAGAGCAAGATGGTGGCCGAGTAACAGCTTCCTTGCATCTGGGCACCGTGAGTCTGGGGAGATAGGACTCCAGGCATCTCTGGCTGGTGGGATCTGCCTATCATCACCACTGTGAGGATACAGAGAGTCAGCGAGAGACTTCTGGACCCCAAGAGGAGGACTAAAACAGTGGAAAACCGGCAAGTGGTTGCATGTGTTCAATCGGTCTAAACCCGCCCGCAACTGTAAGTTCAGTAGCAGCCAGACTGCAAACCAGAAAGGCCTTACCTGTGAACTGTTTTGGTGTCTTTGGACTTGGTGCTCAGTTGAACTGCCTTGGGGAAAGCCTGAGCGGGAATGCGGAGAACTTTGGCCGTTTTCTAGGGCCCCAGTCTGAGCAGCTGAGCCAGACAGAGCTAATAGTGTTTGGCTGTGGGCCACAGGGAGCCATTGTGAGCGATCTGCCCCAGCAAGCTCCGCCCTCAGGGTCGCAGAGTTAGAATCGGGTGGGAGCTGGTAACGCAGGGACCGAGTAGCCTAAGGGTGGGGTCTGAGCCACCTTGCAGTCCTAACCCTCAGGGGCAGAGTAAGACCGGTTTTGGCACACTGGGTAAGTGGATAGCCACTTCAGCAGTGATTCCAGAGACAAGCACTTTCCTGGGAAAGCTTCTGCTCAGCAAGTTTACAAGTTCAAAGTGCCTTTTAAGTGGGCCGAAGAGAGATTTAGGGTGTCTACCTGCTGGGGTTTGAGAAATCAGAAGCCTCCAGTCATATCAGAACTATGATTAACATCTCATACCCCAGAAGACCACGTGTTGCCCAGACAATATTCAACAACATACACATACTGCTTTGTTTTTGGTTGTGTTTTGTTTTTTCTGTTTTTTTTTTTTGGGGGGGGGGTTGTTGTTGTTTTTTGGTTTGGTTGTTTTTTGCTTATTTTGATGCTGTTGATGTTGTTTTGTTTTTTAATTTCAACCTTTTCAGTACAGATCTTCTTTCTTTCACAATTTTTCTAGTTTAATTATACTTTCCCATTGCTGCCCTTTTTAATAACTAGAACTTCATTTTTGCTAGTGTTTCTACCGATATTATTTGTTTTTTCACGCAATTTTATGCGGTAAAGTTTTCTGTTTGCTTGTTTTGGTTTGATTTATAGCATTTTTGTCTTTCCTCTCTACTTGGTGGAGGTGGGGTACTATGTCTGATCAGGTTAGCAAAGAGCTGCTGACCTCAAGGGAACCACCCAACTGGGCACCCCCAGAAGGTGGTTTTTTTTTAAGGTTGTGTCAAAGTACCCTACTGTGCACGTATATTGCTCTGTCTCCCTCTTTCTGTGCCTCTCTTCTTTTTGTCAATATTCCTTTTACCCAGCCCCTCTCCTTTCTCTATTTTTTTTTCTTTTCACTCAGCCCTCCTTTCTTTCATCCCTTCCTTGCTCTTCAACCTTCTCACCCTTCTGGTCCTGTACCAAAAGGACTCATCTAACCCTTAGTCCACAGGCACGAGAACTTAAAGATCAAGAGGAAGTGAAAGGAAAATTAGGGCAAGGAAACAGATAAAAGAAATCACTCATGAGGAAGAATCAGCAGAAAACTCCAGGCAACATGAAGAACCCGTCCAGAACTACCCCGCCAAGGGACCATGAGGTAGCTACTGCAGAGGATTCCACCAATAAAGAAATGTTAGGAATGACAGAAAGGGAATTTAGAATACACATGATGAAAACAATGAAGGAAATGATGGAAACAATGAAGGAAACTGCTAATAAAGTGGAAAATAACCAAAAGGAAATCCAAAAACAGAATCAAATCAGAGATGAACGATATGAAGAATATAGAAAGGATATAGCAGACCTGAAGGAACTGAAGCAGTCAATTAGGGAACTTAAAGATGAAATGGAAAGTATCAGCAACAGGTTAGACCATGCAAAAGAAAGAATTTCAGAAGTAGAAGACAAAGTTCTTGAGATAACTCAGATAGTAAAAGAGGTAGAAAAGAAGAGAGAGAAAGCACAATTATAGGACCTTATGAAGCATTCCAACATACGAGTTCTAGGAATCCCAGAAAAGGAAAAAGAATGCCCCAGGTGAATGGAAGCCACACTAGAGAATATTATAAAAGAAAATTTCCCAAATATCACCAAAGATTCTGACACACTGCTTTCAGAGGGATTTTGGACCCCAGGTCACCTCAACTCTAACCGAGCTTCTCCAAGACACATTGTGATGAACCTGTCCAAAGTCAAGACAAAAGAAAAGATTCTACAAGCTGCCAGGAGTAAGCGTAGTTGACCTACAGGGGCAAATCCATCAGAGTTACCGCAGAATTCTCTAATGAAACTTTCCAAGCAAGAAGACAATGGTCATCTACCTTTAATCTACTTAAACAGAACAATTTCCAGCCCAGAATTCTGTACCCTGCTAAGCTAAGCTTCAAAATTGACGGACAAATCAAATCATTTACGGATATACAAACATTGAGGAAATTTGCCACAACAAGACCAGCTCTACAGGAAATACTTCAACCTGTTCTGCACACTGACCACCACAATGGATCAGCAGCAAAGTAGGATCTCAGAAATTAAAGGACAGAAACTAACCTCCACACTGATGCAAAAGATAAAACTAAGCAATGGACTCTCACAAAATAAGATGAATAGAATACCACCACACTTATCAATTATCTCAATAAATGTTAATGGCTTGAATTCCCCACTGAAGAGACATAGATTGACCGACTGGATTAAAAAACACAAGCCATCCATTTGCTGTCTGCAAGAAACACACCTGGCTTCAAAAGACAAATTAAAGCTCCGAGTCAAGGGTTGGAAGACAATTTTTCAGGCAAATGGAATTCAGAAGAAAAGAGGAGTTGCAATCTTATTTTCAGATACATGTGGATTTAAAGCAACTAAAGTCAAAAAAGGCAAAGATGGTCACTTTATATTGGTCAAGGGAAAACTACAACAAGAAGACATTTCAATTCTAAATATTTATGCACCCGATTTAAAAGCTCCCAGATTCTTGAAGCAGACCTTACTCAGTCTGAGCAATATGATATCTGATAATACCATCATAACAGGGGACTTTAACACTTCTCTTACATAGCTGGACAGATCCTCTAAACAGAAATTAAACAAAGATATAAGAGATTTAAATGAGACCCTAGAACAACTGTGCTTGATAGACGCATATAGAACACTCCATCCCAAACATAAAGAATGTACATTCTTCTCATCACCCCATGGAACATTCTCCAAAATTGATCATATCCAGGGACACAAAACAAATATCAACAGAAGCAAAAGAATTGAAATTTTACCTTGTATCTTTTCAGACCATAAGGCACTAAAGGTGGAACTCAACTCTACCAAAAACGCTCGACCCTACACAAAGGCATGGAAATTAAACAATCTTCTGTTGAATAACAGATGGGTGCAGGAAGAAATAAAACAGGAAATCATTAACTTCCTTGAGCATAACAACAATGAAGACACAAACTACCAAAACCTGTGGGATACTGCAAAAGCAGTTTTGAGAGGAAAATTCATCGCTTTAGATGCCTACATTCAAAAAACAAAAAGAGAGCGCATCAACAATCTCACGAGAGATCTTATGGAATTGGAAAAAGAAGAACAATCTAAGCCTAAACTCAATAGAAGAAAAGAAACATCCAAAATCAAATCAGAGATCAATGAACCTGAAAACAAAAGAATCATTCAGAAAATTAATGAAACAAGGAGTTGGTTTTTTGAAAAAAATTAATAAAATAGATAAACCATTGGCCAGACTAATGAGAAATAGAAAAGTAAAATCTCTAGTAACTCAATCAGAAATGATAAAGGGGAAATAACAACTGATCCCCCAGAGATACAAGAGATCATCTCTGAATACTACCAGAAAATACTACCAATGACACTACATTGTCAACTATGCCCAGAAAGCTGTCAATGTTAAGGAAATGGATCAATACTTGGAATCACACCCTCTCCTTAGACTTAGCCAGGAAGAAATAGAGCTCCTGAACAGACCAATTTCAAGCACTGAGATCAAAGAAACAATAAAAAAATCTTCCAACCAAAAAATGCCCTGGTCCAGATGGCTTCACACCAGAATTCTATCAAACCTTCAAGGAAGAGCTTATTCCTGTACTGCAGAAATTATTCCAAAAAACTGAGGAAGAAGGAATTCTCCCCAACACATTCTATGAAGCAAACATCACCCTGATACCAAAACCAGGAAAAGACCCAAATAAAAAGGAGAATTTCAGACCAATCTCACTCATGAATATAGATGCAAAAATTCTCAACAAAATCCTAGCCAATAGATTATAGCCTATCATCAAAAAAGTCACTCATCATGATCAAGTAGGCCTCATCCCAGGGATGCAAGGCTGGTTTAACATACGCAAGTCCATAAACGTTATCCAGCATATTAACAGAGGCAAAAATGGAGATTATATGATCCTCTCAATAGATGCAGAAAAAGCATTTGATAAAATCCAGCATCCTTTTCTAATTAGAACACTGAAGAGTATAGGCATAGGTGGCACATTTCTAAAACTGATTAAAGCTATCTATGACAAATCCACAGCCAGTATTTTACTGAATGGAGTAAAACTGAAAGCTTTTCCTCTTAGAACTGGAACCAGACAAGGTTGTCCTCTGTCACCTTTACTATTCAACGTAGTGCTGGAAGTTCTGGCCAATACAATTATGCAAGACAAGGAAATAAAGGGAATCCAAATGGGAGCAGAGGAGGTCAAACTCTCCCTCTTTGCTGACGACATGATCTTATACTTAGAGAACCCCAAAGACTCAATCACAAGACTCCTAGAAGTCATCAAAAAATACAGTAATGTTTCAGGATATAAAATCAATATCCACAAGTCAGTAGCCTTTGTATACACCAATAACAGTCAAGATGAGAAGCTAATTAAGGACACAACTCCCTTCACCATAGTTTCAAAGAAAATGAAATACCTAGGAATATACCTAATGAAGGAGGTGAAGGACCTCTATAAAGAAAACTATGAAATCCTCAGAAAGGAAATAGCAGAGGATATTAACAAATGGAAGAACATACCATGCTCATGGATGGGAAGAATCAACATTGTTAAAATGTCTATACTTCCCAAAGCAATCTACCTATTCAATGCCATTCCTATCAAAATACCAACATCGTACTTTCAAGATTTGGAGAAAATGATTCTGCGTTTTGTATGGAACCAGAAAAAATCCCGTATAGCTAAGGCAGTTCTTAGTAATAAAAATAAAGCTGGGGGCATCAGCATACCAGATTTGAGTCTGTACTACAAAGCCATAGTGGTCAAGACAGCATGGTACTGGCACAAAAACAGAGACATAGACACTTGGAATCGAATTGAAAACCAAGAAATGAAACTAACATCTTACAACCACCTAATCTTTGATAAACCAAACAAGAACATACCTTGGGGGAAAGACTCCCTATTCAATAAATGGTGTTGGGAGAACTGGATGTCTACATGTAAAAGACTGAAACTGGACCCACACCTTTCTCCACTCACAAAAATTGATTCAAGATGGATAAAGGACTTAAATTTAAGGCATGAAACAGTAAAAATCCTCAAAGAAAGCATAAGAAAAACACTGGAAGATATTGGCCTGGGGGAAGACTTCATGAAGAAGACTGCCATGGCAATTGCAACAACAAAAATAAACAAATGGGACTTCATTAAACTGAAAAGCTTCTGTACAGCTAAGGAGACAATCACCAAATCAAAAAGACAACCTACACAATGGGAAAGGAGATTTGCATATTTTCAATCAGACAAGAGCTTGATAACTAGGATCTATAGAGAACTCAAATTAATCCACATGAAAAAAGCCAACAATCCCATATATCAATGGGCAAGAGACATGAATAGAACCGTCTCTAAAGATGACAGACAAATGGCTACAAACACATGAAAAAATGTTCATCACCTCTATATATTAGAGAAATGCAAATCAAAACAACCCTGAGATATCATCTAACCCCAGTGAGAATGGCCCACATCACAAAATCTCAAAACTGCAGATGCTGGCGTGGATGTGGAGAGAAGGGAACACTTTTACACTGCTGGTGGGACTGCAAACTAGTACAACCTTTCTGGAAGGAAGTATGGAGAAACCTCAAAGCACTCAAGCTAGACCTCCCATTTGATCCTGCAATCCCATTACTGGGCATCTACCCAGAAGGGAAAAAAATCCTTTTATCATAAGGACACTTGTACTAGACTGTTTATTGTAGCTCAATTTACAATCACCAAAATGTGGAAACAGCCTAAATGCCCACCAACCCAGGAATGGATTAACAAGCTGTGGTATATGTATACCATGGAATACTATTCAGCCATTGAAAAAAATGGAGACTTTACATCCTTTGTATTAACCTGGATGGAAGTGGAAGACATTATTCTTAGTAAAGCATCACAAGAATGGAGAAGCATGAATCCTATGTACTCAATTTTGATATGAGGACAATTAATGACAATTAAGGTTATGGGGGGGAGGAAAAACAGAAAGAGGGATGGAGGGAGGGAGGTGGGGCCTTGGTGTGTGTCACACTTTAAGGGGGCAAGACATGATTCCAAGAGGGACTTTACCTAACAATTGTCATCAGTGTAACCTGGCTTATTGTACCCTCAATGAATCCCCAACAAGAAAAAAAAATAAAAATAAAAAAATAAAATAAAAATAGTAAACAATAAAAAATACAAGAATATCATTTCCTCCACTGCTGGAAATATTTTAAAACATATAGAGAAAATTTGATAAAAAGCATTTATAACTAGAGTAAGAATAGGCAGGATTACTCATTGTTAACATGTCTAATTATAACAATAGAATACCTCATGAACATTTATTGAGTTATTAAAGATCCCACTGTGCTAACTGCTTTCCATACAGTATTGTATTTAGTCATCACCACAAACCTGTAACATTTTTGTAGATTTTTGTAACTACTTTGGTATTCTGTTTTCAAAGGAAGGAAATTTTATTTAGCATATCCCCAGATTCAAAGATGTGTTTGCCCGGATAGAATTTTTTTTCTGTCTAAAAATGAAAACCATAACATTGACCACTGATATTTCGGACAGTCTATATATACCTCTGAACACCAAAGCACAGTCCTCCTGAGGCTGCTGGCATCAATACCAATTACAAAAGGGTAACATATGAATCAGCTCTTTGGAATCTTCTAATCGGGGGCCTTCCTTAGCTTTTCCAAAATAAACAAAAGCCATATATTTGCTAATCTAAGTTTATTCCCATTACTTCAGACAACACAGTCACTACCAAAGTCCACAACCCCTTATCCATTACCCTGAATGCCAAAAGATTTAATAACTGAGAGGTTATTTTTATAACTCATTTGAGCAAAACATAACCTTAACTGACATGAAGCTATTTGCAATCTTTTTAAGAAACCCCACTTAGAGTGAATGTTCACGTGTTTCACTTCAGAAGTACTAACGTACATAATACAGGGTGCTGCCCAGACTCTACTTAGGAATGTCATGTTATATATGATACAGGCATAATCTCAAAACCTCAAGTGCAAATTCCTGAACATACTTGGCCCCAAGAGTTTTACAGAAAGTCCTAAAGCCTTTCATTATCCCCAGTTTACAAATGAGGTCACTGAGGTTCAAAAAGAATCCAAATTCAGCCCCATCAGCTGTCAAAGCCAGTAGGGGATTAAAAACTGTACCTTACCTATGCAGAACTTCCACGTGCCATTATGGAGAGTGGGCAGCAAACTTCTGGGTAGCACCGAAGCACAGGAGTTAAAAGCACTGAGACAGGGAATGATTTGTTCAAATACATGTGGTCTCATAGAACCAGATGCAGAAATCCCATAAACATCCCTCTTACTGATACTAGGAAGAAATCTGAATCTCCTCCAATAGAAATAAAGGGAGCAAGAGAGAGTGGGACAAATTTGAGCTGTCATTTTCCCAGAGATTCTCAACTACATGGATTTCCAAAGCCACTGACAATTAGCATCCTTCCCCTGACTTATTCTTCTTCACTTCGTTCCCCTCCTTCCTGCCTAAGCAGAAGGACGGATTCAGCAAAGTTCACACGATTGCTCAGCAATCATCATCAACTCAAGAATACCGAGTAGCAGAAATCACTAAGGAGGAATCCAAGGGAAGGGTGAGAAGGGAAAGTCACAATCTGTCATCAAATCCACTGAACATGGAGCTGGCAGTGGGTAAAGAAACAAAGTGGGGGGCGGCGCCTATGGCTCAAAGGAGAAGGGTGCCAGCCCCATATGCCAGAGGTGGCAGGTTCAAACCCAGCCCCAGCCATAAACTGCAAAAAAAACCCCACAAAGCGGGTCAGAAGCCAGACAGGCAGGGGAGTGGAGAGAGAAGCAGAGGACTCAGGGCAAAGCAAAGGAGCTCAAACAACTGCAGTGCTATGAAGCACCCATGCTGGTTGGCACCTGCAGTCTGTCCTGCAGGCAGCTGTGATTAGAGGCTGAGGCTTCAGCAGCACCAATAAAGCAACCTGTCAGCCTTAGTAGTTGTTAAACTGATGCCCTAGCATCCATTCACGGATACCTTTCAGCTCTTCCCTTCTGATTCATGTCCCTCCACTGTAAACACTTTCAACCCAGTAACTAGTGACTTGGGAACTGATTGACATAGCGTGGCTCTAGAGGCCTGGTTCCCAAACCTAGTGCCTCAGAATCACCTGGAGGATATTAAAATTCAGATTGCTGGCCCCATTCCCAACGTTTCTGGTTCCAGTGGCCCAAGTATCTGCATTTCTAACAAATTCTCAGGCCGTGTTGCTGCTCTAGAAAAGTGCTGGCCAGCAGAAATATGATGCAAGCCACATATGTAATTTTTCATTTTCTAGTAGTCATACTAAAAAAGGAAAGTCAAAGAAAATTAATTTTATTCATTTTATTTATTTATTTTTGAGACAGACTCTCACTCTGTTGCCCTGGATAGAGTGATGTGCAGTCATAGCTCACAGCAACCTCAAACTCTTGGGCTTGAGCAAGCCTCCCACCTCACCCTCCTGGGTAGCTGGGACTACAGGCGCCCACTCCAATGCCTCCCTAGTTTTTCTATTTTTAGTAGAGATTGGGTCTCACTCTTGCTCAGGCTGATCTTGAACTCTTGAGCTCAAGCAATCCACCCATCTCACACTCCCAGAGTGCTGGGATTACAGGTGTGAGCCACCATGCCCAAGATATTAATCACCTTTTTATAGCCCAGTACAAGATTGAGAGATGTTTAATTTTAATAATAACATTTACTGGTAAAATGAAGTATATTATTTCAACATGCTATCAATATAAAATTCTTAGTGAGGTTACTTTTAGTGATATTACTGTTTTTTAAGACTAAGTCTTCAAAATCTGGTGTGCATCTTGCATTTAAACACATTTCAACTTGGACAAGTCACATTAAAAGTACTTAACCACCACATGAGTATGTGGTTTCAGGCCAGTTTCACTGTATGTGATGACAGTGTCTGAAGCAGGTGGATTAGCTGGAAGCCAGTGACATCCCCAGACACACCAGGGAAACCTCACACGCATTCTGTACAAGAGTGGATGGAGGCCATGGGTCTCATGAAGTCTACTACTCCGTGTTCTCTGGTACAGCCCATGCCCTCTGCCCAAGTCCAGGGTAGAAGGACCATTATGCTATAGGATGAGTAAACCCTAAGAGATGGGCTCTACTTACATACAGCACTTGGAGCTCAAAGAAGCCCCGCAGCACAACTTGCTCGCCTGCCTCCTCCTCCAGGGATCAAAACAGAAAGTTAAGGAGGACGCCCTGCACCAGCTGGCTGCAGGTGGGCACAGTGCTCTCACCTGTAGCTCCAGCCTCAGACTAGACTCAGAGCCTCAGTGGCTGGACCAAGCAGGATTGGACAGCCCCCCAAACTCCCTGAAATTTATGAGACCTTCCCTAGGAGTTCTCAGAACCAGCTGTGCCCCATGGGCATAGAGATTGAGAGAGATCAGCCAAGACAAAGCAAGAGTTTGTGCAGGACGGTGGCTTTCTAGAGAAACAGAAAAGGACAGGCCTGTCAGCCCACGCTGGCTGCTCAGTCCGGAGGCTCGGCACATGTGTGCAATCCATGAGAGGAGGCAAACTGGCATCACTTGGACTCTATGAAAAGTGTTTATAAAACTAGGGGGCACAGAGTGTCGATTGATTATTTCCAATTTAGTACTGAGTACATGTGGTGATGGTTTTTCCATTCTTGTGATACTTAGAAGAATGAGCTCCAGATCTGTCCAGGTGGTTATAAAAGATGTTATATCATCTTTTTATAGCTGAGTAGTATTCCATGGCACACAAATACCATATTTTATTAATGCATTTGTACATTGCTAGGCACTTGGGTTGTTTTCACATCCTTAAATTGTGAATTGTGCTGCTATAAACACTGGGGTGTAAGTGTCTTTATGAAAAAATGTCCTTTTTTCCTTTGGGTAAATACCTAGTAGTAGAATTGCTGGATAGAATGATAGGCTAATTTTTAGTTCTTTGATACTATTTTCTTGATACTATTTCCCACAGAGTTATACTAGTCAATCAACACTTATGTGCACATAGGGATATAAAACTCAACAGGAATCAAGTGGGGCAGGGAGGAAAGGTTGAGTTAACTCACACCTATGCAGACATTCTGGGTGAAGGGCAGACTTATAACTTTGACCTGAAATAAATAAAATAAACTACATACATAAAAAAAAAATAAAATAAAAAATAAAATAAACTACATAACCAGAACATGTATACCCCTGTAATATGCTGGAATTAAAAAAAAAAAAAAATCTATGAACTTAAAAAAAAAAAAAAAACTCAAAAGAAACAACTAAGGGGCATTCAACTTCACAGAGTTATAACACACTTTGCCTTTGGTAACCATGACTGAGTGACCTAAAGGAAAAACACAGTCTCTGCACATATGGACCCTGCCTGGGCTGCTGCCCCATTCACCCCCACCTGAGGGAGACAGCAGCCACCCTGCCCTTGCTTTGCAGGTGAGGCCTGCCTACTTTATCTCACTCACCTTGAGTATTTATTAAGATTTCTTTTCTATTTTAAAATACATACAACATTAAACTTACCATTTCAATCATTTTTAAGTTTATGAAGTCAGGCAATTAAGTTCAGGAACTCATCCTAGAAAAAGTGCTTCATACCTCATTGCTAAATATCACTACAGTCACCTCCGACATACTCCCCCTGGGAAGCTATTTACCAATGCTAATGCCTAGTCCATCCTTCAAAGCAATCTTGGAACTCTTTTTCTGAAATGACCATTAGAGCTGTCATCGTATGAGGTCTGACGATTGAGTTCACAAACTCATCCTAGAAAAAGTGCTACATACCTCATTGCTGAATATCACTTACAATCTCAGGATGGCCAAAGGAAGCACTTCAAAGATGACTAGAGTGTGATATGTAGCAATGAGTATGTAGCATTTTTTCTAGGATGAGTTTGCAAACTTAATTGACCTTGTATACACAAGCTTAATAGTAAGTACATTTACATCGTTGTACAACCATCACCACCACCCGTCTCCATACCACTTCTCATCTTCCAAAACTGAAACTCTGTCCCCATTCAACAACTCTGCCTCCCTCTCCCCTAGGCCCTGGCAACCATCACACTACTTTCTGTCTCCATAAATTCGTCTGTTCTGTGTCTAACAAATTCTGTGGGTGAAATCAGACAGTATTTGTGTTTTAGTGACTGGCTTATTTTACTTACCATATGTTTTCAAGGTTCATTCAGGTTGTAGAATATGTCCTTTTCCTTCCTTTTTAGAATTTCCTTCCTTTTTAAAGCTGAATAATACTCCACAGTAAGTATATACATTTTGTTTATGTCCAGCCATTGATGGACACTTGGGTTGCTTCCACCCCTTGGCTGTTGTGAATAATGCTCCTACAAACATATGTGTGCAAATCATCTGTTTGGACCCCTGCTTTCAATTCCTTTGGATATACACCCAGGAGTAAAAAAACGCTTGATCACGTATGGTAATATTTAATTTCTGAGGAACTGTCATTGTTTTCCATAGTGGCTTTTGCATTCCCACCAATGGTGCACAATGGTTTTGATTTCTCCACGTCCTCACCAACACTTGTTATTTTTTTTTTTTGGCCGGGGCTGGGTTTGAACCCGCCACCTCCGGCATATGGGACCGGCGCCCTACCCGCTGAGCCACAGGCACCACCCTTTTGTTTTATTTTTAATAATACCCATCCTCCTGGGTCCAAAGTGGTATTGTGTTGTGTTTTGATTTGCATTTCTCTAATGACCAGTGATGCTGAGCATTCCTCTGAGTTTCACTCTTGACCTCTTCTAACTTTGGCATCTGTTCCCCAGCCAGGGCCTGGGGAACATGCCTTTGTCATTCTATCTTCATTGTTTCCTGACCTTGGACTTTACTTAGCTGTGGGACCTTCTGTTCCTGCCCATCTAAACATTCTAATTACCTAGTCTAGAAGTAGCAGACATTTACCTTGGCCATTAACTGATACCCTCTGTCACAGCCAAGATTGATTCACTGTGTAAGAATCCTTTCCCTGCCCCAGGAAGAAGCAAGATAGACTCTCTGGGGCATGTAGGAAAAGCTGGAGCATTCAAGCTTGTGGAATCAATCCTCTGGCTTCCAAATTTCCTCAGGTAGAATGGAACAAGATCTACTCCAACTCATTTGCACCCTGTGGTGACACAATAGTGTGCCAGACTCACCCTGGACCCTTGACCTTGGCAGCCACAAGATCCCTAAGGCAGGCCAGGCAAAGTCTCACAGTGCCAGAGTTCCCCGGGGGGTTACAGGGCCACTGATTACAGCTGAAAAAGTGCAAGTGACACAGTGGTGACTCAGAAGTGGCCCATTGGCAAGTGCCACTCAGGTTGTGGTGCTCTTGCCCAGAGGAAAAGCCAGGCCAGGCACAACACCTTTCTCAAAGCTTGTTGGAAACAATACTGGAGGCTTTCCTTTTCCCTGTTTCTTTCTTTATTTTTATTAAGGTATAATTTACAAAAACCAAAATGCTCTTCTTTAGTGCACAGTTCTGAAAGTTTTGACCATCACAATCAAGGCATAGAACAGTTCCAGTATCCTCCAAAATTTCCTGCTGCTCCTCTGTAGCCAACCCTCCCTCTACCCTCAGCCCCTGGAAACAACTGACCTATCTGTTGTTTCTAAAGTTTCACAATTTCTGGACTCTCCTATGAACAGAATCATACAATATACAGCATTTGAGATTGTCTTCTTTTTGCCCAATTTGCAATTCATCCATGTGTTTTCATGTATCAGCAATGTTTCTTTTCAAATTTGTTTTTTTTTTTAATGAGTACACACAGACACTGGAGACTCAGGTGGGAGATGGGTGTGGGATGAGAAATTACCTAAGGGGTACACTAACTGGGAAAGGGTTACACAGAAAGCCCAGACTTCACTGCTATGTAATATATCCATGTAACAAACAAACCTGCACATGTACCCTGCAAATAAATACAATATAAAAGGATTCTTTTTAAATTGTGGTACAATATACACACATAAAATCTATCTTTGTAATCATGTTTAAGCATACAGTTCAGTGACATTAAGTGCACTCACACTGTTGTGCAACCATCATCAGTGGCTTCACTTTCAAAGGCTGGCCTAATTAAATGATTAATTTTGAACTTTAATTCCATTCAAAGTCTCTTGAGCAAACTCCAGAATGTGATAGCACATTCTGTTGGCAAAGCTATAAGTAAATCAAGATGTGTCCTGGATTACCCAGTGAAGTTTAACTCATGCCCACTGCCCTAGTGTGATTATTAACAGAGCTACTCACTCTCAAAAGTGTGGTGGTTTGGACAATAAATTACATGGCTGCGATTGCCATGGGAAAACATTTTCTTCAAACATTCTTGGTAAAAGAGCAAAATTTTTAAAAAAGCACTCTGAGAAGTAATTCAGCAATATCTATCAAAATTATAATACAAAATATATTATTTGATCCAATAACCTCCTACATGAGACTTCATCCTACAGATAGACCTGCATACGTACACACAGCATCACAGCAGTGTTTGTAAAAGAAAACACTGGAAATGATCCAAGTAGCCATCCACAGTAAGCTGGCTGCATGAACTGATGTATCTCCACCCCCCCCAAACAATACCTTGCAGCTGTCAAAAGAAGGGAGAAGCTCCCTGTGTTCTGCATGGGAAGAGCTCTAGGATATACCCTGAAGTGAAGAAGACAAGGAAGAAAGGGGAGTAGGGAGTGACATAATATATTACAGTACAAAGAAACTTCCCTAAAGATCCTGGGAGGATACCTAGAAACTGACATACCACCTACGGGGCGGATGAGAGCGACAGTAGCAGGGTGACTTCTTAAGTCATACTTTCTAACATCTCTAAATTTTTCTTTTTTTTTTTCTTTTTTTTATTTATTTATTTGTTTATTTTTGTAGAGACAGAGTTTCACTTTATCACCCTCGGTAGAGTGCCGTGGCATCACACAGCTCACAGCAACCTCCAACTCCTGGGCCTAGGCGATTCTCCTGCCTCAGCCTCCCGAGTAGCTGAGACTACAGGCACCCACCACAACGCCCGGCTATTTTTTTTTGTTCTTGCAGTTTGGCCGGGGCCAGGTTTGAACCCGCCACCCTCGGTGTATGGGGCCGGCGCCCTACTCACTGAGCCACAAATTTTTCAACAGTGTAAATAAATGTATTGCCTATTCAAAACAATTAAATTAAAAAAATGTAGAGGGACATGTTCCTTGAGAAAAGAACTGCCATGTTTAATGTCACAGACTCTTCACTATCAATTTATTTCCAATATTCACAAAATCAATCCATTCACCTTTTAAACAAAGAATATGCTCTAAAGCCATCAACTATCTGGAAAGTGACTTCCTTCAAAATTCATCCTCTAGTTCTTCCTATTCAAAATCTGTCATGTAGTTTGGCTAAGCATGAGAATAATTTCTACTGATGATGTGCTGTGACATTTAAACATGTCACCACCAAAGCAAAAAAGTGCCTCCATGATTCTCTTCTGGATGCCATGTGCACTTCTTTTGAGGAAACTATTGTTTTTTGATAAATGGAATCATTTTAAAGCCAAAAAAAAAAAAAAAGGTTACTCTAAAAGTAAACACGTTATCTTAATATTGTTTCAATTTGTGCATTAAATGTTAGCATTTAAATAATGTTAAGCATCATGAATGATATCTACGAAGTGACGGACATAAGACTTAAACTAATTGTAAGTATATTTGTAATGCAAAAAAATTCAATGTATTCATTTTCTATGGTTACTGTAACAAAACCCCAGAAACTTGGCAAGCTTTACACACACACACACACTCACACACACACACACTCCTACGGTCTGCACTACAGGGTAGTGCTATAGGACTGTGTGCTAGCTGAGAACTGGGTCTTCTGCTTAGAATGCCCATGGTCTAAACAATGAGTTCCTTACTGAGAACCCAGGAGAAGAATCTGCTTCCAAGATCTTTGGCTTGGTTATTGGCTGAATTCTGTGCCTTGTGGATGTGGGACTGAGGTCTTCTTCCCTTGTGGCTGTCTTGTCAGCAGTGTGGCTGGTTTCTGCTCCTATAAGCTGTCTGCTTCCTTCTCAAATTCTTTCACACCGTGAGTCATCCTCACTTGCTTCAAATATCTCTAACTCTACCCAGAGAAAAGTTCTCTGCCTGTAAGGGCTTATGTGATCAGATTGCCCCCACCTGGATAATCTCCCTCTCTCAAGATCCATAACCTTAAATTACATCTGCAAAGTCCCTTTTGCCATGAAATACAACATATTCATGGCTACTACTCTGAGGAGCCATGCTGCCTCCCCAAAATGACTTTCTAAAAGTACAGAACCTCACAATATAACAAATAATATAAGATGGGACATAGGCAGTCATCAACAAACTCTGAATGAGTGTGTGGTATAGATAAATGTGTCAACCATACATAAATGGGTGTGGACACAGGTGTATATTTATATACAGTTGATACCTTTTTCATCAAGATCCTGATATTTTGTGGAAACCATCTGGCAACTCCATAGGTGACCCTAGTTTAGCAGAGAGTTCAAAGAGAAAAAATGGCCCGACAAACTAGACCTAAACCAAGTGAACCAGTCAAGACAGTAGTCAAGAGATTGAAATGAATCCTAAGAGTTAAGTCACAGCAAATACCTACAATGGAACAAGGGCAAGGGAAGGGAAGGAATGTGTTGGAGTCTTTAGTAAAAGTTGAAAAGTTTTCATTTATGACAGTCTCTAGCAGGGCTTCCATTCCTTTGGGACAATTTTCTCCTTCAGGAATCTCTATTATTCGTATGGTTGAATTGTTCATGGAATCTCATAGTTCTAAGTGACTGTTCTTCTTTCTCTCTCTTTTTTGCAAAAACTTTATCCTCTAGCTCTGAGGTTCTTTCTTCTTCATGGTCTAACCTATTTTTGATACTTTCTATTACATCTTTACATTCTCTGACTGTCTCCTTCATTTCCCTGAACTCCCCCATATCCTTTCTATATTCTACATATAACTTTTGGTTCCGTCTTTCCATTTTCTTGTCCATTCCTTTTATTGCCTTTAACATCCATATTTTAGTTGCAGTTCAGCCGGGGCCGGGTTTGAACCCGCCACCCTTGGTATATGGGGCCGGCGCCTTACCAATTGAGCCACAGGCGCCGCCCAGCACCCATATTTTAAATTCCCTTTCTGTTAAATCCATTAATTCCTTATAGGTGGAATCTTCTGCAGTAGCTGCCTCATGGTCCCTAGGGGAAGTTGCTCTGTTTTGGTTTTTCATGTTGCCCATGTTTTTCTGTTGGTTCCTCCTCATGTATTCTTTCTTCTTGTTCACCTTCTTTTTCCTCCTCACTGCCTCCTTTGATTCAAATTACCTTTTCTTAGAGCTTAGGTCTTAAAGCAGCCTCAACCTGAGCAAAGCTAAACTCTTCTTCATAGTCAAAAAAATAGAAGTCCTTGCCCTTGATGACAATGTGTTGCAATATATTTCCAGGACACCAAGTGGTGCTGTGGTTTCTTTTCAGGAGATAGAAAAGATGGTCATTATTCCTAACTTAGTTGCCTTCAGTGATTCCCTGATTGTTTCCTCAGCATTCAGACTCCGTCGGGTTGGGATCTTAAAGCTCAACAAGAATCCTTCAGGGTCAGGTCTCACAGTGCCCCCTGACTCCACCTCCCATGGGGTGCAGGAGTCCCTCAGCCAGTCCTAAGAGTGGACTCATCTCAGCAGGCAGAATTACGATGGCCATAATTTAGGCCCCTGGGAAGACTTTCTCAGACCTTCCCACAAGGGCAGCCCCTTGGCCACTGAGACCTTCGCAGGGTGGCAGTCTTGCCAGCCACCAAACTTATGGCAAATCCACTCCAACTGGCATTCAAATCTGGTTGCTGTATACTGTTTGAGTCTGGCCACTCTTCCAAGCTTTCCACTCAATATAGAGCTTCCCCCAACAACTGAAAACTCTGGAAAGGCTTCCTCCTTTCCTGTACTTCTGGGGGGAGGGGAGGGCAGCCAATCCCAGCTGGTCCCAATAACTTGCCTAATTCATCAGATTTCCACCGCTCCAGATCATACACTGTATCCAGCTCACTACCTTCTCACTGTGCTCCCTGAGCTACAACTCTGGGTAAGGTCCCCATGCCAGGTATGGCTGGGTTTTCTCTTTTTCCCCAGTCATTTTAGGAGAGCTCAGCTGAATGATCCTTCTGGTCTGCCATCTTGCTCTGCTCCCTAGCCTGTTGTTTTATGTTGCTTACTCTGATGATCGAAGTCTGCATTCCTAAGACTCCACCTCTGGATAATCAATTAATAAAAACTCAGACTATTTTATCCTTATGTGCATTGTCCTGTAGAACTAGAAAAACCCTCCTAATGGAAGAAGACCTTTAAACTATGCGGACATTTTTCACCACTATGGAGCTTAGACATTTGCCTATTTTATTTAAGTTTCTGTGTTGTTTATACACTCTAATGAACGTCAAGTGCAATAAAAAAGGTCAAAGAAAGAGTACATGTGGCAAGAAAAATGAAGTATAAAAAATATATAGTTCTTTAATTTGGCAGAGAAATTCTACTTCAAAGAGCAATGTCACTACAATTAATATAATATTGTGCTTTAGAAGTCACTTTTCTATCTTTGTGACCAGTGCACAGCTACAATCTCTTGCAGGGGGCTGTGGTGGTCTGAGGAAGATAAAAAACGTATTACAACTGGAAGAAAGTGTGATACTGAGAAAGGGTAGGTTTAGTATTTTTAAGCTGAAAACATTAAATAGGCAAAGACAATGACTTTCTAGGTGAATAAGATCTGAATTTCCCATTACAAGGAAAAATAAATCCTAGACTCCATCAGCTCAAAAATGGAATTAGTAGAATACTGATTTATTTTCACTTATTGGATTAGAAAAGCCAGAGCAGGGCGGTGCCTGTGGCTCAAAGGAGTAGGGCGTTGGCCCCACGTGCCGGAGGTGGCAGGTTCAAACCCAGCCCCGGCCAAAAACTGCAAAAAAAAAAAAAAAAAAGAAAGAAAGAAAGAAAGAAAGAAAGAAAAGAAAAGCCAGAGCACTGGGGATTTTTTTTTATTATATTTTTCCTCTGCATGATAGTGAAGGGAAATTTTTTAATTTATTATTTTTATTATAATAAGGCTTCCATTGTCACCTGATATTATAGCCAAATAACATTATGGTGACTGATATATATGTCAGCTACTAACAGCCCATAAATGTCTGCTGCCAAACTGTTCTGTCATGTAACTTTAATAGGAAACGAGTAATGAAACCTATTAACTAATAAGTTATATTCAAAAAAGTTTAGAAGAAGGTTGTTAGGAACTACAATCTCCCGTAAAAAATACAACAGATGGCCAGGTAAAGTGGCTCATGCCTATAATCATAGCATTCTGGGAGGCTGAAATGGGTGGACTGCCTGAGCTCAGGAGTTCAAGACCAGCCTGAGCAAGAGTGAGTGAGACCCTGTCTCTATTAAAAATAGACAAACTAGTCAGGCATTGTGGCAGGCAGGCACCTGTAGTCTCAGCTATTTGGGAGGCTGAGGCAGGAGGATTATATAAATACACACACACACATATATATACACACATGCATACATATATATATATTGTATGCATTATACATATATACCATTACATATATATGTATGCATGTGTGTACATATATACATATATCACACATATATACACACATATGTATGTGTATATATATAAACACACATATTATATATATAATGTTTAAATTCTAGGTTAACTCCCCAAAGTCAGTTGAACCCATTAGCAGCTGATTATAATAACTGCTGAGTTCTAGTCATGAAGATGTTCTTTCCCCTTCCCAAAGAAGAGTGTTAGCCTTGGACAAACATTTTACAAAAGCAGATTTTCTTTGCTTTCCTCTTAACTCCCTTCCTGAGTCCATCTCTAGGCTCTTAACTCCTACCCTTCCCATCCAGTTCTGCCTGTTTTTCCAAACTGGTCAGGGGTCAAAGTGGCCCACCTCCACCATCTCTTAGTCCCAATGCCAGGAGCCTGATTCACTAAATCTTGGAAGCGGAGGGACTTAGTGACCCACTGACCCAATCTCACATTCAGTTCCTAAGCAGGGATTTGTTAAGAATAGGTCTTACACACCCAGGGAATCAGGTTCAAAATGGGGAAGAACACACCACAAACTCCAAGTCCCTTCCACTAACCACTTAATTGCCCTCTGTCAAGAAAACTCGTATGTCCTTCTAGAGTTAGTCTATGTATATTTGTTGTTCACAGTCATGACTGGCACGACATAGATTATTTTGTGCCTTACTTCTATATCCACTTCCTGTATCTTTCAAATTCACCACTGCCAGTCTAGATCAAGCTCCCTTATTTTTTTTAATAGCTCATCATATCTCCTGGTATATATGTAATGTAATGATTTCCTCACCAATAGTCATTTAGATATTTCCAATCTTTTACTGTCAGTGAAAGAAATGTCCTTCTACTTTTAACTTCTAAATGTTTTTTGCATCCACTGTCTCGTGTCTCTTCGTACTATACCTCCAACTGACCTTCTTCTGTAGCTCCTCATTCCTTCCCCAGACTATCAGAATAGCCACATAACTGATCTCCCTTGATTCTGACCCTCTGCCCTTATTCATTTTCCAACTCTGTCCACACCTGTCCCAAGCTTACAGTTCAATAGCCACTGAAGGTCATACCTATGACCATATTACTCATGCCTTCTGCAATGTCCCACCCATTGTAGTCACATCAATTTAGTAATATCAAGCTGATTGCAACCCTTACGCCACAGCAGGTTGCTCTATACCACTCTCCCTCAGCTCAGGCTATGCCCTCTTTCTGGAACACCCTCCCACCCTTGTTCCCACTAATTCTTTACTATGCCTTCAGCACAGCTCTGCCACCCCTTTCCCAGGGAAGCTACCTCTCACCTGCAGGATGGACAATGAGCTTTCATAGCTGCCTGTGCCCACCACAGCCTTCCCTTGCATGATGTCACAGTGCAATCTCTTGTCTCCTCCACCTTAAGCTCCAGGAGGGAAGGAATCCCACACTGCTCATCTTCCTAATGGAGACGGTCATTGAAACAAACTAGTATGGAAAGCAAAAGAGAAACTGAGTTTCAAAAAGGCAAAGATAACCAAGATCTGTGCCTCAGTTTCCTCATCACAAAAATAGAGGATATCAGTATTTTCCCCATGAGGTTGTGGTAACGATAAAATGAGATCACACACATCAAACACTTGGAACAGTGCCTCGCATATGGAAAGCGCTCAACAGACATTATTATAACATCAAGAGGGAGAATAAGGAAGGATTGAGAAAAGACCCTGGAGTCAGGTGATGATGCTGTTACTGTAGCCTTGTGAAGAGTTTCCCCACAGTGCAGAAGGCAAGAGGCTGGAGGGAATAGATGCTGGTCTGGGGTTCGAAACTCCCACGGAGAAAACTGCCCAAAGCCACCAAGGGATGTCAGGAGGGAAACGAGGAGAGAACTAATGGGACTGTGGAGCAGGACAGGGGCCCTCTGACCACCTTGGACCTCTGTGGCCCAGACCAGGAGAGAGTAAGCACGGCAGGAGCAAACGGAGGTCCTCCAGGAAGAAGGGGAGGGTTTGGGGATCAGGAAAGAGGGCAAACTAAAGACAGCACTGCACATGTTTTTAGAATCAAGCCACTTAAAATACATGTTATACCTTGATGGCTCTGACTGCTAGTGTTAGGAAGGATTGTGGCTCAGATTCTAAAGTCAAAGCTGACATTTGCAATAACACCTTGCTGCCAGAAATCCAGTGGGGCTGCCTACTGAGTTAAGTGTGGAAGGGCATTAATTGTTCTAGAATTTCCTCAGCACTGCAATTTCCTGGGCTTGATCAAATGCCCATATGGAACTTCATTTTCTTCTTTTATGACTGAAGTATTATCACTTGGTCCTCGCCTTTCCCCAGGGACGCAAAGGCTCCAGATGGGCCAACTCTGGTTATATGATTTTCCAAGAACTATGCATATTTTCTTTGTATATATAGCTTTGCCATTTATTATTCATTCTACTGACTAATCTAATCTATTGATGTGCTGAGCTTTCTTCATAAATCATGAATTAGCTATGTGGCATTTTGGTGAACGGTAAAACTGTCAGGGTGTGACATGTGGAAGACACTCGTGCAGCAGAAATTTCCTCTTGGTATTGGCCTTAAGAAAATAACACAAAATCAGTAAATAGCAACTGTATTTTTTAAGATTTTCAATTTAAAGGAATATAGGAGCTATATGTTTTCATCATTCATTTATTCATTTGACAAACATTTCTAAGGAGCAAAGACAAATGACTACAATTCAGTATTTCACAGCTCCTTCAATGCCCATTTACACATCTGAGGAAATAAGTTAATCAACATTCATGTTCCTGACCGTTAAAATTTTAGCCATTTCACAGCTATATTCCCTTAACATAAAAATTGTAAATCAGTGGCCCATGTGCTAAATTCAAATATGATTTGTTTGGCCCAAACTATGTTTTATTTTATATTTTTGCGGGGGCTGAGAAAATTTTTATTTCTTATTTTAAATTAATATGAGGGTACAAATTTTTAGGTTACGTTGTTCTCACTTGCAAGATAAAGTTCAAGTTGTAGTTGAGCCCTTCAGCGGGGGGCATGCTGAACGTCCTCACATTGTGTACTGAGATCCTACCACTTGCCCTCCCTCCAATCGCCCTCCCCATCAAGAAAAGTTGAAGATCAAACTATGTTTTAAAAAACACAGTTCAGTGTTTTAAAAAATAAATCAAGAGATTTCCTAAAATTAATTTGCAAAAAATATTTCCACTTTCTCTTGGAAAACATACAAAAATATCTAGCAACACTGGATTTGAATACCCACAAAAATCCCTTAGAGCAGAGTTGCAGCCACCACTGCAGACAGCCATGCCCTCCCCAGTAGCCATCTCTGTGCCGTCTGCACAAGAATCAATGGTGGAAAACAAAAGACAGACTGAAAGAGCGGCAGGGCTCAAGATAAAAGGGAGGCAGATGATTCTCTGGGATACATGACGTTCAGCACGCTTACTTACTTATGTAATATTGCAGGCTGCTGAGGGATCATATTTCCACCCTCTGCCCTGAGCATTACCCATCATACTGAATAGCAGAGGGTACTCTCCATTCCACTCCTTTTCTAAGGCTGGAGTCCTTAACTTTGGATCCAAAATATTAGATACTTCTCACCTTCTTTCTTCCCTATCAAACAGTAAGGATCATAGCTCCTCCTTTCTACATGCTTTGGTCATTTTGCTAATGACTATCCAATACTCTGCTAAAATTAAAAAAAACACAAACCTTCACCCTATTTCTTTCTATCACTTAGAATTGACTTGTGCTGAGCCTCACTAATCATCAGGAAAAGCTAACTAAAATCACAATTAGAAACTCTTGTCACCAAACCCAGGGCTGAAGTGTGGTGAAACAAGAAGGAATCCTACAACTAAGTATGATGCAATCACTTTCCGGAGACATTTGGCAACGCTCAGTAAGGCTGAAGATGCACACAGCCCATGACCCAGCAGAAGATTGTGTTACCACACAGTACATACCCCAGTGTGGAGGCTTTTGACCTTTTCACTATGATGCTCAGTGGAAAATACCTTTTACATTACAACACAGTGCACCTGCTCACATACATATCTAATGGAAAGAAAAGCTTGACAAAACTCACCCTTATAACGTGCAATGAATTTTGATATTATTTGTATAATATACAATTCATGATCAATATTCATTATTTTTTATGTTGATGGTAATCTGCTAAATTGGTTTCATGACCCATTAATGGGTGATAGCTTGAAAAAACATTAGCTGAAGGAATACCACTTGTGTGTCCATGGAATCACCTGTCAGAAATTTTGTTGCATCACTTTTCCTAAAAGTGTAAATTTTAAAATAATTTTAATATACATTAACAGCAGACATGAAAAATAAAACTTCTACATATGAACATGATGTAAATATGAACAGTTAAAGTAAATAAAGTAAATCCATCCCTTTTAATCTCAAAAAATCATGCTAGGGATTTTTTCCTAAGAAAGCAAACTACATAGAGCGCATATACACTTTTTATTTTTTTGAGACAGAGTCTCACTATGTTTCCCTTGGTACAGTGCCATGGAGTCACAGCTCATAATAACCTCAAACTCTTGGGCTTAAGCGATTCTCTTGCCTCAGCCTCCTAAGTAGCTGGGACTACAGGTGCCCCCCACAACACCTGGCTATTTTTTGTTGCAGTTGTTTAGCTGGCCCAGGCCGGGTTTGAACCCGCCACCCTCAGCGTATGTGGCTGGCGCCATAACCACTGTGCTACGGGTGCCACGCTCACTTTAAATACACAAAACAGAACTGTGTGTTTCCTTGAACATAAATATAAAATGATGCAAAGAAACATTCACATCTTCTCTGAATAGCAGCTTTCCTGGGGAGGGGACAGAGGGAAGGAGCTTGAGGCTTGAGACTAAAGCTGAATCTGAAACGTTTTATTTCTTTTCAAAAAAAAAAAAAAAAAAACTCTAGCAAATGTGACAAAAACAGTAACTCTAAAATGTGGGGATGTACAGAGGTGAATTCTTTTCTGTATTTTTATGTTTGAAAAAAATTCACAAAACACAACTTTTATTTTTTATTTTTTGTAGGATATAAAAGTATAAGTTTATTTCATATTTTGGAAAGAGGAGGAGTAGAAAAAGGGAAGATAGTGGGGAAGAGAGAAGAGAGCAAGGGGATGGTGTGGCATCCCAAAGAAAGACAGAATGCCTGCCACAAAATACAATTTTTAAGCAATTGCCTTTTTAAGACACACTTTCTCCCACAGACTTCCACATCCCTTTGGAGGATGTCACTCTCTGACACGCTGGCAGCTCTGGATCTGAGGCATCAGGTTGGTATTTAGGTTTGACTGCACCTAAGGGCTTGTGCTTTTAATATTACTTACAATTGGACCCTTTGAGAAACGGAAATTGTTTGGGGTTGCTGGACCTTACAAGGTCCTACTCCCAAATGCACACTGTTTCTTCTGAAGCGCTGGGAGTTAAACTGCTGCCTGGTGCTGAGCAGGCGTGATTTTAGCTGACTCTCTGCATGGCCACCTGCTAAAATAATGGAGAAGGACCAATTATTTTGTAGATGCATAATGCTGACTACTTCCTGTGGGTGAGTGTTCTGGAAGAAGAGGAGGTCACTTATCAGAGAAGCCATTCATTATTGTACCTGTGACTGCCGTGATCCCGAGGGCTGGCATCTTCCCCTGCCACTGTTCTCACCCTCCAAGACAGCTTTACTTGTGCTGAGCTAAGCTGCTAAGCAGTGTTCAAAATTGGTCTGATCTAACCAAATACTCCTCTCGCTTCAATATTTGCTCTGTGTGTATAGTTTTAACATCTTCAGACTCAATCCTATCTATAGCTGATGAAAATTCTCTTTAATATTAAAGCTATAAACCTTTAAAAAAAAAAAAAAAAAAAAAAAAAGTTTCTCACTCTGTCGCCCAGACTGGAGTGCCACAGCCTCAGCCTAGCTCCCAGCAACCTCAGATTCCTGGAATCAAAGTGACCCTCCTCCTTCAGCCTCCCAAGTAGCTGAGACTATAGGCACTCACCACAATGCCTGGAAAATTTTTCTATTTTTGGTAAGGACCGGGTCTCCCTTTGTTCAGGCTGGTCTAGAACTCCTGAGCTCATGGGATCCTCTCACCTTGGCCTCCCAGAGTACAGAATCATAGGCATGAGCCACCTTGCCTGGACTAAAGCCATAAATCTTGAGTTGGATTTCCCCCTTGGCTATAAGCATTTGGAATCAGTGTTGCCATTAATTGTCTAGGGTAGCCGTTTGTGCGCAGTGCACAAATTTCATCTGTTCTTTACTTAAAAGGCAAGCTTTGGCATCACAGAAAGAAAAGGACAAATAGGGTAAGAACACCTCGTTTATATCCATTTTGGCCACAAAGAAGCTTTCTGCCCTTCAGCAAGTGCCTTTGTCCTTTGGAAACTCAGTTTCTTTATCTACACTTCCTCACAGGTTCATGTGAGAATTAAATCAACCCCAGTATGCGGGAAGCTCTGCATAAACAGAAAGCATTATGAAACATAAGGCAACGCTGTTATTAGTGTTAATAGCAATGGATATAATGTCTGTACCCCATTATATAATGCACATAAAATCCATAAATGGGATTGCTGTTTCCGTATTTTGCACATTGTGGCCCATTCAATTTTTCTATAGCTGTTATTGCTAAAGTCCTAACGGGTTTAATATTTCTCTCAACTATTAGTTTGAACTCTTCATCACAATTTCTTTTTTCAGCTTGAGAGAACAGATACTCAGATTGTTTCTCAAAATGAAAACCTGATGATTCCTTTGAACATAACCTAGGAACCTGCCTCACTGGTCCACAGAGTTCCTTCCATACCAAAAGGACAGTATTTGTTTTCTTCATGAAACAGCTCACTCAGGTATGTTTCAGTAAGCCCAAACTGTGTGCTTGGCTGCAATTCACCAATATTAAGGAAAGAACAACTACCGATAAAGAGTCGGTACAGTGTTATTATTTTTCTAAAAATACACTGATGTTTCTAAGTGCTTTCAAATGATTGAAATGACAAAGTTTCCCATAGAATATTGAAAAACTGCAAATCCAACATCAATCTCTACTTTCTGGCACTATTTTGCAGTGTCTCCAATGAATAAGGAGTACACGATACTGATTTATAAACAACATCTGGATTAAAACAGGTGAACTAACAAACCAAATACCAAATACTGCTCTTATGCCCATTTGCATTAGCTGCCTTTGCAAATCATAACTCCACAGATAGGATACAACGTGCTGCCTCTGTCTCACTGGATGCTGCCCTTGACACGGCACAGGGGGCCCTGAGCATCTCCTCTGGTGGCTCACATCACGCAGACCCCAGGGAAACATTTTTGCATACCTCATGCCCTGTGGCCCTAAAATGAGAACAGCAGTATGCTGTGTACCTTGGAGGCTGTGCTGCTGCCAGTGTGGCAGGGAAGTTCATCCGAAGGCCAGGACACTTCTGTGGGGTGAGCACCAAGGGAAAAGCCTACGCGATCAAATCCTTTCTCTTGGATAGCACAAACGCAATCATTTCTTGTATATAAGGTATCATTTCCCGGGGGGGGAGGGCTGAAGTCTTCACTTTTTGCTTTTGCTTTCCTCATGTTCTAATTCATGGTTCTAGAGCAGGAGGGCACACTTTTTCTATAAATGGCCATACAGCAAATATTTTAGGTTTTGTGGACTACACGGTATCTGTCATGACTGATCATGAAGGCAGCCAGGAGGACTGCATGAACAAATGATGGTGGTTGCGCTCCAGGAAGATTTTATTTACAAATACTGATGATAAGACAGATTTATCCATGAGCCATAGGTTGGCAAACCCTAATCTAGAGATGCTGACAAATTCGCATCTCTGATATAATGTGTTCACAACTTTCAATGCTATCTAAGGAATGTTTTACCTGTTAAATAATTCATAGCATTCTTACATTTGTATATATAGAGAACTATGCATCGCATGCTTAAAGCATAATACTGACTTCTCACATTGACAAAGAAAAAGTGCTAGGGTTGTAAAAATTTTTCACTAAATAGTTAATGAGAATTAAAATTTCAAAATATTAAAATCTTAGCGTTCTACTATGTTATTCAACTGTAGGAGGGCTATTGTTAATAATATATTATATAGTTTCAAAAAGATAGGAGGATATTGAACATACCTGACACAAAGAAATGATAAATGTTTGAGATCATGGATATGCTAATTACCCTAATCTGATCCTATACTTTATATGTATCGAAAAAATGCCATGTGTCCCATGAATGTGTATAATCATTATATTTCAAGTAAAAACATTTAAAAAGAACTCATATAAAAGAAATTACAATTTCTCCTTATTGAAAATAACTTTAAAAATGTAATATCATAAATTATAGTCTGTGTTTTCTCTTTTAATTTTACTGCAAAATTTGGAATATTTTAGAAGAGAACTTTTAAAATTATTTTTAAGTTTAACATTTATTTTTATTTACATTTTTGATAAAATATATTTACATTTTGTGCGATTTGGGTATGATTACATACCTCTTAATCTTAGAGGATCAAGAATGAATACAAGTGAAATGTTTTAGAAATGGAAATTATGAAAGAATTCAGAAAAGAAAAAGATTAAGAAGTTTAAAATCTTTAAAGAAACAATCATCTTAAATTCTTTAAATGTTAAAATTGAAAGTGAGCAGACTCTGTAGGGCATAATCCACATAAAATTCATAAATAGGACATGATAAATTCTTTATTTAATGAAGATTCAATTACTGTGCAAAGCACTAAAAATGAATAAGAGAAGTATCCTTGCCCAGTTGGGAGTTCTGAACTTGTAAGAAGAAATCCTAAGAACTTAAGACTCTTTATTAAATCAAAATGTAATTACATCGATGGCCCATTTTTCTGCATGTAATAATAGTACAAAATGATAAATTCAGTTATTTTACATTTTTCTGACATTTACTCATATAAAAATCATAACTACACTTTTTTAAACTTTGCCATTAGGATGATATATTTGTCATGATAAGGGACATGTTTTATTTAACACTTTGATAACTCAATTTGCAAGTTTTAAATATGTAGTCATCTGGCATATGGGTCTCCATTTTTTAGAGTGATCTAGCCTCATAGTATAAAATATATTTTGGTTCACCCAAGTAATGGAAAAACATATGTAAACATTACAAATTAATTTTTGAGGCTGGGCATGGTGGCTCACACTTATAATCCCAGCATTCTGGGAGGCCAAGGCAGGTAGATCACTTGAGCTCACAAATTTGAGACCAGCCTAAATAAGAGCAAGACCCAATCTTTAAAAAATAGCCAGGTCCTGATCAAACTAAAAAGCTTCTACACAGCCAAGAACACAGTAAGTAAAGCAAGCAGACAGCCCTCAGAATGGGAGAAGATATTTGCAGGTTATGTCTCCGACAAAGATTTAATAACCAGAATCCACAGAGAACTCAAATGTATAAGCAAGAAAAGAACAAGTGATCCCATCACAGGCTGGGCAAGGAACTTGAAGAGAAACTTCTCTGAAGAAGACAGGCACACGGCCTATAGACATATGAAAAAATGCTTATCATCTTTAATCATCAGAGAAATGCAAATCAAAACTACTTTGAGATATCATCTAACTCCAGTAAGATTAGCCTATATCACAAAATCCCAAGATCAGAGATGTTGGCGTGGATGTGGAGAAAAGGGAACACTTCTACACTGCTGGTGGGAATGCAAATTAATACATTCCTTTTGGAAAGATGTTTGGAGAACACTTAAAGATCTAAAAATAGATCTTCTATTCAATCCTATAATTCCTCTACTAGGCATATACCCAGAAGACCAAAAATCACATAACAAAGATATTTGTACCAGAATGTTTATTGCAGCCCTATTCATAATTGCTAAGTCATGGAAAAAGCCCAAGTGCCCATCGATCCATGAATGGATTAATAAATTGTGGTATATGTACACCATGGAATATTATGCAGCCTTAAAGAAAGATGGACACCTTACCTCTTTCATGTTTACATGGATGGAGCTGGAACATATTCTTCTTAGTAAGGTGTCTCAAGAATGGAAGAAAAAGTATCTAATGTACTCAGCCCTACTGTAAACTAATTTATGGCTTTCACATGAAAACTATAACCCAGTTACAACCTAAGAATAGGGGGAAGGGGAAAGGGAGGGGAGGGAGGGGGGAGGAGGGAAGAGGGAGGGGGATTGGTGGGATTACACCTGCGGTGCATCTTACAAGGATACATGTGAAACTTAGTAAATGTAGAATATAAATGTCTTAACACAATAACTAAGAAAATGCCAGGAAGGCTATGCTAACCAGTGTGATGAAAATGTGTCAAACGGTCTATGAAACCAGTGTATGGTACCCCATGATCACATTAATGTACACAGCTATGATTTAATAAAAAAAAAAAAAAATAGCCAGGTCTTGTAGTGAGCACCTGTAGTCCCAGCTACTTGGGAGGCTGAAGCAAGAGGCTTGCTTAAGCCCAAGAGTCTGAGGTTGCTGTGAGCTATGACACCATGGCACTGTATCACCAGCAAGAAAGTGAGACTCTGTCTCAAAAAAAAAAAATAATTTTTGAATACTATTTTTTAATGAAGAAAAATGTTTGAGATGTACTTTTATCTAAAAAGTAAGAATCACTACTGTAGATACCATATACAGCCACACAGCAAAAAGCAAATTAAGGAGAATTTTGCTACTAATCTCAGTAAATTCAGCTTATATAGATTTCCCAAAGATTATCCCCCAAATCAACACTGTATATTTGTAAACTTCCTAAATATTTCAGAATGGATATTATTTCCGTGTGGTAGAGGCCTAGGTTTGCAAGGCTATGCATAAAACACCTTCCAAGTATGAGGAATGTTCAAAAGAGGGTAATCAACTCTTGAATTAAGTATTAATTAAAATACCAATAGAAAATTATGTAAGACTTAAATAAAACCTAAGCATTTCTATATCAAAGAATGTGCAAATAAACCAAATGTCTTTAAGGAAATCTCTAAAATAAAAGATTGTCATAATTAAAATCTATTCCTGTAAGTAGCTATAGAATTCTCTAGGTATTAATCATTTTTTGCTACTTTGGTGCTAATACAAAAAGGGGAGGTCATCTCTCTAATTTAATAAGTACTATTTGGAGGCCATAATAAAAATAAATGTATGATTAAAGGCTCTGTCTTTTCATTATTATTTTATTTCATTATTATTATTAGGTTAATAGTAAGAGAAATATAAACATTTTAACAGACATCCCCTAAATATGATGACATCCTTGATGACTGTTTTTCAGTTAGCTAATGCAATAGTTAATTTAATATGTCAACTTGGCGAGGACATGGTGCCCAGCTGTTTGGCTAAACCAGTCACTGTGTAGGTGCAAAGGTGTATTTTAGATATGATTAACATTCAAATCAGTAGAGTTTTTGAGCAAAGTAGGTCACACGCCATAATGTTGGGGGGCCACAATCAATCAGTTGACTGCCCTCAGTGAAGAAGACAGGTTTTCAGAGGAGGAAGGAATTCTGCCTCCAGATTGACTTGGGACTCGAGCTGCAACATCATTTCTTCCTGGGTCTTTGGCCTGCTAGCCTATGTTGTGGATTTTGGACTTGCCAACTTCCACAGTTCATAAACCAATTCCTTAAAAATCAATAACTCCTCCCTTGCCCTCTACTTACACACACACACACACACACACACATTCTATTAGTTCTGTGGTTCTGCTCCTCTGCAGATCCCTGACTAACATAACCAATCACTTAGCACACCCTTCTGAACTGTAGACATTCAATGCAAAGAGGCTTCCGGGTGGTTAGCTCTCATAGCCAGCTATAAGCCAGTACGGACTTCAGACAGGAATGACTGCACACCTCAGACAGGCAGGAGGAGGAAATGCCAGAAAGCCCCCTTTAAAGTCTAAATACTGAGATTCACTATCTAGGCCCAATGAGTGATTACAGGTGAGGGAACCTGAACAAATGACTCTGGAGCCACTCCCCAGTCCCCCCATCTGCTGAATGGGGCACTTGCTGCCACTCCTGCCTCCTTCCAAAGGCCCTAAAAAAAAGATTAAGCTTATTGGAAAAATTTTCCTAAATTATAAAGAAATGTGCCATTGGCATAAAGAGCTAGAAGGAAGCAGGCAATAAATCACAACCACCCACTTGAACTTGATTATGATGATGTCAGTTAAAACAAGGATCTTCCCACCATGTTACTAAAACGGAAACTGACACACATATGCCACAGGGTGACTGCAGTGACTGTGCTGTTCATCAGCTAAACGGAGCAATCGCACACAAACTGCATGCTTCTAAAATTGGAGCCCTCAAACCCAAGAGAACATATGGGCATTTCAGATACACATGCACAGCAGGAGACCCTGCCAAGATAAGCAGGTTTGAGCTCAGGAACATAGGGACTCCGTTCAGAAATGTACAGTCAAGAAAAGGCCAGCTGTCACTATAAAGGTCTGACACTTTGGGCATTTGTGTTCTTTTTTTTTTTTAACCTTTTTAAATCAAATTCTATTTTATTATTAGTTATAAAAGCTTCCTTTGATTAATATCATTTCCCAAACTTTGCTTTCCCTTTTTCTTTTATTGTTAAATCATAGCTGTGTACATTAGTGCAATCGCCTGTACCTATTCTAAGATGCACCATAGATGTGGCCCCACCTATTACCCTCCCTCCACCAAAACCTCCCCCCTCCCTTCCCCTTCCTTGGCCCTTTCCCCATAGTCTTGTGCTATAGTTGGGTTATAGTCTTCATGTGAAAGCTATAATTTAGCTTCATAGTAGGGCTGAGTACATTTGATACTTTTTCTTCCATTCCTGAGATACTTTGCTAAGAAGAATATGCTCCAGCTCCATCCATGTAAACATGAAAGAGGTAAAGTCTCCATCTTTCTTTAAGGCTGCATAGTATTCCATGGTATACATGTACCACAATTTGCTAGCCCATTCGTGGGTCAATGGGCACTTGGGCTTCTTCCATGACTTAGCAATTAGGAACTGGGCTGCAATAAACATTCTGGTACAGATGTCTTTGTTATATTATGACTTCTGGTCTTCTGGGTATAAACCTAGGAAAGGAATTAGGATCGAATGGCAGGTCTATTTTTAGGTCTCTAAGTGTTCTCCAAACATCCTTCCAAAAGGAACGTATTAGTGGGCATTCCCACCAGCAGTGTAGAAGTGTGCCCTTTCCTACACATCCACGCCAACATTTCTGGTTTTGGGATTTTGTTATGTGGGCTACTCTTACTGGGGTTAGGTGATATCTCAGAGTAGTTTTGATTTGCATCTCCCTGATGATTAAGGATGATGAGCTTTTTTCCATGTGTTTGTAGATCTTGCATCGGTCTTCTTTAGAGAAGTTTCTCTTCAAGTCCCTTGCCCACACTGAGATGGGGTCATGTTTCTTTTCTTCTTAATACGTTTGAGTTCTCTGTGGATACTGGTTATTAGACCTTTATCAGAGGTATAACCTGCAAATATTTTCTCCCATTCTGAGGGTTGTCTGCTTGCTTTACTCACTATGTTCTTGGCTGTGCAGAAGATTTTTAGTTTGATCAGGTCCCAGTAGTGTATTTTTGATACAGCTTCAATTGCCTGGGGAGTCCTCCTCATAAAGTATTCATCCAGACCGATTCCTTCAAGAGTTTTCCCTGCACTTTCTTCAAGTATTTTTATACTTTCATGTCTTAAGTTTAAATCTTTTATCCAGTGAGAGTCTATCTTAGTTAATGGTGAAAGGTGTGGGTCCAGTTTCAATCTTCTACAGGTTGTCAGCCAGTTTACCCAGCACCATTTGTTAAATAGGGAATCTTTTCCCCACTGAATGTTTTTAATTGGCTTGTCAAAGATCAAATAACGGTTAAGTAGCTCGATCCATCTCTTGGTTCTCTATTCTGTTCCAGACATCTACTTCTCTGCTTTTGTGCCAGTACCATGATGTTTTGATCACTATGGATTTATAGTACAGTCTCAGGTCTGGTAGCGTGATTCCTCCTGCTTTGTTTTTATTGCTCAGTAATGTTTTGGCTATTTGAAGCTTTTTCTGATTCCATATAAAATGAAGTATTATTTTTTCAAGATCTTTAAAATATGACAATGGAGCTTTAATAGGGATTGCATTAAAATTATATATTGCTTTGGGCAGTATGGACATTTTAACAATGTTGATTCTTCCCAGCCATGAGCATGGCATGTTTTTCCATCTGTTAACATCTTCAGCTATTTCTTTTCTTAGAGTTTCATAGTTCTCTTTATAGAGATCTTTCAGATCCTTTGTTAGGTATACTCCCAAATATTTCATCTTCTTTGGCACTACTGTGAAAGGAATAGAGTCCTTGACTCTTTTTTTGACTGGTTATTGTTGGTATATATAAAGGCTACAGATTTATGGGTGTTGATTTTGTAGCCTGAGACATTGCTATATTCCTTGATCACTTCTAAAAGTTTTGTAGTAGAATCCCTAGTGTTTTCCAGATATACGATCACATCATCTGCAAAGAGTGAAAGTTTGATCTCTTCTGACCCTACATGGATACCCTTGATCACCTTTTCTTCCCTAATTGCAATGGCTAAAACTTCCATTATAATGTTAAAGAGCAATGGAGACAATGGGCAACCTTGCCTGGTTCCTGATCTAAGTGCAAATGATTTCAATTTAACTCCATTTAATACAATATTGGCTGTGGGCTTGCTGTAGATGGCCTCTATTAGTTTAAGAAATGTCCCTTCTATACCAATTTTCTTAAGTGCTCTGATCATGAAGCAATGCTGGATACTATCAAAAGCTTTTGCTGCATCAATTGAGAGAATCATATGTTCTTTATTTTTAAGTTTGTTTATGTGTTGAATTACATTTATAGATTTACATATATTGAACCAGCCTTGAGACCCTGGGATAAATCCGACTTGGTCATAGTGTATAATTTTTTAGATGTGTTGTTGGATTCTGTTTGTTAGGATCTTATTGAGTATTTTAGCATCTATATTCATTAGTGATATTGGTCTATAATTTTCTTTTCTTGTTGGGTCTTTCCCTGGTTTGGGGATCAAGGTGATGTTTGCTTCGTAGAATGTGCTGGGTAATATTCCTTCTTTTTCTAAACCTCTGGAAGAGGTTTAGTAGTATAGGTACTAGTTCTTCTTTAAATGTTTGGTAGAATTCTGACATAAAGCCATCTGTTCCTGGGCTTTTCTTTTTAGGGAGATTTTGTATAGTTGATGCTATTTCAGAACTTGATATAGGCCTGTTCAACATTTCCACTTTGTTCTGGCTAAGTCTTGGTAGGTGGCGTGCTTCCACGTATTGGTCGATTTCTTTCAGATTTTCATATTTGTGAGAGTAGAGTTTCTTGTAGTACTTTTTAAGGATTTTTTGAATTTCTGAGGTTGTTTAGCTTCCATGTTTTTGTATGAGTATGCAGGTTCCTGTTGTTATTTAGTTCAACTTTTATTCCATGATGGTCTGAGAAGATGCAAGGAATAATTTCTATTTTTTTAAATTTGCTGAGGTTAGATTTGTGGCCTAGAATGTGGTCGATTTTGGAGTATGTTCCGTGGGCTGATGAGAAGAATGTGTATTCAGTTTTTTGGGATGAAATGTTCTGTAGATGTCTGTTAAGTCCAGATGTTGAATGGTTGAGTTTAAATCTAAAATTTCTTTGCTTAGCTTCCTTTTGGAGGATCTATCCAGGACTGCTAAAGTGGTGTTAAAATCTCTAACTACTATGAAGTGGAGGAAATCCATTTGCTCATGTCTGTTAGAATTTCTCTTATAAATTGAGGTGCGTAGTGGCTGGGTGCATAAATATTAATAATTGAGATCTCATCATATTGAGTATTACCTTTAACAAATATGAAATGTACATCCTTATCCTTAATTATTTTGGTTGGTTTAAAGCCTATTGCGTCTGCAAACAGGATTGCAACGCCTGCTTTTTTCTGCTTTCCATTTGCCTGGAATATAGATGACCATCCCTTCACCTTGAGTCTATATCTGTCTTTTTTTTTTTTTTTTTTTATTGTTGGGGATTCATTGAGGGTACAATAAGCCAGTTACACTGATTGCAATTGTTAGGCAAAGTCCCTCTCTATATCTGTCTTTTAATGTAAGATGCGATTCTTGGATGCAGAAGATACCTGGCTTGAGTTTTTGTATCCAGTCCGCCAACCTATGCCTCTTTAGAGGACAACTGAAACCATTCACATTAATTGAGAGTATTGATAAGCCTTTCGAGAGACCAGTGGACAGTTTTAATCCTTTTGCGACTGTGGAAGTTGGAATGTGATCAAAAATTTTTTGGGTGAGTTTACTTTTGTGGTGGAGAATTACACTGGTCTTTATAGAGGATAGGTCTAAGAATGTCCTGGAGAGCTGGTTTAGTTGTGGCAAATTTCTTCAACATGTGAATGTCGTTGAAGTATTTAATTTCTCGGTCATAAATAAAGCTTAGTTTAGCTGGGTACAGGATCCTTGGTTGAAAGTTATTTTGTTTTAGGAGATTAAAAGTCGATGACCATCCTCTTCTAGCTTGAAAGGTTTCGGCAGAGAGATCTGCAGTTATTCTGATATTCTTCCCCTTGTAGGTAATGGTTTTCTTTCGTCTGGCAGCTTTCAGAATTTTCTCCTTCATATTAACTTTAGTGAAATTGGTTATGATGTGTCTGGGGGATGTCTTATTTGGGTTGAGTCGTGCTGGAGTTCTGAAACTGTCTGCTATCTGAACTTTGGAATCTCTTGGCATGTCTGGAAAGTTCTCCTTCATAATCTCATGGAGAAGAGACTCTGTGCCTTGTGAAGCCACTTCGTCACTTTCCAGGATCCCTATAAGACGAATATTGGTTTTCAAATTATCCGAGAGCTCTCTGAGAGAGTGGTCTGTTTTTGCTGTCCATTTCTCTTCTTCTTTGAGGGTTTGGGAGCGTTCGAAAGCTTTGTCTTCAATGTCAGAAATCCTTTCTTCTGCTTGCTCCATTCTGTTACTGAGGGATTCTACTGTGTTTCTCAGATCTTTGAGGGATGCAACTTCTTGTCTCAATGTGTTGAAATCTTTGGTCATTTGGTCTTTGAATCCGTTGAATTCTTGAGATAACTTTTGGAATTCTAATTCGATCTTATTTGCTATCCAGATCCTGAATTCAATTTCTGACATCTCAGCTATTTGTTTGTGCATGGCGTCTTGTGCTGTTTCTGCCCCAGTGATCCTTGGGGGAGTTGATCTACTCTGATTATTCATATTGCCAGAGTTTTTCTGTTGATTTCACCTCATGATTGTTTTTCACCATTGCCTCTGGCTGTCCTCAGAGTTGGGGAGGTGTCTCTCCAAGATTAGACCCCAGGGGGATCACTCTATTTTTGCTGGATCTTTGTAGGGAGTGACCCTGTTTAGTTCCTCTGGGGCTGCTCTAGCTAGGGAGTTCTGGTTGTGGAAGCAGCTCCAGTCTGTTACACACCCGGATCCAGCAACAGGGCTGGGGGTGGTGTGCACGGTTCTGGGAGTGCCAGGCGCCCAGTGACTTTGGCACAGAGAGCTCAAGGCTCCAGCAGTCTCTGGCCAGCAGCACAGCTCTGCGCAGAGGTAGGGAGGGCTCCAAAGGGCATGCAGCTATCAGAGTCCCTGTCCAGATGAACGGGCTAGTGTGGAAGCTGAGAGGACACAGGAGGGAGGACACAGGGTTGCATGGCTTCCGCAGTTCCTGGTCAGGGAATGTGGAGGACCGGTGGGTGCAGGTCACCGGTCAGGGGTCGCTGCACAGCTCTTATGGAGGTCTGGGCGGCACCAAGCCCAGGAGTTTGAGGTTGCTATGAGCTGTGATGTCACGGCACTCTACCCAGGGCAACAGCCCAAGGCTCCAGTGTGCCAAAACCGTCTCACTCCGCCCCTAAGGATTAAGGCTATAAGGCAGCTCAGTCCCCGCCTTTAGGCTGCTCAGTCAGTAGGTTACTTTGACCCGCCCAATCTTTGCTCTGAGACCCTGAGGGCGGAGCTTGCTGGGGCAGTTCTTTCACAATGGCTTCCTGTGCCCAGCTCAGTGGCTCAGTCTGGGGCCCCAGACAATGCCCAAAGTTCTCCACACTCCTGCTCAAGCTCCCCCCAGGGCAGTTCAACTGAGTGCCAAGTCCAAGAACACCGAAACAGTTCACAGGTAAGGCCTTTCCGGTTTGCAGTCTCACTGCTGCTTGTACTTAAGGCTGCTGGCGTGATTAGGTCGATCGATCACATGCAACCACTTGCCAGTTTTCCACTGTTTTTGTCCTCCTCTTGGGGTCCAGAAGTCCCTTGCTGGCTCCCTGTATCCTCAAAGGGATGATTATAGGCAGATCCCACTGGCCAGAGATGCCTGGAGTCTTGTCTCCCCAGACTCGCTGTTCCCAGTTGCAGGGAAGCTGTTACTCGGCTGCCATCTTTAATCTCTCTCCTGGGCATTTGTGTTCTTTTAACCCAAGGTCCAGGTGTTAAGACACAGAAAAGCTTCCTGTGCATGCAAAAGCTCAGACAGAGTGAAACACTGCCCCAGTTCACGTGAGGCCACCAGCACAATGCACAAAAGGTAGCCACAAATTTGTTTATCTCAGTGACAACTGTGATTCTGTAGACACACCTGCAATCACCATCCTTTATAATTCAGAGCCTCTCCCAGGTGTCAGGCACTGTTTAGGGGCCATGGCTGTGCCAGGGAACAAGACAAGACTGAAACAGAGAGAGGCATTGCTGTCAGAGTGTTACTGGTGCTGGGATTTTATTCTAAGCAGTACAGATAATGACACAATCCAATTTACATTTTCAAAAGTGCTCTTAATTGCAGAACAAAGACCAGAATAAAGGAACAGATAGAAGGACGAGTGGCTTGGACTAACAGCAGGGAAGAAAGAACAGGGACCTCTTGAAGGTAGAACCAGGTCTTATAGGACTTAGGAGGTGGGTGACATAGCAGCAGAATCGACAGCGCTGCTATTCGCCAGAATGGGGATGACCAGGGAGGAACGCAGTTGGTGAGGAATAGCTGAAACCACTTTGGAAATGTTAATTTTGAGAGCTAGATGTTCAAGTGCAGCTAGCAAGTAAAATTAGCCAGGTAAGTACAGAAAGGCAAAGCTGAATTTAGACATTAAATCTTGGAAATATCATGGCTTTCATGGTTAGAGTTAGGAGGAAAGTGGAATAGGGTAGAGATCCTGGCTGTGCTGTGGGACTCTCACTCACAGGCAGAAGGCAGGTGATGGGGAGCCTGGAGTGTGTGGCCAGCGCAAGGAGGTGGTGAAGCCAGAGGAGCCACTAGAAGCAGAAAAGAGTGTTCCAAGAAAGGAGAGGGCCACTGTGCAGAGGTTCCTGAAAGGAAAAATAAGATGAGAAGTGACGTGACCACTGCACTTGCTGAGGGGAAGTTACTGGTGAAGTTGAAAAGAATGGTCCCCACGGTGGGATGGCATGTGGAACGAGGAGAAGGTAGGGACACATAGCGTATTTGTAACTTCTCTTCAAAATGTCATGTGTGTGAATGAGATATAATTCACGTGCCATAAAGTTCACCCTTTTAAACTGTACAATTCAGGTGTTCTAGTATATTCATAAAGCTATATAGCCATTGTCACTACCTAATTCCAGAACATGTATATCATTCCACAGTGATGCCCCAGGTCCATAAGCAATCACTCCTCATCCTCTTTTCTCCCCAGTTCCCTGGAAATAATATATTTCCTATTTCTTCTATTCCCTGGAAATAATATATTTCCTATCTCTCTCTATTTCCCTGGAAATAATATATTTCCTATCTCTTATCTAGGAAATATATTTCCTATGCCTTATCTAGACAGTTCCTATGGATGGAATCATACAACACGTAACCGTCAGTGTCTGCCCTCTTAGCATGATGTCTTCAAAATTCATCCATATTATAACATGAATCAGGACGTCATTTTTCATGGCTGAAAAACATTCTATTGTATGGGCACCTGATATTTTGTTTATGCATTCATCAATTGATGGACATTTGTACTGTTTCTATTTTTGAACATTATGAACAACTCTGAACATCTGTGTACAAGATTTAGTATAAGTATGTTTTCATTCTCATGGCTATATACCTAGAAATGAAACTACTGGTTCATATGGTAACTTTAACTTCTTGAGGAACCACCCATCTGCTTTCCAATGTGGTTGTACCATTTTACCATCATACCACCAATGTATTGGGGTTCCAATTTTTCTACAACCTCACCAACATTCATAATGTCTTTTTTTTTTTTAATTTACCTTATTTTTTCAAGGGTCTCACTCTGCCACCCTGGTAGGAGTATAGTGGCCTGATCCTACCTCCCTATAACCTTGAACTCCTGGACTTAAGCAATTCTCTTGAGGCTTAAGCCACCTCACCTCACTAATTTTTTTATTTTTTGTAGAGATGAAGTCCCACTATGTTGTCCAAGCTGGTCTCTATCTCCCATACCAGATGATCCTCCAGCCTCAGTCTCGCAGATGACAGGCATGAGCCACCACACCAAGCCCTGTCTGTCTTTTTAAAGCCATCCTGGTAGGTAGAAAGTGGGCTCTCATGATTTCAATTTGCATTTTCCTAATGGTGTTTAGCACTCTCAGAAGTAGATGCCCAGTTTGTTTTTTTAAACACAATTAAAAAAAAAAAATCTTGTTGAATCTTAAACATAGGAATGGCTTTAAAATGAACTATGCACTGCTTTATCCTTCTGAAACACAGGCCATTAAAATTAATTTAACCTTTTTGATAAATCGAACAATACAGATGTGCACAACTATACATTCGTTTATTCCATAAGATTCCCTTTGAGTTTGCTGTGTGGTGAGCACCCCTCCAAAATCCACCATCACGTATATGGGACCAGTTGACCCAATTTGGGAAGTTCCTGTAATTGCCTGCTCCATTTTCCATTTCCCTCTCTTGTCAATGTAGCCTCCTTCAGAGAATCCCCACACCTTTTAATCTGCTACTTCTAACAGTGTGCAGGCGAGAAACCAGACACTCCAATCTTTGGAAGATATTTTTAAACAATAGTAAACAGACTAAGAGTAACAGACTCCCCACTTCATACACAGATTTTCCAGCATCTACTTGGGCCACTCCCATGTCCATTTGGCTTACTTACCGTTTCCTCATCATCTTCCAGTTAGTTGAAGTTGTACATAAATGATCTCAAATAAGGTTAAGTGCTACAGTATTTATAGATTCACTTTACCTTAATATAGACAGATCAAGCCAGCAGTGGGCCTGTGGGAAAATAGGCACCTGATGCCAAACACAGTCTGCTGGGAAAGTGTCTCCTGGTGGCTCCCAAACCCCCGACCTGGGGGGCAGCCTGAGTGTGCAGACAAGTGGAAGCCGAGGATTCCAAACTATGGGTCTAAGTAAGGAGGAACAAATTAAATTCAGATGCCTAATAAGCTCTTGGAAATTTTTTCTTACTTTATTACTGTCAGAGCACACCTAAAACTGGCAATTCCAGCACCTGTTAGTTCCAGGAAATGGGCTGTGCCCAGAGATCACTCCCAAGACACATGTTTTTTCAAGATGCTTAGGCTAACAACTGGGTAAAAACCCACCTTGAAGTTTAGTCTCAGGCACAAAATATAGAACACGATATTCCTGAATCCCATGCCATACAAATCAATTCCTAATACCAAACAGCATGGTTCATGTGCATCTATGCTTGAGAGAAAAGATGAGGTCCCTAAGAAAGCCTGAGAATTCCAAATTCACCTCTGTGGCCTTCTTAAGGTACCTGAATACAGACACCCATCAGCATACGTAAGGGGTTGGTTCCAAGATCCCCCCAGCATGAATACCAATACCAATATCTAGTCCCTGATATAAATCGCATATAACCTATGCACATCCTCCCATATACTTTGTTTAAATCATCTCTAGATTACTCATAGTACCTCATGCAATGTAAATGCTATATAAATAGTTTTATTGTATTGTTTAGGGAATAGTGATAAGAAAAACATCTGTATGTGGTGAGTACCAATAAAACCATCCTTTTAATTTTTCCAAATATTTTCAATCTGCAGTTGGATGAATCTATAGATGCAGAACCCATGGATACACAGGGTGAACTGTGTTTTCCTCATTTAATAGAAAAAGGAAAGCATCCCCAACTTTACTGGGTTATGATGCATTCAGGAAAGAAGACCTACAGTGGAAAAGAAACATGAGTATTCAATGGATGGGAAATATCATCATCATTATTAATTTTTTACATGTAAAGAAAAAACCACCTCTCTATGAAGTGAATGGATACCAGATACTACAACCAAGTCTTTAACACCTGTGGGCCGAAGTACTGAGTTGACCTTTAGTCTAGTCCTTATCTCCAAGTCCAGAGGTCTCAATGCAATGCTCTACATTTTTCAGCAAACATGGGGTGGCAATTCCCAGACCATGAAAGACACTGCTCCTTCTCCCGGGTGGGTTTCTTCCCTCTGTCCCACTACACCACCCACCCACTGCCCCATGCCTGCTTTCCACGGTCCGTTGCTCATCCACTCTCTGCCCCTTTAAGCTTCTAAGGTAAGGTCTCCTCAGCTACTCACACTCCCCTGGAATTCGGGTCTCTTCTGCATGTTTTTAGTCACCAGTTCCTTCCACTTTCACTATAATCCTCTTGACCCTTTTCATCTCCAATTCTATTGGATCCCACTCTTTTTGAAAAGAGAGACTTGGTGGGGAAACTGACCACATTTTCATGGGCTGTTCATTCCACACAAAGGCAGAAAACACCACACTGTAGGGAGTGCAAGGTGGAAGGAGCGAAGCCAGCAGGAGCATGAGCTGCTGCCACTGCCCGGGGGTAGGAACCACCACAGGCTGATGACAACCATGGCAGAAATGAGGCAGGGTAAGAATCAAGAGAATTCATCGATGTTTAGAGCAGAGCAAGGCGTCCAAGCTCCAGTGACTGCCTGAGCAGAAGGAGGCAAATCAAGGCCTGCAGGGGCTCCTACGAGGGCGTCAGGACTGGGCTCAAGAGAGCTCTTCCCTGGTGCCAGGCCAAGTGGGTGCTGGAACTCTGTCTGCCACGTGAGAGTGACAAAGTGTCAACCTTCACCCCAGCCCAGACGATGGCAGAAAGGAACAACTGAGACAACGGCATCCGCAGGGAGGAGGGGTAAGAAAGAATGCCTCAGAAACTAAGCTTCCGTTTCAGAGAGAAAACCGTCTCAGACATGGGCCTCGATCTGCCCAGGCACAGACACTTGGAAAACATCACAGATAGGGGTCACAGTGAGCCCCTCCGTTATATCAGAGCCTTTTTATAGCAGCATCATTAAGCCATTTATAGTGAGCAATTAAAGAGGACCTAAGTGGGCCACCACATTCCTCTCTGGCTGGCTCTGGCTGATGTGGCAATATGCTGACAATGAGATAAAGGCTTCCCTTAAATGCCCTGCTACACAAAGCTGCCTCTGCACACTTAGATATCTGCTTGTAGCCTGTATGTATACTGTACTTTTTAAAGTCAGTTCAATTATGCATGGGGCACATTACCATAACGTGAGCCACATTATGGGAAACTTCACAAGAACTGTTTGACACCAGGCTGGTGTTACAGTGGGCAGGTGGCAGGTGTGGATGTGACACATGGGTATGAGACGGTGTCATGGGGTAAAAAATCAAAGTCTTTAAACCCAAGCAGAATAGACTCTGAATAGTGCCTCTCTCAATAAACATAACACCGGGAAATCTGGTACCACTTGAATCTTAGTTTTCTTGCCTATAAACCAAACCAACCTCTACAGACCGACTTGACAGTGTTATGCAGGAGGTATCTTAGGAACTTTGACACCTGATGTAACTCAGTAAATGGCAGCTATTTGAGATATAGTCAACAGAGTCAAGGCCAAATGAGGCCAAGGATACTCTCTGCCTACCATCCCTCCGGGTGAACTTTCAGAAACAAATTCAACCCCGAATGTTAGTCCCCCAGGCTGGAAGCCCCTGCACTGATCACTTACTCCTAACCGGGTCACTCCTCCCTGTCCTCACAACTCCCTTCACCAAACTACTGCATATGCCCGGGTGCTTACCTCACTCACATCCTTACAAGGTCACCCTCCCTTACACCTCAAGTACATACCTGTTGAAATCCTACCTCTGCTTCACAGCACCACCTCAGGGATGTTCCCACCACACCACCTTCCTCCTAGAACCTCCCAACACCACCTACACCCCCATATAGGTTGCTGTGAGGACATTCATGAGTAAAGCAATGCACCCTCCCTCCTAATTGGGCCCAGCTGTGTTCAGTTAGAATGTGCTGCCAGAGCCCTGGGTGCACATAATAATGCAGGGAGAAACTAACAGGTCACAGCTTTGTTTTAAAAAATTAATCTGGCCCCATCTGAATCTGTATTGCCTTGAAATTAAGCAGGGACCACTTGGATACTCATACTTGTTGACACCCATGGTGGGAAGCCATGAATTGACCTGATTGTCACAATCATAGTCACTAAAATACTCTCAAGATGAGCCACAGAGAATTTCTTCAGCAAAGATTCTGCATTTTTCTATGGAATTTATTGGAACGTGGCATAAATATTTATCTGCTTTGTTAGTAAAAATGAACACACAGCAAATTCTTACTTCCCTGAAATGTTAAGAAAGTAAATATAACTTAAATATACCACACTTATACCAAAAGAATTTAAACACCACTTTGTCACATATTAAAAATTTCCTCTGGGGAACTATTTCTGGAGTCTTCATTCAGTTCCTTTGATATATCTATCATATTGATTTTATTTTAGTAGCATTTCTTTTTTCCCCCTTGGTTTAATTTTTTTTATTAAGTCATAGCTGTGCACATTAATGCAATTGTGGGGTACAATGTGCTGGTTTTATATATAATTTGAAATATTTTCATCAAACTAGTTAGCATAGCCTTCGTGGCATTTTCTTAGTTATTGTGTTAAGACATTTATACTCTACATTTAGTAAATTTCACATGTACCCTTGTAAGATGCACCATAGGTGTGGTCCCACCAATTACCCTCCCTCCACCCATCCTCCTCCCTCCCCTCATATGAAAGCTATAACTTGGTTTCATAGTAGGGCTGAATATCTCCATTCTTCAGATACTTTGCTAAGAAAAATATGTTCCAGCTCCATCCATGTAAACATGAAAGAGGTAAAATCTCCATCTTTTTTAAGGCTGCATAATATTCCATGGTGTACATATACCACAATTTATTAATCCATTCATGGGTCAATGGGCATTTGGGCTTCTTCCATGACTTAGCAGTTATGAACTGGGCTGCAATAAACATTCTGGTACAAATATCTTTGTATAATTGGATAGCAGCATTTATAGTATATTCATTTATACTAGCATATCTCATATAAGGGAAGTCTCAAACTCCCCTCCCCATCAATATTATATTTTGCACTTTAATAAATGAGACTGACACATTCAGCTGTTATTTGGAAAAAAGTTAACTTGGTCTTCTTTATGACTCAATATATAAAAACAAATTATATAGGCCTCTTTGCCTACTTTGCTGTGGCAATGGAGACCCGTTCACTGTCTATGGTGAATGTACTGTGCCTTGTAAACTTTCTTACTCTGTAACCCTTCTTTTTCTTCCTCAATGAACTTTGCTTGCCTTAAAAGAAAAATAATAAATTACATAAAGTAAGGAATAGATGTCAAAAATAAACTAGTAGGCTCCTAAATGAAAATCTAGGAAGGGGACTGTATGTACAACCTAGAGATACCTGGAGATTTTATCTCAGAAGACACAGAAGTATAAAAAGATATATATTTGGCTACATGAAAATTTAAAACTTTTGCAAGAGCAAAATCTATGACAAACAAGGTTTAGAGACAAAATATTTGAAAAAAATTTGCAATATGAATTTTAAAGAAAATGCTAATATCAATAGAGCCCTCTTAAAAACTGATAAGGAAAGTAACCCAGTGGGGAAAAAGTACAAAATGTTATGAATAGGCAATTAGGAAAAGCCATGAATCAAAAGACCAAATATAGAATAGAAATATAATAGACAGTATGTATTACAATAGAAATATAATAGAAAGCTGCTCAAACTCAATATTTCCATCCGGACTAGCAAAAATCATAAAGATTAACACTTACTGCTAACAGAGACATAAAGAAAAGGTCACTCTCATAAACGGTAACTAGCAATTGTTATAAAAATTTTAGAAGTAAATCAGAAACACCAGTTGCTAAAGATATACTTCTAAATACTGTAACATTTTATTTAAAATAAAAATACCAGCATAAAGAATAAATGTACAAACATATTTATTGGGCCACTATTCCTATTGGCCAAAAAAACTCCAAGTAATTGTTTATTAATAGGGTAACAGTTAAATAAATGACAAGTCCATGCCATGGACTATTATGCAGTCACAAAAGAATGAATTAGGGCAGAGATTTTCAACCATTGTGCCATGAAAATTTTTAAAGATCATTAATTAAATTATTTTCAAAAGGAGTTCAAAGTACAGCAAGTATATTCTTTTTTTTTCTACTCTTTTTTTGGATCAACATAATTTATGTGTGCTGTCAAAGTTTAACTATAGGTTCAAATGTATTGTGAGATTTTAAAAAAAGGTTGAAAAACACTGAATTAGAGCTACTCTAGTTGAGTTTAAGGTACTTCTATGAGATTTTGCTAAATGAGAAAATTAAGATAATAGAAAAGTATTTTTAAAATACCACTTAAAGTAAACAGTAATTGCCAACCCCTCACATATTTACATGTTCGTATATGCTTATTTAGGCACAGAGGAAACAGAAGGAGATACACACCAAAACATTCATCTGATAATGAGAAGTATGTGAAAACAGAAAAAAAATCTCAAAAAAATCCAACATTTAAATAATTTCATATATGCATAAAATATTACGGTAACAAGAAATGGGCTTATATCTGTATCTACTAATTTGCAGAAATGTACATCAGCTATTGCCAAACTGAAAAAGTAAATGCAGAATAATGTGTAAAAAAATGATCCTGTTCAGATAAAAACAAAAGTACTTGTGTATGTAGAAATAAGCTTATTTATTTGATGGAGCAAGGAGAAAGTTTTGGAAAGATGTAGCAGATTATTAATACCAATTATCTCAGGGAGTTGGGTTGAATGGGAAATAGCATGAGAGCAGTAATTCTCTCTATTCTTTGTACCAAGGTGCTTCACCTAGTAAAGCAAATTTGTATTACTTATATAACCATAAATCTCAAAGAAAGAAACTTCCTTTTCTAGAAGAGGAAAAATAAGCATAATGATAACAGAAAATAAGAAATGCACCATGGGATTTTTTTTCAAGTGTCATCCTTGCATTCACTTCCAGTACACCCACATACAGAAGATGAGTTATATGAGCATACTGCGCATCCTCATTCCCCTGCTCGCTATCCCCTTCAGTAAATGCCACTTCACCCTGGCCAGTACCAGAGGCTCTGTCACCTGGCATCACTCACTTGTAGATACTATACCAAGTCAGATCCCTCATCTTGTTTTCCTAATCACGTTCCCTAGGAATATGTACAGGCTTTAATTTTTTAAAATTAAGATAAGGCACTCAAACTAAAAATAGAAGGAACTATGACAATATCATAAAGTTCATATATTAAAATCCTAAAATGAGGGCGGCGCCTGTGGCTCAGTGAGCAGGGCGCCGGCCCCATATACCAAGGGTGGCGGGTTCAAACCCAGCCCCGGCCAAACTGCAACAAAAAAATAGCCGGGCGTTGTGGCGGGCGCCTGTAGTCCCAGCTACTAGGGAGGCTGAGGCAGGAGAGTCGCCGAAGCCCAGGAGTTAGAGGTTGCTGTGAGCTGTGTGACGCCACAGCACTCTACTGAGGGCAATAAAGTGAAACTCTGTCTCTACAAAATAAATAAATAAATAAATAAATAAAATCCTAAAATGAACATTACACTAACTAGTGAAAGACTGAGAGCATTCCCTCTAAGATAAGTGACCAGAAAAACAATGCCTACTCTTAACACTTCTACTCAACATGGTATTGGAAGTCCTAGCCAGAGAAATTCAGCAAGAAAAAGAAATGCCAGCATAGCATAGGAACTTTCTTCACTGAATACTTAAACCCCGCAAAGTCATCCATGAGGGTTAAAAATCAACCTTTTTCAAATTCCTGTTAATGCTAACATTTTGCCCTCTCCCATGAATCATGAATGCAATTAGTGGCATCTAGAATGATGAATCCTTTCCAGAAGGTTTTCAATTTACTTCGCCCAGTTCCATCAGAGGAATCACTATCTGTGGAAGCTATAGCCTTATAAAATAATAAGTCTTAAATGTCAAAATTACAACTGATTCATGAGTTACAGAATGGGTATTGTGTTAGCAGGCATGGAAACAATATTAATATATTTACCCATCTCCATCAGAGTGCATTGTTGATGAACAGTAATATTTTGAAAGGAATCTTTTACTCTGAGCATTAAGTCTCAACACTGGGTTTAAAATGTTCAGTAAGACATGCTGCAAACAGATATGCTGTCATCCAGGCTTTATTGTTCCATTTATAGAGCACAGGCAGCCTAGATGTAGTTTAACGGTAAGAGTTCTAGGGCTTTTGGAATGTTCCATGAGCACTGGCTTCAACTGAGAATTACTACTTGCCTGAGCCCCCAGCAAGAGAGTTAGCTGATCCTCTGAAGCTGACATCAACTACTTCTCTCCATCTCTGAATGTCCCAGATGGTGAAACAGAGAAGGCTGTTTCACCTGCATTGAAAATCTGTTGTTTAAGGTAGCCACCTTCATCAATTATCTTAGCTGTATCTTCTGGAGAACTTGCTGTGCTTCAACATTAGCACTTACTGCTTCTCCTTGCACTTTTACCCGGTAAAGATGGTGTCTTTCCTTAAACATCGTGAATCAATCTTTGCTAGCTTTCAGCTTTTCTTCTGTAGCTTCCTTACCACTCTTGGACTTCAAAGAATTGGAGAGAGTTAGAGCCTTGCTGTGGATTAGGCTTTGGTTTAAGGGAATGTGGTGGCTGGTTTGATCTTCTATCCTGACCACTAAAATTTTCTCCCTATTGGCAGTAAGGTTGTTTCATTTTCTTATCATTTTTGTGTCCACTGGAGTAGCACTTTTAATTTCCTTACAGAACTTTGCCTTTGCATTCACAACTTGGCTAACTGGTGCAAAGGGGCTAGCTTTCAGCCTGCCTCAGCTTTTGAAATGCCTTCCTCACTAAGCTTAATCATTTTTAAGTGAGAGACTTGAGACTCTCTCACTTGAACACTTAAAACAGGCCACTGTAGGGTTATTAATTGGCCTAATGTCAACACTGCTGTGTCATAGAGAATGGAGAGGCTGAAGGATAGGGAAAGAGATAGAGAACACACATTAATCACTTAAAGTTGCCATCTTTTTTTTTTTTTTTTTTTTAATTTTTGAGACAGAGTCTCACTCTCTTTCTCTGGGTATAGTGCTGTGGTATCATCATAGCTCATAGCAACCTCAAACTCTTGGGCTCAAGAGATCCTCTTGCTTCAGCTTCCTGAAGTAGCTGGGACTACAGGCATCTGCCACAATACCTGGCTAATTTGTCTATTTTTAGTAGAGACAGGGTCTCTCTCTTGCTCAGGCTGGTCTTGAACTCATGAGCTCAAGCAATCAGCCACTGCGCCCAGCCTAAATTTGCTATCATATATGAGTGCAGATCATGGTACCCCAAAACAATTACAGTAGTAACCTCAAAGATCACTGATCACAGATCACCATATCAGATAAAACAATAATGCAAAAGTTTAAAATATTGCAAAAACTACCAAAGTGTGACACAGAGACACCAAGTGAATACATGCTGTTGGAAAAACAGCATACAGTTGTTCTATGCAAGACTGCCACAAACTTCAATTTATAAAAAGCACAATATCTGTGAAGGGCAATAAAGTGGAGCACAATAAAATGAGGTATGTCTGTAAAAGCCATCCAAATTGGAAAGAAGTAAAAAGTCTTTTCTTCCCGATGACATGATCTATATATAGAAAACCTTAAAGACTCCACCAAAAATATCATTAGAACTTAATATACTCAGTAAAGTACCAGGATACAAAGTCATCACAAAAAAAAATCACTTAAATTTCAATACACTAACAATAAACAATTTTAAAAGGAAATTAAGAAAACAGTTCCATTTACCAGAGTTTCAAAAAGAATAAAATACTTAAGAATTAACTTTAATTGAGGAGGTCAAACACTTACATACTGAAAACTACAGAACATTGCCGAAAGAAATTTTAAAAGACACAAATAAATGAAAAGACATTCCATGTTCACGGGCTGGAAGACTTACTATCATTAATATGTCAATACTACCCAAAGCAATCTATAGCCCTAATGCAATCTCTATCAAAATCTCAATGGTATTTTTTGCAGAAACAGAAAAGTCCATCCTAAAATTCATGTGGAATCTCAAAGGATGCCAAATAACCAAAGCAATCTTTATAAATAACAAAGTTTAAGATCTCACACTTCTTGATTTCAAACATATTACCAAGCCAGTCACCACAACAACATAGAACTAGGATGAAGACCGACCTACAGGCCAATGAAACGGGACAAAAGATGAGAAATGAACCCTCACGTATGTGATCAAATGATTTTCAATAACAGTGCCAAGACCATTCAGTCAGAAAAAAAAAGACCATCTTTTCAAAAAATGGTGCTTAGAAAACTGGATATCCACATGCAAAAAAAAAAAAAAAATCAAATCAAATCCTTACCTAATACCACGTACAAAAATCAGTTCAAAATGGATCTTAGACCTAAATGTAAAAGCTAAATCTATAAAAATCTTAGAAGAACATAAAAGGAAAACTTTATAACTTTGGATTTGGAATGATTTCCTGGACAGACACCAAAAGCAGGCAATAAAAGTAAAAACAGGTAAATTATACCACATTAAAATGAAAAACTTCGGTTGTTACAAAATGAAGTAATCAACAAAATGAAGTAATAACCTATGATATAAGAGAAAAGGTTTGTAAATCACATATTTGACAAGGGATTAAAACCCAGAATACATAAAGAACTCCTGCAATGCATAAACAACAAAAAACAAACAACCTGATTAAATATGAGCCACTGACTAGGATAAATAAGCAACACTGCATTGGTAGGGAAGTGGAGAGTGGACACCTGTTATATATAAAGCCATATGAGGGCCCAGGACGCATTGGTTCTTTCTCCAAGCACACCACCCTGCATGCACACCTGTGAAACAAGCAATGGCTACATCACCATAATGAAAGCTATATACCCACCATGGTGCTCTGAAATATGTTTCCCACTAGGTTATAAAGGCTTCACTGGCATTTAAACAGATTGCAAGCAGCCATTTTACGGGAGTATAGACATAAGCAATCTTTGAATAAGGAAAACAAAATCTTAGAAGTCAACAAAACTAATTTTCTACCTAATGTAGGAATCTTACCTACAATACCTCTGACAGGTGGATGTCTGCTCCCTGCTTGAATACTTCTAATTATAGAGGAATGTCCCTGCCTAACCAGGCAGCCAATTCTATTTTTGAGCAGCCCCAAAGAGTTAAACGAAGTTCCTTCTTACACAAAACTAAAACCTGCTTCTGTAACTTCTACCTTTGGACCTAACCCTTATTGTCTTAAAATACAGAGATTATTTTAAATTATGTTGGCAATTTAGGGTCATTTGAAAACAGGTAACACGCTAGTGGTAATATTATTTGTTTGGAAGAATGTAGAAGTCACAGTGAGTGAGTAAACAGCTTCTTAGCACTTGGGCACAAAGGAAGTCTTTGCCCTGAAGGGGCTTAGATTTTGGAGGTCAGATTAACAATACAAATATTTTACCAGTGAAAAGTAGTTAATGTCATGCTTAATTTTTTTATTGCATAAATATGTTAACTCTGAAAACGAGTTGTCATCTTTGAACAAGATAGTAAGTGAATTTCATTTGAATTTTCTAAAGAAAATTTCTTTCAAAGCGTAACCAATATACTTAAAATCAATGGTAGTCTTAACCACCCCACTAAAATTAAATTAATACATTGTTCCTTTCTCCCTTCATTCTTAACAAAATGGAGTTAGAAAGTTGTCTTTAAACCCTGGGTAAAAATTTAAACATGTACCTATACATCCCATACAAAAGAGATTAAAAATTTTTAATGTGTCCTATTTCTAGAAGTATCCTCAAATCCTATATCACAGACAGAGTGGCATATGCACAATTATTTATTATTTTCCTTTCTTTGATGAAAGATATAAAAATTAAAGTTAGATAAAAAGTTGACTTCTCATCTTTTCCTGACATGTAAAATTTTCAATGTCAATTAACTAGAACTGCCAAGACCTAAAAAATGTTGGACATACGAATGCTATAGAGTTAGGTTCTTTACATGTTAAGAGTATATTAAATATTAATGCATATAATTAGGCTGCTTTGTGTCCATAATAGGAGCCTACTTATATATTATTTCAAACATTATTTTGCAAAAAAAAAAAAAAAAGATCTCATGTGGCTTTGGTAGATACTGATACAGGACAGGTGGTGCCCCAGCCAGATCAGCTGAGCTGGAGGACCTGACGCCTCCAGCTGGTGTTGGTGTGGCAGCAGCCGGCAGAGGAACCAGCAGGCTGGAGGGTAGGCAAGGGGGGGTGGTGCATTCCACCCCCACTCCCAACCCCACCCCCAACCCCACCCGAGGCTCCACTAGCCAAAGGGGCTGAACAAATGCTGGGGAGACACCCGCGCCTTGGTGTCTCCTTCCCTTTGCACTTATGATTGAATATGGAACCACCCTTTCCTATGCCTAGGTCAATTTCATGTAAGTTTCCTAGCCCTCAATTCTGTGAATGGACTGTGTCCATTCATTAATACATTCATTCACCTCGCCCCAGCAGAAGAGACTGTGTCCATTCATTTCCTGGCCTCATACAGAAGGAACCCACGTACCTATATATACCCCTACATTAAGACAGACGGAGAGAGATAGAGAGAGCTTTTTCTCTCCGACTTGGGTTTTCTCTCTGGGACCTTTAGCGTTTTTGTATTCTTTTCTGTAAATAAATTATGTCTTACCACTGATCTGTGGTCCACGGATTTATTCTTCAAATCACTGAGACCAAGAACCTGAAACTCAGGTACCAATACTTGGAAGACTCCTTATCTAAATGAGCACATCACTTGCAAACATGCTGAATTACAAAATAAAGGTACTATCCATCAAAATGAAATCATAAAATGACATTTAATTTTTTTTCCCTCAAGCACTATCCTTCTATAAAGTTGACACTGGCTCGGGCATTTCAAACCAGTAGTCCAACCCCTAAGTCATTAATCCATCCCAGGTGGCAAAACCATCACTAATCACACGCCTGCTAAGCACCAAACCTTTCAAAAACCAGATGCTTTTTTTCCTACTTCATTCCATAATAGCCAAAATATAAAAGTCCAGTAAAAGTTTAATCAATTCCAGGCTCAAATTGAGGTACTAATACAAAGTAATATAAAAATTCTACAACAGCCACAGTAATGAGTGAACTCAATCACAATAAAAAAAAAAGTAAAAATATTTTACTTACAGTTTATTCAGAGATGTATATAGGAGACATCAAAGGCAATTAAATATCCCCATAAGCTGAAAATTAACCACAAAGAGCCCATGTATATTTCCTCATTTACCATCTTAGAGCCTTCAATTAATTTTATCTCCCCAAATAGTTGCTCACAACCTAATCACATAGATTTTTCTCCACTTTGCAATAAGCCTGCTCCTTTGGCTGCTATCAACATCTCAGACAAAAAAGACCAAGCTAACCACACTTGCCCAAGTATGTCAGATTTGGATAGTAGATTCTTAGCTTTATCTCCATTAAAGGTTCTAGCCCAGACTTAATGAATGAGAATCTGCATTTTAACAAGCTCTCCAGTTGAGTCCCAAGCATATCAAAGCTCAAGCAGCAGAGCTGTGGACTGACAGACCTCCAGGGGTACTCCCAGGACCAGCAGCATCAGCATCACGTGGGAACTGCCTAGAAATGCACATTCTTAAGCCCCATCCCACTGAATTAAAAACTCTGCAATTTGCATGTGTGTGTATGTGTGTGTATATGTGTGTGTGTGGGGGGGGGTGTTTTACAGAATATTACATGGGTACAGTTTTGGTTACATAATTTGCTTTTGAACTTTTTAAATCAAAGTTGTAAGTGTGCCCCTTACTCAGAAAGTGTGCACGATATCAGCTAGGTGTGAATTTACCCAACCCGTCCTCCACCCTCCCACCTTCATGATTTCTGTTGAGTTTTACCTTCATATGTGAGCCTGGTGTTTGTTCTTCCGTTCTTATGATATTTCCCTCAGGAGAATGGTCTCTAGTTCTGTACAGGTTGTTACAAAAGATACAAGCTGACCTTTATTTTTTACAGCTAAGTAGTATTCCATTTTATTATTCCATATTCCTCATTTCATTAATCCACTCAGGTACTGCTGGGCAGTTGGGCCCTTCAGGTACTCTGAAGTTTTTTGATCACCACTGTCTTAGACAAGGAGATGACAAACTTTTTCTATGAAGACCAGATAGTTAATTTAGGCTTTGTGGGTCCTCTGGTCTCTGCCAGGACCACTCAGCTTTGCCATGGCAGCATGACGATAGCCCTGCAGGGTATGTAAGCAAATGAGCGTGGCTGTGTTCCAATGAAACTCCACTTATGGACGAGTTTCATATGTCAGGTAATATTGTTCTTATTTTGATTTTTTTCTAAGCATTTAAAAATGTAAAGCCATGCTTAGCTAATCCGCCATATAAAAACAGGAAGTAAGCCAAACTGGCCCACTGGATGTAGTTTACCAACCTCTGATCCCATGAGATGAGTTTTTTCTCATTTTCTGTGGCAAGTCAAAGTCTTTAACATCATCCCACAGGATCCATGGAAATCACAGTGATAAGTAACCTTGTATCTCACCAAAATAGTCATTCTTATTCCATAGTTTTGCAGGAACAATCTCGCTGAGGAGGGCATTACAATTTCCATACTAATAATGCTCAGGAAATAAAGTGAGAGTTTGTCGAGAAGGTATACAATACCTGTGATTTTGTTTAAAAAGTACAAATGTCTGGGAAATGGAGGAAAGTGGGGGTGAGCAAAGGAAGGAATCCAAAGGATTCCATGAAGTAAGTCCAGCCCATGTTTCTTTTTTTTTTTTTCTCTTTTTTTTTTTTTTTTTAATTGTTGGGGATTCATTGAGGGTATAATAAGCCAGTTACACTGATTGCAATTGTTAGGTAAAGTCCCTCTTGCAATCATGTCTTGCCCCCATAAAATGTGACACACACTAAGGCCCCACCCTCCTCCCTCCATCCCTCTTTCTGTTCCCCCCCCATACCCTTAATTGTCATTAATTGTCCTCATATCAAGATTGAGTACATAGGATTCATGTTTCTCCATTTTTGTGATGCTTTACTAAGAATAATGTCTTCCACTTCCATCCAGGTTAATATGAAGGATGTAAAGTCTCCATTTTTTTTAATGGCTGAATAGTATTCCATGGTATACATATACCACAGCTTGTTAATCCATTCCTGGGTTGGTGGGCATTTAGGCTGTTTCCACATTTTGGCAACGGTAAATTGAGCTGCAATAAACAGTCTAGTACAAGTGTCCTTATGATAAAAGGATTTTTTTTCCTTCTGGGTAGATGCCCAGTAATGGGATTGCATTCGATCCAGCCCATGTTTCTAATCTCACTGATCTCTACCGACTACCTCTTCCTGTGCTCTAAAGGAATGCAAGCTCTCTGTATCCAAATCACAGCTGGAGCTGACACCCACCTCCCAGCTTTCCTTTCTCTAACAGGAACACTCCATTCCTCCAACCCTTGTCCAAAACCCATTCATTTCTTAATGTCTGCTACAAATACAGTTCATCTACAAAGCACTTCCAACCTCTCAGCTAAAATGAACCCTTCTATTTCTATTACCCTGATTTTCACATTCTATGCTTCATTTGTATAGATTTTTATATCCTTCACTAGACTATTAGCACTTTGAGGACAGAAATATTGTATTCATCTTATACGTAATTTCACCCATTCAGTCCCCTAGCAGAGGGACATCGTAGTTACTCACATATTTTCTAAAATGATTTAGTTTTAAAATAACAAAAATAATTACAGAATGAACAGCAGCAGCAGTAACCCACTAATGAGTCCTTAGTGCCTCACACTTTATATAATTATCTCCTACCTCACAGCAAAACTCCCTTTAAATAGTAGGAATTCTTATGGATGGCACTAAGAATCTGAGAGCTTACATAGGTGGCCCTAGTCAGTGGTTCTCAAGATGTGGTTCCCAGATGAATGACATCAGCATCACCAGACAACCTGTTGGAAATGTAAATTCACAGCCCCCACACCACCGCCACTCAGGTATTTCTTTTTATCAGGAAAGGTACTGAACCTACAGATCCCGCTGCAGTATTTACATGAAAATGCAGGTAAGTAATTCTTGCATCTGGTTTTGTTTGGACACTATCTCATTCCACAAAATGTTCTCTTTTTTTTACATTAAAATGGGATTTATTAGTATGTTGTGATTTGGATCACATTAATATTTTTTATTTTTTATTAAGTCAAACTGTGTACATTTATGGGGTACAGTGTGCTGATTTGATACACAATGTGGACTGCTTACAACAAACTGATTAACCACCACTTCACTTACTTACTTGTTATGGTCAGACATTTATACTCTACTCTTAACAGATGTCAAATGAACCACTGCATTGTGTACAATAGGTGAGGTCCCTTTCTTGAAAGTTTCCAACTTTACCGATCACCCCAACTCAACCCAACTATTCAGAGCAGGGTGGATAAAGAGGCGCTGAGTGTGGGAAACCCAGCTACTTCTATCGGGTAAATGCTCCAAATAAGCATCAGGTCACAATTATGGAATGAAGTGTCAACAAAGCACAGAAAGTAAAAATAAAAACAAAGATCATAGCAGCTGAATTATTTATTCTAACTATTCTAAGCAAGGAGCCATTACTTGGTAGGTGAGAAGTATTTCTTAGGTCCCTCATTAAAAAAAAAAAAAAAACAAGTCTAACTAAGGCTAAGGGCAAGATTATAGGCTTGATATCAAGAAGAATTTCACGAAAGAGAGGTCTATAAACTGGGGTACCGTGCCTTCACACAGTCATGTCCACAGCAATTTGCCACCCAAGTACACTCAGTGTGCATTCGCCAGACCTATTCTGTTTGCAACAGTGAGACTAAACTATCTTACATAGACCAGAAGATGCTGGTAAGAAAATAAGGATTTATTTCTAAAAGTTTTTTTTATCATGTCTTATTATTAATCTTCCTTTGCCATGCACTGCCTTCACAGTTGTCGTTGTATGTGTGTTTTAAGTTAACATTAAGCACTGTCTGAACCATGTAGGCTGACATTTATCAGAAATGTGAAAGAAACACATCCATATTCACGGGCTCTGGGAGATCTTAAGACTCACTTTGCAAAGTTCGTAAGCAAATTCCACAATTACTCGACCAAGGCGTGTCCAAGCAAATACTGACGCAGAGTGATGAACAGTCACGTGAGGCACGTGATGTCTGCAGCTCCAGAGAGGACTAAAAACTCAGTAAGAAGTGATAAATGTAAGTGATAATAGCCTAAAATTTTCTAAACAAAAGAGGGAACATGAACAGCCAAATCTCTGAAATCACACATGCTGTTAAGTAGAGCTGATTCAAATGCCCATGTATTCCCTCAATTGCTTCCTGTAATAACCCACCTAACCCACAGGCAGAGAGGAATAAGAAAATTATATAATGGCTGAATTCATCAGCTGCTCTTAGGATAGAACTTAAGGGAAAACACATTCTCTATGTCAGTGGTTCTCAACATTCCTAATGCCGTGGCCCTTTAGTACAGTTCCTGTGGGTCGCGACCCACAGGTTGAGAACCGCTGCTCTATATGAATAAAATGACTCAACCAATCTTCAGTATGTTGTGTATTTGAAATGTACATATAACGAGTAATTAAAATAAATAAATATGGGACATATTTCAAACACAGTCATCACCACTCTTTATAAATGTGAATAATCATAGACAAGATGGAGTGTCACTGTAATTACAGTGATTGTTTGTTTTCATTTTATAGAAAGCCCTAAAGAATAGGCCTGGGAGGGCTCTGACAAACCCGAGCCCCATGGCAGACAGGAAAGGGAATTTACTCCTTCCTAGAGGTGCTTCTAACTCTCTACAGCCTGGGCTTTAGCCTTTGTAAAATGTGGTTAATGTGAATTCCCTTCTCCCAGGTACGTTTTATGCATCAAGTGAGATAAAAGATGAGCAAGGTGCTTTGGGGACGTTAGAGCACACCGTGAAGCAGCCGTTTCTACCTGGGAATAGCTCACTTCAAATGAATGAAGGGCAACAATTAAAATCTGTTGACTATGGGCGGCGCCTGTGGCTCAGTCCGTAAGGCGCCAGCCCCATATACCGAGGGTGGCGGGTTCAAACCCAGCCCCGGCCAAACCGCAACCAAAAAATAGCTGGGCGTTGTGGCAGGCACCTGTAGTCCCAGCTACTCGGGAAGCTGAGGCAAGAGAATCGCTTAAGCCCAGGAGTTGCAGGTTGCTGTGAGCTGTGTGATGCCACGGCACTCTATCGAGGGCCATAATGTAAGACTCTGTCTCTACAAAAAAAAGAAAAAAAAAATCTGTTGACTAATTTGTGTAAATGTAATTCCATTTAAGCTAAGTGATAATATCTGAATTTCAAATTGAGAAAATGACTAATTATTTCTTAAAGTAACCTCGAAAAAACGGAAACCTTTTCTGGTTCTGTCATGATAATCTGCCTAAAGGCAGACCATAGGGAGACGTTGCACAGATGCTGGTTTTGGCCCTGTCTGAGGAGCAGTTATGGTGCTGATCAACTCATCTCACTCAAAAACCCACACAATGCCTTCCTCCTTGTGACCTACTGAAGAGTTACATTTCTGAATTGCCTCAGCTGTCAAAAGACCTATTCCCTTGCACCCCTCAACTCCACTTCTTAGCAGGTACTCACATGTGTGTATACCCAGACACACAGACACACAGGGAGAGAGAGCAGGAAAATAAAAGCATCACTGGAAATTCTAGCTGGACTGGTTAGTTTAAAGGGCTTTCCACGTGCCAGTGACTTCTAGCTTCCTGTGTTTCCAATCAATAAAATGCCAATAATAGACCTTTTTTCTACAGCTGATACTTACAGATTAACATGACAATATTGGACTATATAACCCTGAATCTCAAAGGATTATAACAGTGCTACCCAAGATCCTTTCCACATATCTGCAGCTGTGTGTTAAATGCACTATTGACTATGTGTCAGCATCCATGGGGCAAAGGTGCCTTTATAAGTTCTAAAAGGACATCACACACATTTTTAAAAGATGTACCTATGATAAGTAAATGCTGCTTGCAGGACTGCTGTGCTAGTCTGGACTCCAGTGACAAGCTGTATGATTTAGCCTGCTCAGACTACCCCCTAGCCCAATCTTGAGTTTTGATTTTCAAAAAAACATAAAAAGAGGAAACTAAGTAATCATGAGTTTTGATTTACAAAACACAGAAAGATACTTGATGAATTTTGTGGGATAAATATGCAATTTTACATTGTCCTAAGAAAGAGAAATAGAACAGAACACATAACTCGGAAGTAAATCTCATTATATACAAGCATGTAATGTACGACAAAGGATCCATCACTAGGAAAGGGGAATGTTTAATAAATGGCGTGAGAATTACTAGCTAGCAATCTGTTACTTCTATATCTATACATAAAACCTAGACAATCTATTCAAAGCATACAGAAGTTAACTTGACACTATTTTATGTTCAAAAATAGAAAAATAAAGGCACGAAAAAACAAAAAACAAACAGGTAAAAATTCTCCATACGCTTAGAAGAAATAAGATCTGGTGTTCAACAGATCAGTAGGATTACTGTAGTTAACATTACTCAATTGTTTGGGCAAAATAGCTAGTAGAGAATAATTCAAATGTTCCTAGCATCAAGAGAAGATAAATATTTAAGGTAATGAATATTCCAATTACCCTAATTTGATTATATTAATGAATTAAATGATCACATGTATCTCCCAAATACATACATTGTATATCAACAAAAAAGGAATGTTTTAACTTGAGGAAGAAAAAAAAAACTTTTAAGGCAAATTTCTCGACCTCTAGAAGTGATACCTTCTATGCCTAGAAATTCTAAAAGAAAAACAGAACAGACTTGCCTACATAAAAATTTAACACCACCACGTTTTTTTTTCAACAAACAAAACACTAGAAAAAAAATATTTTTACTAAATATGATAGTTTATTTCTGTAAGGTAAATTGATAAAAAGAGGCTCCTTGAGCATCCTCCAGAAAGCTCTGTAACGTGGCATCCCCAGCTCCCCATGGCCCAGGTCACCCAACCTTCCAGCCACACCTCCAGCCTTCTCACCTCCTGTCTAGTGCTCCTGCCACGCTGAATGACTTACAATTTCCAGGTGGGTCAAGGCCGTCTCAAAGCTCCACTGCCTGTGCTTTCACTCAACTCGAACATCCAACACCCCATTTTTCCACCTGAAAAATCACCTTTAAGAACAGCTCAAGTTTTGCCTCTATCAGGAATGTCTACCAATGTCCACCTTTGTGACCACATGATTTGCCCTGCTCAACATAATCCAGAACTTTCTACAATGATGACTATGGCCCAGACTAGCTAACAAGGTATCCCCTAGCCATGGCTATGTTTTTTTTGTTGTCGTGGTTGTTTTGTTTTGTTTTGTTTTTCATTTTTCCCCCAGCTGTGTCACAAGCTTTTATTCAGCACAATCTATACACTAGGCACTAGGCTAGGTATGAGGTATACAACAGTAAGGCATTGGCATTTGCCCTCAGGAAACTCACAGATGAATAAGGAAGACTAATAGATAAATGCATTTAAAATGAATTAAACTGTCTTTTTTTTGGGGGGGGGGGGCATCATACACTGGTTTTATAGACCATTTCACATATTTTGATCACACTGGTTAACATAGCCTTCCTGGCATTTTCTTAGTTATTGTGTTAAGACATTTATATTCTACATTTACTAAGTTTCACATGTACCCTTGTAAGATACACCGCAGGTGCAATCCCATCTACCACCCTCCCTCTGTTCATCCTCCCCCCTCCCTCCCTTCCCTCTCCCCTTCCCCATATTCTTAGGTTATAACTGGGTTATAGCTTTCATATAAAAGCCATAAATTAGTCACATAGTAGGGCTGAGTACATTGGAGAAATTTTCTTCCATTCTTGAGATACTTTACTAAGAAGAATATGTTCCAGCTCCATCCACGTAAACATGAAAGAGGTAAAATCTCCATCTCTCTTTAAGGCTGCATAATATTCCATGGTGTACATATACCACAATTTATTAATCCATTCGTGGATCAATGGACACTTGGGCTTTTTCCATGATTTAGCAATTATGAATTGGGCTGCAATAAACATTCTGGTATAAATATCTTTGTTATAATGTGATTTTTGGTCTTCTGGGTATATATCTAGTAGAGGAATTATAGTATTGAATGGCAGATCTATTTTTAGATCTCCAAGTGTTCTCCAAACATCTTTCCAAAAGGAATGTATTAATTTGCATTCCCACCAGCAGTGTAGAAGTGTTCCCTTTTCTCCACATCCACGCCAACATCTCTGGTCTTGGGATTTTGTGACACAGGCTAGTCTTACTGGAGTTAGATGATATCTCAACGTAGTTTTGATTTGCATTTCTCTGATGATTAAAGATGATGGGCATTTTTTCATATTTCTGTAGGCTGTGCGCCTCTCTTCTTCAGAGAAGTTTCTCTTCAAGTCCCTTGCCCAGTCTCTGATGAGATCACTTGTTCTTTTCCTGCTTATACATTTGAGTTCTATGTGGATTCTGGTTATTAAAACTTTGTTGGAGACATAACCTGCAAATATCTTCTCCCATTCTGAGGGCTGTCTGCTTGCTTTACTTACTGTGTTCTTGGCTGTGCAGAAGCTTTTTTAGTTTGATCAGGTCCCAGTAGTGTATTTCTGAAGCTGCTTCAGTTGCTCAGGGGGTTCTCCTCATAAAATATTCAACCAGACTATTTTCTTCAAGAGTATTCCCTGCACATTCTTCTAGTATTGTTATAGTTTCATGTCTTAAGTTTAAATCTTTAATCAAGTGAGAGTCTATCTTAGTTAATGGTGAAAGGTGTGGGTCCAGTTTCAGTCTTCTACAGGTTGCCAGCCAGTTCACCCAGCACCATTTGTTAAATAGAAAATCTTTTCCCCACTGAATGTTTTTAATTGGCTTGTCAAAGATCAAATAACAGTAAGTAGCTGGGTTCATCTCTTGGTTCTCTATTCTGTTCCATACATCTACCTCTCTGTTTTTGTGCCAGTACCATGTTGTTTTGATCACTATCGACTTATAGTACAGTCTGAGGACTGGTAACGTGATTCCTCCTGCTTTGTTTTTATTTCTGAGTAATGTCGTGGCTATTCAAGGTTTTTTCTGATTCCATATAAAACGTATTATTTTTTCAAGATCTTTAAAGTATGACAGTAGAGCTTTAATAGGGATTGCCTTAAAATTGTATATTGCTTTGGGTAGTATGGACATTTTAACAATGTCAATTCTTCCCAGCCATGAGCGTGGTCTGTTTTTCCATTTGTTAACATTTTCAGCTATTTCTTTTCTTAGAATTTCATAGTTCTCTTTATAGAGATCTTTCATGTCCTTTGTTAGATAAACTCCCAAATATTTCATCTTCTTTGGCACTACTGTGAATGGAATAGAGTCCTTCACTGTTTTTTCAGCTTGACTATTGTTGGTATATATAAAGGCTACCAATTTATGAATGTTGATTTTGTAACCTCACATGCTGCTGTATTCCTTGATCACTTCTAAGAGTTTTGTAGTAGAATCCCTCGTGTTTTCCATGTATACAATCATATCACCTGCGAAGAGCAAAAGTTCGATCTCTTCTGACCCTATATGGATATCCTTGATCGCCTTTTCTTCCCTAATTGTGATGGCTAAAACTTCCATTACAATGTGTAATAGCAGTGGAGACAATGGGCAGCCTTGTCTAGTTCCTGATCTGAGTGGAAATGATTCCACTTTAACTCCATTCAATACGATATTGGCTGTGGGTTTGCTGTAGATGGCCTCTATCAGTTTAACAAATGTCCCTTCTATACCAATTTTCATAAGTGTTCTGATCATGAAGGGATGCTAGATATTATCAAAAGCTTTTTCTGCATCAATTGAGAGAATCGTATGGTCTTTGTTTTTTAATTTGTTTATGTGCTGAATTATATTTCTAGATTTACGTATATTGAACCAGCCTTGAGACCCTGGGATAAAACCGACTTAGTCATGATGTATAATTTGTTTGATGTGTTGCTGGATTCTGTTTGTTAGAATCTTGTTGAATATTTTTGCATCTATATTCATTAGTGATATTGGTCTATAATTTTCTTTTCTTGTTGGGTCTTTTCCTGGTTTAGGGATCAGGGTGATGTTTGCTTCATAGAACATGTTGGGTAGTATTCCTTCTTTTTCTACATTTTGGAACAGGTTGAGTAATATAGGTACTAGTTCCTCTTTAAAGATTTGATAGAATTCTGAAATGAAGCCATCTGGTCCCAGGCTTTTCTTTTTAGGGAGATTTTGTATGGCTGATGCTATTTCAGAACTTGATATAGGCCTGTTCAACATTTCCACTTGATTTTGGCTAAGTCTTAGAAGGTGACGTGCTTCCAATTATTGGTCAATTTCCTTCAGATTTTCATATTTCTGAGAATAAATTTTTTGTAATATTCATTAAGGATTTTTTTAATTTCTGAGGAGTCTGTTGTTATTTCATCTTTGTCGTTTCTCATTGATGAGATTAGAGATTTTACTCTTTTTTTCCTGGTTAGGTTAGCCAAAGGTTTATCTGCATTATTGACCTTTTCAAAAAACCAACTTTTTCATTTATTGACCTGTTATATAATTCTCTTGTTTTCAATTTCATTTAATTCTGCTCTAATTTTGGTTATTTCTTTTCTTCTACTGGATTTGGGGTTGGAATGTTCTTCCTTCTCCAGTTGCTTGAGATGTCCCATTAAGTTAACTTCCTCTCTTTCTGTTTTCTTGAGGAAGGCTTGCAGTGCTATAAATTTCTCCCTTAGGACTGCCATTGTGGTATCCCAGAGGTTCTGATAATTCGTGTCTTCATTGTCGTTTTGTTCCAAAAATTTGGCAATTTCCTTCTTAATCTCATCTCTGACCCAGCTATCATTTAGCATAAGGTTATTTAACTTCCATGTTTTTGTATGAGTATGCAGATTCTTGTTGTTACTGAGTTCAACTTTCATTCCATGGTGGTCCAAGAAGATGCAAGGAATAATTTCTATTCCTTTAAATTTACTGAGGTTAGACTTGTGACCTAAGATGTAATGAATTTTGGAGTATGTTCCGTGGGCTGATGAGAAGTATCTGCATTCAGTTTTGTTGGGATGAAATGTTCTGTAGATGTCTGCTAAATCCAAATTTTGAATGGTGAGGTTTAAATCTAAAATTTCCTTGCTCAGCTTCTTATTGGAGGATCTATCCAACACTGCCAAAGGAGTGTTGAAATCTCCAAGTATTATGAAGCTGGAGGAAATCAAGTTGCTCATGTCTGTTAGAGTTTCTCTTAGAAACTGAGGCGCATTCTGGTTGGGTGCATAGATATTAATAATTGAAATCTCATCATATTGAGTATTACCCTTAACAAATAGGAAGTGACCATTCTTATCCTTCCTTACTTTTGTTGGTTTAAAGCCTATTGTGTCAGCAAATAAAAGTGCAACACCTGCTTTTTTCTGATTACCATTTGCCTGAAATATGGATTACCATCCTTTCACCCTCAGTCTATATTTATCATTTAAGGTAAGATGTGACTCTTCTATACAGCAAATATCTGGCCTGAGTTTTTTTATCCAGTCTGCCAACCTGTGCCTCTTTAGAGGACAGTTTAAGCCATTCACATTAATGGAGAATATTGATAAGTCTGGTAAAATTTTGGGTATTGAGTTTTTCAAAATTCCAGTGGACATTTTTAATCCTTTCGCCACTGTGGAAGTGGAGTTGATCAAAATTTTCTGAGTGAGTTTACTTTTGTGGTAGAGGATTGGGCTGGTCATTGTGGAGGATAGGTCTGAGAATATCCTGAAGAGCTGGTTTGGTTATGGCAAATTTCTTCAACATGTGAATGTCATTAAACTACTTAATTTCTCTACCATAAATGGAACTCAGTTTAGCTGGATACAGGATCCAGGGTTGAAAGTTATTTTGTTTTAGGAGATTAAAAGTCGATGACCATGCTCTTCTGGCTTGAAAAGTTTCCGCATAGAGATCTGCAGTCATTCTAGTATTCTTCCTTTTGTAGGTAATGGTTTTCTTACGTCTGGCTGCTTTCAGAATTTTCTCCTTCATATTAACTTTAGCAAAGTTAATTATGATGTGCATGGGGGATGTCTTATTCAGGTTGAGTCGTGTTGGGGTTCTGAAACTGTTTGCTATCTGTATTTTAGAATCTCTTGGCATGTCTGGAAAATTCTCTTTCATAATTTCATGGCGAAGAGCCTCTGTGCCTTGTGAAGCCACTTCATCACTTTAAGGGATTCCAATGAGGCAGATATTAGCCTTGTTCGAATTATCCCAGAGCTCTCTGAGAGAATGATCCATTATTGCTCTCTATTTCTCTGTCTCTCTGAGAGTTTCGGAGTGTTCAAAAGCTTTGTCTTCAATGTCAGAAATCCTTTCTCCGCTTGCTCCACTCTGTTACTGAGAGATTCTACTGTATTTTTCAGATCTTTGAAGGCTGCAAATTCTTGCTTCAATGTGTCAAAATCTTTGGTGGTTTTGTCTTTAAATTTGTTGAATTGTTGAGATAACTTTTGAACTGCTTCTCGAATTTCTAATTCCAACTTTTCCTCCATTCTATTAATCTTGTTTGCAATCCAAATTCTGAATTCGATTTCTGACATCTCGGCCATCTGTTTATGAATGAGATCTTCATTTACATTTTCCATCTTTCCTTGCAGGGGTTATCTACTCTGGTTATTCACATTACTATAGTTTTTCTGCTGATTCCCCACCCTATGATTATTTTACGCCATTTGACTAGATGAGTGGATAAAGAAAAATTTGGTTCGGGGCTCCAGGAGTATTGATTAACCAGCCCTTTGCCCAAGAGCTGGGACTGGTGGTGTCTGTGCCTTTTCCAACTGGAGCACTGCTGAGGACCTGCACAGTGCTACAGCCTGAGAAACTGGGACCTGCTTTGTGTGGTGGGGCTAAGTGGTCCTGTCTTGTTTTCAGCTGGTCTCTGTCGTACCCTAGTGAAACAGTTACTCTGGGTTGAAGTCTCAGCTGTGGTAAATGCCAGCAATTAAGTTACCCCGCCCCCTACAGGCAACAATTGGAAAAGGAAAATCAAACCTTCCTATAACCACACACCCAGGGCACCACTTGGATAGTCCTTGGGCGATTGGCTCAGTTCAAAAGGTGCAAATCAATTGTCTTAGTGAGCACCTGTCTCAGGTGGGAGAGTTTAAAAGGTTTCTGGCAACTAGATGGCAGGGGTCTGCTGACCACTCAAATATGACTTGCTCCAGTGCTCCATGAGGTCAGGAGGACCCACCCAGCAAATAGATTAGTCTGGGAAGGTTGATGCCTCCTTCCCCGCCTTGCATCTCTGTCACACCCGGTCACTGATAACCCCACAGGGCTGTGACCCAGTTGCCTCCAATGAGCAGATACTCCAGGGGTTTGCACCTGCCTGAATCACAAGGAGATCTATGTCTCCTCAGGCAGGCTGCTGCTCTCTGCCACTATCCGGCAGGGGGAGGTGAGGCCTGACAACCTTGGGCACTTGATGGAGGCTGGGGCTGTTCACTAAGTTCCAGCCCTGCCCAATTGATGTTACTGACAGAACAACTTTGCGGAATTTGTTTCTCTCCTGGCTAAATTCCCCTCCAGAAGAGGAGCTGTTTTGAATTCACAGAACCTGTGTCTCAAGCCCTATCTTTGCTGCTGCCCAGTAGTTTGTATTCGCAGCACAGTTCGCTATTAATTGTAGCCTCCTGACCTCCTTTGTCTAGGCTGATGATCCCCTGAGGGCCAGGTGTGTCTTAGGCTCAGTAAAGCGGTCCTCTGGGTCAGCCCCACCCTGGGAGTTTGCCGGCACTGCGCATGCGTTTTCTAGTCCCCGCACTCCACCCAGGCCGGTACAGCCTCAGGCAAACCCTTTACTCACGGGGCCTGCGTTTCTGTCCCAGATCTGTTCCATGGGTGGATGCCACCTGAGAAGATACCTGGTCTCCTCTGGTTGCACAGAGAGACAGGGGGTGTGACTCCAGAATATCCAGGGGTGAGCCCCATTGTTGCCAAAAATGGCTGCTGCTCTACACCTCGGGATATCGCCACTCCTGTGTGGTTCCCTCTCAGCTAACTGTCCTCTCCTCACTCCTGTGCTGCAGAATCAGTTCTGACCAGGAGCAGTCCAGGCCCTGTCCACACCACTTGAGAAAACACCCAAGAATCTGGACTCCTGGGGGACAGGCCTCCAGACCTCAGAGTGAGAGTGGAAGGGAGTGCTGGGAGCTCAGAACTGCAGGTAGAGAATTTATGCAGTTTTACACAGTTTTATGCCTGGCAGGAGAGCGCCATGGCACCCTAGTAGGGGAAGCAGGTCCAGTTTTTAGAGGGTCTTTCCCATGGAGTATAATGAGAGGACTTTTGAACTCTGCTTGTTTGTTTATGGAGTACTCCAAGCCATTCTCATGGGGGAGGAGACTCCCATCCACTTGGTGATGGATTTTGTACCTTTTGTTTGTATCCTTGGGGTCGCAGCTTGCCTCAGCAGGGTTGATGTGCATTCTTCAACTTTGTCTCTTGGTGCAGCTCTAATCCGCCAGGTTACTTGCTAAATTTCTGTCCTTTAACTCTCCTTCTGGACGGGAGCCTCTGTAGAAAGCTGGCTTCAGTCAGCCATCTTGTCTCTGTCCCCTAGCCATGGCTACGTTAACAAACACTTTGAATACAGCAAGTGTGTCTAAAAAATAGAACTGCCCCTGTAATTTCCACTTTTGGCTAGGGGCTTCCATGTTACACAGCATAGTAATCCTTCAGGAGTTCACTAACTTTATTCATTCTTCCCTGTATCCCCATCACTAGCTCAGTGCCAGGTACATGAGTAGAAACTCAGTGAATGTTTATCAAATGAATAATTTAATGTGCTAGTTATGAACCAAACACTACACCGGGCACAATAAACATGTGCTGCCGTTAAACGCAATAATATGAATTAGGCATTATAATAATCCCTGTTTTACCAATGAGGAAATTAAAGAACTAAGCAACTTGGCCCAAATCACACTCTAGGTAGATGTTTGGGAAGGGTTTCTAAGCAAAAAGCCAAAAGAAGGGCAGCTAGAGGAATTGTGGCCTTGTGTTCTTTTAACAATTTTCCCAAGCTTTTTGTGATATGGATCTAACTTTCTAATTCACATTTCTTACGTGGTGTTAATGTATCTTTACATAAGCTTTTTAAAGTATAATATCCATACAGAAAGGTAATTAAATATTAACAATTAAGTGAATCAACACAGGTGCACATCCCAATGAAACTACCACCCAGGTGAGGAAGAATATCACCAACACTCTAGACACCTCCTTGCGTGTCCTTCCACATGCCCTGCCACCAGCATCCTCCCTAAGGGAAGCCACTATTCCTCACTTTAGTAAATGAAATCACTTACTACATGTGCTTTTGTGTCTGGCTTCAATGACTCAACACTGTGATTGTATCCGTGTCACCACATGTAGCCACAGCTCTATTGATCGCTGAAAAGAATTCCATTGTAAGAATACACCATAGGCTGATGACCCATTCTCTTACTGGACATTTAGGTTGTTTCCAGAGGGGAGCTGTTAGGAATAATGGTGAACATTCTTATACTTATCTTTTGATGCATCTGTGAATATTTCTGTTATATCCAATGAATGGAATGACTGGGATATAGGGCATGAAAATGTTCAGCTTTTAATTGATAAGATTTACAAATTGGTGTAACAATATATACTCCCATCAACAGAGTATGAGAATTTTAATATTCTCCAATGTTGCCAATATTGATTTGTTCATCGACTTAATTCTAGTTATTTGGGGGTGGGGAGAGCAGTGGTTGGTATCGCATGATTTTGTTCCATTTTCCTGATGATTAATAAGGTTCAGTGTCTTTTTTGTTTTCAGACTAATATACGGGTACAGATGATTACATTGTTTGCATTTGTTAGGTGAAGTTGTCCAAGTTGCAGTTGAGCCCTTCACCCAAGTGTGTGCCACATACCCCTATGTCGCGCCCATTAGGAGAGAGCTTACCAACCCTCATCTCTCTTTCCCTCCCCCCACTTGAATTTAATTGTGTTTTTTATTCTTGTGTGGGTTTCTAGTTGTTTATCTACTAGTTACATATTAGTATTGAGTACACTGGATGTTTGCTTTTCCATTCTTGTGACACTTTACTTAGAAGGATGTTCTCCAAATCCATCCAGGTAAATACAAAAGATGTAAAGTCTCCGTCTTTTTATGGATTACTAGTATTCCGTGGTATACATATGCCATCATTTACTTATCCATTCTTGAGCTGATGGGCATCTACATTGTTTCCATATCTTGCTGACTGTGACCTAAGGTACGATAAACATTCTAGTGCAAATATTCTTATGGGAAAATAACTTTTTTTTTCTGGGTATTGGGATTACAGGATGAAATGGAAGGTCTACAGTGTGTTTTATATTTGTTTATTGGCTGTTTGGATATGCTGTTTTATGAAGAGTATGTCAAGCCTTGTGCTGGTATTTCTATTTTTTGATCTTTGTTATTATTACTATTTTAAAGGAGATATTTAAATATTCTTAATAGAAGATCTCTGTCACTCTCATATGTTACAAATATCTTCTCCCACTCTGTAGATTGCCATTTCATATACAACAACGTTTTCCTGATAAATAAAACTGCTCACCTTAATGTAGCCCAGTATTTTCTGATGAGACTGATGGTAGTGAATTTTTTATCATCATTTTTTTTAAAATTTCAGATTGAGAGGAGGGTACCAATGTTTAGACTACATCATTTTTGCTTCCATGATAGAATATAAGTTGTAGTTGAACCCTTCACCCAGCGGGTGCACTGTATACCCCCATGGTGAGTTTTTTATATCACACAATGAAATGTGTCAACATTTGAAAGATGTGTATAACTCAGTAAATAAATATTTTCCAAATGGCTAATGCATGGCATTACAAAATCACATGTGAGTAAAAAATACTTCAACGTACAAGACAGACCAAGGAATTTAATGTAATATAGTATTAGAAGTTCATTAATATGTGACATGATTGCAAGAGGGACTTTACCTAACAATTGCAATCAGTGTAACCTGGCTTATTGTACCCTCAATGAACCCCCAACAATAAAAAAAAAAGAAGTTCATTAATATGGTTTTAGTTAAGAAACTACCACCTGGGGCGGCGCCTGTGGCTCAGTTGGTAAGGCACCGGCCCCATATACTGAGGGTGGCGGGTTCAAACCCGGCCCCGGCTGAACTGCAACCAAAAAATAGCCGGGCGTTGTGGCGGGTGCCTGTAGTCCCAGCTACTCGGGAGGCTGAGGCAAGAGAATCGCTTAAGCCCAGGAGTTGGAGGTTGCTGTGAGCTGTGTGATGCCACGGCACTCTACCAAGGGCCATAAAGTGAGACTCTGTCTTTAAAAAAAAAAAAAGAAAAGAAAAAGAAACTACCACCTGACAAGTATACTGTATCAAAAAGTATTAACAATTATTGAAAAAGCTATTAAAATATTCCTCCCTCTTCCAACTACACATCTTTCTGAGGCTGTATGTTCTTCATACACTTTAATTAAAATATGTCAAAATGAATATGCCGTCTTCTATTATCGTTGTCTTCTGTTAAGCCAGCCATCAACAGAATTTGAAAAATAATTAATAATGATGCTTTTAATTAAATTTTTTGTTTAGAGTATAAAGGAATCCAATACCAAAAAGTTAGAGAATTATTGATATAGTTCCATCAATTACTGAAAGAAAAATGCTCAAATCTTCAATTATGATTATGGATTTGTTGATTTTTTTCTTATAATTCTTTCTTTAAGTTTTTGTTTTATAGTTATCTATTAGTTACCTACATATTTAGTATAGGTACCATTCTCTCTTTGACACTAAGAATGATCCTTGCCTCAAAGTCTCCTTCACCAGTAACATGAGAGTTACACTAGCTTTCTTTCAGTTCATGTTTTAAGACATGTATTTTCAGACATTATCTGTTCAAAAGATTATTTCACTCTCTTCTCTCTTCTCCCACTATTCCTTGGGAGGAAAAGAAAATTTATCTATTTTCTGAGAACCTAAATACACTTACACTAACTTTATGACATTACTAATATTTATTTATTTAGCATTTTAGACTAATGCAGTTACACATGTAACTTTGAAATTAGTAGTATAGCTAACATTGCACAGAGAACTTTAAAACATTTTAAGAAAACAAGTATTTTTCAAGTATTTATAAGACACTGAAAATTATAAATTTACAGATAATTGGACATACCAATCACAAATCCTTCTATTCTTTAAAGCTGAACCCTTCATAGTCCTTGCCTACTACATAAGATTCATGTTTTAGAGCCCAGATCCCTTGTATGTCTTATATATCTTTTAATGCTCTTTTTTCTTTCCTCATGTCCATATTTTAGCCTGGATATTAATCTATTTTCTAGTTCACTACTTCTCTCTTCAGCTATATCTAATCTGTATATAAACCCATTATTGAGCCCTTGATTTTAATTTTTTTTAGATCTACCTATTTAAACTTCCCCATAGTTTCTAGTTCTACTGTCATAGTCCTAGGTCTAGTCCAATTCTCCATCTTATTTAATTGGTTGAATGTAGTAATCACAATTATTTTAAAATCTGGGTTTGATATCCCCAGTAACCAGGCAAGCCAATAGCAAGGTCTGCTTCTTTTGTCTTTGGCCTGTTCTGTCCCATTGTTTTCAGTCATTTCTTGGCTCTTTCATACCTATTTATTGAAAACTAGAAACTGTGGAGGAAAAAATGTTAAAGACAATTTAGGCTCTGAAGAATATAGCCATTCTTCAGAGAGGATTTTACTTTTTCTTCTGGCAGACAGTTTAGGGCAGAAAAGACTACCTTAATTTAGTAATGGATTGTGCTAGGCTTTTATCTTTTCAGGAACTGGCCTATTTCCAGCTCACCAGTATTCCCAAATTATAATACTTTAGGATTCCCAAATGAAAGCATAACATGTTTACCAGGACCTCTAAATTTTGGTGAGCTCTGAACTAAATTTTTATTCTCTGATAACTTTGGATCTTCTACAAGCTTTGCTCAGTTTGAACAGATACATACATACCTGAAGAAGAAATGTGTTGCCAAAAGTCAGGCTCACTCTATTGGGATCTTGGCTCCATGAGCCTTTGCTGTATCGGTAGCTCTCCGGTGCTGGTGCTTTTAAAAATAGTTGCTTTTTGTTTGTTTTAATTATTGTTGAGGTGGCCAGGTACAGTGGCTCATGCCTATAATCTGGGAGGCCAAGGCAGGTGGATTGCTTGAGTTCAGGAATTCAAGACCAGCCTGATCAAGAGCACAATCCCATCTCTACTAAAAATAGAAAAACGAGACGGGCATCATAGTGGGTGCCCGCAGACCAAGCTACTTGGGAAGCTGATGCAAGAGGATCACGTAAGTTTGAGGTTGCTGTGAGCTATGATGATGTCATGCACTCCAGGGTGACAAGAGTGAGACTGCCTCAAAAAATATATAAATAATTGTTGTTAAATAATAAATGTTATAAAATTCACATAAAATTAACTATTTTAAAGTAAGCAATTCAGTGGTATTTACTATATTCACAGTGCAAATACCACCTCTATCTAGTTATAAGAACATTTCCCTCACCCCTCACCCTTTAAGCAGTTACTTCCTATACCCTTTCCCCACTAACTTTGAAAACCACTGATCTGCCATCTGCATGGATTTACTTATTTTGGATATTTCATACAAATGGAATCAAATAATACATGATTTTTGTGTTAGACATCTTTCGCTTAGCATCTTTTTGAGGTTAATCCACACTACAGCATGTACCAATACTTTGTTCCTTTATATGGTTAGTAATAACCCATTGTACAAGTATGTATATACCAGGATTCATTTATCCATTCTTCTGTTGATGGATATTTGGGGTGCTTCTACCTTTTGGCTACAGTTAATAGCACTACTGTGAACATGGCTGTACAAACATAGGTTTTTTTGTTTTATCTTGGCTTTGTTTTCTTTTATTTTGGTTTTTTATTTAACTTTTCTAAGTGTTTGCAGTGGTGGATTTGTTTGCAACAAATTTTAATTTTATTTGGCAAAATTGCAACTTAAAAAAATTGACCGAGCTAATAACTCATCGGAAAACATTTTTGGAGCATAAAACAAATACCGAATTTTAAGTATGAATTTGGTAAACCTTTGGAAACTACTATATTGATGTTCTTTTTAAAAAGCATCTACCCAAACTTCCCTTAGGCTTAAATACAGAAACAGTTAGTATTGCAAAAAGCAACTCAATCCCAGAGATGCATGTTATACAAATCAATATATGAAATTTCCCTTTTACACACAAAAAAGAAAACAGTCTTGAGTATTTATCCTTTTATTTATCTAGTTAAAAATGTCTAGTTTTCAACTAAATGTTCCTCTCACACTAAAGTAGTCCTACAGAGGCTACAAGGACATTGACTATTAAAGTTAGCATTTGACAGAAAAGAAAGAATGTTTTAATATAAAGAAGAGCAGTTGGGCAAAAGCAACCCAGACTCCCAGCCCAACAGAGAAGCTTGAGCATAAGAACGATGGAAGCTAAACATAAAATGTGAGACCTTATAAAGTTTGAAAGGATGATGAAATGGAAATATAAAAATAGACTTGGCCAACAAAGAAGAAAAACATGGTTATAGGGCTGTACCAGATTACTTTGGTTAATCCTAAAATGTCTAGAATTAAAAAATTACAAGTATAGAAATCTGATTTCACTGTTTATCTTATTACTAAATACCTATGTCACTGAATACATGCAAAGAGTTCATTTGAAAAGCGCAGTATTGAACTATGCTCACTTTAATGGAGTACAATTTTAAAATACATAAAACTACCTCCTGTGCATTTCAACGCTTTAAATTGAATGTCTTACAAAGCCCAAAGCACTTAACTCACTGGATTATGTAGTCTTTAAGAAGAAAGGTTATTGTAAAACCTTTGAAAAAAGTTAAGTAAAACATTTGGCCTTTTTGTGGCTCTCTGTGCCTCAGTTTCTTCAATAATAAATTCCTTTCTATTTCTGTAACTGAAGACTCCATAGAGGATGTTTGGGAGAATCTTATAGTTGTGTACCACATATGTTAGTAAGAAAGGAAAAGGAGGCAAAATTACTTCTAATACAAAATGTTTTGTTTCCTACAGACTATAGCTCCTAAAAACATCTAACCTTCCTAGTGGTATATCCACCACTGGTTTTAAAGGCAAGAAAACATTCTTATCATTTTAGTTTATTTCACAATACTGAAAAGGACAGATACATGTGTCCTTCTTTTAGCAAATTCTTAGGAAACCAAATACATTTTAAATGAAGTCAGTCATGTTTAAACAATAAATTAAACTTATCTTTTCATATTCTCAGAGGCCTATAGGGTTGGACTAGGGGGGCATCTGTATTCCTGGGCATAGGGACCCCCTGGATCAACAGGAAGATGTGAGTAAGTGCTTAGACATCTCCAGAAGTTGCTCTTCTTTCAAAGGAGCAAGGTGACCACGGCTCCTCAGTCTCAGTATCTTCCTTTTCCCTATTCCAAATCCCTATTTTCAGTTCTAGAGATCAGTTGACCCAAGTACTGGCCGCATAGGCCGTAGGAGCCAGCTACTGCCTCCCAGTCAGAAACCATTGCCCTGCAGCCACCAAGAAGGCCACTGTTCAGCAGGCAGGCTCACTCTAGGTGCCCTCAGAACAAGTGAGGTCCACCTGTACTGCCCTAAAATAGCCATAAACCTTGGTTTGTGGACATGATGGTGGCAGCATTGGAGAACTGGGAAGCCCATTGGGTGGTCTGAATCACCCCCCTCCTCCTGAGCATCACTGTTATTTCAGTTTGAAGCCACAAGAAGCTACTCCCCTAATTCCCCTTCAGATCAATCTATGCCCCCATTTCCTCCACTACCCTGACAGTTCCCATAAGGTGGGAAAGTACATCACATAGATCAAGGCACATTGTATCGTCACAGCACAGCAGCAAACCAGAATTACCAAGCATTTGAAGCCATTGTGAAGTGTTAACAGGTGGGTCCCTCTGTTCCCCTCCACACTTCCCTCTGCAGAGGGGCCCCATGCAGGTAGCTGAGCATCTAGCACTGTCTCCCCCAGAATCAACATTTCAGAAGAAAGCAAAGACCACCAGGTCAAATTCTAGCCTTTGAGTTTCCGAAGGTTCAGGGGACACCACAGAATGTCTGGAGAGGAAAGACGAGCCTGTCACACCCTTCCCCCAATGCCAGGAGACAGGATAGTCTCTGGACTGACAGTGGAAGGGGAAGCCAGGGAAGAGCAGGCGAGGCTCATACTCTTCCTGCACCCCCCCGCGGCCCCCCCAGGCAGGCCAGACCACACCAGGCATGCCAAGCCCTATCAAACGCGCTTACCAAAAGGTACAGGTGCCCGAGGGAAGGCAAGAGTCTAGTGTCACACTGCTGCCTGAGCTGCCAGCTGCAGACATCCCTAGAGACTCCCAGAGATAACAAGAGCAATTGAAGGCCCTGCAAAACTAGGTCAGGATAAAAGTTAGATAAATCACTGTTATCTCCAAGTAAAATACGTAGCTGAGGAAAATCCATATTACAACTGTAAACCAAGTTGACTGTCAGGCGTGGGGGAGGGCGGGCTGGAGACAAAGGCACCAGCTGCCATCATGACACCTACTTTCCTGCTAACATCCTATAACCCTGTGAGTATCAAGGCAACTAATGAAGTCCCCCTTGGGAGCTGTAAAGGAACACAGTGAGAAGTGATTTTGAGTCAGAGCACCTTCTTTATTTCCCTAATATAAAAATCTTACCTCAAATAACAAGGCTGGTCTTAGGGCAGTGACCAGAAGAAGTGAAAATACAATTATGACACTAACTCAGCCTCACGTGCAAACCTTCAAATGTGTAACCTTGTAAAGGTAAAGTCATCACAGAATCATCCATGAGAGTTTAAGGAAAAGTGCTAGCCAGGAATAGCTATAACCCAAGAACCTACCCACAAGGGAAAAGTATGTGGTGACTATTTCCGCTAACAGAATGACTTATACAAGTCCATAGAAGTCTTTGCGAGAAACTGCTTACAGTATTTTAAAACCAAATCCAAAAACTAGCATATGAGGATGAAGTGACAATGTATAGCAATTGGAACCACCGTACTCCATTGCTCACAGGAGTACAGATTGGTCTGTCTCCCTCCCTCCCTCCCTTCCTTCCTTCCTTCCTTTCTTCCTTCTGTCTCACTTTCTGCCCTGGGTAGAGTGATGCTCAAACTTCTGGGTTCAAGCAATCCTCCTCCTGCCTCAGCTTCCTGAACCGCTGGGACTACAGGTGTCCATCATAATGTCTGGCTAGTTTTTCTATTTTTAGTAGAGATGGGGTATCACTCTTGATCAAGCTGATCTCAAACTCCTGAGCTCAAGTGATCCACCCACATCAGCCTCCCAAAGTGCGAGGATTATAGGCATGAGCTCCGCCTCCAGCCGATACAACCACTTTCAAAAACTGGCAAAATGTCCTCACACTAAATATGTGTACACCTTATGACTAAGCAATCTCACTCTTGAATTCACACCAAATGAAAATATTCATAGCAGTAGTATGGAGAATAGCCAAAAAGCTGGAAACAGGCCAAATATCTCTCAACAGTAGAATAGAGACTATTCATACAACAGCACACTTCACAGCATAGAAGAAAAAAAACCTGCAAAATGCCATACGATGCAGACAGAATGGACAGCAAAAGAAGTCAGGGACTTAAGAGCACCTGCTCGATGTTTCCGTTTGTACAAGGTTCAATCACAGACAACACACATCTACAGTGGTAGAATAGTGGTCCCCGAGGGGTAGAGAGAGTCTCAGCAGGAGGACCGGGGCACCTGCTGGGTTGCTAGAAATATTCTATATCTTGACGTGGATGGTGGTTACACAGGTCATATATAGTAAAAATTCATTTGTCCATACATTTAAAATGTGTGTCCTTATTGTATGTAAGTTATAATTCAACACAAAAGTAAACTTTTAAAGAAACAAATCATACAGCATATTCACACAAAGATGGCCTACCCTCCACAGTAAACAGCACCGAAGTCCTTATAGTATTACAGTATTATAAAAAGGGTCCTTCTCTTGAGAAGTGTGAATTGGAAAGTAGAAACAAGAACACTAACATATAACATTAACTAATATACAAGGAGGAGGAAGGAACACATGAAAACCCAGTGGAATAGTAGGGATACAAGAAATAAACTTTTACAACTAGTATCTCCACCAAGTACAAACATTAGTTTGATTTTACTGTTATGCTATGCAATTAATCTATTGTTTACAAGCATATACAGTAGATTTATTTCATTTTCTGGCATGAACCTTAATTATAGCATTTGTTGGAAGATGAAGGACTAATTCTATTCACTCCACTCATGGGAAGCAGAGTGATAAAAAAAAAAGAAGAAAAAAATGTTAAAATAAAAAACCTTCAGCATTTGTTGCATTTAAAATTTATATCAGTAAATTCCTATGTCATTAGTCTAAGCTGAATAAACAGTCATCCAGGCATAAAGTCAAGGACTTGGAGGTCAACTTCCTATATAACCACTGACCAACAGCTGTTATCACCTGGGAAATGGTCTCCCTTGAAAGGTCGCACAGGGAATGGAAACCACGAGATCTCTGGAGTGGACAAATGTGTGACTCAGTTAAACAGCTTATTCCCCTTCATTTCCTCACTTGCTGAATGGTGGAAAATAGGGTACATGTTTATGGTGCCCAAACACTAGTAGACATTCCTGAGAAGGTATTTGTTTTAAATGTGGTTAACATTTACAATCAAACGACTTCAAGTAAAGCATATTACCTTCCATGATGTGGGTGGGCTTCATCCCATCAATGACAGAACTTAAGAGCAAAGACTGAGGGTTCCCAATTTGGAAAAAATTACTGCCTGGCCTGTGGACTTGGGACTCAGATTACAATGTCAACTCTTGCCTGAGTTTTTAGCCTGCCCTACAAATCTCAGACTTGGCAGCCTTCCCACTCACTGTGACCACTGCTAGCAAACAGATAAGTAAACAGATAAACGGACAAATAGGCTCTGTTTCTCTGGAGAACACTGAGGAATACACACATCGAACGAGTAAACATAAAGCACCCAGAACAAGAAGTTTACAGCAGAAACACAACACAATGTGAGAGACTTTCCTTCCTCTTTACTTGGTTAATTCCTTCTGTGCAGAAAGTAGGCCCTTTCTTTCGGTTGTATATCTCGTATTTTAATTATTAAAAATTGCTAAAATTTATCACCTGCTTACTTTGAGCAAAGTACTATACTGACAAACTGTCTTATTTTAAGCCTTAGAACCACCCTGTGAAAGGAAAGAGATTATATTCCTGTTTTACAGAAGGAAAAAAAGGCACAGTTAATTCCCTACTGTCTTAGAGATGTTACATAACAAACCCCAAATCTCAGTGGCTTAGAGTCACACACATTTATTTTTCTCACATGACAGTCTATACATCAGATGAAGCTCAGCTGACACAGGCTGGGCTCACTTGCCAGACTCTAGGTTGGGGTCAGTTTGGGTCTATTCTCTTTTTTTATGCTTTGGGGTCTGGGATAATGGGGCAGCAACTCCAGGGCATGTTTTTCTTACCTGAGTACGAGCCCAAGCATGCAAGAAGTTCAAGCCTGCTCTCGCATCACGCTTGCTAAGATAGTTGTCCCTCAGTAACCATGGGACATTGGTTCCAGTACCCCCATGAATACCAAAATCTGCAGATGCTCAAGTCCCTGATATAAAATTATTAGTAGATAGTGAGAGATTCCAGCTCTTGTAGGGACAAAAGCAAGCACCCAGCTTGGTGCTTCCTTGAGCAATTGCCCCACCTGGGGGGAAGGACAAGGGCAGGCACCCTGCTTGGTGCTGGCCCTCATTCTACCCCTAGCAACTGCCACACCTGGAAGGAGGATGCCTTGCTAATCTGCAAAAGAATACAGGAAATTCCCCAGCCCAGGCACCACTGGAAAGTGACTCAGAGTAACCTAAGGCTATGTCATTAACTGTCCATCAAAGTGGTGCAGATTCTTGAACCACAAGGAGGGACCAACCCAGACACTATAAAACAAGACCCCAGAACCACACCCAAGGTCTCTTATTATGTAGTTTGTCCTGAATATATCTCGTTCTTGCTTTAGAAACTTATCTTGCTCTTTCTCAATAAATTTTGTTTCACACTTACCTTGTTTTTGGTATAGCTGGTCATTCATAAGCTAAGAATAGAAAACAGACAACTGCTGACTGACAAAATGGCACAGTACCCTCATATAACCTATGCGCATCTTTGGTATGCTTTAAACCATCTCTACTTATAATACCTAATGCAATGTAAATGCTATATAAATAGTTGCTGTACTGCATTGGTTTTTTTATTTGTATTTTTTATCATTATATTATTATTTTTATTGTTTTTTCTCTAAATATTTTCTATAAGCAGCTAATTGAATCCACAGATGTAGAATCCCCTGTATTTCCTTAGCTAAAGCAACTCATGTGCCCACACCCAACGTCAAAGAATTGTGCTCCAGTGAACACAAGGTCATGGCCAGGGTGCATGATTCTAAAACAGGGTGAAAATTGGACTCAGTTATTCAATCTACCACCAGTCTCAAGTGACTTGTCCAAAGTCATAGAGTAGGTAGTTAAAACGAGGCCCTAGGTCCACCTGACTCCAGATCAGCCTGACTGTTCTAGTTCCTCTGAAACAGCTATAAAAGAGCAATGATTCTCAACTCCGCTAGTAAAACTTATTGCAATTACCTGTATACTTTTTTCCACCCACCTATGACCATTGGCTACACCTAACCACCTCAAATCCCATACGTAATAGAGCCCTGTGTAGTTACTAATAGGAGTGCCCTCCCTCAGATGGGCTGGGGCAAACGCTATCCACTATTAACTGTATCAGACCAAGAAAAAATGTTCTTGATTCTATTCTACTACAGTAGATGTTCCAGGTAGAATTCTACTAAGGGAAAAGGCAGATCCTCAAAAATTACTAGTCTAGCTAAACCAAAAATCACTGGTTTTACTAAAAGCTCCAATCAGTGCCTGAAGAGCTAAACAATTCTTAGATAAGGGAGATGTTCTTCTTGTTGAAATAACCAATTATTCCCCTATACATTGAGTTCTATATACCTTCACTCTATCCTTTGGTTCATACCAGAACAGAAGGACCCACAATTTTAAATATGCCCAGTACGGAATCAGAAGTGCTATGGAGGGCATGCCTGGCTCCCTTTCCCAGCTCAGAGGAATGGAAGGCAGACAGGACTCCATTCCTACCACATAATATTTTCCTGCTCACCAGCCCATCCAGCACCCAGAAAGGCCCCACATCTGCCTTCAGGATAAATGGCAAGAAAGCTCTCTGGAGGTTGCCACTGCTCAGCTGTGCCTGAACAACCACCTTTTTAGTGGATAAAACATAATGACATTTTTCTCCTAGACAATCTTCCACTGAATAATTTCAGTTATAAACATGCTTAATTTTAGAATGTGAGGCTAAAGAAGTTATCAATGAAAAAGGGAAAACAAGAAGACCACAGCCCATAAACACTTTTTTTTTTCCTTGAAAAAGTTCTTATATCAAAGAGAAACGGCTCATGACTGAACTGGACCTTTGAAATAAATCTCAGCCCCACATGGAATTCTGCCCTCTCCCCTCCACTCTCCTCCCTTCCCTGCCTGCACCCCAACCTCCTGGGGCTTCTCTTTCTCTGCTTGCTGCCTCTTCTCCCACCTCCCCCAACCTTCCAGACTCACTTCTTACTAAAAGTCTTCCCTCATTCACTCACTCTGCATTTTACCAAAGTTCCCCTACTGTTCCTTGAATGCAGCATGGGCTCTTGAGCAAAGGTGTTGAGGAAAGAGAGTTCAGTTCAGAAGTCCAGTTCCACTCATTTATTACCTCTCAAAATCTTTATTTGAGACCAAGCCCAAATGTCAAGTTTCAAGCCTTTTTAGATTTTTCAATTTAAAGAAATCCTATTTCTGTTTTAGAAATTATTTTCAGGTGCATTGTACTATTGCTTATTTGTCTGCCTTTCCCGTATTATAGGGAACTCAAATGCAGGACCTCTGTTTTTAATTCATCTTTATATCTTTGTGTTGAGCACGGTAGTTTGCAAACAGCAATGAATAAAAAATGTTAATTGAATCAAACCTCACGGGAAGCTACAAAATTCATGGAAGCATTTACATCAACCAAAAAATACCTATATATCTATACATTTAAGAAGAAGAAAATCTAATCACCTGAGCTCATGAGTTCAAGACCAGCCTGAAATCTGTCCAGTAAGGAAGACCCCTCGCTAGAGCAAGACCCCATCTCTAAAAATAGCCAGAAGCTGTGGCACCGCCTGTAGTCCCAGCTACCCAGGAGGCTGAGGCAAGACAATCGCCTGAGCCCAAGAGTTATAGGTTTCTGTGAGCTGTGATGTCAGAGCACTCTACAGGGGACGACAAAGTGAGACTCTGTCTCGGGAAAATAAAAAAAAAAAATCTATGCCTAACGACCCACAAATGGATCAATAAATTGTGGTACATGTATACCATGGAATATTATGCAGCCTTAATGAAAGATGGAGACTTTACCTCTTTCATGTTTACATGGATAGAGCTGGAACATATTCTTCTTAGCAAAGTATCTCAAGAATGGAAGAAAAAGTATCCAATGTACACAGCCCTACTATGAAGCTAATTTATAGCTTTTATATGAAGGCTATAACCCAACTATAGCACAAAAATATGGGGAAAGGGCCAAGAGAGAGGAGGGGAGGGAAGTGGTTGGGGTGGAGGGAGGGTAATTGGTGGGGCCACACCTACAGTGCATCTTAGAATGGGTTCAGGCAAAACTTACTAAATGCATAATACAAATGTCTTCATACAATAACTAAGAAAATGTCATAAAGGCTATTTTAAACAGTTTGATGAAAGTATTTCAGATTGTATATGAAACCAGTGCATTGTACCCCTTGACTACAGTAATGTACACCGCTATGATTTAATAAAAAAAAAAAGAAAAAAATCTAATTACAATAGGGACTATTGTACCTGTTAATATCCCACAAGTGTGACAAAATCTTGATTATGTACTGCCTTTCTGCACCCAACACCCCAGGGAAGAAAGAATCTAATAGAGAAATAAAGATGAGAATCCCATTTACATCCACATTGCCAACAAAGCCCCCAAACCAAACACATACCAAAATAAACAGGCTTTAATGGACTTCAAAATCATATTTTATAAGTACACAACTGTTATTTCAGCAACTAAACACCTTCACTGACCTAAGTCTCTTCTATCAAATTACATTTTACACAACAAATTATACTGTATGATTTTCTCAGTATATTGTTACAGAAATAATCTGTGAGATTTATGACACAAAAACTCCAAATAATAAAAAGATGTTCAATAAACTATTCTCTAAATAATGAGGCAATTCGAAATGCAGAATAAAGTATAAAAGTTAAGCCCATAAGTTTATTTGTAATAAATAAATTAGAAAAAGAAACCAAAATTAGACAATAAAATGGCTGGCCATTTGCTTCTACATCATCCATGACAGAGTTTATGTGATTAAAAGGTGAAGGGGAATTTACTTAATTAAAATCCAGTATGAGTTGTCTTATTTGATTAGCTCTCTCCTTCACACTCTTGGGTCTTGGAACTAAACGCCCTGGTGTCGGCTCTTATATACAGCTGTCATTTTAATGGAAATATACTTCAGTAAATTCAGCAAATTTCTGCCCACCACCAATTGTTAATCCATGTCAATCTCATTAAACAACCAGAAAAGCTATTATGAACTTGTCAGTACTTTAATTTCCCTAAATGATTTTAATTGATTTTTTATTACTCATTTGGTATTAACATCATTTTCTCTTAATAACAAAGTACAACAAAATTAACTGTCATAAATGCACACTATTTTTAAGTCCATACCTTTTAGACACAGATTAGATGGGGATTTCAATATCCTGTCTCCAATGTGACTGCTATGAAGAAGGTAATAATGAGAAGCCAGGAGAATCCCCACCCTTGGGACTGGAGGAGGAAGGGAGCATGTCAGAAGTGGTAGAAGGTTAATTCTGACAGGGACACGTGGCATTAGACTAAATATGAGCACACAGCATTCTCATTACTCAGAATACTCAAGAACGTGATAATGGATAATGATGCCAAGGAAGTTTTATCTGTAAGTCTTCATTTTAATTCCCACAGCCATACCTCCTTTCCGGTGGCTTCCTAATAACAATAACCCACCGCAAGAAAACAGTTATTGTGTATTTGCTGTGAGCAAGCTGTTGTTCTAAACACTTTGCTTCTATTATTCCATTGAGTACTAACAATATCTCATATAGTAGTACTATATTTCCCCAGTGATACTATGTATATGAGGAAACTGAGGGGCCAAAGGTGAGTTTGAAAGTTTGAAACCAAAGTTGGGTGGCGCCTGTGGCTCAGTGAGTAGGGCGCCGGCCCCATATGCCGAGGGTGGCGGGTTCAAACCCAGCCCCGGCCAAACTGCAACAAAAAAATAGCCGGGTGTTGTGGTGGGCGCCTGTAGTCCCAGCTGCTTGGGAGGCAGAGGCAAGAGAATCGCGTAAGCCCAAGAGTTAGAGGTTGCTGTGAGCCATGTGAAGTCATGGCACTCTACCTGAGGATGGCACAGTGAGACTCTGTCTCTACAAAAAAAAGAAAGAAAGAAAAAGAAAATGGTTCAACCAGGATACAAAGCCACATCACAGACTCAGCTCTGAGTGCTTAACCATGAGGTAGAGTTTCTCTCACTATGACCCACCCCACAGAGAAACAGGAATCACAGGGAGTCACTCAAATGGCAGTCAAGATTTTCAAAACATAGTACTGAGACAAGGAACTGGCAGACATTGGTAAATACAAGAGTCAAATCCCCTAACAGATGAAGAACAGGACGATGTAGTGACAGAACAAGACTGGCTGGAACCAAGATGGCAAAGGAATTGGCTGCTCCTTGCACTCCTTGTACCCTAGTTCTAATATATTGGCTAAAAGAACCTGCTACCCTCCCACTGACACCATGGCAGTTCCACAAAGGATCTTACAGCACAAAGAAAGGGAAGAGTTGCTAGTTCTGGGGAAGTATGTCCCTTTCTAAAACTTAATGTGAATATTCCACCCCTATTTAGCTTACAGTTAAGCCATTGCTTAAAAAAAAAAAATCAAGAAAACCACAGGGAGAGAAGAGGGGCTGTTCTTCTCAGAGGAAGAACTAGCCTCTACTCTGTGGAGTATATCTTCTATATTTACTGACTAAAACTTGCTCTTGAATTCTTTCTCATGCAAAGCCAAGGACTCACTTGGACTTCAAGTGATTCCCAGCATTGGGAATTACTTTCCTGTGTCAGTAATAGATGTTTACTAAATGTTTAAATAGCTTAAAAAGTAGCTAATGATTAGTATTTCTTCATGGAGAACAAGCACTATTAGTTTAACAATACTTAAATTGATTATATGCTACACATATGTATTAGTATCAAACTCATTTTCATGTATTCAGTCTTACATAAAATAGAAAATATAGGAACTTAACCAGGAATTTATCAATTGTCCAATTATTAATTAGACCCAAAATCAATATATTCCAAATTCCTTCCTTAAGGAAACAGTAATTCCACTGATTGCTGCAAAATAGGAATAGGTTAGTAGCGTGTTGTGTCAGAATAATTAAACACAATATTCCAAATCTGTGTAAAGTGTGGAAGTGAAGTGATCCAGAATTACCTGTTTGATCCAAACTATTCTACAGCAAAGGCAAACAAGATATTTCTCACCTCACCATTCTCTTAGCATTAGAAAAAGGGTCTGAGGGCGGCGCCTGTGGCTCAGTCGGTAAGGCACCGGCCCCATATACTGAGGGTGGCGGGTTCAAATCCGGCCCTGGCTGAACTGCAACCAAAAAATAGCTGGGCATTGTCGCGGGCGCCTGTAGTCCCAGCTACTCGGGAGGCTGAGGCAAGAGAATCGCTTAAGCCCAGGAGTTGGAGGTTGCTGTGAGCTGTGTGATGCCACGGCACTCTACCCGAGGGCGATAAAGTGAGACTCTGTCTCTACAAAAAAAAGAAAAAGAAAAAGGGTCTGAGACAGGGAGCTGGAATTAAATTATTTCTTTTGCAATTCACTACATAACGGAATCAGTCTTACTAATGAACACCTCTTGCCTGACAAGACAAATCTGATGCTGGTTTATCTTTCTGAACAGAAGGCAATGTGTGTGCCCTTTTCCAAAGGAAAAATGGCCATCCAGGAGAGATCTCATTGGCTCTGTACTAATACTCACTAATCTTAAAGTGATTTCCATGCTTTCTCCAATTCCTTTTTAGCACCCAAAGTACAAGAATTACCTCTAGATAACCCAGATAGTTCCTTGCTGAGTGCTACTGGGCATTGCCTCAAGTGATAGAAGCTGTAAGGCACAACCCTCCCCAGCAGCCGGACCAGCACTGACCACAGGCACAGGACCACAGAAAAGAGGGCAGTGCCAGCTTAGCCCATCATCCCACCAAAAGGACAGCAGCACCTCCCTCTCCTTTATACCCAGTACATGTGGACTTAAAATTTTTATATTAGTAAAATGGCATGACTTCACACCAGCAAAATAAAATAAATTCATCCTACTGGGATGTTGACCAGGCTAGATCAGCCTAGCACTGTTACATCTGCACTCAAAAGTGAAAGGATACTTATTATGAATCATTCTCAAAGCTTTTCAAGAAAAAAAAGAGGTGAAAACAAATCCAGAAAGGAAATGAAAGCTGAACAATTATTATAGTATAACTTCTGTAAGTTGACCACCAAGGTACTGTTACAAACTGGTCAACATATGGAAATGGTCAACATATGGAAATGGTCAACATAAGGGACTACGCCTCCTATACTAATACGTACATGTGGTACAAGTCTGGTTTATGAAAATTAAGTTAACTTGAGGTGGTCAATGTAGGGTGGTGGTCAACTATGGAGATTCTACTGTACATGTGTCTGGACAAGATGGCACAGATTCATTTCTCCCTGCTCCTCCATGCTAAGTGCAACTACAAACCCTGGAATTAAACCAAGAATCAACCAAAGGAGAATTCTAAAAGTTATAAAGAAGAAGATAGGAAGGTCAGGGACCTAGGCCTGCATGAACAGGGTACCTTAGGGCCCCCATCCAACAGAAGGAAGCAACCCAGGCCTGCCATTTCCTGACGCTCAACCTGGCAACAGAAGGTAGCCCAGGTAGTTCATTTCTGCCCTGCATTAAATGGGAACCCTGCTGGCTGTATCACATGGGTCAGACAAGAGGGACTGATGGGCAGTCCTGCAGACAATAAGTGACTAGGGTAATCACCCTGCCCCTAATTGGGCAAGATATTAATATCCACTGAGAACCACTGTGGGAGGGTGGGAAGAGACAGCTCTAACACGGAATCCCACCATAAAAAGCATCTGGGAAGCCTCTTCTCCCTATGAGTCTACAAACCCCCCTTCCCAGCTAGAGACACCAGAGAGCACAGGCAAGAGGGATCCTCCCACAATCCAGGCTGGAGAGCATTCTACATCCCCATAGGCAGGAGGATCTCATCACAAATGACCTGCACAGGAAGCTTCTATGTTCCTGTGGGCCAGTGATTTTCAACCAGTGTGCCACAAGAAAATCTTAGGTATGCCACAAAAATTTTTAAAGATCATTAATGAGGCAACACCTGTAGCTCAGTTGATAGGGCACCAGCCACATACACCAAGGCTGGCAGGTTCGAACCCAGCCCAGGCCAGCTAAACAACAATGAAATGATAACTGCAATCAAAAAAAAAAAAAAATAGCCAGGCATTGGTCAGACGCCTGTAGTCTCAGCTACTTGGGAGGCTGAGACAAGAGAATTGCTTAACCCCAGGAGTTTGAGGTTGCTGTGAACTGTGATGCCACAGCACTCTACCTAGGGTGACAGGTGACAGCTTGAGACTCAGTTTCAAAAAAAAAAAAAAAAAGAGGGAGGTTTTGGTGGAGGGAGGGTAATGGGTGGGGCCACATCTATGGTGCATCTTAGAATGGGTACAGGTGATTGTACTAATGTACACAGCTATGATTTAACAATAAAAGAAAAAGAAAAAAGTCATTAATTAAATTATTTTCCAAAGAAGTCTGAAGCATAGTAAATACATTCTCTTTTTCACTCTTTTTTAAAATTTCAGACTAATGTGAGGGTACAAATAGCCAAATCACAATATTTGAATTTGTTAGGTAGAGCCCCTCTTGTATTTATGTCTGCACCCAAAAGATGTTCCGTACACTCCTACAATGTGTCCATTCAGTGAGAACACCCTAAACTCCACCTGTCCTCTACCCTCTCCCTCATTCCCCTCCTTTTTTAAACTCTTTTTTTGATCAACATAATTTGAAGATGCCATGGAATTTTAACTATAGGTTCACTACTGTAGGCTGAAGACTCCCCTTCTCTATCAAGAGGTACTAGGGATCAGGGAAGCACCATTAAGGGTGATCCAAACACAGTACACAGCTGGACACACAGAACCTCAATGTTCTCACTGGTGGGAGACACTTTACCACATCTAGTGGTAAAAGGTAGCTCAGCCTGTGTAAGCTACTTCCACCCACCAGGTAGCATCAGCAGGGCCTAGTGGGAGCCTCACTGGCACCAGATACAAGCAGTCTTAAAAAATTGAGACTGGGTGCAGTAGTTCATGCCCCAAATCCCAGCACTCTGGGAAGCTGAAGTGGAAGGATCGCTTAAACTCAGGAATTTGAGACCAGACTGAACAAAGTGAGACCTTATCTCTACTAAAAATAGAAAAATTATCTGGACATTGTAGTGTGACCTGTAGTCCCAGCTACTTGAGAGGCTGAGGCAGGAGGATTGCTTGAGCCCAGGAATTTGACAATGCTATGAGCTAAGCTGAGTCCATGGCACTCTTGCCTGGGTAATAAAGTGATATTATAGCAAAAAATAAAAAATAAAAAAAATAAATTATCACGGGAATCACAACCCACAAAAGTAGGCAAAGACCTGTGTACTCTGGTGACTGCCTTTTAAAATAAAACAGTTAAACAGGACTGAGAAACTCCTAAAAGAATAGCCAAATGTCCAGAAAAAATAACATCAAAAAAATCACGCATCAAACCAAGAACCAAGAAAATCATATCCTGAACAAGAAAATACAACTGACACCAACACTAAGATGAATCAAATGTTGGAAATATCTGACAAGCATGTTAAGCTATCCATAATAAAAGTGCTTCAATAAACTATTACAAATTCCCTTAAAATAAATGAATTAAATTGAAAATAGTAAAATTTTTTAAAAACTCATAGATGGGTTCAGTAGTGGGGTAGAGATGACAGAGAAAACAATCAATGAACTTTTGAACAAATAAATAAAATTTACACAATTTCACCAACAGAGAGAAAATAAACTGAAGAAGAAAAATGAGCACAGCCCCAGGCACCTGGGGGACAATAAAAAGGGGTCCAACATTTGTATCTTCATAAGGAAAGAAGAAAGAGTGAGCTAAAAAGTATTTTAAGGAATCATTGCTGAAAATATCACAAATGTGGTGAAAGACATACATCTATAGACTCAAGAAACTGAGTCTGAAATAGGGCAAACTCCAAAAAATTCACACCAAAAGCATTAAATCAAACTTCTCAAAACTAAATATAAAAAAAAAAATTGTTGAGAGTCATCAGAGAGAAAGAATAGATAACCTATAGGCAAATAGCAATTCAGACCACTGATGGAAACCACGGAGGCCATAAGGGGGTAGCAGAATGTTTTGCAAGTACTGGAAGAAAAAAAGCTGTCAACTACAAATTCTTCGTCCAACAAAACTGCCCTTCAAGAAAGAAGGGGAAATAAAGAGAATAAAATGAAAACTATATACTGGTCAAGGAAACAATGCAACAAGAAGACATTTCAATCCTAAATATTTATGGATCCAACATAAATACTCCCAGATTTATAAAACAAATCCTACGTGGTCTGAACAATACAATAACCAACAACATTGTAATAGCTGGAGGCTTCAACACCTCACTGAAATAATTGGACAGAGCCACTAAGTAAAAACTAAACAAAGAAATGATGAATTTTGAACACAACTCTAGAACAAATGGGTTTAACAGACATGTGCAGAACATTTTACCCCAATGCTAATGAATATATGTTCTTCTTATCAACTCAAGGATCCTTCTCCAAGACTGATCACATTCTAGGACATAAAGCAAGCCTCAACAAATTTTAAAAAATAGAAATTACACCTTGTTTCTTTTTTTTTTTTTTTTTTCAGAAATAAGAGTTTCACTATGTCACCCTCAGTAGAGGACCGTACCATCACACCTCACAGCAGCCTCAAACTCTTGGGCTTACAAGATTCTCTTGCCTCAGCCTCTGAAGTAGCTGGAACGACAGGTGCCCACCACAACACCCAGCTATTTTTTTGTTGCAGTTGTTCAGCTGGCTCACGCTTGGTTAAAACCCGCCATCCTTGATGTATGTGGTTGGCGCCATAACGACTGTGCTATGGCACCAAGCCTACACCTTCTATTTTTAAGGACCACAATAGAACTCAATGCCAACAAAGATACTCATCCCCAGAGTCAAGGGAACTAAACAAGTTATTGATGAACAACAGTAACGTCAAAGAAGAGACAAAGAAGAAAAGCATATTCCTTCACAAAATGATAATGAATCTACAAGCTATCAAAACCTGTGAGATAGAGGGTGGAGACAAGATGGCTGACTGAAGCCAGCCAGCTTTCCACAGAGACTCCCGTCCAGAAGGAGAGTTAAAGGACAGAAATTTAGCAAGTAACCTGGTGGATTAGAGATGCACCAAGAGAGAAGGTTGAAGAATGCACATCAACCCCACTGAGGGAGCTGCAATCCCAAGGAAACAAACAAAAGGTACAAAATCCATCACCAAGTGGATGGGAGTCCCCTCCCCCATGAGAATGGCTCAAAGTGCCCCACAAACAAACGAGAAGAGTTCAAAGTTCCTCCCACTACACACCATGGGAAAGACCCGCTAAAAACTGGACCTACCTCCCCTACTAGGGTGCAACAGCATTCTCCTGCCAGGCATAAAACTGTATAAAACTGTATATATTCTCTACTGGCAATTCTGAACTCCCAGCACTCCCCTCCACTCTCACTCTGAAATCTGGAGGCCTGTCCCCCAGGAGTCCAGATTCTTCAGTGATCTCTTGAAGGGTGTGGACAGGGCCTGGACTGCAGCTGGTCACTGCTGATTCTGCAGCATGGGAGTCAGGAGAGGACGATCAGCCAAGAGGGAACCACACCAGAGCGGCAGTGCCCCAAGGCACAGAGCACCAGCCATTTTTGGCAACAATAGGGCTCACCCCCGGATATTCCGAAGCCACACCCCCTATCTCCCTGGGTAACCAGAGAAGGCCAGGCATCTTCTCTGTTAGCAACCACCGCGGAACAGATCTGGGACTGAAATGCAGGCCCCGTGAGTAAAAGGTTTGCCTGAGGCAGTACCGGCCTGGGTGGAGTGCAGAGCCAGGAAATTCCCAGGGCTAGGCTGACCCATAGGACCGCTTTACTGAGCATAAGACACACCCAGCCCTCAGGGGATCGTCAGCCTATAGACAAAGGAAAGCAGGAGGCTAAAACTGACAGCTAACTGGGCTGCAAATACAAACCAGCAAAAGCAAAGACAGGGCCTGAGGCACAGGTTCTGTGAACTCAAAACAGTTTCTCTTCTGCAGGGGAATTTAGCAGGAACAGAAACAAATTCCCGCAAAGTTGTTCTGTTCTGTCAGTAACATCAACCAGGGGGTGGGACTGGAACTGAGTGAACACCCCCCAGCCTCCATCAAGTGCCCGAGGTTGTCAGGCCTAACCTCCCCCTGCTGGATAAAGGCAAAAAGCAGCAGTCTGGCTGAGAAGATATAGATTTGTGAGTCAGGCAAGTGCAACCCCCTGGAGTATATGCTCTATGGAAGCAACTGGGTCACAGCTCTGCGGGGCTATCAGTGACCGGGTGTGACAAAGGTGCAAGGTGGGGAAGGAGGCATCAACCTTCCCAGACTGATCTATTTGCTGGATGGGTCCCCCTGACTTCACGGAGCACTGGAGAAAGTCATATTCAGTGGTCAGCAGACCCCTGCAATCCAGTTGCCAGACACCATTTAAACTCTCCCGCCTAAGACAGATGCTGACTGAGACAATTGATTTGAACCTTATGAACTGAGCCAATTGCCGGAGGATTATCCAAGTGGTGCTCTGGGTGTATGGTTGTAGGAAGGTTTGATTTTCCTTTTCCAATTGTTGCCAGTGGGGGGTGGGGTGACTTAATTGCTGGTATTTCATCTCCACAGATGAGACTTCAACCCAGAGTAACTGTTTCACTAGGGTTGGACAGAGACCAGCTGAAAACAAGACAGAACCACTTAACCCAACTACACCAAACAGGTCCCCAGTTTCTCAGGCTGTAGCACTCTACGGGTCCTCAACAAAGCTCCAAGGGAAAAGTCAAACAGTGTAAAATAATCATGGATTGGAATCAGCAGAAAAACTCTGCTAATGTGAATAACCAGAATAGATCAATCCCCCCAAGAAAAGATATGCCAGATGTAACTGAAGATCCCATTCATAAACAGCTGGCCGAGATGTCAGAAATCAAATTCAGAATTTGGATTGCAAACAAAATTAATAAAATGGAGGAAAATTTGGAATCAGAAATTCGAACAGCAATTCAAAAGTCGGAATTAGAAATTTGAGGAGAAATTCAAAAGTTGTCTCAAGAATTTAATGAATTTAAAGACAAAAACCACCAAAGATTTTGACACACTGAAGCAAGAATTTGCAGCCCTCAAAGATCTGAAAAATACAGTAGAATCCCTCAGTAACAGAGCGGAGCAAGCAGAAGAAAGGATTTCTGACATTGAAGACAAAGCCTTTGAACACTCCCAAACTCTCAAAGAGGAACACAAATGCAGAGCAAAAATGGATCATTCTCTCAGAGAGCTCTGGGATGATTCGAAGAAGCCTAATATCCGCCTCATTGGAATCCCCGAAAGTGATGAAGTGGCCTTGCAAGGCACAGAGGCCCTTCAACATGGAATTATGAAAGAGAATTTTCCAGACATGCCAAAGATTCTGAAATTCAGGTAGCAGTTTCAGAACCCCAGCACAACACAATCCCAATAACAAATCCCCCAGGCATATCATAATTAACTTCACTAAAGTTAATATGAACGAGAAAATTCTGAAAGCAGCCAGACATAAGAAATCCATTACCTACAAAGTGAAAAATATTAGAATGACTGCATATCTCTCTGCTAAAACTTTTCAAGCCAGAAGAGGGTGGTCATCGAATTTTAACCTCCTAAAACAAAATAACTTTCAACCCCGGATCCTGCATCCAGCTAAACTGAATTCCACTTATGATGGAGAAATTAAATACTTTAATGACATTCACATGTTGAAGAAATCTGCCATAACCAAACCAGCTCTTCAAGATATTCTCAGATATCCTACATAATGACCAGACCAATCGTGTACCACAAAAGTAAACTCACTCAGAAACTTTTGATCAAACGCCAAATTCCACAGTGATGAAATGATGAAAAATGTCCACTGACTTTCGAACAACTCGATATCCAAAATTTTTTTTTTTTTTTTTTTTGTAGAAACAGAGTCTCACTGTACCGCCCTCGGGTAGAGAGCCGTGGTGTCACACGGCTCACAGCAACCTCTAACTCCTGGGCTTCCGCGATTCTCTTGCCTCAGCCTCCCTAGTAGCTGGGACTACAGGCGCCCGCCACAACGCCCGGCTATTTTTTTTTTGTTGTTGTTGTTGCAGTTTGACCGGGGCTGGGTTTGAACCCGCCACCCTCGGCATGTGGGGCTGGCGCCCTACTCGCTGAGCCACAGGCGCCGCCCAATATCCAAAATTTTAACAGACTTATCAATATTCTCCATTAATGTGAACTGCTTAAAGTGTCCTCTAAAGAGGCACAGGTTCGCTGACTGAATACAAAAACTCAGACCAGATATTTGCTGCATACAAGAGTCACATATTACCTTAAAAGATAAATATAGACTTAGGGTGAAAGGATGGTCATCCATATTTCAGGCAAATGGTAATCAGAAAAAAGGTGTTGCAATTCTATTTGCAGGTACAATAGGCTTTAAACCAACAAAAGTAAGGAAGGACAAGAATGGTCACTTCATATTTGTTAAGGGTAATACTCAATATGATGAGATTTCAATTATTAATATCTATGCACCCAACCAAAATGCACCTCAATTTCTCAGAGAAACTCTAACAGAAATGAGCAACTTGATTTCCTCCAGCTTCATAATACTTGGAGATTTCAACACTCCTTTGGCAGTGTTGGACAGATCCTCCAATAAGAAGCTGAGTAAAGAAATTTTAGATTTAAACCTAACCATCCAACATTTGGATTTAGCAGACATCTACAGAGCATTTCATTCAAACAAAACTGAATACAGATACTTCTCATCAGCCCACGGAACATACTCCAAAATTCATCACATCTCAGGTCACAAGTCTAACCTCAGTAAATTTAAAGGAATAGAAATTATTCCTTGCATCTTCTCGGACAACCATGGAATAAAAGTTGAACTTAGTAACAACAGGAATCTGCATACTCATACAAAAACATGGAAGTTAAATAACCTTATGCTGAATGATAGTTGGTTCAGAGATGAGATCAAGAAGGAAATTGCCAAATTTTTGGAACAAAACGACAATGAAGACACGAATTATCAGAACCTCTGGGATACCACAATGGCAGTCCTAAGGGAGAAATTTATAGCACTGCAAGCCTTCCTCAAGAAAACAGAAAGAGAGGAAGTTAACTTAATGGGACATCTCAAGCAACTGGAAAGGAAGAACATTCCAAACCCAAATCCAGTAGAAGAAAAGAAATAACTAAAATTAGAGCAGAATTAAATTAAATTGAAAACAAAAGAATTATACAACAGATCAATAAATCAAAAAGCTGGTTTTTTGAAAATGTCAATAAAAAAAATAAACCTTTGGCTAACCTAACCAGGAAAAAAAGAGTAAATTCTCTAATTTCATTAATCAGAAACGACAAAGACAAAATCACAACAGACTCCTCAGAAATTCAAAAAATCCTTAATGAATATTGCAAGAAACTTTATTCTCACAAATATGAAAATCTGAAGGAAACTGTCCAATACTTGGAACCACGTCACCTTCCAAGACTTAGCCAGAATCAAGTGGAAATGTTGAACAGGCCAATAACAAGTTCCAAAATATCATCACCATACAAAATCTCCCTAAAAAGAAAAGCCTAGGACCAGATGGCTTCACGTCAGTATTCTACCAAACCTTTAAGGGGGAACTAGTACCTATATTACTCAACCTATTCAAAAATGTAGAAAAAGAAGGAAGACTACCCAACACATTTTAAGAAGCAAACATCACCCTGATCCCCAAACCAGGAAAAGACCCAACAAGAAAGGAAATTTATAGACCAATATCACTAATGAATATAGATGCAAAAATATTCAACAAGATCCTAACAAACAGAATCCAACATACATCAAACAAATTATACATTATGACCAAGTTGGTTTTATCCCAGGGTCTCAAGGCTGGTTCAATATACATACATCTGTAAGTATAATTCAGCACATAAACAAATTAAAAAACAAAGGCCATATGATTCTCTCAATTGATGCAGAAAAAGCTTTTGATAATATCCAGCATCCCTTCATGATCACAACACTCAAGAAAATTGGTATAGAAGGGACATTTCTTAAACTGACAGAGGCCATCTACAGCAAACCCACAGCCAATATTGTATTGAATGGAGTTAAAGTGAAATCATTTCCACTCAGATCAGGAACCAGACAAGGCTGCCCATTGTCTCCACTGCTCTTTCACATTGTAATGGAAGTTTTAGCCATCACAATTAGGGAAGAAAAGGCGATCAAGGGTATCCATATAGGGTCAGAAGAGCTCAAACTTTCACTCTTCGCAGATGATATGATCACGTATCTGGAAAACACCAGGGATTCTACCACAAAACTCTTAGAAGTGATCATGGAATACAGCAGCGTGTCAGATACAAAATCAACATTCATAATCGGTAGCCTTTATATATACCAACAATAGTCAAGCTGAAAAAACAGTGAAGGACACTATTCCATTCACAGTAGTGCCAAAGAAGATGAAATATTTGGCAGTTTATCTAACAAAGGACATGAAAGATCTCTATAAAGAGAACCATGAAACTCTAAGAAAAGAAATAGCTGAAAATGTTAACAAATGGAAAAACATACCATGCTCATGGCTGGGAAGAATCAACATTGTGAAAATGTCCATACTACCCAAAGCAGTATACAGTTTTAATGCAATCCCTATTAAAGCTCCACTGTCATACTTTAAAGATTTTGAAAAAATAATACTTCATTTTATATGGAATGAGAAAAAAACCTTGAATAGCCATGACATTACTCAGAAATAAAAAGAAAGCAGGAGGAATCACACTACCAGACCTCAGACTATACTATAAATCGATAGTGATCAAAACAGCATGGTACTGGCACAAAAACAGAGAGGTAGATGTCTGGAACAGAATAGAGAACCAACAGATGAATCCAGCTACTCAGCATTATTTGATCTTTGACAAGCCAATTAAAAATATTCAGTGGGGGCAAGAGGGACTTTACCTAACAATTGCAATCAGTGTAACCTGGGTTATTGTACCCTCAATGAATCCCCAACAATAAAAAAAAAATTAAAAATTAAAAAATTAAAAAAAAACATTCAGTGGGGAAAACATTCCTTGTTTAACAAATGGTGCTGGGTGAACTGGCTGGCAACCTGTAAAAGACTGAAACTGGACCCACACCTTTCACCATTAACTGAGATAGACTCTCACTGTATTAAAGATTTAAACTTAAGACATGAAACAATAAAAATACTAGAAGAGAGTGCAGGGAAAACCCTTGAAGAAATCGGTCTGGGCAAGTATTTTATGAGGAGGACCCCCTGGGCAATTGAAGCAGCTTCAAAAATACACTACTGGGACCTGATCGAACTAAAAAGCTTCTGCACAGCCAAGAACACACCGAGGAAAGCAAGCAAACACCCCTCAGAATCAGAGAAGATATTTGCAGGTGATGTCTCCGACAAAGGTTTAATAACCAGAATCCATAGAGAACTCAAACATATAAGCAAGAAAAGAACAATTGATCCCATCGCTGGCTGGGCAAGGGACTTGAAGAGAAACTTCTCTGAAGAAGACAGGCGCGCAGCCTACAGACATATGAAAAAGTGCTCATCATCTTTAATCATCAGAGAAATGCAAATCAAAACTACTTTGAGATATCATCTAATTCCAGTAAGATTAGCCTATATCACAAAATTCCAAACCAGAGATGTTGGCGTGAATATGGAGAAAAGGAAACACTTCTACACTGCTGGTGGGAATGCAAATTAATACATTCCTTTTGGAAAGATGTTTGGAGAACACTTGGAGATCTAAAAATAGATCTGCCATTCAATCCTATAATTCCTCTACTAGGCATATACCCAGAAGACCAAAAATCACATCATAACAAAGATATTTGTACCAGAATGTTTATTGCAGCCCTATTCATAATTGCTAAGTCATGGAAAAAGCCCAAGTGCCCATCGAGCCAGGAATGGATTAATAAATTGTGGTATACGTACACCATGGAATATTATGCAGCCTTAAAGAACGATGGAGACTTTACCTCATTCATGTTTACATGGATGGAGCTGGAACATATTCTTCTTAGTAAAGTATCTCAAGAATGGAAGAAAATCTCCAATGTACTCAGCCCTAGTATGAAACTAATTTATGCCTTTCATATAAAAGCTATAACCCAGTTATAACCTAAGAATATGCGGAAGAGGGCGAGGGAGGGGAGGGAAGTGTGGGATGGGCAGAGGGAGGGTGATTGGTGGGATTACACCTACAGTGCATCTTAGAAGGGTACGTGTGAAACTTAGTAAATGTAGAATATAAATTTCTTAACACAATAACTAAGAAAATGCCAGGAAGCCTATGTTAACCAGTGTGATGAAAATGTGTCAAACGGTCTATAAAACTAGTGTGTGGTGCCCCGTGATCACATTAATTTTCACAGCTATGATGTAATACTAAAAAAAAAAAAACTCTGAGATATTGTAAAAATGGTACAAACAGGGAAATTTATTACATTAAAAACCTATATCTAGAAATCAGAAACAGCACAAATAAATAATCTAATAATTCATCTCAAGGAAAGAAATAGCATCTAATCCCAATCATAGCAGAAGAACTGACTAAAATCAGATCAAAACTAGATGAAATTGAGAACGAAAGGAACATTCAGAAGACTAATGAAACAAAAAGTTGGTTCTTTGAAAAGATAAATACAACTGATAAATCCTTGCAAAGATTAACCAGAAACAAAAAAATAAGAGCACTAATAAGCTCAATTATAAACAAAAAAAAAAATGAGGAAAATAACAACAGATACCCCAGAGATACAAAAGATCATCACTGAATACTACAAAAATCTCCATGCCCAGAAATTTGAAAATATAGAGGAAATTTATAAAGTCCTAGAATCACACTACCTCCCTAGATTCAACCAAGGAAAAATAAAATTCTTGAACAGACTGATATTAAGCACCAAAATTGAAACAACAATAACAAAGCTTCCACCAAAACAAAGTTCCAAACTAGATGGTCTCACATCAGAATCTGCCAACCTTCACAGAAGAGCTTTGTACTGTATCGCAGAATCTATTCCAAAGCATTCAAAAGGAGTGGTTTCTCCCCCAATTCCTCCTATGAAGGAAATATCTACCTGACACTAACACCAGGAAATGTCACAACAAGGAAAGAAAGCTACAGATCAATATCATTAATAAATATTAATACAAAAATACTCAATAAAATCTTAGCAAACAGAATTCAGGTACACATCAAAAAAATAATTTATCATGATTAGGTGGGTTTTATCCCGGTAATGCAAAGCTGGTTCACCATGTGCAAAACACTAAACATCAATCCCCACAGAAACAGAAGTAAAAACAAGGACCATATAATCCTTTTAATAGATGCAGAAAAAGCATTTGACAAAATTCAGCATCATTTTTTGAAATAAACACTTAAGAAAATTGGCATCAATGGGACATTCCCTAAACTGATAGCAGCCATCTACAACAATCCCACAGCCAATATTGTATTGAACAGAGAAAACTTGAAAGCATTCCCTCTTAGAACTGGAACTGGACAAGGATGTCTGCAATCACCACTAATATTCAATATAGTGCTGGAAGTCCTAGCCAATGCAATCAGACAAAAGGCGGGGCAGAGGAGGTCAAACTGTCTGTCTTTGCTGATGATATGACATTATACTTGGAAGATCCCAAGGACTCAACCACAAGACTCCTAGAAGTGATCAAGAAATACAGCAATGTCTCATGATATAAAATCAATGTGCACGTATGAGTAGCATTCATAAACACCAACAACAGTCAAGTTAACAATGAAATCAAAGATCCAATACCCTTCACAGTAACATCAAAGAAAATTAATTACCTGAGAATATATTTACCAAAGGATGCCAAGTATCTCCACATAGAGAATTATGAAATACTGAGAAAAGAAATAGCAGAGGACAGACACTACCAGATAGAAGAACATATATATATATATGCTCATGGCTTGGATGAACCAACATGGTTAAATGTCCTACTACTTAATCAGATCACGTACCCAGCATGGTACAAATTTTGATTTGCTAACATACACATCCCTCCCCCAAGGTGGAACACTCTGCCTGTTTATTTCAGCTCTCATTCAAGGGTTAAGTTTTGTGATATATTTTGTGGCCTCCTTTTCACATTTTTGTACTTTCTCTTGGTAATTTCACCGTTCCTAATGGCCCCCAAAGGTAATGTTGAAGTGCCATCTATTCTCTGAAGTACAATGTGATGTCCCGTACAGAGAAGATACATGCATTAGATGAGCATCATTGAGATGTGAGTTATAGTGCTGCCTTTCCCGAGTACAATGCTACTGCATTGGCAATATATGTCAGATAGGGCATCTTTAAACAGAAACACAAGGTTATATATTCATTTGTTGACCAAGATGCTGTGAACAGAGGCTTACAGGAACCTAACCCTGTTTTTCCCCTAGAAACAATGGTTTCAGTATTCACAAATCCAGTGTTAGAGGTTTCTTTCTAAAAAACACTACTGTGGACAGTGAGAATTGACTTGTACGACTCTGCCCATTCTCAGCTTTCCCCCAGTCTCAAGATTCTTTTCCCCCTGTCCTCAAAAGCATCTTTTTGCAGGGACCTTCCAGGGAATAATTGAATTTGCAAATACATAATTTGTGAATAATGACGAGCACCTGCATTTAAGTTTGGCGTGAAAGGACCCAAAGTTGAGAGAAATCATGTAGGGGCTGAGGAGGCTGAATTTTCTTTTAGAAAGAAAAGTCGAAGTCTTCCTCTGAGAGGACCAGAAGAGGTAGTGGAGGCCTGAGGTACAGAATGCAGTTGGAAAAGTCACCCAGAAGGAGGAGAGAGGACCTGGCAAACAGGGAAGAGAACGGGCAGGCAAGGCTGGAGGGGCAGGTGAGAGAGGCCTGTATCAGCTGTTGCCTCTCAGCTGCCCTGGCAGCTGCCATGAAACTGATTCCCTTGGGAAATTCACCTAAAGTGCAGGGCTGGATTTTCATTAAAGATACAAAGGCTTGTTTTTCTTTGCTTTCCTTCCTTGAAAGCCAAGAGAGGGAATGAAAAACAGAAGAACAAGCAAAACCTTATTTTTGCTGAGATAAGAAAATAGCTGTTAACCTTGAACCACAAACCATGAAGCATCCTAGCCAAATACTGTGAAATCTGCACCAAAACAAGGTGTGAATCTGACATCCTCACAGTTCTTCTCAGATCCTAAGCATAGAACACATTTTTCTGGAAGTAACACACAGTGTCATAAGAGCCTTATCCAATTTTTTTTTAATTTTTATTTATTTTTATTTTTTAAGAGGTATGTGGTCTAGGAAAGTGAGCAGATCTATGGCAGCACATTCTAGAAGCTTTGGAGGAAGTAGGTCTGAAGAAGACGCTATGGAAGCCCACCAATTCCATTCTCTTACCAGCCTCTTCACTGAGGCGGTTTTAGGTCTGGGGAGGTAAAACAGCACGCAGTGCCTCTGTCAAAGCCTCATAAATCCAAAGCATCAGCTTTACCTGGGAGCGTGTTAGAAGGACAGAACTTAGACCACAGCTTAGACCTGATGACTGGCAATCTGCATTCTCAGGAACGTCTCCAGGAGGCTGGTATGCATGCTAAACCTTAAAAAGGACTATCCTGAAGGGCACTCAAGTGAACAAGGATGTTTAAGAAATTAGCACTCATATTTTTATTTCTATTTTTTTCTATTTTTAATTTCTCCTTTCTTCTTTTTTAACTTTATTATGAACACCACTCTTTTTTCTTTTTTTTTCAATTATTTTACGATTATCACTATTTTTATTGTAGTTGTTTTTTGTTGTTGTCGTGGGTGTTGTCTGTTTGTCTATGTGTCTCCGTCTGTTTGTGCATCTATGGGTTCGTGTGTCTGGTAGCCTTTGTATCTGTTTATTTGCTCATTTGGTCTCAATGAGCTTGGTGTTACAACCTGCAATTCTGAGCTCCCAGCACTCCCCTCCACTCTCACTCTGAGGTCTGGAGGCCTGTCCCCCAAAAGTCCAGATTCTTGGGTGATTTCTCGAGGGGTGTAGACAGGACCTGGATTGCAGCTGTTCAGTGCTGATTCTGCACCACGGGAGTGAGGAGACGACAGTCAGCTGAGAGGGAATCATGCTGGAGCGGTAGTTCCCGGAGGTGCAGAGCAGCAGCCATCTTTAGCAATAACAAGGCTCACCCCCAGATATCCCGAAGCCATCCCTGGGCAACCAGAGGAGGCCGGGCATCTTCTCAGATGGCAACCACTGCAGAACAGATCTGGGACTGAAACACAGGCCCCATGAGTAAAGGGTTTGCCTGAGGCAGTACTGGCCTTGGTGGAATGCGGGAACTAGAAAAAGCACAAGCAGAGCCGGGAAACTCCAGGGTGGGGCTGACCCACAGGACCACGTTACTGAACCTAAAACACACCCGGCCCTCAGGGGATCATCAGCCTATAGACAAAGGAGGACAGGAAGCTAGAGCTGACAGCTAACCGAGCTGCGAATACAAACCTGCAGGAGTAAAGACAGGGCCTGAGGCACAGGTTCTGGGAACTCAAATCAGCCCCTCTTCTGCAGAGGAATGTAGCAGGGATAGAAACAAACTCCCACTGGGTTGTTCTGTTCTGCCAGTAACATCAATGAAAGGCGGGGCTGGAACTGAGTGAACACCCCCCAGCCTACATCAAGCACCCAAGGTTGACAGGTCTCACCGCCCCCTGCTGGATAGAGGCAGAGAGCAGAAGCCTAGCTGAGCAGATACAGGCTCCCTTGTGATTTAGGCAGATGCAAACCTCTGGAGTATATGCTCACTGGAGACAACTGACTGGGTCACAGAACTGCGGGGCTAGCAGTGACTGGGTGTGACAGAGCTGCAAGGTGGGGGAGGACGCATAAACTTTCCCAGACAGCACCGCAGCAAGTCATATTTGAGTTGTCACAGACACCTATGTTCCAGTTGCCAGAGACCTTTTAAACTCTCCCACCTGAGGCAGGTGCTGACTGAGACAATTCATTTGGACCTTTTGAACTTAGCCAATCACCTGAGGACTATTCAAGTGGTGCCCTGGGTGCGTAGTTATAGGAAGGTTTGATTTTCCTTTTCTAATTGTTGCCTGTGGGGGGCGGGATGACTTAATTGCTGGTATTACTCCACAGCTGATACTTCAACCCAGAGTAACTGTTTCACTAGGGGCGAATAGAGACCAGCTGAAAAGAAGACAGAACCACTTAGCCCCACAACATCAAATAGGTCCCCAGCATCTCAGGCCGTAGCACTGCATGGGTCCTTGACAAGGCACCAGGGGAAAAATCAAACAGTGTAAAGTAATCATGGGGCACAATCAGCGGAAAACTCTGGTAACATGAATAACCAGATTACATCAACCCCCCGAAGGAAAAATATGGCAGATGTAATTGAAGATCCCATTCATAACCAGCTGGCCTGATGTCAGAAATCAAATTCAGAATTTGGATTGCAAACAAGATTAACAGAATGGAGGAAAATTTGGAATTAAAATCCGAAGAGCAACTCAAAAGTCAGAATCAGAAATTCGAGGAGAAATTCAAAAATTGTCTCAAGAATTTAATGAATTTAAAGACAAAAGCACCAAAGATTTTTGATGCACTGAAGCAAGAATTTGCAGCCCTCAAAGATCTGAAAAACACAGTAGAATCCCACAGTAATAGAGTGGAGCAGGCAGAAGAAAGGATATCTGACATCGAAGACAAGGCATTTGAACACTCCAAAACTCTCAAAGAAGAAGAGAAATTGAGAGCAAAAACTAATCATTCTCTCAGAGAGCTCTGGGATAATTTGAAGAAGGCTAATATCCACCTCATTGGAATCCCTGTAAGTGATGAAGTGGCCTCAAAAGGCACAGAGGCCCCTCTCCATGAAATTATGAAAGAAAATTTTCCAGATATGTCAAGAGATTCTGAAATCCAGATAGCAAACAGTTTCAGAACCCCAACACAACTCAATCCGAATAAGACATCCCCCAGGCATATCATAATTAACTTCACTATGTATCAATATGAACGAGAAAATTCTGAAAGCAGCTAGATGCAAGAAATCTTAAATTATGTACAAAGGGAAGAATATTAGAATGACTGCAGATCTCTCTACTGAAACCTTTCAAGCCAGAAGAGGGTGGTCATCGACTTTTAATCTCCTAAAGCAAAATAACTTTCAACCCCAGATCCTGTATCCAGCTAAACTGAGTTGCACTTATGATGGAGAAATTAAATATTTTAATGATATTCATATGTTGAAGAAATTTGCCATAACCAAACCAGTTCTCCAGGATATTCTCAGAACTAACCTACATAATGACCACCCCAATCCTCTACCACAAAAATAAACTCACTCAGAAACTTTTGATCAAACTCCAACTTCCACAATGGCCAAAGGATTAAAATTGTCCACTGGACTTTCGTAAAAACTTGATACCCAAAATTTTACCAGACTTATCAATATTCTCCATTGATGTGAACGGCTTAAACTGTCCTCTAAAGAGGCACAGGTTAGCTGACTGGATATAAAAACTCAGGCCAGATATTTGCTGCATACAAGAATCACATCTTACCTTAAAAGATAAATATAGACTCAGGATGAAAGGATGGTCGTCCATATTTCAGGTAAATGGTAATCAGAAAAACGCTGGTGTTACAATTCTATTGGTAACACAATAGGCTTTAAATCAACAAAAGTAAAGAAAGATAAGAATGGTCACTACATATTTGTTTTTTTTTTTTTTTTTGCCTTTTTTTTTTTTTTTTTATTGTTGGGGATTCATTGAGGGTACAATAAGCCAGTTATACTGATTGCAATTGTTAGGTAAAGTCCCTCTTGCAATCAATGTCTTGCCCCCATAAAGTGTGACACACACTAAGGCCCCACCCCTCTCCCTCCATCCCTCTTTCTGCTTCCCCCCCATGACCTTAATTGTCATTAATTGTCCTCATATCAAGATTGAGTACATAGGATTCATGCTTCTCCATTCTTGTGATGCTTTACTAAGAATAATGTCTTCCACTTCCATCCAGGTTAATGGGTAATACTCAATATGATGAGATTTCCATTATGAAAATTTTGCACCAACCAGAATGCACCTCAATTTATAAGAGAAATGCTAACAGACATGAGCAACTTGATTTCCTCCAACTCTACAATAGTCGGAGATTTCAACACTCCTTTGGCAGTGCTGGATAGATCCTCCAACAAGAAGCTAAGCAAAGAAATTTTAGATTTAAACATAACCATCCAACATTTGGATTTAGCAGACATCTACAGAACATTTCATCCAAACAAAACTGAACATACATACTTCTCATCAGCCCACGGAACATACTCCAAAATTGATCACATCTTAGGTCACAAGTCTAACCTCAGGAAATTTAAAGGAATAGAAATTATTCCTTGTATCTTCTCGGACCACCATAGAATAAAAGTTGAACTCAGTAACAACAGTAATCTGCACACTCATACAAAAACATGGAAGTTAAATAACCTTATGCTGAATGATAGCTGGGTCAGAGATGAGATTAAGAAGGAAATTGCCAAATTTTTTGAATAAAATGACAATGAAGATGCAAATTATCAGAACCTCTGGGATACCGCAAAGGCAGTCCTAAGGGGGAAATTTATGGCACTGCAAGTCTTCCTCAAGAGAACGGAAAGAGAGGAAGTTAACAACTTAATGGGACATCTCAAGCAACTGGAAAAGGAAGAACATTCCAACCACAAATCTTTTCTTCTATTTCTTTAAGAGAAAAGAAATAACCAAAATTAGAGCAGAATTAAATAAAATTGAAAACAAAAGAATTATACAACAGATCAATAAATCAAAAAGTTGGATTTTTGAAAAGGTCAATAAAATGCATAAACCTTTGGCTAATCTAACCAGGAAAAAAAGAGTAAATTCTCTAATTTCATCAATCAGAAACGACAAAGGCAAAATAACAACAGACTCCTCAGAAATTCAAAAAATCCTTAATGAATATTACAAGAAACTTTATTCTCAGAAATATGAAAATCTGAAGGAATTGACCAATACTTGGAAGCACGTCACCTTCCAAGACTTAGCCAGAATCAAGTGGAAATGTTGAACATGCCAATATCAAGTTCTGAAATAGCATCAACCACACAAGATCTCCCTAAAAAGAAAAGCCTAAGACCAGATGGCTTCACGTCAGAATTCTACCAAACCTTTAAAGAGGCACTAGTACCTATCTCAACCTGTTCCAAAACGTAGAAAAAGAAGGAAGACTATCCAACACATTCTATGAAGCAAAAATCACCCTGATCCCCAAATCAGGAAAAGACCCAGCAAGAAAAGAAAATTATAGACCAATATCACTAATGAATATAGATGCAAAAATATTCAACAAGATCCTAACAAACAGAATCAAGCAACATATCAAACAAATTATACGTCATGACCAAGTCGGTTTTATCCCAGGGTCTCAAGGCTGGTTTAATATACATAAATCCATAAGTATAATTCAGCACATAAACAAATTAAAAACAAAGACCATATGATTCTCTCAATTTATGCAGAAAAAGCTTAGCATCCCTTCATGGTCACAACACTTAAGAAATATGGTATAGAAGGAACATATCTTAAACTGATAGAGGCCATCTACAGCAAACCCACAGCCAATATCGTATTGAATGGAGTTAAACTGAAATCATTTCCTTTCAGATCAGGAACCAGACAAGGCTGCCCATTGCTTCCATGGGTCTTTAACATTGTGATGTAAGTTTTAGCCATCGCAATTAGGGAACAAAAGGTGATCAAAGGTATCCATATAGGGTTAGAAGAGGTCAAACTTTCACTCTTCGCAGATGATATGATTATATATCTGGAAAACACCAAGTATTCTACTACAAAACTTTTAGAAGTGATCAAGGAATACAGCAGCATCTCATGTTATAAAATCAGCATTCATAAATCGGTAGCCTTTATATATACCAACAATAGTCAAGCTGGAAAAACATTTAAGGACTCTGTTCCATTCACAGTAGTGCAAAAGAAGATGAAATATTTAGGAGTTTATATAACAAAAGACATGAAAGATCTCTATAAAGAGAATATGAAACTCTAAGAAAAGAAATAGCTGAAAATGTTAACAAATGGAAGAACATACCATGCTCATGGCTGGGAAGAATCAACATTGTGAAAATGTCCATACTACCCAAAGCAATATACAATTTTAATGCAATCCCTATTAAAGCTCCACTGTCATACTTTAACAATCTTGAAAAAACAATACTTAGTTTTATATGGAATAAAAAAAAAACCTTGAATAGCCAAGACATTACTCAGAAATAAAAACAAAGCAGGAGGAATTACGCTACCAGACCTCAGACTATACTATAAATCAATAATGATCAAAAAAGCATGGTACTGGCACAAAAATAGAGAAGTAGATGTCTAGAACAGAATATAGAACCAAGAGACGAATCCAGCTACTTACCATTATCTGATCTTTGACAAGCCAATTAAAAACATTCAGTGGGGAAAACATTCCCTATTTAACAAATGGTGCTGGGGGAACTGGCTGGCAACCTGTAGAAGACTGAAACTGGACCCACACCTTTCACCATTAACTAAGATAGTCTCTCACTCAATTAAAGATTTAAACTTAAGACATGAGACTGTGAAAATGCTAGAAGAGTGCAGGGAAAACCCTTGAAGAAATCGGTCTGGGCGAGTATTTCATGAGGAGCACCCCCCAGGCAATTGAAGCAGCTTCAAAAATACACTACTGGGACTTGATCAAACTAAAAAGCTTCTGCACAGCTAAGAACACAGTAAGTAAAGCAAGCAGACAGCCCTCAGAATGGGAGAAGATATTTGCAGGTTATGTCTCTGACAAGGGTTTAATAACCAGAATCCACAGAGAACTCAAATGTATAAGCAAGAGAAGAACAAGTGATCCCATCGCAGGCTGGGCAAGGGACATGAAGAGAAACTTCTCTGAAGAAGACAGACGCATGGCCTACAGACATATGAAAAGATGCTCATCATCTTTAATCATCAGAGAAATGCAAATAAAAACTACCTTGAGATACCATCTAACTCCAGTAAGATTAGCCTATATCACAAAATCCCAAGACCAGAGATGTTGGCGTGGATTTGGAGAAAAGGGAATACTTCTGCACTGCTGGTGGGAATGCAAATTAATACACTCCTTTTGGAAAGATGTTTGGAGAACACTTAGAGATCTAAAAATTGATGTGCCATTCAATCCTACAATTCTTCTACTAGGTATATACCCAGAAGACCAAAACCACATTATAAAAAGATATTTGCACCAGAATGTTTACTGCAGCCCAATTCACAATTGCTAAGTCATGGGAAAAGCTCAAGTGCCCATCAATCCATGAATGGATTTATAAACTGTGGTATATGTACACCATGGAATATTATGCAGCCTTAAAGAAAGATGGAGACATTACCTCATTCACGTTTACATGGATGGAGGTGGAACATACTCTTCTTAGTAAAGTATCTCAAGAATGGAAGAAAAAGTATCCAATGTACTCAGCTCTACTATGAAACTAATTATTGGCTTTCATATGAAAGCTATAACCCAGTTATAACCTAAGAATATTGAGAATGGGGAGAGGGAGGGGAAGCAGGGGGGAGGATGGGCGGAGGGAGGGTGATAGGTGGGATTACACCTGCGGTGCATCTTACAAGGGTACATGTGAAACTTAGTAAATGTAGAATATAATTGTCTTAACACAATAACTAAGAAAATGCCAGGAAGGCTATGTTAACCAGTGTGATAAAAATGTGTCAAACTGTTTATAAAACCAATGTACGGTGTCCCATGATTGCATTAATGTACACAGCTATGATTTAATATTAATAAAAAAAATTTTTTAAAGAAATACTTAGGACTCTATACATGAAACATGACAGTCAATACCCACCAATGTGAAAACACGTAGAAGTTAAAACTCACAGCTCTTAAAATACAGTAACACAAGGGAGAAAATAAAAAACTAGGTAACAATCAACATGATGACCAGAAGAATATCTCAGATATCAATACTAACGTTGAATGTAAATGGTCTAAATACCCCACCTAAAAAGTACAGTTTGACAGAATGATTTAGTTCACACACACACACACACACACACACACCCCTACCTAAATGTACACTAGCTCCAAGAAACACATTTAACTTACAAAGATTCTTGGATTCAAGGTAAACGAGAAGAAAAAGTAATTCCACACAAATAGAAACCCAAAGTAAAGAAGAGTAGGTGTTCTTATAATCAGACAAAAAAGATATTAAATCAATAATGGTTAAAAAAAAAAAGCCAATGGTTGTCATTATATAATGATAAAGTGATCACTTCAACAAGGATATACCAATCCTAAATATATGTATATGTACCTAACAGAGGAGCCCCTGGATTTTTTTAAACAAATTCTCATAGATCTAAGAAAATAAAATAAACAGCAACACCACAATTGCCAGAGACTTCAACACTCCACTAACAGAACTAGACAAATCACTGAGACAGAATTTCAAAAAAAGAAACCCCAGAACTTAAATGGGACCCTAAAACAAATGGACCTAAAAGACATTTACAAAACATTCTACCCCCAAACTGCATAATATACATTTTTCTCATCAGCAGAGTATTTTCCATGATATACATGTGTTAGAACACAACGCAATTCTCAGCAAATCAGAAAAATCAAAATAATACCACCTATCTTCTCAGACCACAGTGGAATAAAACTAGAAATCAATTCCAAGAGGAACCCCCAAAACTACACAAATACATGGAAATTACACTGCTACTGAATGATCCTAGGATCAATGATGAAATCAAGATGGAAATCAAATAACATTTTTAATTAAACAACAAAGGTGATACAAGTTTCCAAAATCTCTGGAATACAAAAAAAGTGGTGCTAAGAGGGAAGTTCATAGCACTCAATGTCTATATCATAAAGTAAAAAGATCACAAATTAACAACCTAATGTCACACTTCAAGGAATTAAAAAAAGAACAAATCAATCCCAAAGCTAGCAGAAGACAAGAAACAATAAAGATCAGAGTAGAACTAAATGAAATGTAAACAGACAAACAAAAAAAATACAAAGTTAGTGTTTTATCCTTACTATACAATTGTTAATGTATTTTTAAATGCCAAGAAAAGTAAACAACTTTGTACATTTGGGGAAAAAAAGCAAAAAAATACAAAGGATCAATGAAACAGAAAGTTGATTCATGTAAAAGGTAAACAAAATTGATAGACCACTAGCTAAATTAACCAGAAATAAAAAAGAAAGGATTCAAATAAACTCAATGAAATAAAATGAAAAAGAAGACATTACAACACATACCAGAGAAATAACCAAACATCATTTGCAACTACTATAACCTCTATACACACAGAGAAAATCTAGAGGAAATAGATAAATTTTTAAAAACACACAACCTGCCAAGCTTGAATCAGGAAGAAACAGATACCCTGAATAGACCAATAATAACCAGTGAGATTAAAGCAGTAACAAAAAAATTAAAAAAGCTCAGGGCCAGATGGATTCACAGCTGACATCTTACAGGCCTACAAAGACCTGGTACTTACTTTACTAAAACGGTTCCACAACATTGAGAAGAAGGGAATCCTCCCTAACTCATTCTATGAAGCCAGTATCTCCCTGATGCCAAAGCCACAAAAGAACACAAAGAAAAAAGAATACTAGAGACCAACATCCTTCATGAACATAGATCTAAAAACCCTTGAGAAAATATTAGCAAACTGAATACAATAACACATCAAAAAGACAATTCACCATGGTCAAGTGGCTTTCATCATAGGGATGCCAGGAGGATTCGACATACACAAATCAATAAATGTGATTTACCACATAAACAGAATTAAAAACAAAAACCATATGATCGTCTCAATAAATGAAGAAAAATCATTTGATGAAATCCATGATAAAAACCCTCTACAAACTAGGCTTAAAAGAAACATATCTCAAAATTATAAAAGCCATACATGGCAAATCCACAGCCAACATCATACTGACTGGGGGAAAGTTGAAAGTATTCCCCCAACAAGTAGAAGACAAAGATGGCAACTTTCACTATTCCTATTCAACATAGTACTGGAAATCCAAGTGAGAGCAATCAGGCAAGAAAAAGCAATAAAGGCATATAAATCAGGAAAGAGAAAGTCCCTTTTTGTTGCCAATATGAACTTGTATCTAGAATACCTTAAATACTCTAGCAAAAGACCCCTAAAATAAAGAAATTCATTAAAATCTCAGGTAAAAAAAAATCGATGTATACAAATAAATAGCATTTCTATACACTAGTAACAGTCAAGCTGAGAGTCAAATAAGGAACTTAACATCATTTACAATAGCAACAAAGAAAATGAAATATCTAGGAATATACTAAACCAAGGAGATAAAACAACTTTATAAGAAGAACTATAAAATGCTTATGAAAGAAATCATAGATGATGCAAGAAAATAGAAAAACATCCCATGTTCATGGATGGAAGAATTCACATCATTAAAATGTCCATACTGCCCAAAGTGATTTACAGATTCGATGCAATTCCCATCAAAATACCAAAAAAATGTTTCACAGGTCTAGGAAACACAATTCTAAACGTCTTATGAAACCCTCAAAGGGACTAAATATGCAAAAGAAAAAAGAAAAAGATCTGCATGCATCTTATACCTGTCTTCAAATGTTAGTATAGACCAGCAGTTCTCAACCTGTGGGTCACAATGCCCAGGAACTGTATTAAAGGCTCATGGCATTAGGAAAGTTGAGAACCACTGGTATAGACTATAGCAACCAAAATAGCACGGTATTGATATAAAGGAAGACACATAGACCAATGGAACAGAATAGCAAACTCAGAAATAAAGCCATATAGTGGCAACCAAATGATTTTCAACAAAGCAGAGAAAAACATACACTGGCTTAAGGATGTCCTATTCAAAAAATGGTGCCAGAAATATTGGATAGTCACATGCATAAGAATGAAAGTGGGTCTCATCATATATAAAAATTAACTCAAGATGGATTAAAGACTCAAATGTAAAAAATGAAACCATAAACATTCTAGAAGAAAACATAGGCAAAACCCTTCTGGACATTGCCGAGGTAAAGAATTTATGACTAAGACCCCAAAAGCAAACACAGCAACAACAAAAATAAGTGGAACTTAATTAAACTAAAAGGTTTCTGCACAGCAAAGTAAGTATTCAACAGAACAAATGGTCAATAACCTACAGAATAGCAGAAAAATATTTGAAAACTGTACATCCAACAAAAGTCTAACATCCAGAATCTACAAAGAACTCAAATCAGCAGAACAAAACAACCCATCAAAAAATGGGTAAAACGGACTGGAGGAGGCAAGATGGCTGACTGAAGCCAGCTTTCAGCAGAGGCTCCCATCAGCGGGAGAAAGAATGGCCAGAACCAACTCAATAAAGTGGAAGATCGGGAGCTGAGCTGAGACAGAGGATTGATAGCTTTGCATCACCCCTGCTGAGGCACGCTGGGACTCCAAGGAAACAAATTTCAGGTACAAAACCCATCCCAAAGAGGACGGGAAACCTTCCCTTCCCCCCCCACCCCCGAGAGCAGCTTGAGGCCAGTAGTGAACAGAGAACCTTTTGTTTCACCAAAGGTGAGAGAATGACTGAGGGCCAGGACTCCCTCCACAGAGAGATACCACTGCAAGCCCAGGCAGTCTCTTGCCTGGGCCAAAAGTTGAACTAATATTCTCCATACCTTCCTGAACTCCCAATCCACCCTTCCCCCTCTCCTGGTGGTCTGGAAGACTACCTCCTGCAGAATCCATAGTGTCCGGCAGATTTTTGCTAGGGCAGGGCATATCATGGTCTGTGGGGCAGTTGGGCTGAAACTATAACTTTAATAGAGGCAGAGAGTCACAGGGGAGACTTGCCCTGTGTTGGAAAGAGCATAGTGTGGGTCCCACTGGTACCCCGCCCACTTCTGCTACCTGTGGGGCACCGCCCACCAGCTCCCGGCCAGGCTCCTGCAACCCACAGCCCCGCTGTAGGCGGCTCCGCCCTACAGCTCCCCACCCAACTCCTACAGCCCACGGCTCCACCCTCCAGCTCCAGGCCTGGCTCCTGCAACCTCCACACAGCAGTACCCCAGACCTGTGGCACTACCCCTGACAGTGGCAGAACCAACCCTGACAGGGGTGGTAGCTCCACAGTCCCTCCCACTGGGGTCAAATTTGGGAGTCACCTCCCCAATTCTGAAGAACTCAGAGGGAACCTGAGCTGACCTGCAAGGGTTCCAGAGGTGGAATGTGACCAAGGCTGGGGTGTGGTCTCTGAGGTAGAGAACCACATTACTCCATGATAACCCCCAGCTGGGTACAGACACAGGTGGAAAACTCTCCAGTTTCCAATGATCATTGGAGGAAATCAGGCCTGAACTAGTCCTGCCTGCAAGTCTCACAGTGAGACGGCCCAGTGGGGGAGGCATTATCTCCTCTTTGACTTAGGTGCAAATCCTGGGTGTACTTGAGTATTAGAGAGAGCTGGGCTGTAGCCCTGCGGGGTAACCAGTGACTGGGGGTAATGGTGATGCAAAGTGAGAAAAGAGGCACCAGCCTCCCTGGAATAATTCTTTTTCTGGGAAGGATTTTCTGATCCCACGGACCAATGGACTGAGTCACATTGAGCTGGCAGTGGACCCCTGCCGTCCAGTTGCTGGAGATCTTTTGAACTGTCCCATTTGATCTGTGTTTGTGCTGACTGGGAACTCTTGATCTTGGCTAATCACCTAGGGACTCTCTAAGGTTATACCCTGGTTGTGTTGTAGAGGAAGGGTCTGATTCTCCTCTCCCAGTTATTGCCAGTGGGGGGCAGGATGTCTTAATTGCTTGTATTACTCCACAGCTGAGATTTCACCCAAAGTCTGATCCACTAAGACTGGTCAGAGTCTACCTAAAAACAAGACAGACCCACCTAGCCCCCATCAAACCAAGCGGATCCCCAGAGTCTCAGACTGTAGTACTGAACAAGACCTTGGTAAAGTCATAATGAAAAAGCCACAGTCACCTGTCCCAGCACTCTGGTAAAGGGCTGATTAATTACATCTCCAGGAGCCCTCAATTGAATTCCACCTTACCAGCCTCTCTAAACAGATGGTGAAAAATAACCATGGGCCAGAATCAGTGGAAAAACTCAGGCAACATGAATAACCAGAGTAGATCAACTCCCCCAAGGAACGACAAAGGAGATGCAACAGAAGATCCATTCATAAACAAATGGCTGAAATGTCAGAAATTGAGGAGAATAGCAAATAATATTAACAGAATTGAAGTAAAATTGGAATTAGAAGTTCAAGGAGTCATTCAAAAGTTGGCTCAAGAATTCAATGAATTCAAAGATAAAATCACCAATGATTTTGACAAATTAAGGCAAGAATTTGCATCCTTCAAAGACCTGAGAAATACAGTAGAATCCCTCAGTAATAGGATGGAGCAAGCAGCAGAAAGGATCTCAGACATTGAAGACAAAGCTTTTAAAAGCTCCCAAATGCTCAAGGACGAAGAGAAATGGAGAATAAAGATGGATCATTCCCAGAGAGAGTTGTGGGACCACTCCAAAAAAGCAAACATTCGCCTTATTGGAATTCCTGAAGATGATGAGAATGACCTGAAAGGCATGGATACTCTACTCCAAGATATTTTAAAGGAAAACTTTCCAAACATGGCAAGAGATACTGAAACTAAAATGGCAGACAGTTTCAGAACCCCAGCATGAATCAATCCAAATAAAGCATCCCCTAGACACACTGTATTTAACTTTGTCGAAGTTAATATGAAAGAGAAAATCCTGCAAGTAACCAGACATAAGAAAACCATAACCTACAAGGTGAAGAATATTAGAATGACTGCAGATCTTTCTGCTGAAACTTTTCAAGCCACAAGAGGATGGCCATCAACCGTCAATCACCTAAAACAAAACAACTTTCAGCCCAGGATCTTGAATCCAGCTAAACTGAGTTTCATTTATAATGGAGAAGTCAAATATATTAATGACATTCACACGTTGAAGAAATTTGCCATAACTAAACCAGCTCTTCAAGATATTCTCAGACCCATCCTCCATAATGACCACCACAATGCTCTACCACCAAAATAAACTCACTCAGAAATTATTGATCAAAACCCAACTTGCACAGTGGTGAAAAGATTAAAAACATCCTCTGGTCTTTCAAAAAACTTGACACTCAAAATACTACCAGGCTTATCAACACTCTCAATTAACATGAACGGCTTAAGTTGTTCTCTAAAGTGGCACAGGTTGGCTGACTGGACACAAAAACTCAGGCCAGATATCTGCTGCATACAAGAATCTCATCTTATCTTAATGGATAAATATAGACTCAGGGTGAAGGGATGGATCACTATAATCCAGGCAAATGGAAAACAGAAAAAAGCAGGGGTTGCAATTTTAATTGCAGATACATTAGGCTTTAAACCAACAAAAATAAGGAAAGACAAGAATGGTCACTTCATATTTGTTAAGGGAAACACTCAACATGATGAGATATCAATTATTAACATTTATGCACCCAACCAAAATGCTCCTCAATTTATAAGCAAAACCCTAACATACATGAACAATTTGATATCTTCCAGCACAATAATAGTCAGAGATAGTGCATCTTAGAATGGGTACAGGCGATTGCACTAATATACACAGCTATGATTTAACAATAAAAAAAAAGAAACAGAAAAAAAAAATAAAACACTTTTGGCAGTGTTGGATAGATCTCCAAGAAGAAACTAAGCAAAGAAATTCTGGACTTAAACTTTACCATACAACAATTGAATTTAATAGACATGTATAGAATATTTCATCTTAACAAAACTGAATACACATTCTTCTCATCAGCCCATGGAACATCCTCCAAAATTGATCACATCTTAGGTCATAAGGCTAATTAAAAAGAATAGAAATTATTCCTTGTATTTTCTCAGATCATCATGGAATAAAAGTTGAACTCACCAATAACAGGAATCTGCATACTCATACAAAGACATGGAAACTAACCTTATGCTGAAATATAGCTGGGTCAAAGATGAAATTAAGGAGGAAATTACCAAGTTTTTGGAACAGAAGGATAATGAAGATACGAATTATCAGAACCTATGGATACTGCAAAGACAGTCCTTAAGAGGGACGTTTATAGCGCTGCAAGCCTTCCTAACAGAAAGAGAGGAAGTCAATAGCTTAATGGGACATCTCAAGCAACGGGAAAAGGAAGAACTCTCCAACCCCAAACCTAGCAGAAGAAAAGAAATGACCAAAATTAGAGCTGAATTAAATGAAATCAAAAACAAGAGGATTATTCAAAAGATCAATGAATTAAAAGCTGGTTTTTTGAAAATTTTAACAAAATTGATAAACCCTTGGCTAGCTTAACCAGAAATAGAAAATTAAAAATCCCTAATTTCCTCAATCAGAAATGACAAAGGCAAAATAACAACAGACACCTTAGAAATCCAAAAAATTCTTAATGAATACTACAAAAACCTCTATTCTCAGAAATAGAAAAATCTGAAAGAAACTGACTAATACTTAGAAGAATGCCACCTTGCTAGATTACCCATAAAGAATCAGAAACGTTGAACAGACCTATATCAAGTGCTGAAATAGCATCAACTATATGACATATCCCAAAAAAGAAAAGTCTGGGACCAGACGGCTTCACATCAGAATTCTACAAAATCTTTAAAGAAGAACTAGTACCTATATTATATAACCTCTTCCAAAGCATAGAAAAAGAAGGAATACATCCCAACACATTATGAAGCAAATATCATCCTGATTCCTACGCCAAGAAAAGACTCAACAAGAAAAGAAAATTATAGACCAATATCTTTAATGAATAAAGATGCAAAAAATATTCAATAAGATCCTAGTAAACAGAATCTAGCAATATATCAAACGAATTACACACCATGACCAAGTGGGTTTTATCCCAGGGTCTCAAGGATGGTTCAATATACGTCAATCTATAAATATAATATATCACATAAACAAAATAAAAAACAAAGACCATATGATTCTCTCAATTGATGTAGAAAAAGCTTTTGATAATATCCAGCATCCTTTTATGATCAGAACACTCAAGATAATAGGTATAGAAAGGACATTTCTTAAACTGATAGAGGCCATCTACAGCAAACCCACAGCCAATGTTGTACTGAATACAGTTAAATTGAAATCATTTCCACTCAGATCAAGAACAGGCAAGGTTGCCCATTGTCTACACTGCTTTTCAACATTGTAATGGAAGCCTTGGAGACATCGCAATCAGCCAAGAAAAGGTAATCAAGGGTACTGATATAGGGTCAGAGGAGATAAAACTTTCACACTTCGCAGATGATATAATTGTATATCTGGAAAACCCCAAGGATTCAACTACAAAACTCTTAGAAGTGATTAAGGAATACAGCAGCGTTTCAGGTTACAAAATCAATACTCACAAATCCGTAGTCTTTATATATACTAACAATAGTTAAGCTAAAAAAAGTCAAGAACTCTATTCCTTTTACAGTAGTGCCAAAGAAGATTAAATATCTGGGAATTTACCTAACAAAGGATATGAAAGATCTCTATAAAGAGAACTATGAAACTCTGAGAAAAGAAATAGCTGAAGATATTAATAAATGGAAAAACATACCATGCTCATGGCTGGGAAGAATCAACATTGTTAAAAGGTCCATACTACTGGCGGTGCCTGTGGCTCAAGGAGTAGGGCGCCAGTCCCATATGCTGGAGGTGGTGGGTTCAAACCCAGCCCCGGCCAAAAATCACCAAAAAAAAAGGTCCATACTACCGAAAGCAATATACAATTTTAATGAAATCCCTATTAAAGTACCACTGTCATACTTTAAAGACCTCGAAAAAATAATACTTCATTTTATATGGAATCAGAAAAAAAACTCAAATAGCCAAGACATTACTCAGAAATAAAAACAAATCAGGAAGAATCACACTACCAGACCTAAGACTATACTATAAATCAATAGTGATCAAAACAGCATGGTATTGGCACAAAAACAGAGAGGTAGACATATAGAACAGAATAGAGAACCAAGAGATGAACCCAGTTACGTACCAGCATTTGATCTTCAATAAGCCAATCAAAAACATTCAGTGGGGGAAGACTCCCTATGGAGTGTCAGTGGGGAGCACACCTATGGTGTATTTTACAAGGATACATGTTAAATCTACTGAGTGTACAATATAAATGTCTTAACACAATAACTAATGGTGCTGGGTGAACTGGCTGGTGACCTGTAGAAGACTGAAACTGGACCCACATCTTTCACCATTAACTAAGGTAGACTCTCACTGGATTAAAGATTTAAACTTAAGACATGAACTATAAAAATACTAGAAGAAAGTTCAGGGAAAACACTTGAAGAAATCGGCCTGGGAGAATATTTTATGAGGAGGACCCCCCCCGCCCTGGGCAATTGAAGCAACACCAAAAATACATTACTGGGATCTAGTCAAACTAAAAAGTTTCTGCACAGCCAAGAACACAGCATATAAAGCAAGCAGACAGCCCTCAGAATGGGAGAAGATATTTGCAGGTTGTGTCTCTGACAAAGGTTTAATAACCAGAATCCACAGAGAACTCAAAGGTATTAGCAAGAAAAGAACAAGTAATCCCATTTCAGTGTGGGCAAGGGACTTGAATGGAGATAGATGCACGGCCTACAGACACATGAAAAAATGCTCATCATCCTTAATCATTAGAGAAATGCAAATCAAAACCACTTTGAGATATCATCTAACTCCAGTAAGATTAGCCCACATCACAAAATTCAAAAACCAGAGACGTTGGCATAGATCACTGCCACATCCTACACTGCTGGGGGGAATGCAAACTAATACGTTCCTTTTGGAAAGATGTTTGGAGATCACTTATGGATCTAAAAATAGACCTGACAATCGATCCTGCGATTCCTCTACTAGATATATATCCAGAAGACCAAAAATCACATTATAACAAAGATATTTGTACCAGAATGTTTATTGCAGCCCAATTCATAATTGCTAAGGGATGGAAGAAACCCAAGTGCCCATCAACCCATGAATGGATTAATAAATATGGTATATGTACACCATGGAATATTATACAGCCTTAAAAAAGATGGAGACTTTACCTCTTTTATGTTTACATGGATGGAGCTGAAACATATTCTTCTTAGCAAAGTATCTCGAGAATGGAAGAAAAAGTATCCAATGTACTCACCCCTACCATGAAACCAATTTATAAGCACTCACACTTCTATATGAAAGCTATAACCCAACTACAGCCCAAGATGAAGGGGAAAGAGGATGGGGAGGATAATGGAGTGGGGGAAGATTGGTGGAGAGAGGGTAATCGGTGGGACCACACCTGCAGTGCATCTTACAAGGATACATGTGAAACTTAGTAAATGTAGAATATAAATGTCTTAACACAATAACTAAGAAAATGCAGTGAAGGCTATGTTAACCAGTGTGATGAAAGTATTTTAAATTGTATATAAAACCAGCACATTGTAACCAATAATTTTATTAATGTACACAGCTGTGATTTAATTTAAAAAATGAATAAGCATGGACTTTATGCTTAAGGAGTTAATATATACTCAGAGAAATAAACCCACAACTCAATAAAAAAGTGGGTAAGAGACATGAACATATTTTTTTCAAATTAAGATTTCAAAAAAATGAAAATAGTACTCAACATCACTAATCATTAGAGAAATGTAAATAAAAACCACAACGAGATCCACCTTATTCATGTCAGAATGGCCATTATTAAAAAGTCAAAAAGGAATAGATGTTGGCACAGATGCAACGAAAAGGGAACACTTTATACACTGTTGATGAGAGTGTAAATTAGTGCAGCATCTATGGAAACTACTACGGATATTCTTCAAACAACTAAAGTAGACTTGACTTACCCTTAGATCTAGCGATCTCACTACTGGGAATTTACCCAAAGGAAAAGAAGTCATTTTATTTATTTATTTATTTTTTTAATTGTTGGTACTTCATTGAGGGTATAGAGAACCAGGTTACACTAATTGCAAATGTCAGGGGAAGTCCATCTAAAGAAGTCATTTTATTAAGACACTTGCAGCAGAATGTTCATTGCAGTACAATTTACAATTGCAAAGAAATGTTATCAACCTAATTGTCCGTCAACGAATGAGTTGGATAAAGAGTATGTACACACCCAGGCACACACACACAGAGCATGGAGTACTAAAAAGAATGAAATGGTGTCTTTTGTAGCAATTTGGAGGGAACTTTTGACCCTTATCCTAGGCAAAGTATGTCAGAAATGGAAAAACAAATACCACATGTTAACACTTATAAGTGGGAGCTAAATGAGGGGTATATGCAGTCATGAAGTGGTACAATAGACATTGAAAACTAAGAAGGGAGAGCAATAAAAATCTACCTATCTGATATAATGTACACTATTCTGGTGATGAGAACACTAAAAGCCCTGACTTCAGCATTATACAATTCATCCATTTAACAAAAAAACACTTGTACCCCTCTAGTCTACTGAAATAAAAAAATGAGCAAAAGAGGCTCAGCACCCATAGCATAGTGGTTACGGCACCAGCCACATACATGGAGGCTGGCGGGTTCAAACCTGGCCCAGGACCAACTAAAACAACAATAACAACTACAACAAAAAATAGCCAGGTGTTGTGGTGGGCACCTATAGTTCCAGCTACTTGGGAAGCTGAGGCAAGAGAACAGCTTAAGCCCAAGAGTTTGAGGCTGCTGTGAGCTGTGATGCCACAGCACTCTACCAAGGGTGACATAATGAGACTCTGTCTCAAAAAAAAAAAAAAAAGAAAAGAAAAGAAATGGGCAAAAGACATGAACAGATTCATCTCAAAGAGGATATTCAGATGGCAAATAAGCACATGAAAAGACACTTAACATCTTTCACCATTAGATAAACACAAATCGAAACCTCAATGAAATACCACTTATTAGAATGGCAAAAATAAAAAGCTGCAACAATACCGAATGTTGCTGAGAATGTGGAGAAACAGTATCACTCAAACACTGTAGGAATGTATACTGGTATAGCCTTTCTAACACACCTTGGCACTCTTAAAAAAATCTAGACGTGCAATTACCATACTTCAGAAATTATACTCTTGATCATTTACCCCAGAGAAATAAGTGATATTCACAGAAGAACCTGCAAATGAATATTACATGTTGAAAACTGAGCCCCATTGTCTAAATTCACACACAGAAGTCCTAAATATCTGTTGTTTAACCTAGTCTGTGGCATTTTGCTATGCCAGCCTAGGTAATTAATACAATGAATATTCACAGCCATTTGATTTGTAATAGCTCCAAACTAGAAACCATCTAGATGTCCTTCAGACAAACTATGGTACCTCCATACCATAACTACTACTCAACAATAAAAGCGAATAAAATGTTGATACACACAAAAACGTGGATTAATGTTAAGGGAATTATTCTGAGAGGCAAAAGTCAATCTTAAAGGCTACATACTGTGTTATTACGTTTGTTTTGTTTTGTTTTGAAATTACATTACAGAAGTGGAGAACAGATTAGTAGGTGTCAGAGGTTAGGAATGATGGCAGCTTTTCCATTCTTGTGATACTTTACTAAGAAGAGTGTTTCAACTCCATCCAGGATAATACAAAAGATGTAAAGTCTCCATCTTTTTAATGGCTGAATAGTATTCTATGGTATACATATACCATACTGTATTAATCCATTCACAGGTTAATGGGAACATATGTTGTTTCTACATTTTAATGATTGTAAATTGAGTTGTGAGCAAGAAAGTAGTCAATGTTCTCAATATCAGCATGAAGCCAGTAGACAAACTGATATACCCCACACAAGAGAAAAACTCGATTCAATTCAAGTTGTAGGGAGGATTGGTGTGCTCTCCACCTAATGGGCACAATATAAGGGTATATGGCACACTTCCTGGGTGCAGGACACAACTACAACAGGGACTTTCCCTAACAAATGCAAACATTGTAACCTAATCATTTATATCCTCATATTAATCTGAAATTTAAAAAAAGAACAATGGTGCATGGGGGAGGGAAGGGACAACGTCTGTGCTTATAAAAAGGCAACATGAGGGGTCCTGGTGGTGTGGAACTTGACTGTGGTAGTGACACAAGAACCTATACATTTGATAATACCACACAGAACAAATACACAATACAGGTAAAACTGAGGAAATCTGAGTAAAACTGGTGATTATATCAATGCCAGTGTCCTGGTTGTGATATTGTAGTACAGTTTTGCAAGATATTATTATTGAGGCAAACTGAGTAAAGGGTACACGTGATCTCTATTATTTCTTACAACTATATGTGAATCTATACTTGTCTCAAAGTAAAAAGCTAAATATCAAGCGGGAATGTGTTTATTGCCTGGAGAAGTAAAACTGAGACTTTATCCTTGCCAAGCCCGGGTGGCTGTAGTAAGGAATAAAGAAAAGGTGGAAGAAAAGGGAATTTAAATCCCTTGCCAAATAAAAGATGTGAATCTTCATCAAGTCTGTGTTCTTTTTTTCCTCCTTAACCACCCATCTGGCAGGCAAATACTCTCATCACTACTTCCCAGATGAAAAGGCTATGCCCAGATCCATCATACATTTAGCTAAAGGTGAGGCCACCGTCATAGCTTATGTGAAATCAGAACTTAAGTGCCAAGAGCTCCCAGCCCATTACATAGCATTATTTTTAAGTATGTCTATAGTAAAAATATAATGTCTCTGCAGTGATTTATATTTTGCTTTATTATTAGGGAGTAATAAGTCCCTTTGAGGCACTCAAAATGAAAGAGAAAGTTCTAGTACAGTTGTTAACTAATATATTAATGAATGCCAAGGCCACAGCTAGTGTGGCGCTCCTATATGGCACTCATACTTTCTAAACCCCATTGTTTATTTTCTTTGAAGAAATAATGATTGCAGTTGGCAGGGATGAAGTTCACCATGAAGTTCACTGCTTTATATTGTGTCCAGAAAAACAACACTATCTTCAGCAACATGCTCAAGATAGGAAGACAGATAAGTCTTGTCGTGGGCTCTGGTCCCAAACAACAACCCATGATGAATACACCATACTCTGATGTGTTTCAGCTGAGACAATGAAAAGTTTGTAAATTTGATCGTGTTTCTAGAGATAACTAGTCTCCTTTCAAACTCATCAGAAGCTACCCAATTTGGCTTAGTCACCACCTCCCAAACCAGGCCATGCAATCTGTGATTTCCAAAAGCCCCAGGCTTGGTTCAATGCTCTGCAGTCATGGTTTAGAAACAATTATTTTTTCATTTGCATTGGTTCCTGCCCCAAACCCTAACAATACATTAGCCCATTCTTAGAGGATGCCTCCCACTTCACTGTTGCCTGTCAGGGTCACAGCAGTTAAATTAATATTCAGTATAAAAAAATCATCACTCTTCCCTGACCATCTCAGCCTGTCTTGTATCATTTATTGCCTGTAAAATTACTCTGATAATCAATCACATGCTTCACAAAGACACTGCTGATAAAATGTTAATTACATTTTCTTTTATGTTCCTCTTTCTCACATCTTTTTACCCTGGATCTCAGATAAAAATTAATTGGGAGCAGAGAAAATTATCCCACACTACAACAGCCAACAGAACTGCAATGGTAGAAAAGGGCACTCTATGCCATCTCAGACACTAGCCAACAGCAGATGCAGCTGATGAACAGGTAAAATCCAGCTGGTACAATTAAAAAACTGAATTTTTTAAGGTATTTAACTTTAATTCATTAACAACCAAATTCCCATGCATGCCAGTGGCTACCACATCACACAACATAGGTCTACTGCTTCTCTGTAGCTTCTCTGTTCTGGTGCAGATGTTCTGGTGTGCACAATCAATGTGCTGTTTTTATTTGGTTTCTCAAGAACTGAACACTCACCTTCAGGAATCTATAAAAGGTCAACCAAATTTTTTTTCCCATTTTCCAAGTGGGAGTAATGCTTATTGTTGTTGTTTCAAGTTAATTTGAGAGTACAAAGAAATAGGTTACAACGTTTGCATTTCTTAGGTAGGGTCCTTCTTATAATTGTGTCCCATCCCCAAGAGGTGTGCCAAACACCCTAACATTGTGCTCATTAAGTGGGAGCCCACCCATCTCCCCCTCCTCTCCTCTTCCCGCTCCCTCAATTCCCTACTCCCAACTTGATTTGAGTTTTTCTCTTATGTGGGAGTATACTAGATCATCTACTGGCTTTGTATTAATATTGAGTACAATGGATTCTTGCTTCTCCATTTTGTGATACTTTACCAAGAATGAGTTTCAACTCCATACAGGTTAATACAAAAGAGGTAAAGCCATCTTTTTTATGGCTGAACAGTATTCTATGGTATACATATCCCACAGCTTGTTAATCCATTCCTGGGTTGGTGAGAATTTAGGCTGTTTCCACATTTTGGCAATTGTGAACAGAGCTGCAATAAATCATCTAGTGCAAATTTCCTTATGATAAAATGATTTTTTTTTCTTCTGGGTAGATGCTTTGTAATGGGATTGCAGGATCAAATGGAAGGTCTAATTTGAGCTCTTTGAGGATTCTCCATACTTTCTTCCAAAAAGGTTGTATTAGTTTGCAGTCCCGCCAGCAGTGTTAAAGTGTTCCCTTCTCTTCACATCCATGCCAGTATGTGCAGCTTTGAGACTTTGCGATATGGGCTATTCTCACTGGGGTTAGGTGATATCTCAGGGTGGTTTTGATTTGCATTTCTCTGATGAACAGGGACGATGAGCATTTTTTCAAATGTTTGTTAGTCATTCATCTATTTTCATCAGAGAAGGTTCTGTTCATATCTATTGCCCAGTGGTAGACAGGATTTTTTGCTCTTTTTCTTGTTGTTGTTAATTTGAGCTCTCAGTAGATTCTACTGAACAACCCTTTATTGGATTCATACTCTGCAAATATCTTTTCTCATTCTGAAGGTTGTCTTTTTTGTTTCACCTGACGTGTCCTTAGCTGTGCAGAAACTTTTCAGCTTAACTAAGTCCCATTTATTAATTTTTGTTGCTGCTATGTCCACTGAAGTCTTTGTCAGAAAATCTTTCCCCAGTCCAACATCCTCAAAAGTTCTTCCCGCACTTTCTTCTAAGACTTTTATCATTTAATGTCTTAGATTTAAGTCTTTTCTCCATCTTGAGTTAATTTTTGTGAAAGTGTTAAAAGGTGTTGGTCCAGTTTCAATCTTTTGCATGTGGTTATCTAGTTCGGCCAGCACTATTTGTTGAATAGCAATTCTTTTCCCCACTGTATGCTTTTCTTTGGTTTACCAAAGATCAGATAGCAAGTAGAGACTGGTTTCATCTCTGCTTTTCTATTCTGTTCATAGACATATGTCTATGTCTCTATTTTTGTGCCAATATCATGCTGTTTTGATGACTGTGGACTTACAATATAGCCTGAACTCTGGTAGGGTGGTGCCTCCAGCTTTATTTTTATTACTAAGAATAGCCTTGGCTATACAATGTTTTTTTCTGGTTCCATACAAAACGAAGTACTATCTTCTCCAGTGCTTCAAAATATGTTAGTATTTTAATGGGGATTGCACTGAATCAGTAGATTGCTTTGGGTAGAATAGAAATTTTCACAATGTTGATTCTTCCTAGGCAAGAGCATGGTATGTTCTTCTATTTGTTTATGTCTTCTTCTATTTCTTTCCTTAGGGTTTCATAATTCTCTTTGTAAAGATCCTTCACCTCTTTTGTTAGGTATATTCCTAAGTATTTCATTTTCTTTGATGCAACTGTGAAGGGAATTACATCCTTTATTTGCTCCTCAACTTAGCTGTTGTTGGGCTTATACAAAGGCTACTGATTTGTGGGCATTGATTTTATATCCTGAGATGTTACTGTATTTCTTGATCACTTCTAGGGGTTTTATGGTTGAGTCTCTGGGGTCTTCTAAGTATAAGATCACATCAGCAGCAAAGAGCAAGAGTTTAACCTCCTCTGCTCCCATTTAGATGCCCTTTATAGCCTTCTCTTGCCCGACTGCATTAGCTAGAACTTCTACCCTTTCTACCTCCGAAAATAAGACCTACTTACAAGAAAGATAAGGCGTCCCCTGAAAATAAGACCTAGCACATCTTTGGGAGCACACCTTAAAATAAGACACTGTCTTATTTTCGGGGAAACAGGGTAGCACTATGTTGAATACTACTGGAGATAGTGGACATCCTGATCTGGTTCCAGTTCTAAGTGAAAAAGCTTTCAGTTTTACTCCATTCAGTATGATAGTAGCTGTGGATTTGTCATAGATGGCTTCAGTCAGCTTAAAAAATGTGCCACCACCTACCCCTATTTTCTAAGTGTTCTTGTTATAAAAGGATGCTGAATTTTATCAAATGCCTTTTCTGCATCTGTTGAGAGGATCATATGGTCTTTGTTTTTGCTTCTATTGATATGGTGAATTACATTTCTGTATTTGTGTATGTTAAACCAGCCATGCATCTCTAAGATGACACTTACTTGACTGTGATGTATAATTTTTTGAATGTGTAGCTAAATCTATTAGCTAAGATTTTGTTGAGTATTTTTACATTGATATCACTAGTGAAACTGGTCTACAGTTCTCCTTTTTTGGGTTTGGAATCAGGGTGATGTTTGCTTCATAGAATGTGTTGAGGAAGGTTCCTTCCCTCTCAATGTTCTGGAAGAGGTTCTATGGTATGGGTACAAAATCATCTTTAAAAGTTTGATAGAATTCTGGTGTAAAGCCATATGGCCCAGGGCTTTTTGTTATTGTTGTTGGGAGCTTTTTTATTGTTTCTTTATTTATCAATCTCAGTGCTTGATATTGGTCTGTTCAAGAGATCTATTTCTCTCTGGTTAAGTCTTATAGAGATGATGTGATTCCAAGTATTGGTCCATATCTTCCACATTGTCAAATTTCTGGGTGTAGAGTTTTTCATAGTAGTCAAAAATAATCTCTTATATCTCTGTGGTATAGTTGTTATCTCTCTCTTTTCATTTCTGATTGAGGTTATTAAAGATTTTATTTTCTGTTTATAGTTTATCTGGTCAAAGTTTATCAATTTTATTTCTCTTTTCAAAGAACCAACTTTTTGTTTCATTAATTTTCTGAATGATTCTTTTATCTTCAACTTAATTTCTTTATGATTTAATTTTGGTTATTTCTTTTCTTCTGCTAGGTTTGGGATTGGATTTCTCTCTCTCTGATTTCCTTAAGATGATTCCTTAAATTGTTAATGTGCTCTCCTTCTGTTTTTCAGTGTAGGCATCTAATGTGATAAATTTCTTTCTTAAGACTGCTTTTGCAACACACAGATTGTGGTAGCTTGTGTCTTCATTGTTGTTATGTTCAAGGAAGTTTATTTCCTCCTTTATTTCTTCCTTGACCCAACTGTCATTCAGTGTAAGGTTGCTTTTATGTAGGGATTAAAATTTTTGTTGGAGTTCCACCTTTATTGCCTTATGGTGAGAAGATACAAGGTATAATTTCAGTTCTTCTGATTTTTTTAAGGTTTAATTTGTGTCCTAGGATATGATCTATTTTTGAGAATGTTCCATGGGCTGACAAGAAAAATATATATATTCCTTAGCTTTGTGTTCTGTATATGTATATTAAGCACAGTTGTTCTAGGGTAACGTTTAAGTCCCTTGTATCTTTGTTCAGTTTCTGTTTAGAGGATCTCTCTAGCTAAGAGGAGTGTTAAAGTCCCCTACAATATAGGACATCATACTGCTCAGATTAAATCTGGGAGCATTTAAGTTGGGTACATAAATATTTACAATTGAAATGTCCTCTTATTGTACTGTTCCCTTGACCAGTATGAAGTGTCCACCTTTATCTTTTTTTACTTTAGTTGTTTTAAATCTACTTGTATCTGCAAATAAGATCGAGACCCCTCCTTCTTTCTGATTTCTATTTGCCTGAAATATTATTTTCCATCCCTTAACCCGAGTCTTGTTTTGTCATTCAATACTAGGTGTATTTCCTATAGACAGCATATGGATGGCTTATGTTTTTTTATCCAATCAGCCAGCCTGTGCCTCTTTAGTGGTGAATTCAAGCCTTTAACATTTATTGAGAGAATTGGTAAGCATGGCAGAGTTCTAGCATCTTATTTTATGAAAGTCTATTATTTAGTTTTATCCTTTACATCTCTGTGGAAGCTAGGTTTTGTCCTTTAGTTTCTGGATATTTACTTCGCTAGTGGTCCATTGCGATGCTCAGTGTGGAGAACAGGTCTAAGTATTTCCTGTAGGGCTAGTGTTGTGGCAAACTTCCTCAATGTTTAAATATCAGTAAAAGATTTGATTCCTCCATCAATTTTAAAGCTTACCCTAGCAGGATATAGAATTTGGGGCTGAAAATTGTTTTGTTCAAGAAGCTTAAAGGTAGATGACCATTGTCTTCTGGCTTGAAAAGTTTCAGTTGAGAAGTCGGCTATCCACTTAATGGATCTGCCCCTGTTTGTGCTTTCTCCTGGATGCTTGTAGAATTTTCTTTCATCTTGACTTTGGACAGGTTCATGACAATGTGGTGAAGCTCTGCTTGAGCTGAGATGACCTGGGGTTCAATATCCCTCTGAAAGGAGTATGTCAGAATCTTTGGTGATACTTGGGAAATTTTAATTTATGATATCCTCTATCATGGCTTCCATTCCTCTGGGGCATTCTTCTTCCCCTTCTGGGATACCTATAATTAGTATGTTTGAATGCTTCATGAAGTCCCATAATTCTCTGAGCAAACATTCTGCCTTCTATTCTTTTCTGCCTCTTTAACTGCCTGTATTAACTCAAGAACTTTATCCTCTAGCTCTGAGATTCTTTCTTCTCCATGGTCTAATCTGTTATCAATACCTTCTACTGCATCTTTAAGTTCCCTGATTGACTGCTTCAATTCTTTAGGCTCTGCTATATCCTTTCTATATTCTTCATATTTTTCATCCCTTATGTGGTTGTTTTTGCATTTCCTTTTGGCTATTTTCTACTTTCTCAGCAATTTCCTCCATTGTTTTTACCATCCATATTTTAAATTCCTTTACTTCCATTTCTAAAATTTTGTTATAGATGAAATCCTCTCCAGTAGCTACCTAGAAAAATAATTACAAAAGGAGATGGAAAAAGATAAATGGAAAGGAAAGAATGAATAAAAAGGGTAGGAAAACTGTAGCAAAGACAGAGCCCTTGGTGGGCTTGTTTTGTTCTGGTTTTTATGTTGCCAGGATTTTTCTGTTGGTTCTTTCTCATGACCATTTACTTCTTGTCTGATTCCTTCCCCTACTTTTTCCTTTCACTTACTCCTTCTCTTTAAATTGCCTTGTCTCTGTGCTTAGGTTGAAGTGTGTTTTTGTTATAGGACCAAAAGGAAGAGAAGAGTGAAGAGCAAGAAGGAAGAAAAAAATAGAAAAAGAGAAAAGAAAAAGAAAAGAGGGGTAAAAGATTTGCAGAAAAAAAGACAAGAACAGAAAGGGAAAGACAGGAATAATGGTGCTTTTCTACAGGGTGCTATGACTCACACCTGCAATTCCCGGCCTCTGGGGAGTTGAGTTGGGTATGTCTCTCGAGGGCACGAGTTCCTTACCAGCCTAAGCAAAAACAAGACCCCACCTCCACCAAATAGAGAAGGAAAAGCAAACAGTAGTATGTTATAGTAGGGACCTACCAATAGCATCCCTCCAAAGGCCCAAGTTAGAAGGACCCCCTACACGAGGGGATCAAGGTCTCCTTGAACCAGGCCAATGCTGTGGCACCCCCGCCCAGGCCTCGAAGTCAGGCTCTGTCCCATAGATTGACAAAGAATAAAACAGACTGTCCCACAATCTCTGTCCCACAGCTAAGAATAAAACAGATCAGAACAAAAGAAATAATAATAATAAAAGTATATTAAGAAAATTGACAATAAATTTATGTAAGGTATAAACAAATGGGGGTAATCGTAGTTGTTATTTGAGAAATGTACATAGGAAAGATAAGAAAAGTAGAAAAATCATTACAAAAGGAGAGAGAAAAAGATAAATGGAAAGGAAAGAAAGAATAAGACAGAGCCCTTATTATTATTATCCCTTATTAGAAAATAAAAATGAAAAAATAAAAATATAACAAAATAAAACAAAAACCTTCAGGGAAAAAATAACAGGAGCAGAAAAATTGTTATTTTGGAGCCCTTACTGTTGAAGAAAGAAACAATGAAAAATTATAAATACAAAGAAAAGAGAAAACAAATCTAGGGGGCAAAAGTTGAAAAAAAATTTTAAAGAAAGGAAAAACATATATATATACAGCCATATATTGCCTGGACAACAGGTGATGTTCTGGGCTATAAGAAGATAATCAAAATGCTGATACAGCTATACAAGATGGGGACTGGAAGCCTCTATCTTGCCAAGGAGACCTGGTCCCATCTTCCTGATGTCACTGCCCTCAATCTCTGCAGGGTTGGGAGCCTGAAGCTCTCATCAGCCTATTTAACAGACATGTCTCAACCTTTCCAAACCCTGTCCCTTGGCCACACAGTGACTTTTCCAGGAAAGCATTTTTCACCCAAGTCTCCCCAGGGGTGGCCGCCCAGCTCAGCAGGCATGCCAGAACTAGCCTTGCACTAGAACTTTGCAGACTGATCCTACAAGGAAGTTCTCAGATAATGGCTGTGCCTGGCCAGCAGCCCAATCACAAGAGCTCTGCTCTGCCCAGAGGCTCAATCCTGGCCCCTGACACTGTTCAAGATCACTCGCTTGCCCAGGCACTCACCTTCTGTGCCGGTTCTCCACTGCTCCCAACTTCTTCCTTGGCTCTTGAAGTCTCCTGCTGCCTCCTTGTGCCCCTGCAGCAAGACTTCTGGGCAGAGCCCCCAGCCAGAGTGGAGTCCTTTCTCCCCAATCTCACCACAAGTGGCTACAAAGGAGATGCCTCTAGTCCCTGGTCAACCAAATATTAAGGGCACGAGTTTTCAATATGTCATATACTAAATCTCCCTACTGCTTAACCTATTTTTGGTAGATACATACTTATTAATATTTCATCTAAAAGAAAAATGTAACTCTCTAGCTGCCTGAATTAATATTAGGGAGTTACGTAGTTCCAAATTCAAGATACCAATCTATAATCTTCTTTAGACTGCAAAATTCCTCAAAATATATTTCTATATCCTAGAACTCTAAAAGAAGCACAGCTCATTACTGCACAAATTAGGGGAAAAAACACAAGTCAAACAAAATCCATGAAATAGTACCATTATATCAGGCTAGTTCAGTAAGAGGCATGGAGGATGTACTATCTTTTGAGAAGGCTGTTGCCTTAGAGGACTGTGAAACTGCATTCTCAGGGAGTCCCACTGTATTTCAGACATGGGTGTATAAAAGCATAGCTTGGACCACCTCCACATATGGGTATGAGCTGTTCCTTCCCCCTTTGTTTTCCTAAATATAACTTGGCATACATGAGGCTGACCTTCAGTCACTGTGAATGCTTGATTTTTAGGAGAGCTAAAACTGACAGATGGATTTCCAAGATCTTTGAAATACATTCACACTGTCCTTGATGCTTTTTCTGTTTTAAATTCTTTCATCTTAGGTACTTCTATTATTGCTATCGGACTATCTCCCCCCAAATTGATATTAATCATAAATTAACCAATTTATTAAATTTGACTATATATCAAAGCACTTTTGTATTTACTCCTTAATCTAGTTAAATACAAAAATGTCTCCGAGTATCCATATTTACAGCCTACTGCGTCCTGAGCTGCAAAGATTATATTGATTCTTAAGCAAAGTACAAAGTTTGACAATTAAGTTGGCGGAATTCCCCCTAGAAAAAATGCCACATACCTCATAGCTGAGTATCACTTCAGTCACCCTCAGCATAATCCCCTTGGGAAGCTGTGCACTGATGCCAGCACCTAGTCCACCCTTCAAAGCAATTTTGGAATTCTTTTTCTGGAATGACCAACAGAGCTGTCATTGTACAAGGTGTGACAATTAAGTTCAAAAACCCATCCTAGAAAAAGCGTTACATACCTCATTGCTAAATACCACTACCATCACCAGTTGACCAAGAGGAGTACTTCAAAGGTGACCATAATGATATTCAGCAATGAGGGATGTAGTACTTTGTCTAGAATGAGGTCAATAACTTAACAGTGAGACCTCATGTTCCCTCCCCTTCACTAGAATCTGTCACACAAATACACTCCTGTTTTCCACCTCAGCCTGTCTCTATTATACATACACATGCCAAAATGCATTACGTAACACAGCTGAATCGAGGAATGGAACCACATTTTCATGGAGTAAACACATGACCATGAACCTTCAGTGCTTTACAAGTTTTGTTCATGGTGGGATTGTATCAGTCAGCTTAGGCTGCCATAACAAAATACCATAGATTGGGTAGCTCAAACAACAGAAATTTATTTTTTCAATTCTGGAGGCTGGAAGTGGGAAATCAGGGTGCCAACATGGTCAGGACCTGATGGAGGCTCTCATCGTGGCTTGTAAGCAGTCCCCTTCTTGCTATGTTCTCACATGGCAGAGTGAGCTCTGGTCTTTCTTCCGCTTCTTGAAAGGACACTAATCCCATCATAGGGGCCCATCCTCATGGACTCGTCTAAACCTAATTACTTCCTAAAAGCCTCATCTCTGGTACCATCACAATGGGGGTGAGGACTTCAACATATATAGTGAGGAGTGAACCAGCAGACCCTCTAGAGCAGCAGTTCTCAACCTGTGGGTCGTGACCCACAGGAACTGTATTAAAGGGCCACAGATTAGGAAGGCTGAGAACCACTGCTTTAGAGCCAAATGATACAACCCTGAAGCTTTCAACAATAAACCCTATATGCCTTTTGCCCACCCTACAAAGCAAAGTGTGACTTGCTTGGTATACAGACAAAATCACAAGACTTAATCAAAAACAAAACAATGTCTATATAGATCCTAGCTTTACAACTTATTTCTTTGAGTCATAAAAATTCGCAAATTTGCACATAGCAGAAACCAAGCCTCACAATCCAAGGATAGGAATAATTATAATCACATTCTATTCATATGGAAAGTTTGTTTAACCTGTCTGCTCGTTTAGTCAGCTGTTATCATTAAAAACCATTTGGAGGGTATCTCAAATGCTCAGTCTTTGATGTTTCTGAAATCCCAACTCATCCAAGGAACCAGCAAAGTCCAGTATCTTGGGAAGCTTTATGTTTCTTGGAACACTTTGGTTCTTTTATTTCAGAAAGAGTTTCAGAATTACTCATCATTGAACCTCAGAGCAATTGCCAAACATACCAAAGCTACCAAAAAGGTACACAATGACCCCACGATACAGACCATACCCAGCAGCTCCAAGACACTTCTAACCACAAATCTGACTAGTTAGCCCATAGCTTTACCTCTGGTGCTCAGGAAAAGATCTCCTGATTATTGTGCCCTTGGTCATTTCCAGCCTACGTCCATCCCATGCCAAGTTCTCATTAAATTGAGCACAGAAAGAGTCTGTGCACCATGTTCCAGCACTAGTTTCCTTCCAGCTTCTGTTGGTTCTCTTTTCCTATGGGAATACCTCTTGCTCAGCTGACTTAATAAGTAGCCTTTCAGGCTCAGCGTGGTGGCTCACACCTATAATACTACACTGTGAGAGCCTGAGGTGGAAGGATTGCTCCCACAGGAGTTGGAGACCAGCCTGAGCAAGAGCAAGACCCTGTCTCTATTTTAAAAAAGAAAAATTAGTGGACTGTCTTATGCACTCCTGCAGTCACAGCTACTCAGGAGGCTGAGGCAAGAGGATCTCATGCCTAATAGTTTAAGGTTGCAGCGACCTATGATGACACCACTGCACTACAGCCTGAGCAACAGCGCAAGGCCCTGTTTTTTAAAAAGAAGTTTTTCATAAATCTACTTCACTGTTTTTTGTGCCAATACCATGCTGTTTTGATCACCATAGAGTTATAGTATAGTCTAAAGTCTGGTAAAATGATACCTCACAGAATAGAGAATCAAGAGATGAACCCAGATATTTATTGTCCTTTGATCTTCAACAAACCTATCAAAAATATTCAGTGAGGGAAAAGACTCCCTATTTAACAAATGGTGCTAGGTGAACTGGCTGGCGACCTGTAGAAGACTGAAACTGAACTCACATCTTTCACCATTAACAAAAATTGATTCTCGCTGCATAAAAGATTTAAACTTAAGACATGAAACTATAGAAATAGTACAAGAGAGTGCAGGGAAGACACTTGAAGAAATTGGCCTGGGAAAATATTTTATGAGGAGGACCCCCTGGGCAATTGACGCAACACAAAAAATATATTACCGGGATCTGATCAAACTAAAAAGCTTTTGCACAGCCAAGAGCACAGTATAAAGCAAACAGACAACCTTCAGGATGGGAGAAGATTTTCGCAGGTTATGCTTCTGACAAAGGTCTGATAACTAGTATCTACAGAGAACTCAAACTAATCAATAAGAAATGAACAAATAACCCCATTTCTTTTTTTTTTTTTTTTTTTTTTGTAGAGACAGAGTTTCACTTTATTGCCCTCAGTAGAGTGCCGTGGCGTCACACAGCTCACAGCAACCTCCAACTCCTGGGCTTAGGCGATTCTCCTGCCTCAGCCTCCCGAGTAGCTGGGACTACAGGCGCCCACCACAACGCCCAGCTATTTTTTTGTTGCAGTTTGGCCGGGGCTGGGTTTGAACCCACCACCCTCGGTCTATGGGGCCGGCACCCTGCTCACTGAGCCACAGGTGCCACCCCAAATAACCCCATTTCTATGTGGGCAAGAGACTTGAACAGAAACTTCTCTGATGAAGACAAGCGCATGACCTACAAGCACATAAAAAAATGCTCATCATCCTTAATCATCAGAGAAATGCAAATCAAAACCACTTTGAGATATCATCTAACTCCAGTAAGACTAGCCCACTTTTTAAGAAGAAGTTTTTCATAAATCTATTTCACTGTTTTTTGTGCCAATACCATGCTGTTTTGATCACCATAGAGTTATGGTATAGTCTAAAGTCACAAAATCCCAAAACTACAGATGTTGGTGTGGATGCGGAGCGAAGAGAACACTTCTACCCTGCTGGTGGGAAAGCAAGCTAATACGACCTTTTTGGAAAGAAGTTTGGAGAACACTCATGGAACTAAAAGTAGACCTACCATTCAATCCTGCAATTCCTCTACAACGTATATACCCAGATGATCAAAAATTATTTTACAACAAAACAGACATCTGCACCAGAATGTTTACTGCAGTCCAATGCATAATAGCTAAAACATGGAAACAGTCCAACTGCCCATTGACCCATGAATGGATTAACAAATTATGGTATATGTATACTATAGAATACTATGCAGCCATAAAAAAGGATGGAGACTTCACATCTTTTACGTTTACCTGGATGGAGCTGGAACATATTCTTCTTAGTAAAGTATCTCAAGAATGGGAAGAAAAGGGCGGCGCCTGTGTCTCTGCTGGTAAGGCGCCAGCCCCATATACCCAGGGTTACCAGTTCAAACCCGGCCCCAGCCAAACTGCAACAAAAAAATCGCCGGATGTTGCGGTGGCACCTGTGGTCCCAGCTACTTGGGAGGCTGAGGCAAGTGAATAGTTTAAGCCCAAGAGCTGGAGGTTGCTGTGAGCTGCAATGCCACAGCACTCTACCGAGGGCAACAAAGTGAGACTCTGTCTTTAAAAAGAAAAAGGAATAAAAAAAAAAAGAATGGGAAGAAAAGTATCCAATGTACTCAATACTACTATTAAATCAATATATAATCACCTACGCATTCATATACTATCACATAACTATAGTCCAGAAAGTAGAAGGGAAGAGGAAAGAGAGGTGAGGAGAGGGGATATGGGGGGAGGGGGGATATGGGAGGAAGGAGGGTATTTGGGGGGACCTCACCTAATGTTCATGATGCAATGGTACATTTCAAAACAATTAAGAAATGAGTATAATTGTGATGGATGTGTTACTTAGTTCCATGTAAGCATTTTACATTGTATATCAAAGCACTGAACCCCATAAGTGCATCAATGTACAAAGTTATGATTTAATAAAAAATAGAAAAAAGCTTTTCAAACTGGTTTTTCTGTCTAGTTAGGGCACTGCACTCCAACTGTTGCTCTGACACATTAACTGCATGTTTAAAATTCTTCAGTGGCTCCAAACTTCCCACCTGCCATTAAGAACCTCCAAAATCCATTCCCAAATTTATCCTCCAAAGTTATTTCTTACTACTCCATCCCCCCTCCAGCCACAGCAAATACTGTAGCTTCCCGGTGTACTCCAAACTGTCCTGCCACCAGACATTCGTTGTGCAGCGTACACCCCAAGTAGTTTCCACCACCCTCACTTCATACCCTCACCTCAAGGCTCAACTGGCCTAAGAGCACAGGCTAAAAAAATGTGATTCCTGCCATGAAGCCACCTTTGATCTTCTCTCCTTCCTGTGAGCCCTCCCAGACCCCGGTAAGTTTCTCCTGTGGCTTTCATCACTCCCTACCCTGCATTACACGCCTGTATATGAGGTTCCCTGCAAGACTCCTCACCACGGCCTCCTACATGCCTGGACAATGTTCTTTCCATAGTCGAGTCCTATGGAAATGAGGAGAGATGGGAAAGGGTGAGGGAGGGAAAGATGGGTGTCAAGAAGGAGAAAACACCCAATCCCAACAATCTCTCATCTAACCCCACCAGATGAGTCAAAATATACTCTCAAATAAATCAACCAAAGGACGAACTCAGAGTCATCTTCATTCTGAAGTAAAAATAAAGAAGTAAAATAGCACAAATCCTTTTTCTATTAATTTGGGTAAACATTAGGTATGTTTTGTTATAAAATGTTAGGTGTTTTGTGTTAAAACATTTTTTTAGAGTGGGTTGTTCTAAAAAGATATGCTAGTCATGCTACTGTGCCCTTGAACTTCTTGCATACCTTGCCTGCAGTACTGGCAAATGCTTACCGAGACCTCATGTGGCTCCAGCATCGCCTTCCCCAGGAAGCCTCCCCATGCCTCACCCACAGCCTTCCCATACCTGCCCCACCTGCGCCGTGTCCTCATTCAGCACAGGTGAATCCCAGGCCTTCTCTAAGCTGGCATCACACAGAACACTGTGTTTTAAATAGAAATGATACAGCCCTTCCTTCAAGGAGTTCAGGAGCATGGACTTAAAAAGGCTGAGAAGTAAATGGATAATCATGGTGAGCATGGACTTAAAAAATACCATGGAATATTATGCAGCCTTAAAGAAAGATGGAGACTTTACCTCTTTCATGTTTACATGGATGGAGCTGGAACATATTCTTCTTAGCAAAGTATCTCAGGAATGGAAGAAAAAGTATCCAATGTACTCAGCCCTACTATGAAGCTAAATTATAGCTTTCACATGAAGGCTATAACCCAACTATAGCACAAGACTATGGGGAAAGGGCCAAGGAAGGGAGGGGGGAGGTTTTGGTGGATGGAGGGTAATGGGTGAGGCCACATCTATGGTGCATCTTAGAATGGGTACAGGAGAAACTTACTAAATGCAGAATACAAACGCCTGCATACAGTAACTAAGAAAATGCCATGAAGGCTACGTTAAACAGTTTGATGAGAATATTTCAGATTGTATATGAAACCCGCACATTGTACCCCTTGATTGCACTAATGTACACAGCTATGATTTAACAATAAAAATAAATAAATTTAAAAAAAAAGAAGAAGTAAATGGATAATCATGGCAGGCTATGCTAAATAGACTCATGGCAGCCTGGAAGTCTGCACCAGAAGGGAAGGGAAGGAAGAGAAGCACTAGAGTGGAGGAGGTTAGAGTGTTAAGAAAGCCTCCCCGACGGGAAAGGGCACCTGAGCTACATCTAAAGGGAGAAATAGGGATTAGCCAAACAAAATGGGGCATCTGGGGGGTGGGCTCATAAGCTAGAGATAAGGCCTTGCCATTTGTTGTTATTTTTACTTATTTTATCTTCTCCCTTCAGAGCACTGCCCCTACTATCATTTTGTTCCCTTGTTAAGAATGTAACCATTTACAAGACTCCCTTATATTAATTTTTTAAAATTCCACTTCTGATAGTCTATGGTTCTGCCTTTTTAATGTGTGTGTAAATTTTTCTAATAGGTCATACATTGTATGGTGTAAAGGGGGAAAGACAAAAAAGAGTGCCCAGTGAAAAGTGAGTTCACCTGCTACCCAGCGCCCTTTCACAGAGGTCACCACAGAGCCAGTGTTCCACGATTTTTTTTAAATTAATGTTTCTGGCTCTTAATGAAAGTACTAGCTGTATCTGTATCTTTCCACCTGCAACTTTTGCATCTGAAACAAGGTTGGCTGTTTGCAGGTTCCAGGTGCTCACCGAGCTTATGAACACTAATTAGTACCAGCAAAACATATCCCACACGTCCTCAGACAAACATCCTCTCTCAAAGCTTTATTCCTAGCAAACAGACGACATCAGACAAACAAGGCAGGTTAGGGATGGTTCAGAGAGAAAAGCTGACACTTTGGAGGGCTGAAGATGACTCTGGGAGGCATGATGGATGTCTTCAATTACGTAAAGGGTTGAGAAGAGAGATTAGAATTGGTCCCTGTGATGTCAAAGGGTAAAACACAATCCATGGAAGGAGGCTATGGCATCTGCCCCATGAAGGCAGCTGTTCTAACAGTCACAGCTGGTTCCCATGGAATAGGCTCCCTTGTGGCCTCAATCGAGGGTAATGTAACAAAGAACCAATCCCCATAAAGGTACAAGACTAGATGACAAGATCAACACTTCTCATGGAAAGAAACATATCCTGCTAGTAAAATGAAGTCAAGTTTTAGGTGGTATAAAAGTGATTTTTAGTTTTAACAAAGATTTTCATGTTTTTAAGATATTTTAATAATAGCTAGGATTTTGTGAGCTCTTACTAGACTCTGTTTACTTTTTTTTTTCACTTAATCCTCACAAAACCCCTTTGAGACAGAAACTATTATTATCCCCATTTTGCATTTAAGGAAACAGAGACACAGAGAGAAGTAGTTACTATACCACAAAGAAGTAGAGCCAAGATTTGAACCCAGGCAGTCTGGCTCCAGAGTCAGAGCTTCAACACTGTCAAATCCAAACCGTACACTTAGAGTGAGCCAAAGTACGATAAGCCAAACACAGGACGGAATCCAGAGAAACTTCACTAGGTAAATAACGGTACAGGTAGTTCTCAGATATGGCAAAAAGCACACATATAGCACTCAGATCACTGATGTTTGAGACATACTTATCTGGATACTTCAGTAAGTCCCCTTCCGAGCAACTTCTAGATTTATGATACAGCCACTGAGAATGCCTGTGGCTTATGCCAGCCTACCAGTGTGGAGTACAAATCATCAGAAGTGAGGCTACACTGCCAGAATAAAGGATGTGCCAGGCGGGATACAGTGCTTTGTAATATTCTGCTACATCCTCCAAAACCAACACCAGAACACAGGTGCGGGCAAACGTAGCCAAGACCTTAACTAAGCAGCACGGGGGCATGCCAGATCCTTACCCCCTCCCCCCAGCCTCAGGCACCCACACCACAATGGAAAAGATACACCTCGCAGAGCACAAATCCGGGAGCTGGAGGGGAGTGCGCCAGGTTCTCTAATCACTACTCACTTGGGGCTCTTACCTTTACTGCCATTGATTATTACAGAATTGATTAGCTTCCTAAAATTAGAGAATCCCAGAATTAATGTTTTTCCTGTGTCTCCCCAGGCAAGGCTAGCCTTCTCCCCAAGAGAACAGAAATCCCCCTCCCTTTCTTTTGAAATGCAAAAGCATAAGCACTGCTCCAAAGCTCCACGTTTAATGCATGTTTGCAACAAATATGTAAACGGAGGGAACAAATGGAAACCTTGAAGAAAAGGCACAGCCATGCTCAGTGCACGCTTCAGTTTCATCACAACTTCAGATGCAAACCCAACAACAGAGGGAGAGATATTACCTAATAACTAGGCAGCTCACCCAAATCTGTGATGACTGCTATAATTAGAAAGTCAGAAATCACAAGCGTGTACCTGCAAGCCTGATCTGACACAGGAGAGAAAATGCTCCTGTGGAAATGAGCTTAATTACCCTGGGGTAAGCAATGCTTGTCTTAATTCAATCACCTCTGCAAGTCAAGTGAACCCCTAAATGCCTCTGTTTTTTTTTTTTTTTTTTGCTTGAATGGAACGCCACCAACCTGAGATCCTTTCTTTTTCTTCTGAAGCCTGCCACACAGAAGCAGGGGCAGGTGAAAAGCTGCACCTCCTGAGAAGAGCAGAGAATAAGTTAACAATGAGCCCGTCACCACCATCATCACAAGAAATGAAAATAAATGGATTCTATGGAGCACCCTTGGTAAACGCTAATTACTTCCAAGTAGATTCATTGTTATCAATATTAATTACACTTTTTCTTGGGTGGGGCTCAAATTAGCATACACTTTTATTTCTGTTTCTTTAATCTCTCCAAATGATGTGATTTGTCTCTTATCCTTTGCCCTGGACATTGACAATGTAATTCTAAATGTAAAGGATGAGATCCAAAGGTTGATTGTAATATCTCAAGGGACCAATTCTTTCCAAACATATCTCTTGCTTTTCATATTTTACAAGATCTATGCAGCATCTGCAGCCAGAATAACAATCGACGGCAACCCCTGATTAAGATGCCACAGGGAAAGCCAGGTAGATGGGTTTTCTCCTGACATATTCTCATTCTGTATCAGACGTGACTCTTCCCATTCTTTCTGCTTTCATTGTCCTATTTAAAGCATTTTTACAAGTGTTCAATAGCTATTTTTATTCTTCTCATAAAACAGTTACATAGTAAAACTCAGAGATCCAAATTCATGCAAGGCACCAGCAATATAAAGTTCAAAAAGCTTCAATCCATTAAGAACTGAGACAAATATACAATGGTCAATTGTACAAACCAACAGTGGGAAGAGAAGAACAGTGTTTTATAGGGACATGGGGCTAATTCATTCCACCAGGGAAGACAAAGGTAAAAAATAAACGGCTTGAAAACATTTTGCAAAAGAGCAGCATTGGATCTGTGAGGCAACAAGAAAGAGTGAGAAGGGTGTTTGGGATAAGAAGAAAAGTTCAAATGTAAGTAGAAATGGTAAAGTGACAAGATACTGCTTAGAATTCAAGCCATGTGAGGTTTATCACTTCATTTTAGCACATCCAGGTAGAGATGCAGTGAGGCAAGCCAGAGGGCATGAGGGAGGTAAACGAGAAAGCGACTCCCCAGCCGACAGCTGAGGCTACAGCAGTAGGGGCGGTGCCCAGAGAAGGAGTGGTGTGGAAGGAGAAGAGGTCCGCAGGACCCTCCCGCAGGTGTAGAACGCTCTTCCCCTCTTCCCTTCACCCAGCCTTATGCAAGCCTAAGACCTCTGCTGAAAAGATACCTCCTCAGTAGCCACCCTGGACCCCTTCTTCAGTACTTTGTCATTTTCCTTCATGGGGGCTTAGTGGAATTATGCAGTGATGGGTGTGATCATGAATATACTATCTGCACCCCCAAGGGGACCATGCCTTCCTGATATGCTATGTCCAGAACAAGCTCTGCCACAGAACAGACTCTCAATAAACACTCTCTGAGTAAATGATGGGGGAGCTGTGGTCAGAGAGACTAGAGGTGAAACAGGAATGAGCCACATCCAGAAAGCAAAAGTATGTCAACAAGAGTGTAGTCAATAATGTCAGAGCTGCCCAGAGAATAATTACACACTAAAAAACCCTACTTCTAAGAAAATCGATGGGAATACACAACTAGAATGTATTTCTAACTTTAACCTCTACTGAAACCCCACACTTACCTCTAACTGAAACCCTCACTTTGGCCAACATGATTTATTCCCTGTTGATGAGCGTTCTGACTGGTACCTCTCATCATTCCAGATGGACCAGCTTTCCAGCACTCTGACCTGCCAAACCCTGCAAATGCTTCAAATCCCAGGAAGAGTGCCAGGCCCTCATCCAAGCCCACCTAATCCTCAACCACTGTGGCCTGTGGCAGTCATGCCTTAGCTGAAGTCCTGAACAGCTTCCGTCTCTATCACTCATAAACGTGCTGTACTTTGTGAGTCTCTGTGTGCTTTATCTCCCCTAATTTATCAGCAAGTTCCTGGAAAGCATCTTATACTCCTGTCTGCCCAGAAGTGCTATGATGAAGATCAGCACAGAGACCAACATTCATTTCCTCCTGGAATTCTCACACTCAATCCAAAACCCAGGCCCTGGCCTGCCCTCCCACACGCTCCCTGTCTGCTGACAGAATGCCCTTCGCCTCCTTGCCTGCTTAGACCAAAGCACTTGCAGTCCTTCTCCATGCTCTGTGTCTCACATCGCATACCTGACCCAAGTCCCGAGAGCTCAACCTGGAAACTACTATCGGAATCCAACCACTTCCCACCACCTCCACCACCACCCCAGCCCCGGGCCTCTGTGCTCTCCTGCCTGCACCGCGCAGGGGATTTCTCACCTCCCTGCTATCCCTGTGGCCCTTCCCATCTCTACTAAGCAAAGCCTTCCAGCAATACTTTCAAAATTAAGTCACATGGTAACACTCCTCTGCTCAAAATCCTCCAACCGCCTCCACGTCACACAGCAAAAGCAAAAGTTGTAAGAGTAGCCTGCAAGGCCCTTCATCATGTGGCCTTCTGTATTCTTCTGACATCATTCCTGACCACCCTGGCTCCCACAGGTGACTCTGCCCCAGATGCGTTTCTGTGCTATACCAGGAACATTCCCATCTCAGGGCTGGGAGACGTGCTGCCCCCTCTGTCTGGAATACCCCTCGCCAACAGCCCCCAAGCCTCACTCCCTCACTGCCTTCAGGTGACCCAGCATCACCCACCCTGTGAGGCTTTGACCTTATTCAAAATATCAAACCCATTCCAACACATCCTGCCAGCCTTCCTAAAGGCTTTCCCATAGTCCTTAGCACTGTCTTATATACATTCTAACTTGTTTCTCTTGGGTCTGTTTTGTCCACCGCTATATCACTAGTACCTAAAACACTGTTGGAATGAATTAAGTATTCAATAAATATTTATTGAATGTCTACATATATTCAAATCAACAGCTATTTATTCTAGAAAACGCAGCATTTAATGTCACCTTTAAAATTGATCCATATAAGCATGTGGTTATAAACACTTCCTGCTTACAAGCCAGGACCTTCAGAGACAAAGATCAGTAAAGGAGACAAAATTGGCATCCTCCTTAATTTGACCTCAGGACCTGCTCATGGCTGCACACTTCGCTGCCTCTCCAAAGTCAGTCTGGCTCCTGGCTTGGGCATTCATCAGCTGTTTAACCTTAGAAAAGAGACTGTCTCTATGTTTCCATTTTCCCTTCCAAGGAAGGCTAATGCCCCTAAATCCCGTATAATTGCAGCACGGGCTTCCAGAAATGTTGACACTCAATGTCAGGTCCTTTTCCTTCCCTCTCTTGTCAGGCATAAACCCTGCCTGTCCACTCCTCCTTGTTGACCTCCTGGCATCATCCATTTGCCAAGAACATCTTTAATCCAGCGGAACACATGTCTATATTCTCACCAAAATTTCTCACTAGTATTCACCAGATGATACATAAAACAAATAGAATGACTTTAGAGCAAGATAAAAAGCAAAATATGAGTGGTTTTCCTAAAACACATAATTCTGTTAAGAAAAAGCCTACCACACAGAAATTTGTTTATGTACTTGGAACATGTAATGACTTGAAGTCAAAATCATTGATTCAGTAGTCATACAGAGAGGACTCTTACCTAAAGAAAAGCAAAGGTGCAAAAATTCTTGTTGAAATTCTAATAGACTTTAGAATATTACAAATAGAATATATTTGTAAATATATGTAGGAATATGTATACATATATGTAGGAATTAAGAGTATAATTCATATATATACTCTTGGGAGTATATTGGAAGAGTTTTTTGAGTATTTTGTCTGAATCAGACAAAATGGTGAACTCTCCCAATAACTGCAGTTTTGTCTATTTCCTATAAATCAGGGAAAATTTTGGCTTGTCTCTAAAAAAAAAAAACACTTTTATTTTGAAATAATTATAGATTCACAGAAGTATAAAAAATACTTATGTATATTTTTTAAAAATCCTAAAGTATATTTTGCCCTTTTCCCCCTCAAAAGAACACTCTGCTTAACTGTAGTAAAATATGAAGCCAGAAAGTTGCATTGGTATCATCTACAGACTTGATTCTGATTCCACCAGTTTTAAACGCACTCATACACTCATCTCTCTCCCTCCCTCTCCATCTCTCTCTCTCTATATATAGATCTATAGAATTTTCACTGTGGTAAAATACCAATAAAATTTACCCTTTGAAGCATTTTCAAGTGTATTCAACCATCCATCAACATTGGGAAAATGTATTTATTTGTATTTCACATGTCTGAAAATGGACAATAAGGCCAGACACGGTGGCTCACACCTATAATCCCAGCACTATGGGAGGCCACATTGGATGAATTGACTGAGCTCACGCGTTTGAGACCAGCCTGAGCAAGAGCCCATCTCTAAAAATAGCCAGGCATTGTGGTGGCGCCTGTAGTCCCAGCTACCCAGGAGGCTGAGGCAAGAGAATCGCTTGAGCCCAAGAGTTTGAGGTTGCTGTAAGCTATGATGCCACAGCACTCTACCAAAGGGGACAAAGTGAGACTCTGCCTCAAAAAATAAATCGAGGAAGGGAAGGAATGGAGGGAAGGAGAGAGGAAGGAAGGAAACTAGCCAGGCATTAAAAAATAAAAATAAAAATGGACAATATATGTATTGCACATTTTTTCATCCAACCATCCATTAATAGACATGTGGATATTTTCTGCTTTTGGCTATTGTGAAAAATGCTGCTATTAACGTGGGTGTAGCAGACACCTAAGCCCCTAATTTCAATTCTTTAGAGTATATACCCAGAATTTGAATTGTTGGGTCATTTAGTAGCTATTTTTAAACTTTTGAGGAACCTCCATACTATTTTCCTTAGCAGTTACACCATTTTACATTTTCACCAGCAATGCCCAAAAGTTCCAATTTCCCCACATCCTCACCACCATTTTAGTTATTTTCCTGTTTTGTTTTGTTTTTAATAATTGCCTAATGGGTGTGAAGTGGTATGTCATAATTTTGATTGCATTTCCCTGGTTAGTGATGCTAAGCATCTCTTCAATATGATTTGACAACATGTACCATGGCTACAACCAAGATGCAAAACTGTTCAGTCACAACAAGGCTCCTGCTACCCCTTTATAGCCACACACTCCCCCATTCCAAGCCCTTGGCAACTGCTAACCTGTTATCCATCTCTATAATTTGTTATTTCAACCAAATTTGTTATGTTAATAGAATCATATAATGTTTAACCTTTTGATATTGGGGTTTTTCACTCAACATAATTCCCTGGAAATCCATCCAAGTTGATGCAAGTATCAACAGCTCTGTCCTTTTTACCGCTCCACAGCATTGCATGGTATAAATGTACCATAGCTATTTAACCATTCCCTCATTAAACAATATCTGGATAGTTTTCACTTTTTTCTCCTCTGTATAAAGCTGCTATTAACATTTTTGTACAGGTTTATGTGGGAACATAAGTTTCCATTTCTCTGGGATAAATACCCAATACTTCGATTGTCAGGTCACGTGGTACATACATGTTTAGTTTTACAGGAAACTGCCAAACTGGATTCCAAAGTGGCTGTATTATTTTACATTCCCACTAGAAATATAACAATGATCCAGGTTTTCTGAATTCTCAGCACGTGGTATTATCACTAGCCATTCTGATAGGTGTGTAATGACATCTCATGGTGGTTTTAATGTGTATCTCCCTAATAGCTATTGAACGGAACATCTTTTCATGCCCTATTTTCCATCTGCACATCCTCCTTTGTGAAAATCCATTTTCAAACTGGAATGTTTTACTGCTGAATTTTGAGAGATCTTGATGTATTCTAGATCTTGACCATTTTTAAACATGTGAAATACAAATACATTCTCCAGTCTGTAGCTTATATTTTCATCCTTTTAACAGGGTGTTCTTCAGAGTAAAAATTTTTAGTTGTGGCTTTTCTTTTCATTTTCTGATGGTGTCTTCTGAAAAGCAGTTTTTAGTTTTGGTAAAGTCTAATTTATTAATGTTTCCTTTTGTGGGTCATGCTTTTGATGTCACAGCTAAGAAACAGTTACTAACCGAAGGTCATGTACAAAAGCAAACCTCTACGACTTTTAAAGTTTTAACGCTTACATTTAGGCCCATGATCAATTTCGAAGTAATTTTTGTGTATGATATGAATTAAAGGTCTGTCTGGCACCTAGATATTCAATTGTTCCAGCACTATATGTTGAAAAGATTATCTTTACTCCATTGCAATACCGTGGTACCTTTGTGAATTCTTGTGTAGTCTTATTTCTGGACTTTTCATTCTATTCCATTGACCTTTAATGTCCATTCTTACTCTAAGACCATATTCAGTACTGTTAGTCCTCAAACTTAATTTTTTTCAAAATTTTCTCAGCAATTCTAGGTTCTCTGTATTCCTATAAGCACTTCATATGTATAGACACAGTTCTATCGAAAATATTTACTCATAAAAACAAGTATGTGTCTATGGCCCTACCACCTTGAACACATTTGATCTCATCTGCTCCCAGAATCTAAAACAGATTATGCCTGGTTAATACTTAGATGGGAAACCACCTGGGAATACAAGGTGTTGTATACTTAAAAAAGAAACAACTACATATAAACTGTAGCCTATAACAGTGATTTACAACCAATGTGCTACAGCACACTGGCGTGCTGTGAAAGGATCTTAGGTGTCAAATGAAAATTTTTAAAGTTCATTAATTAAATTACTTTCAAATACATTTAAAGCATAATAATTATACTCTTCTTTTTACTCTTTTCTTGGATCAACATAATTTAAGCTTGCCACAGAAGTTTAACTATAGGTTCAAGTGTGTCGTGAGATAAAAAAGGTTGAAAAACACTGGCCTATACCCTATTCTAGATCTACCTTTTATAAGATTTTTTCTCAACAATAGGCCATACTATACTGTTAACCATGGGTTAAACTCCCATCAACTCTCTACCTAATCTTTTCTAGTAACATGAATGGCTGAAACTTATTAAAAATAATCTCAATCCATAATAAAAGGGGAAAAAATCGACAGAGAGAAAAGGAACACCTGGAATAAAATAACTCAAAATGTTATTTGTGGGTTTTGTTGAGTAGTATGACCAGTGGTGACTAGTTTTTCTTTCCCTCTCTACATATTTTCCCAGATTTTCCAAAGAATGTGTATGTTGTATATGGCTTGTTTTTCTTATTACAGAACACACTGACCTTCAATGTTTAATTGTCTTACCTTTGCTTTTTTAGGGATAAATACAGCATTACCCTCTAAGTCATCAGCATGAACACGTCAGCATCTTTACCACCAGACCTGGACTTTGCTTTCCTACTTCATAAATTCATAAATTCCAAGAGAGAATGACAAACCTGATTCATGTTTTATTTTATTCACTTACTGCTGTGTTTCATAAATATTCAATAATCAACTTTGCTTGATTTATTCTGATCTTGATAAAATAAATTTTATTTTTTCCTCATTAGCCTCGAGTAATATGCAAATATGAAGCAATAACCAGCAGACAGGAAGGAAATGGGATTTCAATTTCACCAACAGTAAATAATTTCTTTGTATTTCTTAGAGGCAGTGAGTTGAGTACAATGAATACAAATTTCCTCCTTAAATCATACTATTAACCAAAATGTGTTCAACAGAACAGTAAAACCCTACGTCGGCAAAAATAAAGTATTAGCAAAAGTTGGCTAACTTTCCATGTGTAATGAAATGGTAAATGGAGTCTGTCAGTAGGGGAATCTCTGCCTTCTCTCAATAAATCAGGTGTCTTTCTTATCTTTTTTTTTTTTTTTTTGAGACAGTCTTACTCTGTCATCCTGGATAGAATACCATGGCATCATATCTCACAGCAACCTCAAACTCCTGGATTCAAGAGATCCTCTTGGCTCAGCCTCTGGAGTAGCTGACACCCAACACGATGCTCAGCTAGTTTTTCTTTTGCTTTCTTTCTTTCTTTTTTTTTTTTTTTTAATATAGACAGGGTCTCACTCTTGCTTAGGCTGGTCTTGAACTCCTGAGCTCAAGCAATCCACCCATCTCGGCTTCCCAGAGTGCCCAGAGTGCTAGGATTACAGGCATGAGCCACTTCCCCCAGCCTCCTGACTTCATTTCTTGACCTTATGATCTATCCTATCATTAGTACAAATGGTACAACTTCTTGCTCCCTGGTCTTCCTGCCCTGGATCAGTCCATTTGCTTCTACTTTCTTTGTTCCCTTTCACCTGGGCTGTTGAGTGCTGACACACACCCATTCCAGTTGTGCTTGGATACAGCCCCAGTATCAACATCAGCTGGACACTCAATACTAAAAGGAAATTCTTTTCACCTCATTTTACACAGTTCCTTCTCCTATCAATTTGCAACTGAGAGTAGAAAAGAAATCTATAATTTGATAGAGATCATTTAAAACTCTCTCTAAAAAGCAAGTAAGCAAAATATCCTGTCCAGAAGAAATTCAGTAAACCAACGATGGCACCAGAGAAAGCAGAATTTAATTACAGTATTTCAATGTATTGCAATGACATTCAGAGATAAAATATACATATCCATATTACTACCAATCAGTGGGAAAACGCTTGAGCATCCTCTTGTATGGATTCATTTACCAAAGCAACATCACTACATTAGTTCCAGGATTTATAGTAATCTCACACTAAATTCACTTCTTTTAACTGAACAAGTGCTGACAAGCAATGTGAAATTTTATGGCTCCTACCATATGCCATCACTATAATATGACATTCTCGGTTACACTTTCACTGTCTTACAAGTTATAAATAATGGATCAGTTTTGCTTTCTTAGTTTTAGTAAGGATGAGCCCTTAGGCTGGAATATGCCAGCATAGTTATTTACACATATACCTACCAAGTTATTTAATTATGAATTATTTTAACAATTCCATTAATTACAAAATAACAACTGGCTGTTTAAGTGGTGTTGCATTTAAAAGTATGAAAATAATAAGCAATGTATAAATGTTTATCTCCCAGGAAACAAAAGTTATCACAGAATTGGATAAATCAGATCAGAAAATTAAAAGGCAAGGTAATTTAATAATTATTTATTGACAACATACTATGTGCCAGAGAATATGCTAGGTGTGTGGAGACAACAAAAATTCGGTCATTTTCCCAGCATGTATTCCCTACTTCCTAATAAAACCCTGATCCTAATCAGGTATTCACCTGTCCTCCATGCATCCCTTCAAGAGAAGATGGCCCATTCTAACTCCATCGGTAGGTCTGGATGGGATCCAAGGGTAATCCCTTTCCCAGCACCAGTGATGGGTTTGGGAATAGGCCTTTGAGCCAACCTAGGCCAAAGATCCATAAAGACTGTTTTCATGGGGACTTCCAGAAAAGATCTTTCTCAATCTTCTAAAGCCTTCAAGAAACAACAGTCTTCTATGAATAATGTGTTGAAAAGAGAGGTCTGAAACCACTGCAGCCATGTGGTGGAGGGCAGAACTAGGACAGTCACATAGAAATGGAACTGGAACTACGAGGTAATGTCACACGCAGTCCTAACCTACCTCTCAGAGTCCATATCGATGTGTACTAATAAATCTTATTATTCTATCAGTTGTAAGAAATATTCTCTGTAAACATCTGAATCCAATATTTGAAGGTGATACACGGTTTCTTTGCTTCATAATGTCTAATCTGGGGAGAACACAGACACAGATTCAATATTCAACATTAGGATCCTCTAATGTCCTATGCCCCCAACTCACCAAGGTATCCTCTCATCTCCAACTGGAAATCAGTAAGAAACTCATACCTGACTAACACTCAAAAAAAAAAAAAAATCACTAAGCAGTAATCTCTCCCTCCCCCTACCACTCCCCCTCCCTCTCCTTCTCCCATGGCATAGCAGTCCATGTCCAGCCTCTAGATAAGCCGGGGAGACCTGGCCAGTCCCAGGTCTCAACACTAGTCAACCTCCAAGATTACCCACAATGATCCATGACTTCTGTTGCCTTTGTGTTGTTCCATCCCACACTGAACCAGGGTTGGCCCTAGGTGACGAGACTATAACTGTCTAAGAGACCCAAGAGAGAGCCACCAAGCCTGAATTCCGGGCTAAAAGAAACCATGAGACATAATAAATGATTGCCATAGTTTTAAGCCACTGCATGTTTGTATGATTGAGCTAACATCAAATAAATTGAATGATTTATCTTGAAAACAGAAAGAAATAAAAAATGAACAATTTTTTAATATAGAAGAAATTTTTTAAATTATTCTTAAAAATATGAATCAAGTGTTGATTAGAGGGGTAGATAATATTTCCCAAAAAATACAGTATACTAAATACAAAACCTTTACTGTCACTGAAATTTTACACAACAGCAATGAAGAGAATAATTTTTGTAAAAATAATTTTCTCAGAAGCTTCTGTGTAATTCTTTAATTTCCAAATTATTGTCTATTGAGGGGTCTTTATTTATTTTACCTTCTTCAATGGCAGAGCTAGAATAACTCTGCCAAATCTTCATTAGTCATTACTCCCTGCATGGGTTCTAATACTTCAATATCACTAACATCGACTTCAAGAACCTTTGCATAGCTGGCAATATGTGTAATTGTAATTTAACTTTGCAACCAATCTGCGCAGCATTGTTGTAAGCATCCAATTGTCAGCTAGAGATTAATGGATATAAGATACTGATAGGATGAATGCCAGTACTAAGACAAAAAGTTTGAATAGGAACTAATTTTATATGCTATCAGTTCACAAATAGTTTTATGTTATGATAACTGCCCTACTAAGTATTGAATAACACTCCAGTAATTAGTATTTGGATCCTTATGATACCCTTTATAAGAGGACTTGACATGTTCCAAACTAAATAGGGTATCAGAAAAGGCTTCTGGGGAGTAGAATTTGTGCTTTTATCTAAATGATACGGGTAACAACAAAAAGAGGTGAAAAAAAAGTCAGATAGGATTTACTTTAAACATCTTGGGAGGAAGAAAATGTTCCGTAATGACATCTTCAAGGAACTCAAAGATATGTCAATTAAATATATTATTCCATCCTACAACTTCATACATCCTTGGGTCTGCTAGAAATACATTTTTAAAGTTTTCATTTATCTGAAAATCTTTACTTCACCTTTATCTTTTTTTTATTATGAAATCATAGCTGTGTACATTAATGTGATCATGGGGCACCATACACTGGTTTTATAGACCATTTGACATATTTTCATCACACTGGTTAACATAGCCTTCTTGGCATTTTCTTAGATATTGTGTTAAGACATTTATATTCTACATTACTAAGTTTCACATGTACCCTTGTAAGATGCACTGTAGGTGTAATCCCACCAATCAACCTCCCTCCACCCAGGAATTCCCCTCCCTCCCCTCCCTCTCCCTCTTCCCCATATGCTTAGGTTATAACTGAGTTACAGCTTTCATATGAAAGCCACAAATTAGTTTCATAGTAGGGCTGAGTATAATGGATACTTTTTCTTCCATTCTTGAGATACTTTACTAAGAAGAATACGTTCCTGCTCTATCCATGTAAACATAAAAGAAGTGAAGTCTCCATCTTTCTTGAAAGCTGCATAATATTCCATGGTGTACATATACCACAATTTATTACTTCACCTTTATCTTTAATGTATACTTTCAGTGGGTATAGAATTTTAATTTGGTAGCTCTTTCCCTTTAGTTTTAAAAACATTATTTTATTACCTTCTGGCTTTGTTTCTACTGAGAAGTGAGCTGTCAGTTTTTCTCTTATATTATATGTTTCTGAATATTCTTTTTCTCATTTCAAAATATTAAGGGAGTACAAATGTTTTAAGTTACATGAATCACTTTTTTTAATACTTGAGTCCCAGCTATAGTGTGCCCATTACCTAAACAGTATTCATGATACCCATTAGGTTAGGTTTTTGCCCCTTCCCTCCACCACCCTCCCCCAGCTGATTTCCACTGAGTTTTATTTCCCTCTATGCACATGTGCGCTCATTACTTATTTCCAATTTAATAGTGAGTACATATGGTGTTTGTATTTTCCTTCTTGAGATACTTCACTTAGGAGAATGTCTATAGTTCCATCCAGATTATTGCAAAAGGTATTAATTAATCTATTTTATGGCTGAGTAGTAATCCATGGCATGTATATACCAGAATTTTTATTCATTTACTCATTAATTGATGGGTACTTAAGTTGATTCAACATCTTTTCAATTGTGAATTGTGCTGCAACAAATATTCAAGTGTAGGTATCCTTTTACAAAGAACTCAAGAAAATCAGCAAGGAAAAAACAACCCCATTAAAAAGTGGGATAAAGACATAAATAGACATTTTTCAAAAGAAGACAAATGGCTAGAAAGCATGTTAAAAAACTCTTAACATCACTAATCAGGAAAATGCAAATTAAAACCGCAATGAGATATCACCTTACCCCAGTTAGAATGGCTTTCATTAAAAAGTCCAAAAGCAATAGATGTTAGCAGTAATGGAGAAAGAAAGGTACACTTATACACTATTGATGGTAACACAAATTAATACAACCCCTCTGGAAAAAAATATGGAGATCTCTAAAAGAACTAAAAGTAGACTTGCCATTTGATTTAGGAATCCCACTATTACAATGGTTCTCAACCTTCCTAATGCCACAATGCATTTTCATTGTTAAAAAGGGGTCGTGACACACAGGGTGAGAACCGCTGCACTATTAGTTATCTACCCAGAAAAAAAAAAAAAGTTTTCAGGGGCGGAGACAAGATGGCTGACTGAAGCCAACTTTCCACAGAGGCTCCCATCCAGAAGGAGAGTTAAAGGACAGAAATTTAGCAAGTAACCTGGTGGATTAGAGCTACACCAAGAGAGAAGGTTGAAGAATGCACATCAACCCCGCTGAGGCGAGCTACGACCCCAAGGATACAAACAAAAGGTACAAAATCCATCACCAACTGGATGGGAGTCCCCTCCCCCATAAGAATGGCTCTGAGTACCTCACAAACAAACGAGCAGAGTTCAAAAGTCCTCCCACTAGGGCGGCGCCTGTGGCTCAGTCAGTAGGGCGCCAGCCCCATATACCGAGGGTGGCGGGTTCAAACCCGGCCCCGGCCAAACTGCAACCAAAAAATAGCCGGGCGTTGTGGTGGGCGCCTGTAGTCCCAGCTACTCAGGAGGCTGAGGCAAGAGAATCACTTAAGCCCAGGAGTTGGAGGTTGCTGTGAGCTGTGTGAGGCCACGGCACTCTACCAAGGGCCATAAAGTGAGACTCTGTCTCTACAAAAAAAAAAAAAAAGTCCTCCCACTACTATACTCCACGGGATAGACCCTCTAAAAACTAGACCTACCTCCCCTACTAGGGTGCCATGGTGCTCTCCTGCCAGGCATAAAACTGTATCAAACTGTATATATTCTCTACCTATAATTCTGAGCTCCCAGCACTCCCCTCCACTCTCACTCTGAGGTCTGGAGGCCTGTCCCGCAGGAGTCCAGATTCTTGGGTGATTTCACAAGGGGTGTGGACCGAGCCTGGGCTGTAGCTGGTCAGTGCTGATTCTGCGGCACAGGAGTGAGGAGAGGACGGTCAGCTGAGAGGGAACCACGCTGGAGCAGTAGTGCCCCGAGGCGCAGAGCAGCAGCTGTTTTTGGCAACGATAGGGCTCACCCCCCGATATTCCAAAGTCACACCCCCTGTCTCCCTGGGCAACCAGAGGAGGCTGGGCATCTTCTCAGGTGGCAACCACTGGCGGAACACGTCTTAGACAAAAACGCAGGCCCCAAGAGTACAGGGTTTGCCTGAGGTGGTACCAGCCTGGGTAAAGCGCGGGGACTAGAAAAAGCAAGCGCAGAGTCAGGAGATTCCCAGGGCAGGGCTGACCCAGAAGACCGATTTACTGAGCCTAAGATGCACCTGGCAACGAGGAGACCATCAGCTTAAACAAAGGAGGGCAGGCAGAGGCTGGAACTGACAGGTAACCGTGCTGTGAATACAAACTACACCTGAGACTGTACAGCAGCACAGACAGGGCCTGAGGCACAGGTTCTGGGAACTCAAAACAGGTTCTCTTCTGCAGAAGAATTTGGCAGGGACAGAAACAAATTCCCACAAAGTTGTTCTATTCTGTCAGTAACACCGATCAGGGGTGGGGCTGGAACTGATTGAACAGCCCCAGCCTCTCAAGGTTGTCAACCCTCAGCTCCCCCTGCTGGATACAGGCAGAGAACAGCAGCCTACCAGAGCAGACATAGATCTTCTTGTGATTCAGGCAGGTGCAAACCCCTGGAGTATCTGCTCATGGGAGGCAATTGGGTCACAGCCCTGCGGGGTTATCAGTGACTGGTTGTGACAGAGCTTTAAGGTGGGGAAGGAGGCATCAAACTTCCTAGACTAATCTATTTGCTGGTTGGGTCCTCCTGACTTCATAGAGCACTGGAGCAAGTCATATTTAAGTTGTCAGCAGACCCCAGCCACCTAGTTGCCAGAGACCTTTTAAACTCTCCCACCTGAGATAGGTGCTGACTGAGACAATTGATTTGGGCCTTTTGAACTGAGCCAATCACCCGACAACTATCCAAGTGGAGCCCTGCATGTGTGGTTGTAGGAAGGTTTGATTTTCCTTTTCCAATTGTTACCTGTGGGGGTCGGGATGACTTAATAGCTGGTATTTCTCCACAGCTGAGACTTCAAACCAAAGTAACTGTTTCACTAGGGTCAGACAGAGACCAGCTAAAAACAAGACAGAGCCACTTAGCCCCACCACACCAAACAGGTCCCCAGTTACTCAGACTGTAGCACTGTATGGGTCCTTGACAAAGCTCTAGGGGGAAAGTCAAACAGGGTAAACTAACCATGGGGCAAATCAGCGGAAAAACGCTAGTAACATGAATAACCAGAATAGATCAACCCCAAGGAAAGATATGGCAGATATAACTGAAGATCCCATTCATAAACAGCTGGTCGAGATGTCAGAAATCAAATTCAGAATTTGGATTGCAAACAAGATTAATAGAATGGAGGAAAATTTGGAATTAGAAATTAGAGGAGCAATTCAAAAATTGGAATTAGAAATTCGAGAATTCAAAAGTTGTCTCAAGAAATCAACTAATTTAAAGACAAAACCACCAAAGATTTCGACACACTGAAGCAAGAATTTGCAGCCCTCAAACATCTGAAAAATACAGTAGAATCCCTCAGTAATAGAGTGGAGCAAGCAGAAGAAAGGATTTCTGACATTGAAGACAAAGCTTTTGCATGCTCCCAAACTCTCAAAAAGGAAAAGAAATGGAGAACAAAAACGGATCATTTTCTCAGAGAGCTCTGAGATAATTCGAGAAAGGCTAATATCCACCCTCATTGGAATCCCTGAAAGCAATGAAGTGGCTTCACAAGGCACAGAGGCTCTCCTCCATGAAATTATGAAAGAGAATTTTCCAGACATGCCAAGAGATTCTGAAATTCAGATAGCAGACAGTTTCAGAACCCCAGCACAACTCAACCCAAATAAGACATCCACCAGGCATATCATAATTAATTTCGCTAAAGTTAATATGAAGGAGAAAATTCTGAAAGCAGCTAGACATAAGAAATCCATTACTACAAAGGGAAGAATATTAAGATGACTGTAGATCTCTCTGCTGAAAATTTCAAGGCAGAAGAGGGTGGTCATCGACTTTTAATTTCCTAAACCAAAATAACTTTCAACCCCGGATCCTGTATCCAGCTAAACTGAGTTTCATTTATGATGGAGAAATTAAATACTTTAATGGCATGCATATGTTGAAGAAATTTGCCATAACCAAACCATCTCTTCAGGATATTCTCAGACCTATCCTCCATAATGACCAGACCAATCCTCTACCACAAAAGTAAACTCACTCAGAAACTTTTGATCAAACTCCAACTTCAACAGTGACGAAAGGATTAAAAATGTCCACTGGACTTTTGAAAAACTTGATACCCAAAATTTTACCAGACTTATCAATATTCTCCATTAATGTGAACGGCTTAAACTGTCCTCTAAAGAGGCACAGGTTGGCTGACTGGATACAAAAACTTAGGCGAGATATTTGCTGCATACAAGAATCACATCTTACCTCAAAAGATAAATATACACTCAAGATGAAAAGACAGTCGTCCATATTTCAGGCAAATGGTAATCACAAAAAATCAGGTGTTGATTGCATTAATGTACACAGCTATGATGTAATATTAATAAAAAAAAGCAGGTGTTGCAATTCTATTTGCTGACACAATAGGCTTTAAACCAACAAAAGTAAGGAAGGATAAGAATGGTCACTTCATATTTGTTAAGGTTAATACTCAATATGATGAGATTTCAATTATTAATATTCATGCAGCCAACCAGAATGCACCTCAATTTACAAGAGAAATTCTAACAGACATGAGCAACTTGATTTCCTCCAGCTCCATAATAGTCGGATATTTCAACACTCCTTTGGCAGTGTTGGATTGATCCTCCAATAAGAAGCTGAGCAAAGAAATTTTAGATTTAAACATAACCATCCAACATTTGGATTTAGCAGACATCTATAGAACATTTCATCCCAACAAAACTGAATACACATACTTCTCATCAGCCCACGGAACATACTCTAAAATCGATCACATCTTAGGTCACAAGTCTAACCTCAGTAAATTTAAAGGAATAGAAATTGTTCCATGCATCTTCTCGGACCACCATGGAATAAAAGTTGAGCTCAGTAACAACAGGAATCTGCATACGCATACAAAAACATGGAAGTTAAATAACTTTATGCTGAATCATAGCTGGGTCATAGATGAGATTAAGATGGAAACTGCCAAATTTTTGGAACAAAACGACAATGAAGATACAAATTATCAGAACCTCTGGGATACCACAAAGGCAGTCCTAAGAGGGAAATTTATAGCACTGCAAGCCTTCCTCAAGAGAACGGAAAGAGAGGATGTTAACAACTTAACGGGACATCTCAAGCAATTGGATAAAGAAGAACATTCCAACCCCAAACCCAGTAGAAGAAAAGAAATAACCAAAATTAGAGCAGAATTAAATGAAATTGAAAACAAGAGCATTATATAACAGATCAATAAATCAAAAAGTTGGTTTTTTGAAAAGGTCAATAAAATAGATAAACCTTTGGCTAACATAACCAGGAAAAAAAGGGTAAATTCTCTAATTTCATCACTCAGAAATGACAAAGACGAAATAACAACAAACTCCTCAGAAATTCAAAAAATCCTTAATGAATATTGCAAGAAACTTTATTCTCAGAAATATGAAAATCTGAAGGAAATTGACCAATAATTGGAAGCACGTCACCTTCCAAGACTTAGCCAGAATCAAGTGGAAATTCTGAATAGGCCTATATCAAGTTCTGAAATACCATCAGCCATACAAAATCTCTCTAAAAAGAAAAGCCTGGGACCAGATGGCTTCATGTCAGAATTCTACCAAACCTTTAAAGAGGAACTAGTACCTATATTACTCAACCTGTTCCAAAATATAGAAAAAGAAGAAATATTACCCAACACGTTCTATGAAGCAAACATCACCCTGATCCCCAAACCAAGAAAAGACCCAACAAGAAAGGAAAATTATAGACCAATATCACTAATGAATATAGATGCAAAAATATTCAACAAGATCCTAACAAACAGAATCCAGCAACACATCAAACAAATCATACATCATGACCAAGTCAGTTTTATCCCAGGGTCTCAAGGCTGGTTCAATATACATAAATCTATAAATATAATGCAGCACATAAACAAATTAAAAAACAAAAACCATATGATTCTCTCAATTGATGCAGAAAAAGCTTTTGATAATATCCAGCATCCTTCATGATCACAACCCTTAAGAAAATTGGTGTAGAAGGGACATTTCTTAAACTGATAGAGGCCATCTATAGCAAACCCACAGCCATTTAACTCCATTGAATGGAGTTAAATTGAAATCATTTCCACTCAGATCAGGAACCAGACAGGCTGCCCATTGTCTCCACTGCTCTTTAACATTGTAATGGAAGTCTTGGCCAGCGCAATCAGGAACAAAACGGCGTTCAAGGGTATCCTTATATGGTCAGAGAGATCAAACTTTCACTCTTTCCAGATGATGTGACTGTATATCTGAAAAACACCAGGGATTCTACTACAAAACTCTTAGAAGTGATCAAGGAATAAAACAGCATCTCAGGTTACAAAATCAACATTCATAAATCAGTACCCTTTATATATACCAACAATAGTCAAGCTGAAAAAACAGTTAAGGACTCTATTCCATTCACAGTAGTGCCAAAGAAGATGAAATATTTGGCAGTTTATCGTACAAAGGACGTGAAAGATCTCTATAAAGAGAACTATGAAACTCTAAGAAAAGAAATAACTGAAAATGTTAACAAATGGAAAAACATACCATGCTCATGGCTGGGAAGAATCAACATTGTTAAAATGTCCATATTACCCAAAGCAATATACAATTTTAATGCAATCCCTATTAAAGCTCCACTGTCATACTTTAAAGATCTTAAAAAACTAATACTTCTTTTCATATGGAATGAGAAAAAAACTCAAATAGCCAAGACATTACTCAGAAATAAAAACAAAGCAGGAGGAATCACACTACCAGACCTCAGACTATACTATAAATCGATAGTGATCAAAACAGCATGGTACCGGCACAAAAACAGAGAAGTAGATGTCTGGAACAGAATAGAGAATCAAGAGATGAACCCAGCTACTTACCATTATTTGATCTTTGACAAGCCAATTAAAAACATTAATTGGCTTGTCAAAGTCAATTAATGGGGAAAAGTTTCCCTACTTAACAAATGGTGCTGGGTGAACTGGATGGCAAACTGTAGAAGACTGAAACTGGACCCACACCTTTCACCATTAACTAAGATAGACTCTCACTTGATTAAAGATTTAAACTTGAGACATGAAACTATAAAAATACTAGAAGAGAGTGCAGGGAAAAGTCTTGAAGAAATCGATCTGGGTGAGTTTTATGAGGAGGACCCCTTGGGCAATTGAAACAGCTTCAAAAATACACTACTGGGACCTGATCAAACTAAAAAGCTTCTGCACAGCTAAGAACACAGTAAGTAAAGCAAGCAGACAGCCCTCAGAATGGGAGAAGATATTTGCAGGTTATGTCTCCGACAAGGGTTTAATAACCAGAATCCACAGAGAACTCAAACGTGTAAGCAAGAAAAGAACAAGTGATCCCATCACAGACTGGGCAAGGGACTTGAAGAGAAACTTCTCTGAAGAAGACAGGCGCACGGCCTACAGACATATGAAAAAATGCTCATCATCTTTAATCATCAGAGAAATGCAAATCAAAACTACTTTGAGATATCATCTAACTCCAGTAAAATTAGCCCATATCACAAAATCCCAAGACCGGAGATGTTGGCGTGGATGTGGAGAAAAGGGAACACTTCTACACTGCTGGTGGGAATACAAACTAATACATTCCTGTTGGAAAGATGTTTGGAGAACACTTAGAGGTCTAAAAATAGATCTGCCGTTCAATCCTATAATTCCTCTACTAGGTATATACCCAGAAGACCAAAAATCACATTATAACAAAGATATTTGTACCACAATGTTTATTGCAGCCCAATTCATAATTGCTAAATCATGGAAAAAGTCCAAGTGCCCACTGATCCACAATAAATTGTGGTATATGTACACCATGCAATATTATGCAGCCTTCAAGAAAGATGGAGACTTTACCTCTTTCACGTTTACGTGAATGGAGCTGGAACATATTCTTCTTAGTAAAGTATCTCAGAAATGGAAGAAAAGTCTCCAATGTACTCAGCCCTACTATGAAACTAATTTATGGCTTTCATATGAAAGGTATAACCCAGTTATAACCTAAGAATATGGGGAAGGCAGAGAGGGAGGGGAGAGAGGGTGATTGGTGGGATTACACCTGTGGTGCATCTTACAAGGGTACATGTGAAACTTAGTAAATGTAGAATATAAATGTCTTAACACAATAATTAAGAAAATGCCAGGAAGGCTATGTTAACCAGTGTGATGAAAATGTGTCAAATGGTCTATAAAACCAGTGTATGGTGCCCCATGATCGCAGTAATGTACACAGCTATGATTTAATAATAAAAAAAAAATTTTTTTAAAGTTTTCAGTTGTCAGTTTTACTGTTACTCTGTTGAAGGTGTTATATATTTGATATTTGTAGACTTCCCTGAATCTATTATGTCTGTCATCAGATTTGGAAAATTCTCAACCATTATATCCCCAAATACTGCTTATGCCTCAGAGATCTCCCTGTGAGTGTCTAATGCTATAGTTTGAATATCTGTCCTCTTCAATCTCATATTGAAATATAATACCCAATGTTGGAGGTGGGAGTTAATGGGAGGTATTTGGATCATGCAGATACCTCATGAATAAACTAATACCCCCTTGCCAGAGGCAGAGGGAAGAGTGTGAGTGAATACTTATGCTATTAGTTCCCTCAAGAACTGGATGTTTAAAGACCCTGCATACCCCACCCCCCTCTTGTTTCCTCTCTCACCATGTGATCTCTGCACGTGCTGATGCCCTTTCACCTTCTGCCATCAGTGGAAGCAGCCTGAGCCTTCATCAGATGCCCAGTCTTCCAGTCAACAGAGTCATGAGCCACATAAACCTTTTGTCTTTATTAATTACCCAGCCTCACATATTCCTTTATGGCAACACAAAATAAACTAAGACACTTAATATGGATCTCAAACTTAATCTATCCAAAACAAAACTTTTGGTTTTCTCACAAAAATGTTTTATTCCCCAAGTCTTCTCCAATTCAGTAAAGGTTATTGTATCTACCAAGCTGCTCAGGACCCATACTAGGAGTGCTCCTCAATCCCTTTCTTTTTGCCTTGTACCTTCACCATACCCCATGAATCCATCATTATATTCTTCACAACATACTCCCACTCTTCCTCCACTGCACCACCAGCACAGCAGTCCACAGAACTTCTGTTACCAAGATGCTTTTTCTAGTAGTTTCCTGACTGAGCTGCTTGCAGTCTGTCACCCGCATATAACCATGATCACTTTCTTTAAGATATTAGTCACCTCACACACTTCCCGCTCTTCCCGAAAAGACTCAATGTCTTTTCACATGTGAAATAAACTTTGCTGTTTAGAATGATATACCAGGCTGACATGAGCTGACTCCTGCCTATGTCTCAGCCTCACCCCTCCATTCTCCCTCCTGATCCAGCCCCACTGGTCTGCCTGTGGCTCTTTGATCTCATGACAGGCCCTTTACACTTGCTTTTCCCTCTACCTGGATCACTCCTCCCCTGAAATATCTGAATGGCAGGCTCTTTCACATGATTCAGGTCTCTGCTCAAATGTTACCTCTAGAGAGAGGCCATTCCTAATCACCCTAAAGTAATCCTTTTCAGCAATCCCCTCTATCCCTTAACCCTGCTATATTTTAATACACTTATTAATATGTAAAATTATATTTTCCTGTTTATTTGTTAATGTCTGACTCCTACCACTAAAATATAAACTCTACAACGACAAGGATTTTGCTTTTCTTTCCCTCTACTATATCCTGAGTGATCTGCATAAAGTAAGCACTCAAAATTTGTTGGATAAATGAATCAATGTAAGTCTCATTATAACAGACACCCTCTGTAATTTCTCTCTCATTTTTTTATTTCACCCCTATTATCATCTTACAAAACAGGTGTTCATTACTTCATGCCCATATTTAAATACTTGTTGAGAAAAGGGAACACTTCTACACTGCTAGTGGGAATGCAAACTAATACGTTCCTTTTGGAAAGATGTTTGGAGAACACTTATGGATCTAAAAATAAACCTGCCATTCAATCCTACAATTCCTCTACTGGTATATATCCAGAAGACCAAAAATCACATTATAACAGAGATATATATACCAGAATGTTTATTGCAGCCCAATTCATAATTGCTATGTCATGGAAGAAGCCCAAGTGCCCACTGACCCATGAATGGATTAATAAATTGTGGTATGTGTACACCATGGAATATTATGCAGCCTTACAGAAAGATGGAGACTTTACCTCTTTCATGTTTACATGGATGGAGCAGGAACATTTTCTTCTCAGCAAAGTATCTCAAGAATGGAAAAAAAAGTATTCAATGTACTCAGCCCTACTATGAAACTAATTTATAGCTTTCATATGAAAGCTATAACCCATTTATAACCTAAGAATATGGGGAAAGGGGAAAGAGACCGGAGGGGAGGGGAGGGGGGAGGATGGGCGGAGGGAGGGTAATTGGTGGGACCACACCTACGATGCATCTTACAAGGGTACATATGAAACTTACTAAATTTAGAATATAAATGTCTTAACACAATAACTAAGAAAATGCCAGGAAGGCTATGTTCACCAGTGTGATGAAAATATGTCAAATGGTCTATAAAACCAGTGTATGGTGCCCCATGATTGCATTAATGTACACAGCTATGATCTAATAATAAAAAAAAAACTAAAAAATAAATTAAAAAAAAAGAAAGATCTTAAATTATAAAAATAATAATAATAATACTTCATTTTATTATATGGAACCAGAAAAAAACTTGAATAGCCAAGACATTACTCAGAAATAAAAACATATCAGGAGCAATCACACTACAGACTTCAATCTGTGCTATAAATCTATAGTGATCAAAACAGCGTGGTACTGGCACAGAAATGGAGAGGTAGATATATGGAACAGAATAGTTTTTCTCTTTTTCACTTATCATTATTATTTTGCTTAATCTTGGTCAAAAAAAAACAGCAATGATACTTTCTGTATTGACCAGAAAACAGACACAAAATATAGGTATTTGCTCCCTTTGCTTTTTGCTTTGCTACTTTTTTAACAAAGCAATATGAATACTATTGAAAGGAAGAAGTCTTTCTTCACAATAATAACTGATTTACAAATGGACCAAAGTCTAGCCATTATAAAATTACTTTAAGAACCAGGAAGGATGAATTGGAATTTAATAGCTTTGAAAGGGCCTGGGATCAATGTCAATGTGAAATCATCTAAACAGTAAGCTGTACAGTTTAATTCATGGGAACGTGGGAGAACTGGCTTTAATTACTTAGCTTTGAGGACTCAGAGACCCAGAGCAAGTTAAGGGAGCTAGGTCCAAGGAGTGTAGGAGTGGAAACCTGGATCAGGATTCCAAAAAGCTCTTCAATAGCTCTTAATTTTGTGCCTTTGAGAATTTGCAGCTGATCTGCAGATTATCAGAGCAACCCTGCATAAACATTCCCAATGAATGGTTTTGGAAGAACTCTAAGAGAAGTTTCTGGCAATGTCCTGAATACTACTTAAAATATTCCCCAATCTTCTCCTTTCTCCTTACTCCCCTAAGAGTAAGGAGAAGCCAAGAGCCAATCGTGGAATGAGGGCAGTGTGAGGAGTCCCAGAGATCACCCAGCCCAGTGCTCCCAAGCTTGGTCTGAAATAAAGTTTTTATTAACCAGCTTACTGTGAAATAAAAAAAGCGAGATGGCATATAGAGTACTTTTTATAAAGCTGAATTTCTAAAAGACTAATAGTATGAGATTATAATGGGTCTCCTGCTTTTCTGGAGTCAAAATGTCTTTTATGAACTATGCAACAGTAGTAAGGAAAACACGACACTGATGTGACAGGTGGGTGACTGAGGATGTTTTCAAACTAGCTGGTTATCAAAATGAAATTGGGAGTATTTTTCCCAGAAGTATCTGGTACCTTGGATCCAAAAGCCTAAGGCTGCGTGAATCTATTCCAATCCTTACCTTTATAAAGTCCTGTTGTGAGACAAAGTCCAACGAGAGGATCACTGTGAGCAGTCACCAACTACATGGAGGGAACATCCCAGGTAGGTGGGACCAGGACCTGCAGCAGCATCATCTGAGGCTGAATCATCCTTGAATCACCCCTGCTCCTCTCTCTCACTCCAGATGGTTGAGAGAGAGCTTCCTAGAACTCTGGCGTAAACGAAGAGAAAACCACCACTATTACCAGTTACAGTACCTTCCAGTAACTCAGGTGAGAGCTAAACCACCGCAGAAGTAAAGGTTCCAAAGCCAGAAACAGGTATATAAATTTCTAACAAAGAATAGCACCTTCATAAAGAATAACACCTATATACGAAAATGCTGTTTTCTGATGTCCATTTCCTCCCATGTTTTTTGTTAGGACAGGCCTATAATCCCTCCATCTTTGTTACAAGCAAATAAAGATGAATGATATGAACAGAAAGTGCTTCAAATTCTAGAAAGAGGCAAGAATTTATGCAATTGTCTAATTATTTGTGTTGGTCTTTTCAAAATTCCCAAAGGAATCATAACTATCCCAAGACATCAAACTTGTCAGGGCCCTGGGGTCTGAGCAAGAGATATACATCTTACAGATGAAAGCTATGCAGAAAGGCTCAGCAGTGCAATCACTCCCCTGAGTGCTTAGACCAGTATTTCAGGAAAACGAACAGGAGCCACAACAGTTGGTCACTGTGGCCAACAGTAAGCCTGGGACGCAGGTGTGAAGCTGCCTCCATCCTCACGATAGCCAAGTGCACTTGCGCTGCCAGGACTCATGATGTATTTATAAGAAAACACCACACTCTTTGCCAGATGTAGTGGCTTCCAATATTCTTCACCTCATTACTAAAGAAAATCCACACCTACCCAGTTAAGAGTTATAATAGAATTTAAATATGTGAGTCTTCTCGTATGACAAGATTTAACTTCTCCTTCTATTGGATTTTTTTTTTTAAGTGATACAAAGTGATAACTGGCAGAAAAGAAAGCCAGCCCTGAAACTCTGAGTAAGAGATTTACAGAAGTTCTGAAGGACATTTCTCAGTCTCAGAAGCACCCAGCACACCCAGAGGGTCCAGAAATTTATTTCACCCCGCCTTGTTAGTCAATAAATGCTCACCCCATATTTTTTATTATTTTTTCTTAAATTAAAAAAATCTACGTTAAATCAAATAGGAGGAGAAGTATGGGGAGGAGAGAAAGAGAGCTTTGGTCACATACCCAAAATCTATAAGCAAGTAAGTCTTTTTAATAGTAACATAATAGACATATTTGCTTAATATTAAAAGCAAAGGTAAAAGCTAAAGATCTTGCCATTGTTGGCCACTGTCTTGTACAAGATTAGACTGACTCACAATCTCCCACCTTCATTCTGCCCTCCTATCTCTACCAATTGCCCATCAGATAAAGTAGGTATGATTTGAAACTTTCTTATGCTTTCAAGGTCCTGTGGGCCTTTAGGAATTATTTATGTAATAAATAATAAATATTTATGTAACTTAAACATTTACTTCAGGTAGCAGGTTTAAGATGCTACATTTTGATTTATTCATGATCCTACCACTACAAAACCTTTTCTGAATTTTTCAATTTATTTTATAATTTCAACCAATCTTCATAATAATTTATTAAATATGTTTTAAGGACAATATAGCAGCTTTAAAATGCAGGTATGGACTTCATATCCAGAAGGGTATACTTTAGTCAAATAATACAAGACGGAAACCTGTCTGGTGCTCAGCTAGAAATAAGGACTAAACTCAAACGCTTTCAAGTTAAAATGAAAATCACATATACTTCATCTAAAAAAACATTCTTTGCAGCCATGCTGTCTTACACAAAGACATCTTTAAAACAAGATAACTATGTGAAGAGAGTTTATAAATAAAATGTAAGTATTTACCTCAAACCATTTCAAAATAACTTCTGGAATCTGCTGAAAACCAAGAATCAACCATTTTAGTAGTTTGGTGCTGAAGATTTCTCACTCATGGCTTCCAGCACCCAAGAAGCACAGATGCCACAGTCAATTATAAAAGCCATAAAGGCCACCTGCCAAGAAGCAGAGACAGCGCTCAGCTCTTTGTGGTGTTCACGGTCTTCCCTGCACACTTCTCAAAGCATCTGTGCTCCGGAAAATGATGCTCCAATCACCTGAACTTCACACAGCTTACTGAGGATGCGCCCTGCTTCAAATGACATTTAAGCTTGGAGAGGGTCAAAACAAAGAGAAGTGCAGTGATCAGCGCCAGGAACGAGGCGCCCTCCTGTAACAGAGGCAAATAGGATACACACATGTGCTCCATGCAGAGAGCAAACATCTCCTCACTAATTAGCATCAAAACCACCGACTTGGGGAGCCACTAACATACCCTTCTCATGAATAATTACACAAGCCATCAGTGAACGCCCTCCCCCTTCGTTACAGTTGGCCTTTTAAAGATAAGTGAGAAACCCAAAATACACTCTTAGCTTTTGCAAGGAAGAAAAATAGGAATCCAAACTCTAAGCAGAGTTCTCCAGCAGCCTCAGATGGTTTGTTTGTTTCTAGTTTTCTTTTCTAGACAAAAGTTTGTCTCATTCATCAGAGACAAGATGCAAGAGAAAGGCAATTACCAAGACTTGCAGCAGCTGAGGGTGCAAGAGACCATCACTCTAGTGTAACTGGCCCTCTGACCTGGAACGTCACCATGGGGAAAACCGGCTAGTCAGTGCCCAGTGATGCTGCTCTTTCTTTGTCAGCTCGATCAATGCGCTAATTTTAAGTGGAATACTCCAGGTACACTAAAACCCATTCACCGAGATTCTACGATCAACGAAAAGCCTGAATGCTACCTAGCACACCTTTCATTTTCTCCTGGATAAAAAAGTGCAGCCCACAATGTATACACTTGGTGCTAAAATAATCTGCATAACTAAGTTCGGCCTCTGATCATCAAGCACTTAACAGAGGAATCATAAAATCACGCTTGGAAGCGCAAATGGCTGAGAACAGAGTGGCAGTTTGCCAAATTAACGCGAAGGTTTCATATTTTCTGGGGGTTTCACCACGTTGATTTGACTCTGACACATCCGTGAAGGCCTAACACAAAAGACTGGAGAAAGAACTAGAATCACAGTGGAAATAAAAGGGACTCCATTGGCTCCATGTGATTCTAAAGCAATGTCTCTTTAAAGCACAGACCCCTGCACCATCGGCAGTCCACTCTTTAATGGTGCTTGATAGAAAGGCAGAGTCCTGAACCCCAACCCACAGCTACTGAAGGGTCAGATCCAGGAATCTGTACTTGTAATTCCTGCGCACACTGAAATTTGCTGCATGAGCTACCAACTGGCCTACTGCTGAACAAAACAGCTGCCAATGCTATCACCTACTTCACAGACACATTAGTCTACTGAATAAACATACACACCCTCACACACACACACACTCACACATGTACACAGATGCTCAGACACATGCACATACATTTGCAGTTGTATTCTCTTGAAAGAGTTTTATAAATTTTATTACAAATTTAAGTCAAAAGTACAAGTATGATTTCATATCCTTCGAGAGTTACTGTGTCTACAATAAACAAAAAAAAAATCAATTACTAGCAGCTGTCAACTATTTACATGAGGCAAAAGAAAAAAAAAAAAAAACACCAAAATTTTAAAATCAAAGAAAAGGAAAATAAATGGTTGATCACAGACTTTGAACCACGGCCCACATTGGCCAGTCACTGACTGACTTGCCTCCGTCTCTGAGAATTACCCCATTTTTCCCCAGGAGTCCTGAAGTACAACGTCTGACAGCACCAAAGTAAATGACTAGCATTTTAGGTGTGAAGCTATGACTCTTGATCAACCACAATCTTGCTCCCACACCTTTTTAATCTTCCCTTGATTTAGTTTGTTCCTTTAATTTACCATCACAAGGTTTTAAAATTCATGGCTTTTTATCAATTCGCTTAATGCATTTTCACTTCCATTTTACTAATTATGACTTGTTTGACATTTATTAAATAGTGAAAGAAGAAACAGGAAAGTCTTTTTAAAAACTGGGTTTTTTTCCACAGTTTACTAATATGATCTTCAAACAAGACGAGAACCAAGTGTTCCTAATTCCAAAAAAACCTGAATTATACATTATAGAACAATCCAAGCTGTTTTCAAAGAAACTAAATTCAGTATACCTTGCTACAGATCCTAAAACATCAGTTGAGCACCCACAAAACTTTCTTGCCCTCTGCTCTGATCACCTAGGAGTCCACAGGACATGATTCTAACACAATTACATCCTGTAATTTTAACAATATATAATTGCTGTTATTTATTTATATTATCTCGTTCCAAAAAAGCAGCTGAGGCATCTTACATAAAGTCATTACAAATATCCTGTCACCTTAAATCGGTAATAAGCTCATATAATGCCCAGAGCTCTCAGATACATTTTGGCTCAAAATATTTTACTGAACCCCTAGAATATTCTGTTCCCTCTTATTCCTGTCCTCCTACACACAAAATTGCAGGAAACAGGCTTTTATTTTTAGAAGCTCTTTTAAAGAGAAATGAACACCTTTCCCCGTATCCCTTCCTGTCCTGAAGACCTCTGCTGGGTTGATGAGTGGCTGTCTCAGTTGGTTTCCTTTAACTCTTAGGACACAACAAAAGCCTGCGTATTCTTTTCAACATTTGCATGGAACATTCCATCAGGCAATTTGGCTTTTAATCACTAAGAGTGTACATTTTGATAGAAATAAGCCCAACAGAACATAAAGCCCTTATTCCATCACATTATTTTAAAATGGAATACTAAACCACATAGTTGCTGTTCTTTACAAAAAAGCAATAGAAACTTCAAATTGCTTTCCAGACACCGTGATTAACTCAGCTAAGCCTCTTGCAGTCTAACCTGGGCCCCTCAGTGACCATAATAGGCAATGACAAGACAACACACTAGCATCAAGGGTCCTGCCTGGGAGCAGAGAGCGATGTCCTTAGACTGGCCCAAGTGAGGACTGAGTGTGGTTCCAAAAGTTAACCACCCTCCTAACTTACTGACTGACCTGCCTACCGCTGGGTTCAAGATATTAGGAAAGAAACACAACATCAGTGATCGCAAATAACAGGAACTTAACAAATGCATGCTGAGTAAATGAAGTCAGGGTCTCAGAAACCTGAGACTCCTTCAAGTGCCTCCCACACCCCCACCAGGGAGATGTGCACACACACAGCTCCTCAGCCTTTCCCTTCCCTAACCCACCCGGGTACCCAGAAGGAGCCAGGTAGCAGCAATGACAATAGCAAAAGAAACCTAGTAAATTCCAACAGATGCTCCCCTAATCAGGCGTGCTCCCAGCTCATGCTCCGGGCTCATTCACATATGGGACTAGCATGGTATCTTGCAATCAGGTCAAGCTTTCTCTCCCTATAAAACAGCATAGGAAACAATCCTTCCCTTTTACTCGTCATGGACCCTTATAACATGCCTGTTAGGCTTAACATGTGGTTACATTTGTTACAGTGTAAACTCACAATTTCTTTTTTTTTTTTTTTGAAATTTTATTTATTTATTTTGCATTGAGGAATTCTTTTTTTTTTTTTTTATTGTTGGGGATTCATTGAGGGTACAATAAGCAGTTACACTGATTGCAATTGTTAGGTAAAGTCCCTCTTGCAATCATGTCTTGCCCCCATAAAGTGTGACACACACTAAGACCCCACCCCCCTCCCTCCATCCCTCTTTCTGCCCCCCCCATAACCATAATTGTCATTAATTGTCCTCATATCAAGATTGAGTACATAGGATTCATGCTTCTCCATTCTTGTGATGCTTTACTAAGAATAATGTCTTCCACTTCCATCCAGGTTTAAACTCACAATTTCTAAGCAAGCTACTTATGTTTGTGCAAGCTGCTTATGTTTGTGAACATGTGGTGGGGGAAATTCCCCTAAATGGATCTTCACAGAGTCTCCAGAAGTGGGCAAAGAGGTAGGAGAGTCCAAACTGTGAGGATATAATTCATGACTCCTAACTTAGGGCTTCTGAATCCTAGAAAAGGAACTCTATGGGGGATGGGGGCTGAAAATCAACTTCATATTAAAGCAGATCTGTTATCTGCAGAACCCAAAATTGCTTTGTGGCACCATAACACATTATTCTTCTGTTCAAATGAGTTCTCTGTTCCTTGCTGGAAAGCCTGCCCCAGGGCAAACACAGGTGCACAAAGCTTATGATGCACACCCAGCCTGGGAGCTGTTAATACTAGACTAATTCTCAAGTCTAGGGTCAGAGATCCCCAGGCTTGGGCTATGTTGTCAGGCTTACAAGGCTCTACCCACACACCTTTAATGGCAATGTGAGTTTCTATATAAAGGCTCTGGGTGGTAACTGCTGTGCTAGACCCTGATTTGGTCATCTCACTAGTTTCCCAGTGGGCTAGGTGTGTCCCTCAAACCAACAAATTGTAACTGAGTGGGAGATCCTTTCCCCAAAGGTCTGAATCAGAAAAGGATCTGGATTTTAATAAGAATGATCTATTTGTCTAAGGGGCAAAGTCTATAGACCTGCTTCTGAGAATCCAGGAAGTCAACTACTTGGGAAACACAAGGAAAGCTGGAAGTACTAAAGAATGCAGACAAAAAGTTCTTGAATTTCGTGAGCTTGGGGCTCTGTTTTAACTATCTAGGTAAAGATGAAGCTTCACCACCAAAGCTCTCCCACACATTAGTGCAGTGATTTTCAACCGGTGTACCCTGAGAGGATCTTAGGTGTGCCACGGAAATTTTTAAACATCATTATTTTCTAAAGAAGTTCAAAACACAGTAAGTATATTCTTTTTCTAACTCTTCTCTTTTTTTTTATCAACATAATTTAAGTGTGCCACAAAAGTTTAACTATAGATTCAAGTGTGCTGTGAGATAAAAAAAGTCTGAAAACACTGTAAGAGTGCAATGTTTAGGAACAGAAAATGAGACAGCATGTGAGTTATTTTTAAATGTTTGCATTTTCTGTAATTTCTTCTTTTTGATCTCCCTTAGCAGAGTAATGATAATTATTTAAATAGATGATATTTGAAATTATAAAACAAATAACAAAATTTTAGTACATTTGGGAAATAGGAAAGAGGAAGAATCCTCATGAAACAATCACTCTGTGGGGAAATGTCTATTATGATATTTATGATATTTTTCATACATGTTTAACTGAAGTCATTTTCTATACAAAATTTTGATTCCTGTTATGATTATCTTCAAAATCATCACTTTTAATGACTGGAGAATCCACCCAGGGGATGTATCCCAGTCTGTAAGTTTTTAAGATGTTTCAAATTTTTCTACTATTATAAATAAAGCTACTATCAACCACCTGTGGGTAGAGGAGTTTTTGGTACTAGTTTCTTAGGATAAATTCCACAGGAGACACCAACTCATTAGATAACCATGTTTACTGATTTTTGGATTACCTGTCAAATTGCTTTTCAAAAGTTTTATGCTAACTCAGAATATAACCAACAATGTAAAAGAGTACATCCGTACGGACCGAACTATTGTTTTTGAGGCAAGAGAGTAAAAGCAGAGCTAAAGATCTGTCCTGGTCACTCTGTACAGGCATTAGCCAAACAGTCTGTAACGCTCCCACCTCTACTGTAGCAGATGTCTCTGTTGTCTGTATGTCCTTCCCTCCATATGCGCTGGGCCTAGACAGTAACCTTGTAACTTCCTTAACCTTCCGTTGCCTTCGAGGACAGACAGCCTGCCCAGTACCAAGGGCGCGGGCCAACCTGATCTTCCCTTGAGTCCCAAGCCTTTCACATCTGTCAGGTCTCTCGCATCCTTCACGACTTTCACATGCACCCTACCCCTAAAAAATGTATAAAAGTAAGGCAAGAGATTAAGTGGGGGGGGCTTGGCTTTTAGGACACTAGTCCACCGAGTCTCCCAACCAGGGAATAAAGCCACTTCCTCTTCCAACTGGTGCCTAGAGTCTTCTGTCTACATCAGTTTCCTGCTATGTTTTCATTGATTTATTTACAAATTTCGTAGATAAAAATGGTACTTTATTCCCACTCACTTTTATAAAATTCGGTCAAAATGGTCCTATTTCTATCTGTTTATCGGCTGCATTTCTATTCCTATTCTTCATCTGTTTCATCTATTTACCTATTTCTCAATTCAAATAAGCTCTTTTTATAATAAATATATTATTACTTGATCATTTTGCAGCAAATATATTTCCTACTCTGACAACATTTTGTTTTCATATCAGAGGAGCTATCTAATAATAGCCAATTTAGTATGATACTCAATCAGGCATCAGCCTAAATGTTTTCCAAAATCAAACCAGCTGTATTATCAATATTGCTAAGTAATCTCCTTCCGACACATATTTCATAAGCATGTGTGAGGCAAAGCGTCTGTTTGTTAGTGCGAGACCCCTAACAATTGTATATATATGCCTGTATGTGTTAGGGTCTGTTTCTGAGGAAGTTCTAAATGTCTTAACACAATAACTAAGAAGGTGCCGTGAAGGCTATGTCAACCAGTTTGATGAAAATATTTCAGATTGTATATAAAACTAGCACATTGTACCCCACGATTGCATTAATGTACACAGCTATGATTTAATTAAAAAAATAATGTAACATAGGCCACAAAATAGTAGTGACCTAAACTAAGTAATAGCATTCACTGGGGTATAGCCTAGATAGCTCAAATTGGTAAAGGTTATCTAAAAGAACCTTCGCCGAAAAATTAAGTACCAACATTTTTAAAGTACAAATGCACCACATTCTATTACACCAGGGTGGGGAATTTTTTCACACTGGAAAGCCACATAAATTTAGCTGTAATCAAATAAGGCTGCATTCAAAAACTTCAATTAGATATACTTTAAAATGTACATTATTTTGTAAAAATCTAACCACCGTGCACTTAATAATGTCAAAAAGGAAAACTATTTGTTAATTCTAAAGTTAACTTTTAATGACTTTGTTGTGTCTGCTTTTTATTGGAAAGCATTTGACTATTTGGTTGCAGCGTGGAAGTCTGCAGTTTCAGTTCATCCTTTAGATGGGTATCAGTCATTTGTGACCATCAGGGTATCTTGATTTGGGTTAGGTAGGAGAATGAAGATTCACAGAAATTATGTGACTGAAAACCAAGAAAGCATTTTTCAGACATGTTGCCGAAAGCCTGGGTATTTTACTGCAATTTTCCATGTTTCAATTAGATCTTTCTTAGCATCAAACAATGACTTTAAAATGTCATCTGCTGAGAGCTCAATCAATTCCATCTGTAGTTCTTTAGCTGCCTTGATCATATCCACTAGGGAAGGATGAAATGCTAATTTGAGTATGATGTCATGATTCTCAAAGTCAGAAAAACTTTCATTGCACTCTCCAACTAATAGTTCTATGACAGCTGCATATTCTTCAGATGATTTGCATATATCATCCTGCTCATCAATGACCTTTGCTTAACGGGGGGAAATGCTCATCTAAAATTTCTTTTTGAAGAAGTGTTTTGAAAAAAAGATAACTTTTTTCAAATGCTTGTATTTCTTGCCACATATCCTATATACTTATTTTCACCTTGCAAAGAAATATTCAAGTTGTTTTGATTTGACATATCACACAGAAATGCTGCATTCCTATAGAAATCTTCCTTCAGTAATTCACACTGCTGATACTACTCTTCATAAAATTTAGCTATCTGTCCTCAGAGAGATAAAGTTTTAGCCAACACCTGTCCCTGCGTTAGCCAACACACTTTAGAATGATATGGCAAATCCATATTGAGTATCTCCTCTTTCAACTTCAGCATGTTACAAAACTGACCATGTTGCAAATTGTCACTTAAAGTAGAAGCTTCTGTTTTTTCACATATTTTTACAAAAAAAAAAATATATATATATATAATCAAACAGTGAAGTTGTTGTAAAAATAAAAATAAACTTAGATTCAGGTCTTGAAAAATAATTTCTGGCAACAAAAGAAAGTTTAAGATGGTAACATTAAGGGAAGTTTAAGGGAGTCACATTTTTATTCTATAAAAAATGAGGCTCATTGATGACTATGAGGCTCACTGCGACAGAAAATTATCTGGTTTGCAATAGCTCCCTGAGAAAAGCTAGGTATTTAATATTGAGGCAGTTCGAAGGCTAACTACTTAAAAGACTACATGCATTATGAATCCTATGTACTCAATCTTGATATGAGGACAATTAATGACAATTAAGTCTATGGGGGGGGAAGCAGAAAGAGGGATGGAGGGAGGAGGGTGGGGCCTTAGTGTGTGTCACACTTTATGGGGACAAGACATGATTGCAAGAGGGACTTTACCTAACAATTGCAATCAGTGTAACTGGCTTATTGTACCCTCAATGAATCCCCAACAATAAAAAAAAAAAAGACTACATGCATTATAGTTTCAGGTATTTTAAAAATTAATATTTGACATGGTTTCTAGTCTTTATGACTTGAAGAATTATTTTACATGAGTTGGTAATTTTTTTTAATAAAATAAAGTGGAAAATTGAAAAAAAGTAGTAGCTTTAGAATGCAGATTTTTTTTATGTAAAATATAATCAAAAGAAATGAGAGCATCTGGATCTTTTAATACTTTTTTAATCTGTGCAGTGAACCTTTCCTGTTTTCCTGTCATGGAAGCTTCACCATCTGTACACAAACTCACTAAATTTACCAAATTCAATTCAACTTCATGAAATTTATCTTAAAAGTTGTTGAAGATATCTATTCCCTGTGTTCTTTCACAAGAATGCCTGAAGTAAGATAACTATTCATAGCAAAGAAAATCTTTTGTTACCACCCAAATGAAGTATAAATCCTGTGCCATGTCAAGAGTAATCAGTTGATTTATCCAAAGCAATTGACTAATATACATTTTCCTCTTAAAGTATTGCATGTTCTGTTAAGTTAAAGGTTAATTCATACTGCCAATCAGGTATGGTTCCTCTTGGAAGGGGGCATTGTTTTGTACTTTGAACCATCAGGGTCCAAGCATCCCACAACTTTGACAACGTCCACATCACTGAATGGCTTCCCTTTTTTCCCTAAGTACATAAGCTACTTTATAAATTGTTTCAGTGGAGTTATTTCCGGGTCTTATTCCTGCTTGAAACAATTGTCTTCACTTTTGCTTTTCATCTTTTAATTTCTACAATTCAACCTTTCATGCCCCTCCCTCTAATTTGAAGTATTTGTGGCCCTATGAGTGTTTGCTGATGAGCACTGAATTTCTTCAATGCTGACATTGCAGTATCACAAAGCAAATCATCTTATCTTTAGCAGAAACAAGATAATACTGCAATCCCAATTCTCATTTAAAAATCTATTTTCTTCCCTCAGTGTTCTCCTGGTCTTCTTTGACATGATCAGATGTTAAGCAGACAGAATTTAAAAAATACTGTCAACTGTGCAGCTGTTCACAAATTCTACTTCAAACAGAAATAAAGTGCATTGTGTCAAAAGCTGGTAAGCGAATGGCTACTCAACCCCCATAAACTCACCAATGAGCCTCATGCAGTAGTGGTGCCAGGCAGACAGGGTAAGTTAGAACTAAATCAAGAGCACAGCAGCCATCAATTTCCAGCTGCTGAAGCTTACTAATGTTCTAATTGTGTTGGTCAACCTGAGAGGATTATCAGGAACCTAGAATGCCAGAGGCTCCTCAGCCCTGTGCTATACAAAACTTCCCATTGTGCACACCATTCTCCCTCCAGGGGGCTACTTTCTCTATTTATGCCACAGGGCTGGGAAATTGCCCCTATGAGGCCAGAGGCAGGCACTGTCCAGAAAGGAGCTCTGCCCCTTATGGGCCCAGTCCCTGCCCCACAGAAGTTCAACCCTCATTCCCTGCTGGCTCTTTCCAGCAGACTAAGGCTCCTTGGTAGACTAGGTGATTTAAACAGCATTTGTGACTGATGGAACTGGCAAGGGACCATCTGCCTGCCATTGGGGAGGTTCTGTTCTCAGGCCCAGCTGCAGTGTCTAGCACAATGCTACAAAAAGGTAAGATGGCACACAGGACCTCACTACTGCACCTTACCTGATGTGTAACCACAAAAGTTTGCAAATCATAGAGTGTGCCCAGCAGGAGAGCCAACATAGATACTTAGTAAGTTTCTCTGAAAGAATTACAAGAATAGCTTATCCTACTTCTGCCAATATCCAGCACACACAGAGAAACTGAGTCCAGATATTCACCCAGCGCTCCAAGGATAAGCCTAGCACACGTCCTGCTGCACACGTCCTGCTTCACACAGGGCAATGTTTTATAAGGTGTACTCTGACTGCTTGCTGTCTCAGCACACACACGCAAGACAGCCCCCTCCATCCTATAATGATACTGGGTTTCCCTGCTGGTTTCACATTAGAGTCCTAAAATGTCAAGACCAAAGTCTCCTTTCAGAATCCCAAGTTTTAGGCCAGTGACAGAGCCTGACTCCTCTGAAGTCCTCTGCTCACAACACTGCAGACAATATCTTCTTTGGAGGATGAAAATTAAAAACCTGACTTCCTGCAAAAAGCTGAGAAGGTAGTGACTGCTAGGAATGCTGACTCATTTCTCCCCAAACAATGGAGTCATTTGCATGTTTCCGCAGAAAATGAAAATAGTTATCCAGAAAGAAGAAATGAGAGCATTTAAAAATGGAGGATTCTCACAAAATCTAGAAATTTTACCTTGATTTTAACCCCAAATGTGCAGAGCATCCTGGCACACAGCAATTAAGTAAATTCTAAATCCACTGTGTCAAAGACTTAACCTACCACTTTGTCTAGCTGATCACAACTAAATGTGATTTACATCAGTCTCTCCCACCAGCCCTACCTCCCCCCAGGCAGAAGGTTTTGCAGCAAAAGTTGGCAGAATAAAGTTTATTGATCAGAAAGTTTAATTCTGAAATAAAACTCAATAGTCACCTCTGCCATCAAGCTTAGGGGGCAACATGCTACAGGAAGACGCTTCCCTCTCCCCCACTGTGTGTCACAATGATCTCACAGAAACATTTTTCTTTAACAGTCACATGTCCTATATTATATCTTTCCCCTATGTATGTTTCTCTGTGGAGTTCCTTAAATAAACACAGCCTTTCTTAAGTCAGTTATAGGATGATTTACCCCATCATCCTGCAGAAATTCAATACATTTTATGAAAATAAAGTTTTACCCCCGTCACTAAGTCTGTTGTTAGAAACTTGTAGTCTGCCTTACCCCGGGTTCTGCTAACTCATAAAAGCCTTCATTATTGTAGCTGAGAAAGCTAGCAGGTGTCCACATGTGCAGGGCCCGAGGAGCCAGCATAGGTCTAATTTGTCAGTTAGAAAGTAAAGGAGCATCTGGCCAGGCCTGGCCCACAAATGGGTCTGCAAACATGCTTCTCCACGGGAATGACGGGACTGGAGAATGAGGCCCCCAAACCAGTTCCCAAAATCCTTTTGTTCATGATGTCTCCTAAGAATGCAGCCATACCTGGCCACCATGGAGACTGCCTTCAGATGTCCCACCTGACTCTACCCACCTCAAACCAGGGCAATGTAGGGTCCAGTCCACCTGGCTCCAACCTTGCTGGACCTCAGCTTCTCCCTCTGCAAAATGGAGGCAACAACACTTAATTTGGGATGTTGTGAAGAGAACAAATATGACTTTACCAGCCTCCCATGTAATTATTTTACTCCTTCCCAAAAAGCAGCCTGTTCTGAGTCCTTGCTGCCCTCGTGCTGGCTGGCTTTACCTTCTTCACCCGGCCCCACCACCTGAGTGGCAGCTTAGTTCAGGGAATGAACACCAGGGAAAGAACTGAAAGATCTGCTTCAACTTGAGCTTTTTAACGTCCCATCCAGCAAAGCTCACCCTCTGTCTGCACTGGACCCCAGCCACCCATCATTTTCCAGCTACATCGTGCTCATTATTCAAGATTTTGCAGGAAGCTCCTTCCTCGTCACATGGAGGCACTATCCCCCACACACTATCCCACACACACACACACTACCCACACGCAGTCACACGCATTATCCCACACACACACTACCCACACGCAGTCACACGCACTATCACACACATACACACTATCACACACATACACACTACCCACACACAGTCACACACACTATCCCACACACACACACTACCCACACGCAGTCACATGCACTATCCCACACACACACTACCCACACAGTCACACGCACTATCACACACATACACACTACCCACACGCACTATCACACACATACACACTACCCACACGCACTATCACACACATACACACTATCATACACATACACACTACCCACACACGCACTCTCACATGTTCTGAGTCAGGGCTTTGTCTACATATCCCAATAAGCCTTATACATGCCTCCGGAGAAATCAATGCATTGTATTTTAAAGAATCCATCCCCTCTGTAGATGCTGCATTTGAGAGGGGGAAGACACAGGCGGTGGGCACATTCTAAAATTTTACTGTCAATCTCCCAACATAGCAAATCTTCAAAAGCATGTGATTTTGCTGGAGATAATGACAATGATCCTCTGCCTGTCCTTCCAACTGGGACAGAGTGTGCACCAGGAGAAAGACAGGAAGGAGGGCCAGAGACAGAGATACAAATTTAAATAACCACATGAAAGTATTCAGTCCACTGTTAACTATGGAAATGTTAGTCAATATTATTTTATCCTGCAAGTCAGTAAAAAGACAAATTTGCAATTCAACACCCTTGCCTTTAGCCAAGGGTTTAATCACTGAGCCATAACCCCAGTATTATATACTAGTATAATATACAAAAAAAAAAAAAGAAGAAGAAGAAGAAGACATACAGCAGAAAAGGCTTTTGGTCCCCAGATACCATCATTCAAGAATCTTTCCTATAAAAGAAATCCAACTTTAGGGAAGACGTGTACAACATCAAACTCACAAGTGAATGAGGTCCCTGCCTCTCCCTCATTGGCTTTTTTCTTCTCACTCCAACAAGGTCGGGTCCCTCTATGAGGGTACTGAATGCTGCTGCAATCAGACACTTGTGCTTTTCATGGAGACTGAACAGAGCAAGGCCATGTGTGACTTCACTACCATGTCCTTAGTGTCCAAGCCAGGGCTCAGGGCACATCGCAGAGGCTCAAAGGGATTTATGAAAAAGCATAGAAAGATGGATGGATGAATGATGCTAAGTAACACTGGAAATGCCATAGTGATTTTACTGTATGGTAATATTCTGTGCAGAACATTGAAGCAAGTGTGAACATTAAGCAGGCATCTCCCCAGACCTTGACTTGTGTATAGTCTTACTCACCAAGTACTTTCTTATGTAAGATGAATGTGATCAAAGCTCCATTAACAAGTCCTTCACGGCTTCTGATTACTGTATCAAATGTTATTTTCATTCCCCTCTGTATTTATTTAAAAACTTGAAAAGGGCATTTCCGTGGTTTGACTTTCAAAACCATTAATTATCTATTTCTCCCTTTCCCCAAAGACAGCCTATTGCCCAGTACTTGCTGCCCCCTGGTATTAATTTAAAGCCCTCTTTCTTCCTGGATAACTCACTCTGCATGTCTAGTATGTTTACCTTTTAAGAACCAACTGTGCCAGGCACAATGGATCATGCCTATAATCCCAGCACTCTGGGAGACTGAGGCAGGAGGATCACTTGAGGACAGAAGTTCAAGATCAAGAGCCAACTTTCGTCTTATCTAGGTCTTTACCCCATTTCTCATGTGAAGTCTTCCTAAAAAACAATCTCTGATCTTTAATCCCTCCAGGAAGCGCTCAGTCTATATGACTTTAACCTTTCAGATTTTTAAAAGGAAGAATCACTAATAGAAAGGCCAAATTTCTAAGTTTAAGAAGTCTTGCCTTTGTCTTCCAGAGTTATCATCTTCACAAATTTCCCACTTGGTATAACATTCCCTGTAAGAAAAAACTAATTCTATACACAGTCTGGTTCTTTAAAACAGCATTAATTGCTATTGTAAATTTAATTTAATTTTGTTTCAATATACTCAATGCTAAGGTCTTCCCTCCCAGGTAAATCAGGTAAATGGACATTAACTCCCATGAGAAATACCAGAAGGGTCTTAGAGAGTCAGTGGCTAGAATGATCAGCTGCTCAGCTGTTTTGACTTAGCAGTTAAAAAGTTGTGTTCTTGAAATAATAAAAATTCCAGAAGGAAGCATGGGAAAAACTACTAACAACATTGGCCTGGGAAAAGATTTTTTTTTTTTTTTTTTTTGTAGAGACAGAGTCTCACTTTATCTCCCGTGGTAGAGTGCCGTGGCGTCACACAGCTCACAGCAACCTCCAACTCCTGGGCTTAGGTGATTCTCTTGCCTCAGCCTCCCGAGTAGCTAGGACTACAGGCGCCCACCACAACGCCCGGCTATTTTTTTGTTGCAGTTTGGCCAGGGCTGGTTTTGAACCTGCCACCCTTGGTATATGAGGCCGGCACCCTACCCACTGAGCCACAGGTGCAGATGAATTGGCAACTGCAGCAACACCAAAAATAAATGAATGGGACAGGATCAAGCAAAAAAGCTTCTGGATAGTTAAGGGTACAAGAACTAAAGCACACAGACAGCCTTCAGAATGGGAGAAGATATTTGCATGCTATGCATCTGACAATGGGCTGATAACTAGAATGTACAGAGAACTCAAATTAATTAACAAGAAAAAGGCAAAAAATCCTATTTATAAGTGGTCAAGAGATATGAACAAACCTCCTCTGAAGAAGACAAACGGGTGGCCAACAAACACATAAAAAAATGCTCCTCATCCCTAATCATCCGAGAAATACAAATCAAAAGCATCCTGAGATACCACCTGACCCCAGTGAGAATAGACCACATCATAAAGTCCCAAGGCTGCAGATGCTGGAGTGGATGTGGGAAGAAGGCAACACTTTGATACTACTGATAGGGTTGCAAACCAAGACAGCCTCTTTGGAAAGAAGTATGGAAAATCCTCAAAGGGCTAAAAGTAAACCTGTGATTTGATCCTGCACTGCCATAACTAGGTGTCTAGCTAGAAGAAAAAAAAATCTTTTTACCATAAGAATGTTTGCACTACAATATTTACTGAAGCTCAATTCACAATCGCCAAGATGTGGAATCAACCCAAGTGCCCATCAAGTCACGAATGGATTAAAAATTGTGGTATATGTACACCACGGAATATTACTCAGCTATCAAAAAGATGGAAACTTTACATCTTTTGTACTTACCTGGATAGAGTCGAAGAACATTCTTTTTAGTAAAGTATCTCAAGAGTAGAAAAACAAGTATCCAATGTACTCAATACTAATATGAACCCAACAGATGAACAACTACATACCCGCATCAGAGAAAAACACAAATTCAAGGGTGAGGGGAGGAGGGAAAGGGAAAGAGGAGGAGGCAGAGAGATGGGTAAGCTCTCACCTAATGTGTACACTGTAAAGGCACACAGCACATCCCCTGGGTGAAGGGCTCAACTGCAACATGAACTTTACCTAACACAAACAATTATACCCTCATTATTAATCTGAAATTTCAAAAAAGGTTGTGTTATGAAGCAAAAAGGCCTGGTTCAATTTCAGCTTTGCCTTTCATTAGCTGTGTGGCTCTGGTCAAGCTATTTTATATGAGTGTCAGCTTCACCCATGAATTGGACATAACAATAACCAATAATAATAACCATCAAATTATTCGTGAGAACCAGGTTGGAGCTTCTGAGCCCTAAGCATGGTGCCCAGGTCAGTTAATGTACTATACATGGCAGGGGTCTCTCTCTGTCTTCTTTGTGTTTTTATTTTGTTTTGGTTTTGGTTTGGGATTTTCTTTATTTGTTTGGTGAAGGAGAAGAAGGGTGTCTTCGGCTCCACTCCTCTCATTCATGTTGATGTGGATTGAAGTTAAGGATATATTTGCAATTTAACAAAATCATAGCAAAAAGCAAAGATACTTAACAGTACTCTTGCAGGGAGGAGAAGGATTCTGTTCTATGACCAATGAAAAGTAGTCCTTCTGGGGCAGCGCCTATGGCTCAGTGGGTAGGGCACCAGCCCCATATACCCAGGGTGGCAGGTTTGAATCCGGCCCCAGCCAAATTGCAACAAAAAATAGCCAGGCGTTGTGGTTGGCACCTGTAGTCCCAGCTACTCGGGAGGCTGAGGAAAGAGAATCCCCTAAGCCCAGGTGTTGGAGGTTACTGTGAGCTGTGACACCACCGCACTCTAAAGAGGGCAACAAAGTGAGACTCCATCTCTAAAAAGAAAAAGAAAGAAAAGTAGCTTTCTTCTTAGCTAGAAGAAAAAAGATCTCCTTAGACCATTTTCAGTTTAGTTGGCTAGCCATAAATGCACAACTTGATATTCTGTAAACACATTTGTCAGAGAGATTTCCCCAGATAAGTGGCAGAGTTCCAAAGCAGCAGATGCACACAACTGCAAACATCAGCACCACTGCTGCTGCCGGCCAAGTGAGAACAGCGGCCCTGTTTCCGGCGGATGGCCCATTATTGCTGGGGCTTCCAAGATCCTGCCTCCTCCTCCAGCAGCTCAGCCAAGTACCAGGCCCTTGGAGATGCCCAGTTCAGCCAGCTTTGAACTGCAGCCTCAGGAAGTGCCAGACGGAGCAAGCATTCCACTTAGTTGGCCATGCCTGCACCCCAAAACTGCTATAGAAGGTTTCTGGACAATCTGGGACTTTGGTACATATGTAGCCATTCATTGACTCAAAAAAATACTTAGTGTGCTTACAGATGTAATGTGTCTGGCTTTGCAAGGCAGCACTCTTCAAACTGGAACACACAGACACTTTTCAAGGACACTCATTTTCAGAGAATCCGTCTACAGATTCTTATCTTCTATGCGTACTTCTCCCTAAAAGTGTTCTTCCTGGAACATCTTTCCTCCTGGCAGCTGCCCTTTCTTGTGTGTGTGTGTTTTGAAGAGAAGAACGCCCCTCAGGAATCCTGAATTTTTTGATAATACATTGACATATCACTTTCCAGTGACAAGGAGACAATTCCACATTTTGGTGTACCAATAAAGACTGGCATACTTATCAGTATGTACTTTATTTGACATGTGGGGAATCAGTGCAGGTAATGAGTTACACAAACGAAGGAAGAGCTGATAAACCAACTAGGAACCCTGGAGCAACACCCAGACCAGTTATTTTCAACCAGTGTGCCATGAGAGGATCTTAGGTGGGCTGCGAAAATTTCAAAAAATCATTCATTACATTATTTTCAGAAGAAGTTCAAAGCACAGTAAGTGCATTCTTCTTTTTTATTCTTTCTTTTTTTATCAACATAATTTAAGTGTGCTGTGGGAGTTTACCTATAGGCTCAAGTGTGCTGGGAGATTAAAAAAGGCTGAAAAACACTGACCTAGATGCACGAACGCTGCAAAGCCAGCACCACCCCTGAGCTGGAAGGACAGAAGAGAGGAACAGCACCCCCATGGGGAAGCTGGAATCCCCACGAGTCCATCCAATGGGACCTGGAACTGCCAGGAGATTCCGTAGCTACTGAGATGCCGCCAAGGTCAGAGTGGGGGAGGGGGAGAAGACACCCTTGGGTTCCTCCACAGAAAGCCTATCCAATCGCCTGGATTCACATTCCCATGGCTAGACCGAAAACAGTGGTGTAACCACTTTTATTTTGTAAATATCAATGTTTACAATAACCCAGAAACCACTTTGCTACTTTTTTAATTTATGATACGACTTCTCAATGTACCTTTTAAAAAATGGGAGAGTGCACATGCTCTTTTAAGATTCTTTTCGGAGGTATTGGTACATGAGGAAAAAGTTTAAAGACTTCTGCACTGGGACGTGCAAACATAGAGCTGTCCCCTTCCATGTATTCAGACTAGCAGGGCAGGTGGGGAAGGAGATGCTGAACTGCCGCTGCTGAGAGGGCTTCAGAGACAGCTGATCCTCACAAACCCTCTGGGAGGCAGGAATTGTTGGCTTACAGGTAGACACAGGGTCTCAGAGGGTCAGTAAGCTGCCTGAGGCTACCTTTAGAAATGACATAACTGGAATTAAAAATCAGACCTGTTTAGTTCTGCAATTTCTTGTGGGGTTGGAATCACTCCCTGATTCCAGGTGCAGAGAAGCAGCATGTTATAAAATATTCCTAGAAGAGTGTTTCTCAGACTGTCATGTGCATACAAATCACCTGGGATGCTTGTTGAGATGCAGATTATGCTTCTGGAAGTCTGGGATGAGGCTCAAGATTCTGCATTTCTGAAAGGTTTTCAGGTGATGCCTCATTTGCAGACCACACATGGACTAGCAAGACCTTCAAGCAGTGGACACTAGGATTTCTTAAGGGGATACCCCTAACAGAAGCTTTGAGCATGAATCCCCCGAAACAGGTATATTTGTTTATACATTCTATATCACATCTATTCTGACCAGTAGATAATATAACAAATCATATTATGCCATTAAGATAAGATACATTGTTACAATAACAGCAAGGATCTACATTGTGAACAATCCGGATGATTTTGAACTTTTTGGCTAACTTCTTCTGTAGCAGAATCATCACTGGTTTCTCCTTGGCTAAGGCAATTCTCACACAAACAGCAGTAGAAGCCATATCAATTCTGCCACCTTCTTAATGTTCATTTGCACTTTTTAGCCGGATGGTGTTTTTTAAGCTATTTATCTGTTTTGTTATGGTTAATGTAGTTAAAACCAGATAATGTAATTTGTAAATCCACTTAACCCCACTCACATATACTGCAAAAAGGGCAAGAGTGTAACAGTGTCACTGCTTCCCAAACTGCACGGTGACCCTTCCGCCAGCTCCCTTGGGACACCTCAGTTCAGAACGGTACAGGTGACTAAGTAAAGCTATTCTGTGTCAGTCCTTATAGAAAAACATAATAAAGCTTAGTTTCTGTCTCAACATCCACCCCCTGCTGAATTTTATGAGCCTCTCAAAGCACCCACTTTGGACACAGCCCTCCTAGAGAAGAGGTTTTACGTATCCAGCTAGAACACAGAGAACAAGACGGGTTTTCAGAGTTCAACATGCTGCTGCTTTGCAACCACGTGCACTTCAGAGTTTTACAAATGCATAGAGGAAGAAAGCATTTTATATGGAATTTTTGGAAGATTAAATTCTCACAAACATACACATTCTCTGAACTATTCCCTCCCTTCCCCATTTCTCAAATTTAAAATCACTTCCAACCAGATCCAAAATGAAAGCATCTGAAACTAAACATATTTTTTTATTTCATATTAATGTGAGGATACAAACAACGAGGTTACAATGTTTGCATTTGTTAGGTAGTTGTGCCCTGCACCCAGGAGGTGTGCCATACACCCCTACATTGTGCCCATTAAGTAGGAACATATCAACCCCCTTCCTCATTGCCCCCCCGCCAACTTGAAGTTTTCTGTTATGTGGATATGTATTAGATCATCTACTGCAGTGGTTCTCAACCTTCCTAATGCCGCGACCCTTTAATACAGTCCCTCATGTTGGGACTGGAAGGTTGAGAACCACTGGTCTACTGGCTTCATATTAGTATTGAGCACAGTGCATACTTGCTTTTCTATTCTTGTGTTACTTTACTAAGAAGAATGTGTTTCAACTCCATCCAGGTTGATACAAAAGATGTAAAATATCCTTTTTATGACCAAATATTCCAAGGTATGCATATTCCACAGTTTGTTCATCCATTCCTGGATTGACGGGCATTTAGGTTGTTTCCACATCTTGGTGAATATAAATTAAACTGCAATAAACAATCTAGTACAAATATCCTTATTATAAAATGATTCTTTTTCTTCTGCAGAGATGCCTGGTAGTGGGATAAACAAAACATTTAATATAGGCGATATCACAAAGACAAATTCCATATGTTCTCACTTCATATGTGGGAGTTAAATAGTAAAAGCAATTGATCTCATGGAGACTGAAAATGATGGTTGCCAGACGCTGGGAAGGGTAGCAGGGAAGGCGGATAAAGTGGGTACAAAATATAGCTAGGTAGACAGAATGAACAACAATTTGATAGCACAACAACATGACCATAAGCAAAAATAAGTTGCGATATACTTCAAAATTACTAGAAGAGTGGAATTGGAATGTGCCTAACACAAAGAAATATTAAATGCCTGAGGTGATAGATATTCCAATTACCCTGACTTGATTAATTCATATTTTAGGCCTGTATCTAAACATCACATGTATCCTTTAAATATATATAATTATGTACCCATAATAAACATTAAAAAATGTAAAGACATTTAAATAAATAAAATAGGTACCATGATACAACAGCAGACACATTTTACATCATCAGATGGCTTTTACCCATAGGAATCTAGCAGGAAAATTTCTTCCAAAGAATTTAGAAAGTCTGTAAATTTGTATTACCCAGAAACAAACTTCAAACTCCTGGACTTAGCGATCTTCCCACCGCAGCCTCCCAGAGTACCAGTGTTACAGAGGCACGAGCCACCACTTCTGTCACTTGTTCTTTTAAGTGACATTTAACATGTGCCTCCTCTGTGCCAACCTCACTCAGCACAGGGGAAACAGCTGAGAACAGAGCTGTAGGTTCATCCTCCCAGAACATCCATCTGAGTTGAAGAAACAAACATATAAGCATGTAATGTGGTGATACGCTCTGAAGGGAAAAAAAAAAAATCAGAATAAAGAGGGTGGGGAAAACAGGGGTGTGCCAGCTACCTTAGGAACAGGGAGAGGAGGAAGGGTTCGGGGCTTAACTCTAGGTGTGACAAAAAACAAGTGTGAGCAGAGAAGTGATGTCATCTCAGGTAGGTCTTAAAGCTCATGCTGGCTGCTGTGGGGAAAAGACTTCAGGCGACCAAAAGTGGCAGCAGCACACATCCAAGGTGCCACCTCCTCTGGGGAGCGGTGCCTCCAGCCCAGAGCTGGGCACCAGGTCCTATTCAGCTGCTCCTTCCCTCTCTGGACACACAATCCCTTTTGAAATATGCATCACTTCTCTACCAATTCTGCTTTTGCAATTTACATATTTTTAAGGAGGGCTCCAGGCTTGTGCATCCCTCAGGTCCCTGGTCAGTATCGCAATTGCTTGCTCATTTGTCTACATTTCCTCCTAGAGTCTAAGCTCCCTGAAAGCAAGGACCATATCACACTTAGCTCTGTACCCGTGACACCTGCCTAGGACCCAGCACATAGTAGTCACACGACACACATTTTCCGAATTATTTAATATATGCATGTGATTCACTGTTTTTGAGACAAGCACTCTGATTTTTTTTTTCTCTAAATCAGCAATAGCAAGCTTTGGGGTACCCCTGATCATTCAACACAATTTCCATTAAAACCCATGGCCAAATGTATGTGATTACATGGCAGGAAAAAAAAATTGGAATCTTTCAGATTCACTAGCCCTACATTTAAATTATGTGACTATTATGGCTTTCTATTGCCAAATCATGGATCAGCCCAAGTGCTCATCAACCCATGATTGGATTAACAAACTGTGGGTATGTGCATACCATAAGAAAAGATGGAGACTTCACATCTTTTCTGTTTACCTAGATGGAGTTGAAACACATTCTTCTTAGTAAAGAAGAATGGAAAAAAAGTATCTAATGTACTTAATACTAATATGAAGCCAATATATAAACAACTACATGCCCACACAACAGAAAAACACAAGTACAGTCCTAGCGAGCAGGAAGGGAAGAGGAGGTAGGAGTGGGGAGGAGAGAAGATCCTTGGTAGGATCTCACCTAATGTGCACGACAGGAGGGTGTTGAGCATGCCCCTGGGTGAAGGGCTCAACTAAAACTTGAACTTACTTTAGAAATGAAAACAATGTAACCTAAAGAATTGTATCCTCATACTAATCTGAAATAAAAAAATAATGATAACTCCTAGAACATTGCCTGGAACACTGTAGGTTATCAATAAATATTTGATGAATAAAAATAATATTAAATTTTGTAAATGTTAACAAATTTCTTATTTCTCATATGTCCACTCCAGATATATTAATATTTTATGATTTTTCTCTATTTCTTTTTTTTTTGTAACATTTATTAATTTTTTTTTATTGTTGGGGATTCATTGAGGGTACAATAAGCCATGATTTTTCTCTATTTCTTATACCAACATAAGTTACTGCTAAGATACAGGACAAAACACAGCACAGAAAGAGCCCTCAGAGACATCTCCCAGCTGCCTAGCTTCAAGCAAGAACAAGCTTCCATCCTTTTCACAATATATTTTAACTTGCAAATAAATGATTATTGTCATTTAATAGCAATATTCCCCTCCACTTTGGCAACTGAAAGATATACTCAGCTGCACACAGAAAGGATAAATTTTCATCTAAAAATAAATGAAACCATGGTAAACAGGCAACTGAATATTCAGAACGCAAAAATCAAGGTAAAGTTTCTCTATCCAATGATCCCATGTGAATCGAAAACAAGTAATAAGGACAGGTATAATAATGAAATTTTTACACCCAGCAGGAGATTTTAATTTTAATATATCTGTCTGAGTTTTGCTGTAAAATGAATCAACTGTCTAAAGACCAGTCTCTAGGATGGTTTAGGGACATGCTTCAGAAATGCTGCACAAAGAATGAACGTTCTCTGTAGCAACATTAAACTTCATTTTCACAAGTCCCTTCTCCCTTCCACTGTTTAACACTTGAATGTTAAGCATACCCTCTGGGAAATTTATGTTTTTAATATTACTCTTGTAAATAGAGCTGATCAAAACCACTGCTGTTGGGAATTGCACATAATATTGCAAAGTTCTGAGTTGAATCTGGAGAGGGACTGGGGTCCCTGGCGAGACAGACAGAATGCCTAGCCCAGCAGGGTTAGCTCTGGCCAATTAGTAGAGCCTGCCCTCTATCCCTGAGCTTGCCAAGAGACGAGACCAGAGCACAGCAAGAGACACACACACACCTTCCATATTATACTTTGGACTCTGAAAAAACAAGGTCTGCCTTTATTCCACCTCTACCCAAAAACTGGATGTACACAGGGGAACTTATCTCTGTCTAATGGTAGGATAGCACTTACACTTCTGTCTGTTTCTAGGTCTGGAGTTTGTAGTCAAGATATAGGCACTCCTTCAGATGCTTTGTTTTGTCCAGGTAGGTGTTGTCAGAATATTCACTCACATCTTAACCAAACAGGCAGGGCAGGGTGCTGTGTACAGACCATGGCAGGAGTTCATCCCATGGGCCCCTGCTGTACTAATGGGAGATGCTCTCTAATCTTTAGCACCTGTTCCAATGAGCATAAAAAATAAGAATTTATCCCCAATTACCTGTTCTGAAGCACCTGAGATTCCTATGGAATGAATTCTGATAAACCACAACTACAAGAAGCTTCCTTTGGAGGGAGTGAGAGAGGGAGAAATTAGATTATTAAAGACTTTCAAAATAAAAAAGCTTCGGAAAGGTTTCATAAAAGGTGTAGAATGTGACCTGAGTCTTATCAAAGAAAACTCAGAAGAGGTAGAGAGGAGAGAGAAAACCACATTCTCAGACATAAAAATGTCACAGGCAATCAGACAGCAACAGCACAAGGCGTGCTCAGAGGAGATGCAGAGAAGTCTGGCCAGAGCAAAGGGTTCACACAGGACAATGGTAGGAGGGAAATTGGGAAGAATCGGGTGTCCAGCTTTTCCCAGCAGAACCAGCACAGATGGCATCCACAGGGCAGTGCAAGGTGCTGTCTAAGCTGGCTCTCACTAGATCACAGTCTGTGCCCCGGCCATAAGTAGCGCTGCCAGTCAGCTGGGCTTCAACTCCCTCTAAAGACCGTGTATTATGCCCATTTGTTTTCCTATTATAGGTTTATGTTGAGTTTGCTTTTTGGTGCAGCTATTTGCTTAGAGCATATTCCTCGGTGGCCCTCGCCCAAGTGAGCTTTTTATGAACTTCTGCCTGTTCAGCTCCCCACACAAGCTGAAACTAGAGATTTCTTCCTTAGTGTCTCCCTTTTGGAGAGCCAGGTGTCTTATTTTTACTGACCTAACACTTTGAATCTTTGAAATGACTCATAAACTCTGGCAGCACATTTTCCATTTAATGAACTGGGAAAGTACAAGGAAGGTATTTGGGAAACAAATAAATGCTACTATCTTCTGGAATACGTGCATTTATGCACCCATCCAGAAAATGAATATTCACTGTGGACCGTGTTACAGGGTCTGTGCTAGATATCAGGTACATTAGTAAAGTTCTCCAAAACATACTAAGCAATAATCAAAATCATTTGTCTTATGGAAGAAATAATAACAACTAGCTTGTTATAAAAGAACATGCAGCAAAAGCCAAAATAAAATAAGAGGCCGACAGCGAAAAAGCATTACCGTCCTTCCTCCTCCCACCTCACCCTCCAACCCCTTTTTGTTCACAGTCGTCTTTTTTATATGTTTATAGGCACATGCGATTTTAGATATTATAAAATTATTAGGAGCAATATAGGCTATTCATTCCAACCATGGTTTCTCAATCAAGGCGGTAATGATGTTTGGGGACAGAAAACTGGAGGGGACTGTCCTATGCATCACAGGAGAATGAGCTTACCCAATAGATGCTACTAGCACCTGCCCAGCTGTGACAACCAAAAACGTCTCCAGACACAAGTGAATGTCCCAGGGAGAGGGGGTAAAATCAACCCCAAGCTGAGATCTAGACCATTCAGGCCAAAAATATTCTCTCAACAAAAGCAGAAAGATTAGTCGGAAAGAGGGTGGGACTAGAATCCAAAGAACACCCCCTCAAAAATCCGCAAGTGGTATTTGCTTTATTAATTACCACTTTGATTTTGCAGATCAAAATTGCAACATTTGCAGGATGTGAAACCTACAGATAAGGAGAGCCGACTTGACTGTGCACAGATTTGGTTAGCCCTCATATCCAGAGGGACAGCTGTATAATTTAATCCTTTTGACTATTATTGTTCTGATAGTATCTAAAATTATTTTTCAAAATAGCAGTTATCATACAGTACTACAGATATATAATACCTACGCCAAACCAATACTTATTGTGTGTGCCCTGGGAAGACATTTAGATCACCCAGGAGAATGGAAGAAAGTGTGGAAGATGGTAACAAGAGAGTCACAGACAGAGAAACCAGACCATATAGGGAAGAAAATATGTCAACTGTGAGCAGCTTAAGAAGGATGGAGAAAGGGGGCTTGAGAGTCCCATCTCTGCACATCCCTGTTAACATCTTTTAAACCATATTTTTGAAATTATTTATCTATAGGGCTACCCGTGAGATGGTAAATTCTTAGATTTCAGAAACCAAATTTTATTGTTTTATGTCCTCAGCAGCTGACACAGTGACTAGCACAAAACAGGCATTTAATAGACATTTATATGCCTAAACTATAAAAGTAATAGGTAGCAGGAAACATGTATAAACCGTGGAGTATGTGAAGGTGTGTGTAGAAATATAACGCAGGTGGACATTCCAGTGGACTCCAGCGGGAATATCCCTGGGCCTCAGTCCCCCGCTGCGTAGCATGCCTACAGTGGTGAGGGGTGTCAGAAAGTTTGCCTGCATAGACAGAAAACTAGTTTGGGGACATCTAAGTAAAATACAGCATCTTAGTAGAGACAGGATATCAGCAGAGCAGCAAGAGGATGAAAAATCACCCTTGAGCCAAGATAACCTAGCCTGAAGGCTAAAACCATAACTGAAACTGTCCTCTTCTCCCAGCCCCTACAGCAACTTTGTTAATTACTTAGAGAATTGTTCTATGATTTAGTCCATCCACATTGATGACCTTTTTATAAGACCACTCTCATGATTGAGGCATGACACTTTACTCCTTCATTCTGTAAATACACACCCTAAAATCTTTTTTTTCCTTTTTTTTTTTTATTGTTGGGGATTCATTGAGGGTACAATAAGCCAGGTTACACTGATTGCATCTGTTAGGTAAAGTCCCTCTTGCAACCATGTCTTGCCCCTAAGAAGGTGTGGAAAAGGCTCTTGGGAGTTCGGTTTGCAGCGGCACCCATCTGCCTTGGTATAAGCTGATGCAGCGGCTGTCTCTCCAGGTCTCAGCAGATTTTCTCACAGAAACTCTGTGTAGAAATTTCTCACGTTGTTTCTCCCTTCATCTCTGGACTGGGCTGTTGATAAAGCCCCCCACTTGGGGAATTCTCAGTCCACTGTGTTCCAGTCCACTGTGCTCCATCCTGCGCACAACATGAAAGGTCTGTATTCCTGCCAAAGGATGGGGCATTATCCTGTAGGTAAAGGTATGTAGCAGAGGTATTATCCTGCAGAGAAATGTATGTTATCAGGAGGGAGGGCTGAGCCTGCTGGAGGCAGAAAGCCCAAGTAAGAGCCAGTCTGCCTTAGTGAGCAGGCCTAGAGACCCTCTTCCCTCCCCGGCCGGCTCTCCTCCCAAGGCTGAGCTCTCAAATGACAGGTATCCAGAGGCTGCAGCTATCCATGGCCTAGCATTAGAAAGTGTGATTCCAAGGTAGCATCAGTCTTCACGGTTATTGTGTGTGCCCTGGGAACACATTTAGATCACCCAGGAGAATGGAAGAAAGTGTGGAAGATGGTAACAAGAGAGTCACAGACAGAGAAACCAGACCATATAGGGAAGAAAATGAGGCTTTCACTGCAAAACCACCTTGCTAAGGCCTTGCCAATCTTCCAGAGCAATGACAAGTCAGAAGACACAGTGGAAAGAGTGGACAGGAGAACTCTTGAAAAATCAAAAAGTCTGGAAAATTTCAAGTTTTCCTTAGTGTCCCTAAACGCCAACCTGGGTCTAACACCCCCCCAGCACCTTTCTTAGGCCTCCTCCCGCCTTCTCCTCAGTGTCCCTAAATGCCAACCTGGGTCTAACATCCCCCCAGCACCCTTCTTAGGCCTCCTCCCGCCTTCTCCTCAGTGTCCCTAAATGCCAACCTGGGTCTAACACCCCCCAGCACCTTTCTTAGGCCTCCTCCCGCCTTCTCCTCAGTGTCCCTAAATGCCAACCTGGGTCTAACATCCCCCCAGCACCTTTCTTAGGCCTCCTCCCGCCTTCTCCTCAGTATCCCTAAATGCCAACCTGGGTATAACACCCCCAGAGCACCTTTCTTAGGCCTCCTCCCGCCTTTTCCTTTGGACCAGTCACCTTCTCCCTCTTCCCTCCCATTGACAAATCGGAGGTGTCAAAACTCCATTCTCAGGTTACTAAAAAGTAACAACATGAGTCAAAACTTCAGGAGGAATTGAATAAAGTCCAGGTATCAAACACTTTGATCCTTCAAAGGCTTTTCAGCACGGAAGTGAAAAAAATTTTGTCCTCAAAACCCCATTAAAAGCAAGTAACACAAACTGCTGCTAAGCTCCCGTGGAGTGTCAAGAATGATGAAGGGAAACATCTGAGGAACCTGTCGAAAATTACTTTATTCTTGTTATGGTTATTATTCATGTTATTGTTGCTTTTGTTCTTATGTTTGTAATGGGTATTTTGGGGCAGTGCCTGTGGCTGTAAGGGATAGAGCGCCGGTCCCATATGCTGAAGGTGGCGGGTTCAAACCCAGCCCCAGCCAGAAAAAAAAAAAAAGAAACAGAATGAGCATGTAATGGGTATTTTATAACATATTTAACTTTGACTACCTGTCCTTAGGTATATGAAAGGAAATTCAATATTATCTGGCATTTTATTTTCTATAGTAAATACCTCCTCTCAATGCTCACCTTCATCACCTCATTCCAAATCTTTTCACTGGCTCTCCAGCTTACAGTACATACCGTCAAATCAATATTCCTGTAAAAATCATTATTGTATTATTCCCCTTTTCTGAAACCCTAGTTTCAAGATTCTAATCCCTGGATTTTTTTAGCTTGATTGATCCTGGAGGCCTTTTCTGCTCTGAGCCATTTTATCTAAACCAGAACATCTTGGCTTGGTCTTGCCCCAAATCACCCTTCCACTTGTCCAGTTCAAATCAGTGTGGACAAGTCTGAATCCACAGTAGCCTCTTATCATTTATCAGTCATAATTTACAGATTCCTAGGCTCCATCTCAGTTTCCTGGTTTACTAAATTAAAATCTCTGGTTTGGCCCATAAATTTGCATTTTTAACAAACTCTACATATCGGTCTTAAATATGTTAAAAATGTAAGACACTTGGCATGTAACTGCTAGTTATCTGCCTGCCCACTAAGTCTGTAATATAAAATTATATAATAAATCATTTACCCAATTATTCAGCTTTTATTTTATGAAGTTACATTAACGCTTCTGCTTAAGATGTATTTATTATCGAATTCTTCCTCTAAAGATCTGATCTAAAAGTTCGTCTGATATTATGAACTTCCTGTTTTGTAATGCAGAGAATATCAAAGAATGGCTTTTCATAATAAATTGTTTTATGAGATTTTAATTAAAAAATCATTGGTTTTGTTAAGTTGTGCATCTTCTTAACAAATCAAACACTGTTTTGCTTGTTGAATGCATAACAAGAACAGCTTCTACATGATGCAGAAGAAAACATGAGTTCTTCTGACAAGCGGTCTATTAAAAATGCACTATAAGTGGCATACTATTTGCACATTTGTAATAGTCTGTAGAGATTAACCTGCCCAGATCATTTAATTTCTCCTAAACAGGAAAGAAGGAAACAGAACTAAAATATTTAAAGGACACAGATAGCTTTTGACTTGATGAACTCAGAAGTGTATCTGTATGTCCTGATGGATGTTAAAATGCTTAAGTGAACTGACGTGCATCTGAAGTGCAAATATCCGAGTATTTGCAATGTAATTCCTTCAGGTATTTTGGTTATATAGAGAATGACTATTTCTTTACATTAAACTGTGATGAGAAAGCCGCCCTGGATTGGCAGACCTCAAAAATGTAGGTTAGATTTCCCCATGGTCTCTTACGTGGCTTCCATATTCAAGAATGATGATTCCATTAACAAACTAGTTCAGATCAGGGCAGTTATGTAAAGGCCTAAACATGCTCCATGATGCCAAATCTTAACTCAAGCAGCTCTACATTCTTTTTTTTGTTTGTTTTTGTAGAGACAGAGTCTTACTTTGTCACCTTTGGTAGAGTGCCGTGGCATCACAGCTCACAGCAACCTCCAACTCCTGGGATTAAGCGATTCTCTTGCCTCAACCTCCCCAGTAGCTGGGACTATAGGCGCCTGCCACAACGCCCGGCTATTTTTTTGTTGCAGTTTGGCCGAGGCTGGGTTTGAACCCGCCACCCTCGGTATATAGAGCTGGTGCCCTACTCACTGAGCCACAGGCGCCGCCCCAGCTCTACATTCTTATAGGGTACTGTCTAATATATCCTGAATATCTAATATGTTCTGAAGGAAGAGTAACCACGAACTTCACATGTCTTTTTATTAAAAAAAAAAAAAAAGCGCTAAGTTAGCAAGTCTAATAATGTTAATTTATTAAGAAGACTTTTAAAGATAGCTTCTTGCAGAAGAAAAGGGCAACATTTACGGTGTTCTATGCCCAGCACCACTATATCATTGGGTGCCATCCTTGTCATTTCATTAAATCCTTGCTGAGCTACAAGCCAGGTCCCAGCCCATTTTAAGATAAGGCAACTGTACTATAAGTGAGATCACACTGAAAAATGCTAGAGCCACTACATGACCCAGAGAGCCACCAAATTCCACATCATCCTTCCTCATGGTTTGCTTATGAACCAGGTACTGGCTTGTAAAAGGAGAAACCACCTTGATCTGGGACCTCCACTACAAAGCCAGTCCTTCTGTTTAATAAGTTAGGAGTATATGCCATGAATAAAGATGTTTTTTTCCCTTCTAAATTCTTAAATGAAGTGTTCCTTGCTCTCTCAATATGTCTCCGTGCTGCTGAATGAATAAAAGCTACGTAAATCTTCCTGTTTTCCTCCAATTGACATGAAAGAAGAATTTTGCTTCCCATAGCCACAAGTTTCAAAGTTGCTTCATTCATTTTAGAAATACTTGAGCACCCAATATGTATTAGGCATTCATTGATCAAAAGTGCCAGAAAAATAGCAGTTACTAAATATACAAAATCCCTGCCATTATAAAGTTTCTATTCTATAATAGCAATGAGTGGAACCTACAAGCACAAGATTTCAAGATCAGAAAACACGCCAGACCTCTGCCCACGTCCCATGTGCCAGAGCTGTTCCCCAAGCCACCTACGGTCAACTCCTTCTGAAATGGCTATTCTTCCCCTCCCACCATCTAAAAGGAATATCCCTCTATTAGCCGCTGAACATTAAACACACACGCACAGAGAGAAGCATACAACTTTCTAAAAATCAGGACACGAAGCACATGAATAACAACCACATAAACAGGATGAAGAATTAAATACAAAATCCCTTTCAGGAAACAGCACATCTCAAAAAAATATGTTTTTTAAAAAGCCATTTAATTCATTCTGCTATCATTAGACAGAACCAAACTAAACCTTCAAAAGAAGAACTATAAATGGATCTCTAACTGATCTCCCTATGCAAAGTCCCAGGCTCCTGCCCCAGGAGATCACTGCCAAATGGCAGGCGTCAGCTCAGATTCTCAGTGCTTCTACCAGGACAGGGAGAAAAATCCACATTGTACTCAAAATGTACAAGTAGAAGCACTAACACAACACTTGAGTAATTACCCATTCGTTTAGAATTCTTCTGGAATTTCTGTGATAATTTCAAATACGATGAACTCTTTTGACATGGTATGAGTATCACAGGCCCTTTTCCAGGGTTCTCCTTGCAATTCAACATTAAGTAGATATGTGCTCAAATATTACACAGTTCCCTGCTATCTGCTTCTGATAGCAGAAACGAAGTCATTTCGTTCGCCTACTGGCATGCTTACCTATTTAACTGCCAAAGATGACACCATGCCAGCATGACCCCACACCCCGTGTATGCCCTGGTGACCTAGTTTAATAAAATCTGGCCTCAAGTCAGACCACAGGCTTAATTCCTCACTACAGCAGCTAGATGATAATACATTAATACACAGGAGAAGAGAGTACACAGAAAACCACGCAATCTTATGCATCGTTTGAAAACAGACAACAAAGCAGCTTATATGGTTTCTATCATCTTAACAGAATTGCCCATGTGGCATTTACTAAATCTGCGTTTCCTTCTCAACAACCAATATCCGAAAATTCTGGGCTCTGGATCTATGGATTTAAATATTAAAATATAGTTGGTCTTTTCATCTCCTATGTTTTCTGCCTAAGGAAAAAGATAGATTAGGCAGAGAAGATGAACCTCACCCTCCCTGAAACACTGGACTCTGAGACCCTGGTGCTTCTAATCTATTCTTAAGGATCATTTTAAAGCAGAAACTAAGATGCAAATGAAACACTGTCAGCTTTCTTTACATTCTCTATATCTGAGGATACTTTAGTCATTTAGACGTTTCAAAATCACAGGACCCTCTCTGATAGAAAAAATTATATATAGCCTTTAAAAATCTCTAACCTCTGGGAAACAAACTGTAACCAATTAATTCCCTCACATCTCATTATGTGGCACCAATTTATTTCCAGGATGCCTCTGACCTGGTTCAGCTGGTACCTTCTAATGATAGAATTACCTGCTCAATTTTAAAGCAGTCTCAGCAATGAGATAGGCTGGTCTAGAGTTTGAGAAATTAAAAATACCTTTAATTTTTAAGGTATTTAAGCCAGTCCAGGTCCAAGGAGGTGGGAAAGCCTGGGGGTTAGGGGCATGTCTGGCTGCCAACCTCACTCCACCCTTCACCTCTCAAAGCTGAACGATGAGGCGCTGTGGCAACACCTTCCTCATAGGGCATCATTAGGAGCAAATGAGATGATGAGTGTTCCAGGCTCAGCACAGCACTGAGCAAAGCACACTCACTAGGTGTGAGTCATCATTACCAGACACACGGTGTCAGGTCATTCTGCTCCATTCAGCACACAATGCCATATATCTAACCCAACAGCCTCCACGGCAGGACAACCTAGTAACTTCCCTCTTTAAAAAGCTATTCTATGTCTAAATCTCTCTTGCTGCAGAATAGAGAAATCTTTATATAATCACAATCAAGGCTCTGTTCTTAAAAATAACCAGGACAATTATTTGAATCCTACAGTGATAAAATATTTCAATCCAAAAATTAGAATATGAAGATTCATGCAGTGAGAACACCAGATCATCATCCGATCTATCATTCTGTCTCATTTTAACATTCATTAAGCAGGTGCTTTCTCAAATATCCCTCAGTGTTTTCTAGTAGCAAATATCATTCTCTCTACTGAAAGGTAAGGAAAAATGAAACACAAAATTATGAGCTCAAAATCACACGCGTCAAACATCAGATCCAAAATATCTTCATATTCTCTTTCCTTGGCATTCCACCCCCTCCAAAAAAAATCAGACATAGTATCCACAAAGCAGGCCAGGTACAGTGGCTCACACATGCAATCTCAGGACTTTGGGAGGCCAAGGTGAGGCAATCATTTTAGCCTGGGAATTTAGATCAGCCTAGGCAACAAATGAGATCCCATCTCTACAAAAAGGGTTTTTTTTAAATTAGCTGGACATGGTTAACACACACCTGTAGTCCCAACTACTTGGGATGCATGAGCCCAGGAATTGGAAGTTGCTGTGAGCTATGATCACGCCAGTGTACTCTAGCCTGGGCAACAGAGGAAGACTGTCTCCAAGAAAAAAATCCACAATGTAAAGCTACATAACTATCTGTGGGGAAAACTGAATAATACAAACTTTCCTTATCCCTTGTCCCCTTTTCCTTCTGTCTCCTCCACGCATGAACAAATAAAAACACTACGTTATTTCTTTTTTTCAAAACACAGATCATTTGTGTGTTGGTGAGGGGAGATTCCAGATGCCAATAACATCAGGGCATTTCACCCTAAATCTCACAAAGGGGTTTCTTTTTGATGTTTCTGTGATTCTGTATTCAGAGAAATCAAATCCCCCACCACATACATGTATCATTTGTCCATGATACAATAAGAAAACAACCTTCACATCACAAAAAGAAACAGCCCCTTGAATTTCCCTCTAGTCAATTCTGTACCCAGCACCTAAGGAACCAAAAGCGTTTTCTTAGGCCATACGCTTTTGTGTCTATGGCCTGGCATCTTTTCCAACTGCCACTTCTTTCTTCTCATGTTTCCTCAGCACCACCGTGGCTGCTTCCAGCCCTCCACCGCAGCTACCCAGACATCCCAGTGGCACCACCATCCCCACCACCCTACATATCCACCACCTCAACTCATGACTCCAGATCCCGTGACCTCCACAGCTGCCACCCAGCTGAACTGTGGGAGGTTTTCTTCTATATCTTTTCTTCTTTCTTTGATAATTTTTCAATCACTGGTCACACTCCCACTGGCAGCCCTATATCAGGTTCCAGAGTATTGCTGCATCCCCCTTACCCTGTTTTTTGTAACCAACATCAATCAAATATACATCAATGCCAATGTAATAGCTTTTGTTTCGTCAGAAAATTAACTATAAAAATTTGTAAGTAATGAAGAGCCATCCAGTACTAATGTCCTCAACATTCTGAAAGCAGCTCCCTTTATGGGGGAAAAAATTCCAGTAGCGGTCTATAAATAAAGGTTACTATATTAACATGTAGGGAATCAGAAAGTACATTCTATGTCACTACATGGCAGAAACTCACTCATAAATTTGGTTTAAAACAGTTTAGGTTTTTCTTTTCTAGTTGCACCCCTAAAAAGCTCACACTACTCTATTCAAACCCCAAAACTATAACTACTATGCATCGGGTAAGTTTCTTTGAAGCCACTCACATTTCTAATCAAAGCTATACCTCAAACTCTTGTTTTTCTCTTCTGTCCCCTATGACCAGACCTTAATAAAAAGATACACTAAAAGCCCAGATCTCACTGCTATGCAAAATGTCCCTATAATAAAACTGTACTTCTACCCCGTAAATATGTATATTGAAAAAAAAATTTTAAAGCCTCTCTTCCTTGGAGTCTACCACCAGTTGAATTGCAATACAGCAAAGCCGGTCTGCAGGCTGTTCAGGCCGTGGACTGCACAAGAGCGACGCATTTCAGGAGGCACCAGTGTCATCATGAGCATCTCCACCAGTTTGAAAATTGTTTGTATTTTTATTAAAACTTGGATGATTTAAAGATGAGTAATTTGATTATTTATATTACAACTTCCCAGCATATGGCACTAAAGTGCCTTGTTCTAAAAATCAGTGTAGGGCGGCACCTGTGGCTCAAGGAGTAGGGTGCCGGTCCCATATGCCGGAGGAGGTGGTGGGTTCAAACCCAGCCCCAGTCAAAAAAATAAAAATAAAAATCAGTGTAGTTCAACAATTTTCCATCAGATGGAAGGAAAATGTCTCGTGGAAGGAGTGCCTTTGTCTAATTCACACAAAGTGCCATATGGACTAGCAGCAGCCCTCAGAAACACTCTCAAATGTTTGAAACTTTCTGTGGCTTTCTTGGCTATTCACTAAAGCTTCTGCTCTTCATTTAATAGACTCTATTTGCACTGAATTAGCTTTTCTTCTGCCAATCTGGTCTTTTCTCAGTAACTTCAGTTTTCAAGGACATCCTCAAATTTTAAAGCAAGCCCCCAAACACTACTGCAGCCTCCTGTCCTGTGTCTTTCGGTTGCTATTACTAAACATGTTAAAAACAATGTGATACCTTTTGTCACTAAAATTAATTACCACCAAAAAAGAGATGTCTATCATAGACACACTTCACAAACTTAAAATCGCTAACAAAATAATGTTGCTTGAACTTGAGTTTCCATCAGGATTTGAATATATTCCTCACATCTTACAAAGAGCAAAATTAAATTTAGCTTTTAAATGAGAATTCATTTTCATTGACTTGTTTCGTTGATGGTGTCATTTACAAAACACTAACACCAGCTATTTGCTTTGAGCAGCAGGAAGTATTAAACAACATTTGACAGGCAATTTTAGACCTAAGTCAGATGGGATAATAAATCAGGTAGAAATCCACATAAACTCACCCTGACCTCCAGAAAACAAGTTTTACCGCCATGGGTGACAATTTGCCCTAGTAGATAATCCAGCTGTGGGAACCTTAAAAAGAAAAAGATATAGGAAAATTTAGAAGAAAGGAGAAAGTTTCAGGAAAGCATAAACAGTAATTTCATTATAATAAGTCTTCTACAGGAAAATAAAGTTAGTTCAGGACTGCTTGAATCTATGTAGCAATTATATAACAAAAAAATTCTTCATAATTAGAGTTGTTTCATAAACTCACCATTTTTCCAATGGCTGAGTCTAGGATTTTAGAGATACTTAGTCGTATTTTCAGATTAATCCTCAATGGATTACATTATTTCCATTTTCTTTCTATATTAATCCCCAAGTAGTTAATGATCCAAAAAACTAATTCTTAAGTACACCATACAAATGAGTATCTTAAGGACTTAAGACAGAGCTTTTGTCAGGGGAAGAATGTCTCTGATATAGGAATAATCATGTCCATTTTATATATAATAATTTTCTTATACTGAACCAAATTTGTACTCTGTCCTGCTTCCTTATTTTCTTCTAATTCAGAAGAAATTTAAAAAACCCAGGAACTATGAATCCTATAATATTAATATTAACATTAATCAAGTCCTTAAGAAAACTCTGTTTCCAAACCACTTTCTTCTTTAGAGAAAGCAAAATACTTTCTTCTCTAAAGTGTCCAACAGGAAGATTAGTTGTTAGTGGTAGAAAAGAGACAAATTTACCTCCCAAATGCCCCTGGTGTAGCTACCACCTGCTGTTTAGGTGAGTTATACAAAAATCACTGATATTCAACCATATTCTATCTCTAAAAGGGACAATTTCATAATTTTTTCCAAACAATAGAATTGAAAAACCAGATTTATAAAACAATAACAATTTCAAAACTACCTACTGCTCAATATGTCATTTTTCTGAACAGCATCAATGGTGTGGCATTATTAACTGTGGTATATTATCCATTCCAATTTATCAATGGTACCTAAAAGAGATGAATTACCTTTAGCATTCCGAAGGGCTTACATGGGTTTTTTCAATTCTTTCTTCCCACCCCGTCCCTATTTACAGCCAGTTCCCACTCAGCTTCTACTCTGCAACATACAAATCTTCTCCAAGAGCACAGATGTGACAGGGAAAAGCTGAGGGTTGGGAGGCAAAAAGGTGAGAGTGAGAACGATCATCTCTATAAAGGGCAGGCAAAAAAGAAAGCATGCCAGAGTGAGCGAGGGACACAAGGCAGGTGTGGATGGAGGCAGGAGTCAGACGCCATGGGAGGAGCAGAGAAGGGCTGCCTGCTAATCCAGGACAAATGTGGATGGAGATCAGCCCACTGCCTTGAGGAAATGAAGCAGGTCCCTGCACCAGTCCCTGTGCAATGAAGGGAATTCTCACTTCTATCTGATAATAAACTTAGTAACCCATCCATTCTAGGACACAGCACAACATCACCACCGGCACCACAAACAGTATCAAAACCATCCCCATCACTATCAATGTAATTCGAGGTATGCACCCCACCACTGGGACTAAAACCCAGCAAATCCAGGCCATGTGTGTACCCGAGGTATAGAAAATATACACGTTCACATTGTGTTTTCTAAGAGTAGGAAAGGGTTTAAATAATTTTTCCTCCCACAAGGAGACCCACTGATCAGCAGCCTACCATGAATTGTTTTTCGCATGAAAGAATGGCCAGTTGCAAAATAGAGTTTTTGATCTCTTTTTAGAATCAGCCACCTGTTTTTCATTCCCTATTTTTTAAAGGATCAAAATCAGTATTCTCAATATGCAGAGTGGTGCAAAAGTCCAAGTTGACATACTAAGTGAAGTCTATCATTTTGTTCACATCCAGTTTGAAATTTCAAACAACATTAAGACCATGAAAGGAAGAGCAGAGCAGATCCAACATGCAGAGGCTCTCTGTGTTGTTCCAGTAGTGACTTTCCCTGAGAACCGATATTTCAATCTACTGTGGACCAGTGTAATGTTGAGGGTAAATCCATTCACAATGGCAACAGCTCAACGATACCACGAATAGTAAAAGAAAAGGAAAGTCATCATTGTTGCAAAGGGTGTGGCCACAGAGGAAGAACAAGCAGGAGAGCCTTAAATTAACAGACCACTTAGAACTACGCACTGTGGAGGAAAGTCGGAAAGTGATCTATGCTCACACCTCCTGGTGAAGGGCTCAACTACAAGAGGGACCTTACCTACCAAGCGCAAACACTGTAACCTAATCATCTGTATACCCTCCCATTAACCTGTAATTTTAAAAAAAAGAAAGTGATCTATGTTAATAAAGAGATGTTGGTATATCACATGTAACTGTGAAGTTTCTCATCTTCTGATCTAGACCTTTTGCTGAATTATGAGATTAACAGGTTGGTAGTGAAAAACAGGACCAAGGTGAGGCAGGGTATTTGCCTTCAAGGGAACAAAAAAATCCAGTAATCAAAGACAAATAATTGTTTATATCTTATGTTTTTTATTTTAGATTAATATGAGGGTACAATTGGGTTACAATGTTTGCATTAGTTAGGTAAGGACCCTGTTGTAGTTGGACTCCCACCCAGGAGGTGTGCCAGATAACCTTACATTGTGCCTATTTGGTGAAACCTCACCAGTCTCCCTACGTTCTCTCCCCCCATCTTCCTTTCCTCTGCCCCCATCTTGCATTAAATTGAGATTTTCTCTTTGTGGACATGTATTACTTCGTCAAATGGCTTCATATTAGTATATTAGATAATTGTTTTTCCCTTCTTGCAATGCTTTACTAAAAAGAATGTTCTCCAAAGACAAGTAATTTTTTAAATAACAGTTTTACTGATGGGTAATTCCCCATTTTAAAGTGTATGATTCTATAGTTTGTAGTATATTTACAAGCTTGTGCAACTATTACCATTATCACATTCCAGAACACTTTCATTACCTCCAAAACAAACCCATACCATTAGCAGACACTCCACAGTCCTGCCTGCACCCCGCCCCTGCCAACCACGAATATATTTTGTCTCCTTGAGTTTGCCCATTCTGGACACTTCATCTAAACAGAATCATGTACTACGTGGTCTTTTGTATTTGGCTTCTTTCTCTTAACAAAATGCTGTCAAAGTTCAGCCATGTTGTACCATGCTTCAGTGCTTCAGTACTTCATTGCTTTTTATGGCTGAATAATACTTACTGTGTGAATATGCTACATTTTATTAATGAATGAACCGGTGGTCATTCGGATTTCAGGTTGGTGCTATTAGGTACAAATTCATGTGAAAGTTTATATAAATTTTCATTTCCAAGTCTATACTTCAGAGGAAAATTGCTGGGTCACATTGCCTACACCTTGAATAACAGCTTTTCAATTTCTGGGGGTAGGGGAAGATGGCAGCTATGATTCTGATAGGGATTGCATAAAATCTGTAGATCAATATGGGAAGCATGACACTTTACCTATATTAAGTTTTCCAACCCATGAACATGGGATATCTTTCTACTTTATTTAAGTTCTATAATTCCTTTCAAAAACATTTTGTAGTTTTCAGTGTTGAAGCCTTGAATATATTCCATTAAATTTATTCCTAAGTATTCCATTTCTTTTGATACTATTATAAATGTAATTTTTTCTTAATTTCATTTTCAGATTATTCTCCATAAGTGGTTTGTATTTACTGATCTTTCATATAGCCACCTTACTGAACTTAGTTGTATTTTTGGAGGGGGAGGGGGTTGGTTTGTTTTGTTTTTGAGATACAGTCTCACTATGTCACCCTTGGTAGAGTGCTATGGCATCACAGATCACAGCAACTTCAAACTCTTGGGCTTAAGCAATCCTATTGCCTCAGCCTCCCAAGTAGCTGGGACTACAGGTGCCTGCCACAACACCCAGCTATTTTTCTGTTGCAGTTGTCATTGTTGCTTAAGCTGGCCCAGGGTGGGTTCAAACCCAGCAGCCTCAGTGTATGTGGCCGGTGCTGTAACCACTGTGCTATGGGCACCAAGCCCTGAACTTAGTTTTGTATGTGTGTGGCATCACTTACACATACATATTTTCTATATACAGGATCATACCATCTGCAGAGATACTTTTATTTCTTCCTTTCCAGTCTGGTTTATTTTTATTGCTTTTTCTTGCCTAATTGCCTTACATAAGACCTCTAATAGGATGTTGAATAAATATGGCCATCCTTGCCTTGTTCCTTATCTTAGGAGGAAAAGTCTTTCACCATTAAGTATGATCTTAGCTGTGGATTTTTCATAAATGCCCTCCATCAGGTTAAGGGAGATTGCTTCTATTCCTAGTTCTGTTAAGTGTTTTTAATCATGAAACACTGTTGGAATCTGTCAAATGCTTTCTCTGTGTCTAATGAAATGATTATGTGACTTTTGTACTTTATTCTATTAATGTGATATATTACATTGATTTCCATGTGCTAAACCAACCTTGCATTACTCAGATAAATCCCCCTTAGTCATATAGTATAATCCTTTTATACGCTGATTTCCATTTGGTAGTATTCTGTTGCAGATTTTACATCTATATTCATACAGACTATTAGTCTGCACCCTTCTTGTGATATCTTTGGGTTTTGTATCTAAGTACTACTGGCCTTAAAGAATGAGTTGGGAAATATTCCCTCTTCTGGAAGAGATTATGCAAAACTGCTGTTAATTCTTTAAAATTTTGGTAGCAGTTACCAGTGAAGTCATCTCAGCCTAGACTTTTCTTTATGAAAAAGTTTTTTATTCTACTTCAATCTGCCTTCTTGCTATAGGTCACCTCGGATTCTTTCCTCTTGCATCAGTTTGGATGTATTTGTCTTTCTGGGAGTGTACTCATTCCATCTAAGTTACATCATTTGATATAAAATGATTCAGGATGTTTCTTTTTTTTTTTGTAGAGACAGAGTCTCACTTTCTGGCCCTCGGTAGAGTGCCGTGGCCTCACACAGCTCACAGCAACCTCCAACTCCTGGGCTTAAGCGATTCTCTTGCCTCAGCCTCCCAAGTAGCTGGGACTACAGGCACCCGCTATTTTTTGGTTGCAGTTTGGCCAGGGCCGGGTTTGAACCCGCCACCCTCGGTATATGGGGCCGGCGCCTTACCGACTGAGCCACAGGCGCCGCCCTCAGGATGTTTCTTTACAAACCTTTTTATTGTTCTAGAGTGGGTAGTGGTTCTTCCTCTTTCATTCTCATTTTACTAATTGAATCTTCTCTCTTTTTCTTTTCTTTTTTTTTTTTTTTTTTGGCCAGGGTTGGGTTTGAATCCACCACCTCCAGCATATGGGGCTGGCGCCCTACTCCTTTGAGCCACAGGCACTGCCCTCTTCTCTCTTTTTCTATCAGTTAGGTAAAGGTTTGTCAATTTTGTTATTCTTTTCAAAGGACAAATTTTTGTTCTTATTGATTTTTCTATTGTTTTATTATTCTGTATTTCACTTACTTCTGCATAGTCTTTATTCTATCCATCCTTCTGCTCATTTGAGGTTTACTCTTCTTTTTTTACTTTAAGGTGAAAGGCTAGATTTGAGACCTTCTTTTCTTCTGTTAATATAGCCATTTATAGCTAAAAATTTCCCCTTTTCAGTACTAATCAGGTGGCACTGCATCCATTTCAGTATGTTTTCTGTTTTCATTCATCTCAAAGCATTTCATTCATCTCCTACTTGTCTTCTAGTATGTTTTTGTTTTCATCGTCAAAAAGCATTTTTTAATTTGCCTTGTGATTTCTCCTTTGACCACTGGTTATATTAAGGAGAATGTTACTTTGTACATATTCTGTATTTCTGTAATTTCCATCAGCTCTTGATTTCTATCATCATTCCACTGTGGTCAGAGAACATACTTTATAGGATTTCAATCCTTTCAAATTCACTGAACCTTGTTCCACAACCTGTTCTGCAACATGTTCTATTTTAAATAATGTTCTATATGCATTGAAAACGATGTATATTCTGCTGTAGTCGAGTGGAGTGTTAAGATATCCATTCTAGTTAGTTTATAGAGCTGTTAAAGTCTTCTATTTTCTTGCCGATCTTCAGCTTAGTTTCAATCCATTATTAAACTATTTCTGGAAATTTTTCTATTTTTCCCTTTGATGCTGTCAGGTTTTGCTTTATATATTTTAAGGATCTACTATTAAATGCATATGTTTGCAACTGACTTGCTGATTGATCAGTACCTTTAACAACATACAATGACCTTTTCTGTCTCTTGCAATAATTTTTTACTTAAAATTTCACCTGATATCACTGTAGCCATGCTACCTCTCTTTTGGTTACTGTATACTGTTTGCATGGTATATTTTGTTCTATTCTTTTATTTGCAAAATATTTCTGCCTTCACTTACAAAGTGCTTCTATTATAGACAGCAAATAGTTGGGTCATATCTATTTAATTCTATTCTGCTAATTTTTGCCTTTTGATTAGAGTGTTTGGTGCAATGCTGGTTAACGTAATTACTGGTATGGCACACCTCTGCCATTCTGAAATCTGTTTTCTACTCTAATGTCTTTTTGCTTCTTTATTCCTCCATTACCAACTTCTCTTGTGTTTTTCAGGATACCGCTTTAATTATTTTATTTCTTTTACCGTATATGTTTATTTTCTTAGCAGTCATATTCTTATATCAATCTATAAAATTACCTTTTCTGGTATTCTTTATTTCCTCCTGTGGATTTGAGTCACTGGCCAGGGTCCTTTCTTTACAATCTCAAAGACTCCCTTTAATATTTCTTATACGGCAGGTCTGCTAGAGACAAGTTCTCTGAGAAATGGGAACGAAGTCAATTTAAATGTCACAAAGTTCACCATTCTGAGATTCAATCCTTTTTCTAGAATAAACACTCCTCAGATTGTTCCAAGACTTGGTTAGTTTTCACCACTCTAGTTTATTTTCACAAATTTTGCCACTGTTCTCATTACTGTTGTGTAAAAGAGGATTTTCAGAACGTCCTTACTCTAACAATACAGATGTGATTCCAAAGTAAATAATATTTTAATGTGATTTTTTTTAATCAAAATGAACACAAAGAAACCTGTGAACTGGGCTGTGCCAAACCACACTGGAGTCACACACAAAAGAAAAAAAAAATCAGTAAATACTTACCTATTTTATTTTAAATTTTTTACATTTTATTCATTTGTGGATTTTTTGCATAAATTTTATTTTTTTAACTGAATAAAAATTTTATTTTTATTGTTGAGTTTTTCTGGTGCTCCCTTGCTGACCCTGGGGAAAGATGATTTTCAGACCATATTTCTATTGTTTTTATTCTAATATGCTTATTCTCTCAACTGAGATATTACTGGTAATTCACATTTACATTCTTTTGCAATATCTTGGGCTATTGTCAAAATTACAGTCCTAAAATTTAGCAGAAAAATTTCACTATGTAGTTTGAGAGTAGAGGATAATTTATAACAGCTATACTAAAATAATTTCATAAATTTTCTAGTAGAGGCAAATACACTCACTTGATATAAAACTCATTACTAACAGCCAGTTAAACTAATATGATGTGAATTTTTTTTAAAAGGAATATTTGCTCAATTATCCAGGAAATTAAATGGAATTTTTAGCATGTCCACCAAAGAAACTCCAAAGATACCATGCAACAGTAACAGAAAATGCATGAGGCTTAGAAATATTAATTTCAACCAAAATTCTTCTGGGACCTGGTGCAGCAGCTCACGCCTGTAATACCAGCACTCTGGAAGACGAGGAGGGTGGATTGCCTGAGCTCAGGAGCTCAAGACTAGCCTGAGCAACAGCAAGACCCTGTCTCTAAAAAACAGCTGAGCATTGTGGCAGGTGCCTGTAGTCCTACCTACTTGGGAGGCTAAGGCAGAAGGATCACTGGAGCCCAAGAGTTTGAGGTTGCTGTGAGCTATGATACCCCCGCACTGTAATGAGGGCGACAAAGTAAGACTCTGTCTCAAAAACAAAAAATTATTCTGCTATATGAAATCAGTTCTCAAATCAATTTCCACTGAAAATAAACTGACAGTAATATAAGAATTAGATACAAAAAATTGTTTGGCTTAATATGTGGCAACATTTCCAACCTGAGAACAATTATTAGTGTATAGAAAAAGACTGCCTGCTTGAGAAGCTATTTTGAATGAGTCATTTCAAGCAGCTTAGTATAATTAATTCTGGATGATTTGAGATTACTTCTCTTATACTATCATTTAAAAAAATGTTCATACTAAGTTTTTAGATTAGTACTTTACAGTAGCAGTCTGCTGAGGTGTGGAAAATTAACTTTCCTATTAAGTGTTCATTATCTGCTTCTGCTGCTTTTTTGTCCTTTCTCCTAATCCATGACTCTATGTGCCATGCTTGCTCCCCCATGCTTTTGAAAAGCACTGAAAATCACTATATCGATATTAGCCTGTTTCTGGACAAATATATTTGCCTTATTACCATCTTTATAGAAACTAATGCACCATGTTGGCTTTTCATTTCTGCATTCCAAACTTCCCCAAAAGTCAGTATCAACCAGTTACTAATACTGTTCGGACCAAATCACATAAACTGCCTACGTGCCTGTAACGTCTACATGTATACACTGTTTTGTTTCTCAATGGGGAGTGAACCTACTAGTTCAACAGGTCTGTAGTACACAGAGCAGCAAAGACTAATAAAGAGAGGTCCTGAAGGGTCACACAGTCCGTCTCCTCTGGAGAAAGGAAGTTAGTTCATTTGCCTTAAAGACAATAATCAATCTTATTTTTAAAATCTCTCAACAGTTTGGGTTAGCAATCTCTTTTTCTTCTATCTAGTCTAAATACTGGTAACAAAACATAAAATAGAAATGAGAAACAAAAATAATCATTTATTCTATTTATCTACTTATTCATACATCATTTCTTTACTAGTTATTTAGCAAATGATATGAGTACCTAGGAAATCTAAGGAAAATGACCACCAAAAGATTAGAATCGATAAGAGTTTGAAAAATGCCCAGTCACAGAATTACATCTTAGATTCTATAACTTTCAACATATCAATTATTAGTTACATGGAATTGCAACCAATACATATAAGATATATATACGGAGGGTGCCAGAAACTATATACACATTTTAAAAAAGGAAAAAAGTATTAAAATTGTAAATTCAAGTCACGTTTGATTTCTACAATTATAAAAGATACAAGACATAATACACAAGAAAAGAAATGTTATTGGTATACTTGTTGAGTATTACAATTTTAATACAGGTTTTTCTTTCTTAAAATGGTTATACAGTTTTTGGCACGTGTGTGTGTGTGAGACAGTTATGTAACAAAACCAATTAGAAGAAGGCCCATTATAAATCTAAAGAAGAGTATCAAACATCCAGGAATAATCTTAAATGTCCATTTTCCAAACATGGCGGGACACGCAAAGTAAGGGACCACACAAACTCATGACAGGTACAGAGCAGCGGCAAGAATACTGGTCTCCTATAAATGCCACCTGTGCTCATTCAAGCTACCATGAAGCTCCCTCCTGGCCAGCAAACAATCTGAAGCAGTGGTTCTCAACCTGTGGGTTGCAACCCCTTTGGACCATATGAAAGGTTCGCGGCATTAAGAAGGTTGAGAACCACTGATCTGAAGACTCTGTATGTGGAATATTTCTTCTCTGGCTATTGAGGATTAGAAACGCTTATAAGTTAAAGACTTGAAAAAACGAACGGCTATCCCACCCCTATCCCATGCCTGTCTTCCCCCACCCCTTTCTGCATCCAGAAAGGCTATAACTGAAAACCAGCAGACGGTTCCTGGATGCTGCTCCTCAATGGCTTCCTCACCTTCTCCACTGAGGAATCCACCACAGCTGCTGCCAGGTGTGTGTGTGTGTGTGTGTGTGTGCACACATGCTCTGATTAGCAGATGTACAGCAGCCATCGGGGTATACAGGAGCCTCAGTCAACCACTGGGCAATCTCCCCCCTCAAACCCCGACCTAGGCATTAAATATGGAGAAGCAAACAAAACAGACAGAAACTGGTGCCTGTAGGAGTGGGGGCGGGGGGGTGTCTTTCTAACTCAGTTGTGCTCAGAAAGGTGCTCTAGACATTTACACGTTCTTCAAGAAAAAGTGGCGTGTTTCATACTGGGAACATTCTTTGTCCGCTGGATTCCAGGCTGAGATGGAACTTGCCTGATGGTCCCTCTTTTATGACAAGCCAGTAGGAGCCATCCATTCCATGAAGCCACACAGTCTCTCTACCTATTCCTCCTGTCTGGGTAGTGTCTAGGCTGGATCCCAGATGCCCTGAGAGGTCTGCAGATGCACCTGGTTGTAAGCCACCACATCACCTAAGACCATAGGAAAAATAACAGCATTCTCTAACAGCCTCAGGTGGCTGGAGGAAGAGGTGGGGGGCTGCTGTGGTGAGGACCAGGACGTAAGAGAACACTTCACACATGAGAACACACATGTGAGGGCGCACGGCACAAGAGCCGCTGCTGCTGCCTGCAACACTGGCTTCCTGGGCTCCTTCCACCTGCAAAGTTGTGCCCAGGGTTAGGGGACTGCGCTCGCTGTTCCCCAGTGAGTGGCACCCAGGTAGCTCACTCTCCCGCCTCCTGTAGGGCTGTTCAACATCCCCTCTTAGTGAGACTCTTCCGGGTATCCCACTTAAAATAGCACTTCCCCAGCCCAAACTCCTCCTACCTTGTCTTGGGTTTATTTTTCCCATAATACTAACCATACCTGATATAGTATTCACACAAGTTCATCTGATTCCTTCCATTATGATAAGTTCCCAGGGACACAGTTTTTGTCTGTTTTGTTTGCTGCGCCATATTTAATGCCTAGAACAGTGTCTAGCACATATAAACACTCAAAATTATTTGTTGGATGGTGTTGGGGGGGTGGGGAATGCTGGACACTAGTTAAAGGTGAAAGGGAGATTTTACCTAGTACTGACGCTATAGGGGAAAGAGACTTCAGTATAGAACTGAGCTCAATTCTAATCCATGCAGAGGTGACCAGATGTTTTAAAGGGAGAATGAGAAGTGGGGACACAGAATGAGTGTGGGCTCAAGCAGAGATGAGTGAAAGGTGTAAAGGTGGCACTCAGAGATGAGGCTGCAGAGATGTTCAGGCCAGGTTTATTGAAAAGGGAGGGTGACCCACCTGGGCAGTGCAAAGATGGAGTCTGGGCCCCCTGGGGCAGTTAGAGACCCCTTTTATATGGGGCTGTAGCCTGGCAAATTCCACAGCTTGCCTGAACAACAGGATTTTTTTGGCACAAACTTCTCAGTGGGTGGACTAGTAAGATCCTTTGTGTCTTTGCTTTTTGGTGGGTGGGGGAGGGTTAATGTGTGTTTGCATTAGGTCCCCCAACAATGAGAAAGTGGAAAATTACAGAAAGCAGGTAAGGGGGTTGGTTAATGTCCAGGGGACTAGGCCATCTGTACCTGCTCACTGGCATTTGTCAGGCCCCTCCCCACCTGCAGAGACTGGGAGAAGGAGCCTAAGATGATTACACTTCAAAGGAACAGCTCTCTGACACTAAGACACTCCATGATGCTAGGAGACCACCTCAAAGGGACAGAGAAAGAATTCTAATTATAAATTTTTAATAAATGACCCAAGAAAAGTCAGGGGCCTATTGTCAGGTGTTGGCTACAAAAAAGTTAAATTATGTGTAGGCAGCCTTGTGCTTTTCCAAAAAGGAACTTAAGGGGGGCTAGGTCATCCCAGAAACATGGCCTGGGCTGCTAGAGCCAAGTTATAGTATTTTTTTTTTTTTTTTGTAGAGACAGAGTCTCACTTTATAGCCCTCTGTAGAGTGCCGTGGCCTCACACAGCTCACAGCAACCTCCAACTCCTGGGCTAAAGCGATTCTCTTGCCTCAGCCTCCCGAGCAGCTGGGACTACAGGCGCCCGCCACAACGCCCGGCTATTTTTTGGTTGCAGTTTGGCCGGGGCTGGGTTTGAACCCACCACCCTCGGTATATGGGGCCGGCGCCTTACCGACTGAGCCACAGGCGCTGCCCCAAGTTATAGTATTTTTAAGTCCTGAGGGGTGAGAGGGGTGATAGACAAAATTGTGCTGAAAGTTGCACTTCTTACGGCCCAGGTTGAGCCTAGTCAAGCAGAGGGCTGAGAGAAGCCTGAGCAGTTTGGTCAAGGAGAAAATCTGGGTGGAGGGATGGGTGGATAAAATAGGTATATGGCTTGGTGGGAAGGATCAAGATGATAAGACTTGAACGCATCCAAATTCAGACAGGAAGTAGGTAACATTTCATAGGAAACAACAACTCTCAAAATACATGCTGGTGAATATAATAAGCCTCCCACTTGCTTACAAAAACTGCTCATAGGAACAAGCCAGTAGTTCATCTAGTCTTTCCCAACCAACCTGCAGGATATTTTCTAGGTCTGAGTTTGTTGCTTGCTGTTTAAAATTCATATTAGACCATTCCTAAGTAGCTTACAAAAGATCTCCTATGGAGCTGATGCTACCTGTTCCTACTAATTCTTTGTTAATAGTAGTTGATTTGTTTTTCCACCTTTTTCCTTGGGAGCTTGCCTCTGAGATGCGGAAGAGTTTTAACCCACTTTCCTCCCTCCCCACCCCTCTCCACATTTCTCTACCTCCAGCTGACACTCAGATCCAAAACAGTTCCATGCCCTGGAGATCACAAGGCAAAGAGCTGGTTCTCCAGGGAACCACCTGATTTCAGTAACTCTGCACTGTCCCAGCTTACATTAGTTTGCATTTTCAGCAGGTCAACTCTAATATTGGCTAGATTCTTTATCTTTTATAATGACAAAAATTTAAAAAAGAAAAGGCAACTAATATTTAAACACAACTTGGAAATGGAGGCAAATTCAGGGTTTGTGGAACCGCAGGTTTACATAACTGGGGAATAGGAGAATCCAAAGAACATCCTTGCTATTTAAAAAGAATCCAAAACTACAAACACAAATTGGGAGATGGTCGTACGTATGAACACATCGCTAAGGCCCCTCCCTGGGGTCTCCAGAGCTTAAGATTCGTTAGCTTCTCGGTCAATACACCTCTGCTGGGAGATATAAAAGACAGAAAGGTTTCCACCAGCAGCGTTCAAATCTCTAGAAAATCACTAAGCATAACAGTTCTCTATTACCTCAATCCTCCAGACGCTATTCTTATCTCTCTTTCACTAACCACCATCCCTGCTGTTCCCTCTAATTTGGGCAACAGCAATTCATTACAAAAAGAGTGTATGCAGGACTAGGTTTGTGCACCCTCCCCAATTTCGGCTTTAGCAGTCTACTTTCATGTCAATTATGTAATAGCCAAAACAGAGATTTTAACAGAGGACCCAAAGCACAGTCGTAGTTCTTATATAAGCCTTCATGAACCATCCATAAGATCTGCCCCCCAGATTTGGATATGTGGAATTACATAAGATAGACAGACTGACTTGGCAGCCAGGTTTATTTCTGACCTTCAAAACAGTAAAAGCTTTCTGCACTTAATTTACTCATTCATATTAACATAATTTTTAATTTGATAGGGAAACTAATCTTTAATAGAACTTGATTATTTCATCACACAAACGTAAAGGAACGTCCTCACACTACTACTCAACTTTCACTGTTCTCTCTGCACAATGAAAGGGACCACTTGGAACTCCCCTAAGTATTCCACATGGAATTACAGGTCCCTGATAAACTAATCTTTGCAGGAAAAACAACCAACGAAGACCATTTAGACAAAATACAAAAGTTCTTCAACACAACTCCTTTTCTTTTTTTTGCAGTTTTTGGCCGGGGCTGGGTTCGAACCCACCACCTCCGGCATATGGGGCCAGCGCCCCATCCCTTTGAGCCACACAACTCCTTTTCAATACTATTTTTCTCTTTACATGTTTATAAACACCTGTTTTTATTTACTTTAAACCACTGTAGCCACACCTTAAGCTACAAAATGATAAATTAAAAGAAACAATGCTGTTCCATGGGTCTCACCCCCCCTACACATTAGAATCACTAAGAGAGCCTTTTAAAATTACAGATACCAAGGCATCACCCCAAACTAATCAGAACAGAATACTAGGGCCAATCAGAGTACCTACACATCAATATATCTTCTGCTTTCTACTTCTGTCTTCTTCTTACCTGAAAAAAATAGCCATAAACGTTGGTTTTGTTTTGGGGAGCAGAGGAAAGGGAGGGAAGGAAAAGATCTTCAGCTAGCAACTTATAATTACTAAGTTTCTATCAAAGATCAAAATAAAATCTTTTTGCAGTTTGAAAGCCATAAAGGAAATCTATGGGAACTTTTTCTTAATCACTATCAATACGTAGCCAAAGACTTCTTACCAATTCATATAGATGCAAAATCTATTTTTTAATGCTTTACAATTCTACTTAATTATTTAAAGCTTCCTACATCATCTTAAAAGGTATCTCAAACTAAGATCATGTTTATTCTTAAGTAAAGTTTTAGTTTCAATCAGAAATTATGGTTCTGACTTGTCTTTGAAATCTCTTCTCTGATGCTCTGGCAATCACATATAACTTTACCAATGAGCACATTTTTTTAAGCAATTATGTAACGGAGACTACAGGCGCCTTTGGTATCCAGCCAAGTGTACTTCTTTCCGTGTTTGTATTTAAAATAGAATGGTAGTAACATCACTTGTGTGCCTGCAATTCCTTCTATGCACAGGCTCAGAATGAAAAAAAAAAAATTTTAATGGATGTAGCAAGCAGCTTTGCTGCTTTGCCATTATAAAGCTTGAAGGAAATAACACATTCATACTAAATTAAGACGAAGACACAGACCAAATTATCCAAAGCTGGGGTGGGTGGGAGAGAACTCGCTTTAACTAACCTACCAACGCCTCTCAAACGGGGTGCTTAACCAGGCAGCACGCGAAGGTGCCCAGTGAACTGCAGCACCTCAGCCGAAGCAGGTGGCGCGGGCAGGAAGGAACAAGCGCTCTGAAGACCGAAACGCCAGCAAACACTGCGCTGCCCTGCGCCCGGCTGCCTCGCTCCCTAACTCTGCGCACCTGTCTTCCAGGAGGTCCAGAAGGTACGCGCCAGAGCCAAGCCCGACCCCAGGGCTGAGCAGGGAAGGATTCGCTCACCTGGGACGCGAAGAGCAGAGAAAGACGCCCAAGAGGCCACCGCCGTCCTGTAGGAGATGCTCATCCCAGACCAGCTCCCACACGCTTCCTCCTCCCCAGCTCGAGTTTTCTATTTACGGACAGATCTGGACGCCGCTGACCAGTCAAGGGTCTCCGCCAAAGGGGGCTGACGAACTTGCCCAGAGAGCCGGCAGAGGTGGCGCAGGTGGAAAGCGAGGGGCGCCCCCGCACCTGCAGACGCTCCCGCTCACTGTCACCTCCGCCCGCCCACGCCCGCGCGGCGCCCCCGCCCTCCCCTCGGCGCCGGCACCGCCCAGGCCGCCGCCCCCGCTCCGAGTGCCTGGGCACAGCCGGGGCCCGGGGACCCGGACCGCCCGCAAGACGACCGGGAACCCCCCGGGTCGACCGCCTCGCTCGGACAAAGAGAAACCGCGGGGCGGGCGGCCGCGCAGCCCGCGCGCCTGGCCCGCGAGGTGCGGTCGGTGGTGACAGCGGTGGGGCGGCGCGGGGCGGCAGCGGCGCGCACCCCCTCCCGGCCGCCGGGAGACGCACACGCCGAGGCCCGGGCGCCTCCTCCCGGCCCTCGCCCAGCGCCCCGCGCCCAGCGTCGCCGACCGCAGTCCCGCCGCTGGGAAGCCGCAGCGCCCTCTGCCGGCCGACCCCCGCCGCCTTCTGCGCGCGCGCCGGCCGGCTACAGTTCCCCCAGGCGGCGGGAGCGGCGCGGGCTGCTGTCCCCTCCACCGGTCACCGCGGTCACTGAGCGGCAGGAGACCCCAGGCAAAGGAGGAAGTGAGACTGAGTTGGCTCCTACAGAGCCAGGGGCTTCAAGGAGTGAGATCTGCTGTTTTCCCCTTAGGGCAGAAGAGGAAGCAGCTTCGAATTAAGAGCAGCAGGAAGAATTGGGGTCCAGCTTTGGGAAGAACTTTGTAGAGTTCCTGCAAAGCAGGTGTCTGAAAAGGTCTGTGGACAAGCCAGGCGTTTCTTCCCAGAAGCACACTTATTTCTGTGTTTAAGAAGCACAAATGCGCCTCCCCGCTGTCCGAGGGGTTCTAGTGTGCCTGGAGCGCTCTTAGTTTAAGTAGATGAATGAATGATTTCTCAGAGACACTTCTAGCCCTACCTGAATGCTACGGCTCCCCAAACAGGACATCTAGGCGGCGTAAAAAGGCAAGTGAAGCACGTGGGGTGGCTCACGCCTGTAATCCTAGCACTTTGGGAGACCCAGTTGGGAGGATCACTTGAAGCCAAGAGTTCAAGACTAACCTGAGCAATACGGCTAGACCTGCCCCCTCTACAAAAAAAAAAAAGAAAGAAAGAAAGAAAGGAAGAAAAATTACAAAAATTAGCTGGTTTGGTGGTGTGTGCCTGTAGTTCCAGCTACGCAGGAGGCTGAGCGACTAGAATCCCTTGAACCCAGGAGTGTGAGGTTACTGTAAACACTGCACTTTAGCCCAGAATGAGACCCTAACTCAAAAAAATAAAAAGAGATAGCAACCTCTGATGTAAATAGCGATGAAATAAAGATTTACCATTATAAATATGAAGTTATGGTGCTAGTCCTTGCACTATTTAGGGTTTTGTTTGTTTTCTGGGGGCATCTATTCTCAAGCCACTGTGTTAAGCAGTATTTCATGCCAGTTATTTAAAAAAAAAAAAAATTAGACTAGTTGGTGAAGGGAAATCACGAAATGGTCCTTTTTTTCACACCACGGTCCTTTAAAATTATTCTGTCAGATCTCCCTTCTCCTCTGGAAGAATCTAGGGCAAATTTCATAGCCTTTCCTGTCACTTTCAGGTGTTAATAAACAGTCTGATTCACTGGTATTAAAAAGTCTAGTTCAATTCAAATCAAAACTTTAATCTCATTCCATTCGAGCCTTCCACACTCCCTTCCCACCACCCACTGGTCTCAGCTTGACCCACGCTCAGAAGTGTGCATGGGTCCAGCTTTGGGAAGAAAACGACTTTTACAGGTTTTTATTCTCCACTCTCCCGGGCTAGCTCAGGGAAGGCCGGTTCTTTAAGTTGGATGTGGTGGGGTCCTGATCCTGCAGTTTCAACCTCAGCTCTCCTCTGGTGGCCCACCTTACAGGGAGCCATCCCCTGGTAGGCAAACTCAGCTATTCTACCACCACCACGATGCTGGGATTTTGGCCCACCACAGTCTAGAAGTACAGGCCACTGTCACTGAGTCCTCCCTCCTCATTCTCTGGCCACACATAGCTCTGGCATCCTCTGTCCTCTGTCCCTGGGTTGATGCTTGTTCCCATACTTCGGGTGACACATAGCAGATTCTCAAGTAGTTCTCCAAAAGTATGCCTTTATTTGCATGAAGCGGGCGGTCCTCCCTCCCTCCCTGACAGCATCCTCTCGTTTTCATCACTAACTTTCTCCCTCGATCTCTCTCTCTCTGTCTGCTGAAGGTGGCAGAGTCCTTACTTAGCAAATCGTCCAAAGGAGATCCAATTCTTCTCTTTACGGGTGGAGATACCTGACCATGTGGCAGCATGGAGGTGAGCCCTTCAGATCTTTGGCAGCATAATTAACTGCCAGCTTTCAGCTGTCACACCTTTGGATCCACAGTGCTTACACCAAGATCACACAACACACACACCCCTATGGTTCCCAGCCCATACCTGAGCATGGCGGGAGCCCTAGAGCCATGCCCTTTCTGCCTCTAATGGGCAGCCTTTGCTCAGCAACTCCCCACTCCTGCCGGGCTTTCTCCGCGCTGTGCTGCAGCCTGGAGCTCTTGCTCTTCATCTCCTTCCCTTCCCTCTCCGGTGCCTGAGTGCTGGACCTGCACAAACTCTCAAGGCACTCCTCGTCCGCACGCCAAGCTCCTTCTCCCTCTTGCTCTGTTGTGCACAGGTGTTTTCTCCAGTATCTGTTTGCACTTCTCATCTTGCCTTGGCATCTGCTTCTCAGAGGTCTCAAACTAGCACAGTCACCTATTGTACCCAACAGCTATTCCAAGACAAGTCCCATTTTAACATTTGGCTATGCTGTATGTGAAAAGAAAAGGAGAATGTTCTTCTGAGGGGAAAAAAAAACAGCAATAAGCAGGTATCTTAGCACAGATTCCCTCCCAAAACAGAGCCTGATAAAAGGACTTGGATGCAGTTTATTTTTGAAGGTGATCCCAGGAAGCAGGAGTGATAGAATTGAGATGTTGAGACAGGAAAGTATGAAAAAGCAATTTAAAGGTGTATTCTCAAGGCCACTGCTGCATGCACCGGGCACACAAACACACAATACACCTGGGGTCTCTGAGAAGGTTACAAAAGTCCCCCCCAGAATTGTCATTTCAAAGACACGGGGCTGACCATTCACCCACTGGCTCCTACTCTCTGTTGATTAAAATTGACTATGAGGCTTAACTCCAAAGTTACCTAGTGCTTTAGAAAGGACAAAGGCAGAAAAATAGAGTGAACCCCATGGCAGCATCCTTGAGGTGGAACATTGTCACTTGAATCCCAAAGGGAGGGACACCCATCAGAGCTATGGCTGAGAGGTAGCCAAAGGCATGTGGTTCAGGGCAGCCAAGGTGCCCCCTGAAGCAGCCTCAGGAGTATTTTCCCAGTGTCTTATTAGACTGAGGAGCATGTGGATAGACCACAGGCATCTACCCTGGGAAATTCCAAATTGCTGAAACGCCAGTGAAAAAAGACTGAAGAAAAAAGAATACAGCAGTGTTTGCAAGTTAACAATGACACTTGGCAGCAGATGGGTTGACCAAACAGCAGCACAGTTACTAGGGTCAGCACCTGTAGGACTGGACAGAGGGAGACACGGAACTGTGACTCAATTCCAGCGAGGCCTCTGCAGCTTATGGTTCCCAGAGCAGTGAGCGGCAGCTGCACCCACCAGCTCGAGAGCTCCAGTTGTTCCATTTTTCTGAATCAGTTGTTAAACATATGCATTATTAAAGATTAAATTATGTAAACCTACAATTATATATTATATTGAAAACAAAATTAATAAGTATTCAAAACTCATCCTAATTACTATAGTAAGTAAGGTAGTAAGTAGTAGTAAGGTCCCAGGCTGGAGTTTACTTACCACTCATGTGTCTGTGTGGTGGAAATACTACATGACCGTGTGCCATTGCGTGTGTAGTCCCAAATCCACACTCAGCTCAGATCATCTACAGAGGGTGTATTCTCACCACAGCAAACACCATAAAGAAGGGCCCCCCATAGAAGGGCCTATGGAGACATTGTGAAACATTTATATGCACACTACTGTGTTGACTTAGGCATGACATGGCCAGAGGTGGCCGGGGATGAGCTAAGTGGTGAGTTCTCTATGACCCTGCCAGATCTACCGTTAGATGTGGGCTATCTGGGAAAGGTGTGTTCTTGGTCAAGGGGGGGCTCTGCAGGTGAGGGAGACTTTGAGGGAGCTGTCTGCTCACAGCCTTCCAGCAGCTGAGACTTCCGTAATATCCTCCATAAGTGACATAAAGTGGTTCATAGTATATTCATTGAAAATAGCTATTTCTGTAGGTATAGATAGCCATTTTTGTTTCTGATATTGTTTAGGTGTGGCCTTTTTCTTTAATATTTTTTTCTTAATTTGTTGTCTCTGACATGTGTCTCCTTTTTATCTTTTTAAAACCAGCTTTTGATTTTGTTGACTGTATTGTATTTTGTTTACAATTTTACTGATTTCTGCTCTGACTATTGTCATATCCTCCCTTCTGTGCTCTCTGGGTTTAATCTATTCTATTTCTGACTTCTTTGTCAAAAGCTTAGCTCATTAATTTTCAGTCCTTTTTTTTTTCAGATACATTTCCCACACATATTTGTGGCACTTTCAATGTCATTAAATTATAAGGTCTATGTTTTCATTATAATTACTTCTTTGACCCATGAAGTATTTTAGAAGTATTGTTTATTTGTATGTTTGTTTGTTTTGAGACAATAGTCTCACTCTGTTGCCCAGGCTAGAGCACCGTGGCATCAGCCTAGATCACAGCAACCTCAAACTTCCGAATCAAGCCATCCTCCTGTCTCAGCCTCCCTAGTAGCTGGAGCTACAGGTGCCCGCCACAGCACCCGGCTCGCCTGAGCTGGTGTCAAATTCCTAAGCTCAAGGGATCTTACCACCTCTGCCTCCCAGAGTGCTAGGATAACAGGTGTGGGCCGCCACACCCAGCCTAGAAATGTGTTTTTAATTTCAAAATACATGAGGCTTTTTTGATACCTTTTTGTTATTGGTTTCTAATTTAATTGCATTCTGACCTGAAAACATGGTCTGTTTGATACAGATTTCTTTAAAACAGGTATAGACTTGCTTTCTGGCCTCATCATAAATACTTCATGTTCTTGAAAAGAACATACATCTTCTAATTTTTAGTGCAAAAGGACCTCACTAAAATATTGCCAAATGCAGGATATGGAATAAACCTTAGCAACCATCAACTATTGAATAAAGAAAATGTGACATATATATATGCTGACATATATATACTGCTGGTTTTCATATATGTTATCAGAAACAAACATTTTATAGCTGGGCGTTGTGGTGGGCGCCTGTAGTCCCAGCTACTCGGGAGGCTGAGGCAAGAGAATCGCTTCAGCCCAGGAGTTGGAGGTTGCTGTGAGCTGTGTGAGGCCACAGCACTCTACCGAGGGCCATAAAATGAGACTCTGTCTCTACAAAAAAAAAAAAAAGAAACAAACATTTTGAAATGTTACATATTTCCAATAAGATACATTCTATCATTATATAGTGATTCTCTTTCTCCCTAATACTTTTTACCTTAAAATATACTTTGTGGCTCAGTCGGTAGGGCGCTGGCCCCATATGCTGAGGGTGGCAGGTTCAAACCGGGCCCGGCCAAACTGCAACCAAAAAATAGCCGGGCGTTGTGGTGAGCGCCTGTAGTCCCAGCTACTCGGGAGGCTGAGGCAAGAGAATCGCTTAAGCCCGGGAGTTGGAGGTTGTTGTGAGCTGTGTGAGGCCACGGCACTCTACCGAGGGCCATAAAATGAGACTCTGTCTCTACAAAAAATATATATATATATATATTTTCTTCAGGTACCTGTAGAAGCTTCCTTTGGTTTATGATAATAGCCGTATATCTTGTTCTAGCTTTTAACATGTCTGTATTTTCTTCGGTATGCTCCCTATGACTTAGCAATATCTGGTTATTTTTATTCCATCTGACAATTTCTACCTAATAATTTGTAAATCTACCCCAATGACAATTTTATATATATAACTAAACCTATTTCTGCCATAAAATTTTATACTTTCTATTTTTTTTTTTTTTAAACAGAGTCTTGCTCGTTGCCCTGGGTAGAGTGCTGTACGTTATTGTAGCTCGTAGCAACTTCAAACTCTCAGGTTCAAGATATTCTCCTGCCATTAGTCTCCTGAGTGGCCACAATACCCACCTAGTTTTTAGTCGAGACAGAAAGTCGACTAAAGACTAAAGGTCGAGACAGAAGTCGACACTCTTGCTTAGGCTGGTCTCAAACTCCTGAGCTCAAGCAATCCACCCCCTTCAGCCTCTCCCAGTGCTGGGATTACAGGCATAAGCCACGGCTTCTGACCTGATTTTATGCTTTTAATTGGCCCTGCACATCTTCTCTTCTTTTCTTTGTTCCTTAGATTGTTTGACGAAAACTTTTCATTGTTTACATTTCCTGTTATAAAAGTTATATGCTGTGTTTTTTTTTTCTTCCAGTAGTTGTGCTTAAACATATAACACATATAGGCAACTAGAAATTGTAATTTTTTATATCTCTGTGCTTCTCCCAAGCGAGAAAGGCCCTTGTCTTTGCTGCTCTGCAGTTTGCTTCTTTGGGCGTGTCTCTCTCTCCATCACTCTGTATAATTTCTTCGCACCTCTATTCCATTCCCCTGGTTTCTCACCTGTAGTATCTAGTCATCTGTGTACCCCATTCATGAAATTCTTCTTGACATTCCCTTTAGTTCTTTTTTGCTTCTTAAAGTTTCTTGTCTTCATTTCTTCAAATTATATTCAATTCTTTTTCAAAAGTGCCTGTTCATTTTATAATTTCTTCTTCTTTCCTCATATTTTCAGCTCCCTGTTTAATCTCAGCACACCTGTTAGAAGGACTTCTTCAGTTTTATATTTGACGAGTCTAATACCTAAAGTCCCCGAGGGTCTAATACCTTGTATTTTGTCTTAATCAGCTTGGGATGCTGTAACAAAATACCACAAACTGGCAGCTTATAAATAGCAGAAATTCATTTCTCACAGTTTGGAGGCTACAAATCTGAAACCAGCATGGCGGAGTGGTGATGTTCCAGTGAGGGCCCTCCTGCAGTCACAGACGCTGCCTTCCTCTGAAATCCTCACATGGCAGAAAGATGGTGCCCAGGGTCTCATGTCTCTTCCTATAAAGGCACGGATCCCCCTCATGAGGGGTCCACTCTCATGGCCTAATTACCTCCCAAAGGCCGTATTTCCAAACAGCATCGCATTGAGGATTAGATTTTAACATTAAGCACTTGGGAAGAGCACATTCGGTCTATTGCATTTGTTCTGCTGACTCTCACTCATTGTGAGCTATTTTCCTCATATATTTGGCAATTGTTTGTTTATAGATCATATGTGGTTTCCTTCTAGACTCCTTTTACTGACAATGGGTCTTTTTATAATCAACCCTTTCACCGGTAGTATAGCCCCTAGAGCAGCGGTTCTCAAGCTGTGGATCGAGACCCCTTTGTAACAATGAAAGTACATGCAGCATTAGGAGGGTTAAGAAATACTGCCCTAGAGGCTTTATGCAGAGGTCACAGTTCCAAAATCTCTCCTTGTATAAACCAAAGACCTAATCTTCTGCACCCAAAGCAATCAAAACTCTAGATTACAGGCCATTGATTTATCAAATACTACACTTGCTTACTACTCTGGCTTCAGCTTTCTCTTTTTCTTTTCTGGTGAGATTAGCTACGCATTAAAATGTGCTATCATGGCCAGTGTTCTCCTAAACACAGAACACAAGACAAATTTTTGTGGGCAGATAATTTATTATGGAAGCAATCCATAAATCTCAACCTGTGGGTCGAGACCCCTTTGTAACAATGAAAGTACATGCAGCATTAGGAAGGTTAAGAACCTTCCTTTCCAAATTTATTAGGAAACAGTAAAAAGGGACCAGGGAAGGAGAAAAAACTAACTTTAACATTCATTCTAGAGGTAGCCACGGCTCCAGATGACAATGCTCAATCTTTCTGGGCTCTGATAAAATGTTTCTCAGATATGTCTCCCGGTACCACTTGTATCCCTTGTGACTTCCAGTAAGTCCAATCCATCACAGCAATCTCTAAAACTCCTTAACACCAGTAGGTTAGAGGACAAAGCTACAGCCTCTTCTGTTGTGCCAGGTGCCTAGAAGGTAACTGATAATCGACATCTTCCTCCTCTTCATCCCATTCCATATTTTGGTTACCTCGGCTAGCACTTGCTTTTCGGGGGAGTGGCTGTGACCTTCGTCCCCAAAGAGCCTGAGCCCTGACTGGCTGTGAGCCAGGGTTGCTCCAGTCATCCACGCCTTGGCATGGAGACACCAAAAGCTGCCAGTGAGGCCCCCATATTCTGTCACAGGTCTTTGTCCCCCTTCGTGCAGCCACAATTTTAGGTCCTCATGATATCCAAGGTCAAGATCTTTTTGCCAGAACAACAGCTCTTTCCTTTGCCTGCTGGTGTATTGGCCTGGGGAGCTCAGAGAGACCAGATGGTGGTTGTAGCTTCAAATTCTTTGGAACCAGTACAACAGCGGCTCCCAACCTTTTTGGCACCAGGGACCAGTTTCATGGAAGACAATTTTTCCTGGTGGGGGGGCAGAAGGAGGGAGAGCTCAGGTGGCAATGCAAGTGATGGAAAGCATCTGTAAATACAGGTGAAGTCTCCCTTGCTCCCACTGCTCACCCTGCTGTGCGGCCAGGTCCTAACAGGTCACAGACCAGAACAGTTTTGACACCAGGGATGGATTTCCTGGAAGACAGTTTCTCCAGGAAAGGGCCAGGGAGGATGAGGCAGGAGGCAGAGCTCAGGCAGTGATGCTGTGCAGTCTGGTTGCTAACAGGCCACAGACAAAAACCAGTCTGCAGCCCAGGGATAGGGGACCACAGCATTACAGTGAATCAGAGCCTGTAATCCAGCAAAGTCCCAGGTTTCAGAGTGGGTCACTGGGAGTACTGATGAGAAGGCCTAATCCCCCTTCTGCTCTCTGGTTCTCAGACCATTCTAGCTATGACTATTCTAGCTATGACCACACAATACCATTCATCAGCCAACAGGTTAGCACGTGTACTACTGCGAAGGTTCAGCCACAAAATCTATATATGTACGCGTGGGAGAGTACGTGGATGGGAGGATAGATAAGCTTTTTACTCCTGGAGGAGGGTCTGTGTTTTTCTGCTCATGCTGAGCCAAGAGCTGACACGTGGTAGCACCCTCCAGGCAGTGGTGGGACCAGGTGGGCAGATCTTGAAGAGCACAGCATAATGTCGTGAGGCACTTGCCTTAGGCGATATTTTTACAGGAAATCAAAAAGGAGAGTTTTCTCTTCTCAGGCAAGAGAGAGGGCTGCTTCCACCAGTCCAGATGTTCAAGGAAATATGAGGGTTCAAAATACTTAAGCAGCCCAAACACCCCTATCCACTCTTTCAGGACCCTTCTTGTTTCAGATCAGGGCATGATTTAGACATGGGAGACCAGTCAAAGCTGTGCCTTCTGTCTCCTAGGGAGCTCTGCCACAGGCCTTATAATTATTTCTTTCCCCAACTGTTAAATTCTAAGCTTACTGCAAATCTCAGTGTTTCCCCTTCCACCTGTGCTTCAGTTGAATCCACCACATGAGAGAATCTTAGTAACTTTGGTGTCACTGCCAGAATTACCACTCTAGATAGTGACCGGCAACTCTTACTGCACTCTTATTGCTGTCTGCCTGGGAAGTGACCCAGCCAAAATCCCATCCTAAAGATTTGCTTTCCAGAGCCACTTCTGGAACTAATTGCCGTAGCGTAGGTTTCCCTAAAAGCAGAGCCTGAGAGGGTGTGAGGGGAAGTTGTGTTCGGACAGACCAGTGTTCTTCAACCTTTTTTAATACCATGGCACACTTGAACCTATAGCTAAACTTCTCTGGCACACTTAAATTATGTTGATCAAAAAAAAAAAGAATATACTTACTGTGTTTTGAACTTCTTTGTAAAGGAATTTAATTAATGATTTTTAAAATTTTTCACAGCATACCAGTTGAAAATCACTGAGATAGATTATTAGGCGAGTGATCCCAGAAGCAACTCTATAGAAGATAGTTGTGGACCAGGAAAAGAGGAAGATCTGATATTGGATGTGTTGCTGAGTTGGCCACTGCTAAGAGTGAATGGTATTAGATCTTTCCACGTTCTTTCAAAGAACATTTTATGAACTGCAGCTCAGAAATGTCCCCCTAGGAGATGAAAGGGATATGTTCTTTAGCCACCGGCCATCATCTCCTATTGGTCAAGGGCATGCACAAGTTGTAACTAACCCACTCTTTCAGAGCGTGCCTGGGGCAGTCTGCAGGTGCCCCAGGCCGTGATGCCAGAGAATCTGCAGAGAGAAAAATGAGACACATGGGGCAGAATCAAGGTAAGGGTGCTGTCTGGTTATAATGGTATGAAGCTAGTCTTTTTTTTTTTTTTTTTTTTGAGGAGAACAAAAGAGAAGTTTATTACTTTGCCCACAAAGGAGGGAAATGGCAGACAATGGTCTCAAAATGCAAATTCTTCATGAAGCTAGTATTGACACTGGTTGCTGGAACAACCAGTGACACAAAAGTATTTATAAGAGGTCTCACAAGTAGTGTCCATCACAGGTATTAAATGCAATTTTTTTTTTTTCAGACAGAGTCTTACGCTGTGCCCTGGGTAGAGTGCTGTGGTGTTATAACTCACAACAACCTCAAACTCTTGGGCTCAAGCAATATTCTTGCCTCAGCCTCCCAAGTAGCTGGGGCTAGAGGCATGTACCACAATGCCCAGCTAGTTTTTCTATTTTTAGTAGACATGGTGTCTCACTCTTGCTCAAGCTGGTCTTGAACTCCTGAGCACAAGCAATCCACCCACCTCAGCCTCCCAGAGTGCTGGGATTACATGTGCTAGCCACCATGCCCAGCATTTTATAGCTTTTTTAAGTATTTGAGTCAGGATTGTTTCCCCCCCAGAATATCCAGTCACCCCGTATGTCAGAAAGGAGAATAATTCCACTGCTCCCTGTGCTTGTGCCTGTGGAGTAGCCTGGAGAAGTGTTGCAGTGGGATAGAGCAAGTATTAAATGTGTCAAAGTTGGAAGACACTGTTTCCCATCTGACATTGGCTGTGTAACCTCAGCAGGTTACTTAGGTTCTACAAGCCCCTATTTCTCCATCCTATAAGGCAGTGGTTGGAGGATAATAAAAAGTATATTACCTTATAGGACAAGAATCAAAGAGGTAGTGAAGACAAATGTGTTTTATAAGCTATAAAATGCCATTCAGGTATAATTTATGATGATTGCAAATATTAAGACTTATTCTTGGCAGCCTGGCTGTTCTGGGCACCCCAGTCCCAAAACTAAACCCATACTGAGTCCTGGACTTTTGATAATAAAAATTTGATATGAGGTCGATGCTTAAGAGAGGAGTGAGAAAATAATAAACCAGATATGGTGGTGTTATTTAAAATGAAGCAGACATGTTCCATCAGTATACTTTGTCAGATAAAATGTATCCAGGGACAAAGGTAAAAATAACTTGGAACCCTGTGCACTATTGGTGGGAAAGTGAAATGGTGCAAACAGTGTGGCGATTCCTTAAAAGAATTAAAGACAGAACCACTATGTGATCCAGCAATCCCACTTTTAGGTACATATCCAAAAGAATTCAAAGCAGAGACTTGAAAGGATATTTGGACACCCATGTCCATAGCAGCATGATTCACACCAGCCAGAAGGTGAAAGCAACCCAAGTATCTACTGATGAATGAATAAGCAAATAAAATGTAGTACGTCCACACAATGGAATCTTATTCATTCTTAACAAGAAAGGAAATCCTGCCATATGCTTAGTTGCACAGATGAACCTTGAGAATGTTCGTTATGCTCAATAAAATAAACCATTCACAAAAAGGCAAATGTTGTATAATTCCATTTATATTAGGTACATAAACTAGTCAAATTCATAGAGATGGAAGGCAGAATGGTGTTTTCTAGAGGTTGAGGAGAGGGTAATGAGTAGTTTATGTTTAATAAGTACCTGTAGCCAGGCACAGGCTCATGCTATAATCCTAGCTAGTACTCTGGGAGGCTGAGGCAGGAAGATCACTTAAGTTCAGGAGTTCCAGACCAGCCTGAGCAAGAGCAAGACCCTGTCTCTACTAAAAATAGAAAATTTAGTTGGGAGTTGTGGCAGACACCTATAGTCCCAATTACTGAGGAGACTGAGGCAGCAGGGTTACTTAAAACCAGGAGTTTGAGGTTGCTGTGAGCTAGGCTGGTGCCATGGTACTCTATCCTGGCAACAAAGTGAGAGTCTACCTCAAAAAAATAAAAAATAAATAAAAAAGTACAAAGCTTCAGTTTTGCAAGATAAAGAGAGATGGGTGACCGTGATAGTTGCACAACAATGTTAAGTGCTATAATGCTATTTAAAAATTGTTAAGATAGTAAATTTTATGTTACATGTATTTTACCACAAGTCTAATGTATCAACAACCAGGGAGGGAAATAATATAGAAAGCGAAGTGGTGGTTTTCACAAGAAGAGCGCCACTGCATCCAGGCTCAGTGGGATCCTTGGCTATCTAGGGATTTTATGGTCTTGTGACATCCTCCATCCAGCAACAGGGGAGCTGTACGTACTGCCCAGGTCCCAGGCCCATCTTTCCAGTAAGTCCTGGTCCACACATATGAGGCTCTGAACCTCCCACCTCTGGGGAGAATGGAAATCCTTTCACCCAGAGCGAGGAAAGCAAAACAGAACAACCAGACACCAAAGGCAGACTTCCACATCTTCTGCCATGGTCTCCCGGAGCTGTCCTCAGCTGGGTCTTTCCCTCCCTTAAGCAGCCAATATTTCACATTGGCTGCAGTTACTAAATACCATTGATGCCGCCTCTGCCGTTGTATATTATACATAGTCAGTTACTCTTCCCGAAAATGGCCTACAATTTACACTTGACTCTAATACCCAAACGCTTAAGGACGTCTTTATGTTCTTCTGAAGTTCAATTGCAATTTACAGTGCTATCTATGGCTACCATCCTAAAACACCTAGCACAAACTGGGCTGACTGGTTTTGCCTCAACGATTCATAATCTTTTTATTTTTAATCTTTTCTCATTTTTTTTATTTGAGTATATTCATGGGGTACAAGGGCAGTTTGTTACATTGACATACTCATACATTGTGAGTGATTTTGGTATATGGTGAGAGATAGGAGTCCAATTTCATTTGTCTACACATGACAATCCAGTTTTCCCAGCACCCTTTATTAAACAGGGTACCCTTTCCCCAGTGTGTGTTCTCATCAACTTTGTCAGAGATCAGTTGGCTGTTAAGTATGGGGTTTTATTTCTGGGTTCTCTATTCTGTTCCATTGATCTATGTGTCTATTTTTAAACTCTTTTTTGTGCCTGAGGTCTGTTTTTTCCTAGGTTTGAGACTATTCTACTTTTTGGTTTCTAGTGGCATAAAGTGTGGGAAATGAAACAAAACCATAAATTCTATTCCTAGCCCTCAGGTAAATTCCTCCAGGCAATTATGTTTGCCATGGCAGAAATATCAGTAAATAAAAATGACTGCAATCCTCTTTGTGCTACTTGAATTCCAAATGCATTTTGAGTCTCTTGAGAATGTGACATTAATTTATGGTTGTGACTAAAATATTGTGTATTAAAAGACATGTTCTTTGCTTCCCTTTGTCTGTTTTATGTACTTATGATGGAATAAACTTCAGTTGTTATGGCAATGCCTATTGAAAAGTGTGTACATAGATCTTAACACAATTTATGGCGTAAAAAGAATCCTTCTCAGGAAACCTCATATATTCAAGCCAGTTTTCCTACAGTTTTCCTGATTCCCTTGTTATTTTATGTTATAGTATCTAAAAACCTAATCACAGAAGACCTTGCAGGAGGCTTTCTTAGCCAAGTGAGAATTTCCTAGTATTTTACCTAAGATCTCTGGAGAGCAGTAAATATTGACCCCCAAACTCCAAATGTGATTGTAAGATTTGCACAGTGCTCATACACATGTTACGTGTATTCCTTTAGGCCAGTGGTTCTCAACCTTCCTAATGACTCCACCCTTTAATACAGTTCCTCATGTTGTGGTGACCCCCCAACCAGAAGATTATTTTCATTGCTACTTCATAACTGTAATTTTGCTACTGTTACGAATTATAATGTAAATATCTGATATGCAGGATGGTCTTAGGCCACTGCTGTGAAAGGGGTCGCAACCCACAGTTGAGAACCACTGCCTTAGACCTTCCATATTTTGGCCAGTTTGGTGCAAGGAAGTTTTATTCTCCTTTACTAGGCATACATGTCTCCACAGCTGCTCACTGGGCACCTGCTCTGTGCCAGTACAATGCGACAGCTGTGAGTACATCAGACGCAGTCTCTCCATCCTAGGCAGCTACAGACTGTGCAAGTATCAAGGGACAGGCTGGACGCAGTGGCTCACGCCTGTAATCTCACCACTCTGGGACACCGAGGTAGGCGGATCTCCTGAGCTCATGAGTGGGAGACCAGGCTGAGCCGGAGCAAGACCCATCTCTTTAAAAAAAAGAAAAATAGCCGGGCGGGCAGCACCTGTGGCTCAGTCAGTAGGGCGCCGGCCCCATATGCCGAGGGTGACGGGTTCAAGCCCAGCCCCGGCCAAACTGCAACCAAAAAATAGCCGGGCGTTGTGGCGGGCGCCTGTAGTCCCAGGTACTTGGGAGGCTGAGGCAAGAGAATCGCTTAAGCCCAGGAGTTGGAGGTTGCTGTGAGCTGTGTGAGGCCACGGCACTCTACTGAGGGCCATAAAGTGAGACCCTGTCTCTACAAAAAAAAAAAAAAGAAAAATAGCCGGGTGTTGTGGCTGGCGCCTGTAGTTCCAACTACGTGGGAGGCTGAGCCAGGAGAATAGCTTGAGCCCAAGAGTCTGAGGTTGCTGTGAGCTATGACACCATAGCACTCTACCAGGGGCGACAAAGTTAAGACTCTGTCTCAAAAAAAAAAAAAGTATCACAGCACAAGGGTTTCTTTTAGCCTTTATGTCCCCAAAATTGAACTATTGGGATCGAGATTTAGTATGTTAATGGCTACATATAATAGATTATACATATGGACACACAAGTGTATGTGCATGTATATATACATAGATACGAAGAGAAAGATCCAAATACAAAGACTGCACCAATTTATACTCTTAACATCAATGTCCAAGATATTCTATTTATTCCACTTTTGTTTTAATCTCCTTTTTAAAATTTTGCAAATTTGATAAATTAGTATCAGATTTTTTTCTGTATAGTCATATTTTTAAATATAACATTGAAAAGTACAGAAGATTTATGTAACATATATGTAAGTTGTACAACAAAATCACACATGCACTCATGACCCAAGCCAAGAGCCACATCCACGGGTGGTTCCTCTTCCCTTCACTTCAACCTGAATTTTATGCCCATTATTCTCTTGTCTTTTTTTTTTTAATAACTTCATCACATATATATAAAGAACCAAATGATGGATTGGTGAGGATTCTTTTTAGCTTTGTAAAAATGGTTCTACAATTGAATATTTTTATTCAACATAATGTTGCTGAGATTTGTCTATGCTGTAGCACATAAATTGAGTTTATTCATTTTCACTGTTATAAAATATTCCATTGTTTCTCTGTTGGGTTGTTACTAGTTTTTATTATTATGAATCCATGTGAACATTTCCTAAAAATCACTTTGTGTACCAAAAAGCATTCAAGTCAATCCCAAATATTTTTCCAACATGGCTGTACCAATGTGCTATCCCACCAGCAATATGTAAGATTTCCCATTTATTCTCATCCTCTCCAGCACTTGATGTGGTCCAACTTCTTAATTTTTTGGTAGTCTAATAGGTATAAAATATCTAACTGTGGTCCTACTTGTTATTTCCCTGATTGCTAGTGAAACGGAGCCTTTCTTCTTGTGATTGGTTATATGCTATACATATTTTCTCTTCTGTGAAATACCAGTTCATACCTTTTGCCTATTTTTAAATTGTATGTGATCGTTTACCTTATAGATTTGTAGAAGTTGATTGCATATTTTGTGTACTACTTCTTTGTAAGTTATATGTGTTAAAATATGTTCTCCCAAGTATGACTTGACTTTATTTTCTTTGCGGAATTTTCTGAAGAACTTAATTTTAAGACACATTCTTTCGTGAGTGTTTGTGTCTTGTTGAAGACATTCCAAGGTTAGAAAAATATTCTCCTATATTTTGTTTTAAAGGTATTAAAGTTCTGCCTTTCAAGTACTTTTTAAGTACTTACTTAATCAAGTGGAATGGATTTTTGTGTTTTGCGGGAGGTGAGAATCCAATTTCAATTTTATCCATATGGATATTCAGATGTTCCAGAATCATTTATTAAGTAACTTTTTTCTTCCCCCAGTTATCTGCAATGTCACTTCTGTTATATATCAAAGATCTGTAAGTATGTCGGCCTTTTCCTGAACTCTTTGTTTTGTTCTGTCAGCCAATTTGTCTATCCTTGCACCAATACTCAATGCATAAATGCTACAGATTTATTGATATAAGTCTTTATGTCAGCCAGGGCAAATCCATCTCATTAAGATGCTTTGGGCATCTTAATGCTTCTGGGCTATTTGGGTTCTTTTTCTTCCACATAAATTTTAGAACCAAGCTGCCCACTTCAATAAAAATTCCATTCAGCTTTTATTTAGAATTTGGAGAGAATTGATAATTTCACGATCTCAAGTATTCTTCTCCAAAAACATGAATATCATTTCATTTTCTTAGATGTTCTTTAATGCCTTTTAGTAAGATCTCGTGCTAGTGTGCATATAGGGCTCGCAAATCTTTTGCTAGAATTATTCCTAGTGTGGCAGATTGTCAGTTGTCGCAGAAAAATTCATTCTCTTCCTCTTAGACATACAGTTCTCTCAGTGAGAGATTTTATTCATCCCAGGAGCCATAGTGCAGTTCCTAAGTACATCCTGCTTAAAGACACACTACTTTCCCTAGACTTCAGCTTTTCCTCACGTTGTGTTCACAGCAGCATTGACGTGGGAATGGCTCACGTTTGATCACTGAGATGAAGACTGTACTGTCACTCATCTGACTGATCTCATGGAATGATCTTTCCCATGCAGTGACCTAGCGACACGGTGGAAAGAACGTGGGTCTCTCTGGATGACCTGTTAAAGCAATGCTGTGCCACCAGCCCAGACCAGCGAAGGTGCAAATTTCTCTCTTCTTTAAGCCACAGTATTTGGAGATATCTTGTTATGTTATACATTTTTATACATGGTTAGTTTCCCTTTAGTAATATTTTACTTAGGATTTTTGCATCTGTGCTTAAGGATGAGATTAAACTGTAATTTTCTTTTGTCCTTGTGTTCTTTTCTTATTTGGTACCATAAAATACATTAAAAATAGTTCCACTCTTTCAGTTCTCTGGAACAATTTACATAAGACAGGATGATCTGTTCCTAGAAAATTTAGCTGAGCTCAGCTCTAAAACCATCTAGGTCTCAGGGCGTTCTTAGAAGAATTTTTACTATTGAGTGATTTGATTTATTTAATACTTTTTGGTTAGAAAGTAATAAGTGCTATCTCAATGCAGTTTGAGTTTCCATTTCTTACATTACTAGAGGGGTTAATCTATCTTTTCATACATCTATGAATTGTGGGCTTCATATATTGTGGGTTGTACTTTATTTCCTTTTCTCGCTGTGACCATCTAGATTAATTCCCCTTCCCCTCTCACTGGAGATAGAATGCCATTCCCTACCCCATATGGCTGATAGAATTTCAGTAGAAATGATTTTAACTGTGCTTTCTTGGATTGACTTACCTTGTGCACATTTGCCATCATCATGAGAACCAGCCCTGGGTAATCACTGGCCTTAGAATGATGAGAGACTCTTGGAGTAGACCTGTACCAAAACAGAATCCTGGTGTTAAGCCCAGCTAACTTGCAGTTCTGAAGCAGGTCATCCAGCCAAGTCCATCCTATCTCACTCAAATCAGAGTTGGCTTGCAGGCTTGTGTGAGACTAAATGCTGCTGTTTAAGCCCCTGAGTTTTAAGGAGATGTGTTAGGTGGCATTGTGTAGTAGTAGCTGACTAAATCTATCTATCCATATATTAGGGAGTTAGAGAATTTTCTTATCAATTTTTAGGATTTTCTCAAGAGAAGGGTTCTCACTATACTGCCCAGGCTGGTCTCAGACTCCTAGGCTCAAGCAATCCTCTCTCCCTAAGTCTCCCATAGAATTTTTAATATAATTATTATCTTATTGCTATAACTATAATTTTCCCCATGCTGCAATTTGTTTTGTATTTTGATGGTTTCTTAAATTTTATATAAGCAAACTTCCATTTTTAGTTAAATATGCATTTTTTTCTTTTGTTATTTTGCTCCTACTATTGAATTTAAACAGTACTTTACAAGATTGACATTTAATAAATAATCAATTCCATGTTTTCTTTTCCTAAAACTTTTTAAAAATGCAATTTTGTAATCTATCTGGAATCAGAGAAGCATATTAATCATTCCTAGAGCCTCTTCTTTTATCCTAAGTTCAATGAGTTGGCTCAAAGTAACATATGTGAAAATCCTAAAATTAATCCTATCTCTAATTGAAAAATGTTTAAATTGAAAATTTATTAAGATTACATAAGGAGTTATACTTCTAGCTAACTTTCTTGTTTTTACGTTAAATTTTTAATTAGCCTACCAATTTAACTATTCCAATTACATTGTGCTTAACCAAGTTGAAATTAAGCTCTCATTTGCTGCCCAATGCCTCTAGAGAATCTAAATTTACTAGAACCTTTTAGTAATTCACATCTCTGGTCCTTACCAGCCAAAATAATGTAGTTATATTTCAAAACATTTTACTATTTCCAGTTCTTATGAAATCCCTTTCCTATACAATCTGTAATGGAAGAATGCATATTTCATTGTTAAAAGGCCTAGAAACATTTCATGCAATAGAATTTCCATATTGAAGCTGCATAGGCATGGATAAATCTCTGTGCTTCAGTGGAGCCTACCCTGATTCTTCCCTGACACAGTGGAGCAGTGTGTCTGTAAAACTTTAATAGTAGTGTGCCTTTGGTTAAGTTTGTTCATCCCATTTGGCTAGGCTCATACTTTATTCATTTCTAGTTGTCTATCGCCTATCTTGATGTTTAGCACATAGGATATACTCAGTAAATACTGGTTATCGATTAACATTTTCTTGGCTTCTGTTCTCTTTCCAGAACAGTTAACCAATACAGTTAACCAATACACAATCTATTCCAACTCTTGTTGAAATTGACACTGTTTTATCACTCTCACTCTAGGTGGTTTTTGGAGGCCCCAACCACCACACAGAAAATAAGAAAGGGAGGATTTTAAAAGATGATCCTCAGTTTCTGAAGCCAAGTTATTCTCAAAATGTTATATATTAGATTAGAGTAGAGGAAATTGGAATCTACATCCAGCTCTTCCATTAACCCCCAATTTAAGGCAGGTCACGTCACACCTCTGGGCTGCAATTTTGCCATCTATAAATCATAATATGCCATAACATTACCCAATCTGTTAAATCCTTACTTTACTTCTCTGTAAACCAATCAGGGTTCAAGTCAAAATACAAAACAAGACCCACCCAGACCTCTGTAAGAGCTGCACCGCGACCTGCCTGGACCTCCGTAAGAGCTGCGCTGCTACCGTGATTGGTGCCTGCCTGGACCTCAGTAAGAGCTACACTGCCACCGCGATCAGCGCCGCCTGACATCGGTAAGAGCTGCACTGCGACCCACAACCTGTGCCCGCCAGGCCTCCACATGCCCTGACTAGGAACTACAGGAGCCACACAACTCTGCATCCTCCCTCCTGTGCTCTCCCTGCCTCCACACCACCCGCTCATCTGGCCAGGGACTTTGGTAACTGCGTGCCTTCCGGAGCCCTCCCTGCCTCTGTGTGGAGCCCTTCTCCTAGCCTGAGACTGCTGGGCTCTTTGTGCCAGAGTCACTTGGGGCCAGGCACTCCCAGAACCGTGTGCACCACCTCCACCCTGTTGCTGGATCTGGGTGTGTCACACGCCAGAGCTGCTTCCACAACCAGAACTCCCTGGCTGGGGCAGCCCCAGAGGAACTACACAGGGTCCCTCCCTACAAAGATCCAGCAACAACAGAGTGATCCCACTGGGGTATAATCTTGGAGAGACACCTCCCCAACTCAGGACAGCCAGAGGAAATGGTGAAAAACAATCATAAGGCGAAATCAACAGAAAAACTCTGGCAATATGAATAATCAGAGTAGATCAACTCCCCCAAGGATCAATGGGGCACACACAGCACAAGATCCCATACACAAACAAATAGCTGAGACATCAGAAATCGAATTCAGAATCTGGATAGCAAATAAGATTGAATTATAATTCCAAGCAATAACCCAAAAGATGTCTCAAGAATTCAACAAATTCAAAGACCAAATGACGAAAGATTTTGACACATTGAGACAAGAAGTTGCACCCTCAAAGATCTGAGAAAACACAGTAGAATCCCTCAGTAACAGAATGGAGCAAGCAGAAGAAAGGATTTCTGACATTGAAGACAAAGCTTTTGAACTCTCCCAAACTCTCAAAGTGGAAGAGAAATGGAGGGTAAAAACAGATCACTCCCTCAGAGAGCTCTGGGATAATTCAAAGAAAATCAATATTCATCTTATAGGGATCCCCGAAAGTGATGAAGTGGATACACAAGGCACAGAGTCTCTTCTCCATGAAATTATGACAGAGAACTTTCCAGACATGCGAAGAGATTCTGAAATTCAGATAGCAGACAGTTAAGTCGAACTCCAGCAAGACTTAACCCAAATAAGACATGCCCCAGACACATCATAATCAATTTCACTAAAGTTATTATGAAGGAGAAAATTCTGAAAGCAGCCAGACGAAAGAAAACCATCACCTACAAGGGCAAGAATATTAGAATAACTGCAAATCTCTCTGCTGAAACCTTTCAAGCTAGAAGAGGATGGTCATCGACTTTTAATCTCCTAAAACAAAATAACTTTCAACCCAGGATCCTGTACCCAGCTAAACTGAATTTCATTTATGACAGAGAAATTAAATACTTTAATGACATTCACATGTTGAAGAAATTTGCCATAACTAAACCAGTTCTCCAGGATATTCCCAGACTTATCCCCCATAAAGACAGTATAATCCTCCACCACAAAAGTAAATCCACCCAGAAAATTTTGATCAACTTCCAACTTTCACAGTCGCAAAAGAATAAAAGATGTCCACTGGACTCTCGAAAGGCTTATCAATATTCTCAATTAATGTGAATGGTTTAAATTGTCCTCTAAAGAGGCACAGGTTGGCTAACGGGATACAAAAACTCAAGCCAGATATCTGCTGCATACAAGAATCTTATCTTACATTAAAAGACAAATATAGACTCAAGGTGAAGGGATGGTCATCTATACTCCAGGCAAATGGAAAGCAGAAAAAAGCAGGCATTGCAATCCTGCATTGCAATCTCCTATTCGCAGATACAATAGGCTTTAAACCAATTGAAATAAGGAAGAATAAGGATGGACACTTCATATTTGTTAAAGGTAATACTCAAAATGATGAGATTTCAATTATTAATATTTATGCACCCAACCAGAATGTACCTCAATTTATAAGAGAAACTCTAACAGACATGAGCAACTTGATTTCCTCCACTTCCATAGTAGTTGGAGATTTTGACACCCCTTTGGCAGTGCTGGATAGATCCTCCAAAAAGAAGCTAAGCAAAGAAATTTTAGATTTAAACTTAACCATTCAACATCTTGACTTAACAGACATCTACAGAACATTTCATCCTAACAAAACTGAATACACATTCTTCTCATCAGCCCACGAAGCATACTCCAAAATCGACCACATCCTAGGCCACAAATCTGACCTCAGCAAATGTAAAAAAAATAGAAATTATTCCTTGCATCTACTCAGACCATCATGGAATAAAAGTTGAACTCAATAACAACAGGAATCTTCATACCCATTACAAAAACATGGAAGGTAAACAACCTTATGCTGTAGGATACATGGGTTATAGATGAGATTAAGAAGGAAATCACCGTATTTTTGGAACAAAACAACAATCAAGGCACGAATTACCAGAACTTCTGGGATACTGCAAAGGCACTCCTAAGAGAGAAATTTATAGCACTGCAAGCCTTCCTCAAGAAAACGGAAAGAGAGGAAGCCAATAACTTAATGGAACATCTCAAGCAACTGGAGAAAGAACACTTCAACCCAAAACGCAGCAGAAGAAAAGAAATAACCAAAATCAGAGCAGAATTAAATGAAATTGAAAACAAAAAAACTATACAACAGATCAATAAATCCAAAAGCTGGTTTTTTGAAAAGATCAATAAAATAGATAAACCTTTGGCCAACCTAACTGGGAAAAAAAGAGTAAAATCTCTAATTTCATCAATCAGAAATGGTAATGATGAAATAACAACAGACCCCTCAGAAATTCAAAAAATCCTTAATGAATACTACAAGTAACTCTACTCTCACAAATATGAAAATCTGAAAGAAATCGACCAATACCTGGAAGCACGCCACCTACCCAGACTTAGCCAGAACGAAGTGGAAATGTTGAACAGGCCTATATCAAGTTCTGAAATAGCATCAACTATACAAAATCTCCCTAAAAAGAAAAGCCCAGGACCAGATGGCTTTACGTCAGAATTCTACCAAACATTTAAAGAAGAACTAGTACCTATACTACTAAACCTCTTCCAAAATATAGAAAAAGAAGGAATATTACCCGGCACATTCTACGAAGCAAACATCACCTTGATCCCCAAACCAGGGAAAGACCCAACAAGAAAAGAAAATTATAGACCAATATCACTAATGAATATAGATGCTAAAATACTCAATAAGATCCTAACAAACAGAATCCAACAACACATCAAAAAAATTATACGCCATGACCAAGTTGGATTTATCCCAGGGTCTCAAGGCTGGTTCAATATACGTAAATCTATAAATGTAATTCAACACATAAACAAACTTAAAAATAAAGACCATATGATTATTTTAATTGATGCAGAAAAAGCTTTTGATAATATGCAGCATCCCTTCATGATCAGACCACCAAAGAAAATTGGTATAGAAGGGACATTTCTTAAACTAATAGAGGCCATCTACAGCAAACCCACAGCCAATATTGTATTAAATGGAGTTAAATTGAAATCATTTCCACTTAGATCAGGAACCAGGCAAGGTTGCCCATTGTCGCCATTGCTCTTTAACATTGTAATGGAAGTTTTAGCCATTGCAATTAGGGAAGAAAAGGCGATCAAGGGTATCCACATAGGGTCAGAAGAGATCAAACTTTCACTCTTCGCAGATGATATGATTGTATATCTGGAAAACACTAGGGATTCTACTACAAAACTTTTAGAAGTGATCAAGGAATATAGCAATGTCTCAGGCTACAAAATCAACACCCATAAATCTGTAGCCTTTATATATACCAACAATAACCAAGCCAAACAAACAGTCAAGGACTCTATTCCTTTCACAGTACTGCCAAAGAAGATGAAATATTTGGGAGTATACCTAACAAAGGACGTGAAAGATCTCTACAAAGAGAACTATGAAACTCTAAGAAAATAAATAGCTGAAGATGTTAACAGATGGAAAAACATACCATGCTCATGGCTGGGAAGAATCAATGTTGTTAAAATGTCCATACTGCCCAAAGCAATATATAATTTTAATGCAATTCCTATTAAAGCTCCATTGTCATACTTTAAAGATCTTGAAAAAATATTACTTCGTTTTATATGGAATCAGAAAAAGCCTCGAATAGCCAAAACATTACTGAGCAATAAAAACAAAGCAGGAGGAATCATGCTACCGGACCTGAAACTGTACTATAAATCCATAGTGATCAAAACAGCATGGTACTGGCACAAAAGCAGAGAAGTAGATGTCTGGAACAGAATAGAGAACCAAGAGATACATCCACCTACTTACTGTTATTTGATCTTTGACAAGCCAATTAAAAACATTCAGTGGGGAAAAGATTCCCTATTTAACAAATGGTGCTGGGTGAACTGGGTGACAACCTATAGAAGACTGAAACTGGACCCACACCTCTCACCATTAACCAAGATAGACTCTCACTGGATTAAAGATTTAAACCTAAGACATGCAACTATAAAAATACTAGAAGAGAGTGCAGGGAAAACCCTTGAAGAAATTGGGTTGGTCGAGTTTTTCATGAGAAGGACCCCGCGGGCAATTGAAGCTGCTTCAAAAATACACTACTGGGACTTGATCAAACTAAAAAGCTTCTGCACAGCCAAGAACACAGTAAGTAAAGCAAGCAAACAGCCCTCAGAATGGGAAAAGATATTTGCAGGTTATGTCTCCGACAAAGGTTTAATAACCAGAATCCACAGAGAACTCAAACGCATTAGCAAGAAAAGAACAAGGGATCCCATCGCAGGCTGGGCAAAGGACTTGAAGAGAAACTTCTCTGAAGAAGACAGGCACACGGCCTTCAGACATATGAAAAAATGCTCATCATCTTTAATCATCAGAGAAATGCAAATCAAAACTACTTTGAGATATCATCTAACTCCAGGGAGACTAGCCTACATCACAAAATCCCAAGACCAGAGATGTTGGCGTGGATGTGGAGAAAAGGGAACACTTTTGCACTGCTGGTGGGAATACACATTAATACATTCCTTTTGGAAAGAGATATGGAGACACTTAGAGATCTAAAAATAGATCTGCCATTCAATCCTGTAATCCCTCTACTGGGCATATACCCAGAAGACCAAAAATCACATCATAACAAAGATATTGGTATTAGAATATTTATTGCAGCCCTATTCATAATTGCTAAGTCATGGAAAAAGCCCAAGTGCCCATCAATCCACGAATGGATTAATAAATTGTGGTATATGTACACCATGGAATATTATGCAGCCTTAAAGAAAGATGGAGACTTTACCTCTTTCATGTTTACATGGATGGAGCTGGAACATATTCTTCTTAGTAAAGTGTCTCAAGAATGGAAGAAAAAGTACCCAATATACTCACCCCTATTATGAAACTAATGTAGGACCTTCACATGAAAGCTATAACCCAGTTACAACCTAAGAATAGGGAGAAGGGGGAAAGGGAGGGGAGGGATGGGGGAGGTAGGTGGAGGGAGGGGGATTAATGGGATTACACCTGCAGCACATCTTACAAGAGAATATGTGAATCCTAGTAAAAGTGGAATGTAAAGGTCTTAGCAAAATAACTAAGAAAATGCCACGAAAGCTATGTTAACTAGTGTGATGAAAATGTGTCAAACGGTCTATGAACCAAGTGTATGGTGCCCCATGATCATACTAATGTACACAGCTATGATTTAATAAAAAAATAAATGAAAAAAAGTAAAAAAAAAAAAAAAAAAAAACATTCAGTGGGGAAAAGAGTCCCTATTTCACAAATGGTGCTGGGTAAACTGGCTGGCAACCTGTAGAAGATTGAAACTGGACCCACACCTTTCACCATTAACTAAGATAGACTCTCACTGGATAAAAGATTTAAACTTAAGACATGAAACTATAAAAATACTTGAAGAAAGTGCAGGGAAAACTCTTGAAGGAATCAGCCTGGGTGAATATTTTATGAGGAGGACTCCCCAGGCAACTGAAGCAGTATCAAAAATACACTACTGTGCCCTGATCAAACTAAAAAGCTTCTGCACAGCCAAGAACCTAGTGAGTAAAGCAAGCAGACAGCCCTCAGAATGGGAGAAAATATTTGCCAATTATACCTCCGATAAAGGTCTAATAACCAGAACCAACAGAGAACTCAAACGTATTAACAACAAAAGAACACATGACCCCATCTCAGGGTGGGCAAGGGACTTGAAGAGAAACTTCTCTAAAGAAGACCTACGCAAGATCTACAAACACATGAAAAAAAGTTCATCATCCTTAATCATCAGAGAAATGCAAATTAAAACTACTCTGAGATATCACCTAACCCCAGTAAGAGTAGCCCACATAACTAAATCCCAAAACCAGAAATGTTGGCGTGGATGTGGAGGAAAGGGCACACTTCTACACTACTGGTGGGAATGCCCACTAATACGTTCCTTCTGGAAGGATGTTTGGAGAATACTTAGAGACCTAAAAATAGACCTGCCATTCGATCCTAGAATTCCTTTACTAGGTTTATACCCAGAAGACCAAAAGTCACAATATTACAAAGACATCTGTACCAGAATGTTTATTGCAGCCCAATTCATAATTGCTAAGTCATGGAAGAAGCCCAAGTGCCCATCGACCCACGAATGGACTAGCAAATTGTGGTACATGTATACCATGGAATTCTATGCAGCCTTAAAGAAAGATGGAGACTTTACCTCTTTCATGTTTACATGGATGGAGCCGGAACATATTCTTCTTAGCAAAGTATCTCAGGAATGGAAGAAAAAGTATCCAATGTACTCAGCCCTACTATGAAGCTAAATTATAGCTTTCACATGAAGACTATATATAACCCAACTATAGCACAAGACTATGGGAAAGGGCCAAGGAAGGGGAAGGGAGGGGGAGGTTTTGGTGGAGGAAGGGTAATGGGTGGGCCACATCTATGGTGCATCTTAGAATGGGTACAGGCGATTGCACTAATGTACACAGCTATGATTTAACAATAAAAAAAAAAAGAAGGAAATCACCAAATTTTTGGAACAAAACAACAATGAAGACACAAATTATCAGAACCTCTGTGATACTGCAAAGGCATTCCTAAGAGGGAAATTTATAGCACTGCAAGCCTTCCTCAAGAAAACGGAAAGAGAGGAAGTTAATAACTTAATAGGACATCTCAAGCAACTGGAGAAGGAAGAACATTCCAACCCCAAACCCAGCAGAAGAAAAGAAATAACCAAAATCAGAGCAGAATTAAATAAAATTGAAAACAAAAGAATTATACAACAGATCAATAAATCCAAAAGTTGGTTTTTTGAAAAGATCAATAAAGTAGATAAACCTTTGGCCAACCTAACCAGGAAAAAAAGAGTAAAATCTCTAATTTCATCAATCAGAAATGGTAATGATGAAATAACAAAAGACCCCTCAGAAATTCAAAAAAATCCTTAAGAAATACTACAAGAAACTCTACTCTCAGAAATATGAAAATCTGAAAGAAATCAACCAATAACTGGAAGTATGCCACCTACCAAGATGAAGTGGAAATGTTGAACAGGCCTATATCAAGTTCTGAAATAGCATCAACTATACAAAATCTCCCTAAAAAGAAAAGCCCAGGACCAGATGGCTTTACGTCAGAATTCTACCAAACATTTAAAGAAGAACTAGTACCTATATTACTAAACCTCTTCCAAAATATAGAAAAAGACGGAATATTACCCAACACATTCTACGAAACAAACATCACCTTGATCCCCAAACCAGGGAAAGACCCAACAAGAAAAGAAAATTATAGACCAATATCACTAATGAATATTTATGCAAAAATACTCAATAAGATCCTAACAAACAGAATCCAACAACACATCAAAAAAATTATACACCATGACCAAGTGGGATTTATTCCAGGGTCTCAAGGCTGGTTCAATATATGTAAATGTATAAATATAATTCAGCACATAAACAAACTAAAAAATAAGGACCATATGATCCTCTCAATTGATGCAGAAAAAGTTTTTGATAATATCCAGCATCCCTTCAGCAACACTTAAGTAAATTGGTATAGAAGGGACATTTCTTAAACTAATAGAGGCCATCTACAGCAAACCCATAGCCAATATCGTATTGAACGGAGTTAAATTGAAATCCCTTCCACTTAGATCAGGAACCAGGCAAGGTTGCCCATTGTCGCCATTGCTCTTTAACATTGTAATGGAAGTTTTAGCCATTGCAATTAGGGAAGAAAAGGCGATCAAGGGTATCCACATAGGGTCAGAAAAGATCAAACTTTCACTCTTCGCACATGATATGATCGTATATCTAGAAAACACTAGGGATTCTACTACAAAACTTTTAGAAGTGATCAAGGAATATAGCAATGTCTCAGGCTACAAAATCAACACCCATAAATCTGTAGGCTTTATATATACCAACAATAACCAGTCAAAAAAAGAGTCAAGGACCCTATTCCTTTCACAGTACTGCCAAAGAAGATGAAATATTTGGGAGTATACCTAACAAAGGACGTGAAAGATCTCTACAAAGAGAACTATGAAACTTTAAGAAAAGAAATAGCTGAAGATGTTAACAAATGGAAAAACATATCATGCTCATGGCTGGGAAGAATCAATATTGTTGAAATGTCTATACTACCCAAAGCAATATATAATTTTAATGCAATTCCTATTAAAGCTCCATTGTCGTATTTTAAAGATCTTGAAAAAATAATACTTTGTTTTATATGGAACTAGAAAATACCTCGAATAGCCAAAACATTACTCAGCAATGAAAACAATGCAGGAGGAATCACGCTACCAGACCTCAGACTGTACTATAGTACAGTGATAGTGATCAAAACAGCATGGTACTGGCACAAAAGCAGAGAAGTAGATGTCTGGAACAGAATAGAGAACCAAGAGATGGATCCAGCTACTTACCGTTATTTGATCTTTGACAAGCCAATTAAAAACATTCAGTGGGGAAAAGATTCCCTATTTAACAAATGGTGCTGGGTGAACTGGCTGGTGATCTGTAAAAGACTGAAACTGGACCCACACCTTTCACCATTAACTAAGATAGACTCTCACTGGATAAAAGATTTAAACTTAAGACATGAAACTATAAAAATACTTGAAGAAAGTGCAGGGAAAACTCTTGAAGGAATCGGCCTGGGTAAATATTTTATGAGGAGGACTCCCCAGGCAATTGAAGCAGTATCAGAAATACACTACTGGACCTGATCAAACTAAAAAGCTTCTGCACAGCCAAGTACATAGTAAGTAAAGCAAGCAGACAGCCCTCAGAATGGGAGAAAATATTTGCAGGTTATACCTCTGATAAAAGTTTAATAACTAGAATCCATAGAGAACTCAAATGCATTAGCAAGAAAAGAACATGTGATCCCATCTCAATGTGGGCAAGGGACTTGAAGAGAAACTTCTCTAAAGAAGACAGACGCAAGATCTACAAACACATCAAAAAAAGCTCATCAACCTTAATCATCAGAGAAATGCAAATCAAAACTACTTTGAGATATCACCTAACCCCAGTAAGAGTAGCCCACATAACAAAATCCCAAAACTAGAGATGTTAGCGTGGATGTGGAGAAAAGGGCACACTTCTACACTGCTGGTGGGAATGCCCACTAATACATTCCTTCTGGAAGGATGTTTGGAGAATACTTAGAGACCTAAAAATAGAACTGCCATTCGATCCTAGAATTCCTTTACTAGGTTTATACCCAGAAGACCAAAAATCACAATGTAACAAAGACATCTGTACCAGAATGTTTATTGCAGCCCAATTCATAATTGCTAAGTCATGGAAGAAGTCCAAATGCCCGACCCACGAATGAACTAACAAATTGTGGTACATGTATACCATGGAATACTATGCAGCCTTAAAGAAAGATGGAGACTTTACCTCTTTCATGTTTACATGGATGGAGCTGGAACATATTCTTCTTGGCAAAGTATCTCAGGAATGGAAGAAAAAGTATGCAATGTACTCAGCACTACTATGAAGCTAATTTATAGCTTTCACATGAAGGCTATAACCCAACTATAGCACAAGAATATGGAGAAAGGCCCAAGGAAGGGGAAGGGAAGGGGGAGGTTAGGGTGGAGGGAGGGTAATGGGTGGGGCCACACCTACGGTGCATCTTAGAATGGGTACAGGCGAAACTTACTAAATGCAGAATACAAATGTCTACATACAATAACTAAGAAAATGCCATGAAGGCTACGTTGAACGGTTTGATGAGAATATTTCAGATTGTATATGAAACCAGCACATTGTACCCCTTGATTGCTCTAATGTACACAGCTATGATTAAACAATAAAAAAAAAAGATGGTTGTTTGCAAGTGGTGCAGGGTTGAGAAACGTGGCTTGATATCCACATTTGAGCATAGACCTCTCTAATTGTGCAACTGAACAGAACTTGGAGAAGTCAGAGTATTCTAAATTCAAACCTGACCTTTGTTACAAAGGTGTATGTGTCAACATAGAAAAAAGAACGAATATATTTTAAGTCTACTACGTGATTTATAACTTACATATTGAGACACACACTATGTGGGCCTCCATTTGTACTCTTGCCCTTCTTTTTTCCTGCTAGAAGTTTGAATGAACTTCCTTTGAGGCAGGCAGACCTCTTATTTTCCTCTTTATTTATGCCTCTCTTCATATTTCCCTCACCTCTGGCTTTCTAAATATTCAAAGCTGAGCCTTAGTAGGATAGACAGCCAGGATTAGTAGAGATTAGCAGAGACATCAGCAGTTCCCTTTCTTCTCTCCCTTAAACCAATTCCCAACCCTTAGGAACATGCCCCACAGACCACAGGCAGAGGCCATGGGTCCTCCCTGGTCACTGCTTGGCCTCCTTGTTTCTGCCTAAGCAGTTTCTACATAGTGGAATCTGTGCTACTTCATAGTAAAAGCTACATTCTGCTGTCACTGTGGTAACGCCTAAGGCATAAGGACCAGATGATCCTAATAAAGCCAAGAGGCTCCATTCTGGTACCCCTGAGGGTTGGGCTGGGGGTAGGGCCCTAGAAGCCCAGATTTTTGTGCAGAGAACAGCTACAGGAAGAGTGGGGCTGCCTGTCACCTCTACTGACTCCCTGCTACCTCCATCCTGAAAGGGTGCAGGTCCTCAGCTGGCAGAGAGAGAAAGTCAGCTGGTGGGAGGTGGCAGCCAGCAACTTCAACCATCATGCGTTGGATGAGGTTCCTTCTGGGGCAGAATCTGGATCTCCTAGCGCTTCCTTGTGTTGATGGTGTCATTTTATCTACATTTTATTCCACATAGAACCCTTTCCCAAGGTTCCCTTCCTACTCAGACATCCTTTGTGAGTGCAGAGTGGGGCTGCACATTCTGATCCAGAATGGGGCTGCTTGACTCTATGAGTTAAGCCTCCCCTGCTGCAGAAAGTAAGGTAAGAACAGTTGCTCTCACTTGCTTCCTTGGGTCCTGAGAAAATAATGCAGCAGCAGTTGAACAGCTGTGTCCCCTGTGCCTGAGATAGTTCTAACACAGGGAAAGAGGGACACAGGGGACAAGGTGAGAGGCTTGAGACAGAGCCACTAAGGGCTATCACCTGCTCCCTACATACCCCACAGACCCTAAGAGAATCAAAACAAATGTTGCATAGCCCACATGAGCGCTGGAGACTCCAATGATGACCATGGCCACCGTTTCTCCAAGTGTGGGACTTTAGGTACTACTAGGTAGAGCATTAAACAACTCAGAATCTCAGTGTGTGGAAGTTCTTCCTTTTTCAGTTCTGATTACCTGTAGGAGAAACTTTCAGTTTAGTGCTATTCAGCACCTCACTAAAACTCAACATTCTCTTTTCTTTTTTTAGAGACAGAGTCTCACTTTGTCGCAGTAGCTGGGACTACAGGCGCCCACCACAACACCCAGCTATTTTTTTTGGTTGCAGTTTGGCCAGGGCCTGGTTTGAACCTGCCACCTCGGTATATGGGGCCGGTGCCCTACTCACTGAGCCACAGGCGCCACCCTCAACATTGTCCCTTTTTAATGAGAAGAAATCAAACCTCAGTTCAAGGCCATGCCCACTAGAATTGATCAATGTTTTGTTTTTATTTGTATTTCTTTCTGTGGTTTCTTACCTTCCATTTGATGGGTGATATTGATTTTCCATTAAAGTAATGATACAGTTTTAAAAAGTAAACAAATATAAACAAGTGAAAAAGTAATTAAAAAATATAGGTGGGGCCAAGTGTGGTGGCTCATGCCTGTAATTCCAGCACTTTGAAAGGCCAAAGCCAGAGGATCACTCAAGGCCAGAAGTTCAAGATCAGCCTAGAAAATATAGTGAGACCCATCCCTACAAACAATAAGAAAAGTTAGCCAGTTGTGGTGGCACATGCCTACAGTCTCAGCTACTCCAAAGGCTGTGGTGAGGGAATTGTTTGAGCCTAGGAGTTCAAGGCTACAGTGAACTATAATGATGCTGCTGCATTTCAGCGTAGGCAACAAACCAAGACCCTGTCTCTTAAAAAAAAAAAAAAAAGAAACATTGGCTTAGAAAACTTGGATATAACAAATATTATTATTTTTCTTTTTTTTCTGGCATATGGGGCTGGCGCCCTACTCCTTTGAGCCACAGGCGCCACCCAATGATTCAGTCTTTTTTTTTTTTTTTTTGCAGTTTTTGGCTGGGGCAGGGTTGGAACCCACCACCTCCGGTATATGAGGCCGGCACCCTTACTTCTTGAGCCACAGGGGCTGCACCTATTATTTTTCTTAATATGGCAAATACTATTTGAGTTTATCATTTTATAGGCAGGGAAACTGAGACCCAGGCAAAGGTCCCCAAACCCCAAAATGGTGTCCCGACATTTTAGGAAGAACATAGAGAATTGTCTCCCTTGAAAAGACAGTCACAGGCTAGGTAAGTCTCCATTTAGGACCCAATTATCAAGAGTCCTCCTTTTGTGGTTAGTGTTTTCACTATTTTCATTAGCAAAGAAAAGTGAAAACTCGTGCTGATTGTCCTCTTTATGTTTAGGGCAGAAACCTGACCACTTTTCAGAAGCAAAGGGCTTCTGTGGTTGAGCAAATTGCAAGCGGTAGAGGAGAGAGGAAGGGGTAAAAACAGAAGTGGAGCAGAGCCTTTGTAGAAGTAGAAGACAAAAAACCAAAACTCCCTGAAGATGTTTAAGGACTTCAAACTCCAAGGAGTGCTGGAAATGAATCCCAGATTGTCCCTGTCCCTTATGAAGCTAACTTGTTACAACTTCAATGATTTGCCCATTGACCTCAACCAGGACCTCAGTCGTTGCCAGGCATCTGGCTAACACTGGACATCATTTTATCAAACTTCCTGTCAAACCTCCCAAGATGATAGAGTCAAATGTAGGGACCTGCCCAAATCAATCCCTGCCCTTCCAACGGATGTCCCACCTAGGAAAGGGAATGTGCCAACCCCTCACCCTTCCGACCTTTAAAATCCCCATCCACCATTAGCCATGTGCTAATTTCTTTCTCAAACTCAGCTCACCCTCACTGGCGTGGAAATAAAAGCTGATGTTGCCCACACAGAAAAAAAAAAAAAATACAAAACAAATCGTAGCCTGGGAAAAATTCAGCAGCCACATTGTACAGTGGAAAGATAGGGATTTGGGTTGTCAGGTGTATCTAGAGTTGAGCCTAAACTGTCAGTTCCTAGCTTAATCTTGGGTGCATTATTTAACTTCATTGATCCTCCATTTTCTATAGGAAAAGTATAACACCTCCTTGAAATTTACATGACATAGGGTAAAAGAAGCACATGCCACTCTGCTTAGCACACAATAGAGTCCAGAGAGGAGCTTCAGTTATGTCCATCACCCCCTGTGATATACATGAGGAGGCACATCCTCCACTTTTCACTTATTCTTTATGAATCTCTCTCTCCCTCTCTCTCTCAAGACAGCATCTACCATTTAAAAAAATCATTTTTAACTTCAGATTAATATGAGGGTACATACAATTAGGTTACATTGTTTGCACTTGTAAGATAAAGTCTGAGCTGCAGTTGAGTCCTTCACCCAGGAAGTGCGCTGATTACCCTTACACCGTACCCATTAGGTGGGAGCTTACCAACCCTCTTGCTCCTGCTTCTTGAATTTAATTGTGTTTTTCTCTCCTGTGGACCTGTAGTTGTTAATCTATGAATTTCAACTTAATATTGAGTACGTGGAAGGCTTGCTTTTCCATTCTCCTTTACTTAGGAGAATGTTATCCAAATCCATCCAGGTAAATGTTGGTGCCGCTACGCCACGCCGACAACAGCACACAAGAAACAGCCAGGAGCCGGATTAAAAGTACAATGCTTGCAAGAGGTAGACTTCCCATAGGCGCAGGGAAGCCCAAGTAACCTCCACCGTGGCCTTTTATTGAAACAGCAGGCATGGGGGCCCACGTACCAGGACCACATGCTTAATGACCACTATGTGCTCTTTCCCCACAGGCACAACTCCCACCCTGTTGCGCCACAAATGTTCAAAGTCCCACACCTGCTTGCTAACAGTGATCGATCTTACCTCATTAAAGCATGCAGTTGTTTGAGGCTTGTTTCCAGCTGCAAAACATCTCCAAGCCGGCTAGGAGATTGTCCTGCTTCCAGCGTCTCCCTCAAGTGACCACTCCTATAACCTGGTGCTCAGTCTTCTATGGGTAAATACAAAGGATGCAAAGTCTTCATCTTTTTTATGGATGAATGGTGTTCCATGGTGTTCCTATACCACAATTTATTAATCCATTCATGTGTTGATGGGCACTTGGGTTGTTTCCACATCTTTGTGACTGTAAATTGAGCTACTATAAACATTCAAGTGCAAATGTCCTTATGATTAAATGATTTTTCTTCTTCTGGGTAGATATCTAGTAATGGGATTGTGGGATTGAATGTAAGGCGTACTTTTAGAATGAGGATTCTTCATACTTCTTTCCAAAAGGGCTGTATTAGTTTGCAATCCCACCAACAGTGTGTAAGTATTCACAGGAGGGTCTCCTCAACAACACCAGCATTTGCAGCTTTGGAGAAGTCCACATTTTTAACAGAGTATTTTCCTATGGATTTGGTACCATCATTGCCAAAAAGAGAGGCCATCATAGAGGGAGTGAATTAATACCATGTATTTAAATATTAAACTATTTTTGCCTTAAAATCATTAAAGTATTTCCTAGGTAATTTTGTCTATGTCTGGTAAAACAAAAAGTCACCAGATAGCTTAATATTCAGAAATGGGAGTGAATAAGTTCTTTAAACATAGCCCATAAAAGGATACCATTATTGTGTAGGACCATCCCAATAATTTTTTAAGGATTATGAAAAAAATACTTCAAGGCTGAGTGCAGTGGTTCATGCCTGTAATCCTAGAACTCTGGGAGGCTGAGGCGGGTGGATGGCCTGAGCTCACAGGTTCCAGACCAGCCTGAGCCAGAGTGAGACCCGGCCTCTAAAAATAGCTGGGCATTGTGGTATGCACCTGTAGTCCCAGCTACTGGGGAGGTTGAGGCCAGAGAATCACTTGAGCCCCAAGTGTTGGAGGGTGCTGTGAGTTGTGACACCACGGCACTCTACTGAGGGCGACAAAGTGAGACTCTGCCTCAAAAAAAAAAAAAAGACAACAACAAAAAACACTTCATACACAGTAAGCAAGATTAGTTACATGGTGGCACAATAAAACAGTATAACTGTTCAAAACAGTGTGTTTTTGCTATCCATTCCACAGTAGATCCTGCACACTAAAGTTTTAGATTGCTTAGTCTAAAACAAATCACCTATCTACAAGCCAATTCACTTTGGAATTGGTTATTCAAATCTGCAGCAGCTTCAAAAGCCCAGAGGGAGAAAACCCATGAGAACACCATTGTCTCAAATCGTGTCTTGAAATTCTTCATGTGGGAGCATTTTCTTCACAGATTTTGAGGCAGAGCTAACGCCTAGTCTGCCCAGCAGAGGGCGACAAGACCCACGGGAAAGTCCTTCAAAAGGCTTCACAGGAGGGTCCCCAGGAAGCTGTGGCCTTGGTCAGGGTTAGGGGGTGGCACTCTCTTCTTGACTAAGGGGAGGGGAAGATTCTTGACCAAGAAGAGCATGGGGTTGGGAAGCAATGGAAAATAAAAATGTGTGTCCCTTGTTCAGAAAGCAGGAGAGTGACTGAATCATGCCTTTTACAGGTAAAATAAATAAAGCCCAGAGAAGTAAAGAATCTAAAATCACATATCTACCGTAGTATAGTGGCAGAATCAAAATTAACAGACCAGGCCCCCAAGACTCTCAGGTTTTATCCTTGTGCTTTTTTCAGAGATCATTCTGTTCTGAATATATGATCTGCAGCTGAACTTGTGTGATGGTTTATTCCAGGCTGAGGAGGCAGAAGCTGAGACCACCGCCCCTCACAACTCTACCTAGTGGCCCAGCACCTTGGGAATTTACTCAGCTTGCTTGCAGAGATCAGTCAGCTTTGCCTTGGTTTCATTTCAGGGTCAGAATATCAATAACTCTTTATTAATAAGCCCAAGTATATGATGTCTCTAAGCAACTGGGTATTGAATGTAAAGAGAAAACACAAGGCGAACACTATGTATTGTGAAACACTGCAATAGACAGGCATATTCTAAGCTCTGGGATTCTAAGTGCTTGCTTCTTAAATGATCATTGATAATCTGGACCCTGAGGAGTTCATTGTCTAGCCCTGAGCAAGGCATTTGTTCCAGCCCATATAACGTAGCTAATTAGCCACAACTACATTTCACATAAGGTTTTCCTTTGTGGCGAAGTTTAATATTCAGCAGGAGAATAGACACTGCATTCCTTTAATTTTGTTTCCCTAATTAAATTGCAAATTGTAATTGTTTCTTCCACTTGAAATGAAGATCTTAGATTTCATCTTCGAGTTCTTATGCTCACATTTTATCTTAACTATTTTTAAACCTTGACACAAGTAAGTAACCAAGTAGACTGTACACCATAGATAACTTTGGATAAATATCTAATTTCCTATTTGACAATAACCCTCACGAAATGATTATCTAATAGTGTCTGACGTATAATTATTACTAAAGGCATGAGAATGATACACACGCATGTCACCAGACACAGTGAAATGTTTTCTCTCCTTGTCATGTTCTCATGAGCCACCATGTTCCTCATTCCCTAATCTCTAAAATAGAAGAAATTCTTTCTGACTTTTATCTACCTAAAGGAAGATAATGAAGATTAATTTAACATTCTTAGAAAAATAAAAATGTAGAATAAATTTGGCAAGCAAAGGTACCACTTTAATAATATTATTTGTGCTGGCCTGGTGGTTCATGCCTATAATCCTAGCACTCTGGGAGGCTGAGGAGGGAGGACCCCTTGATCTCAGGAGTTCCATACCATCCTGAGCAAGAGAAAGACCCTGCCTCTACTAAAAATAGAAAAATCAGCTGGGCGTAGTGGTAGGCACCAGCTACTTGGGATGCTGAGGCAGGAGAATGGCTTGAACCCAGGAGTTTGAGGTTGCTGTTAGCTAGGCTGATGCCACAGCACTCCAGCCTGGGGAACAGAGTGAGACTCTGTCTCAAAAAATAAAAATAATAGCCAGGCATTGTGGCTCATGCCTATAATCCTAGCACTCTGGAAGGCTAAGACAGGTGGATTGCTTGAGCTCAAGAATTCAAGACCAGCCTGAGCAAGTGTAAGACCCCATCTGTAAAATTAACCAGATGTTGTGGCAGGCACCTGTAGTTCCAGCTACTTGGGCGCCTGAGGCACGAGGATTGCTTGAGCCCAAGAGTTTGAGGTTGCTGTGAGCTATGACACCACAGCACTCTACCAAGGAAGACAGAGTGAGACTCTCTCAAAACAAACAAACAAAAATAATAACAATATTTACAAGAACGTTATCTTATAAGATTGATAAAGATTTTTAAAACACCAAATTTTAAAACTGGAGGAGACCCCAAAGATGACCTGGTTCAAATTCATTTTATAGAGGAATTAACCAAAATACAGAAGGAGCAAGTTTTTTTTTTTTTTTTTTTTGTAGAGACAGAGTCTCATTTTACCGCCCTCGGTAGAGTGTCGTGGCCTCACACAGCTCACAGCAACCTCCAGCTCTTGGGCTTACATGATTCTCTTGACTCAGCCTCCTGAGCAGCTGGGACTACAGGCGCCCGCCACAACGCCCGGCTATTTTTTTGTTGCAGTTTGGCCAGGGCTGGGTTTGAACCCACCACCCTCGGTATATGGGGCCGGCACCCTACTCACTGAGCCACAGGCACCGCCCCCAGAAGGAGCAAGTTTTATTAAAATACCTATTTTAAGGCTATTTCTATAATAAAGTCTTTGATAGAATAAGATTCCACAATAAATCATATGTAAAGAGAAAATGAAACTTACTATTTAACTCATCTAGAATACATCACAATAGTGAGACAACTGAAATCTCTTTAGGGGACTCAAGCCTATGTAAAGCAGTTCCTTTAGGTTCATAGATCCATACATCAAGCTTTCCAGATCCTTCATTATCCTGGTTACACGTGACGTATTTTAAATTATTAACCTCCTTCTTGAAATAATTAAACTTAAATTCTCAATCCTGTTCTCACCACTATAAAGAACCCACGGTTCTTTATAGTGTTACTGCCTTGAAACTCAAGTGGATTTAGTTAATATGAACCAAAATCACATCCACTTTTGGAACACCTCCAAAGCTAAAACCTACACCTCTTCCATGTAAACTGCTTTAAAATCAGAAATGTCTGTCCTTTTTGTCTGCTCAATGTCCATTTCTCCCTCTTCTGCAACGGAGCCACAATTTTGTTTGGGGGAGTTACCCCTCTAGCCCTTGGAGAACATCTTGGAGGAACTATAAACGTGAGCAGTCTATGCCCTCCCTGGCCAGGAGCCGGACTGAAGGTCTCTTACTCTCAGTGCCTGCGGCATCTTGAGCCAGAAGTACTCGGAGGAGCTTGTTGATTCCACCAGGGGTGCTGAAAAGATATCGTTGGTTACGTCCAATTTTCTAGGTCTTCAAAGTTATTCTGGTTATGGAGCTTCCAAATCTTGGTTCTTCAGCTTTTCCTTAGATTCCGTGAAATCTTTCTTTTGCCTTTTTTTTTTTTTAAAAAGTCCATTTCTATTGCTATTAAGCAAAATCTCTATCCGGCACATCAGACCTTCATCCTGGCATTTTCTGGTTTAGTTACTTGTCTGTTTTCTGCCCCTCCCTCACCCACTTCTATCAGGAGAAGGACCTTGTCTGCTCTGGTTGCTTATGAATCTCTAGAACTAAGAATTTTCCATAACATGAGTGGCTCTCAACAGATGTATGTTGACTGGCCTGGACAACATAGTGAGACCCCATCTCTATAAGAAATAAAAAACACATAACTTCGGGCAGCGCCTGTGGCTCAAGGAGTAGGGCACCGGTCCCATATGCCGGAGGTGGCGGGTTCAAACCCAGCCCCGGCCAAAAACCACACACACAAAAAATATATATATATACATAACTTAAAAAAATAGCTGGGCATGGAGGCACACATCTACAGTCCTCTACTCAGGAGCCTGAGGTGGGAGGACGACTTCCCTTGAAGGTACCATTGTATGAACCAGAAAACAAACTTATTTTGTTTTCAGATCAAGGCTGCAGTGAGCTATGAAAATGCCATTGCACGAAGCCTGAGTGAGAGAGAGAACATGTCTCAAAAAAAGAAAGGGAAGGGAAAAACCACAGAAAGGCATGTTTATATTGGATGAATGATACACAGTTGCCTAAATAATCTAATTGTCAAATCCAAGTACCCTGGGATGATAAATTGAAGAAATGGGTATTTTTAGTCTGTGTATTCCTTTAAAAACATGAATTTACCAGAAAAAGGAAAATATTTGTAAGAGGATATTTAAAGTACGATCCTCACTAACTAAAAACAAGTCCTGTTTTCTGCCAAATTAGCCTAGAAATTGAACAGCTGGGATAGAGAGGAGAGGGCTTTGTGACAGAGTGAGTGGTTCAATTCCTTCTGCCTCAGAGCAAGTGAGCCCCCAGGAAGGGCTGCAGCTGTCAGACCTCCTCACCACCCACCCCAGCCCAACAAGCCAGATGGCCAATTGGCTGAGTGGAAATGATCCACTTAGACACGACTGCCCTTCTGTACTTGCTTTCTAATCCGTGATGGATTCGGTGCAGATTAAAACTTGACTCAGTTAAGAGGAATGCAGAGAAATGGTAAAAAAGGGAAGAGTTGTACTAATAGGATAATTGTGCGAGTGTTTGCTGACAAAGGTAATTGGATGAATACAGAAACAGAAGAACAATGAGAAGATGCTCACGGACTCCCCCTCCTTGCCCCAAGCGATGAGATAAACAAAATTTTAATGACTTATGCTACGGAGGCCTAAAAAAAAAAAAAAAAGTAGAGAGTATATTGATAAAAGTCCCGTTATAGAAAAAGTGCTAGTTGTTTCTTACATTCTGGAGGCCCCAACAGAGATGCTCATTATTAAGAGATGCTGTGATGTGAAAATCTATCGTGTACCGGACCTGGGCTGTGCGAAGTGATCTGCATGCATTTCCTGGGGCAGGTAGTCCTATCATCCTGTTTTACATTTGAGGAATGGGAGGCTTCGAGGGGTTAAGCAACTTGCTGAAGACCAAGCAGCTGGAAAAATATGAGCTGGCTAGCAAGAGATAGTAGTCTGGAGGGGGGAATAAGATAGGATAAAGGAGAGAGATCGCCACATTATGGGTGTGATGGTGATTCAGGAAAACATTGGGCAAGATAGAGGCTAAGAGTATTCAAACTGCCCAGCTTTAATGGGAACCCAGATATGTCCTGAGTCCTCCCAAGGGACTGCTGCTCATTTCCCACTCATTCTCTTCTTTCTGTTTCTTCCAAACTGTTTCCCATCTGCCCGCACCAAACAACATTTCATTCCCTTGTCCCATATTAACCTGACTTAGAAATTTGTTGGCAAAAGGGTAGCCCTGGATTATTCTGTCTAGTGGCCTTCTCCATGTTGCTAAGCACTACAGAGGAAACCACACCACATTGCAGATTGTGTCACTATAAATTTGTGGTATCTAACCCAAATTGGGTCCACAGTCTTGCCAGTCAAGTCTTCCAAGTTGCAAGTAGTCAAATCTCCTTCCCACTCTCCAAAATGGCAATTTCAAACCACCTTTCCTCAAAGCACTAATTACACTACTCTACCCCTCACTCTCAGGTAATGACCTGGCCTTCCACTTTTCAGAGAAAATTAAAGATACTAGAAAGGAACTTGATAATTTTTACCACCACACTACAAACCTAGCTCCATTTTGTATCCATCTCCTTCCTACTGCTAAAGGAAAACTCTCTCTCTCTCTGAGAACTCTGTTGCCCTAGGCTAGAGTGCCATGGTGTCATAGCTCACAGCAACCTCAAACTCCCGGTCTCAAGTGATCCTCTTGCCTCACCCTCCTGAGTAGCTAGGGCTACAGGTACCTATCACAACACTCGTCAGTTTTTCTATTTTTAGTAGAAATGGGTCTTGCTCTTGCTCTGGCTGTTCTTTCTTTCTTTCTTTCTTTCTTTTTTATTAAATCATAGCTGTGTACATTAATGTGATCATGGGGCACCATACGCTGGTTTTATACACCATTTGACATATTTTCATCTGGCTGTTCTTGAACTCCTGAGCTCAAGGGATCTATCTGCCTCAGCCACCCAGAGTGCTAGGATTATAGGTGTAAGCCACTGCACCAAGCCAGGAGAACTCTTTTGAGATCTGTGTTTGAGGTCTTGTTAGTCTTCCTGGGCTGCTAACAAAATGCCATAGACCACATGACTTGCAAACAATAAAAATTCTCAAAGTTCCAGAGTCTTGGTAAGTCCAAGATCAAGGCACTGACCTATATGATGTCTGTTGAGAGTTTGTTTTCTGGTTCATACAATGGTACCTTCTTGCTTTGTCCCCACAAGTTAGAAAGGGTGAGGGTTCTGTCTCAGGCCTCTTTTACAAGAGCACTTATCCCATTCAAAGTCCCCACCTCCTAATATCATCACATTGGGAGTTATGGTCTCAACATAGGAATTTAGAAGAACACAAACATTCAGATACTGTGTGTAGTGAATTTCATCTCTTCTTTCCTGGAAGACACATCCCCATTAGTTGCTCCACCTCTCTCTTAGCTGTTTAGCATCTAACTCCCTACTGGCTGCTATCAGCTAACACGTACATCTCCTGGATATTTAAAAAGAAAGAAGAGAAAGAAAAACTCTTACTAAGCCACATTTTCCCCCCACTATTACGACAACTTTCTTCTTGTCACTTGTCTGTATAGAAAGAATATACACTATATTCTCTTCCATTAATCATAATCTGACAAAAGACAACAGATGCCTGTATCAGTTACAAATCTCTGTTTTCAAACAATGGAAACCTACTCTAACTGCCTTAAGCAGAAAAGGAATTAATAAGAAAGAAATTGAGCAGGAATAATCAGGAAACCTAAAGAAATAGGATCAGAAGAAAGGCAGAAATCAGGAAAACCACAGGGTCTAGGTAGCAACAACTACTCAAGAACCCTGTTAGGGCCCTGCTCTTGGGATGAATGAGCTTCAGCTCTATTTCCCTTCTTGTACCTCTGCTTAAGATCAAAAGTCCCAGGAGACCACCAAGATTGCACATAATGAAGGAAGCTCATTAGAAGGAAAAACGGGTGTTCTAATTTTTAAAAATGGTAAAAGAACATCAGGTAGCAAAAACAAAAAACTTTTCAGCCTTTGCAGCATTAAATACTGCTTGTTCATCATCTATTTCCTTTAAAATGTAAGCTCCACGAGGACAGCATCTTCAGCACCTTGGACAAGGCCTGGTATTACTACATAGCAGGTATTTAATGACTATTCATTAAATGAGTTGTTGAGCTCTCATCCCTTTCAAATCATCCTTTCCTTCATTTCCATGCTATTAGACTCTCCTGATTTCTTTCTGCATTAGTTTCCTAATGCCACTGTAATAGATTGCCACAAGCTAAGTGGCCAAAACAGCAGAAATTTATTCTCTCACAATTCTGGAGGTCAGAAGTTTGAAACTTAGGTGTCAGCAGGACTGCACTCCCCCACAAAGGCTCTAGGGCACAATTCATTCCCTGTCTCTTCCAGCTTCTGGTGGCTCCAGGCATTCCTTGGCTCGTGACCACATCATCGTAATCTCTGTCCCCATCTTCACATCACCTTCTCCTGTGTGTACATCTAATCTCCCTCTTAGTCTCTTTTATGAGGACACTTATAACAGCCTTTAGAGCCTATACAGATAATCCAGGGAAATCGCCTCACCTGAAAACACTTACCTTAATCACATCTACAAATACCCTTTTTCAAATAAGGTAAGATTCCCATGTTCTGGGAATTCGAATGTGAACCTATCTTCAGTAGCCACTATCAACCTGCCACATTCTTCTACCTTGTTGCCACTCACCAGCCTCTTTTTAAGACTCTTTTGCCTGGACTTTAAATTCTGGACCTCCCCAGAATTCATTTTAGCCCCATTTCCTTCTAATTCTATACTCTTTGTGGTCAATAGCCCAGGTCTCTTGATACACCCACTCTCCAGACACTTGCTCTAAGAAACCAGCAGCCCTCTGTGAGGAATTAGAATGTGGACCTCATGTAGAGGCCACCTGGTTGTCTTCAATCAACAGCCCAGTTGAACCTGAACTTCCAGCTATCTCAGCCCAGGCATCAGGCAGATGAGTAAACAAGCCTTCAGTAGCTCCACCTCCCGCCATTCAGCCTTTGAGTTAAAGCCTCACATACCACATAGCAGAGACAAGCTGCCCTGCTGTGGCTGTCAGAATTCTCAACTCACAGAATCCGTGCACTTAACTAAATGGTCATTTTTGATGCTATGAAGTTTGGAGTGGTTTGCCATGCAGCAATAGATAAGTGGGACATCCTCCAATGTCTTCAAAGAAAAATCCAAACGCATCAATCTATCATCAAACCCCATCCCAGTTCCTGCCACCTCCTCACTCGAGTTGATCCTCCAACCCTACAAACCACTGCCAGCTCTCTGGACAAGCCTCTTTCCTCCACCGCCAGTCCTTTCAATGCTTGTGGCCACCCCGGTGGATCTCTCTCAGCCTACATCTCCCTTCCACTTCTGCTACGGTGGCCTGACCAGCAATACACTTCCATTCCCAGCCTTCTTTGAAGCTAAGGGAGCCTTTGTGACACTGTCTCACCCACGTCTGCTGGGAGCTTCCAGATTAAAAGAATAGACATTGTGGGAGGTGCCTGAGGCTCAGTGGGTAGGGCGCCAGCCCCATATGCTAAGGGTGGTGGGTTCAAACCCAGCCCTGGCCAAAACTGCAACAACAATAAAAAAAAAAAAAAAAAAAAAAGACTAGACATTGCTAACAGCATTTTCTCAATTGTTGTGCCTTGAATACAGACATGATTCTAGGGTGATGATAGCTATCTTGTGACTGTGAGAGAAACTCCCAGAGAACGGCAGAGCTGCCGGCCTGACATCAATTTTCTGAACCAAGGCCATCAACTACCTATTCCAATTCCCTAGGATGTGGTGAAAATAGAGTCCCACTGCTTCAAGCCATCCCTAATGGATTCAGTATGCTCTCACATGAAGGCAAAATCACTCCTAACTGACATGACATTGTCATTCCTTCTGCCTGGGCCCTGCCCCTTCTCTCTTCATCCTGCTGGCTCCTTTGAACACTCGGCATCCAGCTTGGATTTCAGCTCCTCCAGGAAGGAGGAGGATTCTCTACAGGGAGAATCTTTATGCAGTAAAAAGCACTTGGATATTTACTTATTGAGGCAGAGTCTCACTCTGTTGTCCTCTGTAGAGTCCTCCCTGACCTGCCAAGGCTGGCTTTCACCACCCTCCCAGGAACTTCTTTACAGCGTCTTGTATTTCTCCTAGCATAGTCACACTTTTTTCTTATTTGATATATCCCACATTATACTGTGCTCTTCTGGGCTGGATTGTGTCCTGGGTACACATTTAAATGTTGAACTCCTAACTCCCTATACCTCAGGTTGTCACCATATTTTTGAGATAGGGCCTTTAAAGAAGTAATCAAGATAAAATGAAGCCATGTAGGTGGCCCCAATCCAGAAAAGGGGGTTCTGACACAGGCTCACGCAGCAGGAGACCACGTGAAGGCACAGGGAGGAGGTGCTATCTGCAGGCCAAGGAAAGGAGCCTCAGGAGAAACCACCCCTGCCAACACGTTGATCATAGACCTCCAGCCTCTCCAAGTATGAACAAATAAATGTCTGTTGTTTAAGCCACTGAGTCAGTGGTATTTTTTTATGCAGTCCTAGAAAACCAATACACAGCCAATATGGCCAGGGCGATGGGATGTCACCCCCATGGTTATGTTATGTTAAGACCCTGTCTTAGCTGCCTGCAGAGAGGGAGAGTCATCCTTGTGCTAGTCTCAAACCTGCAGAGGGTGGTGTTGTGGACTGCCTCCACACATGGAGAGGACCACATGGGAGGGAACTGAGTCATCCTGAGGACCTGAAGGGGACATGCAGACAAAAGCACATAAGCTGAGACTCTCAGTTCCACAACCATGCAGAAGTGAATTCTTCCCACAACCATGAAATCTTGGAAGAGAACTCCAAACTCCAAATGAGCGCACAGCCTGGCTGATACCATGGTCACCGACTTGTGGTACAGACCCAGCCTAAGCCACGCCCAAACTCCTCTACCACAGAAATGGTGATGTAATGAATGGGTGGTGTTTTAAGCCGATAAGTTTGTTGTAATTTGCTACACAGGGGAAAAAAACAACATGTGCCTGATGGTGATGTTTCAATTTCCTGGTGGGGAAAAAGGGAAGTGAGGTAGGTGATCTCCATGACTCCAGGGTAAGAATGCTCCCTGGAAATTCAGCAATTACACTGAGAAAACAAAGGGAAATGAGAAATGTTATGACTCTGTACCATCCCCAAACACATTTTTCTCTCAAGGTTTGGTGGAATAAACAACTATTAATAACATAGTATAATTTGAGGAACATTGAAAAGCTCAAACATAAAATACTTGCCCACCTTCTTTTCTTGACATCTAACCTATCCATCTACAAGGAGAATCTTTATGCAGTAAAAAGCACATGGATATTTACTTATTGAGGCAGAGTCTAACTCTGTTGTCCTGTGTAGGGTGCTGTGTCATCATAGCTAATGACAACCTCAAACTTCCAAGCTCAAGAGAGCCTCTCGCCTCAGCTTTCCAAGTAGGAGTAGGTGGGACTACAGGTGACCACCACAACACCTGGCTCTGGAGTCCTTATTTAAAATGCACATGCCTCTTTCTCAAAGGGAGATCTGAGGGGGGAAAAAGCAAAAGGAGAAAAAAACAAGAAAAAACACAAAGCTGAGCCCCACCCTACACCCACAGAATAAAAGTTGACATTTTTGTCAAGGATATCCAGTTGCTTCTGATGTTGCATCTGGGGACTAGCCTGTGAAAAACATTACCTAAGTGCCTTCAGAAGTCAGGCACAGTGCAATTTGAATGATGCAATGAAATGTTTGCAAATGTAATTTATTCCAGTGATTTCTAGTAGAAAGAGGCTTTCTTCCCTCTCAGCCCGGCCTAGGTCTCAGGGATGGCCCTGGAGCTGCCTCCAGCTCTGTGTTTCCCATCAGAACTTTCTGCCAGGCTCTTGGGCTGCTGTCAGCGGCCTGTTGCAAACCTCTGCCCAGCCTGCAATGGGCAGGCCTGCTGCCCCACCCTGGTGCTCCTCCCAGCCAATACTTGGTCTCTTGACAGGACTGCATTTGGCTGGGAGCACGGGGCCCCCTGTGTCCACCGCTGCCCTTAACCACACACACATCTGCCCTCCACCTCTGTGAGGAGAAGCTTTGAGCCCAAGGCTATAGCATTCCTGGTTCTAGAACCTAAGATGTCACCCCACGGAAGGGTGTGGACATTCATGGCCCTCCCCTTTCTGCTCCTCCTCAAACTTGTTACATTACAGCAAGCTTGTTCACACCATGGCTGTGCTGGGAGGCCCCTAGCCCTCGCACTATCCTCAAAGAAACATCCCAGGTTGCTAAGGATGTCAGCATGAGCCACTAATATGAACCATTTCATCCAACTCCACCTCATCCCTCTTTCACCTTCCCTGTTGTGCCTGCATTCCAGAAGTTAGCCACTGTTCCCCAGGATGGGCAGGAGTTCCTGATGCCAAATGTCTTTAGAGCATCCTGCGCCCTCTAGCGAACCACACCAGATAGGACTAAGGACAGCATCTGACACCTGGTAATGGCTTGTTCCACTTTTCACCCAGAAAAACTGAAACTATTCCCTCCAAATGCCAAGACTTAGGATTAGTCAGAATTTTGGGTAGAGTCCAAAATTCTTTCTGAAAGCTTTGTTGTTGGTTTGAGTTATTTTGTGCAATAGCTGGCCTGGAATCTTAGGGGAAACAGCATTTGAAAGATGATCATTGCTTTTATCAACAGCACAGAATATTTTATAGACTTAGACATTGCAATGGTCATCTTACATTTTTGTTTTACTTTAAAGTTCACACCCCCATTTCATGCATCCTGCAATAATCCAGCAAGGAAGATAATATTTGATGAATAAGGAGGCCAGATGAGGTATGACATGCTGCCAAGTCAACTAGGCATCCGAGCTGGAGCTCCTGCCGGCCTGCTTCAGGGACCCCCAGACAATGTCTTTGCTTGTCAACCCCCACAGATGCCTTGTCCTCCCTCCCCGCCTCTCCCTCTGACCATACTGTCAGGAGATGGGAAGCCAGAGAGGAGATGAGAGTCTCCAAAGTGGCCCCATCTCTATTAAAAAATAAATATAAAAAAAATTATATGAATGAACTTTTCATACTCTGTTACAGTAAAATTCATGGTCTATCTTGCACTTTGAATGGCTCATTTACCCATGCATGATTTATATCATGCCTTGGTCAGTTGGAAAATTTTGGATGACTAGTATAGAAGCCTCCTAAATGTAGATGCACTGCATTATACAATATCAAAAAAATCACACTGGCCTAGGACTAGTTGGTTTCACTGGAGAATTCTACAAAACGTCCAAAAAAGAATTAACACCAATCCTTCTTAAACTTTTCTAAAAATTGAAGAAGATGAAACCCTTCCAAATTCATCATATGAGGCCACCACTAATAACAAAATCAGACAAAGATAATATAAGAAAACTACAGACCAATATACCTGATGAATATTGATACAAATATCCTTAACAAAAGATTAGCAAACCAAATTCAACAGCATATAAAAAAGATTATACACTGTGACCAAGTGAGATTTACTCCTGAAGTGGAAGTATGTATGTCTCAACACATGAAAATCAATGTAATACACCATAGTAATAGAATGAAGGGCAAAAACCACATGACAATCTCAACTGATACGGAAAAAAGCATTTGACAAAATTCAATACTCTTTCACGATAAAAAAAAAAAAAACTCAACAAACTAGGAGTAGAAGGAAATTATCTTGACATAATAAAAGCCACATATGAACAGCCCACAGCTAACATCATACTTAATAGTGAAAAAAAAAAAAAATCCCTCAAAAATCAACAGTGAGCAAAGCAAGGATGCCCACTATCTCCATTTCTATTCAACATAGTACTAGGCATCCTAGCCAGAACAATTTGACAAGAAAAAGAAATAAAAGGCATTCAAATGGGAAAGAAGGAAGTAAAATTATCTCTGTTCGCAGTTGGCCTAATCTTATATATAGGAAATCCTAAATATTTCATACACACAGCCACACAAAAAATACTGTTAGAACAAATAAATAAATTCAGCAAAGTTGCAGGATATAAAAATCAACTGTGTTTCTGTACACTAACAGTGAATGAACTGAGTAAGAAAACAATCTCATTTACTATAGCATCAAAAAGAAAAAAACAGGAATAAACTTAAACAAGGAGAAAAAGGTTTATATACTGAAAACTACAGAACACTGCTGAAAGAAATTAAGGACACAAATAAATGGAAAGATCCTGTGTTCATGGACTGGAAAAATTAATGCTAATAAAATGCTCAACTACTCAAAGTAATCCAGAGTCAATGTAAGTAATCCAGAGTCAATGTCCCTATCAAAATCCTAATGTCCCTTTTTGCAGATTAAAAATAAAAATCCCTAAAATTCATATGGAATCTCAAAAGACACTAAATAGCTCAAACAATCCTGACAAAGAAAAATCTGACAGCCTGTCACTGCCTTTTTTCAAAACATATTATAAAGCTACAATACTCAAAACAGCATGGTTTGGGCATAAATAAAAACATACAGATCAAAGGAATAGAACAGAGGGCTCAGAAATAAACCCTCACATATATGGTCCAATAATCTTTGGCAAGGACACTAAAGTTACCCAATGGGGAAAAGATAGTCTTCAATAAATGGTGTTGGGAAAACTGGATAGTAACATACAAAAAGAACAAAATTTGTAGACAAATGGGACTATATAAAACTTAAGTACTTCTGCACGTGAAGGGAAAAAATCGGTGGCATAAAAAGACACCTTCAGAAGTGACGCACGACTTCCCGTGCATGCGGGCAGCTGCCTCGGCCTGCAGGATAAGATGGCGGTCTTCACAGGAGTTAAAGTTCCTCTTAATTTTCACTTGTTGGAAGAACTTGAAGAAGGACAAAAAGGAGTAGGCGATAGTATGGTTATCTGGGGCCTTGAAGATGATGAAGATATGACACTTACAAGGTGGACAGGCATGATTATTGGGCCACCAAGGACAAGTTATGAAAACAGAATATATAGCTTGAAAGTAGAATGTGGACCCAAATACCCAGAAGCTCCTCCATCAGTTAGATTTGTAACAAAAATTAATATGATTGGAATAAATAATTCCAGTGGGATGGTGGATGCACGTAGCACACCAGTTTTAGCAAAATGGCAAAATTCATATAGCATTAAAGTTGTACATCAAGATCTAAGACATCTAATCATGTCCAAAGAAAATATGAAGCTTCCGTAGCCACCAGGACAAACATACAACAATTAATTTTAGTGGATCTCAAACTTGTCTTAAATCAACAACCTATTACTCATGTTAATGTCTTGATTAAATATCACAATGCAAAATACCCACACATTGCGCCGGCCCCATATGCCTAGGGTGGCGGGTTCAAACCCAGCCCCGGCCAAACTGCAACAAAAAAAAAAAAAATAGCCGGGTGCTGTGGTGGGCACCTGTAGACCCAGCTACTCGGGAGGCTGAGGCAAGAGAATCGCTTAAGCCCAGGAGCTGGAGGTTGCTGTGAGCTGTGTGAGGCCATGGCACTCTACCGAGGGCTATAAAGTGAAACTCTGTCTCTACAAAAAAAAAAAAAAAAAAAATACCCACACATTAAGTAAAGGAATTTCACCTGGTAAACATGATCTGGACATTTGTAAGAATATATTTAATATATGTACACCCAGTATGTTTTCAAGTAACAAGAGGAAAAATGCAGCACATTTTTTTTCTCTTATTAAGGCACTGTCATTTAAACATAAACCTGGAATATACTCAAAATAGAATTCAGGTTTACAAGATGAAAGTGTGAAGAGGGGTGTCAGATGGCAGTGGAAGCATGTGTGTTTCTGAAAAGTAAAAATCTCAAGAAGGAAAAACAGAAACGGCATGCTTTATCCATCTTGCTTAGTGAAAGAGCTGCAGTTGAAATTGTTTAAAGTTGCAGGTATAATGAATATTGTTGTAAATTGTGTTAATTTTTGAAGCAGTGTGGGTGCTGACAAATAGTAGTATGAAAAATATGTTCGGGATTGTTTTGATACCTGTATTTATAATAAAATGTTGGAGGGGGGTGATGAGTTTCTGTTAAAAGCTGTTCCAGTGTGTTACATGTAACAGACATGGTAAATGTTTGTTTACAGTCTTTGTTTAACAAACCATGCATTTCAGTTTAAGTGAAGTCAACAAAAAGGAAATTGGTGTATGGAGATGTGATTTTGAGATGAAAGTTAGTCTTAAAATGCAAATAAAACGTGGAACGTTAAAAAAAAAAAAAAGCAAAACAAACCAAAACCACCTTCCACCAGCTGGGCATGGCGGCTCAGGAGTTTGAGACCAGCCTGAGCAAGAATGAGATCCCTGTCTCTACTAAAAATTAAAAAAATTGGCAGAGCATTGTGGCCAGAACCTGTAGTCCCAGCTACTGGGAGGGTGAGGCAAGAGAATCACTTGAACCTGTGAGTTTAAGGTTACTGTGAGCTAGGCCCATAGTATTGCACTCTAGCTGGGCAACAGAGTGAGACTCTGTCTAGGAAAAAAAAGGCAACTTACAAAATGAGAGAAAATATTTGCAAAACATATATCTGACAAGGAGTTAATATCCAGAATATATGTATCATTGATCTCACCAGGACATTTTTAAGAATTGAGAAGTATGTCTGCTTCAAATGGTAGCAGGCAAAATTCTAATTTTTCTTGCAAGCTTGAATTTTATCACAGCAACATACTATCAATAGTTTTGAAATGACAGGCTCACCTATTCCTTTTCAAGAATATGTTTACCAAATACACAGGGCTGAAAAACAATAAGTTGACTGTTAATCATTCCTTAAGTAAAATTGGTGTTCCATGAAAATTTTATTTTAAAAGGGCAGTTAGTTGAGTTCACATCTAATACATTCGAACAAGCACTTTTCCTCCAGATAACCATCATACTTAAGCACACAACAGAAGTGCTTTAAGTGTACATCTGTCTTGTCACAGAGACTAAGATAGGTCCTCAAGGGTCAATATTTAATAAACTTAGTAACTTTTGCTTCTTCATCTAGGAAATTTTATTTTATTTTATTTTATGAGACAGAGTCTTAAGCTGTCACCCTGGGTAGAGGGCCATGGCATTACAGCTCACAGCAACCTCCAATTCAGGCTCAAACTATCCTCTTGCCTCAGTTTTTCTATTTTTAGTAGAGACAGGTCTCACTCTTGCTCCAGCTGGTCTTGAACTCCTGAGCTTAAGCAGTCCACCTGCCTCAGCCTCCCGGAGTGCTAGGATTACAGGCGTGAGCCCCTGTGCCCAGCCATCTAGGACATTTTAAATGAATGGACTTTCTTCTTTTTTTCAACTGGGAGCGCATGGTGGTGAGGAATACAATGACTACTAGCTGACTCCTAGCAGGGTTCAGTGGCACTGACTCACTTCGAGTAAGCAGGTTACTCATAACCTTTACACAGTAGGGGTGCCATAGTGCTTTATAGGTTGCAAAGTCAATTGTTCTAGTCCCATTTAATGCTGATGGTAACAACATCCACTATTTACAGATCAGAAAACAAGGCATAGACAGTTTGAGTAATTTCCTCAAAGTCTTCAAGCTTATCAACTGGCAGCGCCAACTCTTGTGATGTAAGATACCATGACATTTTCACTATTAAACACACCTGTCACCACTGCTGATTTACTGCACTCCCAGAGCCACAGACAGCATAGAGCTGTGATGGAAGTGAATGGGCCTTGGACTCCTCACCTCGTTTCCACTCTTCTGAACAGGGCAGGTGCTCAATTCCCTGATAAAGACCTGCCCTCTGCCTACCCTCATGCCCATCTGCTGTGGCCTCCTCTTTGCTCTGCTGCCATCAAAATGAGAATAGTCTTGACATTTGGTCAGGACATGCGAGTATGAGGAAACACTTTCCCATCATCATCTTTGGATTTAGATTTTCAACCAGCTTTGTGAGACCCCATCCTTTCCACTTTTCCTCAGAAAAAGGAAGCTCGTATTTCCTTTCCCTAAAATCTTTCCAATCTCCAGTAGACTAACTTATAGCGTGATTTACCTGGTAACTAGTTCCCTCCAAAAAAGGTTAGCTTTACAAAAGGAAAAATTTAAAAAGCAACATTTGTATCTACGAAGCAACTCCCTGATTTTGGCACTTGACACACCATTATTATTTGTTCCCTTCAAGCCCAATACATGGAGGGCCATGGAGAAAGATGAACTATCATAATTTTGCAAGTGAACGTGTAATGGTTATGCATTTTTACAAATTTGAATAACTATATTTACAAGGAACAGTAGCACACAACACCGTGTGCCTTTCACCTCACAGTGACATCTGAACAAACACACTTTGTCCTCTGCACGACATAAGTGTTTAGATGGGCTACATGCAAGAGTTTTATCAGAAATTAGTTGAATATAATTTAATAATCTTTCTCCTGTAATGGCCACAAACCATTCAGTAGAACAACTAAATGCCTAATTACAGAAAATAGTAAAAAGTTAAAAAAGAAAAATGCCTATGAGCCTAAACCTGGAAGGCCCAGCCTTTGAAGTACTTTTACAAGGCTCAGGCCAGGGGAGGGAGTACTTTAAACTAAGGAAACAGGAAGTACCTAGATAAAAAGTTTGTTTTGTTTCTCAGGAGGATGGTCTTTCTAGAAGTGCTCTTCCAGGAAACCAGTCCTTTCCCACCTAGATGCTTAAGTTTCCTGGGAAAAAATAAATAACCTCTCCCTGAGAGGATCAATGAAGCAGTAAAAATCTGCAGAAATCGAGTTGTCCTCTCGATGTTATCAGCACACAGGAAGAGGAGGAGGGCTTTGAAGACTGGGCCCGGGGAAGGGGAGAGGCCACAGAGGACAGGCCGGCACCTGCAGCCATCTGCGGACCTCAGGCCAAGTGCACAAACAGCTTTTGTCCTTGTGGCTGTGCCGCACCCCTGAAGAAGAGGATGCCTCAGGGACGGAAGGGGACATCCTGTGGTGACACCAAGGCCCAGCAAGTGAATCTTTCTCAAATCACAGGATGATGGGCAGGGTTCCACAGGAAGTACCTACAATGGCTAGAACGGTCCGATTTTCATGGCCTACAGTGCCCCCTGGTGGAGATGTGCTTGAAGCGCGACCCACTGGGAGAGTTTTGGAACCCAACCATGGGACACTGGCCAAAACCGGGGGTGTTGGGGCGGTAATACCTGGACACTCGGCCTGCAAAGAGCTATGGCTTCTTCAAGACATACAGTCTATCTTCCTCAATATCAGCATGCTTATCAAAATATGCTAGCTGCAGCTGTATCTGCACACCGCTTCCTTCCCGTTACTTTCCCCACCCCCTCCTAACTTCCCATCGCAGTTAGCCAGGCCCACCCTTCCCCTGGATGCAGATCACTCCCCACCTTTCCTTTGGCCTATTTTCCCCACAGGCCCCTTAGTGAGACACCCTTCCCCAGCTTCATTTTCCCCCTTAAGTGCCCAGCATGCTGCTGCTATTCTGAACCCAACGAACCCAGCTTCCCTGGGACTTCTCATTTTTCTTGAGTCCCCTTCTAATGAACGCTGTTGGTGACAGAGGCCATGTGAGACGTGTTAACTGCTGAAGAAAAAAACGAGTTCAATGATACCTACTAAAGCATAGCTTGGCATCTTGATTCAGGACCAACACCATGGGTACAGGGCCCATCATGACATGGGATTTTGCAGAGGGGGACAGAGATTGGACTCAACTCTAAACACAGCACAGGCAAGTGGCGTTTACAGTCAAGAAGCGAGGTGGGGTCAGAGTGTGGAAAATTACCAAGAGGGAACACCAGTGGGGAGGGGGGTTCTGACTAAACCCACCTAACAGGATGCTTACTGAATTCAGCGCAGGGTGATGAGACATCACCCAGGGAATGGTGGCAGAGGAGGAACTCAGATGCGGAGTGATCCGAAATTGAAGATGAAGGGCTCTTGCTTTGTGACTTAGCAGGCATTTTATAAGGAAGTGCACAGATGAGCCTCGCAGAAGCTTCTGAAGCCTGACTGAAGTTTGGCCGAGCAAGGGATCATTGTCAGAACTCACCAAACTTTTTTTTTTGCCGTTTTTGGCCGGGTCCGGGTTTGAACCCACCACCTCCGGTATATGGGGCTGGCGCCCTACTCCTTTGAGCCACAGGCGCCGCCCGCACCAAGCTTTCTTAGTAATCTTTGTATTTGTCAAAAGTTTCAAAAAGCTCTAGTGAGCCATTGCTAGTACTGCAAAGGGGCGCCCTGTCACATGAGGTTGGTGAACGGCGGAGAGAGTCTACACTGACCTTTTGCCAGTGGCGTGGCTGCTTTTAAGCTGTAGACATGTGAGTGCAGCCAGTGGCTCACCACTTCCCTAAAAGTGTAAAAACCCAGGAGAGAATGGGCATTCCTGTGTAGGAGTATTTGCTTCTGAAATCTGTAAGCATTATTCCTGAATAAACTTGGTGCTAGTATGTGAGAGAAGTAAAATTAATTCTTGCCTTGAACCAAAAACAAAAATGATTAGATGTTTGCAATAATTAAGAGATTAAAAGAAATATTGTTTTCTTCGTAATAAGCATATTTCCATATCTGTAACGTTGTTAGAGACCTTTGCAATACAGGAACTCAGATGAGTGTGTCATGGCTCGGAGGTGTGAAGGAACAGTTAATAATGTCTGCTTAATTCGGAAACATTTGGAGATTTCACAGAAGCCTTGTAATGCTGTTTTGATAAGTGTAATGAAGTGGGAAACAGACCTGAGTAAACATATCGAATAGAAAAACAAGTCACGGTAGTCTAAATATAAGATATAAGGTAGTTCCTTTAAACTTCCAGTACAAAATATACCTCAGAACAAATAGAATGTACTGGATAAACTCAAACAGTTCTCATTTTAGATGTCAGAGCCAGGTCAGGATGTGCTGGAAAATGTTAGCCTCTGAGAGATGGGTTCTAAGGTGTTTGCAAGAACTAATGGAAGTTTCAAATTTATTTTGCCACTATAGACATTTGTTTTTTGGAGAATTTCTGGGAAATGATATTACATCATTTAAAAAAAAAATAATTCCTGGGCGTTGCCCTGTGGACAGCCAACATAAACTGCATCTTCTTGGATCAAAGAAGCTGCCCCAACAAAGAAAAACTAGGCAACACCAGGATTAAATCTTTCAACCTGTGAGAGAGATACAGCCAAAAGAAGAGGAAAGTACAGGGTGTTTGGATTTATTTAAATGCTGAGACTCTCAAAAATAATAATAAAATAAGTGATATTTATAGAGCATTTTCTATGTCCTACCACTATTTGCTAAGAGCCTTACACATACTGTTTGATTTTAGCCTCGAAAAGCTCCTGTGAGGTACGTACTGTTCCCATTTGCCAGGTGAGGAAACAGAGGCACCAAAGAGAACATTCGCGGGCCGAAGGCGGCAGAGGCAGTCAGGCACCGTGGTGGCAGCTCTGTTCCCTCCCTGCTGGAGTACTTATGGCACGTCACTTCCTAACATTTGCAGTTTCCCAGGCACCTCTCAAAGTACTTTATAGGTATCAACCCATTGAATGCTCTCCCCGATAACTAATTAAAGATAGACTATGCTGGCCGCATTTCACACGTGATGAAATGAAGAGCCACAGAGACTGAGCGAGCGATCCAAGACCCCCCACTAAGCGCCAGAGTGGGGTCCAGACCCAGGCGAGCTCAGCTCGGAGTTCAAAATCTTCATCACTTCACAGTACTGTATCTTGGGGAGCAAAACAGTTTTCAGCCTTGCATATGTAGTTTCCAAATGGCACTCTGTGTATGTCAGTCAACAATTGAAGACAGCGGGGAGAGTGTTTCCTTTATTTCATTCATTGCAAATCCAGCAAGAACTGAAGAAAGACATGGCAGGGAATGCGCGTGAGATGACTAGATTTTTCACTACCAGCACTGGTAATGTGAGGAGAAGTGAGGTGTGGTTAGTAGGAAATTTGGGGGAAGATTTTAGCCATAAAGTCACAGTGGCAAGCCATGACAAGAAAAGAACAAAATACCTGAGCTTCTGCACCAGCCTGGGCTCCAAAGTAATTACTGAGGGAAACAGAAAAATAAGATAACCAGTTGTTTAGTACCTAAGTCTACACACACACACACACACACACACACACACACATATTACCTCTGGACTTTATCCTTCTTTTACGGGAAGGTGTTATTTAGCCCTGCAATTAACCATACTTTTCTATCTTTTGACAGCTTTCACTGAAGATTGAATCTATCTGTATTCCAAATATATGTGCCTTTGAGAGAAGACTTGGAAGAATGAACAGTAATGCATTGTAGCTAAAATTTATTTTTTTAAATAAACAAATATTTATGGAGTAATATGTCCTTACCATGCACAAGAATTGATTTCAGCTCTTGACTGAGCCATCAGCCCGCTATTTGAGAAGATGAAGAAATGATCTTTTTGGTGGTTATAACTGTTCACTTATTTGTCACTCATGGTACGTGTACAATGTGAGTTATAGGCTCAGAGGGACTGGGGACACTCTTCTCATTGTAACCATCCAGAGACATAGAATGATGGGCTGATGGAGGATCATCTTAGGTAAATGCTTCCGTGACACTGGGAGGATAGGAAGAAAATTGTGTAGAGGCTCTTAATGCTGCCTCCTGGAAGTAACATCTATTCCACCTGCATTTCATTGGCCGAAGCAAGTCACACAAGATTCCTAACTTCAGAAAAGACAACAAACTTAGCATGTTTCTTAGTCTGTTTTGTCTTACTGAAACAGAATACTTGAGGCTGGATAATTTATAAGGACAAAAAGGTTTAATGGGCTTATAATTCTGGTGGCTGGAAGGTTCCAGATTGGGCAACTGCATTTGATGAGGGCGTTGGGCTGGTTCCGCTCAAGGCAGAAAGCAGAAGGGGAGTGGGCATGCGCCATGAGAAGAAAGGAGCAGGAGACAGAAACCAAGAAAGCCTGATTCCTCTAAACAACCCCCCAGCAGGAAATAATCGATTCTCTAAAGGGCAAGAATTCACCTTGTAGAATGTCACTCATCTATCGTGAGGGACTCCCCCAGGACCTCCCATCACTGCCACGCTGGGGATCAAACGTCAGCATGACCTTTGATGGAGACAAACCACATTCAAACCATACCAGCGTGTGCTTAGGAAGGAGAACTAAACTCACTTACCTCCACCCACAGTGACTATGAAACTGAGCAAATGTCATTGAGCAAAGGGAGTCGACTGTCAGAAGATGGAAGTATGTGACCACCAAAAAAGGCCCCCTTTAAATTTGTGGATCTCAAACTAAAGACCCTGCTTGAATGATGATGTGTTTAAAAAATTAATTGGGAGGCCTTTAGGCTGAGCTGACCCCATTGCCCTGGGTTCCTCTGTAAGCAACCACAGCCCAATTCAGTGTAAACAGTAAGCTTAACCTATCAGAAACCACCAACTAACCTCTAACTAGGGACTTTCCACTGGAGTGAGCCAAATGAGGCTACTGCTTCATTTTAACAAATCAAATATTGTCTTTGTCTTGCTTCTGAGTGAGTTTTGGAGCCCCAGCTGCCTGAGGTCTGGAGCTGCCCTATTCATGAATTAAGTCTGCTCAATGAATTCTGTAATATTGTCATGTGCCTTAGGTTACCTTTTACCATTAGCAATGTTTTAGTAGGTGCACATGGACTTGGGGACAGGGCCAGATAGAGGAATATACAGACAAGTACAAAAAAAACAAACAATAACAAAAAAAAAAACCCAAACCATACTGTCCTGTTATACCAGTTTAAGAATTTGCAACCAGATGCTGAAGTTGCCAGATGTCTACGAGCCCTGTGGTCACAGAGGGACTGGCATGGAAAAGAGGAAGAGAAATATTTGAGACCAAATGACTCTTAATGAAAGCAATCTCGTAAAAAGGCAACAGCTCAGCCCTGGCAGACTCTGGGATTTGGTTACCACCTCGCCACATAGGACTTCATGACTTTGGCCTTGATCTTTGCATCACAGAATGCCAGAGTCCCTGCTGTTCTCCATGCCAGGAGGCTGGGAAAATGACCTTTCATTCCCGACAACATTTAACTTTTTGTATATGTGTGTGAAATAAAGCTGCAGGCAGGACCACGAATATGTGAAGAAAAAATGAGAGCTCATAACAAAAGGGAAATGGGCATGGCATCATCCCCACGGGCTTCTCCCAAAAAGAGGATGTTGTCTGTAGAGACTGGGTTTCTCTGTAAAATGGAAGTGCTATTGTGTCTAAGGAAGCTGTTGAATCATCCGCCTTCCATACCAACCCCGGAGTTTGCACTCTATAATCCCGCTAGAAAGTATAAAGCATACTTGAAATCTCAAACAAGACCTCTGATTACTAAGAGCGTAACAGGTTGTCAGCTGAGCAGGCTTGGTCTTCCTGTTGTTCAGGGCCTGCTGCTCTGCAGCTGTGAGAGGACTAAAAACAAGGCAGCTATTTAGGTCTCTTTAATAAGATACAAAATCAGCGTGTCTCACCACACTGCACCAAGGGTGCAACTCACAGTGCAGCCCTCCAACTAGCAGCATTACCTGGGAGCTTAATAGAAATGTAGGAGCTCAGGCCTCACCCCAGACCAGCTAAGCCATAATCTGCATTTTAACAATGTCCCCTGGTGCTATGTATCCACATTAAAGTCTGAGAAATGCCGTTCTCCAAAGTTTTAGACCACCTGGAAAAGACGTCCTTGCTGCTGTCCTCTGCTGGACATAAGAAAGGAGATTGGAGGCTGACTTTTCCAGCTTGCTTTCTCTCTCTCCTTGTTAAACAGTGAAGCTAGCCCCAAAGACCCAATTATGAATTCACCTGCCTCAGATTCTGTCTAAAACAGCCAGTCTTTGCGTGAATGCAACTGCACTTAGGATAAGTCCATCTTGGTATGTCCCTGTAGCAGTTTATGGCCGGGGCTGGGCTTGAACCTCCAGCATATGGGGCCAGCGCCCTACTCCTTTGAGCCACGGGTGCTGCCCTAAAAGTACAATTTTTAAAAATCTGTTTTATATGCTTGCTTTTATATACTTACTTCTCCCGGCCTGTCAGTTAGACACACACCTCTGACACACACTATTTCTCTCTTCTCTCCATCAGTACTGACCAAGGACAGATGATGACGGGTGATTATTTGCATAACATGTTGTCCATTTATAGGGTCTCAATGGAATGCTGTCTTTTTTCTTTTGCTCTGTTTTCTTTGAGCCTAGCTGGGCAGTCTGGACTATGTCCTGCTTGACTGCATGCATCTGGGCTGTCTACTCTGTGCATCTGGGGGCTTCAGGACAGTGCTGAGAGATGCCACTGTGGGGAAAAGGCTCAAGTGACTTGCCCTCTGCATTGTTTCAAAAGTTATGATGTTGCACTTTAAAATGCTAATGCTCAATATCACAGCAGCTTAATGTAAAAATGAAGTTTTATGTGCTATGGAAAATATCATCATGATGTATGTGTTAATCACATCTCTACCTGCTCTGGGAATTTAAGTAAGGCAAGTAAATAGATGTACTCAAACTCAAGGAGCCAACATTTAAAAGAATACTCTGTAGCCAGGTGTGGTGGTGTTCGTGGGTGTGCCTGTGGGAGGCTGAGGCAGGAGGATTGCTCAAGCCCAGGAGTTTGAGGTTGCTGTGAGCTATGATGACACCACTGCACTGGTGCAACAGAATGATACCCTGTCTCAAATTAAAAAAAAAAAGAGAGAGAGAGAGATGCTTTGCGTAGCATTTATTTCTTAATCTCACAAATTTCTTCTCTCCCTTCCAAAAATGAAGTTGATAATAATGGGGTTCAGGACCTGTGATCCTAAAACATAGCACTTTGACACTTAGGTGTTTTTCTTTTTTCTTTTTTTTTTTTTTTGGAGACAGATGCTCATGCTACAGTGCCGTGGTGCCAGTGTAGCTCACAGCAATCTCAAACTCCTGGGCTCAAGCAATCTTCCTGCAACAGCCTCCTGAGTAGCTGGGACTACACAATGCCCAGCTGATTTTTCTATTTTTAGTAGAGACAGGGGCTGACTCTTGCCCAGGCTGGTCTAGAACTCCTCAGCTTAAGGGATGCTCCTGCCTCAGCCTCCCAGAATGCTAGGATTACAGGTGTGAGCCACACTGGCCAGCCACACGTTGGCATTTGAGAAAAGAGAAGCAGAAAGGTCAATCTCACCTTCCTTCTCCCTGCTCTTCTCCCCTGAAACAAGCCCTCAAATTTAGGAAGGCTTCTCTGACCTTCCCCAAAGCAGATCATAAGATCTCAATAGGAGAGGGGACCTCCCTCAACCCCAAAGAAAGGAACATCATCACCTGCAAATACACAGGCCACACAGAGGAATTGGAACAAACAGGCCAAACAAACAGAACAAGTTCCCCCCAGTTTGTTACCATCAGATCATACTTTTCCACCACTATCCACGTCTTCAACAAAATTCGCATAAACAACACACAAGTCTCCCCGTTTCTTTGGGTCTTCATTTCCTTAGGAAATTTCTCTTGTCACATAAAACTTACATTAAATAAATCTGTATACTTTTCTCTTGTTAATTTGTCTTTTGTTATAGGGGCCTCAGCTGTAAACCTAAGATGGGAAGAAAAGATATTTCTTTTCCCAACGATACAGTAGATAGAAATATGTGTTTCAACATTACTGGTGGCATCTCAGAAACTGTGTTCTCTGGGGATTATCTATGACACACTGTTCTCGACAGCCTTTAAATAATCGCTAGTAAAATAGTAGAAAGAACATTTCCAGGTGACAATGGGGCTGGAAGTGATATGACGTTTGTACGTGATGAAATACTCATTTTTCTGAAATACAGAATCTGTGGAAAGAGGAATTATGACTAGTATTTACAACAACTTTTCATAAACATCCCCAAATTCCAGGCACAAGACAAAAGGCATGACTCATATCACAGTAGGCGCTGTGGCCAGGGAAGTGGCCCTTATGAAGATTGCTTCCCTAATGCCTGAGAATGGCTCTTAGGAGATCTGTAGGAAGCTGATAATAGGGTATTTCACTGAAGTATCACCGGTAAAAATCTGGGTTTTGATCAAGGGCATTTCCTCAGCTAAAAATGTCATGTTTCCAGACCTTAATGGGATTTGTTGGTAGATCATGATCGAACAGACTGAAAACTTAAAAAAGCAACATGTATGATTGTGACCCCTTCGATTTGTGTTGTCACATCAATCAACTGATAAGATTATCCTGATGGCTGTGCCTTGAGTTTGCCTATGTGCTGCGGTTTTGGGGGCCAGGAAGGTCCTCTCCCCTTCCAATCCCTCTTGTCAGCAGCATGTCTGCACCCCACCATTTCTCTGTAGGAGGCCTTCCAGTGGGTGGAGGTGGCACCGCCACCTGCTGGGACTCCACCTCTGAGGTCCCGCTTGGTCTGAGGTAAGTTAGACATGGGCCTTTTTACAAGCATTCCCAGTGATTCTCAGGAGGTAACCTTCGGAATGTTTTAGGAAACACTAACTAAAGCTTAGTTAATTCTCATGTTTTAACGAAATTTGGAAAAAAAAACAAACAAACAGATAATAACAGATGTTTGTGAGATGTTGGAGAAATTGGAACACTAATATATTCCTGGTGGGAATGAAAATGGTGCAGTTGCTATGGCAGCTCCTCAAAAAGTTAAATAACTTGAGTAATAACCATGTGATGCAGGAGGTCCTCTTCTGGATGTATGGATACTCAAAAGACTTGAAATCAGGGTCTCAAAGAGATAGTCCTAGCAGCATTATTCACAACAGTCAAAAGATGGAAGCAACCCCAGGACCCACAGGAAGATGACTGGATCAACAAAACGTGGTGTGTGTGGCTTCTGTGTACAATGGAACACTATCCAGTCTTAAGGAGGAAGGGGATTACAACACATGCTACAATATGGATGAACCTGGAGGATGTTAAACTAACGAGCCAGACACAAACGAACAAATGTGTTATGGTGCTGCTTACATAGGGGATCTAGAGTAGTCAAATTCACAGGGACAGAAAGTAGGATGGTTACCAGGGGGTTAGGGGGGAGATAACGGGGAATGAGTATTTCATGGGTACAGTTATAGTTTGGAGGATGAAAAGAGTTCTGGAGGTGGATGGTGGAAATGGTTACACAACCATGTTTGTGTAATTAATGCCACTGAAAATCCTCTTAAAAATGGTAAAGTTGGCTTAGCGCCTGCAGCTCAGCAGCTAAAGTGCTAGTAGCCACATACACCAGAGCTGGTGGGTTCGAATCCAGCCCCAGCCTGCCAAACAACAATGACAACTACAACCAAAAAAATATCCAGGCGTTGCTGCGGGCACCTGTGGTTCCAGCTGTGTGGGAGGCTGAGGCGAGAGAATCGCTTAAGCCTAAGAGTTTGAGGTTGCTGTGAGCTGTGACACCACAGCACCCTACCAAGGGCGACAAAGTGAGACTCTGTCTCAAAAAAAAAAAAAGTAAAGATGATAATTTTGTTATGTGTATTTCGCCAAAATTAAAAAGAATAATTAAAAAAAACAAGTCAACATCTCTTCAAGGGAAAAGATATTACACAAAGAATAAATTATTAACTCCGTGACTTTGTTTTGCAGTTAGAAGATAACAGAGTTATGGGTCAAAACTCACTTTTAAAAATTAAGGATGTTCCTTTGAAATGGCTGACAAAAGAAAAAAAAAAAGTCCAAGTTTCATAGACGTTAAAAATCTTTCTCAAAGTCGGGTATGCCCCGGCCAGGATCTGAATCCAGCCCCCTGACTCAAAGGCCCTTCGCCACCCCCCACACCCCCTCTGCTCACTTCTGCCTGGATGTGAGGAAGAAGTGGCTGAAGTTTCGGGTTGGTGACTGAAAGACAGCGCTTCAGTCGCAGGGGGAAAGCCACAGAAGGATGTCACCGACAAGAGGGGGAGGAAAGGTTCGGTTTTGAATTCGGTCATCTGAGCTGACCGCGGGCTGTCGGCCCGGCCCTGGGGGGGAGCGGGGGATTTGGGGAGCCGGCGTGGGGCTAATTAGTAAAATCAGAAAGTGAGTAAAAACAGCGGGGCGAGAGCGGGACAAGAGGGCTGACGTGGGGCGGTCGGAGGAGCCCAGGTCAAAGCCAGCCCCGGGGGGCGCCGCGCAGTGCTCGGGCGGCAGAGGCGCGGGGAGCGCGGGGCGGCAGGGGGCGCGCCAGGGACGCGCAGGGCGGGCGCGGCTCTCCGCGAACCCGCCGCAATCCGGGCTCCCGGTACGGGCGGTGTCTGCCAGGCTTCACGTTTCTGGGCTCTCCACACAGCTAAGCGAGGTCAGCAGAGAAGTGTTATCATTTTCATTTTACTGATAAGCAAAGTGGGCAGCAACAATCCTGTCCATTTCCCACGGCCATGCCCAGCCCTCGCGTCCGCGTCTTCCCGGCTCGGATTCCTGTTCCCTGGGGAAAGGGGCCCTGGGGGCAGCTGCCGGGTGCAGGGAACCGGGATGCGGCGCTGGTAGGGGCAAAAAAATTACAAAACCAACTAAAAGACAATCTGCTTTTTATAATTAGCGTGCGCTTGTCATTCTACACAAATTGCACCTCCCTGAAAAATCCTTTCGTGATGTTAAGTTCTGAACAGTCGCAGTTTGGAGTGAGCTTTACTCACACAGATGCAAGCCTCCAGGTCACACGCTTGACTGACTTAGCCTTCCACGATGATTGCATTACATTTATGGAAGTTAGTTGGAGACTCCTCGTTGATTCTCACTTGCACAGACTCGTCCACTTACAGCTATTTGGAGAATAAATTGATTCAGTTTGGAATCACTCAAGTTTGCTTCCTGCCCATTTCCTGTCGCTAACTCTAGGGTCCCACGTGTTCCTGTGTTCAAAAGGCAGATGTGAAAACACATGAGGAGAACACAGTGATTGTAAAGACCAAACTTTACAAAACTTGCAAAATTTCAATTTTGTCATTTCATGTGACAACTTGAATCTTGGGTGTGTACTTAAAAATGTAAAAGAGTGACACAGAGTGCTTGATCTTTCTGTTTCCTAAAAGTGTACATTTTAGGGTCGACCAGAAATATTTTACTAGACTTGAATATCTTTAAAATTAAAATGTATTCTTTTGAATTAAGGGAATACTGATTGTTACATGTTGTGTAGAAGATACAGCTCAGCTTGGTATCAAATACTCTAGGGACAGCACTGCAGGCATGCTAGAGGTGAGCCCCTGGTGGCCCCTGGCCACAGCGAAAGGCAGCTGCCACCCTGGCTGGCCACTTCCCACTGCTTTCCACTTGGTTGGTTGCAGATTTCCAGACAGCAGGTGGCCTGGCTGTCAGAGCACAGGATTTTCATGATCACCTCTCCCCTTTTACACAGAGAGTGTACAAGGCTTTAAAAAGTGAAAAGTAGCTTCTCGTCTCAAACAGGATAGTGATCCATATTCTGGGATGTTTAAAAAAAAATCCCAAGGTCTAAAAGAAGTAGATCTCAGAGGATGTTTGTCCCAAGGAGCTCACACTAATAGTTTTTCAAATGTAGCTTGAAATTAGCAATTGAAGAAATGGATGATTTCAAATTCCACATTAAAGGATTTTTGAATTCTGTCACAAAAACTTTTTTTTTGTTTTGGACAAAATTGACATTAAGGTTTCTATACTACAGTTTGCTTTAAAGTTTATAGTTCCAGGTAACACACACGCACACTCATCAGTTTATATAAATGTGTGTATCCACACACACAGTAATAGCATTACATACTTCATATGCCTATCTGCACATGCCCACAGGATACCTGTATCTTTATATATGTATATTAATCTGGTTCTACGTGTGTACCTACCACATGTCTATTTATGGCATAAAATCAAATAATGGTTAGGAGTGGTTTTGGAAGAAAATTCTGACATACAAATGCAACGTATTTTCATTACACAGCATTGAGTGAATGGTTTGTACTCATTCCTTCTCACAGAACTTACTACAAAAATAAGAAAAGAGTCCTGCTTTCCCCTAGAGGTTAAAAAGCACTCACCTTCCAAAAACATCAAAAGAAAATAACTTCTAATAACTGAGAACATTCAAATAAATGTAAGTCATGAAAAAGAACTAAATCTATTTTGACATTATTTTCAGCTAAGGATAAAGTCAGCAAGGGTCTGGGTTGGGTACATTATGTATAATAAACACAGACCCAAAGACTACCTAGGAAATGCTTACATTGACTTGTGACCTGAAGGTGTCTACCCCATTTCAGTACCCCCATGGAGGGTCCCAAACCTCAAACATAACCAATCAGCCAGTCTTGAGCTTGCAGAACAAACCTAGTTTACACCTTAAATACCAACCCAGGACTGCAGTTACTTTAGGGAATCCTAAAGACGGAGGCCAATTTATAGTCTAGTCTCTGTGAGATGTCTCTAAATTTTAAGATGACTTATGAGCATATAGCCCAACTCAGGCCAAATCTTCCCTGGACCTAGTAAGAAGCCCCCAGTGGACTTTTAGAACCTCCCCATGTGCCAAAGCCTTGAGTCTTGACCAAACCCAGAGAAAGATGGTGGGTCCATGCAATCTGGTGTTAGGCAGTAGCAACCTCCAGAGGTTTTCCTTCAAAACTGTCCCCAAATCCATACCAAGGCTCCCTGTGGTCTTTTATTGCACTTCATACCTATCTTCCTGATGCTCAATTCTCCCTTGACATTTCACTATGGATGACACTCCTCCGAAGGGTAGAGACACGATGTACACTGCTCTGCTGTGCACCCAGCAGGAGCCGACAGAAGGCAGGGAATGGACTTGGTAACTAACTACCTCTTGTGCTTTGCTCCCATCTGATTTTGAGCAGGTTTTCTGCCAAATCTTTGAGAGCTTCCCGTACTTATTACCAAGGTTACATATTTGGCTCCATGTGATTTTTTTAAAGGACATAGATACAACTCCTACAGGAAACGGGACAGACATAAATATACTAACTTTTTGTTGAGGCTATAGGTTCTGCAAACAATAGCCGTTGCTGGTACAAACAGAACAACAGAATTGTGTGACTTTTTTGTATTAATATTACAAACATAATCTTTATGTTTACTCCATATATGTTTCCAAAAAGCTTTAAAAACCTTTTCCAGACAATTTCTAAGATATTTCTAACCCACAGTCTGAACCAAGATTGTAGCTAGAGATGTAGACTTTTCCTATATTTCCCCTAAGGTTAAGTCTTGCCAAGTCAGGAAAAATTGTCACCCCTAACTGATGTTAACGAGAGATAAGGAGTAATAAAAAGATTCCCATGACTCTGATTATCATTGGTCATGGGACCTGGATTTTGCTTTGATTTTCAGAAGCACGGCCACCGTCCTCAGGCCCTCTCTCTGGGCATGTCTCCAGGGGACGGGACAAGTTTCAATCTGAATATCTCACCTCCCGGTGCGCTTAGTAATCACTTTAGAGCAAGTGTTCCTATTCTACTTTTTTTGTATTCCCCTGGTAAAGTGTCCTGCAGAGAATATCAGGCAGATATTCTAGGAAGAGTAGATTCTCAAAAAAATTGACTCTATTGTAATTTTCATTTCTTCAGTGGATTGTGATGACTCAAGATCCTTTCTTAGTATATACAAGATTGTTAAGGAGAGAGAAAGCGAATCTATTCCGAGCCTCTGGGAGCTTGGAAAGAGAGCTAAGTTTGGCTTAAGAACAGCAGAATCAAGCACAGGGCATAGAACTTCTGCTTTTATCCTCTCCTCTACACTCTGACTATTTAAGGAAGAGCTGTCAGGTGACAGTGAGTTAGAACAGGCAACGCCTATCAGAGGGCCCATGGTCAGACCTCTTTACCCCTTCACCTGAATCCCCCACAGGCTGGTCACTCGTTATTTAATGACGCTACACACTTCAAGGAAGCTGTAATTGTAAGAGTCACCTTCTTGATCTGCTGCCAAAGTGTTCTTTCCCAGAAGATAAAAATTGAAAGGTGGAGGGTAGATCTTAGGTCAGGATCCCCAGAAGCCCAGATGGAGATCTGGGTGCAGGAAGTACACTGCAGGGCCCTGGGGCAGACATCTGAGAGGGAGCAAAGGCTGCAGGAATGGCCACAGCAACAAAGGCCTCCTCAGGTCTCCAGGGAGCTCTGGGGCCAACTCAGCCCTTTGGACTTGTTCTGACTCAAGGCAGAGAGTCTCGGGCTAAGATACACCCTGTTAGGAACAGATATTGTAGTCCTCACCCCCAGTGCCTCACAACATGGCCATAAGACAGGGCCTCTAAGAAGGTAATTGAGGTTAAATGAGGCAACACAAGTGAGCCCTCATCCAACAGACTGAAGTCCTCCTAAGAGGAAGACACATGGGACACCCATCACAGCACAAAGGCCATGAGAGGAGGAAGGTGGCCTCAAGAGAAGCCAACCTGCTGATAGCTTGATCTTAGACTTCCAGCCTCCACAACTGTGAGAAATCTGTGTGGTATTTTGTTATAATGTCCCTGGTAGACTAATCCATAACCCCTTAGCGACTGCTCGCATGTGAGCTGCCTCCATGGGGGGCTTCTGTGTTGGGTGAGGCACCTCCCATCAGCTGAGGTACAGTAGAACCTCCATAGTTACCACCTCCCTACATTGACCATCTCCTTAAGTTGACCAAATTTTCATAGACCAGAAATGTACCATATGTATGTATCAGTACAGTAAGCCTAGTTCCTTATGTTGACCAACTCCATATATTGACCAGTTTGTTACAGTCCCCGGGGTGGTCAACTTACAGAGGTTCTACTGTATTTATTTCCTGGGCAGAGACTGAGCCAGGAGCCTGATAGCGAGGGTTAGGCCCCAAGGTCTGTGCTACACAGCTAGCAGCTCCTGCAGCAATATGCCCCGACAGTATGATGAGCTGATGAGAGGGTCAGGACAATGTGAGGGAACTCTTGCAAGGATGAAGACGGTACAACAGGAAAGATCTCAGGGATTTGCCGGCAAATCAAGCCTTTATGCTACTGAATAGATCTGTATTCACAATATAGCATTTTAGAATCTAAAGGAATTTTATAGATGATCTCATTGAGTTTTTTATTTAAAAGCTAAGGATAAAGAAGCTCAGAGAAGTTGAGGTTCTCCCAAGATCTAATGGTGACTTGAAAAGCAATCTGGGGTCTGAGTGGTGGCTCACGCTTGTAATCTTAGCACTCTGGGAGGCTGAGGCTAGAGGACCACTTGAGCTCAGGAGTCAGAGACCAGACTGAGCAAGAATGAGACCCTGTTTCTTTCTAAAAAATAGAAGAAATTAGCCAGGCATTGTGGTGGACACCTGTAGTCCTAGCTACTCAGGAGGCTGAGGCAGGAGGATCGCTTGAGCCTAGGAGTTTGAGGTTGCTGTGAGGTAGGCTGATGCCATATCACTCTAGCCTGGGGCAAAAGAATGAGAGTCTGTCTCAAAAAACAAAAAGAAAAAAAAAATAAAAAGCAAAGCAATCTGGCTGGACCCAGGAGGCTCCAGCTTCCCAGCACTCTCTCTCCAAGGTACGTCTACAAGGCTAAAATCAACTTTATAGTCACCAAAACTACAGCATCTCTACATACAATTTTTTTTTTTTTTTTAGAGACAGAGTCTCACTATGTCACCCTCGGTAGAGTGCCGTGGTGTCATAGCTCACAGCAACCTCAAACTCTTGGGTTTAAGTGAGTCTCTTGCCTTAGCCTCCCAAGTAGCTGGGACTACAGGCACCCACCACAACACTCGGCTATTTTTTTGTCGCAGTTGTCATTGTTGTTTAGCTGGCTGGGTTTGAACCCACGAGCCTCGGTGTATGTTGCTAGTGCTGTAAACACTCCAGGGGCACTGAGCCTCTACATACAATTTTTAACTAAAGGTTTTGGCTTGAAAACTTCAGGCCAAACATATACTGCACAGTCTGTAAACTTGGCAGTGTTAGTCACAAGCTGAGATTCTGCCCAGGCAGGAAAATCCACAGTCCAAGGAAACCTCAGTGCTCATTGCGCCATGTGCTCAGCCTGACCCCAAAGGGCAGAAAACACGGAGCAAGCTGCCTGCGCCAGGCGGGAACAGCATGGAAGCGGTCTCTCTCTCCCTCCTTCCTCTGCCTCGCTGCCTCTCTCTCCTCCAGTTCTACACATTATCTGGACATCTTGAGTGATAGAATGGGTCCGGATAATCTTAGGGACAGAGTTACAGTTAAAGAGAGAATAAAGCTAGAGTGGTAGGCACCTACCTGCCTTTGGTAAATGTTCATTTTCTCTTTCTTGCTACGATGTTTGCACACCTTCTTTGGGCCAAAGCACGTCAATACCTTGCCCTGAGGGTATTTGCCACAAATAAGAGGACCGGGCTTTGGTTCCTTGGCCTCCCAGAGGAAAGAGGAGAAATCCATGGTCTGGCAGGTTCTTTTCTTTTTTTTTTTTTCTCTTTGAGACAGAGTCTCACTTTTTCACCCTTGGTAGAGTGCCATGGTGTCACAGCTCAGAGCAACCTCAAACTCATGGGCTTGAGTGATTCTCTTGCCTCAGCCTCCCAAGTAGCTGGGACTACAGGCGCCCACCACAATGCCTGGCTGGTGTGGCAGGTTCCTACATGAGACCCTCCTTTAGCCTAACACTGCCAACGGCCCCCTGTCAAGGTAATTTATATACCCAAAATAAACCTTCTATTTCCCCCTTGATCCTAGGGGACCTCCAGAAAGGTTGCTGGGTGCTGACTACAGCTGGAATTAAAAAGAAGAAAGAAAAAAACTTTCCTGAAGGGGTCTTGGCTGCAGCCCCACTCACTGCCTTGAGCAGATCTGCAGGCCAGATTGCCTTATGGAATCTTAAACCAGGTAATGGGTTTAAGGTGACCTCAATCAGTGGAGCTCTCAGGTGCCTGGCAAATGTAAATGCAAAGCCTCTGTCCAGGAGGCATCTCTTTCCCAGGCCTTCCAGGGTCCCCAGACATTGTTTTTCAAGGGCAGTGGCCTTTTCACAGGTACAAGTGGCAAATCAGGAAACAAGGTTCCAGGAGAAAGATCCGGTCAAAATAAGAAACAGCAGAAACAGACCTACATAAACTTTTAAAAACATGTCAGATCCAAACTGTACAGCAACTATGCCTGCTATGTTTCAAGAAACAAGCACAAAGTTTGAAGAGAAACATCCTCTTCTGTTACATAGCTCTGCAAGTAAATGATTCCTTCAGAAATCTGAATTCTTCCCTTCCACCCTGCCATCCATCCTCAGCACCTTATGTGGCTTCTACTAGCTCTCCTCATGGTCACAAGATGGCTGCAGCAGCTCCAGGTTTTACAACCACACAACTCCAGAGGCAAAAATGGGAAACAGTGTTTCTATGTATCCCTTTTAACTGGGAAGCATCCCAGCAGCCTTCTCTGCATACTTCATGAGCTGTGATTACATCACACACCCATAGCTAAAGTACTCCACAGGGGAGAAAAGGGGTGAGTTAAACCAATACTCATTCAACCTCTGGCCTAGGGATTGGGACAGTGGTCTTGAAGTCAAGCACTTGTGGAGGAAGATAAATATCTAAAGAAAACTTAAATCCTAACAGCAAAATATATGTATGTGACAGAGAAGAGAGGACATAGATGAAGGAATCCACCCGCAACTGCCTCCCTTTCCTGGGTCTTCAAAGTGTACAACGTTGTTGATGACATTTTCTACCTTTTGGCCTCCAGTCATGTGACAGTTGCTCCTGTAAAGTACTACTTTCATTCTCCTCTGCCAAGTAATTATTCAGACACGTATTGGGCAGGTTCATGCTCTTGTTGTCCTTGGATTTGATTGTTAACATTGAAAGGGATACTCCACTAGTTGTGCTTTCAGGTTCTGTGGTATGTCTTTTGTTTTGTTTTGTTTTGGGGACAGAGTCTCACTTTATCATCCTTGCTAGAGCATCGTGGCATCATAACTCACAACCACCTCAAACACCTGGACTCAAGCAATTCTATTGTCTCAGCCTCCCAAGTAGCTAGGACTACAGGCACCTGCCACAATACCTGGCTATTTCTAGAGATGAGGTTGCACTGTTGTGCAGGCTAGTCTCAAACTCCTGAGATCAAGCAATCTTAGCCTCCCCGAGTGCTAGGACTACAGGCATGAACCACCGTGCCTGGCCTCTATGGCATGTCTTAAGATGAAATGCCGCTTTGTATAATCTACTCCTGAGACACAGAATTTAGTGACAAAGTTTCAATTCTATAGGAATCAATCAAGGAATGTATTGTCAAGTATTGAATTTTGACTTTTAAAGAGTTAAAAGATACTTGTGAAATCCTGGAGCAGAGCATTAGAGGCAGTGGGTGGATGTTAGAGAAGGGAGACAGGGAATGAAGGGGCCTTTCTGGGGTTACCAGAACAACATAGATCTTGACATTTCAAAGATCTATCTCATCCACTTCCTTTACCCTTGGTCCAGCATGGCCAAGGAGAAACACCGTGGTGTACCGTGTAGAAATTGCTCCTCCAAGGTCAGGGAGGATCACACATTCCCAGCACCCCCCTGGTGCTGGCACACTAAGCCCTCTCTGGCAATAACCCGCGTTCACCATGTGCACCTGCTGTGCTGGTGTAATTACTCACAGCCCTCCTTTCACTCTAAGAAGTGTTTGAGTTCGGAAGAGAAGTTATGTTTAAGAGCAGTCACTCTTCTCATCCCAAACCCTATATCCATGTTTGCACAGATGATTTATGGCCTTATCTCAACTATTTAATTATTCCACATCTTTCCTGGGAATGGTAGGTGAACCCCCGAAAGAGAGTCATTACTGAGTGTGAAGTTAAGATGGTCCCTGAGGCCCCTGCCCCTAACCCGGGGCTGTGGCTGCCTTTCTGGGCCCTGCATTTAGGGTGTTGTCAGTTTCTGCTTTTATTATTGTGGCTTTCTCTTCCTTTTATTACAGGTCAATTTTGCCTTGTCATTCAGTATTCTTGCCTAACTCTTCTAGCCCCCACATCTCTCTCTACTTCTACCTGGGATAAATTATTATTATTAATATTATTATTATTTGAGACAGAGTCTCACTTTGGCACCCTGGGTAGAGTGCCATTGCATTGTAGCGCAGAGAAACCTCAAACTCTTGAGCTCAAGCAATACTCTTGCCTCACTCTCCGGAGTAGCTGGGACTACAGGCACTCGCCACAGTGCCTGGCTGGTTTTTAGAGTCAGGGTCTCACTCTTGCTCAGGCTGGTCTTGAACTTGTGAGCTCAAGGGATCCACCCACCTCGAACTCTCAGAGTGAACCTGGTATAAATTATTAATCCTATATACCAGACTTGCCAACTGGGAAGTTCAGTTCTCTAGAGACTTAACAGCTGTTTGCCAGGATTCTGGCCTTGAGGGAAAAGTAAATTTGAACACTTCTAATAACCTGCCCCCCTCCAAAATGTCATGGTACTAGATTACAAAACATGGCACTCATTGTTGCAACATGCTGTTGTGGACTGAACTATGTCCCCCAAAGTCCTAACCCCTAGTGTGACTGTATTTGGATATGGGCCTTTAAGGAGGTAATTGGGTTAAATGAGGTCTGTAGGTTTGATCCTAATTCAACAGGCTTTCCAAGAGGAGTAAGAGACACAGTGGTGCATAATCACAGAGGAGTCCCGGTGAGGACACAGCAAGAGCACAGACATTTGCAACCTTCAGCAGAAACCAAACCTGCCGACACCTTGAACTTCCAGCCTCCAGAACTGTGAGAAAATAGTGTCTGTTGTTCAAGCCACTCAGTCTGTGGTAATTTAAGGCAGGCCTAGCAAACTAATTCGCACCCAAAACTTTAAGACGCACTTCTTTCTCACTAAGAGTTTATCATCTAGTCATGAATCTCAGACACAGAGAAAAGAAAAAAGCCAGGAAATATTTTGGCCCTTAGGAGTTTCCTTGTCGCTTGACCTTCACCCTCTTTTTTTTTTTTTTTTTATGAGACAGAGCCTCACAATGTTGCCCTCGGTAGAGTGCCATGACGTCACAGCTCACAGCAACCTCAAAATCTTGGGCTTAAGCGATTCTCTTGCCTCAGCCTCCCAAGTAGCTGGGACTACAGGCGCCCTCCACAACATGGGGCTATCTTTTGTTGCAGTTGTCATTGTTGGTTTTGTTCAACCCCCAGGCTGGGCTCGAACCTGCCAACTTCATTGTATGTGACTGGTGCTGTAACCACTGTGCTACGGGTGTTTGAGCCATACCTTCACCCTCTTTAAAGTCATCTTTAGCCTGCATCTTGGTTCCATCTGTGCAAAACTGTCTTTGATATAAGTTGTGGGTCTCTGGCATCCTGTAGCTATTAGTGAACTCCCTAGGGAATAACGTGACTAGCCTCCAATATGCTTTCAAGGATTCCCCTTTAATTCTCTAACCAAAAGGAATGACTCAAGTCCTAAAACTCCAGCCCTGTGGGAAATGCTGGGTCCTGCCCAGAACCCCTGGTGGCAGCTGCTGAGACTGTTGGCCTTGAGGGCTCAGCTGGGTTGGCCTCCAGGCATCACCTGAGGATGAGCTAACATTTTCACTTATCAAAGAAAAATATTAGGTCATTCTGTTATGATTGCCTGAGGGTTTTCTGCATAATACAATGCATAAAAATAGCCAATAAAAATGTATCAAATGTTAATAGCAACACAGGTTGACTGGATGTAATATTTTTCTTTGATAGGTGGAAATATTAGCTCATCCAAGCTTACATCCTCCTCCCATGACAGCTTCTCCTCTTTTCCTTCCCGCTCACACTGGCCTCACTGGCCAGTTTGTTCCTAACACTCTTCTGTCCAGTTCTCTGCACGGCAACTGCCTGACTTCCGCGAGTCTTTGCTAACGTCTCTGTTCTCAGTGAGACCCGCCCTAGGCCCCTATAGAGCCCCACCAGCAGCTCCTTCCTACTCCAGCACCCCCCTTTTTCCTGTCCTGTGACATTTTCTTTTTTCTCTCCAAAGCACTCACCCAATTCTAACCTACTGTATGCATTTGGTTTGCTGTCTCCCTCCCCTAGAACGTAACCTCCCAAGGCAGGAGCCTGTTTTGTCCACACTGGGTACTTAAGAAACTGCTGATGAATTTTTCACCAGCTAAGGGAGGGATGTGATTTCATTCTTTATTTCTGCGATCTAGGACTCTCTAACATCAGGAGGAGCCAGGATGAAGAAAATGTGGCCTTCTTTACATATTAGAAATTTTATACCGCCTCAAGAATTCTTCGTCTCGAGTTTAAATGCTGTGAAAGCGGTGGCATAACGCCTAGCATATTTGACAACTGCACCAAATCATGTTTTCACACCTCTTTAGCTGTAAACAACAAAATTATTTTCGGTAATTACTAAAGTGAATTGTTTTTATACTTCATTTTATGCTTGTTGTTTGACTCCTTTAGTTTAAAACAACGAATAAGAAGAAATTTCCATTTAATGATGGAATTCAGGCTTGGCACCCATAGCTCAGTGGTTAGGGTACCAGCCATTTAACACCAGAGCTGGTGGGTTTGAAACCAGCTTGGGTCAGCTAAACAACAATGACAACTACAAAAAAATAGCCGGCGTTGTGGCAGGTGCCTGTAGTCCCACCTACTTAGGAGGCTGAGGCAAAGAGAATCACTTCAGCTCAAGAGCTTGAGGTTGCTGTGAGCTGTGATGCCATCGCACTCTACTCAGGGTGACACAGTGAGACTCTATCTTAAATAAATAAATAAATAAGGAATTCAAATTCTATAAGTATATCACATATGAACTAACATTTTCACTTATCAAAGAAAAATATTAGGTCTGACCGATATTCAGGAGAGGGGAATTAGAAAGGAGGAGTATGAAAGAATTCGTAGATACATTTTAAAAGCTTCTACATGTGGCAGTTATCTAGAACCAACAGACTGGTGGGGAGGGCATTCTCTTCACTGATACTGTTTAGAACTGCTGGCCCAACCCGATAATAAAAAGCAGATCATCTTTCAAGCATTTTTCTTGTTCACAGATGATTTTCCTTTGTTGTCGGCACCTTGCAGAGCACCATTTCCCTGCCCTTGGTAAACCTCTGAATAGAAGGTTGTTGGTTGTAGAAGGGTGTTATGGCTGAATTGGGTCCCTTCCCCTCCCACACACACACACAAAAGGATGGGTTAAGATCCTAATTCCCAGGACCTCAGAATGTGACCTTATTTGCCAATAGGGTCATTGCAGATGTAATTAGTTAAGATGAGGTCATGCCAGAGTAGGGGGGCCACAATCCAATATGACTGGTGTCCTTACAAAAAGAGGGGACACAGATACAGCCACACAGGGACAACACCGTGTGATGACAGGGGCAGAGACCGGAAGGATGCCTGTACAAGCCAAAGGCTGCTCAGGCTAAGAGAAGGGCATAGACTAGATCCTTCCAGAGCCTTCCAGAAAGAACCTACCACGATCTGATTTTGGATGTCTGGCCTCCAGAACTGTGAGGGATAAATTTCTGCTATTGAGGTCCCCTAGTTTTGCTACTTTGTGACAGTGGCCATAGGAAAATGACTCATAGGTCTTCAGAAAACTCCTACATAATCACAGCTTGACAAATATGAGATGGCGAATACAGTGGGGTTGCAGATTATTTGGGGGAAGGAACAGTTTGAAAAAAGAAAAAGCCCATTAATTCAGAGTTCTGCTTAGTTATGTTTTAAATATTTTCAGATTCTTTCCTCCCTCCTTTTCTTTTCCTTACAAATTCCATGTCAGGTAATAATTGCAGATTCTGTATGATTGCCTGAGGGTTTTCTGCATAATTCAATGCATTAAGTAGGGAATAAAAATGTATCAAATGTTAATAGCTACACACTAACTGTTAACATACTTAGGTTGGCTGGACCTAATATTTGTCTTTGGTAAGTGAAAATGTTACTTCATACATGATAATTAACAGAATTTGAATTAGATCTTCAAATGGAAATTTCCCCGCATCAGTGATGCCAGGGATGGAAACGAAGTCATCGCTAACTGGTCAGGATTGGTTTGCATGCTGACAAAACAAGTTCTATCTCCCTGCATTTAGAGATAACCAAGGTCAGGGCTCCCCCTCAGAGTCAGAGCCAGGGTGGCATGACTGCCCTGTTTTTGTAACCTTGGGGAGTGCTATGGTCACAAGGGCACCGGTGGTAAAAGGCCAGTAATGATGGGAGCAACTGTAGGAAATAAAAGATAAGAGGGACCTTCTCGCCTGCCTGTGGCAGGTGCAGGGATCCCAGCATCTCCTCCTTAGAAACTCCTTAAGCTTCCTAAACACCTCCTTTAAAACTCCATTTTCTGTTAGGAAAATGAAGGTGGAAAGATGGATGGTGGCAAGGCCTGGGTTCCAAGAAGGAGCCTGTCCACGGGATGAGTGGAGGGCAGAAGTGTTCCTCGAGGGGTAACCCAGTTACTTCATCTGCAGTTTCATTTTTCTTATGGGTAAAGTAGGGGTTGGGCTATCAGATTTCCACATACTTCGACTCCCACTGTCTTCTGACTCTGGTTTTAAATCCAAGCAGCTCGGAAGTTCTCCCCAGTTCCTCCCTTCATTTCAGAACTGTTATTTCTCCATTCTTGACATAACTTTTCCAGATAAAGGACCCTCAACTGTAGTCAGTGGGTAATATCCATCTTGTCTTAACTTGGGCCACCTGTGACCGTCCAAGGACGTCATTTTGTCATGTGGTTGCTGATTCAACTTTAAAGCATGTAGAACTACTTGGAAAATATCAACCTTTGAGAAAGTCTGGTGAGTTTTATTTTCCTAAAGCTTTTTAACGAATAAAAATGATTTTGCTTGTAATTATTGTTTCTCACTCTCATTTCTCTTTAAATTCTTTTTCTGATTATAATTTAGTACATATTGTTGAAAATGTGGAGAACAGAGAATTTTATAATGTCTGTGGTATTTAATATGCAAATAAAAATTGTTAGTAATACCACCACTCAGAGATAATTGCTATTAACATTTGATATATATTTGTAGGCTATTTTTATGCATTTACACACATGCTTGCTTTTTATAAAAACATTGTACTATATGCTTTTGTTGCCTATTTTTTCCCACTTAATATCATAGCATAAAATTTTTTTGTAATCAAATATTCCATAAAAATATAACATGGCCTTTTCATTTCCTTTTTTTCTTTTATTTTCTCTATCTCTTTTTTTTGACACAGAGGCTTACTCTGTTGTTTGGGCTAGAAGGCAGTGGTGTCATCATAGCTCACAGCAACCTCAAACTTCTGGGCTCAAGCGATCCTCAAGCCTCAGACTCCTCAGTAGCTAGAAATACAGGCACAAGCCCCTATGCCCAGCTAATTTGTAAAAAAAAAAAAAAAAATTTTTTTTAGACAGAGTCTCAAGCTGTCACCCTGGGTAGAGTGCCATGGCATCATAGCTCACAGCAACCCCCAACTCGGGCTCAAGCGATCCTCTTGCCTCAGCTTTTTTATTAGTTAGTAGAGATGGGGTCTCGCTTTTGCTTTAGGCTGGTCTTGAACTCATAAGCTCAAGCAATCCATCTGCCTCGGCCTCCCAGAGTGCTAGGATTACAGGCATGAGCCACTGCACCCAGCTGTAAAAAAATTTGTGTACAGATATGGGTCTTACTATATTGCTCAGGCTGGCCTCAAACTGCTGGCCTCAAGTGATCCTCGTCTGTTGGTCTTCCAACGTTCTACGATTATAGGCATGATCTGTCCTAAATGGCTTTTCTAAGCATATAATTATATGTATGCGTGATCTCTACTATTTCTATATATACATATATATGTCTGTGTATATATATAGTTATAGTTATATATTGGTATATATTTAGATATTTTCAATTATAAACAACTTTCTGATAAAAATTGAACTAGCTAAACTGCCGTTTAAATTCATTTTATTTCATCCGTAGGACTTGCTATGCAGACAATGTGTAATGATTTTAATGCATATTGTTAAAGTATTACACTGAAAAAACTCTGGCCAGTTACTTTTTACTAGTAGCGCATGACACTTTGTTTATCTCACCTTGGGCCATCCAGACAAATTTTATATTGACAAAATCTCTGTCCATTTTGAATGTGGAAGATGACACCTTGATTCTTACCCTACTGCGTGTGTATTTGATTGTTAGTAAAGCTGAACATTGTTTTCCTCTTCTTCTGTTTGGGAATAAAATTTCGTATGGAATTACAATTAGTTTGGGAGTTACACATTTTAGACTGGTTTTATGAATAAAGGCTTTTCCCTTTCTGTCATCATTATACATCATATTTGGATATTGTCTGCAATCATAGTTTGTTGAATGTTCTGGCACACATTTATTTGAAGTGATTCAGCTAGACAGAGCATATTGTCATAAACTCAGTCTCATAGAAAATAAATACAGCAGATAATTATTCTCTGTGGTTTCCGAGGGCAAAGTTAGTATATAATTCCCTAATTTGGATGTCATGGACAAAATCACCTCATGTCATTTATTTTACAAAGGTTTACCTGTGCCAGCTATAGTTCCAGGCGTAGACATGGTCATGCATGAGTCAGCCACGGTCCCTGTGTGCACGGAGCTTACATCCTAGTTCAGGGCTTACTTTTAACCTACAAAGGTAAACATGCAAATAAAAATAATAATATAGAATATGAACTATTCAAAGAAATTGAACACCATGCTGTTGAGCCACAGAATGGCAGAACTCACTTTCCTACTGTGAGTGGGATCGTCAGAGAAAACTTCTCTAAGGTGACATTTCAGTTGACGACTAAAGGCAGGGAAGGAGTCGTGTGGCAATCCTGATGAGGGAGGGAGTTTGGCTGGCCAAGGATGCAGAATGGATAGTGGGTAAATCCTGTGTGGTTATTCAGGCTGTGGTGAGCAGGTTGACTTTTCTTCTGAGTTCAATAGGCAAGCCACCAAAGGTTTCGGACGATCATGCTTTGTTGCTACATGGAGAATGGGTTAAAGAATAGAGGGACTGCAGCAATGCAGGTGAGAGCCAAGGTGACCTGGGGTAAGAAGGTAGAGATGGAAGGGGTGGGCCAACCTTCTAAAGTGGTCTATACTGTGGAGTTAACATGCCTAGGAATTTAACTTACTCTGCTGGCTTTAAACCCTTCCCTACTGCTATACCCAAGCCCATTAAAGTTTGGGTTAACTTTTCTGCAGAGGAAATGTCAAGTTGGGGCAGTGGGTTGTCCCCTAAAACTTCTCAAAGACAGTACTATGTGTGTCTCATCAAGCAAGATTTAGATTAGAATCCAAACATCACTATACTGTTCAGACATAAAAATGATGGAGACTTTACATCTTTTGTATTAACCTAGATGGAGCCAAAACACATTCTTCTTAGTAAAGTATCGCAAGAATGGAAAAGCAAGTATCCAATATACTCAACACTAATAGGAAGCCAGTAGATGATCTAATACATGCCCACAGAACAGAAAAACTCAATTTGGGGGGAGGGGGAACAAGGGAAGGCAGAGAGAAGAGGGGAGCTTGGTGGGCACAATGTAAGGGTATAGGCACACCTTGGCTGCAGGACCAGAGGGACTCTACCTAACAAATGCAGACATTGTAACCTAGTTTTTTGTACCTTCACATTAATCTGAAAGAAAAAAATAATAGATTTAAAAAATAAAATAAAATCCAAATGGTAGGAAATAAAAATCTAAGTGGTAGGAAATAAAACCACATGTCAGACTACACGAATCAAACTTGAGCTTTCATCCTACTGCTGGTAAGAAGTCCCTTCTTGGCCAGATGGGGTGGCGGTGGCTCGCACCTGTAATCCTAGCACTCTGGGAGGCTGAGGTGGGTGGATTGCTTGAGGTCACAGGTTTGAGACCAGCCTTAGAAAAAGAAGCAAGACCCCATCTCTAAAAATAGCCAGGAGTTGTGGCAGTCACCTGTAGTCCCACCTACTTGAGAGGCCGAGGCAAGAGAATCACTTGAGCCCCAGAGTTTGAGGTGGCTGTGAGCTATGACAGCACAACACTCTACCACCGGGTGACAAAGTGAGACTCTATCTCAAAAAAAAAAAAAGAAGTCCATTCTTCATTCTCTGAGCTCTCTCTTCTTGAAAAGTAAAACCCTCCAAGGGCTTAGTCGAAATTGAGTTAGTCCTGTTTACTACTGTTACGCAGAAAAGAAACCAAGAAGTCTGGCTGCCCTGCCTAGCGTCCCAACCTCTGCTTTAGCAAGGCTCATACAGAAAGCAGGAAGTTCAGCTCTCAGGTGTAAAGGTCATAGCAATGAGTACTTCACACAGGTTTCTGGTTATAACCCTAGTGCCAGCATTTAATCAGCTATTTCTCCTAAGGAGCCCCAAGATCCAAGGTGATTGCGATGCAACCTTTTCCCTCTGTTCCTAAACAAGCCTCCCTCAGACAAGACAGGCCCCGTGTTGAGGCTCCACCATCATCATGGTGGATTTCTTCTTGAGGGCCATCATTGTACATTTCTGACAACTGAGCTTCCTTAGGACCAACCCAGTCCATCAAAAGTGTTGTAACATCTTTTTTTTTTTTTGAGATAGACTTTCACTATATTGTCTTGGGTAGAGTGCCGTGGCATCACAGCTCACAGCAACCTCAAACTCTTGGGCTTAATCAATTCACTTGCCTCAGCCTCCCAAGCAGCTGGGACTATAGGCACCCACCACAATACCCGGCTATTTTTTTGTTGGCAGTTGTTTAGCTGGCCCAGGCGGGGTTCAAACCCGCCACCCTCGGTGCCTGTGGCTGGTGCCATAACCACTGTGCTATGGGCGCCGGGCCAGTGTTGTAACATCTTGAAACCTTGAGGAAAAAAGGTGAGTATTCTGATTTACAAGGGAACACCTTGGTCCCTTTCCATATCCTTCCACATCGGCTCTGACGATCTTCAAATGCCACTCACCAACAGGCCAGTGATGAGACAAAACAGAGCGAACCCAAAAAGGAGTTATTCAGCCAAAATGTTCCCAAACCAGGGGTCTACCTACCTTATAACCACACACCTAAAAGAGGTATACATTATGCCAGTTACATTTGTGATATAAAATATTTATGATGCACCTGGTGATGGAAAAGTCAGGATGAGTCCCAAGTCTCTGCCTCTGTTGACAGGACAGGTGATGTCAGTGACTAAAACAGAGATTATAAGGGGGAATCAGATTTATGAGGAAGATGATATCTGCTTTGTACATTTAAAATATATAGTCTTTAAAAAATACTCAGGTGAAAGTTCTAGGTATCAAGTTCAAGAGAAGAGGATGAACTTGAGGTAAGATATTGAGGAGTGGTCAGCGTATTGGTGGTAGGTAGGTGAGTCACAAGTGCAGATGAGATTGAGTAGGGACAAGTAGGGAGCTGAGACAGGACCTGAGGAACAGCACCAATGGACAAGCAAGTTTGCAGAGGAAACTGAAAGGAGCTCTCAGAGCAGCAGAAGGACAGAAGGAGAGAACCTTCTAGAAGGAGAAATCTGTTCAATAGTGTCCAAAGCAACAGTGGGTAAGAAATACAAAGGTTGAAGTCAGGTTATAAATTTCTCAAATAGTAAGACCTATTTAGGTCTGTTCTGCTAAATTATTAACCAAGATCATATGATCTGATTACATTTCCTCTCAATAATTTGTGCTTGGAGTCATATCACGTTAGAGTCTTATCAATCATCTACTAAGCAGTAGTTAGAATAGCGGAGGCCTTTTCTTCACATCTTACTTTACCAATTTTCAGAAGTAAAGAAGCCATTTCCTTCTTGAAACCAACAAAATTTCATAGCTACTATATTCTGGTTATGCTTTTGCCACTTGAATATGGCATTGCCCAGCACTGCACAGGCTCTTCTGAGTCTGGTGTATCTACCTGTGCATCAGGTAATGACTAAAGTCTCCCACACTTTTTATTGAAATACTCTAGAAATTTATCTTGGACAATAGGATACGACATTGTTTGCTCTTCACTTAGCTTGGGCATATCACTTATATGCACGTATTTTGTCCACTTGTTTTCTCATTAGTCTGACATTATTAAAGTACTTCTGTTTGCAGCCAGTGTGAGCCTAAGCAGAAATACAAATACACTGAAATCAAACGTCGGTACTTGATCACAGAGGCAATTCATAATATGCTGGCATTAAATTTTCTAGGTCATTGAACTGAAATCATAAAATTTCAAAATCCTCCCAGAGGCCTTTGCCTTGATGAATAAACTTATTTTCAAAACACTGCCAGGGAGATTATGCCGGGTGAATGGCCACTGCTCTTTGACACTTAGCCTTTAATTGTCATTTTTTCTTTCTGAGTCTTTGAAGGAAGAAGGCTTGAGGGGGAGCCTATGAGGAGGAATGGGATGGACCCATCTGGATAATTTCCATATACTTGGTTTCAGAATCATTTGGTTCCTTTCTTATATTTCCATCTATTCTTATTACATAACGGGAAACTTCTTTGATGATTAACTGTGGTGTATTGACTTCTTTTGTTTCATCCACAATGCACAGTACAGTGGCAGATTCGAAGATTCCAATTAACAGTCAGTTAAGGCTTCCTTGATTTAATACATACTCAGGCACTTAATTTTATTTCAGAAAAAAAGGAAAAAAGATTGCATAACAAGTATCATCATAAGGATGGGCAGCAAAGACATTAAGAAAGCCTGACTTTCTTCTTCATGTGGAAGAGAAGGGATGAAAAGCATGAACATAGGCTCGGCTCCTGTAGCTCAGTAGTTGGGGCACAAGTCACATACTCCAGGGCTGGCAGGTTTGAACCCAGCCAGGGCCTGCCAAACAACAACTACAAATGACAACAAAAAAATAGCTGGGTGGGGCAGTGCCTGTGGCTCAAAGGAGTGGGGCGCCATCCCCATATCCCAGAGGTGGAGGGTTCAAACCCAGCCCAGGCCAAAAATTGCAAAAAAAAAAAAAATAGCCGGGTGTTGTGGCAGGCACCTGTAGTCCCAGCTATTTGGAAGGCTGAAGCAAGAGAATCACTTAAGCTCAAGAGTTTGAGGTTGCTGTGAGCTGTGACGCCACAGCACTCTACCCAGGACAACATTATGTCTTAAAAAAAAAAAAAAGAAAGAAAGAAAAGAAAAGCGTGGATATATATTGGATACTAATGCTTTCTGCCCCACAAGAAAAGATATCTCCTAAATGCCATTCCCTTTCTATTGATTTCCATGAGACATTATATCCCAGGCCTGTGGAAACACATTAGAGTTATTGATTGATACGTCCTTCTCCTTCTGAGCACATGATAGGATTGTCCTTCTCCACATGGTCCTGTGATTTGTTTCCCCCAAGCAAATATGAACACAAGTGGCCTGTGTCTTTCCAGGGGGAAACCTGTAAGAGCTGGTGTCAGATTCATTATATTGCACTCTCTCTGTCCTGGTGGTAGCAGCAACATTCAAATGACAGTTCCACCAATCTGTGTCCCCAAGTGCAAGTGATAGGAGTGAAGCTCTCCAGTGATCCAAAATGGATATAGAGCTTTGCTGTTTTAAGATAGTAAGATCTGGGCCATGACCTTTACCTTCTTGATGTTACAGGAGCCAAGCACCTGAAGTGATCATGTTACTTTACATTAATAGTTAGGACAGTTAAAAAGAGGGTCTAAGCCCACCAAAATATTTAGAAAGTAGATCTCAGTAGCACAAGAATGAATGTTATTTTTAAAATAGTAACTAAGACGATACAGGACTTTAAGATTGTCAAAAATACAAATTATTGCTAGGTGTGGTGGCGCATGCGTGTAATCTCAGCACTCTGGGAGGCCAAGGCAGGTGGAGTGCCTGAGCTCAGGAGTTTGAGCCCAACCTGAGCCAGAGTGCGACCCTGTCTCTAAAAAATAGCCAGGTGTTGTGGCAGGCATCTATAGTCCCAGCTGCTTGGGATACTAAGGCAAGAGGATCACGTGAGCCCAAGAGTTGAAGGTTGCTGTGAGCTGTGATGCCACAACACTCTACCCAGGGCAAGAAAGTGAGACTCCATCTCAAACACACACACAAAAAAACCCCAAAACACCCACAAATTATTTCATTTATTCTTCCTTTGTTCTTATTGGGTAGTCAGATCACTATCTTTCCTGTTCAGACTAACTGGTCTCATCAGCCCATTCCACTATGAATGTGTCCTTAGTACCAAATACTGCAATTTAAAAGTATTATCTGTCTAACCAGCAAACTATACCTTATTAATTTTTGTATAGCTTCTTTCCAACATCTATGCCCCCTTGTTTGAAACTCATAAGTGCTTCACAAATGCTCATTTGAAGAAGTTGAGAAATCATGTGGCAAGTGTGAGTTTACAAACTACCAAGTGGCAATTAGGATTCCAACCTAAGATTTTAGACTTTACATTCAATGGCATAGTATTGAGGAAGAGAAAACAACTGTGACACCCAGGTGCTAGCCTGGAACTGTCAGCTGGGGCTTGGTGTTGCTAACAGCTTTTCTGGACCATGATGTCCTGTTGAATGAAAACAATTTTGTTTCACAGAACACCAACAGCACACATCACTAGCCAGTCTATAATCCTTAATAATCCTTAATTCTTTCTTTTTTTTTTTTTTTTGAGACAGAGTCTCATTCTGTCACCCTGGGTAGAGTGCAGTGGCATCAACATATCTCACAGCAACCTCCAAACTCTTGGGCTCAAGCAATCCTCCTGCCTTAGCCAGGCCCCAACCACAGCACCCAGCTATTTTTAGAGATAGGTTCTCGCTCTGGCTCAGGCTGGTCTTTAACTCCGGAGCTCAGGCAATCCACCTGCCTCAGCCTCCCAGTGTGCTAGGATTACAGGCGTGAGCCACTGCACCCAGCCCCTGTTTCCCTTCTTAGTAGAGACTGAGTCTAGCTCTTGGTCAGATTGGCCTCTGAACTCTGAGTTCAAGCAATCCTCGTGCCTCCGCCTCCCTGGGCCCTGGTCTATAATCCTGATCAAGAGGAAAACAAAACCTCTTTGTGATCTGAACATAGACAAAACTTGAACATTGTTTAAACCACAAAAACGACTAATCCGTGCGACTGCTGCTTCTTTATCAAGTATGGTTTTAGCCTCTGTCTCGTCTTGATTCCTTCTAAATAAGCTTAAGACAGCTAATCACAAAGTTACCCTCAGTTCCCAGCTGCAGCACATCACAAGCCCATAATAAATTCTAACACCTTACTGAGATAACCTGACAGTTCCCTACCTATGCTTGCTCCTGGATGCAAGAATAACCCCAACTCACTCAGCCACAAGTGCGCCCCTGGTGGCTGTGTTGGGGAGGATCACATATATACACCCCAGGGAATATATGTTGTGTTTACATGTGGAGGGTTTAATTATAACAACCCTGTCATTTATCCCCACTTGGGAGACAAAGATACGAGGTTCACACACCACTAGGAAGAGCCAGAGACCACATTCCAGGCCACTGCTGCCTCCTTGCGTGGAGCACTCTCTTTTCTCAGCCTTTGACACGCTCCCCAGGTCCCGTGCCACCCTCTTCTACGCTTATTCTGTGGGCACCTTCCCTGGTGACCCGGATGCTATGGGGAGCTGGAGCCCAAACATGTTTCTTTTGCAACAGATCTTCTGCGTGCTTCTGTGCAAAGCGATGTTCGGACCCAGACGTGCCTGGCACCAGCTGCGGCTTTAGTGCGCTCGATCTGCTCCGGGCTCCGCGGCGGGGGCGGGGTGCGAGAGTGACGTCGGGGTGGACCAATCGTAGCACGGGCGCCGACCGCGGGCCCAATCGCAGAAGAGCCGGAGAGGACAGGGACAGCACGGCCGACACCGACCCCGCCTCCTTCGCGGGCGAAATGCCAAACTGGTGGCGGCTGAGTCACTGCCGAGCGCTGGCGGCTCCGCGTACCTGCCCACCGGCCCACAGGCTGCTGAGTCCGCCTGTGGAGCCGCCGCCCCGCGCGCCGAGTCCTCAGGGCCGCAGAGGAGCCGAAGGCTGCGCGGCGAACGTCGCAGGAGTCACCTTGCGCGCGGAAGTGCGCTTGCCTTGGTTTGCTTTCAAATAAGAGCTAGAGAGTTCCCTGACAGGCGTATTTGGGGGAATTCATCGCTGAGTCTTCGGCCGCCCCCTCCCTGCAGGCTGCCCCTGAGCCCTTGGGGCGCCGCGCCCGAGAGAAAGGGGGGGACCTGCGCGCAGCCTGGCAGGAAGAGTGATCGTGGGGTGAGTGTGAAGAATAAAAGCTCCTTCCGATTGGAAGCTGCTTTTTAAAAGGCCCCTCCCTGTCCGTCACTAACACGCAGCAAAATAACAATAACAGTTGTGTAACTGCGGAGTCCCAAGAGGGACCTCATTGTTTCACTTATAAAAACCAGCTGGCAGGATATAGTGTGGGAACCATAAATCCATCATTGGCTAACCGAGATGGGCGACAGCTTATTAAGGTTATTTCAAAGAATCTTCTGAAAGGCTGCTGAAGTCCTCAAAGGTCCTAGTCTTAAAAAACAAAAGGATGACAGCCTCGGTTGTTACCGAGTCCCCTCCTCCAAAGTAAAAACCCTTCTCCTAGGAAGTGCTTACCGCTTTACTGCTTATTGTTTACTCCCCAAAAGTGTTCTAACTTCCCCATCTTGGAAAATCAGGCCTTTCAGAGAAGAATGCAACTGATTCTCTGTCTGTCTCTCTCCTGTTTCTTTTTTATAGAATTCAGCTATCTGCCCAGGCAATATGAAGATTTTATTTGTAGAACCTGCCATTTTCCTTAGTGCGTTCGCTATGGCTTTGATCAGTCCACTGGCAACACAGTATGTTTATAGGAGAATATGGGAAGAAACAAGCAACTACAGTTTTTCATTTGATAGCAATATCTCTGAGTGTGAAAAAAACAAAAGCAGCCCAATATTTGCATTCCAGGAGGTAAGAGATTAAAATACCCCTAAAATGTAATAAAAAGGGAGTGTGTACCAGGGTTTTTAAACAGAAGAGGACGCTGCACTCATTACACATTAGTCTCTCAAGGATGACGGTCAAAGTCCTAAATCTTAAACCGAATGGCCTTTAGTGAAGTTCTCATTCCATTTGAAGTTTCCTGATACCTTTCCATTTGCCTCTTCTTAAAAACTGTCTTCCTTCTACGACACTAGCTTTTCTCTTTTTCATATTATTTTTTTGAAACAGTCTCACTCTGTCCCTTGGGCTAGAGTGCAGTGGCATCATCATAGCTCACTGCAACCTCAAACTCCTGGGCTCAAGTGATTTTCCTGCCTCAGAAGTAGTTGGGACTGTGGGCACAGGCCTCCACACCTGTTTTTTTGTAGAGATGGGGTTTTGATTTTGCTCAGGCTGGTCTGAACTCTTGGCCTCAGCCTCCTGTGTAGCTGAGACTACAGATGTGAGCCACCGTGTTGGGTTTCATCTTCTTTTTCTCCTTCATAATATTAAAAATAAAGTCTTAAAATTGGAGCAAGGCTGGCAGGGATGGGCTGCTGAGTGAGCCGGGGTGGGTGAAACATGCTTTTCTAGCTCTCTCCTGCTCTCTTCTTCCCAGCCCCTTCGACTATATCTGCATGTCATAGCTCGCAGGGGCTTTGGAAAGTGGCCTGTCACTGAAGACTGTGGGCCAGTGTCTGTCACAGGGTGTGGGTAGGGGAGCATTTGCCATTTGGTAGTGTTAACCGTATCACCCTTGGCTCCCGTATTTTGAGGAAGCAGCTGCGTGGACACATTTTTCTCTCAGGACACGGAAAATGTTTAGCCACATATTTTGGAGGCTTTTCTTCTTCCCTCTTCAGCCTCCTTCTCCAATTTGTTATTGTTGTTGTTTAAACGAGGCAGTTTTTGACAAAATTCTACTATGTGTAAATGCAAAGAGACAGCCTCCAGATTTGGAAATGTTTTTTCCTACGATGCCTCAGAAACGAACCACACCTGTAAACTTTGAATTCTTCCCTTTGGGGATATTTTGTGATGGCAAAGTGTGGTGCTGCCTTCCCAGTCAAAGATGAAAAGCATTTAGGGGAATTGAGTCACCTCCTGCTGGACTGGGAGAGGAGTGTGAGGAAATGGCCAAGAAGGTTCCAGAAGGGAGACTCTGGCACTTCCTGAGGTGTCCCCCAGATGTCAGGTGGAACTGGCTGGGGTGAGGCCCAGCTGTTTGGCACATTCCCTGGCCTTGTTCATTTCCTCATTCCCATGGGAGAAAATTGCTTGGCATTCATTATTTGTGGTCAGCCATGAAGATATCAAGGTTCTGGCCTAGAGTGAGATCATAAAAAGAGAAGGGCTGAGGGTCTCACCTGGTGGTTTTTGTCTCCTTTCAAGAATATCTCCCATTATGTCATTCCCTGCAGTGAGAAGGTTTCATAGGCTCATAGATTCTGTATCTATTTCTGTGCTTTCCTTCACCGGGCCCTTGGGACCATCTCCCCACCCCTATACCTTGTTGCAATGGGAGGGGCCTGGGAGGAGAGGACTTGGATGTCTAAAAAGCCTTCTGCGGGTGCCCTGGTGGAGTTGAGAGGAGATAGGCCTTGCTCTAGCTGCCTTGGGTGGTAGGTATTGGCCTTCCTCTGGCCTGGCCCAGAGTGCTATCTTTTTGAAAAATTTTGCCAGATTTTCAAATTGATCGACTATTTTTTTTTCATTTTTTATTTTTTAGTTAATATTCAAGAGAACATACTACTTTAGATCACTTCCCTTAATAACATTCAAGAGAACATAGTACTTTAGATCACTTCCCTTAAAATTGGTGCTCTTAGACCTCTGGGAATTAAAAACCACCCCCAACCCCACCAGATCACCCACACTGGAGGGGCTTTTTGCTCCCTAGGAGGCACCAACAACACCTTCAGTGATTCATTCAATGACTGAAAAAGATTTAAATCTTTTTTTTAAATGATTTTAGTATTTCCTGTTATAAAAATGGCACATACTCTATATATTAAATTTGAAAAATAGAAGTGGCAAGCAGAAAATGCTTTTAAATCACCCAAAATCCTTTCCAACAAATAACTGGTGTAATGGTTTTCACATTTTCTAATCTGTGTGTATACAGTTGTCTGTCATCATTGATTTGGTCCTCAGGAGTTGCGTTTATCTTAATCTTCAGTTGTGGCAAGCTGCCCTCCTTAGATAATGCAAAGCTCTCCTTTAGATCTTATTTATTTATTTTATTTTATTTAGTAAATAAAGAAATACGTTTCTCACTAATCTGTTTGTGGAGACAGGTAAAAAAGGGCAACTGAGCTCTTCCTAAATAAAGGCCTATTAAGCATGGTATTTACAGGTTACATGGTATTCCTTCTCCTTTAGTGCAGTTAGGAAGACATATCTTGGGAAGGAGGTAATGGGAGGTGGGGGGTTGGATGTGCTCGTGCTTTGGAGAAGTAGTCAGGATCTTTCACTGAAAACTGTATTAAAAAGAAAAGTCATAGTGTGGCCAGTACATGAGGCCTTGGGGTAGAAGACAGACACACATACCAATACACATTTTTCTTTTTCTTCTTCTTCTTCTTCTTTTTTTTTTTCCCACATTTTTCTTTTCCTGAGTTTAAGTCTCCACTGTGGTACTTCAAGATCCTGATTGAATGTGGATAATTAATTATGTTACCTTTTGATACAGGTTGAGCCTCCTTGATCCAAAATCCAAAATGCTCCAAGATCCAAAACTTTTTGGGCAGGTATATGATGCCTCAAGTGGAAAAGGCCATACATAAGTACCTGACACAAACTTTGTTCATGGACAAAATTATTTTAAAAGTTTGTAAAATTACCAAGGCTGTCTATATGAGGTGTACAAGTATAGGAGGTCTGACGGTTGAGTTCATGAACAAACTCATCCTGGAGAAAGTGCTGCATACCTCATTGCCGAATATCACCTTCTCCTTACTTCCCTTGGGAAGCTGTGCACTGATGCCAGTGCCAAGTCTGCCCTTCAAAGCAATTTTAGAACTCTTTTTCTGAAATGGCTATCAAAGCTGTGGTTGTATTACCCTCAATATCCTGAATGGCATCAAAACGTCTTCTTTTCAATATTTCTTTTATCTTCGGGGGCCAGGTCAGATGAGTAGGGGAGGATGTTCCAATACAGTTATTTGTCTACTGGCTAAAAACTCCCTCACAGACAGTGTGAGCAGGTGCATTGTCATGATGCAAGAGCCATGAGTTGGTGAAAAGGTTAAGGTTCTTTTCATCTAACTTTTTCACACAGCATTTTCAGCACTTCCAAATAGTAAACTTGGTTAAATGTTTGTCCAATTGGTACAGATTCATAACGAACACTCCCTCTGATATCCAGAAAGGTTAGCAACATCATTATGACTCTTGATTTGGACTGATGGAACATATTTGGTTGTGGAGAACTGGCTGGCTTCCATTGTGCACTTTGCCACTTGTTTTGGGGTCATATTGGTACACCCATGTTTCATCACCAGTGATAACATGGTCTTGTCTCTCTGAAAAGTCTTGGCAAACTTTGACTCTCCTTTGCTTTTGTTTATTGGTGAGCTCCTTTGGGACTGTTTTTGCACACACCTCGCTCATGCCAAGATTTTCAGTTAAAATTTTCCTGATTGTTTATCCATGTTTACTTGGTCTGCTATGCTTCTCACAGTTAGCTGACGATTTCGACACTCAAATGGAAGAATTTTTGCAATGTTTTTGTCAATTCTGCTTGTTATTGGCTGCTCTGACCTCTCTTCATCAGTGACGCTTCCTCTCCCCTCAGAAAAATGTTTAATCCGTTGTACACTGTGGTTTACGTCATGGCATTATCGTTATCCTCATAAACTTGGACTAACATGTCCCCGAGTTCACTTCCACTCTTGCTAAGTTTAGCAAAGAACTTTAATGTTTGTTTGTTGCTCTAATTCTAGCTCCGACATTCTCCTGATAGCACACAAAAGCATGCAACAATAATAATGAATGCCATTCAGCAAGACATGGCCACATGTCAACACGAACACAGCTGTAGGACGCTGACATACCAAGGTTAAGAATCCCTACTGAGTAGCTGAACAGTGCTGCCAATGTAAGCGCACAGTGGAAAGTTTGCAAACTTAATTGTTAGGCCATATATGAAACCTAAGTAAATTTTGTTTAGGCTTGGGTCCCATCCCCAAGAGTTCTCATTATATAGGGTATCCATAAAGTTCATGTGCAATTTAAAATAGACTTCTAATAAATAAAAATAGACAACTGAAATAGTAAAGATCTGGAATCTGTGCATACAAATAGACAACTATTTTAAATTGCACACGAATTTTATGGAGATCCTGTATATATGCAAATATTACAAAATCTGAAAAAATACAAAATCCAAAACACCCTTTGTTCCCGACAATTTTCGATAAGGGATACTCAACCTGTACTTGTTTTGTGAATTGAAGAAAATGTAAACTTTACCAATCCTACCCATATACCGGAGATTCCCCACCCAGGATCTATTGGCAATGTTAAAAAAGTATGCACCGTGATATTTTTATGCACATCATATAAACATCTATAAACACATTCTCGTTTTATTTCTTTGCAGGAAGTTCAGAGAAAAGCATCTCTTTTTAGCCTGCAGATGGACATAAGTGGGTTAATTCCTGGTCTAGTGTCTACATTCATACTTTTGTCAAATAGTGATCACAGTGGACGAAAACTCCCTATGATCTTGTCGTCTGTTGGTGGTCTTGCAACCACCATTTGGCTCTGTTTGCTTTCCTACTTTGCATTTCCATTCCAGCTTTTGATCGCCTCTGCCTTTATTGGTGCATTTTGCGGCAATTACACCACATTTTTTGGAGCTTGCCTGGCCTATATAGTTGATCAGTGCAAGGAACACAAACAAAAAACAATTCGAATAGCTATAATTGATTTTATACTTGGAGTTGTTACTGGACTAACGGGACTGTCATCTGGCTACTTTATTAGAGAGCTAGGTTTTGTGTGGTCATTTTTAATCAGTGCTGTGGTTCTTACTGTTAACTTGATCTACATTTTGTTTTTTCTGAGTGAGCCAATGAGAGAGTCTTCATCTCAGAATGTTACTATGTCATGTGGTGAAGGCTTTAAAAACCTATTTTACCGAACTTACATGCTTTTTAAAAATGCTTCTGGTAAGCGACGGACTTTTCTCTGTTTGTTACTTTTTACAGTGATCACTTATTATTTTGTGATCGTTGGCAGTGCCCCGATTTTTATCCTTTATGAATTAGATTCACCGCTCTGCTGGAATGAAGTTTTTATAGGTTATGGATCAGCTTTGGGGAGTGCCTCTTTTTTGACTAGTTTCCTAGGAATATGGGTTTTTTCTTATTGTATGGAAGATATTCACATGGCCTTCATTGGAATTTTTACCACCATGGCAGGAATGGCCATGACGGCATTTGCCAGGACAACACTGATGATGTTTTTAGGTGAGTCACAATTGTATCCTTAGAACTAACTGTGTATTTGATGTTTATATGAAATAAAATGAGTCTGTTGGGAGAAAAACTTAAATATAAAGCTATTTAACCCATCCTAGTTTAATTAAAAGTAATAAGCTAGTTTGCCAGAAGTCAATGAGCTGAAAGTCAAGTTTGGGGGGGAAGCTAATTTGCCAGATAAGCTGAAAGCCAAATAGGCCTTAAAAACTTAAGGCACCGATAACCACAATTTTCCAAATTTGCACATTTGCCAAAACACTGTTTCAAGGAACTTCTTTTCTTCAGTACAGCTTTCACTAAAGAAAATATTTCTTAAAATGCAACTAAGAAGGCTACTTTTCATAACAATATTGAGGATAATTATATAAAGTACACAAAGTACACTAAAGGTTTATTAAAAAGTTCCTATTCATTGACTGTATTAAAGAAGCAAATTCATTCATTCTTTCATTCCCTCCCTTCCTTCCTTCCTTTCCTTCCTTTTTTCCTTTTTTTCCTTTCTCCCTTCCTGCCTTTCCTTTCCCTCCCTACTTCCCTCCCTGCCTCCCCCATTCCTTTCTTTCTTCCACAGAGTCTCACTCTGTTCCCCAGGCTAGAGTGCCATGGCATCAGCCTACCTCACAGCAACCTCAGACTCCTAGGTTCACGTGACCCTCCTGCTGCAGCCTCCTGAGTAGCTGGGACTATAGGCGCCCACCTCAGTACCTAGCTAACTTTTCTATTTTTAGTAGAGACAGGGTCTCCCTCCTGCTCAGGCTGGTCTCAAACTCTTGAGGTCAAGGGATCCTTCTGCCTTTGCCTCCCAGAGTGCTAGGATTGCAGGTGTGAGCCACCACACCCAGCCAAGAAGCAAATTCTTTAAGACATATTTTGCCAATTGATCTTTCAGCAAATTGGTCATTTTTGTGAATTGGCTTTTGATGAGTTGCTTTTTTGGCAAACTGGACGGCTTTCTTAACTACCTTCCTAACTGTTTTTGTAGGGTGTGTGTGAGATACCCCATTGGAGAAGGCTATGTAACTATAAAGTGGGACCTTGAGAAAGGTCTGGTTTAGTCTTTTCTCCAGTGGAGGTATTAACCTCTTGCTGCCTTCCAGGGAAGCAGAGTGACCAAACAGAATTGGGCTTAATATCCATCTATAGCGCTAGGTGATCTTGGGCAAATTAGTTATCTACTCTGAACCCTCATTTTCTTATTTGTAAGATGGGCATGGTAATATCTCATTCAGAGAGCTATAATGAATATTAGGTAACTGTAATGCACTTAGCTCATGGACAACTATTCAGTAAATACCAGTTTTTCTCACTGTCTCCTGAAGGGCTGCCAAGGCGAAGTAAGTTAGTATGTGTGAATACACTTAGAAAACTTTAGTGTTCTGCAAATGTAATACATACATTACTATTTTATAACTAGAAACACTGCTAACTATTATGGGTTGTAATTTGAGACCAGAGGCAATTTTTGTTCATGAAAGTTATTCAGCAACAAAAATGAACAAGCAGCATAATGAAGAGCCAGTTTATAAACAAATGACTCCACATAGAGAGGGACGTTATCAGGGAGTGCTAAGCCTGAAAAGCACAAAAACTAGTAACAGTCACGATCTGCTGAATAAGAGCTGATGATGTAATTAGAAAAATAAGCAGATCAAGCTCAATTGGCAGATTATAGAGATCTGGACCCACAATTTAAACGAACTCTTGTTTTTAGCACTGGAATAAGAGTTCTAGAGTAAAGTGACCTTAAATTGACTTGTCCACAACTGATTTCATTAAACAAAATTCTGCAGTTAATTGACGCAATCTGTGGATGTAGTGAGTTAGGATGCTCGTAGGAAAGGAAATATTTAGACAGGAAGGACGTGTCTCCCATTCACTTCACGCACCCAGTGACTTCCAGTCATTTCTCTCACAGCCAGGGGGCCGTTCCTTTTCGCTATTGTGCCAATGTCTGTTCTGCGGTCCATGTTGTCAAGAGTGGTTCATTCTACTGAACAAGGTGAGTTTAATTCATTTAAAGAATATCATGATTGTACAGTTTGTACCAGCTCAGATAAATGTATGATCAATATTTGGGGTTACGTGATGTTCCATGGCCTGCGGGGAGTGCCTGCAGGGACCTCGTGTTCTAGAGGGCTGGCTCCGGCCTGTCTCTGGCACATGAGCCCCGGAGGGGAGGAGACCTCAGGGCCAAGTGGATGTGACCCCTGGGCTCCTCTTCCTCAGCCCCTTTCTCCTGTGAGTGGGTGGGGCCCAGTCTGCTCAACTCTAGGCCAAAGAGGGGGGCAAGGGGGAGAGTCTACACTCGTGAGTAAACAGTCCTTTCTGAGCAGGGTAGAGCAAGTGATACAACAAGATGGGGTGGGATGAAGGACGGGGACAGAGGGCAGCTGGCCCTATCATGTTCCTCGTGTGGAACTCTGAAAAAGACTCAGAATTCTAGGGTTGAGTCTAGCCTTTCAGATCATTACAGAGGTACACTTTTCATAGTAAGAAGACAGATCCTATCTGACTTAACTGTTATCCAGATTTATAACTTTTAAATACTTAGGATATAACATGGTATACACCTCTAATTCTGTCTTTCTCTGGATCCCACAAATGCTAGAGCTTGGGCCAGGATCGGAGTTCTGAAAGAGGATCCCACTCACCTAGTTCAATCAAGAGACTCTCTGAAGGGCACTATAGAGGATGGGGGTGATGGTCATACAGAGTCAGACAAAAAAAGAAAATAGGAGGATGGGGCAGAGTGGACGTAGCCAGAGAGATTCCCCAAATAAGGAGGGAGCAGAGAAAAAGCACCATAACCTTTTCTCTTCTTTCATCCTTTTGTCCAAGGTCAACAGGAAGTTGGGCCAGCAGGGAAGTCCCAGCCATGTAGTCTATGGGGTCAGCCTCCCAAGCACAGAGGATCACACAGTTGAAGGAGTGGGAGGGGAAAAAAAAGTACAGAATAAAAACAGAATTAAATTTCTAGTTAGGCATTAGACATATGGGGTGTCCTCTTTCCCTTTTGTATCACAAATATTGTTAAACTTTGACACCTTCCTTAGTTTCATATCTTAGCCTGGTACAGATGGTCTTATTTGATTATTTGTGAATAATTCATAATTATGCTGTTGTATTCATGCCAGTTTATTAGTCAGCACTGGGGAAGACTGCATAATTCAATAAATTAAAAAATATATTTCTTGATTCTTTTTCACTAATAGGCTATATGTGTATATTCACACAGCTACTTCTAGATTATGTGGTGGTGATTACCCTGAAAATCACGTAGAAACATAAAAATGTATAATTGAACTATGTACAGCTCTATCTGCTTCCTTAGATTATGCAGTAGTCTCCCAGATACGACTCCAAAAGCACAACAAAAGAAAACATAATACATTAGACTAGACTTCATCCAAAAACTTCTTTCAAAGTTCGTTCTTTGAAAAACTTTTGTGCTTCAAAGGACACAATTGAGAAAGTGAAAAGACAACCCTGGAATGGGAGGAAGTATTTGTAAACCATTATATCTGATAGGGAACTTGTATCAAGCATATATAAGAACTCTTAAAACTCAACAACAGAAAGACGACTCGATTTAAAAAATGGGCAAAGGGTGAGTGGCTCAGCTGTAATCCTAGGAGGCCAAGGTGAGAGGATTGCTTGAGCTCAGAAGTTCAAGACCACCTTGAGCAAGAGTGAGACCCATCTCTACTAAAAATAGAAAAACTAGCCAAGTGTTTTGGCAGGCACCTCTAGTCCCAGTTACTCTGGAGGCTGAGGCAAGAGGAGCGCTTGAGCCCAAGAGTTGAATAGACATTTCTCCAAAGAAGAAATATACAAATGGCCAATAATTACATGAAAAAATACTTAATATCATTAACTATCGAAGAAATGGAAATCTAAACCACAGAGAACCAACTGGGTGGCCCAAGTAAAACAGATCATAACAAGTGCTGGAAAGACGTACAGAAATTGAACTTCACACAGTGCTGGTGAGGATGTAAAATGGTGCAGCCAGCAGATTGGCAGTTCCTCTGAAAGTCAGAGTTACCTTAAGACTCAGCCACTCCACCCCCACATAGATACCCAAGGGAAATGAAAACATACGCCCACACAAAATCTTGTACACAGATGTTCATGCATCATTCATGATAGCCAAAAAGGGGAAATAATGCAAATGTCTGTGAACTGGCAAACGAAACAGAGTGTATCTGTCCAGTGGACAGTCATTTCTTTTTTTGTCTTTTTCTTTTCTTTTGAGACAGGGTTTTACTTTGTCACCCTTGGTGGAGTGCCATGGTGTCACAGCTCACAGCAGCCTCAAACTTTTGGGCTCAAGCGATTCTCTTGCCTCAGCCTCCTGAGTAGCTGGGACTACAGGTGCCCGCCACAATGCCCAGCTACTTTTACACACGAGGTCTCACTCTTGGCCAGGCTGGTCTCAAACCTGTGAGCTCAGGCATTCCACCTGCCTTGGCCTCCCAGAGTGCTGGGATTATAGGCATAAGCCCCTGCGCCCAGCCTTAGCAATTGTTTCTTTTTATTGACAGCATTTTATTCATCAGTAAAAAGAAATGACGTTCTGATAAATGCTATAATATGAATGAATCATGAAATCATTATGTTAAATGAAAGATGAGTCAAAAAAGGCCATATATTATACTATAACTATGATTCCACTTGTACAGAATGCACAGAATAGGCAGTCCAGACAGACGGAAATTAGATTAGGGCTTGTCTGGGTTGGAGAGAAGGGAGTGACTGCTAATCGGTATAGAGTTTCTTTTCTGGGTGATGAAAATGCTGTATAATCAGATTATGGAGATGGTTGCACAACTCCATGAACACACTAGGAAACACTGAATTATATACTTCTAAAAAGTGAGTTCATGGTATGTGAATCTCAATAAAGCTATTAGAGGAAAAAATACCTGATTTGACATAGAGCTAAAATAAAGTTGTTAGGATGTGTAGTTTATTTCTGTTTATATCTGGTTTAGTTTAGAAAGTCTTTTAAAAGGTCATCTGATACTGTTAAATATAGTAACATTTTAAAATGTTAAGTTTACATTTTGGCATTTCTCATTCTGGATTGTAGTAACTTTGTGACTTGTGATTCTATTAATTCTAGGATAGTTTAATTACTCTGCTCTTAACTGCAAATTAAGAAATCTTTTGCTGGTGCCAAAATTTCTATAACTAAATGTATTCCCACTGAGTGAGGTGGCTCAGGAACCTGTGGGTAGGAGAATCCCTTGAGGGTAAAAGTTTGAAACCAGCCTGGGCAACATAGTAAGATGCAATCTCTAAAAAATAATAATAATAAATAAATAAAACTTAGGTGTGGTGGCACCTGCCTGTAGTCCTAGCTACTTTGGTAGCTAGGCAGGAGGATGACGTGAACCCGGAAGTTGGAAGCTGCAGGGAGCTATGATCACACCACTGCACTCTGGCCTGGGCAGCAACACAATTAACAAAACAAGTTTAAATAAAATGAATATATTCTTTTCCTTCATAATTATTTTAAAATGGCCATTTTTTGAAAATATTGTGTACTTTACAGTAGTCAGAGGACAGGAGAAATACTACAGAGGTCTTCAATGCCTCTGTATCTCTATTATATTAAACAAGAAAGAGGAGGAAATGGAACTTTGGTGATTATTTTGAAATCTCTGTGCTCCATACAGCTATGAAACTCATAGCTCTGGCTACCTTGGGGTATCTGTTTTGCCTCGATAGCACCTGTATACTCCTTATGATCATAAATTAGAATATAGTAAGACAGACTTGAGGTGTATGGGTTTCAAAAACACAGTTTAGTGTTTTTCAAATAACTCAATTGCACTTATTATTGAATCTTGTTTATATCTGACAACTATTAAACAAGTTGAACTGCTCAAAAAATAAGCTAAATCTATGCCATAATGTAGGGTTCTATCAGAGCAGATGGTGCACTGTCAGACCTATTTCCCATCAAGAGTGGATTGAAGCCCTTCCAGAAGAGAGCTAAGTAAGCACTGTGCAGTCTGTTCAGTACAGCACTATTTCTGGCTGTAGCAAGAGATCAGAAAGAGGGGCGGCGCTTGTGGCTCAAAGGAGTAGGGCACTGGCCCCATATGCTGGAGGTGGTGGGTTCAAACCCAGCCCTGGCCAAAAACTGAAAAAAAAAAAAAAAAGAGAGATCAGAAAGAAAAGAAAATAATAATGTAGTTAAACAAGTTGGAGAATTTCCTTCCAATTAAACTGATTAAATGTATTATTGTAAATCATGGAGGCAGTACGTCTATAGGTTACTTGATAATCAGTAAGTGGGCTCCTGACTTAAGCTTTTATTCATTCATTTGACAAATATTTATTGAATGTCTACCTTGTACCCGGACAGTTGGGCCCTGGGGACATAGCAGTGAGCAAGGCAGATGTACACTTGCCATCGGCAGAGCTTTCATTTTATTCAAAAGAACACACATAAGTGACCGCACATTAGTTTGCAGAGATAGATTGCTGTTTTACGAATGTACGTCCTACCATTCAGCCAGGATTTTGAAGCAATGTATGAGAATATGTACAATAGAATGGAAAAGTTTAAGTAGATAAAAATCAATGCACAGTCTAAAGGATCAAGACCGTGGGGAAAATTAGAATCTAGACATGTGAGCCACAATCTAATTACGAAAGGTAATCCACTAGCGCGGCTTTTCCTTTCTGTCAGTCCAAACAAACACAATTATTTACAGGCTTTGTGTAGGGAAATGCATGCTGTTTTATCATGGAAAAGTAAATGTGGCAAAGGAGGGGACTTGGTGACAAAGTTCAGGGGCTTGGTGATAAAGTCTGTAGACAGCAGCACCTGCGTACATGGGAAGTACGTAGCCCAGGAGAGTCATGTCAGTCTGACTGAAAATGGTCACCAAATCTTGTATCTAGTGATGCAAAATTTGACAAAGAGGAGGAAAATTACCTCAAGATGGTCAACATGTGATCACTAATACTGTTACTAAGTTTCCACTCCTAGAAATTGATGAGTATCTCTGTGTATAAGGATCCCCAGTGCCAGGTGTTTTCCTTAGGACAGACTGCCAGAGGTGGGGTTATTGAATTGAAGAATATGAAAACTTTTAAGGCTTTCATTACATATTGACAAAATGGTTTCCAAAAATATTTGTATCCACTCATACTGCCACCAGCAAGGATAAGTTTGCCAACTTGCAGTATTGGGTATTAGTACTTGGCTGCATATTTCATGATTTGATCACAAAAAAGTGGATTGTACTTTAGTTTGCATTGCTTTGATTTCTAGCACAATTAAGCATCTTTTCACGTTAAACAGGTGTATTTTCTCTTTTGTGGATTGTCAATGTCCTTTTTTCTGTCTACTGGGGAGTGATAATTTTGTATGAGCTCATCCTATATTAAAGATATTACCTGGAAAAAAAATTTTAAAACCATGGCCAGGCCTGTCTTCTCTGCCTTTATTCAGAAAATATGGTCTTGGCTTCCAGACATAGCTAAAATTTGGTAGACCAGTGTCCATTTTCCTCTGGTAGTGAGTTGAGCTGACCACACAGTCACTGCACTCCCGTGTTTACTAGTCTATGAATCAAACGTCATAAGAGTTTGATTAATACGCTTCTTGAACAAGGCTGAGTGGCCTTCCCTTTACCAAACTGGGTGTATAGCAAATGTCACCGCAGCAGAATCTCAGTTCTTCTTAATCTTTTTTTTTTTTACAGACAGAGTCACTTTGCCACCCTCAGTAGAGTGCTGGGCATCACAGCTCACAGCAACCTCCAGCTCTTGGGCTTAGGCAATTCTCTTGCCTCCCGAGTAGCTGGGACTACAGGCGCCTGCCACAATGCCCAGCTATTTTTTTTGTTGCAGTTTGGCCGGGGCCGGGTTGGAACCTGCCACCCTTAGTATAAGGGGCCGGCGCCCTACTCACTGAGCCACAGGCACCCAATGTTCTTCTTAATTTTCTTCTTTTTTATGAAAATTTTTTATCGAGGTAAATATACATTTACCATCTTTACCATTTCTAAGCTTACAGATCGGTGGTAATAAATACATTTATATTCTTTTTTACCTCTTCCTCTCTCTCCCTACCCCTACCCTAGCTTCTAGTAACCACCAAGCCAGTCTCTATTTTCATGAGATCCACTTTTTTTTAAGCTCTTGCATATGAGCGAAAATGCACAATATCTTTCTTTCTGTGCTCAGTTTATTTCTCTTAAGATAATGGCCTCCAGTTCCATCTATGCTGTTGCAAATGACAGGATTCATTCATTTGTGTGACTCCAAATGTGTATATATGCTGCATTTTCTTTACCCATTCATCCGTTGATAGGAAGTTGGGTCAATCTGCATCTTGGCTGTTGTGAATAGCTGTGCAGTAAACATGGGCGTGCAGAAATCTCTCCAATGTATTGATTTCCTTTCTTTTGGTTGGATATATACCCAGTAGTGGGATTGCTGGATCAGATGGAAGTTCTATTTTTACTTTTTTGAGGACCCTCCATACTATTCTCTATACCCACTCTTCTAATCTTGTAAGACACCCTAGGGCAGAAGCAGTTGCAATCAGATAAGATAGAAATATATGCTTTAAAGAATCACTTAGGAAGGGACAGAGAATGTTGCTACCCAGCCAGGGTCATTTGCCTGTTGCCCAAGAGAAAGCAGGGCCAGAGACAGCAGAGTTTATAACAAAGAAAGAGTTTATTACACAAAGCACTAAGTGGGGAGATGGGAGAAATCTCTCAAATCTGTCTCCCCGAGAATTAGGGGGACGAGGTGTTCTAAAACAGTGGGCAGAGGGTTAGGCAATTGGGGTCTGGTCATAGGCTGGTTTCAGGGAGGAATCAGCAGTCCTTGGTGTGGGCTGCTGCTGTCTCCATGGGTCAGCCAATCCAATGGAATGCAAGAGTTTGGGTGGGGGTCCAAGACCAGCTAGGTCATTCCTTGGCCTGGGCCCGTCAGTCAATCCACAGGAATGAAAGGCCTGGAAGATATCTCAAAAAGTACCCCAGGTGATGTTTTCTAGGGGAAAAGGGTAAGCAAATTTACTTTGAGTGCGTTGGCTGATTATTACCATTATTTTAACTAAGCCTATTCCTTCATAGAGTTTGATTATTATTATTTTAGCTGTATCTGCTCCTTCACAGAGTTTTGGGGCCCTTACTTTAGTTCTCTCCTAGCACCCCTTCATCAATTTGTAAGGGAGGTTTCAATTGGGCAAGGAAAAAAGAAAAAAGAGAATCACTCAACACCAAACTGTGGTGGTATAAACCTTCACTAGAGCACAGGGTAGTTAACCACTCAAACGTGCAGCAAACTAGGAAGGGACTTGATTTTTTGGTCACTTTGGTGAGAGGGTTGAAATTCAAATTGCAGGACATATGGTAAGATTCTCACCTCTCTTGCCTGCAGTTGCCGCTCAAGCCAGAACTGAGAAGCAGCTTTATTTATCTTTAAAAGGATTTATTTACCTTTCAAAAGGCCCTAGAAGTGAAGCTTTGTTTGTTAGGGGCCAACCTGCCCAAGCTGTGTGACACAGATTAGCCTGGGGGGGTGGGAGGCTTCCTGAGCTGCCAGGTGCCCAGTCTATGGCAGGGAGGAAACTGCAGAATCTATAGTTTGCAGACCAGTCTGCCACCATTGCCTTTTTAGCTTTGCCCTGTGGACCTTAGAACTCGGCTGTTAAGGAGTTTTCAGCATCTCTTACATCAAGTTCAAGAACTCTTTGCCTTAGTTTCTTCATCTGCAAAATGGGTTCCTACCGTCTCAGGAACTTTGAGGGAATGACTTTGCATTCACCCAGTGGTGTTCCCAGGTGTGCTGTTGTCCACAAGTAATGATTTGCTTGTTATTTTATAATTCAGACTTTTCTTCTTCTCTCTCCACACCCCTACCCCAAACAGGTACCCTGTTTGCTTGCATTGCTTTCTTAGAAACACTTGGTGGAGTTGCTGCGGTTTCTATTTTTAATGGAATTTATTCCACCACCGTGGCTTGGTTCCCTGGCTTCATTTTCCTGCTGTCTGCTGGTCTATTACTCATTCCAGCCATCAGTTTATGGTATGTAATTATTTTCGATCATTTCATCAAGGGGCATCTGGATTGAGTGAGTTTTTGAACTCTACACTAAAATTGTGAAGATCTGTTGAAATTTTGCCTCAGAATGTGCTTTTCTCAAGAACTTTTAGACATGAAAACAACTGTCAATAATTTTGGAGCCTTCGGAAGACACAGTGACAAGGTTGACCAGAGCCAAGCAAAAGAAAAGGAGGGGGCTCTGGGTAGTGCCTGTGGCTCAAGGAGTAGGGCGCTGGCTCCATATGCCGGAGGTGGCGGGTTCAAACCCAGCCTCGGCCAAAAACTGCCAAAAAAAAAAAAAGGAGGGGGCTGGGTCAGAGAGGCTGAGATTTTCCGTGCCTCTCTTTAAATCTAATTAGCATCTAGGATTAGAGCTGCGTATATTCAAACTATGATTTCCCAGAGGATCATATCCCCTGATGGTGAAAGATTGATGTAACAAGATTTACTTTCATGTGGATTCTTGGATAAATGACAAAGCAGACAGAATACACTGTGAAGAGTTCTCTTCCGAAAGAGTTGCCTTGTTTAATGACTCCATTTTTAGATATAAATATTCAGATAAAACGAAGTATAAAATTCTGTTTATGAATAAGACATGTGATAGATCATAGGAATAAATATAAAATAAATATTTCCTCCTTTGCCTTCCATTTCACAAAACTATGAGCCAACTAAATGACCAATGGCAAAAATACCTAAGCAGATACATCTGACACATTCTGTGGGGCCAAAGTGCCCAGCTAAAAGCTCGTTAACCTGTCTCCACGTGGTTTTGTCCATTCATCCTGGTGATGGGAGTTAAGGCAAAGGAGGTCACTAGGAGCCAGGCCTTCTCTGCGTTCTCCTGAGCACTGGGAGTGAAGCTCTAAGGGAGGGAGAAAAGTCCTTCAAGTGCAGACCATCAGTGTTCTGCCAGGATGGGAAGCTCCTTAAAGGACTAGCCGGGTTTCATTTATAGGAGCCCAGTACATATTTGTCTCAATTGAATTCTGATATCTAGATCTGTGTCAGAATACAGTGGTATTTTCAGTTCCTCTACTTTTGATGAAAAGTTATTTTAACCAGGTATTTTAAAGAGAGACTATTTACATATTCAATTGACAAAATTACAGATCCCTGGTGCGCTAGTGGGCGTATGATGAGACAGACACTCACGTTACTGGCAGTCGCGTTCTTCAGCTCTGCCACAAAGCAGTTCATGAACATTATCCAATCTTTAAAAATCAGTTCTAGTGGGGTGCAGTGGATCATCCATGTAATCTTATTACTTTAGGAGGCTGAAGTGGGGAGACTGCTTGAGACCAGGAGTTCAAGACAAGCCTGAAAAACAGTGAGACCCCCATCTTTACAAAAAACAGAAAAATCAGCAGAGTGTGGTGGTGTGTCCTGTGGTCCCAGCTGTTTGGGAGGCTGAGACAGGAAGAATGCTTAAGCCCAGGAGTTTGAGGTTGCTGTGAGCTATGATGCCACAGCCTGGGTAACCCTTGTCTCAAAAAAAGTAAAATGTTAATAATGATTGATCCAGCAATTCTTTTTTGAAACCTATCCTAAGGACATAACTAGTAATGCTATCAAAAATTGATATATAAGGCAGAGTGCAGTGGCTCACGCCTGTAATCCTAGCATTCTGGGAGGCCAAAGTGAGAAGATTGCTTAAGCTCAGGAGTTTGAGACCAGCCTGAGCAAGAACGAGACCCCATCTCTAGTCTCTACTAAAATGCACCTGTAGTCCCAGTTTTTCAGGAGTCTGAGGCAGGAAGATTGAACCCAGTAGTTCAAGGTTGCTGTGAGCTAGGCTGAGGCCATGGTACCCTGGGGGACAGAATGAGACTCTGTCTCAAGAAAAAAACAAAACCTTTTTTTGATATATATAAGAGTTTATCATAGAATAAAATTTAAAATGACTAAAATGTCAAACAATAAGAGAATGTTTAGATAAATGGTGGCATAGCCATGTCATAAAGACTGACTTAACTAAGAAGAATTGCATACATAGGGAGGAGAGTAATGGGTAATTTTATTCTTCACATATATAAATTATGAACATGGACAGATGAGATATCTTAGAGGAACAGAGGAGAAAAAACACGCGTACATTTTTGGATTTTTTCTTTCTTTCTTTTTTTTTTCTTTTTTGTGAGGCACAGTCTCACTCTGTCACCCTGGGTAGAGGGACATGGTGTCATCAGATCTCATAGCAACCTCAAACTCTTGGGCTAACGTAATCCTCTTGCCTCAGTCTCTCAAGTTGCTGGGACTACAGGCAACTGCCATAACACCCGGCTAATTTTTCTGTTTTTTATAGAGACAGGGTCTTGCTCTTGTTCAGGCTGGTCTCAAACTCCTGAGCTCAAGCAAGCCTCCGCCTCAGCCTCCCAGAATGCTAGGATTACAGGTGTGAGCCACCAGGCCCAGCCCAATTTTTTTATTATTTTCAAAATGCTATGCATTATGATTCAGTTGCATTCAAAATACTCCTTCTATTCATAATTTGTATAATTCATTAACGCTTGGTAACCAGGGAAAAGATGGCATATGGGTTACTGATTTATGCCTTGTCTTAGTCTGAGTCTGGAATGTCCTATTTGTTTTTGTAGTGCCATCAGGTGCACCGGATGGGATGAGGGAAGCTACGTACTCCTCACACAGGAAGAGTCCAGCCAGGAGGCTTCAGACAGATGATGGGGTTTTTCACATCAAAACCATTAATATGCATATCATGTACTGTGACTTCCGAAGGCCATAAACTAAATCCGCAACCAGTGCTTCAATAACAACCAACGTTACATACGCTTTCTTCTAAACTGAGCAGGCAGAGAAGTGGCCCCCAGCTTTCGATCTTACAGCACCGTGCACTTTGAGCACTTGGTTCATCTCAGGTGATGTATTTCCAACACACAGCACAACAAAGCTTCCATACTTCTCACTTTGGGCCTTAGAAAAGAAACTGAAACTTAATGGTGTAGCAAGGGATTAAGAAACTTGATACGGTAAATGGCAGTACTCTCTCTGATAGGAGTATACTCCAGTCTCTCCCATGAAACCAAGAAGAATTCTTTACCTCAGTTTATCCATCTGCAAAATGGGTTTCTGGCCCCTCTCTCAGGGATTATGAAAGTATAATGAAAATTATGATGAATCACTCACTGATAGGAAAATAATTATATAGTTTTAAATATTTATAATGTAATTTTACCCATATTTGGGTAACGCTTTGTTTTATAGAGCCATTAAGGTGTCATCGATAGTCAAAGCTTTTAATAGAAAACCCTTAAAAGGGAGGTACTTTAAAAAATAGGTTATTTTTCACTTTTCTTAATATGTTTCATTAGTGACAAGCATGTTAACATTTTAAATGTAAAATGGGGATAACTGGGAAAAAATAAGATTATAAATAAAATTGTTCTAAAGAAATTTAAAAACCGAGTGAACAGCTAATCATGGCATAAAGCAACCAATGTTATAGGAGCGATGTTTGCTGTCTGTGTCAGTGGAAGGATATCCTCATTCCACAAGCCCTGCTGGGACTTCTACCTCTACTCTTATCTACCCAGCTTTTGTTCATCCTCCGCACTGCTTGGAGAAAGGCATTTCTAAATCCCAGACCTTGTACTGTTCAAGTTAGACCCATCAGTTTCTGGCCAGGGCTGGGTTTGAACCCACCACCTCTGGCATATGGGGCCAGCACCCTACTCCTTTGAGCCACAGGCGCCGCACTCAAGTTAGACCTTTCAGTGGCTGTCACACATAAGCAAACAATCAAATGAGCACACTAGACATGATTCCACCCCTTCCCATTTTTTTTTTCTTTTTTTTGACACAGAGTCTCACTCTGTTGCTCCAGGCTAGAGTGCCATGGTGGCGTCTCAGCACCCTCAACCTCCTGGGCTCAAGTGATCCTCCTGCCTCAGCCTTCTGAGTAGATTGGACAACAGGCACGCTCAATGACACATGGCTAGTTTTTTCTATTTTTAGTAGAGATGGGATCTTGCTTTTGCTCAGGCTCCCTTTCATTTATTTATTTATTTATTTTGAGACAGAATCTCACTTTGTCACCCTCAGTAGAGTGCTGTGGTGTCATAGCTCAAACTGACAACCTCAAACTCTTGGGCTCAAACGATTCTCTTGCCTAAGCCTTCCAAGTAGCTGGGACTACAGGTGCCCACCACATGCCCAGCTGTTTTTTTTTTAGAGACAACGTCTCACTCTGGGTCAGGCTGGTCTTGAACCTATGAGTTCAGGCAATCCACCTGCCTCAGCCTCCCAGGGTGCTAGGATTACAGGCATGAGCCACCTCACCCTGGTTTTGACCTCCTGAGTTCAAACAACCTGTCTCAGCCTCCCAGAGTGCTAGGATGACAGGTGTGAGCCTGTCATGCCTCTGTGTCTTTTTACACACTGTCCTTCTGCCCTTCCTCCCACATGGTTTTCACATCTCAGCAAAACCTTGCTTCCCCTTCGTAGCCAGCCTCGCAGCCTTGATTCACTGCCTTGCCCCGAGTCCCTGCTGGGTTCCCACAGCTCTCTGTGTGTGCTCTGATCCTAGCATTTTCCATCATCTTGTAATTATTAGATTGTGCTACTTGGCTACTTGACAATCATTGCTCTGATGACAGGGCCAATCTCTGATTACTTATTATATCCTCAATAAATATATTTTTTGAATTAAATGACTACAATAGTTTATTTTAAAATCATTTAAAGTTATACCTTTAATGTCTTATGAGAGTAACTATTGATACTATGCCAAAGTCATTAAGCCAGCCTTTTAAACAAATTGAAAAATATGCTAGCCTATTTTCTTTCATTCATTCTTCCTTCCTTCCTTTCTTTCTCTTCCTCTCTCTCTCTCTTTTCTTTCCTTTCTCTTTCTTTCTTGACAGTCTCCTTCTGTCACTGCCAGCTAGAATGTAGTGGTGTCAGCTTAGCTCACTGCAACCTCAAACTCCTGATCGTAAGTGATCCTCCCACCTCAGCCGCCAAGAATACTAGGATTGTAGGTTGGAGCTACAGATATACTTTTATAGTACTTTCTTTTTTTGGAAATACAGTCTCACTCTATCACTCTGGGTAGGGTGTCGTGGCATCATAGCTCACAATCACTTCAAACTCTTGGGCCTGAGCAATCTTTTTGTGTCAGCCTCCCGAGTAGCTGAGATTACAGGTGTGCACCACAATGCCCAGCTAGATAATACTTTCATAGGTCTTTCAATATCTCCTTTTTTTCTAGGTTATCATACGTAATAACACAGATGCCTTGAAGTGCAACTAGATGGTTAATTTCCTTGTAATCTCTCGAAAGCAGATATAGTCTTTTGTTTGACAGTATTGCTTAGGGCTTTTTCCTGTAAGGACATCAATGATTCCTTGACTAGAAAATGGCGCTAATTATTCAATATGCTAAATTATTTCCAAGGTCATTCCTTTTAGGTTTAGCTAATGTCCTCTGGGTTGGAGACCCTTCTAGTAACTGAGTGCTTTTCAGATTGATTGATTGATTGACTGACTTTGTTTTCCTTCCTGTCCAATGCTCTTCCCAAACCAAAAGACAAAGCACCTTATGCTACAGAGTACCACAGAGTGCTTTCTCTATTAACTTACTTCATTCTCTTAATAACTCTGTAAAGTAGATCTTCATTTTCCTTGTTTTACTGATGAGGAAGGCCAAGTCTGAGAGATTTAGCTTGCCTGTGGTCATTCAGCTACCGTCAAGCAACAGCATTACCCACAAATGCACCTGTGAGGATCTTCACAGCCAGGGTTCGCACAGGACAGATTACAAACCCAAAAGCAAGAACCATATCACATAGAGTATGAAGTGGCCACCAAAAACACCTTAGCACAACCCGTACTCAACTAAACTGCCTATAATTATCATCTTTTTGAGGTTAGACGAGATATCTATAAAGTCCCTTCCAGCTCAGCATTCCATGGTTTTGCACATTTCATCAGAGCTGAAGCAGGCACAGACAGCACTGTTTAATACAGTTGAAGGATTAACAGATGATTTCTCAGTTGCACAGAAACTCTATTGGAGATGTAGTTAAGTGTGTCAGGGGATTAGAATGAAGGGGTCCAGGGCAAAATGTAGCATGAATGAACTTAGCCATCTCCAAATTGTCTGTCATAAAAGCCAGTTAGTAAATATGCTGCTGAAGAGGCTGAAGAAACATGCAAGCTGATGGGCTGGGGGATGTGTCTCCAGACAAACAAAGCAAAACGAACAAAACCAAACACTATCATCGAAACTCCAAGGGAGGTGCTTCGTATCTCATGGCTGAATATCTCTATGATCACCTTTGAAGTACTCCCCTTGAGAAGCTGTGCACTGATGTCAGTGCCTAGTCCGTACTTCAAAGCAATTTCGGAACGCTTTTTCTGGAATGGCCATCAGAGCCGTTGTTGTATTACCCTTGATGTCTTGAATGTCATCAATATTTCCTTTATCTTTGAATAAAGTCACTTGGGGCCAGATCAGGTGAGTAGGGAGGGTGTTCCAATATAGTTACTTACTGACTAAAAACTCCCTCATAGACAGTGTTGTGGGAGCTGTTGGATTGTTACGATGCAAGAGCCACGAGTTGTTGGCCAAGAATTTCAGTTAAGATTTTCCTTTGGGTGGGGGCAGTGGTTCATGCCTGTAATCCCAGCACTTTGGGAGCCTGAGGCAGGTGGATTGATTGAGATCACAAGTTTGAGACCTTCCAGAGCAAGAGCAAGACCCCATCTGTAAAACTAGCCAGGCATTGGGTGCCTATAGTCCCAGCTACTTGGGAGGCTGAGGCAAGAGAATCCCTTGAGCCCAAGAGTTTGAGGATGCCACAGAACTCTAACCAAAGCAAGAAAGGAAGACTCTATCTCAAAAAAAAAAAAAAAAAAAAAAAATGAAACAGATTTTCCTGCTTTTCTATCCATATTTACTTGGTCTGCTATGTTTCTCACAGCTGACAATCTTTATGCACAATTTAATGAATTTTTGCAATGTTTTCATCAGATCTGCTCATTACTGGCTGCCTTGATCACTCTTCATCAGTGACACCTTCTCTCCCCTCAGAAAAATGTTCCATCCATTTGTACACTGCCAATTTCTTCATGGCATTATCCCCATAAACTTGGACTAACATGTCCCTGATTTAATTTCCATTTTTGCCCAATTTAACAAGAAATGTATGAATATTTACTTGTTGCTTTAATTCAAACTCTGACATTTTCATGACAGCTCACAACAGCAATAATGAATGTCACTCAGGAAGACACCACCATGCATTGACATGAACACAGCTGTGAGACACTGATACATGAAGGTTATAAAACCTTACTGAGTTGTTTGTACAGTGCTGCCAGTGTAAGTGTACAGTGGCAAGTTCACAAACCTAATTGTCAGAATTCATATGGAAGGAAGAGTCTTTATGGGGTCAAGATAAAAGGAAACCAACAGTGTTCATAGAGGGATAGATAAACCATATCTACTAGAAATGAACATTTTCATTATCAGAGAGGTATATTTGTATTTCTATGAGGCTGAACTATTCAATGCAATTATCCATAACCTGCACTGCACAGCCTCAAAACTATCCGAATCCCTTTTAACCACTCCTGTTACTCATGAAATAATCCTCTGATTACTCATTCAGTATCCCAAAATCTTGACAGTAACAAAAAGGTACCATTTTAAAGAAACGTCTGCCTATTAGAACCACCTAAGGAATTTAAAAATAAAAATCCCTGGCCTTACCCTAGAGATTCTGATTCAGTAGATCTGCAGTGGGGTCTTGGAATCTATTTCACAAATCTCCCCCAGGTGACTGATACACACCCAGATCTGGTATGTCCTATAAGTTAATTCAATTCTGACACTGCCAGGTTAGAGGCAGACCCCACAGGTTAAGCACTCAGTCCCACAAAACTGCCTGCACTTCTAGAACCAAGTGTAAGTCCCACTTGTGCTTCTGAACCAGTGGGCATAAATTGGAGTTACGGTAATGATTCCTCCTTGGAGTTTGTAATTTGTTAGAACAGCTCACAGAACTCAGGAAAAAACTTTACATTTATTCATTTGTTATAAAGGGTATCTGTAGGGTACAGATGAATAGCAGATGGAAGAAATGCTTAGATCAAGATACAGAGAAGGGGCACAGAGTTTCTGTGCCCTCTTTCGCTGCACCACCCTCCAGACAACTCCATATCTTCACCAACCCAGAAGTTCTGAAATAGTTCAGGGGTTTGGTTTGGTTTGGTTTTTCCATTTGCCAGGAATAAGCAGAGATCAGGGATTTTTATGGAAGCCTCATGTAGGTATCTCAATCTCCAATATCTCAATCTCCAGTCCCTCTCCTCTTCCTGGAAGATGGGGTAGATAAGTGGGGCTGAAAATTCCAAGCGTCAATTCCTAATACCACAGTACTTGATTTGAATTTATTAACAGTGAAATGATAAAAGAGAAGCATATCTAATGGGGGTGCGACCTTAGATAATTCCATAATAAGCCCTTTAATATGTATCTGTGAGAAGGAGTTGGTGGGTTTTACTATCTAGAAATGTTGGGGTCTTAGCATATAATTGAGGTCTGCTTGGCACTCATGGGATGGCTCTATCGCTAAGCACACTTTTTCACTTTTCTGTGCAAAATATAAATAATAGACTTATCACTTTCCATGAATTTTGCCCTATGCTGTGGGCAGTATTCTTTTTTCAGGAGGACAGGTAAACATAGCCCAGTGCTCTGGCTCATTTTGTTATCCCTTTGTTTGGTTTATTTATTTTTTAGAGATGGGGTCTTGCTCTGTCCCCAGGCTGGAGTTCAGGCAGGAGCAATCATAGTGCACTATAGCCTCAAACTCCTGGGCATGCATTCAAGAATGAGAAAAATGTGAAAGCTGGAATGATTATGCAATATATAACCTTTCACTAGAATCTGCTATTGGATAAATATGTTTTTTCATGCACATGAAATTAAGTATATATTAACCAAATTCTGACTTGCTATTTCAATAAAACAAAAATGCCATGATACTTCATTGGACTTACTTGGCTCATGATTTCAAAATTGAAATTCAAGTTCATGTATAATAAATGCTTAAGAGCCTACACTTAATTTGTTTTATTATAGATCCATAAATATTATTCAAGAAGGAGAACATACTATTTGTTTTTCACATAGAATTTCTGTGGGGTATTTTCCCTCCAGATTAAAAAGTGTAAGGGATTTGGGGATTTTAAAACTTTTTTCTTTTAAGATGAAAAATTGGCTGGGCATGATGGGTCATGCCTGTAATCCTAGCACTCTGGGAAGCCAAGGCAGGCAGATTACTTGAGCTCAGGGATTCAAGACCAGCCTGAGCAAGAGTGAGATGCCATTTCTACTACAAATAGAAAAACTGGCCAGGGGTAGTGGTGCACACGTGTAGTCTCAGCTACTGAGGAGGCTGAGGCAAGGGGAATGCTCAAGGCCAAGCAAGAGTTTGAGGTTGGCTGTGAGTTATAATGATGCCAACAGTGCTCTATCCAGGGAGACAGACAGAAGACTGTCTCAAAAAAAAAAAAAAAAGATGAAAAGTGAAAGTTTTGAAGGTTTAGAATTTGCCCTCAGATCTTGAATTTATTTCCAGAGATGGTAACTATGTTTTGTCAGCTGTACTTATCTTCCTGCTACTTTTCAGTGTCTTGACCTAATAGAGGACAGGAACAAGAGCTCTGTTGCTTATCACTGTGACAAAATAGGGGTCACCTGGAGGCTTTGGGTCAGTGTGGGGAGGAGCAGATAGAAATATGCTTTAACTTTGGCTGCACTTACTTTTAGAGAGACGAATTGATTTTAACTCAAGACTTCTGCCACCTTTTTCATTTGTTTTCTGTATTCTATGGCAATCTTGTAGGACATAAACCAAGTGATATTTTCACCAAGTTTTTATTTAAAAAATTTCAAACTTAGCAAAAATCTAAAAGAACAACACAAAGAACACCCTGACAACTTTTATATAGATTTGCCAGTTATTAACAAACATGGTGTCTTACTTCCTCATAGTAGATCAGGATAAATACTTTTGGCAAGAACTCCACAAAGGTGGCAGCATCTTACCCCATCTCCTCAGAGTCACTATTGGTGTTGCCAAATTTGATCACTGTCCAACAGGAGATGGCCATTGGAGACTCTCCATTGTAAAAGTACCATTTTCCTTTTGTAGTCAGTAAATAATCTGTGAAGTAATAATTTCACACCTCGTGGATATCCTGTTTCTCAAGAACTCTTCACGTCTTTTAGCAGCCATGTGAAATCTTTGCCTGACCATTTGTCACATGGTCATTGAGCTCAAGAGAGGGCTACAAAATTATGATATTTTGTTATTTCTTCTATGTGTATTGGCTGGCAAGTTTTTGTAAAGCAGAGTTTCTTCACATTCTTCTTCCTCTCTCTCGAGAATTCTTGTGGACGCGTAGATTATTCATTAATGTTTTATAGTCTGTGTCTACACAATACCTTTTGTTGCCCTAAAGCTCATGATTTTAATGACAGACCTTCGATTTAAAGCAGAAATGACATTGGTGTTATGAAAGTGTTACATTTAATTTTTAGCATGATTAAGTAATGCTATTTCATAGACTGTTGAATATAATTGAGATAGTTTATCATAATTATAAACATCATGACCACAGAAACACTATATTGGGGAATAACTGCTCTGACCTTAACACTACCAATGTTGTGCCACATGGCGTGAGCAAGTGGACCACGTAGGGGAGAGCAGGCTGCACTGCAGCTTGGAAGCAGGCCCCAGAGTATGGAAATTTTTTTTTTTTTTTTTTTGTAGAGACAGAGTCTCACTGTACCGCCCTCGGTAGAGTGCCATGGCATCACACAGCTCACAGCAACCTCTTAACTCTTGGGCTTACGCGATTCTCCTGCCTCAGCCTCCCGAGCAGCTGGGACTACAGGCGCCCGCCACAACGCCCGGCTATTTTTTTGGTTGCAGTTTGGCCGGGGCTGGGTTTGAACCTGCCACCCTTGGCATATGGGGCCGGCGCCCTACTCACTGAGCCACAGGCGCCGCCCCAGAGTATGGAAATTTCAGAGAAGACAGAGCAAACTGATAAGGCACAAGAAGTGGTGCACATTTTTTCTTTTTATGGCAACTTTCAAATATCCGAGAGTAGATAGAAAAATACAAAGTAATCCCCTGTCTCCATCATTCCGCTTCAATCATTTACTCATGGCAAATTTTATTTTGTCTATATTTTTCACCCACTTACCCCTTCAATATTGTTTTGAAAGAAATTTCAGACATTTCTATGTGTGAATACTTCAGTTTATAACATCAGCTTCATAATAGTATCATTTCTAGCAATTCTTTACAATCAAATACCCATGGTTCAAATTTCGGATGGTGTTATAGGTGTGATTTTATACATATAAAGTGTGTATGCTTTCACAGCTGTTGTGGCTGTTTTGTTTGGGTTAGGATTCGTGTACAATCCATACATTGTCATTGTTTTTTGTGCCAGTTGTCCTTGAACTTACTGGTTCCAGCTCCAACTGTCTTTTTTCTTTTTCTTGTTAGTCGTTGACGAAACCAAGTTGTTCTATAGTTCCCCTCAGTGTAGATCTCAGTGTTAGCATGCTTGTGGTACAGGGTAACAGGTTCATTTTTAACTTGGTGTTTCCTAGAAATTGCTAATTGAATCCATCAGCTCCATCATTATCTTTGAAAAGATCATGTTTTAGGTGATATATTCTTCTATAAAAAGAAACCTAAGGGCCTAACCATGTCTCGGTTCGTGATATTGGTGGCCATTGACATGACATTTATTTGTTAGGGGTTGCAAAATGGGGATTCTAAATGTTTTCTTCTCCTCCTCCTTTTCATTTCTTAGCCAGAGCACTTCTTTAAAGTTTCCGCTACCTACCATTTGGTCACCCAGGGGTAGAGTTAATATAGGAAAGGCAGGGAAAATATACTTTATTCTTTCCCTTTATATCTAGCGAGTTTCAAAATAACGAATTATAATTATACAATAATGAAAATTATATAATAAAAATTATGTTACTATGCGATAATACAAATTGGAGTAATTATATTCCATACCAGTAACCAAGTTGTTTTTATTGCTGTATCATTGTGAAGGTGCATAGTGCTCAATCAGTGGCTTTGTTTAATTTTGTTTTCCACGAAGATAAAAAGGCCATCCACCAAGTTATCATTTTAGGATTGAGGCTTGTTTAAGAGGCTGTCTCTTCCCTTTCTACAAGAAAAACTGAACCCTTCCAGAGTTTAGCCCTGGGGAAAGACAAAGTCAGCACCCAGATCCATTGCCCTCTGTTTGGCATTTTACTTTGTGGAACTGTATCTGCTCTGGGCTATCTGCCAGCCACCCTTACTTCCTAACAGCACGGGCTAACACCTAATTCTTTTCAGCAGAACATTTTTGCTGGGGGGAAAAAAAAAAAAGAAAGAAAAGAAAAAAACACCTAATTCTTTAGGGGAATCACCTTTTCTCCATAGTGTGGAGTCTGGGGCGAGAGTGTCTGTCACTTTCTCGAGGATTTTAAGAGGGCACAGTTGCTTCCCTCTCTGCTTGAGGGGCCTCTAGTGGGTGACCTGGCGCCTGACAAACTTATCTCTGAGGACTGAGACTCAACAAGAGCCTGAGAGGACAGTGAGGTGCCTCATGACTGGCAGAGGCAGTGTGTCCTTGGAAGCTGCAGCATCGCTGCTGTGGTTTCTGCTGCGTTGTCCCTGGAGCGCCCTTGGCTCCTGATTGCTTTCTTACCTGCCCCTTGACTTTTCACTGGATCTGGGAGCCTCTTCTGTCATTCCAGTCAAGCGCCCTGTGCTTAAGATAAGAGTACATTTGGTTGCTTGCAGTCTGATGCCAACTACTTGCAATGAGTAGCTGGTATCAAACAGTGGTGTCACAGGGAGCACGTCCTCAGAGAAATGTGGGAATTGGGGTTTAGTTATCTGGCTGAGATTGGTTAGGAAGTTGAGCTGCCTCTGCTACGCAGTCTGAAATGCCATGCAATCACGGGCTCATTTTGCAGCAAGACCTGAACACCCAGAATATGAAAAAGTCAGGATGCTAAAGGGGCTGCTTCTCACAACACTGGGAAGTTTTCAGGCATGTGAGTAACAAGTTCAAATCCAAACCAAGCTATAACCGCATAAAGGATCTCACTTCTTACAGGATAGTATTCAGCACAAAACAGCTGTTGAAGTGACTGCCCCACTACATCCACTGTGTGAAATTGGGAGTATTGATTAGGACCAGTAGTATCCTGGAATTGAACGAAGTGGGATATGACTGAGGAAGCAGTTTCTTCACTTAGAAGGACTTGTGGTGTGTTCCTTTCTCCTTTGAGACTTTCTTCACCTAAAAGAGTCAATTTCCCAGAAAAAGCCAATTCTCTTTTTGCCACAGCCCTCTTTCTAAACCCATAGCCAGGGGTTAAGAGCCCGGCGTGCCCCCTGGAGGCCAAATCCAAGGAAATCTAACATAGAAAGAAGCTGTGGACTTTGTTAATTTCTATCTATAAGACATTTGGGAATATAGGAAGGAATAGATTCTTTTTTTTTTTTTTTTGAGACAGTCTCACTCTGTTGCCCAGGCTAGAGTGCTGTGGCATCCTCATAGCTCACAACAACCTCAAACTCTTGGGTTCAAGTGATCCTCCTTCCTCAGTCTCCTGAGTAGCTGGGACTACAGGTGCTTGTTACAACACCTGGCTACTTTTTCTAGAAATGGGGTCTTGCTTTACTCAGGCTGATCTCGAACTCCTGAGTTCAAGCAACCCTCCTGCCTCGGCCTCTCAGAGTGCTAGGATCACAGGCATGAGCCACCATGCCCATTGGAAGGAACAGATTTTGAACATATCTTTAGAATATCAGTATGGCACCTTCACATTAGATAATTCTAGACTCAAATTTAACACAAGAAGTTGGCTGTTGGTTTCAGTAGTTTGTAAAACCAGATTCAACACAACCATACACTAAATGAAAGTGAGCTATCAGAAGTCCTTGGTATAGTGTAGAGGAATGGCTCTCAAGCTTTTGTGTGCATTAGAATCAGGCATGGGAGGGCTTTTGAAAACACATATGACTGAGCTCCACTCCCAGAGTTTGTGATTCAGGACAGTTGAGTTGAAGCCCTACTAGCCTAGGGACCACACTTTGAAAATCGCTAATACAGAAGGAGAAATCAAACAAATCCAACTTTAAGGGACAGGAATTTGGGAGTGATTTGCCTACATAAGCCCTCTTTTATCTTGCCACCTGTCTTTTGCAAAACTGTCAATATGATCTTTTGAATTTAACTGTATTGAGGTATAATGTACACATGTATTTCAACAAATGTATACAAGGGTGTAACCTCTGCAGTCAATATAGGGAATGTTTTCATCATCCAAAAAGTTCTCTTCTCTCCCTTTCTCAATCTTTCCTGCTCCAAGCCCTGGGCAATCAATCCCTTATCTCCTTTATGACATCTAGATTATTTTCAAGAATTTCATATAAAGAAAATCATATAGTCTATAACTTTTTGGTGTCTGATTTCTTTTGCTGTGTATAATGTTTTTAAAACTTATAGACATTGTTAAATCTATCAGTGGTGTGTTCTTTTTCATTGCTTGGTAGCATACCATTGTATGGATATACCACATTTTGTTGATCTATTCATCAGTTGAAGGATATTGGGGTCAGTTCAACCTTGGTTAATTCGTTTGTTAGTTCTAATTTCTTTTTTTTAAATAAAGGTTCTTTAGAATTTTCTATGCCATATTACGTGCAAATAAACTTTACATTTTCTTTCCCAATCTGTATGCCTTTTATCCCCTTCTCTTGTCCTGCAGCCAGGACTACCAGTATGACGATGTTGAATACGAGTTGTGAGAATGGATATCCTTGCTTTAGTCCTCCTTTTTTTTTGAGCGTCCAACTGTTGCCCTGGAGTGCCTTGGTGTCATAGCTCACAACAACCTCCAACTTTTGGGCTCAAGCCATCCTCTTGCCTCAGTTTTTCTATTTTTTAGTAAAGACGGGGGTCTCGCTTTTGCTCAGGCTAGTCTCAAACTCGTGAGCTCAAGCAATCCACCCGCCTCAGCCCCCCAGAGTGCTAGGATTACAGGTGTGAGCCACCCTGCCTGGCTCTTATTCCTCATCTTAAGGAGCCAGTCTCTTTACCATAAAGTATCATTAGCTCTAAGTTTTTTGTTTTGTTTTTTTTTAAAGATGCCCTTTATCAGCTTGATTCCTAGTCTCTTGAGAATTTGTGTCATGAACAGATGTTGAATTTTGATAAAAGTGTTTTCTGTGTCTATGAATATGATCATGTGAGTTTTCCTCTTTAGTCTGTTAATACCATGTATTACATTAAGTGATTTTTAAGTGTTGAGTCAGCCTTGCATTTTCTGGATAAACCCCATTTTTTTCTTTTTTTAAAAAAGAGGGTGTTGCTTAGCGTTGCCAAGGCTAGTCTCAAACTCGTGGGCTCAAGCAATCCTCCCATCTCAGCCTCCCAAAATGCTGGGATTCCAGACATGAGCCGCTGCATCTGGCTAGAGTTGTTAATACTTGTTAAAACTTTCAAGCTAGGTATCACACCAAGAATTTTATGTTTGTACTATTTCATGCATTCTATAACCTCAAATGCCAATATTTACAACGACGGACACTACCTTTACAGTAACCAGACCCAGACAGGTTTGGCAAACTGCTGTCCATGGGCCAAATACAGCTGGTTGCTTGTTGTGGGAACAGATTTTTACTGAAGCATAGCTGTGCTCATTTGTTATGTATGCTCTTTGGTTGCTTTGTGCTACAGTGACAAAATTAAGTTGTGTAATGGACTATATAAACCCACAAAGCCTAAAATCTTTACTTTCCGGCCCTTTACAGAAAAAGTTTGCTGACCCCTGATGTAGAGTAATAATTCTTATCCCTGGTCACATATTGGAATCACCTAGAGAATGTTCACAAAACTACCATCTGGATCTCACTCCCAGAAATTCAGATGCAATGGCTTTGGGCTGAAACTAGGGCACTGGACATTTTAAAAGCTCCCCATGTGATCTGACTTGGCAGCCAAGGTTGGGAACTACTGGCCTGGAATCAGACTTGGTATTTGTATTTATTTTAGTGTCCACCCCCACACTGATTATTGTACTGTGCATTTAGGGTTATGAAGCACTCATCTGAAGCAGTAGTTTGGTTAGTGTCCACTGGAAAACTGGTCGGTGTGGAGAGGAATGAGTGTGAGTGAGTACAGGAGAAGACTGTTAGCTTTTCCATTAGGTCAGACACCAACTTGTAAAGTATCTTGAACCCAAAGATTAGTGTTTCACAAGCAAAAGAGGCAAGTTTTGCCTCTAAAATAATAAACTAATAATCCAACAAAATCATAGCAATATGATTTTGCTATGAAAGAAAATATGCCTGAGTAAAGAGTCTGTATCTTATTTACTCACTCAGAGACAAAGTCTCACTCTATTGCTCAGGGTAGAGTGCCCTGGGGCCATCCTACCTTCCAGCAACCTCAAACTCCTGGGTTCAATTGATCTTCCTACTTCAACCTCCCAGAGTGCCAGGATTACTGGCCTGAGCCTCTGGCGCCCAGCCTGCAATTGACTCTTTAAATCAGTGGTTCTCAACCTGTGTGTCGTGACCCACAGGAACTGTATTAAAGGGCCACAGCATTAGGAAGGTTGCAAACCACTGCTTTAAATCAAAGGTTCATAACCCTGGCGAGCTTTCCATAAATACTGTATACTTCCTGGGAATCCACTTCAGACTAGTCCTACTGGAATTTCTGAAATTAAGACCCTGACACTAAAATTTCTTCAAGAGTCCCAGCTGATTCCTACATGAATCTAGGAATGAGGACCACTGGCATAAATACAAAGATAAAAAGAGACAAGCAAAAAGACCATTAGAAAGTTAAGTACTATGTGTGATTACCCAGTTCTACATTTAAAGCATCAGATTTTCCACTTAAACAATACTCGTTAATTTCATAGTACCCTCTAATGGTTGAGAAGGGTACTTATTATTCCTAGAATTAAGGTACAGAAGAATTCTCCAACTTCCTTTATTAGTTAAAAGATAATACATCTAGAAATAATCTATTAATAATTAGAATAATCTCATTATTTCTACATTTTCTGTAGAAATGTAGAAATTTAAGTGTAAAGTAGGTTGGCAAATGTGTTAATTTAAAACCTAACAGGAGCAAGAGATTTTTTTTTTTTAAGTGTCATTTATCTTAAGGTTTTCCAGTGTTAGCCTACTTTTTTTTTTTTTTTTTGATACAAAGTCTTACTCTGATACCCAGGCTAGAGTGCAGTGGCATTATAATAGCTCACTGCAACCTCAAACTGCTGACTTCAGGAGACCTCCTGTCTTGGTCTCCCAAAGTGCTAGGATTACAGGTGTGAGCCACTGTACCCAGCCACTACTGACGTTTTGAACCAAATAACTCTTAGTTAAAGGGAGCAAGCTGTAGTTGCAGAAAGTTTTACAGTATTTATTAGTAAATTTTAAGACACACAATGACCTTCAGGGTCTCCAACTAGTTCCATGACTGTAAATGGATGTCTCCCGCATTACAGGATATTTAGCTGTATTCATGACTTCTACCAACTAAATACCAGTTGCAGCTCACAAAGTTGTGACTATAAAAAATGTCTCTAGACATTGCCAATGTTTCAAATCAGTAACTTATTTAATAAAAGATGCTACTAAAATATTGATAACCAAAACACATTTTTAATTGTGAAAGAAGACCCACTCACTAAGGTTCTAAAAAATTAAATTTTTATACAGGTTCATAAAAGAATTCCTTGTAAGAAAGAACAACCATGGTTAAAATTTATTTTTAAATAAATTGCTACGGAATTTGCTCATGGATTCATAGTGTATATTAAAAAGTTCTATTTTTTTTTTTTTTTTTAGAGACAGAGTCTCACTTTATCGCCCTCGGTAGAGTGCTGTGGCATCACACAGCTCACAGCAACCTCCAGTTCCTGGGCTTAGGCGATTTTCTTGCCTCAGCCTCCCAAGTAGCTGGGACTACAGGCGCCCACCACAACGCCCGGCTATTTTTTTTGTTACAGTTTGGCTGGGGTCAGGTTTGAACCCACCACCATCGGTGTATGGGGCCAGCGCTCTGCCCACTGAGCCACAAGCACCACCCAAAAAAAGTTCTAATTTTTTAACATAAGCTTCTTATGATATATAAATTAAGCATAAGGAACTATTAGTTTTAACAGTATTGCTTGGTAATATATTAAATACATATTGAATGAAGTACAACAGTTTAACCTGCATCTGCTGATTGATTTTACTTTTTTTTTTTTTTGGAGACAGAGTCTCACTTTGTCACCCTCAGAAGAGTGCTGTGGTGTCACAGCTCATAGCAACCTCAAACTCTTTGGCTCAGTGATCCTCTTGCCTCAGCCTCCTGAGTAGCTGAACCATAGGCACCCGCCACAACACCTGCCTCTATTTTATTTTAGAGACAGGGGTCTTGTTTTTGCTAAGGCTGGTCTCGAACTCCTGATCTCAAGCAATCCACTCACCTCAGCCTCCCAGAGCTCTAGTATTACAAGTGTGAGCCCCTGTGCCTGGCTCTTTAATTTTACATTTTAAAGACTAAAATCAAAACCTCTAAATTTATACTTTTCAATCTGAAAGAATTAGAGAACAGCTATAATTCTAAAATAGCATCAGCATAGCAAATATTCTTATGCTTATTAATGGACTATACTGAAACAAAATGAACATGTTACATTGTACTCAATTCCAAGTGTTGCTACTGAAATCAATTACAAATGTTTATTTTAAAAGATGCTACTATAAAGTTCACAGAATCAACTACTGATCATGGTCACTCAAAATTAAATTTATGGAATATCTAGAAAATAGGTTAAACTGGAATCTGCAGACTGTTTTATAATATTCATGAGCAACAGCTTTTTTAAAGACATAGAAGGCTACTGTTAAATATAAATGAAGAAGTTTAAAAATCATCTCCCTGTAGTGCTTTCAAATGTCACATAACCATAAACCAAAGGTCCAAGTGAGTTAAAATGATCACTGATACTACTTTCACAAAACTTCTCACATCAGCACTTTTAATGTTGTATACATCAAATCACAGTAAAAAGACAACCATAAAGAAGATGCGGCCCCCCTGTTTTCACAAACAGCCCAATGTATTACAGTAAACCAAGTTTATATTCCACCATCAGGTGTGGTTCTCCCATTACTTCACTTTGTGATGGATCTGAAAACAAACAAAAACAAACATTTTAAAAGGGTCTCCAAAAAAAAAAAAAAACAAACTCAGTGGTTTCACTTACACAGTCAAAACTAACCTAAAATCACAGAAAATAAGACCAATGATTACCTGGGGCAGGCTGGGGGGACTGGCTGCAAAAAGACCAAGGGAACTTTGGGGAGTGATGAAAACATTCTACATATTGGTTGAGGGGGCCCAACTGTATGCATTTATTAAAACTCAAAGAACTGCACACTTAAAAATAGGCATATTCTACTATGTGTAAATTCTGCCTCACTGATTTAAAGAAAATAGTTTTAAAAAGTTTTCCTTTATCAAGGTTCTTAAGTGTTCTTGTGGCTTCCCACATGACTCTGGCAACAATTCTTTTTAACCATTTTTTTTGGATTATATGTATATTTTTAATTTCAGATTAATAAGGGTATAAATGATTAGGTTACACTGTTTGTGTTTCTAAGCTAAAGTTCCAGTTGTAGTTGAGCCCTTCATCCAGCTACATACCCTCACACTGTGCCCATGAGGTGAGAGCTTACCATTCCAATCTCTTAATTTGCGAAAATGTCTTACCTGTATTGTTTTCTGCTATGTTGGATACACGCAACATAAACCAGAATTCTAAAGCAATAAAACCTTAAAAATCTTCACTCTTTGGTGTTTATAGATAAATCAGACAACTCTTATTTTAACTGTGATAACATACACAAAAAAGCTTTTAAAAATAATACCAGCAGTACGCTCCCTAAAGACAAAGCATTTTTTCTTCTTGGCCTCCTATTCCTCAACATAGGACTAGAAACAGAATAAAAACTTAATGAACTAAACTGCAGCAATGAGGAACTGTTCGCATTATAATGACAACCATCAGTAACAGTTCAAGACAGCCATCATGTATGCTTCTTCACTGGACCTTTTTAAGTTAGAAGGTCCAGTAAAGAACAGAGAATGAAGTTCACTAAGGTGAAGAAGATGGAGAAGTTCCCTGGGTATGTACGCACAGTTCCTGTAAAAAAGAAACTATCCCAAAATAGAATGGGTCTGATTGTGATAAAAATCGTCTACCTAAGAGACTGAAGGTGACATGTCACCTCCGTTCAATCAATACTTTAGTCTAAATCCCTTTCACACACTGAAGTAGCCTTAGCAACAACTGCTACTATTCCCATCATCAATAAACCGCTGTGCATATAAAAGGCATTCAAAACCTAGACTTAAAACAGATGTTTGCCACAGTTGTTTTACGTTACTGAAGTCAGAAAAACTTAAGTATCCATTAATATACATATTGATGTATCCTGCATACTGTTAGATATACACAGTATGACATCAACTGTTAAAACAACCACACAGAGCAATGCCGAATATTTTTTGACTACATGTAATTGTAGAAAGACACAGGAAGAAAGTCTGGAAGCAAAGACTAACACAGCAAGTGACCTATTCTTGCTGTGTATAATGCTCTCCTGTGTATAATGCACACCCACAATTTTTTCCCAAACTTTCAGGAAAAAAATACTTCCTTTTAATTTTTTTTGAAACAGTCTCACTTTGTTGCCCTCAGTAGAGTGCCGTACTGTCATAGCTCACAGCAACCTCTAACACTTGGGGCTCAAGAGACCCTCTTGCCTCAGTTTTTTTTTTTTTTGCAGTTTTTGGCTGGGACTGGGTTTGAACCTGCCACCTCCGGCATATGGGGCCGGCACCGTACTCCTTTGAGCCACAGGCGCTGCCCCTGTCAATTTTTACTATAGACAGGGTCTTGCTTTTGCTCAGGCTGGTCTCGAACTCGTGAGCTCAAGCAATCCACCTGCCTCAGCCTCTCAGAGTGCTAGGGTTACAGGCGTGAGTCACCACGCCAGCCTCCTTTTAATTTTTTAATTCTTATTTTTATTTTATATTTAGCTACTTCCTTTTTATATTATAAAGGAATTTTGGCATTTATCTTTTTAACATAGTTACACTTTTCATGCATAAGCATAAATAAAGGAATTAAAAACATTTACACAGATACAGAATTGGCACCACCCATGTACAGCATGCATCTTTAGCCCTCAAAAATTTTGGCCAAAATGCACATTATACAAGGCACAATATGGTAATTAGGGAATGAGGTAGAAAAATGAGATTGAGGCCACAGCACTCTACCGAGGGCCATAAAGTGAGACTCTGTCTCTACAAAAAAAAAAGAAAAATAAGATTGGGGTAACTATAGGGACTCTCAGTTTCAGTGATAATGTTTTAAATTTCTGAAGAGAGAATAAACTCATTTATGTAACTATAACTTTCTAAACCCTGATTAATAAAGAATGTACTTATTAAATAAATCACGTGCACCAAGACACAGCATACCATGTAAACAAGGCACTGGCCAAAGACTGGTTCTCACACCTGCTGTCCCCTAGCTCACCACAAGACTCTGAGGGGGAACAGAGCCTCTCCTGAGCACATCTTCCAGTGAGGGATTGAGTATATGAGAAGCTCCTTCCAGTTTTAAAGGAAAGGCTAATTTCAATTTTACCAGTACCTTCCTCAGAGACCTTTCCTCTTCCTGTAAAATGTGCACAAATTTCTTGCCTAAGTACTTCACTGATAAGTAGGCAAAAACTTCAGCCCAAATACTTCAATAGTCTTCACACAGTGTTTAGATTACAAAAATCAGTTCCTCATTATAAGCCTCAAACTGTATTCTGGGTCAAAAGTGATGAGGAGAATTTGGGGAGCCAGAGCTCTTCTGAGGCTTGTATTTAAGTTGGGGAGAAAAAATAAGAAACAAGGGAAGTGTCGGGTAAGTATTAAGCAAAGAGTTAATGTAAGAAGGGGTGACGGAGTGACTGGGGGCCTACTGTAGGTAGTCAAAGAAAGACTCTCTAAAGAAGTTACATTTAACATCTGAAAAATGAGGGGAAAAAACTCTACGCAGATGATGCACAGTTCCCATAAGAAGGAAACTACCCCCAAATAGAGGGGACTTCGTTGTGATAAAATTCATCTACCTAAACAGGTTCTTTCCAGGTATATCTACCTCAGAGAGAAGCAAGGAACAAATAAAAAAGGATGCCAAGATAGCTAGTTATCTTTTGAAACATGTAATTCCATCACATCACACCCTTGATTTAAAAACAATTTTTCGAGAAGAGGTTTTCTATGTTGCCCAGGTTCAAGTGATTTCCCACCTCAGCCTCCTGAGCAGCTGGGCCTACAGGTGCACACCACCATGCTTGGCACTACCTTTTCTTAGAACCGCTCAATGTCTTTCCATCGCATTCCAAAGAAACTCCAAACGTCTTTTTGTGGTCTGTAGGCCCTGGTGTTTCTGTCCCCTGCCTGACTTTCCCACCTCATTCTCTCTACTTTGCTCCACCACTTGGGCCTTCTGAAAGTGCTCTTATGTATGTCAAGAGTCAATTCTCTGTATCTTACAATTGTGCACATCTTGGTAGCAGATAGATGTACTAACTGCCTTTGTTCTGGGCTATCTTTCCAAGGCTGTTTCTAAAGTAAACAACCTCAGAAGACGGAGAAGCACAGGACAGTTAGAAGAATAAGATGCCCTGAACTTGAAGTTCCGCTCCAGCAATGAGATACACTGTAGGTACAGGAATCACCTGATTCTCTTCATGCCCTCAGGGCGCCAAAAAAATACTGATACTTTGGTTACTGCAGTGAGTATGAAACTGTCTGTTAGAATCTTGTGTCTTCTACAAGATCTCAAACCCTTCAGAGCTCTTCAGCTGTTCTCAGGTTACAGATCATGCAAAGACCCTGAACATACTTATGTCTCTTCTGCCTGAAATATTCTTCCCTCTACTTGTAGCACAACTAATTCATATCTTTCAAGAATCAATGTGTCATATTCCCAGAAGCACTTGCCTCTCGCAAACTCAACAACATCCTTTTTATTCCTAGAACTTAACACAATTTATAATTATGCTTGTTTAATTTATGTAACGTTTGTCTCTGGCATTAGGAGGCACAGATGTTTAGTTCACTGCTTATATATTCAGAGCCTAGCCTACTGCTGACATATAAAAAGTATTTGACTGACTAAACAAATGCTTAGTAAGTCCCTCCACCTTTTTCTACACAGAATTATCAGAGTAGATTTGTTATTTTTATATATATATACACACACACACGTATTTTTTTTTTGTCTTTTTGAGAGTCTCACTCTGTCGCCCTGGGTAGAGTGCCCTGGCATGAAAGCTCATAGCAACCTCCAGCTCCTGGGTTCAAGTGATCCTTCTGCCTCAGCCTCCTGAGTAGCTGGGACTAGAGGCACCCACCACAACGCCCAGCTAGTTTTTCTATTTTAGTAGAGACAGAGTCTTGCTCTTGCTCAGGCTGCTCTCTAATTCCTGAGCTCAAGCAATCTACCCACCCAGGCCTCCCAGAGTGCTAAGATTACAGGCATGGGCCACTGCACCTGGCCCAAAGCATATTATCAAATGAGTATATTTTCATAACTAATTAAAAGTTATGACTACATAGACCTGAACTATCACCTGACTAGTTTTAAATGAGCTCTAAGTTCCATGTAAAACCTAGGAATCCCAGCTTTTCCAGCATTTACAACATTCCCTCAAGGAAGATTCTCATCAAGGAGGCTCACTAGACTTCTGTTATGTCCACAGCATTTCCTTACCGGACATTAGCAGCCAAACAAAACTAATAAAACTCAATCCTGTTGGGCTTTTCTACTTCTCTTACACTGCTGGGACATAATGAACAGAGGCAGTACCGAACAGGATTATATTTGTTTATCTTCCTCAGGACCAGAAAAAATAGAGGATGCTGTTATGTATTGTTCTTACTTAAAAGTCATCGCATACTTAATACAATTATTCAGGGAATTTTGTTAAAAATGACAAGGTTCTTCTTTCCTACTCATCATCTATACAAGTATACAAATCATTTTCAGGAGGACTTTTTAAAGATTACAGTCATTTAAACACTAATCCATAGATACACACACAAAGAAAACAGACCACCAGTCACATTCCACAAATGTGAATAACGAGATAACTCTCCTGGTTTCAGCCACTCTAGGAATACTGCACCAGACTGACACCTCAGACCTGAGCTCAGGACATGAAAGGAATGACTACCATTACTCCACTGAAAGGACTGTACCTTAGAATTTCATAAATAATTTTCACTTTTAAGAATAGTTATTGACATTAAACTTTTCCTTACTGCAGCAAATAACGTAAGTGAATCCAATTGGCTATAAGCTCCACGAGGGCAAAAATTTTGTCTGTCTTGTTTGCTGCTGTCCCTTGTATAACACAGGGATCCACACAAAGGTAATGAATGACAGCTTACCATTAAGAATATCTTCAAATCCAATGGTCTCATCGTTACCTCTCAAAATATCCAGTGAAAGGTTTGAGCTCGAAAGAAATGGAAGACGCTGAACCTTTGGGAAAAGTATGAAAGGGTAAGATTACAAGAAAATATTTTATTTATTTTTTTTTTTATTGTTGGGGATTCATTGAGGGTACAACAAGCCAGGTTACTCTGATTGTAATTGTTAGGTAAAGTCCCTCTTGCAATCATGTCTTGCCCCCATAAAGTGTGACACACACCAAGGCCCCACCCCATATTAATACATAATCTAATTTCATTCTCTGGGGGAGGGGGAAGACACCAAGTTTTCAAAAACTCCCCAAAACTTTACTGAAAATAATGGACAATGAAATTATGTTTTATTAACACTTAATAATGCCATCAGGTTTGCACATATTTTGAGGTTTTGCCTGTGTCCAAGAAAATACAGCATATAACCATGTGATGAAACATAAAATCTCAAAGCCTAACAGCATGTCACATTCCTGGTATATGTAGGGTGATCAAATTCCTGCAGAAATTCCAAGTCAGTGACAGCACATTCTACTCAGTAACAGATTACTACATTTCCTATGTTGTTTCATACTGTTCACTGTACAACTATCTCAAACAGTAGCAGTAACCAAAGTGAGGATCAAAGTCACTGTGAAGCCTTTAAAAACACAATGCCATTTGAAGTAATGTGATCTTTTTTTCTTTTCAGGCATTAAATACACAGCAGATTAACTCATAAGTGTAGTGGAGAAAGCATAAGCTATGGAGGCAGGATGATTGAAATTCAAATTCTGACTCTATCCTTTACCAATTATATGGTTTGGGGCAAGTTACCTGACCCATCTCAGCTTCAGTTTCCTCATCTGTAAAACAGGATAATACTATCTTTCTCCGAAAATTATAGTAAGGTGTGGGGTAAAGTATGTATCTAGTATAGTCATTAGCATGTAGGCAGTACTCCATGAACTTTAATGTAGCCAAACCAAAATTTCAGTTTTTCTGTTGTTACCCTGTTAAATAAGACAGTGTCTTATTTTAAGGTGTGCTCCCAAAGATGCACTAGGTCTTATTTTCAGGGGACGTCTTATCTTTACTATAAGTAGGTCTTATTTTTGGAGGATGTCTTATTTTCGGGGAAATGGATTATAATTAAAATCAATACAGTTATAATTAAAATCAATACAGATAATTTTAGATATTACCGAAACGGATTATAATTAAAATCAATACAGTTATAATTAAAATCAATACAGATAATTTTAGATACTACCTATTACTTAAGAGTAATAGGTAGTCAGTGATACATTAGTATTTTAAACGTCATCACACCTTTAGAATCTAAGCAGGCAGTTATGCTCAGATTCCTCCCTACCCCCCAAAATATTTATAGATTAAAGAGACTGTTTCCAATTACTAATGGCCTGAAGAGTTATTTAAATCTTTATAGCGTGGAAAAATTCCTCTGGATTGTCAAGCCTTAAGAAAAAAAAGGAAGCGAGGAGGAAAGAGGAGGAAGAGAAACAGAAATAGGAGCCTGTAAATTAAACCAAGCAGGAAGGGGTCTGGTAGTTAGATCAGAGGTACAGGAAGGCATCAAAAGTAGGAATGACAGGCAACAATTCTTGTCAAGCAAAAATTGCTAAAGGATATGGGAGAAGGTCAGAAATCTGGGCAAAGATTTTTGGATTAAACAGTATTAAAAACTTAAGTCCAAAATTAGAGCAGTATGTCAAAATCTGAGTAATATACAGGAAAATAAAGGGAAAACTAACAATTTTTTTGTCAAGCATGTCTTCATTTAATCTTCTGAATAACCCTAAGCCAGTGGTTCTCAACCTGTGGGTCGAGACCCCTTTGGGGCTCGAATGACCCTTTCACAGGGATCGCCTAAATACATCCTGCATATCAGATATTTACATTACGATTCATAATAGTAGCAAAATTACAGTTATGAAGTAGCAACGAAAATAATTTTATGGTCACCACAACATGAGGAACAGTATTAAAGGGTTGTGGCATTAGGAAGGTTGAGAACCACTGCCCTAAGCTGTTCTTTTTTTTTTTTTTTGAGACAGTCTTACTTTGTCACCCTGGGTAGAGTGCTGTGCTGTCACAGATCACAGCAACCTCAAACTCGTGGGCTCAAGTGATCCTCTTGCCTCAGCCTTCTGAGTAGCTGGGACTACAGGTGCCTGCCACAACACCCTGCTATATTTAGAGACGAGGTCTGGCTCTGGCTCAGGCTGGTCTTGAACTCAAGAGCTTAGGCAATCTACCTGCTTCCCAGAGTGCTAGGATTACAGGCGTGAGCCACTCACTGCACTCAGCCCCCAAGCTGTTCTTAATACTTTCTCCATTTCACATTAAAAATAAAGAAAAAAATCTGAGGTTCAGAAAAGGCTCTAACTTGTTCACACTTTTAAGACTAGTAGATGGTAGACACAAGATTCAGACCCAGGTTTTTCTAATTTAAAGCTATGGTATTTTAGAGCTTTATGCCCGGAGAGAAGAACTCAAAGCAGCTTCTAGAATGACTTATCCAAATACAATTGATGACATTAATAGAATTTATTAAGACACAATCCATGCTAATAAGAAAAACATGTAAACAAACCAAATGGTGAAAGAACATAATCAGAAAACTGAAGTAGTTTAGGAGGGTGTGCAGTATGGTGGGAAACAAAGACAAGCCACGTCAAGGAGGTGAACAGCATGATCAAACTTGTATTTTGCAAAAATCATTCTAGCTAGAGTGTGAACAAAGACTTAAGGGGCAACAGGGATGAGTGCTGCAGTAACTGAGAAGCCTGGCAGGGTGAGAGCCAATATAGCAGGAATCGTGAGACGATCATAATAGACTGGATGATCTGGAGGAGGGGGCTGAGGGACAGGGGTGAAGTGTTACCTGAGACAGCCTAGGCTAAAGCTCCCATTTGCGCCTTAGGCAGAAAACCTATTCATACACCATAAGGAGTAAGTCAGGAATAATGAGTTACTTTGTACTTGTACATGTGAAACTCCAACTGGAGAAGGACAGGTTTACAGATCATGAGAATTGGGAGTTACAGCATATAAATGGTAACTAAAGCCATAGGAACGGGAAGGAAATAGAGTGAAAATGCTGGTGTCCTAGCATTTTAGGGAATGGACAAAAGGAACCTACACAGACGCACCTGAGAATAAGAGTTCGGAGAGGAGGAGGAATAAGCAAAATGTGATGTTCTAAAAACCAAGGGAAGGAATGAGCCAGTAGTATCAAAGATCAAGTAAAATGCGGGCAAAAAAAGTCCCCATTGTAGAATATAAATGTCTTAACACAATAACTAAGAAAATGCCAGGAAGGCTATGTTAACCAGTGTGATGAAAATGTGTCAAATGGTCTATAAAACCAGCGTATGGTGCCCCATGATTGCATTAGTGTACATAGCTATGATTTAATAATAAATAAATTAAAAAATAAAATAAAGTCCCCATTGTTGTGTTGAGACAGACTATAGTGGATTAAATGAACGGGAGGTAAAGGAGTAGTACATAAAACAAATAGAGACAACTTTTCAAGAAACTCAACTTGCAAAAAGCACATTCAATGAAAGAAAAGTTACTATAAAGGATTTGAAATCAACAGAATTCTTGTTTTATTTAGTTTTAAAAGACAAAACAGGTTCAAATACATGTAAATGCTGCTGCTGAGACATCAGATACAGAATACCTCCACTTGGAAATTCCTAGAGGTGTCAAATTCAACATAACCCACAAAATAAAAAAACAAAACCAAAAACAAACAAACAAAAAAAACCCAGGAAAACATGAAAGTAGATGTAAATAACTTTTCAGTCACTGAGTCTATAATTAGGAGTTCCATATAATGACTTCTTTCTTCCTCAATGAAGTAGGAATCAAGGTCATACCCTATAAAGTAGAATAAGTTGTAAAGTAGCAGAGAAGGGAAGGTTTGAATAGCCATTATGAAAACAGAAGAGTCCTCAAGATTGTTATCAACGCATTCTGAGATCCATAAACTCACCTGCTGCACTGCCTTGAATTCCATCTGTAGTTTTAGTGGAGCAAATAGACCTTGGATGTTTCTCAGTGTGGAAAAATTCATTTTATCTTGGTTGAGCTGGAACTACAAGAGACAATGTAATATTAAACGTAAAGATTTTAATATTCATAATACAAACTAAGTATTTTTATTAATTCCTTATAAATTTTAGGATATATGTCTGTATGTTATTCAGCACACAGGTGTACTTAAAAAATTTTTTTGCCGGTCTTGACTTGCTGGCCTGCAACAATCCTCCTGCCTCTGCCTCTCGAAGTTCTAGGATTCAGGGCATGAGCAACTGCCTGTGGCCCATACTTTCACCAGTGTAAAATAATTACCTAAATTTTGAATTTACAAAAGTAATAAATTACGGAATATTTTTCATATTTCAAAGGCATATTTATAAGGCACGATCATATTTCTGTGCTTTTGATTAAAAGTACTGTAAAACTGGAAGTAGTATCATTTAAGTTTTAGAAAATGTCACACACACTGGCTTAGAATTTCTAAATATGAAAGTATACATTTCAAAGGGTTTAATAAAATAGACCAGTATGCCATCCTGTTAAATAAACTGTAATGTTTAAACCTCACTTTTTTTTTCAGTAATTGACTTGGGGAAAAAAAATTCCAAACTCTGGAAAGTCTATTCAATTTGTATTGGGTTCAATCAGCAACTTTTTTCTGAATGATCATAACTTAATGTTACTTCAGGCAAAATGAATCAATTTGACTCATGAGTCTAAAATATGTAATTTCCCCAAATGACTCTTAAGGATAGTAAATATGATATGCAAACAGACTGCTATAAGAATTTATTTGAGCTAAGGTAACTGTAATGAGTAATGAGGTAAAGTGACTTCTTGTCATTTTTTAAATACTCTATTCTCTGGATACGATTTTTTTTCTAACAGTCACCAAAAAGATGGTTCTGATCAAAAATCAATTGAGAAATTAGTGCCTACTTGGAACATGACTATGAAGTTTGAAAGTAAGGTTATGGTTTTTAATTAGCTTGACGTAGCAAAATTTTCAGATGGTCATTAGGGAAAATCTGCAGTATTTTATTATGAATATACAATCTGAAGTTCTAAGCCAAGGGTTTCCTTTAAATATTAAGATAACCTCATGATAACTAAATATGATTTTTAAAGAAATCTGTCTTGGGCTTGGCACCGTAGCTCAGCAGTTAGGGTGCCAGTCACATGCACCAGGTCTGGGGGTTGGAATCCCACCCCAGCCTGCTAAACAAACAAACACAATAAACAAACAAAACAGTCAGTGTGGTAGGCTCCTATAGTCCCAGCTACAAAGGAGGCTGAGGCAAAAGACTTACTTGAGCCCAAGAGTTGGCAGCTGCTGTGAGCTGTGACACGATAGCACTCTACTGAGGGCAACACAGTGAGACTCTGTCTCACAAAAAAAAAAAAAAAAAATCAATCTCGCTATGTGGTTGGAATGTAGTGGCTATTCACAGGTACAGCCTCGAAATCCTGGGCTCAAGCAAGCCTCCTGCTTCAGTCTCTTAAGTAGCTAAGTAGCTAGGAGTAGGTATATGTCACCACACTCAGCAACAAATATAATTTCATGTAGGAAAATTCAATTTGTATAAACCTTGACAAATCCGGGGCGGCGCCTGTGGCTCAGTCGGTAAGGCGCCGGCCCCATATACCGAGGGTGGCGGGTTCAAACCCGGCCCCGGCCAAACTGCAACCAAAAATAGCCGGGCATTGTGGCGAGTGCCTGTAGTCCCAGCTGCTTGGGAGGCTGAGGCAGGAGAATCGCTTAAGCCCAGGAGTTGGAGGTTGCTATGAGCTGTGTGAGGCCACGGCACTCTACCGAGGGCCATAAAGTGAGACTCTGTCTCTACAAAAAAAACAAAAAAAAACCTTGACAAATCCAAACTCATGTATATTATATTGTAATAAGATAATATAACTACAATTATCAATCAATATACAAATTAGCAACCAGGTGCAAAATTAGGGTCTGTGGTGACATACAAGATAGAAGAAAAAACAGTCTACCCTGGAAGAAGATACACATACTCAAATTTGGAAGTCATGACATACAGATCAGGGATTCTCAACTCTTGGCAGTATTGACATCCTGGGCCAGATAATTCTTAGTTGTGAGAGGCTATCCTGTCTTGTGCATTGTAGGATACTAAGCAGCATCCCTGACTTCTATCCAATAAATGCCAGTATTGACAACCCTGTAGCCTCTGCCACACAATTTGCAACAACCAAAAATATCTTCAGACATTGCCAACTATCCCAGGTGGTTGGGGGGGATTCCTCCCCTAGTTGATAAAGATGATGATGGTCATCTTCCATCAATTACTATCACCACCGCAGCTCCCAATCATGGAGAGAGACTAGAAGCCAGCAACGTCAAGAGTTGAGCTTTTGCTAACTTCCCTTTACAGAGGAAGAGACTAAGATGTTAAGAAAATTAAGTAATTTGCCCAAGTTTACTTCACTAATAAGTATGGCACCATGTAGTTCAACTACACAACCTCTTTCACGTCTTACAGGGGATAACCGCCATGGAATTTTAAGAAAGAGAAAGACTGCCATTAGCTGGTTAAGTGATTAAGGAAGAACAGAGGCAGCAGGTAAAAGCTAAGTCTCAAAACATTTATATTTTTAGACAATCACCATTCTGGCCGGATTCACTCAAATTTGTCAAAGTTTCTGTCAACATGATCACTTAGAACCAATATTCCAAACCTAATGGCTAGCCATCTTATTAATAAAGTTCAAGATTGTATTCACCATTCTTTTTAATAGCTAAATACTTATAATGACATAAAGTCAATTAAACTGTCAAGTTTTACGTATCAAGTCGGGTTCACCCCACCTAAAAGTGAATATTTTTAGAACTCAAATGCAGAGCTTCACACTCGCTTCTACAATGTTTTTCTTCATGTTTTAGCCTAGCCTTTTGATCTATTTTCTTACTCTGATATAGTTCAATTATTTACCAAAATGAACCATACCAGCTTTTTCTTCTAAAAATTTAATTTACATGCTTTCTATGGTTACCCTCGTGTCTTTAAAAAATATTTAATCTGCCTAAGTGTTTACCTTACTATCTAAGATATAAGTAAAGGTACAAGATCCCTACAACAAGGTACAACATCCCCTCTAAATTAACAATTCCTAAATTATTACTTTCTAGGTATAGTTATCAACCACATACAATTCACCCTACACTATTTTGACTTAACCCATAATGCACCATACAACCCTCCAGCTTATCCCTTGTCAGATAATTTGGTCCCTTGACTGACCCATTTGGTAATTCAATAAAAGACTGAACTAAGATTAACATGCTATGACCTCAAACATTTGCTAGAGAGCATTCCTTACTTTACTAAATGCTCATAGCCCTCTATTCAGTAGTCTACTTAAGAACAGTCCCAAGTATTACCACAATCTTTTTTTTTTATTTAAATCCCTTTCAGAAAAGTAGATTATTGGCTGGGAACAGTATAATCACACCATGTAATCCTAGCACTCTGGGAGGCCAAAGTGGGTGGATTGCTTGAACTCAGGAGTTTGAGACAACTCTGCCCAAGGTAAGACCCCATCTCTACTAAAAATAGAAAAAGTAGCTAGTCTTGTGGCAGGTGCTTATAGTCCCAGTTACTCAGGAGGCTGCCGCAAGAGGATCACTTGAGCCCAGGAGTTTGAGGTTGCTGTGAGCTAACTCCAGGCCACTCTACCCTGTGTCTCATAAATAAATAAATAAATAGATAGACAGCTGATTGATAGAGAGAAAATAGGCAATTTTCATTTCTTTCATAATTTCTCAAACATGAACAACTATGCTTTTATAATCATATTCGTATGCTTTTAAGTCTACTATGAGCTGTCAAATTTCTGAGCCTAAAACCTGAATGCTAGAAGGTATTTTCTCATCTTTCTTGAACTTCAATTTCACAATATTATCTGCTCTACTCTTTCTCGCAGGAAGATCTATCCTCTTATTAAAGAAAAAGGAAGCAAAAAATTTAAAAAACAAAATAGAGGAACCTCTTCCTTCTGTTACCCAACAGTGCTGTACTATCTTCCCCAAATAATAAGAAACCTGTATCTTCTTATTCTATGTTCATTTAAGAAGACTTTAAGTTGTTTCTTTTTTTCTGTACATGCTATCCTCTTTTTGGAAGTGATCTTTCTCCACTGAGTTACTTAATGAATATTGGCCAAAAACATTCAAATGTCTCCTCCTCCATAAAGCCTCCCAAAGTATGTGGCTGCCCTATCTTTGGTCCTCTCCAGCACTTTATGAAGCCTCCTCCTACCCTCTGCTTATCTTCCCCATTGAATTTTAAGTCCCTTAAGGCTGGGGGTTATACCTACTGTGCCTCGAGGATATGTTCCTTAGCAACTCGGAAGTGCAGGGCTTGACTAAGAAAGAAAGTCAAGGGTAGAGAGTTGGGAAGCTGACAGCAAAAATGCCAGGAAAAAAATATAAAAGAAAACATAATTATCATGAGAAAATTCTGAGAGGAATGAATAAGTGGACCAAACACTGGACATGTGCATAAAAGAGAGAAAAGGATGTGGAGAAAGGGACCTTTAATGGAGCAGTATAATGATAACGCAAAAGCCTCCAAGGAGACTGACACAAGTAATATACTTACATTTTTTTCTGATAATTCAAGAGGATGACTAGGCAAAAGTTCATTTTTCAGACAAGAAAAACTGGAAAAAAAAAAAAATTTAAAGGGGCAATTAAGTATCACTCAATACCCACAGCTCAAAATCCTATCTATTAAGGACTGACTATAATGGAATGGCATGAGAGAGGTTATTTTGTTCTGTAGTCTGACTGTGGTGATAGTTACAGGAATTGATGTATGTATTAAAATTCATAGAACTATGTACCAAAAAGAAAAAAAGTCAAATGCCCTGTATGATAATTTTTTAAGAATATATCTATTATGGTGGTGGTCAAGACTCTAATTGCTAGGGTTTTGGAACTTTCCAAAACCTGGTGGTAAATGATGCCCTAAACCGAGAAGAAATTCAATAAACATATGTTTATTACTATTACTCTGATGAGATGTTTATAGCACTACATAAAATATTTAAGCCTTTTCCCTCAGGTCTTACACATGTTTAATATATCTTTAGTAAACATATTAAAGCATTTACTAAACACCTCCATGTGAAATTACTGTTAGGTGATGCACAGATAGAACCAGGGCACTGGTCTTTATGACAATCTTATTGTCCAAACCTTGATTTAAAGCTAAAAAAAACCCTTAGACATCCTGCCACAATCATTTATTGAATTTTGTCTTTGTACAGAACAGTATCCAAGAAGTGGGACTTGAAAATTGTCCTGCTCATGGCAATTTTAGAGTTCAATCAGAAAGAAAAAGGAACATTTAATATGGAAAAAAAAAAATCAATAGGACTTAGTAGTTACTGCCTAGCCAATGAATCTGATTATACTACAAATCAAATTATATTTCCAATTCAATGGGCTATATATTGCATCTTTTACTATAAAATTGAAAGTAATGAAAGATTACGTCTGCCATTCTGTTGTAATAACATTTTAAAACTAGATATGAGGAAGGACAATTAAGTTCGCTAACTTGCCCTAGAAAAAGTGCTACATACCTCACTGATGAGTACCTGCAAGGGTCACCTTCAAGGTAATCCCCTGGGGAAGCTATTCACTGATGCCAGTGCCTAGTCCACCCTTCAAAGCAATTTTGGAACTCTTTTTGAAATGGCTACCAGAGTTGTTGTCATAAGAGGTCTGACAAGTTCATAAAGTTGTCCTAGAAAAAGTGCTGCATCCCTCATTGCTGAATATCACTACAGTCATGAGATGACCAAAGGCTTTGAAGGTGATCACAGTGATATTCACCAATGAGGTATGGAGAACTTCTCTAGGATGAGTTCACAAACTTAATTGTCTAATCTCGTGTAAGTCCTTTTCTTTGACGCGACAATGGGGACCTGTTGCTGTCTACAGAAAACGTATCTTGCTCTGCAAACCTACATCTTGTTCTTGCTCTGTGAACCTATCTTTCTTTTCCTCACAAACTATTTCACACTTGCCTTAAATACTAAAAAACAAAATAATAAAATTAGATACATGTATAAATTTAAAAATTCAAGATATGCTTATAGGGGAAAGACATTATTCTTATAATCACAGAAAGGGGGCATAAACTGTGTGCTAAAGCTAGAAGAGAAATACAGCAGTAAACACGGAATGCTTCTAATGTCAGATACTGTTTTAAATATTTTTTAGGTATTAACTTATTATCCCTCAAAGTAAGATACGTATTATTATTGGCCCTATTTTAAAAATAAAGATGGAGGACATAGAACAATTAAGTCACTTGCCCAAAGGCACACATCTAGTAAATAGCATAGTCTGGATCCAAATCCAGGCAGTCTGAGTCCAGAGTCCATCCTCTTAACTGCTATGTTCTAGTGCCTTCCTCCTAAGAGTGAATTACTCCAATAGCTAACAATATCAGGAGGCAAATGGCTCTCCAATTATCAGTAGCAAAAATAAGTACTAATAATAATTCCTATCAAATAATGCTAATGAGTACCATTGCCTAGGAGATTGCCCTACTTTGGAAACCTACTACTCTGAGATGCTTCTTCTACTACAGAAAACATTTACAGCTCTTCCCCTCCCACTTCCCACCTTATCTAAGGTATCATCTCCCAAATTAAATATACATTGATAGTCTTATGGAGAACACAGTGAAAAATAATTCACAGAAACATTTTATTATAACAAAGTTGAAGTCACAACTCCTGCATATACCCTTTCCGAAGAAGATCATGACTTTCAAAGGGTCCACTTGCTGAAAGTTCAGTAACAGGAATACTGTCCTTTAGCTGTGATCCAAGTCCTCTGGCATTCTATAACAGAAATAAGAAACAGTATTAAATACCAAAATATTTAAACACCACCACCCCCAACACCTATGTGAAAACTACTGTTAAGTAGGAGAGAAAAAAGATAAGGTCTCTCCCTCAAAGACCCGACACACTACCAGCAGTTCTCAACCTGTAGGGCGCAACCCACAGGAACTGTATAAGGGCCGCGGCATTAGGAAGGTTGAGAACCACTGCACTAGACAATTATAATAAGACTTAAGCATTATGATAGAAGAACCTAAGTGATATGAAGAGTAACACCAAAATTGGGAGTGGGAAGGATTCCCAAGCTGATCTCTGGGTTTTTGGGGTTGTTTGGTTTTTCTTGAGACAGGATCTCACTTTCACTTAGGCTGGAATGCAGGAGCATGATCACAGCTCCTGGAGTCATGAGCTCCTGGGCTCAAGTGATCCTCCCACCTCAGCCTCCCAAGTAGCTGGGACTACAGGTATGCGTCACCACATCTGACTAATTTTAAAAAAGATTTTTGTAGACACAGGGTCTCACTATGCCACCAGGCTGGACTTTAACTTCTGACCCCAAATGATCCTCCCACCTCAGCCTCCCGAACTGATGGGGTTACAGGTGTGAACAACATGCTCAGCCCTCAGCTGGTTTCTTAATGTTGCCAAACTGAAAGGCATTCCAGGAAAAAAAGAAATAGCATGTTATATAGCATCTTCAGCAAAGGAAAACAAACAAACAAAAAGAAATAATATGGATAAAGGTGTGAAAATATAAATGAATTATTTGTAAGTAGTTTGAGATGTCTGACTAAAATACATGTATCCGTAGGTATTAGTAAAGACTGGCAAAATAGAAAAATAAAGTTTTACATACAAAGAAACCTGGGTTTTATTCTGAAATTGATAGAGCCTGTGAAGGGATAAGGCAAGATCAGATTTACTTTCACTGGAAAGATCTCTCCCCTTAGGTTGGAAAGTTTAACATAGGATGAACCAGGGGGAGAGAATTCTGGGGAATACCATTTTTAAGGATAAGGAAGAACAAAGAAATAGGGGTAAGAACAGACAAGAGAGCTAGAAAAAAGTGCCCACAGGGAGGGAGACAAGATGGCGGACTGAAGCCAGCTTTCAACAGAGGCTCCCGTCCAGAAGGAGAGTTAAGGGACAGGAATTTAGTAGGTGTCCTGGTGGACTTGAGCCTCACCAAGAGAGAAGGTTGAAGAACGTACATCAACACCGCTGAGGCAAGCTGTGATCACAAGGACGCAAACAAAAGGTACAAAATCCACCACCAGGCGGACGGGAGTCCCCCTCCCCCATGAGACCGGCTCAAGAGCCCCACAATTGAACAAGCGGGCAGAAATTAAAGGCCCTCCCACTACACTCCAGGGAGAGACCTTCTAAAAACTGGACCTACCTCCCCTACTGGGGTGCCGTGGCGTTCTCCTGCCGGACATAGGGCTGAATAAAACTTTGGGAATCCTTTGCCGGCAACCCTGAATCCCCGGCGCTCCCCTCACGCCCACTGAGGTCTGGAGGCCTGTCCCCCAGGAATTCGAATCCTTGGGTGATTTCTCAAGGGGAGTGGACAGTCCCCGAGTTGCGACTGGTCAGCATTGACTCTGAGGTGCGCGAGTGAGGAGAGGGCACCGGGCTGAGGGGGAGTCACGCCTCGCGGCACTTCCCTGCAGTGCAGTGCACCAACCCTCCCCGGGCAACATTACGGGGCACAAGACTGAATAAGACTCTAGCTTCCCCGCTGAGAGCTGAGAGCCCCTACTCTCACTCAGGGTCTGAGGGCCTATCCCCCAGGAGTTCGGATCCTTGGGTGATTTCTCAAGGGGAGTGCACAGTGCCTGAGCTGCGTCAGGTCAGCGCTGACTCTGGGACACGGGAGCGAGGAGAGGGTACTCTGCTGAGGGGAAATCAAGCCTTGGCGGCACTTCCCTGCGGTGCAGTGCAGGAGCCCTCCCCGGACGTAGTATTGCGTGAAACTGAATGAAACTCTAGCTTCCCCCCCCCCCACTCCCAATCGGGGTCTGGGGGCCCATCCCCCAAGAGTTCTGATTCTTGGGGGATCTCTTGAGGGGTGTGGACCCAGCACAAACTGCGGCCGCTCAGTGCTAACTCTGGGGCGCGGGACAGAGGAGAAAAGGGTCGCCTGAGTGCCCACACCAGAGCAGCAGTTCCCTGGAGGTAGATCAACAGCCGTTTTTTCTTTTACGGCAGAACGCTCACTTCTGGATATTCTGAGGCCACACCCCCTGTCTCCCTGGGCAACCAGAGGAGGCCACCGGTGAGCGGGGGATTTCCTGACACGGCTCACAAACCCGGGAAACTTCCAGGGCGGGGCCGACCCAGAGAGGTGTTCGAACGCAAATCTCCAGCAGCAAAGACGTTTGAACTCAAAACAGCCCGTCTTCTGTAGGCGATTTCAACAGGAACAGAGACAGAACCCCGCAAAGTTGTCTGTTCTGTTCTGTTCGCAGCATCCATCAGGGACGGGGCTAAGCCTGAGTGAACACCTCCTTCCCATCACCTGCATCAAACACTCAAAGATGTCAGGCCCCATCTCCTCCTGCTAGATAGCGGCAGTCTGCGGGGGCCTGCACACTTCCTTGTGATTCAGGCAGGTGCAAACCCCCGGAGTGTCTGTTCACTGCAGGCAACTGGGTTAGCCATCTGCAGAGATACCAGTGACTGGGTCCGACAGAGGGGCAAAGTGGGGAAGGAGATGTCAACCTTCCTAGACTGCTCTGTTTGCTGGGTGGCTCCTCCTGACTCCACGCTGCACTGGGGTGAGCCGTGTCAGAGGAGTCACCAGGCCCCTATGATCCAGTTCCCAGAGACCTCTTGAACTCTCCCACCCGAGACAAGTGCCGATTGAGACAGCGGATTTGGACCTTTTGAACTGGGCTAATAGACTGAGGACTTTTCAGGCAGTGCCCTGGGTGTGCGATTGTAGGAAGGTTTGATTCTCCTTTTCCAACTGGGGCCAGAGGTGGGCAGGCGGGGTGACTTAATTGCTGATTTTTCCACACAGCTGAGACTTCAAGCCAGAGTAGAAGTTGCAATAGGATCGAACAGAAACCAGCTGAAGGCAAGACAGAACCACTTTGCTCCACCACACCAGACAGGGCCCCAGTTTCTCAGGCCACAACACTGTACGGGCCCTCAATAAAACCCCAGGGGAAAAACCAAAGGGAGTAAAATAACCATGGGGCGGAATCAGCGGAAAAACTCTGGTAACATGCATAACCAGAATAGATCAACCCCTCCAAGAAAAGATACGGCAGATATGATTGAAGATCCCATTCATAAACAACTGGCTGAAATGTCAGAAATCGAATTCAGAATTTGGATTGCAGACAAGATTAATAAAATGGAATTAGGAATTCGAGGAGAAATTCAAAAATTGTCTCAAGAATTTAACGAATTTAAAGACAAAACCACCAAAGACTTAGACACACTGAAGCAAGAACTTACAGCCCTCAAAGATATGAAAAATACAGTAGAATCCCTCAGTAACAGAATGGAGCAAGCAGAAGAAAGGATTTCTGACATTGAAGATAAAGTCTTCGAACGCTCCCAATCTCTCAAAGAGGAAGAGAAATGGAGAGCAAAAACGGATCACTCACTCAGAGAACTCTCAGATAATTCGAAAAAAAGCAACATAAAGATTATAGGAATTTCTGAGAATGATGAAGTCGCCTCCAAGGGCACAGAGGCCCTTCTGCATGAAATTATGAAAGAAAATTTTCCAGACATGCCTAGAGAATCTGAAATTCAGATAGCAGACAGCTTCAGAACCCCAGCACGATTCAACCTCAATAAGTCATCCCCCAGGCATATCATAATTAGCTTCACTAAAGTTAACATGAAAGAGAAGATTCTCAAAGCAGCCCGGCGAAAGAAAACTATAATGTACAAAGGTAAGAATATTAGAATAACTGCAGATCTCTCTGCTGAAACTTTTCAAGCCAGAAGAGGCTGGTCATCAACTTTTAATCTCCTAAAGCAAAAAAACTTTCAACCCAGGATCTTGTATCCAGCTAAACTGAGTTTCATCTATGATGGAGAAATTAAATACTTCAATGACATTCATATGTTGAAAAACTTTGCCATAAGTAAACCAGCTCTTCAGGATGTTCTCAGACCTATCCTCCACAATGACCAACCCAATCCTATACCACAAAAGTAAACTCACTCAGAAACTTTGGATCAAACTCCAACTTCCACACTGGCGAAAGGATTAAAAATGTCCACTGGACCTTTGAAAAACTCGATACCCAAAATTCCACCAGACTTATCAATACTCTCCATCAATGTGAATGGCTTAAACTGTCCTCTAAAGAGACATAGGTTAGCTGACTGGATACAAAAACTCAAGCCAGATATTTGTTGCATACAAGAGTCACAACTCAACTTAAAAGACAAATACAGACTCAGGGTGAAAGGATGGTCATCCATATTTCAGGCAAATGGTAATCAGAAAAAAGCAGGTGTTGCAATTTTATTTGCAGATACAGTAGGCTTTAAACCATCAAAAGTAAGGAAGGACAAGAATGGTCACTTCATATTTGTTAAGGGTAATACTCAATATGATGAGATCTCAATTATTAATATCTATGCACCCAACCAGAATGCACCTCAATTTATAAGAGAAACTCTAACAGACATGAGCAACTTGATTTCCTCCAGCTCCATAATCGTCGGAGATTTCAACACTCCCTTGGCAGTGTTGGATCGATCCTCCAGAAAGAAGCTGAGCAAAGAAATCTTAGATTTAAACCTAACCATCCAATATTTAGATTTAGCAGACATCTACAGAACATTTCATCCCAACAAAACTGAATACACATACTTCTCATCAGCCCACGGAACTTACTCCAAAATTGACCACATTTTAGGTCACAAGTCTAACCTCAGTAAATTTAAAGGAATAGAAATTATTCCATGCATCTTCTCGGACCACCATGGAATAAAACTTGAATTGAATAACAACAGGAATCTGCATACCCATACAAAAACATGGAAGTTAAATAACCTTATGCTGAATGATAGCTGGGTCAGAGATGAGATTAAGAAAGAAATCGCCAATTTTTTGGAACAAAACGACAATGAAGACACAAACTATCAGAACCTCTGGGACACTGCAAAAACAATTCTAAGAGGGAAATTTATAGCACTGCAAGCCTTCCTCAAGAGAACGGAAAGAGAGGAAGTTAACAACTTAATGGGACATCTCACGCAACTGGAAAAGGAAGAACATTCCAACCCCAAACCCAGTAGAAGAAAAGAAATAACCAAAATTAGAGCAGAATTAAATGAAATTGAAAACAAAAGAATAATACAACAGATCAATAAATCAAAAAGCTGGTTTTTTGAAAAGGTCAATAAAATGGATAAACCTCTGGCCAACCTAATCAGGAAAAAAAGAGTAAAAAGAGTAAAATCTCTAATATCATCAATCAGAAACAACAAAGACGAAATAACTACAGACTCATCAGAAATCCAAAAAATCCTTAATGAATATTACACGAAACTTTATTCTCAGAAATATGAAAATCTGAAGGAAATAGACCGATACTTGGAAGCGCGCCACCTTCCAAGACTTAACCAGAATCAAGTGGAAATGTTGAATAGACCCATATCAAGTTCAGAAATAGTATCAACTATACAAAACCTCCCTAAAAAGAAAGCCCGGGACCAGATGGTTTCATGTCAGAATTCTACCAAACCTTTAAAGAGGAATTAGTACCTATATTACTCAACCTGTTCCAAAATGTAGAAAAAGAAGGAAGACTACCCAACATGTTCTATGAAGCAAACATCACCCCGATCCCCAAACCAGGAAAAGACCCAACAAGAAAAGAAAATTATAGACCAATATCACTAATGAATATAGATGCAAAAATATTCAACAAGATCCTAACAAACAGAATCCAGCAACACATCAAACAAATTATACATCATGACCAAGTTGGTTTTATCCCAGGGTCTCAAGGCTGGTTCAATATACGTAAATCTATAAATGTAATTCAGCACATAAACAAATTAAAAAACAAAGACCATATGATTCTCTCAATTGATGCAGAAAAAGCTTTTGATAATATCCAGCATCCCTTCATGATCGGAACACTCAAGAAAATTGGTCTAGAAGGGACTTTTCTTAAACTGATAGAGGCTATCTACAGCAAACCCACAGCCAATATCATATTGAATGGAGTTAAATTGGAATCATTTCCACTCAGATCAGGAACCAGACAAGGCTGCCCATTGTCTCCATTGCTTTTCAACATTGTAATGGAAGTTTTAGCCACCGCAATTAGGGAAGAAAAGGCAATCAAGGGTATCCATATAGGGTCAGAAGAGATCAAACTCTCGCTCTTCGCAGATGGTATGATTGTGTATCTGGAAAACACTAGGGACTCTACTACAAAACTCCTAGAAGTGATCAAGCAATACAGCAGCGTCTCAGGTTACAAAATCAACATTCATAAATCGGTAACCTTTATATACACCAACAACAGTCAAATTGAAAAAGCAGTTAAGGACTCTATCCCATTCACAGTAGTGCCAAAGAAGATGAAATATTTGGGAATTTACCTAACAAAAGACGTGAAAGATCTCTATAAAGAGAACTATGAAACTCTAAGAAAAGAAATAGCTGAAAATGTTAACAAATGGAAAAACATACCATGCTCATGGCTGGGAAGAATCAACATTATCAAAATGTCCATACTACCCAAAGCAATATATAATTTCAACGCACTCCCTATTAAAGCTCCACTGTCATATTTTAAAGATCTTGAAAAAACATTACTTCGTTTTATATGGAATCAGAAAAAACCTCGAATAGCCAAGACATTACTCAGAAATAAAAACAAAACAGGAGGAATCACACTACCAGACCTCAGACTTTACTACAAATCGATAGTGATCAAAACAGCATGGTATTGGCACAAAAACAGAGAAGTAGATATCTGGAACAGAATAGAGAACCGAGAGATGAATCCAGCTACTTACCGCTATTTGATTTTTGACAAGCCAATTAAAAACATTCAGTGGGGAAAAGATTCCCTATTTAACAAATGGTGCTGGGTGAACTGGCTGGCAACCTGCAGAAGACTGAAAGTGGACCCACACCTTTCACCATTAACTAAGATAGACTCTCATTGGATTAAAGATTTAAACTTAAAACATGAAACTATAAAAATACTAGAGGAGAATGCAGGGAAAACCCTTGAAGAAATTGGTCTGGGTGAGTATTTCATGAGGAGAACCCCCTGGGCAATTGAAGCAGCTTCAAAAATACACTACTGGGACTTGATCAAACTAAAAAGCTTCTGCACAGCTAAGAACACAGTAAGCAGAGCAAGCAGACAGCCCTCAGAATGGGAGAAGATATTTGCAGGGTATATCTCTGACAAAGGTTTAATAACCAGAATCCAGAGAACTCAAACGCATCAGCAAGAAAAAAACAAGGGATCCCATCGCAGGCTGGGCAAGGGATTTGAAGAGAAACTTCTCTGAAGAAGACAGGCGCAAGGCCTTCAGACATATGAAAAAATGCTCATCATCTTTAATCATCAGAGAAATGCAAATCAAAACTACTTTGAGATATCATCTAACTCCAATGAGACTAGCCTATATCACAAAATCTCAAGACCAGAGATGTTGGCGTGGATGTGGAGAAAAGGGAACACTTCTGCACTGCTGGTAGGAATGCAAATTAATACATTCCTTTTGGAAAGATATATGGAGAACACTCAGAGATCTAAAAATAGATCTGCCATTCAATCCTGTAATTCCTCTGCTGGGCATATACCCAGAAGACCAAAAATCACAACATAACAAAAGATATTTGTACCAGAATGTTTATTGCAGCCCAATTCATAATAGCTAAGTCATGGAAAAAGCCCAAGTGCCCATCAATCCACGAATGGATTAATAAATTGTGGTATATGTATACCATGGAATACTATGCAGCCTTAAAGAAAGATGGAGAGTTTACCTCTTTCATGTTTACATGGATGGAGCTGGAACATATTCTTCTTAGTAAAGTATCCCAAGAATGGAAGAAAAAGTACCCAATGTACACAGCCCTACTATGAAACTAATTTGGGACTCTCACATGAAAGCTGTAACCCAGCTACAACTTAACAATAGGGGGAAGTGGGAAGGGGGGGGTGGGTAGAGGGAGGGGGATCGGTGGGATCACACCTGTGGTGCATCTTACAGGGGTATTTGCGAAACTTGGTAAATGTAGAATGTAAATGTTTTGGCACAGTAACTGAGATAACGCCAGAAAGGCTATGTTAACCACTGTGATAAAAATGTGTCAAATGGTTTATGAAGCGAGTGTATGATGCCCCATGATCATATCAATGTATACAGTTATGATTTAATAAAAAAAAAAAAAAAGAAAAAAGTGCCCACAGAAGCTAGGAAAAAAGGGAATTCAGAAAGTGTTTAGTTTCTTTCTTTTCTATCCTTACATTAGAGACAAAGTCTTGTTATGTTGCCCAGGCTCCATTTGAACTCCTAGGTTCAAGCAATCCTCCCGCCTCAGCCTTCCAAGTAAGTATCTGGGATTACAGCCATACTCCACTGACCCTAGAGTTTGGGTTTTGTTTTTCTTTTTAGAGAGAGTCTCACTGTGTTGCCCTCGGTAGAGTGCCGTGGCATCACAGCTCATAGCAACCTCAAACTCTTGGGCTTAAGTGATTCTCTTGCCTCAACCTCCCAAGTAGTTGGGACTGTGGTAGGCCCCTGCCACAATGCCCGGCTATTTTTTTTTTTTCTTTTTGCTGTTGCATTGTTCTTTTCGCTGGCCTGGACTGGGTTTGAACCCGCCAAGCTGGGTATAGATGGCCAGCACCTTACCACTGAGCTGCAGGCACCACCCAACAGTGTTTGGTTTTTATAAAAGGAGGGCATTACCTATAAAAACAAAATGCATCTAATCAGAATACTGTTTCCCTGAAAATAAGACAGTGTCTTATATTAAGGTGTGCTCCCAAAGATGCGCTAGGTCTTATTTTCAGAGGACGTCTTATCTTTCCTGTAAGTAGGTCTTATTTTCAGAGGATGTCTTATTTTCGGCGAAACAGGGTAGTATAAAACAAAACAAAAAGAAGGAACAGTGCATTTGGTACGGATGTTTTGTCACCCTAAACATTTATATACTATGAAATATGCAATTGCCAAATACTTGTTAGGCACCTATTATGTGTCAGGTACAGCCTAAATGAAGATACACATCTACCTCCCAGTTTCATCTCATGAAGATAAATTAAACAAGCAATAAACTAGTAAATAGTACAATAGATAAAGCACAAGATGCTGACTTTAAATCAAGTGCAAATATCCCTATAATTCCACAGAAAACAGCTACAGGTTGTTACTCTACAAGAAACCATTCTGAGAAACCAAAATAGTTCGATTTATTGATTTCTTAATGTATTTGTACATTTTATTTCATCAGGTACTTTCTCTTGTCTGAGGATTCTTTGCTCTGCCGTGTTAGCCCAGACTCTCACACACGGATAACTTCGACAGAATTCTAATGGGTCTTGCGGCATTAGACTCACCCATTGTTCAATTATGCACATTCAGGTTTTCTGAAAACACACAACCTTCCCCCAAAAAACTGCTATAAAAATCTTTCATTGGTTCATCAATGTCTGAAGATTAAGGTCCAGAGCAGAACTCAAAGACCTGTCAGCAAACCACACCACCTCTTTCCACCCTGTTTACTCATCTGCATCAGGTAGCTGAACTCCCTCCAGGACTACAGACGCTGCTTAACTTATGATAAGGTTACTTCCCAATACACCTATGATAAGTTGAAAATATAAGAAGCTGAAAATTATTTAATATACCTAACCTACTGAACATCAGAGTTTAGTCTAACCTTCCTTAACAGAGCTCAGAACACCTACATAAGCCTACAATTGGGCAAAACCATCTAATAAAAAGCCTATTTTATTTAAAAAATTAAGTATCTCATGCAACTTATTGAATACTGCACTGAAAGTGAAAGAATAGTTTTATGCGTATTAAAAGAATAGTTTCTGTTGAATGCATATCACTTTTGCAATATTTTAAAGTCAAGAAAAATAATTAAGTTGAACCACTGTAAGTTGGGGGCCCTCTGTAGAGTTGTATGACTGTAGCTTTCCAAATGTACCTTTTGCTACTTTCCTACATGAACATTGTCCTCCTGCCAGACTCCTTTATTGTAAAGTGACAGAAAATGTTTCTTCTCTGCACAAAGAAGAGGGGGATTCTGATTTCTGGGTTTTATTGCTGCAGTCATTTTTCCAATGTCCTTCTGTAAAATATCAGGGCCAGAACTTTAACGTTTCTAATAAAGTACAGAAGAAAACAAGTCTATGAAAATCAAATTACCAGTTACACTTGAGAGTGTTTATAAAACTTTTTTACAACAAATAGTATTTACCAACAGAAGCTTTCTATAATTGTATGATGGCTTACCAGCATTAACCCATACCAGAAACAGTGGCAACAGTAACTCAGGAGTCTTTCCAAATATCACAACTTTTAAATTAAAGGAAAGAAAAGGAGAAAGGAGTAGAAGGGAGGCCGGAGATGCACTAACAAAACTGACAAACTGGGGAAAGCAGCTGTTATGACTGTTTTTGAACATACAGACACCTGACACTACAAACTCTCAAAGCAGTTTGTAAAGTTTGGCTATATAAATGCGACCTATAGCTGTGGGTTCATCATTATGCATTAGGGGGGGAAGGCGTGAAGTAACAAGTTTGAGGGCTCTCGGTTCCTGAGGTTTCCCCTTCCGGGAAAGGGTCTGCACTGCCACTGTACAAAACGTTGCACTTTCGGGTTTTTCTTTCCAGCTCTGAGCCAACTACGGGGAAGGCCCCGAGCTGCTTGGGGACCTGGGATGAAAGAGCGCAAACCCAGAGAGAGGAGGAGAAACAGGACGCAGCCGAATCGCTGCTTGAGGGACTAGCGCCGTATCGGGCCTCTGCTACAGTCACGACCCGCCCCAACCCAGTGACTCGACAGATCATGGCGCCCGCGGCCGGCTTCCTGCCCAGGCCGCCGCCGTCGCCGCCGTTACCCGGGGAAGGGCTGGCAGGCGGCGCCCTGCTCCTGCCGAGCCACGGTCTCGAACCCGCCTGGAACTCGGGCCGCCAGGGAACTCACCATCTTCACGGACTCTGCGAACAGTCTCTCAGCCCGGTTACCTACAGTCGACCCCGCCGCTTACTTCCGTTTCCGGGGGCCGCCCGCCACATCCGCCGGAAGTGCGTCCGTCCGGGGGAGGAAGGAGGGCGAAGGGAGCCCGGAGGGAGCCGCGCGGGACGGAGGCTCCCACGCCTGTGATCCCGAGGGACCGCGGGCCAAGGGCGGAGTAAGGGTGTGGGCTGGGAGGAGGGTGACGGAGGGACGGGACGTGCCGGAGGGGAGGGAAGATGCGAACTCCACTTTTAAAATAAACATTACGGTCTGTGCTGCGTGTTAAGGTGTGCATTGTGCTTTTATAGATGTGTCGCCTTATTTAACGCAGAATTGCTCTATGGTAGGTATTACGTTTTACAGAAGGGTAAAACGAGGCCTAGAGGTTTGAATGATTTGCCTAAGATCGTTTAGTAAAGAAGGCAATAGTGGAACATAAGGCTTCTGTCTGGTTATTTTTATATTTTAAAATATATTGTATGTCGATAACCTGCTATGGGCAGAACCCTGGGCTGAGATGAAGAAAACAAAAGGTGACCAGGCTGGCGTGGTTCCTGGACGGGGGTGATCGTAACTGATATACACTGGACTCATAAGATTATGTATCAGTATATTCTAAATGCTTCACTTGCATTATCTCTAATCTTTTCAATAATCTCATGAGGTAGTACTACTGCTACCCCAATTTTACAGATGGGAAAGCCAAGACATAAAGAGGTTAAATAAATACGCCCAGAGACCTGAGTTTGAGTCCATTTTCGATGGTCCTGACACTATACTGTATTGCCTTCCAAATATAATATGATAAAATGGCCTTGTGTTTTGCCACCAAATAATGTACACAACTTAAAGAATCCTTGGGCTGTTAGCCTAAGAATAAGAGCAAACCAATTTGGGGTAGTAAGGTGTGTAAAAGAACACTAGTAGCAGATCTGCTTGTGCAGAAAGCAAACTGGGAACCTGAGCAACAGGCCTTTTTCACAAAAAGAGAAGAAAAAACCTAGCCAGGACTGGTCTTGTGCGTCTGTAGTCCCAGCTACTTGGCAGGTTGAGGCAGGAAGATTGCTTGAGCCCAGGAGTTTGCAGTTGTATTGAACTATGATTAAACCACTGTACTCTATTCTAGGCAACAGAGCGAGAGAAGCCTTGTATACATATTAGCCTTTATTCAGAAAGTAAAGTAGGGAATAATGTGAGATGATAGAGACAACTTTTTTATGTAGCCTTTGGAGACCACATTAAGGAAGTTTTATGTTTAGAAAGCCAAGGAAGAATTTTAGGGAGGGAAATATTAAAAGTTACATATGTTATGTACATCCACAGCCATGGTCATACAACTCTGAAGTTCTGGAATGATCCAGTTATTAAATATTCCATAATGCTATCCTTATGCGTCTTCTGGTCCTTTAAAATATCCTTCCATGTTCACCTTGTTTTGAGCTTGAGTGTTTTATTTGCATCTATTTCTTTTCAATCAGTTCCACCTAAAGAGAAATTTTTTTAATTACAACTCTTTTATTTTTCAGACAGTATCACATTGTCACCCCAGGTAGAGTGCCATGGTGTCATAGCTCACCTCAAACTCTTGGGCTCAAGTGATCTTGCCTCAGCCTTTCAAGTACCTGGGACTATAGGCACCCACCACAACACCTGGCTATTTTTAGAGATGGAGTCTCCCTCTAGCTCAGGCTATCTTGAACTCCTGAGCTCAGGCAATGCACCCACCTTGGCCTCCCAGAGGGCTAGGATTACAGATGAGAGCCACCATGACCGGCCAGTTGCAACTGTTTCTGGAAAAAAAAAAAAAGAAGAAGAAAGAAAATACTTTAGCCAGGCTTGGTGGCTCACACCTGTAATCCTAGCACTCTGGGAGGCAAGGTTGGTGGATTGGCAGAGCTCATAGGTTCGAGACCATCCTGAGCCAGAGCGAGACCTTGTGTCTACAAATAGCCAGGCATTGTGGCAGACAGCTGTAGTCCCAGCTACTCTAGATGCTGAGGCAAGAGAATCACTTGAGCCCAAGTGTCTGAGTTATGATGCCATGGCACTCGATGGAGGAGTGGGGTGGGGGGAGCGACAAAGTGAGACTCTGTCTCAAAAAAAAAATCATTTTAATGTTTGTTGATTGTTCACAATTCATTCAGTGAATATTTGTTGAACATTTGCTTGATGCTAGATTCTAGAGCTATGGGCAAGAAAAGGGCATTTCTGTATACATGGATTTTTATATTTTCCTGAGGGATTAGATATAAAAACAAATATTTAAAATGGAATGTGGTAAATGTTTGATAGAGAAAGGAGTTGGACCAGAAAGTAGTTAGTAACAGGGAAAAACAACATTTGAGGAAGTGGGAAAGCCAGCAGTTTGCAAAACCTTATGCTGTAATCTGAATAATGGAGAATGTTTCCACGTGGTTGGAGTTCTGGGTGAGCAGGTGGAACCAAATGAAATGGGGTTGAGGCCAAAATGAAGGTTTGGGACTTTTTCTTGTAGGCAACAGGAGATAATAGAGATTTATTCACAAACATTTGATTTAAAAAAAAAAAATACTATTCTGGACTGGGCACAGTGGCTCATGCCTATAATCCTAGATTTTGGGAGGCCGAGATGGGAGGATCTTTTGAGCTCAGGAGTGGGAGACCAGCCTAGGCAATAGCAAGATCTTGTCTCTACAAAAGATAAAACTAAACAAGCATGGTGGTACGCACTTGTAGTCCCAACTACTTAGGAGGCTGACACAGGAGGATCACTTGAGCCCAAGAGTTTGAGGTTGCTGTGAGCTATGATGACACTGCTGCACGTTAGTCTGGGCAACAGTGCCAGACCCTGTCTTGGGAAAAAAAAATTTTTTTTTATTCTGGTTTAACATAAGGGATAGGCTGAGACTGGGAGAAAGTAGGAACCAGGATCCCATTTAAACTATTGCAGTAGTCAAAGCCAGAGATGGTAAAGGTGAAAATTAAGGTTATGTAGCACATTGGGAAGGCTTTGCAGATGCAGGAAAAGGATAAACCTGAGAAATACTAAAAAGGTAGGGAGAAGAAGGGCCTGCTTTGGAGACAGTGATGCATTAGAATCTAAATGGCAAGAAAGTATTGAGAAGTTAGAAAGTAGTTCAAAAGTAGCTAAAAGGCTTTGATAAAGTCCCCAAAGTAGATCTTTGATGGCCAAAGTGAAAGCAATTGTTTTAGTAGCTCAACAAAGAGACAAGTTCCTCTTATTTAGAAAAATCCACCCAGGTCATAATCCATTTTGAAAGGTTACAGCATCAACTAATAAAGGGCACTTTTGAGAATGTTGAATAGTTGAAAGAAATAGATCGGATCCTAGAATGATTAACGTATTTGCTTAAACTTTATGTTATATAGCACAGAGGCTGGAATATTAGTAATCCACTCTATGTGGCGCTACCCAGTGAGTAGGGTACCGGCCACATACACCGAGGCTGGAGGGTTTGAATCCCACCTGGACCAGCAAAAACAACAATGACAACTGCAACAAAAAAAATAGCCAGGTGTTGTGGCGGGTGCCTGCAGTCCCAGCTACTTGGGAGACTAAGGCAAGAGAATTGCTTAAGCCCAGGAGTTTGAGGTTGCTGTGAGCTGTGACAGCACAGCACTCTACCCAGGATGAGACTCTGTCTCAAAAAAGTAATCATCATCATCCACTCTACGTCAAACCCTGGGCTTAGTTCTTCACATACATTGTTTGGTTAATCTTGTAAGGTAGGTACTACTATTGTCCACATTGCACAGAAGAAACTGAGGTTTGTGTGCATTGGATGAAAACAAACACTGTATTTTGTTTTCCTTTTTGTTTTCATCTTTAATTTTATTCTGAAGCCAGGCTGATGATCTATCTAGGATAAGTGAGCCCAAGTCCAGCTTCATTCGTAGCATGTGGCAAGAAGCTTTTATCCCATTTCTTTCCTTTCATTGTCTGCTGTTTGGGTCCTATTCCTGCACTTGATTTTGTCAAGTGAATTCGGTTCTCCTGACTTAATTTTCGTGCTCTCTAAAGATCTGGAATTACACTTAACCTTTGTTCATTTTTGTTCTTTGCCTGAGTTATGTCCTGGGTACTCAAACCCTACCACCTGCTTGCTTGGTTATATACACCCTCATCCTCACCCTCAACCCTTTTTTAAAGAGACTGGGTCTTGCCCTATCTCCAGGGTGAAGTGCAGTGGTGTGATCATACCTCACCACAGCCTGCAACTCCTGGGCTCAAGCTATCCTCTCACCCAGCCTCCCAACTACAGGTGCACACTGCTATGCCCATTAATTTTTTTATTTATTTTATTTTATTATTATTATTATTATTATTTGCAGTGGCATCTCACTTCTGTTGCTACATTGCCTTGGTCTTAAGCAATCCTCCCACCTTGGCCTCTTTAAATGCTCGGATTACAGGCATGAGCCACAATGCCCAGCCAGTTAGACCCCTCTTAATGGCCGTTTTGTCTCTACAGCACAGTGCTGCCTTGCCTACTTCAGGAAAGCACTCAAAAAGAGTTTACAATCTAGTGAGTAGGAAATGTCTCTTTAGAACTTGGGAGAAACTAGAAGAGGCACGGAAGAGCTGGGAGAGAAAGGTGGGGAAATGTCTCAGAGCTAAGGAACATAGAATGTCAAGAAAAAGGAATGACCAGTGATGTCAAGTGTTGTGATTATGGGAAAATCAATGGGGTTTGACAAATACCATGTCATCTGAGTGATCTTCTAGTGAGAAATTTAAAATGGGGAAGCAGAAACCAGATTGTTGGGCATGAACAATCAGGAAATTAAGGCAGCTAAGTTTTGTAGACCAATCTTTTCAGGCAGTTGTCAGATTCAAAAAAGAGAATCAGTATTTTGGTTTGAATGAAAGTTGGGTTTTGTTTTATGTGTATGCTTTATTAGGCAGATGTTAGAAAGAGTTCATGAAGGGGTCAAGGGTGAAGATGCAGCAAGAAGGAACATTTGAGGTAAGGACCTCCCAGACGCCCAGAGCAGGCGTGAAGGGGATGGAGTAAGAGGCATGGAGTCGCTAAACAGGAAAAAAGTAGAAACACAGTGAAGAAAAAGTCCCGCATGTGGACGAGGGTTGTGGAAACTGGAATTCTGATCACCACTGTTAATAGTGATGGGGTCAAGGGGACGGGTGGTGGCTTCCTAAGAGCAGAAAAATCGAAAAGTCGCCACGGAGAATGTACTAGCTGATCAGTAAGATGAATTAAATGAGCTGCTCAGAACCAGGAGGACAGAGGGAAGGTGTGTGCCATCAATTTGTTTTTTGTTTTTTGTTTTTTTTAATTTCAGCTTGCTTGTTCATCATTCTTCTTTGTTTGAAGTACTTTTTTTTTGTTCTTGTTCATTTTCTTTCTTCTTTTTTTCAATGCTTCCTCTAGCGATGCTCTGTCCCGTTGCCTCCCCAGTAGCTGGGATTACAGACGTCCACCACAACGTCCGGCTGTTTTTGATGTCAGTAGAGACAGGGTCTTACTCTGGCTCACTGCTGGTCATACTGGTCTCAAACCTCTGAGCTCAGGCAATCCACCCACCTCGGCCTCCCTCAGCGCTGGGACTATAGGCATGAGCCGCCACGCCCAGCCTGTGCCATCAATTTGTAATGAGCCAGACCAGTGCTTTTCAACGGTTGGACCAATGCATACTGATGTGCTGTGAGAGGATCTCAGTGTGCTGCAAAACATTTTAAAGATCGTTAATTAAATTATTTTCAAAAGCAGTTCAAAACACAGTAAGTATATTTTATTTACTCTCTCTCTCTCTCTTTTTTTTGATCACCATAATTTAAGTGTGCCATGGAAGTTTAACTACAGGTTCAAGTGTACAGTGAGATTAAAAAAAAGACTGAAACACACTAGGCTAGATCAATCCAGTTTCACTGTGTTCTGCAGCAATTCTCGGCAACACAGGGGAAGATGAAGAGGGATCACAAAGACGACATCATGAAGCGTAAGGAGGGCAGGGGTTGTGGGGGTCTGTATGGTATGAGAGGGTCAGAGAGGCAAATAAAGTGATGAGAAAGGAATACAGCGCTCTCCCAGAGCTCCAGCTGTCTGGTCTTCTAGCATCCCTTTGTATTGACAGCCTCTTTACTTGCTCATTCTGGATTGCAAGCTCCTTGAGGGCAGGGACTGCGATTTATCTACTGCCGAATGCCCAAATATTTGTTGAATACATATTGTTGAACAGAGAAACTCCCTTCCAGGGTGCAGGTTGGTAATGAGACACGGTGAAATGAAGGTGAATGAATACAGCCAAGCAGGAGCTGAAGTTGGTTAAAAGAAATGGAAAAGCATGCTGAGTTGAAAAATGCCCCTGGCGTTTTTCACCATCCCTGCAAAGCTGAGAAGGGTGGTAGAAAGCAGGGGTCATACACTTCAAAGAAAGGGTTGAGTGGTCAGGGTTCCTGGGGAGCAAGAGGCTGCGTTGATTCTGTCCTTGCCCTGTGATCCAGGCAAAGTGGGAGGAAGAGTCAATGACACTGGACAAGCTTTAGAGGAAGGTGGACTTCTGAGAAAGCTAGCCTGCAGGGAGGCCTACAATGTGGAAAGAGAACTGTGACAAAGAAAAAATGCCAGGAAGCCTATTTGCATGTTCCAAGGGACACAGTGAAAAGGGTTAGTGTGGAGGAAGACAGAAGTGGTGGTTCAAGGGCTGAGTGGAAAATGGCAGAGCAGAACTCATAGGGTAGACAAGTCATGAAACTATGCACACTTTACAGTAACTTCTAATGCTTGGCTGCACAGACTGATCTAGTTCCATGTTTATCTCTTCACTCCCTTAAACTCCTGAAGTGAAGGCTATGCCTTGACATTTTTGTGTGGAAACAATAGAAAGTGCTAAATAAATGTTTATTGAAAGAAGAGCGTGGGAATGAAAGGATGAATGGACAGTTGGGCCTCGTTGGCAAGACTGACTAGTTGAGAAATTGGTGATCTAAGAGAATGTATTTGGAGTTGTTTCTAGAAGCACACCCCTTGGCCCAGAGCCTGGTTCCCCAAGTCTACCCCACCCCATCCCTGCAAAGCTCAGCACTGTATGCCAAGGCTCTATTTTCCTGGTTCCAATTATGTACATATATCCTTTCCCCTGCACTAGACTCAACAAAAACTGGCATCCCACTACAAAGTCTATAATCTGACATCCACTAACATCAAGAACCACAGATGTGTGTGTGATTAGTTGAGAAGTATTGAGGCTCAAATGGACTCAGCTTTTCCCTCTTCTTACTAGCTACCAGTTCTGTCAAGGCCTGCCTGGTCTTTTTTTCTCCCAGACTCTGAGGACAGTTCTTCTCAGCTGATTGGGGTTTTTTGAGCCTTAAAGGAAGAATCAGGGGATTTGAAGAGAGACTAGTTGTAGGGATCAATGGTATTGGTATTCCTTTGGCGTTTAGGATACAAGAAGCATGAGAACTCCTTCATTGGAAAGAGATGGGAGGGAAAATAATTTGTGTCAAAAGTTTAGAAAATTTTCTTCAAGGTACTTGATAATTAGAATGCTGTATGGTGCTATAAATTTCAAAAATTATATTCTCCTTCAAGGTTGGGGGAGACAGTTTTTGTGAGGGGATGGTACAAATCTTAACGAATAAGAAATTTGCTAGGTTTCAGAGGACCTGAAAAGGATCTATAAATTGTAGATAAGACATCCAAGTCTTCTGGCTGAGTACAGCCATAATCCTAGCAACTTTGAGAGTCTGAGGCAGGAGGGTTACATGAGCCCAGGAGTTTGAGACCAGCCTAAACAACTACACTAAAAAATTTTTAAAAATCAGGAGGGTGTGATGGTATGCACCTGTAATCAGCTACTCCAGAGGCTGAAGCAAGAGGATCATTTGAAGCCAAGAGTTCGAGGCTGCAGTGAGCTATGATCTTACCATTGTACTCCAGACTGCATGACAGAACAAGAGACTGGCTTTAACAAAAAGAAAAAAGGATCGGTGCACAGTGGTTATGGCGCCGGCCACATGCACGGAGGTTGGTGGGCCAGCTAAAAGATAATGACAACTTCAACAAAAAAATAGCAGGTGTTGCGGCCGGCACCTGTAGTCCCAGCTACTTGGGAGGCTGAGGCAAGAGAATAGCTTAAGCCTAAGAGTTTGAGGTTGCTGTGAGCCGTGACATCACAGCACTCTACCGAGAGTGATATAGTGAGACTATGTAAAAAAAAAAAAAAGGAAAGAAAGAAAGAAAAGAAAAGAAAACAGCAACAATCAAAAAAAAACCTTAAATGATCTAAATTTTTGCAGTGTTGAGAAAGGTTCAATGTGCTTAATTTAAGATAAATCATATTTACACATCTTTCTTTGCAAGACCTTTCCTATGTGTTAAGAGATGGAGAAATACCTTACATCAAGTTTATTTGACAGACCCTTTTCTTTAACCCGAGGAGATGAGTGTTTCATATTTCTTCTGAAACACTTTGCTGACTATGATTTCAGATGGAGCTGCTTTTAAAAGAGTGTGTCCTGATAATGAAAAGCTGGGTTTTGAGAATAAGTACTAGAATGGACTATTTTGAATCCAGATGTTTTGTTTTACTATTTTACATCTGCATTATATCAGATATTACAGAGGTTAGCATTCCATTATCCATGCTTTCATAGCTCTATTTCAGGTCTGTCTGTGCTTTAAAAGTGGTTTATATTTTCACCATAGTCTTTATTCATTTGCCTGCACAGTATAAAGTTTTAAATTATATGCAATGAATTTTAAACTCTAGGCCTGTTTCTTTCACTATAGCCTGCTCTCTTTATTTGCCACATGTAGGAGTGTATAATTTTAAAATTAGCCAAAAATTTTTATTCAGAAGGCACATCTGCCCAAAGCCTCCTGTGCAGTACCTTACAAAGGCTGATGTAACACATACGTGGCCTTCTCAGTTCCCTGCTGTTTTCGAATACTAGTGTCAGTATTCCCCTCCAGTCGTGTGAATGATTTAGAGTGGATGTTTTGCATTATTTTTGATTTTTAGTTTTTTAGAGACAGGATCTTGCTCTGTCACCTAGGGTAGAGCACACTGGCATGATCATAGCTCTCTGTAACCTGAAACTCCAGAGTTCAAGCCGTCCTCCTGCCTTATCCTCCCAAGTAGCTGGGACTACAAGCGCATGCCACTATGCCTGACTAATTTTTTTTTAATTTTTGGTAGAGAATGAACATTTTATGAGAACATAATGTTGCCTAGGCTGGTCTTGAACTCTTGGCTTCAAGTAATCCTTACAATTAGGCCTCCCAAAGTGCTGGGGTTATAGGCATGAGCCATCACACTCAGCCAGTTTTTGTAATTTTGAAAATTAAAAAGTGTATTCCCTACAGACAAAGACTCGAGGAAAGAAGCTTACACTATGTTCAAAACACACCAGAAGATGACCTCAAAGGCAGTTCCATTGATCTTATTCCGGATCAGGAAGCTCATGCACAGCAAGAAAGCTGGAAAAGATGGTGCATGAGAAGTTGATTTGACTTTTTTGATTTTCCTTCCAGAAGCAATGTGTGCTCACTGTAGAAAATTAGACAACACCAAAGGGGAAAAAGAAGAGAATACAACTTTAACTCACCACCCAGAGATAACCACTGTAGACGTATTGATGGGTCTCCCTCCTCTCCTCTCATGGACATTCTTCTATATAACAGAATATATATATAATATATGTAATTTATTATATATAATATATTACATATATAAATATGTATTATATAAATAAATATATCATAATATAATATTATATATTATATAATTTATATAATATTCTATAATATTATGTATAATATATTATATAATATTATATTATGATATAATATATTATGTATATATAATATATAATGTACATAATATAACATATAATATAAACATAATATATAAATATATTTACACATTATAATATATAAATATATAAATACAACACATAAATATAGTATATATTTATAATATATAATAATTACATATTATATATATATTGGGGGGGTTAGAAAAAATATAGATTGATTCCATGTTGTAAGTGAGCTGGGAAGTCTTCTCTTGGCTTTTTTTCTTTTTAAATGACCATGCTATTATTTAGTAAAAGATGTCATTCTGGAGCCTTAAAGAACATCCTTCCTTTACTTCTTCAGGAGTGGGGAAATCACACGTAGGCTATTTACTCAACATTTTTCATTCTGTCAGCATGCTTAGATGCCAAATAACTATTCTGAATAATTTTTAAGGTTTTTTTTTTTTTATACTTTTCCAGGGAAATCATAACTCTTAAAATTATCCAGAACTCTAAGCATACGATTGGACTTACAAATAGATATTAAGTTCCGTGTTTTGTTGTTTTCTCACCGTTTCAGTACCTGGGATTGATGCCAACGGCTAGTCAGCCTCACTCCATTTATTAAATTAGAGCGTACAGCTAAGTTTATACAATAGAGTTTAAGGGAAGAAAAGACCTTGTTTGTTTATCATTCTGGTTAGTTATCTTTACATCAGTGAGAATGAAAGGTATTATTTCTACAATATAATACTTCAGTGAACTCGCCTGGCTGAGATTAGGATATCATAGTTAATGGAATTAATTACCTAACACCTGATGCCTATTCCAAGCCATCTTCAAGCCACACTGCTGCCAAAGGCATTTTTGTCTTTTAAAATTCAAATCTAGGCTTGGTGCCTATAGCACAGTGGTCATGGTGCCAGCCACATACACCCAGGCTGGCAGTTCAAACCCAGCCCGGGCCTGCCAAACAGCAATGACAACCACAACAAAAAAGCCCGGCGTTGTGGCGGGCGCCTGTAGTCCCAGTTACTTGAGAGGCTGAGAAAAGAGAATAGCTTAAGCCCAAGAGTTTGAGGTTGCTGTGAGCTGTGACACCACGGCACTCTCCGGAGGGCAACATAGTAAGATTCTGCCTGAAAAAAAAAAATTAAAAATTAAAAATAAATAAAATTCAAATCTATTACTTTCCTCCTTAAAGACCTCAATAGCTCCTTGTTGCCTGCCCTACAGGATTAATTGCTAACCTTTTAGGATGGAAAAAAAGGCTTTCTGTGATCTGCTAACCTCACTCTTCAATCCCTTACTGAGGTCAGATTAAAATAGAGTACTTGGAGTTCTCTAAGAATGTCATTGATTTTATGGCCCTGTTATTTTTTTTTTTTTTTTGAGACAGAGTCTTACTATGTGGGCCTTGGTAGAGTGCTGTGTTGTCACAGCTCACACCAACCTCCAACTCTTGGGCTTAGGCAATTCTCTTGCCTCACCCTCCCAAGTAGCTTGGACTACAAGCACCTGCCACAACGCCTGGCTATTTTTTGTTGCAGTTGTCATTGTTGTTTAGCTGGCCCAGGTCGGGTTCGAACCTGCCACTCTCGGTGTATGTGGCTGGTGCCATAACCACTGTGCTCCTCACGGTGTGAATGCTCTATCACACCGCATCAGGGCAAGCGTCACTTCCTCTACTAAACCTTTCCAGCCTTCCCCACTTCTGGGGAGAACGGACTCTTTGTGCTCCATTGCACACGCGTAGGTGTGAGTAACTCTATCCCAGCAACTGTAGCACATCGTCGTACTTCTTGTTTTCACACATGCCACTCCTTGTTGGACTATAAATTCCATTCACCATCTTTTGAGAGCGCGGTGTATCCTGTTGTAGCTCTCATCTTTCCTTAGGAACATGGTAATAGACTTTCAGCCAGACTGCCCACCTTTGCTTTCAGTCCTCGGCTCCCAAGTTTATTCTCCACATCGTCCCCAGAGTAAGCAGGCCCAGCAAATGATATTTATCTGTTTCAAAGTCTGGTGGTAGCTGCTGCCTGACATTAGCTCCTGGGTACTTGTCACTGGGTCTAATTTATTTACTACGGTGGATATCATGTGACAACACCCAACCCCAGCCACCCAGGACTAAACCTAGCCACCTGCTGAGATTCCCAGGCAAAATGGGATATGGGATATGGGGTGGGGGTGGGGGTGTGTGGCAGGAGTCAGTGGAGAAAGTGGGGGTATGCGAGAAGCTAGGCGAAGGGTTAGGATTGCACAGCTATGCAGTTACAGATCCAAAGAGGGCTGGAGAGCCAGGGTTCAACCAGGGCTGCCCAACCTGCACTTGGGTAGGCAGAGTGCTCTGGTAGGGCTATCTGGAGCTTCCAGGTGGTCAAGGGTTGAAGTGGTAATGTGACAAAAAACAAACAAACAATATCCAGGGACCAAAAGTAGTTGCAAAATTCTGTTTGGAGCTGAGAGGAACACACACTGTGGGAGATACAGAGAGCAGCTTAAGCCAGAGAGAGGCTTGTCAGTATGTACTCCATGAAAATATAAACTTTTGGGCAGGCACAATGGTGCACACCTATAATCCTAGCACTCTAGGAGGCCAAGGCAGGTGAATTGCCTGAGCTCAGGAGTTTGAGACCAGCCTGAGCAAGAGGGAGACCCTGTCTCTACTAAAAATTAGCTGGGTGTTGTGGCAGGCGCCTAGAGTCCCAGCTACTTGGGAGGCTGAGGCAAGAGAATCGCTTAAGCCCAAGAGTTGGAGGTTGCTGTGAGCTGTGATGCCACAGCACTCTACTGCGGGCAATAGGTAATTTTGTCATTGTGTGAACATCAATAGAGCGTACTTACACAAATGTAGACGGTACAGCCTCCTACACACCCAAGCACTCTACCCATGCAAGAGTCCTCGACTACAAACCTGTAATAGCATGTTATTGTCCTGAATACTGAACAATGGTAACACAATGGTAACTATTTGTGTATCTAAACAGATCTAAACATAGAAAAGGTACAGTAAAAATAAGGTATTATAATCTTAAGGGACCACTGTTGTATGTGCGGTCCATCATTGACCAAAACATCGTTACACCGTGTGAGATTTTGTGCGTTTTTTCTATTCTCACTTCTATTTGGTTATAGCTATCAGCGTTCTGACTGATGCAGTAAGGATGGTGTATATCTTAGTCAGCTTCAGCTAAAGGATGCTGCAGTAACAAGCAACCTAAAATACCAGTGACTCACAAGAATAAATAATTTCCTGCTAATACGGCATACCCATCCCAGCTGGCTGAACCCTGCTCCACATCATCCTCCCACTGGGGCCCGGGCTGCTGTAGCCATTGCTATCAGGCACATTGCAGTCTTATAGCAGAGAGACAAGGAATCAAAGTATGGCATCTGCTGGCTCATAAAGCTACTACCAAGAAGTCTCACACGTCACTTCTCCTCGCCCTTTATAAATCAAATCAAGACGGAAGCCCATGTCAGATACTGAGCATCAGGGATGCATGATTCCCCCACAGGAAAGGGCACTTCAAGTCATAATGCCAAACCTTGCATCCGATAAATACCAAGAGAATAGACATGGATAATCTTTCAACTTGAAGGGCAGCAAATATTTGTACCAATAATGCAAACCAACACAGTGCTTTGTAAACTGGCAAGATTGAAAAATCTTAGAAAATGATACCTGTATGAAAGACATTTACCCATTGTTCAACAATGTTTGGTTCGTCTCTACCTCCATATATGCAAGATGACACTTTCTTGTCCCTTAAAATTATACATAGCCATGGGACTAACCCAGGCCAGTGAAAATGTGAGTGGAAATGAGACGGTCCATTGCTGCGTAGGAATTTGTCTATCTCTGTGCAAATTTTGTTTTGTCTTAATTATTATAGCCTTATAGTATCTCTTGATATCTGAGATAAGACAGATTTTATCTAGGACAAGACTCTACGGTCTTCTTTTGAAGTATCTTGACTATCTTTAGCACTTTACTCTTTCATATAAATTTAAGAGTCACTTAAAAAGGTCATTTGGATTTTTTCGAATCTATAATGTTTGGGGAAAATAGACATCTTTAAGATGGAACTTTGTTATCATATGGCATGTTCCTCCATTTATTTGGGTGTTTTCAGTAAATTTTTACAACATGAAGTTTTAAAAATGTTTTTGTTAGATTTATTCCACAATACCTTACATTTTATGTTATTGTTAAGGATGTCCTTTAAAAATTAAATTTGTATCTGCTTTTTGCTGAGATGGAAATGCAATTGATTTTTGCATGCTGATTTTATATGTAGCAATCCTGCTAAATTTTCTTATTTCTTTAATTATGGGTTAATATGGGCGTACATATGATTAGGTTACATTATTTTGTTTGTAAGGTAAATTCCAAAGTCTGAGTTGTAGTTGAGTCCTTCACCTAGGAAATGTGCCATGTACCCCTACATTGTACCCAATAGGTGGGAACTTTCTTATTTCCTGTAATTTGTGGTCGACTCTTTGACGTTTTCATGCAATTATTTAATTCATAAATAGTGATAACTTTGTTTTTTCCCATTCCAATTCCTATACTCCTTGTGTTTTGTTGTTGCTGTTGATACTCTGCAATAGCTAGAACTCCAGCACAAAGTTATTTAAATACTTTTAATTTTTTATTATGGAGGATTAAGTTTGCCAGAGGGTTTTTTTTGTGTGTGTGTGTTTCAGTTTTTTTGCAAATACCTTTTCTTAGGTAAGTTAAGGTTGTTCTCTCTCTCTTTTTTTTAATTAAATCATAGTTGTGTACATTAATGCAGTCAAGGGGGTACAATGTACTGGTTTTATATACAATTTGGAATATCTTAATCAAACTGGTTAACATAGCGCCTTCATAGCATTTTCTAGTTATTGTGTTAAGACATTTATATTCTGCATTTAGTAAGTTTCACATGTACCCTTGTAAGGTTGTTCTTTTCTATTCCTTTTTGGCTGAGTTTTTGTCTTGTGAAGATTTCTTTCTTTCTTTTTTTTTTTTTTTTGCAATTCATTACTACATTTAATTATTATTTCAAACATTTAAGGCAGATTTCTCACACGTGAGAATTTAGCATGATCCAAACAGGTACTGCCTTCAAAACCTTTTTAAAAGCCATTTCAAAATCCTCCATTGTTGTAGGCATGTGCATTTCTTCTTTTGAAAGATTTCGGATTTCTTCCCATTGCCATAAAAGATGCATCCCTAAACTCTTCATTAATGTCCACACCTGAATAACCTTCCATGGTTTCTGTTATACTTGCAATGTCAGTATTATTAGCCAAGTCCGCCCCACGTATGCTTATTCATAATAGGCCCTGCCTTTTGCTGATGGTAAAGAAACATAGAATGATTTCTTTTCTTTTCTTTTCTTTTTTTTTGGAGACAGAGCCCCAAGCTATCGCCCTGGGTAGAGTGCCAAGGCATCACAGCTCACAGCAACCTCCAACTCCTGGGTTCAAGAGAGTCTCCTGCCTCCACCTCCCAAGGAGCTGGGACTACAGGCACCCGCCACAACACCTGACTATTTTTTATTGCAGCCATCATTGTTGTTTGGTGGGCCCGGGCTGGATTCAAACCCGCCAGCTCAGGTGTATGTGGCTGGTGCCTTAGCTGCTTGAGCCACAGGCACCGAGCCCATAAACTGATTTCTGAAGATGTTGTCATAGAGCCTCATCTTTATCCCAGGGAAAATTAGTAGCTGCCAGAACCATAACCATTTTGGAAGGATCATTGTTTTCAGAAGCACCTCCAGCAGCTCTGTGCTCATCCTTCAGCTTGCTTCATGCTCTTCAGAAGTCCCCCTGCAACTATCTCATCAATAAATATAGTGGCTAGAGAATAAAACTGAGACATTTCAAACAGAAGATGGACAAACTTCTCAGAGTTGATGAAGAGCCACTAAAGAATGTTGTCCTGCATTCTGTGGTTACTGCTTCAGCAAGGAGGGTCTTTCCTGTGCCAGGTGGGCTAACCATCAACACTCTTTCCCGTGTTCTCCTAATGCCCTTAAAGAATTTGGGCATCCGTATTTGTAACACCATGGCTTCCTTAAGCAACTTTCTAGCTTCTACTAAATTAACAATGTCATCACATTGAACATTGGGATTCTGGGAAATTTTCTTTCAAAGTTTCTATTAGTCATTATCACATCTGGTACTATCAAATGTATTTGTCTGTGGTTCTGTAACTGCAGCAGGTGATTTGTTCTTTTCCTCTCTTCCTTTATTCTGTTCCTTCTTTTCACCACAATGAACAGTTTCCCCTCTAGCATCGCGTAGGTTCTGTGCAGATGAACCTGGAACTCTGACAGCTGTCCTTGGACGGTTACCAGTAGTCTATGGTCACTGTACTGAGAAGTCTGGTGTTGGTGGGTCCCGACGTGGGTCTTCAGTCAATAGCCCAAGCATGGACCAGACTTCTTGCTCGGGAGCTGGAGGTTCACGCCGTGCAGCTCTGAAGGGAGTGCTGTCTAGTTTCAAGTTCTCGAGTGTTTGTGTTGTATTTTATCCTTAACGTGTTTAGCTTCCACATTTATTTCCTGCCAACCCTGTTGCCATTTCCACTGGAGGTATGTGCCTTCGAGTGAGTATAGCTACTTGTTCATCCGTTCAAGAACTCCCTAATAACAGACCATAGCGGAGTCTCCCAGAGTTTCCCAGAAATGCATATGAATGAGCCAGTTTTACATTCTCCCTAATCATAAGAAAACTCATGCCCAGCTCATGCTGTGGTGGCCAGGCACAGGGGAAGGGCCAAGTGGGGCTCCTACCTGCAAGACAGGAGAGGCTTAGCCCAGGACGACTCCAGAAAATTTCTAGACAACTCCAGAAGATTTCTTGAATGCTTTTTCTACTGCTTTTGAAATGACCAAAGCATTTTTCTCTTTAAATCTGTTAATGTGGTAAGTTACATTAATAAATTCTCCAATGGTGAACCAACCTTCCTCCAACCTTCCTTTCTGGAATAAATATAATTGATCATTATTTGGATACAGTTGCTAATATTTTGTTCAATATTTTTGCATCCGTAACCAAGAGTGGAAGTAGACTGTAATTTTTCTCTTGTCTGCTTTTCACACAAAGTTATACTAGCCTCATAAAAGGAGTCAGGACATGTTCCTCCTTTTGTGCTCTCTGAAAGAGTTGAGGATTGGAATTATCTGTTCCTTGAATCTTAGTTAACTTAGCTATAAAAATCCCTGGACTTATGTTTTCCCTGTGGGAAAAATTTTAACTACTAATCATATTTCACTGATGATTATAGGCTGGGTGACAAACTATTTAACAACCAACTAGAGTGGTTTGCTCCAGTCAGAGCAGACCTTGGCCCTTAGCAAACAGTATAGCTACAGAGTTGCATACAGGCTAAATATCAGCTCCGATGTTTTCAACTTCAGATTTTATATTTCTTCTTAAGTCAGTTTTGTAAATCATATGTTTCCCAGAAATTATTAATTTTCCTTAAATTTTAAAATTTATTGGCTGACCATGCTGGCACACCTGTAATTCCAGTACTTTGGGAGGCTGAAGAAAGGGGATTGCCGTAGGCTAGGAGTTTGAAATCAGCCTGGACAACATAGCAAGCTCCCATCTCTAAAATAGATAAATTTTTAAAAAAACTTCACCATGCATATACCCAGAAGACCAAAAATCACATCATAACAAAGATATTTGTACCAGAATGTTTATTGCAGCCCAATTCATAATTGCTAAGTCCAAGTGCCCATCGATCCACGAATGGATTAATAAATTGTGGTACATGTACACCATGGAATATTATGCAGCCTGAAAGAAAGATGGAGACTTTACCTCTTTCATGTTTACATGGATGGAGCTGGAACATATTCTTCTTAGTAAAGTATCTCAAGAATGGAAGAAAAAGTACCCAATGTACTCAGCCCTACTATGAAACTAATTTAGGGTTTTCACATGAAAGCTATAACCCAGTTATAACCTAAGAATAGGGGGCAAGGGGAAAGGGAGGGGAGGTAGGGGGGTGGGAAGAGGGAAGGGGATTGGTGGGATTACACCAGCGGTGCATCTTACAAGGGTATATGTGAAACTTGGTAAACTGTCTGTGAAGCTAGTGAATGATGCCCCATGAATATATCAATGTACACAGCTATGATTTAATAAAAATAAATAAATAAAATAAAATAAAATAAAAAAACTTCGCCAGGTGTGGTGGCATGTGCCTATAATCCTAGCCACTTGGGCACCCAAGACAGGAGGATCACTTAAGCCTAGGAGTTCAAGGCTACAGTGAGCTATGATTGCACCACTGCATGCCAGCATGGGCGACAGAGTGAAACCTCATCTCTTAAAAACAAATTAAATTTTTTAATAAGTTGCTCATATTCTTATGTGTTAACTGCTGTTATTAATAGTGCTTCATTTTCCATTCTTATAATTGTTTCTATTGGCTTCATCAATTTCACAAAGATATGTTAGTTTTATTAATTATTTTCAATGAAATAAAACAACTTTTTATTTCCTTGATCTTTTCCACTGAATGTTGTTTTTATTTTATTAATTTCTGCTCTTTTTTATTTCCATTATTGTATTTGACTTAGGTTTTTGTTCTTGTAATTTTCCCTTTAAAAAAATTCAAGTATTACAAGTCTATTCACTTTCCATTTATCACTTTAGCTGCATCCTACAGGTTGTCCTATAGGATCATTACTGTCAGTTGTATTTTCTTACTTCCCTTTTGCTTTCTTTTTTGACTGAGGAACTATTTACAATTGTACTTTTTTTTTTTCTTTTTGGACAGAGTTTTGCTCTATTGTTCAGTGGCACCATCATAGTTCATAGCAACCTCAGACTCCTGGGCTCAAGCACTCCTTCTGCCTCAGCCTCCCAAGTAGGTAGGGCTATAGTCATGCACCACCACACCTGGCTAATTTTTCTATTTTTAGTAGAGATGAGTCCTCGCTCTTGCTCAGGCTGGTCTCCAATTCCCAACCTCAGGTGGTCCTCCTCTCTTGGCCTCCTAGAGTGCTAGGATTACAGGTGTGAGCCGCCACACCTGGCCTAGAATTATGCTTTTATATTTTAAAACTTTTGTTATATTTTTGTTATTAGTTGCATATGGTCAGAGAATGTGGTCTAGATAATAGTGATCTTTTGACACTGTTAAGACTCGTTCTGTGGGTCAATATGTTGTCAATTTTTATAATAGCTCCTGGGAACAGAAAGTATATCTCCAGTTATTTGGTATAGGACTCTATTCTTTAGACCTGTTTTGTTTATTATAATGGTCATATCATATAAATTCTTTCTGATATTTTTGTCTAGTCAGTTGCTGACACAGATGTGATAAAATCTACCTCAATAAGGGTGTATTGGTCAATTTCGTTTTCTTGGTTTTCTTGGGGGGGGTTTTGCTTGATATTTTTTGAATCTGTGATATTAGAAGTATGCAAGTTTACAATATTTTTACATCTTCCTAATGAACTGGACCTTCATCAGTATGTAATGTACCTCTGTCTCTTATCTCTAGCAATATTTTTTGCTTTATTTTTTCTTTACTTGATGATGTATCCCCTCAAACTTTCTTATGGTTAATATTTATTAAATGTTTTTCTGCCTTTTTACTTTCAACTCCTCCTCCTCATGAAATTTTTGTTTCATACATGTCTTTTATAAAAAGCAAAAAGACTTTCCTTTGGGGCGGCACCTGTGGCTCAGTGGGTAAGGTGCTGGCCCCATATACCGAGGGTGGCAGGTTCAAACCCGGCCCCGGCAGAACTACAACAAAAAAATAGCCAGGTGTTGTGGCAGGCGCCTGTAGTCCCAGCTACTTGGGAGGCTGAGGCAAGAGAATCACTTAAGCCCAGGAGTTGGAGGTTGCTGTGAGCTATGCGATGCCATGACACTCTACCTAGGGCCATAAAGTGAAACTCTGTTTCCACAAAAAAAAAAAAGACTTTGCTTTATCTAGTCTGATTAAAAATTAGTCCATTTACCCTTATTGTTATTTTAATATATTTGGATTCTATTTCTACTGTTTTACTTTACGCATTATATTGTTCTGGTTTCCTATATATTCTTTTATCTTCTTTCTTGACTCTTTAAAAATTGAGTTTTATTTATTTTTATTTTTTATATTTATTTTTTTCTTATTCTAATTTTTCCTTTACTAGTTTGGAATTTATATTTTTGTTATATTTTGTGGGGTGTTCTAGAATTTTTAGCATGTGTGTATATGTGTGTATATATATATATGTATGCACGTGTAATTTAATGAAATGTATAACTAATAAAGTATGTAATTTAATGAAGTCTTAAGTTAGTCATTATTTTACCTTCCTGAACAAAACATATATCTTTGAATGCCTTATGTTCACCTCCTTCTAATTCAGTGGTTCTCAACCTTCCTAATGCCCTTTAATACAGTTCCTGTGGGTTGGGACCCACAGGTTGAGAACCGCTGCTATATGCCATTTTTACCAGCATGTAGTTTGATATTATTTTTTAAGCCCGTATTTAAGACACTATTATTGTTTTTTTAACATAGCCAATGATTGCTTGGATTTACCCCTGTGTTTATTATTTTCTTTGAACTATCTTTCTGTTGTGAGGGATGATCCTAGACCTTTCTGGAATCAGTTTTCTTCATCTTGAAGTATATCCTTTAGAAGTTCCTCTAATGAGTAACAGTAAACTCTCCTTTGGGGTTTGTAGAAAAATGTTTCATTTTTGTCTTCCTTCTTGAAAGAGTTTTTCTGGTAGTAATGTAGGTTTTCAGTTATTTTCTGTCTGCATTTTGAAGATATTATTTCACTGTCTTCTGGCTTCCATTGTTCCTGTTGCCAAAAGTCTATCGTTCCCTTCTAGGTAAACTGTACTTTTCTCTCTGGCTGCTTTAAGATTTTCTTCTGTGAATTCCTTTTATTTGCCTGGCCTTGAAGTTTTTAGGCATACTAAAACTTCCATGATACAAGAGGAGAGCCACTCTAAAAAAGAAAATTTACATTTTCCCCTTGCCTGGCCATCCCCACTTTGCCATGACCACTACCTCTGATTGAAGCTCTGAGGTCTGGAGCTATGCAAACCATCTTGAAAACATGAGGTAACAAATACAAGAATTGAGAGATGGGAGAGAAAGAATCTACATCCTTCATAATCTCACGGAGCACTGGATGGCTCACATCTAGACTCCATGCTGTAGGAGAAAAATAAATACTGTCTTTGCTAGTTTATACTCTTTAGTCAGGTATTCTATTGTATCAAAAATTAATCTTAATTAAAACACTATACTTTATTTCCCCTGTGAAGTGTACTAGGACACCATAGCAGAGTAATGCACAATACTATTTTTTAAATGACTGCTGATTATTTTGTATCCTGTGCATGAATAAATCTGTATTTTTATCTTCGAGCATATATCTACATGGCTACTATGAAGAGATTAATCATCGATTAAAACTTAGTAAGATTTTCCCTTCAATTGAAAATTAATTTGGAAAATGATATTTCTTGGAATTTCTTTTTAAACTTAATGTTGTGACTCCTATTGTTATTTAAACAAAAGTCTTGGATCTTAAAAGTAAAAAAGTTTTATTCTTTTGTTATTCTGTTGCTGACACTCCCATGCCATGATATTAATTCTCAGGAAGATTTGTTTTCAGGGAGAGGCACTGTGAAAATGTATTTATCTTGTTAGGATGAAAGGCATGCAGGTGCAAGAAAATAATTTTAATAGCTAACAAATAGGGAAAATCCAGTATATGTATAGGTATAAAAATCCCTCTTTTGTTTGAATGTCTGAGTATATATAGCAGCCATTAAAATACTAGCAGTTCTCAATGTAGCAAAATTGCTCTTATACCCCATAAAATATATACACATAAAATATAAATGTAGCCTGAGCATCATAGCAAGACTTCCTTCTCTTTTTTTTTTTTTTGTAGAGACAGAGTCTCACTTTATGGCCCTCGGTAGAGTGCCGTGGCGTCACACAGCTCACAGCAACCTCCAGCTCCTGGGCTTAAGCGATTCTCTTGCCTCAGCCTCCCGAGTAGCTGGGACTACAGGCGCCTGCCACAACACCAGGCTATTTTTTGTTGCAGTTTGGCCGGGCCGGGTTTGAACCCGCCACCCTCGGCATATGGGGCCGGCGCCCTACTCACTGAGCCACAGGCGCCGCCCAAGACTTCCTTCTCTATGAAAAATGTAAAAACTAACCAGGCATGGTGGCAGGCACCTGTAGTCCCAGCCACTTGGGAAGCGAGACAGGAAGATCGCTGGAGCCCAGGAATTCAAGATTATAGTGAGCTATGATTACACCACTGTACTTCAGCCTGGGCAACAGAGTAAGACTCTGTATTTTAAAAAATTATGAATGAATAAATAAATGTAAAATAATAAAGAAATGGAAAACATTACAAATTAAAAAACAGTCAACAGTTCTGTTAAAGGGACTGGAGTGCTTGATTTCCATTGACTCATTTGCATTTTGTTTTCATAAATCTACACACTATATGCAAGAGACCTCTGTTTGATGTTTGAAAAATAACATCCCAACTAACCAGTCCAAACAAAACCTAATACTTGGACAGCGGTTTAGATTCACCAAATACTTTCGTGCGTATTAACTCATTATTTTTTATGGTATTTATCAGTAGTCCCTATTTCTGACTTATACTTTAGTCATTGGTTCACCAAATATTTGTTAATTAAAGTGTCGGACTATTCTACTTCTTAGGGCACAGTGCTGTCCTCGTGGAGTTTCATCATTGGAGAGTGGGGGAGGGAGAGCACGCATTAATCAAATGATCAAATCAAATCAAAATGGTATTCATAGAAGAGTCAGCAAGGTCAGAAAAGGCTTCGTGGTCTGATGCACACAAATGAACTGAGTAAGGAAGGGAGGACTTTTTTTTCTCATCAACTTTTGTTAGTGTTTGGTTTTTAACATGTGGCCCAAAGCAACTCTTCTTCCAACCTGGCCCAGAGAAGAAAAAAGGTTGGATACCCCCGGAAGGGATGTGAACTACAAGACTCATATTGTTCAACTTTGCTCTGCACTAAAAATCATTCCTACTTAGGGAGGAAGTGGAGGAGGTAAGACAAACGAATTGGGAGATACGGCTTGAGGGACTGACTGATGCAAGTGGGGGTGGAGAAGAGAGAGGAAAAGAAGAATGGGAGAGACATGGAAATAGCCAGTTGTCTTTACTCTCTTCCAATCATCTCAGCTGTCTTCTAGTAAGCAGATATGTCCTTTGAAAAGGAGCTATCTGCAAGTGAGTCTGGAGGCAGACGTGCCCTTGATTGCCTGTCGAATGTGCTCACCTCTATCTGCTGCTAACCACAGCTGGAAATGTCGAGTCATTACAAAGGTGTTCCTGCCGAGACAGAGTGAGACTGTGTGCTGCACTAAGACACTGCAGTGACAGGGTGCTGGGGAAGCCCTGGAAACATGTGTTAACCCCCTTCTTTCCCCATCTCATGGAGGCAATCTCTGCAGAACTCAGAGGCCTGGGCTACTGTGGGGGCTTGCGAAACCCAAATAGACTTGCAAGGCTTATTCGTCACATTGATCCCTGCCAAGTTTTCCCCTCCAGTATAAAGATTTGCTTCAAGTTCTATATAGAAAAGCAGAATTTCCTTCAGTCCCTGTAAGCTCAACAGTGGTTCTCTGATGAAGATATGGCCATTTAGTAACCGGGAGTCTGGCTGGAGGTGAGGGTTGGTTTTGCCCTTGGCTGGTGCCCATGACTGAAGCTTTTTCCGGGACTACCCTTTTCCCCCGTTAAAAACACAAGCACTGAATTATATGACTTGTCAGGGAAGACCTAGGTATAGCTTCATCTAGACAACGTTCATATTAAAAGAATCTGGAGTTCTATTTTTGTGGTCGAGCTATGGGAGTGGAGCTACAACTGTCTACTCACTAATAATCTGGCAGATCAGGATATGACTGTAAGAATGTTCCAGCAGAGATATGACAGACCATCTTCGTCTACCTCATGATACCTGCTTGATGTCACTAAGCCTTCTTAATGGGTCAAAATGTTACGACATTTTAAGCAATGCACGTAGTCTAGTCTTCACATAGGTGAAAGGCACCCCAGTGGAACATTCTCTCAGCAGTCAGTTCTGTCATGGGGAAGGTGGCAGCCCGCCCTGCTGGGAAGGAGAAGGCTGCCTGTGGGCACTTTGAATTTCCTTCTTCTTCTACTATGTCCCTGGTCATTAAAATGGGGGATCTCCACAGAGCTAAAGGTTATTTTACACAGGAAGCACATTCAGTATTAGTACAACAAATGTTTTCCTTTCTCTAGCCATGGAAGGACTCCACTCACAGGGAGTTGTGATAAGTCAGAGCATCAGCCCTTTCCGCTCGGATACCAATAAGTCCTGCACTTCAAAATTGCTGACCTAAAAAGGATACTCCAGAGGAACACGTCTGTTTTTTTCTGTTAAAGAAAGCAACACCAGAAGCAGTGTGATTTCCTTATACACTTAGATGTGTACAAAAAAGAAAAGTGAGTCACTCAGAGTTTCTAACTTTAGTTCATAGAAACAAAGCACTGAATTATATGACTTGTCAGAGAAGACCTAGATATAGCTTCATCTAGATAACGTTCATATTAAAAGAATCTGGAGTTCTATTTTTGTGGTCCAGCTATGGGAGTGGAGCTACAACTGTCTACCCACTAATAATTTGGCAGTTCAGGATATGACTATAAAAAATGTTCCAGCAGAGATATGGTAGGGCCATCTCCTAGCACAGTCTTATCCTCCTGCAAAATCAGCCTCACCTCACGTCAAAGCTTGTCCTTTACGTCAAGAACTGAAAAGGAACTATGAAATAAACATTGGGAAAAACACTCATAGATTTAGTCTAAGTACTAATGGTTTGTATAAAATGGTTTCCTAAAATCGTCTTTTCAGTTAACTGGAAACCAAATAAAAACCCATATGTAAAATACATCAAATAGATGATAAATTAGAGCTTTCAAATATTCTCTTTCTGACCCAACCTCCAGTCTTCTCCCAACCAAAATAAAACAACTCTTTTAAAAACCTGATACAAGAGAATTAGTCTGTACAAAATAACTCATCCTATTTTCTGAATCCTCCCTTGTAAATTACAGTGTCCTACTCTGTCTTCAATACCTTTAAATCTTACTTTATTATCTCTACTACTTATGAACTACCCTTCCCACTGTCCTGAAGAACAAGTAGTTATAAAATATCAATCAATCATTACAACCTATTATTGATAGCAAAATATGAAGCATTTCTTTTTTTGAGGCAGTCTTGCTTTGGGCCTTAGCTAGAGTGCCATGGCACCAGCCTAGCTCACAGCAACCTCCGACTCCCAGGTTCAACTGATCCTCTTGCTTCAGCCTCCGGAGCAGCTGGGACTACAGGCACCCACCACAATGCCTGGCTAACTTTTCTGTCTTTATTAGAGATGGGGGTCTCGTTCCTGCTTAGGCTGGTCTCCAACCCTTGAGCTCAAGCAAGCTTCCCACCGCAGCCTCCCAGGGTGCTAGGATTATAGGTGTGGGCCACGTCACCCAACCTGCTGAAATGAACTTTAAAACAACAATAACAATTGAGCTACCCTATTTTACCACTCTGTCTTACTGCCTCCCATGAAAGTAAGTTAAGCAAAACAAAGTAATTTGCTGATTAAGTGTATTCCAAAGCCATGATTGGGGGGGTATCTGGTGTTTGGAACCTTTACATTACTTCTCTCCCAACTGTGAAAGGTTTTTTTTGGGGGGGTGAGGGGGCGCTCATGTCAAGAGATAGCACACACTGCAGTTACATTCAGTCCCATATAGAGTGTAAAGGAATCGTAGGTTTAAAATAACCCTGTTCCACATGAATATTTTGTCACATCTATATTTATCAGGGTCACTCTCTCTGTTTCATGACCTTCATCCTTTTGCTCCTCATAACATAAGCTGCCTATAGCCGTGCATGTTAAGGGAACTTGCACATCATTCCACCAGATAAAAACAAAGGAAATGAGTTGAGAAGAGTGGTGGTGTCAGCTACTGCCAAAAGTCTTTCGGTTCTTTGTAATGATTTGAGGACTTAGACACATATCCTTATTTATCATAGTAACAGTTATATTTAATGGATTCTTTCTAAGTTCCGGGTTCTGTGTCAAGCTCATTACTTGCATTTAGGTCTTACAAGAAAACGTGACAAATGAGCAAACAAAGCCTTAGAACGTGTCATTGACTTGTTCAGATCACACACTAAGTGTGAGTCAGTCTGTCTGATTCTAGAGCTTGAACTCTTGAACGCTTTACTGTACTGTCTGGGCAGAAAACCCAATGAAACACCAGAAATCACCACTAGCCAGCTGAAGCTTTTATGAAGAATACCAAATCTATATTTTTTAATTAATTAATTTATTTATTTTTATTTAAAAAAAAATATTGTTTTTTTGTTAAATCCTAGCTGTGTACATTAGTGCAATCAAGGGGTACAATGTGCGGGTTTCATACACAATCTGAAATATTCTCATCAAACTGTTCAACATAGCCTTCATGGGGATACCAAATCTATTTTGAAGTTGTTTTGAGGTGACATACTCAAGATTTAAAAAAACGAATTGTTTCTTTTTGAGTAGTTTTTTTTTTTTACATTTCAATGTTTTTCTTTAAAAGGCGCTGTGTACAGAGGTGTTAAATGCTTTATAGACAAGAAAAAGACTATGCTAGAACCAACTTATTCATCTTTTTCTTCTTCCTCTTCCTCTTCATCCTCTTCATATTCTTTTATTCTTTTTTCTTTTTTCTTTTTTTTTGGAGACAGAGTCTCAAGCTGTCGCCCTAGGTAGAGTGCCATGGTGTCACAGCTCACAGCAACCTCAAACTCCTGGGGCCAAGTGATTCTCTTGCCTCCCAAGTACCTGGAACTACAGGCGCCCACCACAACACACAGTTATTTTTTGGCCCGGGATGGATTCGAAACCGCCGGCTCTGGTGTATGTGGCTGGCGCCCTAGCAGCATCCTCTTCATCCTCTTCATCCTCTTCATCCTCCTCTTCCTTCTTTTTCTTGCTTTTTTCAGCCTTGACGACTCCCTTTTTCGCTGCATCAGGCTTTCCTTTAGCTCGGTCTGCAGCAATATCCTTTTCGTATTTTTCCTTCAGCTTTGCAGCCTTCTTTTCATCAGGCTGCTTGTCCTCCGCAGCAGTGTTACTCCACATCTCCCCCAGCTTCTTTGCAACATCACCAATGGATAGGCCAGGATGTTCTCCTTTGATTTGGGGCGATACTCAGAACAGAACAAGAGAAAGGCCGAAGGAGGCCTCTTGGGTGCATTGGGATCCTTGAACTTTTTTGTTTCCCCTTTAGGAGGGATGTAGGTTTTCATTTCTCTTTCATAACGGGCCTTGTCCACCTCTGCCATATCTTCTAATTTTCCTTTCTCTTTAGCAGACATGGTCTTCCACCTCTCTGAGCACTTCTTAGAAAACTCTGAGAAGTTGACTGAAGCATCTGGGTGCTTCTTCTTGTGCTCCTCCCAACAGACAAGTTTGCACAAAGAATGCATGTGATGGGCAGCGCCTGCGGCTCAGCGGGTAGGGCACCGGCTGCATATATCGAGGGTGCTGGGTTCAAACCTGGCCCCAGCCAAACTGCAACAACAACAACAAAAATAGCCGGGCGTTGTGGTGGGCGCCTGTAGTCCCAGCTACTTGGAAGCTGAGGCAAGAGAATTGCCTAAGCCCAGGAGCTGGAGGTTGCTGTGAGCTGTGATGCCACGGCACTCTACCAAGGGTGATAGAGTGAGACTCTGTCTCTACAAAAAAAAAAGAAGAAGAAGAAGAAGAATGCATATGATGACATTGTGCCTCTCGGCTTCTTAGGATCCCCTTTATCATGTTTAGTTATTATTACTCCATGAGGCACAGAATTGCCCAGTGCCTGGCCGGCTCTCACTTGCCCCAGTGCTGTCTCTGTGGTGCTCAAGGTAGTGCAGTGGCTGTGACAGCGGTAGCCAGACACAGGCCTTGAGAGGTATTTTTGAAGGACAAGAAGAAGTTAGGTAGCTGCAGATGGAAATGACCAAATATCACATCATTCAAAGTTGCTTTGCCTGATTACAACAGCCCCATAAAGAAAGGGACCACTGGGCCAGGTGCAGTGGCTCATGCCCGTAATCCAAGCACTCTGAGAGGCTAACACCGGTGGACTGCCTGAGCTCACAGGTTCAAGACCAGCCTGAGCAAGAGCGAGACCCCATCTCTAAAAATAGCCGGGTGTTGTGGCGGGCCCCTATAGTCCCAGCTACTTGGGAGACTGAGGCAAGAGAATTGCTTGAGCCCAAGAGTTGGAGGTTTCTGTGAGCTGTAACACCATGGCGCTCTACCCAGGGTGACAAAGTGAGACTCTGTCTCAAAAAATAAAATAAAATAAATAAAAAGAGAAAAGAAAAGGACCCCCGTTGTACCAACCCATCTCTTAAAAAAGGCTATTGCAAACTGGACTGGGAGTGTATTTCCATCTTGTCCTGTTCTGACATGTCAGTCCATAACTGACTTAACTAGTGTCACTGGCTTAAAGAAAACCCAAATCTGTAGTTATTTAGGGGGAAAGAGGACTTTCATTTTCAAAAAGTATATTTCTTTCCCTTCTTTATCAAAAGTAGCATTAAAACTAGCTCAGCATGTGAGAGGGTAGAATTCGGACGCATTCTCATTCAGTGGTAGCCACAGCAGCCGGGCAGTTACTCACCAATGCTGCACCCACTGCTCACTACTCATACACAAAATAAGGCAAAGCCCAGGGTGTTGTCTCTTTTCCCTGCCATTTTAAATAAGATCAAGAGATATGCTCAAAAACAACATTGGTTGAATCCTATGCTGTCTTCAATCAAATCTCAGCATTCCATTTTTCTTTTCAGTATCAATAAGCAAATTTCCCAGCTCTGTGAATATGAGGTGTTGGTTTATCTTGGTGGTGGGGGGCCAATAAGAACTTCTAGCTCCTTCAATTGCAATCTGAATCCCTTAAAGTGAAAGTACTTGTTATTTGTCTTCAGCAAATAAAACAAACAACAATCCTTTGATCTTTAGGAAGCCCTTTCTTGTTAAGGTAACATTCAGTCTGACTTTTATGTTTCAGCATTCATTGTATATTTAATTATTTTTAAAAGTTTTGTTTTTAACTATTAAACTTTCTCAGCGTTTAAGATAAACATGGGCATGCTTTGTGAAAGATTCCAAATAAATTTCACACAAAACTGCAAAATGAGGCAAAGATAACACCACGCAGGGTCGGTATGTTCCAGAACATGATTCTCAGGGGACCCCCTCTAAGCGCACTGCTTCATTAGAATGCTTGTTCTGACAAGTTACAGGAAGCCCCTGACTCTAGCCCACCCTTTCCTGAAACGCGTGAAAGTACGAAAAAAAAAAAAAAAACTACCACTAACGTGAAAAAAGAAGAAGAATCTCAAGACATTAGGAGGCATGTTCGGCTTGATTTTAGACCTCTACTGTCTTCAAAAATGCATTGAAGTTAACCCTGTATTAGTTTTCAAACAGGGAACACACTGGGACAGCAATTAGAAAAACATGTATGTATAGCACTCCATAGAAACGCTATCAGATTACTGCTTTTAATTGAATAATGAGTGGATCTTATCTCTGTACTGCAAACACCATCTCATTTCAGACTTTTGCACTTTGGTTGTGCTCTTTTCCTTTTGGAAATATCACAGTACAGATAAAAACACAGGTTTCCCCTGGTGACTCAAGTTCCAGATGATTTCCCAGACGTTCCTTTGCTCTTCCATTTAATTCTTTCTATTCCACATATTTCCTCTTTCTGCGGTTAGGAGAGTTACTGCTCCCGGTGAGTTTGAGACTAGAATGTCTAAATTGTTCATGCAATGCAGTTCTCGGAGCAGACAGTGGGTGGTGATAAGAAGCTGTGCTCTAAGCTGGGCATCCATTCTGAAAGTCTGCAGGCAGAAGTGAGCACAGTCTGTCCAATGCACTGCCTAGGAGGGAGAGAAGACTGGCAACCAGAAAACACGGTCTCCACTCTTCCCTTAGATATACAGCTTTCTTACATTTATTTATTCATTTATTTATTTAGACAGAGTCTCACTCTGTCACTCTGGGTAGAGTGCCGCGGCGTCATCATAGCTCACAGCAACCTCAAACTCCTGGGCTTAAGCCATCTTCTTGCCTCAGCCTCCTGAGCAGTTGGGACTACAGGCACCCAATGCAACACCTGCTAATTTTTCTATTTTTAGTAGAGATGGATCTGGCTCTTGCTCAGGCTGGTCTCAAACTCATGAACTCAGGCAATCTAGTTCCCACAGTGCTAGGATTACAGGCATGAGCCACCACACCCGATCTTAGTTTCAAATGGAAAACAATTCTACACTAATTCAAGAATTCTACTCCAATGGAAGAAATTAAATCTTCAGACCTAATTGACACTTCGCCAAAGCATTTTACATACTCAATTACAATGATGTTACAATATTTAACATGCCTGTGTCATCTGCTAAAACTGAATAAAGCCTTACACATGTGCATTCAATAAAATATAAAAAGGGGTTTTAAAAAGTTTAGACTTTCAAGAGTCCTTATACAGATTCAATCCTAGCCTCCGATTCCTAGAAGGAAATCTTCTCCGAAGGGAATAATGAAATAGAAAAGTTTTCTAGGTTTTCTCTAAGAGAACAGTTAAAAAAAAAAATAGATTACTCAAAGATGTGAAATGGAATTGTCCCTGGGGTTCTTTGCTCAGAGTGTAATCTGATAGGCCATCAGACAGGAATGTAACCTGGGGTTGCTGGAATACAGTGGGGTTTATTAATTATTCTTTCCTAGGACCAAAAAGTGACAATTGGTTGGTCTAAATGAAATTGTTGCTTTTTGTACAGTGTTGTGGGAATAAGAAGAAAGACTTAAGAAATCTTGGCATTGGACCATTGCACAGGCTGTGAAAAACAGAGCTAAAAGCAAATTAACTCAGGGCTGAATCTTGATAAAAACTGGAATTATATAATCTTGGAATTAGAGATTATGTGTTCTGAACTCTCTCCAAAAGCAAAAATCCCCAGAAGAACATCTCTAAAAGATAGCCCTTCCAGGCATTTTCTGGAATACTCTGAGTAACGAGGCTCTAAGAACTATTTGGAATACTTCATTCCATTCTTGAACCCCCAATTTCAGCATTTTTTGAGAGTATAGTGGGGACTCTAGGCTATTATACAGACTATTTTGGAGGGCCAAGAGTTCGAGACAAGATCTATAAATGTTTGTCTTTTCACTTAGACAATAATCTAAAAAGAACTATATAAGCATGTTACAGTGACCACCTTTTTTACTGTTTTTTTTTTTTCTTCTTCTTCTGAGCAGTTTTAGGCATATGGAGAAATTGAACCAAAAGCATAGAGAGCTCCTATACCACTTGGCCCCTGTAACCCTATATATATATATTTTTTAGAGACTCTGCCTCAATACGTTGCCCAGGCTGGAGTGCAATCTGTTAACAGGCATGATCCTGGCACACTACAGTCTCAAAATCCTAGTCTCTAGCAATCCTCCTGCCTTAGCTGGGACTGCAGGCATATGCCACCATGGCCAGCTTCGAACTTCCCCTATTTTTACACCCTACATAGTGAGATACATTTGTCATAACTGATGAGCCAATATTGACATACTATTGTTATTAACTAAAGTTCAGATTTTCTATTAAGCTTCACTCTTTGTGCTGTGTATTCTAAAGATTTTGACAAATGTAGTGACCACTTTTTTATCGGAGAACCACCATAAGATACTTTCAGTGCTTCCTTTTGTTTATGTATTCAGAAAGTAGTTCTACTGTAATTGAGGTGCATAAGAAAAGAACAAAGTGGCTGAATAGGTAACAATAACGTTTAGTGAAGGCAAGTGACATAATAGCATGCCTCATAAATGAAGGTTTCTCTGTAGTTTAGAAAAAGAAATATTTAGCTGGGATTATCACAATTCATGCAGACATCTACACCTGCCCAAGACAAAAGCCACTGACACCATTAATCATGCTCTGAATGCTGATCTTGTTTCAGCAAAACAAAGTCATTAAAATAAGGTTGTTTATTTAAATATTCACACATTTGTAAACGCAGTTTATAAATTTCACATGTAAATTCGTATAGTCATAAGCATAAGAACTTTACACCTAATTGTATGTTTATCCACAATTAAGAAAAGTTATAGAAAAATAATATAACATGATATGAAAGAATATTTTTCTATTGGGGTTTGTTCATGACTCAAGTTTAAGAAATTTTATTTTTTTGAGACAGTCTTACTATGTCGCCCTCAGTAGAGTGCTATGGCATCACAGCTCACAGCAACCTCAAACTCTTGGGCTGAAGTGATTCTCTTGCCTCAGCCTCCCAAGTAGCTGGGACTACAGGCACCTGCCACAGCACCTGACTATTTTTTATTGTTGTTGCAGTTGTCATTGTTGTTTTAGCAGGCCCAGGCTGGGATCGAACCTGCCAGCCTCAGTGTATGTGGCCGGCGCCCTATCCACTGAGCTACGGGAGCCACCAGGTTTAAGAAATTCTAAATGGGGTGAGATGTATGGATTGAAGTGTGTCTATGCGTATACATACATGCATGCAGCATATGGATAAGCAGTATTTCACCACGTTTTGCTAATAAAACCTGGCTTTCTTGAAAAAAGAAAGAAAAGAAAAGAAAAGAAATTCTAAATGGGGCAGCGCCTGTGGCTCAAAGGAGTAGGGCACCAGCCTCATATGACGGAGGTAGCAGGTTCAAGCCCAGCCCCGGCCAAAAACAGCAAAAAGAAAAAAAAAAAAAAGAAAGAAAGAAATTCTAAATGTTAGTTTTTCCCTTTTCAGGGTGCACAACTGCATCCCTGTAAGTTGCACACATTTATCCTGGCTCTGCACTATGAAATCCTATCTTTCATCTATGCAACAGCCCTCTAAAGAGTATTTAAAAATAATAATTGCTCAGTTTGGAGTTTTCTCTCTTATATTTTAAAGGGCTGAAACAGATCAATATAGACTGCAAATAAGTATAACTTCTGGAGGGTTGGTTTTAACTCTGCCCTCTCCCTCTTTCCCACCAGTTATTACACATCAGGCTACGGAGAGCTGAGGTTAAGACTTAACAGCACTCCCCTAAATGAAGACTAGGTCAGCCTGGCCTGACTTGTTCTTAGTGAATTCACTTTGGCTCTTTGGTGTCCTCCTGGGATTTCTTTTCTGAATGTTCACTGTCATGTCTAGGAGGAATTGAGCTGAAAAGTTTATATAATAGTTTCTGTAATATAGCATTTTCTCATTTGAAAACTGACACATGTTTTCTATAGACAATGTTCTGTCAGGTTTCAAGGCGGCTGCCTGTATCCTAAAATATCGGGGTTCTAGGCAGCTGCCTGGGTCCTCAAATCTTGGATCACTATGGGCAGAAAATGACCTAGCACACCAAAATAAGGCAAGCACAAAACAAAGTTTATTGAGGAAGGGAAAGATGTGTTTACAGAGTAAGAAAGGTTACAAAGCAAGAAACATTCATCTTTGACAGCAAACACACCTCCATTTGCCAGGGCAAGTTGGCAAAAGGCCTCGGATATGGCTGGGGGTTCTTTTTTCTACTGCCTGGGTTGGGCCTACCTCTTAGTTTGGAGGTCACTTTGGAATTGGAGTCTTACTGCATGTGCAGACTTCCCATGAGCCTGTCTGAGAGCTGGGGGGTGGGTGTGGACTGCAATGTAATTTAAGCTAATGGCATGATAATTAGTTTTAAGGCTGTTCTAGGGACTCTATTTTACCTGTTGCAAATCTAGAGACTCTCCTACATCCTTTTTCAGTTGAAATGCTAAATTGTGATTGGTACATTGGTAGGAGGGTCCCTCCTTCCCAGGTGTGAGCATTCACATGGGACAAAATTAAGGCGCGAGGCACAAAGATGGGGGCTTAGGGGCCCTGCCCTTGGCCTCCTTCCCTGAGAGAGCTGTTCCTAACTAACTACCTGATGTTTCTACATGATTACTCCAAGAGAACTAACTGAGGGTGGTTCCTCAAGCAAATCCTCAAGTGATTTTGTTCTGAGTACCGAGTACCAGTTATGATTTCCAAAGCCTCGACTGAGGGATGGGCAGTCTAGCCAGAGAGTACCATGTCACTAGTAACCAGAAGAGTTGAAGAATTGTTGCCTGGAACCTCTGGTGCTCTAGTTGAGGGTGCTGCTTTGAGAGCTGAGGTCGAGGTAGGAGGGACCCCAAGGCCCCTTGGAATTGGGAGAGGTGTTAGCCAGTCATTAAGATGAAAAATAGGGGCTCTCTATCAAAAGAACCCATCTTTCAGGTGGCGCCTGTGGCTCAAAGGAGTAGGGCACCGGCCCTATATATCAGAGGTGGTGGGTTCAAACCTGGTCCCGGCCAAAAACTGCAAAAAAAAAAAAAAAAAAAAAAATCATCTTTGTAGCCTGAAAGATTACAGTGTGTCTTGGGCTTAAAAGTGATTAATGAAGGGGTGGCACCTGTGGCAGTGAGTAGGGCAATGATCCCATATACCGAGGGTGGCGGGTTCAAACCCACCCCGGCCGAACTGCAACAAAAAAAATAGCCAGGTGTTGTGGCAGGCACCTGTTGTCCCAGCTACTCGGGAGGCTGAGGCAAGAGAATTGCCTATGCCCAGGAATTGGAGGTTGCTATGAGCTGTGTGACGCCAAGGCACTCTGCTGAGGACGATAAAGTGAGACTCTGTCTCTACAAAAAAAAAAAAAAAGTGATTGTTGAAGGTAAACCATGGCAAAGAGTTGAGAGCAAGTTGGGGTGAGGTTGAGGAAATTCTTCTTCAAATAAGAGGTTAAGGACGAGGATGGGCTCTGTGGCTCATGCCTGTAACCCTAGCACTCTGTTTGACTCATGTTTGTAAGGCCAAGGTGGGCAGATTGCTTGAGGTCATGAGTTTGAGACCAGCCTGACCAAGAGCAAGACCCCACTACAAATAGAAAAATGAGGCAGGCGTTGTGCTGGGGACCTGTAGTTGCAGCTACTCAAGAGGCTGAAGCAAGAGGATAGCTTGAACTGAGGAGTTTCAGGATGCTCTGAGCTATGATGACACCCCAGCACTCTAACCAGGGCAACAGAATGAGACTCTGTCTCAAGAAAAAAAAAGAAGTTGAGGTCTGAGCACCTAGAAGGCGAGCCTGTCCTGCAACACCGTTCATATTGGGTGCCCAGTGGGGGGGGGGGGAGGGTGAAGCTGTGTGAGTGGGAGCGTGTGTGAGACACAGGGTGGAAACAGACAGAAGGCAATTCTGCACACCGCCTAACCCCATGCAATCTAACCATAACAGGGCAGGAAAAGGGGGGAATTAAACTTTTTTACCTGCTACATTCTCAGTAGTGTGATTTTGACTCATGTTTGTAAGAGTAATGAGGCCCCTAAATGAACACTACAAATTTTGGTCGTTTAAAGCCAGGCGACCATTCCTGTGGGACTCACTGGTGAGGAGTAAGGCTGCGTGGAAAGCTAATGTCTCTCTAGGGAATAATGCTAAAATATACTCCTGGTTACATACAGACCAGCCTGGATATTCTACGTATGACACAGGAGCATGGGTCTCAGAGCCGCACAAGCCTGAATAAATATCTTCGCTCCAACATCTACCAGCCATGTGACCCTAAGAAAGTTGTTTAACTTCTCTGTTCCTCCTGGGGAAAATAGGATGATAATAGTACATTTAGCACATGAGGTGGCTGTGTACTTAAAGAGTGGCCCATGGAAAGTGTTGTATTGTGTAAGAATGATTTTTTTTTTTTTAGCGTGGTTGTCCCTAACTACAGAGGAGGCTAAGAACAGGCCAGTGAAGGAGAATGGAATTACTGCAAATGACTCAAGCCAGTAATGATTATCACCCAGGCTTTCTCGGGATTGATTACCTGAGAACTGGGACTCTCCACCTGGTATCTACATAAAATTCGCGTCAATAAGGAAGAAGGGGGAGGGTGGAGATGGCTGTGGGTGAAGGTGCAGACTGTGTCTGCCACACACCTTGATTTACAGGCAAAGCACAGAGATACACGGAGGCTGCCCCAGGCTGCTAGATGGCTACTCATTGCCAAATCCAGGGCTGTTGTTTCAATGTTTCTTTTTGGCACAAAATAATTTGATAGGTATCTCTATGCACTTCTCAGCTATCATGGCCCCGATACAGTTTTGATATTCAAAATTTATAGACCTTAGAAATTCTGAAGCGTGAAGTATAGCTATTGCAGGCCACAGACCAGCTATTGTAGTGTCACCCTGAATGACAGAGCACGTGTTGCATAGGCTGCTTGCTGATGAGTCTCACTCATCTGCCACGCTCTGCTTCCTCATGTGACTAGAGAACTTCTAGTGTCTTCGAGAACACATCCCATTTCCATTCCCTGGTACATAGCTCTTTTCGAGTTTGGACAGAAATGGGTTAGCTATTTTTGCCAACATGCTCATTCCATTTGAAACAACGTAAATATCCTATATTCAAGTTCAAGTATTATTCTATTATGAAATACTTCTCAGCAATTAATCTCGTAAGTGTAAGGACTGTGTAGCAACAAGGAAGTGTCTGTGTTGTAATTAATGTTAAGTGAACAAGGCAGGAGAGCAGACACTGTGGGACCGCCCCTGTCACATAGAGCTCTCAGTGTGCTCCAGCCCAGTTCCAGCTAACCACCCAGCAGGGACACCCACGCAGCAGCTGAGGCATTAGCGCGGCCTCCCTGCCCCCAGCAGTCCTCAAACAATGACCGCAGCCTGCTGATGTGTAAATACCCCAGCCCCGCCGTGCTTGGAATAGAATAATTCCGAGGTGCAAGTTTGGCACTACATCCCCAAATTTCCTTGGTGATTAGGCTTCTGTCTCTCAGTAAGTGCTGACTTTATGGGTTGCCTTTCCTTCCTTCCCTGGTTTGCATCCCCACGACCCTAACCGTGTTACTTCAGCTTCCCCAAGAAACCACCTTCTCAGGAATCCTTTCCTCAGGGCTCGCTTCTGGGAAAATCCGAGCTAAGACTTGCAGGATGAGGAAAGTCCACACCCATGTTTGCACCCGGGCTGAGGTGAGGAGGGGCGTGCAACATGGTGGGGCGTGAAGGAGAATGGCAAGACTGTAAGAACTTTCCCCCACTTCCTAAGCATCACTTAAAGTGATTATTGTTAGGGGCCTAAGCCCTTCCCCCTCCTCCCTGCCCAGGACAAAAGGCCTACCTGGCCTCGCCCCAGGAGTTCCTAACCTGCCAAAACCTTCCAGCAACCTGAGGAATTTCCCTCCCCCACGCCCAGTATAAAAACAAGCCTCCAACCACTGTTGGGCAGTCACCATCTTTACCCAGGTGGGTCTCTCTCCCCTTCCATTAAATTTGGCCTGAACTACTCCTGGTCTCTTCTCTGAGCACACTGCTGCCCTTTCAATTACGGGGTTTAAAAAGTATTTGTCATTTGATATTTTTATTTCTTTATTTTTTATTCAACAAATTTGTTTTATTCAAACAAATTTCTTTCAAGGGAAGCAGCGGGAGTTCCTCTGCAATTGGCTGTGATTAATTAGTTGTAAACACCACTGCATTCAGACCAGCCTGTTTAATATTTTTAAACAATAATAAAAGCATCTGTACATCCCAAATCCACATGCACAGAAGGCTGGAAACAGAAGTGAGAAATAGCTATTGCAGAAATGAGCTGTTCCAGACTGGTCTTGAGAAGAAGGGGGCAGTGAAAATGCTGGAGCCAGGCAGGGGTGGGAGACATGACCTTCAATCTGGTTCACATCTGAAATCCACATAAATTCAAAGTTTACATTGTTTAGTGCCCCAAAGAAATGTCTATTTTTTAAAAGCGTGAACTGTATAAATGCAAAGATATGACGCATTCATTCCAGCTTTTTCCTAAACTGCAAATGCCTGAGGATTTTCTTTGGAAAATTCCTTTGCACATAAGTGAAACCATTTCTGTTGCAAAACTGTGATCTATAGTCTGTATGCTTAGTGCTTCATTTTTATTTTACTGATGTATTTTTCATGTAAGACCTATTTCTAATCTGAAGAGGTAGCTTTAGTTCTCTTTCTCCTTAGAATATTACAGCGGGCTATGGAAGCTGAATGTCAGCTTCATCGTTCCATTGCTTTCTTCTTTACAGGTTCTGACTAAAAGGAAAATACGTACGCCGACATTTCTATTGCAAAGAGAATTTAAGCACAAACCCAATACCTAAACATTATAGGTGCAAAGCCAAACTATTTAGGCATATGGTCTTAGACATTGTAGTCAGCAATGTTAACTTTTTGGAACAGGGAGGGGTGAGTGGATGTTTCCCACATTCAAGAGATTAAGCGATTTTATTTGAAAGGCTGATTAACTCAACTTACAAGTTTTTCTTCTCCTATAGGCACAGAGTAGGTGGAGTAACTTTGTATCAGTAAAATAGTAGTAAAATGTGCTCTTTAATTTCTACCATCTTTTCCTCTTGGGAGGAGGGATAGGGGCTGTGTACTGCAGAGCCCAGGTTTTAGAGCTCAGAGATGTCTGGGCTCAAATCCTGGTTCAGCCACCTAATGGCTGGGAGATCTTGGATGAGTCCCTCAACTTCTTTAAGCCTCAGTTTCTTTCTCTATAAAACCAGCATTCTGCCCAAGAGACACAGTCTTTCATAAGATCAAAAAAATAGAAAGTAATGGGGCGGCGCCTGTGGCTCAGTCAGTAAGGCGCCGGCCCCATATACCGAGGGTGGCGGGTTCAAACCTGGCCCCGGCTGAACTGCAACCAAAAAATAGCCGGGCGTTGTGGTGGGCGCCTGTAGTCCCAGCTACTCGGGAGGCTGAGGCAAGAGAATCGCTTAAGCCCAGGAGTTGGAGGTTGCTGTGAACTGTGTGATGCCACGGCACTCTACAAAGGACAATAAAGTGAGACTCTGTCTCTACAAAAAAAAAAAAAATAGAAAGTAATGAAAATCCCCACCCACGGACGGTAGGGAGAAATGACACAACTGTTCTCTGATGGTGCAGAGGAAATGAATGAACTGTAGCTTCAGGTGGCAGCATGGGAGAATCTAAGAAATATGATGCTGAGTCACTAAATACTATGTATAAAGTAAATAAAGTCCCAAAGGACTAAGTAAGCAATCAAATATTTAGGCACACAATTAAAAAAAAAAGTAAATGCAAAATTCTGGATGGTGTTTGCGTGTGGAGAGAGCAAGGGAGGAGCACATAGGTGGATGCAGGTCACTGTTCATGTTCCGGGTTGGGTAGTCAGTTTACTCATTATTTAAAATATGAATAAATAAATAAAAGATGAATAAGAGAGAGAACAACTGGAACGGTAACAGTGTTTCCTGAACCAAGGATGATGATCAATCCAATGCTAGTGCCTCTGAGGTTGGAAAAAAGTGAAATAAGGCAAAATAGTATCTACTTCACAGAGCTCTTACAAGAAGTAAATGAGAAAAACACAGTGCAGTTAAAACAGATACCTCTCAATTTAATAGATGTCAGCTCAATTACTGTTTTGCAAACCCATAGTTTTTAAACAGTTTCAGAGTTTTGCAGTGTCTCATGTACTTAGCATATGTAGATTTCAAAGAAATAAGGTTGATTCTAAGACTGTTGTGTGGCCAGCTCAACACTGCAAACATTACAGATGACTAAAACAGATCCGCGAGTTCCCTCATTTGTTTCTGAGGGCCTGTGACGTGTCAGGTGTGTGTTGAGTCCTGAAGACTACATACAGTGGGGAATGCGGACAATGAAGGAGTGAACCAGTAAGTACGTACGGATCATGCCATCATGGCCGTGATGGAGAAGAGCACAATGTTACGCGTGACCTCATGTCACTGAGCCACAGACAAGCAGTGCTGCATGGTGGGGGGTGGCCGCAGTCCCAGCTCCATTTCCCTGGGGAAGTAACATAACTTAGGGCTGTGATGAGGAGTTGACAATTAGCATGCATTGAAGACTGAGTGCCTGGCACACAGCATTATGTTTGTTATAAAGAATATAAGCATGCATTTTTTTCATATAGGCAACTAAAGCTGAGCCACTTCCATTTGTATACACCATCCACAAAACCCCCATATCTGTAAAAGGGGGGCTCATCACAATTTCTCCTATGGTGTGGGGGAGCATTGAATGAGACCGTGTGTAAACCCCAAGGCTCAACACAACATTCATAAGGGCATTATTACTGCTGTTTACCTTCAAAATGACCTTAGAGACTGCATTAGCTATTCTTCCATATTCAATGCAAGGAAATGGTGCTGGGTGCCCTCCTGAGCATGGATGTCACATGGCCTTGGGGGTTGTGAGCAGGAAGCTATAAGCTTTCCTTGCCTCAGCTCTGTGCACCAATAACAGCATCCAGCACATATCCCTTCCTACCTCCCCAGGCCTGACCTGGGCAGGATGGTGCAGTACTCACTTCTAACTCTTTAGGATGGACACACGAGGTCTGACAATTAAGTTCACAAACTCATTCTAGAAAAAGTGCTATATACCTCATTATTGAATATCACTATGGTCACCTTCCAAGTACTCCCCTTGGGAAGATAAGCACTGATGCCAGTGTCTAGTCAACCCTTCACACCAATTTTGGAACTCTTTTTCCAGAATGGCTATCAGAGCTGTCATCTTATTATGCTTGATATCCAGAATGTCATCAAAATGTCTTCCCTTATCTTCAGGTAGAAAGGAAAGTCACTGGGGGCCAGATCAGGTAAGTAGGAAGGGTATTCCATTACAGTTATTTGTTTACTGGCTAAAAACTCTCTCACAGCCGTGCTGCAAGGGCCTCTTTGCCTTTGTTCATCAGTGAACTCCTTCGGGACCATTTTTGCATACATCTTTCTCATGCCAAGATTTTCAGTTCAGATGTTCCTGTTTCTCTGTTGATGTTTATTTGGTCTGCTGTGCTTTGCACAGTCAACTGACAATCTTGACACACAATTGGACATGTTTTTGCAATGTTTCATTAGTTCTGCTTGTTATTGGCTGCCCTGACCTCTTTTCACCAGAGACGATTTCTCTCCCCTTAGAAAAGCATTTAATCTATTCTGTGCACTGCCATTTTCTTCATGGCATTATCTTCATACACTTGGACTCACATGTCCCTGAGTTCACTTCCACTCTTGCCAAGTTTAACAAGAAATTTAATGTTTATTTTTTGCTCTAACTCTAGCTCCAACATTTTCATGATGGCACACAAAACCATGCAACAACAATAATGAATGCCACTCAGCAAGACACCACCATGCGTCGACATGAGCACACCCAAGAGACACTGATAAACTAAGGTTATGAAACCTTAATGTGACTGAGTTGTCTGTACAGTACTGCCAACCTAAGTTCACGGTGGCAAGTCTGTGAACTTAATTGTCAGACCTCGAAGCACAAGCATATGACCACCCCACAGCCAAAGACCCTGGGTCTCCTCTACTCTCCCTTCCCTCCCCATCCCCACATCCAACTCTAAAAGGCCAGCAAGGAACAATGTGACTGGGTGCCTGTATTGATACAAACTTGAAAACTATCTTCTTGTAATGTAAGAACAGCAATACAGATGTGATTAGCATCATAAGTCCCAAATTATTCTATCCAATGAAACTATTAGAGACTTTTGGCTGTAATCACTGAGGCACTTTTCATTCAGTAAATGCTGCTTACTCCTGGGTGCTTATCTAGATACTACAGAGAGAAGTTATTTGCTGTCACTTATCACCTGGAAGAATTGCACTCATAGTAAGCTTATGAGAGTACTATAATAGGCATTTAAATACATTTTTTCTGCTTCTGTACTACACACATTTGGTTTCTCTGTGAGAAATGAAGCATTACCATATGGAAGGTGATTCCTTAACCACCACAGAATGACCATCCGTGACTCCTTAACTCAACATGGAAGAATTCTATTCTTGTCTCAGGAGCTGAGAGGGGGATTGGCTAGGACTTTACTCTCAAACAGTTAAGAACAACTTGGGATTACTTCTTCGATTACTTTGAAAAAAAAATTAGATAATGGTGCAAATGGGTACACATTGGTTTTTTTTGCAAGCACCCTTTGTATAAAAGGTAAAGCAAATGATTGTAGAGTGAGTAATGACTGAAAATTAACTCTGTAGCTTCAGGTGAATTGGGGATGTACCCTGTTTCCCTGAAAATAAGACATCCTCCGAAAATAAGACCTACTTACAGGAACGATAAGATGCCCCCTGAAAATAAGACCTAGCGCATCTTTGGGGGCACACCTTAAAATAAGACACTGTTATTTTCGGGGAAACAGGGTAGGAGTCGGGTGGAGCAGAAAAATCCTCTTGATCAGAACTAAGCTGCCTGAGGAGGGTGTAGGTGAAGAGGAAGGCCATGAGTTATCAGTCAAAGGAAAGACCCAAGCAGGGTGGTACTGACTTTGGTTGAAATGATTCTGGAGGCACCCAGCCTGGTAGAATAACACAGCCAAACAAGAGAAATGGCTAGTTTGTTCAAGGCCGCACTGTAGTGGGGATTTAGGACTGGATATGGTGCAAAGCCACTGGGGCCTGGTCGCAGGATGCCAATGGGATACTGGAGAGGGAGAAAGACACAGGCAACTGTAAGGCAGGCAGTGGAGAAGGAAGCTGCTGTCCTTGGTAGCTGGCAGCGTGTGATGAAAACTAGAGAGGCAGCCTGGATTGCAGAGGCCTCAGACTTGCAGAAGCAGTGGGGACAGGCACAGCTCAGCAGGATGGAGAAGTTGGGCAACAGGTAAGGCTGGGTGGGGAAAGAATGGGGAGTTTGTGGACTCTAGGCTGTTTGTATTCAGTTGGTGATATCTTGGAGCCCTTGGTACGTGACTTACAGAAGAGGGAAGGCAGGGATGTGCGTGGGGTAGGAGGTTGTGGGAGGCAGTCCTGGGTCATGCAAGGTGCACAGAGGAGCGGGGGAGCTGTTCTCTGTCCAACAAGAAGGACGGGCTCCCTTTAGCAATGTGTAAGTTGGTGAAGAACCTTGTATTCCTCTGCCCCTCCATCTCTGAGCTTGAGACACCACTATCTCATCTGACTTCTATGTATAATTCCACATTTGTCATTATCTTTAATTTAAGGAATTTACAAAGTAGCATAGTTTATGCACGTGAAAATATTATAGGACCGGAGGCTCACAAACTTGGATTAAAATCCTTGATTTCTAAAGAAAATGTGGTATAACTATACAATGGAGTATTATTCAGCCTTATAAAGGAAGGAAATTTTGACCCATACTATGACTTGGGTGAACGTAGAAGACATTATGCTAAGTGAAATAAGCCAGCCACAGGACAAATACGGCATGATTCCACTTACACGACATGCCAAGGGTAATCAAAGTCATAAAGACTAAGTAGAGTGGTGGTTGTGGTAGCTGAGGTAAAGTGGGGAGGAGGAGCTGTGGTTTAAGGAGTAGAGAGTCTCAGTTTTGCAAGATGAAAAAGTTCTGGGGATCATTGTTCAACATACATGGTTAACAGAACTGTAGTGTACACTTGAAAGTGGTTATGTGAAATTGAGCTCAATTCTACAAACATCCAAGATCTGATCCTAGTGACTATGTAACTGTGACCTTGTATAAGTCACCTAATTTCTTGGAGTCTCAGTGTCCTTATCTTAAGATGGGCATAGATCGCCCACTCCTGAAGATATTCTGAGGATGAAATGAAGGCTTGTGGATGACACTCCCAACATACCAATAACTCGTGGAAGCATTCACATTTTAGTTAAAATATTTTGTTTAAATATAGTTCCCCATCATCAAAACTTAAATGGCTTTCAGGTGGCGCCTGTGGCTCAAAGGAGTAGGGCACCAGCCCCATATGCCAAGGGTGGCGGGTTCAAACCCAGCCCTGGCCAAAAACTGCAAAAAAATAACAATAAAAATAAGTAAAACTTAAATGGCTTTCTTTTAAGAACCCAGACCCCTTTGGTAGCATATCTTAGAGCAGACCCATAAAACTGGGCATGAAATGGTTAATATAACATCTCTAAGCTACTGCGCCCAACAGATTAGTAGCAGGGCTGCACTGGAAGTAGCCCAGCAATCCTGGGTGTTTTTTTTTTTTTTTTTCTTTTTTAAGACAAGGTCTCATTATGTTGTCCAGGCTGATCTTGAACTCGCAGGCTCAGGCATCCCTCCTCTTCAGTCTCATGGGTAGCTGGGATTCCAGATGCCATCATGCCCAGCCCTGCATTCCTGCTTTTAATGGGAGGAGTGTCCCAAATAAAAAGGTTACTCTTTTTGTAAAAAAGTAGCTGAATATAATCCCTTCTGACAATGCAAATTAGGAAGAAATCAAATACAACTGGCCAGAACAATGAGTTTTCAGATTTGCAGGAACTAAAAAAACATAGAGAAGCCCTTTGCAAAAAGTAGACATCATGGGCAGGAGGGGTCTTGATGAACCTATGAGAAGGAGAAACAAACCTCTTTAGGAAAATGATTGCTAAATATTTGGTGCTCAAAGTGAAATCTGAACAGTCTCTGTAGAGACAGAGGTCTTCCTAGAGAAAGGTGACAAGATCAGTGTGGAATACACTTAGGAGAATCACCAGAACTTCGTATGGTAGAATTCAGACAAGACCAGAACAGAGAACACCCCTTAGTCACTGCTGGCTAAGAGTTTTCCTTATTCCGTGGTGAGAAAAATTAGAGATTTTATCCCCAAATGCCTTCCTGTATCATGCAGTTTTTTGTATAAAATTATAAGTTAACTGGAAGTAACTGGATCGGTCTTATTTCACAGCGTGGGTTCAAACACTCTTGATACTTCTTTTTATTACCTTCCTAAATCTTGGGTTAAGGACAGCCTCCAGCTATTATTATAGCAAGATACCTGGACAGGGTGGACCCCTCTGACTATTGCAGTTCAAATCCTAATGCCTGGAGTTTCCAGGTGAGCAGCAACCCTCACACAATGTTGTCTGGGTGTGCGGCATGTGTAACAATGGTGCACCACACCCAGAAAGACAATATGCCAAAATATTAAAATGTCCTACTCAGCCACTGTGTCACGTAGGACACGTATGGCCCAGCACAGCCAGTCCCTCCTAAGACGTCAGGGTCCTTGACAGGACCCTGACTGACACGAGGCTTTCGTATTGCTCTCAGCTTTCTTAGGCTGTTTGCCAAGGTGTCTCCTGGTCCTTCCCTGTCTTGAGTGACAGCATGGTGGTAGGGCTTTGGCATCAGGCAGAACTGAGTAGAAATCCCGTCTCTACTCCCTTCAATGGCTATGCAAGATGATCATGTTACTCAACCTTGCTGAGCCTCCCTCCTGTCCATATAGGGAAGCCGAGGAGCAACCTTATGTTCCAGGAGAGAGGAGATGACAGCTAAAGGGTCCGTTGGTCCGTGAGCTGCTCCCTGACTGTTGCCCCTACCCTCTTCCCTGTGTCATGCTCTTTTCCCTGGATTCTGATTCTTGCTTCATTCTTTCTCATCCAAGGAATCTGCTTTCAGGCCTTGTTGTCTTTCTTTAATGAATGTTTTCATTCATGGACACTCGCATTGTCACCGAGTCTCCGATAGCATCCTTTGTAATCACAAAAAGTTCATCATTCTGTGCACCCATTCTCCCGAAATCAATTCTTTTTCAGCCCTCCATTTCATGCTTTTCCCAGATGACCTAACTGTGTGTAGGTGGGTCACTAACATTTCAGCATTTCTAACCTCGCTCTTACCAGCACGAGGATCTTTTCATTCTGTTCCTTGCTGTTCAAACATATTACCTGCCATGTAAGTTGTAGTTAACACATGCTAGTTTTGAGCCTGAGGCCTCATGAAGCGTATATAACTCACACTTTCTACCTTGAATAAAACACTGTGGCCTCAAGTTAAAGAATTTCTTCTGTAAGCCCCCTTGACAGAGTGCAGCAGTGTCACAACTCACGGCAACCTCAAACTCTTGGGCTCAAGCACTGGAGTAGCTGGGACGACAGGCGCCCACCACAACACTCACAGCTATTTTTTAGAGACTGGGTCTCACTCTCGCGCAGACTGGTTTTGAACTCATGAGCTCCAGTGATCCACTTGTCTCGGCATCCCAGGGTGCTAGGATTACAGGTGTGAGCTACCACGCCAGGCCTAAAAAATTTATTTTTCTCAGGACAGCACGTGTGGCTGAAAGGATTAGGGCACCAGCCCCATATACTGGAGGTGGCGGGTTCAAACCCAGCCCCGGCCAAAAACTGCAAAAAAAAAAAAAAATTATTTTTCTCATGTGGTCTATAGAGCAGGATCATCTTGCTCTGTGGCCCCACCCCCGGCGCCTGTGAGCGAGAAGGCACGCGTGTTTTCTCAGACGCGTCTGTTTTGCTCTCTGAAATGCCAGGACCACTTTTTAATCTAGACTTCGCACCCGCCTTGCCGCCGAGGCCCAGCGGGACAGCTCAGCCCTACGTGCTCTGGGCCAGCTGCACCGCCCACCCCAGCATCCTGCCAGGGAACTTTCTCCTACGTAGACGCCACTAATTAACTCGGCCTGAACCCTGGTTTCCCCAGCTACGTGTTCAAATAGAAGGGCTATGGAGACAGCGAAGATCCCCTGCTTCCTGCAGAGAGAAGATCAATCTCTCCTTCCCCTTCTAACTTAGAGGCCTCTTCCTCTGGGAAGCTGGCGTCGCTTAGAAGATGTCAGAAGTAGCAGTGAAATATCAGATTTTTTTTTTTTTTTTTTAACCTGAGAAGGTGAAGTGTTTTAAGAAGTGCTGAGAAGCAAAGACTTCTCCCTGGGTCTCACCCACATGCTCACATCTGGCTCACACCTTGTCCTGCTAGCTTGAGATTCCTCTCTGTGGCCTGCTGTGGTTTCCCCTCACCATTGCCCTGGAGGGCAAAGCAGTCTGCAAATTGTATCTGTTCTCTCTCCTGCTCAAAACAAAAGCATGTCACTGTTTTTTGATCAAGGCCTACACTAACCTTTAGAAATCACTAGGCTATTGGTCCCTGTGGTCACCTCTGGTGAAGCCATGCCAGTAAGCCCAGGAGGGTCTTAGAAAAGAGATTTGATCAGCGGGGCGGCGGTGGGGGAGTGGGGGGAGGGGTTTGGGGGGTGTGGCCCCTGCAGCTTTGACAGAGCTGGGGCCTTTCTGTCACCCCTGCAGGGCGCCGCTGGGGGACCTCCAGTTTCTCCATAGACATCTCTGGACACGTACAGTTGCTGTTTTTGTTTTAACTAATGTTGATTTTTTTTTTTTAATTCCCTCCTAGTTCAAAGAAAAAACAATGTTTTAAAATGACCTAACTTCTTAGTCCGATATTATTAATACTTCACAGAAAGTCACGAACCTCTTGAGAGCTCCAAGGATAAGAATAGGCCTGGCACTAAGAAATTATAGAACTGGGAATTTTCTGGGCTGCATTCAATAGTCATTCGAGTATTGTATGATTTAATCCTGGGGGCCTGGTTTGCCTTGGTAAGTGGGAGTTACCATAGTTTGGCTGCCAGGTTTAAATAAGGAAGAAATTTAAAGATACTTCAGTGAAAAGAGCTACGTAGATTATGACTACAATGATGGTGGATTATATGGACATCTAATCTTCACAAAACCTCTGAGGTAGTTCCTATTACTATCCCTGACTGACAGAGAAGGAGTTACAGATTTGAGAAAGTGAAATCCGAAGGAGAGAAAAATGCTGCCCCTCCGTCTGATCCTTGAGGTTTTGCTCTTTACCATCACACTTTTGGTAATGATTACCTCCATATTGGCTTTTATAAATTACAAATTTCAAATACAATTCATGTGCATTGTAAAAAAAAAAAATCCGCATGAACAGAAATATTTTATTTTTTATTTTTATTTTTTTTTATTGTTGGGGATTCATTGAGGGTACAATAAGCCAGTTACACTGATGAACAGAAATATTTTAAGCAAAAAGGGGTAGGCCTGCCCCTCCACCCCATAGGATGTTGGCTGTTTGATGAATATCTAATTCAGACTTTTTTGATTCATACACACTAAGGGCTTTTCATTTCTTTTTTTTTTTTTTTTTTTTTTTTTTGGTTTTTGGCCGGGGCTGGGTTTGAACCCGCCACCTCCGGCATATGGGACCGGTGCCCTACTCCTTGAGCCACAGGCGCCACCCGGCTTTTCATTTCTTTTAGCAAAATTAGATCATATTGCGTCTTTATTTGTATTTTATTTTATTTATTTTTGGCAGAGATGGAGTCTTGCTATGCTGCTCAGGCTGAGCCTGGCTTCAAGGGATCCTCCCACCTTAGCCTCCCAAGGTTGAGCATTACAGGTGAGGCGATGGCACCCTGCAATCTTTATTTTTAGATGGAAGCTGTATCTAAGTGCAGGCTTTGGCTATCTTAAATCTCCGACTCCTCCTAGCAGAGACACACATGGGCAAATTACATAACTTCTTTCAGTTTCGTGTTTACAATGGGCCTCCCTTCAGTGCTTTTATGAAGATAAGAGGTGATAGATGCAAAATTCCAGGCACAAGCTAAGTTGTGGGATCGTTATTATTTCTAACAAGGTATTTAAATTCTGGGGTATTTTTCATTCTTCAGCTGTGAAACATTATATTTCTCTCTCTCTTTTTCTTTTCTTTTTTTTTTGAGACAGAGTCTCACTTTGTCACCCTTGGTAGAGCTATAGCGTCATAGCTCACAGCAACCTGAAACTCTCGGACTCAAGAGATCCTCTGGCCTTAGCCTCCCGAGTAGCTCCCAGGCACCTGCCACAACACCGGGCTAGTTTTAGAGACAGGGTCTCCCTCTTCCTGCTCAGGCAATGTACCCACCTCAGCCTCCCAGAGTGCTAGGATTACAGGTGTGAGCCACTGCATCCAGCCCTATATTTCTCTCTTCACTTGAACAAGACTTACAGAAGAGAATGCATTTCATTTGCTGAATGTATTTGAATCAATTGAAAAACTTATTACTTTTCTTTTTTTAAGGTAACATAATTACTATTTAGATATACATGCAGAGTGAGAGCCCGAGTAATAAAATTCAATCAAATAGAGTATTATAAAGAGTAGAGTATATGCTTAATTCTTCATTATAGAAATACATGAAAGAATATTTAGAAAATTTAAAAGAAGCAATTTATTCAGCCCCACCACCTTAATATATACATATATGGGGGATATATATACACACACACAAATATATATATATGAATTTTTGCCAGTGTGCTAGGATAGGTGAATTTTTTATATAAATAGACTTTAAAATGTGTAATTATCATATCAAATGTTATAATTATTTGCAACTTTTCATTAGTGAACAAATTACATTATAGAGGAATTGGCTTCAGGCTAAGATCTGACAACCTGGAGATTCCTGTTGTTTCCTGGTTAAGTACAATTCTTTTTTTTTTTTTTTTTTTGTAGAGACAGAGTTTCACTTTATGGCCCTCGGTAGAGTGCCGTGGCCTCACACAGCTCACAGCAAGCTCCAACTCCTGGGCTTAAGTGATTCTCTTGCCTCAGCCTCCCGAGTAGCTGGGACTACAGGCGCCCGCCACAACGCCTGGCTATTTTTTTTGTTGCAGTTTGGCTGGGGCCGGGTTTGAACCCGCCACCCTCGGCATATGGGGCCGGCGCCTTACCGACTGAGCCACAGGTGCCGCCCTAAGTACAATTCTTTATAGTGTGCTGTGCACAGTGGGGAGTCTACATTCATTTAAATCTTTTTTGTTACATTGATGCATTTTCTCTTCTGGATTGAAATAGCTCAATGGGAATGTAGGGTGAAGACAGAGATTGAGATTGGGAGTGAAGGAAAAAGTCATTTCCACACGTAACTATGAAGTTGGATTGTAGTAATCCATTCTCCATGGGCTCTCCATGGTGAGAGCCCTGCTTCTTAAGACCCTCTTTACAAATCCTCTAGAAAAATGCACAAGCAACAGACAGCAGTGCCTGCCTGACAAGGGAATCCAAGTAGCTGAGGAGAGGGCCACCTAGCCTTTTCATACCATAGTCCAAAAAAAAAAAAAAAATAATCTGTTCTTTAATACTAATAACTACTCTCTGTGGTTCCTTCTCTGGGATAGGTGCTATGTTTATCTGTGTTTTCTCATTTGGTTAATTTATACATTTACCTTGTCATGATACTTGTGCAAATAAACAGATAGGTCGTGACCTCCGGAAGCTTAGCTGATAAAGCAGCCCACAGAGGCTTGGAAGAACCAAGGGCAAACAGCAGACGATTCACGCGGTGCCAGCCACAAGGCAGGCGTGTTAGAGGGAGCTCATTGTGGAAGGAACATACTTAGACCGGGTGGGGTCAGAGGGAAATCACCTTTTTTCCAGAAGAGATTTCAGAGAAGGAAGGAAGATTGCAGAGGAGGTTTCACTGGCTCAGAGGTATTTGTGAAGTGTGAGGGAGGAATGCCAGTTCAGACACTGGGCAGCCTCAGAGGTGACTTAGCTGGGGCAATATCGCAGTTGACAAGGAGCTCATTCACTGGGGGGGTCCCACAACCAACAACCTCAGAAAATGAGCCCCAGGGGAATTGTAAGATAAGCTTTGAACAGCATGATTGTGGGCGGGCCTTCTGCAGATGTGGGCCAACTTATTGCATTTAGCCAACTCCAGGAGAGAGGAGCCCCCTCCTTTTGGAGGACTTTCTACTCTGTTGCAAGATCTGTGAAGATGGTATGTTTATTCCTATTGTTTCAAGTGAATTAAAGGCAAAAGACCAGAGAGGTGTCATTGGAAAGCAGGCTGGGACCAGCGGTTCCACATGTAAGGCTGAGACAGAAAGTGTGGCTCTTGGTACCTTTGGAAGGAGAAATGATCAGTGATTAGATGGAAAGAAGGAGAGGTTTTAGAACAAAATGGACAAGTCCCAAATAACTCACCAATGACGATTCTCTGCTCAGGTCCTCACGCAAGCATTTCTGGGTAATTATGGGCAGTGCCAGGAACAGAAGTGGGAAGCACGTCTTTTGCCATTTTCTCAGCCCCTCGGCCAGCCCTCCTTTCATGCCTGTCAACTGTGACTAGGTCTACTTTTCACAGGTTTCATGACAAACAGGAACCCAGCTGTATAATATGTGCTGTGTTCATAAGTGCTATAAAGAAAACTGAAACAGAGGGTGGCGCCTGTGGCTCAATGAGTAGGGCGCCGGCCCCATGTGCCGAGAGTGGCGGGTTCAAACTCAGCCCCGGCCAAACTGCAACAAAAAAATAGCCAGGCATTGTGGCGGGCGCCTGCAGTCCCAGCTGCTTGGGAGGCTGAGGCAAGAGAATCACGTAAGCCCAAGAGCTGGAGGTTGCTGTGAGCCGTGTGACGCCACGGCACTCTACCGAGGGCAATAAAGTGAGACTCTGTCTCTACAAAAAAAAAAAAGAAAACTGAAACAGAGAGGAATGGGAGTGGGAAGGCTATTTTAGATGAAGTGGTCAGGAAAGGAAGGCCTCCTGGCCAGGGAACGTTTGATCAGAGATTTGAAAGAATCATGGGAACAAGCCTGGAAGATGTTGGGAACAAAACGTTTAAGTCATACAAAGTCCCTGAGGCAGGAATGTGCTTGATATGTTCAGGAAACAGTAAAGAAGCTGGTGTGGCTGGAGCAGAGGGACCCGAGCACCCTGTAATACAAGCTGTAAGCTCCTGAGGCCAGAGCCCCTGTCTGCCTGGCTTGAGGTTTGCCCCTAATGTCTATCCAGGGTAGGTACATGTTCTAAAGGACTGGAAGAATCCACATCATGGAATGGCTTCCTCATAGATCCAGGCTCACCATCAGGTTCAAGGCAAGTCTGGGCCATAGAGGAACTAGATATATAAAACAGACATGGCACAGTGTTGGGGGGCTGGGAATGAATCTGAGTGGTCCTGCTTGAGGCTCCAGTGATCAAAGCTGGTGATGGGGCAGGGATCTAGAAATGACTTCTACAACCACAACTCCTTTCAGATGATAGGTGATTGCATGTCAGATAAAAACAGTATCCTCTACTTACTACAGTAACACTTCACTAAATGTTTTACTTGGATTAACTGCATGATTGTTACTGAAATTAAATGAGATTCTATTTCCATTTTTCAGATGAGCAAATGGACATTTAGAGAGGTCAGCTGATTTGTTCAAGTTCACACCGTGAATGGCAGAGACAAGCAAGGAACCCAGGCAGTATGACTGTGAGGTCTTTGCCCTTAACCTCTGTACAATAAATCCCTCTCTCCTCCTCTTGCCCCATGGTGATGGGATGATCTGATTACAGTGTACCAAGGGGAAAGAACCCAAACTCTGTAAAATAAGTTAAAGAGGTTTATCCTGAACCACACCCAAGAAGCCTTGAGTAAGTCCACTCACCGTGTTTGGGTTATAGTTTGGTTTTATAACTTTTAGGGAGACAGAAATTACATGTAAAGTCATAAATTAATACATGGAGGGTGTACATTGGTTTGCAAAAAAAGGTGGAACGTCGTTATGTAGGGATAGAGCTGGGGAGGAGTTTATAGGTTATAGATGGGTTTAAAGTTTTTTTCGTTTGTTTGTTTTTGTTTTTTGAGACAGAGTCTTACTTTGTCACCCTCGGTAGAGTGCTGTGGGGTCACAGCTCACAGCAACCTCCAACTATTGGACTTAAGCGATTCTCTTGCCTCAGCCTCCCAAGTAGCTGGGACTACAGGCGCCCTCAACAACATTTTTTGTTGCAATGCTCATTACTATTTTAGCTAGCCAGGGCTGGGTTCGAACCTGCCACCGTTGGTATATGGGGATAGGGCCCTATCCACTGAGCCACAGGCGCCACCCTGGGTTTAAAGATTCTTTGATTTGTAATTAGTTAAAGAAATGTAATCGGTTAAAGAAAGTCCTTGTCTAAAGACTTGGAATACTTTGATTTAAGATAAGGAAGTCTGCTAATCAGAGACAAGCCACCAGTCATATACCCAGACTCAAGTGATCTGTTAAGTAAATTAAGGACCTCCAGGCATGGTGTGAGTGTTGTCTTGCACACCCTACTAATGAGTTACAAAGGACCTCTCCAAGAAGGAAGAGTGACATGATGGGACTTGTCTGACCTCCCTTCTCATGGCCAACAACTTAACTGTAGGATCCTCTTCACCAAGAGGGGGTCCATTCACTGAGCTGGGGATGCTTAAGATTTTATGTTAGTCCACAGGGGTACAGGCATGCAGGTGAATGAAGAGATTAAACCTTGGACCCCAATTTAGTGTATTTTTTGAATCAAATGACAGCAACAACCTCCACGTTTGTCTTCTAGATTGGGGTGTAGTCTACAGAAGTGAGTGCAAGAACTCCAGTGAGAGGCAAGTCTTTGTGGAAGAATCCCTGCCCAACTGGTGAGGCTTGAAATTGCCTGAGGAAAGTTCCCCTCACTGGGAGGGAGCCTGGGGATAAAAGGAAATTGTGTTTAACAAACAAACACTGGGAATTTTTCATGGAAAATGGCATCACAGCCCTGGAAAAAACCTTGTCATGCTCTGTCTCCCCAAGACATGGATGAGATGAGATGTGTGGGGCTTCCCCAGGACAGGCCCTGGCAGGAATTCAGGGTGGCGAGGAGGACAGCAGCATCACCTAAGGGATCAAGATATGCCTCCAAAGTCAACAGCTATTGAATCATTAATTTAGAAGTAAAGAACACAATGGAGATGTTTTGGCCATTAACACATGGCCTTACCACCCAGGTCCCACAGTGTCAATTAGGAAGGTAACGGTTGAATGGAAGTTCTTTAGGTTGCTGCATGAGACCTCTGACACAATCACAACCCTATTCAAAGCCTACGTGGAACTCTTTAAGAGGACTCACTCAAGCCCTGAGTTCCCAGAGAAGTCATTTAAAAGGAACAATGTGTGCTTTCCCATCTCTATCTACTTCCCTTTGGAGATTCTCTAATGAAATCAAAGAGACTGAAGACCGGAAGTAGCCTTTATCCTGTGATCTCACCACATCCCACTCCGTGCTTTAGTGCCCAAAGGGAGGCCTCTTCCCTACAGTGATAAGGAGAGCTGCTTTCTTGCAGATCTGAGTGGTCCTCGGAGTTCATGGCAGTCTTGTCAGCCGGATATTGGCTGTGTAATCAGGGACCTGCATCTTCATCTCTAGGAGAGCCCTGTGGCTAAAACTGTGAAGAGGTGACGTGAAGGCAAAACAACAAATGAACCCATTCCCCAGACTACAGGACAACGGTGGATGAGTGGAAGATGCTTGGGCCAGTTCCTGACAACATCACAGAAGACTTTAACACAAGACTAGATAAACTTCCTTCCCTTTAACTTACCTTCTAACTCTCTGTGAGAACACTGATAATCTTTATCAAGATAAAGATACAGGAGCACCAATTCCTCAGAGGAAAGGAAGCCCATTAAAACACATCAGGATGAAAACAAAACACATCAGGACAGGCTCCCGTGGGAAAAACTACAACATCTGCCTGTGTCTGGTCTAAAAAGCAGCACAGTTAGTGCAGGATGGGGCAACCCGAGGGTAGGGTTCATTGCCAGAAATCCAGTCATTCTGATTTTCATGAACCACAAGGACAAACTTTATAGGTTTGGGAGCACAATGTTGGTGTTTTATCATTATTATCGTGCAAATATGTAAAGGAAGAAACTGACGGTCAGAAGTTAATGTCAGGAATCCATATCTCTTTTGCAAACATGACATGTGTGTTTTATGCGGTCCCACTGTTCCTCAGCAGCAGAAAGAGTATCAGACTAAGAGTTAGACCCAAAACCTGGGTCTTGGTTTTGGTTTTGCTGTTAACGGGATGACCTCCAGGAATTTTAGAGCCTACACTGTGTAATGCCCTGGGCTAAATACACTGGAAAATGTAAAGATGATCAATCCAAGGCATCTGTCCCCAAGGAACTTGCAATCAAATTGAGAAGAAAGGCAAATAAAAAAATAAAAACAACCTGAGAGCATAAGGGAGAGGATGGTAGGTGCAACTAAGTGTTTGTGAGAATGAGAAGAAATTGGAACCCTTGTGCCCTGTTGGTGAGAATGTAAAGGGAGGCAGCTGCTGTGGAAAGTGGTGTAGTGAATATAGAATCACCACATGACCCAGCAATTCCCCTACTGAGTAAGTACCCAGAATAATTGGAAGCAGGATTATAAAGAGATATTTGTATACCCATGGCCGTAGCAGCATTATTCACACTAGCTAAAATACAGAAGCCAATCACCCCAGTGCCCATCCACAGGTGAATGGGAAACAAAATGTGCTATATGCATGTAATGGAATCTTATTCCGCCTCAAAGGTAAATTCTGACACATGCCACAACATAAATGACACTTGAGGACGTTATGCTAAGTGACAGAGGGCAGTTACAAAAAAGCAAATACAACACAATTTCACTTATATGATATATTTGGAGTCTTCAGATTCATAGAGACAGAAAGTAAAATGGTGGTTTGCCCTGGGCTGGGGGGCAAGGGGAACACGGAGTTATTCATGGATGTTGAGTTTGGGTTTTGCAAGATGAAAAGAGTTCTATGGCTGGATGGTGGTGATGGCTTCATGTGTACTCAGATGAATGCTACTGAATGGCACATTTGAAAATGGTTATGAGGAGCAAAGCAGTGGCTCACACCTATAATCCTAGCACTTTGGGAGGCTGAGGGCAGTTGGATTGCTTGAGGTCAGTAGTTCGAGACCAACCTGAGCAAGAGTGAGACCCTGTCTCCACTAAAAAATAGAAAAACTAGCTGGGCATTGTGGCGGACACCTGTAGTCCCAGCTACTCCAGAGGCTGAGGCAAGAGAACCACTTGAGCCCAAGAGTTTTTGTCTTTTTGTTTTTTTGTTTTTTGTAGAGACAGAGTCTCACTGTACCACCCTCGGGTAGAGTGCCGTGGCATCACACTGCTCACAGCAACCTCTAACTCTTGGGCTTCCGCGATTCTCTTGCCTCAGCCTCCCGAGCAGCTGGGACTACAGGCGCCTGCCACAACGCCCGGCTAGAGCCCAAGAGTTTGAGGTTGCTGTGATCTATGATACCACAGCACACTAGCCGGGGTGACAGAGACTATGTCTCAGAAAAAGAAAATGGTTACAATGGTAAATTTGTAACCATCGTAAAACTGGTAAATTTGCTGATGTATTAAGCAAAGAGTTTGTGACCAAAGGGCTTGGGAGATAAAGACAGATCAGGGCCCTTTGAGGGGGTCTTCAGCCAGGCCAAGCCAACTCTTCTGCCACAAGCCAGTGAGAAGGGAGAGGGTGAGAAGAAGAAATTCAAGGTAAGTATGGGGAGAAATACACTTTGTCTTGGAAAATACACTATAACACCACAGTCCTGTTTTCTATCAGTCCATTTTATTGTCTTTTGCTGTAAATGTGGTCTTTAGTGTGATTCATGCTGCTAGAGTGGAGGAGAGACAAATAGATTCTTATCTCATGTGAGATACCCATTGCTAGGTAAGGAACTTTCTATCTGGGTATGGGGCAGGTGATTATCCAGATGGCCCATCTAAATTAGGAGAATTAGGGAAGGGCTGAAGAAAGGACCCTTTACAAATGTGTTAATGGAGTGTAAGGAACCGGGAAGGATAGAGCAATTAACAGAAACTGTCCCCAGCCCCAAACCTGGAAGACAAGGAAGGGAGTGGTTCCCGGCTCCAGAGGGAGTGAGTCACTCATGAGTCAGGTGGCTCAGGGGCTGCCTTTGGTGCCCCGATGTAGCCAGTCCTAGACCACCCTGCAGGGAGAGAATCCAGGAAGAAAAACCGACCCTGAACCCACTCCTTCTGTCTGGGAACTTTTTCCAGGTTTCTGCATTGGTTGAGAAGCCTGTCTGATGGTGGCCAGTGGCCTTCTAACTTTGGCACACATCAGCATCCCCTGAAAAGCCTGGTACAACGCAGATTGCTGGCCCTACCCTAAAGTTTCTGATTTGATAGGTGAAAGTGGGGCTCGAGAATTGGCATTTTTAACAAGTTCCCAGGGGGTCTGGGAACCAGAGGCGGAGAACCACTGATGTAACCTGTACGGGTCAGCCTCCAGAATGAGTGGAGGAAGGATGGAGAGCAGATCTGGAAGGGCAAACAACATGTTTAATGTAATTAAAGGTGTGGATGGGTCCCATATTGGTGTCTGAATCTTTCAGGCCTTTGAGGGAGCTAGTTGCCTTCTAGCTGTCTTTGTGACCCTACATATCTGGGCTGTAGGATCTCAAGCGCCTACTTGGGGTGGCCATGAAGAGTGCAGTTCCTTCCGCAGGTAAAGCAGTGACTATGGTGTAAACTCTCCAGTGCTCATTGAACTGCGTGTTGCGTTTTATGGAGAGATTCTTGTTTTCTGATTGTTTTTCCTGTTGGATTTAAAGGCTCTTGGGAAAGGACATAAACATTTGAGTTTTCCAGTATATTTCTCTGTAGATGACAGGAGGTGTTCACTACATCAGATAAACAACGTTCCAAAATAGGTAGGTTTCATTTGATTTGTGTAAAATCTGACATCAAAGGGATCATTTAAAATATTATAGGACAATGCACTTAATTAACAAAAGTCCTACGGATTCAAGCTAACTGTGCCTGTAAAATTGTTATTCAGTGTTACCTATTAAGTACTTTTCTCTTTTCCATAGCTTATTTGTTAAAAATAAAAGACCCCAGTGATCTTCTAGGTCATTGGTGACTGTCTGCACATGGGAGCATTTGCCTGTGTACCAGATGTTTGCGCTTCTCTTCAGGGTGTTTGTTTCTGTGTTTCTTATATTTACAGTGATGCAGATGATATATGGGTCTGGAAAATCCCCATCTGTTCTTTGGTTCTCCTTTTGTTTTCTTTCAATTAAAAAAAAATACTTTTCTTAAATTCTTGGGCAATGGCTGGTTGAAAATAGACCTCCTCACAGCAGTCTTAAACTGCAGCCTCCAGGAATCTTAAAACATCTTTTGAACAATCATTTTGCTTTCTCTCCAGGGGAATCTCTGACCCAGAAATTTAAGCTGCTCTTAAATTACTGGTTCTTGTGTTCATTCACTGATCCGTGGCTATGAAGTCAGCCTGCGGCTTACGGATGTGTAAGTACATCAGGAGGGAAGATCGCAGTTGGGAGATTTGCATCCGGATTCTGGAAGTTAAAGAGTACCTTTAGGGTAGATCTTTCAGAAAGACCTTTCAGACACCTGGGGCCATGGAATAGTGTGCCCCTATGGACCTGTTTCATTCTTTCAACGAACTGTGTTGAGCACTTGCAGTGTTCTAGAAACCTATTTTGGTGTGTGGTGTGGGCTCCTCCTGTAACAGACTGGTACAGTAAAGAGCCAGACCAGGCGAGGATGAGTTCACGCAATAGAGTTTAAGATCCTTGAAGACGAGACTGGGTTGCTCATCTCATGACTATATCCAGCCACCTTGCATATACTGGGTTGTTTCAGTAAACGCTTGCTGACTGAGTGCTGCTTTAGAACAACAAAGAGCTTCTCTGAGAGCACAGAGGAGCGCTGTTTCGACCCCCAGGGGCCCCAGAACACACACCAACTTCTAGAATGCAGAGGGCATGTGCACCCTCCTTCCTGGGACACCCTGGCTCTATCTTTAAAGGTTCTGTGTGTTTTGACAAACAAAAGAGACAAACAAAGCAAGCTGGATTCTGTCTTAAACTATTCCCTCAGGCTGTCAGGGCTGACAGCCTGAAAAGGTCTGTAGATTTTTTCCCAAAGATTGACCACCCTTCACCTTTCAGGTGACTCCAGGTTGGAGGTGGTAGATTCCAACCAAGTTTCTTACAACTTCAAAATTCATTCACTGTGAGCTGAAGGGACCCGAGCACTACCTTTCAGAAGAGTAGAGAGCAGATATTAAATGAGCTGCTGTCATTCTTTTTGTTTCTTTGTTAATTTTCCTTGGGGATGGGCCTGGGACAGGGCGGAATATTAGGGATGAAGGTGAATAGAACCATGAAGCAGGCATTTTATTTAAATAAGAAGAAAAAATAAAACTCCCAATGGAATTACACTCTTCCAGGAATCACCTGATTCTGGATTAGAGCAGCAGGAGAGCTCTGTTCAGTTAAGGAAGGAGCACAGTGCAAATGGGAGTGCGAAGAGAAGAGAGAAACATCCCCGTGTGTTCCTCCTCTTCCTCTAGATTAGCTGAAATAAACTAAGAGACCCAGTGGTCACTGGAGACAGTATGTACCAGCTATTACCAGAGCCAATGGCTAAATTTTCAGAAATTTTGTGAAAAGGATGATACACGCATCCATTACTAAAAATTATGCAAAGTTGCACTTAAATAAATGATATTAAACACAAAGGGGTTAATCCTTAAAACTCATAATCTCCTAATTATTATACATTTTTGCATCTGTTATGGTTTTAAGGTTATTTACATCTATTACGTCTGTATGATGGGAATGCTAAGAATGGTCTACCACTATCTGCCCCTTCCCTAGTGCTTTGTTCAGTACATGTTGGCAGCTTAAAATTGGCCAGGGTGGGAGTGTTTACACTAGGGAAACTGGTAAACTTGCTGCAACTTGGGGCTTTGGTTTCTTTTGTTTTCCACCAGAGTTGGTTATTAAACATTTACTGGCATATCACTGCAAAGGACACTCTGAAATTCCTAAGGAATAGACTTGCTCAAGTTTCCATTTATGGACCTTTCAGCTTAGCTATCTCTGACCAATATTTGCTGGCCTGTTACATTGGGCCTGTCATTTGCAACCCAGTTGTGTACGGGTGCATAATGTCATCATTCTGTAATGAGAAATATGTCATTATATAACCAAATAGAAAATAATTCAGAATAGATTTTAACAGCTTTGAGATATAGTTCACACACGATGAATACATAATTCACTCACTTCAAGTGTACAAGTCAATGATTTGTATTGCATTTGCAGCATGTGCAACCATCATCACAATTTTAAAACAAGCTCACGATCCCAGAAAGAAACCCTGTACCCATTAGCAGTCACTCCCCATTTCCCCCTGGTCTTTCCTCTCCCCTCCAAGCCTGAGGCAACCACTCATCTATTTTCATTCTCCAGAGATTTGTCTATCTGAACATTTTATATCAATGGCACCATACAATAGGTAGCTTTTCGTGGCTGGCTTCTTCCACATAGCTAATGTTTTCAAGGTTCAGCCGCATTTCAGCACACACCAGTACGTACTTCATTCCTTTCTACTGCTGAATAATATCGCAGTGTGTAGATCCACTACATTCATTTAGCTTTTCTTCAGTGGATGGATATTTGGGTGATTTCCACTTTTTGACTATTGTGAATCATGCTGCTGTGAACATTCATGTATAAGATTTTGTGTGGGCACAGTTTTTTGTGTCTCTCGGGTATACACCTTCCAAGGAGCAGAATTGCTGGGTAAGATGGTAAACAAGTATGTTTAGCAATTTGAACAACTGCAAAATGTTTTCTGGAGAGGGTGCACTGTTTTACATTCCCACCAGATGTGTGTGAGGGTGCCAGTCTCTCACCTTCTTACCAACACCTGTGACTTTTTTTATTTTAGCCTTAGCCATCCTCATAGATGTGAAATGGTATCTCTTTATGGTTTTGATTTGCATTTCCCTAGTGACTAATGATGATGAGCATCTTTTCATGTACTATTGGCCATGACTTGAAGAAATTTGTATTCAGAGTATTTGTTCACTCTTAAATCAAGTTGTCTTTTTATTATTGAGTTGTAACAGTTCTGGATGCAATTCCCTTATGAGATATAGGATTTGCAATTATTTTCTCCCAGTGTGTGGCTTGTCTTAGCTTTCTTTTTCTTCTTTCTTCCTTCCTTCTTTATTTATTTATTTATTTATTGAGACAGATTCTTACTCTGTCGCTCGGGCTAGAGTGCAGTGGGAGTTTGCACAACATCAAACTCCTGGGCTCAAGCAATCTCAGAGCCCAGGATCCAGAGGAGCTAGGACTACAGGTGCCCACCATGACCCCCAGCTAATTTTTCTATGTTTAGTAGAGATGGGGGTCTCACTCTTGCTCAGGCTGGTCTTGAACACCTGAGTTCAAGCAATCTACCTTCTTCAGCCTCCCAGAGTGCTGGAATTACAGGCATAAGCCACGGCATGTAGCCTATCTTCACTTTTTTGATGGTATCCTTTGAATGGCTTAAGTTTTAAATTTTGATGCAGTCATATTTGCCTATTTTTCCTTTTGTCATCATAGTTTTGTTATTACATCCAAGAAGGCTCTGTGAGTTTTATAGTTTTAGCGCTTACATTTAGGTCTATGATATGTTTGGAATTAATTTCTGTGTACACTGAGAACGTGAGGTCCAGCTTCTTTCTTTTGCAGGTTTGTATCCAGTTGTCCCAGCACGGTCCGTTGAAAAGAATATTCTTCCCAGCAGAAAGAGAGAGGGAGGGAGTGGGGTGGGGCCTTAGTGTGTGTCACACTTTATGGGGGCAAGACATGATTGCAAGAGGGACTTTACCTAACAATTGCAATCAGTGTAACTGGCTTATTGTACCCTCAATGAATCCCCAACAATAAAAAAAAAAGAAAAAAAAAAAAAAGAAAAGAATATTCTTCCCACATTAAATTATCTTGCCATGGAATAGATTTTGAAATGTTATCTCACATTTTCACCTGATGCTACTCCTGATTTCTTTAAACATCTGTTTATTTTCATTCATCATGTCTGGCCCCACAGTTCAGGCAGCACGGCCAGGCCTTCCCGCAGGACACCCATCTAATACACATTGGCATATCTACGACCCACTTAAAAGCCACTCTCTGATTTCCACATCAGGAAAGTACTGTACAAAGAGCCTCTTCCATCTCAGTGGCCCACATGGGAAGTTTCTTTTTCTCTTACCATAGTCCAACCCCAGTTGGTGGGGAAGAGGAAGTTCCACATAGTCACTCAGGACTCAGCTTCCTTCCACCTTGTGGCCTCTTTCTTCCCTTGAATGCTGGCCAGATGTGCTGTCCCTTGGGCTTCATTGACCCTCACCAGATCCTCTGGATCTGGCCAGCAGCCAAGGGAAAAGAGAAAGAGAACAGAGAGGCTCTTTAGAAGTTTTTTAAGGGCCTGGCCTGGAAGTGCCACACATCACTCCTACAAACTTTCCATTCCCCAGAACTCGGTCACATGGCTCCAACTGGCTACAAGAGAAACTGACAAATGTCAACTCACTGTATGCTGAGAGGAAAAAGAAACAGAACTGGGTGAACACAGAGGTCTCTGCTGTACCATCTATACCATCTACATATTTTAAGGATTTGATACTTAAAATATTTAATGCAAATAATAAAAAGTGAGTGCCTGTGTGTTTGTGCCTAGCTCCTGCACACACCTTCACCTCCAACCTTCTTTCTCCACATTTTGTGGCAGGGAAACATCTCTCCTGTCTGGTATCTCAGACTCAGTTTGTGAGCCCCTGTGGAAGGAAGTTGCTGGTTTGAAGAAAAAGGCTTGTCTAAGCGGAAGAGAGGCCAGAATTGCTGCGGAGTCCATGGGAAATGCAGTAGAACACGAAAGTCCAGGGGAAGGAAGGCGGTTTCCTGAAACTTCCAGCTCAGAGGGACCTGAGAACTATATAATGGAGACTCCTCCTCTATAAGACGTGCTGATGTCACAGACTCCATTATGAATTTGGATCTCACAAATGTTCGTTTATGGAATGTCATGTACTGACTGATCATGAACAAATGTGGCTTGAGGACAGTGGGTTTCTCCTCCCACAAAGAACGTCAAGGAATTAAATTGTATAGCCCTCTGATCAAACTGTGCTTCCATCTCGTAGTCACAGGAATCACCCACTCTTCCTGGTCTCTACTCCATTCTCCCACGGAAGCTGAAGTCCTCCCCTCCCCTCCCCTCCTCTGCCACTAACCGTCATCCAGTGTGCCCCAGAGCATGCTGGAAGCAAAGACACACCAGGCGGCTCCTAAACCATCTACTGTCCCAGTTAATCAGTCCCATCCCATTGTCCTCTCATGAGGGTCTTGATTGCTGGTCCCCTCCAGAAAGGCTCTAATATCCTGTATCTCATTCTGCAGCTGGTCTCTCAATGGAACCCATTCCCGCGTTAGAGGAGACATATTTGTACACTGCTGAAAGACTCACTTGGCCAACTTTCGGCAGCTTCACCTAGTGATCTCATCAGTGATTTGCTCTGTCACTGCTGATTTGGAATAAAGCTGCATGTGGCTTGGCATCTCCTCCCTTCTCCTCTAACTGTCCCTTGAACTCTGTCAGGCCACACACTGTTCCTGAAACCCCTTCACTCCTAGCTCAAAATCCCCTCCTACCAATATTTAAATAATTCCAAAAGACACACCTTTCTCACAGAGCCTTTCCCAATAAGCTGGACCAGCATGGTGGATCCCCCAGCTCCACCCCTAAAATTGATCCTGCCTGGACCTGCCGTGCACGGGTCATTTGTCCCACAACCACACCAGAAACTCTTGCACCATTTCTTTATTCATTCCATTTCACTAATTACCACATTTGTTGTTTGTCTCGGGCTGGTTTGCCCAGTCGTAACTGTCAGTCTGAATCAGTGAATTCCATCTTACACTGAAAACTTTTACAAGAAGGGATCCTTTCAACCTTGACTATAGCTACAAATAATGATGATTCCAGCGCGTTGTCACGCTGAACACCTGAGCTGAAGTGATGCCATTTGCACATGTCAATGAAAGGAAAGGAAAGGCGAGCTGAGTGAACCCAACAGTTGTAAGACCTTTTGTCATGGGCCCAGCTTTAAACAGATGGGTGGTCTTATAGATGGTCAGCTGAATCCAGTGAGGAACATAACATCATCCTCATTTTCCAGACGAGGCTCAGACAGGTTAAGTAGCTCACCCAAAATCAAATCACTGGAGCCAACATGCAAATCTGTGTCTGTCCGCATCCCTCTGTCCCTGTAGCCCTCCCTAACCACTTGCGGCAGGTGTTATTGTTCACTGTACTTAGAATAAAGAGCTCCAGAGCTTTCTCTAAAGCGATGTTTTTCAACCTTTTTTTATTTCACGGCACATTTGAACCTACAGTTAAACTTCTCTGGCACAATTAAGTTATATTGATTTAAAAAAGAGAGTGAAAAAAAGAATATACTTATTATGCTTTGAACTTCTTTCAAAATAATTTTATGATCTTTAAAATTTTTTGGCACACCTAAGATCCTCTCACGGCACACCAGTCTGCTGCAGCACACTGGTTGAAAAATCACTGCTCTAAATGCATGTGTTGATCACAAAGGAAGGAAGACGCCAGTGAAAATGCCATCTATTAGACAATTAGCTCAATACATACGCCCTACTGACAATGGGTGGATAATCTCATTTAGGTATAAGAAAGATACCAAGTTCGATGAAATATTTATAGGCATCCCACTCCCCAGCCCCTTGGGATGGAGCTGAGTAATATTTTCATAACAAAAAGACATGGTCGTAGGAACACATGTAGGACACAGTTCTATCCTACATGATAGTAAGAATGGATTGCTTTAGGGAAAATGACAGGAGACTCTGTATGGACTAAAAACCTTTAAAGGGTCCTATCTCTCTCTCTGCCATAGCTGGGCTTGTAAAATTCTTCTCCGGCCTACAGCAATGACACAGGTATGCAGAAAGCGTTTAGAGAAGAGTTCAGTAAGGGCTTTTGGCTTCCTGAGTATTAGCAGCTGAGAGCACCATCGGGACAGGCAGAAGGAGCGCAGTTGATTCCCAACGAGGCCATTTCTGTCATTGGTCATATCTTCTTCCAGATCCTTCTCCCTCCCATTTATTACTTGGGGGTGGGAGTAGAGGGGGAGTCATAGAGGGAGAAACAGCGGCAACGATAACTTCTTTTACATACCCTTGATTATTTTACTCTTAGATTTTCAAATTTAAAGAAGAAACCTACCTTCTATTTTGAAGTGAAAATGATAGAAAGCTACCATTAAAGCTACCATTACATTTTATATGCAATATGAATGACTTTAGACTTTTTCTCAATAGCATGTTTTGATAGGAAAATAGGAAGATGGTGGCTAGAGCCTGGGGTCAATAAGGTGCATGTGTAAGGGGAAGAGAGGAGATGTCGGAGGTGGGATTTACAAAGCAGCTTGTGGTCTGTTGCTTCAGCTCCCTCTGCTTCTTGGGGAGAAAGTTTGGCACGGGTCTTTGACGGTGGTTAAGAGTTCTCTCAGTAATTCGGAAGGGCCTTAGAGTAGCCCTGTCTAATAGAAATACAATGTGAGCCACAAACATGAGCATTTTAAGTTTTCTAGGAGCCACATTTTAAAGAAGCAAAAATTTTAAAAAAGGTGAAATTGATTTTTAATAATGTGTTTTATTTAACCTGCTATGCCCAAAATATTATCATGTCAACATATAATCAATTTCTTTAAATTAAAGAGACATTTTACATTCCCTTTTATATATGAAATATTCAAAAATTCAGTATTTTATGTTTATAGCACATCTTAATTCAGATTAGCCACCTTCCAAGTGCACAGATCTGAAGAGTTAATTCTTCTGTAACTCCATGACTTCTTTTAAGATTTCTCCCAGTCCCAAACTGGAATGACCATTGCATTCCAAATATATCGGTTAAATATTGTTCCTTAAGAAAGTACTACAAAATGTAGTGGCCTAAAACAATAACTACTTATTTGCTCACTAAATTGTGGGTTAGTAATTCGGGCTGTGCTCAGCAGAGATGGCTAATCTGTGTTCTGAGTGGTGTTGACACTTCTCACTCAAGTAGTCAGGCCTTGGCTAGGATGACTGGTCTGGTTAGGTCTCTCTCCATATATTCTTTTACCCTCTATAAGTCTGGCTGGGAACGTTCACATAGTGAATAAAGAATTCCTAGAAGCTGGAGAGGGCAAACCCCAAAGAACATTTGCTTTTTAAACCTCTGCTTGTATCACACTTGCCAATATTTCACTGGCTAAAGCAAGTTACAGGACCAAACTCAGAACTGATATGAAAGGAAATTATGCAAGGACATGAGTTCAGGGAGATGTGATGTATTGAAGGCCATTACTATAACAATCTATCACATCATATTTTATAGAATATATGCTATAATGTGTTTCATGCTCACAATAGAGCAACTTTTCATTTTGGAAATGTGGGTTCTTAGTGGGACTTGATTACTGTGATAGCCTCTAAGATGGTCCCAAATGATTCTCACCATTAGGTTTTTGTATCCCTGTGTAATCACCTCCCACATTGAATAGGGTGACCTATGTAGTGTGGAAATGACAGTGTGTGACTTCAGAGGGTAGGTCATAAAACCCATTAAAGCTTCCATCTTGGTTTCTTGGATCGCTCACATTGGGAAAGTCAGCCACTGTGTTGTGAAGACTCTTAATCAGTTGCATTGAGAGGTCCACAGGCTGAGAAACGGAGGCTTCCTACCAACAGCCAATACTGACTTGCCCACTGCAGGAGTGCACCATCCCAGAAGCAGATTCTCCAGCCCCAGTTGAGCCTTCAACTGACTGCAGGCCCATAACAGACCTGAGCCAGAACCATCAGCTAAGCCATCGCCAAATTTACTTTTCTTTCTCTTTCATCCTTCCCTTCTTTCTTTCTTTCTTCCCTTCTTTCTTTCCTCCTTCCTTTCTTCCTTTTTTCTTTCTTTCTTTCCTTCCTTCCTTCCTTCCTTCTCTCTTTCTTGTTGTTATAGAGTCTTAACTTTATTGTCCTGAGTAGAACACAATGGTATTATAATTCATAGCAACTTCCTCAAACTCTTGGGCTCAAGTGATCCTCTTGCCTTAGCCTCCCAAGTAGCTGGGTCTATAAGTGCCCACCATGATGCCCAGCTAGTTTTTCCTACTTTTAGTAGAGACGAGGTCTCGCTCTTGCTCAGGCTGCTTTGAACTCCTGAGCTCAAGCAATCCACCTGCCTTGCCTCCCAGAGTGCTAGGGTTATAGGCATGAGTCACCATGCCTGGCCAATTCCCAAATTTCTGACCTACAGAAAACACGAGATAATAAATATTTAATTTTTGATGCTAAGTTTTGGAATAATTTGTTACACAGAAGCAGGTAACTAATAAAATTACCTTTATCTGTTAGCCTTATTTAGGAGAGATAGAAGGTCCATATTAATCACTATCATATTTTGATTATATGGAAAAATTAAATTTAATTTCTCTCAGATATCAAATCTAAATTCTCTTCCTTAAGGCAGAAATAGATTGTAACTTTTAGATGAAGAATATTTCAAAAATATGAATAACCAAATTTTATATTAAACATATCCAGCATCATCAAATATATGGGTTTCTCCAGAAAATCAAAGTTAACAAACCATAGTTTGTTATACAAAAGAGATACATTTTAAAATATGTTACAATATAGAAAGGCAAGGAATTTGGCTGAATAACAGTCCATGGGGACATGTAAATTTTCCTCAAACAAATCCTATTCTTTAAAATGGCTTATGGAGATTCCCTTGGGGATTCCCCTAAACTCTACATTACTGCTTGGTACATAATGTGCTCCTATTAAACACTGTTGAGTAATTTGAGATTTAGGCAATACTATGTTGTGTTGAATCCTGGCTCCATCATTTACTAAAGAAATTTCTCTGAACTTTAGTTGCCTCATCTCTAAATGGAAATAAGGGATTGTTGTGGGATTATATGCAGTAACATGTCTAAATGACTTAGCATCAGATTTGTGCTTGTAAGTGATGTCTGACATTACCTTCTTTGCTGCACTATGTTATATGTGTTCCTTGACTCTTCCAGTCAGGACATTTGTTTTGTGCCAGGAAACACACTTGTAGTACGAAAATTCATTAAAGTATTGCACTGAAGACTTCCTATTAACTTTATGTTCCTGGGCACTGTTCAAGCTTCTACTACATGAAATGAACCCAAAAGAAGCTGAAATATTAGTTATTAGAGATTCTTTCATAAGACATGGAGTAATTTAAAAATTAGAAAAAAGCTTATTGCAGTTGCTAATTCTATATATCACATGAAATACAGACTCTCCCTATGTGGTCTGGTAGAACTTGACTGTAGGCTCAATCTGGCCATATTTTACACTAAACGTTTTATTTTATCATGTATTCATTCATTGCAATGGGTGGTGTGCCCAATCAGATCCCTAAACCATCCCCAGTTCTGATCGTCTTTTGTCTAAAAGTTGCACGGACATTGTCTGACATTGCCCAGATATGGAGAAAGATGTAGGGAGAGCTTGTCAAGGGAGGGTGGGCCACATTGGCAGTCTGCACTTCCTGCATTTGACACAGAAATGGCACATGAACTTTCCACGAATTTTGTAGACAGCTCAGAAAGTGGCTGCACTTAAGCTGTCTTTCAGTACCCCACTCAAAGTCTCTGTCCTTCAGGTAAGGGCAACCTAGGAGCTGAGGTGGAGGCCATGATGGGCAGGGAAAGCTCAGAGCCAGGGCTAGAACTTCATGCTCTGGAAATGGGCAGCAGGGAAGAACACTTGAAAATTCCAGAAAATTCACAGATACATATGTCACATGAGAGACTAGCTATGCTGGCCCTGCCTGAGCAGTAGTCAGACTTGCTAAAGAGACTATAGCAAACAAAGAGGAGATCGCCTCCTCTCTCCTGGCAGCCCAACGAGGAGCCTCACTGCATCCTCAATTCTCCCTTCCCTACCCCAGGAGGGGAAAAGTGTTTGCCCTCCAAGACTCCATTCCCTATGCCAAGCTGCTGGGGGAAGAGGAGGGTACTTGAAGTAGAATCTAAGGTTAATAATTTAAAAAGAAAATTTTCATCAAGAAAAATTTCAAACAGAGAGAGAGAAAGTAGTGTGGTAAGCTTCCATAGTGGCCAACTCAGAGCCAATCTTGCCCATCCATACTCTCCAACTTCCCCATCCCAATGATTTATTTATTTTTTTCACCTCCTTTGCTCAAAGTATTTTTATTTTTATTTCAGATTAATGTGAGAGTGTAAATGTTTAGGTTACATTGTTTTCGTTTCTAGGGTAAAGTCCAAGTTGTAGTTGAGCCCTTCATCCAGGGGCATACTGAATACCCTCACAGTGTGCAGATTAGGTGAGATTTTGCCAATCCTCCTCCTATCCCCCTTCTCTCCCCTCCCTCCCACTAGAATATACTTGTGTTTTTCTTTTGTGTGGGTGTGTAGTTGTTTATATACTGGTTTCATATTAGTATTGAGTACACTGGATATTTGCTTTTCCATTCTTATGACACTTTACTAAGAAGAATGTGCCTCATCCCCATCCAGGTAAACACAAAAGATGTAAAATCTCCATCTTTTTATGGCTGAATAGTACTCCATGGTCTACATATGGCACAGTTTGTCAATCCCATCATGAGTTGATGGGCATTTGGGTTGATTCTACATCTTGGCAATTGTGAATTGAGTTGCCATAAACATTCTAGTACAAATGTCCTTGTGGTAAAATGATTTTTTTTTCTTCTGGGTAAATACCTAAAGGGATCAAATGGAAGATTAACTTTTAGTTTTTTGAGAACCCATCCCAAATTTATTTTATTTATTTATTTATTCTCAGACAGTGCCATAATTTTTTAATAGCTTGATCATGGGTCATTTTTTCTTGTATATTTTTTCTCAATTTTTCTCCTTCAGGGCTGCCTATCTGGTTAACAGGAAGCGATAGTCCCTGAGTCTATTTAAGAATGTGGCCACATTTGCATCAGTCTCTCCCATCTGGACAAGACGTACCACGTTTCTGAAGCTCTTCAGAAAAGGAATAGCCCTTTTCTTTGATTAATTCCATAGCCAACCCAATAGCTGAACCTAATTCATCTGTAGTTCCCACGGCTTCAAACACGTGGTCGTCTTTGGGTCTCATTTCTCCCATGAAGGTGCTAGAAAACCCTTTGTCTCTGTTTTGGTGTAGATCTTTGGGATCTTGAGTGTCATTTGTATATGGTCTTTAGAGAAATACGTATTCAAGTCCATTTTGGGGTTATTTTTTTGTTGTTGTTGAGTTCTAGGAGGTTTTTAAAATACATTCTGGTTAAGTGAATTGTAAAGATGTTCTTGCATCCTCTAGGTTATCCTTTTACTGTCTTGACTGTGTCCTTTGATGCACAGAAGTTTTTAATTTTGATATAGTCTCATTTGTCTATTTTTATTTTTGTTGTTGCCTGTTATTTTGGTGTCATACCCAGGAAATTGTATTTTTAGCCATCAATGGTGATCATCGCCAAGAACAATAATTCCTTCAGCGGTTCTTCTTTATTTATTCGCTGAAATACTTCTATGAAGAGATATTTCCCTCTTCAACTACATGGTTATCCTGAGGCTCATTTTATGCCAAGAACATTTATTCTATTTATAAGTTGTCAAAATAAGGTTTTGGTTTCCTAACCATCCTCAAAAGATGACAAATGAATTGAGGGGGTTTATTTTGGATTTTGTTTGTTTGTTTGTTTGTTTGTTTGTTTTTATGAGACAGGTCTTATTCTGTCACCCATGCTGGAGTACAGTGGCCTGATCATAGTTCACTGTAACCTTATACTTCTGGGCTCTAGTGATCCCCTGACTCAGCCTCCCAAGTACAGGGACTATAGGTATGCACCACCACATTGGCTAATTTTTAAATTTTCTGTAGAGATAGGGTCTAGCTATGTTAGTAGGCTAGTCTTGAACTCCTGGCCTCAAGCAATCCTCCTGCCTCAGCCTCCCAAAGGGTTGGTCTTACAGGTGTGAGCCTCCACACCTGGTAAGAGAGAACTTTTTAAAGTTTTATTGTGAATTTACAGGTTAAATAGTTTTGATGTGTTTAATCCACTTCAGTTATTATTTTTATTGTTATTCAAATGTTTCCATCTTTAGAAAGAGGAAGGCTCTTCAAATTGGCTCCTGAATTCTTTTGGCGTGGCCCTAGGATTCTTTGATCAATTCCTGGCTTTTGGTATTCCAAGATGTTTTAGGACTATTTTACACATTTCCTGTCTCAGACAGAGAATTGGCCATTGAGATAATATTTAAATATATAAAGTACTGAGATTTTAAAATCTAGAGTGAGACTGTTTTAATGATCGGAACATTGCAGAATTGGACTGAATGATTCCAAGATTCTTGGCCATTGAGAATAACATAATTGGGGAATTTGTGGAAAAACAAGAAACAATGTCATGTACATACCTCCAATGATTTGAAAACTCTCAAAAAGCTGATATAGACATCCAAGCAGAAAGGTCAAGAGGCAGTTGGACACATAATTTTGGAACTTAGTGGGAAGGGTGAGGTTGACAGTACAGATTTGGGACTTGGGATTTGGGAGTATTGTATATAAATCTAGGGGATGAATGAAATGATCTAGAGAGGAAATAGTGAGAGAAAGGGAAAGAAGGTCAGAGCCCTGGGGCTGTGCTGATATTTAGCCACTGAGAAGAGGTGGAACCAGGAAAGGGATCCAAATGTTAGGGAGTGAGGAGGAAACCAGGAATCGAGGCAGCCTCGAAACAGAGAGAAAAGTGCATTTCAAGGAGGAGGTTAACTATGTCACAGAGAGAAGTTGAGAGAGAGAGAAAGAGAGAAAGGCAGAAAAGTGACTATTGTATTTGGCAAAGTGGAAGTCATTTATGACTTTGACAAGGAGGGTTGTCAAGGTTGTGGGGATGGAGGCATCAGTGGAGTATGAGAGGTGTAAGCGGTGGCACCCAGAGATGAGACCAGAGTGGACATGTTCAGGCCAGGGTTATTGGAAGGGGAGAGTGACCTCCTTGTGTAATGCAAAGCTGCCATCTTCACCAGGGAGCAGTTAGAGCCCCCTTTTATATGGGGCCCATGGGGGAAGGGCAAATTCCACCGCTTGTTCAGGAAGTTAGGGTCTTTGACAGCAAACTTTTTGGGGGGTGGGATTCGCCAGATCTTTTGTGTCTTCATTGAGGAGAGGAGGAGGAGAAAGGGTTCATGTGCGGCTGCCTTGGGTCTCCAATAGAGTGAATCGAGGGGATAGATTGTGTCCCCATGCAGAATGACGAGTCGCACGCTTTCAGCAATCTCATGACACCAGGTGACAGGTCAAGAGGTCAGACCTACACCCCAGGGAGGAGACCTCCACGTCTTCAAGGGGGCAGCCCGGCAGAGGAGGGCAGAGTGGGCAGATCACTGTTTGTCTGCTTTTTAAAGAATAGTGGTAAAAAAAAAAGTGCATAACATAAGAGTTACCATCTTAACCATTTTTTAAGTATATGATTCAGTAGTGTTAAGTATTGTGCAGTGGATCTCCAGGATGTTTTTCCATTTTGTAAAACTAACTCTATCCTCATAAAACAACATCTCCCCATTCCTCTTTCTCTTAAGCCCCCGATGATAACCATTTTTGCCATCTCTAAGAATTTGGGTATCCTAGGTCCCTTGTGTAACTCACCTGATTACTTAAGGAGTCTGAACTCACATCCCAGAGAACTGTGTGCACAAAGAACCACATGGAAGGAGACTGAGCTGCACAGAGAGAAGGGAGCCTGCCAGGCTGGCAGGCCCAGACTGGGAAAAGTGATAAAGAGCAGCATTTGGGGGAGCCCAGAGATAAAACAGAGTGCATAAGATACTTCCCTGGCTTGCAGAGACCTGAAAGATGAGCCCAGGAGAGCTGAGATGGACTGGGAGAGGAGGAAGATTCGGAGAGAAAGAGAGAGAGAAACACCAGGGAGTGGCTGTTGTAACCCTGTTAGGGAGCAAAGAGATGCAAGGTGGCTTCTGCAGCAGCTGGAGGAGGCTCAGTGTAGAGGGTCGACCAGCCTCTCCTTTGACACAAAGACTAAAGGGTGAAAGAGAAGGTTAAAGTCAAGAATGAGTATTTGAATCCACACTGGCATGAAGCCAAGAGCTGCTGGGGCCGGATCTGACAACTCAAGACAGCCCTTCTGTTCTGTAACACAGCTCAGTCCTCCCGCAGGAATGTGCCCTGGGAGGCAAGGCTGTGTGGCCCTTTCAAAGGAGAGCCAACCTACTGCACACTGGGGCTCATTTTTTGAAAGGCTGCAAGATAATGTGAAGTGAAGATGCCATGTTTCAACCAGAGTCTTGGATTCTCCAGTCCCAGTGCAATAACCTAGGGCAAAGCCAGTTTGAGTTCCTCTATTACATCCTTCAAAACCTGTACTGCGGGAGGTGGTAGCGGAAGAATGTATTTGTTCATTCCTTCATACATTTACTCATCCGGCAATGCTCACGTAGGGTCATTAGCTACCACATGGTCCAACGCTCAGTGCTGCAACCTGCTTTGTATATTCATTCCTAGCAACTTACCTGGGGTGTAGGAAGCCCAGATTCTAGTCTCAAGTCGGCAACCTATCAGCTGTGTGACTGTGGTCAAGTCACCGGACTTCTCTGAGCTTTTATAGCAAATCTGTGAGGGAAATAAATAATACTTACACCACGGAGTTATTTTATTAAATGAAATTGTATACATGAAATCAGTTTATTGACTATAAATTATTACCAAAAGATTCAGTTTTATTTTTTGTCCTTAAAAATGCATTTTATTAAATTATGGATAAAGCCTTCCAATGGCTTCCTGTTGTCCCTAGAATAAAGTTCTACCTCCTTATCTCGACCTAAGAGTGTAGGTGATTTGGCCCCTGCCTAGCTCTCTGACTTCATTTTTTACCACCTTCTTGTTCTCTTTCATACACAGACTCTTCTTCATACTGAACTTATTTCTGTTCCATAAGTGCTCCAAGGAGGTCCCCACCCCAAGGCTTTTTATTTTGCAGTTTTTGGCCAGGGTTGAGTTTGAACCCACCACCTCTGGTATATGGGGCTGGCACCCTACTCCTTTGAGCCACAGGTGCCACCCTTTTTCTTTTTTATTTTCTTTTTTTTATTTATTGTTGGGGATTCATTGAGAATACAAGAAACCAGGTTACACTGATTGCATTTGTTAGGTAAAGACCGTCTTGCAATTGTGTCTTGCCCCAAAAAGGTGTGGCACACACCAAGACCCCACCCCCCTCCCTCCTTCCCTCTCTCTTCTCTTCCTTTCCCCACCCCTCCCTCCTTCTTTCTCTCTCTGCTCTCCCCTTCCCCCACCCCCACCATGTCATTAATTGTCATTAATTGTCCTCATATCAAAATTGAGTACATAGGATTCATGCTTCTCCATTCTTGTGATGCTTTACTAACAATAATGTCTTCCACTTCCATCCAGGTTAATACAAAGGATGTAAAGTCTCCATTTTTTTAATGGCTGAATAGTATTCCATGGTATACGTATACCACAGCTCGTTAATCCATTCCTGGGTTGGTGGGCATTTAGGCTGTTTCCACATTTTGGCGATTGTAAATTGAGCTGCAATAAACAGTCCAGTGCAAGTGTCCTTATGGTAAAAGGATTTTTTTCCTTCTGGGTAGATGCCCAGTAATGGGATTGCAGGATCAAATGGGAGGTCTAGCTTGAGTTCTTGGAAGGTTCTCCATACTTCCTTCCAGAAAGGTTGTACTAGTTTGCAGTCCTACCAGCAGTGTAAAAGTGTTCCCTTCTCTGCACATCCACGCCAGCATCTGCAGTTTTGAGATTTTGTGATGTGGGCCATTCTCGCAGGGGTTAGATGGTATCTCAGGGTGGTTTTGATTTGCATTTCTCTAATAATTAGGGATGATGAGCATTTTTTCATGTTTGTTAGCCATTGTCTGTCTTCTTTAGAGAAGACTCTTTTCATGTCTCTTGACCATTGATATACAGGATTGTTGGCTTTTTTCATGTGGATTAATTTGAGTTCTCTATAGATCCTAGTTATCAAGCTTTTGTCTGATTGAAAATATGCAAATATCCTTTCCCATTGTGTAGGTTGTCTATTTGCTTTGGTTGTTGTCTCCTTAGCTGTACAGAAGCTTTTCAGTTTCATTAAGTCCCATTTGTTTATTTTTGTTGTTGTTGCAATTGCCATGGCAGTCTTCTTCATGAAGTCTTTCCCCAGGCCAATATCTTCCAGTGTTTTTCCTATGCTTTCTTGGAGGATTTTTATTGTTCCATGCCTTAAATTTAAGTCCTTTATCCATCTTGAATCAATTTTTGTGAGTGGAGGAAGGTGTGGGTCCAGTTTCAGTCTTTTACATGTAGATATCCAGTTCACCCAGCACCATTTATTGAATAGGGAGTCTTTCCCCCAAGGTATGTTCTTGTTTGGTTTATCGAAGATTAGGTGGTTGTAAGATGTTAGTTTCATTTCCTGGTTTTCTATTCGATTCCAAGTGTCTATGTCTCTGTTTTTGTGCCAGTAGCATGCTGTCTTGACCACTACGGCTTTGTAGTACAGCCTAAGATCTGGTATGCTGATGCCCCCAGCTTTTTTATTACTTTTATTACTAAAAACTGCTATACGGGTTTTTTTTTCCCAGCACCCCAGGGCTGGAACAGGGCTTTTGCACCTGTTCTCCCTGCTGGCTAGAATGCCTCTTATGTCCCTCAATCCTTCTCCCGAATCTGACTTCAACTCAAATAAAATTTCACCAACTCCACCATTATATCTAAAGTTATCCTCTGACCGTTTGGTAGCCCTATCCCTGTGATTTATTTTATTTTCTTCATGAAATTATCACCCTCTTATTTATGTATGTTTTCCGTATTTATTGTCTGTGTTCCCTACCAAAAGGGACATAAGTCTTAGTCATTTCTGTACCCTTCACTCAGAACAGTACCTGGCTCTTTGGAGGAGTTGAATAAATACTTGTAGAACAAGAATTACTACCAGGGGAATTCTGTTACATTTTTATGTAGTTTCACTTGTGGAAGCCAAGTAAATTTCAAACAATAATTTTATACGCGTATTCACAAAGAATTTAGTTCCTAAGTTCCTGCTATACTTTAAAGCAAAAATTATATTTATAATGACCATGAACTTGTTATTTTGTAATCTACTTTTTTATCCAGTGTTACGGAATGTTTCTTGTGCAACATCATTTTAATGATGCCACATGGATGTACCATAGTTTATTTAGTCAATCCCCTGTGGGGTATATAATGAGAAAATGAGTTCAAAAGCCATTGATAAATATCCCAAATGTCCCTCCAGAAAGGCTGTGACAATTTACACTTCAACCATCCGGTATAAAATACGTTAGTTTTCCTGTATTCCTCCCAATACTACATTTTATCATTAAAGATAAAACAAAATGTTTGCCAGTTTGATAAGTGAAAAAAGTTCTCATCGTTGCTGTATCTTGCATTTTTCTTTTCTTTTTTTTTTTTTTGCAGTTTTTGGCCAGGGCTGGGCCCGAACCCACCACCTCCGGCACATGGGGCAGGCGCCCCACCCCTTTGAGCCACAGGCACCACCCCCCTGCATTTTTCTTTAATTCCTTGTGAGTCTGAATTCTTTTACTTCATTTGCCTTCTATCATGTATTTCTTCACTCACAAATTATCTCATCTTTTTTTGGTTTGATTTTCCTTTTTTTTTTGTTTTTGGTGGTTGTTGATTTTTTGTGGTATTCATCCTTTATGGATTTGTAAGGGCTATTTTTATATTAAGGTAACTTACGTTTGTCAACAATTGCAGTAGTTTTCCCAGTATGTTGATTGCCTTCTAATTTTGCTCTTGACCCTGGGGCAATATGTGTATAAATCCCTAGCTGGGGTCTTGTCCTGGAACCTGAGCCATCCTGAAGGGAAAGTTCATCCAGTGAAATCTAAGTCCCCACTTAGCAGGCCTGGGCACCCCTGAGCAACACAAGGCCAGCCTGATTGTCTGAGGTGTCAAAATAATTGCAAAGGAAAGAGTCCTAGAACAAGCAACTGCCACTTATTCTTTACTAATGGGCCTTACCTCTGACACAAGGGTACTTACATTTTAAATAGGAACTTTTAAAGATGCAAAGGAATGAAACTATAATGGCCAAATAATTGACATGAGCAATTAAAAACTTTTGAATTAATTATTCCCTTTCTTTTCCAGAGGACATTCTTCTGCCTTATTATAAGGCCAGGAATGGGATAGTGGTGAGACCTGTGGAGAGAGGTTGGCAGTGAGAACTATTCATTATGTCATTATGTGTGTGTGTTGGGGGCGGGGGGGATACATCATGTACCCAAATGATCATGTGGATGTCCTCAGAGAGGGAAGGCTGCCTCTCAATGTGGTGCGATTTCTAGAATCTTTTGTGAAAAACCTTCAGATGACTGGTGAGTCTTTCCAGTGTCACTCCCATTTGTAATTCCAAATGTAACCTGCACCTGTCTTTCCCTTGCCTGTGAACACCAGCTCCCCTGCCCCACTCTGGGCTTCTGGGGCTGTTCCTAAATCCCCTATCTGCTGTCCCACCGCTTAGCTCAATAAAGGCTGCTGCTGTGACCTGGCTTCCTGAACCCTTCAGCCTGTTTCATTTGTAACTTTTTAGTCATTTCTTGCTGCTTCTGCTTTGTGTCAAGAGTGTCAGAGAAGGAGGAAAGAAAGGGGGTTATGAGGTACTGGGCAGGAAGAAGTTAAAAAAATAAACAGCAGAGGCCTCAAGAGTGATTATCACACTGGGTGGGATTCTAATTTTCTCCTGCTCCCTGAGGCTCTCATTGATGTCCCAGGAAATCTCCAGGTGTTCCAGAGGGGACAGAAAACCTAGTGGCTTCAAAAGCTGTTAGCATCAGGGCCCTAGAAGCTGAGGAAACACAGCCTCCTCCAGCTATGTGAAAACACCTCAAGGGCAGTGTTTCCTGCTAAATATGGTTCTCTTAGAAAGCATTTAGTAGGAACCATTGAAGAGGTTCATCGGTCTGGTGCAGTGTGAGTACTCAGTCTGAAAACTGTGATGAGAACATGTGTTTGACCAGAAACTGAAGTTTAATATGTGCCAAGTATTCCTACCTATTCTAGTAACATGCCGAGCACATACGCACCACTGGTTTAGGCATGTGGCAGGATTTCTGTGTGTGCCTGCAAAGCTTCAGCTGAGCTCCAGAAAGCAAGTCTTTGTAATTAACCTACATTTTCTTTTCTTCTTCATTCTTTTCTTTCTTCCTTCCTTCCCTCCCTCCCTCCCTCCCTCCTTCCTCTCTCTCTCTCTCTCTCTCTCTCTCTTTCTCTCTCTCTCTCTCTCTCTTTTTCTTGAAATCTTGTTCTGTCACCAGGGCTAGAGTGCTAGAGGGCAGTGGTATCATGATAGCCCCCTGTAACCACAAACTCCTGGGCTCAAGTGATCCTCTTGCCTCAGCCTCCAGTATCTGGGACTACAGGTGCCCACCACAATGCCCAGCTAGTTTTTTACTTTTAGTAGAGATGGGGTCTCACTCTTGCTCAGGCTGGTCTCGAACTCCTGAGCTCAAGAAATCCATCAACTTTGGCCTCCCAGAATACTAGAGCATGAGCCACCACACTCTGGCCAACCTACATTTTCTTAATCACAAAAGTGTCTATGGTCCATTTTATCCTCTTGCCCGCTGTTTCTTATAGAATCCAGTCCATGAGCTTCTTAGTTTCCAACTGCAAAACCCAATCCCAACAATTCACTGATATTTGCTATTTTATTGTCTGTTACTTATGCCCTTAGGCATGGTGGCCTTTTTCTTTTCTTTTCTTTTCTTTTCAGGTTAAAATGAGCAATGTTTTTTCTGCTTACATTCATTTTCAGCAGGCATGTAGAAGAATTTCTGAAAGAGACATGCAATGACCTGTTCCATCATAAAGCTTGTTATCTGGTTACTGGTACTTTCATTTTGGAGCCCACAGAGCTGACCTATTATGCCATATTGCAATCTCTGAAGTGAAACTAATCTTATTTTTAAATGTACAAAACATGAATTAATGTGGCAAGAATTTGCACTTAAACCCATAAGCAGTAGTACATGACTTTAATCAGGTTGGAAGTATTTTATTGAGCAACTACTATGTGCTAATCATTGGTCAAGATTAGGATGAAGGGAATCAGTAGAGACTGAGATTAATAGAGATCAGAAGGAAGAGGAAACTCTTTTCTGATGTTTATCCATCTTTAGAACTTTCTCAAGTTCTTTAGAATAGTAATAACCTCAGAAGGGGGGAATCTACAAATATTTCCTCCATAACCTGCCCTGCTTTCTAGATTTCTCAGACCACCCTGTCATCTGGAGGGTCTACCAAGCCCTCTCTAAAGAGATATACGAAGAGAAAGAAGATTCGCGTGCTGGATAGAGCACCACTCCACAAAAGCCTCCATGAGTTCCCCATTTTGCTTTTCCTTTCCTCATTTCCTTTGTACATTTTTCCTTAATCTCTACTTAATGTTTTTCACCCTACGGCTTTCCCAACGATTCCATCCATCTTTCCTGCCAACAACATATTTGGGATTTACAAAGTTTGCTAGTAATGCCACAGCAAAATCAGATTATAACAAAGTATCCATTTGACCAACCAAGCAAGAGCTTTAAAACCCTAGCCAGCCAGACTCTCTTATTGGAAATAATCTTTGTTATGATGTATTTTATGATCTTTTAGAGTTTGTAGTGCTGGAATCTGACTTGTAATAGTCCTGGAATGTGGCATCGGGTTTCTTTTTATACTGTAAATCCCAGAAGACTAAAGGCCACAGTATATAATTTTGGTATCCTGCTCAGAAGAGTAATGTGGACACTTAGCATTAAATACACGCTATTTGAAGATAAGGTCCAGAGGCCCCTGAGTTAGATAGCCTTTATTCACCCACCTCGTGGTGGCTTAGTATGAGGGACTATGAGGGGTAAAAGTTCTTTCATTCATTTGTTAACACATTCAGTATGTGCTGACTATTTTTGTAATTCCATTTGTAGAAGAAAAAGTTTTTCCTCTACTCTTAAAGCTTGAGTAATCGAATCTATAAAATAAACTAGCAGCAAGCAGATTAACAGGAGAAAAGGTCTACAAATTTATTATGTGCATGGGGCCATTACAGGAAAGAAAGGGAATACCCCCAAGACCCAGGGAGATCTAGAAGCTTAGAAACCCCCTTCATGGAGAGGGGGATGTAGGAAACTTAGGAGAGAGGATACAATTTTTGGAAAGATGAATGGGCCCTTACAAGAATTGGTATAGCCCATGACAAAGTCTGCCTAAGCGTGGGGTCCCCTCCAGACTCCTCTCCTGTGATGGCCATTTAATCTTCTAATCATTGACTAGATTCCCAGGGTAAGGATTTGTGACAGTAAAGTTTGTTTTGGAGGCTCTATCTTTAGGTAGATAAGGGATATTCAGAAAACCTACCCCTGTACTTGTGTTCTCGAAGTGTCCTAAGTTCAAAAAATCAGCATACCCCAGTGGCATATTTGGGGGTGGCATTTCCTGAACGTTCTGTGTGTAATGAGCGCTTCCACACACAGGGCAGCCTCGACTTGTGCCTCATTCAGTGCCTAGGCAGTGGCAGATGCTTGGGTATCACAGTGCCAACAGATGTGGCAAGAAGTTGTATAAGAAATGTGGAAATAATGTGCAGTAGGCGTTCAGGAAGACCCTTCCACCTGGTGTGAGAAGAGCCAGCCTTGACAATGAGGAGGCATCTTCTCTGGCAGGGTGGATTGGAGTGGGGGGAGATGGGGAGACTCACAGGCTGCCACGGCCCTGGTCACTCGTGAGGATGATGAGAAGGGCCTGACAGGGAAGGGAAGGGAATAGAGGATAGAGAGGTTAGAAAGACTTGCGTATTGATCAACACAGGGGGCGAAGCCTGAGTTCAACAATAGCAACAACAGTGACCACTTATTGAATGCTGACTGGGCCCCAGACACGTCACTTTTCATACATTAATTCTAATTCAGTCCCTACTCCACACCCTCCACACCTTGGTTTAGGACACTGGTGCCCAGGAGGATAAACAACGTGCCAAGTCACCCACTACTGAGTGTTGTGACCACATAAACGATCACGCGAGACACAGATTGACAAGTTTGAACCTGGGCGTGTCTGACCCCAAGGCTGAGTTTCTTGCTGAGTGGCCCTGAGATTGGTGGTTTCTGAGCAGCCTCAGAAAAATAAATTGGTTTTTGAGAACTGTAAAATATCTGTTTATTTACATGTCCAGCCTGTTTATTCTGCTATTAATTCTCCCCAGCAATTCAGTTTCTACAACAATGCTGGGCTAACCTGTTCTCCACAGTGCCTTCTGGGCGTCTCTGTGTGCAGGATGGCTTCTCCTCATCTTAAGATGTTTACTTAACCAAAAGTGCTGGGTATCACCATATCCATGTGGACACAGAATTCTTGTGGCATGTCAGCCCTCAAAATCTCACCCAAACTCACTTTCCTTCTGTTTCAAGCAAGTGGGTGTGCCATGAGGTACCCTGGATTCTGCATTACACTTTCCATATTTCGTGAGACCCAGTTCCTGGAGGAGGCTAGAGCCTGGACAGCCAAGTCCCGGTGGGACATTCCCTCCTCTCTGTAGCTGCCTTCCTGACTACATCAGGCTGTTATCACTTCACTTTCTGCCTGTAGAATAGACATCCTCAGACAGTAATTCCTGGGAGAAAATTTAGGCCTAGGGATAGAATTTTGCAAACACAAATATTGAGAGAATATTTAAACCACTGATGGGAAAGAAGATGAGAAAAGAAGAGCCAGAACATCCCAGGACACTGCAGAGGGTGAGGCATACATTCAAACTTTTCTGGATTTGTAGATTCATATGAGGTCTGATAATTCAGTTTGCAAGCTCATCCTAGAAAAACTGCTACCTACTTCATTGCTGAATATCACTATCATCACCTTTAAACTACTTCCCTTGGGAAGCTATGAAGTCAGCACCCAGTCCACCCTTCAAAGCAATTCTAGAACTCTTTTTCTGGAATGGTCATCAGAGCTGCGGTCATATAGCACACAAAAACACACAACAACAATAATAACTATCACTTAGAAAGATGCCACCACACATGGACACTAACACAACTGTGAGACACTGATATACCAAGGTTATACAACCTTACCAAGTTGTTTGTACAGTGCTGCCAAGATAAGTATGCTATATTTGTGTCCTTACTGTTACCAGTGAGTTGTATATCTTCAGAAGATTTCTTATTTTGTTTTCTTTTTGTTTTGTTTTGTTTTTTTGAAACCGAGTCTCACTCTGTTGCCCTGGCTAGAGTGTGGTGGCACCATAGTTCACAGCAACCACAAACTCTTGGGCTCAAGTGATTCTCTTGCCTCAGCCTTCCAAGTAGCTGGGACTACAGGTGCCCACCATGACACCTGGCTTTTTTTTTATTTTTAGAGAAGGAGTCTTGCTTTTTCTCAGGCTGGTCTCAAAGTCCTGAACTCAGGCAATCCTCCCACCTTGGCCTCCCAGAGTGCTAGGATTACAGGCATGAGCCATGGTGCCTGGCCAGAAGATTTCTTATTGTTCATTAATGTCCTTTGCTCTCAGACTGAAGAACTCCTTTTAGCATTTCTTGTAGGACAGATCTACAAGGCATTTACATTGATGAAATCTCTCAGTTTTCGTTTGTCTGGGAAAGTCTTCATTACTCCTTCATGCTGGAAGGATATTTTTCCAGGACTCCAGTCTTTAAGTTATTTACCCTCAGCACTCTGACTATGTCATGCCGCTCTCTCTTGGCCTGTGAGGATTCTACTGAGATGTCTGCTGCCAGATGTATTGGATCTTCTTTATATGTGGTTTTTTTTTTCTTTTTTCTTGCTTCTCTTGGGAACTTTTCTTTATTCATGATCTTTGGGAATGTGATTATTAAATGCCTCAAGGTATTCTTTTTTTTTTTTGTGGTTTTTGGCCAGGGCTGGGTTTGAACCCGCCACCTCCAGCATATGGGACCGGCGCCCTACTCCTTGAGCCACAGGCACCACCTGCCTCAAGGTATTCTTATTTGGGTTAAATCTGTTTGGTGTTCTATGATCTTCTTGTACCTGGATATTGATGTCCTTCTCTAATTTTGGAAAGTTCTCTATCATTATTTCTTTGAATAAACTTCCCACCTCTGCCCACCCCACCCTACCCCCTTCCTTTTAAGGCCAATAACTCTCAGATTTTCTCTTTGAAGGCTATTTTATACATCTTGTAGCTGTGTTTCATTCTTACTTATTCTTTTTTCTCTTCTGACTGTGCATTTTCAAATAGTCTTCAAGCTCACAAATTCTCTCTTCTGCTTGGTCAATTCTGCTGTTAAGAGATTCTGATGTTGGGGCCTTGGTGTGTGTCACACTTTATGGGGGCAAGACATGATTGCAAGAGGGACTTTACCTGACAATTGCCATCAGTGTAACCTGGCTTATTGTACCCTCAAGGAATCCCCAACAATAAAAATAAATAAATAAATAAAAAAGAGATTCTGATGCATTTCTCTGTCAATTGAATTTTTTTTTTTTTTTTTTTTTTGTCAATTGAATTTTTAAGCTCTGGAATTTCTGCTTGATTTTTTAAAAATTAAAAAATTAATTGATTAAAAATCAATTAATTGCAGCTCAGTGTGTAGTGCACTGGCCCCATATACTGAGGGTGGCGGGTTCAAACCCAGCCCCGGCAAAACTGCAAACAAAACAAACAAACAAAAAAAGTAGCCGGGCGTTGTGGCAAGCGCCTATAGTCCCAGCTGCATGGGAGGCTGAGACAAGGGAATTGCCTAAGCCCAGGAGTTGGAGGTTGCTGTGAGCTATGACATCACAGCACTCTCCCAAGGGTGACAAAGTGAGACTCTGTCTCTAAAAAAAGATTATTTCAATCTCTTTGGACATTGAAGAATTAGGTATTTATTTTAATCTTCACAGTCTGGGCTTGTTTGAACCATCTTTTTTGAGAAGGCTTTTCGGATACTCAATGGAGTTAGGTGTTATGATCTAACCCTCTAGTCACTGAAGCTATATCCACATGAGAGGTTCCCCAAGGCTGTAAGGCTGTAACTCTTACGCACCCCTGGTGGTAACATCTTGGTTAGCTTGGATAAACTATGGGACCGTTTCCTGGATTACCAGGCAAAGTATCTCACTCTCTTCCCTCACTCTCCATGCTGGGCTGCCGGAGTTAGGGGAGAAGTGATGTGGGCACTCCCTCATGGCCACCAATGCCAGGTCACACCTGAAGCCAGCCCAGTCTCACCCAAGCCTATGGTGACTGTTGCGTGGCTACCCGTGATGTTTATCAAAACCCAAGGGCTCTTTAGTCAGCAGGTGGTGAATCCTTCCAGGATTGGATTCTTTCCTGCAGGGCAACACATTTCCTTCTGGCCCAGAATGGGTCCATAAATACCATCTAGGAACTAAGGCCTGGAATCAGGATTTCAGGTTCTGCTTGGTACTTTATTTTACTCTGGCTATGCTGATACCTAAGTTGCAAAACAAAGTCCTCTGAGCTCTTCCCTTTCCTTTGCCCAAGAGGAAGAAGACTCTTCCTGAGCTACACTGCATGAAGTTACAGTGTAGCTCAGGAAGTGTTGGTTGTAGTTGCTGGTGTCTCACTGGGTTATGTGCACCCCAAGTCCCCTGGCTCTGAGCCAGCATAGCTGCAGGAATTGCCCAAGGACTGCAGCCTTGGTGGCCTTATGACTGCCTTATGAATTTAGTCCAGCCCCAGATGCTCTTTCTCAGGTAGTAGTGGGCCTAGCAGGGACTAAGGCTTGAGAGCAGATTTCCCTCTGGCCAAGCTAGTTTAAAGGCTCCCTCCTTGGTGCCAGTGGAATTCTGACCTGTGTTGTAGTCCCCTGTGCCAGGTTGGCCCTGAGTTTCAACGCAAAGCCCTACAATCACTTCACTCTCCCTCCTCAGGGCACATGAAACCTCTGCACTCAGCATTGGGGGTAGGTTGGTGTAGGCAACACAGGACTGTCTTGTTTGTCTTCCTCAGGGCCTCTTTCCTTGCTATAATGTGAAAAGCAGGTAGTACGACCTCTCACCTGTTGAATTAGGTATTCCTGTGGAGAGACATCCCTGGAGGTTTCTATTTGGCCATCTTGCTCTGCTCCCCCATCCTTATTTTAGAGACAAGGAAATTGAATCTCAGAGCAATTAAATCTCTCAGTCTCACTTTGAATGAATGTAAGTTCTGATATTGGACTTCAAAGAGCTACAGTGGCTCTTCTAAATTTTAACCCTTAAGTTAACTCCCCCTGCCACCCCGTCATCCTGGTGTCAAGAGAGTTTCCCTTGTCCCTGAATCACAGTGGCAGTGGCACTGCTGAAGAAATCCTGGCTGACTTGGGGAGGGCTCCTTCTGTTGCACTCCCTACTGGCTCACAACTCTGGCCTAGCCTGTAACCTTGCAGAACTGTCAGACTGTGGTAGCCACAAGATGATGTAGTGAGAACTCTTTGAAAACGTTGATAAGTTTTCCTTTCTAGATCTACCCATTGTTGGGTTTTTGTTTTCATTTTTGTAAAGTTTCTTCCCAACTTCCTCCAGTTTTATTGAGGTATAACTGACAAACAAAAGCAGATTATATTTACCACATCCAACACGATGCTTTGGTCCATTGTTGTTTTTAACCAACCCACGGCTCTCTGTCTTTTAATTGGTGACAGCAGTATGTTCACAGGTACGAGTGATTAACTGATATATTTGGACTCATTTCAGCTACCTTTCTTCTGTTTTCTATTTACTATGCTTTGTCTTTTCTTCTCTCTGTCTCTCTCTGCTTTTTAGTTTTTTGTCCCCACTTCTTACCTCTACAGAATTGGCAATAAAACAGTCTATTTCTAACTCTTCAGTGGTCCTTAAACTTGAACATGTAACACAGAAAGCTGGAGACTTCTCCACATAGATTACTAGAACCCTCACTCAAGAGTTTCTGATTTAGTAGATCTGAGGTAGGCTCTGAGAATTTGCATTTGTGATAAAGTCTCCAAATGACTCTGATGCTATTCCTTTGGGGCCATACTTTAAGAACCACTGTTTCAGAGCAAAATTTCATTGCCTTTCGCCAGTCAAGATACCTTGAAGAATATTGAAAACAATTGATCTTCTCCCTCTCCAAATTACATCTACCCGCAAAATTTCGCACTCAACTTTTGGGATGGATAGTCCCTCCACTCCAAGCCAATCCACAGATTCTCTAGGAATCCCTGGGGATCTCCAGGGAAGAACTTCAGCTTGAGAGAATATTTTATTATTTGAGGAAATTTTGATATTAGTATGCAGGATTTACAGTCTTAAGCTTCTGCAACAACTCGAGTATACACCTGCAAGTCCTGGTTTAGCAGTAGATAGTAACTAAGCATTTAGCAGATGCCAAAGTCATGGGGATAAAGTCCTATGCTTCTTAGAAGACTCATGTGGCAAGTACACAGGGAAGTGGACCACACCAATTACAGCTCTGCACAACAGTCACAGAGAGAGGGACAGTAATAAGAGCAAAGTCATAAAGGCTTCCACCCCAGGTCCCACCAAGCCCCTGGGACAACCCCAACCATTCTTGAAAAAAACAAAAAGCCTATAGCTCTGTTCTCAAGCTATGTGTTTATTTCGGTTCTCTTCTTGTGATTTGTGTGCTTGACCTTTCCACATGAAGTTCCTTCTGCATTTGATGTCCATGCTATGAGGCCAAGAAAGTGAAGCACTTACACAAGAAGGTCACCAGAATGTTTCCTAGAGGAAAAAGTGGTGTTGAAACCAATTCCTGGATGAAGAACAAGCCTCAGGCCTAGGGACATTTGAGGAAGGGGTCAACACGTATAGGCAGAGAAAACACTATGTCCCAAGGCCTAAAGGTGAAAGGTGGGCAAAAATGTTAGGAATATTTTTTTCCTAAAAAAAAAAGAATGCGAGCCACTCTAGGATTTTAAGGATGGGAGAGAAGGGCAGAGTGGCATCACGAGCATATGAGGCCAGAGGGGAGCAGAGGAGGAGAAGGTTCCAAACAGAACCAGGGAGTCACTGCCTGTGTGGCCTGTCCCTTTCCCACCACACCCTGTGCGCACAGCCTGATTGGGACACGTGAGCCTGGTTATCAACCACTATCCTTGGGCCAGCAAGGTAGCCCTTACTGCTTTATAAATGAATTCTCATTTTTATGTTTGATTACATGTCATCATCAAAGGCGTTTGATTTACTCTGGTTGTTTCTTACATGGCCTCAAAGAATGTCTTTTTTTTATTATTATTTCTTTGATAGCTTCAGTTTCAAGAAGCAAAGGAATTAGGCAAAGGTCAACAGGCCACTTGTTAGGTAGCAGAAGAGGAACGGCAGGGCGCACACAGTGAGGATTGGGGGGAGAGCCCCCCAGGAGCCTGGGAGGGGAGTGGGGGTCACCAAGCCACCTTCTGCCTGGCTCCCCAGGCCACCTCTGCAGGAAGGAAGAGAGTTGTCAGGCGGGTTGGACAGCAACTAGAAATTGCTATGACAAGGAGGAGGAAGTCAGGGACTTGACCTAAGTGCAGAGGAGGGAACATCTTGAAATTCTTAGGAATTCTTTTCTTTGAACTTGTGTTCCCTGAGGAAGTGTGACAAGACAGTGAAGGCTGCAGGGGATGTGGGGCCTCCCCTAACATGTGGTCCTGCCTCTTGCCACCCCCCCCCCCCGACTCCCAGCACGAGTTCTTAGCCACCTCTTCCTTCTCCCCTTGCACCCCGGCGCCACCAGGCTCCCTCTCCCTGCCCCTGCCTTACTCTAGCTCCTGCCCTCCCCCACTCCCACCCATTCAGGAGGTGACTGAGTGACACTGAAGCGGGAGGCCCCTGCTCCACCCTGACAGCCCTCCACCTGGAGGGCCTAGGCATATACCTGGGAAGGGCTGGTGTCTCAGGCCGTTCAGTGGTGTTATAACAACAGAATACCTGCCACTGGACTATTCATAAAGACCAGAAGTTTATTCTCTCACAGTCCTGGAGTCTGGAAAGTTCAAGATCAAGGCATCAGCATCGGGTGCGGGATTCTCACTTCCTCCTCACATAACAGGAGGTGGGAGAGATGAGACGCAGAACCCGCTCCTGCAAGCACCTTTTATAGTGGCAGGAAGCTGTGTGGCCTCCCAGCACTGTTGCACTGGGGATTACGTTTCCAACACACGAATTTTGGAGGGGACAAAAACATTCAAACCACAGCAGTTGGCACACAGCTGTGGCATCTGTGTAGAGCAAGGCAGGAGCTGTCAGCCCTGACAGCAGGAGCAGCTCAGAGGGGCCTCCTGCCCTTGCCAGTCAGGGTACAAAGTGCATCCCAGGGCAGGTGGCAGCCCCAATGGTCAGCCATTGGCTACTGGTGGGGGATGTTAGCATCTCAGCAGCTGGCCCCCCAAACTGATGATGGGTCATTAAGGACGTCTAGGGAACAGATCACTGATGTCCAGCAGCATTGGAGTGCTAAGAGCAGAGTGAGAAATAAGCATGGGCTGTATTCTACCACTGAGAGTGGGGTGACTGTCGCCCCTCATGACCTGACCCACTGTGTGGCTTTCCAAGACTTTCACTTCTCCACCTACAGCCCCTGCCTTGGCCTGTCCCCATGTGCTCTCAGGCATTGCCTTCTTGTCACTCTGCAGACAGAGGCCACAGGACAAAGCCCTTGACTTTGTTTTCAAGCACCCAGCAGTATGTCAGCTTGCAAGTCCACCTCCACCTCCTCTCCCTGCTGCCTTCCAGCTCCTGCCCCCTTCCTCCCCTCCTCATCCTCAGGGGCAGAGTTCCACCCTGATCTGCCGCTTGCTTGGATATCGGCCTCTCTCTACTGGCTCATTCCTTTCAGCATCTAAACCTCCATTTCCATCCCTTCTTGGCCTTTTGGCTAAAATCAAGTGTGAACCTTGTTTTTTCCCATCTGAAAAAAATTCACCATGTCAAGTCCTATGTCCCTTTCAATAGTCAAGCTTCTTGGAGAATCAATGTCTCATTCTTGTGTTTGTTCAACTTACATTATTGAGTTTGTATTTCTATGCCAGCTACTCCAAAGGTGTTTGTGGATACAGAAGATGGATGTGCTGGGGTCCCTGTCTTTAATGAGGAAAAGAGGACTAGGGGGTGACAACACTGACTGCGGGTGTCATGCTGACATCTCGCAGAGTGCTGAGAGCTGAGGGGAGAGAGGGAACCACGTGCTCTCAATCCCAGCAGGGCAGAGGGCTTGGGGAGGGTTGGAATCTCAGCTATCCAGTCTGAAGGGCTTCCACATCAAGGAGTCCCAACCTTATTCTGAAGGTATGCAGGGCCACCTTGTATATGATTTGTGCTTATAAAAGATTCCTCTGTTCTGTCCGAAGTTGAGGCAAGAAATATGGGAAAGACAGTTAAGGTGGGAGGTGGCATGGAGGACAGGGAATGGATCAAGAGATCCTAAGGGAACAGAATCAACAGGATTGGTGATTGGCCTAATACATGGTGTGAAAAAGTGGGCGCAGTCAGTGATGCCCCCCAATTTCCAAGGGGACCTTCTCCCGGACAGGTGTGCCCTAGGGGCCGTCAGCGTTGCAGAGGCAGTAACTGCACTTTCTATTGGCTGTCGTTCCTCTCCCCACTGCACCTGCTGCAATGGCCAAGATCCCCAATAGCTGCCAAAGTGACAAAGCAGTGACAAGCCCCAGTCCTTATTCTACTTTGCTGAGACATCCTGAAATGCTGATGTCAGGTGCTACATCATCAGTCACATCCCAAACCCAGCTCATCACCTTCTTCCCTAACTCCACTGCCCTTGTATTCACCTGGAAATGAGGCCCCCCCTCTGGCCCTGCAGGTCAGCCAGAACTCTGGAAGTCCCTCTCCCTCGCCTCCACATCTGATCCGTTATCATATCCTGTGGATTCTCTCTCACAAATACGTCTTCAATCTGCAGCCCACGCTTCCCTTGGGAGGAAGGCTTGTTGGTCCCCAGGGTCTCTGCAGTCATCACCTCACTGGTCCCCATGTTCCCTGCCCTGCCCTCCTTCACTTGCCCTCTCCCCTGACCCCTGAATTATCTTTTCCCAGTGAGAATACGATGTGTCCTACTCCTAATTAGAATATTTCAATCTTTTTTTTTTTTTTAAGACAGAGTCTCACTATGTTGCCCTGGGTAGAGTGCCGTGGCGTCACAGCTCACATCAACCTCAAACTCTTGGGCTTAAGCGATTCTCTTGCCTCAGCCTCCCAAGTAGCTGGGACTACAGGTGCCGGCTACAATGCCTGGCTGTTTTTTTGTTGAAGTTGTCGTTGTCGTTCAGCTGGCCAGGGCTGGGTTTGAACCCGCCAGCCTCAGTGCATGTGGCTGGCGCTGTAACCACGGGCACCGGGCCAGTTTCAATCATGTTGTATAGCACTCAAAAAGCACCTCAAACACCCCAGCTCACAAGCCACTTGGGGATCAGCTCTCTTGTCTCTAGCCTCCCCTCTTCTTTCTTCCTCACTCCCAGCTGCTGAGACCCTTCTCCCCGTCTCCCCTCAGGCTTTCTCACTGAGATGTCTCCACACTGTTCTGGCCTGGGAAGTGCTTACCTCCTTCCTTCTTCTAGGATCTAGAGTCTGGTTAACACTTACTAGTCTTTCCAAATTCAGCTCAGCTCTCAACCCCTTGTTCTCTGAGTCTTTGTTCTGAATTCCAGGTCCCTCCTCAGGGCTCCTGGGCGTCTGGGGCCCCCCACCGTGGAGCTGAGTGGCAGTGCTGTAGCAATTGTGTGCCCATCTGCCTCTCACTACAGCTAGACTTGGTTTCCCACATCTGGTAAGTATCCGGCGGGGAACAAGCGTTAAATGACCAAATGCATAGTGGGGTTGCTAATCTGTGCACACTACCTTGTATACGTACACAAAAATGTCACCATTTGTCTGGTCTGTAAATAGCCTAGTCATTTATTTTCCCATACCCCCATCTGATGGGCCCTGGGGGCGTTTTAATAAAATGTCTAATGTGGGTTAAGGTTCAGTCCACCTGATCATTTAGATCGTTTCTCCGGGGGTGCTTTGCTACTCTTACATCATCGCCCCGTCTCTCAGATGACCTTGCCTCTCCAGAGTGGCATCTGATGTACGGAGAGAGATATGTGGCTTATTGTCGTGTGGCAGTGGAGGAAGAGAGGGCCCTGGGCTTCTGCAGGTGTGAGGGCATCTGTCCCAAGGCACTTGCTGGCCTCTGGTGCAAATTCCCTCATCTGCCTGGGAAAGAGTTGCTTTCCCGCTTGCATCTGAGTCTGTGGCTGTGGAGTCCATGGTGTGCCCTTCCCTCAGCTGCGTCTGAGTCTGTGGCTGTGGAGTCCATGGTGTACCCTTCCCTCAGCTGCATCTGAGTCTGCGGCTGTGGAGTTCATGGTGTATCCCGCTGCTGCTTTGCAGGCAATGATCCCGGGTGCCCAGGTTGACTCCACCTCCCCACCCTTCCCGCTGATGGCTGATACCTTGGTATCCTCAGTAAGAAAACCAGTGATTGCCATTCCCAAGGCTCTTAGTTGAGCCTTTTATCAATGCTCCCCACAATATATTCTTATCCTCAAACTGTCTTCCAAATATTCACAACAGGAAACATTTTGCCCAGCCTTACCTTCTGTGCATTTGGATTATTAACGGGGTGATGATACACCCTCCTCTTGAAATGTCACTCTGTTGGCCCCAGCTGAGCATCCCTGATAGTGAAAGTCAGCCCATCAATAATGCCCAGGCTGCTATCAGGTGCCATCAGGTCCCCATGTCCCCTGCGTAAGAAACACCAAAAATTTCCTGTTCCCAGGGGAAAAGATTTCACCCAACATTCCTAGTAAAATCTAGTAAATAGAGGTGTGAGTTACTTCATGGAGTGCTCTGAAGAAAAGGTCAAGGAATAAAGACTCTTTTGTGAGTCATCAAGTTACACTGCTAGGGGTGAACCATCCGAAAGCCTTTCCACAAAGGCAATCTGAGAGCTGTGTCAAACATTTTCTCTTCCTTTAGAACACGTGTCGGAGGAAGTTCACAGCCCCGGTATGCATGACACTGTGGTGAAACATTTGCTCTGGGGTCCCTCTGTTCCCTCGCCAGCCTGGGGTTCCCAGGTAGCCACAGGTCTGAGAAGGCCTGGACAAGGGCACACAGAAGGTCAGAAGAACAAGAGCAGGAGAAAGGACAAGAGTTGGGAAACGTGGACACGTGAAAAATCAATGAGACGGTAGCAAAGAGATGATGGGAACATGGTGTCCTTTTTGACCCTTTTTTGGTCCTCCAGTAGGTCCAGATTAACCCCTGACATCCCACTTCCCACATGCCCACAGCGTCACACCTGCGCAATGCATGAGGACTTGGCAGTTAAGATCCATTTTGGCACCAAAGAGAAGACGACCTGCAGATAACAGGAAAGACCCAGATGTATATGGGATTAGGCTTTGCATTTGAATCCAGAGATTGGATAGAACATCTCTAGAAGGGTCAAAATGCTGGAGTTAGGAAGAAAAGGAACCTGAGAGAGAGAGAGACTGCTCAAGATGGGGACAGGAGACTTCAAAAGACAAACACCCTGGAACCAGAAGTGTCCCAGAGCCCTGAAGAAGAGAGAAGTGCTGCAGAGCTCTGAGGAGGTGGGGTGAGGAAGGGAAGCTGGCCAATGTCTCTCAAAGCTGTCTGTCCATCCAGGGGTGTGCAGGGCCAGCGTCATGGGCAGGCAAACTGGCTTTGCCTAGGGCCCAATGCTCAGAAGATCCTGTTTTGGTTCAATGATCTGCTGAAATTGAATGAAATCCTTAATAATTTTTGAAAAGTAGTCTGTCATTTTTGTTTTGTACTCGGTCCCATAAATAATGTAGCCTCTTTGGGGTGGGGGCATTTAGGATTTTTTCTGCATGTACCAAACAGCTCTTGACTCACAATAGGTTGACTTCCCAGCTGCCTGTGAGGAAGAAAAGGACAGTTCCTCAAGGGCTGTTGGTAGAGGACTTTGAACTAAGGGACGTTCACTTGGCAAAAAAAGATGCGCTCGAAGGATACCTCTTCAGTTTTATATAATGTCAAGGGCCTCGGGCAGTGGAGAGTGCCTGCCCTGATGGTAAAAGCCATGTTTAGCCTAGATTTGAGCAGACTCACTTCCAGAAATTCTTAGTAAGTGCATTCTTTGCAGAAAAAAGCCCCCTAAGGAAATATTAGACAGATTACGTTAAGAGTTGGGTTGTATAAACTTAATAAGTAAACATAAAAGCATATATTTACACTCTGTTGTTATTTTGTTACTAATTTGGGTATTTATGGTATAAACATTCTTCAAAATGTCTTTGGAAGAATTTATTCTCTCTTTATAATATTTGTGATCATAAGAAAAAAGGAGATAATGGTTTGAATTGCAACATGAGCATTTAAGGTAACTTGAATTTTTTTTTTTTTGAGACAGAGACTCACTTTGTCACCCTCAGTAGAGTGCTTTGGTGTCAAGGCTCACAGCAACCTCAAACTCTTGGACTTAAGCGATTCTCTTCCCTCAGCCTCCCAAGTAGCTGGGACTATAGGTGCCCACCACAATGCCCGGCTATATTTTTCTTGTAGTTGTCATTGTTGTTTGGCAGGCCCGGGTTGGTTCGAACCTGCCAGCCTTAGTGTATATGACCGGCGCCCTAACCACTGAGCATAGGCGCCAAGCCAGCACCCAGCTATTGTTAGAGACAGAGTCTCACTCTGGCTCAGGTTGGTCTTGAACTCATGAGCTCAGGCAATCCACCTGCCTTGGCCTCCCAGAGTGTTGGAATTATATGCACAAGCCACTGCACTCAGCCATAACTTGAATTTTTTAATGAATTAGAATAGATATAGGAAAACTCACTGATTTCTTTATACCTTCATTATCTCACACACACACACACACACAGTCTCACTAACCTAAGCCAAACAGGTATATTTTTTCTCTCAAAACACAGTCTCATTAGACAAAGGGTACAATTATTTCCATAATATAGGCAAAAGCAACTTATCTGTCACATGCATTTTTTATTTTATTTTATTTTTTTTTTATTAAATCATAACTGTATACAATGATATGATTATGGGGCATCATGCACTCACTTCATAAACCATTTGACACATTTTTATCACAGTGGTTAACATAGCCTTTCCAGCGTTATCTCAGTTACTGTGCCAGAACATTTACATTCTACATTTACCAAGTTTCGCAAATACCCCTGTAATATGCACCACAGGACTGTCACATGCATTTTTGTATCCTCAATGCCTACCTAGCACAGTGTCAAATCAGTATTTGTTAAATGAATGAATAAAAAGTATCTGACCAAAAGTGTAATGATTTTCCATGGTTTCAATACCAACTGGGATCAGTTAATCCTGTGTACTATTGAAATAGCATTGGCATGCCGGCAGGCACATGTAAGAAGACCCCACATATTCACACAAAGAAGAGAAGTAATGTCAGAGAGAGATGGACAAAAAAATAATAAAGAAGAAAATCTTCTCTTTGGGGTCTTCGGTTTCACCTTTTTGCTTCATTCCCTCCCACCACAGCAATCTCTCCTTCTCCTAAAGCCACATCTCTGTATAGCCTTCCTTTCCCAGAGCCCATTCTTTTTATCGGTTTCTTTTTTTAGTAAAATAAGAAAAGCAGAATATTTTATAAATTCACTCATACTAAAATGTGAATGGTTGCTACCTTTTTTTTAGAATGAGCTCGCTGAAGTATATTTCTGTTTTAGTAGAGGAGGACGGATGGAACCCGGCACTCCTGGAATTAAGAAGCACTATGGAGATGGGGGAGGGGCATTTCTGGTCCTCTAAAAACAAGAATCACCCCTCTTTGGAGTAGAATAACTTCACTGCTCAAGTGGGGGCCAAGGAGGCCTTGTCATAGGAACTGCCGTACCTTTTCTTCCTTGTCACATCCCCCCAATAAACTCAATATACACGAGAGAGTCAGAGGCACAGAGACAGGCACAGACAAAAACAAGCAGCACACGAATCAGAGGGGACTGATCCGACGAAGAGCCCGGGTCTGCATTCCAAGCCGCGAGTGGGGCTCTGCTCCCTCTTTTCCAAGGGGGAAGCGGCCAGGCCTGGGTGAGCTGAGGTGAGAGGAGTGCATGCGGCTGACTGACCACTCCGCTGCACCCCCTCAGGTCAGGCCCAGCATGTGGGAGCCCACTTTGGGCCACTCTGACAGCAGACCTACATTTTAAATCTGTCATTGGCTTGTCTTTTGTGCTCAGGGTATAAGCTGCCAAGGCAAGTCATTCTCTTGGTTTTGAAGGGATTGGCTGGTCTGGTTGACAATTACCAGCCAAGCAGCATTGGCTGAGCTCTACACCCAAGACCCAGAGCAGGGCCTGTGAAACACATAAAGGCAAACGGAAGGAGGTAGTGATGCTGGAGACTGAGGACCCCGACACTGAGAAAGGTGACCAACAAAGGGGCGCAGGTCCAGAGGACTAACCTCTGTTGACAAAGAGCTCCCTCGCCACTGCCACCTTTAAAAAGCAGTCAAAATTAACTGTTTCAAAAATTGCAACAAATAGTTAAAAAGAAAATTTTCCAGATTTCCACTCACCCTCAACGTAGATTTTGCATATTTCCTCAAGGAGTGCCACAAATTTTCTTTCCAATTACCCAAACAAGTAATTCAATACAATTATATGTACATTGTGTATTTGTGGGCACATGTGTGTGCATGGGTGCACATGCCTTCCAGGAAATACTTCTTTACCCCACCAGGAATTTCATTCAGCCTAACATTCCCCATTAAAGCATTAAGAATCTTTACTGAATAATCTTTGAATTATCATCTGCATTTTTCTTAGCCACAGTGCTGAGCAGAGTCATTACTTGAGACAGCTGTCGTTTTTATTATTTTATATTTTCATCTTATTTTTTTTCATCCAGAAGGGTAAGACTTCCTCTTAGTAAAAGGAAATTGCTACAGTAAAATCCCCGCAGCGCCCAGGCAGAGTCTCAGCACATCCCTGTTCCTTTCTCTTTGTGTTCACGTTTCTTACTCTTCTTCCTCTCTCTTCCCTTCTCCTGTACTTTTTCCCATCTCCTACGGATCCTTTCTCTATATTAGATCCTTTACCGAGGACTAACGAAGGAGGCTGAGACATGTGCCTTTGAGGGTGGGAGTGGGGCTGGGGGAGGAGGGAAGCTTTGGAAAACTGAACCCAGATTCTGGCTTTGCAGGGGGACCTGGCAGCTCAGTCCTCCTCGTGGCTGAGCTAACATCGGCCTGAAACTCACTGAAGCTTTTGTGTTCTTAGAGTCATCAGTAGTTCAGGCACATCAATTGATCATCGAATGAAGATTTTGATTAGAGCAAAAAAGTTATGCACTGATGCAGCAGAAAGGCCTTACTCAGAAGTATTCAGCAACCAATAAAAGTTTGATCATATCAACCGAATCCCAAATACTCAAGATTTCCACCACTCTCTCCTGTCTCAACTCTAAACCCCTCTCTACATTTTCAGTAGGCCAATATGGCGCACCTGAGTCAACTAACAGGAGAAGAAGAATTGGTTATTGTTTCACGAATAGACATCATGGGTTTCAGTATTTCCCTAATGGTAAACTACAGGAGTAGCTGGGTGATCGTTCCCCCTCACGTTTTTTGGACAATTAATGTGTTGTCAAGTTGCCATCTATGTAATCTGGACAAATTACAACCTCACAGGTCTCCAGTCTCTTTACCTGCAAAGGGAGAGAGTAGAATATATTCTGTCTTCCATGGCTTCCAGTTCTAAAAACGCTTCTCCTGCTTTACTGTGGCACATATAGTATGTTCTATGTAAAAGGCGAGGGCACGGACCCAAAACATGAGTTTGAGTTTGAACATGAGTCTGATATTGAAAACAATGACATAATTATGTCTTAACATATAATTTTCTGAGTGTACAGACACCATTTTTGTTTTTTATTCCACTCTTTATTTTGATTTATATGGTAGTGTTGTCCAGTACTTTTTGGTCAAACAGGTTCAAAGCAAAAACTAAAATTTCACATTAAAAAAAACAAAAAACTGTTAACAGTTAAGTTATACTTTATAACTATTAAAGGCTTAAAATTTGGAAAACATTTTGTTGGCATTGTAATCTGGTGAAAAGGATAAATTATGTCAAAGTGAGAATGTTCTATAATTAGAAATAAAAAGCTAAAGTATGTTTCTGTCTGTTAAGTAGTATAACTGGACCATTTCTCTACTAAACATGGCTTTTATAAATGCCTGGTCCAGTAATTGTATTCACTGACTCAGTATCTAATAGCTTATTAACATCTTTACAACTCTGATAATTTTCAGTTATAAAAAATTTTAACAGCTCTAATTTAAAAATGAAACTATATCTCAAAATAAATTTGATACTTTTTGGTAATGAGGTCCTGAGTTTGTTTGGAGAGAGGGTAACAGTTTAAATTAGATATGTTAGGCAAGTTAGCCTCTTTGGATTATTGGTAAGCATATTTGTAAAAGGTTAGGAAAGTGCTTGTCAAAACTTAAGAAGCTCTGAGAATATTTATGGACCACTTTGAATAACACATAATGCTGTTATTGTAGGTTATTAGTTCCTACTTGGTGCCAGTGTGAGTGACATATCAAAACTTTAGGTGATGAAATAATGTAGTGTTTAGTTATGAGTTGGTTATTCAGGTGATTTAGGAGATGTTTATATTATCATTGAAATTAAAACTTAAAAGAAATTCTTCTTTACAACTACCAGCATAGAACCTTGTTAAAAAAGGGTTAAGATATATCTAAAATATTTTTTGGTTTTCTGTTACCAGGCTGTTCATGGAAAGAATTTACATATATATGTCTTACTGGCCACATTTTAGAATAAAAGTATTTGAAGCAAAAAAAAAAAAAAGAAAAAGAAAACAATGACAATGCTTACAAGGCAATGAAAGAGAAACCCTCAGCCTACTATGAGGAGGATGGAACTCAGAATGTGCGGGAACTGAGATGGTTGAGGGTGAGGAGATGAAGCTGATGGAGAAGAGGGCTTGTACAGAGGGGAGCAAGGACATCGGCCTGCAGGGCTGGCCAGGACTTGACCCTGGGAAGGGGGGAGAAGGCAGTGAAATGCAGATCGCGGCTTGGGAACCCAGTGTTGATGGGTGAGTCCAGGATGAATCCAGCTGAGAAAGAACACTTGGGTAGGCAGAGATCAATGATCTGTACTTTATGCTAAAAGGAGAGGGACTGACCAGTTGAAGGCAGAGGGAACAAGGAAGACAAAACTTCACTTCCTTGGTGTTCAGAGGATTTGAGAGAAGGTTCTAGTTTTGTCTTTCAGTGAAAGCAAGGTACGGCTGGGGGCAGGGGACATCAAAGAGGCCCCAGCTGTGGGGTGGAGGCAGGATGGGAATGGAGGACCATCATGTGAGCAAGGCCTGAATAACTGGTGTGGCAGTCTGGGAGACCACACTCCTCAGTAGGGCAACCCAAAAGGAGACAGGGCTTCTCTCCATCACTCCAGAAGATCCTGTGGGAATTAGACTCAGAGGATGCAACTGGTCCTTGGGGTACCCCCCACACACAGTGGGTCGTGAATGGATGGAAAATGTTCATTGGCCTGAGTGGCCCAAGTGTAGCTTGGAGCTAGGGAAGGAGTGGGCAGAAATAAGAAAGAGCTGGCCCCATCATTCCTGGATGGAACGAGAGTGGCAATGATGTGGTTGCCTAAAGCACCATCAGGGAGCCATTACCAGGGTGAGGAATTGGGTGCAGGGCAGGCAGAGGCAAGAAATGTCCACCAATCCAGAGTGGACCATAACTAGCTTCACTCGCACATAGGTCACACTCAGGGATTTTCAGAGAAATAGCTTCACATGCTCCCTGGCCAAGGCCAGATAGTATGGATGACCCACCATGAAATCACAACTTTCCAGGAGAAGCAGAAGCAAAGGTGAGCATCCCTGAATAGGTGGAGAGAAGGAATAGGTGAATAGGAATCAGAGAGAAGATTCAGAAGAGCCTTCTTTTGGGTTTATTCTATGTCAAAACGGTAAACCCTTCTGGAATGATTAGAGTGTTCATATGAAGGATCAACTCCAGGGGTGTCACAGCCCCTTACAGCCCACTTTCCTGCTTAAAATTCCCTCTTTGCTCCCGAGGATGAAGATCCAAACCTTTTTCATAGCCTATCAGGTCCTGCTACACTCCTGTCTCACCTTGGACCACCTCCCCAGAGATCTCAGCACATCAGCCACTTGGGCCTCCTAGGTACCATGCTCCCTCTGAGCACATGACCTTTGCACATGCTATCCCTTTGCCTGAAATGCCCCATTCCCCACCCATCCTTCCCCTCCTGTCTTCACCAGCCTAATTCCTCATCTTTGTTCATACTTAGCCTAATCATGGCTCCTCAAGTGACTTCCATGGCTACAATTGGGGACCGTCATAGCACAGGGGACCAAACATCACCATTGTAATTTCAGATCTATTTCTGTGAGTCTTAAATTCTGTTTATCTCTACCATTAGACCATAAGGCCCATGACAGCAGAAACAGATTTTTTCCTCCCATTTCTACATTAAGTTGCCAGCATGGTTCCTTTAAATATCTATTGAATGAATGAATAAATAAATGAAAATATTTATAATCTATGTGAGATGCATTGACTCGAACACAATGGCTATGCACATAATAGGCATTTGATTTTAGGGTGCTTTCAAAATAGTTAATAACCTGTGTGGTGCAATCATCGGCCAATCCGAGCAGGTACTGATGTGACTGTTCTCATGTGAGCCAACAGATTAGCCCTGAGTTAAATGACAGGTGAAAGTACTTTGAACCATCAAAAGTGATATAAGTCATAACATACTTTTGCGTGTGTGTGTGAGACAGAGTCTCACTGTGTTGCCCTCTACTGAGGGCCGTGGCATCACAGCTCACAGCAACCTCAAACTCTTAGGCTTAAGTGATTCTCTTGCCTCAGCCTCCCAAGTAGCTGGGACTATAGGCAACTGCCACAATGCCCGACTATTTTTGTTGTTGTTGTTGCAGTTGTCATTATTATTTAGCTGGCCAAGGCTGGGTTCAAACCCACCAGCCTGGGTGTATGTGGCTGGTGCCCTAACTACTATGCTACAAGCGCTGAGCCCATAGCATACTTTAGTGGCTTCAAAACCTCATCCAGAAAACTCAGAGATACAAAAAGTGTGCTGTTTTATTTTAAATAAATGAATGTAATTTTGTTGCTGATAAAAACTTAGTCACTTCAGAGCCAAGATTTTCTTGGTTAATTCAGACTTTTCCCTCCCTGCCCGTGTCCCTAGGCTTCTATCTAAATTCTAGGGCACTAACATAGTGTCACATGTTAAGGGATCAGGCCCATGGTTGCCCTCGTTTATCTGGGCTGCTGTCTGCCAAGATGCTTCCTCTTTCCTCAGCCCCAGGCATTGACTGAGAGGGCCATGTTTCTTCCGGTTTCTGGTAATGGGTCCATGCAGCCGCACTTTGCACTCCCCTGCAGGTTACCTGTCGCTGAGAGAAGGAGAGATGGTAAATTTTGTGATGTTCCACACTGAAGCATGAGAGAGTTGGCAGGGATGCCCCAAACCTTCCCAGTGTGGACTGACCAGACCTTGTATCCACCTGAATTCTGCTGTGCCCACCACCAAGCCAGTCTCCCTGAGATGGAGGCACAGTCCCCCTCTGCAGTCCCTTAGCCCACCTAGGCTCTCCAATACACACTGCCTCCCCTCAATGTCTTCTCCCCTGCCTCTTCCAGGGTCTGGATTACTTCCTGGGAGAGCAAACACTCATTCTCATCCGATCATTCTAACTATGCTGTGGGTAGCATCTACTCTATCCCCCAAGTCCTTCAAGGCCTTGTTTTTTGAGACACAAAGCATCTTCCTCTAAACTCATATCTCTACAATGAGACTCAAAATCTATCTTGAAATCCAAACCTGAGTGTGGCTTTCTTTTGTCCTCTCTGAGTTTTTACCCTAAGCTCTCAACTCTAGGGACAGTAAAAACAAGAGTCCCTTACTGTTGTCTGATTGCACGGGGGGGGGGGGGCTGGGGGGGATGCAGAAAATATGGGAGAGAAACACAGACAAACCCGTTTACAGAGATTGTACCTCGCAAGATGTTGATAACGGCTTGCTGAACGAATACACAGAAAATGCTAATCAAAAAGAAGACATTAAAATTAGTATGTGAAAGGTCAGTAATGGTTTGAAGCAAATTTTACCAAAAAATTCAAATTTCACAGCTTCTTTACTGAATGCAAGAGTTGACCCATATTTCCTCATTTAATGTCCTTCAGCCTCTTTTTAAGTCTGATGTTTTTAGAGGGAAAAAGTGAAACTCCCCAAAATAAGTGACCTGACTACATAATCCTGCCAGTAAGGACAGGATAGGAACTAGGACCCAGCCCCCCCAACTTCCAATCCAGAGATCATCCATGGCACTTCAAAACCTGGAAGGAAGAGAAGAAAAGATAAGTTGGGGTTCAATGTTATTACACACACAAGGCTATTTGGCTAGCTGGGCTGGTGGTGTAGACCGGGTAATACTTTTGTATTTTGGCTGTAGGGCCAGCCGCCTGCATCTGTCTGGGTTCTTTGTGACAGCTTTCATTTGCAATGCTTCTTCATTAGCTGAGCTTAGCCTATAATTGAGTCATATTTGAGCTCCAATTCACATCAAAATGAAGCCTCCTGGATGGGAAAGTTGTAGAAAAATGAGCTGGGAGGCCAGACTCCCAGAAGACAGCCCCGAGGCTGCCAACCTCCCCCACACAGGCCTGGCCAACACCAATCAACCACGCTCAGTAGGCAAGTCCGGTGGGCTGCAGAGTCCAGAAGGAAATTTGAGATCTAATTCAGTCCTAAACTTAGCTTCTCTGATTGTCTACTAAAATTAACTGCTTCTGTGATCTTCAGATTTGCCCAGAATTCAGGCATCTTCTGAGGAGATGGGCCCAGTCCCCGTGGGCAGAGGCAAGATGTAATGCAGATAGGAAACAGAAGTCTTTCTGGGTCAAACTTGGGTCTGCCCTTCTATCAGCCCCAGGACAGCCCTTGTCACCTTCGATCCCTGTTACAAGGCCAGAGTGTGCCTCTGGCGGGCCAGACCTCAGAAGAGGGTGAAGCCATTGGAATGTTTCATCTAGATCTGCCAACCCTAGGCAGAACTGTCCTCAAATAAATCCAAGTGCAACAGATAACCTGGCTGGGAGTATGATTGAAGATATTGGGGTGGGGATGGTGGCTCCCTGGCTGGGATCAGTGCCCCTCCCGCATGGGGGTTAGCTGATTTGGTCAAGAAAGTTTTAAACTGGCTAAGGAGGAGGGAGAAGAATGCTTAGAAAAACTTGTGAAACCGGTTAGTGACTTGGGAGGGAGAGTGAGCACAGAACTGGCCTGTGATTCCTGGGGAGGAAGCCACACCTTGAACTCCAGAGGGTGCCTGCCCGCACCCAGAGCAACAGGAAACAAGATGAATTAGAGGAGTGACACAGGATGGCCACTTCAATCCCACCACAGGAGCACCCGTGGCATGCTGGCAGAATGGGGATCCAGTTCAATGGCCCATGGAAGGGAGTGCTGACCAGAGAGTGTGACAAGAGCTCCCACCATGGGCACCTTAAGACATACCTGGCTGCAGCTGAGCCACCATCCTCTCCTTCTTCTCCTCATGCTTCATCTTGGGACCAGCATCAACACATACTCAGTGCCTAAGCCAGAAATCAGCCTTGTCCTCCTGCCCTGGACTTCGGAGCTGACGTCCTCACGGATGCCTTGTTTCCAGGCCTCATCATCTCTTGCCTGGCCACTGCCCCAGCCTCCCAGCATGTCCCCTGCCTGTAGTTTTCTATACTGTTACTGGGGAAATACTACCAGGATGCAAAATGGTGTTCCCTGCATAGAGTCCTTCAAGAGCTCCTCACTGCTTTTTAGGGTAACATACGAATGACCTTGGCATGACACTCATGGCTTTTCATGGCCCCATCCCTGTCTGTGTCCCCTCCCCCAGCCTCACTTTCTATCCCATGGCTGCCTGACTCTGTGCTGTGGTCATTCTGACCAGACAAGTGAGCACGTGTGCCCCTCCACTGCTGCTACATTTGTTCTCACCACTGCCTGGCATGTGTCCAATGCTTCATGGTCCTCCAGAACTCAGGTCACACACCACTTTCTAAAGAAATCCCGGGTCCACCTCCTGTCCTTACCCTGGGGTGGGAGCGCCTCCTCTGGGTTTCCCAGTCCCCTCGTTTACCTTCGCAAGCTCTATCCGTTGTACACAGACCCTTGCACCAGGAAGCCTTGGTGAGGGTAAGCATGTTGGTGCAGATGCCCCGCTTTGCCCAAGTCATGTTTTCAGTGCAGACCCCCAAGTAGAAACTTTGTTCTACCCGCTGACCTTTTTTCACAGAGACACAAATTCTTTCATATTCCCAGGTATCATCACCAGAGATGGTAAGTTCCCAGAGACGACAAGTCCAGTTATGGCAGGCACTGGACTTTGGTGCAGGCTTCTCAATAGCTGGTGGCCAGCAGGGCTTCTGCCAAGGTCACAGCAGCCTCAGACCACACAAATCTCCTCCTCCCCAGCCACCAATCATCTGGTAAACTATCCTAAGCCACTGCTTCCCAGCCACTGCTTCCGAGACAGGCTACATAGCTGCCTCCTTCACTTATTTTCTGGGGAGTAGCACGGATAGGCCCTCCCATCTGTAGAAACATCAGGAATAGGAAATGAGTGTGTCCACACCTCCAGGCCCTGGGGCCTAGACTCCCCCCACCCCCACCCTTATTCTCTGTATCCCTGGGATCCACTGCCTAGCACACAGTAGTTGCTTAATAAATGTTTGCTGAATAACCGAATGCAAGAACCATGAACATTCAGCTGGTTGTGCAAAAAATACTTAAGACTCTGAGGGATTCCGAAATCATACTGAGTTCAAAGTCAGGCTCTGTCGTTTACAGCGTGACATGCAGCAAATGGTTTGCCTCCCTATGATTTGTTTCTTTATCTGAAAAATGATTATAATGACAGTATTTAGTTTTTAGGGTTGTGAGAATTAAGTGATTTAATATATGTAAACCAATCAGACAAGTGTTTGGCATATAGTAAATGCACAATTAGCATAAGCCTCTTGGAAGGAGTTTTGCAGATAGGATCCAAGCCATTGTTCCCAAAGCCAGGATATCCAAGGAGAATTTTTCTTTGTAAAAGGGATTTTTAAAAATATGATTGAATATACATATATAAGACCCTGCAGACTAAAATGTATCACATTACCTGTTAGTGGCTGTTCTTTAGTAATTCCAGAAGACTCCAAGCTCAATTAAATTCCCTGGGCTCAGCAATCTCCCTGGGAGGACTGAGAAATCAATGTATTAATATGTACTATATGCAACCCCGTTTTTTTTTTTAAAGAGCAAAACATTTTAAGGTAAAATGCCAAAATATATGGAATTATTCTCACTGGAGGAATAAAATTTCAGATTTGTTGTTTGAAACACGGAAGTACCTCTGTGTTAGAGTCATTTCAAGAGGAAAATGAGTAGATGAATAACTGTAGCTGAAATGTGGTACTCTGCTTTTAAAACAATGTAGTGTTGGCAGGCAAAGTGGCTCATGCCTGTAATCCCGGGAGTCGGAGGCAGGTGAACTGTTTGAGCTCAGGAGTTCAACACCAGCCTGAGCAAAAGCAAGACCCCATCTCTACTAAAAGTAGAAAAACTATCCGGGTGTTGTGGCAGGCATTTGTAGTCTCAGCTAATTGGGAGGGCTGAGGCAAGAGGATCACTTGAGTCCAGGAGTCTGAGGTTGCAGTGAGCTATGATGATGCCACTGCACTCTAGCCTGGGTGACAGAGCAAGATTCTGTCTCAAAAAATAAATAAAATAAAATAATATAGGTGAATCGCAGTCTAAGCCTAATCTGAGCTCACCCTGAGATTTATTCACATTTGGCCCCAGCAGGATGTATTTATTTTGGTTTCATTTGGGGGCTTTTATTTTTTAAATTTACTTTTCATTGGCAAATAATGTGTATATTTCTAGGGTACAATGTGATGTTTTGATCTACGTATACATTGTAGTAAGAGGATATATATATATATACATTTTTTTTTTTATTGTTGGGGATTCATTGAGGGTACAATAAGCCAGTTACACTGATTGCAATTGTTAGGTAAAGTCCCTCTTGCAATCATATCTTGCCCCCATAAAGTGTGACACACACCAAGGCCCCACCCCCCTCCCTCCATCCAAGAGGATATATTTTTAATAAGGAAGAAAAATAAATGTATCCTGGAGGAAAACTCACCCTAAAGACACCGGGTTTCTTTGTACAAGTTTGGCCAGAGAGCAATATGCGTGCACCACGCTCGGTAGGCAAGTCCGGTGGGCAAGGTGCAGACAGCTCTTACGCCCAGGCTCTAGCCTGATTTGTGATAAGGGGCTGCCATGAAAAAGCAAGTCCAAGTTAGAGAAATGAGACAAGTTTAGCACAAGATGTCTGCAACCTTGACGCCAACATTATAGACAACAATCAGACCTGGTGTGTGAGACAATCTCCACAGCTGCAATGTGGGCACTGGTGAGCATCAGTGGCCAATGTGGAAGCTTTAGCACATGCTGTTCAGAAGACATGTCACTCTAGAGATCAGGAGTGGTAGAGGGCCAGAGCTGAAGCCACTCAACTTTAAGAGGACACATTCTTAGAGCTCATAGGAGGTACCCCTTTTCTTGAGATTCTCAGAACTATTTGGTAGAATTTGAGGGATGCTTAAGGAAGCTGGAATCCACTCCAAGTAAAACAGAGCTGCTTTACTTGTATATTCCATCAGATTCTATGCAGGGAGCCACCCTATTTTCCCTCAGGACAGTACAGCCTGGGGAGCAGAAGTGTCAATAGGGTAGGCCAAATGGAGCTTTGCCTAGCAGTGGTCGGAAGAAAATGAGAACATGGAAATCCTGGGTTGTGTTCCACCATTTCAGGCCCTGTGCCCAAACAGACATTACAGATTCAAACTGAGACCTGCTGTCAGATTTCCAACTCTCTCTCTGTCTCTTCTCTCTGGATTTCCTGTTTATAAACAGCTGCTGCATCATTTGCCTGGACGTCTTTGACAGAAACACTCAGTGATCGTCCAGGTGATGAAATGAGATTAGACCATTCCAGACCCAAATCAATGTAAATGATACTTTAAATCCTTGAACTTGAAAGGAGGCCTGTTTGTTGGTGATTGAATACACTGTTACTTGGTCTGTTATCCAAGAATCTGTACTTTATACAACTCAAAAAAAATGACCCAGTTAAAAAATAGGCAAAGGAGATCAATAGATAGTTCTCCAAAGAAGACATACAAATGGCCAACAGGCACATGAAAAGATGCTCAACAGCACTAATCACTGGAGAAATGCAAATCAAAACTACAGGAGATACCACTTCACAACAGACAAACGGATGAACCAAACGTGGTATCTCCATAAGGTTCGATATAATGCAACAGGGATGAACCTTAGGATATTATGCTAGTGAAATAAACCAGACCGAAAAGCACAAATATTGCATAATTCCACTTACATGAGGTACTAGAACAGCCAAATTTAGAGAGCATAAGGGTGGTTGCCAGGGGCTGGGAGGAGGAGGGCATGGGGAGCCATGTTTAATGGGTACACAGTTTCAATTTGGCCAGATGAAAACGTTATAGAGAGGGATAGCGGTGATGGTTGAACGGCAATGTAAATATACTTAATGCCAGCATATACTAAAAAACAATTAAAGTGGTAAATTTTATGTTACATATATTTTATCACAATTTTTAAAAGAAGAAAAAATATAGATAGCTATGTAAGGTCAAACAGTTAAGTCCATGAACTCATTCTAGAAAAGTGCTATATACCTCATTGCTGAATATCACTACAGTCACTTTCAAAGTCCTCTTTTGGCCATCTGGTGATCACAGTGCTATTTAGCAATGAGGTATGTTTTTTTCCAGGATGAGTTTGAAAACTTAATTGTCCTACTTTGTATATAAACATACTTACATGTATGTATATTCATATACACGTAAGTATGTATACACATACATAGGTATACATTGTTGTAAATGAGATTTTTATTACTCTTTGATTATGTCCTTTGTGCTATTTTGATATTAAAATGTCCTTTTTTCTTGAGGCAGAGTGTCACTGTCACCCAGGCTCAAGTGCAGTGCCATCATGAGACCTCACTGCAACCCCAAACTCCTAGGCTCAAAGCCATCCTCCTGCCTCGGCCTCCCGACAAGCTGGGACTCCTGCCATGCATCACCATTCCTGGCTAATTTTCTACTTTTTGCTGAGTTGGGGGTCTTATTCTTACTCAGGGTAGTTTCAAACTTCTGGCTTCCAGCAATCCCCCTACCTCCCAGAATGTTAGGATGACAGGTGTGAGATGCTATGCCCAATCTACAATGTCCTTTATTTCATAAAATAATCATGATAGTAGATGGTAATTGCTGTTTTTGATGCTTTGACAAAACATGATGGTCCCCCAAGTGCTTTTTGAAAACTTCCCAGCCTGTGATTACAAAGGCCTGGGAAATATTTGGCGGTTGGCCTGGCATCTTCAGGGAGTCTCTCAGTCACGACATCGTGTAGCTGAGGACAGGGGTTCGCAACCTCAGCAGCACACAGTCAGGGCCTACGAAGTTTTTAAAACACTGATTCCTTGGCCCACCCATCAGGAATTCTCATATCATAGGTGCGGGTGTCAGGACTTTAAAAACCAGCCAAGAAGGGACAGGAGGGGGAACTGAGGAGCCAGGCGGGGGCGCGTCTTTACTTTGGGGGGGTTCACTAATCAAGTGTGTACTCTCTGTCTTTATTCCTCCCAGAGTGGAAAATAGACAGAAGAAAAACAAACAGGGATGGGAAAGGGCAGAGAGTGGAAAGAAAAGGGAGCAAAACACTTGTTTTAAAATTGATGAACATTTTGCAAGCATATCTTAGTCACTGTTTTTTAGTTCTGTGCCATTTAAGTTTGGGAAACTCTTCATGCCTCATTACATTTGAAAAAAATCTTCTTTTTCTTCTTATTTCATGTATAAATAACTTTTCATAGGAAGAATAAAACAACACAAGTAGAAAAAGGTCTCAAAATATTGTCAAACCCTTCGTGCCGCGATTATGACATCATCCATAACATTTGGTCACCCAGAAATGCATTTCCTCTTAGCTTTAAAATTCCTTATGTATTAAGATACATTTCTAATTATATTTCAGATAAAAACCAGATGTTTTGAACACTTTACTTTGAAACCTCCTTCTGACTCTTGTGTGAAACTTTAAAGAAGGGGGGAGGGGCATTCTGCTTATTCCTCCCCTGCGCTTTCTGTATATTTCCCGAAGATTTACCATTCTTGAATATTTTTTCCTAGGCACTTATAAATCTGCCTCTAAGAGAAAACTGTTTACATCAACTGACTTTTCGCCGGCCTCAACTTTGAGTATTAAGAAAAGTAAAGGGTTAATTTTGCAGGAAGTGGTGTCTGAGTTTTCTGCAACATACTTAACTAGAAAATAGCTTTCCAGATGATTACTCCTTTCTCTTTGTCAGACCTTGGCTCTCACCTTTCCTGTGAATGGAACAAGCCTTCTTTATTGTAACACTCACTTTAACTCATGCTATATCTTGCCTCAAGCGTGCTTGCTGCTCTTGTAATAGGAAAGTACAAAATAATAGGGGAACAATTAGCCTTAACCTGGAATACAAATTTTATTTTCCTCCTGGGATCTTGCCAAACCACTACTAGTTGGAGATCACATATTAGCCTAGATTAGTTTTAGTCTTTCCCGCCCCACGAATTGTATTGAGCGTGAGCTTGTCACTCTACACAGGGTGAGATCCTGGGGTCTGGGTGTGAAGGGGTATCCCCTAAAGGTGGGACTGATAGAAATGGAGGTTCTCTGTGTTTTCAAAGGGCAAGGCCACTGCTGTGCTTCTTACTCCCAACCAAGGTTGCTGAAAAAGGGGAAGTGATCAGACAAAAGCATGGGCGGCCTCTGTGAGCCCCACTGACTGTGCCAGGCCAGTTCACTGGCCCTCTGGGAGGCAGGTCTGGAGAAGACACTTCTGATTCGGTCTTTTTCCTTTATGAATGGAGCCTCTTGCAGTGAAAGGGTACAGGAACCTCCAGACTATTCCATCCTCTGGCTGGTGCACAGCAAAGTATGAAATGTTTAAGTCTTAGCACAACTTTTCTCATGGAATAGGCCAGTACAAAGGAAAAGCCTTTTCTCCACCTGCATCTCTGCCCACCTCATCATCCCCACCCCTCTTGCTATAGCTATAACTGGGAGATGGTCACCCCTTTTCTGGGTCCAATGAATTCACGTTCAACCCTCAAGACCCAGGTCGAACATCACCTGTCCCTCAGCAGGTGCCACACCCACATCCCCATGTACCCACGGTGTGGGCACATCTCTCTTCACCTTCCACCTTGTCATAATGTAATTTTGGTTCACGTCTATGAATCTTACTAGGCGTAGAAGAGAAGCTATTCTTTATGTCTTCTGCCCTAGACACAGCAAATTGGGTTCTGGGAAAGGCTTAATTTGGTGGATTTACGACATATATTTGCTCAAGGAGTGGGAGAGAGAGAGAAGGAGGCAGAGAACAAATTCAGAAGCCCTTGGGGTAAGCGAAAGAAGCTGCTGATTCTTACTTGCTGTGGCCCTCCCAGGATGAATGACCACACCCCTCCCCCAACACAAGACAGCTACTTTAGCTAGTGTTAACTGGAGACATGGTAAACCCCTCCAATCTCAGAGGCAACAATAGTTATTAGACTAAGGGAAAATAGAGTGCTATAATGCCCAGGCAACTTAAAAGGGCTCTCTAGTACAATTTCGACTATTCTGACTACAGTTTGGCCTTACGTGCTTATTTGGGAATCCAGCCCCACTGTAGGAGTTATTGAATGAAAGCCTCATGCCCTTTTTAGATTTGATGAGCTGGTGGAAGGTAGAAGTTACTACTCTCTTTTTCTAGGGGGAAAACAACAGAAAACACAACAATACTAAAAACACGAAGTATTTAAAACACAGAACACTGAACCATATAGAACTTTCACCAGATGTGGGATGGTGGGATGTTAAGGAAAGTAATCAGAACACATCCTGCCACTCCTGGGAGGTCCTCAATCTTCAAGCACCTCTGTTCTATGAAAGGATGAGTTAGCAGCTGCTCTAAGCAGATTCAAGATATGCCTCCATGATCAACCCCTGACATCTTCCTAGATGTGCTGATGCAAGAACAGTAGGGTTGGTGCCAGGTCTTTCCCCCCATTTCTCTAAGGACCTTCTCAAACTATTTCTTCCACAATTTGTTCCCTTGGCCTCTGTTTTCTTTTCTTCATTTATTCTTCCATTCTTCCTTTCATTCAACCAAAGTTCGCTGAACACCCAGTATATATCCGTTGCTCACATGCAGATACACACAACTCTGTTGTAGCTTTTCTCTCTCTGTTTTTCTCCCTCTCTCTCTTTTTGAGACAGAGTCTCACTCTGTCACCCTAGGTTGAGTGCCATGGGATCAGTCTAGCTCATAGCAACCTCAAGTTCTAACCTCACTGAGCTCACAGCCTGAAGAGGATGTTGGCTGAGGACACTATCAGAAGTGAATCACACCAAGCCCATTTTTTCTCACTGAACCTCAATTTTTTGTATGCTGTGGGCAAAATAGTATTTACCTTGCAGGGCCTTTTTGAAAACTTTGCAAATTTAAAGTACCTAACAGGTGTCAATCAATTCTACTATTGTTTTAAGAGGTGGGTTGGTTTAAAAAAAACAAACCTTCTTTGAGCTAGTCATAAATTGGAAAGATTAAATTAAGAAAATAGTGTAAGGCTGGGCAGAGTGGCTCATGCCTGTAATCCCAGCACTGTGGGAGGCCAAGGCAGATGGATTGCTTGAGATCAGGAATTCAAGAGCAGCCTTTGCAACCTAGTGAGACCCTACCTGTAGAAAAATTAGTCTGGAGTGATGAGTAAACACCTGTAGTCCCAGCTACTTGGGAGGCCAAGGCAGGAGGATTCCTTGAGTCCAGGAGTTTGAGGCTTCAGTAGCCTATGGTGACACTATTGTACTCCAGCCTGAGTGACAGACTATCAAAAAAATAAAAAAGAAAGAAGGAAAAAAAAAAAGAGAGTGAGAGAGACAGGATGAGGGATAGAAGGAAGGGAGGGAGGGAGAAAAAAAAGAAGAAGGGAGGAAAGAAAAAAGAAGGAAAGAAGGAAGGAAGGAAGGAAGGAAAGGAAATATAAAAATTTGCACTAACTTTCTTTCCCCTCTGTTTTATTATGTAATTAGCAGCCAGCCAGTGGAAAATTAGCAGTCAAGACTCTTGATTCTCTAGTCCTACGCTGGCATCCTGCCAGTAGTGAGTGTGAAGGCGATCATCCTGCAACCAGAACAAAAGCACCCACTCCAACCTGGCCACCACCTCATAGGCCATCGTGCTGAGAAGGAAGGTGCTGGCTCCAGCTCCAGCGGTGCACTTGGGTTTAAAGAACAATATTATTTACTGCCAAGTTCATCCATTTAAGACAGCAGAGCTGGGTGGCTGCAGATTTTACCTTCCAGCGTTGGCTCCAATATCAGGTCAACATCAGGTGTTCCTCTCCCACCTCCCTAACTCCATGACTGCAGCAAACTTCCCTGTGGGGAGAGAGGGAGGCTCTGCTCTTTGTTGGCCTCTTCATGCCAAAGAAGAAATGTTTTCCAACTGATTTTCTTCTGTCTATCCACAAAGCACCAGAAACAAATAGGAATATTTGAATAACTAAAACTTTGGTAGCTCATTTCAGATAGTCTCAGCAATCTACATGGTTCAGGAGAACTTTCTAGAGAAAGTTAGTTGTGTATCTGAAAAGCATCTTATTCCTCCGGGATGTTAGCAAAGAGATTTCAAATTATGGGGGGTGGAGGTTGACTTCCATTTGAGCGTAAACCTGACAGGGCCCCCATTTTAGTTCTAGTTAGCTATAACAAGGCTGTCCTATTTGTAACCTGTCCCCCAGTTTGAGGAAGGGGAGCAAAAATTTTCCCTCCTACCCTTCTAGGACACCAAACCCTAAATTTGTATGGGATTTGTCTTCAGGGCAAAAGCAGCTTCTGTACTCACCTGACTTTCCCGGCTCCTCCCCAGGGATTTCAACCTGGTCAATTACCTTGCTGTTAAATCTGAGCTTTCAAGGTTTTTACAATGAGTATTTTACCTAGCAATTTTAGTTGTCTTCATTGGAGGGCTGTCCCAAATAACCTACCCTACTCTATTCCGGAAAGAAAGTGTCCTGTTTTATTTTCTTACTAGCATTTATTAAAGCCAGAGTGTCCCCCTTTCTCTCATTTACTGTCTGACTCCTCCAGTGAGCATGGCCACTGCATCACAGTGCGTCTCAGTCCTCAAGGCCGAGAATAATGCCTGGCATGTGGTAAGCGTGTAATAAATATCTGCAAAAGATAATAATCGTGAAATGATAATAGTAAAAGATCTTGAACATGGGACCCATACAGTGTCTTAGCTGACAGCTTTGCCTCAGTCACCCTCTTTCTCCAAACCTTTCTGCATGTGTGGGGAGAATCAACTTCCAATGGCTCTCTGTCTTTCTCATAGACACCCTACTTCTTCACGCCAGCCAGGATACAAATTAATTTTCTATTCTTTTGGTGTCCTGTGTTCCCCCCAAACCCAACAATTTGGCATTTACCAAACATGCAACACAACTTTGCTCTCACCAATGCCCTGCCTTGACTAGTGTTGCAATTCTCTCTCCCTTCTGATTCAAACTCACTGTTCCTTCGACACACTGTTCAAATTTCACTTCTAAGATTCCTTCTCCCATTCCTTTTCAAGAAATAGTGGTCCTCTCTTTAAACTCCCAGAGCGCTCAGGGTTTCCTGTTATCTCGTATCACATGCTCTGCATTTATTCACGTGGACTAATGCTATTTATTCACGTGGATTAATGCTTCCCCTCCCCCCAAGACTTAATGGGACTTGGTACATATCAGACAGTCAGGAAACATTATCAGAATAAGTGGATCATCAAAACAGGCTTAGATTGTAGATTATAATCAATATCAAAACAAGCACAATCCCATTTACTATAGCCAGAAATACCTTATCTTCTAGCCTCTTAGAGGCTTCTGAATACAGTTTGTGGGGCTGGGCACTAGATATGCCAATAGATACATTATTTAAAATTATTATTTATGCTCCAATTGTTTGACATCTTTTACAGAATGATTGGGAGCCTGATGTTCTTTTGCTTGTTTTTGTTTTGTTGTTCTAGGCACTTGAAGAATTTCATCAGAGGACTCTCTTTGTTTAGGGAATATATCACAGAACTGGAAGTTAATGCTAATAACAACCACACCAAATTAACTCTGACTCATACTTCTGATCAGCAGTTCCTGTACCTTTGTTGAATTTCTCATCTGTGCTATCACCACTGAAGGCCACCACCCTAAAAAACAGAAACCCAAGACAGTATCTCCTATTTCCAGAGGCTGGGTTCTAAAGATAAAAAATTCCAAATTATAAAATTGAGCATTTAAAATCTTATGTCTTCAACATAATGTGGTGGTTTTCCTCCAACATACAAGTTGGCAGCTCGCTTTCCATTGTATGATTGCAACGGGGTGAATCACATTATATATTTGGTTGACAACTTAAGATCTTCTAAGTTCTGCAGAAAGATGTCATAGATGTCACCCATGTATTCTCTCTGGTGCTTTTTTTTTTTTTTGAGCTAGAGTCTCACTATGTCACCCTCAGTAGAGTGATGTGGTGTCACAGCTCACAGCAACCTCAAACTCTTGGGCTTAAGTGATTTTCTTGCCTCAGCCTCCCAAGTAGCTGGGACTACAGGTGCCCGCCATAACACCTGGCTATTTTTGTTGTTGTTGTAGTTGTCATTGTTGTTTTTTAGCAGGCCTGGCCGGGTTTGAACCCTCCAGCTCTGGTGTATGTGACCAGCGCCCCACCCACTGAGCTCCGAGCGCTGAGCCACCGCTGGTACTTTTTTAAAGGACCTAAAGAAGAAGGCAGAAATACCACAAATCCTCTCACAGGAATTAAGGAGATAAGATTGGTCTATGGCTAATTTTTTGAACCTCTCACATGTCCAGGAGAGAAATTTGAATAATCAAAGAAAATACCCTTTGGAAAAAATATGTTTTTGCTTGACAACCTGACAATTAAGGGAAAATGAATCCTATAAAAGAAACTGTTTTACAGATCACAAATACACAGCTAAAAAAGAGGACAAACAAAAGAAATTTGAAATTAAATTTCAGAGAGATAGCCTCTCCAAGGCAGGAATAGCATAGGCCAAGAAATCTAAAGCAGATGCCAAAAATCAGAACCAGAGTCCAGGAGATTCAAACTGAAGAGATTAAGAGCTTGGTGACTGGGGGATGCCAAATAATGCTTGAGGTTAAGTCAGGTAATGTCTCATAAGATCTCAAGTCTGACATCTTGTTGATAATGTTGGAGGCACAGTGGTGTGGAATGTGTTGTATCTAAAAAGATTACATGCCTCAAATCCACCCTTACCACAGTCACTGCCAGAAATCCAGGCCTCTCTGGTCACCCAGAGTCACACTCTCATACCGCTATTCTCATCCCAGTGGAACCCAATCTCCCCAGCCCCCAGTAACCCCCACCCGTGGTGCCTCCGCTCTGCAATCGCAACCCCCTCATTCCTTCACGAGGCCCTGGCTGCCTCTGAGAATGTTCCTCTGCGGCCTGAGCAGTGAGGGGCTGTTTCCCTCTCTCTCTCTCTCACATACGCACACCCTTGGATCCCTTGGAAACAAAAGTTGTATGTTCCTGGGTCACCATTGTCCCTTCCAGACCATATTTCCTATTGCACAGACCACTGCTTTTTGAGACTCACACCACTCACATGCCACCTCTTTCTCCTCCTAATGACTGTCACACACAGATTTACAGAATTCCCCCACTACACACACACACACACACACACAGATGCACATGCGCACACACCTTCCTTTCTACCACAACTCCTATGGCATTTTTTTGCAACTTCAACATGCAGGGGATACAGTCTGGACAGCAGCTACCCACAGGCAGGTCACACCGAGACTGTGTCACCACGTTCCCCAATCTCTAGTCCCAGCATCACGGCCAAGTCCATGAGCTCCTGCCCATCTCCTGCCCTGGTTCACATGCCTCCACCACGGCCATCCTCCATCCACCCGGACACGTCCTCTCACCACTCACTCGAAGCTGAGGACCTTCCCCGCCTTCTCTACCCACCCCCAAAGCAACAAACCTCCTTGCTCTGGCACTTCGCTCCCTCCTGCCTCATCTTCCTTGCCTGCGCTGTCCTGGAACCACGCTCTCTCCTTCGACTCCACACCATTTTCAACTGCTCATGGTATGTTTTAGCAGCCACTGTCCTGACCCTCCCCAGTGCTGCAGAAGCTGGAGCTGGGGTGTGCTGGCTCCCAAGGGCTGACGGCCAAGTTTTCAGGAATTTTGCATCACATTGGTAGCTTGAAATTAGCTGTGGTGAGAGCATTTATTTTACCACAAATGAAGACTTGGGCTTTTCAGAGGCTGGGCTGCTAGACACTTACCAGCACCCCACTGCTGTATTCCTTACCCTGCTGCCCCCAGCACAACTTTCTGCTGTGCCCCCACCTCAAAACTAACCTCTCAAGAGCTGCCAGTGGCACTGATTCCCCCCACTCGCTGCTCACACCCACTCTAGCCCAGCACTGGCCTCAGACTCTCGCAGACGCCTCTTGTCCAGGTCCCCAACACCTCCATGGTGTGAATCCCAGCAGCAGATTTAGGTCACTACCTTCCCCTGCCCTTGCTTCCCACCCACCTCACCCCTCCTTGCTCTTGAGTACACCTCCTCCCGGCCTGATACCAGCTTCTCCTGGCCGCCTCCTTCCTTTCCTCTCCTGCTGTGCTTTTTCAGAATCTGTCACAGACTTCTCTGTGCCCCACGTGCCCCACACTGCACAGCTTCTCAAGACTGACTTCCAAGGGCTGGCTGCGGCCTCTGCTTTTTCTCCACTCTCTCCTGCAGGTGGCCTTGTCCCATCTCATGACTTACGCTAAGGATTCCTCAAGGTGAGCCCCAATCCTCTCCAACCTGTCATCTGCCTGTGTGACAACTCCATTTGGTATTTATCTACACACTTTGTTGTATCAGGTTTACTAACTTTTTCCCCATTTTATTTTTCTTTTTTGAGGCAGGGTCTCATTCTGTTGCCCAGACTAGAGTGCACTGGTGGCATCATAACTCACATCAACCTCAAACCCTTGGGTTCAAGAGATCCTCCTGCCTCAGCCTCCGGAGTAGCTGGAAGTACAGGTGCCTGACACATGGCCGGCTAATTTTTTCTACTTTTAGTAGAGAGGGAGTTGTGCTCTAGCTCAGGCTGGACTCAAAACTCATGAGCTCAAGTGATCCTCCCACCTTGGCCAACCGGAGATGCTAGGATTACAGGCGTGAGCCGCTGAGCACAGCCCAATTTTTGGTTTAAAGTGTAGTAAAGTGGAACTGCTGAATCCTTCACCACAGGGAGAGCTGTTCCTCTCCCCAGCTTCCTCATCTCCATAACTGGTGGCACCTTTCAGCTGTGTGCTCAAGCCAGAAACAGGGCACCATCGGAATTTCTCCCTCATCACAGCCATGGCCAATGCATCGCAGGCCTGAGGTGTCTCTCCATCCTCCCCATTTCTCCCCAGGGCTGCACACGCCATCTCAGCCTCATTCCTCCCGCCTGGAATCTCACAGTGACCTCCATCCTGGTCTTCCCAACTCCAATGCTGCCCTGGCTTAATACAGTCATACAAAATAGTCAGAATCAACGTTTACAAAAGAAAATGGTGGAAGTACATAGTTTGGAAGTACTTCAATGGTTTGAAGTACCTAGAAATGAACAAGTTCATATACGATTTCAAGTGAAAAAGTATAACAGAAAAATGTTACAGAAATTATTCAACTTTTAAATGTATGGAATTTGCATAGGCCCCATTTTATCCCCTTTCATTTAAAGACATGATTTCTATTACATTAACTTAAGCTTCGAGGTAGTGGCTGTCATTTTTAAAACAATAATATACAAGCGGAATTTCACAATTTAAGGCTTTCCAAAATCCTTCCAAATGATCACTAAAGTCTTAGCAGCTATTAACACAATGACTGCCACACTAGAAACAAAAATATTTGCTTGGGGCCACAATGTTTTATGAAGCCAAGATAGGTCAAAAGAGATGTGTGAGTTACATATGCTTCATGAGCCCCAGGCTCAAAACTAGAGTAAGTTAACTACTACTCATGTAGCAGTCAATAAAACTGTAGAATATAAGGTCTGTCCAAAATTATCTAATCAAATAAAAAATTACTGAACTAATGTTCATTCTTTGCTATGACATAAAAAAAGTAAAGTCTTCCAAAGGTTTAACATACATATGGACTTTTATAAATTTATTTTTAAGACAAATCAGCTATACTCCTTGAGTGATGGGAGATGGATTCCTATGTAGTCCTAGAAATTAAAATGGCTCTTAGCAATTTTAAAGAGACATGGAAAAATCATTTTTTTACCCTTAAATTTGTGAAAAACTTTTCTTTTGACTGTATAGACGTTTACCTATTAACATGAAAGACTCCAGAGTCAGACAATCTTTTTAAAAACAGAAAATATATTATCTTGTTACACTGCCTGAAACCTTCCATTACACCTCAGATAAGATCCACATGCCTTTCCTACAAGGTTCTGCACAGTCTGGCCTTTTCTCTCCACTTTGTCCCGTCCTTCTCGCCAACTTGCAAGCATCAGATACACTGGCATCTTCTTTGTCCCTGGAGCTGGTGTGTATGTATGTGTGTGTGTGTGTGGGGGGGGGTTGTTTAATATTTGTTTTTGCCTCAGGGCCTTTGCACAAGCTCCGCCCTCTGTCCAGGGACACATTCCCTTGCACTTCCTGCTGACTTCATCTGCTCTTATCTCAAATACCATCTTCCCAGAATAGCCCAGCAGGCAGAGGGTCTGGCAGAGCAAGGATAGGCAGATTAGGTAAACAGCACGTCTGCTTCTTTCTAAAGTAAGTAAATAAGCCTCTTAAACATACCATCTGCTTAGTAAACCAGCACTTCTTTGTATTTGTTGTTTATTCATCAGGCCTTTGAGGGAAGTCTTGACAAAAATATGCAGTGGACAAAAATATGCAGTGAACAGTTATAGTAATCAACATGTATCAAGTGCTTACCACATTCCAGGAGTTGTGCTTTATAATCCAGCCCTTCCCTGCCTGTTCAGGCTCTCTGCATTTAGCTGGATGGGCTTGTTCGTCCTCACAATAACTTGAGAAGAAGTTAATATCATTAGCCCCATTCTACAGATTAATGGAAGAGAATCGTGGAAAGCCAAGTATCTTGTCCAACGTCCCAAGGTAGCAAGGGACAGAGCTGGGGACGTAGCCAGCCCAGCCTCAGAATCTACTTCCTTAAAGATCAAATACACTCCAGTACACCCCAGGTTCTTATTAGGTCCTAGGATATAAAATTAAGAGAGGGCTCCTGAGCGTAAGGAATGTAGGTTACAGGGAAGACAATGCAAACAGTTACTGTAGAGTGATAGCTACTCTGGTGGCCAGTGAACAAGGTGCAGTTAGAGCTAAGAGAAAGGATTCCCCAAGTCAGCCTTGTACATCTCAGACTTGAAGGGTGAGTAGGAGACTGCAAGGAGTCAGTGGGGAAAGGCAAGGGTCCAGCATGTTTAGAAGCTAGGATGTTTAGGGAACTGTACCTAGGTCCAAGTTTTCAACAGCTTAACGTATATGAATAGGAGATCACTAAGAGACATGAGAAAGAACGGTAAGAGCTGAACCTAAGGGCCCCTGTCATGCAATGGGCTGCTGACTTTCATCCACAGATGATGGGGAGCCTTAAAGAATCAGTCTGGGTCCAGGCTCTGATCCAACTTGCATTCAGCAGAAGATGGTGCTGACAGCAGTGAAAATCTGGAAAACAAGAAGGAGGGGATTGGTGAACCGAAGGAGACCAGTCGGGGGTTGTGTCCATGAGTTAATTCTCATTGTCTATAGCTAAAAGCTATAACTCATCCTCCACTAATTGTGATATTTACTAGAAAGATGTAATACTCTTCCACTGGTTTCTCTGATCACATTGAAGTTATTAAGTCAGCTGCCCCAAGGAGCTGTCCTCCTTGGCACTGGGTTGATCAGGCCTTGGCTGAGCACCTTGGTACCAGCGGTCATTGGCAGTGGACCTCTTAGGAGTCAGGCCAGCTCCTATCAGCTGCCAGGGTCCTGGCACTGTTTGGTCTGTCTTCTCCTGTCTGCTGTCTGCTCACTGACAAATGTCAGTGGCAGCCTAGGTCTAAGGTCAGGTTCCCTGGGAGCAGAGCTAAGAGGGAGGTTCTCCAACAAGTGGAATTTGGGGGACACACTCTTAGGAGACATCGTAAGAGAGGGGAGAGAAGTAGGAAAGAAAGGGAGAACAGCGAAGGAAAGATGTGATATGCTGGTCAGCTCTGGCCACTACATAAGGTACTCCAGACTGGGTGGCACAAGCAACAGACACTTGTTTCTCACAGTTCCAGAGGCTGAAGGTCAAGATCAGAGTGCCAGCCTGCCGGCCCTGAAGGCCGCCTCCTCACATAGCGGAAAGAGAGCTGGCTGGCTCCCTGACCTCTTCTTATGAGGACACTAACCCCATTCATGAGCACTCCCGCTGTGATAGATTTCCCTCCTAAAGGCCGCACCTCCTGATACCATCACCTTGGGATGAGTGTTTCAACACATGAATTTTGGAGAGACACAAACATCTAGTCCCTTGTGTGTCCAGCCTCAGCATAATCCCAGATGCTCTGGAACATGAGAGTACAATGGAGTTGCCCCCTTTGAAGGCAAGCGTCTGGGCTTTTGTACCCAGTATCAGTCAGCTATTGGCTGGGAGCACCTTGGTAAGGGGGGGGTGCAGGTAACTTCAAAGGCATTGAGGTGGCTCCTATCCACTTTGGAAGTGGTTGTGAGCTGTTAGCAGGTGTCACTGAGTGGCTGGGGTTTGGTCCTCAAGTATGAGGGATCTGGGTGGGGAAAGAAAGACTCAGGATCATCTTAGGATTTCCCAGCCTCTGCACTTTGGGGACTGGGTAATTCCGTGTTGGGGGAGCTGTCCTGTGCACTATCGGACGTTACCAGCATACCTGACCTCTGTTCACCAGATGTCAGTAGTACCAGCTCCACCAACCAATTTCCAAACATCAATAGATGTCTCCTGGGGTGCTAAATTGTGCCCCCTTCCTGACCCACCCATGTGTTCTACGGTGTCTTTGTCCAACGTGAGGGGGAACTCTCAGCAACTGTACTACACAAGGGGTGGAGCATCCCACACACACACACTGTGTGTGTCTGTGAGTGTGAACATGTGTGTAGCCAGAAGCCTCAGCTTCTCTGAATGTGACTTTCAAGACTGGGTCAAGCCAGAACAAAGGAGGATCAATGAAGCTGATAGGTAGCCAGGAAACAGCACTAACAGAATTAAGTGACAGAGTGGGCGTAGGGGTTAAGGCAAAGGTGGACTGCCAGGTTTCTGGCTTTGGCAAATGCAAAGACAGGGGCAAGAAGTGTAAGGTTGGGGCGGCACCTGTGGCTCAGTCGGTAAGGCGCCGGCCCCATATACCCAGGGTGGCAGGTTCAGACCTGGCCCCGGCTGAACTACAACAAAAAAAAAATAGCCAGGCGTTGTGGCGGGCGCCTGTAGTCCCAGCTACTTGGGAGGCTGAGGCAAGAGAATCGCTTAAGCCCAGGAGTTAGAGGTTGCTGTGAGCTGTGTGAGGCCACGGCACTCTACCGAGGGCTATAAAGTGAAACTCTGTCTCTACAAAAAAAAAAAAAAAAAAAGAGAGAGAGACAAGAAGTGTAAGGTTGGAGGGGAAAAGGACCAGGTAAGATGGGGTACAGTGATCTTGAAATGCTGTGGGCTCTCCTGTGCACATAACTGGAAGGCACAGATGTGTCAGGTCTGGGCTAGACTGGGGCGCTCAGCCTGGGAGTCATCACTGTCAAAGTCAACTGTCATCACTGTCAACATCAACAACTATAGTAGTTCAGAGAAGGTGAGAAAGAAAAGAGCTGAGAAAAGGTCGAAGGAGGCAGGTGTGGTGGCTCACGCCTGTAATCCCAGCACTCTGGGAGGCTGAGGCAGGTGAATTGCTTGAGCTCAAGAGTTTGAAACTAGCCTGAACAAAAGTGAGACCCTGTTTCTACTAAAAATAAAAAAACTAGCCAGGCATGGTGGTGCATGCCTGTAGTCCCAGCTTTAGAAGCTGAAGCAAGAGGTTTGCTTGAGACCAAGAGTTTGAGGTTGCTGTGAGCTACTATGCCACAGTGCTCTACCAACCCTGTCTAAAAATAAATAAATAAATAAATAAATAACGGTAAAAGGAGAACCAGGACAGAGTTGAAGCCATGGATGGTAAAACCAGTAAGAGAAACTTTTGATCTAAAAAGGGGTACAGGCTCCTGCAGTAGAGGATATTGTTGCTTAAAAGAATCCCATGATACAACCCATGAAATAGAAGAAAATATTTGCATATCATAGATCTAACAAGAGTTAATATCCAAACTATATAAAGAACTGAACAACTGCATACAGTTATGACTTAATAAAAAATTAAGTTAAAAAAAAAAAGAACTCAAGAAAATCACCCAAACAACCCAATTAAAAATTAGGCAAAGAACCTGAATAGACATTTCTTCTAAAAATATATACAAGTGGCCAAACAGCACATGAAAAGATGCTCAACATCACTAATCACTAGGGAAATGCAAATGAGATACCTCCTAACACCCATTAGGATGGCTACTGTCAAAAAATATATAAATAGGCTCAGTGCTTATAGCTAGGTGGTTATGGCACTGGCCACATTCACCGGGGCTGGCAGGTTCAAACCCAGCCAGGGCCTGCTAAAAAAAAACAATGATAACTACAACAACTGCAACCAAAAAATAGCCTGTAGTCCCAGTTACTTGGGAGGCTGAGGCAAGAGAATCACGTAAACCCAAGAGTTTGAGGTTACTGTGAGCTATGATGCCACGGCACTGTACTGAGGGCGACATAGTGAGACTCTGTCTCAAATAAATATATATATATATGTATAAATAAAATAACAAATATTGTGAAAGATGTGGAGAAATTGGAACTCTTGCACACTGTGGGTAGAAACAATTGCACTTCTGGGTCTACCCCCAAAAAGAATTAAAAACAGGGTCTTGAAAAGATATTTGTACACCTATGTTTTGTTTTTTTTTGTTGTTGTTGTTGTTGTTGTTTTTGAGACAAAGTCTCATTATATTACCCTCAGTAGAGTGCTATGACATCACAGCTCACAGCAACCTCCAACTCTTGGGCTTAAGTGATTCTCTTGCCTCAGCCTCCCAAGTAGCTGGGACTACAGGTGCCTGCCACAAGGCCCACCTACTTTTCTGTTGTAGTTGTCATTGTTGTTTAGCAGGCCCAGTCCAGGTTCAAACCTGCCAGCCTTGGTGTATGTGGCCAGTGCCCTAACCTATGGGTGCCAAGCCAGTACATCCATGTTTATAGCTGCATTATTCACAGTAGCCAAAAGGTGGAAACAACTCAAGTATCCATCAACAGATGAGTACACAAAACGTGATGTATATGTACAATGGACTATTATTCAGCCTTAGAAGTGGAGGAAATTTTGACACATGCTCCAGCCTGTGGACATTATACAAGGACATTATGCTAAGTAAATTAAGCCTGTCACAAAAACACAAATACTGTGTGATTCCACTTATATGAGGTCCCTAGAATAGTGAAAAATCATAAACAAAAAGTAAAATGGTGATCACCTGGGGGTGGCAAGGCAGGAGGAATGAACAGTTAGTATTCAATTTCAGTTCTGCAAGGTGAAAAAGTTCTGGAGATTGTTGGCACAACAGTCTACTGAATTATACACTTAAAAATGATCATGGTAAAAAAAAAAGAAAAAGGAATCCAGTGTAAAATTATTTGTAGAAGAAAATGTCATTTGACAAAATAAAAGTGAAGTAATTGCTCTAAATAAATACAAATGGCATATTTTCATATTTGCCTAAGTCAGCTGTACTATTCTAGCAATTAGTGGCAGTAAATTATTTAAATTTGGTAGAGAGTGTTTTTATGATCTGTCTGTTATATAATCAATTTTAAAAGACAATTGCGGGTGGCACCTGTGGCTCAAGGGGTGGGGCGCCGGTCCCATGTGCCAGAGGTGGCAGGTTCAAGCCCAGCCCCGGCCAAAAACAAACAAACAAAAAAAGACAATTGCTAGATTAGAAAATTATAAGGTTCTAATGTATTTGCAAGTCAGGTGCAGTGACATCTACCTACTGTAAGTGGCTGAAGCAGGAGGATTACCAGAGCCAGGAGTTTGAGAGTACATGTGAGACCTCATTTCCCCAAACAATATGTGTTTGTGGTTATTTGATTATGTGTCTTAAGAGAATCTCTAGTACTTGCGGTATAAAAGGTATTAAATGTATGTTCATTATGTCAAGTATTGGGCATAGCAAGGACCTTACCTAAGAAATGCAAACATTGTAACCTAATCATTTGTACCCCCATATTAATCTGAAATTTTTTTGAAAAGTCAAATATTCAAAACGTTCCATAAAGAATGAGTGTGGCTCTTAAGAATGTTTTTTGAAAACTACATGTATAAACAAATAAATAATATTTTCCAAGCCGAAAGAAAAGAAAATTATAAGGAAATATGAGTCCTTGGGGTGGCACCTCTGTTTTTAGAAATCTCTGCAGACCCTGATGAAGGTTCACCCAGTATTCGCAGGCAGGCCTTGCCCACGCACGCCCTCCTAACAAAGTCTGTGTTTTTCAATCCTGGGTTGGCGGCAGGGAGTTTCCTGAGTGAAGATGTGCTTCCAGGATGAATAAGACTTTCTCAGAAAGCCAACTTGATAACGAAAGGCACTGCTTCCTCCTGGCCTGACAACACCCTCCCACGCCAACTCCTGGCTGTGAGGGATCGTAGAGTCACACAGAGAGCACAGCACCCTGAGAACAGCAGAGCACTTACACTTACCCATTTTGATACTCTTCAATTTGACTGAATTCAAAAACAGATTTCTACACAGACTCATTCACTCATTCAACCAACACCAGAAGATAACTGTTAAATGATGAGGACAGAGCTTTGGTTAAAGTCAGTTTTCTTGAGGTAAAATTCACCCTTTCAGGCGTGTAGTTCTCTGAGTCTGACAGATGTATATTGTCATGTAACCACCACAACCACTAAGATATGGAATATTTCCACTGCTCAGAGCATTCCCCTGGATCACTTTGTAGTCAAGTTCTGCCTCTACCACCAGTCACTGGCAACATTAATCTGATCTTTGTACCTATAGTTCTGTCTTCTCCAAATGTCAAATAACTGAAGTCATAAAAATACAAAAAGTATGTAGCTTTTTTATCAGCTTATTTCACTTTGCAAAATGCTTTTTTTAAAGTCTCACCCATATCCTCGTATGCTTCATTAATTCATTCCTTTTTATTGCTGAGTAGTATTCCATTGGGTAGGGGTACCACAATTTATTTACCATTCTCCAGTTGATGAACATTTGAATTCCTTCCAGTTTTCAGAATTTTGAATAAGGCTGTTAGAAACATTTGTGTATAGGTCTTTGTGGGGACATACGTTTCCATTTCTCATGGATAAGTACCTAGGGGTAGGATGGCTGAGTCATTTGGAAAGTGTATGTTCACATTTATAAGAAACTATGGAATCATTTTTTAAAATAATCGTGCCCTTTTGCGTTCCTACCAACAATGCAAATGAGTTCGAGTTGTTCTGTATCCTTACCAGCCAGACATTTTTGGGAATGTCACCACCTTAATTACTTCAAACCTAGTTTTCATGAACATTCTATCATCAGCAAGGAGTGGTTATATCTTGAAATTCCCCAATCTGTAAGCCGGCACCCAGAAATGTGCACTTCACCATTGCCTCCACAAGGCACTTTTTTCATAAAATAGTAATGTAAAAGTGCTGTAATGATCTCATGTTCAAGAAATTACCGCAAAGCATAGTTAGCCCTCAGGAAGATGGAAGTAGGCAGACAATAAAACAGTAACCCATACACCTGTGTAACACTCCCCACCCCCCCACCCCCACTCCACCATGGGATGCTTGCATCACATCTGACTACAGTCCCAGCTAAGGGTCATCCAGGTTCTACTGTAATCCAACTTCTTTAGGAGGGATCTCACTTCCTCCTGTGGCAGCTGTCTTAAAAGATACAGTCACCAGGAATTGTGTCAACCATAGACAGTCACTCTCATCCAGGCTTTTCCAGCAGGCCTTGCCATCTTGGGACTACTCTGACTAGTATTTGAAACTGTTGTTATTGTTGGTGGTGGTGATGTGTGTGTGTGCGTGTGTGTGTGTGTGTGTGTGTGAATGTTTAAGCCTAGTTTCTCTGAAGTTTTTGCTCATTGGTCTTTGGGGTGTGGAAGCCTACAAGATTTCAATGTCTGTTTTACCTGACATCTTTTCAAATATTCGAAAGCGGTTCTCATGTTCCCTAAAGCATCTCCTCTTTTCCAGACTAAACATTTCTTTTGATATCCTGACACAACATGACACTGAGTTCCTCCCCCATCAGGTCTCTCTTGTGTCAATGTCTGTATCTAATTCCTCTTTAAAATAGGAGCTCATTTCTGACCCACAAAACCAGCGCTGCCTAGCAGACACAGAGTGGATTCCCATCCAGAGCAGTCTAAAGCCACATTCACCTTTTCTGAAAGATGTCTCTGGGGCCTCTCATTGAATTTACTGTGAGCTATAATCTGTATGGCTGGCTACTCAGTCATACATTCTCTGATTTGTACTTGCAGAATCAAATCTAGAGAGACTCAAGAGAGGACAATGTTCTCATTATAGATTCACCCACTGCTCCGATTTGCTAGCTCTTGGACGACTCTATATTCAATTATGTTTACTATCTCAACTTTGGGTCACCTCCAAACTTTATGAGCAGGTTTACAATATATCTTTGTTCAGCAATTAATATTTCTTGAGCACCTACTGTATTCTATGGACTCAGCCAGGTCCTAGGAATACAAAGAAAGATGAATCAACAGGGGTACTTTCCTAAAGGAGCTCACAGTCCAAAATAGATGGCTGGGTTGTTTACCACAAATGGACACTTCCTATAGAATTAAATTTGTGACACCATCAGTATACACTGTGGGGTCTGCCTTCTAGTCAGTCATTAACATACCTATTTGTGCCAGCGTCTAACATAGGTGTCTCTATTATATTTTTCCCACGTGGCTGGCATGAGAAAGCTTGAATAACATCTAGAAATGTTTGCACATCACTGCTGAGCTAGGGGTCAGAAGTGGTCCAAAAGGGAGGAGGGTATTAGTCTGACATGAATGGTGTTCAGTAAGGTGCTCAACCCCCACCCTCACCACCTCCTCCTTTCTTTAACTTCCTTCTCATACTCAAAGAACATTACATAAATGCATTCACACAGCATTAACAATCACTGAAAAGGCAAATCAGGGGGAGTAGACAATGAGCTCCTGGAGTGACCATGCAAGCAGGTTAATAATAAAGTTTGTAATTAAAAGTAAGTAGCCTATACAAGGAAAATTGATTTGGGGGGGTCTGAGCCTTAAATTAATAAATCTCATGTGCCATTTGTTTATCTTTTCTTAATTTTTTTTGAGACAGTCTCACTATGTCACCTTCAGTAGAGTACAGTGGCGTCACAGCTCACAGCAACGTCAACTCTTGGGCTTAAACGATTCTCTTGCCTCAGCCTCCCAAGTAACTGAGACTACAGGCGCCCGCCACAATGCCTGGCTGGTTTTTTGGTTGCAGTTGTCATTGTTGTTTAGCAGGCCCGGGCCGGGCATGAACCTGCCAGCCTCGGTGTACGTGACCCGCACCCTAGCCGCTGAGCTCCGCGGACCGAGCCTCATGCACGGTTTAGATAGTTGAAGAGGCTGTGAGAAATACAGGCGTGGAGCCGGACTACTTAAGAACTGCTTTGGGCTCTGGAACTCCTGCAGACAAATTAAGGTCCACTAAGGTAAACTTCAGGTGTGTCTTTTCAACAGACATTTGATTTACCCATGGAGCACCTACAGTTCTCTGTTTTAGATTTTGATGCCCCCCATCTTCTGTTTCCACAGGTGACGGGAGGCCCCCCACCTTCTATTTCTTTTTCTGGGGGAAGTCAATAGACAACCTTAGGTGTAGGGGTGGTTTGGGTGATTGCCAGTTATGATCCAAAAGAATAAACCTTTGGGGAAAAGTTGTAATCCTCGAGAAATTCTTCAGCCTCCTCATCCAGAAAAGCCACCTCATTTCCAGAAAGCGGCCAGGAAAGGCGATTTTTACCCAGAGTGTGCCAGTTGCCAATCGTTCAAAGGACAAAGTTTGAACGGTGCACCAGTGCGTGCGTGTGTGTGTGTGTTCGTGGGGGGGGGGGGGGCGTGTATGTTGTGTTTCACTCATTTGCCCTGGACGCAGCCCCGCTGGGTGAGAACTGTCAGGAAAGACCTCGCGTCTGATTTTCTCTGCCGGCCAAGGCTCGGTGCGTGAACTCTTTTCGGCTGTTGTTTACTCCAGGTTTTGTTCAGCCTGGGGAAGCTGCGCCGCAGCTTTTCAGATGTTATTTATCTTTTCCTGCGAAGGACTTGTGACAGCCCGGGGTGTTGTGTATCCTGTGCGATTGTTTATCGCCCGGCCCATGCGGTGGCCGGAGCAGCCTCCGCGCCGGCACTTCACGTCCCGAGCACCCGGACTACGTGCGCCAGCCCAGGGCGGGAGGTGACGTTAGGGCGCCGCGGTGAACCCGCGTCCCCTGCGGCCCAGCGGCGTGTCCTCAGGCTGGGGCGCTGACCTCGGGGCGCGCAGGTGCAATGACCCCGCCCGCCCGGTGGAGTCACACCTCCGCTGTCGCTGCTCCTGGGGCGCGGCGCCCCCGGCCCTGCAGGGCCCTGCCCAGTCCCCACGCCGGCTGAGCCCCGGCCTGCCGTGGATGGGGCTCACGGGTGCTCCGTCCCGAGTCACCGCGAGTCCGGCGGGCCGGGTGGCGGGCTCTGGGGACGCCCCTACGTGCGAGGCCGCTCTCTGTCTGGCCGCCCGACGCCGCGGGGCTTCGCACCGGCCCGCCCAGCCCCAGCCCCGGCGCCGCGGCCGCCGCCTCTGCAGAGGCGGGGGACAAAGGTGCGGGGCGCTTTCGAGTCTGCGTTTGCCACGGGCCAGCCGCGAGTTCAAAACCAACCTCCGGAGAGCTCGCGGGATGATTTTATTCTTTTCTTTTCTTTTTCCATTTCCCTTCTCCTTTCTTTTTTTTTCGCCTCAGTCCTATCCTTTCCCCCTTTCTTTTCTTTTCCTTTTCTTTCTCTATTTTCTAAGTTTTTGAGGGCTGGGACTCTTTGCCACCCTTGGGAGCTTGCCAAGGGAGCAGAGACAGGGCGGACCGCGGCAGCGCCCTGTCTCTACCGGCCGGTCTGTGTCTATGTGTCTGTGTGTCCCTACACACACGCACAGGACCCACCCACAGACACTTAAACACGCAGACACACAAACACACACACTCCCACACAGACCACATACACTCCCACACACCGACCACTCACACTCACACACAGATACGCACACTCCACACACAGACACTCCACACACACACAGATACACACACTCCCACACACAGATACACACACTCCCACACACAGACACTCCACACTCACACACAGACCACTCACACTCCCACACACAGACACTCCACACTCACACACAGATACACACTCCACACACAGACACTCCACACTCACACACAGACCACTCACACAGACACTCCACACTCACACATAGACCACTCACACTCACACACAGACACTCCATACTCACACACAGATACACACACTCACACACACACACACCACTCACACACACACACCACTCATACACACACACACCACTCACACACACACACCACTCACACAGACACGCTGCACGCACGCACGGACACCCCGCCCACATACTCAGACACACCTCTCTCTCTCTCTCACACACACACACACACACAGACACACACACCCCTGTGGGGAAGGATCAAACGCTCACGCGGCCCTGAGGGCTGTTTTCTTAGGCTCCTTCCCCATCACCACATTGTTCACGGGACAATGGGCTCCTGCGTCCGTCTTGTTGGCACCAGTGTTGTACGATGCAGGAAACAGCATTTCCTCTCGGCGCTGGAAAATTAACTTGGATCGTGCTTTTCCCTTTTTATTGAGAATCCGCACACACCCCGGGAAACCCAAGCTCCCGGCGAGGGGAAGGAGCGGCAGCAATAGACATCCCGAAGGCCCCGCCGCGTCCGCCCCCGCCCCCGCCGGGAGAGGAAGCCCGGGCCCGAAACAATGCGGCGGGGCTGGTGTCTCAACCGGGACCCTCCCGCCGGGGCCGTCGGGACCACCCGGCCAAGCCTGGAGCTCTCGTGCGGCCCCAGCTCCCCGGAAACGGGCCCTGGCGGAAGGGAAGGGGCTCCCGCCGGCTCAGAGCCCCCAGCTCCGCCGCCACCTGCAGCTGCTCCCGCAGGCCCCCGCGCACGGGACGGGGGCTGAATTGTCCCGAGGCGGATCATGTACAAATCTGAACAGTTGGGAGGCCCATGAAACTGATGGTTAACGTTCTCCTTCTCCACTGAGAGCTCCTGTTTTGGCATTCATCTCCTTCTGCCCTGAATTACCAGGCACAGTGCTCGTGGTCTCTAGGAGCAGCACTAGATGGGTCTTCCTGTGCACGCATTTCTCTCAAACTGAGGGCTGTGGCCTGGCACCTAGGAGGGGCTTCATTACTATCAATGTATGTTCAATAGTAAACATCATTGCCTCTATTAGACACCCTACCACCATCTCTTGTTCACGTGTGTGTACTGGGAATATCATCGTCTGATTGCTGGGTATACACAGAGAATTTGTGCACTACTTCGTATGTACTACGAATGGTGTGTACACACACGTACTGCGCAGGGTACGATACGTGTTTAATAACTGCAGTACCACCATCCCACGCTCCTCCACGCCGCCCTTGATCAGAAAGGAAGCTAGCTTGGAAATTCATTGTAGATGCAGCTCTGCCTCTCCTTTTTTTGTCTTAGAGACAGAGTCTCACTATGTTGCCCTCGCTAGAATGCTGTGGCATCACAGCTCACAGCAACCTCCAGCTCTGGGGTTTAGGCGATTCTCTTGCCTCGCCCTCCCCAGTAGCTGGGACTACAGGCCCCCGGCTAGTTTTTTTGTTGTTGCAGTTTGGCCAGGACGGGTTCAAACCCACCTCCCTCAGTATATGGGGGCCGGAGCCCTACTCACTGAGCCACAGGCACCACCCTCTACCTCCCCTTAATCTCCTTTTGCCAATTCTTTGAACATTTTCTGTAAATTCAATTTTGGAAAATGTTATTTCCAATCGAATTTTAAACCCCCACATTAGAGTTTATTGTCATGCCTACTGATGTTAAGATATAATAGAGTGGTGGGACTACACCTGGGGTGCATCTCACAAGGGTACATGTGAAACTTAGTGAATGCAGAATATGATTGTCTTAACACAATAACTAAGAAAATGTCAGGAATGCTATGTTAACCAGTGTGATGAAAATGTGTCAAACTGTTTATAAAACCAGTGCATGGTACCCCATGATCGCATTAATGTACACAGTTATGATCTAATACCAATTTTAAAAAAAAGATAAAATAGAGAAGGTTGCGAGCAGTTTAAGGGCAATCTATCCTATATGCTGGCAGGACATAAGCAAGTATTGGAATTATTGATCAATTCCTAGCAGTGGCTTCTAACACTTCAGTTTTCAATCTTTGCTTTTGGAGAACCACCCCCATTCAAGCTTCCTTCCTCCCCCTACAAGAGTTAATGGTCTATAAAACAATACTTAAATATTTAAATCCTCTAAGGAAGCACCCTAAAGAAATCCTTGGGAGTCTTTAAAAGGAGAAAAATCATCCTCTAATTGCTTTGCTTCCAGTTGCTCTAGCTCTGTCATTTGCCCAGCTGAGCTGAGTCAAGCCCCAATAAAAGCCAAGGCATTCATCTTGGCTTTTAATTCTTCTCGAATGAATGGATGACCATATTCTACTTTTTTGTTGTTGTTTACTTGTTATTTTATTGACAAGTTTAGAAAAAAGATTATAGCATGTGGTCTATAGAAATAGATTTGGGAGAAATAAAGTGAAAACAGTCCTTAACAGGTAAGAATTGGATACATCCTAATTGCTTTAATAAATACGTTTTAATAATGAAAAATGTGGCTCATTCCTATAGTTGGCCAAGATGAAGAGAGAATTGGGGCAGCAGATTGTATTGTACCCTGTGGTACAGAGAGTTTGCCTTTGGAAAGTCCTCCCAGCTTTTGCAAAATATTTACCCCTGAGAGCCATGTTGCTGAGGCTTTTTGATGTTGTGCGCTACTCTGATTTGAACCTCTTGTGATTGTTATTTATCTTTTCATACGTGTGTTTCAATTAAATGGTTAGTTCTTTAAAGGATCTCCTTGGATCTGCAAGCCCAGCACTGTTTTCTGTACCTAGAAATAGATTGATAAATGTCTGAGGGTGATAATGGGATAACCTGGTGACCCATATGAACTGAATTGAGGTCAAAAGTCATCTCGGAAATGATGCCTAAGCCCTCCAGTGGCAGTTTTCCAGCAGCATTCCACAGAGGTGCTTTAAGGGATCAGTGCACGGGTTGTTCCACTAGAACAATTTTATTTGGGGGGTCCTGCTGCTCAGGACACTTATGCAAACGTAAGAAGAATAACAGTGATAGGCAAAGGCAGGTTACCATCCCAAACCAATGAATTGAGGGGGGTAGAATTGAACTTTCCTCATCATCAACCCTTAAAATTATTTTTCGAACATGCTCTATACTCCATGAACTAGAAGTGAAATTAAAACTTTCAAAATGAAATGCTCAGATCTGGGGGCAGTGGTTGGGGAAAAGATTTGAATCCTTTGCTCTGTTCCATAGACTCAGCCCTCTGTCCCCAGCAGCTCCAGATTCCTGCCTCCATCTGTCCACATACCCAGTTGGCATTTCTGTTTCACTTTATTGCTGCCAGCAGACAGGCAAGTTCCCCTACAGTCTTCTCACAAGAGGATTAGCCAGAATTGAAGCTTAACAAGTCAAGGGCTTGTTGACTTGTGAGGTTTCTTTGATAACCTTTAGTTGGGAGGATTTCAGGACTCTTCTGGCAGCTAGCAAATGCAGGATAGTTATATTTCCCTTTGCCTTCCAGTGGATGCTCATGTTGGCGTGCCTTGCATAGATTACTAAGAGAAATCTTTTATCTTCTTCATGTATTGCTGAAACTCTCTGGAAAGCTGTTTATCGTCTATGGTCAGTAGCAGTCTCTGAAATAAATCAGTTCAGGGGCTTAGCAATAAACCATCTCTTGCTACTTGAGGTACCCCACTCTGCCCATTTCCCCACTCTGTTCCTAGGCCTTGGGTCTGCTTCTGGCTTCCTGCCTAGTGATCTTCTCCTTCCAAGACTGTTTGCCAGCTCCCTTTTCCTAGAACTTTAGTCCTGACACTGGAGCCTGGCTTTGAGCTCAACCAGACACTTCCTGCCTTCCACCATCCCATGAAATATGTCCACCCACATTTCTTTCAGAGATGTTCCACCCACATTGTCAGACATCTTTTTATTCATATTAGACTCCTTTTCCCATTGCTGATTAATTTCCTGGAGTTTGACTAGAGATTATGATCACCTGTGGATGAGCCTTTGCCATGAGAGCATCACAGCAGTCACCTCGCCTGCCTATTCCGCTCCTTTGCTAGGGCCTCCCTCCTATTCATTTGATGAAGTACATTTACAATGTCTCACCATTTCCCCCTGGACACAGTGGTGAGCTCAAAATCTCTCTGAAAGGAGGCAGGTCTAAATTGAAAAGAAATAGTCATAGTTATGTCACCTTAAAGAATAGAATGTGTGAATCACAGTCAGACTTGAAATACCCAAGGATGTTTGTAATCACTGTGCAGGTTTGGGTCTGAACGCCTAGATATCCTGCCTGTTTATTCCCTCCTGAGTATTGTGCTGCCCTGTTTTAAGCAGGTGAACAGTACTACCTTAGATTTTTTAAATGACTATGTTCTCCCTTAAGAAAGATTCACTAAGACCAAAAGTGTATCATGTCTTTACTAAATTACATATGTAAAAGATGAAGTTCTTAATATAAAAATTCAGCATAGTATACATTTTTAAAAATATCTTAAACACATGCTCTGATTTCTCTCCAGATCATATAAACCTTTTGCCTTTTACTAAAAAGTTTGAACATGAAGCCAGGCACAGTAATCCCAGCAGTTCAGGAGGCTGAGGCAGGAGGATCGCTTTAGGTCAAGAGTTTGAGGCTGCAGTAAGCTGTGTTTACACCATTGTATTCCAGCCTTGGTAACAGAGTAAGACCCGGTCTCAAAAACAAACAAACAAAAAAGAACTTAAACATGAATATGCTGACTTCTTCTTGGCAATGGTTTATGACATTTTGAGTTTTAATTTCTAATGGCTCTGCCCTCTTAGCAGTTTAGGATCTACAAAGTCAGTTTAAAGTTATTGTATTGCTTAAAGCATGATTTAATTAAATAAAACATCCAGGTAATAAATACAGTTCAGTAAGTTGTCAATCGATTGTGTTCAGTTTCTGGTCTCCTGTATTATATATGTATATTTGAGTTAAAAATACCTTCTAACTCACCCTAAACCTTTCCTGGCTTTAATTTTCTGTCCTGTACCCACCCTATTCACGGGCCTCTCCTCTGTATTAACTCTATGTAGAAATAATGAAATGGCTGCCCTTCATCAGTGTAGATGAAACCTTTTTCATAAAAAATGCCTCTCCTATCTCTCTCTTGCCCTCTTTCTTTCCTTCTTATCTTAGCCCACTCAGACAGCTATAGCAAATCACTGTAGACTGGGTAAATTAAGCAATAACTATTTATTTCTCCCAGCTGATGTCCCAGATCAAGGTGCCAGCATGGATGGGTTTGGGGGAGGGCTCTTCTCCTGGCTTGTGGATGGCCACCTTCTTGCTGTGTCTTCACACAGACAAGAGAGAACAAGCAAGCTCTCCGGTCACTTCTTAGATGGGCACTACTCTCATTCATGAGCCCTCCAGCTTCATGATCTCCTAATGCAACAATGAGTTCCAACATATGAGTTTTGCAGGAATATGAACATTCAGCACATTGCGCCTCCTCGGGGTCCTGAGTGAAGGAGACAAGGTGGAATGGCACATGCCTCAAGGAGCATGGACGCCATAGTTGTCCTCTTGCCCATCTAAAGAATATTTTACATTTGACCACATTTTCTAACTCAGCTCTTTGCCATTTCAAGCTAGAGTTCATGTTCAGACATCTGATATGCCAGTGTATCCCTCTGATGGTACACACACACACACACCCTTGTCACCCCACCCAGGGTAAAACAATCCACAGTCTTGACTAAACCAGTAAGATTTAATCTCTTAAAAATTTAAACTTTGAAGAGATATAGGCAGATTTCATTGACAAATGCAGCATTTTACTGACGAAGGCTTAATGGTTATAAACACTGAGCATTTATAACTTGCTTGTCACACTAAGGAACTATGTGCTTATCCTTACTACAGCCCTATGAGGAATGCACTTTTTTATCCCTGTGTTACAAATGAGGGAACCGGGACTCAGAGCAGCTGCATCCCTTTCCTGGATCACCAGTGTTTAGTGATGGAGGTGGGATCCAAATCTCCCCTTGCTTCCTGGTGACAAGAGGGGGAAGACCCTTGCTCTAGTTGCTGAGGTCTCCCAGACTCCGCTGTCTGAGGCTAGGTACCCAGCTTTTCTATGATTCCCCCAAGAACCAAATCCCAAACACCCTCACTTTCTTTGTCACCTTTATTTACCAGACCTCGTTGGTTTGATCTTCATTTGGCATCTAAGAACCTTCAGAGCTATCGTGGAGATTCTGAAGGCTATTTTGTCTCAAGAACTAAAAATTCATTTATATTCTTTTAACTTGATAGATAAAAATATGAAAACAAATTTAGAAAAGGATTTTGTGAAATTGAGAAAACTCAGTAAAGAAAATTCCTGGGGAAAAAAAAAAAGAAAGAAAATTCCTGGAGACAATCCAAGATGGCGGCCGAGTAATAGCCTCCCTGCAACAGGGCACGGTGAGTCTGGGGAGATAAGAGTCCAGGCATCTCTGGCTGGTGGGATCTGCCTATAATCATCCCTTTGAGGATACAGGGAGTCAGCAAGGGACTTCTGGACCCCAAGAGGAGGACAAAAACAGTGGAAAACTGGCAAGTGGTTGTGTGTGTCCGATGGACTTAACCCCTCCGAGAGCCATAAGTACAAGCAGCAGTGAGACTGCAAACTGGAAAAGTCTTACCTGTGAACTGTTTCGGTGTTTTTGGACTTGGCACTCAGTTGAACTGCCTTTGGGGAGAGCTTGAGCAGAAGTGTGGAGAACTTTGGGAATTGTCTAGTGTCCCAGACTGAGCCGCTGAGCCGGCAGAACTAATAGTGTTTGGCTGTGGACTGCAGGGAGCCATTGTGAAAGAACTGACGCGGCAAGCTCCACCCTCAGGGCCGCAGAGCAAGGATTGGGTGGGAGCTAGTAACCTAGTGACTGAGCAGCCTAAAGGTGGGGACTGAACTGCCTTACAGCCTTAACCCTCAGGGGCAGAGTGAGACCAGTTTTGGCACACTGGAGCCTCAGGCTCTTGCCCTGGGTAGAGTGCCATGGCGTCACAGCTCATAGCAACCTCAAACTCCTGTGCTTGGCACCGCCTGGACTGCCATAAGAGATGCACCATGACCCACAACCCACAACCTGTGCCTGCTGGGCTTCCGCATGCCCTGACTAAAAACTGCAGGAATCAAGCAACCCTGCATCCTCCCTCCTGTACCCTCCCTGCCTCCACACCAGCCCGCTCATCTGGCCAGAGACACTGGGAGCCACGTCACTCTGGAGCCTCCCTGTCTCTGCGCCGAGCCCTTCTCCTGGCCAGAGACTGCTGGAGCCTTGGGCTCACTGTGCCAAAGTCACTGGGCGCCAGCCACTCTCAGAACCGTGCACACCACCTCCCGCCCTGTTGCTGGATCCGGGTGTGTCATACTTCGGAGCTGCTTCCACAACCAGAACTCCCTGGCTGGGGCAGCCCCAGAGGAACTACACAGGGCCACTCCCTGCAAAGATCCAGCAATAATAGAGAGATCCCACTGGGGTCTAATCCTGGAGAAACACCTCCCTAACTCTGACAACGGACAGAGGCAATGGTGAAAAACAATCATGAGGCAAAATCAACAGAAAAACTCTGGCAATATGAATAAACAGAGTAGATCAACTCCCCCAAGGATCAATGGGGCAGACACAGCACAAGATCCCATGCACAAACAAATAGCTGAGATGTCAGAAATCAAATTCACAATCTAAATAGCAAATAAGATTGAATTAGAATTCCAAGCAGTAACCCAAAAGATATCTCAAGAATTCAACGAATTCTAAGACCAAATGACCAAAGATTTTGACACATTGAGACAAGAAGTTGCAGCCCTCAAAGATCTGAGAAACACAATAGAATCCCTCAGTAACAGACTGGAGCAAGAAGACGAAAAGATTTCTGACATTGAAGACAAAGCTTTCAAACGCTCCCAAACTCTCAAAGAGGAAGAGAAATGGAGGGCAAAAACAGATCACTCTCTCAAAGAGCTCTGGGATAATTTGAAGAAAATCAATATTCGTCTTATATGGATCGCCGAAAGTGATGAAGTGGCTTCACAAGGCACAGAGCCTCTTCTCCATGAGATTATGAATGAGAACTTTCCAGACATGCCAAGAGATTCTGAAATTCAGATAGCAGACAGTTTCAGAACTCCAGCATGACTCAACTCAAATAAGACATCCCCCAGACACATCATAATCAACTTCACTAAAGTTAATATGAAGGAGAAAATTCTGAAAGCAGCCAAAGAAAACCATCACCTACAAGGGGAAGAATATTAGAATAACTGTAAATCTCTCTGCTGAAACCTTTCAAGCTAGAAGAGGATGGTCATCGACTTTTAATCTCCTAAAACAAAATAACTTTCAACCCAGGATCCTGTACCCAGCTAAACTGAGTTTCATTTATGAAGGAGAAATTAAATACTTCAATGACATTCACATGTTGAAGAAATTTGCCATAACTAAACCAGCTCTCCAGGATATTCTCAGATTTATCCTCCATAAAGGCCAGCATAATCCTCCATCACAAAAGTAAACGCGCCCAGAAAATTTTGATCAAATTCCAACTTCCACAGTCACAAAAGGATTAAAAATGTCCACCAGACTCTCGAAAGGCTTATCGATATTCTCAATTAATGTGAATGGTTTAAATTGTCCTCTAAAGAGGCACACGCTGGCTGACTGGATAAAAAAACTCAAGCCAGATATCTGCTGCATACAAGAATCGCATCTTACATTAAAAGACAGATTTAGACTCAAGGTGAAGGGATGGTCATCTATACTCCAGGCAAATGGAAAGCAGAAAAAAGCAGTCATTGCAATCCTATTTGTAGATGCAATAGGCTTTAAAGCGACTGAACTAAGGAAGGATAAGGATGGACACTTCATATTTGTCAAAGGTAATGCCCAATATGATGAGATTTCAATTATTAATATTTATGCACCCAACCAGAACACACCTCACTTTGTAAGAGAAATGCTAACAGACATGAGCAACTCGATTTCCTCCAGTTGCATAGTAGTTGAATATTTTAACACCCCTTTAGCAGTGCTGGATAGATCCTCCAAAAAGAAGCTAAGCAAAAAATTTTAGATTTAAACTTAACCATTCAACATCTGGACTTAACAGACATCTACAGAACATTTCATTCCAACAAAACTGAATACACATTCTTCTCATCAGCCCATGGAACATACTCCAAAATCGACCACATCCTAGGCCACAAAATCTAATCTCAGCAAATTAAAAAAATGGAAATTATTTCTTGCATCTTCTCAGACCTTCATGGAATAAAAGTTGAACTCAATAACAACAGGAACCAGCATACACATACAAAAACATGGAAGCTAAACAACCTTATGCTGAAGGACAGATGGGTTATAGAGGAGATTACAAAGGATATCACCCAATTTTTGAAACAAAACAACAAGACATGAATTACCAGAACCTCTGGGATACTGCAAAGGCAGTCCTAAGAGGGAAATTTATAGCACTACAAGCCTTCCTCAAGAAAACGGAAAGAGAGGAAGTTAATAACTTAATGGGACGTCTCAAGCAACTGGAGAAGGAAGAACACTCCAACCCAAAACCCAGCAGAAAAAAGAAATAACCAAAATCAGAGAAGAATTAAATGAAATTGAAAACAAAAGAATTACCACAACAGATCAATAAATCCAAAAGTTGGTTTTTTGGAAAGATCAATAAAATAGATAAACCTTTAGCCAACTTAACCAGGTAAAAAAGAGTAAAATCTCTAATTTCATCAATCAGAAATGGTAATGATGAAATAACAACAGACCCCTCAGAAATTAAAAAAAATCCTTAATGAATACTACAAGAAACTCTACTCCCAGAAATATGAAAATCTGAAAGAAATCAACCAATACCTGGAAGTACACCACCTACCAAGATGTAGCTAAAATGAAGTGGAAATGTTGAACAGGCCTATATCAAGTTCTGAAATAGCATCAACTATACAAAATCTCCCTAAAAAGAAAAGCCCAGGACCAGATGGCTTTACGTGAGAATTCTGCCAAACCTTTAAAGAAGAACTAATACCTATATTACTAAACCTCTTCCAAAATGCAGAAAAAGAAGGAATATTACCCAACATCACCTTGATCCCCAAACCAGGGAAAGACCCAACAAGAAAAGAAAATTATAGACCAATATCACTAATGAATATTGATGCAAAAATACTCAATAAGGTCCTAACACAGAATCCAACAACACATCAAAAAAATTATACACCACGACCAAGCAGGATTTATCACAGGGTCTCAAGGCTGGTTCAATATACGTAAATCTATAAATGTAATTCAGCACATGAACAAACTAAAAAATACGGACCGCATGATTCTTTCAATTGATGCATAAAAGGCTTTTGATAATATCCAGCATCCCTTCATGATCGGAACACTTAAGAAAATTGGTATAGAAGGGACATTTTTTAAACTATTAGAGGCCATCTACAGGAAACCCACAGCCACAATATCTTATTGAATGGAGTTAAATTGAAATCATTTCCACTTAGATCAGGAACCAGGCAAGGTTGCCCATTGTCTCCATTGCTCTTTAACATTGTAATGGAAGTTTTAGCCATTGAAATTAGGGAAGAAAAGGCGATCAAGGGTATCCACATAGGGTCAGAAGAGATCAAACTTTCACTCTTCACAGATGACATGATCGTATATCTGGAAAATACTAGGGATTCTACTACAAAACTTTTAGAAGTGATCAAGGAATACAGCAATGTCTCAGGCTACAAAATCAACACCCATAAATCTGTGGCCTTTATATATACCAATAATAACCAAGTCAAATAAAACAGTCAAGGACTCTATTCCTTTCACAGTAGTGCCAAAGAAGATGAAATATTTGGAAGTATACCTAACAAAGGATGTGAAAGATCTCTACAAAGAGAACTATGAAACTTTAAGAAAAGAAATAGCTGAAGATGTTAACAAATGGGAAAACATACCATGATCATGGTTTGAAAGAATCAACATTGTTAAAATGTCTATATTACCCAAAGCAATATATAATTTTAATGCAATTTCTAGTAAAGCTCCATTGTCATATTTTGAAGATCTTAAAAAAATAATACTTTGTTTTATATGCAATCAGAAAAAAACCTTGAATAGCCAAAACATAACTCAGCAATAAAAACACAGCAGGAGGAATCACGCTAACAGACGTGAGACTGTACTATAAATCAATAGTGATCAAAACAGCATGGTATTGGCACAAAAACAGAGACATAGATGTCTGGAACAGAATAGAGAACCAAGAGATGAATCCAGCTACTTACTGTTATTTGATCTTTGACAAGCCAATTAAAAACATTCAGTGGGGAAAAGATTCCCCATTTAACAAATGGTGCTGGGTGAACTGGCTGGTGATCTGTAGAAGATTGAAACTGGACCCACATCTTTCACCATTAACTAAGATAGACTCTCAATGGATAAAAGATTTAAACTTAAGACATGAAACTATAAAAATACTTGAAGAAAGTGCAGGGAAAACTCTTGAAGGAATTGAACTGGGCGAATATTTTATGAGGAGGACTCCCCAGGCAATTGAAGTCGTATCAAAAATACACTACTGGGACCTGATCAAACTAAAAAGCTTCTGCACAGCCAAGAGCATAATAAGTAAAGCAAGCAGACAGCCCTCAGAATGGGAGAAAATATTTGCAGGTTATAACTCCGATAAAGGTCTAATAACCAGAATCCACAGAGAACTCAAACTTATTAGCAAGAAAAGAACACGTGAAGGGACTTGAAGAGAAACTTCTCTGAAGAAGACAGACGCATGATCCACAAACACATGAAAAAAAGCTCATCATCCTTAATCATCAGAGAAATGCAAATCAAAACTACTTTGAGATATCACCTAACCCCACTAAGAGTAGCCCACATAACAAAATCCCAAAAGCAGAGATGTTGGCGTGGATATGGAGAAAAGGGCACATTTCTACACTGCTGGTGGGAATGCACACTAATACGTTCCTTCTAGAAGGATATTCGAAGAATACTTAGAGACCTAAAAATAGACCTGCCATTCGATCCTATAATTTCTTTACTAGGTATATACCCAGAAGACCAAAAATCACAATATAACAAAGACATCTGTACCAGAATGTTTATTGCAGCCCAATTCGTAATTGTTAAGTCATGGAAGAAGCCCAAGTTCCCATCAACCCATGAATGGACTAGCAAATTGTGGTACATGTATACCATGGAATATTATGCAGCCTTAAAGAAAGATGGAGACTTTACCTCTTTCATGTTTACATGGATGGAGCTGGAACATATTCTTCTTAGCAGAGTATCTCAGGAATGGAAGAAAAAGTATCCAATGTACTCAGCCCTATTATGAAGCTAAATTATAGCTTTCACATGAAGGCTATAACCCAACTATAGCACAAGACTATGAGGAAAGGGCCAAGGAAGGGAAAGGGAGGGGGAGGTTAGGGTGGGGGGAAGGTAATGGGTGGGGCCACATCCACAGTGCATCTTAGAATGGCTACAGGCGAAACTTACTAAAGACAGAATACAAATGTCTACATATAATAACTAAGAAAATGCCACGAAGGCTACATTGAACAGTTTGATGAGAATATTTCAGATTGTATATGAAACCAGCACTTTGTACCCCTTGATTGCACTAATGTACACAGCTATGATTTAACAATAAAAAAAAAAAATGAATGAATGAAAATTCTCAAGAAGGCAGCGCCCGTGGCTCAAAGGAGTAGGGCACTGGCCTCATATATCGGAGGTGGCAGGTTCAAACCCAGCCACACCCAAAAACTACAAAGAAAAAAAAAAAGAAAATTCCCAAGAAGTTAGGAGAAATAAGTTCTAGAGATCTAATGTACAACATGGTAACTTTAGTTAAAAACAATTATACTTGAAAATTGCTGAGACAGGCTTGGCGCCTATAGCTCAGGGGCTAAGGCACTGGCCACATGGTTCAAACCCAGGCCAGACCTGCCAAACAACAATGACAGCTACAACAACAACAACAACAAAAATAGCCAGGGGTTGTGGTGGGTGCCTGTAGTTCCAGGTACTCAGGAGGCTAAGGCAAGAGAATCACTTAAGCTCGAGAGTTTGAGGTTGCTGTGAGCTATGACACCACGGCACTCTGACAAGGATGACATAGTGAAACTCTGTCTCAAAAAAAAAGAAAGGAAGGAAGGAAGGAAGGAAAGAAAATTGCTAAGACAGTAGGTTTTAAGTGTTTTTACCACAAACTAATGATAAATTTGTGAGGTGATATGTATGTTAATTGGCCTGATCTAGCTATTTCACAATGTATACATGTTTCAAAACCTCATATGGTCTATCATAAATATATATAATTTTTGTTAATTAAAAAATTAAGGAAAGAAAAAGAACATTCTCAAGATGAATGAGAAGGTAACTGTTGCTAATGCAACAGAATTCAGTGAAGTTGATATGGAAAAGATTATGAATCAGAAATACTTGAGTGTTACAATATATGCAGGCTATAACTAGTGAAGCCGTGTCTATGGCAAAGCTCTTGAATTGCTAGATTATGAGACATATCCCGTATGAAATCACACAAATGTAAAGAGGAAGACCTAAAAGTTTATGTTTTCCTCTTTACATTTATGTGACTTCCCACATGTGCTCTCTAATTTGTTTTTTTTGTTTTTTTTTGTAGAGACAGAGTCTCACTTTATGGCCCTCAGTAGAGTGCCGTGGCCTCACCCAGCTCACAGCAACCTCCAACTCCTGGGCTTAAGCGATTCTCTTACCTCAGCCTCCTGAGTAGCTGGGACTACAGGCGCCCGCCACAACGCCCGGCTATCTAATTTTTTTTTTTTTTTAACACACAATGGCGTTTTGTAATTTTTTAACTTACAGTAGTAATGATTTGTTAACCCTGGGAATTACTAAACCAATTAGAGCTCAGATTTCTGTGAATCCTAAAAATAGTGAGGCATCAAGTTTGTAATGCCCTCAAAATAGTGAATTGAAAAACTGAAGGTTGACTTAAAAAAAAAATAGATTTTAGGTTCGACACCTGTAGCACAGTTTTACCGCACCAGCCACATACACCAAGACTGGCGGGTTCCAACCTGGCCCAGGCCAGCTAAAACAACAATAACAACTGCAACAAAAAATAGCTGGGCATTGTGGCAGGTGCCTGTAGTCTCAGCTACTTGGGAGGCTGAGGGAAGAGAATCGCTTAAGCCCAAGAGTTTGAGGTTGCTGTGAGCTGTGACACCACAGCACTCTATTGGGCAACATAGTGAGACTATGTCTCAAAAAAAAAAAAAGTTTAAAAAAAATTATTTTAGTGGGCGGCCCCTGTGGCTCAGTACATAGGGCGCCAGCCCCATATACCAAGGGTGGCAGGTTCAAACCAGGCCCCAGCCAAACTGCAACAAAAAAATAGCTGGGCATTGTGGTGGGTGCTTGTAGTCCCAGTTACCTGGGAGGCTGAGGCAAGAAAATTGCCTAAGCCCAGGAACTTGAGGTTGCTATGAGCTGTGTAATGCCACAGCACAATACCCAGGGTGATAAAGTGTGAGACTCTGTCTCTACAAAAAAAAATAATAATTTTTTTTTACTAGATTTTGTTTCATAGAGCACTTTTAGGTTCACAACAAAATTGAGTAGAATGTACACAAAGTTTCCATATACTCCCTGCCAAAATTTTAAAATATAAAGCATATAATTTTAAAATAGAGCACAAGGTTTCACTAATTTAGTATTTTCCACAAATTCCTGCTCAAAACCTTGTCCAATTCCTGGGCACCTCACAAGGGTGTCCAAACTTCTTTCTTTTCTGGGACACGTTGAAAGAAGAAGAGTTGCCTTGGGCCACACGTCAAATACACAAACACTAATGAAAGCTGATGAGCAAAAAGAAAAGGTCTTTACATAATTTTTGTGATATCTGACACCACAGATAAGCAAAAAAGTCCTCACACAATCCGTGTGTGGCATGCAAGCCACAGGTTGCACAAGCCTGAAAGCAGTCAAAAGACTGCTTTCTTGGTTTTCAAAGATCTAGGGGGACAAATGACTCACAATTTGAGTAAATTGAGTAATTGTTGAATGGATAATTGACCTAATCAGGAAGCCATATTTATGTCCTAACTTAACATTTATCTCCACCTTTTGATAGCCTCTCTTTGGAATGCAGAAGGAACTCATGTTCTCAGAGTAATAATTTTCCAAGATGGTACTGCTGAAAACATATGGAGATAAAAGTGCCACACTATATCTGACCCCAGATCGGCGCAGCTCAAAATCTGATGAATGTCTGAGGCTGAAGGCTGGTTTGGAGAACTCAACCCAATTACCTTTTCTGGTGTTGACTTCAGGAGACTGGAAATATGCCAGGGCTGAGGACCAGCAGCAGTATGGCAGAGGACAAAGAACATGGGGTTGAGTCCCTGCTCTCCTGCTGACACGTGTGTGATCTTATACAAATCACTAACTTCCCCAGACTTGGTTTGATTGGCTAAGTCTTGCGTATAGAGTTCCTGGTTTGGTGTCAAGGATATAAATGCTGGCTTTCATTGTTATCTCTAAAATATTTTCACATCAAAATACATTTGAAGGGGCAGAGATAAGATGGCTGATGAAGCCAGCTTTCCACAGAGGCTCCCATCCAGAAGGAGAAGTAAAGGACAGAAATTTAGCAAGTAACCTGGTGGATTAGAGCTGCACCAAGAGAGAAGGTTGAAGAACGCACATCAACCCTGCTGAGGCAAGCTGCAACCCCAAGGATACAAAGAAAAGGTATAAAATCCATCACCAAGCAGACAGGAGTCCCCTCCCCGATGAGAACGGCTTGGAGTGCCCCACAAACAAATGAGCAGAGTTCAAAGGTCCTCCCACTACACTCCATGGGAGAGACCCTCTAAAAGCTGGACCTACCTCCCCTACTAGGGTGCCACGGCCTTCTCCTGCCAGGCATAAAACTGTATATATTCTCTACCTGCAATTCTGAGCTCCCAGCACTCCCCTCCACTCTCACTCTGAGGTCTGGAGGCCTGTCCCCCAGGACTTCAGATTCTTGGGTAATATCTCAAGGGGTGTGGATAGGACCTGGACTGCAGCTGGTCAGTGCTGATTCTGTGGCACGGGAGTGAGGAGAGGATGGTCAGCAGAGAGGGAACCACGCTGGAGCAGTGGAGCCCCAAGGCGCAGAGCAGCAGCCATTTTTGGCAACAATAGGGCTCATCCCCGGATATTCTGAAGCCACACCTCCTGTCTCTCTGGGCAACCAGAGGAGGCCGGGCATCTTCTCAGGTGGCAACCACCATGGAACAGAGCTGGGATGGAAATGCAGGCCCCATGAGTAAGGGGTTTGCCTGAGGCGGTACCAGCCTGGGTGGAGCATGGGGAGTAGAAAACACATATGCAGAGCCAGGAAATTCCCAGGGCGGGGCTGACCCAGAGGACCGCTTTACTGAGCCTAAGACACAACTGGCCCTCAGGGGATCGTCAGCCTACAGACAAAGGAAGGCAGGAGGCTAGAACTGACAGCTAATGGTGCTGCGAATACAAACCTGCAGGAGCAAAGACAGGGCCTGAGGCGCAGGTTCTGGGAACTCAAAACAGCTTCTCTTCTGCAGGGGAATTTAGCAGGAACAGAAACAAATTCCCACAAAGTTTTTCTGGTCTGTCAGTAACATCAGTCCGGGGCAGGGCTGGAACTGAGTGAACACCCCCCCCCCGCCCCGCCTCCATCTAGCACCCGAGGTTGTCAGGCCTCACCTGCCCCTGCTGGATAGAGGCAGAGAGAAGTGGCCTGGCTGAGAGATACAGATTTCCTTCTGATTCAGGCAGGTGCAAACCCCTAGAGTATCTGTTTGTTGAAGGCAACTGGGTCACAGCCCTGCGGTGCTATCAGGGACTGGGTGTGATGGAGGTACAAGGTGAGGAAGGAGGCATCAACCTTCCCAGACTAACCTATTTGCTGGGTGGGTCCTCCTAACTTCACAGACCACCAGAGCAAGTCATATTTGAGTTGTCAATAGACCCCTACAATCTAGTTGCCAGAGACCTTTTAAACTCTCCCGCTTGAGATAGGTGCTGACTGAGACAATTGATTTGGACCTTTTGAACTGAGCCAATTGCCTGAGGACTATCCAAGTGGTGCCCTGGGTGTGTTTGATTTTCCTTTTCCAATTGTTACCTGTGGGAGGTGGGGTGACTTCATTGCTGGTATTTCTCCACAGCTGAGACTTCAACACAGAGTAACTGTTTCACTAGGGTCGAACAGAGACCAACTAAAAACAAGACAAAACCACTGAGCCCCACCACACGAAACAGGTCCCCAGTTTCTCAGGCCGTAGCACTGCATGAGTCCTTGACAAAGCTCTAGGGGAAAAGTCAAATGGTGTAAAATAATCATGGGGCAGAATCAGTGGGAAAACTCTGGTAACATGAATAACCAGAATAGATCAACCTCCCCAAAGAAAGATTTGGCAGATGTAACTGAAGATCCCATTCATAAACAGCTGGTCGAGATGTCAGAAATCCAATTCAGAATTTGGATTGCAAACAAGATTAATAGAATGGAGGAAAATTTGGAATTAGAAATTCGAGAAGCAATTCAAAAGTCGGAATTAGAAATTCGGGGAGAAATTCAAAAGTTGTCTCAAGAATTTAACGAATTTAAAGACAAAACCACCAAAGATTTTGACGCACTGAAGCAAGAATTTGCAGCCCTCAAAGATCTGAAAAATACAGTAGAATCCCTCAGTAACAGAGTGCAGCAAGCAGAAGAAAGGATTTCTGACATTGAAGACAAAGCCTTTGAACGCTCCCAAACTCTCAAAGAGGAAGAGAAATGGAGAGCAAAAATGGACCATTCTCTCAGAGAGCTCTGGGATAACTTAAAGAAGGCTAATATCCGCCTCATTGGAATCCCTGAAAGTGATGACGTGGCCTCGCAAGGCACAGAGGCCCTTCTCCATGAAATTATGAAAGAGAATTTTCCAGACATGCCAAGAAATTCTGAAATTCAGATAGCAGACAGTTTCAGAACCCCAGCATGACTCAATCCAAATAAGACATCCCCCAGGCATATCATAATTAATTCCACTAAAGTTAATATGAAGGAGAAAATTCTGAAAGCAGCCAGACATAAGGAATCCATTACCTACAAAGGGAAGAATATTAGAATGACTGCGGATCTCTCTGCTGAAACTTTTCAAGCCAGAAGAGGGTGGTCATTGACTTTTAATCTCCTAAAACAAATAACTTTCAACCCCGTATCCTGTATCCAGCTAAATTGAGTTTCATTTATGATGGAGAAATTAAATACTTCAATGACATTCATATGTTGAAGAAATCTGCCATAACCAAACCAGCTCTTCAGGATATTCTCAGATCTATCCTCCATAATGACCAGCCCAATCCTCTACCACAAAAGTAAACCCACTCAGAAACTTTTGATCAAACTCCAACTTCCACAGTGGCAAAAGGATTAAAAATGTCCATTGGACGTTCGAAAAACTCGATACCCCAAATTTTACCAGACTTATCAATATTCTCCATTAATGTGAATGGCATAAACTGTCCTCTAAAAGCCACAGGTTAGCTGACTGGATACAAAAACTCAGGCCAGATATTTGCTGCATACAAGAGTCACATCTTACCTTAAAAGATAAATATAGACTCTGGGTGAAAGGATGGTCGTCCATATTTCAGCCAAATGCTAATCAGAAAAAAGCAGGTATTGCAATTCTATTTGCAGACACAATAGGCTTTAAACCAACAAAAGTAAGGAAGGATAAGAATGGTCACTTCATATTTGTTAAGGGTAATACTCAATATGATGAGATTTCAGTTATTAATATTTATCCACCCAACCAGAATGCACCTCAATTTATAAGAGAAACTATAACAGACATGTGCAACTTGATTTCCTCCAGATCCATAATAGTCAGAGATTTCAACGCTCCTTTGGCAGTGTTGGATAGATCCTCTAATAAGAAGCAGAGCAAAGAAATTTTAGATTTAAACCTAACGATCCAACATTTGGATTTAGCAGACATCTACAGAACATTTCATCCCAACAAAACTGAATACACATACTTCTCATCAGCCCATGGAACATACTCTAAAATCGATCACATCTTAGGTCACAAGTCTAACCTCAGTAAATTTAAAGGAATAGAAATTATTCCTTGCATCTTCTCAGACCACCATGGAATAAAGGTTGAACTCAGTAACAACAGGAATCTGCATACTCATACAGAAATATGGAAGTTAAATAACCTTATGCTGAATGATAGCTGGGTCATAGATGAGAGTAAGAAGGAAATTGACAAATTTTTGGAACAAAACAACAATGAAGACACGAATTACCAGAACCTCTGGGATACCGCAAAGGCAGTCCTAAGAGGGAAATTAATAGCTCTGCAAGCCTTCCTCAAGAGAACGGAAAGAGAGGAAGTTAATAACTTAATGGGACATCTCAAGCAACTGGAAAAGGAAGAACATTCAACCCCAAACCCAGTAGAAGAAAAGAAATAACCAAAATTAGACCAGAATTAAATGAAATTGAAAACAAAAGAATTATACAACAGATCAATAGATCAAAAAGTTTTTTTTTAAAAAAGGTCAATAAAATAGATAAATCTTTGGCAAACCTAACCAGGAAAAGAAGAGTAAAATCTCTAATTTCATCAATCCGAAATGACAAAGACGAAATAACAACAGACTCCTCAGAAATTCAAAAAATCTTCAATGAATATTACAAAAAACTTTATTCTCAGAAATATGAAAATCTGAAGGAAATTGACCAATACTTGGAAGCACATCACCTTCCAAGGCTTAGCCAGAATCAAGTGGAAATGTAGAACAGGCCAATATCAAGTTCTGAAATACCAGCAACCATACGAAATCTCCCTAAAAAGAAAAGCCCGGGACCAGATGGCTTCTCATCAGAATTCTACCAAACCTTTAAAGTGGAACTAGTACTGTATTACTCAACCTGTTCCAAAATATAGAAAAAGAAGGAAGGCTACCCAACACGTTCTATGAAGCAAACATCACCCTGATCTCCAAACCAGGAAAAGACCCAACAAGAAAAGAAAATTATAGACCAATATCACTAATGAATATAGATGCAAAAATATCCAACAAGATCCTAACAAATAGAATCCAGCAACACATAAAACAAATTATACATCATGACCAAGTCGGTTTTATCCCAGGGTCTGAAGGCTGGTTCAATATACGTAAATCTATAAGTATAATTCAGCACATAAACAAATTAAAAACAAACACCATATGATTCTCTCAATTGATGCAGAAAAAGCTTTTGATAATATCCAGCACCCCTTCATGATCAGAACACTTAAGAAAATTGGTATAGAAGGGACATTTCTTAAACTGATAGAGGCCATCTACAGGAAACCCACAGCGAATATCGTATTGAATGGAGTTAAATTGAAATCATTTCCACTCAGATCAGGAACCAGACAAGGCTGCCCATTGTCTCCACTGCTCTTTAACATTGTAATGGAAGTTTTAGCCATTGCAGTTAGGGAAGAAAAGGTGATCAAGGGTATCCATATAGGGTCAGAAGAGATCAAACTTTCACTCTTTGCAGATGATATGATTGTATATCTGGAAAACACCAGGGATTCTACCACAAAACTCTTAGAAGTGATCAAGGAATACAGCAGTGTCTCAGGTTACAAAATCAACATTCAGGGCAGCGCCTGTGGCTCAAGGAGTAGGGCGCCGGTCCCATATGCCAGAGGTGGTAGGTTCAAACCCAGCCCCGGCCAAAAAAAAAAAAAAAAATCAACATTCATAAATCGGTAGCCTTTATATATACCAACAATAGTCAAGCTGAAAAAAACAGTTAAGGACTCTATTTCATTCACAGTAGTGCCAAAGAAGATGAAATATTTGGGAATTCATCTAACAAAGGACGTGAAAGATCTCTATAAAGAGAAGTATGAAACTCTAAGAAAGGAAATAGCTGAAAATGTTAACAAATGGAAAAACATACCATGCTCATGGCTGGGAAGAATCAACATTATTAAAATGTCCATACTACCCAAAGCAATATACAATTTTAAGGCAATCCCTATTAAAGCTCCACTGTCATACTTTAAAGATCTTGAAAAAATAATACTTCGTTTTATATGGAATCAGAAAAAACCTCGAATAGCCAAGACATTACTCAGAAATAAAAACAAAGCAGAAGGAATCACGCTACCAGACCTCAGACTATACTATAAATCAATAGTGATAAAAACAGCATGGTACTGGCACAAAAACAGAGAGGTAGATGTATGGAACAGAATAGAGAACCAAGAGATTAACCCAGCTACTTACCGTTATTTGATCTTTGACAAGCCAATTAAAAACGTTCAGTGGGAAAAAGATTCCCTATTTAACAAATGGTGTTGGGTGAACTGGCTGGCAACCTGTAGAAGACTGAAAGTGAATCCACACCTTTCACCATTAACTAAGACAGACTCTCACTGGATAAAAGATTTAAACTTAAGACATGAAACTACAAAAATACTAGAAGAGAGTGCAGGGAAAACCCTTGAAGAAATCGGTCTGGGCGAGTATTTTATGAGGAGGACCCCCTGGGCAATTGAAGCAGCTTCAAAAATACACTACTGGGACCTGATAAAACTAAAAAGCTTCTGCACAGCCAAGAACACAGTAAGTAAAGCAAGCAAACAGCCCTCAGAATGGGAGAAGATATTTGCAGGTTATGTCTCCGACAAAGGTTTAATAACCAGAATCCACAGAGAACTCAAACATATAAGCAAGAAAAGAACAAATGAACCCATCGCAGGCTGGGCAAGGGACTTGAAGAGAATCTTCTCTGAAGAAGACAGGCACACGGCCTACAGACATATGAAAAAATGCTCATTATCCTTAATCATCAGAGAAATGCAAATCAAAACTACTTTGAGATATCATCTAAGTACAGTAAGACTAGCCCATATCACAAAATCCCAAGACCAGAGATGTTGGCATGGATGTGGAGAAAAGGGAACACTTCTGCACTGCTGGTGGGAATGCAAATTAATACATTCCTTTTGGAAAGATGTTTGGAGAACTCTTAGAGATCTAAAAAGAGATCTCCCATTCAATACTATAATTCCTCTACTAGGTATATACCCAGAAGACCAAAAATCACATTATAACAAAGATATTTGTACCAGAATGTTTATTGCAGCCCAATTCATAATTGCTAAGTCATGGAAAAAGCCCAAGTGTCCACCCATCCACGAATGGATTAATAAATCGTGGTCTATGTACACCATGGAATATTATGCAGCCTTAAAGAAAGATGGAGACTTTATCTCTTTCATGTTTACATGGATGGAGCTGGAACATATTCTTCTTGGTAAAGTATCTCAAGGATGGAAGAAAAAGGACTCAAGATGGCGGAGGAGAGGGAGACAGCGGTGAAGCCACCAGCACCTTGGCTGTCGCAGATGATGGAAGGGAACAGAAACGGCCATGAGCAGAAACGGCCATGAGCCGCGCAGCGATCGCGGGAACCAGGAAGATAACAGCTACAACCGGGGTGGTTTGAATCTAGCCAATGACACTGGAGCCAATAAGAAGAAAAAGAAACAAAAAAAAGAAGAAAGAAAAAGCCAGCGAAACGGATTCAGCCCAAGATCAGCCCGCAAAGATGAACTCCTTGCCAGCAGAGAGGATCCAGGAAATACAGAAGGCCATGGAGCTGTTCTCAGTGGGTCAGGGACCTGCCAAAACCATGGAGGAGGCTAGCAAGCGAAGCCACCAGTTCTGGGATACGCAGCCTGTCCCCAGACTTGGCCAAGTGGTGAACACCCATGGTCCTGTGGAAGCTGACAGAGATAACAGCCGGCAGGAGCCCTGGGATGCCTCCACCTGGGATGCCTTGGACCTGGGAGACCGTGGTGTGCCGAAAGAACTGTACACCCTCCTGAATGAGAACTTCTTGGAGGATGATGACAACATGTTCCGATTTGATTATTCCCCAGAATTTCTTTTGTGGGCTCTCCGGCCACCCAGCTGGCGGCTGCAGTGGCACTGTGGGGTTTGAGTGGTCTCCAGTCGGAAACTGGTTGGGTTTATTAGCGCCATCCTAGCGAAAATCCATGTCTATGACACAGAGAGGAAAATGGTAGAAATTAACTTCTTATGTGTACATAAGAAGCTGCGGTCCAAGAGGGTGGCCCCAGTCCTGATCCTAGAGATAACCAGGCCAGTTCACCTGGAGGGCATTTTCCCAGCTGTTTATACTGTCCATGTGGTACTACCAAAGCCTGTTGGCACCTGCAGGTACTGCCATCGGTCCCTAAACCCACGGAAGCTGATTGCAGTGACGTTTTCCCATCTGAGCAGAAATATGACCATGCAGCTGTACTATGAAGCTCTACCTACTGCCAGAGACTCCTAAGACAGCTGGACTAGGACCAATGGGAAAAAAGGACATTCCAGTAGTGCATCAGCCCCTCACCAGGTACTTGAAGCAGTTTCACCTCACGCCAGTCATGAACAAGGAGGAGGTGGAGCACTGGTTCTACCCTCAGGAGAATGTCATTGACACTTTGGTGATGGAGAATGCAAATGGAGAGGTGACGGATTTCCTGAGCTTTTATACGCTTCCCTCCACCATCATGAACCATCCAACCCACAAGAGTCTAAAAGCTGCTTATTCTTCCTACAACGTGCACACCCAGACCCCTCTTCTAGACCTCATGAGTGGCGCCCTTGTTCTCGCCAAAATGAAAGGATTTGACGGGTTTAATCCACTGGATCTCATGGAGAACAAAACTTTCCTGGAGAAGCTCAAGTTTGGCATAAGGGACAGCAACCTGCAGTATTACCTTAACAATTGGAAGTGCCCCAGCATGGGGGCAGAGAAGGTTGGGCTGGTGCTACAATAACCAGTCACCAGTGAGATTCTGGATAAAGCCACTGAGAATTCCAACCAGGAAATGGAACCCCACAAATTGGTCCAATTTTCACAAATGTCAGAATCCCTGGCAAAGGGAACAGAGCTGAATTGGCTTTATGAAACAGCCAGCGAACTTGACAATTGCATTGCAATGGCGTGGGCTGCGTGATGTCACCTTTGGCTGTGTCTCTGATCTCCCTGTTTTCCAGTTAATCACATCTTCATGCAGCTGTGATCAAGGGAATGTAACTGCTGAAAACTAGCTCCTGATTGGCATATTATGGAATTAATGGGTGAATAATAAAAGTATGTATATATTATATATATAAAAAAAAGAATGGAAGAAAAATTATCCAATGTACTCAGCCCTACTGTGAAACTAATTTATGGCTTTCATACGAAAGCTATAACCCAGTTATAACCTAAGAATATGGGGAAGGGGGAGAGGGAGGAGAGCGAGGGGGGAGGATGGGCAGAGGGAGGGTGATTGGTGGGATTACACCTGCGGTGCATCTTACAAGGGTACATGTGAAACTTAGTAAATGTAGAATACAAATGTCTTAACACAATAACTAAGAAAATGCCAGGAAGGCTATGTTAACCAGTTGTGATGAAAATGTGTCAAACTGGCTATAAAACCAGTGTATGGTGCCCCATGATCGCATTAATGTACATAGCTATGATTGAGTTAAAAAAATACATTTGAAAATATGCTTGTACACGTCCACCTTGCGGAGCAAAGCTCTTATGCTGTGATCAATATAGAGTGTATTGTTTGACAGACAAAGCCATCCTTGCAACAGACTGGATTGAGCTAAGTCCCTTCTGCTTTGTTTTTCATCATGGAGAACCAGGCTGGGAAGGATTTGGTTTGGGGTGATGTCATGGGAATTTATACTGTTGGTTCGAGCATGTCTTGTAGCCTCTGACCACAATCATACGGTCCATTTTTATAACTTATGTTACCCTTCAAGATGAAGCCACATAGTTTCTGTAGCTTGATTTGGGTTTAAAAAGTCAAGGATGGGAATAGTTTGAGTGGCTCCATGACATATACTCTGAGAGAACTAGCCTTCCACCTTCTATCCAGTCACAGTAGCCTTGGTCATAAAATTTTCACCTTCAGGCTTCATGGTGAAGATGTGATGGGAGAAATTCTGTGTTCAGATCAACTACACTCTTCACAGCCTTGCAGATTTGAATCATGCCCCTATCATCTTCTTTCCAGCCAGAGAAACTCCCACTGTCTCAGTCTTATTCATGGGCTGGTAGAAGTGGCCAGCTGACCAGTTTTATTGCCCTTCCACGTAGGAAGAACATTTGCACTGCAATGCCTAGTGCAAAGTGAAAATGTGAAGCCGCCCTTTTTAAAAAAAAAAAAAAAGTATCATAAATTTGAAGACAGCAATAGCAGGGCATGAAACCAAGTATGGGAACCTTCTGAACATAGGACACTTGTAACTAAATGATTGTATCCCCTTGAAGCTGGCACTACTTCTCAAGACTTTCTTGATGCCTATGCCTTTCTTGGAAACTTATCAAGAGAATTATTGATGGTGATATTTTGAGTAAAGAAGTCATATTTTTAACAATAGTAAGATTTTCTAAAAATTTTGAATATGTTTTCTGAGCCAATCAACTATAATTTTTTTAAGTCAGAGTACATATTTTTCCATTATCTTAATTATTACACAGTAGAATATCCCCTAAATTATTACTTTGTAGCCTTTAAAATATATGGCTACCAAATAATATTTAGACATACCATGAAGTTTGACAAGGGTTCAAGATGGCAGAATCAGTCAGTCAATATGACCAAAGCATCAAAATTTATCATTTCTCTATAAAAAAGGAAACAATTAACAAAATGAAGAAGCTATCTATGGATTAGGAGAAAATATTTGCAAACCATACATCTGATAAGGGGTTAATTTCCAAAATATTCAAGGAACTCAAACAACTCCAGAGGAAGAAAATAAATAATCTGATTGAAAAATGGGCAAGGATGATTTAATAAAAATTAAAAAAAAGAAAAGAAAAATGGGCAAGGGACCTGAATAGACATGAACCAAAAGAAGACACACGAATGGCCAACAGATACATGAGAAAATACTCAACATCACTAAAAACTAGGAAGATGCAAATTAAAACTACAATGAGTTATCACCTCATCTGTTACAATGGCTATTATCAAAAATACAAAAGATAAGCTTTGGCAAGGATGCAACAAAAAGGAAGCCTTTGTACACTGTTGGTAGGAATGGAGGGTCCTAAAAAAACTAAAACTAGAACTACTGTATCATCCAACAATCCCGCTTCTGGGTATTTGCTCAAAAGATTTGAATTCGGCATGTGGAAGAGATGTCTGCTTTCCAATGTGCATTGCAGGAGTATTCACAATAGCCAAGTTATGGAATCAACCAAAGTGTCCATCAATAGATGAGTGAATAAAGAAAATGGTTTTTATACACGGTGAAATATTATTCAGCCTTAAGAAAGAAAGAATTTTTAGATAGGATGGATGGATGATAAATTTATAAATGTTACTGTTAGATAGATAAATAGAGGAATATTTATAAACTGAGTTTCACTCAAATTTATTCAAAGAAAAAAGAAATTCAAGTGAAATTGAATTGCAAAGAAAGTGAAAGATTAATTCCTCTAAGGTTTCCCTATGGTTAAGGCAGGACATTTTTTAAAACTAAGGTATTAGAGCCATTGTGGGTATGTTTAGTTACCTTCTAAAGAAACGTAAACAGTATCAAGTGAGTCCCTGTCATGAAAGAAGAGGACAGCAGCGTTCTCTTACTTCCCCCACCTTCTCTCCACCTACTGCCACATTCTAAAGGCCTATTCACAGCAGTTCCTTTTACCCAGTACATCATGTATGGTTTCTAGCAGTGAGTTACAAAGCATAATAATATGCAAACACACACACACACACACACACACACACACACACACACACACACTAGGGAAGAGGGCTCATGGCTATAATCCTAACACTCTGGGAGGCCAAGGAGAGTGGATAGCCTGAGCTCAAGAGTTCCAGACCAGCCTGAGTAAAAGTGAGACCCATGTCTCTACTAAAAATAGAAAAACTAGCTGGGCCTTGTGGCAGGTGTCTGCAGTCCCAGCTACTCAGAGGCTGAGGTAAGAGGATCGCTTGAGCCTAGGGTTTGAGATTGCTGTGAGCTATGACATCATTGCACTCACTAGGGCAACAGTGAGTCTCCATCCCAAACAAAAAAAAAACAATTTAAGAGACAAAAGAAGCATCAGGACCAGACAGAGTAGAGATGCTAGTGTTATTAGATAGAAGTTCTTTTTTAATGAGATTACTATGCTAAGGGCTCTAATGGATGACGTAGACAGCATACAAGGACAGAAGGGCAGTGTAAATAGAGAGCTGGAAATCTAAGAAAGAACCAAAAAGAAATCAAAAGCACTGTAACAGAAATGAAGACCTTTGATGTGCTTATTGGTAGACTGGACACAACTGAGGAAAGAATCTTTGAGTTTGAGGATATACCAATAGAAACCTTCAAAAGTAAAAATCAAAGAGAACAAAGACGGGGAAAAAATAAAAGAGAATACCCAAGGACTCTGGAAAAATGACAAGTGGTATAACTATTCATGATCGGAATACCAGAAGGAGAAGAAAACATGTGGAAAGGAGCAGAAGAATTATTTGAAACAATAGTGACTGAGAATTCCTCCAAATTAATGTTATATAACAAACCCCCAGTCCAGGAAGCTCAAAGCACACCAAAGAGGATAAATGCCAACAAACAAACAAACAAAAAACGTACTTGCAAGCATACCATTTTTAAAATACAGAAAATCAAAGACTAAAAAAGATCCTGAAAGAGACCAGAGGAAAAAAATATACCTACTGACTGAGAAGCAGGGATTACATCTGACTTATTAGAAACCACGCAAGAAAGAAGAAAGTGGAGTGAAACGTTTATAGTGTTGAGGGAAAAACCTACCCATCTAGAATTCTGTACTGTGCAAATGTGAAGGAGAAATAAAGACTTCTCAGACAAATGAAAATTGGGGGAATTTGTTGGCAGTAGACCTACTTTGCAAGAAATGTTTAAAGAAGTTTTTTAGAAAGAAAGAAAATACAGGGCAGAAACTAGGATGTACATAAAGAAAAGAAGGGCATTGGTGGTGCCTGTGGCTCAAGGAGTAGGGCACTGGCCCCATATACCAGAGGTGGTGGGTTCAAATCCAGCCCTGGCCTAAAAAAAAAAAAAAAAAAAAAAAAACAAAGAAAGGAAGGTCATGAATGAAGAAATGAAGGTAAAATTTTCTTTCATCTCTTTGTTTTTCATATTCTTAATTGATCTAACAGATAAATCTGTTCGAAATAATAACTGCAGCCATGTGTTTGATTTCATAGCTTATGCATATACCACATACATGCTTACGTACACTTATATATAAGTGAAATGAATGACAGCAATAATACAAGGGACTGGAACGAGAACTTGAAATTATTTTATTTTTCTAAGATAGTCACATTACCTATGAGGTGGCATAGTATTATTTGCAAGTCAGTTTGGATTAGTTATAAATGTATAATGCAAACTCCAAGACAACCATTAAAAAATATATTTTTAAAGTATAACTGATATGCTAAGAAAGAAGAAAAAATGGAATCATAAAATAATTAACTGAAACCACAATAGACAGAAAGGAGTGAAAGACAAAAACAGAAAAAAAGAATGAGGCTGACAAGTAGAAAACTAAAAACTATTCTAGATATTAATTCAACTCTATGAATAATCATTTTGAACATTAATGGTCTAAATGCTTCAGTTAAGAGGGATTATCAGAGTGGATCGAAAAGCAATAAACCCACTTTAAGCATCCTGAGGTACTGGGGGTCAGGACTCCAACATATGAATTTGGGGATTTAGCACAGTTTAGTTCACAAGTAGTCAGAGGAACTGTTTTATTAGTTATGGTTTAGGCTGAGATAGTCAAAAATATATGAAAGAAAGATATATTCCTTCCTTCATGAAGCAATCTAGAAAGAGGTACAGGTCTTCCTCTGTGTCACCCAGAGACCGAAACCCCTCTTGGCTGTTGCTCCTCGATTTCCAGAGAGTTGCTCTCACCCTGTGCCTAGAACTTTCTAGGCATTCAGTGAATGCCTGTGGAATGAATGAATAACATGGTGTGTTCCAGGACAATGAAGGCACTGAAACGAAAAGGAAGCAAGAATCTTGCTAAGATTAAAAAGATATGAAGCAAACACAACTTACTCATTTTATACCAATGAGGAACCCAGGGCTCAGGAAAGTGAAGTTATCGACCCACACAGCTAATAAACCATCACTTCTTCTAATTCCAAGTTAAGCTAAGTGGTTCCTAACTATAATAGACAAGTTGTCAATGTTACTGTTTTGTCTCGCTCCATTTTCCAGGGTGGAATTTAGTGGCGTGATCAGAGCTCACTGCATGATAGCTCACTGTAACCTCAAACTCCTGGGCTCAGGGGATCCCACCATCTCATCTTCTGTAGTAGCTAAGACAACAGGCAAGCACCGTCATTCCTGGCTAATTTAGAAAAAATGTCTATATAGACGAGAAGTTGCTATGTTTCCAGACTTGAACTCCAGGCCTCAAGCAATCCTCCCATCTCACCCTCTCAAAGTGCCAAGATTACAGGCATAAGCCCCTGTGCTTGGCCCTCTGTAGTTTTTAATATGGGAAGTGACATGATGTATGCTGTGTTTTAGGAAGGCCAAGTTTTATGGCTTTTATGTGTCATTCAGCAATGACTATCCAGATACTGTGACTGACCTGATTTTGTTCACTCAAAAATTAATTTATCTCTTTCTTGGCTGCCAACAGACCCCAATGCTATTCAGGCTGTTGGGAGGGGAAAAGGAAATCATTTCTTCTAGTAGAGGGAAGGCACTGCCGTGTATATGTGTGTGTGTGTGTGTGTGTGTGTGTGTAAGGGAGAGAGAGAGGCCCAGGCCAGTCATGTTACTGTTATGCCCCCTTTGTCAATGATTAGTCTAAGGGCTGATATGTGACTCAGTTGACATGTGACTTAGTTCTGGCTATTGAGATGTAAATTGGATTCTGTTGGATGACTCCTTGGAAGAGTTTTTCTTAATAAATAGATAGGATTTAGCAAGGAGAAGACCACTTTGCCCCACTTTCTGCCACCTGGTGACCACGAAAGCAATAGCAGAGGTTTGGCACCAATAGTACAGTGGTTATGGCAACAGCCACATACACCAAGGCTGGCGGGTTCGAACCCCACCCAGGCCAGCTAAACAACAATGACAACTGCAACCAAAAAATAGCTGGGCGTTGTGGTGGGGGCCTGCGGTCCCAGCTGCTTGGGAGGCTGAGGCAAGAGAATTGGTTAAGCTCAAGAGTTTGAGGTTGCTGTGAACTGTGACGCCATGGCACTCTACCGAGGGTGACATAGTGAAACTCTGTCTAAATAAATAAATAAATAACAGTATCAGAGATGACAAGGCAAAAAGAGAAGGCCTGCCTGCGAATCGGCAGGCAGTCAAGGGCTCTTCTCCTTCCTGTTCCGCTGCCCTGTCCACACTGTGGCATCTGCAGGCTGCTCCTTAGAATTGATGGATCAGTTGCTCTGCCTTCACTCCCACCCACCTGCTCTGGGGTCACAAAACTGGAGAAAAGTCCATGAGATGGGTGGATGTGAGGACCTGCCATTCTGGGACTAAGGTGGCCTGTTTTCCTTTTCCGAAACCAGCTTGTCGGGCTGCCCTTATGCCAAGAAAAGTAGAGTCAAGGTGACCCCAACCGAGGATAACAAGGAGGACCCCCACCTAATGAAGTACGTCAGGTCATGCTGGCTCCTTTATTGCTTTGCAGAATTGCGATTTTCCTGATTTTATAATTAAAAAAAAAAAAAACACTCCTTCCTAGATTCCCTTTTCAGTAGTACAACAGGTTGACACTTCATTACACTGTGAAATTGTCACATCCAACCTGGAACTTCCTTCTGCAGACTGCTTACTATGTGAGATTATTTGATTTTGTCTGTACTGCTTTTCTTCCATCGCCAGTGTTAGGCATTGCAGGTGAAGAGTCATTTAAAACATTTTTTTTTGTCATCTGTGGTTATTCTTCATCCTTAATAGTATGAGATGGTTTGAGGAGCCCAATCACAGCTGTGAGGAGCACTGATGTGCCAACACCTAAGTTAGGAAGCCTTAGTTGGATATGTCACTGAATATTTGGGGACTTCAGTTATTTTCATTTATAAAGGATGAGTCACTGGGACTGTTCTAGACTGAAACTGTATTGTCAGTGGCTATTAATTGTAATTGCTGTTCTTTCTAGATACTGAAATCACAGTATTCCTATCTTTTCCTTCTCCACCACCATTTTAAAAGTGGAATGAGATTTTAAGTATAGAGAGAAAAACAAGCCAAGGAGAAAGCAAGCTGCAGCTAGCTCACCCAGACAGGAGAGGCACTGGTGGCCAGAAGAACCAGGTAGGCCAGTCACTTGTCAGCTTCTGCTTCCTTCAGCTTTTCTACCCAAGCCCCTTAGCTATGGTTTCTTGCTGGTTCTGGAGCTCAACTGTATCATGTGAAGTGACAGACTAGGGACAGGTGGGGCTCAAGACGGGAGGAGGAGAACAGCCAGTGGGCTCAGGAGGGGGACACGCCATACCCACTGTTGTATCGTCTGAGCCTTTAGTAGAGTCCTGATAAGGGTCATAGCCAGTATCAGTGATGCTGGTGGAATTTAAAAGAATCATTTGTCCACATGTATGGAATACCACAGGCAGCACTGTACCCCCAAGCCCAGTCCATGGTGGCAGGGTTCAGTGGGCTTCCCAAGGAAAGGAAAGGTCAGGATGAGATCATCCCTCCAATGCCAACTTCGGCAGATCAAAGTTTTATTTAAGAAGCTGGGCTGCAACTTGCAGGGGGCAGGATTCTTACATACAGCTCAAGGTTTTATGATAGGACATTAGCAGCAGGGGCTGGTAGGGAGAGATGAGCAACTGGACTGGGGCAGGATGGAGAAGGGAGCAGGGAACATGGCAACTGTGAGCTGTCCTGCAGCGGTAGCCACGCCACCCAGCATTACCCAGGGACAGGGTCCAGCAGATGACATCTGCAAACTTGCAGTCCAGGGGATGGCTGTATGTGTCAGGGACACTTGAAGTCAGACAGAGGCAGGATCTCAAAGGATGCCTGTGGGGAAGGAGGAAAGGGTCTGCCTGAGGGATAATGGTTAGGTGCAGACAGTGTGCCAGCCCCCAGCCCAATCCCATCAGAGACTTGGAATTTGAGGGCAGAAGTGCAGATAACCTATGGGGATAAGTGCTGGAGGATTAGTTAGGGCGGGTGCAGAGGGTTAGAGCAGACATTACCAATATAATCATCCTTCACACTTATCCGGTGCTGACTTTGGTCCAGGCACTGTTAAAAAATGCTTTTCTGGATTCCTCCTTTAATCTTTACAACAGCCCTCCTGTTCTATCATCATCCCTGCTTTGGAGACTACGAGGCTGCAGCCCAGAGAGGTTAGATGGCTTGCCCAAGGTCAGATATCCTGCAAGAGGCAGAACTAAGATTCAAACCCCTGGAGTGTGTCCAGACCCCATTTTCCAGCAGAAGTACGTTGCTCTTCACCTCATTTAATGCTGCTTTCTGGGTGCGGTACCCCTGAGCCCAAAGGTGGCAATCTTGACCTGGATGAGGTTTGAGCTGACTGCTGGTAAATCCTGCCTGCCCTTTTCTGATTGGTGAGATCAGCTCACACCGACCAGGGAATGGAGCAGCGGGTCTTTCAGAACCCAACTCTGCTCTCCCATGGATGCCAGAAGGGCTCTGGGGCTGGAGCTGGAGTGGGAGGAGAGGCTCTAAGCCAGTGGTTCTCAACCTTCCTAATGCTGCGACCCTTTAATACAATTCCTCATGTTGTGGTGACCCCCAACCATAAAATTAATTTTAGTGTTACAAATCTACTTGATATGGAAAGTACTGCTTTCCATAATTTTATGGTTGGGGGCGCACCACAACAGGAGGAACTGTATTAAAGGGTCACGGCGTTGGGAAGGTTGAGAACCACTGCTCTAAGCCTGATCCAGTCGAGAGATGCCCCCTGTGTTCTAATCTAGGTGTGCCTTTGGTCAGCATATTACCTTACTGGCCTGTTTCCTTCTGGTAGGATCAAGTGGTTGGACTAGACACACTAATGTTTTATGATTCTATGTTTATCTCCACTGCTCAGTCTTCAGAATTTCTTTTTCTGATCATTGGGACTTCTCTTATTCATAAGTTCTGGAAAAAAATGGCTAATTGTCTTGCAGTATTATCTTCCTCTTCTTAAAATTGCCTAGGATGCTTGCCAACCAATCTTGTTTGTTTTCGTTTTGTTTTAAAAACATAGTTTTTAAAGTCCTTTTTAATAATATCATTAGATGAGGAAGTATGAGTTTTTATCCTCTCACCCTAAGTTTCATTTTCTCTGCTTAATGATCTTCATCCATAATTTTTAAATAAATATAGTAGAGAAGAAAAGGGATTCTAAGAGGAATTTATTTAATTTCAAATAAATATAATGAAGAAAAGGGATTTGTTTCCCTCTGCTCCGTCATACAGATAGTATTTTTCTTGATTTCCTTTTCAAAGAACTTTCCTGTTTTCTTTCTCCTTCTGGATGCCTAATCTTGTTTCTTCTTATCTGTGCTACTTCTTCACCCAGCAGTACTTTCTATATCAAGTGGATTTGTAACACTAAAATTTGTTTCCCCTTGTGATTGCTTTATTCTTTTCATATCTCTTCATCCGAGTTACACTGGATTTGCTGGAAACTCATGGGAAGGACATATGTCTTCTGACTGTCAGTGAAAACAGAGCTGTAGTGACCAGGTAACATTCATTGTCCCTCTTTCCTCTCTAGCTTCAGGCTCAGATCCTAAAATTTACTCTGGGCTGATAGTCTACATTTTCAATTTCAGACTAGGCAAGAAAATTAAATTGTATTAAGAAAAAAATTAAACATATACAGAAGAAGAAAAAATGCATAAATTACATCCCTATGACCCAGTTTCAACATTATCAACACATGGCTTGTCTTGTTATATATATCTTTACTCCTCTTGAATACTTTTTAATATCTTTTTTATTGATACCTAATATTGTACATATTTTTATGATCCATATGATAATTTAATACATTCATATAATTTTTAAAGATCAATGTAGTGTAATTGGGCTCTTGCATAATTTTAAAGCAAATCTCAGGCATTTTATCACTTCATCTGTGATTAGTATATGAAGAAGGGGTATTTTATTTAAATAAACTATGATTTGGCTGGGTTTTAAATTTTAGCAAGAAAAACCATACCAATATTTGACTTGATGCTTTGGACATTCATGTGTCTTATGTTGTTTGGTTTGGTTTTGAGATACAGTCTTGTGCTTTTGTCCAGGCTGGAGTGCAGTGGTGCGATCCTAGCTCACTGCAACCTCAGACTCCTGGCCTCAAGCCATCCTTCCTTCTGCTTCAGCCTCCCAAATAGTTGGGATTGCTGGCATGTACCACCAGGCCTGGTGGCATTTAATATCTAAAAACAAAATTTGTTTGTCATATCTTAGGATTAACTTTTTCCTTGGTAAAAAGGAGTTGTATTTTTAAAATACAGCAACAGTGATTCTCATATTTTAGAAAGGTATTCTAAGGAAAGTTTTATCATGAAAATTATAGAAGCAAAGCTATTTAGCAGTCTAAAAATTAGTGTAAAGCTGTTTATGATGTTGTGACTTTCAGGTAATGATTTGAAACAACATTCTCAGGTTAGCTACAACTTAATTTTATGGCCTATTATTTTTTCAACATAAAAATCTAAAGCCCCATATTATACTCAGTTCAGTTCTTCCCTCCACAGTTTTCTGCATGCGTGGCCAGTTGCTGGTTCAGATGGCCATGGTCTAGGGCGGAGTGTGGCCGGCGGCCCCATGACTGCTTCTGCTGCTGCTGCTCATGAGAAGTGCATCCAGGAGGCTGGAAGAGGCACAGGAAGGAAAGGGCTGGTCTTCCACCCAAGTCGCCAGCAGATCTGCCCTGAGGGTGTGTCTGGAGTTCAGGGAACTTCTGAAGAAGGAAGGCTAAAGCTGGAGAACTCTGCTAGTCACCCCTCCTTACTCAGAAATGGAAATTAAATTAAGCTCATGGCTTTTAAAGAACTTCCCGGTCAGAGCCCAGCTGTTACAAAACTCAGCCTTATCTATCTCAAATATATGATGCTGATCTTATAACACATATCATATACATGATGTATAAAGTTAGGCTATTGCACTATAGATTGAGTTTCTAGTTCCTTAGAATGATTAGACCTGGGCCATACTATCCCTTTAAATTCCACTTTGGCTCAAGCTGGAAAGTAAGGTGGATTGCTTTCCACTGCCCACTCACCTCGATATGGCTGAGACCAAGTCCTTCCCAACTGCCCTGTCCCCAGCAACCTTCCATCACTTCCCTGCCAGGCCATGCTCGGCTTTCCTCGGGTCCTCCTTGGGACATTAGGGTACTCTTAGGCTCTTCCCTCCCTCTTACATCAACCATGACCTTAATCCTCTCTAGCCCCCTCTTCTCTGAAGCACTAGCCAGAGTCTGCTCTCTGCTTTCTGTCCTACCACCTTTAATAGATCTGCCTGCTTCTTCGTAAATTTATTAATAGTTTATTCCTTCATTTCAATTTCATTCCTTTTTAACCTACTATTTGCCAGTTTAACTGTCCTAAAGCCATTCTTTCTAGCACTGACAGGCTGAAACACATTTAGAAGCATTTACCAAGCATGCAGTGCCCTCCACCCAACTGTACCTGCGCTGAAACACATTTAGAAGCATTTACCAAGTGTGCAGGGCCCTCCACCCAACTGTACCTGCACACGTGTAGCTTCTCTGTTCTCAGCATCTCCACCTTCCACTGGCCTCAGGCCCACACACTCTTCCACTTATTGCTGACTGGTTTTGATCCCTTCTGCTCCTTTCCAGAATTCCTCCTCTTCTCTGCTGATATAAATCTGTTATCATCTTCAAAGTCATTTTCCAAGTTAGTGATTAATAATAATTCTGTTCAGCACTCATAACTGTATCTTGCCTTTAATTGCCTTAGAATTATTTCATAATGTTTCATAGAAGTCTGACCTTCCCCAATATGTTGTAAGGTCTTCTAGAGCAATAATTATATCTCCTATGTTACTATTTTCAACCAGACTAGCCCAGTATTACATACAGGGTATGGGCTCAAAAAACTATTTACTGAATGAAAGAATGTATTTCCTGGATCACGCACCGTGACATGAGCTGTTTCCTTCCAGTAGCTCAGCCAGGTCCCTGTTGGACGAAGCTGGGGGAGTTTCAAATGAAGTAGGGATATTGATGTGTGTGTGCATGCATTGAACTGACTAAAAGACATTCCAGTGTCAAGTTAAAATTATTTGGGAATTATTTATAATGCAGAAACTAGAATGTTTAGCAGTAGGATAATAGTTTTCAGCTATTAGCCATAATAGTTATTAAGTCTCTATAGACACATGAAAAGATAAAGGCACTCTATGAAAGAGGCTTGAAGGAAATACCCCTGGGTGATCACAGTGGCTCCAGTGAGATGAGGGAATTATGACTCATCCTATCATAGATGAGGTCTTATCAAAGTCTGCTCTCTCTTTTGATAAGACCTCCCTATCTTTTCATTTTTCTAAAATGTTATGGTTTATGACTAGAAAAGTGTATTAAAATTGATAAATATGAAAAAAAGAATAAGGGGAAAAGCCGATGGCTGACAGTTAAGGGCTAGAGTAAAACTGACCTTGGGCGACATGGTTAAGGCTAATGGTTGGACAACCATCTCAGACATTTCCCTGGATGGCTGTGTTTCCTTGAGGTGTTACTTGTTTCTCTGTGTTGTCTTACCTCCTGCCCCTTGCTTCTCTGATTATCTCGGTCTGGGTGGTTTTGTTTTTTGTTTTTTACTCTCTCAGATATGCTTTGAATAAGACCTACCTGTCTTATTTTCTCTTGCTAGGACCATCAGTTATTACTAAATAGCGACATAGTAAATATTGGAGAGTTAATATGCGATCTTCTTTGGAGAAAATACATGTGGAGATAATGACACAAAGGAATAATTGGAGTCCTCCCATGGTTTCCTCAACCGCCACAGTTCTCTACCTTCATTCATTCATTTATCATTCATTCATGCAGTTCTGTCCTCATTAATGATTTTGACAATGATCGAGAGGCACATTTATCTTATTTGTGGATGATGTGAAACAGAAGTATGGAAAATCCACTGAATGGCAGAATCAGAGGCCCAAATGATTTCAACAGGCTGGAACAACAGTCTAAATCAAACAAAAGTTTTAAAAAAGTATGTGTAAGGGTCTGCAACATGAGTCATCAAAAGCTGTGACGGCACAAGTAAAGCCAGACAAGGGCTCTCATGAAAAAGTCTCAAGGGTTTTAACCAGGAGTAACTTCCAGAAGAGTCCAAGGTACGAAAGTGCTGACAGAAAAGGCTCCTATGATCCTAAGTTCCAGAAACAGAAGTATATATGGTATCTCTGTCACAGGACACAGAGCCTCAAAGAGCAGCAAGAATCCTGAATTCATCAGACAGAGACCCTGTCACCTATAGAAACACCAACCTAGTCAGAAGGCGATGGATGTGCCCGCAACAGGGACGAGGGGACGAGGGGACCCAGGTGCAGTGCCCGTCCTGAGCTCGGGGACACTGGCTTCGTCTTTACCTGGGGGTGTCCTCTATGCCTTCTTCCCTTTCCTGCTCCTCTCATCTGAACTACTGTCCCTCCCCACCCACCTCTGTGCCTTCCCACAGGCTTTTTTCTCTGAAAGAAAAACTATCCCTAGGAGGGAAATAATAGTTGAGATGCATTTTCAATCCCGAGTATGTCACTTGCTGGGACATTGGTAAGCTGAAACATTAAAGGGAGCTGGAGGGGATGTCTAGAGCATGATAGCCGGAGCAAGGAGATTGTAGGTATTGAGGCTGCAGAAAAGATGCCTGGGGGACTGGAGATGGTTTTGAGTATTCAATGAATTATGGGGCAGAAACCCATGAGCGTGCTTAGTAGATGAGTTGAATGGGTTTTAAAACCAGTACCAGGTGTTTAGTTCTTTGAAAACGGGGAAATTTCAGCCACAGTGGTAGATTGCCATAAGGAGAACTTTTGAGCTATGACCTTATCAGCATCTGATAAAGTATGGCTTTAGGGCCATAAATGTGTCTGCTTGGTGAACTCGGAACTTCCTACAGAGACGTGGCATGTGTGCTTCTCAGACCAAGGAGCCTGATCTCTCTGGAAGGCATGCAGTGTGAAGCATTTTCTCATATAACACACAAGCGCTTTATAAGATCTTTAGTTCTTGTATCCAAGCATACATTATTTGCACTAGGCAGAGTATAGCCAGGGAGTATATTTTTTCTTTTGAATTAAGCTATCTAACCCACATTGGAAAGAAATTCCTGACTGAGCCTAAGTAACTACAAGCTGAGCAGCTCCACGCTTGGTCCTTTGGAGGAAGATGAGGCCCTGGATTCCCTCCTGTCTCTTACACCGGTCCCCAATACTCTTACTCAGTTTGGGATTTTACCAACAGTTTGCTTGTGAATAGGGTGAGAAAGAAACCTCAAGGGAATGTTTGTAGCTGATAACAAGAGAGAGTGTCTGGTTTTGCTAACCAAACAGGAGATGAAATGTTCTTTTGTATGAGAGCAGGAAGCAAGCAGATAGTCTACTTCAATAGCTTTTTATACCCACCAGGCAGTGTTGAATTTGATCTTTTCCATCAGTACTATCTATAAAACCGCTTTCATTAGTGATTTAGTTGGAAGAGTGCTATAGCCCATTCTCATTCAAAGGTATCATCTCTTTTTAGGGAGAGGGTTGAGAACTATCCCTTTATTCCCCATATCTAAGCTAAAACAAAACCTTGTGACAATCTGTAACATTTTTGATTTGTTAGAAGGCAAATGTAATTCACAAAAGTAGTAGTAAAGAAATTGCTGACTATACTAAAAAAAAACCTGCAGCTTTTCAACAGAGTAGTTGGGAAACTTGTGGAAGATCATTCTTACTGCACTATTGGTTTCATAAAAATCTAAGTTAAATTCGGCCATGATTGTATTAGCCTTAAATAATTGAGCAATATATTAATATTGCTGATTAGATTAGATCTGAGATTATAAAGACTATTTTAGCTGTTTGGCAAATGCCTGGTGCAGCTTCACAGATTCAGTGTAGATTCCTTTCTGGCAGCAGGTTTGGGAAGTGTTGTCTCTTTGTGAGTTTTAAAAAATTAAAATAGCATTGGAAAAATGTACTAATAAATTAAACCTTGGAATGTGGTACTATGGAGCACACTTTTTCTCAGAGTTAGCTAAGTGTCTCTCTTGAGAAGCCCTCCTTGAGTTTTTCCTGCAAATAAATGTGCCTCTTCGTCTGAGTCCATAGAGGACTGGACACCTCTGCAGCCCTGTGATCCTGGTAGGGGCCTCTTTACTGGTCCGTTCTTCTAAGCCCTTTAGAAAGCAGAGATGATGCTTTCCGTCAGGGCGTTTGCAGTCCTGAGGCAATGCCTGGCCCCTGCTGGGTGTGCAGGACGAGGACAGCTTCTGCTCGGGAGAGGGTGCAGGAGTGAAGGCAGCTCTGAGGTGAGGCAGAGGGACGCCATGGCTCTGGGAGTGTATCCCAGACGGTGTCGTAGGTTGGGGCACCAGTTGGGAGAAGGTTCAGCTCAGCTTTCAGCTGTTCAGGCAGGATGATCCTGTAGTTTGGGAGGAACCAGATGTGTGGCAGGCGGAGAAAAGGAGCCGGGAGAGTAGGGAGGTACGCTGGGGGAAAGTACAGTAGAAAGAGAGCGAAGCCCGGGCGAGCAGTGACTCGGCGCAGTCCTCTCGGCTTCTGAACCGCGAGGAATCCGGGGACCGCGGCTCCAGGCGTCCAAACGCGCGTGTCCGGTGTGGAGCGGCCGCGGAGTCTGCTCTGTGTGCAGCGGCGAGATGTGGCAACTTCGGGTTGCCCAACCTTGCCAGGTGGGGACGTAGTCCAGTCCTTCAGGAAGAGTCGCTGGCTCTACTTAGGAGCCACCGCAGTCCCTTTCTATCATGACTGTCTAGCAGGTTCCAATAAAACTGTTTTTTCTAACCTGCGATATTTACAGAGACAAGATTGGGCTGCTCCGTGAAGCCCAGGACGATTCCAGCCTCTGAGGTAATGGAGACATAACTGAGCAACAGCGTGGAATTAATTGTCATGGCAAATGACCTAGTGCCTCAAGTTGATTTCACTCGGATTTTGTCGAAGAGCAACGGAGTCGCTCATCTTGTGTAGCAAGTTGCCACCAGAAAGATTTCTTTTTCCAGCATTTATGAAACAAAGTTCAAGCGCTCGGCCCCTACAAGTGGCAGGGACAGTTTCACGTCTCTGCTTTTTAAAGGTATCGTGATGTTTTTCCTTGTTTTGCTTCTAGGAAGCAGAGGGTTGAGGAAACGACTTGGGCGGGTGAATCCAGGCGGCGGAAAACAAGACAGACGCGCTCCCCTGGGACTTGAGCGGGTCCCTTGAGCGGGACCACTTGAGTGGTCCCCAAGGTGCCCGGACAGCGTCAGTTCCCCTGGTCCAGGGCCTTGTACCGGGGGTCTCAGGCGCCTTCCTAGACGTCTCGGGACAGTCTAGTGGAGGCTGGACATCGCGGGAAGCGCAGGCAAGGGGGAGAGCTGGACTGCACCTCCTTCCTCTGTGCCAAGAACACCGTCGCGGAGCCGCGGCCAGCTTCCCTTGGATCCGACTTTCCGCCGGGGGACCGGGCAGTGGGGCTTCAGCCCTGTCCGCTCCCCCGTTTCGGGCGGCCCCCAGAGCTGGGTAAGCCGGGTGAAGGGACTCTGCAAGGATTTCCTGAGCACATGGGCAGGAGGAGGGGTGGGGGCAGGAGGGCATGGAGTCAGGACCCCGAACCTGCGAGGCCGCGCTTCCTGGCCCACGTCGCCAGCACCTCCCCACGAGCGCTCGGCGCGGGGCCACCCGCCCTCGGCCGCCCCCGCCCCCTCTGCGGAGCCGTGGGGAAGCTGGCCCCGGGGGAAGAAGGGGGTAGGTGGGGAGGCGGATGAGGGGTGGGGGACCCCTTGACGTCACTAGAAGGAGGTGCCAGGGTAGGAAGTGGGCTGGGGAAAGGTTATAAATCGCCCCCGCCCTCGGCTCCTCTTAATCGAGGTCCGCAGGAGGCTCAGAGCGCGCCAGCCGGACACTCCTGGCGGCTCCTCCCCGGCAGCGGCGGCGGCTCGGAGCGGGCTCCGGGACTCGGGCGCAGCGGCCAGCGGGCGCCGGACGGCCTGGATTACCCGGGGAAGTGGTTGTCTCCTGGCTAAAGCTGCTAAAGGGGCTCTTGGGCTTAAAGCCAGAGCACGAGACCAGCGGCGGCAGAGAACGAGAGAACGGGCTCGGACCGCCGGGTCGTTCGCCGCGGGGAGCGCGGACATCGGGCGAGAAGGCCGCGTTGCGCTCACCATGGTCAGCTGCTGGGACACCGGGGCCCTGCTGTGCACGCTGCTGGGCTGTCTGCTTCTCACAGGTGAGGCGCGGCCGGGGCCGGAGTAGGGACGGGGCGGCTGGGGCGGCCAGGGCAGAGCCTTGTGGGGCCCGGGCCGGGCGCATGCGGGGAGAGAGGCTGCAGCCCGGGGAAGCGAGCCTCGGCGGGAATCTGGCACATCAGGGGCAGCGGACACGCCTGGGGTCGTGGATCCTCTTCTCAGCGTGGGGCCTCGGAGAGGGGCTGGCCCGGGCCTGCGGGCATCACCGCCCAGAACCGGTCCGCGCTGGGGCTGCGCTTTTGCAGCAGAGTCGCTGATCCCCCCCTACCCGGCTCTTGGGTGGGGTCTTCCTGCCGAAGCTCCGGGTACCGGGAGCACGGAGCGCCCGGACCTGACTGGCACCCAAAGCCTGTCCCAGGCAGCCTGGCGCAGTTCCGCGGGATCCCCGGAGTCGGGAGCAGTGGCAACCGAACTCCCACCAGACTGCCTGGGGCTGGGCTGTGGCTGGAGCGCTGGCGATATTGGGCACTGGCCACGACCTCGCGCCACAAGAGGGAAGGAGGAGAACCAGTTTGGAGGGGGTCGCGTACCTGAGGGGAGCAGACGGATCCCAGGAGAGGGCCAGCGCCGGTATCCCTGGACCTTATGCCGCCTCGGAGCCGAACTGACCCCGGGACTCTGGACGAGCGCCCTCACCTCCCCGCCGGAGCTCAGCGGCCACCTGGGTGGGGTCTGCCCGGGAGCAGGCGGGGTGCGCGGTGCAGCCCAGGTCGCCGACGCCGAGTGACCCTGACTGACAAGGGCAGCCAAGGGCCCACATACGGTTAAGTTACCGCATTGAGAACCTAGCGTTTACAATCCGAGCCAAGAGCCAGCGGACGATTTGGACAAGATAAGGTCTGGGGAATAGGTGAGGTCCGCCCGGCTACCTAAGTCAGCCTTCGCTGGGTGTTTGGGAAACAGGGTGCGAAGCGGTCAGGGGCCAGGAGGTTTTATGAGCGGTTAGTATGGAGACCGCTGCCATCAGAGGTCACAGCCCGAAGGGACTTGGGGGCTTGTGAGACTCGACGCCTCTGCTTAGGGGGACTGAGTGGCCGAACTCTCAGCTCCGTCCCCCTGGGCGCTGAGAGCCTTGTAAGCGTCGTGAGGAAAAACTAAAATGTGAAAAATAAAATACAATAACATAAAGTAAGTTACTGCAATGATCCAGGAAGGAAAGTCAGTAGGGTTGAGCGTATTAAAACAAACAAAACAAAAATGTTTGCTAAACCCCAAAGGTAGTAATAATTAAATATTCGTATTCAGTGGGGAGACTAATTAGACCGACAGTTTCTAAGTGACAATGGTTCCGATTAAATTGGGGACACCGTTTTTACTAAACCTGGAGGCAGAGCGCAGTAGTAATGCCGGAGAACTCACTATAAGTTGGGAAATGTGCTAAAACAACTGTATTAAGTAAAATATTGCATTTTCTGCTTACAAATACTTTTTTTTGAAAATTCGCTTATATTAAAATATAATTGCTTAAAGGATTTAATTCACCTATTATATAAAGGTAAATCTAGGTAAATAACTGTGAATCCAAAAATATGGGGGGAGTGCATGATATTTATTTCCCAAATATCCTGGGAAATAAAAAGATGGCAGCAATTCAGATAAATATTTTTGTTTCAAAAAAATGGTTGACTTTAGATACATGGAAACTTAACCAAAACCATTGAGTGAGAGCCTCTTGTGATTTTTCTAGACTATAATTTACTTACATGAGGCAGAAATCTTGGAACTCTGACTTTTTGAAAAAATGTACACCTGTTTTAGGAAGAAAGGGGGACAAAATTGGCAAGGTGAGAACTCCTTTTCCTGACAATTATAGGATGTCTGTCAGAGGGTGTGTTTGTAGCTGTGAAGTGTAGTCTTCTGGGGCTGGTTAGCAAATAACTCACCTTAAAACTATCAGCTACTTCCTTTCTAAACTGCCTCAGGGCTTTCCAATTGAACCCAAGGGCTACATCTCTGGGGAGCAGTGTTCAGAAAGAGATCACATTTCTGGCCTGTGGATTATTGCACCCATCGTGGGCTGGGGTCTACCCTTCTCCAGGTGTGGTGATCTTTGAAAGAGTTAACGTTGTGTGGGTGTATGCACTGTGCCTGCACTGAGGCGTGAATTAACCAGAGTTTCAGTCATACCTTTTTATCATGTATTCCCCGGTAAGAAGTATATTTACCGTCTCCCAAATATCCTGGGAAATAAAAAGATGCCAGCATTTCAGATACTTTCAAGTTCTTTGTATTGCAAACTCTCTCTATAAAGGATACCAGTCCTCTTTCTCCAGGTCTGAGTCTCCTGTTTTACTTTTAAGGTGCCACACCCTTGATTAAAGATTCAGATCCTTCTCTCCTGCTTCCATTTTTCTTGAGTTCTTGAGCAACTAACAGTTAACAATTTATTATTACTGAAATTGTACATTTTGTGAGGAACTTCCATATAAATAACATTAAGTTGAATCAAAATGTACATGAAAATAATACCTGTTTAAAAATTGAATAGAATAAATCTCTCATAATAAATTCAATTTACATAAAAGTTTTTGTTGTTTTCTCCAAATTTTTATGAAGCTACGCTTTTTTTGGTCCAAATTGCCTATTAATTATTGGAACCTTTAGCAGTCCATGTAATTTCCAAGTGACGAATCGTGTCACAGATGAACTGTAGGTAGCCACCAACTCTAGTTCCTCAAATATTTTTATTTTATTTTTTAGTACTTTGTTACACTTTTTTCTTTCCCTGTTGAAAATTCTGTAATAGGCTATTTAGTTTCTTTTCTAATGATCACCAAGTGGGTTTTTTGCTTTCATATGTAAAATAAAGAAGTTAGAATGCATGGTTGATTTCTAAGATCCTTTTCTGACTCTAAATTCATTGAATGATTCCAAGAAATAGAAGGAATATGATGCCTGCTGTCTTCTTCTTTCTCTCCTTCTACTTTATATTTGTATATAGAATGGATCATAAAACATGTAATGCTGGGGTTGTAAGGATGAACTGGGTTTCTCCTGCTATCAGTAATCACATTGTCGTTTCTTTCTAGTAGAATGTACCTAGTCAACCAATTAACTTGGTCTGTAGTGGGCCGTTTTGCAAGAGACCAGCTAGTAGAAGATACCCAAGCCAGTAATAATCATTTTCTTGGCTTTTCTTTTTTCCTCCCACTAGCGAAATGTGTAACTCTATAAAGTAGACTATTCTTCATAACTCTAGTTGCATTAACTCTTTTAAGGATACCAGCCATTTAAAATCCTATGCATTTCTTAAGTTTTTAAAATTAACATTTATTTCATCAAAAATGGTTTTATCTGAAAAGAGTTCCAGGTTGCAACAGGGATATTAAACCCTTTATTTTAAATTTAATGTGATTTCAAAAGAAGCAAACCACTCTGGGAGGCCAAGGAGGAAGGATCAGCTCACCTCCGGAGTTCAAGACCAGCCTGAGCAAAAGTGAGACGCAATCTCTACTAAAAATAGAAAAAAATTAGCTGGAGATGGCAGGGTATGCCTGTAGTTCCCAGCTACTCAGGAGGCTGAGGCAGAAGGATTGCTTGAGTTAAGGAGTTAAAGGTTGCAGTGAGCTATGATGATGCCACTGCACTCTAGCCTTGGCAACACAGTGAGAATGTATGAAAAAAAGAAAAGAAAAGAAAAGAAACCAAATAATTACTTTGTTCTTTCCAAAAATTAGAGAGGCATTTCACATTTTTAAATCTACTTTGAGTATATATAAAGTAGAAGTTGAAAATATGTTGCAAAAATGCTTTTATATTGACAAAGAAAATCTTATATCCTTAAGGAAGATTATGCATCCTGCGGCCATTTACACAGCAAAGTTATGACTGATGTTTAACTTTGACTTGGGCTGTTGGGCAAGACAGGAACAAATAGCAGAGTAAGGAACTTCTGCAGTACTTTAAATTGAAATGTGTATGTGAGTGGGTATAAGAACGGAGAGAAAGTGAGAGAAGCTGTCTTGACACGTGCATGTTAAATACAAAGTCTGCGGTTAGCAGAGACCAGGCGTGTAGATTCTACGTTCAGTCTCATGGATTTGAAGTAAATATCATCATTTTTCAGTGTGTGACTGTAGTGAGAGGATGAAGGGTATTTGAAATCATACCACACATTTTTTTTACAGCAAAAATATATGAGTGTGAGTGCTTGGAAGCCTAAAACCATCTGTTGCATTGAGTTTAAACAACTTGATGGAACTGAACAGTCCATTTTGCCCATTGAACTGGAGTGCTTGTCAGCAGTGGTAGACCTGCCTATGCTTTCCAGGATCATTGTTGGTTCCTCACTCACTTGGGTGCCTTGGAAATGGCGTGCTGCTGATTAAATTGCTGGGTTTTATACCAGATTGAGAGAGAGGGAAGGAAATGAGAGGAATGGGGCATTTGAGGGAGTGAGGGCTTGAAAGAAAAGCCTCTGGAAGGGAAGCTTAGTACACAGGGCTGCATGGGGTTCATTGAGGAAACCGTTCCATGGAGTCTGCTGAAGATAGTGAACTAGATTTCCTGCATTGCTGCTGGGGCGGATGTGGGGAGATGTCAAGAATTCCTGGGGATTTCCCATCAATCTTGGTAAAGTTCGCTGCCTAAAAGCCATTTCTGATTGCTGCTCCTTTCCCTGATTTTGAGCTCTTGAGAGACTCAGTCTTGTCTCTCTCTCACACACACACACAGTAAGAACTAGATTGAACCTCATTGAGCCAATAATCTACTCATTTCAGAAATGAGAAAACCAACCCAGAGAAGCTCAGTGATTTTTTTCAGAGTGAACAGTTAGCTTGTGGCGGGCCCTGGAGCAAAACCTGATGTTTCTACTGCAGATAACATTTCTTCATTTGTGTCTTCCCAAACAGAAGAGAGACGTCCAAAGATTTGTTGAATAACATTATTACTGTGCTAAAATTAGTTTCTAAGTGACGTCTTTTGTAATACAAAATTTTCTTCTAGTTTCTTAAAGCCTATAAAGGGTTTAAATTAAGAATCCAAATAATGGCTGTTTAGCACACCAAGAGGTTTGATAAGGAGATTCATTTTCCTTGTGAGTACTCAGAATCCTTCTTTTGAACAACTGTGGCTTACATAGTTCAAGTTTATGGTACTTGCTTCATCTTTTGCCATTTTCCTCCACACACTCTGAGTGCCAGCTACACAAACTCAACCCCAGTCAAACAAATTAATCCTTCAGATAGATGGGCCTTCACTTTCATCACTGTGCTAATGCTGTTTGTCTGCCAGCAAGACCCTTTCCCTCCCTCTGGACCCCCCTTGTCCAACCTACAAAATCCAGCTCAGGCATCATCAGCTCTAGGAGCTCCTCCTTGAAGCCCAGACAGAACTGATGGTTTCTTCTGCTCCCCTATAACTCCTGGATGTTCCCCTTTCCCAGCAGTCCTCACCAAGCATTATTAGTATTTTATGTATCTGGGTCCTTCCTTCCTCGTTGGGAGAGAGATCATGTCTTAGCTTTCCTTAGATCCCTGGCACCCAACATAATGCCTGGCACAGAGCTTGCAATAAGTATTGGAACAAATGAACGAATAAATAGGTAGCTACACTATCATTTCAAAGAAGAAATCTCAAAGACAAATTCAATCCAGTATATGGATATGCCCCTACCTGTCCATTTGGCCTCAGTTATGATTGGTGACTTACAGTGACTGTTCTCGATAGACAGTATTTGTCCTCTTCAGCAAATGACTAAGATGTAGGAAACAGGCTATGATTTCCAGCTTTCTGAGAAAACCATCTTGTGTAATCTCCGCTTGTTTGGATGCAATGCTTCACAGGGGCCTCTGAGCCATTAGAGTGAGGCAGAAATTCTGTCCTAGCTTCTGTTGGTGAGGTGCTTCATCCTGCAATGTCTTATACAATTTTTAGAGAAAACAGCTCTCAGAATTTTTTTTGTTTATTTTGAGACAGAGTTTCAAGCTGTTGCCCTGGGTGGGTAGAGTGCTGTGGCATCATAGCTTACAGCAATCTCCAACTCTTGGACTTAAGCGATTCTCTTGCCTCATGCTCCCAAGTAGCTAGGACACCTGGCGCCTGCCACAGCGCCCAGCTATTTTTTGGTTGCAGTTGACGTTGTTGTTTGGCAGGCCCAGGCTGGATTCAAACCCGCCAGCTCCACTGTATGTAGCTGGTGCCCTAGCCGCTGAGCTACCGGTGCCAAGCCAGCACTCAGATTTTATGGTTTGACTTACTGCCCTCTTACTGGGCTGGGGTGCAAACCTGACCAACAGAGATGTGGCCCCATCTGAATCAACTGTTTTAATAGGAACCTCTGTTAGGAGACCACACTGGTCTGCCTAGCTTCCTCTTTCCTTAAGATGGGTTCTCCTCAGCACTTCATAAATGGGTGGCCAGACTACCGTACTAGGTGTGAGAAAGGCTGTTAAAAGTCTGACTCCCACGGGTTGGGATTGAGCTGCTTTCTCCCCACCCCCACCCCATCCCATCCTCACCCCATCCCATCCTCTACTGCACATGCCCACAACATATTCTAAAACATGGTTGTCAAAGTGTGGTCCCTGCCCCAGCAACATCAGCATCTCATAGTAACTTAATGAATCAAAGCCTGCATTTTAATAAAATCCCAGGTGTGGTTTACTTGGGGTTTGTTTAGTAAAGGATTCATAGTTCTGGTCTCAGGGTCCAAGTCTTCTTCACTAACACACTGGTGAGTATCTTTGACTTGTGTGACTAAGGGACTAGACTTGGACCAGCCAGGAGCCTCTTCTGCCTCCCACAATGGTCTTATGTCCTGTCTTCTACTCCCAAACTCTTTACGAAATCTTGGACTTAGCTTGGACTCATAATCAAAATAAACAGAGCTTATGGTCTTGATGAATACTATGGTTAACCAAATCATGAGTGGCGAGATCAAGGTCTTAGAAAATGTGGGCTTGGTGGAAAATAATAAAAATGACATTAAATAGATTGGTTTTAGCCAGAATTAAAGTGCTATAAGGCATTTTCTTCTGAAACAAATTATCTGGGGGTAAAACCCAGCAGTGGTGTCCTCCTCTGGAATTTTCGGTTGTCAAGGAAGCGTCCCTGTCTCCCTGCATCATGGCACCTCTGATAACACCTCCCATCTGCCTCCTACTGGCTTGAAATTTAATGTGTTTTGTACTTGTGTTCTTCCTTGTCTGGTTATTGCAAATCTCAACAAAGGCTTTTGCCTTTTCACAGGTTATACAGGGCCTGCAGACACTTTTTGTCTGCCCAGTCTTCTATCCTTTATTTAACGGGTGGAGTACATATAAATGGATTTCCTTTCAAGCCACAGACCCACCCACATGGTCTATACAAGCAGAGCTACAATTATCAGATTCTTTTGTTAAAAGAGGCCTGAAGTGAACCTTGTATAAATGAAAAGCTTTAACTGTTATTATATGTAAATAAAAAGACACTTAAACTCAAGGCCACGTTCAGCAAAACCCACCCTGACTATTAATTAGTCTGACAATTGATTTCCATGAAAGCCTTTGCCTCTCTCTAGAGCAGGAGTCCTCAAACTGTGGCCCGCGGGCCACACGAAGCGGTGTGAATTGTATTTGTTCCCGTTCTGTTTTTTACTTCAAAATAAGATATGTGCAATGTGCATAGGAATTTGTTCATAGTTTTTTGTTTTAAACTATAGTCCGGCCCTCCAACAGGCTGAGGGACAGTGAATTGGCCCCCTGTTTAAAAAGTTTGAGGACGCCTGCTCTAGAGCTATACTCACCAGCTGGGCTCTACATTAGAATCCTCTGGGAGCTTTTACAAATCCTTACGCCTGGATGTATACCTAACCAATTTAATCACAATCTCTTGAGAGGGACCCAAGCACCAATAATTTTTAAGCCCCTGGGTGAATTTCATCACACATAAGAATCTGATGCGGCTGGACCCCATGCCAGAGATTCTGATTCAGTAAGTACCAGGTGGGGCCAAGAATTTGCTTCTTTAACAATTCCTGGGTGATACTGAGGTACCTGGTCTAGAGACCACACCTTGAGAGACCACCACCCTAGGGCTAGTTTGAGAGGCCAGCCATGAAGGAGACACCTACCCAAGTGCCAGGCTCTACAAGGCACTAAATCATCAGCAGACATACAGGGTGGAGGAAGCTGTGTTTATGAGAATCCCCGCCAGCTAGAGTCTGCATTAGTAGCAAGTGTGACAGAAGGAACACTTAGATCCAATGCTGGTAACCAATGTAGCTGAATCAAATTGCCTTTTCAGGACAGTGGGTCTGCTTTGCCAAGTGGGGTGTGTGAGTTAGGTAGGGGCCAGAAGCAAATTGCTGGTCCAGACACTAGAGCTAATGGTAGTCCTTCTTCTCTGCCTTAGCCTACGCAGCGCTCAACCTTTCCTCTAGACAAATATTGGCAAGTGTCACGTTATCAGCCTTTTCCGGTCAGCCATGTTGCTGGGTCTTTCCATCAGTGTGTCCCATAAACTGCTGTCTGGGCCCCAGGACACTGTGCCTCTTTGTCTGAGCCTCTGTACTTCCCCACCTGGGATCAGTGTGTCCCTGACTTGGGTATCTGAACTTGCCCTGTTGCAGCAGGGCGGCCTGCTGACTTTCATGAGGTACCAGGGCTCTTTCCCCATTGCTAAGAAAAGTTTTTGCTGTTTGGAGAGGGAACTAAACCCTCAACCCCTGTGTGGAGCCATGGTGCTGGGATGCTTCTTGTAAAACACCAAGTATGTAACCTGTTTCCCCTTCCCTGAGAGCATCTAGGGCACTGAATTCCTAATACTGTGTGTGGGCCACTGAGTCACAAAAAACAATCTGTCTCTGCCATCTATTGCTACATAACAAGATATATCAAACTGCAGTGACCTAGAACAGTTCATTACGCTCCATGAATGATTATATGGGTAGGACATTTGGCTCAGCAAAGGGATTTTTCTTTAGGTCTCACATGTAGCTGTAGTTCCCGGCATTTCCCTTGGTCCTGGGCCTCCCTCTTCACATCGCTTTTCCTCATCCAGTAGTGTAGCCGAGGCATCCTCGTGTGGAGGCAGGGGTGTTCCAAGAGTGTGATGGTGGAAGCCGCAAGGTGTTTTGAGCCTTAGACTTTGGAACACCTACATCACTCTGCCATATGCTATCGGTCAAAGCAATCTTAGGGTGGGGAAGCGGAGTGCTCTCTTGACAGGAGATGCTGCACAACATTGGGACAACGTTTTTCGATCTACCAACCACTGTTCAACACATCACGTTTTCTCTTTAGTCTAGATATTAGGCCAGGTTTTAGCCAAGAACATAGTAGTGTATGAAAAAAAGTACTAAATAATGTCATGACCCTTCTAAACAGCATTTGGGAATGAAAAAGTGGGTCCAAAAGAAGAGCTTTTCATTCATAAGCCTTTTGTTTAGACCCTGCACAGTGGTTCTCAACCTTCCTAATGTCACCATGTATTTTCATTGTTGAAAAGGGGTTGTGACCCACAGGTTGAGAACCTCTGGTTTAGGGTATGTAAGCCATGGTTAAGCTGGCACACCATATGTGCCGCCGAGCTTTTTTGACTACCATGACGCCAGCAAGTGAGGATTTGGGGGTATTGGCAGCTCTGTAGCTGTTTTGAGTCTTCTGTAAAAGGGGCCCTGATTTAGATCCTCCTGGAGGGTTTAGAAATCATAAGGTGACAGATACTTTGTGGAAGGAAGAAAGGAGGTAACTAAGCCCTTTTGACACTTTGATTTACATACATACTTTGTATACAGTAGAACCTCTGTGGTCACCGAGGGACTGTAACCAACTGGTCAACATACGGAGGTGGTCAACGTAAGGAATGAGGCCCACTGTACTGACACATACATGTGGTATATGTCTGGTCTGTGAAAAGTAGGTCAGCCTAAGGAGTGGTCAATGTACAGAAGTGGTCAACCACAGAGATTCTATTGTATTATTTTACATAGTCCCAAGAGGTAAGTGCAGAGCTCTTAACTGTGAGGAAACTGACACTTAGGTAAATTAAATACTTTGCCCAAGATCACAGAGGTGGTGAGTAAAGCTGGAAGCATTTAAATCTGAGTCTATCAGACTCCAAACCTCTCCCCTCGCATCATGCCTTACAGACTAGGCGAGAAGAGAAGGAAAAGGACCATGGAGGTGTGCTAGTCTTTCCTTTTTTCTGTCCTTAGAGTTTGGTTGTCTCCAAAGAACAGACTTTTTTATTTTAGACAGAGTCTTACTCTGTCATAGAGTGCTGTGGCGTCATAGCTCACAGCAACATCAAACACTTGGGCTCAAGTGCTCCTCCCGCCTTAGCCTCCCAAGTAGTTGGGACAACAGTCATCTGCCACCGTGCCTGGCTAATTTTTCTACTTTTAGTAGAGACAGGGGTCTCACTCTTGCTCTGGCTGGTCTCAATGAGCTCGTGCAATCCACCCACCTTGGCCTCCCAAAGTGCTAGGATTACAGAATGAGTCACTGAGTCCAGTTGAAAAACAGACTTTTAATCCCTGAGTCTTCTTATAGGTATTCAAAGACCTTCCAAAACAATTAAAGTCGGAAAAGGAGCCCCAAGAACTGTTCTCCAAAAAGGTGGCTTTAAACTTGTTCACATTACAAAGAACAGGAGGAGGCCTTTGATTGGGGAGGGGGGGAAGATTTCATGGGCAGGTCCTCTGAAAAACCTGGGACTGCCCTCTGATGGGTAGTTCCCAGGGACTGAATGCCTACTCTTTGTGCACCCTTTAGATCCCAGCAACCTCAAAGACTTGCAGATTTTCCTGAATGAATATGGGATACCTGTGGGAAGAACCCAGAAGTGTCTTTGACTCTGAAGGCAGATGCTACAAGAATTAGAGGGAGGGAGGACATTAACTGTGCCCCCAAGGGACAGGGAAGGAATGCAAGTGCTGAATGTCTGCTCAGCACGGGGCGCCTGCTAGATCAGTACAAGTGAGTCTCTCCATAACCATCCACATGAGCACGTGTAATTTTGTTTTACAAGTTGAAACCTAGAGGCTGAGAAGAATCTAATGACTCGCAGAGGGTCACACTTAATGGAACAGCTGGGCCAAGATTAAACCCAGGTCTTCTGATTTTGAAATTGGTACTCTTTCCATTTAACATTTATCCTGAATATCTTCAAAGACAAATCTAGACATTAAAGAAAAAAAAAGTGAGTTTTCTTTTCAGGGTTTAGAATAAAAAGCTGTCATAACTTTGAGAAAACATAACTGCCCAAGAACTTTTTTCTCAAGGGAGTTGTTTGTCATCAGGCTGGCCAGGCCAGGGGCTTTGATCTCCCTGTTTGATTGGCAGCCCTGGTGCAGTCAGCAAACCGGCCATATTTCTCTAAGTCCTGTTGCTTCTGATGCCTCTTCCTCTGCCTTAGATCATTCCCTTCGCGTAGTCAAATGTGCTAGAAGTCAGGAAAGAGGAAATAGTGCTATTCTTCTTCCTTGATCTATTAGTTCGACAGGGACAACTTTTTCATATTACAATATTGTCATGTTCATCAGAATCTGAGAGAAATTTCATCTGCCGCCTATTGGGGGGTTTTATCCTTTACTCCAAGGAAACAGATGGAAAGTGTGGTCAAATGGATGCATGCCTTTCAGGAGTGGTGATATAAATACTGTTGAATTTTTATGATTGTTTTCTTTCTTGAAGTTGGCATTAGAGATACCAAAAATAGATGTAAACAGATAGAAAGGCAGGGATACATTAGACAAGATTGCAAACAAACAGTTTTAAAAAGCAATGTAAACTCCTGCTACAGCATTTCATGTATGACTAATGGTATTGTTTTCTTTTTGGGAAACATTGTTTAACTGTCTTTTTCCACTTAATGTCTCCTGTTGAATGAGATTTTTGTTCTCTGTTGTTCTTTGAAAAAAAATTATAGCTTCAGAATCTTCTCCATAGGGAATTCTGCTAGGATTAGAGGGAAAAAAATACATGGAAATTGAGTAACTGTAGTGCCCTAATACGGACTTTGGGTACCTATCACTTCTTGAAGGTTAGGGAATATTTGACACACATTGTCGATTTAAAAATGAAAAGTGGTTCTACTATTCACGTATCCATCCCATTTTCTGTCCTCAAAACTGGAAAGTGAAAAATGCCTTATGCCAACTATTTGCCGCACAAGGTCACTTAGAAGGCAGTTTGGAAATTCAGTAAACTAACAAGTATGATAATTTTCACATATGTCTATTGTACGATAGCCTTTTTGGACTGATATTAAACTTAGTGATTCTAAATCCAGATAAATTTTTTCCTTAGTAAAATTTTAAGTTGCAGAAATAAAGTTTTGGGGTTATTTTGCTATTATTTTTAAAATATACTTTACAGTCCAAACAGATAGGCATGGAATTGCCTTGCTGGAGAATTCCTTCACAATTTGGGGGTGAATGTTAAATACAAACTTGGGAAGGGATATTTAAGAAATATATTTTCTTACAATGATATGAAATGCCCTTTTCTCCCATAGTTTTGAGGAAAAACATGGATCCTATCAAATTTCATTCTCCTTAAAGCCAGTCATCATTCTGGATTTAGGTCCCATCTCCACCTTGAGTTCAGGCTTTTGCACAAGACTATTTTAGGACATTTTAACATATTCGGTTAGAAGGTGCTCAAGGGATTACTGTTAGTTAGCCCAGTATATTTTAGTTTAAAGTATAAATACGGTTGTATTTATTGTGCTACATGTTTGCCACTGAATAAGTGGTTTTTTGTTAGTTTGGGTTTTTTTGTTTTGTTTTGTTTTAGAGATAGGATCTCACTGTGTTGCCCAGGCTAAAGCGCAGGTCATCATAGCTCACTGCAGCCTGAAATTCCTGGGCTCAGGCTATCTTCCTGTTTCAGCTTCTCTAGTGGCTCTGACTATAGACATGTGCAGCCATACCCAGAAAATTTAAAAAAAAAAATTTTTTTTTTAGAGACAAGGATCTTGCTGTGTTGCCCAAGCTAGTTTCAAACTCCTGCCCTCAAGTGATCCTCTCACATTGACCTCACAAAGTACTAGGTTTATAGGTGGAGCCACTGCACCCAGCCTGCATAAGTTTTTTTATTCGAGAACATAACTGAATTTCACTGAGAGTAATAACTTTTGCTAGTGAGGAATCTGTGACTACCTGTACTAAAAAAAACGTGTCCCTTAAGAACAAACTATACAAAGTTTGGAGGAGATCTCAATTTGTTGGAATAGATTATCTGGTATATTTCTTGGTATTCACTTATTCTGCTTCTAAACAATGCCTCCTTTTTAGGCTGAAAGCTCTTGCAGAGGAAAAGCTGTTTCTGAGCCATCTTTGCAGGTGTGAATGCAGTTGAGTGCTTGGCTCATCGCAGTCACTCAATAAATGTAGACTGAACTTGACTGAACCTGTACCCTAAGTTGTTCCTCTGAGTCTCAGAGACCCACATTTGTTCACCTTTTAGGAACCCATGTGTACATATGGGGATCAGTACTAAAGCTTTGAGACAGTGTTATGGTCTATTATTATGCTTCCAAGAAACACAGTCAAAAGAGCGTCCTTTCTGATTCACCTGTGCAAATTTCAACTAGTCCAGCTTACTGGTGTATCTGGAAGGGCTTCATTTGTTTCTGTCCTTGCAGATATTGTATTTCTTGACTTTTGTGTATCTCAAAACTTTTCATAATGATCCATGTACATGTATAATTAGAGGAGGTTGCAAGAAATGTACCCAAGAGCTGACAAAAATTCTCCCAAAGCATATGTAATGTTCTGTCCTTCCATTTGGGTCATCCTCTGGTCCAGTGACTGCTTTCTTGACTTGGCTGAGTTGGCCATACTCTGTTGGATTGACTCTAGACTCAGGACTGGGAATGAGAATCTAAGCTGCTCAGCCACTACAGAACTGATTCCCAAGAAACGAGCCCTCTTGCTGGGATACTCTTAGCAGGTCAAGGCTCCCAAATAGCACAAATGAATGACAGTTGATTGAGAACATTTAATTTCTAGGGACACCAACACAGGCCTTGCATTGTTTCTGTCCTTGCAGATATTGTATTTCTTGACTTTTGTGTATCTCAAAACTTTTCATAATGATCCATGTACATGTATAATTAGAGGAGGTTGCAAGAAATGTACCCAAGAGCTGACAAAAATTCTCCCAAAGCATATGTAATGTTCTGTCCTTCCATTTGGGTCAATTTCTGAGACACTAGGTAATATTGCCAATTGCTACCATTGCTTTTGCCATGGTGGTGGCTTAATTCCTAGGACAAGAACATTTTGGTTGAAATGATTTCCTGTCGGCTTTGTACCATCCACAGTGTAGGCTGGGAGCATCAAGAAAAGGACACGTTAAGCCCTAGCTAACATGTCCCACCTGATCGTTCTCTTTAATCCTCTTCTTGCCGAATCTCCACCCCAGGACTCTTCATGATGCTCTATTTCAAGAAGCACAATTTGACCTGGGTATATATTCTAAAACGTTACCTGTAAATGTTTTTGTCGGTGGCAGGTGAGATCAAGTAGACCCCACAGTAAAAAAAATAATAATAATAAATAATAAATAAATAAATATATATGAAATAAATATAGGTATAAATATACATAATACATGCATTTTGTATACAAAATAAAACATATATAATAAATATGTATATGAAATATATGTAAACCAGAGCTTTGGAAAAAGGCAATAGAACTTTATGAAACTTGGAGATTTGGCAGTCTTTGGACTGTGAAAGAGAGCCTGGTGTTTCCTTTAGCAAACACACACGCATTCCTTCAGCTTCCTTCTTCAGGAGAATGTCCCTGGGCTGGGTGAGACTCTGGGCTGGGTGAGACACCCTCACATCTGGTACTTCTCTGTGACAACTGTAATGTCATTTTCTATTTATAAAAACAGTAATTCTATATGTATAAAATTCCATGTATGTATACTTACTTATCTGTTGCCTAAGCTAAGTTCTAAACACTTTTTAAAAAGCACTCTTGTTTGCCTTGTTCATTATTGTACTCTTCTCTTGGTATACGTTGAAAATAATAAATAAAACGATTAATGTTGAGTTAAAGATTGGAGAAATCTACAAGGTAAGAGGGCGAGAGGAAGGGGTCGTATAGGGAATGTAGTGGGGAAAAAGCCAGAGTTGGCTGGAAGTGAAAGGAGTTAAGAAGCACAGATAAATGAGGGTAAAGGGTTCCCTTAACTCCTAGGATTGTGAGTCCAACCCTCAACCCGGTCCGTCAATCTCATCCCGGGGAGGTGGTGGCTTAATTCCATGGGAACGGCTCTGGTATTGGGAAGCTTACTACATTTCCACAGAGTTCTTCCTTCTGGTTTTATGTAACTTCAAACTACTGATTTTAGTTTTGTTCTCCAGAATGAGCTGATTCACAAGTCACTTCAGAGCTGTTAGGTTGGTGGCCAATTGACAATAGAAATTGCTGTCATTTTCTCCTTTCGGAGATATAATATCTTGGATGATATCAAAAAGGCTGATTTCTAGAAACGAAGTCCCAGATAGAGTAATCAAGATGTTTGAGTAAAAGTGCCCTGAGAATGAAAGCCAATATTCCACCTCTTTCGCGTCCTTGCTTCGAAGATGACAAAGAAAAGAAGGAACAACGGTCTGTGCCAAAAAGGGTCGTGGCCATGTGCAACCTATTCGCTGCACGAACTGCGCCCGATGCGTTCCCAAAGACAAAGCTATAAAGAAGTTCTTCATTCGGAACATAGTGGAGGCCGCGGCTGTGAGGGATGTTTCTGAAGCAAGTGTCTTCGACGCTTATGTGCTTCCCAAGCTCTATGTGAAGCTACATGACTGTATGAGTTGTGCCATTCACAGCAAGGTAGTCAGGAACCGTTCTCGGGAAGCCCGCAAGGACCGAACACCTCCACCCAGATTTAGACCCGCGGGTGCTGCCCCAAGACCTCCACCAAAGCCCATGTAAGGAGTTGAGTTCTTGAGGACTGAAGAATAACTATTCTTTGGGAAAAAAATAAAATGGAAATTATACTTAATGTAGCCTGTTGAGTGTATCTGTGCCTTATACCAGGTGTTGAAATACAAATTGCCATGTATTTTTTCATTGCAAAGAAAGTTTACCTCTGTAAATTAAACTTGTGGTCTTATCCGTGACCTCCAAAATTTTGATAGCTGTTTGACAAGGGGGAGAGATTAGGCATCTGAGTGTTGGGTTAATTCAGCCTGGGCAAGCTTAAGTTGGCATCTTAAAAAGGCAGAAATCTCTAGGAGAGTTAAGAGAGAACTAAACTGTTGGGACATGGGGAGGTGACTTTGACTGATGTGTTCATAGATGTGGATAGCTTCAAAGCTATTCCAGGATTCATATTCAGATCTTAAACTTTCTACCTTTGTAATTGGTTTGCTGGTAAACTGTTTACCCAAGGTTTGTCTTTCTCTAGTGCATTTCTGGGGACTCATGGGGAAAAAAGTTAACAAGGGGTATATATATTTGTATCTGAAAGATCCACTTCTGGCTGAATTGTTAAGGACCAACTTTGCCAAAGGAGTTAATGCGTTTTTCCTATAGTCAACGTGGTAACATGGAGATTCCAGTAATACACCTTATACTGAAAAATGCCAAAAAAAAAAAAAAAAGCCAATATTCCCCAGGTTTGGGTACAAATGACTCTGAAGTCCTCTACAGGTATTTGTAAGGAAGGCCCCCTACATACTCAAGTGAGTGAAAATGTTCAGTAAATTAATTTCTTTTAAAAGTCAAGATACTTCTGGTGGAAACTTACTGCTTTTAATAGGTACTTTCTTTCCCAGAACCTTGGTTCTCAACAAAACTTGTGTAACATTAATTCCATCTGAGATAAGATACACAAAAAGAAAAAAAAGAGTTTGTAAAATCTTAGGAAGGCACAGCTATTACAAATATTTACTGTGTGAATTGAGTTTTAAGGAGATGTGAAAATTGAAAGCTCAGAATAAAAAAATAAAGTTTAGTTAATATGTCCACTCCATTGTCTAAGCAGGATTAGTCTCCAAAATAATGTCTAATGAAAAGCAATTATATTTCAAATTGTTTAATTTGGAAGAAAACTGATTTTGACAATAGAAAACATAAGGTCAAGAATAGTGTTTAATGAGTCTCAGAAAGCGTGCTAATGTAGCTTTCAGAAACTCAATTCCCGTATGACAGATAACTTGGTTGCGCACTGTTGGCCATTTAAATCTCAAAGGTCAGAAAGTTTGCATATATTATTAGTTGCAAAGACAGAGTGCTTCTCAATTTTCCTCTCAGCAAGGGAATTTAAAGCACCCCATTTATGAATAGTCTAAAAGACTTCAGGAAAATGTTTTCTATGTAGTTTGGGCTTCAGCAACTTTATGAAAGGAAACTAAAAATGTCAGAACTTTGTCAGACTCAGCCTTCCAATCATTTTATTTCTCCTGTTTCTATATGCAAATCAAGCGGTAGTTTTTCAATATTTATAATAGATTATAAAGTTGAAAATGTCAAAGGGTATGTGAAGAGAATAGACAAAACTTTGTGTTGGCTGGAGTACCATTTTTGGCTTTTCTTGCACAGCTGGCTACTATGCTGGGGGTATGCTTGTCTGCCAGTTTACTAGCCTTTCTTCATTTTATTGTACAAAAATGTTAAGGCGTTATTTTGGATTCAAAATTAAAACTCGAACAAGATGCATTCTTATGGTTATTCAATAGCATCACAACATTACAGCTCTGTGACATATTTGGTTTTTTTTTCCCCCTAGAAATAACTCTGTGTTGATCCGAAGATTATCTGTGTTACATGACAGTTGTTTATAACCCAAGGCTGAACAAAATAATTCCCACTCTTATGTTTTAATCATTGCATGGCATGCTCCTATACTGAAATGATAAAATGTTCCTCATATCTTCTCTGTAATGATTCCCTTCTAAGGAAACCCACAGGAATCCACGTAAATAATATGTCCATGAAATTCCGAGATCTGCTGTCTTCATTTCCATAGATGGTTGGAACTTTGACATTGAGCAATAATGAAAGCAGAATATTTGGGAAAATATTTGGACATAGACCAAACCATAATCCTAATGCTATGTAGAATAGAAAAATCTTTTAGTTTTAAATTGTGGGTCACGCAATACATACTATGCTTCCAGATTGATAACTGTTTATTTACAGAGAGTATGGAGAATGCCTTTGGCAGAACTGGAATTTGTAATGACTAAATGATCTACAGAGTGAAAAGCTAATGTTAAAGCAATTCAAGCAGTTTATTAATATTATTACTACTCCTGATAATGCCACTCTATCCAAATGCTTTTCATCTATAAGCATTTTGTCACTGACAAAATACTGGCTGGTTATTTAGCACCTGTTAATCTTTCTGAAGAGGATGCATACATTGATAAAAGATTAACAACTCCATAAAAAAAGAATCAATGACTTCCATTAAGCCAAGAGTGGTGTATGTAATCTTGTATATACCGAGTGTGTGTTTATTGAAATTACACCTCTGCTGAGCAATCAACTATTGTGTCTTTTTTGGGTGTTCACAATCCAAAAATGCATATATTCTGGCCTGAAATAACTTCTGAATTTCAAGTTGAACGATAGCATAACACTACTGATTATGATCCGTTCTATAGGATATGACATAAGGGCACAGTTTCCCCACAGTTCTCTGAACAAGTGACATTGGATAAGAACACAAACCCGTTGGAGTATGCTTCAAGTAAAATAAGTTTCCTGCTATTGATAGAGAAGATGGAGATGTGGCCAACCCCTGCCTACACTGACAAAACGTTCCTCCATGCATTTTTAGGGGGCAAAGAGCATTTGTTCTGTTCATTGCCCGTTGTATGCCCAAATGGGGGTCTATCAGACGTCCCCAGCAAGTATTTTACGAGCTATGTCTTGTGCCCTGTCAACCAGATTGTGACCTTTGCTCTGGGCAGCTCAGATAACTCTCATGACGTTGTATGGCACTGACATGCTGTTAGGAGGTGGATTTTGAATTCATTTAATAAAAGAACAATGGTGTGGGAGTGCAGCATTTTTTGGGAAAAGGTAACTCCTTGGTCAGCAGGAGATTTCTCCCTGACCAACCTTAATTAACTCTGATACCACATGAAAAAGAGTTGTGCATGGCCACAGGTCATCGGAAGGGTAGCCTCCGGATGGTAGGCTAGTGACAGGCCTAATGATCAATGAATGTGCCCTGTTAAACCGTGACCCTCTGAGAAGCCAGTGTCAAGTAAAGAGCTCAGGGAGGCTCATTGAAGACATGTTCCCTCAGTAGGTATGTTGATGTTATTGGAGGACTTTTCTCTTGTAAACATTCTAAACCACACACATCTTTTTCTTTTAAATAAATTTTATAAAGTTTAAGGGAAAAAATGAGAAAAGTCAATGACCCAGGTATGGAAGGACTGAAGACTGTCCAAGTTCTAATTATTTCAAGCAAACCACCACTTCGGTGGCTAATGGTGTGATGTCTTTTGTGCCCTGAGCTTCCAAACCCATTTATGGGTTTTGTTGACTGACAATTAAAATAGAAATTGTAGCTTTAAAGCAAACAGACAAAGGAGAATTATTAAAATGAACATACTTTTGGTGCCAGTGCTAACTGCTAATATTGGACATTCAAATAATCTCTTGATTTTTTTTTTTTTTTTTGACACCTGGACTCAAGACATAAATGCTAAATAAGTTGACTATTTTGAATTATTTTCTATTAAAGCACTTAGATCAGAGATCTAATGGTCTGTGATTACCTAGAATAGCATAACTCTAAAGCAAGAAACTGGTGAATTCTTTGTGTGTAGTAAAATAGTGAGCTTAAAAACCCATAAAGAAAAAAAAAAAAGAAATTAGCAGCTCCCTGGGATTAGAAACTGTCCAAAAATTAAATACAGTAGAACCTCCATAGCTGACTACCTCCCTACACTGACCACCTCCTTGAGTTGGGCTAATTTTCATAGACTGGACATGCACCCCATATACGTATCAGTACAGAAGGTGTGGTTCCTTATGTTGACCACTTCCAGGTATTGGCCAGTTTGTTACAGTCCCCTGGGTGGTCAACTTACAGAGGTTCTACGGTATATTATTGCTAGAGAGCTACTATTCAGTCCTTTTTTAGACCTTGAATACCAATAATAAAATTACTAAAATATTCTATATCTGTGTAGTTGCCCATCTAAAAGTTACAAATAATCTTATCTACATAAGGGATTACTCAGCAGTGAAAGCTTCATTCCATTGCCATATACAAGTCAATTTCTAAATCCCAGCCTAAAGAGCTTTTCCTAAGACTAAACTGAATAAAAATGTAAATGAAACATACCAAAAGCCTCTTCCATGTCCACACTGGCCTTCGTGTCTGGATGTGTGTAGGCAGGTATGCGTGTGTGTATGTATTTGTGTGCTTGCCTTTTCATAGTTTTAGGTGGTTCCTTGGTTTAAGGCCACTTGTTTTGGAAGAAAAAAACTCAACATTTAAAAAATTAATAGAATGACTAATTGTGGGACTTAAATTATGCTTAAGTTCATACAAATTCCCCTGGCTTTCATTTTATTTTTATTCATTTATTTTCTTAATTAATTAATTTATTTTTGTAAGACAGAGTCCCAAGCTGTTGCCCTGGGTAGAGTGCCATGGGGTTACAACTCACAACAACCTCTAACTCTTGGGCTTAAGTGATTCTCTTGCCTCAGCCTCCTAAGTAGCCAGGATTACAGGCACCCACTATAACCCCGGCTATTTTTGTTGTTGTTGTTGTTGTTTTTGTTGTTGCAATTGTCATTTTTGTTTTAGCTGGCCGGGGCCAGGTTTGAACCCACCTGCCTCAGTGTATATGGTGGGAGCCCTAGCCACTGAGCTATGGGGACTACCCGCGTTTCACTATGTTGCCCTCAGGAGAGTGCAATGGCTTCACAGCTCACTGCAAGCTCAAACTCTTGGGCTGAAGTGATTCTTCTGCCTCCCTCCCAAGTAGTTGGGAACACAAAGCTCTGCTCTATTTTTTGTTGTTGGTGTTGCAGTTGTCATTGTCGTTTAAGCTGGCCCGCGCCGGGTTCAAACCCCCCAGCCTTGGTGTATGTGACCGGTACCCTACCCACTGAGCTAGATGCCACCCGTCCCATGCTTTCACATCTTCTATTATTCTGTTGGTAGATAGACTGAGCACTCTGGTCTTTCTACATCATCCTGAAAGTGAGAAAAAAAGGTATGTTATAACGTTCTTTGTCGATGCACGATCCTGGTCAGCTTAGCTAAAGTTTAGCTAGAATTACTTCATCTGATGCAGTAATTCTAATCAATGCATTCAGCTACAATATTCACTTAATATCATCTGATAAATACTTAAATAGAGCCAGGGCACGGACGTTAAGACCAACGGTTATTATTAAGCACCACAACCCTGTAGGAATTAGCATCTCAAATAAAAATTTTAGTAGCTTCTGGAAATTTCCAGTTGCATCTTAACCCTTTCCCCATCCTTGGTACCAACCAAAAAGATTCAATGAAATTCAGTCTGTGAGACTTAAGCTTTTAATAAGCTACATCTTGAGGAAAGAATCTTTACTTTTATTATGAATTATGTTGCGTTAACCTCACATAACCTTTGTAAAAAGTTCATGATCTTAATTCAATTTTAGAAACATGATACTTGGGAATTTCTATTTAGATAAAGAGGCCATTTATCAAGTAGGATTATGTACTACTGAAAACCTAGTATGCAAAATCAAAGACAGATGCATCTCATTTGAAATAAATCTAATATACAAAGTTTTGAGTTAAAAACAGATAAATTAGAAATCAGTCATTTTCTTCTTTTCCTTTTGTACCTTTTCTTTCTAATCAAAGTGTCACTGTAAGAAATCAATAATTTTAATATGAAAGGAAATACCAGATTTCATCAGAATGCCCTAGCAACATTATTTTCAATGTAATTCAGATTATTAAAAATTCCTATTTAAATAGTTATAATTCAAACTATGCAATGCAATTACGTGACTTAAAATCAACTCTAAATTAAATTTTAAAAATTTGTAATTGTTAGTCCCAGCTACCGGGCAGGCTGAGGCAGGAGGATCACTTAAACCCAGGAGTTAGAGGTTGTTCTAGCCTGGGCAACAGAATGAGACTGTGTCTCAAAATAAAAAAGAAAGAAAAAGATTGTAATTGGAGGGGAATGGCAGGGCTTTTGCAATAAGTCTGTAAATTTGTCATGTAACTCTGTGATGATTTTAGTCATAAGTTGTTGGGTTTTTTTAAAATAATAGCTTTAGCAAGATCAAATTCACATATCGTAGGAGACCAGAATATGGCATCCCAAAATACGACAGTGGGAGATCCGAATATTGAAGTATTTAATTCAGTGATTTTTAGAATACTCTCATATTCACAGAGTGGTGCAACCATCACCATTGTCTCATTTTAGAACATTTTCATTGCCCTAAGAAGAACCCCCAAACTGATTATCAGCCACTCCCCATTCCCTCTCCCCTAACCCTGGCCACGGCCGTGGGACTCTCTGTCTCTCTGGATTTGCCTTTTCTGCACATTTCATCTAACAGGAATCATGCGATATGTGGCCTTTTGTAAGTGGCTTTTTTACTTAGCATAATGGTTTGTTTTTGTTTTTTTAAACAAGAGAAATTTACTTTCTCACAGTTCTGTAAGCTATAAGTTTGAGATCAAGGTGCTGGGGTTTCTGCTGGGCCTCTGTCTGTGGTTTGCAGACGGCCTCCTTCTCACTGTGTTTTCACACGGCCTCTTCCCTGTGTGCACCAGTGTCATGTTTTCAAGGTTCATCTATGTGGCAGCACATATCAGACTTCATTCATTTTCATCGACAAATAACATTCAATTGTATGAATATACCACATTTTATATATCCATTCATCGCTCGACGGACATTTGGGTTTCTGCCTTTTGGCTGTTATATGCACATATGTAATATTGCTGTGGAGATTCGTGTGCAAGGTTCTATGTGAACATATGTGTAACAGCTGCTCTGAGGGCCATTCCAGTAAAAGAGTTCCAAAATTGCTTTGAAGTGTGGATGAGGCAGTGACATCAGTATACAGCTTCCCAAGGGGAGTACTTTGAAGGTGACCATAGTGACATTCAGCATTGAGGTAGGTAGCCCTTTTTCTAGGATTAGCTCTCAAACTTTATGTTTTTGGTTCTCTTGGTAGATACCTAGGAGCGTAATTGCTGAGTCGTATGTTTAACCATTTGAAGAACTGCCACACTGTTTTCTAGCGGGTTTCCCAATTTAAAAATCCTTCCAGCTATGTAAGAGGGGTCCAATCTCTCCACAGCCTCACCAACACCTGCTACCATCTGTCCTTGTAATTCTAGCTATGCTGGTAGACACAGAGGCTCGTTGTATTTTTGATTTGCAATTTCCTGATGTCTGATGATGTCCATCTTTTCGTGTCATTTGAGTTATCTTCTTTGAGGAAATGTTTACTCAGATCTTAGTCAGTTTTTAAAATCCAGCTATTTGGGGCGGTGCCTGTGGCTCAGTCGGTAAGGTGCTGGCCCCATATACCGAGGGTGGCAGGTTCAAACCCAGCCCCGGCCAAACTGCAACCAAATAGCCGGGCGTTATGGCAGGCGTCTGTAGTCCCAGCTACTTGGGAGGCTGAGGCAAGAGAATCACTTAGGCCCAGGAGTTGGAGGTTGCTGTGAGCTGTGTGATGCCACGGCACTCTACCGAGGGCCATAAAGTGAGACTCTGTCTCTACAAAAAATAAAAATAAAAAAAAAAAGACTAGAAAATCGAGCTATTTGTCTTTTTACTAGCCAGAAGTAGTTTTAAAATGTAATTTCTTTTTTTATTTTTATTTTTATTTTATTTATTTATTTATTTTTTGGTTGCAGTTTGGCGGGGGCCAGGTTCGAACCCGCCACCCTCGGTATATGGGGCTGGTGCCTTACCGACTGAGCCACAGGCGCCGCCCTAAAATGTGATTTCTAACTTGCACATTTTTATCAATCACTATGATCTCACAATCAGAATTTTAACCTGCTCCGTTGACAGATGAGGAATTTGAGGTTTAAGTGGCTTACCCACAGCTACAAGAAGACTAGCAAATAGCAGAACTGGGGGAGATTAATGACTAAATCAAAACCAAACAAGTGTAGATGTTTCATGATTTATATTTGAATAAAGTTTCTCTCTTACAGAGAATAACACTTTGGTCTTGGTATCACAGAGGCCTAGGAAGAGGAGCTCTGAGACTTGTCTTGAAGTTGCATTCAACTAGGAAAACACTTTTTCTTTAAATTAAATAAAAATAGCAGTTTTCTAAAGACACTTTCAGTCAGACTTTACTAAGAGTCTTCTCTGAGTCTTTTGTTTGTTTGTTTGTTGTTTTTGAGGCAGAGTCTCACTTTCACCCTCGGTAAAGTGCTGTGGCCTCAGCTCACAGCAACCTCGAACTCTTGGGCTCAAGTGATCCTCTTGCTTCAGCCTCCTTAGTAGCTGGGACTACAGGCGCCCATCACAACGTGTGGGTAGTTTTTCATTTTTTTTAGAGACGGGGTTTTGCTCAGGCTGGTTCTCTGAGTCTTTTTTTTTTTTTTTTTTGTAGAGACAGAGTCTCACTTTATCGCCCTCGGTAGAGTGCTGTAGAGTCACACAGCCCACAGCAACATCCAACTCCTGGGCTTAGGTGATTCTCTTGCCTCAGCCTCCCGAGTAGCTGGGACCCCAGGCGCCCACCACAATGCTCGGCTATTTTTTGCTACAGTTTGGCCGGGGTCAGGTTTGAACCTGCCACCCTCAGTATATGGAGCCGGCGCCCTACCCACTGAGCCACAGGCGCTGCCCTAGTTCTCTGAGTCTTAAAAATGATAGCAAGGCTGCCTGTTTCATAATGACCTCTAGTGGGAGTTTGCTCTTTCAGTGTCCATTGTGGTAGCTTAACAATGTTTAAAGAAAGAGTCTCAATCTTTTGGGCTTTGGATTTGGTTGCAAAATAAAGCCATATTTTACTTGGAAATTTGTTCATTTTTCCCATGGAAGTCAAAGAAAGCACTCCATTTTGCTAATGAAATTAAGATGGCGAATTGAGGGTGGCATTTTAGAACAATCTGCGTGCCGGCTTTCTACCTAATGTCTGGCATGTGGGGAAGGAGAGAGGGATTTTTGTTCAGAGTCATAAAGTTCTATTCTACCTGCCAACTAATAGAACAGAAAAACAATGAAGAAAATATTCAGGTAAAATCGATACAAAGTATCTGTGGTGGTGGTGGTGTGTTGTTTGTTTTTTTAAGATAAGAGTCTCACTCTGTCACCAAGGTAGGGTGCCTTGGTGTTATAGCTCACAGCAACCTAAAATTCTTGGACTTCAGCAATCCTCTTGCTTCAGCCTCCCAACTGGCTTGGCCTTTAGGAGCCCACCACAACACCCAGCGATTTTTTCTATTTTTAGTAGATAGAAAAGCTATTTTTAGTAGAGATGGGGTTTCATTCTCGCTAAGGCTCCTGAGCTCAGGCATTGCACCCTCCCTGACCTCCCAGAGTGCTAGGATTTCAGGCATGAGTCATGGTGCCCAGCAAGTGTCCGTGTTTAAATAAGTCCACGTTCACATGTTGTTTTCTTAATCCTATTAGCCCACAATGCTTGACCCTAATAGATTTGTCTATCAAAGAAGCATGTGATAAAGGGCATTTCCATGATCTGTATTAAGATTTTAGTTTTGTTTATTTAAACAAAATTTTTCCTGACATAAGGAGATCTGTGTGCCCCTCCTGATTATATTATAATTGACTTTGATGAAAATTATAGTTTACAAAAGGGACACAATCATTATTGAGAAGACAAACTCATTCTATTAAACCACATTTTAGGCTACCATGGCAAACAGTGGAAAGTTTTGATCCCCATCCAAGCTTCACAATGGTGGCATCATTGTTGGGTTACAGCACTCCACCCTGGAGAATGAAATGTCCTGTGGATTTATTATCTAAAAGGGTGGGATGACTCTGAACTACTGGGATGGGCAGACTGAGAGGGTGTCAACATGTAAATGTTCAAGGATATGTACATGGATCTATCTTTACTTTTATCCCTAATGAGATGGGGAAAGTGTCAATGTTAGTTGAATCTTCATGACTCCAGTAGGTGTGTGGATATCGAACAGCCTCAAAGAAATGTTTTAATGCCTAATAATGCGATTTCAAGGCCTTTGAAGAATAAATATTTTATTTTCCTCTTTCCTTGTTAGTTTTACAGTTAAACTATAGTCTTAGCATTTCCATTATTCTTTGTGAGATTCTAGTTTCCTATTAACTGAAGAAGGGTGATATACTCAAAGCCACCAGTTCCTTGGAAATGCAGTTTCCTCATATTGTTCTTAGCCTTTGTTAAATTAACCACTTTTACCTAACTTCCTCATTCCAAATGTAAAATTCATTAACATTAGTGGAGACAAATTATATAGCAAAATATTTTTCCAGTATTCCCCTTTCCCCCCAAACTTTTCCGGTGTCTCATGCCCCTCATCTACGTTGGCACATGGAGTGCAGGGAGGAATAAGTTTAGGGCATACTCCTAAGGATCTTCTTTAGACAGCTGGGCTTCACATGCGTCTTTGAGGTTAGAGACTTTCTCTGATGAAGGTCAAGAGTACTAGTATTCTAGGGTGCTGATAATGAACAATTTATATGAATTGGAAATCCAATATTAGGCAGTGGGATTTGCTTGATATCATGAACAGGGGGGCCAAGTCCCCAAAGTCTCTCCTGGAAGGAAAAGCTCAACCTCTCCCCTCAGACCATAGAGATAACTGTAAGTAATGCCAGAATTTTCCACAGGAAGCTTTGATGGATCTTTTCTAGCACATGAACAATTGCTCAATTAAACCCCAGGGTTCCACACCATGAAGCAGGGCAGAAACTATTCTGGTCTGGAAATTTTTCAGAGCAGGCATTATCAATTGCTGGCTGTGGCTTTCAAAAAACCTAGCATGCCCATGGATCGTGGATTTTGACCTACATCTTGCCTAAGAGACACACGAAGACAAGTAAAATGTACCTTAGGTCTTTGAATGAGCTGGCTTGTTCTATGAGGTCATTTGATAGACTAATTGAATTTATAGGAAACAGTGGTTTTAATTTGGTTAATATTGAGCCAGTTTATCTAGGAGTACTTTGATATGAGGACCTATTGTCTACAAAAGTTACTCCTAAAAGATTAATTTAAGATCTTTACTATTACATACACAGCAAAATACTCTTGACAGAAGGAGGTGGGCAGAAAAATGATTCCACTAGACGTCAGTGATGGGGGCGTCTGCATTGGGCCAAGCAACAATCAGCCACTTACCTGACCCTGAATCCACACCCCTCCAGGTTTACCCACGAACACACTAAACAGCAGCTAAGTGATGCTAAGGTCGTGCACATAGTGTAGAAAAACTTACCATCTTTTAACAATTCAGGATTCTGCAGATCTCTTAACTGAGTCTGGTTTTCCTTGAGAGACCAAGACCCAAGAGAAACACAAGGGAACACTGCTGGGGGTAGCCATGGAGTTTGACCTAGGTACCTCTTCCCGTAGATCAGCACCCAACATTGAAACCCAGAGGACCGTCCACCTCCACCTTCTACCTCAACTTCCACTCTACAAACCTATTTCTTAAGTAAAAATATTCCCAAAGATTGGCGCAAAATACTAAACTTTTCTCCCCCCCAAGAATATTTTTCCTCCCTCCCCCAACCTCTATCTCTGCCTAAGAAGCACTAATCCTCCCCCCACCCCCACCTCCTGCTCTTATCAGGCCTTGCAGCTAGAAGGGGAGGAGGGGAAGGAAGAGGGAAAAGACAAAGAGAGGAGTGTGAGAGGTGAGGGGAAGGAGGAGGCAGGAGCAATCCTTACTACATTATTCTGAGTGCTCAATGAGAGTGCAAGACAGGCCCAACCAATATAGCACCTATGGCTCAAAGAATCCTGAGACTGGAACATCAGAAACAGAGGACAGAGAACCAAGTCATCTAGTACAGTCTCTCTTTTACAGGTAAGAGAACTGAGATCTAGAGAGCTCAGTGATTTGTCTAGGGTCACACAGTTAGTGAGTGGACATCATTATCTCATTGTATAGAGGTGTGTAGATTATAAAGTGCTGGCGCCTACCTTATTCCATTGCCCCACGACAAGCCTCTGTGAGACAGACTTGTCAGATGTCACATAAGAGTGAACAGTTCCCTTTTCACTGGACCATTATTGAGGGAACTTGTAGATTATGTAAGACAAACCAAATAGCTTCTAAAACTGATTCTGACTCTAAAATTAGTTTTCTAAGTGAGGAAACTAATTCAGAAAGGGAAATTATTGGCCCACAATATCATTGCTCAACTAATGATTAAGCTTAGTTTAGAACACAGGAAAATGTCTATACTTTTTATTCAGTAGAAAGATCAGACAGGCCTGTAGGACCAAAGGCCCCATGCTCGAGACATTCAGTGTTAGTAGCATGCTGATGATACTGATATATGATCTTTAAAGTTTTAAATAGGTTATTATATATTTTTAATATGATTACATTTTGAACTGTATGTGAATATGTTAACATTCCAAATAAATGGCTTTTTGGATATTATTTAGGACATTTGGTGTAAAAGGATATGTAATGAACAAGGCTTAGACTAGAAAAATGTATTTATGAACTAAGAGAAATTTGTATTCCATGTATCTATTTGCATATGTAAGTAAATTAAAGATGAAAACTCACCGTTATGGAAAGAGGCCAACTGCGCACTCTGGGAGGCTGAGGCGGGTGGATTACTTGAGCTCAGGAGTTTGAGACCAGCCAGAGCAAGAGTGAGACCTTGTCTCTACCAAAAATAGAAAAAAATAGCTAGGTGTGGTGGTGTGGCATCTGTAGTTCCAGCTACTTGAGAGGCTGAGGCAGGAGGATTGCTTGAGGCCAGGAGTTTGAGATTGCGCTGAGCAGTGATGATATAATGGCACTGTACTTAGCACTCCACCCAGGGGAACAGAGAGAAGACTCTGTCTCAAAAAAAAAAAAAAAAAAAAAAAAGATGAGAAAGCAATTTGCAAATAATACATTTTAAAAATTTGTTTTCCAGGATCTAGTTCAGGTTCAAAATTTAAAGGTCCTGAACTGAGTTTAAAGGGCACCCAGCACATCATGCAAGCAGGCCAGACACTGTATCTCAAATGCAGGTAAGTGACTGTGTTGGCTTGGGAATAATCTAGTTGCCTTTCCCATGGCAAAATCATTCCCTGGCAGAGTAGATAGGTCGCCTCTCAGAGTCAAAAGGTAGGGACTTCAGGATCTTGTGTGATCTGCAAAGTGCGAGCTGTACATAAACAGCTTCATGTATCCTGCTTCACACGGAAGGGAGAGCATTACTCATTCAGAGGGAGACGGGGGAAGGGTTGCCCCAACAGTTTTTACATTTTTATTCTGAGTATTGTTCAGAAGCCTTTCTGAATGTGTTCGTTTCTGAAGATGACTGTACTTAAGGGAGGATCTCAGAATAGTGCTTCCTAATAAAATGAATGCTTAGGAACTGGTGCTAAGCCCTGGTCTCTGCCCTAATTGTGCTTTGTTTTCTTATCTATGATTGCAGGGGGGAAGCAGCCCATTCATGGTCTTTGCCTGAAACGGTGAGTAAGGGAAGCAAAAGGCTCAGCATAACTAAATCTGCCTGTGGAAGGAACAGCAAACAATTCTGCAGTACTTTGACTTTGAACATGGCCCAGGCAAACCACACTGGCTTCTACAGCTGCAAATATCTAGCTATACCTATTTCAAAGAAGAAGAACATAGAATCTACAATCTACATATTTATTAATGGTAAGAGCTCCATTTTCTATATTCCGTTAGCTGTTGCTTTGCGGCGTGTCATAAATCTGCCCATGTCTATTAGAAAGGTGGCTTTCCTAGTGAGGAGGAAAGAAAATGGGTCAGGAAGGAGATTCACACTAATTATGTGTAGATACTTTCTTGAGTCTTCAAGGCCTAGTCATTTGTTTGCTCCGTGAAAGGAGGGACCCTGGTCTGTTTTGTGCCCTGCTCTGTGCCCACATTACCCAGCCTAATATCTGGCACATGACTGGATAAATAAATGAATGACAGGATTTTTAGTTCCATTTCTTAATTATTGAGAAGCCCAACATAGAATATAAGATTTTCGTCCTTTAACATGGTTGCACTATCTTATATGTTGGAATCGTACAATATTGTTTTTTCCACTAAGGTTGATAAATGTTGCTATTGTCTCTTAAGTGTTATAAAATTGGTTCCAGTTGACAAAGCTGTATTATGTCATGTTAATTAAACAAGTATTATCATGACAGGAGAACTGGTATGTACCACTGTAGAGTGAAAAGTACAAAGGGTGGAAATGAATCATTTTTGTTTATAATTTTTAGGATACTCTTTTGCCCTCCTTAGAGAATGAACAAATAAAGGAATATTCAAAGGGAAAAACTGCATGGTTCTTTATGAAACATAAATTCCCTATACAACTGGATCCCTAACCAAGAATAATAAAAATGGCCTGTCACTTTGTTCTTCCTTGTTTAGTTCTAGCCAATTTTCAAATCTTGTTGAGGAGCATTAAACAACAAAATAAGACTCTAGAGAACACAAAGCAAATTCTTCAGCACTTTGGGCACAAAATCAAGTTAGAAAACAAAATAAAACAACCAAACATCAGCATCAATAGCTAAATACACATCGTAGGTCTAATTCCTGGTGAGTTACAGAACTAGGGCTTTGCACTGGAGGCAGCTCAAAAGAATGAACATTTTGGTAGGATGTTCTTTTAATTTTGCAAAATAAAGCAACTAGACGATGTTTTACCCAAAAAGTAATTTGTGATTATCCAGGCGCAGGATTAGTCTTAGGAGAACAGTTGGAAAATATTGACAGTAACTTCTTTTTAGCTGCTATCAGCCTCATTTTGACTTTTTCAAACAGGCTAACATTTTATATACTTCTGTTTTCATTATTTTATTGATTCTATTTCTGAGAAAACTTGGCCTTCTGCTTCTATTTTTATCAAACACTTCCATCACAGGTTTATTAAAATAAATAAATCTTCTGATGATTCAGAAGATTGTCTCTGGGATTAATAAAAAGACATTGATTTCCTAATACACTGTATACATGTTATCTGGTTATCAGTTAATCATTATTGAATATTTACTTGTTAACATGTTATTCTGTTTGGAGGATTTCTGCCTTAGTAAGTTTTTGCAGAATGTTGGTATTTCATTTTAGTTTTCTGTAAAAATGAGAAGCCCTATTTAGACATGTCTTTTAAAGAGGTAGATTTGTAGTTTGACAGGGTTTTGAGAAAAAGAGTCAAGAGTATAGCTTTATCTATACATCACCAAATCCAGCACATGAATTAGGGCCAAACTATTATTTAGACATTACTGAGTGCCTGCTGTTCCTACCTGAGTATTGATTTGGACATAACAACTGATATGTAGTGTACAGGAAAATCATTGTCACCACTTTATAATTTCAACTTGTAAAAATCTGACAAACCTCTGACATAGTGTATTCAATCAATTTAAGTACTCAAGTAATTATATTTAACTATTTTACTTCATTGCTGAATTGTCAGGTTAATTAAAATTTCCATTAATGTAATAACTTCTCACATCACTGTTAACTGTTTCACTTAAACAGTTTTATTTACATGATGCCATTTAATCCCCACAACAATCCAGGGAAGGGTTATTTTCTTCACTTCACAAGTGAAGGACCAAGAATCAGTTTCATGTGAAGGCTATGTGGGGCGCCAGGAAGAGAGTTAGCAGTAGAATGAGGTGGTCAGATTTCCCTTCAGATTCTCAGTGACAGGAGGAGACGGGAAGGGGCAAAACTGGGGCTAGGAGACAGGTGGAGTCTGCTCTGTGCATCAAGGCAGGAGTGATGGCACAGAGTTCACTGTGGTGGGGAGGAGAAGGAGAGAGTTTGTAGATTTGAGGGATTCGGTGGGCCTTGGTGCTCGGAAGTTGGCTGGGTGAGGGGAAAGGAGGACTCAAAGTGACCTTCAGAATTCTGGAAAGGGCAGTTAGGCAACCTGCTCCAGGCCCCTTAGCAGGGTGGGGCTTTGCTCCACTAAATTACATTGGCGTAAAGGCATCATTATCAATCATCCCTTTGGAAATACCCGGAGTATGGTGTTGACAGATGACTTTTGAATGAGAGTAGGTAGAAGATGCTATATATGTTTGTAAAAATTGCTTTTGTGAAAGTGAATCGAACTCTTCAATCATTATAGCTATAAAATTCCTGGTCAGAAAAACAAATTACATTTACACCAGCAGTGCATCTTACAAGGGTATATGAGAAACTTGGTAAACGGTCTGTGAAGCTAGTGAATGATGCCCCATGATTATATCAATGTACACAGCTATGATTTAATTTAAAAAAAAAAAAAAGAAAGAAAGAAAAACAAATTACAAAGCACCCCTGATTACAAAACATTAAGTAGTAATGTTAGGGCTACTTAAATAGGTAGATTTTGTTCTTTTTTGAAGAGGAAAAGGAGCATTTTTGCACTTATTTTTTGACCCATCAAAGGACTTAATATTAATTATTATTGTAACATATGAGCTATGACTGTAAAGTAAGAAAACCGCCCAGAACAGTTTTTTCGTGGCATTTCGGAGGTATTTAATACTTAATCAATGTCTCCAATTTAGTTAACAAGACCTTGAACTTAGCATATTGGGCTCCCCCCACCATGAAGTCAGTTTACATCCCTTCCCTCTTCAGCCTCAAACTTCCAGGGGCTATTTAAATATAATGTCTTCTCTTTAAAAAGTATCATTATAAAGCAAAAAAAAAAAAAATATTGGTGTGGGAGGTATAATTGGATGAATCACTTCTAGTTACCACTGTGAGAGAAACCCTTGCCTTTTCTTCTTTTTCTCTTCACTTGATTGTTTTCTTGCTGAGCCTATTAACATAAATGGGTTGGAGCATTTTCATAACAGATTTTTCTGCCATTGATTTTCTCATATGCATAAAACTAATGAGATTTGCATTGACAACTTAACCTAATATAGCATTATCTTAGATATTAGAATTATCTATAAAATTATCGGACACCTTGGCTATATAACTGAAAAGTAGTAAAATTTCTAACCCAGATATTCTGGGAGAGAATAATAATTATGTTTTTTTTTACATAAAAGTATTTAGTGGAGAAAAAGCTTTGCCTGGCTATGGGACCTTGAGCAAGTATAAATCTTAACTCCACAAATATTCTGAGAAAGGTTCAAGGCCCACGTTTATACTTCAGATTTTCTTAAGAGTTTTTACAAAATTATTTCTAAGAAAAATTGAAAACGGTATTTCTCCATTTTTGTGCATGAGAAAACCGCTTCAGTGACTTGAGCAAGAGAGACTTAGCTGACCCAAGTGACAAGCCAGGATAAGAATCCAGGTTAGATCCCCAGGTTAGGGTGATTCCCCAACACAAGAGTTTCAGCTATGAACTAATATTCCTGGATTATATTGTTAATCAGTTTTTTTAAAATCTCAAATTTAATTGTTTTTCTTCGTGAGGAATGATAGGTTAAGCTGGTGTCAGTGTTTTCCAGAGCAATAGACCTTTGAAAAACAAAGCCTGATCCCAAAGAGTTTTGTGTTGTCACCTGTTGGAGACACAGCCTTGTTTTGGCATCATTTACTTAGACCCTGTTTCGCTGCTGCATTCCAGCTCACACAACTTGGGAAAGAGACACAACTCTATTAAGTTGAGCAGAGCTTTTAAAAATGTGCATCACAATCTATTAATGAGCTGTGGAATCAAATTAGTGGGTTGCAACCAGCATTAAAAAAAAGTAGAACAGAATAGAAAATATTCAAGTAAATTACAAACAGTAAGGATGTTGTTTAGTAAAACTATTTTTGTAGTTTCCATCTCATACACATGCTTACACATATCCATTATACCTACATAAATGTAAAATATGAGCGTGTGTGTGTGTGTGTATGTGTGTGTGTGTTTTGAGACAGAGTCACACTATGTTGCCCTGGGTAGAGTGCTGTGGCGTCACAGCTCATAGCAACCTCAAACTCTAGGGCTTAAGTGATTCTCTTGCCTCAGCCTCCCAAGTAGCTGGGACTACAGGTGCCTGCCACAACGCCTGGCTATTTTTTGTTTGTAGTTGTCATTGTTGTTTGGCAGGCCTGGGCTGGATTCAAACACACCAGCTCTAGTGTATGTGGCTGGCAAGCCCCAAGCCTTGTGTGTGTGTGTGCACACAAGTGCATGTTTAAAGGGTATGATTTAGGTGGGGCATTGTGGTTCATGCCTATAATCCTAGCACTTTAGGAGGCTGAGGTTGGAGGATCCCTTGAGCACAGGAGTTCAAGACCAGCCTGAGCAAGATTGAGACCCCCGTCTCGTCTCTACTAAAAACAGAAAAAAAAAAAATTATCCAGGCACTGTGGTGAGTGCCTGTAGTCTCAGCTACTTGGGAGGCTGAGGCAGGAGTATTGCTTGAACTCAGAAATTTGAGGTTGCTGTGAGCTAGGCTGAGGCTTTGGCACTCCAGCCTGGGCAACAGAGTGAGACTGTGTCTCAAAAACCAACAAATGTATATGACTTAAAATGTATTTCTTATTGTGAAACTCAGTATCATAAAAGTTGTTTAAAAGTTACCAAACAAGGCCATTATCTATGCATTTTATTTAGGAAGGCAGTACCAATTTTAAGCACTGTGATTATTTATTGTATTAATTGATTATCATTTGCATATCACTCCTGACACAAAGGCCTGGAGAAAACCTAATAGTACAAGTAACCTCCTTTAGTTGACATGGGTACACTGCTAGCGTGTGGTTCTGTGCAGTATACTCATCTCATTCCTGAAATGAGTTTTTCGACAAGTAGATTTGGCTTAGAAGTTTTGTCAGCAGGAGTCTGCAGATGTTGATGACATACACACCTGCCCCACAAGGCCCTATTGTTTGTTCTGTGGGAGAGACAACAAGCAAAATTACACAGTCCTATAACTGAGACATTTCCTGGTTACTTTCTAGGACCACGGCTCACAGTTATGTGAGTGTTTTTTTAAAGTATGGGTTTTATTTCTTAAAAGAATAACTGCTATTCAAAAGCGGGTCTCTCGGGAGTGAAAAGGACTCCTCGGGTAATCCTTAGGACTGCGGTTAGTGTGCTGTGAGGCATGGAGGTTGCTCCAGCACCCCTTCCCTTAGAGTCCTTCCCAGATCTGACATGGTTTGGCACACACACGAGATGCGCAGCTGCACTGCCCAGCTCGGCAAGGGCTGAGCAGATGGTGTCTGTTACCCAATTTGCCATGCCAGTGTGGCAAGTCCAGTAAACGGGGCCCACAGAACAAGCGGGACGTCAATGAGAGAGCAGTGACCTGTAGACCTACTCTCAGAGTCTTGCTGCTTCCCTCCCCACCCTCCCACCCCCGTGCTGATCAGAACTGCACTTGCAAGGTGGAAATGCGCAAAGGAAGTGAGCCCTTCCTCCAAAACCGAAAGACGCTCTCCATGCAGGTCAGAACCTGGTGGGCAGAGAGCATCGTGTGGCCGCACAGATCGTCAAAGCCTCTGAAGTATTTCAATGGAATCATTGTCATAATTTTGTGAGAGAAACTTTAATGAGAAAATATTGTTTCTATTTATCGAAATTCTCCTTGAATGGAAAGTAGGCTAAAATAGTTAACATTTTTGTAGGAAGAAAACAATTATTAATTCTATCACAGACACGTCTTGGTCACATTGGCCAAATTGTTTACTTGTGGATTTCTTAGTGAATGGGTGGCATTATCTATGGTTGCTTGGTCAATGCCTAGAGTCTTCCTTGGTTTTAATTTTCAGTTTTCAACATGGACTCATTCTCCCTCCCCATCCAGAGAGCTCCCCTCACCCCTGCCAGCCTCCTTTCACGTCTGTCCCCGACACATGGCTCTGAAATGTGTTTCTTTTAGCATAGAACTTTCAGGGAGAATTGGCGTCCACAGTTTCCGTCTCAGGGATTGTCTGTAATTCCTACCAGAGAGTCGCTTGAGCTTTCATCACCTGGCATCCCCAGGAAGCAGCAGAGGGAGAAAGACCGGCTGGTGGATGGTGTTTTTCTTCTCACGGCTTCACCTGCTATATTTGCTCAGGGGACAGATGAACACGTTGGGGTGCAAATGTTTGGACTCGCAGCCTTTGGACTACACATCTGGAAACCTAGACAGGTTCCCTAAATTGGCATAGTCTAAGGCTGATTTGCATTTTCAGAATTCTCCTCCAAATTATGTTCCATCAAGCATTCCTAGGAATTTCCTGGCCTGTCCATATACAACTTCATCAAAAACCTAGTGCAAGGTCAGATTCCACTGGATTTTTTTTTTTTTTTCATTTTTATGAAGTTTTGAAAGCAGGGAAACAAATATTTCTAGGGTTTAAAATACACACTGACGACATTGTTGTTTGGATTTTTCCTTGGGAAACAAACGTTTCTCCATCCTAGCTATGTGCTCCCTCTGGGGCTAAAGCATGAAGGGGATTACCCATTCTATCCATCACCAGGCGACAGCTGATTAGGACCACGTGGCGAGAGTCTAGAGAAAAGTAACTTAACTCTTAACCATTGTCCTTTCCAGCCACATGAAAATTTGATGGAAGACATTCTTGATATCTTTAAGCCCCTGCCATTTCACTTTTCCCTTCTTGAAACATTTCTGTCATTAGACACCAAGGGACCTTGGCTACAGGAAACACATGTGGTTGGGATGGAAACTACTCCTGTTGGTGGATTTGCTGGCGGGCAGGAACATTGCCCCTTCTTTTTCTTGGGCATTCCTTGTGTCACCAAGTATGTTCCTAGGAATTTCATCCTTAGAGCTTGATGATACCTGTAAAACATTCGGGTCATTTCCTCAGAGAAAGAGCAATTCCTGGGTGTTCCCTAAAATCCATACCAGAAAATCCGGGTGTGCCAGCTTTCTGGAGCTACATGGCTAAGCCTTGCTAGCAACAACATAATTGTGTATCACCAGCATTTAGTAGAACTGCACAAGTACTCAAAAATAATCTGCATGAACACAGTCATGAACCCGCCTGGACACAGTCTGAGACTTTGAAGAACTGATGACTGATGTGCTATCATGAAGCCTAAAAATGGTGGTGACGTCCAAAGACAATAAAATTGACCATCACCTCCCATTTTTCCCCTATAATCAAAAAGCATGAAAAATGGTGGATCAAAACCTTGAGGTTTTAAGGATTTTTTAAAATCTCCCTTCAAGTAATCTTTTAAGAAACATGAGCAAGGAACTTCTTTTAGAGGGAATCCCCTTTAAGTTCTGACATTTCCTAACTTTAACAATGCTAATGAAGTACCTGCCCTGCCTGAGATGAGGAGGTGATCTATTTTGATCTTTATGGTCTTTCCAGTTCTGACACTCTACAGTTTGTCTTTAATTACTTAAAATATTTGTTGTTTTGTCATTTGATGCATTTTTGCTGAGTTATGTTGGCAGTCATCTTGGCTGACTGATTGTGCTATTATTCAAAATTAGTGCCTCACTGAAGCGGTACCCACCCCTCCCTCCCTCCCTTCCTTCATCAGATGTCAGTTAATAAGCTGTGCTTGAAACAACATGATCTGAGCTTCACATTGGTCACAAATTCCTGTTCTGATACTTGCTAGGTCTTTGACTTTGGACAAATTGCTTAACAAGAAAAGTGGTTAATATTTAGCTAGGTCTTACTTTCCGCTGGATGCCCTCCTAAACTCTTTGCATATGTTAACAGGTTTCATGTTCATAACAACCCTATGAACTAGCACGATCACATTTTAAATGTTTTATATATACAGGTATATATACATAGGTTTGTGTGTGTATATATATGTGTTTCTTAAAAAACTTTATTTTTTCTTAGAGCAGTTTCAGGTTCATAACAACACTGAGAGGAAGGTACAGAGATTCCCCATAAGCCCTTCCTCCCCACCGGCATACCCTCCCCCATTAGCAACAGCCCCCACCAGAGTGGTACACAGCCCTAAAAACCCTCTGTGCTCCACCCTTCTTTTTTTTTCCCCCCTTTGGTGAAATATCTTTTCAAATCTTCTGTTCATTTTTTTTTATTTAATTTTTTTATTAAATCATAACTGTATACATTGATATGATCATGGGGTATCATACACTCGCTGCATAGACCATTTGACCCTTCATCCGTTCCCCAACCCAGTCCCTGGCAAATAGTGATCTTTTTTAACTGTTTCCATAGTTTTGCCTTTTGCAGAATTCATATAGTTAAAAAGATGCAGTGTGTAGTGTAGCCTTTTCAGCTTGGCTTCTTAATCTTAGTAATATGCATTTAAAATTCCTCCATGTAGTTTCATGGCTAAATAGCTCATTTCATTTTACTGCTGAAAAATATTTCACTGCATGAATATAGCACGGTTTATTTAGGATATTAATAATTTGGGCAATTATTAACAAAGCTGCTATAACATCCATGTGGACACGTGTTTTCAACTCCTTTGGGGAGCAGCATGATGGCTGCATTATATGGTAAAAGTATGTTTAGTTTTATAAGAAATGGCCAAACTGTCTTCCCAAGTGGCTGTACCATTTTGCATTCCCACCGGCAGTGAAGTGCTTATGTAGTAGAACCTCACACACCAGCATTTGGTGCTTATGTACCTCATGACTATTTTAGTTTGCATTTCTCTGATGACATAGGATGTGGAGCACCTTTTCATATGCTTAGCAGGCATCTGTATGTCTGCTTTGGGGAGATGTCTGTCTAACTTCTTTGGTGAAATGGCCCCCTTTTAAATAGGGTTGTTTTCTTACTCTTGAGTTTTAAGAGTTTTGTGTATTTTGGATGACAGTCCTTCATCAGCTGCATCTTTCCCCAAAATTTTCTCCAAGTCTGTGGCATCTCTTGATGTTGTCTTTTGCAGATCAGAAGTTTTTGATTTTTTTTTTTTTTTATTTTTGCAGTTTTTGGCCCGGGCTGGGTTTGAACCCACTACCTCTGGCATATAGGGCTGGTGCTCTACCCCTTTGAGCCACAGGCGCCACCCAGAAGTTTTTGATTTTAATGAAGTCCAGCTTATTAATTCTTTCTTTTGTGGATTGTGCCTTTGGTGTTGTACCTGAAAAGTCACTGCCGTGTTCAAGATCATCTAGGTTTTCTCCTATGTTATATTGTAGGCATTTTATACTTTCACATTTTACCTATACATCTATGATCTGTTTTGAATTGAGTTTTGTGACAAGTGTAAAGTCTACATCTAGCCTTTTTTGCAGTTTGGCCGGGGCTGGGTTTGAACCCGCCACCCTCGGCATATGGGGCCGGCGCCCTACTCACTGAGCCACAGGTGCCGCCCTACATCTAGCCTTTTTTATTTTTATTTTTTGCATGTAGATGCTCAGTTGTTCCAGCACTATTTGTTGAAAAGACTATTTTTGTTCCATTGTATTGCCTGTGTTCAAATGAGTAGACTGATGTATGCAGGTCTAGTGCTGGGCTTTGTCGCCATTTGCCTCTTCTTTTGCCAACATCACACTGTCTTGGTTACCATAGCTTTATAGTAAGTCTTGAACTGGGTAGCGTTAAGCCGTCAACTTCATTCTCTTTAATAATGTGTAGGATATTTTGGATCTTTTCCCTCTCCATCTAAACTTTTGAATCAGTTTATCAGGATCCACAGAAAAACTTCTGGGATTTTGATTGGAATTTATTTGATACTTTGGTTTTGTTCACCATAGTTTTATACTTTTCTTCTTATGTACACATTCTTATATTCTGTTATATTTATGCCTGTTTGATTCCTTTAGGTGATATGCAAATGGTATTGTGTTTTAAATTTCTTTTTTTTTTTTTTTGAAGCAATTTTTAAAAATGTTATGGCAGACTATAACGTGAGTAGGGACAACTTTTTCATTTTATCATGACATTTCAGATAATCATTTTAACAGAGAAGATAGACCTAGCGGGAAATCTATTGTTCATTCATTTTTTTACTAAATTATTTTTTTTTTAAATTTCAATTCCATTTGTTCATCAGGGGTATATAGGCAAGTGATTGACTTGAATGATTTTAACTTTGTATTCTTCCAGCTTTCTACAATCACTTACTAGTTCCAGGGGTTTTTTATGATTCTTTTTGGATTTGCTATATAAATGATCATGTCATCTGTGAACAAAGTTTTACTTTTCTCTTTTCAGTCTATATACCTTTTATTTCCTTTTCTTGACTTAACTGCATTAGTTAGGAATTCCAGAACAATGTTGAAAGGGAGTAGTGATGGGGGCCTCCTTGCTTGCTCTGAACTTAGTTGCAAGTGTTATCATATCCATCTCCATCTTACAGAAATGTTAAGTGACTTGCCCAGGTTCATACAATAGTACATGGCAGAGATAGCAACAAAGTTCTTGCCCTTAACCACTTCTTATAAACATAAAACGTTCATACCTACAGGAGTTCATATATACGTAAAACATTTGGACAGTTTGGTGTGTAGTATGCACTATATTTAAGCGTTTATTATTACTACTACTGTTATTATTATCATATCTTGAGCTTGGTTTCCCCATCTGCATAATGAGAAGAGTATGACTTCCTGGGGTTGTTAGGACACTAACTGTGATAATATACATTGCCTAACACTTAGGAGGACTAATCAGAAGTAATCCTATGTGTGAAAGGCACTGTTCTGGGCAGAGTAGCAAGTCCAAAGATGGTACTTTGGACTTTAAGGGGCCTACAGTTTGGTAGATCAAATAAAATAGGTTACAACTGACTGTACTGCAGAGGACTGTGGGGAGCATAGACTAGGGATATCTGCGGCATACTCCCCACCCTTCCCTGCTCTTCCCCCTAGCTCTTCTGTGCCAGCTTACTCGTACTCATTTGTCATGTCTCGAGTTAAACATCACCCCTTCTGGGAAGACACCCAGGGCTCAGCCAGATTAGAGGGGATGCTTCTACTGATCTTCTCCTTTCACACAGGACTCACCTCTTCATAGGCTCTGTGAGCATCAGGACTACTAAGTCTATCAGATTTACTGTGCCAGCTCCAGGACGCAGTACAAGGTCTAGTACAGGCATCCTCAAACATTTTAAACAGGGGGCCAATTCACTATCCCTCAGACCATTTGGAGGGCTGGACTATAGTTTAAAAAAAAAACAACTATGAACAAATTCCTATGCACACTGCACATATCTTATTTTGAAGTAAAAAAACAAAATGGGAACAAATACAATCACACTGCTTCATGTGGCCCGCGGGCCGCAGTTTGAGGACCCCTTGTCTAGTACATAGAAGGTGCTCAGTAAATGTTTGATAGGCTGACTACAGTGGTTCATACCTATAATCCTCGCACTCTGGGAGGCCAAGGAAGGTGGATTGCCTGAACTCAGGAGTTCAAGACCAGCCCGAGTAAGAGTGAGGCCATGTCTCTACTAAAAATAGAAAAAAAAAAAAAATAGCCAGGCGTTGTACGGGTGCCTATAGTCCCAGCAACTTGGGGGGCTGAGGTCAGAGGATTGCTTGAATTCAGCAGTCCGAGGTTGCTGTGAGTTATGATGCCATGGCACTCTACCCAGGGAGACAGAGTGAGACTCTGTCTCAAAAATTAAATGAAATAAACTAAATAAAATAAAAGTTTGTTAAATGAAAGAAACATGGAATTTTAAATTTACATTAGTATTACCTGGCTTCTCTGACTTCAAAGAGGAAATTGAGGGCACACTGAGCAAATAAGCCATACCTGGGGGACAAAATTCATATCACGTGACTGAATCTTGCTCCAAAAAATTTCCAACAGACTAGAGCAGTGAACTGTGATTAGCAAAATTAGATTTGACAGGAATAAATATAAAGGTCTGTATTTGGTGTGCAAACCCCACTAACTACCCTCGTACTGCGTGGGGGGCACTGTGGCTGAGATAGCACACTCGGGAAAGACTTAAGGCTTTTAGTTGACTCCACATTCACACACACACAAAAAAAATCCACCCTCAGGTTGCATTAATAAATATGTAATGTTTACAGTAAAGGTAACACCAGACTTACTATTTGGTTTACACTTCAAGAGGGACATTAAAAACAGAAATTTCTGAAGCATGTGTTTCTGGCTTCTAGTTAGAGGCTCTGCCTCCCAGCCTACTAGAATCGTCTATGAGAAATAAAGATCTCCTTTCCCCAAAAATCCCCATAAAAAACAAGAGTTTCAAACAAATTATTTAACCTGCTATACTTCATTGCCATCATTTGAGTAATTTGATGGTTTTATTATTTTCATTGACAAGGAAATTTTTAAAAAGTGATTGAAAAAAGTAAAGAACTAGCTGGGAAAATAGCAGACGTGAGTGTGATAGTCTCCTTCAAAGTTTTCTTATGTAAAAAAGAGATTAAGCGTCATCTTTCTAATCTAAGATGACGTCTAATCCCAGATGGCAGAACAACTATCTGAGAATGAAAGAAGGCAAAGCAGGCAGATTTCAGCTTGATGTAGGAACCACTTTCTAATGTCGGAAGCTACCCTGAAGTGGGAGGAATTATCTTGGAGCTCCCCATGTGTCTAGGTATTCAAGCACAGGACAGGAGCTCACCCGGGGGACTGGAGGAGATGATGCCTCAGGACCTTTCCACTGTTGACAGCCATTAAGCACCTGGTGTATGTAACCATCATTTACTGATATGTGGCTCAGACTCATTACAGATGTCATCTCATTTCATTATCACAACAACCCAATGAGATAAGTTCTATTACCAGTCTCCTTCTACAGAGAAGTTGCAGAAATTCACTATAGTGTTCAATGTTGCATACTTCCTGAATTATCAAACCGAACTTTGGACCCACGTCTGGTTGACTCCAAAGACTCTGGTCTTTCCAACGGGTCCTTTCTTGAGTTTCTACCCAATTCCCTCAGACCTCTGCGTGCAGTATGAGGGGTGGGCGTGGTGTGGGCAAGGCTGTGGGCAGGGTTGCAAACTGAAAGTGTGCAGCCCAGATTTAGCTGGCACACGTTTTGATTGGCAGGCACAGCATTTTTGGCTGCCAATGCTTAATTATTGCAAGAGTTCAAATAAAAATCTGATTTCTTGCTTATCTTTAAATGCTGGAAATTCTAGCCATGCTGGCCCATATTTCCACTTGGCAACAACTGCCTGCAGCAAGCAGGGACTGCCGTCTCTAGGCACGGGCCGCACATTCTCAATGCCACGACTCCTCTCATCTCGCATCCAGCTCCTCCACTCAGGGGCCTTCTTTGCCTGTCTCCCCCACGGATCTCAGTGTGCCACACTTAGTGTAAACATTCCAAATGAATGCATAACAAATCATGAGTTTGGGAACAGAAAAGTGCCCAGCCATGTTATAGCGGGGGAAGCTGAGTCCCCAAGAGTCCCAGGGTGGCATAGGTCATCAGTGCAGCCCATTGACAGAACCTGACTCCTGATTCCTCCTTCGCTGTGAAGGGAATACTCTCCTGATGGAGTGCATCAAGGCTTCTCTCTAGGGAGAACCCAGTGCCCCAGAAAGAGAGGAGTTGATCAAGATCTCTTGAGAGAATTTCCTCCCTTGTCTCCTGAGTATGAGAGAGGGGTCCAACTCCATTTTTTGCATGTGGAATTGTTTAAATAACATTTGTTGAAAAGTTGATTCTTCCCCCATTGAATAGTCTTGTGAACATCAGTTGACCGTAGACACCTGGGTTAATTTCTCGATTCTAAGTTCTATTCCATGATCTACGTTCATCCTTATGCCAGCACCACACTGCCTTCATCATCACTGTCTGTAGTTTTAGTTTGAAATTGAGAAATGTTGAGTCCTCCAATTTTTCTCTTCTTTTTCAAGATGGTTTGCCTACTCTGAATCTCTGCAATTCCATATAAATGCTGGAATCACCTTATCAATTTCTACAAGGAGCTTGTCTGGGATTCTGATCGGGATTGCATTGACTCTGTAGATCTGTTTGGGAAGCATTGACATCTATGAACATGGAATGTTTTCCTACTTATTTATATCTTGTTTCATTTATTTTCACAATGCTTTATAGTTTTAAAGTATAAGTTTTTCACTCGGTTTGTTAAACATATTCCTAAATACTTCATTCTTTTTGATGCTCTTATAAATGGGATTATTTTCTTAATTTCATTTCAGATTATTCATTGCAAGTGTATAGAAATGTAACTCATTTTTGTACATTGATCTTGTATGCTGTTATCTTGCTGAACTCATTTATTTGTGCCAGTAGTTTTTTACTGGATTCCTCAGCATTTTCTAAAATCATGTCATCTAAAATAGAAACTGTAGGGCTGGGCGCAGTGGCTCATGCCTGTAATCCTAGCACTCTGGGAGGCCGAGACCGGTAGATTGCTTGAGCTCAGGAGTTCAAGACCAGTCTCAGCAAGAGCAAGACCCATCTCTAAGAAATAGCTGGGCATTGCGGTGGGTGCCTGAGGTCCCAGCTAATCAGGAGGCTGAGGCAAGAGAGTTTGAGATTGCTGTGACTTATTATGCTATGGCACTCTACCCAGGGTGACAAAGTGAGTCTCTGTTCCCATAAAAAAAGAAAAAAAATAGAAACTGTTTTTCAAAGTAGCTGTGGCATCTTGATCTTTCTAATCTGGACGCCTTTAATTTCTCTTTTCCTTTTTTCTTTTCTTTTCTTTCTTTCTTTCTTTCTTTTTTTTCCCCCTAGTTGCCCTGGCTAGACCCTCTAGTACACTGTTGAATCAGAAGCAGTGACAGTGGACAATTCTGTTGTATTTCACCATGAAGTTATGATTCTAGCTGTTAATTTTTTTGTAGATGCCATTTATCAAGTTGAGGAAGTTTCAGTCTATTCCTAGTTTTCAGAGTGCTTTTGTCATGCACAGGGTTTGGATTTTGGTCAAATACTCATTATGAATTGAGATTATCATGTGGTTTTTGGTTTTATTCTATTGATATGGTATATTAATTATATTGATTTTTTTGTGTGTGTGTGGTTTTTTTTTTGGCTGGGGCTGGGTTTGAACCCACCACCTCCGGCATATGGGACCGGCGCCCTACCCGCTGAGCCCAGGCGCCACCCTATTGATTTTTTATATTAAACCAATCTTACATTCTTGTAACAAATCCCACATAATATAATTCTTTTTCTATGTTCCTGGACTTAGTTTGATAGTATTTTGTTGTGTTCTTTTCACATCTCTATTCGTAGAGAGATGATCTGTAGTTTTCTTGTGATGTCTTTCGTATCTGTATCAGATTAATACTAGTCTCATAAATGAGTTGGAAACTTTTCCCTTCTCGTCTGTTTTTTTGGAAAAGTTTGTGAAACTTGGTATTAGTTCACGTTTAGTAGAATTCACTTGCCATCTGGCCTTGCTTTTCCTATGTAAAGTTTATTTTAATTACTAATTTACTCTAGCTATAGATCATTTTTGGTTATCCAATTCGTGTTAAGGTCATTTCAGTAGTTTATGTCTTTCTAGAAAATTTGTCCATTGCACCTGTTATCTGCTAACTTATTGGCATACAGTTGTAATATTGCCTTATAATGTTTTTTGTTTTAGTAATGTTAGTGGTAATATCCATTGTTTTGTTTCTGATTGTAGTACTTTAAGTCTTCTCACTCTTTTTCTTGGCTTGTCTGGATAGTTTTGTTGGTTGTGTTCATCTTTTCGAAGAACCAGCTTTTGATTTCTGTTCTCTTCCATTAATGCCTATTAACCTTTATTATCGCCTCCCTTCCCCTTGCTTTATGTTTAGGTTGTTCTTAGTGTTCTAAGATGGAAGTTTAGGTTACTGGTTTGAGATTGTTCTCCTTTTGCAGTATAGGCATTTATAGCTGTAAATTTCCCTCAAAACACTATTTTTGCTTCATCCCGTAAGTTTTGGTAAGTTGTGTCTTCATTTCCATTCATTCCAAAGTATTTTCTAATTTCTCTTTTGATTCCTTCTTTGACCCAGTAGTTATTAAAGAGTGTGTTATTTAATTCTCACATATTTTTTAATTTCTCAAATTTCTCTCTGGTATTGACTTCTGATTTCATTACACTGTAGTCACACACTATGCTTTGTATTATTTGTATCCTTTTAAGGTTATGGAGGTATGTTTTGTGGTCTGTTCTAGAGAATGTGCCATGAGCATTATGTGAAAACTCAAGTCTAGATAGGGCCCTCTTCGTGGGATTGGTTAGTTTCTTATCCTTTCTACTTAATCTTCAATAAATGAAAATCACATCCTCTTTAAAATAATTAGGAATCCTCATGAGCAGGACTTCACAGTAAGAAAATTGAAATTAAAAGGAAAGGAAATCAGAAAAAGTTAATAAAAATCATAAAACTGTACATGTGCTAGAAAACAAAGTGTTTACTCTTGAACCTCTCCTCAAATAAAAAACGCTCCCTAGGGCGGCGCCTGTGGCTCAGGGAGTAGGGCGCCGGCCCCATATGCCGAGGGTGGCGGGTTCAAACCCAGCCCCGGCCAAACTGCAACAACAAAAAAAATAGCCGGGCGTGTGGCAGGTGCCTGTAGTCCCAGCTGCTTGGGAGGCTGAGGCAAGAGAATCGGGTAAGCCCAAGAGTTAGAGGTTGCTGTGAGCCGTGTGACGCCACGGCACTCTACCCGAGGGCGGTACAGTGAGACTCTTGTCTCTATAAAAAAATAAAAATAAATAAAAATAAACGCTCCGTAAATTTGGGGGGTCACTGACTGACTCTCAGCCCAGCAGAAGTCTTCCCAGGTGACACCAGCTGGAAGTGGAGTAGACCAAGGATGGCACCTGGGGCCTTGTGTCTGTGCACCTTACAGTGCCGGCGAGAGTTTCCAAAGGAAAAAACACCTTTAAAAAATAGACATAATTCCACTCCGAGCAAGGGTCCTCGTTTGATCTTTCCCTGTGCCCAAGTCTGCTTGCTGTTCTGAAGGATAAGTGACAGCCCAGTCACTCCCTCTGGGTGAGAAAACCTCATATTCTGTGCCAGTTTCCTGTCACCGCTTTGAGCTCAGAGTTCAGGGAGGTGAAGGCAGCGTGACCTCCACCTAACTATGTGCTGGCATGAGGCCCTGGTGACAGTGTGTCTGCGCTGCCAGTACACCGGCAGGCTTTGGAGCAGCTTCTTCCTCACTCTTTCAACAACCAGCCAATTTGGTCTCAGGAAACCACTCTGCAGTGCTGGCTGGGTTTGGAAGTCTTTTTTAATTTTGTGACAAAGACAAATGTCCCCTATGGGAGTAGTTAGTAGTTTTACTGGTGATATTAATGGAACCATGACCTCTTCTGTATCTTTGGCCCTACAAAACAAAATATGTTTATATTATAATATGTCAGGCAACTTAATTCTTAGCCCTTCCTTGAAAAAAATTGCAGAGGAAATATACTATTAATATGCCCAGAGAGGACTTTGTGTTTGTGTGTCTGTAGACACAAGTTCATTTGCAAACACAGTGGATTTATAATGCCTATACTGACTGTCCCAAACTATGTGTTTTGAATTGTATGGGATGGACACAAATCACTAAAGTTCTGACATGAATTTCAGGGGGTCCTGTGATGAAATTGGTACTGACTTTTAAAGGGCAATAGCTATAGTAAAATTTAAGTGTTTGTGGGATCTAAAATAACAAAGGGAAAGAAGAAATTCAAAGGCATATTGAATTAGCCTCTTCTATTTTCATGTGGGTTTGGCATTCATTAGTCCAGAAATGACTACACTAATGTTTACTATTTCCTGTAGGAACTTTTCATGCCAGTGTCTTTTGTTGAAATTGTTTCTTAAGGAGACAGTAAATTAAGTATGAAGGATTTATAGTTTAGTTAAATGAATTAAACCATTTCCTAGTGTTTGTGTTTACCTTGGGACTCACAAAAGAGACCAAAAAAAAAAAAAAAAATAGACTCATAGGAGGAAGGAAAGGAATGATCAAATCCCAGTAGTCCCTGGCTGAATGACTAACTCAGCAACTTTATTTAAAGAAGGAATTTAATGCTGATAAGGAACCCTTGTCTCTGTATAATTAACTTTTCCTCTCTGCATATGTTACTACACCTATTGAGATTTTCTAATAAATATACATATAACTTTATTCACTGTGATAGTTAATGTCTCATTCAATTATAGAAGACAAATCTAAAGTAAATCAAATGCAAAATTCATAATTTACCTTAAAGAAAAAGGAATGCTAAGTTATAATTTGATTTTGACTTTCAAAATTAAAATACTGTGATAAAATAATGCATGATCATTCTAGAAAGACTGACAAATACAGAAAGTAAATAAGAAAACATTAATAACCTATAAAGCTACTACTTGAAGATAATCATTGTTAACATTTTAGTGTATTTGTTTCCAATCTTTATTTCTATGCCATTTATACAAATACGTATTTATACTTTTTATAGTTAAGATGATGAGTTAATTTGTGATTTTCATACCTACCTACCCTACCTCCGAAGTTCAAGAGTCTGATAATAATAATTAAAAAAATAAAATTAACAGCTAATACATAGAGCTAAAGAAGGTCAGTCACTATTTTAAGTGCTTTACATATATTTAATTCACGTAATCCTCATAATATTCCTTTGGCATAGATTTTACAGATGAGTCACAGGGGGTGAAACGATTTATTTGCTCAAAGTCTCCTAGCTACAAAGGATGAGAACCAAGATTCAAACCCAGGCTGTGACCAGTGTCCTCTGATTAATCACCATGGTGTATTGCCACCCCCTTGTTGTCAGCCTGCCCCCGAAACCTGCGCTCACAACCCATCCTCTGATGCTCATCTCCTTTTCACAATTTCTCTAACGCTACAGCATGGCACTTAACTTACCCCACTGAACATGTGAAAATCAGCCTCCATCTCCACATAAACCATTGTCACCTGAAGCCCTTCCTGGGGTGGAGCGGTTGGGGGGGTGAAGTAGGGGATTCAGGCAGAGATTCAGCCCCTGGGGAAGGAGTCCTGTATCAGAGCAGGAGAAATTGACCACCAGGCCTGGCCATGTTCATCCTCACATCATTTGTTTGCACCTCTCTTCTCATCTGTAAAATGATAGGGCTGGAGAGCTATTCACAAATTCATTCATTCCGTACACACGAGACAAAAGAATACGATCCTTTTATCTCCTCTAGGAATTCATCATCCGAGGAGTACCCAGAGAAATAAACTGCCAGTTCAGCATTTGCTGTTGTAACAGGACCACTGGGGGTGCAGGGAGAGTCCCTGGGGTGGGCAGGAGTAGAGAAGGATGCAGGAAGGAAGAGGGCTTGCTAAGACCTTAAGAAGACATTAAGTGAGAATTATACAAGTGCTTGGGGCTGTGAGCAAGGCTGCAGTGAAATGTCTCTCCAGGGCCCGCTCCAGTTCTCACATCCCACACAGCTGTGTGCAGACTATCCCGTCTGCGGCAGGCTACAGCAATGCCCACATTTTTTTTTTCTTTTTGGGCTTAAAACTACAGGAATTTATTGTCTTACAGTTCTAAATACTACAAATCTGAAATCAAGGTGTGAGCAGGGCCAATGCCCCTCTGGTATCTGCAGGGAACTCCTCCCTTGCCTTTTCCTCCATTCTGGTGTTGTCCGCAATCCTCGGAAACCCTGGACTTGGAGCTGCATCGCACCAGTCTCTGCCCCTGTCTTCATGTGGCCTAAGTCTGTACAGCTTGTATGCTTGTCTACACAGGGCCGTCCTACAAGGAAGCCAATCCCAGAGGATTAGCGGCCCATTCCTACTAAGTAATTACATTGGTAACAACCCTCCGTCCAGATGAGGTCATATGCACAAGTACAGGGAGACTTTAATGTGTCTCCTGAGGGGGGATAAATTCCATCCATAAAATCACTGTAGCCACCATCTAGTTTGGGCAACCATTGCCTGCTATGGCTTTTATTTCTCTTGAAGTTATTCTCCACTCAGAATGGAGTCATTCTCCAGCACCCAGAATGAGCTTCCTAACCAGAGATCTCAAAGAGGACCAGCGAACAGGTGGGGCTGAGGGAGTCTGGCTGGTTCTTTCAGGTCTAGATGGAAAGAGTTCACAGAACTCCTTTCCACTTGAGCATAAGAGGCTGGAGCCAAGAGAACAGGGAACATCAGAACCCAAGGATGCTGAACAGATCATTGCCTGAGGATGTTAATAGACTCCTGACCACTGGGGCAGGGTAGACTGGGAGAATGTTTTAAAAGGCTGTCATATTCATTCTGCTTTCCTGGAGGAAATACGGGGAAGCTGAACGGTGGTTTGAATCCTACTTGCCTCTGAGACTGGCCAGGTGCCACACTTTTTAAGGAGATATTTAATGATTATTTAAAGCCTTTTCCAGACCTTTCTACAGAAGCTCACACATACTTTGCTATTAGTAGATAAGAAGTGCATACTAAAGAATCGGACCTCATAAGCATGTGAAATACATTCAACACAACTTCTCCTGCCGTTCCCCATCCCCCTAAGCAGCTCAGATCTTATTATTATTTGTTTGCCTGGAAAGGCCTAGAGAACTTTAAGTCCCGCTTCTGTCATTTAAATGATAATCCCCTCCCCGGCTTGCTGCCCTTCTGTACATCTCTAACTCTCCGGAGGTTGTTGACTTTCACCACTTCATCTAGGTCCTTTGAGCTCTTACAAAGGCGCTGGAGGGCGCCTCCCAGAGCACTTAGCATAGCTGTGGTAAAAAGTTCATGCAAAATAGTCTCCTTTCTCTCTGACTGCACTTGTCACAGTTGCATATTAGAGCCTTAGGGCAATCTGATCGAAGGCCGAGAACTGAACAAGAAATCAAGTTTTATTCTTTTTCTGAGTAGAAACACAGAGGGCCAAATTCAGAAACAGAGAATGTGGCTTTATGGATTACACTAAGGGGAAGATGGGGTAACTGTGACAGTGCCCACATTACCGCACCAGCGGCAGCGTCTGCATGCTTGTATTTCAATTGTTCATATACATATATTTCGTTTTTTTCTCATTCAGATACAGGTAGACCTTTTGTAGAGATGTACAGTGAAATACCTGAAGTCATATACATGGCTGAAGGAAGGGCGCTCGTCATCCCCTGCCGGGTTACATCACCTAACATCACTGTTACATTAAAAAAGGTAAAACTGAGCATTGTTACTCTCAGAATATTTTTACTGCAAATGAGCATAAAGTTTTAACCATTTTGTCTCTCTGGAATAATTTCCCTTCAAACATTTGGGCTTCTCCGTGGACTTTTCTGGACCATTCTTTTACTATGAACTATAAGCAGTTGTACCCATGCATGTACGGAAATAGAATAAGATGACATCTTCAGCATAAATCTATGTGATTAATGAAAGAACTAAAAACTTGTCTATATTGCCACAAGTCTGAGGGTATGCAGATGTGAGAAATACTAATTCTACTGCTTATGTAAATTAATAATTTGGCAGAGAGCAGCTCATCCAGATTATTGCCTAAATCAGAGCTGTCACCAGAGCGCCTGCTTCCCCAGGCATTGCCCCTCACTTTGTGCATATGGAGCTTTTGATAAAGGAGACAAAAGGCTTATCTCCCGCTGGGCCTCCAAACTTAGCCTCTTAGGAAAAAAAGGGGGAATGCATGGGAAGAAAGCCATACGTGAGACTTTTCTTTATGTTATGTTATAAATTGTACATGTGGAAAAGGATTTAAGAGTAGAATCTAATAAACAAAAATAGATGACATTCTAGTTAATTAATCAGCAAGAAGAATTAGGAGTACTTTAGGATTAAGAAGTGGATGAAAACTCCCCTAATGGAAAACAGTACTAAATTCTTTTTTTTTTTTTTTAATTTAAAGAACTTCCTTTTTTTTTTTATTGTTGGGGATTCATTGAGGGTACAATAAGCCAGGTTACACTGATTGCAATTGTTAGGTAAACAGTACTAAATTCTGACAGCGTAGAGTTTTAAGACAAAATGTAAGATTTCCCAAAGCAGCACCTAGCACTGTCCACCTCATGGCAGGTACTCAGGAAACCTTTGGTGCTGAGGGTTTGAAGAGTGATTGTCAGGATCACCCACTGATCTGGAGCCGGCTTCCCTGGCGTTCACTCTTCTATCTTGTTCATTTAAGCCCTCAGCATAGCGCAGGCGTCCTCAAACTTTTTAAACAGGGGGCCAATTCACTGTCCCTCAGACAGTTGGAGGGCCAGACTATAGTTTAAAAAAAAAAACAAAAAAACTATACACAAATTCCTGTGCACACTGCACATAATCTTATTTTGAAGTAAAAAACAAAACAGGAACAAATACAATTCACACTGCTTCATGTGGCCCACGGGCCGCAGTTTGAGGACCCCTGGCATAGTGCATCAGACACAGACTTTGGCTTCCATTACACCTGTGTATCATCATCAGGAAAGATAAAATTATTGTCTTGTCAGAGCTGGAAACATCAGGAGAGTGAAATGTTTCATTGGTAAAGCAAAAAGCAAGGTTTCCAGGGTGGTAGGGACTTCCTTGCCATGCTGGGTACCGAAACTTCTGTATTGGTCTAGCTTATGAAGGAAGAAGTCCGCAGTGGTTAAGAGCAGAGGCTGATGTCACGGTGCCTGAATTCTTTCCACACCACCACTTACCTGCTTGGCAAACTAACAAATTATTGAACCTCTCTCGACTGCAGTTTCCCCATTTGGGGAATGGGGTGATCACAGTAGCACCACCTCACATGGTTGTTAGGAAGGCCAAAGGAGCAACATAAGGAAAGCACGTAGAACGGGGTCTGTTCTGTTCTAAGTACAAGATAAGCCCTATTCAAGTATTCAAGCCCTATTCAAGTAAATAAGTATTATTTACTTATACCTAGTACTGTACCTGATTATCAAGTCATGTTTTCAGTAGCATGGCATTACTACTTAGTCTGAAATCATAATCGCTATAGAATTATTAATGTGGAAAACGCTTATGGGGAGGAGGACCTTCTCTCTTTCACACAAGCCCTAACACAGACAGGTTTTTGGTCATAAGGAACATTCCAACCACGTGTAAAAAGTTGGGGCAGTGGAGTGTTTATTTACTCTGTTTTTCTGCCTAAGATCTACAATGCACAATTTTTTTAAAAGAAGAGAAGTAAAATCCAAATTTGGTTTGGCACATATTATTTTTGCAAACATTCTAACCTAGTACATCCCTCTGCTGAGATGAAATTAATATTTTTCCCTTCCCTTTCTCTTATTGACCCTTTTCTGATAATTTGCAGTCCTCTCCTTCTCCTCTTCCTACACCTGGTTTGACAGCACCACGGTCAGCTGAAGACAGGCCCCGTGCAGGCCCTCTGTCCATGCTGAGATCAGCCTGCCCGTGGGTCTGCACCCTTATGACAGTGCGGTGACAGCCACAGCTAATAGGCTACATGGTCTCTTACTGTTTTAGTTCTTGTCAGCTCAAAATAAAGTTATTTTGTCAATGGAATACTACTAGAAATCTATCCAGAAATGAATAGATCAGACTCGTGCTGAGGAATCAAACCTTGCCTATAGATTGGGCACATGCTTTTTTCACTTATTTTTAAAGCACCATAGATTTGAATCCCTGACTTAAATTTTTCTTGAGTTTTTCCCTTAATTGTTGGAATTAAATTACAACAGAATGTTCATTTCCTACTGAATACAGAACATTCCTGAGTTTACAGGTAGAATCTTGACTTAGTAAAACACGAAATGGATCCTTTCATTGCTTTGAGTTCTTTGTAAACAGGATGTAATTAATTTCAGACTCAAGTAACACAGGTAACACGTTATCAGTGTAGATATATTCACTGGGAAGGAGGAACCAGTGACTTTTCGACTAGAAATTTCTGCCAAAGGATCAAAAATCCAGATTAGCTCCTTCAACAAGCAGTATAAAATAAATATAAAAGATAACTGGGTAGAGAGAGGGATGTCAAGCGTACTTTTAAAAATGGAAGTAGAACTGGGTGCTGTGGTTCACCCCTGTAATCCTAGCACTTTAGCAGGCTGAGGGAGGAGGATCATGTGAGGCCAGGAGTTTGAGACCAGCCCAAGCAAGAACAAGACTCCATCTCTACAAAAAATAGAAGAATTAGTAGGCATGGGGGCCGTGCTTGTAGTCTCAGCTACTTGGAGGCTGAGGCAGGAGGATTGCTTGAGTCCTGAAGTTTGAAGTTACACTGAGATCTGATGACACCACTGCACTCCAGCCCAGGAGACAGAGCGAGGCCATGTTTCAAAACAAAAAAGCTAGAAAATTTCTTTATGACTGTTTGGAATGTTGTTTGTTTGTTTTTTTTTTAAATAATCTGATGAGGGAAGGTAATCTCATTCTGTTTTTCCTTTTCCATTTGAGCATACAGAAGAGTGATAGTCAGAGTCTACTACCTCTGAAGTTGGACTGGCAACCTGGCCTCAGGAGAATTTGGCTGGGCCACTCTATGAATCAATGGCCCTTTATAAAGTTTAATCCCCAAACAGAGTGTTTGTACTATATTCTTTAAAAATTAAGTCCTTGGGGCGGCGTCTGTGGCTCAGTGAGTAGGGCGCTGGCCCCATATGCTGAGGGTGGCGGGTTCAAACCCAGCCCTGGCCAAACTGCAACAAAAAAATAGCCGGGCGTTGTGGTGGGTGCCTGTAGTCTCAGCTGCTCGGGAGGCTGAGGCAAGAGAATCGCATAAGCCCAAGAGTTAGAGGTTGCTGTGAGCCGTGTGACGCCATGGCACTCTACCCAAGGGCAGTACAGTGAGACTCTGTCTCTACAAAAAAAAAAATTAAGTCCTGTGGCTCAAGCGGCCAAGGCGCCAGCCACATACACCTAAGCTGGTGGGTTCAAATCCAGCCCGGGCCTGCCAAACAACAATGATGGCTGCAACCAAAAAATAGCCAGGCACTGTGGCGGGCACCTGTAGTCCCAGCTACTTGGGAGGTGGAGGCAGGAGAATTGCTTGAATCCAGGAGTTGGAGATTGCTGTGAACTGAGATGCTACGGCACTCTACCCAGGGTGGCAGCTTGAGGCTCTGTCTCAAAAATAAATAAATAAATATTAAGTCTTTGATGTCAAAAGAAGGTGAAGGAGAAAATCAAATTGTGGATTCTTTTATTCTGTTTGGTCTCGCCATATTTGAAGTGAGACTTTCAGAGCACTTCATTCATTCCAGTGTCCTGGCCCCCAGAGGCTGTCTTCACTCTCAGCAGCTTCAGCTTCTGGGCTTTTCCTTCCCAAAGGCAGACTCAATATCTTCCTTCTGAGCACCAGAATCCATAGAATGATAACCCCAGTGAATACCAAGTTAATGCATGAATCTCGGAGGACCTGGAATTATTCATAGTCCTTTGCAGACAGCCACCACTTGAGTAAACCATGCAAAATGGGAAAACAAGTTCCAGGCTATTAAAGGCTCCAGATGATGAAGACACATAAGGATAACCTGGTAGCCCCAGTGGAAAAATGTTAACTGGTCTCTCTGTTGAGTATCAGACCAGTTTATTGTGAAGATTTCCAGAAGCCAGAGAGTTCCAGGCTCCCCCTAGAATCTGACAGGACAACCAGGACTATCCTGTGTAGCTGCCACTTATTCCCAAGGCTGATAATAAATTATCGAAATTCCTATAATTTGGACAGCACCTGTGGCTCAGTGGGTAGGGCACTGGCCCCATATACTGAGAGTGGTGGGTTCAAAACCTGGCCCCGGCCAAATTGCAACCAAAAAAATAGCTGGGCGTTGTGGCAGGTGCCTGTAGTCCCAGCTTCTTGGGAGGCTGAGGAGAATCACCCTAGCCCAGGAGTTGGAGATTGCTGTAAGCTGTGACGCCATGGTACTCTACTGAGGGCGATAAAGTGAGACTCTGTCTATAAAAAAAAAATTACTATAATTTATCATAATACAAATATATTTTGTTATGTGCAAAGAAAACTAAAGAACCAATTATAACACACTAGAGTTTTTATCTGTATTATTTCAGATGAAAATTACATCTTCACAAACTACTAGTGAAATAGCAGTTTCCCCAGAGTGCTAATAGGATTTCATTAATGCGTTTCTTCCTTTTCAGTTTCCACATGACACTCTGATCCCTGATGGAAAAAGAGTAATCTGGGACAGTAGAAAGGGCTTTATAATACCAAGTGCAACATACAGAGAAATAGGGCTTCTGACCTGTGAAACAACAGTCAATGGACATGTGTATCAGATGAACTATCTCACTCATCGACAAAGTAAGTGATCCTGCAAAGGTAGGAATGTAAGCCAGCATGCTCTATGGTCGATCTGCTTAATGAAACGGTCATTAAAAAATTTTCTTTCTCTCTTCTTCTTGCAGCCAATACGATCACAGATGTCCAAATAAGCACTCTGAGCCCGGTCAGGTTACTCAGAGGTCAGACTCTGACCCTCAACTGTACTGCCACCACTCCCTTGAACACCAGAGTTCGAATGACCTGGAGTTACCCTGGTGAAGTGAGTGACCCATGTTTCTATTTCTTGGAACAGTATTTATTTTTAGCAAGTAAAATCCCCCTGGGTTTTTGAGATGAGAAAAATCAGAAAATCGGACTCCTGTGGGAGTGTTAGTCAACAAAGATGTTTTGGGCTGGGCTTGGGTGCTTTCCTGGCCTGGGATTTCAGAGGGTGATCTGCCTAGATACCGTCTTTTGATGTCTAACAGTTCTGTTTGGAAGTGTCTAGCCTGGTATTTCTATTGCATGATGATGTGTGGAAAAAGGGACTGTTTCATTCTTGGAAACTATCCTCTAGGATTTAGAGATGAGAGAGAAATTTATCACTAAATGCCAGGCAGGGACTGTCTTTTGTGACAACAACAACAATTTTCCAGAAGGTTGTCTTTGTCAGCGCATTCATGTAAGGTGCTGGCAGACAGTCAGGCACCTGATTGGAGCATGTTTGGAGAAGATACTACAGTTTGGCCATCCAATATTCCATTTGTTCAGCGTCAGAGGAGCAATTCTGTCCTCCAGAAAATGAAAAGAATGAAGACTGAGTCAGCTTCCCTCATTCAAACATCCTTGCAAACAATGCTTATTTTAAAACTATGTAAATGGGGAACTATGATCAAACATTAAGAAAATTTTGACAGTAGTTCCAGCCCCTACTTCTTATGTATTAGTGTGATTTATGTAGCATATCCCAAGGATAATCATTAGGTAATCCTGCAGATTCCCCAATCACAAAGTCAATTTATGATTAAATTATGTGTGAATGATGAATGCCTCAGTCCTACAAGCTAGTTTTTTTCCATCAACATTTCTTGGAAATAGAATAACTTGACAACAAAAAGATGTAACAAGTACCCTGCTTTAAGAACGTGTCAGTCACAAACTATTTTCTAAAAAGTGATATTGTTTCATTTAAATTAAAATGCTAGGCCTGGGCACAGTGGCCCACACCTGTAATCCTAGCACTCTGCGAGGCTGAGGCAGCAGGATCACCTGAGCTCATGAGTTTGAGACCAGCTGGAGCAAGAGTGAGATCCTGTCTCTACCAAAATAGAAAAAATTATCCAAGTGTGGTGGTACGCACCCGTAGTTCCAGCTACTTGAGAGGCGGAGGCAAGAGAATCACTTGAGACTAGGAGTCTGAGGTTGCTGTGAGCTAGGCTGATGCCACGGCACTCTACCCAGGGCAACAGAGTGAGACTCTGTCTCAAAAAAAGCTATTATTACTTGTAGCAGTATTTTTTTGGGGGGGGGAGTTGATAGAAATTAAATATTCTCAATAAATGCCATGAGGGAAGATAACTTTTAACCTATTAGTGTTGCTACTGTAGGAAAGAGTATTGATGATACATCTGTTGAACACCAATAATCTTCTAAGTTGGCCCTATCCGGTAGAACTTGCTGTGATGGAAATATTCTCTATCTGTGCTGTCCAACACAATAACCACTGGCCACATATGGTGAATGAACACCTGAAATGTAGCTAGAGCAACTGAGAAACTGAATTTTTTATTTTATTTTTAATAGCCACATCCAACTGGTGGCTGCAGTCATGGACAGAGCAATTCTAAAACACAGATGAGCTATTTTCCACATCAGAAACAATATCAACGTTACTCAAATTTGGGAATGAAAGAGTTCTCAGAGGGAGAAGTAATACCTGTGTACACAGAGAGGCAGAAATTCTCCTCAGTCTATGTCAGGGGAATGGTTCTCTGGCTTTTGATAGTAGTGATAGTCTTTTTTCTGGTTCCTGAAGAGAAGGGCTAAACGTGTTTGTCTATTCCAACAGGGAAGGAAAAGGACAGGTGGTAGACATTTGTTAAATATGGCACAGAGGAGAGCTAAATTCAAATCCCAAAGATCAGTTCTGGACAGCATCCAAAGTCTTTTTTTCATGTCCCCTGACTGTGCTTCCATACTCGTCCCCTACCATGGGGAAGGAGTGAGAGGAGGAAGTAACATATTATGTGTTATAACATGCAATACTTAAAAAAAAAGAAAGAAAAGAAAAGAAAAGGAACAATTAAAGGAGAAGGCAATGTGAGCTCATCTTTTCACAGCAGAGGACAGGTCACTGTTGCCCATTCAGACTACTGAGCCTGAGGGCTTGTCCTAGACTTCCCTGAGATAAACACGGGGCACCTTCTAAGTGTTGACTAAACTTGTCCATGGCTTTGTATGTCCCCAGATCCATTTACTATGACTGAGCAGAAGAAATTGGCAACCATTACTCAAATAGTGAAATAAAGAAACTGTAGGATTCTAACAGCTTAGTAGGGATAGCCAGGTCTCATTATCTTTCCCTTCACTTCTAGTAGGGAAGCACAGAAAACTCACATGGTAACTTATTAAGAGAAATGCTGTCATTGAGCCACTCTAAAGGCAATTGCTGCCCAGGTTGTGTGTGTGGTAGGTGTACCTGCAGGACAGGGTACTGTGTGGAGAGAGGGGCTAGAGGAAGGACATGAGATTATACTGGGAAGACCTGAGTTCCTGGCCTACCTTGGCCTGCATCTGTCTTTTCACTTTCTTTAACCAGTAGGAGGGCAATCAGCCTGCCAATCTCCCTAGGCTGTTGTGAAAAAACGCATGAGATAAGGCAAGTGAAAATCCATTTGGAGAAAATTAAGGGCTAGATAAATGCTACTATGCTACATAGTTAAAGCATATCTACAGAGAGATACAGTTTGCAAACAACTTACTCCTGCCTAGGTTTGATAAGTTTCTCAGCATCAAAAAAAGAAGCTGTTGTTAAAACAATGGTCTGATAGATGTTAAAATCTAATATAACTTCAGGCATGAACAATTACTCCTTCTACATTTGTTAACCGTTTTCTTTCTAGATAAAGAAGAGAGCTTCTATAAGGCAACGAATTGACCAAAGCAATTCCCATACCAATGTGTTCTACAGTATTCTTACTATTGACAGAGTACAGAACAAAGATAAAGGACTTTACACTTGTCACGTGAAGAGTGGACCGTCATTCAGATCTGTCAACACCTCAGTGCATATATATGGTAAGCCGGGGTTCAGGGTTGCCCACTCAGGCAGGATACCTTCTAGTCACTGTGGACACTTGGGTTCTATAAACAAACACATTTTCTGTTGGCCAAGAGTCACATTGTCATGAATGAATACAACTTTGCCAGTCCCCTCCTCCCTTCTGCCAAAAACCAAATCACAGTAAGTGTTCTTATAATTTAACACTCTCAAATTGGACAGAGAGTCTTTCCTTTAGAAGCTTATTATGGCTAATAATTCAGTTAGGTAATAAGATATTTATGAAATTCTTTATTTCATGTTCAATATAAATAAAACAGAAAAAGATGATCAGTTTTACCTTTACTATCTGGGAAAAACTTCCCAGGGACTACTACAACTTAGAGGTATAAAACTATGCTATGATGAGGCGGCGCCCTTAGCTCAGTGGATAGGGTGCCAGCCACATACACTGAGGCTAGTAGGTTCAAACCCGGCCTGAGCCTACTAAAACAACAATGACAACTACAACAAAAAATAATAGCCAGGCATTGTGGTGGACACCTGTAGTCCCAGCTACTTGGGAGGCTGAGGCAAGAGAACTGCTTGAGCCCAAAGTTTGAGGTTGCTGTGAGCTAACATGCCACAGTACTCTAACCAGGGCGACAGCTTAAGACTCTGTCACACACACACCCCCAAAATTTAGATGATGAATTATTTAGAATGAATGCTATTTTATCCCTGGTTTTACCATCATGGAGTCCTAATATTATTGTCTAATCCCAATATGCAAATTCTATAAAGAAAATACTTAACAAGCTTCTTTCCATTCTGAGAAGGGAACAGTGTGAAGAGCAGTTGATTTTTTATTTTGAATTAGTTGTTTTAGGGTGCCTGGAGGATCTTTCTCCTATATTCACCAGGTAGATTTTTAGAAGTATCTTCCCACGTTTTTGTTTTCATGATATAGCTATTTAAGGTGTTTCCCTTTCCCTTGGTCTGCCACTGTTTGATGTCCATAGGACTTGAAACCATTTGATTTTAAAGCATTTCAGCAGTTAGGGTGCTTTTTAAGCATTTTATTCGTTGATGAACATTCAGGCTCATCCATAGGATCAGTCGTAATTCCGTTCCAATCCCGCGCTCCTTTAATGAGGTCCTAAGATTTTGTTTACAGAGATCTATTTTTTCTAATGTATTTATTACTTCTCCTTTCAAAGAAAAAGCATTCATCACTGTGAAACACCGAAAACAGCAGGTGCTGGAAACCACCGCTGGCAAGCGCTCCTACCGCCTCTCTATGAAAGTGAAGGCATTTCCCTCGCCAGAAGTTGTATGGTAGGACCACAACTATTTCCCTATCAGTTGAAGATGTGCTTTGTAAGTAGGAAAATGCGAGAGTCCAATGACTTGAATTTCTGACAAAATATCAAGAGACGTTCTTCAGACAGCACTAGAGAGCTCAGAACTATCCTGATTCCTGGGTAGTGGAGGTGAGGAGGGCGGGGAGGGGACATGTCGCCCCAGGATGGACCTGGGCTTGTGTAGTCAGTCCCTGACTGTGACCACACTCTGCATCTCTAAACCTTCCCATGATGGCAACATTCTTCGAATGGAAATGTGTTAGGCCATGAGTGGAAAGCATCTTGAATGTCTAACATGCTCCATTAACCCTGAAGAAGTGGGCTCTTGTAATGAGAATGCTGAAAATAATTCTTTTATATACAGCTGGGTTGAAAGTTCCAGGCTTGTTTCAAAATTAAACAAACATTAATGGAGACGAGACTTATTCCTTTGAGGGTGAGGGAAGAGAATGGACCTACTTGAACTAATTAAGTTTGTTTTGGCTCAAAGTTTACATATTCAGAAACTCCTTAAATTGTATGTTTGTGTGTTTTTTATGCTAGTACAACACCTGATGTAAAACAATGTAATCTGCTTATAATCTGCAGTCATTTTGTTAAATTACTTTTAAATGACAATATCTTTGGCTTAAGTCATTACCTTTTAAACAAAGGACATAGTGCAAAACTGATTAGGAAAACAATCCATACAATAAAGAAGTGGGGCCATTTTAACATCTCCTTACCCAGGCCTCACTTGGCTTTCAATTTCAGGAGTGCAGTGTTTGTTTTCATTTTCTTCAAATATTTAATAGGGAATTAACGAGAAAAATTAAACTTTGTGCTATGCCTTCATGTCGCCAAAGTAGAAAAGGGATTTTTTTGTTTTGTTTGTAATATCTAAAATGTTTAATAGTAAATTTTTAAGTTTAATAGTAAATTGAACAGTGATGTAATATGTCTAGGAGATACATTTGCTCTTTCCATGTTTGAGAGTACACTTATCTGCTGGTGTTGATTTCTTCAGTAATTTACCAGCAGGGCCTAAAAGAAATTCAACCCACTTTTAGAAATTGCTCACTTGTTAACATGGAATAATTTGAAGTAATACTAAATTGATTTTTATATCACAAAATCTAGCACAATAATTCTAACTGCTTTGGAACTGAGACCCACTAGTAATGGAAATTTGTTTGCAGAGCTAGGTAATAAGTGCATGATGATGAACTAAATTTCCAATATTACAGCTTTTTACAGGACACGATAAATTCCAATACATTAAAAATGCCCATTTAAAGAACTGTGCATTTGAGTGAATTCATAGCATTTTAGAGGTATAAGAGACTGTTGAGAACCTCTAGAAAATGCGAGCCTCTAGAGAGGCTCCAACAAGTTAGTCATACGTGTGGCAGCAGACACAGGTGACACATCCAGCCTCTGATCTCAGCTCTGCATGGGATGGAATGGTACGAAGGCACTGATTCTACATTTTAAATGGTTTTTTAAAAATTTTCTTCAAGTTGATACTTTGTTTTGTGCCTTAATTGTTCTTCTTCAGGGGAAAAATCTTGATAATCTCGATTTTAATTTAGTTTATGAAAGGGACAACTGGTGTGACCATTTATGTAACTAATAAGAACTCCACATGAGACCACAATAGAAAAGTCTATTTTTATTTTTATCTGGATAAGTGATCTAGTTCATCTGACTTACAATGGCCCTTGTACCTCCGATGGAACCTCATGGAAAACTCTGAAAAACATCTTGGGTGGAATTAGAGCTGGTGCCTCTGGGTTAATACTTAAGTCACTATGGCTACCTGCATCTCTGTGGGTACATTAAGCCACTACTTTTCTTTCTTCCCTCGCTGTACCTCTTCCTCTTTGTCAGTAAGTAGGAAGGGCCACCTCGTCTAAAAATCATACCTGCATTTACTGAAAAGTTAATGCCTAAATTTTTAAAATCAGTATTTTTGATCAAAGGTTCGAAACTGATACACTTGAGCTTGCAAACGTAAATGACAATGTTTATCCAAGTGCTGAGAAGCCTGTGTGATATGAATTATTATATCATGCTTTTAACCACAGGTTAAAAGATGGGATACCCGCAGCTGAGAAATCTGTTCGCTATTTGGCGCATGGCTATTCATTAATTATCAAGGATGTAACTGCAGAGGACACAGGAGATTATACGATACTGCTGGGCATACAACAGTCAAATGTGTTTAAAAACCTCACTGCCACTCTAATTGTAAATGGTAAGTTTACTGTTTGTACTTCCTTCTGGTTCTGGTAGGGGACAAATTAATGAAAATTCATAAATTCAAAAGTCCTTATGAAAACCAACAAAGAAAATAAAATTTAAATAATAATTTTAAAAACTACTTCTGTTCCCATCGTAACCATCTCATGTTGACTTTTTATCTCCTATAAGCGATATGAGTTTTTATCATTACGATCACAACCTACATACCACGGAACCAAATTATTAAAGCTCTCAAAACACTTCTACTATTTTTTGAAATCAGAATTATCTTAACAAATATGAGGGTTTGTTGGTTGGTTGTTTCTGTGTTTGTTTCCCTGACATCAAAACCAATGAGAATGTGGTTCTTCCTGTGTGGTCCTGGAGAAAGTCAGGACAGTTCTTGACTTCTGTCCCATTCTTCATCTCCTTTCCAGTGAAACCCCAGATTTACGAAAAGGCCGTGTCATCATTTCCAGACCCGATCCTCTACCCACTGGGCAGCAGACAAACCCTGACTTGCACTGTTTATGGCATCCCTCAACCTACAATCAAGTGGTTCTGGCACCCCTGTAACCATAATCATTCCAAAGCAAGGTAGGGACAGTGTATTTCTTGACTAACTTTCAAATACTTTTGGACACCTGGAATTAGATTCTTTAATGGACACAGATGAGAATTTTCCGATAGAATGCGCAATATATTTGGGGCAAAGGCTTTCCCTGCCTTGGAAAAAGGTAGGCAATCTACTCTTTCCTACTGAAAGAAGGATACATTTGGGGCAAAGACTTTCCCTGCCTTGGAAAAAGGTAGGCAATCTGCTCTTCCTTTCCTACCTTGGCTAACAATTTCAAAATTTTTCTCTCTAGCTTTCAGTTCTAAGAGCACAGGAACAGAACTAAAGTCTCCCTCTGAGCCATTATTTGAGCTTGGGTGAGAACTCCAGTTTCTTATTTCCCGACTGAGCATCCCCAGACTTTGGCTATACCACTATGTCACACGGGTCTCCCCATTTGTCATTTTGTATCCATTGGCTATGATATAAGATCTCCCCAACTTGATGACTATGTTTCCTACTTTGGGGCAGGCATAGTGCCTGCACACAGAAGATGCTCAGTGTGTATTTGCTGAATGAATACACCCCACCCTCTGCTAGCTGCAGCATTTCCTTGCATCCTGTTGATGACTGTCTCCTGTTTGCTTTTTCCCCCCTTTTGTTTAGTCTAGAGGGATGATACTAATGATAGTTCATGGGAGCTAATTTGAAGAACAGAATAGAATTGATAGTTACAATGGTAAGATATTACTGAAACTGCCCAAGAATGATCATTATGCCAGAATGTTTTCTTTATTACTTCTAACTCCACTTGCAGAGTGTTTGGGAGGATTGCCCAAACAAAAACAAAACTAGGTTGATAAAAAAAAGTCAGCGAGGGGGTAATTCTAGCATACATAGATAGAAGTAGCTATTTGGTTTTCTAGATTCTTCCCACAATTTCAACTCTTGGTCTTGTTTTTTAATCTTTTGTTTAGGGTGTAGTACTCTTATAGTGGAAAGTTACTGGTGAGTTACTGAATTCCTGAGAAGTAGCTATTTCCACACACATCTGATTTCTCATTTATGTCATTTTCTACAAATAGAAACATAGAAATACAGAAATAACTTGCAAATCTTGAATACCTTCTTCACCATCATGGATATTTAGTCCAAAAGACAGTGAGATCTACTGAAATTTTGTATTACTTTCCCAATTTGGGTAGCTATCAGTATTTACAGACCTCTCCCTTTAAAATCTTGATAGGTGTAAAAAAAAAAAAATCTTGATAGGTGTGCTAATCTAACATGCGAATAAATTAAAAATAACTAAATAATTTAAGGTATTAGATTTGGATAAAAGGATAGAGTTACCATTGTGAGTGTAGACTATTTTATTACACAGTTGGGGTTAAATGATGCTAATAAAATATGGTTTAAGGAATGAGACCACCTGAAGGGAAACTTTGCAAATATTAGCTCTTCCCAGTTTCTTTGTGGTATATGGGATCTTCCTCTGTGTTATGGAATGAGTTTGCCAAGGTATGAAGAGATTAATTCCTTTTGGAATTCTCCCAAGACTCAGAGCATTGCCTTGAATGTTTGTTGACCATTTGAATTATTCCATTTCTTTACTATTTGTTCCTTTACTATTTAAGTTTCCCTGCTGCTTTGTTTCTGTCATATGTCATTGCTTGAAATTATCTGCCCAAGAATGTGCACAACCATAAGAAGCTCTTGTTCTTTAATTGTAGTCATAAGGTGCTGATTGAGCAGCCTACCTGCGTCAGGCCCAGATCTGGTGCTTGGTGGTTAATTGGTGTACTTATCTTAGAAGTGGGAAATGAACAGAGCTCCTCTATGTCACCTTGTCACAAAAAATAAAGCTCAAATTTATAGAGAAATGAAACCCTCTTTAATTACTAAAAATTGTCATGTATGTCATTACATAAATATGTTTTTATTCAGTTAGATTGATTCGGATTCAGGTGTAGTCAGGATTTTAGTGCATATACTTATTTTGAGTTAATATCGTTACGTATTCACATAGTGGCGTCTACACATGATTATCAGAGGTAACTAACATGTACACATCATTACTCTTAAATAGGTAAAATAATTCCTAGTATTTAAATTTCAGTCTCTACTTAAAGAGCACATTTATCTATAGCCATAGCCAAGGATTTAGTTTAGTTTTGAGGATAGAATGTATCTAAGTACTTCAAAATTATTAATTGGTTTAATATGGTCAGCTTATTAATGTATCTAAGTTAATGGAGAAAGAGGTTCGGACTTAAGTCAAATTATACAGTTTTCTGGAGTCATTAAAGTACGTAAATATATTTTAAAACTATCAGAACTCCTGATAGTTCAACTAGAAACTTCCTCCTTTTAAACAAAAAAGTGGTAAAATGTTTCATGCAAGTGAGCTATGTTTTAACTGAGTAATATTTTATAAGAATTTGTCAGAAATTTATAAGAAATAAAATTGTAAGAATTTATAAGAAATAAAAGGGAAAGGGAAGCTCAAAGCTGATGAGCCAAAAAGAAAGAAAGAATCTCCCTTTTATTTTTCTGCTTTTAAAAAAAGTAAAGTGGCTGATCACCATGGCTCAGGCCTGTAATCCTCACCCTCTGGGAGGCTGAGGCAGGTGGATTGCCTGAGCTCACAAGTTTGAGACCAGCCTGAGCAAGAGCGAGACCCCATCTCTACTACAGATAAAAAAACAAGTCAGGTGTGGTACATGACGATAGTATCATCTATTTGGGAGGGTGAGACAAGAGGATTGTTCAAACCCAGGAGCTTGAGGTTGCTGTGAGTTATGACACCATGGCATGTTACCCAGAGCAACAGAGTGAGACTCTGTCTCAAGAAAAACACAGACACACACACACACAAACACAAAGTAATGTGGTAAGTGATAGGAGAACTAGGATATTTCTTCTGAATATTAATAACATTAAGATAAGTTAATAACACTGAATGAGGTGAAATTTTTAGGTCTTTCTTATCCTCAGCAATTGGTAGTGACTTCTAAATAGATATTCCTAAACCTGTTCATGTTAGCCTGGGCATAAACTAGGAAGCCCCCAGAGGGTGTTACCTTCACTGTACCTTTTGCCTGTCTATAGTTTGCAGCTTCTGTTGGTATTAGATAAGATCCCTACTTCACAGAGAGAATGCGCGCATCAGATGAGGTAACGTGAGCGGACAGGTGTGGAGTGCCATGGAAATGGGTACACATCGCTAAGTAAGACCCAAGAACTTTTAAGGAACGTAACAGGAAATTTCTGCCTACTATAGTGCTAGTTTCACAAAGTGAGAAATTTTACCAAACATTTCTGAGAAACGAAGACAAATTGGGAAAGTAAAATACAATTTTGTTTGTGCTTTAGAAATAGAAGTTTAGTTGGGGGGGATGGGCAGAATTAAGGAAAACATGACTTTTCAGAAGAAGAGAAATTAAGGAACTATAGAAAAGTTGGGCAAAAGTAAAAGGAAGAATAATTAGAAGTGTGTCATGGGGAAATGAAGAAATTCTGCCAGTTTCTGTGGCCTGTCCCATTCATTTGTTTCCCGTCATGGGAGGAAGTGGTTCTGCACTGTGGGTTGGCTGAGGCTGGGGTGGGGCTGGGTGGGAAGCCCACTCCACACTCAATTTCTAGAACTTCCCATTCTTCCCCCCCACACACACACACACGTTTTGAAGAACTGAGAGGGATACTAAACCTCCCAAGCCCTGAGCTACTCTGATCTCAGGGTTCCTGATGAGCTTTGCCACAGCAGTGGTACAATCCCACAGGAAATACTGCTTAGATGAGATTGCTCATGGCAAGGAGGTTGGTCACTAAAGGAAGAAGTCACCATGCAGGACTGGAGGGAGGGGGCCTCTCACTGGGGAATGGAAAGGGTGGATTTGAGGAACCCAGGAGCAGAGAGGGAAAGGACAATCTTGGCATAATGTGTGGACTCCACATCACCATTTTCTCAGGCAGGATCTAAGATGCTGAAAGGCTGCTTTTACTTATGAATACTTGAGGCCAAGGAGACCCTCTGGTAACTGATTGGGGATTTTTATGGCCCGAATGGGGCTTGGAGCTCTATTTGGCCGACTTCCCACAAACACGAGACGGGGGCGGGAGGGCGCCTGCTGGATCACCCTTCCTCACAGTCTCCACTATCTCTGACCCCCTCCATAGTGTCCAGCACCTACCTGGTCGTTTGGGGGGGGGGCTATCTTTTCTTCTTCTTTAAAGTAAGGTATGTTTTTAAAAAGCTGAACATGTTTGGATCTTTAGAAAGGTCAAGGCCTGCAGCTTTGGATTACTGCAGTTTTGTTTTGAGAACACACATTCTTTAGAGCAGAAGCCACTTTGTCTCTCCCCACCTATCACAAATCATTATTTATGAGTAATAAACAACACTGATTGATTATTAAAGCTATCAGTGTTACACATACTATGTTATTCTCCCTCTAATGGAAATAAAAATATCTTTAGGTAACATTGGGTTTTCGTTAAAATCTCATTCTGTTTATAAGGTTATCTGTGATGACCAAAGTGTGTAGAGAGAAACTATTACTTACATCGCATTAATACTGCTCACATCTAACAAACAAATTTTGTACGTCATCAGTATCAACCCAAATACTGGTATTCAGTCTAAATTTGTATTCAATCTAAGTATACTGTTAACCACCTGCTCATCACAATTATTGAGTAGGCACCAACCATGTGCAAAACAAAGATAAATAGCATTTGTCTTTAGCATTGTGGAGATTACTTATTGAATCTATGTATGTACCTGCAGAATATCTATTACGCAGGCTCAGGCATAGAGACCTGGGAATCAAGGAAATGGGTTCTATTCTTGGCACAGTCCCTGACTTCTGTGTGACCTTGACCAGTTATTTAATCTGTGCTTCCATTTCCCCTTCTGTAAATGGTAACTGCCGTGCTTCCCCTTTCCTAGAATATATAGCTATGAAGGAGTTAAGTGAGAAAATCACTTTAAATTACATTTTCTTCCTTCAAAAAAGCTCAAAATAATTTCCCAATTGTTGCCCACTGCTATTTCCTTTCAGTTCCCTATAAATTATAAAACAAATTGGCCATTAATTCTGAGGATGAGTGCCAAATTAACAGAAAATTTCAACTGAAGTAGAAAAGTCTTACATGGAAGTACAAACTTTGATACGAAACTAACTCTGTGATTATAATGTTAATAATGACCCAGTGAGAAAAAAAATGCAGCAGCCCCTCCACCATCGGTGTCAACCCACATTTTCTTCAGTGCCAACCTGGACCACCTTTGCCAGCCTTTGTCCACCCATACAAATCAAGGCATTCTCATTCTCTGCTCTGTTAGCTCTAAAACCTTGCTCGCCTTATTTGATCTTTTGCCAATGAGGCCCTTAAAGATGCAAAAATGTTGTTAGATTCTCAACTCCTGGAAGTTTGAAGGGTCCAGTATTCTTTATTGCTTTCTTAGCTACAATGGTGAGTTATCTAAGTAATACCTAATAGACATACCTAATGGATTCTCAAGGAATTGCTTCCAAAACTCTAAAGTAGGTCAAACTGGAGTTTAAAATAATTACATGCTTTAGAAGTTAAATAGAAAATAATCTTCCTTAGCCATTCTCAATGACAATTTGATGGGCCATTTCTGAAACACTCTTCTACGATGGAGGTGTAGAGAAAGATGACCACTCCAGCACTAAGTGTAGTTTACTGTTTTCCTTTGGGGGATTTCGGGGATGGAGGGTGGGACGGTGGCCTACAAAAATCAGGGAAAGGCAGAGGCATCTAGAGAAGGGCCCAACTCTGAGAAGGGCTTGCCTAATTGCATCTCTCTATTGTAAGTCAGCAAATTGGCAAAGAAAGGGAGGCCTGAATCATTAGCGATGTGTGAGGGATAGATCATTTGGGGGTAACACAGTTTTATGCATCAGTGGGGTATGTAAAATTAACAGGGCAAAAGCAAAACAATTGTTAATGGTAGTTAATTAGAAATGTACTCAAGGACCCAAATTTAATTGACTGCCAGCATGAATGTCTTTTTATGCTGTAACAGTTTTATGCCCCATATTTTATTTTCTGCCTACAAAACGTAAGTTTTAACAATTGAAAAATTGAGAAAGTCAACAATTTCCCAGGGCAAAATGTAGGTCAGATGTCTGAGGAAAACTGGGATTTAAACTCTTCTTTTGGAAGTAGGATTACATACCTCCTGTTTTAATATTACTCACATTCCTCTTACATAAATAGACAATTTTTATCCATGTGTCTCAACATACATTCTACGCAGTGTGGGCATGGCTATGCAGCTTCTAATCGGGCATGCTACAGAGAGTTTTAATTTGCCACAAACAAAACCTTGAATCAAAATGAGAACTGTAAAGAAGACCACTTGACCAAAGACCACTTTAGCAAAACTTTGAGCTTGAACAAACAGGCAAATAAAACTGGCCATCTTATACAGGAGGCTTTCATCAGAAGCCAAAAGTGAATGTTTACTGACTAATGAGAAACTTCTTGCATTCTGTTATATAATTACTGGATGAGGAAGTGCACACTGCCCAACGTGAATGCTCAGACAACAGCCCTTATTAATGTTTCATACAAAGTCCTGAGAACAGAGCACGAGTTCATTTGCCAAATGCCTCGTTGCCACTTTTCTATGCTTGGTGAGATTTGCCTCCTTTTCCCACTCTTCATAGTAATACAGTGAATCTGGCGAGTAATTGTTTCTAACAAATTAACTGTCTCCTGTAATTGCTATCAAACATTTCATTATGTGTTTTAAATTAAACCAAAAGTCTGAGTCATAGGAAATCTATGCTGGGTGGTTTTTTAGGGATCTATTCAACAAGGTTCAACATAGCTTCCCAGGATTCAGAATACCAGGAGATAGTGATGCGCAATTTGGGAAGATTCCTTAAAAAGACTGACAGAACCTCTCAATTTTTCTTTGGCCATATTCAAGGATTTTTAGAAATTGAATGGGCATTTTCAGTATCGAATCTAGAAACTAATGTCCTGACACAAGATTGTTAGGAATTAGAGAAATAAAACAAATCACTTATAAAACACGCACTTATGCCCGGAAATCTACATTTTAGATATATCTTCATAGACTTGGTAGATTGTTTCTTGAAATAGGGAATCTATTCTGTGGTTTTAATGACTCTTACTGCCCTTTTAGGTGAAAAAGCAGAACCTGGTGGATTGAGAAGTTGGAAGGGGCATTGGATTTATTTAGACTGTGGCCCTGGCAGTGCCTTTTAATGAATTCCTGGTCACTAGCCCTTGTTTCTTGACAATTTCTCTAGAAGCCTCATAGGATGTTTTGGCACCTTGAATGCAGTGGTCTACTTAATAATAACAGCTATAATAGATTTAATCAACACGTCCCTTCTGGTGCCCAAAGGAATATGCATTCCTTTACACATACCATCTCTCATTTGTACAACAATTCTACATAATGGTTATAACTCCCCTACTTTCCCATAAGGAAATTGAAGCTCAACAAGTTATATCTCAGGTGTTTTCAGATTATAGAATAAAAGGAAATGGGGATAAACAGGCTGGCATTTTGGAAGATTACTTTTCGTGTCCCATGTGGCTTCTCAAAGTGGATCCCTACAGATTCCCAGCGGAAGAAGTGGAAATCCTCGAGGACAGGTGTGGGAGAGCTCTGGCCTAACCCAGTAGGTCTCTTCTTGTCAGTGGTTCATGAGAAGGGAGCCCATCTGTTCAGTTGGAGTTGAGCTGAGGGTGGGAGAGCAAAAGAGAAAGAGGTTAGCAGCAATCAGAGGAGAATTTGGCTCAAATTTCACAACATCTTTGGGAACCTGTGATGACCTACACCTGTAGGAAGAAGTGGACCCTTTCAGGGGCTATAAATCCCAGTGGGATGGGCAGGCCTAAGTAAGCCCACCCTCGGGAGGGTGGCACATCAAACAGTGAATGGGCACATTAACAGTAACAGTACTGACCCTCTCTGTGACTTTCTTGCCACGCTGGGGTATTTGATCTCCTGCAGGAAAGTCCCATTCTCTCCCTTATTATTCATGATTAATTTTCTGGATTGGGATTCAGCAAGCACCTAGCCCTCAGTGGTCTCACAAAGCTTACAGATATTTAGGCAAAGAAGACACGGGAGAGTAATTAAAAGAAATGAAAAGGAGAGAGCCGAAGAAAATGAAAGAGAAGACATGAGAATTGATGGAGGATGAGTGAACGAAATGGGGACACGGAGGCTGCAAATTTCAGCCTCAGCATACCTCAACCTAGTCGCTGGAAATGATTACTTCACTTAGAATTAGGAATATTAGAGATCTGATTTTTTTAAAGAGCTTGTTTTATATAGGTGAGAAACTGTGGCTCAGAGATAATTCTCTCTCGTCTCATGATACTTAATGGCAAGCTCAGGACTAGATGCCTGTCTCTGGCTTCTTGTTTGTTATTATTTCCAACACACATTGTGCTGAGTCTCATGGGAGGTGCTTATAACATGGACAACCATGGGTGGTGGGTGGAGAGTGCTGCAGTTTAGAGGAAGCACCGTGGTAGAGGTGGGATTTGAGCCTGAGAGGTCATGGATGGGGAGGGCCTGGGAAGGGAGAGGGATAAAGATGTGACAGAGTGACATGGGGGTAGGAATGGGTTGAGGAGCTGAAGATGACTGACATCAGATTTGGGTTGAGAAAATAATAAAAGCCAAAATTGGAAAGGTAAGTTTGGACCGGTAGGGCAAGTTCTTGAATGGACACAGAAGAGCCCAGCGGGGCAGTGGTTCTCCCTAGCTCACCTTCCCTGGCTGCAGCCTGGGGTTCTGCTGTCCATTGGCCAAAAGCCTACCTGGTCCCTTCTTTCTGACTGATGGACTGTTACAGAATCATCACTGGCAGTCTCTGCCTGTGGCATTTCTTCGGCACATGGTGTGTGTACTGTAGCCCTGAAATTCTGCCTTCTGGGTCTGTAAGTCAGGCTTTTAATTTTCCCTCGGGCTTTTAAAAAAATTCCACAGGTGTATATTATTCCAGTTTCTTAGGTCTTTAATGTTCCATACGTTTTGTCATCATAACTGAAAATTATATAGGACAATCACTGCTACCTCATTGACAAATCCTCCCTCATTACCCTGAGAACATCCTTGAAAGAATAAGGTGAGAAAAACAAAAATGTGTATTTAAAAACTATCTAGAGACACACAAAAGATCATGAGTGGTACAAGACTGTACGGCCTAGGATTTCTGTTGTCTATGGGATTTAAGTGTTGAAAATGTGCTTAACACGCATTATCTCATTCAGTTATTCACAGAACTTATGGGAGACAGACATTACAATTGTTACCATTTTCCAGATCAGGTACAGAGAGTCCACGTACCTTATTAGGAGACCAGTCCTGGTTGACATGTCAAAGAGACTATAAATGTGTGTTCCCCCAACACATCGTCAACAAGGCAATTACAAGTAGTTCATTTGTCACTATCAGAATTGGTTCTGTAACAATTCCTTTGACATTAAAATGAGTAATTTTTGGCCAAAAGTTTATGATCCACAAAGCAGATGTGTTTTAAGAAGCCCATGTTGTGATAGGAAGAGAGGCAATGTAATCTATAGTTTAAGAACATGGGCTCAAACCTGAGTCCTGGCTCTGTCACCCCTCCTACCATTTACATTACTAGCTGTGTGTTTCTGGGCGAAATAAACCACCTCTCTGAGTCTGGGTCTCCTCATCCACACAGCACTGCCATTGTAAGCTTGTTTGGGGGATTAAATGAGGTACTTAGCCAGAGACTGGCACACTGCAAGTGCTAAGTTTGTTTGCTGGAAGTCAACCTCCACTTCTAACACTTTTAGGCAGCTCTGGGGCTGCTCACTGCCAACTCACTTCCCTCTGAAGTGGCGCCCTAATAATCTGGGAAAACAGACAGTCTTTGACAAGATGATCCACACTGTTGGGTTAATGTTCTCCCGGAAAACACAGCTGCATCTTTGCACAGGTCCTTTGATTATGATGATTTATTCCCAAGAAATCAGAATGGGACCAGAAATTGCAGACATTTCAGATCATTTAGGAAATTTCAAGGAGTTATAATATCCCAGAAACTATTCTTGTTCATGAATTCTACCTCAGCTGCTCAGATGCTCATTGGCCCAAGTCTCGCTCACTCGGCCTATAGTGGCATATGGGCTCCTGGCATTTTGCTCGCACAAACTCAACTGTATTCTGAGATTGTTCCCTGAATTCAACTTGTCTCTTCAATAAACATATACATTCCTTACTAACAAAGAAACTAAATCATCTGCTTCTTTCAGGGGACATGATTTCAGATCTTACGTCGCGTGTGAACGAATTAATTTTTTATGTGAATGAAATGGTGCTAGTAATTATGAGCCAGTATTTTTGCCCACCTGTGAAGAAAGGAGGCGACCACTGCTGGTCAATTTTCTATTTTTCCACATGTCAGCGTCATTGCCCAAGTTGAAACTGTCCATGACTACAGTTGGTCAGGGGCTGTGTGCAGGTTATCTAGGTCCCCAGCAGATTCCCTGTCTTCATTAATATTTGTCATTGTGAATGGATAGGCCCTGATGGTGGTGACACAGTGCTTAGGTTAGGGAGGGTGTGAGAGGTCATTTGATGGTCACCAGTGCCCCCTTTTCAGCACATTTGAGGAAAGTGTGGACAGCAGGATTGACACTTGACACAAAGTCCGGTCCCCATTCTGCGTTAGGATTCACTCTTCTTATCAGGCAGTTACCTGAGCTAAAGACACGTGTTGCTCATCGACTGTTTACAGGGTGATTGGGCCAGAAACTAAGCCTATAATGATGAGTACCGCTCTTCAGGAGCTCGGTGTTGTCAGATAATAAATGACAAAGCTAATGATGATCTGTTTACTGTGTGCCAGGCAGTGTGCTACACAAAGTAACTCGTTCAGTATCGCCCCAATATTTGCTGATGCCAAAAGGATTTTCTTTCAGTTCTTTATGTTATTTCCCTTCTGTTTGTTTTTTAACACCTGTTAATGGTAGCATGGCGTTGCTTTTTTGAGTTGGCAATATTAAGAACAGATCCATTCCTATAGAATTTGAAGTGGTTCACAAAAAAATACAACAGATAATTGAGCAACTCTGGATAAAGTGAGAAAATGGGGTAAGATTAGTAAAGCAGTATGGCCCCCGTGCTTTACCTTCTAGTTGTCAAGAGAGAGAAAGAAAAAGGAAATAAACATTCGCAAGATTAAAGACAAAAACAAACCAAGAGAAACACAAGCTTTCAGGGAACCGAACTCTTCTCTCACACTGTACCAGATATAGCAGACAAACTCTTTAACCATGTTCCTACTATAGTGAATGTCACAGGACTGATAATTCTACCACCTTCAATGTAGGCAATGACATAACACCAAAGCAGAATTTATTAAAAGTGATTTTGGGGGGCTTTGATCTAATGACAGAATTTCAAAATGATATAAGAAATCAAAAAGACTACAAGTCCTCTGAGCAATTTTCTATGCCTGTGATTCTCTTAATTGGGCTTTTGTTATCTAGTGTTACATAATAGAAAATTACAAATCCATGATTTCAGCTCAGGTCTGGCTAGTTCTAAAATCTATGTTTGTTATGCTAAACTGTTATTCCCTATCCCCACCCCAAAGCTTTCAGTATGGACCACTGTATAATAAGTCAGCCATTCTCTCTCCTTTTTGTGAGAACAAAATATAATGATAATTTAAAATATTCTTCACTGAGTGATTGGAGGTAATATCTTAAGCCTCCTTCTGGAATGTTTTAAAGGATATTCCTTGTTGCCACTCCTATCATTTTCCTAAAGATTTTTTTTTTTTTTTTTGTGATTTTTGGCCGGGGCTGGGTTTGAACCCACCACCTCTGGCATATGGGACCAGCGCCCTACTCCTTGAGCCACAGGTGCTGCCCCCTAAAGATTTTTAACTTATGAAATCACCCTCAGCTGATCAATCCTTAACTAAAAAAAAAAAAGAACTAACGAACAAAATAGGTGTTCTCTTTGAGCTTCACAGCTGGGTGTAACCAAGGAAGCACCCACCCTTTTAGCCTCCAGCCATTCAGGTGTAGGGTGGTAGGGAGCCCCTGGGCCTGGCTCAGATTCTGTAAAGGAGAAGGGGTAAGGCGGATGGGACGGAGTCTTGTTGTTGGGGAGGGGAGATTGCTGGAGCTCATGTTAGAAGCAGAAGGAATGAGAGGAGGAAGGAAAGCACGGGGATGAAAGGCCTGTTCCAAGTGTGAACAGACCACAGGGTCCTCAAGAGCAGGAAGCAGCACAAGCCAAAAAGCTCATGGAACAGCTCTTATCTAAACAGAGGTGGCCCCTGACGCTGGGTCCCCTCCACCATTGTCCAGGGAGCTGACCCAAAGCCTACAATCCCTGAAACTCTTCTCCCTCCCTCTTCTCTATGGAGACAAGAAATAATTTTCAGTACAAGCTCCGAGGCGTCAGGTCTCTCACCGCACAAGACAGTCACTCCTCCAGAATCCCCTCGGCCTGACCTCGTGACCACCCCGATGGCCCGGGCCCTTTTCCTGGAGCAAAAGCAGCAGGAACCATTCTGTCTAAACACTCTTTCCAACTCTGTGCCTTTTCTGCCAGCATCCTCTCCCCGATATTGTTGTATTTGTTTTAAGAGAATGTGAGAGGAGGGGAAAAGATAGTGTTTGCAGATTTCTCTTAATCTGATGGCTCCGAAGCCCTGTCGCTAATGTTTTGACAGGACACCCGCGGAAGCAGAAGAGTGTTTACATCAGGCGCTCAGTAGGCTGATGCCCATGATGGGGAGCCAGCCCAGCCGGCCATGCCCTCTGGCAGGGTTCCAGGTGGTCTTTGCTTCTTCCAATTTTTTTTTAAAAGGCATTTCATAGTCTCAATTTGCTCATTATTATTCCTCTGCCCTTTTGTTGCCTAACTTGAAATGATTCAATATTCTTTACAAACAGATCCTAATCACAGTCAGCACGTGCAGTAAAATCCCATTAAACAGATAAGCAGAGCTCCCACATGTCCTCAGATTTCACCCTCCAGAAAGGAAAAAAGAGAGAGTGGGAGGTTGTTCTCCATCTCGGGACTTTGAAGAACTTTCCAGAGCCTCTTTAATCATACATTTAATATAGACATTCATTCCTAGGCTGTTTCTTAGGCTCAAACAGGCAGCCGTTGTTTGTTGGGTTATCCATCTCACCAGTGCCCTCCTGCCTGCTCCAGAGGCACTCTCTAAAATACCAGAGTTCCCAGGGGAACAGGCTAGCTCCATTCCTAAGCATGCCCACTGCTCATGCAGAAAAAAGCCAGGAAGAGAAAAAAATTGTCATAAAAACTAGATTGTTTTAAGGTTTTGTTAATGGTAAAAAAAAAAAAAAATTTTTTTTTTTTTTGAGACAGTGTTACTATGTCACCCTCAGTAGAGTGCTGTGGTGTCACAGCTCACAGCAACCTCAAACTCTTGGGCTTAAATGATTCTCTTGCCTCAGTCTCCCAAGTAGCTGGGACTAAAGGCGCCCGCCACAATGCCCAGCTATTTTTTTTGTTGTAGTTGTCGTTGTTGTTTGGCAGGCCCCAGACTGGGTTTAAACCCGTCAGCCCCAGTGTATGTGGCTGGTGCCCTAGCTGCTGAGCTACCAGGTGCCAAGCCATTAATAGTAAAATTTATCAGCCAAGAGAAAGCAAAGAGTTCCTATAATTTCAGCATTGAAGTATTTTTATTGGCCAAAACTAGAATTTATGCAAAAAATGTAATTGGAAAGTATTCCTCTGCCCCTCTGCCTACCCCCCTCAACCAAAAGTTCAGGTGCATCTTTCTCCCTCTTGAAAACGAAAATTTAATTTTTCTTGGTGTCTGACTTTGTGACAATATGAATTTGGAGCCCACCGCCACTCTCAGATTTTTCCTCTAACTCTGAGCCAAGTTTCCCCCTTCACCAAGGTAGCAAAGATTAGGGAGGTTCTTTGGGAATAGAAGTCACTCCTTGTGATGGACCAAGCCCTGGTCCAGATGAGCTAGGAAAGAGTAGGAAGGTCTGGATTCTAATTCCAGCTCTAGTCCTTTCCCTGTGAACCTGAGCAAGTCAGGTAAGCGAGTCGTTTGATCTTCCTGAGTCTCAGTCTCCTTGTTGGGAAAAGGATTTGTGACATGGGAATCATAGTATCTGCTTCACTGGGTGACTATGATTAGTTGAGGCAAAATGTGCATCTCTTCTAGTCCAAGCCTTAGTAGCTCAGTAAGAACAAGTTTCTAAAAGCCAAACATTAGGAATAGATTCTGAAAGAAAAATCAGTTTAATAACATTTACCATAGAGCAAAAGGGCATACTACAGAAAAATATAAAATAAAAATTCTTCATGTGTAGACTCAGGTTGTAGAGTAGACCTTGTAGAATTGGAATGGTTATTAAACTTGCAGGAAATCATTCATGAAATGAGATTTTTATACTGGATAACTACGGGAACAGGCATTAAACAGATGGGCAATTTCTAGAAAGGCTAAATGAAGGGTTGAACCATCCCACCTAATTCTCCAGAGAATCTATCATTTTCTCACATGAGAGAGCCACTTCAGAGAAAACTCAAATACATGGCTAAAGCTCACTCAGCTGGACTCTTTCCTCTGATTCCTTCTGATATTCTATCCTCTAAAGAAAAGAACGTACTGGCTCTAACGTTTAGATGGGAGGAGGGGAAAGGAAAACAGGAGGAATGAAGAAGATCTCAAAATCAGAATTATTAAAAAAAAATAGTAATTAAGAAAAAGCACATGTGAAACAAAAGGGCACCTGTGAGTGCACAACACATGTGTTTCTTGAGTGTTGGACTTGTGGGGGTAAATGGAAACCAAGCCGAGTTCAGGAATTACAGGGTGACCCAGTGAGCTAAGATGTCAACTGTAATTGTAGATTGGGTGTTTGATATATATTGATTATGTAAGAGATGTTTACCAAATTTTGGAAAGAAGCTGACGTGTCATATGAAAAGTTTTAAAAAGATATTAAATTTCCAATGTAGCAATGGTGTTTGTGTAGTGAATTTTAAGAAGCCTTTTCTTCTTAGATAGAAAGACCCCAGGAGTAACCCAGGTATAATAATTTCTTGTCGTACGATGGTGGTACATGGATATTAGATTACATATAATGTAAGAGTTTAATGCACAGATTCTGAAATGAGCCAGGACTGAATGCCAGCTCAGTCAGCAGTCAGTATCGCCACAGTTGTAGATCTGACCCCCAGGTTGGGTCGTGTTGGTCTGTGGCCTCATATTGCCTTCATCTGTCTTTGGCCACGGAGGAGCCAACTGATTATGAGTGTGGCCAGAACAGTGCAAATCGTTATCACTACAAGAAAACCATCCCAAAGCCTGTAGGTCAGTAGTGCCATCCACACACGTGGAGCGTGGCAGTTTCCCATCATGTCGAGAGGAGATGACCAGTAACTTCCACCAGATGGGACAGCTCCACAGATGGCTCCCACTCGGAGTTAGAGAGAGTGGCATGGCACTCTCCTTATGTTGGAAACACAATTGGCTGCTTTCTTTCAATTTATTTATATCAGTCTCTAGTCAGAAACTAAGTCATTTCAACTCCAGAGCAATCGACAGAGTTTTATACCCCAGAATTTTGTTTCTCCTTTCACTGGTTATAAATACCTCCATGCTATTGTACTTGGCGTGCTGTATGCAAATGGACGCAGGGGTCCTAAAGCTCATTAGGAAGGGGACAGAGGCTTGGAGCAGAGAGAGGACAGCACCGAGCTAAAGCTGATAACAGTGGCCTTGTCCAGAATAGTGCATGGGAGCTTTCTTATCTCGCCTGGGCAGGAGGTGTTGTGGACTTCCTGTGCGAAATCAGGAGCGAACGCTGCTTTCCTCTTGTTGTTCGGCTTCCTCCCCCCTCAAGACGGTTCCCAGCACAGTCATTATCTTTGCATCTTCAAACATGGCACAATCTACTTCCTTAAGAGCTTGATGTATTCTTAAGGCTTAGGCACATTCCCCTCCCCCCATATCTTATTTCAAGTGCTGTTATAGTAAAGCTCCTAAATGACATTCTATTTTTATGGTTCCAATTACAAAGAGGGAAAAATAACAGCCCCCAAATTAGAAAATAGCCACAGAATCTGTCCTGTTCATTTGGAGGACCTGGCAGTACGTCTGGCCTATAGTTTCCATGCTGGGGCTCACGCAGTTAGTAACCGCCCTTAGAGTCATGGGTGGGGAGTGGGGCACTGGGGTTCATGGGGGTGTCGAGGTCAACAGCCCCAAGTGAACTCAGCAGCCCAGATTTCCCTCGGGAAACACCTCAACTTGGATTGCTCTAATGTATTTCTTCCCATTTCCTGAAGGCCAAGTATATGAAATTAAGATCTTTGACTAAGGCTTCTCTTATCTTTTCACGTTGAGGACTTTAGCTATTTGATGTTCCAATCCCAAGTAGCCAAACACATGCCTAATCTAGGCACACTCATGTGTACACGTATGTATTACCTATATTCATACCTATACTTAGTGTGTGAAAGAAAGTCAAATAGAAGTTTAAGGTACGTACGTTATTATCTAGAAAATGGAGAATACTGACAATGAAAAATTATGCAAAATGACTTCTATATAATGATTTTAAAACTTCATTGTTAAAATATTTCCTATAGGCTCAGAGCCTGTGGCTCAAGCGGCTAGGACGCCAGCCACATACACCTGAGCTGGCAGGTTTGAATCTAGCCTTGGCCCGCCAAACAACAATGACAGCTGCAACCAAAAAATAGCCGGGCATTGTGGTGGGCGACTGTAGTCCCAGCTACTTGGGAGGCGGAGGCAGGAGAATCACTTGAGCCCAGGAGTTGGAGGTTGCTGTGCGCTGTGATGCCACGGTACTCTACCCAGGGTGACAGCTTGAGACTCTGTCTCAAAAAATATATATATTTCTTATAAAGAAGAAAGTGTATAATTTGTTCTTTGGTTCAGTTATTTCTACTAATCAGTAAGGGATAAAATGTTCATGTCTTAAAAGTCACCTTTTATTGATTCTTTTATTTAAAAAAATCTTACAACCAACCTAACTGTAAAAACAGATACTTTAAAAAACATTTGAGGTAATCTGACATATGGGTAGAATCTGGGTAGAAATACCACCATGGAATTATTACTAATTCTGTTAGGTATAAAAGAAGCACACTGTGGTTATATTAGAAAATGTGCATAGTTTTAAGAAATATTTAAGTATGTCTGCAAATTGTTTTAAAATACTTCACAAAAGAAAAAAGTAAGAAAAAATGAGGGATAGACGAAGTAGATGTGGCAAAATCTTGATAATTGTGAAATCTGCGTAATGGGTATATGGGGATTTATCCACCGCACGCTCTACTTGTCAGTATGTTTGAAAATAACAATCAGGCGTGGTGGCTCACGCCTGTAATCCTAGCACTCTGGGAGGCCAAGGCAGGTGGCTTGCTTGAGCTCAGGAGTTCAAGACCACCCTGAGCAAAAGTCAGACTCTGCCTCTATTAAAAATAGAAAAAAACTAGCTGGGTGTTGTAGCAGGTGCCTGTAATTCCACCTATTTGGGAAGCTGAGACAGGAGGATTGCTTGAGTTTGAGTTTGCTGTGAGCTGTGCTGATCCCACGGCACTCTACTTAGGGCAGCAGAGTGAGACTCTGTCTAAAAAAACAACAACAATGACAACTAAAACACTTAAATGAAAACTCTTAGTAGAAACAACATATCAGATACCTGGTGCCTGATATGTACAAATGTTTATGGACTGCCAATGACATGCTAGTCCCTTGCTTAGCGATGTCCTTCTGTAGCTTTTGGCCCAGTGGCATTAAGTCAACACTCAAAGTGGGTGGGTGCCCTGCAGTCGGCCATTACAGGGCATGGCGAAGAGCCTAACCCAGCAGACTTGAAAGTTTAACGTTCTGGACTTCTTTTCTTGGCTCAAGGACCAGAAAGAAATAACACCAGAACATCTTCGGACCACAGTCCCTTTTATTTTACCTTTCTTTCACACTTACTTTTTCCTGTCGCTCTCTTCTCCCGTAAGTCATTCCGCTCTTGCCTACTTGACGTCAACCACTCATTCTTTCTAGAAGTTAAGCTTTAAAATTCCTCTTGCTTCGAAAATCTCCAGAATCTTCTGAGATTCCGTATACAAATTAGAGACTAACAAGCTTTCTGCTCACCCAAATTTCTAGTCCAGAAGGTAGGAATGCAAAATGATTCAGTGTTTCAAATGAAAAGAAGGAGAGTGTGATTTTATGGAGATAAACAACAGCAAAATGCCTGTTTTATAAGTAAACACGCAAGGCCCGACATGTTAAAGAGTTTGCCATGATATCCCAAAATGTAAACAGAAATAGGCTGAATTTTAATAACTGCTTCATGCTGTTTGTTTCCACATGGACTTAATTAGCCCTGGGAAAAATTAGCAGTGCAATTGAGTATTCTGATTAAAACCTAGCCTTCTATAAATGTGAAATGATGTCATTTCCTGAAGGTTTCCATTCATTAACATAATTTCATTTATTTTCCTGTGTTTGCCTGTTACTTTACTAGAAACTAATTAAAATCTAGATATTTAACTTTCTAATTTATGCATTTTATCCATGAATATGGGGGGGAAACTAAGGCAAAGAAGATTCACATGAACTTTCTGACTTTGTTATCTGGGGACTTATCCACGATGGTTTTTATTTCACCTGTCACCCTTGTTGACTTTTCTTGTTTTTTGTAGGTATGACTTTTGTTCCAACAATGAAGAGCCCTTTATCCTGGGTCCTGGCAGCAACATAGGAAACAGAATTGAGAGCATCACTCAGCGCATGGCAATAATAGAAGGAAAGAATAAGGTATTGTTTGTAAAAAATGAGTGCTGGGATATTTATTCTAAAAATACACTCTCAGCTCCCAATTCCAGGTTTATTGGAACCAGAATTAATTCACATTTTCAAACAAAAATTCAGAGAGAAGAAAGGCAATATCTGAGTTATGTCTTCATAGAGATATACCCTGACACTACTCAAGCTGCTGTATTCTCCAACCAAGCTCCAGTGCTAAGCTCATGAGCACTTGTTCCTAATGGAAGAGGTGGAGCTGTCCTCTTGGTCTACCTCGGGGCTTCTCAATCCTGGCTGCATATTAGAATACTCTACCAAGTATTATTGCATCTAAATCTCTGGGTTGGAGCCCCAGGCTCATAAAATCTTCCCAGGTGATTCTAGCAAGTAACCAAGACAGAATCACTGATATACGAGGTATGACAATTAAGTTCATGAACTTTTTCTAAGAAAAGTACTGCATACCTCATTGCTAAATATCGCTATAGTCACCAGTTGGCCAAAGGGAATACTTTGAAGGTGACCTTAGTGATGTTCAGCAAAGAGGTGTGTAGCACTTTTTCTAGAACAAGTTCGTGAACTTAATTGTCTGACTTCGTGCATTAAGTGAGATCTCAGTAAGGAAAGCTCAAACAAGACTTAAGGCTAAAATTGAATGGTTCCATTTCACAAGATAGCATGTTTTTCCTTCAGTGTTTCTTCACAAGGGCAAAACTTAAGTTGGGATATGTAAATACATACACTCTATCAAGATTCCTGACCTAATCAGTGTACCATTAATTTCTATGCCTCTAACCCCCACTGAGCCTTGACAGTAGCTAACAAGCCTGTGAATCCCATACGTCCCAGTGTGTCTTAGACCTAGAGACTTTTTCCTGTAGAATTAGTAAAACATACACTTGAAAATGTGCTGTTGTCCAGCACAGGGAGAGTGATTCTTTAAAAAAGAAAAAAAATACCAGGAGGCGCCTGTGGCTCAAAGGAGTAGGGCGCCGGCCCCATATGCTGAAGGTGGCAGGTTCAAACCCAGCCCCAGCCAAAAAAAAGAAAAAGATACCAAATTACCCTTTGCTGAAATTTCTATTTACACATGCATATCTTGATTTGGAGTAGAGACTATCAAATCAGTGCCCATGTTTGCTTGGAGTGTGGTTATGCTTATATTATCTATTTATTCAGCTGCAGTCTTTGCATTTTGAAGATGACAAGGTAGATGTCATCATCCTTCATGTAGGGTTCAACAATAACAGCAAATACCATCTGTCTTTTTCATTATGTAAAAATTTTTTGACATATACTAATGTCAGCCTCATTCCTTGTCAGGCCAGAATGGTTATCTCCATTTTAAAGATAAGAAAACTGAGGTGGTAAGATGATTAAATCAAAAGTCACATAGCTTAAAAATGTAAATGAGAAACTCAAACCAAAGTCTTCCTTCCTATTCAAGCCTAATCAACCAAGCCAACTAAGCCAATACAGAAATTAGCTAATATGGCTTATATGGTAACATCAACAGTCACTTGTCTAACACACATGAGCAGTAGCTTTAAACATCTCATCCTGTATAGCTGTTGATGAGACAGCAGTTTAATGAAATATTTAGAAAAGAGGACAGTCTATGAACTTGAAAGTTTAAAGTGGGTGGCACTACATATTTTTCTTTTGTTATTGTTGGGGATTCATTGAGGGTATAATAAGCCAGGTTACACTGATTGCATTGGTTAGGTAAAGTCCCTCTTGCAATCATGTCTTGCCCCCAGAAGGTGTGGCACACACCAAGACCCCACCCCCTCCCTTCTTCCCTCTCTCTGCTTTTCCTCCCCCCCATAACCTTAATTGTGATTAATTGTCCTCATATCAAAATTGAGTACATATTTCTAAAAAGGAAATTGCCTCAGTTTATTATCAGTAGACAGCTAGTTAGTTGTCAGAAGTGCTAGAAAAGTTTCAAGATGCCGTTGGTGCGTCAATTCTTTTTGCCTTTTCCTGACTCTGTCTGGCGGAGGTACTGTTCACCGCTGGGTCTTCAAACAAGAATTTATGAGAATAATTTCAGCAGTAACTTCTAGTTCTATTTTGGCATTCTGTCTACAGAAATATACAGTAGGAAATAAAATGGAAAATGAGAAAGCTGGGCGAGGTTTGTGACTAGCCTGAACTGTGAAGTAGCTGTCTGACTCTCTGTGTCGTATCTGTCACAAACAGATGGAGGAGAGTGAAGGGCTGAGGATAAAGGAACTTACCGGATTTTCTCCATGCCAGCTTGAAACACATTTGTTGTCTTGTAATTTTAGAGTCATGCAGAAGACTTTAAACCTAGACCTTTGTACACAGCTGGTATTCGCGCCCCCTTGCCAGCAGGATCCCCAGGGTCAAGTTCTGGAACTTTCTAACTAGTGGTACAACCACGTGCAAATTAGTGTACCTCTCTCAACCTGAGTTTTCTCCTCACAAAATAAAACAAAACAAAAAACAGAGCTAATGATATTTGCCCTACCTAGCTTATTGTTACAAAGATGAAATGAAAAAAAAAAAAACAAACAAAAAAGGAAAACACAAGAAAACCTATACAAATGTCACTTTCCCTAACCTGGCTGTGATCCTATGCAATGAAGCCTTCTTTAAATAATTGTTTGCACTAAAACAACTCTTAATATTCTTGCTAAACAAAGTTATATTGGGTGGATGGCCTACTAACAGCTATAATTATAGTTAGACTTAAAGTAAATTGTGGATTTCATGTTCTGAATTTAGAAGAATTTACTAATTTCACTTTCAGCATTCACTAATATATCTTTTTGTATATGTGGAAAAATGTTACTTTCGTATAATGGTGATAAATGGATGTTTTGCTATTTTAGAATTATATGCCGCACTCTGGGAGGCTAAGGCAGGTGGATTGCTTGAGCTCAGGAGTTTGAGACCAGCCTGAGCAAGAGTGAGACCCCATCTCTACTAAAAATAGAAAAACCAGCCAGGCATTGTGCAGGTGCCTATAGTCCCAGCTACTCAGGAGGCTGAGGCAGGAGGATCACTTGAGCCCAGAAGTTTGAGGTTGTTGTGAACTATGACACCAGGGCAACAGAGTGAGATTCTGTCCCAAAAAACAAACAAACAACAACAAAAAACTGTTCTTATGTTCAATATACTTTTAGAAAGTAAGTGAAAGTCCGGATTTAGACTGGGGTGATCCCTTTCTCCACTGCCACATCCTTAGCCTGTCCAGTGACGCTACTCTCCAGATCGGCAGGGCAGCACTCACATGCTGGAGCACCAGCTGGAGTTTTTAAAATTTTGTTTTGTTTTATTTTTTTGTTTAACTCAAGGAAGAGTATGGAGGACAATAAAATTCAATTTCCTTACTGGTAAGTTTTGGCCCAGATTTGTGAAAAGTGAGTCATCAACTGGAGTTGCTAATAACACATGTAGGGTTTTCATATTGTTCGAATGGGGCTGCCAGACTGTTGGGTTTGTAGATGTGAAGTAGGAAGTAGAAGGAGCCCTGTGTTAGAGAAAACATACAGGAAATACGTGTCACGGCATTAGCCCTGTAGGGCTGGAGAATGGTGACAATTTTAACGTTTTAGTAACGTTTCCATTGACCTCATTTTGACTGCACATTGAGAAGAGTGGGTACTGCATGAGACAAACCCATGATGAAAGCAATAATACTCATCACAGAATTACAGCTTGTGTGTCAGTCCCCCTCCACCCTACAACTTTTTCTGATTCTCACATTCTGTTTTCCCATTTACACATGTACTTTTATTTCTCCCTGAAACACTTAAAAGGAAGTTATATTAGAAACATTCCAAGATTAAAATCATTGTTCCACATAATAGATTTTTGAAAAACTAGTGCTGGAAATTAAGTTGAATGACTTGTCATCATCCCATTCTACTCCCAAACGACATGATAGTAATGAGGAAGGAAGGGAGCAAAAAGGAAGGAAGGGAGTATGAAGAAACTCCAAACTTACAGTATTTATTTATTATATATTTTTATTTTTACTTTATTAATTTTTTTTTTTTTGAGCCAGAGTCTCAAGCTGTTGCCCTGGGTAACAGGGCGTCTTGTGAGCCATGGCGTCACAGCTCACAACAACCTCCAACTCCCGGGCTTAAGCAATTCTCTTGCCTCAGCCTTCCAAGTAGCTGGGACTACAGGCGTTCACCACCACGCCCAGCTATTTTTTGGTTGTAGTTGTAATTGTTGTTCGGCAGGCCAGGCTGGATTCAAACCTGCCAGCTCTGTTGTATGTGGCTGGCGCCCTAGCTGCTTGAGCTACAGGCATCATGCCCAAACTTACAGTATTTAATGATAGTTTTGTGAGCATTCCTGGGTCATGAAAGGTGCTCAGAGATTGGACTCGAAGAATCTGTTTCTCATATCTAAATCTGCAAGGTCTGGGTAGGCCAAGTGAAAGCATCCCCAAAGTGGAAGCACCCCAAAAGTAAAAGTAGTAAAGGGGAGTAAAAAACTAATCAGACCTTTAAGAAAGTGTGTAGAATTACTCTGGACTAGAAACTTCACTGAAAGACTGCTTATCCCAAACAATTAAACTAACAACAGAATTGAATTTTTTTTTTTTTTTGAGACAGACTCTCACTTTGTCATCCTCAGTTAAGTGCAGTGGTGTCACAGCTCGCAGCAACCTCAAACTCGTGGGCTCAAAGCCATTCCCTTGCCTCAGGCTCCCTACCAGCTGGGGCAACAGTGCCTCCCGTAATGTCTGGCTATTTTTTATAGACAGCTCTTGCTCTTACTCAAGCTGGTCTCGAACTCAGACTCTTGCTCAGGCAATCCAACCCCTCCATTGATGTGCTTGTCTTATATAACCAGGCCCTGTGAACTTCAAGTAGATGTGAATGAATTGTTACCTCTTCTGATTTTATTTTGGCACATTTGTTTTTTTTCCTCATCCTCAGTTCTCTCTAATTTGTTTTCAATTGTGAAAAATGAAAAGTAATTATGGAACTAATACAAGCACTTATCCTTGAGAATTTCTTTTGGTATGCCTTATTAAATAAATGATTATAATTTCAATCATACATTACAACTGTAATTCTTGGCACTTTCTCTTTTAAAAATTCAGTGGATATATGGTACTCCAGTTGTTATTGATATTTTTAATTTTTCTCCTTAAAACCATAGTATTTGGTTATGAGAACTGGGGAACAGAGTTGTCCCTTTAACTCAGAAGATGAACACACTGAAACTTACTGCCCTAGAAGAAGTTATTTCCTAGTCCAGCCAAATACACTAACTTACAACTCACACTTGAGCTTTCTCTGACCCTATAATGATTAAAGTTTAATCATCAAATATCTTTTAGTTTTTGTGAAAATAAATTATAATTTCTTATTTAAAAATAAATCCTCTGAAGAAGAAAAGTACTCTAGAAATGAGATCATTTTTAATAATGTTGATCACAGGATATAAGCTCTACTTTAAAAAAAAAATTTCTTCTTTGATTATAAACTTTTCACTCACTGGCATTTTTGAACTACGTAACATTTACCAGTTGAAAAACAACTTGCAGCTTATGTAAAACACTGTCAAAGGGCGGCACCTGTGGCTCAAGGAGTGGGGCGCTGGTCCCATATGCCGGAGGTGGCAGGTTCAAACCCAGCCCTGGCCAAAAAACCACAAAAAAAAAAAAAAAAGCACTGTCAAAAAAGGAAACTAGCTGGGGCTTTGGTGTGTGTCGCACTTTATGGGGGCAAGACATGATTGCAAGAGGGACATTGCCTAACAATTGCAATCAGTGTAACCTGGCTTATTGTACCCTCAATGAATCCCCAACAATAAAAAAATAATAATAATAATAATAATAAAAAGGAAACTAGCATTTCTGTACATAAGGCATTTAGCTTGTGTGACCCATCTCTGTTGATGAAAGGAGGCATTCTCAAGGAAAAAAAACAATTCAAAGAGTAGGCAAAACTTTACCAATAGACCTGTAATACTCAATTTAAAGAGTTTTATGATGACAAGCAATTTGGCTCCAACTGTTATTAAGAGCAGTCACACACACCCAGCCTAAGTTCTGCCTAGGCCGATCTGTGCTGCTGTGTGTCTTTGGGTGAATCATTTAACCTCTATAAACCTTAGTTTCATTCTCTGCAAGATAGGGTAATACACACTTCTCACAGGGTTATTATATGCAGGATTAAATGAGATCATGCTGGTACGTAGCAAAGGTACCCAGAAACAAAGACATAATATAAATTCCCATCAGCATCATTTTCTACTTCTATTTTAATAGAAGTTTTGAAGAGGTGAGTTCTGGGGCAGGCTTGACTGTGGGTAATATAATGAAGAACTGACTCTCTAAAGGTCTCAGTGGGTAATGTGTGTGTTTCATGCAGGCAACAGAAGAAAGAGTCCAAGTCCTTTCTGTCACCATCATTTATCATGTAGCCTGCATACACTTCACTCCTGGGTACCTAAATTTTATTGTCTAATTGTACAAAAATTTTGCCTTATCTTACTATTTGTGAGAGACCTGAAAAATGGCTACAGCCATTCCCAAATTACCCACCTGGGTCCTAACTATGGCAAATATGTACATCTGAATTGACTTTCCCTTGTCATGAAACTCAGTTCTTGTTTTCAGTTGCTATGAATTCAGTGAAATCTAAATCATTTTCATAAAAATCCAAACATGACTTAGAGATGCAGGTAATTGCTGCCTATAATTTCAAATATTCTCAAGCCAACAATAGGTTGGCACTTACTAAATCTGAGAATCTATTTGTGTTTCTACTTAGGCCCGTTAGGATAATACTGGAGAAGTAACTCCTTTTTTTTTTTTTTTTGTAGAGACAGAGTCTCACTTTATCGCCCTTGGTAGAGTGCCGTGGCATCATACAGCTCACAGCAACCTCCAACTCCTGGGCTGAAGCGATTCTCTTGCCTCAGCCTCCCGAGTAGCTGGGACTACAGGCGCCCGCCACAACGCCCAGCTATTTTTTGGTTTTTGCAGTTCAGCCGGGGCCGGGTTTGAACACGCCACCCTCGGTATATGGGGCCGGCGCCCTACCGACTGAGCCACGGTGGCGCCCGAGAAGTAACTTCTTAAGATAAACGGCGCTAGGCCAGTCGAGATGGTTCACACCTGTAATCCTAGCACTCTGGGAGGCTGAGGCAGGTAGATCACTTGAGCTCAGGAGTTCAAGACCAGCCTGAGCAAAAGCCAGACCCTGTCTCTACTAAAAACAGAAAAACTGGTTGGGCATACCCGTGCACTCCGAACTTCTGTAGGAGTTAGTACAGCTACTTGGGAGGCTGAGGTAGGAGCATTGCTTGAGTCCAAGAGTTTGAGGTTGCTGTCAGCTATGATGCCATTGCACTCTACCCAGGGTGCCAGGATGAGACTTTGTCTCATGAAAGAGGAAAGAAATAAGGGGAGGGAGGGAGGGACAGAGAGAGAGAGAGAAAGAAAAAAGAAGAGAGAAAGAAAATAAGGAAGGAAGGAAGAGAGAGAGAGAGAGAGAAAAAAACAATGCTTGAGCAAGCGTGGGAAGGCTTCATGTGAGCCCCTTATTTATGACCTGTTGCAAACTGCTCTGAAGCACCTGAGCCCAAGCTTCCTAAGACAACATCAGGGAGTCAGTCTCATTTCAAATCTTCTGCCCTTCCAGCTGCCACCAGCTAATAGTCCTTTATGTTGCCACTTAATAGCTTCTCTTCTATTTCCATTTTCTTTCATGACTCTTACATGGTGGGTGCAATAATTAAAAGGAAATGGCCATCCAGAATTTTATTTCTCACCTCTTATAAAGATTAATAACCAAAATAAGGAAAGAGATACCTGAGCTCTCTTTTCATAGTCTTCCTCATGGGTTATTTGCCTTCATATAAGTGTTACCTAGCAAAGGGAGAATAATTTATATTTGATTTGCAAGTAGGGGAATTCTCTATCACTGTAAAGGTGATTTAGTGTGGGGATTGTGTCATATTCATCTCTTTCTCCCTTACAACATCTGGGTAATGCCTTGATAATCACTCAGTAAATTTCTGCTAAATCGAATGAAAAATGCCAAATATTGCAGATACTTCCATTATCGATAATTCCATAGAGAATATGTGGGATGTCATTAAGCACAGCCTTCCAACAAACAAGACAAAGCATTGTGTAATACTCACAATACACTGTGAAAATTCCTGAGAATTTAGAGCAGTGAATTTACTGACTAAAACTATATGAGATAAGAGAACACAAGTAAAGTGCCTAACACAATGTTACTCAGAAACTCAGAAAATGTTAAGATTCTTCTTAATGGCCGTACTATTTGTAGAGTCCACCATCTTGGAAATTCGCTGACACATTTCAGCCAATACACTATTTTAGCCTATAAGCCACCTGAGCATTATAGTTCAGCTAGGACACCCCATTAGTCTGGAAGCATAAACATAGCCTCTACAATTTCAAAGCCCATAACTACTTATTCATGCCCTAGATAACATGCTGTAAAGATTTACAAGCAACTGGATCAACTTTATTTTTTGTAATTTTAGGTATGAAAAACTAGCTTCATTTTTTTCATGTAGAGTATGCATTACATTTTATGCAAGATCGGGTTAAGTTTAAGAATGCTTCATACTTAGCACTTGGGGAGGCCGAGGCAAGAGGATCACTTGAGCCCAGAAGTCTGAAGTTGCAGGGAGCTATGATGATGCCACTGCACTGTAGGCGAAGCAACAGAGACAGTTTTTGTCTCAAAAAAAACAAAAGAAAAAAGAACACTCAACAGTTTGTTTCATATTGCTAATTTTTTTCTTTAAAAGAAGACAATGGGGGCCGGCGCCTGTGGCTCAAAGAAGTAAGATGCCGGCCGCATATACCAGAGGTGGTGTGTTCAAACATGGACCAGGCACTCATAGCATTCTTGAAGGCAGAGTGGTAGAGTGCTTGAGCTCAGGAGTTCAGACCACCACAGCAAGACCCCCTGTCTACTAAAAATAAAAAAAACCAGTCAGGTTTGGTGGCAGTGTTTGTAATCCCAGCTACTTAGGAGACTGAGGACTGCTTGAGCCTAGGAGTTTGAGGTTGCTGTGAGGTGTGACACCTTAGTACTCTACCTAGGGTGACAGAGTGAAACGCTGTCTCAAAGAAAAAAAAAAAGATGATGATGCAAATCTTTTAGCTGCCTACTTTTTTGTTTCATTACTTTATTTAACTACTTTTCAGACATCACAGTTTGAAAAGTGCTTTCAAGCTCATGCAAACTGGACTACTAGTTTCTTTGGCACTAAGTTGTCAAATAGCAGCACTAAAATCTAGTGAAACACTATTGTGTTAATTCATAACTTACGTCTTCATCTTCTGATTAGGAATTGACAGAATTGGAAAATTAAGTAATCTACAAACACACACATGGTCTCCTTCAGGACCATTGAAGGCTACATGCCACATTATTTGAACTCATTAAAAAAATGGTTCACCCAAACTTTCTCTTCTGTCCTCACTCACTTAACATGCCTGTTAAGGAACCAAACAGCAGAGAAGACCTCCTCTTACCAACTGGCGTCCATGCTCTCAGGTCACCCAAACAAAAGGGAAGGGCTCAGCCTCACCTGTTCCTCTCATTGACGTGAAACTGACCACCACGTAGGGCAGGACGTGCAGTCCCACATCTCAGCTTCAGGTCTATAATTGTTACACCAGCAGCACGAGATAAATAAGACTGAAACCCTCATATGAGTCGGATGTCATAGGCTCCGGTCTCCTGAGGACCTGCTTTCCTGTTATTTTTCCATTCTTGCTGGGGCTCAGCAAGTGGAGAGCTTTCTGGTAACCACCACCCATGCAATACTGTCCATGCTGAATGAATGGAATAGCTGAATCATTTCAACCCTCCGAAGTAGCTTAGGGATGTTCAAATCCGTCTTTGACTTATTGCTTAGCTAAAGCTTCCTTTTCTTTTGCAGACGGCTAGCACCTTGGTTGTGGCTGACTCCAGAATTTCTGGAATCTACAGTTGCATGGCTTCCAATAAAGTAGGGACTGTGGGAAGAAACATAAGCTTTTATATCACAGGTAAGCCACACATCCTATACCCAGGGTGACCTCAGTCTCCCTTCAATCTTGTTTGCTTTTCTTACACTTATAGCTTGAGTGATTTAAAAAACAAAAAACATTCCATAGAATTGTCAAACTGTGAGTACTTTCATCCTTTGGTCTCAGGAATAGAATTCTACATCATTGCCCTTCTGAAAGTGTTATTTCCCTGAATTCTCTTTTGGAGTTATTTGTGTATGCCTTTCTCCCAGACTGGATTGTGAATTTGGGATCTCGTGTGCTCATTTTTTAACTCCCTTCAGTCCTAGCAGAGGGTCTGGCATCCACCAGTTGTTCAATAATAATAGGAGAAGCCAATTATAATTCATAGGATGACATGGTATTTTGTTAAACTAAGAAGCTAATTTTCTCACAATTTAGGTAATATGGACTTTTTTGGGGAATGAGGCTCCCCTCTAGAAATCTCAGAGTGAGCTTTGTTAACAGAAATAAATGGACTATTTTTTGTATAGCATTTAAGAAATTTCAGCCTTAAATATGATGGTCTCTGTGAATCTTAAAACCTCCAAGGTACACAAATGGCACTCCATGGGTACAGGAAGGAAGTAAGTAGCTTAAAGTATAAAAACAATTGCCTGGCTCCACACTCCCCAATTTATGAGGAAACCGGGGCAATCTGCCAACTCTGGAAACCACATTGCACGGGGCAGGCTGCAGAAATTGCCAAGAGATCTCCAGAAAGAAATAGGCAGGTCCAATTCTAGAAGACATGTAGGTTGTCAGATGACAGGAGCCTCAGGCAAGTTAGCTAAGCCCTAGAAAAGCTGTGCCATGGGGTATATCCTTGAGTAGATTCTCACATAATGTCAGAGCTGGAAGAAACTCTAGGCATTAAACTCTAGATATAATGCCCACATTTTCCAGATGAGGAAATGGGATTTGGAGAGGTTAAGACGTAACAGCAGAACCTCTCGGTCAGTCTTGTCTCCCTCTCATGTTTGAAAAGTAGAAGGGAAATCATCTTGTGTCCCTTCCAAGCAGGAAAAGGCCTTTATTTAGAGGAGTCGGAGATTTCACAGATTGGTTCTCTAATAAATCTCAGATGATTTGGACTAATTAAATAAAAAGTTTGCATTGTTCTTTATATTTGGTTGGAAGCAAGTTCTCATCTGAGTCTACAGTCACTGTATGCCTGATTTAGAATACAAAAGACAGAGCAATTCCTGCTGTGTTCTGAACATTTGAGTCTGTAACAGTGTAAGGGGCACTATTACACAGTACAGTCCACCTCTGTACTGACCACTGGAAGGGACTTCAGTGAAGCCTTGTCTTTCTAGGAAGATAGTTCTAACACCCAGAATACAAAGAAGAAATGATGAATTACACATATCCCAGGATGAAAATATGCACAGAAGCAACTCTCTAAAGCCATCAATGTTTGACAGAGATGTAATATAAGCCACATATGTAATTTAACCACATTTTTAAAAAGAAAAGTTCATTGTATTTAACCCAATATATCTAAAATATAATAATTTCAACATGTACTCAATGTTTTAAAAAGTAGAACACCATTGCTTCAGTTTTTAAATTTAAATAAAATAAAATAAATGAAGAAACTTCAGTTTCTCGGTCACACTAGCCACGTTTCAAGTGCTGAGAAGGCACACATGGCTCATGGGACATGCAGTTCTAAGGAAGGAAGCAGGATTTGAGGGAGTAGGGCTGGCGGGGAAAGGGGTGTAATCTGGACAAGTAATGAAAGCTTGCCCCAACATTTTCAGAGCCAAGGCAAGAGTGCCAGTGGAGGCCCACAAACCACAAATCTAACTACTGACAAGTTCTAAATCAAGTAAACAAGCTGTTTATATACATTTCCGCCTCCTATGGACAAATATACTTTCATGATGACTTGAAAGGCTGGGATAAATTTAGAACTCTGGGAAAACTCAGAGTTCCCCAGCAGTCTGCAGTCACACCTGGCAATGGAGAAGCCTGGCTCACCCGTCTCCTCTGGCCACCCTTCACTCTGACACACCTATGAAGGGCCGAGCACCCACGTGTGTGGTCCCCCCTGTCCCACACATCCAAACTCTGTCCATACCCCTCACAAATTCTTTCCCATGGCCACTTCGGGAGGGACCTAGAAGTGTAGACACCAAAGCAGTCTGATCTCAGGAAGCCGGACTGAGCCGACCTGGAAGCAGGCTTCAGATCATTTTTGTAGTGAATTTTGGAATCTCAGGGACCCCCCAAGCAAGATGTAGGAGTAGAGTGACACAGGCTCTGGAGACGTGTCCACTTGGCCTCACAGACCCTTCACACTGTAGGAAACCATCTGAACAGAACAGAGCCATCTGGAGGCCCAGGCCGGGGACCCTGCCTGCCTGGGTCTGGGGGCCGTGCTAGAAGAGGATGTGCTAAGAGCGGACGGGAGTGTCATGCTCGAGGCCTTATTGTTCAGAGTTCCCAGGAAAAGTTAACTGATGGCCTGTCATTAATCACAGCACTGACCGCTGGGCTGTCCCACTGAAGTTTTCACTGCTGCACTGCATTCTATGCATGGTATTATTGCTGAAAGGGCCCCGCTGACTAAGTCGATGGCCTGTTGGATTCAGGCAGAAATTCCCTGCCACCTCTCATTACATTATTCAATTTATAATTACTGAGGGTTTGAAATTTGTTGTAGAACTCTAGGCTTATCCATAGAAAAGAACAATGATAATTCACTCCAAACATAGCTGCTTGAAGCTACCATGGTTTTCTTTTAAAATTTCAAGAGCTTTAATCTTAAAACTGAACCAACCAAGCCCTCATTGCCTGGAATATACTTTTTCTGAATTCTTTTCTACTTCTGAAAAGTTCTACATTTGATTAGTGAGACTAGATTAACTTGCTTACATTTATTATTTATTTTTAACTAATTATTTTGTTCTTCTTCCTCAAATCTTTGTTAATGAGATTTATTCTCACAAGAGATGAGACTAAATACTTTTAGGAATGATGTGCCTTACACATCTGTTCTCTGAAAATATGAATGTCTGTACGTCCAGTGTTTCTACTTGACTCAATGGGGGCAATGCTTTCAAAGGTACCTGCCTAAAATCTGAATGCTCGAAAGAACCGTATTTGGATCTTTATTGAATCTCATTTCAATCATGTTGTCTCTTCCTTAAACATACAGTCATTTACAGTTGCCTTCCAAATTGATGAAAACTGGTTAACTTGAAACGTTGGCACTCATTTACATGTACATAAGCATCTCTTTGAAACAAATAGATCTTCCTAGTAATTACCTACTTTCTTTTTAGAGAATGTCATTTCTATTCTTTAGTGGGAGTAAAGCCTTCTTTGTTTCCACCTGACAAATGATCCCTTTTCTATGTCTCTTTCTTTCATGAACTGAATTCAGATATTGAATATCTGATTCAATCAAGTCAAAATGTTTACTCCTAGACACCTTTATAAATAGATTAATTACTCTTCTTTCACCTAACCCTAAGTTGACCAAGGGTTGATTCTTCTCGGCTCCTCATAAGATCCGGTGGATGTGCTGTGTGTGAGATGGATGACTGTTATTTGGTGGGGATGATCACTGTGCTGAATCGGCAACAGATACTTAAGTGTGGGAAGATGTCTTGTTTTCATTTTGAGGGTTAGAAGGCAACTCTTTCTTAGGTCTGTTTTTGTACTCAGACTATAAAAAAAAAAAAATCAACATGAATGAAGGCGAAAATCCCTCTGGGTTCATTAAACAGTTGAGGACATTTTATTGATCATCTTCCGTGGATCACAAGAGAATATCAAACAAGTTGTACTGAGAAATAATCATTTCCAAGAGGCGAGCTGATAACATAAACCAAATTAGCCTCGGTAACCGCCTCCCAGTAACCATATAAATAACCATCCTTGAAACCATATAAGAAACAAGCCTCAAAATGAATTTGGTACTTTTCTTTCCCTCTCTGTGTGTTTTTGCTGTTTTGCTGGCACTCAGCATGACTATGGGTGTGTTAGCAATTACTGAGGCTGAAACAGGAACAGCACTGCCTTATCTCCCTGGTTTCCCAATGTCACTAAATGCATTTTATTTTGAGATTCCTGGTGGTGCTTGGCAAAGATAAACAAAATCTTCCATCAGGAAACCTGTGAGCTATTTCCACAGGAAGTTTCAAATCACTAAAGTAAATAGAAACTCTCTACATGATCTCAGTGGTGTTACTTGGGCTCACTCAGGTTCTAACTACCAGGATGAGACCTCATAAATGGAAAGTCTGTGGTCTTTTAAGAACTGAATTGTTTGCAACCAGTGCATAATATACCTCTGCTCTAGTATCTGTGTAAAAGTTGATGGCCATTTTACTCCTCGTTCTTGGAAAATGTCCCAAATATAAAAAGATGCTGAATTAGAGGGGCTATTTCTGACATCTTATTGTTATGTTAAAAATGACTATCAGCTGCTCCTTCATCTTCTGGCACATTCTTAGATTTTCGTTTTAAAAGGAGGAAAACCTCCACTGGTATCCTCTCTCTTCAACCATTGACAGCTTCTGTTGCACCCCTGTTCCCAGGTTTCAAATGAATACTTTGGCATTTCTTCAGACGTGACACTTTATAATAAAGCCAAAGCCCAGAAAAATCAGAAAAACAAGCAAAGTGAGATTTAGGAAAGAGTTGATATGATATCTAATTTTGGACTATTGTCCCCTTAAGGTTTAAAGGTTTCTTTATAGCTTTGTGTGCAAAAGATAATAATAATAATAGCATAACATAATGCTTTTCATCTTCAAAGCACTTTGTAAAATGTTGGCCCAAATTCTTTGCTCAAATACAGATACACTGCTCGTATTAGGCAATCAGAGGAGTGTGAGAGCAGGTCAGCTCAGGGCCAGTAACCAATGATTTTTTTTTTTTTTTAATTCTCTGGGGAAACAGTCCAAAATGACACTAGGGAACTCTCAGCCCAAAAGTTAAATGATGATTCTGGGTAGGACTCCTGAGGGGGAGGCCTCATGGGGTATTGCTAGAGGGACTTTAGAGAGTTGGAGATGAAGGTTAGCTGGGAATTGACATTAGAAAAAAATGACTTGTGATAACATAGTCACCTTCAGAACATGTTCACGATGTTTTAGAGAATAAATTCGAGTTTTTAAATTATTCTCTCCCCATCCCTCATCACACCCACTTTGTAAAGATTAGCCATCTACATTTTCAGAAGAAATCCTTGCTTCTTTATGTCTGAGCAGAACCATCACCATTAAAGGGGTCCTGAGCAAGTCAGTGGCTTCTTCTCTAGCCCAACTGTGCCAGCAAAGACCAGGGCAAGTAATCCGGGGGATCGGAGGGTAGTGAGTAAGCACTGCTTTCAACAGGAAAGTTTAGGACTAACGTGGTGTTGATTGGCACGTACCTAGGACTTCCTCATCTTAGTTGTTCGCAAGCTATTTTGGATGAGTTTGACCATAAATATATCTTTGGTTTTCAGTACAAATTGTTCTCATGGTACTTCATTATTTTGGCCGCATCAAATATTCATTTACCAGTAGGAGTACTGTATGTGGTAAAGGAATGGAAAGCAAAGTTAGCATCCCAAGTTGGAAAAAACATTCTACTTTAAGGAGCATTTTTGGGAAAATAAAGAGCAAGCACCATCCTAATAATGGGACAATGGTTTGCATCTCCCCCAGGCAAATAATTTGAATTTCACTTAAGAATGAACTACTATGAACTACTTTAATTTAACTACTTTAACTACTAAACTAATTTAACTAATTTAAACTACTTTAACTAATTTAACTACTTTAATTTCACTTAGAATGAACTACTACCTTTCATGTTTGATCAGTTACCCCCGAATTAAAAGATACAATAAATATTCATCCTTTGAAATGTTGATGCTGAAAGAATGTGTGTAGGAATAATTCTTAAGATCTTTGAATATCTTATTTTGTAGACGTGCCAAATGGGTTTCATGTTAACCTGGAAAAAATGCCCACAGAAGGAGAGGACCTGAAACTGTCTTGCACAGTTAACAAGTTCTTATACAGAGACATCACTTGGATTTTACTGCGAACAGTTAACAACAGAACAATGCACCACAGTATCAGCAAGCAAAAAATGGCCATCACTAAGGAGTTCTCCATCACTCTTAATCTTGTCATCAAGAATGTTTCCCTGGAAGATTCAGGCACCTATGCCTGCAGAGCCAGGAATGTATACACAGGGGAAGAAATCCTTCAGAAGAAAGAAGTTACAATTAGAGGTGAGCACTGCAACAAAAAGGCTGTTTTCTCTCGGATCTCCAAATTTAAAAGCACAAGGAATGATTGTACCACACACAGTAATGTAAAACATTAAAGGACTCATTAAAAAGTAACAGTTGTCTCCTATCACCTTGATTTATTGTCACTGTTGCTAACTTTCAGGCTCAGAGGAGATGCTCCTCCCAAAATGAGTTCGGAGATGATAGCAGTCATAATGAAACCCCCAGCCCCCAGCTCTGGGCTCCCCATTCGGGCCAAGGGAGCTGCTCTCTGGCCCCCCATGCGCATTTGGATTTGGAGGATCCCTGCCCTGCCTTCTCTGTTTCTGCTCTTGCTGTTTTCTCCTGCCTGACACACAAGAACTGGGGACTGATCCTTTCCTTCCACTTTGATGCCAACCTATTTTTATTGTTAAGTTTTGAAGCTGCACAAACTGAATAATTTAAACAAATACTGGTTTCTGCCAAAGATGGACATGAATAAGTTAATTTTCCAGCTCAGAATGAGTACAGTTGAATTTGAGACTCTGTCGGACTTCTGCCTGGTTTTTAATTTGTACTATTTCATCTGCTCTTGATTTGTAAATAGCACCTGGATAGCAAGTTATAATGCTTATTTATTTGAAAATGCTTTTTTTTTTTAACATTAAGCATATTAATCTTAAACTGGATGTTCTAATCTGGGTCCCAAGAGTGTAAGATGTTGGTGTAATTGGGAAATAGTAAAACTTAATAACAGTGTGAATTATGAGAGTCCACCCAAATCAAATCCACTTCCCTCCTCTCCCGCGATCTAGGCAGTTATGCACTTAGCACCATGTAGACTAGTCCAGCAAAAGATGTCCTCCTCCTCACTGCCTCTGACTGGACTGAACAGTTACTGACAACACTTGAATGAAAGTGGATCGCGCCTTAGTATTAGGCATTCTTGTCCCCTGGTTACTCTTTTAAAGAACTTTACCATGTTAAAATGCTGGCATTCAAAGGTGTACCACAATCAATCAATCAAGGAAATAAAGAATTTTGTAACCAAAGGTTTAATGCATTTTTCTAAATGGAAATTTAAAATTTGTACATTAAAAAAGTCTTCTTTCCCATATGCAAATTTAACAGGATTTTTATGGGGATTAATAAATGGCAAAACTTACACAAGCAGAATTTGAAGTCATTTTAAAATGCATGCCATTTTTAAATCAGGAGAGACTGTCATCTCTTGTTCTAAGTCTGCGTTTGAGGGAAAAGTGACTTTTTCACTAATTTAATATGCATTGTTCTGTTGTTTTAATTTATGATTGATCATTATATGTGACTTACATGAACCATAGTGGGGAGAAAAACTATAATGACCAAAATAGCCATGGCTGAGAAACACAGTGGCTGGGCAGTTCAAGAGGAGGTGACATATGACAACTTTTCAAGCTTGGGAACTCACCAGACTGTTTCCTCCTTTAGGTAACAGACTCTGTCCCACGCTAAACTTGTCTTTCACGTGGGAATTGCTTTTGTCAAGTGTGAAAGAGTAAACAATAGCATTTCCCCAGAATGCCAGTTTTATGGAGCCCCTAATACTTGGAAAACAATTAGTAACCTGGAAGTTGTCAGCCCAAAGGAAAGAATAATCAATTGTATTTTGAAATTTTACCTATGGCTCCTTGACCTGGGCTCTTTGTTCATTATAAGTTAGTGTGTTCACTCAGGAAACAATGCCTTAGTACCACAGAATGTGGGGGCCTCAGTTTTGGCTAGCTTAAAAAAGCAAATACGATGCTTTAGACATCACTTAACCAAAAAAAAAAAAAAGTGAATTGGACATGCTGAACCTACTATTTCCTTTCCCTAATCGAAATTTTTGTGAAGGGAGGATGTTAGTATTTACAGAAGATGATTTAAGTACTTCTAAGAGATAACGTTAAGAATTCCATAGAACAAGTAATTGCTCAGTGTGTAATTAATCCTTCTCCAGTTCTACTTAAAAAAGAAACTATTAGCTAGGTTTTGTTTGTTGTTACTCCTTGAGGTATGAAGTGAGGTGAGAATAACCAAGAAAAAGTAAAAAGAGCCTAGAAAACAGAGATGGAACGGGGATGTGAGGCTGGTTCCTCAGTCCCCATTCCAAATGAAAAATAGAAACTATGTATTTATGGTATCTGGCAGATCCTTGGGGCCATAACCCTGAAAAGTAAAAGAACCTGGTAAGAAGCTATCTTTGGCTACTGATAAACGGCAGAAATACTCTGTTAATTCTGATTTTCTCAGTTTGAAGGGATTAGCTACACTTTGTTAAATTTGTTAAATTTTGGAAAGCTGTTGTCTGTTTCCACCAAGTAACCCACATCAAGGTTTTAAAATACAGGTTCAATGTACCTTTCTTATTTAAAATACCAAAATAGATTATTATGATGTATAAAGTAAGAATTGATAAAATGTGATTCCTGGGTTAATGGCTCATTTAGAAACTAGCTAAAAATGAGACTCTCCTTTTAACACAGGAGAATATTTTCCAGAAATGAGTACAAAGAAAAATTTATAATACTGTATGTTTCACAATGTTTATGTGAACCTTGCATTTAATTCAGAGCCCTGCATTTATTCTGCAGCCTTTTGGCCGCTTCTATTGTCTGAAGTTTGTATAGTACAAATAGGGCCCTTGGGAGTACTTCATGATATTAATGTTAAAATAAAATGTTCTCTTCTATATAAGCATTGTTTCCCAAAACACATGTCAGAGAAGTCCAAATCCTGTCTATGTTGATGATGTTATAGTTTGTGGCTATGGAAATAATTTAGGTGGGTGGGCCCTAGATTCAGACTTCCTTTTCATAAGATCTATAGACAACGATAGATTATTTTATCATATTTAATGCATGGGAAATAGAAATGTGCTAGAGGAAACTATTACAAGTATAACTCAATGAACTGGATTTTAAATGAGCTATTTCAAAGTTGGCTTGCCATTGTAAAAGATAACAAATAGTAATATGATCATATTCTTTATTATCTTGTCATGTTTCACTGATACGTTGGAAGTCTTTAACTATGTAACAATGTCAAAATTGTAATGAGCAAGCATGTACAAGTTATCATACATTTACATTTTTATACATGATTGCATTTTCAATTGGGAAAAGCTGATTGACAGATTGCACAGAATGCAAAAACAAATACTGCAGTGGTTCTGCTTAGCGGGCCAAGATAAGGTAGGAAAGACATGGTTGGAAGAGGCAAAAGGCTCATTACTATCATTTCACACTATGTCTAAAGTTTTTATAAATCAGAGCACTTCCTTTGATGCTTTTTTGCCTTCAGATTTCATTTTTTATAAAAGGAGAAGACTAATGATAAGTTATGAAAATCAAAATTTATTAAGGAATCTGTTTCTCCTAACAGATAGTAACCCTACCATGTTATACTACTTCAACATGTTATAAAATTTATATGATAATATATTTTCTAACCTGGGGTTTCTAAATTGCTTTAACGAATGCTAACCCTGAGAGTTTCCCTGCAGGAATCAAAAGAGAAAGGTTTTGGGACTCGGCAGAATCCTGCAGGGACATGGACTCAAAGCCATTGTGATGTGTCATCTTCTGTAGCACTGCAATCCCTCCAAAGCTGCCCTCACAGTTTTAGAACACTAAGATGAGGAAATCAGAAATGGTCAGAGAAAGCTCAGACTGTATAATTGAAACCAGTGACGCAGAATGTATAAGTTATGCCAAAACTCTTTTGATTCCAGTTCCAGGATTTGCAAAAAGAAGGGAAAGGGAGGCTGGGAAGGACATTAGGAGTTGTTTTTATTCTTTTGTATTGATCTACCAACCCAGTACTCACCTAACTAGAATGTGTACACATCAGCAGGACTGACTACTTCATTAACAGAGACACTGTACTCATTGGAGGCCTTGGGGGTACTGCTGTTCCTATGTGGGATTTTAATGTTGTAATGTATTGCATCTTAATGTATGAAATTCATTTTGTTGTACTATATTGGTTGGCATTTTATTAAAGTAAATTGTATTGTATCATATTTGTATGTTTTAAGAGAAAATAATATAAAATACAATATTTGTGCTATTATATAGTGCAAAAACTTCAAATCTGTGCCTCTGCCTCTTGAATCCATCCTTTGGTCGCTTGCATTTGGGAAGGGAAGGGAGGAAGGACATAATCAATAAAGCTTTCCAAGTTCAAGAAATTCTCCTGTTTGGTCTGCCGCCTTACAACTTAGGTCACTGACAGCTGGATGACATAAACACACCCTCACAAACACATCATCAATGAAAATACAAGATTATGTATTTCACTACAATGCCATATAGTAATGTAAAAATTCATTACAAGCCTATATACAAAATCGTGGTTTTAATTTATAGCCCCTAAACTATTATGCAAAATCCTAAGGTCTTAGAAAAGCTTCTCTCAAAAAATAAAGGAAACTCATTGGCCAGGCAAAAAACCTTTGTATTGAAATCTAAAAATATAGAATCTAGCCAGGCACGGTGGCTCACGCCTGTAATCCCAGCACTCTGGGAGGCCCAGACAGATGGATCGTTTGAGCTCTCAAGTTCAAGACCAGCCTGAGCAAGAATGAGAGCCTGTCTTTAAAAAATAGGTGGGTGTTGTGGTGGGCACCTGTTGTACCAACTACTGGGAGGTTGAGGCAAGTGAATTGCTTGAGCCCAAGAGTTTAAGGTTGCTGTGAGCTATGACATCATGGCACTCTACCCAGGGCGAAACTCTGTCTCAAACAAACAAATTATACAGAATCTAGTCCTTGATTTCACTGTGTTCTGACAAATTTCAATCTTATGATAGCATCTCATTAAAGAGGAAGTAGAAAATTGAAAGTTAGGGAACAGAATGCCAATGAAATCTTAGTTGGATTTTGCTATTTCTCGATATATTTATAACATTGATATGCATGTACAATAAAAAATAAAATAGGCAAGTAATCACAACTCTCTTTCTTTCTTCACTAGATCAGGAAGCACCATACCTCCTGAGCAACCTCAGTGATCACACAGTGGCTATCAGCAGCTCCACCACTCTGGACTGTCATGCTAACGGTGTCCCAGAGCCTCAGATAACTTGGTTTAAAAACAACCGCAAAATACAACAAGAACCTGGTAAGAGATTTTTTTCCTTGCGTTTACACTTTCTCGTCCTCCATCATGCCCCTTTTCCCCACTACCAGGCCTTCCTATCACGTGCTTCCAATAAATGTCGACCCACTTGCTGCGACAATGCAAACATTGGGCTCTTGTTGGTGCTTATATCAACTTCAAGTGAGGAATATTTGTGCCAGTTCTTATGCAGGCCATATTCCTAACCCTATAGAGAGATCCTTGCAGAATTTTTAATCCCACCTGGAAGGATTCACATAGTGCACTCAGAAAGGAACGAGAAGAGGCTCTTCAAAAATGGTTCAGTTCAGGGTGACCACTGGGAAAGTGAAGACTTAAGTGTCTCAGCTTGAGGTGTAGCAGAGCTTTGAGCACTCGGTGGGTATGAAGTTCAGAGAAGTAGCTTTATAATCATTTTAATACACCTACAGCAATTTTAATGATTTGATAAAAAGAAACTATTTTAGATGCTATTGTGTTATACTAGTTAAAAAAAAAAAAAAAGAATCTGAACTAGTGGATATAGGTTTATTTTCTTTCAACAATAAATACAGTCGCCCGTTGGTACCCATGAGAGATTGGTTCAAGGACCTGCAGATTCCAAACTCCAGGGATGTGCAAGTTTCTAATATAAAATGGTGTAGTATTTGCATATAACCTATGAGTCCTCTGTAGAGTTTAAATCATCTCTGGATTACTTAGAATACCTGATAATACGTTGCCTGTACATCACTTCATTCACGTGAATTCAATGTAGTGTTTGGTGCATGGTAAATTTTTTGCTTTATGGAATTCTGTAGACTTTTTTTTCCCAAATAGTATTGATCTGTGGTTAACTGAGTCCACAAATATAGAACCCACAGATAGAGAGGGCTGACTGTATTCTTAGAAATAATTAGACTTACACCAAAAAGTATAAACCCCGTCTAATTCCTAGCTCATAATTCTGTGGTCACATAAGATTAAGTTTAACTTATTTATAATTTTGATTGATAATTACATTTGCATTTAAAATAAAATTGCCATTTACTTATACTGTTCCAACAACCTAAACCAAATAAGTAGCAATATGGCATGGTCCTTAAAAGTGAGTCCTCTACTCAAAATGAAATTTGAGTTTGATGCACACAATGAGGCTGCAGTATAAAAACTCCAAATTTTATGACAGGTACAAATGCCTTAGAAAGGCCTTACACTCAGTAGGTCCAAAACCAATCATATTTCATCATTTTCCTCTGTAAAGTAGCATTTCCTCTATATTGACTTCATATACTCAATCATGCAAACTAGCAGGCGTAGACCTCTTCTTCAGCCTCCTCACCTAATCAATACCCAGACTGGGCAGATTATTCCTACAAAACACCAAATATTCCTCAAATCCATCCCTTTCTCAGCTTCCCCATTATTCTCTTGGTTCAGGCTCTCATCTACCCTTTGAATGTCTTCAGTAGTCTCCTAACTTGTCTCCCCACCTCTCTTTTCTCTCTTTGCATCCATTTTCCACACAGCAGTATAAAATTCAGCTGTGAACACATTGCTCCCCTGCTTCAAGTCCTTCACCGGTTTCCCATCCCAGTTCAGTAAAGTCCAAACCTCTGACAGAGGCAGTCTTAGTGTCTGGGCCCTGACTACTCCTACCGCTGGCTGTATGCTAGCTTCCCCTGCCTTGAACTATACACTGTAGCAGTGTCAGACTGCTGTAGATCCTGCACACATTATGTTGATTCAATCCTCTATACCTTTTGGTTCTTGTGCGGCCTCTGCCTGACTACCTTCCCTTACTTTGCTAATGCCTACCCATCCCGTCAGACCCAGGTTGTGAGTGTCCTCTGCAGAAGGCCTTCCACAGCTCTCACAAATAAGAAGTAGCTCCTCCGTGGGTCTTTTTAAATGACTTTTTAAAGAGTCATTTAAAAAGTTTAAAACTCTTTTCATCTCTTTCTACTTCTCTCTTGATGAGTTTTTAAAAAATAGGCATCAGTTCATGTGTGTCTGTTCCCTCTGCCTATTTCTGCTGCTCTCTGACTATATGCTTTTGAATTGTCAGTTGATACGCCTCTCCCCTCCAGAGGGCAGACAGTACATCTCATTCGTTCTATTTGTAGCTACTTTACATTCTCAGAACCTAGCACAGAGCTTGGCAATCAATAAATGTTCCATGAATGAATGAATAAGTGGTTTTCAGGACATCTTATTCTAGCCTTGGCAAGTTCGTTTAGTAGTACAAATGTTTGAATGTGGGGTGGGAGATAGGGCCTTTACAAGAATTTTTAAAGCTGAAGGAACCTTTGGAACATCTTTAGTCCACTATGTAGAACGGAAAGCTTAGGCCCAAAGAGGTAAAGTGATTTGTCCAGGATGACAAAATACCAAGAAGGGAGCTTCATGGAAAACTAATCCCCCGAGACGTTATACCAGAATCAAAGGATTTATGAATACATGAATAAATTAATAGTTTGTGAAAGAGTGCATGCACTATCCTCCCACTTAGAGAGTCAGAGTTCACATTAGCATGTAAAAGAGACGAAGAAGGAACATGGTAAACAGTGGTCTTAAGTTCTGTATTCCCCAAGCTTACTTGATCACAAAACACATTTTATGAAAAATTAACATAAGGTGTTGAGTGATTCTTCGAAAGAAGTAAATGTGACACAAGTTTTGTTTCCAAAATTTGGAATGTTTAAGGAATCAGAGTTAAAAACAGTTTTGAAAGTTCATTGTTATTATGAGACCAGAGGATAGACAAGGCAAGATAATGTGCCAAGGCAGCTCCACAAACAGAAAAAGATGATGATGTATGAGGGAGATCAGGGTTTAAGTCCCAGCACTGCCCTCATGAGTCTTGAAAGAATTTGGGCAACTCAGTTGTCCTTACACTCTAAGCCCCTGTCTCATGAGGGATATGGTGAGGTTTAGATGAGTTAACATTAACTTAGTCATGGCTTGGTAAATACTCCCTTCTGACCCACCTCATTTATACAGAAGCTGTCCAATGAGTTATCAGAATTTATGGGGAGGTGTCAGAGTTAATAAGTCAGCTCAAATATCAAACGACACTAGGACAAAATAATAAAGATATCTCCACCATCACCCTCCAGCGTCCTTTGATCTTCAGAGGCCCAAAGAAGACTATCTAAAGCAGGTCATATAAATTCTTATACAAAATCATTTATAAATGTCATTTATGCTACATCGGATTTGTGAAGCTTAATTATGCTGTCATCAATTATATCTCTTTCTCTCTTCCCTTTATTCACTCTGTAAAACTCTACTTGGAAAGGGATTTCTTAATTTTCTGGAGACAATCTGTATATAGTTTCTATACATGTAGTTTCTATGAAATTTCATATGTAATACTCCCATTTGAGGCAGCAAAGGCCATAGTTAATGCAATAAGTTCCATGACTATGGCCCTTATGTCTGTATACAGAGATATCTTCAAAAATGCCCCCCTTTTGTGGTTATTATTATTATTTTTTTACAATCCTATGACTAAAGGTAACCAAAGTGATCATCTTTGATTCGCTGGTTGTTCCACAGCTGAGAGGGAAGACTACTAAGATCATGGTCTAAGAAGAATGAAAACCAGCTCATTATACATTCACCTTTAGCAAGCTAGACTGAGTTTTAAAACACTGAAATTAAAATGTATGTCTTTTAGAGATGCATCTCTCATATGAAGCGTGGCAGCTCAAAAAGGTTATATATTAAACAAATAGAGAGAGAGAGAATTTTAGTGGGCTCGGATCATTGATAGGCTCCAGTCCATTTTCATTGTTATTTGTTAAATGATAACTTCCCATTCCAAAGAAAATATAAGAAAGGAAACAGGGCACACATGAGAGCTCACACTCCAGACAAGGGGCTATAAAATGCCTAGTTAGGGTAGTTGGAGCTTTTTTCTCCCTTCTCATTTCCTTTCAGGAAAAAACTTTCAGTGAGGCATAGCCATTCATGAAAATAAAAGCAATTTCAAGAAAGTGTTATGAAAGCTGAGCAATAAATTAATGGGACAAAGGGCATGGAGCAGGATCGAAGGGCATCAGAAGCATGCAGGCCCGGGAAGCCTATGTGCAAGGACTGGAGAGGAGGACTCCGCCAGGGCAGCTGCAACAGAAAAGCAGGGGCCCTCCCTGGCTGCTCTCTGCTGCTGGACTCTGAACTCCCCCAGCCTGCCACTGAACTCCCCCAGCCTGCCACTGAACTCCCCAGCCTGCCACTGAACTCCCTCAGCCTGCCACTGAACTCCCCAGCCTGCCACTGAACTCCCTCAGCCTGCCACTGAACTCCCCAGCCTGCCTCTGAACTCCCTCAGCCTGCCACTGAACTCCCCCAGCCTGCCACTGAACTCCCCAAGCCTGCCACTGAACTCCCCCAGCCGGCCACTGAACTCCCCAGCCTGCCTCTGAACTCCCCAGCCTGCCACTGAACTCCCTCAGCCTGCCACTGAACTCCCCCAGCCGGCCACTGAACTCCCCCAGCCGGCCACTGAACTCCCCAGCCGGCCACTGAACTCCCTCAGCCTGCCTCTGAACTCCCCAGCCTGCCACTGAACTCCCTCAGCCTGCCACTGAACTCCCTCAGCCTGCCTCTGAACTCCCTCAGCCTGCCTCTGAACTCCCCAGCCTGACACTGAACTCCCTCAGCCTGACACTGAACTCCCCAGCCTGACACTGAACTCCCCCAGCCTGCCTCTGAACTCCCCAGCCTGACACTGAACTCCCTCAGCCTGACACTGAACTCCCCAGCCTGACACTGAACTCCCCAGCCTGACACTGAACTCCCCCAGCCTGACACTGAACTCCCCAGCCTGACACTGAACTCCCCAGCCTGACACTGAACTCCCCAGCCTGCCTCTGAACTCCCCAGCCTGACACTGAACTCCCTCAGCCTGACACTGAACTCCCCCAGCCTGACACTGAACTCCCCAGCCTGACACTGAACTCCCCCAGCCTGACACTGAACTCCCCAGCCTGCCTCTGAACTCCCCAGCCTGCCACTGAACTCCCTCAGCCTGCCTCTGAACTCCCCAGCCTGCCTCTGAACTCCCCAGCCTGCCTCTGAACTCCCCAGCCTGACACTGAACTCCCTAGCCTGACACTGAACTCCCCCAACCTGCCACTGAACTCCCCAACCTGCCTCTGAACTCCCTCAGCCTGCCACTGAACTCCCCCAGCCTGCCACTGAACTCCCCAGCCTGCCTCTGAACTCCCCAGCCTGCCTCTGAACTCCCCAGCCTGCCTCTGAACTCCCTCAGCCTGCCTCTGAACTCCCTCAGCCTGCCACTGAACTCCCCAGCCTGCCACTGAACTCCCCAGCCTGCCACTGAACTCCCCAACCTGCCTCTGAACTCCCCCAACCTGCCACTGAACTCCCCAACCTGCCTCTGAACTCCCTCAGCCTGCCACTGAACTCCCCAGCCTGCCTCTGAACTCCCCAGCCTGCCTCTGAACTCCCTCAGCCTGCCACTGAACTCCCCAGCCTGCCACTGAACTCCCCAGCCTGCCTCTGAACTCCCCAGCCTGCCTCTGAACTCCCTCAGCCTGCCACTGAACTCCCCAGCCTGCCACTGAACTCCCCAGCCTGCCTCTGAACTCCCTCAGCCTGCCTCTGAACTCCCTCAGCCTGCCACTGAACTCCCCAGCCTGCCACTGAACTCCCCCAGCCTGCCACTGAACTCCCCCAGCCTGCCACTGAACTCCCTCAGCCTGCCTCTGAACTCCCTCAGCCTGCCTCTGAACTCCCTCAGCCTGCCACTGAACTCCCTCAGCCTGCCACTGAACTCCCTCAGCCTGCCACTGAACTCCCCAGCCTGCCTCTGAACTCCCTCAGCCTGCCTCTGAACTCCCTCAGCCTGCCACTGAACTCCCCAGCCTGCCACTAAACTCCCCAGCCTGCCTCTGAACTCCCTCAGCCTGCCACTGAACTCCCCAGCCTGCCACTAAACTCCCCAGCCTGCCTCTGAACTCCCTCAGCCTGCCACTGAACTCCCCAGCCTGCCACTAAACTCCCCAGCCTGCCTCTGAACTCCCTCAGCCTGCCTCTGAACTCCCTCAGCCTGCCACTGAACTCCCCAGCCTGCCTCTGAACTCCCCAGCCTGCCTCTGAACTCCCTCAGCCTGCCACTGAACTCCCCAGCCTGCCACTGAACTCCCCCAGCCTGCCTCTGAACTCCCCAGCCTGACACTGAACTCCCCAGCCTGCCACTGAACTCCCCCAGCCTGACACTGAACTCCCCAGCCTGCCACTGAACTCCCTAGCCTACCACTGAACTCCCCAGCCTGCTACTAAACACCCCAACCTGCCACTGAACTCCCTAGCCTGCCACTGAACTCATGCAAAGCTCTGGGGCATCCGGGGCTTCACATTTATGGGCCCCCCAACTCATTATCACTTACTTCCCGGCCACTCCCTGGTACCCCACTCCTCCTCTTTCTTTTCTCCTCTTCTCCTCACAGTCCTCTGGGCCAGAGGCTGCTTAGATTCCTGCCAGAATAATTCTTCTTCCTCTCACTAAGTTCTTCTCATCTCACTGTAAGTTTTTTTTGTTGTTGTTGTTTATTTGTGTGTGTTTGAGACAGAGCCTCACTCTTGCCCTTGGTAGAGTCCTGTGAAGTCATAGCTCACAGCAACTTCAAACCTTTGGGCTGAAGTGATTCTCTTGCCTCAGCCTCCCAAGTAGCTGGGACTACAGGCGCCTACCATGATGCCGGGCTGTTTTTAGAGGCAGGGTCTCACTGTGGCTCAGGCTGGTCTGGAACTCCTGAGCTCAGGCAATACTCTCGCCTTGACCTCCCAGAGTGCTGGGATTACAGGTGTGAGCCCGGCGCCTGGATTCTCACTGTTGACCTGGTGAGGGATCTTCTGTTACATTCCAGCACCGTCATTCTTCGGCTCTATTTACAATTCATGTCATTGACCACATCATTTCATTGTTCTCTGCTTTTGTGTGTTTATTTGGACAACCTTTAAAGCCAAATATATCTTAATATGTCACCTTTATTACAAAGAATATTTATTGAGTATTCACTAGGTATCAAGTACCGTGTTAAGTATTTTACAAATATCTCATTTAATATTTTCCCAGCTATTTTATGAGCTTAGGTTCTATTATTAGAGGATTTCACTGATCTGTTTTCCTTAACAAGCACTTCTGGAAGCACCTTACTAATGTTAATGAATTTGCTTCTCATAGCACTTCTGTGAGTTCTGCTGCATTATGATGCCTGTTTTACAGACTAATGAATGAGGAAGCTGAGACATAGAAAGGAGAAATAACTAGACCTCAGTCATAGAGTTAGTGGGTAGCTGATAAAGGTTCCAACCAGAAGAGTTTGACTCTGACGCCTCCACGCTGAACACTGAGTTTGTGGGACTAAACATTAGTTCAGCTCACAAGGGAACACATGGGCACTAGATTTAAATGACCTAACAGGCCACTTTTTTAAAACAATGAACATCTTCTCATTCCTAATCCTTAAAGATGAAGTTTCTTAAAGAATTAGTTTACTTAAAAATATTAAGAATATAAATCATTCGCGAAAACTAGAAATAAAGTTAAAAATGATTCTGAACTGCAATCTAGTTACTTTTATGTTTTAAAAGGCCCAGAATTTGTGCCATATCAGCCGAACACTTTTTTATTCACTTACTCAACAAGTATTTATAAGGTCCTACTTCGTGTCTGGTGCTGTGCCAGGCTGCGCAAACACAGCAGTGAACAAGAAAATTAAAATTTGAATAACCCCAAATCTAAAATAATTTATCTATGTATTTAACTGAAATGCAACTTCATCAAGCAATACCTGGATGAATCCTGCCTCACTCAGTACCGTCATGTCAATTGGTCTAAAAATGGAATAAAGTAAAAAAATGGGCAAGTAGACAATTGTATGGCTCAATCACAGTGTTAAAAAATCTTTAATACACTAGATACCAAAAAAAATCACTGTGCTTTAATTTTCCAACTTTAATACTGAGCACAGGGTAGGTCCTCAGTTGTTCAGGGAACAGAGATAAAGGAGATAAAAGAAATGAAGAAGAAACAAGAAAATCAGCAGAGCCTCCAAATTAGAACTGAGTAAAGTAGCAACCAGGAACTACTAGGAGGGACTGACAGGTGCGAAGCGTTGAAAGATGAGGGTAATTTGGGCGGCGCCGGCGGCTCAGTCGGTAAGGCGCCGGCCCCATATACCGAGGGTGGCGGGTTCAAACCCAGCCCCGGCCAAACTGCAACCAAAAAATAGCTGGGCGTTGTGGCGGGTGCCTGTAGTCCCAGCTACTCGGGAGGCTGAGTCAAGACAATCTCTTAAGCCCAGGAGTTGGAGGTTGCTGTGAGCTGTGTGGGGCCACGGCACTCTACCGAGGCCATAAAGTGAGACTCTGTCTCTACAAAAAAAAAAAAAAAAAAAAGATGAGAGTAATTTAAGACATGCACTTTGGAGAGACAGGTGAAAAGGGAGTGTACAAGCTAATACCAGTGTAATACAAGGGACTAGAGATGAGAGAGAGACACATGGTGTGAAGGGACCCAGACCAAGACAGCACCTCCCAAGAGTCCATAGTTGGAGATAAATTCTACTGGAGGGTGGCTGCTTTGAGTATAGTCTGGCTCCTCGGGCTATATAGATGCAGAACTCCTATTGTTTCAGTTGAGCTAAAAGTTTTTAAGTTTTGCAGCCAGATTTGGACAATGGGATGAAGTCACCTTGCTGAATCTGTGACTCTGAGTGTCTTTGCTACTAGGGCTTCTGTAAGGCCACTTTCCCTAAGCACTGGCAGCTCCTCCAAAATGATCAAAAAGTCACCTTTCTCCTTCACGCTCTTCCTAGATTCTCCACTGAAGCTGCAAAATATTTCGAGCTGTGCCCTTGGGAGGCTGTGGGCAGCCCACTTCATAGTGGTCCTGTAAAGAAATAAGGTTTGTGGGTGGCGCCTGTGGCTCAAAGGAGTAGGGCGCCAGTCCCACATGCCAGAGGTGGTGGGTTCAAACTCAGCCCCAGCCAAAAACTGCCAAAAAAAGAAAGAAAGAAGGTTTGCAAAGTAGATATGGCAGAAGGCCCATTTAGCTTAGGTTTGCGTAGAGATACAATCACAAATCCTCTCCACAAAGGATTGTGCAGAGAAGGCAGACTTTCTGAAAGAGTCATCGAAACATTGGGAAAAAGTAACAAACTCTCCCTATCTGAAAATATTTTTAAAAAGAGAAGGCAATCTTGACCTTAGATGTTTTAAATGAAGCCTGCCTAAACCAAGAAACCATCATCAAACTATTAATGAAATTAAGTTTCTACAGCAAGAAACATTTTTAGAATGTTTTAAGGGTAAAACAGTAGTATGGGAACACTAGTGTTCAGAAAGAATAAATTCTGCCTTAAGCTACTGAGGCTGGAGCAGGAGAGAATCACTCTAACCTCGTAGTTAATATGCCTTCTTAAATGAGACCTTCTTTTTCTTTTTTTATTGTTGGGGATTCATTGAGGGTACAATAAGCCAGGTTACACTGATTGCAATTGTTGGGTAAAGTCCCTCTTAGGGTTAAGTATCTAATGACCTGAAAGGGACAACTTTCCTGTCACCACCCTATCACTATTTCGCCACAGATATCTGCATCTGTAGGTACTATAATCAGATCAAGGTGACCTCTTATCCTACCCGGGGGAACAGAATCATCGCTGAAATGTGAAGTGTTTTGAACAGATCGAGGAGAAATCTTAAGGAAAGTAGAAGAGAGAAATGAAAGAGGACGTTAATGCCCAGAGGTGATAAACTGCCCATCTGTCACCTTCGGGCTATCGGAATCAGAGGTTTTGCCTGATTTCTTAGTAATGAAATGCAAAACTTTAGTAGTAAATGTCTTTTCTTTTCGGATGAAATCTACCCTCACGGTACACAATGAATGAAGATCTGTCATTGCAGAAGAGAAATGTGTAGCTGGGTACACTCAGAGCAGTGCTTGTGAAGGTGAGCCAGCTGCTCCACTTAACACCGCCACCAAGGCCAGAGTCCACCTGCTGACTGATCAGCTGAGCAGCTGTTCTCACCAGTCCTTTCTCGTCAGTATGTGTCATGAAGGTCAAGGGTTTCTGTATCCAGACCAAGAACAACCAATATATACAAGTAGCTCTTCTCCCCTGCCAGGAGAACATGTCCAAACACATCATCAGAATTTATTGACACCTCTAACTCTAATACAACATACAAACATACAAATATCAGGGACACCCAGAACATACTGCGGAATTAAGGCTCGGGCCTTCTCCAAGGATAAACTTCCCTTCAGAAGGTGAGGAGAAAGAAGTGGAATTAGATCAGGAGCGGCGTCAGGTAACAGTGTGCGACCTCTCCAACCTGTTGGCATTGTCCAAGTTCAGAGCTACTATCCTGTCATTGGCCAACAGAGAGACCCTGACTTTAACCACAGCCCTAACATGATGCAAAGATGGAAAATGTCACTTTATGCACTTTTTTGCAATTCTGAATTTATTTCATGTTTGGCTAGTTTAGTGAGATGGAAAAGTACAGCTGTTGAACCCTGTAATTCATATCCAGAATAGTAAAGTAAATCCAAGAAAAGTCCCATTCTGAATTAAAAATCAATTGAAGCTGTTTATAGAGAATCAATCTTAGCCCCCAAATATATCTCCTTACTGGCAAGTTCCAGCTGACATAGGTCTTGCACTACACACACATACAGGCACAGCAGCTGCCACAGCCTAAGGCTTTGCTTGGTAACAATTTCTTAGAAGCATTTTGCAGCATGACATGCTCATCCCCGTCCAGCCCAGACAACGGCTGCGTGGCAAGACAGACGTGAGGACCACACGTTAGGCAACACTGACATCTGTCCATGTAACCAGCAGGACCCTGCTAGTTGCTTAAGCTTGATTGTGTGTATGTGTGTGTGTTTTAAGTCCTCTTGAATTTTTATTTATTTTTATTATTTTTTGAAAACAGTCTCACTCTGTCGCCCTGGGTACAGTATCACAGCAGCATAGCTCACAGCAGCCTCCAAATTTTGAACTCAAGTAATCCTCTTGCCTCAGCCTCCTGAGTAGCTGGGACTACAGGCGCCTGACACCACGCTCACCTGGCTAATTTTTCTACTTTTTGTAGAGATGAGGTCTCGCTCTTGTTTAGGTTGGTCTCCAACTCCTGAACTCAAGCAATCCACATGCCTCGACCTCCCCAGAATGCTAGTATTAGAGGCGTGGGCCACTGCGCCTGGCCAGTCCTCTTGGATTTTTAAATGAAAATTCAGAAAGTAATTAATAGCATAGAATTTGTGAAGTCGGCCTCCCCTTAGGCAAAGCCTCTACTTTTTTTTTAACCATGGCAAAATACAGGTAATTTTATCATTTTAAAGTGTACATTTCATGGGCACTAAGCGCATTCACAATGTTGCACAATCATCACCACTATCTAGTTACAGAACTTTTCCATAACCCCAAACGGAAATCATTAAAGCTTCTCCTTTTTAACTATGAATTAACCTCCTCTTTTGATTTTTTCTGTGACCTCTTGCAACAGACAGAACTATACATTGAACGTGGCCAAGATCAGGAGCTTATTTTATCTGAAGGGCAGTCAATGCTTGAGGGACCAGTGGCTGAAAAAACGTACTGGGGAATGAAGAAAAACAAGGAGAAGAGAAAGAATTTGGGGGATAGAATGTGGGGGTGATAGACTCTCCCAGGGATCTCTCAGGGTCCATACCCTGTGCAAAAAACACTAACTCCAGAACTAAGAGCCAGTGTCTGGGTGCTCATGGGGGGGTCTCAATCCCCAGTCTACAAATTCCTCCTCACACTGAAGACTGGATAACCAAAGAAGGAAAACTCGAACCCTACTTTCAATATCCTTTATTCAATCAAGATTGAACATTAGTTTAAGTAGCCATCTCATTCAACTGGGTCATAATTAAGCTGGTCATTACTAGAAAACCAAGTGGAATGCAGAAAACACATTCTCTATCATGTACACACACCCACCTACCTCACAGGGGGTTCGTTTTCTGAATGGAACCGGTTTTGTTTAGCCTTATATTGCTTAAATCTATAATTGTGAATTGCCATAAAGTATAAATCTACTTTTCTTGACTCAAAAACATTTGTTAATTCTATGCATAGTCATTATTACAAAATTAAAAAATTTTTTTTTCTAAGTGCATAGTATTTATGAAAGAGGATTTAATACATCTATGAAACTTTATAGTAATTCAAATTATTTTATGTTTTCAATTATCCATAGCATCTGTACATGAATGCGATGTTCACTCAAGTTCTTTTTTGGACTACGATTATGATTTTTTTTAATTTTAATTTTTTTTTACATATACATGTGTTTATTAGGTTTCCACTTTTGCCTTCCCACAATTAAAAAGGCTTAAAATTTAATAACAATGTTTAAGATAAAGACTAGAAACGAAAACCTCATAAAGAACGAATGACAATAAATACATTCAGAAAAGAAATCAGATGATTGTTGCATCGAAATATTAAGCAATAATAATAATAATAATGCAAAAGAAAGTAACATTCACATTGTCAGATAAGAATATGTCGGGTGGTGCCTGTGGCTCAAAAGCGTAGGGCGCCAGTCCCATATGCTGAAGGTGGCGGGTTCAAACCCACCCCCGGCCAAGAACTGCAAAAAAAAAAAAAAAGTATGTCTATTATAGAATGTTTTGACTCTGAGGTTCAGTATGGAGTCATCAGTTAACTTATTATTATTATTTTTTTCCAAAGTCTCAAAAAAAGGACAACTAATATTTATAAATAAAAGTAAAAGATAATTTCAAAAAACAGATCATGCCAAACCTTATAGACAATAGAAAAAGAAGAAATACTTCAAAATCATTCTAATCAATCTGGGTACACCTGATATTAAAATTGGAGAAAATATATTATTATAAAGGGGAAATTACAAACATATTTCACTTATAAATGAGGATGCAATATCCTAACAACATATTAACAAGTTGAATTAAAAATTAATGTTTAAGTAATGTACTTTGGCCAAAATTAAATCCAATTTAGGTGAGAATTAGTCACTATTTTCTTTTGTTTGTTTTTTTCCCTTGGCCACACCCGCTCCCTCCTTCTCTGTCTGGTCTCCCCTTCCTCCATGCCCCACCTCATCATTAAGTATCTGGATCTGGGCGGTGCCTGTGGCTCAAAGAGGTAGGGCGCCGGCCCCATATGCCGGAAGTGGTGGGTTCAAACCCAGCCCCAGCCAAAAACTGCAAAAATAAAAAAAATAAATAAATAAAATGTGGCTACATTAAAAAAAAAAAAAGTATCTGGATCTATATTGTTTTTAAACTTTCATTCAGTGGCTCTTTGCTGATGGTAAAGAGGACTACACTTTTGTTCTTAAAACAATTATTGAATACACTTTAGTTAAACAAGTAATACATGTATTCATTTTTACCATAAAAGATTCATAATGTACAGAAATGAAGTAAACTATTAAAATTTCCCTTATGGAGAAACAGCACATGTTAACTGTTTGATATGTACCTGCCAACTATTTTTCCATGTTTTACCCATACCTGTGCATATATACAAATGTGGGGCTTTTTAAATATGTAAATAAGGTCCAATCATTCATTCATTTGATAGATATTCACTAAGACCCAACTCTATATCCCCAGGCACATACTGGGAACAAGACAGGGACCTTGAAATTCACATTCTAAAATACGGACAATATATTTAACAAACAACACTACAGCAGCCCCCACCCCCTCATCCATGGGGGATATGTTCTAAGACTCCCAGTGAATGCCTGAAATTTCAGATAACGCCAAACCCAATTACTCTTCATTGGAACACATTTCTATTCATGTCTTCCAGCCACAAACATAATAATGTCTTTTCCATCTTAACTAAGCACTTACCACAGGTAACTTTTACAGTTTGAGGTGTAACCACAAAACTAGCACAAATTTCTTTTTCCTTCTTCACCATTTCACAGATAGAGGACCATAGATCTTACCAACCTCAGCATATAATTTTTTTCTTTGCTTATTACATTAAGAACTTCCACCTTTTCATGTTACGGAAGCACTATTGCCTTCCCTGCGGCATGTCCTAATTGCTGGCATCATTCCTCTTGTGCTGCAGGCCCATTACTAAGCCAAATAAGGGTCCTGGAACACCGGCACTGTGATGCCACCACAATCAATCTGAGCCAAGGCAGCTCCTAAGTGACTAATGGGTGGGTAGCGTCTATAGCATGGATCCGCTGGGCAAAGAAAGAGAGGATTCACTTTCTGGAAAGGACAGTGGGATGGTGCAAGATTTCATCACAATACTCAGAATGGGATGCAATTTAAAACATAAATTGTTTTGTTCTGGAATTTTCCACTTAAGATTTTTGTACTGCAGTAAACTGAAACCATGGCTAAGGGGGAACTACTGTATAAGTATAAAGTATACAATCTGATAATATTAGCTGCTATGATGAAGATAAAATAAGATAATGGATTATAGTGAGTGACTGGTAGGTAGTAGGGTTGTCTGAGAAACCCAGCATTTCTGAGATAAAATCTGAGTTAAGATCTTTTATGTATTGTTTTATGACTTACTTTTATTATTTCTGGATCGTATCTTGGAGGTCTTTCCATGTCAATGCACATTGCTCTACCTCACTCTCTTTAGCAGCCATACACTATAATATTATATATATATAATTCCCATAATTGATTTAATTATTCCTCTAGTTGTAAAGAAACACTTTCTTGACTTTAACCTCTTATATAGTGCAATAGTATTTCCCTGTCTTATAATGGTTATTAGAACTGCTACTTCGTATACAGAAAGGCCACTGCAGGTGAATGTTTATATCCTGTGGTCTGAATGGATCCAATTTTATAGACAGGTAATAATAGCAAATCTGAACATACCACAAGAAATCACTGGGGCAGGAGTGTGCACATGTGTGCATGTATATATGTGTTTTTACGATTTATAAACATACCTAATTGATAGCTAAGGGATTTTGTTTGTTTGTTTGTTCGAGAGAGGATATCATACTATTGCCCAGACTGGAGTGCAGTGGTGTGATCATAGCTCACTACAACCTCTAACTCCAGGGCTCAACCAATCCTCCTATCTTGACCTCCCAAGTAGCTAGAACTACAAGTGCTTGACACCATGCTCAGCTAATATTTTTCTTTTTTGTAAAACCAGGGTCTCACTATGTTGCCTAGGCTGATCTCAAAATCCTAGCCTCAAGCAATCTTCCCACCTTAGTCTTCCAACGTGCTGGAATTACAAGCATGAGCTACCACACTTGGCCAACAGCTAAGTTTTTTGTTGTTGTTGTTTGTTTGTTTTGAGACAGTCTCACTATGTCACTCTTGGTAGAGTGCTATGGCATCACAGCTCACAGCAACCTCAAACTCTTGGGCTTAAACCATTCTCTTGCCTCAGCCTCCCAAGTGGCTGGGACTACAGGTGCCTGCCACAGGGCCCAGCTATAATAACTAAGGTTTTATAATCAATAACCACAGAATCAGCACCACTTGATGTATTTTAAGTACCTGAATTATCCTGAAATACCCTATTAGAACAAGAGTAAAGTTCACAGTGAAAGGACACAAACATGCTTTCATTTTTGACTGTTTAGAAATGTGTATGTTTTGGACACAGTTTCAAGAAGTTCATTTCAACGAAAACCTCTTCAAGTCAATCATTTTACAATTTCATGAAAGCTTTTGGAAGCTATATTGTTATCATCACTCATTTTTATAAGTTTAATTAGTGAAGCAATAAACATTATCCCAAATGGAAGGACCTTGGTTCATGTCACTTCTCTAATTCAGAGGTTTACAGGGAGAGGAATGTTATATAGCTTTTATCATCACTGTCTTCAAACTTACTCTTTTCTCTTTCCTCTTCTTCCTCCATCGTTTTCACAGCTAAAGAGCAAATAGTTTTATCAGGGATCACACTGCCCATGAAATCTCCTTTAGACCATATGTTTTGCAACATTTTCATAATTCTCCTCCAACTAACATGTTATTGTAAAGCTGCTTCTCACTGTGTCTCAAATTATCCCACACTTCACCAATTGTGTTTCTTACATTCACGAAGGCTTTGCCATGAGTCATGTAGTGACTTCTTTGGAACCATTGGGACTGTTCATCATGATCATTCTAGAGAAATGAAGAAGTTACACATAAAAGGTACAAAGTCAATTCATGAACGTACAATGTGAGTGATATAAAACTCCATCAGGTACACATCAGCACTTCTGATGGCTGATCAGGGAGGTTTCATAGAAAAGATGTCCTCTGTTGTACCCCATAAATGCATTAATGTATACATGATCTATGTGCTTATGATTTAATAAAAAAAAAAAAAGAAAGAAAAGATGTCCTCTGAATGGGACTCTGATGAATAGACAGTATTGATGATGAAGACTGGTTTGGCTGAATTGGATGGACATAAGATTGTCTAAGTCAGAAATACAGATGGTCAACTGAGCAACAAAACAGGAGTCACTGGTCAGACTAAATAGGTCAGTTTAGGAAAGTAATAGGTCATTGTTTGTGTAAGGAACAGGAGGCAAATATATGATGCACATTTAATTAATCAAATAGGCAAATCCAAAAGCTCTACAGATTTATTTACTCAGTGGTAAGTTGGGTTAAAATTATATTCCATGCTCTTCCCTGGACAATATGGTGCCCATATGTAAAATGCCAAGACTTCCTTTCACCTTAAGATATAATGGGAAGAAATAAAATTATTTTCAAAGTCCTTTGAATATTAAAAGGGTTGGACACCTTTAAATTTAGATTGCATCCATGGATGCAATCAATGTCGCAAACTGATCCCACAACCCCTGTTAGCAACCAACACAGTAGGTAATTCAGGTCCTCGCGCTGGGTCTCATCATCACATACTGTGAAGTACATGACAGGTGTAAACTTTTACTTGCCCCTTTGGGGCTGATGTTTTAGCAAACGCATGAAACCACTAAGTTTGCAACTGGGTTTTTAGAACCGTAACAAGACAAAATTAACTGACATGAAATTTTATAAATTCCGAGAAGCTGGGCATGCTACCAGTCATCAGTCAACACTACCCCATAGAGAGTTAGCATCAATGCCTAGCTTGCTTTCCTACTACTCAGCAGGTATCGCAAAGCTCACTCCACGCCGTCTATTCCAGTTTCCATTGTCTTCATTTATTTGGTCATTTCCTCATTTACTGATGATCAGCTGTCTGTTGGCACAGTACCAGACACTGAGGACTCAGTGATGAATAAGGCAGAGTTACCATTCTCTAGGAGCTCACGATGGACGGGGCAGATAAGAAAGGCTGCAATTTTACTACAAAATGGTAGTGTCAGGTCAGATATGCACAGGGTAATACAGGAGTAACAGAGAAGGGGTCTAAGAGCATCAGAAGATGCTTTCCAGAACAGCTAATCCTTCAGAAGAATATTAAAGAACGAGTAAATGTTAACCGAGCATCAAGGGAACATGTGCAACGTGTCACTGAGCCTTAGCATGAACTGCAAATAGATCAGTGTGGCTCATACCCAAGATATATTCAGGGACACAATCTGCACAGAAGCTGGGAAGATGAGGAGAGGCCAGATCATGAAGGGTCTTGCTTAATAAAAATACAACAGCTTATCCCCATGTACATCCCCAAAGTCAAAGCTATGTCTAATCTATCCAACATCTATCTCTCTACTGGTCCTCACAGTACATGTATATAAGTGGATCTTGTTGCCAACATTTAAAAATCGTGAGCTTTAATGTAAAAAAATGAGATTTCTACCTTCTCTTTAAAACTCAGAAGATAAAACTGGACTCAAATTTTCAAATTCCCAGGCTAAGAAGAAGCCTCCAATTTTAGATGGGAGATAGACTGTCTAGGCTCCATAGACATACCCCCTCCTCCCTGACTCATTTATGTTATGTAGGCAGACCCTGAAGGCACTTAACATTCTCAAGTTCTGGTCTGTGCCCTTTGGTTCAATCTGACACAATGTCTTATTGTAAAGAAAAATAAATAATGAGTTTCCATGGGAATTGTGTTTTCAGCAGTTGAAGAATCTGTATTTGGTGTCAGAAGCCAAGGAGATACACAAATAAGCACATGGAAATGACTTAGGCTGTCCTTCTGGAAGCAAGCAGGCCTATAACTGAATTATCTCAGCAACACAAAGGAGAGTTCTAATGTCTGATCCCCACAGAGAGAGAAGATTCAGGTAGAGTGACCCTTCAGAGAACCCAATACTGTCTGCCTTATAACAAAAATTATAAAATACCTAGGAAAAAATATAACCAAAGGTATTTAAAAATAAATCACAACACTATTAAATGACATAAAAGACCTAAATAACTCAAAGATAGTTGACATTCTTGGATGAGAACATTTATTAGGTGGAACCATATTGCTATTTTTGTAGGGTTTTTTGTTGTTGTTGGTTTGTTTTTTTATTGTTGAGGATTCATTGAAACCAGGTTACACTGATTGCATGTTAGGCAAAGTCCCTCTTATAATTGTGTCTTGCCCTCAAAAGGTGTGTCACACACGGAGATCTCCACCCCCTCCTTACTTTCCTCCCTCTGCTCTTCCTTTCCCCCACCCCCCTCCCTCCTTCTCTCTCTCTCTGTGCTCCCCCCCTCCCCGACCCGCACCATGTCCGGTCATTAATTGACCTTATATAAAACTGAGCACATAGGATTCATGCTTCTCCATTCTTGTGATGCTTTACTAAGAATAACGTCTTCCACTTCCATCCAGATTAATACAAAGGATATAAAGTCTCCACCTTTTAAATGGCTGAATAGTACTCCATGGTGTACCAATCCATTCCTTGGTTCGTGGGCATGTAGACTGGTTCCACATTCCATGGTTTACATATACCACAGCTTGTTATATTATTTTTGTATGTTGAAATGCTGGCAATATATTATATATATTTTATATATATTCAGTCCAGAAGTAAATACCATAATTTCCCCCTCAATTATTGTATATATTTGATAGACTTCCAATCAAAATCTCAAAAATGCTTTTTACAGAATTTGATAGGCTGAACTTGAAATTCATATTAAGGTAGAAAGGATCAACAGTAGTCAAGACCATTTTGAAAAAGACCTGGTCAGGCTATATCAGGTATCAAGATGCATTATTGAGCAGCAATCATAATTTTAGAGTTGCAGTACCAGGATAGGTGCATAAGTCACTGTGAACAAATAGAAAGCCTAGAAGCAGAAACACAAATATATGGAAACCTAGTATCTGATAGACTTGGTACCAGAACTCAAAGGGGAAAGAATGGAATATTCCATAGATGATGCTAGAATTAATTGGCTATTTCCATGGTAAAAATCAAATCCTTACCTCATACCACATCCCTTCCCAAGAGAAAATGCAGATACAGCAAAAACCTAAATAAGAAAAACCAGGCCAAGCACAGTAGCTCATGCCTGCAACTCTAGCACTTTGGGATTCTGAGGCAGGAGGACTGCTTGAGCCCAGAAGTTCAAGACCAGCTTGAGCAAAATCAAGACTCAACTCTACCAAAAAAAAAAAAAAGAAAAATTAGCGAGGAGTGGTAGCAGGAGCCTGTAGTCCCAGCAGCTTGAAAGGCTGAGATGGGAGGATTGCTTGAGTCTGAGGTTGCAATGAGCGATGATGATACCTCTGCACTCCAGCCTGGACAACAGAGTAAGACTCTGTCTTAGAAAAAAAGAAAGAAAAAAGAGAGAGAGGGGGAGAGGGGAAAAGAAAAGAAAATGAAAAACTTTAAATCTTTTAAACAGACTGTAGCAAGGAAATATACAAGGCAAATGTTTTCTTATTGATCAGGGGATCAGAGCAGGAAAAGATATATTTTTTTAAGTAACAGAAAGAAGCCAGTGGCCCTCGCCTGTAATCCTAGCACTCTGGGAAGCTTGAGGCAGGTGGATTGCTTTAGCTCAGGAGTTCAAGACCAGACAGAGCAAGAGCAAGACCTTATCTCTACTAAAAATAGAAAAATTAGCCGGGCGTTGTGGCAGGTGCCTGAGGTGCTCATTGCAACCTCAGTCCCAGCTACTTGGGAGGCTGAGGCAAGAGGATCGCTTGAGCCCAAGAGTTCGAGTTTTCTATGAGCTGCGATGCCACAGCACTCTAGCCTGGGCAACAGAGTTAGACCCTATCTTCAAAATAAATAAATAAATAAAATAAGTAACAAAACCCCACAAAGTATAATAGAAAATATTGATGAGTCTGAAATGAAAATTTTAAAAGCTTTGTATTAAAAATTCACCATAAAAAATTTTAAAAGACTGTTCCTAGAATGAGGGGAAACTTGCAACATATTTAACCAACAAAGCATTTGGATCCCAAACATACAAAAAAAACAAAACCCTAAAGTCATTGAGAAAAAAACAAATAGGACAATAGAAACATGAAACATGGGCAAAGGATATGAACAATTTGCAGAAAAAGTGGCCTGAATGACGAATAAAAATGTTTCACCTAACTTAGGACCAGGAGAATGCAGACTAAACCACAGCAATCTCCGTTTATACAGGCTGGTGAAGGAAGAAAAACCCAGCAAGATACCATTTCACACCCATCATTTTGCCATCAGTTAAAAAGTATGATAACATCAAGTATTGGCAAGTCTATGGGGAAGAAGGAGCTTCTCACTCATTCCTGGTCAAAGCATAGACTGGTCTATTTTGGAAGACAATGTTGTAATACTTGGTAGAGTTGAAAATGGGCATACCGTACGACCCAGCACAAGGAGATTGTACATAACAGTGTACACATAATTGTATCAGGTGTTCATTGCAGTCTTTTTTGTAAGGACAACAAGGTCAAAACTACTTCACTATTCTGTAGTAGAGAAGTGTATTTTTTTATATATCTTTTAAAATGTTTATTTTTTACATAGAATCACAAACACTTGATAATAAATATTAATTTATTTCAACATATATTTGAAATGAGTCAGTTAAACTTAGTATTTTTTGCTGAAATTGCTTTCCATGAATTAAGAGAACTATTTTTTTAATACAAATCTGTGGCTTTTTTATACAATGGAATATTGTACACTGGTTTAAAAATGAACCCATCTACATCCATCAACAAGGATAAATACAAATAAATATTTAGAAGTTTTAAAGACAGAAAACAATATTACATACTGTGTAGAAATATAACCTATGAAGAAGTACAAAAACACGCATAAGAATGGTACACACCAACTTCAGGATATTGGTACCTCCGGAGTGAGGCTGAAGGAAAGGATAAACTATCTATACATTTTATCTCATATAAAAGAAAGAAAGAGAGGATCTAAAGCAAATACAGCAAAATGTGGACATCTGATCATCTTAATGGTGGCTACATGGTTTTTTTTTCTGCACTTGAAACATTTTTGAAAATAATCACAATAAAAAAATTAAAATTCAACCAAACATAGAACCCTTTTTAAAGGTACAGAGACTGTGTCGTAGGGATCCAGTCATGTAAAGTGTAGCTCAATAGGTCACAGCATTAGAGAAACTAAGGAGGGTTTGGGAATAAATAATCAGGGCAGTAACTTGCCCTTTTTTGTTAGAAGGGAAATAAAGCTCAAGAGCAGAGAATGAGACGGGGCCTGAGGAGGGTTCTGAGTGGTCCATCCGATGGTCCCCGTCTCTGTGCCCACTTGTTGTAGGGTAATGTGACGGCGAGTCAGCAGAATTGCCTTGGATCCCTCTCACCCCCTCTTCTCCTGCAAGTGATGGAAAGAGGAATGTGTGCCAGATGGCATCAGCTCCTCGGCACCCTTGGTGCTATCCTCTCACTTTCCACAATTACAACTCTTCTTGGGTGAAACCCAATCCTTTGATTTTACTTGCTCGTGGTGCTACCCTTACATTGGGATATGAGTGATAGAAATGTGGCCGAGGTTCAGATCTGCTGCAAAGGAGATGATTGCAGGAAGATAGCTGCTGTTATACGAGATCGTTGACCCTGACCAACTATCAAGCCATATTTTTGTTTTCTGTGATTGCTACTTACACCATATCTTACACTTTCCGAGGCTTCAAAGGTTTCATTTAAATTACCTCAATTGATCCTAATAGAAATACCATGAAATAGGTCGAACAGGCAATATTCTCATAGTACAGATTGGAAATAAAATTATGTGGTTAAGGTTACAGGAGCGAGCTCCCATTTTTTTCCTGTTACATGGGCTTAAAATATTGGAATCACCTTGGATTCCACCTCTCTCTCTCTCTTTCTTTTGCTGTACCAAATAAAGCACTAAATCCCGCAGGTTGTTCCTACAATGCGTCTCTTACCATTTCTTCCTTGACATTTCCCTTCCCACCATCCAAGTTTGAGACCTAATCATTCTTTGCCTGATTACAACTGCCGAGCTGAACTTCCAGATGCCGTGCTTTCCTCATTCTGGCCCATCCTGCATTCCTATTCTGATGGGACTTCCTTAAAAATCACTTTCCATCTGAGTCATTTTCTTGCTTAAATTGTTTCATGAGTCTCCCTTCCTTCTCCATCAAATCCACACTCTCCCTTCTGCATTGAAGCAGCTCTCCTTAATGCGAACTCATCTTTTCCAGTGAACTACTCAAGCAGGTACTTTGGAAATAAAAATGACTGATTTACCCATGAGAGAATTTCGAAGAAATATAAGTTTAAATGATAATCATTTTCATGTATCAAATCATCAAAGTTTCGTGTTTTTCATTTCTTAAATAATACTGTTCAATTATGGCAGGAGAGTGATAAATAGTCTCTCACCCACTGCTGCTAGAAGTGTTAACTGGTATAATATTTTTGGAAGGCAATTTGGTTATATGAGCCAGTAGCCTTTGACCTACAACTCTGTTTCTGGGAATCGTGTCTCCTAAGGAAATAATCTCAAATAAAAATAAAACATCACCAAAAACCTCCATGCCCATATTTTTTATAAGTAGGAGCAATTAGATATAACTAATGCCCGTCAATAAGGGAATGGCTAAGTTATGAGTCATACACACAATGGATGATTATAATAAAAGTATATTAAAAACACGAGGGAATACTTACGCTGTGTATTAAAGAGAGGAAAAGAGACTTTTAAAAAAATTGTATAACCATTAACAGAACTCACATATTTCCTCGTGATTTTGTTTTCTCTCTCTTCTAAAGCACTATTTCTCACTTTTTTCTCTCTTCAAATATCCAAAGTTCCCTCTTCTTCCTCACCTTAAACAGATGAGTACCTCTTATTTCTTAAGAGAATGTATCACCCAATTGCCCAGCCTACTTGTCCCTTTCTACTCTCGTCCTTCCTGTTCACATGTGCTGGCTGTCCCTGTTCTACCCACTTGGCCCTGGGTTCCAGGCCCTATCACTTCTTCAGGAACTCTGCCCTTGGCATTACTCTTGCCGGCCCCTGCCTCATCAATCTCCCTCCCTCCTGGATCATCCCTCACTGCACAAGCATGCCTTAAAATGTCACATCTTAGAAAACATTCCCTTCTCAACCTCACGTTGCTCTCCAGCTACATCCTTGAAAGGAAACCTCCTCGGCATCTCCTCTTGGTCACTTCCTAGTCTCTCGTCAAGTGACCTTATTCATGCTTTTGTTTCCACACATCACTGGAATGGTTCCCTGTCAAACCCAGTGGTCAGTTATCTCTCAGCAGACTGAACAGAGCCACTATTCTGTCCTCCTGAAACTTTCATTGGGATCTAGAAACTATTCTCTCCTGTTCTGTGGCTGCTTCCTCCTCCTCTTACTCCAAGTTCCCCGGGCTCAGCCTTTACCCTTCCACTCTCCTCTCTGCATTCACTGCGCACAGGCTCCTCTCCGTGCCCACGGCTTCGCGTGCCTTCTCTGTGCCAGCTGTACCTGATCCCTGGTGCTGCCCTTCTCCCGGAGCCCCTGGTGAAACCTCCCTTGGCGTGTGCAACAGGAACCTCAAATTTAATGTGTGAAAACCAGAGCAGAACTCTTGATTTTTCTCCTGCAAACCTGCTCGACCATAGTCTTCTCCACCTCATGCCATGCACCATCATTTTCCCAGTTGTTCAAACCATTAACCTTAGTCAACTTTTTATTACTCTTTCTCACATACCACATGTTCATCCATAAGCAAGCTGACATTGGTTCTTCCAATAAAATCCCCAAAGTCATCAATTGTTCCTCCTTCCAACATTGTCACTCCAGTCCAAGCCACTATATCGTTCATTGGACAACTTTAATAGCCAGCCACCCTCGTCCCCGTACAGTTTTACAGCCCTCCACTGGCTTTCCATTGCCCTTAGAAAAGAACCCAAGTCCTTCCCATGGCCCATGGGTCACAGGGCCTGGGCCTGCCTAGCTTGGATCTCCTTTACTTGCTAACTATGCTCTCTAGCTACAGTGGTCTTTTCACTGTTCCTTAAATAAGCTCATTCCTGCCCCCAGGGACTTTAGGTTTACTACTCCCTGGGCCTAAAATGCCCCGCTCCAGATCTTCAAATGGCCTATTCCTTCCCTCCCATCCTCAGGTCTCTGATCGAAGGTCACCTCCCCAGAAAGTCTTCCACGAGCACCAGATCTAAAATAGCTTCCTCGTCCTCTTTACCCATGTTCCTCTTTACTGGGATTATTTTCTTCATAGGCTTCACTGCTACCTGAAATTACATTATTTATTTGTAATTCTCCCAAACAAGAATTTAAGCCCCTGTAGGCAAGGGTTTTATTTGCCTTGCTTATTATTACATCACCAGCATCTAGTGCATAGTACATAGCAGGAGCTCAAAAATATTTGTTCTATGAATGAACAAAATGAGTTTTTTAAAAGTCTAATTTTAAAAGACCAAAGGGCTAGGTGTCCTAGAACTTTGGGAGGCTGAGGCCCAAAGATCTCTTGAAGCCAGGAGTTTAAGACCAACCACCATGAGTAAGAGCAAGACCTTGTCTCTACAAAAAATAAAAAATTAGGTGGGCTTGGTGGTAAGAGCCTGTGGTCCAGCTACTTGGGAGATGGAAGCAGGAGATCCACGTGGGCACAGAAGTGTGAGGTTACAGTGACCTGCGATACTGTCATGCACTCTAGACAGGGCAACAGACAAAAACCCTGTCTCAAAAATAAATAGGTAGATCAAAGGAACAACATCGGGGAGGTGAGATTGTAGGGGTTTGAAGTTTGTGGTGGGTTTTTACCTTTTTTAAAATTGACAAATAATAATTACATATATTAATGGGGTACGATGTGATGTTTCAATACATGTGAACAATATAAGATAATCAGATCAATTAGCATAATCATCTCAAATATCATTTCTTTATGGCGAGAACATTAAAATCCTTTCTTTTAGCTATTTTGAAATATACATTATTTTTAATTACAGTCAGTTTTCTGTGTAATAGAACACCAGAACATTTTCTTCATGTGTAAACATAACTTTGTACCTAGTAACCAATGTCTCCCTTTCCGGTCTCCATCTCCCCCACCCCCAGCCTCTGCTAATCACTATTCCACTCTCTAATTCTATGGGTTTCACTGTTTCAGATTCCCCATGAGTGAGATCATGCAATATTTGTCTCTGTTTGGCTTATTTCACTTAACATAATGTCCTCTAGGTTCATCCTTGTTGTCATAAATGACAACATTTCCCAGGGTTTTTAAGGCTGAATAATATTCCATTGTTTATACATACTACATTTTAAGAATCTACTCATCTACTGATGAACACTTAACATTGTTTCCATATTTTGTCTATTGTGAATAATGCTGCAATGAACACGGGAGTGCAGACATCTTTTTGGCATACTGATTTCAATTCCTTTGAGTATATACTCCGTAGTGGGATTGCTGGATCAAATGGCAATGCTATTTTTAATTGCTTGAGAAATCTCTGTGCTGCCTTCCAAAATGGCTGGACTAAAATATAATACTACTCACCCAGATAAGGGTTCCCTTTTCTCCACATCCTCAGCAACATTTGTTATCTTTCATCTTTTTGATAACAGACAATGTAACAGGTGTGCATTGTTATTTCATTTGGGTATTTTTTAAAAGCTGGCTCTACTCTGTTGATATATCTTATTTGGTTTTGATTTACACTTCTGTGATGATTAGAAATATTCCTCAATGAATCCCCAACAATAAAAAAAATAAAAAAAAAGAAAAAGAAATATTGAGCATCTTTTCATATATCTGTTTGCCATTTGTATGCCTTCTTTTGAGAAGTGTCCATTCAGGACGGGTGCAGTTGCTCACCCCTATAATACTAGCACTCTGGAAGGCCGAAGCAGGTGGATTGCTTGAGCTCAGAAGTTCAAGATCAGACAGAGCAAGAGTGAGACCCTATCTTTACTAAAAGCAGAAAAACTAGCTGGGCGTAATGGCACATGCCTGTAGTCCCAGCTACTTAGGAGGATGAGGCAAGAGGATTGCTCAAGCCCAAGAGTTTGAGGTTGCTGTGAGCTATGATGACACCACGGCAGGACGGCAGATTGAGACTCTCTAAAAATTCAATTCCTTTGACCACTTTTTTTTTTTTAAGACAGAGTCTCACTATGTCGCCCTCAGTAGAGTGCAATGGCATCACAGCTCACAGCAACTTCAAACTCCTGGGCTTAAGCAATTCTCTTCTTCAGCCTCTCAAGTAGCTGGGACTACGGTGCCCTCCACAACGCCTGGCTATTTTTGTCATTGTTGTTGTTGCAGCTATCGTTGCTGTCCAGCTGGCCAGGGCCGGGCTTGACCCCGCCAGCCTTGGTGCACGTGGCTGTCACTGTAAGCAACTGTGCTATGCACACCAAGCCTCTTTGCCCATTTTTAATCTGAGTTGTTTTCTACTATTGAGTAGTTTGAGTTACTTGTATATTTTTGGATATTAGCCCCTTATCCAATGAATGATTTGCAAATCTTTTCTTCCAATCTGTGAGTCGTCTCTTCACTCTACTAATTGTTCCCTTTGCTGTGCAGAAGCTTTTTAGTTTATTGCAATCCTATCTATTTTTGCTTTCATTGCCTATGCTTTTTGTCTCATATCCAAGAAATGCCTCCCCAATATCTCTATGTCATGGAGTTTTCCTCTCTATTTTCTTCTAGGAGTTTTATAGTTTCAGGTCTTACATGTAAGTCTTTAATCCATATTGAGGTGATCCTTGTATAAGGACTGAAATAAGGCTCCATTTTCATTCTTTATGTGGATATCGAGGTTTCTCAGTATCATTTACCGAAGAGACTGTCCTTTCCCCATTGTGTGTTCTTGGCACCTCATCGAAAATCAACTGACGTTTGGGTTTACTTCTAGGCTCTCTATCTTATTCCTTTGGCTTATGTGTCTATTTTCATACCAGTACCACACTGTTTTGATAACTATAAATTTGAAATATTAAATTTTCTTTTTTAATGCTTTCAAAATCTTCTCTAATTTTCCATATTGAGTATAACTTTTATGGAAATATAAACTATTTAAGTAAGCAAAATATAGCCGATGGTCTGGTCAGGCCCATTTTATTGCTATTCTAGAACAAGCACTCAGTGCCCCTTCATTTCAATGTCATGCTTTTTGTCAAGCCACCTTTCTCACTTAACCTCTGATAATCCTTCAGACCTCAGCTCAAAGGCCACCCGATCTCGCTCCCTGCACCAGACCTTGCACTTAATTGGGTATACAGTCCTACATTTATTCATTCCTACCCATTAACATTTTCTGTCTGTTGGCATGTGTGTATGTGTGTGTGTGTGTGTGAGAGAGAGTATATATGTACATTTGGTATAAGTTAGTGTTCTCTTCTTAGCAGCTACTATGTCTTAGCTTGCCCATGTCTTGGCCTGCTGTGTGTGACACAGACAGCAAATAATAAAGACTTGGTGGCAGTAGTAAGTGTTGAAACTTTTCAGCGGTCTGAAAATTCATGGGACTCCTTCCCTCACATCATGCCACGTAAGCTTACATTTACTGAGCACTTACTAAGTGCCATGCAAGTGCCATTTATTTTTTCACTTACAGAGTGAGAACTGGTTTCATTTTCAAGATTGAGGAAACTGAAACTTAGAAAGGTTGAGTAACTTGCCTAGGGCCAGGCACTCTGGGAAGCTGAGGCGGGTAGATTGCTTGAGCTTATGAGTTTGAGATCAGCCTGAACAAAAATGCAACTTTTCTATTAAAAATAGAAAAACTAACCAGGCATCATGGCTGGTGCCTAGAGTCGCAGCTACTCAGGAGGCTGAGGCAGGAGGCTAGCTTGAGCTCACGAGTTTGAGGTTGCTGTGAGTTACAATGATGCCACAGTACTTAAGCCAGGGCAGAGTGAGACTCTGTCTCCAAAATACCCTCCAAAAACAAAAAAACAAAAGAACCTAACTTGCCTAAAGTGAGAAAGCTTAAAGTAATAAGGCATGGATTAAAACACAGCCCAAGCTCTTTACCACCTTGATGCTACATAGCCTCACCAGGTCACGTGACAAACGAAACATGACTGATGACTCTTGACCCTTATGGCACAAATGTGCTTTCAGTCAGATTACAAATTGGCCAGGTTACTTAGCCTTGCAGAACCTCAGTTTCCTCATCTGTAACAGGGAGACTACATTACCTTGCAGGGTGGTTTTAAATGTCAGGTATGGACAGCGAGTCACACAGGGTCTAGTGTGCCTAGACCTGCGACTTGATCCGTGCGACTTTAAATTTGGGTACGGCAGCGCACTCTCATTTCCTTCTTCACCGTCAGTGGGGCTGCATCTCCAAAGCTGGAGGTCCCAGCTCTGCCAAGTGGTGAAGGTGCCATTGGAAAGCTTGGCCCAAGAGAAAACAAAAAAGCAGCCTCAGGCCAGATTACCTAAAGCTCGGATTTCCTCGTCTGAAGGCATAATGATAGGAAGAAGGTTGTGTTACAGAAGTAGCTGTTTTTGTTTGGCACCCAGGCCCACTAATCTAAACATCTCACTCCTTAGGAATTATTTTAGGACCGGGAAGCAGCACGCTGTTTATTGAAAGAGTCACAGAAGAGGATGAAGGCGTCTATCACTGCAAAGCCACCAACCAGAAGGGCTCCGTGGAAAGTTCGGCATACCTCACTGTGCAAGGTAAACAGCTGCTTAAGAAAGCAACCAGAAACTGGTCAGACATGTATTTCCCTGTTTGTTTAACTTTCCACCTCCCAGTCTCCTGCTGCCCTCCAGTCTGTTCCTTTCCCTGACCTCCTTTGCCCCCCTCCGCCTGCTCTGGGAAGGGACTGTCTGGACTGTCTGGCAAGGCAGAAGGTGAAGGCTGGCCCCGCTGAAGCGCTCACAGTCTGAATACAGTCTCTGCAGGAGAAGTAGCGCCCGGAAGAAAGGCAATCCCGCTGACCCACCGAGAGGGGCCTGGTGGGCCACACCTGTGAGAGAGCAGTCGGGAAGGAAGAAAAGGTGGTAAGGGTGGGCTAGGGGTGAGGAAGGGAACCCACACTCTTGAAATTGCTTCCCTTTTCCAATTTGCTTTCCTTTTCTAATTCCCAGAAGTTGGGCACATGCCGCCATTCCAAATGTTTTCATAAGCTCATTTCCAAAATGAAGGAGGCTGTAAAATATTGTCAGAGACAAGCAACACACAATAAACTCACCACATTTCAGAAAAATATTCCAAGCACCTCTTGATAGGCCTCAGCTAGTTTGCTGAGGAACAAACTACAGAGAGCACTCTGGGAAGCCGAGGCGGGTGGACTGCCTGAGTTCAGGATTTTAAGACCAGATTGAGCAAGAGCGAGATCCCTCTCTACTAAAAACAGAAAAGCTAGCCAGGTGGTATGGTGGACAGCTGTGGTCCCAGCTACTCTTGAGCCTGAGACAGGAGAATTGCTTGAGCCCAAGATCAGAGGTTGCTGTGAGCTATGATGCCCCAGCACTCTACTCAGGGCAACAAAGTGAGACTCCGTCTCAAAAAAAAAATACAAAGATGCCTCATCTTACCCTGACTATGGCCATGTGGCTTCCACTCAGAAAATAGTTTAGACTTTAATTTCGAATTTCCAATGCTAAAAGCCAACCAAACTATAAAGTTTACAGCATTGTAAAATATCAAACTGACACTTCTTAGATGTAAATATCTCTGGTGGACTGAGATTTGACATGAGAAGTTGGCATGAGTTCACTAGTGCATTTCCAAGTAGTCTATTACCCCGTAGACTTTAGAGCACTGCCTGCATTTCTCAGGGAAGAACTAGGAAGAAGGCAAGGCACTTCGTTTCCTTCAGCCTGGAAACTTACATTGCTTCAAGAATGTAACTCTGAGAATTCAGACTCCTTTAAAGCAGAATATTATCTCTATTCTTTTACAAGGAAATGATGTTAGAGTCTCCCAAAAATCTGAAACCACTCTGCTACAAATTTATACTTTGAGAAAAAGTGAGAGGATAGCATTCCTCAAAGAGCTTTAGTAGTGTTCCTGTTTGCTCTCCTAAATGATTCTTGTTTTAAGATACTTTCAACCGTCTCACACAGGGGGAAATAGCTTATGAAGTGTACATCTCTTTAAATGGTTGCTAATCTGTCTTATAACAAGGCTGCATCAGGCCTAATCCTCAGAGTGGATGGTGTTTTCCCCCATATCCTCCCAACGACTCCATAAAATACACAGAGCAGTTGATATAAACTTCCAGAGAGGTCGGAAATGACAAACCTAAACTACACAACCAGGCAATGGCAGACCTGAGTGAAGACTGGACCCTTGTCCACTACCCATGTCGCCCCACTGCATGGCCGCCACCCTGGCCATGTATCTGTTCCATTTTTCTCTGCTAGAGAATGTGGGGCAGTATCTGATGGCTCGGGAAAGCCCTGGCATAAAGCAGAGACATTTTTGCAAGTTCATAGGTCTCCGCAAAGACTTTATACTTCCTTTCCCTTCTCCAGGCTGATTGGGGCTTCTCAGAAGCCACTTTGCTTAAAATTGTGCTTTCCAATGTCTGTGGGTTTCTTCTGCCCACCAGTCAAGACCACCAGCCTTCTGTTTGCCATAAGTCTGCTCTCCAGGAGACCTGCTGTTATTCCTTCAGTGCCCAAGGCCAGATCCGTGGCACTGTGGGGCCTCCCAGATTGGATAAGAGCCAGTACTTTGGCCATTGGTGAGCCTGACTCACCACAAAATGTCAAGTGTGGCCTTTGTGAGTGATGTTAATGTATCCCAGAATGTCATAAAAAGACTTTGTCCAGGTTCCATTCCCTACTCTAGCCTTCCAGCCAAATTCTCCTTATCCTCCAAGGCCAGTTTGAACACTTTCTGCCCTGTGAGATCCTCCAGGATGAACAGTTGAGTCAGATACTCATTCTCAGCTCTGCATTGTCACTCCACAGTTCTCAGATCATGCATCAGTACTTTATTCTGCCTTTTATTATTATTTTGGCATTGATATGCCTCTCTTCCCTACTGATCACTAAACCTTTTGAGGCAGGAACTCTCTGACATATTTTTCTATCCCACACCCGTGCCTAGCCCTCAGCAGGAAAAACACTTAGCACTTTTTAAGTGCAGGTGCCGTGCTAGACACCGGGCATATTCAATCCTATCGTCCTCATGAGAGTCCAGAGGAATAAACAGAAGCATCCTCAGTCTACAGGTGGGAAGACAGAGACTCAAAGAGGTTAAATAACTTGCCCAAAGTCACGCAATAAGCACATGGTGAGGCTGAGATTTGAGTCTATGTCTGTGTCAATCTCAGAATATTTCCTCTGCTATTCTCATTCCTGGGGCCTGAGAAAGTTGTCTGCAAAAGCTTATGATAAAATTGAGCAAAAGCACTCTTTCAGTTATCTTATTATTTTGGCTTTTTTCTCTACATGCTTCTAGATTTCCTACACTGATTCCTTTTCCTACTAATGTTACACTTTTCCGATTAGTTGGATGTTAAGGAAACTATATCCCTGGTAATTTCTGAAAGTTTCTATCAATGTATGCCATTTACTCTTGAGAAAGGAGATAGTGTTTACTTGAATTGCTCATATTGGCTGTCACTGCACACATCCTAACCTTTATCATCTCATGACATCATCTCTTAGCCTTCAATAGCAGCATCCTCCAATCCCACCCCCTCCGCTACAGCAGAGATTTGCAACTGGTGTGCTGTGCACACTGTTGTCCCTGAGAGGATCTTAGGCATGCTGAGAAAATTCTAAAGATCATTAACTGAATTATTGTCTAAGTTCAAAGCACAGTAAGTATATTCTTTTCTTTCTTTTTTTTTTTTAACTCTTTTTTGATCAACATAATTTAACCGTGCCATGGAAGTTTAACTATAGGTTCAAGTGTGCCTGGAGATAAAAAGGGTTGAAAATAAAAAGGGTTGAAAAGTGGTCATCTTTTTCAACCACTATGCAGTGACCTGTTACTCCACAGGTCAAAATCTTGCCGTGGTTCCTGATGGCCTCCTCCGCTCCTGTAGGCACACAGGTCCTCCACAGGCTCCTGCTCCAGCCCTATCTTTTGTCCGTGCCCACTCCCTCCCAGAGCTGCCGCTAAATTGTACCCGAGTCCCCGAGTCCTGAGCACACTCAGGCTCCTCCCGCCTCTCTGCCTTCTCACATCTTCTTCCCCTTGTCTGAAAAGCCTGCCCTCCCAACTTGCTTCCCACTGAACAATCCTTCTCATCCTCACTTTCATGCTCATGTCACTTTCTCCATTCTGACCATCCTTTCCTGCCCTGCATGCCAGTATCACCTCATACAGGCCTTTACTTCAATGCTTGCCAGCGTTTATTACTCATTATTGCATCCCAGAGTGTTTGATAAACGTTTGCTGGATTAATCACTATCTGGAAAACTACCACTTAAAGTCAGAAAAAAGAAATGCATCGAGACATTGTTTCAGGCAATGGAGAGAAGCCACATTCCACTAGTTGTTAACAAATAACTTACTTGTTTTCCCAGAATTATGCAGGACATGGAAGTGTAAGCCATGATCCCTACCTTAACTGTGCTTCAAAAATCTAGCGGAAAAAAGATTAAGGTGCACATGAACCAGATAACCAAACATTTTAAACTCTTCCTAAGGGTAAAATAGAAATACCAGTTTGTATTTCTAGACTGCGCAATGCTACTCATAAGGGCCGCAGGTGTTCGTAGAGGCAAAAAAGGATATGGCACGTGACCTGACCTCCTAGGGGAGGCCTTGGTGAATGCTGCACTGGCAAGGTGTAGGAGGCAGCAAGTTATGAGTTAACTCCGGACCTCTACCATGGATATTCTCCTTGGCAATGACAGAGGTCAAGTAATTCTAAATAGTTCCTAATGGCTAGTCCATTGAATTTTCTGACTCATGACCTCTTTTCCCTCATGTGGCATTTATCTTCAGTATCACTGAGAGAAATGGTACAGTTTGCAGGGGATCTATAGACACTACACACACACACGTGCACACGCGCACACCATACATGTGTGCGTGCGTGTGTGTGTGCGCGCGTGAGTATGCTTCTTTTTATCCCTTATTATTTCTAACTGCCATGCTTATTGGGTTCTTATATTTGTGTTTTATAGTTTTGGGGCCTTCTCCTTTGCTCTCTTTTATAATTTTTTCCCCGCTCTCAGAGCAATGGCTGTATCCAATCTCTTTGCTCAAAAATTTCAATTAGCTGAGAAAACAGATTACATAATCTGCAATCATCAAATTACACCTGGAATATTGTGTCCATTTATAAATAAATGGAGCCATATCCTCTATAGGGAAATGATAGAATAGTGCCAAAAAATGAGGATATTTAGTCTAAAAAGGAGACAACTTGGGAGTGACATGATTGTTTTCTTCAAATACTTGAGGAGCTTTCTGAGACAGGAAGCCTTTAACTCATTCTTTGACACACCAGAAAAAGATAACTAGAACCAAAGAAAGGAGATGGTGGTGAAGTGTCCAAGAGTCAGGTTTCAGCCCATAGAAGGATATAATTTGGAACAGAAAGAATTTTTGAAAGCCTGAATGTATGAGTCAGATCCAGTATTTTGAACGGAAGGACTCTGGGCTCATTGAATTAAACTTTGATTAAGTTTAGAAGGATGCTCTTCATAACAGTGGAATATGGCACCTGGTCAGTAATTTTATAATTGCAATCGGATTCTTGCTCTAGAGTCTTATCACCCTGAGAGCTAGGAGACATTCTCTAGATTTAGACTTGGTTTCCTGTCAGATGCATAGGGACCCTTCACACTGACCTATCTTGTCAAACTGAGTTTAGAAAATGAAACCAAGCAAACAAGTTGTGTCTGTGACTGTGTTTAACAGATTTAAAGAGGTTCATGAATTAGCCAGGAAGGAAACTGTCTGCTCTTTTTATTTCCTTTGAAAAAGGATTCATATACTCATAGATAAAACAATGTGTTATTTTTGTATCTGAAAAGGATGAATGGATTGTGGAGTCAAAGTAGCTTCTTTAAATAATCATAGGTTTTGTTTGGTTTGGACCAAGCACCCACACAAGCACACGTGGAGCTCTCAAATGGGGAAGTTCCAATTTCAAAACCAACAACAAAACTGTTAGCAACTAAAATCATGTCTGAAATTCACACAGTGCTCAATAGCCAGTGGAACTCACTGGGAGTGTTACAATGAAGTAAGACACACTTTCATTCGAGGACTTAAGATGAACTATGCTTTTTATTTGTTATTCCAAGTAATAGCCACAATATATATAAAGCATCTTAGATTTAGGCCCTTACATGTCCATAACGTTTGTGTGTAATTTAAATTAGTTATCTGTTTTAAATTGCACACAAACTTTTGTGAACACCCTGTATGATTACAAAAGAGCAACCAATGCTTTGAAAAAGAACAGCTTCCATTTTAAACATTTTTTCAAGATAGTTGATGGATATAAAAGTTGTGAAGGCACAGAAAGACTGCCCCAGGGTCCTTTAGCCTCAATACTTGACGTGGTATTATAGATACAATTTGCAAAATTTATACCACCATGATTGCACATTAACACTTATTTCAGAAAGGACTCATAAAATAGAAAGTATATATATTCTCCAGTAAAATCCAAAGAGTCAAGAATAGCAAAAGCTCCAAAGAAAATTGTCCTGGAGCAAAAGCTCCAAAGAAAATTGCTCCTCTTTATCGCCCTTGGTCGGCCCAAAACGCCCTTTGCTCTCCGTTCTTTTTAGCCCTCCTCTGATCCTTGACTGTCCTCCACTTGAGCTCTTCTCTTCCCAGATTCACCCTCCCAGCTATCCTGGTACCCGAGGAAGGAGGTGATAAACCAATTCACACGAATATGTCGGGGATTGATGTTATTGTTCTCATGGGCGTTGGCAGTTTAGAAGCATTTCCCAGGGAGAGAGCAGTGCTCAAATCAGAGGGATGAACTGGCTGTTCACTAATGCCACCCAAGAAGGCTGGGGGGTGGGGATATACATGCCTTTTTCCTTCATATCTAGCCAGTGACATAAAGCTTGCCTTGATCAAGGATTCAAAAAATGGTAATGGAATTCAGTTAGGGTGACTTAACAAGTTTGAACATATCGTAGTTCTTGAGGCAAAATAATTCAAACTCAAAAAATATTCATCTTAATTCCTTCTGCAGAAACCAGGCTGGCATGAAAGTGCATAGGGCACCATAGAAGTGGGTGTTAGGCCTAGTGAAGTGGGTGCTGGGCTCTGGAAAGGCCTGGGACTGTGTAATGAGACCTTACGAACAAGCGCACTGAACATGCAGTTATACACGTAACATGCACAGTCTTACACTTTTGCAACAATCCTAGAAGGAAGTAACAGTTATTTTAAAAGTAAGAATCTTGGCGCCAAAAGGTTAGATACTTGTCCAGGGTTACACAGCTAGGACATGGCAGCGCTGAAAACGGGAACCGTGTTTAATCACCCCACTCTACTGCACCTCGAGCTAAGGCAGCGGAGCATGACGGCTAGGAGGACCCATTTTGAAGCCGGGGCCTCGCTGCTCATGAGCTGTTTAACTTTCGGCCAGTTACTTACCTTAACTGTTGCCTCAATTTTCTCATTGCAAAATGAGGATGCTAGTAATGGTATACCGACCATTGTAAGAATTAAAATAGTATCTGGCATGTAATAAAAACTTTCTAAATATTAGCTAACATAACTGTTTATTAATATGAAATACTAAATTCCATTTCAACAAAACCTTCTGTATTATTGTCTTTTCCTTACAAAGCTTCCTGTGTTATTAAGTCTTTTCCTGGACTTAACCATCAAGCCACCCAAATGGTGTCCTAACCTACAGAACTCCTAGTTGACTTACAAATTTACCTTGTTATAATAAAAATGTGTTCCAGACCTAATGTTACGTAATAGTCATTTTAAATATATTTACTTGAAAATGTACTTCAAATTTAATCTGAATGCAGTATTACTACTGGCCTGAAGAGTAGTTCCAAGATGGTGTCCATAGATTCCTAAAAAGGATCATAAACGGTAATAAAGGTCTATAGGCCGATTTTAATATTTCAATCAGCTTTGGAGAAATCATGTAATAAGGCTAACCAGCTTACTGGTTACTGGGTTCTAGATAGAAGGAGTTGGTCCTGTCGGTCGGCTCATGTTGGTCAAGGACCCTGAGAATCAGGCCTGGGTGGGTGTGATTAATTTTCTCTTAAACCAGACATAAAACTTGCTTGAGTCTCCTCTGAACCAGTGCTAGAGACTGAAATGGAACGACAGCAGCAAAAGCTGCCCTTCGTTTAGGGGGCAATAAGACCACATAAACAGTTACTCAACTTAAAATGACAACAGAACAGAGAATTACACCTAACCACCCTTCAGGGTCAGGCAAATTAGGGGTGAGGACAGTTGTCTGAAGAAAATGATAAATACTTAGGTCAAAGTCTGATTTCTGATTCAGAAATAAAAGACGAATTATGTTACAAGCAGCCTGTTTGGATGAAAGAAAATTATCCTGCAATTGAAGTGAAAAAGTGATAAGGAAAAAAAGAAAAGAACAGAAGGGCTGGGGGGTGGGGGTCTACGCGGAGGGAGAGAGAAAGGAAGAAAAGAAACCTTCAAAATAACTGACCCTGGGTTTACACATTTCACCTGTGCAGTAGTAGCTGTTCTTGTCTCCACTTTTTAGGGGTGAGGAAACTGGGGCACAGGGTCCTCAATCTGCAACACACCTGTTCACAGGGTCACATAAAGGCTTCTTGCCCTTTCCTAATGAAACGTGTGTTCTTTCTCTAGGGCAAGGCAGACCCTGGGCCAAGGTGCTCTGGTCTTTTGCTTGGGGCATTCCCTTAACTTTTTGAGAAACTATCTGATTATGTTGCAACTGATAGAGTTGACTGGCTCTGCTGCCTGCTGATTCAGGCAGTCTGGCTGCCCACAGTGCCACATGTCAGCAGCCCAGGCTGTGTGCACAGGGTTGCCATTGCCATCAGAAGTGCTCAGGACACTGCACAGCTGCAGAGACTCTAGACGAGATACACCGCCCTTCAGGATTCAGTCCATCCCCTGCATGGCACCTGCCCTCCCTATTCCAAGAGGGGTGATATTGTGCCTAAGAAGGGTAATTGACATGAAATACCACAACAGGGTAAGCAACGGCTATCCTCTTCAAATCAGCCATGTTCTTATAGGTATCCCAAATAAAAGTGACCTTGTACTGGCCTTCACACATGTCATAGGGAGTGATGAAGCCTGAGACCCAGAGCTAACTTCTAGATATTGTTCAGTTCCAGCCGTGGCCTCCTTTCCCTGCCATGGACAGCTGGGCTATTTCATGCATAGAGCTCATCAGCTGTCACCAGCAGAGTTGAAGTTGGGTTTAGTCAGGCCAATGTGTGGATGTCTGGTCGCTGAGAAAACACCTACGAGCTTACTTAAGCTAGTCACTCAGCACGAGGTTATCCTAACAGTCGTTTTTCAAATACAGATAAAGATGGTGCTATCGAATGAGACAGACCATAGAGACGCCATCATATACTGTGAAGTTCTAATTGTTTTCAATAAGCAGTATGGAATATTAATATGTACTAATATCAAATAGGCCTTTCCTTCCTAATAAATGTTCATCTTGAAGACTTTTTTTAATGAATTTATTCCTTAAATATGTAAGTGTTTGTAGACAAACACATTTGGTCCTACTGAAAGGAATTTTGCTTGAGTAAGAACTGTGGAATTAGACTTTGGGGGTCAGCTTCCTGCCCCACGGAATGCAGTGGGAAAGTTCCCATAATCAGAGGGACCTCACTCAGCGCATTCCATGAGGGAAGCATCTGCAGAGGTTTTGTGCAGACAGTGCGGTGTCTTGAGATGCTATCAGCATCTCTGACAGCCAAAGGCCACCGTGTCCTGAGCAGATCCCAATCAAGTTCCACCACAACTTATTTGCAGCATAAGCAAGGATGTGTGTGCGCCTGTGTGTACGTACAGCAAGGCAGCATCAGACCGCACCCTGTGGGGAAAGAAAGCCAAACTCGTGAACTTGAGCTTACAATATTCCCATTGTGAGGATGTGCACCGAGAGAAAAGGTTATCATACTTTGAAACTTCTTTAAGGAAATTGTTCTCAATCAATTTCATGAGGTTCAAGGAAACTTAACTACAAGCTGACAAAGCAGCAAATGAAGCCAAATTCATTCACTCAACCACTATTTTCAGGATGTCTCTTAGGTGCCAGGCGCTCTTCTAAACACTGGGGATGTAGCAGTGAGCGAGAGAAGCACCATCCTACATTCCCTTAGAACTGTGAACACACCCACCAGTTCAGCTTCGAATACTAGACTGGGAGCCGCACGCACGCCCCTTCCCTTCTCACTGCACCTGGAATGTATCTGCAACACGGGGGCTGGTCCATATGTTTGTTGAACTAATACACAGAAACAAGGATCCCTCGTGAAAGTCTCTGGAGATATGGTAAAGCAAAACACTATTTACCCAATTATCATTCTATCTAATAAGTGAGGGGGATAGGGTGAATAAGATGTGGCCTCCGTTCCCAGGAAGCTTACAAGCTGAAAAGCAAAAACCAAAGCACAGATGTTCAGAAGGGCTGGTGGATATAAGGAACCACTTGTAAGTATTGTGCTGTGACTACAGCAAGTAGAAGCACATCAGGAAACGAAGAGGAAGAGGTAGGCAAGAATAAAAACCTAAGACTTTAAGTTTTTATCCTGACAGTGATGGGGAGCAGATGATGGAATTTAGACAGAAGAGAAAAAGGATCAAATTGAAGAGTGACGAGATCACTCTGGCTGCAGAGGTTGTGGAGGGACTGGAGGAGTCCTGGCTGGCCAGGAGGCCAATAAGGTGGTCCAGGTGAGAACTGATGAGGCCTTATTTTAGGCAGTCACAGTGGGACAGGAGAGGAGGTGGCAATTTCATGAGCAATCCATCAATCTCATGAGGAAAGATGATGTCAATTTCCACTCCAGTCTAAAAGATACTTTGTGGCAGGGACTGGGGCTGATAGGAAGTGAGGAAGTGACTAAGGTGTGCTTTTAAAGGCTAAAAGGATAAGAGAGAAGGGGGAAGTGGTGTCCTCTGCAAGGTCAGTGGTGAGGCATGTGGGATCAGTTTATCTGGGTTAAAAAGCACAGATCTACCACAGTAGGCTGTGTGACTCTGGGCAAGAGGCCTAATCTCTCTGTGTCTTAATTTCCTCATTCATAAAATGGGACTAATGACCTAAGATAGTCTACATGTATTTGCTATGATTCAGGGCAGGGAAACTTCCACGGCTCCAACTGCTGTCAGCATTTCATTCAAACCCATCATGTTCAGAATCTTCTGTGGTCTGGCTCTGTTCCCTATCTTGTATCATAGCCTACCATTTCCCAGGTCTGGGGTTTTATACTCACAAACTGTTCTCTGCCTATGATGCCCTCCCCTGACTTCATCTGGGCAGATCAAAATCCAAACACCACCTCTTACTAAAAGTATTAGATTCCCTTGATCTCCGAATCTTTTAAAATCTAATTTCTTTGAGTTGGCCTATGTCTCTTGGTTAGGTTTGAATGGGTCCCTTGACAGTGGCTGTTGTCTTACTCATCTTCCTACTGAAGCCCCTCCCCTCACCTGTAGTAGGACTCAGCACTCTGAGTTTCTTTGTTGGATTGAAAAAAAAAAAGCCCACGGGATGAAGTTCTCATGTATAAAATTGGGATGATATTGCCACCAATTCACTGGGTGGTTTTGAGTGCTTGGCACATAATAGGTGTTCATTAAATTATATCCTCATCCACATCCTCCTTTCTAAAAAGAAAAAGTTTCACTTGTTCTTTGCCTACCTGAATATAAACCTCTGTCTTGTTTTAATTAAGTTGAAGGATACAGGCATTACTTTAGAATTTCTGGGAAATTGTTCCCTGGAATCAATACATACAGAACCACTGTTCTGAATCACTGAGGCATTCCTTTACTAATTCCAAAGAGTATCCTCTCTGGAGGCATCACTTGAATATTTTGGGTCTTTTCTTTTTGGTCTTGGAGGAACGGTGCTCAGCTTTTGACCTCTGTGATCCTCTGGGAAGTGAGGATTCTGGGGAAGATACAGGTCCAGCAGCTACCTCTTCTCATCCCGCCCCGCAGGCCAGCTGCCGCGGAGGTCTGAAATAGAGCCCCAGACACAGGGGGAGGAGGCTGTGGGTAGTTTGGCCTGGCTGTTCCAAAAGAAGCAAGCAGGCAATTGTGACAGTCCTTGAGTTTTATTTTTATTTTCAAGATCTACTTTGAAGAATTTTGTGAGTCCCAAAGGAGCCATTTTATGTCCTTTTTTTTCCTTTTTCTTTAGAATTTCCTCTAAAGCCCATAGGGAGATTTAACATATTCCAGATTTAGCACTTTAATGGGCTTTTGTTCCTGCTGTAATTTTTTCCCCATTTTTAATTTCTTCTGTGATTTTTAATTGGCCATCCCTGGGATTACAAAATTTGCAAACTTGACAGCAAAATTTCTGGAAAGTCTTTGTTGTCATTGTTGTTTAGCTGGCCCAGGCCAGGTTTGAACCTGTCAGCCTAGGTGTATGTGGCTGGTGCCATAACCCCTGTGCTATGGGCGCACTGTAACCCCTGTGCTATGGGCATGAAGACTAAAGATAATTCCTCTTTTTTTCCTGTCTCACTATGTCGCTGTCTCTGTCACTGTCTCTGTCGCTGTCTCTGTCGCTGTCACTATTCCTCTGTCTCACTATGTCGCTGTTGGTAGAGTGCCATAGCATCACAGCTCACAGCAACATCAAGCTCTTGGGCTGAAGAGGTTCTCTTGCCTCAGCCTCCCAAGTAGCTGGGACTATAGGCACCTGCCACAACACCCAGCTATTTTTTTGTTGAAGTTGTCATAGTTGTTTTTAGCAGGCCTGAGCCAGGTTCGAACCCACCACCTACGGTGCATGTGGCTGGCGCTGTAACCACTGTGCTATGGGCGCTGAGCCTGGAAAGTCTTTTATGTGAGCACATTATACTAATATCACAAACACTGCCTGACTCAGAAGGTAAGAATGGATCTGTCCCAGAGACTAATTTTGTGTGAGCAGATTATGTTCACAAGGATGAACCATGAAGAGGCACCTGGTCTCGTGTAGAGAACCACAGAGACTCAAAGTGTAAGAATTTCTTTTTAGAACCATCTCGGTGATTTTCTCTCCCCAGGAACCTCGGACAAGTCCAACCTGGAGCTGATCACTCTGACGTGCACCTGTGTGGCTGCGACCCTCTTCTGGCTCCTCTTAACTCTCTTTATCAGAAAAATGAAAAGGGTAAGTGCGTAGATGAAGCCCCATTCTCCTGAAATACCTGGTCTTGTGTCTAGAGCAGTCACTAAACAAATATTTTTCCCTTCCCTCTCATTCTTACCTCTGACCTAACGAACACCAAAAACAAATCATGAAAATGTCTCTAATCACAAGGTAGGGTATTCAAAAGAAAGGCCAGCACAATGAATAGATGTATATTTCTTAGGGAACAGTCCAGAAGGGATATTGTTAATATACGAGATATGTGATAGAGTCTTTTAATTCAGCATGAGACCTAGGAACTCTTTCTTAATCTCCCTCTCTGCTAAGAAATAAAAAGGAAAGGCAAAATAAAGACCTACCCTTGCCTTATTTCTCATAACATCATGGAAATACAAATAAGTACACTGAGTCCCATCACAAAATTTAGTTCTTTAGAGCATGAGGTCCGGGATTCAGACTGTAATGAGGCTGGCATTCAGGAGTCAGCTTTCTATACGCAGGCCTGCAATACCACCTGCTTCTGTGAAATTCAGTGGGAGAAGAGTTAACATCCATTCAGTCTTTCTTTCTTCCACGCTTCCGGTATTTACTGCATGCCCGCTGAGTCGGTACAGAATGCCAGCCCTGTGGAAGGCCCCCTGGTGACTGGGGAGAGCAAATGCTGGAGTGAGCGGTCAGGAGAATGACTTGAGTCAACCACACAAATGTCAAACTGGAACTGTGACCCAGCTGACAGAGCAGGCTGCCTAACACAAGTGCAAGAGCCACAGGAAGGGGCGAAAGAAGGGCAGGAAAAGTGTTGTAGGCAGAGGGAACAGTCCAGATGAGCTGGAGCAGGGCAAGGGGACATGGTGAGGATGCGAGACTGACTGTGGCCAGTAGGGCTGCCGTGGGGAGAATGGGGAGAAGAGGTATGAGGAGAGACCACAGAGGAATGGAAAGGCTACAAGGCCCGGCTCAGTAGGAGCTTGGAGGCCGTGGTGAGAATTTAGTCTGTATTCTGAAAGCAATGGGGAAAAGATGGAGGTTAGGCCAAGGTGGGAGGTAGTAAGTGAGACAGATACATGTCTGGAAAGATCACTTTAGCTGCTGTGGGAATAGACCAGAGGGGGCAAGAATGACTAGAGAGGAACCGGGAAGACGACTTTCTATCAGCCCATGCAGGAAATGATGGCAGCTCTCATTAATGGTTAAAGTCAAGAGACACTTAGATGGCAAAATCAATAGGACTTAAAAAGTGTCAGGAGGTTTTCCCAATTTCTACAGAGATGAGTTAGCCCTTATTAATGTGCCAGGTCTGTGGACACTCTTCGTGTAGCATCTCAGTTAATTCCTCCAAAAATACAAAGAAGTGGATACGTTATTATTCCCATTTTATAGAGAGGAAAACTGAGGCTCAGAGAGGTAAAGTAACTGTCACTTTAGTTGCAGCTTAGTTTAGAACCCTGGCTATTTAGACTTGGTATTTAAAACTTCGTAGTGTTGGTATGGGAGGCAAGGCCAGCAACCATCAGGCTTCTGCCTTACAGAGTGATTGGTTTTGAGACATGACAAGGAAGGTCACTGCTTTAGAAGGAAACAAAGGTCACACGATAGTTTTGAAAGGGGAGATACATCATATAGGGAAATACATCTAACAAAAGCAAAAGTTGCCAAATCTGTAAGGGAGGTACAAAGGCTATAGAAGTTCAAAGGAGGAGAGGGGGAGAAAAAACTTCAGAGAAAGCGATGCCTGAGACAGACTTTGAAGGTTGTGGCTGGAAGGAAAGAAGCAGAAAAACAGCGCGCCCTACCCCTTCCTACTCCGCAGACTGGGGAATAGTCTGGTTCCTTACAGAGGAACCTTGTGGAAATAAAGCTGGAGAGATACGTTCAGATTAAGTTGAGGAGGTTTCCTTCTATTTTTAAAATTCTGTTCAATGAATTTGAATGTTAATGAGAAAGGATGAGCGCAAGAGATGACTATCTCAAAAATCTAACCCTAGAAAATTTGAAAAGGCACTGGTTGGGTGAAGGCAAAGAGGAACAAGGTGTCACAGGATATTTCCACGCGTTTCTCCTGCTACCATGTGCACTCCTCACTGATAAAGCTTAGATTTCATCTTTTCATTCCTGCCCTGCGTGGGCCAGTGTTTGAATCATAGCTAACATTTACTGATGCTTATTATAAACCAGGCCCTGCTCTAACAGCTTTACATCTGGTATTCCCAACAACCCTATGAGATAAGTACTTTTATTGTGACTCTTTTATACAGACTGAAACTAGGCCTCAAGTTGTGTGGCTGGGCAGAAGTTGAGCCTCCCTGCTGGGGCTCTAAAGGACTTACCTGTGCAGCCTCCACCCAGAGCACCTTGTCGCTGCTCAGTGCTAGTGTTGAGAAAGAATAAACGTTTGTCAGCTAACACTCTACCATCGTACTCTCCTCAAAGCCTTTTCTGAAGGATGTTTGCTGTTTCTGCTCATCTGCTCCATGGAGATAAACCAAAAATTCCCCTGAGTGCCCCATGGGAGACTGTCTACCACTGCCTGTCCCCTTCCTCCGTCAACACCACTGCCAACCTCCCCGTGCATCCTGCATAAACCCGAGCTATCCCTTGCTAGGGTTCAGCCCTCTGTGCTCTTGGAGGACTGGAGATGGTTTCTCATGATCGTAGCTCCACTGGGCACTGGCACTAAAAAGTTTAGTCATGAGTGCTCTCTGACGGGCACCTGGCACCCTGCCGAGGGAATGTGTGCTCGCCTAGCGTCAGTCCCCGACAAACTGACAAACGTGTTCCATCTCTCTGTTTCCCATCCTTTACGAGGCCTGAAACCTTTCTGCCCTGAGCTATTTATCACACATTTCAGTGAGAATTTTTGTGAGAAGGAGAAGGACTCCAAGTGATGGATGAGGTGAGCTGTGACAGCCAGGGACAGAGTGAGTGAGGCCTGCGGAATGTGGGTAGGTGCCAACTGGTCTGCATGGAGAGGTCGTCCTTTCTACTCCAACTCTGATTCTCTTTAGGGAAACGTGCCAAAAGGAAGGGCCCCAAAACTCATTTAAATGAAGTTTACATAATTTCTAGGCAAGAGTTACATGGGAAAGCATGCTTTCTTTCTGCCCTGTCTAAGCATCTACCCACAGAAATGCAATCATCAATTCTGGAAATTTGCCTATTAATAGGAAATATACCATTGATATGAGTCTAAGACACTAAATGTAAACCCAGTTATCTACAATCTGAAATAAAGGGTCTTTTCTGGGATTGGCTTACATTACCAAAATAAACAAACACTTCAAGACAGATGTCTGCCTTACTTACTTGACATCCAACCAGTGAACTCAGAATATACTTACATATGTAGTATAAGCCGTATACCATATTTACTCCTTGGCCTTTGAAATAATCAACTTCTACTTCTTCGGAAGGTAAAAGTTATTCTAATCTCACTTATGGACCCTATAGACTTTTCAGGTAACTAAACCAAGTAACAGATCAGGCCTTTTTGAAAAACACTTCATGGGCGGTGCCTGTGGCTCAGTCGGTAGGGCACCGGCCCCATATACCGAGGGTGGCGGGTTCAAACCCGGCCCCGGTCAAACTGCAACCCAAAAATAGCCGGGCGTTGTGGCGGGCGCCTGTAGTCCCAGCTGCTGGGGAGGCTGAGGCAGGAGAATCGCTTAAGCCCAGGAGTTGGAGGTTGCTGTGAGCTGTGTGATGCCACGGCACTCTACCGAGGGCCATGAAGTGAGACTCTGTCTCTACAAAAAAACAAAACAAAACAAAACAAAAAAAACACTTCATAAGAAATGTGCCTTTCCCATAGTACACGCCTGTAGTCCCAGCTACTCAGGAGGCTGAGGCAGATGGATCACTTGAGCCTAGGAGTTGGAGGTTTCAGGGAGCCGTGATGACAGCACTGCATTCTTACCTTAACCTGGACAACAGAGCAAGACCTTGTCAGAAAGGAAGGGAAGGGAGGCAAGGAAGTAGGCAAGAAAGAAGGAAAATGTACCTTTCACTGCACCAGGGATCCTGGGTTTGTCACTTACAACCTTTCCCATAAATGTAGAAAAGCCACGACGATGCACCCAGTTAACCTGTTTGTAACATATATTCCTGCTTGTACAGAATGGCCATGGGAAGTTATTTTTAGTCATTGTTTGGAATGACTTTATAAAAATGCTTTGCATTTTTTAGAAAGACCATCATGTAATTGTTTAAGAAAAAGCACAACGCATGTGGTCACAGGAGAATTGGAGTGCATTTTATACAAGATTGGATGGTGGAGCTCACATTACAGACATGTAGCATGGGAATGACACGGAGCTGCTAACAGAAATGACACGCTCGGGGTGATGTGTGAGTGTGAGTGTGTGTGTGTGGAGGGCGCTTGGTGAATCTGAACACACGGTTCAACCAAAGGAGCCAGAACACAGATAGATGTTGACTGGCTTTCCAGGGCTTTTTAAGTTGTTTTCTTCTTGATGACTTTGACATCTCTTTATTTTTCAGTCCTCTTCTGAAATAAAGACTGACTACCTATCCATCATAATGGACCCAGATGAAGTCCCCCTGGATGAGCAGTGTGAACGGCTCCCTTACGATGCCAGCAAGTGGGAGTTTGCCCGGGAGAGACTTAAACTGGGTAAGGTATTTGTCTGACAGATTCATAAACCTATACCGAGTACCTACTATGTGCTAAACACCGTGCCTTGAGGGATGTCAAAGTAAACTAGTTCTGGGACTCTACCCCCTAGTTGCTCACAAACTAGCAAGGGAGACGAACACAAAGTTAAACGTTTCTGATGGAATGTAGAGCTAATAGCAGAGGTGATAGGGAGCACCTGTTTGTCCGGTTATCAACGGACACTGGTCTAAGCCCTGGGGATACAAAGACGCTTGTGCCTCTGCCCTCAAAGGGCTCAGTTTGGAGACAGATGCAAAAGTGGTAAGGGAGGAGTTCCAACAGGAGGCACACAATCCAGGTATTCTCAAGCAGTGGGCCTGGTAGGGAGTCAGAAATCTGTGATCCAGAACACAACCGAGGACAGCAAGGAATAGTGAAATCAAACATTTGGTGAAAGAGTCGGTGTTTTCTAAGGCTATGGATAAAAAACAACAACAAAAAAAAAACCCCTCTGCACAAATCCACAAATTACAGACTGTGAATTTCTTAGGCTTTTGGGAAAGTCCAGACAGAGAAGACAGCTCTCAGGCAGTCTTTCAAGTTTCATTCTTGAAGAGCCAAGACTGCTTTCCAGGTAGTGCAGATGCTGTAAACAGCAGGCAATGTCCTTTTCCTCAGCTTACCCCCCAGCTCCTCCAGCTCAGAAGTCACGATGCAAATTAACCTCCAGCCTGCAGTGCTACAAAACAATCACAGCCTCAATTACTCCTACCCAAAATGTTTAGATTATGGCTTCTGAAAGTTTTCCATTCTCCCCTGTCAGAGAGAGTCATTGGCAGTTGGTACTAGGAAAATAGATTGTGGATCCAGTGTTCCTGGAGCTTGTCACTCTCAGTGTGACGAGCCTGTTGCTCCAAATTCAATAGGGCTGCCTCTCTCCCCCCACGCAAACTACAGTCAACTTGACCACCCCAGGGATTATAACAACTTGTCAACATACAGAGGTGGTCAACATAAGGAACCGGGCCTACTGTACTGATACATGCCCAGTCTATGCAAATTAGGTCAACTTAAGGAGGTGGTCAGTGTAGGGAGGTGGGAGGGTCTATTATATGTTGGGGTGAGGGGGCAGAGAGGGGAAAATGGTTTCTCTTGTTTTTTTTTTTTTTTTCTTGAGCCTTAAAATGATTCTGCTTACATTGAGAAAAGACGGGCTTCAGGAGTCTGTTCTGTTTGGCTTGAGGAAGAAACTTGGAAATCGGTTAAAAGCTAGAGAGAGAGAAGAAAGCCAGCAATGGCTGCTGACAGGGAAAAACTAAACTCAACTAAATTTAGAGTAGTTAAGGGCAGGTGGCACACGGAGTTCCTTCCGCAAGTCTAAATTGTATGGCAGTGACCTTGGCAGGGAACATGGGATAATTTTCCCACAATCATGAGCCGTTTTCAGGCCACACTGCTTTTCAGAGTAATTAGTCACTATCAAACATGCTTCTTCCAGCACAGGACACGTGAGCTTTCCTCCCGTCTCTTCGTTCCTTCCTGGTATCCCTGTGGTCCACATCATATCCAGGGAGACAGCTAATCCTCCTGCCAGGGTTCCCTTGGGGGGCTGTGGGTTCACATAATCCCATTTCAGGAGATTCTCCTGGTGGAAGATCTTTCTTATCATTCTGTTCCTTTCCGGAATTGCCACATGCTATGATTTGGCTGATGTCCATTTGAGTGTCTGATGTCTGAGAGTGTGTGTGTCAAGCCTGCTAAGTTTGTCCTTTAACACAGCATTGCTGCCAGGCCCAGAGGCACGCTCCTCCAACTGATGAACGTGGGAGCAGGGAAGCCCACGATGTGTTTGTTTTTTTAAGCCAAATAAATGACGGAAAGTGATTTGAAGTAATGTCTAGCAAGTGAAAGTAACCAGGATTATGTCCAGATAGAAAAAGCTGGTTTAAAGGGCAGAATCTGGAATTGCGAATGTAGAGAAAAACACAGATCAGATTCTATCTGTGTGACTAATAGCAGCCCTGGTGAGGGAAGATGGAATTTATAGTGCCTGACAGATGGCTACAATTGGAGCTTGGGTCAAAGGTGTTGCTACCATTGAAATTCCTGAAATCCAGAAACAAAAGAAACTTGTTTGGGGTTTTTGTTGTTTGGGGGTTTTGGTTCATGGTTCCTCATTAACTCAGGGAGACAATTCAGCTCCTATAAATTTAACACAGAAGTTAGGATGGTGTCTTCATTGTATCTTTCTGTTGGAAAATAACTGAAAGTCAGAATTACCTAACACGGGAAATGATACAGGGAACCAGAGTTTGACAAGCAGATGGGGTCAGGGCTGGTGCTGCCGCAAATGCCAGAGCAGGCCCAGCCTGTGCTGCCCTGCACTCTCCTAGAGTGGCCAGGGACCCTGGCCAGTCCAGGACGTTCTTAGAGGAGATTCCAGTACCCTCGCATTGTATGACAATGACCTAGCACATTTCTGAACTAGTAAGTGGCATTCCAGGCAATACTAAGGAGAATTTAAGGGAAAAGGAGGATCAGCCAAGGTCAATTCCAGTGCAGTTAGGCTCCCCTGAAGCTGGAACCATGAGTCTGCAGAAGGAGTCCAACTCATCAGATGATTAAACAGCCCCTAATAGCTTCATGCTGTGTTATGAGGCAGCAGTCAGCTTCCAAGAAAATGCATGAAAAGGCTGAGAGAAGCCAAGTGAGAAGCAGTGTATTCTCACTGACAGAAGCAAAGTCTTCAAACACTTGTTAAAACCAAGAGGTTTTGATGGCTGAGAAGGGAACGCACGGGCTGAAGCTGAGGAAAGGGAAAGGATTCCACCTGCCCCGCACAAGTGCCAGTCTTAGGGTGTGTGGAGAGATTATCCTGATACCATAGTAGACGGTAGACATCACTGCAGAAGAAAAAATAGTACTCTTTTATCCTAAATAAAGCAAGGAATAAACCTTCAACCAAATGTGACTTTGCCTAGTTTGGAAAAGGCCTGGCAGGTGCTGTTCCCACACCCAATTTCCATGCACAGCCCCTTCAGGGTCTGCTGGAGGCTCTTCTACTTTAGCATAACTTTTCTTTTCTTTTCTTTCTTTTTTTTTTTTTTTTTTCTTTTTTTGAGACAGAGTCTCACTCTGTTGCCCAGGCTAGAGTGCTATGGCATCATAGCTCACAACAACTTCAAACGATGAGTTCAAGCGATCTTCCTGCCTCAGCCTCCCTGGTAGCTGGGACTACAGACACCTACCATAGTGCCCGCTAATTTTTCTATTTTTAGTAGAGATGGGGTCTCACTCTTGCTCAGGCTGGTCTTAAACTCCTGAACTCAAGTGATCCACCCACCTCAGCCTCCCAGAGTGCTAGGATTACAGGCATGAGCCACTGCGCCCAGCTTATTTTAAGACTCCCCTGCTCTGGTCTAGCTCCTGGACAATGTTATGTGGAGAAGGAACAGACTATAGCTCTGCCCATGTTGCCTGAGCTGGGAGGAATGTCATTTAGTAGTCACCCCAGGAGCATTTGTGACCAGAGAGAAGCGTGTCATCTCAGCAGTGTTCCCTTCCTAATGCACAGTGAGTCCCCAAGAAATAGACGCAGAGTGATAGCCACACAGAGGCCCTAATGATTACGCTGCTAACTGAAACTTCCACATAGCCTAATTGGATACCTGGGTGGTGGGGATTAGAAGACATCAGCCGGACAAGGTGAAGACATTTTGTCACTGAGCAGTTGTGCATAAAGCTATAAAGGGAGCAGGAAAGCTTCATTACAAACTTTACAAGCAACGTAAGGAAAAAAACCCTTTGGGGAAAGGGATTGGAGTATGAGGAGGGAAGAGAGGAAGGAAGGTTAATTAACTGAAGGCACATTATTAGGACAGTTGGAGAAAGAGGACTTGGTGGGGAAAGGAGGCAGGTACGTGAAATTAACACTGTAACAGCCAGGATTTACTTTTAACAAGTGGTGTTTTGTTCTTCTTTATTTTTTCACCCCAAAAGAGCCACACAAAAAAAAAAAAAAAAGAAAAAAAGAAAGAAAAAAAAAAAAGGAAAGAAAGAAAGGGAAGAAAAAGAAAAGAAAAGCTGGGCGGAGCCTGTGGCTCAGTGAGTAGGGCGCCGGCCCCATATGCCGAGGGTGGCGGGTTCAAACCCAGCCCCGGCCAAACTGCAACAGAAAATAGCCGGGCGTTGTGGTGGGCGCCTGTAGTCCCAGCTGCTCGGGAGGCTGAGGCAAGAGAATCGCGTAAGCCCAAGAGTTAGAGCTTGCTGTGAGCTGTGTGATGCCACGGCACTCTACCTGAGGGCGGTACAGTGAGACTCTGTCTCTACAAAAAAAAAAAAAAAAAGAAAAGAAAAGAAAAGAAAAGCTGTCTTGGCTCACTGTTCTTTTGGCACATCGTGCTCGAGGTATGCTCTTTCTCTAGGTTCTATTAATATTTAGCTATTTCCTGATGTGCAAAAGGAAGTTTCCTGATATAAAAGGAGGCCAAGGTATTCCAGGGAGTATCCTCCCCAAAGGGCATCAGTCTCAAGGTCTCATCCCAGGGGCCCCTCTAGCCACCTATTACTATCCTTCAAATTCCCGAATGCGGTGCTCCATCTGAGAATAGACAGGGGATCTTCCATGTGCCAGGCACTGGGCTAGGTACCCTCTGAGCCAAGTTGGCTCATTTGAAAGTGGGGAAAGAAAAGTGTTAATGTTCATTATAGTATAACCCAACAGGTCTCATAAGAAACTTTGCTTTCTTTGTCTTTCTTTCCTTTTTTTTTTGACAGTCTTACTTTGTACCCCTGGGTAGAGTGCTGTAGCATCATAGCGCCTCTTGCCTCAGCCTCCTGAGTAGCCGGGACTACAGACACCCACCACAACATCTGGTTAGTTTTAGAGATGGGAACCTCAGTCTTTCTCAGGCTGGTCTCGAACTCCTCACCTCAGGCAACACACCCACCTCGGCCTGCCAGAGTACTCGGATTACAGGCGTGAGCCACTGAGGCCAGCCTGAAACCTTGCTTTCTGATCGCATGTAGCAGCTACCTCTCTGGGGTTGAAACAAATTATTACTAGTGGTTGACAGGCTCGTGGGCTGAAGCAACTTGAGGCTTTGTAATCTTCATGTAGATCCACTAGAAAGCCTAGGATTATTCTACCTATGAGGTTTGAGTAGTGACTTAGTGATTATGTTTTTAAGTTATGAGCAGGATTATAGTCTGTAGCAGTAACTACCAATCTCTATTTCTCCCTTTTTTGCTGAAAACAGATCAGAAGAAATGACCTTAAGTGGCAAGGAAGTCTTCTTGGTGCTCATGTTATGAGACAATGGGAGAGAGCGCACAGGATTCAGTAGCCTCTCTCCTCTGATGGGTCTCTGTAAAAGGAAAATGGACATCTACCCTCACTGAATGCCTTCCAGGGACCTACCCTAGCTCTAAAGGATGTGGGCCCTCAGAAGCAGTTAAGATTTGGAAGCAAGAGACCCTAGAAATGTGTCCCTTACTTGATCTCTCTGGGGTCAGTTCATTGGAGATGCCATTGAAAGCCACATGTCTCCCACACACACATAGGAAAAGGCATTTCCTTCCTGAGAAAGACTTAAACTCACCCTTTTGGCTTGACAAACAAACCAATGTCTTCTCTTCATTGTAGGCAAATCACTTGGAAGAGGGGCTTTTGGAAAAGTGGTTCAAGCATCTGCATTTGGCATTAAAAAATCACCGACATGCCGGACTGTGGCTGTGAAAATGCTGAAAGGTATGTATGCTGTAGTTAAGCTGTCAACTGAGCCATCACCTTTTTGCATTCCCTAAATGTTGGTGCACACTGGATATAGATTAGAAATAGACACAAGCTATTTCTGCTCTGGCCACCTAATTTTCTTCTACTACTGGAAACCCCTTTGCCCAAGAAGTTTTATATGATTCCAGCAAGAGCTCGAAATATACCTTGTAAATAGAACAATCCAGTGTTGTCCATGGGAAAACCATCTCTGTCGCCTCAGAGTTCTTTCTCCTTTCACAGCTCGGACTCTAGACTACCAGTGACATAAGCCCATTGTAACCACAAGTTCACATTTTGGCCTGAGCCACTGTGATGCTGTAATGGAAATTAAGCTGCACATCCTAAGTCCCAAAGGCTTAGCCTTAGCTTGACCTAACTATAAAGTGAAAGATAATGCTGGAACAACTGACTTGATCAGAGCTCTATTTTATACTGTCAGGCCCCAATGATAAAACATTTCCTCTTTGGAAATTAAAAAAACTCCATTATCTTTCTAGTACTGATAGGTACTAGTACTCTGTACTAGTGTGAAGCATGGGAGGCAGAGCCAAATTGCACAGTGAGTTATGACTACCACCGTAAGAGAGATTAAAAATAAAGACCAGTGAAAATGGTGTAAACCAAATGTCTCAAAGACTCATATGTCGGCTCGGCACCTGTGGCTCAAGGCGCTAAGGCACCAGCCACATACACCTGAGCTGGCAGGTTCAAATCCAGCCTGGCCCGCCAAGCAACAATGACGTCTGCAACCAAAAAATAGCCGAGCATTGTGGCGGGTGTCTGTAATCCCAGCTACTTGGGAGGTGGAGGCAGGAGAATCGTTTGAGCCCAGGAGTTAGAGGTTGCTGTGAGCTATGATGCCACGGTACTCTACCCAGGGTGACAGCTTGAGGCTCTGTCTCAAAAAAAAAAAAAAGACTCATATGTCCTTTAAAGTGTAGAAAATACTTTATTTCCTCATTCGTGATGGGCTTGTTATATTATTTCAACTTATTTTTAAGGTCTCGCAACCAGAAAGAAACAAGACTGAAAACTCCCAGGGCAGTTTTTAACATTCCAAAATCTCTAAGATATTGCCAGGGGATTCTGAGGCCAAGCAAGCTATAAGGGTCAGCAAAAAGGGCCAATTGCTTAGGGAGATGTCACAGTTCTTAATCTTTCATCTAATTCCATTATTTCAAAAGCCCCATGAAAAAATGTCTTCTACCTCAAAAGGCTGTTTTCATCAAGGAAGGACTGAAAGTCTCCTAAAATTCTACAAAGAACCCACCGGTTATACTCTGAAAGTAGCCCGGGAAGGAGTTGGGCATGTACGAGTCAGAGCTTTTGTTTGGGTCTAACTACCCAGATGACGATGGGCATTTCTGGGAGAATACCTGAACGCCATGGCTCTCTCCCTGAGCCGAGGTTCTGACGAGAAGAGGCTTCACCATGTGTCCTACATGAGAAAGCACCAGAGTGGCACTTTAATACATTAGGTTGAACCACACAATGTTGCCATTTTTCTTATTTTCTCTCAGCAGCCTTGTGAGGTAGACATTATTCTCCTAGTCTGATGAGGAAAACATGAGCCAGAAGGGTTAAATAGCCTGCCTCCGTGAGGCCACACAGCTTCTCAGTACAGAAGTAAGGGTTTGCGTGCAAAGGTCTTCCAGCTTTGAGAGCAATGCTCCTTCCCTGACATCATAGTGCCACAAAAGAGCTGCTGCAAAGACCTAGCCTCCTAGAATTGGGCTGTTGCTCCAAAATCCTGAAAATGATCCTGACCTGCTTTAGGGAGGCAATCCAATGTCCAAGCTAGAGTTAAGTGAACACTAAATCCAGAAGCATCTGCTTCCCTAGCTGGTCCCTTTCCCTGTTTCCTACCACTCACCGTCTGTAGGAGAGACAAGTGTGATGTCTAGACTAGTCTCTTGTGGGCCCAAGGTAACACCTGTGGTCCCACCTGAAAATGGAACCATCTTAGGAAGCAGAGCCAATTTTTTTCTCTGTGCCAAAGGGATAGGAATGCTTGGAAAGACTGATGAGTTTTAAGAGAGAAAATTCTCTCGGAGAGGCCAAGGCAGGTGGATTGCTTGAGCTCAGGAGTTCCAGACCAGCCTGAGCAAGAGTGAGAACCTCTCTCTACTAAAAATAGAAAAAGAACTAGCCAGGCATTGTGGTGGGTACCTATAGTCCCAGCTACTCAGGAAGCTGAGGCAAGAGGATCACTTGAACCCAAGAGTTTTAGGTTCTGTGAGCTATGATGATGCCATGGCACTCTACCCAGGGCAACAGAGTAAGACTCTGTTTCAAAAAAATAAAAACATGAGAAAAATGAAAGGAGAAAATTCTGACTTGAGATTTATTCTAAAGGCCCAGAGAATCTCTTCTATGTAATATGGAAATTATGTACATAATATCTTTATAAATGCATTTTTTTAGCCATTAGCATTGATTGGAAAAGATTGCCATATTGTCCACTCTATAAAATTTCTTTAAAAACTATTTAAAAATTCAGCTTTCTTGCTTAAATTGGTTGGCCATATGTTTTGGAAAAAATGAAAACGGTGGAATGTCAAACAAGGGCCATGAGTTAAAAGCCTTTTCAGAGTGTCCTTGAGCAAAAGCCATTAACCATTTGGACCCTACAAATGGGTCCTACTCTTCCCTTTGAAATGGGAAGAGTAATCATGTTTATTTATCCAAAATTATTTGTTGAACATCTACTGTGAGCCAACCCTAGCCCCAATGGGAGCCTTCTGGAGTTTATCTGATTATTATTAAAAATGATTTGTGCTTATGAAATATTATGTCTTTATCTACAACTCTATGACACTGTTCACCTCACACACCTTTGACCCACTTCCAGGACTCTGTCTTAGAGAAATATTAGCACATGTACACAAAGATTATTTATGTAATAGCAAGAAAACAGTATTATTTATGTAGTAGCAAGAAAACTGTAGAAATTCTAAATGTCAGGAAGACCATTAACCAATTTTAAAGATTGGAAAAATGTCTCTGATACATTGAAAAAGGGGAGAAACAAATTTTAAAAATACATTTATATATAAGATGCCATTTATATAATCTTCAAAAGATGGCTTTTGATTAGGCACATAAGCACATAGAAAAAGCTCTGACCCCCAGACCATTGCCAGTGGCTGCTTCTAGGAAGGCCTGTGAGTTGGAGTGGCTTTCACTAGATCCTTTTACTCCATAGCTTTTTAGTCCAACTCATGTTGTTGGAATATTCTCCAGCAAGATTAATCGACTTTTATATTTCTATAAATAATTAAAAATGTTTAAATGCCTTAAAAATTAACTAGCAAGAACAGAACAAACCAGCTTTAGACTCAGCTAATTCTTGGGCTTATGTTGCTTATCTCTGAGAATGAAGATGAAGTCAGATGCTATGAATCCACCCAGCCAGAGATAACCCTGTGAACTCCAGAGAGAAAAAGGTTCTAGGGAGAAAATAACATATGGCAAAGATGTTTACAGAAGTGGCCATTCTGCCCTTGCAGGCCCCTTGTCCTCCCTCTTCGTGACTCTCAAAGGGGGAAGAGTGAGAAGAGGGTGGATGAAGGTGTAGCCTCTGCCTGCAGGGTTCTTGCTATACCTGCTTCTGACAGAAAGGAAGTCTCTGGAAGGCACGTTCATGAGGTACCCAGCTCTGAGTCAGCACATTGCTGAACAGAACAAGGTCCACCAAGAGGAAATGTCCAGTGACTAACCCCACCACTGTGCTGGGCCTTACTGTAATCAAAAGGATGTTGGCTCAGGGGGTGGGAGTAATGAAAACAGTCTGGAGACTTGGCCTTTCTGCAGAATGTGGGGAAGTTAGTGAAGCAAATGGCTGAGCACTGACAAACGAGGAGGCGGGAAGGCCGCTCTGGACGGAAAGAGCCCCATTGTCCTATGGCCCTGACTCTTCCTTGCTTCTCACACAGAGGGGGCCACAGCCAGCGAGTACAAAGCTCTGATGACTGAGCTCAAGATCTTGACCCACATCGGCCACCATCTAAATGTGGTTAACCTGCTGGGAGCCTGCACCAAGCAAGGAGGTAAAGAAGGGGAGGCCTGCTCCATCTGCCCAGCCCTGAGAGAAGATTTCTCTGACATATAGTTCCTTCTCCCCAGCCCTGTTCTTCCTCACCTCCAGGAAAACAGCCTCTCAATGGCTCCAGAGGAAACAGTTTGTCCATTTATGGAAAGGTGCTTCCATCCTAGAACTGCCTTCCCTGTACAGTTAATTTAAAGGGTCTGAAGAGGGCTTTTAGATCTCCCTTCACAGGCTCTTGGCCAAGTGGGGGCATTTTTCTCTCAGGCTGACTTTGAAAGAGTGTGACCAGAACTAAGGTCAAAGCATGGAAGGTTGTACATCCCTTGGAGGCTTCACTAAAAGGAATGAAGGAATCCCTACTAGTAGGGGACAGGAGAGGGCCCTTCCCTTCAGATCCCCCATGACTGGCCTCCTGAGGACGGGGACAGAGCTGTGCCTTACAGTTCAGCCTGTTCTCACAGACCTTTCTCGCTTCCCCATGGAGATGCCTAGTCATTATTTGAGCCAGAAAAAAAGGTGCACATGACCTATGCAGACAAGCATTTCCCAAGCTCTTAACAAAGGTAGTGAGGATGAAGGGTAGCTGGGGAAGAACTACCTTCTAGGGTGGTGGCAGGTAGAGAGAGATAAGGCCCGGGGACCTAGACACAGCCCCGCCCACTGCTCCTTTATCCCTTCATAAGTTTTTCTCAGGGTTTTGTAGTAGCAACCTCATTCTGTTTGCTTCAACTTTGCATCTGAACCCACCTCAAAGTGCACCCCCTCAGCTCTGAGGTGCATTGCAGGACACCAGGCAGCGCCCAAGATGGGCTGAGTCCTCCCTCTGCAGAGGGGAGATTTGTAAGCTCAGGAAGCAACTTCCCTTTCTGGAAGCCTGAGGGGAAAGGAGGAGGTGCCATTAGGGTTCTAACATACATCTAAAAACTAGCAAAGTCCTCATAGTAACAGAAAACCTCTATATCTGGACCAGCCACCTCAGAACTAGGGAGTTGGGTGAGGACAAGGGTTGGGGGTTGGAGGTGGGGGTGGGGGTGCCAGGCTCCTGGCATGCCCTGGGCAGGAGTGGGTGGAGCAGTTCTAGGTCATTCACCCTTTGACCTGGAAGTAGAACCGTGCTGTGGGCCACGACACCACATGGGACCCATGGGGCCCCTGGACTTCCTTCCCAGCCTTCTTGTTTCCTTTCAATCCTCGGTCAGCAAACCTTGGCCAGCCTGTAAGCTTAGAATGGTTTGACCTTTTTAAATAATTAGGGGGAAAACATCGTAAGAATAATATTTAGTGAGGTGAGATTACATGAAACCCAAGTTTCTGTATTCATAAAGTCTTGTTCGGGCATAGTCAGACTTAGTTGTATTATCCATGGCTGTCTCTACACTGCAAAAGCAGAAATAAGTAGTAGTTAATTGGCCTGAAAACCTGAAAATATTCACTGTCTGGCCCTTTACAAAAAAAGTTTGCCAACCTTTGCCTTAAGGCCCTCTGACAAGCCCCCAGGCAGACTCTGGGCAGTCTCCAGGCAGCCTGCGGCTACTGGGGCCGCAGTTCTCTTCCCTGAGAGGAATGAGCAGGTGAACAGTCCTGGGGCCCATGTGACAGTGGCCAGCAGCCGCTCTCTCTACTGGCCAGGGTCTGGCAAAGAAGGTAGCTGGCTTTTGTCCCTCCTCTCCTCAAAGTTCTTTATTTCTTTCTCCTTTACTCTTTTCTTTCCAATGTGTCCCTGCACTCCCCCACCCCTTTCTTCTATTGGTAGTTTTTTGTTTGTTTGAGACAGAGTCTCAAGCTGTTGCCCTAGTTACAGTGCTGTGGCATCAATGCTCACAGCAACTTCAAACTCTTGGGCTTAAGTGAGTCTCTTGCCTCAGCCTCCCGAGTAGCTGGGATTACAGGCGCCCGCCACAACTCCCAGCTATGTTTTGGTTGTTGTTGCGATTGTCATTGTTGTTTAGCAGGCCCGGGCCAGGTTCGAACCGCCAGCTGGGCCCTACCCACTGAGCTACAGGTGCCGCCTGCTAGTGTATTTTTGAAACCCTTTCTCAGGTCAAATTGGGAAGAGTCATCCTGTTCATGGGTCTCCCATCCCTAAAACGCATTTCTAGGCCCCTACTATGCAGGCAGATCAGTTTGAAGTTTCTCAGGCAGCCTGAAGGCTGGCAATGACTGCCTGGCTCCGCGTGGCTGAGTACATACATACATATGCTGTTTTGGTTGCAGGGCCTCTGATGGTGATTGTTGAATACTGCAAGTATGGAAATCTATCCAACTACCTCAAGAGCAAACGTGATTTATTCTTTCTTAACAAGGTAAGGATGTTAACGGTTGGAATTTTTAAAAGAGAGCAATGAGTTTCCATTTAGTCTATGGTAGCATAAAACAAGAGAAACCTATATTCTATTAATGATTAGGCTTAAAACTCAGTCTCTGCTTTTTCCACGTTTTCCTACCATGCTCATCTGTGACAGTCTTTTGTGGCTATCACAGAGAATCATTTGAACTCAAACTCAGTGTCTGTGGGGATAATTTGGGATTAAATTTACTAACCATTTGTCTAAATACCTACCAAATCATCTTGATAATTTTATTTTTCTTTATATAGACATGTCCTTGTAAACACATATATACACAGGTCACTTGTTTCTTGAAAGAAGATGATAGCAAATATAATTGTCTCCATGTGTTAGGTTAGACTGTGATTAAAGACACAAATGAGTAACTCAGACAACAACAAGAGATCAGTGACGGTAGCAGAGGTAGCAGTCATTAGCTTTCCTTCCTCCTCCCCTTTCTGTCACGGCCAAAGTCATCCCCAACGTATACTCTGAAGCGGCATGATCCAATAAATAAAAGCTGTGTAATCAAAGGAACACTTGAGCCCAAGACCTAAGAAAAACAAGGCTTAAAAGAGATGATTGAAGAGAGGAGAAATAATTTACCAAAACTGTCAGTATGACATATGGCACTGAAGCTATGTCCTTCTGTGGTCTGAAGATTTCCAGGGAACAGAGATTCCAGATTATTAACCAGTAAGCAGCAGCATTAGTGATGAATCCATGTGGTGTGGCGGTTAAGCACTCAGACTCCAGAATCAGACTTCCTGGATTTAAATCCTGTCTCTACCTCTCATAAAATCTGGGACCTTAGACAAGTTACTCAATCTAAGTTTCAGTTCCCTCTTTTTATTAAATGGAACTAATAATAGAACCCAATTGATAGGATTGTTGAGAGAATCAAAATCAGTTAAGCACTCAATATGTGTTAATCATCACCATCATTGTTGATGATTATTAACCCACTGAGGTAGAAAAATTGAGTGAGTCTAACTTAATGCTACTGCTCTCTATGGTAGATAAAGTGTTAGATATCAAAGAATGATGCCCATCTTTATCGTGTGGGCAAGAGTCTTTGCAAACAAATAAGAACCACAGCCCCATTCTCTCACCCCCCAAACCTTGATCTAACCAGAGACACAGGTGTCCTATCATTCTCGTGATATATGCAAGGACATGTTTTCTGCGGTTTTAAAGCAGGCCTCTAGGAAGTAGAATCTTGAAGCTGAAAGGAATCTTTGTGATCCGCTGGTTCACACTGTTAGATTGGAGATGTGCCTGTAGACATACCCAACACTAGGGGAAGGGGGTGGGGAGGAGAACTCAGCTCTCTAGAATCTTCTAGTGCTTTCTCTATGCACCACAATGAATAAGGTGAAAAAAAGCCTAAGAAAAAGTGGAAAGTGGTGCTCTGGGTTGAGAGCAGTGCGAACTCCGTTCTGAAATCCTGGAGTGGCTTCAGGAAGAGCTCAGCCAGCAGAACACCCCAGGGACCTGGGCAGGATGGAACGTTTGGGTTTGTGCATCCTTTGTTTTGAAGAGCTTGCTTCCTTCTCTGGCTATATTTAATGATTCGCTTCCCTGTGCAACTTGGTGGAGTTTAGCGTTTTTGTGGAAAACTCACTGTCTTTCATATTTGTAGCCTAAGTGAAGATAAAGAGAAGCTGAAGGAAAATCAAAACCAAAAGGGTAAATAAATCAAAAGTGGAATATTTCATTTTCCAAGTAAATTCATCAGGATCCTTAAATATTATTTGTAATAAATTTCCTGCATGCTGCTAGAGTCCCAAAATTTCACTACATTAACCTTTATTTAACAAAATTAGTTACTGAGAAGCAAAGACAAACCATTGATTAGGAGCTAGAAAGTGGGTGAAAGAACTTGAGTTTTTGTCCTTGGGGACATGACCCATGGCGGCCTTCTAGGAAGCTTGAGGAAGAAGCTGCCCAGGGAGAGTTTTCTTGGTGCTGAGCCCTGAGTGAGCCCGAGAGCACTTTTCCTCTTAGCTGTTACCAGCACTTTCTCTAGTGTTTTCTGTCTTGAGAAGGGTCTTGTGAAAAATAAAATTCCAGTTCCCCAACCCAGCAGAATCAAATCTAACTGCCTCATGGAGACACAGTAACAAAAATTTATATTCTTTACCTGCCCTAGGAGGGTTACCTGCCATGGCAGTGGGCGTTCTCTGAGGCCTGCCTCCTCTGCAACACCGGAAGGTCTCTTTTCAGGGGACGGGAAGCTCTGTGCCCTCTGTACTTCCAGAGTGTGTTAGCTGTCCCCTCCTCAAGGTCCCTCCCTGTCCTCTGCTTGCTGCCGCTGCGCCCTCTAGTGGAGGGATCATTCCCGCTTTGTGGCATTTCTAGAAAAGCCAAGGAAGGATGAGGAGGCTGGTTAATCCTGGCACTGCCACAATGTTCAGGTGGATCAGGGAACTCCAGCCCCTCCAGGCCTCTGTCTCAGTATTTCCGTCCAGCAGAACTGAGGCTAGAAACATGGCCTGATCACAGAGCCACTGGAAGTGCTAGCTTTCTAGTCTCACAGTTACTAGATGAACTATAAAGGCAATAAAAATGTTTTCTGGTTCCACATGAACACCCAGAACCAACAAGCCCTTTCCTGCGAGTCATAAAATCACAGGATGATACAGCTTTTCAGATGAGAAAAATGAAATGCAGAAAATAAGTTGACCTTGCCCACGGTGGCATGATTAATGGAAGAACCATTACAAACTAGAGCTTGGATGCCCAATCCAGGGGGAAAGGCCTTTTCTATCGTTGTTAGGATCAAACTTTATCTTTATTTTGAATGGAAGGAATAAAAGAAATATTCATGTGCCTCCTTCCCCAAGGAACTAGAGACATTGGTGATTATAACTTTCTCTTCTAACTCCTCTCAGGGATTCCAGAGTGAAGCTCCCAGTGCCCGAGTATCCTTTTCTGTCACTCGTATCATCTCTCACAAGACAACAGTGATATGCAAAAGTTATTAAGGACACAGACGTGGGACTCAGCCCAATCTGGGTTCAAACTTTGCCCTTTACTAGTTGTGTGTGACTTTGATTACTTTACTTCTCTGAACCTGTTTCTCTGTATATAGGTAAGAACTACTTCATAGGCCAGGCTTGGTGGCTCCCACCTGTAATCCTAGCACTGGGAGCCTGAGGTGGAAGGATCCCTTGAGCTCAGGAGTTCAAGACCAGCCTGAGCAACAGTGAGACCTCTTCTCCACTAAAATATTAGAAAAATTAGCTGGGTGCTGTGGTAGGTACCTGTAATCCCAGCAACTCGGGAGGCTGACACAGGAGGATCACTTGGACCCAGGAGTTTCAGATTGTTGTGAGTTAGGCTGAGACCATGGCACTTAGCTTGGGTGACAAAGTGAGACTCTATCTCTCAAAAAAAAGAACTACTTCATGAAATCTAAGGCGTTTAATATACTGGCTCACACAGAGTAAGTGTTCAGTAAATACCAGCTGCTATTAATATTATTGTATCTGACCTAAGATACTATCTAGAAGCCCAGTCAAGAGCAGAATAGACTCCACAACACCACAAGAAGCCAGGTCCCTGGTCACCATGAGGCTCTTGTTCCTAACTCACTTTCTATTTTGTGAATGACGTGCTCCCAACTCAGGCAATTGTCCATTTGAGGGTCTAGTTTCTCCATTGCCATGCCAGAGCTCTCTTTCACCTGTGTTTTTGGTCTCTTAAAGGATGCGGCATTGCACGTGGAACCTAAGAAAGAAAAAATGGAGCCAGGCCTGGAGCAAGGCAAGAAACCAAGACTAGATAGTGTCACCAGCAGCGAGAGCTTCGCCAGCTCTGGGTTTCAGGAAGATAAAAGTCTGAGTGATGTTGAGGAAGAGGAGGGTAGGTATTACTTCCTTCCTGTCCTACAGTCTGAGATATTTTTACAACATACTGTGCATCTCTGAAATTTTTTTCTTATTTACCACCCTAATAAACATCCGTGGGAGACTCTGGAGACTTGAAGGGTAATGTCCTGAGGAGATAAGATTTGAATTAAGATTATTTACAGAGTTACTAATTTTGACAGGGAACTGTACAATTGTCTCCCCTCAGGCCTTTTTTTCTTAAGGGATCATCCTCCTTCCCCCTCAGTGCTTGTGTAAAAAAGGCTAAAGGCTTGGAAAAATCGCTGATGTTCATGTTGAAATTCAAATGCTCTTGAAAATGAACTCTGATCTACTTGTTGGTTTGTTTTATGTTTTGCTAACATTGTTCCAATAAACTCGGATTTGGTGGGATAACAAGATCCATTGCAAACAGTTACGGTTCTAATGCTTTCCAGATTCTGAAGGTTTCTACAAGGAGCCCATCACTATGGAAGACCTGATTTCTTACAGTTTTCAAGTGGCTAGAGGCATGGAGTTTTTGTCTTCCAGAAAGGTCAGCCTCACTCTTCACTGTTCTTTTTATTTTTCTTTGCCAGGCCTGGAAACATACTTTTGATAGCAAAATCCATTTTTCCTAGTATTTGCTTTTACCTTTATCCTTAAATGTAGAATAAACTTCATCACAAAGTGCCTTAATTTGCCCTCATATAGAGAGTTTTGAGAATGATGACTTTGGACGTCAGGGGGTAGAACTTAATTCCAGAGGAAAACCTTACCAGGTTTCAGGCTAGACAAGTCGGGCTACCACTGTCCGTGGTGCTCTGTGGTATATTTTCAAAATTGGCCAAAACTTCAGAACACACGGCCTCACAGGAGAGCTTCTATTTATATATCCAAGTGGGGCCCTCCCACAAAACTGCAGCTGGATCAGGAGCTGATCTCGAGAGCTCAGGATAAAACTGTGGGGAAGTTACGCTCACTGGTAAAACTCAGATTATAATGTCCTGCACCAGGACACTCCTTCAAAACGGTAGCCCAGCAGATTCAGAGCATTTCCCTTGAGAGGACCTGTATTTGTAAAGAAGCGCTTCATATTTAACATAATTCCATGAGCAGGGAGAGTGACTTCCTTCACAGCATGTGAAATGGATCGTCACATTAAGAATAATGACTCTGACACTGAGAGGGCAGAGGAAATTGGTGGGTTAGATTGAGGAAATGCATTGATTATGCAACTGTTTTATTGTAGTGTATTCATCGGGATCTGGCAGCGAGAAACATTCTTTTATCTGAGAACAATGTGGTGAAGATTTGCGATTTTGGCCTCGCCCGGGATATTTATAAGAACCCTGATTATGTGAGAAAAGGAGATGTAAGTCAATTTGACGTTTATTTGACTCATTTATTCCCTGTCACTTTTTTTTAATTGTTAAATCATAGCTTGTACATTAGTGCAATCAAGGGGTACAATGTGCTGGTTTCATATACAATCTGAAATATTCTCATCGAACTGTTCAACGTAGCCTTCATGGCATTTTCTTAGTTATTCTATGTAGACATTTGTATTCTGCCTTTAGTAAGTTTCGCCTGTACCCATTCCCTATCATTTTTAAACCACAGACCGAAGCCCTTGGTAGATATTTACACTTCCTCAGCGGTAGTCCCGGAAGGCCATTATGTGCTTTCTGTGAAGACAGGCAGTCCAGATGAGCTGCATCCCAGAGAGCCCTCCCAGGGGACTCAGAAAAGCCACTGTCCCCTGGTTCTTTTCTTCCCTAGTACCTCAGGCCAGCCAGCACAGCCTGAAACTTGCTAACCTGAGAATTGTTTGGTGGGGCCTGGGTGAGACCTTATCTTTACCTTCCTTTGACTCCTGTGGGAGTTCCTTGTACCACTGAAAAGAACGGCCTGGACTCTTTCCTTGGAATAAACCCGGACGATTGATTCAGCAGGTGTCTCTCTTTCAGGAAAGGGCGGGGGAGGCCGACAGCAGTATCTCCCTGCAGAGGAAATTGCTCACCTCCCTGCATGTTTTCTATGCCTGGTGCCCCATTGCTGGCCCACGCTCCTTCTTTTTCCTACTTGTTTTTGGACATAGTGTTATTTTTCACTTTTGCGGGTGACCTCCCTTCTCCAGCCTGTACTCCCAGGATTCAAGCCCACGCCTGGGCTCTGATGATTACAGGAGTGGTTTGCAACTTGAGTGAACATACAAATTACCTGGAAAGCTTGTTAAACTAGTTTGTTGGGCCCACCCTTAGAGTTTCTAAGTCAGTAAGTCTTGGGTGGGGCCTGAGAATTTGCATTTCTAAAAGCTAGTCCCAGGACCATCCTTTGAGAACCACTGCTCCAAATCGATTGCAAGAGGGACTTTACCTAACAAATGCAATCAGTGTAACCTGGCTTATTGTACCCTCAATGAATCCCCAACAATAAAAAAATAAAAATAAAATAAAAATAAAAATAAGAAAAAGAAAGGGAACAATCTTTCCTCAAAGCCCTAGTCTGCAAAGATGGCATCTGCCCATGTCAGCCTGTCCCTCTTTTCTGATCTGTGTCTCTTCTAACCTCTCCCTGCCCCCCGCCCCCCATTTTCCTCTTCATGTCTCTATTATCCTGTACTTCCCATCAGTCCCCGTCTGTCTGCAGTGGTGGTGCACAGCATGCTGGGATTTCTTGCTATCTGGAAGAGAAAAATTTGTCTGCACGCTGGAAAACCAACCATGCATGCTCCTTAGAGACCGATCTTCCTTCTTTCCTCTTTCTCTTTTTCTCTCTTTCCACTGCCTTTGCCAACTGTCCTCATTCAATGACTTTTGAAATTCTGTCTCTGCATAGGAATGCTTTTCAGAATCCTCCTTCTTAGGAAAAGTTCCTGGAAATCACCACCAATTTGCAGGGTGTCTTCTAATTCCAATCACTCTTTTCCAAGCCCTTAGCGGCGCCATAGAGTGCAGGCTTTTTTTTTGCAGGGGAGGATTTCTTACAGAGCCATGGAGTTAGAATATGCTGAACACATCAGAGGGGGTTACTAAGCATCTTTTGCTTTCACAGGGCTCAGTATTACATGCTTAGGGTTCTCTTTTAGCGTAACAGTGCATGCTAGAAGGGTTTTTTCTGTTAGGAAACTGGAGCTTCTCTAGGAAATGATTTATGGGCCAAATGTTATCTGAGAGGTGACCCCATGGGCACTTGGGTTGAATGTGCTTTGTTTTCATGCCCTTCTGCTCAAGGCCCCCTTACCTTCTTCCAGACTCGACTTCCTCTGAAATGGATGGCTCCTGAATCTATCTTTGACAAAATGTACAGCACCAAGAGCGACGTGTGGTCTTATGGAGTATTGCTGTGGGAAATCTTCTCCTTAGGTAAATTTGGGGGAAGGAAGAGATCAAATAGCCCAGAAGTAAATGTCCACATCTTCTGCTGAGCGTCCTGTGGGTAGATACAACCTTTAGATCAGCGCCCATGACAACTGAAAACCCTAAGGGAAACATGAGTCCATGTGGAATCTCAGATGAGTAATGGGTGTGTTTGCGTGCTCCATACTGTAAGAGTGGTTCATATGGTCGTGAACAAGCTCACACCAACATAAAATATGAAGTTGGGTTTATCTTTTTCTGTACTTAGCCCTCTTCTTCTAATTCTGCAAACATTAGATCGAGCATCTTTGGCCTTCCCTCCTGCATCTTCGGTCTCAGAGTTTTTCTTAGGAATAGCCCTGGTAAGTGCAGCTGAACCAGTGGGAAAGGGGTTATTAGAAGGCTTACCCAGCGCCTCTGGTATTAACACACGATACAGCCTTGGACACTGGTTTCTGCTGGATGAACAATGGAGAATACTGGTTCTATTTATTCTGCTTGTAATAACATGCACGGCAGTGACTAGAAACCTTGTTCAAGGCACACAGATAAGCACAGACCCCTGCATCTGCTCGTGGATACATGCCGATGACCTGAGGCCTCCCAAACTCGAGTTCTAGCCAAGAGTCTTTTGGGCTTTGCCAAAAATTTGCCTTTTGTAGCAAATAAAAGTCACCCAGTAACATCCCTGGTTTCCTGTAATGTGTAAAAATCATTCTCCTGCTTTCGATGACAGGCACCTGTTGCTTCCAGTCTTTGAAAGCAGCTTGGCGGCTGCAGTGGCCCCACAGTGACACGGTGCCAGCAGCGCACGTCTCCCAGCTGCTTCCTACCAGCAGCAATCACTGGAAAGTACAGGCAAACAAATGCTGAGATAGACTAGATCTGAGGGCTGGAACGGAGCGGATTGGAAGGGCCTGCCGACCCCCACCCCAGTCAAGAAGCCCTCCAAAAGGAGAGATTACGGGGGAATCTTAGGAGAGTAAAACTGGCAAAAGGCAAAATGCGGCCCCTCCGGCACCCTCAGGTCTGCAGACTTCTGATCACAGGCAGCCTCCCACCTAGCCCACCCCTTTCACCCTAGGCCTGGAGCACAAGGCCCTTCCCCTGGGCTTGTCACAACTGTTAGTTCCCCGGTGCTGTGAGAAGTATGCAAGAAAATCTCAAAATCTCAAAATCATCCTCACTAAGTATGAATGATCCACAAGCAGCCATGAATTTTTTTTTTTTTTTTTTTTTTTTTTTTTGAGACAGAGTCTTATTCTATTAACCCAGGCTAGATTGCCCTGTTCACAGCCAACTCAAACTCCTGGGCTTAGGCGATCCTCCAGCCTCAGCCTCCTGAGTAGCTGGGACTACAGGTGCCCAGCACAATGCCTGGCTAGTTTTTCTATTTTTAGTAGAGATAGAGTCTTGCTCTTGCTCAGTCTGGTCTCAAACTCCTGAGCTCAAGGGTTCCTCCTGTCATGTCCTCCCAGAGTGCTAGGATTACAGGCGTAAAGCCATGGATTTTTAAAGTCTATTGGCTTTTTAAAAGGAAGTTCATTAACTCAAGGATAAGTCTCCAGTGATGGGATTTCTTTAGAGTTCCGTGTGAGGAGAGAGCAGAGACCCTTCAGAGAGTACCCCTTTCCCAACCAAACAGGCCAGAGCAGCCACTGGAATGGTCGTGGGCGTCAGACACCGGCATCCCGGGACCAACCAGCCAAGTATATCACGAATGATGATTTGCTGAATTGCTGTGTATATTTTCCTGTACACTGAGGTTCATTCTCATCGCTGGGAACTTGTTTCTAAAACATCTCTTTAAAGGGAGGAAGGAGGCTGGGCGCGGTGGCTCATGTCTATAACCCTAGCACTCTGAGAGGCCACAGCAGGAGGATCTCTTGAGTTCAGGAGTTTGAGACCAATATGAGCAAAAGCAAGACTCTGTCTCTACTAAAAATAGAACAATTAGCCAGGCGTTGTGGCAGGCGCCTGTAGTCCCAGCTACTCGGGAGGCAGAGGCAGGAGGATCCCTTGAGCCCAGAAATTTGAGGTTGAACTATGATGCCACAGAACTCTGTATAGGGCAGCAGAGTGAGACTCTGTCTCAAAAAATAAAATAACAAAAATGAAGGGAGAAAGGAAACCCCGAATTGCACCCTCATGGTCTTTTGTACCCTAAGCTGTATGTAACATGCTGTGTTTCCCACATTGTCTCCCACAGGTGGGTCTCCATACCCAGGAGTGCAAATGGATGAGGACTTCTGCAGCCGCCTGAAGGAAGGCATGAGGATGAGGGCTCCAGAGTACGCCACTCCTGAAATGTGAGTGCTCGGCTTCCTCCCTTCCCAGACAGCTTTCTCCCCACAAAACTCTGAGAGGGGATGTTTTGTTCATTTTTAGAATCTCAGTCTTGGAAGATGAGAAAGTTCTTTCCGTTAGGGATGCCCTCCTCAGCCCCTATTGGACCCAGCTGTGCTGGGAGTGTTTTCTAGAAGTGGGGAGCCTTGTCCTCGACCCCCTACCTATTTCCTCTCCTGACCACTGACATGACTTTTTAAGGCCTCTATCTGAAACCCAAGTTACAAATCTAGTTTCTAGGTGTGGATCCAGGCAAAAGGAAAAGAACACTCAGGGACTGAAGGCAGGCCCGTGGCCCCTCTCATGGAGTGGGAGCCAAATGAGCCGAACAGCCACAGGCACCAAGGGCTGGAAGCCACTAGTGACCATCTCTCCATCCAACCGAAAGACCCATGAAGGGAACGATTTGGACTGCAGGAGAGGAAATGTTAGAGGGGAAAGGGGAAATTTCCTGACTGAATCACAGTTATACTCCACAGAAGGCTGTGTGGGCAACACGATCTTTAGCGCCCTTCAGAAACAGGCTCCACAGCTGTCTGAACGGCCTAGAGCAGATGACTTCTTCAGGTGCCTTCCTGCTGTGCCGTCAGGGGACTCCGGGAAGATGACAGGGTCCGTAGAAGGTTTTCTCCATTGTGCAAATTTTACTAGCTTGACTCTCTTGGACATACTTTTTTTCCTGAGGCTTTGTGGATGTTTTGCACTTTGAGGTCCGAGCAGGAATGTGATGACACGTGCAGTTTTGTTGAGCTGCTGACAAGGACATGAGCCTCCCTGAGGCGGCACCACCTTTCCTGAACTGGCCCTCCCTATCCCACCCACACAATAGGGTCCTGTCAGGAGCCCTGGCATGGCCTTTAAGGAGGAGTCAGAGGGAATGAAGGAAGTGTGGGCTTGGCCAAAGGGCTAGAGTGCTGTCTCTTTCCTTCATCATCTGGGGATGATGGTAGGTCAGGCGCAGGACGGGAAGCTGGGCAAGGTGGACTGGGGACTTGGGCCAGCGAAGGCGGGGCTGCGGAGTACAGCCTGAGTACAGGAGGAGAGAGGGGACCTGCTCTTGTCAGTCTGGCATGGTGTCCTCATCAAGAAAGGGTTGGGAGCTTGAAGCAAGGCCTCTTTCTGAGAGCCAGGGACAAAGCTAGATTAGTCCCCATCACTATATTTGGGCTAGAGAGGGTTGAAGGCCTTGTGAGTTTTTCATTGCGTGATTCCTTTTACTTTGTAAAAGTAAAATCCTTTTGTCTGGATTCACACCTAGAAACTGGATTTGTAACTTCAGTTTCCAGATAGAGGCCTTGAAAAGTCATGTGGTCAGGAAAGGAAATAGGTAGGGGGTTGAGGACAAGGCTCCCCATTTCTGTGCCGAGAGACCTGGTTTAAAATGAACTCACTTTGCACTTTATGGTTTTCTAAGTGTCTTCCCACACACGGTCTCATTTGACATTCCCAACAACCTTGAGAGACAGGCAGGGCAGATATTATAATCTGAATTTAACGAGTAATGAAAGTCAAACTCTGAGAAGTGAGGCAGTGTGCTCTCTGTCAGTTGAGGCGTAGAGACAGAGTCCCTAGCCCTCCAGACTGATCTCCCTAGACCCTGGAGGCTGCTGAATTAGGAATATACCCCACGTGTCTCAAAAGAAATGGCCCTCTGATAAGCCCGCTTGTCCTTTGAATTAAGTATGTCCTTCTACTTTTCATATAATCTAAAAATCACAAGAAGTTCTCAATTACTAATTACTAATGATAAAGGCAGTTATTAAAGAACATTATTTCTCTTCATCTCAAAATATATGCTAAATAGTACAAAATCAGTCTCAATTTTTACTTAAAATACATGCCAAATAGTATGAAATTAGCTTTTATTTTAATGTCAGAATAATGGTAAATACTATGAAATTAGTTTTTATTATAACAGTATTTAGTAATACTTCACCAGCTATTCAGTGCTTGTAAGTGCCAGATATTGGTTTAAGCACTGTTAACATACGTTAATTTAACATGTTAAATGCTCCTAACAACCCTATAAACACTGGCTGCTGTCATCGCCATTTTACAGATGGGTAAACTGAGGCACAGAACATACCTGCACAGGATTTTTCCAATTCTTATCCAGGATCTGGTCCAGAATAACTGTTGAGATACAAAGTCACACCAACTTTGGGCTAAAAACTCCCTTGGTCCTTGTTAAACTTTAAGTCTTGACATAAACCGCACTCAGGTAAACCCCAGTACCCCAAACAGCCTATAGGGAGAGGTATGATTTCTCGATTCTGGGGAAGGAGAAGTTTCCTTTAGAAATTTTGAAATGAAGATGACTTGTGACATGTTTCTTCAAAAGGCCATAATTCAAACCATCGGCCATTTTCTTAAGCATGTGAGAGTTGATGGAGGAATTTCCAAGAGTAGGGAGGCCTGGGTGAGGACATAGTGCAGCTTCTCAGAAATGGGATCCTGTGACCTGAACTTGGCTTTGAACTTGGTGATGGGTTTGAAGGAAAATGCTTCCCATAGCCCCCTTTACTCCTGGCTTGGGAGCAACTGGTGCCTCTTTGCTGTATTAAACCTATTTACTTAGTGGTGTAAAATCATGTAACATTGAGCTGTTGGTTCCTCACCCAGAGGCTGTTTAATCAGATGTCTTTTGATTTCTTTTCCTTTCCTTTGGTGTTTGCTGAGATGATTCACATTGGATTTTTAGGCAAGAGGAGGGGAAACTAAAAATCAGAAACCAAGAATCAAAAATAAAAACCAGCAAGAGGTCCAAGATGATCTCTTTTTCTTTTCTTTTTTTTTTTTAATTTTTAATTTCAGCTTCCTTGTTCATTCTTGTTCGTTTGAAGTACTCTTTTTTGTTGTTCATTTTCTTCGTCCTCTGGTGATGCTCTGTCCCGCTGTTTTTGATGTTAGTAGAGACGGGGTCTTACTCTGGCTCACTACTGCTCATACTGGTCTTGAACCTTTGAGCTCAGGCAATCCACCCGCCTCAGCCTCCCACAGCGCTGGGACTACAGGCGTGAGCCACCACGCCTGGCCGATGGTCTCTTTTTCTACTTTCATCAGGGAAACCTGGGAAAGGACCACTCAGGACAGCCATGTGTCCTCAGCAGCTGCTGGTTCCCAGTGCTGTGAGGTGACGGTGCCAGTGGAGAGAAACTCAGGGCCCCTGCTTGATGGAAGGTCCCTGCTCCTTATTCTCAGGGCCCCGTTTTGTTTACCTGGGTGTAAGCCTTTCTTGTTCTGGCTGTCTTTGACAGATTAGCTAGGTATATACATGTTTAATGTTCTTGTCCCTGTCTCAGAGAACCTGTTTATTGATAGAGATAAAGGTGCCTGGGACTTCTAGGCTTGCATGTATGCAGTAAGGTGGACGCAGGTCAGCCTCTGCCACAGCCAATACAGTTGGGCTGATAACCTCAGACTTTTGTCTAGTCACCTGTGTCTGTCGTATATATTTTATACGTATCTCAATAAATTAGTAAAACATGTAAACTTAAAGTGAGATCCATATTGGATTGTGCAGATTGCATGTCTTATGTTATTTCTGACCTTTGACCACTGGCGGGATGGCCCCAGGGGGCCTGCAGGGCCTGTTCTCACAGCATGAGGAGCAAGTGCCTTGAGCCTCACTCAGAGGTGATGCTGGTCAGGACTAGTTGGGACCTGGGGTACTGTGGCTGCCTATCCTGTGTCTCCCACAAAGCAGGGACAACAGTCCAGAGTTCTAGAGTTAGAATTCCTTTCTTATTTCTGCTGTTCTTGGTTTCTGCAAATTGAGTCCCAACACAGCACACTCCACACTTTCCAAGGAACCCTCACAGCTCTTGGGAAGTAAAATAGGTACAGCAGATGAAGTACAGGGTGGGAGGGAACCCAGATTGCCTTCTGAGAAGAGTCTGAACAGCTCTAGACAAAGATTAAGGGACAAAAGCTCATAGTGATCACACGCCTGAATGGCAGACCCTCGCCTTTGTGTAGGGGAACCCCCAACTTTATGCACTTCTGTCCCTTAATCAGAGACTTAGGGCCTTTGCTTGCCAGGTACTTGGCAGGAAGCAGAACTTGCATTCCACCACACAAATGGTAGGAAAGCTTCCCTGTGAAGACTGATGCCCATGAAAGACATTGTATACCACACGGTGCCTTTAGTCCCCTGAGTACCTAGAAGCTTATCCTCAGCTTAAAGCAGAACTTTAGGACACACACACCTGGAACACACTCTCTAGCCTCTGAGGATTGCTATTACTGAATAGTATTTTTTGCTGTTTAGGCTTTGGCCAACATTGAAAGACACTGTACAGAACAGTCCTATGAAGTCATTTCTGCCTGATTAGTGATGTAGTTGAGACCCATCCAGAAGAACCTTCTTTTAGATTTCAGTGCTAAGAAAGGCCATACTTCCTCCAAGTAATTGCTTGGTTTTTAACTTCTGGCCTTGGGGCATTACATAACTGATTATTCCTTCTTTTCACCAGCTGCCTCTGTCAAAGTACTCAGAATAGTGAGATAAAGTCTGCATGTTATTGACAACTTTGCTAGTATCATCACCTTTTTTATCTTTATCTTCCTTCTGACATTCCTCTCTTTTTCTTTATATTCCTTTATGCTGTCTTTGTCAGCCACCTCATATACTTTAAAATGGGGATAGTCTTAGGGTATATTTGGAGTTGCTGGTGCCCGAAGGCATACACCCAAAGCTAGAGAGGTAGAATGAGAATGTCTCGGCTCTCCCCTCTGCGCCCAGCTCGCTGCGCCACGCGTCATGTGTGCGGCATGGCTAACGAGCTCATGGGCGTAGAACTCTGGTTCCCAGGGACCAGAATGAGAACCGGAAGGTCTCAGCTCTCCCCTCTGCGCCCAGCTCGCTGCACCACGCGTCATGTGTGCGGCATGGCTAACGAGCTCATGGGCGTAGAACTCTGGTTTCCAGGGACCAGAATGAGAACCGGAAGGTCTCAGCTCTCCCCACTGCGCCCAGCTCGCTGCGCCACGCGTCATGTGTGCGGCATGGCTAACGAGCTCATGGGCGTAGAACTCTGGTTCCCAGGGACCAGAATGAGAACCGGAATGTTTCAGCTCTCCCTGCTGTGCCCAGCTCGCTGCGCCATGCGTCATGTGGCTTGCCTTTCCAAGAGCTCTGCGGGATCCACAGAATGCGAGCCTTCCACTCTGCAGAGGGCTCAGAGCTACAAAGAGCTTGGGTCGCTTGGTACACATTTTCCACTGCCTGTAAGGCCTGGCCTAAGGAGCCTTTTTAAGTGGTGGTGGTACAGACCCAAACCTAACAAAATGAAGCTATGACACACACTACAGTATTTTATGCATGATGACACCCACACTCTATGGTATGTAGGGCAATCAGCAAACAGCAAATTATCACTGCTCTCCAGTTATTTCTATTGTGCTTTTACCCAACAGCTACCAGATCATGTTGGACTGCTGGCACAAAGACCCAAAAGAAAGGCCGAGATTTGTAGAACTCGTGGAAAAGCTTGGCGATCTGCTTCAAGCAAATGTACAAAAGGTAAAGCTAAATGTATCTAGAATATCAGAAGGCAAATGCCTTCGAATGTACATCTAGGGGGTGTTCTGTTTGTTGTTTTAAAATCTCTTAACAGAATAGCTGAGATCAGCATTAAAAAAGTGTGTATTAGCTTCTACAAACACAACCAAGATTGTGCAGATGGCATAGTTGAAGGTGACATAATGCTTGACAGAAATTGGATAAAGTCAAAATTTGTGCAAATACCTCTATCTTGGCATTTTAGGATGGTAAAGACTATATCCCACTCAATGCCATACTGACTGGAAGTAGTGGGTTTACATACTCAACTCCTGCCTTTGCTGAGGACTTCTTCAAGGAAGGCATTTCAGCGCCAACGTTTAATTCAGGAAGCTCTGAGGATGTCAGGTAAGATTTTTTTCCACAACATTCTATTACAGAATTTTCCAACATGGCAGAAAGGAAAGAAAGGAAGAAAGGGTGAGGAAAAAAAGAGAGAGAAAGGAAGGAAGGAAAGCTGGGAAGGAAGGGAGGGAGGGAGGGAGGGAGGGAAGAATTATATAGTGATCCACCCATATACCCATTCCCTAAGTTGAACTGTTGTTGACGTTTTACCCTAGTTTTCTGTACACTGTGTATGTGTGTTTCTTTTTGCTGAACCATTTTAATGAAGGGTTAAGGCACTTCCCCCTTAACACTTGGGTATACACCTTGTAAGAAGGTTATTCTCGGGCAGCGCCTGTGGCTCAAAGGGGTTGAGCGCCGGTCCCATATGCCGAAGGTGGCGGGTTCAAACCCAGCCCCAGCCAAAAAAAAAAAAGGTTATTCTCCTGTGTAAGCCTCGCCAAAATTATCACACCAATAAAATTCCTTAATATCATCTATTATTAAATTTCTATAATTTCTCCAAAATGTTTATTTATACCTTTTTAAAAAAGCAGGATCCAGGCTTAGTGCCTGTAGCTCAAATGACTAGGGTACCAGCCACATACACCAGAACAGGCAGGTTCAAATCTAGCCTGGGCCTGCCAAATAACAATGACAACCAAAATATAGCTGGGCATTGTGGCGGGCACCTATAGTCCCAGCTACTCGTGAGGCTGAGGCAAGCCCAAGAGTTTGAGGTTGCTGTGAGATGTGACGCCACGGCACTCTACCCAGGGCGACAGCTTGAGACTCTGTCTCAAAAAAAAAAGCAGGATCCAATTAACATGCATTATGTTTTCTTTTTCTTTCTTTTTTTTTTTTTTTTTGGCAGTTTTTGGCTGGGGCTGGGTTTGAACCCACCACCTCCAGCATATGGGGCCGGTGCCCTACTCCTTTGAGCCACAAGGCGCCCCAGCATTATGTTTTCTTAAGCTTAGTCCATCTTATTTTAGAACCATCCCTGCATTATTTTCTTCCCCCATGACATTGACTTTTTTGATGACACCTTCAGATAAATAAAACTAAACAAACAAAACTAGTTTTCTTTTTCTTACCTAACTAGTACATTTCACATTACTACAGAGGAATTGGAGAAGGCACAGGGAGTAAATACTAACTGAGGGCCTCTGCTGGCCGGGAGTCTGCACTTCATCACTGGTAGTTACGCATGTGTTATAGTTGCACGGACGCACGTACCAACTCCTTACACCTGCATGGATCACTCCAAGTGTCTAGGTGAATTTGCCTTGTGAAAACCACATAGTGGATATCTCTCATGGTCTTTCCTAATAGGTCATCAGCGAAATGTATAAAGGTATAGAGACACCACACAAACACTATCCGTTTCTCCCCATCTGTAATCACAGAACAGAATATACAAGACTGGCCCTTGCACTGATTATGCCATTAAATCAGCTATGTAAACCTGACAGGTCATTTTGTCACCTCCCTTGCTTTTAGGAAGCGGGCAGCTGTAAGTGATATAGTTTTATCAGCTTGCCTATCATTTCCCCTCTTTTATTGTAGGGGGTGCAGACCAGGTGATGCTTTACGTTTCTTCTAGGCCAGATGTTTTCTGATTCTACCAGGGACCAGGGTGGGTCCCACTGGGATCTTGGTCAAAACCATGGAGTGTGAAAGAAGTGGCATTACTGTCAGGATTCCCAGTGGCCACAACAGGAAAATTTGAACCTCAGCAATTAGGCCACCTGCTATTTTGGTTCATCTTAGCTAGGATATGGTGCCCATGGTCTCCTGACTAATCAAAGCTGGGTGCATTTTCCTATCTTGATTATGCTTTCTCTTTCTTCATTAGATATGTAAATGCTTTCAAATTCATGAGCCTGGAAAGAATTAAAACCTTTGAAGAAGTTTTACCAGATGCCACCTCCCTGCTGGATGTAAGTGTGAAGTTACTACTCAGGTCTCCCCAAAAGTACTCTTCACCAGATCCCATCCAAACACCAACTCTAGTAGTCTGTCAGCTCCTGGGCAATGAAGGCCTGTAGTTAGTGGTGGTTAAAATGACAGTGTTAGGGATACTGACAACTAGGTTTAGCTATGTAGAGCTAATTTGAAAGTAGAAGTCCATGAATTAACTCCAGGCCCCAAGTCCTTGCCTGGCAGGAATTTAGTTCCTTTGGAAACTCCACTGTATGTTTCTAAGCTCTTGGTTGCCAGTGATGCCTCTTTATTTTCAGAATAACAGAGGCAACTCCTAGCTGTGTGGGTGGCAACACCTTATGACCTAATAGAGCACTCTCTCTTACAAGCAGCCTGGAGACTGGGAGAAGTCCAGCTAGCTCTTATGACCCTTCCTTTGAGCCTCTGCAGGCCAAACGGCTATGTTCCTACCCAGCCACACTGGGAGAAGCAAACCACTATAGCTGACAAGTAAACGGCCTCCCCAGCTCTTCTCTTTAGAGCCCTGGGACATGGAGTTTAGAGAATAAAAGGAGGGGGACAAGGATAAGCAGGAGTGTGGTTGTGGTATTACTGCAGGTGTCAACTCCAGACAAGCACATTGCTATGCCTAGGAGCAGGCTAGAAATGCCAGCTCTCAGGATCCACGCTCCCAGATTCAGACTGCCTTATCACAAGACCCCTAGGGGATTCCTGCACACGGGAAAAGTTTGAGAAGTGCTGGTGATGACTGCACCCCATAAAGGGCCTAGAAAACCAACTACAATGTGATGGTGATCACCACCATCAGTGTGGCCTTGAGGCAAGCACAGTCACCCTTAAAAACACCAAAACCGGGCGGTGCCTATGGCTCAAGGAGTAGGGCGCCGGTCCCATATGCCGGAGGTGGCGGGTTCAAACCCAGCCCCGGCCAAAAACCACAAAAAACACAAAAAAAACACCAAAACCTTGCCAGACATGCCAAATATACAGACTGGATGATTTAAGATGTTTTAAACATTACAAATAAGTTGCAGAATACAAAATAGATGGAAATTTTGTTTTGCTGCTTGTACATTGGTTTCAAGGCCAAGGAAACAATATTGAGCAAAATACGGAAGATTTCTCTCAACCTTAAACACTTTTCCTGCCCTAATACAGTGGTGAATTATGCAACTGCTTTGTGTGCTTGGTTGTTTCCTGATAGGTGAGGATGTGAACACAGCCCAGTGAGAGCCTCAGAGAGTGGCAGGATCAAACGGAGGAGTCCACTTACTGGGATATACTGTTCACAGTTGAATAAGGATGGGTCTGCATAAACAGACCCATGCTAAAGATGAATTAACATGGAAATTTAATTGCTAGAAAATATGACCAACAGAGCCTGAAAATTCCATAGAATCACTAAGGAAAAAAACTGAACCATACATTTATAATCTTAGACTTTTTATATATCATGGCCACCAAATAGCTCAGCATACATAGGAATAGTCATGTGCCAAAATTAGCTTTAATATATGTAATAATTTGCTTAAAGGCTTAATATGGAAAATGCTAACCTGTTACTTGCAGTTTTCCCGTTTGTTTAAATTTATTTACTTCGTTTTCAAAAAGAAGGGTCTTGAAGTCACTGGAAAGAGGCATTTCTTGCAACTGACCAAGTCTGTAGTTGTCAATAGAGAGAAATACTTTATCTCAATAGGCAAGGATTATGGAGGGTGAGGGCACATCCAGAATCACCCGTGGGCCAGGTGAGAGTATAACCTTTCTCCTTCTTCCCCACCAGGATTACCATGGGGACAGTAGCACTCTGCTGGCCTCCCCAGTGCTGAAGCGCTTCACTTGGACTGAGAGCAAACCCAAGGCCTCACTGCGGATCGAGTAAGGAAGCCGGGTGTCTTTTCTGCCATCAGATAGCAGAGGGCTGTGAAGGAAGGTGCCAGGAAGATGGGGTTTAATGGGAAATATTTGAGGGCTATTTGCCCTCCTGAACAATAGTGTTTAGGCATTGCAGAGAAGCATTTTTTCCCCCCAAAAGGCAAGAGAGGGGGGCATAAAATTGGACATACAAGCACCAACCTATGGGAAGGCAGACTGAGTTTTAGAGGGAAAACCTTCAGAGCGGCCCCTGCAAAGGCAGGCAGCTGGAACACGTGGAGCACAGTGCCTCGGCTAGAAGGAGCCGGGCCGCCCACCGTGACAGAGGCATGCTCATGGGGTGGGACAGAATGCTCAGCATGGTGTGTCAGGGCTGATACAAGAGGAGTTCAAGTGCTGTTTTCAAGGCCTTAGACGTGCCACCCTGGTCACTCACGCTTTCCACATGATGAACTCTCTGCTTCCTGTTTGACTCTGGCCTCCTTTTCTCTCTTGATTTCTCCACAAACCCCTCACTTGCTCAGTTAATCAGCTCCTCCCTCCATGCTCTGGCCACTGCTGTCAGAATTACTTAGAATTACTTCTCACTTTGTACACCATGGCCCTAACACTTCAGTCCAGAAATGGTGCTGGCCTGGGAAAGCTGGGCCCATCAGACATTCCTGCCCTCCTAGTCCACATGCTTGTCCCTGTCTCACCCCAAACAGAGCCGGTTCCGACTTGTTAAGGTTCACTCTGCCCTGAGAGTCTCAGAGCAGCCATTGATAATACACAAGTAGGCATGCTGGGTCCCAGCAAACTGTATTTACAAAACAGTAGGCATGGCATGGAGCACAGGGAAAGATGGTCCATGTCAGTTAGTCATCAGGAAAATACAGATCAAAACCCCCATGTGATACCACTTCACACCCATAAAGATGTCCAGAATCAAAAGTCAGTGTAGGCAAGGATGCCGAGAAACTAGAAGAAATGTGCTAAATAAAAGCAGCCAGTCATAAAATATCACGTATTGATTCCTTTATAAGAAATGTCCAGGCTGGGTGAGACGGCTCACACCTGTAATCCTAGCACTCTGGGAGGACAGTGGATTGCTTGAGCTCAGGAATTCTAAATCGGCCTGAGCAAGAGTGAGACCCTGTCTCTACTAAAATTAGAAAAACTAACTGAGCGTTGTGTTGGGTGACTATAGTCCCAGCTACTTGGGAGGCTAAAGCAGGAGGATCTTTGGAGCTGGAGGCTGCAGTGAGCTATGATCATGCTACTGCACTGCAGCCTGCCTGGCTAGTCTCTTTAAAAAACACAAACACAGGCTTGGTGCCTGTGGCTCAAGCGGCTAAGGCGCCAGCCACATACACCTGAGGTGGCGGGTTTGAATCCAGCCCGGGCCCGCCAAACAACAATGATGGCTGCAACCAAAAAATAGCCAGGTGCTGTGGTGGGCGCCTGTAGTCTCAGCTACTTGGGAGGCGGAGGCAGGAGACTCGCTTGAGCCCAGGAGTTGGAGTTTGCTGTGAGCTGTGATGCCACAGCACTCTACCCAGGGTGACAGCTTGAGTTTCTGTCTCAAAAAAATTAAAAAAACAAAACAAAACAAAAAAACACAGAGTCAAAAATAAAAAAGAAAGAAAAGGAGAAAGGATATATGCTTTTGTTTCGTATTTTGAATCACTTCAGAAAATGAATGGTGGCTACTTTTATCTAGAATAAATCTTTGTTGAAGAAAAGAAAACCATATATTGTCCTCTGTTCTGAGACTAAAATATAGAACAGGCTTGGCGCCTGTAGCTCAAGCAGCTAGGACGCCAGCCACATACACCAGAGCGGGCCCGACAAACAACAATGATAACTATAACCAAAAAATAGCCGGGCGTTGTGGCAGGTGCCTGGAGTCCCAGCTACTTGAGAGGCTGAGGCAAGAGAATTACTTAAACCCAAGAGTTTGAGGTTGCTGTGAGCTGTGATGCCACGACACCCTACCCAGGGCAACAGCTTGAGGCTCTGTCTCAAAAATAAATAAATAAAATATAGAACATACATTTGCTAGTCCCAACCAGTCAAACCAGTGTTGTTCATGAGGTTCTCTCTCTCATCCTGGTTCCTACTGAGTAAGAAATTCAAAAGTGTAAATAAAATATGAAATGACAGGAGCTTTTCTGTCTTAGTCTGGATGCAACACAAAGAACCCAGAAGCAAGTTTCACCACCCTTGAGCCTTGCTAGTGAAATGCAGTCCCATAACTGAAAACGTCATCTCTTCTAGAATACAAACATGACGGCAACAGCTATACTAACCTTCGTGTAAAGCTCTACTTGTTTCTTGAGACTATTGTAACAAATTACCACAAACTTGGTGACTCTAAAAAAAGAGAATAGTCTCTCACAGTTCTGAGGCCCTAGGTGGGGGGAGGGCTGTGTTCTCTCCAGAGGCTCCCGGGGAGAATCCCGGCTTCCGGCTGCATTCCTCGGGGAGAATTCCTTGGCTTGTGGCTGCATTTCTCTGCCTCACCTTGGCGGTCTTGTATCTTTGCGGATCTTCTCCCTCTGCCTCCCTCAAGCAAGCATACGTCTGATAATATTTAGAGTAAGCCGCTCCTCTCAAGATCCTTAACTTAAAACATGCCTTTTGCCATGTCAGGTGATGATGACAGGTTCTAGGAATTTGAAATACAGATATATTTTGGAGTATAGGGAGCATTTTTTGGCTTGCCACAAAGCTGTTTGACCTAAGAGTAGGAAAGGGCTGTACCCAAGTCTTGGAGGCATTTTCCACCTGGAATTAGGATTTACATGATCTAATCATATACTTCACATCCCTGCCACTAGAAGGCATTTCTGCCCAGTGACACCAAGCTGGTATTAAGGAGGCAGCCTACAGCTTTAGAACCAAGAAAATCTGACCAGACATTGAGAAGGGGTTCAGTAACCATTAACCCTGGGACAGGGTTAATGAACAAATGACCCACTAAGAAAGAGTGGGTTTTAGTGTTTATTTTTGAGAAACCAATTTTGTACATTTGACTTATTTTCTTTCTTCAGCTTGAGAGTTACCAGCAAAAGTAAGGAGTCAGGGCTTTCCGACATCAGCAGGCCCACTTTCTGCCACTCCAGCTGCGGACACCTCAACAGAGGCAAACGCAGATCCACGTATGACAACTCGGAGCTGGACAAGAAGATCTCATGCTGCTCTCCTCCCCCAGACTACAACTCCGTGGTCTTATACGCCACCCCACCCGTCTGAAGTTTGACACAAAGCCTTAGCTGTGTATTTATACCTAAGCATGTGTGTATTTATACCCCCAGAAAACTAGCTTTTATCAGTATTATGCATATATACGTTTACACCTTTATCTTTCCACAGGAGCCAGCTGCTTTTTATGAATTTTTAATAGTGCTTTTTGTTTTTTTGACTAATAAGAATGTAACCCAGATAAGTAGAGAAACAGTGACAAGTGAAGAACACTACCGCTAAAGCCTATGTTGCTCACCGAGTTAGAGAAATCCTTTTAAGCCCAGAGACCTCAGGACGTGTGGGACCACGATGCCTCAGGAGCTGATCACACCATGCTGAGTGAACCCCATGGGCCAGCCCCAGAGCCCAAGAGCAGGGCATATGCCCTCCAGCTCTAGGAGTCACTAGCTGGCCAAAGCAGTGTCTCAGGAGCCCTCTAGCAGGCATGAGACATGTAAGAAGGAAAAGGGGAAAAAGGAGGGAGAAAGGAGAGAAAACAGGAGAGGGCATGAGAAGGAATCTACACCCACGGGCAGGCTTTCAGCAATGCCATTTCAGTGGCTTCTCCACGCTGACCTTCTGCATTGGAGAACCCAGCCAGGAGCAGAGACAGGACAGAGATGAGGGGACATTTTCTGATTCTGGGAGGCAAGAAAAGGACAAACATTTTTTGAAACTAAAACAGAAATGCCCAGTCCTATACGTGGCACATTTTGATTTAGCGCTCTGAGAGTGACACTGAGCTCGGAGTCCATACTGTTGGTTCCTCTCGCAAGATACGCTGAAACTGACCCAGAGCTGGGTCAGCTCCACAGCACGGACAGCCTTCCACTTAAAATGCCAAATTCTATTTCCAGTATTAATGTCCGGAGCAGATGCTTCATTTTTTATATTATCCTGTGTTGTACAGTTAGTTATAAAAGCAAGCTGGGGGGAATGAAAACGCAGTCTTTGGGAGGGTTTTCTCTATACTAGAACTAGGGTAGATGGAATAACACGTCAGTGAGACACAGTGAACAACCCAGCTTCAGACCCACCAAATCAATCCACCAAAGCAGTGGGGACCTCAAGCACAGAATCAATCATGTTTCCCTTTTATTTAATGGGGATTCCACTATGTCATGCTAATCTGGAAGGATGTGGAAGAGCATTAACTGATGTTTATTAAGCACTTTATGCTCCTTGAGAAAAAAGGTAATATATAATTTATGCAAAATAGTTCTATGGTTGGGACTTAGGATACTAGTTAATGAGCCATCAATAAAAGAAAAGCCTATTTCGTCTGCTTTGGGACCTTGTCTAGGGGCCTGAGTTTGAAGGGAATAGGGCCATGGGGAAGGAGGGTGCCTGTCAGCTGCCTCGGATCTCTATCCTGGTTCTGTTGGATGCTATTTATGCGAGTTATAGTCTGTGTATTTAGGGTGTACACACCTTCTGCAGCCAGTCAGAAGCAGGGCAGGCAACAGTGAATTGCTGCTTCTGGGAGAAAAGAGTACGCTTCCTTTTACGCATGTAACTTAGAATGTATGCCTCCTTTCCTAGGTCCCTCATTCTTGTCTAAAGGTTCTTTGTATGAAGAGATGGGAAAGTCAGCACATTCCCAAGTGAGACATTGGGTGGCCCAGGGTGACCTTTCCAGAGGACTTACCAGCCAGAAGAGGGGAGTGAGTCATGCTTCTCTGCTAAGAACTAAATTCAAACAAAATCAGGATAGAGCCAGAGGAGGGGAAAAATCTTTGTTCTTCCTCCTCTTTACAGACAGCTAGCAGTAGTGTAAATCAGGTAACTAGAAGGAGGATAAACAGAGAAAATAAAAGAAGACCCCAGACAGTTCTTTACTTTTTTTCAAATCAGGTAAGGACCTGGCAATTATGACAACAAAGAAAACCTATGCTATTCATACGATGTCTTAATTTCAATAACCTAATATCTTAATCATTAAGAGACCTTAGTACACAAATACCCTTCTTCCAAGAGAAAAATCTATTAGAATTATGTTACTCAGCTTCTTCAAAGACTCAGGTTTGTAGCCTACATGAGTCATCAGGCAACACATGGTCCCATCTGGAGTCTTACTGTAGAAAGGAAAATGGAGGGTTGTAATAGTGATATATACAGTTGCAAAGTGCTCATTCATTAAAACAGCACTGAAAATTAAAACACTAATTAACTGATGTAACCAGGAGAACCACTTGCCGTTTATTACAAAAATGGTCGGCACTAACAGCTGAAAAACGAGCACTTTCAGGGCTTTTGAGAATGTGTGGCAGCCCGGGTGGCATGGGACTGAAACCACCTGCAAGTCTGTGTCAAGTCAGCTCAAGAAATGATGCTTAGTTGTTAGCTTTAGCCCATGGGACACATATCTTGTTTCCCAGCCCATAAGAATGTCAGACATCAGACACTTGCTAGCCCCAGGTAAATCGTTAAAGGAGGAATCAATCCATCTTCGACCAGCAGTGGTAGTAACTATATGTGTATGTGTGTATGTGTGTGTGTTGTGCAGAACTATTTAAGGAAACTGGAATTTTAAAGTTACTTTTATACAAACCAAGAATATATGCTACAAATAGATATAAGTGAGACATGACTTGACCCTGTATTTCTAGCCATGATGAATGTATTTTGTATACTATCTTCATATAATAAAATTAACTTCCAAAAACACGTACATATTTTCTGATTTGTGTGTTAAGTGTAGAAGGGGTCATGGACATCCCTGGGGATGGTGTTCTAGGAGATCCCTTTAACCAATTAGTAGACACACCACAAGAAGATAAAGTGAATACAGCCAAAGAGAGGAAAGAGTTCCCTGGATCAGCTGCATAAAATGGCTAAACAATCAGAACATTGACAACGTAAACAAAAAGCAGAATCAAACTAGGCAGACTGCCCAGAAAACACCAAAATGACTAAACAAGTAAAGCATACGCTGAGTGTCACTGCTACAGATGACAATGCCCTCAATGAAAAGCCCGTCTTCCCCAAACACTACCATAATTATAGTGTGAGTGTTTGCAGATAAGTGCACGTGTATTAGAGGTTGCATGTGGGAAACTGCACAAATAGCCAAAAGCCTGAAGCACAAGAACTTTGCTACGATCTTCCTTTCTTACTACAACTCTAACCACTAGATGCAGAGTAAGCAACCAACATTTGTCTTAGAAAGTGGTCATGCTACTACTGGCTTTAATACCGTCATGAGGAAACTGGATTTGAGAGACATTGTTAGGGGGAAAAATTAGGCCCACTTTCTTTGGGACAAAGTTGAGAAAAGAAAAACGGATAAATGACTAAACTCAGTAAACTTTTAGTTAACCAAAGAGAGCAAGAGGCACTTTATCTTTAAGAATCTTAAATCTTTTTTTTAGAGACACGGTCTCACTTTGTCACCCTCAGTAAGAGTGTCGTGGTGTCACAGCTCACAGCAACCTCCAGCTCTTGGGCTTATGGGATTCTCTTGCCTCAGCCCAGAGTAGCTGGGACTACAGGCACAAGCCACAACGCCAGGCTATTTTTTTTTTTTTTTTTTGCAGTTTGGTCGGGGCCGGGTTTGAACCCACCACCCTCGGTATATGGGGCCGGCGCCCTACTCACTGAGCCACAGGTGGGGCCAGGATCTGAAATCTTTTTTTTTTTTTTTTGAGACAGAGCCTCAAGCTGTTGCCCTGGGGAGAGTGCTGTGGCATCACAGCTCACAGCAACCTCCAACTCCTGGGCTCAAGTGATTCTCTTGCCTCAGCCTCCCAAGTAGCTGGGACAACAGGCATCCACCACAATGCCTGGCCATTTTTTGGTTGTAGCTGTCGTCGTTTGGCAGGCCTGGGCTGGATTCAAACCCACCATCTCAGGTGTATGTGGCTGGTGCCTTAGCCGCTTGAGCTACAGGCACCAAGCCAGGATCTGAAATCTTTAAAAAAATATTGGTTATCATAACGTAAGAGTAAAGCCACTCATTTAGGCAAATGTTTGAGGAATCTGTCACGTCAATAGTTTAGAAATTTTCTCGTGACTCTGGAAACGTATAGTACATTTGGGAATTATTTTTTTCCTCCAGCAGGACGACAGCCTCCGTCTACCACCCAACTTCTCTACTCCTCTAAACAGCAAAATTCTATGAACAAGTTGGTTATACTACTTGTTTACAATTCCTCTTTTCCACTCATTCTTTAAGTTACTCTAAACTACTTTGCATGGCTACTGCTCCTGACAGAGCTATCAGTGACCTGCATATGGCTAAATCTAATAACCAATTCTCAGTCCCAGTCTTCTTTTTTTTGAGACAGAGTCTCACTATGTCGCCCTGGGTAGAGTGCCGTAGTATCACAGCTCACAGCAACCTCAAACTCTTGGGCTTAAGCGATTCTCTTGCCTCAGTCTCCCAAGTAGCTGTGATTACAGGTGCCCACCACAACTCCCAGCTAATCAGTCCCAATCTTGCTTGACACATCAGCAGCTTTGAGTTTTACACCTGAAAATGCTTTCTTCTGGGGCTGGGTGTGGTGGCTTAGGCCTGTAGTCCCAGCTACTTGGGAGGCTGAGGCAAGAAGATCGCTTGAGCCCAAGAGTTTCAGGTTGCTGGGAGCTAAGATGCCACGGCATTTCATGGAGGGTGACAAAGTGAGACTCTGTCTCAATAAAAAAGAAAACACTTTCTTCACTTTGACTATAGGCCATGACACTTCAATAGTCTTCTATCTCACTGGCTACTTCTGTCTCTTTTGTTAGGTCTTTCCCTGACCTTTTAACATCACTCCAGTTATCCCAAGGCTCTGTACCTTGGGAGCTTGGTCAGTCTATACTAACTCCCATCACAATTTCTTTTCTTTTCTTTTTTTTTTTTCAGGTGAATAATCATTCCGCTGTTTAATGGAAGGAAAATAACAAAAGTATATGATAATTATAAATTAATAATATATTAAGTATAAATTAAATTACAAAATTTCTCTAAAAAATGAAAATTTACATTAACTAATGACAGTCCCTTCACAATTTCACATATTCACAATTGTGAATCCCTTCACAATTTCATCATATCAGGGCTTTAAATGGCATCCATGACTTTCATGCACAGACTAGATCTCTCCCCTAAACTACAAACTTGTATATATTCATATATAAATGTAAGTGCTAAACTGACATCTCTCAATGCTCTGGCATACTATTTTTTGAAGCCAGCTACAGCAATATCTCCTATCCCATGTGACCCTTGGCATTGTGCCCTTGCCCCTCCCACATCAAAATTGCTGCCCTTAGAATCAGTCTTGTCATTAACAGAATGAGACAGAAGTTGACACTGCATTACTTGAAGGCCAGGTCAGAAAAGATTGTGCATCTCCCACCTGAGTCTCTTGGTACACTTATTTTGCAAAAGCTCCCAGTAGGGACTCAGCTACTCTGCTTGGAAAGGCCATGTGTGTGTGCTCCCATAGAGAGCAGCCAGGGGAGCCCCGTCTTCAGACCACTGCACCCACAGCCATCAAAAATTTCCCAGCTGAGGCCCCGAACACAATGGAGTAGAGATAGCCATCCCCGCCTTGCCTCTTCCAAATTCTTGATGCATAGAATTCCTGAGCAAAATAAAATGCTTCTTTCATGCCATTAAGTTTAAAGCCATTTGTTACAAAATCACACATGAAACAAATGTGTACAAAGTGTCTCAAACTTAACCAGAACAAACTCTTGAAGGAGCTAAGGAAATTTCACCCCAAAATACAATTCCTTGGTATAAAGAATATTTTAAGTGAAAAAGCTATTTTTGATCAGAAAGCACTGGCCTCTTCTCTATAAAACCTGAATTACCTGATTTAAAATCAAAAAAGGGGCTGCCGGACTCTTTATCACATAGATCTGGCCCTAAGGTCATTTGAAGCAGGAGATCTGTCTCTCAGGTCAATCTGTAAATCAATCTGTTTCCACCCATCAACACACATTCTCCCCAGCAACCAAATGCTGCCCTGTATATTTTCCCCATTCTTCCTCCTCCCTTCCGAAAAGGCTTCTTTAAAAGCCACTGACAATCACTGTGATTTTGGGAAATCATTCTTGTGGTTTCCCCCATGCACATTGATATTTGGAAATAAACCTTTCTCTTATTAATCTATCATAACTGTGAATTGATCTTTTCAGGGAACCAACCAAACGGAAGGGCAGGTTTCCTCATGACCTCTTCACTCAGTATCTGTCCCCACTTCCCCAACCTCTCTTCCCCACTCCCTTCAATAGAATCCTCCAACCTGTCAGCACCAAGCCAAAATCACAAGTCTTCATGATTTCTCTCTTCCTGTTATTCCACATCCAATAAATAGGATATCCCCATTGTCTGTATCTTTATAAACTGATCAAATTTTCATAGATAAGGATGATATACACCACATGTACTAAGGCCTAGCTCCTTATTTTGACCGCCTCTGTATATTGGCCAGTTTTTTACAGTCCTTTGGGTGTTCACCTTACAGAGGTTCTCCTGCATTTGATCAATTAATGAATTGATCTGCTATTTCATCCTAAAACAAAACTTCCTACAAAATACATAGGAAATACACAATCTTTTAAAACCCAACTGTTAAGGGCTTAAGTCCTTCCCCCACCTCCCCTTTCAAAACAAAAGATCTACTGGCCCCGCCCCAAGAGTTCCATTGGAGACTCTAACCCACAACTTTCCAGCAACCTATGGAATCTCCTTCCCCCTATGCCCAGTATAAAATCAAGCCCCCAACCACTCTAGGTGCAGCTGCCATTTTTGCCCAGGTAGGTCTCAGTCCCTTTTTATTTTTTTGAACAGTCCCAAGCTGTCACCCTGGGTACAGTGCCATGGTATCACAGCTCACAGCAACTTCAAACTCTTGGGCTTAAGTCATTCTCTTGCCTCAGCCTCCCAAGTAGCTGGAACTACAGATGCCTGGCTGTTATTTGTGTGTGTGTGTGGTGGTTGCCATTGTTGTTTTAGCTGGCCCTGGCTGGGTTCGACCCCACCAGCCTCAGTGTATTGTGGCTGGCACACTACCCACTGAGCTACGGGCACCGCCTCAGTCCCTTTTCATTAAACTTGGCCAGAACCTCTCTTGGTCTCGTCTCTTTGTATACCCTTCTGAACTCCTTTCACTGACCATAAGACAAACATTATGTTATATAAATACCAAAAAAGAAAAAAGACACATTAATCTCTGTAATTCTTTATTAAAAATACTGCTGTACACATAAGAGACTGAAAACAGGATTAAAGATGAATAACACAAATTGGGATCATGACGTTAGAACTTAACATATTGGTGCTTTTTAGGGAAGTTGCTGACATCCAAATCACAGAACCAAGGTCAAAAGCAAAATACAAAGGTACCCTCAAAAATATTTACAATGAAGTAAATATACTAACAGAATTTAAAATAGGTACAAAAAATTGAAATGACCAATGTTACATGATTTCAAGGGTTGTCCTTTCTGTGCTTTTATCTGTCATAACAGGAAGATATGCGAAGTTTATAACCTTAATTTGATTATCCTCAGATATTAAAATCTTCCTGTGAATTAAAGACTTTTAGACAACCTCTTAAATGGAATTACACTATGGAAAAGAGGGCTCCCCCAAAAAACACCTAAGCAGAACTGAAGAGCTCTTACGAAAACCATTCCCAATAAAAACTCCTCGAAAAATAAATATAAAGTGGAAACTAAAAAAAAAAAAAAAAAAAAAAAGGATGCATTACCTGACACCAACTGTTTTCTGGTGAAAACATATCAGCTGTCTATCTTTTATATGCAAACCAAGTCCTGAGGTTAACTAGGGGCTGAAGCAAGCTATAGCATTTGTGATGCAAACATTCTTGGGTTTGTGATGTAAACTTGCCTTGCAGGGAAATATGCTGGTCTATACAGAACGAGAGATTCAAGCCCTATTTAACCCCTGCCCTTCCTTAGCTTTCACAAAACATTGGTCCACAAATTAAATTTTTAAAAAGTTTCCAGGCCCCCAAACTAAAATAGATGATCCCCTTTCATTTTCAAAGAAAACAATATTGGAAAAAATCTCCAGCCCGCTTATAAATTAAGCATTTCATATCTCTTCTAGAATACAAGTAGTTCTTTTTTGTACAAAAGAATTACAATATGATTTGTCAAAAAACATATAAAAAGACAGCTGCTCTTCCTCAAATACATGAGCTAATGATAAAAGACTTTTGCATGTTAATGTCTCCAAGTTCTTGTCCTTTTACATAAAAAAAGAACATTATGGTGGCAAATATCATTATCCTTTGAATATGGAACATTATGTTCTTTTAAAAATCCATCCAGATCAAATGCAGTAATTGATTTTCTTTTTTAACTCAACAACTGATGCTACCAAACATGGACTCAAATACATTTGTTAAAAATGTGTAAAGCTGTCTCTAGTCTTCAAAGCTTTCAGGTGAAGAGAGGTGCTTTTTCTTGATGCAAATCTCAAGGCAGAGAAAATCATTTTAAAGCTTATAAAAAGTGGACAGAGAAATATTAAAAACTTCTCTGAAATATACAAATGTGTAATTATTAAAATTGAAGACAGTAACATCAGTCGCAAGTGCTTGGGAGTCAGTCCTGACCTTTTGAGTTTCCACATTTTCTTCATAGTTGCATGGTGAGCACCCAGTGCTAGCAAAACATTCAGTGCTGGGAAAGGAGATATAGTCTTCATTACTGTTTTTTAAGAAAGAAAATTCCTATGTATTTGGCAGTCTTCATTATCAAAGTATAGGTATTTCAGTAACTAGAAATTCCATGAATACCCAAGTTTGGCGATAACTGCATGTCCAAATATTAAGAAAGGTAAAAGGAGAAAAATTCCAAACTTTTAAGATGGACTTATTCAGGAATGTCCCACAGAGTGAGTTATTATCAAAAGTACTATTACTTTGGGCTAAGCAGTGACTGCAAAGGCACAGCAGATCATTATCCCTCCAGACTCAGGCTGTAAAACATCAGAAAGCTCTTGATACCAGACCACTGCTGAGTTTAGTTCCTCTTCTGAACAGTGTCTCTGTTTGTATCCAGTGTAAAGGACCATAATAAAGCTGTGGTTCAAAGAACAGAACTTTATACCAAAAAAAAAAGAAAGAAAAGAAAAAGCAAACTGGAAAGAATCTAAAGTAACAATAGTCCCGAACTTCAGGCATATTGTAATTATGTTTCTATTTAAAAATGTGCATAAATGTAAATGTATCTGAATAGCAGGCAAATAACTTAAAAAAAAAAAAAGGCTCTGGTTCAATCTGGAGCAAAGAGCTATGGTGCTCCTTCAGTTAACTGTTTATCCAATGTTTATTCGGAAAGGATTTAAGTTAACTAATGGAGAATTCATATCCAACAATTCACTGGTATTTCTTTGTAGATTCTTGAAAACAAAACAAAACACAAATCTCAGTCTAACAGTGGGTGGCACACAGAGCTTGCATACAATACTCTTACAAGAATTATGCACTATACTGCACTTTTATGAAATTATTTACCTGGTCCATTATGTTATTCAGGGCAACCCATCCTCAAAAGAGTAAATTTTGCAACCCCCAATGGCAAAAAAGCTGCCCAGCATTGTTTCCCAAAAATGTCCTTGCAAATAACTTCCCTTAATAAGTATACAATGTGGCAAAAGTTCAAAGATCAGAAAAAAAGTCTTTAAAAAATTAAAATTAGTGCATATACAAGTGGAAAAAACAAATCAGGGAACATCATTCACCTGATGGTGTTCCTTAATTTAGAATAAATTCTTCACAGATGTAGACTCCAATGGCAGCCATAGCGCTTGGATAAGTGAAACATTCTTCCTTTCAAGTAACAGTGTACCTGACTGAAGTGCAAAAGCAGCTTTGCTCATCCCCCGTTTGTTTCCCAAATGTGAAATGAGATGATGAAACAGTTCAGCTGTAGTGCAATTTGCTATTGGTTAAGTTACTCAGCCATGTCTTACGTGCTTTTTTAGCAAATACTACAACTGACCATTTGCAGCTGCTATCAGTTCTTGAAAAGTATTTTCGAAGCAACGCTTTAAGTCACTGTAAGTCACCACAAGTACACTCTTCTCATCTCTGGAAATCAAGCTTATTTTTTCTGGCACACCAGCATCTAGCTGAAACAGATATATATGCAAAATATGAAGTTCACACTACGTGGAAAAGAATCTACTTCGTTAAAAGACATTTGTAATAATCAAAAAGGAAATATTTTAAAAATGTATCATGTTCACTTTCAATATTCAAAAGTATTTTAACATTACTAATCAGTATGCACACAATTTTAACTCAGGTTTTTCAAAACCACAGTGCCCTATATATCTTATCTACCCTCCTGCTTAACATCTGTTTGCAATATACTCCACCTAGGTGACATTCTGTGGTCACTCTCTCAACAGCCTCCCATTTTTGTATCACGAATTACACAGTAATGAACATATTCATCTATTTAATTTTTTTTCTTCTGTAGGAAGTACAGTAGAACCTCTGTAAGTTGATCAGCCAAGGAACTAAACTGGTCAACATATGGAGATGGTCAACAAAAGGAAGTAGGCCTACTGTCCTGATCCATACATGTGGTACTTATCCAGTCTAAGAAAATTAGGTCAACTGAGGGAGGTGGTGGTTAACTATGGAGGTCTTACTGTATTAAGTTTTCTCCTTAGGAAAAATACTTAAAAGTATAAATCATAAAATGTAAAGCAGGAGTGATTTCAAAGCTTGGTAATACTGTTAGCCAGCCAAACTGTTTTCCAAAGGATACCAATTAGACACCATTGATTTATGAGTTGTAACAATTTAACAGCAGCCCCCATATCAAACAAGTAATTTACTATTTTAATCTACATTTTTAATTAATTATCAAACTTTTTTCATACATTTGCTTTTGATGTTTTGCTTGTGAGAATGCTAGTTTATGGTTTTTACTCACTTATCTATTGGGATTTGGCACTAATATTTTAGTGATATCTTTATAAAGCAGAAATACTAAACCTTTGTCAAATAACTTGTTATAGTTTTCACTTTATTTTTGTTAATTTAACACAGGTTTTTTTTCTTTCATTAAATGACACATTAAAATATGTTTAAAACTCACTGAAAGCTCAAATATTCAAATTATCTTACCAGTTAATTTCTGCCATCCTTTCCATCAAAATAAGCTTACGTAAAATCTTAGTTTTTATATAATAAATATGGCCATCCTCCTCCTTTATTATATTCTTTTCAAACTTAAGAGACTATTGTTACACTCCAGATTTGGGATAAATATTATTTACTACTAGCTATTTTATACGAAATAGAATTTTCTTCAAATTTTCAATTATTCTAATATTCATTAAATAACATTTGCTTAGGGTAACTGTATGTACTTATACTTATTCCGTAGGATCTACTGTTCAATGTTTATATTAGTTCTACCTATCTTTAATTACTGATACTCTGATGGTATGAACACTCCCCTATGTTTTAAAATCTGATAGAATTATTCTCCACTCATTGCTCTCAAGAAAAGGTTTTTCATGCCAGACATGGTGGCTCACGCCTGTAATCCCAGCACTCTGGGAGGCCAAGGCGGATGGATCGCTTGATTGAGCTCACAGGTTCGAGACTAGCCTGAGCAAGGGTGAGACCCCATCTCCAAAAAAAATAGCCTGGCATTGTGGTGGGTGCCTTTAGTCCCAGTTACTTGGGAGGCTAAGGTCAGAGGATAGCTTGAATCCAAGAGCTGTGAGGTATGACTCCAGGGCATTTTCCTGGGGCAAGAAAGTGAGACTCTATCTCAAAAAAAAAAGAAAAGAAAAAAGAAAAAAAAAAAAAAGAAAAGAAAAGGTTTTTCCCCTAAGAGAAATAAGGGGAAATGAATATATAAATCAGAATGGATTAGTTCAATACAGTTTTATGCTACAAATACAAGTTACTGACAATATTCTCTAAAGAGTTTAAAGTAAATATAAACTTTTTATATAAATATAAGAAGGCAAGGTAGTGCTTAAAATACGGAAGGGCAACTGTATTTTACATTAACAGTTCTATATCATGTGCTATAGTAGGTATTTTCTCCTCTGGTACTTACAATTTAGGACAGTTTAGATCACAAGTCAGCAAATATTTTCTTTTTTTTTTTTTTTTGTGATTTTTGGCCGGGGCTGGGTTTGAACCCGCCACCTCCGGCATATGGGACTGGCACCCTACTCCTTGAGCCACAGGCGCCGCCCAGCAAATATTTTCTATAAAGGGCCAGACAATAACTGTTTTAGGTCTCAGGGGCCATATACTATCTCTGTCACACATTCTTTGTTTACAGCTTGGTGGTTTTACAATTCTTAAAAAATTTAAAAGTGGGCCAGGTGTGATGGCTCATGCCTATCTATAATCCCAGCACTCAGGGAGGCCAAGGCAGGAGGATCACTTGAAGCTAGGAGTGTATGCGTGGGCTATATGGTAACATCCTGTCTCTACAAAAAAATAAAAATTAGCTGTGCACTGTGGCACATGTCTATACAACCAGCTACTCAGGAGGCTGAGGCAGGAGGATCACCTGACCTGGGCCAGGTGTTTGGGGTTGCAGGGAACCTCAAAACCTGTCTCTTAAGAAAAAAAAAAAAAAAGTAAAACTATTCTTAGCTTGCCAGCTATACAAAAACAGGCCATAGAATGGACATGGTCCACAGGCCATGATTTGCCAACTTCTAGTTTAAACAAAAGCCTATACAATGACTAAGATTTATTTCTGGAGATCAATTCTATACTCCATAATTCCAAGTGATTCTGAAGGAAAATAAGTTCCTTCTTTTCTAAATTTTATCTCTCCTAGCCTTTTCAAAATATAAAGCTTACAACTTAATAAATTTATGACACATCATTATTTAATTCATCTAATCACCTAATCCACCATTTACAATAGCTAGACCTATGGATGCTACTAGTATCGTGCTTTTATTACACTTAATTATAACACCTTTAGTTAACATAAATAAATTGATAACTGCTAATACAACTCAAAGTGACTTAGAAAAAAGGAAGTTAATTTTTTAAAATATAGTTAACACAAAAAATCACTTTTCTGCTTTTACCACTCATTGTCTTATAACATGCAAATAAAATACAGTAAACAGCATAAAGTGGGGAAGGCAGTCATTTTGTGACACTTTATCATTACTAGATCCAAAAAGAATTTTTGAAATTATTCATACAGGTGTTAAAAAAATTCTATTCTTAAAAATGTTATGAATAAAATACTTTACAGTAAGAGGGCATCCTGATTATCCTTAAAAGTATCCCCTACTATTTGTAGAAGATGCATCTCTACAAATTGTAGGTATCATTACAATCTTAAAAATCCAGATACAAATTACCTTGTTAAGACAAGAAATGATATGACTGAGGTCAATCCAGGGAGCACCCGCTTCTGTCACCTGATGAAAAAGATGATCCCTAAACAGTTTTAACAGATAACGGTCTCCAGTCTCTGACCAAGTAGGATCCTTTTGAAACCTGGGGGGAAGTTAATATTTTACACCTCAGTAACTCACACTGTATGCTACATGGCCGTATTTTTCAGACAAAAAATAAGTTTCAAAATGAAAAAAATAAAATATTTTTCCCAATAAACAAGAAATTAGGGGTTTTTGTATAATATTAAAAAAAATCTAATGGAACATGAAGTATATGAATTCTAGTTTTCAATTTTCCATTCTTTAAGGAAATCTTTAAGGTGTTCTACTTTATTTTTGCCCCTACCATTATATAAAATGGACAAGAAAAAAAAAAAACCATTGCTAGATTATCTTTAAACAAAGGTTATAAGAGTACTTTTTTGTTTCTCTCACCCTGTAGGTGGCAGTAGAGAGGGATAGTAAAACATGTCATCCACTTCATTAATAAGCATAAAATAGAAAAACATTTACAAAACAAAAAGGAAGCAGATTAGATTTTCTACCATTACACCTGAAAGCAGGCTGTAGAGAAGTGGAGAACCACACAACCACTGTTAGTTTTCAGTGACCTTAGGAACACGGTGTCCAGATGTTATTCAAATAATCAAAATAATTATAATTGCATATTTGCATAATGCTATTTTTAAAAAGGGATATTACCGAGAACAGAAACACGAACTCATCTGAGAGGACGAGGAAAGTTTTCCAGAGGAAGGATGCTCTTTAGGCAGAGGGATCAGTATTTGGTAAAGGACAGTATGGAGCTTGAAGAAACCTAAGTTAGGTCAGTGTGTCTGGATGGGGGTGGGAGAGAAAAAGAGAAGAAAAGGAAAGGAAAGAGTACCAGGGGCGGCAGGGAGGGACAGGAGAATGAGTGGGACAGAGAGAAAGAAGAAAGGAGGAAGAATGAGAGAAAGCAAGAGGGGGAGGAGAAAACTAAGAAAAAATAAAGCAGATCTGAAGCAAAGATGAGAAGAAGGTAAGGACCAGACTATGCAGCCTTAGATTGTGTTTTAAAAACTGGGTCTTTTTTCCTAAGAACCATGGAAGAAACTCACCACATGATTTTCACATAATCCTATATGGGTTCTACAAAGGTCACTCTGGTGATTTCCAATTAAAATGCAGATTAAATATATCCATTTATCTCTGCTCCCTTTCAAAAGCCCAACAAATTGACAGTGAATGTCTTAAAAGAGTACAAATCAACCCAGGGACAAAGAGATCTGAAGAAACAACAATAGTGAATAAGAAATATTTCTGAAAGTTTGGAAGGCAGAAAACAGATGGGCAAGTGGTACAACTTAGCAGGCCTGATAACGCTGAACCCACAAGAAGCCAGCCACACTGGTGAGACTCAGACACTGAAGCCATCAAGAACTAAGGTACAGTTGTGGACAGAGATGAAGACAGAACTGAGAAAAGGTTCCATAAATAGCAAACAGATAACCTATCTCTAAACTCTGCCCCCACCTCTGACTGGCAGAAATCTGGAGGTTTACTCTCCAGAAAGGGTAGATCAGAGAAGTTCTATCTCATGGATGCCAGGCAAGGAAGAGTGGTAGTGGATGAGACACTATTCAACAAAAGCACTCCTCCCTCATGGCTCCTAAACCTTGGCTGTGAGGCTTATACCATAGGAAGTAGGCTGGAAGATTCTCTTTAAGGGATGCTCACCTGCCCATGAAAAATGATGTCATTCAGAGTCCATCCAAAACAAACAGAAATCCTACATAACAGTATCTCAGGGCTTTATCACATAGAAAAGCTCCCTACAATCTCTATGCCCACACAGAGCTTCCCATCAGCCTTCCTACCGCTAGTCTTCTAGGAACTCATTCCCTCTTTTTTTTTGAGACAGAGTCTCACTATGTTGCCCTGGGTAGAGTGCTGTGGCATTACAGCTCACAGCAACCTCAAACTCTTGGGCTTAAGCGATTCTCTTGCCTTAGCCTCCCAAGTAGACGGGACTACAGGTGCCTGCCACAACACCTGGCTATTTCTTATTGCAGTTGTCATTGTTGTTTAGCTGACCCGGGCCAGTTTCGAACCTGTCAGTCTTGGTGTATGTGGCTGGCAGCGTAACCACTGTGCTATGGGTGCTGAGCCTAGGAACTCAATATGAGTGGACAGCCAAGAATCAGAAATCTTTTTTATCTTTGAGACAGTCTCATTATGTTGCCCTTGGTAGAGAGCCGGGCTGTCATAGCTCACAGATAACTCAAACTCTTGGGCTTGCGAGATTCTTTTGGCTCAGCCTCCCAAGTAGCTGGGATTACAGGCGCCCTCCACAATGCCCAGCTATTTTTTTGTTGTTGTTGTTGCAGTTGTCATTGTTGTTTAGCTGGCCCAGGTTGGGTCTGAACCTGCCAGCCTCAGTGTATGTGACCGGCACCATAACCACTGTGCATAGGTATCCAGCCAAGGATCAGAAATCTTTTGAAAAGGAAATAAAACGAAACAAAGGAAACTCTTGCTTTCCGTGAGATACTGCAGAGAACAGAACTTAAAACTAAAGAAAGGTGAAAAAAAAAACCCACCAAAAAAATCTATAATTGACAGCCTCAGAGAAACAAGAATTATGTAGTCAAGACAAACATTCAGAAAACAGAAAGTTCTTACAAATTAAAAACACGATAGCAGGATTTTAAAAATTCAAGTAAGGATTACAAAAAACTTCAATTTTAGAAAACTAAACTTGAGTTAAGTGCCTAGAAAGTGGAACAAAAAGATTAAGAGACAGGAAATAGGTGAAGAGAATATTAGAAAATCAGTTGCATAACAACTGAGAAATGGGAATTTCAGAAAAGAGAAGTTACTAAAGAAACAATGAAGACACATTTTCCACAACTGAAGAACTTCAAATTTCCAAGACTAAAAAGGGTCACCTGTTGATTTATCGTTATGAATCAAAATCCTGTAAGACAGATTGTTGAAAATTTCTGAACATCAGTGAAAAAGATGAGGGAAAGGGAAGGATTTGTTAAGAAAATGGCTTTGAATCTATCTGGAGGTTAACAGACAATGGGACAATGAAACAAATTCTGAACGAAACTATAATTACTACTATTTACCTATTTATTGGAAATACCAACTAATACAATCACTCGAGAGAATTAAATTAAAACTACAGAAACTGGGATAGAGAAAATGTAACTATTACTACTTATAGATGAACTGACTAAACACATGGGAAATCTAAGAGATTGAAAAACTATCCAAACAATAAGGTATCAGAGAACAAAATTAATAACAAGCAGCAAGAAGACAAAATGGGGGAGGGGAGTTCCACATTTATAACCAACAACAAGACAAAATGTAAAGCCTAAGAATAAACTCAGTATGCTTCAGTACTCTATAACTTTGTAAAGAACTTAAATATTACTGGAGAGTATAAAGCAGACATCAACAAATGAAATGACATACCATGATCTGCATTAAGATAATTCAACACCTAAAAAATAATTCCTAAGTTTACTGATAAAACAACAAAACAACACAAGAAAGAACACATACTACTAGATTTTAAAACTTCAATCACTGAAATAGTATAGAAGAAGTGCAGCTTCAAATCAGTGGGGAAAAGTCACACTATTCAATATGTAGCCTTTAGGTTACTATGTAGTTTTCTGGGGGAAAAGCTGGATTTATATCTTACACCCTATATAATGTCTAAGTATGTAAAAAATTTTAAATATGAAGAAATGAAACCAGCAATGTTCTAGAAGAAACCATAAGATAATTACTTCATAATCTTGGAACAGAAGATTTCAAAGGTAACTCAAAATGCAGACGCATAAAAGAAGTTTGATCAATTAGACTACATATGTAATTGTCTGCACGGGGAAAAAAATATGAGCAGGGTCAAAAGAAAAATGACCAGTTAAAAAAAACACACAAAGAGTGAATCTTTCTAAGTCCTATACATCCATAAGTCAGACAAGCAATCCAGCTAAAAAAACAAATGGGCAAATGGTATGAACAAACAGAAAAGGAAAATAGAAATGGATCAAAAATATAGGAAAGATACTCAAATATGCTTATTAAAAATAAATACTAAGCCAGGCATGGTGGCTCATGCCTATAATCACAGCACTTTGGGAGGCTGGACAGCATAACACAATCCCACTTCTACACATAACACACACAGAAGTTAGCTCGACTGGGTGAGGTGTGCCTGTCACCCTAGCTACTCCAGGGACTGATGTAGGAGGATCCCTTGAGCCCGGGTGTTGGAGGCTGCATTGAACTATGATCAAGCCACTGCACTTCAGCCTGGGGTGACAGAGTGAAACCTGTCTTGAGAAGAGAAAATGCAGAGGAGAAAAAGGGGAAATAGAAAATAAAACTGCACTGAAATTCAATTTCTCATCTATAATGTTTTAAAAAACTATTATTCATAAGGTACTGTTATAAATTATACATTGGTAAACTCTTCTGTAATAGCTACAAAATTATAGTGACATCATCGCTGACCTAGCAAATCAAAATTGTGCTTATAAACTATTACTGGGGCTCGGTGCCTGTGGCTCAAGCAGCTAAGGCGCCAGCCACATACATCTGAGCTGGCGGGTTCAAATACAGCCTGGGCTCGCCAAACAACAATGACAGGTGCAACCAAAAAAAAAAAAAAAAAAAAAAATCCCCCCAAAACAAAAAAATAGCTGCGCATTGTGGCAGGCGCTGGAGGTTACTGTGAGTTGTGATGCCACAGCACTCTACCCAGGGCGATAGCTCGAGGCTGTCTCAAAAAAAAACAAAAAAACAAAAAAACTATTACTGGGCCATAAAATATGGGAAATATAGCATAATGATTAAGGATACAGACCACAGTAAGATTTGAATCCTGGCTCATAGACTAACTAATAATGTGACCTGGGACAAGTTATTTAACCTCTCTAGGTTTCAATTTCTCTGTTAAATTTCCAAAATATTCATCATGAGAAAAAGCAGTATAGAAAACATTGTGTATGAATTATAATTTTTATATATTTAAAAAAGGAGAATAAGAATATATCATTGTATTTGAATATATACACTTGTATTTGTAACTGTGGAAGTATATACAAGAAACTAAAACTAAAGATTAATGAGGGAAAGTGGAGGTGTTGGGAATAGCTTGGGAATAGCAGTTATGAAAGAGACTATTTTTCACTTTAAACTTTTTCTATTTTTCAACAACTTTGTTCATATTTAACCTATTCAAAAGTTATAATTAGTAAGAAGAATTTTCTGAGGACACTCTAGAATTTTGTACACAGCCCCACTATCAGTAATGTGTTAAAGTAGAACAAAGACACTTTCAGACTTGCAAGACTGAAAAACTCCCTTCTCAGGAAGCCACAGGAGGATGCGCTCCATTAAAAGAATAAACCAGAGGGCTCGGCGTCCATAGCTAAGTGTTAGGGCACTGGCCACATACACTGGGGCTGGCAGGTTCCAACCTGGCCCAGGCCTGCTAAAAACAACAATGACAACTACAACAAAAAAACTGCCAGGCATTGTGGCAGGCGCCTGTAGTCCCAGCCAGCTACTTGGGAGGCTGAGGCAAGAGAATTTGCTTAAGCCCAGGAGTTCGAGGTTGCCGTGAGCTGTGATGCCATGGCAGTCTACCAAGGGTGACATAGTGAGACTCTGTCTCAAAAAAATAAAGAATAAACAGGGTATCCAAAAAGAAAATGAGAATTCCCAGAATAACAGTGAAGAGAAGCTCCAGTTCTGAAGTGTGTGTGGGCTTAAAGAGCAACCAGCCCAGATAGGGCAGAAGGGCAGAAATCTCCAGGGTTAAATTCTCTAAGGGGGCAAGGGAAAAAAGGAACTGAAGGGGTTATATGGGTCACTACAAAAGTTTTGAGACAGCGTTATGGTCCATTATTTCACTTCCAAGAAACACAATTGACAGCATCCTTTCTGATTTACCCATGCAAATTTCAACTTGCTTGGCTTATCATTTTTCCTGGGAGGGCTTCATTTGTTTCCTTCCATGTGGATTTTGAAATCTCTTGATATTGGGGTACGTTTCACATACCTATTTTTGACCATACAGAAAACGTTTTTGTAACTCTGGCAGACAGTATGGAAAGAACTGATAGTAAATGTGTTTTCATTTGCTTTGTTTTCTTTGCAGTTTTCGCTGGGGCCAGGCTTGAACCTGCCACCCTCGCTATATGGGGCTGGCACCCTACTCCTTGAGCCACAGGAGCTGCCCTGTTTTCTATATAACATAATTATTAACTCCAAGAAAACAAAACCCACTACAGCTATAAACAATATTTATCTAGTCAATAATATGTCAACAATGAAGACAGATTTAACTCACAATTTGTAAGTTATGGGATAGAATGTATCTGACAGAGCCTGCATGTGGTGTGTGTGTTGAGGAAAGGGATGAATCATTAGCTAAACATTTTTTTAAAAACCAAGACATAGGACTCTGTGTCATCTCCCAGAGGATTTTCTCTTTATCCAAATATAACCAACCAGTAAGAATAATGTACACTCATTGTCATTATGCAAAAGAGTGCCCTTGATTGAAAACATATTATAAAATACTGTAGATCCTTACTCCGGCCTCTCATTGATTGTTCCCAATTTTGCTAGAAGCCTAAACAGTCTTCCATTTTGAACCTCCTATAAAACATTTTAAAAAGAGAGAATGTTAAAGTTCCAGATAACTAAATATAAAAGCCAAAATACACTGGTATCCGGTACCAATATTACCTTTAAATATTTATAAACCCTGACATTCCTACCTTTTGATTCTACTTTTAAATACATTTAGTTCACTTTGTTTAATAATACACAATAGTACTCAAGAAGATTATGGAGCTGACCACTTTTAGGAGTTGTTAAAGTAACTAACATGAAAAATTATTTGTCAAATGACTACAGCAAAGCTATTAATGAAAAGAACAATGACCAGAGGACATAAGAAATTAAACACTAAACACTGTTTGGAAGTATCTGCAATCGTAGCAAAGTGGGCACTACATGCAGCACAATGTTTATTTTACATCTGTTTATACACTCAGATGCAAGTGCAGTACACACACAGATACATTTATTAACCACACTTTTACCTTGGCAAGGTCTTCCTCTATGACATCATTTCTCATTTGAGCAGCATCCAATTGAGTATAAAATCGAGCACCAATCATGGGCATGATGTCATTTACACTTCGCATCCTGTTTTGGTCAGTCAACAAATACCTAACCAAAATAAAAGAATCACTTGAATGTCCAATATGCAATTTTAAAAACAACCCACAAACACACAGCTGTTACTGCTGCCATCATCTTAATGTATACAATCTGGAAAACATCTTTTCATGCAAGTCACTTTTATGCTTAAATATTATGCTTAAATATTACATAGTATTTCTTTTGGAAAAATTTAAGAACCAATGGAGAAACTGTAAACATGTCTTTTCTGTACATTTTTACTATTACGGAAATGAGAAAGCAAAGTTGAGTAGGGTTACTCTTAGCCATTTCCAGTCTCAAATCCTTCTTCACAATGTTGCTGGTTGAAAAGCTTGTTACAAACTTTTTGAAAGCAGTAAAATAGGGGGTGGATTATGGGGTAGGTAGCTTTTCCTGTTGCTCTTCAAAGATAATTTGTGAAACTAAAACTGAGTCTTCAGTTTTGCTAACCTGAAGGAGCCCAGGTTTTTAGAAGTTGCACTTTGCAACTTTATCTACCAGTTATCATACATTCACTTCTGAGAAATCTTCAAGCTTAACACAAATCAGAAGACACCAGTTCAATTTCTGTCATTATAATGAAGGCAGAAAATAGTACCTTTTCCACAATTAACTGTTAGAATACAAAGATTCTCCATCTTCTATTACCGTTTATTCTATAGGGAAGCCATTCTCTGACTTTCATGAGTGAGAAAGCAGCCTCCTATTCTTTCATTCTTTTGCTTATAATTCTCTTATGCTCTTTATAGACTGCTATCTGAAAATACCTCATTTGTTTATTGTATGTTTATTAACTCTTTCTCTCCATTAGGATGTGAACTCCAGAAGAAAGGAATTTTGTTCATCTTGTGCAAAGTCTCCTTAGCATCTGGCACACAGTAGGCATTCTTTTCTTGAATAAATAGTTACACCCATGTGAATAATCCATGTCGCACTATTCACCAGTAATTACTCATATATTTTTATCTAGTTAGCCATATTTAAAGTAATTACAAGCTATATGACTTTGGCAAGTTATTTTACCTCTGATTAAAGTTTTGTCATCTCTAAAATGGTGTTGATAATAGCCTATTTTATAGGCTTATCGGGAGAATTAAATTAATTAGTTCATGTTAAGTAGTCTGTAAATACCTGATACATGGTTTATTGTTCCATAAATTTTAGTTTGTGATTATTATTAAAGTGTGCCTTGTGTTAATTCATTTTTTATTAAGGAAAATTTTAAACATTTGTAAAAGTAGAGAGAATAGTAATATTGTGAACCTCTAGTTTGAATAATTATTAACATATGGCCAATTTGTTGTGTTTATACCCTCTACTCCCACATTTTTAGAAAAAATAATTTAGACATTATAATTTATGATTGAGACATTGTGTGCGAGTCATATATATAGAACAAATATTTTTATTTAAAAGATAAATAATCCTATTTATTAACAGGATCCAGACAATCACGGGCTTCTAATGCTCTGTCACAAGCAGGACATTTAGGCCAGTGTAACAAAGATCAGGTGGGCAGCCCCATCCTCCATCCCCCAATTTCATACCCCAGGGCTGGTCCAAAAAGAAACTGGATCATCCAGGGCTACACAGAAAGATCAGAAGGGATAGCTGTAAGCTAAAAGAGACTGTTGATTAGGATCAGTAAGTTCTAATTACTTCTAGAATATACTAGGGAAAATTTCAAGACTTCCTAGCATCTCTTCTCTAATATAACTTATACTTATAATAAAAGTGGTGGTTGCCTCTGGCATCTCTCAATAGTAGATGTATCTTGGGGGGAAGTCATTCTGCAGTGACAATAGTACACAATGGGTTCCTCCTAAGTCAAATTCACTTCAAGCTTATTCAAGGATTCTCTGGAGTAAAGATATTGGCGCATAAGTTAAGGGGCCCTCTACACACATGCTTTCCAGAATGGGTGTTTTGGCCATAGAGGACGCAACTGGATTACATCTGAAGCGTATTCATGATGGTTTTTACACTCCCTAGAGTAGCACTATCCAAAAAAGAACTCTGAGGTAATAGAAACGTTCTATATCAGTGCTGTCTAATTACGTTAGCCAGTAGCTACATGTGGCTGGCTGCTGAGCTCTTGAAATGTGGATAACGCAATTAAAGAACTGAATTTTAAATTTTAATTATTATCAATTTAAAAGGTCACAAGTAGCTAGTGGATATCAACACAGCTCTACAGGATGTCCTTTGACCAACTGTTTACATCAATAACTAAACACATTAGTTTACTAATTTATTCTAAATAGATACATATTTAACAATAAAAATAAAGAAATTAAAAGTTTATTATTTTGCTTGATTTTAAATAATAGGAACTAAAAACAGAACCACTGCTAAAAGGCCCCTTATGAAAATAAGCATGCCCAAACGTAAAAAAAATTATATACATTTTATCATATATTGAAACTTACAAAATCAGATTCTTCAGGTCAGAGGAATAGTTGATTGTCACCAGTTCCATGGCTTTCTGTAAATTCTCTCGCTGAATTCCTGCCAAAGAGTTGCAAGCCAAAGCCAACACAACTTTTCCTAATGATATCAGATCTGCTTGCTGACATGAAAGAATAAATATAACTTTAATTTTTATTTCATAGGACACATTAATACACTGACACTACCCCTTAAATGGAAAAATTAGCCTTTATAAATAAGCTGCAGAACTTAGGGCATGGTTCCCAAACACTGGTGCTCATCAGGTTAATGCCAACAAAGGTAATTTTAGGATTACACTTTAAGAAACTTTAAGCAACTCATATGCCAACTACAAACTACTGCTTTTAAATATTTTTCAGTTTAAAAAAATTTTTTTAATTTCAACAGAGCTGATATTCTTCTCTATTACAACAAATTTAAGGTTACTTTACACTTGCTTTACTATGACCACAGCAACTTAAGATATCTATTTTTCTCATTTTCCATGACTGCCAGAATATAGTGGGAATATAAAGAATTATTTGAAAGCTCCCATAACTACATTATACTTGTATCCCATTACAAACATAAACATTAACCTCATTCACAGCAAGTTCTCTAGAACGTTGAAAATGCTGCAAACCTCAATAACACCACCTCTGTCTTCGTTTCCAAGTAGACTCTTTTTTTTTTTAATTTTTAAAGATTTACCATTTTGAGACTTTCCTTCTGAAAGGATTTTCAAAACACAGCTGGCTGAAATAGGGTAAGCTCTTTATCATCTATTATAACTCTGGGAAACAGAACAGTCATCCAACTGGTCCTGGTTGGTAGGGAACTATATTAATAATCACAGAGCTTGGAGAATGGAGTAACTCAGAGGTAACAAGAAATCATTTGAAATAATTTCTACAGAATATTTCTGTAAATCTTCAAAATCTGACAAGATCTTTTAATTATTAGGTGTTGGTTTTTTTACAAGAAGGTTTCAAGTCTAGCTGTACATTAAAATCACCCAAGAAGCTTAAAAACAAAAAACAAAAATCATCTAGTGGCCATCCCCTCATGGTGCTATCAGTGTGGAGGAACATTTGGGTATTAGTATTTTCAGTGCTTCCACAAGAGATTCTTCTATGCAGCCAGGGCTGAGAACCATCAGGGGAGTGGAATATGTGTAACTGACATATTTGGGAAATTAGCATATTTCAATCACTAATGAAATTTTAGCATTTTATGGCTATCTTTAACAACATTTTACCCAGGGCGGCGCCTGTGGCTCAGTGAGTAGGGCACTGGCCCCATATACTGAGGGTGGTGGGTTCAAACCCAGCCCTGGCCAAACTGCAACAAAAAAACAGCTGGGCGTTTTGGCAGGCGCCTGTAGTCCCAGCTACTCGGGAGGCTGAGGCAAGAGAATCACCTAAAAAAACCTAGGAGTTGGAGGTTGCTGTGAGCTGTGATGTCATTGAACTCCACTGAGGGTGATAAAGTGAGACTCTGTCTCTATTAAAACAAACAAACAACAACAAAAAAACATTTTACCTAAATAAGAAATGAGGAAGGCAAACTCCATTACTAAAGTAACATTTAAAAGTTTCAAACTTAAAAATAAGTCCCAAACTAGTATTTGTGAATCTGACATTTTAAACATGAGATCATATAATCAGTAAAACAAAAACAAAAACAAAAACAAAAAAACAAACAAACAAAAAAAAACTGATTAGATCAACTACTTTCAATTTATCAGGAGAGAGATGCCAAGGATTCCTGTCAGAGGAACTTTTTAAAAGCTTCAATGGTATAGTACTGGGAGCCCAGAACAGAACGAGGGAAGCTGGCATGAGAAGGAACACAATTAAAGGCACCCATGCTTTTGTTCTCTGGAGGATTCCCCCACTCACACTGCAGATCAGGTAAAACAATCCAAGTTATATTAATGAAATTATAGAAATCTTGGTCAAAAAACAATCAGTAGATGTAAATTCTAGCTGTAAATTTCTATGTTTCAATCCAATGTATTCAAAGCAGACTGTAGGTGGTTATTTTTCAAGTATTTCAGCATCAGAGACCAACACATACAACCTCCCAACCCTTAAAGCACACTTTTCAGCTTGGCTCCACCCTGAATGGATGCTGTATTAAGCCTCTTTCCTGCAACATTCCATTATTCCCTATTAAGAGACAGGAAGATAACTATCCAAGACAGCTAAAGAAATAAATTGGTTTAATAATAAGAGTATCTGATTTTGAGTATATCTCACCACCTCTCTACAACTAACTCAAGGTGGGAATGCTCACTTTTAGAAATAAGGCATACATGTGACATAATCCAGATTAAATTAGAATTTTTTTTTAAAACAGAAGTTAATGAAGTCTTGCTTAATTAAGAGAGTTTAACATCACAAAAATGAACTTTCCTTTCCTTATTTCCCAGCTAAATAATTTTCCATTTGTTATTTTGCTTCTTACCTCCATCTGGTTTTTCCCCCCATTTGTTGAATTCAGGAGGATTTCCCCCCAACTCATTTTCAGTTTCTTCCTGATTCTTGATTTCTTTCTCTGATTCTATCTATGGCTCTACTTATGTCCACTTTACTGAAAGTCAGTCTCTATTCACGTGTCTGAAACAGACTATGAAAAATAGACTACAAGAAACACTGCACTCCTTCTCATGTTCCCTCTTCTCTGTAAAATCACACTCCCCTTTTTGGGACTATCTTTAATTTTCTCCTATACCTTACTATAATAAGCTGTATGAAAAATCATCTATACATACATACCAAAAAAGTAAGAAATAACGGGAAAAAAGTCTGAATATATCCTTTAATGCTTAAAAAATAAAGTGACAGTTGGTTGAAAGTTACCTAATTTTATGAAGGAAGGCAGTTCCTGACTTACAAATCAGTTGCCCTAAACACTTACTTAACAGGTGGTTGTTTGGAACTCAGGGACCATTTTTTCCCATGAAGCATTTTGTTTTTCAAGGTAGCCACACAACCCTTAACATAACTGAAATACCGTACATTTACAAATAAAAGAAACTGTTGTAACACACACATACACAAACTAATCTGACACAGTTTATACTAATAATTTTAAAGAAAAGGAACCCATGAAGATCACTAACAGTCAATCACTGGTCACTTTTGGAAGCACAAAGATACGAAAAAAAATTAATCAGAGCCAATTAGTGAAGTATTAAGTATAAGATAGAAGATAAGAAATAACTACTCTAGAGCAAATCCCTTAGGCAGAAGAAACCTGCTGCTGGGGAGAAAAAGAATTAGGCAGATCCCTCCTTACAGTGCCCCCTAGATGATGCTATCAATCAGGATAGTTTGACAGCTGGTGAGGTGAGGTGGGCACAAGCAGAGGGAAGGAGGGTGTAAGAAGTCTGCATACAACTGAGTGCAATGAATGCCCGTCAGTCTTGGGATTGCAGTGTCTGTGGTTCAGTAGCAAAGATCTGTGCATGAATCAGAATACTAAATACTTAAATACTACTTACACTCTACTTCTCATTTTGTCTTTTTCTTTTTGTTCTCAAATTTTGTCTTATATAAAAGTGAACTAAAATCTTCTCTCAAAACTTTAAACAAGAAGTTGAAAAGAAAAGAGCAATGGGAAGGTATTGCTCTATATGATAAGAGATGATGCCTTATATCAAACCTCCGTAAGTTAATAAATGTTCACAAAAACCTAAAACTTCTTACACACAAAGTTGCATGTCTTAAAAGTACAGCGGTCTAGCCTAATGTGAAGTACTACAATACAAACTGAATGAGGTGAAACATTTACTTTAGTCATATTACTTGCAGAGTAATCAAGGCAAAAGCAGCTATTCTTAATGCTTAAAGGGACAGGTTATTACTCTCTAATGCCTTATCATATTGTAATCAGGAAATAAGAAATAGTAAAATAGCTAAGAACATCATAAGGCCTAAATGAACCCTAATAGAAGGAAGTCAGACAATAACCAAATTCTGATAATGTGTACAAAGTAAATGATAGGGTCTGAGTAAAGTTAGAAAATGGCAATCCAACCAGTCTTTGAAAATATTTCTAAAATTTTATGAATGGTAGTGAGACAAGTGTTCTAAAAGTAAAAATAGGGCACCCTCCCGGACCTACGAAAAGAGCTGCACTGTGACCCGCGATCAGCACCCCTCCCCAACCCCGGTAAGAGCTGCGATAGGCACCCTCCCGGACTCCGGCAAGAGCTGTGCGGGGCACCCCACGCCCTGACCAGGAACTCCAGGAGCCACGCAACCCGGAGTGGCTCCCTCCTGTACCCTCCCTGCCTCCACACTGGCTGCTTGTCTGGCCAGGGACTCTGGTAGCCGCATGCCCTCCGGAGCCCTCCCTTCCTCTGCGTGGAGCCCTTCTTCTGGCCAGAGACTGCTGGAGCCTTGGGCCCTCTGTGCCAAAGTCACTGGGCGCCAGGCACTCCCAGAACCGTGTGCACCACCCCCCGCCCTGTTGCTCGATGTGAGTGTGTCACACTCCAGAGCTGCTCCCGTAATAAGAACTCTCTGGCTGGGGCAGCCCCAGAAGAGCTACATAGGGTCATTCCCTAGAAAGATTCAGCAACAATAGAGTAATCCCCAGGGTCTAATCTTGGAGAGACACCACTCCAACTCTGAGGATGGCCAGAGGCAACGGTGAAAAACAATCATGACACGAAATCAAAGGAAAAACTCTGGCAATATGAATAATCAGAGTAGATCAACTCCCCCAAAGAACAATGGGGCAGACACAGCACAAGATCCCATGCACAAATACCTGAGATGTCAGAAATCGAATTCAGAATCTGGATAGCAAATAAGATTGAATTAGAATTCCAAGCAGGAACCCAAAAGATGTCTCAGGAATTCAGCGAATTCAAAGACCTAATGACCAAAGATTTTGACATTTTGAGACAAGAAGTTGCAGCCCTCAATGATCTGAAAAATACAGTAGAATCCCTCAGTAACAGAATGGAGCAAGCAGAAGAAAGGATTTCTGACATTGAAGACAAAGCTTTCAAACGCTCCCAAACTCACAGAGAAGAAGAGAAATGGAGGGCAAAAACTGATCACTCTCTCAGAGAGCTCTGGGATAATTCGAAGAAAACGAATATTCGTCTTATAGGGATCCCCGAAAGCGATGAAGTGGCTTCACAAGGCACAGAGTCTCTTCTCCATGAGATTATGAAAGAGAACATTCCAGATATGCCAAGAGATTCTGAATTTAGATAGCTGACAGTTTCAGAATCCCAGCATGACTCAACCCAAATAAACATCCCCCAGGCACACTATAATTAACTTCACTAAAGTTGATACGAAGGAGAAAATTCTGAAAGCAGCCAGACGAAAGAAAACCATTACCTACAAGGGGAAGAATATTAGAATAACTGCAGATCTCTCTGCTGAAACCTTTCAAGCTAGAAGAGTATGGTCATCGACTTTTAATCTCCTAAAACAAAATAACTTTCAACCCAGGATCCTGTACCCAGCTAAACTAAGTTTCATTTATGATAGAGAAATTAAATACTTCAATGACATTCACATGTTGAAGAAATTTGCCACAACTGAACCAGCTCTCCAGGATATTCTGACCTATCCTCCATAGAGACCAGCATAATCCTCCACCATAAAAGTAAACCCACCCAGAAAATTTTGATCAAACTCCAACTTCCACAGTCACAAAAGGATTAAAAATGTCCATTGGACTCTCGAAAGGCTTATCAATATTCTCAAGTAATGTGAATGGTTTAAACTATCCTCTAAAGAGGCACAGGTTGGCTGACTGGATATAAAAACTCAAGCCAGATATCTGCTGCATATAAGAATCACATCTTACATTAAAAGACAAATATAGACTCAAGGTAAAGGAATGGTCATCTATACTCCAGGCAAATGGAAAGCAGAAAAAAGCAGGCATTGCAATCCTATTTGCAGATGCAATAGGCTTTATACCAACCAAAATAAGGAAGGATAAGGATGGACACTTCATATTTGTTAAAGGTAATACTCAATATGATGAGATTTCAATCCTTAATATGTATGCACCCAACCAGAACGCACCTCGATTTATAAGAGAAACGAACAGACACCAGCAACTTGATTTCCTCCAGTTCCATAGTAGTTGGAGATTTTAACACCCCTTTAGCAGTGCTGGATAGATCCTCCAAAAAGAAGCTAAGCAAAGAAATCTTAGATTTAAACTTAACCGTTCAACATCTGGACTTAACAGACATCTACAGAACATTTCATCCAAACAAAACTGAATACACATTCTTCTCATCAGCCCATGGAACATACTCCAAAATCGACCACATCCTAGGCCACATATCTAACCTCAGTAAATTTAAAAAAATAGAAATTATTCCTTGTATCTTCTCAGACCATCATGGAATAAAAGTTGGACTCAATAATAACATGAATCTGCGTATCCATACAAGAACATGGAAGCTAAATAACCTTATGCTGAAGGACAGATGGGTTACAGATGAGATTAAGAAGGAAATCATAAATTTTTGGAACAAAACAACATGAAGACACGACTTATCAGAACCTCTGGGATACTGCAAAGGCAGCCCTAAGAGGAAAACTTATAGCACTGCAAGCCTTCCTCAAGAAAACGGAAAGAGAGGAAGTTAATAACTTAATGGGACATCTCAAGTAACCGAAGAAGGAGAACATTCCAACCCCAAACCCAGCAGAAGAAAAGAAATAACCAAAATCAGAGCAGAATTAAATGAAATTGAAAACAAAAGAATTATACAACAGATCAATAAATCCAAAAGTTGGGTTTTTGAAAAGGTCAATAAAATAGATAAACCTTTAGCTAACCTAACCACGAAAAAAAGAGTAAAATCTCTAATTTCATCAATCAGAAATGGTAAAGATGAAGTAACAACAGACCCCTCAGAAATTCAAAAAATCCTTAACGAATATTACAAGAAACATTACTCTCAGAAATATGAAAATCTGAAGGAAAGCGACTAATACTTGGAAATACCCCACCTACCAAGACTTAGCCAGAACGAAGTGGAAATGTTGAACAGGCCTGTATCAAGTTCTGAAATAGCATCAACTATACAAAATCTCCCAAAAAAGAAAAGCCCAGGACCAGATGGCTTTACGTTAGAATTCTACCAAACCTTTAAAGAACTAGTACTTATATTACTAAACCTCTTCCAAAATATAGAAAAACAAGGAATACTACCCAACACATTCTACAAAGCAAATATCACCTTGATCCCTAAACCAGGGAAAGACCCAACAAGAAAAGAAACTAATGAATATTGATGCTATAATACTCAATAAAACCAATATCAGTAATGAATATTGATGCTAAAATACTCAATAAAAACCTAACAAACAGAATCCAACAACACATCAAAAAAATTATACACCATGACGAAGTGGGATTTATCCCAGGCTCTCAAGGCTGGTTCAATATACGTATAAATCTATAAATGTAATTCAGCACATAAACAAACTGAAAAATAAAGGCCATATGATTCTCTCAATTGATGCAGAAAAAGCTTTTGATAATACCCAGCATCCCTTCATGATCAGAACACTTAAGAAAATTAGTATAGAAGGGACATTTCTTTTTTTTTTTTTTTTGTAGAGACAGAGTCTCACTGTACCACCCTCGGGCAGAGTGCCGTGGCGTCACACGGCTCACAGCAACCTCTTAACTCTTGGGCTTACGCGATTCTCTTGCCTCAGCCTCCCGAGCAGCTGGGACTACAGGCGCCCGCCACAACGCCCGGCTATTTTTTTGTTGCAGTTTGGCCGGGGCTGGGCTTGAACCCACCACCCTCGGCATATGGGGCCGGTGCCCTACTCACTGAGCCACAGGCGCCGCCCAGAAGGGACATTTCTTAAACTAATAGAGGCCATCTACAGCAAACTCACAGCCAATATTGTATTGAATGGAGTTAAATTGAAATCATTCCCACTTAGATCAGGAACCAGGCAAGGTTGCCCATTGTCTCCATTGCTCTTTAACATTGTAATGGAAGTTTTAGCCATTGAAATTAGGAAAGAAAAGGCAATCAAGGGTATCCACATAGGGTCAGAAGAGATCAAACTTTCACTCTTCGCAGATGACATGATCGTATATCTGGAAAACACTAGGGATTCTACTACAAAACTTTTAGAAGTGATCAAGGAATACAGCAATGTCTCAGGCTACAAAATCAACACCCATAAATCTGTAGCCTTTATATATACAAACAATAACCAAGCTGAAAAAAGTCAAGGACTCTTATTCTTTTCACAGTAGTACCAAAGAAGATGAAATATTTGGGAGTATACCTAACAAAGGACATGAAAGATCTCTACAAACAGAACTATGAAACTAAGAAAAGAAATAGCTGAAGATGTTAGCAAATGGAAAAACATACCATGCTCATGGCTGGGAAGAATCAACATTGTTAAAATGTCTATACTACTCAAAGCAATATATAATTTTAATGCAATTCCTATTAAAGCTCCATTGTCATATTTTAAAGATCTTGAAAAAATAATACTTCGTTTTATATGCAATCAGAAAAAAACTCGAATAGCCAAAACATTACTCAGCAATAAAAACACAGCAGGAGGAATCACGCTATCAGACCTGAGACTGTACTATAAATCGATAGTGATCAAAACAGCATGGTATTGGCACAAAAAACAGAGAAGTAGATGTCTGGAACAAAATAAGAGAACCAAGAGATGAATCCAGCTACTTACCGTTATTTGATCTTTGACAAGCCAATTAAAAACATCCAGTGGGGAAAAGATTCCCTATTTAACAAATGGTGCTGGGTGAACTTGCTGGCAACCTGTAGAAGATTGAAACTGGACCCACACCTTTCACCATTAACTAAGATAGACTCTCAATGGGTAAAAGATTTAAACTGAAGACATGAAACTACAAAAATACTTGAAGAAAGTGCAGGGAAAACTCTTGAAGGAATCGGCCTGGGTGAATATTTTATGAGGAGGACTCCCCAGGCAATTGAAGCAGTATCAAAAATACACTACTGGGACCTGATCAAAGTAAAAAGCTTCTGCACAGCCAAGAACATAGTAAGTAAAGCAAGCAGACAGCCCTCAGAATGGGAGAAAATATTTGCAGGTTAGACCTCCGATAAAGGTTTAATAACCAGAATCCACAGAGAACTCAAACGTCTTAGCAAGAAAAGAACAAGTGATCCCATGTCGGGGTGGGCAAAGGACTTGAAGAGAAACTTCTCTAAAGAAGATAGACGCACGATATACAGACACATGAAAAAAAGCTCATCATCCTTAATCATCAGAGAAATGCAAATCAAAACTACTTTGAGATACCACCTAACCCCAGTATGAGTAGCCCACATAACAAAATCCCCAAACCAGAGATGTTGGCGTGGATGCAGAGAAAAGGGCACACTTCTACACTGCTGGTGGGAATGCACACTAATACATTCCTTTGGAAGGATGTTTGGAGAATACTTAGAGATCTAAAAATAGACCTGCCATTTGATCCTATAATTCCTTTACTAGGTTTATACCCAGAAGACCAAAAATCACAATATAACAAAGACATCTGTACCAGAATGTTTATTGCAGCCCAATTCATAATTGCTAAGTCATGGAAGAAGCCCAAGTGCCCATCGACCCATGAATGGACTAGCAAATTGTGGTACATGTATACCATGGAATACTATGCAGCCTTAAAGAAAGATGTAGACTTTACCTCTTTCATGTTTACATGGATGGATTGAGCTGGAACATATTCTTCTTAGCAAAGTATCTCAGGAATGGAAGAAAAAGTATCCAATGTACTCAGCCCTACTATGAAGCTAATTTATAGCTTTCACATGAAGGCTATAACCCAACTACAGCAGAAGAATATGGGGAAAGGGCCAAAGGAGGGGAAGGGAGGGGGGAGGTTATGGTGGAGGGAGGGTAATGGTGGAGCCACACCTACGGTGCATCTTATTGTCTACATACAATAACTAAGAAAATGCCATGAAGGCTACGTTGAACAGTTTGATGAGAATATTTCAGATTGTATATGAAAGCAGCACACTGTACCCCTTAATTGCACAAATGTACACAGCTATGATTTAACAATAAAAAAAGAATAAAACAAAAAAAAAATTTAAAAAAAAGTAAAAATAATCGGTGTGACTAAATTAGTGGAAAGGGTGATATTTAATACAATTCATCCAGCTGACTAAGCTGTTTTAATCCATCCATTGAGGTCAATCACATAAATACATTTTTATTCTGAATAGCTAGAGTCTCTGACACTAGCATTAATTTAAGTATTCCACCCTCTAAGGACTCTACAGTATTATCTTGGTGGTTATGAAATATACAAAGTTTGCAGAGACCACCCAAAAATAAACTGAAATCTAGGTTTAAAACCCTGACATATTTTGAAATATAACTTGTCTTTAAAACAGAAAAAGAAGCTTTACATTATTCAGTAACTATTCACATTAGTTCTTACTCACCTGATACTGGGCCATTAATGCCAATGGATTATTATTTTGGCTGTTATCAAATGTTAAAACATCAAAAACTCCAACACAATTTACTCGTAACCTTTAAGGACAGAGAATTTAAGAGAATAATAAAAATGAGGGTTTTAAAAAATATATACTAATGGAAATTTAACATTCCCTATAATATTAGGAAGGATCTCAAACTAGTCTAATTTCTTCACCACACCCATGTATCACTTCCACCATTCATCATTTTAGAAATGAGGAAATTACAGCCTCCTTCTAAGTCAGTAACTGGGCTGAGCCTGGTGGGTCATAGCTATAAACTTATCACTCAGGGAGGCTGAAGTGGATCATTTGAGCTTAGGAGTTTGAGACCAGCCTGAGCAAGAGTGAGACCCTGTCTCCACTAAAAATAGAAAAATTAGCTGGGCTTTGTGGTAGGCACCTGTAGTCCCAGCTACTTAGGAGGCTAAGACATCAGGATAGCTTGAGCCCAGGAGTTTGAGGTTGCTGTGAGATAGGCTGAGGCCAGGGCACTCTAGCCTAGGCAACAGAGTGAGACTCTGTCTCAAAAAAAAAAAAAAAAAAAAGAAAGTCAGTAACTGATAAAGCCAGAACTGTCTCTCACATCTTTTGACTAACAGGTCAGTGTTCTTTTCAATACTCCAAGATGTTTATAAGATATAGTTAGCCTGTTAACACTTGGTAAGATGTAACAGGCACTGTTCTAACCATTTTACACATATTAACTCATTCAATCTCTCAATAACCCATAAGGTACTTTATAAATGAGGAAAGTAAAGTTAGTAACAGCACCTGTGTTTGTCAAAACACAACTTGAAGTTGCTGGGTGCCTGTGGCTCAAAGGATTAGGGCACTGGCCCCATATACCAGAGGTGGTGGGTTCAAACCCGGCCCCGGGCAAAAAAAAAAACAAAACTAAACAAAACAAAAAACACACACAACTTGAAGTTAAGTTACTTGTTGAAGATCATACACATAGTAACTAAGAGAACGAGGATATAAACTCAAGTAGCCTGGTATTAGATCTTCAGCTCTATGCTATGCTATCCAAGACAATTCTCAAAATTAATAGTAACTCAAAAATCAGATGAAGTCAAGACTGGTAACTCTGTATCAGTGGTTCTAAAAAACCTGGAATTCATCCAGCAACAACAGCATCACTTAGGAACTTCTTAAAAATGTAATTTTTCAGGCCCATCACACTTAATGAATGAAAAACTCTAGGTTTATGAGGCAATGTTTGTGGTAAAAGAAAAATTGGTGCTAGGCACAGTGGTTCATACCTATAATCCTAGCACTCTGGGAGGCAGAGGTGGGAGGATCACTTGAGCTCAGGAATTTGAGACCAGACTGAGCAAAATGGAGACCCCGTTGCTACTAAAAATAGAAAAATTAGCCAGAGGCATGATGGGTGCCTATGGCCCCAGATACCTGGGAGGGTAAGACGGGGGATCCCTTGAGCCCAGGAGTTGGAAGTTGCTGTGAGCCAGGCTGAGGCCATGGCACTGGAGCCTGGGCAACAAAGTGAGACTCTGCCACACCAAAAAAACAAACAAAAAAATTCTTTATAAAGCAAAAACTCCAAAAACCAAAAAAACTCCAGGGCTAAAGCCCTGCGATTCATGTTTAATAAGTCCTGTAGGTGATTCTGATTCATAGTAAAATCTGAAAATCATGGTTTTACATAGAACAGTTGTATTGATATTATTTCTGTATTCCCCCAACACTAACATATACCTCCCTGATCCTTCCCCAAGAATTTTGGGTAATTAACAAGCATTTTATTAAAAATTCAACATTAAAAAAAACTTACAAGTGGACTCAAAGTGATAGCAGTTCTTCTGGATAGAATATATGAAAAAATAAAATTAAACATATCATCATAGTTTGTTTATTAAGCCGTCAAATAAAAGAAGCCCAAGAAAGAAGCCAAAGTCAAATGTTAGTACCTTGTTTTCCCAGTTATCAGAATCTTTGTTGGGTCCATGACTCGACATGCCAAACCAGCTGTGTGAACGGTACGTAATGCAGAACTTAGTTGGACAATATATGCCCAAATAAGAGATTCTGGCAATAATCCTGCATGCTGTCTGGGCAATGGTCCATCGTGTTGACCTATAAAACAAATTTTAAAATGATATCTTTATTTAAGTTATCAATTAACAGACCAAAACATTTGAGCCAAAATTAACATAGGAAATTCACAGCGCAATCTGTCAAATTTATATGTGTGCCTGTATAATTTTCAGCTATAAGAATATAAGAGGCAAGACCAAAGGTTCCTATATCCAAGATTATACTTTTGTTAGCAGAAATAGGATTTTCAATGAAATGTTCATTTCTGTGACCACGTTAATTATTGAACAATAAAAATTACTTAACACAAGAATTTGTAGTTAATTGTTAACTAAATAAATATAAATTCTGATTAAAAACAAGAATTATAGAGACTGCTATTTTACTTAAAATGTGGATAATCCTAGCCTACACTGTTGTTTAGGTATATAGGGGCTGGTCATTCTATGGCTTGAGGGAAATAAACATGTCCACCATCATTTATGTTGTTTATTTTCTATGTACTGCTCAACTTCCTCTACTACAGACAGGTCAATTATACAGGAGATAACCAATTCACACACAAACATAAATGTAAAATACTGCATGTCACTTATGTGTAATGATGAAATGCAAACATAATCTGATCTATCATGAAAAGTAATCATTTTTATCCTATAAACTCTCATAATTGCTTTTTGATAATATTTTCTATATTATGGTTAACACTCAAATAAGTAGAAAGGGAGGCAAATAAATATAATCCAGATCTTATAATTATTTCAGGGGATACAACAAACTTTTGTGAATCAGATATAAAAGCGATGAAGTTAACTGATTAATTACAGAGATAATAAAACAAAAATAGGTGCTCATAGCTTAGGATAAAATTTCTAGTAAGACGCACACACAAAATTCACAAATTATTACTTCTCAATTTGGGCATAACTGTAGACAATACACTTCCCCCCCGAACCCCCCCGCCAGACAACTCACCAAGTGGTTGTAGTGATAAACGCCAAGACATTGTCAAAGATGACTATGAAGAGTTTGAAAAGACTTAACAAATGTGATAATAAGGAAAAGGAACATTTATAGCCAACACATAGTACTTAGTACTGACTGTGCGCCAGATTCTGTTCTAGCACCCACATCAACTCATTCTAAACGGATTAACCTCTACATGGTATAATTCTATTACCATTTCTTAAACTAGTATATTTCTTATAATATAAGATTTTTTGGTTTGTGCTAATAAATTTCATAGTATAAGCAAACAGGAGCCTTCCATGCATGTATGGTATGTTTAGGGAAGTTACTATCTTTCAAACATTTTAAAATATTAGAAAAGGTATTGGTTCTTGTGAAGCATTTAAACATTAATATAGCAAATAACACCAAAAACAGAATAATTAAAATGAAAAAAAAAAAAAAAAGAATGTTATAAAGAGTGGTTCCCCACAAGGGTTGATTTTGGTCCCCAGGACATTTGGCAATGTGTGGAGACATTTTTGGTGTCACAACTGGGATAAAAGAGAGGTTTGCTACTGGCATTCAGGTAGAAGCCAGGCCATCCAGTGGGTAGACATCACTGCTTAACATTCTGCAATGCACAGGATAGCCCTCACCAACATAATTATATAGCCCCAAATGTCAGTAGTTCTAAGGTTGAGAAACACAGCTATAAATTAAAGCCAACAGTCATTTCACAGGTGTTATCACTAAAATAAACTTGAACACAACTATATTCACATATAGGAAAAGTTATACCACATCCCCTTCGATAAAATCATGCATGTGTCTACAGCTGACATAGCAAAAGGAAAAAAAATGACCACATTATATGCCCAGATTTTTAATGTGGAACAGCCATGTAACCACAGTTTTGTTTTTTCAACTGTCAGAATGTAGAAAGCAAGCAGAAGTTAATATATTTTTATCTACAATTAGTCTTTCAAAGAGTCACAATCTGAAAACTACTATAATGTGGACTCAAATCTTTCTTTCTTTCTTTTTTTTTTTTTTTTTGTAGAGACAAAGTCTCACTTTATGGCCCTCTATAAGAGTGCCATGGCGTCACACAGCTCACAGCAACCTCCAACTCCTGGGCTTAAGCGATTCTCTTGCTTCAGCCTCCCGAGTAGCTGGGACTACAGGCGCCTGCCACAAAGCCCGGCTATTTTTTGGTTGCAGTTTGGCTGGGGCCGGGTTTGAACCCGTCACCCTCAGTATATGGGGCCGGTGCCTTACCGACTGAGCCACAGGCGCTGCCTGGACTCAAATCTTTCATCCCTCCTTTAATTTCTATTAGTTATATATTAAAGAGATTAAAAACGATGCTAAAGAATGTGATGCTTCCTCTCACCCCCATACCACAAAATGAGACCTTCCCCAAATACATAAATGAATAGACATTTAAAAATAGATTTACTTTGTCTCAGATATTTTTCCTTTTAATAAACATTTCTTAGAGTATAATTAGAATACTGTGGTTCTTCATAGAAGTAGAATGATAAACAATTATTTTTGGTAAAATAATTCTTTATGAGAAAGGGACAAAAAGAAAAAAGAAAGAAAATCTATCATGTTAAAGTTACGTGAAAATCTATTTTGAAGACAACATGGAATCCTACCTTTAAACAAAAGCATTTGTTTAGGGAAATAACTGTATAAATAATAAGATAGTCACAATGAAAATCACTAAATTATAGTCAGACAATGTAAGACCTAAGGGAAAATACTTAAACGAAAGATGCAATAATATAAAATGAAACAAAGCAATCCAAAGTGAGAAAAAACAAGATTCATAATTGCTTGTACTTTGGTAGTGAAGCCATTAAGGGAGGCTGAGGCAAGAGGATTGCTCAAGCCCAAAAGTTTGAAGTTGCTGTGAGCTATGATGATGCCAGGGCACTCTACCCAGGGTGACAAAATCAGACACTCTAAAAAACAAACAAAAAAATTTTTTTCTTTTTAATTTATTAAATTAAATTTTCCAAATCATCTTTATTAAGAAAGCATATATAAGGGCAGCGCCTATGGCTCAGTCGGTAAGGCGCCGGCCCCATATACTGAGGGTGGCGGGTTCAAACCCGGCCCCGGCCAAACTGCAACCAAAAAATAGCCAGGCGTTGTGGCGGGCGCCTGTAGTCCCAGCTACTCGGGAGGCTGAGGCAAGAGAATCGTTTAAGCCCAGGAGTTGGAGGTTGCTGTGAGCTGTGTGAGGCCACGGCACTCTACTGAGGGCCATAAAGTGAGACTCTGTCTCTACAAAAAAAAAAGAAAGCATATATATATATATATTTTTTTGCAGTTTTTGGCCGGGGCTGGGTATGAACCAGCCACTTCGGGCATATGGGGCCGGCGCCCCACCCCTTTGAGCCACAGGCGCCACCAAGAAAGCATATTTTTAAAAGAAAATCATATTAAGAAGAAAAATTTTTTTAACATATTTCTAGCTATTTCAGATACCAGATATTTATGTGAGTCTTCCACAACTCATCTTATCTCAGTAAATATACAAAATTCATTTCCTAACTTCTTGCAGATCAACACTATTTCTTTTAAGCTGAATTCATTACAGAGATAAAATTTTTTTTTTTTTTTTTTTTGAGATAGAGTCTCACTCTGTGGCTCTGTGACATGGCATCAGCCTAGCTTACAGCAACCTCAAACTCCTGGGCTCAAGTGATCCTCTTGCCCTAGCCTTCAAGTAGCTCCAACTATAGGCGAAAACCACGATGCCTGGCTAGCTTTTTCTATTTTTAGTAGAAATGGGGTCTTGTTCCTGCTCAGGCTGGTCTGGAACCCCTCAGCTCAAGTTATCTACCTACCTTGGCTTTCCAGAGTGCTAAGTTACAGGCGTAACCTGCCTAGCCAGGGATAAATTTAGATATATTTCACAACACAACTAGCATTCTACTGAGCAAGAGCATGTGCCAAAATAAAGTCTGCTTGCATCATTTTCTTACCCCACTTTCTCTTTGTGAAATAGGCATCAGCATTAGGATCATTAAAGTGTCTGCTCATCATGGTTTCTCCTCCAGCATGGAAATCATATGCAAACACAAGAGCTGAAAATAAAACCCAAACACACATTATTGAAATCTGGCTTCAAATAATGAAGCTCACCAGCAGAAAAACAAATGATAACATAAGTTACTCACAAGGCTCGGCAAATGCCTTAGTGGTAAATACTTCACGCAAAGTTACAATATTTGAGTGTTGAATTTTTTTCCACATGTCGACCAACACCATGCACTTTGTGTTAACAAGACGAAAACCTGAAAAAGAAAATTATTCTGTTACTGTAACCTGTAAATGGCATCTATCATATTTCATCAGAAATATGGAGGAAACATACTGCTTATGAGGTACTAATTTCCAGAAGAAAACAATATTTATTGTCTTTTAGATTCGTATGTTAAATCAATTTATTCAGGAAGGTTTAAATAATCTCAAGCCAAATAATATGATTATAAAAGAAGATAATTTATCTTCCTTACCATGTATTCTCCGAAGGCAATATGGCAGATCATCTTTGCTATTTACAGCTTTGTAGCAAGATGTAATATAACCAAAATTACTTGATTTCTGTATCCGGTTGGGAGGTGGCAGTGGTTCTAAAGGGAATAGGCTATGATAGCTGTCAACTTCTGCAGGGACTGCTACTGTAATTCAAGAAGACAACTTTAATTAAGTACAGACATTTGTATATCTCTAATAGTAACAAAAATCTACTATAAACAATCATGTACTGTAACATACTTTGACAATCTACTATAAACTTAAATCGTGTATTGTAACATACTTTTGTATTATAGAACAGTGTCAATGTTTATTAACAAGTCTATAAAACAAAAACTATGGTTTCACTATCAATAAAAATAGGCATAAAATAACCAAAAACCAACTAAAGTTAACACATTCAACAATACTTCCTATTTTTCATAGCATAATATAAATTTGTTTCTCAATTATAAAAATAATTTGGGTTACTGCTTAGATATTAAACACGCCTGGTTCTGACACAGAATAAAGTTATGCTTCTTTAAACATTTCTTTAAACAAAATATATTTAGACAATGGTATTTAACGTATTAATTAGTATTTAATGCATAGAGAAATTTAAAACAAATCACATTAAATTGGGTAGTATGTACTTGTACGTGTATGTTTGTATGTATATCAATGTATGTTTCCTATGGATGTGGCAAACTATATCAAAACTATTAAAAATCAAATTTTGCTCAGTATGAACAACTCAAGTAAATTATCTTCCTCAAATAATTAACAGATGGACAACTACTAGCAATGCTCACTCCAGTTCAATAATAGTGAAAATATCAGTAATATAAAAACATAAGAATAGGGGCTTGGTGCCTGTAGCACAGTGGTTACAGCGCCAGCCACATACACCAAGGGTGGCGGCAGGTTCAAACCCAGGCCAGGCAAAAACAACAATGGTAACTACAACAAAAGCTAGCCCAGCATTGTGGCAGGTGCCTACAGTCCCAGCTACTTGGGAGGCTGAGACAAGAGAATCGATTAAGCCCAAGAGTTTGAGGTTGCTGTGAGCTGTGATGTCAGAGCACTCTACTGAGGGCGACATAGTGAGACTCTGTCTCAAAAAAAAAAAAAAAAAGAAAAAAAATCATAAGACTAGGGAACTGGTCACAAATGTTTATGAGAACAGCCATTCAGTAGAATAACACAATTTAAATCCCTAGCAAAACATAAAAGAAAAACCAAAAAAACCCACTACAAATTTATCATGTCTTCCATGCTCCTCAAAGAAAGATAAATTATGTTTAAGGATATAAAACGCATAGAGGTTTGCTCATGGTACACTGTTAGGCTGTATATCTTGAATCCAAATTTGCTGTTTCATATAAAAACTAGAAATCTATACACTAATATGTATTCAGTGGTTGGTTTCTCTGTAGAGCAGTTATTTTCTAGAACAAACATGTTATCAGTTTCATAATACAAAAAGACAAGTAGCTTTTCAATACTTCAAATAAAATTATGTTTTCCAATTAAATATCAATCTCTGCTTCCATTCTGTTAAATGTCCTTAGGAATGTTTGTGATATTTTAAGTGAACAAAAGATAACTGAACACGTAAAATGTGCACAGAAAACCAACAAGCAAGGAACCTAGCAAAGTTTAACAATGTTAACTTTTCAGTAGAGGGTTTTTATTCTTTCCATTACTCTTTATTTGCCAAACATTTTACAACAAACATGTTTAGCACAATTTTTATAATGTGGCTTTATGTTTCTTTTCTTAAAAATCTACAAACAAAAACAAGTGATAATTTATTTATTTTTTTGAGACAGAGTCTCACTACGTCACCCTTGGTGGAGTGCCATGGTGTCACAGCTTACAGCAACCTCAAACTCTTGGGCTTAAGAGATTATCTTGCTTCAGCCTCCCAAGTAGCTGGGACTATAGACGCCCACCACAATGCCCGGCTATTTTTTTTTGGGGGGGGGGGGCGGGGGGTTGTACTTGTCATTGTTTGGCAGACCTGAGCTGGATTTGAACCTGCCAGCTCCTGTGTATGTGGCTGCCACCCTACCCACTGAGCTATGGGTACTGAGCCACAAGTGGTAATTTTTTATCTGACTAGTAAAAAGTACAGGCAAAACCCTATTAAGAAAACTCTCACTAATTCTAAAAGACAGGTTCAAAATGATGCCTCCTCTGCCTTTGCCAGATACTTTATACTCATTATCTCTCAGCAATCCTATATGGTAGGATTCCCCATTTCATAAAAGGAAAATAAGGATTACTTTATTGATTGATTGATTGAGACAGAGTCTCACCTTGTGCCCTCAGTGGAGTGCCCTGGCCTCATAGCTCACAGCAACCTCAAGCTTTTAGGCTTAAGTGATCCTCTTGCCTCAGCCTCCCAAGTAGATAGGACTACAGGTACCCACCACAATGCCTGGCTATTTTTAGAGATGGGGTCTTGCTCAAGCTCATCTTGAACTCGTGAGCTCAGGCAGTTCACCCCCATGGGCCTCCCAGAGTGCTAGGATCACATAATTTAGAGACAGAGTTGGGACACAAACCCTGGGCTCTATGACTCCACAGTCTTGTGCTTTTAATCTCTAGATGGCATTTTGGCCACCGTGCAAAGTAAACATGAATTGATTCCATGTCACTTTCACTTTCAAATCCAGTGGCATATTCCACTAAAATGAAGGCAGCATACCGCTGGGTACAGTGGTTCCAGCTACTTAAAAGGCAGAGGCAGGAGGACTACTTGAACCTAGGAGCTCGAATCCAGCCTGGGCAACATAGCAAGACCCTGTCTCTTAAAAAAAAAAACAATTAACAAAATAAAGGCAGCAAAAGAAAATATACATACAAGTGAATATAGCTATAACTTTTATTTTTGCCCATTTACTATTTTTATTTGAATAATCAGTGTAATTTCCACAAAGAAACCAAATGATAAATTTTGTTTCCTAGTTATTTCATTCATTAAAGAGCACTTAATACAGGAAATAATTTCAAATCAGTAAAAACGTACTGAACACTTACTATGTATTAGTGAATCTGTATTAATGAAATATGGGTTCTTTGGAGAAAAATAACATATTTATTACACAAATCATAATACAAGGCAAAATAGCTTTTAAAAGTACAATTCACCGTGGCACACGTTCCTAAGCGTTCACACCCATCAAAATCACCTAGAGCAGTGGTTCTCAACCTGTGGGTAGCAACCCCTTTGTAACAATGAAAATACATCCTGCGTATCAGATATTTACATTACAATTTGTAACAGTATCAAAATTACAGTTATGAAGTAGCAATGAAAATAATTTTATGACTGGGGGTCACCACAATGTGAGGAACTGTATTAAAGGGTTGCGGCATTAGGAGGGTTAAGAACCACTTGCCCTAGAGGCTTGTTAAAACACAGTTTTCTGCACCCTATCCCCAAAGTTTTTGATACAGTAGAGCTGAAGTGGGGTCCAAAACTCTGCAATTCTAAAGACTTGATAAAAGATAATGAGGCCACTGGTCAAGAGATTATAGCCTGTAAACCACCACACTGTGGAAATATAAAGAAGAGGGAGATTCCCAAGGAAAGTGAAGGATATTAGCAAAGACCTCATGGAAGAATTGACATTTTTACTACAAAATGAAGAAGAGGACTGCTTTTGATGGGCTCAGACGAATGGAAAAGATTTTATGTCAAGGGAGTAAATAGAATGATCCTATATAACCAAGGCCTACATGTGTACAACTCATTCAGGGTTTTGCCTGAGCACAGGGTATATATACCACAGAAGGCCCATAGCAGAGATAAAGCTGAAAGAGGCACACTGGGTTTAGACCACAGAGAAATGTAAATGCCATGCTAAGGACTTGAAATTTACTGTGCCACAAACTGGTATTTAAATCACCAGTGTGACAAAGAAATTGAGTAAGGGACGTAGTCAGCTAAAAATCATTTGCTTTTAACTCCTTCATCCTGTGACCACTTTTAAGCAAGTGATGCTGACTTTTACAGCTTATAACAAAAAAAAATTGCGCTTCATGAGAGAACTATGCATTATCTAAACAATACCAGGTGTTGAATTCTGATACTTTGGAAGATTATTTTGCAACTATAGATAACTGATAGCACTGCAAAATAAACCTTGTCTAGACATGAATATTCTGTCCTACTCAGTGGAGGCTCAATCAACTTCCCTCTTCCCCTGGAGAAACACCAGCTTCCATATTCATTTCAATACTTCTGATCTATAACATGTTTTATGTTACTGGCTCCCCTCATGAGTTCAATAAAAATTTTAACACATACTCGTTTTTATATCTGTGTGCCATGATTTTACCTTTTTCTAAAAAATCATCTTTCAACACTTCCCAGTATACCCTGAAATAATCATATGTAGCCTGTTAACTTTTTTTTTGTTTGTTTTGTTTGAGACAGACTCTCATTATGTCGCCTTTGGTTGTTTTGTTTGAGACAGACTCTCATTATGTCGCCTTTGGTAGAGTGCTGTAGCATCACAGCTCACAGCAACCTCAAATTCTTGGGCTTAAGCGATTCTCTTGCCTTGTCCTCCCAAGTAGCTGGGCTACAGGAGCCCGCCACAAAGCCTGGCTACTTTTTTTTTTTTTTTTTTTTTTTGGTCATTGTTGTTTAACGGGCCCAGGCTGGGTTTGAACCCACCAGCCCGGGTGCATGTGGCTGGTGCCTAACGTGACTACAGGCTCTGAGCTGGCCTGTTAACCTTAAAAACCTAATGTTCACACTATTAAATATTTACTGTTGTTCTGTTCTTGCTTTCAGTTCAATTTAACATATGCACATAATTAAACATGAATAAAGAGAATTAGGTGCCTTGATCACTGTTAGCCTTTGAAATGATTCCTGTAAGAAGGGTACCCTAGAGGTGAAGGCCAAGAATAAAATCAACTTGAACGATTACATCTCACAGAGCTGTATTCAATTTTTAGTCTAGGTCAGGTTCCACCAGACAGTATGAAAAACAATGATAATGAAAAGGAAATTTTAGTTTCTTTCCCCTACTTAACTTTATTTCCCCTCAAAGAATATACACAATGATCCATACAGGCTGGATAATAGATGCTGAATATCTGAGAATCCCTTCAATAATTCTATAGTAGGGACAGATAGCACTACAGACATCTCAGACTAGATAATTCTGTGTTGTGAAGGATACTGCAGGATTTTTAGCAGCAGCCCTGCCCTCTATCCACTAGATGCCAGTAACACGCTGCTTCTAGAGATGACAACCAATGTTTCAGACACTGGCAAAGTACCCTGAGGTGGGTAAAGCATTCCTGGTTGAGATCCATTCACCTATGGAAAATAGATTACAACTTGAGAGTTGAAAAGTACTAATTTGACAAAGGTATAAAGTATGGAATAGAAAATTAAAAGAATAAAGATAGCAAGACAAAGATTAACAAATGAGTCAACATGATACTTGAATAATAAATGTCAGTGTGAGAAACGAAAAAGATTAGAGAAAGTATTTATTAAACCATGTTTGAATTCAGGTACACAGGATTAGATTAACCATAACTTTTAGTTTGTGATATTCAAATCATTAGTCCATGTCTATGCAAGTCCTAATTTATTTAATTATTCTTAATAATGTAATAAGCACTTGCAAACTCAGCACCCCAAACAAAAGCTCACACCTTTACTTTTCATAGCACACCACCACCTAACCATGTGGTCCTCTCTATAAACCTCTGCCTTCCTTCTCTCTTTACATGCCATTGCTTTTTATATAGTTTTATTACATTTATACATATTCCTCAAAAGTATGTTACGTATGTGGGTATGAGTATATGCATATACACATACATATATTATTTTTAGTTTATAAAAAGGTTATTATATTGTATGTAGTCTCTTGCAACTCACTTTTTACTTTTATATTTTTAAGATTTCTCTGCATTGTTACATGGCAGTGTACTTTCTTCATATAAACTGCTACAATATTCCACTGTCTGACAATATCACAATTAATTCAGCAACTATCCTTCAAGTGGGCATTTGGACTGCCCAAGGTTCCTGCCTCTATGAGAAGTGTTTTATGAACATCTTATACATTTTCCAGTTGATAATGTGCAGGAGTTTGCCTCTATCTAGGAGCAGAACTGCTAGGTAAGAAGGTATACAAATATTCAGCATAAGGAGTTTTCCAAAGTGGTTACAGGTTCACCAATTTATATAATCCCCTGCAATATATACAAAAACCTGTGGATCTAGATCCTAACACATTTTTTTTTTCAAATTCTTACAGGTACATAATAGTTGTACCTATTTTACATTTCTGAGATGGGATCTCGCTCTTGTTCAGGATGAAGTGTAATGTTGTAATCATAGCTCACTGCAATTGCAAACTCCTGGGCTCAAGCAATCCTCCTTGAGGCCCCAGCCTCTCAAGTGGTCAGGACTATAGGTGCACACACTCAGTTAAGTTTTTTCTTATTTTTCTAGAGTTGGGTTTTATGTTGTCCAGGTTGGTCTCAAATTCCTGACCTCAGGCGATCCTCCCACACTGTTGGGATGACAGGTATGAGCCACTCTTCATAGCCGCCTTATACTTTTTTAGGTGGTTAGATTCCAAAATAACCTTACTTGGGTCCACGCCTGTAGCTCAAGCAGCTAGGGCGCCAGCCACATACACTGGAGCTGGCAGGTTTGAATCCAGCCTGGGCCTGCCAAACAATGACAACTACAACCAAAAAACAGCCAAGCATTGTGACCGATGCCTGTAGTCCCAGCTATTTGGGAGGCTGAGACAAGAGAATCACTTAAGCCCAAGAGTTTGAGGTTGCTGTGAGCTGTGATGCCACAGCACTCTACCCAGTGTGACAGCTTGAGACTGTCTCAAAAAAAAAAAAAAATATATATATATATAATAATAATAACCTTACTTGTATTTCCCTACTCAGTAATGTTCAATGTTTCTTTATGTATTTATGCGTTTCTTCTTCCATAAAATGCCTATTATCATTTAGCCTGTTATCTCTTGACTTGTTTGTACTCTTTACCGATACATAAGAATTTTTACCATCAGTTGTGTACACTGCAAATAATATTCTTCCAAGTTTTTTCTTTTTTTACATAGGTATCTTGAGATGGAGAGCTTCTAAATTTTAATTTAGTAAAATTTATCAGTATTTTCTTTTAGAGACAAGAACTTTGTGTCCTGTTTAGGAAACCTTTCCTTATTAAAAATGTCAAATCTGCTGGGCATGGTAGCTGTAATGCTAGCACTCTGGAAGGCCAAGGTGGGAGGATTGCTTGAGCTCAGGAATTCAAGACCAGCCTGAGCAAGGACAAAACCCTGGTCTCTACCGTAAAAATAGAAAAAAAATCAGCCAGATGTGTTGGCACATGCCCATACTCCCAAATACTTGGGAGGCTGATGCAGGAGGATGGATTGAGCTCAGGAGGATTGATTAAGCCCAGGAATTTGAGGTTCCTGTGAGCTAGGTTTGATGTCATGGCATTCTAGCCTGGGCAAGAGTGAGACTTTGTCTAAAAAAAAGTTAAACCCATTCATTTATATTGGATAGTAGGAGTTTTTACGTTTTGCTCCAGACATGTAAATTCTTTATCTATTTGGACTTAATTTTTTAATGTGATCTGAAATAATTTCTCCATATAGAAAACTTTTTCCAGTGCCTTTTTCTTTCCCCATTTACTTTGCCACCTTTACTTATTACAAAATGTGTCTGGGCTCTGTTTAGCCTGTTTCATTAATCAGTCTGTCTAACCTTGTTTCATTATCACACTGTTTTAGACTTTTCTTTCTTGTTTTTTTTTTTTTTTTTGAGACAGTGCCTCAAGCTGTCACCCTGGATAGAGTGCTGTAACATCACAGCTCACAGCAACCTCCAACTCCTGGGGTCAAGTGAGTCTCCTGCCTCAGCCTCCCAAGTAGCTGGGACTACAGGTGCCTGCCACCACGCCCGGCTGTTTTTTGGTTGCAGCCATCATTGTTGTTTGGCGGGCCCAGGCTGGATTCGAACCCGCCAGCTCAGGTGTATGTGGCTGGCGCCTTAGCCGCTTGAGCCACAGAAGCCAAGCCATTATCACACTGTTTTAGTTACTACAGACTTAATCTAAGCCTCTTCTCTCCCAGTACACACATGGATTCTTCATATGAACATGAAATATAATGATATCCTTCAAAATGCCTTGAATAGTCTTGGCCTTCTACATTCTGGTAATTTTATCATATTCCATGAAAAATGCTGTTATGAAAATTCTGTTGTGATTTGACTGGAACTATAATGAATCCACAGGTCAACTGAGAAAAATTGTCATCTTACTCATTATACATCTTCCTAATCGTGACTATAGTATTTCACTCTATTTATTTATGTTATTTAATACTTCTTACTAAATCTCCCCTCTTGAGATCTTACCCATCTTTTGTTGTATTTATTCCTAAGTACTGATACTGCAAAACCATTTTAAAAAGTGTTTTAATTATATTTTGAAGTTAACAAGGTATTGATCTATAGAAATGCAACTGATATATTAATTTTATATCCAGCTGTTATTTCAAATAACATTTTTTTTTTTTTTGAGACAGAGTTTCACTTTATGGCCCTTGGTAGAGGGCCATGGCATCACACAGCTCACAGCAACCTCCAACTCCCGGGCTTAAGCGATTCTCTTGCCTCAGCCTCCCGAGTAGCTGGGACTACAGGCGCCCGCCACAACACCTGGCTATCAAATAACATTCTAATCTATAGTCATAACATTTATAGATAACAGGTTTATTTTCTCCTTTCCACGCTTTTAAAATTTTTGCCCTGGTTCAGGCCTCAAATATCATATTAAATAATTAAGAAAAATCCCAATTAGAACATTTCATCAAAGCTTATGACAGGTTAAGCCCCTGATCATATAAACTGGAAAGATCAGCCAGAATACTTAACAGCCAGACATATTCCTTCTAATTCTTTGGCAATCAAGATAACACATATGGACTAATATGCGAAACCTCTGATTACAACCACGTCTTAATATTATCTCTATAGCAAATGCATGCCTACTGTATTATTTATAATGTTTTACTAAATTATATTTCATTTATACAGTATAAGCTAGGGAAAGAGATTTTAATATTCTCTGAGAAACACAACACTACATTCAGAAAACCTTGGTTGAAATTTTGACTCGGCCAGCTGTTTACTAGCCACTGTTTCTAAAGGGGATTTACTTAACCTGTTAAACTTTAGTTTTCCTCAGATGTCAAATGGAAGTGATACTATGTCACAGGATGTTTGTGAGAAATAAATTAAGACATGTAAACCATTCAATCAATTAGCACACAGAGTGGGACCCAACAGTCTCAGAAATAACAATATTAATTACCTTCCCCTTCTGCTTAAATATGTAAATACTTCACTAAGTTTCAAGAGAAAATAATATTCTATTACAGAGTGAAACAAATCACCATGAATTCTAAACCTTTTTCTTTTAGGTAAACTAGAATATTGTTCATCAATATTCATTCTACATGTAAAATTGACTGAAGTAAAGTAGACAATCAGTAGCATCTTGAATCTCTTCTTAATAAAGCATAAAAACATGTACTACTACATAAGAATTATAATAGGCATTAAGAGGAAAGATGAATCAACTTGCATTTTACCTGGCATATCTGCTTGATCAATTTGAGCCATTGTTATTAAATGCCTGTTGATCAGCTCCTAAGAAAAGGAAATAAGTATATTTATATCTAAACACATTCTAAAATCCAGATTTCCTATTATAACTAAATAATATTAAGTATTAATATTCCTGATATGTGTACCTTGTAATATTGACATCATGAAATAGCATTTCCAAAGAAGGTAAAAATGTCTTAATTTCAGTCCTAGGCAGATGTGCCTATATGTAAGGCTGGGCTCAAGTAGCACTGCTATCAACTGCATGGCTGAAAATTGAAGGTCTACTTGTAAAATGGTCAAAAATTAATTCTAAAAACATTATTCTGTGAAACAAATATATTTCCAAATTCTGAGTATAAAATTAAGTTCTACATATCAATAAACAAGACAAAAAACCAAGTTATTTTTATAAAACCTACATTTTAAAAATATTGAGATCTCTTTCATTTCTGAGCCAAACTACATATTCTCAACCTATATCTATTAGCAAAGAGTTGAAGGTTAGAAACCATTTAAATTATTTTTATACTTTAAAGAGGCCTTTCAATAGAAAGAATATGAACTATAAAAATGTGGCCCATTTAAGCAGCTACTTTATGTTTCATATCCTAAAAGATAGTAATTCAAAATGTTCTTTAAAAACTTTAGTAAATAAATATACCAATTAAAACTTACATATTTTTAAATAATGTAATTTGAAAAGAGCTATTTCCCCCCATTTTTTGATAAAGCAGACATTATTTCTACTATGAATTCTGAAAGCATACCTGCCGGAGTTCCTCGGCCATGAAGAAGGAAGGTGCATTTGCTTTTGGTTGCATATAAGCAACATGAGGTGCAGTTGGAGGATAAATATGGTAGTTTGGAAATACCTAAAAAGGTAGGGAGGGGGACAATGTAACTGCTAATTTTTCTCAACTGGTAAGTTTTATCATTACTTTGATAAAATTTTAAACTTTACATGATAGTGATAAATTTTAAAACACTTTTCATCTTTAGAGAAATTAAAAACCTCACAGAATAGCTGTTGCCAGAAAACTTCCTGAATAAATTTATTTTTTAAAAAATCTTATATTTCATCAATTTTCAAAAATTAATGAGAAAGGAAACATTTCTTCAGATATGGTGAAATTTAAGCTCCAATGAGAAGGCAAATGTAGCTCACTGGAAGAAAGTTACACAGTCAGTCCTCTGTATCCCTGCAAATATTATGCCATTTTATTACATGGGGACTTGAGCATGTAGATTTTGGTATCTGAGGGGGTCCTGGAACCAATCACCTATGGATAATGAGTAATGACTATATAAACAAATGGTTTATAGGTCTTTTTTGAAAACACCTGAATGAAAATGAAAGAAAACAAAAGGAAAGGAAAAGAAAGGAAGAAATTAAAGGTGTTTGGGTACAGCCAGCTACTGAAGTAACACTGTCCCTGCCCTGTTCCTTGGCTTTTTGTAGCCAACCTAAACAAAGTGTTAACACCTGTTAAACACTTCAAACTCCAAGTGGAAGTTGGAAGGAAGGCGGAACAACTTCTTCTTGGTCAGTAATTTAAGTGAACAGAAGGACACAAAAATGCATGTACCTTCCAAGCCCACTATAATAAAGATACTAAATCAACTTCAAGCTTCTTCATTCTTCAAACTGGACCCATCCCATCACTCTACTTCTTTTCTTTTTCCTTACTTACCACTTTTTCCTCTCTCTTTCCTTCTCTTCTTTGGTCCATGACACAGAATCGAAGTACATATTAAAATATATTTTCTATTTATTTTATTCTTTCATTTTAAAAACAAACCCTTCTGGCTAGATGCGGTGACTCACACCTGTAATCCCAGCATGCTGGGAGGCTGAGGCTGGTGGATAGCCTGAGCTCATGAGTTCAAGACCAGTCTGAGCCAGAGACCCCATCTCTAAAAATAGCCAGGGTCAATGAATCCCCAACAATAAAAAAAAAAGAAAAAAAAAAAAATAAAAATAGCCAGGGATGGTGAGTGCCTGAAGTCCCAGTCTGTACTCAGGAGGCTGAAGCAAGAGAATCACTTGAGCCCAAGAGTTGGAGGTTGCTGTGAGCTATGAACCCATAGCACTCTACCAAGGGTGACAAAGTGAGACTCTGGCTCCAAAAAAAAAGGAAAAGAAAAAGAAAAGAAACGCCTTTTTTTTCTCATTTAAAAATGAATTTGGCTGATTTCTGTTGCTCTCAGATGATTAGTCTGCTCTGGACCTCAAGTAGGAAATGGGTTTGCAATACTTACAAGGTTTCCTTTGACCTGTATCTACAGGGAGAATAATAACCTCCTTTGTTTTAGCATAGTTTGCCTTAACTATGGTTTAAGGTTTGCCATGAGCATATTTTTAAAGGGGTAAAAACATTACAAAAACATAACATAATCTCTATAAAACATAACATAACATATTATAAAAACATTAAAGGGGTAAATGTTTACCCCTTTAAAAACATTTAAAGGGGTAAAAACATTACAAAAACATAACATAATCTCTATAAAAATAGCTGAGATAGTTTTGTGACGAAAGAACCTCTATAGTCATTACATTTCTTCTCTCTACAAATGTGATAAAGTACAACACAATGTAAACGAATATAAAATACAATAAACCAAAAGGGGAGGGGCTGTGTAAAATACTGATAAAATCCTTACTTGTAAGAACTAAAGGAAATCCTATTCAACCTATTTCAATTATCTGACCTGTTTGGAAAGCTGTTCTGTCAGAATTTTTGAAAGATCTCTGATTAAAAAAAAAAAAAAAAAGACACACAGCAATTAGCTATTTTATTATTTTTAAAAGCAGTTTACATGATTCACAAAATTTACAACTACTTCTACAAATCTTCTCACCATTTCGTGGTGTTATTAGATATTATTGTCTTCAGTTTACAATTCAAGAGACAGTCTCCTGAATACCAGGATTGAGGAGTCGCAAAACAATGGTAGAACCAGGCAAAAAAGGGGAGGGGAAGGAAGGAAAAGACAGGAAAGAAATCTGTTCCCTTTTCACTCAAGTTAACCTTTTATAAAAGCATTAAATTTAATCAGAATAAATTGTTAATTAAACTTGGGGGATGAAAATATGCTTATTGAAATCCAAATAACTTGCCATGTAAACTATGATTGTCAAACATTTGCAGTTTATATCAGCTTCCATTATTTTAATAAAATATGGATTTCTCACTGATAAGCTCTTCAGCTACTACTTATTTTCCTAGAATAAAATGATTTTTAAACATAGACAAACATGAAAATGCTTCCCATCCTTCCTTTCCTTCCAGCCCAATACCCTACCCCGTCCCTCTTCCTGGTTTCTGTTCCTTCTTCTGTCAGGACTTCACTAATTTACTTTGAGAAGTAATCTTTCCTTTGGGGCACGTTCTTCCTCTCTTTGTATTTGTTTTGTCTGGGTCTACCTTTTCCTGTTTGTTTCATTATTCTTCTCTCTCTTTTTCACCAGTCCTTTGGTATCTTTTTCCTCATCCCCAATCATGGCTCCCTGGTCTGAATTTTCTCCCTCCTTAGCGATGACCCACATCGTAGCCCCCTATCATATGTGTCCCTCTCTACCAGAAATTGAACTATTAAACCACTGCTACATCAGTTTGCTTTCAACAGCTACTGATAAAATACCATCTACTTTCTGTAACTTCTTATTAGTGGTAAAACTATCGTATCTATGAATGAATGTCAGTGAACATCAACTCTAGCTGGAAACTTCATAAGCAACACATGCTATGAAGTATTAAAATAGAGCCTGGATATAAATTAATTTTTATTAAAACCAGATTTGCCCAAAACTAGAGTTATCTGTATGGCAAAACTAGATTTATTTGAAGAGATATGAAGAAGAGACTATAATTTTTCTCTAAGTTAGAAAATGAGATACTTTTTCACATCACAATAAACCATGCAAAAAGCCTCATTACTAAGAAGGATCGACTATAAGAGTACTATAGTTTCTTCTTTAATGTAGACCTACCATTCCAGTCAAAGGTGCTGGAGTTGTGTCTGTATAGAAGTAAGTCGTCCCACCAACAGTTTCCTTTTGGATCACCTGACCAGAAGATGGAGTCTGGGAAACAGGATTATTAACAGGTGTAGAGGCACTAGAAGGCACCATGTAACTTGCTGGATTTGGAGTGTGACTTCTTCTTCTGGGAGCAGGAGAAGTATGTGGAGTAATCTTGGGGGAATGAAGAGGGGATGATCCAGCAGACAATGACATTCCTGGGGAAGACGTAAAAAAGTTTCTTAATGGAGCAATAATTGGTTTCAGAGAAAAAAATCTGGAAAATTAAAATGCAAACATTCATTTGGAAGAAACATTATATTTAACAAATTCTAAGTGCAAAAATAAATGACATTTATATATCTTATCTTGTTTTATTATAGAAAAGACTGATTAAAGCAAGATGTCCAACTTGTGGCCTGTAAGCCACGTACTGATTTTGTGAGGACTTTTTTTGCTTATATGTGGTGTCAGATATCACAAAAAGTATGCACAGACCTTTTCTTTGCTAATCAGCTTTCAGTAGTGTTTGTATATTTAACGTGTGGCCCCAATCAACTCTTATTCTTCCAAAGTGTGACAGGGGGGTGGGGAAAAGGTTGAACATCCTTGGATTAAAACAAATGCAAAGACATTTCTTTTTTCAAATGTAGTTACTTCCACATGAATTAGCAAATTTATTGCAAGAATAGTCTCCTCCATAGCAAGGTTGACATCAGAAACTTTAGTGGTAAGTCACAAAAAATTTAATAAATTAATTTAATGGAAAAGTGGAAAATGACAGAACTGAAGATGACTTTTTTTTTTTTTTTGAGACAGAACCTTATATTGTCACCCTCAGTAGAGGGCTGAGGCATCACAGCTATGCTAGCACACCACAAACTCGTGGGCTCAAGCGATCCTCTTGCCCCAGCTTCCCAAGTAGCTGGGACTATGGGTGCCCACCACAACACCTGGCTATTTTTTAGAGATGGGGGTCTTGCTGTTGCTCAGGCTGGTATTGAACTTGTGAGCTCAAGCAATCTACCACCTCAGATTACAGGCGTGTGCCACTGCACCTGGCCAAAATTATGCCTTTCCAAAAGTCTTTCCTTCCATAAGACTTTTATGAAAGGCATAATTCCTTTTTTATTTAGAATCACTAAAAACTATGACCAATACCAATACAAATATCACATTCTCCCAAAATACCATGGATCATAGTATTTTTTTCATAGTATTTTTTTTTTGAGACAGAGTCTCACTTTCTTGCCATCATAGTATTAAAAGTCAAATTATCTAATAAAGATCTACTAGATTTCTTTCAGCCAATACGATTAACAAAATTTCTTGCAAAATACTAAAAAAATTAAGTCTAAGTTGGAATTTAAATGCTGTATTTTTTAAATCAAGCAGTATACTGTGTTGATGCCTTTTCGTCTTTAAACTAAACTAAAACAACTAGAATTTCCTCAGATGCACACTTTAAAAAATCAGGCCAAACGACAGCATTAAGTTCTAGTGGAAGTTTTACTCAACCACAACCGATAAGAAAGCATTATGTGCAGAGCACTCTGTTATGAATCTACTGTGCAAAAAGGAAAAGGATGGCTGTTTTTACTCATCGGAAGATTCCAAGTTAACTGAGAATACAAGACCAGTCTCATGTAAAGACACAGAATAACTTAACACTTAAATATAAACTAATATATGCAATCTACATGCACAAATGCAGATGAAATGCAAATTAATTAAAACCAGGTGGAGTGAATCAGAGGCTTAATGGAGGTGTTCTGTTCTAAACAGATTAAAAAGGGTATTATCTGGAGCTACACCTAACACTTCCACCCCAAAATGAGTTTATCCAGGAACTATTTCTTTGGTGTATGACTAAAACTCTTCACCACTGAAGTAAGACACCACCTTACAATAAAAAAAAAAAAAGGTAACCAAATGCCTCTGGTCACAGAGTTATGATTAATAGAGACATGTGCTGGAATTTCTAATAATTCATAAGACACCATCTTACATTTTGAAAAACATGTAGGTGAACTGAAGTAGTAAGTGGAGAACTGAAGTAACACTCAACTTTTCTCTGGATAGACATTTTATTCTTTCTAAAGAGCCTGCATATTTATTTCATCTGATTTTCTGAGCAATTAAGCAGTAGGCAGGTGAGTAGGTCAGGTTACAAACACCATAATATAGATCAGAATTTAGACAACAACAGGTATATTATTTAACAAAGAACATATGTGCAAAGTCAACAGCAAATCTGGACTCAAATTCAAGTCTCTAAATCCCCACTCTGGTACTCCTATTGCTACAACATAACATCTACTCCACTAAAATTAAAATAGGCTGGTTCCAGTGGCTCATACCTGTAATCCCAGCACTTTGCGAGGCCGAGGTAGGTGAACTCAGGAGTTCAAGACCAACCTAAACAAGAGAGAGACCCCGTCTCTAAAAAAATAGCCAGGCGTTGTGGTGGGCACCTATAGTCCCAGCTACTTGGGAGTCTGAGGCAAGAGGACTTCTCAAACCTAGGAGTTCGAGGTTGCTGTGAACTATGATGCCACGGCACTCTACCCAGGGTGACAGAGTAAGACTCTGCCTCGAAATAAATAAATAAATAGGCCAGGAACTCTCAAGTATGTCGTGTGTGTGAGACAGGGTCTTGCTCTGTTGCCCAGGCTGAAGTGCAGTGGTGCTAAAGTAGCTTACTGTAACCTCAACCTCCCGGGCTTAAACGATCCTCCCACCTCAGTCTTCCAAATAGCTCGTAGTACAGATGGGAGCTACCACACTTGGCTTTTTTTTTTTTTTTAAATAGAGACCAGATCTCACTATGTTGCCCAGACTACTCTCAAACTCCTGGCCTCATCTATCTACCACCACCTCCCAAAGTGTTGGGATTACAGGCATAAGGCACCATGTCTGGCCTTAAATATATCTAAAAGAAATGTTAAAAACAAAAAAACTCCTTTTTAAAAAATACACTATTTATGAAGAAGCCAAGTTACTAAATTAAAATAAGCTTACTTTTTTTATTTTATACTATGCCAGAGCTGTTTTTTTTTTTTTTTTTTTTGTAGAGACAGAGTCTCACTGTACCGCCCTCGGGTAGAGTGCCGTGGCGTCACACGGCTCACAGCAACCTCCAACTCCTGGGCTTCCGCGATTCTCTTGCCTCAGCCTCCCTAGTAGCTAGGACTACAGGCGCCCGCCACAACGCCCGGCTATATTTTTTTTTGTTGTTGCAGTTTGACCGGGGCTGGGTTTGAACCCGCCACCCTCGGCATGTGGGGCCGGCGCCCTACTCGCTGAGCCACAGGCGCCGCCCTATGCCAGAGCTGTTTTTATCTAATTCTATACATTATACACTTAATGGCAGGTTAATCTACAAAGCAAAATTCTACAATATATTTCCAAAGGATAAGTACTCTCCACTTATCTAAAATGAAAGATAATTAGACAGTTCTTCCTAAAACTAGTCTCTAAAACTTTCCAAGATAAAACTGGCCAGCCCACCAAAGATTAGTACATTTGCTTACTTATTCTCACATTAAGCAACACAACAAATATAGCTACATTCTTGAGCATTTTTGATGTGTCAGGCACTAATCTAAGGGCTCCACATACATCAGTCTATGTAATCCTCACAACCACCCTGTGAGGTGGGCACACGGTGTTCATGTCACAAAGAAGAAAAGTAACTTAAAGATCAAAAGAATTATTGTAAGGACAAATTAATTAAACAACAGAATCAAGATTCAAACCCAAGAGTATCTGATTCCAAATACTGTGCTCTCCGTCAATATACTATATGGTTGCCCAATTCGTCAGTCTTACATGAAAGAATGAAAAGGGGACTTATTATACTTTTTAGTAACTCTCAGCTCTAGTGTATATACACTATGTGGGGAGGCAGAGGTGCAGCACAGGCTGAAGGGAATGATTCTGACACCAAACTAGGTATACAAGTGACACAAAAACTAGAATCTGTCTTTATGGATGAATATATGAAAAAAGATTACCAAAATCAATCTAGAGTCAGTTAAGAAGAAAATTCATGCACAGTAGAATTTACATTGTACATCATCACAATTTCTCATAAGAATTTTTAATTTTGTGAAGTTATCTCAATATAAAGTATAAGAACTGAAATTTGACTTCATACACCTGAGCTGAGGCTGACTGGATTTCTTCAAATACACTCAAAATATAAAAGCTGGGTATGGCAGCATTTGCCTGCAGTTGGGAGGATCACCTGAGGCCAGTTCAGGGTGTAGTGAACTATGATTGCACCTGTGAATAACCACTGCCTTTCAGCCTGGGTAACACAGTTTGACCCTGTATCTTAAAGAAACAAGGACTGGGAGTGGTGGTGGGGGGGGGGGGAGAGAGAAAAGAAAAAGTTTCTAAATAAAACACGTACAACAATAAGCATTAGCACCCATAAAGATAATAGGATATTTAGATTGTATAGACAGCCTACTATATTACTGAAAAACAAAAGACAAAAAACAAAAAATTTAATCCGAAAGGCACGACAGACATTGTGCCATCTACCTCTGTTAAAGGACTGAGTAAAGTACCTACTTATCTGCCCGGACAGAGATATTCTTTACTTAGTATAATGAAGAAAATAAGCACAACATACCCATTCTGAAGACAAGTTATAAACAACACAAGAGTAGAACCACACTACAGAGAAATGAGCACATGGGTGGGTCCCGTAGCTCAGTGGGTAGGGTGCCTGCCACATACACCGAGGCTGGCGTATTGGAACCCAGCCCAGGCTAGCTAAACAACGATGACAACAGCAACAAAAAAATAGCTGGGCATTATGGTGGGCGCCTGTAGTCCCAGCTACATGGGAGGCTGAGGCAATAAGAATTGGAGGTTGCTGTGAGCTGTGACACCATGGCACTCTACCCAGAGGAACAGCTTGAGGACTCTGTCTCAAAAAAAAAATAAAATTAAAAAAGGAAATCAGTGCAGTAGAATCTCCATAGTTGACCACCTCACTACATTGACCACCTGCTTAAATTGACCTAACATGCCTAGACTGGACACACACCACATGTATGTATCAGTACAGAATGTCTAGTTCCTTATTTTGACCATCTATGAGGTATGTTGACCTAGTTTTTTACACTCCCTGTAAGTTGAGTGGTCAACTTACAGAGGTTGTACTGTAGCTCAGAATAAGGAACCAAAATTAAAATGAACAGATTCTGCTCAAATCAAGGAAAAACTGATAGAACGTTCAGAATTTTTAGTTAAAAATGGCACTTTCCACTGCAAATTGTTTAAAATTTAACCAGAGGAATCTTTTACTGAAAGGGTTTTAGGAATTCATTTAATTAATAAAACTGACAGTTTTCTATAAATAATGATGTATATCAGATATCTTATAATAGAAGTTTGTTTTACTTCATTAGAAATTTCAAATTTCTTATACGTAAATAATCTCTTATAATTTCTATCTTTCCTTATGTGGGAGGAAAAGGCTACCTGATATTATGTCGAACTCAACAATACTAAAACAACTATAGTAACACATAGAAGATCAATGTAAGGAGAGAAAATCTGGAAGAATGAAATTCTAGTGGTGTCATATCTAATAACTACACTATAACTTTTTAAGTGAATAGGCAAACTGACATGAGTCAAACATAATAAATTAACTGCGTAGGACATTTTGGAAATGCTTCTTAAAAGTACCTAATTCAAATAAGGTGAAGAACACAAAAATGGCCAATGGAGAAATTAACCAGAACAATTAACAAAATAAAGAAATTAAGTTACTGCAATCAGTGTAACCTGGCTTATTGTACCCTCAATGAATCCCCAACAATAAAAAAAAAAAAAAAAGAAATTAAGTTACAAAAAAATTCAAGGTGAATTTATAAAGACAAAGTACCACTGTTTTTGGATGGCATGATTCTAGTTCTGGAAAACCTAAAAGAAACAACAAAAACCACTCTTGTGAATAATTACATAATTCATTAGTTAGGGGGATATTATTGCCGAAAAATGGGAGACTGAACTAATAACATGCACACTGCCCCTCAACCCCCACCAATAACATGAACACAAAGCACTGTGAGATAAAACTCAAAATTTTAAAATGTATGTGAGATAAAAAAGAACAGCAGCAACTAAAATTCCAAGAGCAAGAAACTAAATCAGAATTTAAAGCTAGGAAGTTACGTTGGGGAGATATGGAGAAACACAATTTAGTCAGATATAGTCTCTGAAGTTGAGTCTCTAGTCACCACAAAGGCATACAGACTATGTCCCTTGAGTCCATAAAATGTTTTAAATAAACTAAACCTCTGTGTAAAGCCAGAACTCTATAAAAGATAGGAAAGAAGTGACTAGAGGACCAAAACATTTGTCAGCCCAGAGAACCAAAAGAAAGGCTGTCTGTGGAAGAGAGATGAAAGGAAAGAAAGACAGACAAATGAAGTGATGTCTTAAGAGAAAAAGGAAATCCCATGCCTGTCCCATTTATTGGTAAAGGAGAAAAAATCCCTGTGAGATTTTCTGTATGTTCTAAGAATCCCAATGTGAAATTAACATAAAACTTGATTTGCTCAAGGAAAACCCTTTGGACACATGGCTGAAGCAAATACCAAACTATTTTGATGAACATTTCCACAAATCAAAAGCATATTAAGAACTCACCACAGAAAATAACCCCTCTTAAAGAACCCCAAAATTAGGATCAGCATGCACAATATACTTGAGAATTAGTATCCCAAGAATAAAGAACTCCAAGTAACAGAGCTATGTAAAAGAGATGATAAAATATAACTGGATGGGTGTGGTGGCTTATGCCTGTAATCCTAGCAATCTGGGAAGCTGAGGCAGGCGAACTGGTTGAGTAGGGGGAGTTCAAGATCAGCTTATGCAAAAATAAGACCCCATCTCTAAAAACTAGCTGGGTGTTGTGGTGGGCACCTGTAGTCCCAGCTACTCAGGAGGCTGAGGCAAGAAAATCACTTGAGCCCAAAAGTTTGAGGCTGTGAACTATGACCCATGGCACTCTACCAAAGGTGACAAAGTGAGACTCTGTCTCCAAAGGAAAAAAAAAAAAACAACAACAACTACACACATATCATTACTACTAAAATGCTTAAGGAAAAGAAAGAAGTGACAAAAATAAAGAATAAGATATTTGTTCTTAAACTGGCTCTTTACAAACAAACAAACAAAAAAGCATTAAAATTAAAGGAAAAAACCTTCAAGAGATGAGTTAAATAGAAAAGTAGACAAGTAGCAAATTAGAAGAAGGATCTGAGAAATGTACCTAGAAATAAAACTTGGAAAACAGGAAAAGAGTAGTCAAGAGACACAAAACCAACCAGGTGCGGTGGCAGGTACCTAAAATCCTAGCACTTTGGGAGATGAGTGGGAAGATTGCTCAAGCCCGGGGATTTAAGAACAGCCTTGGCAATACATTTTATTTCAAAAACTGAAAAAGATTTAGCTGGGTGTAGTGACATGAGCCTGTAGTCCCAGCTACTTGGGAGGCTAAGGAGGAAGATCACTTGAGCCCAGGAGCTTGAGGTTGCAGTGAGCTGTGAGGATACCACTATACTCTAATCCAGGCAACATAGGAAAAACCTTGGCTCAAAATAAACAAAGAAAAAAAAAAAGAATGATAAAGTATCAAGTAGAAAATAAAACACATTAGAGAAGCAGTGGTCAAAAACAACTTGTGACTTTTAAGAACTAAATCACCATATAAATCTTCATTCAAGAAGTTCTGACCAGAAGTTCTGAGCATAATAAAATTAAATCCCTCTAATCACTTACTGTGAAATTGTAGCATGCCAAAGGCAAAGAAAATAATTACAATAACAGGAAACTGTACCAGCAACACTAGATAATGAAATATTCAAAGTAAGGAAAAAAGATACCTGTTGTCCTGAGATTTATACGCAATCTATAAATAAGGGGAAAAAATAAAGATATTTTCAGGGTTTGTCACCCATGTTTCCATAGTGAAAGAACTATAAAACAATCAACTTACAGGAAAAAGGAAACTTCCCTCCCAAAAGGCGTAAAAATTTGGAATTTGGTAAATTCTGAATAAATTTGGTAAATTTTGAGTAAATCTGAATAAGCACTAACAGTGAAAGAAGAACAATTAGTCTAAGACAGGTTAAAGTCAAAATGTAATCATTATGAAAGAACCATAAACCATAAGAAATCCACCAGAAGTAGTTTCATTATCAGGGTTATCTCTTGACTATGTTAACATTGATATGGTAAATGCTTTTAGGGTTAAAATCAAAGAGACTGTATATTTTTATTATTATAACTCATAGTTACAATGTAGTTGAGTCCTGCATACTGACTCAATGTGTAATGAAACCTGCATACCTTACTAAGAAAAGCAATCATTTTCTAAAGCTGTGATACAGGTGATACAGAGTTGCTACTCGAATTATGTTAAACATTTACAAATATGTAAGGACTACAGAAAAAAAACAAACAACTGTCAGTGCTGCAAAAGAATTTATTGGGATATATAGATTTTGTAAGCAAGATACAAAATCTACATATAAAAATCAGTAGCATTTTATATGCCAATAGCAAATAACCTGAAGAAATTAAGTAAGCAATCCCTTTTATAATAGTCACATAAAATATAAAATACCTAGGAATAAATTTATCCAAACAAGTGAAAGATCTCTTTGAAGAACTATAAAACACTGATGAAGGAGACTGAAGAGGACACAAAAACATGGGAGGATATCCCATGCTTATGAATTGGAATAATTAATACTGTTAAAATGTCAATCCTCTCCAAAAGGACCTACAGACTTAATGCAATCCCTATCAAAACACTAATGACATTCTTCAGAGAAATAGAAAAAAAATCCTAAAATTTGTATGAAACCACAAAAGACCTAATAGTCAAAGCAATTCTGAGCAAAAAGAACAAAGCTAGAGAGAGCCGTAATGCTGCCCTACAAAGCCATAGTAACCAAAGCAATATAGGATCTGCATAAAAACACAGACCAGGGCGGCACCTGTGGCTTAGTCGGTAAGGTGCCGGCCCCATATACCGAGGGTGGCAGGTTCAAACCCGGCCCGGGCCAAACTGCAACCAAAAAATAGCCGGGCGTTGTGGCGGACGCCTGTAGTCCCAGCTACTTGGGAGGCTGAGGCAAGAGAATCGCTTAAGCCCAGGAGTTGGAGGTTGCTGTGAGCTGTGTGAGGCCATGGCACTCTACCGAGGGCCATAAAGTGAAACCCTGTCTATACAAAAAAAAAAAAAACAAAAACACAGACCAATGGAACAGAAGAGATAACCCAGAAACAAATCCACACATTTACAGACAATTCACTTTTTTTTTTTATTTATTTTTATTAAACCATAGCTGTGTACATTAGTATGATCGTGGGGCACCATACATTTGGTTCATAGATCGTTTGACACATTTTCATCACATTAGTTAACATAGCTTTTGTAGCATTTTCTTAGTTATTTTGCCAAGACCTCTACATTCCACATTTACTAGGATTCACTTTTGATGATGGTTGCAAGAACACACACTGAAGAAAAGACAGTTTTTTCAATAGTAGTGCTGGATATCCATACGCAGAAGAATGAAGCTAGATCACTATCTCTCATCATAGGCAAAAATAAAATCAAAACAGATTAAAGACTTAAGTCTAAGACCTGAAACTATTAGGGGAAAAAAAAAAAAAAAAACTGGAGAAATAGTGATCTGGGCTAAGATTTGTTTTGGGTAAGTCCTTATAGGCAACAAAATAAAAAACAGACAAATAGGATTATATTAAACTAAAAAGGTTATGTGCAGCAAAGGAAACAATCTGCAGTGAACAAAGTGATGAATTAATCTATAGAACAAGTGAAAATATACGCAAACTATCTACAAGTCAAGGGTTTAATAACTATACTATGTAAAGAATTCAACTCAATAGCAATAAACACCAAATAATCTAATTTTAAAAATGGGCAAAGGGGCTGTGAATGACGACTGTCATCTGTAATCCCAGTAATCCCAGAACTACAGGAGCCTGGCTGTGGTGGGAGGATCACTTGAGGCCAGGAGTTTAAGGTTGCAGTGAACTACAATTGTGCCACTACACTCCAGCCTGGGCAACAGATTAAGACAACTGTGCTCTTAAAGAAAAGGGGGTAGGGGAAAATCTGAATACACTGGGCAGTAGAGAGGAGTGACTGAGGCCAGGAATTTGAGACCAGCCTGAACAACATAGTGAAGATCCTGTCTCTGGCCAGGCCCCTCCACAGAAGTCCAGGAGGGGAGGAAGCCTTTCTGGAATTTTCAGTTGTTGGGGGCAGCTGCATATTGAGTGGAAAGCTTGGAAGAATGAGTGGATTTGAACAGTATACAGCAACCAGATTTGAATACTGGTTGGAGTGGATCTGCCATCGATTTGGTGGCTGGTGAGACAGCAATACTGAGAAGGTCTTAGCAGACAGGGGGCTGCAACTGTAAGAAGGTTGTGAGAAGGTCTTCGCAGGGGCCTAAAGCACAGCCGTCTTTCTTCTGCCTGCTGGGATCAGAACTCCACTCTAGGGACAGGCTGAGAAACTCCTACATCACAAGGGAACTCAGGGAGCAGTGAGACCTGTCCCTGAAGGATTCTGGAGAGCTTTAAGATACCAACCCAGCCGGGTCTGAATGATGAGGAAAGAATCACATGATCATGAAGGGCAACCCAGGAGTAGGAACCACACAGGTTGCTGGCTGTGTTCACCATCTCCCAGGGAAACCATGACCCTACCTAGTATCCCGGGGACATGCTGCAACATACATATTCAGGTTGGGGTTGGGTCCCTTCTGCTATATATATTACTCTTCTTTTATGTCAACAAACTATTTCTATTCTTTATTGAATCATAACTATGTACACATTAATGCATTTATGAGGCACAAAGTGCTGATTTGACATACAATGTGGAATGCTCACATCTAACTGATTAACAGAACCATCTCCTCGCTTATTTGTTGTGGTAATAAATTTATATTCTTAATAGTTTTGAAATGTATCATTGCATTATGCACATTAGGTGAGGTATCCTCCCTCCACTCCTCCCCTCTCCTTCCTATTCCCTCCTACTTTCTGGACTGTAGTTGTTTTTTACCATTCCTATGAATGTGTAGGTGATTATATACTGATTTCATAGTAGTATTGAGTACACTGGATACTTTTTTTCCCCATTCTTGACATACTTTACTAAGAAGAGTATGTTTCAGCTATATCCAGATAAACATAAAAGATGTGAAGTCTCCATCTTTTTTATGGCTGCATAAAAGTCTCCATCTTTTTTATGGCTGTGGTATACATATACCACAATGTGTTAATCCATTTGTGGGTCAGTGGGCATTTGGGCTGCTTCCATGACTTGGAAATAATGAAATGGGCTGCAATAAACATTCTGGTGCAAATGTCTTTGTTGTAAAATGATTTTTGATCATCTGGGTATATACCTAACAGAGGAATTGCAGGATCAAATGGTAAGTCTACTTTTGTTTCCTTGAGTATTCTCCAAACTTCTTTCCAAAAAGGTTATATTAGCTTGCATTCCTACCAGCAGTGTAGAAGTGTTCTCTTCTCTCCGCATCCACATCAACATCTATGGTGTTGGGATTTTGTGATGTGGGCTAATCTTACTGGAGTTAGATGATATGTCAAAGTGGTTTTGATTTACATTTCTCTGATGATTAAAGATGATAAGCATTTTTTCATGTTTCTGTAGGCCATGCACCTGTCTTCTTCAGAGAATTTTCTGTTCAAGTCTCTTGCCCACATAGAAATGAGGTTATTTGTTCTTTTCTTATTGATTAGTTTGAGTTCTCTGTGGATTCCAGTTATCAGACCTTTGTCAGAAGCTGTAACCTACAAATATCTTTTCTCATTCTGAAGGCTGTCTTTTTGCTTTACTTACTATGGCTCTTGGCTGTGAGGAAGATTTTAGTTTCATCAGATCTCAGTAATAATTTTTGGTGTTGCTTTAATTGCCAGGGGGAGGGTCCTCCTCATAAGAAATTTCTCCTAGGCCAATTTCTTCAAGTGTTTTCCCTGCACTCTCTTCTAATATTTTTATAGTTTCATATCTTAAGTTTAAATCTTTAATCCAGTGAGAATCAATCTTTGTTAATGGTGAAAGATGAGGGTCCAGTTTCATTCTTCTACAGGTCACCAGCCAGTTCACCCAGTACCATTTGCTAAATAGGGAATCTTTCCCCCAATGAATGTTTTTGATAGGCTTATCAAAGATCAAATGATAATACGTAGTTGGGTTCATCTCTTGGTTCTCTATTCTGTTCCATAAATTTACCTCTTTCTTTTTATGCCAGTATCAGGTTGTTTTGATCCACTATAGATTTATAGTATAGCCTGAAGACTGGAAATGTGATACCTCCTAATTTGTTTTTATTTCTAAGTAATGTATTGGCTATTCGAGGTTTTTTTCTGATACCCTATAAAACAAAGCACTATTTTTTTAAGCTCCTTAAAGTATGACAATGGTGCTTTAATAGGGATTGCATTAAATCTGTAGATATGCTTTGGGTAGTATAAGACATTTTAAAAGTAACCAGTAGCCCCAACTATAGCCCAAGGAGAAAGGGAAAAGGGAGAGGAAAGGGAGGGGAGAGGGAGGGGAGGGGAGAGGGAGGGGAGGGGAGAGGGAGGCGAGGGGAGGGGAGAGGGGAGGATGGATGAAGGGACAGTAATTGGTGGGAACACAACTACCATGCATTTTACAAGGGTACATGTTAAATTTACTAAGTGTAGAGTATAAATGTCTTAACACAATAACTAAGAAAATGCGGTGAAGGCTATGTTAACCAGTTTGATAAAAATATTCCAAATGGTATTTAAAACCAGCACATTGTATCCCATAATTGCATTAATGTAGACAGCTATGATTTAATAATAATAAAAAAATAACCAGTAGCTTTTATAAATGCCAACAATAGTCAAATTGAAAATATAGTCAAGGACTCTATTCCTTTTACAGTAGTGCCAAAGAAGATGAAATATGAGGGAATTCATCTAACAAAGGATGTGAAAGATCTCTATAAAGAGAATTATGAAACTCTGAGAAAAGAAATAGCTGAAGATGTTAACAAATGGTAAAAGATACCATGCTCATGGTTGGGAAGAATCATTATGTATATATAATTTTACAGTATAATTTTTTTGTTTTGATTTTTTTCACTTTTTTCCCCTCTTCTTTATTGCTGAGGCTGCTGCAGTTTTTCATTATTTGAGCTTTTCTTGTTACTTTTTTTTTTGTGCTTTCTTTTTCCTGGTTGATTTGGTTAGTTCTATTCTTAACTTCCATTTTTATTTTCTTTCCTTTCTCCATCTTTTTATTTTTTATTTTATTTATTTTTGGAGACAGAGTCTCACTATGTTACCCTCGGTAGAGTGCCATGGCATTACTGCTCATAGCAACCTAAAACTCTTGGGCTTAAGAGATTCTCTTGTCTCAGCCTCCTAAGTAGCTAGGACTACAGGTGCCCGCCATAATGCCCATCTATTTTTTTGTTGTAGTCGTCATTGTTGTTTCAGCAGGCCCAGGTCAGGTTCAAACGCCCAAGCCCTGGTGTATATAGCCAGCACCCTAACCACTGAGCCACGGGCACCAAGCCTTCCCCATTTTTATTTTCCTCAACAGCAAGGACTCCTATATTTTTGGTTATGCACTGAGATAAAGTAATTTGAAGCTAAGGAGGAAGTGATAAGGAAAAAGGAGGAAAAGGAGTTGAACAAGAAGAACGAACACATTAGAAGGAAACAACAGAAAAATTTAGGTAACATGAAAAACTAAAACAGACCAACTCTCCCAAAGGACCCCCGAGGCCGCTACTGCAGATATATTCCATCTATAAAGAACTAATAAACTTGACAGAAAGGGAATTTAAAATATGGATGATAACAACGATCAAAGGAATGGACAAGAAAATGGAAAGACAGAACGAAAAGTCAGACGATAAGTTGAATATAGAAAAGATATGGCAGAGCTTAAGGAAATGAAGGAGATAACCAGGGAATGTAAAGAAACAGGAGAAAGTATCAAAAATAGGTTAGAACATGGAGAATAAAGAATCTCAGACATAGAGGATAAAGTTCTGAAGTTAACGTAGGTAGTCAAAGAGGCAGAAAAGAAGAGAGAAAAACAGAACAGTTGCTCACAGAACTACAAGACTCCAGCAAGCGTTCAAACATACAAAAAATAGGGATCCCTGAAAGGGAAGAAGATTGTCCCAAAGGAATGGAAGTGCTATTGGAGACTATCATAAATGAAACTTTCCAAGTTTTACTAAAGATCCCAACACACTTCTTTCAGATGGACATTGAACCCCATGTCACCTCAACTCAAAAAGAGCTTCTCCAAGACATGCTATAATAAACTTGTCCAAACTCAAGATGAAACAAAAAATTCTGTGAGCAGCCAGGAGTAAGTGCCAACTGACCTACAGAGGCCGAGCCATTAGGATGACAGCAGACTTTTCAAATGAAACCTTCCAAACCATCCACCCTCAACATTCTCTTTTTTTTTTTTTTGAGACAGAATCTCCCTATGCCACCCTCAGCAGAGTGCTGTGGCATCACAACTCAGAGCAACCTCAAACTCCTGGGCTTAAGCGATTCTCTTGCCTCAGCCTCCCAAGTAACAGGGACTACAGGCGACCGCTACAACGCCCATCTATTTTTTTGTTGCAATTGCCATTGTTGTTTAGCTGGCCCAGGCTGGGTTCGAAGCTGACAGCCTTGAAGTATGGGGCCAATGCCATAAACACTGTGCTACGGGTGCCAAGCCACCTTCAACATTCTTAAACAAAACAATTTTTCAGCCCAGATTCTGTATCCTGCTAAACTAAGCTTCAAAATTGATGGAGAAATCAAATCTTTGGGGGATATAGAAACACTGAGGAAATTTGCCACAACAAGATCACCTCTATAGGAAATAATTAGACCTATTCTAAACACTGAACACCACAATGGACCACCAGATAAGTAAATACCAACAAGCTTAAGGTCAAATCTTAGCTTCCACAATGGTGCAAAGGATCAAACGACACAATGGACTTTCACAAAATAAGATGCATAGACCTCCACCACCCTTATCAATTCTCTCAATAAATGTCAATGGACTGAATTCACCACTGAAGAGGCACATCCTGGCCGACTGCATTAAAAAGCTCAAACCATCCATATTCTGACTCCAGGAGCCAAACCTAGCCTTGAAGTAGAAATCAAGACTCAGGGTTAAGGGATAGAAAACAGTATTTCAAGCAAATGGAAATCAGAAGAAAATGGGTCATAACCTTATTTTGAGACACAAGCAGATTTAAAGCAATTAAAGTTAAGACAGACAAAGATGGACACTTTATATTGCTCAAAGGAACAACACAACAAGAAGACATTTCAATTTTCAGTATTTATGAACCCAACTTAAATGTTCCCACATTTATGGAACAGACCTTGATAGGTCTGAGCAATATGATATCCCATTAACACCACAACAATCAGAGACTTTAATACTCCTCTCACAGAACTGGACAGATCCTCTAAACAGAAACTAAACAGAGATACAAAGGACTTAAATGTGACCCTAGAACAAACGGGATTGACAGACATATACAAAATACACCATCCCAAATGAGACCCTAGAACAACTGTGCTTGAGAGACGTATATAGAACACTCCATCCCAAAGATAAAGAATATACATTCTTCTCATCACCCCATGGAACATTTTCCAAAATTGATCATATCCTGGGACACAAAACAAGTATCAACAGAATCAAAAGAATTGAAATTTTACCTTCTATCTTCTCAGACCATAAGGCACTAAAGGTGGAACTCAACTCTAACAAAAACGCTCGACCCCACACTAAGGCATGGAAATTAAACAATCTTCTGTTGAATAACAGATGGGTGCAGAAAGAAATAAAACAGGAAATCATTAACTTCCTTGAGCATAACAACAATGAAGACACAAGCTACCAAAAACTGTGGGATACTGCAAAAACAGTTTTGAGAGGAAAATTTATAACTTTAGATGCCTACATTCGAAAAACAGAAAGAGAGTGCATCAACAATCTCACAAGCCATCTTATGGATTTGGAAAAAGAAGAAAAATCTAAGCCTAAACTCAGTAGAAGAAAAGAAATATCCAAAATCAAATCAGAGATCAATGAAATTGAAAACAAAAGAATCATTCAGAAAATTAACGAATCAAGGAGTTGGTTTTTTGAAAAAATAAATAAAATAGATAAACCATTGGCCAGACTAACGAGAAATAGAAAAGTAAAATCTCTAGTAACCTCAATCAGAAATGATAAAGGGGAAATAACAACTGATCCCACAGAGATACAAGAGATCATCTCTGAATACTACCAGAAACTCTATGCCCAGAAATTTGACAATGTGAAGGAAATGGATCAATTTTTGGAATCACACCCTCTCCCTAGACTCAGCCAGGAAGAAACAGAGCTCCTGAACAGACCAATTTCAAGCACTGAGATTAAAGAAACAATAAAAAATCTTCCAACCAAAAAATGCCCTGGTCCAGATGGCTTCACCCCAGAATTCTATCAAACCTTCAAAGAAGAGCTTATTCCTGTGCTGCAGAAATTATTCCAAAACATTGAGGAAGAAGGAATCTCCCCCAACACATTCTATGAAGCAAACATCACCCTGATACCAAAACCAGGAAAAGGCCCAACGAAAAAGGAGAATTTCAGACCAATCTCACTCATGAATATAGATGCAAAAATTCTCAACAAAATCCTAGCCAATAGATTACAGCTTATCATCAAAAAAGTCATTCATCATGATCAAGTAGGCTTCATCCCAGGGATGCAAGGCTGGTTTAACATACGCAAGTCCATAAACGTTATCCACTATATTAACAGAGGCAAAAATAAAGATCACATGATCCTCTCAATAGATGCAGAAAAAGTATTTGATAAAATCCAGCATCCTTTTCTAATTAGAACACTGAAGAGTAGAGGCATAGGTGGCACATTTCTAAAACTGATTGAAGCTATCTATGACAAACCCACAACTAATGTTTTACTGAATGGAGTAAAACTGAAAGCTTTTCCTCTTAGAACTGGAACCAGACAAGGTTGTCCTCTGTCACCTTTACTATTCAACATAGTGCTGGAAGTTCTAGCCAATACAATTAGGCAAGACAAGGAAATAAAGGGAATCCAAATGGGAGCAGAGGAGGTCAAACTCTCCCTCTTTGCTGACGACATGATCTTATACTTAGAGAACCCCAAAGACTCAACCACAAGACTCCTAGAAGTCATCAAAAAATACAGTAATGTTTCAGGATATAAAATCAATGTCCACAAGTCAGTAGCTTTTGTATACGCCAGTAACAGTCAAGATGAGAAGCTAATTAAGGACACAACTCCCTTCACCATAGTTTCAAAGAAAATGAAATACCTAGGAATATACCTAACGAAGGAGGTGAAGGACCTCTATAAAGAAAATTATGAACTCCTCAGAAAGGAAATAGCAGAGGATATTAACAAACGGAAGAACATAACATGCTCATGGATGGAAGAATCAACATTGTTAAAATGTCTATACTTCCCAAAGCAATTTACCTATTCAATGCCATTCCTATCAAAATACCAACATCGTACTTTCAAGATTTGGAAAAAATGATTCTGTGTTTTGTATGGAACCGGAAAAAACCCCGTATAGCTAAGGCAGTTCTTAGTAATAAAAATAAAGCTGGGGACATCAGCATACCAGATTTTAGTCTGTATTACAAAGCCATCGTGGTCAAGACAGCAGTACTGGCACAAAAATAGAGATATAGACACTTGGAATCGAATTGAAAACCAAGAAATGAAACTAACATCTTACAACCACCTAATCTTCGATAAACCAAACAAGAACATACCTTGGGGGAAAGACTCCCTATTCAATAAATGGTGTTGGGAGAACTGGATGTCTACATGTAAAAGACTGAAACTGGACCCACACCTTTCCCCACTCAGAAAAGTTGATTCAAGATGGATAAAGGACTTAATTTAAGGTATGAAACAATAAAAATCCTCAAAGAAAGCATAGGAAAAACACTGGAAGATATTGGCCTGGGGAAAGACTTCATGAAGAAGACTGCCATGGCAATTGCAACAACAACAAAAATAAACAAATGGGACTTCATTAAACTGAAAAGCTTCTGTACAGCTAAGGAGACAACAACCAAAGCAAAGAGACAACCTACACAATGGGAAAGGATATTTGCATATTTTCAATCAGACAAAAGCTTGATAACTAGGATCTATAGAGAATTCAAATTAATCCACATGAAAAAAGCCAACAATCCCATATATCAATGGGCAAGAGACATGAATAGAACCATCTCTAAAGATGACAGACGAATGGCTAACAAACATATGAAAAATGTTCATCATCTCTATATATTAGAGAAATGAAAATCAAAACAACCCTGAGATATCATCTAACCCCAGTGAGAATGGCCCACATCACAAAATCTCAAAACTGCAGATGCTGGCGTGAATGTGGAGAGAAGGGAATGCTTTTACACTGCTGGTGGGACTGCAAACTAGTACAACCTTTCTGGAAGGAAGTATGGAGAAACCTCAAAACACTCAAGCTAGACCTCCCATTTGATCCTGCAATCCCATTACTGGGCATCTACCCAGAAGGAAAAAAAATCCTTTTATCATAAGGACACTTGTACTAGACTGTTTACTGCAGCTCAATTTACAATCACCAAAATGTGGAAACAGCCTAAATGCCCACCAACCCAGGAATGGATTAACAAGCTGTGGTATATGTATACCATGGAATACTATTCAGCTATTAAAAAAAATAGAGACTTTACATCCTTCATATTAATCTGGATGGAAGTGGAAGGCATTATTCTTAGTAAAGCATCACAAGAATGGAGAAGCATGAATCCTATGTACTCAATTTTGATATGAGGACAATTAATGACAATTAAGGTTATGGGGGGGAGGAAAAGCAGAAAGAGGGACAGAGGGAGGGAGGTGGGGCCTTGGTGTGTGTCACACTTTATGGGGGCAAGACATGATTGCAAGAGGGACTTTGCCTAACAATTGCAATCAGTGTAACCTGGCTTATTGTACCCTCAATGAATCCCCAACAATAAAAAAAAAAAAAAAGAAAAAAGAAAAAAAAAATACACCATCCTAAAGCTAAGGAATATACATTTTTCTCATCAGCCCATGGTACATACTCCAAAATCAAAAACATCCCAGGGTACAAATCAAACCTCAACAAAATTAACAGAGTAGAAATTACACCTTATATCTTCTCAGACCACAAGGCAATAAAGGTGAACTCAACTCCAACAAAAACATTCATCTCCACACAAAGACTCGGAAATTAAAGAACCTTATGCTAAATGATAGTTGGGTTCAGGAAGGGATAAGAGGAAATCATTAAATTCCTCAAACATAACAACAATGAAGACACAAGTTACCAAATCCTGTGGGATATAGCAAAAGCAGTCTTAAGAGGGAAATTTATTACATTAGATGCCTACCTTCGAAAAACAGAAAGAGAACTCATCAACAAACTCATGAACTATCTTAAACAACTGGAAAAGGAACAACAATCTAATTCCAAACCCAGCAGACAAAAAGAAGTAACCAAAATCTAACAAGAGATTAATGAAACAGAAAACAAAAGAATCATTCAGAAAATTAACGCAACAAAAAGTTGGTTTTTTAAATAAATAAATAAAATTGATAAACCTTTGGCCAGAATAACTAGAAACAGGAAAGTAAAATTTCTAATCACCACAATCAGAAACAATAAAGGGGAAATAACAACAGATGCCATGGAGATAGAAGAGATCACCTCTGAGTACAAGAAACTCTATGTCCAGAAATTTGACAGTGTATTCGAAATGGATCAATACCTGGAATCACACCCTCTCCCTAGACTTAATCAAGAACAAATACATCTCTTCAACAGACCAATTTCAAGAACTAAGAACAAAGAAACAATAAAGAAATCCCAACCAAAAAATGCCCTGGTCCAGATGGCTTCACAATATAGTTCTATCAAACTTTCAAAGAAGACCTTATTCCCATACTGCGGAAATTATTCCAAAAAAATCAAGAAGGAAGGAATCTTCCCCAACACATTTTACGGAGCAAACATCATCCTGATATCAAAACCAGGAAAAAACCCAACTAAAAAGAAGACTCAGACCAATTTCACTAATGAATATAGATACAAACATTCTCATTAAAATCTTAGCCAATAGATTATGTCTACACATTAAAGAAACGATTCATCATGATCAAGTGATGCAAGACTGGTTTAATATACACAAGTACATAAACATAATTCACCCTATCAACAGAAGCAAAAACAAAGACCATAGGATCCTCTCAATAGATGAACAAAAAAGCATTCAATAAAATTCAGAATCCTTTTCTAATTAGAAAACTTAAGAAAATAAGGGTAGGTGGAACATTTCTTACACTGGTTGAAGCCATCTATGACAAACAATGGTATAAAACTCAGAGCTTTTCTGCTTAGAATTGGAACCAGCCAAGATCATCCTCTATCACCACTACTAATCAACATAGTGCTGGAAGTTCAAGCCAATACAATCAGGCAAGAGAAGGAAATAAAGGGCACCCAAATGGGGGCAGAGAAGGTCAAACTCACAATCTTTTCCAACAATCTGATCTTATACTGAGAGAACCCCAAAGACTCAACCACAAAACTCCTGGAATACAGGAATGTCTTCTAACAAAGACTCAAAAAATACAGTAATGTCTGCAGGGGTCCTCAAACTTTTTAAACAGGGGACCAGTTTATTGTCCCTCACACTGTTGGAGGGCTGGACTATAGTTAAAAAAAAAAAAAAAAAACTAAAACAAAACTATGAACAAATTCCTATGCACACTGCACATATCTAATTTTGAAGTAAAACAACAAAACAGGAACAAATAACAATCACACCGCCTCATGTGGCCCACAGGCTGTAGTTTGAGGACCCCTGAAGGATATAAAATCAATGTCCACAAATCAGTAGCCTGTATATTTACCAATAACAGCCAAGATGAGAAGCTAGTCAAGAACACAATCCCCTTCATAGTAGCTTCATAAAAAATGAAATACCTAGGAATTTACCTAACAAAAGAGGTGAAGAACCACTACAAAGAAAATTACAAAACCCTAAGAAAAGAAATAGCAGAAGATATTAACAAACGGCAGAACCATACCATGCTAATGGGTGGGAAGAATCAACATTGTCAAAATGTCTATATTATCCAAAGCAATCTATATACTCAATGCAATTCTCCATTAAAATATAATCATCATACTTTCAAGATTTGGAAAAAAAATGATTCTTTATTATGTATGGAAGCAGAAAAAACTGTATGGACAAGGCAATTCTCCGTAATAAAAACAAAGCAGGGGTATCACCCTACCAGACTTTAGGCTATACTACAAGGCCATAGTGATCACAACAGCATGGTATTAGCACAAAGACAGACACACTGATGTTCGGAACCGAACAGAAAACCATGAAATGAAACTCACATTTTACAGCCACCTAATCTTTGATAAACTAAACAAGAGGAAAGGAATCCCTATTCAATAAATGGTGCTAGGACAAGTGGATAACCATATGTAAAAGACTGAAACTGGATGCGCACCTCTCAACACTTATAAAAATTGACTCAAGATGGAAAAGATTTTAATCACAGGCATGAAACAATAAAAATCCTAGAAGGATTTTTTTTCCCCACACTAGAAAACAGTGTGGGGAAAACACTTGAAGATATCAGCTTGGGAAAAGATTGTATGAAGAAGACTTTGGTGGCAATTGCCAACAACAACAAAAATAAATGACTAAGAATGAAACTGAAAAGCTTCTGTACACCTAAGGAAACAACAACTCAAGCAAATAGACAACCTTCAAAAAGGGAAAATATATTTGCATATTATGAATTGGACAAAAGCTTGGTAAGTACTATCTACAGAGAACTTAAATTAACAAAAAAGGACTCAACAATCCCATATATCACTGGGCAAGAGACATGAAATAGAACCTTCCCTAAAAGAAGACAGACCATTGGCTAATATGTGGAAAAAATGCTCATTGTCCCTAATCATCACCAATGCAAACAAAACCACCCTGAGATATCACCTAACCCCAGTGAGAATGGTCCACATCACAAAGACTCAAAGCTGCAGATGCTGGTGTGGATGTGGAGAGAAGGGAACACTTTTACACTGCTGGTGGGATTGCAAACTAATACTTTTGGAAGGAAGTATGGAGAATCCTCAAAGAACTCAAATTATACCTCCCGTTTGATCCTGCAATCCTATTACTGAGCATCTACCTAGAAGAAAAAAAATCCTTTTATCATAAGGGCATTTGCACTAAACTGTTCATTGAAGCTGAATTTACAATTGCCAAAATGTAGAAGGAACAACCTAAATGCCCACCAACCCAGGAATGGAGTAACAAGCTGTGGTATATGTATACCATGGAATATGATTCACCCATTAATAAAGACGGAGATGCCAAAATGTGGAAGCAGCCTAAATACCCACCAACCTAGGACTGGATTAACAAGCTGTGGTATATGTACACTATGGAATGCTATTCTACCATTAAAAAAAATGGAGACGTTACATCTTTTGTATTAACCTGGAAGTGGAACACATTATTCTTAGTAAAGCATCACAAGAATGGAGAAGCATGAATCCTAGGTAGTCAATTTTTATATGAGGACAATGAATGACGATTAATGACATGGAGGGGGTGGGGAAAGGGCAGAGCAGAGAAAGAAAGGAGGAGGGAGGGGTGGGGAAAGGAAGAACAGAAGGTCAACATCCTTAGTCATTAGGGAGATAAAAATGGGGCCAGGTGGTAGCTCATGCCTATAATCCTAGCACTCTGGGATGTCAAGGCAGGTAGATTGCTTGATTTCAGGAGTTCAAGACCAGCCTGAGCAAGAGCGAGACCCCCATCTCTACTAAAAATAAAAAAATTAGAAGATGGCAGCCGAGTAACAGCTTCCCTGCAACTGGATATGGTGAGTCTGGGCAGATAAGACTCCAGGCATCTCTGGCTGGTGGGATCTGCCTATAATCATCCCTTTGAGGATACAGGGAGTCAGCAAGGGACTTCTAGACCTCAAGAGGAGGACAAAAACAGTGGAAAACTGGCAAGTCGTTGCGTGTGTTTGATCGACCTAATCCTGCCGGCAGCCATAAGTACAAGCAGCAGTGAGACTGCAAACCGGAAAGGCCATACCTATGAACTGTTTTGGTGTTTTTGGACTTGGCACTCACTTGAACTGCCTTGTGGAGAGCTTGGGCAGTAGTGTGGTGAGCTGCTGAGCTGGATGGAGCTAATAGTGTTCAGCTCTGGGCCACAGGGAGCCAATGTGAGAGAACTGCCCCAGCAGGGTCCACCCTTAGGGTCGCAGAGCAAGGACTGGGCGTGAGCTAGTAACCTAGTGAATGATAAAGGCGGAGACTGAGCTGCCTTTATAGCCTTAAACCTCAGGGGCAGAGTGAGACTGGTTTTGGCATACTGGAGACTTGAGCTGTTGCCCTGGGTAGAGTGCCGGTGGTGTCACAGCTCATAGCAACCTCAACCTTATGGCACCGCCCGGACCTCCATAAGAGCTGCGCCACGACCCTCAACCCATGACCTGCGCCCGCTGAGCCACCACATGCCCTGACCAGGAATTGCGGGAGCCGTGCAAACCTGCATCCTCCCTCCTGTGCCCTCCTTGCCTCTACACCAGCCCGTTCGGATGGCCAGGGACTCTGATAGCCACGTATCCCCTGGAGCCTTACCTACCTCTGCGCAGAGCCATTCTCCTGGCCAGAAACTGCTGGAGACTTGGGCTCTGTGCCAAAGTCACTGGGTGCCAGGCACTCCCAGAACCATGCGCACCACCTCCCGCCCTGTTGCTGGATCTGGGTGTGTGACACTCCAGAGCTGATTACACAACCAGAATGCCCTGGCTGGGGCAGCCCCAGAAGAATACACAGGGGGTCACTCCCTACAAGACCCAGCAATAATAGCGTGATCCTGCTGGGATCTAATCTTGGATAAACACCTCCCCAACTCTGAGGACAGCCAGAGGCAACAGTGAAAAACAATCATGACACGAAATCAAAGGAAAAACTCTGGCAATATGAATAATCAGAGTAGATCAACCCCCCCAAGGATCAATGGGGCAGACACAGCACAAGATCCCATGCACAAACAAATAGCTGAGATGTAAGAAATCGAATTCAGAATCTGGATAGCAAATGAGATCAAAAAAGAATTCCAAACAGTAACCCAAAAGATATCTCAAAAATTCAACGAATTCAAAGACCAAATGACCAAAGATTTTGACACATTGAGACAATACGTTGCAGCCCTTAAATATCTGAGAAACACAGTAGAATCCCTCAGTAACAGAATGGAGCAAGCAGAAGAAAGGATTTCTGACATTGAAGACAAAGCTTTTGAACGCTCCCAAACTCTCAAAGAGGAAGAGAAATGGAGAGCAAAAACAGATCACTCTCTCAGAGAGCTCTGGGATAATTAGAAGAAAACCAATATTCGTCTTATAGGGATCCCCGAAAGCGATGAGTGGCTTCACAAGACACAGAGTCTCTTCTCCATGAGATTATGAAGGAGAACTTTCCAGACATGCCAAGAGATTCTGAAATTCAGATAGCAGACAGTTTCAGAATCCCAGCATGACTCAACCCAAATAAGACATCCCCCAGACACATCATAATCAACTTCACTGAAGTTAATATGAAGGAGAAAATTCTGAAAGCAGCCAGACAAAAGAAAACCATCACCTAGAAGGCCAAAAATATTAGAATAACTGCAGATCTCTCTGCTGAAACCTTTCAAGCTAGAAGAGGATGGTCATCGAATTTTAATCTCCTAAAACAAAATAACTTTCAACCCAGGATCCTGTACCCAGCTAAACTGAGCTTGATTTATGAAGGAGAAATTAAATACTTTAATGACATTCACATGTTGAAGAAATTTGCCATAACTGAAACCAGCTCTCCAGGATATTCTCAGACTTATCCTCCATAAAGACCAGCATAATCCTCCACCACAAAAGTAAACGCGCCCAGAAAATTTTGATCAAATTCCAACTTCCACAGTCACAAAAGGATTAAAAATGTCCACCAGACTCTCAAATGGCTTATCAAGATTCTCAATTAATGTGAATGATTTAAATTGTCCTCTAAAGAGGCACAGGCTGGCTGACTGGATACAAAAACTCAAGCCAGATATCTGCTGCATACAAGAATCGCATCTTACATTAAAAGACAAATTTAGACTCAAGGTGAAGGGATGGTCATCTATACTCCAGGCAAATGGAAAGCAGAAAAAAGCAGGCGTTGCAATCCTATTCGCAGATGCAATAGGCTTTAAACCAATCAAAATAAGGAAGGATAATTTTTATGGACACTTCATATTTGTTAAAGGTAATACTCAATATGATGAAATTTCAATTATTAATATTTATGCACCCAACCAGAATGCACCTCAATTAATAAGAGAAACTCTAACAGACATGAGCAACTTGATTTCCTCCACTTCCATAGTAGTTGGAGATTATGACACCCCTTTAGCAGTGCTGGATAGATCTTGCAAAAAGAAGCTAAGCAAAGAAATCTTAGATTTAAACTTAACCATTCAACATCTGGACTTAACAGATATCTACAGAACATTTCATCCCAACAAAATTGAATACACATTCTTCTCATCAGTCCATGGAACATACTCCAAAATCAACCATCATCCTAGGCCACAAATCTAACCTCAGAAAATTAAAAAAAAAAAAACACAAATTATTCCTTGCATCTTCTCGGACCATCATGGAACAAAAGTTGAACTCAATAACAACAGGAACCTGCATACCCATACAAAAACATGGAAGTTAAATAACCTTATGCTGAAGGATAGATGGGTTATAGACGAGATTAAGAAGGAAATCACCAAATTTTTGGAACAAAACAACAATTAAGACACAAATTACCAGAACCCCTGGGATACTGCCAAGGCAGTCCTAAAAGGGAAACTTATAGCACTGCAAGCCTTCCTCAAGAAAACAGAAAGAGAGGAATTTAATAACTTAACGGGACATCTCAAGCAACTGAAGAAGGAAGAACACTGCAACCCTAAACCCAGCAGAAGAAAAGAAATAACCAAAATCAGAGCAGAATTAAATGAAATTGAAAACAAAAGAATTATACAACAGATCAATAAATCCAAAAGTTGGGTTTTTGAAAAGATCAATAAAATAGATAAGCCTTTGGCCAACCTAACCAGGAAAAAAAAGAGTAAAATCTCTAATTTCATTGATCAGAAATGGTAATGATGAAATAACAACAGACCCCTCAGAAGTTCAAAAAATCCTTAACGAATACTACAAGAAACTCTACTCTCAGAAATATGAAAATCTGAAAGAAATCGACCAATACCTGAAAGGACGCCACCTACCAAGACTTAGCCAAAACGAAGTGGAAATGTTCAAAAGGCCTATATAAGTTCTGAAATAGCATCAACCATACAAAATCTCCCGAAAAAGCAAAGCCCAGGACCAGATGGCTTTACGTCAGAATTCTACCAAACCTTTAAGGAAGAACTAGTACCTATATTACTAAATCTCTTCCAAAATATAGAAAAAGAAGGAATATTACCCAACACATTCTACGAAGCAAAGATCACATTGATCCCCAAATCAAGGAAAGACCCAACAAGAAAAGAAAATTATAGCCTGTAGTCCCAGCTACTCAGGAGGCTGAGGCAAGAGAATCGCCTAAGCCCAGGAGTTGGAAGTTGCTGTGAGCTGTGATGCCATAGCACTCTACCGAGGGTGATAAATTGAGACTGTCTCTACCAAAAAAAAAAAAAGGCAGAAAAAAAGCACATAGAACTTTAAAAAAAAAAAGAAAATTATAGACGAATATCACTAATGAATATTGATGCTAAAATACTCAGTAAGATCCTAACAGGGCGGCGCCTGTGGCTCAAGGAGTAGGGCACCGGTCCCATATGCCGGAGGTGGCAGGTTCAAACCTGGCCCCGGCCAAAAAAAAAAAAAAGATCCTAACAAACAGAATCCAACAACACATCGAAAAAATTATACACCATGACCAAGTGGGATTTATACCAGGCTCCCAAGGCTGGTTCAATATACGTAAATCTATAAATGTAATTAAGCACATAAACAAACTAAAAAATAAGGACCATACGATTCTTTTAATTGATGCAGAAAAAACTTTTGATAATATCTAGCATCCCTTCATGATTAGAACACTTAAGAAAACTGGTATAGAAGGGACATTTCTTAAACTAATACAGGCCACCATCTACAGCAAACCCACAGCCAATATCGTATTGAATGGAGTTAAATCGAAATCATTTCCACTTAGATCAGGAACCAGGCAAGGTTGCCCATTGTCTCCATTACTCTTTAACATTGTAATGGAAGTTTTAGCCATTGAAATTAGGGAAGAAAAGGCAATCAAGGGTATCCACATAGGGTCAGAAGAGATCAAACTTTCACTCTTCGCAGATGACATGATCGTATATCTGGAAAACACTAGGGATTCTACTACAAAACTTTTAGAAGTGATCAAGGAATACAGCAATGTCTTAGGCTACAAAATCAACACCCATAAATCTGTAGCCTTTATATATACCAACAATAACCAAGCCAAAAAAACAGTCAAGGACTCTATTCCTTTCACAGTAGTGCCAAAGAAGATGAAATATTTGGGAGTATACCTAACAAAGGACGTGAAAGATCTCTACAAACAGAACTATGAAACTTTAAGAAAAGAAATAGCTGAAGATGTTAGCAAATGGAAAAACATACCATGCTCATGGCTGGGAAGAATCAACATTGTTAAAATGTCTATACTACTCAAAGCAATATATAATTTTAATGCAATTCCTATTAAAGCTCCATTGTCATATTTTAAAGATCTTGAAAAAATAATACTTCGTTTTATATGCAATCAGAAAAAAACTCGAATAGCCAAAACATTACTCAGCAATAAAAACACAGCAGGAGGAATCATGCTACCAGACCTGAGACTGTACTATAAATCGATAGTGATCAAAACAGCATGGTATTGGCACAAAAAAAAGAGAAGTAGATGTCTGGAACAGAATAGAGAACCAAGAGATGAATCCAGCTACTTACCGTTATTTGATCTTTGACAAGCTAATTAAAAACATCCAGTGGGGAAAAGATTCCCTATTTAACAAATGGTGCTGGGTGAACTTGCTGGCAACCTGTAGAAGATTGAAACTGGACCCACACCTTTCACCATTAACTAAGATAGACTCTCACTGGATAAAAGATTTAAACTGAAGACATGAAACTACAAAAATACTTGAAGAAAGTGCAGGGAAAACTCTTGAAGGAATCGGCCTGGGTGAATATTTTATGAGGAGGACTCCCCAGGCAATTGAAGCAGTATCAAAAATACACTACTGGGACCTGATCAAAGTAAAAAAGCTTCTGCACAGCCAAGAACATAGTAAGTAAAGCAAGCAGACAGACCTCAGAATGGGAGAAAATATTTGCAGGTTAGACCTCCGATAAAGGTTTAATAACCAGAATCCATAGAGAACTCAAATTTATTAGCAAGAAAAGAACAAGTGATCTCATCTCAGGATGGGCAAGGGACTTGAAGAGAAACTTCTCTAAAGAAGACAGACGCACGATCTATAAACACATGAAAAAAGTTCATCATCCTTAATCATCAGAGAAATGCAAACCAAAACTACTTTGAGATACCACCTAACCCCAGTATGAGTAGCCCACCTAACAAAATCCCCAAACCAGAGATGTTGGCATGGATGTGGAGAAAAGGGCACACTTCTACACTGCTGGTGGGAATGCACACTAATACGTTCCTTCTGGAAGGATGTTTGGAGAATACATAGAGATCTAAAAATAGACCTGCCATTCTATCCTATAATTCCTTTACTAGGTTTATACCCAGAAGACCAAAAATCACAATATAACAAAGATATCTGTACTAGAATGTTTATTGCAGCCCAATTCACAATTGCTAAGTCATGGAAGAAGCCCAAGTGCCCATTGACCCACGAATGGACTAGCAAATTGTGGTACATGTATACCATGGAATATTATGCAGCCTTAAAGAAAGATGGAGACTTTACCTCTTTCATGTTTACATGAATGGAGCTGGAACATAATTCTTCTTAGCAAAGTATCTCAGGAATGGAAGAAAAATATCCAAAGTACTCAGCCCTACTATGAAGCTAAAGTATAGCTTTCCCATGAAGGCTGTAACCCAACTATAGCACAAGACTATGGGGAAAGGGCCAAGGAAGGGGAAGGGAGGGGGGAGGTTAGGGTGGTGGGAGGGTAATTTGTGGGGCCACACCTACGGTATCTTAGAATGGGTACAGGCGAAACTTACTAAAGGCAGAATACAAATGTCTACATACAATAACTAAGAAAATGCCATGACGGCTACACTGAACAGTTTGATGAGAATATTTCAGATTGTATATGAAACCAGGACATTGTACCCCTTGATTACACTAATGTACACAGCTATGATTTAACAATAAAAAAAGAAGAAGAAGAAAAATAGAAAAATTAGCCAGCTGTAGTGTGCATGCCTGTAGTCCCAACTATTCAGGAGGGTGAGGTGAGAGGATTGTTCAAGCCGGGGAGTTTGAGGTTGCTATGAGCTATGATGCCACAGCACTCTACCGAGAGCAACAGAGTGAGACTCTGTCTCAAAAAAGAAAAAAATAAACCCCAAAATGATACACCATTTCATAACCACTATATCTATAATGAAAAACACAGGTAATAAAAAGTGTTAGTGGAACCCTCATACATTTTTGGCATGTTAAATGGTACAGTTACTTTGGCAAACAGTTTGGTAGTTCCTCAAATTGTTAAACAATGAGTTACCACAGACCAGGCAATTCCACTACTAGGCATATTATCCAATAGAATTGAAAACCTGTATTTACACAAAAACCATAAACAAATGTTTCCCATAGTATTATACCTAGTTGCCAAAAGTAAAAAGGATCTGATAAGTAGGTAAACAAAATCACATATATCTGTATAATGGAATATTATTCACCCTCAAAAGGAAAGAAATACTGATTGATATATGTTACAACCTGGATGAACCTGGAAAACATTAGTGAAAGAAACCAGACAGAAAAAGGCCCCGTATTGTATGATTCTATGCATATGAAATGTCTGGAGTAGGAAAAACTACAAAGTCAGAAAGCAGATTAGTGGTTTTCAGGGACTGGGAAGAGGAAAAAATGGGATGACTTTGGGTGACTGCCAAAGGCACAAAGTTTCCTTTTGGGGTGGTGAAAATGTTATAGAATTAAGTGTTGACAGAAGATCCGGGAATATAATAAAATCTCATGAACTATACACTTAAAAAAACGAATTTGATGATATGTGAATGAAATCTCAAGAACAGGGTGGCGCCTGTGGATAGGGTGAGTAGGGTGCCGGCCCCATATACTGAGGGTGGCGGGTTCAAACCCGGCCCCGGCCAAACTGCAACAAAAAAAATAGCCGGGCATTGTGGCAGGCGCCTGTAGTCCCAGCTACCGGGAGGCTGAGGCAAGAGAATCGTGTAAGCCCAGGAATTGGAGGTTGCTGTGAGCTGTACGACGCCATGGCACTCTACCGAGGGCGATAAAGTGAGACTCTGTTTCTATTTAAAAAAAAAAATTCACACCAAAAAAAAATTTCAACAACAACAAAAAAGAGTATCTGTATCATTGCTGGGCTGAAGAAGGAGGATCAAGAAAACTCTATTAATTCAATGGGGACAAATGAAATACAATGCCAAAAGAAAAAGTAAAACAAAAAACCTACTTACATTAACTAATAACAATAAAAAGATGAAGTATCTAGGCAGAAACTTGCTTTTATAAAGAAAACATTAAAATTCAGACAGAATCAAAAAGTAACTTGAAACAAGTAAAATAAATACCCATACTTATTTGTTATAAAGATGTCAACTCTGCCCTAACTTAATCTCAAAGTATAAGGCTAGTTTAATGAAAATACCAATGGGATTTTCAAAAAATTAACCGAGCTAATTATATCCCTGTAAAAAAGTAAGTATTGAGAACAGCCAAAAAAATCTACTGAAGACAGAAAAACAAGATCAAGAACAACATAGAATGAAGAAAAAATGTTTAGCACCACAAGATATTAAAAAGTGATCAAAAATACAATAAAAAAGTTTGACAGAGATTCATATAATAGTGGATCAATGCAACAGAACAGGACACCAAAACTGATCTCAACTATATATGAAAATTAAGTGTAACCTAAAGGTATACATTCGGACTTCAGGAGGGAAGACGGACTACTCAATATTTGTATGCAACAACTTAGCAGCCATCACTAAAATGAGAGAATAAATTTATAAACAGATGGTTATTTAGATAAAATCAATAAAAGTGGATTACCCATTCATTCATTCCAACCACATAAATTTCAAATGAATATTCAAACTGAATATTGAAGATTTGAAAATGAAATGAAAGCGTATCTTGAAAGAACTATGTTATAAGAACACAAAATCTAATGGTCAAGAAGGAAAAACTATCAATTTAACTTCTTCAAAAAATAAAAATTGCCATAGATCAAGAAAAGATTTGCAAAAGGAGTTCTTAAAATCAGTAAGAAAATAGAAAGCAACCAATGGAAAACAGACAAATTATACAACTAGCCAGTTTACAGAAAAGAAAATCAAATGTCTCAAACATATAATGAGTCTCATGTTCACCACTGAAAAGACAGAAATTAAAACTAGCTCATCACTGGCCTCTTTCCAGACTGGCATAGATAAGAAAGTTTAATTAGACAATTACTAAAAGGGTGAGTGTCATACAAATACTGTCACATATACTTCCTGCTATCTTTTTTGAAGATAATTTAGCAATACCTATAAGCTAATACTTTTTTATTGTCATGTTTCTAGTTAAGCAATTCAAACAAAAAAAGACAAATGAAAAATAAATATAGGAAGAAGTTTTGTCTTGTTATCTTTGTGGCCCATAGGACTCAATGAATAAATCTTATGCATGAATGTTCAGGCTATTTTTAAATCCATTCCAGGAAAAACCAAAAGTAGTATTTTCTTCAACCAGAGAAATTTCACAAAGCGTATTCTATCAGAAAACAAGGGCATCTGAGATCCCACAGTGAAGATCATCCTAACTAGGAAAATATTAAAAACACTTCTTTTAAAATCAGTCATCAGGACTAAGACAAAAGTCTGAACACTTTTTTTTTTGATATGGAGTCTCACTATGTCACCCTTGGTAGAGTGCTGTTACATCACAGCTCACAGCAACCTCTAACTCTTGGGCTTAAGTGCTTGCCTCAGTTTCCCAGATAGCTGGGACTACAGCCGTCTGCCACAATGCCCAGCTATTTTTTGGTTGCGGTTGTCATTGTTTTTAGCAGGCCCAGACTGGGTGAACCTGCCAATCCTGGTGTATGTGGCCAGCACCCTACTCACTGAGCTACAGGCACCAAGCCAAACGTTCTCAACACTTTTTTTTTTTCTTTTTTGTAGAGACAGAGTCTCACTTTATTGCCCTTGGTGGAGTGCCGTGGCATCACACAGCTCACAGCAACCTCCAACTCCTGGGCTTAGGCAATTCTCTTGCCTCAGCCTCCCGAGTAGCTGTACATCTGTACACTTTTAATCAGCACTGTACTAAATGACCTACCCAACACAAGACAGCAGGAAAAAAGACTGCAAGGGAAATAAAACTACCATTATTTATAGAAAATACATCTGTCCAAATATAAGAAAATAAAAAATATTAAAAACATTTTACCAAGGTGACCAAATGGAAAAGTTAACCACACATATACACATTATGAATAATCAATTAAAAAATTTTGTTTCTTTTTTTTTTTCCCTTGGAGACAGAGTCTCACTCCATCACTTTGGAATGAGTGCCATGGCCTAATAGCCCAAGGCAACCTCAAACTCTTAAGGCTCAAGAGATCATCTTGCCCGAGCTTCTAGGCAAGGGTCCTCAAACTACGGCCCATGGGCCACATGCAGCAGTGTGATTTTATCTGTTCCCGTTTTGTTTTCTTACTTCAAAATAAGATATGTGCAGTGTGCATAGGAATTTGTTCATAGTTTTTTTGTTTATACTACAGTCCGGGCCCCCAATGGTCTGAGGGACAGTGAACTGGCCCCCCATTTAAAAAGTTTGAGGACTCCTGTAAGAGTATCTGGGACTACAGACACGCACCACAATGCCCGGCTAGCTTTCCTAAAAGATTTTGTTTCTTGAAGATACCAATTATGATACCAACAAATATCACAAAGCATCTCAGAATAAATTTAACAAAATAATGTGTAAGACTGAAATACAGAAAATTATAAAAATTTTGTGGAATGATATTAAAGACAACTTGTAAAAAAGAAATGGAGAGAGAACCCATGTTCATGGACTAGAAGACAATACTGTTATGATAAGGATTCTCTTCAAACTCTTAAGATTCAATACAACTTCCCTGAAGACACCACACTGCCTCACATATCCACACATCTACAAAGCTGTTTCCTCCTCTAGCATACCATCTACAGGCCTACTTGCCAATTCCATATTTTTTAAACCCTAATCTCACATAAAATTCTAGTTCATCCTAAAATTTCTTCTTGCTTGATGAAATCTTCATTCATTGACACCAGTGTTTAAAACTTATTCCCATAATTTTGAACTTCATCTTTTGTTGCAAATGCCACCTATAATTCAAGTGTGGATTAATAGGGATGAACTGTGCCCTTAATCCTCTCTTAATTCTCATCTACACATATAAATGGCATACTGTCAGCACAAAGTATGTTAAAAGAAATTAATGTAAAGGTGAAGCTTTTTTCATTTTTTGGGTTATCAACAACCAAGATGCTCAATACACAATTTAATGATCACCCAACTGTCAGGAATGGCAAGTGCCATCACTAGAAGCACTGAATATAATAAGAAGTAGGGAGCAAACACTTCATGCTGGGTGGCCCCTGTGGCTCAGTGAGTAGGGTGCCGGCCCCATATCCCAAGAGTGGTAGGTTCAAAGCCAGCCCCGGCCAAACTGCAACAACAACAACAACAACAACAACAACAAATAGCCAGGTGTTGTTGCGGGCGCCTGTTGTCCCAGCTACTCGGGAGGCTGAGGCAAGAGAATCATCCAAGCCCAGGAGTTGGAGGTTGCTGTGAGCTATGATGCCACAGCACTCTAGTGAGGGTGATAAAATGAGTCTCTGTCTCTAAAAAAAAAAAGGAAAGAAGAAGAAGATAAGTCATGCTATCGAGCAGCACATTTGTCAGTTAACACTACTAAATAAAGGCAAATGTGAAAAAATCCATTGGACAAGATGAGAGAATGAAAGGAATCTCAAAGAATCTGCGGTGAAAGACATTCTTTTGATTATTTTAGTTACCAATATAATCCTTAGAGTTTCACAGTGAAGTTATTAACAAAAATCCCTGATTGGAGGTTCCCAAGACCAAACTCAGGTTCAGAAATTTGCCAGAATTCATAGGACACAACATATGTTTTTGCACGCATGACTGAGATTTATTGCCACAATGTAGTAAGCATACACAGCCAGATCTCAAGGGAGAAAGACACAGAGGAAAGCCTAGAGGAATTCATATGTTGACTTTCTATTCCTTCTTCCTCTCATGAAGAGTCACAGTAAGCATGCTCTTTCCCTACTAATGTACGCAGTGTATCTGTACAGAGAAGCCTGTTAGAGACCAAAGCCACCCTCTGCCTCACACATACCAAGATTCCAAAATATTGGAAGGAAAGCAAACCATAGTTTGCACAAAGAGATTAGGCACAGTAAATAATTGGTCTGGAAACAGTAGAAACTCTACCCCAATCCAAATTCTCAGACATCAGCCAAGGACCAATCTTGCAAGCAGGTTTTTTTAAAAGGGTAACAGTTTTTGGCTTGCTAACTCATTTCTGCATAGATACCTTGAATTGTCTCCAGTACAGTCATCACACTTTCCTAATTCTCCTCTACAGTGAATAGAGAAATACGAAGGCAAATGTTTCGTTTTTCTCATCTGAACACATGCCCTGGAGAACCAGGAGGGAAAAAAAGTAAGCCTTAGGTTATGGCAAATGGATTTATGGTGATTCCATTACTTTTTGTCCAGGCATGTTTAGAAAAGAGTTGTATATATTAGTCATGTTCACGCCATGGCTGGGAAATATAGCAGAGAATCCATGAAATACTTCTCATATAAAAAGGATCCAAACCTGTTTTTTATGAAATCCTATTTCTAGTATCTGAGCTATCTAAATATACTCACCAACAAAATATCTATGTTATGCCTTGAAATAAAATTTCAGCTACAAAGAAAAGATAATGCTATTAGTTAATGGTTGTATCTAGCTTCTAGCATGTTCAAAGTACATGAAACAAAACTTTATTCTTAATAAACAATTGTTGAACTTTTAAGGCAATCCTGGAGGCATCATCTAGGCCAGTGGTTCTCAATCTTCCTAATGCCGCGATGTATTTTCATTGTTACAAAGGGGCTGTGACCCACAGGTTGAGAACCGCTGAATTCTAGACCACGATCTGGTATGTACATCATAAAAACAGCTGCAGAGCTGTCCAATTTCATAACGTATCATAAAAAGTCAAAAGTTTTAAAAAGGCTAAAATGACACAGTCAAAACATTTACCTGGTCAAATTTCTGGCATCCTGCCGCGAGCCTGAAAATTATCAAGTCCTAAAAGTGTAAGTGCTATGAAAAGAAAGAAGTCACTACGAAGCTATATACAAGAATGATTCTACAAATCTTTATTTTGAACTTAAAGATCTGAATTAAAATTGGGAGTTTGGGAAGAATACTAACAAGATGAATAAAAGTTGGATGTTTTTCCTTATTAAAATAAAATATACAAATACACATACATACATATACACACACACATATACATATATGTGTGTGTGTATATATCTCATGATATGAATTTTTTCTCCCCCCAAAAGGCTATTAAAGCAATGGATGCATTTTATAGTAGATGCCATCTTGGAATCCAGGAATATAATAAATCTTTTGTTAAAAACCTCGATTGTTATTTTGGTCACTTTTCTAGCCAACAAGGGGGATAATGGCAATAATTCATAAAGTTCTTGCCATCAAATAAAAAAAAAAGTCAACGTATTACTAAATTTTAATTTGGGAACATTTTGCCACAAAATGGGATGTGAGAAGGAAAAGTAGACACAAAGATATGATTGGGACAATTGTTATATGGGAATTTTTGTTGTAAATGTGGACCTAATCCCGTAAATAGAGCAACATAATCAAACAAACTACCACATCCAAAAATCAATAGACGTAAGGAAGTAAAAGCTAAGATACTAACAGCCAAATTACTTCTTTCCTCCATAATAATCTCACTGTTCAATCAAATTCAACTTTGTAAATCACTATCAAAACTGGCTAAAAATATTCTTAATCAAGAGTATCACAATTAAGGTCATAATAATCATGGGACTAATGAGTCTAAAGTTGAGTTGTAGACAAATTCATTTGTTAAAAACTCAATTTTCCAAACTCTACCTTGATGACTATTTGTATTTTAACCTAAACAATAACAGATAATTAAAGAATCTACTTAAAATACTGGCAAGATAAAATTCCTATTATTGCTATATATTTTAAATCAACTAAGTTTCAAATGATTAAAATAAAATTAATATATTTATAATCTTTTATCTCTTAAACAAAAGTGATACATGCAGATTAGATGGTATTGGAGAATTGCATATCATCCCGCAGCCTGTTTTGAAAAAGACAATCCTCTGTCATGCCTGCATAATTTGTTATGCCCTAAAAAATTCAGATATGAAGATTTTCATTCTGTAGCTCAAATCTTTTATGTTTCAGATAAAATCCACCTAATCAAACAGTATAATTACTCTCATTTCCTCAATGATTGATACCAAAAACACCTGCAAAGTTTTAAGATAAAAATTACTTTATTAATAATTTAATAATAATTATCAATAAAGCACATCATATAGCATTACCCATAAGCCAAAACACAAAAATTTTTCACTGATCTAATAAAATATTTGCTAATCAAATTAAGTTCCATTTAACCCTAAAAGTTGTAAGCCACAAATGTATACTACCTTTGCAAGATGAAACCCAAATGCCAAAAGGTTTACTTGAAAGAAATTTTTTTAACCTTACGTGAGAAAAATAGTAACTTGGATTTGTAAGTAGACACAAAAATCCTATGCAGACCTCTCAGAACATAGAAACTCTTCCTGGCAACAAATAGTAGGAAATTTTCTACACTTTAAAGAATTGTTCCATGAAGTTTGGTGATAAAATGAAAACAGAGTCAACAAGAATATTGATGTTAATTGCCAGAACTGATTCCTTCACAAACCCTGTTTTCACAACAGCAACCCTTAGTTATTAGGATTAGGGGAATTAAAAGTTGCTGAACTCAACAATCCCTTCAGTTAAACAAACAGACCCCTCATAGAGCTGTCCAACGCTGCCCAAACTATCCATCCTTTAGTCGAATCAGTCAGTTTCATGAATTGTAGGGTTTATCTTCAAGTCCAGGGCTGACTCAGAGGGTAGCTTGTTCCCTAGAGAAAACAACCAACAAAAATCAGAACAGCTACTGCTCATAAGCTCTTTCAACACCCAAGTGGAAAGGACAAACTTATTGGGTCCAAAAAAAATAGTTCAACTTCCTTTCAACTACATAAGTAGCCAATAAGCCAAAGGCATCTATATGCTCAAGGGCAGTTCTTGATTGCTTTCACTCAGAGCAAGACCATTATATCGCTAACAAAGTTTATAAAGAAAAGCTATACACAAACCATATGGTTTCTTAGTGAGGGAAAAATAAGTAGGGAATATATAAATGCAAAGTATTCCAAGGGCCAAAGCTGTTTGTTTCATCTCTGAAAAGCTGTCTTCCTAGTGTATATGCTGGGGTGGAGGGAACTGAAGGTCTCTACCCAGAAGCAGTTTAACTTGTCTAGAGTAGCTTTGCTTAATGCCATACAATATTAATCAGTGAAGTGTTATGCAATTCCTTAAATTCAAGATTCTCATTCACTAATTAGAGAAAATGTTCTGGATCAAAAAGATTAAAAGAGTTAACGTGTTCTCGTTTGAGCTCTGAAAGTGACTTGCCTTCCTTAATTATGTTTACCTCTCCCCTCGCCTCCCAAAACCAACATGCTTAGCCTTTGAACATCAAGGTATGCCACAAGAAAACAAGAGACCATATAATGTCTCAAATAATATGCTATTATGGAAAAGAAAGGCAAAATAATAATGAATAAATAAATGAGAAAAAGAACTTAAGACCTCAAACTAATTTCAAAACACTGAATGTCATTTTGTCCTTTCACATGAAATTAAAAGGTTTTTACAAAATAAACACATTACTGAAGCCCACATCCAGGCAGAATCATGAAGGTGATCAATACAACTTTTCATTTGTAAAAATTTATCTACACTGTTAAGTAGTTAAGTATAAAAATACATCCTAATCAAAATTGTTCCTTCTCATTTCCAAATGAAATATAGAAAATTCTTGATTCTCTAGTAATAATTTTAGTGCCGGAGAGCTCAGACTTGTAGAAGACAACATAGTAGTGACCATGCATTGTCTTGAAAATTGTGCACATTTGAATATAAGGATCTGACATTTTGGTAAATCATGTTCTTTTGTTTTTGTTTTTAAATAACTTACTAATTCTTCATTTTCTCAGCCATTCTCAACCCTCAATTAAGGGTTCCATGAGAATTAAGCCCTAATAAATTAAAACCCCTGCTGCATGGCAGGAATGACAACTGCTACATATTATCCTTCGGAGAAAAACAAAGTCAGTCATTCATATCATTTTCTGTAGTCTACGGATCAATGAAGACTCTTGCTTAAGAAAAGCTGCAACCTTCCCACCTATCTACTGGTAAGTTCCCTCCTACTGAGAAATACGCCAGTGATCACTAGTAAGCAGAAACCCAGGCTTTCAGAAATTCTTCAGGGTTCTGCAAATGCTTAATCTGAATTTCTTTTTATCTGTGTTTCTTTCAGTTGTTTACTGAATTAATAAAAAAATACAAATCCAAGTCCAAATTAGTGTTCATTTGTTTTTTAATATTAGCATGTTAACACTGATAACATGAACATACTTGCTTTGTGGTGGGTTAGGATATTTTCCTGCAACCTCAAAATAAAGCCCTTATTTCTTTCATGTCACCTCCATGCATACGTATGTATTTTTTTTAATCAGGAAGGCAGTGACTCTACAATAAGCTTGATTTAAATGCACATGTACTGAGATAAAACTGAACACATGATTTCAGAACTATCCATGTGATTTATGATTTTAATGTTACTATATGATAAAAAATATAGAAAATGAGACTTGAGGAATATAAAGCTAATTATTATCCTTCACCACTACCTTCAAGCCATTATACTCAACAAAAAATAGCACACAGCCTTGCTATTCTCACTTGAAAAATTTTATGAGTTAGTGTAATAAACTCAACTGTGTAAATGCCAATTTTATCTGTTTTATGTAATTTTAGTCCTGCTGAGTTTGAACCCGCCACCCTGATGTTCGGGGGCTCGAACCAAAGAGCTACAGGTGCCCAGTTGTGCTTTACGTAATTTTAGATTTGGGGGGCTACATACAGATTTTACAAGAGTACCTACCTCTGTGGCTCACGCCGGTAATCCCAGCACTGTGGGAGGCTGAGGAGGGAGAATTGCTTGAGCTCAGGAGTTCAAGACTCGCCTGAGCGAGAGTGAGACCCTGACTCATGAAAAAAATGGGAAAAACCCAGCTGGGCACCGCAGTGAGCACCTATAATCCCAGCGGCTTCAGGAGGCTGAGGCAGTGGGATGACACCACTGTACTCTGCTCAGGGCATAGGGTGGGACTCTGTCTCAACAAAACAAACAAACAAAAAAACTCTTTGAAAACCACTGTTCTGAGCTCTAATTAAGTTTTGGTTTTCCTAGTTCAGAGGTTCCCCAGGGGCAGAAATGATGATTATGCTATAAAGTTTAGATATAGGTATATTCCAATTCATCTTTCCAGTTACACCAACTACTTGTCTCCTTTTCTCACATTCTGACAATCCCCAGAAAACAATGCGACAAATTCTGGGATATTACTGGCAAATAAAATTGTTAAAGATTTTAAGAGTGGCATTACAGATATTTTAAATATATAAAAATTTTCTCTATCTCGGGGCGGTGCCTGTGGCTCAGCGGGTAGGACGCAGGCCCCATATGCCGAGGGTGGCGAGTTCAAACCCAGCCCCGGTCAAACTGCAACAACAACAAAAAAAAATAGCCAGGCGTTGTGGCGGGCGCCTGTAGTCCCAGCTGCTCGGGAGGCTGAGGCAAGAGAATCGTGTGAGCCCAGGAGTTGGAGTTGCTGTTAGCTGTGTGACGCCACGGCACTCTATGGAGGGCGATAAGGTGAGACTCTGTCTCTACAAAAAAAAAAAAAAAATTTTCTCTATCTCTATGCCATTTTTCCATGTTCTAGCCCAACCTACTTTTTAAGTTGCCTGCTAATTCTAACTTTAAAACAAAATTCTACCCTTCGGATATATCAGAGGTGGTTGCCTCTTACATCATGAAAATAACTACAAAGATATTTGGAAAAATAAATCAAAAAGAAACTCCACATAATAAAAGCAGTGACTAAGAGATCTATGAAATAAAACTAGTCATATAAACTAAACAATGACAGTTTAAACTGTCACACAGAATCATTAATGGCCACTTTTAAAGGGCTGATATTTAGCCAACACACACTGATACCAAGGTATAGTTTGTTAAAAAAAAAAACCCACAAAACACAGTACCAACTGGTAAACAGTGCTCCCCTATTTTACCTTAGCCCCTTCAAAGGAACTCTGTGGACTTCCTCACAATCAGCACCGAAGTGCCTAACCGGGATTTTCTTAACAACTGTTCAGTTTTGTTTTTTTTCAATTTTTTAAGAGACGGGATCTCATTCTGTCTCCTAGGCTGGAATGGAGGGCACCATCAAGACTCATTATAACCTCTAATTCCTGGGCTCAAATAATCCTCCTGCCTCAGCCTCTCCAGTAGCTGAAACTACAGACCATGCCTGGCTAATGTTTTAATTTTTTTTTTTTTTTTAAGAGATGAGATCTGGCTATATTTCCCTAAACTCCTAGCCTCAAGCAATCCTCCTGCCTTGGCCTATCAAACTGCAGGAATTACTGGCATGAACCATTGTGCCCAGTCTGTTCAGTCTTTATGTAACTCAGAATTCGTTTTTAAAAAGTTCACTGATTGAGAACATTTCTGTTATACTAAACTTGTTAAAACAAAAAAAAAAAAAGAAAACTTCACTGATTCTCAGTTATGCTTAAAACATCTAAAGAAATTCTATTCAAACTTTAAAATCCATCTCAAATATTTCCTTGTCCATGAAACGTTTTTTCCTGTATAATGACATTCAAATCAGATAAAATTTACCTTCCTTCAAATTTTCTGGCATTTGAAATTTTATTTTCTCTAGAAAGAATGTATGTCAGAATTGCCTATGAATTTTTTAAAAATACAGATAAAGATCAATGGCCCAAATCTGGAGTTTCTGGTTTAGTAGGTCTTAGATGGGAACAGAAAAATCTATTTTTGAAATCACCATATGTGATTTTGATCTGTACTTACATAGAAAAGCTTACTAAAGGAAACCCGACATGAGATCAGGCATTGAGCAAGGCTCTAAAAACTCAAGAAACAAAGAGGCAAGACTTCGGCCCGATTTCACATAGTTCACACTATGTGAACTCTACCATAAACCTCACTAAAGAGCTTAAAATTTTTCAATTTTAGTAATTACCTTATCATCCCATGTGTAATCACAATAATGGATGATAAAAATGCATCCAGAAGCATTTATTTAAAGGAAATAAATATGCATAAAACTATACAAAATCTAATAAACATCTAAAAAAGAAACAGTGAGAACACTACAAAAGCCTAGAAATGGGAAATATTATACTGAATAGAGAAGCAGAAATAGCTTTGAGGTAAAAGACATTTGATCTAATCAATAAGAGCAAACAAGATCTCAAGAAACAGATCTTCCAAGCAGAGTAAGGCCCAAGCAAAGGTCCAAAGATGGGGTGAAGTCTGATCATGTTCAAATACTTATTCTTGAAGAATATGACATAAAAGAGTAGAGTCTTACATGAGGTAGGCTTATTGAATCAGAAAAGTAAGTTGCTAGTATTTTAATAGAAGCTTCATATTATTTTAACTCAAAAAACTTTTACTGGGCTCATGGTTCCTACCACAAGAGACCTTGTTGTATTCCAATGGGGATGGAGGCCTTCCCACCCCAATTTAAACAAATATAAAACTCTAAATTATAAAAAGTTTTAAAAAGGGTGCCATAATAGAAAGAAAATATAGTGAAATATTTCCTTTACATCAGTCTATGGCCCTTTTTTCTAAGTGATATTTTCAGCTGGAACATAAAATAAGAGAAGGAACGAGCCAGGAAAGAACAGGTGAACAACATATGCAAAGAACAAGAGTCAAGAGAACTTGACATACTTGAGGAGGGCCAGTATGGCCAGAACCGGTAAGTAAGCAAGGAAAAGAGCGACAGGGTGAGATTAAAAATACACAAAACACAGATTATGTACGCCATACTAAGGGAGTTGGGATTTTATTCGAATGACAATTAGAAAGCCATGATTTGATCTATATTTAAGATTAGTTTTGCCATCACATGGAAAAGGAACTGGAAGGGTAGACCAATTAAGTGCTTTAAATAATAAATGGAAGAGACAATGATGGCTTGGACTAGGATGATGGAAGTAAAAACGGAGAAAAGTAAGACCTTAGCAATATAATATGCAGGCAAAATTGACAGGATTATTAACAGACTAAATATGGAAAGTGAAGGAAAGAGCACAAAAATGAATCTTTAGTTTTTGTTCAAGCATCTTTCTAAAGATGTTCATCTTTACTTGATTTCATAAAAGCCTAGATAAGACTGGGCTTATGAGTTAGCAAAAATAATGCAGAATAAAAATTAATAAATTTGGGTCCTGGGAGGCGCCCGTGGCTCAAAGGAGTAGGGCGCTGGTCCCATATACTGGAGGTGGCAGGTTCAGGCCTGACCCTGGCCAAAAACAAAAACAAACAAAAAAAAAAAAGAATTAGTAAATTCAGCTCAACTTAATTGGTTATGACTCTGGCCACATACACTGAGGTAGGTCAGTTTGAACCCGGCCTGGGCCTGCTAAACAATGACAACTGCAACTAAAAACTAGCTGGGCGTTGTGGCAGGCGCCTGTGGTCCCAAGTAATTGACGGGCTAAGGCAAGAGAGTGGCTTAAGCCCAAGAGTTTGAGGTTGCTGTGAGCTGTGACGCCACAGCACTCTGCCAATGGTGACATAGTGATACCCTCAAAAAAAAAAAAAAAAATTTAGTAAATTCTAAAATGAACTGAGGTACCAAGGCAAGCTAGAACATATTCTCCTAAGGTAATTAAGAAATTTCTGTATATCTTAACTAGCTAAAGAGGGAACTGAAGCTGGACAGATGAATTAATCAGTTTATGGCCCTTGCTATCTGTAATTTTTTATATTATATAGAAATTATACCTTTACATACACAGAAAATATAACTCCACAATAATCAATACCAAAATTCCAAAACATGAAAAATTTTAGGATGACATATTAACATTTCCTTTTAATCATAACATAGAAAACTTAAAGTATGTGCCAGGGGGAAGCTCTGCTCCTCTTCATTGTAGCAACCAGACCAGTGCTCCTTCACTGCCCAGTCCTCTAAAGCAATAGTTCTTAACCAGGACTGGACAGCAAAATTATTTGAAAGACTTTCTAAAACTAGACATGTGTAGAACTAAATGGAACGAAAAGGGGAAAATCTGGGTGAGAAACTGGATTGGTAGATGAAGGATGGTCTTGGTAGGGAATGTATTATTGTAAAAGCACTGTGGGAAATGGTGATGTGCATCCTTGGTTAATCTTTAAAAGATTAACATTGAACCAAGTTAATTTTCATAAAATTTTGATTATTAGCCTCTTCTAGTATTAATGGTTCAAATCACAAGATAAATACAGTCAGAAATAGTTCATGAACATAAATGAACTTAAGGGGGCAGTGCCTGTGGCTCAGTGGGTAGAGCACCAGCCCCACATACTGAGGGTGGTGGGTTCAAACCCAGCCCCAGCCAAACTGCAACAAAAAAATAGCTGGGCATTCTGGCAGGCGCCTGTAGTCCCAGCTACTCAGGAGGCTGAGGCAAGAGAATCGCATAATGGATCCAGGAGTTGGAGGTTGCTGTGAGCTGTGACACCACAGCACTCTACCAAGGGCGATAAAGTGGGACTTTATCCCTAAAATAAATAAATAAATAAACGAACTTAAAGAAGAAAACTGTCTTTTTGTGCATTACTATTAAAAGTTTAAAATATTGAAATGGAAAAACAAAAGGATTCCTTTATACAATTATATCTAAAATAGAGCATTCTTTTTTTGGTCATGTTCCCCATCAATTTTAGTTTAAATATAGTATTAGTTTATGATACAATCAAATTTAAACATCTCCTTAAAAGTTTCCCTAAGCAAATTTCCCATGGAGTAGTGTTACTTCCTGTAAATAGTGATACATATAAAAGTATGAGAAGCAAAAACCCCTCAACAAAACTTGAATTTCTCAAATTTTTTCAACATTCAGAAGATTGGTAAAGTGTTAATGTTTATTTTACTAAGCCACTTATTTCTACTGAAATAAATCTTCATTAGACAAAATTCTGAAATTGTAACTATTTACAGAAATAAAGACAGCAAGCTGAGAACTCTCACATCAGGGAGATCAGTTAGATTTTAGAAAAACATATAAACTTGGTGCTTGCTAGTGAAACTATGACAGTCTATTTTATCTCTACCTGATTTGGTAACATCTTAATGTAGCTCTAAATCTTCCTCAAGGAACAGAAAAAAATGCTCAAAATACAAAACTAATTTGCAATATAAAAAATACATGCAAAGAACACAATATACTTTCTATCCAAATGACAGGAGTTATAATTCTAAGAATTATATCATAACTCCCAAAATATTAGAAAACAACGCACTTGAACAAATCACAAAAATCCCTTTTCTATAGAAATCAAAATGTACAACCAATTTTTAAATGTTACTATGTGAAGTAACCAGCAAGAATGAATAAAATGGAATATAAGCACACAAGAAATATAGACATAAAGTATATGAGACAACACGAAACTCTATCCTTTATAGTTTTTTATTCAACTTGAGATTTCTTTTCATCATTAATAAATTAGGAAGAGGCATATGAGGTTATTTAATATAATTTTTCTAGCTTTTATTTAAGAAAGTAACCATCTACTATAATTCTTCCAGTTATATCAATACATGTGACTTTGAGAATTACTTATTTTAAAATCTCTAGACAGGTGAGGTGGATCACACCTATAATCCTATCACTTTGGGAGGTCAAGGTGAGAGAAATGCTTAAGGCCAGGAGTTTGAGACTAGCCCAAGCAAGAGCAAGACCCTGTTTCTATAAAAAAATAGAAAAATTAATTGGGTATGGTAGCACATGCCTGCAGTCCCAGCTACTTGAGAGGCTGAGGCAAGAGGATCATCGGAACTCAGGAGTCTGAGATTGCAGTGAGCTATGACGACACCACTACACTCCAGCCTCAGCAACAAGAGTGACACCCTGTGTCAAAAAACAAAAACAAAAACCACCTCATATTCTAACAATGTATGTGCTAGATATCCACTAATTTACTCAAGAAAAAAAGATAACAACATAGTATTCTACTCCATAAGTTCAGATAAATGTTTTGATCTCATTCTCTAAAAATGTTGTGTACTATAAGTGTACTAAATAAGTGTACTAACAGACCATCATTTCACAGAGGCATGATTTCCCCATCGATCATACTTATGTGACCTTCCTCTTAACAGATTACAGCTTTAACCCAACACGATAAAAGGAAGCATTTTTAAAAATGTCTTGGATACAGGTTATTTATCCCAAAACTCAAATTAAGGGGTCCATTCCCTGAATACTTACTGTAATTCTTAATACACAGATATCTAACTTTGGGATATCATTTGTTTTTATGCCTATGGAAATTAAATTCTCAATAAAGTATGCATTTTATAACTTTTTTTTGAGACAGAGTCTCAAGCTGTCATCCTGGGTAGATTGCTATGGTGTCTTAGCTCATAGCTAAGAGGATCATAGCTAAGAGGCAAGAGGATCGCTTGAGCCCGAGTTAGAGGTTGCTGTGAGCTATGACGCCATAGCACTCTACCCAGGATGCCCGTTTGAGACTGTGTCTCAAAAAAACAAACAAAAATAAAGTTGACATTTCAATTGTAACATCATAAATTGGTTAAAAGCACAAAATTTCCTCTCCTCATTATATTATGCAATAAAAATAACAAGGTTCAACACATTCCTGAAAAGCTTTTTTTTTTTTGGTAGACATGTTGCCAGGCTGATCTAAAACTCTCAAACTCCTGGCTCAAGTGATCCTCCAGCCTCTGCTTCCCAAAGTGCTGGGATTACAGGTGTGAGCAAACATCCCAGCCCCAAATATATATAAAGGTTATATATATATATATATATATAAAACCTTTAATAGAGACCTTGTGGATCTAGCCAAAATAAATGCAACTCCGTTTCCATCTCTAGTTTTCTCCTCAATAATCACAGAATTTCAACAACTGATTTATCTGATCCTATTTCATTTTGGCTGACTTCCCATCTATTATAAAATATATTGAACTACTAAGTATTAGAAATACTATATGCATTAATAATACTATATGCACTAATAAAATAATTAACTACCCTAAAACTTCCTCACAAAATCTATTTGATCTTATTGACAAAATTAGGCAAATATAAGTCAGTTCATAACAGGAATTTATCTGAGTTTTATCAACCACATAGTTTTCAATATTTGATAGAGATCATAGGCTACACAATCACTTTGCTTTCTTTGTCTGTACATAGTAATCTTCCCTTTGGCCTAACTTCAGCCTTGAATCTTCCCACATGATTTGTCATTAATTGATTCATCGAATATCATTAGACCATTGACTATATATAAAATATAATACTTAAATCTCAGGCAGTCCACAGCTGAGCTGCTGCTAGCATTCATGGCTAGGATTTACATGCCTATGTGTGCCTGGGGTTTGAAAAGGTGTATATCTATAATTCCTCTCCTTCTGCTAAGACTCTTCCTATATCCCCCTACTTTAGGGTAACTACATTTGAGTGACAAAAAGAATAAGAAAAAGATGACTTTCAAAATCAAGCTGAGAAGAATCAAGGAATAACTGAAGAAACAGAAGAGGCTCCAATCATCCAATTCATTCCTACAGAATTTGAGGACCACTCCTAACTAAACGTGTAACACACAGCTCTCCCCAACCGATTATCTACAATGCACTAGGTACCACTGAGTTAAAAAGGTTAAAGAAAAGAAAATCCTTGGAGTTCTCATTTGTTTGAAGAAGGAAAAATACAACAAAAAAAGGACCAACTCCTAACTTCCACCTTCACCTAAGAATGAGATCAGATCTTACAATGCTGAAACGAAACTCCCTCATGTCTACCTATAAAATTACAGGTACACTTTGAAAATCATCCACTATTACCTTCTTCTTATAGAAATGAAGGCTCTAAAACACAGAAACCAAGAGGTATGTCAAAAACTACACAGCTACTTTAGTAGAACTGGTACCAGGTTCTAAAGATAATTGAGTCAAAATCCAATGAAAGCAGTCCAAGAGCTGCAGGAGACTTTGCTGCAGATGTAGATCACTGAATCTGTAACCTAGAGTTGGAGGGAACCCCTGCCCACTCCCATTCAGTCCCTACCCACTAGTTATGGTACAAAAGACAACACAATGAGATTTAAACAAGAAGCCCACCACAAGAACTCTCAAACCTATCAAGGACATGTTAACCAAGGATTTCCCAACCACAGAATATTATCTACTGGTAGCTATGTAAGCCTTACCTGACAGGTCTCCAAGCCAGCTGCAGCAGCCACATCCCCCTCTGCGCCAAAAACGTCTCGCTCAGTTTCCTGAAATTCCCATCTAGGAAGGGAATATAGCCAGCAGGCATTCCCATCCCAGTTACAGTTCTACTGTTCTACTGTAACCTTCCCTGGGACACCACAATCTGTATCCATACACATACATACACAGAGCAGCCCCTTCTAGGATGAGCCCACAATTATAGGACCACGAAAAATGTCCTCTTCACAAAAACACTGGAGACCCCTGATCTTAACCATACAATAGTTGTTATTTTCTTAATTTATTTCTTAATGTAGAAAGCAATTCCCAAACTAGAGGACCTGGAAAGCTTTGAATGATTCTGCTGAATATACCTGAAAAACAAAGTAGTTACAAAAAAAATAGAAACATGCAATTTAAAAATAATACTTACAAATACTTTGCTTATAAGAGTATTTCAAAACATAGTGATTCTAATTTTGACGCTGTTAAGCTTTTTCAATGAGCACATTTCTGGGTTTCATTCCACTATTTTTCATCTAAATATTCTTGTTCAAGGAAGTTCACTAAATCGTTAAAATTCACTGGACTTAAGAGATACCTACCAATTACAAAATTATTTTCCAAGCAAAAATCAAGGCTTACCTAACAACTAAGCATTTATTAAGCACCATTTATGCCTAAATTTGTGCTTGATGAGAAATGGCCTGGCCTCTTTCTCTTAATGAATTTGTAATATGCTTAAGAACTCTAGAATAATATTTGAAGCTATTAGAAAATTACTTTAAAATACTAAAGTACCTCTACTGACAAGTGCAAAAATAATTCAGAAGTCATTCGAAGATCAAAATAAAGTCATAGTAAAATTACCTGACTATCCCACAGAATCCATTTAATGGTAGACTTTTGAAAAATAATTATAAGGAAAATCTCTTTAGAGTTACATCATACTAATTATAGAGAAATGAATGTGATTATTTAATAATGCTAACATTAGTTATAATTTTTATTTTCAATAATTATACCACTTAATAAACACACAATAATCTAAAGCAATGGAGTTTTTGTGCCATGAGGAACTCAATGTAGAGTCTAAGGTACACAATGAAATTTTTTTTTTTTTTTTTTTTTTTTTTTTGTAGAGACAGAGTCTCACTTTATGGCCCTCGGTAGAGTGCCGTGGCCTCACACAGCTCACAGCAACCTCCAACTCCTGGGCTTTTAAACATGAACTTAGATATGCACTACCTGCAAGACCACAGATTCATCCTATTAATAGAGTTTCCTATTTTCCCAATAATACACTCCTTACTGGATGTAATAGTAGTGATGCAGCCAGGTAAATATAACTACAGATTTAATTTTATCAACACTAATGTTCCACTACTTACGACTTACAAGAGTTCACAATGTTTAAACTAATTAGTTAATTTTAATAGTATTTTCCCCAGTTTGCCATACTCCATCTTGTCTTTCAGCCTTACACAGAAATCCATTAAATGGACACACACACACCTCCAAAACTAGTCTAATAAAAGAAAATAGCTGAAGTGCTATCTTGTAGAAAAGATTTTGATTTATGACTAGTAAATAGAAGATAGACAAGACATAGTTTAGTTCACCATAAGGCATAATTTTCTTTATTGTAACTTAAAATGTACACCAGGATGCCTCAGTTAGCTAATGAACTCCTTATGAACTTAAGCAGAAACTAGATGATAATCTGTCAGGAATGCCACCTCTAGACTGGCACAGGGATGAAATATGTAAACCCCAAAGTTTCTACCTACTTCAATTATATCGTATTACTGCCTAAGCCAACTACTATGCAATTTAAATGAATTACTTCCATTTTTCCCTATATGATATGAAATGGAAGAGAGCTAACAAATCACACAATTTTATTATTTTTTAGCACACAACCTGAAAACTAAAAATGTTTTTCTTACCTTTCAACATTACAAGAATAACTTTATTTCTAGTCCATTCATAAAAAGTTTTAATGTTCTTAAACAAGAATGATGAATAAATATTCACGTCCCCCTTTTCTTTCCCTTCCCTTTTTCTCCTAACCTTTTCTGAAGCTAAAAATAAATATAAGAACCTCAGCCAATTTTACCCACCAATTTGGCACTATCATTCTCAGAAATAAATAAGAAATAATTGTTTGCTATTTCAAAAAAATGCATCTAAGAACATCATTATTTTCTTTAGATTTATTTTTCAAAAAAATCTAAAATAAAATTGGTAAGAAATGAATACAATTATTTAATAATGCTAAATTTACTGCCATTAGATGCTTTTTAAATCAGTCAGACAGGAGATTTGCCTTAATAATTTACAATAAAATATATCTAGTACTCAAAAAACCTGCATGATCCTCATCTTGAAGGAATAAATACTGGAAGATGCTGGAAGTCACTATGGCTCCTTTCTCATTTATAAATCAGTGATGATATTTTCACATTCAAGAACTCACCCCTGCCCCTCTCAAATGCCCACACTTAAAAGGAAAAGAGGTATTCAATTCCTGAGTCACAACTGTTCATTAAAACATTAAGTGGGACTTAGGAACACTACCCAAAAATGTATGCTGCTCCTGTTGTTACTTTTTGTTTGTTTGTTTGTTTGTTTTTTGCAGTTTTTGGCCAGGGCTGGGTTTGAGCCCACCACCTCTGGCCTATGGGGCCAGTGCCCAAGTCCTTTGAGCCACAGACACCATCCCCGTTGTTACCTCTCTTAGAAATCACTTTCAAACATATTGTAGTACTGTGAATTTGTTTATACTGAGGTCATTAAACTTAAAACAATCCTAAGACTTAATTTATTAACCCTACTATCAAAATCAAAATACTCTTAGGAAAAATTCTGAGGAAAAAAAATTCAGGCGGCACCCGTAGCTCAGTGGGTAGGGCAGCGGCCACATACACAAAGGGCGGGTTCGAACCTGGCCCAGGCCAGCTAAAACAACAATGACAACTGTAACCAAAAACTAGCTGGGCGTTGTGGCGGGTGCCTGTAGTCCCAGCCACTTGGGCTGAGGCAAGAGAATTGCTTAAGCCCAAGAGTTTGAGGTTGCTGTGAGCTGTGATGTTACGGCACTCTACCAAGGGCGACGTATTGAGACTCTGTCTCAAAAAAAAAAAAAAAAAAAAAAAAATTCAGCAATTAGTTTAGTTCTCATAATAAATTCTCATAATTTATCATAAAAGTATAAATTATCATTTCATATACCAAGCATAGTGATAATTTCATTTCTAGAAATCTATTTTAAAAATCATTACCTGAATAAGAGTTATTAGAAAAATATATCTTTACAACATGTATTACTTAAAAACATAGTTTCTTACTCACTCTGAAAATTTTGCTATGGGTGTGTTAAATCAGTGGCTCTCAACTTTCAGAAGGGTGTGAACCTCTGAAAGGATAATTAAAACTGTGGCTAGAGAAAAATGCATATTTACAAATAAAAAATATACATAAAGGTGTCCATAAAGTTCACGAAGATGAACTTTATAATTATAAAGGTTCTCAAGACAATAAAGTCCAAGTACCATACTTTAGTCTTTTTTTCTTTTTTAAGACACTTTCTCCCTGTCACCTCAGGTAAAGTGCAGTGGCATTATGCTGCAAACTTAAACTCTGGGGCTCAAGTGTTTCTCTGGTCTCGGCCTGCTGAGTAGCTGATCATAGGCACCAGCACAACACCTGGCTAATAATTCCACTTTCAGAAGAAATAGGGTCTCGCTCTGGCTCAGGTGGTCTCAAACACCATACTTTAAATACATAAATACATACGTGTGTGTGTGTAAAAAACTGGGGGGCAGAGGGGAGTTGGGGGAGACAGAATCTCACTCTGTTGTCCCAGGCTAGAGTGTCATGGCCTCTGCCTAGCAACCTCATACTTCTGGGTTCAAGCAATGATCCTCCTGCCTCAGCCTTCCAAGTAGCTGGGACTACAGACACCCACCACACCAGGCAAATTTTTCTATTTTTAGTAGAGAAGGGGTCTTACTCTTGCTCAGGTTGGTCTCAACTCCTAAGCTTAAGCAGTCCTCCCAGAGTGCTAGGATTACAGGTTGGACTACCACACCTGGTTCATTACCTTAAATACTCCTAAAATTACTAGTTTCACATAAGATACTTAGAAATTTACTTATGTTTCATACATTAAATGTGCATGCAACAGCTATTAATAAATCTATAAATCCTTGGTTTATATGCCATATTTAACACTTCTAATGTCTTTTATATCTAATATAGACACAAATAAATACCAATAATATTTGTATAAAATGTTACTTCTAGCATTGAAACATAAAATTTCTATCTTTTTAAGTGATCAACCTAAATTTTAAAATTTGATTCACTTGATTCATTCAGAGTCTACTTTATGCCAGGCATTATTATGCCTTCTGTTCCTTACAATTCAAGGAAACCCAAAATCTTAATATTTATTCAACTTTGCCTAAATAGTTTTACGTTTTTGGTTAAAGAAATATATTTATATCATCTCACTCTGGATCTTAAAAAGAGGGAGGTGGGTAGAGGGAAGGGGATTGGTGGGATTACACCAGCGGTGCATCTTACAAGGGTATTATGTGAAACTTGGTAAACGGTCTATGAAGCTAGTGAATGATGCCCCATGATCATATCAATGTACACAGCTATGATTTAATAAAAAAATAAATAAATAAACAGAAAAAAAAGATAAAACAAGAACAAAAAATAGAGAGAGACATGTATATAATGAAAAGGATATTACTCTAGTTTATATAAATACCAAAATATTTACGTTTTATTATCATTTTATTATTAGAAAAACAGTATTTGACATACTTTCAAGGGTAATGGCTTTGGGATAAAAATTTAAAAATAGAGAAAATAAAAAATTTATACAACTAAAAATTATAAATGAGTTACACTTGAGTAGCCACGAAGCATTTAAGATAAATTAAATCACCACGAAGGTAGGTAAATAAACTCTACAACCTTATTTATTCTATAGCTTTAAAGTGGTAATGTGAAGAATTTCATAGGCCTTGAACAAAATATTAATGAGGTAAGAAATGATAGAAAAACGTGAAGAGGCAAAACAATTTTCTGAAAGTAAGGCAGACTGAAAGGTTCTTCTTTGCTCACCTCCAGAGAATGTTAAGCCATTAACTAAAGGGGGGGGAGGATCAAGAAATAATAAATGTAAAACCATAAACCATTCATCATTCTTGGGAAATATTTTATCTTAGTTGTCATCATTTGAATAAAGAACATTTTTGAAATAATATTCATAAAGAATTCAGAATGCATTTAATATGAGACAATGACCAATTTCAATGGTTCCAGAGAGTGCTTACTCTCATCCTCAATAAGAAGTAGAATAACCGTTTTAATGCTAAGGCTATATAAAAGAGTAGGTAGTTTTCCTACTACAATGTAATATTTAAATGAATTAATTTCACCCTAAGTTTAAAATGTGATACCCAATTGGGGCCAATAAAACACCTACCTCCAAACCAGCTAATAACTACTGAAAAGCTTAAACAAATAACCACAAGTACTAACAGAGTTTAACTAAGAATTTTTAATGTCTAAAATTCCCTTCAGTATTTGAATTCCTCCAACATTTAAAAAAAACTAATTTTTTTAAATGGAAAGCCTGAACTAGTCTGATCAAGTTAGTCAGTACGCTACTGTATTTGCTTCTAAGTGCTGTGGTATTTAATTAAGAAAGCCGAAGTTTTCTGATTAGCATGTGCATCCTATTAAACAGATATATAAAGGTAAATTACAGTACTGCTTAGAAGTCTAGACTATATCTAAGAAATGTCAGGTATATAACTGACTTGTGTATTATATTCATGTAAACAATGCAAACACACCTCCAACAGGAGAAAAATCATAGTAGCATATTACTTACTTACAAGTAAAGCTTTTAGGTTACCAAGGATATCAATTTTGACACTGCTGTCTAGGGAAGAAGGGAAAATGTTTACAAATTCCTAAAAAGAGCCAAAGTAGAAGCAACAGTAAGGGAACAAGTCGGGGGAGGGAGGGAGGGAGGTTCTGGAGGGAGAAGGACATGAGAGCAAAAGAGAGAGAATGGAGGAAAAGGAGGCACTGATAAATTCCTCGGCAACACAAGCTTATTTAAGTTCTGAATATATATGATACTTCATATACTAATCAGACACTCTGATCCAGTGTTTTATCTTTATCTTCTCCCATTCTTCTTCCCTAAAAGGTCTTTGCAAACTTTACTGACACCCTGATATCTCCAAAACCAATGATTCATTTTACTTATTGGATCAAGCCCCAGAAGCAGCAGTCATAGTCCCAGGCTGATATACACAGATCTTTTGGCTTTGTTTTAGTGTGTGTATTATTTCATTTTTGTTGCTGTTTTTTGAAGTGTCCAAGACCAAACGATGATTTTCCAGTATAAGTTCTAGAAACATAATCTGTATGTGCAGCTCAAACATCTGACAGACATAAAATAACAATCTGCTCAGCACTTACTATGAATTTAGTATGAATTTTGCATACTTTATTTTCCAAATTTAAGTTCACAGCTGTGGGGATGTGTGATGTTAATGATTTAAGAAATTTTTAGGATAAAAGGGTGGACTTCAATTAATCATATCTCTTTCAAAGAGTCACTTTCAGCTATGCCTGAAGACTCCTGTACTGTAATACATTTGCCCAAATTCTTCTGCCTTTACAAGTATACCTGGAAGAAAATGATTGAAAAGTGGTATTCCCCAAATAATCTCTAATGCAGTACACTTCTTTCCTATAATTGCTTACAATATTTTACCAAAACTTAAATTACTATAAACATCTGAAAGGTAACATCTAAATATGTGTTTATAATATACAGAGTAAGTTATTTTTTAGAAACAATATGAAAGGAGGACTGTCGGGCATATACTCACAAATATTTCCATTTCTGATGCTGTTACAATTTTTTGAGTGAAACAGCATTATCACTGATTTAAAAAATAGGGAAATGCCAAGGATCCAGATAGATATTTTTTCTCCTTTAAATTTACTTCTGTGATTTTTATGTATAAAAATCCTTCTATATAATTTCATTCGTATTTAAATTTTGCTTTAAAAATTCTCAACTATGCACTTAGTCTATGGTATCCAAAACTAGAACATAAAACTCATATGTTCAAATGTAATGCATTCAAGCATACAATTTCAGTTCTCATAAATTAATAGTAAATGGTGCTTACAGATTTGATACCTGGAACTCACTGGAAATAGTTACTCAACTTACCTGGTGCTAATCCAGCAGCAGCAGGGCTTCCCATGGATGGGTGAGAGAACACTTGAGAGAAGGCAGACATATTTGACTGGGACACGTTACTCAGCCTGGAGGTTGATCCTCCTTTAGGAATAAACTCGCTTGCAGTAGGATTTGGTGTCTATTTGAAAATCAAATATAGTAAGTTAATAAACTTTAAGCCCCCTAAAAGACAATGAATCTATTAGGTATTAATCCATAGTGTTTTATTTACTAAAATATTTTACTAAAAGGATTTACAAGTGTTTTAGGTCCCATATTTTGATGTATTATAATTAAATATCTTAAAGAAAACTTGATAATCAAATTCGAGGATTTTAATCATTTCATTTACAGAACTTTAACCTCAGTAACAAATGTAAAATTTGTCTTTATCGTCATGCATGCATCATTACCAAACCATCCTAACACATTTTAGAGAACTGGGAGGTTGAAACTACCTCAAAACTGAGCAACAAGTTTCAAATTTAATATTTTTCAACCACTTCCACCTGGATAAAGGTTAAAAAACTGACTTTGTCCCAAAATTCATCAGTTCCTTTTTTGTAAGCATTTCAAACACTTCCCCAATAATACAGTGCCATGTATTTAAGTAACAGAGTAAAGGTAAGAAAAATACTTAAAAACGAGGCAAACATATGGAAAGAATCAAGACATTAAAAAAAATAAAAACCCTAAATACAGTTTCCAATGCCCATGTTAAGTATCACATGCAACTTGTTAACACTAAAAACATTTTACAATAAGGTTACATGAATAAATTTTGTTCACAATGATACTAGGCTACTACACTGACATGCTGAAGTGGTATAGTACTTTTGGTTTTAAGAACTACAAGAATATAAAAAACTGTACACAGTTATGATTTAACAAAAAAAAAAGAACATCAGAAACTGTATCAAATTCAAAGAATGTCTGTACTTTTGTCTATTAAATTTCCACAGGAGGCAGAAAGAGCAACTTCCCTATTTTGTATAAGTGATGCTAGTAGTTTTGAACTCTGACAAATTAGAGTTCAAACTACTAAATCTGGAAGATAACAAAGTCACCAGGCTAACCTAATTGTAAACATTAAACAAATAATATTACCAGCTATAAGCCCGCTCAAATTAAATACAAAGTGATAAAATACAGAAGAAAGACTAAATCTGGACTTAATTAAAATACTAGAAATACATGAATCTCTTTTACTGATACATCTAAAACATGAAATTCTGAAAAAGAATATCAGGCTTGAGCCAAACTGTATTTTCAAAGGGGTGGGAAAACCCTCTTTTATCATTTATTTTTTATAATCTTTCAAATTCTAAAGTTTTCAAAAACAGTGGTATGTGTTCTTCCAATAAATGGCCAATCTCTAATTTCCTAAACAGAAAACAAGCCACTCACTGTTTTACTGATGTAGTAATACTTCCTAGTCATAAGCAAACAAATGACTACTAACAAGATGAAAAAGTAGTGTCAAAGCTCGTGTGTACTAGTTAATCCTAAATCTCTCTTAGGAGATAAGGGTCAGGTAAAGCCATCAGATATCTTAGTAAAAGACTACAAATGCCTAGGAGAGATGGGGACGTCAAGATTACCAGAAGATAGCAAAATTAAAAACAGAAAGCCAGTTGCAGTGGCTCAGACTTGTAATTCTAGCACTCTAGGAGGCCGAGGCAGGTGGACTGCTTGAGCTCATAACTTTGAGACCAGCCTGAGCAAAAGAAAGACCCCATCTCTGCTAAAAACAGAAAAACTAAGGCAGAGAATCACTTGAGCCTGAGTTGGAGGTTACTGTGAGCTATGATGCCACAGCACTCTACCCAGGGCGACAGTTTGAGACTCTGTCTCAAAAAAAAAAAAAAAAAATTAGAAAAAGAAAATTAAATATACTACAAACATTTTCAGTACACTCCTGAGAAACAGTTATTACTGTTTCAACTTCACATACATCCTATTTTTACAAGGAATAACAAACTGATTTCGCTGATGAGTTTTTCCTAACTTAAAATCTATTCTAACTTGTTTTGAAAGCCTATTTTTAAGGGACCTTGTAAAGGAGAAAAAAAGAGAAGATAAGTCCATTCTATCTTTAACAAATGTCATTACAACAAATTGTAAAGATTCTCCAAATTTATTACAAAAATTAAAAGTAGTAAAATTTAAACACCAAACTGTAACTTTTCGAAATTCAATAACCACAAATGCCAAAAACCTACCCAACAGTAAATTTGAATTAAGAAGTGAAACAGAATAACTTAAAATCCTCCCTCCTTTGTTGACTGAATATCCCTTGAGAGGGTGGTTTGAGTTTATTTTGTTCAGCCGTATGTACCGTGGAGAAACAATACAAGAATTTAAATGGCAGAAAAATATTACGCAGGATTTAGGTGTAACAACAAAAATAAAACTAAAAATAAAAAAGCGTAGAACTACAATTAACACATAATATAAATGAACTGTAGCCAGATCAAAGAACTCTCAGACATATTTAAAGTAATAACCAGAAATTAACACCTAACCTAGAATACTTTTTCATGATAAAACTCTTTAAAATAGTTAACTACAATGATAACGATACATTCTTAAAACTTTTTAATGTTACTGGCTTAAAATATAAACCAATATTTTATAAAAACTATAAAGATAAGGCAAAACTGGTAATTAAAACAAATACCCCACTAAAATGAAATGGTCTGTTTAGAAAACAAACTACTACTATTAAGTTTAGGAAGAAAAGATTTTCTCTAGGAAGAAGGCTCCAGAATTTGAGTAATACAAATCATTTATCTAACTTCAGTTAACACTAAGGAGAATGAAAGAAATAAGGAAAGTAGTGGGGGTAAAAAAAAAAAACTCAAAGTAATACTACTCCTGCCCCATGATTTGAATAATCTCTTCCTAACAACCTAGATGTGTCTCTATAATATTAAAGTTTTGTTTTCTATAAAACATTTAAACACCAATTTCTATTTTATTTAAATTCTAATTTACATTCTTATCTTAAATAGTGTTAAATGCACATTTTAGAAAAATTAACATTTATTTAAATCAATAGTTATTAGTTTCCCATACACTGAAATGTACTCTGCAATTTTTCACACCAAAAACCATCAAGTGCTTCTTATATAGTGAGTCCTCCAAAGTAACACCACCCCTCAACACTTAAATATGATCCCTACCTGTACACTCTGCACACAAATATACTAAATCAAGAGTCCTTACCGTTAGGTTAAAAAGTATAATTCTTATCTTTTTTTTCTTTTCTCTTCAAAAAAGAGCAAGTCTTGCTCTGGCCTAGGCTAGAATGCAGTAGCATTATCACACCTCATTGCAGCCTCCAAACTCCTGGGCTCAAGCAGTCCTCTTGCCTCAGCCTCCCCAAGTAGCTGGGACTACAGGAATGCCACCAACCGAGCTAATTTTTCTTTCTTTTTTTTTTTTTTAAGAGAGAGAATCTCATGATTTCCCAGGCTAGTCTTAAACTCCTGGACTCCAGCAATCCTCCCAAATTGCCAAGATTACAGTTGTAAGCCTCCTCACCTGGCGTATCATTGTATCCTAAATGAGATAATGTGTCAATCCAGACATCCCAATCAACCCAAATGGTAATGTGCCTACTACAAATGATCAATAAAAGTTTTTTGGGTTTTTTTGAGACATAGTCTCAAGCTGTCGTCCTGGGTACAGTGCTGTGGCATCACAGCTCACAGCAACCTCAAACTCTTGGGCTTACATGATTCTCTTGCCTCAGCCTCCCAAGTAGCTGAGACTAGAGGAAGCCGCCACAACACCCAGCTAGAGGAAGCCGCCACAACACCCAGCTATTTTTTGGTTGTAGTTGTCACTGTTGTTTGGTAGGCCAGGCTGGATTCGAACTCGCCAGCTCCGGTGTATGTAGCTGGCACCCTAGCCGCTTGAGTTATAGGCACAGAGCCGAGCAATTACAATTTTTAACACGTAATTATCTGGTGAGGCTTTTAAGCTCAGATTTAATGCAATTTTATGCTTTTCTTCTATTATTCCATAGAAACTGTTGTTCTTAAAGTAAAATTTAGTATTTAACACACTGGTGGATTCCATTAAAACCAGAATACTTAAGGACTAATTTAATAGACAGAACAATAAGACCAAAAGTGCAACCATAAAAATTTTTTAATTAGGTGGAAAGACAGGAAGAGGTTTATACTGAACGAAAATCAAACACAAAATATGTAATATTTCATTGCAAATGTCATAAAAGATCCATAGGAAAAAGACGGATGATGGGATGAATGATTGAGAAATATTAATGCTCTTGAATACTGGTAGAGGTTTTTTTTTTTTTTTTTTTGTAGAGACAGAGTCTCACTTTATGGCCCTTGGTAGAGTGCCATGGCATCACACAGCTCACAGCAACCTCCAACTCCTGGGCTTAAGCAATTCTCTTGCCTCAGCCTCCCGAGTAGCTGGGACTACAGGCACCCGCCACAACGCCCAGCTATTTTTTGGTTGCAGTTCAGCCGGGGCCGGGTTTGAACCAGCCACCCTCGGTAAATGGGGCCGGCGCCTTACCAACTGAGCCACAGGCGCCGCCCTGGTAGAGGGTTTTTTATATCACATGGTAAACTCATAAAATCATAAAATATCCTCTGTGGTACAGCTCCTTATAATGAGCTCAGCTTGCTTTATCTGCCTTAATGGTTTCATAAATTGATATTAATCTTTCTACTCTGAATGAAACATGACCTGGAAATCTTTTCTTCACCACTTTAGAGATAACTGACACATAATAAATTGCATATATTTAAAATACAAACTTTGATAACTTTTTAACACAGGTTTAAAGCCATGAAACCATTGCCCAAATCAACCTAAAATGTCCATCATGCTAAAAGTCTCCACAGGCCTCTTTTAATTCCCTCCATTCCATCCCTCTGCATCCCCTACCCTCCCCCTCAAGTATCTAGGAAAACAGTGATTAGCTCTTTGTTACTAGGTTAGTCTACATTTTCCAGGATTTCACATAAAAGAATCATACATATGTATGTATTGGTTTTTTGGACTGGCTTCTTTCAGTCTGCATCAAGATTGACCCAGGTTATTGCATTTATCAATAATTTGTCCATTTGTATTGCTTATTAGTATTTCATCTTATCAATGTACCCCAATTTATTTATCCTTTCATTTATCAGACATTTAGACTGTTTCCAGGCTTTGGCTATTCCAACTGTGCTGTGAACAACCATGTACAAGTCTTTACTATATTTCATTACTCTTGGTTAAAATGCAAAAAGTAGCTTAGACATCTGGTATGGGTGTATATATAATAAACTTTATTAAGAAATGAACTGTTTTCCAAAATAGCTGTATTATTTTAATATGTCCACCAGCATTGTATAAGAGATCAAGGTGCTCTGTGTCCTCAGGAACATGCTTTGGTTGGTCTTTTTCACATCAGACATTCTAACAGGTGTGCAGTGGTATCTCACTGGGCTTTTAACTATTAATAATGGCATTTCCCAAATGACTTACTTGCCATTCTACTATCTTCTTTGGTGAAGTGTCTCTACATTTTTTTTTCACTGTTTCTTTGTTTTCTATTATGGAATTTTGAAAGTTCTTTATATTGAATACATTCTGGATATTAGTCCTTTGTCAGATACAAGATTCACAAATACTGTCTCCAAGTCTATGATACGTCTTTTCATTTTCTTTCAAAAAGTGTAAGTTCTTAAATTTTAATAGTGCCCAATTTTAAATTTATTTTTTCAATAACTTAAAACTCACAGAAGTGGTACCTTTCACCATTTTTCGGGTGAGAACACCTTACATAACCATAGTACATTTTCAAACCCAGATACTGTATTGCCATGAATGCAATAATTTTAACTAAACTACATGCCCAACTTGAATTTCTTTGACCGCATTTTTCAAAGATTAATTTTTCCAAGTATAGAAATCCAGGCTGACTCTTTTTCTTCTATACTTTAAAGATTCTGCTACCACTGCCTTCTGGCTTGTATTATTTTCAGTGAGAAATCTGCTATATGTATAATCAGTTCTCAGAATCTGCAGAGGATTGGTTTCAGGACCTCTCTCCTACTGTGGATACCAAACTCCAATGGGCTAAAGTCCCTTGTATAATAATAAAGTCCTTGTATTACTTGCTTATAACCATATGCACATCTTTTTGAATACCTTAGATCGTCTCTAGATTACTTTTAATACCCAATGCAATGCAAATGCTATATAAACAGTTGTTACACCATATTTTTTAAAGGTATTACTTTTTTTTTTAAGATTTTCACTTTGCAGTTGGTTCAGTCTGAGAATGTGTAACCCACAGGTAAGAAGGACCAACTTTACCTCTGTTCCTCAAAAATGGGACTTTGGTTTAGAGATGCCTCTTTGTATATGTCTTGGGGTAGTTTTCTTCATGTTGTTTTTTACTTGTGATTCATCAGGCTCCTTGGAATTTGTGGTTTACAGGGTCATCACATTTGGAAAATATCTGCCTACTATTTATGTTTCTTGAAATATTAATCCCACTGGTCCTAACAGAGGAGCTCCAATTACAAGTATATAAGGCTGTTTGATGTTACTACACAGTTTCCTTTTTCTCTGGGAGTGCTTTTCCCAGTTTCTATTGCTATGCCTTCAAGTTCACTTATTTTTTCTTCTGCAATGTCTAATCTGTCATTAATCTCATCCAATATATTTTTCATTCTGTTTTACACTTTAGAACTCTGATTTTCATTTTTCGACCTCTCCCTTAACATGTTTAATATTTCCTTCAGCTTCTTAAATGTACAAATAAAGTTATAATAAATGTTTTTGTTTTTGAGACAGAGTCTCATTCTATTGCCCAGGATAGAGTGCTGTGGCATCAGCATAGCTCACAGCAACCTCAAACTCCTGGGTTCAAGCAATCCTCCTGCCTCACCCTCCAAAGCAAATAATAAATATTTTGATGCTCTTGCTTTTTAAAAAAAAATTATTAATTTATTTTTGGGGGGTAGAGACAGTGTCTCCCTTTGTTGTCCAGGCTAGCCTCAAACTTCTTCTGTCTCATCTACTCAAAGTGCTGGGATTACAGGCATGAGCCACCACACCTGGCCTTCATGTTCTCGCATACTATTCCTGTGTCATTTCTGGGCCAAGTTTGATTAATTACATCTTCTCCTATGGGATTTACTTTCACAACCCTTTGCCTGCCTGGTAATTATTTATTAGACTGTGACTTTAATCTTTCTGGGTGCTGGATATTCCTATATATATTCTTGACCTTTGTTCTCCATTGTAATTATATTGCTTAAAAATTAGTTTCATCCTTTCAGGTCTTCCTTTTTAGCTTTGAAGCATTTATTCTAAGGCTAACTTGGCCCTACTACTGAGACAAATGCCTTACTGTTTATCTTACTTGACGCTTCATGAATTATGAAACTTTCCATGTTGTAAGGTGAGAACATGAACTATCCCTGGCCTTTGTGAGCTTTGAGAATTATTTCCTGTGATCTTTTGAGGAATTTCTTTTCCCAGTTCCAGTAGGTACTTCATCCGTATCTTCTCATCAGAACTTGGCTAAAGACTCCCTTTACAAATCTCCAGAGTTCTGTGAGCTCTCTCCTCCTCAGTATATTTTCTTGTAAACTACAGCCACCTTAGCCACTGCGGACTTCCAATTATGTCTCCTCAATTAAGACAGATCACCGGGCTCTAGCTGAGGTCCCTCTACTCGCACCAGACCTGGAAACTTTCCCAAGGTAGTAAGCTGGGATAATCAAAAGACTCATCTCATTTGTTTTCCCTTTCTCAGGAATCATTGTCTTTCACTGCCTGATACCAAATGTCTTGAAAACTGTTGTTTCATATATTTGTTTTATAGCTGTTTGTAAAGAAAAGGTTTATCCCTGTTTTTCCACATTGGCCATAAGAATTGAGTAGTAATATTTTCAAAACATTAAGAAATTATCTGACCTTGAGCTAACAATATATAAAATAAGCAAACTCTTTTCAGTTAGATCAGGCAATTATTATTTCAAACAACTTGTGAGTAATTCAATGTACTTCCTTATAAAGTTGTTTTTTCTTTTCAAGTTTTGTTTTGTCTTCAATAGAATCTCTTTCCTAAACAGATAAATTACGTCACAGTTCAACTAACTATCCTTTTGATGATGCAGATAGCTTTGAAACATCAAGTCATGGACTCCATTCTGTATCATATTATAGATACAGAATTCAAATTCAATTACTTCTTCTACTCATGGCACTCACTACCAATGCCCGACTCAGGTTACCATCATCTCTACCCAGGTTTATTACAACATCAACCAAATCGACTTCTTTGGTCTCTCTCAACTCCAGTTCATCTTCCACATTTCACCACCAAGAAGGAAAGAAAGAAAAAAAGCAGAAAAAAAGAAAAATATAGAAGAAGAGAAAGAGGGAAGAAACAGAAAGAGAAGGAAAGCTTTATTTGGTGGCTTTATTGCTGAAATCAAATTAGAACTGATGAGGTCAAGGCTCCACTACCTTTGGCTAAAGTAAGCCAATTATTTTAAAAATAATAATTATTATTAGAGATAAAATGCTGATATGAACCCTTCTTTTATCTATTTTTTTCCAAAACCAGAGACTCCAATCTTGCATCTTTACCACTTTTTTTCTCTCTTTGGCGTGACAATGGAGTAAGTTGGGACTAATGTAAAGGATCTGTGCCCAAAGTAGGGATGTGTAGGTGTGTTGTGTTTTGGCAAGAGTAGAGCCAAGAATTATTTGAAACAGTAGAGAAGGAGCACTAGCAATGAGGAAGAAAGACAGAAATTCTTCTGCCTTATTAGAACAATCTAAAAATGCATAAAAAAATCAAAACCCATAGACATAAAGAGTAGCCCTATTCAGATCTATTATTAGTCTTCCGTGTTAATAAACAGAGTGAGATGAAAAGGAGAAGTAAAATGGCTATAAGAACCTCCAAGTTTACATTTCTGTAAGATTTTTTTAAATTTTAATTTCCCCTTATTTCAAGCATTATTTAAACATGGTCAATTTACAATCAAAATATTCTTAAATTTTGGGCTATTCAGAAATATCTATTTTAAGCCAGTCAAGTTTCACCTTATAAAAGTAGTATGTAAATGCTATTACTATAGTAAGTTTAGTCTATCATTATAGTTTATAAATTTTCTGAAGCAAACAGAACCCTCTGACTGAAGAGCCCAATAAAGGAAGTAAGATTTTCTAAATCAGATAAAATTGGTGGAAAGAACATAAGAAATCTGATCACTAATATTTCCAAAGGATTCACATTAGTATTCTTCTAAATAGATATTCTATTTATAACTTGACTAAAATAAAAATAGGAAAAAAGTAGTATGTTGGAGTATATGTTGGAGACTGCCAAATGAAGATCAATTAATAATAAGCTTTATGTTATGCTAGAGCAAAACCAAAAATTTTTCATGAGCTCAGCATAAAGTAATTCTCTGTATATAACAGCTTGAAGCTATAGGAACCTAAATTTCTCAAGATATTTGTCAGGTCACCCTTTACAAACTTTGTCAGAAATGGGTAATACTATAAATATTTATAATAATCTCCTGATCTACCCTTTTGAGAACAGTTTGATAACAGGTATCAAAATGAAAAATCAGCATATACTTTGAGCTAGCAAACCCGCATCTAGGAATTAAAGCTAAGGAGACAAATAGAACAAGTAGAAAATATTAAGTTTAGCACAGCATTTTTTTATTTATGATTTTTTTTTAAAAAAGGAAATAACAAAAATATCTAGCGGTACAGATCTGGTCAAGTGGGTTATTCCATACAGTAGTGTGACCTGTTAAAACTTACGTGGAGTGAGGACAGGCATGGTGGCTCATGCCTCTAATCCGAACACTTTAAGAGGTCAAGATGGGAGAACTGCTTGAGCCCAGGAGATTGATAACAGACTGAGCAACATAGTGAGATGCTATCTGTACAAAAAAATTTAAAAACTTAGCTGGGTATAGTGGCACAAGCCTGTAGTCCCAGCTACTCTGGAGACTGAGGTGGGAGGATTGCTTGAGCCCAGAAGTTTGAGACTGTAGTGAGCTATGATCACAGCACTACACTCAAGCCTGGGCAACACAGAGAAACCTCATCTCTTTAAAACACAAACACACACACAAAATGTAGATTGATTACTAACAGAGACTGGGCACAGGGGCTCATGCCTGTAATCCTAGCACTCTCGGAGGCTGAGGCAGGAGGACTGCTTGAAATCGGGAGCTTGAGACCAGCTGAGCAAGGGCAAGATGGTGTTGCTAACAAAACTAGAAAAAAGTAGCCAGATACAGTGATGTACACCTGTAGTTACATCTACTCAGGAGGCTGAGGCAGGAGGATCACTTGGGCCTGAGAGCTGGAGGCTACAGTGAGCTATGATGATGATGCTACTGTACTCTAGCCAGGACCACAAAGAGTAAATAAAAAAAAAAAAAAATAACAAAAACACTATCTCTGAGTAGGTAAGTCACTAAGAATATTGTTGCTTTCTTCTTAGTACTTTTCCATGCTATTTGAATGTTTTCAATAGAATATGCAGTCAGCAATCCTTGTTCACCAGGTTCCAACTCTATGGATTTAGCCAACCACCAATTAAATTGAATATTAAGAAAATATTAATATTTGGGAAGAAAAAACAAAAAAATAACAATATAATAAAAAACAAGGCTCAGTGCCCGTAGCTCAGTGGTTAGGGCACCAGCCACATATATACACCAAGGCAGGCAGGTTCAAACCCGACCCAGACCTGCTAAACCAACAATGACAATTGCAACAAAAAAACAGCCAGGCATTGTGGCAGGCACCTGGAATCCCACCTACTTGGGAGGCTAAAGCAAGAGAATGGCTTAAGCCCAAGAGTTTGAGGTTGCTGTGAGCTGTGACGCCACAGCATTCTACTGAAGGTGACAAAGTGAAACTGTCTCAAAAGCAAAATAAAATAAAAATAAAAAAATAGAAACAACACAATATTAACAGCTATTTGCATAGCATTTACATATTGGGTATAGTAGAGGACGTGCCTAAGTTATGCATATACAGGGTGTCCATAAAGTCCATATGAAATTTAAAACAGACAACTAATTTAAATTGCACACGGACTTTATGGACACCCTGTATTATGAGCATCTGTGAATTTTGGTTTGGAGGTAGAGGTGTTCTAGAAAACCCATATCACAAAGACACCAAGAGACAATGATAACATTTCAAAAACAATTTTTTTTTTTTTTTTTTGACACAGAGTTTCACTTTGCCACCCTGGGTAGAGTGCAATGATGTCAATAACTCACAGCAACCTCAAACTCCTGCGCTCAAGTGATTCTCTTGCGTCAGCCTCCCAAGTAGTTGTGACTACAGGAGCCCACCACAATGCCAAGCTATTTTTGTTTTTAGAGATGGGTTCTTGCTCTTGCTCAGGCTGGTCTCGAAACTCCTGAGCTCAGGCAATCCACCCACCTCAGCCTCCAAAGTGACAGGATTACAGGCATGAGCCACTGCACCTGGCCTGAAAAACTTCTAAGTTTAAGATTTGTTAATTACGAAATCATTTACACCAGTCTCCTTTTCATTAGCATATCATCACTGAATGAGATTATCATAAGAATTCACATGAAATATACAACCATCTAAATTAAGACCACTAGAATCAATGCATATAAAAAAGGAAAATCTATATTTGGATGTTAAAAGACATTTAAGAGCAAAACCAGGTAAATGAAACAGGTGAACTGCTTGCTCATCTGTTACAAATGAATAACCCTAATCCAAAAATCTCAAGTCCCAAATATTCCAAAATGAGAATCTTTCTGAACTGTGACATGACACTCAAAGGAAATGTTCATTCTAAAATTTCAGACCACAGATTTTTGGATTTGGGATGCTCAATCAGCAGATGCATGGATATATTCGAAAGTACCTCCCACACACACAAAAAATTCAAAATCTAAAACACTGAGTCCCAAGCATTTTTTGTTGTTGTTGTTGTTTTGTTTTGTTTTGTTTTCTGAGACAGAGTCTCAAGCTGTCACTCGGTAGAGTGCCGTGGTGTCACAGCTCACAGCAACCTTAAACCCTTGGGCTTAAGCGATTTTCTCTTGCCTCAGCCTCCCAAGTAGCTGGGACTATAGGCACCAGCCACAACGCCCAGCTATGTCCCAAGCATTTTGAATAAGGGATATTCAACTAGTACTTGAAAGAAGTAATTTACATGTCAAAGTACTTCAATAATAATCATCAGTAACAGTCACAAGGCATACCACCTAGCTTGTTCCTAATATCATTTTCCCTAAAAGGAGTAAAAATATCCATTTAGTTAATAGTCAACGAAAGTGAAACTATCACATATTACAAAGAGGCAAGAACTACTTTATATAGCTACAATTACCTTCTATATCTATGTACATCTACTATCCAAAGCTATATAAATACTGTTAATAAAACCCATTTATCACAACCTACAGTAGGTAGAAAAACTTACTTAGCAATATTATTCCTAACCAAGAATCCTGCCATTTTTAATGACTACATCTATCATATTTTAAGATTTCTTTACATAGTCCAAGTAAGAAATAAAGGAGGACCTAAATTATTAACTCAGTAACAGTAAGAGGGAAAACAATTTCCAAGTCATATGAGCAACAGATCTTAGTGGCTGATGAGATAGGGCAGATAAGGAAGAGAGAATAATCATAAAGAATTCACAGATTATACACTGAGTGATATCAATAACCAAGATAGATGGTGGGTATACTGTTGTTAATGAGTGGACATGTATAAGTATGTATAAATAAAAATCAGATTTGGAAGGAAAATATATGGGGCTCATTTTAGACAGAATGAATTTGAAGTCAGTGCCAAAGAGACTAAGATCTGTTCAGAAAAAGCTAGAAATGTAATATTTAGAGTGCTGGGCGGTGCCTGTGGCTCAAAGGAGTAGGGCACCGACCCCATATGCTGGAGGTGGTGGGTTCAAACCCAGCCCCGGCCAAAAAAAAACTGCCAAAAAAAAAGAGTGCAGAGGACTGGTAGGGGGAAAAAAATATCTGGGAGTTAAATGTGAATAGGGAACAGGTGAAATAATGAAAACATCTGAGATCCTCAAAGTGCCTTTTGTGGAATAAAACAGATGAGTCAATGACAGCTTGGGAGAGTTCCTGAAGACAGGGCAAAGGAAAAAAGGTCTTCAAAAAAGACTTATAATGAGCAGTCTAAGAGAACCAAAGCTAAGAGAACCAAAGTTTCAAGGAAAGGGGAGTGATCAACTGTCACTTGCAACAGAGGTCAAGTAAGAAGAATGCCATTAATTTTGACACTAGGCAACCTTATCAAAAACAGTTTCAACTGAGCAGTAAAGTGAAAATACTGAGGATGAAGGGATGACTAAAAAGTGGAAAAGCAGCCACAATAAGCAGAAACTATTTCCCAAACTATACTGTAGTTTCCCACATGTCCTTTCCCTTGGGTAGCATTCCGTGTTCTCAGGTTCACCAAGTAACAGCACAGACTTAAAGATGTCACGTTTAGAAACTAGGAGGAAGAACCCAAGATAGAGGAAGAGATAAGTGAAGGAATAAATTTCTAGAAGGAATAAAGAACATGTAGTAAAGGAACACCTATTTGAGAAAGAAGGAAAACAAGAAAGAGTAAGAATAAAAATTTTGGAACTAGGCAGAAAGGGGATACACGAGGCAAATCATTCTCAGCCTTTTTCCATTCCCTTCTGAAGAATACAAGGCCATCCCCCTCTTGAAAAACAGTGAGGGTTAAGTAGGTTGGAGGAGAACACTAAAGGTTTAGAATAGCATTCTAAAACCTAGGCTGGGGTGAGAGGCAGAAACACTGTACCATTGTCCTACAACTTTTCAAGTCCCAAGAAACCCTAAGTAGATAGGTTGAAGCTTCTTCACTTTTATAAACACCAATCCATTCCATCAAAAGCCTAAATTATCTAATTTCCTGGGCCCTAGCGACTAAATCACCTTAAGTAACACCTAAACCCTATGAGTAACTAAGGACTGAAGTGTATCTAGAGAGTTTCAAAACCTCCCTGAGATCTTAAAAGTACCAGCAATAAAAAGTAGAATTCACAAGAGAATTTGTGGACCAAGAGATTTTAATGTTATCATTCTTATAATTAAATGCTTCTTATGGGAAATGCCATTTAATAAGACTACAAGGGTGGGAAATAGCATCAAAGGAAATGTTGACAAGAAGATAATGAAGTCAGATGGATCCCTGATATATCCAAAAGTTCTCATTCATTTTAACACCTTGCTAAGTAAGCTAAAACAACAGCAACACAATTTATGGTTTACTACCCCACTATATTCAAAGATCTGAGAGAAAATGAACACGATTTTACGTAATGAGTCATTACTTTTAGGTAAATAATAACCTGGAACACCATGAGAAAGTTATGAAATCATGAATTTTACACATCCTTTCACTCAAGTTGACACTTATTGCTTACATGGAGAAGCATATTAAGTTATCCCCTTAAAAAAGGCACATTTTTGAAAATATTCTAGTAAGTCAGCATTAAAATATAAGCCCCTAAAAGAAATCAAGTGTCACGGCCCCATTTTATAATACCATCATGCATAAACTGTACCCTAAATAAATATAAACAAAGATAAATTTTAGGACATGAGGTAAAAGGAGAAGAATGGATATTTAAAACATATTCTGTGGTTGGAAATTTGAATTCTCACAATTCTTCAGGGCAAGGATAAAATATTTTGGTCCCAAGCAATAACACCTGAACTGTGTAATCAGAGAACAAATGGAAAATGTTGAACTCACACATTAGACTGGTTAAGCAGAGTTAGGATTTATCATCCTAGGCAGAAATTAAAGGAAAAATCAAAGTGAATATGCACTTAGGTGAAATAAAGTGCTGCTGATGTGGCATCTCAGGTGACCTTCCATCTACCCTCTGCTTGATGTTTTAGGCTGAGATTGTAAGAAAAATACAAAACAGAGAAGTTCTGTCACTAAACTACACTGTGAAGAAGTAATTAAGACGACTACCAGACTCAGAAGACTGAGATCACCACTGTATGTTCTCAGTCAGTTGTAGTAGCAAAACTAAGCAGGTATAACATATGATAGCTATAAACTCCAAAAAACCTATGTATAATATAGAAAAGTCTTAGAATCAATTATCAAAAATTATACAGATTATCAAATAAAAGAAAATTTAAAAGTAACATTTAAAAACAAGCACAATACTGTCAGCATACAAAAATAATGAACACATGCCTAATCTCAAATATTCATTATCTCATGGAAAATGAGAGTGAACAAAGTTAATGCAAAACAGAATAAAATAACCATTCAACATGAAGAATAGTAGAAATAGTAGTTTGTGTGTATATGTGTGTGTATTTCACTCCCCACCCCCAATGTTTAAGCAAGTATTCAGAGAAGGTAGCATTTGAGTCATCCCTTGAAGGAAAAGGCACAGTATTTTTTTTCAGGCTCAGTTAGCAATGGTACGGAGACATGACAATTAATCTAATATTTATACACCAGGCGTCCTCAAACTTTTTAAACAGGAGGCCAATTCACTGTCCCTCAGACCATTGGAGGGCCGGACTATAGTTTAAAAAAAAAACAAAACTATGAACAAATTCCTATGCACACTGTACATATCTTATTTTGAAGTAAAAAACAAAACGGGAACAAATACAATTCACACCCCTTCAAGTGGCCCGCGGGCCGCAGTTTGAGGACGCCTGTTATACACAATACCAATGATCCTTTATCATTAGAATGCGGTATATGTGAATGGATATGAAGAGATATGCCCAGAAAGCTAAGATAGATCTTTAAAAGGATTTGACAAAAACTATTCAGAAGATGTTTATACATGAGGAATTAAATTATCATAAAGAAGGGTAAGATACTATAGACTTTTAAAGAAAAGAGATCAGAGGCAGATAACACAGTAGATAAATTTTGGGATTTTAGAGGTCAATAGATCTTGGCTAGAATCTCAACTGTACCACTTACTAGAATTAAGCTTTTCTAAAGCACAATTTCCCTATTTGTCAAGTGATGATAATACGTGATTACTGTTATAAAAACTTACTACAATAGCAAATATATATTGTTTAGTATATTGGCTTTCAATTAATGAGTCACACCTCAGTAGTTTTCATGATAAGTAGTAGAATGTAGGCGATGATAGGGAAGTTATATTTAATCTCAGTGACTGGGAAGATAACACCGTTACCTGAAGAAGGGATATAAGTAGTAGATCTGGAGAACAGAAAAATATACTGAGTTTTAGACTACTCAGATTTGCAGTGAGAGAAGTATGTATCTATCTACATGCAAAAGTATCAGAAGGCATAAAAAATCTGGATCTAGAACTCAGATGACAAGTCTAACAAAGTTGTTTCAGGAATAACAAACATATAAGGAAAAGCAAAGAACAAGTGAACCACCAACAGGAGTTCACATGTTCACAAGGACAGAGTTAAGAGTGCAAAGAGGAATGGGTTTCACAAATAAAAATGTAGCCAGCAGTATTAAATACTAGGCAAAACTCCTGGGTTTGGCAATTAAGATCTCTAACAAATTTTAAGAGCAGTTTCAATAAAACTTTGGTGAGACTAAACTGCAGATATTTAAGGAATAAATGGGTAGCAAAGAAATGAGAGAAGAGTAGAAACTACCAAAGGTCTTCAACTGGGGAATTTATAAACAGTAATGGAGACCAGAGGAATATTATCAACCTTTCAAACACCTATTAAGAGTAAATTTACCCTCTACAAAGCTATAATAGACTAGAAAAAATAATATTAAGTTCCCTTGCTTTTCTACTACATACACATTTAAAAATAAGACCATGAATCAGTTTTATAAATTTCATATTTGGTAGACAGGCTCTTTCATATCAGGAGGTTCTTGGTAGAAAATAAATTAAAAAATTACTAAGTAGTAAAAGGTTTAGAATCAAGGGCCTCTTGAAAGAAATCCAGCACTATAGAGAATAAAGGCAATATGACTGTTTCATCACTGAGTTCAAAAACGCAGATGATTTTGTTGTTAAATTTTTTGTGGGTTAATGGTTAATTTTCTTTTGTTTTCAGAAGTGAAAAAGGCCTAAGATGTTACGTCAAGATTAAGAAATGAATATAAAGAAATGTTTTAAAGCTCCAAAAAGGTGGTTAAGTACCACTGAGAAAAAGACGAATCACAAGGAAAAAGGATCAACATTACAAATGCTGCAGTTACACTTAAGTTATAGCACATTTCCTTCAAACTATGTATGTACTCTCATCCTCAAAAAAGTAGTCCTACATACAACTTCAGTTAACAGTTACCCTAGAGCTATATTACACAGAAGTGAAGAGATTCTGAGTCTGATAAATATGTGTTCAAATTTCTGCTCCTATGCTGACCGTTCAACCTGTTATTTTAGCTTCCCTAAAGACGTTTCTTCATTTAACAGTAATATTTATCCAATAAGCTATTAGGAAGATCAAAAGACAATATATGTAAAGAGCTAAATACAGTTCCTCACACAAGATAACCATTTAAGAAACACAGCTATAATTACATAGCTTTACAAAGAATAAATAATATTTCTCTGGCCCTAAGATTGAGAGGACAGGCCAGGCACGGCTCACAGTTGTAATCCTAGCACTCTGGGAGTCTGAGATGGGAGGATCCCTTGAGGCCAGGAGTTCAAGACCAGCCCCATTAAGAGCAAGACCCTGTCTCTACTAAAAATAAACAATTAGCTGGGCGTGGTAGTGTACCCTTAGAGTCTCAGCTACTCTGGACACTAAGGCAGGAGGATCACTTGAGCCCAAGAGTTTGAGGCTGCTGCAAGCTAGGCTGACGCCCCAACCCAGGGCAACAGAGTTAAGATTCTGTCTTAAAAAAAAGACTGAGAGGACCTACTAAGATTTAAAGGAAAGGAAACAAACGGAACAGGGAAAATGAAAATATCTGGCTACGTATAAAACATATAAAACAATATTAAAAGGTAAGGCTCACACCCCCCCCTCTCAAATTGGTACAGAACAGATTTATAAAAATTATTCTCTCTTACAAAAAAAAAATAAACTCTAACGCAAATACATATACATATATATATATCTGTGTGTGTAGACATACTCTATGCTCTGCATAAACCACTCCAAGTCCCCAGTTTAGAAATCCACAAAGATAGTAAGGTAGACTAGATGGCAATTTTCAATACTTCAACATGTGATTGCCAATATCTGACATTTTTAGAGCTTATAAAGTTCTCTAAATCTGGAGTACAAAATTCTTTATGTCCTGAAAAGAACTATTTGAAGCATACAATAACAGCTTTGAAATATTAGGCTCAGATGACACTAGTTCAATTTTTCACACACATTAGTGCATATCTATTACTACCTGTTTTAATGTTTAAAAGCATTAACTCTAGCACATATTCTTATACCAACCAATGATATTTTATGCTATACTAAAAAAAGGTATTTCAGAACTGCCACTGGGATAGGCAGGCAGTTGTGGAGAGATCAAGGTCAAGGAGCTGTAACTCTCCATTGATCAGTGTTTCACCCTTATAACCCATGAGTGATTATAGTTTCACTTGTATCTGGTTCTTAGATAAATGGGGACCAATTTATTTTCAGATTTTCTTTTTAAAACTGAAAAATAATTCTAACAATGCATATTAAATTTCTCCCCTATTGATTTCAGAGACAAGAAAATTCAATTAAAACAACTACACTGATATTCATAATTGACATACCAAAATTTGCCAATGAAATTTTAAGTATCTGATTCTGTGGAACCCCCCGGTTTTTCCTTAGCTTTAGAAAAACTATAAAAATGTCAGCTGAAGCAAACAGCACATTTTCATATTTATTTTTGGAATAATTTCTTTATTCCCATGCCCAAGGCAACATCCAATCCTGTTACATTTTGTTTTGAACATAACGAAATACTGTGGGACCTATTTATAATGTAAAGTAAGGAGACAGAAATAAAAGCAAGTTGGTAAATTTGTTATAACTTTTCTGTGCATGGTATATACACACACACACGGGATTGGGCTTTAGCTAGGATTATAATTTATTCTATTTTTTTTCTTTTTGGCATCAGAATAGGAATATATTTTAAATTCTAATTTACTCAAATTTTAGGAAGAAAGATACTCTACCTCTGGCTAAAATGAAATTTTAATAAAACTACATTATACAATAATTATGAATTTTTCAAAAATAAAAATACAATTATAATCCAAATTAAAATGGAATATTAATTATTTTGTAGGGACTTCAAAATCTCATACAGAAAGTAGCCCCTGGGTTATAAAAACTCATTTGTATTACTCAGTATTGATAAGTAATGGTAAAGACAAAGACTGAAATGTATCTGTAATAACCTTATCACAACATACTGGTTTTATAACATGTTGGTTTTAGAGCAAATCCTTGACAAGTTTGTTTACAAACAATTTTTATTTTCCAGTAAAAATGTAAAAAAAGACAAGATAGAGAGCTTCTCATTGTTCACATTCCAAATAAATGGGACTTTCTGTAATAAATTTCACATGACTTATGAATATAGTACCCTAACTCCACATATCAAAAAAGAATTGAACTCAAATGTTAACACAATTGAAAAGAAAAAAACTAAATTAAAAAGAAAAGAAAATATACTACAAGTATTGAAAGCTCAAAAAGCCACTAAACAAAAATTATTTAATTGGTATTGGGCCACTAATCTTACTTTGATTAAAAAAGAAATTTTAAATCACCTGAGTATAACAGCTAAGCCATCCAATCTTTTCATACCCACCACCCCACACAGACACAAAAAGCAGCCAACATATTCACTTTTTCAAAAAATGTCTAATAAAAATTATTTTTACCTGTAAATTGTTTTCTGTCACTCTGTTCCACCAAACCATATTGATGGGTACTCCTGATTTACACCTGTCAGCAAGGCAGCCAATAGGGTTCTTTGCTTTTCGTGCCTTTGATCCCATCGGAACTAGCCTCTCCTCCAGCATCCCCAGGCGATACTTCCTTGGCTAGGAAAAAGAAGGAAAGAAACCAGGCCACTCCTAACATCCCTCACGCTAATCTAAACTAATATAACTAACATATTGAAGATACTGGGATTCATAGAATAGGAAACAAGCAAAATTTCTAAAACACTCCCTCTAATATTTTTACCACCACCCACCAACTCCCACCCCCACACCAAACCCACACTTCCAAAATAACCCACAGTCCTAATAGGTTAAACAATAATATTATATCAAGCAACAGATGTTTCAGAGAAATACAGTATAATCGGATATAAGACCTTATTCAATGAACAGAAATTAACTTGTCAGTAAACACTTTGCAAAATTTTTTTTGCTGTCACTTACCTATTCTCACTGTAATATGAAGAAATGGCTTCAAGGGCACAAAATACAGATAAAAAAAGTTCTCCAAACTATATCATTTTCAGTTCATCTTCCTACTTTATTTTCTACTAAGAACTACCCCCTCTCAAAAGCAGCAGCTGATCCCCAAGAAATGAATTTTTAAAAGATTTTTTAAGTTTACGCAAATTAGGCTAGAGTACAGATTACTCTATCTTACCAGGCAATTCAATCTAAGCTCCTCAATGAAAAGAATAATTTCAGACTAAAAAAACAGTAACAGTACAAATTTCATTAGTCTTTTAAATCTCAGTAATATAAACAGTTTAATACTGAACAAATTGCCCGATAAAATCATAAATTCATTAGTGTGGCTTACATTATAAGAAAGTTAGTAAACCATCTTAATAGGGGGTAGCTGGACTTTTATTTTTTTTATTTTTTTAGCACACAGAAAGTATTTATTAACTATTAGCTATTCTCATCATCATCCATTTGCTTGTTTATTGACTCCCTTATTAAAAACACTAGGTCCGGGAGGGTAATTGGTGGGGCCACACGTACAGTGCATCTTACATGGGTACATGTGAAATTTACTAAATGTAGAATATAAATGTCTTAGCACAATAACTAAGAAAATACTGTGAAGACTATGTTAACCAGTTAGATGAAAATATTTCAAATTGTATATAAAATCAGCACATTGTATCCCACGATTGCATTAATGTACACAGCTATGATTTAATGATAAAAAAAAAAAAAGAAAGAAAGAAAGCAAAGAAATAGCTGGACTTTTATATGTAAACATTAATGATAGTTTCCACCATCTTATTTCTCTTAACTACAGTAAATTTGCACTACATTGCATCTTAAAGGGAATTCTGTAGATCTTTTTTCCCTTCAATAAATCCAAGCTTGCGAAGATACCTGACTTAAAACCTGAAATAAGAAAATCTATGTTTACTCATTGTTCTGTCATGAGGAATAATAAGACTGAAACAAACAATTAAAATTTTCTTCAAAAAAAGTTAGGGTAAAAAAAAAAAAAAATATATATATATATATATATATATATATATATACTATATCCAGACATGTATTTTTAAAAAATTGTCTAGTATAAAAAGAACCAATTTGAAGAAAACAATTGATTTCTAAATTTCAAAAGCCTTGCAAATAATGCTTATGAAAATTATTCTTTGCAAATTAAAGATTCTCAAATCCACAGATGGGCTTCTGCTATATTGTCCTTGATTTAAAGAGGACAAAAATAATTAAACTTACATTAAGGAAGGCCAACCCTTCCTACATAATAATTATAGCAGTGTATAGACTTTTATGAAACTAAATTATTTTGAGACTAAATATTTCCACCTTTATGAAATATTGTACCAATCTACTTACTCTGTCTATATCAGAAGGAAGTTTTGTAGATTACAACAAATATGTACTCCTCATGGTATATGCCTCGGAACCAGATGATAAGTGAGAGAATTTTATTTTATTTTATTTTTATTTTTGAGACAGAGTCTCAAGCTGTCGCCCTGGGTAGAGTGCCATGGCCATCACAGCTCACAACAACCTCCAACTCTTGGGCTTAAGCAATTCTCTTGCCTCAGCCTCCCAAGTAGCTGGGACTACAGGCACCCACCACAACAGCTATTTTTTGGTTGCAGTTGTCGTTGTTGTTTTGTAGGCCCGGGCTGGATTCGAACACGCAAAGCTTTTTCAATACATAGCCAGAGATTAAACTACTCTCATCCAAACATAAAACCTTCTGCATGGTGAGGTGAAAAGATCTACAATATCAATACCATTTAAAATAGCACTGTAAGAAACAGAATACAAGATGACACCTGAGAAGAAACAATAGAAAGATGGTGCAAAATGTAAATGTAGAGGGATAAACCCCAACCATTTAGTCCACCATTACTAGAGGGTCCAGCTTGAGAACAAAAGATGAAGCTTGAAAGTACTAAAAAAGAAATTGGCTACTTTTCTGTCCTATGGTAAGGAGCATCATTCCATGGGCAAAAGGGAGAAAGTTTGTAAATAGGAAATGACAAAATCAAATTTGTGTTTTAGAAGGGAAGTTCCTGCTCGGCACCCGTAGCACAGTGGTTACGGTGCCAGCCAGTCACATACACCAAGACTAGGGGATTTGAACCTGGCCTGGGCCAGCTAAACAACAATGACAACTGCAACAAAAAAATAGCTGGGCATTGTGGCAGGCACCTGTAGTCCCAGCTGCTTGGGAGACTGAGGCAACAGAATCTGGTGAACCCAAGAGTTTGAGGTTGCTGTGAGCTGTGACACTGAGGGCAACATAGTGAGATTCTGTCTTAAAAAAAAAAAAAAAAAAAAAGAAGGGAAGTTAGTTCCATGGCAGTGTGGAGAAAGAATTAGAATTAAGGAAAGGGGGAGTAAAACTGGAAACCGGCAATTCCTTGGGCAAAAGGGAACTCATGAAAGCTTGGAAATGGGAAATGACAAAAATCAAATTTGTGTTTTAGAAAGGAAGTTCCATGGCAGTGTGGAGAAAGAATTAGAATTAGGGAAAAGGGGAGTAAAACTGGAAACAGGCCGATTGGTAGACTGCAGTAGTCTAGGTAAGGGTTTCTCAACCTCAGCACTGTAGACTTCGGATACTTCTTTGTTGTAAGTGAGGGGCATTTGAGGGTGTTGAGCAGCACCTGTTCTTCCCACTAAATACCAGTAGTGGAGTTATTTTCCACCTCCTACTGTGACAACCAAAAATGTCTCCAAATACTGCCAAATGTCCACTCGGAGTGGGAGAGCACATTGCCCCTGGCTAAGAATCACTAGTCTGGGAAGAAGGATGTGAACTAGAGGCAAGTAAATAGAAACAGAGAGCTATGGCCTGATGGGGAAAAACTTGGTAGGTTAAAAACAATTATGATTAAGGTGATTAAAAGCAGAAATCAAATGGAAGATAAGGAAATAAAAGGAGCAAACAAAATTTTATGGGAAATATTTATACTAAAGATTTCTAAGTTATACAAGATCCAAGCCCCTTCTCCAGAGCACATGAAAGCAACAACCCCTCTTCTCTTTGCCTTAGCTTCCATAAATCCTTACCTAGACCAACTTTTAGAATTTAATATCTGCCAGGGTAAACTGGTCAAAGAAAAAAAAAAGTAGAAAAAAGACATAAGAAAAAAAAAAAACATAACGAAAAAGAATGCAATGACCCCGGGGGGAAAAAAAGGCAAATTCTCTTACTGTTCTTCTATTCTTGAACCCAGAACCAGTCCCATCCTACTGGTCATTATAAAGTGGGAAACATTTAAAAATGCCTTATCAGGCTGGCCTTATAGCTTAATCCCAGCCCTTTGGGAGGCTGAGGTAAGAGGATCATTTGCAGCTAGGAGTTTGAGACCAGCCTGGTAAGGACCTCATCTCTACAAAATGAAGTCAGCAGGGTAACTACATGCCTGTGGTCACAGCTACTCTGGAGGCTGAGGGAGGACGATCACTTTAGCCCAGTGAGCTGTGACTATGCCACTGCACTTCAACCTGGATGACAGATCAAGATCCTATCTCTATTAAAAGAAAATTGTTTTTAAATGCATGTCCTACTGATAACCAGATTTTATGTTCTACCCTACTAAGTCAACACTCTACACCAAAATTTCTAATTTCTTTTTTCTGTGGTAAGATACCCAGCACAGCCTGTTTTTTTTATTCCTGTCTCTTAATATATACAACTTTTAAGTCTCAGTTCATCACAAAAGTGACTGATAATTCTTTTTCTTCACAAATCTAAATAAACAACACTTAAAGATGAAATACTTTTGTATCTTTTTATTGAGTTTTTTTTTTCTTTTTTTAACGCACCTTAGGACTTGTTTTCAAGAATAAAGAAAAGGAGCTTGGCGCCTGTAGCTCAGCGTCTAGGGCACCAGCCACATACAACTGGGGCTGGCAGGTTCAAAACTGGCCTGGGCCTGCCAAATAACAATGCCAACTACAACAAAAAATAGCCAGGCATTGTGGTGGGAGCCTGTAGTCCCAGCTACTTGCGAGGCTGACGTAAGAGAATCCCGTAAGCCCAAGAGTTTGAGGCTGCTGTGCGCTGTAACGTCATGGCACTCTACCGAGGGTGACATAATAAGACTCTGTCTCGAAAAATAAATAAATAAAGGAATAAGAAAAGATTTGCAAAATTTTCTTGAGTAGCACTTCTCAAAGTATAATGAACACATAAATCTTCTGAGAATCTTGTTAAAGATTTTATTCAGTGGGCCCAGAGTGAGGCCTGAGAGTATGCCTTTCAAAAGAAGTTACCCAGGCTGCAAATGCTGTTAATTTGGTGACCTGGAGAAGAAACAAGGGGTGCAAACAGAAATCAGAGCCACTCCCCAAAATTAAAAGTGGTAAGAGTTTAAAAGAACACCCCACCTCCTTCCAGCTTCTTCCTCTTTGGAACTTGACCTGAAGAATTAAATCCTCACTGATAGCCCTAACTTTTCAAAAATCTCTGTCCCATTCCATAAAAGCCATGTCCAGTGGTTTAGAACTAAGGGAAGTCCATTGTCATTCTTAACCAATCTAGACTATGTCAAAAAAAATAAATAAAAATAAAAACTAGCATTACAACTATTTTAATCCTGAAGCCTAGATGCATGGACATGTATTTCTTCCTTCATTCAGAAGCTTCTCTGTTCTTCTTAAAAATACAATAATCAAGAAAATCTATTCTCTTCCTCCAAAAAATTCAAAAGCTAAAGAACAATCTATAAATACCACTGCTTGTATAGAAAAATGTAGTTAAAGCTACCAAGTAACAGACCAATCCAATACCTTGGCACAACTCCTTTGGTAACTGTAAAACAGTATAATCTCCAAAATGCCTCACATTAACATTTGCACATTATTAAAATCTAATCATCAACAGTAAACTAGAGAAAGAAAATTGTTATTTCAGGACAAAAAGTTTCCAATGCCCTGAATTACAAGAACCACCTTTCAACACCAAAAAAACATAATAATTGTACTGACAACAATGAATGCTCTAAACGACACTTTTAAGTGATTTGTATTTTATCAATCAGAACATCTTCATAAACTTAAAAAATACTAGTACACATATATGAAATATATCTCCCTTCAGATAATGTTTAATGAATATATGAACTCATTATCTTTTGCAGTAACAACTCAGCAAACCTACCTCCTACCACTACTTAAGAGTCTGAGGTGCACTGATTAGAGAAACCTTTGGGCTAGGATTTACTACATATTTATTTCAAAATAAGCCTCTGTTTGTTTTACAACCTCCTCTGACTCCACATGGTCTTCGCTCAGTTAATTAAATGTTCTAATATTTATAGTTATGAGAACTAAATAAAAGATTATAATCCATTAATGGGAAAAAATAAACCCCAAACTGATAAAAGACATTTGAATTTTTTAAATCAAACTAATTTCCATATATTTGTTAACACAGGGATCTAGCTATACATAAGTTACCCATTAGGAGTGTTAACACATCTGGATTTTAAAGTCTTATACAGCTAATTATTTTTTTTCTTTTTTTTTAAGGCCATCAGAAGTTTGTCTTATATATAGCTAATTATTTAGAATAGTAAATCCAGATATACAAATCACTACTGCTTGGGCTCCAATGAATTTCCTCCATGGGTAGAAGACTTAAAAATCAAAAATCATAATCTAAGACTATGTTGTATTTATCCTCCCCATTCATTATTATTAACTGTGGGCTTTCCATGAAAATACATTAGGTTCCTTATGTTTTCACTGTTTAAGTTTAAATAAAGGTAATATAGGATGGGATGAGCAAGCAGGTACAGAAAAACAGACCATCATTGTTTAAAACCTCATGAGCAAATAAACATGCATAGGTGATGAAGACATTTTAATCTGTGAAGCCAATACACAAGTCATAGAGAGCATGAAAGCAGAAGAAACAAAGTTAAAACTCATCTAAATGTTATCAAATACAGCAGAATATGATTTACCGACATAAACATACACATACATAAATACATTTTTTAAATTATTATCTACAAAATAACTTAAAGAAAACCTACAAAAGTCTCTTTTTTGTTGTTGTTGTTGTTGCAGTTGTCGCTGCTGTTTTAGCTGGCTGAGGCCAGGTTCAAACCCACCACCCTCGGTATATGCGGCCAGCACTCTACCCACTGCGCCACAGACGCCACCCACTTTCTCTTTTTGTTTATAGTAGGTGTTCAAATTACAGATAGCTAGGATTGAGCAATATCTCAGCTGCCTAACAGACACTATCAACCATTTGGTGCCCCTATATATCCAAAGGTCTAGGTGAGTTAATAATGTGCAAAACGCTTAGACTGCTCCAATGAAAAGACTACCATTCTGTGTGATCTGACACTTACAAAAGTCTCTTATGTTCTAAAAACCTCAACATGAGTGGGAGGAGGACGAGGGATAAAAACTTATCTATTGGGTACAATGTATACTATTTTGGTGACAAGCACACTAAAATACCTGAAGTCAGCCATTACACAATTCATCCATGTAAAAAGAACACCTGTACCCTCTAAAATTTTTAAATTATTTTTTAAAGTCTTATCATAAAAGAAAACTCACAATGTTACATGAGAATTTCATGCCACCAAAAATATAATCAGTTGGATTATCCTTGCTAAATAAGCAAGGCTACATTTTATTTCTACAAGAACTAGAACACCAACCAGCAATTTCTTATATCATTTTAATACGTATAAGATATAAAAAATAAAATACCATGCCAAAGTAATTTTAATATTTTGAGTGAAAATGAGCTTTTTTTTTTAAATCAGGAAAATTATTTCCACTATAAAATTAACAACTATAATGACTATTAAAGTTTTTGTATCAATTTTAGTTTCTTACCAAAAGCAATCATCATGCTAATAACAACATGCCTTTTGGCTTATAAACAAAAGGTTTTCTTTTGGTTTAATTTACATGTATACGTGATTAAATTCAATCTTGAAATTAAGCAGAGTAGCTTCAGAAATCCTCTTTACCATAAATAAATTTGAATTACAATGGTGTTAATGAAAAGTGATCTGGGGACATATTCAGAAACAGATTTTAAAATTGAAAAATCATAAATAATTGAAGACTATACTAACAACTGCCATTTGACAAGCACAAGATACTATGCCAAGCACTTTCAATCCATCAATGTATTTAATTCACATAATTCTATGAGATATTATCTATTAACATTACACCAACTTTATAGACGAGAAAAGTGAGTCTCAGGAGAGGCTAAAATAACTTGCCTATACAAACAAGTAACATAAGGTCGGGCTCCAACACTTGCACTCTCAACTGTGGTATCCTGTCTCCAATTCAAAGAAATCTATTCTACATTCTATAATATTTCTTGACACATTATAATCTCAATATTATTCTAGCTAAACCTGAGGTGACCAAATACAAATTCCTAAATAAATCAATCTCTTTTAATCTAATTGGCATGGATGGAATCAATGAGAAACAGCTAGAAACTTTATTTAAAGAAATAAAAGAAATTCTCCTTTCCTATATTCAAAATGCAAGAAGAACAAATCTTGAGAATAAAATAGAGTTGGGGGAAACTACAGTGTTTGGTTAAATATCCTAAAACATAAGCTAGCAAGTTTGTGGATGAGAATTCTAAACTGGTCTTTACTAATTCATTCACCACACGTGCTTTCTATGAAAGCAAGGATGAACACTACTATTAATGCCAGGTTCTTAATACCAGTTACTATACACTGCAGATAAAATGTCCAGAATAGAGTGTAAAGAAGCCAATGATCTCAGAATGATCTATTAATTCATAGATCCAAGTGGTAAACACATCATGGTTTTATTACAATCAACCACCACTATTTATGTAACTAACTAAAATCCCCAAAGCTAAAAAAACTAGATGAATACAGCCCACAGTAATACATTTTGTATATAAAAGACACCTAAATTTCAGTTTACATGTTTAAATACAGTGAAACCATAGTACCACACACCTAAAAAAAATACTTGCAAAAACAAAATCTCTTACAAGAGCTCTTTTAAAAATCAATCAATAAAACAAAATTCTCCTCCCCTCATGGATTTAAAAGAATCTTTCTTTCACTGCACACAAAGTACCGATTAAAATAAAGCACAGCAAGTACATGGTCAAACCGCCAATAACAAAACTTAATCTGTTCTTTCCAAAGTACATTTTTATCTCAACACAATCCTGGAGTATTCTTTACTTAGCAAGGAAAGAAAATTAACTCTTTCAAAGTGTAATTGTTTTCTGTAGGAACTATCATATTTTCAAACAAAGTTTTCAATCTAATGTTGCCTACATATTTTTAGAACATGAACCAACTAGAAATAAATAGGAAAAACATTTAAGTTTGCCAATTAAAAAGCAAAGAAAGAGAACACGTAGACATTTGCTAAAAGAATCTGATTGCCACAAATTGTTGGCAATAAAAATGACAGTGTATTCAAATTACATTATATAAAAACAAAGACAGCCCTTTGTTTATTCAAAGTTACTAATAAAAAAATTTAAAAAACCCAAAAAACAAAATTACTATTCATAAGATTGGATATTACCAAATTGTTGAGGTTAAAAAAAAGAATTGTTGGCTTGGCGCCTGTAGCTCAGTGGTTAGGACACCAGCTATATACACCTGTCAAGTTCAAACCTGGCCTGGGCCAGCTCAACAACAATGACAACTGCAACAAAAAAATAGCTGGGCATTGTGGCAGGCTCCTATAGTCTCAGCTACTTGGGAGGCTGAGCCAAGAGAATTGCTTAAGCCCAAGAGTTTGAGGTTGCTGTAAGCAGCGACACCATGACACTCTACTGAAGACAACGTAGTAAGATGCTGTCTCAAAAAAACAAAACAAAAAAAAAAAAATTGTTGAGGTAATTAAATGATATAATAAAATATAAAACATTTAACTTATGAAAGAATTACAAGTTTACCATATTACCCAGAACACACACAGGAAGTTATCATCCACACAAACAAAATCAAGTTTCTATCTGCCACTACATGACAAGAAACCTCTATATGGATTTTCGCTAAATCTGAAATTTGAAACATTAAAAATGTTTAAGAAAATGAATAATGGCTATAGAAGAGGAATGAACATCTCAAAGAAAAGGTAGATATCCTCAGAGCAGCTATAGAACCACTTTTCCAGTAGGCAATTTTAACACAGACTGATCCAGAACTATTGACAGGCGATATTTAATAACGGTTAATTTCCAAGCAAGGCTACAAAGGTTTGGCCAAGAAGTATCATTCATAGAGCATTAATATGCCAGGTAACATCCCATTTAGTCATCAAAACAATCCTACATAGGTGGTACAAAGTATTTTCACTTGTATTCTGCAAATGAATAAAGAAAAGAATCCATTAAATCAAAGACACAGAGATAATCAGTGAAGAAATATGAATGCAATTCTTACTTCCTGACATCCAAATCGAAACCCTGAATCCTTAAGTATTATTCAATACTACCAGGTTATTACTATTCTTACTGTTTGGCCCTTGAGAGAAATTAAAATTCACAACAGCTTTGATGTCTACGGCATGTTTCCTGTTTGCATGCTTAGTATGCTGTCTCATCCCTGGATCCCTCTTTGTGTGTGGTTAGAGGGTGGTTAAGAGTGTACAAAATGTACACTGAAACAGGGGTGACCACTGGGCCTTCAAGGGAACCACGTGTAGACACATACAACCTTCCATCTCCTGATCTCTAGGGGTTTGTGGTGGGCAGAAGCTAGACTTTGAATTGATGAAGATGAATCTGCATATGGAAAAGAATTGTACAGGGAACTATGTGTGATGCTGTGGGCTGATGTCAGCCTGATATTCCCTTGGCTTGGTTCAGGGTGTCCTGTAACAGAAAGTTTCTTAACTAGAATCAAAATACAAGATGAGGGTGGTGCCCATGCTCAGTGGTTAGGGCGACAGCCACAAACACCCAGGCTGGCAGGTTTGAACCCGGCCTGGGCCAGCTAAAACAACAATGATAACTGCAACAACAACAACAAAAAAAAATAGCTGGGTGTTGTGGCGGGCACCTGCAGTCCCAGTTACTTGGGAGGCTAAGGCAAGAGAATCACTTACGCCCAAGAGTTTGAGGTTGCTGTGAGCTATGATGCCACGGCATTCTACCAAGGGTGACAAAATGAAACTGTCTCAAAAAAAAAAAAAAAATACAAGATGAGGCCTTTTGAAAGAAAAGACTGACACTGTGTTCTCTTGAAAGAGAAGCAGTTCCTCAAGGTTACTGTGTATTACAGCCTGAGTTCAAGAGGCTGCACCCATTTCTCTGAAGAATCATTTACTGTCAGACCTTGATAAGATTTCTAACTTGGAAGCCTTCCTACCCGGAGAAATAAAATAAAATCTTTAAAATAAATAAATAAAATTCACCCACAGGCCCTGAGTAAGCCAAACAGGGTGCTGCTCCCATCCTCAGGGACTCCCAACAATTCCACCAGTTTCCATAAGGGACCCATATGTATCTCTAAACCTAAAACCTCACCAACATCTGAGTTAGGCTGAGACAATAAACATTCCCACAGATTAGCAAGTGGAGCTGAATGGAAGTTTAGTTTCCACTAAAGGCATAGTCCTAAATACATACGGAATTCTAAACACATTATTTCACAGAAATATTACTGAACAATACTGATGTGACTGACTGTAAATCACCAAGTAAAACATTATTTCTTTGAGAACATACATAAAGAACTTAAAAACAACTGTTTTACAGATAGTTTTAGATTGCAATTTCCTTTAAAATTTTGGTTATTTTTCAGTATCTTTTCTATTTTCTCCACATCTTTATTTTTCCTGATATCAGTATCTATCAATACTGGATTTATCATGCCAAAAGGGCCTAACTATTAGCAGGATTAAGAAGAGATTTACGTTCTAAATCATCTGTGTTATAACCCTATTAATTTCTCCAGGCTTACTTTGTCTTTCTCCATTGAAGAACTCTACATACAATAAACACTGTCCAGTTTCTTTGGTATTTAACATTTTATTACCTAGAGTGAAAATAACATAAAAGTCACCTTTCAAAGACTTAAGAACAGAAATGTTATAAGAAAATATTTAAATGTCAAATTAATCAGAAAATACGTATAATCATCAATAACAGATGCCGATGGTAGAGATGAATGTTCTTAAGATAAAGAACAGCACACAAAAGGAGGACCCAAACTAGTTCAAACAAGGCAGAAAGCAGAGAGAAGTACTGCTAGTGAGTTTTCTCTCAAGCAGAGTAATACAAGCAGAACTTCACCAACCACACATCCTCACAAATAAGCCATGAGCAGGTAAGCCAGACAGATCCTTTTGATCTCACTTCTATTATCCTAACAAAGAGTTTTAATTTCCATTACAGAAAAAATAAACACAATACTTCAGAAGGCTTTGCCTCCTAAAACCAAAGAATTAAATTTGTCATTAAAGTCCAAACCGATCTACAAAAGCGAAAATCTATTATCCCTGCTATTAGAAATATAATGCAAATGTTCAGACAAAGCTACATTTTGAGTGAAACGACATACTAAAGTAAACCAAAGAAATGTAAATGACGGTTACCAGAGCCTTTTTTGCTTTAATAAATGGGGGAGGGAAGAGCTAAATAGGAAAATGACTAGAGGAATAAAAAAGGCAAAGAAGGGCAATAGCCCAGAAAGATAAAAAAGAGGAAGCCAAGAATCCTAGACAAATTTTGAATATTTCTCATTTGGCTTAGGATTTACATCAATCACATGTAGTTGGGCACTACATCAAAACCCACAGTTTGACAAGAATCATTACCACAATATCGCAGCACTGAACCACTTCAATTATGAATATATTTCAACACCTACCTTTGTTATAAATATACTTTGTTCCCAAAGGAGTTGTCACCAAAACTTTTACTGCTTGTCTAGATTCACAGTACCTGTCAAGTCTTGGTTTTACATTTTTTTTTTTTTTGTGAGACAGAGTCTCACTTTGTTGCTCTCGGTAGAGTGCTGTGGCATCACAGCTCATAGCAACTTCAAACTCTTGGCTCAAGAAATTCTCTTGCTTCGGCCTCCAAAGTAACTGGGACTACAGGTGCCCACCATAACACCCGGCTATTTTAGAAATGAGGTCTCCCTCTGGCTCAGGCGTGAGCCACCGTGCCTGGCCCAAGTCTTTGTTTTCATACCAGTGCTCTACTTTAACTGTATCTTGTTATTAAGGTTTCCTCACGTTAATCACTAGTATAAACTCCCACCTCTAAAAAAACTTAAATGATGATTCTTTTTCTATCTATAAAATTAAGTATTCCTAATGTAGAAAACAAAAGAAAAAATAATCAGGGTTTCTTTTCAAACATCAATATAAAATATCCCTTTTTAAAAATGTTCCTATCTATCATGGTCCTATAATTTTATAAAATAAAAGTGAATTACTAGAAAAATGACTGCACATTTGAACATCACAGTATTATCAAATAGTAATACAAGTCTCTAAACATTTACTTTCAAACGGTTTAACTATCTCATTACAGACAGGCAGCAATTCAGGGACTAGCACTTGATACACTATGAGCAGTAGTGCCCGAAAGCATATACTTCAACTCTCAGGAAGTTTCTCCAATACAGGCCAGATGAATGGTTCCTGAAGATACTAAGGCCCAAAGCGTTGTTTTCTTAATTATTCTCAGAAAAAGAAGAGTTAAGAGTTTACTAAAGCTGCTATTTCTATCACTCATAATCAAGCATACTTTTTGCCTCCTTATATTTAGCTTTTACACATCCCTTGGCCTTGAAAGTTCAACTCAAAAGTTATTATCTCCATAAACTCTTCTGGAAGTAGAGAATTCTCTGCTACCTAGCAATCACCAAATATTTAAGTTGGCACTAATTAATACGTTGCTGTGTAAATGTTCTCTAGTAGGTTCATGCATTGCTTCTCCAATTAGATGCGAAAGAAGCAGGAACAAATAACTCCTTTCTTTTCAATTTTCCACGTAGCATATAGTAAAACTGCCTACAGGGAAGATACTTGTCTGATCCAACCCTGGTAAATCACATAGCCTCATAGGCAAAAATCAAATATACTTGGCCTAGAGGGTGACCTAAGATTTTTAGAAAATTCTCACTAACTATTAAAGACTGGTAACTCCTTGTTCTTCCATATTTTATTATGAAATGAAAGGCTACCAAGTAATCATGTTAGTCTGCTTAGACAGACCTGGAATTACAATTAAATATTAATTAAATTTTGAATTACTTCCACTAAATTTACATCATTAAATAGATACTATAAATTACTACAACAAAAGAAAAATAGAGAAAGTGTCTATATTCCTTCAACTCACAATGTGAAACATGCAATACTCCAATGCCAAGAGTATTTTCTAATATGGAGTGATGTTAAAGATTCTCAACTCAACCACAAACAATTTAAATATGGATGCAACTTGTACCCTCATAGAATTCTAACTATACAACCCACTACTGGAGAAACTCTCCAGGTCCCTAGACTACATATTATTTTAACTGTAAAAGGTAAAAAAAACAAAAACAAACAAAAAAAACCCAGTCCTTCAAACCTACATGAATACACGAATCATTAATTTCGAGGTAGAGCTGACAAGTGAATGCTTCCAGTTTAAACAGAAATTGAGTTTTAGAGATGAAAGACACAATAGCAACTATCCAGGTAACACTTGTCATTTCACAAAGGAGAAGACTTGGGCCTAGAAAGTTGGCCCAAAGTCACAAAGATCCAGGACTTTAAAAAAATAATAATAATAACAGCAAAGAGCTAATTTTACTGTTATTAGTCTGCTTCTATTAGGAAATATGCTTTTGTTTTGTTTGAAGATGGCTCTTCTTCTGTCACCCCAGCTACAGTCCAGTGGCATCATGATAACTCACCACAACCTCAAACCTCTGAGCTACAGTGATCCCCCTGCCTCAGCCTCCCTGGGAATATGGGCATACCATGTCTTGGTAATTTTTTTTTATTTTAGGGAGAGAGTAGGTCTTGCTCTTGCTCAGGCTGGTCTTAAACTCTTGACCTCAAGTGATCGTCCCACTCAGCCTCCCAAAGTGCTAAGATTACAGGTTAGAGTCATGGCGCCTAGCCCATTAGGATGTATTCTAATATCTCTCCAAATATTGAGATCTCATTTGTAGTAACATTTCCGTTTATTATTTTAGAATAAATTTTTACTATCTGATCCTTTTTCCAATCCCCAATAATTTCTACTATTCTCTCAAAACTAAACATGAGTAGATATAAATCATATATTCCAACTTTAAGACACAGTCTACCAACTCCTTATATTAGGAATATTTGTAAGTCAACTCCTTATATTAGGAATATTTGTAAGTATTAATTTACCACTCTAGTTTTACTATATGCTCGTACATCAAAAATGCTACTTATGACAGTTAACTGATTATTTTTAAAACAAGAAAAAGCCATTAGGAAGATGCCTAAGACTACTTAAGAATTCTTTCTTTTCCCCTAAAGAGCTCTAGACAACTTGACTACCAGGCTGTATTTGCTATGCACTTCCACATTGACAGGATTTGCCTCTTGTCTTCTCTCACCATTGTTAATGGGTCTGTTTGTGTCTAACTCTCTTCCATTTCTAACATAAACAAGATCTGACAATTAATTCTGCAAACTGAACACCATGCCCTTCCACTGGCAGCACTGTACAAACAACTCAGTAAGGGTTCATAACCTTGGTATATCAGTGTCTCACAGCTATGTTTGTGTCAACACATGGCAGTGCCTTAGTGAGCGGCATTCATTACTGCTGTTGCATGCTTTGTGTGCTCTCCTAAGAATGCCAAAGACTGAATCAGTGCAATGAACAAACATTTGCAAATTTTGTGTTAAATTTGGCAAAAATGGAAGTGAGATCAGGGACTTGGGGGCATGTTAATACAAGATTATGGGGATAATGCCATAAAGAAAACAACAGTACAAAAAAAAAAAAGAGAAAAGAAAACAACAGTACAAATGGATTAAACGTTTTTCTGAGAAGACAGAAAACATCACTGACAAAGAGAGATCAGGGCAGCCAGTAACAAGCAGAACTCACAAAAACATTGCAAAAATTCATCAAATTGTCCATCAAAATCATTATATGACTGTAAGAAGCACAGCAGACCAAGTAAACATCAACAGAGAATCTTAGCATGAGAAAGATGTGTGCAAAAATTGTGCCAAACAAGCTCACTGATGAACAAAGGCAAAGGAGAGTCAAAGTTTGCCGAGACCTTTCAGAGGTAAGACCATGTTTAGGGCCATGTTATCATTGGCAATAAAACACGGGTGTATCAATACGACCCTGAAACAAAGTGACAAAGTGTACAAAGGAAGGCAGCCAATTCTCCACAACCAAAAAAGTTCCATCAGTCCAAATCAAGAGTCAAAATGATGTTGCTAAACTTTTTTATTATCAGAGGGATTGTTCACTATGAATTTGTACCAACTGGACAAATAGTTTATCAGATTTACTATTTGGAAGTGCTGTAAAGGCTGCATGAAAAAGCGAGACAAAAATGACCTGAACTTTTGCCAACAACTCATGTCTCTAGCATCACGACAATGCACCAGCTCATACAGCACTGTCTGTGAGGGAGTTTTTAGCTAAGTAAACAAATATCTGTATTGTAACACCCTCCCTAATCACCTGGTCTGGCCCACAGTGACTTTTTTCTTTACGCGAAGATAAAGGAACTACTGAAAGGAAAACATTTTAATGACATCCAGGATATCAAGGGTAATAGGATGGGAGCGCTAATGGCCGTTCCTGAAAAGGAGTTTCAAAATTGCTTTGAAAGGCAGACTAGGCACTGGCATTGAGGCATACCTTCCCAAGGGGAGTATTTCAAAGATGACCATATTGATATTCAGCAATGAGGTGTGTAGCAATATTTCTAGGATGAGTTCACAAACTTAACTGTCAGACCTTGTAAAACCAAATATTCTAACTTATGAGGAAAGTATAAAAAGTAAAAATAAACTTACTCTTGGTGATAGCCTATAAGGAAATCTATAAAATCAAACCCATATACTTTAATCTATCAATTCTAGATGCTGAAAAACATTTTGTAATTACTTTCTTGTTCTCATCCATGTCTCAAAATGAAATGTATAACATTAGGTGTGTGAGGTATTAATGTAATTTACATCTGTCCGCATAGTTTTTGTTTGTTTTTGTTTTGAAAATATCTAGCCTTCTCAATTTTTAAAACCACTGTATTGAGATGTGATTAACATATAAAAATCAATATATTTATGCGTACAACTCAAAGAGTTGGGGGTTAAGTATATAATGTGAAGCCATCACCACCATAGTCTTCCTGAATCATTTTCTCCTATCCTCTAATCAGATCTTTCCTAGAAGCATCTTAAGATCATATCAGCATTTTTAAAATTAATATTCTTTTAAGTCTTTCTTCCATTACTTAAGAAGCTAGACACTGTAATTTTATAGTAATTTCCAACCTCCTAAACATCTTCAGCTGCTACTGATCCTAACCAAAAGACCACCTTCTCTAGAAAATTATTAGTAAGATTCTCATGAAGACTCAAAGGCATCAAACAATTAATCTGACTGTGTCAACATCAGTGCTTATAAAATACTTCAAAAATCTACATATGGTCTACAAATATCTATATGTGGTCTATCAACTTCAATCCCAAATAAAGTTAAATTATATTTCTAGTAAGAAAAGATTTCAAACTATTTTTAAATAGTTGGGCTAATTATGAAAAGTTGAAAAGTTAAGTTTGCCTAATAAGAGAAGTTTAAATCAGGAGAGAAATTTAGACAAAGACATCAGAAAAATAAAGTTAGAACATGATTAATATATGTGATTAATATACTCACATATTAACAGCAACTATAATATTAAGTTAGGTATTATCTTAAAAATAGAGTATGTTAAAATTCAGAAATTAAGCATAAATAAGCAGGATTTCGTTCCTTCAAATAAAATCTCTCTATTCGATACACAGATCCAAGAAAATTTCACATATAATAGGTTTTTTAAAAAAGATAAACAAAAGGCAAGAAAAACATTATAGACCATAAAAGGATCCTCTCCTGCTTAAGAAAACATTGACAGTACGTACGTAACAATCCCTACATCATTTCTAAACTCCATTTAGTTTCACTCAAGTTTCAATTTCACCTACCTTTCTTCTCTGAGAGATGTTGAGGGCACCAAAGTCATTAAACAAGGATGAAGCAGGTGAAGTTAGGGGATCTGGAAGGTAAGTTACATAAGTTTCCACATACACAACTCAAGTAACCCGCAAATCCAACAAATGTTTAACTTGACAATGCTCATAACAGTAATAAAAATCATATGCTACAATAATTAAACTCAGTGCCTCACACAAAAAGGATGTTCAAATATTTGAGAGAATGAAACACAAATTGTTGAATCCTTCAGTTAGCCAATACTTAGTATACATGTTCAGAAGCCAAACAGGTTAGGAAATAGCTATTTGATTAGAATCAAAAGAACATTCAAATAGTAGGAAAAATGAAATGATTCTTAATCACACTACTGGGAGTGTGTTTATGAAAGAACTAAGTCCACCTATGGTAAATAAATGTTTGTGTTCTTGAGACCAAGTCTTGGAAAAGATAAAAGGTGGTATATGGGGGCGTCGACCATACTCTGAAAGATACAGACTTGCACTTAAACATGGGAAAAGTCTTAAAACCTATCATTTCTACAAATATTCCTTATTTTTATCACCAGATATTTTATATTCTTCCTTAAAAGATAAATTATTACATTTTTTAAGATGAAAATATTAACTATTTCAAAACAGACATGAAAGCCGAAGATTTTATAGATTTAAAGTTCCATTATTCTGTGGACAAAAGTTACAAAGAAATTACATTATCTTAACTATTTCTCACAAACCAGAAGAGTTTCTGAAAAGGTATGCATGAGATATGGTAAAATATTTAACCTTCACTTATGAGAGCTTTAATTATTCTTATATTAATCTCATTAAATTATCTGTGAAATCCTAAAAATTATATTAAATGCCTTCATTTAAAGAAACTTTAAATCTCTTTATCATGTAGGACATATATATTACTGTAACATTTCTCTGACTCCTTCTACCCGGATTTTCATAGTCTTGCCCCTAATTAGCATGAACATTAACTTAATATTAAATTAATAATGCAAAGAAGACAGCAATATAAAATACTTTTTACAGTTCATACATTTAAGGCATTTTTAAAAATAAGTAATACTTATCATTTATGCTACCTTTGTCAGCATTTAGAAGTCAGCATTTAAACTCTATAGCAATAATAAAAATATATAATGCTATAAATTAACTTCTAATAATTGTGTTCAAGATTAAAATGTAACTATTTTTTTATATAGTAAAAGGTTGAAACTCCCCAATAGTGATGAAAATTTGATATACACAAAATGTCACAGAATATAAACCCCCTATCACAGAATATAAACAACATGCAAATTCTTATTCCTACCATTATTAGTGTTAAGATTTAACTAATATAGAATATTAACACACAAGTATTATATATTCTTCAAAAACTGCACTTGAACATTTATTCTGAAAATAGGACATAGAAAGTTATCTGGAAATTGTTTATCAAAGTCTCAAAAATGTTCATAATTTTTCAAACAATAATTCAACTTCTAAGCGTATCCGAAAGTAATTCTAAATATTTACTTATATAGTCCACTGGAGTATAATGGTTTTTAAAAAAAATTAGTTGACAATGAAAGTAAAGAATGGAATTCAATTTATAGTCATCTAGATTAATTTAAAAGTGTTTAATATGACCTTATGTAGAATGTAAATATTCATATATACAGAAAAAAAGGGAAAAATCTAAATCTCAATACTTAGCTTTGAGTGGGAATAGATAATTTTCATTTTCTTTTTTATACCTGTTTACAATTTCCAAGATTTCTACAATAGGTATATTACTTTTCAAGTAAGAAACATAAATGTATACACACACAAAAGCAAAAGTGACCAGGTCTTACCATGGCCTGTATATGGCTTGGCACTGTCATTTAGAAGGCTTGGGGAGCTGCTACTATTAGTCATTCTCTGAAAAATAAAATATATATACATAGTATCACTGAGGAATAAAAAAAAAAAAAATCCAACCAATTAAGACTGAGCCTTTTTGCTTCTTCCCCTCCAATCCACTGTTCACATTACTGACAAAGTAATCTTCCTATAAAAATTGCTTTGTGGATTACAATTATGTATGTAAAAATTACCAAAGACTACTTTACAACACATCAAATGAAAATTTTACTCACTAGTCAAGTATTTAAGGCCAAAGCTGCAGACCTGTTTTGAATCATGCTTCTATAATTTATTAACCTAGGCAAGATACATAACTTAAGTTTCCTCGTCCATACAACATAAACTTCTCATTCAAGAAGGTAAACAGAGCCTATATATAAAGTCAAATGCTCTAATATCCTTTCTCAATTCATATTATCATTTATACAACTTCTAGAGCTTATAAAAATAGAATTTTTTGGGCGGCGCCTCTGGCTCAGTCGGTAAGGCGCCGGCCCCATATACCGAGGGTGGCGGGTTCAAACCCGGCCCTGGCCAAACTGCAACCAAAAAATAGCCGGGCGTTGTGGCAGGCGCCTGTGGTCCCAGCTACTTGGGAGGCTGAGGCAAGAGAATCGCTTAAGCCCAGGAGTTGAAGGTTGCTGTGAGCTGTGTGAGGCCACAGCACTCTACCCGAGGGCCATAAAGTGAGACTCTGTCTCTACAAAAAAAAAAAAAAAAATAGAATTTTTTTCTGTTCTCTAAACATGGCCTATACATTCCAGACTTTCTCTGTCGCAGGGGTCCTCAAACTATGGCCACGGGCCACATGAGGCTGTATGATTGTATTTGTTCCCATTTTGTTTTTTTAACTTCAAAATAAGATATCTGCAGTGTGCATAGGAATTTGTTCATAGTTTTTTTGTTTAAACTATAGTCTGGCCCTCCAACGGTCTGAGGGACAGTGAACTGGCCCCGTTTAAAAAGTTTGAGGACTCCTGTGACATCTCTTCATCCTGGAAAGTCTGTCACCCCATGCCCACAAATCCTGTCACATATAACATCTAACTCAATGTCTTAAAAAGTATGATTTAGGAACTTCCAGCTCTGGCTTTAATTCAACAATTCTGAACCTGGTCACTCAACTTGTTACTTAATTTCTGCCTAATTATTGATAAAAGAGGAAGTTGTTGAGATAACCTTAATACAAAACATTCATAAAAAGTTATAGCTCACAGGGGTCAAAAGAAGGTATTACTATACATTAGTAAATTGTTCATATAAAATAAACCCCATTTGTGTATATGCACATTTAATTAAATGCTCATAATTCAAATCACCCTTAGGTTGCATACCTATATGAAACTTAAGGGTTTTTGTTTTCTTTTTGTGACAGAGTCTCACTTTACTGCCCTTGGTAGAGTGCCGTCACATCATAGTTCACAGCAATTTCAAACTCTTAGGCTCAAGCCTCAGCTTCCCAAGTGGCTACAGGCACCCGCCACAACACCCAGCTATTTTTAGAGATGAGATCTCACTCTGGCTCAGGCTGGTCTCAAAACTGTAAGCTCAGGCAACTCACCCACCTCAGCCTCCCAGAGTGCTAGGATTATAGGAGTGAGCCACTATGCCGACCTGGAACTTCAGATTTTATGTAAATAAAAGTTAAAATAATTCAGAAAAGCATTAGCTTCTTAGCTTCTTACAGATCTTAAAATCAGTTCAACTTGAAGTGTAAAGATTAATACTACTTCTACTTAAATATCCTAATGCAATTATGGAGAAAGCCATCCAGTAGTACATTACAGGAACAAGAAAGGACAATATTACACTTTTTTTGTTATGACGGTTTTCCAATTAACAATACTAGAATAGTTTCCAATCTTATTCTGACTCCACAAAATTCTGCCATACCAAAATACAAAAATAATCCAAACAAAAATGTTCTGAGCATTACAGTTATATGATAATGGGAGGGAAAAGCCAAAAAGAACAAAGTGGGTAAATAAAAAAAGAAAGAAAAAAAATTCAAGGACATTTTTATTTTTTTTTTACTTTTTTCTTTGATATGGAAATTTTATTGCCACTTTTTATTTTATTTTATTTTTTGTAGAGACAGAGTCTCACTTTATGGCCCTCGGTAGAGTGCCGTGGCCTCACACAGCTCACAGCAACCTCCAACTCCTGGGCTTAAGCGATTCTCTTGCCTCAGCCTCCCGAGCAGCTGGGACTACAGGCACCCGCCACAACGCCCGGCTATTTTTTGGTTGCAGTCTGGCCAGGGCCGGGTTTGAACCCGCCACCATCAGTATATGGGGCTGGCGCCTTACCAACTGAGCCACAGGCCTCGCCCTTATTGCCATTTTTTATCAAATAAAAGATAACATGAAACCAAAGATGGAAGGATTTTTAGAAACTATAATTCTTCCTTTTAGGTAGTATTTTATTTTATTTTTTTTAATTTATTTTATTGTTCAATCACAGCTGTGTACATTAGTGCAATCAAGGGGTACAATGTGCAGGTTTCATATACAATCTGAAATATTCTAATCAAACTGTTCAATGTAGCCTTCATGGCATTTTCTTAGTTACTGTATGTAGGCATTTGTATTCGACATTTAGTAAGCTTCGCCTGTACCCATTCTAAGATGCACCGTAGGTGTGGCCCCACCCATTACCCTCCATCCACCAAAACCTCCCCCCTCCCTTCCCCTTCCTTGGCCCTTTCCCCATAGTCTTGTGCTATAGTTGGGTTATAGCCTTCATGTGAAAGCTATAATTTAGCTTCATAGTAGGGCTGAGTACATTGGATACTTTTTTTTCCATTCCTGAGATACTTTGCTAAGAAGAATACGTATGTTCCAGCTCCATCCATGTAAACATGAAAGAGGTAAAGTCTCCATCTTTCTTTAAGGCTGCATAATATTCCATGGTATACATGTACCACAATTTGCTAGTCCATTCATGGGTCGATGGACACTTGGGCTTCTTCCATGACTTTAGCAATTATGAATTGGGCTGCAATAAATATTCTGGTACAGATGTCTTTTGTTATATTGTGACTTTTGGTCTTCTGGGTATAAACCTAGTAAAGGAATTATAGGATCGAATGGCAGGTCTATTTTTAGGTCTCTAAGTATTCTCCAAACATCCTTCCAGAAGGAAAGTATTAGTGTGCATTCCCACCAGCAGTGTAGAACTGTGCCCTTTTCTCCACATCCACGCCAACATCTTCAAGGACATTTTTAATATAAATTGTCCCTTGAGTACTGTGGCTCTAAGTTTAACATTTAAGCATTAAATAAAATAAAGCTAATATTATGCTTCTATCTGCAAAGAATATTTCTGAAAAGACACATAGGAAAATGGTAACCAGTAATGGTGGCTGCTGATAAGAAGGTCAGCAGGGTGAGTGGTGAGCAGGGACAGAAGGGGGACCATTTTGTAACTTTTAACTTTTACAACCTATGTTAAATATTTATATGCTCAAAAAGTTAAAAACTGCCATCATCACTACCAAGTTTTAGTAACATATTTAAAGATATACATACACACAAATGGTAGAGCTAATCACTATCTACCCTCTACAGTGATTTTCAACTGGAATACCAGGGTAAACCAGTGTGCTGTGAGAGGATCTTAGGTGTGCCATGAAAATCTTTAAAGATAATTAAATTATTTCTAAAAGAAGTTCAAAACACAGTTAAGTATATTCTTTTTTTAACTTTTTTTTTTTTTATTGATATAACTTAAGTGTGCCACAGTAGTTTAACTATAGGTTCAAGTGTGCCATGAGATAAAAAGGTTGAAATACACTGGGCTATATTCACTGTCACCCCAGGAACCCTCACCCTCAATAGCTCTCACTAACTCCAGCCCTACTGGAAAGGATTTACCTATATCCCAGCCACCCCATTATCTCTTAAAGTCTCATCTGCTACTCAACAAATTTAGGAATAAAGGCTATTATTTCACCCACTCCTGATTAAACTTTAGTGGAATATGGATTTGTGAGAAGAATACCTGCATCAAGGGATACTTCGTTTCTACAGGGCTTCCAAATCCATTGACTCCAATAAAGCTGGTGCTGAAATAGGAATCTGTGAGACTCGTATCAGTTAAAGGACCACCATCCATTCCTGGAACTGAAAGAGAAGGAAGATTCAAGTATTTAAAATTACTGACAAGGATAAACATTGATTTCCTGTGTTCCTAAATAAGTCTTACATCTGTCACACTTTTTTTTTTAACTTACCTGTTCATAACAAAAGGCAAGGAGCAAATAAAATTGGCTCAGTTCTAGAAATCTAACTGTTAAACAGTGCTCAAAGTAACTATCGCCCCTAGGAATAGTCACTTATTTTATACTAACCACCTAGTAGCCACCAAATAGAACATGAAAAAAAAAAACACCACACTTGAGGGCAGCACCTGTGGCTCAGTGAGTAGGAGGGCTGGGTTCAAACCCGCACCCCTTAAACGGAGGGTGGTGGGATCGAACCCAGTCCCCGGCCTAACTGTAACAACAACAAAAATAGCTGGGCGCTGTGGCGGGTGCCTGTAGTCCCAGCTGCTCGGGGGGCTGAGACAAGAGAATGGTCTAAACCCAAGAGCTGCAGGTTGCTGTGAGCCTAGGGCGACAAAGTGAGACTATCTGTAAAAAAAAAAGAAAGAAAGAAACAAACAAACAAACAAAAGGGAAAAAACCACACTTGAATTTCCAATTTCCTCATTAAGTTTTCTTTCTTTAACTTAGTAAAAGGACAACACACTACAAACAACTGCAATTTCTCCTGTGAATCATCATATGGTAAACAGAGGCAAGTTGCTCAAGACGGTTTCTCTCAACACATCCTTTGAAACAAACCTGAAGTCTAACATTAACTCAGAAAAAATTCTGCAGAGGTAGCAATGGCGTGGATTTTTTTTTTTTTTTTAGGCTTCCTGGCTGGAGACAGCTGAATGTTCATGCCATGATTATCAGAATGGTTCTACTTCTCTTCTAGAACAGCGGTTCTCAACCTCTGGGTAATGGGATGGATCTTAAATACTGATAGCTCTCTGTTGATTTTAGAGTATGATACACAAGGATTGTAGAACTAGTAGGGTAATCCATTACGCATCAACAAATTACAAGACATTGTACTGCATGCAGCTAGCTTTTTTAAAGCTGCTTACCATGCATCAATAAACCGGACTATAAGTAGGATTGCCCTTTTCTAGGCAGAGCCCCCCCAAAACACACCTCTAATCCCCTCCCACTACTTAGAACTAAACCAAAAAAAATGCTGATAGTTGGATGCCAGGTCTCCTTGGAAAGCAATCTGAGGTAATTTTTATTTTCTTCTTTTTAAAAAAAAATTTATTTCCAGCTTGGCACCCGTAGAACAATGGTTATGGTGCTTGGCCACAAACACCAAGGCTAGAGGGTTCAAACCCAGCCCAGGTCAGCTAAACAACAACAAATGCAACACAACAACAAAAATAGCCAGGTGTTGTGGCGGGCACCTGTAGTCCCAGCTACTTGGGAGGCTGAGGTAAGAGAATTGCTTAAGCCCAGGAGTTTCAAGTTGCTGTGAGCTGTGACACCACAACACTCTACCAAGGGCAACATAGTGAGACTCTGTCTCAAAGAAAAAAGTCATTTAATAAAATAAATAAATAAATAAAAATTTTATTTCCCCAAATGTCCACAATGAAAATGTATTACTTTTATGATTATAAAAAGATTATTATTTTATTTACTTTTTCTTTTGTAGAGACAGAGTCTCATTTTACCACCCTCGGTAGAGTGCCATGGCATCACAGCTCACAGCAACCTCCAATTCCTGGGCTTAGGTGATTCTCTTGCCTCAGCCTCTGGAGAAGCTGGACTACAGGCGCCCGCCACAATGCTGGGCTATTTTTTTTTTGCTGCAGTCTGGCTGGGGTCGGGTTTGAACCCACCAACCTCAGTATATGGGGTCGGCGCCCTTACCCACTGAGCCACAGGCGCCACCCATAAAAAATTATCTTTAATGGTCCATATATGTTCCATTAATGATTACAATTTCACTTGTAGCTAAAGAAAATCATCAGAAGCACCTAAAGATTTACATATGACGGTATTCAATTTGATGTGTATAGCAAAATTAATAGTATTATTTTACCAAGAAATTAAAAACAATGAGAAATATTCAACAGAAGAATGACTAAATAAATTATAATACATTCATTGAAAAACTACAAAATAATTAAAAATCATGACAATCAGCTCAGTACCTGTAGCTCAGCGGCTAGGGAGTCAGCCGCATACACAAGAGCTGGCGGATTCAAATCCAGACCAGGTCTGCCAAACAACAGTGACAACTACAACTAAAAAATAGCTGGGCGCTGTGGCAGCCATCTGTAGTTCCAGCAACTGGGAAGGCTGAGGCAAGAGAATCACTTAAGCCCAAGAGTTTGAGGTTGCTGTGAGCTGTGACAACACAGCGCTCTACCCAGGGTAGACATAGTGAGACTATCACAAAGAAAAAACAAAATCTTGGCAATTACTGTCTAGGATTTGTTTAAAACACTCCAGCAGGCTTGGCACCTGTAGCCCAGTAGTTAGGGCGCCAGCCACACACACCAGGGTTGGCAGATTCCAACCCAGCATGGCCAGCTAAACGACAACTACAACAAAAAAATTGCTGCCGGGCACCAGGTACAGTGGCTCACGCCTATAATCCCAGCACTGTGGGAGGCTGAGGCGGGAGGATTGCTTAAGCTCAGGAGTTCGAGGCTTGTCTAAGCAAGAGACCCCAACTCATGAAAAAAATGGAAAAACCCAGCCGGGCGCCACGGTGAGCACCTGTAATCCCAGCGGCTTTAGACAGAGGCACACAAAGAGAACATCAAGCAAAAATGAACGCAAAGATGGGGGGACATTTCTACAAGCCAAGAAATATCAAAGACTGCCAGCAAACCAGAAGCTAGGTGAGAGGCATGGAACAGCTTCTCTTTCACAACCCTCAAGAGAGAGCACCAGCCCACACCTTGATCTCAGACTTCCAGCCTCAAAGACCACAAAAAACTTTTGTTTTGTGTGTTTTTTCTTAGGTTTTTTTTTTTTTTAATGCCCATCTAATTTTTTAGAGATGAGGTCTCACTCTGACTCAGATGGTCTCAAACCTGTGAGCTTAGACAATCCACCTGCCGCAGCCTCCCAGAGTGCTAGGATTACAGGCCATAGCCACCTCACCAGGCCAAACTTCTGTTGTTTAAGCCATGCTTCCTCTAAAAAAGAAAACAACAGAAGCACACAATAAAAGATTAAATGGGGATTATTAAACCAAAAACAAAGGATAAGGAAAATATCTCGTTAAAATATTAAGCTCAGGCTCAGCTCCCGTAGCTCAGTGGTTAGGGCGCCAGCCACATACACAGGGCTGGCAGGTTCGAACCTGGCCTGGGCATGCCAAACAATGGTAACTACAACAAAAAAAATAGCTGGACGTTGTGGTGGGCGCCTGTAGTCTCAGCTACTTGGGAGTCTGAGGCAAGAGAATCACATAAGCCCAACAGCTGGAGGTTGCTGTGAGCTGAAGGTGACATAGTGAGACTCTGTCTCAAAAAAAACAAAACGAAACAGGGTGGCACCTGTGGCTCAAAGAAGTGGGGCACCAGCCCCATATACTGGAGGTGGCAGGTTCAACCTGGCCCCAGCCAGAAACTGTAAAAACAAAACAAAACAAAACAAATATTAAGCTCAGAAGTTTTGAAATAACCAAAAGAAAAAGAAAAAGTTTTAAAATTATTCACCTAGTAAAATAACAAGTATCAATTTTATTTTATTTTATTTTTTTTGTAGAGACAGTCTCACTGTACCGCCCTCCGGTAGAGTGCCATGGCGTCACACGGCTCACAGCAACCTCTAACTCTTGGGCTTACGCGATTCTCTTGCCTCAGCCTCCCGAGCAGCTGGGACTACAGGCGTGGGCCACAACACCCGGCTATTTTTCTATTGCAGTTTGGCCAGGGCTGGGTCCGAACCCGCCACCCTCGGCATATGGGGTCGGCGCCCTACTCACTGAGCCACAGGCGCCGCCCTAACAAGTATCAATTTTATTAGAGCAAACACACTTTTTCTAGTACTGAACTCAGAAACATTATTACAAGGATTTTTCTATGCAGAGCATTGAACACCATGACATCTTCAATACAGTTAAAAGGAAGATTCCTAGAAACAATGTTTATATTCATTCTCAACAGAAGAACAGAACATATAGCAAACCACAACCCAATTGAGGTAATTCCATAAAGAGCTACCTTTCCAGAAATCTAACTAAATCACTCTTTCCTTCTTAGACTCTCCTTCTTTTGATTTGAAACATACATTCCTGGTTCTGATAGATTAGATAGACAGAAAAATTGATAAACAAAATACTACCTGCCACCATTAATTGGTTGTTTTATATGTACAATCTCATCAGTCCTTTTCCATATTTCAGCAGCACAAAAATGAGATTTGAAACAGTCTTACTTCAAAGACTTCAAAACCACACTACATTCCCTCAGTCAATCCTAAACTCAACTCCCATTTCCAACTGCCTATTACTAAACATCTCTAAGTAGATGTAAGCAAGCACTTTTAAGCTAAACTTTCAGTTATCCTTGGCTCCTTTTCCCCCATACACAGTCACTTCCCCAAATCTCTCTCAAATGTGCCCCTCCCATATTTCATTTCCACTACCCCTAACCCTGCCTTAGCAGTTCTCCCTTCATCTGTGGTTAAGGCTCCCTATTTCCATCCTTAGAAGCTAAATAAACCCCTATGGTTATCTTTTTAAAACACAGACCTTAACATATCACTTATGAGCACATCCTAGAAGGCCTTAACCAATGTGACTACAACCTATCATCTGGTGCCACTCTCCATAATTTAGCTTATTCTCTCACCGTATCAGATGACTACAGAACAAAACTATGTACAGTGCTTTATCTCAAAACCCCTGTCTTTTCTCACTGTCTAGAATGCCCTTGTCTACCCTGTACGCTTCATATAGCTTTTTAAAAATTGCCCAAATACCACCTCTCATGAAACCTGCCAAAATATCCCTGAACTGAATCTGTTCTACATTTTTTTATCTATAGCATATCATACTGTGGCACAATTTATACATTTCAAACTTCTTTACTAGACTATAATGCTCAGGATCATGTTTGATACATGTTTATATTCCCTAATACCTATAAGATGCCTGGCACGAAAATATTTAATGAAAGTTTGATAGTTAAATTAAGTTCTCTAGTCAGTACCCAGATCACAAATATGCTGTCATTTACTAAAGAGTGAGTTATCTGCATAAAATATCAGACTTTCAGAGACAAAGTGACATTGTTTTAAAACCACAAAGTCTGTACAGCAAACTGGTTCTTATAGAAGTTGTCACACATGTTCACTAAGATAGCCACAGCAACACCCACAGCAAGACAAAAAAAAAAAAAAAAAAAAAGAAAAAACATCCTGAAAAAGCACTTTTATATCAAGTGGTTTAAAAAGGTACCCAGCTGAGACCCTGTTGTTCCATAGGAGTATATATGGTACATTATTTTAAACTGAAATTTTTTTAAGATACACATTATTACTTGGTCTCTTCAATAAGAAAAGAACCGCAGGCTTGGTGCCCATAGCTTAGTGGTTAGGGCACCAGCCACATACAGGCAGGCAGGTTCGAACACAGCCTGGGCCTGCTAAACAACAATGACAATTACCAACAAAAAAAAAAGCCAGGCACTGTGGTGGGTGCTTGTATTCCTAGCTACTTGGGAGGCTGAAGCAAGAGAATCGCTTAAGCCCAAGAGTTTAAGGTTGCTGTGAGCTGTGACGCCACGGCACTCTACCCAGGGCGACATAGTAAGACTCTCTCAAAATAAAAAAAAAAAAAAGAAAAAAGAAAAGAACCACAGTGCAACAAGACTGGTAAACAGCTAGCTAATTCGGAGGAGCACTGCAAAATTCCAGGCCTTCCAAAATGAACTTGCTACAAACTGGAACATCAACAACTAAATAAATTGGGCTCTTGGATGAAGTTATTTAGCATTATCTGCATGAATATTTACTGAAAAAATGTCCTCCAGAAAAGACAGTTCTATTTTGAGATCTTCACCAAGATAATTTTTTCTATACAATCAAAAGCTACCAATAAAGCAATTATGTTCCAAAAATTTTTCCACTGTTCTTTTCTCAGTAAAGGGGCTTGTAATTTAATAATGAAGAAAGAAAATTTTATTTCTAAAACCAGTTTACTTGTCCTGCAAAATATCAGTTTAAGATCATCTTAACTGGGTGATGCCTATGGCTCAGTGAGTAAGGCACCGGCCCCATGCAAAGTATCAGTTTAAGATCATCTTTTTTTTTTTTTTTTTTTTTGTAGAGACAGAGTCTCACTTTATGGCCCTCGGTAGAGTGCCGTGGCCTCACACAGCTCACAGCAACCTCCAACTCCTGGGCTTAAGCGATTCTCTTGCCTCAGCCTCCCGAGTAGCTGGGACTACAGGCACCTGCCACAATGCCCAGCTATTTTTTGGTTGCAGTTTGGCCGGGGCCGGGTTTGAACCACCACCCTCGGTATATGGGGCCGGCGCCTTACCGACTGAGCCACAGGCGCCGCCCCAGTTTAAGATCATCTTAACTGGGTGATGCCTATGGCTCAGTGAGTAAGGCGCTGGCCCCACATACCGAGGGTGGCAGGTTCAAACCCAGTCCCAGCCAACCTGCAACAACAACAAAAATAGCCAGGTGTTGTAGTGGGTACCCAGCTACTCAGGAGGCTAAGGCAAGAGAATCACCTAAGCCCAAGAGCTGGAGGTTGCTGTGAGCTGTGATGTAACAGCACTCTACTGAGGGTGACAAAGACAAGACTCTGGCTCTAAAAAAAAAAAAAAAAAAAAAAAATCATCTTAACCCACAGTTTATTGAGAACAGAGATTTTTTCAAACAAGGTTTTTTGTTTGAAACGAAATTCTGTCTGAATAGGATGAATTTTGAAGAAACTAACAAGCAAATCATAAGCATTTCAAATTATTTTGCTAAATCCTAGAGTAAGCTACTATCTGGAAGGTTGGGTTGGGGTTGTCTTTTTTGGAATGTTAGTTAACTTTATTGCTAATTTTTTTTCTGATGATGAAAGATTTGAATTAAAAAAAACAAAATCAAGAAACACAGAAATGTCTCCAACAATGCCACCACAGAAATAACTAACATAACAACTCAGAATATATTTGTCTAGGACCTGTACATATTATTGTGTTACTTTTCCCCCCATTTAACAATTTATCTTAAGCATCTTTTCTTGTCAGTACATAAAGCTCCTGTTTGTTCTAATATCCTGCTATATGGACGAATGGATGACATTCCTATGAATGGGGGTTTCATTGTTTTCAACTTTTTCTAACTCAGATCATCAGCGATGAATAACTCTGTACATTATTTTGTGTTAGGATAAATCTAATAATAAAATACTACATCAAGGATATGGACATTTTAAATTCTAATGTACACGGACCTCTAAAAGAGTCATGACAGCACATATTCCTATCAAAATGCATTTCATTGCCTTTTTTAAAAAAATAGGGATGCATTGTTATTGTTACTAAATTTTAACCCTCTTTAATATTGTGAAGGCAAAAATTAGGAACCAAATAAACACATGTACATGTATAGAGAAAATAAAAAAAAATAGGGATGAGGTCTCCATATGCTGCCCAGGGTGGTCTTAAACTCCTGGCCTCAAGCATTCTTCCCACTTCGGCCTCCCAAAGAGCTGGGATTACAGGCATGAGCCACTGCACCTAGCCCAGACTGCCTTTTTCCCCTCATACCCACACTGACACTGGGCATCAGCAATCTTTTTACTCCTAACAACAACTTGAAAGGTTAAAAAAAAAAGCCTATTTTATTAATAATTTACCATTATTCACTTGTTAATAAAGTTAAACAACTTTTATATGCCTATTGGCCATTTTTGTTTGTTCTGTAAATTGCCCAAGGTTTTTGAAAAAAAATTTTTTTTGAGACAGTCTATTCTGTAACCCTGAAACCCTGAGGAGAGTCCAGTGGCATGGCATCATCCTAGCTCAGTGCAACCTCAAACTCCTGACTTAAAGCAATCCTTCCAGCTCAGCCTCCTGAGTAGCTGGGACTACAGGTACACAACACCCCCATGTCAGCTAATTTTTTCTATTATTAGCAAAGACCAGGTCTTGCTCTTGCTAAGGCTGGTCTCAAACTCCTGACCTCGAGGGATCCTGGCACTTAAGAAGTACCCAAATGTTAACCTATATCTGCTCTTTCTCCTAGGAAAAAGTAAATAGCCTACTGATTTATCAATAGATATTTGTGTCGCCCCAGTTCTCACAGAAGTCATCTTCCTTGGTGATCCATTTGGTTCCATGGGATGACTTGAAATTTATCTCTAGTCTAATCTCGCTCAAGAATTCCAACCTCATATATGTATCTTATGTCCTTGAAATCTCCACTTGATGCCCAGTATCTTAAAAGTAACTCACTTAAAACCAAACTCTTGACCTTCTCTCCCATATCTGTTCTCTCTGCAGCCTTCTCCATCTCAGTTGGTGCCACCTCCATCTATCCTTCTACTTCCTTAAAACCAATCCTAAGCCTTCTCTCTCTTCAAGCCCTATATTCAATGTGACATTACATTGGCTCTGTCTGCAAAATATAACTGGAAGCTAACTAGTTCTTGCCACTTTCATTCCTACAACCTGCCGAAGGCACCATTATCTCACACAGGATTCTTGCAAATAACCTCCTAATTCTCTCCTAACCTTTCTTACCAAGATCAGATCATATCACTCATTTGATTCAAAATAAAAATGTGACTAAGCAAAACAGTAAGACATCATCTCTATAAAAAAAAAAAAAGAAAAGTAAGTCAAGTGTGGTAGCACATGAGTATTGTAAGTCCCAGCTACTCTAAAGGCTAAGGTGGGAGGATTGTTTGAGCCCAGGAGTTTGAGGTTGCAGTGAGATATGATGACACAACTGTGCTCTAGCTGGGGAAACAGAGCAAGATCTTGTCTAAAAAAAAAAAGAAAGAAAGAAATCTATACCAAAAATGTAGATCAACAATAAATAGTATATAATCAATAACACTGGGCAGCGCCTGTGGCTCAAGGAGTAGGGCGCCGGTCCCATATGCCGGAGGTGGTGGGTTCAAACCCAGCCCCAGCCAAAAACCACAAAAAAAAAAAAAAAAAAAAGCACTATTCTTTTATTACATATATAAATGAAATCCCTCAGTGACTACTAGACTATTTACAAATATTAACTTACTAAATTACCAAAGATATCATTCACATAACTACCTTTCAATGTGTGAACCATTAGGAAAAAACATCATGCTAGGATAGATATGATACAGATGAATATTTCAAATATCTTATGTTCAGCAAATAGTATATAAAATAGGTTTTTTTTGTTTCTTTGTTTTTTGAGACACAGTCTCACTATGTTGCTGTCAAGAGTGCTGTAGCTTCACAGCTCACAGCAACCTTAAATTCTTGGGATTAAGCTATTCTCTTGCTTCAGCCTCCCAAGTAGCGGAGACTACAGGTGCCCGCCACAACACTTGGCTATGTTTTTTTTTCCTTTTTGTAGAGGAATGGACACCATGCTTGCAAAGGACAGTCACTGATTCTTATCACATTAAAAGGAAAGGCTGCAAACTGGACAGTCTCCAGGCAAGCCTAGAGACGTTTTGTGACTTGGGGGCAATCCCCCCAAGTAACTCAGTGTTCCAGAATGTGATAAGATCAGTCACTTACTAGTAAGCATGTGTTAAACATTGATGCTTAGTTCTTCATGAGGGTTGTGGGGAAAGAACAAGTGAGGAGAGCAGGTGGCAATCCTTAAGCACGCAGCCCTCCTATGTAATGACCTTAACTCTCCACCCCTGTTCCTGTTGTGTATAACCTTAATGAATAGCCATTGCAGAGGGGGCTCGGGCTACCGTGCAATTAAGGTTAGCCAGCCTCCTGCAAGCTTGTACTTCTAATCCGTGTCACACCCGGTTCCTTCCAGCGGCGACCGAGACCAGTACATAGGGGTTGAAACACCTTTTTTGTTGTTGTTCCAGTTATCATTGTTGGTTTAGCTGGCCTGGACAGTTCAAACCCAGGGTATGTGGCCAGCACTCTACCTACTGAGCCATGGGTGTCGCCTACATAGGTTTTTTTTAATGTACCAAGTTTGAACCTGATCCTGTATGTTCCTTAATGTATGTCTATGTCATATATTTGTGTAAATTTATATATAAATATACATGATATGTTAATGCCTAACAACTTGGTGCCATCATTTATAATAGTAAGACTAAAACAATCTAAATACCCATTCTAGCTAGGGCTCGGTAGCTCACGCCTATAAATCCTAGCACTCTAAGAGGCTGAGACTGGTGGATTGCCTGAGCTCAGAAGTTCAAGACCAGCCCGAGCAAGAGCAAGACCCCATCTCCAAAAAAAAAATAACCGGGCATTGTGGCGAGCCCCTGTAGTCCCAGCTTCTTGGCAGGCTAGACAAGAAGATCACTGGAGTCCAAGAGTTTGAGGTTGCTCTGAGCTATGACCCCATGGCACTCCACCAAGGGTGACAAAGTGAGACTCTGTCTCAAAATAGATATCCATTCTAAAGACTCTGATAACATAAACATACCATGCAATATTATGCAGCCGTGAAAAATAAGGTAGATTTCTATGTACGAATCTGGAACAAGCTATAAGATAAGCAATATGAGTGATAGTATAGGCAATGAATATTTGTTAATAGATACAAAAACTAGAAAGAGTAACTATCTTTTTAAAGAGACGGTTTAGGGAACTAATGAAGGAGGAAGACTAAATTTTCATTGTGTAGTACCCTTTTGTGCTATTTAAATTTTAACCTGTGCATGCATTATATTTTTAATTCCAAAGTCAAGATATTACTCCTATACTCCTATTTTTCTAGAACTGTGATTTTTTTTTTTTAATGAAACAAGGTCTCAATTCTGTCAGCCAGGATAGAGTGCACTGTAGCCTCAAATTCTCGGGCTGAAGGGATTCCCCTGCCTCAGCTTTCTAATTAGCTAGGACTATAGGAACATGCCACCCCACTCAGCTAAAAAAATTTTTTTTAATATTTTAGATCTTACCCAGGCTGGTCACAAGCTCCTGGTCTCAAGCAATCTTTCTGCCTCAGCCTGGGATTACCGGTGCAAGCCTTTGTGCCTGCTTTAAAGCTGGAATTTTTGTAATATTAAAAATATAATTTAAAACTAGCTTTAGAAGAAAAAGCAAGAGAGACATGCCAAAGAGAGATACCAAAGAAGGGAGACCTTTTCTAGGGAAGAGGGCTATTATCTACATGGCAATTAACTTAGCCAAGATTAGTGAGATCAGCACACCCTTATCTATACAAACAGTCCCCACCTTACAATGGCTTCACTTTTGAAGAACAGTTTAGAAACCATACACTTAAATTTTGAAGTTTAATGTTTTCCCAGGTCAGTGACATGTGGCACAATATCTCTCAATGTGGTTGGCAGCAGCAGGGAACAGCAGCTCACTAGGGTAAACAACTTATACTCCAGAGCAGGTGTCCTCAAACTTTTTAAACAGGGGGCCAATTCACTGTCCCTCAGACGGTTGGAGGGGCGGACTATAGTTTAAAAAAAAAAACAAAAAACTATGAACAAATTCCTATGCACACTGCACATATCTTATTTTGAAATAAAAAAACAAAATAGGAACAAATACAATCACACCGTCTCATGTGGCCCGCAGGCCGCAGTTTGAGGACCCCTGCTCTATAGCTACAGTCTGCAAACCCTCAAGCCACAGAACCAGTTCCTAGACTGTTAGGAACCAGGCTGCACAGCAGGTGAGCAGCAATAATGGAGCAAAGCTTCATCTGTATTTACAGCTGCTCTCCATCACGTGCATTACTGCCTAAGCTCCGCCTCCTATCATATCACCTGCAGAGGAGCATGAACCCTACCGTAAACTATGCATAGAAGGCATCTAGGTTGCACGCTCCTTAAGAGAATCTAATGCCTGATAATCTAATCTGGAGCTGAGGACATAAGTCACACATTTGGGGTGTCACTGTCTCCCATCACCCCAGATGAGACCATCTAGTTACAGGAAACCAACACCGATTCTGCATTATGGAGAGTTGTATAATTATTTCACTATATATTACAATGTAATAATAATACAAATAAAGTGCACATTAAACGTAATGTGCTTGAATAATCTCAAAACCATCCCTCTCCCACCACGCCAGTCCATGGAAAAGTTGTCTTCCATGAAACCAGTCCCTGATGCCAAAAGGTTAGGGACCAAAGCTCTACAGTGTACTCTGTTGCCAGATAATTTTGGTCAAGTGTTAAGTTAATGTAAGTGTTCTGAGCACATTTAAGGTACCCTGGGCTAAGCTATGATGTTCAGTAGTTAGGTGTATCAAATGTATTTTTGGCATACAAAATTTTCAAATTACAATGAGTTGTTTAGTACATAACCTCACTGTTATTAAAACATCATTAAATTGAAAATGCATTTAATACCATTATAAATCCATCGTAAAGCTGAAAAACCATAAATCAAATCATCGTAAATCAAACCATCACAAATCTTTGATGGATCTATGTCCTGATAAACCCATTATAAAATCAGTAAGTCAGGCACCATCTACACACAAACCAAATGACTAGTCTAAGACCACAAAGTTATTTTGTACAGCACTAAAATCAAAATCTCAGAACACCCAGTCCAGCACGAATTCCTACATATTAAAATAAGACACACATACTTTATGTATTGATTTATTAACAACTACATTTATATGTCACATAATGACATTTTGGTCAATGACAGACTGAATATACAAGGATGATTTCATAAGATTATCATACTGTATCTGAGGTATATGTTTAAATATACACATACTTACCACTGTGTTACCATTGCCTACAGTATTCAGTAGAGTAACATGCCATACAGGTTTGTAGCCTAGAAGCAGAAGGCTGTGCCATCTAAGTTTGTGGACACTCTATGATGTATGCACAATACTGAATTTGCCTAAAGACAAATTTCTCAGAATGTATTCAGTCATTCAGCAACACACGACAATATAGGATATATAACAAGTATTTTATCTTATTCCATTTTGGCTCACTAAACTTTTTATAAACAGGGTATAAAGTTAATATGAAAAAACAAATATGAGAAATGCTACTACAAAACTTGTTCATGTGCACATGCATACTCATGCATATGTGCTATGGACTGAATTGGGTTCCTGCAACATTTGTATGTGCATGCCTCACACACAATGAGCCCTAATGTGGCGACCTGGCCTTTTTAATTTGAGATAATTCAAGTTAATGAGGTCATAAGGGTAGAGCCGTAAACCAGCAGCACTGGGTCCTTATAAGAAGAGGAAGAAACATCAGAGCTCTACTTTGCACAAGCATCCAGAAAAGGCCACCCAAGGACAAAGCATCTGGTCTCCAAGCCAGGAGAGTCCTCATCAGGAACCTAATTGTCCAGCACCTTGCTCTGAGACTTCCAAACTCTGGGAACTCAAAAACATAAATTTCTGTCATTTAAACCATCCAGTGTATCGTATTTTGTTATGGCAGCCCAAGTTAGTAATAACATATATTTATATATAATATATACAGGAAAATGTATTTTTAAATATATACCCTACGTATATGTCTGTACTACATATATACACATAGATATACATAAAAGGTCTAAACATACACACGACTATTAACAATGATGAACCCTGGGCGATAAGATGAAAATACTGGTTTACTCTGACTTTATTGTATACTTCTATTCCAACGGAAATTTCTACCCAAAAAAGTGTGACTTTTATCACTTAAAAACTAAATGACTCAGGCATGATTGCTCAACCTGTAGTCCCAACTACTAGAGAGGTTGAAGTGCAGGGATGGCTTATAAGCCAGGGAGACAACAGTGAAGTATGATCTCCCTGTAAACAGCCACTGGACTCTAAGCTGGGTAGAGTGTGCTCTAGTCTGAGACTTCCTCTCTTAAAAATAAAAATTAAAAGAAATAAAAAAATTAAATGAAAAGAATGATAACCAATCCTAAAGTAAATAGGTAAAAAATATTTATTTATTTAAATATTTGTTTTAAAAAATATTTATTTTAGGGCGGCACCTGTGGCTCAGTGGGTGGGGTGCCAGCCCATATACCAAGGGTTGTGGGTTCAAATATGACCCCGGCCGAACTGCAACAAAAAAATAGCCGGGCAAAAATAAAAAAAATCAAAAAAAAAATCAAAAAAAAAAAAAAAAAAAAATAGCCGGGCATTGTGGCGGGCGCCTGGAGTCCCAGCTACTCAGGAGGCTGAGGCAAGAGAATCGCCTAAGCCTAGGAGTTGGAGGTTGCTGTGAGCTGGGATGCCAGAGAACTCTACTGAGGGCGATAAAGTGAGACTCTGTCTCTACAAAAAAAAAAGGGGGGGGAATACTACAAAATAGCATATAACAGGATGATGTTTAGATTTACTTTTGTCACTCATTTATCTTCTTAGAGGATTATTTCAAATCTACATTCATGGAAAGAAGTACTACTCTTTAACTGAATCTTACCTGGACTTATGTTAGTATATACCTATGTGAGTTTTCCTCATTGAATTTATCAAGACCTAATATTACCTTAAATATATGTCTGTGTCCCCCACTAGAATATAAACTCCATTAGGGCAGAATCTTGTTTTATTCACTGTTATATTCCTATCACCTACCTAGCTCAGAGCTTACCACCTTGCAAGTACAATATTAAATAAAACGAATGATATTATAACATCTTTGTTATACACTTTGTGTATTATTGATGTGTATAAATGATGAAACCTCGACTATCAATCCTAATAGCAAAGTCCCAATACTCACTTTCCTGTGAGTTAATACAGATTTGTAACATGAAAAATATAGTCCTGGCTCAAACAGAAACATTTTTGACACATACTACTAAGTTATCCATGGTACGACTCTCCCCCTTTTGGACAGATAACCACAATTAAATAATCTGTAGTTATTTTACTGGTCTTGAATGTATGCTCTCAAAAATTTGGGAAAGAAAGAGGTTTAGTATAGATTAATATTCAATAATACCAGCAGCTATAACTGAAACCTCACTATATGTCTCATGCAATTCTCATAACAATACTGAGGTAAGTGCCCTTATAATCTCCACCTTTAAGATGAAAAAAACTGAAGCTTAAAGTTTGAAAATTTATACAAAGTCAATTCCATCTAACATGTCTAATTCCAAAGCCTTCACTACTAATCAAGTATATTATATTAAATAGAACTTAAAAGTGTATTCTGATAAATAAATGTACTGGATTTCAAATAAAGTAATGTACATAAAATATAAACAGAGTATTGGCATAATAAATATTTTAGCTGGCTGGGCGTTGTGGCTCACGCCTGTTAATCCTAGCACTCAGGATTTCAAGACCAACCTGAGCAAGAGAAAGACCCCATCTCTACTGAAAATAGAAAAACTAGCAGGGCGTTGTGTGAGGTGCCTGTAGCCCCAGCTACTGGAGAGGCTGAGATAGGAGGACTGCTTAAATCCAAGAGTTTCAAGTTGCTTTGAGCTAGGCTAAGGCCATAGCACTCTAGCCTGAGACTACAGCTACAGAGTGAGACTCTGTCTCAAATAAATAAATAAATATTTTAGCTTCCAAAAACATGTACTTCGAAAATTAAAGCCATTTCGAAAATCTAGTTAATTAAAAATTAGTATTACAACACTAAATGTCCAGAATCAGTAATTTAGACAAACACAAATCAAATCATATTTGAACCTTAGAAAATCTTAAGCCTAACAAATGTGAAATGTCAAAAATAAATGCTTTATTTTAAATAAACTGTTATCGCTCAAACAACAATCTCAAACACTAGAACACGTTTCGCACCACACTATCAGTTAAACAGAAGAGTCAAAGAAAATATATACTATAGGCATAAAAAGTGAGCAACAAATAAAAAGTACAGCTCTTTACAAGGCTGAAACATTACTGCATCTAAGTGCACTAAAAAAAGCCTCCACACTTCAGTTTTCCAATGTGTGCAAAGGATAAAATTTTTTTATGCACTTACCTACAACGTTTTAACACTACCTGAAACACAAAACAATTTTGCCAATGTTTTTCTTCACTTTCCATCTCCATTTGTTTATATCCTGTCCTATCTTTCCCACACCAACTCTTCTACTTATTGGGTGTTAATCAGTATCAAAGTAAGGGTCAAAAATGCTAATGCCTAGTTTTCAAAGTTGCCCAATTAGGGAGTATGACAAAGTATAGAGTCTTGCCAAAGCAAGACTCAATTCCAGTTCAGGTAAGAACTGCCCTTCAAAGGAAGCCAGAATTCTGTATTTCTATAATAAATCCCTTGATTTTTTTTCTTGTTGTCAAATAATTCATTTAAAACTCACAATGTTTGGGGGGATTAAAAAACACCAGAATTATACCATAATTTGGGGGGCCAGAATGGCTACAATTACATGATGAGTAATAACCAAGTTTTCAGAAGAATATGGAGCGATTGGAATTCTCATACATTCTGGAACGAATGTAAATGTGGTACAATCATTTCAGAAACCTGTTTGATGCCATTTACTAAAGCCGAACAAACATATACCCTATAAACTGAACATATGCATACTCTATTATGCTATGCTACCCTATTATGATCCAGCTCGTCTACTCCTAGGTGACCCAACAGAAATATATAGACTGGCTTACCAAAAAACATGTATGAGAATTCTTAGTGGACAAAAATTGAAAACAATCCAAATGAGAAAATAAAATGTGGTATATTCACACAATGTAACATCGTACAGAAATGAGACTAAGAGACTTCACAACAGGAAAAGCTCTCATAAACACCTTGGAAGCGGCCCACAAAAAGTACTACATGATTCCACTGCTGTAAAGTTCGAGAAGTAACAAAAAATGGACAATTTGTTATGTTAGAAAGTAGTAGTTATCATTGGGAAAGAGTGGTCATTGGGAGGGGGCAAGAGCAGAACTTCTGCATGTACTGATTATGTTCTAGTTCTTGATCTGAATGCTGATTATATAGTATGTCCTCTTATGAAAATAAATTCCAAGAACATATCATTTGTACACTCTTCTCTAGGTATGTTATACTTCTACAAAATGTTTAAAAACAAAAACAAAAAAAATGTTTAAAAACACACATACATGGGCTTGGCGCCCATAGCTCGGTGGTTAGGGTGCCAGCCACATACAACAAAGCAGGGGGGTTCAAACCAGGCCCAGGCCTGCTAAACAACGACAACTGCAAGAACAAAAAAAAAATAGCCGGGCACTGTGGTGGGCGCCTGTAGTCCCAGCTACTTGGGAGGCTGAGGCAAGAGAATCACTTAAGTCCAAGAGTTTGAGGTTGCTGCAAGCTGTGATACCATCGCACTCTACTGAGGGCAACACAGTGAGACTCTGTCTCAAACAACAAAACAAAACACATACATGCACATACAAGATACCCTAGAAGCCAAACAAAATATTTCTACAAGAACATCCAGCTTATGGCTGCTCAGCTGCATACTACACATTCTTACCCTTTAAAGAAGACCAAAGAAAAAGTAAAAACAAAACTGTCTCTGCGATGCCACAAGGTCAAGTCAATAACAAAATTTAAACTTCTAATAACAATAACTCTTAGAATGTGTTGTCTATTTTACTTGCCTCATCAACTAAAAAGATCAAGCCTGTCTCAAAAGACACGGAGTAATATAGCAAAAGGTAGAAACTAAACTAAAAATTAAACAAGGGTAAAAATCGACAGCAGCCATTAAATCACCAACAACCCTCTTCCCTGAGTCCTCAACAATTTTACTTGCCACTGCCTGACAAGAAGGAATTTTATCTCATCCACAAGGAATCCCAACCTAAGAGATACCAGGAAGTCTACCACAGAAAAGCTTCAGATAGCAAAGTTAAAACAAACACCACAGAATCCAAATATATAAATCAGCTATTTAATCAGATAACTGTTAAACGACTAAGTATAAATTTTTAAATTGCTTTTTCTGCATTAACTACCTGTCCCCTCAAGACCCTGTATCTCGATTACTTGCTTACTTTCTAAGATAGGGGATACTTCCACCTTTAAAGCCATTGCTAACATTTCTCCTCCACGTAAGGGTTCTTACCTTCACCTCCCATCTTCACCTGTCCTATCTTTCACATACCAATTCTTCTATTATGTGTTAATTAGAAAATCCTAGAAAGATTACATGTTAACTCCAAAGCCAGCATTTTAAAAAGTACCTCTTTCTGTAGGTAACAAAACAGCTGTTCGGCTTCATTGTTTACTTATCAAACATTATTCTTAAATTAATGTGAGCCCCAACTCACCCATCCAAAAGAAGATTACACAGAAAATGCAAAGCTGCTGCTCAAAAATGATAAAATTCCACCAATAACTGACCATTTACGGTCACTTTTATAAGTTGACAAACTAATTTTCTTAGCGTATCAGCCTCAGCAAATGCATATGCACTGAAGTCAGGCCTGTCATAACAGACATTCTCTTTTAAAAAATAAAAACTTTGGAAAGACAGTAAATAATCCTCATAAAGCAAATAAGTGCTAAAATCTTACACCACGTTCATTTGGTGTTAAAAAAGACAAAAATGTTCTCACGTCCAAGTTAAACTTCCCATCAAATTTTCAGATCAAGCTCTCCAGAAATCTCAAGAAGATAGGACTCCAATGTTCCGTCGTAAACTCCACTCACAAACCCATAAAAAGCTTCAAGTCAACAGATAATAGCACAAGTAAAAATTACAAACAGCCCTAAGGTACCGCACGCAAGGGCTCAGCCGCTCACAAACGCACGCTGCACAAGACACGCACACAAGTCAAAGTATAACGCTAATAGTTTCCTTGATACGAAGTTGTAGAAGACAGGCTCCCTACTGACACCCAACTTAGTCCTGCTTTCTGGAAAACGACGTTGAAATACAAGTCTTGGAATCCCTACTGTAAACTCTCGATTAAACCTGAGCGCACCGTAAAAGCCGCAGTTTCCCTTTCCTAATCCTTAGAAAGCATTTCCGGCCTGGAAAACGTGTCTCCCGCAAATCTTCCACAAACTTCGTCGGTTCTTTCAACCTACTCCAAGACGATTTAAGCCTGCCCCTCACCTCCCACCCCCTACACACACATACACCCACCCCACTAGGGAACCTCAACACACGGCAGACACTACTCCACACCAGCACGCAAAACACATGTGCCCGCAAACCCAGCCCCTTTCCACACCCCCCGGAAACGACTCCCCCATTTCTCACACTCCACACGCCGCAGCCCATCCCCCTTCCACCCCGCCCCCACTCACATCACCCCAGTCCTCCCACCCACGTTCCCAGGAACCCAGCCTCCCCCCCAGCTCCCGGGCTAGCCCAAAGCAGTGGGGAGGGAAGCAGGAAGAAGGAAGGCGGGCTCAAGCCTGACCTAGGCCTCGCAGACCGCCTTGGGAGGTGGGGGGGAGCCCGCGGGCTGGGCTCAGCTCCCAGCGGCAGCAGGGCCTTATCCGGCCCCAGGCCTTACCTCCGCCGCCAGGCCCTCCGCGCCCGCATACTCACTTGCTAGCCTCGGTCCATCGAGTCCCCCGCCGCTGCCTCCTCCGCCGGCTGCAGCTCCTGCTCCCGGGCCCCCCAGGTCCGGCTTCTTGGGCCCGGGGGGCGGCCCAGCTCCCCCTCCTGGGACCGCTCCAGGTGGAAAGCCGGCCACGGGTGCACCCGCCAGAGCCAGGGGGACGCTGTTGCTATGGAGGCCGAGGCCCGGGGCAGCCCCAGCGGCCGGGTCCTCATGCAGGAACTGACACTCCTCCCCGTAGAAGCAAGTCTTGTCCTTGGCGTAGTATCGGCAGTACTTGAGCTTCACTCCAGCCGCCGCCCCGGCGGGGCCACCCCCGACCCCCGGCGGGGCCACCACCGCCACTGCCGCCGCCAGCGAGGAGGAGGAAGAGGAGGCGGCGGCCGAGGGGGGCGGGAGGCCGCCGCCACTGTTCATGGCAACGCCGCAGCCTCGTCTTCCGCCGCCGCCGCCACCGCCACCGCCACCATAGACGGGGGAGGGAAGGAAGACGCTGCCGGTGCCGGATAAAAGCCTGGGCGGGTGGGTCTGTCCCGCTGCGGGAGCCGGAGCCGCCCGGGGTGGGGGGAAGGGAGGAGGGGGTAGGAAGGAGGGGAGGGGAGGGGGAGAGTTGGGATTCTCTCTCACTCACTCTCTCGTTCTCTTTTCTTAAAGGGGCCGCGCGGGACGACGGGGTGGGCGCGTGGGCCCAAACGGGGACTTCGAGGGCGCGGGTAGGGAAAGAGAGAGCAGCGGCGGCGAGTGGATGGGGAGTGCGGAGGGGCCAGTTTATTTTTAAATTCTGCCTCCACTCGCTCTCTCGCGCTCTGGTTCCTCCGAGTTGTTTATTCCATTTTCCTCTTCCTGAGACGGCCGTCGCCGTTGCGCGTGCGCGCCGTGGCGCAGTGGCTTGTGGGTGGCGGAGAGCGAGGGGAAGCCTGACCCGGCGTCGGGCCCCCCGGGGGCATCCGCGAGCTGCCGGCGGTTGGACCTGCGGCGCTAGTCGGGCGTTCCCCTACGCGGATCGGGTACTGAAGTTCCCACGAGGCCTCATACCTTCCTTTTTAGTATATTCTCTTACTTACAAAGCCAAATGTAATTTTTCACGGGACTAGAGAAAATTGACGGAACGTAAATGATCATTTGACCGGGCCTTACCTGCAGTCGCACCCGAGCTCTATATGAAGAACAGTTTGTTTGCCACACTTACTCGTTACTTTTTTTCACTCCTTCACCTCCTCATTTCTCTCCCCCTCGAAGGTGATGAGGACTACAAAAATGATTACCTTAATTTCTGGGCCCTTTGTCAAAAACTTGAGCCAAAAAAGGTTGATTTAAATACACCCTCTACTCAGTGCAGCACCTGTTTAATGTATCATCAGAAGCCTTAGTAAATTATTATGAAAAATAAGATGCCTCCTGGGAAAACACTGCGTGGGCAGCACCGGCAGGTTTCCTTTATAAATGAAGTTGCTTTTCTCCAATCAGCCTAGTCTTGATTTGAAATTTATTTTTAAAAGATATTTTTCCCTCATGATCTCTGACGTTTTGCTGTAATATATATATATATTTAGATTTTCAGGAATTTTAAAGAAATTATGAATAGAAAAGTTATTTAACATTTTAGTTTTTTCTATAAATGATTTTCACAAACTGCAGATCTCTGTGATGAAGGGGAGAGGATGGCAGTATTTAAGGATTTGTGGCAAACAGGAAGTCACAGAAGAACAGATATAAGCAAAAGTACCACACTGCCAAAAGGGGAAAAAGTGGATTCTGTAGATCACAAACTGGTAAGCCTAGTGATGTCTTAGGTAAATTCCAAAATGATATCACTATTATGTCTGTCTGTTTAAAAGCATTTTCACTTACTTATTCAGCACGTATTTACTAATACCTATTATGTGTACCAAGAACTGTAATAGCAGTTGGGGAAGCAAAAGTGGAACAAGATGCAGTTTCATTCTCCAGTTGGCATGAAGTACCATGGGATTATACCAGGTGATTATAAACCAATGTCTTAAGTGCTAAACATATTACCCTTATTATTAGAGGATATTAAAAATGTTAGACTTCCTGGATAAACTTGATACTTTAATGGCATGAGTTGAAAAAGTGACTGAATTCAGGCATATCTAGGTTTGAAACCCAGTGCCTACACTTAATAGCTGTGTTACTTAGAGTACTGGTAAATTGCTTCACTTGTCTGTGCCTTATCGGTGTAACTGGAATAAGAATACTACCTGTTTAGTGTTACTGTTAGTAGTAGCCAGTGTATAGGGGAAGAGCATTCTAGGCAAAGCAGACAGGTGAAAAAGAGCTTAGATTGTTAAGAATAGTCATGGAGAATTGAACAGAGTCCACAAAAGTCCTTCTAGGACAATGTTAAAGCATTGGACTTTTTCTTGAGGGCAATGGGAAGGTATTACAGGGTTTTTAGAAGTTGAGTAATAACTTTCATATTTCCTTTATTTTTGGAGACAGGGTCTTACTCTGTTGCCCAGAATAGAGTGCAGTGGCATGAACATAATTCACTACAGCCTCACACTCCCAACAATCTTCCTGCATCGGCCTCCCAAGTAGGTGGGACTATAGGCAAGTATCACTATGCTTAACTGATTTTTCTATTTTTTTGTAGAGCTGGAGTCTCCCTCTTGCTCAGACTTATCTCAAACTCCTACCTCAAATGATCCTCCCACCTTGGCCACCTAAGAGTGCTAGGATTACAGGCATGAGCCATTGCACCCAGCATCTGATCCTCATAAAAACCCTACATGGCAAGTGTAGAAGATAGGTTATCACCATTTTTTATATACGTGAACCAACTGAATAAGGCCTGGAGTAACACAGTTACCATATTGTAACTCGAAAACCCCAGGACTTGAACTCAGGGCTTCTAATTACAAAACATGTCCTGTTTTATACATTTTGCCATTTTTAAGTAAACATGTATGTCTTCTGATGTTTTGGCAAGGAAGATATTTATGATGACACATCAGAGGTTCATTAAATTCATGCCAGATTAAGTATATCATTCGAACAGAAGTTAACTGAGAATCTACTATCCTATTACGTACCAAGCATGTTCTTGTCTCAAGGCCATATGGGAATCATGAGGGAAAAATCCACATATAAAGTAAATCATCCTCAAAAGCACATTTGAGAAAAATTTTGTTCTCCTTGTGAACAAGATAGAGAAAAGTAGATGAAGATTCTACAATGTCTCCTTTCCCTCCTCCTTCTTCCCACTTTAATTTTGTTCTCTCTTGTGGAGGTGTAGTTACTTATCTGTTGGTTTCATATTAGTATTGCATACACGGGATACTTACTTTTCCATTCTTGTCTTAAAGATAATCTGACATTTGTCCTCACTATGTTAAAATATTTTTCGCCAGAGCCACCACTCACCCAGTTGGCAAATCTATCACTTTTCAGCCATTTTCCATGTCCCCTGCAATATTCAACAGTATTAACCATTTTTATAGCTCTCCTTCTCAGCTTCAAGCCAGCCTTCTCTTGATTTTCCTTCTATTTTTTTAACCCCTTGGTATTCAGTGCTGCCTTATGTTAGGTCTTTCAGAAATATTTATGAAATACATTTCAAGTAATTTATTGTAATTCAATACAAGGCATGAATATCCTCTGAGCTGTAAGTTTGCATTGTGAACAGGAAGTAAGTATAGTAAGTGTAGTGTTCATGAGAAAAAAGGTGCAATGGGAACTAAAATAACTGGTGTAAAACCTGGTTTTCACCTCTGTGGCTTTCAGCAAGTCTTAATCTCACTTAGCTTCAGGTTTTTCTTTTTTTATACTTACCTTATAGGTTCATATTGAGGATTGGATTATATGGTAAGAACCCCCATGGAGAAAATAATCTCTCAGCCACTAATTGAAAACCGAAAGTTTTCATTTGCAAAATTATTTTAAACACCTTTCTTTCTATGTAGTAGAAAGTCTGCTTCTAACAAATTTATATTTTATTAACATTAATATCACCTCCCTTAGCACTCTCCTTCCTGCCTCTCCCTACTTATATGATAATGACTTTGGCAATTGGTGTAAGAATATCTCCAACTCTATAGGGTTTCACAGCATACAAAAGTAGGGACACATGACTTGGGCGCCCTTAGCTCAGTAAATAGGGTGCCGGCCACATACACTGAGGCGGGGGGTTCGAACCTGGCCAGGGGCTGCTAAACAACAATGACAACTGCAACCAAAAAAGTAGCCAAAAGGCATTGTGGCAGGCAACTGTAGTACCAGCTACTTGAGAGGCTGAGACAGAAGAATCGCTTAAGCTCAAGAGTTTGAGGTTGCTGTGACGCCATGGCACTCTACTGAGGGCAATGTAGTGAGTATCTGAAAAAAAAAAAAAAAAAGTAGCCAGGCATACTGTTCATTTTGTCCTCCTCAATCCTGTGAAACATTGAAAATGAGGATATTGTTTTAAAGGATCTTTGTGGTTCTATGACTTGCTCCAAAATAACGCAGCTTAAGCTTAAACCTAGGTCTTTTAATTCTATCTTTCTGTTGCTTTTTATCCTAAGATAGAGCCATCTCTATTAGACTGTGGGTCTTCTCATTCTGGATTTTCTTAATGTTCTCTTCACCTCATCTCGGGTATTAATGTTTTCCCTCCTCATGCTCCATTGAGATTCATCAAACTCATGTTTCATTTCCTTAGATTCTCAGTTATCCCTTAAGCAAATCTGGGGTTTTAAAACTAGAGAGGGAGGGAGGTTAACTTCCAATATTACTTACGTGTGTTACAGCAGTTATGTTCACAAATGCACCAGCAGTCCCCTTTTTGGATGGAAGAAATGAGAGGTATGATGAAGTAATGAGACTTTTTTCTCCTCAGCCTGATAAATCTAAATAAGTATTTCTTTCCAAGGAGTCACCTAGGTAAAAACTAGCCTTATTCTAATTTTTTTTTTCTCTATGTTACACAGGCTGATTTTGAACTCTTGGCCTCAAGTAATTCTCCCACCTCAGCCTCCTAAGTAGTTGGGACTACAGGTACAAGCCACAATTCTTGGCTTTATTCTAAATTTTTTTATAAATGTTTTTGCCCAGGCTAGAGTGCAATGGCATCATCATACCTTACTGCAGCCTCAAAACAACCTGGGCTTAAGTTATCCTCCTACTTCAGCCTCCCAAGTAGCTGAGACTACAGGGGTGTGCCACCATATCCAGCTATTAACTCTATTTTTTTGTAGAGGTGGCATCTTACTATGTTGACCAGACGGGTCTCAAACTCCTGGCCTCAAGAAGTCCTACCTTGCCTCTCAAAGTGCTAGTATAATAGGCATGAGCTACTGCAACCAGTCTATTCTAAATTATTACATGTTTTTGAGTTTTACTTCAGCCCCCTAATTACATTTTTTTTTTTTAAGAAACAGAGTCTCACTTTATCACCCTTGGTAGAGTTCTGTGGTATCACTGTTCACAGCAACCTCCAACTCCTGGGCTTAGGCAATTCTCTTGCCTCAGCCTCCCGAGAAGCTGGGCCTATAGGCGCCGGCCACAATGCCCAGCTATTTTTTTTTTGTTGTTACAGTTTGGTTAGGGCTGGGTTCGAACTCACCACCCTCGGTATAAGGGACCAGCACCCTACCCACTGAGCCACAGGTGCTGCCCCCTAATTATATTTTTTAGATATCTCAATAGTAGCACTTTTTTTTTTTTTTTTTGAGGAGAAGGAAAGTCAGGTTTATTAATTTGAGGAGGGTAACAGACTCTTAAAAATACTGGCATCCCCCACAAATCTTTATTCTATAAGGGAATGTTTGATTTTTGGAAATGACCCAAAGTTATCAAAGATAGAACCTGGTGTAGTTCATAATAAAAATTGCTTACAGCTATGTCCTTTGTAATTAAAAATAATAATTTTGGCTTGGCACCTGTAGCTCAAACGGGTAAGGCGCCAGCCACATACACGAGAGCTGGTGGGTTCAAATCCAGCCTGGGCCTGCCAAACAACAATGACAACTACAACCAAAAAATAGCTGGGCGTTGTGGCAGGGGCCTATAGTCCCAGCTACTTGGGAGGCTGAGGCAAGAGAATCGTTTAAGCCCAGGAGTTGGAGGTCGCTGTGAGCTGTGATGCCAGAGAACTCTACCCAAGACAACAGCTTGAGACTCTGTCTCAAAAAAAAAAGAAAAAGTAATTTCAACATAAAACTAATATTTTTGTATGGTTCAAAAGCTGATGCTGAGAATAATTTCATAAACATAGTGGCAACACTAGCAAGTAAGTGTGTCGGCTTCCAATTATAACTAATAAGTTTTAGTTACTTTCCTTATAATATACACTATAGGTGTTCTATAAGGAAAGTAATCATTTGATTATGTATATTGAATGTGCTTTTTAAAAATTATTTCAATGTGCTCTTTAAAATTATTTTAAGAGTCTTATTTACCATACATTTCATATCTCCTAAAAACACTTTTAGGCAACTACCTACTCCTATATAGGGCTGTCTTTTAAAAAAGGGCTTCTTTTTGAGTGTCCTTTACCAAAAATAATAAATCTCTAATAAACTCTTACGTCATTTTCTTTTCTTTTTCTTTTTTTTTTTTTTTTATCTGTTTCCTTGCCCTAATTTTCCTTTCACTTCCTCTTGCTCTTTAAGTTCTCGTGCCGGTTTTCCACTGTTTTAGTCCTCCTCTTGGGGTCCAGAAGTTCTCGCTGACTCCCTGTATCCTTACAGGGGTGATGATAGGCAGATCACATCAGCCAGAGATACCTGGAGTCCTATCTCCCCAGACTCATGGCGCCCAGATGCAAGAAAACTGTTACTTGGCCACCATCTTGCTCTCCTTCCGTCTTTCTTTTTTTTTTTAGAGACTGAGTCTCACTTTACCGCCCTCGGTAGAGTGCCATGATGTCACATGACTCATAGCAACCTCCAGCTCTTAGTTCTTAGGCGATTCTCTTGCCTCAGCCTCCCCAGCAGCTGGGACTACAGGTGCTCGCTACAAGGCCCAGCTATTTTTTTGTTGTTGTTGCAGTTTGGCCTGGGCCAGGTTTGAACCCTCCACCCTCCATATATGGGACTGGTGTCCTACTCACTGAGCCACAGCGCAAAACTGCAAATAAACCACAAATTATATTTCCTTTTGTATATTTGGCCTCCAGGCACATTTCCCTAACAACAGATACTGCATTGCTAAAGGATAGCATTAATACCACATGAAATATCAATAACTGAGGGGAAAACTTCACCTCCTTTGAATCGTTAATGATTGTGTTAGTAATAACAGCCCAAGTTTTAAAAATTCTCTTTTAAGATAGAGTGGCAACTGCATGTGGAACAGTTAGAAGTGACTATTTTTGAGTTCTCAAAATGAAATTCGCTGCATGTGTATATACATAAATACTTCTTATGTATTTGTAAAGTAAATCACTATGTTTGTAACTCAGGTCTAATTTTATTCAAGGTTATTGGCAGCTGCTTAATTTAATCTTTTGATAAATTTTGCGTACAGGAAAAGTAAAAGCCTTCCATTGTGGCAGTTATTAATAACTGCTGTATTGAAAGATTTTTTTTTTTTGGGCGGCGCCTGTGGCTCAAGGAGTAGGGTGCCGGTCCCATATGCCAAAGGTGGCGGGTTCAAACCCAGCCCTGGCCAAAAAAAAAAATTTTTTTTTTTTTTTAATTTTTTTTATTGTTGCAGTTTGGCCAGGGTTGGGTTTGAACTCACCACGTTCAGTATATGGGACCAGCACCCTACTCACTGAGCCACAAGCACTACCCGAAAGATTTTTTTTTTTAATGTATCTGTCACCCTTTACTAGAAGAGATAGTTTTTTACTGCTGTCATCACCCTTACATACTTGTATATACTACAACATGGAAATGTTTGAGTCTTTACGGTAGTAAAAGCAATTTGTTACCTTTCTTTACAAGTTTTCTAAGGACTTAAAGACTCCTTATTATATTCCTGTGAGATACATTAAAGGCAAATAAGATTTTTAAATTAATTGTACCTTAGGGCGGCGCCTGTGGCTCAAAGGAGTAGGGCGCCAGCCCCATATGCCAGAGGTGGTGGGTTCAAACCCAGCCCCGGCCAAAAAAAAGTACCTTGACAGTAGTCCTGACAATTAAGTATGCCATTGTTATCCCATATAACTACCACCACCCTTCCAGAAGTAATCTTTAACCAGGCTTACAGAAGGTATTTGAACTTAGCAAAGCCCACTGCTACTGCTTTTGTTCTTACACATACCCCCCACTCCAGAAAATAACTAATACCTCTATGTGAAATATGTCCATTATTATAATTTTAAATCTGATAGTTTGATGTTAATAGCTGATTTTACCATTTCAAAACTTAAGTATTTGTTTCAGTTCAGATTTTCTAGTTTATACTCTTCAATGAAAAGCTTTAAATAATTATAATCAGATAGGGTAAACATATTTGATGACAAATTGATTATAATTCACAATAAGAGTATATTTTAAAATATCTAGAAGAGCGGAAGTGGAATGTTCCTAACACAATAGGAAATGATAAATGCCTAAGGTGGTGGATATCAATTACCTTGTTTGGTTAATTCACATTGTATGCCTGTATCAAAACATCACATGTACCCCATAAATACACATAATTATTATGTACCCCTAATAATTTTTTAAAATTAATAAGAGCTCTAAATCAGGAGACTTGCTGGAAAATAAACATATTAGAACAAGAATCTTACTAAGATATGCTATTAGTAAAACTAGCATATCTAATGAAGAATATAGAATCAAGAAACTTTGTCTTTTATGGAGTCTGTTAACCCCTTTACATTACCTAGTAAAGACCAGAAATCTGGCCAGGCGTGGTGCCTCATACCTGTAATCCTAGCACTCTGGGAAGCTGAGGCAGGTGGATTGCCCTGAACTCACCAGTTCAAGACCAGCCTGAGCAAGAACGAGACACCCATCTCTGAAAATAGCCAGGCATGGTGGTGGGTGTCTGTAGTCCCAGCTACTTAGGAGGCTGAAGCAAGAGAATTGCTTGAGCTCAAGAGTTTGAGGTTGCTGTGAGCTATGAGGCCGTAGCACTCTACTGAGGAGAACAAAGTAAAACTCTGTCTCAAAAAAAAAAGGCAGAACAGAAATCTAGGTACTATAATTTATTTGGGATTTATTAATGTTTACCTAAATGCAAACAGCAAGAATGAGAATATTCATATTGGGTATAGAAAAATGAAGGCCAAACCATTAAGTACAAAAAAGGAATATAATGTGAAGATAATATATGCTGCAAAATAGTAATAAATGTATGTGCACCCAATGATAATGCTGAATGCAAAGAAACACCTAGCAATACAAGAACCTGGTTAGAATCATATATACACAGTTATAGTGGGAGAGCTTAATACATCTCTTTCAAAATTTAAAACATAAGTAGACAAAAAAAATAAGAAGGTTCTATATTGGTAATAAAATCAGCCAAATATACGACTTTCTACCCCATTATAAAAACATGTATTCTTTCTGGTGACCATGGAAGATTTACAAAAATCAAGCACAGGGCAGCCTGTGGCTCAGTGAGTGGGGCGCTGGCCCCATATACCGAGAGTGGCGGGTTCAAACACAGCCACAGCCAAACTACAACAAGAACAAAAATAGCCAGGCGTTGTGGCTGGTGCCTGTAGTCCCAGCTGCTCGGGAGGCTCAGGCAGGAGAATCGCGTAAGCCCACAAGCTGGAGGTTTCTATGAGTCCTGTGACATCATGGCACTCTACCGAGAGTGGTAAAGTGAGACTCTGTCTCTACAAAAAAAGAATCAAGCACATACTTGGCCATAATTTAAAGTACAAGTTTCAAAAGAGGGACTTTATAGGCTACGTTTTCTGATTATAATCCAATACAACTAGATGATAGCCCTCTAAAAGGAGGACCAGCAAGTCCACCTATTTGTACTAAAGAGAAAATAAAACTGAAATTACAAACATCTAAAAAGAGTACATTCTGCATCTTAAAACCTGTAGGACACAATTTATTTTTTTGTTTGTTTTGAGATAGTCTCACTATGTCACCCTCGGTAGTGTGCTATGGCATCACAGCTCACAGGAACCTCAAACTCTTGGGGTTAAGAGATTCTCTTACATCAGCCTCCCAGGTAGCTAGGACTACAGGTGCCCATCACAATGCCCAGCTATTTTTTGTTGCAGTAGTCATTGTCGTTCAGCTGGCCTGGGTCGGGTTCAAACCTGGCTCCCTTGGTGTATGTGACTGGCCCATAACTACTGTGCTACAGGTGCTGAACCTGTAAGACACAATTCTACACTCAGAAGAAATAGTGTTGTATTTATTTTTATTTTTGAGAGAAAGAGTCTCACTGTATTGCCCAGGCTGGCCTCAAACTCCTGGGATCAATCTGTTCTCCTGACTTAGCCTCTCAATTAGCCAGAACTACAGGTATGTGCCACTGCACCCAGCTGAAGTATTTTTATTTAAAAAATGAATAAGGCCATACGTGGTGACTCAAACCTCTATAATCCTAGCACTCTGGGAGGCTGAGGCAGGTAGATTGCCTGAGCTCAGGAGTTCAGGATCAACCTGAGCAAAGCAAGACTTCATCTCTACTAAAAACAGGAAAAACTAGCCAGGCGTCATTGTGGGTTCCTGTTACTTGGGAGGCTGAAACAAGAGGATTGCTTGAGCCCAAGAGTTTGAGGTTGCCGTGAGCTATAACACGAGGGAACCCAACCCCAGGGCAACTGAGTGAGACTCTGTCACCAAAAAAAAAAATAATAACAAACTAACGCGAGGACAAAATGAACCAGGAGAAGGGAATATATAATAAAGGAAAAGCTGACATTAACAAAAGAAAAAAAGTTTAAATAAAACCAAAGTTTGGTTATTTGAAAATAGCAACAAAAATAGGTACATTCCCATCAAGTCTGATAATGACAAAAAGAAAACTATTTATCATTAGTATCTTCAAAAGACATACAGAAAATAAATTTAAGTCTAGAATTCAGTGTCCCTTAAGATGAAGTAAAGACTTTTTCAGATAAAATCAGAATTTGTCACTAGCAAACCACACTAAAGGATTTCAGGTGGAAGAAGTGAAGCACAATCAAGACAGTAAAATGTCTGTATAAAACCAAATGAACATTGACCAGATAAAATAACAATACCGTATAGTTCTTATCCTGTATAATAAAATAAATTTCAAAAAATGAAAAAAGGGGGGAGGGAGTGGGTCGATGGAGGGTTAATAGGGGGACCACACCTATGGAGCATATTGCAAGTACAAGTTGCATCTATCAGGTGTAGGACACACGTCTTAACACTAATTGGGTAAATGAGGTGAAGGCTATGTTAATTAGTAGGATGTAAGCACTCCAATTTGTATAAATAATCACATTGAATCATATAATGGCATTAATGTATTAACGATCTATGTACAAATGACTTAATTTTAAAAATTTTCAAAAAAATAAAAATGTAGGGTGGCGCCTGTGGCTCAGTGAGTAGGGCGCCGGCCCCATATGCCGAGGGTGGTGGGTTCAAACCCGGCCCCGGCCAAACTGCAACCAAAAAATAGCCGGGCGTTGTGGTGGGCGCCTGTAGTCCCAGCTGCTGGGGAGGCTGAGGCAAGAGAATCGCGTAAGCCCAAGAGTTAGATGTTGCTGTGAGCCGTGTGACGCCACGGCACTCTACCCGAGGGCAGTACAGTGAGACTCTGTCTCTACAAAAATAAATAAATAAATAAATAAAAATGTAGAATTACAACAAAAATATTGGCGTGTAAGTCATTAGGAATGTAAATGAAGGACTGTAGCAGCCCGTATAGCCTAGGGCTAGGAGGAGTGAGAGTTATAAGAAATACCTGTATAGCTCAATAATGGAACACCTTGGTGGAAAGGGCCTGGAGAGGGATTTAGCTCTTCTAACAAGCATGAGAGCTCCTGAGATGAGAGCAGTGGTGAATTGGCAGTCTCTGCACCTGTGGTGTTGAGCAGCACGAGATCAACCTTATATTAGGCTGGAGGAGAAGGCACTCGGGAGCATGCGCCTTCTGTCACAGATCTGCTCGCTTCTCTCCCGCCTGCGAACACCAGCACAAGCGTCTCTCTGCTGAAGATGACTAAGCTTTCCTAAAGACTTAAGCTCTATCTAGTCTAAGACTACTTTACTCTCTCTAAGATTCTCTCTGTTTCTCTCCTAGCTAAAGTAGATAGCCCTCAGGCACCTAAGAGAAATTGTTCCATAGCAAGGTAGCTTATAGCAGTCCGCATCCAGAACCTAGTTAAGCTAGCCTGAGACCTGGCCAGTCCTGGGCCCTAAGCGGTGGCCACGGTGGGCTCTGACAAATGGCATAGTGAGCAGGATTGGGTGAATGCAGACTGAGAGGGAAATAAGCTTTAGCAAATAAGAAAAAGAGAAATAGAAATATTTAGGGGGAAAAGAAATATCTAAGAAAAAGAGAGTCAACAGGCCTTTCTCATTTGGTTTTTCCTATTTCCTACGTTTTCTCTTTCCAAATTCTAACTACCTCTTCTGTGGGGAAAAAAGCCAATACAAGTCTTTAGCCTCTTCTGTGAAGCAGCTAGAGAAAACAAAAAAGCCTTTAGACGTGAGGAAAAGAGAAAAGATAGAACTAGGAGATAAGAACCTTTAGTAAACCTTTAGCCTCAGGGGTGAGAAAAGCCTTCGGAAAAAGTTTGGGAATAGGTTGCAGGAATTAAGTTAGGAAAGAAGTTCTAACTGCCTTCCCCTATATCTTGCCCGTTGCCAGCAGGAAGTAGCTTTTGAGAGATGCCCGAATCCCTTTTTTGGCAGTTAAGAGTTCTGTTTAAAAGAAAAGAATTGAGGTAGATTAAGGGGGCTGGTGAAGAAATAGAGGAAGTGAAGTTTTGTAAAAAAGCTAAGACCCCAGAGTGGTGGTGGTTAAAAAAAAAAAAGAGCTCCTGTCCCTTTAAGGCAACCAGAGGTTCTAAGAGTTGAAAAGGAAAGATTGTAAAAAGTAGAAGGCTGAAAAAGCCAGAAGAGAAAAGTCATGGCAAATGAGATACAGCAGTTGAAGTATCAGATGGAACAGCTTAAAGACGAGATTAAGGGGCAGCACCTGTGGCTCAAAGGGGCAGGGCGCCAGCCCCATATGCCAGAGGTGGCAGGTTCAAACCCAGCCTGGGCCAAAAACTGGAAAAAAAAAAAAAAGGACTCCCAACAAAATAAAGACACCTGAAAACCAAAGGACAAAGCTACCACAATGGCCCACATGATAAAACAAGGCAACAGAGCCCCACACAACAAGATGAACTGAACTCCACCCCTACCTATCAATCCTCTCAATAAAATGTGAATCACTTTGATTAAAAAAAAAAAAAAAAAGACGAGATTAAGGTCATGGCAGCTGATATAAAACAGTTGAGCGATCAGATGAATCTTAGTTGAAGCAGGTAAATGCTATATTGACATGACCACTCAAATTGGGCAGCTGGAAGATCAGAGGGTAAATCCCCTGGTTAACATCAAATGCCATAAATGTGGGAAGGTAGGCCATGAGAAAAAAGAGTGTTTAAAAGGGAAAAGAATGATGAATGCTAAAGAAAAGGAACAAAGAGCATGTAAACCTCCAGGTATATGTCCCAAGTGTAAAGAAGGCTTTCATTGGGCAAACGAATGCCGTTCTCAATTTGATAAAGATGGAACACCTTTATTACAGGGAAATTATCAGGTGGGCCGGAATCAGGACTCCCCTGATAAATGAAAGAAGTTAAAACATAGTTTCTTTAATATTTTCATTTCAAACTATTCTCGGGAAAAATATAATTCAATTGTATGTCATGGGAGCACTCTGCCAGCTTGGTTAGATCTGTGGTGCCTCAGCATAAAACAGGAAATTAGATTAAATGTTTGTGGAATATTTGGTTATCCTGCATGGTGCAGGGGTAACCCACCTCTCATCAGTGTTTGTTACTATAACCGGGTCCAGCTAAAAAGCCTGGACATGGCCCAAAGGGGAAAGGGACACGCTAAAGCAAGTGATTCCTTTGGAAGATTATGAGAGGGAGGACAAAGGGAGGGAAGAGTAAGAGTTAAACCATCTTTGTGCTAGGGAGCTCCATTTGAAAAAAATCTGGAATCAGCAAAAATTCCGTTGGAAAAGCAGCTTGAAGGCAGGAAAAACTCTGCTGCAGAGAAACTGAAGTGCGGGACCACTGAAGGACGGTGAGTAACAGAGCCTTTGAGAGGAACTGTGAAGTGCGGGACCGTTAGTCCATGAGTAACAGTCTTTTGAGATCTGTGAAGGGTGGATTTGTTAGGACTGAGAGTAGCAAAGCCTTCGAGAGAAAACCTTGCTTGCAAAGATTGCAAGGAAAGCCTGATCTTTTGTTCATCCATTAACTACAATTTAATAGCAAAGGAAAGTTTATACAGTTAAATGGTAAATTCTCTGAGCTAAGATTTTTCTCAATTTGTCTCCTCAGCTTAAAAAAAACCTTTAAAGGAATTCACATTGCAATCAGTTTTTCTCTAGCAGCACTAATAGTTTAAATCTGTATTGGGCTTCGTCATGTAAAGAGCCTGTACCAGGAATTCTGAACTTTGACAATTACTATATTCTTTTGCCTAGCAGGAAAGGGGCTAGATAACAGGAAAAACTGCCCTTACTACATTAAAAATTATTTTATTTGTATATAAAAAAGGGAAATGTAGCAGGCCATATAGCCTATGGCTAGGAAGAGTGAGAGTTATAAGAAATACCTCTAGGGGTCGGCGCCTGTGGCTCAGTCGGTAAGGGTGGCTGGTTCAAACCCGGCCCCGGCCTAACTGCAACCAAAAAATAGCTGGGCGTTGTGGCGGGCACCTGTAGTCCCAGCTACTTGGGAGGCTGAGGCAAGAGAATCACTTAAGCCCAGGAGTTGGAGGTTGCTGTGAGCTGTGTGAGGCCACGGTGATCTACCGAGGGCCATAAAGTGAGACCCTGTCTCTACAAAAGAAATACCTCTATAGCTCAAAAATGGAACCCCTTGGTGGAAAGGGCATGAAGAGGGATTTAGCTCTCTTAACAAGCATGAGAGCTCACAAGATGAGAGCATTGGTGAATTGGCAGTCTCTGCATCTGTGGAGTTGAGCGGCTGGAGGAGAAGGCAGGCAGGAGCATGCACATTCTATCATGGACCCTCTGAGTCGTCTCCTCCTGCTTGCAGAACACCAGCACAGTGTCTCTCTGCTGAAGATTACCAAGCTCTACTAAAGACTAAGATCTATCTATTCTAAGACTGCTTTCTCTCTAAGACTCTCTCCAGCTAAAGCAGATAGCCTTCAGGCACCTAAGAGAAATTGTTCCTGAGCAAGGTAGCTTAGCGGTCCGCATCCGGAACCTAGTTAAGCGGGGCCGAGACCTGGTGAGACCTGGCCAGTCCTGGGCCCTGACCAAGCGTGGCAGCGGTGGGTTGACAAAGGACCATAAAGCTCTTGCATTTTAAAGAAGCTGTAAAAATGGTAATTTATCTTAGACTAAATCGAAGATGCACGTTATAATCTCTAGGGTTACTAAAAGAAATGTATAACATACTATGAGAGGAGAGTAGCAGAGTAATCCAAAAGAAATTGAGAAGAAAGCAAACAACACAACTGGTGGAATAAATAATAAGATTTAGATCTGAGTACATTCGATGTAAACCATCAAGCTTCAATTAAAAGATAAAGACTCAGATTACATTAAGAAAATAATAGGCTCAGTGCCAGTAGCACAGTGGTTACAGCATCGGCCACATACACCAAGGCTGGCAGGTTTGAACCCTGCCCTGGTCAGCTAAACAACAACCACAACAAAAAAGCCGGGCATCATGGTGGGTGCCAGTAGTCCCAGCTACTTGGGAGGCTGAGGCAAGAGAATCACGTGAGTCCAAGAGTCTGAGGTTGCTGTGAGCTGTGATGCCATGGCACTCTACCAAGCTATATTAGGGTTCACTCAGAGAAGCACAGTTACAAGAGATAAAGAGGGATTTATAATGGGGATTCAGGAGTGTCCAACACCATGCTGATTTTGTGAGGACTTTTTTCCTTAATATTTGTGTACTTACTATATGACCCAAGACAACTCATTCTTCCATTTTGGGGCAGAAAAGAAAAAAAGTTAGACACCCCAGTAGATTTTGCACAATAATGGCAGCTGGTGGGGAGAGTCTGCTGTGCTGGTGTCAGCATCTGGTACAGAGCTAAAGCCGCAATAGGTCAGCCAACGAATAGCTGGGAAGGAATGCTGGATGTGAACAAGAACAGAGGCCAACAGGAACCCATAAAGGAAAACTGGAATTCATGAGGACAAACTGGAGCCCACGTCTGGTTCTCTCTAATACCAGAAGTTGCCATGGTGTTGCTCATGTACTTGGCTCATAAATTGTAACAGCTGAAGGAAGGAGCAGAAAGCACTTCAAGCCCTGATGCTTCCTCTCACCCCTATCAGATCGGTGACAACCTGTGCAAGTTGCCATAGTGCCTAGTGCCCAGCACTGGCTGCTGCTTCACTTCTGCCTTTCAAACTGCATACAAAGTCGTTTTGTCTTCAGCACTGATGAAGACCTGTACTATACTGGGGGGAAAAATCTGGTAAATACAGTTCCAGTTTAGCTAATTTCACATAGTACAAAGCCACCACAGTCCATGATTTGGCATCTATATACATTTTTTTCTTTAAAGATTATTTACAAACAAAGACAATAACAAAGTCATGCATAAAGCTAAGATCAGTTTCCTTCATAAATTTAAATCAAGCAACCCTTTCCCCACAGAAGGAGACAAAGTCTCTTTGTCCACTTTGGGTGATATTCACGCCCAGCTGAATTGTAAAATAAGAGAATGTTTCATCACAGTTTCCCCTAATGATATTGTATTGCCTTTAGCACAAATTATGGCAGGGGAGTGAAAAGAGAAGAAAAAGATGTTTAATATACACAAATATATTCAAGTTGAAAAGAAGAAATAACTATTCCAATTCTTGTTTCTGCTACTTTGTCATATGTTCAAGGCTCTTTATGTTACAGCAGCCCTTGAGTAGCATTTTATTATAATATGAGTGAAAACAAAATCACTTCCCAGTCAGGGCCACTGTCAGTGTGGAGTTTGCACGTTCTCTCCATGTCTGCTTTGGTTTTTCTCCAGAAACTTCAGTTTTCCTCCCACATCTCAAAACCATGCACATGAAGACAACTGGCAAGTATTCCTTATTCCAGCTGAGTGAGTTCAGCTATGTGTGTGAGAGTACCCTCCCATGGAATGATGTCCAGGGTTAGTTCCTACCTTGCACCCTGAGCTGCTGGGATGGGCTCTGGCTACCCATAACCCTTGAACTGGAATAATTGGATAAATAATTATCTTACACAATTTTATTCATGATTTTTTTGACACAGGGTCTCATTCTTGCCCAGGCTGGCTAATGGCAGCCTTGAACTCCCAAACTCAAGCAGTCCTCCTGCCTCAGCCTCCTGATATAGGCATATGCCACCATGCCTGTTTCTTTTTTTTTTTTTTTTTGCAGTTTTTGGCTGGGGCTGGGTTTGAACCTGCCACCGCCAGTATACAGGGCTGGCGCCCTATTCCTTTGAGCCACAGGCATCACCCTCTTTTTTTTTTTTTTTAACCTGTTATTGAGACAGAGTCTTGCTAAATTGCCCAGACTGGTTTTGAACTACTGGGCTCAAGTGATTATCCCAGCTTTGCCTCCCAGTATGCGGGGATTTCAGGCATGCCACCACACCTGGCCCTTTATCTTTCTTAGATGTATTTAGGCCTGCGTTTATTTCAATGTTTAATATTAGAAGTATTTTGGTCTTCATTTAGAAAATCCACATGTCGAAGAAAACAAAAGAAAATTACAAAATGTTTTGAAATGATTAAAAATTACATACTAAATTTGTGAGCTAAAGACATACTTAGAAGAAAAAATAGAACCATAAATGAAGAGGCCGAAAAACAATTAGGCAAGCATCTCAAAAAGGGGGAAAACAATCATGAAAGCCAAAGTAGAAAGAAATAGAATATATGCATATAGTTGACAGTATATTGTATTCTTAAAAAATGAGTGGATGTTATGTGCTCTTAACCCCCAAAATGGTAACTAAGGTAATGTGCTTAGTTAATTAGCTAGATTTGGCCAAGTCGGGTAGCTCATGCCTGTAGCCCTGGTACTTTGGGAAGCAGAGGTGATAGGATCACTTGAGGCCAGCAGTTCAAGACTAGCCTGAACAAGAACAAGACCCTGTCTCTATAGAAATAGAAAAGTTATCTGGGGTGCATGCCCTGTAGTCCCAGCTACTCAGGAGGCTGAAGCAGGGGGATCGCTAAAGCCCAGGAGTTTGAAGTTGCAGTGAGCTGTGATGCCACCACTGTTCTATAGCCTGGGAGACACAGCAAACTCCTATCTAAGAAAAAAACTAGTTTTAACCATTTAACATTCTACCATGTACGTGTACTTCAAACCATCATGTTGTACACACTAGAAATAAAAAATGTATCTGTCAACTAAAAGCCCCATACACATACTAGAATCACTAGTCAATAACTAGTTTTTTGAAAAGACAAAATTGAAAAACTCTCTGGAGAGACTATTCAAGAAAAAGTGAAGGTACGTCAGTATTAAATAGAAAATGGGATTTTGCATAAAAAGATAGGAACATTCCTAACATAACAATAAATTTGAAAATTTTAAGGGCACACTTTCTCAGGTCTGTCACATTCAACTGCAAGTAAACTGCTTTAAGAACAAGAAAATTAGGGCTTGGCACCAATACCTAACAAAGCTATTACAAAGAAGAGATATATACAAAAACCAACCAGGTAGAATATAGGTTTAAATTTGAAATTAAAACAATAAAACTTTTTAAAAATGGTAAAATATCTGACTTTGAAGTAGCAAATATTTCATAAACAGAACATAAAAGATATTAAGAGTGGTGTCTGTGCCTCAAAGGAGTAGGGTGCCGGCCCCACAAACTGGAGGTGGCTGGTTCAAATCCAGCCCTGGTCAAAAACTACAAAAAAAAAAAAAAAAAAAATTTAACAAAAGGGGCAAAAATGAATTTCATCTTTAAAGACACAAAATAATGACAAGTAGGAGCAGGATATATACAACACGTATAACCAATAACAGAGCCTATAACCATAACATGTTCAGAACTTTAAGGTTGGGCACAATGGCTGATGCCTATAATCCCAGCACTGTGGGAGAACTAGGCAGGAGGCATTACTTGAGGCCAGCAGTTTGAGACCGGCCTGAACTACGTGGTCAAATCCCTCTCTGCACACACAAGTGTGGTGGCGTATCCTGTAGTACAAACTACGTAGGGAGACCAATGTGGCAGAATTGCTTGAACCTAGGAGCTTAAGGTTACAGTGAGCAATGATTGATTGTGCCACTGCAGACCAGCCTAGGTGACAGAGCGAGACATTGTTTAGGAAAAAAACTTCAAAAAAAAAAACCCTTCAAATCATAAGAAAATATTTAATAATAAGCAATCCAATAGAAAATTTAGCAAGAGATTTAAAGAGGCATTTCTCAGTGGTTGATACGCAAATGGCCAGCAAACATCATCATTATTATTATTCAACATCATTAGAAATCAGAGGAATAAAAATTAAAAATGAAATACTACTGTTGAGTCTCAGAAACCAAAATCTCAGGGTCTCTCTGACCTGCCCCTCCCTCACCCCTTTACTTTACGAAAGTCAGGATAAAGTTCTCTAATTTTCCTTTATCTGCCTAAGATTCAAACCCACCAAGGAAAACAATTATTTTTTCTACCTTTCTGGGTAAGACTGTGGTTCCCAACCCCTGGGCTGTGGACTGATACTGTACTTCTACAGTCTGTTAGGAACCTGCCACACAACAGGAGGTAAGCGTGAAGCTTCATCTGTATTTACAGCTGCTACCCATGGCTCAAATCACTGCCTGAGCCCTGCTGCCTCCATCTGTGGAAAAATCGTTTTCCAGGAAACCCATTCCTAGTCTCAAAAAGGTTGGGGACTACTGCTGTGAAACCAAGAATGTAAACACACCTGAACAGACCTTATCACAAGTTAATATATACAAGTTAATCTCTATTCTCTGATCCATTCATTCTCCATAGTAACCCCTTCAACAGAATGCACTTATCCCTACTCCCATAATCTATTTTGCCAAGATAGTGCATAAGCTTCTGAACTCCCTTGTAAGGTAAGTAATCACTCTGTGATTCTCCCTGTGTACACGTTAATAAAATTCCGATGTCTTTTCTCCAATTATCCTACCTTTTGTGAATTGGTGTTTCCGTGATCCTTGAAAGTTTCCCTTGGCTTCTACATACAGTACAGCTGACAAAATGTCTAAAATTTAAAGAGAAAAATTTATAATCCTTATAGCTATAAGAGATGAAATAATTATAGAATATATTCATCAGATAGAGTAGTATACACCAATAGAAATGGATGAACTATTGCTACATGAAGCAATATGGATACATTTCATAAATATGAAGTTAAGAGGAAAAAAGGGCAAAAGTACATTCATTTATATAAAAGTCTGAAAATAGCTAAAACTAATCTGTGCCTTTAGAAGTCAGAACAATGGTTACATTTAGAAAGGAAATAAGAGGCAATATGCAGAGAACTTCTGGGATAGGAAAATCCAGCCTGTCTTCTGGAATTGTCTTCTTTGATCTGGGTAGTGGTTATTAAAATGTGTTCACTGTGATGGCGCCCGTAGCACAGTGGTTACAATGCTGGCCACATACACTGAGGCTGGTAGATTCGAACCCGGCCTGGGCCAGCTAGGCAACAATGACAACTGCAACAACAACAAAAAGTGTTCACTTTGTGATTGCTCATTGATCAATACACTTTTGGGTTTTTCGCTTTTCTATCTGTATGGTATATTTCATTTTTAAAGCTTTAAAAAAAAAAAAGCCCTCTTATCCATGGTTTCATTTTCTGAGATTTCAGTTACCTGCAGTCAACTGCAGTCCAAAAACATTACCTGGAAGACTCCATAAATTGTAACTTTTAAATCACATGCTATTTTGAATAGCATAATGAAATCTTGGGCTGTCCTGCTCCAACCTGCCTGGGCTGTGAATCATCCCTTTGTCCAGTGGATCCGCAAAGTCTTTGCTCCCCTACCCATTAGTCATTAGAACCATCTTGCTTCTCAGATTACATGTCACAGTTTTGCAGTACTTGTGTTGATGGAACTCTTTTTTTTTTTTTTTTTTTGTAGAGACAGAGTCTCACTTTACTGCCCTCGGTAGAGTGCCGTGGCGTCACACGGCTCACAGCAACCTCCAGCTCTTGGGCTTATGTGATTCTCTTGCCTCAGCCTCCCAAGTAGCTGGGACTACAGGCGCCTGCCACAACGCCCGGCTATTTTTTTTGTTGCAGTTCAGCTGCGGCCGGGTTTGAACCCACCACCCTCGGTATATGGGGCCGGCGCCCTACTCACTGAGCCACAGGTGCCGCCCTGGAACTCTTACTTACTAATGGCCCCAAAGCACAGGAGTTACACTGGCATATTATAATTGATCTGTTTTAATATCGCTGTTGTTAGTCTCTTATTGTGCCTAATTTATAACTGAAAGTATGCATAGGACAAAACATAGTATATATAAAGTCTAGTACTACCCAAGGTTTCAGGTATCTACTGAGGACCTTCGAACCTATCCCCCATGGCTAAGAGGGGACTACTATAATAAAATATACACCTTTAAGATTTAAAACAGTATTATGATGATAGATATGGAAGAGATTAATAAAGGTTTCATGTATGTGTGTAGTATAAAAATAACATAAAATTTACCCTTTTTTTTTTTTTTTTTGTTTTGAGACAGTCTCACTTTGTTGCCCTCGGAAGAGTGCCGTGGTCTCATAACTCACAACAACCTCAAACTCTTGCCTCAGCCTCCCAAGTAGCTGGGACCACAGGTGCTCACCACAACATCCAGCTATTTTTAGAGATGAGTTCTCACTCTGGCTCAGGCTGATCTCCAACCTGTGAGCTCAGGCAATCCACCTGCCTTGGCCTCCCAGAGTGCTAGAATTACAGGCATGAGCCACCGTGCCCAGCCTAAAATTTACCTTAATGATTTTTAAGTGTATAGTTCAGTAATGTTAAGTACATTCACTTTGTCTTGTAACCAACCTCCAGAACTCTTTTCATCTTGCAGAACTGAAACAAACTAAAATTACTAGCCATTGGTGTCCTCAGAACAGTTCCTCCAATCATCATCACCTTGAGATTTCCCCAGGACTAATTCACTGGAGTATGTGAGGAGAGTGACATTAACTGTTCTGCCTACAAGGAGGGAATAAAAGAGGGGAGGCCAGGCATGGTGGTTCACGCCTGTAGTCCTAGCGCTGTGGGAGGCTGAGGCGGGTGGATTGCCTGAGCTCAGAGGTTCAAGACCAGCATGAGCCGGAGTGAGCCAGAGTGAGACCCATCTCTACCAAAAAAACAGCCGGGCATTGTGGCAGGCACCTATAGTCCCAGCTACTTGGAAGGCAAAGGGCAAGAGAATCGTTAAAGGAAGAAAAGAGAAAAAAAAAAACTTCAAACTAAGACGAGTGAAAGCCAGTTGAAATTGAAAGCAAAATTAAAAAAAAGAATAAAAGAGGGGAGTTAACACTACTATCTTTGGAGGTATAATGCTCTGATTCTGGTTGGGTACACCAGGAAACTAATGAAGTTTGGCTTCCACGGGGCCCCACGGATACTCTGAGACAGGCCCTAGCAATGAGTTCATATATATTTGCAAAAATTTCACAAGTAACATATTTTAACTGCAACTGGTTAAAACTAGTCTGTTTCCACTCAGACTTCTCTTGTTGGGTAATGGGATGTTGAGTTGGGGATATCTTTATTTAGTTCAGTGGAATTCAGTGGAATATATTTGTGGAATTCACAACTACTTCTGTGGATAATTAAGTCATTGATAGTGGCTTCAGATGCACTCCCATCTCCCAGTGCCAACTCACCATCAACTATAACAAGAAGATCCAGGGCCAGGAGTTGTCTTGCAGGGTGAGCAATTCTATTTGGGTAGCAGAGGAGCATAAGACTTGAACTACACAAAGCCAGAACTTAATCTGTAGAAAATTCTTCCAGTAGGTAATCATGCCTATTGTATACTGAAATGTTAGGTTCTCATCAATACCTATGGAAGTCTTCTCCTATCAGGAATGTATATGTTTAGTAATGCAATGCATATAAGCATAAGCATATTCTTTTTTTTTTTTTTTTGAGACAGAGCTCAAGCTGTTGCCCTGACATCACAGCTCACAGCAACCTCGAACTCCTGGGCACAAGCAATTTGCCTGCCTCTACCTCCCAAGTAGCTGGACTACAGGCGCCCGCCACAACGCCCGGCTATTTTTTTTTTTTTTTCGGTTGCAGCCGTCATTGTTGATTGGGGGCCCGGGCTGGATTTAAACCCACCAGCTCAGGTGTATGTGGCTGGCACCTTAGCTGCTTGAGCCACAGGTACCGAGCCAGCATATTCATTTTTTAAAATGGGAGGCTCAGCACCTGTAGCTCAGTGGCTAGAGCACCAGCCACATACACCGGAGCTGGCAGGTTTAAATCCAGCCCGGGCCTGCCAAACAACAATGCCGACTACAACCAAAAAAAAACAGCCGGTGTTGTGGTGGGGGCCTGTAGTCCCAGCTACTTGGGAGGCTGAGGCAAGAGAATTAAGCCCAAGAGTTTGAGGTTGCAGTAGAGAGCTGTGACCCCATAGCACTCTACTGAGGGTGACAAAGTGAAACTCTGCTTAAAAAAAAAAAAAAAGGGAATGGCACAAATAGAATGTATCAGAATTCCCTTGTTTGCAGGGAAAAACCTGTAGAAATAGCAAGTATGCTTTTGTGTAAAGTCATATATTTTATGCATCCATGATAGGATTGCATCCTAGCATACCTAACACATCTTGCACTGACAAAATCAGGTCGTTTCAGACAAGATGGCATGCAAACTGGCATCAAGGAATTAAAATGGCCCTGAAATCTTACCAGTCATATATAAAACTTGAGATTTTTCCAAATCTGACAACAGTTCTAAAAGTTTATGTGCCATAACCAGTCATGAGTTTTAATGCAGAATTTTTAAGCTGTTAATAATAAACAATGAAGTTTGATCGATCATGTGCATTATAAAAGATTAGATTATCTCTCTATTCTGTCTAGAAAATTTGATTTTCCAAAAGCATTGTCATGAGAAGAGACACTGAAAAATTGTACAGCCAGAAAAGGGAGGGAAGGGTGGCGCCTGTGGCTCAAAGGAGTAGGGCACCAGCCCCATATGCCGGAGGTAGTGGGTTCAAACCCATCCCTGGCCAAAAACTGCAAAAAAACCAAAACAAACAAAAAAAAAAAAAGGGGGGGAGGGAAAAAAGGTGTGTCATGCAGTTAGTTAATAATTAACATAATTTAATAAAAATAAAGTTATTTGTTTTGGCTTTATGAAATCTGTGGCATTTGTCAGCTTCTAGAAATTTGTAATTTATTGTGATTTCTTTTTCAATTCTAAATAAATATTTACTTTGTGCCTAATTTTATACTTAAAATTCTGTATTCTTTTTCCTTTTGTCTCTTAAAAATTAAAAAAAATTACAGAAACACAGCCTATGATATATTTTTTTCTTAAAGAAGTCTCCCAAATTATATATGATTCAGGTGCTGCCAAACCCTGATCCTCCTTTTGGCTGTTATGGCAAAGGAAAAAATACTCCAGGACATCTAGTGCAGGATTCAGATAGGAACTAGATGTACATATATGTGACAGAACAGATGAATAAATAGAATAATGAGCCGTAGAAGAGGGAAACCTGCTGGCTGCTGCAGCCTAACCTTCAGAGGATGAGTTTCTTGCAGATACTGTGTGCTCTGGGTTCTCCTCTTTCTGTACTGTCTTCCTAGATGATCTAACCCAATCTTATGGCTTATACCTTCCATAGTCTGGTAACTTACAAATTCTATCTCTAGCCCAGACTTCTTCCTTTCTTCCCTTCCTTCCCTTCCTTCCTTCCTTCCTCTCTCCCTCCCTCCCTCCCTCCCTATCTTTCTTTCTTTCTTTATCTGAGACAGTCTCACTCTGTTGCCCCAGGCTATGGTGCTGTGTTGTCAGCCTAGCTCATGGCAACCTCAGACTCTTGTGTACAAGTGATCCTCCTGCTTCAGCTCTCCAAGTAGCTGGGATTACAGTCACCCACCACAAGGCCCAAATAATTTTCCTATTTTTAGTAGAGACAGGATCTTGCTCTTGCTCTTGCTCAGGCTGGTCTGGAACTTCTGGTTTCAAGCGACCCTCCCACCTTGGACCCCAGAGTGCTAGAATTACAGGTGTGAGGCATCTTGCCGGTCCCAGACCTTTCTTTAGACCTTCAAACTTGCATGTCAGACTGCTTACCTGATATATATTATCATTTGAATTTTTACAAACATTTCAACTTTAATTTGCCTAAAACTGTACTTTCACTATTTCCCCAAATGTCTTCCTCTTCCAGTGTTTCCCATCTTGGTAGAAGGCATCTCCAAGCACCTTTTCACAGACAAGGAAAGACTTTAATAGAGGAGAAAAGGAGAATGGAGACTGACCAGGTGTCAACTTAGCTCCCACATGGCTCCAAAAGGCTTTTATTAGCCTTATCAGTATTGCTAAAGTGGAGAGAGCCTGGAGTGCTGCCCTGAGCTCTTCTCTCATGCAAAAACACCCAGTTTCTCCCTTTCCTTTTTCCTTTCCTTTCCTTTTATTGCCCTAGGTAGAGGGCCTTGGCATTATAACACACAGCAACCTCAAACTCTTGGGCTCAACTGATCCCCTTGGCTCAGCCTTCAGAGTAGCTGGGACTACAGGTGCCTGCCCCAACACCTGGCTATTTTTTAGAGCTGGGTTCTCACTCTTGAACTTGAACTCAAGCAATCCCACCCTCCTCAACCTCCCAGAGTGCTAGGATTATAGGTGAGAGCCACTGGGCCTGGCCAACACCCAGTTTCTTAAGTCAGAAACCTGAGAGTTATTCTGAGCACCACTCTCCCTGTCTTCACCCTACCTCCAAAATCCATCCACTCTCTTCTCTTCCCCTCCACTGCATTCTTGCTCAACTTGTTCAAAATCATCATCATCTCTCTGTTACTGCCTCCTACTTTATCTTGTGCAATTTATTCTTTGCAACAATCTACACTTAAAACTATGTAAACTGAGGATCAAGTCACACCCCGCTTCACCCCCATTAAAACCTTCATTCATTTCCCACATCCAAACTCCTGAGCATGACTTCAAAGCATTGCGGGATTTGAAGTATCTCTCCATCATATCTGCTATCAGGGCAGCCCTTCTGGCCTTATTTTAGTTCCTTGACACACCACACATTTTTCTACTTCTAAGTCCTTTCCTCTGCCTGGAACACAGTCCCCCTTGGTCCCCATCCTCCCCACTGCCACACCCTTTGCCTGACTAACTTGAAAAGATCTTTTTTTTTTGAGACAGAGTCTCAAACTGTCACACTGGGTAGAGTGCCATGGCGTCACAGCTCACAGCAATCTCAAACTCGTGGGCTTAAGCAATTCTCTTGCCTCAGCCTCCCAAGTAGCTGGGACTACAGGTGCCTGCCGCAATGTCCAACTACTTTTGTTGTTGTTGTTGCCATTGTTTTAGCTGGCCCAGGCCAGGTTTGAACCCACCAGCTTCAGTGTATGTGGCAAGCGCCCTATCCACTGAACTATGGGTGCCACCCTGAACAAATCTTTCTACAGGTCTCAGTTTAAATCTCTTAAGAGAAACCTTCCCTTACCATCTAATTTAAGTTAAGTCTCTAAGAAGGGAACACTTTTGCACTGCTCTTGGGATTGTAAACTAATACAGCCTCTTTGAAAAGAAGTATGGAGAATCCTCAAAGAGCTAAAAGTAAACCTTCCATTTGATCCCACAATCTCATTATTAGGTATCTACCTAGAAGAAAAAAAATCATTATATCATAAGGACATTTGCAGTAGAATGTTTTTCACAGCCCAATTTACAATTGCTAAGACAAGGAATCAACCCAAGTGCCTATCAACTCATGACTGGATTAATAAATATGTATACCATGGAATAGTGTTCAGCCATTAAAAAAAAAAAAAAAAAGATGGAGACTGGGTGGCACCTGTGGCTAAGTGAGTAGGGCGCCAGCCCCATATACCTAGGGTGGCGAGTTCCGACCTGGCTCCAGCCAAACTGCAACAACAACAACAAAAATAGCCAGGTGTTGTGGCAGGCACTTGTAGTCCCAGCTTCTCGGGAGGCTGAGGCAAGAGAATCGCCTAAGCCCAAGAGCTGGAGGTTGCTGTGAGCTGTGACACCATGGCACTTTACTGAGGGTGACAAAGTGAAACTCTGTCTCTTAAAAAAAAAAAAAGATGGAGATGTCTTTGTATTAACTTGGACGGAGCTTAAGGAGAACATTCTCCTAGTAAAGTACAGCAAGCATGAGAAGCAAGTATCCAATGCATTCAATACTAATATGAAACCAATAGATGAACAACTATATGCCCACAAGAGAAATACTAATTTCAATACTAATATGAAACCAGTAGATGAACAACTATATGCCCATCAAACTCAAGTGGTGGGGAGAGGGGGAAAGAAGATAGAGGGGGATCGGGACACAATGTAGGGGCATATGCCACCTCCTGGTTGAAGGGCTCAGCTACAGCTTGGACTTTACCTAACAAATGCAAACAGTGTCACCTAATTGGTTACACTCATATTAATCTGAAATTACGTTTAAAAATAAAATACAAATTAGGTCTCCAGTGTATAGTCTTTCCAAACCCCCTACACTTTCCCCTTTTAGCAGATACCACAATTTGTAATTGTGGATTATTTGTTTACTGGGATATGAGCTCTATGAGAACAAGCACTATTTCTATTTATTTCAGCACTTTCGTGCACACAGAGCTTTCCATTTTTGTTAAATGAATATGATGCCTAATTAAAATTAGAGGAAGCCTACTAAAAGTATGGCACAGTATTAGAAGGAAATTTGGGTATGTTTTGATGTCTCTACAAAAACAAAAAAAATAGAAAAATTATCCAGACATGGTGGCTTGTACATGTGGTTCCAGCCACTCAGGAGGCTGAGGCAAAAGGATTGCTTGAGGCCAGGAGCCTGAGGTTGCAGTGAGCTATGATGTCCCCACCCCATTACACTCCAGCCTGAGCAACAGAGTGAGACTCTCACACACACACACACAAATTACGATATGGATTGGATTGCTGTATTCTATCAAATAAAAGGTGTTGTTAATTGTAAGTTATGCTTACTTTATGAGGTACTAGGGAAAAAATAATGTCTTATCATTTAGAATTATTACATTTTACTAATTGGAAGAGCTGTTTTAGACTTGTTTTGACATAGTTTTTTAGAAATTATATACGCTCTTGGGACATATAAAAAGAGAAAATATATGCAAAATTAATTGGTTAGTTTTTCCTAAAATTTCTTCACTTCTAGAGCCCAGTTCTCCTGAATCACTTTCTGAGTTATTGATTTCTATGGTTTCTCCACAAAGCTCTTCTTAAAAGGAACTCTGTGGGTTTAGATTTAGATTTTTAAAAGAAAAATAATTTTTCTCTACTTATATGTTTAACGTGAACCCCAACCAACCAGCCAACAAACATTTTCCTCAGAATGTACATAAATTACTAGCTGAAAACTAAGAAAATGTATCTGTCTAGTTAAAATTAAAAAGTCAAAAGGATAACTCCATAATTATCAGGTAAATGACTGGGAGGTGGGTGGGAGCCTCTATCATTAAGGGTGAAAAAGTTTGGAACAAGTTATTATACTACAACACATATACCCTTAACTTTTATGGCCAGCTTGGCTCCAGATGGTTGGTTAGCAATTTATAGAAAAGAGAGAGAAAAGTTCCACCACATTTTCTAAGCCTTAACTTTCTGCCTTTTTTTGGAGACTCAGCCTGTGCTTGTTAAGATTCTGTCCTCTTCTCCTGTTACCAAAAAGTAGCGTTAGCTTCAGAAAATACTCTAACTGATGAGATGAACATTTCTATACCTCCCTGTTAAATGTTTAGAAATAGCATGTTTACTATCAGTCTTGTGTAAGTTTAAAGGTGAACACTGCATCCCAATACAACATGTAAACTTACCTATTTCACTGGAACCATGGAAGGTTGAATATATGTGAGCAGAAAAAATTTGTGTGGTTTTTAAAATATGCAAAATCAACGTAGTAATTTTTCCCTTTTTTAAGAGACATGGTCTTCCTCTGTCTTCCAGGCTGACTACTTTGGCACCATCATTATGCCCTTCACCCTTGAACTCCTGGCCTCAAGGGATTCTCCTTCCTTAGCCTCCCTGTAGCTGGGATTTATAGGTAGGTGCACACCACCATACCTGGCAAAATATACTATTAATTTTATCTGTTTCTTTCTATTTCTTTTTCTTTTTTTTGAGACAGAGTCTCACTATGTCACCGTTGGTAGAGTGCTGTGGCATCACAGCTTACACAACCTCAACCTCGTGGGCTTAGTGATTCTCTTGCCTCAGCCTCATAGTAGCTGGGACTAAAGGCACCCACCACAGACTCTTTGAGCCCAAGAGGCTGAGATTGCTGTGGAGCTATGATGCCACAACATTCTACCAAGGGTGAAAAAATGAGACTGTCTCAAAAAAAATTTGAATATAGGCTGAAGAGGAGGTGGGGGTATCTATTGCTGCTTAACGGATTACTCCAAAGCTTAGCAGCTTAAAACAATGAGCATTTATTATCTCACAGTATCTATGGGTTAGGAATGCTGGGTTCTTCTGGCTCAGGGTCACTTATAGGCTGTATTCAAAGCCAAGGCTGTAGTCTTCTTCTAAGCCCACATGTGTGGCCTGATGTCCTCTCTGGCTGTTGGTCAGAGATATTGCTTCCCTGCCTCATGGACCTCTCCAGGGAGCAGCTCATATAGCATGGTAGCTGACTTCCCTCAGAGAGAGAAGCTACAGTCTTTTTGAAACCTAATTGTGGAAACGACATCCTGTCACTTTTTCCATGACCTTTGTGTTAGAAGGGAGTCATTAGGACCAGCCTACACTCAGAGAAGGGTATCACCTAAGGGTGTGAATACCAGGTGTGGGTCCTTGGGACTATCTTACAGGCTACCTACCACAGGGAGTAGGGTGGTTGTGAGCCATTTTAACCTTAATCAACATCGCATAATGGTCCCTTGAATAACTGAAACTGATTTCATCCAGAGAAAGTCTTTAATTAGTGTGAGTCTCTTTTGTTAAACATAAATCTGGAGATATAATCAAATGTTGTTGACATACACATATATAGTAATCCTAACTGGCTGAAGACGTTTGGTTACTATTTTCTGGAATGCTAATATTTTCAGGATTGTGTTCATGATTTCTGGGGAGGAGAGGGACAAAATTTATGAAAGTTAGTCGATCCCCTAAAATCACAAATGTGTCAGGAAAAGTCTCTGAAACTTTTGCTTTAAAATTTCACAGCAAGAAGTGCTCAAGAATGGTTTTGTTTGTAGGCAAGTTTAAGTCGTTAGTCACCCTTGGAGACTGTCTCATGTTATTGGCAAGGTTTAAGTTTTCCTGCTGCTTTTCCATGGCATGAAACTTGTTTTGCTCTGAGAATATCACCCAATTCCCATTTCAAATTAAAGCCCTCGTATAAAATTGTTCCCCATCCTTTCATTTAACTAACTTCATCTCTTGCTATACCACAACAGGAGTTTCCATTGCAACCTGACTCATCTACGGATCTCTCTCTGTAGGGCCATCACATAGCATTCACCCTCACTAAAAATAGACCCTTTATATTTCGTGCTATCAAATCACAATCTTCCCTCTCTTTCCTTTAAAAGTGTCCTGGAGCTCACCTGCCAGACTACTCCTAGCAGATTTTTAATCACACAAATCTAATTAGACTTGAATTAAGGTACAGACTAGGGAGGGATTGGGAGTTGTTATTAGATTGGTGTATTGAAATTTAAGATTGTAGAGGTAGAGGATTTTCAAACTGTACCCATGGAAGTGGATTGGTAAATTGTGGTCAAAGTTGTTGGCAACAAGGGTGTCTATGTTCTTTGAGGATGGACAGTTGAATTCATTATCATGGTAAGACTTGGGGTGGAGAAGTACAAATGAATGAGAGTAATTAGATGGGGTGCAACGTTCCTTCAACTCAATTCGAGGAATGAAAAGTTGTGTAAGAGTTAAAAAAAAAAATGATAGTGGGTAAGAGGAGTACATGTTGTGCCAAAAATTTATTTTTTTTTTGTTTTGAGACAGAGTCTCACTTTGTGCCCTGTTAGAGTCCAGGGCATCATATCTCATAGCAACCTCAAACTCAGCCTCCGGAGTAGCTGGGATTACAGGTGACTGCTGTAGAGCCTGGCTAGTTTTTATCTATTTTATAGTGAAGAAAGAGCCTCCATCTTGACCAGGCAGGTCTCAGACTCCTGAGCTCAGGAAATCCACCTGCCTAGTCCTCAGAGTGCTAGGTTTACAGACATGAGCCACTGTGCCTGGCCCAGATTTTAATTTTTAAAAAACATGGTTTGGTGGTGCCCGCAGCTCAGTGGGTAGGGTGCCAGCCACATACATCCAAGCTGGCAGGTTTGAATCTGGACTGGGCCAGCTTATGCAGCAAAGACAACTGCAACAGAAAAATAGCTGGATCTTGTGGTGGGTGCCTATAATCCCAGCTACTTGGGAGGCTAAGGCAAGAGAATCACTTAAGCCCAAGAGTTTGAGGTTGCTGTGAGTTGTGATGCCACAGCACTCTACCCAGGGCAATAGCTTGAGACTGTCTCAAAAAAATAAATAAAAATAAAAACAAAAAGCATGGTTTGAAGAAGTGACCAGCCAAAGGAGGCTGGCCTTTTTGAACTACCCTGGAAAGTACACCCAGGTTCCACCTTCTAGTGATGAATGTACAACATGTAACCCTATTGGGCATCATGGCCTGAGCTCCTCTTAGGCAAGTGAGTAGTAAATTAGCAACTCTGGAATGTTTTTAGATAATAAAAAAAGTTGATGCAAACTTACAATATTGGTATTTTTGTATAGGTGTTACAATCAGTTTGCAATCATTGTTATAGTTTGTGTTTTGTTCATGATTTGAACATTTCATATGTTTTAGGAGAATCTGATATTACATTTATGTTTTCAAGTTAAATATTTAAAAATGTAACTAATTAAGTTTGTAAACTACTGTTTAAGCATTTGAAGGAATCCGATTATTAAATATACAAATTTTACCTTATTAGGCATGTAAATACTACTTAAATTCTAGAGCAAGTTTGATTAGACTTATTAAGTGTTTGAAGTGGTAAAGAGGAAATGTTTGAGTGTAGTTTGAAATGTTGAGTAAAATTCAACAATTTAAATTTATAGGATGATTGAGTATTAATCAGACTACAAGTAAAATTAATTTTTAAAATTTCAAAACAAACTATTAGATTTATGAATAAAATGACATTTGCAAGTTGAACACAAAAGCTTCAAAAACCTAAGCTCTAAAATTTGTAGCCATGATAGCTAAATATTAATTAAAACAAAGGTTTCTGCAGCACAGTGGCACTATCTGAGAGGATGGCTTTAGCCCAGGAGTTCAAGGTTATGGTGAGTTATGATCTCACCACTGCCCTCCAGCTGGGGTAACAGTGAGACCTTGTCTCAAAAAAAAAAAAGTCTAGATCTCTGCAAGCATTCATGCAGACAGAAAAAACTAGATGAATTCACATCAATTGTAAATAGTTGGTACAGGTAGTGTGAATGTATATATGTACTTTTCAGCTTTTCCTTTTTGGTGTTAAGCATGTATACTTCTGCTAGAAAAAGAAATATATATATATATATATGTATTTTTTTTGTTTTTGAGATGAAGTCTCGCTTTGTAGCCTTTGGTAGAGTGCCGTGGCATCATAGTTCACAGAACCTCAACTTTTGGGCTCCAATCAACTCAGGCTGATCCTCCTGCCTCAGCTTCCCGAGTAGCTGGGACTTCAGGCACCCGCCATAATACCCAGCTATTTTTTAGAGACGGGGTCAGGCTCTTGCTCAGGCTGGTCTCGAATTCCTAAGCTCAGGCAATATGGCCTGAGCCATACACCTTGGCCTCCCACAGTGCTGGGATTTCAGGCGTATGCCACCACGCCTGGCCTAAGAATATTTTCTTTTTTTTTATTTTGAGACAGAGTCTCACTATGTCACCCTTGATCAACTGCCATGGAGTCACAGTTCAGAGCAACCTCAGCCTCCCAAGTAGCCAGGACTACAGGCGCTGCCACAACACCCAGCTATTTTTTTTGTTGCAGTTGTTTAGTTGGCCTGGGCTGAATTCAAACCCAGATGCTAGGTGTATGTGGCTGGCGCCGTAACCACTGTACTACAGGCGCCGAGCCAAAGAATATTATTATTATTATTATTATTATTATTTATTTGAGACAGAGCCTCAAGCTGTCACCCCAGGTAGAGTGCTGTGGTATCACAGCTCACAGCAACCTCCAGCTCCTGGGCTTAAGCAATTCTCCTGCCCCTGCCTCCTAAGTAGCTAGGACTTTAGGTGCCTGCCACAATGCCTGGCTATTTTTTGGTTGCAGCTGTCATTGTTGTTTGGCGGCCGGGCTGGATTTGAACCCGCTAGCTCAGGTGTATGTGGCTGGCGCCAGCCGCTTGAACCACAGGTGTGGAGCCCAAAGAATATTATTTTCAAAAGAGTTGGGGAAGAGGTAATGGACTAGAAGTAAAGAAGAGCAAAAAACAGGTAATGGTCTTGTAGTAGCATTGAAGAGCCAGAAAAATGCCAGCTTTCCAGGCTTTATCATACACGTATATGGAATTGGGAGAAAAAAAGTACCATTTGAGACAGCTACAAAAGAGACACTTTCTAAGGACCAGAAGTGAGGGGAATGTTTTTTAGTGAATCGAACATGCATTCCACTGTGACCTGGCACATGCCTCTTTGGTGCAAACATTTGTTTATGTGGCTGTCAAGCCATATTACATTATATAACTCTTTGAATGTAAGAATGGTCTTTCCCACCTGTGTAACTTCAGTGCCTGGCATACAGAAGGCACCTAGTAATTGTTGATTGAAAGAGGCAAAATCATGATCATTGCTGAAAAAGAATGATAGATACATGTGTCATTATATTCTCTGTGCATTTATGTATGTTTGAAATTTTCCATGTTAAAAAAAAGGTTTTTAGAAACTTGTCAAAAAAATTCAACCAGGCATGCAACAAATACTGCCTGGTTTATGAGAGCATATTGAATACTTGTCATTGTGGAGTTTTTGTTTTTGTTTTTTTGAAACAGATTTCTTTCACTCTGTCACCCATGCTAGAGGGCAATGGTGCAATCATAGTTCCCTGCAACCTTGAACTCCTCGGCCCAAGTGATCCTCCTGCCTCAGCCTCCCAAGTAGCTGGGACTACAGGCACACATCACCACACCCAGCTAATTTTTCTAAGTTTTGTAGAGATGGGGGTCTTTCTCTTTCTCAGGATGATCTCTTAATTGCTGGCCCCAGCTGATCCTCCATCTCAGCCTCCTAGATTGTTAGGATTACAGGAGTGAGCTACCACACCTGGCTGATACACAAATACTTATCACTATATTACCATTGTACAGTATTCATTGCAGTAACATGCTGTATACAAGTTTATAGCCCGGCAGCACTTGGCTATACCACATAACCTCAGTGTACAGTAGGCTATATCATCTAAGTTTGTGAGTACACTTGATGATGTTTGCACAATAATGAAATCACCTAACTCCAGATTTCTCAGAAAGTATCCCCGTTGTTAAATGACATATAACTGAATGTACAGAGTATGATACAATTCTAAAAAGGAGATGCTTTCTCTGTTTGTGGGATATAAATTCAATATAGATGTTACCTCTTTCCTTAGGGTTCAAATCCCCTATGTCCTTAGGCATTTTTGTCAATGCAAAATGGGTCAAAGAATCTTTACAACAGATACCACCATCTTTATCACCTTTTTTTTTGTAGAGACAGTCTCACATTTATCGGCCTCGGGTAGAGTGCCGTGGCGTCACACAGCTCGCAGCAACCTCCAACTCCTGGGCTTAGGCGATTCTCTTGCCTCAGCCTCCCAAGCAGCCGGGACCACAGCCCGGCTATTTTTTTGTTGCAGTTTGGCCAGAGCCAGGTTTGAACCGCCACCCTTGGTATATGGGGCTGGCGCCCTACCCACTAGGCCACAGGCACCACCCCTTTATAACCTTTTTTCTTTTCATGAACTCCTGCCCTTGGCTTCCTGAATCATCCATCTCTCGCTGTTTCAAAGTTTAGGTGCTTATTAGTCTTCTTTGGAGTTGGACTAATAATACCTAACCTATGAGATTGTTATTAAAGATTAAATGAAGTAAGGGTTGTAAAGTGATTAATGCAATGTTTGTCATATTGTAGGCACACCAATGGTGGCAATTATTAATATTATACTGAAGCATCTGGTTAACAACAGGAACTTTGGATGCTAGTCAACTGAATTCAATCCTGTGAGACTTTGGGTGTGTCACCTAATTGCTCTGAGCCTTAGATTTCTAATGAAAAACTAGTTCCATCTCACTTAAAAGGCCACAAATCAGAGAAAACCAGTTTGCATTTTGGTGTATTGTGTTCTAATTACTTGACTATGGGAGAAGGCAAAGGGGCTTTGGGGTGCTTCCATTTAATGGGCACAATGTAGAGGTGTTTGGCTCACCTTTGGGGTATGGGACACAACTACAAGAGGGACTCTACCTACTAACAAATTCAAATATTGTGACTTGGTTGTTTGTACCCTCATATTAACCTAAAATAAAAAAAGAATATGCATATATTTAATGTTTAAAAATCTAATAGCTGTCATGTTATATAGTTTATATGCTTTTTTATAACGTCAGCAGCTCCCATTTTTGTTTTAATTTCTAAAGATCACTCAGTTATATTTTTGGTAAGAATAAATTGTAAAATTTTACAAAATTTTATTTTTTGTAAAAAATAACATGTCAAATTGAAACCTATTTAATAGAGCTATTAACAACGAATCTGTAAAAGAACCAGATGGTTTAATTTCTAAGTACTGGTTTTGAAATCTGTTATGGGCTGAATTATGTCCCCTGAAAAAAAGATCCTAAAAATTGTGTCCCCTAAAAAAAAAATCCTAATCCCCTGTTCCTCAGAATGTGACCTTATTCTGAGACAGGATCTTTACAGGGATTACTATTTACAAATTACAATGAGGTCCTTAAGTGGGCCCTGAATCCAATTATGAAAAGAAGTTTGAACCCAGAGACAGATATGCACAGGGGAGACTGCCACATGGACATGAAGACAGAAATGAGAGCCAAGGAGCTCCTGACACTGCTGGCAAACCACTGCCAGCCAGGACAGAGACCTGGGCTGTGTTTTCCCTCACAGCACCCAGAAGGAATTAACCCAGCCACCACCTTCATTTCAGACTTCCAGCCTCCAGAATTATGAGATAATAAATGTCTGTTGAAGCCAGTTTGTAGTACTTGTTATGGCAGCCCAAGCAAACTAATATCCTATCCGTCACCCAGAGTTCTAAGATGATTATTTTGAAGTCGTCTTAGACATAGAAGAATTGTCAGTTATTTAAAATTCTGCAGCTGGAGTTGTGCAGTTCACCTGTTTGTCATCTGTTTGCATCATGGAAACAGTTCCCAGGGTTATGTTCTAGTTCATCCTGTCCTGTCTAGACGAGTTAGTAAAATGACAGTAAAGAACATGATCAGGTCCAAGGGAGGGTAGTCACTTTCCACACATTCAGGATAACTTAACTAATCCATTATTTCAAAGTCGTTTTTCCTCCAAAATCTTTTTATTATAGAACATTTGTAAGAAAAGTGAAATGAACCTATGTCATTGTCAGTTAGTTACACATGGTCAATTTTTATTTCTGTGCTCAAATTTCCAGATCAGATTATTTTGGAGAAAATCACTGATCCTATATATATGTGTGTGTATATATATATATATATTTTTTTTTTTTTTTTTGAGACAGAGTCTCACTTTATCACCCTCAGTAGAGGGCCATGGCATCATAGCTCACACCAACATCAAACTCTTGGGCTCTAACAATTCTCTTGCCTCAGCCTCCCAAGTAGCTGGGACTACAGGAGTCTACCACAATGCCCGGCTATTTTTGGAGACGGGGATCTCATTCTGGCTCAGGCTGGTCTCGAACCTGTGAGCTCAGGGCAATCCACCTGCCTTGGCCTCCCAGAGTGTTGGCATTACAGGCTTGAGCCAGTGCGCCCAGCCTCATATATCATTTTAAACAGCTTTGTTGAGATCTAATTTACATGTCATATAGTTCACCTACTTAGTGTACAACTCAATCAATTGTAATGTATTTATTTACAGAGTTGTGTAAACTTCAGCTTAATTTTATAATATTTTCATCTCCCAAAAGAAACCCTGTTCCTGTTAGCAGTCATTCCACCTCCTCACTCTCTGCATTTTGTATTGTTTCATCTGTATAGTTCATGTGCACCTCTAGAAAGATTGAAACTATTTTTAAAACACATGGCCAACACACATAGACTTTTTATACAATAATTACTCATTCTTCCTGGTTGCTTCTTGACCCCATAAGACTTTCTTTCTTTTTTTTTTTTTTTTGGACAGATTCTTACTATGTCATCTTCAGTAGAGTGCCGTAGCATCACAGCTCACAGCAACCTCAAACTCTTAGGCTTAAGCTATTCTCTTGCCTCAAGTTCCCAGGTGCCTGGGACTACAGGCACCTTCCACAAAGCCCCAATATATTTTCTTTTTCTGGTTTCAGTTGTCATTGTTGTTTAGCAGGCCGGGACTGAGCTCGAACCCGCCAGCCTTGGTGTATGTGGCTGGCACTCTACCCACTGAGCTACGGGTGCCACCGCCGATAAGACTTTCTTTATGACAGGATTCATATCATGAGTTCCAGAACTAAAATTTCAAATTTGTATGCATAACCAGGTGTATAATTCAGGACTCTAGATAATCTCGGGCCACTCTCCTTAGAGTATTGCTGTGATAAAGAAATTAGATGTCATATGAAGGTCACTATGAAAGTGTTGAGATAGACTATGTTATGGTCCATTATTTCACCTTCCTAGAAACACAGTTGACAGAGTCCTTTTTTTTCTTTTTCTTTTTTTTTGAGACAGAGTCTCACTATGTCACCCTTGGTAGAGTGCCGTGGCATCTCAGCTCACAGCAACCTCAAACTCTTGGGCTTAAGTGATTCTCTTGCCTCAGCCTCCCAAGTAGCTGGGACTATAGGCGCCCACCACAACGCCCAGCTATTTTTTTTGTTGTTTTTGTAGTTGTCACTGTTGTTAAGCAGGCCCGGGCTGGGTTTGAACCTGCCAGCCCTGGCGTATATGGCCAGCGCCCTAACCACTGAGCTATGGGCACCCAGCCAACAGCATCCTTTCTGATTCACCCATGCCAAGTGTCAACTTGCTCAGTTTATTGCTAGGAGGGCTTCATTTGTTTCCATTCATGTGAGTTTGTATTTCTTGATTTTTGTGTATCTCAAAACTTTTGTGATGACCCACAGATTAGATATGACTCTTGGCACACTTCAAGGAATAAATGGATATTATCTCACCTTCTAAGTATTAGCTTGTATTTCATACTCCAAAATATTTCAGTTTATAAAATTTGCTATTTTATTTTTTTGAGCCACGGTAGAATGCTGTGGCATCATAGCTCATAGCAACCTCAGACTCTTGGGCTTGAGCGATCCTCTTGCCTTAGCCTCCCAAGTAACTGGGACTCCAGGTGCCCACAGTACCCAGCTATTTTTAAGAGACAGGGTCTTCCTCTTGCTCAGGCTGGTCTCAAACCCCTAGCTCAAGCAATCCACCTGCCTCAGCCTCTCAGGGTGCTAGGATTGCAGGCATGAGCCCCTGCACCTAGCCCCAAATTTGCTCTTTTAATTAATTGATTAATTTTTTGGAGTCAGGGTCTCTCTCTGTTGCCCCAGCTAGAGTGCAATGGTGTCATCATAGATCATTGCAACCTCTAATTCCTGAGCTCAAGTGATCCTCCTGCCTCAGTGTCCCCAGTAGCTGGGACAACAGGTGTACTAATTTCTTAATTTTTTGTAGAGACAGGGTCTAACTATTGCCCAGCTGGTCTCGAACACCTGGCCTCAAAGGATCCTCCGACCTTGGCCTTCCAAAGTGCTAGGATTATAGGTGTGAGCCACCATACCTGGCCTTAAAAGTTGCTTTTTAGAATTATTTTTGTCCATCAATTTCCAGGGAAAATCAATTGTTCATAGAAACCATTTCCAATTTCTCCTCTCTTACTACCCCTTCTCATAGATTTCTGCCTTGTTTAAGATTCTTTGAAAAAGCAGTGATATTTTATGATTTTGTGACCAGAATGATGCTCCACCCAAGCTAGTATTTTACAAATGTGCAGTCATTTCTTTCCTTTAAAACTTGCAGGAATTGAGCTTTTTTTTTTTTTTTTTTTTTTACTGCCTCCCGAGTAGCTGGGACTACAGGTGCCCACCACAGCGCCCAGCTTTTTTGGGTAGAGATGGGGTCTCACTCTGGCTTACTCAGGCTCAGGATGGTCTTGAACCTCTGAGCTCAGGCAATCCACCCGCCTTGGCCTCCCACAGCATTAGGACTACAAGTGTGAGCCACCATGCCTGGCTGGAATTGAGCTTTAAATACAAGGTAATGGTTAGACCTTGGCAACTGGAAAGCTCATGAGCTCACCTTTCTTCGCATTCCCAGCCTGCTGCACTGCTTCCTCTCCTCTGGTCCACTCATTTCATGCCTCTTTCTTCAGTGACCTAAGGTAGTCACAACATTCTTAAACATTTTTTCAAAATTGTGATAAAATAACCATACAAAAATTTACTGTTGTAAACCTTTAAACATACAGTTTAGTACTGCTAATTAAACAGATTCACACTGTTGTGCAACCAATCTCCAGCACTCTCTTCATGTTGCAGAACAGAAACTCTGTACTCATTAAACTCTTAATCTCCATTCCCTCCTTCTCCCCAGTCAGGGTAACCACCTTTCTGTCTCTATGTGTTTGAAGGCGTACTTCATGTTCATCTTTGTGACTTTTTGTGACTGGCTTATGTCACTTACCATAATGTCCTCAAAAGCAATCTGTATTTTAGCATGTATCAGAATTTCTGTCCTGTTTGAATCTGAAACATTCCATTGTATGCATATACCACATTTTGTTTATACATTCTTCTGATGAGTATTTGGGTTGCTTTCACTTTTTTTTTTTTTAAGAGATGAGATCTGACTATGTCACCCAGACTGGACTCTAACTATTGGCCTCCTGTGATTCTCCTGCCTCGGCCTCCTCAGCAGCTGGGATCTCTGGTGTCTTCCACTATACCCGGTTGCTCCCACCTTTCGGCTATTGTGAATGATGGTGCTTTGAACATGGGGTAGAAATATCTCTTTAAGACCCTGCTTTCAATTCTTTTGTGTATATCCACAAGTGGAATTGCTGGATCACATGGATTTTTTTTTTTTTTTTTGTAGAGACAGCGTCTCACTTTATGGCCCTCGGTAGAGTGCCATGGCATCACACAGCTCACAGCAACCTCCAACTCCCAGGCTTAAGCAATTCTCTTGCCTCAGCCTCCCAAGTAGCTGGGATTACAGGTGCCCGCCACAACGCCCAGCTATTTTTTTTTGGTTGCAGTTCAGGCGGGGCCGGGTTTGAACTGCAACAGGCGACTGAGCCACAGGCGCCGCCCGATCACATGGATTTTAATTCTTCGAGAAATTGCTACAATCTTTTCCTTAGTGCTGCACCATTGTAGGCATTTCTAAAGTTTCTTTCATGCCCTAGTAGGAAAAACTGTTGTACTATAGACCACATATAAGGAAAAGGATCACAAGGCCAAGAGCAAAAAACCAATTCTCATGCTTTATTAGAAAATGATAAAAGTAATTAAGAACGTGGAAATGCTAGAACTGGGAGACATCCACCCCTTCATTTACGGTGAGTGAACAGACTCAGAGGACGGGTGGTTGGCGGAGGTCAAAGGGCTAGTTAAGTAAGGGGAGAACCAGAACTGGCGTCCAGAGCTTTCCAATCTTTCTTCAACTTATTGCAAAGAAAATTATCTTCAGCTCAAAAATTTATGTTATGAAGAACAAGAACCAACGAGCGGATAATTCAAAACATCCTGTGGGATGTATTTGTATGTTTTGTTCTGACTCCCTAACTGCCGTGGCCGACATCGACTTCAGCCTGTTTTTTTTAATCCCGCTGCTGAGGGTCCTGAGAATCCTGGGCATCTCAGGATATGGAGAGGGAGACAAAGACACCCAGTCCACAATTAAGATCCACGAGAGCAAAGAGACCCTGTGGTCGCCTGCGCGCTGGCCGGAGCCGCCAGTGTGTGGCGTGGATTCAGCGCCCTTCCTGGGGCCTCAAAGATCCTGGCGCTCAGCGAGGGCGGATCGGGGTTCCTTGTAGTCCCCACGCTCGGGATCCGAGGAGAGGGATCGCGGCAGCAAGGCACCAGAGCCGCGGACCCCGTGCAACTTCCCCGGCGGGACCGCGCCCAGTGTCCCCCGCCGCAGTCGCGGAACCCCAGGCGCCACTCGCCCAGGCTGCGGACCGCCGCGGGCACGTGGGTCGGCTGCAGCGCTGCGACAGGCACCGGCCGCTCGGCTCGGCCCAACCTCTCGGCTCCCGCCTCGGCCCCTGCCTCTGGGGAAGAGGGTTCCTCCCCCCTTCCACTTTGCACCCGTCCAAGGGAATTTGCGGTCGGTGACGTGCATCCTTAAGAGAGCCACCTGCAGCGCGGGGCGCGCCGCTCCCGGCCGCATCGCAGGGCTGGGCCGGCGCGGCCTGGGGACCCCAGGCTCCGGAGGCCATGCCGGCGTTGGCGCGCCGCGGCGGCCGGCTGCCGCTGCTCGGTAAGGTCCCGCTCGCCCGCTCTCTGCCCTCCGCGGTCCCCGGCGCGGCCCCTCCGCCCCCACCCCGCCCCGGGGACCCGGGCGCGCGCGTCCTGCAGCCCCGCCGCCGCGCTCCTCCCCGCGCTCGCTGGCTCCATCGCCTCCCGCGCCCCTCCCCTGTTTCGCGCCCTCCGGACTCTACCAGAACTTGCCCACAGCCCGGCTTTTCCCACCCCTCGCCCTCCTCCCTCTTCTCTAAGGTTGCTCCTCCGGTCCGGGCCGTGGTCCCGAGCGGCGGCCCGGACTCCGCGGGCGGCCTCGCCGAGGCGCTGCGCGGGGTCGGGGGCTGCCCCGGCCGCCGGCTCGGCCCGGGCGCTCGGGTTCTGGGCTGTCGGTGTGAGTCTGCAGCCGTCAGCTGGGCGCCAGGGGACCTCGTCCCGACCGACCCCTGGGTGCTGTAGATCCTGGGTGGCGTCTTTAACTCTTTTTTTTTTTTTTTTTTGAGGTTTTGATTTACGGAGCGAATTCCGAAGGGAAAATGCGCCTGCGTTCGCCCCCAAAGGGAATCATCCCCAGTAACGACCCCCCACCTCCGCCAAATTTCTCTTAGATCAACGAATAGTTACTTTGGAAATATTATGTTAACAGGATTTACATATTAAGATACTAGCTGTCACTTTCTCCTACACTCTGTTTTTATCCTAGCATTAAACCCCAGTGGGTTTTCAAGGACTCCGAGAACTGTCCCCAAATAATCTGCTGGGTAGCACAATTGTTACTGAAAAAAAGAAAAAAAAAATTCCCTCCCGCTCGGTTCGTGTTAGCTTTGTGTTCGGAAAGATGGGAAGGTTGAGTGGAATTGGGTTGGTAGAGATAGTTCTGGGAACCCGGGAGCTGGGTCCCTGCCCAAGGTCTGCAACCTTGCGACCGCACTCTCCGCTCCCGGCCTCCTCCTCTGCCCTCCCTGGGAGGGCGTCCGGCTGTGTCCGCCTCAGCTCTGAGATTCAAGGACTCTAAGTCTCTGTGGCAAACGGAGAAAATATTTGCAATATAGATGTGCAGGAATTATGTCCAATAGCGTTTGTTTCAGATAATTCAGAATTGTAAAGAGAAAGAAATGTAAAATAAGGAGGGCTTGGAAAAACATGTTTTAAATTTGTTAAACATTTGTCTCTACTAGCTGGTAATTATGTACATTTCAGATGTATAGTACCATATGTTTTTCAGATTCCAGTAACCCAAAATGTTAACTTTTTGTTGCAAATGATAGTAAGTGCCTCGTTCAGTAGGATAATAGGCTTTCTTTCTTTTTAAAAAATTTTTTTCATAATAGGCTTTCTAAAGGTATAAACATCAACGTTTACAACTTCATTTAAGCTTCATTGAATTCTTTCATATTTGGGAAAGGTCTCAGAAATTTCCATATCTCTCCACATTTTTCTAAATGAAGTATAATTAGCCTTCAGTAAATATGCACGTATGTTAAGAGCACAGCTCTATTAGTTTTCTTGTATGCGTACACCCATGTAACCACTATTGAATCAAGATACAGAGCAATTCTAGCTACACTTTCACAGTCAATACTGACCTCCCTGCCCCCGTCCAGTTAGCCCCTACTTTGACTTCTAATACTATGGATTACTTACACCTGTTCTTGAACTTTATGTAAACTGAATCATCATTATGTACTCTTTTATGTCCAGCTTCTTTTACTCAACCTTGTTCTTTGTAGCAATGGTTCTTTTATTGAATTGTGGTGCCATTCCTTGGTATGAATATACATTATGTTTATTTTTTGAGACTACATCTTGCTCTGTCACCCACACTGGAGTGCAGTGGCATGTTCATAGTAGCTGGGACTATGGGTGTGCACCACTACATCTGGCTAATAGTTTTTATATTTTGTATAGACAAGGTCTTGCCATGTTGCCCAGGATGATCTTGATTGCCTGGCCTTAAGCAATTCTCTTACCTTGGCCTCCCAGAATGTTAGGTTTGTAGGCATGAGCCACTATGCCTGGCCCAACAATTTGTTGTAACTGTTCTATCACTGAAGAACATGTAAGTTGTTTCTGATTTTGTGTAATGAACATTGTTTTACATAAAACCCCGTTTTCTCTTAGGGTTATACCCACAAGTAGAATTCCTAGATCATAAGGGTGGCATACTGAAGGTTTGGTAGATAGCGTCAAGTTGTTTTCTGAAGTGGTTGTAGTAATTTACATCTCCCTAGCAGTGTATAGCAAGCAGTTCCTTACATCTTTGCCCATGGTTAGCATTATAAATTTTCTTGACTAAAGAAGGATAAAGTGAGAAGTTTTAAAGTGAAGACTTTAAAATGCTCAAAAGTGTTAAATTCCTTGAATTATAACATGAGATTCCAACTTCCCTGCCATTGTCAGCACCACGGTTCATGAACAATGGCGAAGCTTTCTAAAGGGCGTTTGAAGAATGTACTCCCTCGTGGCCTTATCTACATCATGTGCTAAAACTGGGCAGAAAGGGGCATTTCAGTATGTCAAGGATTGTGATACCGTGTCTCTCACCAGTGTCAGAGTAATTACATTCAGAGCCTTAAATTACTCATTCTTGTGTCTATCTTTTGCCCTTGTTTGTCTTTATTTGCCTTTTTGTGAACTGCTACCCCAAGGGGGAATGATTCTAGAAGAGGTGAAGGGAAGAGATGCCAGCAAAGCTTGGTTGGAATCAGATGGGACATCAGACCTGGTGACCTGATGTTAAAGTCCCCTCCAGCTCTAACAGTCTTGTTTTAATTCTTGCTGTCATATAGGTTTAGATTGGCTATTCATTTTTTCTTAGGTACTTCGTATCTATCTACGAAAAATGATCCTTTTAGATTTAGTTGTGAACGACTTGCCTTCCATTAAAGAATGGATCTACTTTTTTTTTTTTGTAGAGAGAGTCTCACTTTATGGCCCTCAGTAGAGTGCCGTGGCCTCACACAGCTCACAGCAACCTCCAACTCCTGGGCTTAAGTGATTCTCCTGCCTCAGCCTCCCGAGTAGCTGGGACTACAGGCGCCCTCCACAACGCCCAGCTATTTTTTTGCTGCAGTTCGGCTGGGGCAGGGTTTGAACCTGCCACCCTCGGTATATGGGGCCAGCCCCTTACCGACTGAGCCACAGGCACCGCCCTGGATCTACTTTTTGTAACTGAAAAGTCACTTTCAGGCTTGGTGCCCATTGCACAGTGGTTACGGTGGCAGCTATATACACTGAGGGTGGCAGGTTTGAACCCGGCCCGAGCCAGCTAAACAACTGCAACAAAAAAATAGCCAGGCATTGTGGTGGGCGCCTGTATTCCCAGCTACTTGGGAGGCTGAGGCAAGAGAATCACTTAAGCCCAAAACTTTGAGGTTGCTGTGAGCTATGACACCACAGCATTCTACCGAGGGTGACATAGGGAGACTCTATCTCAAAGAAAAAAAAAAGGGATATTAAGTGTCGAGGAGGAAGCCTTACCTCATCTATATTCTTCAGCAAGACTTCAGATAACAAAAATGAAGGGAAAGCATGTATGAGGAAGAAAAAACATTTTTTAATTTAATAAACTTTTGTAGTATATCTATTTCTGTGCTAGGCACACGGGGTACAAAGATGAAAGAGGTGTTAGCTGGGCGTTGTGGAGGGCGCCTGTAGTCCCAGCTACTTGGGAGGCTGAGGGAAGAGAATTGCCTAAGCCCGAGAGTTGGAGGTTGCTGTGAGCTGTGATGCTACAGCACTCTACCAAAGGTTATAAAGTGAGACTCTGTCTCTATAAAAAAAAAAAAAAAATGAAAGAGGTGGCAGTGGGGATTTGTGTATAAATAAAAATTTTATTCTAATCAGGAAAAGCATTTTTTTTGGTTGTTGCAGTTTTGGCCAGGGCTGTGTTCCAGCCCACCACCCTCAGTAATATGGGGCCAGTGCCCTACTAATTGAGCCACAGGCACCACCCAGCATGAAGCTTTCTTTTAATTAAACTTTCCAACACAGTTTTTTTTTTCTTTTTTAGAGACAAAGTGAGTGCAGTGGTGAGATCCCCTCTCACTGTAGCCTCAAACTCTTGGGCTCAAATGATATCCTACCTTAGCCTCCCAAGTAGCTGGAACTATGGGCCTTACATTTGTAAGAGTCAAGTCATGTTTGACTTCTGCAATTACGAGGGGTGCTCAATGCAACTTGTACTCATCTTTTGTTATTGGTATTTACTGAGTATTACAATTTTAATACAGTTTTTTTTCCTTTCTTGAAATCTGCATACATTTTCTGGCACCCTGTGTATGTGTAGACTAGAAATAGCATGCTTCAATGAAGAAGCTTCAGCCAGGTCAGAATAGGAATCCTTAAAGCTCCTTAAATATGGGTATATAGTATGTATTTAATGGCTATGGGAATGAAAATGCTCTTCTATTTAAAGTAAAGGAAATAAACTGTTCCCAAATTAAATATGGCCATCTTCTAGGTCTTGAGAAGAAACACTTTCCTCAACGTGCTTTGACCACATTCGTTGGCTGCGTTTTATCTCCAGAGGGCATTCCTGCTCACTTGAGAAGCCACACCTCCACAGTTTTTCATATTTCTCTCATCTGCTCATTCTCATGACACACAGCAGCGTGACAGAGGCCCCTTATCTCAGTGCTCAAGATTACCATCTTGCTCACTCCCCAAATACCCACCAGACTTGCCTTAATCTTTGGGCAAAGCTTTGATTTGACATAAAGGAAATAATCTCAAGAGTGTTGTATTTTATCATTTTTCTTGACTTTGAAAGAGATCTTGCAGATAATAGGAATAAGAATTTTGAGAGGGGAAACTGAAGGTTGGAAATTGGCTTAGTCTGCTTTACTGTTTGCTTACTTAGCTTGGTTTTGCCACTGTGCTCCAGTCTACATTCACTCTGAAGTAGCAAACCCTTATGAATCTTACAGAAGGTGGTTTGTCTGAGGAGAGCCATTTGGTTTTCATCAGGTGATTTTGTGATCTTAAGATTTCTTCCCTAACTTCCAAAAAGGCGTTAGCCACTTGTCAGGTAGTCATAGTCAAAGAATCTGTAACTTTATACCTAAGTGATGTAGTTACGCTTAATTTACAGTTTCTGTGGCTATATCATCAGTGGTCTTGAATTAATGCAAACTTTTGTAGAAGTCCCCAACGATCGTTAATTTGACCCATGCGGTTCTGTTCTATGGGTACCAACATATGTGAAGGAAATTTAAAAATAATATAAAGTACACACAGTGTTCTTTTGTGGCTAGAGGAATTGCATAATATCCTAAAAGAGGAACTATTGTTATTTTTTTTAGGTTAAACAGTAAAAATATTTTTACTGTTGTCATTATAAGGTCACTTGGTAGCTAAAAATCCTCCATAGAATTATTTACAGTTTACACTGAAGCAGGATATTGCCATTATTTCTTTAAAATATTGTGCCTTGATTATAAGATATAGTCACTGAATTCAGTCTTCAAATACTTCGCTATTTGAGTTCTGATTTTCCTAACGGTAGGTATTCTGTTCTTGGAGGCAATGCAGAGAGATATATTAGGACTAACACCACAGTTAGGAAACATGTGCTCTTTACTCTGGCGGGAAATTTCTCTGCACTTTAGTTCCTCATTTGTGGAAAGGAGATAAGCAGATACCTTACCCCTTCATGAGATAATACCTCATAGCGCAGCTGCACCCCTTGTTAGGCAGATGCTTTGCAGAAAAAATGATACAAAGTCCGAAGCAATCGTTGGAGTTTAGAGTCACGAGATGTCTCTCCCTCTCTCTTTCCCTCTCTTCTTCTCTCTTTTCCTCCTTGCACAGACACTTTGAGTCCGTGTCCAGGTGCCCTACTGTTTCCTACCCTTTAAGAGCTCATTGTCTAATGCTGGGGGTGCCTGTGGGAAAAGGTCAGACACACAGAAAGAAGGAAACTTGCAGTGGAATTTTAGAAATACGCACAGAGGATGAGCCTCTAACCCAGACTCAGAGAATAAGGCAGCGCTCCTAAGAGGAGATGAAAAGCCAGAGCCAGGACTGGGAAATCAGTGAGTCTCGACAGACAGAGGAGGGCGTGAGAACAGGACAGCAAAGGAAAAAAAGCACGGAAGTAATAAACACGGAGCAGAGCGAAAACTGGAATTCCATTCAAACTTGCTGGGACACAGTGTATAAAGTCCTCAGCGTTAGAGTAACTATCATTTATAAAGTTGTAACTCAGCAAGTGGCTTAAAGACTGTTCAATGGATAGCTTAAAACAAAAAACTGTAATTACCTGAGCAGAATGCATCCTGTGGAAGGAATGTTTCGGTGATGCAATAGGAGTTCGGACTCGATCACGTTGTAGACTAAGAGTGTCTGAAGGGCTTTCGGGGGCTTCGTTACATCTGTGTGCGTACGTGTGCGTGCACGTTATTCTTGTTTTTTACTTATAGTGGGTTAGTTGCTTTCCTCAGATTTTCCAAGGGGTCTGTGACTCAAAAAAAGGAAAGAACCATTGCTGTCGGTTATGGAGGATTAATATGCCCTGCTTTGTATTATTTTTGTTTGCTTGTTTCAGGTTTTTTTGGTTTTGAGACAGGGTCTCATTCTGTCACCCAGACTAGAGGGCATCAGCACGATTATAACTCACTGCAGCCTCCAACTCCTGGGCTCAAGCCATTCTCCAAGTAGCTAGGACTATAGGGATGTACCACCACATCTGGCTACTTGTTTTTTTATTTTTTGTAGAGATGAGGGTCTTACTATGTTGCCCAGGTTGTTCTCAAACTCTGGGGCTCAAGTGCTGCTCCTGCTTCAGCCTCCCAAAGAGCTGGTGGGAGCTGGTGGGATTATAGGTGTGAGCCCTGCACCAGCTCTGATTTGTGTTTTAGAGAGAGAATTCTGTTCCTTAAAAGTATACTATTTTGAGAGCTTGTTTCCAATTCCCAAGTTGTCCTCATTGCTCTGAATGTGTTTGGAACTGGACTCTAATAATTTCCACTAGGTTTTGGAATGGATTCTTGGGAAAAACTTTACTTTTTTTATTTTTATTTTTTTGCAGTTTTTGGCCGGGGCCGGGTTTGAACCCGCCAACTCCGGTATATGGGGCCGGCGCCCTACTCCTCTGAGCCACAGGCTCCACCCAGGAAAAACTTTAATACTGGATGGTGGCAAATCTTTCTTTGCCTTATTTATTTATTTATTTATTTATTTATTTTGGAGACAGGGTCTCACTTTGTTGCCCAGGCTAGAGTGCTGTGGTGGCAGCATAGCTCACAGCAATCTCAGACTCATGGGGTCAAGCAATCCTCCTGCTTCAGCCTCCTGAGTAGCTGGGACTACAGGCATCTGCCACAACACCCCAGCTAATTTTTCTGTTTTTAGAAGAGTCTGGGTGGATCTAGATCTTGTTCAGGCTGGTCTCAAGCTCCTGAGCTCAAGTGATCTACCCAGTCCGGCCTCCCAGAGTGCTAGGATTGCAGGCCAACACACAAGGCCCCACTTGCCTTTTTAAGCTTCAGGTTTATTGAGGTACAGTTTTCATATAGTAAATTTCACCCTCTTAAGTGTGTAGTTTTATAAGTTTAACTGTTAAATACATCAACTTATAGAATATTTCCCAAAGTTTCTTTATGTCCCTTTGTAATCAACCTCAATCCCTAGCAGCCGGTAATCTCCATTCTGTTGCTATCATTTTTCCTTTTCCAGAATGTCACATAAGTGGATTTTATAATATATAGTCCATGAACCTGTTTGTTTCACATAGCATAACTATTTGGGATTTATCCATGTTATGTATTTTTCTTTTCTCTTGCTGAGTAATGTTCCATTGTATGGATATGCCACAATTTGCTTATCCATATTTGCTTCCATTTTCTGGCATTTATGAATAAAATAGCTATAAATATTTGAATATAGGTTTTGGTGTGAGTATTGGTTTTAATTTCTTTGGGGGAGGTAAATACCTAGAAGTGGTATTGTATTGTGGGATTGTACACTAATTGAATGTTTATAGGAAACTGCTGAACTGTTTTTCAAAGTGATTATAGCATTTTTCATCTACTGCAAAAATGTATGAGAGTTGTAATTGTTCATCCTCATTGTCAGCATGTGTTATTGTCAATTTGTTTTTGTCTTTTAACCGTTTTAATAGGGATATAGCGATATGTCATTGTAGTTTTAATTTACATTTCCTTAATGACTAATAATGTTAAGCGTCTTTTCATATGCTCAATTGACATCTTAGTGAAGTGCTTTCTAATATCTTTTGCCCATTTTTTAATTGGGTGTTTGATTTCTTATTATTTGCTTTAAAGTATTCTCTGTTTCTCATGGATATAAGTTCTTTGTCAGATAGTTTTTTTTTTGAGACAGAGTCTCACTTTGTGGCCATCGGTAGAGTGCTGTGGCGTCACAGCTCACAGCAACCTCAAACTCTTGGGCTTAAGTGATTCTTTTGCCTCAGCCTCCCAAGTAGCTGGGACTACAGGTGCCCACCACAATGTCCAGCTATTTTTTTTGTTATTGTTGTCATTGTTGTTTTAGCAAGCCCTGGCCAGGTTTGAATCCACCAGCCTTGGTGTATGTGGACGGCACCCCAACAACTGAGCTACGAGTGTCTAGGTTGTCAGATAGGTGTTTAGAAAATTTTTCTTCCAGTTTGTGTCTTGTTTTTTCATTTTTTTCCTTTCTTTCTTTTTTTTTTGTAGAGACAGAGTCTCACTTTATTACCCTCGGTAGAGTGTCGTGGCGTCACACAGCTCACAGCAACCACCTACTCCTGGGTTTAGGCAATTCTCTTGCCTCAGCCTCCCAAGTAGCTGGAGCTCCTGCCACAACGTCCAGCTATTTTTTTGTTGCAGTTTAGCCAGGGCTGGGTTTGAACCCGCCACCCTCAGTATATGGGGCCCGCACCCTACTCATTGAGCACAGGTGCTGCCCTGTCTTTTCGTTTTCTAACAATGGCTTTTGAAGAATATAAGTTGTTAATTTTTTTTTTTTTTTTTGAGATAGAGCCTCAAGCTGTCACCCTGGGTAGAGTGCCATGGCATCATAGCTCATAGCAACCTCCAATTCCTGGGCTTAAGCTATTCTCTTGCCTCAGCCTCCAAAGTAGCTGGGACTACAGGCACCCACACAATGCCAAGCTATTTTTTGGTTGTAGTTGTCACTGTTTGGCAGGTCTGGGCTGGATTTGAACCTGCCAGCTCTGGTATATGTGGCTGGTGCCTTAGCCTCTTGGCTACAGGTGCTGAGCCAATAATTTGTTAATGTTGTTGAAGTATACTACTAGAACAAAATTAGCCCTAGATTATAAACACAGCTCTGGACCCACCTGCAAACAAAATGTTGCAATAAATTTAATTGCATGTCAGAAAACTGTTCAAGAATATTTAACAGATTACAAAGACATCTGGCACCAGGTAAAATTCACAATATCTGGCACTAGGTTATAAATTATTAGACAACTAAAGGAGAAAAATTCAACTCATAATAAGGAGCAAAATCAATCATCCAAAAGGGACCAAGAAATGTCATGGAATATGGAATTAGTAGGCAGGAACATTAAGGCAGTTATTATAACAATATTCCATATATTCCTTAAGATTGAAGAAAGACTGTACATGTTAAATAGAGGCATAGTAGGTATTAAAAATTACCCAAATTGAACGTCTAGAGATGAAAACCACAATTACACAGTATAAAATTAGTAACTGCAGATTAAACACTTTGGAAGAAAAGATTAGTGAATTTGAAGGGATAGCAACAGAAAATATTCAAAATGAACAGAGAAAAAAATATTAAACAAAATGAACAGAGAATCAAGGAGCTGATTCAAATAGTCAAATACACATGCAATTAGAGTCCCTGAAGGAGAGAATGAAGAGGAGGATGATGACAAAAAGAAAAAATACTTGAAGAAGTAATAAAGGAAAAAACTTTCCAGATCTGATAAAAATTATAAAACCACAGATACAAGATGTCCAATGACACTCAAGCACATGGCTCATGAAGAAAACTTCAAAGGGCTCATTTTAATCAAATTGGTTAAAACCAGTAATAGAAAATCTTTTGTTTAAGAGCACAATGGGGTCTCATGTTGCCCAGGCTGGTCTTGACATCCTGGACTCAAGCGATCCTTGTGCCTTGGCTTCCCAAAATGCTAGGTTTACAGGTGTGAGTCACCAGCCTGACAAAAGAGAAAATCTTATCATCATTCAGAATAAAAAGATACACTCATTTAGCAAATTTCTTGTCATGAACAATGTAAGTTAAAAAAAAAAAGACAACATCTTTAAAGGACTGAAGGAAAAATAATATGAATGTAGAATTTATATATAAAGAAAATATTTTTCAAAAATGGAGAAGAAACAAATATGTTTTCAGATGTAGAGAAACTAAAAAGAAATAATCACTACCAGTCTGGCACAACAGGAAATATTAAAGAAAGTTCTTTAGGCACAAAGATAATATAATACAAGATGAAAATATAATACAAAGGAATGAAAAATAATGGAAATGATAATTATGCAAGTAAATATAGACTTTTTTCTTATTTTTTAAATCCCTGCTAAAAGACAATTTACTGTTTACTCCAGGCATGGTGGCTCACACCTATAATCCTAGCCCTCTGGAAAGCTAAGGTGGAAAGATTGCTTGAGCTCAGGAGTTCAAGACCAGCCTGAGCAAGACTGAGAGACACTCTCTACCCAAAATAGAAAAGTTAGCTGGGGTCAGTGGTATGCACCTACAATCCCAGCTACTCCAGAGGCTGAAGCAGGAGAGTTGCTTGAGCCCAGGAGTTTTAGAGGTTGCAGTGAGTTATGATGGCCAGATTGCACTCTGGCCTGGGGCAACAGAGTGAGACTCTTGTCTCAAAAATAACAACAATAGGTGGGTGGATAGAGTGCCGGCCACATGCACGGAGGCTGGTGGGTTCGAACCAGGCCTGGGCCAGCTAAGGCAACAATAACAATTGCAGCATCAAAAACAACAATAAAATAGTGGGGTGTTGTGGTAGGCACCTGTAGTTCTAGCTATGTGAGAGGCTGAGGCCAGAGAATTGCTTAAGCCCAAGAATTTGAGGTTGCTGTGAGCTGTGATGGCATGGCACTCTACTAAGGGTGACATAATGAGACTCTGTCTCAAAAAATAATAATAATAAATAATAAATAAGTAACTTATTGTTTAAAGCAAAAATAGTAATAGCGTCTTGTAGAATTTACGTTACATAGAAGTACAACATATAACAGCATACAATAGTGTCTTGTAGAATGTATATGTTATGTAGAAGTACAACATACAACAGCAATAGCACAAATCCTGAAAGGGATGAAATTATATTTGAAGTGGTATAATAGCACTTAAAGATAGACTGTGTTAAGATAAAGGTATGTACTATAGACTTTCAAAAACTATTAAAATAGGCTTGGCACCTGTGGCTCAAGCAGCTAAGGCATTAGCCACATACACCTGAGCTGGTGGGTTCGAAACCAGCCCAGGCCTGCCAAACAACAATGATGGCTGCAACCAAAAAATAGCCAGGCGTTGTGGCGGGTGCCTATAGTCCCAGCTACTTGGGAGGCGGAGGCAAGAGAATTGCTTGAGCCCAGGAGTTGGAGGTTACTGTGAGCTGTGATGCCATGGCACTCTACCCAGGGTGACAGCTTGAGGCTCTGTCTCAAAAAAAAAAAACAACCCCAAAAAACTACTAAAATAACAAAACGAAGAATTATAGTTAATAATTCAAAAAAGGAAATAAAATGGAAACATTACCAAAAAAAAGCTTATTTATTCCCAAAGTAGGTAGAAAAAGAGGAGCATGGAATTAAAAAGCAGATAGGACAAATATAAAACAAGGAACAAGAATTTAAACCTAATCACATCAATTATCAATGTCATTAAATTTAAATGATCTAAATATCACAATTAAAGGCAGAAGTTGTCAGATTTGTTTTAAAAAATCCAACAAGACCCAACTGTATACCACATAAATGAAATCTATTCTAGATGTGAAGACACAAATAGGTTAAAGTTCAATGTATGAGAAAAAAGTTTTATGCTAACACTAATCAAAAGGAGATGTAGAGGGGCTAATACAATATCACACAAAGTGTATTGCAGAGAAAAGAATATTGCTGGGAACACAGAGAGCCATTTCAATAATGCTTGATTCATCAAAAGGACATAAAAATCTGAAGCATTTTTTTTTTTTTTTTGTAGAGACAGAGTCTCACTGTACCGCCCTCGGGTAGAGTGCTGTGGCGTCACATGGCTCACAGCAACCTCTAACTCTTGGGCTTACGCGATTCTCGTGCCTCAGCCTCCCGAGCAGCTGGGACTACAGGCGCCCGCCACAACGCCCGGCTATTTTTTGTTGCAGTTTGGCCGGGGCTGGGTTTGAACCCGCCACCCTCGGCATATGGGGCCGGCGCCCTACTCACTGAGCCACAGGCGCCGCCCATCTTAAGCATTTTTATGCATCTAATAATGGGGCTTGAGAACACATGGAGCAAAATTTGATTGGAGTGCAGGGAGAAATGGACTAATCCACAGTTATACAAGGAGTTCCACACTCCTCCTTCAATAACTGATAGAACAAGGAAAAAGAAACCAGTGAGCTATAGAAGACCTGAACAGCACTATCAGGCAGCCTGACCTAAGCACATCACAGAACGTCCCAACCCATGATGCGAATGACATCTTCTCAAGGGCACACAATACACTTACCAACACAGAGCGTATTCTGAAACATAAAGCAAACTTCAATACATTTTAAAAGATTCAAGATATATAAAGTGTATCTTCTGACTACAACATATTAAATTAAAAATTAATAACAGAAAGACATCTGGAAGATCCCCCATGAGAAACCAAACTTTATTATTATTCTTTTATTTCAGATTATTATGAAGGTTACAAATGTTTAGGTTATCTTCTTTTTGTTTCTAAGAAGTTCAAGTTGTAGTTGAGCCCTTCCCCCAGAGGGTATTCTGTACCCTCACATTGCTGCCCATTAGGTGAGAACCTGCCAATTGCCCACCCTCCGACCCTTTCCCTTTTCCAACTCTCCCCTCCCCCTCACTAGAATATGCTTGTGTTTTTCTGTCATGTGGGCATGTAGTTGTTTACATATTGGTTTCATATTAGTATTGAGTACATTGGAGGGAAACCAAACTTTAAATAACCCGTGAGTCAAAGAAGAAACCAAAAGATAGACTTGGTGCCTGTAGTTCGGTGGTTAGGATGCCAGCCACATACACTGAGGCAGGCGGATTCAAACCTGATCTGGGCCTGCTAACAATGACAACTGCAACAAAAAAATAGCTGAGTATTGTGGTGGGCGCCTGTCGTCCCAGCTACTTGAGGCTGAGGCAAGAGAATCACTTAAGCCCAAGAGTTGGAGGTTGCTGTGAGCTGTGATGCCATAGCACTCTACTGAGGGGGATGTAGTGAGACTCTGTCACAAAAGAAAGAAAGAAGGGAGGGAGGAACCAAAAGATAAATTAAAAAATATTTTTAATTGAATAAAAATGAAATATATCAGAATTTATGGGATGCCCCCAAAACAGACTTAACAGGAAATTTTAATATTAAATTGTTAGTTATTAAATAATCATTTAATTATTAATTATAGGATTAAGTTATATCAGCAAAGAACAGAGATCTCAAATCAACAACATCCAATTCAAGCATAATAAATAAGAAAAAAGTGGCAAATTAAAATGAGCAAGAGAGCCAGGTGCAGTGGCTCATGTCTGTAATCCTAGCGCTCTGGGAGGCCAAGGCGAGTAGATTGCCTGAGCTCATAAATTTGAGACCAGCCTGAACCAGACCAGCCTGAACTTCATCTCTGAAAAAACAAGCCAGGCACATGGCAGGTACCTGTAGTCTGAGCTACTTGGGAGGCTCAGGCAAGAGGATCGCTTAAGCCCAAGAGTTTGCAGTTGCTGCAAGCTGTGACGCCACAGCACTCTAGGTAGAACATAGTGAGACTCTGTCTCAAAAGAAAAGAAAAAAAAAAGAATATAATGAGGCCAGAGGCGGCGGCTCATGCCTGTAATCCTAGCATTCTAGGAGGCTGAGGTGGGAGGATGACTTGAGCTCAGGAGTTTGAGACCAGCCTGAGCAAGACAAGACCCTGTCTCTATTAAAAAAAAAGAAAAAAGAAAGAAAGAAAAGAAAAAGGAAGACACAAATAGAGAGCCAACAGCATTACAGAATCTATAAATGTTAAAATGATAATATGTAAATACTATTAGAAATTTTATGTCTCTACTTTTTGACAACTTTTACTTAGTGGAAAACTTCTTCAAAGACACGTAGTACCAAAGCTCATTCAAGAAAAGTTTGATAACCTAAATAATGCTATAGTAAAGAAATTGAATTTGTGTTTTAAAATATTTTCACAATGAAAACTACTGGAACAGATGGCTTTACTAGGAAATCCACCCAGCATTTAAAGAAGAAATTAAACCAATTATACAAACTCTTTCAGAAAATTGAAGAAAAGGGCCAAGCAAGGTGGCTCACGCCCGTAATCTCAGCCATATGGGAGGCCAAGGCAGGTGGATTGCCTGAGCTCACAGGTTCGAGACCAGCCTGAGCCAGAGCAAGACCCTGTTTCTAAAACTAGCTGGACCTTGTGATGGTCACCTGTAGTCCCAGCTACTCAGGAGGCTGAGGCAAGAGGATTGCGTGAGCCCAAGAGTTTGAGTTTGCTGTGAGCTATGATGGCACAGCATTCTACAGAGGGCAACAATGTGAGACTCTGTCTCAAAAAAAAGAAAGAAAATTGAAGAAAAGATAACACTTACGAGGCCAGCATTACTCTGATACCAAAACCAGACAAATATATTAAAACTATGTAGACAAATACTGTCACGAATATAAATGCAAAAATTCTTAGTAATATTTTTTAAAAATTGAATTAAATGATATATTAAAAAGCATTACTTAATATCCAACTGGTGTTTATTCCAGGGGATCAGAGTTGGTTACATTTGACAATCTATCAATCCAGTTTACTATATTTACAGTCCAAAAAAGAAATATTGCTAAAAAAAAGAACAAAAACTAATGTTTAAGATCATCTCAATAGATACAGAAGAAGTGTTTGACAGAATTCATCCATCATTGATAAAACCTCTTAGCAAACTACAAATAGAAGTGATCTGCCTGGAGCAAGTAATAGAAAAAAATATATAAAATCAATTTAAAAAGTGATCTTCTTCAAACTAATTAAGGGTATCTATGAAAAACCAATGGTGGCTTACACCTGTAACCCTAGCATTTTGGGAGGCTGGAGCAGGAGGATCAATTGAGGCCAGAAGTTTTAGACCAGTCTGGGCAACATAGTAAGATCCCCAAATCTACAGAATTTTTTTAATGAGCTGAGCACTGTCATCCTAGTTACTCAGGGGGCCAAGGGAGGAAGAGCACTTAAACCCAGTAGGTGGAGGCTGCAGTGAGCTATGTACACACCCCTGGAATCCAGCTTGTGCCAGAGTGAGACTCAGCCTAAAAAAAAGGGAAAAAAGAAAAGCCTACAGCTAACATCATAGATAATGGTAAGAGAATAAATACTTTCTCCTAAGATCAGAAACAGTGTAAGGATCTTTACTCTCATTACTTCTGTTCAACATTGTACCAGAGATTCTAGTTAGTGTATTAATGCAAGAAAAAGAAATGAGGGGCGGTGCCTGTGGCTCAAGGAGTGGGGCACTGGTCCCATATGCTGGAGGTGGCGGGTTCAAACCCAGCCCCGGCCAAAAACCACAAAAAAAAAAAAAAAAAAAGAAATGAAAGGCACCCGCATTAGAAAGAAAGATGTAAAACTGTGTTTTTTTGCTGACAACATGACAGTCTATGTAAAAAATCCTATAGAACATTACAAAACCATGAATAAGTAAGTTCAGTAAGTTTGCAGGATGTAATATCAATGTGGAAAAAAATCAATCATCTTTCTATATCCCGGCAAATAACAATCAGAAATTGAAGTGAGGCGCCTGTGGCTCAGTGAATAGGGCACCGGCCCCATTGACTGAAGGTGGCAGGTTCGAACCTGGCCCCGACCAAACTGCAACCAAAAAAAAAAGAAATTGAAGTGAAAAATACCAAAATATCGTCTAAAAATATGAAACAGGAATGAAGATAGGCAAGATGCATATATTGAAAACTATGAAACATTGCTAAGAGAAATGAAATAATCCCTAAAATAAAAGAAGCAATATACCATGTTTATGTTTTAGAAAACTCAATACTGATAAATGTCAGTTTTGCCTCAATTGATCAAGCGATTCAATTAAATCCCTAGTAAAATGCCTGGAGATCTTTTTTGGCAGAAATTAACAAGCTGATTATAAAATTCACAGGGAAATACAGGAGACCTAGAACAACAAAAAAACAACTTATAAATGAAGAACAAAGTTAGAGGATATCTAACATTAATATTCTACATAATACTTGCTTTCAAACCTTATTATAAAGCAACAGTAACCCAGACAATGTGAAATTGGCCTTCAGATATACCAACAGATTAATGGAACAGAATAGTGATTCAGAAATATACCAGAAATATTTAGTCCATTTATTTTTAAAATTTTAAAATTAAGGGATACGAATATTTTAGGTTACGTGGATCATTTTTGAAATGCTTGAGTCCTGATTTATTCCTGGCTGTAGGCTATATTCCAGTGCTCATCACTGGTAAATTTATATTTGACAAAGGGGTAGAAGTAGTTTCAGTGGAGAAATCAGTCTTTCAACAAAGGGTACTCAAACAATTGGATATTCATATGCAAATACATTCATATGCAAAACTTTGACCCAAATGTCATGCCCTATGTAAAGTTAACTCAAAATGGATCATACACCTGAATGTAAAGCTAAAATGTGAATGTAAAACCAATGCAAAACCTAAAACTACATAACTTCTATGAGAAAATCTTTCTGACTTTAGATTGGATGAAGGTTTTTGAGATTCAAAGCCAAAAGCATGATTCATAACAGAAAAGTTAATAACTTCAACATCTTCAATATTAAAAATTTCTAGTCTTTATGGCAGCGCCTGTGGCTCAAGGAGTAAGGCGCCGGTCCCATATGCTGGAGGTGGCAGTTTCAAACCCAGCCCCAGCCAAAAAAAAAAAAAATTTCTAGTCTTTGAAAAACAAGCCCCAGATTGGTAGAAAATATTGATCATATTTACATATCTGATAAAAGACTTTTATCCAGAATACTACGGATAGTTTTAAAAGCTCTCAAAACCCCATAATAAAGAGTACAGATATTCCAGTTATACAGGAGAAATAAGTTCTGGAGTTCTGTTGTACCAGCATGATAACTATAGTTAACGTAATGTATTATATAAAATAAAATAAATGTCAGCATTTGATTATATTTTGTAATATATGATTTCTTTTCTGGGTCATTGTAGGCACTCATTGGTTAATTTTAAATTGAATAAATAAATGTCAGTGTGCTCATATTAAAAAATACACTGTATGTTTGAAAATTGCTGAGAGAGTAGATTTTAAATGCTTTCACCATGAAAAAAATAAGCACATAAACTGTTAAAATTTTTTGGTACATAATATTTTACATATTTGGGGGAGTACCTGTGATATTTTGAGGCATGCATAGAATGTGTGATGATTAATTTGGGGTATTTGGAGTATCTATCACCTTGAGTATTTATCATTTCTATGTGTTGGGAACATTTCAAGTCCTTTCTTCTAGCTTCTTTGAAATATTTAAGACATTGTTGTTTATAATAGTCAACAGGATATGGAAAAATGCTCAACACCACTAATCATCAGGGAAATGCCAATTAAAACCCCAATGAGGTATGTATATATATTACAACATTACATTGTACTCCAAGAGTATATGTAATTTTTGACAATTAAAAAATTCAATAAAATAAGCAACCCCATTAAAAAAGATGATTTGGGCAAATGATGTGAACAGTCTCACCACCAAAGAAGTTATAGAAGTCTCTGAAAGGATGCTCAACATTGTTAGTATAAAGACGCAAATTAAAAACCTCAATGAGACACAGCATACGTATTAGAAAGGCTAAAATTAAGAAGTCTCATCATACCAAATCTGGTGAGGATGTGACACAACTGGAATTCCCATATACTACTGGGGGAATATAAAATGATACAATATTTTTGGTAAACAGTTTGGGACTTTCTTAAGTTACATATCCATCTAGATGTACCCTATGACCTGGGCATTCACCTCCTTGGTATTTACCCAAGAGAAATGAAAGTATACTAGTCCATACCAAGACTTTCACACAAATGCTCACAGCAGTTTTGTTGGGCTTTTTTAAATGTATTTTATTTTATTTTTTACTTAAAACAAATTTTTTTTACTACCACCTTTTCTCATGGATCAAGAAGTCCATGGCAGCTTTATAAGATCAAAAGTGGGAACAGCTCAAATGTCTATAGATTGGTAAATGGATTAAAATATTGTGTTACATATATATAATAGAGTACTGCTATTAGGCCATATAATACAATATGGCCTAATCTCAAAAATACGCAAATGAAAGAAGCCGGACCCCTCCCCTGAAAAAAGAGTTTATACTGTATGGTTTCATTTGTATGAAACTCTAGAAAATTCAAACTAATCTATGGTGGCTGAGAGCAGGTCAGAGATGGCTTGAGCACAGGGACCTGGGATGGTAGGAGGGAGGGGTTACAAAAGGCTCCTGTAGAAACTTTGGGCATGATGGATAAATTTGCTATCTTGATTGTGGCAACAGTTCTAGAGGTGCATATGTATCAACTTACCAAATTGTATACTTTTAATGTATATAATTTATTATAAGTTAATTATACCTAATACAATCACTTAAAAGGTAATATTACAGAGTGGGGCAGGAAAAGTTCTTAAACTCTCTGAGGCTGCCTCAGATTATGAGATTACAAAGAGGGTCAAACACATATATTTACTTCCTGATTAAATGACAGTGCAAAGGACAGTCTCAAATGACAGTAAAAAAATTTTTTTAATGATATAAATATATCATTTATATAGAGACTTTAGATGTTCTCACCACACCAAAAGAATAATTAAGTATGTGAGCTGATGAATAGGTTGCTTAACTTGATTCACAATGTATACATTACCAAAATATCATGGTGTATACGGTAAATATATGCAACTTTTATTTGTTGATTGTCCCTCAACACAATTCTGAAACAAGAAAACCCTGGACAAACAATAAAAGATATTAAACATAAAGACAAAGAGAATAGAAAAAGAGAGCATAACAAAATTTTGAGAGCTTTAAAACACATGAAGAAAGCTGCATCTTAGCTGGAGGCCGAGAAAACTGGGAAGCAGGAACCCCCATAAAGGTTATAGATTGCAGGCACTAGCTCCCAGAAAATAGGCCATAGACAAGAGAAAGTTGTCTCCGGGGATTCCGACCAACCTGTGAGAAACAACCTAAAGATGAACCTGCAGAAAATATCAGGCAACAGGCCTCACCATGTGCACAGAGCTTATGATGGACTCTCACAGCGCTTTGTTCTTATACACCTTGTTTGTGAACAGACTGTCAAGATTGCCAGTCATTTGTGAAAAACATCTGAATAGCCTGGGTGCAGTGGCTCTGGCCTATAATCCTAGCACTCTAAAGGGCTGAGGCGGGTGGATTGCTTGAGCTCAGGAGTTCTAGACCAGCCTGAGCAAGAGCAGGACCCCATCTCTATTAAGAATAGAAAAACTGAGGCAAGAGGATCACTTGATCCCCAAAAGTTTGAGGTTGCTGTGAATGATGATGCCATGGCTCTACCAGGGCATCAGAGTGAGATTGTCTCAAAAAAAAAAAAAAAAAATCCAAGTAATAGGAGAGCGGAAAAGGAAGGGAAAAGAAGATACCAAAGAAATAATTCAAGAAAACACCAGGTGGATATGACTTTCCAGATTGGAAAGGCCCACTAAGTACTTGGCACAGTGGATGAAAATAGACTCTTAACAAGGTACATAATTCTGAAAATTTTAGGGGACTGGTTTCAAAGACAAGATTCTATTAGCATCAGTAATGAAAAAAGAATGGCTTGTGTACAGATAATCATTTCCTCGGATATACTAGCTTTATTTCAAAAGCTTAATAACCACATGTGGCTCATGACTACTATATCAGGCAGCATAGGTATAGAACATTTCCATCACAGAAGATAATTTTATTGGCTGGCCCTGTTCTAAATACCTCTGCTCTTGATTTAAATTACACTCACCTGGTATGACATTGAATTTCCTACATACTTTTGGTTTGGCCAATTTTCCCTGATTGCATTTTGTCTTGTGTTGTTGTAAGATAAATACATATTTTTTTTTAAGGTGTGCATGTATCGACATCATGGTTTTTATTTTGTTTTACAGTTCTTTTTTCAGCAATGACATTTGGGGCTATCACAAATCAAGATCCGCCTGTGCTCAAGTGTGTTTTAATCTATCATAAGAACAATGATTCATCAGTGCGGAAGTCATCATCGTATCCTACGGTAAAGTAATAATAAAACTATACCTTTAGCTATTTTTCTCTAGAGACCATACTTTGTAAGCTATTGAAACCCACCATGGTTAAATGAGCTTCCCTTTTTTTATGTAGTCGACTGTATCATGTACTTACATCTGGTGCAGATGCAACATCTATACTCCTAGCTAGGTGGTACTCCATTATCTCCAGAACCATGTTCTTTGGGTGTAGTGGATTCCATAAGGGACTGATTGGTACCCAACATGAAGAAGTAATGATTACAATCTTCCTTTGGAATCCACGGGGGATTATTTCCAAGACTCCTATGGATGCCACTATCTGTGGGTGCTCAAGTCCTTGATTTTTTTAAAAAAAGGCATAGTATCTAAGTATACACATCTTCCCATATACATTAAATCATCTCTGAATTATAAAACCTAATGCAATGTAAATGCTATATAAATAATTGTTATACTGTATTTTTAAGGGAATGACAAGGAAAAAAATCTGTACATGTTCAGGAGAGATGCAACCAACATTTTTTTTTTTCTGAATACCTGTAGATGGTTGAATTCATAGATGCAGAACCTTCATGTTCTGCATGAAGATGTTTTCAGAGGGCTGTGTTTCCTTTACTCCTTAAAGAGAATCCATGCTTCTCTCCCAAGCCTGAATCCTTAATTTCCAACTTCCCTCTGTATATAAGTAGATATTCCAGTAGCATACTAAAATCCACCGATAACAATTTATTCCATTTCTATTTCCCTGTACTTGCTCTGATTCTTATATTAATTGATTTCTGTCTGTACCCCTGACTGGTTTCCAGGCTTGAAAGTGCAGCATCATTTTGGACTACTTCCCCTCCCTGGCCTTCACCTTGCTCAGTTACAGTCTTATCAGTTCCCTTTAACAGTTCTCTTACAATCACCTCATATTCTCTAGCCTCACTGCTACTTCCTTGAGTCAAGCCTTCATAACTCCTTCATGAGCACAGTAATATCTGAAGGGGCCTCTTGGCTGAGGTGTATCCCTGTTGTGGCTGCTGGCCTAGCATTCCCTGCAGTGTGGCTCTGACCCTTCGCCGCCTGGCTCAGAGCCTTTGACTTCCCATTACACAGACTGATGTCCAAGTTGCTCCATAATCTGGCTCTGGGTCCTTCAAGTTCCAACCTTATTTTTCATCACTCCTCTCTTTTATACGGTTCATCTAACATAGCTATTTCCACCCCTCTACTTTTTGTTTTTTATAATTAGTGAATTTACTTGAAGGAAGCTTAAATCATGGGAAAGTGAAAATATTAGAACTCTACATACACCAAAAAAATAAGTTAGTCAACTCCTTGGACATTTCCACTTAAAGAGTCATGCAAATAGCCACCCTATTTTTAAATAGGCATTTAATACATAAACACATAACATGATGACATGTTCTCCCCAAATAAGAGATAATGGAGATAGTCTCAAGTTTTTTTTTTGTTTGTTTGTTTGTTTTTGGCCAGGGCTGGGTTTGAACCCACCACCTCCGGCATTTGGGACCTGCGCCCTACCCCTTGAGCCACAGGCGCCGCCCTAGTCTCAAGTTTTAAAAACAGTGTGAAACAGGTTTCAATAAAACATTCTATGCAAATGTGAAACCTCCAATTTAATACATGATTTTTTGTGGGTCGTGGTGGCTCATATCTGTAATCCCAGCACTAAGGGAGGCTGAGACAAAAGGATCGGTTGAGGCCAAGAGTTCAAGACCAGCCTGGGCAACATAGTCAGACTCAGTCTCTGCAAAAAAGTAAAATAAAAACAGCAACCCAAGGAGGTACATGCATGTAGTCCTAGTTACTTGGGAGGCTGAGACAGGAGAAGCACTTGAAGCCTAGGAGTTTGAGGCTGCAGTAAGCTGTGATCCAGCCACTGCGCCCCACCTTAGAAGAAAGAGTGAGTTCCTGTCTCTAAAAAATTTAAGTAAATAAATAAAGCACAATCTTAAAAAATTGATGATGATTGTTCTTGGTTCCTAGGAATAAATCCTGTATTATTTTTTAATATACTATCAATTAGCCCTTTTGGCTCCCTGAGCACAGTCATGGCGGTCGGCAGGAACAAGCGCCTTACAAAGGCGGCAAAAAGGTAGCCAAGAAGAAAGTGCTATGATTGAAGCTCATGTTGATGTTAAGACTGCCGATGGTTATTTGCTTCGTCTGTTCTGTGCTGGTTTTACTAAAAAACGCAACAATCAGATACGGAAGACCTCTTACGCCCAGCACCAACGGGTTCACCAAATCCGGAAGAAAATGATGGAAATCATGACCAGAGAGGTGCAGACCAATGACTTGAAAGAAGTTGTCAAGAAATTGATCCCAGATAGCATTGGAAAAGACATAGAAAAGGCATGCCAATTTATTTATCCTCTCCATGATGTCTTCGTTTGAAAAGTAAAAATGCTGAAGAAACCCAAGTTTGAATTGGGAAAACTCATGGAGCTTCGTGGTGAAGGTTGTAGTTCTGGAAAAGCTACTGGGGACGAGACAGGTGCTAACGTTGAACGAGCTGATGGATATGAACCACCAGTCCAAGAATCTGTCTAAAATTCAGGCTTTTAATAATGACAAATAAAGAATCCTATTTGTGAAAAAAAAAAAAAATATATATATATATACTGTCAATTATTTTCCAGACCCACTGGTTCTTAAACCGCCTTAAACAAATAACCATATAAACCCTAACTGCTGCAAAGATGAACAGTCTTCATAGTGCACTTTGAGTTCTTTGGAGTTGAAGCCACTCTTTTTTGGATATTTTCCACTTCAAAGTAAAGTAGATTGTACAGGTTTCAGCAGCTTAAAAAAGTTTAGATTTCTTCCATAGTTTGCTGTCCTCACATGAGACATCTTTCTGGGGATCTTTAGCCTGGGGATGTTTTGAATAACCAAGCATTCTTCAAAACACAAAAACTTGTCAAACCCACTGCCATACGTAAGCATCTCCGTCCTCAGCTATTTTACCAGTACATCCTGGAACCAGAGTAAGATGGTTTTACTGTTCCCATAGTCGACTTCATTGTTGTTTAAAATCTGAACATTTTTATCACTTAGATATGTATAATCTCTGTTTGGGGTGATGGTTTGGGACCATCTCTTTTTATGACTGCTTGCATGTACCTTAGACCAACTGGGTGCATAGTCTTAGACCAACGTTACATAGTCTTCAAATCTGCTTTTAAGTAATGACTTTCCTGGAGACAGAGTCTACACAGCAGCCAAGCGAGACAGGCTGTTTTTCTTCTTCCTGCAAACTCTTAGAGAGACAGGCATGCAATCCACTTTACCTCTAAGGTTATCTCTCTTCACTGAATAGGCTACAAGTTCACGTATACTTCTTTTCCTCCAGAAAGTCAAGGCTGCATTTAGTCTCAAACTCCTCCTGAACAGAACTGAGCCATCACTTCATGGTCCTGAGAAACCCCAACAAAACAAAACAGAATCACAAAATCCCCTTCCAAAAATCATGCTTAAGTCAAAGTGAGGTGCTTGACAGTCAGGTTCAATAAATTGGAATACAAATATTTCATGAGGAAGTATATTTGCAACAGCATTTTCACAACTGTGGACAGTATCTTCAGAGTCTAAAGGCTATTGGAAGACCATTTGTTTTGCTTAGCATGGGGAAGAGTTAACCCTAGCTCCTAAATTAAGTTTAAAAAAACCAACATGTATGTATTCAATATTTATATTTTGATTTTATGATCTTTCCCCATTTTACCCTCTACTGTTTTAATGATGGGCTTTCTGTTTGTGAAGAACCAAAGTCACTTGAGTTTACCAAAGGCGTTTGATTACCATGACCTCTAATTTTGGGCAGGTGGCCTGCACCAGCTGGCTCATTTTCTTTATCCCATTTCTGGGAAACACATTTTTGGATTTTTTTTCAGATTTTGGCTGGGGCTGGGTTTGAACCTGCCACCTTCAGCATATGGGATGGATGCCCTATCCCTTTGAGCCATAGGCGCTGCCCTTTTTTTTTTTGAGTCAGAGTCTCACTCAGTTGCCCTGGGATAGAGTGCTGTGGTGTCATAGCTCACAGCAACCTCAAACTCTTGGGCTCAAGTGAACTTCTTGCCTCAGCCTCCCAAGTAGCTGTGACTACAGGTCCCCACCACAGTGCCTGGCTATTTTCAGAGATGGGGGTCTCTCTTGCTTAGTCTGGTCTTCATCTAATGAGCTCGGTTTTTTGCTGAAGATGTTTTTTGCTGAAGCTCGTTTTTTTTGTTTTGTTTTGTTCAGTTGGAGGGCTTCTGTAGTAATGATTTGGAAAAGAATAGTAGACTTTCTACTATTAAAAATAGATCACCTTATGTAGTTCTGCTGGACTTTTCATAGCTTACCCAGCTGTTTTACTTATGTAAGCAGGGAAATGTGTTAGAGATTTTTAGGCAACTTCATATCCTTATTTAGTGATTATTTTTCTAAGAAGATCTATGGAGTGAACATAACTGTAATTATAGAAGTTCAGTTTTTTTTTTTTTTAACATTGTGGATTTTAAATGCCACAATGTCTTAAATTCCAGTGCCTCGTGGTACCATGGGCCTCAGCCTGGCTCAGCACTGACGAACTTGGCCTGGCTGTCAAGAGCATCCCTCCACTCCTGGTACACATAACTGTGCTATTCAAGCAAGTACTTCCGGTGCCCTGTCACCAACCACCTTTGTGCTGTACTTTTATCATGCTTCTCTTTGCTCTTCTGTCTCCTCTGAGACAGATTTGTCTATTTGAATTAATTTTTAAACACTTTTCATTTTGAAAGAATTTGAAATTTATAGAAAACTTGCAAAGCTAACATGAGGGAGCAGGGAATAGGGAGATGTTGGCTAAAGGTTACAGAGTGTCAGTTAGAAGGAATAAGTTCCAGAGATCTATTTACAGCATGATGACTATAGTTAATAATAATGTACTATAAACAGCCCTTAAAATTTGCTAAGGGATGGATTTGAAATGTTCTTATCCTATAAAATGGAAGGTGATGGAAATGTTAAGTACTTGATTTAATCATTCTACTTTGTGTGTGTGTGTGCGTGTGTACACCATAAATACATGCAATTCTTCATTTACCAGTTAAAAAATATAGAGCAGAGAGGTCCTATATACTCATCACCTTCCCCCCTCATGTTAACATCTAACATAACCATTGTACAATGATCAAAACCAGGAAATTAACTAACCTACATGCCTAATTCAAATTTCCCCAATTTTTCCACTGATGGCCTTTTTCATTCCGTGATCCCGTCCAAGACCTTGTATGCATTGGGTGTCAGGTCCCTTTAGCTTATTTCAGTGTGTGACAGCTCCTCAGCCTTTCTTTTTTTTTTTTTGTGGTTTTTGGCCGGGGCTAGGTTTGAACCCGCCACCTCAGGCATATGGGACCAGCGCCCTACTCCTTGAGCCACAGGCGCTGCCACCTCAGCTTTCTTAATCTTTCATGCCTTTGACTTTTTGAAAAGTAGTCAGAAGCTGTTTTATAGAGTATCACTCAATTTGGGTTTGTCTGATGTTTTTTTCACAGGGAGATTGAAATTATTCATTTTTGGAAAGAATTTCCCAGAAGTAATGCTGAGTCCTTCTCAGCTCATCCTATTAGGAGTTATAGGATGTCACCTAGACCAATTAGAACACCCAAAAACCAATGGGGGATATAACCCAATCATATGTGCCCTTATATTAATCTGAAATAAAAAAAAAAGGAAAACCAACGGGGTGGGGGGGTCAGGAACATGTGAAAACAAGCCGTCCTGCCCCCACAGTGGTGTGCACCTTTAAGTCATTGTGTGCCAACTTTCTCCACTGTAAACTTGCTATTGTTTCCCTTGTCATAAACATCTTAGGGGAGATGCAAATATCCTACTTCTCCAGTTTCCACCACTGATTTCAGCATCTTTTGGTGGGTCTTGCCTGCAGTTACTACCGTGGTGTTTGCCTAGGGCTGGTTCACTTTTTCCTTCATTCCTTCTGTTTATTAATTGGAATTCTTCTGGGGGACACCTTCCTCTTCTCTATTTTTTAATTTATTCAGTTATTTATTCACAATATATCAGTATGGGCTCATGGATATTTATTTTATGCTACGGATTTTAGTGATTATTGTTTATTGCTCTTTGATTTTGTTGCTCAAATTGTTGCAGCTGTGGCCGTTGGGAGCCACTTCAGTTTGGCTTCTCTCTGCTTTCAACATGTCTCCATCTTTTCTCAAGCCCTTCCTTACCTGCTGGCAGTGCAAGATCATTCAGTCTCATCTTGCATTTTTCTTGCCTTTACCCTGGAATTAAGCACTTCTCCAAGGAGCCCTGGTTTCTTGGGGGATAGTATTTAGAAGTCAAGTTTTGAGGACTAGATGTGCTCATTTCTGTTGGGCTGCCATTGCATCTAGGCTCTCTTGGCAGACAGAGCTGGGAAATATAGTATATGGATAAACTAGTTTTAGAATTGCTAATTCATACCCCAGTGAGAAAAAGATTTACCAACTAAAACATAGTATTTGTATATGGTCCTTTTGGTTTTAGCTTTGTATCCAGAGTAATATTTTCCAAAGTTACCTAGGTTAGTTCTTTTCTTTCTCATCCTTTTCACTATGGTTTTGTTGTTTATTTATAATATAATTAAATTAATTTGGTTTGTATCCCATTTGTTACCTCCCCCCCATCCCATTCCCTCTCATATCCTGCTTGGTTTAAATACTTGTTTTTGACTTTGTGAAACATGACTTTGCTGTTGTCAGAGCTCTGTGAAATGGCACACGCAGAGAAGTGCCACTCCCTTCTTGTTTCTGCCGCCAAGTTTCTGTCCCCTTCTCACACACCTCCTACAGTTAACCAATCTCTCTAGATGTTTTGATTTTGGTCCTATATTTATGGTGCACAAATGAGCAGATGGTGTGTACCTCTTTATATTCCCTTCTTCCTAAGTGGTGTAACATACTTCAATGTAGATATATGTATTTTTTTATTTCTAGATGTTTTTGACTATCAGAACGTAATTATAACCGATGTGGATATATTTTCTGCACTTACTTTTCTTCACTTAACAGTGCATCCAGGAAATCACACCAGATTAGTTCACAGAGGTGTCCTCTATCTTTTCCATAGCTGCGTAGTACTTCATGGAGTTTATTCAACCACTCTTCCATGTATGAACATTTAGGTTGTTTCCAATATTTTGCAATGAAAATCATGCTACAATTAATTGTTGGAGGTATATTCTAGAATTTTTGGCTCAAATGGCGAGTGCATGTGTAGTTTTATTAGATGTTGCCAAATTCCTCTCCAGAAGGGTTGTGTCAATGTGCGTTCCTCCAGCACTGTAGGAGAGAAACTGTTTCCTCACAGCCTCACCAACAGAATTTGTTGTCATGGTTTTTAATTTTTTGACAGTCAGAATAAGAAGTGATGTCTTGGTGTTTTAATTTATGATTATCTAATTATAAACGAGTTTAAACGTTTTCTCATATGTTTGAGGGCCATTCTTTATATGTTTTTGCTGAATTGTCTACTCAGGTATTTTTCTCATTTTTCTATGTTTGGTCCTGTGTCCTTTAATTTTTAAAAGTTCTCTCTAGGGTTGGTGCCGGTAGCACAGTGGTTATGGCACCAGCCACATACACCAAGGGTGGTGGGTTCAAACCTGGCCCCGGGCAAGCTAAACAACAATGACAACTGCAACCACAACAAAAATAGCTGGGCATTGTGGTGGGTACCTGTGGTCTCAGCTACTTGGGAGGCTGAGGCAAGAGAACCACTTAAGCCCAAGAATTTGAGGTTGCTTTGAGCTGTGATGCCACAGCACTCTACGGAGGGTGACATAGTGAGACTCCAGGCACTTGCCACAATGCCCACCTATTTTGTTTTGTTTAGCAGGCCCAGGCCAGGATCCAACCCACCAGCCCCGGGGCATGTGGCCAGTGCCCTAACTGCTGAGTTATGGGCACCACCACCCCCCACCCCCCACCCCCACCTGCCCCCAGCTAGCTTACTTTTAACATAACAATTGAATTACTTGTCTGGGAAGTTTCTGCTTTTACTGGAAGCCTGTTCTGTAAGGGATACAGCTTATAAACACCTCTGCTGGGTCTGTAGGCACTCTGAAGAACAATGGCCATAGCAGAAGCTGTGTGTGAAGCCTGGGAAGGAACATTAACCAGGCTAACCCCTGCCCATTCAATAGTCAACAACCTTCCAAAAGGAAATACCCATTGCATGGATTTGTGTAATGGCCAGGGCAGAGATCAAGAGAACAGCTCAAGCCCCTGTTCCCACCTTTTAAAATCCATTCTGTGTGTCCTGTCCCTTTACCTCTCACAGCTTTTACTTTTATTTTTTCCCAGTTGATCACTGCTGTTTCCACAGGTCCTGAGAGACCCCACTCCTGGGACAGGACCCCGGCACCCATCTTTTAAAGTCAGTTGTTGGACTTGGGTCAAGGTCCTCAACATACCCACTTAGAAGTCTCCTCTGTCTCCTCTCCTTCTTTTGAAGTTTCAGAGCAGTTGAAATATGCCTTTCAAAATCGTTGGTATCTTTTTATGGAGCACATCATCTTTGTCCTGTTATTTCTCCCTGCTAGATTCAAAACTCTTTAAAGACAAGATCAGTGTCTTTTCTTTCTAGTCTCATAGGACGCAGCAGATGCTCTTGCACTTGCCAGATATTGACTAAGAAAACTTATCAGACACTAACTGAATAAGTGAACAAATAATACCAGAAATATGGCTTATGATCGGTAGCAGAAGAGCTACTTTGCTCTTCACCTGCAAAAGTGTGCGTGTGCGCACACGTGTGTGAGTGCAAGTGCTGCTCACCTGTTATGCTGCTCACCTGTTAGGGAGGTGGAAGGTGTATCTTGATTATTTAAAGCAAACAAAGAAGGTGGTGGCTGCGATGAGTCTGTAGGTACATCTGTCCAGGAAAAGGTGGTTTTTAAATTTCCTCTAACACAGATACCAATTTACCGTTGCTGTGTAAATTCTATCATAGGCCAATAGTCATACATATATTTATCTATATATTATGAATTTTATCATTATTGTCTACATCAGTGTTTTCAACCTTTTTTTTCTCATGGCACACTTGAACCTATAGTTAAACTTCCATAGCACACTTAAATTATGTTGATTTAAGAAAAAAGAACATACTGTGCTTTGAACTGCTTTCAAGAATAATTTAATTAATGATTTTTAACATTTTTCACAGCACACCTACGATCCTCTCACAGCACACCAGTGTGCCGTGGCACACCTGTCGAAAATCACTGGTCCGTACGGTAGTTTGCTAGGACCAATGTAACAAAGTATGTGTATTGTAGACCGAGTGATTTAAACAACAGAAATTTATTGTCTCACGATTCTGGACTCTAGAAGTCCAAAATGAAGATGCTGGTGGGTTTGGTTCCTTCTAAGGGCCAGGCCTCTCTCGTTGGCCTTCTCGCTCATGTGGCGTTCTCCCTGTCCATGTACCTGTCTCAATAATCTCCTCTTCTTATAAGGTTGCCAGTCATATTGGGTTAAAGTTCACCCTAATAACCTCATTTTAACCTATCTCTGTAAAAACCCTATCTCCAAGTAAGCCATATTCTGAGGTACTGAAGTGTAGGACCTCAACATATGAATCTAGAGGAGGAGGACAAAACTTAACCCGTAACAGTCCATATGACATTTTAGAAATGCAGCCTAAAGTTATTTATCTTTTCTTTGGAGAATTACATTTAATAGGATTTTTGGTTACTAATATGTTCTCAATGGGTTACAGCATGCACGGGTGTTGTGTGCAATGTGTCAGCGTGCATGTGCGTGGTAAACTTTCCGAAGAAGGGGCGGCATGAAAGTTACAGTTGTTATGAATTTCCTTGTTCTATCTATAATGTAGGCGTCAGAATCACCAGAAGACCTTGGGTGTGCTTTGAGATCCAAGAGCTCCGGGACAGCATACGAAGCTGCCACTGTGGAAGTGGACGTGTTTGCGTCCATCACACTGCAAGTACTGGTCAACACGCCCGGGAACATATCGTGTCTCTGGGTGTTTAAGCACAGCTCCCTGAATTGCCAGCCACACTTTGATTTACAAAACAGGTAAGAGAAGGGGGCTGTGCAACCACTAGGATTTTTAGAGGAATAGTTTCTTCCATAAAATGTGGTTCATTTGGAATTCCTCTTCAAGTTTCTGTCCATGTTTACTGTAGCTCTTTATCTCCAGCGAAATAATGCACTAAATATAGTTAGGGCATGAACACATGACACAATGTATCTGTCAAATTACAAAAGTGAACTCTAATATATTAAACTATGAACTTTAATCAACAATGTATCCATATGGGTTCATCTATTGTAACAACTATATCACACCTCTGAAAAATGTTAATAATAAGGGAAGCTGTGTGTGTGGAGAGAAGGACACACAATAGGATTTCCACTGAATTTTTCTGTAAATCTATAACTACTCTAAAAATAAACTATATTAATTTAATTATATATGAAAACTTATAAGAATGTAGAAAGCAGTGAATGGCTGGCAAAACGTAAAGCAAATCGTGAAAAGAATATTTGGGATTTTTAAAGTGTCTTTTTAAAATTGGATATTGTGATAAAGATAAAGGGTTAGAAAGTTTTGAGACAGAGTCTCACTACATCGCCCTCAGTAGAGTGCCGTAGCATCACAACTCACAACAACCTCAAACTCTTGGGCTTAAGCAATTCTCTTGCCTAAGCCTCCCAGTAGCTGGGACTACAGGCTCCCGTCACAAGGCCCGGCTATTTTTTAGTTGTAGTGTCATTGTTGTTTTAGCTGGCCCAGACCAGGTTTGAACTCGCCAGCCTCAGTCTATATAGCTGGCACCCAACCCACTGAGCTACTGGCGCCACCCAAAAGGTTAGAAAGTTTTCATCTTGTTCTAGTTGGAATAGCAAGAAGTTTCCTTCTGGAAATGCTTGGAGAAAGAACATTCGATTTCATCTATCTTGTTTTGCAATACAATAAGGAAGATTACAATGTTATTTGATGTCTACAAAATATTTTAGTAAGACATTGATGTTTCTGTAAGAAACACTGGTTTCATTATCCAGAAAAATATCTTAGCCAAGATATGTGGGTACCCAGCAGACTCTGACTCTATGCTGATTGCTGCCATCTGTCGTCCTTGTCTTCTTGCCGAAACCAGACAGAGCAAGGACACAGGCCATTTAAATGCCCACTTTAGGTGGGGTGTGGTGGTGCATGCCTGTAATCGCAGCTACTCAGGAGGCTGAGGTGGGGGGATCACTTGAGCCCAGGATTTGACACTGGCCTGGGCAACATAGTGAGATTCCCATCTCTGAGGAAAAAAATATCCACTTAATAGTTCTAAGGCCACCTTTCTTTTTAATTTTTGGTGATGTTCTTTAGCGCCTACCTGTAGAGACGGCATGTCTTTCCAGGAACAATGCAATAAATGGTACCCTAATGGCCCGAAAGTGGTACCCTGCCCCTTGACAGAGGTATTGGAGAACATCTTTGTGATTGACTTGTGGTGGTTATTTGTATTTGTTCTTTAAGGTCAAATAAACTCTTGAGTGATTTTCAGAATGGTGGGTATAATTCTGAAGTTCACTTCTAAATCTTGGGACACACTGATTTTCCTTTATTACTCACTTCTGGTCTTTGGTTGCTTATAACTTGAGATTGAACCCAAGCACTCTTCTGTGAAGAAATTTTGACTTAAAGAAATGTTCTGTTAATTGTATTCAAATTGTATGCCATAGCAGTTTTCACCAAATTGAGATAAAAATAGAAAAGTGAGGATTTCTTCACCCCATACCCGGTTTCTTAGCCAACATTATGGTTCTTATATGGATTAATTAACTTAGTACCAAAACATTTGGAGTGACTTTTTCACAGAGTTATTGAAATTTGTATCTGGACTCTGGCTCACAGGCAGAAAGGTTGAACACCTGAGCTTTCAAGAGTTCACAAATGATACCAGGAGAATGAATAGTTCAGAGAAAGAAAGCACATCACCAAAATAAATCTGCAGAATCAAGTCAAATACATACTTTACTATGCATCCTACTAATTTGCAGTCTTTATGAATGCAAGCACATGCATTCTTAAAGTTGCTTGATGTTCTAAAATAGGGCTTTTCAAATAGAACATGCTTTTGGATCGCCTGAGGATCTTGTTAAAATGCAAATTCTGATGTATCAGGTCTGAGTGGGGCCCAAGATTCTGTATCTTCGTCAACTCCCAGCTGATGCTAACACCGTTGGAGAAAGGCTGCACTTTGAGCAGTTAAAGGTCTAAAAGTCAGAAAGTGTGCATTGAAAGCCAACATCACTCTACAAACTGCTAAGAGTACTTTAAGCTTTAATTAAAGTGGGTAGCATCGGTTGGGGGTGGTGGCTCACACCCGTGGTACTATCACTCTGGGAGGCCAAAATTGGTGGATTGTTTGAGCTCAGAAGTTTGAGACCAGCCTGAGACTCTGTCTCTACTAAAAATAGAAAAATCAGCCTGGCATGGGGGTGTGCACCTGTAGTTCTAGTTACTCAGGAGACTGAGGTAGGAGGCTTGTTTGAGCCCAGGAGTTTCAGATTATAGTAAGCTAGGAGAACACCACTACCATCTACCCAGGATGACAGCGTGAGTCTCTGTCTCAAAAAACAAAACAAAAACAGTGGGTAGCTTCAAATACATTTCACAGTTATCTCTTGGAAGGGAAGGACCCCCCCAGCCAAATTTATGTTTACCAGTTATCTGAGAAGTTAAAAGCACTGACACTGATATTCTGTTCAATGATAATAATACTTCGTAGGAAAATCCCTTATGTCTGATTTTGCTCAACTGTTTTCATTGAGTGAGACAGATGCACAAGTTATTTTGCTGACATTTTACATCTCAGTATATTTCACTCGTACAGTCATCTCAGTCCTGCAAATGGGAAGCTGAGGCTGGGCACGTATGATCACAGAGGGGGCCTTGTCACTGAATGGAATGGGAGTGCGTTTTTGCTGGGGACCGTTCTTCCTAGAAGCTCAGAAAACACGAGGTGATGGTGCAGGAATGGAGCTCACTCGCTCTCAAGAGCAGCATTGGTTCAGAGTCCAAGCACAACTCGCCATGCTCAGGGGAGCCTCGCACACGGCAGAGGCTGTGCCCTCCACACCGCTCAGGGAATGTGGGAGCCACGGAACCGCCTTCTTAGTCAGTATGAAATTTTGTTTTGAGTTTCACGCATTTTCCAGAATGACCAGTTCTCTTTCTTGTTTTGCAGAGGAGTTGTTTCTATGGTCATTTTGAAAATGACAGAAACCCAAGCTGGAGAATACCTACTTTTTATTCAGAGCGAAGCTACCAATTACACAATCTTGTTTACAGTGAGTATAAGAAGTAAGTCCAGCCTGCTACTAGTATTCCAGCCTGGAAGAGCACAGTGTTCCCAAGGAGGGGTCTAGAGCCCAGGAGCTCTGACCAGCTCCTCCAGACACAACGCTCATGTTTCCCTCAATACGCAGCTAAATGGGTTAAATTCCCACCAAGTTGCCATGTAACTTACAGAGAACTGAGAATCTGATGTGTCCCGTGGGCTTTCAGAATGTGAGTGCTGTTAAAGAAGCTGGGACATTCTCTTTTCAGGTGCCTCGTTCTTCCATAACAGGTGGCTGTCAGAGAAGAAATGAAAGACATTTGGAGCTTAGAGTCAGAAGACCTGAGTTCTAATTCTGCTTCCACGCTCCCATCTTTGGTGGTCACTTAACAGTTCATACCAATGGGAGGGGTCAGAGACTGTTTTCACTGTATCCCTGACCTCCTCCATTAGTATGAAACTATTAATGTCTCTGAGCCTCAACATCCTTATCTGGAGAATGGGAATACAAATATATACCCATGGGATAATAAAGCCTCAGCATGATTCAATAGAATTTTCAGAGAGGATAAAAATGTTCTTTTTTTGCCTTGTTCAATATAGTAACCACTGGCTGCATGGGGCTGTTGAATACCTGAAATGTGTCCAGGGTGACTGAAGAACCTAAAGTTTTAATTTTATTTAATTAACTAAAATTTAAATTTAAACAGCTCCATGCAGCTAGTGGCTGCGGTACTGGGCAGTGCAGGTCTAGACAAAGGTCAGACCGTACGCAATGGCGAGGGACGATCCAAGCGTTCTAGCCAGGAGAGGCAGCTGTGCAGCTGGCTCTGTCGCCACCTGCAAGTGCTTTCTGGTCTCTTCTTGCTCTGTCTCTACCCGGCACAGACCTGTGCACACCGAGTGTGCTGCTTCACCTTCCGTGACTGATAAGGAGTGAGCAAGGCTGCGTTCGCTTAGGTCCTCATGTCTTTGGGGGCCACTGAAGTGCTCCAAAAACTCTGAGTTAATATCACTTTAAATTAGGTTCCCTGGCCATGTATTAGTACAACTTGCCAGGCTCCCCTGTTCCTTGTCTGTGACTCAGATGTACAAAGTATGTGTGTCCAGCCCACAGAGTGCCGTGGGTCAAGAGTTCCCACAACTACCCTTTGCTAGAGAAGTTCTGCAAGTGTCACCTCACATGCTAAGATCCTGCATTGACACAGATGAGAAAGCAGACGCTCTGAGAGGTGTGGCGACGGACACAGCCAGAGGCCCCTGTGAGGGCAGCACCGCACTACACACCGGGTCTTGTGTGAGAGTGCATGGCCATAAAAGCGGCTAACAGAAGAGAGCCTTCCCAGCAGTGTTGTCTTACTAGGTTTCAGGGTTGGTTATTAGGTTCAGAAGTCAGCTCGTCAAATAAAAATCAGGTAAAGTCAAAACTTGTCAAGATGTGTTCCAGAAAGCCCTTTAATTACCCTGAAATTGATTGGTCCAGAGCCCTAAGAGTACAGAAATCAAGAGCTAACCCTTTGCTGCGCTTTGATTTTATTCTTGTTCCCTGTCCCCTTCCCAGTGCTTCTTCACCTGCTCCGTGGGACGGTACATGTGTGCTCCCCAGGATAGGAGGATGAGACCTTTCTTGTTTTCTCCCTCTTGTCCCCCCAGCCCCTGTCTTTCCTTCTCTCTCTTTTTTGACAAGTTTATATAGTTGTGCAAGATAAGCGGGCATCTGTTGTGTCTGTCTTGTATTTAGGGTATCTTCTTTAACTTGACATGTATATGGCAAAACTTAGCAACAATCATTCTAGTAAATTGTAACAGGTGTTTAACATTCTGCTAGGCAGTGAGTCTCCAAAAAATAGGTGGGAGAGACTTGGCAACAGTCACCATGAAAAAGAGGAAAGGGTTGGGTCAATCACAAGCTCAGCATTAACCAATGGTTTGGCATGGTTGTTAAAAATGTAAATTTGAACTTTGACAGTATTCTTGAAAATGTAATGTTGACATGAAGGAAATTAATAGAAGATTATTATTTTTAGTATTACAGTTTTGTTTTGTTTTTTTTTCTGATGAACACTGGCAAAATAGAGCAACCAGGATAGTGAAGAACTTGGAATTCCTTAAATTAGAAACAGCTGAAGGAATTGGGACTGTTTAGCATAGAGAAGAAAATATTTTGAGGGGAGAAGATTGATTGCAATGTTTTGTAGAGAAGTTCTTCTGGGATTTCAGTTGGGAAACTTGGACTGACTAAAATACGTGTGGATAGTAATATTTCTCTTGACTTTGGTTTCTGATTTTAAATACACGAAGGGTTTTCACACAGAACCAAAGCTAGATTTTTTAAAACAAATTGCTCCAGAGCATAGAATTAGAATCAATGGGTAGAAATTACACAGAGAAAAAGTAAAATTCATCATAAAGTGACAAGATGGAAAAAGACACCTGCAGTACACAGTCAAGAAAGGATTAATAGTCATAATATAGAAGAGCTTCTATAAATCAATAAGAAAAACAAAGCAGGCTCAGCCCCTGTAGTTCAGTGGTTACGGCGTCAGCCACATGCACTGAGGCTGGAGGGTTCGAACCCAGCCCGGGCCAGCTAACCAACAATGACAACCACCACCACCACAACAAAAATAGCTGGGCGTTGTTGTGGGGCACCTGTAGTTCTAGCTACTTGGGAGGCTGAGGCAAGAGAATCGCTTAAGCCCAAGAGTTTGAGGTTGGTGTGAGTTGTGATGCTACAGCACTCTACCGAGGGCAACATAGTGAGACTCTGTTGCAAAAAAAAAAAAAGCATAACAAAATAAAAATACGAATACGAGACATGGGTGGGCATTTCATTTTCAGAACATGAAACCTAAATGATCAATAAATATGTGTTAAAAGATAATTTGGACACATTAAGATTTAAGAGTCTATTTGAGATGACAGTGGTTCATGAATTGAGCAGTGCCAGATGGCAAGCAGGTCAGGCTCCACCGAGGAGATTTGAGGGGGATAATTTTTATAAGCTGTTCACGGAAGCAAGACAAAGAAAATCTGATTGGTTAAAGTAGAAAGTCCCTGATTAGAGGTGAGCTGGCAGTTTCTGAGTGATTATTTCATTTTACCATTTACATTGAGTTGGGTTGGGGTTTGCTTATGTAGGCGCCCAAGGCACTGGAGCTATCTCAGTCCAATGGCATCTAATTAATCATTTTGACACATGTTAAACCAATAATTGAGAAATCAAATTAAGACCATGATGAGGTACCATTTTATACCTACTAGAATGTTGAAAATTTAGAAATCTTTGCTAAATATATAGAGTAATAATAGGTGCTCTCCTACATGTTGGCTGCTGTATGAATGTAAATTAGTATAACCTCTGTGAAACAAAATGCCGTTACATGTAAAGCTGAACATGCCCATGCCATGTAAACCGGCAGATCCACTCCTAAGTATAGTCCGAAAGAAATAAAGTTGTAGAAGTTACATATTGAATGTATTTTGAAGCTCAAGAACAAAATAAATCAATGTTTTTTAGGTACATATATGTATGTGGTAACTATTTTGAGGCATGCAAGAATAATACACACAGAATTCAGGATAGGGGTTACTAGAGGTTGAGAGATGGAAAAAGCACAAGTGTTTGGTGGGTTTTTTTTGTTTGTTTGTTTTGAGACAGAGTCTTACTCTGTTGCCCTGGGTAGAGTGCCATGGTGTCATCATAGCTCACAGCTACCTCCAGCTCTTGGGACTGAGCAATCCTCTTGTCTCAGCCTCCCCAGTACCTGGGACTACACACACCTGCCACCACACCCTGCTAGTATTTCTATTTTTAGTAGAGGAGGGCTCTCACTCTTGCACAGGCTGGTCTCAAACTCCTGAGCTAAAGCAATTCTCCCACCTCAGCCTCCCTAGGATTATAGGCATGAGCCACCACATCCAGCAACAAAAGTAATTTAAGATGTATTTATTAGCTGGGTGCAGTGGCAGGTGCCTATAGTCCCAACCACTCAAAAGGCTGAGGCTGGAAGATCTCTTGAGATTAGGAGTTTGAGGCTGTAGTGAGCTGTGATCGTATCTGTGAAGAGCTACTGTGCTCCAGCCTGGTCAACATAGTAAGACCTATTCTCAAAAAAAAAAAAAAAAAATATATATATATATATATATATATATATTTATCAATATTTGAGTTATTAAGTTGGATAACAGGCCCACTAAGTTGTTATTATACTTTAAAATTTACTCTGCATATATTCTTTCATATATGTGTGTATCAAACAATTACATAATATTTTTTTCTTTTTCTTTTTTTTTTGGCCAGGGTGGGGTATGAACCTGCCATCCCTGGTGTATGGGGCCAGAGCCCTACTCCTTGAGCCACAGGCGCCACCCAATACATAATATTTTTAAACAAAATTTGTTATGAGGAGAGAGATTGGAATCCAATATAGGGGAACTTTATTTAAAAGGAGAGAGATTAGAATTCAGTACAGGTAAACTAACTTCTTTTTTAAAAAAATTTGTCCCACCTGTAATCATAGCACTCTGGGAGGGTGAGGTGGGAGGATCCCTTGAGCCCGGAGTTGGAGACCAGCCTGAGAAAGAGAGACACTATCTCTATTAATAGTAGGAAAAAGAAAAAGAAAAAAACTAGCTGGGCATTGTAGTGGGCACCTGTGGTCCCAGCTGCTTGGGAGGCTGAGGCAGGAGAATCGATTGAGCCCAGGAGTTTGAGGTTGCTATGAGGTAGGCTAATGCTATGGCACTCTAGCCTGGGGAACAGAGTGAGACTCTGTCTGAAAAAAAAAAAAAAAATGTTTGTCAAAAAATTGGAATGATCTGTCTTGGGGTGTAGCGCCCTCGAGTCCCCAGAGAAGTCCAAGCAAAAGTAGAAAGCTTATATATTATGCACGGGTGGGAGTGGAAAGTGGGGAGCGTGTGTCTCCTACATGAATGGAGGCTCAACTAACCTCTAAACTTTGCTCTAAGCCTAACTCCATCCTACTAATTTCTGAATTTGTAAATCTTAGTATAGTTCTGCCTAACCCCAGATTAAATTATGGGAAGAAAATTGAATTTTAAACTACAGGGTGTCCCAAAGATCACCATACATGGAAAAGTCAACAAACGCATATTATGTTTTATGTTCTATTATATTTGATGTCTTTTATTTTTAAATGTCAACATGAACAGAAATACGTGGTAAATATTTTGTAAAATTTTGTCATGAGTATTGTGTGTAAGTTTAATGACGGTTTTGAGCTGTAGGTTTTTGCTAGTTTCCTTTTCCTTACGCATATCCGTATTTGTATTTTTTACATGGGTTCACTCCACTTACTTTAGTTATCCGTGAGTTTGTGAAATACCCAAAGAAATTGACCAAGAAGATAAATGTGAAAGTTAATGGAGCAGCCAGAGTTGACTTTAATATTCAACATCATGGTGTGGGGGCAGAAAGCACTGCTTTTCTTAATGATGTGGATTTGTTTTTTTGTTTTTTTTGAGGGGGCTTCTAAGGGAATTATTTTCAAAATATTAAAATGTTAATAATTTGTGATGCTTTAGATACAGTGCTTTACACATTAAGAAGACCTTACTTTAGAAAAATGGAAAATCAGGATGCCCTGGTCTGCATATCCGAGAGTGTCCCAGAGCCTGTTGTGGAATGGGTGTTTTGCAATTCACAGGGTGAAAGGTAGGACATGTATCAAGATAAATGATGTTATTATTATTTCTTTCTGTTTTTTCCCCTAATGTTGTTGACATCAGACTGTCTATAAAATTGAATTTAGTCCCACTTAAACAGGAAACTTGAGCTTTTTAAACTTAAAGAATATCTAGTATGGGCTTTCCAGAGAGAGAGAGATGGAGGGATTTTTTAGTAAGGGTCATTTTGGGACTCCTCAAATCAACTGCAGAGTCCTCCCTGCATGTTTATTTACTACACAACTAAAAGACCTTTTAAATTATAGGATTATTTGCACCCTGAAAACCTGGCTGGGGAAAAAAGAAAGATACTGTTTTGAAAGGGTAATTAGAAATTTTCTGTGACTAACTGTTGAATTTGGGACTATTCTGTTTGTTCTGGAAAAGTAATATATGATTAATTAATTAGAGAATCTGAGGCCAGAGAGCCTGGGTTTGAGCCCTGGTGTGCTAACCAGCTGTGTGACCTTGGAAAAGTTACTTGACTTCTCTGTGCCTCATTAGAAGAATGAGAATGGTAAGAAGGGCTTACCTTGTAGGACTGTTGTGATGAATAAATGGACTGATATATGTAAAGCAGATAGAACAGTGCCTGGCAGATAATAAGTATGGTAGAAAAGGTTTACTTTTATTTTTCATATGTGCCATCGCTAAGTTCCACAAAGTAAGAAGTTAGCAGTTGGAACTAACTAAATGTGTCCAACAACTTTTATTGGAAAGTGGGCTAGATGTGGTAGCTCATGCTTGTGATTCCAGCACTCTGGGAGGCTGAAGGAAGATCACTTGAGCCCCAGAATTCAAGACCAACTCTGGCAACTTAATGAGACCTTCTTTCTACAAAAAAACATCTTAATGGTTTCCAGGCATGGTTGGGCACTCCTGTATTCCTTCCTATTCTGGAGGCTTAGGTGGGAGGATACCTTCAACCCAAGAGTTTGAAGCTGCAATCACTGCGTGAGCAACAGAGTGATACGATGTCTAAAAAAAAAAAAGAAAGAAAGAAAAAAAGAGAGAAAAGGAAAGGAAAATGGTACTAAATAGGAGAAAAAGTAAAAATATCAGGTTACCAAATTATATGAATGGATCTCAAATTTTAGAAAGAGAAAAAGAGATTATAGATATATCTGTACTGTGTACTTGGGAAAAAATTGGAAAGATATACACCAAAATAATAACTGTTGTTATCTCAGGGTGTTAAGAATATGTATAATTGAAAATTATTTTCGTTGGGTTTTTCTGTATTTTCCAAAATTTCTACAGTGAACCTAATTATTGTTGTCTCGTAGTAAGAAAAAAAAAAATAACTCCAGGAAAGACACATAAACAAAGAAAAAGAATACACTTGACTGATTTTATAATAAAGAGAAGAGCGACGCCACGAAAATTCCAGAACCATAATCTGCTTTGAGAAAGGGAATGGCCAGGGAAACTCTCCTTAGGAAGCAAAGTCCATTTTCTAGTTGCTCCAGTGAATATTGAGAGGGTCTTGGCCAACTTCCCTTGAGAGCAACGGCTTGGCTTTTCCTCTTGGTTTGCCATGGGAACTCCCTGGTGACCTTTGGGACAGCTAGCCTCTCCCCCTCACTGAAGGTACACTTCTATGCTGTAAAGAAAAAGATACCTACCTTGTTTGCATTAAAGCCCCAATCACGCTTTTTCTCCTCTCTCTTCTCTTTTTTTCTGTCTTCTTTGTCAATTCTTTCTTTCTTTTTTTTTTTTTTTGTAGAGACAGAGTCTCACTTTACTGCCCTTGGTAGAGTGCTGTGGCGTCACACGGCTCACAGCAACCTCTAGCTCTTGGGCTTACGCGATTCTCCTGCCTCAGCCTCCCAAGCAGCTGGGACTACAGGCGCCCGCCACAATGCCCGGCTATTTTTTTGTTGCAGTTTGGCCGGGGCTGGGCTTGAACCCACCACCCTCGGCATATGGGGCCGGCGCCCTACTCACTGAGCCACAGGCGCCACCCATTGTCAATTCTTTCTTTCTTTCCCTGTCTTTTAACAACAACAACAAAAAGAGGTCACCAAAGGGGAAAATTTTCAAAATGTTTTATGATGTCATTTTCATGGTGTTATTCTACTTAGATGAGAACTAACTAGTTCCCTTACCAGCCTTCACTGAAACCAGAGATTTGGGCTTGTTTACCTCTTGACTTGCTCTTTTATTTGTTCCTTCCAAACTGGCTGTAGAACTTTTAACTTTGTTCTTCCCTTGGACATTCATTTGTCATTTTAAAACTTGTTTGGCCAAATGGCATTTATTTTCTAATTGCAGCTGTAAAGAAGAAAGCTCAGCTGTTGTGAAAAAGGAGGAAAAGGTACTTCATGAATTATTTGGAACAGACATAAGGTGCTGTGCAAGAAATGAACTGGGCAGGGAATGTACCAAGCTGTTCACAATAGGTAACATTATAAAATACGACGTGCTTTTGTTACCATCCTCTAGAAACTAGTGGGGGTTAACAGTAACTGCATACGTGATCAGCTTCAGAAATCTATAGTTCCTTTTACTCATTTAAAATGTAATATCATGGATTCTATAAATGCTGATTCTTCCTGAAAGAGGAGTCACTCTCTGAAAGATTGTTTTACTAATGTGGTTAGTATCCTTTGCGGTGATGCTAAACATCTGTGTTCCTCAGAATGTTCGGGATACATTGTGTGATGAAGAAAAATAACTTTTCTTCTTACTCGTGATTTTTTCATCTTCTAGATCTAAATCAAACCCCTCGGACTACACTGCCACAATTATTTCTTAAAGTGGGGGAACCTTTGTGGATAAGATGTAAAGCTGTCCATGTGAACCACGGATTTGGGCTCATCTGGGAGTTAGAAAACAAAGCCCTCAATGAGGTAAGAGGACAAGTTTGTATTCTGGAGTTGCAGAAACCACGAACTGACAGCGCGGGCTGCAAATATTAAATTCAAACTCTGTTTTATTAAAACCTAGGGCAGCTACTTTGAGATGAGTACCTATTCAACAAACAGAACTATGATACGGATTCTGTTCGCCTTTGTATCATCAGTGGGAAGAAACGACACTGGGTATTACACTTGTTCCTCTTCCAAGCATCCCAGTCAGTCAGCTTTGGTTACCATCGTAGGTAAGACAGGTTGCGCACGCAATCTTTCTTCCTGTTTTTAGTTGCTCTAGGGTGGAATGAGAGGTACGTAGTACAATGCTGATTTCGATTTAATGTTGCTATCAAAAAGCCGAAAAAGAAACAGATAAAAGATAAACTGCCCACTCCCTTCTCCAGTTGAACCAGGCCACTGCCTTTGCACTTAGCACACTGTAATGTGACCATCTTTTTATTTGCCTTTGTCCTCCAATAGCCTATAAATTTCTCAAGAACAGGGACAACCCCTCCGTCTTTATTAGTGCCGGAACCTGGCACACAGCCTGACGCAAAATAGGCACTTAATATCTGTTCTAAGAACCAACTGACTACAAGGGCAGGGACCATAGCAGAGAGAACTATACAAGCCCTCGGATGCACTGAAATGAGGTTGAGCTGCGTCGAGTTTGAAAATAACCATGTTTAAGTAATCTCAGATTAGCGTGCAGCCTTTAACCGTAATGAAGATGCTGAGAAATGCAATGTAGTGATTCTCTTAACAAACTGATAAGAGTGCCGTAAAGAAACCTTGTGAATATTGCTAGCCAGGTTGCTCTTCCATTTGTGCCTTGAGACTATTTCACGTGGGACCTGTCACAGAGAGAGTTGGGCTGGCTGAGAGCAGGGGCTTTCAAACTCAGCCAGGGGACCCAGAGTGAGAATGGGGGGGCCCTTTAGCCTCTTGAAATTGTCTGCAAAATCTATAGCCTTATTTATACATTTCTCTGCAAAGATAGTCAATTATTTATGTCCCATCCTTTATATATATATCCCGTGCTTAAAGGAATCTTGACTCTAAAAGATTATGAGCTCAGGCTTAGCACAAGGCAGAGACTCCTGTATTTTCTCTCAGGCTAGCAAGTCTGACCATGTTGTAGTGTGTTAACACCTGACTTCTCATGTATGAAACTGATGAATAAAAGTTTATTTTATCTTTCTCAATATATTTCCACATGAATCTCATTATCTAACTTATAAATACATTTTTTCTTACAGAAAAGGGATTTATAAATGCTACCGATGCAAGTGAAGATTATGAAATTGACCAATATGAAGAGTTTTGTTTTTCTGTCAGGTTTAAAGCATATCCACAAATCAGATGCACGTGGACTTTCTCTCAAAAATCATTTCCTTGTGAACAAAGTGGTCTTGATGATGGATACAGGTGAGGCCAGAAAGAGCCCTAAGGCTTCATTTTTAGCACAACCCTCCTTCCTTGTTGCCCTCGAGAAGAGCAGTTTTAAACTTACAGATGTGAATTCACTCATTAGGAGTTTATTAGTGAGTTGAAATGGAAGATGGGAAAGCAAGCGGCAGATGCGAGGAGTCCAGGGCAGAAAAAAAGAGTCTGATCCGTTGGAGTATGTACGGTTCTGTGGCATTTTCTGAGTCACAAGATAGTTGCTTCCTGTTTAAGAGTATGGTGCACTGAGTCTCCCTTAGCACATTTGCAGCTGATTGAGGAAGTAAAACTTTTTAAAAACAGGAAAACATTACCTATAGGTATATTGATTTGAGTTTTTAAAACACAAATGCAGAAATAGCTCAGTAGTAAGTGGTAAGGAAAATTTTGTTTTCCTGGGGGTTTGTACAGCTATTAACATTCTCTTATAGGAGGAATTCTTTATTCCTTCTTTGGAAAACAAAAGACACCTCTTACCTATTTAAACTAATCCTATGTAGTGACATGGTTTCAGGCTAAACTGTGAGCCACTAAGACACAGGTGTTATCTCTCAAACAAGACACTGAATCATTGTTTTTCAGCATGTGACTCATAAATCAACTACGTAAGAATTGTCTTGGCAATTGTTAAACATATGCATTCCTAACTCCCATTTCAGACATGCAGAATAAAAATTGGGGCAAAATGCCCAGATTCTGTATTTTTCTTTTCAAGAGACAGTCTCCTTCTGTCACCCACAGTGAAGTGCAGTAGGGCGATCACAGTTCACTGCGGCCTGGTGCTCCTCAGCTCAAACAATCCTCTGGCCTCAGCCTCCCCAGTACTAGGGACCATAGGCATGTGCCACCATGCCCAGCTAATTTTTAAAAAAAAATTGGTAGAGACAGAGTCTCTCAGTGTTGCCCAGGGTGAGTCCAAACAGCTGGACTCAAGTGATCCTCTCGCCTCTCTCCTTGGCTTTCTGTAAAGTATAAGCTTCTGTGCCCAACTCGAAGATATTATCATTTTAATATAAACTCAAAGGACAGGTGCAGGAAAAAAAAAACCCGTAGTGTTTGGATATATTGAGTTAAATTAAATCTATTAGTAAGCTTAACTTCACTTGTTTCTTTTTATTTCTTTGTATAGCTAATTGGGAATTTAAAAACAACATAGGAGGCTTGCATTTGTGGTTTGCATAATAATGTATTTTTCTGAATAGTGCTAGATGAAGGGTAAGAGTTAATTTCTTTTCACCTCGATTCTGCAAACTGTTTGCCTGGTGGTTATTGTGTTGCTTTTCACACCCCAAAGTAATTTGTAACTGGTCTTCGTTTACTTTTTTTTTTTTTTGCAGTTTTTGGCCGGGGCTGGGCTTGAATCCTCCACCTCCGGCATATGGGGCCAGTGCCCTACTCCTTTGAGCCACAGGCGCTGACCCTTCATTTACATTTTTAAAGAGTCCCTCTGCACCCTAATGTTCAAAACATTTTTTTGAGACAGGGTGTCATTCTGGTGTTGCCTGGGCTAGAGTCCAGGGGTGTCATCATAGCTCAATGCAACCTCAAACTCCTGGATTCAAGCAATTCTCCTGACTCATCCTCCCAAAGTGCTGGGGTTACAGAGTGAGCCCACACACCCTTCCCGGAGTATTCATTGTTCAGTTAATTAAGGATGCAGCCTTTGGCCTGGGTGCTGACTGATACACACTTCCGAGTGAGGGCTTCTCACAGCAGCACTGCTGACATCATGGGCTGGACACCTCCTTGCTGTGGAGCACTGCCCTCCGCATGCTGGATGTCCACCAGCATCCCCGGCCTCTGGCTCTTCCCACTGGATGCCGGTAGCACGTCCTTCTTTTCCCAGTGTGACAACAAAAATATCTCCAAATACTGCCAAGAGTGTCCCCTAGTGAGAAATATCACCCCTGGTTGAGAACCACTGCCTTAGAGGGATCACCCCTTAGTCGTGAGCTCTTACTCAGAACTGCCAAACTTCTAAAAGTAGGTCAGGAAGTCAGCCCTTCTCTACCCTGAATTGATTGGCCTGTGCTTAAAAGGAAATAAGGGTGTCACTGTTTCCTCTCTTCTTTATATTTTGTCCTGGTATTAGATAAGCTCTTAGCATGGCAGGAAATCTCTTCTGAGCCTGAGTCAAAGAGAGAAAGGATCAATTTAATTTACTTCAGTAAGCATTACTTTAACACCCCCTTGGTGGGTTTGATGCTATGATGGACTGTAAGAGTGAGTAAGGTAATGAATTGCTACTGTGCTGGTGACATCTGGCCTAACCTTTTGAGATTTTATAGACTCATTGATTAGAAGACCATGTCTCTGATATATGGGTCATGGGCCAATCCAGTGGGCTCGTTAATTTCATTCCATGGCCATAATCTGCACCCCTGACCCCAAGTTGTTAAACTAGAGAGGTAGCCAAATGAGTGAATCAGGGGAGATCTTCCCCCTATTGTGTTTTGTATGTCCCTCTTTTATAATCATCTGGTAATATAGTTACCTTTTTGTATTCTGTAGCTCACCAGTGCGTTTATAAGCTCTGTAAAGATAGGTGCTCTTCCACTTCTCTATCTTTGTAAAATGCCTTGTTCAGTAAATGTGTGTTTAATGAATGAATTTATCACCACCCTTGGAAAGCAGGTCAAAGGTGAATCAGTAGCATTCTTTTGCACTACAAAGAAAAAGCACATGGCACTTACTGTAACGCCCAACACTCAGGGCTTACTGTATTTAAAAGTTTTGAAGAGCTACAGTCTTTGTTGGTGCTAATGATGTACTAGATGTTATGTGTCCCTTGAATATACAAGGTAAAGGAAAGATGGAGACTCCTTTGGGAAAAAGATGGTCAAAATATTGAACAAAAAAATCAAACAATGAAAAATTTGAACGCCTCTTAATTGAGCTGGGGGGTGGCAGACTAAATTATAATCTGAGTTCTTTTCAACTTTTTATTATAAAAAGTTTCAGATTTACTAATAAGCTAAAAGAACAGTGCAGTGAGCATCCTTCCCACCTACATCTGACGATTTAATTGAACTGAATTTATTTCATGAAGTACAGTATTTCAATCATGTTGCAAGATTGTACATGCAAAGTGACACAACATTTTTGGGTTTTGTTTTTTCATTTGTAACCAAAAGTCCTCTGTAATAACATTACTCCTGAAAAAGCTTTGGTGTGGTCATGGTGTATCTGCCAGAACTCTCTCCCACCTTCACAGCTTCATTTCTCCAATTTACTTCCTCAAATATTACACCAAAGTTTATTAGGACTTGCTTTTAGGTGTTTGTATTTTATTAAATTATAACTTTTCAGCCGTCCTAGTATCCTGGTCCTCATAAATGTTTCCAGGATATTTCACCTGTTAATTTGCATAATCTGTCTCTAGGGCTCTATTGCAAACACTAAATCTACCTTACTTTTTCCATGTTTCATGGTAAAAAACTGTATTCGACTGTTTTAATTTTTTAGTGATCTCTACTGAAAGACTCTCCTTTGCCTTGCCTTCTCCTTATGTTTTCTTTTCCCTGAAATATTTAATCTTCCATCTCTACAAACCTAAATTCTTGCTGGTGACAGGCACTAACCACTCACTGGGTTAACAGCCATGTGGTGGTTGCTGATTCGGCATGAACTAGGGTCTTGCTCAGAAGAACTGACATACAGAAAAGCCAGCTTGCAGGGACAGTGAGTGTCCTGGTAGAAGCTGAGTGAGCCCCTGCAAGGAACTTCTTTTTTGAAGGAGAAGAGCCGAGAGTGTAGACAGAAAGGAGAGAAAAGACGTTTGGGTCTAGGGAAATGCCAAGAGGTCCTGTTCACTTCTGCTATTGGTGGTGGTGGCCCTGGCTCCTGTTCTGCCAAAGACCCCACTCATAGGAGTCATATGATGTCATAGGCTGATATCATATGGTATTGTTACTGGAATTTCTTCTTTAGTAGGTTCTTGGTCTCGGGGATTCAAAGAATGAATCCACAGACCATAGATCAGTGGTAAGACCGGATTTATTTTACAGAAAAAGCACCAGAGAGAAAAGCAGGCAGACGGAAAAACTCAAGTCAGAAAAAATCTCCCCCTGGGTCCTTTGTCCAGGGGTGTATATATATAGCCTGACAAAGGCAGTGCCTGTGGCTCAGTGAGTGGGGCACTGGCCCCATTTACCCGGGGTGGCGGGTTCAAACCCGGACCTGGCCAGACTGTAAAAATAGCCGGGCGTTGTGGCAGGCGCTTGTAGTCCCAGCTACTGGGAGGCTGAGGCAGGAGAATCGCCTAAGCCCAGGAGTTGGAGGTTGCTGTGAGCTGTGATGCCATGCACTCTATGTAGGGTGACAGAGTGAAACTCTGTCTCTAAAATATATATACATACATGCGCACACACACACACACACGCATATATTCCAACAAATGAATGGGTAAAATGTCAGCCGGTGCCCAGGCCTGGGAAATGGGTGGTTCCCTGTTCAGTCACAAATGCAGAGGTGCAGAGGTGAGGGAGACAGAGGCCAGGGTGGAGACACTACGGCGCTCCCGGAGCTGGCCACCTGGAGGTGTCTCCCCAGCAGTTGTCTGGTCCCCACAGCTACTGGAGCCTCCTGCAGCCCCTCTGCCTACCCTCCCACCCGCTGACTCCTCTGCACTCTGCCACCCAACATCCTGGGGCAGAGACACAGAAGGCAGCAGGTCCTCCCCTCAGCTGGGGCTGCGCAGGCCCAGACGCCACCTGCCCTGCGTCAGTATCAGCCCCATCATAGGAAGCCACTCACCCGAGAATAAGAGATCCTTTGAGCTCTTACTATTGCCACATGATGTGCACAAGCCTTTATATGGATTTTTCTTTTTTTGAGACAGAGTCTCACTATGTCCCTGGCTAGACTTTCTTTGTCCCAGGTTAGAAACTGCCCTGGTGTCAGCCTGGCTCACAGCAGCCTCAAACTTCTGGGTTCCAGCTGTCCTTCCGCCTCAGCCTCCTGAGTAGCTGGGACTGCAGGCACAGGCCACTATGCTGGGCTAATTGCTTTGCTATTTTTAGGAGACATGGAGTCTCCTGCTTCCTCAGTTTGGTCTCAAACTTCTAACCTCGAGGAGAGAAAAGACATTTGGGTCCTGCCTCCGCCTTCCCAGTAGCTGGGACTGTATGTGTGAGCGCTGCACCCAGCCGGATTATTTCATTCAATTCTCAAAATCCTATTTTATGAACTATGGAAACTGAGGGGAAAGTCCATACCCTTCATTCACTCCTGCTTTCTGAAATTGCCTTTTAAAAAAAGAACACCTGTAATTCCACCTCTGGAAGTCACATTTCAGACTTTTTCTATGTGACCACTCTGAAAGGTACATAAAATAAAGATCTTTGTATGAATGTGAAATAACTATGCCATCTGTAATCTGATTTTCCACTTTATCATGAGTATCTCTTCCGTAAGTGTATCGTTATATCTATGTTATTGTTTTTAGTGACTGCATGGTATTCGTATTCTACTTTTATACATTTTTATTTTAACTTTTTACACATTTTTATTTTAACTATTGATTTTAGGGATTTTTTCTTTCATCTTTCTGTTAAAACAAATTTTTGATATTTTATTTTATTTTTAGAGACAGAGTCTCACTCTGTTCCTGGGCTGGAGTGCAGCAGCTCCTCAGGCATGGGCATAGTCACCACAGCCTCAAGTGATCCTCCTGCCTGGGCCTCCTGTGCAGCTGGGACTAGTATGAGCTGTTGCTCTTTTTATTTTGATGTGATTTTCCCACTTACTGTGTACCCCAAAGTAAAGCTTCTAAAAGAGTTTTTTTTTGGAGACAGATTCCACTTTGTTACCCTTGGTAGAATGCCATGGCGTCATAGCTCGCAGCAACTCCAACTTTTGGGCTTAAGTGATTCTCTTGCCTCAGCCTCCCATGTAGCTGGGACTACAGGTGCCCACCACAACACCTGGCTATTTTTTGGTTGTTGTTGTCATTGATGTTTGACAGGCCCGGGCCGGATTTGAACCCACCAGCTCCGGTGTATGTGGCTGGCACCCTAGCTGCTGAGCTACAGGTGCTGAGCCAGATCTAAAATTTTTTTTAGTCTTTTTTTTTTTGAGGCAGTCTCTTTCTGTCCCCTGGGCTAGAATGCTGTGGTGTCAGCCTAGCTCACAGCAAACTCAAACTCCCACGTTCAGGTGATCCTCCTGTCTCAGCCTCCCAAGTAGCTGGGATTAGACATGCATGCCACCATGCCCAGCTAATTTTTCGATTTTTAGTAAAGACAGGGGCCTCAATTTTGCTCAGGCTAGTCTTGAACTCTTGCCCTCAACCAATCTTTTGTCTCAGCCTCCCAGAGTGCTAGGATTACAGGCGTGAGCCACCTCATCCAGCTCCTAAATTTCTTTTTCATTTTGAAATGATTACTGGACTCAATAAGCCTCATAATAATGATAATTTAACACATTTTTTTGTTTATTATGTGCTAGGCCCCACTGTAAGTGGTGCTTTTCATTTTGAAAATTTCTCTAAGAGCTGTATAAGATAGATATTATTATCGTATTATCTTCTTTTTACAAAGAAACTGAGGAAAACAGATGTTAAGTGACTTGCCCAAGTTCACACCACCAGACAAACTGCAGAATCATGATTCTAGCAAAAGCAGTTAGCTCCAACGTCTCTGTTTTTAATTTTTAAACATTTCATTATATTTCCTCTTGATACCAACTCATTTCGAAAGTGTGAGGTTCTCAGACCCAGTATATAAGAAAATGGAAATATATACGTGTCTGTTGGTTACTTAAAAATTAAAGTGTTTTGGACTCTCATGAGATGTGCCATGCTTTGCTATTCAGTATTTAATGGTTGTACACCCCCAGGCTTATTCCTGAAGTCAAATAAAAATGAGCCCGGTATTATGTAGAGAAATACAAAATCGTCAGTACACCTTCCCTCCCCTTGACAATCTTTTTGAACTCAGGATGGATCAGGTTCAACTTCAGCTGGACTGTGTTCACTGGCCCTACCGACTCCGCAGGCTGAGGGAGATAGGAGCTCAGAGCTTCCGGGTCACTGGCCCTCAGTGCTGTGCAAAGCTACCTTCAGTCTTTTCGGCCCTTTGTTGCCTAGTTTCAGAAGCTCTCAGCTTCCCAGATATGGGCTTTATTATTCTCTGTTTTCTGATTTGGCTTCAATAGTCCCTTGCTGTTTGCATAAAGGATTCTTATTCTTTTTGTTGTTGTTGCATTTATTTTTTATTTCAGAATGTTAGTGGGTACACAGGTTTTGTTTACATCATTTGTTTTTGTACAGATTGAGTCAAAGTTATACAGGTAAATGTGCCTCCAGGGCACAGTATCTGGGTGAAGGGCATGAAGGATTCTTTGTAGTAAAATTATTTCCTGAGCCACTGGAAAGAGCCTGTCCTTTCTCAACCCTCCCCTCTTCAGGTGCTAAATGGAAAATACAAGTGACTTGTTTTAATTGCAGAGGAGAAAACCCTTTCCATAATCACCAAGATATAATTTCACTATAAACTCAAATGTCCTATCTCATGGCCCTGTTTAGAAAAACTCTAAGGAGGCTGAGTGTGGCGGTGGCTCACACCTGTAATCCTAGCATCCTGGGAAGCCGAGGCAGGAGGATCCCTTGAGCTCAGGGGGTTGAGACCAGCCTGAGCAATTGTGAGACCCCCATCTCTATCAAAAATAAAAAAAATTAACCAGGTTTGGCAGCGAGTGCCTGTAGTCCCAACTACTTGGGAGGCTGAGGCAGGAGGATCACTTGAACCCAAGAGTTTCAGGTTGCTGTGAGTTGTCACACCATAGCACTCTAGCCTGGGCAACAGAGTGAGACTATTGAGGGGTGTGGGGAGTGAGAGAGAGAGAGAGAGGAAGGAAGAAAGGGAGGGGAGGAGAAGAGAAGGGAAGGGAAGGGGAAAAGAGAGAGAGAGAGAGGGAGGGAGGGAGGGGAGGAAGAAAGAGAAAAGGAGGGAGGGAGGGAGGAGAAAAGAAAAACAAAAGAAAAGACCTAAGGGAAAGAGGGAGATTTGACTCTCCTGGTCACTTAATTGGTTAGTCCCCTTGGAATTCTCAGAGGGTCAGAGGTGGTTGGTCATGTTGTTGCTAGAGTTAACTGTCATAAACCTAAGAAAAAGCAGTTTTAAGCAACCTGGATATTTGATTTTGTGTTCCCACAATTTATGTGACCAGTTTCCTACCTGGAGATTGTTTCAAAGAGTGAAAGTATTTCAGGCACTATCTTGTCTAAACTGTGGCAAACCTCACTCTGTTAAGACAGCACAAAAGGCTGAAGAGGGAATAAGTGTACAGAACGTTTTGTTTTTTTCTTCATGATGATAAACAGCCATATTGGTTGTTCATGATGATAAACAGCCATATTTTTCTACTCTATTGACTATTATTTTCTATTAAGTCCCTGGCTGGCCACTCTTGCTTCCTTTATTACCTTTTCTCTTTCTTTTTAGGTCTTTGGACCTTGTCTAGAGAGAATCGCAGTTGGCCTTTTTGAGGCTCACATCTTTCTTCTCTTGAACTACTTGCACACTGCTTTCCTAAAGTTCAGAATGCACATGGAGCTCTTCCCCTCTTCCCTTCCCCAGGGTCGTAATCAGGCTTTCCCACAATCTTTCTGTTATTTCCAGCTATTTCCTCCCTGTCCAAAAGTAGGTCAGGATGAGAAATTCCCCATCTTCAGCCTTTTTGTTAACAAAGCAAATAAAAAACTTATTAAATGCTCAGCTTTTAACTGCCTGAAACTTTTGATGGGACTGAGAAAACAATTCTTTCATCACTACACACAGTCAGAATTACCTTTGGCCCAATAGTTAAGGGCACAGACATGGGCTTAAAAACTGCAACCATCCAGAGTTTTGAGTCTTGAGAGACATTGGGGTTCTGTTTCCCCTTTGTCTTCCAGTTCAGCCCCTGCTATTTCTTTTTTACTGGTGCCTTTTGGGTTCGCTCTTTCTTCTCCTTTCCTGTTTTCCCTTCCTCGGACGACACTCCTATTGGCATGCTCTGAAAGCCCAAATTTGAACTTTTTCTTCTTCTATTGTAGGATTTCCCACACTCTACTGCAACTGCTTAATTATTTGTCTGCCTTCACCACCAAACTGTAAATTTTGTGAGACCAGAGACCTGATTTTTCAAATTTGCCATTAAATCCTCGATCGCTCTAGCAAATAGGGTCTACCAGTGCCAGTTGAATGAATGAAAATTCCTGGCTTGCTACAACAACCACTTCCAGACTTTCCTTTGCCATCAGGTGAATCTAAAATCTTGCTCCTGACTCTCCTCCCCTGCTTAGGACTCCACAGCACCATCTTCCTGTTTTTCTCCTCATGCCTAATTATTTGGGCTTGTTTCCCAAGTTCCTAATTTGTTGGCCCCACTGTACCCATCTCCCCCCTACCTGCCCTAATCTGCCCTCTTTTCTCCTGCATCCCTGCACACACCTGCACCTCTAGTGAGAGGCCTCACTGCACCCACACCGTGGCTCCACGAATTCCCAGGTCCTGCCTCAGTCACAGCTTGGCCTCCTCCTGAGAGGTTTTTCCTTTTATTCTCTCATTAAAGCCAACTCATCCAGGAAAATCGAGGTCTGCTTCTTCTAGAAAGCCCCTGAGCTTTTAATGTCTACATGGACCCCTCTGCCTTCTTTGATCCTCTGCTGGTCTTTAGTGAGTACACAAAGGCACATTTGACAGCTCCTTGCCCTCTTAACTCTCCTTCACTATCCAGCTTCTCACTGCCATATTCAATAGACATAGTGAGTTATCCCCAATATTGAGTTATCTGTATCAAAACACTGAGTGATAGGTGAGTACTCCAAGTAGGTACTGCAGCCTGCTGAGCCCACGCAAAGGTGTCTCTATAAACGCAGTGGATTTGAGCCGTCATCATTGGTAATTGCTGTGTAAGTCAAGGGGTGGTCATAGGTCCAGCCTTGGCCCAAATCCATGAGCTCTCCTTTCAGTAAGCAGGACAGCTACCGGGTCCTCCACCTGCTGAGGTTCTCCCATATTCCGGGAAGTCAGGCTGTCCAGAATGCATAGAATAGGAGGGGCAGGAACTTCCTGTCTCTCTGAGGATCCCCAGCCAGCCCTAGCTCTTACTGGGTCTCATGCTGTTGCCTGGGCTAGAGTGCAATGGTGGCGTCCTAGCTCACTGCAGCCTCAAACTCCTCAAGCCATCCTCCCATCTTCCTGACTCAGCCTCCCACAGTGCTAAGATTATAAACTTGAGCCACTGAACCTGGTCTTTTAATTTTTTTGTAAACAGCAACAGGCTGTCACTGTGTCGCCCAGGTTGGAGTGCAGTTGCTATTCACAGATATGGGGTCAAGCAATCATCCTGCCTCAGTCTCCCAAGTAGCTGGGACTACAGGTGTGCACCACACCCAGCTCTGGAAATCACTCAACATTGCAGATTCTGAGTCAGTGACTTTGAAACAGGGCCTGAAATTTTGCATTTCTAACAGAGTTTCCAGATGATACTGATGTTGATGCTGCCTGTCTGTGGACCACATGTTAGATAGCAAGGATCTAGAACTCACACTCTTCCTTGTCTAGTGAACTTCAGCAAGTGGGAGCACTCAAGGAAGACTCCTCCCATGCACACCATTATGTGTTGTAGCATCTCCTGGAAGAATCAGGCTAAATCTGTCTTTGATTCTTTTTCAAACAGCATATCCAAATTTTGCAACCATAAGCACCAGCCAGGAGAATATATATTCCACGCAGAAAATGACGATGCTGAATTCACCAAAATGTTCACATTGAACATAAGAAGTAAGTTAAATTGCCAAGAAGTTAATTTTGATCTTATAACTCCTTGATTCCTTATTAATCTGAGCCAGAAAGAGGTAAGTGGTGACTTAGGTGGGATGCTGCAGAACTGTTGTTGTTGTTGTTTGTTTGTTTGTTTTGAGACAGAGTCTCACTATGTTGCCCTCAGTAGAGTGCTGTAGCATCACAGCTCACGGCAACCTCAAACACTTGGGCTTAAGCGATTCTCTTGCCTCAGCCTCCAAAATAGCTGGGACTACAGGCACCCGCCACAATAGCCAGCTATTTTTTTGTTGTAGTTGTCTTTGTTGTTTAGCAGGCCTGGGCTGGGTTTGAACCTGCCAGCCCAGTGTCTGGGGCCAGTGCCCTAACCACTGTGCTATGGGCACCGAGCCTACAGAACTGTTTTTGTACACTGAAATGTCCTGAAACTTTACTCTTGTATCTGCTGCCTTTGGTCTTGTACCTCTTTCTGTGTTTATCCATAGAAGCTAGAAGATCTATTCCATATCATCCCTGAATATGCTTTATTTTATTAACTTTAATACTTTGAAAGGTCACGTTGAGGAAAGGATGAAAGCTATAGTACCTGCCATTTATTTGTTTTAATAATTTTTATTTCTTTGGTACATAAAAAAGATGAGCATGCATTTCCTTGGACTTCCCGCAGCTATTGCTCCTAAATCCAAGAGTCATATTTTAAGGTGTGCGGGTAGATAGAAATCTACACCTCACCTCTCTCCAGGAGGAGCCTAGCCGTAGACCAGCGGAGAGGCGTTAGGGCTGCCTGTCCAGCAGGTTACAGGGCAAAGGGGAAAGAAGGAATAGCCAGAGCGCTGGAGGTATCCCAATTGAGACATCCTCCCAGAAGCACGAACTGCCGTGGAGTAAGTGGGCAGCCTGGACGGAAGCCAACTTCGTAACCCTTCTGGGACGCACGCTCCACGAGCTTATTTTACATGTCCTTCTCCGCAGGGAAACCTCAAGTGCTAGTAGAAGAAGCATCAGCAAGCCAGGCATCTTGTTCCTCGGATGGATACCCATTACCATCTTGGACCTGGAGGAAGTGTTCGGACAAGTCTCTCAAGTAATAATGATGTTGCTATCTCTTGTTGGAAGGAAGAATGTGAAACTCCTTTTTTTTTGAAACAGAGTCTCACTATGTCGCCCTTGGTAGAGTGCCGTGGCATCACAGCTCGCAGCAACCTCCAACTCTTGGGCTTAAGCAATTCTCTTGCCTCAGCCTCCCAAGTAGCTGGGACTACAGGCACCTGCCACAATGCCTGGCAATATTTTTTTGCAGTTGTCATTGTTGTTTAGCTGGCTCAGGCTGGGTTCAAACCAGCCACCCTCGGTGTATGTGGCTAGCACCGTAACCACTGTGCTGCAGGCGCTGAGCCATGAAACTCTTTTTAGAGAATAATATTTAAGAAGGTAGGATGAAATATTTAAGATGTTTATCTTCTGAATCAACCATAGTTCTCAACAGTCATAGATTTTGTTCAGATATAATAAATGAATCTCTTTTAGAACTCACTGCATAAACCCTAACTTGAGATGTGATGGCAGCCCCGCCAGTCTAACTTCTCTGCCGTTTCTTTTCAGCTGCACCGAAGAAATCCCAGAAGGAGTCTGGAATAGAAAAGCTAACAGGAAAGTGTTTGGACAGTGGGTGTCCAGCAGTACTCTAAACATGAGTGAGGCTGTGAGAGGCTTCCTCGTCAAGTGCTGTGCGTACAATTCCGTTGGCACGTCCTGTGAAACCATCCTTTTAAACTCCCCAGGTATGTACAGTGGTGGACATTGTACTGTCCCCCCTGGAATTCCCCACAAGAAGTTAGTCCCTGTCGCTGGCTTTTATTGGGGGAATTTTACATGAAAGTATAGCTTCAGTGTGTGAGAAAAGAAGACTTTGGGGGGTCAGGTGAGGCTCCCCACTGCCACAGACTGTTTTGCAGTTGGGGGCAGAGTTCTACTTTCCCGAGTTATGGTGATGTGGAAAACTGTACACTTCTGGTATGAGAAATCTTGACCCAACTCTAGAAAAACAGAGTTAGTATCTGGGATCCTCTATAATTTCCCCTTTTGTTTAATCTCCTTTACTGGTCTTTAGCCTGTTATTTTATAAGTTTGGGTTTGTTTCTTAGACCCCTCCTAACATAAACAATTCTGAAACCTGGCCACCTACATTAATAGTTTAGAAATAGAACTAACTTCTCTACAGTTATATCAAACCTTTACAGAAGGAAAACAAACTTTTCTCTGACTTGTATATCTTGTCAGTTTAATTCAACATAATTCTTACAACCTTAGTCAATTTTTTTCAATTTAATTAATTAATTTATTTTGGGGGACACAGCAAAACTCTGTCACCCTGGGCAGAATGCCATGGCATCATCACAACTCACAGCAACCTCAAAAACTCTTGGGCTCAAGCGATCCTCTTGCCTCAGTGGTTTTTTTTTATTTTTTTTAGTAGAGATGGGTTTTTGTTCTTGCTCAGCCTGGTCTTGAACTCCTGAGCTCAAGCACTTCACCTGCCTCAGCCTCCCAGAGTACTAGGATGACAGATGTGAGCCACTGAGCCCAGCCAGGAAATGCTTTTTAAAAAAAGGGGTTCACAATTATTTACAATGTTCTAGGAAGGAAATGTGTCCCGTGGAGGGCTATTGCCTGATAGAGTATATGCAGGGTGCTTATAAGGACTGAAAGTAGCCATTAGCGAAACAGGATGTGAGAGACAAAAACAAGGGATCCACTATTTATAACACAAAATAGGAATTCCATTTCACTGCTGAGTGACATTCTCCTGTTGCAGGTCCCTTCCCTTTCATCCAAGACAACATCTCGTTCTATGCAACAATTGGGCTTTGTCTTCTCTTCATTGTCGTTTTAACCGTGCTCATATGTCACAAGTACAAAAAGGTAAAAGCAAAGGTAAAAATTCATTGCCATGTCCTGTATCTACAGAGCTGCCTATGCCTAACCCACCCATCATTTCATCTCTGAAGCAATTTAGGTATGAGAGCCAGCTGCAGATGGTGCAGGTGACTGGCTCATTGGATAATGAGTACTTCTACGTCGACTTCAGAGACTATGAATATGATCTTAAATGGGAATTTCCACGAGAAAATTTAGAGTTCGGTAAGAATAAAATGTTCTGGCTGTTTCTGAAGCATTTCCATTCCTTTGGAAAAATCTTTAAAATGCCCTTTCCATTTACCTTTGCAGGGAAGGTGCTAGGATCGGGTGCTTTTGGAAAGGTGATGAATGCAACAGCTTATGGAATTAGTAAAACAGGAGTCTCAATCCAGGTTGCAGTCAAAATGCTGAAAGGTACAACACAGTGGCATGGTTTCAAGAAAGATGCACAGAGATGGGAGGCCCCGTCTCCTGCCCACCTCTTCTCCACGTTTCCATCCTTTCTATGGCCTCCTTTTTTTCAGGCTTGAAGGCTGAAAAAGGAAGTAGGTTGGGGTTAGTGTCAACCAAGTCATGAATATAACATACATGTCAGAAATACAAAACTCTGCCTCTTCTTCCTCTTCTCTCTTTGTTTACTTTTTATCGGCTTCCACATTTGGGGCTACAGTTGCTACAGGCAGAAGTTGTTTCTTACATTTTGACACAGACTCTGGGTGGAAGACCCAACCGGGGTCTGCTATATCCTCACTTCCCACTTGTGGCTCCACCGAGGCCCATCTGGCGTGCAGCCCCTCGCCCCCCTCACCATCGCTGCCAGCTGGCTCTCCTGCTCACGTCCGTAGTGACCTCCAACCAAGGCCAATGGGCACTTTTCAGCCTTCATGTTGGTTTATCTTTCTGTGTAAATTAGTACCATCCACTATTCTCTCCACCTGGAAACACAGTCTCCCTGTGAGTTCCATGTCACCATATTCTGGTTTTCCTGTGACTCTCCAGTAATATTAAATTGCTTCTCAGTCCTTTGCTGGTCCTTTCTCTTCCGTCCAGCTTATTTCTGTCCCTCCACACACTCACCGCAGGCTGTCTCCTCCTTCTGTATCCCAATGGTCCCCAAGATTGTGTTTCCCCTCAGAGCTTCAGGTTCAGATGTCCAAGTGCTTGAATGTCTCAAAAGCCCCTTTAACTCCCCTAGCCCTGGCCCTCCATCACTGCTCCTCTGTCTGTGATTGGTAACAAGTGCCAAAGAATAGCCACATTCCACACAGCAGGGCAAGGCAGCTATTCCTATCAGGCTTTGGGTTGAATGAAGCCTGAGGCTACCTTCAGCCCGCCATCTCTTCTCCATCTGTTACTAGCATCCTAGCCCGAGGCTCTCTCTCCGGGACAGCTGCAGAAGCCTCGCTGGCAGGTGCCCTGCACCCACTGTTGCCTCCGCCTGGGTCTCTGTGGTTCTGAAAGCCGAAAGAGGTCAGCCGGTTTCCCTCCCGCATGTTGCTCCCCTACCCAGTGTGCTTTGGCCGCCACTCACCTCCTGCCCTCCGCGCGTGGCTGGAGGCCTTCTTTCAGTTCCTCAGAGCACTGTGCGCACGGCCTTTGCACAAGCAGATCCTTCTGCTCCCCTTCCTCTTTCACTTAGGTACGGCCCCCCCTTCAGCCTCAGCATCGCTTTTACAGGGAAGCCTCCTCCTCTCACACCAGGGCAAGGCCGAACCCTAAGGTGCAAAATGTCGTCTGTGCTCTCCGCAGGCTTTCCCCATAGAATTTGTCACCTTTGAGAGTGGAGGCCCTGACTGCTCTGCTCTCTCTCTCCTCTCTCGACCTTTGCCTGTCTGTTCCTCCAGTGAGCACTTCAGGAACCACAGCCAGCACTGTCCTCCCCTCCTGTCTGTGTGAATTCTCCTATTTTTCTTCAGGTCTCAGCTTAGACAGTTGGCGCCCCTTTCCCCACCCCTCCAAGGCTCTGTTAGCTGTCCCTTTTGTATGATTCCATAGTGCCCTACCTTCCTTGGCCATGTTGCAATTATCACACTATATCTGATGGCTTATTTACTCATCTCCCTTTTCCAGAAGATTCTAAGCTCCAGGGAGAAAGGGGCTGGGTCTTGATTACTTGTTAGTCCCATTCCCAATGCCTGGCACATGGCCTCCCACACAGTAGGCACTAAGTAAAGACTTGCTGAATGACCAAATGAGAGAGGTAATGGTATATGATCGTGCTTTGAAAAAGTTAAGCATGCCAGACATACAAGATAAGCATGCCAGAATATGTAAGATATTATTTTCTTCATGAAGAACAGGATATGGACAACTCAAAGCCCCAATCCCTATAAGAACAGTGGAAGACATGATGTGCTGGTGGGGGAGGTCCTGGTGCACACAGGAAATCCCACTCCCAAGGCAAGATCTGGGAAACAAGGACACCTCTGAGAACTCAGTCCAACCAAAAATAGAGGATGGCAACACCACGGAGAAGCCACCGTGAAGCCTAGGGTGTCTTCCGGGACAAAATAATGGACCTGGAAATCAAATAAGTCTTCCCCAAATATAAGGAAAGGTTACCATGTCTATAAGAAAGAATAAGTTAATAGAGGGGTGGGTGCCTGGAACCTGGGGAGGGAAATCTGAGACCCTGCCCTGAGCCCAGGGTGCCTTGAGTAATAAATAGTACTTCAGCCCCACTGACAGGTGAGTTTGGAGTTCCTCACTCGCTCTCCCCGTGCTGTGTGTGCGTCCAAGCAAGGTTATGAGGACAGTTTGTTTCCAGGGAGAGAGAGAATCCGGCCACCCATTATATTCTAGCCCGTTTGGCAGTTATATTTCTAATTTCTTCAGAACTTGCTTAGCGGGAACTGGTCCTCTTTGACCTCCTCCCACTGGACTTACCGACAAATTTAAGGTTCCAGAGCCAAGGACCACTGGGTGGAGCCAGCCACCTTCACTGCCACTCCTATCTGGTCTCTTTACAACTTCAACAAATCCAAGAGTTAAAACCAAGAAACAAACAACAAAGAAAGTATCTTTCTTTCTTCAGCCTATCTGTTAACTCACACTGTGGAGGGAAATTGTGTGTTATTATTTTGTTTGTTTTGAGAGCCAACTGCAGGGATTTTTATTTTGGGAGGTAAAGTCCGGTAGAAAGGTATGTCACTGGCTTTGCCATTCATACATACATAGTCTGAAATTCTGTCTTAAAACACAGGATTTGTTATTTAAAATTTATGTATTTTTGTTTATTTCTCTCTTGCAGTTTAAATTTGAACAATGTAAATTAGCTCTGAACTGAAGAAAATTTTAATTTATGAAATTCCTCTTTTTATGTGAGTTTTACATTTTTTGTGCTCTTTCACTCACAGAAAAAGCAGACAGTTCCGAAAGAGAGGCCCTCATGTCAGAACTCAAAATGATGACTCATCTGGGAAACCATGAGAACATCGTGAATCTGCTGGGGGCTTGCACACTGTCAGGTAATCGGTTTCTGCTCAAAACATCTAATCAAAAATATTTTAGCCCGAAGACAAAGAGGGCCTTGTTCTCATTTTCTCCCCTCTTTTCTCAGTCACAGTGTGGGCTCTCAAACCCAAGTGGAATTAGACACTGAGCTCTCTATAACTCAGATAGGTCAATATAAAGAATGTCCTTGTGGTACCTGCTTTTTTGGAATATATATCACTCTAGCCTGAATAAAAAGAACAACATGCAAGCACATGGTGTGGCGTCTGGGCTTCTTCCTCAACTATGATGCTGCATAAATGCAGCGGGGAGAATGGTCACAGGGCTTGGCCAGTGCACCAGGTGGGCTGCCTTCCAATGAGGCAGGATTTCAGATTTACTTTCAGAAATCTGGGATTTCAGATTTACTTTCCTAGAATTCTCTGGGGTATACTCTCTGATTTCCTCACAGTGTGTCTGGAAATACTCACATGATGTGCCCAAGAGTCATCCTTTCTAGAATATCAGGTCTGGGGTTGGGACTAATAGAAGAGAAAAAGAAAAATGGATCTAAGAGAGGATCCATAATACGTATATTTCCCTTCGTCAGGAAAACGACAAATCAGCATATATTGACCAAATCCTCACAATACAGCTAGTATGTTATTCCCAGTTTCAAATGGGAAAATCCAGGAGGCCGGAGTATTAGTGAGGCCAGGGAGAAAGGCAAGAAGATGCTGCTTTCCAAAGGAGTGGAAGAGCTGAAATTGAACTGAAAGTGTAAGAAGAGATAGGCTCTGGAAAAGTTGTGGTCTCTCAAAGTCTGGGGAGAACTGAGCCCTCAGAGAGTCTGCTGTCTGCTACACGCACTTCTGAAAAAAACAGTTTGGTCTTTGTGTACCTATAATTAAAACTTTAATTATTTCAGGACCAATTTACTTGATTTTTGAATATTGTTGCTATGGTGATCTTCTCAACTATCTAAGAAGTAAAAGAGAAAAATTTCACAGGACATGGACAGAGATTTTCAAGGAACACAATTTCAGTTTTTACCCAACTTTCCAATCACATCCAAATTCCAGGTGAGAGTTTCATAATTACATGTCATGAAAATAGACAAAACTTGCTGACAGACGCCTTCCATTGATCAGTTTCTAAAGGCATGGTATAACCAGCGGGTCCTGAGACCTAGGAAGTTTATGTGTCTTTGCTACACTTGCCCTGTTGGTTTGCAGCTATGAGTTTTGTTCTTTCCCTCAGTAAGGTACTAGAGCTGAGCTAGCCTCTTGCTATCCATGCCTGGATCATACCCTACAAGATTATCTAATTGGTTTGGGGACTTTGTTGCCACACAGGTATTGGTAGAAAGAATGAAAACTTTTTTCAAAATCCTTAATATAATTATAGAGAATAGCTCAGGTCATGGGATGACTGCGCAAAAGAGCTCTAAACTAGAAAATTGGACTTTATGGGTGGTGTCTGTGGCTCAGTGGGTAGTGCACCAGCCCCATATACCAAGGGTGGCGGGTTTGAACCCAGCACGGGCCAAACTGCAACCAAAAATAGCCATGTGTTGTGGCAGGCGCCTGTAGTCCCAGCTGCTAGGGAGGCTGAGTCTGGAGAATTGCTTAAGCCCAGGAGGTGGAGGCTGCCGTGAGCTGTGACGCCACAGCACTCTACTGAGGGCAATAAAGGGAGGCTCTGTCTCAAAAAAAAGAAAGTTGGCCTTCAGAATATTAGGATGGACTGATTGACATGTGATGAGGACACAATCAAGTCTTGGTAACTTTGTCTCTATACTTTGCACATATGTTCTGCCTTCTTTGGGCATCCTGCCAGGATTTATTGTCTCAGCATGCATAAATGAAGGTGTTAGGAGCTTGGAGGGCTATTCTTCCTTATTCCCAAATTTCTTATTAACTATTCGGCCATCATAGCTGTACAATACCTTTCTCTGACTCCTCCATCCTCAGTGCATTCTTTTTTTGTTTGTTTGTTTGTTTTGTTTTGTTGAGACAGAGTCTCACTTGGATGCCCTGTTAGAGAGCTGTGAGATCATAGCTCACGGCGACCTCAAACTCTTGGGCTCAAGCATTCTCTTGCCTCCCCAGTAGCTGGGACTACAAGCACCCACCACAATGCCTGGCTATTTTTTTTTTTTAGAGACGAGGGTCTCACTCTTGCTCAGGCTGGTCTCAAACCTGTGAACTCACGCAATCCTCCATCTTGGCCTCCCAGAGTGCTAGGATTACAGGCGTGAGCCACTGCACTCTGCCTTTCCTCAGTGCATTTTTTTTTTTTTTTTGAGACAGAGTCTTCCTATGTCACCGTAGGTAGAGTGTCATGGCGTTATGGCTCACAACAACCTCAAGCTCTTGGGCTTAAGCTATTCTCTTGTCTCAGCCTCCCAAGTAGCTGGGACTATAGGCGTCCACCACAACGCCTGGCTATTTTTTGTTGTTGTTGCATTTATCATTGTTGTTTTAGCTGGCCCAGGCCAGGTTCGAACCCACCAGCCTGGATGCATGTGGCTGGCGCCCTACCCACTGAGCTACCTCCTCAGTGCATTCTTACTTCCCTGTGTATAAGGAAGCTCTTTATTATTCTAAAGGCATATTTGTTTGTCAGAGGCTTTTTTCTTAACCTTGGAACCTTTGGGGAATATCTTTGAGATTCACAGCTTTGTTTTCTTAGAACTTAAGTTTCAGTGCAGGTCTTTGGCTTTGAAAGTCTGAGGCAGAGACCCCTAGCATCTTAAAGCCACAGTGGCCTCTGGAGGTCCCAGGCACATCTGTGTGCAGTTGCCCTTGACCGGTTCATACCCATCACTAGTCCTCCCCTTTACCTTCATTTCTTAGTTCATAGTCTTGAGAAGTGTGATTTTCAGCCAGTGTGCCATGAGAATATCTTAGGTGTGCTATGAAAATTTTTAAAGACCATTAATTAAATTACCTTTGAAAGAAGTCCAAAGCACAGTAAGTATATATTTTTTTGTTATTGTACTTTTTTTTTTTGTCAACATAATTTACGTGTGCCGTGAAAGTTTACCTAAGGTTCAAATGTGCTGTGAGATAAAAGGTTGAAAACAGTGGAGAGTTGGCAGGGCAAGATGGCTCACGTCTATAATCCTAGCACTCTGGGAGGCCGAGGCAGGTGGATTGCATGAACTCACAGGTTCAAGACCAGCCTGAGCAACATCAAGACCCCGTGTCTAAAAAAATAGCTGGGCATTGTGGTGGCAGGCACCTGTAGTCCCAGCTACTCTGGAGCCTGAGGCAAGAGAATCACTTAAGCCCAAGAGTTTGAGGTTGCTGTCAGCTATGACCCCATGGCCCTCTACTGAGGGTGACAAAGTGAAGCTGTCTGGAAAAAAAAAAATGTAGAGTTAAGAGAACTCTATAGAATGCCATCCACAGTCTAGAACAGAGAGTTTATGCTAATGTGTTGGACATGTGGACCAGCACCCCATGGTTAGTAATTAGCTCTTCTGTTCATTCTAGTCACTGGGATATTAAGTACACTGAAGTTATTTCTTTTGGAACATTTGTGGTCTGAAAGCATTAAACTATTTCCCAAAGATACATAGGTTGTAAATTGCGTTAAACTCCTATGTTGGAAAAAATGGAATCATGATCTATGTATCATTTCTACAGAACTCCTCAGTGAAGAGTTCCACATAACTTAAAGGAGATTTTTACAATGACTATTTATTAATTTTGCAGTAAGAGGAAATAGGCCTTACAAAGGCAAACTTGAAAAAAGGTGGTTAAGCACAAGTCTGTATGGGAGATCTGTATCATGTGAGTTTGTAAAGGGAAAGCGGCAGAGAAGGCAGAGAATGAGGTGTGAATCCCAGTTCTACTCTTTATTAGTTCTGTGATACTAGCAAATTATGTTTACCTCACTAAGCCTAATTTCTGTGTTACTAAATGTGACTTTAGCCAGAGGCAGTGGCTTAGGCCTGTAATCCTAACACTTTAGGTGGCAGAGGCTGGAAGATTGCTTGAGGCTAGGAGTTCAAGACCAGCCTGAGCAAGAGGAAGACCCGCTTCCATCTTCTCAACAAAAAAAAAAAAAAAAAGAAAAGAAAGACAGACAGAAAGAAAAGAAAAAGAAAAATTAGCCAGGCATGGGGATATGTGCCTGTAATCCCAGCTGCCAGGGAGACTGATGTGGGAGGATCCCTTGAGTCTAGGAGTTTGAGGTTGCTGTGAGCTGTGACAGCGTCACTACACTCTAGCCCAGGTGACAGGGTGAGACTCTATCTCAAAAAAATAAAACAGTAATTTTAGCACCCAGCTTGTAGTTGGGGGCAAGGATTGAGTAAGGCCCTTTTTGAATTGTAAGACTTGATACAGAAAACAGGGACCTCTCTTATCTTGGACAGGCAAGCCCAATTTCACAGATGTTTTTAATGTACATAAAAAATGGACTAGTTAATGGTGTGCTTTTAATTTAAAGCTCATTTGTAATTGGAATCCATTTACTTGAGAAATTGTTTTTTATAAAATGTCTGCTCAGAAAAAAGAACATAAATAATGAAAAACAATTTTTTTTTAATAGTATGCCTGGTTCAAGAGAAGTTCAAATACATCAGGGTTCGGATCAGATCTCAGGGCTCCATGGGAATTCATTTCATTCTGAAGGTAACATTTTTATTCTAAGTAGTAGCGCTTGAAAATGCGAATGGACACAAGAGTTTTACGTTAACTATTTTTAACAAGCATGTAAAGGCAAAGACATATTTTTCTTTACTAATGTTGGATGATAGTTAAAAGCCACAGTTTATATATTGTGAATTTTATGTCAATGTTCAACTAATAAACACTGAGCTATTTTATTTGGTCAGGTTATTCTTTTTAATGTTATGAATTAATTAGAGACTTCTTATTACTGATAAGTGGAAAAGGTAATGAGTTCTAGAGTCAGACAGAATTTGGGTTGACTTCCGGTTACCTCACTTTCTCACCGAATGACTTAGACAAGTTACTCAACCCTTAGAATCACAGTTTTCTGACAGTTTCTTACTGGAGAAGTCTGCTCTCTACCATTTTTGAGAGTGTATTTAAAAGAAAAAGATCACAAAACGGGCCTAACACTGTCTTCCTCACAGGACTGTTACAAGGCGTAAGTAGAACATTAAATGCACAGTACAGGCGGCTACTGCCTTTAATCCTGGCACTCTGGGAGGCCGAAGTGGGAGGATCACCTGAACTCAAGAGTCCAAGACCAGCCTGAGCAGGAGCTAGACCCAATCTTCACTAAAAATAGAAAAACAGTCAGCCAGGCAAGATGGCTCATGCCTGTAATCCTAGCAGGCAGGCTAAGGCAGGTGGATTGTCTGAGCTCAGGAGTTTGAGACCAGCCTGAGCAAGAGTGGGACCCCGTCTCTAAAACGAACTGGGCATTGTGGCAGGCACCAATCCTCCCAGCTACTTGGGAGACTGAGGCAAGAGGATCATTTGAGTCCAGGAGTTTGAGGTTGCTGTGAATTATGATGCCATGGCACTCTAACCAGGGCAACAGGGTGAGACTCTGTCTCAAGAAAAAAACAAAAAACACAATACAGTTTATAAAATGTGATATTCAATTAACATTAATTCCTTTCCCAAAGTGACAAAAAGGGCATCTGAAACTCCTGAGTAATGAAGTGAGTATCTGTCACCCACATAGCCTGGGAATTCATCTCTGACCAAAAAGAATCTTCCTATGACCCTGTGTAATTCTCAGCACCCACAGGCCAGCTCCAGTGCTGCCAAGAAGACCACGTGTGGTTTTTCGTGTGGGTCTCAGTTCCCCGCCTAGCTCTGGCTTCCTGCAGAGATTTAATAAGGTGGCTTCCTAGAGCTGTGGCAAAATGTGAAGACTGGCTCTATTTTACAGATGAACTTGAATATGAAAACCAAAAAAGGCTGGAAGAGGAAGAGGACTTGAATGTACTTACATTTGAAGATCTTCTTTGCTTTGCATATCAAGTTGCCAAAGGAATGGAATTTCTGGAATTTAATTCAGTAAGCTCCTTTTAGAGGAAAAAAAACCCCAAAATTTTAATTATGAGAAATATGTCCTTATACGTCTTTTTCTTGTTTATTTTAACTTGCGTCCCTTCAAGTCCGTCTTTTCCCCCCCTCCACTGTTGGAGTTTCTAGAATGGGTAATTATAGCATAAAGGCCCAGGATCCCTTATTAGGTAACGGATTTCCCAGGCTATCCAACATCCCTGGAAGCTTCCAGGGCAGAAGGTATGAAATGTTCAGCTATCCCTCCTCACAGTGAAGCGTGGCCTTGTGAGTGTAGCCTTGGACAGCTGTTCGTGTTGTGCCCTGCACGTGGCCGTTTGACTCAGCTGGTCCGTGGAGTGTGCTCTGTTTGCTGAGCTCGTCATCCCAACTGTCACTGCCTAATTCGCACAGAGCAGCAGCCCTCCTCTGTTGCTGATCCCAGATCCACTGGAGCCTGCCTCAAACCATGTCTCTAGCCCAGTTTTGCATTCTTTCTGTATTGTCTTTCAGCCCTGCTGTTCTCTGCCATTTCAAATGTTTCATGACTAAAAGCAAGTAAAAGCACTCTGTTTCCTTGCCTTCTATTATTTCCCAAATCTCTTCCCCTTCTGTTTCTTCCTTTTCTTTTTATTTCTTTTTTTCCTTTTTTTATTTTTATTTTTTTATCAAAATTTAAAATATTTGCCTTTTTTTTTTAATTAATTCATAGCTGTGTACATTGATATGATCATGGGGCATCATTCACTAGCTTCACAGACCGTTTACCAAGTTTCACATATACCCTTGTAAGATGCACCACTGGTGTAATCCCACCAATCCCCTTCCCTCTACCCACCTCCCACCTCCTTCCCCTCCCTTTCCCCCTTCCCCCTATTCTTAGGTTTTCACATGAAAGCTATAACCCAGTTTTTTTTTTTTCTTCGTCTTTTTTCTTTTTTTGGAGATGGGGGTCTTGCCACGTTGCTCATGCTGGTCTCAAATTCCTGACCTCAAACAATCCTCCCACCTCAGCCTCCCCAGTGGCTGGGGTTACAGCTGTGAGCCACTCCACCTGGCTTCTCCTTTTTTCTCTATTCCCTCGCGCCATTCTCTTCCCTTTGCCTCTTCTCTCTTCTTTTCTCTCTGAATTTGGAGAGACTAATTTCAACTGTTTCTTTTATTTCTTTAAAAAATTCATCTCAATCATATTTCAATAACATTAGTTATTAGTTAGTCTCGATAACATTTCGATTCCGAGGCACTTTATCCCTTTAATCTTCCCTCTCTGCTATTTGGATTACCCTTTCCTCAGGCTCCTCACCACCCTGTTCTTTGTCCATAGTCCAAATACACACCCAGGATAGCGCTATGTCTTTATTGATGCTGGAGAGCAGCTACTTAGATTGTCTGGCTGGGTTTGGAGCCCGTAGCCAAGTAAATGTTCAAACCCCTCACAACTGGCCATCAGGGGGCACTGCTTCCCTCCCTCCATGCCCCTGCGCTTTTAATAATAGGCGTTCTGAAGTTTCTTAGACCCCCTCCTCTCTGTCTTCACTTTACGCCTTCCCCTCTGAATCATTCGTGTCTTTGTCCCCTGCCTTTCCCTCAGTTTCCTCTGCAGGCTCATGACTTCCATCAAACATTTGCAGAGCCTCACTATGTGCCAAGCGCTGGGGATACAGAGTCAGTCACGATATGACTCCTGGGCTGGGATCTTTTGATTGACAGGAAAGAAAGAGATGAGCAGATGTGCAAATCAAAGATGACACTGCAGTGTGACAAATATTGTGACTGGAGTAGGTTCTGGCAACCCAGGGAGGGACATGCACATCCGACCCGGTGGGGTGGGGCAGGGAGATGAGAAGAAAAGGTTTTCCAAAGACCTGCACGCTTAGCCTAAGGAGACTTTTGAAAGAAAAGGAGAACCAGCAGGCAACATGGGATGGGATAGGGAACATGGAATCAGGAAGAGATTTTATTTTTTAGATAAAGGTAGTGAGTTAGCCATATTGAATGTGAAGTGCCTTGGGCAACTCAGTAGAGCTTAGTCTAGTAGATTCTTGGACATGCCTTTCTGAAGCTCAAGAGAAATGTTGGGGTTGGAAATAGACATTTGCGTGAGGTAGTTGACCCCTGGGTGTGGATGAAATGCCCTGGGGAAGGTGTGAAAGGAGAGGACGCAGCCTGAGGCAGTGAGAATAGGTTCGTGCATAGAGCCCCCTACAGAAGCAGGAGCTTTCAGGGCAGCAGAAAGAGCCCAGGAGAGACTTGTGTACAAAATTCACAGCAGGAAGGACGTGATGGGGAGGGCCTGGCCAATCAAGCTGTGAGTGGCTGGGCATCACACAGTCAGCGTGGCCCTTGGCCAGAGCAGTTTGGGCAGACAAGCGGGAGGTGGAGGCAGGTTGCAGGGGCCTGGTGGTAAAGTGGGTGGAATGAAGTGGATGTGGAAGGTAGGAGTGCTAGAGGGGTTGTGGGATAGGACTTTTGTTTTACAGTATTTGCTTTTATTTTTTAAAGATTGCAGAGCGCCCATTGGACCTTTGCTACTAGTGTCCTGTTTCTTTTTAAGTCTTCCTTCATAGAGTTAATTTTCTTGCTAGACCTTCTGGATCAGTGTCACCACATCTCTCAGTTCAGGAACTCCTTCTAATTCCACTTTAGTCAATCTACCCAAACTCACTTTTGGTTTCTTTTCTGATTATTTCCTTTGCTATGACTCCATTATATTCCTGAAGCCATTTCTCAGGCAGAAAAGATACTCTATTCTTCACACCCATAATAAAAGTGCTGGAAAATGGCCTTGGAAAATTGCTTTGGAGGCTTGCAGAGAGCTCTTGTTGTTGAGTCTCTTACTTATGCCTGGGTCAATTTGATCTTCTCTCTGAGAACCATGCCTCTTTGGCCTCTGGGAATGCTCCAGAAGCTGCCCAAATTTCTACTGCCACAATAGCTGAAGCATTGGGCCACTGAGTTCACTTAGTTTATTAAACATCATGATGACTGATGGTGGCCCAGTAAAGATAAGAGATCTTCCATCATCTGTGCCTACTATTGAACTTGAAAGTAGAAGAAAGATTGCACTCTGGGGTAGCGTACATCACAGTGAATAACACTGCCATCTCTCTCTTCGTAGTGTGTTCACAGGGACCTGGCAGCCAGGAATGTGCTCGTCACCCACGGGAAGGTGGTGAAAATATGTGATTTCGGATTGGCTCGAGACATCATGAGTGATTCCAACTACGTCATGCGGGGCAATGTGAGGCTGCTATTTCTGACGTATTTTTATAGTGCTATTTTGTGTTTTGTCATTATCATGGCAAACATCTGCCCTTACTGTGGTGTGTTTTTGATTTACAGTTAACATCAAAAAACCTTCACAGCGGTTTGCTTAGCTATGCTTAAAAAGATTTTTCTGCAGCTTTAGGGAATATTTAATCTATAATAAAAGTTGAACAAAATAGCACCCCAGTGCTCCTGGGTCCAGCTAGTCAGAATAGATCAATGAGGCCTCTTGGTGCTATCCTCACTTAAAAACTCCCCAAATCTGGGCAGCGCCTGTGGCTCAAAGGGGTAGGGCACCAGCCCCATACGCCGGAGATGGCGAGTTCAAACCCAGCCCTGGCCAAAAACTGAAAAAAAAAAAATCCCCAAATCATGCAGGGTACAGTGGCTCACGCCTGTAATCCTAGCATTCTGGGAGGCTGAGGTGGGTGGATCACTTGAGCTCAGGAGTTTCAGGGTAATCTGAGCAAGAGCAAGACCCCATCTCTACTAAAAATAGAAAAATTAGCCAGACGTAGTGGCGGGTCCCTATAGTCCCAGCTACTTGGAAGGCTGAGGCAGCAGGATCACTCTTGAGTTTGAGGTTGCTGTGAGCTATGACACCAGGGCACTCTACTGGAGCAAGAGTAGAGACTGTCTCAAAAAAAAAAAAAAAAAATCCCCAAATCTCATTACTTGCACTTTGGTTCCCTTAACTATAAAGTGACTATTGAGTTATGTTTTCTATGATGTAAAAATCTAATAGTTATAATAAAGCATTTCTCAAAATGTACAACACATAAATTAAATATTAAATAAATATAAAATTTAAAAGGCACAATAGTTAATTGTTAAATTAAGGAATAGTTTGTCATCCCATTACCGTTACCACAGGGAGACCTAAAACATGAATGAATCTCCTCGCTAATAAAAAAACTAAGGACAGATGTGTTATTTACAAGAGAACTATTAGAAACACTAGATGACAAAATTATGTAGTTGAAAAGTATTTTGTTTTGTTTTTGAGAATTATGACACCTGTTCCTCCTGTTACACTTGTTTTTGATTATTTGTTTCTGGCATTTCTCTCTGCACTAGTGTCCCTACTTGTGAAATGATAATAAAATTAAGTGCTGATATAGTACTTACTATGTGCGGAGCGTTATTCTGGGTGCTTTATCTATGTTTGTCCATTTATTCCTCAAAGGGCTTGCTTTATGAGTGAGGAAACTGCCATGTTTACACAGAATGTGGACTTGAACATGAATAGTCCAGGAACTCTGATTAGTGTTTCCCAGGAGGGTTATGCCCTTTCCTCAGCACTGATGTGGGAATAAACCAATAAAACCAACATGAAAGCGCCTTGCCCAGGGTAAATGTTCAAGAAATGTGCAAAATAAAATTAAAGTGTATTCCCACTAGAATCAAATAATCATCTTAGTTGATTTAAGATCTACTCCAGAGTCATTATGGCTGAAATCATAAATATGCCTGCTCACAGATGACTGTGCAGTTTCTACCGCACAAGCTGATTGACTTTTATGTGGGGACGTAAATTCCATTTGGGACCACAATTAATTCCTTTAATTAATCAAATTAAGCAAATCAGCTGGCTTGATTCAATAGCTCATCAGTTTGATAGGGTGCAAAAGAGGGTTTCTTTCTTAAGCTTTGCTTTTTACTTGGCAGATTAAATGTGGGCTGTGAACCCTCAACCCACAAGAAAGAAAGTCAACACAAATGCTCTGCTGCAGTAACTACCATCTTGTGTATTATTTCTAATCTGAGGCTACACTAAGTTACAAACCCCCTTTTATGCTGTTGGAAATGATGCAAGCCACAGAAGCCAGGCTGGTATCATTTCTGGACATGATGACGTGCTCTCTCCTCATGACATTTTGTGGATGGCATTTCCACTAAAGGTCTTCTGAGAAATGACTTCACAAAAGATCCACCAATTCTCTTGTACCCAAAGTGAGCATCTACTGTTCACCTTACCAATGCCAAGCCCAGGCTTTTGTTCAATATGAGTGGTAAAGAAGTAAGTTTTGATTTTTAGTCTACTTTTTTTTTCTTTTTTTTTGAGACAGAGTCTCACTCCGTGGCTCTGGGTAAAGTTCTGTGCTGTCATCATAGCTCACAGCACCTCAAACTCTTGGGCTCAAGCCATCCTCTTACCTGAGCCTCCTGCCACAGTGCCCGGCTACTTTTTCTATTCTTTTTAGTAAAGATGGGGTGTCACTTTTCCTTAGGCAGGTCTCAAACTCCTGAACTCAGGGGATCCACCTGCTTCGTGTTCCCAGAGGTCTAGGATTACGGGCATGAGCCACAGTGCCTTGGCCGTTATTATTAAATTCAAAAGTGGAAAACTTACATTGGAGGAATGTGATTTTCTCAATTGGGCATTAAGAGAGGCCTTAGGAAGATAATAGATTTCATGGCCTAGCTCACAAGAGAAGGAATAGCTGTCCATGGAAAATTCACCATCTTCTCTCCTTTTGGGTTTCACACAGGTGCGTCTGCCTGTGAAATGGATGGCTCCAGAAAGCTTGTTTGAAGGGATCTACACAATTAAGAGTGATGTCTGGTCCTATGGAATATTACTCTGGGAAATCTTCTCACTTGGTATGTCCAGCAGCTTGCTGGCCTCTTTGGCTCTAGGCTTTGCACACCCTTTTCTCTCTGCACCACGCCCCCCACTCTGTCACCTCCTGAGTCAGACAGTGGATGAAATGCCACATCTATTGGTCTTGAGCTGCAAGTGCCACCGTATGTTTTCCTGCCAGTATCCACAGATCTATCCTCCTCACTGGTCTGTAACTTGTCTGAGCACAAGAGTAGTGACTTACCCTCCACCCCCACTTGCATCCCTAGCACCAAGCAGTGTGTGGCATGTGGGAGTTCTCAGTACCTGTTTGTTAATTGACTGAATCAGTAAACAGGCAAGTGAAGAAATGGCTGAATGGCTATACTGCTCTAATGTTTTTCTCAGGTGTGAATCCTTACCCTGGCATTCCAGTTGATGCTAACTTCTATAAACTCATTCAGAGTGGGTTTAAAATGGATCAGCCGTTTTATGCTACAGAAGAAATGTAAGTTCCAATTAGACTGTACATTGGTTGAAAGGGGAAATTTACAGCCTATTTCCAAATGCGTGACAAAAAAGGTAAAAACTCCAAGGCTCAGCACCTGTGCTCAGTGGTTGGGGGCACTGGCCACATGCACTGGGACTGATGGGTTCAAACCGACCTGGGGCCTGCTAAACAACAGCAATAGCCAGATATTGTGGCAGGCCCCTGTAGTGCCACCTACTTGGGAGGCTGAGACAAAAGAATCGCTTAAGCCCAAGAGTTTGAGGTTGCCGTGAGCTGTGATGCTACGGCACTCTACCCAGGGTGACATAATGAGACCTTGTCTTAAAAAAACAAAAAAAGGTAAAAACTCCCTAATGCAAAGTTCATCTGATTCCTCTTTAAAAAGAAAAGAAAATTCGTACTTTGTTTTGGGGGGTTCTGAACAAAGTGGAATTTGTCCTATCCTTAGAACCATGAAGGTGATTAGACTCCAATTCCTACACCGTATTTCTTTAAATGCATTTCTGTTCATCATCTGATTTCTCCTCTCTGACATGAATTCAAATCTAGCAGAAGACTTGCCACAAAACAAACATGTCATAAATAAGTAGCTCTCAGGAATAAACAATGTTCACTTTATGGAGAATTATCCATTTTGCTTCGTTCGGATTTCCTCATCTTGTTCCTTGTTCTGTTGCTTTTACAGATACTTTATAATGCAATCCTGCTGGGCTTTTGACTCTCGGAAACGGCCATCCTTCCCTAATCTGGCTTCATTTTTAGAATGTCAGCTGGCAGATGCAGAAGCAGCGGTAAGTAATAGTCAGGACTTTAAAAGCATCTTATAAGGGAAACTGGTGATTTCAGACACTCATTGCTGACTTTCTAAGAACCAAAGGTACCAAGTTGTTTTTCTCACCATAGTTTGTCTTGGTTGCCCTTTAAAATTTGTATGGAATGAGACATACTTATTGATAAATGTTTTAGGGGAAAAAATACCTTCCCTGAAGCTTTTAGCCAATTGATTAATAAAATAAAAGCTCGTAAGTGTCCAATGCAAAGGACTAGACAGATAAATAAAACCTAATCCCTGGCCTTCAGAAGCCACTGATCTTTTTTAATGTAATGTCATAGAATGGAAAGAGCAGCACTGACCTGGAGTCACAAAGGTTGAATACCAGCTCTTATCTCAGCTCTACCTACTGTAAACTATGTCTATTATGGCAAGTCACTTTACTTCCTGCAGCCTCAGTTTTCGCATCTATAAGACGGGTTGCTTTGGGAACGTGGAATTGCTAAAACTCTTGCCCCGTCAACACCACTTGGTGTCATGGAGAAAGCCATCCCTAGATGAAGTGAACAGGGCCAGAACCTTGAACTCCCAATACTTCGTTTCAAATTTTGACTCCATCATTTACTTCTCATATGACTTGATTAGGTCACTCAACCTTTTTGGGGGGTGGGGGGTTGGAGTCTCAGTTTCCTTTTCTGAAATATGAGATTTAAAGTAATAAATCTTACTTTATGGAATTATAATGCCGAGTAAATAAGATGATGTATGGGAAAAGACTTACCACATACTGGGTACTTAGTATTTACTCAATAAAATGTTAGTTAAATAAAAATCTGATTCTTTAAATGGATTGTCTTTCCACTTTTCTAAATTAAGAGTCTATTTTTAATTCTGCATTCTCTCTTAGACCCGTGTGGATGGTGTGTGTCCTTTCCTCCAATTAGAAGTTTTTTAAAAATCACGTATGGAAACTAAGTTATGGTCAGGGAAATTAGGGTAAAAGGTTGGGGGAAATAGAGAGCCCCTGGGGACATATACGTTATTGGGCAATTAGCTAGAAATAGTTAATGATACTATAAGATAAACTGAAAGAAAATTTATAGAAAGAAACGAGAAATGAACTGGTGGAGCAAAAGAGAGGCTTGATTGATGCTGACTTGTTGAGTAGTTGGGTGTTGATTTGTTGAGCGAGGCTGTGAAGGTAGGGGAGCGTCTCCGCTGTTGGAGAGTGGATGTGAGCAGGATACTAGAGAACGTGCCAATAAAATAAATTAAAGGGTCAGACTTCAGAGAGTGAACTGGGGAGCCCTTGGCTTTGTTCAGGGCCGCCTAGGTCTTGCTTTAAAGTCTTTTTTTATGATCCCATACCTATAGGATATTCAAATCCCTTTACCTCTAAGGTCTTGGGAACCTACACTTGGATGATGAATAGCTGACTGTCCACAAGCAAACTGACAAGAAGTTGTAGACGTGGAAAGATGGAGTCTGTAACATGTGAATAAACAGAATGCATGATTCCTAAAACACAAATTTCTTCCAAATCAGTAATAATAAAAACATGTATAGCCTTTTGTGTATACACTGGACAAAGGAAATAAGCAGGCTCTTCACAACGAAATGCAAATATCCATAAAATATGGGCAAACATGCTCAACTTTACTGACAATGAAACAATTGTAGGCAAGGAGAAAAATTGTTTTGCTCATTGAAGGGGCAGAGATGTGAAAGATTATTAATACCCACTGTTGGAAAGGCTCTAGGAAATACACCCAGTAGGGTGGAGTAGAAATCAGCACAGCCTTTCTGTCACGGCCTAGACAGCCTGGCCATGTGTGTTACAATTCAAGTGTGCCTCCCCTTTGACCTGGCGATTCCCTTTCCCCTGCATATCTCAAGGACAGAGTAGATCAGATGTGCACCTTCAGTTAGTATTACATAACCAGTCCACCGAGGTTAATTAAGGCACATCAATACTACAGACCCTAGCGGCCATGCAAAGCAACAATATACGGCCACCCTTAGTGAATAATGAAAATATGTAGCATATATATAGCAGCATAGTGATAATTCAAAAATAAGGTTCTAAAACAGGATATACAGCCTGAGCCGACAGACACAAAATTGTGTGTTCGTAGCAAGCTATCTATAATGGTGGTTACTTCTGGTAATTTTTAGTGCTTGCTTCAGCAACACGTATAGTTCTGGTGATTTTTAGTTTTTATTCTGTATACCTTAAATTAACTTATATGAATATGTGTTTTTTTTTGTTTTTTTTTTTTTAGAGACAGAGTCTCACTGTACTGCTCTCGAGTAGAGTGCCGTGGCGTCACACCACTCACAGCAACCTCTAACTCTTGGGCTGACGCGATTCTCTTGCCTCAGCCTCCCGAGCAGCTGGGACTACAGGTGCCCGCCACAATGCCCGGCTATTTTTTTGTTGCAGTTTGGCCGGGGCTGGGTTTGAACCCGCCACCCTCGGCATATGGGGCCGGCGCCCTACTCACTGAGCCACAGGCGCCTCCCTGAATATGTGTTAACTACATAATCTATAAAAATAAAGTAAATTTATTTTAATTTTGGAAAAAAAATTAAAAGCCAATGGAACTCCCAAGTGAAAGAATCAGTTCTCTGTATCTTTCTTTTGTGGCCTTTCCCTTTTATAGTTTTTCTGCGTGGCTTCAGGATTTCTAGGTGACATTTGATATCTAAGAGTAGAATCAATAATGAAACAAAATATTTGACTATAAATTGATTTTTAATAATGTTATCAATATTTTTCAAAACGACCAAAATTGCTTTGTCGATTAATAGAGTATTTTTAGGATCTATGCATAATAAAGTAATAGTTTATATATGTACCCTGAAAATATGTACATTATGTATCAATAAAAAGTTTTTAAAGTATGGGCGGCACCCATAGCTCAGTGGTTAGGGCACTGGCTATATACACCAAGGCTGGCAGGTTCAAACCTGGCTCAGGCCAGCTAAAACAACAATGACAACTGCAACAAAAAAATAGCCAGGTGTTGTGGCGGGCGCCTGTGGTCCCAGCTACTTGGGAGGCTGAGGCAAGAGAATTGCTTAAGCTCAAGAGTTGGAGGTTTCTGTGAGCTGTGACTCCACGGCACTCTACCCAGGGTGACATAGTGAGATTCTGTCTCAAAAAAAAAAAAAAAAAAAAAAAAAACAGAAAAGAAAAAGGTAATTAGCTATATAGAACAATCATTTTTATTTCAGTAACTTGTGAGCTAGGCACGTGACATGGCGTGTCTTACCGAGATGGTAATTAGTGTCCGGTCTCTTTCTTCTATTCAGATGTATCAGAACATGGATGGCCGTATCACAGAACGTTCTTCCACCTACCAAAACAGGCGACCTTTTAGCAGAGAGATGGATTCAAGGCCACCGTCTCCACCCAATCAGGTCGAAGATTCATAGACAAACAATTTAGTCTTATGGACTTCATCCCCCCACTTACCTTAAGCAGGCTGTAGATTACCAAAGCAAGATTAATTTTATCACTAAAAGAAAATATAGTATCAACTGCTGCTTTGCCAGATTTTTCTCTAGAAGCTGTCTGCACTGACTCTTGTTTTCAAAGGGACTTTTGTAAAATCAAATTATCCTATATAAAAGGCAGGAGGAGCTGATAGTGAATTTTACTGGAGCAGCTACCTACATCCAAAGGCCTTCTCAGGCTGGATTGAGTGAAAAAATGTACCTGAAGGATAGTATATTCTTGTAAATACATAAAACAAAAGCATTTTGCTAAGGAGAAGCTAATATGATTTTTTAAAAATCTATGTTTTAAAATAATATGTAACTTTTTCAGCTATTTAGTGATATATTTTATGAATGGAAATAAAATTTCTACTATAGACATGTCTGTTATTGAATTATTTACATAGTAAATTTATAGCAAGACTTAACTGGAGTTCATGAAATAGGGCCCCACGTTTTGTTTGTCTGTGTGTATTATTTCCTATTGAGGTAGCTCATTCTTTCATCAGATTCTTTGTTGTTGTTGTTTTTTGGGAGCTTTTTTTTTTTTACAGTTTCTTTTTTTGGCCGGGGTCAGGTTTGAACCTGCCACCTCTAGCATATGGGGCCCGTGCCCTACTCGTTTGAGCCACAGATGTCGCCCAGTTGTTGTTGTTTGAGACATAGTCTCATTCTGTTGCCCTGGATAGAGTGTCGTGGTGTCATCATAGCTCACAGCAACCTCAGACTCCTGGGTTCAAGTGACCCTCTTGCCTCAGCCAAGAGGGGGACTATAGGCATGCACCACTATGCCCAGATAGATTTTTCTATTTTTGGTAGAGACAGGGTCTCACTCTTGCTCAGGCTGGTCTTGAACTCCTGAGCTCAAGCAATCCACCCACCTCGGCCTCCCAGAGTGCAAGGATTATAGGCGTGGGCCACCATGATCCGTCTCTTTCATCAGATTCTTAAAATCTTCAGTGACTCCTGCTCCGGTAGGTTAAATACAGCTAATGTTGACGTCTGCCCTCCTCTGTAGCCCTCCTGTCACTTGGTTTGCTCTCCATCCCCTGGATTTTTTGTATCTAGCACCTTCCATCCCCAGGGCTCATGAACTTGATTTCGCTTCCTACCCTTACATGCCAGGTGCCACCCAGTTCTGCCTTCCTTCTTCCTGACCTTTCTTCCATGCAGTGGTCATGGGGTCAGGGCTCTGGAGCCAGTCTGCCCAGGCTAGAATTCTCTTTCTGGCTATGTCATCTGGGGCAGGTAACTCAACTTCTTCAGCTTCAGTTTCCTTTTCTGGAAAATGAGACAATAATGACATCCCCCTTGTAGCGTTGCTGAGAGAATTAGATGAATCAAATATGTAGCCTATATAAACTTTAAGTTATACTTTAGGTTATAAATATAGAACATAGACATATATATATCACTTAGATCACCTAAATGTGACCTAATGTTATTTTCACTTTCCTTTCTGATTTTAATCCTTTGCCTTAGACTGGGTCACCGTGAATTCACTTAGATCATGTGAATCCTTTCTTCACACAACTAACTCTTCCCCTAAACTCTCAACTATCTAATGTTTTCTCTAAGCCACTGTCAGATCCATCTTTCTAAGTTATTGATTTGCATATATCATTTGCCTGGAGAGCTTCCAATGGCTGCCCAGGGCCCAGCAGCTAAAGCAAAACTTTCTCCATGGCTTTCTGCACCCACGGCAGCCTGGGTCCTTGGCATTGCTCTGAGCTGGCCACAACACGGTCTTTCTACCCAAACGACCTACTCATGTTCACTGCACTCCCATGTCCAGTTTCCTTTCCTTAGCCCTCCCTTTCCCAGGGACACCAACTCCCTTCTCTTTTTCCTATTTAAGCCCTTGCTTAATAGGGCTCTGCTTTCCTATTTAAGCCCTTGCTTAATAGGGATGCTGCTCATCCCCCAGCAACTCTTGCAGTCATGATAGACTTAAGCTCTGTCTTCTCTTTGGAGTCTTTCCCAGTTTCCCCACCCATTAGTGATGGCTTTCCCTCCATCCACATTGAAATCTTGTAAGGGATTCTTGTCTGTGTCATCCTTTTGGCTTTTAACCTGGGATCTGCCTACCTTATCTTGTCATTTACTTTTTAAGTAAATATCCAATCTTTTCAATCTAGTTTTTTAAGGGATGGGGGTCTCACTATGTTGCTCAGGCTGGCCATGAATTCCTGGGCTCAAGTGACCCTCCAGTGTAGCTTGAACCCATGCCACCCAGCTCTCAATTAGATTGTAAAAAATTTGTAGGCAGATAAGATTTATGCTAAGTTGTATGCTTAACTCCTCTTTGTGTATACAGTCAGGATACAATAAGTATATGAATTCAATTGCTTTTTTTAGCAACACTCAAGTAAAAGCATAAAATATGTTTGATATTAAAAATTCAAATAGGCTCAGCACCTGTAGCTTAGTGAGTAGGGTGCCAGCCACGTACACTGAAGCTGGTAGGTTAGAGCCTGGCCTGGGCCTACTAAACAACAATGTCAACTGCAACAAAAAAAATAGCCGGGTGTTGGGTGGTGCCTGTGGCTCAACAGAGTAGGGAGCTGGCCCCATAGGCCGGAGGTGATGGGTTCAAACCCAGCCCTGGCCAAAAACTGCAGGAAAAAAAAAAAAATAGCTGGGTGTTGTGGCAGTGCCCGTAGTCCCAGTTACTCAGGAGGCTGAGGCCAGAGAATCACTTAAGCCCAAGAATTTGAGGTTGCTGTGAGCTGTGATGCCACACTACTCTACTGAGGGTGACATAATGAGACTCTATCTCAAAAAAAAAAAAAAAAAATTCAAATAGTTTTGTGTTTTTTCTTATAGAAGTAAATTCCTTCTCTCCTTTATTTGCACAACCCCAAACCCGAAGTGCTTCTCTAGGAGAATTACTGATAAAGGTTGAGCCATATTCTCCCCATCTTCTTGTTTAAATATGTTTACATGACTCACACATATTTACATGCATACTTGTTTTTTACGTAAATGGAGTCACAGTGTCATACTGTGTCACACTGTCAAATATGCCTTTTGTTCTTGTCTTTTTGGGAGATAGAGTATCATTCTACTGCCTAGGTAGAGTGCAGTGGCGTCAGCCTAGCTCATTGCAACTTCCAACTCCTGGGCTCAAGTGATCATCCTGCCTCAGCCTTCCAAGTAGGTAGAACTACAGGCATCTGCCACTATGCCTGGCTAATTTTTCTATTTTTCATAGAAACAGGGTCTTGCTCTTCCTCAGGCTAGTCTCAAATACCTGCTTAATCCTCCTGCCTCAGCCTCACAGGATATTAGGCCTACGGGGGTGAGCCGTCACCTTTGTGTGTTAATATTCACCAAATCTGCATATTTGTAACATCCTTGTTCTGTGCTAGGCATTGTGCTAAGAACTAGATATGAATTAATCTCATTTAATGTTCAAAAGTACCTTATGAAGTAGGTTATACCAATGTAGTAAAATTATACCAATGTAGTAAAATTATACCAATGTTTTCCTGAGGAAATTGAAGCTTGGATTAATAACTTGAAGTCTTCCAGCCCTTGGTAACACTTACTTTAAGATTACTCTTGGTCGGGCATGGTGGCTCATGCCTGTAATCCTAGCACTCTGGGAGGCCCAGGTGGGTGGATTGCTTGAGCTCACAGATTCGAGAAAAGCTTGAGCAAGAATGAGACCTCGTCTCTATTAAAAATAGAAAAACTGAGGCAAAAGGATCGCTTGAGACCAAGAGTTGGAAATTGCTGTGAGCTATGACACCGGAGCACTCAACTGAGGGCAACAAAGTGAGACTCTGTCTCAAAAAACAAAAGATTACTCTTGGTTTCTATAGTTCCCAGTGATGTCCAGAAAGTATCCAGCTATGTACTATGAAAAATAGTGACATATATGGCTGGATACTTTCCGGACAGGTCTTGTACATTATTTGTTAAATATTTTTTTTTTATCCTGGTAAAAACCATATAGCATAACATTTACCACCTTGCCATTTAAAAATAACACACTTTCGTAATGCAAAGAATATCCACAGTGTTGTGAACCAATCTCTAAAACTCTTTTTCATCTTTCAAATATGGTGCTGTTATCCATTAAACACTAACTTCCCATTCTCCCCTTTCTCAGTCCCCGGCAGCCATCATTCTACTTTCTGTTTCTATAGGTTTAGCAACTCTAGATACCTCATACAGGTGCAATCATGTAATATTTTTCCTTTTGTGTCTGGCTTATTTCACTTAACATAATGTCTTTAAAGTTCATGCATGTTATAGCATATGGCAGAATTTCCTTCCTTTGTAAGACTCAGTAATATTCCATTGTATAAAACCACATTTTGTTCATACATCCATGGATGGACGCTTAGGTTGCTTCCACCTCTCGGCTGTTGTGAATAATGCTGCTGCAAACAGAGGTATGCAAATATCTCTTCAAAATCCTGCTTTCAGTTCTTTTGGGTATATACCCAGAAGTGTGATTATTGGATCATAGGTAGCTCTATTTTTAATTTTTTGTACTTACTATTTTTAAAGTCTCAGTTGCAGTGAATGGTCATGTGTTTCCTTGGTTCAGACATTACTTCTCCCTATTATATGCAGTTTGGTGGGACTTCAGTCACATGGCTTTGCCTTCTAGCTAAAATGGGTCCTTGGCCCACACTAGGCTTATCAACTTCCTTTTTTTCTCCTTCCCATCCCTTCCCTTCTTTCCCCTTCCTTTCTTTCTTTTCCTTTCTTTCCACTGAGTCTCACTCTGTTGCCCTGGGTACAGTGCCATGGCATCACAGCTCACAGAAACCTCAAACTCTTGGGCTTGAGCAATCAATCCTCTTGCCTCGGCCTCCCCAATAACTCGGACTACAGTATGCACCACCATGCGTGGCTAGGTTTTCTATTTTTAGTAGAGGTGTGTTCTTAACTCTTGGTCAGGCTGGTCTCAAACTCCTGAGCTCAAGTGGTCCGTCCACCTCAGCCTCCCAAGTGGTCCATCTACCTCAGCCTCCCAAGTGGTCCATCCACCTCAGCCTCCCAAGTGGTCCATCTACCTCAGCCTCCCAGGGTGTGAGCCCTTACAGGTGTGAGCCACTGAGCCTGGCTCAACTTTCTTGCTCTATAACTTTATACACTGGCTAGCTTCAGGCAAAGAGGGAAAAAGGAGTTGGCACTTAACTCACACAGTACCAGTCTCTGACAAAAGCGACACATAGACGCTCTAGAGATGCTTTGGTCCCTTATCTTTCCCAAGCCTTGGTGTCTGGCTTTCCTATGAGCCACACCACATCCTTTCATTGAATCCTCTTCTGATACAGTGAGTCCAGGTCTGCCTCTGTTGCTTACAACCTGAGAACCTTGATGGGTACACCTGGATTGATTCTCAGACTCCTCTGCAGAACTGAGAATCTCATCTGTGTTACTTTTTCTTCAACATCCTGTTTTGGGATGTCAATAGCCTTTCTAGCTTTGAATGCTACTAGTTTATTTTCATTTTGCACTTTTATATTCTCCTATTATAATATAATATCTTGATAGGATTTGAGGAGGGAATTGAGTGACAAGCATTTGGTAAGTAGTACTGTTGAACTGCGTGTCTCAAAATGTTTGTTGGTGATAATAGGGAAGAAAATAAATGTGAGTTAACATTTATAGGAATGCTCTACTTTTCCTTCTGCCAAAGTCCTTTTGGTTAAGACACATGCACATTTTGAACTTGACTTCTCTGAGGGAACCAAAAAAAATATGTTTATACCTGGAATCATCACTGGAGCACACCCCTTTTGTGCAGTATTGAAGTTATCAAAGAAAAGATTTCCTTGAAAATGAATATTCTCTTGTTTGTGAGTCTTATAAAAATGGTGTCATAGTCTATATAGACTTCCATATCCGACTTTTTTTTTTTTTTTTTAGAGACAGAGTTTCACTATGCTGCCCTCGGTAGAGTGCCATGGCATCACACAGCTCACAGCAACCTCCAGCTCCTGGGAGTGGTTCTCTTGCCTCAGCCTCCCATGCAGCTGGGACCACAGGTGCCCGCCACAAAGCCCTGCTATCTTTTGTTGCAGTTGGACCAGGGCTGGGTTTGAACCCACCACCCTTGACAAATAGGGCTGGTGCCCTACTCACTGAGTCACAGGTGCTGCCCCCATATCCTACTTTTAAAAGAAAATCAATATTATTATTCTAAGATTGATTGATGGCATTGCGTGGAGCTAAAGTTTCTTCATTTCACTGATGTACTATATGAATATACAGTTATCTCTATTCATTCATTCTCATACTGATGACATTTAAAGTTTTTTGGGTTGAACTGGGTAGTGGTTCACAGGTGTTCTTCATATTACTGTAGTTTATAATATACCTTTTTCATGTGCCAAATACGATATTTAAAAGACAACATTCTCTGTGGAATGATGACATTTTAAAACCTCTTGAGGAAAAATGAAATTAGACTAATTAAATCTAACCCTTACCCTTACCACAGATTCGGTTTCATTTTGGTCTGTGTGTCCCTGACATAACTACCTACTTACTTAGTTACTTATTAGAGATAGGACCTCACTCTGTCACCAAGGCTGGAGTGCAGTGGCTGCATCATAGCTCACCGCAGCCTTGAACTCCTGGGCTCAAGTGATCCTCCCACCTTAGCCTCCCAAAGTTCTGAGGTTACAGGTATAAGCCATTGCACAGGGCCCTGTATCCATTTTTTTTTTTTTTGTATATCAGACAAAGATTTTTATTTTTCTAAACTATGTGGTAATAATTTGCAGTTGTATTTTTTAATCCCTAAATAATTCAGTGTGCATTTCTTTTTTTTATTGTTAAATCATAGCTGTGTATATTAGTGCAACAAGGGGTACAATGTACTAGTTTCATATACAATCTGAAATATTTTCATCAAACTGTTCAACGCAGCCTTCATGGCATTTTCTTACTTATTGTATGTAAGCATTTATCTTCTGCATTTAGTAAGTTTCCCCTGTACCCATTCTAAGATGCACCGTAGGTGTGGCCCCACCCATTATCCTCCCTCCACCCTAACCTCCCCCCTCCCTTCCCCTTCCTTGGCCCTTTCCCCATAGTCTTGTGCTATAGTTGGGTTATAGCCTTCATTTGAAAGCTATAAATTAGCTTCATAGTAGAGCTGAGTGCATTGGATACTTTTTCTTCCATTCCTGAGATACTTTGCTAAGAAGAATATGTTCCAGCTTCATCCATGTAAACATGAAAGAGGTGAAATCTCCATCTTTCAAGGCTGCATAATATTCCATGGTATACATGTACCACAATTTGCTAGTCCATTCGTGGGTTGATGGGCACATGGGCTTCTTCCATGACTTAGCAATTATGAATTGGGCTGCAATAAACATTCTGGTACAGATGTCTTTGTTACATTGTAGTTTTGGTCTTCTGGGTATAAAGCTAGTAAAGGAATTATAGGATCGAATGGCAGGTCTATTTTTAGGTCTCTAAGTATTCTCCAAACGTCCTTCCAGAAGGAATGTATTAGTGTGCATTCCCCCCAGCAGTATAGAAGTGTGCCCTTTTCTCCACATCCACGCCAACATCTCTGGTTTTGGGATTTTGTTATGTGGGCTACTCTTACTGGGCTTAGGTGATATCTCAAAGTAGTTTTGATTTGCATTTCTCTGATGAATAAGGATGATGAGCTTTTTTGATGTGTTTGTAGATCGTGCGTCTGTCTTCTTTAGAGAAGTTTCTCTCCAAGTCCCTTGCCCACCCTGAGATGGGGTCACGTGTTCTTTTCTTGCTAATACGTTTGAGTTCTCTGTGGATTCTGGTTATTAGACCTTTATCAGAGGTATAACCTGCAAATATTTTCTCCCATTCTGAGGGCTGTCTGCTTGCTTTACTTACTATGTTCTTGGCTGTGCAGAAGCTTTTTAGCAAGTCCCAGTAGTGTATTTTTGATACTGCTTCAATTGCCTGGGGAGTCCTCCTCATAAAATATTCACCCAGGCCGATTCCTTCAAGAGTTTTCCCTGCACTTTCTTCAAGTATTTTTATAGTTTCATGTCTTCTGTTTAAACCTTTTATCCAGTGAGAGTCTATCTTAGTTAATGGTGAAAGGTGTGGGTCCAGTTTCAATCTTCTACAGGTTGCCAGCCAGTTTACCCAGCACCATTTGTTTAATAGGGAATCTTTTTCCCACTGAGTGTTTTTAATTGGCTTGTCAAAGATCCAATAATGGTAAGTAGCTGGATTTATCTCTTGGTTCTCTATTCTGTTCCAGACATCTACTTCTCTGTTTTTGTGCCAGTACCATGCTGCTTTGATCACTATGGATTTATAGTACAGTCTCAGGTCTGGTAGCGTGATTCCTCCTGCCTTGTTTTTATTGCTGAGTAATGTTTTGGCTATTTGAGGTTCCTGTATCCATTTTTAACATCATGTAGGAAGATTATTTACAAACACTGATTTTGAAGAAGTGTTGCTCTTGTGCTAAGGCAGCCCCTTCTCCGGGCCTTTGTAGCAATCTGGCCAGTAGGTGACGCCCTAGCACCATTGTTCTTCAATTGATCCCGGGCACTGGGATCGATTTCATAACTACACTCTGCTTGCCCTCTGAAACGAGTGACGTATTATGAGCAGCAGAATTAAAGAAAAGGCCTATTGGTTGGCTAGAGGGAATAATAACCCTCTATACAGATAACTTTATTTATTCCGTTGCCTTTTAAAAATTTTAATAGACAATAATTGCATATACTTATGGGGTCCAATGTGATGTTTTCATACATGCATACTTTGTGCAATGATCAAAGTAGGCTACATTTAGCATATTCATCACCTCAAATACTTGTCATTTCTTTGTGGTAAGAATATTTAAAATCCTCCTTTTAGCTCTTTTGAATATACATTAATTATAGTCACCATGCTGTGCAATAGATGACCACAACTTAATTCCTCCTATATCTAATTGAAACTTACTCATTGATCAACATCTTCCCTTTTCCAGAAAAGGATTTGTCTACCACTCCACCACCGCACCCAGCCTCTGGTAACTACCATTCTACCCTCTACTTCTATGAGTTTGAGTTTTTCAGACTCCACATGGGAGATCACACAATGTTTGACTCTCTGTGCCTGCCTCATTTCACTTAACATAGTGCCCTCTAGATTCATCCATGTTGTTGCCAATGACAGGATCTCCTGTGTTCTTCTAAAGGCTGAATCTTTCACATTGTGTACGTATGTCATGTTTTTAAAATCCATTCACCTGTTGATGGATACGTAGATATATCTTGGCTATCATGAATAATGCTGCAATGAACATCAGAGTGCAGACATTTCTTTGACACACTGATTTTAATTCTTTTGGGTATAAAGCCCGTAGATCCTGTGGTATCCTGTTGGATCCTGTGGTAATTCTATTTTAAGTTTTTTGAGGAACTATTGTCCAAATGGCTACAGTAGGTTTATACAATACCGCCAACAGTGTATAAGCATTCTCTTATTTCTACATCCTCACCAACATTTACCTTTTATTTTTCTAATAATAGCTAATCTAATAAGGGTGAGAGGTGAATCTCATTATGATTTTAATTTGCATATTATTTATGATTAGAGATGTTGAGTTTTTTCATAATCTGTTGCCCTTTCATATATCTTCTTTTGACAAATTTCTGTTCAAATCTTTTGCCCATTTTAAAATAGGGTTACTTGTTTTCTTGTTATTGAGTAGTTTGAGTTCCTTGAGTATTTTGAATATTAATTCCTTATTTGATGCATGATTTGCAAATATTTTCTTCCACTCTTTTGGTGGTCTCTTCACTCTTATTAAGTATTTTCTTTGCTGTATAGAAGCTTTTAAGTTTGATACAATCCCGTTCACCTATTTTCATTTTTGTAGCCTCTGCTTTGGGGGTCATATCCAAGAAATTTGCTGCCCAGAACAATATAATGGAACTTTCCCTCTATATTTTTTTCAAGTAGTTTCATAGTTTCAAGTCTTGCATTCAGATATTTAATCCATTTTGAGTTGACTCTTATTTAAGAGTTGAAATAGGGGCCATTTTCATTCTTCTGTATATGGCTATCCAGTTTTTCCCAATGCCATTTATTGAAGAGACTGTTCTTTCTCCATTATGTATTCTTGGTGCCTTTGTTGAAAATCAATTGACTCTAGATGGGTGGGTTTATTTCTGGTCTCCCTATCCTATTCTATTGGTTTATTGTCTGTTTTTACACCAGTACCCTGCTATTTTGATCATTTCAGCTTTGTAATATAGTTTCAAATTCAGTAGCATGATGGATCCTACTTTGTTCTTTTTGGTAAAGATTGCTTTGACTATTTGGGGTCTTTTGTGAATTGAGGATGAATATGAATTTTAGGATTTTTTTTCTATTCCTGTGAAGAATGACATTGTAATTTTGATTGGGATTACATTGAATCTGTCAACTGCTTTGAATAGCATGGACATTTTAATAATATTGATTCTTCCATGAACATGGGATATCTTTTCATTTATTTGTGTCATCTTCAATTTCTTTCATCAATGTTTTATAGTTTTCAGTAGAAAGACCTTTCACTTTCTTGGTTAAGGTTCTCCTAAGTATTTTAATTTTTTGATGTTATTATAAATGGAATTGTTTTCTTCATTTCTTTTTCAGGCAGTTCACTGTTATGTAAAGAAACACTACTGAGGGCGGCACCTGTGGCTCAGTGAGCAGGGCGCTGGCCCCATATGCCGAGGGTGGTGGGTTCAAACCCAGCCCCGGCCAAACTGCAACAAAAAAATAGCCGGGCGTTGTGGTGGGCGCCTGTAGTCCCAGCTACTTGGGAGGCTGAGGCAGGAGAATTGCCTAAGCCCAGGAGTTGGAGGTTGCTGTGAGCTATGTGATGCCACGGCACTCTACCGAGGGCAATAAAGTGAAACTCTGTCTCTACAAAAAAAAAAAAAAGAAAGAAACACTACTGAGTTTTGCAAGTTGATTTTCTGTCCTACAGCTTTACTGAATTTGTTTATCAGCTTTAACAATTTTTTGGTGGAGTCTTTAGGATTTGCTGTATATAAGACCACATTGTTAACAAACAGAAATAACTGCACTTCATCTTTTGCTGTTTTGATGCCTTTTATTAATATTTCTTTCTCTTGTCTAATTGCTCTGACTACAACTTTCAGTACTACATTGAATGGAAGTGGTGAGAGTTCAAATCCTTGTCTTGTTCCTGATCTTTGAAGAAGAGCTGTCAACTTTTCACTATTGAGTATGATGTTAGCTGTGGGCTTCTATGTATATGACCTATACATATACATATACTATGTATATGACCTTCACTGTGTTGAGGAACATCCTTCTATACCCAATTGGTTGGAAATTTTATCATAAAAATATGTTGAGTTTTCTTAAATGCTTTTTCTGTGTCCATTGAAATGATCATATGGTTTTGGTCCTTCGTTCTACTAATATAGAAGATCACATTTATTGATTTGCACATGTTAAAACCAAGCTTACATCTCAGGGACAAACTCCCTTGACCATGGTGAATGATCCTTTTAATGTGCTGTTGAATATAGTTTACCAGTATTCTATTGAGGATTTTTCTACCAGTGTTAATCAGTAATATTGGACTGTGGCTTTCTTTCTTTCTTTCTTTCTTTTTTTTATCATAACTTTGTACATTGATGCATTTATGGGGAAGCAGAATACTGCTTCGATATACAATGTGAAATGCTTTCATTGAACTAAGTAACACATCCATCACAATTATACTCATTTCTTAATAGTTTTGAAATGTACCATTGCATCATACACATTAGGTGAAGTCCCCCCAAATACTGTCTCTTCTCCCATGTCACCCCTCCCCTCCCCTCTCTCTCCTCTTCCCTTTTACTTTCTGGACAACAGTTATGTTTTTCCATTCATATGAGTGCATAGGTGATTATATATTGCTTTCATAGTACTATTGAGTACATTGGATACTTTTTTTTCCATTCTTGAGATACTTTACTAAGAATATGTTCCAGTTCCATCTAGGTAAAGATAAAAGATGTGAAGTCTCCATCCTTTTTTTTTTTTGTAGAGACAGAGTCTCACTTTATAGCCCTCGGTAGAGTGCCATGGCATCATACAGCTCACAGCAACCTCCAACTCCTGGGCTGAAGCGATTCTCTTGCCTCAGCCTCCCGAGTAGCTGGGACTACAGGCGCCCGCCACAATGCCTGGCTATTTTTTGGTTTGCAGTTCAGCCGGGGCCAGGTTTGAACCCGCCACCCTCGGTATATGGGGCCGGCGCCTTACCGACTGAGCCACAGGCGCCGCCCCAAGTCTCCATCTTTTTAATGGCTGCATAGTATTCCATGGTGTACATATACCACAATTTGTTAATCCATTCGTGGGTCAATGTGATACTTGGGCTGTTTCCATGTCTTGGCTATTATGAATTGGGCTGCAATAAACATTCTGGTGCAAATGTCTTTGTTGTAAAATAATTTTTGATCATCTGGGTATATACCTAGTAGAGGAATTGCGGGATCAAATAGTAGATCTACTTTTAGTTCCTTGAGTGTTCTCCAAACTCCTTTCCAAAAAGGTCATATTAGCTTGCATTCCCACCAGCAGTGTAGAAGCATTCCCTTCTCTCCGCTGACATCTGTAGTTTTGGAATTTTGTAATGTAGGCTAATTTTACTGGAGTTAGATGATATCTCAAAGTGATTTTGATTAGAATTTCTCTGGTGATTAAAGATGATGAGCATTTTTTCATTTGATTGTAGACCATGAGTCTGTCTTCATCAGAGAAGTTTCTGTTCAAATCTCTTGCCCACATAGAAATGGGGTTATTTGTTCTTTTCTTATTGATTAGTTTGAGTTCCTTGTAGATTCTAGTTATCAGACCTTTGTTGAAAGAATAACCTGCAAAAATCCTCTCCCATTCTGAAGGTTGTCTGCTTTACTTACTCTGCTCTTGACTGTGCAAAAGCTTTTTAGTTTGATCAGATTCCAGTAATGTATTTTTGGTGTTGCTTCAATTGCCCGGGGGGTCCTCTTAAAATATTCTCCCACACCTATTTCTTCAAGTGTTTTCCCTGTACTCTCTTATAGTATTTTTATAGTTTAATGTCTTAAGTTTAAATCTTTTATCCAGTGAGAATCAATTTTTGTTAATGGTGAAAGGTAGAGGTCTAGTTTCAGTCTTCTACAAGTCACCAGCCAGTTCACCCAGCACCATTTGTTAAATAGGGAAGCTTTCCCCCACTGAATATTTTTGATAGACTTGTCAAAGATCAAATGATAAGTATCCGGGTTCATCTCTTGGTTCTCTATTCTGTTCCATAAATCTACCACTCTGTTTTTGTGCCAGTACCATGCTGTTTTGATCACTATAGATTTATAGTGTAGCCTGAAGTTTGGTAACATGATACCTTCTGATTTGTTCTTATTTCTGAGTAATGTATTTGCTATTCGAGGTTTTTCTGATTCCATATAAAACAAAGTACTATGTTTTCAAGTTCTTTAAAGTATGACAATAGTGTTTTAATAGGGATTGCATTAAATCTGTAGATTGCTTTGGGTATTATGGACATTTTAACAATGTTGATTCTTCCCAGCCATGAGCATGGTATGTTTTTCCATTTGTTAACATCTTCAGCTATTTCTTTTCTCAGAGTTTCGTAGTTCTCTTTATAGAGATATTTCACATCCTTTGTTAGGTAAATTCCCAGATAGTTCATCTTCTTTGGCACTATTGTAAAAGGAATAGAATCCTTGACTGTTTTTTCAGCTTGACTGTTGTTGGCATATATAAAAGCTACTGACTTGTAAGTATTGATTTTGTATCCTGAGACACTGCTGTATTCCTTGATCATGTCTAAGAGTTTTGAGGTTGAAAATCCCTGGGATTTTCCAGGTATGGGATCAAATCATCAGTGAAGAGTGAGAGTTTGATCTCCTCTGACCCTATTTGGGTACACCTGATTGCCTTCTCTTGCCTGATTGTGATGGCTAAGACTTCTGTTACTATGTTGAATAGCAGTGGAGACAGTGGGCATCCTAGCCTCGTTCCTGATCTGAGTGGAAATGTTTTCAATTTTATACCATTCAATATGATATTGGCTGTGGGTTTGCTATAGATGGCCTCATCAGTTTAAGAAATGTCCCTTCTATGCTTATTTTCTTAAGTGTTCTGATTATGGAAGGATGCTGGATATTATCAAAGGCTTTTTCTGCATCATTTGAGAGAATCATATGGTCTTTGTTTTTTATTTTATTGATGTGATGTATTATATTTATAGATTTGCGTATGTTGAACCAACCCTGTAACCCTGGAGTAAAACCAACTTGATCATGGTGTATAATTTTTTTGATGTGTTGTTGAATTCTGTTTGCTATGATCTTATTGAATATTTTTGCATCGATATTCACTAATGATATTGGTCTATAATTTTCTTTCTTTGTTGGATCCTTTCCTGGTTTGGGTTTCAGGGTGATATTTGCTTCATAGAATCTGTTGGGAAGTATTTCTTCTTTTTCTATGCTTTGGAAATGTTGTATAATGTAGGTACTAGTTCCTCTTGAAAGGTTTGGTAGAATTCAGATGTGAAGCCATCTGGTCCCAGACTTTTCTTTTTTGGGAGATTTCATATTGTTGATGCTATTTCAGTGATTGATATAGGTCTATTCAAGATTTCTAATTCTTTCTGGTTGAGTCTAGGAAGGTGGTGTGCTTCCAGGTATTGGTCCATTTCCTTCAGATTTTCATATTTCTGGGAATGGAGATTTTTGTAGTAGTCATTGAGGATTTTTTGAATTTCTGAAGTGTCTGTTGTTATTTCTCCTTTATCATTTCTGATAGATGATATTAGAGATTTTACTTTTCTATTTCTCGTTAGGTTGGCAAAAGGTTTATCAATTTTGTTAGTCTTTTCAAAAAACCCAACCTTTTGTTTTGTTGATCTTCTGAATGATTCTTTTGTTTTCAATTTCATTTAATTCTGCCCTAATTTTGGTTCTTTCTTTTCTTCTGCTGGGTTTGGGGTTGGAATGTTCTTCCTTTTCCAGTTGCTTGAGGTGACCCATTAAGTTGTTGGCTTCCTCTCTTTCTGTTTTCCTGATGAAGGCTTCCAATGCTATAAATTTCCCTCTTAGGACTGCCTTTGCAGTATCCCACAGGTTTTGATAATTTGTGTCTTTGTTATGACTTTGTTCCAAAAATTTGGTGATTTCCTTCTTAATCTCATCTTTGACCCAGCTGTCATCAGCCTAAGTTTATTTAGTTTCCATGCTTTGTTTGAGTATGAGGGTTTCTGTTGCTGTTGAGTTCAACTTTTATTCCATGGTGGTCTGAGAAGATACAAGGAATAATTTCTATACTTTTAAATTTGCTGACATTATACCTGTGTCCTAGGATATGATCTATTTTGGAGGATGACCCGTGGATTGATAAGAAGGATGTATATTCAGTTTTATTAGGGTGAAATGTTCTGTAGAGGTCTGTAAAGTCCATTTGTTCTAGAGTCAGGTTTAAGTCTAATATTTCTTTGTTCAGTTTCTTCTTGGAGGATCTATCCAAAACTGTCAAGGAGGTGTTAAAATCTCCAACTTGTATAGTGCAGGAAGATATCAAATTGTTCATATCCATTAGGATCTTCTTTATGAATTGAGGAACATTCTGGTTGGGTACATAAATGTTAATTATCAAAATCTCTTCATGTTGGGTGTTTCCCTTGACAAATATGTAGTGACCTTCCTTATCTTTCTTTATCTTTGTTTGTTTAAAGCCAATTGTATCTATTACTAAAATCACAACCCCTGCTTTTTTCTGGTTTCCATTTGCCTATATTATACAACTGCATCCCTTCACCCTAAGTCTATTTTTATTCTTAAAGGTAAGGTGAGATTCTTGTATACAGCAGATATCCAGTCTGAGTTTATGTATCCAGTCAGCCAGCCTGTGCCACTTTAGAGGACAATTTAAATCATTCACATAAACTGAGAGAATTGATAAGCCTGGTTGTGTTTTGGGTGTCATGATTTTCAGATGTCCAGTGAACATCTTTAATCCTTTCACCACTGTGGAAGTTGGGTTTTGTTCAAAAATTTCTGGGTGAGTTTACTTTGGAGGTAGAGCATTGTGCTGGTCATTGTGGAGGATGGGTCTGAGAATATCCTGGACAGCTGGTTTGGTTATGGCAAATTTCTTCAACATGTCTGTGTTGTTAAATTATTTGATTTCTGGGAGGCGCCTGTGGCTCAGTGGGTAGGGTGCCAGCCCCATATACTGAGGGTGGTGGGTTCAAACCCAGCTCTGGCCAAACTGCAACAAAAAAAAAATAGCCAGGCATTGTGGCGGGCACCTGTGGCTCAGTGGATAGGGCGCCAGCCCCATATACTGAGGATGGTGGGTTCAAACCCAACCCTGGCCAAACTGCAACAAAAAAATAGCCAGGCAATGTGGTGGGCGCCTGTAGTCCCAGCTACTCGGGAGGCTGAGGCAAGAGAAGTGCCTATGCCCAGGAGTTGGAGGTTGCTATGAGCTGTGTGACACCATAGCACTCTACCAATGGTGATAAAGTAAGACTCTATCTCTAAAAAAAAAAAAAGTATTTGATTTCTCCATCACAAATGAAACTCAGTTTAGATGGATACAGGATCTTGGGCTGGAAGTTGTTTTATTTTAGGAGACTGAAGGGTGACAACCATCTTCTTTTGGCTTGAAACGTTTTGGCTGAGAGATCTGCAGTCATTCTGATACTTCGTCCTTTGTAGGTAATGCTTTACTTATGTCTGGCTGCTTGCAGAATTTTCTCCTTTGTCTTAACTTTGGCAAAGTTAATCACAATGTGTCTAGGAGATGCTTTATTTGGATTGAGTCTTGTTAGGGTTCTGAAACTGTCTGCTATCTAAAATTCTGTATCCCTTGCAATGCTTAGGAAATTCTCCTCCAAAATCTCTTGGAGTAGAGCATCTATACCTCTTCTTTCGGAATTCCTATGAGACAAATGTTTGATCTTTTGGAGTGATCCCACAACTCTCTCAGGGAATGATCAGTTTTTGCTCTCCATTTGTCTGCCTCTTTGAGTGTTCTGGAATGTTCAAAAGCTTTGTCTTCAGTTTCAGAGATCCTTTCTTCTGTCTGGTCAACTCTATTACTGAGGGATTCTACTGTATTTTTGAGTTCCTCAACTAACTTTTTCATTTCCTTGAGCTCTGCTATCTCTTTTCTCATTATGTCCATATCTTTGGTGAGTTGGGCTTTGAGTTCACTAATTTCTTTTCTTTCTTTCTTTTTTCTTTTCTTTCTTTTTTTTTTTAGACAGAGTCTCAAGCTGTCACCCTGGGTAGAGTGCCGTGGTGTCACAACTCACAGCAACCTCAAACTCTCAGGCTTAAGCGATTCTCTTGCCTCAGCCTCCTGAGTAACTGGGACTACAGGCACCTGCCACAATGCCCAGCTATTTTTTGTTGCAGTTGCCATTGTTGTTCGGCAGGCTGGGGCTGGATTTGAACCTGCCAGCTCTGGTGTATGTGGCTGGTGCCCTAGCCGCTTGAGCTACAGGTGCTGAGCCTGAATTCATTAATTTCTTGCCACAACTTTAGAACTACTCTTTGGAATTCAATTTCTATCTTTTCTTCCATTCTATTTATCTTATTTGCAATCCATATTCTGAATTTGATTTCTGACATTGCTACCATTTATCTATGCATGGCATCTTCAGTTGTATCACTTTTGTCGTTTCTTGGGGGGTTTGATCTACTCTGGTTATTCACGTTGCCAGAGTTCTTCTGTTGGATCTATACCATGTTTATTTTCCACTGTTTGCTTATTAGAACTGGTAGGGTGAAATTGAATTGGGGTTCCCAGGTAGTAGAGATAGCCCCTTACCAAAGTGCTAGGCTTTGTAATTGTGGCTTATCTCCTACAACCTTACAAAGGCCCCTTTCAGAGTTTTGGCTGGAGACTCTGAGGACCTACTTGGTGAGATAGCACCAACTGGCTGTGTTTTGATATCAGCCAACCTCTACCCTGTACTAAGAAGCCACAGTATTAGGTTTAAATCTCAACTGTGAAAAGATACAAACAGCTGCGGCACCCAGACCCCACCCTTCAGTTCTTTTCTGCTCCAAAAGGTCAACCTCAGAATGTCCCCAAGTGGATAGCCCCAGACACAGGTTCTCATTTAATTGTCATAGGCAGTGCTAACCATGCTCAACAGAAAGGGGTTCAAGGGTCTCCAACAGCACAACTGGAGCCAGGGATCCACACTCCCACCCACCAGACTCAGTCCATACTGTTGTCCGCTTCTCTGCTCACAGGCCCAGTTGGAGTCAGGGGTCACACCCCCGCCCACTGGTCTCAGTCCACACCCAGCTAGCCTCTGCTTGCCAGACCAATTGGAGTCAGGGGACCACGCCAGTCTCTGTCCACTGCCTGGAAAGCCTCTGTTCACCAGCTCCATTAGAGTCAGGGCACTGCACCCTGCCCACAGGTCTCAGTCCTTACTCAGAAAGCCTCTGCTCACCAGCCCTGCTGGAGACAGGGGACCATGCCCTAGCCCTCAGGTCTTGGTTCATACCAGCAAGCCACTGCTCAAGGGTTCTGTTGGAATCAGGGGACCACGCCCTTGCTCTCAGGTCTCAGTCCACACCCAGCAAGCCACTGCTTGCAGGCCCTGTAGGGGCTGGGGACCAGCCCTGTCTGCCGAACTCAGTCCACACAGGGCAACCATTCTCCTATTGTGAGTGCCATCAGAGCCAGGGGTTCTGCACCATGTCCTGCCAGACACAGCCCCAACTGAGGATCAACACCACACTGGCCAGGCAAAGTCATAACCAGGGGACTGCTCCTCCTCCTACCCAGAGCCCCTTTCTTCCCACACCTTCTTTCTTCCCCATTGGTCACATATTCTGTCCTGATGGTTGGTGGTCCACACTATGCCCAGATCTCTCAGGACAAGACCAAACACTTTGTGCTCTGCAGGGGGCAGAACTTCAGACCGCCATACAAGGGTGAAGGGTGGACTGGTAGTTTGGACTTCTGGGGGAAAATATCTGTTCAATTTTATGCCTGGCAGGGTGGTGTCTAGGTTCCTAAGTGGGACCTCCCTGGAGAAAGAGACCTGGAGTTTAGTGGCTCTCTCCAGCAAGGTAAAATGAGAGGTCGTTTGTACCCTGCACATTTGCAAGATCACCTGCGGCAGACCCCCTGCTTGGGGAGGGGTCTCCTGTCTTCTAGTGGATAGGCTTTGTACCTGTAATTTGTTTTCTTGAATGCTCTTCCTTGGAGTTACAGCTTGCCAAACTTCTTTCTTGGCTCAGCTCTCCACCTTTGTCTTCATAGAGTCTGATTCCGTCTTGTTTTCTTCCTCTGCTGAGGATTGCTTACCAATCAGCCATCTTCCCAGAATTCTTCGGCCTATGGCTTTCTTGTCGTGTCTTATCATGATAAGAAATTAGGGTATTGCTGGTCTCAGAAAAGGAGTTTATAAATATTCCCTCCTCTTCAATTTTTTTGGAAGAGTTTGAGAAGGAGTGAAATTAGTTTTTCTTTAAATGTTTGGTAGAATTCAGACATGAAGTCATTAGATCCTGGGCTTTTTTTAAATGGGATAGACAGAATTGATTGTAAGTACTGATATATCATTTAAATGGGAAAGTACTGATATATCATTCAAATGGGAAATTTTCATTACTATTCAGTCTCCTTATTTGTTGTTGGTCTGTTCAGATTTCCAGTTTCTTCATGATTTTGTCTTGGTAGATTATATGTTTCTAAGAATTTACCCACTTCTTCTAGGTTGTCCAATTTGTTGGCATGTAATTGTTCATAGTAGTCTCTTATGATCCTTTATATTTCTGTGTTATCAGTTGTAATCTTTCTTTTTTCATTGCTGATTTTATTTGTTTGAGTTTTCTCTCTTTTTTCTTATAGCTAAGCATTTGTCAATTTTGTTTAGCTTTAAAAAAAACAACTCATAGTCTTGCTGATTTTTCCTAGTCCCTATTTCATTTATTTCTCTTCTGATCTTCCTTCTGCTAACTTCATGCTTAGTTACTTCTAGTTTCTTGAAGTATAACATTTGATTGTTCATTCAGGATCATTCTTCTTTTTTGTTGTAAATGTTTATTGCTATAGATTTCCCTCTTAGAACTGCTTTTACTATATCCCATAAGTTTTGGTGTATTTGTTTTCATTTGTTTCAACTATTATTTAAAAATTTCCCTTTAATTTTTTCTTTAATCCAGTGGTTGTTTAAGAGCATATTATTTAATTTTCACATATTCCTTAGTTTTCCATGATTCCTTCTGTTATTGATTTCTGGTTTGATACCATATTGTGGTCAAAAAAGATACTGAGATGATTTCACCTTCTTAAATTTGTTAAGACTTATTTTGTGGCCTAATATATGATCTATCCTTGAGAATGTTCTGTGCACACTTGACAAGAATGTGTAGTCTGCTCTTGTTGGGTGGAACATTCTATATATGCCTGTCAGGTCCATTTGGTGTAGTCCAAGTTCAATGTTTCTTTGTTGATTTTTCTGTCTTGATGGTCTGTCGGATGTTGAAATTGACTGCTATTGTCATGTTGCTGTCTACATCTCCCTTCAAATCTCAATGTTTGCTTTATATCAGCTGTTTCTTGACTATGGTAATGAGTGTGCCTTTTATGTGCCTCATTTATCACATTCCTCCCCAGCACTAACTGGGCAGCTGAATGTCAGATCTTTTTATGGGACCTGGTTTTTATTACTCTATTTGCTACAGTGCATTCTACAGTGCATTCAACTTATTCTTCTTGGAATACCTTCCATTCTTAGAGTTGTTGGATCCTGGCTTGGCTTCCTATACTGAAAACAAAGAGCCTATTTCCTACTCCTAGAGATTTTTAAGACTAAGAAAAGCTCCTACAGGGTCTGGTCTGCAGCAGGATCATGTCCTGGGCAACCTCCTACAGCAGTTCCAGCCCCCCCCTCACAACCTTGTGTGTTTCTTCCTGATCTTCTCTTCTTTCTCTATCGTTGGCTTTTGGGGAAAGAGTTCCTCAGTAACAGATTCAGCTAAATCATTCTGCCACTCCCATTATCATTTTTGTCAGAAATAAATGATATATCAGTACTTACAATCAATTCTGTCTATGCCAGAATCACCATCAGCAACAAAAGTGAAAAATAAGGAGAGTTATAACCTAGGAAAACACACACATATTTTTAGCTCCCATGGAGTCCAACAGATATTAAATTCTAAATTATCTTAATGAGGCATAAAGGGCTTAGATGATTTATTTTGTGGCAAAATAAACATAACATAAAAATCTCCATCTTAATCATTTTTCCCTGTGTTAAGAAAGTTAAATTAACCATTTTTAAGTGAGCAGTTCAGTGATGTTAGGTACATTCATATCATTATGCAACCATCCCCACCATCCATCTCCACAATTTTTCCACCTTTCCAAACTGAAACTTTGTCCCCATTAAGAATGACTTCCCCTTCCTCATTCCCACCAGCTCCTGGATACTCCCATTTTACTTTCTGTCCTTATAAATCTGACTACTCTAGGTATCTCATATAAGTGAACTCATCTAGTATTTGTCTTTTTGTGACTGGCTTATTTCACCTTGTATAATGTCTGCAAGGTTCACTTTGATGAATTCTTTCATTATAATAACATTTTTTTTTTTTAACAGTCTCTGTCACCCTGGGTAGAGTGCCATAGCATCATCATAGCTCATAGCAACCTCAATCTCTTGGGCTCAGGCAACCTTCCTGCCTCAGTTTTCCCAGTAGCTGGAACTACAGTGTCTACCATGATACCTGGCCAGTTTTTCTATTTTACTTTTTAGTAGAGATGGGGTCTTGCTCTTGCTCAGGCTGGTCTTGAACACCTGAGCTCAAAGGGTCCACCCACCTCAGCCTTCCAGAGTACTAGGATTACAGGTGTGAACCACTGGGCCCAGCCTATAATATCATTTTTTTTTTTTTGAGACAAAGTTTCACTTTGTCACCCTCAGTAGAGTGCTGTGGTGTCACAACTCATAACAACCTCAAACTCTTGGGCTTAAGCGATTCTCTTGTCTCAGCCTCCCAAGTAGCTGGGACTATTGGTGCCCACCACAACACCTGGCTATTTTTTTTATTATTGTTGTCATTGTTGTTTTTAGCAGACCCAGGCCAGCTTTGAACCCACCATCCCTGGTGCATGTGGCCAGTGCCCTGACCACTGAGCTACGGGTGCAATATAATATCATTTATTGATAACATAATGTATTCTAGAGCTGAGTTAAAGGCTTCATATGGATTATCCCATTTAATAAATTGTAAAGTAGGGGCGGCGCCTGTGGCTCAAAGTAGTAGGGCGCTGGCCCCATATGCCGAAGTTGGTAGGTTCAAACCCAGCCCCGGCCAAACACTGAAAAAAAAAAAAAAAAATTGTAAAGTAGAGCTTGCTCTGTGGCAGCTTAACAGATGGTGAAATCGAAGCATAAGAAGATTAAGTCACCTATACACAGAGCTAGTAAGTGGGAGGCCTGGCCTGGCTTCCACACTACCCACCTCCTGTGAGCACGCTGGACACTGCAGGTGTCCGGGGCTCCTCTTGCATCATCTTGCTCAGCCCTCAGTCAGTGAAGCAGGTCTGGAAACAGCAAGCTTAAATGAGTTTCAACTCCCAGTTTGCCTCAAATTAAACATGTATATGTCAGAAAGTGATTTGTCTTTCTGGTACCTCATCAAGAAGAAACTTCTTCATAAGCTCCAATCGCAAAAGATAAATGGATGTGGTTGAAGAGAATAGATGCATGAAATGTTTCAAACTGAAAAATGAAATAGCTGGTGGCTCACACTTATAATCCCAGCAACTTGGGCAGCTGAGGCCGATAGATTGTTTGAGTGCAGAAGTTCAAGGCTGCAGAGAGCTATGACAGTGCCACTGCACTCTAGCTTAGATTACAGTGAGAGACCCTTGTCTCTAAAAAATACGTAAAAATTTGACTATGCATAGTAAGAACTTTATGTGCTGCTAAAACAGTGTATTGTAAAAGAAAAATTATAATAAAGTTAAATGTAATGTATTCAGCAACCAAAACATAAAAATCATAAATGGTACGGTTAAACAAAAGTTAGGGCTGGGTGCGGTGGCTCACTCCTATAATTTTGGCCCTCTGGGAGGCCAAGGAGGGTGGATTGCTTGAGGTCAGGAGTTCAAGACCAGCCTGAGCAAAGCAAGACACCCCTGTCTCTATTAAAAAAAAAATAGAATAACTAGCTGGGCATAGTGGCAGGAACGTGTAGTCCCAGCTACTGGAGAGTCTGAGACAAGAGGACCGCTTGAGCCCAAGAGTTTGAGGTTGCTATGAGCCATGACGCCATGGTACTCTACCCAGGGTGACTAAGTGAAACTCTGTCTCAAAAAAAAAAAAAAGAAAAAGAAAAGAAAAAATTATGAGATAACATCTGTATATAAGTTAGCTTTAAAGAAAATACCTTTATTTTTACCTTTTATACCTTTTTCTTTTCTTTATTGATATATAATTCACATAACATGCAATTCACCTATTTATAGTATACAATTCCATAAGTTAGTTTTCTGCTTAGAAGAAAAGTGCTTCAGTTTTTTCTACAATTCTTTCCTTGATTGATTTCACTGATGAGAAAATTAAACATGGCTCGGTGCCCGTAGCTCAGTGGTTAGGGCGCTGGCCGCATATACCAGGGCTGGTGGGTTTGAACCCAGTCTGGGCCTGCTAAACAATGACAACTTTAACAACAACAACAAAATAGCCTGGCGTGGTGGTGGGCACCTGTAGTCCCAGCTACTTGGGAGGCTGAGGCAAGAGACTTGCTTAAGCCTAAGTGTTTGAGGTTGCTCTGAGCTGTGACGCCACAGCACTCTACTCAGGGTGACATAATGAGACTCTGTCTCAAAAAAAAAAAAGAGAGAGAGAGAGAGAGAAAGTCAAACAAAAAAAAAAAAAAGTGAAGCCCAGAATTCCTAGGATGTTGAGTTCCATATTAATAATTTGTCTTTTGTCAATGTTACTTCTATATGCTTAACTATTTAATTCCTTGACTTTTTGAGTTTAAATGTTCATTTAGAGTTCCACTAATATGCAGTAACCATAACAAAATAAAAGGAGGTTCTATTTCCTGTCTGGTGAAGATGAGCTTATGTAACTCAATGCGCTAGCAGCACAGTGACATCAGAGTCGAGGCCCTTCCCACCAAGTGCATCAGTATTTCCTTGTGCCAAAAGAGTTTTAACTTGCAAATTCATGTCTCTTTCCTGCTGCAGAGAAACCAATAACCCCAAGTCCCAGTCTGCAGCAGGAGCTCTGAGCCCCAGGGAGACCCTCAGTGTGCAGAGGCATAGAAGTGGTGGGGACAGAAACCGGGGGAGGGGCTGTCAGAGGCACGGACAGCAGGGGAGCCAGGGCCCCTTCTTCCTCAGCACCGCTCAGCCTGCCTTCCCTGCTCTCTGAGACCAGATGCCTGTAGAGTGGAAAAGGAGAGGGCAGGAGTGACCAAGCCCCTTTCCTGGTCTTTTGACATTGTGGAGGCCGCACAGGTCAGCTCTCAAATTAACTGAGGCTGAGGAAGGCAGTGAGGGAGAAGGGGAAGGAACGCATATTGGGCTGTTGAGCTATGTTTGTGGCAAAACCTGGACAAGGAAAAGGGGACGTGACTCTGGAGACAGAAGAAAAAAAAATTCTACGTTGGTCCAATGGAGTGATGGTACAGTAGATGTTATGTTAGCCAGTACCTATGTAGTGCTATGTGACAGGAATGGTTTTGAGCACTGCAGGATATTAATTCACTTTACCTTTGCAAAACTCCCATGAAGCAAACACTGTTATTGTCCCCATTTTATAGAGGAAGAAATTGAAAACTTCAGTAACTAGAAAACTTCAATAACTTGCCACATATCAGGTGGTGGTGGAGACAGTATTAGAACCCCGGGATGTCTGGCTCCTGAGCTCAAGCTCTCTCTGCTGTGCTATATTGCTGGAAACTGCAGACCCACTAGCAGCTCCACATTTTTTTGTACATACATAGGTATATGATGTATAAATATTAACCCATTCTTCCTTCAGATTTGAAGAGAAGGCTAATAGTGGAGCTTCTGGTACCCTTTGAAAAGCAAATTTTATCAACTTTTTTCTAAGGGATGAGGTCTTTGTTGATCATTCATGACCCAATGGCCCAGTCAGTCAAGGGGGCACCCCACTGGGGAAAGGGTTACAGGCAGAGTTAGGGCAAAGCCTGTGGCTACTGAAAGACCACATGGGCACTGTCGTCACCTGCCTCTCACAGACCATATGGGCAAATGTGATTGCTTCATTAATCCTCATGCTATTGCTCTCTTGAGGAATTTTGATTCAAATGGAAGCAAATGTGTAACTGGTACAACTTTTGAAAATACATTTTCATATCTAATTCTAAGGGGAAATAGTAGTGATGTCTTTATTTGTAAACTCTGACCCCTTCTTTGACTTTACCTTCCAACTTTTTTGTTTTTTATTTATTTATTTATTTATTTATTTTTGAGACAGAGTCTCACTCTGTCACCCTGGGTAGAGTGCCCTGGCATCATAGCTCACAGCAACCTCCAACTCCTGGGTGTGTGAGATCCCTTTGCCTCAGCCTCCCAAGTAGCTGGGATTACAGGTATCCATGAAAACACCTGCCTAGTTTTTCTATTTTTTAGTAGAGACCTGGTCTGACTCTTGCTCAGGCTGGTCTCAAACTCCTGAACTCAAGGGATCCACCCACCTTGGCCTCCCAGAGTGTAGGATTACAGGCACGAACCACTGTGCCTGGCCACCTTGCACATTATTTTTGTTTTTGTATACATGGGAGACATTACCATGTGAAATCTAATCTATGTGGTCAATTGGCCAAATAATTCATTCCTTATGGTACTTGCATGCCTGCCATGGCAGGTTCTAGGCACCCAGGATACAGAGATAACAAGACACACTGTCTTTAGGCTCCTGGAACCAGTCAGGGCTGAGAGTTGACTGATTCCAGGACATGAAAGTAAATAAATACAATAGCAAGATGGTTTCAGATGAGGACAGATATGTTCCAGACACTAACTTATAATGGTATTTGAGAGCCTAGAGAATGGATCACCCTGTTTAAAAAGCATTTATTCCGCCAGGAGAAAAATAAGAAATCAAGTTCCAAATGGGATGGCCTGTGAACTATCTAAATTATCAGGGAAAACTAACCTGGAAAAGCAATGATATTAAAATGCTAATGACGGGCGGTGCCCGTGTCTCAGTGGGTAAGGTGCCAGCCCCATATACTGAGGGCGGCAGGTTCGAGCCTTCCCTGGCCAAACTGCAACAACAACAACAACAACAAAAATGCTTATGACACAAAAAGTACATCTGGCTGAAAGGCTCAGGCTGAAGTATGGCTCTGGCTAGTTTTGACTACGGAGACAATTTGGTTAGAAATGTTGACCTTGCAGCGATCTCTGCTCCTTTGATTAGAACCTTAAGCCTGTGTTTGTTCATTACACAAATATTCTGGATCTGCTTCTCCCAGGGACATTTGCGGTATTGCATAAAAAGCAAGCTAGTGTATTCAGCAAATATAACCAGTGAGCAGAGTTGGTGTCACTCACTCTGGGAGCGGGAAGCAGGACATCCTGCTCCCTGCAGCTCAACACGAGCAATGGACATTGACAAGGTCAACTCCATGGACTTTGGAGAATTTGTGGATGTGTTTGGGAACGTCATTGAGCGATGTCCTCTTATTGCAGCTGCCGTTTGGTCCCAGAGACCATTCTCGGACGTGGAAGATTTAGAGAAGCACTTTTTTGCCTTTATTGATGCTCTGCCACAGTCAGGTAAGGCTTCAGAAAGACATTCTCTCCAAAGGGCCCTCAAATATGCCTATCAAGACATGCTTAGATATTTCAGTCTAGTTGCTTATACTTGATATATTTATTTAGCTAATTTTCATCAGAAGGTTCAGTATGTTTCCTCAGGTTTAGTCAATGACAGGCAAGCCTGTTTGTGGTTTAGGTCAGAAGTTGGCCAAAGGAAGGTGTTCTGGCAAGGGTAACATGGCTGTTAAATATTAGAGCTTTGAGGTCGCAGCAGAGACAGGGCTAAAGGCCTCAGAGTGATTTAGGGGCCGAAGGTCAGGCTGAGGGCCCACCCTCAGCCACCCAGTGTTCATTCGGGGAATGTCCTGTATGCAAGAGAGGCGACGGCTGGATATCAGACTATCTCAGGAGCCCAGGGGAAAGAGCAAATGGCTGCCCTTTTTTTTTTTTTTTTACCAGAATGGGCCAGTTTGGACTGGATTGCTGAGGAAGGTGAATTCATTCAGATCAGCAACTCCCTGAGGGATTGAGGGGGAAAGAGGAAAATCTGAAGGAATCCCCCTGGAGAAAGAGAAAGAAGTTGTTGCTTTCTCTTGAGGGAGAGAGAGAAAAAGAGTTTCTTCTGGGTGTGGGGTGGGGGAGAAGAGGTGGAGGTTTAGGCTGTGTGTGACACAGTCAGGAGCTGAGGGCAGGCAACCCAGGCTGCCTCTGGGGCTGTCCTAGATGCTTTTTGGAGAAGCCTGAAGTGTGCTGAAGGGGCAGCCTTCACACCGAGGCCTTCTGCAGACATCCAGTGGGCAGACTTCTGCTCCACCAAGGAGCCAACAAAACAGGGTTGCCCCTCAGCACAGCCTTGGACAACCTGTATGGCTTCCAATCGTCATACGAACTTCTTCAAAAAAAAGGAACTGATCTTAATTCATTTTGGGCACATCTAGGAAAAGAAGAGGATCACGTCATAAAATTAAATTGACAGGAATGTAGAGATCATGTTGACACTCACCTATTTCTTGGGGCTTCTCCATGGCTGGGCTCCCTGGCTCCTCCAATGGGCTGAGTCCCCAGCCCTGAGGGAAGGCCGCAGTCCCAGGAGCCTCTGACCCACAACCACAGGGCAGCCCAGCCCATAGCTGCAGGGCAAGATGGCACAAGCAAGAGGCCTTTGGAGACTACGCTCAGTGTCTGGCGGGAAGGTGGAAGAAGCAAGGAGAGAGCTTCTTGAGGGACAGGGGAAAATAATTTTTAGAGGTTCTGAGTGACTTCTTTTATCTATCAGAAAAAAGGGGGAAATCCCATGATTGTCTTAATACCCAAGGAGGTGGTGGGGGTGAGGAGGGAACGTGTTGAGAAAGATAGGAGAGCAGGAATCATTTAGATCTATTATTCATTGGTTTGTCAACTTATTTAACACACATTTATTTGCAGTTTATTATCCTGTCCCCAGAACTTAGATAAATAAAATTTTCTCTATTTCCATTTTCTTTCCTACCAACTCTCACCCCAATCCGTTTTGACCTAGTTAAGGGGGAATCTAGTCATGATTCTGAGTACTGGGAGGTGTGGCCCGGATTGGGCACTGATGTTTTGATCCCTCTCCTGATTCAATAGGTCCTCTGTCTTCTCTGGCCAGTGTCAGAATCCCAGACCAGTAGCTCGGTATGGTGGCTCACACCTGTAACCCTAGCACTCTGTGAGGCCAAGGCAAGTGGATTGCTTGAGCTTAGGAGTTTGAGACCAGCAAGAGTGAGAACTCGTCTTCACTGGAAAAAGTAGAAGAGCTAGCCAGGTCAGAAGAGAAGAGCCCATGCCAGTCATCCCAGCTACGGGGAATGCTGAGGCAAGAGGATCTCTTGAGCTCAAGAATTTGAGGTGCTGGGCGGCGCCTGTGGCTCAGTGAGTACGGCGCTGGCCCCATATACCGAGGGTGGCTAAACCCAGCCCCGGCCAAACTGCAACAAAAAATAGCCAGGCATTGTGGCGGGTGCCTGTAGTCCCAGCTACTTGGGAGGCTGAGGCAAGAGAATCGCCTAAGCCCAAGACTTGGAGGTTGCTGTGAGCTGTGATGCAACGGCACTCTACCCAGAATGACAAAGTGAGACTCTGTCTCTAAAAAAAAGAAAAAAAAAACAATTTGAGGTGCTGTAAGCTATGATGACACCAGGACAGAGTGAGACTCAGTTAAAAAAAAAAAATCGCACACTACTGAGTGAATAGGATATTGGGAACTTAATACATGTTTGCTGAATGAATGAATGAAATTGATCTCAAAGTGAGCCCAAAATGAGGTTTAAAGATGGATCCTGGTATCACCCCTTCCCTTTTAACATTTTAACTGGGGGGAACTTTACCTTAGATTAGTGGAACAAAATGACTACAGAGAGTTTGTGCAAACCGGATAGTTGTGGCTTTTGCACTAGACACAGTTCTCTGGAGGAACCTCTCCTCTGGTGGAGGCTGCGTATGGGACGTACGGTGGTGTCCACACTTGTCTCCAAGGCAGCCGGGAGCAATGCCTCAATGCTGTCTGGAGGCTGCTCCTTATCTAATCATCTTAATGAGATTAGATAAGTGATGCTAGCAATAGTAATCACAAGAATAACAAATAGCTTAAATTTATCCAACTTTTACCACAGGTGTGTTCCAGGCACTTTTCAAAACACTTTGTACATGTTAACTCATTTTATCCTCCTAATAATCCTATAAAGTAGATAATAATATTGTTACCCTCATTTTACAGATGAGAAAACTGAGGCATAGAGAGATTAAGTAACTTGAGCAAGGCCACACCATTAGAAAGTGGTAGAACTGGAATTCTAATAACCCTGAGAGTCAAACCAACAGCTTTTGAAGAAAGTGTCAGAATGGGGAGTCAAACCCAACAGGTTTTAAAGAATTTTCCAAGGAATCAGAAACAAATTCTAGGAATAGTTTTAAGGAGTTTCATGGTTTGATTCATTCATTCACTAATATATTCAATTAACATGAACGCTTGATGTCCCAGACCCCATGTTTCAGTGTTTAAATAATCGAATAAAATAGCCTATTGTGCATTGTGGTAGCTATGGTTAACAGTAATCTTTTGGATACCTGAAGATTGCTGAGACAGTAGATTTTAAATATTCTTACCACCAAAAAACATTGAGTATGTGAGATTACAGATATGTTGAACAGCTTGTTTTCATTATTTCAAAGTGTATTTATACATCAAAACATCAAATTTCACGGTATAAACATATAAAATTTGTATGTATCAAAAAATATTTTAAAAGGGATTTATTGCATAGTCTAGCTTTACCTCTTGCATAATAAGGAACAAACTGGGTGAAATAGAGTCTTTGAATCCTAAAACTAGAAGGCACCTTAGAAAGATGATCAGGATACGGTGATCTACCCATTCGAGTATTTGTTTTGATGATCTAGGGAAACCCTTCCCCATTAACAGAAAACTGAAAATTGAGTTTCCAGAGCAAATCGAAGTTGGAAGTCCATTTAGGTCATGCTATGATGGTTATTGGCCAGTAGGTGGCAGTCCAGGATTAATATTTGGCCGAGCATTAACCAGCCAAGTACCATTCTAGCCCATCTGTTCTTACAAGGATGGGGGATGGGGAAAGGTAAGAGGAATGGAAATAGTGAGGGGAAGAAGGTTGAAACACACACCCCCACACGAACAGATATTTGTTTCTAATCTGAATAAAGGAGATGGATACTAATAATCCCCTTTTAAAATAGGCTATGAAGGTTTTAGATTAAGCTATTCTAGGGTGATTATTAAGTCATTCAGCAAAAAACAAAACAAAAACAAACAAAAAAAAACAGGCGGTGCCTGTGGCTCAAAGGAGTACGGCACCGGCCCCATGTACATATACCTGAGGTGGTGGGTTCAAACCCAGCCCCAGCCAAAAACTGGAAAAACAAACAAACAAACAAAAAAACCACCACTCCTTTTGAAGAGTGATATGTTGGTTGATAAATACCACTATGGCCCTGGTATTGTCTTGGGCACTGGAAACTGAGTAGTGAACAAGACTGAATGGCTTCCTTCAAGATTAACATAAAAAATATGATTATTTCAGATTCTAGGAATTATCGGAGAAAATATCTAAGAGTTCTTTCCTAAGAGGTGAGATATAAGTTTAAACCTGAAGGATGAGAAGGAAGCGGCCAAAACGTAGGATGAGGCCGCTCTAAGAAAAGGAACCTGAGACCAGAAGGCACTTGCTAATTGGGGGACACAGAAAGACCAGGGTAGTTGGAGAATAGTAAAGGGTGGAGGGAATTGAGGAAGAAGAGGCAGCAAGGGCCAGATCGTGCAGATCTGTTTAGGTATTTTAAGGAATTTGGTTTTCTGCCCTTGCAACCATTCACCACTGGCTTTACCCTTTAGGACGGTTGTGTAGGAGCTACATCAGACACAGGGGGAACAGGTCCAGGGTGGCTGCAGTACTACAAGTAACAGGTTGCCAGGGTTGTAGTTGGGGCAACAGAGATGGAGAAATGTGACAGGGTTCTCAGGAGAGATTTTTATTTTTTTTGAGACAGAGTCTCACTTTGTCGCTCTGTAGAGTATGGTGGTGTCATAGCTCACAGCAACCTCAAACTCTTGGGTTCAAGTGATCCTCTAGCCTCAGTCTCCTGAGTAGCCGGGACTACAGACACCTGCTACAACACCTGGCTACTTTTAGAGATAGCGTCTCACTTTTGCTCAGGCTGGTCTCAAATTCCTGAGTCCAGGCAATCCATCTGGCTCAGCCTCCCAAGGTGCTGAGAATATAGGCATGAGCCACCACACCCAGTCTAGAAGAAATCTTAAGAGTTAGAGCCTACAGGCTTTATTTTAAATGGATTTGTGGGAGGGGAGGCAGATAAAAAACAAAGCTGAATCAAAACTCCTAAATTTTTAGTCTGAGCAACTGGATGAGTGGTGGTGCCATTTCCTGAGGTGAGGAAGACTTAGAATTGAGACAGCAGGATGGAGAAAGAGCTTGCTGAATCTAAGATGCCCCATAATTATCCATAATTATGCTCGGTTGGATCACAACTCCATGAAAAACTAAGAGCTGAACTAGATCTGAATGTGATTGAAGAACTGATGGCCTTTAAAACCATGAGATGATGGGGCGACGCCTGTGGCTCAAAGGAGTAGGGCACCGGCCCCATATGCTGGAGGTGGCAGGTTCAAACCCAGCCCCGGCCAAAAACTGCAAAAATAAATAAATAAAAATAAAACCATGAGATGGTCAGGGCATGTCTGTAATTCTAGCACTCTGGGAGGACTATGCTGGTGGATTGCTTGAGCTCAGGAGTTCAAGACCAGCCTGAGCAAGAGTGAGACCTTGTCTCTACTAAAAATAAAAAAACTAGCTGGGGCGTTGTTGGGCACCTGTAACCTCAGCTACTTGAGACGTTGTTGGGCACCTGTAACCTCAGCTACTTGAGAAGCTGAGGCAAGAGGATCGCTTAAATCCAGGAGTTTGAGGTTGCTGTGAACTATGATGACAAAGCATTCTACTTAAGGCAACAGAGTGAGACTCTTTCTCAAAAACAAATAAAATAAAGCGTGAGATTGGACGAGAACACATTGTGCATTGATGTAAGTAAAGAAGAGAAGAGATGTGAGTATTGAGTCCTGGGGTACCTACCTCAATGTTTGTGATCTGGCAGAGCAAGATGAAAATGGGCAAGCTTTCTCTCTTAATCTTTTAAGAAGGAGAGAGGACCAACCAGGAGATATGCTCCAGAGAGGGTAACAAAGAAGAAGCCGGGGCACTGGTCTTTGGGCTCAGGCAAGATGTCCATCATCTATGACCTTGATGAGTACAGATTGGTGGGGGGTGTGGCTGGAAGCTTGATAGTAGTAAACCTGGAAGGGGAGATGAGGCAGAAGACAATTCTTTTCAGGTTTTTCTGTAAGGAGGGGCAGAGAAATAGGGAGAAACTAGAGGGCAACAAGGAATTGAGAGAGAGCTTTAATTTTGTTTGTAGGATGAGTAATTCTAAGGCAGGTTTGCATGTTGATGAGGGTTGGAGGGATGGAGAAATAGATATTGAAAATTCCATAAGCAAAGAAATGAGAAGGAGAGGGGCTGGCTTCCATAACCCAAATGGTGGGGTTGATCTAACATAGAAAGGACAGACTATCCATTGTACCAGGAGTGAAAAACACATACATGGGTACAGAGAAGGGAGGCAGGTGAACTGGTATGAACTTCTGAGTTTCGAGGTCTCGGTGAAACAAAGAGTGTCCACTCTGTGCCTCTTCTAGGTGCAAAGACTCATATCCTGTGGTGCTGGCAAATAATACACACTCATACCTACATCTTTAGATATGACACGCCAGTGGGACAAGCACTAAGTCCAGGATTTCAGGAAAGCCTGAAGAATGGACCGCATTGAGACGCCCTAAGGAGCCATTCGCCATTGCACTGCTCAGCTAGCTAGCATGTGTGCACCCAGGGGCCCCTTTGGGATACAGCCCTTGCAGGGGAACGGGGTCCTTGCTGCAGGCCCGTGGGTGGCGTGGTCACCATCTCTACCCTCCCCCCTCCCCAGTACTCAGTGCTTTGGGGCAATGAAGATGAAGGCTTTGGCTGGGCGAGGTCAGGATCCATTTCTTCTGAGCTACTATCCTCTGACTCCCCACACCCTTTTCTTACATGCAGCTGAGGGTGTGTATGTGTGTATATGTGTAAATTCCAGTTCTTCTTTTTTAGTCTCTTTGCTTGTGTCTTTTGCGCTGCCCTTTTCTTGGCCTCTTTTCTCTCCTCTCTGCAAGAGTTAAAAGCACATGTTCTGTCCTAGGCAAACATTAACCCCGGCCCCGGGGTGATGTTTTCAAGTGGGTAGATAAACCCTAGGGGGGAGTGAGATGCAAGATGAAGGCCAAGAAGGGCAAGAGGGGGCCTTGGTGGCACACGGGCGCTGCTCGCCACCCCCTCCACTCTGCCAGCAGGCTGTGTAGGGGGTGGTAAGGGCACAGATCTCAGCTCTACCCCCAAGCTGGGGTCTGCCTCCCATGACTACTTCCTCTGCAGCTCGGAATAATCTTCCTGAGAGTACAGTATGAAATATGGGGCAAAGGGAGCTCCCCGACTGGGCAAAGGCACTTAAAGGACTTATTTTTGAATAAGTGAGGGGTAGGCACGGGGACTGTCCGGTGGGTCCCTGCACAGAAGCTGCTCAGGACCCTTGATTTCCCCTTCTCTGCAGCTGGGGCCCTTTGCAGACACTGACTGCTTGGCCACCGAGGAGATCCAGGCGGGGCTCTGAGTCTGCGCTGAGCTGGATTCTCCCTGGCCTGGCAAGAAGCTGTGGTGCCAGGACAACCCCAGGTCTAGGGCTGGGGCTACTCCTCCAGGTGGGGAATTTAACACCCACATTTTTGCAGAGGAGGATGGGGTTGGACTTGGGGAGCGAGAAAGAACCAAGGGATGGGACTTCACTCCTGTAACCTAGCACTTTGGGAAACTGAGGCAGGAGAATTGCTTTAGCTCAGGAGTTTGAGACCAGTGTGAGCAAGAGTGAGACCCTGTCTCTACTAAAAATAGAAAAATAGAAGGAAGGAAGGAAGGAAAGAAGGAAAATAAACACCCAGCTCCTATTTGCGAAGCCCCAGGGGCAGGCCACCTACAAGAGGGGCTGCAAAATGTTGGTGTTAGAGGGATGTGATTATTGGTGGCATGAGTTTCGTTTTGAACTCCCTTTAACCTTGCAGGGGCAGCCATGCCCTGAAAACACTTGTGATTTGGAGTTGATGGTCCAGGCAGAGGGCTGACTGACCAGGGAAGGTCAACTAAGCCTCTCTTGGCATTTATTAAATTCTCTCTTACATGAAGACATTACTCCTAGTTCTCCCTACTTCTCAGGACTTTGGTCCATGAATTAGACAGGACAATCTCAACCATCATTTTACTATATAGAAACTATAAGGTTTCAGGATGAGAAGGTTATACCATAATAAAAGGGTTTTTTCCCCTTCAACTTTATTGAGATGTAATTTATGAAAGGTATTTTACACACTTTCCCTTTCTAATAGAGCCTCACACCTATTCTCAGCACCAGAGGCTGACAACTGCTGAAGATAGGTACTAAGATTCCAAGAGCTAGGTACTTTCCATGGCCCACTAGTCCAATTCCACTGGGTTTACTATGACCAATAGTGGCTATTTATGTTTACTAAGGATTAGGCTCTGTTTTTGTAAATGAATTGTCTTTAATCTTCACAACTACTTAGCAAATTAGGTGTCACCTTCTTTTTTACAGATCATGGTACCCTGTTCACCATGTCTGAAGTCTTGCCTAGCCAGGAGGATTCTAATTCTCACGTTAAAGAGCTAAACTAAACGATTGGCCAGGGTTCAGAGAAAGCCCTTGGGTTAGAATTTAAAATCTCATGTGTGGTCTGGGAACCAGGGCTCATGCCTGTAACTCCAGCACTTTCAGAAGCAGAGAAGGCAGGATCAAATGAGGCTGGAAGTTTGAGACTAGCCTAGGCAAAATAGTGAGATCCCTGTCTACAAAACCCCAAAATACTAGTTGGTAATCTCAGCTACTCAGGAGGCTAAGGCAGGAGGATAACTTGAGTAAACTATGGTCGTTCCACTGCACTGCAGCCTGGGTGATAGTGAGAGATCCTGTCTCTGGGGGAACAAATAATAAAGCAAACCCAGGTATCACACCACACCACGGGTTTCCAATTTTAGGCCTAGGAGATTAGGTGGTGAGTGGGTGCAATTTCCCTAAAGAGAGGAAAGCCACTTTCTTTCAAAGGGCTGTAGATCTCCTGCTGGAAATGGATTTCTTTGCAGTTAATCGCCTGTGAGGCTTTTTAGATGCCTGCAGAAACCCAGAACTCACACTCAGGGTAACAGAATTCTGGACATTTATTTGCCAAGCCCCATGGATGTTATCCCTACAGATCCACCCCGCCCCTGTCCCTTCTCCTTTGGAGCAGAACGAAGCCCATTCCAGGGCTTTTGCAGGAAGTCTTTAGGCACTACGGTCGGGCCCCTTTCGACATCAAAGCCCCCCTGAGAGCAAAGGACTTTGAAAAGATTCGAAGATACGAACTGCTCCGGGCTTCTTATCGCGCCCCTGCTCCCTCCCGACGGAGTCGTAAATTCCGAGCCTCCGCGGCCGCCCCCTCTCCTCCGCTGTTCACCACCCAAGGTCTCGAAAGACAAACCTATCACTTCTCGCCTCGACCCCAGCCCAGACCGAAAGTAGCAGGGACAGTGAGGGTTACGGTTCGGGACTTGGTAGAGGGGCGGGCGCAGTGGGTTCCCCTGCTACGCCACAACACCTCGGTCTGGGGACCCTGCTTTGCCCTTCCGCAGCCTCCTTCGGGTTGGGGCGGGGCAGTGGGGCGGGCTCTTCCAGCTCCCAGCGTGCGCGCCGACCCGCAGCACCACGCGGAACAGGCGCGGTGACGCGCTCCCGCCACTTGTTTGCGCTTCTCCACAGGCCAAGAGGGCATCCTGCGCTGCCACCCGGACCTGGCGGGCCGCGAGCTGCAGCGGGGCACACTGACAGCCGAGTCGCAGCGGGAACAGAGCGGGGCCGGCCTGACAAGTCTGGGCGCGGCCGAGCAGCTCCAGCTAGCCGAGCTCAACGCGCAGTACCGCGCACGCTTCGGTTTCCCCTTCGTGGTCGCTGCGCGCCTCAGCGACCGGGCTGCGGTGCCGCGCGAGCTGGCATGCCGACTGCGCTGCCCGCCGGCGGAGGAGCTGCGCACCGCCCTGGGCGAGGTGAAGAAGATCGGCCGCCTGCGCCTCGCCGACCTCTTCGGCGCCGATCCGGCTAGGCTGTAGCTTGCACACAGGCGGGGACTCGGGACGCGCGGCGAGAGGAGCGGGGCCCCGGGCCTGGAGCTGTGCGCCCTGGGCGAGAGGCTGACTCTGGCCTGGAACCAGCGTCCAAACACGCGCTCGCAGGAAGTGGAGAATTGAGTCAATCATACCAGTAATGAGCCCTTTTGTCCACTCGCCCACACGTGCACGCGCTGCCAAAATATATAGTTTAGTGCTTTGCCCCATGTATTCACTCAATTTTTCACTTCTTTTGCGGCCTGTTGACCCCACCAGCTTTTGAGGATTTGAAAGCGCTTTTCCAGGTCTTGTTGGCTTCCCACTCTCTCCTGCTAAGCCTGAGCTGCAAAGCAAAACAGACGGAAAAGAAAACATTTATTCCACAGCGGTTTGTCTGTGGCGTCCCCCCCACCCCAAATTTACGCGTGAGCAGAAGCGGCTTTCTCACTCTGGGGCACCGAGTCGGAGCTAGGAAAGCAAAGCACTGGCCTTGGTCTGGGGTGTGGGGGAAAGTCTCAGGAAGGGGCGGTGGCCCAGGAAGAGCCCCACGGAGGCCCAGCGTTTGGAAGGCGCGCAGGGGGGACGTGCGGAGTCGCTGCAGCCATTGTTCACAGGGAGGGGTGTGCGGTGTCCGCGCTGGATGGGCCTGACTGCCTGGAGCAGGTGGGCCCCTTGTCGCACTCGGTGGTCAGCTCTTGGGGGTTGGCTCGACTGTCCTGGGAAACCAATCAGTTATTAAAATAATACGACTTACCGAACCGCTGAGTATTATAAACCTTCTCCCCCCCCCCACCCATGACATGAACTGGACTCTCCCGTAGAAACCTTCCCAGGCATAGTAGGCCAAGTCTGGGGAGTTTGTCAACACCAGGGCTTTGGAGCTGAATTAGGCTGAGTAGCTTCCTGCATCAGCCATCTGAATGGCCGCTGGGGGAAGGTCCATCACGCAGAAGGAGCCCACCACATGCTCTCTCTCTCTCTCACACACACACACCTCACATGCACGGAAGGTGTGCCAGGCCAGGCCCCAACAAATACTGGTTAGGCTTCTATTGGCAGAAGAGAAACAAATCATCCATGTCTTCCCTAACACAGATAAGGTAAGAGGGGGAGGCCCTTCTGAGGACAAGAACTTCCACCAGTGACCATCCCTGTTCAAGATTAGCAGCTACAGCAAGAAAACCTTTCCTTTCTATAAAGTGCTGTGTGGCCTCACCCTTGGTTCTGGAGCTGATGTTTGGGAGGAATTAATCATTCTTCTCACACTGGAAATTTTAGACAAGTCACTCCTTTCCCCTTCCCATCTTACTGGTGTTCCCTGCTAGTAGTTAAGTAAAGGTGAAGGAAGGAAAAGCTGGAAATGGGGTGGGTGCCAGGGAAGTGGGCAATGTCTGTGGGCTTGTGCTCGGACCCTTTTCTGGGTGTAGGAGCACCAGGTGCACATCCTGAAGGGAACTCAATGACTCACTCGATTCCTGAACTTTAGGACTTTGAGGCAATGGTTGGGGGCTGAGGTCTGAGCTAGACACCTGTTTCCCTATCCCCAAGGTAGGTAACTTTGGGGATTTCCTGGCATACACAATAACTCGCTGTTTGGTGAAGAGGATTTTCTGACCCAGGATTCAACTATCCCAGACTGAGCCTAAGACTCAGAATAACCCACTGCACTTAAGGCAGGCACCCTGTCTGACTCTGAGATGCGTCCAATGCTTAGCTAAATAGGCCTCCTAAATTTAGTGTTCAGCTGCCCTCATGTCAATGAGCTCAACACCAGATGCACAGAACCTACCAGGGCAAAATTCCCTGCAGTTTTTTTTTTTTTTTAAGCAGGAGCACAGATGTGATCTAGACGCTGAGGCACAACCCCAGGTGTTAACAGTTACACAATTACATTTCAACAGTTAAAAGCTTGTTCAAAAAATTGTTTATCCTTGTGGGAGTCAGACGCTGGATTTGTCTCTGTGGAAGGAGGTGGGGGTGAGAGGACAGAGACCTGACTGTAGGATCCCTCTCCCAAAGCCTCTGACCACTAGCAGCCTTGGGGAGAGTGGGGGACGCGGACGCGGGCGTGGGGTTGGGGAGGGCCCTAGCAAAAGCCGCTGGGGGCTCTTCCTTTCCCCTGCGGGAGGAGCAAAGGGGTAGAGGCTGTTTCTGGCGCCGGTGGGTCATCTGTGGCTGCTGAAGTCTGGTAGGCAGTTTTCTCCGGAGACCTCTCGGCTCAAACAGCGACACGCCCTGGGCTTCTGCCGACCATGGCTAGGCAGAGACAATTTCTCGTTTCTGCTCTCTGATGCGCAGGATGCGGGAGACAAGCCCGGGACACGGGGACCCTAAGGCACACAAGCCCGCCACCTCTGCGGAATGTGGGGACAGGCCACACTCAGTGAGCGTCAGGGACCCCAGAAATAGTTTGTGCAGATTCCACAGTGAACATTAATATTTTACTGGCCAATTCGTTAAAAAGAAAACAAAACAAAAAGAACCACATTGGCAACGCTTAAGAGAATTGGAAGGTGAGGACCTGATTTCAATTTCTGTGAGCCAACAACCCATCCGTGCACAGGCCCTTACGAGGTGGGGGGCGGCTTTGTGGATTTTCACTGCTTTTTGAAATGTCCAAGCCCATTTGAACCTATGCTCTGAGGGGAGTGAAGGGGGCTCCCGCTAGGAATTCAGAAGCAGAATACAACCTTGTTGCTCACCTATGTAACTGGCAACCTGAAAGGTAGGGGGTTTGGTCTGTGTATCCAAAAGATATCTACAAGGCATTCATATGGGAAGAAAGAAACGGGGAAAAAGCAACACAAATTCTCTGCATAATCTTTACTCATTTTAAATTCACCGTGTTTCCAGAGAATAGCCACAGGATGTTGGTTCTGATTCAAAAACAGAGAAGAGCTCTTTCTCTTTCAGAGAGTGTTTACTATGAGACAAAAGTAGATGGAAAAAAATGGAATTTATGGAAAATTCGCTATTCAATAATTGAAGTAAGCAAGGTACTCATGAAAGAGAGAAATAAATAAGGATGTGGAAAGTGGTCAGAATTGTAGCAACAAGAAAAACTGATCGTTTTGGTGGAGGGGATGGGAATGGGAAGTTGGGATTTTCTGAATCAAGCCAATTGGTTTTGCATTGAGGATGCAGTGTTTCTAGGGTGACACCACTAATTGTTAATATCTGTACGGACTGCACATATTGTAGCTTATTTAATTCAAGGGACTTGAACAGCTAGCTGTGTGACCTTGGGAAAATTATCTAACTTCTCTGGGCCTCAGATTCTCCTTTGTAAAATGTAAATGTTATACATATTCTAAGACCCCTGGGTCCCCTCTAGAGAAGGTAGCTAGCCAGTGGGTCCCGTGACTCAAGGAGAGTTGAACCTTTATCTAAGCACTTCCTTTAGCCAGGTAAAACTTACTGGTAGGGCTTCCTAGGAATGTATTTTCATATGATAAACAAAGGTCATTCCCCCAATCAGGCAATAGTGAGTGAACAAATATTAGGGGGAAGCTTTCCATGCCAAGGCCATGTAATAGTGGTAGCAATTGGCTGGTGCCTGTTTAGAGAGCCAGATCCTTCCTAGCACCAAGCAGTTTCCTCGGGGGTAGAAGCCCCCACTCTCAGTGGGGGTATCAAATCCCTGCTATTCCCAAAACTTTCCCTCTTTGGGATTTAAAGCATCTCTGTGCTCACCCATCACTAATATTTAGAATCCATAACTTTCACCCAATGAGCAAAACCAGGTTTCTATACCCAAATACTACCTCTCCTTAGGCTCTTTATTTTCCTTGATCTCCTGGCTATAAGAATATATTCTGGATAGAGAAACATAAAAAATGTATGTATTATCTGCCTTGGGTCAGAAACCTTGGTGTTTCCTCCATAAGAAAAGACAGCTGTTTTTCCTCATCCTAGCCTCCTGCATCCTAGTCCATAAGGGGTAAAACTTTAGCCCACCAATGACTTCTCATGAATTTGGAAGCTTTTCCTTAGATAGAAAGGACAAGAAACCCATGTTTTGAGAGGAAAACATTGTTCACTCCACTGGGCAAGGACACATCTGCTCTTGTGAATGAAGCCTGGGCAGCTGTGGGCAGCTGCGGCCCCTCCCTGCTGTTCAAGATGAACATGTTGGGTTCCTTTGTGGCCTGATGGGGCCAGACAGGTGGTGGACTCTGGGGAGGCCCCACAGAAAGGACACTGTTATTGATTTCCTTCCTGGAGATGTTAGCAGAATGTTCTGATGCAGGGCAGGGTGCGGGTGTTGGGGTCAAACCATCCATTATCCAGCCTTTCTTTGTGAGTGGATGGCTGATTGAGTGTAATGGTTGAAAGACTCCCTAAATGCCAAATTACCCAGAGATTGAGCAGTTTTTCCATAGCAGTACAGACTGCGGAGCTGGATAATTTTATCAGACAATGTTCCCTTCCCTCTCACATTTACTTAATTATCCTGGGAATTCAGGTCAAAGCAGGGTGAGGATTTCCTGGGCAGGGGAGGAAAGGGGTATGGGAGAGTATGCATTAGATAATATTCTTGATCCAAAAAGAACTCAAGTAGATTACTTGGTAAATTGGGTAGAGACAGCTTGTTATGTGGGTCACTGGGCTCCCCAGTTTCCTGGAGCCACAAATAGTAGGCAGAGGCAGGTCCCCCAAGCTGGAGCAAACACTGGGGACCTTTGAGCAGGGAGGGTGCTGTGTCAATGATCTGTGGATTTAAGGAGTGTCTCATCTGCCTGGCAAGGCAGCCTGCCCCTTCCGGCAGCCTCCCACTCCCAACCCCTCTTGCAGCTCCTGCCCTTGCCACCAGCAGGATCCTGGAGGCCCAGACCCTCTGTCAGGAATGTGAAATGGCCTCCACACATTTAGTAACAAAGAGATGTCTCTTTGATAACCTGGTTGCAGCTGCCCCTGCAGTTTTCTTGTCACTTTATTTACCTGGATCTCTTCTCACACTTTTCTGCCTTTAAAAGTCTCTGGCTATGGCATCATGGGGTTGCAGCTTCAGCCCCACTCCAACCCCAACCTCAACCTTCCCAAACAAATTTGCACACACCCCCTCCCCCCTCATGATTTGCTATCAGCTTTTCTGGCCAGGAGGCAGCAGCAGCAGTGTGGGGACAGAGAAGGACAAGACGGAAGGATGCTTCCAAGCAGCAGGGGTTAGTAATGGTTATCCCAGTCTCCCTTCTGGGTTCTCTAAGAAACCCACTAAGCACCTTGGCCCTAGAACTACTAAAGCCTTGCACTGGGCCTGATGCAGGTGGCTCCAGCATCCTCCCAGGGCTACACACCTGCACTCAGAGGCTAGAGATTCTGCCCTTGCCCAGAGTCCTGTCCTCCAGACGACAGCCAGGGCCACCAACCTGCAAGGGTCTAGGGCTGTCCAGTCTTCCATCCCATCAGCCACCTTCAACCCCTCCCTGACATCTCATATAATCCTGCCCTTTCTGTGTTCCCAGCTGGGTTCCCTCTTGGCTGAGAGTGCAACCTGGATATAGAAGGACACTGCCACACTGAGAATTTTTACAAGATTTTTTCCCCTCACCAAACAGCCCAGACCCTGGAACCACAAGCAGGCCAGGCTACTGCCAAGAGACACATTTTTGCAATGAGGAAACTGATTCATATTCTTTTGGTGGCTGGAGCACCCCAAGCCAGCCTCAGCCTTCCCTAGGACCTGGCCAGCTCTGAGGTCCAGCTTCACCCCAACGGCCAGAGCAGCCTTGGACGCTCCCAAAGCAGTTAGGTGTGTAGGCCAGAGACTCTTCTCCAGGGTAGAGCAGAGAGACACAGCTGGAAAACCGGCACAATTAGCTAGTGGCCAGCAGCCCCAGCCATAAAAACGCAGGAAGCGGCCACCACAGGGAGGAGGGATAGCTGTCCCCAATAAAGCGATTGTTCCAAAGAATGCCTGCATTCCGAAGACACCGGCTGGAGCCTCAGCCTAGGCTTACAGGGCTCAGGTCTGGGGTTGGGGGAGTTGTGGGGGATGGAAAGGGGGGATTGTGTCTTCAGGAAAAAGAGGAAGATGTTTTCTAGATCAAAAGTTCCCAGTGCCCACCACTTAACCTGCCGCATTCCCACCCCATCAAGACTGTAGACATCCCTTTCTCCCATGCTCTCAGGGAGCTGGGATTTGTAATGGGGTTTGCAATTTACTTCCGGTTTTATTTCTTGGGAAGTCTGAGCACGCTGGGCTGTCTGGGCCAGGCCTGGAGGGCCTCCCAGAGGACCAGCTCTGGCCTCCTAACTCTTGAGGGAGAAGCTCCTTGTCTCCTGGGTACTCTGCCACCCCCAATTTTAATCTTCTTCCTCACAGAACGCAAAGGAGGGGACCAGAAAATATAAGATGTGCAGCCCACCTGGGCTAGTTTTGATCTCACTTAGGTCTGTCCGCAGAGGCAGCATGGCAGCTGTCACCTGCAAAACGGGGAGGAGGATAACACTGGCTTTGTCCCGGATCTAGGAGATGTGAGATGCCCACACTGGAAAGCACTCCAGAAATGATGGGATGATGGCGGTAGGTGACAAATACAAGTGCAGGTTTCCAGGAGAGCGGCAGCCCGCGGGTTTGAGGGCTCTCTAACCCACCCAGTCAGGCTGCCCGGCCCCCTGGGCCAGGCCGCAGCGATCTTCACACCCGAGTCTGGCAGCGCCGACTGGGGCTCGCAGAGGAGGCAAACAGCGACCGCCGGCCCACTCCATGGTTTGCTGAAACCGAGGGAGATGGGCGCCCGAGAGCCAAATCTCGCCGCCTTCGCGCTGGTGTCGGGGCTATTCCCGATCACCGCTGCGCAGCTTCCGTCTCCACCGTGGCCAATCCCAGCCTTGGCCGCAGCACTCCCAAAGGCAAGAGAATTCCTTTCTCAACCTTTCCTCGCTTGTAGCTTTTCATTAGCAAGAATGGCCCTGAGTTGCCATTCCATTCCCTAGAGATGAAAAACAAATTTCCCCAAGAATGTTTTACTTTGTAAAGGAAAAGTGTTTTTAAGGCATAGATATAAGGTAAAACATGCTAGTAGCCATACTTACTAGCAGAAATTCTAGACTCCTTTTCTTTGATTTTTAACCACTGATGTAAGTATCATAAACATGCAAGTTTAGCTCGCAAAACTAACAAACTGAATACTCTGTGTAAGGAGAAGCACAGGAAACCATTACCAACACCCTAGCAATCCCTTCTGCTGCTCCCCAGTTATGCTCTCCCAGGTAACCACTAGTCTAACTTGGTTTTTCAGTTAAGATTTTTATGATTCTTGAATGTAAATGATTAAAAAATAAGTTGCTTTAATTTAACTCAAATACCAAATGTAAGACGGATTCCAAGATGCAGCTCAAAGCTAGAATCGTAATTTATCTTGTGCAAGTGATTTCCTTGGGCAAGAAAACAAGTGATTGGCGGTGACAGTTGTCGCCTCCCCCCCCTGCTCGCCCCCAGTCCTCCTGGCTGGGAGCGCAGGGCGGGAAGGAATCGGCCCATCTCTTTGGGCTCTGCTCGACACCTCCCTGGCTGGTCAGAGATACTCTCATCAAAGCAATGGCTTCCGTTTTCTTTTCTCTTTGGGGCAGAAGGAGTTTCTTGACCGCCCCCTTCCCTGCAAATGCATAAACAAGAACTACTACTGTCTCCAAGCCCAGATTCCCACCGAGATAGCTTTCTCTCCCCCTCTCTTTTGCAAGTCTCTTGATTTCATTCTTTGAACCTGTGATTGGAGGTTAAAGTGCACCAGGTTGGAAGGAGGAAGCTCTAAACAATAAAGGTTTGAATATTTAGCTGTGAGCAGGTCGCTGCCCTCTCCCGAGCTCCCCCCCTTATCTTTTAAAATGCAAATTGTGTTTCGGGGGGTTGTGCGCTGAATGCTCGCTGCGCCTCGACGTCTCCAGCCATTGGTGTCTGTGTCATTACTAATAGAGTCTTGTAAACACTCGTTAATCACGTAAGGCCGCCGTCCAGGGGCTCCGCACGCCAGCCTGTGGCGGGTCTTCCCCGCCTCTGCGGCTCAGTGGGAAGGAGGTGGGAGGAAAGTAGGAAGAAAGGGAGGGAGGGAGGGAGGAGGCAGGCCAGAGGGAGGGACCGCCTCGGAGACAGAAGCGCCGCAAGGAGAGAGCGGAGCACCGCGGGCTGGGGCTCAGCCTTCCGCCTCTCCCCGCGCCCCCAGCCCCTTCTCCTTCGCGCCCCGGGCAGCCTCCAGCATTCGTCCCCAGGCAGCATGGTGAAGTCTGCTCTCGGGCCCTCGCCACCATGTACGTGAGCTACCTTCTGGACAAGGACGTGAGCATGTACCCCAGCTCCGTGCGCCACTCTGGCGGCCTCAACCTGGCGCCGCAGAACTTCGTCAGCCCCCCGCAGTACCCGGACTACGGAGGTTACCACGTGGCGGCTGCGGCCGCGGCGGCCGCGAACTTGGACAGCGCGCAGTCCCCAGGGCCATCCTGGCCGCCCGCATATGGCGCCCCGCTCCGGGAGGACTGGAACGGCTATGCGCCGGGGGGCGCAGCGGCCGCCGCCAACGCCGTGGCGCACAGCCTCAACGGGGGATCCCCAGCCGCCGCCATGGGCTACAGTAGCCCCGCGGATTACCACCCGCACCACCACCCACACCACCACCCGCACCATCCGGCCGCTGCGCCTTCTTGCGCCTCTGGGCTGCTGCAGACGCTCAACCCCGGGCCGCCCGGGCCGGCCGCCACCGCCGCCGCGGAGCAGTTGTCCCCGGGAGGCCAGCGGCGGAACCTGTGCGAGTGGATGCGGAAGCCGGCGCAGCCGTCTCTTGGAAGCCAAGGTAAGCGGCCCTGGTGTCCCGCGCGAGGGCGCTCTGAGAAGGCGCTGGCCCCGCCGCTGGCTGCGGGGCGGCAGCGTGCCCAGCGAGCTCGGGCTGTCTAGGAGCTCCGCGCCAGGGCGGCAGAACCAGGGGACAAATTCCGGGGGCTCTGTCCCCTACAGGGTTCTGGCTACTGCACCTGGGAATGAATATTCTGAGCTTCACAACACCGTGTTCAGATTCGGGAAGAGGAGAGGCTCCCTCTTTCCAATAGTCCCTCATTCACGACTCTGAGATGGTGAATCGAGTCCTTCGCATTTGCTGTGGCCGTTGCTCCTAGCTTAGCTTCTCGCCGCTGAGGAGAAGGAGCCGGGTCTAAACCATTCTTCTCTGCGATCTCCTTCCCCATCTAAGCCTCCCTTGAAGAAAGGTGGCCTGAGACTTGTCAGGCGGGTGGTGAAGCTGCGCGAGGGGCCAGGTTTGGCCATTCGTGTTAATTCGAGGTATAGGAGCTACAGCGAGCAGAGAGGGCGGGGAACGCTGCGGAGGAAAGAAGGTGCTGGCCCCAGGGGCCAAGGGGTCTGGGGCGTGCCAGTTTCTGAACCTTTTACATGCGAAGGGGTTATTCCTGGCAAAAGTTGGAAGGCTAGGGGCTAGAAACCGAGGGAGTCTTTTCTGTTTGACAAGAGAGCAGGTAGAGTGGGAAGAAAGCCTGGTAGGGATGCTGCTCCAGATGGTAGTCATTTTCCCAGATCTTCCTTTCAAGGATGTCAGGAGTGTGTGCGTACATTTGTGTGTGTTCCAGACTCCCGGGCTTGCAAGACTGAGGAGCTCATTGGCTCCTTCTGGTGTCATGATGTGCGTCCAGGTGGGAAAGAAGTGCGAATAGGTGTGATGGTGGGAGTTCTTTCTGCGACCTCTTTTACTCCAAGAAGGCTTTCCCCAGACCTCCGCGCTTCCGCTTGTTTGGCCTTTCTCCTTGCTTGCCCAGTCGGGCTCGCACGCAGGTTATGGCCACTTTGGAGAGGTTTACAGCCAATTACAGCCGCATAAATCAGAGCGGCTATTGAGGCTGTGTCTGGGCATCAGTTAGTTTTGGCATCTCTGAGCACAGGCGGAGCAGAGTCCGGTGGGAAATGCGGCCGCCCCACAGAAGGCCGCAGATCAGCCTTGGGCTGGCCCTAGAGACTGGACTTGGTCCGCTCCACAAGAGACCGAGCTCCCAGGTACCCTTTCTACACAGGCTGACTGGGGCATGGTTGATTGGGGTCGTCGGCAGCCGAAGGGAGACCTTTTGCGTGTCCCGGGAGAATTGCAGGGGGGCCAGGGCCGAGTGTGGGGGAGGGAAGGGAGCTGCAGAAGCCCAGGCCGTGGGGTCAGCAGATGAGAGGTCGCTGTGAAGTCCTGCGCGGAGGTGGCAAGGCCGCGGACGGCGCCAGGCGCCCTTGTGATGTTAATATGGGGAGGCCGCTCCTTGCCGGCAGTGCCCGACTCCTCTGCAGAGCGTCATCTGTCAAGGGGTAGAGGGGTTGGGGGTACGCGGCCTGGCTCGCTTTGATATACACCTTCCCAGCCCTGCCATTGTCTCTTTTAGGGCCCGGAAAGAGGGTGGTGACTTTCGCAGTCAATAATGAATTCTGACAAGTCCCTCTCATCCCTTCCCTCCTTCTGCCCCCCCTCCTTGGTTCCCAGGGGGTGCGGGGCGCCTCCAAGGCCCTTGGGGCGCGGGCCGAAGAGATCGCAGGGTCCTGGTCACCGAGTTTCCCCGCCCTCCCGGGACACTGAAAGGGCAGCACCCGAGCAAGGGTCGCTAAGAAGCACCTCAAGGCGAGTATCGCTCCTGGGGTGTCCTGCTGAGGGAACTGTTCTGTGCCCGGTCCCCAGCCCTGGGGGTGTCCCGGCTCCCCGCCTTATACTATCTGCGTGACCTGGTCTGATGCCCCATTTCCTCATCTGTAAGAAGAGGCAAGTGTCAATGGCAGCGGCGAGTGGGTTTGAGGCGGTAGTGCCTGTGAGCGCGCCCACCGGGTAGACAGCTCCCGGGACGTGTCGGTTCCCTGCACTTTACTAGCGGCCTCGGGGTCGGGGCTGTCGCGTCCATTCAAATGCGCCTGCCAGCCGTGTTTATGTTAATGCGCCTGGCGGGGAGGGGGATGAAAGCTGGGGCCGCCATTTGCTCAGTAGTGGTAATTCAAACAGAACGCGGTTGTTATTAAGGCATTGAAAGGGCTTTTCTTTGATAAGATCGCCTTGTCCTGCATTGTTTGCGGCTGTGTTCCCCTTTCAGCGGCTCCGGGGAGCTCCCTCTGATCCGGCCTGTATCTTCCCAGGACGCTTTTGTTGTGGTTTGCAAAGGGTTTTACCTGAACAAAGTCGGCCTGCGGGGCATTAAACACCTCCAGGCAACTCTCAGACCCTTTAGATCTTTCTGTAGGATTGGGCACGGGGGCAATTGAACCTGTTCAGCTGCACGAAGATCCCAACTCGGGACCCAGCCCCAGAGAACAGCTCCTGACCGGGGCTCTGACACCCAGGACAGACCTGATGGAGACACAGGCTCCTGCTGCTCCAACAATTGTGGACATTATTTGTCAAGGCCCTTCAGTAAAACAATCAATCCAGGATTTAATATGTTGACTCAATCCAATGAGCATAGATCACTGGTCAGGATAGCTCTGGCCAGGTTTGCTGCTGGACTAAATGGAGGATTAAAAAGAAAAAGTGCCAAATGCCAAACTGAGTTCTCCCAGGCATAAAATGTCCCCAGCTGGACTGGTTTTCGGCCTGCCAGCATGGGTTCCGAATGCCAAAGCCCAGCTCAGAATTCTACTCCATGGTGGTGGTGGTGGTGGTGGGGGTTGATTCTAGCGACTTGAGGGAACCTGTCAGCTCTTGCACCCCACTTTCTATTTGTAGTAAAGCAAACAGAAAGTAACCTTAACCTCCACCTTTGCAACACAACCCCAGCTGTATTCAGGCTGGGCTTCTGCTTCTGGTAGGCCTGAAAATCTGGATGTTCCCTGGACTCTGGCTACCCACCCCCACCTCTTTCCCATGGTGCCAAATATATGCCCGTATGAGATTTGCTTTACCCAAAGGGTGGTTGGCTTCAGTTATCTTCCATGTGTATGAGGTTTCAGGCTTTTTTTTTTTTAATTAAAAAAGCCACTTAACCCCAAGGTTAGTTTAGTTGCTCCCACTAGTCTCCTTCCTCCCCCCCCCCCCCCGACCCTCTGGGGGGTCTTGTCAGACTTGGCAGGAACCGGCCAAATCAGGGACCCCCTAGCGTGGTGGAGGAAGAGAAATGGCCCTTGGGTTAGGGAGGTTTGTCATTACCCATGACTGATGGGCTGCCTTGTAGTCCTCAGTCCTAACTTTTCCTTCCTCCACAGTGAAAACCAGGACGAAAGACAAATACCGGGTCGTGTACACGGACCACCAGCGGCTGGAGCTGGAGAAAGAGTTTCACTACAGCCGCTACATCACCATCCGGAGGAAGGCAGAGCTGGCTGCCACGCTGGGGCTTTCAGAGAGGCAGGTGGGAACCGCCCAGCTACCCGTGGTCCTGGACACTGCCTAGGGGAGGGTTGTGGGAGTTAGAAGGCTGGCCATAGGGGCCACCTAGTTCTGTGGGCAGATTATAGCAGGAGGATGAGCTCCATTTGCCTTTGGAGTACATTTTTTTTTTTTTTAAGAGGCAGAGTCTTTGTTGCCCTCCGTATAGTGCCATGGTGATGTAGCTCACAGCAACCTCCAGCTCTTGGGCTTAGGTGAGTCTCTTGCCTCAGCCTCCCGAGTAGAGTAGCTGGGACTACAAGTGTCCGCCAAACACCTGGCTATTTTTTGTTGCAGTTTGGCCAGGGCCAGGTTCGAACCTGACACTCTCAGTATATGGGGCCGGCACCCTACAAGCTGAGCCACAGGTGCTGTCCTGGAGTTCTTTTTAAAAAGATTTCTTCTATCTCTGGTTAGTTGTCTTCTTTGATGTTGTGTTTGTTTTTCTATGTTGAGGGCTCTGATAGGTGTGAGAAAAAGCCTATGGTATTAGATTAAAACAGAATTCCATTTGTGTCAATAAGGACATATGGAATATCTTTTCTTTTTGTTTTTGGTGTTGTAGTGAGAGAGAAAAATATTAACCGATTTCTGCTAATAAAAACTAGAGGGGCAACATTTTGTTTCACGAACACTTTCTATATAATCTAGAACAAAGCAGGCCAAATTCACAACCAGGAAGCCATGCATTGTACCTCAAATTCAGCTCCAAGGTGAGGAATATTACATTTCAGTTTAGCCTTGAGGGGCCAAAGGTTGTCATTTAAAGTACACTGGCCTCCTTTTGCTTGTGTAGAAAGGGCCTTTTGGTCCCGAGACTCTGAACTTTTCCAGTAAAGTTATAGATAAAGGTTGCTTTGAAAAGAAAACTGGGGAGCAAGGGAGGAGGAGGACTTTACCTGAGAATGAACTTGGCTTGGGAATGACTCCAGAGATGGGCCCAATGAAAGCTTCTAGAAGGATTTGGGATTCCATAGCTGGGGAGGGAGACATTGGTGATATTGATGGATACGGTTTCTCTTTTCCTTTTTGTCATTGCCTTCTATATATTTTTCCACCTTTTCATTTCTAGGTTAAGATTTGGTTTCAGAACCGAAGAGCAAAGGAAAGGAAAATCAACAAGAAAAAGTTGCAGCAGCAGCAGCAGCAACAGCCACAGCAGCAGCCACCTCCACCGCCTCCCCAACAGCCTCCCCAGCCTCAGCCTGGTCCTTTGAGAAATGTGCCAGAGCCCTTGAGTCCTGTGTCTTCCCTGCAAGGCTCAGTGCCAGGTTCTGTCCCTGGGGTTCTGGGGCCCACTGGGGGTGTGTTAAACCCCACTGTCACCTAGTGACCCACCGTGGTTGGCAGTGGCAGAGCAATTCCAGGCTGAGCCATGAGGAGCATGGACTCTGCTAGAATCCTCAGAAGAGACCCCTCCACTCCCACCCACAAACACATACCTATAAACCTAGCTCTCGAGGAAAAATGCGGGCTGCGAGTAAAGACAAGTGGGATGGAGCTCTCAAGGAAGATATTCTCCCAGATTTTTCCTTTTTCCAGTCTGGCTTTTTCTGCCATTGAGGAGACAGGAAATGACTACTGGACTTCCTTCACCACTGGCAGAAGCATTGCCTGGACTGACCACACTGACCAGGCTTTCAGCTTTCTCCTCCCTAGCTTTTGCCTCCAAGATCTGCAAACTGCATGCCTGGCTGGAACTGAGGGGAGAGAGGGACTCAGGAACTGCACACTCGGAGCCAAGATGGCACTGCCTGCTTACAACCACCCAAGGCCTAACTGGCCCTCCTGCCTCGGGGCGGGCAAGATTTAAACTGCAGAAGCCAGAGGCAGCTAAGATAGAAGGCTGGACTGACCAAAGACTGCAGAACCCCCAGGTGGCCTGTGTCTTTTTTCTCCTCCCTCTCCAGATCAGGAGAGGCATGGCTGGTGTATGGTGGTGTGTGGTGGGAGGGGGTGGTTATTGGACTCCAGGCCTGACAAGGGGCCCCAGACAGGGCTTGTTTAGAAAGCCTGTCACCAGAGCTTCTCTGGGCTGAATGTATGTCAGTGCTATAAATGCCAGAGCCAACCTGGACTTCCTGTCATTTTCACAATCTTGGGCTGATGAAGAAGGGGAGTTTTTGTTGTTGTTGCTGCTGTTTGGGTTGTTGGTCTGTGTAAACATCCAAGCCAAGATTCTAAAAGCCTTCTGAATCTATGGGAAGAGAACGATATGGTGAAGGGAAGTGGGGGATATTTGAACACTTTTGAATTTTTTTTTCTAAAAAGAAAAAAGAGATAAATGAGCATTCCTGATTTCAGATTTTGTACTTATGGATTTTTTTTTTTCAGTTTTTATCTGGATTTTTTTTTTTTTTAAATATCTTCTTTGGTTGCGAGCTAGAATCAGAAAAATCAGGGAGTGGGTGGAGAAGGTTATCTGGACAGCCTCATTTTACCCCAGAGGGTCAGAAGCCTGAAGGAGCAGGTTCTGAGACCTTCCCTGCCCCCAAGCTGGAGCCCAGCTTTGGAATGTGTGGTTCTCCTAGGGGTGCCTTTGGGCAAAATACACATCTGAATGGTCAGCTGCTTCCCAGCCGCCTAGAATTATGGGGGGGTGGAGGTGAGAGGGCCCCCTTAAAGCAATTGCAAAGGCCAGGCAAGTCCCCTCTTCAGTGACACCTTCCTCCCTAGAGATGCCCCACAATCTAGCTAATTACACATAGCATTCATTATGTGAAGAAAAACATCTCCCCCACTGTTGCCCAAGACAACCTTTATGCAAGTACGGTCTTCTGGGAATCCAGAAGACTGGACATTTCCATGAGCATTTCTGCCTCTTCCTTTCCTGTTCCTGAGGTTTCCTTATCCCATCTCCTCCCCAAAGAAGAATTCAAGACCCAGTGTAAGAAGATCGCTTCAGTGATGGCTGCTTGTTATCTGGCTGTTCCTCTGGGGACTTGGCTGCCGCCCTTGAGGTTTTTGGTCCTGGAGGCCCCGGAGCTGGGCGCTCCCGGCAGGGCCTAGGGGGAGGAGGGCTTTGGCCTCCGTTTCTTCCCGCCAGCACCTTAGGGCCTAATCAGTGCCTCAACAGAGTGGGGAGGCCATTCGAGGGCTGCTGGGGAGAATGCGCAGCAAGAGGCATAAATACCCTCTGCAGGGCCCCCCCAGTTCCGCCGCCCTTCCGGGTGGCGCGTTCTCCTCCGGGATTGGGAAAGGGGTTCAGGTGGGTGGGGCCCGCGGGCGCCCGGCGGGAGCGGGAGGAGGGGGGCCTGGCCGGCCTTGTCAGTGTGGAGCGCGGGTGCGGGGGCTGCAGGAACAGGAGGGAAGCGGTGTTGGGATCCGCTGGGCGAGGGGTCCGGGTTCAGGGCCGCTGTGATCCCGGTGCCCCCCGGGTCTCCCGGCACAAGTAGGGAGCTCCGGCCCACGCCCCGGCCGCGCCCACACGCCCGCCCCCGGCAGCCGCAGTTGCTATGCGTTGCTGTGAAACGCCTGTCAATAAACGCTGTTTGGACAGTGGAGCGAGAGCACAAGGGTTGTTTGCTTAGTGGTTAGAGGTTCAAAAGTCGTCATTGTCCCGCTGCAAGCGATTACACGTTCTTCCCCTTCCCGGCGCTCGGCCTCCATGAGCGCAGATGGGGGACCAGGGAGCGGAGCTGGGCTTCCCCCTGACATGCACCACCGGCTCGCTTTTGCGCCCGCCCGCCCGGCCTCCCAGGCCACCGAAAAGGCGCAAAAACCAGGGTCCTCCCCAGCAAGGGAGGTCTGCGCTTCTGAAGCCGAGACACCGTGTCACCTGCGGAGCAAATCCAAGGAATTAGGGACGTGGCATGAGGGGCAGCACAACCTGATGAATTTAGGGAGGCCTGCGTGGGGAGCCAGGGATGACGGTAGACCAGGTGACTTAGGACTCTGAGCGCCTCTGGCACTGGGCACTCGAAGCGCAGTCGTCGGCATAGACCACGAGGGGGCGCGCGCGCTCTGGGAAGAGAGGCGGGAAAGGGCTCCAGTGCTCAGCCCATCGGAAGGTACAATCTCCGGAGCCTCTCCCAACCCGGGCTGCTCCCAAATTGGGGCACTATGAGATTTTCCCACGTTGACCGTGGGTCTCTTGAAACTAAGTTCAGGCGAGGGCGATTCCTGGATTTGGTGAATGTTCAAGAAGAACAAAATTGGGAGAAAGGGGATATCTATGCCATTCTAAAAGGATCATTTTGCACAAGATGTGTCTGTATTGTATTTTTAAAAATTACAGTAATGTGGGCATGGTTTTAATATATGGCAAGACTGGAAGTTTAGCATAAAAGTAGTATAAATTTAGTATAAACATGGGAATAAAATGTACCAGTGTTGTGGAACTCATGTGCAGAGAAAATAGCTGAAGTCTTTTTTATTTTTCTGTAAACAATTTGTGACTTTAACACATTCATACAATAAAATTAACAAATGGACTGATAATTAAAGCAAGAAATGTTTCAATTAGGTTACTGAGTTTCACGTCTTTCTAACAATATCTAGTCAAGAAAATTAGTCTACTAGCAATCCAAATATGTAAACAGCAATATTTTTGCTGTTATTCCCAACCACATAGGAAAAAATGAGAGAAGGCAACAAGCAGAAATGAAAGCAATATCAGCTACAGAATGACAAGAAAAGGTTAAATGTTTTCTAGGGCCACTATCTGCACCTTGCTTTAGAGACTGGCTGCTTACTCATCAGCTTACTGGCCTTGGGAAGATCACAACCTCTGAGCTGCCACTTCCTCATCTCAAGCGGATCAAATGAGGTAATTAGCGAACATAGCTTTATATACACTTAAGATTACACTCCAATTATAAGATGAGCTGCTTCTTGAACTATTTTCTGTAAAGTTCTGGACAGTCTTTACAGAGAGCTTTTGAACAAGATGACTTTTCAAATCACAATAGAATAACCCCTTTCCAGAATAGCCTCACCTCTGCTGTTTCCTGATTACCTCTGCTTAGGCATCTGCATAAAATCACGAGTGGCAAAGCACTGACATTCCAGATGTGAAGATAAGTTACTAATCTGCATAGTTTACTTGCCCTTTCATTTACCAGTGTTCACAGTCTATTTTCTGGTTGTACTTAGGAGAATCTGGATTAGTTGAGGATGTAGTTGAGAACCTTCCCATATTCTATCAGTACAATCTTAACCCAAAAGAAGCAGAGAGGCAGATACTCTAGATGGAATTAAAATTTCTTTATTTTATAACAATTTCCACCCAAACATCTCAATATTAATGCTGTACTCTTTCAGGAGCCACCCCAAGAGGCTGCTGTACTTTTAATTCTCTAGGGCTGATTCATCCCTAGAAGTCATTTTTCCTTTACATTTTCCTTTTGCTTCTTGCTCTTCTGGGAAAAGGTGCATTACAATTTTGGGAAACCCAGCAGGTTTTTAGCTGTGGGACTAGCTGTGTGATACTGGGCCAAAACACTCAACATCTTCTTTTCTGAGCTACAAATCAGAGGAAATGTATCTATTTCTTATATCGTGATTTTCTAGAAGGTTATGAAATTATATCTAGAAAAAAACGCAAATTCCAAATAAAAACAGAATCTATCAGTTCTAAAGATTATACCAACATTTACCTTGTCTTTCTTCTTGCTGTCAGTCTATAGGAGATGTGGGCAAGTGCTTAGGTGACCTTTTGGCTCCTATGTCTCTAGTACCCAAACACTACATTTGCTTTAATAACAGCTTTTCCAAATTGGAATTCGTCATTAAACACAATAGATATAGATACTATCAACTAAGTTGCCGGATGACCAAAGTTAAACAACCTGTTTTGTTTTTGTTTTTTCCTTTCTGCAGGATCCTGGCAATTCCGTGCTAGGGAGATCTAATTCATAAACTGGAGTACAACCAGATCCATGAAAAAAGAGTTCCCTGAGATGAAAGTATTACCAAACCATCCTTTCACATACATACACATTTATTTAAACAATACTTCTGTCCTTTCTTGGGCTGAGGTATCTAATAGTTTATCAGCAAGTAAGAACCTCAGGCAGTGCATGCATTTTTATATCTGAATTTTAACTTCTAGGAAAGGAATTCTTTCCTAATTGTTCCTGTGTTATCTCAGAACTTTCAGGATTGACAGTCTGCTATCATAATACTTTGTATTTGTAGTACGACAATAATATACAAGTGGTAGTTGATAAATGCCTTTCCAACCTCAGGAAAGCAAACAATAAAAACAATGTAGGAGCTAAAGTCATTGTAGTACAAACATACAATGGCTTATTGTGTGGCATTTAAATAATTTTAATTTATTGATGATTAGTAGAATCAGTGACAAAGATTAAGAACCTAAACCACAGATTAGGATTTTTTTTTTTTTTTATATAGAGTTTGACTCTGTCGTCCTGGGTAGAGTGCCACGGAGTCATAGCTCACAGCAACCTCACAGTCTTGGGCTTGAGCAATTCTCTTGCCTCAGCCTTCCAAGTAGTTGGGAACACAGGCCTGTGCTACCATACCAGCTAGTACTTCTATTTTTAGTAGAGATGGGGTCTCACTCTTGCTTAGGCTGGTCTCTGAACTCCTGTGCACAAGCAATCCACCCACCTCAGCCTCCCAGAGTTGTAGGACTACTGGCATGAGCCACGTGCCACAGAGATTTGGAATTGTTAGAAATGATAGGGCAGGCTCTGCTCTTGTAGTTCAGCAGCTAGGGCACCAGCCACATACACAGGAATTGGCGGGTTCAAACCCAACCCAAGCCTGCCAAAAAACAATGACAACTACAATGAAAAAATAGCTGGGTGTTGTGGTGGGCGCCTATAGTCCCAACTACTCAGTAGGCTGAGGCAAGAGAATCGCTTAAGCCCAAGAGTTAGAGGTGCTATGAGCTGTGACACCACGGCACTCTACTGAGGGCAATATAGTGAGACTATGTCTCAAAAAAAAAAAAAAAAGAAAAGAAAAGAAAAGAAATGACTAGGGCAGGTCTTCTACTCATGAAAGACACACAGTATATGGTCCTTTCACTCTGTATATGTAATTTTTAAAACAAGAAACACAAAACTCAATAGAACTAGATTCTATTTGTAGTCTTCACTTTACCCTACTATTTTCTAGACAGAATCATGGTAGGGTATAAGTGCATTGCCAGAAACAGAAGAAGGACATAAATAAGCCAGAACCAGGGATCATTGTCCAGTAAATAACAACATAGAAGAGGGCAGGAAGAACAAAAAGGTAGACTGTCTGAAACTCACAACATAAAAAAATTAATGTTTTCCCCCTTGAACTACTTTATTGAAAATGTTGCATATTTCAGAAATCTCAATTCCTATTTGTCTTTATTTGCTCCTATTATTTTCATCCTATCTATAAATTTCATATAAACATCTTTAATACTTTTAGGTAGCTGTCAGTGATAAATATCATGTTACGTGGCACATTAGACACTGATTCAGATCCTATAACTGGAGAACGGCAGTTCTTGGGCATGATGACAAATCTACAGGCAACCTACAATCAAAACTTAAATATTTCTCATTTCTACAGAAAAGCGAGGCCCTTGAAATGTACATCTGGTGTCATGATTGGTCGTCTTTAGTGGACCCTTGGCCAGAATGGAAAACTAAAAAGCTATCACCAGGGGTGGCTCATCCTGCAATCTTAGCACTCTGGGAGGCCAAGGAGGAGGGAGGAATCCTCGAGTTCAGAAGTTCAAGACCAGCCTGAACAAGAGTGAGACCTGTCTCTACTAAAAATAGAAGAATTAGCTGGTCGTTGTGGCCAGATCCCTGTAGTCCCAGCTACTTGGAAGGCTGAGATCCTTAAGGAGGATCCCTTGAGCCCAGGTGATCTATGATGACACCACTGCACTCTAGCCTGAGCAACAGAGTGAGACTCTAAGGGGCGGGAAAAAAAAAGAAAAAAAAAAGCTATCACCGAAAGGTCGTGACATCTGAAGTTGTTCCGTGGGTAAATTTTCAGATGGACTTGTTATGCCCGAATAAAGCTGAGCGCTACTTTTGCAAATCTAGAGACGGGCAAAATCAACAAGAAGCAAGTGCTCTTTCCTCAGCCCTAACTTTAGTTTTCTTCCTCCCTTCACCTCTACCTCAGAGAAACCATTGTCTAAGTTTGAACCTGTATATTTTATTTTATTTTTTATAATTTTTTATTTTATTTATTTATTTATAGTTTTTGGCCGGGGCTGGGTTTGAACCCGCCACCTCCGGCATATGGGGCCACGCCCTACCCCTCTGAGCCACAGGCGCCACCCAGAACCTGTATATTTTAGACAGAAAAATGGATGAAACTGGTTCTTTGCTTATGCCCCAATAGGCCAGGTGTCCACTATATGCCTGCAGGAAGCTTTGAGTCTGGTATCTTGGAGAAGATACGGTTCGGGTAGCAGCGACTCCACGCCCACCCCTGCCGCCTGGGAGGGGCTGTGGCGGGTCTTCCGCCGCGCACAAGGTCAGCCTGCCTTCCGTCCCGTGGGGCCGCTCAGGGCGCGCAGCCCCGGCACCCGGAGCCAGACCGCTCTGTCGGGCGCCCTCGCCGCTTGCCGCCGAGATTCGTGGCCTCTTCCGGGGGGGTTTGGGGCGGGAGATGGGCCGCCAGGCACTGGTCGCAGGCCCACCCCCGCCAGCCCAGCCGGCGCGGCGCTAAACCTCCTGCGAAGTTTTCTATTTTTGTAGAAACGCGGTCTCACTGATCTCCAACTCCTGTCCTTAAACAATCCTTGGGCCTCAGCCTCCCACAGTAGAGGCGTGAGCCACGGCACCGAGCCTCATGGGATTATTTTAAATTTTTATTTATTTCCATTTCATTTCACTTATTGAGACAGAGTCTCACTCTGTCGCCCTGGGTAGAGTTCCATGGCATCGTAGCAACCTCAAATTCCTGAGCTCAAGCCATCCTCCTGCCTCGGCCTCCCCAGCCGCTGGGATTACTGGCACCCGCCACAACAGTAGGCTAGTTTTTCTATTTTTGGTAGAGACAAGGTCTCGCTCTTTCTCAGGCTGGTCTCGAACTCCTGAACTCAGGCAATCCTCCCGCCTTGGCCTCCTAGAGCACTAGGATTACAGGCGTGAGCCACCGCAGCGGCCATGGGATGATTTTTAAACAGCTCCGACGCAGGCAGCTATGGCGCGGAGGTGCTGAAAACCTGGGCCATGGGCACGAGGAACAGCGGATTCCATCGTTTGGCCAGTGACGGTGGCGACCCGGACCGAGGAAGTATAGTTTGAAAGGGGAGGACAGGAGTGTTCGTGGGTTCTGCCCCCTCCGCGCTGCTCCCAACCGCGGCCTGCGGGCACCGGGTTGGTCTCCGAGGCCCCCGGCAGGCGGCGCTGCCGCTCCGGCTGAAAGGGCGGAACAGCGGGTCGGGGGTGGGGAGCAGCCGCCGGACTCTGGCCCCGGCCCTGGGGCCTTGAGAGAGCCGGGACTCGGAGCGGGAAGCCACAGGACTGAGCCGCTGCAAGAAGAGCCCGGGGACCCCGCGGCCCTTCCCCACCCGCCTCGATGGCTTTCCTGACTTCCCCGCCGAGGGCTCGGGGCTCGGGGCTCGGGGCTCGGGGTAGGGCTCAGGGGGTGTCACCTTTTTCAGGTTTCTCTTCACAGCCACCAGAAGGCGCGGCCTGCCCTCTAGGCAAAGGCCATTCTCCCCCAGAGTCCGTTTGTGGCCCAAAGACGGTTTCCATCTCATCACAGACAAAGAAACGCCTTCCCGGGTCGCCACCATGGCCTTTGCCCCTCACCAGACCCCTGCAATTTGGGGGCTCCCAGAAACCTGATTTTGCCTCTCGGCTTAAATGGTTAGTGGCCATTTGAGGGCTGATCCCCAACCTGGGCCCACTTTGCGGTGTGTGGAGTAGGGAGGAGGGCGGAATCACTCTTAATCTCATGGCACAGCTAAATAATTTACTCAAGGTCTTCTCTTCCTGCCAATTCCTTTCCCTGTACCACTGCCCTTTACTTCCTGCTTTGTGAGCCCCGGGGAGAAAAGGAACAGGTCTTATTAAGAAAAGTTAATATTAATAGAGGCGCCATGCTTCGTGCTTCTCCAACAACCCCTCATCTTCCCCTCTCACCCCCACCTCCTCCAAGCAAATCCCCTTCCTCCAATAATTCTTTCAGAATTGGAGATGAGACTTGTACTTCGGGGTATATTCCAGAAACAAGGACGCTTGTGTCACATTCTGGCTAAACCACATCCTCCTCCAGTTCTCACCAGCGCGGCAAGTGGCAAAGGTCGAGAGTGCACACAGTAGCTGCCCCCACAGAAGCAGCTCAGGCTCCAAACTGGAGTCAAAGAGATAAGCGGGCAGGACAGAGTTGGCAGGCTCCACAGCAAAAATACCCGCAGGAAAGGGACAGGCAGAGCAAACTAAAGGGGACAGGGGGAGCAGACTTTACGAGGTTCAACAAACACTCAAAGAAAAAGACAGCAAACCAATACTGTACAAAAAAATACCTGATAGCGTCAAGTTCACTTGTTTCTAGTGTGTGTGCAATTCAAGCGTATCGTTTATGAGAAATAGCAAGGTTTGGTCGGGTTTGAGCTTTTATTAGTGCAAAGTAAGGGTTTGCACAAACAATTCCTTCCAACAATGCAGAGGTGTGGAAAGAAAAAAGTTAGTAATTTCTCCCCGATCGTTTCGATTCCATCCCTCTGCCAGACCAATGTTAACACCAGTTCATGTCATTTCAAGAATTGCTTGTTCTTCATTTTCAATCCTTAAAACAAACAAACAAACAAACAAATAACAACAACAATGAAATCATACTTAACTCTGTGACTTGCTTTTATCACTTAATATCATGAGCATTTCCCCAGTTCATTAACCATAAATCCAACCAATTTTTTTAATGTCTAAATTTTATAAATTGCCAGGCGCAGTGGCTCACGCCTGTAATACTAGCCCTCTGGGAGGCCGAGGCGGCGGATTGCCTTAGCTCACAGGTAGGAGACCAGCCTGAGCAAGAGAGAGACCTTATCTCTAAAAATAGCCAGGCCTTGTGGCTGGCACGGGTAGTCCCAGCTACTCGGGAGGCTGAGGCAAGAGAATTGCTTGAGTTTGAGGTTGCTGTGAACTGTCACAACCCTGCATTGGGTGACGAAGTGAGACTGTCTCAGATTAAATAAATAAATAAATAAAATTAAAATGAAAGTTTATTAAAAATTAATTAATTTTATAAATTATTATAAAATTTTATAAATGCGAATATACCAGAATTTTTACTCATTTATTCAACAACTTATTTTTTTGAGATAGTCTCAATTTTGTCACCCTCAGTAGAGTGCTATGGCATCATAGCTCACAGCAACCTCAAACTCTTGGGCTCAAGTGATCCTCTTGCCTCAGCCTCCCAAGTAGCTGGGAGTACATGCCCTGGACAATTTATTTTAAATGTTTACAATATGCTAGGTGCTTGGAAAATAGCAGTAATAGTCACAGATAAAAATCCCTGTTCTCTCTCTCTGTATTTTTTTTTTTTTTTTGACATCAGCTGGTGTCTTGCTGTATTTCCAGCCTGGCCTAGAACTCCTGGCTTCCAGTAGCTAGAACTACAGGCCACATGCAGCTAAAAATCCCTTTTCTAATTATTTTCTTACCAGTGTACATTCAAATTGTTGTCAGTGTTTTGTTACTACAAATCGTAAAGAGGTAAACATCTTATATATCCCTTCGTGTTTTTGTATTTTTGAAAGATGCATTACTTAAGTAGAGAATGCTGGATCAAAGAATATGCATAATTTTAACTTTAGTAAATAATAGTCATTGCTTTCCAAAAAGGTTGAGCAAGTCACACAATTCACAGTGTTCAAGAGTGAGTTCCCCTTTCTTCATATCCTCTTTTGCACTAGAGGTTATGATTTAAGTTTTTGCTAATCTGATTGGACAAATAATGATAACCAATTTAACTTTCCACTCAAAAATTATTAAGTGGGTTGGCGGCGCCCGTAGTGGTGGGTAGGGTGCCCGCCACATATACCGAGGCTGGCGGGTTTGAACTTGGCCTGGGCCAGCTAAAACAACAATAGCAATTGCAACAAAAAAATAGCCAGGTGTTGTGGCAGATGCCTGTAGTCTGAGCTACTGGGAGGCTGAGGCAAGAGAATCACTTAAGCTGAAGAGTTTGAGGTTGCTATGAGCTGTGACGCCACGGCACTCTATTCAGGGCGACAGCTTCAGACTCTGTCTCAAAAAAAAAAAATTATTATGTGGGTTGAGCATATTTCCATATGTTTATTGGGCATTTGCATTTTCCTTTCCATGATTTGTTTTGAGTCTGCTAGCAGTTTGTTTTGTTTTGTTTTGTTTTCTTTCTTTTTTTTTTTGCAGTTTTTGGCCAGGGCTGGGATTGAACCCGCCACCTCCAGCATATGGGGCCGGCGCCCTACTCCTCTGAGCGACAGGCGCCACCCTTTCTTTTCTTTTTTGAGACAAAGTCTCTCCTTCCATCACCCTGTTGGTGTCATAGCTCACAGCAACCTCAGACTCCTGAGCAATCCTCTTGCCTCAGGCTCCCTAATAGCTGGGACTATAATCACCTGCCACAACACTAGCTGTTTTTTATGAGGGGTCTGGCCCTTACTCAGGCTGGTCTCAAACTCTTGAGTTAAAGCTATCCCCCTGCTTCAGCCTCCCAAAGTGCTAAGATTACAGGTTTAATCCTCATTTTTGTCACGCTCGGTAGAGTGCTGTGGCATCATAGCTCACAGCAACCTCAAACCTGCACTCTGCCTTGTTTGTTTATTTTTTGAGATAGAGTGTTGCTCTGTTGCTTGGGATGGAGTGCAATGACATCACCATAGCTCACTGCAACCTCAAACTCCAGGGCTCAAACAATCCTTCTGCCTTAGCCTCCCCAGTAGCTGGGACTGCAGGCCCAAGACCCAGCCATTTTTTTCTATTTTTGTAGATATAGGGTCTTACTCTTATTCAGACTGGTCTCCAACTCTTGACTTCAAGAGATCGTTCCACTTTAACCTCTTAGTGTGCTAGGATTATAGGCGCGGGCCAGCACTCTCAGCCTGAATTTGTTCTTCTCCTAAACAGAACTAAAAGAAATGGTGTGAGTGCTTATTTTTTTAACTTAAATTATTTTGTTTAAGTTTTGCAACAATCAGTATCCATTCCTATGGGATAAATACTAATCCAGGCTTTTCTGACATCAAACACCATGCTATGTAAACCACTGTAGTGTCTGCTTTCTGAGAGAAGCAGACATTCTAAGTATAAAGGCAGGGTTTGAAATGACAAAGAAACTAATAGATAGCTATCGAAAAGATCATAGCCATAAAAGCAAATTATAAAATGACAAAAAAAAATTGCTAAAAAAAGACAGAGGATTGGTATCCTTATTATATATGTATGTGTATATATATATATCCCAATAGAAATTGATAAGAGTAGGTTCAAGGAGTAGGGTGCCAGCCCATATACCAGAGGTGGCAGGTTCAAATCTGGTCCTGGCCAAAAACTGCAACAACAACAACAACAACAAAATACTATTAAAAAAAAGAAATAAATTGATAAGAAAAACACTAGATTTCTAAAGAAATATCAGCAAACAACTAACACTTCCAAAAAAAAACAAAAACCAGTACTCAGTGCTGCTGGGGATATGATGAAACAGGCATCTCCTACACAAATAATAAGATAATACATTTATATATATAAGATAATACATTAATATATATTTTTTAAATGCCAATTTGGTGATATATTTTACAAGTCTTAAACTACTCACAGTCATGAAGATCCATACATAACCATCAAACTGCTATTTTCGGTGTAAGTAATGGCACGGGGAATCGTATTTTGGGTCATACATTTAAAAAGGCAAGATACAAAAGAATATACATATTATAACATTTTGCAACTATGAAATGCTAGTAAGCTAAAAAAAATGTCCCCAAGAAGATACTGGCAGGTGGCGCCTGTGGCTCAAGGAGTAGGGTGCCGGCCCCATATACCAGGGGTGGCAGGTCCAAGCCCGGCCCTGGCCAAAACTGCAAAAAATACTAAACCAAACCAAACAAACAAAAAACAAACAAGCAAAACCCAACCAAAAAAGTCTTTGCAGGTATGAGATTTTTTTTTTTTTGAGACAGAGACTTCCTTTGTCACCCTCGGTAGAGAGCCACGGTGTCTAGCTCACAGCAACCTCAAACTCTTTTGGCTCAAATGATTCTCTTGTCTCAGCCTCCCACATAGCTATGACTACAGCCATGACTGCAGTAACTACGCCACAATGCCTGTTTTTTTTTGTTGTTGTAGTTGTCATTGTTGTTTGGCAGGCCTGGGTGGGTTCGAACCTGCCAACCCTGGTGTATGTGGCTGCCTAACCACTGAGCTACAGGTGCTGAGCCTATACACTGCTCCTTCTACCCCTCCCCAGTGTCACCTCCCTTGGGCTGGAAGCCCCAGACACCAGCCCTTTCCCCTTTTGGTTTAGTCCTTCTGTGGCTTCCCTGTGAAAGGAAAAGCATGAAAGGAAGTTGAGACTCCAAAGGCTCCCAGGTCTGCTGTGGCCCACCCTCTGCCTTTCTGGACACATCTCTTTGGTCCATTCACCCAGGTGTCCAGATGTGCAGCGTCCAGATATCCCAGCCCTTGCTCTTTCCATCCTGATCTTTTTTTTTTTTTTTTTTTTTTTTGTAGAGACTCACTGTACCGCCCTCGGGTAGAGTGCCGTGGTGTCACACGGCTCACAGCAACCTCTAACTCTTGGGCTTACATGATTCTCCTGCCTCAGCCTCCCGAGTAGCTGGGACTACAGGCGCCCTCCACAACGCCCGGCTATTTTTTTGTTGCAGTTTGGCGGGGGCTGGGTTTGAACCCGCCACCCTCGCCCTACTCACTGAGCCACAGGCACCACCCCTCCATCCTGATCTTAGTTCTGAATATCCAGGCGCTTGCTTCCATTGCATTCCCCTCCTGGGCCTCCCCCGCCCCACCTGTTTGCTGTGACTAATCCTTTGTTCTTCTGGGAACCTCTCCTTACCTCCAGGCTTCTGCTATGGCCCAAACAAGGCTTGACCAACACCACCCTTCTGTGCCTTCTGCCCTTCACAATGTCTGGAACCTCAGTTAGGAAGACTGGAATGGCTGCAGCCAAAATCACCTAGAGGTTGCTTTACTTATATAGTTCGTGTCTGGGCTGCAACAAGTCAAAGGTTCATTTTTTTTTTTTTTTTGTAGAGACAGAGTCTCACTTCATGGCCCTCGGTAGAGTGCCGTGTCCTCACATAGCTCACAGCAACCTCCAACTCCTGGGCAACCTCCAACTCCTGCCTCAGCCTCCCGAGTAGCTGGGACCACAGGCACCTGCCACAACGCCCGGCTATTTTTTGGTTGCAGTTTGGCCGGGGCTGGGTTTGAACCCGCCACCCTCGGTATATGGGGCCGGCGCCTTACCGACTGAGCCACAGGCACCGCCCTCAAAGGTTCATCTTATTATGGATTATTAACCAGAATTTCTCTTCACTTGGCTTGGGCTTCCATGATGTCATTAGAATTCTTACCTTGTGGTTCTCAGCTCCAAGGGTTGTTTCAGAAAGTGAGGTGGAAACTGTGTTTACAATTATGATACAGCTTCAGATCGTATGGTGTCACTCTCACTAGTATTGTCCATTGATTGAAGCAGCTTTGAGAGGAGAGGACATAAATCCACTTCTTCAGAGAAGGAATAACAAAATATTTTTAGCCATTTTCAGATTTTACTCTTTATCATTTCATTTCATTTATTTTTTTGAGTCAGAGTCTGTCACCCTGGGTAGAGTGCTGTGGCATCATAGCTCACACCGACCTCAAACTCTTGAGCTTGAGCAATTCTCTTGCCCCAGCCTCCTGAGTAGCAGGACTACAGGTACCCACCACACTGCCTGGCTAGTTTTTCTTTTTCTTTCTTTTTTTTTTTTTTTTAGAGACACAGTCTCATTATGTTGCCCTCGGTAGAGTGCTTGGCATCACAGCTCACAGCAACCTCCAGCTCTTGGACTTAGGTGATTCTCTTGCCTCAGCCTCCCAAGCAGCTGGGACTATAGGCGCCTTCCACAACGCCCGGCTATTTTTTGTTGTTGTTGTTGCAGTTTGGCTGGGGCCGGGCTCGAACCCATGCCCTTGGTACATGGGGCCAGCGCCCCACTTACTGAGCCACAGGCGCTGCCCCCTGGCTAGTTTTTCAATTCTTACTAGAGATGGGGGTCTCGTTCTTTTTTTTCTGCAGTTTTTGACCGGGGCCAGGTTTGAACCTGCCACCTCCAGTATATGAGGCTGGAGCCCTACTCCTTGAGCCACAGGCACCGCCCATGGGGTCTCGTTCTTGCTCAGGCTGGTCTTGAACTCTGAGCTTAAGGGATCCACCAGCCTCAGCCTCCCAGAGTGCTAGGATTACAGGTGTAAGCCACCGTTCCTGCCTTTTCTTGCCCTTTCCAACCTCTCAAGGCTGCTCTTCTAATCTCATTTCTACAAAATCTTGCTTCCATGATCTTTACATAGCCACCTTCTGTTGTTGGAAGCCTCTACATTTGTGGTAATTTGACAACAGTCATACAAAACAAATGCAGAAATTATGAATGTATCCTTTCTCGTTGCTAGTTCTTGTTTCTAGATCTTTGCCCCAGGTGTTCTGTGGGCTTGAGATTCCCTCCTCTCCCAGCTGCCTTCTCCTAGCTTGCCTACTTCAGGAGTAACTCTGTTAGGACTCCCCTGAATCCTCCACGCTTGTACTCTGTACTTCTTGAGCACTTTGTGTAAACCTATGTTATATCACTTACTATATTGCATTATAATTTATCTGTTTTGCCTGTCTAATTCTTGCTTTTGATGATGGACTTTTTGAGGGCAAGGATCCTACATATATCTTGCCTCTTTCTAGACTCAGTGATCAGCAGTTCACACAAATTTATGGGATGAGAACAAATGGAAAACCACAATAAGGAATCACACCATACAAATAATGCCTTAACTAAGGCAATTTACTCTGGAGTACCTGGCATTGTCTGGCCAGGTTCTACCCTTCACACCCTAGGAAGACTCCTGTTCCCTTCCCAGTCAGTCTGACCTTGAACTGTGAGGTCTGAGGCCATCCCTCTCAGTACATTAGAAGTCAGACAGCCTTCCAAGTACTGTGCAGTTTGACCCCAGCTCATTATTCCTGAGTCTCTACAGGTCAGCCAATGATTAATGAGGTGGAGAAGAGTTTATAGACTTCTCAGAACAGACCTACTTGTAACTTGATACACTTGTTGCTCTTTTCTGCAGGAAAAGTGACAAAGTTTAGTCAATGTTCTTTTAAATAATGCTGATTTTTCTCAACATAAGTAAAGTTCAAATAAGAAAACAATTTTTTTTTTTTTTTGTAGAGACAGAGTCTCACCTTATCGCCCTTGGTAGAGTGCCGTGGCGTCACACAGCTCACAGCAACCTCCAAATCCTTGGGCTTAGGCGATTCTCTTGACTCAGCCTCCCAAGTAGCTGGGACTACAGGCGCCTGCCACAACGCCCGGCTATTTTTTTTGTTGTTGTTGTTGCAGTTTGGCCGGGGCTGGGTTTGAACCCGCCACCCTTGGTATATGGGGCCGGCGCCCTACCGGCTGAGCCACAGGCGCCGCCCAAGAAAAATTTTTTTTAATCACCTGCAATCTCTGTACTCAGAGTTAGTCATCGACAACACTTAGAAAGTGTACTTTTAATTTTAAAATCAGTCCACGCCCATCATCACAAATAGAGACAATGCAGAAGAAAATGTAAAATAAAAGGAATGCCCAGTTGCACTCTCCTGACTTAATATTTGGTTATAGTTTTATCTCATCTTTTTTTAAGCTATTAAGCAACCACTTTATTTAATTTTATTTTTATTGAGACAGAGTCTCACTTTGTCACCCTATGTAGAGTGCGGTGCTATCAATAGCTCACAGCAACCTCAAACTCTTGGGCTCAAGCAGTTCTCTTGCCTCAGCCTCCCAAGTAGTTGGGAATACAGGTGCCTGCCCACAATGCCTGGCTATTTTTTGTTTAGCAGGTCTGGGCCGAGTTCAAATCCACCAGCCTTGGTGCATATGGCCGGCACCCTAACCACTGAGCACAGGCGCCCAGCCTAAGCAACCTCTTTAAAAAGCACAAGATTATTTTTTCCTTTGAGACAATCTTAACACTGTTGCCCCAGACTAGACTGCCCTGGTGGCATAGCTCACAGCAACCTCAGACTCCTGAGGCTCCAGTGATCCTCCTGCCTCAGCCTCCTGAATATCTGGGACTACAAGTGTTTGCCATAATACCCAGATAGTTTTTCTATTTTTAGTAGAGACAGAGTCTTGCTCTTGCTCAGGCTGGTCTCAAACTTCTGAGCTCAAGCAATCCACCTGCCTCAGCCTCCCAGAGTGCTAGGATTACAGGTGCCAGACACCACTCCTAGCCGAAAGCACAAGAACTTAACAACAGAAATGGAAACCAACAAAAAAATTTGTACAGAACACCTGAGATCAATTAATTTCTTTTAACACAAAATCCTAATCTTTTGTTTATGAATGGCTAAACAAATTGTGTGAGGGATGTGTGGGGCATAGTGGGGCATAAGCCTTATAATTAAACAAATTTTCTCATATATTCAACATAAAGCAGATAAAGGTAATGGTATCTATGGCAACTGTCCAATATTTTATTAGCCTTGTTTGGCTACCCATATAAAACCTGCACTTTGTAAATGGTGAAAATAATATAGCTGAAAACAAGTTCTTAACTAGAATTTACAAGCTGATTGCTAAACTAAGAAAAGAACACTAGACTCTTGAATTCCTATTTCTGGTCTGTGTTCCACTTTTCCACATCACAGGATTGACAGCTATGTGGAGCTTTAAGTGACAGCTTGGATAAATAAATAGCATGTGTGAAGTGATTTTATTTAACCTCCAAGGTTAAATAAAGTTCAAGAGGAAGCCATAGAGTTTACCTTTCAAGACAGCCTTAGTTGTGACTGTTTTCAAGAATATAGACTGTGGCTGATTTATTGTCTTTAAACATGCTTTATGTTTTTTTGAATCAGCTACAGGGCTGGATTTGGAAAAACAGCCAGGATAATCTAGTTACATTAGCAAAACATGTTGACGAGGTTAAAATCTGAAATGGATTCTGCATTTGCCTATTTACTTTCACAAGAGAGTAGAAGATAAGGACTCCAAAAATAATAGTGAGAATCTTATAAAATTCACACTTCAGCTCTTCCCTGGGACTTTGCTTTTTGGAAATGTCTTTACCATCTGTTCACCTTTGCTTTCCTAGCATCTAGCATGGGAGAGAACCATAACTATAAGCTATCCTGACTGACTGATAATTTATTTGTATGTTTACCAATTCATTCAATAAACCTGTAAGACCCTCTACTTACCAGAGCTTGGATTGGGGTAGGGATACAGAAAGACGCTACATGTTGTTAATTGACCCTCATCATCCATTTCTAACTTCATTTTTATTCTCACCTGTATAGTATTAGTTGCAATGCTAAAAGCTACATTTTTCAGAAGTTATATTTTTTCTTTGTGATGAGCTCTCACTATGTTGAGAGCAGAATAGAATGCAGCAGCTATTTACAGGTGCAATCATAGCACACGGCTGCCTCAAACTCCTGGCCTCAAGAGATCCTCCCACCTCAGCCTCCTGAGTAGCTGGGAGTGGCATCTGGGTTTTCCAGAAGTTTTAGCAGCAAGATCTGACCTCCAGGTGTGATGAAGGTTCTGCCAATTGAGATGCATGCGTCCAATATCTGGAAGACAGAAAGAGGAGAGAGGTCGTTGTTGTTGTCATGTTTGGGGTTGACTGGTTCTGGCAGATGTATTTGCATAGCCAAATCCACTTTCCATCATCTTCTTGGATATAGGGTAGAAATATGGTAAAATCAGCAGTTTCTAGACTTCTGTATTACAATTATGGCAATATGACCTTGAGGCAAAAAACCTGGTGGCTTTTTTTCAATGACTTCATAAATACCTAATCACCTATAGCATGAAATTCTTCAAATTGTTTCTCTTTTTTTCCTCTCTCTCTCTCGCTTTCTTTCTTTTTCCAAAGTCTCAAAAAAATAGACAACTAATATTTATAAATAAAAATAGAAGATAATTTCAAAAAACAGAGCATGCCAAATCTTACAGACAATAGAAAAAGAAGAAATACTTCAAACTCATTCTACTTCATCTGGATATACCTGAGATTAAAATCGGAAAAATATATATTATTATAAAGGGAAATTACAAACATATTTCACTTATAAATGAGGATGCAATATCCTAAACAATATATTAACAAGTTGAATTAAAAATTATTGTTCAAGTAATGTACTTTGGTCAAAATTAAATCCAACTTAAATGAGAATTAGTCACTATTTCCTTTTCTTTTCCTTCCCCCACTCTTTCTTTCTTCCTTCGTTCCTTCCTTCCTCCCTTTCTTTTCTCTCTGTCTCTCTCTGTCTCTCTCTTTTTCTTTCCTCTCTCCCCTCTCTCTCTTCCTTCCTTCCTTTCAACAGAGTCTTACTCTGTCTCCCTGGGTAGAGAGCCATAGCTCACAGAACCTCCAACTCTTGGGTTAAGCAATCCTCTTGCTTCAGCCTCCTCAATAGCTGGGACTACAGGCTCCCGCCGTGACACTCAGCTATTTTTTTAGAGACAGGATCTCACTCTGGCTCGGGTTGGCATCGACCTCTCAGAGGGCTAGGATCACAGGTGTAAGCCACCATCCCTGGCCTTCTCTTCATGTTTTCTTAGGGTTTCTCTTCTCTGTGGAGTATCTTTATGTGAACCTTTCATGATGTCATCTTACTAGCAAAACAGCTGTGTATTTTTTTTTTTCTTTTTTTAAACATAGGGATGTCCGGGATTCTCCAAAGCACAAATGTAGAAGCTGTCAGGTCTTCCTAAGTTTTAAGCCCAGAACTGGCATAGTATCAATTTTGCTGTAGTCTACTGGTTAAAGTGAGCCATAGGCCCAGTCCAGATTCAATGTGAGAGGAAATAAAGGCGTGGAAATCGAGGGGGATGACTCACTGGGGGCCATTTCATAAGCTAGTTACCACAGAAGGATTCTGGAGAAGTTTGGGACTTTCATGGAGAACATCCAATACTTGGTGTGATAATAGGCTTTTGGAGGACCCAAGGCCAGGTCCAGAGCCTAGGACAGTAATTACTCAATACATTTTAAGAGAAGGCTGGACAGAAGGAAAGAAGGCAGGCAGTGTCAGCTAGTAGGCCCTTTTAGTTAGAGGCTGAGCTATGTTGTTTACAGGTTATGTAGTAGGTTTTAGGACCCACACCTGTACCTATGGTCCCAGAGAAGGAAGGGCCTGATAGTCCTGTCTGAGGAATTTGCACTTGACCCTTCAGACTATAGAAGTTAATGCATAGCTTTGCAGGATGGAGAGATGTGATCATATTCACATTTTAGAAAGGTTGGGCAGTGCCTGTGGCTCAGTGGGTAGGCACCGGCCCCATATACCGAAGGTGGCAGGTTCAAACCCAGCCCCGGCCAGCCAGCTAAAACAGCAGCAGCAACAACAACAACAACCCAGGCGTTGTGGCAGGTGCCTGTAGTCCCAGCTACTCAGGAGGCTGAGGCAAGAGAATTGCTTAAGCCCAGGAGTTGGAGGTTGCTGTTAGCTGTGACACCATGGTGTCACTCTACTGAGGGCAACAAAGTGATACTCTGTCTCAAAAACACAAAAAGAAAGAAAGAAAGGAAGGTTTTCAGGCCTCAGTGAGGGATGGGTTGGAGAAGACAGTGCTACAGAGAGCAAGATCAGTTATCCATGGCAACAGAACTGGTGAGAAAGGAGGGAGGAGAAGGAAAAACCTTGGTGGGAGAAGCACAGAAGGAAACAGATTCAAGAGGATTCTGGAAGGGAAAAGGAACGGACTCCAATATTTGAAAGATTTGTGTCGTGATTAAGAAGTACATTAGAAAGTAATAGTACATGTGGGGCTATTTATGTTAATGCATTGAATTTTGTCTCATATTTTATTATAAAATGTTTCACATATAACACATTGTATGTAACTATATATGAATGTGTATGTGTATGTGCAATTTAAAAATAAATATCAGGGCCAGTATGGTGGTTCATACCTATAATCCTAGCACTCTGGGAGGCCAAGGCGGGAGAAGGATAACTTGAGCTCAAGAGTTTGAGACTAGCCTGAGCATAAGCGAGACCCTGTCTCTATTAAAAATAGAAAAATTAGTGGGGCATTGTGGTGGGTGTCTATAGTGCCAGCTTCCAAAGGCTGAGGCAAGGGGATTGGTTGAACCCAGGAGTTTGATGTTGCTATGAGGTAGTCTGGGCGACGGAATGAGCCTCTATCTAAACAAAACAAAACAAAATCAGAACTGGCACATCCCCATAGCTTCTGTTGTAAAACGAAATGTGAACTTTGTGTAACACAATGTTATAAATTAATGACACAGAATCCCGCAAATCATTCCCTAGTGACATGTTTTTGCAGGATGAAAGATGCCTTGTCTTTACAGGGATCACATCTCACCAATGCAATTTAAAAACATAACTTTAGTAACAATTCGACTTCTAAGACCAGTCCCAAAATGGATAAGCTAAGTAATCAGGTATTTTCACATAGATAAACCAAATGTCTTATCTTGACTGGTCACTCACAGTCAATGTGAGTTCTCCATAGACAGGCAGGGAGGCTGGGAAAAATGTATAAATTCTGTCACTTCCCCCTGAACAATCTACCTTGCCCTCAAAGCACATTATGGTGTCTCTTAGTTCACAATCTAGTCAGAATACAAATTCACTTAGGAGGAGAATTATGTATTAGAAAACCAAAAAAGTAAAAATGGAACACAAGGTATCACAAGAGGTGTAACGACAACAAGCAGCTATCAGTTCTAGGGCTGAAGCAGCAAAATAAAGAGGTTTTATCAATAAATATGAAATCTAGCAGGCTGAGCAAGAGTGAGGCCACATCTCTACTAAAAGTAGAAAGAAACCTAGCCAAGTGTAGAGGCATCCACCTGTTGTCCCAGCTACTCTGGAGGGAGAAGTAAGAGGATCTCTTGAGCCCAAAAGTTTGAGGTTGCTGTGAACTGTGATGCCACAGCACTCTACCCACGGCAACAGAGTGAGACTCTGTTTAAAAAAAAAAAAATTATACACACGCACACACACATATATATGAAAACTAGAAGTTCAAAGGAGGAGAGACTTAGATCAGGAGGGGCTGATGATGAACTGGTGTCTGTCTTTGAGAAGGTGCTAATTCTTGAAAAACTACAAATCGCAATAAGGTGCTATTAATGGGCTAACGGGTCACTCTTTGAAGATGTGTGGGCAGGCTTGCACTGAGGAAAACTGGACGCAGAAAGGAAGAAACCAGGCCTTCCTCTGGCCTTCAGTCTTATAGCCTCCCGCATGCCTCATGTTGATTGGCAAAGCCTGACCAATAGCCAGGTGCCAAAGAAGAAATCTAGTTTTCAGTGTCTCACCCCATCTCCAGCATCACTCATCACAGAGCAGCGTATAGAAGGGTGGATTTGGGCCCAAGAAATAAGAGCTGAACAATCGTATCTTGTCCAAATAGTATTTGGCATGAGTTTCTCCCCATACTTCCCATTTTTCACCTAAATTTCTCTCTCCAAAGAGGATTTGAGTTGTTTTTCAACAAAGACACACACTGAATAGGATATTTAAAATGAAAAGGCTTAAAGTAAGGACCACACACCATTCAAAATTTTGTATGGCAGCCAAAGTAGAAATAGTTGTTATATTATGATTTATGACACACATACGTATGTCACTGAGAGAAGTTTTGCATAGCGATCCTTATCCTCACTGTGCAGAATGCACTCTGATATTTTCCATTCTATTTTATTTAACTTAAAAAAATCTGGTAACAGCCTACTTACTTGATTTCATTAATTACTAATTTATTGCAATTTACTGTTGAAAAAACATTGACAGAGGAAGCAGAGCTCAAATGTTACATAGTTATATTTATAGGGCCCTTTTCCATCTCTTTGCACATACTTTTTTTTTTTTTTTAAGAGACAGAGTCTCACTACTGAGGGCCGTGGTGTCACAGCTCACAGCAACCTCCAGCTCTTGGGCTTAGGCAATTCTCTTGCCTCAGCCTCCCATGTAGCTTGGACTACAGGTGCCCGACTCTTGGTATTTGGGGCTGGCGCCCTACTCACTGAGCCACAGGCGCCACCCCCACATACGTTTTTTATTGGCCCTCATAACAGTCCTCTGAGATGGGTATTTCTCCCAATTGACTAATGAGAAAATGGAGGCTCAAAAGATAACAAAGTCATTTGCCCCAGTTCAGAAGGGTGATGAATAGTAATTACAGAACTGGAAACCAAACTTTCTGGTTGAAAATTTCAGCCTTCTTCCATATCCTATGTTAGAATGAGATATGCAATTGCACACTAATGGCCTACTAATTTTGGTTCTGAGCTTTCTGATAGGCAGGGCAAACAATGGGCTATATATGCTCATTGTTTGATAAAAGCAAGCAGACACGTTTATCTGGACAAACTTCCTTCTAGCATTAAATTCCAGGACATGGGCTCCATGTATGGGCTATTGGATAATAATGAATATTATTTTCATCTGTGGCTTTTCAGAAACCATCACATTATTATGACACTTTTTCATACAAACCCTTGGTAACAGTAGTGGAGACTGCCTGTTGTCCCTAAAATCCGTTTGATTTTTCTTTTTAAATGCTATACCTCCTCCCAATTTTAAGTAGATAATGACCATGCGCAATAGAGACTAGCTTTCCCTGCCAGCTATGCATCCAGATGTTTTCACCCAATTAAGTTCTGCTAATGACGTGTAAGCAGGAGTCATGTGTGTGTAACTTCCTTGACATATTACAAAGGTAAAGGGACTGTATATGTTTTCTATTGCTTCAGTAACACATGACCACAAATTTGGCAGCTAAGAACAATACAATTTTATTTTCTTACAGTTTCTGTAGGTCAAAGTACCCCTTGGCTCAGCCTATTTCTCTCACTAGTGTTCACAAGGACAGGTCTTATGTTTGGAGGAATCAGGCTTCAGTTTCCTTTCTGTCTCCTGGGGCATCCCTTAGCTCCAAAGGGCCTCTTTTAGGTCCTTGCAATGGTTTAGCAAATCGTCTCTTCAACTTTTCCTGCTGCTATGTCTCTTGAATTCCAGCTGGAAGAATTTCTTTGCTTTTAAGGGTTTGTAGGATTAAATTGGGCCCATGAAGATAAGCCTGAATAATCTCTTCATTTAAGGCCCCTAACCTAATTACATCTGTAAAATCTGTTTTGTCCTGTGAGGGATCAGAGTCATGGGTTCCAGGGATTATAACATGGACAACTTTCAGTTTTTCAGACACCATTACTCTGCCTACCTGTGGTAGGGTCCTATTTTTCTTCCTTATATGTTCCCTCCTGCTGCTTAGGAAGTGGGTGTGATGGCTGGAGTGCCCTATGGGACTGAGGGAGGGGCACAGTTTAGGGATAGCAGAGTGGAAATCCAAAGCAGCCCTTGGGTACCAGACAATTCTGGAGCAACATTCCAGTCCTGGATTACTACCTTTAGCCTTCCATAGAGGAGAGAAATTAACACCACTCATAAGCAAGTGCTAATGGAGGTCTCTATTAGTCACAGCCAAACCTAATCAATATAGCAACATCTAAGGCAATCACTTATGAAGGAGGTCCTAGGACAATCTTCTGTTCTTGGGGTCTCAGGGTTCCTCAGACAAATTCCATTTTGCAAGAGACTTTCTAGTTTTGGTCATCAGACTATCCTTAAGTTGGTTAAAACAAGTGTGCCTTACACATAAAGCTAGTTGCACACGGGCATCAATGAATGCTATTTGCCGTGTGACTTCAGTGCTGTTAGCTTTTGCCTCTGTTTTATAGAGGTGGTGGCTTATTTTTGCTCATGTCTGGTCAGCACCAATGTGACTTTGCAGTAACATTTTCTTGTGAAGAGTGAGGACAAGATCTAGCTGTCTCCATTTGAGGGAGGACTAGAAGGCCTCCAATTTGTGTTGTTACCTCCTCTGTGGCCCACTAAGCAAAAGCGCTGTTTTCCATCTAGTGGGGCAAGAAGGTGTCAGTTTCTGGAGGAACCAGGTGCTTGTCCCAAAGGTTGCCCTTAAAGTTGCCATAATAGGGAAAATGGGAAATTATAGCTAAATGTATCTTTATTTACAAAATACTCATTATAAAATTTTACAAAGAGGTGGCCAGTAAGGACAGAATATTTTGTAAATATAAATACACCAGCACTTTAATACAGGATCCTAGCTTGACAGATTTTTTTCAGCCAGCCATTCTCACTCTTAAAACAGCTATTTGCAGGGCGGCGCCTGTGGCTCAAGGTGTAGGGCGCCGGTCCCATATGCCGGAGGTGGCGGGTTCAAACCCACCCCCGGCCAAAACACACACACACACACAAGATTAATGAAAAAAAAATGTTAAAACAAACAAACAAAAAAGCAAAACAGCTATTTGCAGCTACTATTTGCAGAGGTTGGCCTCCAAAGAATTTCTGGCAATCTCTTCCCACTGCCAAGTTGTCCATAGGCAGTGAAGTCTGGCTGCCAGTCTGTGCCATTCCCAGTTCTTTTGCAGGGAAGTCTTTCTGCTGTTCTGCCTCAATTTTTCATTAAGTTTATTGCTCCTACATCTAGCTTGTCCGAGCTAGGTTGGAGTAAAGTTTGATTCAATATCAACCCAGAACTTGCCTGTTTTGACCATTCTATCTTCTTCATTTTCAGGAGGATTTTTGCAGGTAAAGCTGTTGAACTCATGAAATACCTTAGGTGTGAAATTTTTTTCTTGGAAAGAAAATATTTTAAAATTATTACGGTAATATTTTAGCAGTGCCAGCTTTTACCAAAGTTTCAACCTTGTGTCCTTTTAAAGACAGCTTTTCTTTTCTTCCTTCCTTCCTTTCTTTTTTTGAGACAGAGTTTCACTCGGTCACCCTGGGTAGAGTGGTGTGGCATCATGCCATAACTTGCAGCAACCTCAAACTCTGGGGTTCAAGCTATCCTTTTTGCCTCAGCCTCTCAAGTAGCTGGGACTACAGCTCAGGCAATCCACCTACCTTGGCCTCCCAAGTGCTGGGATTACAGGCGTGAGCCATAGCACCAGGCCTAAAAGACCACTTTTCCTCCCTTCACACACTTCATGTCAACATGAAGAATTGAGACAGTAACATGAGTGGACAGTTTACATAATCACACTGTCATCAGGCATTTGGGAGATGGTTGTGCTGGGAGGAATAAAAGAGTATGCAGGGGGCGGTACCTGTGGCTCAGTGGGCGGCACCTGTGGCTCAGTGGGTAGGTCGCCGGCCCCATATACAGAGGGTGGCGGGTTCAAACCCTGCCCGGCCGAACTGCAACAACAATAACAACAACAACAACAACAACAAAACAGCCGGGTGTTGCGGGCGCCTGTTGTCCCAGCTACTTGGGAGGCTGAGGCAAGAGAATCGCCTAAGCCCAGGAGTTGGCGGTTGCTGTGAGCAGTGTGACGCCATTGCACTCTACCAAGGGCGATAAAGTGAAACTCTGTCTCTATAAAAAAAAAAATAAAAAAAAAAGAGTATGCAGGATGTGCACCTGGTTCCCAGATACACCTGATCATTGTCACCATGGCACCTGGATAAGACACATTCTAAACACATTCACACAAACACATATAGTACACACAGGCATCTCCAGACACATGAGGTTGAAGAGACTAGCCCTCAGACACAAACCACACTCCCCCCTCCTCCCCCACAGGATGTAAGGAAGGGGTGAGGAGAATGAGAGGGGACGTGGGGGATAGACACATAAAAACAGGTAGATTTTACCAACCTGAAAAAAGCAGGGCGATACTTAAATTTCATTCAAACTTAAATGCATTGAACTGAACTGAATCGAAGGCAAGGATGTTAGAGAGGGTGGCAGCGGTCGGTGAAGGGGGCCAAAATTAATTTGGAGAAATCATAACAGCTCCTTTTAAATTTTTTTTTTTTGCAGTTTTTTTTGGCTGGGGCTGGGTCTGAACCTGCCACCTCCCGTATATGGGTCCAGTGCCCTACTCCTTTGAGCCACAGGCGCCGCCCCCATAACAGCTTTTGTTCAAAGGGAGGCATTTTGGGAATCCGAGTGGCTTCAATATACTCTAGTAAATTTACCAATAGTCAAATTAACGTCCACGACCGTGTCGACCATCAGCGGGAAGAAGTAATCGACTTTATAAAACTGTAAGCATTTTCAGGGCAAGCACTATACGGTTTCCAGCCATGCCCAGCCCAAGAAATGACGCTGAATGTGTTCAGGCTCCAGTCCTGGGGCAAAGGGTCCAGGTGAATTACAGACATCGCCTCCGCTGTTAAAAACAATAGACAGGACGGGAAATCATCACCAACTCTCAGATATTGTTATTGTATGATATAGATTTAGCTTCCTTTTGGTTTGTCTTCCATGCACTATTTTAGGCACTAGGTGTCACTATGCGCCCCCGGCGCGGCGTGGGACACAACCGACTTGGGGAAACTCACAAGTAGTCCCACAGCTCAGTCCGCGTCCACTTAGCGGTGCGCTTTTTCAGGTTCCCATTTTCATAGGCTTCCACCTGAGGGTGCGTGTGGTGAGGAACCAGCGCAGGATTTTCCGAATCCGGAGTTCGGAATCTTCGACCAACCCAGGAGAGTGCTTCGCAAGTAGCGGCGCGCGGGAAGGGCTCGGTGGAGTCTTGGGACCCGATCAGTGTCCGAATCTCGTGCAGTGCTCGGCAGCGTTCCACTAACGTACCTCCCCTAGGGGTTGAAGAGGAATGGCGAGGCCTGTGGCTCCAGCTTGGAGGATTTCGGCGGCAGGGAGGGGCGGGAAGTGCAGCGGGGCGCGCTCTCCGAGTTTCACTCCTGGCCAGAGCGCAGTGGGGCTGGCGGGTTGCTGGGGTGCCGGAGCGCGCCTGCGCCGGGAGCCGAGCGCAGCACTGCTGGAGCTCCGCTCTTGCTCTGCGCCTAAGGCCACTGTCCCCCCAGGGTTTTCGAAGGCACCGATGTCTGATCATTACAGGAGTGGATGGAGCACGCCAAGACTGAAGAGCAGAGGGAAGCCGTTAGCTCCCAGGTGAGGCAGGTATTAGGGTCAAACCTGGAGGTCCCTTCGTTTGCAGAAAGAAGTCGCTTCCGAGGCACGGGCCCACGGCTGGCGTCCACTGGCCAGTCGGCCAAGGGTGTCCGCTCGGAGTCTGAGCTACACACATCAAGCCCCAGGCGAGTCACCCCATGGGGCTTGATGTATATCTCCGCGGCTGCGTTGCGGTCCAGACACCTGAAGGGTCCGGACAGAGCCCCCACCTGCCCCGAGTCCGCTGCATGAGTTGATCCCGAGGGGTGCTCCGGCGCGGCGCTGGTTCTTCTTTCATCGCTTTTTTCTAGGCCAGTCTGGCTTCACTGTCCGCGGCCTCCCTGAGCCTCTCTGGGAGGCCAGTTTCTACTGGCAACTACAGCACATCCCCTCCGCCACCCCCACCGCGTGTGCTGGAGACTGCGTGACCGGCCCTGTCCTTCAAAGATATCACCTTATTAAACCCTCGTTATGAGCACATTCTATGGACCTGGAGACAGTGAGTGAAGCGAATTAATTAAGGCCAAGCGTAGGCAAGAAAGTCCGGGAAGTCAAATCCCAAGGCTGTGGGACTCCAGAGATTTTCTCTGCGGGAGGTATAGGATTGGGTGCTCGAGTCTGGGGTCCAGGGAGATTTCCCCCAAAACCCAGAGATCCCAAGCCCAGCCGCAGGCCTGGGCGGGGTGGTGGGGCATGCCTGGCTCCAGTCAGCACGTACCGGAGCTGGGCCTGGAGCCTCCGAGAAAGAGAGAGAGAGAGAGAGAGAGAGAGAGAGAGAGAGAGAGAGAGAGAGAGAGAGAGAGAGACAGAGAGAGAGAGAGAGAGAGAGAGAGAGAGAGAGAGAGAGAGAGAAAGAAGCGGGTTCTTTCCGGCCGGGGAAGTCGGGGCACCTCCACGCAGAGGGCCGCGGAGCTCCAGCAAGTCTAAATTACCCGGTGGGTACACGAACAAGAATCGGATCAATAGTGACTGTGCGAGGATTTGACCGAGGAGCAGCTCTCCCTGCTTCCGAAAACGACGAGGGTCATAAAACAATAGCTAATATTGGGGGAAGGATAACTATATTCCGAAACCAAATTGAGCACCATCCGTGTGTGCTTTGATTTAGACTTCACAGCAACTCCATGAGTAAGTAATATTTGCCTCCACTGCATGGATGAGGAAAACTGAGGCACAGAAAGCTTGAATAATTTTTATGTTACAAATCAATATTTGAAGAACCAGATTTGCCAGACTCCGGAGCCTAGACGTGTGTGGAGACGACGCGGGGAAAGAGCGCCGCCGTCTTACTGGTGCAGGGGACTTTCATTTATCCAGAGGGGGCGTTCTGACCCGATTTCTCAAAACAAAACAAAACAACAACAAATGCCCTGAGAAGAAAATAAAACCGGTGACTCCCGAAAGCGAGTCTCTCGTTCTGAACCCAGACCAGCCCAGGAGGCGGCCGTCGGAGCTCCGCGGTCTGGCTGGGGCGCGCGTGGGAGAGCTGCGAGAGAGCGAGACGCAGGGTGGCTCCGAGTTAGGAAGCCTTCTAAATCAGAACATCTGTGTCTCTAACACAAGACACTTGGCCCTCGGTCTCTTGGGGCGGAAACGAATCCAAACCAACACTGCCTTTGAATGGGCTGCGGATGAAGGCCTCCCTGGAGTCCCTAGTTGGGAGAGGAAAGAGGAGACCGCTCCATGGGCCCAGCAGCTGCGCTGTTTTTCTTGCCTTCTGCTCAGAGAAGATTTGGTCCGTGCCCTCATTGGGTGTCAGCCAACAGCATTGCCAACTCTCACAACCCAGGCTGTATTGCCTGAGAAAGATCTTGAAAGACTCAAATTAAAAATAAAACAAAAGAGGAACTTTCACCCGTTCATACGCTACTCCAAGACAAGGCACAACTTCGATGTTTCTTAATTACCTGGTTTTCTGTGGTTAGTACTGGGGGAAAAAAACCTCTGCTGGTTTAATTTTTGAAATGAATAGTAATCATTGCACTGCAGGTAAAGCTTGACAAGGCAAGGAGAATCAATTTTTATCTCTTCCTATTTTATACATATTTATTCACCGTTTCCCACAAATATAACCTGAATACAAAGCCCAGATCTTGAAAGGAGGAACTGACCTGGAAAGCACAGACCTGCTGTAAAGAAAAGTTAGGCAATTTTAAAACTTTAAATAAAAACAACCCGTTTTGCAAACTGTCCAATCACTGTATGTTTTAATAATTTCTAAAGATGTGGTAATCACAGTGGGTTGGTGCATAGTTGTTTCCAAAGTGCACCAGGCCACCCTGCACAGCCTTCCCGCCGAGGCAGGAAATAAATCCACATCCTGAACGGAGGGCTACAGATACCTTCCTTTCAGTGATTGCTCAGGGGTGGTCTCACCCCTAGATCCAGTTGGGTCTTCTCGAGGCCTTCCTCCCAGGCAGCACTGTGGGGTCGCCTGGGGCACACAGGGACTTCTGCTGCGCTCCTGCAGGCCAGCCCTGCTGCCCTGCCTTCCTGGCAAGATTTTCTCTTTTTCAAAAGAAAGGGGAACAAGTTGAAGTATGAACAGTAGTGTAGTATGCGACTGGAGGAGAAGGGTAAGAGGAAGAACAAGAAAAGGAAAAAGAGGAGGAGGAAGAGGAGAGACGCTCATTCTATTCCACTGGCCTCAAGTTCACTGACTAGTTGGAACCTCAAACATTTCTTTTTTCCTTTTTCTTGAGACAGAGTCTCACTTTGTCACCCTTGGTAGAGTGCCGTGGCGTCACAGCTCACAGCAACCTCCGACTCCTGGGTTTAGGTGATTCTCTTGCCTCAGCCTCCCAAGTAGCTGGGACTACAGGCACCCGCCACAACACCCGGCTGTTTTTTTGTTGTTGCAGTTTGGCCGGGGCCGGGTTTGGGCCGGCGTCCTACTCACTGAGCCACAGGCGCCGCCCCATTTCTTTTTAATTATTTCTAAGCTTAAAGTGAGCACCCGAGTAAGAATGGCTCTGTATACGGGCAAACTAAGGCACTCTGTCCCGCCGGCCCGCCCTATGTTGAGGCGTATTTCCATTTGTACAGTTACTATTTTTTTTTTGAATAGTTGGTTTCTCTAAACAGGTCCCAAGGCGAAGTGCTGCAGGCAGAGAGGAGGCCACAAATCAAATAATATCACCGAAAGAGGTCTCAAATACTACAGAAACCAAAGTCTCTTCTCCTTCAGGAAGGTCTGCCAGTGTTTCCCTCCCGGGGCACGTGCGCCTGGGAGAGCGGGTTTCCCCCTCTGGTCTAGGTTGGGCCCCCCACTTCTGGCCCCGTCCCACTGCTAGGGCCAGTTGTCCACACCTGGGATCTTAGGCCCGCTCCCCTTCCTTGGCGAGTGGTCGAAGCCGCCCAGCAGGGAGCAGCCCCAGCCTCTCACCGTGGTTCCTGGGGCCGCCTAGGCGCCACACTGGAGGGCTGTGGCGACGTGCTAAGGCCGGGTGGTAGGCGGCCCTCTCGGGCAGAGACAGGCGCAGCTGGCGGCACAGCACTCCCGGGGGGTGGCGGCGGGGGCAGCGCCAGCATCTCTTCACCCGAGGTCACCGCGCAGTCCTGCTCGGGCTCTGCACCCCCACCGCCCCCGGCCGCTGCCCCGCCGCGCTTCTTGTCCTCCTCTTTCTTCCATTTCATGCGGCGGTTTTGGAACCAGATCTTGATGTGTCTCTCGGTCAAGTTCAGCATTACGGCCAGCTCCACGCGACGCGGCCGGGAGATGTACTTGTTGAACAAGAATTCTTTCTCCAGCTCCAGCAACTGCGCGCGCGTGTAGGCGGTGCGCGTCCGCTTGGTCTCCTCCTGCTCCGCCGCGTAGGCGCCTCCTGCGGGCAACACAGTGTGTGAGTGTGGTCCCCGACCCCTGCCAGGCCCGACTCGCGCCTTCCAATCTTCAGCTGGGGCTCACGTAGCCCTTGCCTTCCCAGCTGCTCCCGCCAAAGCCACCAGATCCCCCAGTCTCCAACTTCAGCACCCACTGTGGTCCCACACAGCCCTTTCCTCTAGTATAGAAGGGAGTCCTTTCTTGGAGGCCAAAGCCAAACCAGCTCTCTCTGTGAGCTGGCGCTGGGCTCCATCAACGAGTGGTTCCTGAATGAGTTCATTTAACCGGTACGTGTCTCCATGATGATCTAAGTGCATATGATAGATATTTAAACCGATTCTATTCTACAAAGGCAATAAACTGTCTTTAACAAAGAACTTACCTTTAAAAACCTTTCTAACCATGACCCGCAGTAAAAATACATTTCAGATCATTGTCTAGTTCACAGATGGATATAACTAACAAATTTTACAAGACTTAAGCCAACCGCTACCGCCCTCCGTGCTATCTAGTTTTTTCCACGTTGCTATTTAGTTAAAAGAAAACGAAACAAACTGATTTTATGAATCACTAATGCAACCTGAGGTTTGAAAATCCCTGTGCTAATACAGGTTCTGACACATTTTGCTATATCTGATCACATATTATCTCTCTCTGGAGTTATATTGTTACCAGCCCCAACTGGAGAACCAGCAAATTCTATTTGTTGTTTTCATTTCAGCAGGACCCCTGCCTGAGAGAAGAAGGAATACTGTTTGGGGAAAGGTCGCCTGTGGCGGGACTAGGACACTGGCAACTCTGTATTCCCAGGTCCTCGTCCCAAATGCCGGCAAAGGGGGAAAGGGGAGCACCGGAGCTGAGAGGGCAGCGAGGAGGGGGCGGTAGTGCACACCAAGCCTTCCGAGTCTCCGGCCTCCCAGGTCCAAGCCTGGGCTGCCAGGAAGCAACAGGGCTGCGGGCAGCACCGTTGGTGTTTCTGCTGTGCTCGTTCCTCTAAGACCTTCTGGTCTTTTCCTTTCTGTGAGAAATACTGACTGTACCCGGACTGTGGACACTAGAGCCCGAAGTTCCATCAAAACTCTGGAAAGAAGCTTAAGTCGGTTTGTCCTACCAAAGGGAGAGGAACATTTCTACTGTGACTCTTGGAGAAGCCTTAGGGAATTGAAAGGCAAGTGTGTATGTCTTTGGGAAGAGGGTTCATTTTGCAATGGGACCCTCCTGGATATCCCTCCAGGTCGAGAGGAGGATCCAGATGCCTAGGCAGAAAGCCAGACCCTGCTCCCAGCCGGGCACCTTACCAGGCCACTGGGCCTTCCTTAGACTGGCCAAGAAGTGGGGCGGGGGCTTAATGAAGTATTTTAAAATGCCCTCCAAAGTTCTTACATTCAACTAAAACCTTTTGGATGGGGGTCCCGCCCTCTGTCCTCCTGCAGGCCTCCACCATGGGGGTCGGGGGTGGAGGGTGGAGGGCTGTGTCCAGAGCGAGGTGGCTCCAGGTGGAGGTTAGGATAGAGGCTGCTGGAGGCATTATGCCAAGAGGTCAATGACGGGGTCTGGGCCCTCCCTGGAGGCTTAGAGTGCAGGAAGACTGGCCAGAGCATCTGTTTCAGTTTATTTAGATCGAGATTTTCAGAAATCTGTTGTTCTTAGTATTCATATTCATACTGCAAATGAGGGCCCTTTCCTCACTTCACTCTTCCTAGGGACATGCCAGGAGGTGGGTCTGCGGCTTCTTGAAGTTCGGCTACTTCGAAAGTTGTCCCAGAGGATTTGTAAGGTATGTGACAACCTGGCAGGCGGCTTCCAGGAAACGGGAGGAGGTCGGCTCCTTTCCCGCGTGCTGAGAGCACAGTGGGTTACCAGGCGCCCGCACAGGCCTGCCCAGCCCCGACTCCCAGCTGGAGGATCCACCCCCAGGCAAGGCTGCCTATTTATTTGCCTTTGGGTTTTCCTTCCTGGCTTCTTGGGTCCTCTCGAGCCCAAGCTCCTCTAGAAAGGAGCAATGCCTTTTGGGTTAGATAGAGAAGTTAGCCCACCCCAGCTACCCTCTCTCAGAGAGTCTCGCTCTTTTCGCAAAGAAGCCCCATGTTTGGAGGGCAGGAGCCGCGAGGGCCCGGGGTGCCAGAAACACGCCATCCTCCTTCCTCCCAAGAATCCGGCATTTCCCGAGACCTTGAGGCCTTTGGCCCTGGCTATGTGGCAGGGATGAGTACGCCAAGGAGCCGAGGCAGCATGACAGCCTCGCCCGGGTTTCGCGGGAGGTAGAGTGACTGCAGCAGTTTGGGCCGAGTCTTCCTTCAGGACATTAGAGAGGGGACTACGAAGAAGCAAACCCTGGGGACCCTGGGCGAGCCTGGAGCCCTCCACCCCCACCCGCCCCGCTTGGCTACGCCCCGGGTCAGTGTCAGGCCAGACTCAGCCGACAATGTACTGAGGATCCTGGCGGGGGGTGGGGAGGCGCGCCAACTCGAGCTTCTGTCCCCCTACTCTGGACTGTGGTTGAAAGGAAAAAAAAAGATCACTATTTGCAATGCAGGTGGGACCAGAAGTGGCTGTCGCACGGAAGAGATAACATTGTGTAGGGCTGCGGCATACACCACGCTGCAACTCACCAGCAGCTACGGGCGGAAAGTCCTTGGGAAAGGACTGTTCAGCGTTTACCGCTCCCGGCTCCCGCTCCAGCTCCCGGAAAGACTTTCTTTTAGGCACCGGCCCCTAGAGCCCGGGAACCCCGGGCTCCCGCCTCCTCGAGCCGGCTGTGGGGGAGGGCACATCTCCTTTTCCAGACTTAACTTCCTGCGAAGCACTTCCAGAGACCCCCTTCGAATGCTTTTGGTTGGTCAAAATTGAATTGGCATCTCAAACACTTCCCCAGCTCTGGGCTTAGAAGACGAGTCCCCTCGAGGAGAGGAGCCTTACGGTGAGCACCCCTCACACCTAGCCTTGCCCCAGCCCCTTCCTGATGGCTCCCACTCCCGTACCTCCACCAGCGCCACGGGACATTGAGGAATTGGATGCAGTTTTCCTTTCCTTCCTAGTCTTTCTGCACCTACCTAGTGCCCCAGAAACGGCCTGGCTTTTCTAATAAAGCCTAAGTATGAGGGGACCAGAAAGCGACCTCCGGCCTGGGTCAGAAAAGTCCTGGGTGACGCTGGGCTTCCTCAAGGCGTACCAGGGAGACCTAGGCTGAGGGCGGCTCCCCTCCAGGCAGATCCTGAGCGCCAGAAGCCCTGAGCCCGGCTAGGCCTTGACTTTCTGGAGAGGCACTAGAAGTGCCAGGACTCTTAGGGGAAGATGGGTTCAGTATATAGGGAAGGAAGGAGCTTAGTTTCCAGGAGGAGAGCTGGGTAGGAAAGATGCCCCGAATTGGACCGAAGGAGGGCTTCTGAGCAGCTTCTTGGCTCTCTGCTGTAGTTTAGTCCGACTCTGGGTTATCCAAGGGTCGGAGAACGCGAACAGAGAGACGGTCTAAGGCAGAGTAGGGGCAGCCAGGCCCACAACCGGAAAGGAGAAAGAGGTGGTGAGCCAGCCTTACCTGACCACTGGCCTTTCCATGCATGAGCTTTGGTAGACTTCATCCACGGGAAAGGCAGCTGGACGCGACTGTGCTCCTCTGGGGCACTCGGCTCTGTTCCATCCGGGAAGGGCCCGGCATGCGGATGGGGGAGAGCGAGCTGAGCTGGGAGGTGATGGTGTAGCTGCGCCACCGCGGGGTCGTCAGCGAGTGGGGGAACCTCGTACGGGGAGATGTCTGGGGGGCTGCCCTGCTCCAGCGCCCCCAGGGCTCCAGGAAACGGGGGCGGCGGCGGCAGCGGGGGCTGGCGGCCCATGTACAGGCATGCAGGAGGGCTGGAGCTGAACTCCAGCGCCGGGCCCCTCTGGAACGCGCACGGGTCCTTGTAAAGCTGCGTGGCCGCGTAGTACTCCTCCTCGCCGTTCATGCTGCAGCCTGGGCTTCGGCACCAGGAGCTGGGAGTAGGGAGCTGGAGCAGGGGACTTGGCCGCTGTGATTGCGGCTCTCCCACTCTGGGCACCACCCCTGCGCTCGTTGACAGCTCTGCACTGTTCTCAGAGGGAACCCACGGCTGGCGGGGAGGACCGACAGACTGCGGCGCCATAGGCTCCGACGTGCCCCACGTGGCTCAGCCTGGGGCTGTTATTGGCCTGGCTGAGTGCCTTAAGAGAGAAGGCCAGGTACCCGCGAGCACCTGCATTTGTTTCAATTTTCTCTCTCATCTGAGTTTGCTGCACAACCCTGTACGCGCAGCTGACAGTGCTCTCCGTAGCGAGCGCGCACGGAAGTGGTGAAACTTCTCTTCATTTATAGAAACATTCTCAGCGTGCCATAAACGTTTCTGTTTTCTTTGTGTCTTGATAACGTACATATTAGTTCATTAATACAGTTTATAAATAGACATGGTAAGGAATAAGAAAAGTCTACAGACCCAGTCCTATGGATCGAAACAGTTGGTTCTATTTTATTTAGGAACTTTGTCCATAACCACCAACGATGTCAGTGAACAAACACACAGAACCCATTCGTTGTGGATTTTTACCTGTGATTTTGCTCCAGGTACTTCTGGAGTGTGAACTGTAACTTAAGAAGCATTCGCAGTGGCTTATTTTTTTTTTAATTGAAGGGTATTATACATTTTCATTTTGGGAAATTGGGACCTAATTGGCCAACTCACAACTCAGTTTCCCAATTTGGCAAGTGTGAAAGAAGAGGCCTCTGGCTGGGGCTGGGAGGCCAGGACAGGGGGTGGGCACATGGTTTTTAGACCCCTGATGACACCCCACCCATCCCAGCCAGAGTCTGTCAGTGGAGAACTTCCACTCTCTTCTGCTTGCAGTTGAAATAAGGCAGGCGAATGGGGAGGGATAGAAGGGGAATTTAGAAAAAGAAACAAAAATACTGCATTTTTCATGCTAGTATCTATGCTGTGCTTCAAACTGTTCAATAACGTCTGGGCACTCTGGGGTCCTGACTTAAATAGGGCCACTTTTTCTGCACTCACTGGCACCAAGTAGCTACCTGTGGGTGGCGATGGTGCCCAGTCCTGGGCCTGTGTTTGACAGATGCTGCTGACCTTCCAGGGCTGGGTGGTCCAACCAGCCTCCGACTGGATCCTCTCGAAATGAAGATATTTCTCCAGCCACCACAGAGGTTTTAGAAAATCTGGACACTTGTGCAGAAAAGCCTGAGCAAAAGAGAGTGAGAACCACAAAAAACCAAGAGGAAAATCACTGCCACCTGACTTTCCTAAACAACGCCTGCATCTAGACCTTTGCAAGTAGATTTTACTTTATCTTCTCTTACTGGAAATACTCGTGTTTTAAATGCATTTGAATACTCTTCATTAAAGAAAAAGTGAGTCTGGAATTTGGGCTTCTCTGAAGATTCTTTCTCTGGGGGAAGCTGGTGTGGTATCAACCTTTGCCTTGCGATGTGCTCTGGTCCCTGAGTGGTCCCAGCGAGTGTGGGATCTCGTGCAGCCCTCTGGTTGTCACCGAAGGTCAGGACAAGGAAAGCACGCCAGGCAGGGAGGGTTTCTGTGATTTCTTCAGGGAAAAGGGCCACCTGTGGTCTTAGGGGGCCAGGAAGTGAAAGATCATGAGACTTGCGCATCTAATCTCTGCACCCAGAGTCAATGAGTCCATTGTTCGGGCGGCCGCGGAGGACTTGCAGCTATCACCCTGGCCGCGAGTGACCACATTGATCAGGAGGGCAGGGCGGAGGGGGTTTGCCCCGCCACGGCGGTGTGTTGACCCACAGAGATAATCTGCCGAGTCGCCCAGGGTTGACTTGGTGACGCGGTTATGAGAGGACCGCGAGCTCCGCTTGCTCGGGACAAAGATCGGCCACTTTCACCCTCCCCCTCTCATTCCCTCCTCTTCCCCTGGGAACCATCACCCAACTCCGACTCTGTCCTCGCCCCACTCTCCCTCCTCTGCTCGCCACTCCCGGAGTGTTTACTTTGCACTTCTCATCTAATTGCACATTTCTGTAAATTGGTCTCCATTTCGATGCTTCATTTGCTCCCATTTAATATTTTTGCTCGGTCCTGCAGAAAGAAAACAGGCTCTCAGCAGAAAACAAAACCACCCACCGCGGTTGCTGGCTAAAACCCGAGTACTCTGGCTGAGCAAAGACTGTGGGAGGGGGTTGGGGTGCTGAAGATCGCTATGGGGGCATGCCAAGCTGCTACCTAAAGGAGAGACCGAGGAAGCAAACGTCAAACAGCCATTTTATTATTGTTGTTATTATTATTATCATCATCATGTGAGAAAAGGCTATCAGGAATTTTGGATTGGCTAATCACCACCTACTTCTGTATATATATAAAAAACGCATCCCCCAGGACCTTCCACTGAGTAAGATCGTGTATTGTATTTCTCTGTGGATATAGCTGCTGGTACCATAAAAGCACCAAGTCCATTACAGGTGAAATGCGTTTCCGCTCTGAATCCGCGCTGACGCTGGCAGCCCCTCCAGGCCTCCTCGCCTCCTACGGGCAGGCAGCGATCCCAAGCCATTAGGCCAGCGCCTTCCCGAGCCATTTAACAGCAGCTCTTATGGATAAATAAACAGAAAAGGCTGTAAACCAATTATAGTGTGGACAGTGAAAAAGTCGTTTATTAGCAGGACGTCCTGATAGTCCTCGCTGATACTGGAGGTCCTCGCCTGCCCTTTTCTCCTTTCCCCTGGCAGAGGACGGCAGTTTGAGCCCTGGAGAACACAGGTTGCCTTGTTCCTGGTAAATGGCTAAGTCTTCGTTGGTGATTTCCAGAGGCATGCCAAGTGCTGAATTTGGCTTGATGATAAAAATTTTAAGACTTTGCATCTAATTATACGGGAGAACAAAAAGCCCAGATGAACCTCACTTTAAGTCCAAGGTGTATATCATAAATATATGTTGAACTTTATTAGAGAATATTCATCTTTATAACGATTTTGCTGTTGAAAATAAAAACTGAGTTAAAAAACTGTATAAAGCAAACAATGTGATGTATGTACTGAGACGAATCCTTCTGTGCTTGACTTTGAATTTTTGTGTGTTAGCATATCCTTCAGTGGCACTAATGCAGACAGGTTTTCATTTCCCTAGGTGGGATCAATTCTTCCCTCCTGGTACTTTCTAAATTCTCAGGTCTGGCACCCAGGTCTGAGAGGGGCCAGGGAAGCCCCCGTGGGGAGTTGTGGGGGTGAGAGGCAAAAGGACCTCAGACTTGGAATCAAAAGTTTTCCATTGCTTCCCAGGACAAAATCATCTAGTGAAAGTAAGTGGAAAGTTGAAATTATTCTCCAGATAATTCACACACCCCCAACTGTACAAATAAATGCAACTTAAAAATCAAATTTAACTGGATACTTACCTCATTTACTACTTCACTGGCTCTTCAGGTTGAGAGGAGCTACAAGGGAGGCTCTGCCCATCTGGGGGCTACACACTGCTCTTTCTTTCTTTCTTTCTTTCTTCTTTCTGACAAGAGTCTCACTATGTTGCCCTGGGTACAGTGCCACGGCATCACAGCTCACAGCAACCTCAGACTCTTGGGCGTAAGTGATTCTCTTGTCTCAGCCTCCCACATAGCTATGACTACAGCCATGACTGCAGTAACTACGCCACAATGCCTGTTTTTTTTTGTTGTTGTAGTTGTCATTGTTGTTTGGCAGGCCTGGGTGGGTTCGAACCTGCCAGCCCTGGTGTATGTGGCTGCCTAACCACTGAGCTACAGGTGCTGAGCCTATACACCGCTCCTTCTACCCCTCCCCAGTGTCACCTCCCTTGGGCTGGGAGCCCCAGACACCAGCCCTTTCCCCTTTTGGTTTAGTCCTTCTGTGGCTTCCCTGTGAAAGGAAAAGCATGAAAGGAAGTTGAGACTCCAAAGGCTCCCAGGTCTGCTGTGGCCCACCCTCTGCCTTTCTGGACACATCTCTTTGGTCCATTCACCCAGGTGTCCAGATGTGCAGCGTCCAGATATCCCAGCCCTTGCTCTTTCCATCCTGATCTTAGTTCTGAATATCCAGGCCCTTGCTTCCATTGCATTCCCCTCCTGGGCCTCCCCGCCCCCCACCTGTTTGCTGTGACTAATCCTTTGTTCTTCTGGGAACCTCTCCTTACCTCCAGGTTTCTGCTATGGCCCAAACAAGGCTTGACCAACACCACCCAGTGCCTTCTGCCCCTTTCTGCCACCCTCCTCTACCAGGCTGAATTTCACATGGTTTATTGGTTTGAAGGGCCAATGTTTTCTTTTCTTTTCTTTTTTTTTTTTTTTTTGTAGAGACAGAGTCTCACTGTACTGCCCTCGGGTAGAGTGCCGTGGCGTCACACGGCTCACAGCAACCTCTTAACTCTTGGGCTTACGCTATTCTCTTGCCTCAGCCTCCCCAGCAGCTGGGACTACAGGCGCCCGCCACAACGCCCGGCTATTTTTTTGTTGCAGTTTGGCCGGGGCTGGGTTTGAACCCGCCACCCTCGGCATATGGGGCCGGCACCCTACTCACTGAGCCACAGATGCCGCCCAAGGGCCAATGTTTTCAATAATAGTTATTGATCAAATGGCTATAGAGCTTTTACTGTGCACCTGCCCGCAAACTCCTTGAGTGACCAAAACTCACTCATAGGAAAATGTTCTGGCTTTGGTGTACTATAGAAAGCTCTCAGGAGTTGCATGCCCCTGTCTACCAAATCTTGCTGGGCCCTGCACAAACTATGTGTTCCTTGGCAAGTTAGGAGGGCTTACATAACTTCCCTAAGCCTCCCTCACCTTATTCTTTTTAATGGAACTAATAGCACTGCCTTGTAAAAAGCACTTATTGCATACAGTAATACTTACAGTAATTACATCAATCGCATGGAGCCAGGCACTGTTTCAAGTACTTTCCATATGTTAATTCTCACAAATCTCATGAGCTTGGTACTGTTGTCTTCATTTTGCAATGGAGGAAATTGAGGCACTGCCATATTAAGTTACTTGCCCAGCGTCATATAGCTAGTAAGTGGCAGAGCCCAGATTCAGGCCAAGGTGATATGGTTTTAGGATCTATTCTATTGGCTATGACACAATACTATTTTGCTATATAGTAAGCACTAAGAAATTTGTTTTATTTTCGTAAGAATTTAATGAGATAAAATGTCTAATGTTTTTAGCAAGCTGAGGGGAGTCATGTTTTGGGCTCTCAACAAATGCTCTCTTCCTTTCTCCCTTAGGATTGCTTTTCATGCACCAATAGACTTTTAACCATTGGCCATTATTGCATTCAAAAGAATTGCAGATTATTACCAGAGGACTATGTCTGAAGACATTTGCAGACAAGTAGGCCTGGAAAGACTTATTCAGGAACACTGGGAGGAAGCACTGCATGGGTTCAGTGTTTTAGGGGAATGTGTCCCCCAGCAGAGTCCCACTTAAAGGATGTGGAGGAAGGAGTTTGTGGGGGACACTCAATCAAGCTGCCCTCAACGTGCTGCAGAGGGAGAGAGACAGGTGTGGGGGAGGAGCAGGAATTCTCCTTTTCCACAGCCAGGAAAGCCTGAAAGAAAGACTTGAAGGGGTGAACTAATCACAGCTAAAAATGCCTTAGTCAGCATAGTAGGTATGGAGTCCCCCATCTCAGCGTTGTTTTCCAGCTGAAGGCCCCTCCCATATTCTTCCATTTCTAGGTTGGAAGATGAAACTATCATCATAGACTCAGGAATTTCTAAAATGGCTCAGGCAGGGCACAGTGGCTCACCCCTGTAATCCTGGCACTCTGGGAGGCCAGGGTGGGTGGACACCTGAGGTCAGGAGTTCAAGACCAGCCTGAGAAAAAGCAAGATCCCCCTACTCTACTAAAAATAGAAAAATAGGCGAGTGTCATGGCAGACACCTGTTGTCCCAGCTACTTGGGGAACTGAGTCAAGAGGATCCCTTGAGCCCTAGAGTTTGAGGCTGCTATGAGCTATGATGATGCCATAGCACTCTATCCAGAGAGACAGAGTAAGACTCTGTCTCCAAAATAAATAAATCAATAAAATAAAACGGCAGCCCAGCACAGTGGCTCATGCCTGTAATCCTAGCACACTGGAAGGCTGAGGTGGGTGTATTGCTTGAGCTCACAAGTTCAAGATCAGCCTGAACAAGAGCAAGACCCTGTCTCTAACACAGAACAAAACAAAACAGCCAGGCCTTGTGGTAGGCACCTGTAGTCCCAGCTACTTGGGAGGTTGAGGCAAGAGAATTGCTTGAGCCCAAGAGTTTGAGGTTGCTGTGAGGTATGATGCTATGGCACTCTACCCAGGGTGACATAGTGAGACTCTGTCTCAAAAAAAAAAAAAAAGTAAAAAAAAAAAAGAATGAATAAAATAAAATAACTCAAGAGGGAAGGGAATCATTCCAGTTTCTGGATCAGACACAGCAGGGCTGGAAATATGCCCCATCCTTACTTTTTCCAGATTAGACAAAATGTCATTTGTAATTCTGGTCATCTGTGAGGTGCAGGGAACACCCCCATCAAAGTGATTCTTCTGTATGTTCCCTAAATCTAAGACTCATGCACAAAATGTTAGCATTAGAAAGTTATGAGGTTCAAGCAGCAGAGCCAATCCCAAGCTCAGAGCCACACAACTGAAGGCCCTATCTTTTAACTGCCTAGGGTAGACCCACTATCTTGTCTTGCAATGATTAAGGTAAAAGGCCAGTTGTTTGACTGGGGTCCCAACTTTGTCAAATTTCCCTGATAATAATTCTTTGTGTCATAGCTATCACTTACCAATGTATTGTTGTGCAGAGAGAAAAGGGTTGTGAATACATTTATTTTCTGTGTTTTCTCTAGTTATATATGGCGACACATTTACCTTTAGGCAAATCCCATAAAGATACAGATTCCTACTTACCAATGAAATAACCTGGATTCACAGGGCAGTGTTTCTGGAGGCGTGATTTGTGAATCATATGTATCCAAATCACTAGGATGCTTATAAAATGCAAACATCTGAGCCCAATCCCAGACCTATTGAATAAAAATATGAGGGTGGGTGAGAGTTGGGAATCTGCATTTAAAAACATTGTTATTATGAACATTACAGATTCAGAATAACAGTAACACACTGAAACTATGATTTATTTGATATGTGGATACTCATACACATTGTTTTTTTGTTTGTTTTTTTTTAAGAGACAGAGTCTCACTTTGTCACCCTTTGCAAAGTGCCAGGGCATCACAGCTCACAGAAATCTCCAGCTCTTGGGCTTAGGCGATTCTCTTGCCTCAGCCTCCTGAGTAGCTAGGACTACAGGTGCCCACCACAATGCCCGGCTATTTTTTGTTGCAGTTTGGCTGGGGCTGGGCTCGAACCTGCCACCCTGAGTGCATGGGGTTGGCGGGATACTCACTGAGCAACAGGCACCACCCACATTCTTTGTTTTTTTTAGAGACATAGTCTCAGCTCCACAGGCGAAAGTGCCATAGTATCATCAGAGCTGACAGCAACCTCAAACTCCTGGGCTAGAGAGAGCCTCCTATCTCAGCCTCCTGAATACCTGGGAGTATAGATGCATGCCAACACTTCTGGTTAATTTTTTTCTATTTTTTGGTAGAGACAGGGTCTCATTGTTGTTCAGGCTGGTCTTGAACTCCTGACCGCAAAGCAATCCACTTGCCTCAGACTCACCGAGTGCTAGGATTACAGGCATCAGCCACCATGCCTGGCCTCATATATACTATTCAGGGACAAATGAAGCGTAGACATTCAAGTAAAAGTATACCGGTACATCTTAAGGTTGTGAGGTTTAAATGAGGAAACGCTGGAAAGATGCCGAAGTCAGTACAGAAAATAGAAGCTCAATAGATATTATCTGAATCTTACAAAATGTGAACATTTTCATAGGTTTTCTTTTCTCTCTTACACATTCATTCTTTCTTTATGTAATGACAGATTTAGAGAGGATCGGCATGATCTTGCTGTATTATTGTGCTTACTCAGACTGAGCTCTTTAGGAATAGTAGGCCTCTCCTTGGGACATTAATGTGGCTACAATGTGGGCTCTGTGGACTTGAGCTGAGCATTTCCAGCCACAGGAGCTAACACATAAGGGCAAATAAAGAGAGGTAATAAAACCAAAGCAAATTGATTCACCCCCAGGCAGTACCATTAACTTGTGTCTTAATGCAATACTCTCTCTACACTGAACTTGACCAAATAGCTTCCTCTAAAGGTAAATGAATTTTATATAATTTGTAGCTAATTCCATTTAATTCTGCCCACATGAGCATGCGATAAGGGAATGTTACACTGGTTAACAACAACAGGCTAAAAGGGGCGTTCAGGAGGAGACAATATTTGATTTCCAAGTGCTCTGGCTCAACGCTGAGAAATCCAGATTACTAGGAGTGTGCTGGTTTCTTGGTTATTTGCTTTCTGTTCTCTTACCTCCTGAGTAAAGGGCAGCGAGAAAACACTAGGATCCCATCTGTCACAATGAGGCCAGTTACAACAATAACTGCTCTCTCTCTTTTTTTTTTTTTTTTAAATAAAAATCATTCTTTGGACTGCAAGGAATCAGGAAGAGTAAAAATAATAGAATCAATAACAACGTTGTTATCTAGTAACTTAAACAACCCTTGCCTGCTGGGATGGCAGAACAGGCTTTCTTATCTTGGAAACAGGGAAACTTTCTGGATAGTAAATTATTTTTCACAAAGTGTTTCTAACTGGATTAGGTTCCTAGAGGACGTGGGTAAGGTAAGAACTGCGCCAAATTCTAATCGCTGAGATGTATTATTTTAAAACATAGGAAAGAATTTGGGTTTTTAAATCTAATGCATATGATTTCTTATTATTATTCAATAGGATATCAACTGTTGTATAATTATTTGAATGGTGAAAATTTTATATGGGAGGGGTTCATTGAAGGTGTGGATCATCTGGTCCACCGTGTCATCTGGGTCAGCCCTTGCAGCATGCTGTGTGTCCCCGTGAGCATTCCTCATTCACATCGACTCTTCAGAGTCAGGAAGGGCTATCTTTGCTGAACAATTCATCTAAAAAACAGCCAGGAGTGGGTCCCATTTGTTTTGGGTGTTGCACGTTTGTTTATTTTCATGTAAATATTGATGATTCAGTTCAAGAGTCTTGCAATATGTCCTGTACCATGCCTGTCACAGTACATCTGTATATGACAGCAACCTGCTAATATACATACCTGCTGGAGAGAATTCTGTGACCTGCTCCGTTCAGGTAATTGAAGGGAAAGTAGAAGCTGAGGGGCTTTAAATATCTAAATATCTTGGATCCAATTTGCATCCAAGATTGTCACTTGCGTGCTGAACTTTCAGTACAGACCCAATCACGACTCCTAGAATGTGTCCTTAAAAGTCTGAACACAGAAAGCTCTATATAATGTCAAGAATATATTTCAGGTATACAAAAGAAAATAGTATTATCTATGTTTCTCAGACTTTATGCTCAGTCTCTATGTAAACTGACTACATTTTCATTGGTTTTCTTGGAAAAGAGGCACCCATGGAACTAAAATTCAATTTAGGTGGGAAAAAACCTTTTTCTACGAATGCTGTATTGTAAAACATAATCAATCAGTGTTGTCTGCTTCATTTACAAAGCAATTTGTTAGACTCTGCCAACAGGTCACAGTCAAACCTTGAAGTTTCTGAAAGTTAGAGATTGTCATGAATCCAGATAAACAGCAGTGTTTTCTTACCTTCCCAGCAAATTGTGACAGGTGATAACAAAAAGGCAAACAAAAGTCTCTAACCCCTCGCCTGCTGTAATCTGTCTCCTGGCCTATAATTACACAGAATTTGTATTTTTCTCAAGAAAGTGGAGTGACATTATTTACATTTTTGTATTTATATGACTGGTTGCTGAATTTAAATGTACAACTACAAAAATCTAGTAAGAAAAAGTATTGGGAAACATTCTAGTTTTTCCCCTTTATCCTGCTGTGATTCCTTATGAATCTCTTCCTCGCAAGCCCCAGAGCCATTTTTTAAGAGAATCTGATATTATGCCATCTAGCATTTACAATATTCTAGGACTCTGGTTCTGTTTTTTGCTTAATATGACAAGAGAAGAAAACTGGAGATGGTTTGTGTATATTTCACCTGAAAAAAATATAACAGAGCAGTTGAGTAAAGGACAGTGGAGCGGTCATGGAAGTCAACAGGCACATGGCTGCACCTGCTCCTCATTCCCCATCTAATTTAAACTTTGTTTTCTATAAAAATGTACTTGAAGAATCAATTTAGTTCAACTTCTAAGAGAATCACTAATTAGGGCAATAGAGTAACAAGCACCTTAAATCCAAATTTTGCACAAAGCTTCCTTTCTATCAGGCTACTAGGAGCTTCACAAATTTCATCTGCTTTCTTTTTTTCTCTCCATCTGTAAGGAGTTGGTGCTTGGAAGAAAAATATTTTTCCCCAATAGGTGGAGGAAGATGCAGTTGGCTGTCTGTATCCTGAGAGCATTGGTTCTAGGACACCCGCAGATACCAAAATCTGAGTATGTACAAGTCCTTTACAACTGCTTTGAAAAAGTCAGCCCTCTGCTTCTGTGGGTCCCTATCCTCTTCAGGTCCAACCAACAGATTGAAAACAACACAGTTGGTTGAATGTGCCATTGCCTAACCCACAGATACGGAGGTGCAGTTGTTCCAAAGTCCTACATAGTTCAGACTTTGTTGTTTTACTTAAGTAGCTCTTTGAGATTATTATGTTTTGAATCATTTCCCAGAGGAAAACACTTGTGAGTAAGCACACAATATTCTACATGATATTTCAGGAAATTTAATCCCCTATCCCTCACCTCCATCACCTGGACTCAACTGGTGTTGAGTACCTAGCTTGTACTTTTCATCCCTAGTTCTGAATTATGTCTGAATCCGACACACTCGATGGAACTTTATAAAACTTTATAAAAAGTGCTTCCTTGTAAATATTCTCAATGATTATTGGTTGTTTAATTAGGGACATTCGTGCTACTTACAGAGGACTTACACATTTGATAATTATTGCTCAATTTTCTTGCTGTAGTCACCTGCTATATGAAGGTAATAAACCTACTGAAGGTCATATGGTGAGTTTAGAATATAGGAAATAATAAGTCCAAGAGTAATTAGAAATTCATTGACTTATAGAAGCATTGAACTGTGACATTGATGTGTTGCCATAAATAGTAGTTTGGCTTCAGATTGTTCTTTCTCTTCCTTTCATTGTCTAAATATCTATTCTGTGCCAGGTACTGTTGCCAGGATTTGGGGATATAACAGAATCAGACATAATCTATACCCTGGAGGCCTTAGATTCTAGTAATAGGAAGAAAATAAGCTCCCATGTGTGCGCGCGCACACACACACACACACAGAGTAAAAAGCCGGTGGACACACAGCTCCTATGGAGACAATCCGGCCTCCTCTTGTGGCCCAGGCTTCCTATTTCCTCAAAGCAGATAGGGTATGGTTGGGCCTCATCTCTTACTAGCAATTTAACTTCGGACTTTCAGCTCACCTGCATTTCCAATTCTTACCTACTGAACGGCAGCTTAGCAGGTAAGAGTGTAGACTCCAAAGCTGACTGATTTGGTTTAAAGCCCAGCCTCACCATTTGCTAGTTGTATGGCCTTGGGCAAGTGCTTTACCCAGAGTCTCTGTGATCCAGTTTCCTCTGCTGTAAAGTGGGATAAAGAGGATGTCTACCACAAAGTCCTCCCCAGGAGTTAATATGTGGAAAGAACGTGTCTAGTGCCACGTAACTCACTCAATGTCACAAATATTTATGGAATGTGTGCTCTGTACTAAGAGATGCCACAGTAAACAGGTGGTCTCTGCTTTAAAGAAAAATCGCATCTAGCAGGAGAGTGAGACTACTAGAGAGGGAACTAGTACTCATCTTTGTGACTGAGGTGAATGTAGGCTGTGATGGCAACTCCATGGCCAAGTGCACCCCTAACCCTGAGCTGCTTTCTTTTTACTTGATTAGCTCCCTAGCCTCCAGCTCCTTCAGTATTCTCACATAGTTTTGTTCTTTTGTTTTGTTTTGTTTTAGAAACCAGAACAATGACATACATTTTACCCTTCTACCCCGTAACCTAAAATTTATCGCCTTACCCATTTCTAAGTGTGTAGTGTGAAGTGTATTCACATCGTGTGTGACCCACCTCTAGAACTCTTTTCATGTTGTAAAACTGAAACTCTGTATGGTATTAAACCACAGTTCCCCATTGTCCCCTCCCTAGCAACTACCCAACAGGGTTTTTACCTTCCACTTACCTTCTGCATCGTGTTACTTTCTCAGTGCTTTGTCATTGTTAGAGTAGGATGTCATCTGTCCTCATGGGCTCTCCCTCCTGGCTGGAGACTTTCCTCTGAAATAAGTCTGCCTTTTTCTTCCCATTGCTACTGCTGTTCCCTGAAATTCTATGGATTCACGAACTATATACCTTCTAGAAAATAAATTGCTGTAGATTGAGAGGCATTTGAGGAAAAGGTGAGTTAATCACGGGGTTGACAGTGTTTGCTGAGTGCTCACTATTTGCCTGTCTCTGTGCTCAACTAGTAGGAAGATACTAAGGGGGTGGAAGGCAACAAGAAAGGATCTGTTTCTTATAAGCTATACGAAAACAAGTGTGTGGAGGACACACACACAGATGACTTAGAAATATTTATATAAGCACCCGCTTGTGCATACCGAACTCATCTGAGGATGAAAGCAATGTTTCAGCAACATGAATATGGCAGCACCCAGCACTGACCCACAAATGGGAGACTAAGGTGTTCAGACCAGTTCAGAGGCTGTTAGAGTAGCAGTGGACATGTAGCCTAGAATGGTAGTGAGAATGGGAAAAGGGGGGGACAATCCAAAATTTAATCAGGAAGAGACTATAGGAGTTGGTGAATAGTTGAACAGAAGCAAAGGAAAAGACTAGACGTCTCAGTGAGCACTGACTTTTTGCCTGTAGGATCTCATTTACATCCTATAGCATTCCTCAGTCAGGGACTATCATCCCCATTTCCCTATCGAAGAAGCCGAGGATCAGAAAGGTTGATTAGCTCGCCCAGAGTCATCTGGTGATAGCGGATTGAGTCATATTACCCAGCATCTATCTGACTCCAAAACCCATGCTCATTTATTACCAAGGTGGCCTCAAGGTTGCTAGTCTGTGAGACTGAAAAAGTGATTTTACTATAGACAGAAAAGGTGGTATTGATAGAGGGGGCCAGTTTTCAGGGCAAGATAACGATTAGTCCTATTTGAATATGCTGAGTTTGAGATGAAGGTGGGCAACATAAATTCAAGAGGCTTACAGGCCTTTGGCAATAAAGGACTGGGTGAGAGAACAGGGCTGGGCACGTGGACAGCTAAAGACCTAAGTGTTGATTTGCTGGTGGCAACATCGAGTGTAAACGAAAAGAGAGAGACAGTTAAATTCTTGGGGATATATTCACCTATGGACCAGAAAAGAGAAAGGGGAGTCAGTAAAGTCAGTAAAGCACAGTTCGTGAGTGTGTGATCTCATAGAAAAATGGTTTGTGTACTTCAGTTCGGAGAAGTGTGACTGTGACTGGAGGACAGTGAGTCGCAGATCTGAGTCAGCCGTGACTCAGAAAAGTCAGTGAAGAGTTCTGAGCAGTGCGCCCAGCTAATCTCAGAGCAGGCGCCATCATTCGCTCCACCTCCTCAGCTTCTGTCTGGGTCGCACGTCCTCTAGCTTCCCAATTCCCATCTGTGCTGCTTCTTGAATCAGCTTTTCCTTAATTAACGTTCTTGGCTGCTGTAGTGCAGACTGGGTCTCATCTGGGCTGTTGTGACAGGCGTCCACCAGGTTCCCTGCAGCCTGCTTCTTCACATCTTAGCTTGTATATTTTATCACTACAGTTATTTTTCTTACAATATGAATTTTATAATGTTCTCAATCCAAAAATTGACTTCTTTTTCCCCACTGCCTACAGAGTAAGGTCAAACTCTCCATTGAGGCTAAGTTTTGTCACCACCCCGTCATCATCAAGTGGCCTTTTCCACAAATTCTCTCCTCCCCCAACTATCAAATGCTCCAATCAAATGGCTCTTCTCAGCCTCTCCGGGGGCAGCACGTCCTCTCATGACCTCCTGCTGCCTGGACTAGTAATGCCTTGCATGTGTGATCCTGGCAAACTTCTGTCTGTCCTTCAAAGGCCAGCGACATGGCAAATAGCATAAAAAGGATATTGGTATGAAACAAAATATTACTATGTTCAAATTCAAAACCAAGGAATACAATTACTATCAGTGGAAGAAAAATACATGAGAAGGGCTACATTTTTTTCCTATCTGGAAACATTTTTTTAAAAAAGAGTGGAATTTTTTAAATAAAGTGCAATGAATAGAAAAGTTACAAATTTTGTAGGTATTAATGCAATTGTACCAATAATCATTTTTTTTAAATTTTAGATTAATATGAGAATACAACAATTAGATTACAATGTTTGCATTTGTTAGGTAAGTTCCCCGTTGGATTTGTGCCACTCACCGAGGAGGTGGGTCTTACATAGTAGCCATTAGGTGAGAGCACACCAATTCCCCGCCCTCCTCCCCTTTCTCTCCTCCGTCCTTTGCCCCTCCCCCCACTTGAATTAAATTAAGTTTTTCTCTTGTGTGGGTTTTAGTTCATCTACTAGCTTCTTATTAGTATTGAGTACATTGGATACTTGCTTTTTCATTCTTGTGATACTTTAGTAAAGAGAATGTTCTCCAACTCTATCCAGATTAATACAAAAGATGTAAAGTCTCCATCTTTTTATGGCTGAATAGTATTCCATGGTCCACCCAAACCACAGTTTATTAATTCATTCCTGAGTTGATGGCCATTTAGGTTGTTTCCATATCGTGGCAATTATAAATTGAGCTGCAATAAACAATCTAATGTAAATGTCCTTATGATAAAATGATTTTTTTTCTTCAGAAAGGACACCTAATAATGGGATTATTCATAATGGAATTACGGGATCAAATGGAAGGTCAAATTTGAGCTCTTTGAGGATTCTCCATACTTCTTTTCAAAGAGGCTGAATTAGTTTGCAGTCCCACCAGCAGTGTAAAACTTTTCCCTCCTCTCCACATCCACGCCAGCATCTGCAGCTTTGGGACTTTGTGATGTGGGCCATTCTCACTGGGGTTAGGTGATATCTCAGGGTGGTTTTGATTTGCATTTCCCTGGTAATTAGGGATGATGAGCATATTTTCATATATTCGTTGGCCATTTGTCTGTCTTCGTGAGAAAAGTTTCTGTTCATGTCTCTTAAAAAGGGCCACTTAAAAAAAAACTTCCTGATTAAATTTTTCATGTTATATTTACTGCTGAAAAGTTGATGTCCACTGATGGATTGTTTCTTCTGTCTTTATGGGTCTCTCCTTTGAGAAAAATAACTCCCTCTTGTCACAATCAGCTGTTATCCTTCCCTTTTGGTCAGCACTCCGCCTGCATGATGGGTGCCCACGACATTCTTTGCATGTTGAGACAGCATCCTTGAGGCCTGGATGGTGGATATGCAGAAGATTCTCACTAGATTGTGTCCTAGGGCCCCAGATAGGTGGTTAGGATAGGTCCATAAAGCACACATTGATTGAGCACTGGGATTGAACTTGAAAAATCAGAGAAAGCTGTAAAAAACTGAAATGGCCCGAATATATGCCATTCAGTCTTGGCCCTGCTACTTAGTGGCTGTGATTGAGAGATTGACAGGGGTTTAAAGGTGGGAGATTGTGGAACATCTTGAATGTGTAGCCCAGCAGCTTTTTCCTACGTGGCCTCTGTAGGATGCGCCATTAGCAACACATTTGGTGAAAGATTCTCTCAACTCTCAAAGAAATTATTTGAGACGCAAGAATCTGGTGACCTTAATGAAGAATTTGTTAACGTTGTTGCTCTTGGAGATACTGCTAAGGGGGAGATTTGCAAAAAAGAGAGCTGATGGGCTGAAGTTATGCTTCTGGCTTTATGTGAGAGGAAGAGGGATATGGATGCAGGGTGAGATACTTCATCCTACAACAGTCATGCATGAGGAGGGGTTGAGCTAGAGGCAATGAGGAAGGGAATGGGAAGGGCATGGGATATGAGACTGAGAATCTCAGTCTTATCCAGGAAATCTGATTCTTGCAAATGCAGCTGAGTCCCTTCAACACTATTGGGAATGGATCCCATGCATTTCAATGCTATACCTTTGCAATTCTACTTCCTCAGTGCTTAGCAAGGGAGTGCTCAGTAAATGTTTATTGATTCTCCTTCCCTACCCCCACCTTTCTACCTCCTTTCCTTCTCTTTTATGTAAATAATTTCTGTGTCAGTCGCTATTGTGCTAAGTAGAGGGGATTTAAAGAGGAATTAGACGTAGTCATTGCTCCTGGTTTCCTTATTGTTTTGGGAAATTCCTGTAAAAATAGAGATTTACTTAGTGATTTCTATTATATATATGGCAAGGAGCAAATCACTTTTGCCCCCCTCCAGGCAAAAGAAGTGCTAGGCTCTGAGGTCTGAAAGGGGTTTGAAGTCCCGGGTGTAGGGCCAGTGAGGAGGCCAGGTGGGGGAAGACGAAAGAAGCAGGAAATAGTTTTACCCGGGATTGATTTTTAACTCCCCCAACCCACATCGATATATCCTTCAGGGAGCTGGTTAATTATCAATTTTTGTGAGAAAGCAAAGCTGCCTTATTCTCTTTAAAGTACTTTGCGCACAAAGCAGAGATTGAAAACATTTGTGTTTTGCTGAATCAAATGATTTGTTCATGCCTCCCCCGACTCTCAGAACAGTGCCAGCGACTTACTTCGCGTTTCCTCTTTGCCACCTTTTTTTGCCGTCTTTCCCTTGCCTCTCTGGCTTTTTGCTGCCTCATTTAAAATGGGTAAAGATTTTTATATTTCCCATTTCCCGTTTATGCAGTTACTCTGTCAGTAGTTCCCTTAATTTTTTTTTTTTAAATCCATTATAACTGTAAAATTTCTAATGACATCTAAAGTTACCCAAGACTATTGTCCCTCTTTAGAAAAAGACAGGGACAGCGCTAACCTTTATTCACTGAACCACTCTCCGTATTCCTTGTGATTTTAATCTATCGATTGAGCATCACCTGTTTTAGAACCCACAATTAGGTTTTGTGGCTGTTGATAAATGTTTAACTGAATATACCATCGTATTTTATTCATTTTCAATCTCACTTTTTTGCTTTTCCAACCTTACCCTCAAGGTTACTGTTTTTCTGATGTTCTTTTAATGATGATGTGTGGGTGGGAAAATGCTCTTGGTCTTTGTATATTTCAGCATGTTTTGATTTTTCCTTCACAAGGAAGTGGTCATTGTGCTGGGTGTTCTGTTTGCCTCTCCAAGTCCACTTTCCAGCCTTCTCCCTCCTCCCTGCTCTGGGAAGCTGCCTTTGTATGTTGCATTAAAGGGCTCATTCACTCTTTTACTGTATGTAGAGTTTAGTCAGTAAGAGGCACTAAAAAGGTGATCAGATTTGCAGCCTAGATGAGATGGTGGAGACTTGTTCTCTCTCTGTTCCTCCCCTCTGAGTACAACTATAAACTTGCTGAACAACAAACACCAAAGGACAACTCTGAAAGGTGAAAAGAAGGCAGACAGGTTGAAACCCTAGGATAGGGAACAAGAAAGTAGCAGGGCATCTTATGGCCACCCAACCAGTAGTAAAATGTGACCCAGGCCTGGTGTTTCCTGACCATCACCAAGCAGAAGAAGGCAGCCCAGGTGGTCTCATTCCTCCCTGGATCAAATGGGAAACACCAGGTAAGCCCAGTGGCTTCGGAAAGTGGGATACGCTAGGAAACTAGATGGGATTCTCCTCGCCCACTGAGCACTTAGACACTGGGAGGCAGGATGGCTCTGGCCAGGAAGATCTCAACACAACACACAAACAGCTTGGGAAGCCTCACTGTCATTCCCCACCCCTGCCAGGCCTGGGCCTGGGACTTCCCTCCCCAGTCTAGAGGTGCCAGGCCGCTTGACCCAGGGAAGTTCTTTTGGGGCCATTAAGCAACACATGCAGGGAAAAGAAAGAATCTCCTGTTGCACCAGAGAAATGAAAATAGACCAAAATAATACTGCAAGGGCTTTAAAAATTAATTTGTCATTAGAGCCAGAACCCACCAAAGTAGACAGAAACTCTGATATTTACTTTAAAAGATAGATGGAGACATCATGAAAAAAGTGCATGAAATTAGGTCAGTTTGAGGGAATGATAGTTATTGGAAGAGAAGCAGAGTGACAGATGTGAACCACAAAAGAATGGACATGGGTCAAATAAATCCTTGCCTGGCTCTCCCACCTTTAAATTGCATCTACAGGGTGGCGCCTGTGGCTCAGTGAGTAGGGCATTGGCCCCATATACCGAGGGTGGTGGGTTCAAACCCGGCCCTGGCCAAACTGCAACAAAAAATAGCCAAGTGTTGTGGTGGGAGCCTGTGGTCCCAGCTACTCGGGAGGCTGAGGCAAGAGAATTAACTAAGCCCAAGAGCTGGAGATTGCTGTGAGCTGTGATGCCACAGCACTCTACCAAGGGCAACAAAGAGACTCTGTCTCTAAAAAAAAAAAAAAAAAAAAAAAATCAATTGCATCTACAAACCCAGGTTCCCACCTGATCCAGTAGACAGATCTTGTTTCTGCTAGATGTTTCCCAAGAGTGTTTGTCTGCCCTTTTTCTTTTCCTATATTTTCCCACTGGGAAGTGCATTACAGCATGATGATTAACAGCTTACACCCTGGAGGGAAGACAGACTTAAGTTCAAATCCTGACTCTGCCATTAACTAGTTTGGGGCCTATAAATTGGTTGTTTAACTTTGTAAGCCTTGTTTCCTTCAACTTCAAAATGGCCTAAAAACTAGTATTTACCTCATGGGTTTTCTCTTAGGACTAAATAAAACTGCAATCACTATACTTTAGCATAATACCTAACCTGAATAAGTGTTCAACATACCTTAGCTACTAACAAAAAAATGAGACTTAATGTAATAATAAATTTTAATTTAATACGAAAAATATACCTTAGTTACCATTAGTTATTATGAGTGCTCAGTCTCCTGAAGGCTTGAACTATAATTTTTCTGCAGGTGGTTCCCAAGCTTAGGTCTCCAGCCCTAACTACTCTTTTGAGCTGCGCCATAACATTTTGTGTACCAGGGAGACCATACTACATGTATATTCTTTCAGAATTCAAAATCTTCCACTGACTGACCCAAGCTTCCCTTCTTATCTTAGTTCTTGTACTCCTCTGCTACCAATACCCTCTTGCCAACCTGGACACTTCTTCACCACTTTCCCTTTGTTCCGTCCACTAGAATATTCTCTTACTCATTTCTACTTATCAAGATTTAACTCATTCTTTAAGAACAGTTCAAATGTCACTTTTTCCTGATCTTCCCCAGTGAAGGAAAACTCTCCTCTTAATTTTTGTAGGTGCTTGTTTTATCCTTCCTGTCATTCGTGGGGCCACTACTGTTGCTAGGTGTCATCACTGTCAGCTCCCTTGTCCGTCAGGGCCTCTAAGTGGCATGTGGCAGGATCACAATGCAAATTAGCAAAGAGAGCATTTGTGGGCTCAGATAACCTGGAATATGAGGGAAAACTGGGCCACAACTGGATCCAAAGCCTCTACATCTAACTTATGCCTCTATTTGTGAGTTGACTTCATTCTTACCTAATGATAACTGGCTTCCTCTATGGAGGGAAAATGGACCTTACTTTGCTCAATGCCATCTTTATAGCTTGTGATCCAAGTGCAAGAGAAACTTCTCCTCTACCTCCAAAAAGAAAACCCATGGGGAAAGATCTGGCTGGCCTGGCTTTTGTGACCTATTCCGTTCAGGAGCAGTGGCAGGGAAAGGTCTGTGTCACATGTCCATGCCCAGATGAAGGGGGAAGGACGAGCTTGCTGGAAGGATCAGAGGACCAGTTGTTATGGTTCACTAGTCTCCTGGAAGACAGGAACCACCATATGCTTTATCACCAAGTGCTTAAAACAAATGCTTTATCACATAGCCCCTAGAATAATGCCTTGTTCAGGATAAGTGCTCAGGGTTTTGTTTGTTTTTGTTTTTTTGTTGTTGTTGCAGTTTGGCCGGGGCGGGGTTTGAACCTGCCAGCCTTGGTATATGGGGCCAGCACCCTACTCACTGAGCCACAAGCACCGCCCAGTGCTCAGGTTTTTATTGATTGAATGAGTGAGTGAGTGAGTGAATGAATGAATAAATAAATAAATAAATAGTCCTGACTCCAGATCTGGAGGTTCATTTGGCTATTTTTGGACAGAGTGGTCAGGCTTTGAAAAAGAATTTAAAGTTCTTTGACAGATAGGTTATTTATTGGTGGATAGCCTATATGTGCAAAACCCAAAGATAATAGTAAACTCCACCAAAGGCACAGTCAGAAAGTCTTTTTATTTAAGTTACTTATAAATAGAAAAATCAACTTGTTTACCACTTTCAGGCAAAATTTTCTTGTCTTGAAAAACTAGTATTGAGAGTAATTTGGTCCTAGCCAGAGCAAGGGTAATAAAGATGTAAGAAAAAGGCATTCGGTTATGATAATGTTTATGCTAATGATTCTACCACAACAGTGTGCCCTGAAAATATAAACCTGCTGTTCTAGAGGCAGGTGTGATAATATGAAATGGCGGGTGTTTATCTGGTTTTCTCAGAGTGGACTCCTTGGGGGAGAGGATTAATAGTTTAAGAAATAGAAAACTTGCAGGACAATTGTGGATTCAAGAAGCATGAGGGGTTGGGGTGCTGAACTCAAGGACAGGAGGGGTGCTCAGGAAAAGGCAAATTGTGAAATGGGGAAGCTGCCGTGTGCGGGTTCAAGTGGCCACTGTGAACCGAGGAAGAGAACTCAGGTAGAGTCAGAAAGAGCTTCACTTTCCAATGACCTAAAGAAATATCCCTGAACCGAGGGTGGAGGCAAGGGTAAAGTAGAAGGCAGATCTGGAGTACAACACCAAGTGTGTTCATGGTGCAAAGGGAAGGCAGCTGAAGTGCAGTCCTCAGGGCTACGCGCTAACCGGTTGTTTAATTTCATCCTTCCTCCAGCACACATCTATTGAGTGCCGACTATGTGCTGGGTGCTCAAGACACACACACATACATACACATATTTTCTTCCTGAATTACTTGAAGGTAAGTTACATTTATTGTATCTCTTTAACCCTAAATACCAACAACCTAATGTGAGCTACGGAAGATGACTTCAGTTTGTATTCTTTAAGAATAGAATACACTCTTCCATAATCACAGTATAACTACCAACTTAATCATTGCTTTACTGATATACTACTTTAATCTACTTCTCTTGTTCTAATTTGGTCAGTTGAACATATAACAGCCTTGATAGATTTCCCTTCCCCAGCACAGGTTCCACCTGATGGTCCAGCATTGCCTGTCTCTTTAGCTTCATTAAATAGCCTTTATTTGCCTTTTACAACATTAACAGTTTTAAAGGCTACAGGCTCTCTTCTTCTCCCATTTTTCTAATAGAATATTCTACATTTTGCCTTTGTCTGATGCTTCTGGTGTCCATCTCAGGGTATCACTCTTGGAGACACATGTTGTCCATCTATGCCTCATTAGTGATGTTATTATAATTTTGATCCCCTGATCAAGATGTTGCCTAATTTATTCTCTATAACCAATACACAGTTTATAGGGAGACATTTTAAGATAATGCAAAATCCTGCCCTCATACAAATTTCCCCCTGGTTTTGGCATCCATTGATGCTTCTTCATAATTTTGTTTATTTTTATCTTTTACTTAAAAAAATTTTTTGAGACAATTCACAATAGCAAAGATATGGAATTAACCTAAGTACCCATCAACTGATGAGTGGACAAAGAAAACAGACACACACACTCACACACCATGGAATACTACTCAGCCATGAAAAGGAATGAAATAATGTCTTTTGCAGTAACTTGGATGGAACTGGAGACCATTATCCTAAGTGTAGTATCTCAGGAATGGCAAAATGGATACCATATGTTCTCACTTATAAGTGGAACTAAATGAAAGATATATATGATTATAAAGAGCAGTAATGGACTTTGGAAACTAAGATGAGGGAGGGTAGACAAGGAGGAGTAAGGAGTAGAAATCTACCTGTTGAGTACAAGGTGCATTATTCTGGTGATGGGTGCACTGAAAGCCTGACTTTACCATGATTCAATTTATCCATGTAAAAAAAAACCCCTGTACACACCAAATTTTTGGAAAAAATGTATATATATATATATTAGGGCTAGGGTCTTGCTCCCATCACCCAGGCTGGAATGCAGTGGTCTGATCACAGTTCACTGTAACCTTGAACTTCTGGACTATAGTGGTTCTCTTGCCTCAGCTTCCTAAGTAGCTGGGACTCCAGGCATGCACCACCACTAGGCTCATTTGTGATTTTTTTTTGTAGAGACAAAGTCTTGATATATTGTTCAGACAGTTCTCAAACTCCTGGCCTCAAGCACTCCTGCCTCAGCCTCCCAACGCACTGGGATTAATAGATGTGAGCCGCTGTGCCCAGCCAATGATTTTTTTTTAAGTTATTTACTTATTTTTAATTGTAAAAATATGCATTAACACAAAATGTACCATCTCAACCATTTTTTTTTAATTGTTGGGGATTCATTAAGAGTACAAAGATCCAGCCCTACTATGAAACTAATTTATGGCTTTCATATGAAAGCTATAACCCAGTTATAACCTAAGAATATGGGGAAGGGGGAGAGGGAGGGGAGGCAGGGGGGAGGATGGGCAGAGGGAGGGTGATTGGTGGGATTACACCTGCAGTGCATCTTACAAGGGTACATGTGAAACTTAGTAAATGTAGAATATAAATGTCTTAACACAATAACTAAGAAAATGCCAGGAAAGCTATGTTAACCAGTGTGATGAAAATGTGTCAAACGGTCTATAAAACCAGTGTATGGTGCCCCATGATCGCATTAATGTACACAGCTATGATTTAATAATAAAAAACTAAAAAAAAAAAAAAAGAGTACAAAGATCTAGGTTACACTAATTGCATTTGTCAAGCAAGGTTGCTCTTGTAAGTGTGTTCCTCCTACTATCTTAACCGTTTTTCAGCACACGGTTCAGTGGTATTAAGTAAATTCAGTAACATTGCCGTGAAATCATTACTAGCACCGATCTCCAGAACTCTTCTCTTTCCAAATTGATAATCAAAACCCGTTAAACAACCCCCCTTCCTCCCTCTTCCCCAGCCCCAGGAATCTGACAATCTACTCTCTGTGGGTTGCCTACTCTTGATACCTCACATGAGTGGGATCACACAGCATTTGTCTCTTTGTGACTAGTTTATTTCCCTCAGCATAACTTCTGTGAAGCTAAGCGAAATGTTGTAGCACATGTCAAAATTTCCTTCTTTTTAAAGATTGAATATTATTATATGTGTGTACTATTTTTGTTTATTAATTCATCCACTGGCGATTCTTGACTGATCTGATCTTTCCTTAGTGGTTGCAAAGTGATTATTTTCCAAGTTTGCAACCCTCCACGTTTACCAACTGGCCCTCAGCACCCTGTAAGCAAAAGCCTTTCCTTCTTCACATTTATTCATTTGGGCTCATGAATTATTGTTACTATTCACGAATTCCTATTTTTGAGTGATTCATAATTCATTACTATAATAATTATTCTGGTGCTCAAAAATTGTGACAGATTTGGCCAGTCAGAGCCTCTTCAGTACGGCTTCCCAGCCATGAGGCCATCATTTTTAAAAAGGACTTTTTTGGCCAGTGCAGTGGCTCAACCTGAAATCCTAGCTACTATGGGAGGTCTAGGTGAGAGGATCGTTTGAGGCAAGGAGTTTGAAATCAGCCTGAGCAAGAGAGAGACCTTGTCTCTACAAAAACAGAAAAATTAGGCTCAGTGCCTGTAGCCCAATGATTACAGAGTCAGCCACATACACTGAGGCTGGTGGGTTCGAACATGACCTGGGCCAGCTAAACAACAATGACAACTGCAACAAAAAATAGCTGGGCATTGTGGTGAGTGCCTGTAGTCCCAGCTACTTGGGAGGCTGAGGCAAGAGAATCACTCTTGAAGAGAATGATTCACCAAGAGTTTAAAGTTGCTGTGAGCTGTGATGCCACAGCACTCTGCCGAGGGTAACAGTGAGACTCTGTCTCAAAAAAAAGAAAGAAAAAGAAAAATTAGCCAGGCATTGTGGTGGATGCCTGTAGTTCCAGCTACTTGGGAGGCTGAGGCAGGAGGATCACTTGAACTGAGGGAGTTTGAGGTTGCTGTGAGCTAGGCTGATGCCACTGGACTCTAGAGTGAGACCCTATCTCAAAAATAAATAAATAAATAAAATAAAAAAGAAAGACTTCTTGCTTTCTGCATAACATGAAATTTTAGATTTATATTCTTAGAGCCATCTTGACAAACCCTGGATTAGCCATTTTTCTAAGATCCCCTAGTCCCTTTAATGCAGAATGGTATTAGGGACCAAGTTCTGGGTGTTTCAGGATGCTATTACTACTGAGTATGTTTGCCTCTTAGCCTTTCCCGCAGACAGGTCTGGAAAATACATACATACATATGGCTTTCACTTTTAGCTTTGTATTTCCTGCAAAGAGGTATTCTTATTGATTTACTTTTATTTTTGAATAATAATAAATTCTTATAATTTAATTTAATTTTTGAATATGTAAAATATTAGCATGTTCTCAAAAGCCAAAACTATATAAAAAATTATATTCAGAGAAGTATCATTCTGTCCTATATCCTTTGTACCTCTGGGGTAACTGACTTCATTGTTTTTTCATCCTGTGGGGTTTTTTTTTTTTGCAATGGTAAGCAGACATATGTGCATTTTCTAATTTCTTCTTTTTTCATAAAAGACTTCATACACATACTCTAAATGCTTTTTTTCTCCTTTGCTTTTCTGACTCAGTGAAATTTCCTGGAAGTCACTCTATATGGATTCATAGAGATTTTCCTCATTCTTTTTTAACTCCCTTCAAGCTCCTGGATTCCCTCCTTGGCTGTGGCTAGTCTACTAAAGAACCCATCCAAGGCGTTCTTAATTTCTGTTATTGTGTATTTGATTTCTAGCATTTCTTTTTGATTCTGTCTTAGAATTTCCATCTTTTTTCTTACATTACCCATCTGTTCTTGCATGTTGCCTACTTTTGCCATTAGCATTCTTAGCATATCAATTACAATTATTTGAAATTATTGGTCTAATAATTAAAAAACATTCTATCATATCTAAGTCTGGTTCTAAGGCATGCTTTGTCTTCCCAGACTATTATTTTTGCCTTTTAATTTTTTTCTTTTGAAAGCCAGTACTGGGTAAAAGAAACTGAGATAATTAGGCTTTTAGAGTGAGGTTTTATGTTAATCTGGCCAGGAGTTAGGCTATGCTTACTCTTACTCTTTGTTGTAGTATCCAAGGCTAAAATTTCCTCTAGAGTCCTTATTTTTTGTCTCCTCTGTTGTCTTTGGGTTTCCCTGGATATTCCTTCTTTGATAGGGTCTGGAGTTCGTAGTTCTTTCAGCTAAAATCTCACATATATATATATAAAATATAATCCCCACTGATGTCGCAGTATGGTGTGGGGGGTGTGAAGCATCATACAGAGTCTTTTTTTTTTTTTTTTTTGTAGAGACAGAGTCTCACTTTATGGCCCTCGGTAGAGTGCCATGGCATCATACAGCTCACAGCAACCTCCAACTCCTGGGCTTAAGCGATTCTCTTGCCTCAGCCTCCCGAGTAGCTGGGACCACAGGTGCCCGCCACAACGCCCGGCTATTTTTTTTTTTTTTGGTTGCAGTTCAGCCGGGGCCGGGTGGGGAAGGTGGGGAACTTTTAAGTGTCCCCACCTTCACCAGCAGCATGATTCTGCTCCCCATAAGCTGATCATCTGTGTGTCTCTCTAGTTTGCCCTGTGACCTCAATTCTCAGATCTCTGTAAAGTTGTTGGTTTTCAGTTTGCTCGGCCTTTACTTTCTTTTCTTTTTCTTTTGCTTATTTTGCCATCGGGAGTAGTGAGTTCCAAGCTCTTCGCATGTTAGACCAGAAGGTAGAAGCCAACACTATTGATTTTTGTATGTTAATTTTACATCCTGCTATCTTATGAAATTCTTTGATTGTTTGAATTATTTTATCATTGATTTTCCAGCATATTTTAGGTTTGCTATTATATCATCTGCTAATAGAGAGTTTTATTTTACATTTTATTTTCCTTATGCCTCCGGTAGTCATCTCTAGTCAAGTTATTTTGATTAGAACTGTTATCCAGTTGTGGGAGCAGTGGACATTTTGCCTGGTTTCTGACTTTACTGGGAATAGCTCTTATCTCCCCATTAAATAAAATGCTGGCGTTAGGATCGAATTTTATGTATTTTGGCCTGTGTTTTTAAATGAAGTTTTAACTATTTTTAAGTATGGCAAGAGCAGCAGACCAGGAAAAGACTGCCATTAAAAAGAGAGTTTGTTGTACCCACAGATTGCAAGAGGAAGGGGCACTCATCACTGGGGACTGCTTGGGGAAGCCCCAGGTGGGACAGGAGTGGAGGGAGAAGGACTGCACATGGTTTCTGTGGGAAGGAAGGGGCAAAGCAGGGTGAGGAGGCTTTGGCTGGTTTGAACAATTCTAGCAGGCCTCGGGGCATAGGAATTATCCCCAGTGGAACTTCAGCCTCCACTGGGTAGAGTGGCATGGCATCACAGCTCACAGCAACCTCCAACATCTGTTGAAGATGTATGGAAGTGGGCATTTATATATATATAAATAATATATATATATATATTTTTTTTTGTAGAGACAGAGTCTCACTTTATGGCCCTCGGTAGAGTGCCGTGGCCTCACCCAGCTCACAGCAACCTCCAACTCCTGGGCTTAAGCGATTCTCTTGCCTCAGCCTCCCGAGTAGCTGGGACTACAGGCGCCCACCACAACGCCCAGCTATTTTTTGGTTGCAGTTCAGCCGGGGCCGGGTTTGAACCCGCCACCCTCGGTATATGGGGCCGGCGCCCTACCGACTGAGCCACAGGCGCCGCCCCAGCATTTTTATATTTTAACAGTAAATTGATGCAACCTTCCTGTAGATTAATTCGATAATATGTAGCGAAACCTTAAACATGACAACATAAGTCGAAACCATGAAGAAAATGATTAACTATGTAGCAAAACTTTAAAAATACTCAAGATTAAAATTTTGTTTACGAAACTTTTTTAGTAACATGAGAAATAACTTTGTTAAAATGCCCAGGGAAAAAATGTCATATATAGTAAGGTTTAAAAATTTAGGTTTTAAGAAAACTTCAGGGGAGAAATTTAAATTGAAGTATATGCCACAATGTTAAAAGCAGTTATCTCTGGGTGGGTGGATTATGGGTTTCTAAATTTTCCAATGTTGTACAAGTGTTTTTATAAATAAAAAAAACTTATTATGCACTTAATAAATGTTTAAGTTGAGTTGTTACCTGGCTACCAAGCTCACCTACAGGTTTTTAAACATTTAGAATTCTCTCAGGAAGGGATTTAAAAACTGGTTTCCTTAACACTTAATCCCTGGGTACATACAAATTGAGTAATTCTCAATTATCCAGGCTTTGGACTTTCCAGGAATATATAGAGAATTTAGACATTAGGATAGCCTGGATATTCTCTTGACATCCAAGTCAAATTTTAAAACTTTTGTATATCTACAGATATTTCTAAAGCACCTCTACCTAGGTTCTATAGTTTAGAAGATTTGTATGTATTTTTCTTACATTAATAAAAGATAGGGTATTTTTGTACTCAGATTATTTTAGGTCTATGTATGATTTTATCATAATTTCACAAGATGGTAATTTAGACACCTTTTAGACACTTCAGCTTTTTTCCTAAAGGCCAGATTAACTTATAAAATTAACCATAGAAAGAGTTACTGATCCCATACGGAGGTGTACATTTAACTGTGGGCCCTAAAGCTTTCAGAAAGGGATTTTCATGAACAGCAAGATTTTCTCATGGGGCCTTTTTGGGCAATACGTCTCTTCCCAGGTACTGGTGTAAGCAGAGCAGTTAGTAAGGCTGCTTTTTATGGTGCTCTTGAGTTTATTAAATAGCAGGAGATTTTTCTTTCTTCATCTCAAAAACAAAACATGGCGCCACCTACTAGCGTTCTCTAGTATTACATCTCCACCAATTCTGAGTTTTGTTGATTTAGCAAACAATTTTTGAACTACAGCTGAGTCAAGCATAAATATTAGAACTCAGAAGCTGAATAAGACATAGTCCCTGCCACGGGCAGATTTTCAGTCTGGCTGAGAAGACAGACAGATTTGGGGGTGTGGTGTCAGAGGAACATGTAGTGAGAACATACATATTTTATTCTATGGACATTAGGGAGATTGAACTCTATCCTGGGAAACCTGGTAGGAGACTGCTAATAAAACAACTTCAGTAGTCCAAACATAGCATTCCTTTCTGATACAGAGTCTCACTCTATTCCTGGGCGTCATCATAATGTGCAGCAATCTCAAACTCCTGTCCTGCATCAGCCTCCCAAATAGCTGGGACTGCTGGTACATGCCACCACACCTAGCTAATTTTTCTATCTTTTGTGGAGACTCGGGTCTTGCTATGTTGCTTAGGCTGGTCTTTTTTTTTTTGAGTCAGAGTCTCACTCTGTGGGTAGAGTGCCATGGTGTCAGAGCTCACAGCAACCTCAAACTCTTGGGCTTAAGCAATAGTCTTGCCTCTGTCTCCCAAGTAGCTAGGACTACAGGCACCTACCACAATGCCCAGCTAATTTTTCAATTATCTGTCTGTCTATCTATCTATCTATCTATCTATCTATCTATCTATCTATCTATCTATCTATCTATCTATGTTTTGGAGACAGAGTCTCACTCTGTTACCCTGAGCAGAGTGCCATCGCATCATAGCTCACAGCAACCTCAAACTCTTGGGCTCAAGTGATCCTCTTGCCTCAGCCTCTCATTTAGCTGGGACTATAGGTGCCCACCATTACACCTGACTATAGTTTTTCTATTTTTATGGAGATGGAGGCTGTTTTTTTTTTATTTTTAATAGAGATACACTAGCCTCAGCCTCCCAGAGTGTTAGGATTATAGGATTGAGCCCCCACTCCTAGCCTCAGGCTGGTCTTGAACTCCTGGCCTCAAGCAATCCTCCTGCCTCTGTCTCCCAAAGTGCTAGGATTACAGGCTTGTGCCACCACACTCAGCCCTCTTTTGAAAATTCAAAAATAGTATTAATTTGTCTAGTCACTAAATATGGGGGAAAGCTACCAGATTTGACATTTGTTGCCTATCCTCAGGCCAACTGGAGAAATAATTTCAAAATTATTGATTTTGAACAAATACTCATCGTTGAGAGTCCAAAGATTATCTCACACTATGTGGTCCTCTTACTGGTGCTTGCTGTCAAGCATTTTTAGTTTTCTAGTATAACTCCTTACGAATAAACTTAAATTCACTCTGACTTTCCATTTTTTCTTGTTTTGTACAATTAGAAGAGGATCTTGCTGAGCTTTTTTCGTAAGTCAGCAGAAAAACCAAAAGGGACCAATTACAAATTAAATACAAGTGATTCTAGGCAATCGTCTGAGATCAACAGGATCATCTGGATTTTGGATTAACTGGCAGTTTTATTTGTTCAAGTAACCTCTACAGGTATGAAAGAATTGTCAACCCATTCAGACTTTCACATGCCTCCGTGTTCTCAGTCCAAACAATACACTCTAAAATTTCTTTTTCTTATTCAAATCTCGAAGTTGTGGAAAAGATGTAACAGGTAAATTTCCCAGGAGGACATTTTTCAGAAGAAAAACCTTTAATCTCACCTTTAACGCTTCTATCGATCTTTTAATCTTTTTCAGTGGGGGTGCAGGCACATGTTCATGGCACTTTATATATTTGAGAGATATATCTGTTGACAGACATAAGTACTGTTCATTCATTTTAATCACTGCACAGTGTTCTGTTGTGGGGCTATCCCATAATTTACTTGTTTTTCTGTTGTTAAATATTTAACTTTTGTTGTTAAGAACACATTATTTGGTGGATTATTCCTTGCATTATGTAAATTCTCCCTATAAGCACAGTATAGGTTAGTAGCTAAGAATGGTCTGGGTTTGCATCCCACCTGCGATGCAAACACAGGTTTGCATCTTGAAAGAGTTACTAGAATTAGGAGAGTTACTTAATGTCCCAGTACCTTAGTTTATTTCTGCACAGATATTAATAGAACCGACACAGTCATTTCTCTCAGCGCTTTTGAAGATATTATTACCTCCTTACTGCCAGCTTTTACTGTTCTGATAAGAAAGTCTATTGAAATTTCGTGGTAGATAATGTATCTTTTTTCCTATCATGGCTTGTAGGATTGTCCTTTCATACTTAATGTTCTCCAGTTTCACTATAATGTGCCTGGGTGTGGAATTTATTGTATTTTTTATTCTCCTGCTTAGTATCCAAGGTGAATGGCAATATGTTTCTTCTTTCTGAAAAATTACCTGTGATTATTTTTTTCATGTTTCTTCTCTGTTGGGGCCTCCCTTCTTTTATTTTGGAACTCCTGTTAAAAATTTCTTGGAATCTCTCAATCCTATTTCTAGATAGTTCTCATTAATTTTTTCAGTGCCTCTCTGTACTGAATTCTGAGTGAAATTCTCATTACTATTTTTTTAAGTCCAAATTTATACTTCAATTAACTCACATTTGCACCTGATCAGTAATAATCACTAGCACAACAGCAATAGAAGAAAATGTCAAATCAATCAATACTATTACCTTCTTTTTATAACATTGCTGGGCCCTTTTCAAATATGCCTTCTTTTTTTTTTTTTTTTTGTAGAGACAAGAGTTTCACTCTATTGCCCTCGGTAGAGTGCCGTGGCGTCACACAGCTCACAGCAACCTCCAACTCCTGGGCTTCTGCGATTCTCCTGCCTCAGCCTCCCGAGTAGCTGGGACTACAGGCACCCGCTACAACGCCCGGCTATTTTTTTGTTGCAGTTTGGCCGGGGCTGGGTTTGAACCCGCCACCCTTGGTATATGGGGCCGGCGCCCTGCTCACTGAGCCACAGGTGCAGCCCCAAATATGCCTTCTTAAGCCATATTTCTTTTGATCCTTGCAACAAACTCTGTATGAAAAATAAGTATTGCTATTTGTGTTCAATGAGATGGTGAAAATATGAGGAACCTTAGTATCAAGCATTTAGGAGGCTACTGAGGATCCAAAGGCTATTTGACTTTATAGCCTCAAAGTGTAGAACGGAGGTCGGCACATAGTAGGTACTCATTGGACATCTCTTTAGAACCACAGCCTGGAGTAGGAGACTACTTGTATGCCTGTCTTCTCTTTCCACACTGTCATATTATCACTCTTCTCACAGGGCTCAAAGCATGTCTTGGAATTGTGATTTATCAATTTTCATGATGAGGAACTCCAATTCAAAATACTGTACATTATGTTTCCTGGATTCTCTCCAAAATTCATTGTGAAGACTCTCCACACCCTGTATTAAAAATAAATCTTAACGGGCGGCGCCTGTGGCTCAGTCGGTAAGGCGCTAGCCCCATATACCGAGGGTGGCGGGTTCAAACCCGGCCCCGGCCAAACTGCAACCAAAAAATAGCCGGGCGTTGTGGCGGGCACCTGTAGTCCCAGCTACTCGGGAGGCTGAGGCAAGAGAATCGCTTAAGCCCAGGAGCTGGAGGTTGCTGTGAGCTGTGTGATGCCACGGCACTCTACCGAGGGCCATAAAGTGAGACTCTGTCTCTACAAAAAAAAAAAAATAAATAAAAAATAAATAAATCTTAACACTTAGCTCTGAAATAATCAGAAGAGAAAGGGATGAATGGAGTAACAAATGAGAAATAATTGTGGGTGAAACAAGATTGTCTATATTTTGGTAGTTATTCAAGCTGGCTACTGACAATGGGCATATGGAGTCCATAATTTAAGAGTCACAATGAAGTATCCAAAAATAGTGTAACTTTATACAGCCTAACTAATGTACTCTTTAAGATGAATTTATCTTAAAAATAAAACTACCAAGAAATCTAAAATAAATATACATATAGTATATTTCATATGACTATTTGTATTTTACATATATAATTTTTACATATACAAATACACACATATATAATATGATTGCTATTTTGAAACTAATTATAAGCTTGGAAACACTTGCTGACATAATAAATTTAGATTTAAATAAATTTATTAATAACTGTCTTTATGGCAATGATAAAATTATCAGACTCTAATCTGGGCTCCTTGTAATTCCAAATAATAAAAAAAAAAATCCACATATAAAATAATATTTTCTTAGTGTTTTCTGTAACAAGCATCTAGCTCCTTCAGAAATATCAAATGATTAAGAAAAAAGTTAAGGAAAAAAATCCTTTTATCATAAGGACACTTGTACTAGACTGTTTATTGCAGCTCAATTTACAATCGCCAAAATGTGGAAACAGCCTAAATGCCCACCAACCCAGGAATGGATTAACAAGCTGTGGTATATGTACACCATGGAATACTATTCAGCCATTAAAAAAGATGGAGACTTTACAGCCTTTGTATTAACCTGGATGGAAGTGGAAGACATTATTCTTAGTAAAGCATCACAAGAATGGAGAAGCATGAATCCTATGTACTCAATTTTGTTATGAGGACAATTAATGACAATTAAGGTTATGGGGGGGGAAGCAGAAAGAGGGACGGAGGGAGGGGGGTGGGGCCTTGGTGTGTGTCACACTTTATGGGGGCAAGACATGATTGCAAGAGGGACTTTACCTAACAATTGCAATCAGTGTAACCTGGCTTATTGTACCCTCAATGAATCCCCAACAATGAAAAAAAAAAAAGAAAAAAGTTAAGGGGAAGAAGATACATTGTCTTTTCAGATTTATTAATGCACTTGGAAATGTGTAAGAAGTTAATTTTTATTTATAGTCTGACAGTGAAGTACCTAAACTATGGGCATAGATTCCTACATTTAAATCTCAACTCTGCCACTGCCTATGTGATCCTGAGTAATTCTTTCTCTGCCCCTATTTCTCCACTTCTTACATGAGGGCAATCTATCTATCATACTATTCTTAATTTATTTATTTTATTGTTTATTATGTTAGATCTAGAGATTATATCCCATCTGTTGGAGACTTTACATCAGTGGTTGTATTTTTCATTTCTAAGATTTCTGATGTTTTAAAAGATATCATGTATTTTTGTTTTATTTCTGGTAGTTTGTGTTTATATATATATAATAATATATATATTATTATTTTGAGACAGAGTCTCACTTTGTCACCCTCGATAGAGTGCCATGATGAGGTCTCACTCTGGCTCAGGCTGATCTCCAACTCATGAGCTCAGGCAATCCACTTGCCTTGGCCTCACAGAGTGCAGTTGTTTTTTATATATATATATATATATTTTTTTTTTTTTTTTTTTTGAGACAGAGTCTCACTCTGTCACCCTGGGTAGAGTGCTGTGGCGTCACAGCTCATAGCAACCTCAAACTCAAACTCTTGGGCTTAAGCGATTCTCTTGCCTCAGCCTCCCAACCAGCTGGTACTATAGGCACCCACCACAATGCCAGGCTATTTTCTTGTTGCAGTTGTCATTGTTGTTTGGCAGGCCTGGGCTGGGTTTGAACCTGCCAGCTTCGATATATGTGGCTGGCGCCCTAGCTGCTGAGCTACAGGTGCCGAGCCTATATATATATATTTTTTTTTTTTTTAATTGAAGTTATGCCTTCATTTTCTTCTTTAAAATTTTAAACATATTAGTACATGTTTTTGCCAGAGTATTTATTTATTTATTGAGATAGGGTCTCACTATGTTGCCCAGGATCCTGGCCTCAAGTGATCCTCCTGCCTTAGCTTCTCAAGTAGCTGGGACTTGAGCCATTGTGCCATATAATATTAATTTTATATGGAGTAATTTCATACTCTAATTTTGCTTATTGCTTTTCTTTTTCTTGCTTTTCAGGCAAGTTTTGTTTATTTGAATGATAAAAACAAAACTACTTAAGAAATATGTTGTAGGACATTGGCACTAATAAAAATATAGGAGATTTTAATAGAATAAGTTATTTTTTAAGCCCAGAAATTTATTTCCTGTTCTAAAATTCCATGGCTTAATTTGGAAAAAAACAATAAACTATGTATTGTGCCTATGAATATTCACAGATTGTTTATTTATTTTTGAGACAGAGTTTCACTATGTCACCCTCAGTAGAGTGCTGTGGTGTCAAAGCTCACAACAACCTCAAACTCCTGAGTTCAAGCAATCCACCTGCCCCAGCCTCCTGGATTGCTACGATTACAGGTGTGAGACACCACACCTGGCTCATTCATCTGTCTTAAAAATCCTGAAATTTTGTTCCTTGTCTCTTCTCCTATTTTGTTCATCCTTGTGGATTTATTGGTTCTTAAAATATTATCTTAATGATATTTGGAAGGTAGAAAAAGCTGGTTATGTTCTGTCCTCTGTCTTTACCTAGAACCTTGAACTCTTGCTATTTTCTCAGCCTTAGATTTATTTCTTCATGCATTTTTGTTTTTATTTTTCAGACATATTTGGAATAGAAGAGTTTTCGTTTCTCTTTCATTCTTCTTTCTTACAGTAGCTGCTTTCAGAACCCAGCAACCATGCTGTGAAGAACTAACAGTGAGGGTCAATTCGCCTGCCTTGTGAGTGAGCCATCCTGGGAGTGGGTCTTCCAGCCCCAGCAGAACCACACCAGCTGATGCCACCGACGTCTCCATTGAACCCTGGCAGAAGGCAGATTCATGAATAAAAAGAATAACTGGGCAATGTTTTAAGCCACTTTGAGTTGATGTTACACAGCAATAACTGACTGGAATGCTCTTCCCTCCCTAGAATTTTTGTTATTGCCTCTCTCTGACTCTCTGGGCCCTTGATCCAGGGGTGGGCTCTGTAACACTCTTTGCATAAATTCAGACAGTAGTTTGGCTCAGCTTCCAGAAACGGGCTGGGTCTATCTCCCTCCCTTCCCAAACCAGCATTTCTCCAAGAGCAGTGTAATCTCAGATAGCATTTGGTAGAAGCAGGGCTACCATCACACCCCAATTTTTAAACACCAGTGTTTGCCCCAGTCCTTTATTTAATGCATCACATTTTATTTTATTTACATTTTTGTATTTGTAATTTTTATAGCTACATAATAGTTGTGCATATTTATGGGGTACATGTGAATTTTTGGCATACTGTGAGTGATAATTAGAGCAGGATAATTGGGGTATCTATCACCTCAAGTTCCTAACACTTCTTCGTGTTAGGGACATTCCAATTCCTCTCTTCTTGTTATTTTGAAATATACTGTAAGTTGATGTTAACTGTTGTTGCCCTGTTGTGCTACCCGACACTAGATATTAGTCCTTCTATCGACTTGTAGTGTTGCATCCATTAACCACCTCCTTTTTAGCCTCCCTCCTCACTGTACTTCCCAACCTCTGGCAGCTGTCATTCATCCCTCCCCCTCCGGGAGGTCACTTTGTTAGCCCCCACATATGAGTGAGACCGTGCACCCTCTGTCTTTTCCTTCCTTACTTATTTTACTTAACAATGTACCACTTTTTTAGTCCTTCTTATCCTATGGTGCTGGAATTCCCACTACTGCCCCGAGTTTGCAGAGTGAAGGAAAGGATTTGGGTGACAAATTTCCTTTTAAACATATTTTCACCCAATCTACTCGACTTACAGCATCCCCTCCAGTGCACCCTCATTTTCCAGATTATGAATGCAGCCAATTCCTGAGTTTTTAAAAAATATGTCATGCAAATCACAGTGGCTTCTGGGTTTCTTCACTTTTAATTTTATTTTTTAAGCCCAGTGGCTCTGGTCACTTTCCCTACTTTGTATGTCAAACCCAGGTGGATTGGGAGGATTAGATTCTTTAAACAGACTGTCAATCAATCTTCTTGATTTTGACTATTTTCTTTCACCACTATTTCCACATGCTACTTAGAAATTCTAATGAAAGGAGATGTTTACCTTGACTTTGAGCCCCGCTGTGACTTTTTGATTTTTTTCTTCTTACTTCTTGTGCATATTGTTATGTGTTGGGAATGAGTCTTTTTTTTTTTTTTTGAGACAGAGTCTCACTATGTTGCCCTTAGTAGAGTGCTGTGGCGTCACAGCTCACAGCAATCTCAAACTCCTGGGCCTAAGCAATTCTCTTGCCTCAGACCCCCAAGTAGTTGGGACTATAGGCGCCTGCCACAATGCCCGGCTATTTTTTTTGTTGTTGCACTTGTCATTGTTGTTTTAGCCGGCCTGGGCTGGGTTCAAACCTGCCAGCCTCGGTGTATGTGGCCAGCACCTACCCACTGAGCTATGGGTGCTGCCCAGTTGGCAATTTTTTTAGTTTAGCAGGCCCAGGCTGGGGTGCCCAGCCAGAGGGTCTTTTCTGAGCATGATCCAGCTATTCATGGAGACACGAAGTCCTGGGTTTGGAGTTTACAGAAGTAATGTCCTTACTTCATCTGGTGGCAATGTTCTCAGTCCTCTTCATGGCTGCACCAATGGTCCCCTTCTTTCTTCCGCAGTGTCAGAGCAGAAATCAACCTACCTTCTGCCCAAGGCTCTGTATCCCTGAGCCCATCACACCACGCCTCTCTGGGGACAGTGCTGCCATTGTCACCCTCTTTCTGTCTATTGGCTCAGCCTTTCCATTTAGAGAAGAAAGTTTCCCTCAACTCCTCTTGCTTCCAAACCATGCTATCCTCTTTTTCCTTTCCTTCTGTACGGAATTTCTCAAATTGCCTCAATAAGTGTGGTATTTATGTATTCTTAACCCCATGTAACTAGTCTCGGACTGTCGCCATTTATTCCAGTTATTACTGTTACATTAAAATTATCCCAAAATGTAGTATCTTAAAACAACAATTGCTCACAATTTTGTTGAGCAGGAATTTGGGAAGACGGTGGCTACAGGGTTCCTCCTTGGGCCCTCTTGTATAGTTGCAAGATGTCAGCCAGCGTGGAAGGCTCACCTGGGCTGGCATCTGAGATGGCCCACTCCCGTGACAGGCAATTGATAGTGGCTGCTGTCCAAAACCTCAGTTGCATCTGTCCACTCAAATGCCTCCCGTGGCCTCTCCAGTGTGGCAGGCTTAGAGTAGTAATGGTAACTGGCTTCCCCTATAGGAAGTGTCCCCAAAGATTAGGCAGAAACTAGATGGTCCTTTCACCCCAGCACCAGAGCTATACATCATCACTTCCCCTGTGCTTTACTGGGTGAAGCAGTCATAGCCTGCCTAGATTCAAAAGGAGAAGACCGAGACCCCAATTCTAAATGAGAAGAGTATCAAACAATTTTGAGACTATGTTTTAAAACTGCCATAGTCCACCCTCTCATCACAAATTATTTACATTTCTCCTTCAGTAACATACTCCCTCTCTAGAATCCCTTAAAATCTCCTTGATAGCATCAGGGGCCATGTCAGGATCTTGTCACCTAAACCAGGTCCCCAAGCAAAAGAGCCTCTTTGAATGAGATCACTTGAATATAGTTTGACGAACTGAATATGATATCTGTTTTCTACTCACCTAAACTACAGGCAGTCCCTGACATACAGGGACTATATTTGACTGACATACAACTCAAACTTATGAATGGAAGCTATGAATGGTAATAGGAAAATGTACCTGTTCCAACTTATCTGCAAATTCAACCTAAGAGCAAGCCTACAGAATCTATCTTGTTCGTAACCCGGGGAATGTCATGTGAGGGGCAACTGCTATAGACACTTCCATTCAAAAGCTGGGAAATGGGAGACACACTGGGGTATATTCACTCTGGAATCCATCTAGGCACAAGCTTTTAGACCCTGAAGTATGATTCTTTTCTATCCTCTGGGCTTTGGCTTTGTTCTTTGGGCTGTTGTTTCCCTGCCCTGAGACATCCTTCTTCCACAAAAAATGACCATGGTTGCAACTGAGTAGATTTCTCCATCTGCTTCCTGCCCATACAAAGTTGGAGGGAGGTGTCTAAAAAATTCTTTTCATTTTGTACTATTTTGTCCCTTTTAGTCAAAGCTGAAATTCCCTTTACAATGTTGTGAGATTCCTATGTATTACATTATATAATTCCACTGCATTGGACAAAAGCTATGCCTATAAATCTCTTCAAGATTAATCATTCTTTACCTTGGGCTATTTATAAGGCTTCAGTATGAGGTAATAACCACGAGAAGCCCTATTATCTAACAGAGAGGGCTGCCAGACAAGACTTTAAGATTCTTAAGGTTTTAAAAAGTTTATTTTAACCCTCCTCCCCACAAAAAACTTCCCAAGGTTTCAACAAAGATGTTGGAGTCTCACATTTGGTTCTACTTTTCTCTGAGACATTTTTTTGTCAGCACTCTGGGTTTGCTATTTTCTGTATGGTCACTTTTTACTTTCAGAATCTTCTAGGAGAAATGGGGATGAGAAATAATTTTGTTTTTGACCCTATTAAGTTATGTTTCTTTTAGATTTTCTCTAAATTCTGCTTGATCATAAAATAATCCCTTAATCCCCGCCACCTTTTTTTTTTTCAGCTCATCTCTCTCCAACCATTATCTTTTGATACATAATTAAAAGAAACCACTTGTCACTTTTTTGGTTTTGGGTACACTCTGTCACCCTGGGTAGAGTGCCCTGGCTTCGTAGTTCACAGCAACCTCAAACTCTTGGGCTCAAGTGATTCTCTTGCCTCAACCTCCTGAGTAGCTGGGACTACTCATCATGATGCCATCATGATGACTGGCTAGTTTCTATATATATATATATTTTTTTAAGTAGAAATGGGGTCTCAACTCCTAAGCTCAAGCGATCCACTCGCCTCAGCCTCGCAGAGTGTCAGGGTTACAGGTGTGAGCCTCGGCACCCAGCCCACTTTTGACATTCTGCCTAGAAATCTCCTCAGCCAGATTCACCAGTTCATTAAGTAAGTTTTCAGTATTTCATATTACCACAGATGAAAATTTTATTAAATTTTCTGCCGTCTTTTTACAAAGATCTCCTTTTCTCCTGTTTCCAGTAAGATTTCCCTTGTGGTCCTGTGTGCTATCACTGACAACTTCTCAGAGGACTATCAGTCATTTCCTAAAAGTCTCCTCAGAGTCCTCTCAGCTTCGCTTGTCTTTCAGTCCCAAAGCCAAGGACGTATGTGCAGAGTATCCCATTTCTAGTGCCAGAGTCTGGTTGTTACTATTGCTGTGTAACAAAGGGCCTCACCTCGGAACTTAGCAACTTAAACCAGCAACCATTTAACTCTACTCATGGCTTTTTAAAAATTTTCTAATATTTCATTAGGCAATTTTTTTAAACATACAATACAGTTGAAAGAATTCTACAGCGATCAGCCCTACACCCACCATGTACATTTCATAATATTTTTTCTTCTTCTTCACATGTACGGAATTTGTATTGTGCCTCTCATCACAATGACCCCAGATTCCTATTAGGTGTGTTATAAACAGAGGAGCCATTTTTCAGGCCCCTTACTCTAAGCACACCCTTTCTACTCATCATTTTGTAAAATAAGAAATTGGGAAGAACTTGGGTGGGCAGTTCTAGCTTAAAGTTTCTCCTGTGGTTGTGGTCAGATGTCACCTGAGACTGTGGTGGATGTCCTGGTGGTAGATATCTGGTGGAAGCTCACCTTGCCTGTTACCTGGAGAACCTGCAGCCGACTCTCCAGCACAGAAGACTCAGGGTAGTCAGACTTTTCACACGATCTCTGGTTTAACCCCCAGCGAGCAGCTTATGGAGAGCAACCTCCGTTTACATAACATTCTCTTATCCAGCCTCAGAAGCCACACAATGTCTCTTCTGCTGCCCATTGATCAGAATAGTCATAAATCCAGCTTAGATCCCGGGGAAAAGGACACAGTACCACCTCTCATGGGAACCATTTAACTCTAAAAAATGGGATGGGGCGTATTTAAAAAACTGGCACACATTCTACTAAGATTATTTGTTCAAAAGCGAACAGTGACTTTCTAATCAATCAATCCAGCAACCTCTTCCTAGTCCTCACGCTGCTGAACTTTTCTGAGGCACTTGCAACCTCCTTGAACTTACTCCTTTCTCTCAGGGAGTTTCCCTAACTTTGTCTTCTAATCATCCCACAATTCCTTTGCATTCCACCTCCCTTCCCATTAGAGCAGCTTCCCTCTCTTGCCCCTGAGAGGCGGCATCTTCCCGGCTCTGTCCCCAGTCAGGGTCTCCTCTTACTCCCCCAGGTGGGTCCTCTTAGTAGAGGACGCATGTTTACTGCTCAGTGGCCCTTTCTGTGGGGGAATGACTTTCTTTCTCTAATAATCCTCTCAGTGCCTGTGTTAGGAGCAGACAGAGACAATTGTCCTCCACTCTAGAGCTGGACATCTGTATCAGACGGTGTCTTGGGTAGAAACAGGATCCATTTGCATGGATCAGCTGAGGAGCTTTATATTGTTATTATTTTTTTTGAGACAGAGTCCCACCATGTTGCGCTGAGTAGAGTGCTGTGGCGTCACAGCTCACAGCCACCTCAAACTCCTGGGCCTAAGCAATTCTCTTGCCTCAGCCTCCCAAGCAGCTGGGACTACAGGCGCCCACCACAATACCCGGCTATTTTTTGTTGTTGTTGTTGTTGCAGTTGTTTAGCTGGCCCGGGCTGGGTTCGAACCCACATCCTTGGTGTACGTGTCTGGCACTATAACCACTGTGCTATAGGTACTGAGCTGAGGAGCTTCTAATAAAACAAGTATTTGCAGTGGTGCCAGCAGGAAGCCATTCCCATCCCTTACTCTGAAGGAGAAAGAGAAAGGAATAGTTATTCTTACCAGAATCCTGGGAGAGCGCCAGTTCTGTAGAGGGAGTTGCTCAGCTGCAGGGGGGCTGTTCACTAAAAATTTGCAACCCAGATCCAGGAGGGAGCAGGGGAGAGACACCTAAGTTACCCTCCTTTTGCCCTATGAATGTCCACAGGCAAAATCCAGCAAGAAGCAGGCCGGCGAGGGAGTCAGGCGGTGCAGGCATTTGAGTCAATATCCAAGAGAAAGCAAAGGATGGAGAATTGATCTGGGGACTTGTTTTAACTTCAAAAGTTTTAGTAAATAGATAACATATCCACATAGCCTAAATTTGAAAGGACAGATAGTGAAAAGTATTTTCTCCCTGCCCCTGTTCCCTAACTGTGTAGACCCCCATCCAGGAGACAACCAACATGGTCACTTTTTAAAAAAGTCTTTCAGAGATAATATGAAATTACATGCAGGCATTCTTTCCCCCCTTTCCCATGAACAATAGTAAGTAAATAACAATATTCTGTACTTTGCTCTTTTCACTTTGTGGCACATTGTCGGTATCATTCCATACTAGTACTTTTTTCCATGACTGTGGTGTTCCGCGGTATGGATGCACTTTAATTTACCCACTAGTCCCATGATGACAGGTTTTGCCCCCATGGGCCGAACTGCACTGAGTCTGACTCAGGGTCATGGAATTACCCAGGGTCCCTCAGTTGGGGCAGAATCCAGGTGCCTGGTCTAAGGCCATGAAAAGCCCTGAGAGGGCACAGAGGGGTCAGAAGTTGGGTGGGGTGCAAAGAGGGAGGGTCCTGACCTGGAGTGAGGGGCATTCCCACCCTGGGCAGGACCTAGCCCCTTCCAGGCAAAAATCACTTTGCAAAGAGATTTCCTCTGCGTGCCAGACCGTATTCTGAAGAAGTGGAGGCCTGTGGGCCTCATAAATGCTGACAATTGACTGAAGTGCTGCAGTTTGAATTTGGGCCCCGGGGCCATCTCCAAAACCAGCGGAAGTGTATGGCTGGGTTTGGGCAGTGGGCTTTTTTTTTTTTTTTGGTAGAGACAGAGTCTTACTTCATCACCCTCGGTAGAGTGCCGTGGCGTCACACAGCTCACAGCAACCTCCAACTCCTGGGCTTAGGCGATTCTCTTGCTTCAGCCTCCTGAGCAGCTGGGACTACAGGCGCCTGCCACAACGCCCAGCTATATTTTTGTTGCAGTTTGGCTGGGGCCGGGTTTGAATCTACCACCCTTGGTATATGAGGCCAGTGCCCTACCCACTGAGCCACAGGCACTGCCTGGGCAATGGGCTTTTTAAGGAGTCAATCCTTGCATGTCTAGTCACACCCACTGGGTTTAAGCTGCCAGAGTCCTGATTTTCTGATTTTGCCTAATACTACTCAGCCTGCACCAGCAGAAACTTTAGCCAGCTGAGAGAGCACCAGTACCCTTGCCAGAGGACAGCCTGAGGAGGCGGGTATGCGAGGGTGGATCCCTTCTCTGGCCTGGTCCTCCTCCATGGCCAGCAGTAGTGGGACTCGGGTACTGAGTGGTAATCCCACTCATTCTCCCCTTCGCCTTGAGTTTCAGTTCTTCTCTCTCCCACTGGATCTGAGGAAGAACAAGAAGGTGCCCTGAGCCTGCCGGGTCATAGAGTCCACCTGTCGCTGAAGCCAGTCCCTGCTTGTCTGAGCGCAGCAGAGCAGCACCCTGTTTATTGGTTTCCTACTACACCCCAAAGCCTGGGGAAAGCATCTCAGTCTCTCACCTGTAAAATGAGTAGCTGACTCCATCTTTGGCTGACCCCTCAGAGATGGCTGTAGGAGTGAGGCTCCTGGGGCTTTGCCACTGAGGAAGCTTTCAGCAGTGACTTTCAGCTTCCCGGGCAACTGTCATGAGCCAAACACAGGCTGGGCCCTGAGAAGTGACAGGGAAGTGATAGGACACAGCCCAGTGGGAGAGCAAACCACTGCTACAGCAGCACCGATGTGTGCCCTATAAAGGGGACGTCTTGGAATGGGCAAGGTAGCAGTGGGAAGGCCAGGTCATGGGCCCAGGCAGGGATGTGTGCCACAGGGCTGGCTGTGGTCTCAGCAGCTAACAGACCCGTGGGCATTAGGAGAGCCAGGCTGGGTCCATGCCTTCCGAGGTTCTTGCTGGAGATGGGAGTGAGATGTGCATGGTCAAGGTTGCTCTTAGATTTGGTCCTCTGGTAACAAAGGTAGAGCAGGGGCAGGAGATACAGAAAGAGGGACAGAGAGGGTCAGGGAGACCGGTGAGAGATGGGGCCACAGTAACAGTTCAGACAAGAGCTGACAAAGGCCTTGAGAGCAGAGAGGACCTAGTTTTCCATTGGATGAAGAGGGCAAGGCACCTTCAGTGTCCTATAGGATATTACCAAGGACCATCCTCCAGGGGCCACCTGCAGTACATTGCTACAGCCTGCTCCTCCGGGCTTGGATGGGCGGACTGCAGGAGCAACAGGAGCTGATGGCAGCGCTCTCCTCTCTAATCGCTACTTTTTCCACCGTGGAGACAAGTTCATTGGCCTCTGGACCAAGGCACGAGGCCTCTCTGTTCACTCAAATGGTGGAGCTTGTTGGAGACACTCATCATCATCATTCCCAAAAGTGGAGTGGAGGTTAGGAGCGGAGTATTTTCCATTAGGATATTTCTAGATTTTCAGTCAGTTTTCTTCCTGTATAGATACTGGGTTTTGAGGGAGGGTATGAATTACCTTCATGGTAAATAGTTTTTATTTTGGTGGTAATTCAAAATGATTCAATACCACCTCCCTCTGTTCCTTTAATAAGGGTGATCTTGGAATGAATAACTAACAGCTCCTCCCCTTAAAGGAGCTGTACTTTAGGAAAGCAGCAGGAACACAAGGGCACAGGGGAGTGGACAGAAGGGGAGGGGTCGCGGGGGCCTCAACGCTCCAATCTAGAACACATGTTGATAGTTATGGGGCCTCTTCCAAATGAAAGACGACGGTCATGTGTCTGAATGTGGGACAGGCTTGTTCCATAGTCAGGGTTGACTTCGAAAATCCTGGGCAGGTGGAGACTGTCGTGGATCACCGGAAGCCCCATTCCTAGCCAGACGGTGGAGGTGGACAACCTCTCTCATGGGTGTGACGTGTCGTGAGGCTGAAGTTGGGAACTGGACTAGGATAGAGGTTGATGTAGCAGCTCTGAGGTGAGGCTGCCTGTGTTTCAATCCTGTGTGATCTTGTGTAAGTTACTTAACAATCTTGTGCCTCAGTTTACTCTTCCATTTAAAAAGATGGGTGTTTGTGAAGAGGAAATGAGATAACCCAGAGTGAATGCTCAAAATTGCTGTCTCTCATCATTATTACAATAGTTACTGCTTTCTCTGCCAATTGGCCACGTACAGCAGTGCTTTCCAACCTTTTGGGAGTAGAGAGCAGTTTCAGGGAAGACAATTTTTCCACAGACCAGGAGAGGCGGTTGGTTTCAGGATGATTCCAGGCATTACATCTCCGCCCCAGATCAACAGGCATTGGAGTCTCGCAGGGAGTGTGCAACCTAGATCCCTCACACTACAGTGTGCAGTGGGGTTCACACTTCTGTCAGAACCTAATGACATTGCTGATGTGGCAGGAGGTGAAGCCCAGGCAGTGATGTGAGCCCTGGGGAGTGGCTGTGAATACAGATGAAGCTTTACTCACTTGCCCACCACTTGCCTCCTGCTGTGCCACTGTGCCACGGACTGGTACTGGTCCACAGCGTGGGGTTTGGGGACTGTGGATGTATAGGAATATGATCCAGGTGTATATTAAATGGGCACTAATTTTCACTCACATTGACAAAAAATAAAGCAAATAAAAAATAAAGCAAAAGCTGGGTGCATTGGCTCACACCTGTAATCCTAACACTCTGGCAGGCTGAGGCAGGAGGATCACTTGAGCTCAGGAGTTCAAAACCAGTCTGAACCAGAGAGAGACCCTGTCTTTACTAAAAATAGAAAAATTATCAGGGCATTGTGGTGGATACCTGTAGTCCCAGCTAATTGGGAGGCTGAGGCAGGACGATTGCTTGAGCCCAGGAGTTTGAGGTTGCTGTGAGGTAGGCCGATGCCATGACACTCTAGCCTGAGTGAGACTCTGTCTTAGGCGAATGAATGAATGAACAAATGAGCAAATAAATAAATAAATAAATAAATAAATACATAAAGCAAAGTTCTCCCAGAATCAAGAAGTTAGGAAGAATACTATGGACAAGAGAGAATATTCAAGTGGTCATTGAACTTATAAAAAGATGCTCTACACCAATAATCTTCAGAGAAACACAAATTGAAACCAGGGTGTGATACCACTGTGCACCCAGCAGCATGGCACCGTGAGGAACAGACGACACCAGCATTGAAGAGATTGGCACACACATTCATAGAACCACTTTGGCTTGGCAGTACCCCCTAAAGCTAAACATGCTGTGACCCAGGGATCCCACTTTGGGGCATAAACTCAACAAATATGTATGCATAGTTCATCAAAATCCCTGCACTGGATTGTTCATAGCTGCTGCTCTTTGTGACAGCCCCAAAGTAGAAACTACCAAAGGAGAAACCTCCGTGCAGAGCACTGTCATGGAGGCAATACTGTCCCGTGTCTGTCTGTCCTCTGTGAGGCCAACAACAGCAGAATGGAGAAATACATCATAGTGTGTTCAGACAAATGGAGTACTCTACAGCAGTGTGGGTGGGTGGACACATGTTTGGCTCGTCCATCCAGCTCTGTGCAAACAGATGCATGAACCTCACAAAGACTACAAACAGCAAAAGAAGCCAGAGACAAGTGTGCAAACTGTTTCCATTCGTACGAAGTTCAAAGCCAGGCAAAGGTGTTTTATATTGTTCAGAGGAAAAATTGTGGTCACCTGTGGTAAGGGACAGGCACAGTGGTGAAAACAGAGTGGGAGGTGGCTTCTGGGTGTGCCAGCCACGTTCCATTTCTTGGCCTGGTTGCTGGTCAAGCGAGGGTTACCGTGCAGAGAACTGTCATGGAGGCAACACTGCGTTGTGTCTGTCTGTCCTCTGTGAGGCCTAAAAGGTCATTCATTTACTCATTCAAAAAGTTTAGTTGAATTCTTACTCTGTGCCACAGCAGCACAACCCTTGGCCTTGAGAAGGCTGCGGGATAGTGGAGGGGACCCGCTCCTCTCAAGGTCTGCAGGGTGGTGGAGGGGCTTCCTGCCTACGTGACCAGCTGCCAGTGCACTCCCTCACTCTCCCGCAGGAATGGAGGCCCCACTGAGGAAAGGTCACTTTGCCGGCAGGGCAGAAGTGGGTGTGGTGACGGGAGGGGACAGATGAAAGGAGGGTGCGCATGGAGGAGGTCCAGGGTCCTTCCCCAGGAGCGGGCATGAAGAAGTACACTGGACTTAATCAGAGAGACAATAAACAGGGGAAAAGCCACCTGGGCTTCTTTTTGCTGATGCAGAGAACAGGTGATGGATGTGGAGAAAACCAGCCTTGAAGCCATCATTTCCTTTACCAGAAGCTTTTCTCTTATTTATGCCTTTTTTCTTCTATGCACCTGATTTCACCTTTTTTTTTTAAAGGGCATATATACCCTCTTGTGTCCTGGGGGGCCTCTGATTTAGTAGCCTTAGGTGTCAAGATGTCACCATTCCTGACTCAGTCCATTGTTTGGGGAATTGCTCTGCCTCGCCTGTTTTCTGGGTCAGTCTCTTGGAAGGGGGTGACTGGAGGTGACAATGACTATCAGAACCCTCTGCAAGCAGAGATCTGGCTAGTGATAACAGTCCCTCAGGGAGCACTGGCCCAGGGAAAGCCTGGGGAGGCCTGTATTGGGGTGGGAAGAGTAAGCGGAGACCCAGTCATGCTCAGGGTAACTGTACAACCATAACGTGCCACCCAGGGTAGTGCCACGGGCTGAAACAGTGGTCCTCAAAGTGTGGTCCCTAGACCAGCAGCAGCACTTAGGCGCTCCCAGGAAATGCAAATGCCCAGTCTCCAGCCCAGACCTGCTGAATCAGAAAATCCAGAGTGGGGCCTGGTGATCCATGTTTGAATGAGCCCTCCAGGTGATTCCTCTAAGGAAAAGGCCCTGTTCCTAGCAGCATTCCTTTGCACCAATGTTTTCTCTCCTTGGAAGAGAGATCAAAACAATGGTGTCATAGCTGGGCACCATGGCTCACGCCTGTAATCCTAGCACTCTGGGAGGCTGAGGCAGGGGGATTGTGTGAGCTCAGGAGTTCGAGAACTGCTTGAGCAAGAATGAGACTCAATTTCTACTAAAAAAAGAAAAACTAGCTGGGCATTGTGGCAGACACCCGTAGCCCCAGCTACTCAGAGGCAGAGGCAAGAGGATTGTTTGAGCCCAGACGTTTGAAGTTGTTGTGAGCTGTGATAACACCATAGCACTCAACCCCAGGGTTGTAGAGTGAGACTCTGTCTCAAAAAAACAACTGAACAAGCAAACAAACAAAACAATGTTGTCAGATTGAAGCTTGAGAATCAGAATGTCTCCTGGGGCTCTTTGGCACTGGTCTAGTCTAACGAAGTCCTGGTCATCCCATCACTATAGGAGTCCAGGTTCTGAAAACGGCCTGAAATAAGTTATGATCCTGGTTCTGCTGCTAATGGTCTGGTGCCCTGGACAAGTTGTGTACCCTCTCTGAGCCTCAGTTCCCATCTGGAATTTGGGGCCCAGGAGAGGCTGCTTGACCTGGGTTTGGGGGGGAGATCCTAGTCCTGTACACATAGTGAGTGCTCGGTAGATGGCCCTATTAGTTATCATCCATGCAACTTCACCCGAATATGAAGAAATTACTAGATCTCAAAGAAATCAGCCTAGAAGCTCGTCATGGTGGGATGGTGTTCAGGGACCAGACAGCAGTTCTATGCTGTCTGTCATCAGGCTCTGTAACATCAGTTGCTACTATGCCATGACTCTGAACATTGTGATAATAGGGGCACATATTAAACTACCTTACAAACAAGGTCATGAGGTTTCAAGGCTGGTGAATTGCTTCCAGCCTGCATGCCAGCATGTAGTATGCAGCAGAGTGCGCAGTGAGCCCTCGCTGGCCCCAGCCATCCTGGCAGATGGGCAGCCTGCTCTTGCCACTGAATGAATGGACACCCCTGGCTAGCAAGCTCCCAGATAGAACCGCCCACTGCCCCAATGCTTACCTACCGGCAGAATGATTTATGGCCATTCAGTTTTCATTTATAAAACTGACAATATCCCAGCTGATAAATATTGATATATGTGAAATTCAGCAGCCGCAGGATGAAAGCCACTGGCCCTGTGGCGACATCTGGCCGCCTTGCAAAGACGTCATCTGCTTGCCCTTCGCCCTGCATAATGCTGACTGCTGTTAGATATAGTAAAGAGTGTTTAAGGTCCACAGGGATAGGATAATAGGTTTAAACTCAACCTGCAGATTCCACAGCTGGAGCAGATCGCAGGTAGAAACATTTGGAATCAGACTTGTGAAGAAGTCTGCAGCGTGGCCCTCACCTGGCAACATGGGATGGGACAGTAACTGGGATGACAGAGGACTGAGACATGTGCGCAGTGGTGGACATGGGCTGGTGTCTCTGCTCATGGATTGCCTGCAGAAGTGGTGGCTGAGATTTCCTCACAGAACACTCTTGGGGACGGCAGTTCCAGGGAGAGAATCAGGCATTGCCTTTTATCTGCAGATTACAAAGTTCTTGACATGAGTCAGTCTTTCTCAATACTTTGTAGAAGGCAATAGTTTCCATTTCTCCAGATGGGGAGCCTGAAGGGGACATTGGGCAACGGGATCACGGGTCCCAAAGTGACTGACCAAGGCCCACCTGTCTGGGAGCAGGTGTCTGGGGCCAGCAGCCAGCACAGGGAGGAAATAGCACCGACAAGCTGCCAAGCACCAGGCTTTCAGGCATTGGCTCCCAAACTTGGTGCTGCACCTGAGTCACCCGTCAAACTTATTAAAGATTCAGATTTCTGGTCAAAACAGTTACTCCCTTCAAAAATTTTGGTTTGGTCAGCCTGGGTGAAGATGGGAGCCAAAATTCTGTATTTTATCAAATTCCACAGGTGACCACGGTGCACAGCCAAATTTGGCTTTTGAGCATCAATAAATAAGTGACTGTGGCCAGGCGCAGTGGCTCATGCCTGTAATCTTAGCACTACTGGCAGGCTAAGGCGGGAGGATCACCTGAGCTCAGGAGTTCAAGACCAAACTGAGCAAGGGGGAGATCCTGTCGCTATTAAAAATCAAAAAACTAGCTGGGTGTTGTGGTGGGTGCCTATAGTCCCAGCTCCTTGGGAGGTTGAGGCAAAAGGATTGCTCAACCCCAAGAGTTTGAGGTTGCTGTGAGCTATGATGATGCACTCAACCCAAGACGACAGTAAGACTGTCTCAAAAATAATAAAATAAAATAAAAAATAAAATAAAATAAAATAAAGGACTATGGAAGAAAACTGGGGCCTCCGCAGAACTAGATTCCTGGGCACCACCAGCACACATTGTGCCTGGGTGACCCCACTTCCTCTCCACTCCAGCTGACAATGGCAATGACTTCCCTGCTTCCTTTGGCTCAGTGCTTTGCACCCTTTTTGGGGTCTTGTGCACCTTTGAGATGCTGATTGCAAAGAACAACATTCTTGTGCCTTCGTGAAGCTGTTACTTCAAAAGTGTCTCGTAGGTGGCAGATTTAGCCCTGGGGAGAGGTTCAAGCACTTAGGCAAAAACAAATGGAAAAAAAATTTGTTTTTTTTTTTACTGTAGATCTTTGTTCATCCTACCATCACTAGCTCCTCACAGGCACAAGGCCACTTTCAGGTTTTGCAGCCCCTAGTATATAAAAGAATTAAGAAATGCTATGCTAGGGAAGCCAGAAGTGGTAGCTCTTGTCTGTAATCCTAGCACTGGGAGGCTGAGGCGGGAGGATTGCTTGAGCTCAGGAATTTAAGACCAGCCTGAGCAAGAGTGAGACCCTGTCTCTACTAAAAATAGAAAAACTGGCCAGTTGTTGTGGCAGGTGCCTGTAGTCCCTGCTACTCAGGAGGCTGAGGGAAGAAGATATCCTGAGCCCAAGTGTTTGAGGTTACTGTAGGCTCTGACACCAGTGCACTCTAACCAGGGTGACTGAGTGAAACACTTTCTCAAAGAAAGAAAGAAAGAAGGAAGGAAGGAAAGAAAAAAGAAAGGAAAGAAAAGAAAGAGATGCTATGCTAAGGTAGTGTTTGTGGTGAAATGGTTAATCGGCAGTCCTCTTCCTGTTCTATAGGGGAATATTGCCTTTTTGTATCATAAAGGCTAGGAAGTTGAAAATCTTTTCCTTGCTCCCTCCCAGCTGGCCATAAATCACATCACTTTTCACACGTGCTGGCACGTGACTCGGAAGGCAGAAGTGAGGCAGAGGTCCCTTCCACTGCTCTTGGCTATTTACTGCAGGTGGCTGAGGCTGCTATTGCAGAAGCCTTTTTAATGCCTGGCCACCAGTGTCCTGGGAGTGGGGGATCTCACTTGTTTCCTGGATCTCAGCTATGGTGGTGTGTTCTCGGACTCAGAAGCTTACAAAATCAATGGATGGACTGGAGGAGTGGGCTCCAGGTTGGGCTTCTAGCTATGACTACCAGAAATCTACCACACTAGTCTTCTGGGAAGCTGGTCATGAAGTAGGAGCTGCTTTTGGGGTCGTTGAACTCATGGCTGCAATTCCAGGGATGAGAAAGCTGCAGCCAAACACCCTCGAGGCTGGCAACTGGAGGCAAATCTCTGGCAATGAGCTTTGACAACATTTCTAGCATTTGCCAGGAGATGGCATGGAAATGCTAAATGGAAAGTCCTTTCACATCTTTCTTTGTGCATTTGTTCAGGTGTTGAACTGCAAGGTATGTACACCTTGATAGATACTGCTAGGTTACTCTCCAAAAATGTTTTAATTCACTCTGCCACCAACGTTTGACTTTACCAAATTAACACAGCGTATGACCTGGGCATGAATTTTAAAATATCCACCAGATGGCAAGATAATCACCAGCATAGAAGGAATCTTAAAGACTGAAGGATACAGAAACCCAACTTAGTGGGACAGACATACACCCCACCCATCCAATGGGCACCACACTGAATATCGGCTCTAGTGTAATCAATCTTTTTAATCTTTGGGAACATGAGAAGCTGGCTGTTTCACATTTGTGTTTCTTTGAGAATAATGGTGTTGAGAAACTTTCCATCTATCACTTTTAAATCTGTTTTCTAAATCTTGAATTTTAAAAAGTCATGCAAACTATCCCAGAGATAAGTTCTGCAGCAATGTTTTTAGAGATCGCTATGGACTAAGCCTTCTGCTGGGTCCTAAAGATAAAATAGTAGACTTCCTACTCTGGAGGAATTTAAGGCGTCTCAGGGGAAGAGAGAGACACACACACATACACACAAAAGTTTATTTCCTAGTGAGGGGTACCATAATTTCCAAGATGAACTGAAATCATTGAATACTTTCTTATAATAGGGCAAGGAATAGAGTGAACATAGAGTTATCCAAGATGAAAGCCAATCTGTAAAGATCATAATTTAAAAATTAATGGAAAAATTTGTCCTCACGCTGTACATAAATACCTTCTTTATTTCAAGTAGTATGTTTTAGCAAGAGTGTTATACAGAACAGTGAATATTGCTGTGTGTTTGTTTTTCCATGATAAATCTAGTGCTGAAAAGTGTCCCTTAGTAAGAGACTGGATAGACGAAGAAAAGGTTCCCTCCCTCTCCCACTGTAGGTTTGCCATGAGTTCTGCTAAAACAGACATTTGATAAGATCCAGAGTCACATAAAATAATACCCTAAATGTGCAGGCTACAATTGAAAATCACTCATATTAGTGACCAGGAAATAAGATCTCAAGTTGAACAAGAAAACATGATCAATAAATGCCATTAGGTATGTAACACTGATGTTGGATTGACCTAACAAGGACTTTAAAATAGCTATCATTAAAGAATTGCAGCGAGCAATTCCAGACATACTTAAAACAAAAGAGCAGAAAGTTTCATCGCAGAAATAAAATGTATAAAGAACCAAATAGACGTAAGGAAAGACTTTTTTCTTAAAAAAAAAAAATCTTTCCTCTGGCTTCCTGTTTATTAAAAGTCTTTGCAGAAGAATTATACAATCTCCTGAGCTAACTGGAATTTCATGATCCTTACCTTCAGAAAACCCATTCTACAGAATCTAAATCCCTGCTGCCCTGGCATTTGTTCCAGCACGCGACAGAGCCTGTGAAGGGTGCATTAGCAGTAACCACCCCGCTTTGGGCACGCGTACAACCTCCTTGTCTGCAATTCTTCCTGAGATCTAAGGGCCCACTTTCTCTCTCAGCCCTGCTCTGTTTTTTTCTTTTTTTGCAACACAGTCTCATTCTGTCACCTGGGTACAGTGCCCTGGCGTCACAGCTCACAGCAACCTCAAACTCTTGGGCTTAGGTGATCTTCTTGCCTCAGCCTCCTGAGTAGCTGTGACTATAGGCACTCGCCACAAGGCCTGGCTAGTTTTTCTATTTTTAGTAGAGATGAGGTCTCACTCTTGCTCAGGCTGGTCTCGAACTTCTGACCTCAAGCGATCCATCTGCTTCAGCCTCCCGGAGTGCTAGACTACAGGTGTGAGCCACTGCGCCTGGCTCAGCTCCAGTCTTGCTAAGCTTGGAAGCCGGTGCTGGGACACATTTTGGAATACAGAGCAGGTAGAGTGGGACCTTCAGGAGCCAGACAGTGGCTTGTCCATTGTGGCCACCTGGCCTGGGCAACATAGGATGTTCAGACTAGAGTGCTAATAGACTTTCATGTCTTCTTTGGGCTAGGCTTGAAGGAACTCTCCTTCCTATGACTGTTTGCTAATAATACAAAATTCTTTCTTTTTTTATTATTTTATTTTTTTTATTAAATCATAGCTGTGTACATTGATATGATCATGGGGCATCATTCACTAGATTCACAGAGCGTTTGACACACTTTCATCACACTGGTTAACATAGCCTTCCTGGCCTTCTCTCAGTTACTGTGCCAAGACACTTACATTCCACATTTACCAAGTTTCACATATACCCTTGTAAAATGCACCACTGGTATAATACAAAATTCTTTCAATGACTTAACCTTTTGGAACACCAAGACAGATATCATGGTTGGATATCAGACTTGTCTGCAAAAAAGTGTTTAGTCTTTACTAACCACTTGACTAAAAAGATTTTAGTCTTGATTCTAAGAGCCGTGGAAGCCACTGAAGGGGTGGTGACATCAACAGCCTTGCATTTCAAAGATCACTGGGGTCATAGGAGCAGGAGAAAGAGGAGTCATCAGCTGGGAGTCCTAGTCCAGGCAACATTTTTCATGGACACAAAGTGGTATCTCATTGTGATTTTGGTTTGCATTTCCTTAATCACTAATAATATTGAACATATTTTTATAAGCTTGTTGCTCATTTGTATAGCTTTTTCAAATATTTTTCTATTTTTAAACTGGATTGCCTTTATTAGTGTTGTAAGAGTTCTTTATCTGTCTCCTAGATATCAGATATGTGGTTTGCAAACATTTTCTCCCAATCTATGGGTTGTCTTTTGATGGTATCTTCTGAAGCATAAAAGTTTAAAATTTGATGAATTCCAATATAGTTTTTCTTTTGTCACTTGTACTTTTGTGTCATGTCTAAGAAACCACTACCTAAGGGCACACAGGTTAACGCCTATATTTTCTTTTAGGAATTTTATAGTTTTAGCTGTTAGAGCTCTGTTCCATTTTGAGTTAATCTTTGAGTACAGTGTGAGGCAGTGGCTTAATTTCTTTCTTTTGGATGTGGACATCTAGTTGCTCCAGCACCACTTATGCTGAAAAGACTATTTTTCTCTATTAAATGGAGAATTTTTTTTATTCTTTCTCTATAATCAAACTTTTTTTTTGAGACAGAATCTCACTTTGTCACCTTCAGTAGTGTGCTGTGACATCATAGCTCACAGCAACCTCTAACTCTTGGGCTCAAGTGATTCTCTTGCCTCAGTCTCCCAAGTTGCTGGGACTATAGGCGCCTGCCACGGCACATGGCTAATTTTAGAGAGGAGGTCTCCCTCTGGCTCGGGCTGATCTCAAAGTCCTGAGCGTAGGCAATCCACCTGCCTCAGCCTCCCAGAGTTCTATTATCAAACTTAATATTTATCTTGGGCAGTGCCTGTGGCTCAGTAGGTAGGGCACCAGCCCCATATACTGAGGGTGGCAGGTTTAAACCTGGCCCTGGCCAAACTGCAACAAAAAAATATCCTGGCGTATGTGGCAGGCACCTGTAGTCCCAGCTACTCAGGAGGCTGAGGCAAGCCCAGGAGTTGGAGGTTGCTGTGAGCTGGGCTGCCACTGCACTGTACCAAGGGTGATAAAGTGAGTCTCTGTGTCTCTACAAAAAAATAAATAAATAAATAAAATAAAAAAAACACTTAATAGTCTTTGCTAATTTTCTCAATTGTGTGTTCCATTTCTCCTTTTTATTATTCCTATTCTTCTAGTTATTATGGGCTCATTTTGCTCTTCTTTTTCCAGATTTTTATGGTGGACCATTAGGTCTGTTTTTGAAACCTTGTTCTTTCCTAATAGATGCACTTAAAGCTATAACTTTCTTTCTAAGCACTGTTCGTTTATATCCCACAAATTCTGGCCTTCTTTCCTTGTCATTTAGTTCAAAGTATTTTCTTTTTTTGTTGAGACAGAGTCTCACTTTACTGCCCTCAGTAGAGTGCCGTGGCCTCACACAGCTCACAGCAACCTCCAACTCCTGGGCTTAAGTGATTCTCTTGCCTCAGCCTCCCGAGCAGCTGGGACCACAGGCGCCCGCCACAACACCTGGCTATTTTTTGGTTGAAGTTTGGCCGGGGCTGGGTTTGAACCCGCCACCCTCGGTATATGGGGCTGGCGCCTTACCGACTGAGCCACAGGCGCTGCCCTAGTTCAAAGTATTTTCTAATTGCCCTTGTGATTTTTTTTCTTCGACCCGTTGATTATTTAGAAGTGAATTGTTTCGTTTCCCTATTATTTAACTTCTCCTTAATTATCTTACTATTATTAATTTCTAACTTAACCCTTTTTGATCCGAGACTATGCTTTGTATGATTTAAACCCTCTTAAATGTATCAAACCTTGTTTTATGGTCCAGCATATGGTCCATTTTGGTCAATAAACCATATGTGCTTGAAGAGAATGTCCTTTTTGTAGATATAAACTGTTGGGTAAAGTGTGCTGTAAATACCAATTAAATAAAAGTGGTTAATAGTCTTGTTCCGTTCATCTGTCTCTTCATTGAATTCTTTCTAGGTCTTATCAATTCCTAAACTACTCATATTCAAGCACAGTTGTGGGTTATTTCTGTCAATTTTCTCATTTTATCAATGATGAAGCAGTTTTATTACACACATACACACACAGGGTGTATGTATTTACACCCTGTATTTACTCTTTTATCCCTATAAAATATCTTTATGTTTGTTATTATGGTTCCTTCCTCAAAGTCTGTGTTGTCTGATATCAGGATAGCTCCTACAGCCTTCTCATGTTTGCTGTTTGCATGGTATATCATTTTCTATCCCCTGACTTATAATTTGTGTCTTTATATATATACATGCATGTCTTAGGAACAGTATATACTTTAGGCTTGTCATTATATATTTTGTGATAATTTCTGCATTTTAATCACAATATATACTTCATTAGTTTTCAAGTAATTATTTTCAGATATAATTAGATTTCAGAATACCATTTTATTATTCATTTTCTGTTGATCTTTATTTACTTTCCTTTTATTCTCTCTTTCCTACCTTCTTTTGGATTATTTTTCATATTTTTGAAATCCTATTTTATTTATTTATTTGTTTAGGTTTGAGCCACTGTGCCTGGCCTTGGAATCTTATTTTAATTTAGTTTTTAGCTCTTTGGCTACATATTTTTCTTTCTTTCTTTTTTTTTTTTTTGTGGAGACAGAGTCACATTTTATCACCCTTGGTAGAGTGCTGTGGCTCACACAGCTCACAACAACCTCCAACTTCTTGGCTCAGGCAATTCTCTTGCCTCAGCCTCCCGAGTAGCTGGGGTTACAGGTGCCCACCACAATACCCGGCTTTTTTTTGTTGCAGTTTGACCAGGGCCAGGTTTGAACCTGCCACCCTTGGTATATGGCGCCCCACCCACTGAGTCACAGGCACTATATATATATATATATATATATATATATATTTTTTTTTTTTTTTAGTTTTTTTGGCTGGGGCCGGGTTTGAACCTACCACCTCTGGTATATGGGTCCGGCACCCTACTCCTTGAGCCACAGGCACTGCCTAGGCTACATATTTTTTTTATGGTTGCTTTAAGGATTAAGATAGACACCCTTCTACTGTCACAATTTACTTAGGATTAATTTGGTACCAATTTATGTGACAGGTAGAAACTGTTCAACAGTGTAGACACATTAATCTCCACCTACGTTATAAGCCTTCTAAAACAATGTTGTAATTTTCACTTTAAACAGTTGTATTTTCATTTTAAGGAAAAAATTATTATTTTATGTTTACCATTTTTAATGATTTTCATTTCTTCTTGAAGATCTATGTTTCCTTTTGATATCATTTCTTTTCAGCATAAGAAGATTCCTTTAGCACTTTTTATAGCTTTTATTTAGAAAAAGTCCTTTTTTTGCCTTTTTAAAAGGATCTTTAAGAGGATTAAATCTTTTCTTCTAGATTGGACAATTAAATTCATGCACTCATCCTAGAGAAACTGCTACCTACCTCATTGCTGAATCTCACTATGGTCACCTTCTCATTACTCCCCTGGGGAAGCTGTACACTGATGCCAGTGCCTAGCTCCCCTTTCAAAGTACTTTTTCTAGGATGAGATCATGAACTTAATGTCAGACTTTGTACAACAATAATTCTGATGGCCATTGCAGGAAAGGAGTACTAAAATTGCTTTGAAGGGTGGACCAGGCTCTGACATCAGGGCACAGCTTCCCAAGGGGAGTGCTTCAAAGGTGACAGAGATATTCAGTAATAAAGTATGTGGTACTTTTTCTAGGATTAGTTTGTGAACTTAATTATCTGACCTCATAATCTCCAACCTACTTTTAAGCCTATTCAGTGTATTTTTATCCAAGGCACTGGATTTTTCATCTCTAGAATTATAATTTGGGTCTTCATATATATCTGCTATGTCTTCCCATAAGTTGGCTGTGGTCTCCTCTCCTGGTGTATTTGAAGTATGACTATTTCAGAGTTAAACAACTGTTTTTGCATCCTCACCCTCTTATTTAATCATCTGCGTCACATCTGGGTCTGTTTCTACTGCACGGTTTTTATCCTCATTAGGGATGTGGCGTTTCCCCGTGTTTGCAGACCTGGTAATTTTGAACCGGATGCCAAACATTGTGAATTTTACTTAATTGAGTTCCAGATAATTTTGTATTTCATTAAAAGTTCTTCGGTTTTGGGCAGCACCTGTGGCTCAGTGAGTAAGGCGCTGGCCCCATATACCGAGGGTGGCGGGTTCAAACCCGGCCCTGGCTGAACTGCAAAACAAACAAACAAAAAATAGCTGGGCGTGGTGGCAGGTGCCTGTAGTCCCAGCTACTCTGGAGGCTGAGGCAAGAAAATCGTCTAAGCCTAAGAGCTGGAGGTTGCTGTGAGCCATGTGACGCCACAGCCCTTAGTGCAATAGAGACTCTGTCTCTACAAAAAAAAAAAAAAAATTCTTCAGTTTTTTTCTGGGATGCAGATACATCATTCAGAAATCGTTTGATCCTTTTGAATCAGCTTTTAAGCTTTGCCACAGCAGCCTGTGGTTCTCCCACCACCCTAGGTTCTCCCTCTTAACTGTCATGAACTTAATTGTACAACAATAATTCCCATGCCACCACTAGGGCGAATACCCTCTGAGCATTCTACCTTCTGTCCCGTGTATCCTGAGGCTTTTCTGCTCGGCCTGGTAGGAACACAGAACACTCCTAGCCCCTGTAGGAGCTGCAAGGGTATTTTGCCTGCTCCTTCCTGGCAGCTCTTTTCCTGGCCTCTAGTAGCTTTCACATAAGCACTCAGATGAAGATTCCAGGGGATCCCTTGGCAGCTCTCTAGGGTTCTTTGGGCATCTGTCCCCTCTCTGTGCAGTGCACTCCTCACCAGTATTCTGCCCTGTGAATTCCAGCCTCCTGGCCTCCCCAAACCTTAACCTTATCTCCTCAACCACTGAGCTCCGTCCTGCTCCCCACACCTGTGTTGTGTCCTGGGAACTCTCCCTACGCACAGAGCCAGAACATCACAGAGCCTGTCTGCTATCCTTCTTGTGATGCCTGTTGTGCAGTGTTTGAAATCATTGCTTCATGTATTTTTGCCCAGGTTTTTTGTTTTCTAAGATAGGAGGGAAAATTTGATCTTTCTTGTTCCATCATGGTCAAAGTGGAATTTTTCCACCCTCATTTTTAAATATTTTCACTGGATGTAAAATTCTGGGTTGACAGGTTTGCTATGTGTGTGTTCCCCTCCCCTCCAGCACTTGAAATGGTTCCTCTCTCTGCTCCACACCTCTGATGAGAAGCCTATGGCCGTTCCAGCGAGTGTTCCCCTGTACGTCAAGCATCTATTTGTCTTTGGATTCTTTCGAGATTCTCTTTGCTGAAGAATGTGAATCTGGTTAAATGAGGAACAGTCTGGAACAGATCAAAAGAGAAATGAGGGAAAATTTTCAGAGGTCATGGCAGTACTTTGCACAAAAAACAACATTGGCTTAGGCTATATAAGTTTAGACAATTAAGTTAGTGAACTCATGCTAGAATAAGTGCACGTACCTCATTGCTGAATATCACTATGGTCACCTTCAAAGGACTTCCCGTGGGAAGTCCAGAGACTAGTTCACCTTGCAAAGAGCTTTTTCTAGAATGAGTTAATGAACTTAATTGTCAGACTTCATATGACAACAGCTCTGATGGCCATTGAAAGAGTTCCAAAACTGCTGTGAAGTTCCAAAAAGAGTTCCAAAACTGCTGTGAAGAGTTCCAAAACTGCTGTGAAGAGTGGACTAGGCACTGGCTTTAGTGCATAGTTTCCCGGGGGGAGTACTTTGAAGGAGACCATCATGATATTTAGCAGTGAGGTGTGCAGCACTTTTGCCAGAATGAGTTGGAGAACTTAATCATCCAACCTCATATGGGAAGCAACAGAAAGGGAGAAAAGTGAGAGCTGAACTGTATCCTGGAGAGAGATTCCCAAGCCTTAGGAAAGGCCTGAGGGTGGGATGGGGAGTGGGAGGTCAGGTCCTAGACCACACAGGCACTTATTAAGGTGGGGGCAAGCTGGGGGGAGATCTCTGATGTTGAGGCTGTCCAGCATGTGGCAGGTGAGTTATATGCACGTAGGTGTAAATACAGTACTAACTGGCTCAGAAAAGAAATCCGGGCTTCCTATATAACTCTGGGGGTTACCAGCATATATTAATAGATGGTATGTATGGGGTGTCACCAAATAATACTTCTTTCCCAGTGAGTAATTCCTTGCTAAGCCCAGGAATCAGCGCTTACTATCAGTGCTGATAAGGCTGATCAGAGGCCATGGTTCTTGAGCTGCATCCGGACGGGCCACCCAATACTTCCGTCTTCAGATGGTCCTGCACATCCAGTCACTGGCTTGGATGGACCACGGCCGGAGGGCAGAGGGCAGGTAGGACTTCCTCTAAGACAACCAGTAAGTGAAATAAAGAGGCTGAAGGTGAAGGAATGTTCTAGAGAGGCTCTTCCAACAGTAAAAAGGAGAATGAGCCCTGTCCACAGGCTGGCGCAAGTGAGGTCACTGCGGAAGAGTGGAGGGTGAGGACGAGCCCCTGGACAGCAGCACCCGGAGGTTGGGTTGCGAAGGAAGGCTTTGTGAAGGAAGTGGAGAAGGGGCTGCTGGGGACGTCGTGGATGAGAGGGGGGCACTTCAGGGCTGCATTGCCAGCTGCCAAGAGGCTGAGAAAGCTGAGTGCCTCTCATGACAGCCCTTTCAAGCCACAGCCTGGGCATGCTCTGACTTCCTCAATTATGTCAGTCAGGAGAGTTATTTACCCTAATCTGGGGAGCAGATTTATAGGTTTATGGGCCCTAAAAATCACAGTACTCAGGCTCTGTTGTCCTAATCCTGAATGGCAAATGAAACAGTTTTCAAGAATAAACATGAATAAACGTAGAATGCTGGAACCCTTCCTGTGGCTTGTTTTGACTTTCATATAAGAAAATGTAATAGTTGGTTACCTTGACGATATACCATGCCTTATCAAAGGCCTTTAAAGCCCTCTTATTAATCCTTTCAAAGTACTTGGACAGGAGATAAAAATCACATGCATGTATCTTAACCTCATTCTAAAGAAAAAAGAGAGAGTTGGAGAGAAGCTGAGGGCTTTTCTCCTGGAGTCCTGGGGGATGAGGTGGTAGCATCCTTGGCCTGTAGCAGGCAAGCCAAAAACTGCCCCCAGCAGCAAAGTACTGGAACAGAATAAAGAAGGCTCAGCCAAAGAGAAATGAAAAGGTGAGGAAATACAAAATGAACATGCCCTGTGTAGTCTGTAAGTGACAAATGCATGTTTCAAACACTTTCATGCAGGAGCCATGTTTTATAATTCCTTCCTCATTTACAATCCCCAGCACAGGCTGAGATCTCAGTGAATATTTTCTTGCTGGCTGATGACATGGTTGTCTGCATGTGTATACTGGATTTTATTCAGTATATAAAATAAGGAATTTTCAAAGGTTTTGTGCATGGAAGTGAAGCAATCAGCTAGCTCAGATATGACCAAAGTAATCCAGGCCAGCTCTGCGTTTTAGGATGAAAACTTTGTAGAAATAAGTAAGATGAACTGAAATGCTGAAAGCTTAAAGAAGCTAAGAGCAAACAAATTAAAAGATTGGGGTCTGGTCAAGTGCGGGTGGCTCACGCCTGTAATCCCAGCAGTCTGGGAGGCAGAGGTGGGTAAGTTGCTTGAGCTCAGGAGTTGGAGACCAGCCTGAGCAAGAGCAAGACCCCATTTCTACTAAAAATGGAAAAACTAGCCAGGCGTTATAGTGGGTGCCTGTAGTCCCAGCTGCTTGGGAGGTTGAGGCAAAAGGATCGCTTGAGCCCAAGAGTTTGAAGTTGCTGTACAGTATGATGCCACAGTACTCTACCAAGGGTGACAGAGTGAGGCTCTGTCCCTTCTCCCAAAAAAGAAAAGAAAAAGAAATGGACAGTGTTTCACTGAAGAAGATATACAAATGGCAAAATAAGTGCATGAAAACATCTTTCATCTGTCTTTACATAAAAGTGTGTTTTGAGTCACCTATGTGTGGTCTCACCTGCAAGTATGTATTGAGCACCTACGATACAGTGGGCATTGTGCTAGGTGCTTGGCACTTACGAAGATGAATCAAATCACACTTTGGTTGTTAGACGGATGCAGATAAAAATGTAACAACCATGCAAAGTGTTTTTGTAGATATAGACAAACTTACACTAAAATGTATATGGAAAAGCACAGGCCTTAGAATAGCTGAAAAAAATCTATTGGTGATTTTTTCAAGAATAAACGAGTAAATGTGGAAGGCTAGAATCCTCGCCAAACAAGAAAAAAGTAGGAAGCATCACTCTGCCTCACATTAAGGCTTCCTGTGGCACCACTGTAATCAAGATAATGTGATACTGGAGGGACAGACAACTAGATCCATGGAAGAGAATAAAGAATTGGGAAATAGGCGCACACAGTATAACTAATTTTTGACAAAAGTGCAAAAGCAAGTAAGTGGAGGAAGGATAGCTATCTAAGTACATTTTGTATTGTAAACAGAATACACAGATTGGTTAGTTTATAATGAATGGGGATTTATTTGGTTCATGGTTATGGAGGCTGGGAAGTCCACGGCTGAGGGCCACATCTGGTGAGGGCCTTCCTGTTGCATCATAACATGGTGAGAGAGAGAAAGAACGAGAGGGGCTGAATTCACTTTTGTAACAAACTCACTCCCACGATAACAACATTAATCCACTCTTGAGAGCAAAACTCTCATCACCTCCAGTTAGGTCCCATCCTTCAACACTGTTGCTTAGGGGGTTAAGTTGTTAACACGTGAACTTTGGGGGACACATTCAGACCAAAGGCTTTTCAACAAATGATGTTGAAGCAATGGGACATGTGTAGACAAAGAGAAAAGAAAAGAATCTTGGCCTAAGTGTCTTAGTCTTAAATATAAAAGGTCAATCTATAAAATTTTTAGGAAAAAATAGAAGATCTTCGAGACCTAGCACTAGGCTAAGAGTTATTACACTTGATTCCAAAACATATTTGACATCCTAAGTTTTGCTCTGTGAAGGCCCTATGGATGCAAAGACAAACTACAGACTGGGGAAAATATTTGTAAAACAAGTGCCTGACAAAGGACAAGAATCTAGAACATATGGAGAACTCTCAAAAGTCAACAGTAGGGCGGCGCCTATGGCTCAAGGAGTAGGGCGCCGGTCCCATATGCCAGAGGTGGTGGGTTCAAACCCAGCCCCGGCCAAAAAAAAAAAAAAAAAGTCAACAGTAAAAAAAGAGGAAACAGTCCAATTAGAGCATGGGGAAAAGAAATGAACAAGCATTTCACTGAAGACGGTAAACACAGACGGCAAACATCACTAGCCACTAGGGAAATGCAGATTAAAGTCACAATGGCATATCACTGTCTACCCATCAGCAGAGGCACATAATGACATCACCAAACGCTGGTGAGAGTGAGAAGCTGCATTGACGGCGGGAACGTAAAATGGTATCACCCCTCTGGAAAATGGTTCGACAGTCTCTTTTAAAAATTAAACATGCCTCTACTGTGTAACACGGCAGTTGAATTCTTGGGCATTTATTCCAGAGAAATAAAGAATTTATGTTCCCACAAAAAGCTGTACCTGAAAAATTGAATTTATTATAACTGGGAACAACCCAGTTGTCCTTCAACAAGTGAATGGTTAAACACACTGGGACATCCAGGCCGTGGAATACCACTACTACTGATGCATAAAACTTGGATGAAACCTGAGGAAATTGTACTACATAAAAAACTAAAATATTGGGCGGCACCTGTGGCTCAGTGAGTAGGGCACCAGCCCTATATAACAAGGGTGGCGGGTTCAAACCTGGCCCCGGCCAAACTGCAACAGAAAAATAGCCGGGCATTGTGGCAGGTGCCTGTAGTCCCAGTTGCTTGGGAGGCTGTGGCAAGAGAATCCCTTAAGCCCAAGAGCTGGAGGTTGCTGTGAGCTATGACACCCTGGCACTCTACCAAGGGCAACAAAGTGAGACTCTGTCTCTAAAAAAGCAAAAACAAACAAACACAAAAACCCTAAAAATTATGCAAAATGAAGAAGTCAATCTCAAAGGTTATATACAGCCTGATTCCATTTATAGAACATTCTCACTTTTTTTTGGTTATATCTATTTATATTTAATGTGCTAAAAATGAAAACAGAGGCTGGGCACAGTGGCTCATGTCTATAATCCTAGCACTCTCTTTTTTTGCAGTTTTTGGCTGGGGCTGGGTTGGAACCCACCACCTCCAGCACATGGGGCTGGCGTGCTACTCCTTGAGCCATAGGCACCACCCACTCCTAGCACTCTTGGAGACTGAGGTGGGTAGATCACCTGAGCTCAGGAGTTCAAGACCACTCTGAGCAAGAGTGAGACTCCATCTCTAGTAAAAAATGGAAAGACTAACTGGGCATTGCGGCAACTGCCTGTAGTCCCAGCTACTCGGGAGGCTGAGGCAAGATGTTCAAGTGAGCCCAAGAAGTTGAGGTTGCTGTGAAGTGTGATGCCATGGCACACAGCCCCGGGGTGAATGAGTGAGACTCTGACTGTCTCAAAATAAAAATATAAATATAAATAAAAATAAGAAAAGAGACATTTAAAAATATTTACTTAGTTTATTTGAAAATAACAATCAATACATACATAGTAATGACACAAATAACATACTTTTATGAAAACAAATGTATTTCCCAAAACAAAAATAAGTGAGAAAAGTAAAATTGTTTTTCGTTCTTCAGTCCTCTGAAGTAATGTCTGGCTTAATAGAACACAGTGATGGTGATATTTGCTTCTTCATTCTATCTCTTATAATATGTTGTTTTGGTTGAAGCATATGAAGAATATTTTCATAGCCTTTTCAAATACAGATAATTCTTTTCTGAGACTACACAATAACTTAACAGGTAACTGTTTTTTTTTTTTTTTTTTTTAAGGTAAGTTTCACTGTGGAACCTGAAACTGTATCAGTGAACTATTTTTACCCTGCTATATTAAAATCCATTTAACTGGCTGGGTATGGTGGCTCACACCTGTAATCCTAGCACTCTGGGAGGCTGAGGCAGGTGGATTGCTTGAGCTTAGGAGTTCGAGACCGAGCCTGAGCAAAAGCAAGCCCTGCTCTCTATTAAAAATAGAAAAACTAGCCCAGCATTGCGGAGGGCGCCTGTAGTCCTTGGGAAGCTGCAGCAAGAGAATTGCTTGAGCCCAAGAGTCGAGGTTGCTGTGAGCTATGATGACACCATGGCACTCTCCCCCAGGGTGAAAGAGTAAGACTCTGTCTCAAAATTAAAAAATTGGCTCAGCGCCTGTGGCTTAAGTGGCTAAGGCGCCATCCACATACACCTGAGCTGGCAGGTTCGAATCCAGCCCGAGCCTGCCAAACAACAATGATGGCTGCAGCCAAAAAATAGCTGGGCATTGTGGTGGGTGCCTGTAGTCCCAGCTACTTGGGAGGCAGAGGCAGGAGAATCGCTGGAGCCCAGGAGTTGGAGATTGCTGTGAGGTGTGATGCCATGGCACTCTACCCAGGGTGACAGCTTGAGGCTTTGTCTCAAAAAAATAAAAAATTTAAAATATCCACTTAATCTATCTTGTACTCTTTATTTACTTTTTTTCTTTTTTGAGACAGAGCCTCACTTTGGAGCCCTTGGTAGAGTGCCATGGTGTCATAGCTCATAGCAACCTCAAACTCTTGGGCTTAAGTGATTCCCTACTGGGATGGATAGCAATTCAACATGGTGCACAACTCAGGAAGGAAAGACTTGAGCCAGTGCCCCGGGCTGGGGCATGCAGAGTATGTCCGAGAGGTAGGGGATGTCCACTAGGGCCAGGGAGCCCCAGGCTGTGTGGGTGCTGCAGAGGAGATGGGAATACAGTGGGCCTGAGGGGGAAAGGAAGAGCAGGAGCTGGAGCTCTGCTGCAGAAGACTTTCCCCATGGGCTTTTATCCTGTATAAAGGGGGAACCACAAGATGGTGAAGACAGAGGTGACAGAAGTTCTTTCGTGTTTGGGGGATGATGCTGTTCATTCTGTCAGACTGAATGAGGACCCGGCAATGGGAGCCGGAAAACAAGGGAGAACCGGTGAGGTTAATTCAAGGATTTGAGACTGATTGGAGGAGAAAGTCTAGAATAACTCTAACATGCCGTTATCCAAGTTAGGGGACCTGGGAAGAGGTGCCATTAGTGGAAAACAGATATTTCAGTTGATACATGTTGGGTCTGAGATTCCTCAGTAACTCACCTGGCTCCTGGGGCCTGGCAGTGGGGAGAGAGCAGAGACAAGGCACGGATTTGTAAGTGGCGTGTGAAGGGATGATGCTTGACCCTGTGAGGATAGAGGGGCTCGTGAAGGCAGCGAGGGCAGAGTGAGAACGTGGGAAGGGGCCGTGGCGCAGCCACTATGATTTGGGGAATAGACGAGAAGCCAGAAAAAGAGCAGCTGGAGAAAAGAGCAGCTAGAGAGATGGGAGAAAATCCCAAAGTCATGAAGACCAATGGAGGAGAGGAAGGAGCCAACAGTGTTGAGAGGTACAAAGAAATGAAATGGACACAGATCCAAGGAGATGTGTCTGGATTTGGTGTTTGGCAAGTGCCTAGAAAATTAAGAGTGTTTCCTAAGTCAGGAGTCATATTCAGGGGACTGTAGCAAAAATGGGAGAAAGATAAATAAATTGACAATAAATTTAGAAATTATTAAGCTTACTTAAGGTTACAAAAAAAAAAAGATTCAAGGGCAATAAATGAGAAAATGAGAACATGAGTGTCCTCTCAAATGCTTTTCTTTTCTTTTTTTGTAGAGACAGAATCTCACTTTATTGCCCTCGGTAGAGTACTGTGGCGTCACAGCTCACAGCAACCTCCAACTCCTGGGCCCAGGCGATTCTCTTGCCTCAGCCTCCCAGTAGCTTGGAATACAGGCGCCCGCCACAACACCCGGCTATTTTGCAGTTTGGCCGGGGCTGGGTTTGAACCTGCCACCCTTGGTATATGAGGCTGGTGCCCTACCCACCGAGCCACAGGCGCCGCCCTCAAATGCTTTTCTTATTCCCTTCACCACCACGTTCAAGAAGAGAGGAAGAAGGCACAGCAAGCCTGGGACATCTGGCATTTACAAGTTTTAGGGCGGCACCTGTGGCTCAGGGGCGGTACCTGTGGCTCAGTCGGTAAGGTGCAGGCCCCATATACCGGGGGTGGCGGGTTCAAACCCGGCCTCGGCCAAACTGCAACAAAAAAATAGCCAGGTGTTGTGGCGGGCGCCTGTAGTCCCAGCTACTTGGGAGGCTGAGGCAAGAGAATCGCTTATGCCCAGGAGTTGGAGGTTGCTGTGAGCTGTGTGAGGCCACGGCACTCTACCTAGGGCCATAAAGTGAAACTCTGTCTCTACAAAAAAAAAAAACAAAACAAACAAGTTTTAGAAAGCTCTGGTCATTTTGAACTTTGGTCACTGACCTCTGACCTCTAAGATGAACCCTCTACCACTGTCTCATCCACCCAGATTTTTAAAGGGGGTATAGGCTTTCTTATTTTTTGATAACTTTGGAGAAATATGGGTGACATATAAATTTGATGGGTAGGAACAAGAATGGGATTCCAAAGCTTCAGATGGGATAGGAACCTGAAATCTATCCCCCTGCATCCTCCTAGATTAAAAATAAAGTTTCAGAGACCACAACTTCCCCTCCAGTGTTTGGCCCCTCACTTTTTGGGCCTATGAAGAACACCTTCTATTTGAAGGCATCAGGAAGCCAGAGGCTGTGCTTTTAGCATTTTACAAAGAAGACGGAATCATTCAGAGGGAGACTTTATTGCAAAGGATGTGATGCTTAAGAAGTTTTCCTTAAGAACCTTCAGTGAGGCCAAGCGCAGTGGCTCATGCCTGTAATCCTAGAACTCTGAGAGGCCAAGGTGGGAGAATTGCTTGAGCTCAGGTGTTCAAGACCAGAGCAAAATAGAAAAACTAGCCAGGCATTGTGGCAGGTACCTGTAGTCCCAGTTATTCAAGAGGCTGAGGCAGGAGGGTTGCTTGACCACAGGAGTTTGAGGTTGCTATGAACTATGACACCAGGGCACTCCAGCCAGGGCAACAAAGTGAAACTCTATCTCAACAACAACAAAAAGGAACCTTCAATGAAAGTTCACTGTGGTAACTCATGCCTGTAATCCCAGCACTTTGGGAGTCGGAAGTGGAAGGATCCCTTGGGGCCAGAGGTTCCATACCAGCCTGAGCAGTGGGATGGGGTATGGTGGTGTGTATCTGTAGTCCTAGCTACTTAGGAGGCTGAGGTGACAGCCTAGGAGTTGGAGTTTGCAGTGAACTGTGATGGTGCCCCTGCCCTCCAACCTGGGCAATACAGCTAGACCCTGTCTCTTAAAATAAAAAAGAAGAAAAGAAAAGAAAAAGAAAACAGAAACTTCAATGAAAGGCTATGCCTTTTTCTATTCAAAAAATGCTTTTAATCATGGTAAAATACATGTAACATAAAATGTACCACCTTAACCATTTTACACACTCGGTTCGGTAGCACTAAGTATATTCACACTGTTGTGCAGCCATCAGCACTGTATATCCACAGGACTCTGCATCTGGGAAAACTGAAACTCTGTACTCACTATACAGTAACTCCCCATTCCTCCCTCTCATGGCAGTCACCATCCCTCTTTCTTTCTTTCTTTTTTCTTTTTTTTTTGAGACAGGGTCTTGCTCTGTCCCCATAGACTGGAGTGCGGTGGCATCATGATAGCTCACAGTAACCTCAGACTCCTGGACTCAAGTGATCTTCCTGCCTCAGCCTCCCAAGTATTTGGAACTACAGGCACCCGCCACCATACTCAGCTGATTTTTCTAATTTTGTAGAAAAGGGGCCTTGTTCTTGCTCAGCCTGGTCTCAAATTCCTGGCTTGCAATAATTCTCCTGCCTTGGCCTAGGATTGCCAAGGATTGCGATCCTAAGTGCTAGGATTGCAGGCATGAGCCACTGCACTTGGCCTCTACTTTCTCTTTCTCTGATTTTAACTACTCCAGGTACCTGACATAAGTGAAATTATGTATTATTTGCTCTTTTGTGACTGGACTATTTCACTTAGAATGACATCTTTAAGGTTCATCCATGTTGTAGGATGTGTCGGAATTTCCTTTTCAGAGCTGAATAATAATTCCATCGTGTATATATCACATTCTGTTTATCCATTTAGCCATTGATGAACATTTGGATTACTTCCCCCCCTTGGCTGTTATAAATAATGCTGCTATGAACATGTACAAATATCTCTGCAAGTCCTCGCTTCCTAGGACTTGAGTACATCCCCAGAAGTGAAACCGAAGGATCATGTGATAATTCTGTTTAATTTTTTAGGGAGCTGCCACCCTGTTTTCCATAGTGGCTGCATCATTTTACACTCCCACCAACAGTGCATAGAACTCCCATTGTTACCAGCATAGGCTCTTCTCTTTTGACTGGCATTAAACTATATAACTAAAATGTGGTAAGTAGCTTAATGGTCCACGCAGATTTAAATTTACTATTATTGGGTGGCGCCCGTAGCTCAGTCGGCAGGGCACCAGCCACATACACTGAGGGTGGCGGATTGGAACCTGGCCCGAGCCAGCTAAAACAACAATGACAACTGCAAGAACAAAAGGAAAAAAAAAAAAAAGAGCAAGGTGTTGTGGCGGGCACCTGTAGTCCCAGCTACTTGGGGCAAGGTAATTACTTAAGCCCAGGAGTTTGAGGTTGCTGTGAGCTCTGGTGCCACAACACTCTACCCAGGGTGACAGCTTGAAACTCTGTTAAATAAATAAATGTACTATTATTTTTTCTTTGGGTAAATTAAATTAGAGAAAAAGGAAGTATTGCTTTAGATACTGAAGTTTAGCATCTAAGAATATCTTCATGAAACTTCAGTTACTCTCAGCTAGAGTAAGAGGAAACCATGGGACCTATTTGAGAAGTGAATCTTGTTCAGGTAATGTGATAATGACAGCAATATTCTAAAAGTTAACATTTATTTAAATAAAGTACAGGTGCCTATAGTACAAGCTACTTGGAAGGCGAGGCAAGAGGATCACTTGAGCCTAAGAGCTTAAGGTTGCTGTGAGCTATGATGTTATGGCACTCTACCCAGGGCAACAAAGTGAGACTCTGTCTCAAAAACAAACAAACCCATTTATTTAGGATTTGCTGTATCTCAGACAGCATTGATCAAATACTTTCCATGTATGATCTCAATGAATCCTCCCAACACCACTAGGAGATCAGTGCTGTGATTGCTTCCACTTAAACAGAAGAGATTTGGGGCCTAGTAGGGTTGTGACTTGTGCAGAAACAAAGAAAGTTCTTAAGCCAGTAGCCAAAACCAGCCACAGACATCTCTCTGCACTCTATAGAAAGTTGCACTGATCAATAGGGAGATACCACTTGTGCAAAAGATGCATGGACATTTAGTATAGTGTCATTTATAAGGGTGTAACTTTGGGGAAAGCTTATATGCCTATCAACAAGGGTTTGATTAAACAAATGACAGTGTACTCATAGAAGGAAATAGTTATGCATCTCTGAGGAATTACGATGTAAATGTATATTTGGTGACATGGAAAATTGTTCAAAATTTGTTGATGAGAAGACAAGGTTGTCAAGCAATAAAGATAGTGTGATCCAGTTTTAGTAAACTGATATGTTTTGATTGTATTGGTATAAGTTTTGATATATAGAAGTCTAGAAAATTATAGAGCAAAAATACTAGCAATGATCACCTTGGAGTGGGAGGATTCCAGGCAATTAAAATCATTGCACACTCTCTGTTTTCCTTATGATGACCATATAAAAAAGAATAGAATAGAAGTGTAACAATTCAGGCAACTGGTCTTCCATTTTGCCAGCTTCCAGCTGTGCTCCAGACTGGAAATCAGCCTCTCCTCATTCCAAGGTGTGACCTTAGGGATAAGGGACCTCTTGTTCCATCTAACAATGAGAAGATGGTTTAATTTCTAAAGTTGCTCTAGCATTCTAAGTTGCAGCTCTCATATTCTGTGACTCACCAAATCTCATTCCTAGTGGTGATCTTTTAAAAATAGCATTGGAAGGTAGGGGTGTGGGTAAGGTGGGGTGGACCTAAACGTTGATGAATTGTCTCTTTGAGCCTTTTCTGTTTTCTTTGATGTATGGAGTTATGATTACCATCATTCCTTTCCCATCAGTTTTATCAGAAAAGTTAGCACATTTCTTCAGGGAGGTGTCAAATCACTCTAGGAAAAAGGTAGTTTTTCCCAGAAAGACAAATTTTAACCTAGACATTGAAAACCTAACCAAACAAAAAACACTATACACTGTAACAACACACTCTATAAACCAACCAAAGGAAAAAAAAAATTAAAAACCTAAAAATCCACATTCCCCACTCCCGCCCTTATCCCAAAGACCCTTAGCTTCTTTCTGAAGACCACCTGTCACCTAAACACTTGATTAATATAATCAAGAGATTAATAATAATAGCAGATGTCATTTATTTTTTACAGATATGCGTAGGGCCGCTTAGTATTTTCCCTCGGGGAAGCATAGTGACATCACAGCCCAGCCTAGGAGGCGGGAAGAATGCAGCTCGGGTTTTAGAAAGGGAGACGCGGGTTGGCTCTCGGCTTGCGCTGGGTTAACCCGGCGCGGACGCCGCCCCTGCGGGCACGGCTCTCTGGCGCCCTCTGCTGTTCAGCGGCCCAGGGCCTCTCGCCCCTCAGGCCGGACCTCCCGGGTCAGGGGCAGCCTGCAGCCTGCGGCCTGCCTGGTCACCAAGACGCATGTTCCCGCGCCCCGCAGCCTTTAGCTTTGCTCAGGGGGATGGCTGAAGGGCCTCCCGCAGTTTCCCAGTGGCCTTTGAAAGATACCTTTTTCTGATAAATCCTAAAATCTGCCTTCAGATAAAAGCGCTTTTTCTCCTGTTATCCGGCCTAGTGGGGCGGGCTCTTGCTTACCAGAGAGCCTTATTTTCAACGTTCTGTGTTATGAAAACAAGAGGTTTTTTTTTTTCCCCAACAAATATGTACACTGACTATGTTTCTCACATATTCTCATGCAGCCCCTCTCTGGGGGGGATCTGTCTCCAAGAATCACCTGTTCTAGAATCTTCTCACCTGCCTGCCCCACGCTCCCTTTGCCTCCTCATCCAGGCGGCCCATTCACCTAGGAACTGCGCGTCTGCCCGCTAGGTGTGCAGAAGCAGGAAAAGTAACCCTCTCTGAAAAGAGGGAACTAACCCTCTCTGAGCTAATGACATTTGTTCACCCCTCGGATACATGTTAACTGGGCATCTGCTCCAGCTGCCTGGGGGCTTGGTCCTGAGGACACAACAGTGAGTGAAACAGATGCTCCCCAAAGTTACCACTAACTGAGGGAGCTATAATGTAAACCAGCAAATACACAAATGGTTGTGTGTTGTAAAAAACGTGATGGAACGAGAAGGAATAATCTAGGTCATGGGCTCACAGGAAGAACATTCAAGCTGAACCTAAAGGATAAATAAGAATAAACCAGGTGGAAAATGTTGAGTGAGGATTCTTTATGGGAACATGTCAGAAATTCTGGGAGAGGCTCAGTGGTGAGGAGGATAGAAGCTCCAAAGGAAGTTGGAGAATTAGGCAGGGGGAGATTAGGCGAAGCCTTCAGTGCTGAAGCTAAAGATTTTTTTTTTTTTGCATTTTTTGGCCAGGGCTGGGTTTGAACCCACCACCGCTGGCATATAAGGCCAGCGCCCTACTCCTTTGAGCCACAGGCGCCGCCCATGAGCTAAGGATTTTGAATCAAATCCTAGAGTGCAGTAGAGAGGGCCTGAATTTATTTTTAGTCACTGACATGACCTGATGTAGGTTTAAGGATCTGTCTGGCTGCTGTGGTAGGAGGGAGGCAGGAATGAGAGCAGGAGCCTGGCTGGGACCTGAAGATGGGTGGGAGCTGGTTTCGGGCGTGGGGGTCCAAGTGGGGAGAAGTAGCCAGCACAGAGCACAAGGACAGGGGCTTGACACCAAGAGAATGGTGTCACAGCCTCTCATCTCTGGCCCAGACAGGGAGGCGCGGTTTCAAGGAGTTACTCTAACTTGCATTTAAGGGCCATGGACAGGGAAGCCCACACCAGGGCCTGCCTGAACGGAAAGCCTCATCTCGAGTGGATTGCTGGTGAATAAACACAAGAACTTTGCTCTCTAGGGAGATACATTTGTTGTCAACTAGTGTATTAATAGCACTTGATAAGGGCATTTATTGAGTAATGTTTTGATGCTTAGGATATGAAAGGCAAAAAATTGAGAACTGTGTTTTAATATGAGTTCACATTTTAATTTTATTTTTAAATGTGAAGATTAGGAAAAATGTGCATCTCACTCTGGTAGAAAAGCTAACGTGAAAAAGGAACCTAGGAATGGGATGAGGCTGGGGGCAGGGAGGAGGGATGCCTCCCAGCCAGGTCAGGAATGGGGCCAGATTCTTGGCAGTCTTTGGAAATTGTATTCAAGTGACACTCTCTTCTATTTTGCCATCAGTGCAGTGCCTTTGGTATTATACTATTTTCTTCTGGACTACTATGGTCTTAAAGTAAGAATAAATTCCAGATGCCTAGGAGCTATGACATCTTGTTCTAATCTTTGAGTAGCGACTGAGGTGGTCATAATATAACTAGAAGACCATGATGTACTATAATTGCAATGCTCATCATAATAATGGCAATGCCACTATTATGGCAGTCAGCTGAGGACTGCCACAACTAAAATAAACAGAGGCTGAGGAGAGGAGGGGGCTCAGGCCAACCTATAGCCTATGATCAGCACCCCTGTGTGGCAAGAACTCCAGGGAGACCCTTTGTCCTTTGCTGGCCCTGGGGCCTTACTTTAAGTACCTTGAGAAGCAGAAAGGGACTGCAGAGTTCTAGATATGTTCCAGGCACCGGTGGGAACAGAGGTGCCTGTCTGAGGTTCTCCCCCCACCACCTAGAGACCCCTTTGGACCTACTTGGGGGGCTGGTACCCTGCTCCCTAAGGCTTTCTAGCTATTGTGGCCACACTCAGGCAGGGGGCGCTGCTACTTCACAGTTTTGAGCCAGACTCATATTCCAGGGACTGCCTGGGTAAATCTCCTTAGTTCTCCGAGGAAGCGCCGGGAGCCTGCAAACCCAGGGTATAACTGCCAGCATCTGCAGAGAGGGGAACATCCTCCTGGTGCTTGTGGAGCCCAGAGCTAGCCTTTCCCCAGACTTTGGGGACTTC